>NC_062217.1:53792056-58919556 GCF_902686445.1 Sciurus carolinensis | reverse complement strand
GAGAATAAAGAGATGGTGGAGATGATAAGCCACTGAAGGAATTACCTCCTATGACCGGCTTCCTCTAAGACCCCACATCCCAGTAGTCCATTTATCTATCAGTGGAATAATCTACTAACGAAGTCAGGGTCCTTATAATTCCATCATTGAGTAAAATTTCCACCTTTGAACTCTGCTGCACTGGGAAGCATGCTTCCAATACGTAAGCTTTTGGTAATGTACGATACCTAAACCATAAAAGTCCTTAGAGAATTATACAGTGATCATATACTTCTGTCTCAAATTCATGTCTTCACACAAGGAACCACAGTTGCCTAATTAAAATTACTACAGTAATCATGCACAGAAATCTTCAACTTGGATGTAAAATAAAGAGTTTTCTAAATATTTTTTCTAATGTTATATAACAAATTGTAAAAAAAAAAAAAAAATCAAACCATAAATTGTTGATTTTGTTGATATAATTATCCAAAGCCATCCCAAGACTTGACCAGGTAGGGGGGCATATGATTGACAGTTCTGCTTCTGAAAACTTATTAAAAATTATGATATTATGACAAAATTATGATTGTTGCTGCTGAGGTCTCCTTTTCACCAATGTACCACACTTAGAGTATGGTAGATTCAGTATTTCTTATTGGTGCCATAATTCCAAATTCTCAATAGTTTCCAAGACCCAAAGACTATTATGTACTTCACATATTTTATGTAGTTGAATATTTCTGTTTGATATCTTTTTTATTCTGGAAACATGTAAAAGTAACGTCTGTTATGGAATTCTATTCTCAAGGAAGTGAGGGGAAAAGTGATGGCAGAATTTAAAGTTGGCTTTTAAAGTGCCTGCTTGAAAGTGAAACACATTACTTCTCAAATTTCATTGGCCAAAAAAATACTGAGGCCAGATGTATAATCTCCCCACAGAAATAAACTTGGCAATGAGGGTGATATGGAAAAGATGAATTTGTTTTATTACATAAAATTTGAAACTCCAGAAAGATAATTTTACAGTAATTCCCATGTACCCACTGTCAGTTTGCTTATGCTGCCATAATAAAGTATCATAGTCTAGGTGACTTAAACACCATTTTAACATTTTATTCTCACACATGTTGGGACTGAGAAATCCAAAAACAAAGCATCACTTTATTCAGTTTCCGGTGAAGTGTCCCTTCTTGGCTTACCCTTGGTCACAGTCTCTCTGTGTCATCAGACGGCAGAACGTGCTCTGGAGTCTCTTTCTCTTCTTATAAGAACACAAGCCCTCTGTCACATAAAGCCCAACGTTTAGGAACTCATTTTTCCTCCCAGATCTCACCAACAAATACAGTCACATTGGGTGTTAGGACTTCAACGTATGAATTTGGAGGGGAATAAATATTCAATATAAAATGCCTACTACTTACATTTTTCTCTTAATATTTTATTATGTTTTTAACATAATCTATGTCTCTATACATTTCTCAGTTTATTCTATTTTTTGATACATTTCAAAGTAAATCATACATGTCTGTCCACTTCATGCTAAAACCTTTAGTATACCCACTGTTAACTAGCATTAAGGCATTTTTTAGAATTATTTTCTACAAAATTTACATATCAAGAAATGTTTAGATATTAAGTGTACATTCTCCATTCTTTAACAAATGCATACATTTATGTCAATGAAATTCATATCCCATGTAGATAGTTTTTCCTGCTCCTTTCCATTCAATCCTGACAATTACTATTATTTTTTTCTAGCCTAGGTTAAATTGGCTTATTGTACAACTTCATATAAACTCAAAAATATTTGCTGTTTGTTCTACACTTTCTTCATGTAGTAAAATGCTTTGAGATATTAATATTGCCTTTCATATGTTTATTACTTTTTACTGCTGAATAGAATTCTATTGTGTGAATATCAATAAATATTTTTTACCATTCTATTGATACCTACTTAGGCATTTTCCTAATTTTGGTGTTTCTGGCTACTGTTAATAAAATATTTATAAACATTCTTGTGGAAATCTTATGAAGAAAATTTTGAAATTGTATATGTTTGTACAGTTGGTTTTTAATTTTTTTTGAATAACTTTTCAAAACCTTTTCCAAAGAGATTCTATCATTTTACACTTACATCGGTATTGTTTCAATGTTTCTTTTGCTCTAAATTCTTGCCAAATTTGGTGTTACATATCTTCTTATCTTAGGCAATTCAGTGTATGTGTAGTGGTATTATGAAGATTTTAATTTTGTTTTCCCATTATGAATAGTACTACTGAGTTCACTTTTCTGTTTTTAATGGTTATTCATTTATCTTCTTTTCTTAAATGACTTTTTAAATCTCTGCCTCTTTTATTGGAATGTTTCATTTTTTTAAATGAATTTAGAATGGATGTTATAAATGTATGTTTGATAACATTTCCTCCAGGTGTGTGGATTGCTTATTCATTTCCTTACCTGTATATTTTGATGAGAAGTTATTGATATTTATGAAGTCTATAACTTGTGTTCATTCCAAGGTTATTGATTCATGCTTTTTATTTAAGAAATCCTGCCAATCTTAAGTTATGAGGATTCTCTCCTAAATTTTCATCTAAAATGATTAAATTTCAGGTGAAAATACTAGGATCAGTGATCTGTTTGAAGTTTATTTTTGTATACAGTTAAAGTATGAAAAAAGGTTCATTTCTTTCAAGTAGATGACTACTTTTATCATCGTCACTTATCAAAGCAAGCAATCAAAACTTTTTTTTTGTTGTTTACAGGTAGACACTTTGGAGGAAATCAAGTTAAATGCCTGTGTTCCTAATGCTCTCATGTCTGATCAGAGAGAACCAGGGACCTCTAAGGAGTTTCCTAACAGACTGAAGAGACTAGAAAAGTTCTTCATCAGAGGGTTAATACTTAAAACCACCAATGATAGTCCTAAGAGGCATTTGAACAGGACTTTTGCAAAGTGAGATCCTAATGTCAAGCACCCTAGGAGCTTTGGGTTTGTTACGTCTACCACAGTGTAGGAGGCAGATGCAGCCAGGGTGATTCAAGATTGATGGAAGAGTTGTGGAACAAAAGAGCACTGGTTGCACCAAAGGAAGATTTGTGAACAGCAGGTTCCCACATAAATGTGAAAAAATCACTGAAGAACATCACTTAAGAGACTATTTTGAACATTTGGGAAACTTTGAAGTGATTGGACTTGCAACTGACAGAAGCAGTATTGAGAAGAGGGGCTTTAATTTTCTAATTTTTATAAGCATGACTTCATGGCTAAGATAGTAATTAATAAATACCCTAAGATGAAGTAAAGAAAGTCCCTTCAATGCAAGAGATAGCTAGGGCTTCATCTAGACAAGGAACTTCATGTAGTTGTGGGAACTTTGATGTAGTTGTGTGGAGGTGGTTTATGGTGGCAATGACTACTTTGATTGTGGAGGAGACTGGTGATATTGATGGCAGCCAAGGTAATTGTAGGTAGGACTACAATGGATTTAATAATGATGGAAGCATATTTGGAAATGGTAGAATCTATAATGATTTTGGTAATTACAGCAATCAGTTTCCAAAATCTTGACTCATGAAGAGATTTGGAGGTAGAAGTTCTAGTCCTTGTGATGGTAGAAGTCAATACTTATATAAAAGACAAAACCCAGAAGTGCTTCCAGGAGCAGTGGTAGCTCTGGCAGTGGTTGAAAGTTTTATTGTTCTGGCAAGAAATAAGCTTAGAAGAAGAGAGGAATCAGACAGGTAACAGGGAAACTATAGTTTACATCACATTTGTGTACTCAGCCAACTACAGTGGTAGCAGGGTCAAAGTGATACAAAGAAGACATGTTTTACATAATATTTCATGTATGGGTAAAAAACTCAAGGACTATATTTGTAACTAATTTTATAGCAGGTTCATTTAGTTTCTATTCCATCGGGAGTATAAAGCATTCCAAAAAAGTGTTAGAATGTCTTTTTTTTTTCCAACTATGATGTTGATTGATAAATGTAATAATTTGATCATGATGCTGAATAAATGTGTCTTTTTAAAGAAGACCACCACCAACAACAACAACCAAAAAAAAATTTTTTTTTCTCCTTATTGGATTGTTCTGTCATCATTTTTGTTACTGAAATCTCAGTGGTCCTTGTCCCAAATGCCAATTCAGTAATGAGGACATGGTTTTGAGAAAAAGGAAAAGTAGGTTTATTGCTTTGCTAACAAAGGAGAATCACAGGGGATGCCTGATCCAGAGGCTGTGATTCTGCCCATTCAGGAGAACAGAGGATTTTTTAAAAAGTGATTCAGTCCAGGTGTTCCCTGTGGGGGAGTTGTGATTCACTTGTTAATTTGGGAGACAGCCATTCCTCAGATCTTCTGGCTCCATCCCTGAAGTCTGAATTATTCCGTTTCTGTGGTACCTGTGTGCGCAAAGACAGATAACTCTTGGTCTAGGATAAGAAAAAGGTAATCCTGTTTCCCTCTCTCAGGTTATGAAAGGGGAGAGGGAGAAAAGGAAAAGAAAACATTTCCATTTTAAAGTAAGTCTTAGTGTCAGAGTAGCAAGGGCTATATTCAAAGCTTGAGGTGAACCACTGTATATTTTGAAAACAAAACAAAGTGAAACATGGCTCTATAAATGGATATAATTCTAGTGCTCTGTTCTGTTTCCTTGCTTTATTGTTTTTTCCATTTGTTTGTGTCAGTACACATGTTATTTCTATTCTTTTTTTACTAGGCTTTAAATTTTGGTATTTTAAATAGTACACTTTTATCTTTCATTTTCAAACTCACTTTAGCTATTCTAAGTCTTTTGAATCTGTACATAAAATTTAGAATTATGCTAATTTTAAGTCCTTTGGGTCGAAATACATTCTACTGTCATGTATAATTAATTAGAACAAATTTTTAAAAAGGAAAAAATTAGAAGTAGCTTGTGATTTTCTTAGAAAAAAATTGTCTGAGAATATTAGAATTACCATGAACTTATATGTCATTCTGGAGATTGACCTCTTAAGCATATTATGTCTTTCAAGTCATTTATTTAGTTCTTTTTAGAAATCGTTCTTATTTTAATTAATCATGTCAGCTGTAAACAAAGTTTTATTTCTTCCTTTCTAATCTACTTATTATTATTTCCTTTCCTTGTCCTATTCCAGTAGGATCTCCAGTTTAATTGTGGAAGACAATGATGAGAAAAAACATTTTTTTGTTTTGTTTTTTAATTTACTGCAGGATTACCTCATTTTTCACCACTAAATATAATTTTAGCTATAGGTCTTTTGTAGATATTCCTTACTAAGCTAAGAATATTTCCTTCTATTCTTAGTTCATCAAGAATACTTATCACAAATGAATGCTGGAATTTTTCAAATAAATTTTCTGTATTGATCTATATTGATGCATATGAATATATTACAGCTTTTATTCAGTTGTGAATGTGATTTATTATAATACTTGATTTTCAAATGTCAAACATATTCCTGCATACCTGTGAAGCATTCTAATAGATTGCAGTGTATATATTTTTGTATTTGATTTATTAACTTTTCATTAAGGATTTTTGCATCTATGTTAATGAGAAGAGATAATATTCCAAAGTTTCTCTTTTCTTTTTTTTTCCCCATTCTGTCTTTGTTGGGCTTTGGTGTTAGGGTAAAACAAGCTCATAAAATAGATTAAAAAGTATTTCCTCTCCTTCTAGCTTCTGAAAGAAATTGTAGAAAATTATATAATGCATTCCTGAAATAATTGATAAAATTCACCAATAAACCTATCTGGATATCATTTTTTAAAAAGTGTATGGACATGCTAAGTTGATTCAATGTCTTTAATAGACTTGGACCTCTTCAGATTATTTACATTTTGAAAATTTGACATACCTTTTTCTTTTTATTTGATTATTAATTGCTATTATTTTCTAATGGTAGACTAGTGGATTATTATGACTAAAAGAGAAAATAAATTACTTAAAGAGTTTTTAGTTTTAGATATCATAATGTGGTACTGGTTTCTGGTTACAAGCACTTGAGGATAAAGTAATTTTTTTAATTCTGAAAGAATTTTTTGTGTGATTGCCTGACAAAACTTAAAAACATAAATTGTATGCCAAAGTTTTTGGGAAAATGTAGTGCATAAAAATTTTAACTTAAAAAATATAGAACTGTTGAACTAGTGGACAAAAAAAAAAAAAAAAAAAAAAAACAAAAAAAAAAACTAAGGTGGTGCAATCAGAATTTATACCAATGGTTTTCAAAAACCAGTTTAAAAATTGGTCACTTTTCTCCTACATGGAACTTTTGAAAATTAGTGTTAAAGTTCTTTTTGTTATTTAGTGTTAGGGAAGTAGTTATTCCAAATACACTGCAATGGGTATGACATTTTCCCCAAAGGAAAAGTTCTCCCAAGATCTTTACAGTGTTCATTTATTTTATTAAACTACATAGATGTGGTTAAGTGTAAAGCCTAACTTAGTTTCCAGATAATCATAAAGTACTTCTGTAACAATTTAATAAGCACTGAATTTTTTTTTATCATTCAAATCTCTATTTAAGAACAACATACTGTAATTAGTTTTGTTCTGAGATTTACTAAGAGTTGTTCATCATTTGGGAAAATCACTTCATCAAAATTGGTTCCACTCAGTGCTTATAGTCTTTAAAGCAATATTTCAAAAAACCTTTATTATTCTGTGACTATAGATGTCATACTTATGGTGTATTTTCATTTGTTTAATGCATACATATAAAATCATTTATTCTGTACCATTATTACATTGTATAAAGAAAATAAAATAAGACATAAAATTAAATGTCATATTGAAATGTATAACTTTATATTCAAGTAAACAGTCAAAATGTATCTGTTTCCCATGCATTTTTTCCCCAAATGAAGTGATACTCTGTGAATTTAAACTAGATCTTTTAAAAGAACACTTTGATCAGGCTAACAAAGATAATTGTAAAAGTTAAAGTGTATGAGTGTACCTTTTTCCCCACATCCTCTCCAACACATATTGTTGCTACAAACAGAGAAACAAGATGTATCCCATTTGTTTACAATAAAAATGAATTAAAAAAAAGGTAAAGTGTAGTTTTGAACATATTAATACTCTTGCTAACTGCTCTAAAATTAATCTAATTTAGAGGAGGTCTTCTTCCAAAAGAGTATCAAAATATTACTAGCCAATATTAAATAAAAATTAATGTTGATTTCTATACAAGAGATTATTATTAGCATATTATAATGACAAGAAACCCAATAATAATTCTCATTACTTTTTACTCATATGATGGTTTCCATGAAAATAAATTGGATGAAGTTGTGAAAGTTCAAATATGAACTAAAATAAAAATCAAGTATGCTTTCATTATATGTATATGAGATAATTTTGTGTAACATGAGTTCTATATCTTAGATGAGTGTCATATGGAATAAAAATACTAGAAAAAATACAATTTCAAAACTACTGAAAATGAATAAAAATATTTTCTCAATGTTTTACACCCACAACGATTATTTCACTTAGAAAACATATTCCTGTACTATTGCCATTACTTTAGGGATATTTGTTAACCAAAGCCACTGTGAGTTCCAGTGGAAAACATGACCAAACTGACAAACATCCTACTTAAGTTGTATTCAGTTCTTTATTACTTTTTCTATATATTGCCTCTGATAATGCCATCAGAAGTCCAAATTTATTAAGCAATTCTCTAGTCGTAAGAAGGATAAATAGAAAGTTTAATTATTTCCTCAATTCTGAAAATATATATGGTGTTAACAAATACTTGAATACTCACAGTAAGAAATTGATCTAAAGAAATTGTCAAATGATATTCTATCAAAAGTTATTCATGGATATATTTAATGGAATTCAATAATGCAATATAAATTAGACTTTAACAAGAAAAAACCATTCTGGAATTGGCTGCATCTTGTATTAAAAATACTAATAAAGAATTTATTTTTGATGGATTTGACACTATAATTTAATAAAAAAATTTAGTGTCATCAAAAATTTTAAATTTTGGTTTTCGACCAAGTAAAAATATCTTAAGAAAAATTCAGTTGTATTATCTAAAAAATACATTTACTTGTGATTTAAACATTATTATGATATATTTTCTTACTATTCCCCTAATACATC
This sequence comes from Sciurus carolinensis, assembly GCF_902686445.1. Lineage (NCBI taxonomy): Eukaryota > Metazoa > Chordata > Mammalia > Rodentia > Sciuridae > Sciurus > Sciurus carolinensis. The sequence goes on along the minus strand of NC_062217.1, from coordinate 58,911,439 downwards.
ATCATCCACCTTTTATTCTTTACAGAAGAGCAGAAATAAAAAAGAATCAATTGAAAGCAATTGTATTTCTGTTACATAGAATTTGTTTTGTTTATAGCAAATTTTTAACATAATTGACATTAGTTTCATTTTAATGCTAAACTTATTTTATCTTCTTCCTAAGTTATTAAATGTTCAAAAACATAGCACTATATTACTTTACTGAATTACTGTCACCTCTACACACACACACACACAGATACACATCCCTAAAATTCTTAATAACCTTTTAAATGTACCAAAAGCAGTATTTTCACCTATTGGTGTGATGTCAAATTTTTAGAATTTATTCATCTTTGTGAATCTGAAACTTTGTACCTGTAGAATAGCAATGTCCCCTTTTCTCTACCCAAGCCCCAGGTGAACACCATACCTATCTTTGCCTCTATGAGTTTGACTATTTTAAATACTGCCCATGTAAGTGTAATCACATGGTGTTTTTCCTTTTCCTTTTCATTTCACTTAGCATAATATTCTCCAGGTTAATGTTGGTGTGATCACAAATTCTTAAATCTCCAATAAGAGATGAATTGTATTCTCAATTCCAGTTTTTAAAATATATAGAATAAGTAAGTTAGGCTACAAATCTAATAAGAAGGTAGTTAAATTAAGCCAGGAAAGAACTTCTATAATAAATTTTATTAATGTTTTCTGTTCAGTGAAAAGCCTATTGGATGTTTAGAATTTAATGTCTCTGATGAAATCTTTAAATGAAAATAAAACCATTTATACAATTCTGTGTATTTTTATAACTATATATGAAAAGATATTATAAAATAATAAAAAGATACATATTTTCAGTAAAATAATAATTAAGAAAAATGGCACGAAAATATTAACAAATAAAACTGTTGCAGAAATTTAAAAAATGTTCTTTTATAAATCTCATGATAACATTTCTCATTTCATTTTAATGAGAACATAATAATTTAATTTATTTTAATGAAATGTTAGAGAATAAATTAAACAAAATCAGACTCATAATGAGTGAATTTAGGAAGGAACACGTAGAACATTGTGATGAATTGCTAAATGCTTTGAAAGTAATTATTGAAATTACTGGGTAATAGACCTAAATTTCAGTACAAAACTACTGATATTACAAAGAACAGACACAACTTTTGAAAGTTTCCTCATTCATCAAGACTAACTTTAAGTTTCCATTGAGTAGCAATGGCAGTTGTTGCTTCTACATTTTGGTTGTTCTCCCAATTTCCCCTAATCTGAGTTCAATCTTTCACTCAGATGCCCAGATCCATCTGCTCTGCCTCATCAAACTCTGAGTATGTGTCAAGGTTTGAAAGACGAGAGCTTTCAGATGAGTTGACACAACTCCTGTTAGGAAGAATTTCCAAATGAGAAGGAATCAGAAACATAAAAGAGAGAGAAAGAGAGAGAGAAACTGCACGATAATTGTCCTAGTCTTTGTGCTCCATTTGTGCATTAAAGTGTATCTTTTACCAAACAAAATATTTTGTTTATTCTTTTAAATAGAGTAAGATATATGATAAGAATATAGATGTGAATGAAAGTTCATAAAAAGCAAAGATCTGCACACAAATCTTCTCATTTTCAGTATGGCTAAACTGATATTTTAAACTAACTTATGGAAAAATAGCATATTGAGGTATCCAGGATCACAGTGCTCCGTTTTTTAGGCAATAATAATTAAGGATGAAGCAAATATTTTGAGTAATTTAGACAATTTCCAAAGTCAAAAACCACAAATGTTCTTTTCAAATGTGCTTCTTTAGTTTTGATCATTGTGTACACGGTAAATAAATGTCAATGAAAATTTTAAAAATAGATACATGAATGAATTTGGGGACACAATGTGAAGAAAAGTGGTTTTGAATTGAAACGATTTAGAAGTGAGCCACATGCAAATGCAAAATTCATGACTTTTTCATAAAAAGTGAAACTTTTTGTTATGCCGTTATTCACTTATCATCTTATCTCTTATTTTCCTTTTACAAATAAACACGTCTCCTATTATCCCACTATTAACTTAATTTTGAATAGATTGTTTATTTTTAAACGTCATTTAAAAAAATGCTCTCCAAAGTCTTAAATTAATATATTAATTCAAGTAAATTTGTTAGAGATTTCTCAATTACTACCTTTATTCCAAATCACTTTTTTTGCCTATCTTCCAGTCACTTCTTTGCTCTCTTTGGAGAATATGCACTCCTTTGCATAATCCTCATAAAGATTTGCAGCATGTTATGGTTTGGATCTGGAATGTAACCCCAAAGTTCATGTGTCAGGCAATGCAGGAATGTTCAGAGGTGACACTGGATCATGAGGGCCCTGACCTCAGCAGTAGATTAATCCACTTAATGGATTCATAATTTTAATGCATTACTGGGAGATGGTGAAAATTGTACCAGGTGGGAAATGATTTGAGGAAGTAGATTGCTGATGGCATGGCTTTGGGGATTGTATCTGTCCCTAGCCCTTTCCTCGCTCTCTTTCTCTCTGCTTCCCAACTGCCATGACTTTAGCAGCATTTTTCTATCATGCCCTTCTGCCATGATGATTTTTGTCTTGGAGCCAGTTGACCATGGACTAAATCCTCTGAAACCACAAGCCAAGATAAACTTTTCCTTCTTTAAGTTGTTCAGGCATTTGGGGTACAGTGATAAAAGTTGACTGATAAATAGCATTTGGTCTAAACTTCTCCCCTTATGTTTTTGAATGATTCTGGATATTTCTAAAGACCCAACAGTCGTGTAATCTTTTCAATATATTTTTCAACTGATAACCTTCTTAAACCTGTTTCTTGAAATCTGGATAAATACATTAACCTTATACCAGACAGAGACAAGTCCACAACATTTTATAAGTTTCTCAAGACTACACATTTTGAGAAAAGCAACTATCATTTATTTAGTTTTCCTTTCAGAAAAATAATAGTCATCCTTTTTTTTCCCTCCTACTTATATCTCAACTGCAATCATAAAACCCCATTCAGACCTATCAAATCTTCATTATAAATATTATTGTAACTATCTGCCCATCACCACCTCTACCAAAACATGAACTCATATTATCTTCTGGTTATTAACCTAGTCATACATAACTTTCATTCAAGCTAGAAGTGGCTCATTGATCTTGAAAGGGCAGTTTCTTTTTTCTACCATGGATAATGTTACCATTAGTTAGCAAGTTAAGATCAGTTAGAGAAAATAATAAATATAGCAGTGCAGACATTTTAAACCTACTTATATTGACAAAATGAATTTTGTAATTGTAAAGCACTCAGCAAAATATGATTTTCTTTGATAATTACTGAGAACATTTATATAGATAATAAGCTGACATCAAAACCAGTAGCAAACCATGACATAAAAATTTCAGGTAGAAATAGACTGAAATAGAATCATTATAAGACACAATATTATAGCAATATCCAATGAACTGGACAATATAAATTAAAGTGTAGCTGGTATTAATAATAGGTATATATTTTTTCTTAGATCTATGTCAGACATTCACATATTCATATGTATGTTTTCCAACATTTTATAGACTCTAGACTGTGCCTTTGAAATACATCCACACTTACCTCCATATTTATCATCCTGGATTAAACCAGTATCTATTTTACTGCTACATTTTATCACGTAGGCCAGGGATTAGTAAACTCATCTATAAAGGAACAAACACTGAATATTTTAGGCTTTACTCATAAGGAAGCAAAATTGAGAATATTCTGTAGATCATAGATTCTCATGGTTTGCAATAGTTATGTTCTATGTAGACTTCATGAACATTGTATATGCGAATACTGAAATTACTCCTGGGGAAAACAGGGTTAAGTACCTAACAATCCTCCCAACATCAGATTTTCATCAAACATACAGTACATAGTCTTGTTTTATGTGTGTTTCTGTTTAACAATACTCAATTTATTTTATATTGTTGATTCATTAACTTTGAACTCATGGTCAATATCACCTTTACTCATTCCTGAAGGAAGTTTAAGATATATATTTTCTCCAAAAAACACATTGCAGCTTTCTTTTGCTTTGAATGTTAGGAAGTACTTTGGCACCACTCTTAGGGCCTTTTCGAGGAGCAAAATCAAAAAATTTAAAAAGGCACAAAAGTGTGAAAACTGTGAAAAGTGTGAAGAGACACAGAGAAAGACATTCTTAATAGCAAAAGAATTAAAACAGGGCAGAGTGCTGCCTTGCTTGGCATCAGTGGAGAACCTGTCTGTTAAGCTACTCAAATCTATTCTGTTGCACATGTGCATGTCTGCTAATGACTATGAAAATGCCCCAAGTGTTGATTATGGGGTTATAAATAAACTTTAGTGAGTGTGCCAATTTGCAACTATAGAGTCCATGAATAGTGATGATAGACTTTACTTATATAACAGACATTTTAGAGCATAAAAACAATTCTTAGCTCATGTGCTATGCAAAGACAGTCTGCGGACTAGATTTGAACATAGTTTCCTGACATGTAATTTGGATTACTCATGGAATAAAACAGTCTCCCTTACTGTGGACCAATGCCTCCTTCCACAACACATGTCCTGTGTCTTACATTTGAGACAGGCACAGACCTCTCTAAACCACAAATCTCCTTGATTTCCAGGGTGAATAATTTTTCATTTGAAGAGTTACCTGCACAATATTAAGTTTTTGCCCTGAATTGAACATTAGAATTTTTTCTCATTATTTGAAATAGCAATTGTATATGTAAGTTTTATACTTGTGGGGCTAACATACTCCAGGGTGTGGTTGTATTTGTGTCCCTGAAAAAGCAATGCTGGAAAAGATTCATCATCTGTTGTTTTGATTTAGTGTTTGATAAACCAAAGCCTGGGTAAAACAGGAAAAAATAAAAAATAAATTACAGCAGAATGCCCAGATCTAGTTGTCTATTCATAATATCTCTGATTTTCTAAACTATAGAGAATGCTTTCATTATTAAAAATTCTGGACTCTAAAGGTGTATCTCAATAACTTCATTTGCTCTATTTTTGATCTACATATATGCATAACAATTAGATATTTTTACTCATTTGTATCTAAACAAAAGACTTCCCCTTTCCATTTTTCCTTCAAAATTTTAGCCAATATAAAAATTATTGTTTTTGTCATATTTTTCAATTGTTCAATATAGTAATTCACATACAGAGTTAATAAATCATGTGATAAAAATAACCGTATCCCTTTCTCAGGCACTTCTCTTAAAATACATGATATTGAAATCACTTTATTGCAAAAGTTTCAATGAAAGTCCTTCTGAATGTAATGTCTTTCTTAATCTTTGGGTTATATTCTGTTTCTAATGAAGTGAAAATTAAGAGAATTTGCCTATATGAATGACAGAAATAAACTCATTAACAGAAACAATGTTTGTGAATTGAGCTAGATATTTGCAATGCTCTATGATACAAATTAACTTTTAATAAAGTCTACATGCCAAAATTCATTATCCTTGAGTGCATAGAAAAATATTTCTTGCGTTTTTACCTATCTATAGTATGTCAAGTGTCACACTGACCAGAAGTAAAAACTACTACCAATTTCAATAATTATATTAAATCACTTTAGTAAATTAGAGCTAATGTGTTCACTTAGAGAAATAAATGTCTCTTTGTGTATTATTTTCGGGGCAACAATTTCTTACCTACAAGCTGTAATCTTTACCAATATTCCAAAATCAATACTTATTAGAGAAAAGGGCCTATAACAAGTAGAGTGTTACAATTTTTATTGGGTTTTTCTTGCACTATAATCAGGACTGCAAGTAACAACTCAGGCTTCAATTCACATTTGAGGAAAGATTTTGATATATACTCATGTCAAATACACAGTTGCAGTTTTTATTTTTCATCTAGAAAATAGATTGCTACTTCAAAAATTGTTTTCTTTCTCCTAATACTTCTATTACTTCTCTCCAATTTTAAATTAGAGCTATCTAGTTATATGAATGCCATCAAAATGTTTTATCTGTAATAAGTTATGAGTTGTATAAAATTAATGGAATAATCAGATGTTATAAAATCTTATACAGCATATGGATAGTTTTGTAATATTTTAAGTGTTGTTTTATATCTGATTGATTCATGTATTTTCTGCTAATCAATTATTTCATTTTTTTAATTATCATGGGATATTTTTCTGTTTTTTGAGTCTTACATATGCATAACAAGTATGTTTTATTACTAGCTGACATTTAAAGCACAATTTTCTCTCTTTTTTTCTGCTTGGAAAATTGTTAGCTAATATAATAACAGATTTTCTTCAATCTGAACCTGGTGGAGTTTCATTGGGTATATACAGAGACTGTCAAAAAATGAAAGTAAGAAAAATAGCACTCAGCAGATTGCAGGATAAGTGGTGAGAAACATGTTCATGGATGAGATGAAATATTTTAAAATACCTTTAGTTTAAAAGCTGTCAGACCTTGGCTTTTTACTGAATTATGTGATTCTCTAAAGAGTTTAAAGGTACAATAAAAAATAAATTATTTCAACTCTGCAAAGTTTATTCTATATTCCAACTGTGACTTTCAAATGAAATTGAATCAACATATTAAAAAGAAAGAAAAGTAAAGCATATAAGCATGTGTGTGTGTGTTTGTATGTCTATGTGTGTGCATGGTTTCTAATATTAAGAGGATAAGATCTAAGATAACAGAAAATAATTGCTTTTGGAATTTACAGATTGCAAGATAAGGGCAGGAATATGAAAAATCTGTGGTGTTAACAGGAGCTACAACTGACACCTTCAAATGTTCAATCACTTTGCTTGAGAATGATGACACTAATAAATAGAATTTTTCAAATCCTTTAAAATTTTTTTATGCAAACAAGAGATTGGTGTTGGTACCCCTGTATTGAGTTTAAAGTAAAGGAGATTTTTTTAAAAAATGAAAAGGAAAAGAAATGTAAATGACCAAAATCAAGAAAAACCAAAGCTCCATATTTGGTAACATTAATAAAGCCATCAAATGAAATGATAAGAAAAGGTCATTCTCTCCTTAACCTAGAGATCCAGAGCAAGCTTCTTCTGCCTTCAGGTTCTTTTTCGAAAAGTAGCTTATTTCAAAAGAATTGCAGAGCTTATTTCTTTGTGACTTTTTTTTTAAACCTTTTTACTGTACAAAAAGTACAAAGTCAGATAGATTTCTATTTTCAACTTTTTTCCTGTATTTTTTATGTAAACTTTTATTATTTTCTTTTATATAATGTTACCTTGATAATGACAGAAATATATTCTTTCTCTTATTATTCCACTTTGAATTTTTGTGAATGCTTAATCTTCTGATTCATTGTCCACACTTCAGAAAATTTTCCTTTCATTGACTTAATTACTGTTTTTCCTCAAAAAGTATTATAGTTTGAGCAATAATAAGTATGCCTATCACTCTTCACAGTGTCCACAGTTCTCTAAGGCCACAGCTTGTCAAGAAGCTTTAACATGTTTGTTCCTCAGTGTTCTGATTTGTTTTTAGAGGTTCTTACCCATTCTACAGAGAAAGGAAATGTTTCATGAATTTCTTCAAAGAACTGGACTTCACTTGTCCCAGATAACCAAAGGCACATGGGGAAAATTGAAGACTGAATTAATAATTGAGAGAGAACCACACAAAACATTTAGAATTCTGTTGCTGTTTGAGCAGTGGAATTGGGCAAATATATTCAGGTATTAAGACTCCATTTCAGAACTTTTTTCTATGACCTTGCTCTTTCAAAGTCTAAACTAAAAACATGCAAGGAAGAACTCCTGACTCTAGGAAACTAATTTTTTTAGCTAAAAGAATCTATACTGACCATCGAATTTCTAGTAATAAAAGAATGGAATATAATATAGATGACATGATATTTCCCACTTTCTTCTTCCCAGTAGAGATATTCTGTGCTTTCTTCTCTTCTATTTTCTTCCTTATTTCTTTTTCTCTCCCTCCTTTGCACTCTACTGTCTTTGAAACCATACACAGTAAATTAGAAAATATATTTATGAGATCTGTTAAATCTGCAAATTCAAATATCACGCATGTCTTCTTCCCCCCTTTGTTAGATTCAGATGGGTGATTCCTTTTATTATCCACACAGAACAGCTTGATTTGGCAAATATTTAGATTTGCTGCAGGGGGTTGAAAAATGTGAGGACTACCTAGATGACCATTTTCTGGCAGCAACTATACATTCAGGAAGGAAGACACAGAATGTGAGTGTTGAGCTTTCTCTTCCATATCATCAAATCATCATGGCACATTTAATATGTGAAGGTTCAACTGAAGGACAATGAAAAAAATGATGCATTTCTCATTATTCTTCAACTAAATTGATTTTTGTTAAGTATAAATTTATAAGAGGTTTATAGATTATTGATATCTTAAAAATTTAATATAATGTCCTAGATACAAAGCTAAACATTATAAAATTGATTTTAAAGATGAGATGGTATTTTTATTGATTGCTTTTCATATTTTGGAAAGCAAGAAGTTGGACATCTTGCATCTGCTTCATTCACTTTCTTTTGAAAAGATATAATCTGAATACATTTTTTAACTTGCTTATTCAAACATACTTCCTACTTGGCTGCTTTGCAAAAGGAAGTAAAATGCCCATTTTCGGCATTATATATAGGATTAAAAAACTTGCAGGATATCCAACTTGCAGGATGAAGTTATTCTAGACTTTTCTATATTTACAATGGCCCCTAGTTTGCATAAAAAAATAATTCTAAGTAAAGTTGGTCCTCTGTATTCTAAGATCCACAGTCAGATTTTTTAAAAAATGCCTTTAAAAAAAAAAGTAGGGGAAACTGGGGATGTAGTTCAGATGGTAGAGTGCTTGCCTAGTATGCACAAGGCCCTGGGTTCAATCCCCAGCAACAACAACAACAAAAAGAATTGCATCTATAGTGGACATGCACAAATTTCTTCTTGGCATTATTCCTAAAACAATACAGTGTAACAGTTATTTACTTAGTATTTACATTGTAAAAGTTATTATAAGTTATCCAGAGATGATTTATAGAATACAGGAGGATGTGTGTATGTTATATGGAAATACCATGCCATTCATATAAGAGCTTTAAGCATGTATGGGTTTTGGTATCCACAGGAAGTCCTGGATCCAATCCACTGCAGACTGTCAGGGACAATCAAGTATGTCAATGCAATGGAAACTTGAACTAACTTAATATCAGTACTGGGGCATGAAGAGAAATACCAAAACTTAATTTAGTTTCCTTTTTCAGATTCTCATTTATGTTTTCATTGATCTACTATGAGACTTATCTCTGTCCCCAGAGTAGCATTTGGAAACATGTTGCATACATACTACCACTTCCTTATCCCAGTTCAATTGTAAGCAATATTAAGTGCAGCAATCATTCTTATAGTATGTTAATATTTCACATTTCTTCCAACATAGCAATGCAGATAAATATTACTGATTTACCAAATTGGAAAGAAGGATAAAACTATTTTCCATCACATTCTTCAGTTAGTCAATATTATTTCAACACACACACACACACACACACACACACGCTCACACATAAACCCTATACAATACTTTCCATCTTTGTTAATAATTTCAAAAAGTTTATTAGTAAGTATGATTTCCTTGTAAATATACATTTTTTGGTAAACGTACACATTGGCTAGTGTATTTTCAAAGCATGCTGTAATTTAAATAAAAAATTCACTTTTCATTCACATAGCAATCTTAAGGAGAGGGTTCTGGGCTTTAGGGCAGTTCATTTTGCACAAGATCATTAGGGCATCAAGGTCTACAGTTGGTTCTAATTTCCCCAATATTTTGCTTATTTCTAAAAGTTATAGGCAGTAATCTTGCCATTTTTTAATATTCAGAAATCAAGGAAAATATAATTCTGGGAATGTATATGTAATTAAATTTTTTAACAGATGACTCAGAAGTTTTGCATGTTTTTATAAGGTAGTTTGATTAATTCCTTTCTATATGGGCAAAATGCACCCAAATAAACTTGGGAATTCTATTACTATGAATGAGAAATACTTGTGGATATGGTTTCCTACCAGGGATAGTGATCGACTATGATTATCATTAAGTGAGAGCTCTTTTTTCATAATAGCAATCTTCATCATTTATTTTATAGAAAGGGAGAATCACATATATGCATATATTCTTCACATTTATGTCTATACTATGTAGGAATAAATGGATAAACTTCTTAAAATTAGACAGTAAAAATGGTTCTAGGACTTCATTTTTTTTTTTGTTTTTTTTCATTTTAGTAAATAGCAATTGTATCCAACTAATTGTTTCATAAAACAAACATAAGAAACAAAAAAGATGAAAAATTAAGTCATCAAAAGTCATTATTTTTTCTTGCATATTCATCTCTCTCCAAATCCAACTCCCTGAAATCTCCTTAGATATTTATTTCTAAAATATGTCCTGATAATTCACTTTCTATACTATAGTCCAAATGATTTTAACAACCGTTTAGCAATCATCTTTGAAACAGTCCATTTGGTTCTTGTATTCCAAATTTCTAATGATTCCCAGTTATGTACCAATATTGGAATTTTAAAAATATAGATTATATATTACCCCTCTACTTCCAATAACTCTCCCAAAACCTTTTTTTTCTTTGTGATTTGAATATTACCCAATCTCTTATCATGATTATCTTCTCAGATCCTTTAATTTTATCTTGATTATAATCTCACTTGCTTAAAATGTTCTGCAAGCTGCCCTTTTCGTTGGTTACCATGGCAAACTTAGTCTAGGATCAAGACCTTTACAGGTTGTGATTCTACTACCTGTATCATGCTCATGCTTCTCCAGTGGATTTCCATGGGTAGGACTTCTTTGTTTTTCAGAATCCAAAAAACTCTTCTGTGGCAGATAACATATTTTTCCTCACCAGTCTATTTCTATAATTCCTATTCTACCATTGATGCTTTATGTGCATTTAGAACTAATAACTCTGTAAAAATTATCTCATTTGTTGCTTTTTATCCAAAGAATATATGTTTTATGAGAGTGCAAGTAACATTTAGCTTTCTAAAATCATTAGATTCCCAGAATATATAAACATTGTTTAGAACATAATAGCTTTTCATGACTTTTTTGGGAATACATTTATATAGTCCCTTCAGTGTCTACTATTCCAGGTAAATAACTCTGAAATAATTATAAGCATTTTCAGAAGACCAGGTTTCATTTTCTCATCTTTAATTCCAACAAGATAGTACTTTATGTCAGTCAGTCAGTGAACTCAATTCCTGACACTTCCTAATTTTCTTCCCTGCTTCTTCTCATCAAAAAGAATGTGCTATTTATTCTGTTCCTTTAGCAATGGTTGTAAGTGCACGTTTGTTTGAAAAATACTTCATAAGATAATATTGTTACTTTTTCACATATGGATGCAATATAAGAGGATATTTAGACATAAATAAATGACTAATGCTTATATTTAAAATTTTCCAGAGCAATTTGTCCATGCTTATTCAATGTATACTTAATGCTGGCTCATCAACCTGGCTATTAAAAACTCTTTTTATAAACACTTTTCAGCTAGTAAGCATGGCTTTAATGTCCTCATCAGGGATTGTTTCATTATCAATATATTTTTTTTAATTTTCACAATAACAAATCTATATTATTAAAAAATAAATAAAATTGATATATTTAATTTCTAATCTGGGAAAAATAATTCACGTATTCTTAATTTCTTGAAATAGTACACAAATCAGTTACTTGGGAATTACTGAATTTTAAAACAAATATATCACATAAGATGCTGTTGGTCACCAAAAGAAAATCCCCAACTCAAACATGTTGAAGCAATGAAGAAATTTGCTTACTTGCATTCAGATATTCAGAATATAGGTCAACAATAGGAATAGGAATTCATAGTTCTCATATACTTCTTTGCAATTTGTTTGTTGAAATTGTCTTAAAAACTAGTATCATCCTGGGACTAGTAAAACAACATAATACACATATTGTATTTATACTTTACATGTCCAGTCAAAGAAAAATTACCATCTACTTGCCTTTGATTGATGAGCAAGTAATCCACTTCCAAAAACTTCTCAGAGAATTTCTTTACTATAACACTATTATCAGAGGAATACTGCAAACTTGCAAGGTAATTCGATTTCATGTCCCATCACTTATTTATATACATCACTTGTAATAAATTGGATCACATGGAATAGAAGATGTGTCTGTTGATATTTAAAAATTTAAAAAATAAAATTTAAAAACACATATGCATGTGAAATAAAAAGATAACATTACTAAAATTACAACATTAGCATTTAGGATCTGTAACACAATCATGTTATCTACATATCAATTATCCTCAACTAGAATCAGGGAAGTTTGGCATTTGGTAACGGTTGAGGGAAGTGGTATTTTTAATTTATTATCAGGACACACTAACTTAAATTGGTCATAAGCACAGAATAATAAATAATCTACACCACATAGGTTTGTCTCTCACAATTTGACATGTTAAGAAGTGCTAAAGATATCATATAATATACAATCACATAGCAATAGAAATAGCAAAAGGAATACAAAAAGATGCAGTACATTCATGAACTTTTTTATGTATAGTGGTTTCACATTAAATATCACCTGAAATAAACAGCAATCATGCATTCAATTATTCATTTTGACAATTAAACTTTACATAAGTCCTGTGCTTCTGAAAAGTGTCAATGGTTAAGAAATCCCCAAAGCTTTATGTTCTCAGAAATGGCTTAATACAAATTTCCTCCCTTACTCCTCTAACTTAGATAAGACTTAGAAATACCTCCTTTGTTTATCTATGACAATATCATTTACAGATTTACAAATCTTCATTCTGTGTTTCATAAGTGATTAGTTGCAATTACTAATTAACTGCAAATACTACTAACTTGGCTTTGCCAAACTAGTTAAGTTTCTCTTCTTCTCCAATGTCCTAGAACTGTCAATCACCTTAAACCTGTGCTAAGCCTTGGATTATGGAAAAACTTTCTTAACAGTCCCTCCCAAGAATTTGGGAATCTGGGAGGAATTTTGGGAGGAACACATTTTCTGGTCCACTGCCCCATTGGGCCATTTGCCCCATTCCCTAACGTCCAGGACTTAAAGAGTCCTGCTTATACCTTTCTGGAAAGGAGAATTCCTTCTGCCTAATCTATGAGAAACTTGTAGGTGTTACAGTCTGAGAGTTTCCCTCACTGCAGTTTTGTTGAATAAAGTCTCTCCTTACCTAAGAACAGATTTATTTTTATTTGACAATTTGTTCATTCGCCCATCAATAAATGTTTATTGAATGCCTCTTATGTGCAAGCCTCTAAGTACAAAGGGCTTACCAAAGCCTTGATAAATAAGCCAGTGTTAAACAAATTGGATTGGATTTTTTAAAGTCAGATGGTTCAAGAAGAGTCCACTGAGAAAGTGTTATTAATGTTTAGTCCTAAAACAGAATAAAGAGCCAGTTTTGCAAAGACTGGCTTGACATGTTCCAGGTGGATAGAACAAAAGGAGTGAAGATGCTGGGAGATAAAACAATGAAGTGTGCACATTTAAGATTCAACTCAATATAGTAATCTAAACAAATCCTCCCAGTTAATTGCATAGTTTTGTTGTTTACAATTTTATATGTAAACCATCATAGAAAATTAACAGAGTTTTGCAGGAGTGATTGAAAGTAATGTTAATTTGAAAAAAAAAAAAAACCATGGACTATTTTGACTATGCTTTTGTTCTTTCTGGGGGAAAATATTGTTACATAAGGGGTTTCTGAATTGATATTGACAATGCAAAAAAGTATTTCAAACATTATACTCTGTATCAAATAATATTGAAATTGGGGTTATATGTTCCATAAGCTGCAGAAGCAGAGTGCAAACTTCTGCTCCATGTATATTATCAAGAAACATTTTTTTCCACTGACAGTAAAAAGCTTAGCTCCTTAAATAACATTTGTAATGAAATGAAATTAATATGTCAAATGTGTACTTGACTATTTATTGTCATTGCTTTATTAATTTTCCTTGGAGAGCTATGTGTTTTACTACAAAATTCTATCTGGTGTTGCTATTAGATCATCCTTGTCTTCCTGCTCCTTCTCTAAAGAAATGTCAGTTTGCTCATAACAAAGCTGTGAAATGTATAAGATTAGATTCTAATGGTAGACAGGATTTTTTTTTACTTATGTAAAATATACTATGTCCTCAATAATATGCCACATAATTATTAATATTAGATTAAATAATAATATTAATAGGGAGAGAAAAATTTAATTATCTTTTTACAATAAGATTATACCCATTCTGTGCATTAAAAAGATGAACAATTCCCTAGGAAAGGTATATACATAATCACAGATTTAGGATGAAACCTCAAAATTCCTCCTTTAATAAACATTTTGAGATCAAATGTTTTTCCACTTCCTTTCACTACAGTGACTTATCTACTTGTCCATAGACAATCAATGAATTTGAGTGATTATGATATATGAAATAGTTCCATACAGAATAATTTTTAATGGAATAGTTTTGGTATGTCTTAATATTCTAACTTTCCTACACTCATTGTTAAGATCATTCTTCCTATGTTCTGAAGACAAAATATACACAATTCTTACCTCTCCTTCAGTTGAAGCATTGTAAATTAGAGATAGAAAAATCAAAATGAAGCCTACATGCTCTGCTATCTTTGTTCTGAATTCAGACTCCTCAACTTTCTCTCTTTTGAGCTTCAAGTTATTAGAGACTGAGACAGAGAACATTAAAAAGAACCCAGTAAACTTGACAGACCCTCAAGGCACAAGTAAAAAATATGCTGCATTTATTCCCTCATCTCTTCTAACAAACGAAAAATTTTTTCCCTGCATTTTTTCCATCACTTTTTCATGGAAGAGATAGAAATGCACTATTCAAAATTGTCTTCATGAATGGTGTCTCACTTTCCATTTAATGAACAGTTTTTCTGTCCTACTGAATTTTGAAAAATTTTTTTTCTCTGTTGGTTAAAATTCTAAGTTGTTATTCTAACACTTCAGTATTTCTACATAAAATCTTTAACAGATTCCTTCATGAAGATATTGAATTCTGGCAAGTATGATTAAAAAGCTGATAAGTCAAATTTCCAAAGAAGAATAAACAAATGATTACCTAACTTGCAGAATTAAATAAAAATATGTTTATGAAACAAGCACTCTAAGTTAAATTAGATCAATACATTCACATGCACATTTATATGTCATCAGAGTACTTCATGTTTCCTTACTTTTCCCAAAACAAAGAACTCTATTATCCTGTTTCATTCACTTATTCTTCAATTAAAAATGTTCATTGAATACAATGAACACATAAAATTATAAAATATACTAATTATCTTCGGTCTAAATTTACATATAATTTTGTTATTAATTTTATCACAAAATACCAATCTTCCTGCCCTGCCAATCACTGCTAGTGTTCCTTTGTTTCCTTAATAATATTATTGAACTAAAACCTCTTCTAATACTGGTTCTGGTATAAAATGAATATGATATGTTTTTCAAATTTATAGTTGCATTATTTTCCCAGGGGATCTGATAAGAAATTTGTGTTTCTACTACCTATGATTCCTGTTTCTTATTATCTGACGCCAACTGAAAAGATCATGGGAAGAGGAGAATGGAATAGAAAAATAAAACAAATCATTAGACAAGTATCTTATATTAGTTATACTTGTAATTGATCAAACTGCAGTTCACTCACTTAAGTCAGTGATCATAAATTAGGTGATTTTTCTAAGCTCCCTAGCTCCACAAACCATTTTGTTGACAAGATTTGAAATTTTTCTGTTCTCTGTTTATTGATTTCCAATGGAATTGCCATCTAAATTGATGAATGTGTACCTACACTAAGGAAAGCTGTTCTTTGTTTTTCTTTACCCTCCAAGGTGAATCTAATAATAGAATCTTGCTCTAAAAACATAAGTCAAAGAAGAAAAGGGAAAGTTGTTACAATGCTAAATAAAATAGAGCTAATTCAATTAAATGAGGTAACCAAATATATTCATGGTTGATTATAACAAGAGTAATAAAACAATTGTAAGTCATTATTATTTATTCTTGGCTAATCCTTGTCTCAAAACAATTTTATACATCATATAAAAATTTTAGAAAATTTATATCCACAATTAATAATTAAATAATATTTTGTAAAAATATTTGCAAATACAGAGATGACTGTTCATAATTAAAATATAAAATTTTTCCTTAAAGATTTTAAGCAAATATTTTTGGAGGACTAATATGAAAACATTTTAACATCTTTAATCTAGCAAATTCTAAATTTCAAACCTACATTATTGGGTTAAAAAAATTGAAAATATTTTACATAGAACCAAGTTTTCAAAATCATATTATAGATCAAAGAGCAAAAGGCTGAAAGACAAGAGCAGTGATAGAAGTCCTGGAAGTATTCTTCAAGTCAAAGGATATTTCATTGGTCAAGAAATGTACTGTAACAATAATTGAGTGTAAATTATCATGATGATGCTTTGTGTCGTTTTACTAAAATTTCATGATTCAGAAATAATTTTTGTGTGTAAAATATTGTTAACTAGCCTAGTAAATGATAACCCTCCAAATTTATTTCCTTAGAAATATTTGGTTTTAGTACTATGTATAACTAGATAAGAAAGAACACAATTAAAAAATAGCATTTTATTTGGACAAATTCTTTTCTAGTCTATGAAGAAACTTTCCCAGATTTGACTGAAGTAATGCCACTGATCCAGTGAACTCAGGATTTGCACACATTCAAGGAGATTCAAATCTAATAGAGAGGAGGTTATGTTTACAATTGACCTTTGGTTAAATGGTGGAATTAACAGTTTCAGAGACCACACTTTCAATTCCAACAGCTTTCAAAATCAGAAAAAGAATTCATTGTCATAAGAAACATGAACAGTCAAGGACCCCTGCTATTCATGACTTTTATTATTCCCTCTATCTGTCACCTACTTACAAAGAAACCAATGGCATGGGACAAAAGAGAAATATAAGGCAACCCACATTAAGTATCCCCAATTTGTAAATCTTACATGCATGTCAAAATTGGAAACCTATGGAGCACCAACACCACACAAGTGGAAAATTCCACAATTGACTAAATGATGAGTTCAGTCAGAACATAGATACACTAAAAATAGTGTGTAAAATTATCCTCAGTTGGGGCTGGGTATGTGGCTCAGTGGTACAGTGTTTGCCCAGCATGCATGAGGCCCTGGGTTTGATTCTCAGCACCACAAAAAAATAAAATAAAATAAAATAAAATAAAATAAAATAAAATAAAATAAAATAAAACCAATAAAATTATCGTCAGTATATAAAACATGAATGAATTTTGTGGTTAGGTTCTTGTCCCATACTCAACATGTCTCATTAAAAGTATGCAAATATTCATACAATTTCATTGGGTGTAGGCCTATTATACTAGCAACTTGGAAGATGGTTGAAGGAAGATTTCAAGTTTGAGGCCAGCCTCAGAAACTTAGCAAAGCCTTCAATAATTAACTGGGCCGATGATATAGCTCACTGAATAAGCACCCCTGAGTTCAAACCCCAGTGTCAAAACCAAAACAAACCAAACAAATGGAAATATATATCATATATATCATATATATATATATATATATATATGTATATATATATTTGATCCTCAAATATTCCTCAGCATGGTCTGTCTTGTGGTTATTGGAAATAATTTGTTTTGGTCAAATATGTTTAGAGTTGTTTTGGGACTCTTATCGTCCTGATTCTAATTCCCATCAGAGTCAGTATAATTCCTTTTTTTAGTTCTACTTTTTCCTTCTTAGCTACTGAAACTGCACTGGAAATTTTTCTTTCAATGAAAGAAAAAATCTGTCTTTCCTTGAATTCTTCTTTCATTATTTCCCTCACTTTATTGCTCTAAAAACTGGATCTTTTATGATGACACTAATTTCCATTAACCCCTTAAGTGGCAATTCCATTCATTTCCATAACTTTTGTACTGACAGGTCTGCAATTGGAGTTGTTTGTCTTGTTTTCTACTCAAAATTGCTTCAAGATCATTCTGTCCTTGTCTTTCCTACCGCCCCAGCATAGAATCAGGTTTAACACACATTTGTTCTTCCTCCTGACAACAATCTATTGATCTAATTTCTTCCTACTTTTTTTTGAAGTTTAGCCATAGAATCACTTTCACTTTCTCTAGTACTACAGCACTCTTATCTTAATAGCCCAAGATTTTATTCAAGTTACTAATTCTCTTCTAAAAGCCTTTTTCTTTTCACTTTTACTTATTCTTCCTCTCCATGATCATGTATCATGCATTGTCCTTACAAGTAATTTTAAGATTTATATAATATAAATCAATGGTGTCTGACTATAATATAGTACATATAATTTTCTTTATCTATTATAAGCTCTTTTTCTCCCTTATTTATTTATTTTTAATTCACTGGTTTATTATTAGACATTGCACAGAATACACTTGAGAAGATACATAGGAAAAAAGATTGGAGAAGAGACTCAGTTTCCATTCCTTCTGTAGGCACACCACCCTCCAGGAAACTTTACTTCATCAGCTATCAGGAAGCCATATTCAATTATTAACTAACTCCCCTACGTAATTTTCAGATTGATCATCTCTCAGTTTCTTTGGAAAAGATAGATGAATTAGAATTTTTTCCTACTCTTATCTTATTTTTCTGGATAAATATGACCTAATCAAACTGATTTAATAGGATTCCTGGAATAATTTTAAATTCAGGATCACAAAATTCAAGAAGGAATAAGATGATTACTGATAGTCATACAGAATTTCCAAAGAACTCCCCTATTTTTCTACATGACTATTCCCTGACTCTTTGAAGCTCTGGTTCTCTGATTTCAATCCCACTATGATTTGATGACTTTTTTTTTTTTTTTTTTTGTATTTCAGTCCATAAAATAAAACCAATTGTAACATCACCATCACAGACACCCATGACAAACACCTGTTATCTACCAACATCCCTTTTTTATCTATGGCTACATACTACACTTTTTTGTCTTATTACTATAGATGAATTTCCCATTCTTCTAGCACAGATGAACACTTCTGCTTGCACACTAGTCATTATCTCCTTTCAATTATTCTATGACACATATCTAAGAATCTTTCTCTCTGTTTTCTTTTTAACTGTATTTTCCCTTTGTCCTGAATGTTTCCTGATAGAGTGTACCAGTTAACCCCATACTAATGCTACTATTTTCTGTAGAATTCAAGTCAGAGCAATGAATTAAATCAGATAATCTTTAATAATAGATTATGGGGCAAATGCACATGTCCAACTAGATGACTATCCTCTGAAATTCTTTTGTTAACTTAGGAAAATTCATGTATTTTACTATCTAATGAAGTGGCACACATATAGAAGCCTTAGGCCATGATCTCCTTAGCAGTTCATCCAACTCAGAAAAAGTAAGAAAACAGACAGACACTCATTCTCTTCCATGTCTCTTCTACAGATTGGGGCAACTACTACCATGACAGGCTATCTATCTTGTCATTTCTTTATGTATTCATTTTTACAGCTTCAAAGAGATTCTGTTCTTTAAGAATTTGCATGGAAATTCTATCTTAATAAAACAGGTCACAAATACTTATATCAGACTATATTCTTAAAAGAAACATTACTATTACTTTCTTTTTAAAGAAGTTTTTTGTTTGGTTCAAATTATTTTATGGAGCAGTCACATGTAGGGCACATTAAGAAAACATAATCTTGCAAAATATTTGTAAAGATAAACCTAATGAGATAATAATAATTAAACATTATCAACTTTAAAATTTTAAACATTACTTTAAAATGTCTATATATTCACTATATAGTAAAAATAAAAATGTTAAAAATAATGCTAATATGGAGAACAGTTTTAATCCTGATATTATCTAATTGAAAGAAGATGGGAAAAGCACAGCAGATCACTAACAATGATATCTGATTATAAATCAGGACAAATCGATGACATAGTAACCATGTTAAGGTGCTGTAACTCTCTCATGTAGAGAAATTAGTGATGTAAATTCCTTAAAATATGCTATTAAGCATATTGATTATAATTTGGATTCAGTAAAAACAGATAAATGAGCACTATTGAATAGGGCCATCTTCAAGAACAAATTAGTGAAGAACATATAGCATTGAAAGGTTATTCACTGTTAGTCAACTTTTTATTGCCGGGACAAAATATCTGAGAAGAACAACTTAAAGGGGGAAAGATATTTTGACTCATAGTTTCAGAAGTTCCAGTCCCTGTTTAGTCAGTTCCATTACTTTGGAATATCATGAGGCAGAACATCATTGCACCAGAGCATGGTGAAGAAAAATTGCTCAGCACATGGTAGCCTGAAAGCAGAAAGAGAAGAAGAGAACAGGAATGAGATAGAATACCATGCACATTCCCCATGAAACATAATAGCATCAGTTGGAATTCCTGTTGTGCTTCCATCACCTCCTGGTGATCCATTTACATATGAATTCCTCAATGGATTCATTGTCCTGATGAGGTCAAAACCCTTATGACTCAAACACTACCTAAGACCCCACCTCTGAACATTGTTACATTGGGATCAAGTTTTCAAGACATGAAACTTTGGGGGACATTCCAGATCCAAACCATAACATCAATATTATGTATTATTTTTTAAAGGAAAAAAAGAGTTCCCAGTCAAATGCATGTGAAGGCAAAATGCTATTGTGCCAAATAAAATAAATAAAATAAAATGCCACTGTAATGCATTCAGATCTGCAAACTGCAGCTTAGTTGCCAAGTTTCGCATGTTGGAAGTAGCATAATCTAATTGACACAGTGATAAATTTTAAGTCAGTAGACATATACAGAACTGTGAACTTTGGATCTAAAATTTCTATCTACCACAATGGCATAGTGTCGCCATCTTTTACAGTCATTTTCTAAATAAATAGTATGCGTTTTCATGCCACAATTTGTCTTATTATGCAGTAGTGAAGTTTAAACCAAAGGCATTAGATATCATCCAATGTCTCTATTTTAATAAGAAAAAAACTGTACATGGGCTTATAAAACTAATTGGATAAATATTGGAAGTTAAAAGTTGTGAAGCGGAAAGGATAGAGTTCAAGTTTTATCAACCAAACTCTAGAGAACTTACCAATTTATACCATTCTCTATAATCTATAATATAGAAGTTACATGTTGAAATTAAAAAAGCAAAGATCATAAACTGATCATTTATGAGAAATGAACTATTGAAGCCAGAATTGGGGACAGGCAGTTAGTGTAGAAATAGGAAATCGGGTCAGATCAAGAAATAGAGGCCATCAAGTCATCTGCCTCTGGAAGTTGGAGACTGCAATGGGAGAATGAAACCCATAAAAAGAACGAGATTTGCTCATCCCACGGATTCCGCCTTTGGGTCCCCTTCTTCCACCCGGGAGAAGTCTGCTTTTCCTTTTCTTTAATAAAGCTGCATTTTCCACTCTACATTTGCCTCGGCGTGCTTCTCCGGCGTTATACTTCAACACCTGAGGAAGCAGGACTCGTCACCGGGCAAAAAGCGGTATCAGATTTGGAGGTCCCACCGAGATTTACGCCAAGGTAAGTAAGCTTCTCTCTCCACACACCCCACATCTGTTTGAGGTGCATCTTTCTTTCTGTCTCTATTTTTGGAGGGCAAAATGGGCACCCGTCGGCTACTTAAATGCAGTTAGTGCAGCCGCCATCCTTAAGACTCGGGTGAGAGGTTTCCCGGCCCAGGCAAGTTTCCAATCCCCTGCTCTGCAGGCATGTTGGGGCTCTGCTAAAGCCGTTTCCTACTTCTCTGTCCAGGCCCGGAGCGCAATTGCCGCAAGTACACAGTGTCCCTAGTCCTGATCTGCCCAGGATGCGTGGAGGTGGAGGAAGGGTTGGAGCAACTGCGGGGTTCTCGGCCCGGGCTACTCTCGGGTGGACCCCAAAGGTTCCTTCTCCAGACTCCCCCTCCCGACAGCCCTGAGGGGTATCCAGGGTGATCGGTAGACAATGGCGCTGAGGGAAAGCGCCAATCACCTTTGCCTCCGTATGGGCCGCACAGTGCACAACACTCCCGCACATCCACTCCCTCCTGGATGCTCCCCTTCCCTGCCGGTCAGACATTAGGAATTCAAGCTGTAGGATTAAGGCCTGGGATGATTAGTATGAAAATGCCCAGGTTCCCTTTGTTCGCATAGTTAGCCTTCACTAGTCTAGACATCTAGAGTCTCCCCATTACTGTTCCCATGCTTAAATGTGCTCACTGTGTTCTCTTTAAGCTGCAAGAGGGAGGCATTTAAAAACCCCTCCCGTGAGACCCTCCAAGCAAAGGGTGTTATACGCCTAACAACCAGTAGATGTCCCCTCACCCTCCGGAGATTCCTTTAGTTTACAGGGCAAGAAGATAGGTAAAAGGCACACTTTTTAATTTTGTCATCGCTTTTCATAATTAGGAGTTTATAGTGGCAGGAAGGAAAGCAGTAATGCCCTTAAGTCTGAATCCTCCCAGGGTCTCTAGCACAGGGCAAACTAGGACCCTCGCACTTTGCCGAAGAAGGCCAGAAATAACTTTGGCAAAGCCAGGTGGTGAGAGATGGGTTTTTCTGGACCGTAAGGAAGCTCAGTTAGGGAGATGTCCCTAATACTTCTAACTCAGAAGGGAGCTTCTCTCTCAACAGTATTGCCAGGTTCACCACTAGCCTGCATACTGCTAAATTGCAAATGAGCAAGAAAAGTGCCTTTCATATGTTACCATGCTTGACAGCAATAATCTCTACCATGAGAGGAGAAAGTCTTGAGGAATCGCCCACTAAGGGAGGAAAATTGAGGGAACCCTCCCAACTTAAGATAGACAAAAATTTAAGGAGGCTTTTGGAGGATCCTAATAAATATTGAGATGTTTCAAAACTTATGCCAGGTATTTGACCTCACCTGGAAAATTATGCTATTAACCATCTAGAGCACAGGCACTTCCCAGAAACCATCCAATAATGAGTAGGATGCGTAAAAAAAACTATTATGCAGCCTTCAGGAAAGTCCTGCTATTTTCATGGAGAGACTTAGGAAAGCAATAAGAAAGCACACCACTCTGAATCCTGAATCCATAAAGGGCCACCTACTTTTAAAGTATAAATTTATCATTTAGTCAGCCCCAAATATTTAGAGGAAATTTCAAAATTGGCACGTGGCCCTGATCAATCCTCAGATGATCTTCTCCAGCTTGCATCTTCCATTTTTAATAGACATCAAAGGAAAGAAAAGGGAACATATAGGCAAGAAAAAGGACTTATTAAAGATCATTCAAACTGATAGAAACTTTCAATGCCTTGCAATAGCCCATGCAATTCACCCATTTTAGGAGTTAAAAAGCAAACTGTCTAGTCCAAGACCTTAGAATAATGAAGCAGTTGTTCCCCTCCACCCAGTAGTTCCTAATCCATATACTCTGCTATCTGAGATTCCAGCAACTGCCGCTTGGTTTACTGTGTTAGATTTAAAAGATGCCTTCTTTTGCATACCTCTGGATTCTCAGTCTCAGTATCTGTTTGCCTTTGAGGAACCAGATAGTGGATCTCAACTAACCTGGTCAGTACTCCCCCAAGGATTTAGAGATAGCCCCCACCTATTTGGACAAACTCTAGCTAAGGACTTAGCAGAATTCAAAGATAAGACAACTGCAATTGTTCTCCAATATGTGGATGACATCCTGTTATGCGCCTCCACCCAGGAGGAATGTCAAAAAGCTACTACAGAACTCTTAAACTTCTTAGCCAATCAGGGTTATAAAGTCTCAAAAAAGAAAGCTCAATTATGTCAGCAACAGGTCCAATATTTAGGATTACAACTATCCCAAGGAGTCCGCAAATTAGGACAGGAAAGAATAGCTCCCAGGACAATATCCTCTGCCTCAGACCCTAAGGCAACTCAGAGGCTTCCTAGGAATAACTGGATACTGCAGACTTTGGATTCCTGGGTATGGAGAATTAGCTAAGCCTCTTTACAGTCTTATAAAAGAAACTTTGCAACAAGGAACAACCAACCTAATATGGGAACCAGAACATATTAAAGCCTTTGAGACATTAAAAAGGGCCTTACTCCAAGCCCCTGCTCTCAGTTTACCTACTGAAGAGAAATTTAACCTGTTTGTCACTGAAAGAGGAGGAATAGCCCTAGGAGTGGTAACCCAAAAGAATGGGCCTATTCAACAACCAGTAGCCTATCTCAGCAAGGAACTTGATATGGTATCTCGGGGATGGCCCCACTGTTTACGAGTAATTGCAGCTGTAGCTCTACTAGTCCCTGAGGCAATCAAAATCACCCTGGGAAGAGACCTTATTGTCTACACTTCCCATGATCTCTCAGGAATTTTAAACTCAAAAGGAGGACTATGGCTTTCAGATAGTCGCCTTCTAAAATATCAGGCTTTACTTCTGGAAGGACCCATAACTCAAATAAGGACTTGTTCGACTTTAAATCCAGCTACTTTCCTACCAGAAACATTAGAGGAAAGTCCTGAACATGACTGCCAACAGGTCCTAGCCATGAATTACTCAGCCCGAGAAGACCTTCAAAACCTTCCCCTGTCTAATCCAGACCTCACCATGTTCACTGATGGAAGTTCCTTTGTGGAACAAGGAGAACGCAAAGCTGGATATGCTGTGGTGACTTTACATGACACTTTAGAAGCGCAATCTTTGCCCCCAGGCACAAGCGCACAACTTGCAGAATTAATAGCCCTAACAAGAGCCCTGGAACTAGGGAAACAACAGAGAATTAATATTTATACTGACTCTAAATATGCCTACCTAATCCTGCATGCACATGCAGCAATTTGGAAAGAAAGAGGATTTCAAACAACTGAAGGAACAGCTATAAAAAACTATAAACAGATCTTAAAACTATTAGAAGCTGTCCATTTACCCAAAGAGGTAGCAGTAATCCACTGCCCTGGACATCAAAAAGGAATAGATGAAATAGCAGAAGGCAATAGACCAGCAGATCAGCAAGCCAAAGAGGCTGCTAAGGGAACTTTGCAACAAATAGCGACTTTAGCCCCTTTGATATGGACAGGCCCTCCCCCAGAGATAAGGCCCCAATACACCCAGGAGGAAACACAGCAGGCTTTATCTAGAGGAGGTAACCTCTTGCCCTCTGGGTGGATTCAAATGGAAGATAACAAACTCTACTTACCTGCTAACTCCCAGTGGAAGATTTTACACACCCTACATCAATCCTTCCATCTGGGAGAAGAAAACACTCTCAAATTAACTCAAGAGATATTTGAAGGGAAGCATATTTCAAAAACAATCCAACAAATAGTCAAAGCCTGTGAAACGTGCCAAAGGAATAACCCCCTTAATTCTACCAAAAAGCCCCCAAGGCTACAAAGAACAGGACAATTCCCTGGAGAAGACTGGCAACTTGATTTTACTCACATGCCAAAAAGTAATGGATTTCAATATTTATTGGTTATGGTAGATACATTTACAGGGTGGACTGAGGCCTATCCCTCCAGAACTGAACAGGCAGGAGAAGTAGTCAAAGCCTTATTACAGGAAATAATTCCTCGATTTGGTCTGCCCCGCAGCCTCCAAAGTGACAATGGAGCTGCTTTCAAGGCTGCTGTCACTCAGGGAATATCCAAAGCCTTAGGCATAAAGTACCATCTCCACTGTGCATGGAGGCCCCAGTCCTCAGGAAAGGTAGAAAAGACTAATGACATCCTAAAAAGGCACCTAAGAAAACTCACTCAAGAAACTCACTACCCATGGCCTAAAATGCTTCCTCTAGCTCTACTCAGAATCAGGAATACCCCCAAAACATTAGGGCTCAGCCCATTTGAGCTCCTATATGGAAGACCATTCCTAAGAAATGATATCCTTAAAGATCAGGAAACTGCAGATTTAGTGGCTCATATCACAAAGTTGGCCAAATTTCAAACTGAAATCTGTAAATATCCTGCATCTGAGCCAATCACTTCTCCACCTCTGTATGAGCCTGGAGATCTAGTCATGATAAAAACCTTACCTTCAAGTTCTCCAAATTTAGACCCTATTTGGAAAGGACCTTTTCCTGTAATCTTATCTACCCCCTCTGCAGTAAAAGTGCTGGGACAAGAGAACTGGATTCACCACTCTCGAGTTAAAGCCTGCCATCCTGAGTTGACTCCCAAAGAAACTTCCTCCCAAGGAACTGAGGAGCGATACTCCTGCACTCCGATAGAGGACCTAAAATATCTCTTCCGCAGAGACAATGGTGATATGTAAACTTTTCCTCCTCTCTTTCTTTATTATTGTAGGCAGATCCACTGAAACTAATTCTTTCCTAAATTGGGCCCAGCAATATGCCACTAAATTACAGAAAGATAGTCTCTATAATCATCATCATACTCATTGGTGTGTTCCTATGCTGTGGCATTTACTGTTGCATTAATCTTATCCCGGTACTCATAACTTCTTGTTTCTCTTATAGACCACCCTTCTCTCAAATGACCCTCCAGCCTATTACTCTTCAACCAGACTTTTACCGTGGACCCCTTGATCGACCCGATTTCTAAGAAGGAACTCCAAGCTGCTTGCCCCTCGCCGTCCACTTTCAGCTCGAAGAAGTCAGAGCGGTCATCGACCCCCTTCCCCAGCAGCATGGAGTTCCTAAGATTAGAGGGGGGAATGAAGCCAGAATTGGGGACAGGCAGTTAGTGTAGAAATAGGAAATCGGGTCAGATCAAGAAAATAGAGGCCATCAAGTCATCTGCCTCTGGAAGTTGGAGACTGCAATGGGAGAATGAAACCCATAAAAAGGACGAGATTTGCTCATCCCACGGATTCCGCCTTTGGGTCCCCTTCTTCCACCCGGGAGAAGTCTGCTTTTCCTTTTCTTTAATAAAGCTGCATTTTCCACTCTACATTTGCCTCGGCGTGCTTCTCCGGCGTTATACTTCAACACCTGAGGAAGCAGGACTCGTCACCGGCTAAAAAGCGGTATCACTATAACCTGTAAAAATACAAAATTTGGTAATCATTAAGTAGGAAGTATTATATTATCTGACTTCAAAGCATATCAGAAAGTTATAGTAAAAAAAAAAAAGCATGGCATTGGCACAAAAATAGAGACATAGACAAATGGAACAGACAGAGTAGAGTGATTAGAAGTAATCCCATTGTTCTGCAGTCAAATGACTTTTCACAAAGGTGCTAAGAATATGCTTTGGAGAGAAGATAATGCTTTCAATGAATGGTGTTCGGACTATAGGTAGCTTCCATATAATAGACATCCCATCACTATATGTATGTATATACACTCCTATGTTTATTATGGCATGAAAATGTTCTAAAAAATTTAACTATGAAATACCTGTGAAGTGCTATTGTCGATTTTTTTTCAAAGTAACTACATGAGGTTATTAAAAAAAAAAAAAAAAAAAAAAAAAAAACCTTAATTTTATGGACAGAAAAATAAGGACCACAGAATCTATGAAATCTTTCTAATAAGATCCAGTTGGTATATGTTACATTATAATGATATTAAATATTGTCAGAAAGCATGACACTAAGACATCATCAAGAAATATAAAACATAATACTAGTTCTATGTACATTGTAATGATATGTAATTACTCCATATTTTCCTAATTGTAATTAATAAATTGGATGTATCAGCATGCTATCTTAATCTAATATTATTTTCAGCCTTTTTACATGTGAATATAAGTAATTTTAAGATATCTCTGAACTATTTGATATGATCAGCAATTCACTCAAAATTCACACTGTTTGAACTGAAGGTTAGGAACACTGTGAGTTTCTTAATAATTGCAAGCATATTTAAGTTTAGATATTAATTACATTTTGTGTAGATAAGGACTTATGTTTCAGAATATCTGAAGATTTCATCCAATTATGATATTTGTATATATTTATTTTTTGCCTGCATTTGATGACTCAAAGAAAGAAAAGCAGAAACAAGTTGTGTTCTGCACAATGGATGGTCAACCATGAAGGTTAGCCATGCTTCTGCTTGTGAAATTATGTGGTGCTGTTTACACAGAAAGACCACATCTTGGAAAGATATGCATCTATCATTCTAAAATGTTCAAAAGGATTTGATTTATTTCTTTTCTAATCTAATGAGATGCCATGAGTAGAAACAATTCCAATGATGTATTATTTTGACTGAATTCTTTTTATGAAAAAAGGGAGTCGGCATATTTAAAAATGGGGATTTTGCAAAAAAAATTGTGGTGTATGCAAGAAATTTGTGTTTTACCCATCTTGTGTCAGAAGTATTTTTTTCTTTTTTCTTTTCTTTCTTTCTTTTTTTTTTTTTCTTCCCTTTTGGCACCAGGGATTGAACCCAGGTACCCTTTGCCACTGACCCACATCACCAGCCATATATCTTTCTCTCTCACTGAGTTGCTTAGGACTTCACTAAGTTGCTGAGACTGGCTTTGAACTCTCCATCCTTATGCCTCAGTCTCTCAAGCCAATGGGATTGCAGGAGTGCACCACTGTGTCTGGCTCCCATTGAATTCTTTAGCAAATAAGTAAAAATGATGGTAAAATACATTCTAAAGCCTTTTTATTAAAACACAGATAAATAAGAAAAACTAAGGGGAAATATGAAGGAAAGTATTAATTTAAAGAGTAAAAATTTCAGTAGAGATATTACAATAAAATAAATTTCAAGGTAGAAATTAAAAAGAATTCATGGAGAAAAAATAAAAGAGGAAGCAAAATCATAATTCATGTGTTTTTCAGTGTTTAAATGATCAGAAAAGTATACCATATAACTATGTTTAATTTATTTAAACACCTTTAAATAAATAAAAGAGACAGAAAATAATTAAACATTAACTATCAGATCTCAAAACATATAGAGTTTTAGATATATAGTTTTTCTATTTAAAACTCATTTTCTGGGTAAAAATTATTTTAGATATGAAGAAATAGAAATAGTAATAAACTAAGAGTTAGAAATGACAAAAAATATTCAAAATCCAACAGGGACCAATAAAGAAAAGAAATTTGTAGGTGAGATAAAAGGCAGGTGAGAATGTGTGAAATATATCATACTAGATTTCTCTAAATCATTGTTCAACATTTCTTCAATGCAATGAAATACTTGAATCATTATATTAATTAAATCCAATGACCTTGAGGCAGAAAAATTACAAGGTATTCCCACTTCATATGAAATTTTGAGTTAGAGATTATAAATATACTCAGTGGAAAAAGATTTCCTATGGAGAAACAAAAATTTTATAGAGATATGGGTTCTAAACATCCACAATAAGAGTTTTAAGACAACTGAATAATGTCTCCAATATTCAAAGAAAATAATAGATTACTAAGAACCATAGTCCATGTTGAAAATATCTTTAAAATAATGAAAATATTAACTATTTCAAAAATAGTGATTTTATCAAAACACCACAATTAAAAGAACTTCTAATGAACGTGATTGAACTGATGCAAGAAAAAAGTCTAACATAAGAAAGAATGAAAAGAAAAATGAAACAGATTTAGATATTATATCATTGACTAAATGTAAAATACAAAAACATCAACAATAATATCAATAGTGATTTGGATGTTCGAAATAGTAAGATTTAAAAAGTGATCTAATAATATCTGAATTGAAAGTATGGTGTAGTGAATTAAGTTATATCAGGTTCTTTTAAAGCTTGGGAAGGAGAAAAGTTTAAATCATTCTTTAGACAAGCATAATTACATATATTTAAAAACATAAGCATGAAGGAAATAAAAAATATGTAAATGCAAACTTGCAGGGAAAAACACAGAATGAGAAAAACATGACAACCCATGTAAAGAAAAACCTATTCTGTAGTGATAGAAATCATTGTCAAATTTCCTTTAGATGCAGTAGGAAATGGGGATTCACTTCGACATGGTGATGGAAACAGTGTATCTCGGATATGGTGTTTGTGACATAGGTGTATACATTTTGTCAAAATTCAAAACTATGCACTTAATATGGGCAAACTTTATTGTTTGTATATCATATTTTATGTACTTAATTCTTAAAAATAACACTAAATAAGCTCAGAAGCAGAGGAATAACACCGAGAATTGTGCATATTAATTTAAAATGCCATTTGGGGTATTTCTCAGAACAGAAAAGAACTAAAAGGCTAATAGATATTCTTCCATCCCTCTTGTTTAGTTCTTTCATGAATATGTGGAAGTATTTAAAATAAAACTGAATAAACATTAAGAACAAGTGAATACTGAACAAATATCAAATGTAGTAATGCAATATCAGTTTCCTGCCATTAATTTCTCTATGGTCTGAGAAATACGGTACTTCATCAATTTTTGTGTGTGTGCAGAAACTTCATTTCCCTCAAGGTGGTCTCTTTAGTTTGGATCCAAATAACTTCATACTGGCAGCCTACAGCTTGTGCACTTTTCTCATCATAAAATTAAATAGTCAATTCATTGTCTCACAAGTGTGGCTCATATGGCTATCTTCCTGAAGGCAGGCATCTCTCCACCTCACTAATTCTTCTGCCGTGATTATTTCAGTTTTGTCTTGCATGCATCGGATACCTCTCCACAGTACTCTAGGGGAACACATTTGAGTCTCTCTGAGGTTGAAGCTGACAATCCCTAAAACTTGATGTGAAGGAGTTAATATCTAATACAGCTCATCTCTGAAACTTTTTGAAGGCAGAATTGGGACTCTCCACATGTATTTATTCACAAAAAAAAAAATCTCTGCAAATCTCCTCTCTAACACATAGAGCTCTCAGAGAAGATTGGGGAGTCCTTGAAGTGATTCTACGGTATATTCTTTGTCAATTCTACTTCAAATACTGTGTCACATACTCATGTTTAGCTATCATGTTGTTACCAAAATTGAAATTGAGGGAGGTAGATTCATAAGGATGAAATTGAGTCTATTACATTAGACACTAAGTCAAGAATACATTTCTTCTTTTTGCACAGAGTGCTCTTGTATCATACAAAGAAAGAGCAACTAATGTTGCACAGTGCATTGGGAAAAGTTTCATAGAGAAGACACGTTGTAAATATAGCATTAAAGAAAATAGTTTTCCAAGTTGGAGAAGCTTTTTTTAGATAGCAAATGGAATGTTACAAAGAATATAACATTCTCAGAAAAACAAATAGCTTTGGGTAGCTGTAGTGTAATGCTGTGTAGAAATTCAAAAATTATAAGAAAAAAATTAAATGGGATGATATCTTTAAATGTTTTTATTGTTATTTCAGAAATATTATATTATGTCACATAAATAATAGAGGTTGATAGGAAATTTGTCAGACAGCTCATCTGAGACACTTAGAATATTGGTTGTCATTTTGTAAGCACTCAAATATATGAGATTTATTTTGATGATAATTATTAAAATTTTTAAATCACTACATTACAACTTTGAATGTGCATTTTGATATATAACTATGACAGCAGTGTGAAATATGAAGAAACCAAAGAGAGATGACAGTTAGAAAATTATTTCCCTGGATTATATGAAATGATGAAAACACATTATGCTAGTGACCAAAAATAAAGAGAACAAGTAGAGAAAAAGTTATGAGCATTAATGTATGGAGAGATTTGAACACAAGTAGAGTGCACACTCTTCATGGTGAGAGGTGAAATTCACAGGCACTTCCCATTTTTTTATATTGTGAAGGACAGGTGGATTAAGAGATGTAAAATAGTATACCTAGTTTCATGTATAGACATGCTTTCAGTGGCCAATAAGAAATTATGAATGATGGAAGCATACATGGGCAGTACATGGCCTCAATGAGAATCCTCTCATGAAAGTAAAAGGAGCATACGTACCTCAGCAGAAGAACTATGAGGAGTGGATCTGATTTTGGAAGTGATTAGAATCCATTTTCCTCCTAGAGATCAAACATGGAGTGAGGACACTAGGCAGCATACAAAGTTCACAGAAAAAATCAGCTCCTTTGCTCCAGATGGCTTATGTTGACATGTGTATACTTGAGGATAACATCCATGAGTTAGACCAGGAAAGGCCCAAAAGTTTTACAGGGTCTTTCATATAACCAAAAGGAAGATGATTTGCTTACCATCTGCCAAAGTCTACCTGATGGCAATTATCATTGAACTTTCTATTTCTTTTTGCTATCTAAGCACAATTATGTGGCAATTCGATAAGATTGGAAGCAAAACATGGGGGATTACAGAGAAAAGGTATTCATTAAGAGAGTGATATTGTAGAAAGTATGGAAAAGAACAACAATCTACTAATCCTGATTTGAATACATGCTTACCAATTGCATAGATGTCTTCAAGAACATTCACCATGTATATGTAAAGATACACTTACATATGTTCCATAAACACATACTTACATAAGTAATTTTCTATTATTCAACATGAGGACTAACATATATAAGCGACATACACATATTGATATAAGATGCATAGAGCTGGTCTTCATTATTTCATGATTCTGCATTTGCAAATTTATCTACAGGCTGAAATTTCTTTGTTCCCCCAAAACAAATATTCACTGTTCTTCCATAGTGAAGAGCAGTGAAAAATTTGAGTAGCTCCATGTGCAAATACCCAATCCAGGTCCAAAAAGGTCAGGTTCTGCTTCCTGCTTCATTTTTCATGCAGAGAAGACCTTAGGATGTGAACAGTACAGGCAGCAGAGAGTAGTAGAACTCTGGTTGTAAAGAGAGTTGGGTGGGATTTGAACCTCATTTCTCTTTTGTAAAAGAAAGAAAATAGAATCTACCAGGATGAGGGTTTTTTTTTTTTGGTTTTTTGTTTGTTTGTTTGTTTGTTTGTTTTAGGATATACAATTATATTCTAAGAAGGACAGAAAGTGGAATGTCAAAAATGTTTGATTTTAAGTGTAAGTTAAGGTATTACAATTCTATATACATCTGATGAAAGTCTAAGAAATTAAATCAGCTTAAATCAGCAGGTTTTAAAATTAGGTTGTTGATGATCTTTTAAAGAACAATTTCCATAGAGTTTTTCTGATTTTCATAGACATAGAAGATAGAGGTTAAGAAAATATCTATAGTGAACACACAACATCATTTCAAAACATTTGATGATGAAGGGAAGGAAATAAACACATGAAGCAAAAGGGGAATTCAGGGACAAAAGGAACCAATGGAAATTCTGGATGGAAGAAAGGAATCAGCATGATAACTGGGAATTTAACACTGAAGGAGGTGATGCAAGGGATGTTGGAAGTTTTAAGAAACTTCACTATTTATCACAACCCTGTCATCTCTCAGGTAAGGCAGTTAATTCAGAAGATACTGGATAAAGGGTGATGAAGGAGGAAGAACAGATAGACACACAGTGTAAAAGGTGAGGCCAGAGGGGAACTGCCCTCTGATGGAGGAACAGTGACCCAGAGCTAGCTCAGCAGGTTTACTATAGAGGTTTCATCATCAAAAGGTTATTATGGGAAAGTTTCAGCAAAGCAGGCAATATGAAGGATGCAGGATGGATGAGACATTGGGTCACCTTGTTTTGCTCAGAATTCACTATCCCTGGGAGTTGGTGTCTGAACCCAAGACCTCTACTACTAACAACTCTCCACTTCAGCATAGAGCCTTCTCAGGCCAACATCACCATAGCAATAGGGGCATATGGACCTGTACCTTCCAACAAGCAATTCCGAGCGCAAACATAGCCACGAGAGAGTCAGAGGCCATAATTTGATTCACCGCTCTCAACAACTATTAGATATTTTTATTTTCCATGTATATTATGAAATGAACCTTTGAAACGAAGACAATTTGTTTAGAGAGAGTTAGGCTTAGGCATCTCACAACAACCACTGTACTAAAAGAAAACTACACAGGGAAAAAGAAGATAATGGCTGAACAATGAGTCAGTCCTTGTGAATATCCTTTGGCACTAGTCAGACCAGTTATGCAATTTTACCCAAAATGCATGTCCCAAGGGCTTGAGGGCAGGAACAGCAAAAAGCAGATGTTCAGATTCACTATGTGAATGGTTTGAACATAGCATGTTCAGTGAAAGGATGAGAAAGTTAAGAGAATTAAAGGAACTGATTTTTAACAGGCAAATAAGTTATATTTTGCCAAAGATGTACAAATGATAAGGATACCTGTAAGTATTAACTTTCAGTGAAATGCAACTAAAAATAACAATAATATTGTACTAAACAGAATGGCTAAAAATTCCAACAATAACAAATGCTGACAGTGTAGGAAATCTCATATATTGTTGATGATGATACAAAATGCTATAGACACTTTGAAAAAAATAGCTTTTAAATTTATTATAAATCTAGCAAATAGTCTAAAATATCAAATCTCAGGTATCTACCCAAGTAAATTGAAAATGTTCACATAAAGACTACTGTATGAATGTTTGTGGAGAATTATTTACTTCTTCAAAATAGAAAAATAAAATACCACTAACTGGGGAGAAATGTGCACACTATGGTAGATCCTTGCAATGGAATACTACCCAGCAATAAAAAGTAAACTATTGATATATGCTATAAGTTCAGAATAGGAATTAATTACAAAAATACTATGAAAAGTGAATATAACTAGACTTAAAGGCTGTAAAATTTTTATTCCATTTATGTGATGTTATTGGAAAGCTTAAATACAGAGACAGAAAATAGATCAGTCTCCCACAACCCCTGCCCTGGGGCTGGATTTTATAAAGAAATTGATAACAAATGGGCATGAAATTCTTTTGGTGCCACTCGTCTTATTTATTTTGTTTGCAGTGCTTATTATGTAACTGTAATTATTCATCAAAACTTACAGAATGGTACTCTGAAAATGTGAATTTGACTAATATAAATGACATCATACAATTTGGAAAAGTTAACTAATACAAAGCTCAATAAAGAAAGTTCAACTTCTAATTTTGACACCTTTGAAAAAATAATAGGGATACAAGTATTTAAAATGATGAAATGTTTAGTTAGGTAACAAACTGTTGTATTTATTACAGAAAAAGTAAGAATAATATCTATTCAGCCATAAATTTGAGTAGAGATACTTCTGTGGAAAGAATCACAGAATGAGGCAAATGATTAGTGTAGGTTATCAGGACAGTGTTAATAAGTTACCAAAAAAAGAGAAACATTGTGTAACATAACTTGAGTTTTTGTAATAAGAAGTTCAGTGTTGCTCCAATTCACAGTATAGGTCAGAGAATTTCTAGAGGGAATATTTCCACGGGGGTTAGGCAAAAATAAGATCATGGTGTTTTGTTTTTGTTGTTTAATTTTAGAACTTTAAGTCATTTGTATTTTATTCTGTAAGTAATGGGAAGCCATTAAATGGATGTAAATATGAAATTATATGATTATTGTGGTTTTGGTGAGACTCCAAAAGCTTCTGTGCTAATGCAAGAATGTTCAGAGACAAAGTAATTGGATTTTGAGAGCTGTGACCTAATTAGACCATCCTAGTTTGAATGGACTAGCTAGGCGGTAACTGTAGGCAGGTGGACTTGGCTATAAAAGGGGAGTTCACTGGGGGCATGCCCTGGACACATTATTCTTCCTTCAGCCTTTCTCTCTCTCTCTTCTCTTCTCATCTCTGTCTCTCTCCTCATCTCTCATCTCTTTCTGTCTCCTCATCTCTCTCTCTCTCTCTCTCTCTCTTTCTCTCTCTCTCTCTCTCTCTCTCTCTCTCTCTCTCTCTCTCTCTCTCTCTCTCTCTCTTTCTCTCCATCTTGTGGTCAATTTGACTTTTTTAGTTTTTTTAATTTTTTATTTTTCCATATCAGGGATTGAACCAAGGGGTGTTTTACCACTGAGACAAATCCACAGCTCTATTTCAGGGTCTTTCTAAGTTGCTTAGGGCATCACTAAATTGCTCAGACTCGTTTTGATCTTGTGAGCCTCCTGCCTCAGCTTCTGGAGTCACTGGGATTACAGGCATGCACCTGCCTTCTGTTTTATCTCAATCCATAGGATTCTAGGGGAAAAAAAAAAAAAAAAAAAAAAAAAAAAAAGAAGAAGAAGAAGCAAACAGATCTGTTTTATGATGGAGGGATTTTATTCATGGGTCATGAATATTTGCTGTTGTGTTTCTTACATCCTTATTGCCCCCTTAATGTGAAGGGACAATTATTAGTGTAACATTCCTGTACTCTACTCATACACATAATCTGCACAGAAAAGTAACAGTGGTGCCATTAGAAGGAGAGAAAGAAATGATTCTATGCTCTTTACTCTTTTTCTGCCGTTTCTTTTGCACCGGAAATCCTGAATCCTGAGCTGTGGCTGACCCCGGCTGTGCCATGAGCCTGTAGCACCAGTTCTCCAGAACTGCAGGTGTAAGTGTAAGAGTTCTCAGGTTTAGTATTTTGAACCCACTTGCCTACTAATATGCTGTCTTCCCTAATATTTATCAGATAATTCATAGGTTCATGTGTTTTACCCTAAGTTTTCTAAATTAATTCAGAATTTGGTTGAGGAAACTGGTTAATTAATGGGGTTGCCTTGAATCACGATGTACAAAAAGAAGAGAATAATCAGGGAGGGCAAGATGAAGGACAGAAGTGTACGGAGATTTCTTCCAGCCATACACAGATCTAGAGTACACAATACAGACATGAGTGAGGAGGTAGAGGGGTGATACCAGCAGTGATTTTTTAACAAATTTGGTTAGGCTTAAAACACTTGATTTTTATTGACTATATTTTTAAGTATTCTTCTTTCAATAATGTTTTATAAATTATGGAGTGCCAGTTGATCAGTTTCCTGTTTAATTTGTTCCTGATTATTTTATTATATTCTCTATATTATTTCTGGTATTGTTTTATATATTTAATTTTTAGACTGTCCACTTTTAGTGTATAGTAGTAAAACTGATTTTTATAAAATAGCAATGGGAATATCAGTTGATAGAGACATTAGGGAAAGTAGTATGGAAATTACAAAAAAGATAAAAATAGAACTGACACAGATCCAGCAATTCCACTACTGGAACAAATTTTAAAAAGATAAAATTAGTATATTCAAGAGATAGCTGCACTCTGATGTTCATGGCTATATTATTCAGGATTGCCATACTCATGATAAGGCATCAATCTAAGCATCTACTGAAGGATGAGTAAATAAAATAAATTCAGTAAAGTTACACACAGTAAACTACATATCACACAGAGAAATACTATACAGAATTAAAGAAGAGTGAAATCCTATAATTTAGGACAGCATGGATGAAGAAATAAGTGAATAATGCAGTCACAGGAAAAAAATACTACATGATCGCTTATATATGAAATCCAAAAATGTTGAATTCATAGAAGCATAAAGTAATATGGTTGTTTCCAGGGAGGTAGGAATAGGGAGAATGGGGAAATGGTGAAAGATTGCAAAGTTATGATTACAAGGGATAAATTCAGGGATTTATTATATAGCATATATATACACATGTATGTATACACATACATTTATATGTTGTTTTGCAAAACACTTCAAATTGTTTTCTAATTTTCTGTCACATACATTCATATGCATATATATGTATGTGTTACATATACTTTTGGGAATTGACCATGTTATGAATAAATTTTATCACTTAATTGAAACAAAGAGCGAATTATAAAATGATTTTGCTAAAAATTTCCTGGGTAGTATCTTCTTAGAATGATTATTTGAAATTTAATTAATCAAATTTCAGTGAGAGAAGAAACACACACACAAACACATACATGCAAACTAGTCTCTGTAAAGTCTTCTTGATCTATTTCTGGGACTTTAATTATGCAAGCAGACATTTGAGAAGGGAATATAATGCAAAATGGGAAAGCATGAACCTATGAGGATTGACTTGGATGTGTATTAGCCTCTGACTGACTCCAAATATGGTGATGGTAGATGGTGGTGTCTTGATGGAGAAATCAGATTCCTCCATCATTAACCTAAACTCATGAACTGGACCAGGAATCCCAGAAAATAGAACACCTATATTTCCAGGGCTACCACTGAAGTAAGCTTGTAGATACAAGACCTGCAAAAGCACCTGGTGACCAGTTGCCAACCAATCAAGTATAAAATCGCTATTACTGATGCTTTTCTTTTGCTTTCCCTTTCACACGAAATATTATGTGAAATATTTCTGGGGCAACTCTTAACCTGAAACATACAGGAAAGGATATTCCGAGCAATTATTTGAACCTATACTATTGGTCACATGACAAGACACCCCAATAATGAACTGAAAGTTACCTTTAAGTACAGACATATTACAACAAATTTTATAGGGTCTTAATGATATTAAATAAATTATACCAAATTGTAGGAAATTTACATTAGTGTGACTTTTTTAGTATCTTAACATTATTTAACTTTGAGCAAGAAAGAAGTAAATAACATTTGCAAAGTCGTTTTCTATGCTCTAGCATGATTTACATACTATAACTAAATATTTATATAATCTAGTTATTATTCAATTAAAAGTCCAGAACCATGTGGTTGAAATAAACATTCTACTAGTCCTCTCAGGCTTCTAATGATCTTGAATATTTAGTTTCTCTCATTTATGATTACATTTTGTTGAATGTATTATTCACATTAGGAACTTTACTAACACCAACCAATCACTCCCAAATACTGTGAGAAGTTGGAATAAGTGTTAATTTGAAATATGCAGAAGGAGGGACAAAAATTGTAATGTTCCCACTTTACTTTTTAGCTCAGAACTTGTACTCTTCTAATTATTATGTCTTTTACTGCTAACATCAAACTTGTTTGGGCATAGAAATATTTGGTGTTCTTTAGAATTTGTGAATTATTATATTCCTTTCCTCAGGATTATGAAATTTCAAATTTGTTGAGGAAAAATATATTAGAAATGTCATTGCTTCTAAGTAAACTATCTTCATTTCAAATTTAAAAAGATAATCTGCATTTCTTAATATTACCAAGATACCCTCTTCTTTCTTTCATGTCTTCTACCTTATACATTAAGAAATGCATAGTTCAGAATCAAATGCAAATCATTTTCATTAAACTTTATGTACTTGTTAAAAATCATATATATAGAAACCAAAATTATACTACATCATTCCAAAGTAAATCTCTAAATTTACTCTGCTTTTGAAATGATTAAATTGTAAAGGTTCAAATTGTACACATTTGCACAAACATGTATACGTCTAACTAGTTAGTCTTTTTTCAGGTTTCTTTAGACATGTCAATTGAACCCAAAGTATAATTTGAATATTGAATATATTAACATATACATGTAGTTTTGGTGAATACTATTTGAATATTTAAATTATATGTTATTTATCATGTTAATATTTTATTATGAATTATTTCTCAATTATACTGTATTTTATGATTGACTATGGGAGGTGTTGGAACTGATAGGGATTTGGTCTATTAAAATTTATTACAATAGCCTATCTTTGGCTCAAGGATCATTGATTTAATTGACTTCAACACCTCCTGTTTATCTTTTCACAACATGTGCTTTCTGATTATTATTGAATTTAGGAGGTTTATGTACTGAATAATGACACCAAAGTATGTGTATTAAAAATGTAAAAGAGGCATTAAATTGCATTTCAAAATTTCAGCTTGTCATAATTTTTCTTATTTAAATGATAGCTCCAAAGTGTTTAACTTCTTTAGTAACTTGTTTCATGATGAATCTTTTAAGTTTTAACAAAGTGTCAGCATTTTGTACTTTTATATTTATATACTATATTAAAACAATTACTAACAACTACGGGATGCAAATGGAGATTGCGTATACTGTAGGTAGGATTGTGCATTAATAATCAGATTTGATTTTATGGATTTTTGTGAGACATTTTATATTATTTTCTAATTTTAAGTCACAGAATCAAAAAAGGAAATATTTTAGTAGGCTTTGGAGGAAAAAAAAG
This sequence comes from Sciurus carolinensis, assembly GCF_902686445.1. NCBI lineage: Eukaryota > Metazoa > Chordata > Mammalia > Rodentia > Sciuridae > Sciurus > Sciurus carolinensis. Next base: position 58,871,468 of record NC_062217.1, on the reverse strand, counting down.
TGAGCCCATTTTTAATTTTACATTGGTAGAAATAAGTAGCTTATCCTTTACCAAGGTCACTTTTGGAAGAAAAAAAGTGAGTTTGCCATAAGTATAGAAAAGCTATTGAAAATTCATAACTGCATGGGATAGATATTGCACTTTATAACTTTACAGGATTCAAACCGAAATACTTCTACCGTTTTGATAAAAAATAATTTTCTCCAGGTAGAGAAGTTACAGGATAAATCTGTTCAATGTGCCAGGACGGGATTCATGACCTGGCTTCTATTAGCAGAAATGGGGTGTCTTGCAGCTATGTCTCCATAAGTTGCACTGAAAAATACCTCTGTAAGTAAAGATTCAACCCAAGGGTTAGTTTTTACTGCGAGTTATAAACTTCAAGAAACTGGGTATATAATGGAAATGCTGACACAACCTTAAAGATAGCTGCTTGAACGGAGCGACCATAATACTCCAACTCCTTTATTTCAGAAAGTGTGAGTGTTTATGTTGCCACTGGATAAAAGAATTGATGGGGAAATTACTCAAGCTTGGTGAATTGCATGGTAATAAAATAAAGTCTTGCTAAATAGAGCTTTGGGGAAAATGGAATATGGACTCAATTTTCCCTACAAAACCCTTTTTACAAGTTTTATGTTTTACTAGTTATGTTCTACAAATCCTGCACCTGCGTCATTTATCAGTTCTGCATTTCATTTGCAAACACTTCACCGATGAAATAATTTATATAACAATAATGAGAGTTTACTTTGAGTTTTCAGGTAGCAAATAAGGTAGCAGGAAAAATTACATTTAAAAATATCTTAAAGTCAGGTTTTCAGTTTTACAGTCATTTAAGCTTCTAAAAGTGCTTTGACAATTGTAGGTATCCATGAAAGAGTTTATAATGGTCTGCTAAATATCAGTTTTAGAGAAACAGAGCTATATATCTTAGACAAAAATCCCACATAAAACATTAAAAATTTATAGCATAAAATCCTACTTTTTATTTTATATCTCTAAGAATTTTATTACTTTAAGAAAATAAAACTTCTTAATAAGCCTTGTTTTCTAATTTATGAATAAGCACAGTACAAGACTTTTCAATGTGGTGTTTAAATTATTGGAGATGAATTACTTGCACCTCCCCTTTTTACAGCAGTATTACAGAGAGGCTTTTGCGTAATATGAACACAGCTAGGCTGTGTGATTACCGAAGTAACTGTGATACAGTACTTGTTTTAAGGATTTTAGTCTAATGGAAAGTATACACAAAAACATGCAAAAGTATGGGATAAGTTATTTTCTAAAATATGCTTATGATGGTAATATGGCACATTAACAAATAACATAAAAGTATGCAGTCTGAATATCAGAGGAGGATACAAAGAAATGAGAATATATCTCCTCAATTTTGAAAGAGACATCATAATTTATAAAGTAGATGAAAAGAATATCTGGTTGTGAAAAGTGAAGGAGACATAAGGAGGGAAATACCAGCACTCCATGAATTGGTACAGCATGAGGCATGGTAACACATGAATGTTGCTAAAATACCCACATACGTGGGTAGGATGCATATATATAGTGAGAGGAAATGCTCTACTCAGAAGACTTCCAAGCTGTGTGAATTAAGAACTGAATGAAATAGTCTCAAATAAAATGTTCAAGAACATAGCTTGAAAATGTAAAATAGCCTGAAATATAAAACCCAGGAAAATGAGTAAACAATGGAGTCATTATCTTTAAATGAAGATTTCTTTTATCTGTCCTAAGGATGACATCATGGCTGAGGTAGTCAAAATTCAAATATATTAGCTTCAGATATGAATTATGAGTTGAAATGTATTAATTTATGAGTCTGATTTTCCTTACCAATTAATGTTCATATTATAGGATTTTTGTATTAATTAAAAAGGAAGCATATGTGAATATTTGGCCTCTAAGAAGTGCTCAATAAATGAGTGCCTGTTTTTATTTAATGAAAACACCCACAGTGTTATCTTCTTTTTCTTTACTTTTTTAAGTCCACTAGACAGTGGAGCAATTGCCCTTTTGAAGTGCTTGTCCTAGATGTAGCATTGAGCTGTGACAGATGGAAGCTCAATAGCAGTTATGCAGAATATTTGCCAAATGGGACAGTCATCTGAAAAAGATGGCAGTAATAGAGTTCTTCACCACAGGACCCAAAGACCTACTGCCATTCATTAAGAATTGCAGAAAGTGCCTGTTGACTCTGTGGTCATTACAATACCAGTAGATATTAAACAATCTTTGTTAAATATATTCAGAAGGAGTCGACCTTCAAATTAGAAAGTTAAGATTTCGCTCTCTGTGTCTCTTTTCCCTCTCCCTTCTTTCCTCCCTCCATTTCCTCCCCTGGATTCCAAAATGAAGTGAAGTAAAGAAAACTAAATGAGAAAATTAAAATTTAGCATAAAAAACATTTCAGGTAGGATATAAGGAGGGTATTCTCAATTTCTTCAGAGATAAATATTGGAATGTTTAGTCAAAAATTATGGACCTATGACTTAATGTTTAGAAAAAAAAATAAACTGGTAACTATTCTTCCTGGATAATTAAGACTATTGCTGTTCATTCTTCCTTTGTTCCTTCATTTTTACTCTCCTTTTTACTTATTTCCTTTTTCTTCCTCTGCCTTTTCTTTTTATTCTTCAGCAGTCTTTTATTCAAGAAATAAATGTATTATGCATGTATATAAATATATGATATTTTTATACATGTACACACAAGTGCACATATATATGTAATATATATTATATATGCATATGCACACACATTTATATGTGTGTATATATATATACATATATATATGTATATATATATACATTAATGAGTCTTTGATTCTCAAACTTTATCTTTCTCAGCATCATTTTGTTACCCTGATTTGGAAATTGCTCCACTGCTTTTGTGGTTGAAAGAATTTTGTGTCAATCAAATACTGAATTATTACAATAGAAATGTCAAATAAAGCCTAATTTCATGTTTCAAAGTTTGAATTTAACATTTGATATTTGAATTTATTTCTGGAAAAGAGTAGAATCTGGATCAGGAAAAAAGATACAAAGAACACGGAAGTACTTTTATTTAGGTTGGAATATTCGGGAAGTTTTGTTCTTGTCTGCTATTTGCCACTGCCGAATCAGGTCACATGGGAGATAAATAAGTGGTGGAATTCTGGCCTAGGTCTGATTAACAGAAAGTCCACTGTGTCTTTGTGGCCATAGGTTATTGATTTTTCTGATTTCTAATTCTGTTGTTGTATTGTAGGTTGTTGGTAGATTTGAGAGAGAATTTCCTATCAATCTCCCATATATATGAATCTTAAGTGCAGAGGCCTTGCTGCTTTTTCTTCAGTTATCATTTCAAGGATAACTGTATAGCAAATAGCCTTGGCTGAAATAATCCCTTTGAAGCAAAGGACAAGTTTGTTTACTGCCTAGTGTAATTAAAAAAAAAAAAAAAAAAAAATTCTCCATCCAGGGCAAAGCAGAGGCAGGCATATTGTTCATTATCAAAAAAAATGTGTTTTCCAAGCTTGATATAACTCAAATGTGGGACAAAAAACATTATATGTCTTGACTCTATTTGAACCACTTACTATTGTTCTTGTAAGACTTGAAGAGAAAGAGGAGGTTTGCTCTACTCCATGTAATCAGGATATTTTCATCTGACATTGAAGCTTTGAATCTTCTGTTGCAGCCTAACTTGTAGCATGAAAATAGGGTAAAAGCTTAGACACTTTATAATTCTCGACAAGAAGTTAGCAGAAACTTCACACAGACATCATGGAGGGGAAGACCAAAATGAAGCCTCTAAATCTACCCCTATCTGTCAGATCAAAGAAAAATTCAAATCAGTATCACATTCAGATAGAAAAAATGTCTTAAAGATAAAGATGCAGGTTCATAATTCTTGTTATAACCCTATTTGTATGCCAGTATAACTTCTTTAAAAAAATAAGACTAATGCAAGGAAAAAACAGTTTCCTACCAAAAGCAAAAAATCTAAATATTAGTTTCAATTACAGATACAATGACAGAGGTGTTTTTAGAACAGATTAGCCTAACCTTAGGTTCATGATATGTTGTCATTGACTTAGGAAGTGCATCCTAATTTTTAACATCTTAACATTGTTCAGAAGACAATATGATTCATCATATTGATGACAGCTTGCTAAATGGAAACTAATAAGTCATTTGGTGATAATTGTATTACATTAGTTCCCTTACATCTTGAAAAAGGTTAAGATCCACCTTGGATGGAATAGATAAATATACTTTGCTTTCTCTTGCTCACAAGGCTCAAAAAGTACCATTCTCAAGAGCTAACAGAATATTTCATCCAGTCATAAGGAAGCCTCATGACATTAAAATTGATCAAAGGTAAAATTGCCATAGAGATATGGTAATGGACACATAAGGTCGAGAATCCACTAATCCTAATGAATACAGAAACCACTGACTAATAAAGCAGTGGAATGGATTCCTGAAATGCCAATTGAGGTTTAAGGTTAGAGTTGATATTCTGTAAGGGTGATTCATCTTCCTCCAGGTTACGTTGTGTACTGAAAATTACCAATCTTTAGATGGTGCTTCCCCCAAGTAATTAGAAACCTTTTAAAAAGGGTGAATAGGTGTGGTACCAGTTCCCATCCCGTCAGTGACCCACTTGAAGTACATCCCATTCTTATAACTCAGCTTCATAGATCTCCCAAAATGGAGCATTGTTGCTAGAGGAAAAAATGACTGTCTCATTGAATTGTAGTCTACATCTGTCATATGGTCATTTCATGTCTTTGTATGTGGAGACCTTCAAACAAAGGAATAAATATACAGACAAAATTTGACCTATTTGTTAGTAATTGGTAGGGCTATTGTTATGAAATGGTGCTAATTGAATACACCTGGCATTCAGTTAATTCACTGAAATTTCCTGTGGTATCCCCTATATATAAATATCAATACTATGTGAATAATTGTATTAGATAGCTATTGGTGGATAAAAGTCATCTTAAATTTTCAGTTAAGCCACAAAACAATAGAGATGCTATTTGGTATGATGGGAATCTAACATGGTTCTTATCCCTGAGACCAGTGACATGGAAAGAGAGAAGACTGTAAATTATCCCACTACATTTTTCCAGAAGATGACATGCAGGAGAAGCTGACCCCAATGGGATGATCTTTACTATTAGAAGTTTGTGGATCAAAATGGCACCAAATAGATATGTTATGGGACCAGTGTAATGGCTTCTCGTTTGAGGATGAAGCATTTATTTGTATAGCTTGTGTTGGCTTTTGACAACTCACTACTGAGTCTTTTTTTCATGGAATTACACTTGTCCACAGGTTAGCCTGCATTCAAAGAATGGTTGGTGCTGGAGTGCAAAGACCCAGACCTCTTTTCTCAGTTTTGGGCAGCACAGTCTTTGGGATCTGCCGGAGTTACCAGCATCCTTGTAGAGCAGATTCCTGCTTAGAGGAGTGAACTGCCTGGAAAAATGAAAAGTCTGAAAATAATCAGTAAGGAATAAAAGGAAAAGACAGAAGTTAGATTTAAAAAGGGGGCACCCCTGGTAGGTCTTCCAGCCCTGATAGGAACTGGAACTGAACAACTGAAAAAGGCCTCAATCCTTTGTTTAAGGAGGGATACATCAAAGCTTTCAGTGTGGCAGGCTTCTTGAGGAAAGAGGACAAGAGTGAGGAAAGCAGATTGTTTGGGGCTTGGCAAGTTATGCCCATCTCCAGTGGCTGCCTTTGAACCTGTGGCTATGAGCTAAGGCAGGGTGCCCGCATGATTTGGGCTTTCTCAAATCAGGGAATTTCAATCAGGAGATCCTTGTTTCCCTGCCTTAATAGTTTAAACAAACTCCATATTTTATACACAACTTCAAACAGGGATCATCTGAGGCCATGGTGATATATTTTAAATTCAAACTCTGTCCTGTCCAGCTTCCTTCACTTACTTATACTTTTCCCCAAGTACATACCCATAAACCTCTTGTGAGTAATATTTAATTCAGAAATTTTTCCCAGGGACCCTAGTCTGAAATACCTTCCAACTTAATATTTTCCAGGGAATTATATACAAATATTCATGCAGATAGTAAACAGAACTAAGGGTAATCCATGCATTTTATGAAATATTGGGTTGCTACATAATTTTTTTATTTCAGAATGAACAAACAGGGAAGAGAATAGCAAAATGAGAGTCATAAAATAATACTACAGACAGATGGGAACGAAAAGTTATTCAAAGATTCTGAAAAAGAAAATACTCATGAAATTATCTATAATCAAAACCAGAAAATTTTTTTAGAAATTTCCTTGGTTTATTTCACAATACATGTATTGATTTTTAATTTAAAAGGAAAATCCAATACAGTATACAAACAAAAGATCAAAATTGTTTTCATCTTCTATGACTCACGAAAACTAATATGAATTCTGTAGAAAACAGAAGCATAAATCTAGATATATTGAGATAATCTCATCTATTCTTAAAGCTTCAATACATTCTTTTCTTGCAGAAGATTAAATCAGTTACTGTTGCTTATACTTGTACCTGAATTTCAAACTTTAATACACATTTCTCTCTCATAAATCTCCTTCTGAATATCCAGTGGGCATCTCACAATCAAAATTACAAAACTGATTAACTTCTTCATCATTTTCTTTTCCTCCTTATCCTTTTCCAAACTGAAATTCTTCTGTTTTTGTTTTTATATTGATTACTATCAAAATGTACCCATAGTATAAAAGTTTGAATCTCATTTTTCAACCAATTCTTTGTCATTTTAAAATCCTATTATTCTCCAAGTCCAAGCAGTTTGACTTAACTAATATTTCTCCTTCTTTCTCTCCCTGGTGCCATGGGGCATTACAGCCTCTTATTATCTCTGAACCAAACGACTATAACAGCATCCTTACTTGAATCCTTGCTTCTGGCTTTTCACTTTTCATCCACCATAAATCCTTTATATAAAAACCACCAGCATGAGTTTTCAACTTGATAAAAATTGTTTAATGACCCTCTGTAACCTGTAGAATTAAAAAAACTGCTTATTATGCCATTTAAGACCCTTTATTATCTTGTGCATGACTACAATTTCATCTTCATTTCTCACGACTCTTTTATGTGATGTATTTACAGTTCATGCTTTGACTCATGCAACTACTTTTCCATCTGCCTTCAGGATCCAACTCAGTCATCTTCTTTTCTGGGAAAGTTTCTTGAATCCACTAGACACAGAATCTGTGAACTTACCAAATAAGCATTTGCCTTTATTTTTTTCTCCTTCATGCTTGTATCATGGAATGCATTTCCTCTTCCAACATACGCAATGCTTCCACATGCTGTACAGATTCCATCTATTCTGAAGAAAAGCAATTTACATATGGATGAAAACTATAAATTACATTATTTCTGACAGAGAGATGACTTCTAAAAGTCTCTGGTATCTTCTTGTTTTAGATAAGTTCTGACACTCAAAGTACAAAATCATAAAAGTTATACTGAATGTTCTATTGATTTTTTTTAAGTTTAAAGAAAAAGATGATATTCAGAATCCAGGTAAAATATGGAGTCATGGAATAGTTTTGTACAAAAGAGTCTCTATTATGTTTTTGTTCTATTTATTGTGATATGCCAGTCAAAATAAAAATTATAAGTAAACAATATATGTCCAATAAATTACTTGAAGTTGAATCTAATATTATGTAAAACTTAAAACATGTCACATAAATTCCACTCAGAATAGTTTTACAGCAAGACTCATTTCATATTTTGGAAGTATCTTGACTTATTTCTGATTAAAAAACCATGGTGATTACCTACCATATCAATTTATAGTTGAATTATTTTCCGTTACACATAAAAATTTCACTTCTCAGTAAATTTATAAGTAATAGATTATTAAATGGCAAGGTTTGATTTGAACTTGATAATGTAAAAAGACAGACCTATTGATAGAAATTTTGTATTATTTGTAGAGCAAGTTTCAAAATTTCTAGTTTATTGACCCAATTCAAGAATATAAAGTATGCAAAAAGAGGAGTTTCAGAAAGAAAAATGTAAAGAGAGTTACTAGGAGACAACTACTATTTTCTAAGAGTGGTAATTTATCAGCTCATGGACAGAGAGAAGATATTGATGGGAAGGTACAGAGAGTTAGAATCATCACATAAGGAATGTGACAGAGCCAGGGAAGTTGTGACCCCTCCTCTAAGGCTGAAGGACAGGGGTAACACAGGTGCATGAACTGCTTGGGCACAGTGGCAAAATTGGATCTCTTCTGTGTGGATCATAATAATAATTCCATATTAATGGAGCCTGAAATATTCAGACATATATTTTTCTAAAGCTATTCTTCATAGCAAAGGATCTTTCCCTGAGGATAATTTAAGACGAAAGGAACACATCTGTAAAGAAAGAAAACTCCAAAGATGGGGTGAAACAGAGAGCCAGTAAGTGCATGGGAAGCTGCCCTGAAATGAGAGACACCTTGCCAGCATCATGGACAGATAGATGATTCTATAAGAAAATGGTCAGCTATTAAATGACTATGTCCAGAGAGGATGACTCCATCTTTAAATTTTCTTAAGAACTTCTAGCTCATATTTAGCCTTCCTTCCTAGAGTAAACATCAAAAGATTTCACATGAAGGACGAGGATTACTTGACATTAAATTAACTGCACAATATTGACCATTTCCTGTAATTGGAAATTCAAATTACTGACTCAGACTGTGTCTGAAATTTAAGAAGATCTTAGGAATTTCCATTTCTTAAGAATGACCAGAAGTAATGAAACTTATCTAATATTTCATATTACAGCAGAAATTTTCAAACAGATCACATTTATAGGTGGCAGTAGGAGATGTAAATAAATTTGTGTTTATGTTACAGTCCTAAAGTCATGTTTATAGATAATATCAGTAATAACTCTAGTTATTCATCACTGCTGTCTTCTATAACTTGAACCTCTCTAAGTCTTTGGCTTCATCCTATCAGCAATTTGCCTGATTCAACCTCCATTATTAAAATAAAGTATATTACAAAATAAAATGTTGGGACCCTTTATTCATGTGCCTCAACTCTCAATTTTATTTGCATATTGAACAGATTTTTTCAACATCTTGCAAATGAATCGATAATCTAATTTTCAGTTACGTTCCCTGACTCTTTCTATATCTGAGAAACAGAAATTCCTTTATCCATTTGCTGAGACCAAAAATCTTGCTAACACTTTGGTCCCTTCTCTTTGTCTGATACTGTATATCTAATCCAACACAAATTCTGTTTCCTTTGTCTTCAAATTATACATCCTTAATTCTTCCTTTTCTGGTCTATTCCATTGTAAATTCTCAGGAGTGAAACACCCTTAGTTTTGTCAGGAATACTTCTGTGATTTTTCTTACAGAGAAGGACTGCCAATAATTTTTCTAAAGGGTCAGATAGATATTTTATTAAGTATTTGTGTTAATGAATTTACTACCATATAACCACTACAAAAGCCAACACTTCACCTTTTACTTGGACCAATCTGAGTGAATCACAAATAAAAGTATACTAAATTTTGTGATTTTTAATTCATGGCAAAGATCTTTACCTCATCAAGTATTATTTATTTTTGTATTGGGGAATGAAATAGCTACATAAACTCATCCTGAGTATTTACCATTTAGATATATTTAAAGTTGTAACTATCTTAGCCTAGATTTTCCCTCCAGAACAGTGCCTATGATATAAATTTATGTGGGAATAGTTTGCTTGCAGACATTTTCCTGGGAAGCAGTAAAACGTAGAGGGAGGGAAATGGAGTGAAGGAAGTGATTGATTTATGAAATCCCATCATGCATTGACCAAGTCACCCACTATTGCTTGTTGTATCTGAATCCCTTTCATTTCTGAGTTCTTTGTATGTGAGGGAAAAGTGAATTTCTGTGCCCAAAATTATAAGAAGACAAAGTTGTAATTATAAGATGATGAGGTTGTACAAATACAGAGTTGTTCTTCAAAGCTTGTGAGGTACTAGATACTGTAGCAGTGGCTGCATTAGAAAAGAACCAAGAGCATATGATGTATTTAAAAGAGAGTCAATGCACTACTTATTAGCATCCCTATTACATAATCATACGTTTTATGCTTTTTTCTCCAACTTGACATAATTCTATGAAGTAGAGTTCTGTTCAGGTCACTGTTATCATATGCTTGTGTCTATCCCAGAACACTTCATAAAAATACTTGTTCAATAATATTTGTTAAAATAAAAGTGAAATAAGGGACAGTATAACTCCTTTTACTTAAAAAATCTTCATTATGATTATTACAAAAAATTTCCTTATTCCTACACAAAATGCAAATTACTTCAAAATGCTTAATTCAATTCCACTTAAAGATGTAGAATGCTAAGTCTAAGAAAAATGCCACCTACATAACTGAACTTTTTTGTGGGGGGTGTTGGGGATTGTACTTAGGCTCACTCAATCACTGAGCCACATCCCTAGCCCTATTCTGTATATTTATTTAGAGACAGGGACTCACTGCATTGCTTAGCATTTGGCTCTTGCTGAAGCTGGCTTTGAACTTGGGAAACTCCTGCCTCAGCCTCCCAAACAGCTGGGATTACAGGCATACAGTACTGTGCCGAGCCATTATTTGATTTTTAATTTAAAAAGCTAATATTATCTCTGTAGGTTGTTGCAGGTAGTTGTGATTAATATTATATGTAGTCTTCCTTTAGCAGAATTTCTCTGAGGAAAGTAAACTATGTTTTCTGATAACACTAAATATATTTTAGGTCTCAGAGACATATTAAATTTATTTTGAAGGCAATTGTCTTCACACCTTTATTAGGGATTGGGGTGTCTGACTTAACCTCATGATTCTACACGTGAGATATTATTCTCATTTGTCTTGTTTATACAAGGTCCTATATAATGGGATTTTATTATGTCAATGTTGTATATAATTTTTGTACTTCCTAAGAATAAGAAAAGGTTCATTTTACCAATTGTCTGCTATCTACCTGCAAAATGGACTTTCTGCATTCTACTGTGCAAAGTTATCAATATTTAACCAAAATTGACAGACACTTGAAAACCAACTGAACCAGGACATAGTACTTCTAAGCTGAAGGTCTTCTTTACATGACATGCAAGCTATAATAACCAGTGATCTATACAACTGTAATGTGCTTGGGTCACTGAAACAAATGGGAACACATTTTTGGCTTTCATAGGTAGAAATATTGCCTTTACCGAAGTGGTTTGAACCAGAAAAGAAGTTAATTACATTTAAAAAAAATCTGAGAAGTATGTACTCTTATGACCTTGTGGATTTGCACAATGAGGTATTATTTCCACAGAGATTACTACCAAAAAGAAACACTAAAGTATACACTGAGTAGTAAATTTTATATTATAATAGTAAAGCAATCAAATTTATGCTAGTTGAACATTCTTTTAAGAGCTTAGGTAAAACTCCATCTCCCTTGTAAAGAAAAGTGGGTGGAAGAAGTAAAACATATGAAGGTGAACAGGTTTGATAAAGGATATTTGATATAGACTCTAGGAAATGATTGATATCCCTAGTACTAGTTTTTAAGAAATATAATCCTATCCAAAATTTCAAGACTAATTAAGCAATTGAAAATAAAGAATAAAAAACTATTAAGTGATTTGTAGCTTAAGCTGATTCTCTTAAACATTTTTCATTTACTTTTAACTTATTTATTTCTTATTCAGTTACTTCTTTTTAATTTTTTATTTGTTCTAATTACTTATAAGTGATTGTAGAATGTGTTTATGTATTTTGATAAATCTTACATAAATTAAATATAATTTTTCTGATTGTACATGTTGTAAGATCATGAACCACCATTTGACCCAGCTATCTCACTCCTCAGTTTATACTCAGTGGGCTTAAAATCAGCATACTACAGTGATGTATCCACATCGATGTTTCTAGCAGCTCAACTCAAACTAGCTAATCTATGACACCAACCTAGGTGCCTTTCAACATATGAATGGATATATATATATATCCCACAGTAATACACACAATGGGATATTACTCAGCTTTAAAAAAGAATGAAATTACAGCATTTGTTGCTAAATGAATGGAGTTGGAGAATATCATGCTAAGTGAAATAAGCCAAACCCAGAAAACCAAAGGTTGAATTTTTTCTCTGATATGCGGATACTAATTCAAAATGGGGGGGGGGCATTGGCTAGGGAAGAATAGAGTTACTTTAGGTAGAGGGGAGTGAAGGGAGGGAGGGGGCTTGTGGGTAGGAAGGATAGTAGAGTAAAACAAACATTACATCATGTCACCTGTCCTTTAAAAATCATTTGTCTGTTCTTTCTTTTTAAGCAATATGAAAGAGAACATATTAAAAAGAGATGAGGCTCTTACCCTTTTGAAACATTCTCTGGTTCTCTTTCTTGGATTGCATATTTTTGTATATTTCTGCTCAAATATTTGTTTGTAGCCCTGCCACTTAAATAATATTTGGACTTTAGAAATGGTGTATTCAATTTGATATACTCTTATGTCCCTTGCTCAACTTGTTTTATTAAGTCCTTTGGTTTCACATAAACAAAAGCTACCATACAAGCTAACAAATAAAATCTGTCTTTGTACTACTGGTTGCAGCCATAGATTGTGGACTGTCATGTGTCCCTTCCCCAAAATGAGGATTTTCTATACTCAACACTCAGTTTTGACTATGTGCACGGCAACAGGATTTGCAAACATCTCATCTAAAAATCAATGCATGGCACAAATCAAGATATATTGCTCATATCACCAAATTATTTTCCATATTGAAGCATAATAGGTTTAATGAAATATCATTGCTAAGGTAATAATAAAAATTATTTTTCCCTTTTATAAAAGTATATGTTTTCCATATTTTCTCTTCAACATTTGAAAGAAAATTTCATTTAAAAAGTTAAATAAAACCAAGAACAAAACTTCCAAGGTGTCAAAGAAGGGACAAGATCCTGATTTAAAAAAATGTACCTAGACCCCATCCGGTCACATTCTGTTTTCCCTACTCTTTATCTGACCCTTGGGATCTCCACTCAGTTAACATAGTAATATGTAGTCCTCAAGGAGCCCTGTCTTCACTTTAATAAACTTAACTGCATGACCCTATTATCCGTTCCACCTGGAAGAGATGAGATCAGGCAAGACATTAAATCAGAATTTTATTAGGCCTTAGATTATAACAAAAGGGTAAAAGTGAGAGAGGACAATATGCATATGGTCACCAATCTAATTCATGTGACAAAGTCTTTTTTAATCATCTAAAATGCCCTTAAATAGTGTGCCCCTAAGAAATTGTATGTAATCATTCTCTTCATAGTTTCAAGACCCATTTTAAAACCCATGTGATTCCTGGATGAATTATAATCTTCTCTAGGAAAAACATCCATAGATCAAAAACCTGTATATCTGGCTATCATGTGATAAATGCCCTAGAATTATATCTCTGTTATATTAGAGAGTTAGTTTAAAGATTGGTATTCTAATGACAGTGTAGAAAAACTGAAATAGTAACCCAAATGGGAATGAAATTGTATGGTCCCTATAAAAGATATAGGATAATAAGATACATAATGGAATAGTATATTTTAAGCTACTAGAACTTTCTATGTGATGGCAATAATACCAAGTAATGTACAATGCTTACCTTGATTTTTTTCTCTACAAATTGAAAACACAAGATCATATACTTTATAAAAATTTGAAGCATATGAAAAGTCAAACTGTTAGATTTAATATAAAACTAATAATTTTGTGAATCAAAATGAGTAAATGAAGAAATTACCTAATGATTTACTCTAGTGATGTATGACACAATGAAAGGAAAATTAATGGCAAAATTAGAGTAGATACAAATAAGGTAAAAATAAACTAAGTCATAGTTATAATCACCACTCAAATAACATAATTCTTTAAAGGTTCTATAGAATCATTAATGGAAAGTTAAGGAGTCCAAACCAAGTAAGACCTCAAAATGATAAAGTTTCAATTTTTTATTTGATGACTACTATAACCATCATTTAGACAATATGTATTGAGTCCCTATTATGCTCTTCTTTTAAGTATTTAAATCACCATGTTAGATAAGTATTATTGTGCTACAAATTCAAAAATAGATGATGAACTTGATCAAGTTCATGTAGCAGTAAATAGCACACTTGGAACTCAGGCACATGTAGGATTTTAGTGCCTTTTCTCTCCATTTTTGATCCGTAGTTCCATAATTTATGTTGGTTATATTTTGTTTCAGATATAAAACCCATGAAAAACTTTGCACATAGCCCTTAAAAGCATTCATATAAGGAGAAATAAAAATTTATATAAATGTTATCACAAACATTAAAAAAGTATTCTAAGTTTTTATAGATTATATTATAAGAAATGAGCTATGAAGGCAACATACCTTGCTAGTTAGGGTCATAAGATAACATTTTTCTCTCATTGTTAAGCACTAGTCTATTCATATAAAGTAATTTACCTTGTTATATCTTTGTCTACATGTTCAATACATTAAGGAAAACAAAATTCACACATGCTTATAGTTGCAGTCTTATCCTCTTACCTTTATAGAACAAAAGTATTTCAAACCTGCAAACAACTTTTCTTTGTGACTGATGTCACTACTATTTAGCCCTTCGAGGTTAGCATTTATTGATTTTGCTTTTACTTTGATTGGATCTTACCTACCTCGGTGCTTCAGTAAATTGAAACCTTCTGCAGTTCATGGAAGCAAGCTAAGAGCAAGGCTATGAGAAAATGTACACTGACCTCAATTTGTTTCAGACTATATTGGTAAAATCATTGTCACTGTGTTGCAGAAGTGACCTTAACTGGATTTGTGTAAATTAAATCTATAATATTCTAGACAGCTGATGAAAGATAAACCTTATGAGTAAGAACTAAAATAATTTAAAAATTAAGAAATGAATATTTGTGGCGGTTTTAAACAAATATTGTATAATTTATTCCATGTGTTAACTTCCATGTATAGATATATTTAAAACAAACTAACCCTTTATGTAGATACTCACTGTGTCATCAACAATGTATTTTACAAGAGACAATGTTTCGTGGTCTTCCTTTTGCAATACAGTAATGACTGTACCCATGTTACTTAAAATGATGGTATATTACAACAAATAATAAGCAAAATGTGAACTATGGGGGCACAGATTAGACGATGACCTTTTAAATTTTGGTGCAATTTTGGGTTTTTTGGTGAGTAAAATGGAGATCATTATTGATAATCATTGTACTACAATGACAAAAAACAGAAATTATACACACACAAACAAAAACAACAACAAAGAATAAAATAAAAGTCATGTGGGACTGGTAGAGGTAGGAATTTATGAATTCAGTAGTGAGTTGGTAACTATTCAAAGAGGGTGAGTCTGGACAAATAAGAAGGGAAATTTAAGGCATATGGCTAAGCATAAAAGGAAGCACTGTCATGTAAAAGGACTGGGGAAATCTGATGAAAAATACCACAAAATATATAGAGATATATATGATAATATTAGCATTTCCTCTCATAGATCTTTCTTTTTTGTTATAAAGCTAAAGTTTTTTCCCCCTTATGTGAATATTCAGTTGTTTTAGCACCATTTGTTGAAAACACTGCCACTACTGGATTTCCTTTCCTCTTCTAGCAAAGAGGAGTTGACTATTCTTGTGTGGGTATATTTTGGGCTTCTTTTTCATTTTCTTTAATATTTTTATGAATGCTTTTGTTGATATTATACTATCTTCATTGCTGTATCTGTATAGTAAACCACTTTGGGTCAGAATACTGCATTCACAGGGGAAGGATTCACAATCTGTGGTTCATGCAGTTAATTTTTAGTAATATTGAAAACTATACTACAAAGCCAGCAATTCAGCAAAGAGTCCTAAATTGTTTTTACAATTTCAATGCTTCATTTTACTTAGCATAATTCTTTAAAAATACTTTTCCATCAATGCAAATATAAAAGAGAAAATTGGTAAAATACAAGTTTAATACTAAGGAAGATTTGCCTCTTTTTTGTAAAGGGGACATTATAGTTACACTGAAAGATGCAGGATTGTCATTTGCCCTTCCTTATTTTTGTAATAATTCTTCCATTTAGCAAATATAGATTAACTACCTACCATATGCCAGGAACCAGGTAGGAAAAAATAATTTGTAAAGTCAACAAATAAATATGTTTGTGGGGAAAAACAAATGACTATATGTATATAATATACATATATATTGTATGTAGGATTATATATATGTGTATATATTATATGTAGGATACATATGTATATATAATATGTTTATATGTAATATATGTGCAAATGATTAGGGACAAATTAAGGCCAGATTGTGAAGTAAATGTTCTGTTATTTTAATTAATTTGATATACCATTCAATGCCCAATTATTCAAAGATAATTCAGAACACAGATAAATTCCAAATTCTGCTGCCTATAGGAATCCCTTGAGAAGATTTTAAAAGTCCATATGCCTAGAGTGCATGACATACCAATTGAGTGAGAATGTTTAGGGGTAAAGTCCAGGCCAATTGGTGGTTTTAAAGATCTCCAAGTAATAACAATTGGTATATACATTGCTGCAACACTGTCAGATCCATGACCTATGCTCAACCACTGAGCATATACTCAGCCATATACTTGACCCTTTTTAATTTTTTTTTTTATTTTAAAATTTTGAGACAGAGTCTCACTAAGTTGCATAGGGCCTCAATAAATTGCTGAGGCTGGTTTCGAACTTGCAATTCTCCCGCCTCAGCCTCCCAAGTAAGTTGAATTACAGGCATGTGCCAACCCACCTGGCCATGAGTTTGTTAAGGCAATGAAACTATTCTATATGATCTTATGATGATGTATACATACCATTGTGTATTTGGAAAACTTACATAACTGAAAAACACAAAGAAGGAATCTTAATGTGAACTACAGACATTAGCTGTTAATAGTCTATCAATTGTGGTTAACCAATTGTGGAAAATGTATCAATTCAAAGAAAGATTGAATGATATGAGAAGGTATGAATAGGGAAGTAAAAGTATAAGGGAGCTTACTTTATTTTCTATTGTATATTTCAGTACACTAAAATTTCTTTTAAGAATAAAGCATATCACCTCTTTTATAAAAACAAAAGATACTGGTTTACTGTTATAATGTGAAAAAAGAAAAATAATAATTAATAAAGGAACTGATGACCATTTTGTTACCATTACATTCATTCATTATATTCTAAATTGTTGTAGATACAAGTTGTTTAAAACTCAGTTAAAATCATGCTTTATAGCTTCTTATTATTCCTAAGACAATGAATTATTTACTAAGATATCTATTCATCTCTTTTGTAATTTGCAATTTCACTTGAATGACTTATTGGATCAAATGAGACAAGTAATAAAATACAGTTATCTATAAATGTAGTACAAATCTAAAAGCTAAAAGTAAAGGTATTTATTTTGGAGAGGCTTTATGTATCTTCCAAAGGTCATATGTTGAAGTCTTCTAAGGGAATATTGAGAGGTAGGGCTTGGGGTAATTAGTTCATGAAAGTAGATCCCTCATGAATAGGATTACTGTCCTTGTAAGGGGCTGAAGAGATCGGGGTTCTCCCCTTCTACTAAGACAAAACTAGAAGCTCTGGGACTGGAGTTGTGGCTCAGTGGTAGAGCACTTGCCTGAACTGTGTGAGGCCCTGGGTTTGATCCTCAGCACGACATATAACTAAATTAATTAAATAAAAGATTAATTGACAACTAAAAAATATTTTAAAAAATCAAAACAACAAACAAAAAACTAGAAGCTCTGACCTATGACAGAAAACAAAATTCATGCCAAATCAGTTCCTTGATCATGTCAATCCCAGATTCCAGAACTGTGAAAAAGAATTTCTATTGTTCATAAAGTCTATGTTGTTTTGTTATAGCAGCCTGAATGGACTAAGATGATATTAATAATTAATAAGCAGGATATTTCAGAAAAGCTGTGTTCTTTATCTTACACATATGCTAATTGAAAAAAAATAAAATATTTATAGAATAAACTAAGTACACAATATTTTACTGCTTCTATTTTTTCCATTCTTTCCCTCTTATTCTTCATTCTGTAAGACTATCATTTACTATAATACATAATTTAGGAGGATTAAATTTTTTGTGTTAGCTATAGGAGTATGTTATTAGTAACAACAAAATATAGGCATCAACAAGAGAGAGAATGAAGGGTTAAGACAATGGTAAAAATGATAGTGTTAGATGGTAGGGACCCAGGGGACCTAAATAATTTTTCTGAACCCATATGTTACAGGGAATTTAGAATCTAAAGTAAACAAACTTGATATAAAATAAAACATAGACTATTATAACATTGCCTGACAGAGACACTTTTAGATGCATATGATTAATTCATCAAGTACTTAAAAATATCTCTCTTTTAAAAAAATGATAATTTTTGAAACTGTCAAGAATTCAGTGCATATAATTATGGCCATCATTGCATCTAATAATGTTTTATTTCAAATTTTCACTTTATATATTCATATATAAATATAATGGATAAGTAAAAATATAAGGACAATAACATTTTTTCTATCATGTATTATAATTACTAAAAGACAAAATTTTTGTTAGTTTTTAAACTTAATATTTTCAATTTACTCTGATTTTCTTTGACCTTTTATAAAGAATGTGCTTAGTATCTCAAATCATGTTATGTTCATCAACTAAAATCAGATTATGTCTCACTGAAGGGAATATGATTGATGTAACATGACAAGGGCAGCCAAATATGACACATTAGCTTTACAATATCAAATGCCTTTGCGAATGAAAACAGAAATAAAATATTTGCTTTTAAGGGTTTGAAGAAAATGAACTTAAAACTTAAACACAAAGCCAAGTTTTTCTATTATGTTTTATCCAGCAATTATAATAGTCATAAGCAAATAGATTGCAAGTTCTCTCAAATGTATAGAAAACCTACAAAATAACAATAGATTCTAGTTATAGTTTATGTACTAAAGGGCCTATATTTAAATAAAACAGATGAAAATTAAATTTAAAGATAATAATTGGAGGAAAGTAATTTCCACTGTAAAGCATATTCATGATTACAGAATATTTTTATTTAAAAATAAGCTGTGATAACACTACTTGTTCTTGGGTGACTTTTTCTGAGCAACATCTGTTTTTAGACTAATTTACATGTTTTATGAATTAAATGCTAATGTTAATACTTTGTAGGAATTATAAAAATATTAAATGAGAACAAAAATCTCCAAGTTCAAATACTGGTGTTACATATCTTTATTTATTTATTTTTTTTTGCTTAATTTGTTATTTAATACATAACTTTATTTAGCATCTAATTTTAGAATTACGTTAAACATCTCAATTTTAGAGTTGAGAAGGTCCTATTAAATCAATTATCAATATTACTGTAATTGATTATCTGTTCTACTTGCTAATGTTAAGCTCTAGTTTTAAATTCCAATATTTCTCACAACAAGCATCCTTTGATACAAGGTTGTATTAAATTGTGCTCCTTGGTATATATCATACAATATTGAGGACTGTAACATGTTGGGGTCCCCAGTGACTAGATCCTTAGATGGAGGTTTTTGTGTATCAATTGATTGAGGAGTTAAGAAAATGAAACTAGATAGAGGAAGAAGTTGAAGGGCTGTGCTATTCTACCAGAAGCCTCAGGAGATAACCCTATCCTGGGAATGCTAGAACTGGGATAATCCTTCAGAATTGTCCCAAATGGAAGAAGGAAGTTTGGGTACACATGTATTGGCAGTGTCCAGTCATTTTTTCAGGCTGTCTCTGGGAAAGGGGAGTGATCTTGATCTGGGAAACTCTTCAGATGAGAATAATTCCTAAAAACTCAGCATAGAACCCTTGGTTTCCAGTGCCCTCACAGCTGGCGGAAAGCATGATTCAGTCTTGAGGAGATCACTGGGAAAATTACTGTAAGAGGTGACCAAGAATTGATGGGTTCTAAGGACAACCTTGCTACTTTACTTTGTGCAGGTATCCTTATTGTCTTTATATACACTCTGAGGTTATCTCTAAATGTAAATAACTTTTAGAAAGTGCTTAATTAATATTTATATGAACTTCCTTTCAAAAAAATTTGTTTAATTAGTTACACATGACAGTAGAATGCACGTTTAATACATCATATACAATGGAGTATAATTTAGTATACTTCTGGTTATATGTGATGTAGAATCCCACCAGTTGTATAGTTAAATATGTACATGGGGTTTAGAAAACCAAACTTTGAAAAATTTGCTTGTAAGATTTTGTTTATTTATATCTTCCCATTTTTAAAATGAGATTTATCTTAACTGATACATAAATGCTTTAGAATTATATGTCCTATGGAGTACCATGTGATTTTACAATACTTGTATACATTATACATATAAGAGTAGACATATCAAAGTCCTCGATTAGTTATCACTTTTTTATCACCTTTTCTTTCTTCTAGCTTATTGAAATATCCAGAGGGTTGTTACTACCTATAGTCACCTTGCTCTGAAATAGCAAATCAGGATTTCTCACTTCTATCTAGCTATAATTTAGTGCCTACTGGTCAACTTTCCCCATATGATCCCTCTCCACCATTTTCCCCAGTCTCTGAAAGCTATCTAAGAGACCAACTATTTTAGGTTCATCACCTGAGTGAGATCATGTGGTGCTTGTCACTTTGTATGGCTTACTTCATTAGCATAATGATTTCCAGTTCTATCCATGCTGCTGCAAATGAAAAGTATGTATTATTTTTATGCTGTACATGCGTATATGAACCAAATTTTATTTATCCATTCATCATTTGATAAACACTTAGGCTATTTCCATTTCTTGGCTATTGAATAGTATTGCAATAATAGTCATAGATGTTTCTTTGACATACCGTTTTCATCTGCTTTTTTATTCCTGCTATATTTCCATTCCCCTTTGTCTTAAGACATTTTTTTTTTAATTTCCTTCTTGGTTTCTTCCTTGATCCTTTGGTTTTTCAACATTGTTATTTCATTTTCATGAATTTCAATAGATTACAGACATTTTTTTATTTGTTTCTAGTTTTATTGCATTGTGTTCATAAAATTCTGGATTTCAATTTTTTATAAATTTGCTGAGACTTATTTGTTGTCCTATCTTATGATTGATCATAAAGCCCACTGTGCTGTTGAGAAGAAAGTGCACTTTGCTGTTGTTTTAGTAGCTTTTGTACTATGACCAAAAGACCTGACAAGAAGAATTTTAGAGGAGGAAAAGTTTATTTGGCAAATGTGGTTTCAGAGGTTTCAGTCCATAGACAGATGACTTCATTCCCTGGAGTCTAAGATAAAGCAAAACATCAGAGCTGAAGAGTACGGCAAAGAAAAGCAGCTCAGGACATGGCAACAGGAAGAAAAGAGAGAGTTCTGCTCACCAGGGACAAAATAAAAAGCCCCAAGGCACATCCCCAATTGACCTACCTCTTCCAGTCACACTCTACCTGCCTCCAGTTACCACCCAGTTAGTGGATTAAACTACTGAAGAGATAGTAGCTCTCATAATCTGGTCATTTCACCTCTGAATGTTCTTGCATTGTCACACATATAAGCTTTTGGGGGACACCTTAGTGCTGAACTATAGCCAGTAGTTGTTTGAAAGAATGATCTGTAATCTATTCAGTTTGATCAAGGGTGAAATTTCATTCTGCCACATTTTGTTGATTTTCTGCCTGGAAGATTTGTTCAATGCTGAAATTTGCATGTTATAATCCCTTTCTGTAATTGTAGTACAGTCCATCTCTTCCTTAAGTTCTACCAACATTTGCTTTGTGTACTTGGCTATTCCAATATAGGTTTGCATATAAGCTTAGAATTATTATTCCTTTTACTGGATTTACTCCTCTACTATTATGCAACGACCTTTCTTGTCTTTTTTACTGCTTTTGGTTTACTATATACTTTATCTGATATAGATATGGCTATTCCTCCTTTTTTGGAATACATTTGTATTGAATATCTTATTTAATCTCTTCACTTTTATTGTGTGCATGTCCTTAGAAGTGAATTGCTATAGCAACATGTAACCATGTCTTGTAACAACATAGCATCCTAGTTTTGTTTTGTTTTTTTGTTTGTTTGTTTGTTTTTTGTGTATGTGTGTTGTTTTGGGGGCCTTTTTGTCTACTTTGTATCCTTTTAGTCACTTATTTTCAATGGGAGGATTTAATCCATTTACATTCAAAGTAACTATGGATAGGTACAGTCTTACTATAGACATTTTGTAACTTGTTTTCTAATTCTATTGTGGTGTCCATCTTTCTCATACTCTTATATTTTATTTTTGGGTTAAGTGATTTACTCTAGTAGTTTTAATCTGTACCATGAATTAGAATTTAACCTATTCCTTCAGCCTCATTCATACCTTAAAGGCTCTGCATATTTCAAAAATATTAGAATGTGACCAAAGCTTAAAAATTAATTTGCCTAATCCCATAATATGTTACAAGATGAATCCTTGAGAAGGTGACTATTCCACAATTATATAGGTTGCCAAAATGATTGTTGTGTTTAACTGCTACTATTAAATGGAAATTCCTAATTGTACAAGATATTTTAATTATAAGAAGATTAATTTGGAACTTAATTTATAAAAACCACCACACTGATAATTTTATTAAGTATTTGAACAATCACAGAGCCTTCATAGTTTTAGATATGTATAAGTGATTCACAGTTATATTTTTATTATGTAAATGCATATACATACTCATATACATACAAACCTAGATATAATCTAAAAAGTCTGGATCTCTGATAATTCAAGTTTCCACCAATCTTTAGAACCTGGAGAAGAGATGCAAGGCAATAGCCCACTTAGTAGTTTGGTTCTGATTAAGAGGGCATAAAGGTAACATGAACTAAAAAAAAAAAAAAAGACAACAACAAAAACCACACTTTTGTAATATTTCAAAGGTGATGTGTCTATAGTCTTATGCTGTGCTGAATAAAATGAAAGAAACAGCCATTAAATCTACATGTAATGATGTTTTATTTTCTCTTTTGTAGGAAATTACTATAATATATTTAGTCAGCTAACTCTTCAGAAATTGTCTATAATATAACAATAGTAATAATGATGATACTAGTTTATAGAGTATTTGTCTTCCAGGATGCTATGTGTTTATATGTATATTGTGTCATTTACTCTAACAATCTTCCTATAAAGAAAGTGAGGTCAGGCATTATCTTTATCATTTGCTGTAGACATAATGGCAAAAAAGTGAAACTAAAAGACTCACATGGTAATTTGCAAAACTGAGGTTCGAATCTAGGATTACTCATGCTTAGTGTGTATACTTTTGAAAGAATCCTTCATCTCTTGTTGTATTCCCTTCTATTAGGGTTGCTATATCAAGAATACATAAACACACACACACACACACACACACAGAATGCCCAATTAAATTAGAATTTCGGGTAAAACAAAAAATGCCTATTATAAGTACACATTGTGGATTATTTGACTATACTTACACTGAAAAGAATTGTACTTTATTTGTGTTTTATCTGAAAATCCTTCATGATCAGCAGAACTAAACATGAAAATAGCTACATGATGTATTACTAATATTGACATAATTTTTCACTCCTTTGCATACAATTTGAAAAGTACATTATATATTATTCTATATTTGATTATAGTTATAAATTAAGTGCAAAGTGATTTATTCCTTAACTGCTATTCACAAAATTCAAAAGTTTCTGAAATACTTAAATGTCATTCTTAACGTCACTAGAACACATGGATGGTAAAAATATATTAGCTGCTTATATTATGATAGATTAACTTGAGAATTTTATAATTTTTATGTGACTGGCAAACTCTGAAACAACTAACACTTCTTTCTTCTTCATATCAGAAAAAGAATAAGAATGTTGGGAAAGAAAGGAGATGGGGAGAAAGGAAAGGAGGAAGAAAACTTGACAAATTTGGGCCAAGATAAAAAGGAGGAAAAATGTAGATTAGAACTGAAATTATGAAGAGCTAAATATAATCTAAGTGCCTTTTTATTTCTTCCATCTTTTAGTATGAAGATTGACTGGTTGTACCTCTACAAAGAGTAACTAAAATTCAAATAGAAAACTAAACTCTTCGGTTGTAAAAAATCATAAAATGATGATGTTAAGAGAAATTATAGTCACCGAAAAGTGATGGGTTCCTAAAATAGAACCAGAAATAGGAATCTCAAATTCTATATGAACTCTACATCTGAGAGGGTAATGTATGAAGTTTTGTTAAAAGAAGCTTCAGTAGGAACTCTTAAGACTACTAGATGCCAATAACATGAGACATCTACCAAGGAAGCTACAAGAATCCAGCAGAAACAAGAGAAGAGAAGGGAGGCCATGTGGACAGTAATCACTAAGGCCATAAAGACAAAGTTACTTTGTCTTTTGGAGATACCATCACAATATCATGTGCCCCATATACTGGACTTGGACTCAAGGAACTTGTTTGCCCAGATGAATTTTGGTCTTCCTTTGGTCCCATTCCTTCTTTCTATGCCTCTATTTCTCCATTTTGGAATGGAAATGTCTTTATATATTGGATATACATAACTTGCTTTTAAACTTTACAGTGGAAAACATCTAAGAGGTTGCTTTGAGTCTCAGAGGACTTTGGACTTGGAATTTTGGAATCATTAAGACAATGGGGACTCTTGAAAATGGACTAAATATATTTTTCACTGTGAGATGTGCATGAGATTTGGGAGTCAGGGGCAGAATATTATGCGTTAGCTATCAAGTGTCACCAAAAGCTCATGTGTGAGACAATGCAAGAAGATTCAGAGGTGAAATGATTTGGTCATGAGAGTTGTAACCCAATCAGTGGATTAATAAAATGATAAGGATTATACTCTAGGTCGCTGGAAGCATGTATTTGGGATGTATATGTTGTCCCTGGTGAACAGAGCTCTCTCTCTCTCTCTCTCTCTCTCTCCTTGCTTCCTTGTTTCGTGTCCTGAGCTGCTTTTCTCTGGTGTGCACTTCTACCATGATGTTCTGTTTCACCTTGGGCAGAGTGCAATAGAGATGCTGTCAGTGGTTTGAGACCAAAAGTGTGACCAAAACTGTAAAACAAAATAAACATTTCCTCTTCTAATTGTTCTTGTGGTCACATCAAGGAAAACCTGACTAAAACAGTAGTTAAGATGATTTGATAATGGGTTAATGTATGTTGTAAATCAAATACCACTTGTCTTCTTAAATGAAGACAAACAGACTTGCAGGAAAGGATACCGTGCTAACAGAGCCAGAGACTAGAATGTCAAATATGCATGATAAACAAGACCAACAATTCTCAGAAACCACCAAACCTTTGAGAGAGGCCTGGAACAGATCCTCCTTAAAAAACCTATAGAAGAAACAACTTTGATGAGATCTTGATTTCTTATTTCTACCCTCCAGAACTTTTCTAAGCTACTAAGTTTGGAATAGATTGTTATGGCAATCCCAAGACACCACACACACATGCATACATGCACACACAAACATATATGTATACATATATATGCACATATATAAATTAATATGATCATGAATGATATTTATTTTCAATTTCATTATTCATCTGTGATTAGATATGTGTTTATGTGGGGAGTCTCTCAGCTACATCCCATGTGCATAAGAAAAGGGTTAACTGCTGGAGGATGATGTTGACTATAAATCAATCAATTACCCATAAACTTATCTAATCAATAAACACACAAGAGCCAATACTCCTTTTAAATGAGAGGGGATGTGACGGGTCTGGCCATACCAGATCTGGTCTCTAACAACATGGAGTAGCCAAACTCTTTCATTTAATAGTCACACAGGTAAAGAATCCCAGAACAGGAGGGGCTTCTTCTGTGATGAACAGGATGGTGTGGAGTTAGGGGAGCCATTTTCCCAGGGAAACTAGACAGAGAACCACACAGCGCCACATACTTCTGTGGCTGCTAGTTCCTGGAAGCCAGGCCTTTGGCCCATGGATAAACCTCATCTGATTCTGCTAGATAAGGATGGCTTCCTACATGTATATGCAATAGACACCCATTTTTATAAAAGTTAAGTTCACTGAAATACAAGTGAAAGTAGAACAAAAACTTATTCATACTTAGTAACGTGTATAGTATAAAATAAAAAAATATAATCTTTCAAATACACAAATCATAGCACAATCTTTAATTTAATGAGGTCTATTGTCAACATGTGTAATTCAGAAAAGATAACATTTAAAATGACAGTTTTCAAACTCATTATTATATCTGAAAACATTTTAGTTCTGTGAACAATAGATTTTCAACAGTTTCATCCCCAAAAGTTACTAAAGAAAAATGTAAACAGAACAGGACAAATAAAAACCCAAATTAAAACCAATAAATTTATAAATTTTAGATAATTTATCAAATTTGTTTAAGTACAATATGTAGCTGAAATTGTTTATAAAACTCAAAAAATACTTATTTAATGATTAAATAAATGATGAAGTAATTTAAGAAATTATTCAACTCTATACATTTGTATTAAAATTATTAATCTTAATCAGGGCCCCAAGGTAGAAAATGTCACTTTAAGGCTAACAGTTTTGCTAATGAAATTATGCTACATAAAATATATTTTCTATATTTATGCCAAAGATATAATATAAAAGTCAATTAAAGATTACTGAAATTTTGAGTTTTCTACTTTTTTATTACTCTCACAGATTCATAATTTTGGTGTGTTCTTTTTAAAAACTACTTGTCCTATCAAGCTAATATGAAAAATATATGCATTTGCAATACATATCTTCAATTTTATTAAAAGTTAATAACTCCTATTTTCAGAGAGTATCATTTAAATACATATGGGAGTATAAAAGCTAAACAACTGCTAAATGGGATCATTTTATTTGCAAAATATATTAAATGTAATATAAAAATCAATACATTTTAAAAAGATTACATAATATTGTATAGGCACTTGTACATGAACATACTCTAATACACATGTTAATATTACCTCTGTGTGTGTGTGCATGTGCATGTGTGTGCATCTATGTGTGTGAATACATTGAATTAAATACATGGTAATTAATAATTACTAAAGTCACCTTACAATATTTTTAACAAGTATCTTTTCAATTTTTCTTGACTTTTCCTCCAGTTACATTTTTTCTAAATATATTTTTTCAAACATAAAGAATAGAGAAACTTGGCAGTAAGACAGACAAAAACGCACAGATATCATGTTAAAACCAATCATAACCATACTGTGAACCAGTGTTAAGTTATACACTAGGCCAGCTTCAAAATGATTATCAAACTGTGCAAGGATAACTGAAACCAGTAACAGAGTAAACACTGTGTTAGGATAATAGGGTGCTGACAGGGTGAATGCCTTCCAGCTGAATCATTTTTCCATTCCTAGAAGATTTTGAAATGGAGAATTAAGCATTGTCTACCTCGGGGTTACTCAGTCAGAATGTATTTCTGCAGATGAGCTTGCTGATATGACACAGAAACACACAGTGATAAGTCTTAGAGTGTCCTAGTGCTTGCAGGCATGAGTCCTGCACATTGAACAGGCTGGGTCAATGCTGTATCCTCAGTTTGCTCCAGACAACGATAAATAGAAAACACTATGTAGCTGTAGAACAATACTTGATGAAAAAACAAGCCAAGCATATACTGTGGTGTCTTATGACACAATTGAGAAATGAACCCCTTAGGGGCCTTGTGGAGAAATTCATAAATATGTAAAACAGTTAAGTCTTTGGAAAGTATATTACTTTGTGGGATTAGATTTAGAAATGGGGTAGGCTATAGTTTTCTTATATATAAGAGCCTTGCAACAGAAAACAAGGCTTTTGATAAATAGCATAAACCCAACAGCAAACAGCAAATCAGAAGATGGAATCTATGAATTGGCGTTTAGCCAGTGTACTTGGAAAATTGTTATTATCACTTTATCCAGGTCTAACTCATTAAGAATTTGTCTTTTCTTCAGTCAAATAAAAAACTTAGGAAAATATCTTCTTATCATGTGTGGTTATTCATTTGCAGAATATCACATGCCAAATCTTTGATCCTAGGCTAATTTCCCACACTATCCAGTACATAAAGAACATTCTTACCGTATTTCATAATAAAATTTGCACAGACAGTTCCTGTTCTATATGCTAGGTGATTTTTTTTTAAATTCTAGTGCTTTAAATCATTGAAAATTCCAAACTGAAATACAAATGATTTTAAATGATTTGCTTTAAAATTTTTGCATACTCCCAAATCAAAGACAGGAATGATTTACCCATATCTGTGAACATAAATTTGTTTTACTATGCAATTCTGAAAATGAACTCTCCTGAGCTGTAAAACAACAAAATAAAAGCATGTTTAAATGCTTTATCTCTTCAACAATATTACATTCATCAAATGGGGCCTAGTATTGCAGCACATCTCATACTGCTTTGAGCATAATGGGCACTCAAAAAGTGTTGTCTCAACTATTCAAGTTAAACACACAGAGTGCTTTAGATAAATTTTGAGAAAATGATCTATACTTTATATAAATGAATATAATGCAATGTAGCGGTGCTATGTTGTAAAGAAGCATGAAAACAGCAGAAAGTGATATGACCAAATTATAAGTACCAGAGGATTCTTTATAAATTTATTTAAACTATCAAAAGGAAACATAACACACATGTAGTTTCCTGTTAAAAATCCAACTTTGAATAAACTCAGTAGTTAAAAATGAGTGATTTTTAAAAACGTTTAAAAAATTTGCTAATATGCTTTTTCCCCTCAACAATAACAAAGTATCTTTTAATATAATATTTTCCTCATTGCAAAATATCTAGGAAAAAAACTACATCATTCTGAGAGAAGAAATGTAATTTAAGTCACATGTAATCATCAAAGATAAAATAAATTGACTACTATATGCTAAAATTATACATCTATATTAATTGCAATCATAAATTAACAATAAAATAAGGAAAAGTAGATTTGTGACATCATTTGAATATTAAGAAACATTGGTGAATATCATCAATGTCTAAAATTAAAATATTGATTTGTCAAATGCTTCACATTTTTGCAAAAATTTCTTGAGACATAATATCTATGTACATGGGACAGAATAACTTTATATTTGAAGAAGACTTGCCTGGGTGCTCCCTTTATCTTGGTTTTGTGTCTTTTAAAATACTGGAAAATTGTACTTTCCCACCTCCTTGCAGCTAAGTGACACCAGGTGATGACTAGTGGTCAGCAAACTCTAGAATGATGGTTATAGTAGAGTGAGGGTACATCTCCTGTGCTGAGCCATCTAATTGATAACAGTCCAGTGTTCCCATCACGTCTGTGGTAATGAAGGTCAGGTCGTCCAGATGCTCCTGCTACATGATGGTAGCTCTCCCTCAGATGGTGTCTCAAAGTGACCATGCAGAGGAGTGTTTTCCAAACTTTGCTAGATGAACAGTATAACTGCATGATAAAACTTTGCTGTATTTGGTCACTAAGATTTGGGATTGTGGGTTATCACAGAGTAGGTTACCCCAATTTGACAGAAGCACCAGTTTTGGATAACTATAGTGGATCTAGTCCAGCTTCAAATGAAGTATGTCCTCAGAAATTTGTTCCTCACACATTGAAAAACTTTAGTAATAATGATAAAAAGCTCCGTCTTGTTTAATGATCACTATTTTACATTTTTAATCACTATTTTTAAAAATTACTAAAGTAATTAAGGAGTCACTAGCAAGAGCATATCATTAGGTATTGAAAACCACAAAGCTTTCATAAGAGAAATGAACATGCACACAAAATATCATATAATTACACTGTGTTCCTCAGATTCTTGTCTACTCACTTAGAAAATAAAAATAAGAAAATAACAAGATGATAAGTAAGTAATGTATAAGAGGGGCAGACTTATATAAATATTTATACTTATAATACCAAAATAAATACATGTACTTTACGTATACATGTAAATAACTACACATATATCTATTAAAATCTTGCTACAGTCAAACAAAATATCATAGTCAAAATATGGAAGAAACAGTTAAAACTGACTTAAAGAATTTGTCCAAGGAGAGGGAAATTATGTAGAACAAAAAAAGAGTCATGAAGGTCATTTCTCCATGCACATGTTCAGTGATTTATAGTCTGCTTTTGAACTGTTTTCTACAAATCAAGAAAAAGTGTTTAAAAAATCACAAGAGTATAATAAACTATAGCTAGAATGCAGGAAAAATTGTTTAGTCCAGTTTATGACAATATTCATTGAAAAGGGAACCTGGATATATAAAGTTAACATGCCCAAGGTAATAATGTAAATTTTGTTTGTGCCCTTGAAGACAGATATAGGTAGGAAATGGTGGGAGTGGGTTTGGACTACACACACACACACACACACACACACACACACACACACACACAGAGTCCCTGCTGCGCATGAAAAAAAAAGTCTTAAAATATTTGTAAAGTTAGTAATATAAAGAAATATTTTCAAATTATGTTATACAGAGATTTCATTCCTTGTCCTGTCCAGATTTCTGAAGGTGTAAAATGAAGATATTGTTCTTCTACATTAAACTCAATGCCCTTTAAGTTGTTTTCTGTTTGTGACCAGTTAAAATATCTATTGTGTTATTATTATTTTGGAAATGCATATTAGGAAACATCTTATGTTGTGACTTTTTAAACATTTAAAATATTTAAATATTTAAAATGAATTTAAAATAATCAAAATGCTTATAAAATAATGAAAGCAAACTAATATTCAAAATCAAATTTACATATTGACTATAAAATCATAATCTAGAAAGTTCTGGATCCCACAACCATTGATGGAACACATTTATACCCCTTCTGGTGGGCTGTATTTGCCTTTTAACATGTAGGCATTTTTGTGTGTGTATGCTTATGTGTGGTCTTTGGGGTTCCTTATATAAACATTGCATAACATTATTTAAGTGTTAGTGGTAATCCATTTCTGTGATATTATAGAAGACTTAAATAGACTATCATCAAGAGAAAGAAAAATGTACTTCATGGCAGGCCAAAGTCACAGATTCAAACTATTTTCCAAACTATAGCAAACAGCAACAACAAAATTACCTTCATTTTAAGATGACAATATTTTTAAAAGCATTTCCTTTTTCTTTTTGTAAGAAAGGATTTGACCTACAACATACACATGTGGTTGTGTAAATAATGAGCTGAAGAAAATTTTTGCCTACAAATGTAAATGGATGTAGGTGAGTTGGAAAGAAATGTTCACCAAACATTACAAATTCTGTACCCCTTGCCTAATCCACATGTGAACTAGTGAAATTTAACATTCATTTTGTTTAACACTGTTGTTCTATCTACCTTGGTGTTTTTCTAAAGATGGATGAAAGAACAGAATTCTTTCTTAAATGAAAAATATGCAATACTAAAAATCATCATATCAAAGAAAACCTATAATGAAACTGACCAAAGTTTTACTCCATAAATCTTATCTTTTGTCACATCCTACTTTTTTGAAATCTCAAATTTAGTTCTGCATTATGTCAGTGCCATTCTAGCAGAAATAGCATAACATTTTAAAATTCTAAAAATGTGTTTTTGCATATTGAACCTTGATTGTGTAACATAAATTTGTAGGTGTTATTTATTATATTCCACTTTTTAAACTAATTTTGCTCTCTTCATAAAATAAGCATGTTAGAATGTATGATTCAGCGTTTATTTAATGACCTGAGATATATATCCATTTATCAAAGTGCAGATTCTTTCCTCTGATAATTACTTAAAAGTAAAATTTATGTAATTGTTGTGATTAGCAGTACAAAATGTTATTTTTCTCTATGTTTTTTTAAATTTGGGAGTATACTTTTATACAGTGACTCAGAGCTGACACAGAAAGTAAATCATTTCAGCAGTACTTCATTTATCTCTTGAAAAAAAGAGTCTAAGGCATGGGCAATGAACAACCAGTGATGGGATAGAGTTCAGGGTCCATGAAGCATGAGAAAAAACAAATGAAAATTCACCTTCAATTATGCTGACTTCTTTCACAATTTGAAATGGATGACTGATGGCAATAAACATATGGTGAATGAACAATATTTTTCTCAGCTATGAGAGAAGCTTGGATAAAACTTTAGGGAAAAAAACTAAAAGTTAAATTTAAGTAAATGATGTTTTAAAAATTATAATTATGTCTAGTTCATTTTTTTAACATTTTCTGCTTTCAGTGATTCAACAGGTAATTAGTTTATTTTGAGTTTTTACCAGGTCTTGATATTATAGTAGTGCTAAAGAACTGCTAATGCTATTAAAGTTTCTGCTAACTTATTTTCCTTTATAAATATTTGCATATGAAATATATATTTCTGTAACCAAAACTACTTCACATATTTTAAGTTGTTATATCTACCAAATAAATTTGAACACTATGTGTTGATTTCTATCATGATTCACAGTTTTTAACATACTGTATCTCCCTAAAGAACAGTTATTTTAAATATGGATGTGTATAAAAGAGGAAAAAACTTAAAATTGCTTTAATAAATTTTCCCCAAATTATTTTT
Organism: Sciurus carolinensis; assembly: GCF_902686445.1. Classification (NCBI taxonomy): domain Eukaryota; kingdom Metazoa; phylum Chordata; class Mammalia; order Rodentia; family Sciuridae; genus Sciurus; species Sciurus carolinensis. The sequence goes on along the minus strand of NC_062217.1, from coordinate 58,838,780 downwards.
AGTCAAGCTTTTCAGGAGATAAAACCACACTAATATATTTCTTTTATTTTCTTTAAATTCTTAATAAATATGAAATAACTTGCAACAGAAGCACCTTGGTAAACTTAATTAAGGTTGTATGACCCAAGGATTCTACCATACAGTTATTCAACTAGTAGTCACATAGGTCTTGACATTAAAGGACAAACTAAACAATGACAACAAGAACAAGATCTAAAGCATTCACAAATAGCATTTGTTAATCATTTCCACTTATTTCTCTTTACAATGAACAAATTAATGATAGAAATTGAGGTCAATGACCTTCTCTTTCTCTTTCTCTTTTACTCACTTTAATATTTCGTTTCAGTCTCCCAAGAGTCATTTTTGACTCAAAAATCTTAAAAAGCAGTGGAGGTTAAAAGTTCTCCACTGAGTATCATCTCATCTTGCTTAGTATTGATTATCTCTCCTGTTCATAGTAATCATGAGTTGATTACAAAGAGTAATTCAAATTTGTCTTTACTGTGTGAGAACTTTAGTCTAGCAGAGAAAAGAATGGCCCTAGTTCTCTTGTTTTGCTGGAAGTTCAAGAAGAACAGAAAAAATTGGACGGCCTTTCCATTCTCCCAGTGTGCTTCTCTTTCCTAACTCGCTGTCCACCCTTTGGGTAAATCAGTTGATTAATCTCATTTTTAGGGAACACATACTTTTAACCATAACTGGCAAACATGCAGAGAACTCTGTTGTTTACCATTAGAAAACCAAATACCTTTGAGCAAAGAATCTGTTGTTTTGATCAAAAATTTCACTGATAGATTCTAGCAAATTAGGCAGAAATACAATTCTTCCTTAGTTCTATCTTCACATATTATTATTATTATTATAAAAGAAGTAAAATAAATTTCCAGACTGCTCCATTTTAGAGATTGAAGACTCATTTGAACTCAGAAGGATGTTGCTGCTTCCCCTAAACCACTCATGTATCAGTAGAATCTACTGTCCATCCCCTGGCAGGAAATCTTCTTCCATCTTTGTGTGAATCATATTGAGAGTCCACACCTGATTACCCTTGCTGCCCAGCCTGAGATGTTTACAACCACAACTTTAATTTCCTCGATGGTACTCATATGCATGAAAGAGCACAGATTCAAATTATATTTTATAATGTAATCCTTTCATTTGCAACAGATTTTGAAGAATTTAACTTCCGTTCAATGTATAGTGTGTTACACTAATGATATATATAAAAAAAAAAAAGATAAAGCAGAGGAGAAAGTGAAGAAACATACTTTAACATTTGAGATGATACATACAGAGCCTTATGCACTCATTTTATATGTTTTTATGAAAAATATATTTTTATATGTAGAAAAATATGTTTTTATATGTAGTAAAATAATTTTATATGGGAAACTAGGGTGATATATTTTAAGTTTAGTATGTAGAAGGAAGCAATAAACTTTCATCACTAGATTTTTGGAAAGTTTTTTGAACACAGTGAATCCTTGCCACATTGAGGAAAAAAAGGTGGCACTGGGAACTTAAGCCTTGAACTGTCGACATACTGGTACTTTTTCCACATGATTGACCTGCAAATTCTGAGGACTGTGGGACCTAGTTTTATCACTTATGATAACAAAAAGGAAGAAGTGGCTTATGGACCTTGAGGTATGCCAGTGGCAGCCAGTGGCTCTGTCACTACTCATTCACCTAAAACGTCTTCAAGTTCATTGATGGAAATTCTTTTGACTGTGGGGTGGTTTGTGTGTTCCATTGTGTCCAATTAGTAGCAATAGCAGGAAGGAGAAATAAGTAAAAATAAATAAATAAATAAAATTAACTTTGAGTCCAACTATTTCATTTCTAACCCACCTTTGCAATTATAAAATCCAATCTTTTCTGCTTTGTAGTTCAAAAATTCAAGCAACATTAACCTTGTGTACCCCCCAAAACAACTTCCAATTTCTAATCAAATTTCTAGATCTGTTTCCATATTGGCAGTGGTTTCTGCTTTAAAAAAATTATAATCATTATCAAATTATTGTTAATTATGACTTAATTATTTTATCATTTTATTCAAAAGACTTAGAATATATTTTATAACAGAATATATTTTGACTGTGGTGACAGGGAACTGTCACAAGTGGCACTATTTTGGGTGTGTTCACATGTGTGCAAAAAATGTTATTTTATTAATTGCTAGCAAATAGTGCTAAATTTACCTGAGTGTAAATTATAAAATAATGGTCTTAATAATTCATATTAACTAAAATTTTACCCTTCTAACTATTCCAAATTTTAATTATTTAATGTTATCTTTTCTATTAAAAATATGAACTGTAGAGGCCTGGGACTGATTCATGAGCCAAAAATAATGGAAACCAAGAATGAAGACCACCACTTGTCTAAGTGACAAGACAGAGAAAAAAGAGACAATTTAGGTCAATGTGAACAAATAATTTTTAGAAGAAACTGTCATCCAAGAATATAATGTCCAAAATAATAGCTTGATAACACCTTAATACTGTTTTGTGGGGGGAGGGATGAATCCCTTAAACTATATTAATATAGTGCAAGACACCTGTTTATAAAGGCAAATCCCTTATCAAATCAGTTTTGATTCACTTTAAGACATTTGGGTCTCACTTTTAAACTAGTATGTTTAAAATTTGTGCCTGATTCCATCCAATTATTTCAACTTTAAATGTTCCTCTTCAAACCACCTGAGTCTAGACTTAAAATCTCTATAAATTTCTCTCTTAAACCTCCTTTCTTAGACTCCAGTAAAATTCTTTCCAAAGGCTGCTTTACTTACCAAAGTAGCTTCCTCGAATGGTATTTTTGGGGGAATGGGGAGTTGATAGTCAACAATAATATGTTTTGAAGATATTTCTAGTGGTATTTTTTCCACTTTGAAAACTATTACGTGCAACAAGTATTAGGAATCATTTAGCCCACAAATAAAGAGCTAATGTTGTTATATTTTAACATTTCAAAAACTGTGTGTGTGAGTGTGTGGTTCATATCAGTTTTCTCTGGAAAAAAAAAAAATTCTCCAGAGAAACATTAGATATATGAACATCTCCTTAGAGTAGTAATTTGCTTTAGACTGCTTATGAGTGGATTTAGATTCATAAAATAATAAAGTATTCTCAATACTCAGAAAAATGATTAGATACTGCTGGGGATTTTCTTAAAATGTAGCAAGAATAATTTCCTTAACTTCATATCTATGTTTTGATATCAAAATTTCCACCATATTCTGTAAATATTCACTGTATTATGGTCCCCATATTAATAATTTTACTCATAGTGTTATTAAAAGTCCACCTATATATTTTAGGCATTCATAATTTCTTTTTTTCTTTTTTCTTTTCTCTTTTTTTGTACTGGGGATTAAACCCAGAAGTGCTTAACCACTGAGCCACATCCCATTCCCAACCCTTTTTAATTTGAAACAGGGTTTCACTCAGTTGCTTATGGTCTTGCTAAATTGCTGAGTCTGGCTTTGAACTTGATAAGCTCCTGCCTCAGTCTCCCAACCTGCTGGGATTATAAGCATGGGTCACTGCAGTGGTCGGCATTCATGATTTCTAAAAACGTGACAGCTCTTGAGTTTTGGTCACTGTAATCACTCATTAACTTGACTTTCTAAAAGATACTACTCTGCTCCATTTCCTGAATATATTGCATTTTTCATAACTGCAAGCTTCTCCCTTGATGATATTGTTTGAACTGATGGCTGAAATAATGAATAAAGGTATCCTGGAAGAAATTGATGTGCACTTTGGGGAAGGTCAATTGTCACATATCCAATTTGCTCAGATTTCAGGTATCATTTTCTGGTTATGGCATACAATATAACAAGGCATTCTTGACTTTTCTCATGAAATAACATTTTTTTAGAAACAAATATAGATGATTCATCATTAATAGTAATAATAATGTTAATAGCTATGAAACAGCAAAATGCCAAACATTTTTCATGTACAATTTGATGTAGTTCCCAGAAACTTATACATCGTTAGCTTTTCTTTTTTTTTTATAGAAAATAGTATTGAAGTTTCTGCCTGCTTAATGTTTTGTCTGAAGTCGCATAAATATTGCAGAGCTTAGATTTGAATCCAGGTCTCTATTGTTCAAAACTCATGCTGTTAAGCATCATCATCATGCACCAACTCCTGTAAAACAAAATATGACATTAAAAAGAAGCTAATACAATATATTTTAAAGTTATGCTTTAATGAAATTTCTAGCTTAACACATTTAGCTTAGTTTCACCAGTGTGTACTTAAAAGACAATCAAGACAAGAACCTCTTCTCATTTTCTGTTATAAGTCTTAACACTACTAATAGGATACATTTTGCCATTTTATTAACGACTATTGTAATATTTGAATTTCCTTTAGATATTAAACCATGGTAATCTTGAAGCATGCATTTCTGTATGTTTATTTATCAAGCTAGAAAAACCATTTAATGGTGTTATTTAAATTTTAATGTTTCATAAACTTCATACTCTGATACAATACCATATTCTCTGAAGTATAAAAACCATGTCATTTTTTTATTTATTTATAATATTTATGATTGCCACTTTTACCAGGCATATTTCTACAAGAGGTACAAGAGGTAGAGAAATGTAGATGGATTATCCATTATCATAACACATGCCTATAAGAAGAGACAAAGATTAAAAATGAACTAATTAAAAAAAAGGTAGATAAAACAGATCATACCAGGTTATTTTGAATCCAATGTTATAGAATATGTATGTATATAGTATTTCACAAATAAAAATACAATGCCTTAGTTTTTGCTTAAAATCACTGTAACCAAAATCTACAGGAAGTTCAAAATTTACACTTGGATTTCACTTTTGGCAGATTCTTTTTATTGTTTGCAGATTTCCTTCTTGTTTAATTTGTCTCCTTAGAGTGCTAATTTTTTTGCAATTGCTATATCTTCCTATTTAGTTGGTGTAATGCCCATCTTAAGGATCAAGGTAATTCTCATTGACAATCAGAAGTTTCTTAAAAACAGAGGTTTAATTTCATTCTGCTACATATGGATTTCCAGTTTACTCAGCACAGTCTGTTGAAAAGTTTATCTTTTGTACAATGTATGTTTATGGCACCTTTGTCTAGTATGAGATTACTATATGTATGTGGATATGACTCCATGTCTTCTATATGTTCCATTGGTCTCCATGTCTGTTTTTATGCCAATATCATGCTGTTTTTGTTGCTACGGCTCTGTGGTAAAATTTAGAGCTGGTATTGTGATGCCTCCTGCATCACTTTCCTTGCTAAGGATTGCTTTGGCTATTTTAACTTCTATATCTCACCCTATACAAAACTCAGTTCAAAATGAATCAAAGACCTAGGCATTAGAACAGAGACTATACCTATTTGAAGAAAAAGTAGACACAAATTTCCACTACGTCAGCTTAGAGACCAACATCCTCAATTAGACTCCTAAAGCACAAGAAGTACAAGCTAGATCATTAAATGTGATAGTATCAAACTAAAAAGCTTCTTCACAGCAAAGGAACCAATGAAGAAAGTGAACAGAGATCTTTCAGAATGGGAGAAAATATTTACCATGAGCACCTCAGATAAAACATTAATCTCTAGGATATACAAATAGCTCAAAAAACTGAACCCCACCAAAAAAATTCAGTAAAGGGTCTAAGGAACTAAACAGATATTTCACAGAAGTAGAAATACAAATGGTCAGAAAATGTATAAAAAAGCATTCAACATCTCTAGCAATCAGATAAATGCAAATCAAAACTACATTGAGATTCCATATCACCCCAGTCAGAATGGCAATTAACAAGAATACAAGTTAGAATGAATGCTGGCAAGGATGTGGGGAGAAAGGTTCACTTATACATTGCTGGTGGGACTTCAAATATGGGCAACCACTCTGAAAAACAGTATGGAAATTCCATAGAAAACTTGGAATGGAACCACCATTTGACCCAGTTATCCCACTCCTTGACTTATACCCAAAGTACTTAAATTCAGCATACTACAGTACCACAGCCACTTCAACATTTATAGCAGCTCAATTCACAATAGCCAAGCTATGGAAACAACCTAGGTAACCTACAAAAGATGAATGAATAAAGAAAAGGTGGCAAATATGCACAATAGAATATCACTCAGCCATAAAGAATAATAAAATTATGGCATTTGCTGGTAAATGGAGGGAACTTGCATCTGTCATGCTAAGTGAAATAAGTCAGTCTCAAAAAACCAAAGGCAGAAAGTTCTTTCTGATATGTGGATGCTAACCTATAACAAGAGGGGAAGATTAAAAATTCATTGGACTAGACAAAGGGGAATGAAGAAAAGAGAGGAGGAGGGGAATAGAAAAGACAGTAGAATGAGCTGGACATATATTTCCTATCCTTATAGAAGAATGCATGACCAATGTAACTCCACATCATATACAACCATGATCATTGGAACAAGTTATAATTGGATTCTAATTGGAACAAGTTATAATTATTCTATGTAAGTTTAATATGTCAAAAAACACTCTACTTTCAAGTACAGGTAGAAACAATATATAAAAAGAAAGAAATTTGTAACAGAAAAACAAAGAAGTCAAAATAGAATACTGCTAACATTAAGAAAAATATTTAGACATGAGATGCCTAAATAAACCAAATGTTTAGAGCTTTTATTTTTATCTTACGACATTGTAATTGTGTATAAAGGGCTGGGTGATAGACATTTGTCTATGAGTTTCTTGTATTTCTGTGTATTTTGAGAAGGTTGCTTCAGATTTTTTTAAGCTAAGTTTCAGGAACAATTGTGTACATAAGTGCCATAGAAGACATGTAATTTTCTTCCAGAAAAAAAATTAGACTTTTTCAGAATTGCCACAGAGTTAGACACTTGATACAGAGAAAAAAAAGAAGACATATTTACTGTCTGTTATAAAAGTTGGTTTCCCTGAGTTTAGTGTTCCTCTGTGGTAATTATCCCACTGCTTATACATGTATAACCTAGTACTGAATGTCATCTATGGACTTGGGGTTTATAGAACCCAGTTATCGTTATTTTGGGGGAAAAATTAAGAACTTGATATCTAACCCAAGTGTCATATGTCCTTTGTCAGCACACAAGTAACTGTATTTGGGTGACATCAGCTTTCAAGTAACCTGAAAAAAAATCTCAGACATACCATAGCTGTTGACAAGGGCAGTTGTCATCTCTAAAACCAGGTATACATGATGTGATACATTGAGAAGGTAAGTATGTGTAAGGTATAATGACCACTAATTTGAAGATTTTTGTATATAACAGCAAGAGTTAACATTGAAATAACTAACTTTATTCTCTATATAAGTGCATAATTAAAAAGCAGATTAATTAAAATAAATTATAAGAATGACAAATCACAGCTTTGTCCTTAGACCTTTAGCTTCTTCAGAGTGAATATTTCCTAAAACTTCAAACCTCAATACTCATATAAATAAACATGATTAGTTCTTTCTGTATAATGGAACAATGAAGCATGCAGGACATTAGCATTATTTTAAAGCATGGAAACACTAGACATATAAAAAACTACTAAGAAACTACTAAATATGTAAGGATATAATAAAAATATGAACATGGAAGTGATTAAAAAAGTTATACAATCTTAAATATTTATGCCCCAAACAATGGAGTATCTATATATATCAAACAAAACCTTCACAATTTCAAGAATCATATAGATCACAGCAAAATAAAACTGGGTGACTTTTAACATGCCTCACTAATCACTGGATAGATTCTACAATCAAAACTAAAAAAAGAAAATATAGAACTAAAAAATACAATTAATAATTTAGACAACATAAATATATAGAATATTTCACCCATCAATATCTGAATATACTTTCTTCTCAGGAGCACATGGATCCTTCTCTAAAATGAACCACATGTTAGGCTACAAAGCCTAACAAAAGCCTTAGCAAATACAAAAAAGTAGAGATATTAACTTGCATTTTACCAGATCATAATGTAATGAAATTATAAATCAATGATAAAATAAAAAATAGAAGCTACTCTACACCTGGATACTAAATACTATGCTATTGATTGACCAATGGCTAACTGAAGAAATAAGGGATGAATTTAGAAAAAAAAATAGAGGTATATGAGAATAGCAACACAATGTATCAAAATCTCTGGGACACTATGAGGGGCATTCTAGGAGGAAAAGTTCATTGCATTAAGTTCATTTATTAGAAGGATAGAAAGTCACCAAATAAATAACCTAACATTATATCTCAAAGCTCTAGAAAAAAAAATCATCCCCCTAAACAGAAGACAGGAAATAATCAAAATTGGAACTGAAAAAAATAAAACTGAAACAAAAAATTAGAGATCAACAAAAATGTTGGTTCTTTGAAACTATAAAATAAAATTGATAAACATTTAGCTAAGCTAATGAATAAAAAGACAGAGATAATACAAATTACTAAAACTCATGATAAAAAAGGAAATATCAACACGGACACCACTGAAATACCACCATAGGCACCACTGAAATACGGATGATAATCAGAAACTAATTGGAAAATCAATACTCCAATAAAATAGAAAATCATAAAAAAGACATTGACAAATTTCTAGAGACATATGCAGTACCCAATAGAATCAGGAGGACAAAGAAAAAAATTGGAGGGACAGATAGTGGGGATGGAACTCAGGGGCACTCAACCAATGAGTCACATCCCTAGACCTATTTTGTATTTTATTTAGAGACAGGATCTCACTGAGTTGTTTAGGGCCTCACTATTGATGAGGTTAGCTTTGAACTTGCTATCCTCCTCTTTCAGCCTCCCAAGACACTGCAATTACAGGATGCTCCACTGAGCCCACCAGGACATAGAAAATTTAAAAAGATTAATTTCAAGAAATATAATTGAAGGTGTCATCAAAAGTCTACCACAATGAAAAGCCCAGGACCAAATGAATTCTCAGTCAAGTTCTATCAGATTTTAAAGAACTTCAGTCAATATTCCTCAATTTATTCTATGAAATAGAAAAGGAGGGAACTCTTCCAAGCTCATTCTATGAAACCAGTATCACCCTGATACCAAAAACAAATAAAGATACATCAAGGAAAGAAAACGTCAGACCAATATCCCTAATGAACATAGATGCAAAAATTCTTAATAAAATTCTGACAAATCGCACACAAAACATAGTAAAAAGATAACGAACCATGATCAAGTGGAGTTCATCCTAGGGATGCAAGTTTGGTTCAACATATGGAAATCAATAAATGTACTTCATCACATCAATATACTTAAAGACAAGAATCATAGGATCATCTCAACAGATGAACAGAAAGCATTTGACAAAATACAGTACTCCTTCATGTTCAAAACACTAGAAAAACTAGGGATAGTAGGAAAGTACCTCAATATTGTAAAAACTACATGTACTATATAAACCCAAGGCCAACAGCATTCTAAAAGGAGAAAAATTGAAAGCATTCCCTCTAAAAACTGAAACAAGACAAGGATGCCCTCTTTTACCACTCTTCTTCCACATAGTCCTGGAAACCCTAGCCAGAACATTTAGACAAAAGAAATAATTTAAAAGGATATGAATAGGAAAAGAAGAACTCAAACTATTCCTATTTGTCAATGAAATAATTCTATATTTAGAGTATTAAAAAAAAAATTCCACCAGAAAGCTTCTGTAACTCATAAGTGAATTCAGAAAAGTAGCAGGATATAAATTTAAGACCCATAAATCAATTGTATTCCTATACAGCAATTATGAATCAGTTGAATGGGAATTTAGGAAAACAATCCCATTCACAATAACCAAAAAAACCCCAAAATACTAGGAAATCAATCTAACAAAAGAGCTGAAAGAGCCTTACAATGAAAACTACAGAACACTAAAGAAATTTAATAAGACTTTAGAAGACAGAAAGATCTACCATTTTCTTGGATAGGCAAAATTACTATTGTCAAAATTGCCATACTACCAAAAGAGCTGTATAGATTTAATACAATTGCTATTAAAATTCCAGTGATGTTTTTCCTACAGATATAAAAAGCAGTCATGAAATTCATGTGGTAAAATAAGAGGCCCAGAATAGAAGAAACAATCCTTGGAGATAAAAGTGACACAGGAGGCATCACAATTCCAAACTTTATTCTACAGAGCTATAGTCACAATAGTGGCAGAATGAAATCTAACCCCTATCTCTCATGCTACACAATACTTAACTTGAAGTGGATGTAGGGAAAAGATAATAGAATAAAGATCTTGCAACTACTAGAAAAAAAGTGGGCCCAACTCTCCACCATGTCCTCTTAGGAACCGATTTCCTCAATAAGACTCCTAAAGAACAAGAAGTAAAATTAAGAATCAATAAATGGGATGGTATCAAAAAATTTAAAAACTTCTTCACAGCAAAGGAAAGAATGTGAAAGGAAAGCCTACAAAATGTGAAAAAATCTTTGCCATCTGCACCTCAGACAGAGCATTCATCTCTAGGATATATAAGAACACAAAAACTTAACACTAAAACAAACAAACATTCTATGAATAAATGAACAAAAAAACTGACAAGCACATCACAGAAGAAGAAATACAGATGACCAAAAAGATATGAAAAAAGGTTCAACATCTCTAGCAATTAGAAAATGCAAATTAAAACTACTCTGAGATTTCATCTCACCTCAGTCAGTATGGCAATTATCAAGAATGCAAGCAATAATAAATGTGGGGAAAAAGATCAATTCACACATTGCTGGTTGGACTGGAAACTGGTACTACCACTATGGAAAGCACCATGGAGATGCCTCAAAAAAACTTGGAATAGAACCACCATGTGACCAGTTATGCCACTCCTCGGTTTATACCCAAAGGACTTAAAATCAGTACGCTACTATTACACAGTCTCATCACTGTTTATAGCCACTCAATTCATAGTAGCTAACTAGGGTCCTTTAACAGATGAATGGATAAAGAAAATGTTGTATATACACACAAAAGAATATTACTCAGCTATATAGAAGAATGAAATCATGGTATTTGCTGGTAAATGATTGGAAATGGAGAATATCATGCTAAGTGAAATTAGCCAGTCCTAAAAAAACAATGGTCAAATGTTCTCTTTATCAAAGAGATGTGGATGTTAATCCATAACAAGGGAGGGTAGGGAGGGCAAGTATAGAAGTTCATTGTATTAGACAAAGGAAAATGAAGGGAAGCGGGGGGTGGGGGGAGATGGAATGGGAGAGACAGTAGAATTAATCACACATAATATTCCCATGTTCATATATGAATACATAACCAGTGAAAGTCCACATCATTAACAACCTTAAGAATGGGAATCTAATTAGAATAAGTTATATTCCATGTATGTATATTAAAATATGCTCCACTGTCATGTTCATCTAAAAAGAACAAATTTATAAAAGAAATATCACCATCTACTTAAAGATTGTCATCATCATTATTATCATCAGAACCATGTAAATGATTCTTGACCAATATTCAATGTTAGATATAATAGAACTAATGATATGGACCTTATTTATTGACTACTATGTGAAAACACTCTAATAGGATTTCGTATCATTGATATTTAGTTTCCCCATGACTCAGTTAATAATATTATCATGTCATCTATATTTATGGTTGCAGAAATTTGCAATATAGAAAGATTTTTATATTCATTTGACAAATAATTGAAGTATCATGATGAAAATCGAACTACATAGCAGTACTTCCAAAGCAAAACTTTGAACTCTAAAATCAAAGACACAATCTGCCCAATATGCAATTCTGTTTCAAATTTAGGTGGTGCAAGTTTTGTGATTACAAGATAAAATCTATTTTGTACAAGGGCTTCACATAGGCTTCACACAGCCTGATTTTCTCAAGTCTCTTCTGCTTAAGAAAGCTTGTTTAATTATCATCCTAAACAATATTCAAGGAAGTAACATTCTATGGCTTGGAAACAAACAAGTTGGAAACAAGTGAATGAATGGATGAATAAAGCATTAAGAAAATACAAATTTAGGAAGTTAAAAATTGGCATTTGTTATCATGTGCTTACTGTAGAGAAATTTTGCTTAGAAAGTACTTATTTGCCAAATGAATTCACTTAATTCTCTGTGAATTATGTATATTTCATTTTTTTTCAGTTGCAACTAATGTTGAAAGAGGTTTAGAAAAAGTAAGTAAATAACCTGTTAAAATATAATGAAAATAATGTTTAACACTACAATAATTTTAATGTCAAGGAGAATGTGTTGTTCAGGAAATATGGAATTCTACGTGTAAAATCATGGTTATTTCAATATAATATAATTTATTTTCATTTATAAAGTCAGACACTATGAAATAGATGAAGCTATTTAAATAGTAATAAAAATATCAATAATCATAATTATAATAAATATAATGTGAACTGGTATATGTGGATACAATGTTTCATCTATAGATATAATTATTTAATGAAGCCTATAATCAAGATTAAATAAATGCCTGCCCATTTTATAATTTTAGTCTAAACTGAAAGTACCATCTCCTAATTTAAATTTTCAAAAGTGTTTTAATTACTGCTCACATCGAGAGATTACTTATATAAAATTATACACAGAGGAGAAAAAATATACTTTCGTAATAGAAAATTTCAAAGACCATATGTTTAAAAAATCAAATCAGAGAAAAAAAGAAGTAGGGCAAGAAAATTTGAAAGTAAGCAATTGAAGAAATGAGCAAAATTAAAGATAATTTTAAGTGTAGACTAAAAGATAATTTTTATGTACTATGCTTTCTGTGGTATGTGAATAGACATATAAGCCAGAGCTAATACATATGGGAACTTCAAGAACTCCAGATTTGTGTGCATTTTTTTCCAATTTCAACTTCTTAAATCTAACACTTCAATAAAAGAATATCATTGTTACTTTGCTTTTATATACATTATTTCAACACACAAATGAACTCATATTTGTACATAAATGAAAAAATAAATTGTATAAAATGCTTAGGTCATATAAAGAAGTATGCAGCATTCTAAAATTAAAAAGTTTAGCATAATTTAGATTTAGAAAAACAGACATTTCTAAATTTTAGATAATGATTTAAGTAAGAAAATATTGTAGTTCTTTAAAATATTACAATGTCAATGAGAAATTTATTGATACATATATTTGTTTTAGTTAGTAGTATTAACTAATCATTTTGGCCCATATATAAATATACTTAAACATACAGAAACAAATGTAATAAGTGTATATACAATATATCTCCATATAGATATATACTTCACTATATATGTAAATATATATATTTCATAGTGTATAAACACAAAATATATATTACATATACATGCATATATAGTGATATCTTTTTACATATATACTGTGTACATATATATGGTTTGTTCTCAGTAAAAAAAATTTTGTTCTCAGTAAAGAAACATCAAACTTCAGGACTGAAAGTAGGTGCATCTCTTTACATTTGTGTATTTCAACACAAACAAACAAATGAGATGCTTGAACACTGATATAGAGAAAATATAGATAATGAAATCAGATTAAAGAAGGATGCAAATGTACTTTTCCCTGATAATATGATGGTATTATTTAGCTCCTTAATTCTTATAGTGTCCAAACATTATTCATCTTTCCGTTCACATTTTTGGAAATATACAAAGCAATATCCGATGAATTTAGTACTATTCAGCTGAAATAGAAGGAAAAACACAAAAGAAGATTTTGGAATAACAAACTCATTCATTCACAATAGTTTTCGAGTCTGGTACTCTGAGTTTTCAAGCGTTGGCAATGTGTAGCTACTTGTATGATACCCTGATAAGTAACAATTACCATAGTTTCATCATTCTCAGAAATACACATTAGAGCCTCTGACTAATAAACATAAAAGAAAACATCAAGTCCAAAATTTGATATGGAAGTAAAGAAAAAGTTTGATATGATGGAAATTATATGTCATATGACAGTGACTTTGGAAGCCAGGTTTAATCTCAATGGCAATGCACACCATATAACCTGAAAAGCCAATCCAGAAAGTGACAAATAGGAAACACCTGTGCAAGAGTGAAGTGAAATCATTAGAATCAAAAGCTTTAGGTGCAATTCAAATAAATGAAAAATGCCAGTCTGAATAGATGGTTAGTAGGAGGGAAAAACAATACCAGCTACCACATTATGTACTGTACAAAGAACGGGCACTGTACATAGCACTTTGTACATTTAAACTCACTTAATCCTCTGATCCTTTCTATAAGACAGGAACAATTACTTTGCACATTTTATGGATGAGGTAGTTGTGCCATAGAGCAGTATAATAACATATCCAAGATTATACTGTTAGACACAAAATTTTACCCCAGAGAGTCTGAACATGAAACCACAGCTTTGAATTTTTCTCATTTCATACAATTGCATGGTAGTCAGTGACCAAATCACCTAGGATACTGGGGATAATATCTGGGATTAGCATATAAAATGATATGTAAATCACTGGAGTATTTCAAGTCAGAATGTGACATAATTTGACCTAGTTTTTATATGAACTCTGACATTATGTACATAAATGCAGAATAAAATATTGAAAGTAAGAAAGCAAATGAAGATACAATAAAAATTAAAAAGCACATGCAAAAAAGAATGATGGAATGAAATGAGCTAGAGTTTTTTTCAATTAGGTAATTATGAAGGTGCTGGGAGAGGAATCTAGGGAAGAAAGTAGAGTTAGAATCCAAAGGGGGCAACAGACCTGCATTTTCAGCCATTGGAGAATTCAAGGTCAACCTCCACTACTAGGTATGTTTGTGTCTTTGCGCAGTTAGCTAAACTGTTCTATAAATGTTCTGTTATCTGTGAAATGAGAAGCTGAACCACTCCAGTGTTTCATAATTCAATGCATAGTACAAATAAGTAAACTCACTAAATTTTCCACTGTTGACCTTAAGACAGAATAGGAGACACAGGGAAAAAAGGAGATAATCATTGAATTCATGAAGGAAAACAGGAACAGAAATGAGTGGCAGAGTTTCTTTTTGTTTTATTAGCCTTGAGAAACATTGGAGTAGATGATATTTATATTCTCTAGTTTTTAAAGTCTATTATTCTATAATGAAGGCTTATATAAAGAGTAAACTTTTTAAAATATTTTATGTAAGATGTAGTTTCTCCTGTACCTCAAAAATATCTCAGAAGAAAATACTCTGCTTACATGAAAAGCAAAGGC
This sequence comes from Sciurus carolinensis, assembly GCF_902686445.1. Lineage (NCBI taxonomy): Eukaryota > Metazoa > Chordata > Mammalia > Rodentia > Sciuridae > Sciurus > Sciurus carolinensis. Next base: position 58,823,532 of record NC_062217.1, on the reverse strand, counting down.
AAATTGAATCCGTTAAAATGACTCTAGGGCATCTCTAGGGCATCCAGCATTGAACCCAACATTGTTCCCTGTCAAAATGGGTGCAAAGGAGAGAAGCTATAAAAATTGTAAAACAACATCCACTTACATTAATCTAAGCTGGCATCTGCTGTTATTGCTGAAGCTCTGTTGCTATCTGATACAGAGCTATATGACCTTGAGAGAAAAAGTATAGAAATTTTTGCAAAGAAAAAAAGAGTGATATACTTTCAAAAGGTGAATTATATAAACTTCTTAAATTATAACTTTTTAAAAAATTTCTCTGATATAGGATTGAATGTAATATATTTAGAAAATGAATTGAAATATGTGTTTTAGAAAATGAATTGAAATATGTGTTTTTGTGACATGAACTTATGGATATATGAACATATGAACTTTATGGGGAATGCTATCTACCTATTTATGAAATAGAATTTTACCATCAAAGAAAAATACTTGTTTCTCCAATTATATATAAATACATATTACAGTCCACAATGATAAAACACATTTGAAGCTGTACATCAATGAATTTATACAAATATAGATTCATCTAACAAAATTATACATGTACAGTCACCATATAAGGTTGACAAAATAATACAATGTTTACAGCAATTATATAAAGATGAGTTAGACTCCTCCATAAATCCTTTAATGTGGAGATTACAGAGTGCTCTAGATTATGATGTCATAGATGAGGACTCTTCAGAGGGAGAAGTAGACACAACCTCTAAAAACAAACATGCAAGCTAGAATTGGCAAAGAGGGAAAAACATCAACCAGTTTTAAAATAATTTAAGAAAATCAAGTTCTGTAGTCTCTTTTGGGCACCCATCATCCCTAGCCTCCCAGAAAATATGAGCCTGAATCCTGCCCTTTATGTAGGATTTTAACATAGTAACTGGTTCCACAGTTCTGAGTTCCTACTTTTGATTTTCTGATCTGGTTCTGGTTTTCTGTATTCTTCAGGATACTTCCAGTGTGCTTTCCCATTGTGCTTACCACGGGCATATCTTGCCACAGATTCTGGTGTTTTGCCTCACACCTGGGTCTAGAAAAATAAATCCACCTTCTGATCATTCCTTTTGCTGGTAATTTAAAGGCAGTTTCTTGATTTTTCAATATAATCTGATTGAATTCTGATGAGAGTAGTCTTAGAAGACACTTAAGTTCTGCTTATTCTTTTAGAGACTACAGTGAGTATACTCTCAAATGTATAAGAAATTAAAGTTTCTAAAGCTAAAACTAAATAATACATGATATATATAACATATATTACATAGTACATAATATGTGTATGTATTCACTAAAATAGATAAATACAGATATATAAAATCAAGACAGACATCAGTTTGAATGCAAAGTTTTATATATCTAAGTGGGTAAATGACCATGCATCCACAGAACAGATGCAAACCAGTCCATGATAATTACATACATTTCACACTGACTGCTCATTTAATAGATTATAGGATTACCAAAAAAACAAAGACTTACAAGATAATAAAAGAGACAAAGCATCTGGAAGTGAAAGAGGGAAGATATCATCAGAATTTGCCTTTGGACCTTGCATTCGTTTAATTGAAATATTTGTACCTGGTGCATCTATCATCCTGCCTTCTTTTCTTACCAAAAAAAAGAAGTTAGAGTTTACCTCTGGTATCTAAACTTCAACTAAGCAATATATGTTCATGGTATAAATCCACTAATTCAATGAGTATGTTTACTAAACAGGAATATTCAGCTTCATTCACTCAAGTGCTTCTAAAAGTTTGAACAATGCTAAGGTTATGTTTGCATAGCAATGTTTTCAGGTGTTAGGAGATATACGTCTTTCAGTGTCACTCTTGGAGAATATGTGTTCCCCAAACTTTTAGAATTTAAAAAATAATTGAGGGGCAGAAATATTATGGTGAGAATTCTTTGCTGCTTTAGGCACTTGATAGAATAACAAAAGATTATATTTTGAAATGTGCCAAGTGCCTCCACAAGGTGTACGGTGCGCAACTGTGTATGTGTGTATGTGTGTTGTCCAGAATGAGATCAACTGATATTACCATTTTGACTCAAGTATCTACAGCTGACAGTGCACCCTTCAGGCATTTTGGAAATCCTCAAGTAACAGTGCAGACAGCTGACAGAAAAAGAATGATGAATTAGCGCACCCAGAGACAAGGAAAATAGCAAAGTGAGACAGCTAAGAAAGTTTGGAAAGTCGACTTGTAAATACAATAGGTCTATTAATTTTCACAGAACTCTTAACCTAGAAGATTTGGAAGGAATTACACTGTACTTTACATAAATGTCGATCTATTAGTATTGTTTCCAACAATTGTAAAAACATTCATTTGTTGAACAATACCTATGGAATTTAATAATATTGTATGTTATGTGACATTTAGTAAATGAAAGTTCTAATCACTAAATGCCTTGGTATTTTGAATATGAACAAAATCTATTACATAAAACATATTCAAAATGTCCTTGTTTGTTAACACAAGTTTTAGGATGTACCCAATGAGTTAAAATACAATATACTTTAAAACCACATAATACCAGAGAATTTTTGAAAATGAAAGTTGTAAACTGAGTAGTGTCTACATCTATTGAATGTAATCTGTTATTAATAATTCTCCTGAAGAAATTTCACATTGGTCTTCCTCTATTTCTTACTTCTTCTTATATTTAAAATAATATGCACCATTGACCCTGAGTCCAGAAGGAATAATTTATTATTTTTCTGAAAATTTAGTATAAAATTACTACTTCTTTGATGTGATGGTAAGTAAAAATTACCATGTTAAATATATTAAAAACCAAGTTTTATGAATATAGATCTAGAATCATCTTTATATATGTTCATGTCCAGACAATTTCATGTTCTCTCTCCTTAAACACATCTATCCATTTAAAAACACATGTAATATTCATATTTCCACTCAGTCTTACAATTCATTAATACATGCTTTTTTAATGAGTTTTGCATTTGTTTTTCCATTTATTCTATTATATTATTTGCAAATACATTGTTTTTCTGTACTTTAAAATTCTCAGGGTGGATATTTAATTCTTCACTGTTTGTATGTTGTATAAATTTGTTGAACTCTGAACTTCTTTCATATAACAATGAATGATTTGATAAAATTAAGGTGAATTCGGTTATTAAGAGAAATTTGGTAGCTTAGATCAAAGCTCAAAGTAGATTAGAGCCTTGGAAATATATGTAATTATGTTGGGAGTAGTCGCTTGAAGAGTAGTGTTAGGAAAAATATTTTAAAATGGCATCAGAGATACTGGTCCTTATTGTTTTCTCCTTAGGTTATAAGGTACATGTTGACTGCTAAACAAAAGCACATTTAACAAGAAAGAACAGTAGAAAATTGTAGCAATAAAACATTATATGGTATAGCTTTTTTCACTATATAAAGAAATGAGTGTTAATTATGTATAAAAATAAATCACCTTTCAAGGATACAGAGGAGAATTGCTATTCCCAAGAGTTAACATTTCTAATTGACATCATGGAACTGCTTTCCACTAGAGAAACCTATATTTGCTACAGAAATATTGTGTGCTAGATATTGCTAGAGGCACAGCTGACTTAAGCACCTCACCCTGACAGTAGACCACTTCCTCCAACAATCGATAGTGTGAGAGTCACAATACCCTGGAGAACACACTATTTTTTTCTCATTGTAAGACAGTCACAATTCAGGAAAATGGAAGCACTTCAGTGAAAAGGGGAAATATTAAGGCAAAATTAAAAATGCAAACAATTTGTGTTGTCTAACCTCATTTAAAAATGTATTAAAAGAAGTCCTATAAAAACTTTCAAAAGTACATGCTACATCAAATTTAAAAAAGAAAGAAAAGATAAATATCTGTAGTGTTTTGTGAGCTAGTTACATTAATTAACTCTTTAATCTTCACAAGAGGTCTCTCCAGTGCTATTATCACGCCCATGACATAGATGAATGACTAAGTCACAGAGAGTTCACTAAAATTTCCTAAGGTAGCACAGCTAACAAATTGTAGAAGAAATCTCTTAATTCAAAACCTTCAAATTTAATAAAATCCAAGACATTAGAACTCACTAAATCCTCATGAATAAATTCAAATTATAGTTTATAGAAATTATTCAGTATATGCAATTATTACAAGAATCTTACCTTGCAGCTAAGAGAGAATAGCATTAAACTTCCACAAACTGCTCATTAAATTATCATTAAATGACTTGTACTTTTGACATACATATGTGACATACAAAGCACCCATCTCCATATCAGCAAATATCTTTCTTATTTCTGAGATGAGAAAAGCTATTACATACCAATTATTTATTCTTTTTGGGGAATGTGGAACACTAATTTATTTAGGTCAAATAGGTAGCATTGCCATGTATATTACACAGTCATTTTACACATACTAATATTTATGCAACAAATTTCTCAAAAGTATAAGAGTTTATAGGGAGTGCTTTAGAAATAAGAAAATGGAACAACTGCTTGTTGCTAGGTCAAGTGAGTGTTCATCCACAATATACAAAATTTGACACTTAACCTTGGACAACTTATTAATATGCATTGTGTTTCATTTATACATAAAATAGTTTTCCCTAAAATGTAACCAAGATTCATTTTACAAATCAAACCATACACAATTTTAAAATGTTATAAAGCACTCTTAATGACTTCTTCATCTTTTTTAATATATATTCTCATAGAAATACACACACTCACACACACATACTTTATTTGGCCTCGAAGTTTTACAGAAACAAATCCAAATTAAATGCATTATTTTATGGATATATGACAGAATTTACAGACCAATTTATGCAAACATATTGTGCCCAACTCAGGAATTTCTTGCTTTCTTCAAATTACCTCAACGAGGCCATTTACATTGTCATATACATAAAATTTTATTCTTCATCTATGAATGAAAATTTTGCCCTGTGAAAAAAAACAAAAACAGTGAAAACATGGTAGCTACGAAGCCAGCATAAATGAGTTCACACCAGAGACACAGCATCAGTATTTCTTGAGGCTTGGGCAATTGCTGTGGTATTTCACATTTTGGTGTATATATGTGCATGGGGGGATATTTATATGCTTCTCTGCACTTTATGTCAATTTTATAAGGTGCTCTGAGGAGAATATGCCAAAGTTTAGTAAATATATATACATTTTTTTATTTGTTTGTTTTTTTGGTGGTGGTAGTGGGGATTGAACCCAGGATCTTATACATGTAAGGTAGGCACTCTACCAACTGATCTATGTCCCCATCCCCAAAATAGTTTTGATAATGAAAATTTTATGATTGGATTTTGTTTTGAGGTGATAATAAGCATTTACAGGAAACATAACAAATGGATGTATTGTACTTTTTTAAATTTGATTTTGATTCCTTGTAACAAATGGAGTATAACTATCGTTTCTCTGGTTGTACACGAAGCAGAGTCATACCATTTGTGTCTTCATACATGTACAGAGGGTAATGATGTTTGTCTCCTTCTATTATCTTTCCTCCCCCCCACTCCTCATTTCTATCTACACAACATCCTTCTTCCATTCTTCCCTATCTCCTTCTGCCCCCATTATGTATTATCAACCACATATTAGAGAAATCATTTGGCCTTTGGTTTTTTGGGATTGGCTTATTTCACTTAGCATGATATTCTCCAACTCCATTCATTTACCTGCAAATGCAATAATTTCATTCTTCTTTATGACTGAATAATATTCCATTGTGTATATATACCAGAGTTTCTTTATCCATTCATCTATTGAAGGGCATCTAGATTGGTTCCACAATGTAGTTATTGTGAATTGAGCTGCTATAAACGTTGATGTGGCTGAATCAATGTAGTATGCTGATTTTAAGTCCTCTGGGTATAGACCAAAGAGTGGGATAGCTGGGTCAAATGGTGGTTCCATTCTAAGTTTTTTAATGAATCTCCATACTTCTTTCCAGAGTTGTTGTACCAATTTGCAACCCCACCAGCAATGTATGAGTGTACCTTTTACCCCACATCCTCCCAACATCTATTGTTGCTTGTATTCTTGATAGTAGGCATTAGACAAAGGTACCAAAAACATACAATGAAGAAAAGATACCCTCTTCAACAAATGGTGCTGGCAAAACTGGAAATCCATATGCAGCAAAATCAAACTAAACCCCTATCTCTCAACCTGCACAAAACTCAACTCTGAATGCATCAAGGACCTAGGAATTAGACCAGAGACCCTGTACATAATAGAAGAAAAAGTAGGCCCAAATCTTCATCATATCGACTTAGGACCAGAATTCCTTAACATGACTCCCAAAGCACAAGAAATAAAAGCAGGAATAAATAATTGGAATAGATTCAAGTTAAAAAAAAAACTTTTTCTCAGCAAAGGAAACAATAAACAAAGTGAAGAGAGCCTACAGAGTGGCATAAAATCTTTGCCACACACACTTCAGATAGAGCACTAATCTCCAGAATCTATAAAGAACTCAAAAATCTTTATACCAAGAATACAAATAACCCAATTAATAAATGGGCTAAGGAAATGAGCAGACACTTCACAGAAAAGAATCTACAAGCAATCAATAGATATATGAAAAAATGTTCAACATCTCTAGTAATAAGAGAATGGAAATCAAATCTACGCTGTATTACACTTTCTTAAATTTCAAAAAAGCAATGTTCAAATTATACCATATTCAAAGTAGGAACATTCAGATTGATCAGGGGATATTCTAATGAAGGAGAAATTGATGTTATGAAGAAACTATTTTATATGTTAATCAAGTAAACAACAGTTTTCCTTTATTGTCCCATTCTCTGACTAGTCTTTTATTAACATTTTGTCAGTAATTTAAAAATTATACTAGAGTGAAACTTTGAAGTTTACAGATAATATTAAATTCTTCCTAGTAGTGAAATATCAAAATAATTAAATTATAATAAAGAGTAACACTTTATATGTATTTTGTCAAATTTGCTCTAAAATATTAAACTTTTAGTTTTATATTTTTATAAATACATACTAATTATAAGCAAAAATACATAAGCACATTGTAAAATGTATATTCAACTATGAATATGCACATATAATTTAAGAACATGCATAAACACATAAAATCTAATTAATATATAGTACCTTTTTATGTTCTTATAAACATAATGCTTAGAATGCAATAAAGATTAATACTTTGCATGTTAACTAATTTATTATAAAATAAAGTAATGTTTCAACTGTATAAACTAAGTTATTCTTCAGAACAAATATGGAACCTACTCAGATAAAGCATTAATCTCTAATATATATAAGGAACTCAAAAAACTTAATACCTAAAAACCAAATGACCTAATCAATAAATGAACAAAGGAATTGAACAGACACTTCACAGAAGAAGTACAATCAATCAACAAATTTATGAAAAAAAAAAACATTTAGCATCTCTAGCAATTAGAGAAATGCAAATCAAAACTAAGAATTCATTTCACTCCAGTTAGAATAGCAATCATTAAGAACACAGGCAACAACAGGTGTTGGCGAAGGACGTTTCATGCCATGTTAGATATGACGTGGCAGGAAGACACTGTGACTGCTTTTTAAGGAGATACTGAAAACACTGAAATTATTTCACCTAGTAAGTCAAATCTGCACTGAAGAATGGTTGTACATTCAAAGAACATTAATGTATATAATAAGTATCATGTATTATGTATAATACTGTATATTGTATAATGGAAAACCTCTTGTGGTTTAACTTAAATATTTTAGCATATGAAGTTTTATTATTTAAAAATATTATTTATGTGTGTATAATTAGATTATTTAATTTAACCCTTATATGATTAACACATCTTCCCATTTTAATGAAGTATTAAGGTTCTAACAAAAGTCTATAATATGTTTTAAGACTGTGTTATCTCTGTAATACTTGTGCCTTGGTAGCAAGCCTTTTACTCAATTCAAGATGTATTTGAAGATGTATATCATAAGATATCATCAGGTTTTAAGTAATCAAACTACAATGGGTCTTGGTATAGATCAGTACTACAAACATAGATACAGGACTCTCCATGGCAAATAGTATCAATTCCTAGCAGTTAAAGCAGGTTGCCCAGGATTGAAAATTCTTGAGAACAACATTATTTCATAATTATTTGAAATAATTTCTGGTATTTGATTTTTCCCATATTTAATTTTTTATTTTAATTTTTTTCATGCTTATATCATGTTTCAAAGCATAATCATCAATAATGATCTGCAACAATTATTTTCTTGAATATTCATTTTATGACATTGTGTTCATTATGCATGGTGAAAATACACACAGTCAAAACTGTGTCTTCTAATTAAGATTTCAAAGTGATGGAAATGTAAAAATAAATGATTAAAAACTGAACAAAATTTCATGTGATTCTATTAATAAATTACTGTATAATTTGCTTCTTATACCACAAAGTTGTGGTATCAATCATGTCAAAAATCACTGAAGGATATTTTACTCTTTGCAATTAAAAACCCATTGTGACACTCCAGAAAGTAGAATCATTCAATGTCCTCAGATTTTTATTATTCAGCAAAAAAAAAAAAAAAAAAATGGTCAAATTCTTTGTAAAACTCATTGATTCTGGTGCTAGAGTAAGAGAAAAAAAAATGGTAACATCAAAAGAGTAGATGGAGTCAAGCTATAAAAGTTCATCTAGGTCAACATTCAAATACCTTAAAATCAATAATGATAGCATTGGAAAATAACTCAATAAATAAAAACACATTTAGAAGTTCACATTGATAAATAGACAAAGAAAAAGAGACAATTCCTCTTAGAGTCCTACTTATAAATGTGGAAAGAATGAAGGATAGAAAATCACTTGTATTACAAACAATATTGTGAAGAGAAAACTAGTAAATTGACAGTGTACAATTATCCAGACACTTTCTTATTAAGTACTCAAGGTTAATATCACAAATAACAGGTTGACACCATGAAAAGCTCAGAGATACACACAGAGAAGAGCACATCACTCCTGTGGTATAATTTCCAAACTGATCATGAGAAATAATAGACAAAAAAAAATGAAGAAGGTATTCTATAAATCATTGACCCACATCATTGAAAAGTGTCAAGCTCATGAAACAGCAAAAATGCTAACCTGTTAGACAGGTTAGAAAAAATCTTTAGTAGATTTTTTACTGCTGCTATATCAAATTACACAATATTGTGTGTGTGTGTGTGTGTGTGTGTGTGTGTGTCTATACACACACGTGTACACTCTGGGGATTAAACATAAGTCCTCACACACACTAAGAATGTGTCTCACCTCTGAGATACATTCTGAGCCTAACAAATTTAGTATTTTAGAATAATACAAATTTGTTATATTTCTATTTTGTTGGTCCAAATTTCACCATGGTTCTCACTGAGTTAAAATAAATAATTATCAGGGCTTTCTTTCCTGAAGTTTCTGGACAAAATCCAATTCTTTGGTATTTCTAGTTTCTAAACGATATCCACATTTCTTGGTTCTTGGCCCATTTTCTCCATCTTCCAAGCTAGCAACTTCACTTCTTGGCCCTTTGTTCTGTCTTATCTTTCTCTGATTCCATCCATGAAGAATCTTTGCTCACACGAATTCATGTGATAAGAATGTGCTTACTTGGAAAACCAAGACTGGTCCCCATCTCAAGGTCTAAATTTTAAATCACATCTCCAAAGTCTGCTTATCATTTAAAGAACAATATTCATAACTATGTGGGATTAGGTATAGACATCTTTTGGGTAGAAGGGAGGTGATCATTATTCAACCTATCAGAGAATCATGACAGATAAATCAATCTTGAATTGGATTCTGAACCAGAAAATGAACATTAATGGTAAAATCCAAATAGATGCTGTAGTTCATACCAACATTATTTCTTAAGTTTGATATATTTTCTGCAAGCCTAAAATTATCTCAAAGTAAAATGTTAGACTAGTAATCTACAGATAGTTGTTAACTGGGGAAAGGTAAGAAAATGGTAATTAACTGCTAATGTCCATGATTATTGGGATTATAAGATATTTTTAAACTTTTTTGTAATAAATATTGAATTATGTATGTAAAATGAATAATATGATATATAAAGTATGTTTCAAATTTTATATAATCTTTTATAAAGTACAGTTTTCAATGTTTTATAATGATCAATCCTTTCAAAGCCAACTTTTATAAGACTGCATTAATATATAGAGTATTAAAACTAACATTATTTTGTTTGAAAATTTAAAGAATGCAAAATAATGTTATATCTAAATTTAATAACCTAGATCACTAGTTAGAAAATTATCTTAGGAAATTATACTTTTAATTATGATTACAGTGGTTGAAAAATGCATATTATAAGTGAATATAGATTACTTTAAATTCAACTTAAATTATCAAAGTGATCAGACTTCTTTCAAAAATACTAGGTGTGATCTACGTTTTTTGTAGGCTACTCATGCCAGTAATAGTATATTCATAAGAGTTTAAATTATCTTTCTATCTAAATATTTTAAGACATGGAACTTGAATTTTTGCAAAAACCAATTTTAAATCCATCATTGACTTGGTAAAAAATTCCCTAAATGATATCATCTGCCCACATGTGACTTCTTTCCTTTGTCCTCTGTAACTTTTTACTTTAACTTTAAAAATAAACCTCTTTTAAAAGTAATTCAAATAATATTTTTTCAATGATAAAAGAGTAAATATTCACAACTAAGCAGAACTTTCTATTGAGATTAAAGTGATTGATTTTATTTATGTTTAGTGTAGTTGCTGCTTCCTTTCTATAAGAGACACAAGGCATAGTAAATAAGGTAGTCTTCAGTATCACTAATTAAGCTGAAGGAGGGGTAGCTTTACTACCCCTCTAGTTATTAGTACTTGACTTTTTTCAGAATATTTTATATTTCTTTGATTTAATTTCTTCACTTCCACTATATATATTTTTAAATGAAATAATTTGTGAAAATTATTGAACAATTAACGTCAAACATTGTTTTCAAATTGTTGAGGAAAACTCTTACAGATTATTTACAAAACAGACTTTTTTTAAAGACCAGTAATAAAAATTGAAACCAAAATCCTTCTTGTACTTAATTTGATATTACAACAATAATTTAATTAATGCTTACATAAAGTATTGTGCATAACTGAATATATTTTTCACACTCTTCCAAAGTAGTTTTTTTTTTTTTTTTTTCATGTTCACATCTGCTAATAAGTCACAGAATAATGGTCTAGTGAGTTTTGATAAAATACTAGAACTAGTATTGTGGTATAATTTATTGTTTATCAGGCAGTAAATCAGAGTTCACCTCCAATTAAGTATTGCCAAATCAATTAAGCAAGGAATTTTTTGACTAAAGATAAAAGAAAAAGTAGACAGAGAAAAGGATATAACATTAGTTTTACTCCAATACTCAAATATTTGAAGCAATAAAAGTTTGTTTCTTCCATTCTTGAACCTCCACAGTTAATTACTTATTGGAAGACCACCAGCTTTTTAACTTTATAACATTATTGAGTATTTGCCTAAAACGTGGCAAATTGATAAGAATGTTGTAAATCTTTTCAGTTCCTCCTTTCCTCCCTGATGAGACAACTGTTTTGATGGCCTTCAGTCAAATAATCTCTAAAAATATACATTAGACAAAAGATAAGTATCTTACAACTATAAAAATGAGATTTTAACATTTATTTTCTGAAACAAAGAAGCATTGACTGTACCCAAATGTGCAACATGCATTTTTACTAATTTCATATTTGGGTAAGGAGGTTGTATTATGGAAAACATACTAAATAAAGTCATGTAAAATATGCTAAAAATTCACAAACAGGGAAGGGTTATGTTTCACAAAATATAGAAGTAGTGCAATTGAATATATTCTGATTAAAGCATTCAAAAATGGGTACTCAAATCATTCTAAAGTTTGTATTTTGTATACCTGTAATTTTAAGAATTTATAATAATGTTATTTTAAAATCCTGAATCACAGTTTTATATTCTGTGAGTAATTCAAAGGAGATTGTCTTTAAATATAGAAAATGCATTGAGTTCTGCTTGAATAAAAATAAAATTGACTTAAAATAAGGAAAAACATGAAACTAACTAATTCATAGTTTTTATTAAAATTTTCCTTTAGAATTGTGTTTGTATGTACTCTGTACTAAATTTAAAAACATCTATGTGTGTGTGTGTGTGTATGTGTGTGTGTGAATATATACATATGTATATATATGATGTGTAGCATGTCTCATGGCCCAGAGACAAAATTATTATTATCAACATTATTTCTCAGACCAGTAAGCTTCATGAATATCATCATGTATATTGCTTTCTCTATGTCCCAAGTTCAACGTAGTAATATAATATGAGCCCAGGTGGACGACATACGCAATATGTTAATTTATCAGTGAGAAATTCTTAATGCCATGTATTGGGCAATAGACAGAATTGCCCTTTTTTATCTGAATAAAGATGTTATCTTCATCATACTAAACATCAGAATGCCTGAATTTATTTATGGAAAAAGGCACCATTTATTTGTTAAGACTATGCTATAAAATATAACTGATGAGATTGTCCAGTACGAAGGATAGTTACTTGCTTTCAAGGCACAGAAAAGCACAAGAAACCCAAAGTGATTCCTGCCTTGACTCTATAAATTTTGGCTCATGGAAATTGACTATGAATATACAATTCCACCATCTGCTCTGATTAATCTGACTGAAAAAGATTAGACCATATCAATTTAATTTATTACATACAACATTCAGTTTAAGTTATTTTAATAGAATTCCATATAGAATATAAGACTAGTCTGCAACATTGACCTCCTTATACCCCTTCCCTGAGTTACACTCACAAGTAACCCAAAAGAAAGAAACAAATAGTTTTCTAAAATTAATAAAAATTTTCAGAATCCCTGTGATTTCTTCTTACATTTTTTAATTGGCCTTTCTAGTTAGCCGAATTTATTAATCCAGGAATACTACCCAGCACTAAAAATTGCACAGACTTCACTTTGTTTGTGAGAATCAAAGCTAGAGAAATTCTGTCATTTGTAACAATATTGGCCAAAAAGTTGAAGCTGACCTGAACCTCTTTGGGAACTGAGGTAGTGATATCAATAATCTCAGTTAAAATCCAGGGAAAATTTTCTACTACTTTTCTTATTTAGTTTTCTAATATGTGAATAACTTTCCAAATGGTAAGCATAACAAATCCCTTTAGAACCTCCCATAAATAACTGAGGGGAGTCTCATTTTGGAGTGAAATCTCCAGTGATCTGAAGACTATGATCTATTATTTATGCTTCCATACACAACAAAATTTCTTAGATTCTTTAGTTTAAGACATGGTGTGGTCAGGAAATAAGCAAGAAAATGACATCAAATGTAAGGTTCAAAGGGATACATGGTAATCCAGAAAGAATGTGATAAGCAGAACAGTTGAGGCCTCCCAAGTAGGACCTACTCCATCAGTGATTCCAGCATGGTCCCTCACTAAATCAGTACGCCTTTGAATTCTTAATTTAGTATAAATACTGAGTACTGTCATAGTTTTGAAGATACCTTATTGGGGAATACTAACCAAACCTTTCATATTTGTCCACTCATTTCCACAGGTAACATTCATGTGCTACATAGACTGAGAAATGGTTTTGGAAATAGAGGTGTAGAAATCATCTAAAGCAACTGACATAGATTGTGTGTGAGAGAGGCAGTATATGGGTCTCTTGTTTATTTCTGGGGAACTTGATGGTAATATGAAAATATTTAATGATCAACTAGTCATCTCCAGGTGGATGGAAGAATCAAATGTGATATAAAATTCAGATTCTTATAATAGTTCAGGAGAACCACATCAGAGCCCTTTCTTTGAGAAAAATCCTTGACAGGCAGGTCTGGAGACCAGAGATCATAAATGTTCTTTCTTTCCTGTATTTTTTAAGTTCTAAGATTTTCTATTCACAGGTGCAAATTTCTTGCACTCTTTGCTTCATTAAAAAAAATGTATTCAAGTGCCTATAATTATCTTTTCCCCAATGATCACATATTCATTCCCATATATGCCATCTAAAAGGAGAGGGAAGCAGGCCTGCCTACCCACCCAGAGCTTCAGGACTAGGCCCTCCTGCCCACCTGCTTGGACTGAGCGCATCATGCAGACTACAGCTGCCCATCTACTAATGCATTAGGAAACCTCTGCTACCATCTTGGATAACACAGGAGGATGAAACCATCATCTTTAGGTGGGGCAGCTTCCATCCTGAGACAACTGCTGAAGACTAAAGGTTTATTATCAGGTACCCCTCATGCATCAGGCTACTGAAGACTGGGAGGTTTAAATAGTATATTACAGTTATATTGTAGACATTTTTAAATTTTAATTTTTACATTTTAATTTTTTTTTTATTTTGCTCACTCTGTTTTCCTCTTATTTACCTTTTTCCTTGGAGTCTCTTTCTCCCTTTTCTTATGCTAACAACCAAGTTATTTTGATTCTGCTTTCATACATCCTATGACCTAGTACTATATACTCACTTCTTATCCCATTAACATTACATTCTACACCCTTCCCAACCCTCTTGGTTCACCATTAGAAATTGTAGACCTCATTGCAAATTTATTGGTTATACTGTAGATAATTAAACTCATCTCTCTGCTTATTATGACTATACTTTCAGTGTCTTAATAATGGTTCTTTGGGTTAAGGCTGCATATTGTTTATTTTGGGTGCCACTAATACTGGTCTCCCTTTTAAAGGTAAGGTATTGGAAACCTGCAGGGACACTATAAACCTAGAGGGGAGAAACTGTAATACCTCAGATCTTCTCTGCTAGAAGGGAAGATGACCAAGCAACGTTAAAAATAAAAAGGGAAGAAAGTATCCCAAACCAACAAAGATATATATTAATAGAATCCATTGACAGCATTGTAGAAGAAATGTCAGAAAAGAAGTTCAGAATGTACATAAATAAAATGATTCATGAAGTAAAGAATGAATATAAGAGAGCAAATGCAGGCAATGAATGATCTCTTCAATAAACAGTTAAAAGAACAAATTCAGAAAGCAAAAGATAATTTCAATAAAGAGATAGAGATTCTGAAAAACAAACAAACAAGCAAACAGAATTCCCTGAAAAGAGGAAAACAATAAACTAAATTAAAAACTCAGTAGAAAGCATCACCAACAGATTAGATCACTTGGAGGACAGAACATCGGACAATGAAGAGAAAATATTTAACCTTGAAAATAAAGTTGACCATACAATGAACATGGTAAGAAATCATGAACAGACACTCCAAGGATTATGGGATAACATGAAAAAACAAAACTTAAGAATTATTGGGATTGAGGAAGGCACAAAGATACAAACGAAAGGAATGAACAATCTATTCAATGAAATAATATCAGGAAATTTCCCCAAACTGAAGAATGAAATGGAAAGTCAAATACAAGAGGCTTACAGGACACCAAATGTACAAAATTACAACAGAGTCACATCAAGGCACATTGCATTACAATGAAAATGCATAATATACAAAATAAAGATAAAATTTAAAGACTGTGAGAGAAAAGTATCAGATTACATATAGGTTGAAACCAGTATGGATATTAGCAGATTTCTCAGCTTAGACCCAGATGCTAGGAAGGCCTGGAAAAACATATTTCAAGCTCTCAAAGAATATGAATGCCAACCAAGAATCTTACACCCAGCAAAACTAATCTTCAGATTTGTGGATGAAATAAAATCCTTCCATTATATACAAAAGTTAAAATAATTTACAAATAGAAATCCTACACTACAAAACATTCTCAGCAAAATATTCCATGAGAAGGAAATGGAAATGAAAAAAAAAAAAAAAGTAAGTCAGCAAAGGGAGGAACTACTGTACAGGAAAAGTCAAGTAAAGGATAGGAAAAAACATGCCATGCACACAGACTCAGTAATAAAGAAGGAATTCCCACCCTCATATCAAATAAAGTAGATTTCAAGCCAAAGTTAGAAGGGATAGGGAAGGACATTTAATACTGCTTAAGGGAACCATAAATCAACAAGACATAAGAATCATAAATATTTATGCCATAAACAATGGAACATTGGTGTTCATCAAACAAACCTTTCTCAATTTCAGGAATCAAATATACCACAATACAATACTACTGGGTGACTTTAGCACAACTCTCTCACCACTGGATAGAGCTTCCAAACAAAAACTGAACAAAGAAACCATAGATCTCAATATTACAATCAGTAATTTAGACTTAACAGACATATATAGAAAATTCTATCCATCAATGAGTGAATACACTTTTTTCTCAGTAGCACATGGATCCTTGTCTAAAATAGATTACATGTTATGCCACAAAGCAACTCTAAGTAAATACAAAAAATAGATACTACCTTGTATTCTATTGGATCATAAGGTAATGAAATTAGAAATTGATGATAAAATAAAAAAACAGAAACTACTCCAAAACCTGGAGAATAAATAATAGGCTATTTAATGATGTATGGATAGCAGAATAAATCAGGGAGGAGATAAACAAATTCTTAGAGGTAAATGAGAACAAAGATACAACATATCAAAATCTCTGGAACACTAAGAAAGCTGTACTAAGAGGAAAATTCTTTGCATGGAGTGTATGCAAACAAAGAATAAAAACATTACAATCTCAAAGGCCTAGAAAAAGAAGAACAGATCACACCAAAAGTAGTAGAAGATAAGAAATAATTAAAAATCAAAGCTGAAATCAATGAAATTGAAACAAAAGAAAAAATTCAAAACAATGACAAAACAAAAAGTTGGTTCTTTGAAAAAATAAAACAAAATTGATAAATCCTTAGCCACACTAATAAAGAGAAGGAGAGAGAAAACTCAAATTACTAAAATTCATGAAGAAGGAAATATCATGACAGACACTATTGAAGTACAGAACACAATATAGGCTATTTTGAGAATCTATACTCCAACACATAGAAAATTGTGAAACATCATCAATTTTTTAGAGACATTGAATCAGGAGGATATACAAAATTTAAACAGATCCAGTTCAAGCAACGAAATAGAAGAAGTTATCAATAGCCTACCAAGAAAAGCCCAGAACCAGGTAGATTCTCAACCAAGTTCTACAAGAGCTCGAAGTATTCCATGAAATAGAAGAGGGAACCCTTCCAGACTCATTCTATGAAGCTAGTATCATCTTAATAACAAAACCAGAAAATACACATCAAGGAAAGAAAACTTCAGACCAATATCCCTGATGAACATAGATGCAAAAATCCTAAACAAAATTCTGAAAATCACATATAAAAACATACTAAGAAGTTAGCATACCATGATCAAATGGGGTTCATCCTAGGGATGCAAGGTTGGTGCAACATCTGGAAATCAATAAATGGAATTCAGCACATCAATGGACTTAAAGTTAAGAATCATATGATTATTTCAATAGATGCTGAGAGAGCATTTGATAAAATACAGCACCTCTTCATGGTCAAAACACTAAAAAAAATAGGAATAGTAGGAATGTACCTCAACATTTTAAGGGCTGTTTATCCTAAACTGAAGGCCAACATCATTCTAAATGGAGAAAAGCTGAGAGCATTCCCTTTAAAAACTAGAACAAGAGAGGGATGCCCTCTTTCACAACTGATATTCAGCACTGTCCTTGAAATACTAGCCAGAGCATTTAGGCAGACCAAAGAAATTAAAGGGATATGAATAGGAAAAGAAGAACTCAAACTATCACTATTTGTTGATGACATGATTATATATTTAGAGGAACCCGGAAATTCCACCAGAACACTTTTAGAACTCATAAGTGAATTCAGTAAAGTAGCAGGATGTAAGGTCAATGCTCATAAATCTAATGCATTTTTATACATAAGTGATGAATCTTCAGAAAGAGAAGTTAGGAAAACTGCCCCATTCACAATAGCCTCAAAAAAAATAAAATACTTGGGAATCAATCCAACAAAAGAGGTGAAAGACCTCTACAATGAAAACTACAGAACATTAAACAAAAGAAATTAAAGAAAACCTTAGAAGATAGGAAGATCTCCCATGTTCTTAGATAGGCAGAATTAATATTGTCAAAATGGTCATGATACCAAAGGCACTATAGAGATTCAATGCAATTCAAATTAAAATCCCAATGACATTCCTCATAGAAATAGAGAAAGCAGACATGAAATTCATCTGAAAGATAAAGAGACCCAGAATAGTCAGAGCAATACTGAGCAGGAAGAGTAATGCAGGAGGTACCACAATATCAGACCTTAAACTATACTACAGAGCAATAGTAACAAAAACAGCATAGTATTGGCACCCAAATAGACAGGTAGACCAATGGCACAGAATAGAAGACACAGAAACAAATTCACATAAATACAGTTATCTCATACTAGACAAAGAGACCAAAAACATACAATGGAGAAAAGATAGTCTCTTTAATAAATGGTGTGGGGAAAACTGGAAATCCATATGCAACAAAATGAAATTAAACCACTATCTGTCACCCTCACAAAACTCAACTGTGAATGGATCAAGGATCTAGGAATTAGACCAGAGACCTGCAATAAATAAAATAAAATTAGGCCTGATTCTTCATCTTGTTGATTCAAGACCAGATTTCCTTAACAATACTCCCAGAATGCAAGAAATGAAAGCAAGAATCAATAAATGGGATGGATTCAAACTCCAAAACTTTTTGCCAGCAAAGGAAACAATAATGTGAAAAGAGAGCCTACAGAGTGGGAGAAGATCTATTCCACATGCACTTCAGATAGAGCACTAATCTCCAAAATTCATAAAGAACTTAAAAATCTTTACACCAAAAAACAAAGAACCCAATCAATAAATGGGCTAAGGAACTGGGCAGACAGTTCACAGAAGAAGATATACAAGTGATCAACAAATATATGACAAAGTGTTCAACATCTCTAGTAATTAGAGAAATACAAATCAAAACCACCCTAAGATTTAATCTCACTCAAATTAGAATGGCTTTTATCAAGAATACAAACAATAATAGGTGTTGGCATGGATGTGGGTAAAAAGGCACACTCATACATTACTGGTGGTGTTGCAAATTGGTGCAGCCTTTCTGCAAAGCAGTATAGAGATTTCTCAGAAAACTTGGAATGGAACCACCATTTGACCCAGTTATCCCACTCCTCAGTTTATACCCAAAGGACTTAAAATCAACATAGTACAGTAACACAGTACTGTACATCCAGTCCTTTTTAAGCAGAAAAATCCCCTCTACTACTTATGGAATGAAAAAAGTGTATGTAACCCAAAAGGAAGAGCATAGCATCAATTCTCACTATGTATTTTAAGATAGAAGGAACATATATTCTCTTGAAAGGTACCACGCACAAATTCATGTTTATAAGCAAATAATAACTGAAAGGGGACAGACCAATGATGCCTTTTATTAAGCGATGGAGTCAAACATCAGAAGGGCACATTTTGCGTGGAGAAAATGATGGTGGGCCACCATGAGGGTCTGGGTTTTATAGGGTTTAGCAGAGTCAGGATATGGGATGACCTGGTCAGTCATTTTTGGTGGGCTCACTAGGGGTGGGACAGGAGTGCTGGTAGGGAAGTTCTTGGACCCTATTGTACTAGGGTCAGGTGATTCAGTCAGGTGGGAGTTCCTTTTGTGTTCTCTTCCTGCCTTTCTGTAACTGAGGCCTGGGCTTCTAAATGACAAAAGATCCAATGCACACAAGGCAGGAAGGTGAGTGGGAGAAACAGGTGCAGATAGGGGAAATGCCCTGAGGCTCATTAACAGTGTCCTTAAATGTTAGCTCTGTGTCTGCACTGAAAATTTTGCCAAACCCCTTCAGTTGAATTTGTGTAACTCCTCCTCCAGCGGGATTGGGTAAGATGTAACTTTTATCCCTGCAACTAAGGAAGTAGTAAAAGTTTGATTCTTTCCCCTCTTCAGATTTCCCCAGGGTCATATAGCCAGTCGTCTCTCTTTGAGACTAAAAATTAATCCCTACTCCTAATTATGTTCTACTATTAAGCAGATGGAGACGGAATAAAACATGGAAGGAGAGATACAGAATTGGAAGAAAAGAATATCTACAAGTCAGTCAGTAAAGGAGTTGGCATTCACTTTTAGTTTCAAGTGGTATCATATTTGTTTGATACTCACCCCAGCTTCCAATGCTTTTGTTCATTCCACAGCTGTATTGTCTATAGCCATTAAGGTACACACCAAAAACTTGTGTTTTGAGAATTCCTTGGTTCATCTGTAAAAACCACAGAAACCACAGTGTTTATAAACTCTTTGGCTTACTAGGGCTTGACCAACACAGTCATGACTTTTAAAAAGAAGTTCATATTTATCCATTTCACTTTTTTGTTCCATTGTCATGATAGTGTCTCTTGAATTTCTCTACAGTCTTAATAGGAGACAGAGGGGTATCTTTTATATTAGAAGGAGTGATTGCAAAATGTTATTCAAGTTTATTTGGGTCTGGTCTTATCCCCTTGACCACCTCATTGGTATGTTAAGCCCAGTCAGGGGATAATAAGATCTGAAATATTATTCAGTGGCTTACATGGTTTGACATAGGTGTTTGCTTTCTCAGGGAAATTTCTTCAAGGCTGCCTAATTTTCTCTATAGTAGCCTATGTTCACTGCTAATTATGCTGAGATATTTCATTGATTTTTTTTTTTCTTAATTAGCCCAAGGTTGTTAAAATAGATGGTAGAAGAATCTGAACTTCAAAATGACTCAGTTATTGTCATGAATGTCTTGCTTTTCTGAATATGTTTAGAGAGACAATCCTTAACAAGCACCACTTTCTCTCCCAATGACCCAAAGGTTTAAAACTTCTCTGGTTTTTAGCCTATAGTGGTTATGAATTTTCTCCATTCATTGCTTAGGGTAGTTAACAGGTCACTATAACTGTTGTCAGATGAAGGGACCAGAATAGGTGGGCAATGTGAACCCATCTACAATAAATCTTAGTGGCAGTTATTATAATGGAACACCTGAACTGAAAGTCAGATGGCAAGGAAGTTCCCCTGTGAGAAAGGAGTTAACAATAACCAAGACATCATTCAAACCACTGATTTTTTAATCTTTCCCAGTACTCAACCAGTTGTGGCTGCCTCAAATCATCTTCATGGAAAATCAACAAAACCCTGAACCCTATTGACAATCGTCTGTATAATTGATGTACCTTCTCACTACTGATTTTCATAGGCTCCCTCAAGTCCTGTAACTTGCCCAACAAACCTTCGTTCTTTTTTAAAAAGTATGACTCTGAGCAATCACTGCTTCATACCAAAAGCATGAAGAAATGAGAAAGGTCTGACATTTTACCCTACCTGCCTTCTCACAAGTGAACTGACCAACATTTCATAGATGTTAGTAGAAGACACAAGGTTCTTGATTCAGGGAAACTTCCTTGTACTTAGAGCATGGTGATCACCATGTATATCAACGTGATTTTCAGGCAACATAGGCCAAGAAAATACCTATACATGCAATGGTTTACATTAATTTAAAGGAACCCTTGGCTTAGGGAACATTAATAGTTGAGCACAACTGTTCTTTGATTTGAATGAAGACATTATTTTAACAAACGGTAGACATACTTGCCTCTCTGTTCCAGATAAGACACTATTTTATATTCCAAGTATAAACAAAACAGCTACTTATGGCAAGATAAAACACATTTTCTATATATTCAATGACATCTTTGAAATAATGGTTCAGAAAAATTTGCAGGATTGTTTCTCTAAACATATTCAGAAAAGCAAGACATTCATAGATAATCATCTCTCATCAAATCATACATGCATTTTATATTTATTTAACTAACAAATCTACAAACACAATATTTCTGAATAACAATAGAAATTTTTGAAAAATTAAATGTGCATCTCTTTATTAATAAATGTATCATTCTTATGTAATATAAAATTAGGAAAATTCAGTGAGTTATTTTCTCTACTTTGTATGTTTTAATAAAATCTTTCTATTGTCAGCACTATAGGCAAATGCTCATTTTTTATGCAAAATATTTTTATAGGAACAGTTCTTTATCATTAAATATTCTTTTAACATTTTTTCTTTTTCTTTAACTTTACTTTTGACAATATTACCATAAAAATGTGTAACTAAATCATAAGTAATACAAATACATAGATTACTCAATATAAGTTCAATTTTTTTTAAGATGAGGAATCTATATAAAATTGAAGTTGACTGTGAGGTTATAGTAATAGAAGTTAATGATTAAGCATGTTGTCTCAGAGAGTAGGCACTTGCATTAGTCAGGTTTTATTACTGTAACAAAAATACCCAACAAAAACAATTTAGAGGAAATTCTGGGGGCACTGTTTTGGTTTCAGAAATTTAATCCATGATTGGCTAAAGTCATTGTTCTGGTCCTGAGTTGAGGTTGAACATACATCATGGTGGAAGGGTACTGTGAAGGAAAATTGTTCATCTCATGGCAGTTGTAAGCAGAAAACAAGGGATAGGCACCAAGGACAAAATACAGTCCCCAAGGATGTCCCCCCAAGTAAATTACTTCCTGCAGCCAGGCCCCACTTGCTTATCGTTATGACCTAATCCTCCATTGAAGTTAGTAATTCATTAAATGGATTAATTCACTGATGAAGTTTCAGTTCTCATAATCCATTTTTTTCCACCTCTGACACATGAGTTTTTAGGAGATATTAAAGATCAAAAGTGTAGCATTGTGCCCCTTGTCCACAATAGCTCATGTTTATCTCACAATACAAAAGGAACTTATTCCATTTCCAAGAGTTCCCATAGTCTTTTAACAATTTCAGTATTGCTCAAAAGTCCAAGTCCAAAGTCTCCTCTGACACACAAGGCAAACACTTGGTTGAGTCCCTATAAATATCAAAAGCAGATTACATATATCCAACCTACCTTGACACAGAATAAACTTTTTCATTTCAAAAGGGAGGAATAGGAGCATAGAAAAAAGTTATTGGATCAAACCAAAACTGGAACCCAGCTGATCAATCAAGTTCTATTTTTCCATGACTGGAATCTGGGGCACATGGTGACAAGATGTGAACTCTGAATGGTTTGGGCACTCCTGTACCTATGACCTTGCTGTTTTCAACTGGCATAGCCTCTCTGGACTGTCTCTGATTGCTTTTTGCAGCTTTTCTCTGAAGATGTTCCATATTCATGGTAGCCCTTAATACTTGTGGGTCCCCTTGCAGCCTTACCTTTATTCTCACAAGTTCGCAAATTGCTCTTTTATGGGTTACATGCAGAAATTCAACCCTGCTACACTTTAAATGGCCTCATAAGTCTTCCTTTGAAATCTAATTTCAAAGGTCTAATCTATGACACCTTAACTCCCAGAATCCTGCATTCCTGCAGAATCAGCTCCAAGTGGATGACACCAAGGACTGCCACCAGCTCTAGTAGTAGTCAAGCTCCCTGGGACCATGACTTTAGCAACCTCTGTGTGTCAGAGTAGCTGAGGAAATTAATCCAAATTCTGGAAAAACAAAATCCAAGACAGAACTGTGTAAGCAGGGTACCCCACGGTCTCTTCTCATATCAGTTTTCTTATACTCTGGCATCTGCCATTAGTGTGATTCTGATGATTCCTGAGAGAGCCTCAAGGCATCTTTCTCATTGTGTCTATGCAATGTACTTAGCTTCTCTTCAGTTAAGGTAAACTTTTCAAATACAGTATCTTTCTTGGTCCCAGTTTTACATGTGCTTTTATGGCCAAACTGCAAGTGTTAAAAACATTTCTTCTCTGCTCCCAGTTATCATTGTAAATCTGGCTAAAAGCAGCCAGCAATATACATGCTACCATGTGAATGGAGTGCTGCCTTGATATTTCCTTCACCGGATTAATCAATTCATCACATTTAAATTCAGAAAGTTTTAGAACATAGACAAAATATAGACAATTTCTTTGACAGAGTGACCTGAGTGGACTTTAGTCCAGATTCCAATGGAGTCCTCATTTTCCTCTTAATCATCATGAGTATAGTCTTTACTGTTCACATTGTTATCAGTTTTCTGGTTTTCTGGATTCACATCAGAATTGCCCATTAAGTTCTGTTTACAACCTTCTATCTCTTCTCTAGCCTACATTTCCAAACTTTTAGAAACTCCTGCAAAACAGGTCCACAATATTCTGAAACACTTTATCAGGTATAGTGATAACAAAGATCCCACTGTTCCATGTCAATTTCTTTGTTAGTTTTTAATGGCTGTGACCCAAATACTGGATAAGAAAAGTTCATTATGGGCTCATGGTTTTAGAAATTTAATCCATGGTCAGCTAAATACATTGCTGTCAACAGAAGGTGAAGCAGAACATCATGGCAAAAAGCAGCTCAGCTCTTGACAGTTGAAGCAGAAAGAGAGATCAAGTTGCCAGGGACAAAATATAAACACAAAAGCCAAGCCCTCAGTGACCTACTACCTTTAGCCACACCCTAACTGCCTAGAGTACCACAGATTAGTCCAAATTATTAATTATAAAATGAATTAATCCACTGATAAGGTAACAGTTCTTAAAATCCAATCTTTTCATTTCTGAACATTGATACTTTACTTATTACCTGAAATATTCAGGGAACATTAAAGATCCATACCATAAGTGTATGTGACTATATGTTAATTTGCCTGTTATAAATTTTTTATCTATTTCTCCACATGTATGGAAATAAGAAAAACCAAGCAAAAAAATCCTGATTTCTCCATATATAAACATATATAGTGTGTGTAAGAAAAAATGTGATGTCTATGCTAAAATTTAATATATGCAAAAATTTATGCATGTCATTTAGCAGGAAATGTACAGTGACATTAAAAGTTCTATTTAGATGAATCAATGCCACTGTATCATTGAAGCTAAGAAGAATCATCTAACATATATAAAACTTGATATCTCAAAATAGCCTATTAAGCCAAAATATAGACTCTGTACTTATTTATTATGTATACAAGTTAAATAGAAAATGAATATTGGGACAAATATAAAAAAGATACTCATTTCAAGTCTTTACCAAATGATAACTACATGAGTATTACAATTTAGTAGTCCTTACAGAACATAATAATTAAAATGGAAGGAGAACTCTAATCTGATGAATACTTTACAAAATGTAAGGGAAGAAACTATATACAAATACTAATAATAATATAAGAGCAAAATAGTCTCACAGAAAAAAGCTTTACCAAGTAAAGATATTTAAGGAATGCTTGATTTTATTCTATCTTATAGTCACTTGGAATGTCTATTGTCTATCTGTAGAGGCTTCTAAAATTGTCCATGTCCAGTTTATCCCCATAACTCATTTCTACTTTTTAAATAAATTATTTGTATGGGATTTAACTGTAACCCATAAGATACAAGTGAAATAAAATCCTACTCTACAAATTTGTGAGTGCATATATATATATATATATATATATATATATATGTGTGTGTGTGTGTGTGTGTATGTATATGTGTGTGTGTGTATATATATATATATATATATATATATTTATTTATTTATTTATTTATTTTAGGTACTAGGATACTAACTCAGGGCTTCACACATGGTGCTAGGCAAGAGTTCTACCACTGAGTTAAACCCCTAACACTTTTTATAATATTCGAAACATATGGTCTCATTAAGGCTCAGTCTCCTGAGTAGCTAGGATTAAAAATACGTACCACCATGTCCAGCTTCTAAATAATCTAAATAATTTTTAAACAAAATGAGTTGTAAAAGTAAATTATAAGTGGATAAAACTTTCTATTTGCCACAATCATCATTTATGTATTATGTTTAATTGAGAATAAATATCAGTCACTTTTAAAATTAATATCTTTAAAACTTGGAGTCACTTTTTCAGAAATATATAATTCCCTTGTGTTGGACAGATTCTAAACTTACACATATCATACACATACATATACCTTGTGTGACTGGTTCTAGGCATGCATAAAGATACCAAAATCCAAGAATATTCATCATTTATTTAAGATGGTTTAGTATTTGCATATTTGTGTATTACATACTGTCATTCTCCTATATAACCTAAATCATATATAGACTACATGTAATGCCTAGTATAATTTAAATGCTATGTAAATAGTTGTTTCATGTATCTTTTAGGGAATAAAGACAAGGAAAAAGTCCATTAATCATGGGGAGTCATCCTTATTTAGCAGAATCAGACTAAGTTGAACAATGGGATGCAGAATTGGCTTTTAGGAACTGCTGGGAAGTATGTGTTGCTGTGTGGGAGTGGTTCCCTGTCTCCTTCTGGAATTTTCCCCCTAAAAGAATGGTTCTCCTAACTCCACCCTATCTGTCAATTGCTGAAGAAACTCCTCCCAGTTCTTGTCCCCTTTACCTATATGTTATAAATAAAGGAGAGTTGGGTGAGTTGTTTAAGAGGTCAGAGTTGATATGGCCAGACCCATCATGCCGTCTCTCATTTAATAAAAGTATTGGCTTTTGCGTGTTATATTGAGTAGATGTTTTGGGGTAATAGATAGAAAAATCACCAACATCCTCCTCCAGCAGTTAACACTTTTCTCTTCCACGTGGGACATGGCAGAAAGGGCCCCCCTATCCTAACAGCATCCATTTTCCCTAATGACTTCATATATTATTCTTCCCTTCTTCTCACTCCCCCATCAAAGTCATAAATGACTCTCTCCATTTGGCTTGCTTGACCAAACCACTAACTTGTTGATGTCCTACTCTTCTTGTATACAGCACAATGGGATTTACCTGAAGTAAAATACATTTACATTCACCTTCATAACCATGAACCTCAAGTGCAATCTTACTGGACAATAATTATCAGCTGAATCCAGTTTCTCCCCAACTTCTAGATAATTATCTGAAATTTCTCCTTTCTCCACAAACACTTGAAACTTCCCTCTAGTTTTGCTTGTATCTGATCAGTTTACATCTTTCATTTCACCTTATCATATACATCATGTTCATCATATTTATTATAATGATCAAATAGTAATTTCTCTGACCAAATCTTTATTTTTTTTTGCTTCCTCTTTTATAAATGTTCAGTAGTACCCAATTTCATAAGCTAAAGTTTAATTTATTCTCTCTTATAGTGGAGTAGACTAAATAATTCAGTAAGAAGAATTTCAAAAGAATATCAGACATAAAAGTGAGAATGTTTTAAAATAGTAATAATTTGTACAATTAAGTGAGAATGTCTCACAGTACATATTTACCACAATTATAGATATCTCATTTGTACAATGAGCTAGAATTTGAGAGGCCTTTTCTTGAGGTGTGGTGAATGCAGAGAAAATTGACCTTTTATATCTTCAGTGTGAAACAGAATATGAAAAAATCCAAGATGGCAAAGAAAAGAGAGTTGCAAGATTTGATAGTACAAAAACTATATCTGGCATAAAAAGAAAATATATATTTTTTGGGTTTCATTGTCACAAGTAAATTATATTCATCTCTAATTAACAAAGTTGGGAATATATGCTTTATACTAAAATAAATGAGTATTCCTATTTTTCTTTGTTTTGATTTGGATTGGTTTGATTTGGTTTAGTCCATTATAATGCTTTTGATGCAAGTCAGTAGCCATTTCCATAGTAATTAGCATAGGCTAGAAAATCAGACAAGTAAATAGGGAAGGAAGAGCAAGGAAAAGTAAAAGAAATCTTATCTATATACCACAAGGTTTTCAATAATTTCCCACTAAAGGAGGACTAAAGATGAATACAGGTATCTTAGTTTTCCATAGCTACTGCACAGATTTCACTAAGTGGGTGGCTTAAAATAGAAATGTATTCTCTCATAGTTCTATGAGTCGGAGATCCCAAATCAAGATTCTAAAAGGGCAATGCTCACTCTGAAGGAGCATATAATTTCCTTCCACTACTAGTAGAATAGTGACTAACTGAAACCCAATTAAATGGGAAAAATAATATGAATATAATCAGGGAAATATCTTTAGAATCTTTGTCTGATGGTCCCAAATCATGACCACTTGCCTAATTTTTGAAATTCATTTAAGCTATAAATGTAGTTTATACTAAAGAGATAAAGTTAATCAATTTAATAACTGTCTCATTAATCAGAATGACTGAATTATGCTTAGTAATAAAAAATCAACATGATTTATAAAAATGTAACATACGTACAATTAATTTAATATTACATAAATTAAGAAGAACAATGTAGAGTTGATACCAATTCTATGCCCTTTCAGTTGATGGAGATTGTGTGTATATATATGTATGTATATATATATATATATATATATATATATATATATAAACAAACATGTATAAATGCATATGAATAATTATTTCTATATCTACCTGATGTGAGCTATCAATGTGATGACATCTGACAGTTAAGTATATAAATATTCAGGGAAGGATTTTTGCAAGTATATATATATATATATATATGTGTGTGTGTGTGTGTGTGTGTATGTATGTGCATATATATGTATATGCATGTAGTTATATGTATATGAATACATATATGCATACTCATGCAAATACATATACATATACAAATAAACATGAGTTCATAATGGTATCAATGAGTCTGATGTAGCACCAGAGAGTTTATTACAGCCTTTCCCTCATTCTTTTAACTTTTTATTCTGAAAATGAGGAATCTGGTTCCAATTATCTATGATTTATTTACATATTTGTTCAAACTTAGAATACATACAATTTTGAAATCTGTAACCTGTAATTCTTTATGCCTGTTAGAAACAAATTCACCAGGAGAATACAATGCTTACTTTTTGGAGGCTTTTTAGCCCTTAATCTCACAGTTTTCCATTCAATTTTCCAAAGTTACTTTTCTGCCCACCTCTTTAAATATAATTACTTCATATAATTAAATTCATTTGTGACATTCAGCATTCTGTGGAGAAAACTTTGAAATGTGATTATCATTTCCTTCTAATTTGCCTACAGTGTGTTTCAGTTTTTATAGGTATCAACAAATTGTAAAGTCATACATACAACACCACATAACCTACTGAAGAGTTTAATTGCTCTTATTAAAAAGAGTATGTTAGTATATCAGGTATAATAATAAGTTGATCAGTCTTAGGATCTTAGAATGAAAGCTGTAAAATAAAAGTAATAGGATTATTTTCAAAAAACAAAGGACAGGACAATGGAGAGATGATATCAAACTAATATCTGTGAAATAGCTCTAAAACTTCTAACATAAATATAAACATGGTCAATGTATAGATGAATATTATTTCACAAATTGTTAAGAGTTATGGAGTTAAAAACTAGTAAAACGGACGTGGGAAGGACTTTATAATTTGGGGGACAAGTATTTGCAAAATCATGTCTCACCTAGAAGGTACAATTTGGGCAAATATTTTAGAAAATCAGGAATTAGATATGTAAGTACTCAGCAAAAGCTATGGTAAGTAGATGAAAGCACTAGAACTTCAATTTACTAGGCAAAAGCAGTTATTTAAATTAAAATCTATTGAACTGAAATAAATATAAACATTTAGTTATTCCATTAGATATAAATGCTCAATAGCCACAAATAGATAATACAAATTATATGTCAGATCCATTCTTGCATAAAATCCTATTGGGCGACACCAAAGTTCTATAGACCTTATATTGAAAATGTCTATCTACCCCGTGGAGAAACACAATGTGAATGGAGTGGAATAAACAGGAGTGAAAGAAGAAAGAAAGGATACACAAGAGAAATACAGTTGTTCTTACAGACGAAATACTTATACGAAGAAATTTGTTGATTAATCCTATTTGCCATGTGCCCTGAGCTTTCCTATGCACCCTTGCTGAGTTTGCCAGATTGCCAGGTTTATCCATTTCCTGATACTCAACAGTCTCTGTGGCTAGTCACATAGACATCTAAATAGATCAAAGCAACCACAGCATGACAATTTTATAACTACATGCTCTCTGATGTGTAGAAGGACTGACTTTTTTGCAACTAATTACAATATTTGTGATAGGTTCAAAAAGTGGTAGGCCCTTGCTTCTGTGTTCCACTCCAATTCTACTCAAAGCACATGTGAATATTACCTGGCTTTTAGCAGGGCACCCAACAGACTTAGGAAACCTAGGGAGATCTTACGAGAACTAAACAAATATTCTAATATACATAGTCTACTATGTCATGAGGAATAAAGTCATTTATCTAATAAGAATCTCAATTTTGTGCCAGTATCCACAAGATAGAAAGAGGTTAGCCTCAACAGTTTATTTGGTAGTGAGATATCCCCCCATTTCCTGGTTATAAAACATTTAATCCAGGTTCTGACAAAAAGGTATGTTGCAAATGCAATTAAGAGTACACACCCAAAATGGGGACAATATATGGATTAGGCTGGTGGGCCCAATCTAATCACTAAAATCAAAGAAATGTTGCCAACCAGTGAGAGAAATATGGCCAAATAGTGAAGAACTGATGAGGCCTAAAGGTAGGTCAGAGAGATTCAATGTTGAGGACTCGGCTCACAACTATGGACTTTGAAGAGGAGAAAGGGGACAGTGAGCCACATAATGTCTATGGCCTATAGTAGCTGAGAACATGTTTTAGTTCACAGCCAGTAAAGAAATGTAGAGTTAGTTCTATAATCATATGGAACTGAATTCTGCTAACAACCAAAAGGTTCTTGGAAGCAGATTCTCTCCCAGAACCTCTAGCAATTCAACATTATAAGTGTCTTGACTGTAGTCTGAGGCAATGATTTTAACCTACAGAACTTTTGAAAAAATAAATACTGTTTTAAGCCACTAAATATGTGGCAATTTATTACAGAATCAATACAAAATTAACACAGATCATACATAAAATAAAACACATAAATCCTTAACACTTTTTGGAAAAAATGGGGAAAAAAATCACTAAGGAAGTTCAAAATTCAGCAATAGGTGAAAAACCACATATATCCATGGATGTAAATAGGTGCCCTCACTCCTATCTCCCTGGCACACAATGTACACACTTATGAGATACATATAATACCTAAGAAAAAGATAAGAAATATGTGATACGGAATTTATTCCAAAGTAGTGAAGAAGGGGATAAAATTCAACATTTTTTGTGGGACAAAATGATTTGAAAATATCAGATGGATGATAGATAGATAGTAATTATATATTAGCACTTACAAAATAAGTTCCAGGTGAATCGATATATTATTTATTGCAACAAACACCATAAATCTACAACTTACATAATATAGACTAATTTGACTATCATATATATCAAATAATATGATAAATGTGAAGTGAAGAAATCAACACATGAAAGAGTAAGGAAATTTGGAAGCTGAATGCCCAGTGACCT
Organism: Sciurus carolinensis; assembly: GCF_902686445.1. Lineage (NCBI taxonomy): Eukaryota > Metazoa > Chordata > Mammalia > Rodentia > Sciuridae > Sciurus > Sciurus carolinensis. Next base: position 58,792,117 of record NC_062217.1, on the reverse strand, counting down.
TCCATTTAATTTCTTGTAATACCAAATACGTGGTGAAAATTATTTTGGAATATTGAGAGAGGTACATTTGAAATTATACATTCAACAATGTCAATTCCAAACCACTACAGTCTTAACTGTGTGTACAATTCCATAGACCATTATGACCTGACCGAGGCCATATTCTACCAGAAAAGCATTCAGTGAATACACATAAATATTCACTTCTTCAGTCATCTTATGATTTCTGTTACATGGCCTTTTAGACAGAGACATGTCCTCTTTCTGTTAAAAAGCAATGTCATTACACAAATTTGTATGATCACTCTGAACTACTCATGTTCATACTTTATGTTGATTTTAGATCATTTTATCATAACTTTTGCTTTTATATAGAATTTCGTGTGTCCTATTTCCTTATGTTAGTTTTCAATAATTGTATCCATACCTTAACTAACTCCTTTCCATGAATCCACTCCTAAGTTAAACAACTAACTGCCTTATTTAATTTCTAAAATAAACCAGACAATTCTACAATGCGAAGGTATTTGACTAAGAAATTAAGATATTTACCCCACCTTTTTTTTGCTTGAGAATAGAAAGCACAATGATTGAACATTTTGCTTAGTTGAGTAACATAAATAAATTAGTGATTTAGGAAAATAAGTACAGCAACACAGTTTAAAATAACTTTGAGTGGCAAGATATAAGGTTAAAAATTAGGAAAATAGATATTATTTTGTTAAACTATAGCAGAATTGAGAGTGGAAAAAACAAACAAACTAGAAATATTTTTCTTTGTGAGAATAAAGAAGACTTGTTGTGTATCAGTTTACTCATCAGAGATATCAAATGTGCAGAGTGAACTGATTACATGCCCAGGTAAAAATTGACCTTAAAAATTTATTGAATCATAGTAAAAAAAACTTGCCAAATTAATGAATAAAGGGGATTTATAATATTTCCTTTGCAGTGTATTTGCTGGGAATGGGCATGTACAGTTAAATAGTTACTTATAAAGGTACTTTTGACGTTGTTTCCATTACTGCAAATGAATGTCAAAATATCGAATATTGAAATTTCTTCATACCCCAAATACAGTTCTCCATTTTCTCAATGCATTTAATAAATTATATTTTAGGCATATCTTTCATAAGACAATGAATTGGAAGTAAGGCTTCCTCCAGATAACTTCTTACAGCTGGTAATATTCCTTCTTAAAAGAGATTACTTCTCCCTTCTCTTGCATGTCATTTCTTGTATACTCTATATATACAAAGAAATAGCACAAATTGATAACTTTGTACCCATTGAACAGAATTTCCCACCCATCTCCATTTCATGCTTTCTGCAGGCTCATTGAGTTTTATAGATTCTATATAACTATATGAAATTATGAGGTATTTGTCTATCTGTGTCTGATTTATTTACTTTGATGTCCTTAAGTCCATCCATGTGGGGCAATGACAGAATCTCATCTTTTTGTCTGAATATTCCAGTGTATGTGTGTGTGTGTGTGTGTGTGTGAGAGAGAGAGAGAGAGAGAGAGAGAGAGATTTTCTTTATCCATTCACTATTTGATGGACATTTAATTTGATTCCATACTTTGTATATTTTTCAGATTTTTAAAAATTTGTTCTAATAAGTCATACATGACCGTAGAATGCACCTTGATACATCATACATAGACGGAGCATAATATCTCATTCTTCTTGTAGTGCACGATGGAAGATCACACAAGTTTTATAGTTATATATGTACATAGAGTAAATTATGTCTGATTCATTCTACTATCCTTCCTACTCCCATATCTCTTCCCCTTGCTTCACTTCCTTCTACCTAATGGAAAGTAGCTCTATTCTTCCTTGCCCACCCCCCTTATTATGAATTAGCATCTGCACATTAGAGAAAACATTTGGCCTTTGGTTATTCGGGATTGGTTTATTACATTTAGTATGATATTCTCCAACTCCATCCATTTACCAGCAAATGCCATAATCTCATTTTTCTTAAAGGCTGAGTGATTTTTCATCATATATAATATGATATATATTCCATTAAATATTCTTTATCCATTCATCTGTTGAAGGGAATCCATATTGGTTCACAGTTTAGCTATTGTAAGTTGAGTTGCTATAAACATTGATGTGGTTGCATCACTGCAATATGCTGATTTTAAATCCTTTGGGTATAAACTGAGAAGTGGAATAGCTGGGTCAAATGGTGGTTCCATTCCAAGTTTTCTGAGGAATTTTCATATTGCTTTCCATAATAGTTTCACCAATTTGCATTCCCATCAGTAATATATGACTATATCTTTTCCCTCAGATGGTCTCCAAAATTTATTGTTGCTTGTATTATTGATAATTGCCATTCTAACTGGAGTGAGATGGAATCTCAGTAAAGTTTTGATTTTCATTTCTCTGATTACAAGAGATGTTGAACATTTTTTCATATATTTGTTGATTGTATTTCTTCTGTGATGTGTCTGTTCAATTCCTTAGCCCATTTACTTATTGGTTTATTTGTTTTTTGGGTGTTATGTTTTTTGAGTTCTTTATATATCCTGGAGATTAATGCTCTATCTGATGTACATTTGGTAAAGATTCTGTCCCATTCTGCAGGTGCCCTCTTCAAATTATTGACTGTTTCCTTTGCCATGAAGAATTTTCTTAGTTTGAATTCAACCCATTTATTGATTATTGATTTTACTTCTTGTGCTTTAGGAGTTTTGTTAAGGAAGTCAGATCCTTGTCCAACATGGTGAAGATTTGGGCCTACTTCTTCTTTTAATAGGAGCAAGGTCTCTGTTCTAGTGCTAAGTTTTTGATTCACTTTGAGTTGAGTTCCATGCAGGATGAGAGTTAGAGGTTTTAATTTCTTTTTGTTACACATGTCCATTTTTCCCACCACATTTGTTGAATAGGCTATCTTTTCTCCAGTGAATGATTTTGGTGTCTTTGTCTAGTATGAGACCACTGTATTTATGTGGGTTTGTCTATGTCTTCTATTCTGTATTATTTGTCTACATATTTGTTTTGGTGCCAATACCAGTACCATGGTGTGTTTGTTACTATGGCTCTGTGGTATAGTTTAAAGTCTGGTAGTATGGTTCTTCCTGCTTCACTCATGCAAAGGATTGCCTTGGCTATTCTGGATTTCCTATTTTCCACATGAATTTCATGATTGCTCTTTCTATTTCTATGAAGAATGTCATTGGGATTTTAATAAGAATTGCATTAAATTTGTATAACACTCTTGGTAGTATGGCCATTTTGCCAATATTAATTCTGCTTATTCAGGAGCATGGGAGGTCTTTCCATGTTTTAAGGTCTTCTTCAGTTTCTTTCTTTAGTGTTCCATAGTTTTCATTGTAGTGGTCTTTTCCCTCTTTGCTAGATTCTCAAGTTTTTTTTTTTTTTTTTTTTTTTGTTAGGCTATGTGAATGGGGTAGTTTTCCTACTTTCTCTTTCAATCAGTTCATCACTGATGTATAGGTACATATTTGAGTTATGGGTATTGATTTTATATCCTGCTACTTTACTGAATTCATGTATGAGTTCTAGAAGTTTTCTGGTGGAAGTTTTTGGATCTCTTTAATATTGAATTATAAACAAATAGTGATACTTTCAGTTTTTATTTTCCTATTCATATACCTTTAATTTTTTCTTCTAATTTCTCTGGCTAGAGTTTCAAAAATGATGTTGAATAGAAGTGATGAAAGAAGGTATCCTTGTCCTGTTCTAGTTTTTGGAGGGAGTGCTTTCAATTTTTCTCCATTTAGAATTATGTTGGCCTTGAGTTTACCATATATATAGGTTTTAGGATTTTGAAGTATTTTCATACTATCCCTAGTTTTTCTAATGTTTTGAACATGAAGGATTGTATCAGAAAAATTCTCAAAGCTAAAGAATGAAAGAATGAAATGGAAAATCAAACACAAGAGGTTTTCAGGACCCCGGATGTACAAAATTACAGTAGAGCCACACCAAGACCCCTTATAATGAGAATGACAATTATACAGAATAAGTATAAAATCTTAAAGGCCATGAAAGAAAAAAATAAAATTATATAGGGGGAAATCAATTTAGACTTCACCTGATTTTTCAACCCTGACTCTTAAAACTAGGAGGTCCTAGAATAATGTGTTTCAAGTTCTGAAATAAAATGGATGCCAATCAAGAATTGTATATCCAGCAAAATTATGTTTCAGATTTAAGGATGAAATAAGAACCTTTCATGATAGACAAAAGTTAAAAGAATTCACAGCTGGACAGCCTGCATTACAAAACATTCTCAACAAAATATTCCATGAGAATGAAGTGAAAACCAACAAAGGGAGGAACTACACTACAGTAATAGTCAATCAATGGAGAAAATAAGTGAAATTAAAAACCAGAAATAAATGAAAATGACCAGGAATACATACAAATCATATCTCAATAATAATCTTGAATAGTAAGAGTCTAAACTCATCAATTAAAAGACATAGTCTGGCAGATTGGCTTAAAAATCAAGACCAAACTATATGTTGTCTCCAAGAGACTCAACTCAGGCAAAATCATTCAGACTGAAGGTGAAAGGATGAGAAAAAACACATCACTCATATATATCAAAAAAACAAGCAGGGGTTTCCATCCTCATATCAGATAAAGTGGACTTCAAGTCAAAGTTAATCATAAGGGATAAAGAAGAACATTTTTTGCTGTTTAAGGGAATTATACATCAATAAAACATAACAATTTTAAATATTTATGCACCGAACAATGGAGCATCTATGTGCATCAAACAAACCCTTCTCAACGTCAAGAATCAAACAGACCATAACACAAAAATACTGGGTGACTTTAATACACCTCTCTCAGCATTGGATAAATCTTCCAAACAAAAACTAAGTAAAGAAATTATAGAACTAAATAATATGATCAGTAATTTAGATATACCTTGGTTTTTATGAAGATTGCTGAAACAAACATGGGAATGCAGATGTCTCTTCAACATATTGATTCAATTTCCTTTGGGTATATTCCCAGTAGTACGTTTGTGGGGTCATGTGGTAGTTGTATTTTTAATTGTTTTTAGGAAGTTTCAGGCTGTTTTCTGTAGGGGTCTTAAGCCCCCTTGCTCTTCTCAACCAGCAGCAAGGGAAGGGGACACTCCCCAACAAGGCCAGACCCGGATAGGTAGTGCTGAAGTGCTGACTGACAGCCCGCACCCAGCCCTCCGGGCAGAGGACAATCAGACACGTCAGGGAGACCAGTCACAGCAGGAACTCGTTTAATGAGGAAGTCACGCAGCTTTTATATAGAGTGGAACTAGGCAGGAACCAATCAGCTTAAAGGACAGCAAGGCACGGGGAGTTCACGCAGGTGAGAGTCCCATAGGACTATATGGCAAGCATGAGCTGATCACGTTCCCGGAACTGTTGTTAACCAATCCCTGACGGTGGTCTGATTTATCATCATTAAATTTCTTTTTTTTTTTTTTTGTAAACAAACAGGATACATGTTGTTTCTCTGTTTGTACATGGAGTAAGGGATACCATTTGTGTAATCATAAATTTACATAGGGTAATGTTGTTTGATTCATTCTGTTATTTTTTTCCCTTGCCCCCCACCCCTTCCACCCCTCCCACCCCTCTTTTCCCTCTATACGGTCCTTCCTTCCTCCATTCTTGCCCCCCTCCCTAACCCTAACCCTAATCCTAACCCTAACACTAACCCCTCCCAGCCCCCATTATATGTCATCATCCACTTATCAGGAAGATCATTTGTTCTTTGGTTTCTTGAGATTGGCTTATCTCACTTAGCATCACATTCTCCAATTTCATCCATTTGCCTGCAAATGCCATAATTTTATCATTATTTATGGGTGAGTAATATTCCATTGTGTGTATATACCACAGTTTCTTTATCCATTCATCAACTGAAGTACATCTAGGATGGTTCCACAATCTGGCAATTGTGAATTGAGCAGCTATGAACATTGATGTGGCTGTATCTCTGTAGTATGCTGATTTTAAGTCCTTTGGGTATAGGCCAAGGAGTGGGATAGCTGGGTCAAATGGTGGTTCCATTCCAAGCTTTCTGAGGAATCTCCATACTGCTTTCCAGAGTGGCTGCACTAATTTGCCACCCCACCAGCAATGTATGAGTGCACCTTTTCCCCCACATCCTTGCCAACACCTATTGTTGCTTGTGTTCTTGATAATCAGCATTCTAATTGGGGTGAGATGAAATCTTAGAGGAGTTTTGATTTGCATTTCTCTTATTACTAGAGATGTTGAACATCTTTTCATATATCTGTTGATTGCTTGTAGATCTTCTTCTGTGAAGTGTCTGTTCATTTCCTTAGCCCATTTGTTGATTGGATTATTTGTATTCCTGGTGTAGAGATTTTTGAGTTCTTTATATATTCTGGAAATTAGTACTCTATCTGAAGTATGATTGGCAAAGATTTTCTCCCACTCTGTAGGCTCTCTCTTCACATTACTGATAGTTTCCTTTGCTGAGAGAAAGCTTTTTAGTTTAAATCTATCCCAGTTGTTGATTCTTGCTTTTATTTATTGTGCTATGGGAGTCCTGTTAAGGAAGTCTGATTCTAAGCCAACAGGTTGAAGATTTGGACCTACTTTTTCTTCTACAAGATGAAGCGTCTCTGGTCTGATTCTGAGCTCCTTGATCCATTTTGAGTTGAGTTTTGTGTAGTGTGAGAGATAGGGTTTTAATTTCATCCGTTGCATATGGATTTCCAGTTTTCCCAGCACCATTTGTTGAAGAGGCTATCTTTTCTCCATTGAATATTTTTAGCCCCTTTGTCTAGTATTAGAAAATTGTATTTATTTGGATTTGTATCCATGTCCTCTATTCTGTACCATTGATCTACCTGTCTATTTTGGTACCAATACCATGCCGTTTTTGTTACTATTGCTTTGTAGTAGAGTTGAAGATGTGGTATTGCGATACCCCCTGCTTTGCTCTTTCTACTGAGGATTGCTTTAGCTATTGTGGGTTTCTTATTCTTCCAGATGTATTTCATAATTGCTTGCTCTATTTCTGTAAGGTACGTCATTGGGATTTTAATTGGAATTGCATTGAATCTGTATAGCACTTTTGGTAGTATGGCCATTTTGACAATATTAATTCTGCCTATCCAAGAACATGGGAGATATTTCCATCTTCTAAGGTTTTCTTTAATTTCTTTCTTTAGTGTTCCGTAGTTCTCATTGTAGAGGTCTTTCACCTCTTCTGTTAGGTTGATTCCCAAGTATTTTATTTTTATTTTGAGGCTATTTTGAATGGGGTAGTTTTCCTAACTTCACTTTCTGAAGATTCATCACTTATATATAAAAATGCATTGGATTTATGAGCATTGATCTTGTAACCTGCTACTTTACTGAATTCACTTATGAGTTCTAAAAGTTTTCTGGTGGAATTTCCAGGTTCCTCTAAATATATAATCATGTCATCAGCAAACACGGATAGTTTGAGTTCTTCTTTTCCTAATCGTATCTCTTTAATTTCTTTGGTTTGTCTAATTGCTCTGGCTAGAGTTTCAAGGACAATGTTGAACAGAAGTGGTGAAAGAGGGCATTCCTGCCTTGCTCTAGTTTTTAGGGGGAATGCTTTCAGTTTTTCGCCATTTAGAATGATATTGGCCATGTTCTTAGCATAGATGGACTTTACAATGTTAAGGAATGTTCCCACTATCCTTATTTTTTCTAGTGTTTTGAGCATGAATGGATGCTGTATTTTATCAAATGCTTTTTCTGCATCTATCAAAATAATCATGTGATTCTTAACTTTAATCTGTTGATATGGTGAATGACATTTATGGATTTCCAGATGTTGAACCAACCTTGCATCCCTGGGAAAAAACCCACTTGATCATGGTGCACTATCTTTTTAATATATTTCTGGATGCGATTTGCTAAGATTTGTTGAGAATTTTTGCGTCGATGTTCACTAAGGTCATTGGTCTGAAATTTTCTTTCCTCCATGTGTCTCTGTCTGGTTTAGTTATCAGGGTGATATTGGCTTCATAGAATGAGTTTGGGAGGGTTCCCTCCTCTTCTATTTCATGGAATACTTTGAGGAGTATTGGAATGAGCTCTTCTTCAAAACATTTTGTAGAACTCATCTGAGAACCCATCTGGTCTCAGACTTTTCTTTGTTGGTAGGATTTTGATGACCTCTTCTATTTCCTTGCTTGAAATTCATTTATTTAAGTTGTGTATGTCCTCCTGGTTCAGTTTAGGTATTTCATATGTCTCTAGAAACTTGTTCATCTCTTCAAGTTTTTCTGTTTTGTTGGAGTATAGATTTTCAAAATAGCTTCTAATTATGTTTTGTATTTCACTTGTTTCTGTTGTGATATTTCCTTGTTCATTCCAAATTTTAGTAATTTGAGTTTTCTCTCTCTTTTTCTTTGTTAGTGTGGCTAAGGGTTTATCAATTTTGTTTACTTTTACAAAGAACCAATTATTTATTTTGTCAATTTTTTTGATTGTTTCTTTTGTTTCAATTTTCTTGATTTCAGCTCTGATTTTAACTATTTCCTGTCTTCTACTACTTTTGGTGTTGATCTGTTCTTCTTTTACTAGGGCTTTGAGCTGTAGTGTTAACTCGTTTGTTGATTTTTACTTCTTTTGTTGAATGTGCTCCGTGAAATAAATCTTCCTCTAAGTACTGCTTTCATAATGTCCGAGAGATTTTGATATGATGTGTCTTTGTTCTCGTTTATTTCCAAGAAAATTTTTATTTCCCTCCTGATGTGTTCTGTTATCCATGCATCATATAATAGCGTATTATTTAATCTCCAGGTATTGGAGAAGTTTCTGTTTTTCATTCTGTCATTTATTTCTAATTTCAATCCATTATGATCTGATAGAATACAAGGTAGTATCTCTATCTTCTTGAATTTGCTGACAGTAGCTTTGTGGCATAAAATATGGTCTATTTTAGAGAAGGATCCATGTGCTGCTGAGAAGAAAGTGTATTCATTCTTTGTTGGATGGTATATTCTATATATGTCAGTTAAGTCTAAATTGTTGATTGTGTTATTGAGATCTATGGTTTCTTTATTCAAGTTTTATTTGGAAGATCTATCCAGTGGTGAGAGAGGTGTGTTAAAATCACCTAGTATTATTGTGTTGTGATCTATTTGATTTCTGGAATTGAGAAGGATTTGTTTGACGTACATGGATGAGCCACTGTTTGTGGCATAGATATTTATGATTGTTATGTCTTGCTGATTTATGCTTCCCTTAAGCAGTATGTAATGTCCTTCTTTATCCCTTCTGACTAGTTTTGGCTTGACGTCCACAATATCTGAAATGAGGATGGATACTCCAGCTTTTTTGCTGTGTCCGTGTGCATGGTATGTTTTTTCCCATCCTTTCACCTTTAGTCTATGGATATCTCTTTTTGTGAGATGAGTCTCTTGCAGGCAGCATATTGTTGGATCTTTCTTTTTAATCCAATCTGCCAGTCTATGTCTTTTGATTGATGAATTCAGGCCATTAACATTCAGGGTTATTATTGTGATATGATTTGTATTCCCAGTCATTTGACTTATTTTTGTCTTTTGACATGATTTGGTTTTTCCTTTATTTGGCTATTCCTTTAGGGTAGTTCCTCCCTTTGCTGATTTACATCATTGTTTTTCATCTCTTCCTGATGGAATATTTTGCTGAGAATGTTCTGTAATGCCGGCTTTCTTTTTGTAAGTTCTTTTAGCTTTTGTTTATCATGGAAGGATTTTATTTCGTTGTCAAATCTGAAAGTAAGTTTTTTTGGGTATAAGATTCTTGGTCGGCATTCATTTACTTTCAGGGCTTGGTAAATGTTGTTCCAGGCCCTTCTAGCTTTTAGTGTCTGGATTGAAAAATCTGCTGATATTCTTATTGGTTTCCCCCTGAATATAATTTTATTATTTTTTCTCATGGCCTTTAAAATTCTGTCTTTATTTTTTATGTTAGGTTTTTTCATAATAATGTGCCTTGGTGTGGGTCTGTTGTAATTTTGTATATTTGGAGTCCTGTAGGCCTCTTATACCTGGTTTTCCATTTCATTCTTCAGATTTGGGAATTTTTCTGATATTATTTCATTGAATAGTTTGTTCATTCCTTTGGTTTGTTTCTCTAAGTCTTCCTCAATCCCAAGAATTCTTAAATTTGGCCTTTTCATGATATCCCATAATTCTTGTAGATTCTGTTCATGATTTCTTACCATCTTCTCTGTTTGGTCAATTTTGTTTTCAAGATTAAATATTTTGTCTTCGATGTCTGAGGTTCTGTCTTCCAGGAGTTCTATCCTATTGGTTATGCTTTCTATGGAGTTTTTAACTTGGTTTACTATTTCCTTCATTTGAAGAATTTCTGTTTGTTTGTTTGTTTGTTTTTTTCAGTATCTCTTACTCTTTATTCAAATGATCTTTTACTTCCTGTATTTGCTCTTTTAACTGTTGATTGGTGCAATCATTTAATGCCTGCATTTTCTCTTTCATCTCTTCCTTCTATGCCTGCATTTGCTCTTTCATCTCCTTATTTGTTCCTGATTGTTTTAATTATGTACATTCTGAACTCCCTTTCTGACATTTCTTCTGCTGTGCTGTCATTGGGTTTTATTGATAGAGTATCTAGTTTTGCTTTGGACATTTTTCTTCCCTTGTTTTCTCATATTGGTCAGATATCAGTCAACTCTGAGATACTGCAGATTTCCTCTATTGGCTTATAGTGTCCCTGTAGATTTCCAGTATATCACCTCCCAGCCTCAGTAGCCTGAAGTCTTGGAGGAACTTAATAATGCAGTGCTACTGAAGAAAGCTGCCCCTAGCCTGCTACTGGGTCCAGGACTAGGGGCTGGTTCTGCGTTGGAAATCCTCTCACTGGGAGGGCCTGCTCCTAGAAGCTGGCTATAGACAGGCCCTGCCCCCGCCTGAGGGAGCCAGGTTGCTCGGGGAAAGCCTCTCCCTGTCCTGCCTTGGTCCCAGGAGCCACCTGTGGGCCTGGGCCCGCTGCTGGGTTCAGGGTTTGGGGTTGGCTCTGTGCGGAAAAGCTCTCACTGGGCGGGTGCTCCTAGATGCTGGCTGTGGATCGTGCCTGCCGCCGGAGAGAGCATGGTTGCTTGGGGAAGGCTCTCAGCTGCCCTGCCCTGCTCCGAGAAGCTGCCTCCTGTCTGGGCCTGCTGCCCGGGCCAAGCTTCACCCGGTGGGAGAGACTCACCCTGCAGCTCTATGTTGGTTCGAGTCTCTCAATACCTCCCCTTCTTGAATCCTGAGTTCTGGAGCAGGGGGAGATGCAGTCACCCTCTAATCCACCATCTTGGATCTCCCTCCATCATTAACCTTTGAAACCGCCTTTGAGGCTTTGATCTTGCTCACCCACCAGGGAGTAAGGAGTCAGCCTGAGTTAGTTAATGTGTCATTAGTCCCAACAGTTTTCCATAATGGCTGTACTATTTTATATTCCCATCAACATTGCACAAATTTACTCTTACTCCACATCCCTGCTAAACGTAGAATTAATAAACAAAGTTCATTAGTTTAGTTGCAAGGTCAAAAAATCATCATATAAGAATCAGTAATGTTCCTATACATTGATAGGAACAGTTGAAAAAACCATGTCAATAAAGCAATCCCATTTGCAGTAGCTACGAGAAAAAGGAATAGTAAATAAATTTAACTGAAAAGGTGAACAATCTCTACAGGGAAAACTATAAAATATTGATGAAAAAAATGAACAATACACAAATAAATTGAAATATATTCTGTGTTCATGGATTGGAAGGATTAAGTTTGTTCAAATGACTGTACCACCCAAATAAATCTCAAGTTTCAATGTAATTACTTTCAAAATACCAATGGTATTCTTCACTGTAAAAGAAAAACAAAGTTATCATTTGCATAGAATCACAAAGACACTGAATAGCTGAAGCAATCTTTAGCAAAAGGAACAAAGCTACAGAAATTACACTGACTTCAAAATACATTCCGACCTTAAATTTAATATTCTACTTGGATGTCTTCCCTTGTTTCCTCAAAAAGTGTTAGGGGATCTAGTCCCCATATTAGATTAAATTTTGTAGGAACTTTTACTTAGTTAATTTTATTGTTATATATTTATATATATTCTTATTTATGTCTATTCCTAACACTTCATTAAATTGAGTCCCTTGAAGGTTGGACTTTTTATTCTTATTTTTCTATATTTAGAGCCTAGCATAGTGTCACTTAAATTGGAAGTACTCAGTAAATGTAATTTCAACAGAATTCAATTGAAAAATCTAATTCAGTGTTTTAAAGGAAATTTTAAGTATACAAAGGGTGATTAAATAACTTTATTCCTTCCAATTCTGAAATGCATAAAAATGATACTTGGATACAAAAATTATGGATTTGGACTCATCATTTGCAAAAGAGTATTTCAGTTATAGAAATTGATAGCAAGCCAAGTGCTCAGAAAAAAAAAAAAAATGACTGTAAGAAGTAAAAGCTTAAATGGGCAATAAGTGTTTTCTTTTTTCTTTTTCATGCCAGTCAAAACCATCTGTATTTATAAATACATTTCACTTAGCAAGTCAGTTAATAGAGTGGTTTGAGATGTAGCTTATCTATCTCTTGCAATTAATATACTGACAAAGTTTGATTTTGTTTTGTTTCAACACAGGAAAATGTTAGGTTAAATTAAATTGATACCTTAGAATAAAATATAGTAAGCAATAGTTGAGGATCTATAGCAATCTTGCTTTATACATTTTGACTCCCAAGCAGGAGTGAATCCAGCCTCCTGATAATAATACCTAACACATCTGGTTGAGACAATGTAAATCAATACATATTTGCATTTAAATTCCTCAATAGAACCCAAAATACAATATAACATTATATTGATATAATGATAACATCATTAGAAAAATTGTTAAAATTAGACTTAGTTTACATGTAAAGAATATGTCTTCCATTTTTCCTACGTGCTTCTTCTTCCTTTTTTTTTTTTTTTGCTATTCTTTTTATTCTTTTATTGTTAAAAAGGTAGTGAATATTTGTTTAGACAAGACTAAGCAAAGAGTTCTACACTCAACTTAAAGTTAGGGTCCAGTAAGAACATGTTTTCCCAGTTTACTGAGGAATATTTCATGTAAGGCAGCACCAAAATCATTGCTCACATCAAGAAAGATTACATCTATTGCTTCCCCTTGATTGATCAAGTTTAGATTAGTTTGATAGGACGGGTGCTTTACAAAACCATTGCCATTATTAACTAATTCCAGGGGTAAATTACCTCTATAAAATAGACCAGAGTAATTCCCCTGTTGACTGACCAGGAGGCAAACTTGCTGGCAGAAGCAGTGAAGTACTACTCCCTCCACCCAAGAAAAGTACAAAAAGTGCCTTTTATTCTCCAGGTCACTGAGCAAATGAGCAATCACTCTCAGCTGTATTCTTGCCCTTCAGAGTAACCTTTTCTCATCCAGGTGCTGGTAAATTGATTTTATAACACATTTTTATTATTTTTGAGTAAAATTCTTAAATGAAGGGATCAGTAATTTCAAGGGTTATATATTTTCTCTTTTCACAGTGTGGGTACAATGCTGTCTCTATACAAAACTATCTTAATATATATAATAATGTATTTAAACAAGATATTTTATATTGGGCATGTTCTAATATTAGGTATTACTAATTTTAACTAATTTACTGTAATATTGGTCATTTTTATCAATACTGCTGTCTCAGAATACTTTTTATTGTTCCCTAAATTAATTTCATTGGGTTGTATCATCCCAATAAATTTCAGATACCAAAAGTACACAACAAATGGTACCTATGTGAAAAAGTACATTAACTTTGTGTAAGTGAAAATAATTCAAGTAAATTCTTAGTTGGACCAGATCCCTGTTACAATTGCAGACTCCCACGAGAAAAACAAGTAGAAACTTGCCACCATGTATATTTCATGATATATACATATATGAAGAAAAGCCAGAAAATTGATGGTTGTCAAAGAAGTGATTTTGAATTCTACTATATATAAGATCTTTAAAAAAACACAGAAAATTTCTAGAGAAGTAACAAGAAAAGGAAAAGGACTTTCATTCTCTTTGGGAAGCTACTTGGGGAAAGACAAATACATATAAAATGTCATTAGTAAAGTCTATTAATATACAATACATTTCTGAAATGGATCAATTGGTAAGAAGAAAGAGATAATGGGTAGGAGGTACAGTAAGTCTAAAACCCAACAAGACAAACAATATTAAATATTAAGGCTACACAGTAATATTTTTTGACTCCATGTTTTGTCTTGTAGACAAACAGTTGTGATGGTAGAGTTCCCAATCCTCTAGGCATCTCTACCATTATGGCATTTCTGATCACAGCATACATCACAATTCTCACAGGTTGGAGTCTTGTGCCCATACCCCTCCTAGGATGTTGTTTCTCAAAATTATGGGTAGCCTAATTCTCATGACTCCATATACAGTGACAAGTGAAAGATTTGGATGGTAGTCCAATTCCATAACCCTCTGGGCATTTCTCCAAGTTAGAACCTTCTATAATGGCTCTGAATCATGATTCCACTAGGCATTGCCCCAAGGGTGGTTCTCTGTGATGAACCAACCACCCTGGCAATTGTTTGCCTGGGTCCTGAACCTCTACAGGGCATCTTTTGAAATCTAGGTGGAGGTAGATGTGACTCCATAACTATTGCACAATCCACTTCTAAAGCTAATACCATATAGGCAACACCAAGTTTTGATGTCTATCATCTTCATTTATGATAAATTCTTACCATATTTGTAGAGGGCTAAAAGTTTTGTCTATATAGTGAAAAAGCAAAAAAGGAAATAAAGAGACTAACAGACATCCTCTTGTTCCTTATTTCCATGCTAGGCTTGAAAGAAAAAATTGCTTTTACAATTCATGTTACTACTAACATTCTATTTATGACCACTTAAATAATTTCTAAGGTTTAGGTTTTGTCTGAAGTTTTCCTCTTCTGGGTCCTTACTAGACTCACCTTGTTGTGGTATAGATGTATGGTATCCCCCAAAGTCTCAAGAGGGTTCCTCCTTTTCAGTAGGACTCTATGGGAATTTGGAGTACAGGTCATTCATGTTGTGTTCTGGTTGAGAAGTTGTCTACATTTTCCCTGCATCCTGAGGCTTTCTGTGAAGCTGATTTTAAAAGCGATGGAATCCTTAATCTGGTGGAAGAAATGTCTGGGCAGCATAGCATTCAGAAGGTGGCATAGAAATTGGTGGCAGTTTTTAGTCAAATTTATTGTGATAATCAAGAGCTGAAAGCAGAGCAGAAAGATTTGAAAAACTTGGACTTAAAAGATGAGCATAAAACTGGGGCTAAGAATCTTGCAGTTGTTAAAGACTTTAAGGTCACTAAATAAATGCTAAAACTTTACCCAGACACAATGAAAAAGATGGTTTGAGAGCATCTGCTGGCAAAACCACACCTATTGCAGACTCAAGGAAGTAAAAGTAAAAATTCTCTGGAGAAGAGACCAGTGGGTCACTCTTCTTGCACAAGGAGAACTCAGAAGATTTTTTTCAATGCACTCAGCCACCCAGGCATTCAGAGTCTGATGCAGCTAAGGTCCCTGGAGGCTTGGCTACTGCTCAAGATGGCAGCAGACCTTGGCATCAACCATGTGGTACTGCTTCTTCAGGAATGCAGGATACTGGAGTTAAAGGGTCATGGAGGCTTCCTCCAAGCTTTCAAAGAAAGGCCTGGGAAGTCAGGCAAAGTGCAGCAGAATTGGAGTCCCTGTAGGCAGCCTCTGAGAGGACAATGTGGAAATGTGAGGAGGAAGCCAAAGCTGCAGTGGAGACCCCCAAGATTAAGAATTGCCAGTAACTTGGGACACCATTCTGGGAGAGCTACAGGAATTGAGCAGAGACAAGTAACAGGGAGGCCTATGAACACATTGTACACATTGGACTGCTACCCATAAGGCCACAGGAGTGGAGCTACACAAGCCCTTTGGAGAGAACATCATGATGCCATGTACTCCAGATGCTGAACACAGGACTACAGGACTTGTTTTCCCAGGTGGATTTCAGACTTTCTTTGGTCCCATTCCTTCTTTCTATGCACCTTTTTGCTGAATGTGGATATTTACTATGTATTTTTATATTTTGGGTACTTGTAAATTGCTTTTAATTTTACAGTAACTCACAATGTGAGATTGTCTTTTAGCCTCAGAAATACTTTGGACTTCAACTTTGAGCAATCTCAGAACTGTTAAGACTATGGGAACTCTTGGGAAAAGACTAAATGTGTTTCGCATTGCTAAATTATTGTGAACTTTTGGGGCCAAGGGGAGGAAGGTAATGGGTTGGATGTGGGGTGTTTCCTAAAAGCTCATGTGTGAGGCAATGCAAGGAGGTTCAGAGAAGAAATGATTGGGTTATGAGAGCCTTAACGCAATCAGTGACTCAATCACCTGATGGGATTAAATGAGTGGTAACAGAAGGCAGGTGGAGTGTGGCTGGAAGACTTGTAGCATTGGGGACATGGCTTTGGAGTATATATTTGTATGTGGCAAGTGGAGCTCTCTCTCTCTCTGCTTCCTAATCATCATGTGAGCCACTTCCCTCCATAACACTCTTCTGCCATGTTGTTCCTGTCTCACCTGGAGTCCTGAGGAATAAGCCTGCTGTATACCAGTTGAGACTTCTAAAACTGTCAGCTCTCAAATAAACTTTTCTTCCTCTATAATTATTCTGGTTGGTCATCACAGCAGCAAAAAAGTTGACTGAAACACACCATTAATGCTCTGTTTATGTTAATCTAGGCTCTTATACTTGTGCCTCCAAGCTCATCCATCCTCTACTTATTACCCAGTTTCAAAATTATCTCCACATTGTCAACAACTCCACTTCCCAATACCAGTTTCTGGCTTAGTCCATTCCTGATACTATAACAATACCTTCAACTGAGAGATTTACACAAAACTGAAAATTGTTTCTTATAGTTCTAAAAACTGGAAGGTCTATGATCAGAATCTTTCAGACTTGGTATCTGCTGAGGATCCTCCTCATTTACAATGGATTCTGTTTTCACTAGTACATAGAGGAAAAGATGAATGATATATCTACCCATAGTGAAAGGGCAAAAAAAGAAAATAATGAACAGACTCTCTCAAGCATTTTCATAAGGACACTGTCCCATTCTTCTTTTTTTTAGTTATTATTTTAATATATATATGACAGTAGAGAGTATTTTGACATGTTATATATACATGTAGGATAACTTATTTTAATTAGGATTCCATTCTTGTAGTTGTACATGATGTGGAGTTGTCCTGTTCATGTATTCATGTATGAGCAGAGAAAGTTATGTTCAATTCATTTCAGTGTCTTTCCTATCCTCATTTCCCCTCCCTTCCCTTTATTCCCCTTTCCCCCTTCTTGAGGGAAGGACCCATAACCTAATCACCTCTTAAAACCCCGATTTCTAATAAATTGCGTTGACTATTAATTTTTAACATTAACTTTAGATGGACACAATTGAAGAATAAAAATTTGCTAATGCATTATATATTTCATATTTATGTTACCTCTTGTCTCTCTCTACAAATATGTAAAAGTTAAGTAAAGATATGTAATTTAATCTGTTTTATATTATGTTTATATCCCTGTATGTACAGAATGCCTAACCTAAAGTAAGTACTCAATAAAATTACTGAAACTCTCCACAAAATGGATACTTTCCAATCTTTTTTATCATTTGATTATTATAAGAATTAGCAAACATCCACAATGAAAGAAAACATTTCTCTTATCTAAAAAATATTTTGATTTGTTTATTAAAATAATATTCATATAAAAATTTAAATTTTGACCATTTAAAGTGTACAGTTGACTAGTTTTTAGTGTATTCATAAAGTTATACTACCATCACCCAAACCCATTAATCACTTACTTTACATTACCCTCCAAGAAAACAAAGCAAACTTACTACTGAGAAACAATTAAGTAATATCTTCTGTTTTCTGCAAATAAGGATTCTCATGTTCTACTTTGTGTTTGTATAGGAAGATCACATGCTTTTGGAACTAGAATATATGACACAGTGAATATAATAATAGTTAAGTAAACCATTTTAAGTGTTTCACCCACATAATCCAAATCTCTTTGTAACTAGTTCTTATTCTGCTAGTTTCCAAAGCAATTAGCAACTTTTTCTGAGTCATTGTGGAAGAGTAGTACTAGATATTTCGCCTTCTGAAGTACACAACAAAGACATAAAATTTGACATTTAACTTACTAAAAGAAATTCTATTATTTACCATTTTTCAAGAACACCCCTAAGTGGAGCTTTAATGTTTTAATAGTCTAATCCCAGCTGGTACCAGCATGTTATTCACAATGCACAAATCAAACCAATTGTTTTTCTTCAGGCAACAGAAAATAATGAATTTATCTTGGAATCCTAGGTGTATATTGAGGTGTAAGAAGTACCACTGAAACAGAAGTAGGTGCACTGGAAGGAAAACCACATGCTCATCTAAATTATTTGTACATTTGGGATTTGCCAGATCCTGACCTTGTATAGACAGCTGCCAAGTAACAGTAGACTCCTGCTACTATTCATTTGCTCTTAGGGGCTGATGTATTACACCCTGTCCATCACAGCAAATTTAGGTACTATGTTTATGTGGTAATTCATGAGTACACATTTAGGATTGTCCAAGGCTTAAAAAGGGCCTCAATAACTTTTAGATAAAGAGAATACATATTTCCTAAAAAGGAAGTGATTTTGGTCAAAATCTCTTGGTTTTTTCTGTTATTCTCCAATCATGTTATTCTCCAATCACTTTTATACAAAAACCTTTTTAAACGCCTTTGGATCTGGTATGTTATAAGGTCTAGTGAAAATCAGCTAACAGCTAAATCAAATAAAAAGGATGAGTATTTACATTATATTACTCCTTAACAATAATTGCCATCTAGCATGTTATATCATGTTTTGTGGATCATATTAATTTTATCTCTATCATACTTCTTGCCTTCATGAAGAAAGGAATTTCTGTTTTTTGAAAGTATTTCTCAGCACTGAGAACAATGTCTGGCATGAAGCAAGTACTCAAAAAAAGCAACATGCCTCTTTCTTTGCATTGAAAACAACAGACTCCAAAACCAAATTATTGTCTCTCCAGAAATTTTCTAGATATCAGGACCATCTAGTACTGATAGATCGTGTGCCCGTATTCAAGAATTCATATCAAGTGTCATGGAATAACAGGTTCAAAAGAACAAAACTTGAGGGGTTTTATAGTGAAAAGAGGAATACCAGATCTTCAACTCTACTACAAAGCAATAGTAACAAAAACGGCATGGTATTGGTACCAAAATAGACAGGTAGATCAATGGTACAGAATAGAGGACATGGACACAAACCCAAATAAATACAATTTTCTCATACTAGACAAAGGTTCCAAAAATATGCAATGGAGAAAAGATAGCCTCTTCAACAAATGGTGCTGGGAAAACTGGAAAACCATATGCAATAGAATGAAATTAAACCCCTATCTCTCACCCTACACAAAACTCAACTCAAAATGGATCAAGACCTTGGAATCAGACCAGAGACCCTGCATCTTATAGAAGAAAAAGTAGGTCCAAATCTTCAACTTGTTGGCTTAGGATCAGACTTCCTTAACAGGACTCCCATAGCACAAGAAATAAAAGCAAGAATCAACAACTGGGATAGATTCAAACTAAAAAGCTTTCTCTCAGCAAAGGAAACTATCAGAAATGTGAAGAGAGAGCCTACAGAGTGGGAGAATATTTTTGCCAACCATACCTCAGATAGAGCGCTAATTTCCAGAATCTATAAAGAACTCAAAAAACTCTACACGAAGAATACAAATAATCCAATCAACAAATGGGCTAAGGAAATGAACAGACACTTCACAGAAGAAGATGTACAAGTAATCAACAGATATATGAAAAAATGTTCAACATCCCTAGTAATAAGAGAAATGCAAATCAAAACTACCCTAAGATTTCATCTCACCCCAATTAGAATGGCGATTATCAAGAACACAAGCAACAATAGGTGTTGGCGAGGATGTGGTGAAAAAGGAACACTCATACATTGCTGGTGGGGTTGCAAATTAGTGCAGCCACTCTGGAAAGCAGTGTGGAGATTCCTCAGAAAGCTTGGAATGGAAACACCATTTGACCCAGCTATCCCACTCCTTGGTCTATACCCAAAGGACTTAAAATCAGCATACTACAGAAATACAGCCACATCAATGTTCATTGCTGCTCAATTCACCATAGCCAGATTGTGGAACCAACCTAGATGCCCTTCAGTTGATGAATGGATAAAGAAACTGTGGCATATTTATACAATGGAATATTACTCCGCAATGAAGAATGATAAAATTATGGCATTTGTAGGCAAATGGTCGAAATTGGAGAATATCATGCTAAGTGAGATAAGCCAATCTCCAAAAACTAAAGGACGAATGATCTCGCTGATAAGCGGATGAGGACATATAATGGGGGTGGGAGGGGTTAGCATTAGGTTTAGGGTTAGGTTTAGAGTTAGGCTAAGGAGAGCGGTAAGAATGAAGGAAAGAAGGACTGTATAAAGGGAAAAGGGTGGGAGGGGTGGGGGGAAGGGAAAAAAAAAGAAACATCATTACCCTATGTAAACGTAAAAAAATAAATAAAAAAAAAAAATAAAGTCAATACAAAAAAAAAAATTAAAATGAAAGGGATGTTTGAATTTCCAATTGTGCTGGAGTCATTTAGGAGAAAAAGTTTATCAAGTTATTATACCCAGGTAGATGTTAACATCTTAAACATAGTCTAAGGACCGGCAATGCATTAGGTGTTTGGTTGTATCCATGAATAAAATACACAAAATTAATGTACTATGGTATTTATATTTTATCAGAAGGAGGAAAAAAGTGTCTATTTTAAATAAGCTATGCTATCATTGGTAATGCTAAAGAAATAAACTCTAGTTGAATTTCGGAAATGAATTTGTGATTATTCAAAAGAACCAGGTAACCAAAGCAGCCTGGTCTAGCCAGAGTACCTTGGAAGCTTCCTTAAAAACCACTAATTACAGAACTAGGCTGACTTGTGGAGGCAGGTTTTGAACTTGTGATCCTCCTGTCTCAGAGAAGGGTATTTTGTCATGAAGCATGGGCAAAAACAACAGTGTCAATGATAGATGAGTATATACAATGATATTGATCAAACAAAAAAGTGATTTAAGATAATTATGTATAGTTTTCTCATTAAGAGAAAAAAAGGGAGAAAATTGAAATAAACCCTGCAGTTCTGAAAAGAAATTAGAAAGGGTAGCTATGAATTTACATTTGTATAATATATATGTATATCTAATATGCACATACATGTATACACATATAAATACAAATATACACACATGTGGATGAGGATATGCTTCAATGTAAATAAATTACATATTATAAATATATATATATACATACACACATAGCAAACATAGATCTACACATAAATGAAATATGTATGTGTGTATGTTTATGTATGCACAGAGATTCATTGCCTCCATCCACCAAAAGGAACAAAGGATCCTGTTTTTACAATTAGAGCAAAAGATTAGAAAGTTATCTGGAACATTTTGGATGTGTATTGTGTGTAGCACACACATTGTACAAATCAGGATTAACAAATAAAACAGACCTGTTTTAGGAACAGACTGCTAAGTAAATGAATACATTTAAAGTTGATGGGAGATTAAATAATTCCAGGTTTTAGATTACATCCTAAATATTAATTTCCTGACTTTAAGAATTATAAATGGTTATGTAGGATAATGTTCTTATTTATAAAAAGAATACACTGAAGTACAGTTTCATGAGGCTTAGTACCAGCAATTTTCTCTCAACTGGTTTATGAAGAAAGTTACTTATAATATTCTTACAACTTTCTGTATGTTTGGGATTGTTTATCATTACAAATATTTAATAATAAATCTCACTAACCAAGCTAATTATTTCTTTGATTGCTATTTATTGCCATGCAACACTTAATTTTGATTGTATTTTACAATTTCTGAAATATTTATAATTACTAGTGTCAATAAATTTCAATTATATCAAATGCCTAATTCAACTGTACTCTTACTTATATCAGGGTTAAGTGTTCACTTTATGTACAGGAAAATATTCAAATTTTTAAAAAAATTCAGTGTTATGAATATGACTCTAGAAAACTACATGAAAACGTAATATCTTTTTATTTGGTTATCTGGCCACAACACTTCTAAAAGAATCATGTAATAGGCTTGGAATTGAAATAACATTCCATCCTTCATGTTCTCCTACCACTTATTTGCCATTTGAATCATATGAAACTGTATTTTCTTTCTTAAAAAGATTGAAACATATGTTCATCTACGTGTAGAATAGAGAAAGTCATATTAGAAATGTTTATTTACAAATTTGAACAATTTTCTGAGAATATTAAAACATCATTATGCAAATTATCTACTTTTAATTGGCATTTTAAGACTAGATTTATATTCTAATTTTCTCTGAAAGAAAATATAAGCAACACAATAGTACATCTTGTGTATTTTCTAATGTCTCCTTTTCTTTTATTCTTATTAAACCTTCTTATCTGTTGCTCTATATGTTGCATTATTTAAAGACTATTTGACATATTTACTACTTGTGGAGAGCTAATTCAAGAACAAAATTGCTTCTAACATGCTGTGATAGATTTTCAAAAAAAATTTCAAGTTCAATTATTTATAGACTAATTTTCTGTTTGCTGTCTACTGAATGGCAAAGTGAAAAGTTCACAAATCCGACTAGCTGACACTCGCCTCCTCATATTCTAGGGCACTGACATTTCTTAGTGGACTGACAGTAAATCATAAGTCCCCAGGCTGCTCGTTAACTTTCAGAAGTTGATATACTAACTTATAAGTTTGGTCTCTCTTGGATGACCATGAATTCTGCTTATGGATACTATTTTTTAAAAGTACTTTGATGGTAATAAATGGTGCCTCAAAGACTAAATTTAACTGTGTTAAACTTGAACCATGATGACTACTGATACTTTCTATAAACCTCCACATTGATGCTGTAAAGCTTTAGGGATAACTGTATTTTTCACATCAGATAAATTATTTTTTTCATTTAAGGCTATGTCATTATCAGACCTATGGGCATCCATCAATCACTTTGTGATCACTGAGTCATATATCACTGTTATCAGGGTTCTGCTAACTTTTAGTTTAAAAAAATCTTGAAAGTTGGAGGCTGGTGATATTTTACTCAGAGAAAGACAGTACAATAAAAGACTATTGCCCAAAATAAATAAATTCATAAATAAGTAAATGGCACATTTTAAGAACAAAGTATGGATATGGAAAAATAGTTTGAAATGCCATAGTAGATTTATAACAAATTTCAGTTTTATAAACAAATATATTAACACTTTCATTTTTAATAATCAAGAATATATGCATAGCAGTCTTTAAAAATTTTCATTATAATTTTTTTATCACATATCGATTTAGGAAACAAAATATTTGACCACTGGTATCATGCCATTAGAGTTTTTATTTTGTCCTTGGTCAGTGGAGCTCCCTCTGCTTCCTGATTGCCATGTCATGAGCTGCTTTCCTCCTCCACACCCTTCCACCATGATGTTCTGTCTCATCTTGGGCCCAAAGCAATGGAGTTGGCCATCTATGGACTAAGAACTCTGAAAATGTGAGCACCAAATAAACTTTTCTTCCTCTAAAATTGTGCTTGATGTGTGTTTTTGTCACAGAAGTAAAAAAGTTGACAAAAACATGACCTAATCCAAGAAAAAAAATCTGTTTCTGAAAGTACATATATAGAGAGAGAGAATGCTTTTGTCATGTGAATCTTAGATTTTCTTTCTCTAGCCAACTACTTTATATCCATCCCAAAACTGTCCATTCATGCCTCTTCAGTGATCACATAAACAACTTAAGATCTATATAACAATAATAACCTAATATTTTAGTCCATTTATTTTTCACTCAGGACAATTATTGATGGAGAAATGGAGAAAATATGCTGATTTCTTTTGTGTTGAAGTAATCGATAATTTTTTTTGGAATCACTCAAATACCTAAATATCCTTAGATTCACTAATTTATTTCTAGTCACAATAAATCCTAGGTTTAATCCAAAATCCAAGATCACATCTAAATTCATGCATTTTCATGAACTCACAATACATTGGGTAAGCAGTCTGGAAATCCACTCCAATAATGTATTAATCGGTATATTTACAGCAAAGAATTAATAATGGTAAGAGGAATTTTATACTAATTGTTTAAACTTTTTGAATCTAAGCTAAGAAATAATTTATAGATTATGTTTAAGGGTCTATTAGCTTGAAAATTCATCTCTCTTTTTTGCTATGCATTTAGTGCTCTTGTCATGTTTACTAGTCAGTTTCCCAAATCTGCCAGAACACTTTTGCTTTGCAAATACCAATTCTACCCTATGCATCCTTACTTCTTGCCTTCTCTAATCAAATGTACTTATCCTTTAAATCTCAGCTCAAATGGCATCTTTATGTAGAAACTTTCTACCTACTTGTCCTCAGTTCCCCAACCATCATGAAAGTATTCATTTTATTTTTTGCTAAAGAGGCACTTAACACATTCATCTAAGATATCTTTTTTCTTATCTTCATTATCATATTCATCATAATCATCACTGCCATACAGCTTCCATCTTGACATACATAAAGTGCCATACACTGAGCTAAGCACAAGATGAAAAATCACATCTAATCTTCACATAAAACTGTATTTTTTCACACTCTTCCTTTCGACTTCTTTCAAAGTATTATATTTTATTTTTAGGGATGTTTTGTCCTTACAGAAAAATTAATGAGAAAGTGCAGAGTTTCCACATATATTCTCTCTCCTCACACATAGTTATCGTATTATTTACATTTGGTATTAGTGTGATAATACCAGTTATATCTTTGGTCCACCTTTTTCTCTCTCCCCTCCTACCAACCACTGATTATTTTCCTGTTTACACAGTTTTACATTTTCCAGAATATCATATAATTTCATTCATCTCTGAAGGGTATATTGGCATTTCCAAGTTGGCCAATTGGTAACAGAACTGCTGTAAATATCAATGTGTATGTTTTTGTGTAGATATGTTTTCAACTACTTTGGGTAACTATCAAGCAATATAATTACTGGATTATATCTTAAGAATATGTTTAATTTTGTAAGGAACCACCAAACTGCCTTTCAAAGTGACTGTACTGTTATATATTCCCACAGACAAGGTATGAATGATCCTGTGGCTCCACAATTCAACTAGAACTTGGTGGTAGTTGTCATCACGAATTTTAGCCATTCTAACAAGAATGTATTGGTGTCTTACTGTTTAATTTGCAAATTTCTATTGATAGATGTTCTTGATCTTTCCATGATTATTTTCCATTTATATATCTTCTTTGATTGTCAGTTCAGACTTTTTGCCCACACTTTTTGCTCTGTCTTCTTATTGTTGAGTTATTTATGCTTACCACACAATCCTTTTTCACATGATTGTTTTCCAAAATTTTTCTCCCAGTCTGTGACTTGTGTTTACCCTCAATGAACAATTTCTTTTGCAGATCATAATTTTAATGAAGTTCAAATTATATATATGTGTGTATATATATATATATATTTTTGTTTGTTTGTTTGTTTTGTTTTGTTTTGGTTCATCCTATTGCTGTTGAATCTGAAAAATGACCAGGTTACATAGGTTTTCTCTTATGTTATCTTCTAGTCATATTAGTTTTACATTTTACCATTTGTCTATCATCCATTTTAATTTATTTTTTCTAAAAGATGTGAATTCTGTGTCTATTTTAATTTGAAGTAATATTCTGTTGGTATTATTGGTGATACTGATGCTATTAAATTTTTATTTATAGTTAAACTGAAATAATACAAATCATGTAATTATTTTTGAAACATCATTCATAAACACTAAGTGATAGAATCGCATTTCTGCTCAAGTCTGTTTTCAAAGTCAATGAGATTAATTACTGGTTTTTTAGTTGCATCAGGAGTCCAGTCATCTTTGTAAAGCACTGTCTAGCATACTCACTGGCTCTTGGAAGATCCTCAATAAATCTTTGATAAAAGAAGGATTAAGGAATTGACAAAAGAGATGCAGTTGATGAGACACAACAAACACTAGAAAAATCAAGTCTGGAAACATGTATTATTGCTTATATTCATTTGAGGATAAACTAAAGGTTCTTAACTGGATGTTTTATTAAATAACATTGGTGTATCTTATTGTTCATAAATCCAAATAATTAAAATTTTTTACATGCATGACTTATTTAAGGGGTAACAAGATAGATTATAGATCATGGATTACAGGTAGGGAACTGTAGTGTGTTTTGAGTTGAATTCTCTTTATGAATTTCTTTAAAACAAACAACTATTCCTGATATTAGGAAGACAGAAAGAATTTTTAAAGGCTTTTAGTTGAACATTAACCTTCAAATGGAAGATACTTAGAAGGCAAAAATAATCAATTTTATAACCTTAAAATTATGTTCTTATAATGACATTTTTACTCAAATAGCATTAATTACGTTTTTTAGATAGTTTAACATTTTTTTAGCTCATTCACTTTCAGATTTAGGATTCTACAAATTACTAGCTAATAGCTATAAAAAGAGAAGATTTGGGGCATAAAATTGAATGCACATTTTCCATGGAAAGTTACTGAAAGAGGTAAGATATTCTTTTCAGCTAATTAATTTCTGAAAGCTACATTCTCATTTATCATCTGACAGCTTCACAATAACAATGCATGCCCTTGTGATCATGAGATTCAGTATTATATCTTTAAAAAATTCCTTTTTCATAGAAATTTTCTGGCATTGACAATTGGTGCAGAGTCAAACAGCATAACTGTTTATGAGACAGAGAAGCATGTTTGATTTTTTCAAACTTTTACGATATGCATATCGTATTTACATTTTGTGTGACACCACATCCTTCATAGAGTACTAATGTCTGTATGCTAGCATAGTTAGTTACACTCAGAGACATCAAAAAATATTTTTTAAAAAATTCTTTGTAGTTAATCTAAAAAACAATTGGAAATTTTTTTTCAGTGAAAAACAGCATCTTTCTTATATTCACTTTTAAAAAAAGAAAATTTATTTAGTCATAATTGACAAAAAAACTAAGCAAATTAGACAGAGGTCCTTGATTTAATTGAGGACCATCACAAGATCCCAAGTATATTTACCTTGGGATTATATAACTCTGAATTTCTGCCATTCTAAAATCTTCACAATGGATTCAGATATATCACAAGAAAGAAAACTGTTCTCTGAATTTCTGAATATACCTTTTATTTTTGACTTCAGCTAAAAGGTCTTAGATTGAAAGAAAAGGTGGTTGACAGCCAAGGAATACCCAATGGATTGAGAGTTGTTTCCCTATGTAATTACATTACAGAATGAATAAATCTCATGTTTTAAATTTGAAACCTACTCTCTTATCATCATATGGAAAACAATTATTTATATTAAAAATATTAACTCAGAATCTTTCCCACTTTTCTTCAGAGAAGAATTTGTTTACATTGTGGAGTGGCGATTTTTCTTTCTCCCTTGAGATTAGTAGCAGGGAAAACTGATCCTCTTCTGAATAAAATTCCAGATTCATATTTCTGGAACTCCTTACTGGGTTAGTTAGTTTATGTCCCTGTTAAAAAATACCTGAGACTAATCAACTTAAAACACAGAAAGGTTTAATGTGGCTCACAGTTTGGGAGGTTTCAGTCCATGATCATTTGACCTGTCGCTTTCTAACCTGTGATGAGGCAGTAGCTCATGGCAGCCAGACCACAATATAGTATTTTCTAAATTGTAAGATTTATTTTTTAATCAACCTTCAGTGTTTCTAATAAACTTGTAGCGTTATGAATTCCTCCAGCCTCTAATAATCATTTGATGATTCCAAAAATCTTTAATGATCCACCAGTTCTTTGGGAGAATCTGACTGATAGAATCACTCCCTTTAAAAATATGTAAATAATAATTTCTTGGAACAGTAGCAGAAAGAAAAGACAGCTGAGATCACACTTTAGTCATGAACCTAAAAATGGTACACTTAAAAATAATGAAATAAGATGTACAGACACATGTGCAGAGTGTAAGATGACATAAATTTGACATCATGAAATAAATTATTATTGAACTTTTGGTCAAATTGATTTCATTCACTTTAATCTTAATCTTGAGGGTTATATATTCATGATTACCAAATTGTAAGGAATTGGTTTCTATTTCCATTTGCAAAAAGAAATATTAATTGTGAAAGGCACTGCTTTGTCAGGAAGCAAATGCAAGGTCTGCCTATATTTTAAATAAGACCTAAATATTAATACATAATTATAGAAATACATAATTATTTCTTTTCTGGAGAAATTAGTCATATTTTCCTGGTACTTCAATTTCAAACTCTTTAAAGAACTACAAATTTGTGTAAATAATGCTGAATAGTACCCTACATATTAGAATATTATAATCTTTTATGAGAATTTATGTGATAAAATGGGTTTAATTTCATGGAGTCTGATCCCCGGTTTAAAAAAAAAAAAATTGCTGTTTTTTTAAGATATGACCATAGGTTGTTAAAAAGGTTTTATCTTAAAGTCTCAGAGGAGAAAGCTCCTGTC
This sequence comes from Sciurus carolinensis, assembly GCF_902686445.1. Taxonomy (NCBI): domain Eukaryota; kingdom Metazoa; phylum Chordata; class Mammalia; order Rodentia; family Sciuridae; genus Sciurus; species Sciurus carolinensis. The sequence goes on along the minus strand of NC_062217.1, from coordinate 58,763,397 downwards.
CCCATGCAGATTTGGTCCACATGAGTGCAGTCTCTATGGAGAGTTGCAACCAGGGGTGTGAGCCTCACTACCAGTCACACTCTTAAACATATTTGGATGGTAGCCCAAGTGTATTTATCCCTAGATCTCTGTATGTGATGCCTGCATTGAGTCCTCTTCTAGAACTCTGCAGAAATCTCTATCAGGGGAGAAGGAAAAACTAAAGAAACATATCCATTGTCTGACTCAGTGCTCAGTACTTTTTGTTCCTACTCCTTTCCTCTTCTCCTTACTCCTGTTCAGAGTCCCTGAAACTAGAGGAGCCTCCTTGGAAGGATCCCTTCCCTTCCATATGATGCTTAGGTCTGTGCTGATCCACCTGACCCTTCAACTGTAGTTTCTTGCCATTACGGAGAGTGAAACAGTGCAAAGTTGGCATTTTTTCTGGTTTTAGCTTCTTGTTTCTATCATGATTGATTCTTCGATTTTGACTTGTTGCTTTTCTCAGACCCTCAATACCCGACAGCTCAGCTTTCTCTAGCTTCATTAAAACCTTTCTCAAAAATAGTGATACAGTATTTACACCAAACATTTGTATTTTTGTGATTCATCACATTTCCAAATTTTACGTAATTAAAAAAAAATTCACCTAAGTATACATGGTTTTGTATAACTATTGGTTTGAAATAGACTAATTACTTTAATCTCTTGCTTTTCTGAGCATCAAAAGGAATCAGCAAATTTGTTAAAAGCAATTAGATTCCAAAGCAAAATAACAGGATTATAATATTTTGGAATCCTAACATGTATCCTTTCTCTACCTGCAGAGAACTGCAGATATTATATCAGAAAAATGAAACATTTTAAATTTATATATTCGTGGAAGTGTGTGATAGAAAAATTGCAAAATGCAGAAAAATCTGATAGGATTATCATCCTCACAAGTCCATTTTTATGGTTTGGATGTGAGGCATCCCCCAAAAGCTCATGTGTGAGAGACAATGAAGAAAATTTGGAGGAGAAATGATTGGGTTATAACCTTAACCTAATCCCTGATCTCCTGATGAGATTAACTGAGTGGTAAATGGAGGCAGGTGGGGCATGACTGGAAGAAGTGGTTTATTGGGAGTGTGGCTATGGGGTATTTGCATCTGTCAGATACCTCTCTCACTTTTTCTCTCATTCTCTGCTTCCTGATCACCAAGATGTGAGCTGCTTTCCTCGGCCACATTCTTCTGCCATGTTCAGCCTCACATCCAGTCCTGAGGAATGGAGCCAACCTTCTTTGGACTAAGACCTCTGAAACTGTGAACCCCTGAGTAAACCTTTTTTCTTCTACAATTGTGCTGGTTAGTTCCTTTAGTCACAGTAGAAAAAAATCTGACTAAAACACCCATTATTCAGATAAATTTTATCTCTTTGTGTAGATGTTCAGAGACAGGTTTGCTGAGGGTGAGGACCAACGACGCCTACCTTACCTAGCCTTACCCAGCGCGCTTACCCAGGCATCGGAGATTGAGCTCTGAAGACACGGATCTAATTTTATTTAGGGTTGCACAGTACATGTATAGACACATCATCCAATCAGGTTAACATGCTTGTTAAAGTATAAGAGTCAGCCTATAGGTGAACTATATGTCCAGGGTCCAGGTACTGTAAACAAACCAAGTGTGTCTAAGCAATTCTGCCCAGCAACAGGTCTGAGACAAAGGACTAGGGGAATGGCAAGCTCCAGCACACAGCATGAGGCAAGGCAGTGCGGGCAAGCCCACATCACAGCTTTCTGGGATGCATGACAGAACGAGGCCTTCCCTCAGTTCAAACTCAGCCTCAACAGCTGCAAAGACCTTCATTCCATGGCGAGTCTTTACCATTACCTCAGTTTCTCTGTTCAGACTGTTTGGCTTACTTAGACCATGGTGTCAGTGACTGCTGTCAGATGAACTTGAGGAATGTTCCCTACATCTTTGTTAAATGTGTGTTTAATCATATTTTAACACAGAACATTTTATACTGCACGTGATTTGAATCAGAATTTGTTTTCACTACCATGTTACTTCTTTGATCAACTATTTCTAGAATACATCAGTGTGTCCGTGTTCTACAAAAATTTATATAGAACCACAAAGTTTCTACTGAAAAACAAAACTTTATCAGAAAGACATGCCTTAATGTGTTTAATAATTCCATGCTTTTAAAAATGTTGATTCAATTCTATTAATATAAAATTATTAATTGATAATATTTAAAAAGCACTTTGTAATTGCTTAGCAGAATAGATTTCCACAAATGAAAATGTTTCTTAAAGTAATATAAACATTTTAATATTTTTAAACATAATTATCAAATTTTGCTGACCCGTGCACCTAGGTCGGTGCCATCACTGATTGGTCACAGTTGTGGAACAAGCTGGGGAGTGAGCCAGGCCGCCTATAACGTGGAGGTAAGCGAGGAGCAGATAACCCACCCAGCCAGCAGGTCAAGGACAGACGTCATAACTAAGCGATCCCGCCTGACCCCTGCACCTAGGTCAGTGGCATCACTGGTTGGTCCCAGTCACGGAGTGAGCTGGCGGCTGAGCCAGGCCACATACATCGCGGAGGTAGCAGGCGGGCACCCAACTGCCAGACTTGCAGAGCAGGGCGGTGGGTAGACAACCCACCCAACCACCAGGCCAAATACAGACACCACCACTGAACAACCCCACCCGAACACCATGCCGAGGGTTGTCATCATCACCCAGTTAGCCAGAGGATTCTTTATAGGCTGGTGCAGGCATTTTGAATTACTCCTGACGGCATGACCATCATCATTGGAAGGGGAACTCCCTTCCTGAGACATCTCCAGAAGACTAGAGGACCTTTGACAAAACCCAGGAGCCAAGAAGAGGAAGTATTGAGAGACTTGGGACCAACTCAGAGACACCAGGCAATATATCCTACCTGAAGGCCACCACCCCTAGAAGGCCACCTTCCTAGTGGAGCACCACATTATCAAGTTCCTCCAAGACTTCAGGCTACTGAAAGCTAAGAGGTGAGTTATTGGAAATCTACAGAGACAATATTAGTCAATAGAGGAAATCTGCAATATCCCAGAGTTTCACTACTAGAGGGGTAGATACCTGAACAATATGAGAAAACAATGGAAGAAAATGTCCAAAACAAACCTAGGTGGTATAGGAATAATATCCAATGACAGCATGGCAGAAGAAATGTCAGAAAGGGAGTTCAGAATGTACATAATCAAAACGATCAGGGAAGCAAACGAGGAGATGAAAGAGCAAATGCAGGCATTGAAGGAGGAGATGAAAGAGCAAATGCAGGCATTAAATGATTGCACCAATCAACAGTTAAAAGAGCAAATGCAGGAAGCAAGAGATCATTTCAAAAAAGAGTTAGAGATACTGAAACAATAAACCAAGGTAAAAACTCCATAGAAAGCATAACCACTAGGATAGAACACCTGGAAGACAGAACCTCAGACATTGAAGACAAAATATTTAATCTTGAAAACAAAGTTGAACAAACAGAGAAGATGGTAAGAAATCATGAACAGAATCTACAAGAATTATGAGATATCATGAAAAGGCCAAATTTAAGAATTCTTGGGATTGAGGAAGGCTTAGAGAAACAAACCAAAGGAATGAACAAACTATTCAATGAAATAATATCAGAAAATTTCCCAAAACTGAAGAATGAAATGGAAAACCAAGTACAAGAGGCTTATAGGACTCCAAATATACAAAATTACAACAGATCCACACCAAGGCACATTATTATGAAAATACCTAACATAAAAAATAAAGACAGAATTTTAAAGGCCACGAGAGAAAATAATAAAATTATATTCAGGGGGAAACCAATACGAATACCAGCAGATTTTTCAATCCAGACACTAAAAGCTAGAAGGGCCTGGAACAACATTTACCAAGCCCTGAAAGAAAATGGATGCCAACCAAGAATCTTATACCCAAAAAAACTTACTCTCAGATTTGACGACGAAATAAAATCCTTCCATGATAAACAAGAGCTAAAGGAATTTACAAAAAGAAAGCCGGCATTACAGAACATTCTTAGCAAAATATTCCATGAGGAAGAGATGAAAAACAACAATGTAAATCAGCAAAGGGAGGAAGTACCCTAAAGGAAAAACTAAATAAAGGAGAAATTAAGTCATGTCATAAAAAAAAAAAAATGAGCCAAATGTCCAGGAATACAAATCATATCTCAATAATAACCCTAAATGTTAATGACCTGAAATCATCAATCAAAAGATATAGCCTGGCAGATTATATTAAAAAGAAAGATCCAACAATATGCTGCCTGCAAGAGACTCAATCTCATAGAAAGAGATTCCCACAGACTAAAGGTGAAAGGATGGGAAAAACATACCATGCACACAGACACAGCAAAAAAACTGGAGTATCCATCCTCATTTTAGATAATGTGGACTTCAAGCCAAAGTTAGTCAGAAGGCATAAAGAAGGACATTTCATACTGCTTAAGGGAAGCATAAATCAGCAATACATAACAATCATAAATATCTATGCCCCAAACAGTGGCTCATCCATATATGTCAAACAAATCCTTGTCAATGCCAGAAATCAAATAGACCACAACACAATAATACTAGGTGATTTTAACACTCCTCTCTCACCACTGGACAGATCCTCCAAACAAAAATTGAACCAAAAAACCATACATCTCAAAAACACAATCAATAATTTAGACTTACTGGACATTTATAGAATATACCATCCAACAAAGAGTGAATACTTTCTTCTCATCAGCACATGGATCCTTCTCTAAAATAGACCACACATTATGCCACAAAGCTACTGTTAGCAAGTACAAGAACATAGAGATACTACCTTGTATTCTATCAGATCATAATGGATTGAAATTAGAAATAAATGACAGAGTGAAAAACAGAAACTACTCCAACACCTGGAGATTAAATAATATGCTACTGTATGATGAATGGATAACAGAAGATATCAGGAAGGAAATTAAAAAATTCTTAGAGGTAAATGACAGCAAAGAAACAACACATCAAAATGTCTGGAACATTATGAAAGCAGTTCTTAGAGGAAAATTTATTTCATGGAGCGCATTGAATAAAAGAAGAAAAAAATCAACAAATAAACGACCTAACACTATGGCTCAAAGCCCTAGAAAAAGAAGAACAGACCAACACCAAAAGTAGTAGAAGACAGGAAATAGTTAAAATCAGAGCTGAAATCAATGAAATTGAAACAAAAGAAACAATTAAAAAAATTGACAAAATAAGGAGTTGGTTCTTTGAAAAAATAAACAAAATTGATAAAACCTTAGCCACACTAACAAAGAGAAGAAGAGAGACAACCCAAATAACTAAAATCCAGAATGAACAAGGAAATATCACAACAGAAACAAGTGAAATACAAAACATAATTAGAAGTTATTTTGAAAATCTATATTCCAACAAAATAGAAAATCTCAAAGACATCAACAGGTTTCTAGAGACATAAGAATTACCTAAACTGATACAGGAGGACACACACGATTTAAATAGATCAATTTCAAGTAATGAAATAGAAGAAGTCATCAAAAGCCTACCAATAAAGAAAAGTCTGGGACTAGATGGGTTCTCAGCTGAGTTCTACAGAACCTTTTGAAGAAGAGCTCATTCCAATACTCCTCAAAGTATTCCATGAAATAGAAGAGGAGGGAACCCTCCCAAACTCTTCTATGAAACCAATATCACCCTGATACCTAAACCAGAGAGAGACACATGGAGGCAAGAAAATTTCAGACCAATATCCTTAGTGAACGTTGATGTAAAAATTCTCAACAAAATCTTAGCAAATCACATCCAAAAATATATTAAAAAGATAGTGCACCATGATCAAGTGGGTTTTATCCCAGGGATGCAAGTTTGGTTCAACATTTGGAAATCAATAAATGTAATTCACCATATCAATAGACTTAAAGTCAAGAATCACATGATTCTTTCAATAGATGCAGAAAAGTCATTTGATAAAATACAGCATCCCTTCATGCTCAAAAGACTGGAACATTCCTTAACATTGTAAAGGCCATCTATGCTAAGCCCATGGTCAATATCATCCTAAATGGTGAAAAACTGAAAGCATTCCCCCTAAAATCTGGAACAAGGCGGGATGCCCTCTTTCACCACTTCTATTCAACATTGTCCTTGAAACTCTAGCCAGAGCAATTAGACAGACCAAAGAAATTAAAGGGATACGAATAGGAAAAGAAGAACTCAAACTATCACTATTTGTTGATGACATGATTATATATTTAGAGGAACCTGGAAATTCCACCAGAAAACTTTTAGAACTCATAAGTGAATTCAGTAAAGTAGCAGGTAACAAGATCAATGCTCATAAATCTAATGCATTTTTATACATAAGTGATGAATCTTCAGAAAGAGAAGTTGGGAAAACTACCCCATTCACAATAGCATCGAAAAAAATACAATACTTGGGAATCAATCCAACAAAAGAGGTGAAAGACCTCTACAATGAGAACTACAGAACACTAAAGAAAGAAATTAAAGAAAACCTTAGAAGATGGAAAGATCTCCCATGTTCTTGGATAGGCAGAATTAATATTGTCAAAATGGTCATACTACCAAAAGTGCTATACAGATTCAATGCAATTCCAATTAAAATCCCAATGAAGTAACTTAAAGAAATAGAGCAAGCAATCATGAAATTCATGTGGAAGAATAAGAAACCCAGAATAGCTAAACCAATCCTTAGCAAGAAGAGTGAAGCAGGGGGTATTGCAACACCATAGCTTCAACTCTACTACAAAGCAACAGTAACAAAAATGGCATGGTATTGGCACCAAAATAGACAGGTAGATCAATGGTACAGAATAGAGGACATGGACACAAACCCAAATAAATGCAATTTTCTCATACCAGACAAAGGGGCCAAAAATATGCAATGGAGAAAAGATAGCCTCTTCAACAAATGGTGCTGGGAAAACTGGAAATCCATATGCAGCAGAATGAAACTAAACCCCAATCTCTCACCCTGTACAAAACTCAATTCACAATGGATCAAGGACCTCGGAATCAGACCAGAGACCCTTTCATCTTATAGAAGAAAAAGTAGGTCCAAATCTTCAGCATGTAGGCGTAGGATTAGACTTCCTTAACCAGACTCCCATAGCTCACGAAATAAAAGGAAGAATCAATAACTGGGATAGATTCAAACTGAAAAGCTTTCTCTCGGCAAAGGAAACTATCAGCAATGCAAAGAGATAGCCTACAGAGTGGAGAAAATCTTTGCCACTCATACTTCAGATAGAGCACTAATTTACAGAATATATAAAGTACTCAAAAAACTCCACACCAAGAATACAAATAACTCAATCAACAAATAGGCTAAGGATACGAACAGACACTTCACAGAAGAAGATCTACAAGCAATCATCAGATATATGAAAAATGTTCAACATCTCTTATAATAAGAGAAATGCAAATCAAAACTACCCTAAGACTCCATCTCACCCCAATTAGAATGGCGATTATCAAGAATACAAGCAACAATAGATGTTGGTGAGGATGTGGGGAAAGAGGTATACTCATACATTGCTGCTGGGGTTGCAAATTAGTGCAGCCACTCTGGAAAGCAGAAGCAGTGCGGAGATTCCTTAGAAAACTTGGAATGGAACCACCATTTGACCCAGCTATCCCACTCCTTGGCCTATACCCAAAGGACTTAAAATCAGCATACTGCAGAGATAACAGCCACAACAATGTTCATAGCTGCTCAATTCACCATAGCCAGATTGTCGAACCGACCTAGATGCCCCTCAATTGATGAATGGATAAAGAAACTGTGGTATACATATACCATGGAATATTACTCAAACATAAATAATAATAAAATTATGACATTTGCAGGCAAATGGATGCAGTTGGAGAATATCATGCTAAGTGAGGTAAGCCAATCTCAAAAAACCAAAGGACAAATGATCTTACTGATAAGCGGATGATGACACATATAGGGGTGGGAAGAGGACAGGAATGGAGGAAGGAGGAACTCTATAGAGGGATAAGGGGGTGGGAGGGATGGGGGGGAGAAAAAATATAACAGAATGAATCATAAACTATTACCCTAGGTAAATGTGTGATTACACAAATGGTATGCCTCTACTTCATGTATAAACAGAGAAACAAGATGTATCCCATTTGTTTACAATAAAAATGAATTAAAAAAATTATCAAATTTCTTTCCAAGCAATTGTACCATTCATAGTAACCAGAAAAGTATGAAAATTTTCAAAAAATTTGGTCAGAGTATTTTTACCTCAGCCTATAGCATGTTTATTTCATAGTTTCCTTAATTTCATTTCTTTTATTACTAGAAATTAGTAAATTTATTATAACTTTTATGTAAAATGTATTTTTATGACCAATAAGCCATATAGTATTCATGGAACTCCTAGATTTGTAGAAACTAATTATGTATTTTTGTTTTGATTTTTGTTGCTTTGTTTTGCTATTTGAAAAAAATCTTCATTTTTCTCTTGGCAGTTTTTTACATGTGGGCACCAGGAAGGCACATCCAGTTTCGTGCTAATATGATCTTCGGGTTATAAAAAGATATTTCAACTTTAAAATGCCCAGACTAGACTGTTCCTTCTAATGTAACTTTGAGTAAATCTTTAAATTTTATTTCTGGAAGATTGCCATACCCATGGAAAAGATCTGAATATTGCCCTTATTTTCTTCTCCTTTACACTTTCTATCAGTAATCAACCAAATTATTTACCTTATTTGTACCTATCTTATTTACAGTTTCTTTCCACCTTCATGACAACTGTCTTAAAATATTCTATTACAATTTCCTGTTTGGATAATTCTGCCTAACATAGTTCATCCAAAAATTATAGTAGACCTTTACTAAAAATGAGATCATTTTATTTAACAAACCATTAAAATCTTGCATCTGATCATTCCAATAAAATAAAGGTGTCTCATGGCAATCTTCTGTTCATAAAATAAATTAATTTCTCTCCAATGATGTCTGAATACAACTTAATTTTAGCAAGATTTTTATGGTCCATTATTATTTTGTCACAATTTCCTTCAGACATTTTATGTACCAGGGGACTAAGCAGGAAGAAATCAGTTTTTATTCCAGTACTCTTCCCCTAATGCATAAAGGGTCTGAGATTTTTGCCATACTTTCTCTATCCTGCCTTTCTATATGTTACTTTCAGGGAGTAGATGCACCTACCTACAGAATGGTGATAGACTGAGCACCCATTCCATCCACAGCACCATCTCTACTGGATGACATCTTTCCCAGATGTACTTTTAAAACTCAGACTGGGTGCTCTAGGGCATTGCATTTTTAAATGTAGATACTGGAATTGGAGCATTCCAAAGTTAATGAGACAAGTGAATATGCATATGGTGAAAATTCACTGATGAAGCAGTGTGAATAAAAAAGTGGTCACAACATGAAGAAAAAAAGAATAAAAGTTTGTCTTCTGTTCACTAAAACAGAAAATCCACATTTGGCAGAAGTCTAGGGCTCCAACTCTATCCCTTCCAATATCCTTTATTTGATTTGATTCCTCTCTTTCTCAATCTCTCTTTATGTAATTAGTAAAAACCAGAAATCTCCTGCACCACAGGTAAAAACTATGAATGGTATAACTACTTTGTATACACTTTGGCAGTTTCACAATATATTAAACCATCCATTTACCAAGTTTTCCAGTTATTGTACTCTGCAGTATTTGTCCCAGAGAAAAGAAAATATATACATACAAACACATATATACAAATGTTTATAACAATTCTCTTTGCAGTGGCCATAACCATTAAACTATATAAAAGTGAGTAGAAAAAATAAAATTTTAGATTACCATCCTTTGGAATATTATCAGCAATAATAAGGAGTGAGCAATTGATGAAATAAGGATATAGATAAATCACAAATTATACTGGGTAAGAGAGGCCAGAAATAGAATTGTGCTTACTGTATGGTTCCCTTTACATAAAATTCAAATTTGCAAACTAATATCTAATGACAGAATGCAGGTTATTGTTTTCTGGTTAATCAAGATAGTTATTGGGAAGGAAGAATTACCAATGGGGTTAGCCTCAGCAACTTAGTGAGGCCCTGAGCAACTACAGAGACCTTCTCTCCAATAAAATATAAGAAAGAACTGGGGATATGGCTCAGTGTTTCCCATGGGTTCAATTCCAGGTACTAAAAAAAAAAAGAAAAAGAAGAAGAAGAATTATTACCAAAGGGATTCAAGAGATTTACTTGCATGCTTTGCCAAAGACTAGGAAACTTTGGAGGACTGAATTGTTGGTTCTGTAGCAAAGTAACATTTCAGACCTTTCACTCATTTGATATTTGTTAAAATTTGTACAGTTGTGCATTTTATATATGTTTTTTAAAATTTATTAATTTTGGGGGACAACCCAGGGGCACTTGACCACTGAGCCACATCCCAAGCTCTATTTTGTATTTCATTTAGAGACAGGATCTCACTAAGTTGTTTAATGCCTCACTTTTGTCGAGGCTGGCTTTGAACTCAAGATCCTCCTGCCTCAGCCTCCTGAGCCACTGGTATTATAGGTGTAAGACACTGAGTTTGGTTTATATATATTTAGTTTAATGTTGAACAAATAAATGTCAATAAAGCAGTTAATAAAAATTAGCAAATGTATCTAGATTTAGATGTGTTGAAATATTTGTCAAAAGTTGTTTTGTTAGGAATAATATAAGAAAGTCTCACAGACATATTCTTTAGCAATTTGCTTCCTTAAGTATATTTTAAATCCAATACACATGTGTTTTTTACAAACAATTTTATCATAGTTAATTAAGAAACATCAATGTAAAAATAAATTTTACAATATGTTGACCCTGCAGTTTCTTCTTGAAGTTCACATACAATTTCTTTTTCTACTAACAGATGTATGTAGGACCTAAATATACATATAGAAATAACTTTAAAGCAAGTGCTACAGACCAGTCACTGAAAACACACAGGAATACACACACACACACACACACACACACACACACACATGCACATGTTCACACACACACCTCATCAGTAGCCCCTTAGATTGATTTCTGTGGCCTCTGAAGTCTATTTCAAAATTCTATGATTAGCACCTTAAAAATTTCTGACCTATAACATAGATTTCTATAGACAATGTGAAGTATTGTGAACACTTTTCTTTTAGGAAGTTGATTAGTATATGAAAGACATAATAACAAATGAAAATTTGGAATTAAATAAAAACAAAATATAGTCCTTTGGAAAGATCCAAATTATTACTATATTTTTATGCCATAGTTAATGCACTTCTGGGAGAAAACATTTCACCAAGATTCCTTTAAATACATACACAGAAATTTCATATATATATATATAATATGTATAATTATATATTATATGTAATATTATATATGTAATTACATATATTAATTTTGATAAATGTCACTCATTAAAAAATTATACAATATTTTGGTCTCTGTAAAGTATATTTGTTCAAAAGCCTAAGTTAAATCTTACTGAGGTAAAAATATGAAGGAATTTTAAAATAGATACCATTGTATCTTAGGTTCAATGAACTAAAGCAAAAATTCAAATTAAAAAAAGATCTTCATATGTAGTTTTAAAATTTGTGTTGCCACATTTTAAAATGGAAAAAAGAAACAAGTGAATTAATTTAAATATCACGTATCATTTAAGTAGTAATATGCTAAATATTATAATTCTACTCAAAATTTAAATAAAATGATGAATAAAATATTTGATTTTTTGTTTCAAATATAGGTGCCAAAATCATATGTTGGAGAAAGGATAGTTTTTTAGCAAATGGTGCTGGGAAAACTGGACATCCATATACATAGAAGAATAATGAAGCTGGATCCTTATCTCTCACCCTGCATACAAATCAACTCAAATTGAATTAAGACCCAGGAATTAGACCAAAAACTCTGTAACTATGAGAAAACATTTAAATCCAGGATTCTAATATATCTACACAGGAATGAACTTTCTTAACAAGACCTCTAAAGTGCAAGAAATAAAACAAAATCAATAGGTGGGATATCATCAAACTAAGAAGCTTCTTTACAGCAAAGGAAACAATTAAAAGTGTGAAGAGAGCCTAAAGAATGGAGAAAGATCTTTGCCACCTGCTCCTCAGATAGGGCCTTAATACCCAGAATATATAAAGACCTAAAAAAACTTAACACCAAAACCCCCCTCAATAACCCAATAATAATTGGGCAAAAGTACTAAATAGGACCTTCTCAAAAGAGGAAATACAAATGGCCAGCAAATATATGAAAAAAAGTTCAACAATTCTAGTATTATGGAAATGCAAATCAAAACCACATTGAGATTTCATCTCATTCCAGTCAGGATGACAAATTATGAAGAGTATAAATAATAATGTTTTGATGAGGATGGAAAAGAAGAAGGTACACTCAAACATTTTTTGTGGGACTTCAAATTAGTGTGACTACTCTGGAAAGCAGTAGGGAGATTCCTCAAAACACTAGGAATGTAAACATCATATGACCCAACTGTACCACTCCTTAGTATATTCCCCAAAGATTTTAAATTTGCATACTATAGTGATGTAGCCACATCTGTTTACAGCAGCACAATTCACAATAGCCAGACTATGGAACCAACCTAGGTGTTCTTCAACAGATGAATGGACAAAGAAAATGTCATATATATATAAAGAATATATAAATATATGTATATACATTCATATGTGTGTATATATATGAATAATTACTTAGTGATGGAAAAGAATGAAATTCTGTCATTTGATAGTAAATGTATAGACCTGCCTATAATGCTAAGTGAAATATGCCAGACCCAGACAGTCAAAGGTCGAATGTTTTCTCTGATATGAAGAAGTAAAACAAGGAGATGAAATGGGAGAGAGAACTGGGCAAAGTGGTGCAAGCCTGTAATCACAGCACTCAGGAGGTTGAGACTGGAGGATCCTGAGTTCAAAGCCAGCCTCAGCAAAAGCGAGGCACTAAGCAATTCAGTGAGATCCTGTCGCTAAATAAAAAACAAAATAGAGCTTGGGATGTGGCTCAGTGGTCGAGTGCCCCAGAGTTCAATCCCCAGTACCCGTCCCCCCAAAAAACTCAAACAAAAATCAAAACAAAAAACATGGAGAGGGGGAGAGAAATAAAATGGGGGGATTCCATTAAAATAAGAGGAAGATCAGGGAAGTAGAGGAAGAGGATGGGGGGCGGGAGAGATGGGATAAAGGAAAAACAAAAATGAATCTAAATTAACTATCCAATGTACATATATGAATATACTACAGTGAATCTCACTACTCTGTATACCCACAAGACACTACTTAAAAAGAAAAGAAATGTAAATACATTGATCAGTATAGTAGAGGCAAGGAAATAGGAGGTGTGAGGGGGAGGAAGTTAACGATAATTATTGTGAACTAAATTGGAATAAAGTATGTTCCATGCATTTATAATAATGTCAAAATAAATTCTAATGTTATATATAACCATTATGAACCATTAGAAATATACCATAAAATTTCTTTCTTTTTTTTTTTTTTTTTGCAGTATTGGGGATAGAACTCAGGGCCTCGTGCTTGCAAGGCAAGCACTCTACCAGCTGAGCTATCTCCCCAGCCCATAAATTTTTTTTAGTAAATAAATACATAAAATTTGTATTGTCACATTTCATAATGGAAACAAGGAACAAGTGAATTAATTCAATCATGTATGAATATATTAAATATAAACAGTATATATTGTATGTAAATATATCAAACATAAGCAGAATATACTGTTTAAATATAAGTAATATTTTCTAAGTGTTATCATTCTACATAAGATCCAAAAAAAGATGAATAAAATATTTCTTTCAATATAAAATATATTTATTTTATGCTTATGAAATATCTTAATTCAGACATTCAAATTTTTATGATAGTAGAAGTATGTCTAGGTTGCATAAAATTTACAGTACAAAGGTAAATTCCCATTCCCAAATATAGTCAATATACTTAAAATCATTAATTAAGTCCAAGTATCAAAAATATTTTTCATTAATATTCACCTCCACATTGACTGCACTTGTTCATTTCTTTTGAGTTATTAATTTGACCTTGTGGCAATAGTATATTACTTTCAAGACTATCTTTGTGCAAGTTAAGAAAATTTATAGACATTAAAGTTAATTCATTAAGACTAATATAAAATTAAAAGGGGTTTGTATAATATGAAAAATTTTAAATGTATCAATATCATAAAAACATTCTTAAATTTTCTCTTATAGTTATTATTATCAGTAATGTCACTTCCTTCCATACAATTAAAAACATTTGCATGCTGATTGATATTAGAAAAGTATAGTGAATTATTAAAATGTATTTATACTAATCAATGTTCCCATTTAGACTTAGATTTTCAAAAACTACCATATGAAGGATGATACTGGTAAACAAAAAAATAAACTTTTTTTTGATTATTAAATCATTTGTCAGCAATATTTATTGTTTCAATCAAATTTTAAAGTACTGTTTACTGTTGAGAATATCATTGTGAACTTTTCCACAGCTAACTTATTATTTTTATTTTTAACACATTTATAGCCTATCAATTATACACATATTTTGATATTTATATTATCATTTATATATAATAAAACAGCCTCCTTGATAGAGTGACCTCTTCTGAGAACTGAGTACAAACATTTTAACATGAGTAATCGGGAAGAGCATGTCTGACAGGAAAGCCATCTATCCTGTGTTAAAATTATAACAAGTTCAAATTTCTGACAAACATAGCTGGAGCACAACTGGAGATGAAAGAAACTATATTTAACATATGTGGGTTAAAACAATTAAGAAACACATGCCATGATTTTGATTTTCTATGGCACATGTTTGATAACAATTCTATAAATCTAGAACTTACTTAAGAAAAAAACATATCCCTTAAATTAATTTGTCAATGTCTCTCTCGTATCATGTGCTCATTCTTAAGATTAAAACGCCTAAGTTTTCAGATATTGAAACAATTTGTCTGTGATATTTTGTTAGCTAGTTTTATATTTTGTAGACAGAGACTTAAATAAAGATCTTTCACTTTTATAAAGATATTGGTTTTGTCTTTTCTTCATAAATTTGTAATATGACTCCATAAAGAATAAAGAACTGTCATTTTCAGGAAACTGATGAAACTGAGAACATGTTAAATGAAATTAGTCAGACACAGAAAGGCAGGTATTGCATGTTCGCTCTTCTGTAAAAAATAAAGAACCATAGATTTGAGTGTAGAATAGAGATTCCTCACAGTTGGGTAGGGCCAAGGACGAGATAAAAGGCTGGATTTGATCAGTGTATGCTTTTTGCATGTATTGACTATCACGCCAAATTCTATTTAATATGTGCTGTTAATATATATTAATCAGTAGAGGACATGGACACAAACCCAAATAAATACAATTTTCTCATACTAGACAAAGGGGCCAAAAATATGCAATGGAGAAAAGATAGCCTCTTCAACAAATGGTGCTGGGAAAACTGGAAATCCATATGCAAAAGAATGAAATTAAACCCCTATCTCTCACCCTACACAAAACTCAACTCAAAATGGATCAAGGACCTCGGAATCAGACCAGAGACCCTGCATCTCATAGAAGAAAAAGTAGGTCCAAATCTTCAACTTGTTGGCTTAGGATCAGACTTCCTTCACAGGACTCCCATAGCACAAGAAATAAAAGCAAGAATCAACAACCGGGATAGATTCAAACTAAAAAGCTTTCTCTCAGCAAAGGAAACTATCAGTAATGTGAAGAGATAGCCTACAGAGTGGGAGAATATCTTTGCCAACCATACTTCAGATAGAGCGCTAATTTCCAGAATCTATAAAGAACTAAAAAAACTCTACATGAAGAATACAAATAATACAATCAACAAATGGGCTCAGGAAATGAACAGACACTTCACAGAAGAAGATGTACAAGCAATCAACAGATATATGAAAAAATGTTCAACATCCCTAGTAATAAGGGAAATGCAAATCAAAACTACCCTAAGATTTCATCTCACCCCAATTAGAATGGCGATTATCAAGAACACAAGCAACAATAGGTGTTGGCGAGGATATGGTGAAAAAGGAACACTCATACATTGCTGGTGGGGTTGCAAATTAGTGCAGCCACTCTGGAAAGCAGTGTGGAGATTCCTCAGAAAGCTTGGAATGGAACCACCATTTGACCCAGCTATCCCACTCCTTGGCCTATACCCAAAGGACTTAAAATCAGCATACTACAGAGATACAGCCACATCAATGTTCATTGCTGCTCAATTCACCATAGCCAGATTGTGGAACCAACCTAGATGCCCTTCAGTTGATGAATGGATAAAGAAACTGTGGCATATATATACAATGGAATATTACTCCACAATGAAGAATGATAAAATTATGGCATTTACAGGCAAATGGATAAAATTGGAGAATATCATGCTAAGTAAGATAAGCCAATCTCAAAAAACTAAAGGACGAATGATCTCGCTGATAAGCGGATGAAGACATATAATGGGGGGTGGGAGGGGTTAGCATTAGGTTTAGGGTTAGGTTTAGGGTTAGGGATAAGGAGAGCTGTAAGAATGAAGGAAAGAAGGACTGTATAGAGGGGAAAGAGGGGTGGGAGGGGTGGGGGGGAAGGAAAAAAAAATAAACAAACATCATTGCCCTATGTAAACGTATGATTACGCAAATGGTATGCCTTGACTCTATGTACAAATAGAGAAATAACATGTATCCTATTTGTATACAATAATAAAAAAATAAATAAAAAAAAAGATAAAATGTCCATAATTTAAAAACAAATTAAACATATTTCATTCTAAAAAGTTTTCTAATGTGGGTTTTATAACCCTCCAAATTAATGAGCTAAGATCAAGTTAAGAATTAAGTAATGTCAGTTATATTTTCATTTACATTTCAAGCAATGAAATTTGTTGACTCTGTTTTGATTATATCAAATTTACTATGATTTTGCTAGTGATATCTGCTAAGGGAGTGTCTATTTTACTACTATTGAAGTTTTTATACAAATAACGGCCTTTACCTTGTGCAGTATACAGCAAATGCGAAGTCTGTAACTCTATCTTTTGTGACTATAACTCTGGGAAACTCGTTTTGGACTTAGGGTCTCTCAAATTGCAAGATTACATAGCTATGTCAATTATAGCTACAAAGTTTGTGGTCATAACATTATGACACTAAAATAAATTAAAATTAAGGTAACAATTTAAAATTGTGATTTACATGTATGTTACTGTATCTCAGATTGGCTACTAAAATTTCAATTAAAATATGTAAGATATTCCATCATTGTATAAAAAAATCATTTTATCTGAATCAAGTTTGACAATAACTAAATCAATGACGTGTGTTTAAAAAATGTGTTTCCTTGATCGTAGAAAACACCAAATACCCAATTATCACATGTCTAGTTTCAACAATACTAGCCAACACCATAGAGCACTATAAGGAAAAAATATTCGATGTTTGAGTAGACTAAAAAGACCACTTCAAACTAAGAGAAAAGTAGGCATTGTCTAGGACATCCTATCAAGCTACCTCTGCTTTTCATTGTATGAGTTAACTTACAACTGCCTAAGTTCTATAAAACTGATCATAACATAAACAATGCAAATTCAAACAAACTACAGTGAAATGCACTTTTATAGTTTTCCATTTATAGTTTTGAAATTTTATTATTTTATGGTTTTGATAGTTATTGGCAGCCTACATTTTTGTCAATATACATGTGGTTCTTTGGATTCCCCTTTCAGTCAATTGTAATCATCTTCTTGGTTTCCACATTCATTAATTTGGCAAATATCGTCTTTCATAACAAATGATTTAATATTTTATGAGTCATAAATTTTCCTTTAAAATATTTATTTTTTAAAATATATAAAATAGATTAAAATTCACTTGGAAAAGGGACAAAACTTGGATTTTATCCTTTCTGAATTGCTTTAAGTAGGTACACTATCTTTGGTCCTAAGATGAAGGTTAGTGCTTCCAGTAGAGATTAAAACATAACATTTTAAATTTCCAAAACAGACTGTCACTGAAATCTTCAGTGTCCATGCAAACAAAGGGAAGACACACATTTTTGGAGAGTTGACCCTTCTCCGTTATGACCTCTATTATTTCCAGTAGTGGATCTATTAGCATAAGACCTGCTATTTTGCTGCCACCATTATTCTCCCTCTCCCACATCACTTTACAACCCGTAAACCTCCTCACCAACCATTGGTCCATTGTTATTAGCCCGCGATATTCCACTACTTAAGAATAACTTCCCTACCATTTTTTCTCTCCTCCTTCTTCTCCTCATTCTTGCTTGCTTTCTCTCTCTCTCACCCACCCTCAGGGAAACACTCTGCCTATCCACTTAATAAAATCTCTTGCATGAGTTCCCACGTCTGGAGTGGTTTCTGGGTGCTTTTAGGATCTTCTCTGTTATTTCGGAGTGTCTTTGATTTCTTGTTATAAGAAAGCATAATGAGCGCTATAAATTTAAATCGTGTATTAGTTCCCTAGGTTTGATGGTTTGGATAAGATTCCTTCCCCAAAGCTCTGGGGGCATGCAGAGGCATGGATACTGCTTTCGGTTTTTAACTGGGTTTAGTGTGAGAATCTAGGAGCAGAGGGCAGAGCAGAAGGATTTTTAAAACTTGCTATTTGGCCAGAAAAGTGGAGTAAGGTGTGATTATTGAAAACATTGTAGCCACTAAAGAGAAGTAAAGTACTTTACACAGAGACAATCAGAAAGATGCCTTGAAGGCATCTCAGGAATTAGCAAGACCATCCCCATCACAGGTTCAAAAGGTTAGGAGACTTTGGAGACACCCTGCTCACACCTAGAGAGCTGTTTCCCCAGGATTTGTTTTACCATGTGTAGTCACTAGGAAATTAGAGAACACTACAGCCACAGTTCAAGGGACTCATCTACTACTGAAGCTGGAGATATACCTTGGCATTTCTAATGGTGCTGGTTCTGTAGGAATACAGGATGCTAGCATTCAGGGGTCATGGAGGCTACCTCTCAGATTTCAAAAGAGGGCCTAGAAGGACTGACAAAATGTGGCAGGATCAGAATCACTATAAGAAGACCCTGAGGGCAATGTATGAAGCTGTGGTAAGGAAGTGAAAGTTACAATGGAGACCACTGAGTTTAAGAGATGCTAATTATGTGGAATATCTGCTGAGGAAAACTGCAGGCTGCAGGAAGAGCAAGGCTAAAAGATAGGCCATGTGGGCTTCCAGCAGCACATCAAAGTGGTAGGGCTTCCCAAGTCCTTTGGAGATCACATCTTGCTACCATGTGTCCCAAATGCTAGAGATGGAGCTGTTGAGAACAAGGTGACATCTGTGTAGCCATGTTGTATGAACAAGCCATTTCGGGAACTGGCCCGTAAAATCTCCCCCCAGGGAAGGGCACACAGGTACTACCCTCAAGAGCCAATACAGGACAAACAGGACGTACTGGGCCCCTGATGTTCATCAAGGCTGTTAAGAGATGTCTGTTCGAGAAATGGGCAAGCTGCCAGGAAACCTTATCTATCAAGGACAGGGGAGGGGGCCTAGCTCTGATTCATCTCCTCCATAGTTCACCCCCTCCCTCCTCCCTTCTTCCTCCAGGACCATTCAGTTTTGGTGGGACCCAATGAGATTCAAATAAATTGGCAGGACCCAACCAAAAGAGAACAAATGTTTAGCTATTCGAATGTTAACCAATAATGTACAGGTCTTTGTATGTGAATGATTGGAAATTTCTTAAGTAGAGTGCTTTCTCATCCCTCGGGGCCACTCCCCACTCAGCCATGGTAGTGGTCTGAGAGGCTGATTGCGGTCCAGGCTCGAGCTTGCAATAAAACCTGGTCGTGTGATTTGCATTGCCGTGTGTACACTTTGACTTTCTGGGGATCGGTCGATATTGAACCCCAATAGAGCTACAGAAAACATTTGTTTCACTGGATTTACCTCCTTTCTATGTCCCTATTCCTCCCTTTTGGAACATGTATTTTTACTTTGTACCAATGTAGTTGGACTTTTTGGATCATTAAAAGGACTCAGAGGCAAGAATTTGCGTTGTCTCAGATAAGACTTTGAACTTGAACCTTGGGGAATGCTAGAACTGTTAAGACTATGGCGACACTTGGAGATGGACTGAATCCATTTTGCATTGTTAAATGGACATGATTTTTGTGAGGCTGGGGACAGAATACTAGAGTTTAATATGAGACACCCCCCAAAAGATTCTGTGTTAATGCAGGAATATTCAGAGATCAAATGATTAGATTATGAGAATTGTAACCAGACTGGTCCATCCTAGATTGAGTGGACTAATTGGACGATAAATGTAGGCAGGTGGGACATGACTTGAAGAGATGGGTCACTGGGAGCATGCTCTGGAAGGGCCCACTTTCCCTGAGGCCCCTTCCCTTCCTTCTCTCTGCTTCTTGGCTGCCATTACCTGAGCAGATTTCTTCTGCCACAACCCTTCCGCCATGGTGTTCTGTCTCAACATTTTTTTTTTTTTTTGAGTCAAAAGATATGGAATTAACTGACCATAGATCAAAACTTTGGAAACACGAACCTGAGATAAAACATTCCTTCTCTCAGTTGGTATTGTTGGTTATTACGCTCACAGTGATGCAAAGTTGAATTACACATGAGGACTGCAAAAGAGTACTGCAACTTGGATGGATTTGATCATTTTCAAATATGAAAATTTGCCATATATTTGTAGAACTTTTATCTTTAAATTTCCAGTTATCTTTGTGGTACTTCTCTACTTTCTTAAAGTACTTCAAAATAAGACAGGTCTTACTCAAAGGATTTATTTTATTCCCCAAATTTAGTTTCAATTTCCTACATTCAAGTATTTGGTTAAATTCATATGAATTCTAGGTTACAAAGAGCTTGCAGATAAAGATTTTTCTTAAAATTTCCATATTTAACATCTTTTTCAGAAAAAAAAATACCCATTTTCCATTTATTCTATTCTCAGCATCTCATAATCAGTCAAATACAAAGCTAAATACAAAGCAGGAAACCTAGTTTCCTTTTAGAGAACTAGTCTCCAAATACTTATTAGAACTCTTTTTCAAATTACATTCAATAAAATGTTTAATCATGACTATGAGAACATTTTTAAATAACTATTATTTTTTTCATATACCACTCTGGCATTTACAAGAAATATTTGAGGGCATGGTGATCGATCTAGTATTTTGTATATGATACAAAATAATGAGTAACATTTCCTTACTTTATTCACATGTAATAGGGTTGCAATGAGTTCTTACACACTGGGAAATATGTGGTATCGTCTACCTTAAAATCTACACAAAGATTACATTGCTAATAAGCACACGAGTGTACCAGAGTTTGATCAATATTGAGTGTCCATCATAATTTATTTTGTACTGAACTTTAAGTATTTTTGAATGATGAGTATGTAGTAAATAATTGGATTTAGTTTGACTTCTGTCTTTTGTACATAATATATATCTTTGCAAAACATGTTTGAAATTCTGAGAATAAATCAAAACATTTGTTTGTTTGTTTGTTTGTTTGGTACTGGGAATTAAACCTAAGGGCACGTAGGTTCTTTTTAGATAGAGACTTGTTAAGTTGCTTAGAACCTAGTTAAGTTATTGCGGCTGGTTTTGAACTTGTAATCCTCCTGCCTCACTCTCTGGACCTCCTACCTTACCCTCTGGATTTGTTAGGATTAAAGGTATGGCTCAAATCATTTTTAGACTACATCGTAAAAGATCATCAATGTTGTTGGGCGGCAGTGCATGCCTGTAATCCCAATGCTCAGGAGGTTGAAGTAGGAGGATCATGAGTTCAAAAACAGACTCAGCAATTTAGTGAGACCTTGAGCAAATTAACAAGCCATTGTCTCTAAATAAAAAAAATATAAAAAGGACTGGGGATGTTGTTCAGGCTTAAGTATTCCTAGGTTCATTCCTTGGTCCAAAAAAAAAAAAAAAAAAAACATAAAAACTACAAAGATCATCAGTGTCTATTACACAAGTTTGTTCATCTAACATTATCATAAATAATATTTAATGATAGCATGAGTTGTGAAATAGAAGAAAGTGCTACTATATGTGTTGTTTTATATAGAAATACATATATTATACATATACACACATACATACATGCACTCCAATATCATATGTAATTGCTCCTATACCTTACCAAGTATATCCTCAAAGCAGGACACGTAACTGAGTTTGCTTTGTCATTGGCGGAGACTCATATAAATGTAGTAGTATTTATGAATCTCAGCTCCTACACTGAAACCTACAAAGAGCTCTATAGAAAAGTCCAACGTCTTTCTTCAATTGTACACTTGAAATCAAACAGCTTTCCTATAAGGATGAATATTGCAAGTTGTTGATGAGTTCTGATATTTCACTTTCCCAAAATGATAAAAGTAGACTCTTTAAAAATGCACCAAAGGCAAGTATTATTCCAAAATCTTATTCATCAGTGTCTAGCTGACTTCTATCATAAAAGTACACTCAGGCACCCATTTGGTAGCTATTTAAAAATAATTTTTTCAATCATTCCTCTTACTCAATTATTTCACTTCTGTAGAGCCCTAGGTAGAATTTACATGATCAACATTCTAGCCCCAGAGATGAACTGACTATAATTTACTTAAGCAAACAGATTTTCTTATGCTTTTATCAACTTTTTATTTTATTTTACTGTAAAAAGGTAAAGGCCTGCTGTGATATACAAAAGATACTTTTTAATGACACTTTAGCTTTTTCCCCAAAATGCCAAAGTAAAAAAGGACACTTTCCCTATGTTTAGATTGTTTTTATTGGCATGAAGCATATGGTTTTCTCCCAGAGGACTTTATCTAGAAATGAAATATATATCACCTACCAATCTCTTTTTAAGTCATTATTATATCTGAATGAAAGAATAGTATAAGTATTTTATTACTTGCATTTCCTAAACTATGCCTATTCTACAAACTGAAACAATACAACTAAATTCCAGGTCATACACAAGGATTTCTTCTAATAGAAATCTCTTGACAATCTGTTTTCATTCTACAAGTAAAGGAGTTGCCCCAGTGTGCCCACTACTGAGAATTCATTCACAAAAAGTAGATTTATCAGTTTTCAGAAAATGGTTCTCAGTTATCAGTATGTATTATTTTCTGATAAAGGAACTAACCTGGCTGGCATCTGACAGGTAAAAAGTAACGTGCATGTGTTCCTCCACAGGATGCCTGTCAAAATCCCTCAAAAATATGAGTTTCCTCCAGCCTTTTTGTTCATAATATCCCTAACATAAGACTATCATGATCACCTATATTCTCCTGCAGACAAGCCAGGGACTAAATACATTAGTTCTTTTTGGAGTTGTCTGAAGCTTTCACTTACTTCTAAATCCACCCACAGGGTAAACAATAGCACTTTCTCAATTTGAACTGTTTACAGTGGTTTTCACAATAACTTTTTGACGGTTGAAGACAAGCAGTGATCTCAAGAGTTTGTACATCCTGACAATCTTATTAAAATTCACAAATGTACCACTATCAATCCCAAACTTAAAAAAAGCAAACAAAAACTATTACTCCCCCAAATTTGCCACTATCAGAAATTACTGGAAAAACTGTGGAAGCCTGAAATTTTTATGACATGCCGATTATTTCAGTTTGAAGTTGATTTTGTAATTTAATATATAACTAGATGTAATATCTAAATTAATGTTAATAGTGAAATAATAAAGCTGGGATTGGGGAATATGTGACTGAGTACTTAGCGTACGTGAAGCCCTGTTTTCCATCCCTGACACTGATAAAAAAAGAAAGAAAAAACAGTACAAAAATAATAAAGCCATGTCTATGTCAACAAAAGTGTTAGCCTACATAAATAAAAGCTACAATGGGTTTTTTATTAAGGGAAGTAAATTTTTCCCTTAAAACCTTTTTATTGAGGAAGTGAATTTGACATTTTTGTCCTTCACTAAAATAACTTCATAATATAATTTTACCAAAAGGCTATGGAAATAAGCTCTTTAAAGATGATATGACAGCTTTGCATTATTTTAAAATTTACTATTTAAAAAAATTATGATAAGAGTGCTTTTAAAACATTTCAGTATGTAAAAGTTGAAAGGTTTAAGAAATCTCACTTAACTAAAGAACAGACTTACATTGAAACATTTCACTAGATCATCTGGAGGTTTTTTTGGGCATTTTTATCACCAACTCATTTCAAAGGAGCTACAGATGTATAGCCAAATTAAAAATGTATTATTAGAAAAGTAATACTGCAACATCAAACTGAACAATAATAGTAATAATGATAATAATAATCCAAAAATATATCTCCAGAATTTTGCCAGTCATTTCAAGATTTATAATCATTAAATAAAATTACAAATAAAATTAGTATTTCTATTCAATATACACTTTGGAGAACATTAATTAATTTTATTATAAAATAAAGCAGGGACAGAAACATTGCAGAATATGGTGAAAACTTACTAAATGAACAATAATATAACTATCAGCTCTGCCAAGAAGCAGTTTTGGCAATAATTCATGAGATTCAAGTGTGTTTTTTAAACATCAGATACAGGTTACCCTGATCTCATTGAGTTAATAATTTCCTTAATTTTTATGTTTATGATATTCTTCTTACCTTAATTATTTGCCTTGTGATTTGTTTTTTGATGCATAGATTAAGAATATGTTGTGTAAACTCTGTAATTCCGAATCACTTGTCTCTCATTTATTCTTATTTTAATTTTGTTTCAGACATGAAATAAATGAGTCAAATTGCATTCCTTCTTCATCATGAAATATTTTAAGATTTAATATTTAGATGAACTTGACAATGAAGCTACCTGGGTCTTTCATTCCATAAAACAGTTTTTATTATTCACATTTTTAAGTATGTGAGTGTTGAATTTTCATCTTTTTGATTCCACTTAGCAAGTGATGTATCCTTGGAAGTCTATACATTTTACACAAATATTCAACATTTAATGTTTTCCAAGAATTTAATTAACTTTTAAAATATTTATAGTATTATTTTGTAAAATTCTGACATATGTGTTTGTGTCTTCTCTCCATTTTTTCTTTCTTTCCAGCCACTCTTTTTTTTTTTTTTTTAATCTCTCCAAATGCTTGTCATTTTGGATAAATATTTGAAAAACAACAAAACAATTTCTCTCTATTATTTGTTTTCCCAAGTACTGTTTTTATCTGTTATGCTTCTTCTACTTTAGAAATTCTCTTTATGAAGACCAGATTTAAGATATTTATTTTAATATTTGTTATCTAGGTTTACTTTAATTTTAAAAATAAATACTTAATCTTACCTTATTCAATCACAATGATTATTCCTTTCTAAAACTGTAGATAATCAACCAAGCTTCACAAACAAAAGTAAACAAAAATTTTAAAAATAATTAAAATTATTGACAAACCTAAACTTTTCCTAGAAGTACTGATTAGTCTTCCTCTTCTGTGTTTGATATATAGAATTGCTATTAGTGGTTATTTTAAAATAGTTTTAAAATCATATATATATATATATGTTTTAAAAAACACACACATATATATATATGTGTTTTTTAAGTACTGAGGATAGAATCCCAGGGGTGCTTTACCATTGAGTCACATCCTCAGCCCTTTTTATTTTTGTTATTTAGGATAGGGTCTAGTTATGTTGCCAAAGCTGACCTCAAACTTTACTCTTGTCTCAGCCACCTAAGTAGCTGAGATTACAGGGGTATAATACCTAGTTCAATTTATATTTTTTCTTTGATCATAATAACATATTGCTAATTATCCCAGGTATATGGACTTTTTTCTTTCTGTTACTAAATTATGTTTCTGTTACTAAATTATAAATTATGCTGCAACTAGAAAAATTGCTATTTCTTTTTAATACTTAGGTTTTGAAAAGACTTGATTTATGACATGACAAATTTGAAATATATTTTGTATATATTTACAAAATAATTTTTGCTGTCTTCCATTCTGTAAATATCCAATTTGTCATTTTACTTAATCAAATCTTTCATAACTTAAATTTACATATGGATTTATTGTATGTTTTTACTGTGAAATATTAAGAGGCCTAAAACCTTACACTTGGAAGAGGGTTCTCTCTTATATTGGGGTTGATGTTTTTGATCTACAATCTATTCCTAATAGAGTCCAGTTTGCATCTTGTTGACTATTCAGAGTTTTAAAATTTCTGTAATTTTCATAAGAAATGCCCTGTGGAAGGGAACAAGTAAGACAGATTAACGAGGCATAAGAGATTCTGACACAGATTCTCCAGGTAATCCTGGAACTGAAATGCCTCAATGCATGCTAGATCATCAGAGACTTTCTACCTCTACCTTATTTAGACACTTGATGTGACTATCTTGGAAGGCACCACCTTTGGTGAGTTGACTGCTGCTGAAGCCATTCCTGAAACAAATGAGAGGTAATGACTATAGGTAAACAGCATTCTCAGCAACTAGGGCAACAGGGTATTTCTCACAGAGGACTGTGGGTCAATCACTATGTACACTCCATGGAGCTACAATGGTTTTCCTGTTGCTATATTAGTTTTAGTATGTATCTCCTGGCTCTTGACTTTATCTTTCTATTATATTCTTGTTTTTCTATATAGTCCCATCATTTTAAGTAGAACATTCAGTGTAATAACATTTAATTATCTTATTAACCTATCTAAAATGTAATTGTAAAAATTTTTAACATATATGTTTTTCTTTAAGTGGGATGAGAAATAACTTTTACCACTTTAATACCAAAAATTTATTTTTATTACTTTTTTCTACTGTATTAAGGATCTAGGTAGCATATATTTTTTCTAGCCTACAAAAGAGGTTATTCCATCATCTCATAGTTTCCATTTTTGCTTGTGTCAGGCAACACTCTTGTTTCTTTGGAAGTAATGTTACCACCTCTCCTTTCCACACCCAGATTCTTTTAAAGAATTTTGTAATTGTCATTTATTTTCTACAGTTTCAACAAGATGACTTAGGTTTGGAATGAAGATATTCTCCTCCAAGAGATTTAAAATTTGCTTTGAATAGTCACTCAGAGATATAACTAGTTTGGAATCACCTCTATGAAAGTGAATGCTTGATTATTAGCAAGGCCTTTAAAGCCTGTTTTTTGGTGGGGAGAGTACCAGGGATTGAACTCAAGGGCACTCACCACTGAGTCACACACCCAGCCCTATTTAGAGACAGGGTCTCACTGAGTTGCTTTACACCTCACTTTTACTGAGACTGGCTTTGAACTCAGGATCCTCCTGCCTCAGCTTCCTGAGCCACTGGAATTACAGGCATGCGCCAGTGCACCCAGTAAAGCCTATTTTTTAATATTGCACAGACAGATGTCCACTGATACGATTATTTTAACCCAATAAGATTATGCTTTCCTATAGTGGTTCTTCTGTTAGAGTACCATGTTCTTTGACTTTTATTTTGGTCTTTTTTTGGCCTACTTCTCCATCAAAAGATAAATAAAAATATACACTCAACAACAAAATTACTTCATAGTTTTGCTTTACTCTTTGGGCATTTATGCTTGTAAGGATTTAATCTAAAAATTTCTTATTTTACTGTTAGCTCTTTGATGCTTTCAATAACACTTTTAAAATATGTTTTCCAACTTCCCTAGGTATTTTCAGTAGAAAAGTTTTCCCAAATAACTTAGTCAATTATTTCTGGAAAATGGAAGCTCACATGTATACATGAACAAAGGCAAATATGTGGGTATTGATTATTAGTGTGACCTAGTTCTCAGAGCCACAGAACAGCAAAGGATTTGCAGATTCTCAATCTCTAGTGATACTTAAATACAAAGTGAAATTTTTCTTCTTGATGTGATTAACATAAAATCCCATTTCCCTAGTCAATCAAGAAAGTTCTAAAAGATAGCAACTTACTATGTACATATGGTAGTTAAAGAGGAATCTTGCTTGTGCCTGAACTGTTAATTGACAATAAAACAACTGTCTTTACACAGTTCAATGTTGATGAAACATTTGGTAGTATATCGTGGCATTTTCTTTAATATGAAAGCATTTAAAGACACTGACATGACAGTTTTAATTGAAACCTAATTGTTTATGTAATGGCTACTGTATACAACATTAAATGTGGACACAGTATCAGTCAGTAATAATGTGCATTCATGCTGAAAAAGACTCTTTCTTCACAAATATAAGAGAAAGCATATTCAGTAATTTCACAAGTTTAAGATCATTCAATCTTTTTAGTCTGAGACAAACAACAAAGAAGCAAATGTGGAAACAAATTAATGTGTTGTAGCTGAATCTGTTGCTCTTTAATGTCAAAACAGTGTTCAGAGGCTTTTGCTCCTATCATTTGGATGCATCTGTTACAGGCATAAAAGAAAGCAAAGAATTATTTCAACATGGATTTTCTTGTTGAATCTTACTCTATTTAATCTTCCACTGCATATTTCTTTTCAAATCAAAGTCTTTTTAAAGGCAAGTTTCAAATCGATTCTCTATGGTAGAGTCATGCATATTAAGTGTTAATCAGAACCAAAGAGATGTTTACAAAGACTTATTTCCAAAATTAAAGAATATTTTGTTTTTGCAACAAATTATTTATATTCCTTTCTTATTTAAATAATCTAAGTTAAAACACAGAACATCAAAGGACATATTATGGAGTCATTCTTAATATTGTTAGTATAGAGTAGCATTTGTTCTTAATAAAAACTCACATACCTAGTTGAAATAATAAGAAAAATTATGATAATTCTCAAATTTATTTCAAATCATGCTATTGTAGTTTTTATTCAATATTCACCATTTTTGAAAAAAAGTTTCTATTCAACTTTGTAAGTTCAATTAACAAGGATCAGATTGTTTTGAATAAATGGTGAGCTAGAGTTATAAAACAATCTTAGCTTACGTTATATTAAATATATATTTTATGTGAAAAACCTAGGCATTTCATTATTGCTTTGGATTGTACATATATTTCTGCCAATAATATCTTTATTGCTTTCTGCTCTATTGGCATAACCCTTGCACTGTTGTGTAAACATGATATACCAACTGTACATTTTGCTGGAATCTGATAATCACACTATTTTTAAAATTTGAGATACAGTTCAAAGTAGTTTTTCAGAGTAAAACTAAAATTAATTTTAATCTCTAATTTTAACATTAGATAGCTCTTCTCTGCAATAGTGATGGCTGTCTTAATTTGATTTTTGGAAGAAAAAATGTTAATAGGCATTAATAATGATAAATGCCTTTTATTCTAGGTTTTATGAGATATGGAATTATTATTTTTTATTAATTTCTATTTTATATTGCATTATAATGAATTAGGCAGAAACCAAATCAAAAATTTTATTTCAAAGTAGAAGTTAACATAAATCATTATTAAGTAAAGATTTTTTTCAAATGTCAATCCATTCAATGTGTAAATAAATACTCCAATATCTAAATTATATGTGAAATATTATTTTCACTTTATTTTTTATCTTTTTGTTCTTTATAAGCATGAGATGTTTTTCTCTGTTCCCACTCAGGTATAAAAATAGACCCTAACTGTTTGGGAATAAATCTTCAACCCCACTGTGAAATTCTTCATAAAGGCGTCCTGCCTTCACTAGTAAATTGAATCATACTGTGATGACTGTGAGAAGCAGCACTCCCATCAATTAGATGAATTTAATCTTTAAAGATAAGCTCAGTTTGATAACCATTAAGTGCACCTTCAATTAAAATGAAGAGCACACCTTTTTGTCTCAAAAAGAATTAATCCAAAATAGATTTTTAACAAAATACATACATCATAATTTGGTTTGGATGACATGTATAGATAATCTGTTTATATCCTAGTAGGCAATATATAGGAGCCATTAATTACATGGAAAGCCTTTTTAAATTATGTTTAAACTTTGTAGATCTATTTGCCAATTAAACATCTTAAAACTACTCATTGAACAAAAATAACATAAAGTACTTATAATGGTTATGTTATTAAATCACGGAAAAATTAAATAAAATAATATTATGAAGGAAATGACTCACAATATAAACATAACTTTGTTTTATTGCTATAAAAAGTACATTTTTCTTGTATGTTTCTTGTGACCCATTTAATGTACATTACAAGGACTTACAAGTACCATTTAATATACAGTGTCTTTTCTACAGTTTTTGTTTTGACAAAACTAAAGAAAATCTTTAAGCTTTACTGAGGAAAAGAAGAAAATCGTCCAGAGACTATTATATTCCCAACAAGATAAGGACATAAGCTAGATGGAACTGACAATCTACAAAGTGATACTGTGCAATAAAAGTAAAAGTTGGCCCAAGTGTAATGTTTGAATTTTAAATGCCAAGACTCCATTTTAAATCTCTGGATGTGTGTATGTCTGTGTGTGTGAGCACATGAGTAAGTGTACGTATCCCCCATCTGGGATTCTATCCACAAGCACTCTTATTTTAAATGTACATATCAAATTAATTTTTGCAAGCCTACCAAAGATTAGAACACTGCTATATGCCAAATCAAATTAGAGTTCACATTTTCCAAAGGCCTGCTTCCATCATTTTTACCAAAGTGCAGTTTCTCTCCACAGCATGTAATGCATACAAAATGGTATCAGGCTCACTTCTGAATATATTAGCTTAATGTCCAACTAGCCATTGCCATCCAGTAAAAATGACCTTTACAAGTAAACTATCCATTGCCAACAGAGACAAAACTTTGCATTTAGTCTATGCACACTACTTAATATTACTTATGATTACTCAGTCACCTGAAAGTATCAGGATAAATGGACCTTTATTTTTTTCCCACGAATCTGGAAAATTCCAGACATAGAATGTTAAACACCATGATATTTATCAGCAGCAATAGGCACATTAGTAGTATATAATAGCTTTAAATGGAGTCATACATCTCTTGCATAAATTTGAATATTTTGAGAATTACTTGGTTTATCAGTTTATGATTCAATGCATCTCTTATAGTTTTTTCATCTAATTCTAGAAGTGTAGTATGCCTTAGCTATGTTATTATTTCAATATTAATAACAATATTTCATATGCATTTGCATTTACAAAAACTTTTCCTGTAGTAAAGAATATCTTCTTATCTTTTTTCTCTTCCTAGTGAATTCTTATTTTTAAAGAACAAGATGAAATTTTATCCTTTTAATGGACTCTTGAATTGATTTTCCAGGAATGAATGAATCATCTTCAAAAAACTCAATTGTTCTCCCAAATCACATCATTTTTATAATTCTTCACACGATTTGGTGAAATTATTTGTTGACATAGCACAAATCTATCATGTTTGCCTGATATTCAAAGTGTAAGCATTCATTTCTGGATGCATTTTTTTGTTTTCTTTCTCGTTCTTGGTAATTTTTCTCCCTTTTCCCAGATATTCACTATGTACTTGGATCACTTTGGAAAATATGACCACTGATTTAGCACACAAAATATTCAAATCTTTGGTGGGCTTGCAGAAATTAATATGTACATTTAAGATATGAATGCATTTAAGATATGGATAGAATATCTGATATATTTATTTCTCATTTAAGATCAGTGAAATTATGAGAGATTGTCTCTGTTAGCAAGTAAATGGTTATCTTGTTTTCATTTCTTTCATTCCAAGAATACTAACAGCAAAAAATTACATTGAGTGGCACCCATACTTCATGTATTTGGTATCTTCTTCCTGTTGACAGAAAGAAACCAGGACACAGTGGGAAGTGTGATGGGTAGACACTGAGAGGTCAAAGACCATGACAGAAATGGTAGGAACACAAAGTGTGAAACACGCCTGCAGATGCTCATCTGACTTGGGTTCAGTATAGCCGACGGATGGTACACAGGGAAAGGAAATAATTGGCCAGACATTATCATTTGCAACTAAAGAGCAATTTTATTTTCTTCTTTTAAGATGGCAATACTTCAAAAGAAGTCTCATTTTCTTTGATTGAGTTAGGAGTGGGCATATGATTTTACTTTAGACAGAAAGAAATATTCTAATCTGCTTTGACAATTTATTTACTTATGTTCTTAAGGAGAACTTTAAATTGTTCTAAATTTCCATTGTACTTTTTCAAAACAATATTCAATCCTTTGAGTTAAGGCATCAATTCTTTGACTATGAGAGTGGTCCAATTTGAACATATTAAGAGTAACACAGGGAAATAATCATCAATTTCCACTCCTTTTTGATTTTGAAAGCTCCTAATTTAGTAAAATTTGAAACAGTCCGTCTACTAGGTATTTTCAAATCAATAAACATTTTTGTATTATTTCTTCAAATCATATCCCTTCTCTTTCCCACCACTCCAATTAAATATATTTCAGTTCACTTGGTATTGTTTCACATGTCACAAAAACTGTTCATTTGTGTATGTGTGTGTGTGTGTGTGTGTGTGTGTGTGTGTGCTTTTGTATGAAATAAAGTTTAAATCATTTTGATTACCTTGTCTTCAAATTCACAATCTTTCCTTGTAAATTTTTAAAGTTTGGGTTAGACCATTCAATGAATATTTAATGACTTTTTTATATTTAAAGTAAAAATTTTCAAAATTGATACTAACTAGGAAAACTGACAAAACACACACAAACATATCGAGAATCTCCAAGATCTTTCAACATTCTGCCTGATTGTAAGATTAAATGAGTGATTCTTATAAACACTTCCTTCCTATTTCCTTGATAATTTCATTTTATATATATATATATGTGTGTGTGTGTGTGTGTGTGTGTGTGTGTGTGTGTATTTAGTTTATCAACCTTCTTTCAGTTTCATCATTGTGCAATGTACAATATTTTCAACTGGAATTATCTTAACTATGATTCAATTTAATAAACTCTGAGGCATGATCCATAGTTTCTATTTCAACCATTAGTATTATTATTTTTGGACTTATGCATCTATATCCATTGACTTTATCTCTCTTTTTCTCTCTAGTTGTCTACCTTCTTTTCTGTCAGCCATTTTTGATTGTTTGGTTTCCAGTCTCCAGCTCTAAGTCAAGGGTCTGTTGGATCAACTGGAAATTTTCTGTTAAACTTCCACTTTCTTATACTCCTGTGCCAATCTTGGATGTGAGTATAAAAATTAAAAACACAGCAGAGTGGTTTCCTTTTCTAAATTTCTAGTTAGATTTTTCTAAATTTCTAGTTAGAATAAAACATAAAATCACAGAATTTTCCAGAATGGAGTTGTTACCTTACCTGAAGCATAGATTTTAGTAGAAATTGACCTATATAGTTCTTCTTTTCAAATTCTCCATAAAGATATTTTCAATCACTTTTTACTTTCTTCAAATTTTTACCACTTTAGTTTTCTCTCATGACCCGCCTCCACTCTTTCCTTGACACTAATTTCAGAGGAAGTATGTGTAATTACACAAGAACTGCCATAGATTCCTACTAGCAAATCAACAAACCAGTGTATCTTCAATATCTTTTCCATTTACCCTTTTCCTACAATAGATATTCAAAGTTTTCTTTGTTTAGAACACATATATCATTTTTCTTCAGCATGCTTAATTATCTTACTCCTTCTATTTTTCCAAATAATATGTAAGGAATTATCAGTTTCCATGAGCAATTTATCTAGTTCTTACAATCTCTCATCTACAAAATATGGTGCTTCTGTTAAGTAGTTTCAGGAAATTTCTGTGTTGCATTTTAGTTATTTTTAATCTGTTTTTCTTCATGTGAGTATAAGCTCACATATTATATCTATGTTTAAAATTCCCTTTTTCAAATGTGCTGAACAGTAACAGTTAATAGGAGGTAAATTATAAATTTTGTTTTAAATTTCTATTATTTGTATGAATGATGCATATATTGTATATTTATGTATTTATTTATATATACATACATATAGATACATACACACATATATTGTTTATTCTCTACTGTGAAACAGAATAGTATGGTAACTGGCACATAGAAATATCAGTTATGGATATGGTCGATATCTATATCCCCTAGGTTTAATTCTGTGTTCCTTCACTTTTTAGCCCTATGACCCTGGACAAATTCCTAAATATTTCTGTTTTCTTTTCTATAAATTGACTATGACTATAATAACTGTATTTTTTTCACACTTTTTCAAAAGGGTTCTTAAATGCTTTATCAAGTGTTAAATGTATAAATAATTAACATCATGTTGTTAAATGTTAGCTGTTATAGTTACTGAATATCACTATTATTATCAGTTTGTATTAGTCAGCTTTTCATTGTTATGACCAAAATTCTCGAAGAGAATAATTAAGTGGAGAAAAGGATTCTTTTGACTTATGGTTTTAGAGCTTCGGTCCATTACCAGCTGATTCCAAGGTAGAAACATCATGGTGGAAGTGTGGAGGAGGGAATTGCTCAGTTTGTGGCAGCTGGGAAACAGAGAAGATCCTGGGGAGAATAAAAACCCTTCCAGGACAAAACCACCTTAACCTATTTCCTTCATTAGGTTCTACTTCCTAATATTTCATGTAGTCCTCAATCCATTGATGAGGTTATACATGCCATGATCTAATCACTTCTGAAAAATGACACCTCTGAGCATATGAGATTTTCAAGGTCATTCTACAATCAGACCATAACAGAACTGAATGAATAAATAAATAAGAAAATTAATTTTTAAAATAAAATAAAGGATAAATTCCTTAAATAGATACAGCCTCCTTTTAAAGTTACTTGCTGCAGTTACTATAATATTTGACACAATGTGTATTCCACACCAATTAAACAAGAGAATGGTGTACTACACTTAAGATGAAAAAACTTTGTCAGTAAATTGATGTTAGCTTGATTTGATTGGAAAGGGAACAGAATAATCATGCTAACAAGGAAAATACAAGTTGGATTAAAATAGAATAAAGTAGAACACAGTTTATCATTTTGCAATTTAAAGTGGGAGGTAAAGTATGAATATATAACTACGATGAAAGATGATTTAATTTTGGACCTAGACCTTAAATATCTTGTTCTAAGAACAAAATAAACCATTATATTTCATAATTTAAACATATACACATTCTTAAGTATCTCTAATGACTCCTTAGTTCATTCACCAGTGCAATAATGTCTAAGTCCTTAACAGAGCATACTTTGTCTTACATCATCATCTCCAATCTTTAATTTAGAACTCACCTCTGAGAGTTTCTCCTATCAACACCAGATGTTTTGAGCCACTTCCCCTTGAAAGTTCATTCACACTTCTGTGCCATTGCACAGGTTGCTTAGTTTTGTGGTCCATTCTCTCCCATAATTCCTATTCTTTTAACACAACTCAAACTTAAAAACCATCATCAACTTTTTTGGCACTAATGGATTTAGCATATGAGAAAAAAATGGACATATCATATGAAAAATGTGTTAGAGATAATGCATATTGACCTCATTCCCAGTGATGACTTCAATTCAGTTTATGTTTCAATGTCTCCATATCCATATTATCAGCTGAATAGTCCACAATAACCTGCACAAGCCAATTCAACTGTCCTTTAATAAATCTTATTTATCTTCAGGAAATATCAGCTCAACAACCCAATAGCAACTTTGTGACTTTTCTCAACAAATTTTCTCTTCTGGAAACTTTTCTTCTTCAAACAATCAAACCGAATATTTACTAGGTTATTTAAATTTTTGTTACAACTAACCAATGGTCCAGGTTGAAGAAATCTCTGGCAGTGTCTTGGTCTCTCCTCCAGTGTTACCTCTTGCTATGTCTCCTTTGAATCTTGTGCTGCAGTCACACTGACTCTATTACTGCTCTTCAGCAGCATATGCTTATTCCCACTTGAGGAACATGACATAGGCTAGTCCCTTACTGCCTTTTTAGCCTTTCAGACAAAATCACTAGCAGTTTATCTTAGGGAATTATTTTCTGAGTTATAAATTTAAGGCTTGCTTTTGGTATGAATCTTAAAGAATCATGAAAATACATCCATATGCTTTAAAGCACATAATTTACTTGTAAATAATAAGTGAGACAGCAGGGAGGACCCTGATGCCCCAAAAAGGTATTTTGCTTAATGCAAACTACTTTCAAGAATTTTTTTCACTAGTAATAGTGGTTCAGGAGTTGCTGACTCTTCCCCCAAGCTTTGCTGCAACCTACAATGTACAATGTGCCTGAAGTGACTTACATATGACCTTCCTGATGTGGCTGCATGGAGCACCTCCGCATATTTTATGAACTGAGTGCAGATGAACCTAATGGGCATGTGCACATCATGGTGCCAAGTGTAAAACCAGGCACCATGAGCAAAAATCTGAAAGATGTGCAGAAATCTTGAGATTGTGTGCAACAGCTGACTGCATACCTGTGTGAGCCCACCCTTTTTGTTTATATAAGCTTTGCTGCTCACATCCAACAAGCAGTCTGGCGATCCTAACCTATGCACTGTCTCCCTTTTTTTTTTTCACTACAAGTCCCAATAAAGTCTTATTTAGGTAGTATAGCTTACTTTTAAAAAATTTCTATCTCAAATTAAGCAACAGATTCTTTGGATGAACTGGTAACACTAAGAACTGGGGGCTGGTAATTCTAAGAGATGGTAACATAAAAAATAAAATAAAACCTGTTCTTTGCCTTTTCAAAATTTCTATCTCCAACTGAGCAAAAGAACCCCACACTGATTGGCAGCCTAAAGTTTTAAAGCAAATTGTTGTCCTTTATACACTACTCTCCTTGAGGACAAGGACTAACTTATATTTTTGCTTATTTTTGTACATTAGCACTGACACATTACCTGGTATAAAAAAAAGGTGTTGAATTACTGTCTA
The DNA here is from genome assembly GCF_902686445.1 of Sciurus carolinensis. Lineage (NCBI taxonomy): Eukaryota > Metazoa > Chordata > Mammalia > Rodentia > Sciuridae > Sciurus > Sciurus carolinensis. Next base: position 58,726,479 of record NC_062217.1, on the reverse strand, counting down.
TCTGTGCTTTAAGAAAAATCAGAAACCCATGAGGTCTTTTTGAATAAAACTTATGACTAGGAAAACAGAATTTTATAAAATTAGTCACTTTGAGAGACACAGGTTTGAATTATAAAAAATATTAACTATTGGGTAAATTGAGCCCTGGTAAGTAGGAAATTTGAAGATAACATTTCCAAAAATTCTGGAAAATTTTCTTCCCTCAGTGCATAGTGCCTTTTACTAATTATAACTCAACAATTTTCTAAGTATTATCATGGGGATGATAGTATACATGTGTTCATGTATGTGTAATATATTTATATATATCCAAGTACTATATACATATAAAATATATATTCACATTATTTATATTTCCATGTCTCACCTTTTTCTTTTAGTTTTTAATAAATTCTTTAAATGAATAACCTATCCTTTATTGTTTCTCTCAAAAGTTTTAAAATAATCTTCTACACAAAATAAGCAATCAACAAATATATCAAATTCATGATGTTATACCCATAATGCCTGATTACAGTTGGGAAACTTGTGGTGTATTAATTGTATCTCATAGGTGCTATACAGTGTCTTTATTAGTCCCATTTACACACCCCAAACAAATGGCCAAAGGAGGGTACTTGTACTAATGTAAAGAAAAGAAAAATTTAACCAGTGGAGTTTTAGATGATTTTATGAGTACATGTTGACCCTAACCCCAGAAGATTCAAGCAATGATTTTAGATATTAGTTATCAGAATTTATAAGTGAGGAAGCTTTATAAGGATTTCTCCTGTCATTGACATTTCCTCCTTAAAACACTAATATTAAAGAAATGGAGCAAATCCATGATAGAATCTTGTCAGGGGCTTTGTCTCCTTTGATATTGTAAGATGAGAACCAGAGCTAATAGTTAGGACAGTGTTCTTTAAGCCAGCAAATTGCATGAATTTTACATAACAGGCAGCTGGTTTTTATCAGGAGAATAATGGAATAGAGGTAATGTTCTCAAGTAATCAATTGGGTAACAAAAAGGAAAAGGGAAAGCTATTATGCAAATATATAGCTAAGTATTTCTAATCTATTTTGAGGGGCTTCAACGTAAGATGTGGAAAAACTACAGATTGAAACTTTTGACCAGTGGCCAATTATATTTTAATAGTAGGTACCTGTACAACAATTATATTTTAATAGTAGGTACCTGTACAACCTGGACAATTATTACTAATGTAGGTGAGCATACATTATTTCACTGTTATATTACCACCATTCCCCATTTGTTTATTTCTCATGGTGAATGTATTAAAAGTGACAATTTGCAGATATTTCACTTCTAAATTATATGATTTGGAATCTAAATAACAAATAAATGAACAAAATGTTATAAATTATCAAATCTAAATAATAAATACCCCAGTACTAAATCTACACTTTGAATAAGATTCAACTATTAAATAATGAAGCATATGAAGCGAGAAAAAAGCTGCAGTACGAAAACAAGAAGGATTTCAAATAATGATCCTTAAGGATGACAAATTCCTGTGCAATTCAGGAAAAAATAATAAAAGTCATATTTCTTAAAACATGATCCAACAACACAAGTTCATGTAGATTTGCATCCTAGTTCTCTTATCTGCGTTCAATATCCGATTCAAAGTCTTTACAGAAAATGAGTTATACATGTAAATGCAGATGCTCCTTTTAAGGCACTCTAATTTTTATTATCCTACACAACTATCTTGACAGAAATGTAAAAGAAGAACCGACTTCCAAAATCAATGAGCCATTAGAACTGGAGGAGACCGCCTGAATAAGATGAAAGTTTAGGAATGATGATTAAACGGAGAATTGCACCCAGGCGATAGGACTGCCGCTGCCTCCTCAGAAACAACCACTTCAGCATACTTAAGGGGAGTAATGGTTCTTTAAAATTTTTTCTTTATGTAAAAGGTTCCATTATATTTTCAGAAAATTATCTTTGAATCTTCATAGAAATGTTATTGATTTTTTTCAAAAGGATCTAAAGGCTTTATACCAAATAGAAAAAAAGGAAATAGAGCATTCACTTCTTCCTGGCATTATTTTAACCTTAAATCAGTTCGGAAGTAACTAAGAGTTTCAATAGAGGGGAAAAATTACCAAGATTGTAAATTATTAGTACTGGTTACAGAAAGTTCTCTTGTTAAATTCTAATCTATAAGCATTCTAATAGCATGTAATTACACAGAAATGCTGAAAATAAGATGACAATAATTATAGTAGAAAGCACAATATTGACATGTTCAGAACAAGGAAGTAAGAATGAAATAAACTATTTCCCCATTTTTACTAAATTTGTACCTTAAGGAATAGGGGGAAAGGTGGCAATTTATCATGGAAAGCAAACAAAATTTGGACTACGTATGAATAAGTTAAACGGTGTAGAACAGACAGTAATTTCAAGCCAGTTGTTGTAAAATGACTAATTGGACACTGTCAGTTAAAATTTATTTAAATAGAAATGATTATTTTTAAAAAGATTGAAAATTCTACATTCTATATTTAGGCATATGTATATATGAAAGAAATGATAACTAGGTCATATTATCATTATAAGAATTAAATGATGTAACATTTGAATTTTTAGTATCTTGCACATATACTCAATTGATGTTACCTATTATCAATATTTTTATTGTTCTTTGTAGTTTCTGTTAAGGTTTTGCTGTTGTTATGTTGTTATCATTTTAACTTAGTATCCCCAGATATTTGCAGGGCAATACAGGAATGTAAAATGTATATGTATTCATTGAATTTAATGACAATAAAAGAAAATGTTCTAATGTGACCTCCTTTACTATCTGTCAAACCACTTTAACTATTCTCCACTTTTTCAATCTATCTCAGAAGAAGAGATGTTCCAATATCTTCATGGTTATTTTTCTTTTTCCTTCTTTTTTTTTTTTTTTTTTGATATTGGGAATTGAACCCTGGAATGAACTCCCACTGAACTACATCCCCAGTCCTTTTTAATTTTTTTTTTTCTTTTTTTTACTTTGAGACAGGATGTCACTAATTTTCCCAGGTTGGCCTTGAACTTGAGAGTTTCTTGCTTCAGTCTCCCAAACTGCTGGGATTACAGGCATGTGCCATCATGCCCAGCTTCCAATGTTTTCTAGACAAACCCTAACAACTATTTTTTCTGATCTAGAACCCACTTTTTTTAAAAATCATGATACTCCATTATATTTATAAATGTTCCCTTTAATATTCAATTTCTCCCTATATCTTACCATATATGATGTCCATCAAAATCACCAATGCAAACCTTTTATGCAAGTATATAATATTTTAGGAAACAGATATGCCAATCATGTTTTACTTTTAACTAGATAACTGAACTCATTTATGGGAACCCTATTTTAAGAGATATAGGTATAAGTAGGTCAAATAAATATGTGTTATTGAAGTTACTTAAATCAGAGTACAAAGATTCAACCACAATAACAAATATGTGCCAGACACAGTTCTTAAAACAAATGATAGGCTTAGAGAATAGATTTGTTTGACTAAAAAAAAAAATAGAGAATAATTGAAAACAAATAATGTTTAGTTGAAATAGAAATAGATTTCAGTGACATAAAATAACACAACTTTGAAGATGACATAGAGTAAACATCTGCAAAGTAAAGAATGGATTTTTTATGTGACTGGAATTTTTAGAAATTTTTGTATATGAATGAAATTTTTAGGAATTTTTAGGAATTTGTGTGAATGAGGGTGAAGTATGGTTTGATGTTAATTAAAAGGATTTGATCAATTGAGATATTTGGCATTCCTCAGATATTTCTTTTTACTCTGGAATGATGATCCCATAAAAATATTTCTCTGAGGAGGATATTATTTAAGAATAAATTAATCATTTTTCCCCAGTTCTGAAAGACCATAATATGAAAGAGACATTGGAGTTATTTCTAAACCAAAAAGAAAAACATGAAATAGCTCCCATGTGGCTATAATAGATTTCCTTTTAATAGTAGATGTTGGCCCCGCACCTAATCACTCTCCACCGCCCTGCCTCCATCCCCTAGCGACAAAGCTTGCCCAATCACCTACTGCCCTGTCCCATACCCTGGCCTATAAGACTTCTCTCCACTCTATAAAAGTGTGCACATTCTCTGAATAAAGCGGAACTTCTCCGGTGGACGGACAAAAAAAAAAAAAAAATAGTAGATGCTCCAGCATAAACAAGATTCCTCAAAAGATAATGCCAACTGCATAGCACTTGGAATCATTGAGTACTTGTTACCAGGCAGTTTCAATGAAAGTTACTACAGATTTTATCCTCAAAATAGTCCTATCAGGTTGTGCTATTACTTCATCCAATTTATGAAAACTATGAGGCTTTGGAAATCTTCCATACAGATAGTAAGAGATTTAGAATTCAAACCAAGCTCTGAGGCCAGGGTCCATGGATTCACCCACTTTCCCTTACTGATATAGTAGGATGAGGAGCCTGCTCTCCCCTTTCCAACATGGAAGGAATGTAGAGTCAGTTCAAGCATCAAAAGGTTGTTTCCATTGAAGGTTTTAAAGTATGGGAGGTAACAATGCGGAGAGAAACAAATTCTACTTTAGCTACAAAATCTTATGGCTTTTAAAAGGGTTCGAACTGTATTTAAAAACAAGATTCAGAACTGACAGTTCACTAGGTGACCTTGGGAAACTTACATAGATTTTCTATGTCTTTCATCTAGAAATTATAGAAATATCACTCTACAACATTTAATAAAATGAAATAAATTTGATAAATTGCTCAGCCCAGTGCTTAGTATTGACTGATCATTCCAAGAAATTAAATAATATTTCTTTGAATTGTTTCATCATCTAGTCATTTATTCATCCAATATTTATTATGTATCAACAAGGTCCCTAGTTTTGTTCTTCATTCTGAAGGAAAATATTGGTGACAGGTATGTTTCCTGTTGTCTAGCAGTTGAGAGTCTCAAGAAATGCTTATAGCTATTCTAACAGCTATCATATAGGAAATTCTTTCTTCTAAAGTATATTCAGATTTTTTAAATTACGAACACACATGCACATGCACATAACAAATTATCTTCCCCCATCCTGCAATTGAAGAAGCTTCACACAGTTCATTCTTCACAAGCTTCTTTACTTTTTCATAAAGTAACTGAAGAGTGGTTTGTAATAAACTCCTCTGAAAGTATTCATCTCTGCCCTCCCCTCCACTGCTTGCATGTTTTAACCTCAGCCTATATCATGGTGAGGCTTATGACTCTATTAGTACTGTACCTTTAAAGACACACACCTCTTCTTATATTCTTTGTCATTAGGTAAACAACAGAGCCTTTTTGTTATATGAATATTTTGTCATTTTTTTGTAATAGTTCCCGAATATCATAGAAACATCAACTTCTGAGATCTCACATAGCATGTCAGTCTTGTTATATGTAATTCTATACTCCATTTTATCCTCCAGAAAAAAATTAAATTAATGTGAGATTCATACCTGTTATAGACCTGTAATGTTATTTTTACATTTCAAGCATGAAGGAAAAATAACATATAATATCTGCTCATTATAACAAGATTATACAAATGTGCCAAGAATAAATCTGATCTTAAGTTTCTTAGGAAGTCAGTCTGAAAATGTGATTTGTATAGATTCTTATAGCACACTAATTTGACCTACAAATGAGAAGGTAACAAAAGGACATTTTATAGATGCTTCTAGAAAGTATCACAATGATAAATTATTGTTCACCAAAAGATGAATCAAAATCAAGGATGCAAAAAAGTGCTTATGTGAAATGATTGGGATAGCCAAGAAGTCTAAGCCTTCTCTACAATTCAGCTGCCTTATCTTATTTTAGTAAAACAAAAAAAAGTTATAAGTAAAAATGCCAGGCATATCTCAACTCAACAAGGCCATAGTTTTTAGTGTCCCTTGTGTTGCATTTTAATCCTGTGAAGTTATATAAATTATTTTCCAATGGAGTGTATGAATAAGTCATGTTTAAAATTTTCATGTTTTACATTCGTCAAATAATTAGCTTGCATTCTCTACTCTGGTGCTTCCAGGAGGGCTGAACATGACTGTGGGGCTGGAAAAGAACCATCAAGAATGCCAATGTGGGTCTTGTCAATAGCAACTGAAGAAAATTATGCAGAAGGAACTTGAGCTCTGATAATTTTATGGAGAAATGATGCATCCTCACTTTGGAGCACTGACCTACCTGTAGATTATGAGAGATATTTAACTTGTGTATTTTTGAGTCAATGTATTTTTCAGTCTGTATTTCATCGTAATATAACCTGTTTCCAAACTTTTACTTTTAAAGGATAAATAACATTTAAATAGAGATAAAATATTTAATGCAAAATTAAAATAATTTTGAAAACAAAAACGTACAAAATAAATAATAAGAGCAAGCATTTATTATTTATTTACTCATGAGCCTTGTTAATTGCTATGATTAAGAATTCAAGAAAAATCAACCTCATCTGTAAATCTAACTTTAAATATGAAAGATAATGGAAGAGAACTGAAAGTAAAAAAAAAAATAATTATTATTATTGCTTATTTTGTATAATATTTGGTTGGTAAATTTAAATTTCAAAATCTCACTAAAACTAAAGATATTATTTTTAATACTCTAATTTATTAGAAACTTTTAGTACTGTTGCCATGTGCATACTAACTATCCTGTAAGAACCTCCTTTCAAATTACTGAGCCATGTTTGCTCTACTAAATACGGCTCTTTGATAAAAGCAAATATCACAGATGAAACTTGGTACATATTGGAATAATTGGATGCTTTCTCCCAGGTATTCGAATTTGTCTAAGCTAAAGACAAAAACTAAGAATCAGGATGGTGAGTGATGATAAATAAACAAATAAATAAGTCTATTAGGTATTAGATCAAGCTTACATAAAGAACAAAATAAAAAAAGAAAAAGAAAAATTAAACTGTACACAGAGCTTTACATAAAAAAACCAAAGGAAAAGAGACAAAATTATGTTTTCCCGAATAGGTCCTAAGAAATTAACTATTTTGTGAAATTTACTGTTTATGATTCATAAATGTACTTTCTACCTTCCAATGACATATATGCATATCAGCAGTGCCAGCTAACCACCAGTACACCACAGAGAGGAGTTACAACACAAACAGGGAAAGAGAAACACAGTGTAAAATTTGTCATGGGAAAACCTATAGAACAGGAAAGCAGAACAATTTAACTGAAACGAAGTCCATACAACAAGTTGGTATTTGAGAAGCACTCTACATTTTTCAACTTGCAAGTGAAGAACTGAGATAGGGAGCCATCCTGAATAAGCCACACTGCACCTCGATGCCATGGAAATGAGGAGACCATATATTGCCACACTGTCCCTGTAAGGTTACTGTGTGACCTAGGGTGTCCTTAGCACAGTGAATTGAAATGAGCACAAAGAGAATTGTGTCAAGGGAAATTCTGGAAGCAGATATGGAGAGGGGTGCAGCCTGCTTTCCTTGTGAGAGCAAGTATTTCACTTTATGTAATTCCTTAAATAAACAGATTATGTAACTATTGGGTTTATAAAATATTTAGCTTATATAATTCCTTTCCCATCACTCATGTTGCTCTGGTTATTAACTGTGGATAGCATGGGACCATCAGTCAAAGGACTAGAACCATATGAGTACCATTTGAGAAAATGGCACATTCATGAATAGTGGAGTGTTCAGTGTTGGTTATCCTGCCCCAAGATACAGATGCCCAACTGGGTTTAGCATCATCTTTCTGGCCCTAAGGATATCTAATCCTTCCAGAAGAGATACCACCAGAGAAACATTCCAGAGCTTAAATCAAAGCCAAATCCTGATCGCCAAAACTTCCCATACAGAACTCTGCATCAGCCTTGCCCTGGAAGTGCATCAATCTGTCCAGGTAAAATTCCAATTGAATATTTTCCATGCCCTCCTAGTTTATACAGTTGAAAGGAGAAGGTGAAAGCTATTTTATCCAGCTTTCATTTCAGGTCACTCCAACTGGCAAATTGGTGATTAACATAAAGGAGAGAGGAATTAACAATCTTCAGCCTTTCCTATATATCTAAGAAATACCCAGTCCACAGTGAAATGGAAAGAAGAGCAGCCTGGAATAGGCAGTGAACTTCTGTTTTTGGCAACAGTTTTGACTATGGCAAGAAAGACAATCCTTCCTTTTCTTATTAAGATTTACATCCCTACCCCTGCCTTTTTTTTTTTTTTTCGTTATTCATATGGTATTCTTGCCATGCTGCTTAATTCATAGAGTATTTTGTTTGTGTGTTTTTTTCACATTTTTAATATTCTGAGCTTTCTTTCACCTTCCTATCTCATTTTATTTTATTGTAATGAAGAGTGATTTCACCATCTTTTAAAATTATTTATATAATGTCTTTCCCTACTAGACATAGTGCTGGGGTGTTCTGTGGAGAGCAAAGTTGACAACTGCTATTTTCATTAAGGCTAGATCTAGATCGTGGCTATTTATCATTGTGGCTGTTATTAATCATTTTCCCCATCCTTCCTCTATTTGTGGTAATTAGTGATGTAGATATCATAGTAAATATTGGCTATTTATTCATTGCTGTACATTATTCAATGCTATTATAATGATTATTTTTTTTTTCCCCCAATTTTATGAGAGAGTCTGGGAATCCACTAGGATATGATGAGTTTGCAGTGTAGAGACTCTGTTATTAAGTTCAACTCACACCCCAGCTAAGAGAGAGTGGACCTTGCTCTGGCACACAAACTTCAACAATGCTTTAACACATAGAATAGTGAAGATGAAAAACCCCAAACCGATGACCAGAAAACAAAGAGGTGTGATTAGGGTGGGTCATCAGATCCCATTTACAAACATCTACACCTATAGCAAAAACAGAGATTCCAAGACAGAGGTTCAGAGGAATCCACAGTATTGTAGTAGTTCTCCAAAAATAGTTTAAATCTACAATTCTGCAATGACAAACTGAGAGACATTTGAAGCTGAAAGAAACACTTGAATTATGTTGATCCTGGTCGAAGCTAAGATATACACATAGCGCAGGACTCATAACAAAATAGATAACTACTCAATAAAGGAACTCTTCATAAAAGAGAAAAAAAATCCATCCCAACAGGCATGCCATCATCATCATCTTTGAAAGCATGAGAAAAAAAGTAAAGACATTTCATCGCCTAAATTTATAATATCACAACAAAGGTACCCACAGATATTCAAGGGGATACAATCTTGGAGAAATACTACAAAAATTATTTACTAAAATAATTAATGGACTAAAAGAAGATATAAGGAAAATAGTAAGAGAACAAATACAAAAGGTGAAAGATAAGTTCAATAAAGAAATAAAATTCCACAATCTTTGAAAATAAATCAATTAGAACTCCTGAAAATGAAAGAAATAATAAATAAAATAAAAATTTACTTAAATATTTTACCAACAGATTATATTATGTAGTAAACATAACTTTAGGTCTCAAAGACATAAAAAGTTGAACCTGAATAAGCAGAAAAAAGAAAATAAAACCCAAGAGCATATGATCAAAATATACAAGAACTGTAGGACAATATTAAGAAAACTAACCTAAACTTTAATGGGAATGAACAGAGCATGGAGATGCAGGCAAATTGCATTAAGAGACTTTACACTGAAATAATAGCAGAAACATTTTTGAACACTAGGATTGAGATAGGTATCCACAAACAGAATGCATACAGAACCCCAAAAAGACAAGATTGAAAAAGAAACTTTTCAAAACACATAATCAAAATGTGTCACATAGAGAATAAGGGTAGACTATTACAAAATACAAGAGAAAAATGTCAGGACATATTTAGAGGTAAACCACTAAGGCTTACTTATGACTCCTTAACTCAGATTATAAAACCTGGAAGGGCCTAGATTGAGATCATCCCAGCTCAAAAAGAAGACAATTTCTAACCAAGATTGCTTCATACATCAGAATTATTCAATATTGATGGAGAAGTTAAAACTTTTCAAGATAAGGATAAACTAAAAAAAAAAAAATTATGACTAAGCTAGAACTTCAAAAATACTTAAAGAAATACTACAACAAAACTCAAAAAACAAATGATAGACTTTTTGAAGAGGTGAAGCACACGAGGAAAGCAGTTAAGCAAGTGAAATTAAGACTAAATTAAATATATGAAACAAATCAAAATGGTAAGAAATAAGAAATATCTCTCTTATTCTGAATATAAGTGGTCTCAGTTCTTCAGTTATATCACATGGAAAAGAAAAGAGGATTAAAAACCAAGATCCAAATACATGCTGTTTTCAGGACACTCATCTTATAGGCAAAGACTTCCAGTGGCTGAAAGGATGGGAAAAAATATTCCATGGAAATGGAGTCTGAAAGCAGATAGAAGCTGCTGTTCTCATATATAGCAGAGCAGGATTCAAGTACAAATTAATCAAAAGAAACAAGGGAGTTCACTAGACACTGGTAAAAATACAATCTATTGAGGAGATATAATAACAGTAAATATACCCCACATGTTAGTTTGCTTAAATCTCATACTCCAATATGATAATACATGATGATTTCAACACATCCCTCTTAAAAATAGACAAATCATCTAGACACAAAATCTAGACACTTCTGACTGAAATAATACTATAAACACAATGGATCTAATAGGCATCTGTAAAACATTTCATCCCAAAGAGTTGAATTTACATTCTTTTTAGTAGTTCATGAAATCTTCCCAAAATAGACCACATCTTATGTCACAAAGAAAATCTAAGCAAATACAACAACAAAAATCAAAGTAATCACTTGCATTTTATCAGAACAAAATGAATGAAATTAGACATCAACAGCAAGAGTAATTACAAAAATCACATAAATGCATGAAAATTGAAGAAAACTCTTTACAATAAGCAATGGATCATAGAATACCTAAGTGTAAAAAAAGCATTCTAAGATTCAAACAAGAATAGCGATACAATGTATCAAAATTTCTGAGACCCTGTGAAATCAGTTCTAAGAGAACTGTTTATAGCATTAAATGTCTATGTTTAAAAAAAAATAGATGCCAAAAAGATCCCAAATAGAAACTCTAATGCTATTTCTCAAGGTTATAGAATATCAGAAACAAATTAATTCCAAAGCCAAAAGAAGGCAGGAAATAATTAAAAACAGAACCAAAACTAATGAAATAGAGAATGTAAAAAGCAATATGAAGAATCACTGTAACAAAGAGTTGATCCTTAGAAATGATAAACAAATTGATAAACTCTTATCCAAATTAGACAAATGAAAGAGAAAATCCAAATCAAAAATATAGAGATAAAAAGGAGGTATCACCACAGAATGCTGAGATCAAGAGAATCTTTGGGGACTACTTTGAAAATTTGTATTTCAATAAATTAGAAAATCTACAAGATACTGAATAATTTCTAGATTCATATGACCTATTCAAAATGAAACAAGACAATATAGAAAAACTAAACAGGTCAATAGCAAGAAAAGAGATTGAAGAAGACATAACAAGTCTTGAAACAAAGAAATCTCAGCTGAGTTCTACCAGACCTTTAGAGAAGAATAGTGCAACTCCTCCTCAAATTATTTCATGAAATAGAAAAGGAAGTACACAAACAAATTCATTCTATGAAGGCCCTGAAATAAAAAATCAGATAAAGAAACAACAATGAAAGAAAATTACATACCAACGTCTCTGATGAACATGTATGCATAAATCCTTAAAAATGTATTAGTCATGTTCATTCAGAGACTGTACATCATGATTAAGTTGTGTTCATCCCAGGGATGAAATCTTGGTTAAATATACAAAAAACAAAGACTTTAATTGACCACATAAATAGAATTAAGGACAAAAATTGCATGGTTCTCTCAATAGATACAAGAAAAAGCTTCAAAAATTCAGCATCTATTTAAATTGTTAAATATAATAAAGAAACTAGAGAGATGGGAATTTATCTCAATATCATAAAAGCCATGTAAAACAAACCTAAGCCACCATTATATTGAATTGAGATAAACTGAAAGGATTTAATTTAAAATCAGAAAAAGAAAAACAAGAATACCCACTAATATTCAATACAGGTCTTGAATACCACTCATTTTGAATACTGTTCTTGAAATTTTGGCAAAAGTAATCAGGCAAAAGAAGGAAACTAAATGGATATAAGTAGGAAATGAACATATCAAAATATCTGTTTACTGATGATTTGATCCTATATTTAGAAGACACAAAAATCTCCAACAGACCACTTCTAGAGTTGATAAACAAATTCAGTATGACATCAGGATATGAGAAAAAGTACAAAGATCAATAACTTTTCTATGTTGTAATAATGAATCTTCCATGAAAGATATAAGGGAAACAATGCAGTTCTTGATAGCGTCAAAAATGTTTGGGAATAAATATAAATAAGAAGGTGAAAGACCACTACAATTAAACTTATAGAAAACAAAAAAGAAATTGAAGAGGATTTTAAAGGATGCAAATATTGTAAATATTCTTGTATGGGCAGAATTACTATTGTCAAATGACCATATCAACAAAGGCATTATACAGATTCAATGAAATCCCCATAAAAACATCAAAGAATTCTTCAGAAAACTAGAAAAAACAGTTCTAAAATTTATATGGAAGAATAGAGAACCAGAATAGACAAAACAGTATTGAACAATTTGAGCGATGCTAGAACTCAAGGTGGATCAAAGACTTAGGAATTAGACCAGAAAAACTCTGCGACTGCTAAGAGAAAATTTATCCTCGACAGTCTAACATATTGGCCCCAGGCACTGACTTTCTTAACATTACTCGTAAAGCACAAGAAATAAAACCAAGAATCAATAAGTTGGACAGCATCAAATTTAAAAGCTTCTGCACAGCAAAGGAAACAAGAACATTGAAGGCAGAATTTGCAGAATGGGAGAAGATATTCACCATCCTCTCCTCAGAAAAGGGAGTAATAACCAGAATACATAAAGAATTCAAAAAAATTTAACACCACAAGAAAATTAAGAAATGTGTGAAAGAACTAAACAGACATTCAAAATAGTACAAATGACCAGGAAATATATGAAAAAATGATGAACATCTAGCAATTAGTGAAATGCAAATCAAAAGTACACTGATTTTATTTCATTCTATTTAGAATGGCAGTCATTAACAATAAATTGTAGGGCTGGGGAGATAACTCAGCTGGTAGAGTGCTTGGCCCTGAGTTCAATATCCAATACCACAAAAAAAAAAAAACAAAAAAAAAATAAAATAAAATAAATTGTAGTAAGGATGTGGCAAAAATGGTACCTTTACATACCAGTTTGGAAAACAATATGAAGATTTCTCAGAATACTAGGAATGGAACCACCATGTAACTGAGCTATCCCATTCCTTTGTATTTAACCAAAATAATTTAATATAGCATACTATAAAGACACATGCATAACAATGTTTATAACAGTGTAATCACAGTAGCCAAGTTATGGAACTGGGCTAGGTATCCATCAATAGATTAATGAATAAAGAAAATGTGGTACATGCACACAATGAAGTTTTGCTCAGCAATAAAGAAGAATGAAATTATGCCATCTGTTTATGAATGGATGGAACTGGAGAACATTATGCTATGTGGACTAAAGCAGATTCAAAGTTAAGGGTTGGGTTCTTTCTTTAATATATTGCAGAGAGAGCGGGAGAGAGAGAGAAATGAAGAAAAATAAGGTATCCCATGAAAATAGAAAGGAGACAATCAGATAGAGGAAGAGGATTGAGAGGGATGAAGAGGGGAAGGAATGGGGAATAACTGGGAATGAAATCTATTGAATTATTCTATGTCCATATACAAATAAACTACAATAAATTCCTCTCATAGAATGGTAATGCATTAATTAAAATAGTATTATAAGTAGTAATTGCAATAGTAGTAATAGTAGTAATAGGAGGAGGTATATCAGTAGACTATAATAAGTGGATCAGGGGAGGGAGAAGAAGAGGAAAAGGGAAGATACTGGGGGGAAGGGGTTTGGGCAAATTATTTCATGTGCATGTATGCATATGGCATAATGAATCCTATTATTATGTATGATACTTAATAATTGTAATGCATCAATACATTTTTAAGTGTAATGTAGTTAAAGATCATTTTAAAAGTTACACTGAAAAGGAACACAAAAATATAATATATTCCTTCAGATTGAGTCATCAGGAAATGACTCCATGAGGAAGTAGTTTACAAGTCATAAGCAGGATATGCCTTTTGTGGGTTTTATAGTAAGACGTAAATAGTGGCAGAAATAAGTTTGTAATTTTGAAAACAAAAATAGAACAATAGGTTATAAAAAGGATATGTTTATATCAAGTAACCATGGTGACCTGTAGACCAATGTAAGCATTTTGCATCTCAATTGTTTTCAACAAGAATTCTTTAAACAGGTAAATATATTCCACTTAACAGTACTAAGTACTATAATGGATAAATAATTTCAATTATTAATCCATCAAATGGATCAATTGCTGGTTAGCTTTTACCTCTTATAATCTAATCATTTCACCACAGAGCATTGTTACACTGAATAACACACAAACCCTTCATGGGATTCTTCATATCCAAACCATAGCATGCATGCACACACACACACACACACACACACACACACACACGGAGAGAAAGAGAGAGAGAGAGAAAGAGAGAGAGAGAGAAAGAGAAAGAGAGATATACACATGCTAAAATACCCATCTACATCAGATTTATTTATTTATTTATTTCCTTTTGGGCCTTGGGATATTAAGCAAAAAAGTGGATTACTCTATTATTTAATTTTTTGAATTCATTTAGTTGAAGGAAACTTATTTGTAGCATAGAAAAAAATACTGCAACTCTATTTTGAGTTGTTGAGTATTTGGGTATGTTAGTGGGATCTAATATTCAAGAATTATAGCATGTTGAAAAAAATATATATTCTACCTCACACTTGTTGTTTTATGCAAAATATGAGAATGTGTATAAGTACAATACAAAAATTATCTCACTCTATTCCATTTACAATAACCTTCACACTATCACAGAAACTTAAGAGGAATCAAAGTCTTTGCACACATAATTTCCTATACCTGGAATTTTTACTTACAAGCAGCCACATGGTTTCATCACATCTATTGGCTTAACTGACATCTTTATTCTCTTTTCTTCTCATTTTCATAACATTTTTTCATTATATAATGTACTAAACGTGTAGCTAATTTTTATATTTACCATTAATCTATTTCTCTACCTCAAAAGATTCTTTTATAGGATCAGAAATTTTTTCCTAAATATTTCACTATTACCTCAGATCTTATCACACTGTAAGGAATGTGATATCTACTCCAAAACAAAACAGTACTGAAAACAAGAATGACCTTGACTATTGGGCTTTAGATGTGAACCTGGTTTTGTTTTTTGTTTTTTTTTTTTTGGTCCAGGGTATTGAAGTAAATATTTCATGTCATAAAATCTACCATTTTGGTTCAGATGTATGAATTTTGACAATCACATAATTGTGCAGCCAACAACATGATCAAGATATAAAACAGATCCTTTCTTGATAGTTTTTAGTAAATCTCTTCCTCTCATTCCCAGCTGTAAGCAAACCATTGATTTATTTTCTATTTTTAACTTTTTTTTTTTTTTTTTTTTTTTTTGGGTGCTGGGGATTGAACCCAGGGCCTTGTGCTTACAAGGCAAGCACTCTACCAACTGAGCTATCTCCCCAGCCCCCACATTTTGTCATTTCTAGAGTATCATATGCATGAACTCCCTCAGCAAAGTGCTCTTAATACCATTTATTTTAAAAATGATAAGTCATATGCCATCATCTATATAACCCACAGGTACTAAATCTACTAACATTGTAAAGGATATTTCATGTTGTCTATTTTTTGGCAATTGTAAATAAAATTGGCATCCACATTTGTATACAAGATTTTTTGCCAACATATGCTTTCATTTCTCTTGGGTAATACACAGAAGTAGAATGTCTGTGTTACATTTAAAATATATGTATAACTGTATTAAAACAGCACTTTTACAAAGAGGTTGTAACATTTTAAAAGCATGAGAGATATAGTCACTCCACAATTTTATCTTTATTTGGTGTTGTCATGATAGTACTAATCTTTATGGTGAGTGTGTAGTGTAATATCCATGCATTTTCATTTGCATTTTTATGTCAGGGGCGGGCTCTGAGGGCCCCAGAGCCGCACCCTGGTCTGATCTCTAAGATGGCGCCTGGCAGCTTGCCAGACATAGCTGCACTTATAAACAAGTTTTAGGAAGTAACTCTGGTTGGCTGTTGTACATGAGGCAATCCTGGTATCTGCCTGGAGACTGTTCCTTGATAGGCTGACTTTCCTGGTAGTCTACTCTCTGATAGGCTGATGTTGTCAATATAAGTCTGAGACTTGTGGAATAAAATTTCTTTTGGTTCCTGTGCTCAAGAAGAGCGTATGCGTTGTGATTGTCCCCGCGGGCGGTGGGCGATCATATTTTTACCTTTTTAAAAAGTTTTAACTGCTGCATTAAAATGATAAATATTTATGGCATGCCATATGATATTTTAATACATGTATGCATTGTGCTATGTTCAAATCAGAGTAAACATATCTGTCACGTCAAATTGTGTGTGTGTGTGAGTATGTTGCTGAGAATAAACTTAGGGCCTGATCCATGCTGGGAAAATACCACTGATGCAGATCCCCAGCTTCAATTTTTAAAATTATTAAATCATTCACTTTTTATTGAGTTGTAAAAATTATTTTAATTTCTCAATAACAATTTCATGGACATATATATATTTGCAAATATTTTTGTTCATCTGATGTTTTCATTTTATTCTTTAAAAACAGAGGTTTAACTTTATGATGTTAGTCAAGCACAGTGGTGCAGGCTTGTATTCACAGCAGCTCAGGAGGTTAAGACAAGAGGAACACTAGTTCAAAGTCAGTAGCAGCAAAAGTGAGGCACTAAGCAACTCTGTGAATCCTGCCTCTAACTAAAATACAAAACAGGGCTGGGAATGTGGCTCAGTGGTCGAGTGCCCCAGAGTTCAATCTCCAGTACCAGCCCCCTAGGAAAAACTGTGATGTTCAATTTCCCAAATTATTGTTTGTAGCCAGTATAAGAAATTATCCTTAGTCTGATAAAAGGTAACAATAAAAATAGCACAGCAAATATCACACTTGGTAGTTAAAGACCACATGCCTTTCTCCCAAAACCATAAACAAGACAATAGCTAAACTCACCATTCCTCTTCAATAACATAATTGATATTCTAGCCAGTGCAATAATATAAGAATAAAACAAAAATATTACAGATTGGAAAACATGACATGCGTATGTCTTTTTGTGCAAATAATATATCTTTCTATATTCCAAATTTCAGATATTTTACAGAAAAGACTACTATTTCAAGTAAGTAAGTGTACCAGGATTTCAGGATGCAAGGTAAATGTGAAATCATCAAATATATGTTCATAGACTACCAATAGAAATTATGAATTGAAAATATTTTAAAGATTGCTTTCTACAGCAATATCAAAAATAGGAACACTTATGTATCATTGCACAAAAATATGTGCAGGTTCTTTATGTTGAAAATCACACAACATAGGTGGACTGTGTTAAATAATAATAAATTGAGAGTTATGCTGATTTCATGAGTTGGAAAACTCATTTTTTGCTAGATTTTGATTCTCAAATTGATCTTCTGAATTTTCAGAAGTGATTGTAGAAATTTTAAAAAAAACCTTTTACACAATATAAAGAGGATTAAAAAACTTACAATAGCCATACAATTCTAAAAAGGAAAAAACAAAGTTGGAGATCATTGTAGTAGGTGATTTCAAGTCATACTTTAAAACAACAATCATGAAAAAAATATTAGTGAAAGGAGAATTGCATTAGTCAAGAAAATACAAAGAAGAACTGAAACAGAGTCCTGTATGTAAGTGGCCAATTGATGGTGGACAAAGTTGAAAGGGCAGTTAAGTGGAGGAAGGATACTCAATTCAATTATTGGGCATTCATATGGTAAGAAGCAAGCCTCAAATTATCCCTTACAACTTACATAAAAAGATTTAGATAAAGTTAATCATTGATTTGAATGTAAAACCTAAAACTACAATGCATCTCTGGAGAAAGTATAAGAGAATATCTTAGTGATTTCATGTTTTCCCACCTCTCTTAATTCCTGAAATTGTTTTAGATCAAGACAGTCCTTAGTGCCACCTTGCTTCTTTCTTCTTCCTAGAAGACATTTTTTTGCCCTCTTTTGGTCTTGACTTTGTTACCAACTATTTTAGATTAAGAAAGGTCCCCACTTAAGGAGATTTTCCAAACATTACTGAAGAATTCCATTTCACACAATAGAAGATGTTAAAGTCAGTATATGGAAGAAAGTTCACAGACATTTAAAATTATCTATAAATAATCCTTTCATAAAGCACACTTTGAAGCATATTGTATCACAGTAAATTCGACACAGGCAGTTTAGATCTTCATGTGGGAACAGAAACCTCACAGCCAATGTTTACTTTGGAGGCTCATGGCAAAAAGAAATCTACTGAAGTATTTAAATTTTTATTTTTTCCTTACAGACATTATTTTTCTTTTTTTCCAGACAGCAGTAATTGAGATTTGCATATCTTAAGTATATAAATGACACTACAACACCAATTTGTATTACAATCCTTTACTTTCAGTCAATCTATTCTTAATTTTAAAGGGAAATCACCATCAATTGATAGATTCAAATGCATCGTGTGTCCTGTGTCACTATGTACTTTGCCATCTTGTGAATTCAGAATCTTTCAAAGTTTATTTTCAGAGAATAGGCTTATAATGCATTCTGAGTGGTAAATAAGACTTCCAAAGAATAATTTGGAGGCACTTTTTATTGAAACCTTTCTCTTGAAGATTCATTTATAAATTACATTGCTACATTTAAAGTCCTCCATTAAGAAGAAAATACTGTAATTTTTTATAGCCCACTCTTTCAAAACTTATTTGACTTTTGGAAATATATAATAAGACTGGAAAATATAAAGTACTTCATTTCAAGTTTAAGTGGGAAGTTAAGGCAATCAAAACAGTATGGAATTTTTGTGAAGACAGTTGCATGGGTCAATGAAACCAATGAGTACAAAACTAGAAACACTTTTATAAAATTTAATCTTTGACAAAATGCCAACGTAATGTAGTGGAAAAATCATGCTCTTTCCAGAAAATGATTCTGAATGGAATTTAAAAATAATCCTTAATCTGTATATTCTACTGTGCAAAAATTAACTTGAAATAGATCAAAGTCAGAATCAAAATAGGTAACAATAACAGGAACAGATTGGACTAAAGGTGGAGGTTCTAACTGTAAAGAGGTATAAAGAAATGTTTTGAGGAGATTGAAACATTAAATGTGATGGAGACAATGATAGACAATTATGGCAGACAAATCTCAAGATGAATGAATATAAACTCATGTATATATGTAAACATATGTGTATGTATAATCAATAAAATTTATTTGGAATAAGTAAATTTTATTTAATAGAAGAATATTTATTTACTTAATATGTACTAGTAGGTAGCAGAAAAATGCAATAATATATTCCAGGAGGAAAAAAATCAAAAACTTTCTTGTTAATGCTCTATGCGTACCCAAAAGAAAGGTCTTATCCCTTAGCATCTTAATTATATATTGTACAGTCTTGGGAAGAATAAGCCTTAGCATCTACTTCACCACCATCTGATTTAAACATAGAAACCTACGTGACATTTAATGTATCTGGATCTATATGAGATAGTTTCCTTTCCCAATTTTTCAACAACTTTCCTAAATGAAGAAGGCATTTATGCAATTGGTCAAACTCTCTCATATTACTGTCAAAGAGTATGTGGATATGCAGTATTTGTATGCACTTAGATGTAATCTTTCCAAATATTTGTTCTAGGAAAACTCTTTGACCAAATCCACAGCACAATTGCTGAGTCCTGTCTGGCTCTCGGGTACAGCTCCCTGTCAGCACAACTTTGACCTAACAGCTTAGCAAGATCTCAGCAGAGTCAAGCTTCGCTCCTGTTCAGCTTTTCAATCATGCCCTCACTAACCCCAGCCAATATGACCCAATTTCTTCTTCACAGCATTATAGAATTTTGAGCCACGATTTTTCCACTTCAACTAGTATTGAGTGTCAGATAAAGTTTTCAAGGGATCACCGCAAACAATTTTATTTAGCTTATGAAAGTTCAAGAGTCATGAGGTGATTTCTCACTCTACTGAATCTGTTCTTAGTCATCCTTAAGAGTTAGCCACATAACAGAGTAGAATTTCCTTGTTAAAAATTAGTTTTGGTGCTGAAGTTCAAGAAAAAACAGGAAAAAAAATTATGTTTGTAAGTCTGAGAGACTGTCAGAAAGGATTTCATTATTTTCCACCCATGCAGGCCGTAGTTGTCTATTATGAAGTCCAATAGCATACTTCTATTAGTAATATAATATCCAAGTCACACAAAGTAACTTTAAAAATAATTCATAACACATTTTGTTAAAAGAAATAGCATAAAGAATATTTGCTATATGTTACCATGGAAACTAATGTGCTTTCACAAAAATTCCTTACCCATTATTTCTCAATAAAATGTCTCTGATTTATATCATATTGGTTCAACCCCAAAGGAAACTGGGGAATTATAAATTGAGGAAAAGCCTTGAAATTAGAATTACAGCAAAAGGAAACCATTGTCAATTTTTTAAAGTAACTTAGTTTATGCACACACCCTCATAATTCAATAAGATGTCACATTCTGAAATTAAAGAACTTTGGTTAAGATCTATTTGTGATCTTATAAATATATTTTCAAATTAATATATTAATTTATAATAAGTTATATATAAATATTTTATAGAAGTTCAGTTGGATCACTATACAATTATCACTTGGAAAAATAATTGCATCTTTTACAAAAGTACAATTCACATATTCAGGGAATATAATCTTGAAGTTTAATCACTCACATAAGAAATGGGAATAAATTTAGCATATTGAATTCTTTATTATTCTTAAAGCTCAACACTTAGCTGTGTGATGTTTTCTGGATGACTAAATGTACTATATGCTATATGATTTTCAAAGAGCAAATTTACAGTCTTAGATAACCTTTATTGAACTGCAACAACAAATTTTCTTCCCATAAAATCACAGTTAATCAGATAGAACCATGGAAATTCTCACAGAAACAAAGATACATATTTTGAGTGAATAAAACAAATATGATAATTATTTAACTAGTTTTAAACTTTCAGTCTATTTAAATCACTAAGTCTTCTAGAAGAGCTTTTAGGATAAGCTGTGTAGAAAATTCAGTTTCCAATTCCCAACTGTTATAGTTTCATTTGGATAATGGTATACCGCTTATACTAACTACCAATGACTATTCTTTACATGCTTGACCAGCTAACAGTAAGAAAGTTTGTAAATTAACTTTCTCAGATCTTCCATTTTTGCTTAAGGAGTTAACACTAGATGAAGTTTTATGGCTAATATGCACATCAATATGATATTGATATTGATATTGATACTGATATAGCACAGAAATATATATTTCTGTGTTTAGATACAAGCGTAAGTTTTAAAAAAAAATTCAGTGGAGGAAAGATAGCTAACAAGAGATTCCAGAGTCACTTTCCTTCTCCAAGGGAGAACCAAAAGCAAAACCAAAAATCTAGAATATCAGGTGGAGAGTGCTGAAGTGTAATACCAATGAAAAAAGAAAATGTAGTATATGGAGATTAGGATACAGTTAGAAAGAAGAAAGTAAATTGCCTAGTGATACCACTGTTCACAGGTGAGGAGTCCTGCTTCCTCAGGTGTTGAAGTATAACACCAGAGAAGCACTCCAAGGCAAGGATAGAGTAGAAACTAAGCTTTATTAAAGAAAAGTAAAAGCAGACTTCTCTGGGGTGGAAGAAGGGGACACAAGAAGGGGAAGAAGGATGAGCAAATCTTGTCCTTTTTATAGGTTTTATTCTCCCATTCTTTCCCCCTTCTTTCTTTACTTCCTGCCTACGGGATTAGGACTGGTTTTGCAGGTGAGATGTAAAAAGTGAGAAGTGGATGGGGCAGGGGGAGGGCCAAAGTGATTCAGACAGGTAAGGGCCCAGGTGGTATTAATTAGCAGCTCCTTGCTTGCAATCCCTGACAAGGTCAGGTAAATTTGGTTATCAATGGGTTCTGCAGGTCCTTGACATTCCATTCTCCCAGGGCAGTCTCCAACTTCCAGAGGCAGATGACTTTCATGGCCCCCATCTTCTCGATCTGACCCGATCCCCTATTTCTACACTAACTGCCTGTCCCCAATTCTGGCTTCACTAGCATCAACCAACCTGCCATTCCAGAATGGACCAGATTAAACCTGGGAAAATCCTAACATATGTGAAAAACAGGAATGGGAAGCCCCCCAGTAGCCACCTCTCCTGTGCTTCATGTGCTCAGGCTTGATGAGGAAACCCTGCTCTTGTGCACTTTAGAAACTGACAGCCACGTGCAGCAGCACACAGACTCGCTGCTATCACTGTCACCTGAGATACATAGCATGCTTCCAGACCCACAGAAATAGCCCCATCCCTTTGTGATCTAAGGAGGCTGGCAGGTGCCCTCTTGCTGTCATGTGTACTGTGCTGCACTTATCTCAGCCTATGGTAGTAGATGTGCACAAGGTGCCCCAGCCTTAGTGATTATACACACTTACACCCTTGTGGGCCACTACAACTGCATGCACCATGCCCAAAGCTGAAGAAGTTATGCAGAAAGTGTACTTCTGTGCCCAATGGAACCAAAGTCAAAAAATACTATGTAATTGACACAGATAACAGTTGACCCAAATGAAAGAATATCAATATAGGGTCACAAAAATATGAAAACCCATGATAATAGGATACCCCCAAAGAAATGCAATGAATCTCTCCCAAGGTAAACAAGGGAAAAATAAGAGTAATAATTCTAAGAAAAATCAAATCAGTGAGTATAAGAGAATATAGGCTAATTCAATGAAATTAGGAACCCAATACATATTTGAAATTGAAGACAGAAACAGAGATAAACAGAGCAAATTATGGAGCCAAAGAACTTGGTAAATCAAGTACAAATAGAGTTAATAGTCCAAACATTAGTCTAGATAAAAAATAAGAAAGAATTTCTAAACTTGAAGACTGGCCTTTTGAAAACAACAATCTGAAAACAAAAATGAAAGAGAACGAGGAGAGAAAGAGTGAGAAAAGCAAAGCAAAGGAAAGGAAAGAAAGTGAAAGAATGAAGATCTCAAAAATTTATAGAATACCTGTAATTGAACAAATATTTTAATTATGGGTGTTTGAGAAGAGAAGGAAAGAAGACATTAAAAAAATCTACTTAGTGAATTAATAGCTGAAGATTTCCCAGATCTTGGGAAAGTTATGAAGATCCAGATTCAGAAAAATCTATAGTCCCCAGATAAATAGGACATCTCCATAGCATATTTGAATCAAATTGTCAAAACTCCAAGATGAAGAGAGAATTCTAAAATCAGCAAGAGAACAGTACCAAGTCAAAGTTAAGAAAATCCTCATAAGAATAAGAGCAGATTTTCCAGAAAAGAACTTTACAGGATGGCCCTGGGGTGCACACATTGATATATTCAAAGTACTGAAAGAAAAAAAATTTTTCAACCAAAAATACTCTTTTCAGAAACACAACTTCCCCAACCAAAGGTGAAATATAGTTTTTCCAAGAGAAGTGAAAACTGAGAGAATGCGTCACCATTAGACTGGCATTTAAATTTTAAAAACAAACAATCAAACAAACAAAAAAATACCTACATCTAGAAATAAAAGGAAGATAATTACTATCATGAGAACAAACCTTCAGTATTAAAGTCACTGAAAGTGAAGCTCCAAACAGATAAAGACAAAAGAATCAAACCTATCAATCCAAATAAACCCCCAAACTATAGTAATTGTTCACATTTCAAAAATATGCTCGAATGCAAATGAATTCAATTCTCTGATTAAAAGACTACCTAGGACTGATAAAGTGAATAGAGCTATAGGAATCAAAATCAACAAACAAAAATCACTGTTTTTATACACCAATAAAAAACTTGATGAAAATGAAGTCAAGAATATAATCTTGGCTATTGAAAAATAAAGATAAATTTAAGCAAGGAAGTAAACAATCACTGTAATAAAAATTATAAACTACTGATAAAAGAAATTGAAGAAGACTCCCAAAATGGTAACATTTCCCATGCTCAAAGACTGGAAGAATTAAGTTTGTCAAAATATCTGTAATACTCAAAGAGATTTACAGATTCATGCAATCTCATCAAAATCATATTACAGTTGTCACTAAAGTAGGGGGGAAATGTAATGTATAAAGCCGCTGCCCCGCCCACCAGGTACAGCCATTTTGCCTGCCTCCCAACCACTTGTCAATCTGGCTCCGCCTGCCGCTTCTGTTACAGGAATTTCGACCCTGTCACCATTTTCCTGCCTCCCACATGTCCTCCTAACATGCTATTGGTTCATCAGTCAGCTTGCAAGAATTCTCCTCCACTATTGACTCCTTCCAGCCTGGGAGATTCCAATATCTGGGAGAAGCCACACGCCATCTCTCTCTTTTGCCCCTTCTTTTCGCCCTGAGCGGATGTGTTAATCGTCTGCATAAATAAAGTCTCTTGCGAGACCTTGTGTGTGGAGCATTTTTTCTGGGAGCTATTGGTGAGCCACAACTGAGCCAAGGGAGCAAGCAGCAGTTCAGCAGGATCAGGCAGCTGCGGCTGCCTTACATCTCTGGAGCGCGCAGCTGTGGCTACAATCTCCGCAGTGGATCCCAACCTGAGCTGCATTTTTCCCCTTACAGGAAATACGAAATTCTTATGTAACCACAGAGAATCTCAAATAGCCCAAGCAATATGAACAACAACAAAAAAAACCCCAAACTGGCAACATCGAAATACTTGCTATCAAAAGAAATTTCAGAACTGTCATAACCAATACACTAGAGTATGGTGTTTAAAAACTGGACACATGAGATGAGTGTAGTTGGGCATGCCTAAAATCCCAATTTCTCAGAAGACTGAGGCAGAAGGATCATGTGTGAATGAAGCCAGCTCAGCAATTTAGCAAGACCTTCTAATAAAATTTAAAAAGATAAAGTACTGGGTAGGTAACTCACTGGTAAAACACCCCCAAGTTCAATCTATAATACTGTGGAAAAAAAAAAAAAGAAAAAGGAAAAGAAACACGAAAAATGGTCACTGGAACAGAATAGAAAACACAGATATCTATAACCAATTGATTTTTGACAAAGACATATCAAAAGCACGCATTAGAGACAGGAGAACATCTTTAATAAATGCTTCTGGGAAAAGTGTATATTCACATTCTCTTACCACATAAAAAATAGTGCAAATGGATCAAAAACCTAAATATAAGACCTGAAACTATGAAACTGCTAGAAGAAAATAAAGGGGAAACACTTGTAGTCATCCATTTAAGTAACAATTTTTTTGTCCCCAAAGCACAGACAACAAAAGTAATAATTTATATAATTGGATTATATCAAATGAAAATATTTCTTAACAAAAAGAAACAATCAGTGGAATGAAGAGAATGAAAGTGAATATTTGCAATACCTTTATCTACCAAGGGTTTAACATCCAGAATATACAAGGAACTCAATAACTTCACAGCAAAACAAATAATTCCATTAAAAATGGGCAAATCACCTAAAAAACATTTTCATAAGACATTTCTCATATCTAAATGGCCAACAAGCATATGAAGACATGTATTCCCAACACCCTAACAATTCCCTTTTATTTTCCCACTGCCATTTAGCAACAACACTATTTCTCTTTAATAAAGCATGAGAATCACTCTAACCAATTTCCCTATTCTATTTTTTCCCCCAATTTCTTCTTGGCAGATGTTTGAAATGAGCAGTCATCCATTTCAGCCATCTCTTTGGGCTCCTAATTGTATTCCTTGTTCTAAGTTTTCTTTATTTGATTATGAACGCCGACCACTAAATGAAGTCCAGATTCTTGGAGATGTTGAAAACTCTTTGAGTCATGAATATATTCTTGTCAAATATCACCTATGCTGGCACTCTTTCTTTAAATATAAATTAAATGTATTATTTTTATACTAATAAGTAAAATAATAGAAATTTACATATTTGTGAGTTCTTGCATTGTATTTTGATACACGTATACATTGTGTAATACTTAAATCAAGGTAAACATATTTATCTTCTTAAACATTTGACATTTCTTTATGGTGAAAATATTCAAAATCCTTTCTCCTCGCTCACATTTCTCCTTTTTGTTACCAGCAAATACAACATGCATAAGCAAAGACGCATGTTCCACGCTCTTCTCTCTCTCTCTCACACACACACATACAAACTCACCGATATTATTAGAGAAGAAGTGCCCTATGTTATCCTCTGGTTCAAAGATTTATATCATTCTTCAAGAGACAATATTATCAACTTCCTGGTATTATCTTTTTTCCAAGTAAGCCTGGATTCTAAAATGCAATGCCTTGATTTATGTATCACTCATGTAATTACAGGAGCACCTTAGAGTTTAAACGCAATGAATGACAGAGAGCTAAACAATAATGTGGACACCAAGCAAAGGCAGGTATAGTGTAACAGTCTGGTTTTCACTTCCTACTGTTATTGAATATATCATTTTCATTTAATGATGGAGAATCATTGAATGAGTTCAATTGATAGCTAGTTTGGCCAGAAAGTATTTAATTTACAAGGTCTCCTCACTGAAATTCATGGTCCCCAAATTTCCCATGGCTAGTTATTGAATATCCAAAAATGTTCTGTGGTGGTCAGGAAGGAGTGATTTTTTTAAAGAAGTATACTTAATTGCTAAAAGCAATATAGAATAATTTATGAAACTTAGAGCTTCTAATGTGATTCCCTTTTCAGAAAATTTTAGACTGCATAAAGTATCACAATCCAGTTAGTATACCTCTATTTCAATGAAATCTTACCAGTTATAAGCCTCAAATGGTGGAGAAGTTTCCTCAACAAGCACAGCTAGTAATAATTTAGGTATAAGTCAATGGAAACAGCAGGACAATGGAAAGTCAAATACTTGCCCTAAAATCCCAAGGAGACCTAGCAATTATGTTTGACTTATTATTATGTTTTTTTGTTTGTTTTTTTTTTTTCCCTCTTGATCATTCACACATCACCCTGTTTTGTGTTGTGTCACAGAATGCCTAACTTTTTGAATTGAATGTATGGGTCTGTCGCTCTATAGCAAGTTTGCACACACATAACTATTTCACAGTGCTTGGTATCTAAGAAAAGCAAGTACATCTGGGAAAGCAACTACAATTGAAGTGACTACCCAATTAATTTCTTTGTAATTTGCTGTCAATTTCCAACACATGCCAGCTTGCTGTGCTATTCAATACAGAGAAATTAATGGGTAGATGATAAGCATCTCCATAGCTACAAAATTTTGGCCATGGCATTAATCTCTGTAATTCCCACAGGGATGCTTTATTCCATTTAGACTGATAGTTTAGTAAGTATGAAAAGTTCTAATTATTTTCAGTTGGCTTTTCCTGCCAGTATGGGGATTCTGCCAGTTTATGTGTATTCGTTTAAATCCTGCAAACAGGAAAAGATGAAATACTCAGGGTATTGGGATGAAGTCTATAAAAATTACATTTAAGTTCAACTATATATAGCAACAAAAATAAATTTCTTAAAAAGTGTTAAAGAGTTTAAACATGATGAAAGTTATATTCTTTCTTCTTTGGTAATGAAATTCAGAAACTAGACAGTCCATAGTTTGTTTCAGATTTGTCAGTGTCCCAAGATAACCAAGTATAACACTGCAGTTGCATTTGAGTTTCTTTCTGTTTTGACTGTTCTCCATTACAGGATCTCTACTGATTTGGCACTATTCCCATTGAATGTTTGTGCCAGGCCTAATGTTTTCTGAGGAACATGAATCCTACTGATATATCTCATGTTCTAACTAGCTTTGTACCATTTTATGATTTTTCTTGATAATCATCCTTGCTACCTAGAATGGTTCAATAACTCTCTTTATACTTAAAGTGGTTTGGGGACCTTTCTCAGGTAATTCTACCAACACATAAAATTCCTTTGTTTATTTTTTTAAATGACAATGATTTTTGAAAAAAAAAAAAAACCTCTGAAATTCAAAATTAATTACATCTGTGAATATAAACATTTAAAGGAAAACAAAATAAAAGAATAATTAAATTACCAAGCATGGTTTAAAATTCCAAGAATAGAGGATGGTTCAATATTGAAAAATTTTAGTTTTCCCTTTATATAAGAATATGATGAATATTAAATATGTCTAATTTTTATGTATGATGAAAATAATTTCAATTAAGATCATATTAAATAATGATATCAGATGTTTGACCAAATTCTTGTCTTTTCCTTAACCATTATGAACAAGAATAGCATTTGAAAATAAAAAACAAAAAAGTAATCTCTTTTCACATCACACTTATTTAATTTTATTGACCAGCTGGTAACAAATGAACTAAGATATACCAATTAAATAATAAGTGTAAATATTTGAAAAGTTAAAATAATTTAGTTGAAGATACTTCAAATTTAAAAAAGATATTAAAAATTCATAAATAAATAAAAAAAATAGATAGTTGTATCCCACTGCTAAAATAAACTGAAATGTAATGATAACCCCTTTCACAATTGAATCAGAGCATAAGTATAGAACAAAATATAGGAATAAAATAATAGTTTTTACAAATTATAGAAGTTAAAAAAACTTTACTGATATTTTAAACCAAATTTTATCAGTCATAATTAATTTTGAGAAAATAACACATATTCATTAAAATTATCTAAAATACAGTAATAAAGCCAAAAATATCATGAAATATTAATATGTAAAACAAAAGTAATTATTAGAATTTTGAGTGATATAAATATTCTATATCTGTGTACCCAGTCTGGAAATAGATACAAGAATTTTTTATAATTTGATATTAAAGGAAAGACAGTAACTTAAAATAGGAGAGACAATATGTAGTTGAGAATGTTGCTGGGAAATTTTTCACTAAATTAAATTTCAGACAAAAATATAAACATACAACACTAATTCAAAAACAGAATAAAATATAAGTTAAACCTTTTCACCATTGTACCAGAACACAAGAATAGGAGTAGAATAAAATCAAAGCATGGGGCATATAGGAATAAAATAATAAAACTTTAAAAAATATAGATAGATTTATTAGGTAGTGAAATTTAAAAAAAACCAGATTTGCTGGTATGTTAAACCAAATTTTATCAAAGATATAGAGACAGAAAATAAGATGGTATTTATCAGAGGGGAGAGAGAAAATACGACTTATTTTTTGAAGGGTATGAAGTATCTGATGAAAACGTTTTTCACGTCCATTTCCTAACAGTGAATTTACTTAAGATTACTTAAAAATGCTTAAGATAGATGGTAAATGTTATGCTTTGTGTTTTTCAATATTTTTTTTTATTTTTTAAAATTAGTTATACATGACAGTAGTGTGCACTTTGATACATCGTATATAATGTAGTATAATTCTCATTCTTCTGGTTATACATGATGTAGATCCCCAGAGCTTGTATAGTTATATATGTACATAGGGTAATAAAGTTTCATTCATTCTATTCTCCTCCCTACCCTTAGACTCCCTCTCCTCCCTTCCCTCCCCTCTACTATGATCGCCCGCCGCCCGCAGGGACAATCACAATGCGTATGCTCTTCTTGATCACAGGAACCAAAAAGCAGTCTATTCTGCAAGTCTCAGACTTATATCGAGAACATCAGCCTATCAGAGAGTAGACTACCAGGAAAGTCAGCCTATCAAGGAACAGTCTCCAGGCAGATACCAGGATTGCCTCATGTACAACAGCCAACCAGAGTTACTTCCTAAAACTTGTTTATGAGTGCAGCTATGTCTGGCAAGCTGCCAGGCGCCATCTTAGAGATCAGGCCAGGGTGCGGCTCTGGGGCCCTCAGAGCCCGCCCCTGACACTCTACCTAATCTAAAATAAGTCTATTCTTCCCTAGCCCTCCACCCCCGTATTGCAAATTAGTATCAGCATTTCAGAAAACATTCGGCTTTTGTTTTTTTGGGTTTAGCTTATTTCACTTAGTATGATATTCTCCAGTTCCATCCATTTACCAGCAAATGCCATA
Source organism: Sciurus carolinensis (assembly GCF_902686445.1). Classification (NCBI taxonomy): domain Eukaryota; kingdom Metazoa; phylum Chordata; class Mammalia; order Rodentia; family Sciuridae; genus Sciurus; species Sciurus carolinensis. The sequence goes on along the minus strand of NC_062217.1, from coordinate 58,696,175 downwards.
CTACAATAAAAATTGAAGAAAATTAATTTTGGTAATTGCTAAATTGATCAATAACTTTTATAATAACAAGAAAAGTGGTCATATCTAAAAACTTTATATATTCATGGTGTATCAGAATTAAGAAAGAAGAATTGAAATTTAACGAAGAAAAATGAGTGAAGTATACTTAAGTCATTCACATATACATGTTAATAACTTGGAAAAATATTTTTACCAAGGTCTAAAAATAGTTTTTCTCAAGTTTTTTTTTTTTTTTCAGTTTATAATTTCTACAAAGTTCTCCACACATAGTTTTTATTTTATGCCATCATATGTCTTCAAGGAATGATTCAATTTTCAAACCACAGTTGCAAAATTATATGTGAAATGTACTTTTATGCTTACTATATCCTGTCAATAGGTTGCCCTGTTGGTAATGATTTCTAATTAACACAGATATTATGCGATGGGGTAGATCCTCTGTATGAATCTTGTTTTTCAGAATGATGAGAAGCAAATTGCTATATTTCTCATATTTAAATAGAATCTCTTCCTAGGAAGATCAATGTGTAGCCAATTGATTTTTGTATATGTCTATATATAGAATATTCACTGCTCATATAATAGTCTTGTGTTACTTGAAATGATTTATATTAGTAATAATATTTATCAAACATTTGGAATAAGATTTAAGAGCACATTATCTTTTTGTTGTACATGGTTTTACAAATCAGAGTCAAATGATTTGTGTTTACTAACATTTGACAGTTCTATTCCACATTCTGTTTCTTACAAAATTCTTAAATATTTTTATTATTCTGAATCCTATAATTTAGGGATAATTCGATTTAGCCTAGAATTCAAATGTTTGCACCATTGTGAATTTCAGTGTATAATAGCAGGTGGTTAAAAGCTTCTGATGCCTAGTTACCTACCAAATTCTCTAAAATACTCACAGTGACTTCCTAAGTAGAAAACAATCATCATCATTCAAAGCTAATACTAACAGACATCAGAGTGTGAGAATTTTAAATAGAATATATACTATTTCTAAACCTCATGCAAAGTGATCAGAAAAAAATACCCTCCCCAAAATTTATTTATCCATCATGTCAATAAACTAAAATTATTTGAAAGAAATGTGAATGCTTGGGTCCATTCTCACCATTCATTACAAACTTAGAATTCTTTTTCTCTACTAGCCAGCAAAAGGGACCAAAAAATTAATGGAATAATTTTTCATAACCAGTATTTATTCTTATAAACAATCACAATTGTAGTCACATAGTGAACAATTCAAGAGTACATGGTAAAAATTTTCCTATTTTTCTGCCTTCAGTCTGCCAATTCCCCTGCACCAAAGCAACTGCATTCCAAAGAATGTCTATGTGTGACGAAGTATATAAATGTCAATTTTAAAAAGGAATCAATAAACTTCAATTATTTATAGATCTTTTTGCTCTTTAGTCATAGGGAGTACAACATTTCTCAGGGGAATCTTCCAACTGTTGCTAAGGGAAGAACGTCATCCTCAGTTCTGGATCCTCATACTGCAAGAAAGACCTTTTACTATGGGATTCACAATGTCTGTGGAACTAGCCCTTCATCAAACTATTCTTTCACATCCCCTGCAGTGAGCCTGCATATTCTCCATAGTTTTATCACCTTCTGCCTTCTACTCACTAGAAAGCACTGCCAGGGGCCAGAAGGACTTGCAGCAGAAGTTTTTTTCTGGACATTTGTCTGTTTGTCTTCCGGTTTTTATTATTGCAATTGTAGTCTTGTTTTTATTGATTAATAAATTAATAAAAAATTTACAAAATAGTATAAAAACCACTTATATGAACAATTTGACAGTATGTTACAAACATGATAGCTTCATTATAGATACAGTAGCTTTCAGTCAGATACCAGTTAATCTGTGGTGCACTATTTCAATGTACAAGGACATTAACTTACATATTATTTAAATAAGCATCAAGATCAGTAAATTCTTATTGAATGTACTGATATCTAACCCAAGATTCCTTTTCAGCTCCAGAAATGTGCCAAAAATTAATTGAGTTAATTCAAAATCCTATGTTGCTTTTAATCATGGTATGTATTGAGATCCATCCTATCCATGGCAATCCTCCAGTATTTGAAAGATTAAATGACAATTATTTACTAGAATGTTCCTAAACCTGGATTTATTTTATACTTCCTCATGATGATAATTCTAGGTTTATTTTATGCAGTTCTCAAAGTATCACAGAAATGATTTTGTGTTCTTATTTGGAATCTGATAGATTTCTATTCTCTTTATTTTTACACTGTATATTCTTTCCTTTTCCTTTAACTCTTATCCATATTTCCTTACTGATGACAAAGTCCACTACCTATTTGTATATGTGTATTTATATGCATTGTGTGTATACATACATACACATAGATTTTAATTTTCTATGAACTGTATTATGATACATTGAGATTCTTAAAAAACAAAAACAAAAACAAAAACCTTTCTGGTTGGGAAGAGACTTACTTTCCCTGGACTAGCCTATTTATTCTTAGAGATATCAAAGGGCTCTTCTAGGATCATGTCTTTGGTAAGCAAACTGATCCAGAGCCCCGCCTCCTATATCTGACCTCTATACCCTATAGACTATCCCTATAGTTCAGAGTCCACATGAAATTATTTAATTACTTCAGTCCCAAATTAATTAATTAATTTCCCTTGTGTACAATGCCCTGCCTTTTAACTCCCCCAAAAAACCATGACCTAAGTTCTTCATGCCCTACTACCCTCTGAATCCTCCTGATCATCCTAGTGTCTTCTCCATGTAATCCTTTACGAACTGCCTTTCCACTGGTTTTGAAAGACTGTGAGTATCATAAGCTTTCTTTTCCTGAGTCTTTTCTGTCTCCCCTTGGGACCACATGTGACTGTTCATCACATTAAAAAAAAATATATATATATATATACAAAGTCCTTCTTTCCCTTGTAGAGGCTAGGAAACATCAGAAAGTTGACTGTTTAGCCTGTGTTTCAGTTAGTTTGGGCATATGCTGAAAATACAAATAGGGAGATGGAAATATTTTTTTTTTCTTGATAGAAATAAGAGATTTTCAAGGAGACAATACACTCCATTTCTTTGGAGGGAGTGTGGTGAACATGTGGTCAAGACTTATGATCACTCTACAATGACCCTTGAGGAAAAGACACAGCCAAAAAAACTAGCTGAATTTAGCTGAGAAGACGTGAGAAACCAGAGGAACTTGATAACATCATTTTGCTACTGAATGAATAGAACCTCTTGAGTTCTTGTCATCTGGGGCTAAGGATGTTCTTATTGCTTAAGCCACTGTCAGTTGGGTTGTTTGTTACTTGCTATGAAAGGGTGCCATCTGGTTATCATTATCATCTGCCCATGATGGCAGTTACTAAACATTCATCATCCTCTCAAGTCCTTAGTTGTCAGTGCATATGGGTTGCCACTGAATTATCCTTCCTTTTAATCCTAAAAGTCCCAATAAAGGAAATCATTCTTTTACTCCTGTGTGGGAAACTAGGTAAGATTATTTAAGACCATCTTCTTTGATTCTTCATATGCCTTTTTTTCTTTAGTGTCAGTTCTTGCTTCTCCCCCCCCGAATTCTACCTGAAAAACAAAATACATGTATTCTCTTATTCAAATTGTGCAAAACATTCTGGGATGCTATATCTCTCTTGGACCTGGATCATGGAAGGAAAACAAAAATGCTTTGCACAGAAAATTATTTCTATCTACCTACTACTGCTTCTATACCCATCTCCATTTACCTTTGATTTAGACTTTTTTCCCCCAGACTTAAGGGCCCTTGAACTTTGTTTTTTCATGTCTCATTCCAAAAGTCTGTTGTTTATGCCCTAAGTCCTTTCAACTCCCCTCAAGGACTAATCATGTGAAATTCAAAAGTTAGAAGCGGCTGCTTTAGGCTAACATCTCTTCCCCTGGAGTAGTGAGCATAAAACTGTTTATGTACCATTGAAATAAGTGAGGGAATAAGAGGGACCAGAAAATAACAAAAACAGGATCATTAATATTTCAAACTTATGAACTTAGCACACACAGGTTTATATTTAGAGAGTACTGGTACATTCTCAATAAATCATTTTGTTGTCTTCATTCAGTCCTGAATGTGTGAACTGGGGGAGAGTGGCTCTTCTGGTATATTTCACAAAGAGATTGGAAATAGAAATATCTTCCTATTTTAGGAACTAGGAAGAATTACCTATTCTAGCTCATTTTCTGGTGCCTAGGGTAAGCAAAATTCATTATATATTCAATGGTGTTGGATATCACCCTAAGACTCAGCTTCACAGTTTCAAATGAAATGTAGCTATATTCTGCAGAAGACTAATTCTAGAGGCATTTTCTAAAGCACTTGTTATAGAGGGTCTTCTGAGACTTGGCCCCAATATCTAGTAATAAATGGCTAGAACTAGGGAAAATGTGATCCCAAAGTTTTACTAGTTAGAGGTAAAGTTTAGTTGGAGGAAGGTGATCATTTGGGAGAAGTGAGATTACGGGAATCAGTTAAATGGGCCTTTGGTGATATAAGTGAGAAAGAAAATTCTTTTAGTAAAAATAAAATTTTGGAACAATATTCAATTGCTCTGTGTATTAATATCTAAAATTATTTTTCTCTGAGCTAAATTGCTTATTTCAAAGAAGATAATTATGATGATGATGCTGAAGTCTGTTCTGTAGAAGATGAAAGATTATTATTTGTTGTTGCTGTTCCTGTGAATTTCTGTTTTCACCCTGCACTGAAAGGGGAGCTCCAGTAACTGGTGAGTGATTAAGGAATTTCATTCAGGGATAAAGAAACTTTAGATTTATTCATAATCTAAGGGAAAATTGATAAAAATCTTGTTTAGCTAGTGAATTCTAAGGAGACATTCAGTTATATTATTTTATTGCTCTTAAAAGTTCTTCCTACATTGCATCCTTTTTTGTGCTATTCAAGTTCAGTGAAGGTAAACTGGATTTCCGACATTATTTCTTAAGTCAGGGACTGGGATCTGGAGTTTCTTTATGGAATGTGTCTATACATTGACAACAAGAGTCAGAGAACAGTTATTGAATAGGAAGTGGTGACTTGCAAGAAATCAGGCATTTTTTAATCAGAGCCAGCTGGCTAGACCTGTCACTGAAAACCACTCAGGATCAGGACAGTATACATCACATCCCTGAGGACCATCACCCAAGAATCACACATGCACTGAGGGCTTCTATGCTGCTAGTTTTTGTAGCAGATATTCTAGCAAACTTAGTCACTTCTCATTTCCTCTTTCTTCTTTTTCAACAATTCTTTGATTTTGATCAGGGAAACCACATACCTTCCTGTATTCATGACTTGACAAAATCAAGCAGAATAATTTTAGCTCTTACTAGTACCACTATAAAATATGTAGCAGCTGGTACCATGAAGATATCCACCAATAGGAGTAGAGGCTTCTGTAAGACTACAGTGGGATTCTTGAGTTCCCAGGCTGTGGGGATGCTCCTGGGTAACTCAGTAACTGCTGAGACTAAAACAGTAAAACTACAAGGAGGGCGTGAATCAGTAGCTGTTTGGTAAGTATAGGGAAGAAAACTGATGATCTATTTCTTACTCTTTGCAAGGATTATAGCTGACACCCCTGTGACAAAGACAGGTAACAAAGAAGAGCATAACAAAAATTTTAACCAAAGTTTTACATGACAGGGGAGCCTACATGAGTGAAAACTCAAAGCAACAAGGAAAACTGGATTTTTAAAGTTAGGTTTGATGAAGAGTAGACAGTCATATAAAAGTGCAATTGGGCAAAATTGGGTATGATATAATGGTAATAAACTGGGGGCAATTTAACAAGTCTTGCTTGTTCAGATTCTTTTTGGCATTTCTGTGTCTTCACTCTGTCCTTGGAGTATAGAGAAGGACACCTGTCAAATGAGGGCTCCTAAGGGGAGAAGGGAGGGAAAAGGTCAGAAACTGCTTCTGACGTTTTCTCAATTTCCTTCAGTTTAAAATACTCAGTATGTCAAGATGCCATATCTGAGGATGTCATGTTCTGAGTCCTGATACAAGTAATCCATAAGTATTTCAATATTTAACGAGTGGAAAGGTCACATATTCGGTACAAATTGGATGCTCAAGTATTCTTAGTAAAGAACAAGTAATTATTTGAGTTGTAGCTGATGAGGTGTGAGGTGAAGTTTACTGAGCAGTTGTTAGGGAAAGAAAGCTTCTTTAGGAAAGAAAAACACATATTAAGAGACACCCCAGACATACTCGCACAGAATGAATGCTTATATTCGTGGTTGCCACTGCTGTGTCTTCATGTACTGACAGACACTGTGACCAGCATTTTGTGATTATAAGAAGGAAAAAAAACTGACAACCTGAAAAAAATATAGTATAAAGGTGAAAAAAAATTGGATCCTCAAAGTAAATCTAGATAATGACTGAAATAAGCCTGTAGATACTTGCTCTATTGTAATATCATGTACTTATATACTTTTCTTTTTGGCTCTTTTTTGGTAAAAGTCTTTTTCAATATACTTCGTTTTCCTGCTCTTACTACCTGATATTTTCCCATTAATAACCCGAATGTCATAAGAAAAGATGGAAGATGGTTGAGAACTTAGAGACATAGTGAGAGCTATTCTAAGAATTCTGCAAGTAGACTTAGATAATTTATAAAAGTGGAGAGTTACCCCTGGAAGAACATACTGGGTTCCCTCTACAGGCTATCAAATCACATACATAGTAACAATTTTATTAGGAATGAAAGTCTTACTATATTACAAATAAAATATAGATCCTCGATCCTTTACATGTAATTCTTAAATACAAAGTTGTGTGATTAATGTATTTCATTTTTGATCCATTATTTCATGACCCACTTTAATAAACAAAAATATTTTAGCTCACAGATCTAAATTACAATAACTCATAAATATTTACATATGACCAGAAAAATTGATACTTGATATTTTATGTAATTATTGTCAATAAATTCACAAAAATAAAACAAATTATTCCATTTAATAATAAAAAAAGAATATTAAATTTAATATTAGAATAGAGGATACAAATTAAACATATAGTCTAAATTGCTTAATTGGTATTTAGGTGATCAGAAAGAAACCAAATTTTCTTATGGATTATGGAAAAATATCACAAATACTTTTCAAATATATAATCTTAATGTATTGTTTAAATTTTAATTTTCTAAACTTCATTAAATTTTAATAATATTTAATTTTTAAAAGGGCAGACTGAATGACTATGACTACTGTTCTTAAAAGTCCAGAGAACAAAGAATGCTGTTTTTCAGCTTCCTTTTAACTAAAACAAAACAGACCAAAAACTAATATGCTAAAACCAAGAGAGTAAAATAATTAAATACAAGTACTACATAATGCAATTAACTGCATAAGAATTCAGAGTGTTTTTTGACAATACAAACAAATAATCACAGTATCTCTAATTTAAGCACTGTGTAACAACTTACATAATTATTCTCTGATAAATTGAATTATAGATGTTTATGTATGAACCATACTAACAACCTTTTAAATTTATATTTAAATGTGTAAAATGTGATGGATTTATGACTGTGACTTGTTTACAGAATAATGACTCTCTTCCAGTCTTCTTTTGACTTTATTACATCACTACGAGCAGAGGTCCTGATTTTAGAGAACAAAAAAATTTGAAGACACAAACAAGCATTGGTCACATGGTTTGTGTTCTGAGCACAAAGCCAAGACCCTTGATATTGATTAGGACTACAAAAAAAATTCTGAACTTGAGGATTTGTGCTTGTTCTTTTCTTAAACACAAGATTCTTTCCCTGTGCTCAAATGCCAGGGTTTCAGTGAAATATTCCATGACTACCCAACATAGAAGAGCAATCTGTTTCCAACAATGGAAATGTATGTTTGTTTGTTTTTTTTTTTTAACCTAGATTTGTTTTCTCTATAGCACTTACTGCCTGACACACTAAATACATCCTTGTTTCCTATTTATCATTTACTTGCCTTATGACATTAAAATACAATCTCCACAAGGACAGTTATTTATTCTTTCATGTTATATTCCTGGAGTTATAGGTGGGAGTGACACATAGGAGGCACTCAAAAAATATTTGTTCAATCAACTTCCCAATATCTGTCACAGAAAATACAATAAAACCTAAAAATCCAAGGAAATCTTAAACCAAACAATTAAGTCTCTCTCACTAGCATTTTCATTGTATATCCAGTAGCATTTCATTATCATATCTTTTCTTTATTGCATTTACAGTTGTGTGATTACAAAAAGAAAAATTGAGGGTATTTGTTGCTGTTTTTGTTAGAATAAGGGTGTATAAATTATAAGAATAAAATATATAACTATTGTTTTACCAAAGGAAATAAATGCAAATATAATGCAGTACCTCAGTGATTTACAAATATATTGTCACTATAATATGAAGATAAATGCACATGTTGCACAATGATTTGCTATAAAACGTTTTAAAAACAGCATCAAACAATAAAGAAGCTGATCTCTGTAATGTCAGACTGATTCACATAATGCAGTATCCACAGCACTGGAAAATACAAAATAATATATGATTTGTCTTATTTATAAAATATTTAAAGACATTTGATTTCTTTAGAGTGAAAGTAATAACTCTGGGATCCTAATGAGGGAGAATGGAACTGTCTCAATCTTATAAAATTAAGTAGGTAGGTTTAGCAATTTTCCTAAGATAATCCAAAGGCATACCAATGTTTCTGTCTCTAACCACAGGAAAAAGGTTTCCTTAGATCATGAGTAAAAGAAGTACAAATATGGAATAGAACATATGGTCTATTCTAAGAAATATATGAAAAGATACATAGACATGGACCACAAAATGAGAAAATACCTTTAAGAAACTATCAATTAGCAAAAATTCTTGTATACACTGATATTAAAAGCAAATTTATAGAATTTGCTGTCATTGCACTAGTGAGTCATGTAACACAGAAAGAATAGAAAGATATAAAGAGAATAAAATATCCTATTCAAGCATATTAATTTAAAAACATTTGGGCAAATACACTTTGGAGTGAGGAAATTGTCAGAATGTACACACAGTTTTCTAACAGACTTTTACCATTACCAATATACTATGAAAACTTTTCCATATAGTTATTTTTTCCTTAATTAAACATTAAGTATCCCAATGCTAGTTCTTTACTATGTTTGTCATGGATTTGAATAGATTATCTATAATAGTACAGATGTGCAATAATGGGAAGACAAATGTCTATACTGAAGTCTTTCTTATTTAGATATCTACATTATCATTTGAGGGGTTTTCCACAAACTGTAAATATTTAATTAATGAGACATAAGTATTCTGTCCCTAAACCTCAGTGGCATTCATAATAATTTGAATTCCTCAGAAATGTAATTTGTTTAAACTAGGTCATTGTGGATATTTTTTGATAAAGCAACTTATAATTCTTACCAGGAAACTTCATATTTTTAATATACTAAGCAAAGGCTGAAATGCATATTTATACTATCAACTCTCTCTTCTGTCCTTTCTATAATTTCATCCTGTTCTTTTCTATTATGTCTACACTTTAAGGTGGTGCCAGGGAGCAAACAATTATCAATGTCAATATGGAAATATTCAAATTTGTTGGTAAAATTTTAAAATAATAATCTAGACAACTATGCTATCTAATCATCATATGTAAAATGGATTCATGTATTAATATACCTGATTCATTAAGGTAGCAATTGACCTTACTAAAAAGTAAATAAGAAAAAGAAAAGAGAAGAAAAAAGGCATTGCCCCATCTACCTGGAAGCTGTAATTTTTCTAAGGTGAGAGTGAAAGTCTTCTGTGGTCTTTTGGAATAATTTGTTTCCTGATGTAGGCAACACTCTTTCTCCCTATTGTTTCTTATTTATATTTTGCTTTCAGCTAGTAACACAAGAATGAAAGTCACTGTGGGACAGTGACCAGGAATATTATAACACTTTTTGTGAATGGTGGACAGAGACAGAAAGCCCACAAAAGTGGTGACCTCAAGACACTGATGAACTATACTAAACTTGACCTTGTTTTAATACAGAAAAAAATAATCTATAATTTCTTTATAACTATTTTGTGCAGGTGAAGGCAATCCTCCATTGATATTTTCTCCCATCCAAATTCATTGTGTTTTCTAGAATCTTATTCCATATATAAAATAAATGTCCCATAAATTATCAATTTTCAGAATTATCTTCTCTTTGGAATCTTTTCTGAAATTGTCATCTTTTCTAAAACTTTTAAAATGTATTATTTAACTTTTCCTATTCCCTCATATTTTAGAATCTACATAAGACATATATAAAGGTGTCATTCAACTACTGAAATCAAAATTAATGCCACACACATGTATGACTAATATCCAAATTATTAGATTCTTACTATACCCATATGTTATTGTTAACTGTATTTCAACAGCTTATTCCCATATATACAAACCGATTGTTATCATTATCCATAAGGTTTCATCTTAGAAATTTTAAGTTAAAGATTTCTTGATCTAATCTTAATACTATTGAAATCTCTCCTTTTTTCCCCTTTTCACTTAAAAATCTCTATTCTTTTGACCTTTCTAATATCTCTATATAAACTTTCTTTTTCTCCATTTTCTCCACTATCCTTGTCTGTAAGCCATATCAAAACTGTTCTCTTGCTATTATAAACTAGTTTCCTTTTTTAAAAGTCTTTTGAAGTATCTCCTAAAAAAACAGAATTGAGATCAATAAAGCTGTTTACTTACTTCTTTCTATATCCAGGACACTTGATGGTTTATCAAAAAATTAAAATAGTATGACTATGCTGACAATAAATTATAATGTATAGCTTCAATTAGGCCTGAAAATTCACCTATAATTCTTGTGTATATGGTACATCATACATCTCATCAATAGTATGTTAGGGAAAGAATAGTATTCCATAGCAAGCGTGTTTACATAAGTAAATTTACAGATAAAATTATTGAAAATTGAAAAAAATGTGAATATTGCATATGTATTATATATGCTATGTATTTATATGTTTATACTATATATTGAAGTTTATATACAATATTGATGTGTATAAACAGTGTTTATATTACATATTTATTATGTAGATTTGTTATATTTACTCACAGTTTCAAAAATTGCTTGTCACTTGTTTTACTTGAAATACATGGGTTTCATTCAAAAGATGGAACTGGTTTGTGTAAGGAAGACATGTTTTCCACCCAAATGAGCATTCAGTTTTATTCTATAACAAATAATAAGCAAAAAGGTTTGTTTTTAAATATCTTCTTCTATAAACATAAAATTACTTTTAATTTGAAAATAACTATGAAACATAGCAGGAACAGGGTCTGAGAAATGCACCATTAGGTGATTATGTCACTGTGCACACATTATAGAATGTACTTACACAAACATGAAGGGTCAAGTCCAATTCCTCAGAATGGCCTCTTGATATAAGAATTAGATACAATAGGCACAAGATGTGTGAAGTTGCTGCCAGTATAATATGGCATATTGTTTTACGATAAGCATTTTTGATAAGTAGTAGTATATATTTAAGTAATGATAAAGATGTATTTTAATAAATATGTAACAGTTGATTATTATCATTATCAAGTATTTTATACTGTGTATAATTTTTTTGCTTTACTTAATAGGCCTGGAAGTACAGTATATATTTTATACCAGCATGATGACAAACATGTAAGTAATGTGTTCTTCTGATGTTAAAATGCCATCATCACCAATAATTTTTCCACTCATTAATTTATGGAACTATCATCTTATATGTAGCCCATCATTGACTAAAACACTATTATTTAGCAAAAACATAAAGTAATAAAAACCATAAAAGGTAAATATCAAAGGAAGTCATATTTTGGTAGGTAGTCTAATAGGTGTGTAATTACAAAAGTTAGAACATATTATACATATTGTTTACTTCATAGATTTCCATATGAATATATCATAACTCTATTTCTATGTTCAAAGTAATTCTAAGACATTATTTTAATGATATCAGACTATTTCATAACATGAATGAAATACAGTTACACATCCTACTCTTGATAGCAGTGAGTACGAGGAATATTAGGATTAATGCACCAGTATATTTCTTTGTACACACAACTTTGTATTCTTAATTATTTGTTTAGAATTAGTTGATTTATTCTGCTTATGACAAATACTTACTAATAATATTTTGGCTTTTAATATTTACTAATACAATTATTCAGGAAGTATGAACTAATACATCCTATAACACAGATTGTAAAACTCAATATATTTTAAGTTATTAATTATTCTGTTACTTTCTCAGACATGTGTCAAAGCTGGGTTTTCTAGAATTAACAAGATGATTTTAAAATTTGTTTAGAAGGACAAATGTTCAAGAACAGGAAGAGCAACTTAGAAAAATAAACAAAAAATTTGAGGGACTTCAAGATTTATTATAATGCTATAGTAATCCAAACAATATAATTCTGCCAAAAAGATAAACAAATAGATCAATGGAGCAGAATAGAGAGTACAGAAATAGATTAACATATAGATGGTCAATGATTTTCAAAGATGCCAAAGCAAATCAATTGGGAAGAGAAAATCTGTTCACCAAATGGTGCTAGAACAACTTGATACCAACATAGTAGAAATAAAATAACCCAGTCTCTACTACACAAAAATCAATTTTATGTTAATTAGAATCCTAAGTATGAAAAACAAAAATATAATGTTTAAAAAGATAAATAGAAACAAAAGCTTTATAACCTGTGGGTAGGCAAATTATCCTAGACAAAGAAAGAAATAGCCATTTAAAAAAGGAAGAGAGATACTGCACTTCATTAGAATTAGAATTTTCTTCTCATGAATGAGAAGAAAGCCCTAATGAAATAAATATATTTCCTAAAGACGGAAAAGTACTCCAAGTCAGAATGCATTAAATATGGGTGCGACTAAATTATTAAAAGATAATCCAATACAAATTGGACAAGAAACTAGCAAATATTTCTCACACAGACAAAAAACATGAAACTGATAAAGAGCTCAAAAGCATTAGTCATCAGAGAAACGAAAAATTTGAAATCACAATGAGACAAGAAAACATATCCATTTACTTGAATAGTCAAGAAAAATAAAAAATGAAGGATAATTCTAAATGTTGGAAGACTGAACAATGACATAAATTTCTGGTGGAAAAATGATACAATTACTTTGTAAATATATATAGAGGTTTCTTACAAAGTTATGCACATAACTACCCTTTACCCAGGAACTCTATGTCTAGATTTTTATTCCATAACACTAAAACATATGCCAATATAGCAGCATTTTTTTTGTTACAACCAATAATGAGTAACAGCACAGCTATGAATCAGTAATAATTGTATAAATTGTCATATGTTCAAGCATGATAATGTTCAGCATTAAGAAACTGAAAAATGTAACAACATGATTAAATCTTAAATCTGTGGACTGCTTGAAGTAAGTCACAAAAACAAATTTAAAAATGTTTAAACAAAATCATAAAACTATACTGTGTGATTCCATTTATGTAAAATTTTCTTTTAAATTGATGTCTTTCCATTTTAAGCATCCGATTCAAAAAACTTTGTAATATTTTAAGTATTTCAGCAACAATGTCAGTCTTTTTTTTTTTTTTTTTTAGTAACAGTAATGGCACACAGTAGTGGTGGAAAGTTTTTTCTAACCAAGCATTTTAGTCATGTTGTCAGCAGCATCCTGATGAGATTTATTGATCTTTGTATAGTACACTTGTCTAAACACAAAAATGATTAACAATGTTCTTTTGCCTAGTTAACATCTGCAACCATGAAAATCTCCCAGAATTTCATTAATTAGAATGTTATTTCATTTCCATGAGTCTTGATTATTATTATAAATTGAAAGCTTCCAGGATCTCAGCAGCTGTTTGCATCTCAGGTTCCAATGATCAAGATTGTGATTCAGTAAAAGGAACCTGTAATAATGAGATTCTAAAGTGGTTAAAAAAAAATAGGTATTGAGTAAGCAACCTACAGCTGTCATAGCAGTCAAGAGAATCACTCATCTCATTAGAAGTTTCTAACCTGAGATAATGCTTAGAAAGACCCTTCTACCTTTTTATTCAGCATATCCATGGATGGAATATTTTATTACAAGCCTGTTTTACCCAGTCTTTCCATTAGTGTATTGCTTGAGTTGTGGGAATAACTTTTCTGAAGAGTTAAGACATATTTTCTAGATTACATTTTATATAGATATGAAACAATCTCTCATAGTCATGTTTAACAAATTTAAAAACCAATTTCATTTTTTTAAAAGTCAATTTCTCCTTGAATCTACCTCCTTTTAAGGATATTATCAGATTACATTTCACAAACTTCCACTCAATGCTTAAATTTCATATCAGCACAACAACTCCAGTAACTCTTAATTGTGTTTGACATGCCTTGTCATCCTGTGGTATATGCATTGTGTGCATGTCACTATCATAGGCAAAAATATATAAGGTACTAAGTAAGCATACTGCCATGGCTTGCATGGCCATTAATTCAGGTTCTGGGTCCAGAGGTGAGGGGATGGAGAAAAGAGAGACACACAAATAGAGAAAAATCTGGGTCTCAGTAGTACCCACTAGTAGGGAGGTAGTGACACACAAATTTAGAATATTTATTATGTAGGTATTAATATAAAAATGATTTATTGTGAGAAAGTTTCTTTAAAGTAAGCAGAATCAAGGTCATGAGTATCATCCTATGCCCATAATTTCTACACTGAATCAGTAGGCATCTGAACCTCAAGGTCAAGAACTGAATATCTTCATGGACAGCACAGAACCTTCTTTTTAACAAGTTATCAGCATAGCAAATGGGAAGTCTCAAATCATCGCCTTTATATCAGGAGTTTCCAAGAAAGGCATAGCCTGTGTCACAGGACAATTCAAGAGCCATAATTCAGTTGCCTCTCCTGACAAAATACCAGGAGTGAATTATCAACTTAAGGAAAATAAAACATAAAATAAATACTTCTGGGACATGGTTCAGTTATTGATTTAATTTTTATGATGGATATTGATATATACCTGTGTGATTTAACCTTTTTGGAAAAATGGAGGATTGGATGGAAAAGAATGGGTTGTTGGAGACCTAAATTCTCATCTTGCAAAGTTAGAAGTAAATATATTATGCCTAATATTAAAATTAAAAGCATGAATATGTTACTTGGAGATGTAGATTTTGAATCTACTTGCTATCCTCCAATATTCATTTTCTTTTAAGGTGCTAGCACTACACTCACTTCTAAATAGAGATACTAAACATTAGCAACTTTTCTACATTTTTACCCCAATAAAGCCATAAATACAGGTGAAAATGTATATTTATAAAAGAGACATTTCTACATAAATAATATAACCTATTCCTTTTTCTCTCATCTCTCTTCTCTGTAAAGCCAAGTTGCTATCTTAAAAGGATATGGATGAGTGCTGTATTCTAGACATAGTGGATTCAAAGAAATCCTAAGTTTTGAGTCATTCTTAAAGCAAATTTGCTTTAGTAGCCCAGATTAAATACCTTCAATCTGTGTGTGTGTGTGTGTGTGTGTGTGTGAGAGAGAGAGAGAGAGAGAGAGAGAGGGAAAGAGAAAGAGAGAGAGAGGCAGGAGAAGATAAAGACAGAGATGAACTTTGTATACAAAAGCATAGCAGTTGATTCTAAGAGTGCTGGTTAATCTCCAGATTGTATATATATATGTGACTTTCGTCACATAATGTATGCTTACATTGATGCGTACTTAATCAGATTATCATGAGGATTAATTGTGTTAATCAAAGTAAAGGCATTTAACCATTTAAACTTCTTATATATTTTATTCTTTTAATGTTCTATTCCATTGCCTTTTATGACACCACATTCTTGTAGTTTTACTAATATGCCTATAACATTTGATCCTTATTTTGATTTGCTGATTTTTCCCAGGCTGCCACATTTGTATTTTTCACACCAAACAATGTTTAATAATAAAATTAAGTTTTAAACATAAAATTAAGTATTACAAATATTTATGCATGCTGCATGCTGCATGTATTATTCTAAATGCTTAACATTCGTTATTTTTTTAAAACCTAAATAATTCTAGGTACAATTTTATAAAACATGGTAAAGAGCTAATCAAGTTTTTATACCCAGCTAATTTGACTCCAGTGTTGTACTGAATTAAATAATTTCATAGTGGAAAATAGAATATGAATAATAGATATCAACAAAGGGTCACAGAGAAGTCAGTAAAATTCATGCCTATATTTCAAGAATTTAGCTCATGAGTGTTCTTGCTTCCAGTTGAACTTCAGGTAGTAAAAGCTCAAAACGTGTAGTTTGTTTCAACTATGAAAGACCAATTTTAATGTGTAGATATGTACACAATCCATTTCTTAAAAGTATATTAAATATATATATAATATAGTCTAATTTTGTGAAAGTAAAACTATGAAATAAAAGGCATAAAATGAAATGTGATAGCTATTCATAAACTCCAGACTTGTAAACTATTTAAAGCCTGTTCTGAGTTTTATTTTTGTAATATGCTGAGAAAAATGCACATATATTTTAATGATACACTTTGGGTACAATATCATTGAAATTATTTTATTGCATGGGTGATATTATCATGTTCATTAAAATTCACTTAATTCTGAAGCTGTCATAAGTAAATATCAGCTGAATGGAATGACACTTTGGTACTTTTTCTAAACAACTTTGGAATAAAAGTCTGAAGAAACATCTTATAGAAGCAATATTTTAAGCTATGCTTATTTGCTTTTTTAATGACAAATAATAAATGAAATAATTTAATACTTTGTTGACTTATTTTAATCAGGTAATACATGTGCTGTTTTATGAATTGTAAGTCAAAGGATATTTAATGGATGGGTCCAGATTATCATATTTTACCTAAAAGAACAAGATAATTAGTGCTTTTTCTTAGATAATAAAATATGACTATTGTGCAATTCATCTGCTTCCAGTCTCCTCCTATAACTGGTGCTGAAGTCTTAAACACAACACAACAATAATTGTTCATATAGATAGTTCCAAAATTTTTGTTTTGACAAAACAGTACTTATAAGAATTCAATTGTTCCTTTTATCAAACAAAAAAATTTAATTTTTTTTGTTTGCAACAAAAACAGAAAGACATATATCACAATATCTCTAGGATATTCCATATATATATATATATGTGAGGGTGCGTATACCTATGTTTATGTATATATTTTGCATTTCAGAGACTAATATGAAAAATCTTATTTGTCATAGGAACTATAGAATTAGCCAGTAAGAGAACATATCTTCTTTTCTTTGTATGCATATTCATGCATATTAAGAAAATATTATTCCAATTTCAAGCTGCTAGAGAGCCTTTAAATCTTTAGTTATTGTGTAAGCTGAGAAGCTCTGGTGTGAAATGAAGTCTCCAACCTTCCAAATGTATTGACCTCATAAGCTTTGCAGAAACTTGAATTGTCTTAGTATTATAATATTGCAAACATGTTTGATAATAGAGAGCCTGCAGAGCTCTCGAAAAAACTATTATTCCAATAACAAGTCTTGATACCAACACAGAAAAAGGAAGGAAATAGTCGACCCTTTCTCGGTATTGAAAAAGCCTTTATTATAAGAGTACTTTTAATGTTAATGGAGAGTCACTAAGGCTGAAAGTTTGAACCCTTTTTCCTATTTACCTACTTTGCGATTATGATCAATTTCATTTAAATTGCCTTTTTTAACTCTAGTGCTAAAATGGTACATAATCACAACTGAGCCACTCAATTGAGGCTGTTATACACACGGCTCAAGTTACCATTTGGTACAAAGTTAATTATTTTAAGCTAGTAAGGTTTGTTTATTATTCTATTTGCTACCTCACTTTACATTTGTAAAATTTTGCTTAAAACTTTCTATCATAAAGGGTTTAGTCTTTTTCCCTAAATTACTTTTTTTTCAGATTAGTATATAATCTTTTCAGGAATTCTGACTCTATTATATTATTGTAAGTACAAAATGTTCACCTGCAGTCTTGGAAAGTCAGAACTTTTCAATTTTCTTCTATCAGTTATATCATATTTATAGAACAAATGAACACATCAGTTTATTTCTGTAGTGAACAGGTAACATTATACATTAGTAATTCTATTGCTGTGTTCAATGTTTGTTATTGGATATTGAAAATGAATGAATTTAACGGGAATGAGACAACTTTGCCAGGCTTATGTAGAAATGTCTTGGGTGTCACAAATAACACATATTCAGGAAAATATCATCCTGATACTTTCAAAATTGACATTTCAGAATGATAAATATCTTCCTATGGGGCCTAACTGAATTACATAAACATTCAGGAATAACTGTTTCCTTTCTTATTATTGCCAAATACTTTGGGTTAATGTAATATAAATCAATGTAAAATCTGCTAGATAAATATAAAGTAGTGGTTGTTATTAAAAAAACTAAACTTTTTGCTCAGTCTGCCTTTTAAAAGATGCAACTTGTAATTAATATATATTTGGCTAAAAGAATATTTTCATGTGAATGTGCTTAAATTTTATTTAGTACCTCTTTTAAGTATCACAGACCTAAATATTAAAGAGCTGTCAATTATTTTGAAAATGAGATAATATTAAAACAACAAATGCTATAGTTTCAATATTAATGTTAAAATGTTCAGATTGCAAATTAAAGGTGATATGAACTTCTTTGTTTCAAACTATATTATTCAAAATAAACAAATATGCCTTAAAGTTTTCCTCAGGTCTAAAGGTTTCTTAAAGGTCTAAAAATAACTTCTTGGTTCTCCCATGAAGGGGTTGTCTAATGAACTTCAAAAATATACTTTTTGGTTTGGTTTAAATAGTCAAGCATAATATAGAATGTGGCAATTGCTAAGTGTGTCCAAGATAATTGAAATTTGCTTTTATAGACACAAACTGTTGACCTTTTAAGAAGTTGCTGATGGTATTCTACTAGCACTTAATGGTGTAAAAACAGAACACTTTCCCTTTCCTTTTACCCTGTTAATTTTCTAGCAACACAAAAACATAATTTCTACAAAATGAACTGATTTAGTCATTTTTTGGAGTTTTATTATATAAGGCATGAAGAAGATATTAAAATGTTATTTCTAAAACCCTGTAAAATCATCATTAAGTATGGATAAAAGCAAACACATTTCTTAACCTGCAATTGAATCAAATATTGGTCTATAAAAGATAGGTTTGAAGATTAAGATATATTGTTGATTAGGCAAATTCTATCAATTTTATCTTCCATAGAAAATGCAAAATGAATACTTATTATTGTACAATATGTAAAACAATATATCTGAAATTCAAATATTCCATTTCTGTGATATCCAAGTCTGCTGCACTTTTCCATGCAGATTTTCATGGAAAATAACATGCTTGAAGTCATTCTCCGTCACCCTAATGACAACTTTCCTTTAAAGACATAATGAAATCCTTTAAATCTGTCCTTGATGTTCACTTGTCTTATGAAATTTATGATTTTAAATTATTAGAATTAATCTTTGCCCTAGAATATAAATTACTGCCTTTGTCAATAAGTTATTTTTCCTGAATACTTCTACATTATTTCCCAACATGCTTAAAATTGACTGCTTGAATAAGACATTGCCACAACTTCCCAGCAGTAATTAGTCTTTTGCTTTCCTTTCCTTTCAAAGAATTTTTCTTAAACTTATTTATAATTCTTATGGGAATAGGTATCACTGGTTAAGCCTTTGGATGGAAGAAACCTTTCCTTTAGACATTTGGATACTCCAGGAATGCTTTCACATATTAGATGCGCAGTAAGTGCTTACTAAATTGTATTGCACATTAAGACCCTGCTTCTCTGGAAAGACTTCTGCAAAAACAAATACTTTGTAATTACTTCAATGTATCAAGTTTTTCAGCTACACTAGACAAAAAAGCTCACACTCATAAAAACATACATACATGCATACATATATGAATAAACCAGAAATAATATGTCTTCCTCATTGTTTTAAGGTAAAAAGAAGTTATTACTGTACAGAAATTTATTGATTGGTGATGTAAGAGAAGATGATGTAGTCTAGAATAGGATTTCAAAACCTTAAAACCACTAATATTTTGTGCTGGATAAATCTGTGTTGTTTGCAGTGTTCTACACTGAAGGATGTTTATTAGCAGACACCTATGACATCCTTCAAGTTGTGAAAAACAAAATGTCCTTAGATATTGCCAAATATCCTTAGGGGACAGAATTTCCCCTACTTGAGAACTACTAAACTAGGAAAAGGAGCCATTGATCAATTTATTGTCTCAAAGTTGAACTTTTGGACCAAATAAATTTCCCTTGAGTTTGGCAAATGACTAAATGGGTCAACTATGTAGTTTTATAAAACAAAGTCATAAGGAAAGGAGAAATGGAGGATTGCCCTTATTTATAATCAAATAGATTATGGGGAATAGAAACAAAGAAAATTTACATTTGCAATATGAATTTCAGCATGACCTCTCACTGAGTTTCAGCTCAAAGGAAAGAGACTTGTTAGTTGGATTGGGAGAGTGTCTAAAGACAGAAGAACTTTTCCCATATACAATTTGGGAGATTGGGAAAAGACTGTTTTTATGCTGCCCATAAGTATCTGTGTGTGGCCACATAAAACTAAGCTTGTTGGTGCAGAGTAAAGAGGCGGTAAAAAGGGAAGAATTTAGTTTACTCAAGTTCCTTTCCATTCTTTCCCATAGTTTGTGAGGCTTTGAGGTTAGAAGAGAGTGGCTACATAGGGAACCCAGGAGCATATCACCACATCTGTCTATATTAGAAGGGCTAGCCTGGACCATCAGTCAACTGTGAATTCCCCCAAAAGATCTTAAGGGAAAAAAATAAAAAAATAAAAAGGGTGGCTAACTTTTTAGACTTAGTGGAATGAAGGAAATTTACCCATTGGCAGTAACTTCTTACTATCTCAGAAAAAAGAAATTCATGGAATGATACTTAATTTGTGATTAGGCAGATGTCATGACATTATAGATTTGGATTAGTGAACACTTTGAGGTGAGAATCTTGAAGCAAATTTTGATGAACACTTTGATGGTCTCAAATAATTTGTCTTATGCAGCTTCCATTCCTATTCTCCAGTAGCAGTTATTCACTGGGGGAAAAAAGAAGCTATATTCCATCTGCTTATTCTCAGTACTGCTTAAAGCAGGGACAGGATTTAAAGATACCTGGTAGTCTCTTGCTATTTTGTCCCCTGGTAAAAAGTGGTGTAACATGGAGTCAGGCAGTAAGTTTCTTTGTCTTGTGAATTCAAGGAATAAAATCCATGGATACGAAGGTGAGAAAAAAGTAACAAGATTTATTAGAGTAATAGAAAGTAGGGTCCCAAGAGAGGGATGACCATGAGTTTCTGTTTTCCAGAGTTTTTCAAGGAATATCTGATGGCTCAATGCAAGTGATTGATAGGATGAGGGACGCCAGCATGGAATAATCAAGCTCAGAGCTTAACAAGCAAATCAGAATTGCATAATTTCTATCCCTTATTTACATAATTAAGAAGATGGTCTCACCTGGTGGTTCTTGACACACTTAATAAAAGAGGAAGCATTTTGGGTAGGGGTCTCCTTATAGTGGGTCATTACTCGGGGTCAGGGCAAGGGTAATTAAGGAAGCTTGCTGTGGTTGAAGCTGTGAGAACAGAAACAGGTATTCCAACTCAGAAGAAGTGATTACGATTTAAGCTGACAGGGAGCAGAAGTCGCAGGATATCCTCCAGACTTGATGTCTCCTTTCAGGTTGGCATAAAATGTTGTCTCCTTTCTAGATAGGACCTACGGTGTAGTCTGTTTAGATTTTGGGTATAGTTAATAGAAGAGTTCCATGAATGGACTCCGTGAAAACATGTCTCAGATAAATGTACAATATAATATATACATATGCATATGACTATATATATAGATATCCATACATATATACACATATAAGTATATATGTATATATGCATATGTACACATATTATATATGTAGTAATATAATAAATAACTACTTATGTATTTCAACTAATATTTGCTATTCAAGTTTGCAGAAATATCCAATTAATTAACTTGATGACATGGAAAACCTTCACACACACATACAAATGTTTTGAAGGAGTTTTGAAGTTGCACTAAGATTTCAGATGAAAAAAAATTCTACAGAAAGGGAAAAATAAGCAAAGTTTGTAAATGAAAGAAATAAGTGGCAATTTTAACATTTAGTTCTAGGCAGAAAAATAGAAGATATGTGGAGGATCTCATCTGGAGGGATAAAAAAAACACAGGAAATTACAAATGCTTTAAAGAAAAAAATAAAGGTGATAGCTAAAAGAAAATAAGGAAGAAATGGATTTCTGTATAAAAATCAGGAAGCTGTGTCCCACTCAAAGTCTTGAGTCCAAAAGCTTTGCTTTCCTGAAGGCACAGTGGCTGGTGGTGGTGCTGGGACTATGGTGGGGCACTAGCGAGACTGTGATGGAGTAACTAAAACCACTGCTAAAGTTCAACTGCTGGAGGGATGCCTCCGGTCTCTGCTGGGATTCCGGGTATCTCTATAGAGTTCATGACCTTCCAACAATCTCAAGCCATTTTCTACAACTTCAGCCTTGTCTGGTCTTACCTGCAACTGCCAGGGGAAGATAAAAAAAAGGAAGAAAATTAGCAAGGGAGCCTGAGAAATGTAATTTGCTGGTCCCAACAGGGTATGCATGGACCTGAGAAAATAATAGGCATACATTCACTACATCATTGGATAAACTTTTGAAGCTGTGTTACAGAAAAATGTTTAATTTTTTATGATTTCTTGCTTGTCAAAAACACTTTCTCCAACAAGGTAACTACTGATCTTTTGGGGTATGGTACCTTATGCCTTAAAGCAGAGGCTATTACAGATTAGTTTTGCTACACTGAGCTTTTGATCCTTTTTTCATTATTAATTCATTTGTCCACACGTCCTGTGAATATTTACTACCTACTGCGACCTAAGTAGTGATCTAAGCAGATTACATGTCTCATTTTAACACAAGACAAACCTGTTATGTTTTCAAAGCCAATTCCTATTTTCCTATATTCCCTGTTTCAAATTCCACTCTTGATATTTTCACTTAACTCACTAAATCAGTCTTTAAACTATATCCCTTCAACAAAGGTTTCTAATCAAAAATATCAGTGAGTGTGAAGTCGCAAAATTCAATAGTAAATTTTTAATCCTCACCTTGTGTGACCTTTGGCAATGTTTTACTTTGCTTTCTTTCTTTCTTTTTTTTCCTACTAGGCACCCTTTTTTCACTTGGCTTCCAAATAACCACACACTCCTCTGTACTTCTCTGGTGTTGTGAACCATTTACTTGCAAATTTCTTTCTTTCATTTTCCCTGACCTTAAAATTGTGGTGTGTCCAAGTAGCTCAGCCCTTGATTCTGTTCTCTGCTGTATGTGTTTTTACTTTTGTGTGTGTGTGTGTGTGTGTGTGTGTGTGTGTGTGTGTGAGAGAGAGAGAGAGAGAGAGATCTCATGAGGTCTAATGATATCAGATACCATTAATTTTCTGCTACTTTCCAAGTTAAACCTGACCTCTAAAATCCAGTCACATTTATTCAAATGCCTATTTGATTTATGCACTCAGTTTGAAAAGAAACATTTCAAATGCAGCAGATTCAAAACAGCCCCCTAAGGTGGCAACACCCATACCCTTTATCTTAGTAAATGACAACTCCACTCTTCAAGTTTCTCAGAGATAAATACCCTGAATTTTCCCTCACTCTTGTCTTTTTGGTGCCCCACATACTGTTGGTTTCATCTTAAATTCATACCCAAAAGTGAACAGTTTTTTACTTGTCCCCATTGTCATCGTAGTCAAACCATCATTTCCTTGTGGATAATTGCTGTGGTCTCCTCACTGGTGCCTCTATTATTATCCTTTCCTCTCTAGATTTTTTTTTCTCAAAGGAGAAAACAATGCTCTTATGATATATCATATTACAAATGAGAACATTTGTCTTTCAAAGCAAAGACAAAAGTTCTTACCACAGACTGCAAAGTCTCAAATGGCCTAATCTCTAATCTCTCTCTGACTTTACATTCTATAAGTCTTCCCTTTACATTCTCTGTTTCAACTTCCCTGGTAGAAATTGGTAGAATGTGATAAGTACACTTCAACCTTGGAGACTTTGCACTTGCCTTTCTTAGCTTGAAATCTCCTCTTATAGATATACGCATGCCTCATTCCTTCAGTTTTATCAGGGATTTTACTCAGATATCATATTTTCAATGAGGTTTTTCCCTAGCTACAGTTTAAAATTGTATTTAAAATTGACAGTGTTCACCAATGGAGATATATATTGTCTGCGTTCTCATCTTGGTTTTCTAATAATCACCAAATAATTACTTATAACTATATTTGTTATAAGTATATAAAAATCTCTCTTCTTTATTTTTCCTGCAGAGTATTTCCTGACAGATTCCCTTCAGATTTTCCTGTCAGATTCTAAACACAGAGCCTATTATCTAATAAATATTGAATATTTGCTAAATTATGCCATGGATCTGATTTCTATGTAAAATGACAAAAATTAAGAAATCATATTTTTATTGAGGAAAATAATGTTAGGATTTACAGAATTGCTGGGTACAGTGGTGCACATCTGTGATCCAGCAACTCTGGAGGCTGAGACAGGAGGATTTAAAGTTCAAAGGCAGCCTGAGCAATTTAGCTAGGCCCTAAGCAACTTAGTGAGACACTGTCTCTAGATAAAACATAAAAATGGCTGGGGATGTGGCTTAGTGGTTAAGGGCCCTTGCATTCATTCCCTAGTACAAAAAAAAAAAAAAAAAAAAAAAATTCTAGAATTAATTATAAAATAAATTGCCACTCAAATGTAATTAAATAATTAGTCATCTCTTAAGTTTTATTTTTTCCCCTATAGAGTTTGAAAAATTCCATTTTATTTCATACTCAAGTTTTGAAGTCTAATTAGATAAATATGAATTTTGGTTAAAGAGTGGTCTAAAGATGGTTAAATCTAAGACATTAATTATATAATTTTAAATTAGAGAAAACCAGAGCTAGAAAGATACCTATTTAATATCTCACTGTGGGATTCCAGAACCATCAGGGAAGAAAACATGTATGTTATGGATAACATAATTTTTCATGTATTCCACTTTTCATTTTCTTTGCAAGATATAACATTCTTGTGACTGTATCTTGCCACCAGAGAACTTTGTAGACCTATTCTTTTTTCTATAATTGTGCACACAGATTTTTATAGCACTCTTTTATTCCTCTTAGGCTACTATAACAAGATACTATAAACTGACTAGCTCACATAAAAAAGTATTTATTGCTTACATTTGGGATTCTGAGATGTCCAAGATAAAGACATTGGCAATTCTGATTCTGGTAAGTTCTTGCTTACCTATAAATACTGGTTATCCGTGTGTGTGTGTGTGTGTGTGTGTGTGTGTGCGTGTTCTTATATGGTGAGGCTGAGAGAACCTCTTTAAAAAGGCATTAATTCCATTATGAAGGTTCTGTCATGACCTAATTGCTTCCCCCAAACTCCACATTCTTATATAATTATCTTGTGAGGGATGAAATTCCAACATATAAATTTTAGTGGGGACAGAAACATTCATAGCATAGCATGAATATTCTGAATAATTAAATGGAGGAAGATCAATCACATATGCATTTCATACATTGGTGATATAATCCAGTTGATGGTGCTTACATAATGTGTATGACTCAATTTTTAAATAAAAATAGTAGAAAGTTCTGAAAACATACTCTTTTCCTATACTCAGAGGTAATAGGGATGAAGAGTCAGAAAATCATATAAATTTTAAATTATTGGTCATTTAAATTTCACAATACTATTTTCATTCAAAATTATTTGTTTGTAATTATGTATTTGAAAATGCAAAATCAATATCCAAAAATCAAGATTTAAAAAATTATTTTCTTCTCCTAAGTAACTCTGTTTTGATTAAAGATATCCCATAAAAACTTAGATAATCCTTTTGATAAATGTTTAAATTAGAAAACCTAAACTTAATTCATCCAATGTGCAAAAGATCACTAAACTACACAGGAAGAGGATATAGGAATTGCTGATGAAACCATCTTTACTTCACAAATAAGAAAATGTTATTATACACAGATATGTGAAATATGTAGTGGCCTGAATTGTGCCTCCTCAAAAGATATCTAAGTTCTAACTGCAATACTAGCGAATTTGAACTCTTTTAGAGAAAGGGTCATTGTAGATATTAAGTAAAGTCTTTCAAAATAAGATTACTCTGAATTCACTGGGTATCCCTTGAATCTAATGATAAGTATATTTATAAAACGAAAAGTCACAGAAACAGAAGAGAAGAGTATGAATAGAAAGGTAGAAACTGAGTAATAGAAACAAAAGATAAGGAATGCATGGAACCACCAGATGCTGGAAGAAAACAGGAAAAATTCTCTCCTAGAGTCCAGCGACAGAACTCTGTCCTTCAGATAATTTTTAGACTCCAAGAATCACAGATAATTCATTTCTGGGTTTTGATTCGATTCTCTCTTAGGGATTAAACCTAGGACATTGACATTAAGCATACTAGGTAAGTGCCCTACCACTAAGCTCTAAATACTACCAACTCTAAATACTATTATTTTAAGTTAACTAGTTTGTGAAAATTTATTAAGTACCCCCCCCACACACACACACGCACACACACACAGAGTGTATGGTGCATGGAAGAATTAATATGATGTCATTCAATGAATGAACTAATTTTTTAATAGTGATCAATGCTTGCTTGGAATAAATCAGGGAATACCCTTGAGGAAAAGGTAATTTTTAACTGGGTCATAAATAATGAATAGGGTTAACCAAACAGGATATAAAGGAGTGGGCTACATACTAAATCAACATCCAGGACATTTTAAAAATGACAAATGAAATAGTTTAAACTGTCAACATTGTATAAGGCCAATGAATATGTAAGGTCAATTATTTTTATGATAAGATCAATGAATCTTAAATCTAGGCATTTGTTTCTAAAGACCTTAAAAATGAGCCACAATTACTTGTATCAGAGATGGAACAATACTAGACAGTAAAGTGGAAAAAGCAGATTTTATTCAGGACTATCACAATAGGGAAAAAGAAACCTCAGCATAGAACTGGGCTCACTTCCAAATACAACATGAGTAAGTAGGAATTTATAGCCAAGGAGCAGGCTGAGAGTAGACAAAAATTTACAAAGAAAAAAACATCAAACATAAGGGGGATTGTGGCTAAACTGACTTAACAAGATACTTGATGAAGGCAGGACAGTGTCAGTGGATATCACCTGGAGTCTGGTGGACAATGAGGTGACCCACTGTTTAAAATGAACAGACGAGAACAGAGGATCGTTGGAAAATTTTAGGAGACTTCTTGATAAAACTGGGTATTACAAGAAAGTCCACGGATGGGACAAGGAGAAAGTTCAGAAGCTAACTAAAATTTGATCAAACGAACACTCTACTTAAAAGAAAAAAGTTAAAATTTCAAAAGGAGTTCAATTCTTCATTTAAAACTGTCATTAATGTTTTAAGAAGTTCATAATGAAATTTTAAATTTCACATAATATTGTGGCCTTTTAAGGTCAATAGAAGTTATATAACTATAAATTTTTTTATACTCAAGCTGAAACCATCCTCCCTAAAATGTTTTATTCACTTTTAGCCTAATTTATGTCCCTGTTTTGAAAAGGAAGAGAAAGAAAATTGCACTGTATGAAATTCCTTAAAATTTGGTAACTGGTCTAGTTTATTTTCTTTTTCTTTTTATTCCTCTTTGAATTGTCTCATTTTATTATACAAAATGCAAGGTTTATATTCTTCTAATCATATCCCTAGTTCTAGAAAATGATAATGAAAATGCAAAATTTAAATTCAAAAATAGGACATGACAATTAATATTAAAATGGATTATGAGTGTTTTCTCTGTTTAGTGCCAGAAACTTTATGCATTTCTTACAAATACTTATACTTTAAAAAAATTCTTTGTGACATCTTACTTTGAAGGATATGTACTGATTGTAACCACTTGTGGAAGACCAGAATCTAAAGAAGGATTGAAGAACTGAAAGACAATTAAGAAGAAGCAGATTCAGGAAAATGCTCAACCTTCCGTTTATTTGCCTAAAATAGCACATGGATTTACAAAGAGAAAAGATATCCTGGCTCCCTCTCACCAGGGAGGAAAAAAAGTTTACTAATGAAAAAAATCTTGACTCTTATTGTCTGGAGAAGGTACCAAAGATCTATACTAAAATGCTTTGCTATCTGTCATTTATCTGTTATTTATTTGCCTTCCCAGAAGTTGCTGCCTCTAGAGACTCAAAGTCTTTTCCCTTGTATTGTCACTTCTCTAAAAACCTACTATTGACGAACAGTTTTAAAATGCTATATAAGCATGAATTCAAAGCCACCTTCTTGAGAACTACTAATTCCCTGGTGTCTCCTTTGCATATATGAAATATATATGTTATAAGGGCACAAAGGTGTGATACCTTTCCTCACCTATCATAAAGGTCATGGATGACACTCCTATAATAAAATGCAGGTTAACAAGAGAAAAATGTAAGAAATTCACTTAATCAGAGTCTTACATGGCATGGATGTCTATGAAAATAAAGACCCAAAGACTCAAGATAAAAATTTTGACTAGCTTTGATGAAGCATGGACAGCCATGTAACCGTGTAATTGGTAAAAGGACATAACCTAATGGAAATGGACTGAAAAAACTTTTCTGGACTCACACCTGTTTGTTCACTGATGAAATACTAATACTTGAGAGATGAGAACCGATGAAAAGAACATCAGATTTATTAAAAGATGGAGGGAACTATCATTCTGAAAGCTACATTTTAGGGAACTCAGACACAAGAAAGGACTTTTATAGAGTGAAAGAACATGTAGTGGGAATACCATATTTGCAGGAAGGCCACCACCTGCTGATCCAGGGTATGAGTGTCTTCTTTTTCTCCCATCTTTCCAGAATAAGACACTCAGCTTTGACCTCCTGGAGTTAGTTATAAACATATTACTTTTCTACAAGTTAAACACTGCAGCAGTTTGTGTGTTTTGCATTAGCTGATGAGCACAATTAAAGGATAAGGAGGGGCATTAGACATTGTGATGGTATCTGAAGGTTAGCAGATGTTCTGCATTTTGCAAATTCAAATAAATATTATTTAGCAGTTAACATTTCAATCATTTAGGTGTGACTTTTCTTTAGAATTTAGGATGTTGGGCAAAGGGAAGAGAAGTAAAAGTAATTCTGCCAAGGATAACTCTCAAAAGAATGGTCCGTGTTACAGTCATGTATGTTTAGGTTCTGGTTTTCTCCATGTAGCATTCCAACCTTCCAAGTATCGGGTGGGGCCCCTCTGGAATCAGAGTCTTTGAGCAAAAAGTAAGAGCATTATTCTAAGATTTTATGCCTTGCTTTGGTGGAGAGGAGATCTAGTTCCTATCTTCTACTTAGAAAAGACAAATTTTGGTTTCTATGACTCATTTTTTTAAGAAGAAGAAAGACATACAGGAGAAAGGCTGGTGGGTCAAGCTTACCTGATCTTGCTCCTGAGGGCTTTACAATTTCCTTTAGCTAAAAGTACTAATCATACTTTGGGTAGGATTTTGAATTCTAACAATGTTAATAAATTATTTGTTTTTCTATTGATAATCTGCTCTTTTTATAGGAATTCATTCTGGGAACCTATGATGGTTGAAGAAAACATATTTTCTTTCCTTTGCTCAACCTTAGATCAAATGAGGAAATCTATTATAATTAAATGGCAAGTATGATTGGGAATAGCAAGTCATTTGGAAATTTGCAAATATAACATTTAATATATAGTATGAAAGTATCTAGCATAAGTAGAAAATAGTATGAAACAGGAATAGGATAATGAAAGGCAAGATTCTCTTCAGTACATTCCACTTCACTATTGACAAATCCATATTTTAAAAGCACTAAAGAGGAGATCATCTGTACTTGTGAATAAGATAAATTTGTGGGACTAAGTGTAATATTTGGACAAATGCCCAAGTTATTTTATCATTTACAAAGAAAAGGACTTTGCATTTAGTTGAATGTATGTTTGTACAGACTGAAATTTAGACATCATATTTCAGGATGGAAATAAATTTCAATTACTCTTACAATTTTATCTGAAATGTAAAACAAACAAAACCTAATTTTACTTTTCCCATACCTATTTTTAATTCCTTATTTAGGTGACAGAGACCAACAAACTACCTAAATAATGCTATGCTGTTAACTTTCTTTAATATGCCAAATCAGTTTAATTACAGTTTCTATAAATAATCTATGCAAAATACTTCCCTGAACAGAATGCACTTTTCCTTCTGTGTGTGGCACATTTTAATACTTAAAAGCATTAGAACAGATGTTAGGTGCCTGCTAAACTTGTTTTCAGTTTTCTTTTATTTATATGTTAATGAGAATTTAATTACTTCATGAATACTTAAACAACCTGAGGGTGCCTGATATCATTAGCTTGAACATGACAAGCACCTCAAGTGACCACATGGGAAGACAAAAATTGCTTTTAGTTTACTTGAAGACAGAAAGATGAATTCATTTCACCCCCTGCTATGTTTTACCTGACACACAAAACTGAAAAAGCACAGACTCAATCTTGCTTCAACACAAGTAGAAGAATTTTAGCAAAGCACTCAAGAGCATAAATTCCTCCTATTTGGTTTTGCTTCAATGTCTTTTAATAACTACTATAGCTATATTCTGCTTTAAAATCTTATTTCACCAGAAAGTGTTCTGTTAAAGCAAGTCTCTCCATTTTATGTATTATTTCTACGGCAATCTTAACAGAACTACGAGCGTCTTAAACTTTATTTATGACAGTGAAAATTTCTCTATTTAAACACAATAAAAAGGTTATATTTTGTTAAACTGCAGGAAATCATGTAACATAAATAACACCTGTAAATCTTCACATACTATTTTTACTACCACAAATGGCAAGATGAATATAATTGTGCTAATAACATTAAAATAGGTATTGTGACTTAGGAAAATACCACCCACCAAATATGACATTTTTTGATAGACTGAGCAATTTGATCTAAAAAATCCTAAAAGGGTTTAAAAGCAGTCTCAAGATCAAGGTCCCACTAACCTTTCTAGCTCCTCTCTCATAAGACTTTAAGGAAACCCTTTATTTGCAAAAAGTCTAGATTACAAAAGAGGGCACAATTTCACTCTGCTCTTACCCTGAAATCCAATTATTTCTCTCAGTATACACTGAACTATACCTAGAGGGACTTCCTTGTGTCTCAGGGCACTGACTTACAGTGAAACTCAGACAGCCCCCCCAACCTTTTCACCAGATATTTGGAATCATGACAGAAATATTTCAGATATGATTCTCAGGTTAACAGGCATGAGTGACAAGAAAAAGGAAAATCAGACAATCTCAAGGAAGAGAATGGGTCCTTTTAGAGAGGAGAAAGATGGCATGCCCCTCCTCTCCTCTAGTATCACTGGGGGTGCCAGAGAAGTTCTGAAGGAGTCCCATCCAGGGACTTGACTTCTCACTGACAGGAAGGCATCAGAATATCAAGTCTCCATTGCACATGACACGACTCTAGGTCACTTTGGCCCATGCTGACCAGTTCTAATTGGAATCTGTTCTTTTACATTTTATAGTTACGGGAAATTATTCTTATTGCCCCAAATTCTAGGATCTGATCTGTGTGAGGGTCACAAAAGTTTCCTGCTTCCAGGGTAACTTGTCATTTTTTTTTTTTTATTGGCATTTTGGAACTGCATTTCTCCTGCAGATAACAGGTTGTTTGGTGAGTAAGGTAATGTCCTGTTGATCTACGCAAAGCAGGGCTGCAAGTAAATTACAGAAAGGAAGGAAGGAAGAAAGAAAGGAAGGAAGGAAGGAAGGAAGGAAGGAAGGAAGAGAGGGAGGGAGGGAGGGAGGGAGGGACAGCAAACCCACTTTATACAGTTAATATAAGCTACAGAATACCCTTAACTTCATGTTCCCACCACTCATGTCAATCTGCTCTCTATCACTTGCAAGATAACTTTTATTCTTTGGACTAATACAAATTCCAAAGAAACTTTTTTTAAAAGAACACTAATTGTCCTAATAATTATTTATAAGTTCTCAAATTGTCTACATTCCACACTGTCTCCCTTCCCTATAGAAGAAAGGATATATGAGTTTCTTTTTCTTTTTATCTGTGGCAAAAATTTTATTGTATAGGTTTGAGGTGTACAACATGATATTTTGATACACATGCACATGAAATGGTTACTACAGTCATGCAAATTAAATATCCATTTCCTCACAGTTATCTTTTTTATTTTTTTGCAAGTGCATCTGAAATCTACCTCCTTAGCACATTTCTAGTATACAATACAGCATTATTAACTATAGGTCTCCTGATTTACATTAGATCTCTAGAATTATTCATCCTGTATAAATGAAACATTGTATCCTTTGAATAAAATCCCATTGTTTCCCCCATCTTAGCAGTGTTAATTAGTAGGTGATAATACTCCTATGATTTCCCCCACCTTGTTCTATGACTTTTCTCCTTTGGCACATTAATAAATTGCATTTTTTACTCTCATTTAATATTTGTTTACTTCAACAAATCTTCAGAGAGTGGAAGGAAAAATACCTTTTCTCTTACAGCATTAAATAATTCTATATGGTGACTATATACTTGTTTTAAATACAGAATTTTTATAACAAAATACTATAATCATTATTTCCCTTTAGAAGGTAAAACAGTATTATACATTTTACCACATATGTAATATCTGAAATGCAGGGACAGTTGCAAAGGAATATTTTTAAAAATACATAAAGGGAAAATGCAGTGTTTGAAAGGAAAGAAAAATGTCACAAAGTAGTAGTAGAATGTCACATAGAAAAAGGTTATTTTCGAAAACTATTGCTTTGATATGGTTAAGTTTTCTACAGTTGATCCAACATGCTTTGTGGATTTCAATAATAACCAGACATTATGAATAAGGACCATTTTCCTAAATTTGAAGATATCTTCATCAAATATTATTTATAAAGATTCTTTCCCATTTGTTATAAATAAATACCATATTTTTTAAAGAAATATAACTTGCCTTTGAACAACATTTCCAAAATATCTTCCTAGAGTGCATATAATTTAAACCCCCTGCACACAAAATTTTGAACACAAGCTTAAATTTTTAAAAAATCAAAACAATAAAATTAAAACATTTTTCTCCAGGAGCTAGAATTTGTCAAAACATTAATAAGATGATACGACTTATAACACTCTATGAGGATTCTGAATGATATTGTTGCAAGAATTGAGAATAGGAAAGGAGGGGGTAGGTTGAGTCCTAGTGCCTCTTTACCCCTACAATGGTTCTATCTAACTACTTAGGGCTCAAATTTCATATTTCCTTTAGCTCAAGTTTCCATTATGTGCAAATTTGCCATTTTGGGCAAGTGTTTTAATGCAGACAACTGGAGTTTTTGGAATTCAGTCTACAATCTGTCTCAAATTTAACTTGATCAAAATCTGTCTTGGAATTAGTGTATAAAAGGAGAGGGTGGTTCTACCATAGGAATGGTGCTGATAGTAATTTGTTTTACATTTCTTTGCTCAGGAGTGAAAAGTAAAGGCATTTATGGATCTGTTACATTTTTTAACTCTTATAAAATTAACAGCATATACAACACACACACATATTAAAATGCTTAAAGCTCAAATGAATTATGTAGTGCATAGAAACACCATTTGTAGATAAAATTAAGTAGACCACTTTTAGTATAACCCTTTCTTTACAGTTATTCCCAATGAGAAGGTACTGGAAGAACATTAAATTTGAAAATAAAACAACAAAAAAAATATTTTATATATAAAAACATCTATGAAGGACAAGGAAATGCCAGGGTCACAATGGGAAATTATCAATCTTTCTGTTTACCTCACAATTCATTAGAAGATTATTCTATTGGGTCTACTGAGAGAGGATTCAAAAAAATTCAATTAAATATAATGGCAGGAGTTTTCAAGATGGCGGACTAGGGGGCGGCTGCATTTCACGTTGCTCCAGGATGCAAGATTCAAAAGAGGAGATAGTGAGAGACTTGGGACCAACTCAAAGTCGCTGGGTGAGTCTCTCCCATTCGGGAGGCATCCCGAATGGGGCAGTAGCCCCGGAACGCAGGGAACTTTGTGAAGTAGAGTTGCTCTGCGAGACGCCCCTCCCCCCACTGGAGCGGTAAACATGGACAACTGGGATCATCGTAGAGGAGGCGGCTCAGCACAGCGCTTGGACTCAGAGCAACCACTGGGGCTCCGGGTGGCTGCCTGAGGAGGAGTTGCGTGGCGAACTGTTTGAACTCAGAGCGATCGCTTCTGAACACCGGGGGGCTGCCCGGAGGAAGAGGAGGAGCGCGGTGGGTCGCTTGGTCTAGGAGTGACTGCATCAGAGCCGCATGCGGTTGCCAGAGGAGGAGCTGCAGGGCGAGCTGTTTGGACTCAGAACGACCGCTCCTGAACACCGGGGGGTTGCCCGGGGGAAGAGGAGAAGTGCGGTGGGTCACTTGGTCTAGGAGTGACTGCATCAGAGCCACAGGCGGTTGCCAGAGGAGGAGGCGAGTGGTGAGTTGATTGGACTCAAAGCGACCACTCCTGAACATCGGTGGCCTGCCTGGAGGAGGAGCATGGTGGGTCACTTGGTTCGGAGCCACCGCTAATGAACACCCGGGGGGTTACCCCGAGGAGGAGGTGGAGGAACAGGGCAGGTCACTTGGACTTGGAGTGACTGCCTAGGGCTACGGGCGGTTGGTGGGAGGAGGAGACGCGAAGTGAATTGCTTGGGCTCCTAGTGACTGCGTCGGAAACCCGGCCGCTGTCTGGAGGAGGAGGTGTGTGGCGGGTCTCTGGGTATTGGAGCTATTGTACGGGGTTCCAGGTGGCGGCTCAGAGGAGGGGCCACATAGCCAGGTGATTAGGTGCAGAGCAGGGTCCCAGGAGCAAGGTGGCTTCTTGCTGGAAGAGCCGCACAGAGACACGCCTAGGGGAGGAGCGAAGTTTCCAGGACTGCGGGCAGATTATCTGGGAGAGGCAGCCTAAGGAGACTCGCCTGCGAAGGGTGAGGCTCCCAGGCCCAGGAGGTAGGTCCGGGCCCCTGGGAACGTTGCAGAGGAAGACAGCCCAGCCCAGGCGGTAGTTGTAGATTGAGGGGAACCTCTAGGAGGGGAACTGATCAGCAAGACGTCCCCACCGAGTGAGTCTTCCCTGCCGGGTGAGGTTTTCCCACAGGGACGGTAAAACCAGAGACACAGGCACAAACAGGACTTGCCTCAGCCCGCAGCCTAGTTCCCCGTTGGATGACCATTGGTCAACAAGTGGAGGCACCTCTGCCCACTAGCAGGGAATATATGCCACCTGAGGGTCACCACCCGTAGAGAGGCAGCTTCTTCGTGGAGCTCCACATTATCAACTTCATCCAAGAATTCAGGCTACTGAAGGATAAGAGGGGATATACTAGCAATCTTCAGGGACATTATAAGTTGATAGAGGAAATCTGCAATATCTTAATGACCCACTGATTCCTGAACAATATGAGAAAACAAGGGAAGAAAATGCCCCAAACAAATCTAGATGTTACATCAATAGAATCCAACGACAGCATGGCAGAAGAAATGACAGAAAGGGAGTTCAGAATGTACATAATTAAAATGATTAGGGAAGCAAACGATGAGATGAAAGAGCAAATGCAGGCATTGAATGATGAGATGAAAGAGCAAATGCAGGCATTGAATGATGAGATGAAAGAGCAAATGCAGGCATTGAATGATAGCACCAATCTACAGTTAAAAGAGCAAATACAGGAAGCAAAAGATCATTTCAATAAAGAGTTAGAGATATTGAAAAAAAAAACCAAACAGAAATCCTTGAAATGAAGGAAACAATAAACCAAATTAAGAACTCCATAGAAAGCATAACCAATAGGATAGAACACCTGGAAGATAGAACTTCAGATATTGAAGACAAAATATTTAATCTCAAAAGCAAAGTTAAACAAACAGAGAAGATGGTAAGAAATCATGAACAGAATCTGCAAGAACTATGGGATATCATGAAAAGGCCAAATTTGAGAATTATTGGGATTGAGGAAGACTTAGAGAAACAAACCAAAGGAATGAATAATCTATTCAATGAAATAATATCAGAAAATTTCCCAAATCTGAACAATGAAATGGAAAATCAAGTCCAAGAAGCTTATAGGACTCCAAATACACAAAATTACAACAGACCCACACCAAGGCACATTATAATGAAAATACCTAACATACAAAATAAAAACAGAATTTTAAAGGCTCTGAGAGAAAAGAACCAAATTACATTCAGGGGGAAACCAATACGGATATCAGCAGATTTATCAATCCAGACCCTAAAAGCTAGAAGGGCCTGGAACAACATATTTCAAGCTCTGAAAGAAAATGGATGCCAACCAAGAATCTTATTCCCAGCAAAACTTACCTTCAAATTTGACGATGAAATAAAATCATTCCATGTTAAACAAAAGCTAAAAGAATTTACAAAAAGAAAGCCAGCATTACAGAACATTCTCAGCAAAATATCTCATGAGGAAGAGATAAAAAACAAAGAAGCAAATCAGCAAAGGGAGGAATTACCCTAAAGGAACTGTCAAATAAAGGAGGAACCAAGATGTGTCAAAAAATAAATAAATAAATAAATAAAATTTTAAATATGAACCAAATGACCGGGAATACAAATCATATCTCAATAATAACCCTGAATGTTAATGGCCTGAATTCATCAATCAAAAGACATAGATTGGCAGATTGGATTAAAAAGAAAGATCCAACAATATGTTGCCTGCAAGAGACTCACCTCATAGAAAGAGATACCCATAGACTAAAGGTGAAAGGATGGGGAAAAACATACCATCCACATGGACTCAGCAAAAAAGTTGGAGTATCCATCCTCATTTCAGATAATGTGGACTTCAAGCCAATGTTAGTCAGAAGGGATAAAGAAGGACATTTCATACTGCTTAAGGGAACCATAAATCAGCAAGATATAACAATCATAAATATCTATGCCCCAAATAGTGGCTTATCCATGTATGTTAAACAAATCCTTCTCAATTTTAGAAACCAAATAGACCATAACACAATAATACTAGGTGATTTTAACATGCCTCTCTCACCACTGGATAGATCTTCCAAACAAAAATTGAACAAAGAAACCATAGATCTCAATAACACAATCAATAATTTAGACTTAACAGACATTTATAGAATATACCATCCAACCAAGAGCGAATACACTTTCTTCTCAGCAGCACATGGATCCTTCTCTAAAATAGACCGTATATTATGCCACAAAGCTAATGTCAGCAAATACAAGAAGATAGAGACACTACCTTGTATTCTCTCAGATCATAATGGATTGAAGTTAGAAATAAATGAAAGAGTATAAAACAGAAACTACTCCAACACCTGGAGATTAAACAATATGCTATTATATGATGAATGGATAACAGAAGATATTAGGAAGGAAATTAAAAAATTCTTAGAGGTAAATGACAACAAAGAAACATCATATCAAAATCTCTGGGACACTATGAAAGCAGTACTTAGAGGAAGATTTATTTCATGGAGCGCATTTAATAAAAGAAGTAAAACTCAAAAAATAAACGACCTAACACTACAGTTCAAAGCCCTAGAAAAAGAAGAACAGACCAAGACCAAAAGTAGTATAAAACAGGAAATAGTTAAACTCAGAGCTGAAATCAATAAAATTGAAACAAAAGAAACAATACAAAAAATTGACAAAATAGATAGTTGGTTCTTCGAAAAAATAAACAAAATTGATAAACCTTTAGCCACACTAACAAAGAGAAGACGAGAGAAAACCCAAATCACTAAAATTCGGAATGAGCAAGGAAATATCACAACAGACACGACTGAAATACAAAACATAATTAGAAGCTATTTTGAAAATCTATACTCCAACAAAATAGAAATTTTCGAAGACATCAACAGGTTTCTAGAGACATATGAATTGCCTAAACTGAGCGAGGAGGACATACACAATTTAAATAGACAAATTTCAAGTAATGAAATAGAAGAAGTCATCAATAGCCTACCAACAAAGAAAAGTCCACCAGATGGGTTCTCAGCCGAGTTCTACAAAACCTTTAAAGAAGAGCTCATTCCAATACTTCTCAAAGTATTCCATGAAATAGAAGAGAAGGGAACCCTCCCAAAGTCATTCTATGAAGCCAATATTACCCTGATACCTAAACCAGACAGAGACACATCGAGGAAAGAAAATTTCAGACCAATATCCTTAATGAACATCGACGCAAAAATTCTCAACAAAATTTTAGCAAATTGCATCCAAAAACATATTAAAAAGATAGTGCACCATGATCATGTGGGTTTCATCCCAGGGATGCAAGGTTGGTTCAACATCAGGAAATCAATAAATGTCATTCACCATATCAGTAGACTTAAAGTCAAGAATCACATGATTATTTCAATAGATGCAGAAAAAGCATTTGATAAAATACAGCACCCCTTCATGCTCAAAACACTAGAAAAAATAGGGATAGTGGAAACATTCCTTAACATTGTAAAGGCCATCTACGCTAAGCCCATGGCTAATATCATTCTAAATGGTGAAAAACTGAAAGCATTCCCTCTAAAAACTGGAACAAGGCAGGGATGCCCTCTTTCACCACTTCTATTCAATATCGTCCTTGAAACTCTAGCCAGAGCAATTAGATAGACCAAAGAAATTAAAGGGATATGAATAGGAAAAGAAGAACTCAAACTATCCCTATTTGCTGATGATATGATTGTATACTTAGAGGAACCAGGAAATTCCACCAGAAAACTTTTAGATCTCATAAGTGAATTCAGTAAAGTAGCGGGATATAAGATCAATGCACATAAATCTAAGGCATTTTTATACATAAGAGATGAATCTTCAGAAAGAGAAATCAGGAAAACTACCCCATTCACAATAGCTTCGAAAAAAATAAAATACTTGGGAATCAATCTCACAAAAGAGGTGAAAGACCTCTACAATGAGAACTACAGAACACTAAAGAAAGAAATTAAAGAAAACCTCAGAAGATGGAAAGATCTCCCATGTTCTTGGATAGGAAGAATTAATATTGTCAAAATGGCCATACTACCAAAAGTGCTATACAGATTCAATGCAATTCCAATTAAAATCCCAATGATGTACCTTACAGAAATAGAGCAAGCAATTATGAAATTCATCTGGAAGAATAAAAAACCCAGATTAGCTAAAGCAATCCTTGGCAGAAAGAGTGAAGCAGGGGGTATCGCAATACCAGATCTTCAACTCCACTACAAAGCAATAGTAACAAAAACGGCATGGTATTGGTACCAGAATAGAAAGGTGGATCAATGGTACAGAAGAGAGGACACGGACACAAACCCAAATAAATACAATTTTCTCATACTAGACAAAGGGGCCAAATATATGCAAGGGAGAAAAGATAGCCTCTTCAACAAATGGTGCTGGGAGAATTGGAAATCCATATGCAACAGAATGAAACTAAACCCATATCTCTCACCATGCACGAAACTAAACTCAAAATGGATTAAGGATCTCGGAATCAGACCAGAAACCTTGCATCTTATAGAAGAAAAAGTTGGTCCAGAGCTTCAACATGTCAGCTTAGGACCAGACTTCCTCAACAGGACTCCCATAGCACAAGAAATAAAAGCAAGAATTAATAACTGGGATAGATTCAAACTAAAAAGCTTTCTTCTCAGCAAAGGAAACTATCAGCAATGTGAAGAAAGAGCCTACAGAGTGGGAGAAAATCTTTGCCAATCATACTTCAGATATAGCGCTAATCTCCAGAATCTATAAAGAACTCAAAAAACTCTACACCAAGAATGTAAATAATCCAATTGACAAATGGGCTAAGGAAATGAATAGACACTTCACAGAAGAAGATCTACAAGCAATCAACAAACATATGGAAAAATGTTCAACATCTCTAGTAATAAGAGAAATGCAAATCAAATCGACCCTAAGATTCCATCTCACCCCAATTAGAATGGCGATTATCAAGAATACAAGCAGCAACAGGGGTTGGCGAGGATGTGGGGAGAAAGGTACACTCTTACATTGCTGGTGGGGCTGCAAATTAGTGTAGCCACTCTGGAAAGCAGTGTGGAGATTCCTTAGAAAACTTGGAATGGAACCACCATTGGACCCAGCTATCCCACTCCTTGGCCTATACCCAAAGGACTTAAAATCAGCATATTACAGAGATACAGTCACATCAATGTTCATAGCTGCTCAGTTCACAATAGCCAGATTGTGGAACCAACCTAGATGTCCTTCAATTGATGAATGGATAAAGAAAATGTGGTATATATATACAATGGAATATTACTCAGCCATAAAGAATGATAAAATTATGGCATTTGCAGGCAAATGGATGAAACTGGAGAATATCATGCTAAGTGAGATAAGCCAATCTTTCAAAAAACCAATGGACGAATGATATCGCTAATAAGTGGATGATGACACATAATGGAGGGTGGGAGGGGTTAGTGTTAGAGTTAGAGTTAGGGTTAGGGAGGGGGGCAAGAATGGAGGAAGGAAGGACTGTATAGAGGGAAAAGAGGGGTGGGAGGGGTGGGGGGGAAGGGGAAAAAAATAACAGAATGAATCAAACAACATTACCCTATGTAAATTTATGATTACACAAATGGTATGCCTTTACGTCATGTACAAACAGAGAAACAACATGTATCCCATTTGTTTACAATAATAAAAAAAAAAATTTAAACTTCAGAAAAATAAATAAATATAATGGCACATATACTTTTATTTTTTCATAAGTATTCAACATCCCTTAATACTCACTGAACCCTCTAGGAAGTAGTTTTCAGTTCTTTTTCAAAAACATTATGACTTATTATTCATCTAAATCATAATTTTTACAAATTGAATGATGAATAATTTTAGCTGTTATTGACAAGATCCACATACTGTCAAAATGTAATAGAGTTTAGTAAGAGCAGGAGTACAGGCTTTCTTAAATTTAAAAATAAATATATATACTGAAATATTTTCAGAAGTTTAAATACACAATGAGGAAAAGAAATTTAAGTGTTGGTTTTGGTCAATATCTCATTGTTCTTAACATCAAATTTCAATCTATTAATATTTTGAAATATGGTAATCAGGCTAGTCTCACACCATGGAATTTCCAAGAATGTTTTTAATACTTATTGAAAACAAGAATTTATTTAAAAAAATTATTACAGTATAGATCAAAACAATTACAATTGAATACACAGCACAAACAGCTCCTTTGATGAAAAAAGACAAATAAATTTTAGTACTTTTGTAAGCTGGTAGACAATACTAGAGGATATCTCAGAGAAAGTTAGTGAGGGGGATTAGATATCAATATTTTCCAGTTGGTATTTAGGGAAGCTAGAACCCAACTGTACTGAAATTTGGAGATAGGTGGCTATCTTTTTTGAGTGACTAACTACATTTCAATGGGATGGCTCTCAAGTCCCTGAGAAAGCCATTCCTAGTTGTGGAAGATTTACATCTCAGAATGGCAGTGAAAGAGAAAAATAGAAAGTACACCAACAAAAATTAGGATGAAAGACTAATCATAAAAAGTTATATTTAAGGTTTAGTTATATTGAAAGAAACATTAAATCTCTCTTGGGAAAAATAATACTTGGGAAAGATGGTAGAATAGAGGCTCCCAGTACTGGTCTGCTCCTCTGTATTAGAGAATCAAATGAACAGGTATGTGACTGCACGTGAAGGTGAGTGGCCATGGGCAAGCATTGAACTTTGACAATTGAGAATTTAAAACCTGGTGATGCCCAGAGACAAGTGAGAATAGCAAAGAACCTTCCCCTTAGTCAGGGGAAGAAGATTCTCTCTTGTGGTGGGGTAAAAGTGAAGAAAAATGAGTCATAGTATGGTG
The DNA here is from genome assembly GCF_902686445.1 of Sciurus carolinensis. Classification (NCBI taxonomy): domain Eukaryota; kingdom Metazoa; phylum Chordata; class Mammalia; order Rodentia; family Sciuridae; genus Sciurus; species Sciurus carolinensis. The sequence goes on along the minus strand of NC_062217.1, from coordinate 58,653,957 downwards.
AAACATAAGGTTGCACCCTGCAGACAAACAGCTTAAAACCACAGGTCCCAAAGTCTTCAAAACGTAGTTCATTTAGAGAAGCAATTGTCACAACCGTCTTATTGACTAGGAGTCGGTGGGCGACTTTAACTCATTTTATTATGCATCACGCAAGGTATCACACATCACTTAAAACCTCTTCTAAGCCTAACCTATTTCTCCCAGTGCTGAATCCAGAGTACGCTTACCACGACATGTCTTAGTCGAAGAGCTGTAGTCCAGTTCCTCCTCAGCCATGGCGGGGAGCCCAGGGCAGCACAGGGTCAGGCGTCCTCTCTGATGTCATCTAGTTCTGTTCTAGTTCTGCTGCTCCAAAGGCTTTGGGCTTCAGCACGGTTTATAAGTTCTGTTTGTGGGTTTCCACCCCATGGTTACACCCATCTTGTGTCCTAGGTTTGTTGCAATAAGCTTGGCTTAGGCTGGGCTTAGCCTTGGCTTGCCCATTCAACCACACCCATGGTGTCCAGCATAGGAGTACATAGGTAAGCATGCTTTGGTCGAGCAGCTGATTAGCCTAACACTTACTATTTCTAACATGTTCACTACTTTCAAAACCCTGACCCCCTAGACTCCAGAGTTGCAAGGGGGAAATGAGCAAAAACAAATCAGATCATCAAATCAAAACTCAATCAAAACAAATAATCATAAATAATCACAAATACCACAAATAATAAATACAAATACCATATTAAAGCCATACAGAGTAATATTGTCACATAACACCACAAAAGTTCACAACAATCAAAATAATATTATCCAATGACAGCAAATCAAAAGAATGTGAAAACAACCAAATCAAGGAATACAATGCAACAAAGTTATAATAGGAGTCATATCAGGGTCAGTTCAGTAGAAGAGACAGTCCAAGCACTGAAGATCAAGTTCCTAGCTTTGATACATGTAGTAAATTGGTTCCAAATGACTTTAATTAAAGGGATCACATAGCGTCGCAAGGCTAATTCCTGGAGAGTGGGCACTGTCCATCTTGCAAAGTGCTCAAAGTGTGCTTGAGTCATCCTCCAGGGCAGATCAAGTAAAGTGCTGATTCCTCAGAATGAACAGGTAGCCAATGAAACTGCAACAAACCACTGTGAGCGTATAACTACTGTGAAGGGTGATACTAAGAGTACCAGTAGCAGTGCTCTCAGAAGACTATGGTGTAGCTCTGATTTTGTGAGCACACACCAACGTACTAATATGTTATGGTGTAAAAAGTGATGAATCAAGTCCCCTAAGGTGAAGGACAAATGTTCAGTAAGCAAATTAAAATGGATAGAGCAGAAGTCACAGAGGCTGTTGGGATAAGTGGGTAGGAAGCATGAAACTACCCATGTCTCACATAGGGTTGTGTGCCAGATGTGGAAGAAGAAAGATGTCCAGCACACATGTGGGCAGGGTTTGCAACATGGTTCATCATGTCTATAGTGGTGACAGTGCTTCCAGTCATGCTGTGTACCCTGGTGATTCCTCATAGGGTGGTGGTAAGAGTGCACTGATGTTTTCCACAAGCAAAAGTGTTTTTTCTATTTCAATCTCCTGACAGGAAACACACCTGCAAACTCACAATAAGAATTTCAAGGCAATAATAAATAATACTAGACCAATCAGAAAATTGTGTAGTTCAATCATCCAGTGCCATGGAGTTCCATCTCATAAGGCTATAAAGTTAAAGCAGAACATTGCCCTTCACGCAATATCAACAAGGGAACAATTGTGTTGGACTTTGAACAGGTGATGGGTGAATACCAGTGAGTCTGTTTCCACGATGTGCACAATTTTGTCAATGTCATGTAGCTTGTTTAAGAGTTTGTTGAAGTGCGTTACCATTTCTTCAGAGGCTGTTTTAAATTGTTGTTGGTTAGATTGTACAATGGCATCAAGATGACTAGGGATTCTTTAACTGGTTCCCAGATGTAGTCGTCTTTTGTTTGTTGGTGCAAGAAAGTTTTTTTCACTGCCAAAGGTGTGTAAGTCAATGAGGAAATCAATAAGCAGTTTTTCAAAAGAAGTGTGCATCTATTTTCATTGCATTTGTAGTTAGGTGGCATCCAGCAGGCAATAATATGGAATCATTGTATGAAAGATCATGGTGGTGTGTAATGGTATAATTTGTCCATCTCACATGTCAGGAATCTGTACTTTTCTAAGTTCCTCAGATCTTCTGGGAAGATGATGATGTCAACATCAGTGATATGTAGGTCCCAATCAAGTGATGAGCAGAAATAGGCCCAACAATTATATATCAGGTTCTTCGATGAACCATTGACTCTGTGATGCATTCACCCGGAGGTAGGATCCAAGTGGTCATATTTAAGACTTCCTAAACGACTCAGGGTGGGCAGAGTATGGTAGCCAGTATATGTTACCATAATATCAACCTCTAGGAGATGAAGTTCAAAGAATCTGTGTTCTCAGTACAATGAGAAAGTAGGGTCCAAAAGTGTGAATGTATTATGAGTGTCTTCACCTCTACCTATTTCAAACATTATTCCTATGTCCTGAAATGCTTCCTGAAAAAGGAGTTCATTTACCATCTTTACAAACCTGTTAGAGGATATCAAGGGTCCATGTCATGATATTCTTTTCTTATTCATATTGGTCTCTCACTTGCTTCTGTATAATCTGTACTTCCTCATCAAACTTATGGAGTAATGTAGTGGTCACATGTAGGGAATTTGATAGTGCAGCAACTGCCCAAATTTCATTCATAGTTAATTGTTTTAAATTGCTGATGTCTACTTACAGACATTCAGTCATGGCACCAGCAACCCATGCTCCAATGGCAATGTCAGCCATGATGGCACCAATAGCGACAAATTGTATGGGTTTGCATTTGTGCAGACTCGGTCCTGAAGAATATTGTAGCACTGGTGCAAAGTAGTAGAGCATATGTTTAAATGCTGGAATCTATGGTTGAAGAGCCCATAAGTTGAGATGTATCCTAATGGGTTGGATCCAGAGTTCCAATAGTATGCATATGGGTAGGTTTATTTCAGGAATAAATGCAGGAGCTGTTGTAGTTTCCAGTGCATAGAATAATGGAAACTGTACAGCTGGCTTGTAATGTGCTGTAAAGAATTTATGTGTTGAGTTTTATCCTCCCCTATCAATAATACATGGTGCTGTGTTTTTTATTTTTAGATGGACTTTCACATTTTTATTTAATAAGGTGATGAACTCTAGGTCTAAAATTTGAAACATCAAAACATTTTATACCCATGCGTAATTCAAATACTATTTTATTTTAATTTTTGTGGTTTTTTTGTTTTTTTGTTCTTTTATTATTATTTTTTGATTTATTGTACACAAATCAGGTACAAATTTTATTTCTCTTGTTGTACATGAAGTAGAGTCACTCAATTTGTGTAATCATACATGTACATAGGGTAATGATGTATGTCTCATTCTATTGTCATTCCTTCCCCCTGCCCCCTCCCCAACCTTCATTTTCCTCAACACAATCCATCCTTCCTCCATTCTTCCTCTACCCTGCTCTATTATGTATCATCATCTACTTATCAGAGAAATCATTCAGCCTTTGATTTTTTGGTATAGGCTTATTTCACTTAGCATGATATTCTCCAACTCCATCCATTTATCTGGGAATGCTATAATTTAATTCTTTGTGACTGAATAATATTCCAGTGTGTATATATTCCTTTATCCATTCATCTATGAGGGACATCTAGGTTGGTTCCATAGTCTAGCTATTGTGAATTGAGCTGCTATAAATGTTGATGTAGCTGTGTCACTGTAGTATGCTGATTTTAAGTCCTTTGGGTATAGGCCAAGGATTGGGATAGTTGGGTCAGGTGGTGGTTCTATTCCAAGGTTTCTAAGAAATCTCCATACTACTTTCCAAAGTGGTTGCACCAATTTGCAACCCCACCAGCAAAGTATAAGTGTACCTGTTTTCCCACATCCTCCCAACATCTATTGTTGCTTGTATTCTTGATAATAGCCATTCTAATTGGGGTGAGATGAAATCTTAAGGTAGTCTTGATTTGTATTTCTCTTATTACTAGAGAGGTTGAACATTTTTTTTCAAATATCTGTTGATTGCTTGTACATCTTCTTCTCTGTAGTGTCTGCTCATTTCCTTAGCCCATCTATTGACTGGGTTATTTGAATTCTTGGTGTAAAGTTTTTGAGTTTTTATAAATTCTGGAGATTAGTGCTCTATTTGAAATGTGTGTGGCAAAGATTTTCTCCCACTCTGTAGGTTCTCTCATCACATTGTTGATTGTTTCCTTTGCTAATAAAAAGCTTTTTAGTTAGAATCTATCCCAATATTGATTACTGCTTTTATTTCTTGTGATTTGGGAGTCATGTTAAGTAAGTGTGGTCCTAAGCTTACAGGATGAAGATTTGAACCTACTTTTACTTCTATTTGGTGCAGGGTCTCTGAGTTGAGTTTTGTACAGAGTGAGAGATGGGAGTTTAATTTCGTTTTGCTGCATATGGATTTCCAGTTTTGCCAGCACAATTTGTTGAACAGGCTATCTTTTCTCCATTGTATGTTTTTGGTAACTTAGTCTAGTATGAGAAGACTATATTTATGTGGGTTTGTCTCTGTGCTCTCTATTCTGTACCATTGGTATACCTGTCTATTTTGGTGCCAATACCATGCCATTTTTGTCAATATTGCTCTGTAGTATAGATGAAGGTCTGTTATTGTGATACCTTCTGTTTCACTCGTCCTGCTAAGGATTGCTTTGGCTATTCTTCTTTTCTTATTCTTCCAAATGAATTTCATGATTGCTTTCTCTATTTGTATGAGGTACATCATTGGGAATTTAATTGGAATTATATTGAATTTGTATAGCACTTTTATAGCATTTTTGTTAGTATGGCCATTTTGAGAATATTAATTCTGCCTGTTCAAGAACATGGAAGATTTTTCCATCTTCTAAGGTTTTCTTTAATTTCTGTAGTTTTCATTGTAGAAGTCTTTTCCCTTTTGTTAGATTGATTCCCAAGATCCCCAAGTATTTTGTTTTTTGAGGGTATTATAAAAGTTTTCCCAATTTCTCTTTCAGAGAATTCACAACTTATGAATAGAAATGTATTAGATTTATGAATGTTGATTTTATATCCTGCTATGTTACTGAATTCATTTATTAGTTCTAGCAGTTATCTCTAGTAGAATTTTTCCTATCCTCTAAATATAGAATCATGTCATTGGCAAATAGTGATAGCTTGAGTTCTTCTTTTCTTATTCATATTTCTTTAATTTCTTTGGTCTGTCTAATTGCTCTGGCTAGAGTTTCAAGGACGATGTTGAATAAAAGCAGTGAAAGATGGCATCCCTGCCTTGTTCCAGGTTTAGAGGGAATGCTTTCAGTTTTTCTCCATTTACAACAGTGTTGGCCTTGGGTTTGGCATAGATAACCTTCATATTGTTGAAGTATGTTCCTACCATCCCTATTTTTTTCTAGTGTTTTGAGCATGAAGGGGTACTGTGTTTTAAGAAATGCTTTTTCTGCATTTATTGAAATAATCATGTGATTCTTAACTTTAAGGCTGTTGACATGGTGGATTACATTTATTGATTTCCCAGATGTTGAACCAACCCTACATTCCTGTGATGAACCCCACTTGATCATGATGCACTATCTTTTCAATGTTTTTTGTACAAAATTTGCTAGAATTTTGTTTAGAATTTTTGCATCTATGTTCATCAGGGATATTGGTCTGAATCTTCCTTTCCTTGATGTGTCTTTTTCTGATTTTGGTATCAGGGTGATAGTAGCTTCATAGAATGAGTTTGGAAGGGTTCCCTCCTTTTATATTTCTTGTAATACTTTGAGGAGTATTGAATTTAGTTCTTCTTTGAATGTCTTATAAAACTTGGATGAGAATCCATCTGGTTACAGACTTTTCTTGATTGGTAGGTTTTTGATGGCTTCTTCTATTTCATTGCTTGAGATTCATCTGTTTAAATTGTGTATGTTCTCCTGATTCAGTTTGGGTGGATCATAGGTCTCTAGAAACCTGTTGATGTCTTCAAGATTTTCTATTTTGTTGGAGTTTAGATTTTCAAAAGAGCTTCTAATTATGTTTTGTATTTCAATAGTGTCTGTTGAGATATTTTCTTTTTCACCATGAATTTTAGTAATTCGAGTTTTCTTTCTCCTTTTCTTGGTTAGTGTGGCTAAGGGTTGATTGATTTTTTTTTTTCAAAGAACCAATGTGTTCATTTGTTAATTTTTTGAATTGATTGTTTAATTTCGTTGATTTCAGCTCTGGTTTTAATTATTTCCTTTCTTCTACTAATTTTGGTGTTGATTTGTTCTTCTTTTTCTAGGGCTTTGAGATATAATGTTAGATCATGTGCTTGTGACTTTTTCTTCTTTTCTTTTCTTCTTTTATTGAATGTGCATACAATGAATTTTCCTCTTAGTACTGCTTTCATAGCATCCCAGAGATTTTGATATGTTGTATCATTGTTTGCATTTACTTCTAAGAAATTTTTTATCTCCTCCCTAGTGTCTTCTACTATCCATGCATCATTCAGTAGGATATTATTTAGTTTCAGGGTGTTGGAATAGTTTCTGTTTTTAATTTCATCATTGATTTCTAATTTCATTTCATTATGATCTCTTAGAATACAAGTAAGTATGTCTTTTTTTTTTGTATTTGCTAAGAGTCACTTGGTGGCATAACATATGATCTATTTTAGAGAAGGATCCATGTGCTGCTGAGAAGAAAATGTATTCACTTGTTGATGGATACTATATTCTATATATGATGTCTTTGTTCAATTTTTATATGGAAGATCTATTCAATGGTGAGAGAGGTGTGTTAAAGTCACCTAGTATTATTGTGTTATGGTCTATTTGGTTCCTGGAATTGAGATAGATTTGTTTGACACACATGGATGCACCAATGTTTGTGCCATATTCATGATTGTTATGTCATGCTGATTTATTCTTCCCTTAAGCAGTATGCAATGTCCTTCTTTATTCCTTCTGACTAATTGACTTGAAGTCCACTTTATCTGATATGAGGATGGAAACCCATGCTTTTTCACTGAGTCTGTGAGTGTGGTATGTTTTTTCCCATACTTTCATGGTTAGTTTGTGGGTGTATTTTTCTATGAGATGAGTCTCTTGAAGGCAGCATATTGTTGGGTCATTTTTTTTAAATCCAATCTGCTGGTCTATGTCTTTTGATTGATGAGTTTAGGTCATTAATATTCAGAGTTATTATTGAGATGTGATTTGTATTCCCGGTCATTTTGGCTTATTTTTGTTTTTTTAATTTGACTTGGTTTCTCCTTGGTTGGCTTTTCCTTTAGGGTAGTTCCTGCCTTTGCTGACTTACACTGTTGATTTTCATTTATTCCTCATGGAATATTTTGCTGAGAATGTTCTGTAGTGAAAATTTTCTCTTTGTAAGTTCTTTTAACTTTTATCATGAAAGGAGTTTGTTTCATCACCAAATCTGAAGGTAAGTTTTACTGGGTATAAGATTTTGGGTTGGCATCCATTTTCTTTCAGAGCTTGAAATATGTTGTTCCAAGCGCTTCTAGCTTTAGGTGTATGGGCTAAGAAATTTGCTCATATCTGTATTGGTTTTCCCCTATATATAATTTGATGCTTTTCTCTCATAGCCTTTAAAAGTCTATCTTTATTTTGTATGTTAGGTGTTTTCATTATAATGTGCCTTGGTGTGGATCTGTTGTAATTTTGTACTTTTGGTGTTCTATAGGCCTCTTGTATTTGATTTTCCATTTCATTCTTCAGACTTGGGAAATTTTCTGTTATTATTTTATTGAATAGATTGTTCATTCCTTTGGTTTGTGTCTCTGTTTCTTCCTCAATCCAAATAAGTCTTAAATTTGATCTTTTCATGGTATCCCATAATTCTTGGAGGCTTTATTCGTTATTTCTTACCATCTTTTCTCTTTGGTTCATTTTGTTTTCAAGATTAAATATTTTGTCTTCATTGTCTGAGGTTTTGTCTTCCAGGTGATCTAGTCTGTTGATGATGTTTTCTATTGAGTTTTTCATTTGGTTTGTAATTTCCTTCATTTCAAGGATTTCTGTTTGGTTTTTTGTCAGAATCCCTATCTCTTTATTGAATTAATCTTTTGCTTCCTGCATTTGTTCTTTTAACTGTTTATTGAATGTATCTTTTATTGCCTAAATTTGCTCTCTTATCTCATCCTTTGCTTCTTGGATAATTTTAATTATGTACATTCTGAATTACTATTCTGACACTTCTATCATACTGTCATTGAATTCTACTAATAAAGCATCTAGGTTTGTTTGGGACATTTTCTTCCCTTGTTTTTTCATGTTGTTCATGTATCTTTACCTCTAGTAGTGTAAATCCAAGGTATTGTGCTTTCTCCACATAGGTTTATAGTGTTCTTGCAAGTTTCCAGTATCTCACCTTAAAGTGGGAGATCAATATTAGCAGCACACAATACAAACAATATGCAGCCTTAACCCAACCTATTAAGATATTAACAGTATTGTCTTAATAAACAGAGATGATGTGTTCAATTATTATCTACAGCATAAACAATAGGCTTGCATAAGGGCTACAATTTCTAATGGTGGACAAAGAGGATGGGGAGGAGTGTAGGATATAATGTTAATGGGATAAGAAGTGAGTATATAGAGGTAATAGATCATAGGAAAAATCAAAGAAGAATCAAAAGAAATTGATTGTTAGCATGAGAAAAGGGAGAAAGAGATTCCAAGGAAACAGATAGATAAGAGAGAAATAGAGTCAAAAATGAATCATTACCAGGGAGGTAATAGTAATGAGAACTATTACCAGAGAAGTTACCTGGAAAATTTTGTTCTGTTATAACAAATGGTGAAGTCCATTCTAGCCTAATATGGAAGTCATTTGTCTTGAGAATTGATATTATACTAGGATACAAGCAGTCGTACACACTTATGTCTAAATAGTCTCTATTAAGTGGGTTCGGAAAACATAAAAATCTGACTACCGCAGTATGGATGGCAGAGGTATTGACAATGGAAGAGTTATGTAAGAATAACATATGAAAACAAACATATTCAAGTCCACATGAACGCTGGGATTGATAGGGTCACAGTTGCTGGGTTTTTGCAGGCTTCATGCATAGCTGAGTAAGGTTGGGGTACCAGGTCCGTAAGGATGATTAGAAAATGATATTGATTAGTTCCCAGTACTGAGATTTTCTACCACACCAGTATAGGTGGAAAAGAATCATTAGTGACAAAATCCATCAGAATGTCTGTATGCATTTCAGATTTCCATTTTACCATAATAGGGTAAGTTCAGAAAGTTAGCTACAAAAATTGGTATTGCTGAGCTCTGGGTATGTCTGGAATAAAGAATCAGGGCATTCCCATCCAAAAGGTTCTGGAAGTGATGGAGGTTTATGATAAAAAGGCTTCACATATTCACCTTTCTGGTATATAGCCAAAAGTGGGGAGTCATTGTTCCTGGTGATGTCGTTGACTCCATTGAATTATCATCATCATAATTAGTATCACCATAATCGTGATAACCAGTAGGATCCTTGAGTAATAGCTTGTCATAAAGACCTAAAAATGCTATTAGGAACTTAAAAATAGACCTGTACTTAAAGTGAAGTTTTGGTTCTCGTCCATGTTTGGTTTAGCCATAGTTGTTTGTGTAAGATTGGAGCCATCACTCAGGTTGACCACTTCATATTGAATCAGGATTTTATGAAAGTAATATGTGTAGATAGCAGATGATACCATAATCTGACCAATTCCATAGCATGGCAAAGTGATGGATTTTCATCATAAATGTTAATTGAATCAACATCATAGTACATGGTGCAGAAAAATGGTGACCATTGTGTTGTAGCTTTGTAGTACTCATCACAGACCAGGTCCAAAATTAGCTTGTTCATACTAAAGAAAAAGGCATATTTTGCCCCAAAAGCTGTGGTATTGGCAGTAGTATTTCATAGACATGGCAAATGATCCCATTATTTTGGCACATTACCTACAAGATTAACATATAAGAGATTCACAGGTCCACATTTAGGTGGTATTGGAAGCATAAAATGATGTGCTGGAACCTTCATTTTCATATTCTTTAGTATCAGTAGTTTCTAATATTATGAATTCAATGCTATTAGTATCAGAAATGTAGCCCATACTCAGGAACAATATTGTTCCAAAGAGTCCAGCAAGGTATGTAGAGTCCATTGTCTGTCCTCATTAGAGCTAATATGCATAAGAATAGATAGTAAATCAAAGAAAGTAGGCCAATATTCTCTGCGAATTTGGGTCTTAATGGAGGGGCATTATCTATTATCTATTCTTAAGTGAGAGTCTCAATCAGATAGACCAAATAATTCATCACCAGAGAATGGGTAAGTGTTTGCCAGAACAAGGTGTTACTGTTGTTGCTATATTTTCTGAGTTGACAAAATGTGTAATGTCCCAACAAAATGCCAAGTATCGTGATTGTTAGTATAGTCACTACCAGTCCATGGAAGCAGCATATCAGGTTCATGATCATCAATTCATGGGAGACAAATCTTTAAGCTTGGTTAGTTGTAGCTCTCCTGTAGCTCCCCTTGTCCACACTGTATGTCCTGGTCTGGTCTGTAGACTACCATGTCCTGTAACCATTGAGTGTCACAGTTATGGTGTTGGTCCAAGCATTTAGCAGGCATTGGTTTTAGAGGTGGGTCATTAATGTCGGGTGGGTTACATAGCTCATTCCCATAAACTTCAAAAGGGGATGTTCTATGGTATCTAGGTCTGAAATTTAGTTCAAAGGTAACAATAGTCAAAGCATGATCTAATGGATAGTCTCTTAACAACATCAGTTTGGTCTTAGTGAACCAGTTGAAATGCTCTACATATCCCATAGCAGTAGGGTTATATACGATGTGAAATCCCACTCGATATCCATGGCTTCTGTGAAGCAATATACTCTTAAACTGGTCAAATGCGATCCTTGGTCCGAAGATACTATTCCCAGCATCCTGTACCATGAAATACATCAACACAACTTAGAGATGGTCACTGTTTATTTGGGAGATGACGTTGCCACTGCCATCCCCTATCTGGAATGGCAATCTACCATTGTACCTGCATATAATTGCTTAAATATTGTGAAAGGGCCAATAAAGTCAATTTAAACCAAAACATGGAATATTCTCAGTGACCATAATGTTGACTGTGGGTTTTGGCAGAAATGCAAGGGCACTCCCAGATAGGCCTTATATGCCAGTTTACTTTGCTGCCAAGTAACCTTTATATTACACATAGATACTCACTGATATAGAGAATGTATACCAATGTGTCCTAGAGTTTTATGTAATTGTACCAATTCATCCCTGGAATCAGGTGAGCTTGTTGGGGGAGATTTTATTGTCGGAATAGATGTTGGTGACAGTTTGATGATTGTCAGTCTCTTTCGTCCACATTTCCACTTGTTGGTATTACTTACAATTAAGTCAGTGCACTTAGATAATTTGTCTACCTTATCATTAAGTAAAACTGTTTGAGTTTTATGGCCTATACGTGCATCCACATGTGTAACAAAAATTGAAATAGGTGCAGAAGTCAGGTATTTCCATGTTTCCTATGACCATATAGGTTTACCATTAATTTTCCAATCATAATCTGTTTAGGAGTTTATCCGGGATGGGGTTAGGTACCTGTGGCATGGATGCCATTTCTTCTGAAAGCTTAATAGGAATTTAGGATGATTTAACTATGTTTGCTTCCAGAAACTATTGCAAATGCCATTTCCACTGCAGGACCTTGGGTTCCATTGGTAGTCCCTCTAATTCCTCTCCAGGCATCTTTATGCATGCCAATAATGGGATAGGCATATGGAATTTGAGACATTGGTTCTGAGCACCCAGTTCGAAAGCTTTTTGCTCTTCATACAGAATTCATACTTTTTGAAAAGAGAATGTCTATTATCTGTGTATGGAAAGTGTTTAAAATAGAAACCAACAAACAACATGTAAACCTCCCAATTACCATACCCATTACAGAAAAGAATGTCTAATAAAACATCCCCAGGTGGGGAGATCCAAGACGGCATACTAGAGGGAGGCTGCGTTCCTTGTTGCTCCATAACTCCAGTTTCAATCAGAGGATATCTGTTTCTTGGTGAGGCATTTTTTACTGATTATCGATCCCTTGCTGTTTACCCCATTTGTCTACTGTGATCACCTGCAGTCTGCCAATATATTGACGCCTTTTTTGAGTGCAGATTGCTCACTGTCAGGCGCCTATCATCCGCCATTTGCCTGCCTCTCACCTGTCCATCACCTGCCTTAACCTATCCATCACCCACCTCCCGATCATCCGACAACAGTCAGCAAACTGATCGCTGATCGCCAATGGAGCGCCAGCTGCCTGCTGTTGCCTGGAAGTTCACTGTTACAGTACCTGCAGGTTTGATTACACGTGACTGCCGCCATTTTGAGACAACAGTCAGGCCCCATAGGACCCCTGGCCGGACTGACTGAGCCCCGTCTCCAGGATCCCTCAGCCCAACCAATCACTCCCTGCCTCTGGGGCCCTCACATTGACTGACTGCTCCCTGCCACCAGGACCCTCAGACCAACTGACTGTGCCCTATCACCGGGACCCCAGACCAACTGATTGTACCCCACCTCCAGGATCCCGCAACCACACCAAACACACCTGATCTCCAGGACCCCTGCCAGACCAACTGCACTCCACCTCTAGGACCTCCAGCTGACCACGTCTACACCCCGAGCTGCAGCTCCCCATTTGCTAACACATTTGGAAACCAGAGTGGTCATCTTGGATAATCCTGGAAGCTGTAGCTCTGATTTTTAGGTGGGGCAAATCCCATCCTGAGACACCTGCTGGAGACTTGAAGCTCATTGTCAGGTACCTATCATGCATCAGGCTAATGAAGACTGGGAGGTTTCATTACTATATGACTGTTATACTGTAGATTTTCTTTTTTCTCCTTATTGAAAAATTTTAAGTTTTTATTTCTTTACTTTTCTTGCTCTCTTTTCCTTTTGTTTACCTGTTCCCTCAGTCTCTTTCTCCCTTTTTGCATGCTAACATCCAATTTCTTTTGATTATACTCTCACCCTTTATATTATCTAGAACTTCTACAAATTCTTTTCTTATCCCACTAACAGCTACATCCTACATCCCTCTACATCATCTTTGTCCTCCATTAGAAACTGCAGACCTTATTGCAAATCTGTTTGTTATACTGAAGATAATGATTGAACTCATTCTGTCTATTATAAAATATTGTTAATGTTCTCATAGGGGCTATTTGGTCCAGCATTGCATACCGCCTGAATTGGGCACTGCTAATATTGATCTCTCCTTAAAGAAAAGGTTTTGGAAACCTGTAGGGCCACTATAAGCCTATAGGGGGGAATCTGCATACCCGAGATCTGCACTGCTAGAGGGGAAGATACATGATAAACATGAAAAAACAAGGGAAGAAAATGATCCAAACAAATCTAGATTCCATATTAATAGAATCCAATGACAGTATGGTAGAAGAAATGTCAGAAAAGGACTTCAGATTATACATGATTAAGATGGTTCATGAAGCAAAGGATGAGATAAGAGAGGAAATACAGGCAATGAATGATCATACCAATAAGCAGTTGAAAGAGCAACTGCAGGAAGCAAAAGACCATTTCAACAAAGAGATAGAGATTCTCAAAAAAAAAAAAAAATCAAACGGAAATCCTTGAAATGTAGGAAACAATAAACCATATAAAAAACTCAATGGAAAGCATCACCAAAAGACAAGACCACTTGAAAGACAGAACCTCAGACAATGAAGACGAAATATTTAATCTTGAAAATAAAGTTGCCCAAACAGAGAAGATTGTAAGAAATCATGAACAGAATCTCCAAGAACTATGGGACATCATGAAAAGACCAAATTTAAGAATAATTGGGATTGAGAAAGGCACAGAGATACAAACCAAAGGAATGAACAACCTATTCAATGAAATAATATCAGAAAATTTCCCAAACCTGAAGAATGAAATGGAAAATCAAATACAAGAGGCTTTCAGAACACCAAATGTACAAAATCACAACAGATCCACACCAAGGCACATTATAATGACCCTGGAAGTACTCCATAACCAAGACCTCTTAGCACCTGACCTAATACTTTTCACCATACTTCTAAGATTGAAAACTTGAATCAACTTGAATTTGAAAATTCTGAAGAATTTGAAAATTAAATCAATCAATCCTGAGTCCTGAACCCTGAGTCCTGCCGACTATACTAACTGTAATCTTATTCACTAGGAGTGGGTTGGCAAGTTTAACTCATTTTATTATGCATCACACAAGGTATCACACATCACTTCAAACCTATTCTAAGTCTAACCTATTTCTCCCAGTGCTGAATCCAGAGAACGCTTACCACGACATGTCTTACTGAGCCATGGTGGGGATTGCAGGAGAGTGTAGTATCACACATCCTCTCTGATGATGTCCAGTTCTGTTCTGGTTCTGCTGCTCCAAAGGCTTTGGGTTTCAGCACGGTTTATAAGTTCTGTTTGTGGGTTTCCACTCCATGGTTACACCCATCTTGTGTCCTAGGTTTGTTGCGATCAACTGGCTTAGCCTTGGCTTGCCCATTCAACCACACCTATGGTGTCCAGCATAGGAGTACATAGATAAGCATGCTCTGGGCAAGCACCAGGCTGACCTAAAACTTACTAGTTCTAACACCCTTACTACAGCAATTCATTGCATTTCTCAGCACACTCTCAGAGTGCTGTAGCCTAGAACCATTTTGAGAAGGATTCTCTGGGAATACACTGCCCATGGGCTCATAAAACTTGGTCACATCTCAGGGTCCTTGCATATGCTGTGCTGCAGGTAGCAGCTACGGAAACAGTCCTGGATGTGAGTATGTCTTGGACAGAAACTGAACAAGAATTTCATTCTGTGAATAGTATCGACTGCAACTGGAAGGAGAGATGAAGGTCCTTCCTTCCTTCTGGAATCAATGATTCAGTGACTTATTCTATATGATTTGCAGAGTCATAAATCATGTGTGTTTTCCTGCAGGAGCCAGGTCTGAAGGTACCAAGATAAAAGATAGCAGATTGCTTGGTTCCTGAAATGCACTGTCTAGCCCAAAAGTCAGTGCTTTAGCTGTTTACCTGCCGTCAGAGGCAACTGAGGATCTGCCATGACTTAGGCATTTCCAACACCCTGGGAACACAGACTAAAATTCTTCAGAGTAAATATAAGCCTGGGGCATTTTGCTTCCTGTTCTGACTCAATCGGCAAGAAGTTATCATCGGAAGTCCAGTGTTCAACCATTTGCCTGCGTGCACAGACTGAAAAGCTTGGTAGAGAACACACCCCTGGCATGGCCACCATCCTACTTTAACCTGTATTCATGAGAAACTCCTGGAAAAGGCCGCATTCTCTGCTGACTCATTTTTTGAGAGCTGAAAAGAATTTCAAAAAGCTTTAACCTTGACTCACTATGTGTCCCCTAAAACACCTGGTACGTTCCAACCTGAGAAGATCTGGAGAGATTATATCAACATATTCAGTGATCATTTGTCCTCATTTGTGTTTCTGGGAACCCTAAGAGAAAATTTTGACTTTTTTCCCCTTGTTCATAGTATTAAATGATTTTTCTATTTTTAAATTATATTATTTATTTTTACTTTTAATTTGTTTTTTCTTTCTCCTTTTACTCATCTTTAAGATTTCTCTTTTTATTATCTATTTCATCTGCATTTTTCTTTTTATTTATCTTTTTTGATTTTGATTTTATGATTTTTTTCCCCCTTGGGTGCTGAGAATTGAGACCAGAACATTGTGCAGGTGAGACAGTTTCTCTGCCTTTGTGTTATACTCCCAGGTCATCTGAGAGGAATTAAGCCCAGATCTGGCCATAACTGCTCATGCTCAAACCCTGGCAAACACTTCGACTTAAAGAAAAGGGGGGTGGAAATCTCTCAGTTGTCAAGCTATCCCCTGGCAGGCATGGCTGCAGGGAGACAGAGGTGTGACTGCTAAGCACATATTCTTGCAGTAGCTGAGGGAAAAAGTTTCTGACAAAGAAGAGACAAAAGTCACTATATATTAACCAAGGGAACAATACATCAGGAAGATACAACAATTATAAATATATTTGTATCTAACTTGGATCACTGAATTTTATAACACAAATACTATTAGACATAAAGAAGAGATAGGCCCCAATACTATAACAGCGAGTAATTTCAATTTCCTATTTTCATCAATATATATAGAGCATCCAGAAAAAAAATCAACAAAGCAACAAAGGGTTAAATTGTCTAATAGATCAAGTGGATTCAACACACAACTGCAAAATATTCCTGTCAACAGTTGAATAAAACACATTCTTTTCATCATCATGAGAAAGTTTTTCTAAAATAGATCATATAGTAGTTCACAAACGAGTCAACATATTCAAAGAAAATCAAATTTCTTTTTGAATTTTGATGGATCATGATGGGATAAAACTAGAAATCAACTGCAGGAGAAACTGCACAAACTAAGAAAGAAACCTGTAGATATTGAACAACACACTATTCAATAAACAGAGGGTCACTGAAGAAATCAGGTGGGAAATTAAAAATTTCCTTGAATAAAATGAAAATGAACACACGACATACCAGAAGCTCTGAGAAGCAAGAAAAGCAGTACTATATGGAAAGTTTATTGTTGGGGGCTGTGCCATGCGGACTGCACGGGATGGTGCCTGGCAGCCAGCCAGAGGTTGCTTTGATCACATCGGAGGTGAGGAGATGATTAACATAAGCACACCTAGGTGATTTGTCATTAGCCGTATCCAATTAAGTCCACGCACACAATGCGTGCACAGGTGTTCCCGAGTGCTCCTGATCGTGCCTGCTCGTTTTGACCTTAACCTTTATTGGGCAGCTAGCTCCTCACCTAATCTTTGTATAATTGGCATCAGCCCTACCCTTCACCTCCTGGAGGGGATATAAGCTGGCTCTCCTCAAGCGCAGGGGTTCAAGGTTCGAGGCCCCAGGTTCGAGGTTGGAGGTTCCAGGTTCGAGGTTCCAGTTCCCGGGTTTCCTGATTCATCAATAAACGGTTCCGAATTCAAGAGCCTCGCTACTCTTTTGTCCCCCATGCCAAATTGACTCCGCTGGACAGCATCAGTTTATATTAAAGAGTGCCTGTAAAAAAATTAGAAATCTCAAATAAATACCCTAACGATATATATTGCAAGGTCTTAGAAACACAAGAACAAACCCAAGTAGAAGTCAGTAGAAGAAAAGAAATAATACAGGTTAGAACAGATATAAATAAAATCTGAGAGAATAATACAAAGCATTAATGAAACTACAAATTAATTCTCTAAAAATATAAAAAAAATTAACAAGCTTTTAAGTGAACTACAGAAAGGAAAGAGCTGAAATGCATAGAGATGAAAAAGGAGGCATTATAACTGATACCACAAATAGTCAAAGGAATGTTATGGCATATTTTTTTAAAAATGACAGTAATTTGAAAAATATGTAAGAAATGGACAAATTTCCAGATGCACACTACCTACCTAAATTGACCTAAAAAGATACCTTTAAAAAGCCTAAATAGATCAATAACATGTAATGAAATTGAAGCAGTAATAAAAATCTCCTAGCGAAGAAAAGTCAAGGACTGGATGGATTTGTTAATGAATCTAAAGAAGAACCAGCATCAATACCACCCAAACGATTCCACAAAATAGAAGGGAAAGAAACCCTCTTAAACCCATTTTATGAAATCGGTCTTGCCCTGCTATCAAAACTTGCAAAGGATACATAGAAAAATAACAGATAACTACAGACCAATATTCCCAATAAAGATAGATGCAAAAATCCTCCACAAAACACTTGCAAATCAAATCCAACAGCATACTTAAAGGATTACACAACAATGTTCAAGTTGAATTTATTCTCGGGTGCAAATATGCCTCAACTTATGCAAATCTATAAACATAATACAGAGTCAAGAATAAAAATCACATAATCATCTCTATGAAAAACAAACCTTTGATAAAATTCAAAATCCCTTCATGAGAAAAAATTCTGAATAAGTTAAGAAAATTATATCTCAACTTAAAAAATACTACATATGACAAATAGAAAGCCAACATCATACCAAATTGGGGGAAAAAAAAAAACCTGAAAACATTTTCTCTACGATCTGGAACAAGACAATGGTGCCTACTTTCATCACTCTTACTCAATATTATAATGGAAATTTTTTGCCAGAAGTCGTGTAAGACAAAGAAATGAGTCAATATAAATAAGAAAGGAGGAAGTTAAATTATCCTGTTTGAGTTGATACGATTCTATACAAAGAAAATTCCAAAGACTCCAGCAAAAAATGTTTAAAGTGGTAAATTTGGTAAAGTAGATGATACAAATCACCATTCAGAAATCACTAACTATTCTATATACCGATAATGAACTTGCTGAAAAAACTCACACAAGAAAAAAAAAAAAACAGGAAAATAATTCCATTCAAAATAGATGAGCGTGCACACACACACACACACACACACACACACACAAAAGATAACAAGAAATAAATTCAACTGAGGGTACTGAGGCTATGACAGACTTCCACAATGAAAATTACAGATCCCAGATGAAAGAAATTGAATATGACTCTAGTAAGTAAAAATTTCAATGTTTATGGATTGGGAGAATTAGTATTTTTAAATGGCTATAATACTCAAAGTGATCTATAGATACAATGCAATTCTCATCAAAATACAAGTAACATTTTTCACAGAATTACAGAAAGCAATCCTAAATTTCAGAGTATAGCACAAAAGATCCTGAACAAAGCACTCCTGAGCAAGAAAAGCAATGTTGGAGGTACCATAATACCTAATTTCAAGAAATACTACAGAGCCACATTGACAAAAGCAACATAGTAGTTGGATAAAACAGAACTCTAGACCAAGGGAATAGAATAGAGGACTCAGAAATAAATCCCAACATCTTCAACCAACTGATTCTTTATAAAGGTGCCAAAACCTTACAGTTCTTCAAAAAAAATTTTTTTTCTGGGAAAACTTGATATTCTCTTGTAAAAGATTGGAACTAGACTTTTATCTCTCCCCCAGTATAAAAATCAATCAAAATGAATCAAACACCTTAATGTAAGAAATGAAACTTTGAAGCTGCTAGAAACATAAGGGGAAAACTTCACAATGACGGTACAGGCAGTAATTTCCTGGACAGAATTCCAATGGCTCGGAAAAAATAAACAAGAATGGACAAATGGGATTTCATCAAATTTAAAGACCTTTGCACAGCAAAAGGAACAACCATGGGAGTGAAGAGGTAACCTATTGAATGGGAAGAAATATTTGCCAGGTATTCATTTGACAGAGGATTAATAACCAGATATTACAAAGAACTCAAAAAACTTAACAAAAATCAAATAATCCAATAATAATGGGTAAATATTCTGAATGAACCCTTCTTGAAAGAAGTGGTATAAGTGTCATAAATAAATAAAAAATGCTCAATATCTCTAACCAGCAAAGGAATGAAAATCAAAACTACATTGAGATTATATCTTAGCCTAGTCAAAATGGCTATTATCAAAACAAAAACAAAATAAATAACAAAAAGTCTAAAAGAACAAAATAACATACGTGAGGACAACAGAAACAACAAATGCTATTTGTGGAGAAAAAGAAATCCTTATATAACTGTTGGTAAACATAAAATAAATGCAATCACTAACGAAAGCAGTACTGAGTTTCATCAACCAAAAACAGAACTACAAAATGATACAGCTACACTACCTCTGAGCATATATCTGAAGGAATGAAGTTTGTATACAGTAGACTTCCTTCCGTATCAATTTTTATTGTGACTTTATTTATGAAAGCCAAGATAGAGAGCCTGGCTAAGTGCCTAACAGCAGGTCAATGAATTTCTAAAATATGGTATATGTACACAATGAAGTATTATTAAGTCACAAAAAAGACTGTATTTTATGGGAAAACAAATGGAACTGAAAGACATCATGTTAAGCAACATAAATCAGGTAGAGAAATTCAACTATCACATGCTTTCTCTCTTCTATGGAAGCTTACAAGAAGGAGGAGGAGGAAGAGAAGAAGAAAAAGGAAGTATTGAGAAACTCTGGTACAATTCATACTACAATGTAAGTGGCATATTTTAAAGATGTGGATAGAAAATAACAGATATTTCATATAAATTATATTTCTGCCCAGGATCACACCAATGAGAGTCATTTTCTTTTTATTTTAAATGGGGAAAAAATGCCTTACATCTTAACTACAAGTTCCTACAATGTAATTAAATATCATTAAAACAACTATGTAAGTAGGGTATTTCATGTTAGGATCTAAGTTGTTAAATAAAATTTCCTGGTTATCTGTAAAATATGAACAAATAATTGCTTTGTGTGCAGATTTATATGCAATTTTTATGTCTCTCTTTTATATTTTATTTTTACAGACTGCTTTTTGAATCACTGTATGCGAATGTAAAACAAATTTTCATTTCTATTTTTGTACCCAGTGTAGATTCACACCAATCGTGTAATCATACATGTACATAGAATAATGATGTCTGTATCATTTCACCATCTTTCCTACTCCTGCATCCTCCCCACTCTCATTTCCCGCTACACAATTCAAAGTTCCTCCATTCTTCTCTCATCCCCCCAATCTCCATCCCCATTATGTATCATCATCCACTTATCGGAGAAAACTTTCAGTTTTTAGTTTTGGGGGATTGACTTATTTCACTTAGCATATTTTCCAATTCCATCCATTACTCACAAATGCCATAATTTTATTCTTCTTTATGGCTGAATAATATTCCATTGTGAATATATGCCACAGTTTCTTTATCCATTCACCCATTGAAGGGCATCTTGATTGGTTCCACAATCTAGCTATTGTGAATTGAGTTGCTATAAACATTGATGTGGCTGTGTTACTGTAATATGCTGATTTTAAGTCCTTTGGGTATAAACCGAGAAGTGGGATGACTGGGTCAAAAGGTGGGTCCATTCCAAGTTTTCTGAGGAATCTATATACCGCTTTCTAGAGTGGCTGCACCAATCTGCAACTCCACCAGCAATGTACAAGTGTGCCTTTTCCCCCAAATCCATGCCAACACCTATTATTCCTAGTGTTCTTGACAATAGTCATTCTAATTGGAGTGAGATGAATTCTTAGGGAGGTTTTGATTTGCATTTCTCTAATTACTAGAGATGTTGAACACGTTTTCATATATTTGTTATTCGCCTGTGTATCTTCTGTAAAGTATCTGCCCAGTTCCTTAGCCTATTTATTGATTGAGTTCTTTGTATTTTTGGCATAAAGATTTTTAAGTTCTTCATAAATTTTGGAGATTAGTGCTTCATCTGAAGTGCTTGTGGAAAAGATTTTCTACCACTCTATATGCCCTTTTCACACTGATTGTTTCCTTTCCTGAGAAAAAGGTTTTTAGTTTGAATTTGTCCCACATATTGATCCTTGCTTTCATTTCTTATGCTTTAAGAGTTTTGTTAAGGAAGTCTGGTCCTAAGTCAACATGATGAAGATTCAGGCCTACTTTTTCTTCCATTTGTTGTGGGGTCTCTGATCTAATTCCTAGGTCCTTGATTAATTTTGTGTTGACTTTTGAGTCAATGTTACGCTAATGGTTTCCAAATCATATTAGAAAAGTAACTCATTTTAACTTTTCAAAAATGCTTACTAATTGTAAATATAACTTTATATATATATATATGTTGACTCAAAAACATTATATTAGAAAATACTCTCTATTTGAGAAATAATGTTCATGACCTTTGTTTAATGGAATATTGCAGGCTATTCAGAACTTCTGAGTTAGGTGTAGAGACTACTGCAATCCAATTATTCAACAGGGAAAAAGGATTGAGCTCAATTCTGAGTGAAAAAAAAAAAAAGAGGGGTGGATGTATAGCCATGAGCCAGGATTTCAGTCAGCTGGTGGAAAATTAAAAAAAAAAAAAAATTAGGATTAAGCGGGGGATTCAGGTTAAACTAAACTAACAGTATTGATAATGAAAGTAGCCAGCATGATCAGATACTACCCAGAGAATAGGGAGAAAATGGGAATTTGTTCAGATATTTTAGAGGGAGATTACAAATAAAGGGTCAAAGGAGTTCTGTCTAAAATGACTTAAGATTTTTGCTAAAACTGGAATCTTAGGAAAAATTTGTTTCTAGTCGAGCAGAAGGCTTAAAGGAACCTGACTACAATTTCATGAAGGAAAACATCTTTGTCCATTCTGTCTTTTATAGAGTATGGAAATATAAAACAAGGCACATTTTTAAGAATAATATTTACCAGGAAGACATTAACACAATATGCCTGTATATTATTCTCATTGTACATAGATTTATATGCAAGAAACTATGGGCATATTGCTATGGTTTAGATCTGATGTCCCCCAAAACTCATATGTGACATAATGCAAGAATTTTCAGAGGTGATATGATTAGGTTAGCCTTTGGGGCTTATATTTTGTTCCTTGTGAGCACAGCTTTATCTTTCTCTCTCTCTCTCTCTGTCTCTCTCTCTCTCTCTCTGCTTCCTGTTGCTATGTGCTGAGCCGATTTCCTCTGTCATAGTGTTCCTCTATAATGTTCTGCCTCGCCTTAGGCTCAGAGTTATGAAGTCAACCATCTATGGACCAAGACCTCTGAAACTATGAACCACAAATAAACTTTTCCTCTTCTATGTTGTTCTTGTCAGATCTTTTGGAAACAGCAACAATAACAACAACACAAAAAAAAGCCAACTAAGACACATATATTTTTCTTTTAATAAAATTTAATATAAATATTTTTATATTTGCAATTTTAGTAACATACTTAGTTGAGGGGACAAAAAAAAACAACAAAGCCTAAGTTTTATCTTTTCTTAATTCAAGTTACCCATAAAGGACTATAATTTAGTGATAGCAGATAGGTTTGTAGGCAGGTAGATTAACAGAGATATACATTGAAGACTTGTCACACATTATAAAAGCCAACAAAGTGTTCAATGCAACATGTTCAACACAAAATTTATTAAGATAATTGCTACAAAAATAAGCATAATAAATATATTAAAGGAAGTGAAAGGGGATATTTGTGAAATGAACCAGGAAGTTTTTTTTGAATTGTGATAATTAAGTGCATATGAGGACTATTGTATTCTACTTAAGAAACCAAAATACATCCAGGATCGGATCTTTTAAAAAAAAAAAAGGGGGGGGGGGAATAAATTTCCCAGGAAGATCAATAAAACATAAATAAAAAGTAGAATACAGGAGGAAATTAAATTATCAAAGTTGGACCTGAGAAAATGATACCCCAATGTATTACACTGTAAAACTCTGAGTATATTAAAGTGAAAGATGTTGGAAGATTCTAAAAAGCAGCCTCTCTTTGATTTTGTCCTCATAGTATGATGGGTTGACATATTTGACTCCATGGAAATATTATAGGACAGGCTTTATGGGCAATGACTAAACGGTCTCCATTTTACCTTGAGACTACATGTTACGTAGGAAATGCTTCTCCCAGGGGAACACCCCACCTCTGTACCCGTCAACAGTTGCTTAGCATGACTTGTTTGGCAATACAAAATGAAGAAATGGCAATTCTTGTATAATGAAAAATTGTTTTCTTTTTGATTTCTAATTTCCTAAACAATATACTATGTTAATGGTGATGTCAACAGTGATTGTTTAGATATTAGTAGCAATTCTTTAGTTTGTACCTAAGTAAGGTCATTTTGACCCACTTGCCCCTCTGCTAATGATTTCAGATCTCAAGATGTTAGTTTGTCATTTTAAATCATAGCAACAAACACTTATGATCGATGTACTGACTTACGGTATAAAAATCCCTACAACCCTATGGTCCGAGTTGTTCTCCCAATAGCCATTTTTGGGACATTGTGTGAGACAGTCAGTCAGTCAGCTAATAAAGACTCTCAAATTTGGACTTCTCAGTGGTGATGGGTCTGTTCTGAAGTTGTACCCCATAACAATAGAAACTAGAATTCTCTTCTTCGCTGTTTATTAAGAAATTAGAAAGCCTCTACCCTAAAAGACAGCCACAAAACTTAGGAATATTAGTCTATTCTTCCCTAGATTTTCAGCATAAGACCTGATCATTAATAAATTCTCTAACCACGTAAGACAGTTTTGTATTACTCTAATGAATACTTGAGATCAAGCAATTTAATAAGAAGAAAAGTTTATTTTGACTCAAATATCTAGAGTTTTCAGTTTATGTTTGGTTGATACATTTCTTTTGGACCTGTACCAAAGCAGAACATCATTGCAGGAGCACATGAAAGGAAGCTGTTCATCTTGTGGCACTTGGAAAGCAAAGAGAGAGAAAAATGAACTGACGACTCAAAGTCTCCTTCAAGGTTGCACTGCGGATGGCCTAACTTCCTCCAACTAGACCCACCACCTCCCCAAAGTGCCACAAACTGGGGACAAAACATTTCATACGAGTCTTTGGATAACACTCCCAATCTAACATATAACACTGACTCATCTTGTCTGACAGGAAATCATAACATCTTTATCACAAAATATGTCCTGCTCTATACCAAGAGAAAAGAATATCACCAAGAAAAAACAAGAATTTGAAGAGACAAGACTTGCTGAATTTCCTCATGCAATATTTTGCCATTAGATTGTCTCCTTTTGCTCAATCATATATCTATGTGGATGTCTATTCTTCATAGAGCCTTAGCATAAAATTATAGTTTTCTATGTCTTTGAGTCTTCATTTCTGAAGGCTCCCATGTAATATATAACTTTGATTAAATAAATGTATTATTCTTTTCTCTTTTTAAACTCTTTTTTTATAAGAATGTCAGTCATACCCTTTATGATGGGTGAGGCATCCTTACCCAAATCTAGATAATAAAAATAACAAAAGTAGGGGCAAATTTTTAAAATCAAGAAAAGATATTTAAAGAAATCATAATGATGAATTTTCAAGAATATAAGAAAAATTTAAACTACTGACAGTAAAGGCTTACAGCATATCAAGTAAGACTGACAAGGAAAATTACTTCAGTCACATTAGAGTGAAATTTGAATTCATTGAATACAATGAATTAAGGACAGACTTCCTATAAAGAGAAAAGAAACTGATATCAAACTTGACAACAACAGCACTATTTGTGTATTTGGATCAAAATACATTTAGTAGTATTTTGGAAGTTTTGAAGCTAAAGCAATTGTGTTGGTCAGAATTTCATCACTGTGACCAAAATACTTCAGAAAAACAACTTAAATGAGGAGTTTATTTGAACTCATGGTTTGTCCTGACCCGCGGGACATCAACGGAGGACGGTGAACCTAAGAGAGAAGGAATGAAGGGACAAGAGTCACAGGGAGTGACAGCAAGACAGGAGTTCTGATCAAGCTGCAAATTTTTATTGTTCACATGGGTATTTATGCTGAGGGAATGAGGGGTATGACGAGACGCAGGCTGGTTGGCTGTGTTCTTCTATCTGGCTCCTGATAGGGTGCAAGTTTGCGCCGGCAGGAAGGTGAAATTCCAGAAGAGAAGCAGGGACGGCGCCATAATGTCAGAACTATCAGCCAGGATGGGGGAGGGGCGTGCCTTGTGAATCTGTCAGTTGCCAGTTGCAGGGTGTTTGTGCAGGGCAAGGCAACTGCAAAATGTTCCCTGGGCTGCTGCTTATTGTAAAGGTCAGGACGTTCTCAGAATGAGAACTTCTTGGTCCCTGACAATGGTTTCAGAGTTTCAGTCTGTTGTCTGCTGAGTCCATTGCTCTGGGCCCAAAGTAAGACAGAACATCCACGTTTGAAGGGTGTGGCAGAAAAGTGCTCTTCCACACATGACAGTCATAAAGCAGAGAGACAAGGAGCCAGGGGCCCAAGATAAATCCCAAGGGCACGGACCCAGGAATGGTCCTCCTCACACACCACCTGCCTACAGTTACCACATTTAGGAGACTTAAATTATTAATCCATCAAATGGATTAATTCACCAATTAAGTTATATTTTACATAACATAATCATTTCATCTCTGAACATAACTGGGTATTAGGGATGTACCCCATATCAAAGCTGTAACAGTAATTGGTACACAAAATATTTAGTGCTGAAATTACATTTAATGCAATAAATACAAGCTGAGGCATATATGCTTTTAGGATATTTGGCACAAAATTATCAATTTGAACTATTTCATCAAAATGTAATAGAAATTAATGCAAATATTCTGATAAGGAAGATGCAAATAACATGACGAATTTATTCTTATATCTATTTTTACCCTTTCATTAATTTTATTTTAATTTTATTTTTTTAATTTTTATTTTTTACAGACTACATTTTGATTCATTGTACACAAATGGGATACATCATTTCCTTTCTATGGTTGTACACAATGTAGATTCATACCATTTTTGTAATCATACATGTACATAGGGTAATGATGTGTCTCATTTCACCAATTTGCATATCCCCCTTCCTCTTATTTCCCTCTATATAATCTAAAGTTCCTCCATTCTTCTCTCATCCCCATCCCCTTTCCCCCAGTATAAATCGTCATCCACTTATCAGGGAAATCATTCAGCCTTTGGTATTTTGGGATTGGTTTATTTCACTTAGCATGATATTCTCATATTCCATCCATTTATCTGCAAATACCATAATTTTATTCTTCTTTATGGTTGAATAATATTCCATTGTGTATATACACCACAGTTTCTTTATCCATTCATCTGTTGAAGGGCACCTAGGTGGGTTCCACAATCTAGTTATTGTGAATTGAGTTGCTATAAACATTGATGTGGCTGTGTTAATGTAGTATGCTGCTTTTAAGTTCTTTGGGTATAAACTGAGGAGTGGGATAACTGGGTGAAAAGGTGGGTCCATTCCAAGTTTTCTGAGGATTCTCCACACTGCTTTCCAGAGTGGCTGCACCAATTTGCAACTCAACCAGCAATATATGAGTGTGCCTTTTTCCCCACATCCATGCCAACATCTATTATTGTTTGTGTTCTTGATAATGTTGAACATATGAATAAATAATTTAAAAAACAAATACATTGCTACCAGTTTTCTGCTAGATATTGATATAGGATATATAAAGCTGTATTTGAAAGGAAAAGACATTAAGCAACAATAACTAAAAAATTTTACAGTCTGCAGGCAGAAATGACCTTAAAATTTAGGCTGTTCCATAAATTCTCAAGTCATCAAATTTCTTAGTTACAGCTCTCTGCCACTGCAGCAATTTTCTGTCACATCGTGTATCTCCTGATGTTCAAATGCCATATTTGGGAGAAATTTCTGCTAACTCATTGCTTCCACCCCCACAAACAACTTAGATACCTAATTAAACCTCAATCAGTTTCCGACTCAGGTAGCAATAATAGTACAATTGTACACTAAGATCCCAATAACATTATCTTAAAGATGTTATTCTATGCCCTTTATTTGCAGCAAGGACTTGCTGTATAATGTACATAGAAGCAAACTTTTCCCATCAGTATTTGCAAGAAGAGCTTTAGTGCAAGGTTGCCCACCCTGGAAAACAGAAGGAAGAAGCACAAATCTGCCTCCCTAGTCAGTTGGCAGTGGAGGAATTTATAGTAAGAGAGAGGGGAGAAACTGCTTATTGATTGGATGGTGAGAATGGATTTTCAGGTGAAGACAATCATCATGCTTCTTCACAGGTCAATGTTTCTTCTCTGTCCTGGGTACTTTTGATCTTGTGAATTCCAAAGGTCATTGACCAGTCGTGCTGGTTTCTTTGGTGCCTGTCCATTCTTTTTCAGTCAGTTTTAAACCATCTTTGAGTATATTCTAGAGGCACTTCCTATAAAACAACTTAAGCACATTGTTATGTAAGGAGTTTATAGCCAGATGTGTCCAGTCCTTCATCAATTTCAGCCTTCCATTATACTACTCTCCAGAGAATTAGAATAAAATGCCAAAAGTATCCAATGAGTTGACTTTTATCCTCTTTTGACTTTCAATTTTTTTTCTGAACAATCTTTGTCTTTTCAGAGGGTTTTGAAAGTATAATATAGAACTTGTTAAATTCAGTTTCACCATATGGAACCATCTGTTGAAAATTTACACCCATCATGCAATAAACAATAGAATGAAACTCAGTCTTCAAACAAGCTTTTTCCTATCATAAATATTACCATTCATGAGTGGTGTAAATATATACTTTATTAAAATTTTAGCACTCTTACAGAGTAGCCATATAGAGTAAAAATTTTGAGGCATACAGGGAATCAAGAATATAATATGATTCATGAATCAAAAACACTAATTGAAAATTTGCTGCAATTGAACAAAATATGAATATGGACCAAAAGTAATATTAAAATTCATTAGACATGAAGTTAAGATAAAATATTGATTACTATTTATTTAATTTAAGGTGAACATATCGATGTGGAAAGTTAACATTTTTTTAGCAATAACTGGGTTACCTATCTAGGGAGTTATCAGTGTAAATACAAATTTTTAAAATATTTATTCCATTTTCCATTTTTTTAAGGAATAAAACATACATATATTAGTGTAGTATAATGGTCTGCTAAGTTTTTCTGTAAAATACCAGACAATAAATATTTTCAACTTTGTAAGTTATAAAAGTTTTCTGTAATGGACTGAATTACGTTCCATCAAAAGTATATGTTGACATTACAGCACACAATATGACTGTATTTGAAGACAGAATCTTTAATAAGGTAATTAAGGTTAAAGGGTTCATAAGGTTGGGACTCACATTCATTAGGACTGGTGTACTTACAAGAAGGAAAAAGCACCAGTTTCTTTCCATCTCTCTGTTTGTGTATGTGGTGTTTGTGTGTGTGTGTGTGTGTGTGTGTGTGTGTGTATGTGTTTCTTTATACAGAGAGAAAAAGTCATGTGAGAAAACATCAAGATGAATACTTCCAAGTGTGGGCTATTACCAGAAATTAAACTTTCTATCACCTCAGTATTGTAATTCTAGCCTCTATGCCTCAGGAATACACACTAAAATATTGATTAGGATAATATTTGGGTCATGACATTATACATTTGACCTACATCTGATCTTTCTCTGTTTTCTAGTCTTTATGGTATGTACAAGTATTCCCATAATAATAAAACATATGATATTAAGTAACCAGTATGTTTTTTGAATATTTAAACATTTATGTTGTTTTAGACACCTAGACCCTTGTGTTTTGGTATGGCAACTCTAGAAGACTAACATAGTCTGTTTTATGTATAGATATATATATTTGTTATTTATATATATATATATAAACACACACACAACTACATGTGTATAACTATATATACATATACAATATATATATAATAACATATAATTACTTTTCAGAAATGAAAAACTCTTTTCAGTTCTAGCAGTTTACAAAAATTGGCTATACTAAGCACACAGTTGTATTTTGTCAATCCTGGTGTAATGGTAGGTGAAAAATTGCTACTATATTGAATCTTAGATGGACTAAATATATATTTGATAGGTTTTTAAAATGTTTAATCTTTGATATATATATGCAAAATCAAAATCCAATATAAACACACAAACTTGACATTATACATCTCATAAAATAATTAACTGAAATGGATCACATCAGTAAATATAAAATATAAAACTACACATTGTAGATTACATAGAAGAAAACCTAAGCTGTCATTAGTTTGGAAATGAGATTTTAGAAGCAACACTAAAAGCATGATCCATGAAGGAAAAACTGAAAAGAGGAATGTCACTAAAATTAAAAATTTCTTCTATGCAAATGACACTAAGAAAATTAAAAGACAAGTTACATGGTGGGGAAGTACATATAAAACAAACCCAAGACTTCTTTTCAAAATATGCTAAAGCATCTTTAAAACTCAATAAGGGTGCATACTGTCTAATCAAAAAATGAATAAATGATCTGAATAGACACTACACCAAAGAAGATATACAGATGGCAAGTAAGCAAACAAATACACTCAAATCATATGTCATTAGGGAATTTTAAATTAAAACAACAATAGAGTATGACTAGACGCCTATCAGAATGAATAAAATCCCAAAATGAGTATCAACAACTGTTGTCAAAAATGTAGAGCAATAAAAAGGCACAGTCATTACTGGTAGGAATGCAAAGTGGTGGAGGAACTTTGAAAGACATTCTGGAAGTTTCTCATAGTTTTACCAAATGAACCACTAACCGCTCATCTTAGAATTGATCTAAATGAACTGAAAACATATGTCCATCTTAAAAAAAAAATGAAAATGTTCATAAAAGCTTGATTCCTAATTGCCTCAAATTGAAATAACCAAGAATTACTACAGACAATGAATGGATAAACAAATGTTTCTGTGCAATAGAATTTTATTCTGCATTAAAAAGACATGAGCTCTCAAGTCAAGAATATACAAAAAGGAAAGTCAAGTGATTGAAGCCAGTCTCAAAAGGTTACCTCTATGTAATTCCAACTGTACAGCATTCAGAAAAAGGGAAAACCACAGAAACTCAAAGAGATTAGCGCTTGCTAGGACCTAGAGCAGGGAAGGGATGAATAGGTGGAGCACAAAGATATTTGTAGTAGTGAAACTAGTCTGTATGATATTGTAAGAATAAATATGTGACATTATGCATTTGTCAAATCCTATCAAATTATGAAACACAAAGTGTAAACCCTAATGTAAGCTATCAACATTAGTTAATATGATGTACCAATATTGGCTCATTTATTTTAACAAAATATCACAGTAATGAAAAAATGTTAAAGACAGCAAGATTGATTGGAAGAAAGTGGGTATAAGAGAAATCTGTAATATTGGCTCAATTTTCTATCATCCTAAAAAAACTCTAAATATGAAGTCTAAAATAGAAAGTCCTAGGACTGGGACTGTAGCTCAGTGGCAGAGAACTTGCCTAACATGTGTAAGGCACTGGTTTCAATCCTTAGCACCACATAAAAATAAACAAATAAATAAAGGCATTATGTCCATCTACAACTACAGAAAAAATTTTTAAAAAAAGAAAACAGAGTCCTAGAAAATGGGCAATACAGAAGTCCTTAGAAAGTTAGTCCAGAATCAAGGCAATTAAGAGTCTCTCTTGCAAGATGCACAAAAACTTGAGAGACCCATGGAGAATAGTGTCCCAGCATTTGGGATAACATAGGGAAACCAAAATTTTCTTTGCACTTCTTTTGTGTGTATTTTGATGAGATGAGCAATTATCTTCCAAATAATTGAAACTGATCTTCAATAAAATGTCCACGTAAATGCTAATTATAAGAGAAATGCTGGATTCATGAACTACATTGGCTTCATTTAAACCCTAATTGTTTTTAAAGGTTTCCAGATTTCACACTTCAAAAGAAGTTGGTGATGAAACTCCATTTTATAAGAGCAAATGATTGTATGGTCTATTTGAGTAGGAATAAGATTTATTCATGGGAGAAGGTTTTCCAAAAGTCCTGAGAATTGCACAGTACACCAGTTTCTAAAATGCATGAAAATGGCTAAAATACTAGGAGGAAATAATGCCTGAGTAAAATTCAGTTTAGCAATGATAACATACAATGCGGATTAAACAAGTTTAGATATGAGCAATAGACATCAGAATTGACTCTTAGGCTGTAGTGTGTGAAGAATGAATGAGCTGGGGCCAGATGTTAGACAAATCCTCTCTCTTGCATTGACTCTCCCTTTAATTCTAGTCTTTCATGAGATGTGTTTACTTAGACCCCTTCAGGTTTAGTGAAATAATCCAGCTGCTCCTCTTTTTTTTACCTCCTCTCTTGAGAACACCTTGACACAGCAAGAAATCTTGAGAGAAGAGTTTGGTAAAGAAGAACAAAACACCTCTCAGACTTATTCCAGTAGATTTGAAACCTCTCTCCCGTCTCTCCCTCTCCCTTTCTCTCCTCTCTCCCCTCTCTCCCCATCTCTCTCTCTCTCCCTTTTTTGCCTTGCTTCTACCTGCCAGTCTTTATCTTTTCTACTTTATTCTTAGACTTGTTAGAGAAAGGGAAAAAAAAATCATTTCTTGGAAATGCCAACAAAGTTTTAAAACTTGTCTTATAAATAAGTAATTTAATTACAGACTAATGAATCCTGCCAAATCTCCTCTAGAGTTACACAGAGATATTGATAAAGTACTGAAAGAAGGTCAGAGCTTAGACACGTTGAATATGTCAGGGGAAACCCGTAAGATTTCCTAGAAGAGAATTTTAGCTACATCTGGAAGGATGAATAGACATTTATCAAACAGGAAAGATGTGAGTGGGATCACTTTAACCCCATAGATCACTTTGTTTAAAGACAGGAAGTTTAAAAGGAGCTTGGCAAACTCTTAAGTTCTTGTGGTAAAGAACTGTTTTCCTAAAGCAGTTATTTGGAACATGAGAATATAGAATTAGTGAATTATAGGAATAAAAAACAACCTTCTTTGCCAAGTTAAAGATTGAACCTCAGACCATACTGATTAGTTCCCAAACAAATGATGAAAAAAGATAAGAATATTACTACTTTAAGGGCTGGGGTATTGCTCAATGGTAGTGCACTCACCCTACCACGTGTGAGATTCTGGGTTCAATTCCTAGACGACAAAAAATAAATAAATAAATAAATAGCATTTTATTATATTAAAAAAAAAAAAAAAAACCTAAAAACTAATTTGAGAAGAACTTGAAACACAAAAATACTAATATTGGAATCATTCTGATGAGAACAGGCTTTAGAAATAAAACTGGAAGGAAGAAACTGACCTTGACACATGTTTTTCTGAGGCAAAATCAACATTACTTCATTTAATCCCTTTATAGTAACTTCTTATATTTATTTTTCTCTTATACTAAGCTTCCACTAAAGTTTTCTCTTTCATTTTAAAGATAAAACTTAGACTCTGAGAGATGAAAATAAGTTCTAAAAATGCCTACAAATCCTATGTGTACAGTTTAAATCTAAGTCCAAGATTAATTAGGCTTTATTTAAAAATAACTAAGAATGATGTAGTTTGTCAATATATTTGTTTGTTTACAAAAACACTTTAAGATTATTAAATCATTTGTTGTTACAGACTTAGTAAAACATGCATACCAAAATGTCTGTCATTGGTATCCCTTTCATTCCCAAAGATAAAAAAAAAAAGTATTCTTCAGTGATATCTCACAAAATGAATACGTTTGTAACTAACACATGGTTTAAGACACGGAATGACACTCTCTACTACTATCTTCCCTTTTTTCCCTTATGCAGATCACTAGCCCCTCCTTGATTCTATCTTCTCTCTTGGTTGGCCACTATTTTGATATTTGTGGTGATCACTCAGTTCCTTCTTCTTACATTTTCATCATCCATTCTGACTTTATCATTTTATTTATTTTTTAAACTTTATGTAAATGGACTTATACTTTTTACATTCTTTTGTGTTGGTATCGTTTTCTTGATATTATCTCTATGCAGGCTATCATATTGTGGATATATTTTTACCAAATTTAGACATCATTATAATATTCTTTATTATTAGGTGCACATGGTACGCACAATCTTAGAAAATTGAATCCAATAATATGTAACAATGGTTATATAACACAACTAAGCGAGGTTTATTCCAAGAATGTGGAGTTCATTTTGAATATCAATTTGAGAATTAGTTGATACAATGTACCATATTTACAAACTACAAAGATAAAATCAATAGTATCATTTTCAGTTAACAGAGAAAAAAAATCAATTGACAAAACAGAAATTTCCTGGTTATTTTATTTTTGATCTCCAGAATTTCTGTTATGCTTCCCTATGAGTTTCAGTTCTGTAGCAAAATTCTTACTTTTTTCTGTTATCTTCTCATGCACTGACCTAATAATTGATTCAAATTTGCATATAATTTGATATTTGAATCTTTGTGGATTCCCTTTAATAGCCTTTTAATTTCCTGCTTTCTTTCACTCATCGTGTGTTGTCTTGTCATATGCCTGGTTATTTTTAATTGTGTACCAGATATTTTATTTATGGAATTATTTGAATAAATGCATTTTAGAACTAATGTCATATTACCTATTTCTAGAGAGAATTTACCATTACTTTGGCACACATATTCTATTATAACAGTTGTCATTTCCTAGGAAATTATGCCTCTCCTAAATATGACAGAATATTAGTAGTGAACTGCCAACCTCTCTCCCAACAGTGACACAAAATGAAAATCGCTGAACATTCTATGCCTTTCATATGTGGAGGCATAATCTCTGACAAAATCAATGTGGTTTAGGAAATATTGTGTTCAGATTGGTCAAACTTCAGTCATATACTTATGCCTGAATGTGAGGATGGGTTATCCTAAGGAGAACTGTGGCACCTTACCTACTTGGATACTAGATGTGAAAAATGTTGACTAATATATATGATTTCCATTATCTATGGATTTATCTAATATATTCAAATTTTTATTATTTCATTTGGTTATTTAGTCATTTTCTCTGTTTTTCCACTTATACCTGATGCTTTTTCCTGTATGTAGAATTTTTCTTTGCCCTCAGAAGCAAACTATTTTAAATTCACTCGTCTTTACATTTTCTCTCTCCTCCACTTCAGATATTCTTTTCCTTTGTCTATTCTTAAAGCACATGCTTGTCCTTCAAACTTTTGTACCAGGACCACCTTTGTGATGCTACACTTCATTACGTAAGAAGGCTCAGGCCATGTTCCCACATCTTCATGTTATGTAACTTATCATATAGGATTTAGTTGCTTGCTTCTCTTCTATTCCTACGTGATGTTATCTTTCTGACTGCAGGTTGTCATGTATCATTTTTTCTTTCAAATTTATGACAAGTGTCAAGCACATTGTTGATTCTAGGTAATGTTTCTTGAATAAATAAATGTTTAATGTCCTGGATGGAGGATTGTGTTTTTGAGTCAAAAACATTTGACTCAAATGGTGTCAAAATGCAAGCTAAAAATATATTTTAAAAATTATGCTTCCTAAGAAAATCATTCTTTGGAACACTAAAATGGGAAGGGAAAGACACTGACAACACAGTAACTGCAAATGAATATTTTTCAACTGATTCACATGGAGAGACAGGGAAATACTATCTTGAAGAAAAAAGGAAAACAGTGAATAAGAAAACTGATATGAGGACATGAGATTTTGTGAATACAGTGACAGGGAGAAATTTAGAGCTTAATCCCTGATTTTCCAATGAGGCCTAAAAGGTTTCTCCCTTGGGTTCTGTAAGATGCTTTGTTAAATTATAGTAAACCTTCTCTCTGTTAAATATATCATCTGAGTTTGTATGACTTAAAACTAAAAGAACATGAACAAAGACCATATATGGTAAGTTCCTTCTTTGTAACTAGGTTTAAATTGCTTTCTTTTCTATTTTGCTCATAATTTTTTCTATCCCTTACCTAAGAAGAACTTTAATTTAATCTGATGTTTCTTTTGAAAGAAATTGTATGATGATTATTGAGTACTAATTTAGATATATCTGAGAATTAGATAAGAAATTCTTTCTAATTGGGTAAGTTACATAACTGCGTGTTAATTGAGGAAACGCTGAGTTACTACTTGGTTTTGACACAGTCTGTGTTATATTGATAAAGATCAATCAAGTTGTATATTCTAGATAATTTTTCCATTTTCAAACTTGTTACCCTGAATAGTGTTCTTGGAATGTCATACAGGAATCAGTGGGGTCAGGAAGTTATGGGATGATATTGCAAAGCACAATTTCCTTGTGTGATCAGAGTTACTAGGTATAAACTTTAAATGTGGGACCCAACAATAAGTGTGATTAGTGGTTATTATGTATTTTTAATATAGAATGGGTCTGCAGAAGTGATGGTAATTAATACTCAATTTAGTATCTCTATTTCAAATGTCTACATATCCTCTTCTTTTATTGAAGGAATGTGTACTACTTATTTTTGGCTTTTTGAGTGTTTTAGAAAGTAAACATCAGTGTTATAACACTACTGATTAGATATAGATCTCTGAGAAAGAATAAGTGTGTGTCTTCCTCAAACTATCTGTATATTCAATACAAAAAGCAAACTTATATTCAGTACAAATGTGTTGTTCCTTGTTTTGCCAAGGTTTTTAAGATATGCTTTGAATATTCAGTGTGTATTCCTTAGGACTATTTATTTAGGTGTGCTTGTCTCTTCTATTGGTTTACCATTTGCATAAACTTCACATGGAACACTTTATAAGAATGAATGCTTTATTGAATCTCATGAATAAAAATCTTTTAGGGTAATGCCTTAATTTTTAACAATGTAGATAGTTTATACTTACATATACTGGAGTTTGAAAATTTCTTCTCTAAAACACTCATTTACAAAATATTTAAGTACTTTCAATGTTCACATGTTAAAAATTTTTTATTTGAATTCCTAACTTTTTTCATAATTTCATTGGAGTATAAATTAAATTTGTGGAATATCATTTTGGAGGAATTAAGTAGCAAAAAAGATGACCAAAAATAATATGAATTATTTTAACATTAGCCAATAATGTCATTAGAGGAAATTCTTAGATATAAGCAATACCTGTAAAATGTTATCAAATACTTTCCAATGCATTTGATCTTCAATAACCAAATTCTTCTTATATCCAGTAAAATTTCCCAGAAACTGAGTTTTATTTTTCTTAACAAGGGAAAATGTCCATTTTATTCAAAGCAAATACAATTGGACAGATTTTAAAATCACTGTATGCCATGAGCAATCTTTACTTAAAGAAAATAAGACTATAATGACTTTTCAGACAAGTAGGGATGATTTCCACATTTTGCAATAGGTGAATGAGAAATAGTTTTATTAACAGTCTCTCAGATGTGAAACATAGCTCATTATACACACCTGCCAACAGCTACATTAAACATTTAATAACAGTAGGATACACCTTACCCTCAAAAGTGATAAATGAGGACTTTTTAGCATTTTCCTCTTTCTGTGGTTTTC
This sequence comes from Sciurus carolinensis, assembly GCF_902686445.1. Lineage (NCBI taxonomy): Eukaryota > Metazoa > Chordata > Mammalia > Rodentia > Sciuridae > Sciurus > Sciurus carolinensis. The sequence goes on along the minus strand of NC_062217.1, from coordinate 58,616,906 downwards.
TATAATTTTTGTCTTGCCTTCTATGTAAGTTTCTTCTTTTTAATCTTCTAAACATAGTTACTGGGGAAATGAGAAAATACTTTTACTATCCTTTCAAAGATAGATCTTTCCTTAAAACATAATAGGTGATTATGTATATGTAATTTTCATTTTAATTTTATCTTAGATCTAAAAACACAACTCATCTTGATTAAATTTAATGGGAAAATTTAGACAAAACGTTTTCCTTGTTTTAAAAAGATGCACTTTTTTATAATTATTCCTGAGGAAATGTCTAGAATGTTAGAGCACTAAGTAAGAAAAAAAAAAATCAACCATGGATATAAGCCAAATTCTAATTATCCCCTTCCCCTTCCAATCAAATAAATATAATGCAAAATGTAACAATTGAATGTTAATAATAACTCTCCTTTTTTGAGTTCAATTCATATGCACCTCACATTCTGACACACTATTCATTGCCCTGAAAAGGAATCAGAAAAGACCCAGCAAGCCAAATAGAGAGGGGCCAAGGAATCACTTCTCTGGCAAGAAAAAACATAAAAAACTGTGTAGAAGAGATACCTCAGCCTCCTCATATTTCTTTTCATTGTATAATGACTCTGTGGTGGAAGAACAGAATGCTAAGAACCTAGTGCTGAATTTTAATAAGAACTGCATGGTCAAACATACTTAAATCTCTCTGCACAATGATAGAGAATACAAATGTTCTTATTGTAGTATTGAGAAATAATTTTAATTTTTATAAACTCCAGACAAATTTCTTCTGAAAAATACAGTCACAGATGATTTTGCTCATCCCACTTGCATGTAGTAATCAAGTATGATTCAGAATAATCTATTAAGAACACATTTTTTCCCTAAACTATTTGCTCATAGACAATAATTCCTAAGGAATTGCAAACCAAGGCTTAATACCAGGCAGAGTCTGATAGAATGTTTTCTAAGATTAGGAATTATTATTGTCACAGGTTTTTTAGTGGCAAATAGAATATCATCCCCATTCTTTTCTAATTAAATATGCTCTCTGCTTTGAAAGAACATACCTCTTTTTGTGGTGTTATACTGATTTAACATTCTGTAGATTAGAATAGAGGCATCTTGCTTTTGTTTATGCTTATATTATTACCAAAATCTTCGGATTTCCTCATATACTCTCCAGTACATAATATGTTATCTATGAGTTCATAAGAAACACATCAAATAGTACCAAATTCAGTGTACTATAACCTGTGAGTGAAATCTCAATGGTAGCTATTCTTTTAAACATATTTGTGATCAATACCATGTTGTCTGAAAAAAAATACATAATATCTAAAACATTTACTGTTTGACCTCTTATAAAGAAAAGTTTCTCAATCCCTAATTTTTTCTGCCAATGGCAGGATATTGTTGAAAATCCCATCATATCAGTCGCAGGTTGTTCTTTAAAATATATACATGTGGGTATAAAATTTTGAGGTTATTGGACCAGAAGGGCCTAGTTTGTTTTTGTACTTTCTCATTTCATTGATTTATTTATTTTTTAAATATTTTTAAGTTGTAGATGAATCCAATACCTCTATTTTATTTATTTATTTGTATGTGTTCCTGAAGATCAAACCCAGTATCTCACCCAAGCTAGGCATGTGCTCTACTACTGAGCTACAGTGCCCACCGCTTTCTCATTTTAATACGTAAATATGAATATACAAGAAAGTCACAACTTGTCAGATAATCTCATGTGAATTCTTAAAGTCTTAGAAACATCTACACCTATGAAATTTGTCATAGAAATCTAACATATAATCTAGATTTGCTCTTATTGAAGTGGAGGTGGGAAATTCAGCTCAGACCACTTGCTTAAACCATTACCCCATAAAACTCATGAATGGGCACTAGAATACCTGCACAGCTAGCAACCCATTCTAATCTATGTCTGTGTCTCACAGACATCTCCAATTCTACAGGCAACTTACTTCCCCAAGGATGCCTCCTCATCATCTACATCTAGCTCATTACCTAGTACATGATTGGTGCTTAAATATTTGTTGCTAAACATAAATCTATTATTGTTCAATGGCTTGCTATGTTCAAAATAATTATTTGTCACTTACAACTTCCTCCTTCTAAGTGCATAAACAGGTAAATTACATCACAAGTCTCTATTGCTGCCACAAGAAATGAGGTGCTTCTACTTGAGCTGTGTCTCTTATGCTGTTCCTCCTCCAGTGCAGTTCTTCACCAACACTTAATTCCCATTCCAATTCTCTCATCCTTTTTTTATTTTGGAAGCAACACTGTGATGAGCATATGCAGTTGAGTGTAGGCCAGGACTCTCTTTGGAAGCCCCTACTGGGAGGCTGAACAGACAGGAACACTGTATGGATCTGACTCTCACGATCACTGTGGCTAGGAGCTGTGAAGCCATGTCACCAGGCACCATGAGCTCGAGGTGACTTTCAGTCAGTTTATCACAGATGCTCCTGGAAGGCAGATGTGGCAATCTGGCCAGTTTTCTTGGCTCTCGAGAAAAAAAACACATTCAAAGTGGAAGCAGAGTCTGTGAATGGTACTACCATCCACTCTTATAGTGTTTAAGTCATATTATTGGATGTCATACTTGAATTTTCTCTACCTTATAAAACTTGATATAAAAAATATCTACCAATTATAGATCCTCAAATTTCTCTATATTCTCATTTTATCGCTTCTTCAGATGTGGCCCTGGGTAAACCATCATCACATATCAGGGTATCAGCAAATACTCTTTAGTGATTCTTCTGCCTCCAATTTTATCTCCACAGTTCATCTTTGACCTTATGCAAATATAAATCTTTTAAAACAAAAATGATCAAGCCATGATTTCATGCAAATTAGATGAGTGAATTCTCCTTGTCTTTAAGATAAAATGCACACCCATTACGATGTTATATAAGACCTTTTGTTATCCTGCTGCTGCATTTTTTCTCCAGCCTCATTTCTTGCCACTCCTATCTTTCCAGACTTAGACTCCTTTTATGTGCACTGAACTATAGGATTATGTGATGAAAACAAAAAAAGCCTTGGAAAACTTAACCAACAAACCTCATTTTCTTCCAGGTAAAACTGAATCCAACAGGCCAATTTCATTCCTTGAACAGTATATTACAAATCTTATCCTAAAGTTCTCATAATTATCACTCAATAAATATATTCTTTGTAGTCTAAATGACACTTTGAATTGTGTCAACAATCATAAGTGTAATAGGGTCTCTTTATTATTCCATTCAGACAACTAATATATATTTTAACATGAGGAAAAAGAAAAAGAAAGATATAAATTACATATGTGTGAGTGAGTGTGTGTGTGTATGTAAATATAGATACTCTTAGTAATTCTGAATGATAGAGATTTTATGAAGGGAAACTGATTTGGGATAAAAAGGAGATGGCATTTTGGGAATATTATTGAGTGTTAGAATTTTAAAGAAACTCATTGATAGCCTAATAATTTTATTTTTAAAGGCGTAAAATGCTAAGGGATTTGACTAAGGCCCTAATGAATTCCTAGCAAAGAACCTATGCATTAAGCTCTCAATGTTTTTGGCAAAGTTCAAGAGTCTGGTTATACACAGTGTGACAGTGAAGGTTGGTCAACGTGAGGCATCACTGTTGTAGAAGATGAAGTGAAGAAAAAAAAAAAACAGATGTGAAAATTTCTGATTAACAAATTAATCATGAACTTGCTAATAAGAAAAGAAACTACTGATGAAGGGAAACTGTTCTATGCACAAATATGCCCTAATGAATCCTGCTTTTATATATAATTATAATGCACTAATTAAAATAATAATAACAGAAGGGAGATCATTAGTGTGGAACTACCAGATTAGAGAAGGGAGGAGTAAAAGAAAGTGAAAGGAGCATTATTGGGGAATGAATTTTGTTTAAATTTTGAGACTGGATAGTGTTAAGTTGCTCAAACTGATCTCAAATTTGCCATCCTCTCACCCAAACCTCCTGAGTAGCTGGGATTATGTTTATAGGAATGCGCCACCACATCTGGCTAAATTTTTTTTTCTAATTAAGATTATCTCTTTTTTTTTCATTAAATGTTTTTATTTATGCATTCTACTCCCAATATTTTAATGTGATACAGATTTAAAGGAAAGAGGATCTATTTTAAATTAAGTATATTTCAAAGAATTTCAGCACTAGATGAAAATACTTTTAAAAAATTAATGGGCTGGAGGTATATAGCTCACTTGTCTCACATGCGTGAACATGAGTCCTGCATTTGATCCCCAGCACTGCAATTAAATTTTTAAAAAAGTAGCTTCTTGAGAACAGAGAATATTCTCTACAACAGTGGCTAGGACATATTAATACAACCAATGAATAAAGAAATAATTTATTGACCTAAAAAAAATTACATGATAAATTCGCCAAAAAACAATGACTTTATTTGCATACACAATCTATTTTGAAAATTACCTACATAAAGAACTAATAATTAGTCATTTCCATCTTTTCATAATTACTGGGGAAAATGGAAAGTATTTTTAAAAGCCTCGATAAGTTATAAAAAGGATCTACCTGTAAATCCGAATTATAAGAATTAAATATAACTCAAGAAGTGTGAAATTCAATGTGGTTAAATGCTAGAGGAAGTTCATATATATTAAATGAAATATAGGATAATTAAATGGCTATAGCAATCTTAATAAATAAACACCTTGTGAAATAAAGGTCGCTAAACAATCAAGCAATTGTCATTATCTCTATTTTATTGGGCAACTATATTATTGTGACTATGGTTTAGAAAAATTCTTCTCAGAGGAGTAGTAGTATGCTCCTTTAGTAAACAAGTGTCCATTAAATCATGGTTAAAAATTATACCAGAGGTCCACAGAAGACAAACATTATTACTATATAATTATAAGTTGTTCATCTAGCAATGAAATTAACAGTAATAAAACATTTCTTGAATGTGGAAATGCTCTCTAATACTTGTTATTGTAAATTATCATGATATGCTAACAAATATTATTTTTGAATGGAAAGAGACAATAACATAAAACTTTCTATATCATGTTTCCTCAATAAAGCTGTAATGCTACTACTAAATACAAAATATGTGCTGCAGAATACATTGGAAGTAAATTAATAGTATTTGTCTTGCTGTGTATATGATTATATCCATTCCAAATCCCAGCGTATCACTTTTTACTATGCCATGGAGCTGAGTAGCAAATTATTTGGCTGAACAAAAAGGGGCAAGCAGAAAGCAACAGCTTATCTGTAAAACAGTTTGGCAGCAAAATGCAGTTCGACAATTTGTTATAGTCAGATCATTAGGTTAATATGAAGTTGTGTGAGGAGGATGGCTGAGGGGAGGTTTATATGTCTAGGAATATTAAAAAGCAATTTGCACCAGAAACACATCCTCACCCTGGACTGCTTTTGAACATGTTTACAATCCACTAAGAAAATCTGATGTACATTTTATTTCAGAATTGAGTAGAACAGGTGTTAGTGCAGTCAGGAGTGGAAGACTGAAGGGATGCGAAGCTGCTGTTAAACTCTAAGAGAACAGAGCAGTCAATCTGCTAAATATTTATATGATCTTGTGATATTTTCTTCGTTTTTCCAAGGAAAATCTCTCAATAGCTTTTGAATTCCAAAATATGTTTGTTTCTCCCCAGCATGTTTTATGTTTATGGATTTTCTCATTTCCACCCACTTTTAAAAAACTACTCAGAAATTATTAGGATGAATATGCATCAGACAAGTTTGCTAAATGCATATGTATGATATCATAACAAATACATATAAAGTAATTTCCATAGGCGGGCATTGAGCAAATGTCTTTGAGTCTTATTTCCAGAAATTCCATTAAATGTGTCTGTATTTGTACCTCACTGTTGGTCAAGCATCTTTCTTATACACTGATTCTCCATTCTGCTCTAGGCTTACTCAATTTTGGTTCATCTCATTATTGATTTTTCTGTCTTGCCCTTGTATCAAATGGTAGCTTCAATCGACATCTGTCCCCTTTCATCCAAATTTCTTGAAAAGTAGTGAACACTTGGCTCTGTCCCTTTCTTCCCAGTAACTCATCTTATAACTAAAATAGATTTTCATCAATGTGTTTGCCAATAACATCCTAAAATTACAAATAACACGCCATTTGTCATATTTTCCCCCTGGTATCTTCTGCTGTACTAGTGGATATTCACTTTATAAAATCTTTACTCCAAGGGTTACTGTGATACCTTGTTATCTTCTGTCTCAGACTTCTTTGATTAATTCATCATTTAATCTTTGTGATATTCTTTTTCTCAAATGACTCACTAAATAATGTTACTCAGAATTTTATTTTTAGCCCACCAATCTTCTTATTCTCTGTTTCCCTTAGGCATTTCAACTCATGTGTCCAAGGAAGGTATTAGGAACATACCACCCAAAATGTGCTCATTTTCTATATTGATTATTATGATCAAAAGGCATTTGAGATACAGTGGATATAGAAAATAACTCTCTAATCTGCTTTCTTCTACCCAAATTAAGCCATAAAAATTCCTTTAAGAAAGAAGCCCTTCCTGTACCAGGATGAAAAGATGCCCTTCCTTCCAAGAGATTAGGAATTAATGTGACATATGTCCTAGTGACTTCCCTGCAATTACTGCCTCCACTCAAACAACTTTGTTTTGTCATTTCTTCACAATGCATTGTTTAAAAGACAAAAATGTTTTCCCCCTTGGCATTTCTTCAAGTCTTTACTCTCTTTTGAGAGCCCTGATGTATATTTAAAAATTAATAATTCTTGTATTTTTTCTTATTAATCTATCTTGTATCAATTTCATTTATAAATGCAGCAAAAGATTCCAACTAAGTACTAATGCGTAGAAGTGATCTTTAGCCTCTGTAACACAATTCAGTGATCCAAACCATAACTATTGCAAGAACCTCACATGTGTTTATTTATTTCTGAATATCTCTATTTGGATTCTTCATGAAAAATCAATTAATATTTAATATTTTCATTTTCATGTTCCCACCCCCCCCCCCTTTTTTCTTTTGGTGCTTAGGAAAACAGAGTCTTGTACATGCTAAGTACATGCTTTACCTCTGAGCTACACCTTTAGCCCCCATCTTCCTTTTTCAGATTGTTCCTACCATTCATTCAGATTGGTGGTACATCCATCAATACAGTTAACCAAAAGAGAAAACTGACATTCATCTTAGACTCTTCCCACTACTATATTCATAGCATTCAATTCATCTCAAAACATCTTTCAAATTATTTCAAATTCATGGTACCATTATATTTCTATCTCTGTCTTGAACCAGGACATTTCCTTTCCTTAACAACAGGACCCCAAAATTCTCCACGTTTTCTTTATTGTTGACAGTATTGTTTTCATCATGTACTTTTGTTTCATAGCTACCAAGTTAACTACCTTAAAAGTAAATTGGATTCTAGCACATACCAGATAAACTTCTGCAATTATTCTTTAATATATCTAGTGAAAAAATCTCAGTTCCTTAAGTTTATAGAGATGCTTTTTCAAGTTTTGCTTTCTGACAACTGCTCACATTGTCAGTCCCATATCACCACTCATGATCTTGAAGCCTAATCAACTCCCAAGATATTTTTCCCTGTGCTATTTTTTAAAGTCTGTGTGTCTTAGTTAAGGCTGTTTCCTCACCTAACACCTCCCAACTATATGTGACTAATACCGGCTTCATTTAGTCTAAAATGGCACATTCTCTCAGAAACCTTTCTTGACTTGTTCACAATACACTTTATGACAGTTTGTCATTGCATTAATTTATAGCAGCAGAGACATCTAGAATAAATTGTGTTTGGGTGGGCTATGGATTTTTATTGTAAGCGGAAATGACCTGAACTCTAGACACAGGGCTCTTCGGCAGCTGCAGACACCTCTGTACATAAAAGCAGCAATGATGTTGCCATGAAGTTATGTCAGTGACAATGGAGGTGACTACTTTATTGACTGGTCCTCATCTAGGTCAACTATACCATCACTGTCAAGTGTTAGGTTGGGATACCTCTACCCAAACTAAATAAAAAACATTAACCCTATCTTAAAATGAATGCACACATTCACCTTTGACTTTTGATAACTTCTGGTAAAACCAATCTAGTATCCGATGCAAGTGCTGACTGAGATTGTTGCTAAGGAAATTGTCAATGTCTCATTGTAACCAATTGTATTAGTAAGGATTCTCTAGAGGAACAGAGTCAACAAGGGATATAAAAAGTGGATATTAGATCAGCTTACGTGACCAGAAGTTGGATAGTCCACAATGGCTGTCTGTGGGCTAGAGAGCTAGAAGAACCGGTAGCTGTGCAGTCCAAGAGGTGGAAGCCCCAGAACAAGAGGAATCAACAGTGCTACCTTACTCCAAGACCAAGGCTCCTGGAAACTCTCTGGAGAATCACTGGCAGAGTCTGCTTTGGAAAAGGGAAGAAGCGAGAGTCCAATATCCTCAGATGACTGAAGCAGCAATCAAGAACCTGTTCAAGAAGAATTGAGCTTGTATCTGCATCTGCTTCCTGGTTCTTCTAACTTTTATTCCATCCAAGTTGCCATCATATTGGGCGGTGCTGCCCCAGCTTAGGGAGGGTCTCCACTTCTGTTCACTGTCCCACATTCCAGTCATTCTTAGACACTCCTTCGTTGACACACCCAGAAGTCTCTTAATCATGGGTATCTCTTAATCCAATCAAGTCGACAATTTAAATTAACCATTACACCAACTGATGTTTTTCCTAAGACAAATATCAGTTAAGTAACCTATAGATGTAAATTATTTGAGAAAAAGAGGATAGAATTAAACATCTTGAGAGAAGAACTATTTTTAATTGGCAGGATGTAAAGTTCACCATGCTAAATATTTTCTGATAAAATTAGTTTTTAAAAAAATTTAGATTTAAGTTGCTGGGCCAGTGGTGCACACCTGCAATCCCAGCAGCTCAGGAGGCTGAGGCAGGAGGATTGCCAATTCAAAGCCAGCGGTAGCCAAAGCAAGGCACTAAGCATCTCAGTGAGGCTGTGTCTCTAAATAAAATACAAAATAGGGCTGGGGATGTGGCTCAGTAGTTGAGTACCCCTGAGTTTAATCCCCAGTACTTTCCTAAAAAATTAAATTTAATAGAAATTATGAGAAAATTTTAAAGAAAGAACATGTACCCTACATGATACTGTTTTGTGTTTTTTCATGTAGTCATAAAAGACATGTAAAAGTGTATAAGTGATTATTTGATAATAACATTGAAACAATGGAATCCTTTGTGACTGTGACAGCTATTATAGGGAACCTCGACCTATAACCAATTCTTAATTTTTATTTGGCAGTATATTTCTCTTTATCCAAACTGATAAAAGTTACTTTGTCAAACAGTGTATTTTCATCAAATGATGAATGTAGTTATTATCTTCACAAGTTTTTTTATTTCCATTCGACAGCATATCATGGGAATACGTGTAGTAAGTGTTCAAATATCAGACAAAAACTCTTTATATTCTAAGACTTAAATCCAAATTTTGATGTTTTATACAATTGCAGTTTGGGTGGGGGTTTTTGTTTGTTTCAGTTTATTTTGCAATGTAGAAAGGTTAATTTCCAAAAGAAACAGCTCCAAACAAATTCTACATCTCCTATATAATCAAAATATGATAGAATGAACTAAGGAAAATCAAATGACCCTTTCCACTTTGTTTTATATAGCTATATTTTAAACTCTATTTTCATTGCTTTAAAGTCAAAAGAAAATATTATCATCTATGCTTATTTTATTAAATTTAGTTTCAATTTCATATCAAGCACAAGTTTCTTTGAATTTTACTGAAAAAAAGGATCAACAAGATTTTTTTCTATCTTATCACCATGTATTTGAAAAGATTAATTAAAGGGTAAGACAAAATTACATGGAATAAACATAAAGACAGTATCTTGTACTGTTGGATCAAATTAATTTTAGTTGTATAAACACTAGTAAATATTTAAGTAATGGATTTTTTGACTATATTTTAAGTATTCAAACACAAAGACATATTGAACTATTTATATGAATTATTACATATTTGGAGAGCAGAGTGCTATTTCTAAAATAATAAACCACCTCCAACATATTTTGTATTCAATGCAAAAAGTTGATAACAATCATTTCTCCTTTAATTTCATAGCAGGTTTCCACTGCTATTATCTTCTAGCCTATAGAACATGGTATATCAATTATTTCCAGCTAAGCTCCATAAAGGAATACCATCCATCTAAAAAACACTGAACATGATTGATAAATCCAACCTCTTTGGAAGAATTTTGTTATACTTCAAATTGAACAATGAATCTGCTTTTGTGCTTCAATTTCAGTTTGAATAAAAATCTTTTGACTCCTGACCAATGATTTTTTTTTTCTTTTCTTTCTTTGTTTCTCAACAACTGACACTATCTTCTAGGAAGTTAGTTCTGAGACTCCAGTTCTATTTTTCTAAGCCAATCATGCCGTTCATTTTGTACTCTAAACTTCCAGTTCTGAATCCTCAAAATTGAATGCAGAAGTTGTCAGTCCTAGTTCAGATTCACTTGCTTTAACTTGATGCTTCTGGCCCTCTGCTTAGTTTCTACTTTAATTTGTTGTCGTTGTTTTGAAAGCATCCATAAGTTCTTTCATCAAGTCAATTTTGCCTCAGTGTAAGCACTTCCAAGTTAAAAACAGCTTTTAAATTGCAAGATAATGTGAAACTTTTCAGGAAAATAAATCCTCTCTGTATTTCATTTCTTTTTCTTTCTCCCTGTACCTCCATTACTTATTTCTATTGCTGCATGGTTACATTTTTAAGATCACACCAACCTAAACTATTATTATCTTTCTATCCTTTATTTGTAGCATCAGCCAAAATTATACAGATAAGTGGGTATCATAGAGATTTATTAATAGAGTATACTTAATATATGTAGAGTCTGTTGTATTCTGCATTCTTCTAAGTAATAAGATATAGCAGCATCTGAATATATGAAAATTTTCCCTTCCTCATTTTCTTATACTTAATATTCTATGTCTTTTTTATGACAAAGCAATTTGTATACTTCTAGGACTGTAGTCTTTGAAATGGTTGGATTTATATTTCAAATTTAACAGATATTAGAGTATTCCTGATTTTGGCTTCTATAAAAATAAGCAAAATGCATTTGTTGATTTTTAGTTGTAAGCAATGGAAGTTTTCAAGAACTTGTAAGACTAAGAATCTAGGGAGCATTTCAACCCAATAGTTAAGGGCCTGTCTTTTCCCAGTTTCACCTATTCTTGTCCATTACCCTCAGTCAGCTGAGCATATGAGTTTATTAGTATGACAGAAATGGTGTATTAATGCTTTGACCTCTACTTCCAAACTTATCCTTATTTCCCAATATTGAGTTTGCTCCTTGAGGGGGAGACTTGACATTAAACATTTTGAGAATTATGTCACTGACAGCACTATCTATATTGCATAACTCTAAATCTGCAATTTAAAGGTCATTATATCACAGAAACAAGGTGGAAGGGGAGACCATGATATCAATTTATACCATTTAAAATTGCTTTGTTGTTTATATAAGCAAGCTTCTACTACTTCAGTGAGTGTATTTCAACTACATAAACAGTTGGTTTTAAACAATTAAAAATGTAAAACACTGAAACTTGAGGGGAGCAAAAATCAAGCAGAAAAAAAAATATATAATCCAATAACAAATTTAGACATGTAAATAAGAAGACTAATAATACCTAACTCCATTAAGTTATCAAAGATTAATAGCTAATGCAGAAGCTCATTTATATCTGGCTATCAGCACTGCTGGAGTGATAGTTAGATCTAGTTCATCTTGCAACACCTCTACAGTGCATGTGATCATTTTCCATCATACTGAAAAATCCCTTTGTCATAACATTGATGTAAACACAGTAGCTCTAAGCAAAATTGTGAAGCTGGTAAAACATTTTAGATACTTTGTTACAATTTGTTACAGTCTTTCTCCTGGAACTAACATGTGCTTTTCTTCTAAACTGGTTCCTTCTCTTAGGTAGCTTTAGTTAATTCAATTTAATGGTGCAGAACAGTGATTCTCAAACTTTAGTTACATTAGTTTTTATTAAAGCCACTGTGTTTAGCTTCTAGTAATTTTCCAGCTGCTGATGAGACTGTTTGTCCAGTGTCATACTTATAATAGTAGCATAATTTATGAGACATAAGGATGTAACACTCAAAGATTATAGCATGTAAATTATAAAGAAGCTTATTAATATGGCATCTTATTTATATCTCTCAATGTTAACAAAATCAGTGCTATCCATAACTAATTGCAACAGGTTCATATCTTGATAATTGCGAAACCAATGAACTCCACTGGGAGATAATAGAGTGAAGAAAAGTTTATTACTGGCAGCAAGTAAGGTGTACACAGGAGACTATTCTTAAGATAGTTTTTCTTTGGCTGGGCATAATAGTGTTCACCTAAAATCCAGTTACTTGGGAAGCTGAGGCAGTAGAATGGCAACTTCAAGGCCAGCCCAAGGCAATTTAGCAAGACTGTCTGAAAATAAAAAATAGAATTGAGGATATTTCTTAGCAGTAGAGATCCCTTGGTTCAACCTGCAGTAATGAAAACAAACAAACAAATGAAAAATCAGAAAATTAAAAAAAACAGTGCTTCCTCCAACAAACAAAGCAAGGGGCTCTTATTGGGGATTCTTATACAGGAAGAACTCATCATATGGATCCTTCATGTAACGGCAGACACTTTTCCTGAGCATGCTCAGTTTGAGGTCCTGTATCACATGCTCAAAAACATGACAGACAGGAATGCCAGGGGAGTTTAGCATTATATTGATCAAAAGTTTACTCCAGATCACCTAGTAAGTTAAAGTAACTGCAATTTTGGTCCTTGTAAATTTCTCTAGAGGTTCTTAGTGGAGACAAACCATAAAACAACATAGAAGGAGAATTATCAATTATTTAGTAGGACAGCAACCTCACCACACAAATACATGTACGCATGGTCATTGCCCCTGAAAGTACCTGCCTCATGACCAATACATTCACACTATAAGGAGGGAAGATGTTAATTGACTCATGTCTAAACAGATTATGAGGTTGCCATTATTTGAACACTTATGTTTTTGTTTTCTTTTGTTCTGTTTTTTCCAATTTTTCTTACTCATAACAAAGGACACAGAAAAGACACTGCTGATAAGGAAGAACATTTAATTAAGCAGAGCCATCAAGGAAAATATGAAACACCCAAGAAATGTTTTCAGCCATCTGCATAGCTCTGTGGGGGCAAAAACAAAATTTAATCTCAGTGTCACACTTCACAAGAACAGATTTCAGATGGGTCAAGAATTTAAATTAGGAAAATATGGCATATTATAATATTGGACAAAAAGGGCAATGTATTTATAAAGCAATCTTGTGAGTAGATAATGCTTTTCTTAGTATGACTCTAAACCATGGAGTCCTTTAAAAACCTGATAAAAATATTTACTAAAGCTAAAAATAATACCAAAATATTACCAACTGTCTTTTGTGTGTGTGTGTGTGTGTGTGTGGTGCTGGGAATTGAACCCAGGGCCTCTTGCTTGCAAGGCAAGCATTCTACCAACTGAGCTATATCCCAGCCTCCAACTGTCTTTATTATATAAAGGAGTTTGTAAATATTTAGAATGAAATATTCTAAAACCCATTAGAAAGTTAGACAAAGGATAGGGCAAGAAAGTATACTCAGGCAAAATTACAAAAATGATTCATAAACATGAAAAAAAGGTCAAAGCTACTCATGATAAGGTAAATTAAAAACAACCATATTTTTCTGTATCAATTTGGGAAAATCAAAATATTTGATTAAATATTACATTGGTAAAAACTTGAGGAAATTAGTGAGTGTAAATTCATATAAACTTTCTATGAAGATTCTATCAATAAAAACATAAATGTACTTTTTTGGCAATTCACTTCTAATAATTTTGTCACAAATAAATTCAGTTTTATGAAATAGCATATGGTCAATAATATTCATTGTTACAGTCATTGCTACATTGTTTGTTGTAACTAAATAAAATGTCCATCAGCATAAATTCACTTGTATTCGTGCATAACAGAATATAAGGTGGTCATTAGGAGGAGAAAGAGAAGCAGTAAGAAAAGGTAGAAGAAGGGAAAAAAATGAAGAGAACAAAACCATGAAGAAGCATAGGCTCTCAGAGTTTTTACTCTGACAAACATTTGTTTGTCTGCTTGTTTTTATTAGAACATGTCCCTGGGCTTAAGGCAGGCTTCATCACCATCTAGTTGTCCAAATACATTTTCTTTCCTACTCCCTGCCCCCTGGGTGTCACTAATCTGATTCTTATTTGAAGGCACAAGTTATGGGATGGAGGAGTTGATTGGTCATATGATTTATTGCCTAAACTGTGTTCCCTTTAAGGATACCAGAAATCAACAAAACTGGCAAAAACTTAGAATGCGAGTGTAATGAACGAGCATTCTAATTACAAGAACTTGGACCATTGAAGAGAAGTTCCTATAAATCAGTGTAGTTTGGGCTCAAATCATCTTGGAGCTTGGTCAAGGTCACTGGATATTTCATGAGAATTAATTAGAGATAAAAAGGGGAACCCTCAAAAATAACTAATGTAGCTTATCATGATAGACCAAGATATTTTTTGTTGTTGTTGTTTTTTTGGTACTGGAGTTTGAACTCAGGGCTTTGAACACGATGGGCATGAGCTGTACCACAGAGCAACATCCCAGCCCAGTAGTGCATGTATGACCAGGATAGCTATGTATTTGCTTCCTTTCCATGTTTTCACACTGACAAATTAAAGATGCTGTAAGATATCTCTGTATTTCATGCTTCTCCATTTAGTCTGTTCTAGAGCTGATCCTACCACAAAACTGTACAGCATCAACAAAGGAATCCCCAGTAATGGCCAGATGGGACAATGCACTGTGGTGGAGGAAGAGTGACCCAGAACTAGCTCCCAAGTTTATTATGTAGGGTCTCAAATCAGGAAGTTAAATTATAGGAGCATTGTAAACTGTTCAAGGCTTGTGAGTTATCAGAGGCTTCTTTGTGCACTAAAAAGTTACAAAGCTATAAATATTTTCTGTAGCTACAAATATTTTTTGTAGTTATCCTACTGTTATAGTGCTACAAACATTCTGCTGTTATCCTGCTATACGCAGGGCATGTGTTGTTCTGAAACACCTGATAACTGTTATCATCAGATCATCAGAGCCATCAGAGCTGAGAGTCAAGACTGATAACATCCTCACCTTTGGCAAGGAGTATTTTCCAGGCTTGGCTTTTGCAGACATCACAGGATCAGCTGATAACCAGGGGCTTATCTGCTCTCTACATGACCCATTTGTCAAAGACCCAAAGATCTCCTTCTAGGAAACATCTTTAGACATCTACCCCTCCTTTGTCCTCTCAATGTAAAGGTATTACTATAGTCTTTACCTTAAAATTCACTATATGATAGCCTTCAGTGACTTTTTCTACACTTAACAAAGTAAGTTGATGCAAATCACAATCTGATTGTTCATAACTGAGTATTTTTATTTTAATATTTTTAAATGTGAATTTTAGATTCTAATCTCATTTGGGGGAAGTGTATATGTGCAAATTTGATAATTTTTTAAAAAAAAATTAAAATTAATACAGTATCAATTTAACATCCTCCAGGTCTAACATGTAACATGGTAGGAGAGATGTTTCCTGAATTGCACATTGAGGAATCAACACAGGACAACTGCAATAGATACCAAAATCTTAATATTGAACAAAAGTAGGTCCTTAAAATTCAGGTAGAAGAAAATTGTAAAAAAAAAAAAAAATCAAAGAATGAAAGAAAACAAGAACATTTCTAGAATGGTGAATCTGCCAACTAAGTCCTTTGCAAAGTATTAGCCACAAATATGAATCTAGCATTCAGTCTCTCATATATCAACTCTGTCTACGGATGGGGTTTATAAAACCTTCTCCTCTCTTCCTTTCAGCATATTTAAGAAAAAATTAACTCACAATTGTTGGTGGCTATGCCATGTGGACTCACCAAGATGGTGCCTGGCAGCCAGCCAGAAGTTGTTTTGATCACATCTGCAGTGCGCATGCACAGGTGTTCCCGAGTGCTCCTGCTCACTCTTGCTCGTGATTGGGCAGCTGGCTCCTCGCCTGATCTCAACTGGCATGACCCCACCCTCCGCCTCCTGGAGGGAATATAAGCGGGCAGTAGGTAGAAGGCGAGAGGCAGCAGCTAGCAGAAGGAAGTGGAGAGAAGCCACTAGCAGAAAGGAAGAAGAAGCAGCAGCAAGCAGATAGAAGCAGCTAGCAGAGAGAAGCAGCAGGCAGTGGTGGAAGGCAGATCGCAGAGGGGAGAATTGAGAACACACCTTTAGGTTGCAGATCACAGATCACAGAACGCCGGATGCATCACTAAGAAGCACCTCAGATAGATGCACCCTTAGTTCACAGGATGCAGGAACCTTTAAGAAGCAGCAGGAAGCCTAAGAAGATATAGATCTCTGAAAGTATAGTCTCTCTCTCTTAAGCAAAGCCTGTCTCTCTCTCTCCTCTCAAAGCAAGTAAGCCTCATTTCCTCTATCCTCTATAAACAAGCAAGCAAGGAAGCAGCCCAGAAATAGAAGTAGCTCAGTTTCCAGTCCACCACCCATAAAGACTGGCGCAAATTGTTGCTGCAGGCGGTGACAAATATCCGCGGATTTGGTACCGCAAAGAGCCAGCGACACACAATAAACCTTGTATAAATTTAAGGTGTACAATATGATACTTTTACACATATTGTATACAGTTCCATAATTATCACAGTCAAATTAATTACTATATCTGAGGAAGACATAGAAGTACATAGGCAGCCAGGGTAAGCTGGTAAGTGAGGAAGCCAGGGGCAGGTTCAAACCAAAGGAGAATGGAGAGGGTCTTCCACTGTGCTTGTGAACAAAGCAGAGGTCCCAAACATACAGATGCTTCTGTACTTGTGCTATTAAGTGGGGGATCCAGTAGTAAAACTAAAGTAGATATTGAGGCGGGGATCAATTAACAAGAGTGAGGAGAGTCTGGAAAGGAGAGGAGATATATTAAAAAAAAGTGGGGGATGGATTCCAGGGACCATAAAAGACAAGCCAGAACTTCCCCACCAAACTCCCAGCTCCAGGACCCCATCCTCTTTCAAGAAGCCTGTTACTGTCACTTTTGCAATAAATCTGGTCTTTGTTTGCTTTGTGTCCTGGTCTTCAACCTTTTGCTGAGCAGAGGCAACGGACCCAAGACCCCTATATGGTAACATATCCCTCACAGTTAGTGTGTAGATGTTGTGGTGTGAGAACTCTTAAAACCTGCTTACTACTACTTTTACACATATTGTATACTAAAAAATACAATACACATATTGTATATTAAAAAAAAGTGGAATGTAAACACTACAGTAGTAACTCTAGCATCTCAACTTCTGCAGATTTTGAGTAAGAAAGTTCTAAGGTAACTTAACATAAACTGGTGAGGCATGGTGGGAACTGAAGATAAAACTCCAAACAGAAGTTGAAGTTATGCTGGACAAAACCATAAGCTTGTTTCTAGATTTTAGTTTGTAAAAAGTAGAGCAATATCTTTTTGGAGGAAGCATTATACCTAGTATACCAGATACTCTCTGACCAATACCCAGAGAGACTTAACCTTCTTCATCTGTGTGCTCTATTTAAAATAATGAAGTCTAAAATAGCATTAACTGTCCCGGCTGGCCTGTCAGAGACTAGGCTGACAATAGGCACACAGGAAATAGTTTCTGGGCTATTTCTTATTTTAAAATCTGATGGTTTTCAGAGTTATGTGCATATGAAATTGTGTTTGTTTTACATATAAATTTAATTTTATCTTCATTATATTTCATCTTTTGATTTTCACTTTAATTCATTCAGATTAGTTAATTTACTCAACATTTTTAATAAATATCTACTAAGATTTAGGAACAGTTATAGACACAGACACTCAGGGGATTATACTTTCTTACTCTCCAATACTGGGGCATGTGACTCCTCCTGTGATTGAGGTTAACAGAAGACATATTTATTTTAATTCTAATCTTGGTATTGACAACTTCCAAACTTTTCTGGGTATGCTTAATTCCCAAAAATTAACTAATGGTGTCAAAGACCAACTCAAAACTTTCCAGATCCTTTTTTGTGTTGCAATGTCTTATAATACCCTTCAAGAACTTTCACAATGTGGCCTTAAAATACCTTCCAACCTCAAGGGTAACATTTCAGCTTCAAACTGCTCTGCTTTCCAACCCCTAAATATGCCTTTTCTCCCATCTCTGTGTCTTTAATCCTGACTCCTTCCTCTGTTGTTAGTAATTTTTATCCTCTCCCTATTTCTATCCTAGTACATAAGCCACCAACCCATGAAAATTCTACTGTTGAAGTGATTTCACTCAGACTCAGTATATAGATATGTATTATGTATTATGTGCAATCATATATGCTATACATATTGTATATGATTTTACATAAAAATTCTACTGATTCTCTTTTGGTACATAAGTTTATATAAAGATACATGTTTTTCTATATATAAAATTAAAATTTTTTAATTTTAATTTTTAAAAAGTTCAAAAACTCTTGAAATAAAAACTTTTTCCATAACCAAATTATGAAAATCATGACTATAAAAATCAAAAAGGATTTCCCCAATACTATATTTCAGAAATCTGACCTGACTTTTGTCTATTTGAATACTATGACCAATTATGTAAAAGAAGTCATTAACAGTACAAAATTTACAAATGATCGAATTCAGAGGGGAATATCAAATTATATTGGACAAATTTGAAGTATAATACCAAATCTAGCAAGTCAAAAGTAAAGGAGAATAAGAAGAAAGAATATTGAAAACTCTACAATAGAACAAAACGCAGTTGCATAAGGGAGAATCAGTTTCTGTAATAATAATGTTCTACTACAGAACAGGGTGACTACCCTATTCTATAAGAAGTAGAGTCTATTGAAGCTCCCCAATACTAAGAAGTGATAGATGTTCAAGGAAAGAGGAAAGGTTAATTAGCTAATTTGGTCATTGCACAGTATGTGCACTTTACATCCTGTAAGATAATACAAACTTTGCTCATGTTTTACATTTTTTATTTCCATAGCATCCTCATTCACCCACATAAACACACATACACTAAATGTAGGCTTCATAAGAACAAAATACTAGTGTTTTCTGTTACATATTCAATAACTATATTCCCATATTAGGACAACATATAGTAATTAGAAGTGCTCAAAAATTGTTTATTGTATGAATTAAAATATAGCACTAAAATACTGTCATTCTGGTATATCCTATGTTATTCAGATCACAGTTAACATATTATCCTCAATTCTGAGCCTTATGTTTCAAGAAAACAATATTAGTATGTGAGGATACTGATGTGTTTTATGTTATGTGACAAAAGATTGAAGGTTTTGATTATCGTTTTTGGAGAGATAACCTGATGCTGATATCTTCAAATAGACATGATGATGGATAAAATTGTTCATATATCCCCAACAATGGAGGTGAAAAATACTCTGTCCAACATAGTGAAGAACATCTCAATGTTCAGAACTGTGGACAAAGAGAAAGAGCTGCTTCAGGAGTTAGGGAGGTAGTGTTTTAAACATCATCTGTACAATCTTTTTTGTAGGGATATTGTAAAAGTGACTGAAGCATGAGTTAAAATGAAAGGCACAAAGATGTTCAAATAGTATACTTCATAAACTCTGAAAAATAAATTTTAAAGTGATATAAGTATGAATCTACAAGTTTATAGTTTTTAGATCTACATAAAATAATTTTTATCATTTGAATCTGTAGAATATCAATGAATTTGTTGAATTTGTTGTTGGTATTATTATTTATTGAGAAAAATTAAATCATACTATTAAACGAAGTGATTTATACATTTTCTTGCCAGTTTATCAAACTTGTAAAACACAGGGTCTGCCACTTCTTGTAAGGATAGACCTCGAGAAGTTGGAATAACATTATTTCTTGAATATTATATCGTGGTTTCTTTATTATTTAATTATTTTTTCTGTGTTCTTTTGACTCCCTTTTAATGTATTGCTTTGTGTTTTTTCATAGATTATTCAGTAATTTTACTTCATAAACAAGCAAAAATATTTTAAGTTAAATTCTTTATTGAGTTATTAGTGTTATCCTTAGGGTGTTTTTCTCAAAGACTCAGATGCTTATTCTATAAAAGAATAAACATCAATATAGTTTATGATTTTAAAAACTATTGCCAAGCTTTTACAATAAAACATTTAGGAAGAGTCTGTTCTTCATGGTGTTTTCTGTTGTGCTATTGACTGCATGACTAGTTGAATCAATTGGTCACTTACACATTGCAAAAATCAGAATCAATTGGAAAACAGCTGACTTTATGACTGTTAATCTTGTGAGAGAGCACGTATTAGATTAAGGTGACTTGTTTTATAACCTCTGGGAAAAATTCTAAACAATGATTTACATGCTTCATACATTTTTTTGTATCTTTTACTTGTTATTATTTTATTGACATAAAACAATTTTAAATTTTGAGCTTGCATTTTAGATGTTGTGAGGCAGGGATACTCTTGAGGGATAATTTAATTTGAAAAAAATATGATTGTTTAGCTACATCATTGCTTTCTTGAAATAAACTGTTCAAATTATATCTAGGATAAATTATTGGAAGATAAAGTATACTAGAAATCAATGACCTTATAAAGAATGAGCAAGTAGACATAATAATCTAATTTGTTGTTTTATCTGAATAACAAAACACACCAAAATCTCTGCCTTAAAATAATAAACACTTGACAAGAACTCAGTCAGGAATCAGTAGTCAGTACTCTGTAGTGATTTATATGGTTATTCAAGATACTCATTTTATTCCTGAGCAGGTTTAGAGATATTAGAACATCTTCACTCATATGCTAAGAGCCTGGGCAGGGATATCTGGGAGGATAGCGCATGAAGAACCCTCTGTTTGAAACTTTCTAGTGGTTCATCTAGTAAATACACTACTATAACTCAGGGCTCCAAAGTTCGTGTTCCAAAATATAGGATACAGTACCTGCCAGTTTTTATAAAGCACAGGCTCAGTGAAATTGACCTACCATTTTTTCTAAAAGTGTTCTATTGGCAGATTGCTGATCAACTCAATTTTAATGTGAGGAGGAACAGAACCCAGTTTTTGACTGAGAGTGTCAAAAGGATATGTGACCATCTTGGCTCCAAAAGTACAATGTGTTTTTACCTCCTGAAAAAAAATGTTTTTGGTGTTCATTTTATGAATAATCAGGATATTAAAAATATTTATTTTTTCTTATGACTTTTTAAAATTTATTCTTTTCATCTCCGCACACATCAAAGTGAGATTTCAATTCAAATTCAATGGCTTTCAAACTCAGCTGTTTGGGAGTTCAATTTTAGAAAAAAGTACTTTGTCTAGACCCTGGTCAACTTTTGAAATGAAGTGTTTCATTGTTTCTGGATTAGTTGAGACCTAGGTTCACCAATTCAATTTAGTTGAATTGTCTAGTTTTTACAGCAAATTCTTAAGAATTCATGGGATTTTGTGATTTCATTTGAGTTCATCTCCATTTTTCTTTGTAAAATATGACAATACTTGTCAAAACCTTGTGAACTCAAAAGAGTTGGCTGAAGCACACCAGTTTTACATTCAATTTGGAAACTCACTTGGTCTGGCTGAACATGAAATGTCAAGCTAAATGTGCTTAATTTAAAATGGTAAAAATAAAATCAAATACATTAATGCAAATTCATGTAAATGAGACAATATAAGCTACTATTAACTTAAATAATAATTAAAATCAAGACCATCAGAAACTGAAGAACCTGGTCTAGAACAATTTGAAAAATAAATTAAGCTTTTGCTAAACTCCCTGATAACTTTTTGAATAATTTACTTGTGTTAGTATGGGTTGATTTCTAATGGTCATGTTCTCACTCTTCTATGACTTAACAAGGTCCCTCACCACAAATCTCTCATGCTAAGTGAATACTCTCGTTTCTTTTCTGTGTTAAAGCTTACTTCACTTTGTCACACATGCATATATAATACAATGCACTATATGTATTAAAATTAAATTATGTGTAATATTTAATACATATATGTTAAATTATATACAGGGTTTATATTTTGTATAATACTTAGAGATATATGTGTATATTCAGATAGAGACATATCCCCGCCCCTGATTTTTGGAGTTGAGGAAAGCTAAGAACCATTCAGGTCCATATTTACAACATACCCTTACATCTTAGTATGGAATCTGACATTATGGTTATGAGTAAATACAATTATTTTCTTTTATGGCAAACTAAAATGTCTTAGTAAATTAATCACTGTACTTTAAGAGTACCATTGTTTATTTAATACATACTAAGCTTTGCTACTTTAATCAAAGAAACCTGTGTAGTCGATGCGTGATATATATTTTAAGGTCTTTATTTAAAATCAAATTAAAACTAATAGTTTAAATTTCATCAGAAAAAAAAAAGCCATTAGTACAGCAAATGACTAACATATTTTAATTTCTTTATGTATCCTGGAAATCAATGCTCTATCTGAGATGCTGTTGGCACAGATTTTCTCCCATTCTGTATGCTGTATCTTCACACTGTTGAACTCTTGATTGTTTCCTTTGTTGTGAAGAAGGTTTATAGTTTGAAACTGTCCCATTTATTGAATCTTGATTTTGCTTCTTGCACTTTGGGAGTCTTGCTGAGGAAGTCAGTTCCTAAGCCAACATGATGGAGTGTTGGGGTTACATTTTCTTCTAGTAGACACAGCATTTCTGATCTAATGCCTAGGTCCTAGATTCACTTTGAGTTAAGTTTTGCGCAGGGTCATATTTTAAACAGTCTAGAAAGAAAACAGTTCCAATGATGAGAAATTAAAAATGCAAACCCCACTTCAATTCTATCCAGGAAATAGACCACCCCATTTTTTTAAGGACACATATACGAAAATTAAATCTATTACTAATTTCTATTTCCTGTTACACATCTCCTCAGAATATAGGGGCTTAAAACAACAATCATGTGGATAAGGAATTTACAAAGCTTCAACTCAAGAATACTGTTTCTGAATATCTCTTGAGGTTGCACTTAGGATTTGGAGTTGGAAGAGAAGGCTGGAACAGCCTGTGTGTTGCTAAACATCTCTTTGTCTTGATGTAGTCCCAGAACCTATCCATATGATCTCTATTCATGGGCTTGGGTAAGCTTCTTCACAGAATACAGACTTTGGGACAGTCAACTCCTTTGCCCAGGGCTCCAAGTACAGGTGCTCTTACAGTTTCCCAGAACATCAGTCATCAGTCAGGCAGCATCACTTCTGATACTTTTGTGGAGATGCCAGTAGCTCACAGACTAGCCCAGACTCAAGCCAAGGGAATATAGAGCACCCTCCCTTATCACACAAAAGCACATGCACAATGAAAGCATTATCAAGGCCAGTTTTAGAAAAGCAGATGGAATGGAAGGCTTTGTTATCCAAATCTTGAAATGAGTAAGATAAAGAAGAAAGAGAGTAAACATTTTACCTTTAAATAAATCCATCAGCAGCAGAAGCCCAGAAATATTCAACTCTTTGCTGCTCAGAACCAATAATAATTCAAAACAAAGAAAAATAAGTCTACCAAAACACCCTGACTCACTTAAAACATTTGTCTATTAAATATAAAACTCTTCTTCTTGGCTGTCGATAAAGACTTCTCTCTAAATCATGCCACAGTTTTCATCCGAAGAAATTCTTTGTTATTCCCCAAGGCACTTTCCATATAGTGTTTTCACAGTGTGTCCAACAGGCAAGTATTCTTTGTGAAAGTGTGAACCTGCCTTACAGAGAGATAAATTCACAATAAACCACTGAGTTCTTTGGTTTTCTTAGGTTCTATGACAAAGTACTGTCTCTACAGCTCTTTTATCTTTTTTGATTATAACATTTGGTATCATGATTTTAATTGCTGTTCTTCTTGTTATTATTTCATCTTTATTCTTCCCAGTCTGCCAAAGATTCTTTACTTGTATTCATTGTTTGATCTAACATTATCCTAATGAGTGAAATGTTCTACATTTATCTTGTTAAGAAAGACAGAGAGTTAGCATTTTTTTCAATATTTTTTACAAAGCCACTTAAGCATGCAATATGGGGAATTCCATTTGGTCAGTAATTTCCTTGTGAACTGGTGCTGTCACAAGTTTGCACCTTTGGTATCATATGACAGCTATTAATGAACAGCTGAAGTAACAGTAGATAAAAGCCTAGCCAGCAAGTTTCCCAGTTGGAGTTAAAAAAGAAAAAGCTTGGACTTTTGCCTCCTTTTTATGTTTTGTATATTACCTTAATTTCATTATCTTTCATAGCCTCTCTACTTTCATATCTCTAGAATTTTTGTTTTTGAAGTTGTTTTATCTTTTTCATTTTAATCATTACCTTTTGAAAACCATAATTCCTAAGTAATTATTTTCTACTTTCTCCTCATAGTTATGCTAAAGGATAAGTTGTGGCTAAGTTTGATTCAGGAGAGTTATTTTTGACAAAGAAACTCAACTCCAAGAATAATGAAAGAAGAAAATACTTTAAAATATAAAAAAGTTTTTAACAAAGTAGTTTTTCTAAATAAAAGTCAACAGATATCTAGTCTGGCCTAACTTCTATCAGTTGACCACATTCTCAATAAAGTAGAATATAGGGTTTAGAATTCTCCATAATTTGTCTTTGAAAGACATGGTCTTTTTACTTCTTTAAAGAGGTGGTGGAGGAGTTGTTTAAGTACTAGAAATGTATGATAAACCAGGAAAAGTCTGGCACAGTTTCCAATTATTTAATCTATAGCAGAGAAGACCATAATGAAAATCAATCAAATATCAGTGTTATACAAATGTACTTACCAGTTTATTTTTACACACTTTACAGAATGTATGTTAATCCTTCATGTAGGAGAAAAAATAAAATATGCCATTTTAAAACCACAATGAAATGTTCAGACAGGGCACACTGATATTCTTGTCATATTGCTGATTCTCTGTGTGATTGATTAGTCTAATTTTCTGAATTCAACAAAACAAGAGAGATAAAATAAAACAGAATGACATGAATGACATTATATTGTCAAAACTGGTATTCAGACTCAACCCTGGTGTCACAGTGAAAACTGCACCTTCTTCAAGAAAAAGATGACAGTCAAGGCTTATGTTCTCCATACAAAATGCCTGTTTCCTTATACCACTCATCCCATTCTAAGTTTCCATACATAATGAACTTAAACCAAATTCATTTTATGTTATAAAACATTACAATTTAACACAGAACACAAGTATATAACATTAATTATGTCTTAGGACAGAAAATAATTTTGGATTGCACTTTTTTTTTGACCATGTGTTCATATCTTGGTTCATCTTTTTTTATGTTGTGAATATCCAGCAGAACTCCTAATCACAGTTCACATATCTCTTATATTATTATTTTATTTTGGCATCTTTACTGTTCCCAAAAGCACACTTAAAGTCATAAAAGATGAATTGTGGACACCTGCTTATTATCTTCATCAAATATATAGTTAAAACTGACTGATAAGTTAACATGTTAATCATTCATGTGGAAATCACTGACATAAAGATTGAAAATGTAATACAGTCAGATGACTTCACATTTAAGCCAGATGAACACATTAACAAATTTTAAAAATCCATGAAACAAAGTCATCTCATAAAATTACATTAAAATGTGTGTGCATGTGTTGGTATATTCATTGATGGACAAAGTTTTATCCAACCAATTCCCTACTATGCTCTAAATAATTATTGACAAAATATAAATGACTCTTTTTCTTTCAGGTAAATAGCCTATAATATTTACTAACCTCAGACACCTAGAACATGCAGAATTCCTTGTCTACTTCTCAGTATAAAAATAAATGGGAAAGAAACAGATAACTTTATATATGACCATAGGGAACACACGTGGGTTTATCTTGTTTCGTATTCTGTACACAACAATATAAAGAAAATTTTTACTTTATTTCTTGCTGAAAATCTCTGAGAAGTAGAAGAATTTAAAAGTAAATATACTTTCCTAGGAGTACAGAATAATGGAGGGGGGTAAGGGGCAAATTTCCGGGGGTAGACTAGAAAAAGAATAAGAAGCAGGGTACTCTTATTTACCACTCTGCTTTTGAAATGCAAACATTCTTGAAAATATTGCTTCAAAAGGGGCATTTCATTCTTGATTATCGCCTGTCAGCACAGACTGCTCCTGAACAAGGAAGTTCCTTGACTACTAATCTTTCATCCTAGAGCTCATAACCATCTGTTTGGAAAGTTTAGGAGCTAGTGCTTATTCCAGTCATGGAAAACTAAACAAAGTAAAACCTGCCTCTTAAAATTTTGTCTGCCTTTGTTTTATACTTCCATTATCCTTTTACACCTAAGGGCAATAGAGAGGACCAACTTAGAGATGCATACATAGGTGTGGGTCCAAGACTCTAATGCTTTGAATTTATCACAATATCAAAGACTGTGGAATAACTCCTGTTCATTTTTTGTCTTTTTCTTCCACCCTCTGTTGCTCAAGCTTTTTGTATTAAATCAATCATCATCCATCAGTCTTTCCTCTAGTCTGAGTTATATGATGCAGAAGAATATTCACTTCACTCTTATCATCCTCAGGAACAAACATTCAGATGGGATTGCCTTCCCCAATGACCCATAAAACATTGCTTCCATTATTATCTCTATGTGGGCATTTGAATGTGAGGTATGCCATTTTCTCTCTGTTTTATTCACAAGCACATTTCAAAATGCCAATCAAAATCACCAGAGAAACTGCTCCTATTTGGAATGAAAATGATGGTCCCTGACAGTATTTCAAAATTTTGGTCATGCTCCTCAATGATACAATTTTATTTCTCTTTAGTCAGAATAACAATTTGTGGAACCAATGCTTTTAGCAAATGAATTCAGGCTTTGTTCTAAAATGTATTTGTTAGGATATGTATTTGAGAACTACATTCAGTAATTGTTTTATATGTGATACACCTCTATCATCAAATTTAAAAGTTTTGTAATGTTTTAAATGATATTTTTGCTGTATTATAAATTATTTAAAATAAGATCTTATGTTCATTATTAATAAAGAATTTAGTCTTTTTTCTTTTTCAAAAGCAATTTTAAATTATGTGAGCTATCAAACAAAAGAAAAATTACAGATGTTTTAAAAATCCAATATCTTTTAAGGAAAGAAACATGGACTATAGAGTCTGAAGTCCTGACTCTAGTCAAACCAACCTATTTCAATGATTTGATTTGTGCCTTGGGCAAGTATTTTGATTCTCACCACTTTGCTTTCCCATTGGCAAAACAACAACAACAACAACAACAAACCAACACACTTCCTCTGACATGGTCCCACTGTGCCAGCAAGTCACCCCTGTCCACCTTTGCTCCTTTGTTCCTTCCATTTCCCTTCATACCCCTGGGTATAATTGTGCAGTTCTATGTAATTAAGTATAGGGATGAATGTTTACAGTACTGAGTGCTATACAAACTAAAAAAGACTTTATTCAATCAAAACTTTTGCATTAAATAACTTACTCTGCCCACTGGAGACACAATTAATTTTCAGTTTACAAGCACTAGATTTAAAAGGTATTCCATTAACTTTATTAAGTGAAAAACAAACAGCTTTTCCTTTCGAGTACAAAAAAGGTTTTTGCATTTTACTTTCAACTTTTGTTATAATATTTGAATAGTTTTAATGTTTTTACTTGTTCTGTTCAAATTTTGATATTTAATCTTAAACAAAATGACCCAAATGAAATTACCATTTTGGAAACACTGACTAAAGTAAATAATTACTTCCAGGAAAACTCATGTTATACTTTGGAATTGGCTCATCAAACTCAGTTTTCAGATAAAGAAACTGAGGTATAGAATTATCAAGGATGGGCATAATATCCTTCATTCAGGATAGAACAATTGAGGGAATTTGTTTTTTAAGATAATTCAGCTAAAAATGAAGTGACCTAGGTTCAGATCCCAGCCCTTAGGTAATGACCACAGCATTTTCTTCTCTCAGCCAATATTTCATAACTGACACAGTCATAATATATTTTGAAGTAGTAATAAAATAAAATAAAAATATCAAGATCATTGTGTTTTAAAACGGCCTGAGTTAATAACTCCACAATTCAAGTTGTGTTTGAACTTTGTGAAAAATGACTGTAGAAATGAAGTATTTAAGGGTACATTAAAAAATCATGCAGAACTGATAAATTTTGCCCTATCTTATAATTACAAACTAGCATCTGGTGGCTTGGGGGTAAGCATTATTTAGACACATGACAAGACAAACCTATTTGATGCAAATAACAACTAGTAGGAAATTTTGTGTGTAGAACAGTAATACAATATTTTAGAAAATTTGCCCAAGGGAAGTGAATGGACTGTAGCTACATTTATCTCCACAAGAACTTTACAGATGTTTAAAAGAGTTCTTGGAAACAGCACATTATTTGGTAATTTTTTTCATTAGAAGTGGTGTGTATTGGAAATGATAATTGAAAGCAATTCTAGAGTCTTATTTTCAATGAGTGAGGATTCCCCTCTAGAACTTCCCTGGAGATGCTTTTTGGTGCCCAATTGGTTTCCAATCCAAGGCTTAAACAGGCACTTCAATGAGGAAAGGGACAACACACCAACATCTGTGAACTGATACCTCTGCTCAGAGTTCCCTTCTCTTGGAAAATGCATGATAGAATCTGTATATTACAGGGTTCGCATCAGAAAAGGAACTAAAAAAATAAGATAAAATGTTTAATAGAGTTGGAATAGGGTTTTTCATGTGCAAAGAGTAGTGTAAGAAACGTTAAGGATATGTAACAATATTTTATTATTTGAAAAATAGCAAATAAGGCAGTATTCTTTATGTGTTTTTTTTTTTTTTTCTTTTTTTTGGTACCAGGGATTGAACTCTGAGCCACATCCCCAACCCTATTTTGTATTTTGTTTAGAGACAGGGTCTCACTGAGTTGCTTAGCACCTTGCTAAATTGCTCAGGCTGACTTTGAACTCATGATCCTCCTGCCTCAGCCTCCCAAACCAGTGGGATTACAAGGATTACAAGCCTGTGGCACCAGTCCCAGCTTCTTTATACTTCTTGGACCATAGATAGCTATAGGTTAAATAATTGATGCACAGTTTACTAGAAGGTAAATTGAGAAGTTAAGGTTGAAATGTATTTTCCTAATATCTATGCTGTTTAAGCATTTTCACACTTCAAAAGTCTCTGTTGAAAGATTGCATCAAATCATTTATATACAAATTTATTTTTGGTATCAGAGATTGAACTCAGGGGTGTGTAACCAATGAACCACCCTCGGCCTTTTTTTTTTTTTTTTTTTTTTCAGATAGGGTCTTGCTAAGTTGCTGAGCCTCACCTTGAACTTTCTATTCTCCTGCCTCAGTCTACCAAGGCACTGTGTGCACCACTATGCCTGACTCTTTCACATACAATTTTAGGAAAGTGTGCTAGGCATAATTTTGTGTCCATTTTAATTAGGATTATTTTACAAAATAGTCAAAGCAATATCTCTTCTTTCATCTAACAATTGTTTATTTATCTATTTATTTATTTTTATTATGCTATAAAACATGTAAAGAGATCTATCCTCTTTAGACATTTTTAAGTATATTTTCATAGTGTGTAGAAAATTTTAAGAACTTTTTCATCTTGTGTAACTGAAACTCTGTACCTATTGAACACCAACTCCTCAGATTTCCCTTCCCCTAATTTCTACCCATCAACAGTTATTTTGCTCTGTGCTTGTATAAACTACACTACTTTAGATTTCTCATATAAATGTAATTGAAATTATCTGTCCTCTGTGACTATCTTATTCTACTTGGTATCATGTCCTTAAGTTTCAATCATGTTGTAGCATATGAAAGGAATTCATTCTTTTAAAAGGCTCAAATAATAATATTCATTCCACTTCAGGGTATATACTACATTCTCTTTATTGATTTACCCATGGATGAATATTTATGTTGTTTTCATGTCTTGGCTATTATTAATGTTACTATGATAAACATGAGATTATAAATATCTGTTCGAGTACCTATTTTCAATTCTTTCACATAAATATACAAATGTGAAATTACTAGAGCATATAATAGCACCAGTTTTGCTTTTATGAGGGATCTCCATATTATTTTCCTTACCAACTGATTGTATCATTATATATTTCTATCAACAGTTTACAAGGGTTCCAATCTATCCACATCCTTGACAATATTTTTTTCTATTTCTTCCATAGTATGCATCCTAACAGATGTGAGTGATACCTCACATTGCTGTTTTGATTTGCAATTCTTTGATGATGTGGACCATCTTTCAATATATCTATTGACCATTTATAAGTCTTCTTTGAAAATATGTTTTGGAAATTAACATCTGATCAGATAAACAGTTTGCAGATTTTGTTCAATTCCCTAAGCCATCTTTGAACTCTGCTAATTGTTCCCTTTGCTCTACAGAAGCTCTTTGACTTGATGCCATCCTAACTATGCATTTTTCCTTTTGTGAATTATGTTTTTGATATAATATTAAGAAATTATTATCAAAATCAATGTCAAGAAGATCTCGCCCTTTCTTTTCCCCTATGATTTTATACTTTTTTCATGTGTTTGTTTGTTTCAGGTGTTATGTTTAACTCTGTAATCCATTTTGAGTCATTTTAGGGAAATGAAGTAAGATGTGTCCAGTTTCATTCTTTTTTGCTGAGAGCTAACAATGTTTTGCACAATAAATAAACACAGTAGTCACAATATGGTTTGGAGTCACTATAGTGTAGAAATGAAGATGGGAATTCAAAATTTAATTGAAACAACTGTGAAGCAAAGATTTTGGAATTTGTCAGTGTGTTAGTTGTAGAGAAATTATAATGTAGCTGCCAAAAGTACAGAATTAATAGAATTATGGTATCTAGAATGAAATGTTGATAGCCCATCTGTACTTTAGTCTCAGGCTTTACATGTTAAAAAAAGACATAAACTATAATTTGGACATCAGATAATGAGAATGGTAAAAACAAAATCGCCATAATAGGAATTGACCTATATGA
This sequence comes from Sciurus carolinensis, assembly GCF_902686445.1. Classification (NCBI taxonomy): domain Eukaryota; kingdom Metazoa; phylum Chordata; class Mammalia; order Rodentia; family Sciuridae; genus Sciurus; species Sciurus carolinensis. Next base: position 58,585,674 of record NC_062217.1, on the reverse strand, counting down.
TGAAGTTTTTAACTGTGAGGAAGCGAAAAATCAGGAAAATATACTATCTTAAGCACAACTTCTAGAAATGTTGTAAGGAAAAAGATAAAGGTTTTCCTCTTCATTACATCAAGGGTAGTTAAATAATGCGTGAAAATAAGCAAATTAATACATTGTAAATACATTCTTTATGAGTATAGATTAATGGAATTTTTACAAATGGGCATGCATACCTTGCTACTTGACAGCATATTGTTCAGGTCTCAAGTCATTTCCGTACTCAGTCATCAAATTAATTCATGGTTGTTTGTGTGGGGTCTATGTTAATTGTCAATTAATTACTACCCAGTCAATCATATTGACCATGAGGCAAATCCAATTGGTCATTTAGCCAAAGGAAATACCTTCAACAGATGTCTTGTGTTCCAGTTATTTTATTATGTAAAAATGGACTCTGTCAATCATTTTTATATATTGTAATATATATATACACATATATATAATATATATATATATTTTATATATTGTATATAATTCTACATAGTATTCCATTATAAAGCTTCCTGGTAATAAAACTACAATCTATCTCAAGTACACTTAATGTTAAAGACATGCACTTTTCAATGGAATCACAATAGCTTAATGTGTAACATTGTGATCATTTCCAGTTTGCTTCCATGCAAATACATTTTCTTTTATTACAACTCACAGAGTACACAGAAATTCCTACCACAACATAATAATCTGCCTTAACAAAATGGAATAGAAAATTGAGACATTTCCTGAGGTACAACAGACCTTGTTGTATAAAGGACAGGTTAGGGATAGAACACATTTTCTCTCAAGATTACTACTTCTTGGTCTTAATGTTGCTTATGTTTTCAACCATTCCTAAATTGTATTCATTAGCATAAAAAGCACAAAAGTGCAGCATAGAGACAATGGTCTTGGGGGAATGAGGTTGATTGGTCTACTCTGATTTCCATTTCTATTACATGAAAAGCCTAACTGTTCTTTCTACAAATTCTTTTATTTTTCTCTCTTGAGTAGTTTTGAATTTGTGTTTCTCTCACTTGCAAACCAAAGTACTGATAACACAATTATAAGAATGAAGGTCACAGGGATTAAAAAAGAGGGGAGAGATAAGGCTCTCAAGTGTAGCAGCAGAAATGTGTCCCTGTAATTCTCTTCAAAAGAAATACTATTTTGGGGAAAGCTCATGAAAACTAACACTTTCATGAGAACCAAATTTCTCATTAATATTCAAGTGTCACATTGGGGAAAATTATAGAATAAAAGTCTAGATAGTAGATTCACATTAACCCATTTAAATTCATTAAAATTCTAAAGAGTTTGCCTTGTTGTTGTCTTGTCTACATGATGCCAAATGATGACTTTGGTTGAATTTTTAATCTTTGAATATATTACTTTGTTTCTGGATAGATAGAAGAATCAGTGACTCCTTTACTAAGAGATGCTCTAAAGTGCTAAATTTAAAAACTACTAAAAATTTCCTATTGGCATGACTGTGTTACTTTAACTTACAGTACTAGTTTAGGGTTCAATATGTTTGTTTTGGCTGTCTTCCCAAAAATCACATTAACAGTTAGCAGTGAACCAGATCATTCAACAGTCCATAGCCTTCATGTAATCGAGAAGTCAGCAAACTTTTTCTGTAAGGGTCAGATAATAAATGTTTTTGGACTTTGGAGGACACAACATCCCTGTTACAGTACTGTGGGCTTTTGATTTAGTGTGATGGTGGTCACAGAGAATACTTAAATAAATGAGCTTGGCAGTGTCCCAAGAAAACTTCACAGATATTGAAATTAAAATTTCTTATCATTTTCTTATTTCTCAAAGTATAAGATTTTTTATTTTCAAAAGAAAAATTAGACAATGTAAAAAACATTCTATGCTTATGTAGCATCTATACAGCTATATAGGGCTTTAGTTCCAAGAATTTTAAATAATTTTAATAAATTAATTGGTAATTAAATTATTTATCTAGGTGTATTTGAACACTGAAGACTACAACATGTAGATGTCAAAAAGGAATTTTAAGTTACTGGGGGAAATGCCAATTCTGAATTTGCTAACTAGATTTAAATATTTATCTGCCATAGTTGTTTTTGTAATCTTAATAAGTACTGTAATCATATTTCTTTGTCATGGGCTTAATCACCTGACAGCATATTCTTTCTGGCCTAAAGAAAATGTTCCAAGAAATTTTCTATATTAATTTATTTTGTTCTCCTGCACTTTTTATTTTTAAGTTTTCTTTTCTTTTGCCTTTCAATTCAGTGTTAACATTCCTGGCTGTGATGCAGATACTTAGAGCACCATCTAGAGATGAAAAGCTACAATTAACATGGAGAAAAAATAAATAAAAAAAGAAGAAAAGAGAAGCAGTGTAACTGGAAGATGACTTTGCAATTTACAATTAGTGTGTAGATTATATTTTCAAATGATTGGCTGTAAGAAAGTCACACATTCCTAATTGAAAGCAAATACTTGTTTAATGTTGATTCTCTGCATGACTTTTCCAAAAATACATTGATTGAACAGCTTCAGACTACAATTTGCATTCCATGCAAATAATTAAGATAATGAATAGATTACTGTGTATTTAATCATATCCATAAAAACCCCTTATGCTGAGTAGATATATTGAAAAAAAATATTCTAAATGCCACACATATAAACATAAAAATACAGAGCAATCAAAATTGGCATGAAGAATCTCTTTCCTTAGGCTCAAACTAATTTATTCATTATACACACACACACACACACACACACACATAATTTTTTTCTTACTAAATAAAGGAGTATATCCTAACTCAATGAATATAAAAAGCACTGTCATTTCTTAGTTTGGGGCAGATGATAAAAGAGTTGCAATCAATGTAAGGGTTTTATTTTAATTTTCTCAAAATCTAAATATCTTGATCCACAAACAATCAGGAATATTATTATTTTATTGATTTATGTGATAGCGAAGGCATTAGGCTTATTTCTGCAATTAAACAGCTAAATGAAAAAAATCAATACTATTATTTTAAAATAATATCTATAATGGGATAGATAAAGTTTGTCCAAGCAAACTAACATCTAATTTTGATATTTCAATTTCATTTTTGTCTTGAAAATGCAATTTTCTTCCAATAAATTGTTGAGGTATTGATAGGTTCTTGTTAGAAATACAGTTGTCAGTCTGAAATGACTTTCTCTCACCATGAGTTTGTTTCTATTTTCTTTTAATTATCGACCCTACAATTTTACATATCATTCAATGATATTCCTCACTGTCTCTCCCCAAAAACATTTACAAAGTGGAAATATGTTTCTATTACATAAACATGGAAATTAAGCTACTGAAATAACAGGCATGTGATTCAAACCTGTGTATGTCCAGCTATGAAACAAGTTCTTTCTGTTTTCTTTTCTGGCTCTCCTTTGCTAGTATCAGAGTTCTTTCGAATATGTTAAGATAAGCAGACTCCAAAGGATTCATCCCACTAACTGGGATTCAGAATACTGAAGATCTAAACCTAGAAGTCTCTTGGAATTAGAACAAAAAAAAATTGGATAGTTGCTGAAGTTTTCTAAAACCTACTCATACTCATCTAAAAAGTGGGGGTACTAATTATATTTAACCAGTTATTTTAACAGTTGTGTAAGAAAAGGTTGGTATAATACCTGATAATCAGAATACATTGATATAATTTAAACTATAGCTGTGGGGAAATAAGCAAAACAAGGATCTCTTAATTATATGGTTGCAGTAAATCAGAGTTTGTATTGGTAGACATGCCCCCCCAACACTTTTTTTTTACCCCTGGGTATTTAGTAGTAGGTATTGACCAAAATGTAAGCTTTTCCAAGTTGACAACAAATTCTTGACTTCTTTTCTCATAAGGAAAATGTACAGGAACTTAGTGTTTCATCATTCAAGATGTTTCAAAAGTAGCACATAATTTCCATGCATGACTTTTCATTACAGTTCCTAAATGCCCAGAATTCATATGATAATTGTTGAAGGGCCTTCAATTTCCAGTCGTAGATATTATCTTTCTGGTTAGATGCATTTCTGAAAATGGAGATCACATGAATAGTAGAGGTACTCTTTTAACACTGACTCTTTCAAATTGCATATGACTTTTACTCATTTGGATATTTATGTTTACAGACATATCTTAGAGAAGCATATATTGATCATTAAGAAAGTTTGTAATCACTTTGTAATTTATATATGAGAAAACTAAATGAACAGAAGTACTCTAGATATCATATTTGGAAATCTTAGTTTTGTTTTCTAACAAGTCTGTTTCTGGTTATGCTGCTGTACAGATGTGTGATCATGAGAAAAGAAAGAATCAGAAAGACACTGTTTAAATGATTGATTCCTCATTTTTTTGGGTTGATGCTTTTGAACCAGTTTAATATAATCTGAAATAGTTTTTGTGCTTATATACTAAAAATAATACCTGACCTACATAAATCTCATGTCAAATTAGAGGGTAAAATTTAATATTGAAATAGAAGACAGTATTTTTAAGCCCTTAAACTTTGTATTTGTTATTTAAATCTTTCCACTCCTCTATACCTTCTTGTTCAGCACTTAAGAATAACATGTCCTATTTATAGAAAAGAAAAAGAATAATGAGGTATCTGTATGACAGACATAGTCAATGTAGATCCAGGATTTCACCTTGAATACCTCTCAATATACAATAGAACTGAGGTCACAACAGCAGGAAGAGAGAGAGCGCGTGGGTGCATACACGCATGAGCACACAGGGTGGTAGTGGTGGTGTCTGGTACACAAATCCTTAGAGGTGGTGTTTTAAATTAGAACTTTGTGCAATTAAACACAATGTCAGACAAGGTCAAATTTTTCTTTGTTAATTGCAAAATTTAAAGACCTCAAGCAGAATTTCCCTTAGCAGTTATAATAATGAATAGAGTTGAAACTCCAGTTGTTTATCATATTGGTTCAGCTATCACTATAAAATATAGAAAGGGGAAAACTGACAAGAAAGACATATACTCCTATACATCTTACTATCTCTTTTTGAAAATAAAGAGAAAAAGACAACTTACACATTTGTCCTTGAAAAAGAGAAGTGGTTAAAGAGATCCTGTTGCCAGGAGAATTTTACAGTTTTCTTCTAATAATTTATAATTAATAGAACTCTCTGAAAGTAAAACTATAAAACCAGTGTGAAATTAATCAGAGAAAGGATACATGAAGCCACCAGAAATTGCCTCTAAAACCTTTAAAATTGTAATTGGACTATAACTTGATTATAGTATTTAAATATCTAAAAATAATATATCTGTGATGAAAATAGAGAATCACCATCATCAGTGTTTTTAGTACCTACTGATGATTGCCTAAGGATAAGTGGGTTCTAAAGCAAAAGTTCAACTCTTTTGGTTTCAAATATATTTGTAGTATGGAAAAATTAATAGCAAGTTAGAAATAAAACTGTAAAACTGCCAAATCAAACTTCCTTTCAAGAAGGTAGTGTAATATGTTGTATAAAAGCCCTCATACCTGGACCTGATTACTTGATTTCAAATTCTAGCTTCTCCAATTATTCAGCAATTTCACTGGAAATTACTTAACCTCTCTAACTTTTAGTTTCCTCATCTGTGAAATGAGGTTACCAAGAATATCTTCCTCATAAGATTACTGGCAAGGTTAAATTAGATAATGCCCCTAAAGCAGTTAGAACGGTGCTTTACATGTAAATGTGTTTACATATTAGGTGTAATTTGACTTCCTTGGAGAATTTCTGCAGAGGCAGTTGAGCTTAGTCAAAGAACACCCCTCTGGTACAGATGTCAACCATATTTCACAGTATAAAGGGAAAATTCCCACTTTTTGTGAATTTAGCTAAAATGAAACCATCTCTTAGAGTCAGGTTTGTACTCCCGAGCCAATTACTTGCAAAGCAAGTTTCTTAGCCTTTAAACTAAGGACCAGTTTTAGCCTTTAAACTAAGGGTCAGTTTTGAACTGAAGAAGTCAATGCAATATTCTGTGAAGTTCCCCTTCATTTCAAATGTAAGCTTCTTTGAACTACATTAGATCACCTGAGTCTCCTTTTACAAACCCCTAGTCAAGGAGATTTTGGGAGAGATTTTATGTCAATTTTCTTCCTGTTGATTTGGATAATGTCCAGGAAAAACTACTTCAGAATCCAAAGAGAACATGCTAAGTACTTATTTCCAAAATTGTCAGAAGTATATAAATTTTTCTTTGGTGTTCCTGGTTTCCACCTTCGGTCTGTCTGTTATGAGATTACATACTTGCTTTTACTTTGTTTTTCTTTTTTTTCAGATTTGTTTTCATTTTAATAAGTGGATGAGAAAGAAAAAAAAAAAGCCTGAATGTACAGTTAAACATTAGAAGTTTCATTATTAGAAAGTTTTTGAAAGTATGTAGTGATTCCAACATTGTCAGCAAGCAATTGTTTTATCAATTTTTGTCTTTACCTCCTACAAAACAGGATTTATTTAATAATTATTTATTTATAATTTATTTGATCTATGTACCTAAAATATGAACCTATGTAACAAATTATCATTTCTCTCCTGTTTCTCATTGTCTCATTATCTAAATAGTATAGGTATACTTAGTTGACAAAAATGCAGCAAAAACAAGAAAAGATGTATTGCATGTAGGTTCATTGTATTTCAATAAAGTTATCACATTTTACAGTACTAAAATAGCTTTCTTCCTAGTCTTTCACGTACCTACAATTTTAGATCTTGGAAATTAGTGTGTCAAAATTATGATGCAGAGTTGGAAATATAACTCAGCGGCAGAATGCTTGCTTACCATGTGCTAGACTGGGGGTTCAATCCTCAGGACTCAAATAAATAAATAAATATATGAGTAAATAAATAAAATGATAATGTTACTTTTCTTTCTAGTTTTCAAAATTATTATTTTCTTCTGTTTACCTTAAGACAAAGAAACATGATACCTTTGTTTTAATAATATTGCTATTACTACATAAATAATAGTTACTAAAAAATAAGCCAGCAATACATTTTTTCTTCAATATATATATAAATCCAAATTGAATTGTACATTTTAAGGAATAAACCCTTTTATTAGTGTGTTCACCATTTTAATTCTTTTATTTTTTCTAAATTCAATAAGTCCTCCAGGAAATAGAAATTGAACATCAATTATGTTCCACACACTGGGTGTACTCATGTGAACAAGACAAAGAAACATGTAATAACTATCATTAATGGCAAATGTGTTACCCAGCTTTATACGTAACACACACTTTTCTCAGAGGAGGAAAACATCAGTTATTTGGAGACTAGTTTTGAAGTAAGTTAATAGAGATTTGAAGATTGTTTTCATCAAGATTAGATATAATACATTTTTCTGTTTTAAAATCTTTTCAACCAAAATATGTCCATATGTCTGCTCTTAATCTTTCAATTAGTTAATGACAGGTTTTTCTTTCCTTTTTTTGCTTATTATTCTGCTTATTGCTAGATTTGCCCTCTGCTATGTGCTGAATTTTGTAATGATATTTGGTTACGTGGTTGAAGCACATTCAAGGTTCTTACTGTCACATGCTCACATCCAGAAGAAAAGTGAAGTTTGCCCTAGAAGAATGATATGACAAAAGTATACAGCAAACTTTTCCTCATACCTGATTTTTATGACCTGGATCATGTTTTTGTTTTTTTCTTTTTTTAAATTGATCTGTTGTACAACAATATGGAGAATATCATGCTAAGTGAAATAAGCCCATCCCCAAAACCAAAGGCTGAATGTTTTCTCTGATAAATGGATGAAGATACATAATGGAGGTGGGGGTTGGGGAGTAAGAGAAGAATGGAGGAACTGTGGACTATTTAGAAGGAAATGAGAGGAGGAAGGAGGCTGTGGTGTGAAAGATGGTGAAATGGGACAGACATCATCACCCTATGTAAATGTATGATTACATGAATGGTGTGAATCTACATCATGTACAATCACAGAAACAAAAAGTTTTACCCCATGTGTACAATGAATCAAAACGCAGTCTGTAAAAATAAAAATAAAAAATAAAGAAAAATAATGTTGTGTAATAAGTGGCCTGGTAGGGTAGAGTGAATGAATTAATATCACAAGGTTAAGACAAATATGATTCCTTCTAGTAACTAAGTGTGGGATCGTACTCCACACAGAATTGAAGAATTGAAGGGTGCATGGAGATAGTCATGATATCTGCCACTTTGGTCCATTAGGATCGGTTTGATGTGCTCTACTGTAACAAAGAAGATTCCTGATAATACTGGGGATTTCAGTTTATGTATGATATAGTAAGTGTTTGAACATGTAGAAGGAAGAGAAGGTGAGAAACTAAAGATTATTATTTTATAAAGCTCAACAGTAAAGAGGAAAAACAAGGCAAAAGAAAACAGACATGAACATCAATAAAATGCTAAATAGAGGAGAGATGGGTGATAGAAAGTTTTCTTTGTTAACTGAAAAAATAATTAAAAAAAATTCTAACTTGTAAATGGTGATAAATATAATATGGATATTAAATAAAAGTGCATCAATTATCATATTTTATCCTAAGTTCAAAACATTATTTAATTAATATAATATTTTAGATATCTATTATTTAAAATATTGACAACCTAAAATGTTGACTTAAGTTATATTTATTCAATGGCTGTGAAAAACTTCAAGCTAGTATTAAACATTTGTCATGCCCTTTTCATTGTACTCGATTATTCCTTTGACCAACATTTGAAAGGGATTGAAATATATCAAGATAAATTGAATATTAAGGTGATTATTTTATGTCATTATGTATGAACAGCTATTCTATGCCAACCATTGTAAAGGATAGTGATGGACAAGCTAGATAAGGCCTTTCCTCACATGAAACTAATTTCATTTAATGATGACTTGCTTCTGAGAATGAATATTAACTGACTATGGAGATAAATTTTAGGCCATCTTCAGATTAAAATAAGTATTAATGGATTGGTCTTTAAAATGTGAAAGCTTGCATAGGCCTCAAAGATCTGAGGCACTTACAAGTTATTAATAAAATACATTTTTAATAAACCATTATCAAAAATTATATATGTATGACTTTTTAATGTACTTATATTTTCACATATGTAAACATGAATATGATGTGTGTATGTGTGTGTGTGTGTGTGTTTATAATTGACAAGTATTATTTATTTTATGCTTCAGGAAGAAAGCCTACTTATTCAATGTTCTGAAAAAATGATTGAAGTTAACCCAATACTGCATTTAACATTTCAAATTATTAAAACACATTTCAGGCACTGCCTTTTTTAAACTGATATCAGTATGACACGAACATTAATGAATGTAATTATGAAGTATAAAATGTACATTCTTTAATAATTAGGTTTATGATTTGTAAGAACCAAATGAAACAAAGAAGATAAATAAAGCTTGCTCTTTGACCTCCCTATGGATCAGAGAATTGTTATATAGAAAAGATATCAGTATGCAAGTGGAGCAGGCCTCATTAGTTTGCCATCTGCCATGGTAGATAGATGCTAAAATGTTTCCATTGTGAGGTTCATTGAGTGGTAAAATTATAATTAAAAATCATACATAGATTTAAAGTAAAAACCCTCAGAAATAAACCAGCTGCCAAATGATGGTGGAGATCCTATGCTCCTTTGAAAAAGATGAGATGAGGAAAACATTTGTGTGTGAGATGTGTGTATGTATGTGTGTATGCACAGACATGTATAATCACATAACAGGAATTATATTCTTAAGAAAACTTGAGGAGTTTGGGTAAATCAGAAATTGGCTTTTTTTCCTCTGTATCTCTTGAAAAAGATTTGGTTTCCAGTGGTTTGTACATACAAATCCCACATAATTACTATACTCATGTTTCATAAGTAGAAAAAGGCTTACTGCAGCTAGTAGTAACACATTATATTTATAGTTTAACAATAAGCAATGTGAATCAATTTAAGGAAATAATTCCACTAAAAATAGCATACAAATAATCAAGCTGCTATAAATTTCACAAAATGAGCACAAGACATATACATTGAAAGGTGTAAAATATTACTGAAAAAATTTAGAGAAGACCTAAATAAAAACATTCCATACTCTTAGATTAAAAGATTGTTAAGATATCAGTACTCCCCAAATTCATAAACAGGTTCAACAAAAGACCAAAAAACTTCTGGATGATTTTTTTTCCCCCAGAAAATTCATGTGTAAATACAAGGGTTCTGGAATCATCAAATCAGTACCAAAAAGGTAAGACAAAGTTGGTGGACTAGTACTTCCTGACTTCAAGACTTACTACAAGTCTACAGGAGTCAAGACAGTGCCGTACCAGCAGAAGTGCAGACATCCGTGGAAAAGAATTGCGAGCCCAGAAATTACCCCTCACATTTTTGACAGGCATGCGAAGACAATTCAATGGGGAAAATGCTTTTCTTTTCAGCAAATGCAAGGAATATCCACATTTAAAAAAATGAATTTGCAACATATGATGATATCATACATAAAAATTAACTGACAATAGGAAATAGACAAAAACATAGAGCTAATATTATCCATCTCCTATCAAAAAAGTGCAAAGGTTAGGAATGCCTTCTTAGCTATGACAACAAACACAAGTGACCAAAGAGAAATACATTATCAGGACTTCCTCAATTAAAAAAAAAAATGTTCTTCAAAGGGCACCATGAGGAAAATGAAAAGATAACACACAGATGAGAGAAAATATTTGCAAATCATTTATTTGGTGATGAAACTGACATCTAAAATATATAATTTTATAAGTCAACATTAAATGATAAGTAATCTAATTAAAATGAGTGAAGAATTTGAATGAATATTACACCAAAGAGGACAAAGTGCCAATAAATACATGAAAAGATATGCAATATCATTAGCCATCTGGGAAATGCATATCAAAATAATGAGATGATATCAGGACACACTTATCAAAATGATTATGATCAAAAAGATCCCCAGATTGTGGAAAAATAGGAACTCTCTTGTATTGCTGATGAGAATTTGACAGCCTAGAATAGTCTGGTAGTTCTTCAAAGATTAAATATAGTATTACCATATTACTGATAAATTCCATCCCTACATATATATTCTCTAAGAGAAACAGGAACATACATTCACACATAAATTGTACTGAAAGTTCTTAGCAGCATTATTCATATAAGGCAAATAAGTGAAAACGACTAAAAAGTGCAACAACTAATTAAAGAATAAACAAAAAACTGTTTTTCCTTATAATGGATTATTATTCTCCAAAAAGAAGTTAAGCACTGATACATGCTATAGCATAGGTGAAACTTTAAAATATTTTACTTAGGAAAAAAAGTCATTCACAGAAGACTATATATTAAATTATTCCATTTATATGAAATATCTAGAAATCTATAGAGATAGAAAGTAAATTAGTGGTTGTCAAGGTTCCTGAGCAGGTACTTAGGATAAGGACAGACTTTTAGTTGGTAATATTTTCTTCTTAGGGTAATGACAATATTCTAAAATGATTGTTGTGTGCTTGCACAACTCTGTAAACATTTGAAAAATCATTTAATTTTATAGTCACTGTATTATATAAAACACTGAATTGTACAGTTTAAGTAATATGGTATTAATACTAAAATTTCTTGTAGTTTATATCATGTAAATTTCATCTCAATAAAACTTTTAAAAATCTATTTTAGTACTTAGAAAAAGTATTTGGATGATGTATTTATTTTAATATTTCTTTTTCTCAATAAGATCTACTTTATATACTTATAAACATTTTGCAGTTCAGTTTATTTAAAAACCAAATTTTGATTTAAAAAAATTAACCTGATCGTTAGGTTATTTGGATCAGCTATCTCCTCACATATTGAGAGGAGACAGTCAGGTTTTCTGCCTTCATGATAGGAAATATCCTCAAAATACAACTCTTCCAAATTCCTTTTATCAATGGTCACCAGAAAAAAAAATCTCAAAAGAATGTTGTACTGTGTTTCTCCATCATGTAAAAAGATTACTAGAAATACTTTGCATGTAGATTTATAGAGATTAACAAACATTCTAAAGGTGGTAATTAGTTGAATTTGACATCCTCTCCACTGGTCAATCAGATTCTCTTTGTAGTAGGGAATTCTCTATGGTCAAGGCTATAACTAAAGAGTGATTTCACATAGATAAAGTGAGGGGAAGAAGGGAGATCACAAAAGAAAGAATTGTGTCTTAAACATTCCTTAGTCCAGAAAGTTATTTTTTTACAAAAAGTTAACAACAGAACATGTAAAGACTCTCACAGTGCAGAGTACTCCTCTTTTGTTGGGGGCTGTGCCATGCTCACATCGGCAGTGAGGAGGTTAAGTAACGTAAGCACACTCAGGTGATTTATCACTGGCCGTATTCAGTTAAGTCCACCCGCACAAGGCCTGCACAGGTGTTCCCCAGCGGGCCTGCTCGGGCCTGCTCATTTTAACCCTTGCTGTGATAGGGCAGCTGGCTCCTCGCCTGATCTCAACTGGCATGGCCCCGCTCTCTGCCTCCTGGAGGGAATATAAGCAGGCAGTGGGCGGGACGCGACAGTAAGAGCAGCAGCTAGCAGAAAGAAGCGGAGTAGAAGCCACTAGCAGAAAGGAAGAAAAAAAGGCAGCAAGCAGATAGAAGTAGCTCACAGAGAGAAGAAGCAGGCAGCGGGGGAAGGCAGATCACAGAGCAGAGAATTGAGAACACACCTCTAGATCACAGATAGGTAGATCGCAGTACCCGGGAGGCATCACTAAGAAGCACCTCAGATAGAGGCACCCTTAGTTCACAGGGTGCAAGACGCACCTTTAAGAAGAAGCAGCAGAACTAAGAAGAAATAGGTCTCTGATAAGCGTAGAAGCCTCTCCTTCTCTAAAACTTTCTCTCTAAGCAAAGTTTCTCTTCCTGATAAGCAAAGTTTCTCTTCCTCTAAGCAAAGCCTATCTTTCTCTCAAAGTCTCTCTTCCTGTATAAATTAGTGAATATAGGAAAAATAGTTTATTTCCAGGCCCCTCCGATAAATACCTGTGCAATTGTTGCCGCGGGCGGTGACACTCTTTCTTCAACATTTTCCTCATAGATAACCATCCTGATTTCCTTTCTAGTTAGAAACTTTACTGAGGTATTAAAACTAGTCTTCCATGGATTTGTCAGTATTTTAGAAGAAACTGCCCAAATTTCTATAGAACCATGTATGTCAGAATACTTATTTATCCTATTTGTTAATTGATCCATTTAGCAAATATTTTCAAAGCATGTACTAGAAGATGCAATAATTTGGGGATATGTTAGACTTACTGTCAAAATGGAACATAGATTTCATTAAAGGAGGCCAAAATATTAACTAAACATGGAAATGAATGCAGTATTAAAACTGTAAGAGTACAATGATCAAGACCTCTAATAATGTAATTGTGAAGGTTTTATCCTACTCACAGAATTGAGGTAAAATTACTTTCCTTGAGGAGATGACGCTGAAAGTGACAACAGAAATGTGAGTTAGAGTTCGTCATGTTACTAGAGGAAAAACATTCTGGGGAGGGAGAAAAATGTGTAATGCCCTTTGACTGGGTGATGTAGAAAGTTGTATGACTGGCCAGTGGCATAGAGAACACCCTTGAAAGAGTTTTAAGGAAGGATTAAAGGTTGAACTATCAATTTTTCATGGTGTACCTCTGAAACATATACATCATTATTGAAAAATCTTTATAGAGTTAGTAGATTGAAACAACTAATGAAAAGACTCAAAAACAGCATTACATTTCATGAGCAGTGAAGAAGAAGCCATCAGTTCTGTAGAAATAAAGTAAATTGAGTTCTGTGTCATGGTTGCCAAGAAAGAACATTTCTTCAATAAGGAGGGAGGAATGTTCAGTCCCTTGCTCAGTCAGTAAAGCATAAGTCTCACATGTCTACTTCAGCAGGGTTTAATATATCTCCTGAATTTAAGAACAGGGAGTTCATTTATGACTTTTGCATGACCTGGCTTGAACTCAGATTGGACAGGACTGAAATGCAAGTAAGAAAAAAAATATAAAAATATATAAAATATATATCCAAAAACAATATTTTTGAATGTTTGAGAAGATAATTCTACTGATATTCAAAGTTTAGGTTGTAAGCACAATCAATTCTCCTATAGTTGCATTTCTTTAATGTACATGAACTCATACATTTTTGTAAAGAATGTAATGATATATGTATGATGTGCAACTTATGTTTGATTGATATAGAATTTTCCCAGCACTTTGTTCTTTTGCTGTGTTCAAGGGGCAATTTTTTTCCATATAAGACAAAAAGAAAACCTTAGAAATGCACGTACGCTTAAAAAAATTGAAAATCCTGTAAAGCTCCATTTCTTTTAGTATAAGTGTGATTTGGTGGTTGCAAAATGAGCTAAAATTTCCATTACATTAAGTTCTCTGCTATGTTTGAGAGTGTTTTTTATATAGTTCCTTTTACATGTATTTAAGTTGAAGTAGATAGACAAATACTTAATTTTATTAGAAACCATCTTTATAAGTGGCAAATGCACGTGGTTATCATTCTTAAAAAGAGAAGCAAGAGTTGCAGGATTCAAGGTTGCCAAGATCTGGTGATTGGATGCTAGGTACCAAATGCCAGTGAATTTAAACTGTGCTACTGTTTTATTAGTGTTAGTATTGTTTTTGTGACTAAGTCTATATTGTATTTAATGTTTCAACATTAATCTCATTGTTTTTCTTTGTTCTGTTCTTCTTGTTGTTATTTCATTTCACACAATTTTTTTCAGAAATGCATGGAATATGTTGTTTCAATGCCTGTCTGTATAGAGATGATCTGCTAGCATAATAGCTAATAGTTATTTAGTGTTAAATATGTATCCATCTCTGTTTCATGTAGTTTATATATAATAATTCTAATCTTCCTAGGAACCACATTATTTACTATAATTACTTCCATATTATTGGTGAAAAAGCTGAGGCACAAAGACGTTATGAATTTTTAATGCTTAAATAAATTTAAAACCTCTGGTTCATTTTAAATTTCGTGTGTGTGTGTGTGTGTGTGTGTGTGTGTTTCCATCCTACCTGTCTACTCTACCTGTAATATCTCCTGCCTTATACTAAGTAATGTCTCCTTATCTTTTAAGGTTTCACATAAATGTCTGGAGATCTTCTTTAGGGAACTACTTTTCTGGTTCTCAAGACTGATCAAGTCACTAAATAGCAATTGAAAGAAAAAAACCAAATAGCATTCTTTACATTTTACAGAATGTAATAATGTACATGCAAATAATAAAAGCAACATTTGGATAGTAAATTTAATCACAAGATTTATATTGTTTTACTATTTTCTTAAATATTATCTATAAATGTGGCATTCCTGTGAACATTCCCGTCCCTTGATATTCCTAAGAGAGCATTTGCAGGAACATCTCCTTTTTCAAGGGCAAAACTGGCCAAATGAGAACTGAGGAAACAATCAAATGTTACAAAACTGACAAAACTAATAGAGGACATAGGAACAGTAAACAATATGGTGTATTGCTAAACTAAATACAATTTGGGAAATTGAAATAGTGAAATTAAAAACTACTGAGGCATAAAAAAGGAATTTTCACAGTTCATCAGTCACAAAAACACTGTAATATTACACATTTCCATTATGCCATGATCAAAGTAAAGACAAACCAACCAAACTTTGCAAGAAAAGGTAAGAATTTTTTTCCCTAAAGAAAAGAATGTAAACTTCCAATTAAGAGGTAAATTAAAGTGTAACTAATATTTCTAAAATAGATTTGAATTACAAAGCCATTTCTTTTATTCTTAGGAGTTCTTTGCATACCTAAACCTCTGAAGTAAATTTAGAAAGGGTTCACTTCTTCACATGAAAGGGAGATAAGAGTTTGGAAGTGGTATGTGCAAGAAGATACCGTTAGTGTTGACTTTCAAATATCTTTTGTTTTTATTCAGTATCTTACTGGCTCTGTGACCTTAGGTGGAACACTGAAAAGCTTTTGATTTAAACTGCCCCTTTTGTCAGTTGAGAAGGATACCCATCCTGACATTCCCCTACAGTGAGGATTAGGTAAGAATCAATTCATAAATGAAAAAACACTCCACTAAGGTCAGGAATCACTGCTGGTAACTCTCACCTTCCCCCAGGTCTCTTTTGTTCATTATGCACACATCATTTCACAGCTTCAGACTTGAGTATCTCGGCCCTGATTATGTTTTTATTGTGCAAGCAAACTCTTGTATCTCAAATCAGATTCTTGCCTCTGGTGAATTGGTAGGTAAAAATACAGGTGAATTTTTCTTGTGCGAATTGTGGCAATTCAAAGACATTATCACTCACACTTAGAACACTTAGAAAATAAGGATCCTCAGAAAAAAGTAATATAAATAAAAGTTTAAAACTAATTGATTTTTTTTTTTTTTTTTTTTGCATTTAAAGACTCAGGTGGATTTTATTTGACTGATAAAAATACTAAAATACTAACTCATAGCCAGGCATGATGGTGCATGCCTGGAATCCCAGTGGTTCAGCAGGCTGAGGCAGGAGGATGGCATGTTCAAAGACAGCCTCAGCAACTTAGTGAGGCCTTAAATAATTTATCATGACCTTGTCTTGAAATTAAAAATAAATAATTAAAAAGGGCTGGGGTTGTGGCTTGGAGGTTAAACATCCCAGGTTCAATCCCTGGCACCAAAAACAAACAAACAAAACAAAACAAAACAAAACAAAAAACCAGAAACAAGCAAAACCAAAAACAAAGAAATGCTGACTCATCTTTCATGTTTTATTTTTTATTGTTGTTGTTGTTTTTGTCATTGTTGTTTCTTTTTACATTTCTGGGGATGAAATCTATAGTCTTCCACATACTAAGTATGTACTCTAGTACTGAGTGATATTCCCAGCCCCACTTTGATTTTTCTTTTATTTTTCTTTGTTAGTTTTCATATAATTTTATCTATTCTTGATGAAGTGTCTTGTGTATTTTCATGAAAGCATAATCATTTAAAAATCAATATTTTTTCCTGGTGACATTTGCTTACTTTCAAACTGAAAGGGAGTTCATTTTTGAATTTGGGAATTCCTTGAAGATATTTGCATTGCAATTTTGGAAAATTTTAGATTTAAGGTAAGAAGCAATGTTATAATTTCAATATATCAAAAATGAAAATATGGGGTGGGAACTGTGACTCAGTGGTAGAGTGCTGAGCCCAACATGTCCCTGGGTTCAAAAACCAGCACTGAAGATAAAAGAAAAAAAATAAATAAACATGCGTCTCATAGCCTAAATGAATAAACAAATAAATATGGAAATATGCAGAGCACATTGTATGGCATAATTGCAAGAATAAAGGAGCTTTCTGGTAACCAAAAATGTTGTATTAATGAAAATTAACATTAGTGAAGTTAATCTTTGACCTAACTTATTCTGTGTGTTTTGATGTTTTCTTCCTCTTTATCTTCTACGTATTTAATGCCTACTAACATATCTGTATTAATGCTTTAGGATTTGTGTTTTGGATTTTCATAAAGAAGGTTATGTTCAGAAAAATTTTTAGTGGAAATTTAACATTAATTAAAACTGTCCTATTGAGTCATCACGACTCTTATTTGTTGTGAAATATATTTCTTTTAAAATACTTTTCTATTATTATAAAAGCAAGAAGTAGATGTACTTTTTGATAGTTCTAAGCCATTTCCTAATTTAACAAAATCATAACTGCTTTAATTACATGAAGCCCTAAACTTTAGACTTTCAGACTAATAAAGTTCCAGAAAAATTATGGAAATGAGATAAATATATGACACCTTGTACTCAACATACTGTACTCAGTGACAGAATGGCACAACATATGGAAATCTAAGTATAAAGCAGTATGAGTATAAATTTGAAATTAAATAAACAAGTAGTTCTGGGCAAGCAACTGAACTTGAGAAATCTGACTACAGATGTCATTCTAGAAACAAATCCAGCCCAACGCTGTAGAATTTAGAGTAGATATCTCCAACCTAATGTCTATATGAATGCATGTATATAATACTTGTACATTTTCAGACAAAAGCATGGTGAAACTGATAAATAAGTGTCTCTGTTGCAGTTCACTTTGCTTGGCCCAAACTCCTACATCACTAAATTAACTTTGGCAATGTGTGTTAAGTAGAAACAGTAGAGATTGAATTTGTTCTGCTTTGCTTGTCCTTTCCCCAAACCATACCACCCCCATCGCAGCAACCCATATTCATTTTTTGGAAAATGCAATAAAGATCTACAGGTAGTTTACAGCCTTGACCATCACATTGTCCCTAATCAAAGAGTAAATGTGTTATTGTAATAAGAAGGTAAGAAAAGGACACATGTAGAAGTTGGTTTAGTTATAGATATTTATGGAAGGATTAAACTTACATTGAAAGAAAATTTTAAAAGAAGTTTAAAATGATATTTTCAGCAGAAAGAACAAAGTAAAAAAAAAAAAAAAACTTTTGAAAAACTTATATTTAAAAATCCCAAAATATATATTCTTCATAAGGCCCAAGGCAAACTTGTATATAAAAGATGAATAGGGCATTGTATTGGAGTAATAAGATATGAAATTTGATCATTAATTAACTTTCTATTATAAAGCCCCTCAGTGAAAAAAGTTGTATCTAATGTGGTATACAAGTCTGCACCATTGCAAATTACTGATGTTAGCTTTGTCTGGGCAGATGAATCCAGTAATGTTACCTAATTTGAATTTTAAAAGGATGGATACATACTGTAGTCACTGTTGAGGTCATTAATGTAATGAAAGGATCAAGAACATTTTTAAGAAATTTTATGTTTTCAACAGATGACAGGGAGAAAAAATTCCCCAAAGATTCTGACTACCTCTTGAACACAAGAAGACACAACCTAGCTCTCATCATTAGAGCTGAACTAAGGTCCCTATTACAAACACCTAAGCAATCCCACATTACCTCAGGACTTGCTCAGAGCACCAGCATCATCAGCACTGACTATCTCAGCCCCATCAGTACTGAGAATATTGTCAATAGTCCTGTAGATGCCAGACTCCTGCCTTGGTTTCTCTGCCCAAATTCTGGGCTTTGATACTTGCTGTCCTATTTCTTTCTTTTTTTTTCTTTTTTTTTTTTTTCCCTACTTCTCTTCTTTTTTCTGGTACTGGATGTATCAGGAGTGCCTCTCCCTCTGGGTTACATTCCCAGTCCTTTTTATTCTTTTTTTTATTTTTTATTTTTTTATTTATTTATTTTTTTTACAATAGTCTTGCTAACTTGCAGACCTTCCAAGTTTGCAATTTTTCTTCCCCAGCTTTCTGAATTGCTAGAATTACAGGCAGGCTCACCATGCCTGGCCCCTGCTTCTTATTTAACTTCCTTTATTAAAAAAGTATTGTATGGGCTGGGGTTGTGGCTCAGTGGTAGAGTCCTTGCCTAGCATGTGTGAGGCACTGAGTTTGATTCTCAGCACCACATATAAATAAATGAATAATGAAAAAAAAAGTATTGTATTAGTGCCTTATAATTATACATAATAATGGGATTCACTATAACCTACTGTCTCTAAGTCCTTGTTTTGGTTTAGATCCCTGATTACTCCCTCTGAGGTTGTCTGCTGGAGCACTTCATAGGCAGAACCAACATGGCCTGCCCAACTCTTCCTGCCACCACAAATTCTGAGCACTGTATGCTGTACAACTGGGTGGGGTGTCTCATATCTCTTGGAATTATAGCATCTCAGTGTACCAAACAAATATTCACTTACTATATATTTTTCAGGCTCATTTTTCATCAGACCTATTAGTCTTTGTATAACTGTTTTCAAAACCTACTTGGAAATTACTGAGAGGTAAGGAATACAGGGAAGCAGGAAGGAGAAGCTAAAGCAATAAAAATGAATCAGATTCAGTTTCATTCAGTGGATGAAGGAATACAAACAAGTTAGAAATTGTAGAGAGTTTTACAGAAAAGGTATTATTATTTTAAATTTATTATGTTAACATACTGAGACTTGATTTTGTCCAAACGTGTATATTATATTCACTAAATTAATGATACTTTTTTTAAAAAGTGTCTTTTCCTTTCAATGCTATTTTTCTAATTAAATAACTGTGTTCTAAATGATATATCCAAATAATATTTTAAACTTGAATAGATTCTCTCAATTTTTCTATCCTCTGGTCCTGTACTTACGTGGATACTGTGAAGCTATTGTCTTGATGATATCAGCATTATAAGATAAAATTTTAAATATTAAAACTTAAAAATAACTGATGATTCTCAAAAACAATCCAGTTTCTTTGATACACTGTAAATAATTCCTAAATCAATTAATACTTCCTATTCTTTTAGGTAGGTGATTATTTTAATAAATTGCTTTCAGACAAATCACAGATCAAGATAATTAATTTTGCTATGCTTTATTGAAATTCTGTCCCCATAATACAGATGACCTAATTGATCCATTTTAAAATCTTCCATACAACAGTAATTCAAGTTTTAATGAAGTAAATTTAAATGACTGAAGCAATATGCAAATTATGGATAACCTACATAAAATCTTCTAAAGATATTAAATTGTCTTTCTATTATAATTGTTGATCTAGAATGAACAGAGGCTGCAGTCATTTCAATGAATACTCACAGCTGACC
Organism: Sciurus carolinensis; assembly: GCF_902686445.1. Classification (NCBI taxonomy): domain Eukaryota; kingdom Metazoa; phylum Chordata; class Mammalia; order Rodentia; family Sciuridae; genus Sciurus; species Sciurus carolinensis. The sequence goes on along the minus strand of NC_062217.1, from coordinate 58,564,986 downwards.
ATAATAAGATAAGTTAAATCTAATATTTTTCTCTGACAAATATTTGTTAATGTTATCCAAAGCTTAGCTACAAATCAATGACTGGATTTATTCTACTATATATCTTTGCAGTTCTGTTCCAACGTTGTGTACTCACAGACTGTGTTTAAGCAGCCTCAAATCCAGACAACTCTGTTTTCCACTAAAGCATAATGCCTGACAGAAGAGCAATTTTGGACACAATTTTCTTAGGCAGCATAAAATACATAAAAATGTTCATAATAGTTATATCATGCTCTCTGTCAAGTGTTATTTTTGCAAACTTCAGATAGGATTTGTTAAAAATCTTCTTTTAAACTCTGAATATTGACTCTCCCTAAATCTTTTATCTAAATATAAATGTCTAAGGCAGACCTTAACTGAAGAATCCTTCACATCTCCAATTAATATAGGTAATTGTAAGGGTAAGTTAAAAATTCAAGATCTATACCAAAAAAATGTAAGGAGCATGTTGTCCTTTACAGAAATACAGAATGACTAGTGTATATTTGCATTGGCTTCTTCAAAGTATGATGAAACATTTAAAATGACTTTAATAACTTGTATTTATTATAATGATTATCTTGTTATTTACTGGTGCTCAATCTCTCCTAAACTGCTTTTGCTATAGTTGTTATAATTAATTTTATTTGATCAATATTTAGCATATTCTATGCACCAGAGGCAATCTGATTATTTAGATTTCAAAGATCATTCCATGATATGTGGTCTAATAATTGAAAGCAAGAATGCTGTTACAGTGGAAATTAATATTAACAAATGTGATTATCAAAGGGAGACTCTAAAGTTCTGAGGAAGTTCTCATTAACAAGAGAAATATTTGGAATGAATAAAAATATATATTTGAGAACTTATGTAGAAAGAGGTAGTTCATATTTTTGAAATAATAAAATAAAAATTCAGATCAGAGTATTGATCTAATTAAGCATTTTTGACTGTCATAGGAAATGGGAAGAGCCTTGTTAATAGGAAAAATGTTTGAGAACTAAAGCCTAAACATACATATAAGTCTGTTTGCCAAGTCTTCTGCTAAATTTCAGTAGAAATAAATACATTTTCAACTTACATTAAAATATATTAACTTTACCTTTCTTTGTAGATAGTTTATCTAATAAAAATGCTTCTTTCTAATAAAAGCCACCACAAAGTATCAAAACAGTTTATCTAAAATAAATTCTTATACTCAGAAAAATATTTTATGGAATTCTGCTTCAAAAAAGCCCTGCCAAGTGATCAAACAAAGATGTTACACCAACTGGTTTTCCTTGTACGTGATGGTCTAAAATGGGGTCATTAATATTACTGATTAATCAACACTAAGAATTTTGCAATCCAGTTTAATTTCCCTTGAGTATAATTTAAACTGAAATATCAACAATGATACATTCATTTTTGTCTAACATAGATATGTACATCTCTACTTCTTCAACTGTCACGTGAATGTGCACACAGGTGAGCATGTGTGTGTGTGTGTGTGTGTTTCTCTGTTTTGGGACAGGTATTTAAGAAGTATAAGCTAATGTAATCTTACACATTACACTAAAAATATCATAGTGTTTATTGATCTGGTAAATTTTTAATGAAGTAAAATCTAAAATATTTTGTGTGCTGAACTAAAGAATCATCTTTCTCAAACTTTATTCTGCTTTGATCTTTTAGATTAATATAAGATACCAATGTATTTTCTGTAAGTTTTTTGAATGGATTTGACCAAAAGCAATATAATTCTCTGACCTATATGTGTTAGTTAGTAGGGAACTGGCAGAATTTCATAATTTTACAGACTTTGATCCTATAAAACAATTTTATGCTGCATCTTGAATTCTCTTTTTAGCAAGAAAGTCAATAAATAAAACTCAAAAATTATGTAACAACTATGAAAAGACAGAAAAAAGAAGCAGAAATGTATGCAAGTAACTGTATATGTTTATTTGTATATGAAAATTGCTTTCATAAATTTAATGACTTTGTATTCTCAGGTTCTCCCTGTTCACAACCTTTATTCCGATTTTACATATTTAAATCCTAAATTCCCTTGTCTACATAATTGTTTTCTCAGTTTTCCCCAGTCTCTTAATTCTTAAAACTGATCTGACAAAGAATAAGTAGGTTGAAAAATTTTTTGAGAAAATAAAAAAAAAGGAGGAATGTGAAGGGTATTTTATCTTAGTATGTTCAGGCTACCATAAAAAAATAATTTAAAGTAGGTAGCTTATAAACAACAGGAATTGATTCCTCATTGTTCCAGAAACTGGGAGGTTCAGGATCAAGGCACCGGTATATTCAGTCTCTGGTGAGGGCTCTGCGACTTCATAGAAGGTCTCGCCTAGCTGTTTCTTTAACATGGTGTCAGGGACTAGCCAATTCTGTGGGGTCTTCTTCAAACATACACTTATCTCATTCGTGAGGGGTGTTATGGTTTGGATGTGAAATGTCCCCCAAAAACTCAAGTGTGAGACAATGCAAGAAGGTTCCAAGGAGAAGGGACTGGGTTTTTAAAGTCTTAAGTCAATCAGTGAATTAATTCCTGATAGGAATCAACTGAGTGGTAATTGAAGTGGTAGGGTGTAGCTGGAGGAGGTGGGAATTATGGCATGACTTTGGGGTATAAATTTGTATCTGACAGGTGTAGACCTCTCTCTTTGCTTTCTGCTCACCATGTGAGCTGCTTCTCTCTGCCACAGTATTCTGCCATGATATTCTGCCTTACCTGGGGCCCTGAGGAATGGAGCCAGCCTTCTATGAACTAAGACTACTGAAACCGTGAGTCCTCAAATAAACTCTTCCTTCTTTAAAAATTATTCTAGTCAGATCTTTTAGTTACAACTATGAAAAAGCTGACCAATACAAGGGGAGAGCCTTCATTTCCTGGTCACTTCCAAAATGCCTGAATTTTTAGCACTATCATGTTAGGGATTTGGTTTATGTACAATCAATTAGTGGGGAACTTAGAGCATTCAGACAATACCATAACTGTTAATGTTTTCCCACGGTTCTTTGTCTTTTATGAAGCAGTGGTATTTGGGAAAATTCATTTCCATGATAGAATGCATTAAATTAAGAAACTTAAGATTAGTTGGCAATTTAATGACTCATAATAACTTGAAATTGTGACAATAGAAGCCTACTTATGATCTCATTTTTTATGTAGCTCTGAAATCTTATTCTAAAAGAAGGTAAACCTGTATAGTTAAAATGTAATAATATGGCTACTTTAAATTTTCTCCTCAAATTTTAGATTACTGTTTAGGAAGGGGTAACTTAATGAGATTTTGTTACTGTTGTTGGTGGTGGTTTTTATTTCTGTTTTTGTTTTGTGATACTGAAGATGAAGCCCAGGACCTGATTTATACATATTAGTTCCACTAAAATGCATCCCCCTGCCCAGTGCATTCTTGAATGCTATTTTTTAAGGGACTGAAAGATAATAATCCTATAGGAATAAATTGGATTGCAAAAATTGAGAATCTTTCCATCATGACCTGCATTAAAATCTGTCTCCTCATCATCAAGCTGTTAATTTTTTTCATTGATTAAGATATGCAACTGTGCTACTATATTATTTTGTAACAGTACATCAAATATCAATTGTATCAAAAATTAACAATATTTTAATTATTTTAATGTGAAATACAAATCATATAATTTAAATTAGCGTATAATATAAATAGATACTGCTAGTAGGTACTTAGCTTTCATTATTCTTCTATAATGAAAGTCATTATTATTATTATTGAAGAGTTGCAGCCTCTTCAAATTTTGTTCTTATAAATGACAATAATGAATCAGCTGTTAATAGTGCTCACAACAATTTTCAAAAGCTAAATGTACTTAAATAATTTTCTTTTGAAATGATATCACTTTGTAAATTGCATTAATGTTAATGTTTTGCCTCAGGATGCATATGATATGTCTCCCAAAAGCACCTGTGTTAGTTCAGGACATGACATGACTATGAGAGATGTAACTTAATCAGTCCATTCTAGTTTGAATGAACTAACTGGGTGGTACTTCTAGGCAGGTGAAGCATAGCTAGAGGAAGTGGGTCAGTGGAGGTATACCTTGGAAGGGTTCATCTTTCCTGGGGCCCCTTCGCTCTCTCTCTGCTTTCCAGTCACCATGAGGTGAGGAGTTTTTCTCTGCTATACTCTTTTTTTCTTAAATGTATTTATTTATTTTTTATTTTTGCAGACTGCATTTTGATTCATTGTATACAAATGGAGTATAATTTTTTGTTTCTATGGTGGTGCACAATGTAGATTCATACCATTCATGTAATCATACATGTACATAGAGTACTGATGTCTGTCTCATTCCACCATCTTTCATACCCTCCACCCCCTCTTCCCTCTCATTTCTCTCTACATAATCTAAAGTTCCTCCATTCTTTTCTTAACCTCAACCCGCCCCCCCATTATATATCATCATACATTTATCATGGAAAACATTTGACCTTTGGTTTTGGGGCTTAGCTTATTTCATTTAGCATAATATTCTACAATTCCATCCATTTAACTGCAAATGTCATAATATTATTTTTTCTTTATGGCTGAATATTATTCCATTGTGTATATATACCATAGTTTCTTTATCCATTCATCTGTTGAAGGGCATCTAGTTTGGTTCCACAATCTAGCTATTGTGAATTGAGCTGCTATGAACATTGATGTGGCTGTGCTACTATAGTATGCTAATTTTAATTCCTTTGGGAGCTGTACTCTTTTGTTGATATGTTCTGCCTCACTTTGACCCAGCGCAATACAGTCCTCCAACCATGAACTGAGCCAAAATAAACTTTGCCTCCTCTAAATTGTTATTTCATTCATAATGGCAAAAAGCTGACTGTTAAAGATATTGGTACCAAGAAACGAGGTTGTTGCTCTGACTAACCTGACCACGTAATTCAGATGCTATGGAAAAGGTTTGTGGGAGAAATTTGCGAAAGTTTGGAGATATATGCTAGAGAGATTTTGTAAGTACAACTTATTGATGAGTTCTGGTGGGAACTCAGAGGACCAGAATGCAAACAGTAAAGATAGGGCTCATGAGGTTTCAGATTGTAGTAAGGAGGTTCTAGGAAGTGGACTAAAATATATTTGTGTTTTATTCTTGTCAAGAATTTGTGTGCATTTTACCCATGTCATATTGTGAGATTTGTTTGAAGTTGAATTTTATGGTGATGGGCTAACTAATCTGGTGGAGGAGATTACATGGCAGCAAAGCACTCAGAAAGTAGCCTGGATTTTTCTGTCAGTCTTTAGTCAGGTTTACTAGAAGAAATGGGAGTAATAGCAGAAAAGAAGAACTTTAAAAACTTGCTTTTTGCCTGAACGGTACCTGTAAATTGGGACCAAGGAAGGTGTGAATGTTGAAGACATTATCACTATTACAGACAAGTTACTTTGCACAGAGACAGTAGTAAAGAAGCCTTGAAGACGTTTCAGAAATCAGGAAGATCACATCCATTGCAGGTCCAGCAGGTAGAAGTGAAAATTCCTTTAAGAGATGATGGGGTCATCATGCTTGCACAGAGGTGCCTGTTAGTTGTTTTCTCAGGATTCATTTCACTGTGTTCTGTAGCTCAGACACCCAGAAGGCTTTACAGTCATGGTGTAAGGGTATCTATCTACTTTTCAAACTGGCAGCCAACCTTGGGGTCATTTACATGGTGCTGGTTCTCCAGGAATGCAAGATGATGAAGTTAAGTCCTCATGGAAGCATTCATTAAGATTTGAAAGGAAGGCCTGGGAGGCCAGGCAAAGAATAGCAGGGTCAGAATACCTGCAGGTATCCCTTGAGGGGGTAATGTGTGAATCTTTTAAAAGGAAGATAAAACTGAAGTGGAGACTCCTAAGATTAAGAGATGCCTGTAACATGAATTGTTTGATAGAGAATGGCACTGGCTGTGGAGTGAACCAGGTTGAGAGAGTCCATGTGTACTGCAACCAACAAGGCCAAAGGGGTGGAGTTTCCCAAGACCTTTGGAACTCACAGCTTGTCAACATGTGTTCTGGAAACTGGATGTGGAGTTATAGTGGAGTTATAGTACCCAATGTTTCCTTGACTCGTTTTTGGACTTGCTTTGGCCTTATCCCTTTTTTATATACTCCCATTCCTCCATATTGAAATATAAATGTTTACCTGGTGTCATCATATATTGGATGCATGTAACTTGCTTTTGATTTGTAAAGGGGTTTACAGACAAGAGTTTGCCTTGAATTTCAAATGAGACTTTGGACTTAGACTATTGAGCAATGGTGAAACTGTCAAGACTATGGAGACTTCTATAGATAAAGTAAATTTACTTTGCATTGTGAGTTGAACACAAGCTTTTTGGGACCACAGGTGGAATGTTATGGTTTGGAGATGAGATGTGCCCCCAAAACTCCTGTGCTAATACAGGAATATTCACACATAAATAACTGATTAAGTTGTGAGACCTATAATTTGATCAGTTCATCCTAGTTTGAATGAACAAACTGAGTGGTGATTACAGGCAGATGGGATGTGTCCAGAAAAGGTGGATCACTGAGGGTCCGTTTTTGAAGATTTCATTTTCCCTGAAGCCCCTTCCCCATGATACTGTTTTTTTCAGCCTGCCCAGAACAGTGGAACAGGCCAGCCATGAACTGAAACTGTAAGACAAAATAAACTTTTCCCCTAATTTTATTTTTGTGTATTTTAGTCATAGTGACAAAATGCTAATAAATGTACACATATTATTTTCTGTTTCTTGAATACTTTTGTTCATTTTTTACTGTTATTACAATAATGTGTTAAAATGTTATAATAAATATTTTATTAACATTAATATTTAATTTAAAGCTGAAGCAGATTTTAGCTATCAAGATGCCTGAGCATAACCAATATTTTAAAAATTTATTTAAAAAACTTTAAAAATTGTTTCTAAGACCAATTTATTAACAACTCCTTGGCTCTTCATTATTGGCATTAAATTAACCAGTTCTGTATCTTGTTATATTTCAGAACTTTTCAAGTTAATAAGGTTTGTTACTATTGTAACTATGTTGAGTTCAGATTTCTGTTACATGTAATTTGTTGAATTTGGAAAAAAATCATGTACAGTTATATATGTATATGAGATAATAATGTCTATTTCACTCTACTATCCTTACTACCCCCTTAACCCTTCCTTTCCCTTCACTCCCCTCTACCTAATATAAAGTTACTCTATTCTTCATTATCTCCCCTCCTCTTATTGTGAATTAGCATCCACATATCAGAGAAAATATTAGGTCTTTGGTCTTTTGGGTTTGGTTTATTTCACTTAGCATGATATTCTCTAACTCCATCCATTTACCAGTAAATGTTATAATGCCATTTTCTTTAAAGCTGAATAATATATTGTATATATTATATAATATACATATATTATATAATATATAATATAATATAATAATATATCATTATAAAATGGAATAATATTATGTATATTATATATATATATAATATATATATATATACACACATATATACATACACAACACATTTTCTTTATCCATTCATCTGTTGAAAGGCATCCAGGTTGGTTCCATATTTTAGTTATGGTGAATTGAGCTGCTATAAACATTGATGTGACTGTGTCACTGTAGTATGTTAATTTTAAGTCCGTTGGGTACAAACCGAGGAGTGGAATAACTGGGTCAAATGCTGGTTCTTGGACTATGAATAACTTGTTATTAGCAAAATGGATCCTACATATCATTTATTGATACTAATGCAACCCCATAATCATCATGTAAATTTTCTTTCTTTCACATATTTAATTGATAAGTAAGATATTTTCCCTGAGTTTCAGGTTGTTTATCCAATGTTAAGAAGTGTCTTTTTTATTTTATAAATTTGAGATATTGATTTTTTAAAACATGGGTACTTTCAAAATGCTAGACAAAATACTCTAGAAGTTATGGGCAACTCAGTGAGGAGGGTAATTTCTCAGATTCCCTCACAAAAACACAGGCATTTAAATAATTCATTCCAGACATAAGAAGACATCTCTTTTATTCAAGTCCAATCGTCCATTATTCTTCCTCTCAGCTGGGTGTGTACCTCAAGCTCAGAAGTGCTTTGTTTCAATTTTCTCTTACTGGAAGGACAAGAAACAAGAACCTACTTTCACTTTTACAGATGTAACTTATAATTTAATCCTATCTCCATTTTAAACATCAGGAGCATGACATGAAACTTCTTTTAACAGCTATTAAAACACCAAAATGGTAAAAACTGCACTATATACAACTAAGACAAATTAAGAATGGGACCATGTACATCTTCAAATGATGTTAATTGTGAAAAAGAATGTAGAAATAAGAAATCAAACGGATATTACTCAGTTAAATGTAATCAAGTTCAAAGATTGTGGAGGAACTCAAGGGATACTAAATTCTTAAGCAGTAGATGTGTATCTGAATGGCCACATTTTTGCAATATTACACTGATATGTAGATAATATGGTCTAAGTGATATTGATGTTTAGTAATTCATTTTCCCTAATTTTATATTTGCCTAAATTATTTGTCTTGCAAGAAAAAAAATATGATATTGTCATAAAGGTATCAATCTTTCCTAGATCAAGTCATACTGCTAACAAATTTGAGGTTTGATTAATTTTTTAATTTGAAGAATACCCTAATAACACTGATTTCATTATTTAAAAATTTTATTGAACTATACACATAAATATGATAATAAATACAACAAAGTGCAATTTATTGTAAAGTAAATGAGAACATACCACTTACCTAGAAAATCTGCCAGATATTCGAGGTGCATCTTATGGATGAATGGGAGAAAATGGTTGGAAAGGAAGATATTTCAGGTTTTTCATTGTACATGACATTTAGGAATCCTGAGTAATAAGTATGTCTGGAGAAAAGGTTTCCTAGAAAAAATGTACAGTATGTTTTATGTTAATCTAAAACTGACTTTTGTACTGTGTTTTCATTCTTAAAGTGGACTGTTGTTATTATAGAGATTCATTTTAGAGTATGGCATCTGGCATCTTTAAAGACAATAGAAATTGGGTGTATTAGGGTTTTCAGTTGCTAGGAAAAGTTAAATACTCCATGAATATACAGGAAAAGTTGTAAGGATGTTAAAAATATAGATTTCTTTTTAATTTTAAGGGACTTATAGGATATGAAGTACACATATACATATAACTAAAACAAAAGTTTCATGAGAAAATCTTAACCTTACCATATTTGATGTGATCTGATAACCCACTTTTATTTGGTTCCATTTTTGACATTAGTAGATATTGCTTTAAAGACCCAACTGATTTCACAGCCAATTAATGGGCTATAATCCACACTTTAAAAATTACTGGCAAAACTGATGCCAAGTTTCTGAATTTTTATATGAATATAGAAAGGGAAGATTTCTAAGTACAATTGATATAATAATAGCTAACATTCATTGAATACTCATTAGTTGTCAAGCTCATTTCATAAATTATCTTGTTCAATCTTGTGAAAGCCTCAGGAGGTAGTTACTATTATTATACGATTTTCAGATGAATAATATAGACAAAGAGAAATAAGTAACTTCTCAAAAATCATAGATCGAAACATTAGAGCAAAAATTCAAATTTAGGTTTCCTGACTACACTTTACAATTAAATTACAATGCTGCAAAAACCTGGTTAAAATAATCATAGGAGCTAAGAGAAGAGTGATATTCAGAGAAAGATACATTATCTCAAAATAGCATTAATAAAATTGATATTTTGAAAATATATGAATGAACTATTAGATATAGTTAAATCCAATATTAAATGGACAGTTTTAAAAGCAACAAATAATTTGTATAAATTTAAATAATGTATAAATCTGAATTTCTTCATGAGGTGGTTAAAATATACTTAACAAGATCATGTATTGTAAATTTTCATAAATTAGGATCTATCTCTATATCACCTATCTAGTTATAACCTTTTAAAAGAAACACAAACACATTGAAAGGTTGAAGAGACAATATATTTAGGTAAATGGAACATTTCACATTAAGTTCTTGGTAAGTTTTTCTCAAAGTTCTTAGATTAATGAGCCATAAAGAATTTTGACTCAATAATCAATTTCAGGAAGAAACAAATATTGCCTATGAATAAAATGTACATGTGATTAAATAAAAATCAACATGGATTTCCACAGTCATTTAAAATTATTTTTTCACTTTATTCTAAAATGAGTTTATTTCTAGACTCTCCCCATCCAAATAAACATAAAGACAAAAATGAAATCAAAGAAACAAAAAGAAAAACGACAAATAAGATCGTTTTAGTATAGAACTTTTAGAAGGCATTAACTTGAGCATAACAAAGTACAATAATATTTCCTGGGTGACATGTTAGTTTATTAAATTACAACATTAGTAATTTACCCTACACTCATTATGAATCCTAATTAACTACATAATAACTAACCATAATGAAAACATGAAGGAACGTCATTTATAATGGTGAATGATAATGGTGGTACTTTGCCATGTTAGGTTACATTCAATTCATTCCAGATCATGCTATCATTTCTCATACTGGTAATGAAAAATAGTTAAGATCCTTCAAAGTCCAACTTAAACTTTATATATTCCATAAAAAATCTCTTTAGTATTTGCATGTTTGCCCTTCACTCCCAATTCCAGCACGGTTTTCCTTATGGAATGAGCAGTCAGCTTCTCCTTCCAGGTTATTTATTTGTCTTTCCCATTCATTTAAAAATGAATGGAATTGTGAAGATTTCTTCAAGGCCCACCGGTAAAACTTGTTTTGTTCCAACAGTGATGGTTCAGTTGATGAAATTCTGTCCAGGTTGTTCAACTGATGCATATATTTGTCATCTCTTGGGTTGAACCTTTATCACCTCTCCTTGGTAATGACTATTTCCACACAGACTTCTCTAACAGCATCTCTTTTAACTTGTGATAAAGTTAGGAGCTAAATGCTATTGCTCAAATGCAAAGCATGTTGTCAGTTAAAAAATTTAGTGGGTACATATATGCTACATCGACCATAAATTAATAACTTATTAATTATGATTTATATCCTAGGCATTATAAAAGAACTTTACAGGGATAATTTAATTTTTTCCTTGCAACACTTGAAGGTAGGATGGTAATTGTTTTCCTTAATGAAAAGATCAAATTTTAGAAATGCTAAATAAGTTGTTCACAGCCTACTAGCTAGTAAGTGATAGGACAGAGATTCAAAACCAGGGACTAAGACTCTAGAGAAACTTTTAACTGCTGTGACAGAATTAGAGAATAGGACATTAAAGAAAAACAAAATAATCTGCTGATATAGTTCAAAATACCTAAAGTAGAACATATAAATATTTTAAAAATGAAAATCATGCTTTCTTAATTACTTTGCTCAGTTTTGTTTCCTAATATACTGCTAATTTTTTTGACATGAGATCAATATCTAAGTCTCCCTGTGTAATCAGAAAGAAGCAATAAGAGATTATGAAGTTGGTGACTACAAGAATATACAGCTAATTGATTTTATATTATATTGAAAATACTTGGTGATCAAAATATCATGGAATACAAATAATAATGGAAATATTTTGAAGATAAAATACTCTTTGAGCATGTACAATTAGCTATAAACCAAGCTAAATACATTAATTATATCTGTCTATAAGACACATTTAAAACACTGTATGACAGAGGTAGGTCAGTGTCCTTGAAAGGTATTTACTCTGTTCTAATGTAGTTTCTAGCCCAAAGCAAGGGATTTCTCTCTAGTAGCATTGCTAATTTAACCATCAGAATTAATTGTATATTTTCTTGTACTAGGTACAAATCAACAGCACCCATTCACACTCTTATAGACATTTTCTTTTCTAGCTGTTCCACTTCAGTTTGCAATCTGCCCTTGCTTTCTGTCTTCCTGTCCAGGAAATATTTTGTGTCTGAGTTTCTGCTTTGCATATCTAATCCGTCAATTTGACTTATCCAGTTTTGCGTTTTCCTGGTATCCATTCCTCTTTATTTAGAGGTGAGATTCTGGTTTGGGGAAATATTATAAATATGCCCCTCAATTTGAATGATATATGAATTGTATGAATTATATCATGTATTTTATGTAAGAATGAAAAAAGTATAGTTTAATTATGCTTTTGAATAATTTTGAGTTGTTTGGACCACTCTGAGTGATAGATGAAGGCAAATATTTAAATTTCAAGGCATAAAGATAGAGAAATTCTCCTTTTAAGTTTATCCTTGATTATGACTAAATATTTTGCTTTGAGGTATAGGTGGTTCTCGAAATAGTCTAAGTGTAATTACAAATACAAACAAGGTATTACCTTTTATAGTTCAACCTAAATGTCTTGGTTTTTCTATTTTTTACAGATCACACATCTGTGTCTCTTACCTCAGAGAGTACATGATTTAGGTACAATCATGTATTTGACTATCAACAGTATTATAAAAGTTACTTTGACAAAAATATCATATCTTATAAATACATAAATGAAACAACCCTGTAAGAAAGAGAAAAAGGTAACCTATAAAGTCCACATAAGTTATTTGTAGACAGGTTATTTCAGTGACAACAGACTTGAATTCCAGTGAGCCCCTGACCCTTGAATGTGCTCAGTTGCTTCTGACAATTAAGGTCTCTAAGATTGCCAACATCTTTTTGCTGCATGCAAGCTTAGTTTCAAGGGGACTGTCTTACTGAAAGTGTCCTTTCTAGCACTGTTTTTTATTAATCTCTATGGGCTTTAATAGAAGACACTTTTGATATGAATTCAGTACTTTGAGGTTACTAAAGAATAAATCTCAAGGTAATCAATTTAAATGCTCAGAGCACTAGCTGTACTTACTGGGGTACCCCAAGTAAGGTTCAGAAAAATTTGTAATTGGCATGTATAGCCCAAAGGTTTCTTGTTGTATGATTCTTTATTGGTGTACCTTTTTTTCCCATTACACTTGCTTAAAGTGGATTTAAATAGAATTATATATACATACTATTTTTGGTAGGAGTATGGAGAATGGTATTCTTTTGATTTCAACTTAATAATAACTTCAAAATAGAGGATTTGTGAAGTCTATTTTCAAACATGTTTTATTAAAATTTATTCCAGTACAACGCTTTATGGTGAATATCAAAAGGAGAACCATATTAAAATGCATAGGTATTATTAATAGAACATATTGGGCTTTCAGAAAATAGCACCTAGTAAGGCCCTCTAGGATTAGTTTCAGGCCCTTAGCTATTTAACATATTTATTAACAATCTGGATAGAGTACTGAGAAGCAGATGATTCAAAATTGAGAGGAAAAGCAAATACTATGCTTGAAGATTTAAGATTCAATAAGATCTAGAGAGATTAAAAGAATGGGCAAAGGGGTGCTTAAGTCAGCTTTAGCATATGCACTAGTAAAGGCAGAGGCAAATACTTTAAATTGGAACTTTAAGCAGACTCATCTTTAGCATTGTAGAGATTTGCAATCATGTGTTCCATCCAAACAACAAATATATATATATACATATATATATGGCATATTATATACATAATTAAATAATGCAGTCCTGGACATTATTATTTAAGATGCCTGCATATACAGTGACATAAAGAGACACTAAGTATTCAGATGTAAAACAATGATTGTATCACTGCCACAGAACTATGGAGACAGGGTAAATTTTATCATAAAGTAAAAAAAATTCAACAGTTGGATATACAACCAGAGGTATGAACTTAAATCATAATGCAGGATGAAACCATAACTAGGGTAGAGTGATCTTGTTTTCTATAAAGAACATACGGACAGTTTGGAATAGAGAGAGAACACCTAAGTAGAAGAGGAATCAATCATAAATTCATAAGAAATGTTAAAGAGAATAAAATGAGAGAGATGTGTACAAAGAAATTATAATGCATCTGAGGAAAGGTTAATCATTATGAAAAATATCCATTTCATTTTATATGAAATTCACTGAAAATTTATTTTAATTAAAACAAAGAAATTACAGAATCACTGAAATATTTTCAAATCAGCAAAATCCTAGATAAAACCATGATAAAAACTCATTACTTAAAAATTCAAAATGTGCTTTTGTGTAGTTGTTTTCCTATTAATTTTTAGGTATTTTATCCTGCATTCTACTAATACCAGGGTTGTTCAAATAAACTCACTTCATTTTAATTTTGATTTTTTCTTTTAAAAATCCCCCTCTCCATTGCATTTTATGTAAATATTTTCATGATTTGCCTTTAATTGTGCATGATGTGTTTTTATCAAACAGATCTGAGAAAAACAAAGCAGGAAAAACAGGGCTAGCAAAACTAGGACAATTCATTATGAAGTTATAGAAGTATCAGCTTATATTTTATATTTGCACATCGATGACATAAACAGTGAAAATGCAGAAACAAGTTTCAGAACAAAAGTATGTTGATATCTAATGATGTCTAATGGAAGTACTTAAAATTAGCTAGATGTTAGAAATTGTATAAGCAGGCATTGAGAATATTCAGGGCTAATTAGGCATAGAGAATATTAGGGAGTGATTAGGAAGTTAATGCATGGTATCAATTATTTTAACAAAATGGAGAGGATATAACTGCTAGACAAGTAAAAACATGGTAGGTGTGGAACTATTAAGGTATGGTTACATAGAAAAAAGTCACATTATTTTTTCTAAGCAAGTTTTCCATGTTTTCTTCATTATGTAAAGAAAAATAGAATAAAATATTTTATTTTGTTTATTGATTTTAAAGTAAGGTCTATTTTAAAGAGGACTACTTTTGGTCAGAACATCCATTAAATTTTAATTATGTTGCTTGAAAAATTAAAGGAAAAAACTTACTTGTACGTAAATAGAATAGATTGACAGGCAGGAAATGAGAGCTATAAAGATGTAATGAAATTCATGCCAAATTGGAGAGTGACTCAAATTTCTGAGAAAGTTCTTTTTCATGTTGGTGATGTGTTATAATCTCCAGTTTAACTTGTTAAGGCTTTTGGGTGATGCCTCTCTGGAAAAGTCTTGTTAAACCTCACAACAGGACAAGAAAAAGGTACTGAGCTATCTGCAATTAAAAGAGAAGTAAAGGCAAGGGTTCTCAGTTGAAATTTAATTTAAAGAGTTAAAAACTTACCTGAAACATGCTTACAAAATTACACTAGGTTTATCATTAGGCAATATGAATAGAGACACATAAAATTCAAGAAGATTTTTGTCATGTCTTATTCCTTCTCCCAGAATTTATCCTAACAATTACAACTTCTGTGATTTATCTTGAAAGTTGTAATTTTACCATCTTGTCCAAAGTTTTCTAAAGTATGTTTTATTAGACTGTGACAATTACCTTTCTGTGAAACCTAATTCTCCATAGTTTTCTGTCAGAATATACTCTTTTCTCCTTTTCACTATTTTTTTTTATCCTTTTGTGGTTGCTAGTTAGCATTAATGCATCGGTGCATAATTAGTTTTAAAATACCCTTTAAATTTATTCTGCTAAAGATATTATCCACTTATTAAATTTGAGACAAATCTCATTATTAAGCACATAAGCCCTGCCTCTTCCATGGTATCTGATAAAAAAGATGAGATTATGACTATAAAGTATCATTCAAATAGCATTCAAATAGAACACAAACATTTTTTATTCTCATTAAAATCAAAGTCAGTTTTATTCTAGGAAATTTATTTAATGACATTTTCTGATCTCATATTACCTTTGGTTGCTAGTCAACAAAATGAGACTTGGTTTTAATGTTGGTTTTATTGCTTAAATAAAGAACAAACATTATCAGGCATAGTGTTATACGGTCTTAGTGAAAATTGCTTTTAAAATAGATATGTATATCTTACACACATGCTTTTTTATTTTAGCAGATGTTTTAAGAAAATTAAGGCATTATATAATTATATTGCCAAGGCAATGATACTGAATTTCTCAGAATTCCAAATATGTCAGATACTGAATGCCATTAATAAACAATTATTGAACAGTTTCTGTGAATTTGTTGTCATTGTATATTTTTAAAATATTAGAATGATAAGACCCATACATCCTAAATGCAATGCAGTTTTCAGAAATATAGTAAGAATTTCTAATAAGTAAAATCATGAACTAAACAAAAAGGAAACACAGGCAATTTAGATTAATGCTTTAGAAACATTTTCTCATGTGCATGTATATGGGTATGTGTTTGTGTGTGCACCTGTGTGTGTGTGTGTGTGTGTGTGTGTGTGTGTGTGTAAACACATATTTAGTATCATCTAAAGTACATAAAATTGTTGGTAATATTTTTTGTTGAACAATTTTGGTGATTGCAAAGTTCATGTATTATAGGCTCCATTTAAGTTTTTAAATACAATGTTGGAATTTTCTTATTCAAAAGCAGTAGGGATACTTTAGCCTTAGTTTTACTAATTTGTAGAAGAACAGAAACAAAAGTGTAAGTTGAATGAGATTCTTGTATCTTTTCCCCTGTGAATCTGTAACACTGAACTAACCAGTTTAATAAATAGATGTTGATCAATGGTAAAGACACTATCTCATGATTCATCTATTTTTCTCACTTTTGAGTTTGTATTATTTGGTAAAAGTTAAAAGTCTTTACTAAATGCATTACTATGTTGCATAACAATTTCCTCAAATACTGTATTTTTAAAGTTGATTTTATTTAATTATCACTAATAGAGATTGAATATATCATGGCATTGAAATCCCATTAGAATTTATAAAATGGCACAGAAAATTTCTTGAACCTATCAAATTATCATCAATGTGCTTTATTTAATGAAAGTTGTGTATGCTGTATTTCTCAAAAAAAAAAATTGGATAATACTCAACAAATAGAAAAGGGTAGGAAAGTTCTTTTCTTTTAGTAGTTAAAAAAAAGAGCTTTCAATGAAAATCAACTCATCCACTTCTATGCCTGATTTTTGAAAAACTTTAATATTGTAGGGCAATGTCTGAAGATATTTGAAATGCAAAATTTACTCAATGAGACCTAATCCCCAAGGTCATATGTCTTGCAGCTTTGCAAGATGCTGTTTTTGGCACACAGGAACCAGGTCTCTGGTACCAGTGCCTCATTAGCTTCCTCCACAAAGGAATGAATGCCCTTTCAGAAGAATTAAATGAAAAGTCAAATAAAACTAGGGCAGGAATTGCTACCATGGATACAAAGCTAGACACAGTACTATAGTTGCATATCTGAACAAGTTGTTGTACAAAACTGCAGGAAGAGCAGGGAGAAAATACGAAGAGCTGCTGCCAAAAGAAGAGTATTCCAAGGACAGAGCAGTAAGCCTGACCCTGGTTTAATTTAGTTCTCTCCCAGTCAAAGTCACCCTTACAACATTAGCATGAAGATGCTTGTAATGAAGGAGGCTGTGGAGGTGGGGAGTACATAAGAATTATTCTTCAGACAATCAATAGTAATTTTTACAATATTTAAATAAGGAAAAAAAAATCAATACATCTTAGAAAGATATTCAAGCCCACATGTAGCTAAAAGAATGGGAATGACAAAACTGATAAAAATTAAATACACACTGTCAGGTTTAAAAGATGAAGATAAAATAGCAAAGATTTTTCCAGCAATAGGAGAGAGATAAATTTAAGTAATATATTGTCTTTCTTTAATGGAATTCTTTCTAAACAAGTGTAGACACCTCTTGCTTACAGAAATAAAACAATTTTATGTTATATGGATTAATTGTGTACTTTTTTTTTTTTTTTTCTTTTTATTGTAAACAAATGGGATACATGTTGTTTCTCTATTTGTACATGGCGTAAAGGCATACCATTTGTGTAATCATAAATTTACATAGGGTAATGTTGTTTGATTCATTCTGCCATTTTTTCCCTTCCCCCCCTCCCCTCCCACCCTTCCCCTCCATCTATACAGTCCTTCCTTCCTCCATTCCTGCCCCCCTCCCTAAACCCAACTCCAACCCCAACACTAACCCTTCCCGCCCCCATTATGTGTCATCATCCACTTATTAGCGATATCATTCTTCCTTTGGTTTTTTGAGATTGGCTTATCTCACTTAGCATGATATTCTCCAGTTTCATCCATTTGCCTGCAAATGCCATAATTTTATCATTCTCACCATGCACAAAACTAAACTCAAAATGGATTAAGGATCTCGGAATCAGACCAGAGACCTTGCATCTTATAGAAGAAAAAGTAGGTCCAGAGCTTCAACATGTCGGCTTAGGACCAGACTTCCTCAACAGGACTCCCATAGCACAAGAAATAAAAGCAAGAATTAATAACTGGGATAGATTCAAACTAAAAAGCTTTCTCTCAGCAAAGGAAACTATCAGCAATGCAAAGAAAGAGCCTACAGAGTGGGAGAAAATCTTTGCCAATCATACTTCAGATAGAGCGCTAATCTCCAGAATCTATAAAGAACTCAAAAAACTCTACACCAAGAATGTAAATAATCCAATTGACAAATGGGCTAAGGAAATGAATAGACACTTCACAGAAGATGTACAAGCAATCAACAAACATATGGAAAAATGTTCAACATCTCTAGTAATAAGAGAAATGCAAATCAAAACCACCCTAAGATTCCATCTCACCCCAATTAGAATGGCGATTATCAAGAATACAAGCAACAACAGGTGTTGGCGAGGATGTGGGGAGAAAGGTACACTCTTACATTGCTGGTGGGGCTGCAAATTAGTGCAGCCACTCTGGAAAGCAGTGTGGAGATTCCTTAGAAAACTTGGAATGGAACCACCATTTGACCCAGCTATCCCACTCCTTGGCCTATACCCAAAGGACTTAAAATCAGCATATTACAGAGATACAGCCACATCAATGTTCATAGCTGCTCAGTTCACAATAGCCAGATTGTGGAACCAACCTAGATGTCCTTCAATTGATGAATGGATAAAGAAAATGTGGTATATATATACAATGGAATATTACTCAGCCATAAAGAATGATAAAATTGTGTACTTTTTATTTTAGAATTTGTTACATAAAAAATAACATTTCAGGTTTAAAACATTACATGAAAAATTAAATGGAAACATCAAATGAAATTCCTGAAATTAAAAAAAAAAACTTTCTAGGAAGGGATATTTTTAACAGAAGTTCCACATTATTTAATTTTTCTTGTGTCATTGATTAAAGTAGATGTTGAATGTAGTAAAATTTAGAATGTCATGTATGTTTCCTAAAAATACTGTAGTCTAGAAAATCTACCTGAGAAAACAGTAAGAAATTACATTATTGAAATAGAAAAGGTATATAAGATGTTTTTAGTGGGATGAGTTGCTTTAAGCCATTTGGGCAGCAGGGAATTCAGGAGAAAATTTCACATATTTTAAATAGTATTTCAGGTGGTTCAGGGAAACACACATATAAGAAGTGACAATTGAGCTGTGTTTTGATAGATAAATATGTGTTCACCAGGCAACCAGGGGTGGAATGCATTCTAGAAGATCTGTGTTAACAAAGTCTTTGAGGTGTGAAACAACCCTGGTGAGTTCAGGGAACTGGAAGGAGTTTTTATATCCAGAGTATAAACTGGGGCGGCTTTAGTAATGGTGCGGAGAGGAGAGTTTTAATTAACCTATAATTGCAATAACATCCACTTTCTGCATGTCTTTGGACCACTCCCATTCATGATTAACCAACAGCCTATCCTTGTTCCTTGTCTTCAGACCCTGGGTTAAATCTCTCATACAAAAATAAAAAAATTATACGGCATTATGATTACAGTTATTACAAAGAAATAAGATCATTCCCAACAACTGCAAAGAAGAAACTGAAGAGAACAGATGTAATTTTAATCTGTCAATAAAAGGGAAAAAAATAGAATAATTAGCATTTGAAGTACTGAATTATTTTTAAACAAGATTGTTCTAGATACTCTGGAGGAATGGTTTGGCATGGTGTCTAGGGTTAAGGAGGAGTGGAGAAAGAGAGATTAGTTCAAAAATCACTGAAATAACCTAGACAATAAAAGCTGAGAGTACAGATGTTTGCAAAATGAAATATCTAATTTATTTTTATACTGGATACATAAGCTGGATTTGCTAATGGTAAGAGTAGATGAACATGAGATCTTCAATATTGATTTTTAAGTTTCAGAATTAAGGAATCAGTTGAGTAAATAGTAACGTACATTACAAAGATGGAGGATAAGGGAAACAAATGTATTTTCTATTAAGAGACAGAAACATCTGGTCATGATTGAGATCACAGAAAGATTTCAAGTAGGAATGGAAGAGAGAGAGAGAGAGAGAGAGAGCAAGCCTGAGAGCACTCAGAGAAGGTGTCTGAGCTCTTTGAGTATAAATTTGTTATACTTTGAGTATAAATTCATTATAAATTTGTTAGACGTGTAATGACTTGAAATCATGGGAATAAAAGAAATGAGTAAGAATAAAAATGTAGATTTATAACTAAGGAGAACAAAAAGGGACAATACCTGATAAATTCCAGAAGTAAAAATACCATAAAGGGAGAATAAATTTACAAAGGCATCTAGTATGAGACACCAGAGAAATATGAATATCAGAAAGTAGAATCTTAGATATAAGAGAAAAATGTCTTACATAAAGAGGAGGGAGAGTTAAATATGTCTAATGTTATTGAGAAGTCAAGGATGGTGGTATTGGATATTGTCCTGTGGATTTGGGCATACAGAAATGGCTACAATTAACAAGTTTGTTCAGGTGGAGAATTGGGCACTTTAAATGACATTACAATGAATGCTTCCAACAACACATGAGCTGTGTATTATTACACATGAGCTATGTGTTACTGTTTTCATTTTACATCCAAAAACCCAAAGGCCGAATGTTTTCCCTGATAAGTGGAAGATGATATATAATGGAGGTGAGGGGTGGGGGGTAAGAGAAGAATGGAGGAACTTTAGATTACATGGAGGGAAATGAGCAGGAGGAGGGGGCGGGGGTGTATGAAAGATGGTGGAATGAGACAGACACCATTACCTTATGTGCATGTATGATTACATGAATGATATGAATCTACATTGTGTACAACCATAGAGACGAAAATTTTACCCTATTTGTATAAAATTAATCAAAATGCAGTCTGTAAAAATTGAAAAACAAATTATCAAAAAAATTCCGACTTAAAAAGTAGTGTGTTAGATTTCTACCACTGTGACAAAATACCTGAGAAAATCAGCTTGAAAAGAGGAAATACTTATGTTGGCTTGGGGTTTCAGTTGATGGTCACTTGTTCCTGTCAGTTTGAACTTCTGTCAAGTTAGTACAACATGGAAGTGAGCTCACTGGAAGAAACTTCTCAACTCACGGAGAGACAGGATGAAACTGGGTTCCCCATGTCCTCTGTATTGACACTAGGGCCCAAATCCTAAAGGTTCTAGCACCCTGTAGCACCCAGTTCTTCAGCACATGGATTTAAGGGAATATTTAAGATCTAAACCATCATAGATAGCTTCATCATTGTCCACAACCAATATTTAGATGGAAGGGCTTTGAGTACAAGTCTATTAAACTTAAAAACAAAGACACATAACCATTTGAAAATGCAATCTTCTATATCATGAGGATTTGTACCATTATTTACAAACTGAACTTAGAGGGTCAGGTTTCATTGCTATATAAATGACTTTGAAAATACTTTCAATCCCCTTAAGACACAGTATGGGCTCCATCATTTGAAATATAGTCTCGTTTCTCTTCCTTTTTTACTATTAATAAGTCAACTCAAACATCACTGTTGGTGAAATGACTTATTGCATTATTTTTATCCTCTAGTATAACAAAAGTATTCTTCTATCCCCATACAGTACCTGGTGCATATTTCAATGATTTTAGTCATCAATATGTAGTACTGATGTACTATCAATAGCATTAATTTGCCAGTCTTTCTCCCAGTTAATATCTTCTGGTGGTCAGAAACTGTT
The DNA here is from genome assembly GCF_902686445.1 of Sciurus carolinensis. Lineage (NCBI taxonomy): Eukaryota > Metazoa > Chordata > Mammalia > Rodentia > Sciuridae > Sciurus > Sciurus carolinensis. The sequence goes on along the minus strand of NC_062217.1, from coordinate 58,543,031 downwards.
TCATTTATATTATATTTTCACTATGTTTTGTAATACCTAAAACAGATAGTTCATCACTAAGTGGTATGTGAATGAAACCCTAAAATATACTTTCAATATTTTTAGCGCTTATTTTTATTTCATTCAGTGTGTCGTTTGCCTTCTCTATTTTCATCCACTTATCTTGGTTTCAAGCATAAACCATTGGAAAAGTTAATGCAAACTGATTTTCTTCATACTTCTTAACAGCAGTGGGAGAATAAGAAAACACAGAACGAGAAATCAGACATGAGTAAATTTGTGTGACATTATATTGACATTTTTCATCCCCAGTGTAATTTTGAGAATATCATTATAGTTCATCTCCTATTTACTTGTGTTTTGTTGACACACAGGAGGGAAGAAAAATAAGGTTGCTTTCTCACATTTCTTACATGATACTATTTTTTTCATTTTCTTTCCTTTTTTCTCTTTTCTTTTTGGTATTTAAATATGACAACATCTCATGAATGAAATACAATGATGAATAAAAGTGCAATTAGGCTAATTATTTAGATTGTCTATTAGAAATGAAAATTATGCATTAAAAATCATGTTGATTATACACTTCACCCAGATTCTTTTGAATAATTAGGTAATTTCCTTTCTATAATTATCCCACAGCCAGTATACTCTTTGAGAATTTTGCAGTCCTTTAAGAATCACCATAAAGTAGCGATCAAAAAAAAAAGCTCTCAGTTTAGTTAATAACTAGCCAACTAGTCATTTTAACAGTTGGTTTCTCTTGTTAGTTGTTTCACAGAATTTATTTATCTATTATAGAATGTACTGTATGGTAGTTGAGGTGATGCTTTTGTTAGAGCTGTATGTCAGCCAATATTTTACCAACATTAAAAATTCTGGAAAAAAATCACTATTAAGTATCAGTATATTTAATTTTAAATTCTTTATTAGTGATGACACTCAAGTCTGCAAATATATGATATGGAATTATTTATTACATCAAAGATTTGTCTAAAATATTTTGAGTTATGAGATCTGATATTGGTCACAATTCTGATGCTAACTGCATTTGAGACTTCAAGTTAAATCATTTCATTTCCATATAATTCAGTTTGCTTTCTTTCATTGTAAATGATGACATTTTTGCTATAATATCTTTTAATTTCCTGCAGCTCCAAAATGACACATGCCTATGTAATATTGGGAAAATTGACATAAATATGACCATCATAGATTTCCTCACATATTATGGCATTAAGCAATTTCATTTGAGTTCTACTTATAGAATATTTTCCTTATCTAAATAATTATCTAAAGTCCTCAAATAAAGATAACTCAATGTTAATTAATTTGGACTTGGACAAGTCAAATCAGGTCTAGTTAATTACTTCTATTTTCATGTTTCCTTCTCTGTCAAGTGTTAAGCATGTGATGAAAAATTTCTTTTGTCCCAAGGATGTATCCATAATTGGACTGCATCCACAAATGAAATTTGAAGAGATATTTCCTGACATATATATTTTATACATCATATATTATATACCTATTCTCAGATATCTATAATTTTTATATTAAGAATTGAATGCCCTAAATGCACAGTTGATCTGGTGTTTGGGTCTATTTAATGAGGGTTAAAGTTACTCAGAAACAATGCATGTGTGTTTTGGAACAGATAATAAATTATTTTAGTTCTTATTAATATCTGACCACTGTCATATGACAGTATAGAATTATAGAACTTTCTACTGCCCTAGACCTGATACTTTCTGTGTACTTTGCAGGCAATCTCTAGTCATACTGCTTAGTTCTACTAAGGCAAGTGAGAAATTGAGTATGTTAGTAAGCTTTCTGTTGCTGTGACAAAATATTTGATATGAACAACTTAAAAGAGGAAAGATTTACTTTGACTCATGGCTTTAGTGGTTTTAGTACAAGTTCAGTTTATCATCTTGGACTTGAGGTGAGGCAGAATATCATGGTAGTGAAGTGTCACAGAGGAGGCTATTCACTCAAAGCAGTCAGGAGGCAAAGAGATAGAAACAGAGAAAGGGACTGGGAGGAGACATGCCCTCATTCTCTTTAAGAATACATTCTCCAGTGACCCAACCTCTCACATCCAGATTCCACCTTCCAGTTTCAACCACACAGAATGGCATACAAGTGATACAGAATGACAAACAAGACGTTAGCACATGGCCTTTGGAGGACACTTTATAGGTAAATCATCACCCTTGGTCAACAATGGCTTATGTTTATCTCATGATGTAAAATGCACCTAATCCATATTCAAGATCCCCATAGTCTTAATAGTATTAGCATGGTTTCAAAACTTACGTCCAAAGGTTCCTCTGAAACTCAAGGTAAACTCTTAACCATGCAGTGCTATAATAATTAAAAAACAAGCTATGTACTTTAAACATACAATGACACTGGGTAAGCGTACTAATTCCAAAAGGGAGGCATGTAGATATGGAAAGAAAGATGAAGTCAAAGAAAGTCCAAAACTCAGCAGAGCCAACACTTAGCACTATCATTCCATGCCTAGCACCTGGAGCACATGGTGGCAAGTTGTAAGCTCCAAAGGGCCTGGGCAGCACTCTTCCCCTGTGACCTTGCCATTCGCAGCCCATGTGGCCTCTGTCTTAATTTGGATCTGGGCAGCGCCATGTTTCCTTGGCAAAAGTTTCACATTTTGGTCATGTTTAACTTCCCAGTGTCTCTATTATAACTTCAATTTACTCTCATAACTTCCCATATCACAATTCCAGGGGCTTCCCACAGTGCTTTTGACCCTATTGCACATTACTTGTTCTTGCAGGAGTTTTTGTTGTTGTTTTAACATCTCAGTGGAAGCCTCCATGACCCTGAAATTCTTGCATTTTATAGCCTGTAATACTAGTACATCTGGGCAATGACCAGGTCTACTATTAGCAGGAATGGTAACTGGGCCTACTTGGACCACATTTACAGTAGCTTTTGACTACTGCATGGTTCAACAAGGGGAAACTACTTCCTGGAAGTCCTATGGAAGCAGGGTGACCATGGTTATTTTTTCCCCCCTAACTAAGTCTCTTAAATTAGTTACATTTTTACATCCTTAAATTTGTGCTGGGCAAGGTCTGGCAAATTCCGAAAATGCTGTCAGGGCATCATTTTCCTTGTCTAGGTGTAAAATAGTTGACTTTTTTTTTTTGCAATGGCACTAATCTCTTTAGCAACTACACCCTCCTTGACTCCAATTTTATATGTGCTATTTACTGCTGCTGCTGCTGTTGCTGCTGCTTCTTCCTCCTGCTCTTCCTCCTTCTCCTCTTCTTCTTCTCCAGCAACACTGTAAGTTTTGAAAATATTTTTTTCTCTGTTTTGTGTCCAATTCTCACAGTGAATTTATATGAAAGCATTTAGCAATATCCACACCACTGCCTGAATGCTGTGCTGCCTTGAAATTTCTTCCTTTTAATTAGTTCATCACCTTTAAACTTAGCCTCACATAAAGGCTCAAGGCATGGACAAAATGTAGACAAATTGTCAGATTTTAACACAAATGGTCTCTACTAATTCTCAATAGAGTACTCATTCCCATATTATACTTGACATACATTCAGTCTCCCCAGGGCATTTGCCTCTTGTTCACCAGAGTTAGGCTTAGTTTGAAAATATGGTCTGGATAGAAGCCAGTAATTTACATTATCCATGTCATAAATGCTAAGTAATCTTAAAATCTTTAGAAAAACAAAAACAGAAAAAACAAAAACATTGTCAATATATACAATTGGTAAAATAAATCTTAATTTTTTCCTAAATGTTTATAATGTAAATAGAAAGCAGGTATCTGCTTGACCAAATGAGGAAAAAAACAATGAAAAAGTAATATTATTTATTTGAATATTGGTTTTAGAAGCATAAAAATTTAAAGGATAAAGATGATATAAATAACAATATTGAAAAAGAACTTTGATAATATGTAAAAAATAAATTGAAAGAAAAAACGTAATTTTAATACATGTGTTTGCATTTTATTCCTATGTAATTTTTAAATTTATTTATCCTTTTTATGTTTTCTAATACCATAAAGACCCATTGTTTATTCAAGTTTATTTCTGAACAATTTTTTATAAAAAGTTTTCATGAATTATTTTACAATATGTATTTCATATGTGATTTTCTAGTTACTGACATCTATGAAGAATAGACTTTTTTTACTTTTACATATAAGTTCTATCTTCAAAGTCCACAGAATATGAAATTTATTTAATATAATATATACCCATATCTTGATATATGCACATATTCATAACTCTTAAGTAAAAATGAATAATTTTCACTAAAAAGAAATTTATAAAATTCCTTCTAAAAAAGTTTTAATGGACTATTCTTAGAGTCTAGAATAACATAAACCGTAGCACTTTTCAGTATGTAAATTAGATTACACATTTATTGTACATTAAGTACATGATATTGTAATAAACTTAAATGAATAGCAATGAGTTAATTTAGTTGCCATATAATTATCTAAACAAGAAAAATAGTAAATGTGCTTTATCACCCTAATTAATGCATTAAACTAAAAAGAACTTGAACATTTAACTGATATTTAACAAAATAACTATAGTGAGTTGATTGGATATCAATTAATTACCAAAATTAGCATGTTAATTAGTATTTATTTTACTATAATGGTAAATTGTCTAGAAGATTACTAATTGAATTACTTTAAGTTTTTATTTTGAAAGAGCAGAATTATGTTCCTATCCTTGCTTTGGGAGATATCTATATGTTAATAAAGTGAATATATTTTATATAATAACTTAGGCATTAGCAAGTAAATTAATATTTGACCACATTTAATTATTAAACTGACTTAAATATATGTCATATGATAATAAATAGATAAAATCTCCACATTTTTCTTTGTAAGAGAGGATGCATTCATCAGCTCAGGTTTTCTACACTTCAAAAAGGAGAGTTAACCATCAAAGAAAGTAAAGAAATATTTTCTGTTCTTGCTTTGATCCGACTTGCATAACTCATCCTATGATGCTGATAAATTTATCCTAGTTAATGCTACAACCTCAATTATCCCACAAATTATTCTTATCTGTAATTGCTAACTTATCATGATGGGATATATATATGCAACTTGACAATTCAAAAATATGTGGAAAACTATGCAAGCCTTCACATATCTTATGAAATCATCAGTCTTGGCCCATTTTGCTTGTTTGTTTAATAGGGAGTTTTCAACTGATGAGACTTTTTGACTCACAGTTCTCTTTTTTTCCCTAACTATAGTTTCTAAATGAGCTTTCCTTTCCTTCAGTGTTTTCTAGATTTCATAGACTTGTCTGTTGAACTTTTCTTTGGCAGCACAGTCTTAAGGTCTACGTAGAACAAGGAACAAAGAAAAACAGAAGTGTACATACACACACACACACACACACACACACACACACACAATATTCTGTAACCACTGCAATGATAATAAAACTGTGTAACTGTGAACCTTTCAGAGACTGTTAGTCTCTGCCAGGTACCTGGACTATTTGATTCTTTAGCAACTTATGTTACAACTTTTGTTTGGTTATTTGTTTTTGTTTATTGAAGAAAAAAAATAAACAAGTTGGAATATATAGTCATTATTTTGCTATTATTAACATATTTGGAAAGGAAAAATACATTAGCATATATTGAAATATTAATATATTGCTCCATGTTCCAGTATTTTACATATTTTACGTAAGCTTCATTTCAGTTCGAGAAGTTGGTGAAGTCCTGGATGCATATCCATAGTCTGATGAATTTATTTCCTTTTTGGAGGGGAATACAGTGTTTCAGAGTTATTAAGTGACTGCCTGAACTCAAGTATCTACTAATTGTAGGAGCCAGGATTTGAATTTAGGTCTTCCTTATCTTATGGTTTAAGACTTCTGCCCCAAGAAACTTGTTCTGTATTATTTGTCAAAAATAGTTAAACTGTATGTCAATGGATAATTAGTATCTCCCACGATCTCTAGTATGATTTTGTCTTAAAGCAAAAGAACACAACCACCATTAAAAAATTCATACATAGCTAAAAAACTTGCTATTAGTCAATTTAGAGTATGCACAATTTACTTCATTATGTGGTACCTTAGTACAAGGAACTTCTAATGACACTTTAATTATTGATTACTAACAACACATAATAAAGTCTAGTGACTACATGAAATATTAATTGGATAATAATGGGAACATGATGTTTGAATTCTCTATGAAGTAATTTGGGGGATGGACAGAGGACATATTATACTTTCACCTTTCATTCTGGGATCTTATCTTGACTACCTCTGACCAGCCAAATAAGAAATCTGGCATTTACAAAGCATGAACTAGGTAAACACAGTGACAACTCATCTTGTCTACATTATCTTTTATTCAATTTATCTCAAATTGGCCAATTATAAGACTGATTCCTGAGCAATGTGTCTCAGACTTTTTAAAATACCAACCAGTTCACTCATCAATGACAATTCCTTATTTCTGAAATACTAAGAATTGACAAGGAAAACAGATTTTTTTATAATAACATTACTGACATATTTTGCATCTTCTATGAGCAGTAGCATACATTAGCAGGAATTTTTTGATAAAGTTAAATCACATTGCTTATCACACACATTAGTATATACATGGAAATTCTCATCTTGATCTTGACTCAAGTTCCAGATTAAGAAGTTCTTTTATGTTCTGCAGGATTTGATGATTTGCCAGTTATCACTGATTCAATAATCCAAGTCCAGATGGCACTGTAGGTCAGCAACTTTTTATGTTCCCTACTGGATGAACATATTTGTTCCTTGTGTGAACATATTTGTTCCAAACTATAGATAGAGTGATGTCTTTCATAAACTAGATCAAAATTAGGATTTTAATATATTATATGTATTTGTATTACCTTTTAAAATATTTCACAGGTTTGTCCTGAAATATGTAAGTAAATACAAAAAAAAATTTATTTGCTGTGTTCTTGTATTGCTTACTATGGATTGTCCTTCAATTTAACTCCCCACCTCTTGCTAGTGTATTACATAGGCTAGAAAGCTGAAAACTACATTTCCCAGGCACACTTACTGATAAAAACTTGTAAATGGGCCAGTTACAGCTAGAATGCAAAGTATAAGAAAGTTTCCTGAAATTTCTTTTCCTGTAGTTGTCAAGTGTGTTCCTAAAGGACAGTGAAATAAACCAAATGGTCAAAAAAAAAAATATTGCCTCATGGATATGCTGTTTTTCACTATAATAACCATTTGGATATATATGCATCCTTAAATAGTCATGCTGTGTATGCAAAACATTCTAATTTTTTAAAGTCTGAATTTTTGCTAATAGGAATTGTGTAATCAATCATTTGTTTTTTGGATGCTGAAAGTTGCTATTAATGGCAGTTGCCACACATAATTTGGTTATCAAAAGTTGCTTATCTAGACAATGGTGCTACCGTATTCTTTACTTTGTATCATGACTTCAACAATATAAATTTAAATTAGTATATAAATTTATAAAATGCCCTTTTTTTTTTGATACTAGATATTGAATCCCAGGTACTTTATAAATGAGATACATCATCAGTCCTTTTTATCACCAAGATACGTTCTCGGTTCCTTTCTTTTCTTTTCTTTTATTAATTTTTGAGAAAAGATCTTGAAGAGTGGCAGAGGGTCTCAGGAAGTTGCTGAGTCTTACCTCGAACTTGTGATCCTCCTGACTAAGCCTCTGCTGAGATTTCATTACTCTCAACTAAATGCACTCTTTTTAATACTCACTTCCTTGAGATTTTACAAGTGGGTAAAGTTGTGTAGTATCACTACAATCAATCTATGTAATAGTTCCATAGATAATTTTATTATAAAACTGCTGTAATAAATTACCAAACATTTAGTGACTTAAAACCATACCCATATTTTTTATCTCACATTTGTGCTAATCTTTCAAAAGTTTATGTGCTTATATTGGGCCCACTAAATATTCTATTATGATTTTCATAATAGAACATAATGTAACATATTCACAGTATTGTCAACAAGAAGTGAATGTAATTGGGGCTAAAATGCTATCAGTCACATGCCGTCACCCAGAACCCTCACTCCTCCTATCCCTGTGACTTTCTTTACTCATTCCATTGTCTAGATTTTCCATCACACTGTTGAGCAGTAGTAAGAAGAGCGAACATTTTCTCTTTGTTCTGATGATAAGTAATATCCTACTGTTTTGGATAAGTTTATATATACTCAACATAAGAAATTTATATCAAATAAATCTTTGAATTCACTTAGCATTAATCAGAATTTATAAGTTTATGTAGCATGAATACAATAGTACTTATTATTCTTATATTCTAGCTTTTTATATAATAATCATTTAGTTTTTCTGTGATGGTTTTCTTTATAATTATTTTTATATACCTTAATGATATTACATGCAGTGTCAAAAATATTTATGACTGGTAAACAGTACACTTGAAAATGCACTGATTAAACATCTCATCTAGATCAGAAATGACCTTCTATTGATCAGAAGTTAATTGACTTTTGTCTTCTGTCCCATCAAAAACACTGATGACCTTTTGGATAAAAAGAAAACTGTCAAGCATATCCTGATGTCCCTTAACAATATTTTTTTCAAGTAATTTGTTTTGGTAAAAAGGCAAAGCTCCAGTAAAATTCTATAATTAACAGAGGAATTGATTTACTTGGTATTTTCTCAGTCTTTGTATAATGTTCTTTCTTATGTACTTGGAGGCAGGCATGTTGCATTTTTATCCCTTTTGAAAACCTAGGAAATTAACAGTTTTGTATGCTTCATGACCTGAAATTAATTTCTGTATCATCAAACAATTATTACCTAGTGACTTTCAGTAAAATGAATATTTACTTTGCTCCCTATCCAGTAATTACAGTGTTAGCAAGACTTTAAAGAGATGTTTTATTTCTTCTATTCTTTATCTTCTCAGAAAATATTTTAAAGAAAATTATTCACTTACTCCATGTAGTCAAAATAGATTTAGATAATTTTTCTGGTCGCAGATCATTGACCCAATAAACTGTAGTCATTGTGTTCATTGGAGGCCATTAAAAGTCAGATGTCTGTGGGAATGGCTCAGTTCAGCCCTCCAAGTGAAGACAAAATGGACAGTCTACTTATAAAGATCAAATTCAGAGTGGTTGAAGCAAATGTATCAGATGAGCAGATCATAAATAATATGCAGCCCTTCAAATTTGAGGTGAAATATTGACTCATCTTGCATAGTATTGCTGATTTTTCAGTTCTACCTCTAATTTTCACCTCAGCCTTCTTATGTCTAATAGCAGTACATTAGATAATACTGACTGAAGAAAACATCTTTTGTTATAAATAAGGAGAGTATTTAAGGAGAGTGTTCAGTTACCAAAATTATTTTACCCATGACTGTGCTTTGAATTAGTGATATATTCACAGTATCTTGAAAAGTTAAAATGTATATAGAAAATCTTTGGTGAGGTAAGGTTTGTTATTCATTCTGTATGCTGTCAAGAGAACTTATTTATTAATTTATGCTTTCATTATTGAATTATAGTTTTACATAATTGTGGAATTAATGTTGACATATTCAGGGATGCATATAACAAAATTAGCATTTTTAAAATATCTTCTATTTGTAGATAAACCCAAGTTACTCTAAGCCCTAATAGTTTGAGAATGTATGGGTAGGTAAAACAGGTTCATGTTAAGTCACAATAGTCTCCTTTCTTGATTTGATTTTTACTCAGTTTTGAAATCTCCTGTTCCCTTCAAAGTCCTTTTGATTACTAGAGGAAATTCTGGGACATGTCCAATGCTATCCTTCATAATGTACTGTACATAGCATTAACCAGGTAATAATGAAGTTTTCCATCTTTGTACATTATTTTCAGGAATTTCAGATTATGGATAAAGTAGCTTTTGATTTTCCTAATGAATTATCTTCCACCATAAGGTCCTCGGTCTTCCCTCATGCAGCATAATGTGCTTCTGAGCACTGGAGTCAGGTCTGTATCTTTTGAATTACTATAAAACAAATGACAAGTATAAATTTGAACATTATTTTTGAAATTCTATTCAATAAATATTATTATATATTTTATATTTTAATTGGCAAAATTTACATATATTTATGTTGTACAACTTGAGGTTTATATATGTGTATGTATAAATATGTATACATATACATTGTGGAGTAGCTAAATCAAGACAACATATTCATGATCTCACATACTTTCACTTTTTCTTTGGTGAGAACATTTACAATATCGTCTCTCAGCAATTTTCAGGAATTCAAAATATTTTCATAGTCACCATGATATGCAATATGATTTAATATTGTGGATCATCTCTTCTTGTGAATACAAGCACAAATTATGTTTCTTAGCATTTCACTTGTGTTACTTTCAAGCCCCTAAATTCAAATCACCCTCTTAAATTCCATACTGATCACAAATACTTACGAGTTGTACCTGTTTGTTTATAGTTTAGTTTCAGTCTTCCTTTTAAAGCCTTTGGAATAAATACCAGTGTCTTTTTTGATCTGAAATTTTCCTTTCAGAAAGACAAATGGGAGTTATTCCTTCTAAACATTATAATGAAACTCAAGCTACAAAAGTTGCTCCCTTCTAGAGGTAGAACATCATTTCCTACACAAAGTTAAAGAGAAAATTTGATTCAGTCTCTTCATTAATATTTCATAAGACCTTGGACTCTAGAACATCCAAGATCATTGGATCCAAGAGGCCTACTGCATTTCAGTTTCTGATCTCTTAAAAATATTAAAAGTATATCTTTCTTGTGTAATTATTTGACATTGGGCCTATTCAGAATATATCTTAAATTAGTGATTAAAAGGATAGTGAATTATATCACTTGACAGACTAGACTTCATTATAGGATTTTACTTAGCACCAATGCTAAGTAAAAAGATTAATACACAGGTGGAGATAGGAGTGGATAGGAGTGGATATATATATATGTATATATCATGTGATATTTATATAAGCATGAGAAATGTAGAATAGATTTCCTAATTTTTTTTACTCTCCATCTATTCCAATGAAAACTCATCCCATGTGTCTCTGAATATCTCAGTACATGCTGTTTCAGTATTGTATCTTTATTGTTTGATTTAGAAATCTTTATCTAAATACATTTTCAGAGTAATTAAATGGTATTCTAGTAACCTCAATTGACAACCAATGAAGCTTTTATTTTTCTAGCTAAATTTCATTATAGGCAGATCAATTTTTATATTATTTAAATCACTTCACAATTTTTGAGGTCTAAACTATTTCATCCATTTATTTCATGGAATCCACTGTAGGCTATCTCCTGAGTTCTGCTGCTGACATAATCACATTATCACTTTTTTTTTTTTTTTTTGAGTCAAAGATTGAACCCTGGAGTGTTTAAATCACAATCACATAGCCAGTCCGTTTTTTGTTTTGTTTTATTTTGTTTTGAGACAAGACCTGTCTAAGCTTCTTAGGCTGGCCTTGAACTTGCAATCCTTTGTCTCAGCCTCCTGAGACTTGTCTTGTTCAGTTTTTATTTTGAACTCTATTTTTTCAAAAATTAAAATTAGTTTTGTTTTCACATTTTTATTTTACAATTCCTGAGTATCATTTACTCATTTTCCTATGAAAATGATACTCAGAAAATGATCTTTGAGGATCTAGAGTTTTTCACTACTTTTGAATTGTAATAACTTAAAAAATTTTCAGTGAGCCTCATAAATACATAATTTTTATAAAAAAAATCATATATTCACTTTTCTAATTAAAATTTTAGGATATTGGATTTTAATTAGCTTCCTTTAATTAATACTTAAATAAATATCTTTAATACTGTAAATCTTCATTCCTAATGACTTGAACATTATTGCTTATTTATTTTATTTATTTATTATATTACACAATAGTTTCAAATAATTGTATTAATATCACCTCCAATGGTCATAAATCCAAAGCAAGGTTTCCTTTTGGTGGTTGGCCCTTAGACATATTCAAATGGGAAGATAGTAACTATGTGTATACCTTTCAAACCTGTTGTGTTCATCAAAATAATTTTTGGATTTAAATATCCTTCTTTAGAATATATAAATTTCAAAAATATTTACTTTATGGTACAGGGATTGAACCCAGCAGCCCTTAACCAGAACTACACTCTTAGCCCTTTCTAATATTTTATTTAGAGACAGGATCTCATGAAGTTGCTTAGGGTCTTGCTAAGTTGCTAAGGCTGGCTTTGAACTTTTGATCCTCCTGCCTTAGCCGCTTGAGCTGCTGGGATTATAGGCATGTGTCACTGCACCTGGCTAAATACCGTTTAAATCATTGATTGTGGCTGAATATTTAGGAATCATTTTTTAAAATAACTTAGACACAGTGAACAAAAAAATGCAGAAATATCTACAAATTACATTTAAAGTAAAATTGTAGAATTTCAGTAATGTGCAATTTTAGAAAAGCAGGCAGAGCACCAACAAGAGCAACCGAAATGCTACACCTACCAAAAGAGGTAACAGGAGTCATACCAGGTGAGAGTCATTATCTGATATTTTGCAATTTTTCTGAATATGTTTATTCCGTGCTTTCTTATTTAGACATTGCTTTTTATTCTCCCTTGAACTATCTTTGAAATATAAATCAAGAATGTATATTGAATAAAGGCAATGAGAATGTTGTAATTTTTTTTTTCTTTTTTTTTTTAGTACTGGGGAGTCAGAGTCAATTCAGGGGCACTTGACCACTGAGTCACAACCCCAGCCCTATTTTGCATCTTAGAGAAAAGGTCTAGCTGAGTTGCTTAGCACCTCACTTTTGCTGAGGCTGACTTTGAACTTATGATACTCCTACCTCACCCTCTCAAGTCACTGGGAATAAAATCTTTTGATAAAGGAACAGATTATGAAATTGTGTGCCAAATTGCCAATTATACCATAATGCATACAATAGTAATAAAGAATGAAAGTTTTGTAGATAAAATCATTCACTGTATAAAAAGAATATCTACTTATTTGATAGAAAAATTTGTAAAATAACTAGAAGAATGGACAAAGAATAAGAGTGGTAGTGATTATTTCTCTTCAAAATGTTGATCTGCTTAAGGAAGTGACCTTTCTTGAAGCTGAAGATAGAGGCTGTGGCAGAAAGTCATGAACCAGCAAACTTGATATTGCAAGTAAACCTTACATAGCTTGAATGATTCAAGAGTCCTGTCATATACTGTTACATCAAAAAGTTGGAGGGAGTAACATAGTGATCATTGAGGCAATTGAATATAACTATTTCATTTATAAAATCCTGTTGATGAACAAGACAATACCAATATATATTTTGTATGTAGATGGGATAGGATTGTTTGGGAAGCACTACCCATGCTGAATATTTATCTCATAGATAAAATACTTGATTTTAAATACCCTAAGAAAAGGCTAACTTTTACGTTCTTGATTAATTATAAGATATTAAGTTAAAAATCTTACTCATACATTATTCTAGGTACTCCCAGGCTGTCAAAGAAATGACCAAAGGAAAATTGCCAGTTATGTAGAGGTTGAATTACAAAGCCTGGGTGAGGAAGAGATTTTTCTGTGCTTAGTACACTATTGTTTGTTCCCTTCATATTAGATAACACAGCAAAATATATATCACAAAGAAAGCCATGATTGACAATGACACGTCTCTTAAATACATAGTCATTTGCATTTAGCATAGTGATAATTTTCAAAATGTTTTCTTACTCTTAACACAGTATTCCAATCCCTGAAACAGAAGGTTATGACAACTTTTCAGACAAGTTTGCCTGTTGGTAAGATACATTATCTTCCAGTATCTATATGACAACAAAGAGCTTAGTGGAAGTCTTTGGAAAAGTAATTACTTTTAAACAAATCTCTAGAGTTCATTGGGAAGGCTCAATAATTTTCTCCACAAATAATGAATTCTATGAACACAAAACTGACCCTATACCCTAGTTCCACTTCCAAGTTTCTAAGGAGATGGTAAACACAGGGATAAGGATGTTCTTGCAAAGCCCCTAGGTTTGAAGAAGTTGATGAAAATGATGTGAGTGAATTCTTAAATACTCACCTCTAAGAAACAAACAACTATGGATTTTTTCTGCTCTGAACATTATGAAAAGGAAGCCAAAAAAGAGCGATCAAAGCAACAATAATTTAAAATAATGAATGAATCATATTATGTAGTACTACATTTTATTGAAGAAGGAATGTATACCTTTCATTAAATGAGTAAAATTTATTGAAGGACATTTCATTTTTTAAATTGTAATTTTTCTTACACTTTTAAATAGAAATTTATTTATGACTGTTATGGACATATTGAATTACAACTGTAATATTTATAAGAGTACAGATGATAGATGCAACTGAATATATACAACTCTTAACACACTTAGTATTAACCAGAAAGGTATTTTAAGTAATATTAATAATCTTAAGTTTATAGTAATTAATTATATAATTTCTTGTAGTTACTTGTATAATGGTGCTTGTGTTTGTGTGTGTGTGTGTGTGTGTGTGTGTGTGTGATTGTTGAGTATCAGTTGCTGTATAACCTTGGTATAGGATTTTTCTTAAAGGTGTTATATCATCTTCCTTTTCTAATTGGTTAGAAAAAGGTTATGGTCATTAATAAAAATTCCTAATTTGGGGGGATTGATTGCTATTTAAATGGGAAGTCTCTAGGATATTTTAAAGTTGCTTGAAATAATTATTTTCTGTGTAGTTATGTCACTAACTAGCTATATAATTAGATTCATTTCATTGAGTGATTCTTTTTAGATTTCTTAGAATTAAAAATCATTTTCTTTCCTTTTTCTCAAATGAACATGTTAAAGTATATTCAGAGAAACGAATATATTTTGTCTTTTTAATAAAAATGCCTCTAATTCTTACTTGATACTATTTGTTATAGATAAACTTTTTAAAATTAGTTCTTGCTTTATGTTTCCACAGGCGTTTTGTGTTGTTTTGTTTTGTTTTGTTTTGTTTCTTGAAGGGGGTTACACCTAAACAAATTTGGTTGATTCTAAATACATTTAGACTTCCAACGTGGAAATTTTATAAAACTTATTTGGCAAAATTATGCTAACTTAAACATATGTTGTGAAATCATACCACAATAGAATATGATCTTCCTTATTTTCACTGAGTAGATGTATCAATATATATTGAATCAGTCCTTTTTTCATGTGTGTTTCTAGTATCGTTATATGTGCAAGTAAGCCATGAATTGACAAGTCATTTTATATTTGTTCCAGTGTATCTTTGTGATGGGTTCTTAGTAGTGAGTATTTTGTTTCAAGTAAGTACAAAATTTCTCTAGGTACTGTAAAATTCCCTTCATAAGGGGGTATACAACCAACTTTCAACATTGATGGCCATAGCCCACCAGGAAAGCTGTAGTGGGGACTATGTAGCTTCTCTGACAATTTCCATGGAAACTTTAATGCAAAGATCATTTCCTAACTAGAAACTAGGTCTCTTTTCTGATTCTTTCAAGATTCATTTTCTGCCACTGAAGAAACTAACCACCTTTAACAAATCCTGGATTACACTTACCTTTAAACTAATGACTGCTAAATTTCTTCTGTATGGTTAGAACTTTCTTCTTTGACTTCTCTCACTTTCTCAAAACAATTTGATCAAATATTATAAATATTAAATTATAATTAAATATTACTGGTTTCTATTACTTCAAATTCTTAAAATCCTTTAACCTCAGTAGTAATTTCTTTCCCATCACAGCACTGAATTCTGTGTTCATTACAATTTATAAATCATCCTGAGATAAGTCACTAGACATTCATGTAGTATTATCCCAACTGATCTACATAAACACTCAGCATCACTTCCTCTTTTATAAATTTGCAGCATAGGATAAATGACAAGTGTGCTCCATAGTTGGGCAGATATGTTTGGATTCTGGTTCCAAAATCTTTTGAGTGACTACTGTCTAGTATGCTCTTCCATATACATATGTATACATATATATATATTTAGATGTTTTAAGCCTTAATTTCTTATGCCATTGTTTCATCAATGTCTCTTACTTTAGTGTATATATAACTCTCAATTGTTGTTGTATCTTTCTATGCTTCCTTAACAATTTTCATGATAATTACTTTTAAAAATCAAAAATATCCCTTGAAGTGTTCTAATTCAATAATTATTAATCGGTATCTTTATGCCAATAAATAAATGCATATATGTGTTTGTGTGTCATATGTGTATATGTACATATTCATAGCCTCAATATATACTCTAACTCTGTAAAGATGCCTACATCCAGAAAGTCTATTTATATATGCTTTCAAACTCTAAGTTCCGTTTCTGCATACATAGTTTGTGATTGACACTTAACACTTAGTTAAATTTGTCATTTATGGTTTCTCCAGAGAAACAGAATCAATAGGCTACCTATATATCCAGATACCTACATGGGAGATAAATGTCTAGATAGAAAGGCGAGGGGGGATTAATGAGAGGAATTGGCTCATGTGATTATGGAGGCTTAGAAGTACCATCACAGACCTTAAAGATGGAGAATCAATGAGGTCAGTATCACTGCTCAGTTCAAGTCCAAAGACCACAGAACTGGGAAGGGTAATGGTTTGTCCAAGGACAGAACAAGAGGGGTGTCTTTGTGCCAGGAAAGGAAGAGAATCACCTTTCCTATTTTCTTGAAAAATGCCACTCAGCCTTTTAGGGAACAGATAAGGAGAGAAAGATAAAAGGTAAAATGTGCCCCCTGCTCAAATAGAAGGTACATGTGGGTAAGGGAGGGATAAAGGTCACAGTGAATACAAAGGAAGTTTAAACTTGACATGATTCTTCTATCAGCAGTGCCTACAAAACGATGGCTTAATGCCTGAGACGCCATTGAGATATGAGAAAGCAAGATTCAACAGAACTTTTCAAAAGCAGTGACCAAAAATAATTAAAGGTAAAGACTATTGAAAAAACTGATAAAACAACCAAAAGTTGATCTTGGTTTTGAATTTCAATTCCTGATACTGAGCAAACACCAACACACTTAAGCTGCATGTGTTGACCCTGGAGATTCAGTATGAATGTTGGATAATGTAGAATCTTCAAAATTGACCAGTTTAACTCTATCCTTTTCCATATGAGTTAATTCCCATTTAGAAAACATTAGTTTGATTGTTTAAAGACTAAAAAGCTTGTTGATGACAAGGCTTAAATTAGAACTGAATTCCCCTATACTTGAGTCCATATCTCTTCCAATGTTTTAATGGGACTAGGTAAAAATAAATCTAAATAGCACATCCAGAGATGCAATTTTAAAAAGGGGAATTTTCTTAGGTAAAATTAATTCATCAGTTTTGGTTACTTGAGACTCATTCCATGTATTTTTTACCTTATTTCATCATCATTAATTATTTCCTAGAGAGAAAAATAAAGTCATTTTCATTTGATTTTGCATAATAAAAACATAAAGGTTTAATGATTAAAACAATGTACTTTAGTTTTTTAAAAGTTGAAGTAAATGGATATATAATAGTAAAATTAATGTCAGATGAACAAACAAAAGAACTTTAGAAAAAGTGTCAGTATTTCTTTAGCTTTGATTAGAGGTTATTTTGTTCTGTTTTGTTTTACTAAGTAACAATTCCTTATAATACTCTACAACTTGGCAAACTAAAATTGTTATCCTTTGAAGAATGCAATCGGTTATTACTCAGGCCATTTGATTTCTACTTTGTGAAATGGGATGGGAAATATATATATATATATATATATATATATATATATATATATATATGTTTGGCATATAGCATAAGTTTTTCCATTTATCTTAAATAACAATTCTTCATTTATTTATTCTTGCCTATATAACATAATTCCTATGTTTATGATGACAAAATACATCTATCATCTTCTTTTAGAAGAGAATCTTTAGCTAATCTTTAATCAATCCGCATATACAAGACACATAATAGAAGTATTGGGCAAATGTTGTCTGAATACTTGCAGGATGAATAGGTGTTTATATTACCTTGTGGGAGTTTTGAAACATAAATGAGGAAAATATCTATTCATGCAGATTAACAGTTAAAAGAAAAAAGCCTGATTATGTGAAGGGATGCTATGGAGAAAGAGCAAAAGTACAACATTATGAAGCTGCATTAAAGTTTAAGGCAGTGAACTCAAATCATTTTCTAAGATTAAATATTTTATCATAAGGTACTTCCAATATTTGTCTTAGAACTAATGTCAGTTTAAATGGTAAGTACTGTTACTCCACCTTAGACTACACTGTGTTTCTCGGTTGATTCTACTTCACTTCCAATCCTCTTGCCCTGGACAGTTTACAAACTCACAAATTGATTTAATGTAAGAAATGAGATTTCATTCTCACTTCTCCCCACTTGGGGGACTTGTTCTGGCAAATTGTGGTTGCCCTTACAACCTGCAACTTGAACTCTTTTTTTTTTTTTGGTACTGGGGATCGAACTCAGGGCCTTGCACTTGCGAGACAAGCCCTCTACCAGCTGAGCTATCTCCCCAGCCCGCAACTTGAACTCTTAAGTCTTTATTTTTGTAATAGTGTCACTGGCTTCTCCTCTTTTATTGATGCCACTTTCTGCCTGTCATCCCAGTTACCCCTAAGTCTCACCACACAATAAAAGATGATAGAGGAACAGAGAAATAAAACATCATACAAAGGGATAGACTCACCGTGGTGAACTCTTCTTCCCCCTGGAATCTTGACTTCAAATATATTTTTCCTTTGTGGATATTTTATCCAGCTTTCCTAGAGGAAATTTATCTGCTTTAAGCAGATGAGGCATGTTTTAAAGATGGGGTCAATGTTAATTGGTCAAGGAAAGTGTCCTAGAGAAGAGTTAAGGATGACATCAAAGTTTTGAGCCCAGTCACTGCAAAGTTTACTGTTGCATTTACTTAAAGAGGCAAGGTTGCAAAAAGAGTTCTTCCAAGGAGGGAATGATGCAGGTGAGATTCAAAGACAGATCTGGTTGGAGGTAAGGATTTAGGAATACATAAGTTCAATTTTGATGCATGAAATTTACAAACAAATTTACCTATTAATTTCAGTCTAATAACATAGCATTATGTAAATAAAGAGAAACCAGGATTGTAGGACTACTTTCTGTGAAGCTTTCTCAAAAGAGGTTGTTTATTTTATTCTTGAAAACTTTATAGCTCTAGAGCTGATTGTGGAGTAAAGTATTTATTGTTTATCATTGTAGCTTTCGTTTGCTTTTTCCCTATAAATCATGCAACATAGCCTTGAGAAGAGAGTTATGATATAATAAAAAATTAGATGAGATTACTAGCAAATGAAAAGAACTAAAGATGTTTGCAGAAAATTTGTATTGCTACTGCATATTTGTTTTCTTTCTGGGGTTCTTTTTTTATACCATTGCATTTTTCTGGATTTCAATTAAAGTCGAAGTCGTAAGACTAACACTGAGTACCCAAGAGATGGCATCATATATCAGATGACCTTCTCTATTTCTTTCTTTCACTATATTTATATGGATCCAGGATAAAACATATATATGTATATTACATTATATATATATATATATATATTTATAGATAGATATGTCTTAACATGTTTTACCCTGGATTCATATAATTTTTCATTACAACAACCTTCTTAATTTTTGTGATTTTAATATAATATTTTTCCCATATCTTTGTTTCTGAATTCCATGAAATATTATCTTTTTTTTTTCTGTCCTTTTTCCAATCTCAGTCACTCATTCTAGACTTGCAATTATTGATGGCTTCTATGGCTCCATAATCTTAGTTTTAAGCTGCAAAATATTTCAGTGTCAGACTAAATTTCTTACATTTTAATCTTTTCAACAATTTTCACTGGTATCTCTGCACTGAAAGTCTTTCAACCATTAATTCAGTGTTTTTAACAACTTCTTAGTTCCTTTCTCGACAAGGTGTCCTTCCCTTTTTCTATGTGTAGAAAAGCATTAATAACAGCTTTTTAGAAAGGCCTTCTCATGAGATTGATGGCTGGATGGTGTTTGGGAACTTAGATTTCCAAAGAATTTCTATTAGAGTAATTGATAGAAGTGGATCACAAGGTCTGAGCTGCTTGTAGAACAGTGTGGTTTATGCTGAGCCCCTCCTGAACTTCTGAGTCTGGCATTGTTTTACACACCATGCAGAGCTTGCTTCCATGTCCAGGACCCAAGAGACACCCTCAGTACTGAATCTCCACTAAGTCCTAATGAGAAGCAGAATATTAAAACGTTCAAAGTTGGTCACAACTCCTTGTTGGAAGAATCATTTGCACCTGGGTTTACCCAGGACTTTTCCTGTGTGCCGTTCTCTGTGTTGATTTTGCTTTGTGTCATTTTACTGTTAGAAATCACAGCCATGGGCCCAACTGTGCTGATGTTGACTCGTCTTAGTAAATCATCAAAACTGACAAGCAGCATACTCAGGTTAAAATTTAGGCTCGATAATAATCATCCCCTTGCATTTTTTTTTTTCTTACTTTTTTTTGCCCAATGCTTTTAAATTATTCTCAGGGTCTAACCCCAGTAAATTCAACTTTTCATTTATTCTGTGACATCTCCCTCATGACTGAACACGGCTGGGGAAAAATACAACTGTGAGTGATTTCACTTTTATTTCTTGGCCATACAATATAAATAGCTATTTTTGATGCCTAGGACATCCTTCCTACATTTCTCAAGCATCTGCTTACCTATTTTTCTAGATAAATATTTTACAACTTCTACTCCCTTAGTACTTCACCCACTTCTTCCTTAATCTGATTCCAAGCTTTGTCATTTTGTCTTAGAAACTGAAACATGTGAAAATAAATCTCATTCACTCTGCCCACTTTTTTGCCTACGAGAGAGTGTCTTCCTGCTTGTTGCTATGAATGAAACTCCTGTCCATGGCATTCCTGCCGAGCCCATGTCTGTATTTGTGAACTACATTGCAACTCTTGAGGTTTCAAATGCATAGATTCTGAGATAATAATGTTATGATTTCCATTCTGCATCAACTCTTTTCCTCCCTGCCTATGTTCTAATGTATCTAAAAAATATGCCCTTATGTCTTGTTTTTTAATCCCTACTGTATTTCCCATTCCCAAGAAATCTGTTCCATCTTTGCTGCTGTTTTTAATATCAACATTATGTTTACTCAAAATGTTTGATGTCCTTATTTTCATTTTTTCTAAATCCGCTTTTTTTTGATTCATTCTGTTATATTTTCCCTTCCTCCCCACACCTCCCACCCCTCTTTTCCCTCCATACAGTCCCTCCTTCCTCCATTCTTGCCTCCCTCCCACCCCCCATTATGTGTCATCATCCGCTTATCGGTGAGATCATTTGTTCTTTGGTTTTTTGAGATTGGCTTATCTCACTTAGCATGATATTCTCCAATTTCATCCATTTGCCAGCAAATGCCATAATTCTATCATTCTTTATGGCTGAGTAATATTGCATTGTATATATATATACCACAGTTTCTTTATCCATTCATCAATTGAAGGACATCTAGGCTATTGTGAATTGAGCAACTATGAATATTGATGTGGCTGTATCTCTGTAGTACGCTGATTTTAAGTCCTTTGGGTATAGGCCGAGAAGTGGGATAGCTGGGTCAAATGGTGGTTCCATTCCAAGCTTTCTGAGGAATCTCCATACTGCTTTCCAGAGTGACTGCACTAATTTGCAACCCCACCAGCAATGTATGAGTGTACCTTTTCCCCCACATCCTCACCAACAACTATTGTTGCTTGTGTTCTTGATAATCACCATTCTAATTGGAGTGAGATGGAATCTTAGGGTGGTTTTGATTTACATTTCTCTTATTTCTAGAGATGTTGAACATTTTTTCATATATCTGTTGATTGCTTGTAGATCTTCTTCTGTGAAGTGTCTGTTCATTTCCTTAGCCCATTTGTTGATTGGATTATTTCTATTCTTGGTGTAGTGTTTTTTGAGTTGTTTATATATTCTGGAAATTAGTGCTTTATCTGAAGTATGAGTGGCAAAGATTTTCTCCCACGCTGTAAGGCTCTCTCTTCACATTACTGATAGTTTCCTTTGCTGAGAGAAAGCTTTGTAGTTTGAATCTATCCCAGTTGTTGATTTTTGCTTTTATTTCTTGTACTATGGGAGTCCTGTTAAGGAAGTCTAATCCTAAATCGACATGTTGAAGATTTGGACCTACTTTTTCTTCTATAAGATGAAGGGTTTCTGGTCTGATTTCGAGGTCCTTGATCCATTTTGAGTTGAGTTTTGTGTAGTGTGAGAGATAGGGGTTTAATTTCATTCTGTTGCATGTGGATTTCCAGTTTTCCCAGCAACATTTGTTGAAGAGACTATCTTTACTCCATTGCATATTTTTGGCCCCTTTGTCTAGTATGAGAAAATTGTATTTATTTTGGTTTGTGTCCATGTCCTCTATTCTGTACCATTGATCTACCTGTCTATTTTGGTACCAATACCATGCCATTTTTGTTACTATTGCTTTGTAGTACAGTTGAAGATTTGGTATTGCGATACCCCCTGCTTCGCACTTCCTGCTAAGGATTTCTTTAGCTATTCTGGGTTTCTTATTCTTCCAGATGAATTTCATGATTGTTTGCTCTATTTCTGTAAGGTACTTCATTGGGATTTTAATTGGAATTGCACTGAATCTGTATAGCACTTTTGGTAGTATGGCCATTTTGACAATATTGATTCTGTCTATCCAAGAACATGGGAGATCTTTCCATCTTCTAAGGTTTTCTTTAATTTCTTTCTTTAGTGTTCTGTAGTTCTCATTGTAGAGGTCTTTCACCTCTTTTGTGAGATTGATTCCCAAGTATTTTTTTTTTTTTTTAGGCTATTGTGAATGGGGTAGTTTTTCTAACTTCTCTTTCTGAAGATTCATCACTTATGTATAAATCCGCTTTAAATAAGCATTTCTCTTTAAACTCCAGTGAAACTCTTCTTGTCAAGAGCATCGACGACTACCACATTGCTAAATCCAACATTTTATTCTCAGTTTTCATCTTGAATTGATCTGTTAGCATTGTTACGATTGTAGATCACTTCTGTCACCTTAATGTACTGTTTTACTGGACTTCCAGGACACTGCATCCATGTGTTTTTCTTTCCAACTTCAATACCATTTCTCATTCCTGCTGTCTAATTCTTACTCTTCATCTTGATCTCTTTATTTCACATAGTCCTTGGTCAAAGATGTAGACTAATATTTTTTTCTTTTTTTGGCTAAATGTTTCCTATGTGTTCATTCAAATGTAGTAGTCATCTTCCTGTACCTTGCTTTGTGTTCCAGAAAGCTAATATGAAAGAACTATTTTGGGCAAAAGGCTATTGACTTGGTTAATGGACAAAACTGGTAATAGGACTCGAATATAATGAAGTTTTAGTATTTACTCTCTAACTTTCTCCTTTCAGATTTCCTAGGTTGGATGCTTCTCTCCAGCAAAGGTCAACGATTCTGTGAGGAACCCGTTACTGCAAATTTACTCTCTTCAGATTCTGGTGGTCATGCTCTATTATTTTTCATAAAATAAAACTGTTCATAAGACAAAACTTTTCAATCTTGCTAACTTCCAAGAAAGGAAAGATGGTACTGTGTCATTTCTTTCTATTTCTCTACATTGATCACACCTTTGTATGTGTTTTCTAATTTAATTTAATTTTCCATTTCATCCTTCAAGTGTCCTGTCTTTTATTTGTTGCAAGTTCATCAGGTCTCATAGCAATTGCACGCATACAAAAAATTCAAGAATGAAGGGTAGAACTAATCAGATAAACAATATATATATATATATATATATATATTTTTATATATATATGTATATTTATATATATATCCCCAATGCACTGAGATTGGAAGTACAGCATAGCCTCAAGAATACCAGTTCCAGAAGGTGGGATGCCACCAAAATTTCATTTCTAGAATGTTTCCATCGTCTCCATTTTTGTAGTAGAAATTCCTGCAGAATTTATTGACTGACGGATCTATATTTGGTAAACTTGTAAGCATTAGGACCTGATTATGGAATCAAAACTTCTGCAGAATCTTCTCCACTCTGGGAACTCAAAGGACCTAAAGTCCTATTCAGGTTTGTATGACTATGTAGAGAAGCTATACTATGAAAGATAAGGTGTCTAAAATACTGAGATATTAATTCTCAGCATAATATAAGAAAGTTTATTTAATTTTTTGACATTTATGAATTTACCCAAGGAAAAGGTGTATCATTAATATTTGTCAGCAGCAATAGCATCTCTATCTGAATAATTTCTTCAACTTTTATAATTTTCTTCAAAATTAAGTTTAAGATGAAAAAGTCTGGGTTCATAGAGTATACTGAATAAACATTTATTCATGGAAAATAAGTATATTCAATGGTATTTCATAATTGATCAGCATACTTGTAGGAATAGATATTAAACTCAAAAAATTAAGCCAAATGACTTATTATAGAATAATGTGAATTTTCACATATTTCAAAGTGTGTGATACATCTCATATATATATATATATATTTACCTTCATGAAAGAAAAATCATCTTGGGAGTTGTATGTCTAGTAAACACAATTTTCCTTATGATAGCACAAAATAGATTAATCAATATCAAACTTTAGTTGTGTTTAAATTAACATAACATCTGAGAAATTTCAGTAGCTATTTTAAAGCAAGAAAAGGGCATTGAAAAAGTATAATTAACTGTCTGGAATCATTCTTTATCCTCAAATGTCATATATTTTTGAACTTCTGTTTGAAAAACAATAAAGTTAATTACAAAAAATTTGATTTCAAATTTATTCCAAACTTACTACTTACTACTACTTACTACTTAACATGTTCTTCCTTTCTTCTACTTACTTTATCATACAGAATAGTTTTGTAATTTCTTGGTGAAGACTATCTAGTATCTAAAACTGATACTGGGTTGGCAATGATTGAGAATAAATGACTTAGTTATTTCAGGATGATATAAAGGACACTACTCCCCTTCACCAAGTCTCTACTCTCACTACCTAATTACCTTCTGGTTGGTCAACCTGCAAATACAATCCCATTGGATTACATTATAGCATATGAATTTTAAGGGGACACAAACATTCAGTCCATAATACTAGACATACAACAAAAGAGAAGTAAATATCCCATGGATAAAAGAAGAGTCAACATAAGAAACAAAGCTATAAATAACATAGATAATAGAACCATTAGTTAAGAACTTTAATATCTATTCCTACAAGTATGCTGATCAATTATGAAATACCATTGAATATACTTATTTTCCACGAATAAATGTTTATTCAGTATACTCTATGAACCCAGACTTTTTCATCTTAAACTTAATTTTGAAGAAAATCATAAAAGTTTAAAGAAATTACAAAACTATTCTGTATGATAAAGTAAGTAGAAGAAAGGAAGAACATGTTAAATCAAAATTTTTGAAATGAAAAATAAAATATCTAAGACATAGGTAGAAACACTGGACTAAATTAATTTTAAATTATAAACAACAGGAAAAAAGAGTGAATTTCAATATACAGCCATGGTGTTCTTGAAAAACACAGAGCCCTCTCCCATCAAAAATAGGTTAAAATAAAAAAGAATTTATCCATGTGCTTTAAAAAATTTAGAGTCCTATGGTACATCAATTCTCAAAAGAGAAGGAAGGATAAAACCTTAAAATAATTTTTTAAGAAAATACCATAATACAGTAATGTAATATAGCAGATCTCTAGAACATATTCATCTTGTACTACTGAGGTTTTATACCAGTTAATTAGCAATAGCCTTTTTATATACTTAAAATTTTAAGAGGATACATTCCATATTAAGTGTTTTTGGAGATGAATGAAGAAAGAAAGAAGAAAGAAAAAAAGAAAGAAAGAAAGAAAGAAAGAAAGAAAGAAGAAAGAAAGAAAGAAAGAAAGAAAGGAAGGAAAGAAGAAGAAAGAAAGAAAGAAAGAAAGGAAGGAAGGAAGGAAGGAAAGAAAAAGAAAGGAAGGAGGGAAAAGAAAGAGAAAGAAAGAAAGAAAGAGAGTGTGAAAGGAAACAAGGAAAGAAGGAAGAAAGATAAAGGAAGAAGGAAGGAAGGAAGGAAGGAAAAAAGGAAGGAATCATATTACATTCTAACTTATTCTGTGTTCTGCAGAAAGATCACAATATCATATCCTGATTAAAAAGGTCACTTTTCAGGTTTGAAAAAAGAAACTACCATAAAATACATCAAAAGTTTAGCTAAATAGTACATAAAGGAGATAAATTTCAATCATGAAAATTGTTGTATTAGTTCAAAATAATTGGTGAATAGGAAAAAGCAAAAAAGAACAAATATGAAAAAGACAACAGATGGAAAGATTTTAGTTAGATTTAAATCCAACTATGTCAATAAGCAGGATAGGATTTCAATTGAAATTGCCTTTAAAAAGCAAAAATTGTCAAATTCTATAAAAATGCAACACTAGACTATATGTTGTTCATAAAAATATATCTTCAAATATAAATAATTAAAATTTAAAAGGTACATTATATCCTTATCAAAATTAACTTGCAATGGCTATATTCTTTTGAAAAAAGAATCAGAGTAGTTCAGACATTAGCAATTGGAAATTGAAATAAAGATGCTACTCATAATAGTATACTAATTTGAAATTCTTGTACATGTATATGTATATACATATATATGAATATACTATCAAATTAAATTAAGACATATGTTCACTATAAAATATATATCTGAGAGAAATAAAACTTCAATAAATGAAATGATACTTTGTGTTTATGGGTCAGAAGACTTCATGTAATTCAAATGTCAATAGCCTTCAATTGGCTTATAGGTTTAACTTAACCCCAAACTCTAAGGTTATTTATACATGTTGCTTCTAAAATGTATTTGGAAATGCCACATAGTTGAGACCATTAAAACAAAGTTGAAAAAAATATTTGTGTTTTAGAATACCAAATATCTGATCTCAAATCTTTCTATAAAATCACAGTAATACAGCTTGTACCATATAGTATTAAACATAGACACATATATCGGTGGAATTCAACAGTCCATGTGTGGTCAATTATTTTTGAAAAACATGCCAGTGCATGTCAATTTGGAAATTATCAATTTTTCACAAGATAATACAAAATTGGATTACTAAATAAAAATTTAAAAGTAGAAACTTTGACCTTTATCATATACTAGATTAAAAATTAATTACTGATGTGTCACTATAAAGAAAAGAAATAAAATTTTAAATTTTATTCAAATAAAATAAAATATCAGTAAACTTGATTGCATACAGGTACAGATTTTGTCCTTTTGGCCAATTATTTTTAACAAAAATTGGAATGTATAAACTATAAGAAAATGTTATAACTCAATAATCTGAACACAAACAACTAAATATTTTTTGCTACATGAATGAAATTAGAGGACTAATTTTACTAATTAAAATAATTCAGACACTGAAAGAAAAATATTATGTAATCTTACTTACATAAATGTGGAATCTAAAAAAGTGAAATTCACAGAAGCAAAGTGGAGTGGTGGTTACTAATGGATTAGGAGAAGAAAGAAATGCAGCGGTGCAGGTCAATGGGTACAAAGATTATCATTATGTAGGATAGATAAGTTCTACAACATTTTAAGTATAGTTAATTCTACTGTTATATGCCTGAAATTTTCTGAGAGTTCAGATCTTTTTCTTTGTCTCCATAGCTTTATTTGTGCAATATACCTATACATAATGGTGAGATTTACTGTTACACATTTTTACATGCACATGATATGACAATATAATTTGGTCAATATTGTTCCCTAGTGTTTTTCCTTTCTCTCCCTTCCAACCTCCCCCAGGTTCCTTTAACATCTTAAGTGCTCTCACCAGGCATGCAAAATTGGTAAATGTGGAATGAGTGTGTTAATTAGCTTGACTTTATTAATCATTTCACAATATATATCAAAATATCACATTGTACACCTTAACTATGTATAACTTTTATTAAAAATAAATATTTAAATTTTAAAAGGTCCCATTTTTTAAGTGGGTTAAATATTTGAGTTGTTAAGGAAATTATATCAACTGGAAATAATTATATGGAAAGCTCAATATCGTTAATCATAAATCACTTGTAATTGAAATACACAATGAGATAGCAGTATTATATATATATACATATATTTGATTGACAGAAAGTAAGATGAACAATTATACCATATGTAGGAAAGGCTAAAGAGGAAAATGTTCATAGACTATTGTTGAGAACAGAGACTGAAAACTTGGAAAACAAACACTGGCATTTTATGTCTAGGTATTTATCCAAGATAAATAAAAGCATACATACTTATCAAGACCTGTACTTAATGGGTCTGATGTATTATCCAAAAATTGGCACTAGCCCAAATTTTCATCAATAAATGAATGGATAAGCAGATATTAGAAAATCAATACAAGATACTACTCAGCAATTAAATGAATGAAATATTAAATACACCAATATAAATGTTTCTGAAGATAAATAATTCTATTGGAAGAAAAAAGAAAGAAGTGAAGTTTTATTCTTTTCATATATGTTTCTAGACAACACAAATTTTTTAACAATAGAAAATATTAAAATGGAAGGGAATACTTGGGAAGGGAGAACTTAGAAAAATTAGGAAAATTTTGGAACTTATATATACATTCATTGTCCTATTTTAATTGTATACAGATGACTATAATGATAAAAATCTAGCTATTTGCTTACTTAAGTATGTACAGTTTAATTTCATGTCAAATTTCCACAATATTTTTAAAACATCAGTATCTTTGATTTTAAGTGTTCTTATCATGTACAAAATTAATGTGAGATAATGCTTACATTAAATATCTTGATTTAGTCATTCCACAGTGTATACACATACAAAAGCATCATGTTGCCCACAAAGGCAATACAATTTTTATACATCAATTTAAACAACTGAATTATGAAAGTTTTAAAAATATATCAATGGCTTAATAGAGTATATGTTGCTTAGAGAACTATTCTCAAAGAATATTTTTCATTGGCATTTACTGCATGTGTGCATGTTAGATTTTATATACATGCACATTACTAATTTCATATATGCAAGTGTAATCATTAAAACTTGTAGTTTAAATTATTTACTCATCATAAGACCTACTTCCATATCTCTGAGGACTCTTCCGGAACCTGAGAAATGTCCCTGACATTCTCCGCCCTTTATCTCTGGTCATGCCTGAAGGGAAGGAGGACCAAGTACCTGATGCAAACTGGACCAATGGGAATTATTATCATAAGTATTTATATTAGTATCTGAGAGGTGACCTTGGTTCTTTCTTCAAGCTTTATTTCTAGGGCTTGCATGTTCAGCTGTGTACATAAAGATTTAGAGACAGCCATCCTGCAGAGAAACAAAAGAATGACTGTTGTTGTTCAGAGAGAAGCTATGATTGGATGCTATTTAGCCCCAGAAAGAGAATCTGTGGTCATATCTTCTTGGGAACCCAATAGCTGTGTAGTTCTTAATCTTTTCTCCAGAATTTGAACTATATCTCAGTGAACTGTGATTTCTTCCTTTCTTATATATAACATATCCATCTTTTCCTCCCTCCACATTTTTTCTCTTTTATTCCCCTCTTCTTTCTGCTTAAGTTTTTCTTTTATTTCTTTTCCCACAACTTCAATTCGGTTGAATAACTTCCTATTATTTAGGAAAAAAAAAAAAAAAAAAAAAAACCAACTCCAAAAACACAATCATTTTATTTCATGAAGCTCATTTAAAAACAAGTCCCTTAATTTGTATGATTAATCATCAATTATATCAGTGTTTATATATACATACATATGAATATTTCATGAAATACATAATTTCAAATTTTAAGCCATTCTCTTTCTCAGATACCAAATACTAAAATGAAAAATATATCATGGAGTCAGAACAATTATAAGACAATTGCTAAATGAAGACTGGTAAAATTGACTTGATAAATGGAATTTAAAAATACCCATCAAGCAGAAATATGTGTGTCTTGCCCTTTCTCACTGGTCTGTGAAGGAAGAAAGGCAGCAATTTATTTTGAGAAAACTGAAGAGATGATTTACATCCACTCTAGACCAATATCAGTCCTCAACATTCAAAGACCAGGCTGCAGTCAATAGTCCTACTGCCAACAAGCTTTAAGGAAACTGAAAAAGCCCAATGTCCAACACTTTTTTCTATGGAGAACTGATTTAGTTTTATTTTTCTTAGAAGATGTTGACACTATGATTTTTATTACACATTTGATGAAATCGTACTTGATGCCTTTGCATGCATACCAATATATGGCTTTTTCCAATCCTTTTTCCCTTTCTCCTTAGCAGGAATTGTGAAGCTATAACCTACTGCCCAATTTCAGCTTTTGCTTTTATGGATCTGTCCCTGAGGCTGCATGACAGTTTTGCTGAAATTGAGCCAATGCATCTCAGATGATCACACACAGGGTGGTCTGTCTGCAGCTTTCACTTTCCAAACATCCGTGACTATGTGAAATTGTTTTGTGTTGTGCTAGGAGCACCTTCTGTCCAAATGCCTGTGGCTTCTCTATTTCATCTCATCCTTCAACAGCTGTTTGGAACTTTCTACTACAGTCATTGCCACCTTTTCTTATAAGAGAACTCTCTACTGTTTGCAGATTCTTTCTTCTAATTCTCCTTGTTAAGTGATTCAACTGTAGAGCATGGGGCTTATCTTTTCATCTTTGTGTTCCCTGCATCTTGCAGAAGTGTAGAATTTTGTACTTAAAGAGGCAAAAAATAATCCTCTGTGCATTTATATGAATTCCCCATTTTGGATATGAAAGGGAGAGCAATCACTTTTCTTCCATTCTTCCTTTCTGTCCTGGTTTCTATTCTAGAAAACTCCTGGTGAGGAAAAGTGGTGATTCTGGATTCTTTGTGATTTAAAAGGCCCATTTTCTTCTATGTACAACTCATAGTCGCCAGGATAATTTCTGAACAAGGTTGTAGAGTAAACACAATCTAAAGTATATTAGAAAAACACATTAATAATTGGAGACAGTGTGACTAACAAAACAGGTCTAATTTAGAAGACTCACATATTAAATCAGATTCTGAGAATGAGTTGTTCTAGTTTGTCTTCTCACATTCCATTAATGTAGCATTGGTTTACCACCATAAAATTTAAAACCTCAGTACACAATTTCCCCTTCCTAGAGAAGAATTCTAGTATTATATATATATATCTATAATACTAGAATACTACATATAATATATATGTATATATAAACATATGTATATATAGTATATATTTTTAATAAAGATCATTTTTACAGCTTTTCTTAAACCGCATGAAAACTCCATTCTTCCTGGTTTTAACCTCTTTAACATAGACTTAGAGCAGTTTTATGTACATACCTCTCAAGAGAAAAATCAATGTTTGGTTCTGGAATTTTCCTAGCTTCTGCTACTTTATATTAGAACAACAATTTGTTTCTCATAAAAAGGTTCAAAGGAGAAATATAGCTCTTGTCAAAAAAATAGTTTGGGAAATAGTTTGGAAACTGCTGATTATGTACTTGCTACAGGGAATGTGATCATAATGTTACTGCCACTTAAAACTTAAATGTCACTTCTCAGTTTTTCAGTTTTCTTAGAAGCAGTAGCTAAACATACCAGCTTCTTAATTGTTGCTTAAATTGTTAAAATGCACAATGTTGGGGAAGGTTCAAAAGTGATTTCTTTCATACCTCAAACGATAGGTATTTCTCCAATGATTATACCTTTCCAGTTATGAAAAATGGATCACACATCTAATGTAGTGAAAGGTGGAAAGTTTGTTCAGATAGTCTCCAAAAAGGAAAGCATATATGGATAGATCTACAGTCCAGGTTCCCTGAAATCAGTACCTCTGATTCTCAGGAAATTATTCAAATTTTATTTAATTTCTTCATAGAATAATAGTAATTATCATTTTATTATGAAAATCAAAAGAAATAATTCACATACACACTGTGATTTCCTACCATGTCATAAATACTCAATAAAGGATACCTATCAATGGTCTTTATCTTATAAAATAGCAAATATCTAAACTAAGGAATAAGATATGTGACTATTTAGATAATATCTGAGCAACTTTCTGGATCTAGCAAATTACTTCTTTTGCTTGGTCTTCATGATCTCACTCATTTATAAAACACTCACATATTAATCATAGGTACCATTCATTTACTATGAATTAGTAAGTAAAGACAGTCCATAAATCTAAGGCACATAACAAAGAACTATGGAGTAGAAAATTAAGTGGCAGGTATTGGAGTTGGAGTTCAGTGATGGTGCATGTGCTAAGCATACTTGAAGTTCTGGGTGTTGAATCCTCAGCACAATAAAATAAATAAATAAATAAATAAATAAATAAATAAATATCAATTCACTTGATTTTACAGACATGTTTGTACACCTGGAAAATGAGGCATGCACTGTGCTGGCACAAGAAAATAGAAGTCTAGAACAGATATATTTCTTTTCATTCTGGAATAGTCGAATAGGCACACAAGTGTACAATAAATTATTAGAATGAGTTATGGTAATGTTAAGAAGTAGAAGAATATCAAATGTTCATCAGGAATATGAGAGAAGCACTCTTCTCTCATACTTCTCTTGTCTCATACTTCAACCACAAAGGCCATTGGAGTTTCCCTGATGAAGTGAGCTTATTGAAAGAATTAAAAATATAGCAAAACAAAAAGGTTAGAATTAGTCCAGAAGGAAGGTAAGGAGACATGCTAGGGAGATAAGCCAGAATGTACAAAAATCTGTGGTTAGATGGAGCAAGATGTCTTTAACAAATTCAAAGAGAGTCCATATCTCTAAGACACAGAATAGGGAATATTAGTTCTTTTCAAAATTAATATAAAGAAATTTAAAGGGTTTTGGCATGATCGAGTTTAGTTAAAAGAAGAGACTAAACTAGAAATGGTAAAAAAAAAAAATACATCATGCTGATTGCTTGGAAGTCTGTGTTGATAAACAACATGAAAACCAATGGAAATGTATGTAATAAAGCCCTGACAGTAGACAGGTAGGTTGAATTTCTTCATTCTTTCTTCAGTTAGGTATGGCCTACTGAATGAGTTCTAACTAATGGCATTTAAACAGAAGTGATGTGAGCAAGTTCTAAAAGGAACTCATAAAATGTGTACTTATCCATGTTCTTCCCATTTTTACCAACATGAGGCAGATGCAATAAATTCATAGGGAAAGGCAAAACCACATGTCAGAACTAGACTGAATCCCAGATCATCATGTGAAAAGGAGCAGCTACTCTCCAGGTACACCAAAACTTGTAATAGTTTCTGAACTAACCATTATTTTAGTGGACTTGACCCTTACACATTAGGGGACTATTTGTTAGGACAATATAGATACCCTCAGTGACATGAGATGTTAAGTAAATAAAGTAGATTGGACTAGGCTTTTGCTTGGTAATGTGTGTTGAGGGATATAGAACTGAACAGAATGTGGTGAGGTCTCTAGAGTCAGACTACTTGGATTTCTAACTCATCTCAGCAACTTCCTAATTATTTCAATTTGATAATATTATAAACCTATCTGCATCACCTTCACAGTCTGCAAATTGGTAACTACAGTTAATATTCGTGTTACACAGCACTATAAAGGATATCTGAGTCCCTAATTACTAGCAACATTCTAGGCATATAGAAAATATACTCTATCTAATTATCATGTTTATTAATGTCTGGTTAATATAATATATGAATGTGTTAGATATTATTGTCAACATCATGGAATCTGATTAAGGGACAAAGGTCACAGGATGCTCTTTGGAGTCTTGAATGTGATCTGCATTTAGACAACCACAGACTTCAGAGTTTTGAATATAGGAGTTTGGCACTCAAAAGAGTGAATGGTATGGACATAGCATAAAGTTAGAAGCATTTTGGGAAGCATATGATAATTAAAAGCAGGTAAATAGATAAGTATGTCTAGTAGTGTAATAGAAAGTAGAGAACAGGGTCTAGAAATGATCTTGAGGATTTAGAAACTTTAATGCAAGATTAATTAAGGTTAGGTTGCAAGGAAACTGAGGAAATAGAAAATATGTAGTGCTATTCTCACAAAAGCAAAGAATTGTGTTTCAAGAGAAAAGAACTCATCAATGACATTAAATTATGCTAACAGGTCAAATAATGTGATTTGGTCAATATCTGTTCACAGACATGATTTGCAACTTGATTATCAGGAATGAATATTTTCTTTCAGTTTTTACTCTTGTAACCCACAAGCTACTCAGTCACATTGTATTTCATTTATTTGTAGATCTCTCCCAAGTTTTCTGATTTTTAGTTTTTAACTTATCCTTTATTACTGGCACCTAATAGTCTCACATTTCGTTACAAAACACTATGTGGCATTGTTATATTACTCTGTAATCTGAAGTTATTTGGTATAGCATTATGTTGTAATACTTGCTTAATGTTCTCAAATTTCAAATATGCTCATAAATACTCTTTTCTAGGTAATTATTAGATTATTCAAGTCTTCAATAATTTAGTTCTTTTGTGTTATCCAAAACTATCATTTTGAGAGACATACTAAAACCTCCAAATACCTTTAATAATTTTGTGCACTTTTCAATATACATTCAGAATATTTTATTGACAGCTCTTTCCCTTCTCATGTAAAATTCCTCTTTTTCCCAATGATCTGTTGTTTTGTTTTGAATCCTATTCTCTTATTTAAATTTTTCTCCAGGTGGCAAGGTATATACAGCATATAGCTTGAGAACTTCTTTCAAATGATCCCATTGAGAAATGCTCCACAATCCTCAGCAGGGTATTCTGGTTCACTGAGAGCTTTCTGTCCCTTCTGTCCAGCTGTTTTCTTTGGTATTATCATCTTTGGTTTATGGGCTAGAGACGGACCACCAAGGCAAACTCAGTGCTGTTCTTCTAGTTATCAGATCCTCAGGAAAGCAGTGCTTAGCATTCATCACTGTACCATATGCAATAAGGCTGGTAATTCTATTGTTCTGACTCTCTTTGGTGAGAGAATGAAATATGAGGGACTTTGTACAAGGTGAGGGTCAAAACCTTGCATGCTAAAAGGTACCTCCCTTCTCCCTCCAACAACCTAGTATATGGGACTCCCCTCCACACTATGGGATGCAGTTTTCCATTCTTTTGAGACCCAAGTCATTTCCTTTTTCTTAGGAGTATTGCAATTGTGTCAGTTTCCCTCATACAGCATCTCTAGGGTTACAGTTGTGAGGAGTCAGCAACCCACATTAGTTTGTCATCTTATTAAGAACCAGAAGTCAATTTTGATATACTGTAGAAATCTAATTCTTCAAACTGACAAAATTGATATTTAAATCAGGCTATTGTAATAATCCTCAAGCAGATTGCATTGCAGGTGTCTAAAAATCTTATAAATAACCTTTTCTAACAAGCAGTATGCTGTATATCATCCAAAATGAGAAAGTAAGTGTACGTGCTTTAAAAAGTGCATATTTTAAACTTTTACTCTGGTGAAAAATGCACAGATACCAGGTTTAATACCAATGTTGTCAGGAGCTCCAGTTACTGCGAGGCCTTGGGGTACTGAAATTTAACAAATACTGTTTCTCATGAACTTGGTCTTATTTTCAAAGCTGATAACCAATTAAATAAAAATAAATAAAACAAGAACAAAAGACAATGAACACCGAAACAAAACTGTTGTGACGGCATGATTATTCTCTGAATCTATTTTTTAAAGGTACAAAAAACAGAAGTTTTGATGAATAATCAAGGATAAATTAAACAAGAGCATAAACTTTAAGAAATTCAGGAAAATATTAACCTAGAGTCACAGAAGAATGCAACAAATACAAAGTGATTTTAAAAGTCCATTTCATGAAACATATTTATGGAAAAATAGAAAATAAAGAATTATAAAGTTTAAAACCATTGCTGGGACAGATGGTATCTTACTTAAAGATAATATAGAAAGTATAAAAGTAGTCATTTCCAAATTTGCTTTTGTAGTTTTTATCAAGGTCATTTTGCAAACTAGAAAGACTAAAATAAACATTGGCAAAATAATTGAAATCCCCATGTGTGTGAGGGAATGGTTGCATAAATGAAGTCATTTCTTTTGAACAGAAAGAACACCAATTCAAAGGAAATGAAAATAACAGCAAAAAACTACACTCTTATTCTTTGACTGAATAAAATAAATCTATAGTCCTTGGAAATCTGAAACAATTTCACAATTAGGAAGACCAATCAGGTGGAGAAACCAGTTACTCATCACTGGGGAGGCTAGGTACCTTAGCAGTGAGATGATGGTGGACAATATCCTACCAAGCACCACAGACGGTAAAGGGTTCATTTCTAAGCCAACTGCTAACTCAGTAAACATTTGCTGAATGTCAGGCAAAATTTCAATTTTATTTTTCAGGACTCAAATAAATGGACAACTATAAATAAAATCAATGAAGTTGCTACAGCGTGCCAGATTGAGGAATAAAACTTCGTCCCTGTGCTCAAATATTTTACAATATTTGAATACAGAAAGCAGACCAAAAAAAAGTATTTATAATATACTGAGTTAAATGATAGATGAATGACACCTACATAGGATTTTTCAAGTACACAGTTTAAACATTATGTACACAGTGAAAAAAAATTAAATTATTTTCCGTGAAGAAATGTTTTGGGAAAAAAAAGCTGCAGTGATTGTGGAAGGTGTGCCTAAATATCACTTTCAGATCATCCTGTAAGAAAAGTTTTTATTCAATCTATTTTCAACAAAAACTTTACCAGAACTTCTGAGTGTAATTTTTACCTTTAAATATGTCGTCAATTCTTAATTATTCTTGGATCAAATGACCAAATTGCAGATTAACTGTAACTGAGAAGTAGTTTCATTCTGTTTACTCTTCTTGGCTCCATTATTTTCATTCTATAGGTTTTCACTTGTATGTTGATGACTCCCAAATCAATATGTCCAATCCAAGACTCTCCTAAATTATAGTATAGTGTGTATACTAATTTATGCTATTTCCATACTCCCCTCTAGCTCAAGCTTTTCCAAATAGAGTTGTAGTCCTCTACAAAAATTAATGACTTAAGTTATTTGGTCTTAGAAAATGATTTATACTGCTATTCAACCTAACTGAAAACTTAAGATCCATTAGACATCTTTTGTTTGATAACGGATGATCAACCATAAACTCTCTACAAAGTTTATTAATGATTACCTTAGTTCATTTTGCTTTTTAGAACAAAATACCTGTAGTTGGGTACTTTATAAAGAAAAGAGGTTCATTTTAGCTTATGATTTTGAAGAATGAAAGCCCAAGATATGGTGGCTCCACGTTTTAAGCCTCTAGTGATAGAGGGCCTCTTAGCTCTATCATAACATTGGTGGATGACATCACATGGTGGAAGAGCATGAGAGAGAGATCATAATGCTAAGACAGGAAATTAGAGAATGTGGAGGGACCAGACTAGTTCTTTCAGAATAGCCCACTCTCATAGGAACTAAGCAGAACCTGGGTGAAGTGTGTGAATTCTTTAGTTCCCCTATGACTCAAACACTTTCTACTATACCCCACTTGTAAAGGTCTAACCACCTTTTATTGCCATTATTTGGGGAATTAAGCCTTAACATCAGTTTTCTGGGGAACTAACCATATCCAAACCATAGCAATCATCCATATTGTTTTAGGCAGGGAGATAGTTCTTAATTTATTCATTTGTAAATACCATAATATACACTTGACAATTTTTCCATATAATGTAAATATTTTATGGAAATATTTCACCAAATAGGAAGAAAATTATTAACTGCTTTCTATATAAGTAAATACATTTTCATAATACATATGACCTGTAAGTAAAAGTTTGAAAGCATCTGTTATATCTGTGCACATAGCATATCATTTACAAAAAAGTTTTTTTTTGCTTTAAAATGTAAAAAGAAAATCTCCCTGGATTCCTTAAGTAACTTTTAAAGAAATATACCATTGCAATTATAGCATTCTAAGTTCTATTGAGGATATCCTGTCTTATGCTGCAACTTAGATAAAACTCGAGGACTTATGTTAAGTGAAGTAAGCCAGTTACAAAAAAAAAGATAAATATTGCATGATTCCACTTATATAAGATATATAAAGCAGTCAAACTCTTAGAAATAAAGAGTAGCATGGTAGTTGCAAAGGATGGCAGGAGGACAGAAAAGGGAATTGTAATCAATGGGTGTAGAGTCTCAGGTTTGCAAGATGAGAACTGTGAGCACAACAAGGTATCTAACACTATTGTGCCATACATTTAAACTGATTGAGATGAGACATTCTATGTGATACATTTTTACCCCAGAGAAAAATAAAGGTTTGTGAACAGATTTTGACATGTCATTTACATGTTCATTAGAGTTACTGAAGACAAATTGAGAAGTCAGGACACATATGTTTTCACTTTGTCTTGGAACATGTTCTAGGATGCACAAAACACAATAAACATCTTTGCCATAATGAGACATAAGGTAGCCTAGAATCTATGGTTATATCCACTAATTATTTTGTCTGTCAAAAAACTATGAAGCCTTCTGCTGTTTTTTGTCCCCTCACCAGTGTATCAAACTGCTTTAGATTCAGTGCTAAGGCTTCCCCCTCCCCCTCTGGTTAAAAACTTCACAGATTTTGTTATTTTTAACTACAGTTTTCAAAACCTGAACTTATTTAGCTTTTAACCTCTTCCCTAATCTTCTTTGTCCTATAATTTAGAATAAAATTTTAATGTTATTTTTCCAAATTATATGAAAGTTTCAATTTTCTTCTGTGCATATTTTAGAAAAAGGTTTATTAATTTTAGAAATGAGCAAAATATTTTCAAAATAATTGGTTCTATTTCAGTTTGTGGAAAAACACTTAATTGCTTTGAAATCAGGTGTTTATATTATAAAGTTATGTTTCATACCATTATTGAGTTAGAATATAAACTTATTGTTTTAGGTAGACCAATTTTTTCTCTTTTGGTTTTTGGCCACGTCATAAAATTATTAATTTGTTTCAGAAGATAGCTTAATCCATGGCTCCTCAATTCTAAAAACCCTTTTATAAAGGATGACCGTATGCATATTATTGAATAACAGAAGCATGAGTCCTGAGATAATATCATTCATAATCTAATCTTACCCAAAATTATGTTTTCAGTAATATGTAGTAAATTTCTTAATGTTTCAGTGCTACTAACATGATTGATCTATTGCTTCAAATTAGTCTTCACTGATGCAGATACTGAATCAAAATAAAGCTCTGCACAATCAGAATGGCCAAGTTCAATGTTTATCTTCCACCCATAAAGATATTGCTTCTTCCTTGATACCCATGTTCACAGATTCAATTGCTGTATGGGAAAATGTAAAAAGAACTGCCACCATATAGTGAACCACTTTATCCACCATTAT
This sequence comes from Sciurus carolinensis, assembly GCF_902686445.1. Taxonomy (NCBI): domain Eukaryota; kingdom Metazoa; phylum Chordata; class Mammalia; order Rodentia; family Sciuridae; genus Sciurus; species Sciurus carolinensis. Next base: position 58,503,492 of record NC_062217.1, on the reverse strand, counting down.
TTTAAAGAATGTATATTTTCTTTAATATAAAAATCATATAATTATAAAGTGATGATTTTATTTTATTATTACATACTCAATAGGTTCTACCTCTGATGACAAAAAAATGAGAGCAAAACACAGGGGTGGGCAGGAGCCTAAAGGAATTTCTAGAAAATGTAATATCTAAATGAAGTTGGTATGTTATTAATTTCCTTTCTATATCTTTCCTAATATTCTGTGGAAATTTACTCTCTTCCTTCCCACTAACATTCACCTCACTATTCTAATATTTATGAATAATAATTTTTAAAAAAGCAAGAGTTCTGTATCTCAACATGCAAGATGGAGAGAGGAGCCAACTCCATAACAGGTACCTATCTGCATTAAATCTGTGTAATTGGAGCCCATCCATATGATTCTTCCCAGAACAAACTGTTTCGCTCCAAGACACTTTGTGTTGAAATCTTTACCAAAAAATATATTAATGGTCATGGCTGACAATTTACATGAAACTATATTAATTTGTAGGGAAAAAGAAATATAAGTTCAAGCTGATCAAAAATGACAATATATCCATTAGTGTGTCACTCCTACTTGTACTGAAATCATTAGGTATGTGGTGAATGGCAGTTTATAGTAACATGTGAAACTACTTGACTCTATCTCAGTATATTTTATAGTTAATAATCTATAAGATATCTAAAAAATATAACCATATAATTATATGATTAAGAAAATCAATAAAATATATGAATGAATTAAATTTAACCAATTTTTAAAAACAAATTTTATGTGCAAAGCACTTTGTTGACACTGGGAATATGAGAATTATTAAGACATCAGTACTGCTATTAGAGACTCCAGTAGAAGGATATCAAATGACAAATCATGCAATAAATATTTTATTCAATATTAAATATTATATACTCTGGAATAAATGTCTGCTGGAAATAAGCAATAAAAATCATGTAAGAAGACAATCTATCCTAATACATGTTAAAACTTACATAAAGTTTTCCTCCGAAAGTTATATTTTGTCTAAAATTTGAAAGATGAGGATTAATAAATATGTATGAATTAGTATATGAGTGGAATTAACTCAAGATTGGGAAATCTAAATCTTGCTCTACTGGTATTTTGGTAGTTAGCAATTGCACTACCCAATTAACTTTCTGGTTCTCAGTTCATGATCTATGAAAAAGTAAAATGATAGCTATCTATTTTTACTGCTCAACAACAGTGTAAACATTTCTTTACCAAACATATGGCAAAATAATTTCAAAATCTTGAAATTATATGAAGTTACCCAGGTGATATTTCATGTGTCACTACTTTATGTCCAATTATAAATATCCATGACCTCTACATATAATTGGTATAGATGGCCTAAGGAAGAATGAACAGCACGCATGACCTTACATTGCTTTCCAGTCCTGTGGGTTTATAAATCTATTACCTTATCTAACTATCTTTGAACCAGATGACAGTGGACTCAGTCAGATTAATTCAACCCTCCTGACAATCAATAATGATTCTGAAGTTCAGGCTTATGGCTTACTCATTATCAACTGAAGCCAGACAGTCCCTTAAAATGAAATACAATGGGATTTCACCAGGCTTCTAAAAACTAAAAGGTTATGATTGCTCACTTCTTTGTTTTTAAATTCAGTGCTGTATCTGTAGGTTTACAAAATGGCCAAATGTCTATTTTATCATTATATTTTCTTATTTTTATTTTGTGTAAAATTTGAGGAAAATGGATTGGAGTAGGAAGTTTGTATGCAAATTAAAGCTCTAAATGGCGTCCCTTTCTGTTAAACTTCATTGTTGAAACTAAATTTCATTGCCATGTTAAAATAATAGCAGGTATTTCTTATAATAGCAATTGACATTGAGAATATACATTATATACATTTTATATTTCTTTGGAAGTGTTTATTTTTGGCCAATGTTGAATAGGAATTCCTAGGTCTCCTTGAAGAAATGTGTTCAATTTCCCTGAACTGCAAATATATGATAGCAAGAGACATAAGCATGGGTATTCAAAAGGTATAAACAAAAGGAAATGAGAAGAAATTTAGAAGGGTTAAAAATTATTACTTTGATATAAGGGAATAAAGCTGACAACAAAATTTCAGATGCAAAAAGGATTAAGAATATAACTTTGTACTGAAAATTATATATTCATGTTGCTAAACTCATAATGACATTGATTTAATTAATTTACCTCAATGTGTTGAGACTAGACTCTTCTAATCTTACAAATATACAGTGTGCAGTGTTAAATTGTTTTAGAAGTAACATCTAAGGCAAATGTTTTACTTTTATACTGTAATATCTGGAGCACCTGTGTGACCTATTATCTGACGGTTCAAAGTAGAATGATAGGACTAAAATTTGGTAGTGAAAATTGTAGAGAAATAATGCATACCATTACAGACAATTATTTTGGGGTCTCTTAGTTCCCCAAACTCCATATTTATTTAAAATGTGGTTTGCTCCTCACTTCACTCTTTACAACTCACCTTTAACCTTTAAGCAGTGTTTTCTCAAATTTTGGAGTGAAGGACAGAGATGGATTTACCTTACGAGTTGTGGCAGGTACACCTAAGCCTGGTCTGGCCACAAAGCCAAGGGTATATAAAAAGCTTTATTCTCTTCCTCTTCCAAAGGAGCATAAACTTGTTCACTAGTCTTAATGTATTTTTCTATTGTGAACAATAAGTATTTTGTTTTTGGGTAATGCAAATAATTCTAATCCCTAATGATTTAATGAGATAAAGATTTAGTAATGAACTACAAGAAAACGTTAAAGGAAATAGTCTGAAATCTTTTAATAAAACATGAAAACAAGTCAAAAGTTATGAAGGAAAATATCTCATAGAAGTTAGGAAAATTTGGGAATAAACAGAGTCAATCAAGAGTAATTGCCTAATAACCAAATGTGTTAACAGCAGGACTCAGGCAGGAGGTCTAGGAAAGAAATAAATTTAAAAGTTTCTAAACCCAAACCAAGGAGCTGCCAGCTCAAAACTATCATATGTCTATGGAAGAAATTAAAGGGACTAATATTGAAATGGAATAAGTGGGAAGTTTCCAGAAAGTAAAAAAGGTCTACAGGGAAGTTTCTTTGATTCTGGAGTAATTACAAGCAGCTGAAGAACAAATTAAGAGCTGAAACCACTCTGCATATCAGTCATTTTCTTGGTGGTTCTCTGAGATCTCTCCCATGACATTAAATAGATCTGATAAAATACAGGGAATGTCTGAGTATAGAATGTTTTGTGTGAGTCACTGGTAGAAAGTAATCAATAAAAGAGAAGTAGCTCCCAAAACCCCAATCTAGATATAGAATCCTCTGTAATATATATAGTTTTATCAGAAGACTTGTCCAGGGTAAACACATAAGAGAATTTAGTTAACTACTGCTCCTGACATTTTGTAAAGAACTTTCTAAAAATTTAAAAGTGAGACAAGACCAAGGAGAAACCATTAACATACTTGTACATTTATATGCTATCGTCTGTACTTGATCTATCTCCTTCCTTATGCTGTGTATATGTGTGTGTGTGTGTGTGTGTGTGCCTTTCTCCTGAGTGTAAGTATAATTACAAATTAAAAATAAGAGGCTCAATTCTCCCAGTTGTAATATAGGTAGATACTTAGCTAGCTTATGTTCTTAGAATATGTAAATTGGAAATCTATTAAATGTAAGTCTTTCTCTGTCTTGTTGAAATTTATATAAATCTCTAAATGATAACCCTCTTCCTAGAGAAACCTCATGACAGCTTTAGAACCCAAGAATAGTTTCTCCAAAATCTGGGAACTCCTGAAATGTGATCATGAAGGAAAATAGCAGGGTCCCTATTTCACATTTCTTTTGTAGGGAGAAGGAAGTCTAACAGGCAGAGGAAAGTTGGGTTTCTGCAAGTTGCAAAATATTATCATAAAGATATGAGAAGATTAATTTTCCTTTGAATAAAGCCAATGGCAAACAGAAATGGCTACTCCATTTTCTAGGTGATTCAAGAAAGAACTGTTTGTGAAAACTGTGCTGTGAAGACCTTTCTTGAGGACCAATTATGGTTAGCTTAAAGACATGCAAGTAATGGATTGTATCTGCCTGGCTATATAGTAATCCACACTATGGTTTTGCTTTCTGAGGCCTGGAGTCTGAAAATATTAAATGAAAGATTTCAGAAATAAATAATTATTAAATTTTAAACAACTTTTATTTCAGTAGATGGCTATAATTCTTCTATTTTATTATTATTGTTAATTTATTCCTATGCCTAATATATAAATTAAACATTATCACAGTTTTTCTTACACAGGAAAAAATATATCATATAAAGGCTTTGGTACTATGAACTCTTTCAGGTAACCACTGGGGTCTTGATATGTATTTGCAGTAGACAAGTAGTGATTATTGTACAAAAATTAAGAGTTATATTGGTTTTTGCGAAGTCTTAGTAGATTGCCTGTGTTGTGCATCACATTTAGTTCAGTGCTTAATAAATAATAAAACTTTTCTTTTGTTTTCACCTTTATGAATAAGTTTTTGTGATAGGCAAGGGATTTTGCTTTTAGTCATATTTCCCCTGCAGTGTGTGTGATTGTAGTTGTAGCTTGTTTTTAATTTATTTAAGAAAAAAAAAATTCCTTTTGTCTTATCAAGCACTTTCTTCTTCCTTGAATTACTACAGAGTTACTTGCCTTGTGATTTCATTAGCTTACATTTAGAAATCATGAAGAAGAAATGAGATTTCAGGCAGTTTCTGGTTATTTTTCTATCTGCAAACAATGTTAACTTAGAGGGAAAATCTCTTTTAAAAATCCATGACTGCAGGACAGCAAGTCTTTTCTAATTTTTCATAAATCAAATTTTTCACTTTTCATTTTGATTCCCCTGTAGGAAAATGAAAAGAGTAGATATTGGGGAATTTTGGTCAATTCAATAATAAAGATGTCAAAACTTAAAAAGTGTGTAGAAGAGAAACTAAATCCAAATCAAAAAGTGAGTTTAGTTTAGAGTTAGTTTAGGGTACAAGAAAGTGATTTTTTTTTTAAGTGGTAACTACTGACTATCTACATAGTAGTGGCTTATCTTATGGTGTCAATCTACTTGGAAATGTGGAGTTGGGTGGGTGCCCTGATGCGTTCTTGTAGAGCAGGCACACGCTATTTCAGTTTCTGTACATATGGAGTGGTTAAGGGGGATGCTAAAGGAGATGAACATAAGTGAGTTAAGCCATTTATACTCCCAAAGCCACCCTTTAGCTGGCTTAGCATACAATATAAGAATAACCTGGCAAAAACATGTTTAAATATTCATACTTCAATGGAGAGGTAGTCAGGGAGAGTAACCACTCCCCAGACCCAGAGAAAAAGGGCAAACCAGTCTAACTTCTCTAATGTTGTGCCACAAATTAACACAATTCAACACAATATATTATCTTTAAAATTATGGTAGTGTGCCACATTTGGAGACTGAATATTCAGGAAGCAACAGCTGTTGCTAGGAAGAGTGTGAAGAATTTCACAGGCATGATGGAAAGAGTAAAGGTGATAAGCAACCCTTATGATTGACAAAAAAAATAAATAAAATAAAAACACCCAAATCGTGTATGGAATCAAGAACAAAACATCTGTAAATCAATCAATACTAAAGATGATGTTTATCTAGAAAAAATTCCTTGTACGATTTTGTTAAAATCTCTCTGCTGGCTCTAATTCCATTGTGCATGGCTTGACTGAGTTTAGAGTCTAGCAGAGGATAAAGGATGGTGACATAAGGTGATATAATATTTTAAAAGATTGAAATTATAGAATAATACTTTATAAACAACATTTTTAAGAAAATGATTAAACATTATATTTGTAGCTCTTTTGTATTGTTTAAATTAGAAAACTAAAGTAATTTCAAATATTCAACAAATATATCTCAGCAGAATTACTTTATCTTAATATTTATGTTATTTTGTTTCCTGGAATAGATATAAGGTTAACTTTACATTTTTCATTTTAAAATTCATGCATCCTTGATTTTGAGAACTTGAAAACAGATAAAACACACACAGACACACTCACACACATATATTTTATATATATGCATATATTCGAAAACAAAAATTGTCATTCTACTATATAGGAATAATCACTCTTATTTTTTTTGTATCTATGTCTGTTACAGACATTCTTAAAATAAAAATTGTATTGAATTATTTTAGCAATATTTTAGGAATCAACAAATACTCTCCTTCAACAACTTACATATCTCAATAATATGCCTTCATATGGATTTAATGTTCACTATAATTTTATCAAATATTACCCAATTTATACTTCGATGGGAGATAGGTAGATAAATAGGAAGAAGGAAGGAAGGAAAAGAAAAGAGGAATGGAGGGAGCAAAGAAGGAAAGAAAGATAGAAGAAAAGAAAGCAGGAAGAAAAGAGATACTTGTTTAAAGTAAGGTAAATATGAAAATACCTGGAAACTTTCCCTGCTCATTGTTTTGGCTCTTTTACTCTCTGAAAATAGTCTTCTGAGGAAGACAAGAGTCATTAGAACTGAGCAGTCCCATCTAGCATGCTATTGAAGAATGAGACTGTGAGCTTAAACTCATGGGTAACATTAGGCATAGTTGGGTGTGATATTGGAGAGAGAATGAATGAAGGGACTGGGATAAAGTATTGGGCAGTGGCTACGATGGAATGAACAATGTCTCATTGTGATTAAAGGTGAGACAATCTTGAGAGGTTTTGCATGATTTGGGAATAGTACGAGATTATAGGTTTTGGAATAACTTTAATTATACATTTAAAATATGACATTGCTCTAAGAATGGAAGAATTGAGCATCACAGATTATTTTTTTTAAAGTACCAATTTACATTCCTTTTTAAAATTTTTTTTCAGTTGTAGATGGACACAATACCTTTATTTTATTCATTAATTTTTATGTGGTACTGAGGATCGATCCCGTGCCTCACACATGCTAGGTGAGTGCTCTACCACTGAGCTATAACCGCAGCCCCAGCATCACAGATTTCCCAACATCATATATAAATATCTTTGTACTTATATTTATCTACCATTTTCTTTTTGCTTTTTAAGAAGACTTCTGAAATGCATATGTTTGGAGACAAAAGGATTAAGGTTAAAGTTAAGTTACATTCAAAATGAACATAATAACACATTTTAGGAAGAAAGAAATTAAAAAAAAAAAAGACTGGTAAATCAATAGGTTCCTAACATAGACAAATGTTTTTCTATTTAATAGGATGTATGTAGGCAGTTTTGTTATGATTCTTTGTTTCCATAGATTGCTAAATTTAAAAAAAATCATCTTTTCAAGCTTTTCATGAGTTCAACTCAGATGAATGAATTATTTTATTGATTTAGTCACCATGCAGTTTTTGTCTGTATGATTTATCCATGGAAGCATCCAACACATCAGGGCATCAAGGAACAGAAGTTTCTGGGTGAGTCACAATAACTAAGTCACATAGGATGGGAAGACAAATTTGCTTTTTATTTGATTACAGATTGTAACAAATTATTCTAGGTTTCTAGAACCAAGTACAAACTAAATAAAGAAACTACTATCCCTCTGAACAATTTCAGAATTGTCAAATCTGAAAGTTAATTTAAGCCTTTGAAACAGGTAAAAGGTTGACAGTGGACGGAAAAATCCCTATTTTTTAGTTTCACTGATGGGCTGCTTCCAAAGTTAATATTGACACATCTGTCAATTTTTATGAAGGGCAATCATTCTACAGCTCAGCAAACTTCAGCAGGAGCCAATGAGGGCACATGCAGGGGAACTGAACAAAGTACAAATGGTAGTTCATTAGTCAGCAAAAGAGTGGTGTGACTGTTCCTATTTATTGATTTGAATTGTATAATACAATAAATCTCAATCTGAATGTCAATAAAATTTTAGAGTAGTTAAAACTGAAATCTTTCATTGCCTCATACCAACACTTTTAATTATGATCTGTGCAGTAAATGCTCTGGTCTTCCACTTAGATCTCTTTTGGGTCAATGTAACCACATGTGGTTTCTCAGTAAGTTTTTCTCTCCATCACTGGCCTCATAGCTTTTGGCTGACGTGGAGATGCAAAAACTTGTCATCGATGCCTCAGCTGGGACAATTATAACTAGTCAGCTCAAATCCCAGTAAAGGGGCTGAGCCATCCTTTCCAACCACATTTTAGACAATGCCTAACCCAATTCTATTTTCCAGTGATCCTCAGTTTTATATGTCAACATAGCTAGACTATGGTCCCCAGTTGTTTCATCAAACACCAAGTGTTGATGGGAAGATATTTTTTTAGATATGAGTCTATAATTAGTTGACTTAAATAAGGGACAATCTAAAATAGTCTGACCCAGTATCATTCAATTAGTTGAAAGATATTCATAGTAGAACTGATAAAGATGGAATTCATTCTGTAGGCCACAGAGATCACAGCTTCAAGCTGTGCCTGAGGTTTGAGCCTACTTTTTCTTACAGCATGCCCTGTGAATTTCAGGTTTCATGAGGAAGCCCCCATATTGTTTATGTAATTTCTTTCAATGAACCACTTAATATAGTTCTCCAACATATTTTGTTTCTCTGGTGGAACCCTGATGGATACCTTCCCTTATTTCCTAACAAGCATATTTCTCTAGAGTTCTCCCAATACTTCAATTGTGCACAATGACAGTGAATGTATGGTAAGACAGTGAATTTTAATTATTAAATTTTCTTCATATTTGTCCAATTCTATCAACTTATTGTTTGTGCCAGCAACTTCTATCAATAAGTGTTATTGAGCTATTTGATTTCACGACTGCATCTGAGTAGTTGTATAGGTTAGCTCAGTTCATTTTAGGCAAGCCCTTTTAAAAAAAAAAAAAACTGCAACTTTCACCCTTCCTGGAAGTCCTAACCAAGTACAGAGAAGCAGCACTTAATACTTACTGAATAAATGAAGAATGGATAAATGGTGAACAGGTGGCATTATCTCCAGTCCTAGCTCATTTCCATTCCCCTGCTTTCTGTTTTTTCTTTGTGATCATTATTTGTTCACCTAGCAAGGAGCAAGGTATCTTTTACCAGTTCGATGACGTTTGTCCCCTGGCCCTTCTCAGATACTTCACATCCTTAAGTGCACTCCCCTTTCTCTGACGTTGTATCATAACACACTAAAAAAACAAATGTGAACTGTCATTGCAACAGTAGACAGAAGAATACTAGGAGTTAAAATATTTTCTCTCCTTTAATTTTTCTTTTCTTCCTTTGTCTACTTATCCCATCTCTATCAAGGTTGGAATCCTTGTCCTTGCTCTTATCTTATGTGCTACTTCCTATCACTCACCCATCTTTGCCTCAAATCTCTGCTGTTATATCCCTGGTCTCATTCCTCTCACTCATCAGTCTCTTATCTCGGATATTTCTCTCATGTCTCCCCTCCTGTATTTCCCCTTTCCATTTAATTGTAGTGTTTAATTTCAGCACAGCATGAGTAGCTAAGAGAATGGACCATGTCCAGCTTGCCTGGGCTCAAATCTTAGCTCTGCATTAAACAGATGTTTGGCCTAAGGCAAGATACCTAACCACAGTTTTCTTCATCTAAGAAATGAGGATTAAATTTTATTTAAAAAAGGGAGATTATAAGAAGCAATATTTTTATGATCTGTAAAATTCATGCAAGAGTGCCTGGCACATAATAATTAAAATACTTAGTATATTCCAAATATACAACTTCACTCTGTTTATTTGTATAGTCTCTGCCTCTCACTTATTTCTTCTCTCTTCTTTCCCTTTTTCTCTCATCTTCTTCTTTCTTCTGATTCTCTGTGAAATTATTCTACTTCTATTCTTATCATTTAAGAACCAGGGAAGTTGTTCTGTGAATAAGGTCCTTAATTGGACCCATCACCAGACACAGAGGGAACTATTGGAATTGAATAGGTTATCTGATTTCATTAGCTCTCTGTACTTACAGAATGAAATATGGTATTTAATACTCTGATTTTTGCTTATTGTGAGGAAAAGTTTTAACTCTTAGACCTCAAGAACATGCCTTCTTTTCCTGATCTAGTAGGTTCTTTTATCGTTCCTATGCTTCAAATTAATCATCTTAGATCATCTGTGGGGTCATATATAACTTCATGATGAGGATACATTCTGAGTAGTTTCATTAGGTGACTATGTCATTGCTTGAATATTATAGAGTGTATTAGAACAAATCTAGGTGGTATAGCCTATTGCTAGGCCCAATTTGCACCAGCACATTGCTCTGATTTGCTCTGCCAGATTGCTCTTGCTGGATTTGTTCTGATAAGTAATTTTCCTGAACAATCAGCTATGCAGAGTTTCCAAAAAAGTATTCAACTGCCTTCATGTCAAGCATTTGCAGACTCACCATTCATGTTGATATTATATAATGAAAAATGATTCTTAAATTCTTTAAATCATCGAGAGTTAGCAGAAAATTCAACTTTACAGTCCAATACAGCACCTTTTCCAACATTACCAACAAGCTTTTTGCTTTGTCCATGGTCATCCCAAAGCTTAGAGGGATAAACTTCTCTGTCTGATTTTTAATCCAATAGATGATTTTCCATATCTGATAGAAGCCCTTTTTAAATTTTGTTTGTCCTGCTGCCTTAAAGGAAGCAGAGTTCTCTTTTAGAATTTTGATTTTTTTATTGACATGTATTAATTGTACATATAAGCAAAGTTCATATGGTTACTCTACATGTGCATACCATGATTCCTATCACCTTTCTCTTATACTTCAAGATTGCACTTATGCTGGAATGCTACATGCCTGACTGAAAAACAACAAGCACCAATGATTTTCCACCTATGTAGAGCTCATCACTTTCAATTTCCAGGTCAATCACTTATGTGGGCTCTTACTGGCAACATTAGCAGTGGATTATGCATCTTTAGGGACCGTGGTGAACAAACCAATGAAATTAAATCAAGCACATGAAGAAATGATACAATCAAGAGACTAGATACACCAGAGGTATGAGGCTGCTACTAATGTAATATGGCATTTTGTTTTACAGTAAACTATTTTATAACAAGTGGATGGAGTACACTCTAAAATAATGATTGAGATGTGGTAGAGTAAATATATAAGCCAGTAACAGTCATGTATCATCATTATCAAATCCTATCTACTGTAATGATTTGTGTACACTACATTTTTTATAACAGTGTCACTGCAAACCAATGACTAATACAGTGTGTTAGGACATTATGATGACTACAATGTCACTAGGCGACTATATTGTAATAATTTTATGTGACTACTCTTGCATATATGATTTTTTTTCACAGACCGAAATGTGGCACATGATTTTATTTATCTTTTATCCAATATCAAAATGGCTATTTCCTGTGTTGTGAAGTTTATCCTCTAGAAACTTTCTAGAGTCTCTTGAAGAAATTTTCATAAACTATTTAAGAATTTTGTAATGCTGTAACTGAGGCTTCCTTCTTATCTCATTCTAGTCCTTATCAGATCCAAGAGTCATTCTAAGACTGGGAGTGGCATCAAAACCTGAATTGGTAATAGATTTGCAATTAATGATGACCTAGGAGTACATTGAGCAGGTGTAATTGAGATTAATGGTGACTTGGGGATCAAGCATTAAAAAATCAGTTCTGCATGTTATGCTTATGTTGGATATATTTTTATGACAGGGGTGAAGGAGTAATAAGTAACACTGAACTTTGATACTGAGAGAAACTATTTTCTATTATTGTAGTTATTCAATAAAAACTTATGAAAACATCTTTTCTCAACAGTACAGCTTTTTTCAGAAAGATTTAACCTCTAATGAAAAATGATCAACCAATAAAACTCCTATTTCCTATTAGAAAAGATATTAATGTATTTTAAGTGGAAACTATATACTATAAGAAAAGGAGACAAGGAGATTTTTTTTCTCACAAAAAGATCAAATGGAAAAAAATTGTATTTACTAAAAATAAGTGTTTTTCTTTAAATAATTAACTTTTTTCTTTTTATTCCATGCTGCATTTCTGTGTTTTTATATATAATAATGTATGCTTAAAATATTTTACTTTTCATGTAACATAATATAAATGAGATGGCAAAAATTAGAAGATCAACTGTAACAGGAGCTTTGCTTTAGCTGTTAACTATTCCCCATTTTAAGATCTTACAGTGAAGCATTTTCAAATCAATCTTTTGTGTTTAATTGACTTTTTGCCTTTTAAATTTCAATTAGATATTCAATCTTGATATATTTATCTATAGCTACTAAACATGTACGATCATTTCTTCATCTCATACATTTCTCATATGCATTTGAAAGTTCAAAAGAAAATGGCAAGTATTAGGAAAAGAATCTAGTCTTTCATACATATTTTAAAGGACTCAAAAACTTGAATAATACAATCTCTTTCAGGTTTTATATTGTTAGCAACCTCATCCATAACCTTTAAAACACAGTTACAAAGTGATAGCACACAGCAGTTCAATATATCATCAGTGAGCATGTCATGCATAGCCCATCAATGGAATGTTCCATAAATGTTCTTAATGGCTTCAAACAAAAAGTTGGTTGGCATAAAACAAACTGAAATAAAAGCCTTGGGCAAAATGTTGATGTTTTACTCACATCTCATATAAGAAATATGCACTACTAGTTGTTTATGACAGTCCCTCAGAAAACTTTACATGACATATGAAATAAAACAGTAAAAATGGCAGGAACCTAAGTAAAAGAACATTTTCTCTAATAACCATATTTTTATTGTTTTTCTGAAAGAACTTCACTGTCACATCTAACTGGGGTAATGTTTGGTGAGTTGAAAACATAAAATATATAAATATAACACAGTTTTAATACCTGATATTAATATAATTAATGAACATACATTAAAATAAGAACATTTAGATTAGTTATGTAATTGGAATCAGAACAGTAAGCATTTTTCACTAAATTTACCTCTTCTTTACATGCTTTCTTTCCGTTTTTCTTGCTCTTAAGTTTAGCTGTACTTTCATCTTCACTCTTCTTTATACTTTTCCACAAAAGTCACAAGTAATAGTATTATAATTAACTCATATTTGGTAACTTGCTGATTCATAATTATTTCCTATAATATTCAGTATCTTTGGTACCATGAATAGGAAAACCATGTACCTAGAATTTTATTTCACTCTAATAACTAACTAAAGCAGTCACTGTTTTAGTTGTAAGGTCAAAAGAATCCTTTAATTTGACTATTTGTTAAATTTCCCTTTTCCTTATCTTAGGTCTTATACAGGATTTCTTAAATGAACTTCTTAAATTTTCTTCTAACATATTGTCATATTTACTGTTATAAAATAATTTCTGTTTTGTATTTATTTCCATTGTACAAAAGTTGGGATGATATACAAATGATAGAAATGTGTGCATTTGTATATATAATAACCACAAATAAGAAGGAACAAACAACCACAAATAACTTGAGATGATGAGTTATTAATATGAGTGTGTATCTTACTGCTGGGTGATAGATGCCATCTACTTTAACAAAATTAATTGATTTTTTATCCAAGAATGTGAACAGTTTTAAAAGTGAGGCGCATCCCCCTGAGGTGATTTCATAAAGAATTTAGTTTCATTTATTCAAGTGCATAAGTCATATTTGACACTTTCTCTTTGTGTCATATAATGTAATAGCACCCACCATAAAGAAACAGAAATGTCAGTCTGAAGTGACAGAGCTAAAATGATATGTAAAATATTGCCAAAGCACAAATCACCATTTGTACTACAGTTTAGAGGTTTCATTTTCTTATTGAAAAAGGAAAACATAAAGCTAGAAAGGTTGTTTTATTTTGGTGTCTTTTGTAGGTCATCCTTACAAATTCCAGATCCTCCTCTCTTTTTACTTTAAACTGTCAGACATCCCACTGAGCCTTCTTCTGGATGCCTCATTGAAAGCCTCTCCATGTGTTTCTGAGTGATGTGAAATCCATGAGGTGAAGAAACATGAATTACTCCTTTTTACTTGAAGAATTGCATATCTCGCATGGTTCAGAGGCAAATGTGTTTTCCAATAAATAAAAAATGAGAAATGAGAGAAAAATGTATCATTTCAATTCAATTTAATTTAATTCAATAAAAATTAATTCATCACCTGATATGAGCAAAACATTGCTATAAAAGTCCACTTCATCTTTGAAGTGGAGTTTTCCTAATCACAGAAAGGAAACAAACAAAAAACATGATCTTATTTCTACCAGTAAAGAGTCAATAATGACTCATAATAAGTGTTAAACTGAACTGAACAAAGAATAATGACAGCAAGGCTTATAAAAATACCTAAAGGATATACAATGCCATAATTTTACAGTGAAGTAAAGAAATAGAAAAGAGATTAGTATTGGGATATAATATTTGGTAATTTTATAATAGCATCAAATATTAAAAAGTAAGTCATTACAAATCTTGTGACAAGCAATGCTAAAGTGTACATCATTACAAAAATCTATGAAAATAATAATTTTGGAGTCACATCAGCAAATATATACTGAGAAAATTAGCACCAGTCTCATATTTGAACTTTGAACTTTAGTCTTAATATTAAACACTTTAAATAGAAACAACATCATCAATTCAACTTTATAAATTGCTTTGTAATAAGTGTGAAAACTATTGGTATTATTCTCACGTCCATTAAACAGAATGTTATTAAAATTTTGGAGTGTTAAGTGAAAAACAGTCTTTGATGCTTCAAATGAATTTTCCTGTTTACGTTCAATGTAGACAAATCAGATCAAGAAGGTGTTTTTGTTTTGTTGTTGATGTTATTTAGATCAACAACAGAAAAAATAACTTTGACATTCATTTTCAACTTTTTTTCTTTCTTTTCTTTATGGTTGTGCACGATGCAGATTCATACCATCCGTGTAATCATACATGCACATAGGGTAATGATGTCCGTCTCATTCCACCATTTTTCATACTCACCCCCCTCATTTCCCTCTACATAATCTAAAGTTTGGACAGTGAATAATAGGAAAGGATAATAGGTTTGAAATCCAAGTGACAAAAAACAGTACTTTTTCTTTTATCTTACCTTTCTGAATAGAACCAGCTGTGGCGAAGGATTTGAAGAGGTGGAGAACAAAATATATTCATCCATATAATAAGAAAATAGTATTAAGATTGCTAATGTATACCACAGGTATTTTGTTTGGTGCCTTACAATTGCTTCTTATATATTAGGTTAAATTAATAAGTGCCAGTTCTATTAATATTTATCCTGCCAAATTTGCCCATAAATCAAAGATACTATCTATGACTTGCTAAGATTCGGCACTTCCTTTCACTGTTTAGCCCCTCCCTGGTTCCACACACTCAATTCCTAATTAAATTATTAACCTTACAGTAGAGAGAATTGGACCACTGCAGCACTCTTTTATATTGATAGGACACTCATTCATACTTGAGGGAAAAAATAGGCCAATTCTTAGGATTTGTTGCTCCGTAAGAAATGTATTTCTCCTTTTCTCTATCTCTCCTCTCAGAAAATGATACTTTCTCATATGAACCTATATGACGTATGGAGGGGAGACATACAGGTCTGATTTATTCCTCCTAATATTTCTCCTTTCCTTGGAAAGGAGCACAAATATTCCATCTAAAGGACAGTTATTCAATAAATCAAACAATAATTTGGATCAATCCATAAATATTTTAGGGTACTTTAAATTCCAGATTTTTTTAAACTTTTAGATAATACTTTCCCTTGTATATAATTACAAAGTATTTTTTAAGTATATGAAAAGATCAAACATTTATCTTTGAACACCTCTTATGCATGTGTAAGGCTTAATTAAATTCATAGAAACTTTGCTTATTTCACAAGATTTTAAATATTTGAAGGAGAAAAATATACATTACACATGAAAAGTCTGTGAAAAATCTATTATTTTCTGTTTTAATTTTTTTTTACAAATTAAGATTGTTAGGAATGGCTCTCAGTTTGGTGTCCAACATAATCTATGCAACTCTATGTGTGAATCAAAACCTTACCTAAATTTTATTCTAAGGACTCAACTACTCGGCAACACTCCTCTACCTAGAGGGTAAAATTAGAATCATTATCAGAGTTGGAAAAGTTTTTATTATGGATTCAAACACATTTTTTTATTCTCTTTTGCCATGACTTTATTTAAAAATGTCTGAATGTATTCAGATTTTTCAAACTACATAATTTAAAATATTAGGAATTTAAGTTTTATTATTATAATTGTTCTTCATAGAACTAGTTGTAACTATAG
This sequence comes from Sciurus carolinensis, assembly GCF_902686445.1. Lineage (NCBI taxonomy): Eukaryota > Metazoa > Chordata > Mammalia > Rodentia > Sciuridae > Sciurus > Sciurus carolinensis. The sequence goes on along the minus strand of NC_062217.1, from coordinate 58,487,191 downwards.
AAATGTTAAATCAGACATTCCATTGTACAGTTTTAAAGCAGATGATATTGTTTATTTGTACATGAATTTTCACAGCTTAAATGTTTATTTGCTTTTCCCCATAGAAATCTGGATTTAACTTTTCATTGAATAAAGTATCTTATACTTCATATCGTCAAAGCAATTTCATTATGCTTCATGCATTAGTTTAAAGAACAATGTAGAATATGAATAGTAATTGTAAATAGATTTAAATGACTTCATTGATTGGCATGGAATTTCAATATTTTTATTATATTCTAGTTTCAAAATTGTTTTAGTCTATTAAGATGATAGCTTAAAAATAATAGCATTGTGTGTTGATCCTCAGATAATCATAAAATGTAGTGAAATGTGGGACTTTCAGAATAGATCTTCTAATCCACTTTTAATATGACCTAAACAGTCATCTCTTTGTTCAGAAAATAACTAAGTTTCTAGAAGACAAGAGTGCTAAAATATATGTAATTTAAATGATGTTCCTTTGCTAAAAATAATTGTTTCCAAGAAGAAATTATCTGATACAATCTCTTATCTGCAATGGATAACTTCTTACCTTCATTTTATAGAAATATCTTTCATTGTGTTAATTATAGTAGAATGTTTTAACTATGTGATTTTAACCACAGAGAGGAAGGTTAATCAACATACAGAAAAGTAAATATAAATCTAATGTTAAAATTTTTTATATTATTTAAAAGAAAAATCCTATTCACTTTATAATTAATACACTTTATGTTACAAATAGCTTTAAAGTTTCCCAATATGAATTCCAATAGATTGCAATGAAAAGCAGGGATACTACTTTCTAGAGTTGGAGAAAAGTTTATTCTGTAGTATTTTGATTTCCAAAATTTCATTTGACTTATTGCTCAAAATATTTCCATGACAAAGTTGGAATATTGTCTTCGAGATCTATTGTCACTGAAAGTGTGGTCATGCAAGCAAGACTTGCTTCATCTTGGAGTCTGTTAGAAATGCAAAATTCCAGGCATATTGCAGAACGATTTAATCAGAAATTGCATTTTAGCAAAAATTTACACTTGTTTTTATATGCACATTAAAGATTTGGAAGAACCACATTAAGAAATGTTGGCAAATTTTTGCTCTATTTTCTTATCTAAGAAACTGAATATAAAATTCATAAACTACTTCAGAGTAAAAGAAAAATTTATATACATGCATTCTTAGGGATGTAAGTAATATATTACCATGAAATTTACTTAAACTACCTGTATTTTTATAAACATGTTTATGATTTGAATAGGTAGTTCTGACATAATTATAAAAGTGATATCTTTCATTCTTGCTATCATAGACTACTCTTTGGTAATGAGAAAAATAAGTCACTGACTTTGGACTTGAAGTTCAGAGAAAACTTTCTGGATGTATAACTCGGGCAGTTGAAAAGATATCATATATATCAGTTTGAAGAGAAATAGAATCAAATAATATTTGGAGAATCTTTTATTTAGCAATTGATGGGTGGCACAATTTAAATTGATAGGCAAAGATGGTTGGATATGAACAATGAATGATATATGCATATATGGAAATATCACAGTGAATTCCATTAATATGTACAATTAATATTTTTTAATAAAAAGATAATAAGGTGTGTAAATTGGGAGAAGATATGTTATGGGGAAATGAATTGACATGTTTGATTGGAGTTCAAGTAGGTAATTAGATACATGAGTATGGAGTTTGGTAGAAAGTTAGTTATAAATTTTGAATCATCAATTCATAGATGGTATTTAATATCATGGGACAGAATGAGATGTTCTGTAAAATTCTGTCAACAGTAAAATGGGACTTTGAACTAATATATGACCTACTGACGGATATGGAGAAAAAAGAGGTATATTCAATAAGATAAGCAGGAGAAAGAGCCAGCCAGTAAAATCACAGGAAAATAAGAAAAATGCTCAGGCAAAAGCTAAGAATAAGATTTTTTCAAGAATGAAAGAACAGGCAAACACCTGGAGGTCTTTTCTCTGGGTGCTGCTGCTACCTTCAATGCTGCTGCAGACACCCAGAGATATTTTCTCTGGGTATGACTGTCATCTACCCTGCTGCTGCCAACCCTGCTGCTGTCACCCCCAGGTCACCTGAAGTTCTTCTCCTTGACTGCTGTAATTGCAGCCACAGATATCCCCACCCACAGCTGCCACTGATCCCCCCACCTGCTGCTGGTGACAATGACCCACTGCAGTTATTGCTGTACCGCTGCCTACTGCTAACAACCCCCGCCACTAACATTTGCACCACCGCCCAGAGGTTCACTGCCAGGGAACTCCAGGTTTGGTTGCACATAGCTGCATTCATCGTGGGTGTGGGGGTTTGGGGTGCCAACAGGTTTGCTACTACTGCCATCTTGGGGCACTGCTGCCCCTGCCTGGGGAAGCCAGCCAGGATCTGGAGGTTCAGTGTCAGGGAGCCTGTGGGTTTGACTGCACCTGGGGTCTTCCACTTGGGAGTGCTGGTGGGCACCACCCGGTTGCTGTTTCTGGGGACTGCTCATCCCTGGTGGTCTCTCTCCAATTTTCAGTGGCATTGAAATCTTAGGACTGCATCACAGCCAAACCCAGGATATCTAAAGGCCAGATTGGTGGGATAGCGACTGGGTCTGCCAGGGCCAGTCTGGGTCAGGCAATCCTGTGAGAAGTCAGAGACAGGGCTGAGAAACTTTCAAATGCCAGCAGAGACTGTTGTTCAGTTTTCCATGGAAATTTATTTTATTTTTATTTTTTTCTTCTCTAACATCTCTCTCCACCATATGCAGCAAGGTATTTTTCATACATCAGTTTGTTGAGGATGATGATATATGCATGAGGTTCTGTTGTATAATCTTGTATTTTTAATTATTTTCCTCTTTATATGTATTCTTCCTCTCACTTAACTGTTTTTCTGGATTCCCTTTCTACCTTTTCTTTACCTAACAGCCAATCTCTGTTGGTTCATCTTCCACTCTTCCTGTAGATTTTTACTTCTAGCTTCTCTCTTTTTCCTCAAAATGAAGCTAGGAGGTCAGGGAACTACATATTTCAAGCTGTGAAAGAAAATGGATGCCAACCAAAAATTTTATATCCAGCGAGATTAAGTTTCAGATTTGAAGATGAAATAAAAATCTTCCATGATAAATAAAAGTCCTACACTATTACTGTTCTCTTTTTGTCCACCACTTGAAATTGTGAATGCTTTTAGCAAATTTTCTATTTTTATTCTAGATAGTGATTGAACTCATCATTTCTGTTTATAACAAAAAAGCAGTAGATGCCTTGGTGGGCATTACATTTAAGGCTATATGTTGTTTGCATTGGTGCTGTTGATATTGGTCTCCCTTTTAAAGGTGGGGTGCTAGAAATCTTAAGGACACTACAGATCTACTACCTCAGATTCATACAACTAAATAGGAAAACACACAAGCAACATGGAACAAAACAACAACAACAACAACAACAATAACAACAAAAAACAAGGGAACAAGGGAACAAATTGCCCAGACAAATCAAGAAGCCCCAATAAAAGAATCCACTAACAACACAGTAGAAGAAATGTCCAAGAAGGAGTTTAGAGTGTACATAGTTAAACTGACCTGAGAAGTAAAAGACAGTATAAAAAGTGAAATCAAAGAGAAAATATGGGAAGTGAAAGATCACTAAAGAGTTAGAGATTATGAAAATAAAAAAGCAGAAACCCTCAAAATTAAGGAATTAATAAACCAAATTACAAATTCAATGGAAAGCATCACCATCAGACTAGACCATTTGGAAGACACAACCTCCGATAATGAAGACAAAATATTTAATATTGAAAATAAAGTTTGCCATGTGAGAATATGGTAAGAATCTATGAATAGAACTTCCAAGAATTATGGGATAACATGAAAGGACCAAGTGTAAGAGTTATTGGGATAGATGAAGGTGCAGAAATACAAACCAAAGGAATGCACAGTTTTCAAAGACATAATATCAGGAAATTTCCCAAACCTAAAGAATGAATTGAAAAATCAAATACAAGAGGCTTACAGGACCCCAAATGTACAAAATTACAGTAGACCCACACCAAGACACATTATTATGAGAATGATTAAAATACAGAAAAAGGATAAAATCCTACAGGCCATGAGAGTAAAAAACAAATTACATACAGGAGGAAATCAATTCAGATCTCAACTGATTTCTCAACCCAAACACTCAAAACTAGGAGGTCATAGAACTACATATTCCAAGCTCTGAAAGAAAATGAATGCCAACCAAAAATTTTATGTCCAGCAAGATTAAGTTTCAGATTTGAAGATGAAATACAAACTTTCCATGATAAATAAAAGTTAAAATAATTCACAATTAGAAAGTTTGTTCTACAGAACATTCTCAACAAAATATTCCATGAAGAAGAATTGAAAAAAAAAAAAAAATTTGAAAGCCAGCAAAAGGAGGAACTATTGTCTAGATTTGGTAGAGGGAAATGAAGGGATGGGAAAGTGTATGGAGGTAGGAAGGGTAGTTGAGTGAAACAGGCATGATCACCTCATGTACATATATGACTGTATGACCAATGTGATCCTATAATATGTACAATCAGAAAAATGAGAAATTATACTCCATTTATGAATAATTTATCAAAATGCATAAATGCATCCTACTGTCATGTATAGCTAATTATAACAAATTAAAAAATAAAAAATAAGATAAAAGTAAAATGAAATATTGAAAAAAAGAATAGATATCCTTCTTGCAAATGACAAGTGAATCAATAAGATAAGAAAACTACAAGCTTTATCTTTTTTTTAGGCACTGAAGTTCTTAACAAGAACTGCATATTAGACTTAGACAAAGAATGCAGTGGGTTGAGAAGGCAAAGCAGGTGAGGAAAGAAGCAAAGCGTTCATGACCCAAAGGACTTAATATAAGCATACTACAGTGACACAGTGACATCAATGTTTATAGCAGCCTAATTCACAATAGCTAAACTATGGAACAACCTAGATGCCCTTCAATAGATGAATGGATAAAGAAAATGTGTTGCATATACACAACGAAATATTACTCAGTCTTAAAAGAAGAATGAGGTTATGGCATTTGCAGGTAAATTGATAGAACTAGAGAATACCATGCTAAGTGAAATAAGCCAATCCTAAAAAAACATAGGACAAATGTTAAGCAGATTCTGATCCATAGTTGGGGGTGGGTGAAGAAAGAACTTTGGATAGTGCAGAGGGGAATGAGGGGAAATGCATTCTATTGTCATGTACAACCAATTAGAACAAATAATATATGTAAATATATTAAATTATATATATATTAAATTATACATATACATTAAAAAAAGAGTTCATGAAAACTTCAAGTTTTATCGTTAAAGGAATAGAGAACTAGATAAAACAGAGTTCCTTTTGATTGAACATAATGCATTTTTAGAGAGAAGGGTATTGACAAATTCAAAAAACTGATCATCATTGTCCACCATCATCCACTCTGGAATTGGAGTAAAGGGGAGAATGACAAAGGATGTGATTATAGAATTGAGCAACGAGCAGATTATGAAGCAAATTTCAGATATGATACACATTTTGAAGTTTATTAATGAAAAGAATCTCTGACATGCTTTCTTCAGGTAATGTCACAACAAGAATTTGGGATGGAAAATTCACCACTGATGCATCTGGAGAGTAGATGTTAGAAGTATGATGGTGAGAAAGATGAACTGCTTTAGATAGCAGTTTCAAAATACAGGTTAGACAGCAACATCTTCAACCAGGGTTGTGGAGGTAGAGGTGGAAAGAGATGAAAGGACTGTAGAAAAATTTAGAAAGTGAAAAGAGAATAACATTTGGTAGATTCTAAGAAGTGAAACAAGAGTAAAGGGGGATCTGCCCAATTAGGCTAATAGTTAAAACATTCACTGGGATTGGGAACATTTCCATAACCAAAGACAGTTTCGTTAGTTTTGGATGCTCTGTTTCTTATTTGTCCATGGGAATCCAAGTAACATTATGCTGTAGATAATTTGGTATGTAGGTTGAAGCTCCCAGTAGCGATCTGGCAAGAACAAGTAAACTTAAGAACAAAAAGTGTTGGGTCAGAGTGGACACAATTTCCAGGAAGAGAATACAAAATTAAAAATGAAGCCAGGAAAAAATTCTAAGGATTCATCAATATTTAAAGAGAAGAGAATATTAAATACAAATATGAAAAAGATCCCCAGAGTTTATAACAAATGAATAGCAAAATAAGTTAATTTTAAAATATGTAGTTATCTATTCTGTGACTAAAATAAAAACAGTTGTTTTCTCATAAGATTTTAATGTTTTGTTTACCAAAGTAAAAAAAAAAAAAAAAAAAAAAACATCAATTTTCCCCCTGAACATAATGGACATCATTCCATTGTACATGGAATATGTAAATGGCCCTTGTTCACACTTTCCTTCTAAACTTGTTACCAATTATTAAGATAATCTGACAGTTGCACTGCTCTTTATTTGTTTTTACATGTGCTAATTCCGTAATTGACTTAAAATGCATTTTTTTGAGTTGTATGTTAAACAGTGTCATCCTAAAGATTCAGCTATAGCATTAGATCTCTGCATGTGTGTCAAAATGAAGTGGACTAGAGATCATAGATCACACTATGAATGTGGAGAAGATAAAAAGGAACAGGAGGCTAAAATGTAATTTGATAAATCTATACATAAAAATGCATACATGTTTATATATCTCTAAATGTACGTGTGCTTCACATACATTCTACAAGCCATAAGAAAAATGGACAAAAAAGATAAGGTAGTCTTATATTTGACAATATATGATATAAAATGATTGTTCTGGCTGAATATCAATTTGTAACATTTTTAACAGAGTCATCTTCCATAAGCATTTTTGTAAGCACTATTTTTCTTTTCCTTTTTCTTTGAGGGGGGTTACCAGGGATTGAATTCAGGGGCACTTGACCACTAAGCCACATCCCCAGCCTTATATTGTATTTTATTTAGAGCCAGCGTCTAACTGAGTTGCTTAGTAACTCACTTTTGCTGTAGTCCTCCTGCCTCAGCCTTTCAAGCTGCTGAGGCACTATTTAAAAACATTTATTTGTTCCACTAATAAGAACTATCCTAATGCTGAAATCTCATAGTAAGGAATGTGATAAATATAGATGCACAGCAGTCATCAGCATGATTATTTTGTTAATCTAGTTAACTTGTCCTAAAACAAGCTGTCTGTGTAGATTTTGGTTATTGCAAATGATAAGAGGTAGTATGATGTAGCCTGATCATCCTTCAAAAGCATTTGGAATTATCCCAAGACACTACAATGCCAAAGGAGTATGAGTATATGTTATAATGATGGCAAAGAGAATTTTAAAGCAGCACTTTGAGTAGCAATTAAAACTTTTCTGCATTGAAAACAGATAATGGAGACATAGGCTATACAAATATGGTAAAATGTTAATATATATTGGGCCTTATCCTATGCTGTAAGTTTATTTTAATTATATATTTTACAGCAGTAATTATATGTTTAACTGTAATATTAACAAGATTTAAATTTAACATTATTCTTTCACTAATCTTGCACTGTTTCATAAAAAAAATCAACCATCACAACACCTTAGATTAATAAGGTACTGTTATTTCATTTTTTTAAAATGAGGACACTGAACTATACACTAGTTAATTAACTTGAGAAAATGAAGAATTAATGAGAGCAGTGACTCCCACTTTAGTGAAGGTTAGGAAGTCAAACTGACAACGTATCTATTTTCTGTAATTTACACACTCCATTCATTTAGCCTAGTTGGTGCTAATTCTACAAGGGTTATGATCAGTACACCTTAGAGAAGTAACCTAGATTCTCCTAGTTCTAATGTCAAAAAGGTGACCCATTATTAAAAATGGTTCTCCATGGGGTTCAACAACCTTGCCCAAAATCATATGGCCCTGTTTCACAGTACCATTTATTGGGAAACAAGAAAACGTGTAGTCAGAGGAAGGCAAATTGAAGTAGGCTCTTTGGATAATTAATTTTACCAGTTTCAGATAGTCATGTGAAACCCAGGGCAACAAATCTTGGGACCAAATAATTATACCTTATAGTAGGTACATACATACTGATCAAATTCAGTTTTGGCAAATAATTACAGATACATCTCTATTACCTCATCTCCTGAGACATTTTGTCATTACTGGAGAATTCCTTCTTTGCCAAGGTACAGGACAATTTTCTTTTCTAAATTATAGGACAGAGTTTTTATTCTAAGTTTGGTCTTAATGCCTGCATCATAGTTCTAGAGTTGTTAATTGATGTGCAGGTGTCTGGAATACACATCAGACCTAATTAATGATAATATTTGCTATAATCACAGGAATCTACATTTTAAATCATCACTTTCGGTGGATCCTAAGAGCATTAAAAGTATTCCCTTAAGGTAACCAAGGACATGATATACTTTAGACAATTGTGACTTACATTTATTGAAATTTCAGGAAAGAGTTGGAGAAGGGAATTTAGTAATTAATTTTATCCTGCTAATTTAATTTAAATCTCTCTTTTTTATATACTTTTCAAATTTGACTTCCAAATTTGTCCCTTTCCTGGAGTTTCTAACTTGGAATCTTACGTATTCCTAAAATCTCTTTTAACGGCAGTGTTCTTGCTTTCTATAGTCTGTTCTCCATTCAGAATCTGATTTTAATTCCAAAACCACTACCCAGTGGCACTTACCTCCTGTTCACTGACAAATAAATGTATCCTATAAAAATAATGCCTCCAGATTCCCTCCTTCTGTTCCATCCACTTTCTCAGTAATCCCAGCATTTGGCCTCTCTCTGCCTTAGTTACGAGTACACACTCCTAACCCCTTAGGTACTTCAAAGAGACTGAAACATATCTGTTCATGGGAGAACAGGTCAGTTCTCTTAGTACTTTTTCTAATGGGCTAATTTAAAAGATAGACTTTCATTTATTAAACTAGTATGTTCAATAGACAACTACTGTTCTCAAGATTTATAAAGTCTAGCTTGCTAAACAATAGTTCTTTGCTGGTGCTGTAGACATGAAAGGATAAAATTCTTTTATCGACCAGTGAGTTTTACCAATCAAATTAGTCTAAGAGTGAGAAAATACAAAGTGTCTATAAAATATATAGAAAAATTTGACAATTATCATCTATTTGAATACTTACTATAAATTAAATGCTAGATGCTTGAGTTATACTATTTACTAAATTACATGTGTGTAAATTTTCCATGAATTAGTGGGGAAAATATAAACATAGTATATAATAGCTTATAAGGTAGCCACTATCTATGTGACTTTTAAATTTTTTTAATTAAAGTTTTGTTCTGAGATAAATTCACATTTAGTTGGAAGAAATAATATAAAAAGAGCCTATGTAATCTTTATTCCCAGTGGTAACATCTTGTAAATGTATATTGCAAAATAACACCTAGGATAATTATACCATCAAGACACAAATATTTCTATTGCCACAATCATCTCACATTCCTTTTTATAGCCATGGTCATCTCCCTCCTGCTGTCCCCTCTTCGATCTCTAAACCATTAATCGGTTTTCCATTTTTGTAGTTTTGTCATTTCATAAGCACCATTGCTTATGGAATCATATGTATGAAATTAGTTGTTATTGCATTATTTCCAATAAGCATAGTTCTATGAAAATTCACCTGGTTAGTGTTTATGTCAATGGGTCATTCTTTTCTTTTTTTTTTTTTTTTTGGATGGTGCCAGGAATTGAACCCAAGGCCTTGTGCATGCAAAACAGGCACTCTACCAACTGAACTATATCCCCAGTCCCAATAGTTCATCCTTTTATGCTATTGAATAATGTTCTATGGCAGGATGTACCAGAGTTTGTCAATTTTACATTTGAAGGTTATATGGATTCTAGTTTTTGAATTTATTAGTAAAGCTATGATAAACATTTATGTATTGGATTTTATATGAACCAAAGATATTTATGTATAAATAGATCTTCCAAGTCCTTACTATTAAGAAATGTATGAATGATAATGATTAAATTAATTCTCACCAACATTTGTTTCTCTCTATAGATATGTGCACGCGCACACACACACACACACACACGCCATTTTGATGGCAATATCTCACTGTGGTACAATTTGCACTTACATTTTCTGTGTTTATTTGTTACATGAACATTATTTTCAGCAACATGTCTGTTCAGACATGTTGCCCATTTTTAAATGAACTCTTGTAAAAACCTCATGAATTTGGAGAGTTCCTTATATACTCTAATTCTTTGTCAGATATGTGGTTTGCAAATATTTCTCTCAGGATATAGTTCAGTCTTTTAATCTTCCTAAGGGCTTCTCACAAGTCCTATTTTTGAAAAAAATATATATTTGCAGTCCACATTATCATTATTTTAACATTATGAAAGACACTTTTTGTGTCAGGTCTGCAAACTCTTTTCTTAGCCATAGGCCCCAAATACTTTATTCCTATGTGTTTTTACTAATTTGTTTGTTTGAGTAAAATGTGAAACTAACTCAAGGTTCCATTTTCTCTCTGGATTCTTCATTTTATTCCATTGACCTATGTTTCCTTCTAGCATTATCAGACAGCCTTACTGCTATAGCTATAAAAAATAATAATAATTAAAAAAATTTAAGAAAACAACAAAACTTGAAGTAGATTTATTTCTCACATAATTTTTCTCATTCAGAATTTTTTACCTATTATAATTTCTTGCCTTTTAATATCAATATTATATATTTATTTATTTATTTTGTATCTGGAATTGAACCCAGGGGAATTCGACCACTAAGCCACATCCCTAGCCCTATTTTGTATTTTGCTAAGAGTCAGAGTCTCACTGAGTTGCTTAGTGCCTTGCTAAGTTGTTGAGACTGGCTTTGAAACTTGCGCTCATGCCTCAACCTCTCAAAATGCTGGGATTGCAGATATGTGCCACTGTACCGGGCTTAATGTAAGTATTAGAATAAATTTGTATTATTTTTCAAAATATTGGAGTATCAAGAGGAAATTTATTTAAAGATGAGTATGAATTTGGGAAAAATTGACATTTCATTTCATTTGTACCTCTTATCTCTTTTTTGCTATTAAACCTAGTATTATACATGTTTAAAAAATTTCAGCTCCTGGTAGTCATAGCACTGTATAGAAATATCATTGAGTTTTTAATGTTTATCTTTTTTTAAAATGTAGGTAATCATGTGATCTGCCATGGGAGACAGTTTTATATCTTTATTTCTGTTCTCTATGTCTTTGATAAAAGTTTCAGCCATATTGTACTAACTAAAAGTGTCAACACTATATTAAGGGTGGTGAGAGCCCACATTCTTGCCTTATTCCTAATTTAGAAAGCATGCAGTCCATATGATTTAAATGTAATGTAACCATTGATTTATTCCTGAGTATCTTCAATCAGTTGACAATTCTCATTCTGATTTTTCTGAAGATTTTTAGCAGGTGTCTTTTTCATCTTGGGCTGCCATGCCAAAAAAAAAAAAAAAAAAAAAAAAATCCACAGACTGGTGTGGCTTAAACAACAGAAACTTATTTCCTAACGGTTCTGGAGACTGGAGATCCTCAATTAGGGTGCTAGCATATTGGGATTTCACAAGTGCTTTTTTCCTGGCTTGTAAACATCTGCCTTCCTTCTATTTCTTCACATGGCATTTACATGATGTGTATCCACAAAGAGACATCTCTTCCTCTGCTTATAAGGCAAATCATTCTATTGGATAAGGACATCTCCATTATGGCCTCATTTAACTTTGTTATTCCCCAGCCCTCTGAAAGCTCTATCTCCAATTCAGTTAAAATGGAGATTGGAGCTTCCACTCAAAAATTTGTGGGGGTGGAGGAATAATTCAGTCCCTAACATCATGAATGACTGCTAAATTTTTCAAAATGCCATTTGTGCATTAACAATAGGATCATGTGATTTTTCTTTGACCTGTAATATAGGAATTATAGTCAAATAACGAACCAGGTATTAATCCCGACAATAAACCACATGTGGTCTTGATATAGAATTAAGTTTATGTATTGTAGAATTCTACATACAAATACTTCGTTAAAAGTTTTTTTTTTTTTTAATCTTTTGGTTGAATTTTGGCAGCTTGTGTTCTTTGAGGATTTGCTTTGTTCAAGTTGTCAGATTTACGTGTGTAGAAATGTTGGTAGTATTTCTTTACTATCCTTTAGATATAGACTCTACAGTAATATCTTCTTTTTCATTTATGATATTGCTAATTGGTGACTACTCCCTTTTATGCTTCGTGAGTCTTGCTCGAGATTTGTCAGTTTTATTGAACTTCACAAAGAACCATTTTTTTAGAATTGATTTTTTGTTTCCAGTTTAATTTATTTCTCTTCTCTTCTTAATTATTTGCTTTGTTTATTTTTATATTCTTTTTAAAAATATCTTTGAGGTAGTAGTTTAGTCTCAATTTGGAAAGTTTTTCTTTTCTAATCTGTTCATTTATTGCTATAAATAGCCTTCTCATCCACGCTTTAGCTAGGTCCCACAAATTTTTATGTCATATTGTAACAGTAATCCACTTCACCTTTTGAATATAGATCTGAGACTTAGTTTTAAAAGGTATATGTTTTCTTTTTCCTCTTCTCCCTCTCCCCCTTCCTAACCTGGGGATGGGAAACAAGATTACCTTGAGTTATCTGTGCTCCACAGGAAGGAGATATCTGCCAGAGGATCTAGGAAGTGAGTATCTCTCAGATTAACAAGTGAATGTGAACACACCATCAGGGTCCCCTGAGGCCACATCAGGGCACACCTGGAATGTAGCCTTTGAAGAAGTCCTTTAAAAGCCCCCTGTTCCTTCTGATGGGGAGAATCATAGTCCTTGGGACTGGAGTTCCCTGGGTTTCTCCTTTTCTAGCAAAGCAATAAAACTTCTTTTTTCCTTTTTCTCAAAACCGTATCCTCATTATCAAATTGGCATTGGGGATAAGGACCAAGCTTTCTGCAGTAATATTTTAATTTTCTTTTAATTCAATGTATTTTGTGTTTCTTCCACCACCATCCAAAAGAATCTTCCTTTGTTACATGAATTCTATAAAATAAGTTATTTCCATGTGTTTTCAGAATTCTTTTGTTCAATTACTATTTTTAGCATAAATCCATCACGGCGAAAAAATAATATCTACTTGGTTTCAATTCTTTTAAATTTTTGTGGTCTACTTTCTTATAACTCAGATGGCACTTAAAAGTAATGATATTGTGCCGTTACTGAGTGAAGTGTTTCATAAACGAATTAGATCCTATTGTTTACTGTTGTTGAGTTATTCTAAGTCTTTTTTGATTTTCTATAGTTGTTTTATCAAAATTTGAAGTTTTAAACACTGATTTTGGATTTTTCTGTTTCTTAATTTTTTTGATTTTTTTTTTAACTTTTCTTTGGGGAGCGGTTTCTATTTTCCAGTTTGTTATTTGATCTGTAGTTTTGAGTTTATCATTTTGTGTAGCTGTTGTTATGGTAGTTCTAGACATTACATTATATGTATGCATAAACTTATCAGTCTTCTGCTATTGCTATCTGGTATGGTTTGGATCTAGAGTGGTCTTCAAAAGGTCCATGTGTTAAAGGCTTGGTCTCCAGGGTGTTGCTCTTAGGAGGTGGTAGAATCTTCCAAAGGTGAGGCTTTGTGGGAGATCTTTAAGCCATTGGGGGATGTACCCTTAAATGGATTGCAGGATCTCTGTCCCTTCTCTCTTGCTGTTTCCTGGTTCACAATGAGGTGAGTGGTTTTTTCTTTGCCATGATCTCCCAACATCATATGCTGCCTTCTCACATGCCAGCAAGCAAAATGGCCCATGAAGGATGTTTTTGATGAAATGATGAAAAAAAATAAATCTTTTAGTTTTGTATGGTAATTATCTCAGATATCTTTCATAATATCAGAAAGCTGACCAATACAGAAAATTAGTACTGTGGGGTGTATTTCACATTACTATATCCCTGACAATGTGGAGAAGCCTTTGGAATTGATTTATGGGAAACATTTCAAAGAGTTTGGAGGAGGAAGCTAGACTGCTATAACTAGAGCTTCACAAGTGAGTCTGGTAAGGACTCAAAAGATGAGATTGCTGATAGAAAAGTAGACAGCAAAGTTTGTGCTGATGATGTTTCAAATGGAAATAAGTGCTCCATTGGGAATAAGACTTAACAGACACCCTTGTGATATTGTGGCAAATAATTTTAATGCACTTTTTTCCCACACTCTACTTGTGGGAGTCTAAGTTATGGTGATGAAATAGTTTTCTCAATGCAGTACAGCATTTAGGCAGAAAGATGGGAATTACTGGCTGGTTTTAACCAAATTTTCAGTTCAAAAAAGAGTAGAGCAGAAAGATTTGAAAAACTTGTAGCTTTGTCCCAAAGAAATTCATGTAAAATCTTAGTCAAGGAGAGTGTGGTTATTAGTGCTGATTAAAATAAACCAGGTGCCTTGTACCTATACAGTAAGAAGAAGGCCCTGAAGGAATCTTATGCATCTGCAGAGGTCCCCCCTCTCATCACATGCTCAAATGTACAGAAATGTGTATTTGTTTCAATGTGTTTCCAGGGTGGATTCCTTGAGGTAAACAACCCTAAGGCACAGTGCTTACCCAGGACCACTTAGGGAACCATTTCTCTTGGATGTTTCCCTGTGTTCAACTGACAAGGCTTTCAGAGGATGTTTCAGCCCTGGGTCAAGTGGACCCAGATACAGCTGCACCCAGGGCCGGGGGATACTAAACCTTGGCATCATCCATGTGATGCTAGTTTTGCAGGCAAACAGTTTGAGTTATGGAGTCATGGTGGCTTTTACCAAATTTAAGATGAAATCTGGGAAGTCCAGGCCATATACTGCAGAGTCAGAGTACCTCAAAACAACCCCTGTGGAACATATATGTAGTGAAACTTGGGATGAAGCTAAAGCTGAAAAAATGAAAAACCCAGGAAAGTAGAGACACCAACATCATGCAATGCCTACCCAAGGAAGATACAGGCAGCAAACAGAACCAGCCAGAGAATGACCAAGTGGGTTGCAACCAGCAAGGGCATAGGGATAAGAACTGCCTGAGATTTGGGGAGCTCTCATCCTTCTACAGTGAACTGCATATGTTAAACATGGAGATTTAGGAATTAATATTTGTGTGTATTGGGTTTGGTCTTTCTTTGGACAGTGTTATTTGCCTATTCCTCCCTTTTAGAATAGATTTGCTTACCCTGTGCTTACCTCACCATTGTGTCTTGAAATACTTGATTTTCTTTTTTGTTTTTATAGGGACTCACATTTGACTTTGGACCTGAATTTTTATAGCAATGCTGCATCAGGTAAGACTGTGGAGTCTTGCACATTAAGTGTATTTGCATTGTGTAATGAACCTGAGCTTATGTGGGCCTGGGGTGGAATGCTATGGCTTCATATTGAATGTTACATAAAAATGCCATGAGTTCATTTATCATTGGGAATTCGCAAAAACTTTAAGACTAGGGCCTGGTGGCAGATCTTAAGATCACTTCCATTTGAATGATAATTATTATATAATTTAATAAGCTAGAATAGAGTGTTTTGAGTATTTTCACCATAAAGAAATGATAAATATTTGAAGAGAGGAAAGGTACACAGGAAGGTTTCGGTGGGAAATGAAAAAGGTGTCAAGGTAAAGGATATGCTCATTATTTTGATTGTGTTTGAAGGTGTCATAGAAGTAAACATATCAATATTTACCAAAATTTACATGTCACATATTTTATTGTGTTGTTTACTTGCATTTTATCAAATCTATAGGAGAATATTAGCACAGTGGTAACATGAGCTAGCTGTATAGAACTATGATCATTACAACTATGCATGCATTTATTAGATAAATATACATTTTCATTGCATATATTTGCAGCATAGATATCTGCATATATCTTTACTTTTTTTTCAAAGTAGTATTTGTTTTCTCTTTCTATGTTTTAAATGGATTTTTAGTAACTTTCACTCTGATTCTGGACATGGAACAGAAGAGCTTTTCTAACAACTAAACTAGTTGGATGGGTAATAGTTTCTGCTAGCTACAAAGAATAGGGCAACATCAACATTAGCTAGGAGTTTTTCAAAATAATGGCATTACCTTCAAATAAATTGTTCTGCATCTTATGATTTATTTTCTTTTATAGATTTAGAATTGATTATATATCCAATATAGAATACTGATATGAATTAATTCAGATTTTAATACAAATAAAATGTCCTTGCTCTCTGGTCACCATCCTGACCTTTCAGTACTATTCCCCTCTGTATTTCCCAATCTTATGATATCAGCAAATCTCACTGAAACATGTTCAGTTGTTAACCTTATCCACAGGTATCTATTATCTTCTTTCTTTTCTACTTTATCAAACTATGTCCTTCCAAGTTAGAAAAATATGCCTATATCCAATACTAGTTGTCTTGTGGTCTCAACTTTCCTAGACTTGGACATGGACATTGATTTACTATATGATTAAATTTGTTTAGTTTTTCTAATGAGTTTTGATTAGGGCATTGATCTAAATGGCCTAGCACAGTATGGATGGAGGAATACTTTTCTAACTTAAATACACTGGATTGGACATGGGGCAAGGGGAATACAACATTTTGTATGATCATGTTGAAAAGAATATTTTAATTATTCAAGAAAATAGAGAAATACTGTTTCCATGTATCAAGTGGATATTTGGCACCAGGACTAATGATAGAAACAGAAAACATTGAGCACTTATGATAACTAGCAGTTGTGTTCAAGTTTAATTATAATCTGCATATTTCCAAGGTATTAAGATATTTCACCAATGAGAGGTAAATATGGCATTTCAGATATTTATTAAAAATCTATCAAACTTTCAGGAACTCATTTGAGGTTTGAATTTGTGTTGATGTCTTTGGTTATATTTATATTCTCAGAATAAATTAGAAGATTTTAGATGAAGTGAAAAATCATTTCCCCAATTTTGATGTACAGATAATTTATGTTCGTGGCTTCAAGGTGGCATGAGTTTATTGATATTTAATTCCACATAGAACTATAGATGTTTTCTCACTTTTAGATAGGTAAACAATTAATCCATACCAGATAAGTATTACTGACTTTAACCACAATTATCATATGCAACAATTTTGAATTAAATATATATAAATATTACTAACTAAGCAATGGAGGTAATAGTAGATTTTGATAAAGCACCTTACAAGAAAAAAAAATTAGATCTAAATAATGGTTACTATTTAAACTCATGTCCTTTTTTAGGCTTATCGATGTTGACCAAAACATTGGTTCTGGAAGCTCATTTATTTAGTAAGTAAAGACTACGTCCCTGTGTGCCTCCACTAGTTTGCAGAAAAAAAGAAAACAAAACAACTTGAGTATGCATATAAGAATTTGTCAAGTTTCAACTAGTATATTAAGTCACCAGCATTTTTCTTGACTTCAGGAAATTAATGATTAATGTTGCAATGATTTAAGAAAAAAAAAAAGTTCTCTGTTGCATCCAAACTTTATTAAAGTGGTAGTGAACATACATGAAATAGTAGAAATATTGACATCTTTTTTAAAACTGGCCCACAATGGACACATTTACTTATTTCAAAAAATACTAAAGTCATTCATAACAACAAACATTATCTTAATAATATGTATTGCTTTTTTGTTAAAATACAGAGTTTTCACTACAGTACTGAGATTGTAAGGACACAATAAGCTTTAGATTTTATCCACAAAAGTTGAGTATAAGATATCATATCCTTTATTAAGACATTACAAATCACACAGTGATGGCAGGAACCTTGTTATATTTTACAGTAAATTAAACTGTTTGGAAACCAAAAGGCATAAACTTAGAAAAGATTTATTGAGTGTGCAATAGATAATTCAGTTCAGTCCAGAATGTTTTAATGGGTCCTACTTGTTTGCTTTCTTCCTCTTTCTTTACAGAAGCAATCATTTCACAAGGCCAATCACAAGGTTTAATGCATTTTTTTTGTATTGAATGAAAATTTTCTTTGGTTTGCATGTATATATATGTAAAAAAGATTATGACAAACTGACTATAGTTGCTTACTTATTATTCACACATCATCATTTCACAACAAGGAACCTAGTCTTATTCAAAAAAATTAGAATGTGTCTGCCAACAAAAGAATAAGCTTGTTATCTGTCTGTTGCTTCAAGACCCAGATTGCATTAGGATACTAATTCTATTGATTTGTTTCAACACTTAACAATTGCTGATGTGAATGACCAGTTTTATCAAAGCCTTTCCCTTTATTTTCAATCAGGAACAAAGAGTCAAAAATTATACTCATGCACAATACAAAATTGCTTTCTTCAATGATTAGAAAAATAAAACATAAAAATTATTATTTTTTTGAAGCCTCTCTTTTTTTAAACCAATTTTAGAACATTATTCATTGAGAAGTCATTTTAAAAATCTGTGAATATTTTGTAGCATTTCATTTAAGGTGGGATTTGAATAACTAGGCTTACTTTGGAAGCAGTCATTAATTTGCCATGTAAATAATTATAAGGTGAAGAAAATATATTTAGAAAGTACAGAGTTTTATCATTTTAAGATAGAAACTTCCTTTAGTTCACTTTATAAACTCATTACACATAGGGAATCTCTAGAGTATCAGGATGTTGAGTGATAGAAATATGATATTCACTATATTGCCTAAAGCCTTTCCTAATTGTTGGTCAAGTAACTTAAAAGTCATGATTCAGTACAAAGTAAAGTTACTTAAACTACATTATAAGTTCCAGATTTACAAAGTCTTCATTAACTATCTTTTTACTATATTGCTCAAGCATTTGAGAGGGCTTCACTTTCTATGTATAATTATTATTTATTAGAATAAAAGTTTAATTCTCAAGAGATATTTTTAAGAATATTGGTTTATGCAAGTTTAGGTTTCTAAACTATAATGAATTTATAACCAAATACACACATGTGCACACATACACAATTATCAGGATACTTTTTACAAAATACAAAAATCATATTCCAAACTATTTTAACCACATCATCAAAAAGATATTTTTAAAAACTGAAACCAGGTCTGACCTCTGGGGATTATCACTCATTCAGACTAATTCCAGATCTGTCATCACCATCTGTTTAACATTATTCTCCAATCAGTTGGGGGTTACTAAGATATCAACCTGCTTAATATTCTTATTCTTTCAAATATTGAGAATGTTCTGGTGATATAATCAAAACTCCATATACATTTGAATGATTTTTACCTGTAATTTTATAGTTGAATTAAGATATTAAACTAATTTCCTCTGCACAAAGCTTCTTGATTATTGTATATAAACTTTTACTATTGAATTTGATTATGAAGGAACAGAATGATTTAATTTACTTTTTTCATATTATGAAAGTTGTTATTTGCACCTTTTAGTTTCTAGTTTTATTTTGTGACTGTTTTTCTTTAATCTTATAGATTAAATATAGGATAAAATAATTAAATTATAAATTATATAGGATAAAAATATGGTACTCTTAAATGTCTTCAACATTTTAAGTTGCACATTATAAAGCTCTGAAAATTTAATGACATTCACAATCTTCTAAGTTTTTGAGGATTTGTGTTTCAAAATTTTCATTACGAGTATTGCTTATTTCTAAACTTCTAAGTTAGAATATTCCACCAACCTTTAAAAAGTGCTATATATACTAGCTTTCCAGATATTATCTCTTGTTTTTAAATTAGACCTTCCTTATGAGCTCATCTGTGTTAAAGATTTTGTTCACTCCACGTATGTGAAATTCTTCCAGTGACATTAAACACAGAAAAAAATTACACAGACTAATAATTGTTTTATTGTCAACTTTTGTGACATGATTCAAAATTTCAATTTGGATAAAATTCAAACTTCTAAAAAATTTAGAAGTCAAGATTTTGATTGTAGAAATTTTAAAATCTTATTTCTGCTATGGATCAACAATTCTAGAACTCCATACCATATGAAAATATTAAAAGTTATTTCCTGCTAATTGATTCTAGATGTCAAAGATTAGGTATAGTGATTCTGAAATTAGAAATCATGTATTTTACGTCATTATTTTTCTAAGAAAATCATGTTCAGGAAATAACCAAAAAGATCTATCAAAAACAGAATGAAAATTGAAATGCAACCATTGAAAAAAATAGCAAAACAAAAACGAGGTGACTTTTATTCTTTTATTGAAAAATTATTATATGTCATATATTGTTCTAGCTGGTGAAAATTTTTATCCTTAAAACCTAAAAGCATGTAATATTATCCTAATTATTGAGAAAAGAAATTTAAGTCATAAGGAGATTATATTACAGTAATGGACATAATTTAAGTTATAGTTATTAGAAAAATATGTAGCATTTGAACAATCTATGAAAACTTTTTTCTTACTTTAACCAGTATTTTAAATTTACTTACAAGGAAAACAGACAAACATATCATTTATGTAGTTAGTAACTCTGTAATACTCTCAGTAAACTTACAATCTCATATTATGCTGTACTATATACATGTATATTACACTTTCATATGCAATATCATACGGCAATTTTATTGAGTATGTGCTATCTTTTGTACTTTATCTGAGCACACTAAGGCACATCAGTTAAATCACTTAGAAAATGTCACACATTCAGAAGTAGAGGATGTGACAACATTTATTTCCCTTGGTAGGAATGTTGTCCAAGAGTCAATGAGTCAGTTAATCAAATTCTGGTTATGCTAAAATGGTATCTGTGATAGATACTTTTTGCTTGAATTTTATATTATAATCCCTTTTTTTCTAAGAGGTTTCTCCTAAGAAATGCCCCTTCTCTAATTCCAGTAATGCACTGATAATTGGGGGAAAAAAATAATAGGCACATATTCTTTCTTTTTGTCTGTACAAAGAGATTTCTCTGTGGGTTGGCATTTGTTTCTAAATAAATTAATTACTACAGTCTTTTCTCCTAGACACAGTTGATTATACCAGCAACCAGGATATGTCCCAAACTGAGATAATCATAGTGCTTCGACATTTTTCTCCCAAGACTGTAACCAACAACAAAGAAATAAATTTATATGTGAAAATTGATAAATCTTGACCACCAAATCCATTTCCCTGTGTAGGAGGGGTGATCTGTGATGGGAGAAGCTGTAGCAGGTATGCAGAATGGAGCAGAAACAAAAGAGACAGAAGTTTCTGACAATAGTTTCATTTTTGTTCCCCGTAATTACTGAGGCTCAGACACATTACAGATATTTCCACAGAAATGTGAATCTTCCAAAATTTTTCCCTTTTGAATTAGTCAGGAATTTTTAACAACAAATAAATAATTATAATGAACACAATAATCTTTTCCTGAGTTCCTGAATGCTAGGGGGGCTATGGGTTAGTCTTGGGTTTTATTCAAGTATGAACACTCTCAGCTAAAGAATCTGCCCCATATAACAAAGAGAGTAACACTATTGCTTAATATGGAAAATTCATGTTTTATTAGTACTGTATACAGTGTGCATAAAAGCAGCTGTAGAAATTTTTTAATTAATCTGCACCTATTGATGTAGGTGGTGTATGCTATGAAGTCTGATTTAGAATTGTTTTTAAAATTCAGACCCTCATACAGAGAATTTCTAAATATCCCTCTGAAGAAAAATATTAGCCAGAATTGATAATTTGAAAAAGCAATTAGAGATGGTTATCTGAGCTCATACAGGGGTCATTGTTCACTAGACAAGGTACTTGTCTAATATCTGTTTTTGGAAAAAAATAATTTGAAGATTTGCTCACATTGGAAAAAACATCAGAAAACTCACAAAAGAAATTCAATTCTAAAGAAAAATGATTGGTAATTTAAAGGTTTTCACTTTTAGATGTCAACTGCTACTGTGTTCACATACTCTGAAAAATTAAACTGAGCTCCACAAGAAACAGATTAAAAAGATCCTGCTTCTTTCTTATCTAGGGAAAGAACTCTGTTCAAACATGGAGAGAGGAAAATGAACACAGATGTTCTAAGGAGTTGGTGTGAACAGAGAATTTATGGTTGACTTGGAGACTAGTTTCTTTAAGCATTGACTAAAACTATATTCATTGTTTATCTTGGTTGTTGCAGAAGTAAACTGGTCAGTATTGCTTTTTAAAAATCAAGAGAAAGTGGTAGCAAAGCTTTGTGAATAGAGGGACCATCATTTGAGCTTAGCTATGATCCCAAGGTTAATTTGTAACAGAACAATTCTCTTTAGTCAGCTAATCAGAGATTAATCTGTATTTTTCAAAGTTAACAGTTTATGACTTACCTTATTCCAGAAATAATTTAAGTGCTTAGAGCTGATAGCGCTACTTCAGAACAAACCATGAACACTCCTGTTAAGATTTCTCAACACTCTGGGCGTGGTGGCACATACCTACTGTAATCCCAGCATCTTGGGAGGCTCAGGGAGGAGGATCACAAGTTCAAAACCAGACTCAGCAACTTAGTGAGGCCCTCAGCAACTTAGAGAGACCCTGTATCAAAATCAAATATAAAACAAGCAGGGATGTGGTTTAGTGGTCAAGCACCTCTGGGCTTAATCCCTGGCACCAAAAGAAATAAAAAATTAAAAAATTAAAAAATAAGATTTCTCAATTCTATAATCATATTTATCATATTTAAATAGATCAATAACATGAATATGCCCATTTTCCTATGTTTATTATAGAAAATGGAAAAACACATATTTAAAATTGATCAAATAAGGAAGTGATAAGATTAGGACTCCCAAAATATCTCCACTAATAAGTTTGCTATTAAATATAACATTGAAAGAATGTGTTCTTTTTTTAACTCTTTGATTTCTTTTATTTTTAC
This sequence comes from Sciurus carolinensis, assembly GCF_902686445.1. Taxonomy (NCBI): domain Eukaryota; kingdom Metazoa; phylum Chordata; class Mammalia; order Rodentia; family Sciuridae; genus Sciurus; species Sciurus carolinensis. The sequence continues at coordinate 58,464,294 of NC_062217.1, read as the reverse complement.
ATTCAAATTTTTTTGTGTGTGTGTATAAAAACTTCTAACGCCTCTTTTCAGCAGTTGCTACTCATTCACAATTGCTTCCTAGATAACAATACTCATCAACAAGTCATTTTTTCTGTCTCTGAATATATCATTTCCCTGTCAAACTTCAAATTCTATGTATGTTTATGGGCCACAGTATCTTATGTATTGATTATTCCATCTTCCTTGACATATCAATTTTATCAAATGTTATCATAAATGCTACTCCCTTTCTCTTTCAGTGTCCACTATCTAGAAGAGTAAGAGTCACTGACAGTTCTCTTCTATGAATTTGCAATCTGGAACTAATGCTGCCTGAAGCCACAGTAAATCAAATGAGCTCATAAGACTTCTAAGTACCTAGTAGAATTCCACACTTTAAATGCCAAATTGATATTTTTTAACTTAAAATAATTGATAGATGAGCAATTTCTCTTCCTTCTTTCCCCTTTTTCTTTTTCTTTATTTTTTTGGTTTAATAATTCTTTCTCACTTAACATGATGATGGCAATAAATACAAAGTATTAAGCACTAGGATACACCATTACACAAACATCAATATTGTTAAGGAAATAATAGCACAGTCATTTGCATATCATTTGGGCAATGTTTGCAGTATTGATGTATCACCTGAATGTTTACTTAATAAATATTTTCTTGCAGCAAAAAAAAATAAAATAATAGCACAGATGGGTAAGATGGGTGAGCAATGTGAATTAATAAATTTTAGAAAATAATTCAATGAGATCTAGTATGATTATGGAATAGTAATTCTACCCTGTGAAACAATCTCACAATTAGCTAAATTCATTGTATTAAAGTTATTAAACTGTTATTCTTTGTTCTCCAGAGAAACCAAGCCAATAGTTATGAGAGAGAAACAGAGAGATTTTAAGAAGTTGACGTATGTGATTGTGTGCTCTGGGCAAATTTGAAATTCTTAGAATTCAACAACAGTTGATGTTGTGGTCTTGACTCTAAAATTTAGTGTAGGCTAGGATGCTGAAATTCAGGTAGATCCTTTATGTATCATTCTTGAAGCAGAACTGTCTTTGAGAAACGTCAAGGTCTTAGGATTTTTCAACTGATTGCATGAGACCCACTGACATTATAGGGTGTTATTTACTTTATTTATATTTAACTGTAAATGTTGGTTACATTCAAAAATACCTTCATAACGACATCTAGACATGTGTTTGACAAACAATTAGGCATCGTAGCCTAGGTAAGTTGATGTACAAAAATGTTCCAGTCATATTTTTAAAAAGCTAAACATCTCATCAAAAATTAACACATTAAATTACTACAGTTTTAGATTTTAATGACTTGCCAAAATATCATCTATAAAAAGCTGAACAGAGCATTCTTATTAGTGAAAGCAAAATTATGTTATTATTTCATATACTGAATAAAATACATCGTTTAAAAGTTTAAGAAAATAAAGTAGTATTAAGTATGACCTGAATTGTAAATAGTATGTAGTCTATGCCTTTGGAAAATTTGACTGGAGATAACTTTAACATATATTTATTTTGTTCTCAGGTTAAATGTCTATTTTTGACAATTTCTTAAATGGAGAACAATTTCCTAACTGCAATCTATCTTTCATCATCAATTGACTTCCCATTACTTGGCCTGAAAACTCAAAAGATAGTACTATAGAAGTAAATGATGTTCTTGATGAAAACTGACAAATGCTGATTGCAGTGTGATAATATTAATGTTCTAGTCAAATTCACAAAGGCTAATTCTTTGAACCTACCAAACAATGCACATTACATGTCAATTATTTTTTTCTTCTAAATTTATCTTGCATGTGTCATCCTTGGAAAAGAAGACTATTTCAAATACAAGGTCAAAATAGCCTCAGTCCTGATACTAATCTAAAATGTGTTGATACTTAATTAACAAAAGAAATCTGGGGGGAATACAGCAGAGCTACTATTAAAAGCAGAAAGGAACAAGCACACATGGGCAGACTTAGATTCATTTTAATAAAAATAATTGATAAATGTCCACTCTCTTGGGTTATAAAAAGATTCTTGTTTTACCTCAATATAACTTTACTGGTTGCAATTCCACTTTGACTATTTAAAAAAATCTAGTAATATTGTGGCATAGTCAAAGATAAGCCTTCCATTTTGTTTTCATACACCAGTAACTGACACAACGACTGAGACTAAGGGGAAAAAAAAAAAGTAATTTAGACATTCTAAATAATTTACATCCTTCACTAACACTCATCCCATGTGAGAGTAAGCCCTGGTATAAAAGAATTTGATTGCATATCGGTGGAGATAGTTTTTACAATTGTCATGACTCAGTGTTTTCTAGTAAATGCAGAAATAGCTCTGAGGTTAATCTTCCATATCAAAATAAAATGAGCAGCCACCTGCTCTAATGGAGTCTCACTGCTATGAAAGGGCTGATGGGCCAGAAGAGCAGCTGGAGAAGGAAATGTCTCGTGATGCCAGTGGTTTGTTTACCTAACACTACTTCAACTATTTTATTTGTCAAGTGGCATTTATTGTTTTCTTCTGGTTATGAAAATGATCTATTTCTACTCAGAATATCAAAAGAAAGTGTTACCTCCATTTCTAACATTTAGAAATTTAGTTAGTACTTAATTTTCTAATGTCATAGTGCACATATATTTTAGATTTCAAAATCTGGAATAATATGTACATAATTTTCTGCTTGCCTACTCTCATTAAATAAAATATTGGGACTATTTTGTAAGCGAAACATCTTTTAGATGCTCACATTAATGATGCTGTAATATTTCTGGTTTTGCTCATATGAAAATTTATCTTAAGAGTCTACCACTTCACTAAAATACATTGTTTGATTTTAAATAACATAAACAGTAATACATGTATATTTCTGAATATGATATGGGAGTTTAACCTCTGAACCAAGTGAGTTTTGCATGAAGATATTTTTTGAAAAATTCAACATCTTGCAATGCACATTGCCAGTTTTCCTTCTAGAAATTTTGAATCAACTTATATTTCCAGGCACTCAAACAATGAAATCACCAATTCACATATATCATTGCTACTATTAAATTAGCTACTAATTTCAACCTGTTAAAGGTTGAAAATTAACTTGTTAACTTGAAAGTTAACTTATTAACTTGTTAAAAGTTAATAAACTTATTAACTTGTTAAAAGTTAATACATGGAAAATAATATCATTTTGTTATTATTAGCCTGCCTTTCATTTTTGGGTGGTAATAATTTCATTACCTTTTCCTGAAAATTAATATTTCATAGGTTGGGTGCCTATTTTTTTACCTTCTTTTATAAGGATATCATATTAAAACTGAGTTAAAACTGTCTAGGTAGATAATATTAATGCTTGTCCATCATGTATGTTCTAAGTATAAGTTTAAAGATTGTAGTACATTTTAAATACTACATCTGTTATTTTTGACATCATCTATTTTTTAATTTATGATAGTTTAAATCACTATTCCCCTCACAATATTTTCCTTTATTTTATTTATGGACAGTGTTAGAAAATATATTTATGAACATTGTTTCTTTTGTGTTTCAAGATTTCAAAACATATGTATTTTAGAATTTCAAAATTAGGAATATAACATCTACAATTTTCTATTTGTTTAATAAAAGATTGTGACTGTCTTATGATGTTAAGTATTTTCGAAACTACTTTTCATGTACTCTCTACTCACCTCTTTTTCCCTCTGCTTTCTACCTCCCCTTTTCTTCTCTTTCTCTCTTTTCCTTAACTCATTTCCCTTTTACTTTGTTTTGATTTTGAGTTGAAAAATTGAATACTTTTTTGAAAATATCTCTTATTGTGCCCACCTAAAACTCTTTTATGCTCTCAAACATTCAACATAGGTTTTACATTATAAATATATGTTCTCAGAATGTATTCTTAGGCACCTTATTTATGTTAATGATGTTTTCTTCAAATATATTTAAAATAGTGATTTCATTTTATTTACTCAATTTTGTTTCTCAGGGGACTTATGATTCTTGAGGTTACCATTGATTGGTCCATACACTTTCAATACTATTTGTCTAAAGTTTTACATCTTTGATTCTTTATCTTACATTTGAAGGCTTATTCTCCAGTTTTAACACTCACTTTGACATTGGTAATTTTCTCCTATAGCATGTCTTATCCAATGATTGTTGGATTTTTCCATTAATTTTGAGTTTCCTTGTTATAGTTCTGAAATTCCAATCTCTGATTTTCACTTCTTCCTACTCCTTTCATTTCTGGATGTTGCCTTACTTTTCCTTTAAATTTGTATTTTATAGATGCTATGCATTTTTTGGTATTACTATCACAAATCTTTTTTCGCCTATATATGAGATAACATTTTCCTGTTTGATTGTTTTGTGTCAATATTAAACTTTTCTTTTTGTTCTTCACTTTTTAATATATATAAAATATTATTTTAAAGCCATTCTCAAATGGAAAAGAGTTATCTAGATTCAATATTTGTCAATTCCAGCAAAGTCTCTAGGCAATGTTTTAAGTTTTTTGGTGAAATTATGTAGTTTATGAAAGTTACAATGCCTGGAGCTAGACCACTGGTGTTCATATCAGGAATTAATCATTTATTACCAGTTCTTTGATATAATGGAAAATATTAAAATTAGAATTCTTAGCATAAATTATTACCATTAATCATCTTATCTTCACATATGGGGCTGGATTCCTTATCAGATTCTATCAATTTTAGTTTTGGGAGTTTGGTTGGGTTTGTCTTTGTTAGCATTCTGGAAATATTAGATAGTTCTGTCCATATGCTTTAAAAAATAAAACCAATTTTTCTTTAGATCAAATTATTATAAAAAACAAAATTTCAAGCAGAAGTAAAACCATATAATGCTTTACATATGTGTGTGTATGGTGGAGCTTGGAGGTAATTATTCAACTATGAGTTTCTTTAATGTCTGTTTTATCATAGTGGCAACTAAAGGATTTCTGAAGAACACTGCTGTGTGGGAACAGCATGAAAATGTGAAACCTAATTTTAGATGAATTAGTTCAAAAATTACCCAATAAGAAGCTCAACAAGCTAGTACTCCACGACAATTTTCTAAGCCATAAGAGAAATCTTATACATGTTGTAGCACCAGGATATAGGAGCCCACAGATGAGAGGAATGAAGAAGAATCACATAAATTTTAACATTGAGTTCATGGATGCAGAGTTGCAGGAAACAAAATAGAAACAGGCATAATGTACCCACTGCAAATATGAAAGGGAATACAACTTGGAGGAAAAATTATCCCAGTTTTGGTGAATCTTTTCTTTTCCTGTGACAACTCAGACATATGCAAACTCTCAGATATTCAACAAACTGTTAAATTTGTCAGTAATCCATAATTAAGATACGAAGATTTTGAGAATATATGAACCACGTACAGAATGTGACATATCAACTGGCTAATAGAGGTGATTAAATGATTGAAGTCATTACTAATATTTGTTCATATTGAGGCATATTCTGAGACAAACTTCTGAGTTTCAGTTTTCAGGTATTTTATTAAATCTTTATGGGTGTGACTCCTTCAGTTACTTTGTCAATTATGTTCCATGAGTTTAATCATTAAAATTCCTCTTTCATGAGAGAACAAGCATTGTACCTAATTATCAAGTTTAGTTCTAAATTAGTGGACATAGTGTTTCTTAGACCAACCATAATCTAGTACTTTAATTTAAATTTAAAGCAACCAAAAGAGGATTTCATGAAGAATGGAATAAATATTTGATGAAGTAAATTTTATGTCCATGCAAATGATTAAGATTTATATTGTATAACTCTCAGTATTCTAAATAGTTGTTTAAAGAATTACTGAAAGTTAGAAGTTATACCAATGCATTTTGCAGTAAAATATAAGTATTTTATTATGTAGTATGTTATTATATTTGTAATATTATATACTATACAATATTAATTTTTACAAAATTCAATTGCCATTTTTTAAACTTCTCTGATATTAGAATAATGTTATTTGAATTATATTTGCAAATTGTATCTCTTATTACATTAATCAAAATATTTCAAAATATTAACAAAATGTTCTTACTATAACATCAACAGTTTGTTGAAACAAAATTAGTTCAGATGCCTATGGTACCTTCATAGACTTTAGGATTTTTTTTTTTTTTTTTTTTTTTTTTTTTTTGCTTCGAACGAATGTCTATAACTTCAAAGCATGCAGATATTTGGCATAGAAAAGATAAAACTTGATGCTGAATTTATAGACCAACTTGGTTAAAACCGAAATGTGCTATTTCAACAATTTCAGTTATTTCATCATTGCTATTTTATGAGTTTACAGTGGCAAGAAAATATTTTGAAAATACTGACATAAATCCTCAATTATAGCTGTTTAAGGGATGACCACAGGAGTAATTTCAACAATAGCATCTGCAACCAGTCTGTGTCCTGTGTTTCTTTTTTTAAACAAGAGTAGCCCTTTTGAAGTGCAGTAAGTACCTCTATGTATGCTGATATACATTTGTAAGATGTATATATTAGTTGGATCCTAGACAAATTATCAAAATTTACATTATATGTAAATTATATATTATTAGGTGTATAACTTGCCACCTAGAAGAAAGTCAATATCTAAAAGTTAAATTCTCTATAACAAATTGTTTGATAAAGAACTCCTATAGTGGAATTAGGAGCCAAGTCAAAACAGGAGGTAGGAACTCATTCTGTCTTCAGGTATACCATAACGTCAAATGTTTGACTCCTTACAGAATAATGGCATTCTGTCAGAAGTAGAGGTGGTAATAAGTTGAAAAGCTATTTCAGGGAGTGTGGAAATGCCTGGTTAAAGGAAAGACTGGTATGTGGTCTGGATATGGCACATCATTTTCAGTGTCTTGAAAATCATCTTCACCATGAGTTGAAAGCAGGGCAGTATTAGGTCACTACTGTGGAAAGGAAGAGAGGGGCATATTTTGAAGTGTTTAAAATGCCACAATAGAAGCTGCAACCCTCCTCTTCTTACCCAGCTGTGGGTGGTGGAAAGTTCCTCAATTATGGTGACCCAAGATTATATTTGACAAATAAAATTCTAGTTAATAAATAAGGGTTAAATTTAAAGAAAAAATAAAGGAAGCAGTCAGTGAGGACATTTAGAAAATTACTTATTTTCACATACCAAAGAGCAAAGTACCTTGGAATAAAAGCTCAGGAATTGCCATAGAAATAGAATGAGTGCTGTGAAAGACATTTCATAAAGTCCACCAGTGGAATTGTGGGAAAAAAATAGTTGTCCCATTTGTTTAAAATGAATCAAAATGCAGTCTGTAAAAATAAGAAAAAATTTAAAAAAGAAATGGTTGTATAAAAGTATTTTCTTCTTTTAGATATACATTTTTACAAAGACAAGTGATGTTTAATTGTACTATTTGATACATTATAGGATTTGGGTGTTTTTTGTTTGTTTGCTTGTTTTTTGGGGTTTTTTGGTACAGGGATTGAACCCAGGGGTGGTTAACCACTGAGCCACATTCCTGCCATTTTTATGTTTTATTTTGAGACAGGGTCTCACTATAGGTTATGCAGAACTTCAGATGTCATATATGTATGTATATACACATTCAGTCCTCAACTTATGATGGTTCAACTTGTTATGATGGTGTGACATCAGTTCTCATTCAGTAGAAGGCAACTTTGAATTTTGAATTTTGATCTTTTCCCAGGGTATTGATACGCAGTGTGATACTCTCTCTCATATGCTGGACAGCACAGTGAGCCACAGCACCACCAGCCCTATCAGACATGCAGTCATGAGCTAAATTAGTATTCCACAGTTTACTGTGTTGCTCAACTATGATGTTCTGTAAGTTACATAAGTTAAATTAATTTTTGATTTTCTGTTTTTTCAACTTATGATAAACATATCAAAACGATCCTATCTGGCCTTAAGGAGCATCTATCTGTATACACAAACCCATATCTAAACACACACATATATGTGTGTTTGTGTATGTGTTGGCATATAATTATGTGTTTACATAATTAAATAATCCTCATGTAGTCCACTTAAACAATACTTTTTAAACACTGTAGCCAGATGGAATAGAAAACTTCTTATAAATCATGCTATTACTCCTGATGCATTCAAAATTTTTGTGTTTCATATTTCCATGGTCATATAACCAGGCCACACATTATTGCAAATTGGCATTTTATTAGTAATATGACAGAATAGTAAAAAATGATAGTAAAAATGAAAAATTAGGTTCCAGAGTGCTTTTAAGTATAGTTTACACTTTAAATATTCTTAACATGTCCACAGAATGTAAGATGCACATGACAATCAGATTGCAACTCTCCACAGATAAATTTCTGTACGAATGCATAAATGCATTTGTATTCCAAATTAATGTCTTAAATTTAATACTTGGGAACCAGTGATAAAATATGATAAACTATTTGATAAAACTAAAGTGATTATCTAAAAATTTTCAGTGTAAAGAAAAATTATTTTTTAAAAAGTGATTTTATTAGTTTTATGAAGAGGCACTTATTACACTTGGTGATATTGCCAACCACAATATTTTATTAATATTATTAGTGCTCATCTGATAACTTATTATGGAGAATAATTCTAGAACCAGAATTAAAATTACATTTGGAGACTATATTCATTATTTATTTATTTTTTCTGGTACCAGGGTTTGAACTCAGGGGCACTTAACTACAGACCCATATCCCCAAACCCTTTTTATATTTTATTAGAGATGAGTTGCTTAGGGTCTCACTAAATGGCTGAAACTGGCTTTGAACTCTTAATCTTCCTTTCTCAGCCTCCTGAGTCGCTGGGATTACAGGCCTGCACCATTGCACCTGGCTTCATTCTTTATTGCTATTTTTTCTTTATGCTTATGAGAATGAGGCTTCATAAACTGTCATGTATAAAATTTCATATTTATATTCTTATTCACTGATGTGAACTTTGCCAACCTGTTACATTTAAGAAATGTTACATCTTCCAAAATCATTTGTTATCACAAAATAGCACATACTAGTTCCTCAACAAATATTCAAAATAATTTTACTTTTCAAAACCTAACTGCATTGTCAGGAATTTTCTGGTCATGTTGTCTTACCCATTTTGAAATAAGTACAGAGTATCTTTCTTGATTGCCCTTGTGTTCTTTGTGGAGAGTTGTTTTAAGCAGAAAGTAAGTAATAACAAGTAAAGTGTTAGATATATTATATCCTTTAAAGTAATCCATAGTGAAGAAATTTCTGATAGCAAAAGAATTTATGATTATGTAAGTCCTTCTCAAAATGCTACATTATTCCTTTTCTTCTTTGTTAATGGTTTAAGACCTTTACTGTAAAAATGAAGTAAAGGTGAGTAAACAAAGAAAAATATCTTCTAGCAATATAAAATATTGCTATATTCCACAAGAACTTGGTGAGTGGAAATTGCCTGTTTATAACTTTTTCACATTAAAAGAAATAAAACTCTGGATTGAGGCTAAAAATGATAATATCAAGACTTTCCCCAAAAATAGATATTGTAAGGATTTTATAGCTAAAGGTGCAACATAAATCTTGAAGGATCCATTAGGATCCAAACCAGTTACTGCAAAATAGCATTATTAGTACATGTCTGCAAATAAAACTGGACAGAAGCAAAATATTTTGAAATGACTTTGGGAAAAATAAGTAATTCTGATATGCATTGAAATAAGTATTCTAACATAAAACTTTGATATTATGGCTGTATTCTTACAACACACACAAATGTCATTATTCTAGTAAAATAATGTCAAAGGACGCAGGAAAAAACAGTAAGTAAACTCAAAGTACCTATACTATTTGTTAGCGTAGTTGATGAATAACTGTTTGAGAAATGAAGAAATTAAACTAGTTAGATTCCTAAGAAAGATGCATGTTTTAAGAACTAAAGTCTTGATTCACACACTATTGCTCCTGTGACCCACTCCAGGAAATGACATATCATCCATAAGGTCAATTAAAGGACAAAACAAAAACAAAGCCACTTTCCATTACAGTATTGTACCTCATTTCTCTCAAACAATTATATCAGTTTCTTCTAAAAATATACTCACTCTCTATCCATTACATCATTTTTGAAAAAAACACCACACTTTTCATCCTAAACCACTTTAAAGAGCTTTTAAATCTGATCTTTAACTTGGAAATTTGTCCTCTATACTCTCTACTTTGCAAGCACGATTAACAATGATTAAATAATGAAGAAAATAGGTCAGTTTAAAAATATTCATGGCTCTCCAGTAGTCTTAGGATAAAAAATCCTCTGGTTTCAGTTTATAGAATATTAAATATAGTCTCTTCTGATTCTCCATCCTCCTTTCTTGTTGCTGTCTTTGTGTCTTTCTATGTTCTAGCCAGACTAACTTTCTTTGCACTGTTTAAATATGCAGTGCTTTTTCCACTTTAGGACCTTTGCACAGGTTTGCACAAGTTTCTGTTTCTGGGTAGAATGCTATCCATGTCTGCCCTGGAGACTTAACTCTTGTTATTTGGTCTTAACTGAAGGAGTCACTCTTTTTTTGTTTGTTTGTTGTCATTTTGTTGTTGTTGTTTGCAGTGCTGGGGATTGAACTCAGGTCCTTTCACATGCTAGGCAAATGCTCTTCCTAAGTAAACCTCCAAGTCTCTTTATTTTGAGAAAGGTTTTCACTAAGTTGCTCAGTTTAAACTTGTGATCCTCCTGCCTGTCTCAACCTTCTGAATAGCTTGGATTACAGACATGTACCTCCACATCCTGGATCAAGAAGTCACTCTTGAAGTCTTCTCTGACCTTGCCTTCTAAGTCAGGTCAAAAACACTTTCTATCAAGGTCCTCATATTTGTTTTATATATAAGATATAATGTTCAGATATGTCCAAATCTATTTACTTGTCTATTCATTTTCCAACATTTTCAGTATATATGAGGTCCACAAAGTAGATATGTCCTTTACACTTTGAAGAATGTCAGACATCCAGAAAGGAGGTAGAAAATGATTATTTAATGAAAAATCACATCAAAAACTTCCATGAGAGTTTTCAGAGGATGAACAGGTAAATTATTCAAAATGTTTCTAATATATACATTTCCCTTTGAACGCTAGTGTAAAAGTGACATATTTATTCATTTTTCATGCTTGATAGTTGACAAATTCAAGTTCCACACCTGACTTTTCCCCTTTTGTTCCACATCTGGGCAAGCTGATAAGAAAGTCTGCCACTACCATTCTTGGTCATGTAGAATATTCTAGCCTTGCAAGCCACTGCATGAGAATCCTCACTCTCTTCCCAAGTACTGTAAAGAATAGACAAACTTGCCTCTTTATTCTCTCAAGTCCACATTATGGACCATCTTAGGTACTACCCTACTCTTCTGAGAAAATCTTATGTGACGTATTTTTCATACCCTCTTGGTGTGTTTCTGAATCATTAGTGTCAATGCCTGACTTCTTAATTGGAAACCCGTCTCTACCATCTCCCATGGTGAACATAGGATTCTTTTATTAAGAATTCTATCATTAAACCTCATGAAAATCATATTATGTTACTGTGAGACACTTTGATTACATTTTATGTAAAAATAAAGGATAATGTGGATATTTTAAAATTATCTATCTCAATATATGCAGAACTTTGGATGTTGTCAATTTCTCACTGAAAATTTTGAAGTTATTTTCTCACTAAGATTTAGGGTCCCTTGGATTAATATCAAATTTATGTGAATTAATATTGTATTTGTATTGTTAACATGAAGTTACCAAGATGTACATTGCATTTATGGAATTAAGTAATTGATATTTAATTATTGTGCATTTATTTTGTTGTTAAAATTATCATTTTGTGATGAAATGAATTAGTACTCATCAGTAAACCATGTAAACTAAACATTAAGAAATTATTATGAATTATGAAGAAATTAGTAACTATTTCTTAAAAATTCAAATATAGTTGTGAAGATTTCACATAAAAATAATATTCAGGGATTTTTCTTATGGGAAGAAGAAAAGGTTGTGAAAATGTCACTTGAAATTCTACATAATTGTGTTGCTACAATTGTACCTGATGGCTATGGAGTTCATTGCAATAATTTCAAATCAATAGTGCTATCATAAAAGTGGAAAATAGTCATTCATTTTATGGTTACGAGACTTCAAATTATATGCATAAAGAATAGTGCAAAGACTAGATTTTTAAAAGACTGTATTAAACACAAATTGAGTTGATCAGCATTTATTACTACACTAAACAAAATATCAGCATATATTTAAGTATATATGTATTAATGCTAAGTCCTAGTTTTCATTTCTCTAGAAGTCGATGAAATTTTAAAGGGAAGATAAGTGTATAAAAACATTTTTATGTGCATTATTAAAGAAGTTGTGGGAAGAATGACTTAATGTGGAAAATGCTGACTTCTACTATATTGATAACTCTATTTTAAATAACACTCATTTCCTTCTAAAAGGAACCAGAAAAATCTGGAAATGTGGCTTATTCCAAGTAAAAGTGGTAATATTTTCATAGATAAAATTTTATTTTCAGCAATTAACAGAACAAAATATGTACAAATATTTTTAAAACACCTTACTTGTTTTTCTTCTGCTCTATTTATGGTTCCTGAACTGTGGACTGGATATTTTTCCTTAAAAATTAACTTGGAATCTTGTTTGTTTAAAAATTCGATCCCAAGACTCACCATTTATAATTCATTACATAGGGGATGGATCAGGAATAAATATTTTCTGCCAAGTTTGCCGAAAATTGCTTTATAATACAGTATTTGACACTTAAAAAGTTATTATGGTGCAATGCTCAAGAAAAAAAATGCAATCTGTCTTAAGATTTAAAGCGAAATAGAAGAAACTTTCTTCATAATTTCAGGAAATTCTCCATGCCAGCTGACTAGTTGAACAATTCAATTATTGTCTTTTGCTAATCTAGAATCTACATCTTTTATTTTAATTGGTAGGTCTATGGAATTTTATAAATTTACTTTTTAAATGGAATATATATTCTATGTAAAGTCATTTACAAAGGGCTATATTAAAAGAAATTGAATATGTAAAAACTTTAGAAACTGTATGTATCATATACTGATGAAATATAATGGTTCATTTTTAAAAACTAGATTAAATACTACATAAACTAAGTTTACAAATCCATTATTTTATAAAAAATAAAAAATACATTATACTAACTGTAGAATTTCTTTATTCCATAAAATATTGTTGAATTATACCAGACATGGTAATTTTGTACATTTCATAGTTTTGAGTTATTTAATGCAGAAGAGATGATTTATCTGGACCATAAAGTCTAGAAAAACTATCATCAGGGACGAAGTCTAAAATTATTGGTAGATTAAGATTCTGACAAATAAATTATTTTCTGGAGTATTTGATATCATTCTCTTCTTCAAAAAAGTTGAAATATGTCTGTGTGCATATCTATCTCTTGAGAGAAGTGCAGTCCTATATTGCATGCTATTCAATGATGCTGGACTAATTCTTAAATGGAATTCACTAAAGAAAAGAGACAGGAAGGCAGACAGGTTGGAAAATATCTGCACATACATCACTCAGCTAACCATTGAAATGAAAAATCCTCATCTTGGCAGATGAACAGCCTGGAGGTTGTTCAGTTTGTCATAGTGGATAAAGGCTTTTCTAGCTTACTGTAATAATTTTTGCACAGCAATGGCAAAAGATGGATTTAATATTTTACATGAACCCAGAGTATCATCCATATTTTAAAAATTTAAGGCATTCTCTTGAGTACACGCACAGGATTGTTTTTGCTCTTTCCCCTGATAATATTTTACATGGTATATTTAATGAGAGTGTAATATCTATGGAAGTTTCTAGTAAACACAAAAAAGAGAGCACATAGAAAAGAATAACAAACATCAGGTGGCAAACAAGGTGACATAGTAGTTCCTTATGACACATTGAGCACAAATATTGCTAAGAGACCTAGTTACAAATCTTCATAGTGCATCCCCCAACCTTCCCCTATTCCATAAAGGGAATTGTTCTCTAGGGGCATCTACTGAAAGTATGTACAAAAGAAATGAGGTTAGTTTTATTAATTTACTTTCTTCACAACTGAATAGCCGTAGCTTTATTCTTTCATTCCCCTTGGCACTACTTTGTTCCCTTCTTTAATAACAGTAAATGTGAAAAATCAGGATTTGTTTTATTCAGCTTCATTTCACTGGGAGTGCTGTAGGGAGATCAGATTTGAAACTGTTTGCCACAATGTATAGGATATCTGGATTCACTTTACTGATGATGCAGTATCATTGCAAATGGCTCACTTTGGGATGTAGGACTTTATTAGAGCATTAAGTCTTGAACTTCTGACTCCCTTTGAATGGCACTGGCAATTGCTTAGGAGGAATTACTAAGATCTGTAAGTTGTGCAGCTTTTTTTTATGTTCCATTGTCTGTGTAAACAGAGCTTGTTGGCAAATATAGCAATGAGCAGTAGAACATTTGGGATATTTCCTTTAATACACAAATTTAAATTTTTACTACAGAAAAGCTAATTTGCATATTAACCAGTGTTATGGTTTAGATAGGAGGTGTTCCCCAAAAGCTCATGTGTGAGACAATGAAAGTTTAGAAGTGAAATGATTGGGCTATGAGAGGTTTAACCTAATCAGTGTATTAGTACCCTGACGGGGATTAACTGGGTGGTAACTGTAGGCAGGTAGGGTGTGATTAGAGAGGTGAGTAATTGGGCGGCATGCCTTTGGGGTATATATTTTGTTCTTGGTGAGCCAGACTCTCTCTTTGCTTCCTTGTGCCATGTCCCCAGCTGCTGTCCTTGGCACCACTCTTTGCCATGTGTTCTTCTTTACCTTTCATCCAGAATCATGGAGTTGACTATCTATGGACTGACCCCTCAGAAACCATGAGCACCATATAAACTTGTTCTTGTCAGGTCTTTCGGTCACAGCAGTGAAAAAGCTGACTAAAACAACCACAATTCCTTAAATGGAATTTTTCAATCTAGAGCACCACTCCTTTAATGGTGCTGAGAATATAATGGTCTATTGGCCTAGAAATTTTCTCATATGTCATGGTGCAATATGGGAAACTAGCAATTAATAAAATAGCACACTTAAGGTATATGATATATGCAACATATATCTATGTAAATATATATGTATATATATATATATATATAATATTTTGTGAAGGCATAAACAAAGCATAAAATGAATGTTGGGACATTTTATATTAGATGTTTGCTTGTGCAATAACCTTTAAGCTGACACTTGAAGTTTAAAACAAGTCAACCTTGAAGAATAAAGATCTTTTTATGCAAAAATTGGCAACATATCGTGAATTTGGAAACTTGACTATTACTACAGTAATTTAAGTACTACTAATAGGAGTGTAAAGAAATGTTGCATATCTGGGTTTTTTTCACCCATACTTTACTAGGCCTTAAAAAGAGAATGGCAAACTAAATTTCAATAGATCTTATAAAAATTTCCACAGACAGATTTTAACATTGAATTATTTTACCAAATAAATTTTTAAATGAACTTGATTTATACTGATTGTAGACATTTTACAAGCTAATATTCATGATTGAGTGCTCAGAAAAATGAGTAGAGAATTTAGGAAGTTTCATTTTAATTATTCACTAATTATTCCTTTGTTTATTCTTGTGTATTCTATTTTTAACTATGTTAAGATCACTCTTGAATTCAAAGTTTCAGACATTTATTTAATACATTTTTAAATATGTCTGTGGAAATTTTTATAAGATCTATTGAAATTTAGTTTGCCATTCTCTTGAAATAGGACAGTTAAAACTTTAAGCATTATCAGAATAACAGAACATTTCCTTTTGGTAATTTACTATCAAAAATATTTTGTGCATACCAGGGAAAATATTTGGCCTTTGGATTTTTGGGATCGAATTATTTCACTAGCATGATATTCTCCAGAGTCATTCATTTTCAGCAAATGCCATAATTTCATTCTTCTTTAAGGCTATATATTCCATTATATATATATATATATATATATATATGTCATATTTTCTTTATCCATTTATCTGTTGAAGGACACCTAGCTTGGTTCCATAGTTTAGCTATTGCAAGTTGAGCTGCTGTGAACATTGTGTAACTGTAGTATGACTGAATGTTTTCTCTGATATGTGGATGCTAATTTACAATAAGATGGGGGTGGGAGGGTTAGGGAAGAATAGTTACTTTGGATAAGGCAGAGGATAGCAAAGGGATGGGAGAGAGTACAGGGGTGGAAGGATAGTAGAATTAATCAGACATTATTATCCTATATGCATATATGATTACATGACCAGCGTGAATTCTACATCATATACAACCAGAAGAATGAGAAGTTAAACTCCATTTATGTAAGCTGTGTCAAAGTGCATTCTACTGTCATGTATAACTAATTAGAACAAATTTTTTAAAAGGTTTTTTGAATCCCCCCAAAATTTTGCAATGTGATTTACAAAAAAATGTAAAATAAATTTTAATAAATTAAAATAAATGTTTATGAAAGAAATAAATAATTTGAAAATACTGATATGTTTCAAGTAAGCTTAATGTCCTCCTTTGGTCATACCTCCAATCTAGGTGTTTTGCTTCTTTCTCTGAAATTTTCACTTAAACCTGTCACTATATTTTTTTACGTGCACATATTTACAAAATATTTGTAAATAAAACAGAATATATGTAAAGATATTTTCAATTCTTTATGTTTTCTTACTTTGTATAACTTTCTGAAAATTATATGAAGGACTTTCAAGTTTTACACAGGATGTTATTATTCCATTAAATATATTAGGCATGCCATAAAACAGGATAATAGGAAAAGATTCACAATGGCCCAGATATGGAAGTGAGTTATTGAGGACTGAGAAACAACTATACTTAATACATTACCAAAAATAAATGAAAAGGGGAAAACTTTCACTGGAGAGTTGGAATTTATAAAATGATTGTTATTCCAGAATGCTGAATATACAATCTAAAATTGAGAACTTACTAGCTGTAATAAAAATAAGGTGAAAAACACACTTAACGGCAGGATTATAGAAACAGAAAACTGGCAATTGAAAATTTTCCAATGTGCTGTGAGAAAAATCATGAACAATATTGGAAAAGAAAAAATAGACATAGAAGGGTATCAGCAATTTTAATATTCATGCCATTTTGTTCACAAGGAGAGGAAAGAAAAAATGAAATAATCATTTTAGAAAATAACTACATTAAGGTAAAAAGTAGGGAAAACCCTAGCAAATATAATAGCAAATGGGTGTGTAGGCAAATTTAAACTATGATTCAATGACAAAATGAGGCAGATAGAAAAGTTCAAGAGTTGATAAGAATGTTAAAGATATTCTTTACACCTTTGATTATACCACTAACAGTTTGGAAAATTGCTTGGCAAGATGTCCACAAAGTTCAACATACACATACCCTGTGTACCAAGATTTCTAAGGAATATAGAGAGGAAATATGCACATACTTATATATTGTAACTAGTCATAAGAACTAAATATACAACTAGTACATTGATATATATTTATGAATTGAAATGTTAAACAATGGACATTAGTGAAATATGGTTTCTCCTAACAACAAAGAAAACATTTATTAACATATATTTGATTTATAAAAAAGGGAAACAGTATCATGTGTTCTGATTATGTTCATATATAGTTTCAAAATGGGCACTAGCAATATTTTATTTTGGAAGTAAAGCTAAGATTAAATTTTTTAGAGTGAATAGCTGCTACAGATAGCTTTCTGGGCTTTCAATGGGTTTTCAATGAATATTCTGAAGTTTTGATAACAATCTTATATGTTAATTTCTGAAAATTTATTAAACTTTTCTGTATCTATGTTGTCATTTAATGATGTTTATAATTCTAAAGAAAGAACACTTTCAACTATGTTTTACTTCATGTTTTTATTATGTAAGAATTGTTCCAATATCTTTTATGTGGATTAGAATTGTTTATAGACTATTTTTTGACCGTAAGTCTAGAATATTTGTTAAATTATAATAAGTGCTTATCTACCACTAAGATGATATGAATTTTTTCCTTCAATCTCAGAGCATATTAAAAAATAATTGTAATTTTTATCAAGTTAAACTTCATTTGAATGCCTGAAAACATTGTAATTTACATTCATAGGATAATATGTTTGTTGGTATTTAATATTTTATGTTCTTATCCTTTCCTTGTCTTTTTGACAATTATTTTTTTTAAATAGTATAAATAGTACATCTTTCTATCATTCTTCATCTTCAGAACACATTTCAAAAAATAAAAATTGTTGTTTTCTTAAAGTATTAATGGAATTCATATTATAAAATCACTGGTTTTCATTTTATGAGTAGAATTTTCACTACTATTTGTAAAACTTTTAACTATGCAATCACCTAAATTAGACCAATACTTGCTTCTAAATATTCTGAAAATTTAAATTTGAGTTTTTCCTTTTAAAATTCTCTTTAGAGTATATTTATGGCTTTCTAAATGTTTGAAGATTTTACTATAAATTAAATATTTTATGATTAGATTTTGTAGCATTTGAATTATGTGTCTAGATTGTGTGCTAGTTTCATTTATCATGATTCATATTTATTTGAAAACTACATATATGATCTTTTTTGGGGAGACATGTACTTTTGGTTAAGAGTCTATTGTGACTAACCTAAAATTGTCTTTCTTCTACCACTTTATTTATAATTATTTTCTCCTTCTTTGAGAAATAAATAAATGCAAGGCATGATAGAAATCAGCCAAGTCCAAGGTGATTTGCTATGCTAGAGTCAATTTATGTTCTCATTTATATTGCTATTATTTAAAATGATATTATTCTTTTAAATAATCTGTCATAATTGTCTTTATCTGGTATAAATGATTTTTATCTTGTTTTCAAAATAATGTAATTAAGTTGCATTAAATATTTAATAGTTGATATCTGAATAAAATTTTAATATATGAACAAAACTATTATTTCTTTGTATTAACATTTCTTAAATTTAACTTTGACTCAAGTCAGGATTGTTCTTTCATTAAAATGCAATAATGAATTATTTATGGAGATTTAATTTCAAATTTTCTTATAAGGAATTCCTACTATGCTTACTTAGCATTAATGGTTATATTGTAAAGTGAACTTTGACATTTAAAGAGAGACATATTTCCAGAGGAAGCACTAACAAATTCTAATCTCTGTCCAGGAAATTGTTAAGAAAAGTGCCTGTTTTTATGTGTGAGAATTGATAGAGTCACAAAACTAGTACCCTATCCACTCCCCTTTTCACCAAATGACTTTTGGTAATATTAATAATCTTGAATAAAATTTTTACTATATAAAGAATTTTTGAAGGACATTTTACTTTGATTTTAGAACCCCGGTTGGCAATTTTATTTAAGCTACTATGTCATACACAGGAACTACAACAAACATCAGTTTTTCTGATATTTCTGTGATTATATGGAAATATTCTTTTCTTGTAGAATCCTTAATGGCTTCACATCAGACATAATGAAACAGCTATAGAACTAAAAACTACTTTTAATTATAATTTGAAGTATGATAATTAATTTTGCTTCTTATACTTTATAAAAGAAAGTTCACTATAGTTTAAAGTTGTAGAAAAAGTACTTTCCAGTGATAACTGAGGATGCAATTTATTTACTTTATAAAACATGCTTCTCAAGTAATAAAAGTTAATTTTACTGGCATCAAGAGCAAATGAAGTCATACTGATATTACAAATACAGATTCTTTTTAAAAGCAGACCACTTTCATATGCCATCACTGGGTAATGAACATTACCATCAAGCCACTGTGTGGTAACTGTCAAATGCCTATACTTCCTACCAGGTTTCACAATCACTACTGGTGGTATGGTGTGATCCCTCATAGAAGGTGATTCACTGAAAGCCAAAAACACTGTAATATAATAACCCTGCTTTCCAGTAAGTAGTGCTTTTAGACCTATCTTACCATTTAGAATATAAAGAAACACTGGACACAATGAAAACTGTATTTAAAAAATTTCTTGAAAATTGCCATTCTAATTGAAGTGAGATGAAATCTTAGTTTTGATTTGCATTTCTCTAATTACTAGAGATGGTGAACACTTTTTCATATATTTGTTGGCCAAATTATATATCTTCTTCTGTGAAGTGTCTGCTCAGATCCTTACCCATTTATCGATTGGGTTATTTATGTTTTTGGTGTTAAGTTTTTTGCGTTCTTTATAAATTCTGGAGATCAGTGCTATATCCGAAGTGCATGTGGTAAAGATTTTCTCCCACCCTGTAGGCTCTTCCTTCCTCTTCTTGATTGTTGCCTTTGCTGAGAAAAAACTTTTTAGTTCGAATTCATCCCATTCATGATTTTATTTCTTGTTCTTTGGAATCTTCTTAAGGAAAACTGGTCCTAAACCAACCTGATGAAGATTTGGGCTTACTTTTTCTTCTATTTGATGCAGTCACACAAACAATAGTAAATGTTGGCAAGGATGTGCAGAAAAAGATGTACATTCATACATTGCTGGTGGGACTGCAAAATGGTACAACCATTATGGAAAGCAGTATTGAGATTCCACAGATTAATTTGGAATGGAACCACCATTTAACCCAGTTATCCCACTCCTCGGTTTATACGCAAAGGACTTAAAATTAGTATACTACAGTAACAAAGCCACATCAGTGTTTCTAGCAGCTCAATTCACAATAGGCAAACTATGGAACCAACCTAGATGCCTTTTAGCAGATGAATGGATAATGAAAATGCAGTATATATGCACAATGAAATGTTGCTCAGCCTTAAAGAAGAATGAAATTAGGGTACTTGCAGGTAAATGGATGAAGCTGGAGAATATGCTAAGCAAAATAAGTCAATCCCAAAAAAAACACAGGCTGAATGTTTTCTCTGATATGTGGACACTAATTCACAAAGTTGTGGGGGTATAGGAGAAAATATAGGTACTTTGGATTAGGTAGAGGGGGTGAAGTAAGGGGAGGGGATAAAAGTGTAGGAAGAAGATTAGAATTAATCAGACATTATTCCCCTATATGCATATACGACTACATGATTGGTGTGATTCTACATAATGTACAACCAGAAGAATGAGAAGTGATGTATCAAAATGCATTCTACTCTCATGTATAACTAATTAGAACAAATTTTAAAAAATCTAAAACCAAACAAACAATAAAATTAAAAATTTAAGAACATGGGCAGGACTTCAGTTAATGTAGTAGTAAGAGCTTTGTAATGTTTGTGATTAATAAATTCAAAGAATTAACCAAGGAAGATAATTTCAGCAAAAGAACCTATAAACCAAATCAAATAGAAAGTTAAGTGCATAAAAGTACAAGAACATTAATTAATTATTAAATATCGGGATAAATATCAAATCAGAAACACATGCGAATAGAACATTTTAATATAAATCTAGACCAGAATAAAGTATTTATACTGAAGATAAAATTATTGTAAGTAAAGAAAGTAACATATGTCTGATATAGTGAAAAACTCTAAAGAACATGTAATTTGAAGTTCTAGGAATAAAACAAAGTGATAAAGTGGAAATGAACCAATGTAAAAATACAAAATAATAATTGCTAAGAATATTCCAAAACTCACAATAGACTCCAAGATACAAACTTGAAAAGAATTACAATCTCCAATATGAACAAATTCAGAATATATCACACCTGAGCACATTGTAGTTGTCACTACAGAGCATATGTCCCAATGCAATCCTATTTACCAGGTTGGTTACAAACTTCCTGACTGTTGTGAATTCTTCTTGCCCATCGTTCATAATTATTGCTTTTCCAGTTAATTGTTCTTAGATTAAAAATAGCCAATTCACTCAGGTGATTAAACTTGTCTCACTGTAGACCTCTTCATGCAATGAATACCTAATTTAGGTCGTGGGGAAAGAAGAGACTACAGGGCTTCCTAGAACATAAAACTCCATTGCAACGGGTGCCATTTTTTGACCAGCTTTTTCTCCAATGGCCTGTCATTCTTCACTCACCCCCCTTTTCTTGAGAAAACTCCAACAGTAGATGACTTGCAACTATGTCACTTTCTTAATTTTTGCTTTAGAAGACAGCTTAAGGCAAATATCATGGTATGTATTTGGAAAGTAAATTTAAAAAATATTAAAGGAAACTGAAGAAAACAAGACACGTATACTTCACAGGAGCATCACAAATGGCAGCTGACTCCTCTATAGAGAAATGAAATCTTATATTCACAAGCATCTTTCAAGTTTTGAAAGAAAATAATTGACCCACATTTTCATATTCTACAAAAGATCCCTTCAAATGTGAAACTCAATCACATAAATATGGAGAACAAATAGTCTCAATGATAATATTGTGAATAGTACAGCAAACATCAAGATTATTGCAAAAGGAAAAGTAATTATTGTTACAACCCTAGAAGAAACATGTGAAGGAGCTTTAACACATTTATGTTGAACTGTATGTCTCTTTAAGGAAAAGAATTATGTTCACAAATAATTTGTGAACAAATTTTTGGTTAAGTTATATGCACTGTGTAGTCTTGCATCAAACATAATCAATGGTTTGGCAACTGGTTTTTATCACAAAATGGAATATGTCTGTGGTCTTCCCAAGTAATGGTGATATTTGGGACAAGTATTCCCTTGTTGGGATCTGAAGTTACATGGATGAAAAAATTTGTGCATGCTCCTAGTTAGCCCAGATGCTGTTAATTTAAAATTTTAAGTGAGGAATGAATTAATTCTTGAAAAAAACAGCAGTGAATTTATAACAAATTCAAGTATTTTGATTCATCTAATCATGATATTTATAAACAAACATATAAATTAAAATGTATTTATGTATCTGAGAAAAGAATAGTGCAACATGACATCAGATATATTCTAGTAGTTGTACAGTAACTGATACAAGGAGTTAGTCAATAACTAGCCATAATAATAAAATACATCTTCTCCAAAAGATGATTGCAATACATAGATTTATTTTCTAGTCAAACATCAAATGACATCATTTGTCTCTGGGAGAATTATTATAATATTAGCAGATGTTTAAAGAAATGAAGGAAGTTCTAGAAGATGACATCTCAGAGATTTAGGGAAGAATTAAGAGCAAGAGAATGTCTATGTGGTCAATTTTGTATAATGACTGTGAAAGAAAAGAAAAGAAAATGTGTTTATTCAGAACCTCTTAGATACCAATACCAAGATAGGATTAAATGTGTGAGTTATTATTTTAGGTTTATTAGGGAAAATAATAATGGTGTTGAAAGAGACCACAGGAATAGAACATCCAATTACTTTAAATATAGGCCCAATAAAGTTTTGCTGTATTTTTTTTTTTTTTTTTTTTTTTTTTTTTTTTTGGTCATTCAGAACCAGCCTTCCTTGTGTATCTTGCAAAACTATACCCAACATGTTAGTCATGGACAAAACCAAACCTCAGGCTGTAAGAGACTCTAAGTCACTGCAACCCTTGGAGGACTCTAACCCAGGGACTCCTGACACAAAAGCCCTTCTCAATTCACTTTTCCCCAGGGAGTTCCTTATCTTCCTAACATTGTGGATAATTACTCCCCACCATTGTTTCTGGATAGTACATTACATAAAAGATCATGGTATCTGATATTATTTCTTCCTTTCTGATCATAGTGCCTTTAATTTCTTTTACAGAGCTCTCTTCGGTAGCACATACACTAAAATTGGAACAATACAGAGAAGATTAGCATGGCCCCTGCGCAAGGATGACAAGCAAATTTGTGAAACATTCCATATTTTTGGAACTACCCTAAAGGAAAAGCCAATCAAAGGACAAGTAAAAAAACAAAAATAAGCCAAAATGAGCAGGAATACAAATCATATCTCAATAACCTTGAATGTCAATGGCCTAAATTCAATAATCAAAAGACATAGGCGAGCAAATTGGATTAAAATGAAGACCCAACAATATGCTGCCTTCAAGAGATCCATCTCATAGAAAAGACATCCACAGACTAAAAGTGAAAGGATGGGGAAAAACATACCATGCACATGGACCCAGTAAAAAAGCAGGGGTCTCCATCCTCATATCAGATAAAGTGGACTTCAAACCTAAGGTAGTCAGAAGGGATAAAGAAGGACATTTCATACTGCTTAAGGGAAGCATAAAATAGCAAGATATAACACTTCTAAATATTTATGCCCCAAACAATGGAGCATCTACATATATCAAACAAACCCTTCTCGATTTTAAGAATCAAATAGACCAAAACACATTAATAGTGGGGGAATTTAACACACCACTCTCACCACTGGATAGATCTTCCAAACAAAAACTGAACAAAGAAAACTATAGAACTAAATTGTGCAATCAATGATATAGACCTAATGGATATTTACAGAGTATTTCATCCATCATCAAGCAAATATACTTTCTTCTCAGTAGCTCAAGGATCCTTCTCCAAAATAGACCATATGCTATGCCACAAAAAAGCCATTAGTAAATACAAAAAAGTAGAGATCCTACCCTGTATACTATCAGACCATAATGGAATTCAATTAGAAATAAATGACAAAATAACAAACAAAAACTACTCATATACCTGGAGACTAAATAATATGCTACTGAATGATGATGCAATGATAACAGAAGTCATCAGGGAAGAAATTAAAAAAAAAATCTTAGAAGTAAATGAGAACAATGACACAACATATCAAAACCTCTGGGACACTATGAAAGCTGTACTAAGAGGAAAGTTCATTGCATTGAGCTCATACATTTAAAACATAAAAAGTCAACAACTAAATGACCTAACATTACACCTCAAAGCCCTAGAAAAAAAACACATCAACAACAAAAATAGTAGAAGACAGGAAATAATTAAAATCAGAGCTGAAATCAATGAAATTGAAACAAGAGAAACAATTCAAAAAATTGACAAAACAAAATGTTGGTTCTTTGAAGAAGTAATCAAAATTGATAAACCCCTAGTCACACTAACAAAAAGGAGAGAAAAAATTCAAATTACTAAAATTCATGATGAAAATGGAAAGATCATGACAGACACCATTGAAATACATAACATAATTAGAAACTACTTTGAAAATCTATACTCCAACAAAATAGAAAATATTGAAGAAATTGACAAATTTTTAGAGACATATGATCCTCCCAAACTGAATCAGGAAGACGTACACAATCTAAACAGAACAATTTCAAGCACTGAAATAGAAGAAGCCATCAAAAACCTACAAACCAATAAAAGTCCAGGACCAGATGGATTCTCAGCCGAATTCTACAAGACTGTTAAAAAAGCACTGATACCAATACTCCTCAAAGTATTTCAGGAAATAGAAAAGGAGGGAACCCTTCCAAATTCATTCTATGAGGCTAGTATCACTCTTATACCAAAACCAGACAAAGACACATCAAAGAAAGAAAACTTTAGACCAATATCCCTGATGAACATGGATGCAAAAATTCTTAACAAAATACTTGCAAATCGCATACAAAAATATATTAAAAAAATAGTGCACCATGATCAAGTGGGCTTTATCTCAGGGATGCAAGGTTGGTTCAACATCTGGAAATCAATAAATGTAATTCACCACATCGATAGATTTAAAGTTAAGAATCACATGATTATTTCAATTGATGCTGAAAAGCATTTGATAAAATACAGCACCCCTTCATGCTTAAAACACTAGAAAAAATAGGAATAGTAGGAACATACCTCAACATTGTAAAGGCTATCTATGCTAAGCCCACAGCCAACACCATTCATAATGGAGAAAAACTGAAAGCATTCCCTCTAAAAACTGGAACAAGACAGGGATGGCCTCTTTCACCACTTCTATTCAACATTGTCCTTGAAACACTTGCCAGAGCAATTAGACAGACCAAAGAAATTAAAAGGATACAAATAGAAAAAGAAGAACTCAAATTGTTACTATTTGTTGATGACATGATCCTATATTTAGAAGATCCAAAAAACTCCACTATAAAACTTCTAGAACTAATAAATGAATTCAGCAAATTAGCAGGATATAAAATCTATATGTGTAAGTCTAATGCATTTCTATTCATAAGTGATGAATCCTCTGAAAGAGAAATTAGGAAAACCACACCATTCACAGTAGTCTCAAAAAAAAAAAAAAATACTTGGGATTAATCTAACAAAAGAGGTGAAAGACCTGTAAAATGAAAACTACAGAACATTAAAGAAAGAAATTGAAGAAAACCTTAGAAGATGGAAATATCTCCCATATTCTTGGATAGGCAGAATTAACTTTGTCAAAATGGCCATTCTACCAAAGGCACTATACAGATTCAATGCAATCCCAATTAAAATCCCAATGACATTCCTCATAGAAATAGAGAAAGCAATCATGAACTTCATCTGGAAGAACAAGAGACCTCGAATAGCCAAAACAATCCTGAATAGAAAAAGTGAAACAGGAGGTATCACAATACCAGACATTAAACTATACTACAGAGCAATCATAACAAAAATGGCATGGTATTGGCACCAAAATAGATAGGTAGGCCAATGGTACAGAATAGAAGACACAGAGACAAAACCACATAAATACAGTCACCTCATACTAGATAAAGGAGCCAAAACCATACAATGGAGAAAAGATAGCATGTTCAACAAATGGTGCTGGCAAAACTGGAAATCCATATGCAGTAAAATGAAATTAAAACTCTACCTCTCACCCTACACAAAACTCAACTCAAATGGATCAAAGACATAGGAATTAGACCAGAGACCCTGCACCTAATAGAAGACAAAGTAGGACCAAATATTTATCACGTTGGCTTAAGATCAAACTTCCTCAATAAGACTCCCAAAGCACAAGAAATCAAAGCAAGAATTAATAAATGGGATGGACTCAAACTAAAAAGCTTTTTCTCAGCAAAGAATACAATCAAGAATGTGAAGAGACGAGCCTACAGAGTGGGAGAAAATCTTTTCCACACACACTTCAGATAGAGGACTTATCTCCAAAATTTATGAAGAACTTACAAAACTTTACACCAAAAATACAAAGAACCCAATCAATAAATGTGCCAAGAACCTGGACAGACACTTTACAGAAGAAGACACACAGGAAATTAATAAATATATGAAAAGTGTTCAATATCTCTAGTAATTAGAGAAATGCAAATTAAAACGACTCTAAGATTTCATCTTACTCCAATTAGAATGGCTTTTATCAAGAACACAAACAATAATAGATGTTGGCGTGATGTGGGAAAAAAGGCACACTTTTACATTGCTGGTGGAGTTGCAAATTGGTGCAGCCACTCTGGAAAGCAGTATGGAGAATCCTAAGAAAACTTGGAATGGACCCACCTTTTGACCCAGTTATCCCACTCCTCGGTTTATACCCAAAGGACCTAAAATCAGCAAACTACAGTAACACAGCCACATCAATGTTTATAGCAGCTCAGTTCACAATAACTAGATTGTGGAACCAACCTAGATGCCCTTCAACAGATGAATGGATAAAGAAACTCTGGTATATATACACAATGGAATACTATTCAGCCATAAAGAAGAATAATATTACGGCATTTGCAAATAAATGGATGGAATCGGAGAATATCATGCTAAGTGAAATAAACCAAGCCCATAAAACCAAAGGCCGAATGTTTTCCCTGATAAGTGGAGGATGTTATACAATGGGAGTGGGGGTGGGGAATGAGAGAATAATTGGGGAACTTTAGAATATGTAGAAGAAAATGAGAGGGAGGAGGGTATGAAAAATGGTGGTATGAGACAGACATCATTGCCCTATCTACATGTATGATTACATGAGTGGTATGAATCTGCATTGTGTACAAGTATAGAAATGAAATTATGTACCCCATTTGTGTACAATGAATCAAAATGCAGTCTGTAAAAAATTAAAAGCTAAATAAAAATAATAAAAAAAATTTAAAAAAATTTCTTTTACATGTCTTACTTATTTACAACTACAAACTTCATTAACATTTTGATGGTTGGGCTTTATTTTTTTGGAGAAAATAAATATTTCATTTTTTTTTTGCATGAAATCTCCTAAATTTTTAGCTCTTTTTTTTTTTTATTGTAAACAGACGGGATACAACTTGTTTCTCTGTTTGTATATGAAGTAGAGGCATACCGTTTGTGTAATAATACATTTACATAGGGTAATGGTGTTTGATTCATTCTGTTATTTTTTCCTTCCCCCCACCCCTCTTTTCCATCTATACAGTCCCTCCTTCCTCCATCTTGCCTCCCTCCCACCCCCCCATTATGTATCATCATTCGCTTATCAGAGAGATCATTCATCCTTTGGTTTTTTGAGATTGGCTTATCTCATTTAGCATGATATTCTCCAATTTCATCCATTTGCCTGCAAATGCCATAATTTTATTATTCTTTATGGCTGAGTAATATTCCATTGCATATATATATACCACAGTTTCTTTATCCATTCATCAATTGAAAGGCATTTAGGTTGGTTCCACAATCTGGCTATTGTGAATTGAGCAGCTGTGAACATTGATGTGGCTGCATCACTGTACTATGCTGAATTTAAGTCCTTGGGTATAGGCCAAGGAGTAGGATAGTTGGGTCAAATGGTGGTTCCATTCCAAGTTTTCTAAGGAATCTCCACACTGCTTTCCAGAGTGGCTGCACTAATTTGCAACCCCACCAGCAATGTATGAGTGTACCTTTTTCCCCACATCCTAGCCAACACCTATTGTTGCTTGTATTCTTGATAATCACCATTCTAATTGGGGTGAGATAGAGTCTTATGGTAGTTTTGATTTGCATTTCTCTTATTACTAGAGATGTTGAACATTTTTTCATATATCTGTTGATTGCTTGTAGATCTTCTTCTATGAAATGTCTGCTCATTTCCTTAGTCCATTTGTTGATTGGGTTATTTGTATTCTTGGGCTTTTTGTCTCCTTTTCATTTTGTCGCTTGGGAACTCACAATCCATGGTCACAGTTTTAAACCAGGGATGAAGCACTAACTCAGCTTGGTGAGATAATGATGTGTGGTCTACAACCTGTATGCAGAGATTGCTCATATCTTCCTGTTTCGAGTGCCTGGAATATTTAAAAGTTATACCACAGGCTAGGCTGTAAATTTTAGTCCACCAAAGAACTAAACATAACAGTGATAGGAAAATATAAATAGAAAATCCCTATATTATTTCAAATCAAGTAGTAGACTTTCAAATAAGTCATGGATTAAAGTGTAAATAACATTGGGAATTATAGGTCAATAATCAAGAGCCCAACAGCCCATTAACAATAACTTATAAAAAAGGACTAGGGATGTGGATCAGTAGTACAGCACCTGTCTAACATGTTTGAGGCCTGTGTTTTGATCCTCAGCATGCCCTAAAATTAACCACCAAAAATACCCCAAACAAAACAAAACAAAAAAGTCAAAACAAATCAATAACTTGAAGGAAGTTTGAGCAGACCCTGCAAGAAAGATATTCTAATAACCAGTGGAAATCCTGGTGCTTTTTACTTAAGAAGAGGAAAATAAAATCATATTATAAATGAGATTTTAATTATGGGTATATACTATTGAATTACAGACCATTAAGTATAATCATGACCTGTGGAATTATTACAGGCTATATTCTAATATTTCAGCATCATACATATAAAGGGCTAAGGAAAATATTACAGATCTTCTCTGTCCATGTGCCTGTCGTGACCTTTATACATGCTTGATAGAACATATAAAAAATGCAAACTTCTTGCTGAGCTTTGCTCACTCACAGGAACTCAGACACATTCACTTATCTCAAGGTAAACACTGCCTCCCTTCGGGGATCTGGTCAGTCCTTGGGGGAGGAAATATCCTTGAGGGGATCAATGGATCATGTAGGTTGTTAGAACAGAGCTTTCTTTGTTCTCAATTGTGTTTAAAGAGTCACGAGGTCAGCATTCAGTGAAGTTGCCTTTAGAGTCCCCAGTTACATGACCTGAAGTGTTTGTGTCCTCACCTACTCCCAATCTGGCAATTTATTTTCTTGTTTTTCTCTCTCAAATTTCACTTTTGTTTTTGCTTTCATATTATTACTAATATAAATGTTACCCTGTATAAAGAGTGTCATTATTGTCTTTCAGATCTGCTCTGCCAAATTCAACAGTAGCAAACACACTTAATTCTTTGACTTTACAACATATTTCCAGGTCTGCTATGTGTAAACTTTGTAGCAATCTTATATGTCTGGTTTGTTCCTTTGGTTATGTTTTTTTTCCTCCACCTCTAAATTGATTTTAAAGAACTTGGGAGCTATGATCACAGCAAGCTTCTCCCCTTTACTGAATCCATGACTAAAACATGGATATTCAAATAAAGTAAAACGAGAATGTGAGTTTCTATTTTAAACACATGAGCAGATTATCCATATTTTATAAGGACAGGCTCCTGTCAAGATAAAAGAAAAATACTAACCAGAATCAGAGGACCCATTATGAGGAGATAGTTCATAAACTTTAATCCACTTGTTTCAAAAGAGTCACATTAATGAAAGTGTTTATTTTTAACATGTCAATTATATCTACTTTCAATATTGGCTTGTGTAAATTAACACTTCTATAAACTGTTTTAACTAACGAAACAAAGAAATGAAATTAAAAATATTTTTTGTCTAAGATGTCATTTAAAATTTTTTTAAAAATATTTACATGTGTTAAGCAAGTGACATGAAATTTCATGTTAGTTGGTACATTTGGTGGTAGGATATTATTGAATTATGATATTTACTATTTAAATATAATTAGTCTGGGAAGTATGTCCTCTTTTCCTGGAAAATATAAAAATATACTTGAGACATTTTTTACAATATCAGATAAAGATATTACCATTGAAACTTAAAAAAAATAATATAACAAATTACTTTCCACTCAATTTTGATTGAATCATTGACATAAATGATTTTTCATGATATTTATGTAGTTTTTTAATAATTCTACATTGTGTATTGATGACAAAACATTCATTTCATTTATCTTAAAGGGAGTCCACTTTGATATTCTATACTAAATATTTGTCACAGTGAAAGAAAAAAGATTTTTAAATGAGTTCATTTTTAGTTACTTTTATACTGGAACAGAGGAGGGATAATATGAAAAAAGAAAATAGAGACATTTTAAAAATATTGTGCACATCTCTAGAGGGCAGAACTTTTTTATCTTATATCATCTCATTTGATCATCCCATATACTAAATACTCTATAATACTTAAATAACTAACACCCATACTTACTAACAGTAATCCAGCTAAGTGAATAGATTCAGGATAAATGAGATTTTTTAAAATGTGAAAAGATAGTAATACTTACTAAAAAACTGATACAAAACCATATTATCAGTATGAAAAAATTAAAATATTATTGGCAAACTATTGAAACTACAGGTTGTTGAAAGATGTTCTCTCATTTTAATTTATATTGTAAGCCCCTGCATGCTATGAGCTTTAAAGGGAAAGAGAGCTATCAGTTTAATAGCAGAGTGGATTAAAATACGACTTGTTTATGAAATTGAATTGAAGCACATGCAGAACTAAGCAGATTGCTTGGAAACTATTAAAGTACAAATCTGTTCTTTTTTTCAGACCTACCAAATCTAAGCTGATTTTAAGAAACAGGTTTCAGATAGTTGCTCTGCCATTTAAAGCAAATCACCTTGAATATTGCAAGAGTGTTTAGGGAATATTTATAAAAAGTTGTTGTCCATTAACAACGAACAGTGTGCTACATTTTCATGCTAAAAAGTAGTCTTAAGATTGTTATTAAAAATGAGCATCTTTTTAAAGAAAATAGAAACCAGTTGCTACATCTGCTATATTTTTATGCAATTTTATGACTTTAAGCAGATTCAATATATATTTAAAATGAAATAACCTTCATCTGTATTCTAATTGACAGGCATATTCTATTGTTTTCAAATTAAGTGATTTAAAGTAGGGACTAAGGTTCAAATTTGTAAATACTGTGTTCAGATATGTAAAGAAAGTATAATATCTTTTATTTCAACTAATGTAATTATACTAAGAAACTCCTTTTTCTGTATTATTTTAATATTTTATATTATATAAATTTAATATTTATTCTTTTAATTTAACTTTTTGTAGTGTTGAAATTTCATCTAGTTCAAGTTGTCTCTTTGGATAAGTCAGTCTGGTTTGCATATATTCTGTATCTCAAGTTCTTTCAGAATAGTTTCTGATTATATAGGAATAGAAACTCATGACCTCATAAAAGAAAGAAAATTTAGAACTTTGCCATGACCTCTGCATTCTTTTTTTTTTTTTTTTTTTTTTTTTTTTTGGTACTAGGAATTGAACTCAGGGGCACTAAACCACTGAACCACATCCCCAGCCCTATTTTGTATTTTATTTAGAGACAGGGTCTCACTGAGTTGCTTAGTGCCTCTGATCTGCCTGCCTCAGTCTCTGGAGCCACTAGGATCACAGGCATGTACCACCATGCCTGGAGACCTCTGCATTCTTGTACTCTTAAAGATCATAAAGATTCTGTCTGAAAGTGTTATTAATTCCTGAGGAGAAACTGTTTCCACTTGAAGATGCCTACAGATTTTGCACTGCCCCCTGCACAACCCTCTTGGTGAATTTCAAAACCTCAGAGTGCTCTCAGTAGTTGCACAGGAATTTCTTCTAATTTCTGCTGATTACTCCACTGTTCCCTAGGAAGGAAGTGCTTTAACCTCCATGCCATGTTCAACATCACCGTATCCACAAGTTTGCTATGGTTTGCTACATCTGTAATTTGTGCCAAAGGACAAGTGATATCATACCAAACAGTATTCTTTGAGTCTCACATTCCTATTTTTACAGTTCTGCTATGTTCTCTCAGTATGAGCCAGTATAAAGGCAAATGCATATGACTTCCCAACCTGATCTTCCCTCAGGGGGGAAAAAAAGAGGGGGAATTTCCAGATTTTCCTACCCAACATAGGGGGTGATTAAATCTTATTTATATTTTCCCTCTTCAAGACAACAATGGGCCTCACATACCTACCTAAAATATATTAAAGAATATCATTTTTTCCTCATTTTAAATACACAAAGATTTGCCTGACTTTATAACCAATCTATACCATTGTGTGTCACATCTTGTAATAGAGTTTCTGATTTTGAATTCTTACAGTCTAGAAGTAACAAAAAACAAATCATATTAAGGTAAAACTGGTTTATAATAAACCATATACTTTTTAAATCATGCAATTCAGTTAGGTTTGACATATACTTGCATACATTAATTGGTTACCAAATCAAGATATTTTTATTCATGATCCTCAAACTTTCTTGTTGTTTTTTTTAAAATTTCTCTCTTGCATGGCAAACTATTTCTTTCATATAACCCCCTCCTTAGTCAACTTTTGATTTACTTTCTTTTGCTCTAGATTTGTTTGCAGTATCAAAGTTTTATATAAAAAACAACTATAGATTTTGCAGTGTTTCATATTTGGCCTCTTTTATTGTGCATACTTTTTTTTTTTGAGATTCAGCTATGTTTTACTGTATATTGATAGCTGAGCCTACCTGGGCACAGTGATGAACTCCTATAATTTCAGCAACTCAGGATACTGAGGCCAGACAATCACAAGTTCAGAGCCGGCCTCAGTAATTTAGCAAGGCCCTGTGCAATTTAGGGAGAACATATCTGAAAATAAAAAATAAAATGAGCTGGGGTGTGACTCAATGGTTAAGTTTTATAGTTTTAGGATATACATACATTTATATGACAATTTTTGTTCATAGTGCAGAGTATGTAGTAAAGTTTTTCTTTCTTTTCATTTTGCATATGATTATCCATTGGTTGAGATGCTGTACTTTGTTAGTTGAATTATATTTGAAGTTCTGTTAAAAGTTTATTCTAATACATGCGTGTTTATTTCTGGATTTTCTCTTCTTTTCTATTGATTTATTATCTAGTTTTATGCACTGTCATACTGGTTGATGACTAGATTTATAATAAATCTTGAAATCAAGTAGTGTATGTCTTACATATCTGTTATTTTCATAATTTTGCCTATTTCAGATCCTTCATATGAATTTTAGAATCATCACTTTATTTCTTGTAAAAGTGTGATAAAGAATCTGAAAGTTTTTGATGTTTGATTTCTAATGTTGTTTAAATCTCTTCCCTCCCACATCAGAACAAACCCATGAGCAAGCCTGATACCGTTTCCTGTGGCACTGTGGGAGACCCAAGGTATGCAAGCCCCTCTCTATGTGGAGGAATTCTCACTCCATCCCCATTACCTAGCCAGAATGGAATCACCCAGCGAATCTCCTTTATTCACTCTCTCTAGGTTCTTCAAAACTTGAAGGAACTGTTCTCCCTAAAGACCTCCATTTTATAAGTAGTAAACACCTTTATAACATCTTGTTGTGTGTCCTCATCAGACTTGACATTCAATCCAAATTTTGGATAGGGATTCCTCCTTCTTTTTCCGGGAGGGCTATAATAATTGTCACCATCAAAAGAACGTCTAGGTAGTGGGCACCAAGACCAGGAGTCCCCTTCTTTTGCTTTAGCATGTGATAGGTTCTGCTATCAGAAGTCAGCACCCACTTTGAATCACTTGATTCTGGATAGCTTGTGTGTAGAACTGTGGTGTCCTGTGTGGTGTTGTTGTGTGCTCCTCAGAATCTGTTACAGATGTAGTTGAAACATTTAATAATTCACATTTAGGAACAGGCACATATGATTGAGTGCTCTCCTTTAAGGACCCCAGGTCATAATTCTTGGTTTAGATCTATCTATATGTCATACAATAAAAGTGTGGCTGAAAGTAGGCTAACAGAAAAGTCTGAACTTATCATGTGATGGATTGTTGTATTTCTCAACGAAAAAGATAGTCTGTGACATGAGTCTCTCAGCAGGTTGCTCATGAAGGACAGTTACTAGGGAGACAGGTAGAGACAAAGACTATTGGGTGGGGAGAAGGAGAGATTGGATACTATAGAGTAGAGAAGCAAAAGACTAAAGCAGATGCTCCCAATTTTATCAGTCAAAAATTCTAAATAAATTGAAAGGATATATGATCCCTTTGTATACTCCTCGTAAGCTTCTTAGCTAAAAACTATTTTTTAATTTAGTGGATGCTAATGGTTGGTTAGTAGTAAACATATACAATTTATCACAGCACACTGTGTTTGTAAACAACATTGTATTAGTTCACTTAGAATATAGAATTTTACAATAGTATACTTTTATTTCTCTGCTCCCCCTCCTGGAATGTAACTTGTACTATTGTGGTCTTATCTGACACGTGTTAAAAACACCATGTTTCATGGTGGACATATTTTAAATTTAAAGTCAATTGGTTTTTAAAGAGATTTGAACATTAACAAAGAAAAAATCCAATACTTTCTTGGTTTGTATGTGTATATATCATGATCTCTCAATGCTTACATATTATGTTTCAGACCAGAAAATTTTTTCTTGGTTGGGGTTACCTTGTACTTCATAGAATGTTGTTTTGCAGCATCATTGTGCTTTCTTCACTAGATTTCAGTATTACCTGCGCACTTGTGAGAAAAAAAAAAAAAAATGTCTCCAGATTTTTCCAAATGTCCTTTAGACTGGGGGAAAAAGTAGTCCCTGCTCCATTGGGTATACTTCAGCATGAGGAACTTGACTTTAACTTTGAATATAATCTTGTCCTGCAGCAGATTAACATTATTGACTAATGCATGATTGAAAAAGAATATTTTGTGTTCATTTTTGAAAGGTATGTTTGCTCTTTATAAAATTCTGGGTTGATGAAATTTTTCAGTCAGTATTTAAAGATGTTATTTCATTGTCTCCTCACATTTAGTGTTCCTGATGAGAGCTCCACCATTGTGTCCTATCTTTGTTTCTCTAATCATGCATGCATGCCTTTTTTTTACCTATAACTGCTTTTTAGACTTTTCTTTTTATCCCAGGACATGAGTAGTTTAATAAACATTGGTGTTATGTTCATTTTGGTCCCTGTGCTTGTAGTTTATTGAACTGTATTGAACTATAGGTTTATATTTTGTGTCAAAATTACAAATTTTTGGCCATTAGTTTTTTAAATAGCTATTCTACTCATTCTTTGGGGATTCTTATTATAGTCACATTAAGCTACTTCCCATTGCCTTAAATCAATGTCTATTTATTTGCTAACTTATTGTTGAATTCTGATTTTCATTTTGGATGTTTCTACTAATACATATTCAAATTCATCAAAATATTTCTCTATAATGTCTAATCTGTGATAAATTCCTTCCATTATATTTGTCAGCTGAGAAACTGTAGCTTTATCATTGATATACTGAAGATTATGTTTATGTCTTCCATGTAATTATTAACTTTTGAACACATATTCTCTATATATATAACTGTTTTAATGTCCTTACTTATTGTTTCTAATATCTGCATCAACTGGATTTCTGTTTAAATTGTTGATTTTCTTCCTCATCATGGTTTTTATCACCTTTCTTCTTTGCATGTCTGGCAATTTATGACATGCTGCCAGATAGTAGTGACTTTAACCTTTATTGAATGCTGGATATTTTTAATTCTCATAAATATTATTGATCTTTAGTATGGTGTGTAGTGACAGGTACTATTTGCCTATGAAACTAGAGCAATGCTTAATTTGGGCTTAATTATTCATCATGACTGAATCAAGATCTAGATTGGTTTTACTTCCAAATGTCACATGATTTATGAACTTTTCTAATCATATTAGAAAGTCTCTATGTGTTGAATGAACATAAGATACTATTTCTTCTAGTTCTGTCTGGTGGTTTACTCTTCAGTTCTGGCCTGCTTTCTCACATTCATGCACTGATTAGTACTTTGCTGAATGCAGATACGGTTCCCCATGCGAATATCTACAGTTCTTTTATTGCATAGCTTTTTCTGCTGGGGTATCGAAAGCTCTCAACACCTTGGCCTTCCTAACCATTTGAAGTAA
Organism: Sciurus carolinensis; assembly: GCF_902686445.1. Classification (NCBI taxonomy): domain Eukaryota; kingdom Metazoa; phylum Chordata; class Mammalia; order Rodentia; family Sciuridae; genus Sciurus; species Sciurus carolinensis. The sequence goes on along the minus strand of NC_062217.1, from coordinate 58,427,231 downwards.
TTTCCACATGTTGCAGAGATCCCACCAGGCTCATCCTGAGTTCCCTTTCCCTGCACTGCATCCTGGAAACTCTCACAAGGCAGTAAGGAGGAGTATTTTTATGACTTGCTTCATTAGTTTTGTCTTTCAAAAAATCACTGTCTCTTTCAGGGTTCAATGCCTAGTGTCTTAAAGAAGCTATTTCTTATAGTTTTCCAGTTTTGTTGTCATTCTTGTTTCATTGAAGAAAGAGCAAGTATTGACTGTTGTTAGTTGGTAAGAAGAAGTGCACAGTTCAAGTTTTCAAACTGTTTTTTGAGTTTTTTGTTTTTTGTTTTTTTTTTAATCATTCATTCAATGTGTGTGATGGGTTTTATGTATCAACTTTTTGGGATCCCCCAGATATTTGGTTAAACATTATTCTGAGTGAGTCTAAGAGGCTATTTTAGATGAGATTAACTTTTGAATCATTAGATTGAGTAAAAGAATCTTACCAATCCCAATGTGTTTGGGCCTCATCTCATATATTAAATATCTAACTATAGCAATAGGATTAAGTGAAAATTCCTCCTCTTTGCCTACTCTTTGAGCTGGATCATTAAATATGAATTGGAACTGAATTTATACTATTACCTCCCCTGTATCTCCAGCTTGCTTCTTGCAGATCTTAGAGTTGTCAGTTTCTACAGCTGTGCAACACAATTCTTTATAATCAATCTGTCATCTATTATTTATTGCTATGTTTGAATATGAGGTGTCCCTGAAAAGTTCCTCTGTTAGTACAGGAATACTTGGAGGTGAAATGATTGACTTATGAGAGCTGTAACCTAATCAGTCCATCCTAGTTTGAATGGAATAATTGGGTGTTTACTATAGTCAGGTGGGGAGTACATATAGGGTTTGGGTTATTGGGCATAATCCCAGGAAATGTTCATCTCCCCTGAGGTCCTATCTTTTCTCTCTCTACTTTCCAGTCATCTTTATGTGAGCAGCTTTCCTGCATCATTTCCTCCTGCCATGATGCTCCAACTTACCTTAGGCCCAGAGCAATGGAGTCAGCCATCCATGGACTGAACCTATGCAACCACAAGCCAAAATAAACTTTCTCTCCTCTAAATTGTTTCTGCCAGGTGTTTTGGCAACAGCCATACAAAGTTGACTATCTATCTATCTATCTATCTACCTACCTACCTACCTACCTACCTACCTATTATTTATCTATAAGTCCATCTCCTATTTCTTCTTTTCTCTGGAGAAAACTAACAAAATAGACCAGTATTTTATCCACATGCTAAAATACTTTACCCATTGTAAATCTGGGGAACATTTAAACACAAATTATTCCATGAACCTGGATATCTATTTGTTACCAGCACTTTGCAGTATGATGGAAGTTGGAGGAGATTTTTAATCAAATACATTGTCTTTTTATCAATGTGTCACCTATAAGCTCTAAACATACACTTTTTGCTTATTCCTTAAAAAATAAAACAGAGCCTTTCCAGATTGAATAAAGGTAAGCTTTGTCAATATAAATACTAAAAAAGACATAGCAGTGGTATAGAGTTATTATTACTTGATTCCTGTGCTTGCTCAGAAGACTTCTCTAGCACACAGCTTCTCCAGTGTCTGAATCTTGACATGCAAGGTGGACAACATGCAATGTCTAATAGTTTCTCTTGGTATCCATCTGGATGAATTTGTGACTGACAGCATCTTAGACTATTCTTATAGTAGGTGCCAACAGTGAAACATCACTATAACAAACTACTCTCACTGACACACTTGGAGATTTTGTTGGCAAATTCTGAAGGGCAGATTTCCAGTAAATTCTATTGCTGCAAACCATAATAACTTCTTCTTATTCAGTGACTCATTCACCCTCTCCATCAAGGTCTGGAATTCAGCTAGTCCTTAAGGAAATGAAAAGGGATTCTTAAGGCTCTTAGTTCTAGTATATTAGTGATTCCATACAAACATTATTCATCTATTTCAAGAATTGTCCATACTTCTTATTTGTCAATCTCTCATCATTCCAAACCTCTGTTAGAGGTAATAATTCCATATGTTTAACTTTCCCTGTTTAAATTGTTAATTCTTTATCTTGTTTGGACCCAGATTGATGCATCCCAAACACAGCTCAGTATTTATAAAACCACCTTTTTGTTTCACCTTTTTTATGATTTCCACTGTGGTCCCTTTTAGTCTTTGCTACTGCTCGGATATCTAGCTCCTTTTGGAGTCCTCTCTGAAATCGGAATAACTTGTTGAAATCTTAAAATTTCTTTAAGTGTATATATGTTGCTACACTTATTCCCCTCTTCATCTCTCACCACATTTATTCTTATTAACTCAGTTTTAGATATGTTTTTGTTGGTCTTTAAATCTCAAAAACATTCCTTATATTGTCGTTCATTCCTGAAGGTGCTCTTCCTGAAGGTAGTTACAAGTGGCTCATGATTACTTAATTTCCATTTACTATTGGTTCACTTTAAGTACTAATTAATAGTGTCCTAGAGAGCAGAAGGAAAGTCACCTAAAGTTTCAGCTCAAATAACATCTCCCAAGAAAGTTCTTTTGAAACCATTGTTTCTAAAATTAGCTGCTATTCTCAGGCTCAGCCATTCTTTTCCACATTATTTCTTTGATCTCTCTATAATATATTTTAGTCTCTTTGATTTTCCCATTAATTGTGGTTTATTATTTATATCTTTCCACCTACCCACGTACAATAAAATATAATCTATACAAGGGAAGAAGCTTTATTTTATGCTGCTATATTCTTAATATCTAGAATAGGGACCAGTAAATACTAGGTACATAACAAAATAATTTTTACATTTTTAGATGAATACACTGGCAGTCATATCTTCATTTCAAATCCTGAAGATTCCAATCTAGAATGCCCCAGTTTTGCAAAGTTATGAATCTTGTACACTCATAGTGGATGATAAAAATATCATGGATTAATATGTTTGTTGGAAAAATTATTCATGGTTGAAATGTGATGTTTGATTTATAACACCTCTTATAATAAACATATGATGCTTAATTTATTGGGAAACTAAAGACAGCATGCTGGGTGAAGTAATATGCAAAAGTGAACATTCCAATTGACTTTTTCACTGTAATGCAAAAGTATCAAATTTATAGAATAAGCCTTTAGACAAAATATGTAACTATTTAATTAACAAGGTGAGTTCACCATTCAGAAATGTCATTAATATGACATTTGCATTGCAATTTGTAAGCTGGAAGTTCCTATGTTATTTTATATAATCCTAATTAAAATCCATTATTAAATATACCCACCAGTGTTCCTAGAGTTTAGAATAAGAGTAAACACATGGCATTAAAGCCCTTCATGTTCTCCCAATGTCATGAGTAGGATGTGTAAACATTCTGTAGAATTTCTTACACCTGTTCTACACTTGTACTAGTCATTGAAGGTTTGTGGTAGATAGAGCATAAATGGTAATGTTTATTTGACATCTTAAGTAACATATCCAGGAGATCTTCTCACTGAGGGATAACCATGTATAACTCTAGACTAGAGAAACTTGATATGTTTACTATATTTATAACGAAGGAATATTTTAATGGCATATATGTATATATATATCAATCATTCTCATGGTTTTGTGCAAATAGGTTGTAATAACTCAGTCTTTTATCTTTATGTGATTTTGAGGGTTAGTTAAATCTTGAGGTTGATATTAATAAAAGTCTATACATTATCTTACTAAATTTCCACTTACTATTGGTTTAATTTGGATACTAATTAATAGTGACCTCAAGTTACACAATTGGAAGAAGGCAAATCAATGGTTAAGATACTCTGCCTGCACTAGAACACAAATTTGAAATTTGAACACCATTCTAATGCCTCCAAGGAAAAATGGCTATGTGGAGTTCTGTGGATCACATGAACATATTTCTGAGCAACTGGACCTTCAGTGGACATTCAGCTACTTTTTTTTTTAACCCAGAAAAGGGGATCAGGTTAATAAGTGTGGATTGAACTTTCTGGCCACACAACCTTCTATGTCAGTCAGGATGAGCTCGAAGCAAAGTACAAACTTTACAGCTAAATTTCAGAAATGTCATTAATATGACATTTGCATTGCAATTTGTAAGCTGGAAGTTCCTATGTTATTTTATATAATCCTAATTAAAATCCATTATTAAATATACCCACCAGTGTTCCTAGAGTTTAGAATAAGAGTAAACACATGGCATTAAATTCTTCATTTCAAATTCTTCATTTTTCTAGCTGTTTGATTTAAGTTGCTTACCTCAGTTTTCTCAACTTAAAAAGAAGGCAGTAAGAGTACCATCTTTACAGATCTCACAGAATTACAGTATGTATTGAATTTATAAAGTCAATACAGTTAGAATAGTGTCTGGAACCTAGAAAGAACTCAATATAGAAAGGCTATTTACAGTTTTTACTTTAGTCCAATAAATTATCCTGTCATTATCTTCTCTAAAGCAATTACTATTCAGCTATTATGGACATGGATTTCTCTTGAGAAACCACTCCAGGTCTCATTTTAAGTTGTATGTGGTCCGGCACATTTTGAAAGTACATGAGGAAACAAGTTCATTGCTGCAGGTATAGCTCAATGATGGAACACTTGCCTAGCATAGGCAAGGTCCTAGATGTGATCCCCAGCACCACAAAATAGAGAGAGAAAGAGAAAAAAAAGATAGAGAAGTTAAATTGACTTTATAAGTTCTTTCCATTAACAATTCTTTTGTGTTTGTTTCCAGGCCCTAATATTTCCTGGCTTGTTACACCAGTGTAACCTTCCTTTCATAATGACCTATTTTACTTCATGGATTTATTTTTATCTGCATCACTTTTCACTTTCTTCTGTAATATTTGCTTAATGTAACTATGTAATTTTTTTTTTATTTAGCACATTTGAAAATAAGTAACATGGGGTAAAAGTAAAAACACAAAAGAACGAAGAACAGGGAGAAGTTGACCTTTAGTCGAATTCCATGATGGTTCTACATTTATCAGTTTTTCCCATTCTTTGCAACCATTCATTACTTATTTTTGTTGTAAGGGCCATACTTCTTAATGCTATTTTACTATTTCATGGCCACATACCAGAAAAGAATGACAACTAATTATCAATAATGTGAGTTTATTTGTGTGTACTCTGTAGTGTTTAAAAAAATGTAAATCCAGGCTTTCAAACACTTAATCAGATTCACAAAGTAATAGTATAGGGGCATCATTGTAAATACTAAGCTGGAATCAATAAGGCAATTTGATTATTAATGCTATAGAGGTTTCAGAAAAGTAAAATATCAATGTAAATTCCAGACCAGAAAACACACATGGAAGGAGGTAATATTTGAAGGGTTCTTCCTTTTTTATTTTTTAAAGATGAGTAACAACAACTACTTTAAACATTCAAATAGAAAGAATTTAGCACAGTGCTTTGAAAAATTTAAAAGGAGATTAAAATACATGAAACCAAAGGAATTGTTGAATGCTCTAGAAACCAGCAACAGAACGCACTGATGATCACCAGAAAAGTGGTATAATAAATACAGTCATCAGTGCTACTGGAGCACGTGGCTTTTGGTTATCTGTCAAAGCTATATACCCTGGAGGGAGCCAAACACACCAAGGAAATAAGCAATGTCTGCTTAGGGCCAAGAAAGGGGAGATGGAGCATGTCATCTTGCTCTGTTCGTCAGTTTGTCCCATTGACTGAACTCAACTTAAGTAATGAGACATAGTAGCAAGAGAAGCACAGACTGCAGGAGCTGGGCTTTCTGATACAGAGCTGAGCCAGCAAAGTCAAGAAAAGAGTTATCAGGACAAATGGGTCTACAGTATGTGAAATAATGACAAAATCTAGCAGCAAATATGAATATCAGAGATCAAAATATACAAATAAAGGTTAAATCTGAGTTTTCATATTGTATACCTTAGATGAAGAAGTAGAATTAATCTCATAGTCAATATGAAGCCACTGGGAACAATAATAGAAAAACAGTAGGGAGTGTGCAAACAGAAAATGAAGAAAAGTAAAGAGAAAGAAAAAGAAAGGGAAATGATGGCTATTAGTGGGAGAAGCAATTAAGAATGTGTTTTTAAGTTGGAAAGGCTTAAAAAACTTCACTAGTTCTAAGGGAGAAGATCTTAGGAGAAGTGAAGACCATTTTGTAGACATAATCAAGAATATGTGCTCCTAATCATCCACAGTGATAGCCAATTAGGTAATTATACAATTCCAAGGTTTTAGGATGAATTATATTTTCCCTTGCTAGATAAAACAAATGGGTAGAATATCCCCTTTCCCCAAAATGTATTCCAAATATAGATTTATTATATAAGTAAGACAATGGACTCTGGAGACACAGTATTCCATGACACTGTGTTTGCATTTGGGGCAACTTAGTCAACTCTTCTGTACTTCAATTCATTCATTTATAAAATAGGAATAATTATACTATTACTTTTATGTGATTTTTATGAAAATTAAGTGGGATAATCTTCATAAAGAGTTCCTAGAATGTAGTGCTATATAAGTTGCTGAACAAAATTTGTAAAGCTATCTTTAGAAATATTTTTTAGGCAATTACAGCATGTGCTTTAAATAAGGGTATATATTGAGATGCACATTTGAATGTCAGAAAAAAATTACATCCTCTTACAGAGAAAGATTCTGGAAACAAATATTAGCTCTTGCAAGATAATTGACTGAAATATAAGGAAATGAAGAATAAGGACCAATTTGAAAAATTAAAGGAAAATTATGAAAATATATATTTGTAGATGTCACAGATTATAACATTTTAAGCATTATGAAGTGATGCACAGGATCAAATAGTGCAAGGAATAAACATTCACACAAAGTGATAGTCTTTGTTGAAAGGGGATTATTTAGAATAATATTAGAGTCCAAATTTAGTACAGTGATGAAGAAGATGAAGAATGAATGAAGAGCAATCGAAGCAGAGAATGGACATCCTTTATCAACAATGCTTATTAAAATAAAGAAAATAATAAGAAGGAAATAAGCCATATACTTGGCTATGAATGAATCTTAAAATGTAACTAAATCACTTTAGATAATTCTAACATGGAAATTGAAAATCAGAATGTATCTTGAACAGGTTTTCTTCTTCCTCTAGCAGATTTGAGAACTTTCTTATTCTTGGCCCTCTGTCATTTAAGTTATGCGACTAGGCACATACACTTTGAAGTTTAGCTGTCATCCAGTTTAATTTAGTAGTTCTTCTCAAATTATCATAGCCACATTTACATATTTTGGAGAACATAAAATTCAAGTTCTTACCAAAAGACACAAGGAACAGTTTAACAGAATCTACAGAATAGTAATAATAGTTAAAAATAAAATTGGGTAATTATAGGACTTTATGATTTAAAGTTGGTTTAAAAGTTATCATATGCAATAACCCATAAAACCATGTGTATAGTCTTTGCTAAAAAAACACACACAGCATTCTTATAGAAATATAGTTTTGTTTTAAAAATTTATTCATCAGTGTGATTACACATTTTAAAAAAATAAAAATATTAAATGACTTGTAAGTGAAAAGGCTTATAATCACAACTTTAAAACCAGCAGTTCATTTTTTTCAAATTCCATTCTCAATATAAGTATCCATTAACTATTTCAATCATTTCTTATCGAATTAATATCTCTTGCCTACATATGTAAAAAAAAACTTAGAGTCAATACCAGTTCTAGCTCTATATCTAAAGGAAATAAATTTCAGGATCTCAAAGAGATCTACACACCTAAGTTGATATGAGAATTATTCACAATAGTTAAGATATGGAAATGAGCCAAAATTCAATTGACAGATGCATGAATAAAGGAAATGTGAGACACACACACACACACACACACACACATACATACACACACAGAAATGGTCCTTGACTCATAATGTCTTGACTTACAATTTTTGATAGTCCAGAGAAAAAGTAATATGCATTCAGTAGAAACCATTCTTAAAATTTGGAGCATAGATCTTTCCTTTGGCTAGCAATATATACTATTATTTTCCTGTGTTTCTGGACAGCTGCCAGTAGCTGCAACTCCCAGTCAGCTATAGAATCACAAGGGTAAGCAACTGATATTCTATAATGTAATGAGTTTCTAGGTTGCAATATTTGATAGGCTGTGTATTGAGCAAATTTTCAAATTATGGTATTTTACAAGGGTTTTACTGTGATGTAATCCCATAGTAAATTAAAAAGTACTCTGTATCTATGTATCTAATGGAATCTTATTCCCTTTTGCAACAACATAGATAAATTTGGCATGACACTTTGCTAACAGAAATAAATCAGAAAAATGACAAAGACAAATGCTGCATGATCTTACTCGTATGTGGAATATAAAAAAAATCCAACTCACAAAAGTAGAATGTGGAATGAAGGTTACTACAGGCAGGGAATAGGGGGAAATGAGATATTGGTCAAGGAGTACAAAGTTTCAATTTTTCAAGATGAATAATCCCTAGCATCTTAATGTATGATAATGTGATTGTATTAAGATACTTGATTGTGTATTTAAATTTTGCTAACAAGTAGATTGTTAGTGTTCTTACAACAAATAAAAGGAAGAGAGAAAAAAAGAAAGTGGTAACTATCCAAGATTATGCTGTATTAATTATCTTGTTTGTAGTGATTATCTCATAAAGTATATATACATCAAATCATTAAGTTGTATGCCTTTAATTTACATAATATACCTCAATTAAAAAAAGCAAGTTCCCCCCAAAATAAAATAGAAGTGTTTCCATCTAAGACAGTGAAATAAAAAGAAAAACTCCTAAATTTTGGTAAAATAATAAATGTCAAATATATAGTATGTTAGATAAGAAAAACAACTCTCTTATACCTCATTCATTCTCCTATTCAACAGAGCGATCTTAAAACTTTTGTTTAAATCCCTTATTCTTATTATGAAAATATTGTCCTCTATTGAGACAAGCAATACACTTTAATTGTATTTCCATTTTGGTACAAGTTTCTGTTTTATACAAATAGCTGATTGCATTTTTCATTTGCATAATTTCCACTGAATTTATGGAAAAGCTTTGTAGCATATTTCTCACCATAATTTTCTACAAATGCAATCCTGGTACATAATTATTAAATAGCTTATTTTCCTCATTAGAGATGTCCCTCCTGTTTGTATTCTTCATTTTGGATCTAGGGTTTCCTTTGTTATAATTATGGGAATCACCTCTATGTCTTCATGTCTCTATTCCCTTTACACCTCATATGTGTGTGTGTGGTGTGTGTGTGTGTGTGTGTGTGTGTGTGTGTGTGTATTATTTGGGTTGATTTCATTGCCTCAAAACCAAGCCTCTTTCCTTTTGTAACATGCTAACAAAGACCCAGATCACATACATTGCTGAGACTCCAAAGAATAAATTCTTTTTTATATCTTAACATTCACTGAATAATTTGTATGGGTATCAAATTCCACATTAAATTTTTTTTATTTCACAATATTGAGCAAATACACTATTGAATTCTATCTTATGATATTGATGATCAGACAGAATTTATATTTCAAATCCTGCTTCATCATGGTACCTAACTTTAGTTGCCTTTTCTGAGAAATTTTCATATATTTTCCCATTTTCCTGAAATTTTATGTTGAAGTACCCTCACATGAATCTGTTTCATTAACTGAGCTGGGCAATGAGATTCATTTCCATCTGGATATTTACATCAGTCTTTCTTTTTTTTTTTTTCTTTCATTATTTCCTTGGAAATGTCCTTGCTACTCCTCTCTGATTTGCTCTCTCCAGCTCCCACAAGGAACTGTCTTTGTGTTCTTATCATTTATTCTCCTTGTCTATGTTATGCTGTCCAAATTTTAGAAGAGTTCTCTCTTGTTTTATACATTTTTTTCTATTTATTAATTTTATTTATGAAATATTTAATACCTAATGTCTTAAGATTTCTGATTTTTTTAATCCCTGTATATAATAGATACAATGCATTTTTTATTTTCTTCCTTCCAAGATAAACATTCTGAGTTCTAATATCACCTTTGAGGTTTTCCTTATTTATATTGCTAAAAATCTTATTTTAAAATGGTGATTTAAAGTGTTGATTAGAAGGAATATCTGTGTCCATTGTGGACTTTGTATTTTGATCAGTGGGTTAGTGAGCTTTGTTGAGTATTCAAAATGTCTGTTACATACAAGTAATTCAGTAACTTTAGAGGATTTCCTAATTTCTTGTTAAGAACATATGAAATGGTTGTCAGAATTTGGAGTTGTGATGGAAGGTCAAAAGCATTGGGAGCTGTTTTCTAAGCATCAAATGCTACAGATTTGGAACTGGCCTGGCTGTTTCCATAACAATGTACATGGGTGATTCTGGGATAGTCATGAAATATACTGATTAAGTGTATTGCTTTTAAAGCATGGATTCTTCACTTCAACTTTCAGGACAGTTTGCACGTGCTGCTCTTCACTATTTATTGAAATACTAATATTAGTAATTTATAGCTGGTCTTGCTGAGATTAGAAAGTGGGATTGGTAATCTAATAAGAGAATGTCTGTATGGACAACTGGGTTTAAGGACCCACAGCCAAGACTCCATCCTTGTTCTGAGTGTTCTGTTCACATCCTGGTACCTACACTTAGCTAGAAAGCATATCCATTCTCTCAGATAGAAAGCATATCCTGTATGCTTTTCTTATGGAGAGAGAACCATTACACCTATGATGTACACACTTATTCTAATGTGGTTAATATACTGTAATAATTTTTAGCAACAATTTTAATCTTATAAGCAGTCATTCTAAGTGCTGTAAATTTTTCAAACATTTGGACCCTAAATGTCACTGTTGTTGCAAAAGTCCTACCCTAGATTATTGACATTTCCCAGTTTGGTCTGATTCCTCATATACACATTTAGCTATACTTTGGGTCCCTCTGTCTTCAGAGCTGGCTCAAAATCTCCCTACAATATTCCTTCCAGTTTCTGGGGGAATGGTTTTGTTTTGACATCTAGTGATCTGTCAAGCTCCTCATACTGACTTTCAATCTGGTCCTTGTTTTTAGGTTTCACTTTCTTTAATCTCACATACTCTCACGTGTGCCTCTTAATTACTGGCTCTCATGGATTTGATGGGGAAATCAGCTTACTTTTGCTTTATCTGATGAATCCTTTGTTTCATTTCTTATTGTCCTTCCTGATTTTATTGAAGCCCAAAATTGCAGCTGTCTTCTAGTGACTGGAGACAGTACTGAAGTTTGTACTGAGTCTTATGAAAATGTGTAGAGAATAGTGATTTCTGGGACGCAAACATAGCTATCTCAAACTAGGAGCTCAAAATCACACACTAGACCAGAGTAAGGGATCACAAAGATGTCAGAGAAGTGGATAACATACCCCTAGGAAAAATGCCAAAGGAAAGTTGAGTAATTTTTTCTTACCTAGACTTCTGTTTCAATTCAAAGGGCAAAATTTTCCACTGAATGAGTTCTAGACACATAGTTAAACTGGAAGTTTTGTGTGTGTGTGTGTGTGTGTGTGTGTGTGTGTATGTGTGTGTGTGTGTATGCATGCAGTGCATGGAGGAATGTGGGTTTAATGTTTATTTCATTGTGTGTGTTTGGGTGTGTGTGATGGTACACAAGTGTGATAGATGAATTGGCATTTTTATCATATTAGATTAGATTTATTGCTTTTCTAGTAGATTCAATCACTATTTTATCCAAACTTATCATCAGGTCATTTACTTTTAAGGGGTAAAAATGATAGAGATGAGAACTAAAATTCTGCATGGGACCTTTTTCTTAGTTTATTTATATTTATTCATCAATGATCTCTGAATATGATTTTTATAATAATTCTAACACACAATTTAAAACTTTTTTTTTAAATCACGCAGGATCTTATACCTTTTTGGAAAATTTGGTGGATAGTTTTGTCAAATGAACATCAAGAATTCTCTGTAAAGCATCTTTTTAAAAAAATATGTTAGATCTGTGATATTTCCCTGGAAATGTAGAGGAGGGAAGTTGCTCAGATCATGGGAGTTGGAAAGCAGAGAGAGAGAGAGAGAGAGAAAGAAACAGACAGATACCAGGGGCAAATATAGTCTCCAAGGATCTGCTCCCACTTACTACCCTCCTCCAGCCATGCCCCAACTGCATATAGTTATCACCCAGTCGTCTATTCAAATTATTTTTCAATCAAATGAATTAATCATTGATGAGGTTACAGACCCATCATACAATCATTTCTTAAGGGCTCCATCTCTGAATCTTGTCATACTGGAGACCATGATTTTAGTACCTGAAATTTGAAGGACACTACAGATTCAAACCTTAACAACATATATAATCAATATCTATATGTAATATAATTAAAATATAGTTATATGTTAGGTATTTATTTTCCTTAAATGATAAATAATTATGCTATGACATTTTTAAGTTTTATAAGTGGTAACATACATATCATTGTGTAATTTCCTTTTTAGAAGTCTATGTTTGTATTCTGGGGATTTCATTCACATGGTTACATATGATTCTAGTGCACCCATTTTTTTGTGTGTGTATGTATATATAATTTTTATCCATTTTATGCTGGAAATTTAGATATGTAGGCTATTTGCAGTACTTCACTATTATGTGCTTGTACAATTTATTTCATGTATATTTTCCTAAAAGTATAATTAGTTGAATAATAGGATTTATGGTTTGTATATCTTTAACTTTGTTAGGTTTTTCCAAAATTTTCTCCAAATATCATGCATCAATTTGTACTCATTTTTCTGGTAAATAGGATTTTTTTTTTTTTTTTTTTTTTACCATGTGCTTGCTGATGTTTACAAATGTCAGACAATTTTTTTTTAAATATCATGGATATGAAGTGGGTTTTTAAAATTCACTTTACACCAATTCTCCAGGTGCCCTTTTTCTGATATTCAGTATTGCTTTTTACAGTTTCTTTTCCAATTATAGGCACATGATAAATCTGCATTTTCTGGCTTACTTGATGTTATAGACTTTCCTCGTACTAGCCAATAAAGGTATTTAGCAGAAATGGGCAAGTATAAATTTTGGTTTAGATTATTTAATTGCAAATGCAAGACTTTCCATTTTCTATCTGGTATAGCACACAAATGTTTGATATGGTGGCTGCACGATCAGTTTGGGCACCTGTGTAACTATGATCAAAACATCTTTTACAAAGGATATGATTGAAAAATAACTGCCTATTGTTTTAAGCCACTGAGATTTTTCAAACATTTGTTACCATATGAAAATCTATATGTTACACTGCTATATTTTTTAACTCTCTGAGAAAACAAGAAGTTTGGTAAAACTTTCTGCAATGCTTTGTAGTTTAAAAAAATTTAGCCACCATTATCTTAATATTCCCTAGTTATAGCTCAATAAGCACAATAATATTTTGATTTTATAGGAATGGACATTCAGGCTTAATGAAGTGAAGTCATTTTATCAAAGCAATGGTGAACTTTTTAAATTACAATAACAAAATCACCCTTTTGAACACAAGTCCTAATTTTTTTGGTATTTAATTTGATTCTTACCATCACCAAATTGCTAGTTATTCTAAACCATAAAAACCTTGAGAAAAGCTTTCACAAAAGCTTTGAATTTCATATTTCTTTTAATATTTTTTATAAAATAATGTCCCCTTTAACTTTTAGTAAAATTTTAATTCTAATAAGTATAATTCTTCTGGAATAAGGTAGAGAGAAAAAAAGAAGAAAATGGAGAGGGAATCTCTAGAAAATATAAGAGAAACAAGTAGATGAGAAAGGATTGCGTAGTTCTACTTTGCTTATTGCTGACTTTAAAAATAAAATAATAATAAAAATAAGACTGCTTAGGATTGGGGTATCAATGAGGGTTTGCCAGTGTGCTCAGTTGTAGTGTTTTCTTGAGGTGTCAATCAATTTCTCAATTAAATTCAAGTGCCGAGTTCCTATTATGGTCAATGATGTAAAGCTCAGAAAACAACTGCTAAGTTTCTCTCTCAGGTTGTGCCTGCAGCATCAAGTGTTAAAAATAATTATAAACTAAGTAAACTTGATGAGCTGCTCAAGTCATTGAGAGGATAAATATAGCAGCCCTGCAATGTCATTTTCACAGTTACATTTCACACTCTAACCACATTTTGAGAAAAAAACCCACAACTTGTAGCTACACAGCAGCCTCTAAGGACTCATGGTTTTGCTAACATTTTTCAAAATGTGTAATATCAGAAAGACTTAGTAATTAAGGATAAAAATTAGATTGTAACATTTGTGAGAGCATGAAAATAGAATAAAAATTGTCACTTGCTTGATATTTGTTTTGTAGTTCTGTTTAGTGAGAAAATTATTTTGTACTAACCAGTATTTATTTGTCTTCCATCCATGCATCATCTCACTGTACATGGAAAATCTATAAGACTTACATTTTCTAATTTATTCTTTTCACAAATAGTCAAGAGGTTTAGATTTTGATGACATTAAAATATCTCCTATTGAGAATATTGCTATGGGATTTCATTTCCTAACTCTATTTCATGATTTATATTCACTCTTCTAAATCATGTGTGCTACATGATATCTTCTTGAATTTAGAAATCTAGATTAACCTCAACCTCCTTTGCATAAGGATAAATTAAATTTATTATATTAGAAGATATATTATTTTGGCAAAATTTGTTAATTTGAGCACTTACTATATGCATGTATCTTTATATATTTTACATGTAGAATCTAAGTTATAATGGTAAATTTGCAAGATATAGGTTACTATTCATAGTTACATATGACCAAATTGTGGAATTTTTGTCTCTATCTTGATTATAACTCCCATATATGTTTTATAATTTAAATTATTATGTCAGTTTATAAATAATTCACAATATATAAGAATCAAATAGCACAATCTTCATTACTCTATCTACTAATTATCTAATTATTCTCCATAAACTGATGCCCACTCCCAAGAAAACCCCTTCACTTCTCTGCCCTCTATCACTAAGGATTAATTTTGCCTTACACCAACCTTCAGATAAATGGAATCATACAGTATATATTCCTTGTGTCTTATTCCTTTCACTCAACACTATATTTATAAGATTAACTCTGATTTTTGTGTTTAAATATAGTTCATTCTTTTCTTTGCCCTTAAATATTTCATTATAGGAATATATGACAATTTCTTATCTATTTTATAATGAAGGGATATTTGTTATTTTCAACTTTGAGTTTTAAGAACAAAGCTGTTATGCACAGTCTCAAACACAAACCATAATAATAAAGAAAAGGGAAATTACTTATCTAACGATAATTAATATAAGATATAATAAAAAATGAGAAAGAAAGCAATGTAATCTAGAGCACAAATCAATGAAATTAGAAGTAGTCAGTAAATAGGGAAATTAAACTAAACCAATAGCTAATTGAAAAAAAATCAATAAACGTGATATGATTGTAGCCAGGGTAACAAAGAAAAAAAAAGGTGGGGGGGACGCAAATTACTAATACTATGAATGAAGTACAAATGACCACAATTTTGGTATTTGGATGAACTGGATCAATACTTCAAAAGATACAATGTAGGAAAACATACAGGATTAAATCAATAAGCTAGACAAAGGTGTAACTGCAGTCCCAACTACTCAGAAGTTTGATGCAAGTGAATCACAAATTTGAGGACTAGCAACTTAGCAAGACCTTGTCACAAAATAAAAAAGGCTTGTGATTTTAACTCATTAGTAGATTGGCTCTGGGTTCAAGCGTCAGTGCAAAAAAAAAAAAAAAAATTGAACGATCTGATCTGGCCTACCTATATTAAATAAATTCAATCAGTAATTAATAACCTTCCAAAACACAGAGCACCTGGCCAAAATGTGTTCACTGATTTCTATCAATATTTTAAAGAAGAAATTGTACAAATTCTCTACAATCTCCTTCTGAAGACAGAAACTTATTTTCTAATTTCCTCTATGATACTAATAACAAACCCAAATAAAAACATTAAAGAAAAAAAATACATATTAATGTGTCTCATGCATATAAATGAAAAACTCACCAAAGTGTTAGCAAATTGAGTCCAGCAATATGTAGAAAGAAGTATAAACCATAATAACCCAGAATTTATCCTGGTTGTACAAAGCTGTTTCAATTTAATTAATGTGATCCCTCACATCAAAGTGCTAAATAAAAAATTACATGATTATATCAATAGTTGCAGAAAAATATTCTGACAAAAATCCAGTGCTCATTCATGATAAAAAATTTATAGTAAATTAGTAGAGTCGAAATTTCTCAACTTCCTAAATGGCCACCAAACCTCTTTAGCTAACATCATACTTAGTAGTGACAATCCCAAAGCTTTTCCATTAATACAAGGAACATATATCCCTTCTTAACTCTCACTTTTGTCATTATATGGAAATCCAAGCAAATACAATAAGGCAAGAAAATGAAGTAAATTTATATAGAATGAGAAGGAGGATGATGATGTGTTTGTATATGTGGATAATATAAAAAAATCTCACCAAAGACTCTGGTCTTTATGACAGGGTCTCACTAATTTGGTTAGGGTCTTGCTAAGTTGCTGAGACTGACCTCAAACTTCCAATCCTCCTACATCAGTCTCTCAAGTAGCTGGGATTATACTCATGTGCCACAGCATCTGGCTTCTAATAATTTTTTTATGACCCATGTCATATGTGATATTTTTCTGTCATTTGTTTAACCACATTTCTTGAGTTTTGTTGACAGAACTATACTCATTTTATAAAATGAAAGTGAGAGCTTTCTATACATCTTTATCTAAAATGCTACTAATAGAATTTTACAAATTTATACATAAAGCAAAACATTTTCAGCTGCATCAAAAACAAATTTAATTTCAAATAATATTCCTCTATAGTCCTTAACTAAGGAATTGAGCAAATTATATTCTAGGAAATTAAAAAATAAGTTATAATAGGATATCTTGTTGGTATCACTCAATACTAAATAAACAAGAATTCTGTCAGTTCCATCAAGCTTCATATCACTTGAGTGATAAATATTGGAGCTAACTAGTCAATGATTAAGTAGATTATTTTATTCAAAATGTTCATAAGTTTATGTAGATTGTCTATAAATTTATGTAGATTATCTGTTTTACAATAAGCAAAAACAATAGATGTCAAAATAATGATGAACTAACTGCATGTCAGTTTAAAGTAAAATGTTTTAATGTATATGTAATTGACTTGGCAATTTTCACTATAACTCTTTAAATAATAGTAGTCAAAGTTTTTTATGAGAAGGTATTCCAATACTTACTGGTCATTTATAAGCAAATTACACAAAGACTTTACAAAAAAATTAAAAATTAACTTGATAATGTCAATGTTATTTCCAAGTTCTACCTCAATATTATTCAAGAGAGGGCCATGAAGAGGTGACTGTTTTCACCAAGAGGAAATTATAATTTTTATAAGGAGAGATACATTTGACCTAATTTAATTTATGCATACATGAAAATATCACATGACATTATATTAATATAAAAGTTTTATGACTTTATGCATCAGTTTATTATAAGTTTAATAAAAATGCAGCATATATAGGTCTTTTCTAGAGACTTTGGTATTTTTCAGGGAGTTTGTGATAATTTTATATAAGAATAAATTTCAAATTCTTGGTCTTTAGTGAGTAAAATAAAATCAATTAATATGAAGGTCACTTTGGCTATTGATAGTCCACAGTAAAAAAAAGTTAAATATTTTAAAATAAATATTCTTTTCAAGTTTCTTACTTTCTCTTGCTCAGTGATACCTAGTAACTTTTAAGTTCTAAAATGCCCTAATCTTCTGTAGAATATATGTGAAACTTATAAAATATCTGTCTACCACTTTCATTTCATGATATTAATATATGAGATGGAAATTATTAAAATATTATTTTTACATTTGACAACAGAATTTGTCAGAGAAAGAAGCTATTCTTTGTATGCAAATTCTTTCACAAATGTTTGGAAATATAATACGGTCCTCCCAAGGGTCTGAGAGAGCTTTGTTACCAAAAATTTTCAAATAACATTGGAATTGCTCTTAATAGGAGAATAATGTTTATTATTCTAAAGACAGAGCACTAAAATGGAAATCATATTGAAAATACAATTATACATGAATGCAAAGTCGTATATCTGGGTGAAGTTTTACAATTTATCATCTTAAAAATGGCCATTACATGTATTTTAGTGGAATAGGAAAGAATGATACCAAGCATTTGGTGAATAAATTTTTAATAACACTGTAATAAGAGATGGATACAATGGTTATCCTAAATGAATTTAAAAATATGAAAATGATTTTAAAATTGTCTTACATGCAGGGTATTTTAAACAAAATATCACCATAAAATGTACATGATTCCAAATCTTTGTAATTTAAAATCATGATATCATACATCACAACTACCATATTTTTTCTTATGTACAGAGATACTAAAAGCAACCTGTTCACAAAATAAAAGGTAAATAAATCCAAATAACATATTCTTGTTGTATTTGCTGAAGCAACTTAAAAGATTAAATTTTAAAAAATCAAATGGATAGGGTTATGAATATTTCATTTATAATACTAAATACATTGTCTAAAATTTAATTTCATGCAAATATACTTAAGAAAATGTAATCAATATTTAAGTAAAACATTAAATGTGGAAAATTTTCCAATAAAGAAGAATATGTTCCAAATAAATCTTGTTTTGAAGAAATTCTTGTTCCAACATAAAGGATTCAATAGTCAAATAATGCATTTTCAAAGCTTTTCTTGCATCATTACATTTTGGAAAACCATTGAGAAAGAGTCTGTCTACAGCCTTGAAGTTTCTTCATGAACGTGGTCTGATCAGAACCAAACTAAATGTCAAGAGGTTCTGTGGAAATGTGAAACTGATTTTTTTAGTGTTTATGTTATTGTAGATATAGTGCTTTTGTGCCCCTTCACTTCTAGTTTTTTATCCTCAACTCTGGGGGGACAACTGTTCTCTGTTTGGGTTCCTCCTCTTGCTGTGCCTCCAGCAAACTATCTCCCATTATAAGCTGGGACCAAATATAGACCCAGCAGCATTTGTTTCTCCTCTATTACCGAACAGTCTCTGAAACTGCGTGATGTTCAGTGTTTCAAAAAGTTGTGTTTATGTATTTTGTCATTTTTCCATTGTATCAGGAAGGAGGGTAAATCCAGTTCTGGCTACTCTATGTTGCTTAAAAGCAGAAGTGTAAGGGAAGATAGAGTTTTAAATAAAACAAAATTTGCTCAATAATCATAGATTTTCACTAAGGTCATGGAAAGGTATGAATGAAAAGTATATTTTTTGCCTAGGAGTTCAGTGTTGTGGTTGGTTTTAAACTTGAGGAATTTCTATTCTGAAAGGCTGGTTCTGATAATGAATTTTCATTTGAAATATATATATGTATTATTTTTTTCATGTTTTTTTTTCTGCTTTGTTAAGCAATCATAAACCAAAAACAAATCACAATGTTTGCGATTTCCAGAAATCAGACTTATAAAATTGTCCTAATTTTAATACAGTTTGAACATTAAAGTGTAGTTGAAATACTTTCAAGCAATAACATTTATCATATTTATTGCATAGTTCCACTTTCTGTGTAAGGGATTGGGGATAGAAAATCACAATATTTTCACATTATAAATTGTCTTTGTAAGTATTATAAGCAAAATACTAGTATTCAGTATGGTTATAGATAAAATTTAATTGTGAATAAAACATTATTTAAATGTGGATGTCCTGGATATATAATACCCATAGTGTTTGGTTTACACATTAATTTTGTTGTTTTTTTCCAACTAAAATATTTAGATGTATTTTGGACAATACTTACTCTGAAAGAAAATACTGTATGAATTTCAAGTTTCCATTGTCATATCAAAGAAGAGGTTACTATTTACATTTTTATAGTAGTACCAAAAAAGATTCCTGATATAACACCTTGTTGCCTATGATGACCATAGAAAGCATCGTTTCCAAAGCAATTGCTCACCCACATGAATTGCCTGTTTTTATACAATAGGGTTAACATCAAGAAAACTCTTCCTTTTCTTAGGAAAATTCTCCTTGTTCTTCCTTCATTGTATGTTTAATTTTAAGATCATAGCTTAATAGCAATTTAGGAGGTTGTGGAAGGAGAATTTCAAGTTTGAGGCCAGCCTCAGCAACTTAGTGAGGTCCTAAAGGAATTAGCAAAACTCTGTCTCAAAATAAAAAAGAAAAAGAAAAGGGGTAGGAATGTAGCTCAGTGTTAAAGTGCCCCAGGGTTCAAACCCCAGTATGAACACACACACACATACACACACACATACAGAAATACAGCTTAAGACATCAACAAAAAACATGGGGTAAAATGAAAATTTAAAAAATTGATTAATGTTTATCAATGCTAAATGATTAGTTTTTCATCTTTTAAAGCAAGATATGAGGCCAGATATAGTAAAGTAATGCTATGTTATTGGATATGCTTCCTATAAATGTTAGAGAATATAGGAAACAGTTTCTGATAGAAAGATTGTATGGATAATAAAAAGTATGAAATTTGAAAAATCTTCCCATAAAATTTATTTTTCCTATAAGAAAAATAAAAGGATTGGACATTTGTTTGTAAATGGTATTACATAAATAGGGTTACATGAGGTAATAAATACAAAACAAAATTAATAGTAATGTGCACAAAAGCAAATACCTAATCAGTATATAAGTGAAATGTATTCTAATTTTAAAAATTACTAGTATTAAAAAAAATATTCTAAAATTCTTATAATGTATTCAGGAAATGAAA
The DNA here is from genome assembly GCF_902686445.1 of Sciurus carolinensis. Taxonomy (NCBI): domain Eukaryota; kingdom Metazoa; phylum Chordata; class Mammalia; order Rodentia; family Sciuridae; genus Sciurus; species Sciurus carolinensis. The sequence continues at coordinate 58,406,386 of NC_062217.1, read as the reverse complement.
TAAAACACTTTACATTAGGATTATGCTAAAATTTATCTCTCCATTATTTATTTTTAATTTGGAAAAGAAAATAAATAACATTTTCTTTTTTATACTACCAACTTTTTAAACTCTTAATTAGTTAATTCCAGGTAAAATAATTAAACTTTATTAAAGTCACATACTATTAAATATACTGTATTATGTTTGGGTAAAATGATTATTTTAAAAGAAAAGCAAATCAGATATTGCAGTACAGTATTTTTGTTTTATAAATTAATAAAATGTTAACGAAGGTTACAGAGTAACAATCACTTCGGTGGCTCTATTTTCCACGATAAAAAGGAAAAAGTTGTGACAGGAAGTGCCAAGTTGAAATGCCAAATTTGAAGTTTATTCACCTAGCAGTAGCTTTTGGCATCTAGGGTATGCCTGGAATATAAGACTAAATATGAACACTAATATTCCCTGCCTTAAAATCTAGCAGAAAGACAGATGTCAATTTCATTATTATATCAAATTATGATTTTGAAAATGTTTTTTGAAGCAGGGAGTTCAGTGATATACGTAATGTATATTTGGTAGGATGAGTAGTCAGAGTTTAATAGAAGTATTTACTAGTTCATTTGAACTGTGTTCCAGACAGACAAAACAGCACACACAAATCCAGACAGTAAGAAAGAATATGAAATATACAAAAGATTGAAGGTTTTTCAGAATATTGGAGAGAAAGGGAAGCAGCAATGCTTGACATGAGTCAGCACACACAATTAATTGGGAAGGCCCTTGTGTTTTGTTAAGAATTTTTGCTTTTATGTTTTAACCTATGTGAAAATACTGGTTTCTCATTAATTAAAAATAATCAGTTTTAAAATCTACATGATAATTTTTAATAAGCCTATTAAATAGAAACTAAGAGTTCTTAAATAATGGAGGTGGTTTTTAAATATCCAGTTGAAAGAAGGTAATTCAGCCTATAAAGTAGTAATGGTAACATAGATAAGTGAAAAGACTTGAAAAAAGAATTGGGAAGTCAAATTTACATAATGAGGATATCTATGATAAAACCAAGATAATTTACTACAGTTTAAAGCAATAGCAGGAATTGACTCATACACAAAGCATTGAATTATGTTACTATGTCAAAAGAAAACCACACAGTATTCAAAATTGATACAATGGACTCCAGGTAATTTCCAAGTTTTTTGTTTGATATTAATGTTGCCTTACATTGGTAGTTGGTTTATGAAGTTGGAAACCAATTCTTTATTTTAGTAGAACATGTACTGGTAACATGAGGTCAAAGTCTGAATAAGAATTCAGGAGTCATGATTAGAGGCATAGTTCACAGGAAATGCTATGTATTTATATAGTTAATGAATAAATAAGGAATAAATGAATGTATGGGAAGAGACAAAGACTACTGATCAGTATCATAAGTAGTCAAGTGATTTAGGATAGGAAAATATTGTTCTGAGAAAAAATATTGGTATAGGTATAAGAAAGTTAACTGATAGTCTCTGAAGGAGTAATGCTAGGAAATTATACTGTGGGAACAAAAGATATAATAGTTACACAATAAAATGTAACAAGACTATTATCATGCCTAACAAAATAAAACAAAAAGCAAAACTAATCATTGTCTTTTAAAATTCATTAAATGTCATAAAAATCGTTCTGTACTGAGGGTCAGCAATCTCAGTAGTCACATTAATGGAAACATTTCTATATTTTGGTTCTTGAATACTGTTTCATCAAATAATTTTGGTTCTCGTCTAGCTTTTTGTATTTTATATTGCCAAACAATTTTAAGTTAGAATTGAGTATAATGATGACCTTTTCTTTTATTACTCTATTGTGAACAAAATTATTTCAGGAGAATGTGAGTGACTTTTCTAAAGCTATGAAACATATTGCTGGCTGAACTATGATGGGATCCGAGTTTTTAATCTTAATCTTGTCTCCATACATTTTTATTCGTCAAAGACCCCAATATTATTTGGCTTTACTCAGCTATTTGTTATGTTGAATTTAGATTAAGACATTTGTTATTAGAGGGAAAACAAAATATTGGATGAATTATGCTTCCAAAACATCTTACCTTATATTATGCTATTGTAGCATTTTTTTCAGAAATAAAACAAAACACAATTTCATTCCATTTTCTGATAGGTTTATGCACTCATTGTGTCTTTCCCTCCTTCCCTCCTTTTCTGTGTGCATGTGTGTGTGTGTGTGTGTGTGTGTGTGTGTGTGCATGCACATGCACCTGTATGTGTGAAATCATAGCCTTGAGAATTTTCTAGAATCTACATGTGTCTTCCTAAGGACATGGGTCAGAAAACAAAATAGAGTGTACTGGTTATTAAGGAGATCATTTCTTCAAATAAGTTGTCTTATTTGTCAATTCCCTTTATACCACTAAGGCGCATCATTTTGTATGAATGATTTGTCTGGTAAGTGTACTTTAAAGAGATCCCCGTATAGCTTTGATGTAACTGATATAAACATCAGCTTTGATGGAGAAACACTTTGTTCCTATTAAACTTGAAAAGCACATATCTGAAGGTTGAAGTGTTGGATGAACATGGAAGTTGCTTTCTATTTTTTAGCTTCCACCTGTCATGCTTGCTGCTTTGAAATATTTATGTCCCTCATTGTTCTGTCAAGTATAAGACATCCTTGTTAACATTTAGACATAATTTAGGACACATTTTATAAGCAAACTGTTAAATATTTATGCCAGGTTCTCATTACTTACAAAGCACTTCACGTATGCACCATGTTTCAATTATTAATGAAGAGTTTGGACAGACTTTGTTTTTATTGCTGGGTTCTTCTGAAGATTGACTTTTTCATATTCTTCCATCCTAGTATCTTGAGTTGTTTATTGCTTGGTTTACAGAGATTGTCTCTTCTTTTGATACTGCATTTGCTTTGTGTTTAATTTTCTAGAAAAATAGATTTAAGAAATACAGGAAGATGATTATATAAAATTATCTTCTTTAGATAAATGCATGCAAACCCATGTGCACATGTGTGGGTTGTCTAAGTTTAATAAAAATTATAGTTTATTTCTGAAGGGGGAATGTAATTCATCATTGAACAAGGGTATTTAAGGGATCATTTCCTTTTAAGCCACATATGGCTAACAGCAACACCATCTGTAAATATAATGGATAATAATATGTCTTCTTTGATTAGTTAATATAGTGCAGAAGGCTCTTACACAGTTACATAAGTGGAATCATCTGAACAATGGGAGAAAGATGTGGGGTTTTTACATAATTTTCACCTCCAAGCAAAATTTTACCCGATTATCTCTGTCAGCTATGTATTCTTAGGAAATTAAGCCTTTTCATAAAACTTTATCATAATAAGCCACAATCCAAACAAATTTAGATGTTTGGCTTTATTATGCTGTTCTTGTTAAAACCAATATAACAAGTTATTATGCCATGTTTATTCCTCTAAAAACAGATTACATTAAGGTTATTTGTAATATAAATAGCTGTAAGTCCTAAACTTACAACTGAAATATTTTTTAAAAGGGACAGATATGGTGTATAGTCAGGTGAATTGAAGAGAAAAATATAAAGCTCTAGAGATTTTTTTTCTGGCAAATCATAGGAATCAAATTTGAATTTTGATACATATTGATGTATCTGCTTGGCAGAAATGAGATCTGAATCCAGGTAGACTTGTTTTACATTAGCAATTGCTTGACTACATCTACGCTTCAATATAATTCTCAGTTCTGCCCTGTGAGATAGATATGAAATGGTGCTTGCAATTATTACAACTTAGATTTTATTTTCAATTAAATCTTTCTTTACTGAACAAAAAACCTTTTAGCTATTAAAATTACTTTCTTTCAAGAAGTTTTATGAAATTTTGATAGTGATAGAAAAAGCTTATCTGTTTTCCTTCTACATTTATATTTATTTTCTGAATTCTTGAACTCATAGGTAAATGAATTCAGATTATAGTCAATAAATATTTAAAACTTTTAAGATTTTTGTGTTTGAAAATAGATATATACTATTCGCTTCTTGTCATGTCCCTAGTAAAATATTGTGGGCATGCAGAATGCAAATAATTTATTTATACTAACTATAGAAATGTTTCCACAAATATTCTTCTTTACTTATTTTCCTCACTTTTACTAAAACATGATTTCATAGTCAGGGATAGAAATAAGAGGAAAAAATTTAGTCATGTTTTTTAACATATATATGTATTTTAATTTTTTTTATTTGTTCTAATTAGTTATATATGACAGTAGAGTACAGTCATACATGCACATGAGGTAACAATAACATATTTTTGGTGCTTAAATTAGTAAAGGAAAGTAGGAAAACATATTGTAGAAAGTAATAATCACTGTGGAAAAAGAGAAACTAATGGTTTGGGGATCGTGTTACAACGAGTGCTTAAAGAATTTTTTCTGAAAAGGGAAAATAGAGATCACGCAAGATAATTCCTAAAGAAGGGTTTCCTGGTCAGAAGCATGGTTTTCTGCTCAGAAGAAGGAGCACTTGAAAAGGTCCTAAGGCACAATTTAGCTAATTTCATTCTGGGAATGCCAAGGAGACTTCCTTACAGTGAGCAAAGGAAGATTGTTAGGTATGATGTCATGGAAGAAAGAATAGGTGGAGTGGGAAGTGTTGGAGAATTCTGCAAAGGAAAGCAAGAGATGAGTGAGAGTTGTTGATCTAGAAATGAAAATGAAGGATGGTGCATAGGATGATTTCTTTTAACTGGATAACCTATAAAGTCACGGAATTAGAGGGGATCATCTGGATAATCTATAAACCCAGAAAGTAAAGACAAATAATTGCAACATTCTTTGAAACAAATTCCTGGAAAAATTCAGTCCTTGAGCACAGAACAGTAAAAGGAAGTGATCAGTAAAGCATGGAGAAAATTAAGCAAAATGATATCTGTAGAGTAGTAAATATTTACAGAAAACAAGAGTGGCTTGGAAAAATATGGTGACCTTGAGAGAGTAAATAAAATTGTGGTGGGTGGGTAATGAGAGAAAACAGACATTCAAAGAATCCAGAACTTTTCAGCCTTCCTCCTCATTCATGAACAACGCAGAATTGGGAGTGTAGTAAATGAGAAGTGTTGTATGGCAAGGAAATTTTTTTTGATTGTAGGTGTGTTGATAATTTACGTTGCATACTTGTGGAACCAGAATGGAAAGGTGAAATAACAAAATCTATTGATGGAGAAGAGAGTTTCTGATAAAAGAAATTCTACATTGTACTAAAGAGAAGGGCCTCTTTGTCACATGGGAAGGAACTATTCTTAGGATATAAAGTCTAAGTTTCAGGAGTGAGGATTCATGTGAATACACATACAAATAAAAATGATATCAGAGCGGGTATATAGACTTTCTGATTGTTTCTATTTTACTCATGGAAAAACTAATTATCTGTAGCTGCTATGAATATTCACCTCAAAGACATGAAGCAGAAAAAGTAAAAGAAAAAGTGGGAGAATTTTAATGGTGATTTTAAGAATGCAGCCATAAAAATAAGGTAAGTGAGGATACGTGCAGTAATGGCAGGTAATTATGAAGGAAAAGTCAATAGATTTTGAGGTAAAATATTCGGGTGGTCCTAACTGGAAACCTAAAAACTGGTGCTAAGATTATGATGTTTGAAATGTGTCACAAGGTGGACACTGTTATCAGTAAAGACAATTTTCAGGTTATGATCATAAAATAGTGGGTCCCAGATGAAAGGTGAAACAAAATTATGAAAGGATAAGTAGAATTGTTTAACTAAACACTAAACTCTTCAATGGTTTGGTCAGAAGAAATGATGGAGTTAGAGATTTGATAAAGCATCAAGGAATGGAGTGTCAGAAGTCTACCAGAATTGTTACCAGTGATTAAACTAATACCAGGAATCTCAGTGGAGCAATAGATTGTATTCCTCTGGCTTTATTTAGTGTTCCTTCCTGGTTTTTGACTTTATGTGAAGATTGAGTTTGATAGGGGCCAACCTTGCAATATTCATTCTGCTTCATGTTCTCTGAGCTTCACAGATCTGTGGTTTGCTATTTGTTTCTGTTTGTTTCTCTTTCTTTTCTCTCTGATATTCTCATTTGGTGTATTTGTGTGCTTTTTATTTTCCCTGCAGTTAGTTCTTGGGTATTCTGTTTTCTTTTTGTATTTCAGTTACCAAAATTTCAAATGACATTTCTTCAAGCTCTCTGATTTCTTTCCTGGACTTTGTCCAGTCTATTGACAAACCCATCAGAAGCATTCTTTATTTTGATTATTTATTTGTTTATTTTTTTAGAGTTTTAATCTGATACATTATTCAACTGTTCTTGCATGTTCCACTTTATTTTCATTGGATCGATTAGCATATTAATCATTGCTACCTAAAATCCACAACAATCATCCAGTAAAAATAAACCAATATCTTTGCCACGGATATGGTATTCTGGTTTTGGTAGTTGCTCTGTCTCTTCCTGCTCTGTTTTTTCTCACTTAGTATGTTTTGTTTTTGTTCAAATCTGGACATGAATTATATATCATCTATTTGAAGTTTTAGATATGTTTGTCAAGAGATTATGTTATGTTGTTTTCTATAATCGTATATGTCAAAAGCTAAAATTTCTTTGTGGTGTCTGTTTTTCATCTGTTCCATTATCTTTAGGTTCCCCTAGAGATTTATTTTTTAACTTGTGAAATGTGCAGTTCTTCCACTGTATTCCTGATTTTACAAATAAGTATTACAAAAGTGGTGGCAAATGTGGTGAACAGGGAGAATGTCATGGTTAGGTTTTGGTCTTCTGTTGAATCTGTGTCCCTGTGCTGTGAAGATCCACATGTTGCCCAGTTTTCTTTGTTTTGATTTTGTATTTTTCCCATGCAGTGACATGGGTAGTGTTTTAGTCAGCTTTTTCCCTACTATGGCCAAAAGACCCAACAAGAACAATTTTAGAGAAAGAAAATTTTATTTGGGGGCTCACAGTTTTAGAAGTCTCAGTTCATAGATGGTTAGCTCTATTCCTTGGGGCTCGAGGTGAGGCAGAACATGATAGAGGAGTGTGGCAGAGGAAAGTGACTCAGGACATGATCAGGAAACAGAGAGAGTCCATTCACCAAATACAAAATATAAACCCCAAAGACATGCTCCTAATATCCTCCTCCCTCAGTCACACTCTACCCACCTTCAGTTACCAGTCAACTAATCCCATCAGGGGATTAATTCACTGATTAGGTGAAGGTTCTTATAATCCAATCATTTCATCTCTGAATATTCTTGCATTGTCTCACACATGAGTTTTTGTGGATCGCCTCACATCCAAACCATAACAGGAAGTCTACTATGATTATCTTTGAATATTTCCTTTTCCCCATGTCAGTTAGGCTCTTAGAATATTCTGGTCAGTTAAGCTCATGAAAGCAATTTCTCTTGAGGGCGGAACTTGTTAAGAAGAAGAGAGCACTTTGGACATATTTCATAATGTCCACTTATCCCCTTTCTCTGCTGGAAACACTTGCAGATTTTCTTCAGATCTTCACTGAGTACCTGGTAGGGCTCTTGTAGGTAAAACTCATGACAATGTGGGAGCACCCACTGAAAATAACCTCTGAGGTTTTCAACTTTCAAACTTGTCTACACTAAGCCTTCAGCAAATCATCAATTACAGCTTAGATTTTCCTACCCTAATAGTGATCCTTATGAAGTTCTCTACACTTGCATTTCTGCTCAGGAAAATTGTAGTTCTTTATTTCTGACATCTGTCCCTTCAATTTTGTGGGCGATACTTTGCCCATATGAATTGGGTTCTCTGATATAGCTAAGAGAAGTGGTTTTTCAGTATGTTTATTCATTTATTTTTGTTGTGTTTGCACAGGTGTAACAATTTCCAGGCTTCATACATGCCAAACTGAATATTAAAAGTTCTCAGCAAGCCTTTTAGAAAGGAGCAAAAGATAATCTATGAAATTTGCAATTAAAATTAGAAATCACCCCAATTCAATGTTATATTTAGTGGGAGAAACAACTCTCTATCTCAAGTAGGTTGACATAATGATTTCTTCTGACGTATATTAATGGGAGGAAAACACAACAACAAAAAGAACTAAGTCTGGTAGAATGTATGTAGAATGTGTACCTTATTTAATGAAATGAGTTTTGAGTAAAATGCATGCATCATACAAATAATTAATTTTATTTATATCTTTCTGACATGGACATATAATTTGCTGTTAAACACATAATTGAATTCTAAAACAGAGTGTCTCAGCAAACTTAGCGGGTTTCCTTCACAGATCACTAATCCCATGCATTATTTCCCACAGGTGTACTATAAATATCACAGGAGGTCACCATCAATCACAGGCACATTTATATCCAGAAGACTCCTGGGTCAGGAGATAGAATCCACATCAACATCTATGAAGAAAAAAGCAGAGTACGTATTTTTGGAATACCCATGAACAATATGGGAAAGAATATAGATAGACTATAAAGGTGATAGAATCCTATAAAGTACTATAATAGGAAAAAGCTGCAAACCCAGCAAATCATGTTATGTTTTAGCAAAGTACAAATATACTGTTTAGCTCAGCTGGAATCCTCAGTTACTGCCTTAGGCAGCTACAGTACTAAAATGAACAAATATTTTTGTGGGGCCTGTTGAGATGTAGAAATGGGCAGAGTGAGAAGAGGACAAAAATTAAGGCAGGAAGGTGCTGAGAGAGAATCATAAAAGCTAACCAAAACAATTCTATAGTTTTAACAAAGCAGACAACATGGAGGTTTTGCAGCTGTTACATATACCATATAACTAGGGAAGTTAGATTTTAGGAGTTTAGAAAAATATTCATTATGCTATAATAAAGAGATTTCTCATTCTTCGCACCATGCATAATTTATAATGCCATACCTTTGGGAAAAAAAGTACATCATTTGTAAACATGCTTCTGATGACTACAGGTCAATAAATAGTTTCTTTGATTTGTCTTTTTATGTGTTGGGTCTGTAAAGTACCTTGCATTTTTCCTAAAACTGTTTGAGTGTCTCTAATTTACAAGGAGATAAACAAGATGCTATAATGCTGCACTTTCTGGTCATTTTTCATTTTGTGTCCTCATTACCCATGAGTATATTAGTTCTAATAGCCAGCAGTTTGCTTTAAAAACTAAATCATTTTTCAGTAATAAAACCAAGACAAGTCATGTATTTAACCTGAAAATACAAGCCTGCAATTATAGATGAAATATCTCTTACACTAGTTCCTAATTTCATGTCCTGACCAGTGACACTAGAAGAAATGAAGGGGGAAGCTGAAACTGTCAAATATGGACATTTCTGGAAGATAAATAATTATACAAATGGAAAACAATGTCAAATAAATGGTGACATTTTGGGAAAAATTTGATTCAATGTATGAATATTTAATTGAGGAGATTTAAGATCATAAAAATGAATGCAAACCATGTGTATGCAGAGTTCATCTCTGGTCTTTCATTGGAAACTGAGATGTGTGAGGAGTTAAAACTTTTCAGAAACAAGAAGAATTAGGAAAATCCTAATGTACCATTTAAGAGAGGGAGAGGAGTAAATAATTTTCATGGAATATGGCCTTCAAATTCTGTAAGCAAAAGGCCTTTTAAAATCTTAAGGACTGCTGTGGTAAAAAAAAAAAAAAATCGAAACAAAGTTTAGTCTGGATAATATGATCTAGACTAAGGGTTGATTAAGTTCTTTATTTAAAACTAAATAAAATATGGCAAAAGACTGACAGGCACTTATTCAGGCAATATTTTAAAGTCTTTTAAAATTATTGACTCTAGGGCAAGAGAAAAATCTCATTAAAATATAGATAATTGCATAATAATGATAGACACGTCAATTCTAAAATCACATTTCAAGAATTAATCCACTGATGATATCATAACTGCAACTTTTACTTTATAACCAGACAACTTTTGTCTAATATAGGTGTAGACAAATAATTTTTATTATATAGATTAGAAGGAAAGTACACTGCCACTCATTCCTTCATGCATTGACCCATTTTTTGATTTGTACCAACTATAATTTTTTAAAATACTGAGCCATATCAAAAAGTTAGAATTATTTTTACAGCAAATAAAATAACTTTAATATCATTTTAGTAGTTCTTCATTATTCCACAGACAGTAAAGACAGAAAAAATAACTAAATGGCTGCCGGACAAGAGGTGACTTAAGAAATATTAAATAAAATAAGTATAGTGACTCATAGGCTCTGTGCTCATGTACCCAACTACCAAAAATCATTTAGCATGTCTATAGTTAGTCTATATTTGCATGGTATCACAAATTTGTGCCTATTAGTTGAGAGCTGACCATTTTCCTAATTATTTAAAAGGAAACAGCTTTTTCTAAATTGTCTTTTGGAAGTCAAGAATTTCATTCTGACTATGAGGTGAACATGTGAACATTTCATAGAATCACACAACAAATTTACAAAGAAAGTAATACAATACAATAGTGTTACAAGTAACATGCTTTTTATCCTCTGAAAGGATTAAAGAGTTTATCATGTTCACACTTGATATCTATCCATGTTATCTCATGGTAAAGTGTTTGATCTTGCATTAAGATATTTAAAAGCTGCTCATATACTAATGCACTCAAGCCACTTTGTATCTATCTTTGTTTCTAAATAGATAATAGTTCAGTTGCTATAAATAGTTTATAAGAACTATCTTTTAACTTTGAAGTATATGTTAAAAAAATCAGCAATTGTTATATTATGTGCTTTATACTTAGTTGTACAATTGTAATGGGAAGTCTTGTGACAAATTAGTAACTGACTCTTTCCCTACTTCCCTGCTCCTATACCTTCACTGGTTTCCTTCCTACTTCTGATGCAACACAGGTGCCCAGAAGTTACTGTAGTTCTGCTTTCAGGAGTTCAAGACATACCATTTCAGATTCTCTGTTTACCTTTCCAAGGCTTCAGTGTTCTATAGAATGCCCTGGTCAATGTCTTCATTATGCTGGTGCCTCAAAATGCCATCTCATTTCTTGAATGACAATTAAAATGAGGTTCAAATATATGCTTAAGTTTAAGCATGTTTAGGTAAAAACAATAGCAATGACAAAACTCGATTATCATGTCACTGTAGTAGAAAAGATCCCTATTACCCAAACTGTAACTTTTGTTTTCTTCCCACCTAATCCTGATTAATGACATTTTTTTATTTGGTTAAAATTACAGAAGACTTCCAGAAACTTAAGATTGACTTCCTGAGGTGGTTATTTTGGGGATTATAACACCTGGTATATTGTATATTTTATCATGAGGCTTTTTCTTACCTTGTTTTCTATGTTTCCACTTCTTCCCTAAACTCACATCATTATAAGCAGTTGCATATCACACTTTTAAGAGTTTGTCTAGAGCTAGACTTTATAACTATTGCTGATTGGTTTTACCCAGTCCCTTGTGATAACTTGAGATTGCTCTTTCCTTGGAATTGAATTCAATATAAAATACTTAGCAAATAGTTTTACTGGCAATTTAGAAACAAGATCTATTTTTATTAACTATAATAGACATCACTGAATTGTTTTGTTATAACTTTAGATAAAATATTACATAAGAAGCAGTTTTTTCCTCTTGTTTTCCATTATAAAGTATCAACTTTTTATTGTAAGTAATATTTTACCTATAGAAGGCATAAATCTAAAATTAAAATCATAGCCACTACCTTGTCAGATAAGAGACATCAGCTGTTAAAGGAACTCCATTTAAATAATACTATAAATATCCTGCAAAATAAATCCCCAGAGCTAAGGGATTTTATTAAGGTGGATTAAAGCAGACTTACTTCAAAACAACAAAGTGATCAGTTTGAAGGAAGAGTTATTTGTATGGTATGATTTTTTTTTTTTGCAAGAACTGCAACATAAGACAATCTTCTTTCTTTTTTATTAGAATACAGAGAGGAAATATTAAAATGATCATAGTGCTGAGTGTGTTTGAAGAAAACATAACCTTGAAATTAAATAGGTTTCCTAATTAAAGCACAGCATTTTATTCTCAAATATCATATACCTATAATACTGGGAAAAACTAAGTTAAACCATACCTAAATAAAGAAGAAATACAAATTGAACACAAAATACAGGGACTACATTGAACCCACAAACAACCTCACAAATCCATTGATTCCCTTTTGTTTGAAAAGTTCCAAAGGCCAAGTTTGATCAATTATGATCATTTCTAACTTCACTGTATAAAACCTTTTGAAACTTAATGGTGATTCTACAAAGAAGTTTTCTGCAACTTATTTTTATTGACTCTTCTTTGTTTTCAGAGTTTATTACTGAATTGAATGTGATTTAGCTGAAAATGGGCTAAACCTGATTTCACAAGATCTGTATATTATTCCCAGCCTGACTTCCCAAAATAACCCAGTGCTGGAACTAATTTAGGAATCATAAAATTGACTTCTGAAAGGATATTTAATGATCTTGTGCCTCTGTGAATGTCCAATTTATAGACTGTTCATGGAGTAAATTATATATATATATATATATATATATATATTTATATATATTTCTCAAATGTTTGCAATCTGGAAGTTTGACAAATTCTGTTTGGACCACTTCATAATGGTGTTGTTACTAATAGAAAAAAGGAAACTGGATATGATTCTTATTTATATTTACAGTTTTAAATTTAAAATATTATTTTCATTTATCTTTAATAGAACAGATACTTCTACTTGAAATAAAGAGTAGTAATATTTGCTTTCTTAAAACAAGAAAATCAGGTCATTATCTCTTACGATAGAAATAATATTGATGTTTATAGACATGTTGTTTAATAACATTAGCTAAATTTTCATTTATTTCTTTCATTCCTATTGGACTATTATGACCTGGAATTTTTTTGTTGTTGTTGTTTTTTGTTTTTTGTTTTTTGTTTTTTTTAGATGAGGGGTGGTACCAGGAATTGAACTCAGGGGCACTTGACTATTGAGCCACATCCCCAGCCCTGTTTCTTATTTTATTTAGAAACAGAGTCTTCCTGAGTTGCTTAGCACCTCACTTTTGCTGAGGCTGGCTTTGAACTCGCTATTCTTCTACCTCAGCCTCCTGAGTCACTGCAGTATTTAAAGAAAAGATCAATAAATTAAATCAATTAAAATTTTTATGCATATGTCCTAGGTCCTATCCCTTTTTATTTACTCTTCAGTGTGTCCCCTTGTCATTTCTACTAATGTGATTTTCTCATTTTGATTGTTTCTCATCTGAGGACCACTTTTGAAGATTCTTCCAAGGTTTATGTATTCTTATACACAAAGCAATTAGAAAAATACCTGGCATATATTAAGCACTACATATTTTTTCCATTTCTTCAGTTTAACTTATTTTAATCTTCTCTTTTTATCCAAATCACAGGGGAACTTTTCTTCTTGGTGTTATATCGTGGAATATGAAGACAAGAAATTCTTTCTCTTTGGAATAACTGATTCTGGACTATCAATAGTTTCCTTGAATTGAAGCATTTTCCCACTATGCATATATCCTAAGTATTGTCTATTTCAAACTTGACAGTGCTATAAGAATTAAAATAAGTGCCCAAACATCATTGATTCTGTTCTATTTTACTGTAGCACTGGGCCCATTATCATCAAATGTTCCATTTTTGTTTTTGTTTTTTTTTCTTTTTTCCTCTGTGTCCTATATGCTCTCTCATACATTCCTCACATGTTTAGCTATGTCAAGGGTTCACATTGTTGTGTGATTTTGTTCCCTCATCCCCCCACCCAAGACTTGTGATAATGTTTAGAAACATTTCAATTGTTACAGTAGGGGGTGCGAAGAATCCCACTAGCATTCTAGCATTCATGGATTTATTTCAGAGATAGTGTTAAACATCCTACAAAACATAACACAACCCTACTGCAACAAAGAAATTTCCTATACAAAATGTCAGTCATGCTGAGAGTGAGAACTTTGGAGTACATCATTCTGTACCCCGTATGCCTCATGCCTCCACATCCAATTCTGCTGAGGTGCTCTCTGAGAATGGCATCCTGCTCTTCCCTACTGTTTTCCAGATTGGATAACCTTGGAAGTCAAAGAAATGGCACTAGGTTTCCTGCAGTCACTTCTCCAGCAGAGTCACAGGGTATTTAACTTTGAAATGCAATGATTATCACTCTGTCTGAAATGTTGTAGACCAAGTCCTTAAGAACAGACATGAGCACTTTTCATCTTGGTGAAAACTTCCAATTTCCAAAGCCCTAGACACTTTACTCAAAATGTTCTGAGTTAGCTATGCAAAAATCAATACATGCAAATAAACTCAAATAAGATAACTCAGGGGGTCTGCCAAACCATTGATACTTTAGTCTCAGTAAAGATTGAATCTTATTTGAAACAAAACCATGACTGGTATACAATTAAAATATTATTAAATTACTTTTCTTTTTAGTAGTCCACATGATTTTGTATGAAGTAAAATTTTGATGTGCATGTCAAGTATATTCACAGTCGATTTTTTTCACTACGTTCACTTATTAAACAATAAAAAAACTTGACATCACCAATCTTCACTAAGTGTCCTCATTTGAGAAGTATGAATAATAACAGTTAACTTTCATTATTGTGATGTCTCAATTAACCACATACTTAGTCAGCTAGTACTGTATTTGCATATAGAAAACGTTGAATAGTGCTTAGTTCTCTTTTTTTAACCTGCCATTCTAATTAGGATGAAGATGTGTGATTGGTGTTTGCTTTGTTCCTTATAGTTGTGTACAGAACATTAGAATGCTATAGCCCTCTCTCAAATTACTACTCCTTTAAATTTTATGTTTCAATATCCTAATTAACTACTCAAGTTTACTCCTGGCTATTATCATTTCTGACCCCTTGGATACTTCTGGTTTGTTGAGAATTCAGCTTCTGGTTCATATTTCTACTGTAATTCAATGCCTATTATCACTGTCCCTTGAGCATCATTTAGGTGATCCATCTAAACCTTCTCTGACATGTAATTTTCCTGGATTCCTCATTACCAATAACCTTTACCTTTACTCCTTCAAAACCATCTGTTTCTCTGACCATTTTCTGAAACTTATCTTCACCAAAACTTTGTCATCTCTGGACTGTGTATCATTTCCATTTCTTACCAAAACTCACTGCCCAGCAGGTACACTCACCAAAGAAACTGTTTGCAACAACTATTTAACCTTATCGTGAATATCCATTTATTCTTTATGCTTTCTAATCTTTCTAATCTTACTTGTCCGGGCAATGAGCCATAATTTATCATTCATAATTGCAATCACATTTTAAATGCATAAATAACTCTCTTTATATAACAAATTCACCTAACATTATGCTCCTGGTATAAATTAAACTTCTTGTTTCCTGAATTTAAACAATTGAAACTTGCTGAAAAATAGCATTCAATAGGACATGCTGACTGTGCTTTAAAATTTAAACCTCAAATGTCCTGAATCCTGCTCAAAAACCCTAAGTAGAGTTTCTGGAGTGCTTAATTTGATCTTAGTACTTACTTTACTACTCCCCAAAATTAAAATTTTAACTTTTTCCTCTCCTGACAAAATTGTCACTTCCTCCTTTCATAGAGTTTAGTGGATAAACCTTTGCATATGCATCCTTCAAGAAAAGCAAGTTGTTATTTGGCAGTCAATTGTGACTGTTAAATCTCCAAGCATAACTCCAGTTACCTTTCCTCTATTATACTATTAAAACTATAAACTCTCTTCCCTTTTATTGAAGGTCAATCTCTGTTATAAAACCTAGATTGGTTTTCTTCTCCTCTCATGTCTGCAAACACTGTATTTCTTCAACTATCATCTCTCTTTGATTCTCTGTCTTATTGGTTATCCCTATAGCACTTTTAATTCTTAAAACTAACTCACATGAGCTCTCATTCTTTTCCAGGAAGTAGCCAATTTCTTTATTATAATACAGTCAAAGTTCTTGAAGAGATGCTTAAAGATATATCTAGTTCCTTACTGCTCATTTATTCTTCAAATTATGATGACAGTCTACATTATACTCCAATCTGCCACAATAACTCATATTTATATGAATACCAATCATTTTCGTATTATCAACCCCAATGGAACCTTCTGCACTTACTTTATGTTACTTCTGAAGGTATTGCTACAGAAAGGCAAATCATCCCTCTAAAGATATCTTCTTACCTTGACCTCAGTGGTTCCATATCAACTTTGGATTTTACTCTTGTTTTTCTGAGATTTTCTTCTCAAAATATTCATCTTTCTTCTTCCACCCACAGTCTAGCTTTGCCCTCTCTTTTCTATCCTACTTTTCTTTAGTTATCACATTTGTTTAGCACCAAAATGTCTTTAAATTACTTCAAATAAACTGACAACTCCTAATTCTTTCCTGTCAATATCTAAGTAGTGACATCCTTATCAGTTTCAATGCAAACCTGGTATGTTCTAAACATATGTTATGTCCTTTCTTAAATATTTTCCTAGCGTGACTGAATGGAGTTTCTTTGCAACCAGTTGCTCAGATTACAGTACTTGACAGTATTTGTGCACTTTTATGCATTTTTCATTTCTAAGCACACAATGTAAATGGGTGTGAAATTTCTTTTTTCTTTTTCTTTTTTCTTCTTTTTTTGTCCTGTGGCATCACATAAGTCGCCTCTTTATCTTCTGATTATTGGACCATTGCCTCGCCTTTTGTCTTCAGCTTTCAATATTAATTCTGCCAAGTTAGTTTTCACAAAGTAGAAGGATCCATTTAAAAATAAAAACTGAACAGTATTATCTCTGGGTGTGTACTCTTCAAAATTGCATGGTACATAGCAAATGCAATTTTCTTGTAAATTAAAACTATCTTCTTGTAGACAAAAATTCTGACATGGTTAAGACTGCCTATTGCACTTGCCTCATTTCTTTGACATCTACTACTTTCTAAGAATTGTCACATTGAACTCCATTCAGTCTTCTATGTGGCATTATCCTTTATGACTCCAGTCCTTTATATTCTGTTCCATTGTATTGAAATACCTTTGTTTTCACATATCCCATCATTGGTTTCTCCTCTTTATTTACCCCTAACATCAATTTCTCCAAAGAAATTCATTTATTGCTACACTAAATAATCTCCTGCCCCCAACATTTTAAAATTTGTCACTGTTTCCTTCACATCATCAGTATGTGATACCATCTGTTACATTTGTATATTTGTTCCTGTGCTTAATTATTTACTTCTGCATATATTTCTTACATTAGACTCTTAAGTTCTATAAGTCATGAATCAGGTCTATTTTCTTATTCTCTGTATATCCAGTTTCTAATAATTTACCTGGTAGGTTACACTGATTAAAAATAGACAAATGTTTTTTAAATAAATATATATTTTATTGAAGAAATTAAATATTCCTCAAAAGTTTCAGAGATTAAAAATTTGTGCTTTTTTTAAACACACATTTTATGAAGCATTATATAAAAACCTAATGGGGTTGATGGAAAAACAGCAAGAGTAACAATAACACATCTTGGATCGCCCTTTTGTAATATCAAACTAATTTTTATTACCTGACTCTATTGGAAGGTGACACTTGAAAACATATTGCACTGATATTCTTGTTGTTATCCTCTTATGTCAGGCATTAGGGATGCTTTGCATTTCCTTTGCTTTTCATCTTGATTACTTGTTTGTGTGTCTTGTCCTTCTGGGGATTTCTGTATATTAGTAATAATCTCCTGGTTCTGCAGAAATATAGCAGAAACTAATTAGCTCTAATTGGATAATTTTTCAATATTGTCTTTTTATCACAACTAGTAATAGTTTATAGTAATATAAACTATTCATAACAATAGTTTAATAGATTCTATCTAGATAGACATGTAATACAGTAATTAAAATTGTTAAACTAGCATTAATGCTACTGAACTGTTTTCACCAATTTTTTTTTTTTTTTTTTATACCAGATATTGAAATCAGGGAACCCAGGGGCACTTAGCCACTGAGCTATATCCCCAGTCCTTTTTATATTTTATTTTGAGACAGGGGTCTCAATAATTTGCTTAGATCCTCATTAAATTTCTGAAGCTAGCTTTGAATTTACAATCCTCCTGCCTCAGTCTGAGCCTCTGAGATTACAGGCATGCAGTGTTGCACCCAGCCATTTTCGCTAATTTTTAATAATACTTGATATTTTGATTTTAGGTTTTCACAAGTAGTACTTTGGATCAAAAATGCATCAATCTAAACACCTGGGTTATCAGAATAAAAGTGAGTCAGAGATTTTCCTTTTAAAACTGTGTCACCACATTACAGGATTCATAGTACAACTGATCATTTTTATACTTAGTGCATTATGTAATATGGAATATTACAGAGAATACTTGGGATGTCAGGGTATATTTTACTTGTTTGCAGGTTCTGGTGAGTTTGAATTTTAGATTTCAGGGAAACAACCCTATATTAAGAACCAATTATTTTAATAGTCCCTCACTAGATCAACTCTCCCTCTTCAGCTGAAATCTATATGTTGTGAAAGAATAAAAGTCGGACATTCAATGACTTTTCAAGACCTATTATTTATCTTCTCATATCACTATGGCTCTCTGTTTTTCTACTTCCTTATAGTGAAAGAGAGGTGGGAAAGCGTTCCTATTTACCTGACATAAGAGGGTAATAACAAGAATATGGGTATCTTGTGCTTTCACAGTATAGGTTTCTGAAAGAGTAGGATAATAAATATTAGTTTATACCATGATGATCTTTGATCTTGATATTGCTCCTGCAAGCTACTAGCATAACATGGAACACCCTCCTCTCTAACAAAGCTCAATAGTAGTAGCAGAAGTTAGTAGGGGCTTTGTCTGTCAGATTGGTGGGATCTTTATTTCCACTACTTCTGTGTAACATTTTCTGGGACCTGTCTCTTGGAAGGAGGCCTATGTGGCATTTTGTCAGGAGACAGACATGATTAACAGGTCACTCAGGGACTAAGGCTCTGCCCTGACCCTGGAAGCAGGCCAACACGGTGTGCACCTTTCAGGTCACTTGGGGACTAGGGTCCCATTTCCCTGTCCTGTATTTTGTGAACAGGATGTTCTCCTGTAGTCTGCAAGACAGTTCTTCTGTGGTCTGTGAAATGGCCCTTCTTTGTGTTAAGTAAACAGATGTTTCTCTAGTTAGTAGAAGGAAGGCAATGGAAATTTATCGTATAGTCTGCTGAATGGGCTGGTAACTGCTTATGCAGATCTTGACCTTTGAGATGTATGGCTAGCTTAACTGCAAGCATATGAAAGACAGTGTTAACAACTTCCTATGTGATAAGTGCTCCATCTCTCCCAAATAAAGCTCTTATCCTCAGGCCTCGGTGCAGAAACTGAGTCCTTTTTCCCATCACATTGCTGGAGTTGATGCTAACCTTAAGTGCAACCTGGTCCTGCTTCCTGGTTGCAGCCATGTGCAACAACCTTTGGTCCTCTGTAAAATAGGAATAATACTGGCAGGAAATAATTTGGAATATTTTCAGGATTAAATGTGAAATACTTAGAAAAATGTCTGGATCAAAGTGGATCCTTTACTATTTTTCTGTTTGGGGTCAATTAAGAAACTAGAGATGCAGAAGTATCTTCTCCTGATTGAGCACAGGCAGCCTTATAGCCTGTTAAAAGGATCATTGAGACTATGTCACCACAACTTGTTGATGCTGAAGACTGTGTTCTGTAGTATGAGAAGAAGCTCAAGAGGGATACATGCTCAGAAGTATCTAAGGTATCCTTGACCTAACCCCAGACTTCTATAGGTTTGCAATCCTCAGCCTATGATATGGAAAGACAATGAATTTGAGAGGAAGAGAGGAATGTATTAATTCTAAGGATATTTAAAAATCCATTTACCTGAGGATGGACATCTACTCCAAATAAAAATACTGATAGTGGTGCTGTTTTTAAATTAAGAATTAAGAAACCTAGTCAAAGAATATGTTAAGTATTGCTTTCCAGAGTGTATTTAGCACATCATTTAGCAATTAATACAACTTAATCTCAAATTAAATAATATTTAAGTGAAAATCTGATTATTCTTTACTGATCATAAATTATTTTCTTTTTATTGATGAACTCCTTTCATGTATGTATGTAATTTGTACATTGTTTTGATTTGTTAATTATGTTTTATTAAAATATATTTAGATACTATTTTATTATTTTATTTGTTTTAGTGATTACTGCTTTGTTTCTAATATTTGCCTCTATGTACAATTAACATTTATGATGTTTTAAGATAAACATTTAAGTAAAGTATATTAAAATTAAGAAAAATATTTAGTGTTTTACAGGG
This sequence comes from Sciurus carolinensis, assembly GCF_902686445.1. Taxonomy (NCBI): domain Eukaryota; kingdom Metazoa; phylum Chordata; class Mammalia; order Rodentia; family Sciuridae; genus Sciurus; species Sciurus carolinensis. Next base: position 58,386,054 of record NC_062217.1, on the reverse strand, counting down.
TATATAATTTAGATATAACAAAAATCACATATTGTTATTGGAATGTCTGATGCTTGGGAAAATCTCCCTGCCTTTAAGACATTGTGCTTGATTGGCTGTTAGGTGACTAAAGTAATTATACAAATATTTCATATTGTACAATGTCACCTAAGAAAGTAGAGAGCTAAATGTGTGTATAAGGAAGCAAATCTGGACATAGACAGGGTAAGGGAGGTGATGGGAAATAAAAATTTCTCAGACAACATTTTCTATGAAATGTGAACTTGAAATTCTTCTAAGATTTATTAACTGCTAATACTTAATTCTGTTACTTTAGCTTGTATGTTTATTTTTATGTCTATACCATACTGTTTTGATTATAGTAAATTTGTAATATATTTAGAAATCAGGAAGTATGACACCTTCAGTTTGTTTTTGTTCCATGAAGTGGCTTTGATTATTCATGATCTTTGTAGTTTCATATGAATTTTAAAATTGTTTTTTCTATTTCTGTAAAATAAATTCCTTGGATAGGAATTGCATTAAAGTTTTATATCTCTTTGGGCAATAGGGTTATTTTAATAATATTGATTTCTCCACTACATGAACACAGAATGCCTTTCCATTTATTAGTACTTATTTTAGTTTCTTTCATTACTATTTTATAATTTTCAATTTGCACTTCTTTTACCTTCTTCATTAGGTACAACATTAAATATTTATGTCTGTGTCATGTTACTATAAATGAGATTAATTTTAAATTTGCCTCTTGAATAGTTCATTGTTGGTATATAGAAACACATCTGGTTGTATTACATGTTGATTTTTATACCTGTAATTTTACTGAAGCGATTTATTATTTCTAACAGGTTTTTACAGTAGAATCTTTAGTGTTCTCTATACATAAAGTTGCACTATTTTCAAACAGAGATGGAGTTATTTTTACTTTTCTCATTTTAATGCCTTCATTTTTTTGATTTGGACTTCCTATCCTTCCATTATGGCCATATTACTAGTATATTGAGTAGAAGTGGCAAGAGTGGGAGTCCTTGCCTTTTTCTTTTATCTCTAAACAAGAAAGCATTCAATTTTTCACCATTATGATGTGAACTGTGAATGTTTCACATATGGCATTTATTGTGTTGAAGTAAATACTCTCTATAACTAATTTGCTGAAAGTTTTTATCAGGAAAGGATGTTGAATTATGTCAAATGCTCTTTGTGCATCTATTGAGATAATCATATGTTATTTGTCATTCAATTTGCTAAAGTGGTATATCATACTAATTTATTTGCATATGTTGAATAATCCTAGCATCATGAGGATAAATCCTAATCGGTCATGGTTTATGGTACTTTTAGTGCATTATCGAATTCAGTTGCTAATATTTGTTGTAGTTGTTTTCACATCATAAATGTTCAGCTGTAGTTTTTAATTTTTGTTTTTGTTTTTATTTTCCCTGTGATATCTGTCTGCTTTTGGTAGTAGGGTGATACTGATTTTATACTTACACATACATGGTTGTTTGATCTTCAATAAGTGTGCCAAGAATACACAAGTAGTAAATGCTACTATTTCAATAAATGATATTAGGAAAAGCAGATATTCACATCCAACATCAGGAAATTGGACCCTTTAATTACACAAGAAACAAAACTTAATTGAAAAAATAAAGACTTAAATGTCAAATCAAGACATAAATCTGCTAGAAGTACATGGAAAGAAAACTTCTTGACATTGACTCATAAATTATTTTCTTGGAAAAAATAAATCCTCTTTTCATATTCATTCTACCATCTCATATAGTGATTGGCATTAAGAGGAGGAAGAAAGGTTCTCTTTATATTTGATTTTGCTCACTATGGTTTCTTATTTAATTGCTTATTTTATTCAGATTTACTGAATTATAACTGATAATTAAAATTTTATATATTTAAAATGTATCATGTGATGATTGAACATGTGTACACATTGTGAAATGATTTCCCCAGTTAGGTTAATGTACGTGTCCATGACCTCAGTTACTGTGTGCATGTGTATATGTGTGAGAATGTATAAGATGGCCTCTGTAATCAAAGATCAAGTATGTAATACAATGTCATTAAATATAATCACCATGCCTGTACATTGGACCTGCAGAACTTACTCATCTTATGCTGAGATTCTGTTCCCTTTTACCAGCCTCTCTTCATTTTCCCTGTCTTGCATGCCCTGGCAAGCAGCACTCTACAATCGATATCTTTGAGTCACCTTTGTTTTTAAGACACCACATATAATTGGTCCCTCATAATATTAGTCATTTTTTTGTCCCGTTTCACACAACATAATGATCTCCAGATTCATCTATATTGTTGCAAATGACAGTATTTCTTTTTTAATTTTTAAGACTAAATTGTGTTTCTGTGTGTGTGTGTGTGTGTGTGTGTGTGTGTTTGTGTGTGTGACATTTTCGTTATCCATTATCTATCAATGACTACTGTTTTCAAAATATTTCTTTATTCTGTATTGAGAATAATGCTATAATGTACATGGAGTGCAAATATCTCTCTGAGGTATTTATTTTGTTTCCTTTGGATATATATCCCGAAGTTTGATTGCTAGATTTCACGTTCTACTTACTATTTGAAGAACCTCCCCACTGCTTTCCATAATAGTTGTATCAATTTACACTTTTACAAACATTGTATAATGGTTCCCTTTATGTCCTCATTTGTTATCAAAATCTGTTATCACCTGTCTTTTCATAATAGCCACCATAAAAGGTAAGAGGCAATAGTTCATTGTGATTTTGATTTGGTTCTCTGATAATCCTGAGAGATAATTATTTTTGAACATTTTTTCATGCATTGTTGACCATTGACATATCTTCTTAGGAAAAAAGCCTATTTAGGTTCTTTGCCCTTTTAAATACATTTAATGAAATATTATTCAGTCTGAAGAAGAAGAAAAGTGTATAATTTTTGACAATATGAGTGAATCTGGATGCCAGATGCAAAGTGAAATATCAGTCTCATAAGGATGAATACCATGTAGTTTCTTTTACATGATTTATCTAAAATAATCTAAAGTATGGAAGAGGATAATAGAATGATGGTTATTAGCAGACAGAGAGAGGGAGATAATAAGGATAATTTTTTTCATGACTGTAAATTAGTATTATAAAAGTTAAGTTTCAGAAAAATTTTGTACAACATCAATACTATAGTTGACACTAAGTTATCATACACTTACTTTAGAGTGTAGACCTCATGTTAAGTGTTCTTGTCATAGGAAAACAAAAGTATTTTAGTTAATTTTTTTCATCACTGTGACTAAAATATCCAATAAGAACAACTTAGAGGAGGAAAAGTTAAGTTGGGGCTCACAGTTTCAGAGGTCTCAGTCTATAGATGGCTGACTCCATAGCTCTGGGCCCAAGGTAAGCCAAGACTTAATGGCAGAAGGGCACAGCAAAGGAGGAAAGCTACTCCGCTCATGGCAGGGTCTGGAAGAAGGGGGTGTGTCAGTAGGGGAAGGAGCCACAGGGAGGAAGCACCCTTCCAGAGCATACCCACAATGATCCACTTCTACAGCTCCATCTGCCTACAGTCAACCCATTCAAACTAGGATGGATTGATTATGTTACAACCCTTATAATTCAATTATTTCTCCTTTGAATATTTTTGCATTAATAGGACCTCTGGGGAGACACTTCATATCCAAACCATAACAAAACTCAACCATGAAACAATGACAAAGTGCCACAAGGAAATTTTGGATGATAATAAGTCTATGTATTATTTGATCATGGTGACAGTAACAGAAGTGTATACATACTTCCAAACACCAACTAGTACACATCCATTAAACACCTCAATACCAATTATTTTTGGAGAGGAGATATAAATAACATAATTCTTAAGTAGAAGGAAAAGGGGAATATGCAGAGTGCTGAGAATCAGATTTTTCTTCTTAGAATTAGCTATGTCACCTTTCAACACACATTTTTTGCACCTGATGTTTCCTAACTTAAGAAAATCTTTATTTATATTTTCTCTCAAAATTAATTCCTGTTAAACTTATAACTTCAGGTCAGATGTCACTTCATCAGAGAAAACTGTCCCTACTCACTAGAATAGAAAATGTTCTAAATTTTCCCCTGGGTCTCTGCATTTTCCCTTCAGAGTGTTTTCTATATCAGAATTTATAATTAGAGATGTCTCTCACTGTTCATATAAATCAGTTGCTATATATAATAAGCTACATGATACCAGGTAAATAGTTTTACTTCCATTCTTTTTTTCACTAAAATTTTATTTCCAGAAATAATGCTGATATATACTGGGTGCTGAATAATATCAATTAAATAAATGAACTAAATTTTCTAGGCAGAGGAAACAGTGTAACACTGAAAAAACTGCAAGTTTTTCAGAATTTTGTTTTACTACCTCTGAGGTTTTGTAAAAATAGATTCTATATAACACACTCTTTCATTTCCTTGTTTATTTGTCCCTTCTCTCCCTCGTTCTGACCCTTTGGATAGGAACTTTGCCTCATTAATTATTCTTTCAACATTCAACATAATATCCATATCAGTTCATATCCACACAAGTAGATATCATATTCACTATTTTAAAAGGGAGAATTTGTTATAAAAACATTAGCCAAGCACTTTAGAAGTGAAAAGTTACCCAGGGTGAAAGCAAAGTACTGTAGATTTAAACATTGTATAGACCAGGCACCACTCACTTATCTGTGGAGACAAATGGAAGTCAAAGTGATATTGAATTCCATGGAGCTGGAACTCAGGCTTTAGAGAAGGCAGAGGCAAGTCAACAATTCTGGAGTTTTATGTGATGTAGCCAGGATGTTTCTGATGGTGCGAGGAAACTGAAGACTGAAATCATCTGCTTTTACTTGAATTGACTATCACAACCAAGTTGAGAGTCATTGCAGGTCTGACTCTAACAGCAATAGGAAAACATAGAGGAAGGAGCAAGTCCTTTCTTCCTTTCTCTTCAGAGCTTTTATTGTCAAAATGTAAAAGGGGTCCAGTCAATAAATTAGAAATGTGGTTTGCAGGATGCCATCACCAGCATAGCTAGAAAAGAACTGAGTGGATTTGAAGGTGAGAGTCAAGAAGTAATAATCTAGCTCAGCTTTCAAAAAAATTTTTAACAAAAAATCACCTATGGTTTACAAATGGCAATTTTCTTTCATACAAACTTAACTCTGCACTTTCCCCAAATTTACGCAACATCTCCACACACACTTAGTACATCAAAATCTAGGAGACAGTATATTATACCTCTCTGTGTTATGTTAATTACTTCTCAAATTCATTCATAATCCCATACAAATATTCTTCCCCTATAGATTAAATTATGAAATAATCACTAATCATTCTTCTGTAAAATAAGCAAGAAATAACAGAGGGAAAAGACAAGATTGTAGTTATAAAGTTAACACATCAATATAAACACATTTATAAGAGTCAAGATCAAATATGCATAAGTGGTTCATTTTTCTTTACCTTTTCTTTCTTGTTTATGAATCTCCATTAGATCTGAAATTACCTATGCCTTATTTCCTTTGCTTTTAGATTAGAGCTCAGAAGATCTAGATCTTTACCTGTTGCATGACAAAAATCTTCATTCCCAAAGAGTCTGGACCCTTAATGGTTTTTCCTTGACTTGTTTGCTGTAATTTTGTATTAATTTATTAATTTTTACTACTTGTCACTAAAGTATTAAAAGAGGCATCCTACAGATTTCAGATGCAATTCTTCGAGACACCCCGTTGAATAATAGCAATGCTATTTCACTTGTAATTTTAATCAATCACCAACAAAAGAAATCTCTTCTTTGTTTGCTAGCTCAATAGAGAAAGAAGGAAAGAAAAAGAGAGGGATGGAGGGAGGAGGGAAATAAAAGAGGAAGGGAGGGAGGAAGTTTGAAGAAGGAAGAGAAAGAAGGAGGAAGGGAAGGAAAAGGAGGGAGGGAGGGAGGGAAGAAGGGAGGGAGGAAACTAATGACTGAGTGAATGGTAGACAAAACTTCCAATTTGATGAAACAATATTATGTCCTATCTGCAAACAATGTTCTTATAGACCAGAATCACTGTACTACCAGCAAAACCAGTGTTTTTGTTGAATCTTCAAAACATAAACTTTATACTAATTGTGCTAAGCAAGCTACTTACAGCTAATGGGGCATATGGTTAGAGCTATGGATTCTATAGAAATGAGCCCATTGCTATACCAATTATGCTGTGAAATCTGTTCTTTTAATAATGGCACTTGTGTTCAGAATACTATGATGGAGAATGAGACAGTTGGCAAGTTCATGGATGGCAGACTTACAATATTGTGCTTAGAAAAGGCAAGCATATATGCACAATATATTTCTATTCACCCGAGAAAAATTAACAGCATCCTCCATAATATAATTAATTACATTAAATAGACTTATCTCCAGAAAATGGTTCCCTATGGGAAACAGTGATTTTCTGTGTTGTTTACAGGTTAGATATTTAATATAGAAATGAATTCAGCCTATTGGGAGGAAATTTTGCACTTACATTAATACAATCATGAATAGTTTTACATGGGTCTATTTTGTAAGCAAAGGGTAATTTAAAAAAGAGAATGAAGTATATGCACAAGTATACTTCATCCTGTCCATATGACTCTTGAAATAATCTGCAGATGATGATCTTTGGTGAGTACACAAATGGAACATAAATATTTCACAATCTCTAGACTTTTGTAGAAATTCATCCAAATATTTTTCTTCCTCAATTTTCCTCTGAATCTGTCCTTTTTAATTTTGCAAGTCTTTGATCATTCTTTCTGACTGTGAACAAATACCTATGAATTGACTTCAGCATTTTCTTACTATAGTTTCATACTCTAGACGAGGTGGAAAATGAAAGGTATTGCTTGAATGTTTATCCACTAGAAAGGTTTCTCCCTTACTGTACTTTAAGGCAACTTCTGGATTAGGATGAATATCTGCATTTATTCATTACATTTGGAGATGGTGAAACAAATAAGTCCTGTGTAAAACAGGAAAAGTCTTTTTATCCTCAGGCAACAGGTCATAAAATACTTTAGGTCTAGATTAAGAAAGAATAGGCAAGGTTACAGGGGTTGGCACTGACATGTCATCAGCTACTAAACCTTGCAATATACATTAGTGTTCCATACAATTATGACCTTTTATCTACTGTCTTCTCTACAATGGCATATTGCTTCCCTATAAGCACAAGCCTAGATTTTTGGTGGAAAAGATAATGTCAATTTATAATGAATATCTGTGTTGGTCAGATTTTTATTGCTGTGACCAAAATATAAAAGAACAACTTAGAGAAGGAAATATTTATTAGGCTCATTGTTTTGAAGAATTCAGTCCATGGTTGACTGACTTCATTGCTTTAGGCCTGAGGTAAGACAGAACATCATGGAGGGAAGGCATGGTAGAGAAATCAGCTCACGACATTCTGGAAGTGAAGAGGTAAAGGAGGGAGCAAAGGACAGTATGCAGTCCTCAAGAGCATGACCCCAAGTGACTTCATTCCTCCAGTAATACCCCACCTGCTTACAGTTACCACCCATTTGTTCAATCAAGTAACAATAGATTAATTATTCAGTAAGCAGAATAATCCACTGATGAGATCAGATCCTTAATCACTGCCTAAACTCTACCTCTAAACCTTGCTGCATTGAGGATTGTGCTTTCAAAACATGAACTTTGGGTGGGAACAGGGGTGGGGGGGCATTCCAGATCCAAATCATAAGAGAATCTCCATTTACATGATTATTGATTTCTTAATAGTAGGCTTATAGTAACTCCAGAGTTGATTAGAAGCAGCCTAGAGGTTTCTAAAAAAGGCAATAGTTATCAGCAGAAGACATGGACTTTCTTAAAGGAAAATTTTAGAAGCTCTGTACATTTCTAATTTTTAAAAGAATTGCAAACATAATTGGGTATGCTTTGAGTCTCTACCAGAGCTGAATAAAAGCTGAAAGTTATTTCTCAAAAGAAGAATACTTACCTTTTAAAGAAGATATGGATTTGTTCCTAAATATTGGCAGTCTAGTCCATCATTATCACCCTTATCTCCTGAAGCTCAATGTATCATCTATATTTGCTGCAGAAACTGTAAGCATTTTGGGGTACAGTGGGTCTTATGGCCCCCCTGTGGAAAATGCAACTATCATTGTACTCTGGGCTATTTTATTATCTTTCCTACCCAAATTGTAGTTTTATAAAATATTTAGTGAGTTTGAAAAGCATACTAAAAATAGCTCCTGGCACTGAGTTTGTGTAACCTTAATAGTAACATTAAATTGTACTTTTAGCCCTGCAAGGTAAGACTCAAACTGCTTTTAGCAGGCCTTACAATGAATGTAAGGATGGAACAAGAGAAATTTCAGGTAAATAGGCTGATACCACAAATTGGATGTGTCCTTTGCAAATGAGTTAATGTCAGAATATTTTAAGTGGAATGATTAGACTCTGAGAAGAGTAATCTAACCAGAGGGTTAATCCACTTGATGGATTAATAATTGGAAAGGACTAGTGGACTGGGTGGTAACTCTCGGTAGTAGGGTGGCGGCAGGAGGGTGACTGTGGTCATGACTTTGGGGATTATATCTTGTCCCCCAACTTTTTCCTCTTTCTTTCTCTTTCCCAGCTGCCACAACGTGAGTAGCTTCCTTCTGCTGTGGTGTTCTACCCTAATGTTTTACCTAACTTCACCCATGAACCAAGACCTCTGAAAAAATAAACTTTCTCTCCTCTAAGTTTTTCTTGTTAGGCATTTATTTTGGTCATGTGACTGAAAATTGACGAACACAAGGTTGAACTGATATTTTCCTATAAATACATAATATCTAGAACAACTGCTAGAGTCGTTTTATGACTGCTAATGTCATTTTATGTAATTTTATAACTATTATTATGATAATAGTTATTCTCTGAGAGCCATGTACTTTGTACACAGATCAAAGAATGTTTCCATGCTCCTTCATGAAGCTATCCAATGTTTCAAATTATAGAAGTAAAATCCATTTTATTAATTTATGCTTTTTCTCTCCATCCAGAAGTCCAAATGATATGCATCTCCTGCCTCACTGCATTCTTACTTTATGGCAATTGTGTGTTAACCAATAAATAACTAGCTCAGGATAAGTTAAGAAATTGTTTTAGTCAGTCTTTCTGAAGACAAATTTCTCTAGGTATTTTAAAGGAAAATAGTACTTAAAATAAATTGCATGTTTACAAAATAGATGAAAAGTCTTGGGAAGTGAAGTCAGAGAGAACTACTTTTAACTCTATAGCTATTGCCAGAAGCTACTAGTGATTCTCTCAGTGAAGCAGTTATTTGCCAATCTTGTCCAGAAGCTTCTGCTCACCTTATATTTGCCATCAGTCAGCATCTGCTGTTAAGGCGTGGGAATCGCGGATTTGCTTGCTGACTTCACAATCTTGAGCACGTGCTTTTGCCTGGAGAAATCTGAACAAGAACCTGATCTCAGGCTCATCTATACGTTATAATTGTGAGCTTTTCATGCCCTGAATCTCAGAGACTGGTTTTAAAAGGCCAGCATGGTGCAATGATGAAACGTTATCTAAGACCAAAATCTCCAAGTTCATTAGAATTTATAAATCTTATTAAAACAAGTAAATAATTGGAGTCTTCAGAATAAATTCGTATTTCACCTTGATATTTCAGCATCAGTCACTGAGGCAATATTATAATTACATTCCAGATGTACCTAACAGATGACACAGTGACTGTAGAACAAATAGAGAACAAAACAAAACAGAATATTAGAATATCAGTAATCTGAAATTACGAGGAATAAAAACCTGTCATTGTCGAACTTGTAAAAATACTTGTGCTAAGGGTAATAAATCTCTCCACTATGTAAAAGTCTTAGGTGATGATAATTATTTTTTCTGAGCAAGACTTTGCAATTTCTAAGAGAAAAGGAAAGTCAATAATCCAGAGAAGTAATCAGTGAAAAAGGAAAGTTTTTTTTTTTTTTTTTTTAATTCTTATTGGAAAGGAGAAATCACCACCAGTAAAAAGAAAATTGTGAAGAGTTTCTTAAAAATAAAAAGGATCGAACAGCTGAAAAATAAAAACAGGACTGAAAATATGCAGGGCAGGAAAAATAACAAAAAAAAATTTCTTCCTATCCTTGCATTCAGAATTGAAGCTTGTCAACCAAAGTTCCATTTACCTTAAAGAAAACTCGCTCAAAATTAGTATTAATTTAGGAGAGATGGATAGTATTGAAACAGACCATAGTGCACTTGAAACTCACATCAGATTTCTGTATTTTAAAAGTCATTTATTTGTGTATGTGAACAGATATTTGCCAGACATTTTAGAATGAACAAAAAATCAAAATGAAGAAAAAATAAGCAAATAACTCCGGAGGAATATAATAATTCAAATAAAAAAGATCATTTAGGACTGGGACTGTAGCTCAGTGACAGAGCTCTTGCCTAGCATGTGTGAAGTACGGGGTTTGATCCTTAGCACCACATAAAAAAAATAAAATAAAATAAAGGCATTCTGTCCATCTACAATTACAAAAGAAAAGAAAAGAACATTTAAACAAAAATAACCTATTCTCCACATAAATTATAAAAACTATTGTAAACACAAATCTAAAACGTTAGTTATGAAAAAATATATCTTTAAAATTTTTAAATCTTTTGAAAGTGTTAGTAAATAAAGTGAGTTTAGGTGATTATAAAATTAGCAATCTGGAATATAAATTCATGGAATGGAGAATAAGGAATAAAACTTAAAATATAGTATTTAAAAGAAAAAAGAAAGGACAAAATTAAAATAAAAATATCTGTGAAAACAAATGAGAGTTAGATTGACTTGAGAAACCAAAAGTTTAACAACTTCAAAGTTTTGGCACAATTTAATTTGAACACTGACTTATCTACTTAGAAAAATTAGCATTAAATGAAGGTTTTTCAGACATTTATGGATTCACAAGTTTAATTACATAATACTTGGTAGAAAATAGGTTACAAGTACATATTACACAAAAAGATTCCAAATAAGATGAAAGGGTGGAAAAATCTGACAAATGATTCACAATAAATCAGCAATGATTACTGATTTCACAAGTACTTGTTAGCATAAGCTTTAAATAGCTCCTTCCCAAGGCCATCAAGATCCTGGGTTGGCTAAAGATCTGCTGATTCTCTTCCCCATTAAGAGAATGACATCACTACGCAGTGTTACCTGAGAGATTCATAAACATATTCTTGACAGCCAGAAGCTGTCAGTTTCTCCTTATCATGTCTAATGCAATAGCTGGGGAGGAGGAGCAGAGAATTCAGAGAGGACACAAACACTTGAAGGCCAGGAGGGAGGGTGGTGCTGCCTCCTTCGAGCTCAGGGTCCAGGGTTGATGCTGATGTTACCAGTCAGTTGACCATGCTACACTTGGTTTCAGAAAAACTCAGTGTCTAGAAACCGCTGTTGGGTATTTTTTTTTTTTTTTTTACAAAATTTAACTTTACAAAAAGGTCAGTTAGAAGTAATGGTTCTCAACTTAAGAGCGTAAACAAGAGAGAGATCCACTGCCAGCAAAGGGTCCTTCACTTCCTTCTTCATATTCTTTTGTTTGAAAAATTTCAAGCTTGCACCGCCTTCATTCAACCCATTCATTCAACTTCAGCGATTATCAACATTTTGCCAATCCTGATGTCAGAGAGCTTTTAAAATACACATTTAATCCACAAAGATTGCAATTACATCCAGCTTTTGATGACCAAATCTACTATGTAATGATACATTTTAATTCATTTTCTGATGTGGGTAAATGTGAAAGACTTCATTTCTCAACGGGTTCCTCACTGATTTCTTTGGTCTCAGGGTTTCTGGGCACAAGCTGCAGGCCTCACCTGGACCCCTTTCCTCACTACCTGGAGAAATGTGTGTTTTGTAGAGAGCAACGTCCTCTAACCAGGAACTAAGAGACTTAACCCAGACTCTGTTGCTGAGGCAGCCCAGTGCAGTAACCACTGACCACCATTGTGACTGAGTAGTGGATCTCTCAGTGACACCAGTTTCTTCCTCTACAGACTGAATAACTTCCTGATGTGCACCCCAGGTTCTTGGAGAGGTGATCACTGATCATAACGTGCACATTCATTGCCTGTGCGTCCTCGCCATCACCTATCCCAGTGTTAACAAAACATCTATCATGGTCTCATGTTTGCCATTCAGCTATGCTTTGTTTACTGTTTTGTTCTTTTTCCATCTCCTCCAATCAGATGCAAATTCTTAGAACATAGGAAATGTGTCTTCCTTGTTTATCAATGAATCTTTGTGAGAGGTGTCCCCATCTCCATGGCTGTGCTGTCTGGTGGGTCAAATGGGATACTACTTATAAAAACATCAAGCACAGTTAAAAAAAAAATCTAGATGCAAAATCCTGATAATTTTATGGTGAAGGAAGTCAAACCTGTTTTGTGTTATAAAAGTAATTTGTTATGAAATTATCAATACCAATAATATTAATAAGAAAAGACACTGTAATATGTAAAACGTTTTGTTTGGTTAATTCCATCTTGTATTTCTTATCCCTAGTGAGTTAGAGATTAATTGTATACAGTGACAGAAAATTATACATTTTAAAATTACTAAACTAAGAGTAATCATTTATTTCCTAGAGAAAATATGAATGCCTTCAATACCACTACAGCAAAGTAAAAGGAAAAAATAAAACGATTGATTTAATGAAGAACAAAAAATGTGGACCTATATAAAAAATGAAAGCGAGTAGCAGAATAAGTTGAAACAATAAAAATTCTACGTATGTTCCAAATCTACTTAATGATAGTTCTGGTTAGGAATAAGACCAGACATACAGCTCACTCCAGACTTGCAATGGATGGAAATCCCTATTAAAAGGCAGATAGTATCACATTAGAAGAAACTTGCCTGGCAATAACCTTTAATATAAAGAAACATAAAATAATAATAACTGAATAAATTATTTTTACAGAGAAATCTAAAAGATTAGCCATTTGATTAAAATACAAAAAGAGAAGATCTAATAATAGCTAAAATAGGAAAAGAATGCCAAACCAAAAGCATGAAGGTAAATAGGAATATTTTGTTTTGATAAAAATTAAAACCATAGGGACTGTAAAATTATGAATCACAAATAATATACATATGTTGATATATATTTGAAGTATAAGTAGACAAAGACTAGCCCTAACAAAGAGATTTAAATTATATTTTTCAGAAGTCAACAGATTACATTGAATCAATAATATGTAGAATAAAGTAACACAATATGCAAGTCTGATTTCTTAGATGATATAAGTTTGTACAAGTATAAACCACACACACACACACACACACACACACACATACTCCCCTCAAAGCCTGTGACACAAAATAAGTTCATATAGGTTATCTTTCATCAGAATTTAATGGAATTATATCACATACACACACAAATACATTTTTTTATTAGAGAGACAGAGTGAATTATGCAATACAAAATTCAAACAGGTCATCTCCTTTGCCACACAGTTCATCCAGTAATGTGATCAAGATGAAATTAATATGGAAGAAGTTCATAGGGTACAGGCAGGTGACAGCAAAATTTTTCAGGTTGTTTATTTTTTCAAAGTAGGAAAATTTGGAGAGGTTATAGAGGGAGCTGTGAGTTTTGCAGTGTTTGAAAATGTAGATAGAAACTGATAAAAGTATTTTAATAAGTTTTTCTAAATTTTCACTCATGGAGGTTAAGAAAGACAAGCAAAATATTGAGGTTTTATCAAATTATTTAAAATGCACAGACTTTGTTGTTTTGATTTTTTTTCTTTTTTTCAAACTGAGACACACAGGTTGAGACTTAGAAAAATTATATCAATCATGGGAAAATTGTAAAGTAAGTATATCCTTTGGGAAGGGTTACATTTATTCAGTTATGAAATGAAGAAATGCTTATTGAATGTTTACTACTGTTATAGGTGAAGATAGGAAGAATTTACTTAGGAAATTTAATCTTTTAGACATATAATGGATTGCATGTGAGGGAAGCAAGGAAAAATGTAGCAAGAGACATGTCACCAAAAGATCATCTTAAGAAAAACGGGAGAGTTTTGAGTCTTTGTGTAAAGGTTACAAGAGAATTATAGCAGAGATGGTTTAGAATATATTAGAGTGATTTTTTTTTCTTCTTCTTCTTAATCCAACTTTTAGGTAAAGGCATTCTGATTTATTGTATAGTTTTTCCAGCACTAAGTCCCGATGCTTCATTGTGTATGCATATGAACATGATAGTAAAAAATAAATATTTTCTAAGTTCAACAGGAAGATGCTTAATAATAAATGCAAGGGACTGATTATAATACTGAACCAAAACATGTAACCTGGAGAAGTAGGAATAAAGAGAAGAATAAAGCATGTATTGATATTATCAAAGGTAAAGAATGGAGAGTCTTGAAGTTGAAGAACTGGTTTATGGGATGGAATCATAGCAAGTTTCCTTAATAATGGTATGTCTGAATGTGTGACTTTATAAATTTTCTAGGTTGTTTATTTGTTTTTGTAAGGACAAAAGATAGCCAGTTACTATGGTATTAGAGATTGGATCTGAGAAAGAGACTAGGTGTTTTGGAAGTCTACTCTGTGTGATCCATAAACTCCTTGTCAGTGGTGAGCAAGATTGGAGGGAAGAGAAAATTGAGAAAAGGGGTTAAACATCATTGTGTAAGTGATTAAAAATCCTTCAGAGTCCAAAAAGTAGAGAGAAAGAATGGTGTATTATGACTACCTGACTTCCAAGGCAACGTGGATTTTCAAATGATTAAAATTGAATGGTCTAAAATTGGCACTTGGAAAAAGGAAAACAGGAACCTTAGATTTTTGACTTACAAACTTTATAGGACTAAAATGGTATTCTGATGGCACAGCAGTTTCCATTAAGAAAGTCAGGTAGTAGAATTTGTTAGAAGATTTTGAGTAACTATAGGGGAATTTTCTGATTGTGAACTAGGGGACCCAAAGCTCAGTAGTAAGAAATGGAGTAAGGAGAGAGGTGGTTATAGGCTGCAGCAGCACCTAAACCATGAAGAATCAAGTCAGCATATAGTAGCTTAAACCTGGGGAGTAGGTGATATGGGTTTTGATCCCTAGAGATGACTGATATGCACAGAAATGAAACATGTAAGCGTTTTATTCCTTCAGATATTCAGTGGGAAAGAACATGATAAATAAAGAAAGGTGAGAGAGAGAGAATGAGAGAAAGAGAGAGAGAGAGAGAGAGAGAGAGAGAGAGAGAGAGAGAGAGAGAGAGAGAAAGAGAAAGGAAGAAAGACTGACACACTGAGGATTTGAGAGATTGCCCAGGACTTGAAGGGAAATGGGAGACCCATTTGTTATTTCAGTGAGCAAGCCACCACAGAAAGAATACAGGAAGGAATTCAGGGGGCTGGTCAGGGAAACGACAGACAGATGCATGCCAATTTATAGCCTTAAAAACTACTGGAAACTTGGTAGGGTGAAATCTCCTGATATCCAAAGGTGGCCGTGGCTCCAGGAAATCATACTCTATTAGTTGGGGTTGATGACCTGCATCTCAGTGGAACCACATTCCTCTGTGGAGTGACTGAAGTGACGGAGAAGTGTGTCAATAAAGCATTTTTTAAAAAAGATAAAACATGCAGCAGTAACTTCTGACAGAAGGGCAATTGGTTCTCTTGACTGATATGCAGTTCAATGAGTCAGAGCCCTGGATGCACACCTAATAGTTGATAGTTTAAGCTAGAAGGAAGAAAATTGTTCACAAATTTTTGTATATTAACCATCTACAGTGTAGAAGTTACATTTGTCATAAATTTTACTTATTAATGGAATAACTATAAATGACATCAAACCAAAATCAATGAATATTTCATATGGTAACTTGTAAGTATTTCATAACTGATTAAAAAAGTGTCCTTAAATAAGAATATAAGTACTCTTGATACATACAGAAATTAAAAAGATAACAAAAATTGCTGTGAAAATAAGTCATATTTCCCTACTTTGATTTCAGTTCTGATTTTTCACATTGTATCCTTCTACTCAGAGAAATCTCTGTATGCAAAACCTGGCACTATATTCTTAAGGAGATAAAGATTTATAATACCTTCCATTTTGTGGAATTTGAGTGCTTGGCATATGCCCAATAAAATGCAGAAATCTTTATTTATACACTTAGAAATATACACCATTCTTTTCTAATTACTTCAACTAGTGGACTGGACTTGACCATCTTTTGCAATTCCATTAAATTAACAGAGATAATTTAAAATTTCATGATGGAGGAAAAAAACCTAACATTGTGACATAAGTTTAATCTGACAAGTGGATACAGGTTTGGGAGATTTCAAATGTTCAATCTACAGGGTAAATTAGATTTCTTAGATGTATGACATTGACAACGACTGCATATAATTCGGTTTGCAGGTTTATCTCACAAACTTAATAGTGCATTGACTTGTAATTTACCCATTTCATGATCATAATAAGCATTTTTAACTGTCTGTGGCACCACACATATACAAGCATAGGCATTTAGAGTTGGCAGTTCTCAATGAGTAATTGAAATGGTCATTTTTTTGTATTTAGGGGAGATCATGCCAATGTTCAGGGAATTAAAAACACAGCATTAGGAAAGAGAAATATGTTTGCTATTGTAGAAACATGACATCATTTTTTTTTTTTTAAATTAGAAATTCTGGATAGCTACTGGTGTTCCCTTTGAGGAATCTTATTATCATCATAACTTCCCTTTAATTAGCACATTGCCATTTAGATAGATTTTCTACAGAAATGCCTCCCTCTAACACATCAATAATAACCAGACTCATGATAATACATGGTATTGAGAATCAGAGAAGGAGGTCATTAAGGGCCTGAGTTTTGGATCTACACATCCCTGAATGTATTTCTTGCAGTTGCCACTTACTAGCTATGAAGACTGGGATTTAGTTTTGTGAGGCTAGCTTAATTATCTTGAAAAGGAGAATAGTAATGTGTGCTTCAGAGCAGATTTGAATATATTTAAAATGATAATACATGTGAATTGTTTGGTATATTGCCTAAACTATAGTAAAGATAAAAAAGGTGACTATTACTATCATTTGCATTATTACTACCACCAGATTTATTTATCTTAAAATATCAGAAAAATCATGTTCTAAGTCATCATCTCAGGTTTATAGATAAATGTTAAGCTTTTTTTCTATGTTAATGAATAAATAATTGATTATTATATTATACATTAGTAATTTCTTTTAAAGTACAAAATAAATTTTAAGAGACAAACATTATTTTAAAGTATTAATTTATACATCTTAGAAATTAATTGTGCAAAATATCAAGAAAGATAATACTGCAGAACATTTTTCCCAATTTCATCACATATTCATGAACAAATGATTTGCAGGCATGCCTCATTTTCAGATCAAGTAAATTTGGGGTACATCCCACACAAGAAAAAATAAAAACAAAAATATTAGTATTCTTATAATTTATGCACTTTACTGATTTCCTTTGCATACTTAATGCCTCATTTATGTCAGTTTTATAACCTAAATGGATTTAAATAGTTGGTGCTTTCAAATGGCTCTCTTTTAAAATGCCTGTTTAAAATCTCTGCAGGCAATATCACAGATATTATTTATTTATTTATATAATTCCATGGTTTGGTGAGCTTTTAAAATTATACAAATAAATTTTATAGAAACTGTCACTTAGATATTCAGTATTTAAAAATGTACTATCAGAGAACAAAGATTTTAGCAGTACGTGGTGGTGGTGTATGCCTGTAATTCCAGCAACTCAGAAGGCTGAGGGAGGATCTCAAGTTCAAAGCCAGCCTCAGCAAAAGTGAGGTGTTAAGCAACTCAGTGAGACTCTGTCTCTAAGTAAAATACAAAATAGGACTGGGGATGTGGTTCAGTAGTTGAGTGCCCCTAAATTCAATCCTTGGTAACAGAAAAAACAAACAAAAGGAAAAAAAGAACAAAGATTTTGATGTGTTCATATGTGTCATTGTGATAGCTGATAAAGTTCATTCATGCATTACCAATATTCAAACCAGAGTGAATCTTATACCAAATCTCATATTTATTGGCTTCAAGTATTAAAACAGTACTTAGTAACACCAACAATTTATTTTCAGTACTCCATTATTCGAATGGCATTATAGTTTTCCAAACTATGTCACTTGTGCAGATGACAAAAGTATTATTTAAAAGCCCCAACCTACTCAACCGTTACCAAAATTTCTCTGAAAAGAAATTAAAAAGAAGAGTGCATATCAGTTTTTACAGGAATGTGAGATGATAAAAGGGTTGCAGGATATGAAGCAACTGAATGAAAATAATCCATAGACAGGGCTTTCTTATTAAGGAAAACTAAAATAGGGACTCAAACTATATATTAGCATTTGGACAAATCTTTGCAGTTGTGTAACTATAAGGAAAACTATTTGCCAAAAAACAAAGTGAATTGAAAAGATGTAGACTGTGGCAGAAATATTAAGAATGTTTTAGAAAATGTTATCATTATGTAGCCTTCATTTGAATTTCTTAAATTGTTTATTTGGAATGACAATGAAGGTTGTCTAGGATAGATTACACATTACATGTAAATTACTGAATAAATGACAAGCTTCTGTAATCCTGAAAAATTTATTTAGTTCCACTGGGTTACATCTTCTTCATTTTATTTCTAAGGTGTTAATGTGCATAATATTGCTAAGAGGACAGCCATAAGTAGCACATGTATACAAGTTGTGTGAGCAGTGTGTATTCACCATGTATTATATTTAAAATACACTTTGTTTGAAGTTGAAGATTATAAGTTTGCAAGAGCATTTTAAAAATATAGACCCAGGTTTAGAGAAAGTCAGCAAACTTTTGCAAGAGATCAGCAGAGCTTGCCAGTTAGATATTTTGAATGCCATCCTAAGCAGTAGGAAATCAATGAGAAATAGTGCCCTCATTTGATCTTTCAGTTTCATAGTATTAATTTTTCAAAAACTTTGCTTATTTTATTATTTTTATTTTACTTCCAAATCAATGTGTTTACATTGATTGTGTTATCTCTGCTTTAGAAAAACACTTTCATTTCAACTCTTCAGTGGATAGCAAGTATAAATTATACTTTGTTACATTTTCAATAAGATTGTTTATTGGATAAAAGGAAAAAAGACAAAAATAGTGGATATAACAAAATATAGGGGAAAATGTGGGCTGCAAGTGGGCTGAATTAAATAGAAAGGGTATCTTACTCAACTAGAAATAATTTAATAAATGAAAACAATTTAAAAAGTGAAAATGAAGGTTTTAAATATATTTTGAATTACTCATCTGTAATATCTTCATGTTTATTCATTTTGTTTTTACTTGTGCTTTTTCTGTAAGATTTGTATCATAAGTTGAATTTATTTTATATTGCCTCTTCATTTACTGATTAAGCAGTACTAAAAAGCCATGAACGTGATCTTTCAATGTGACTTTTCCAAGTGACTTAAATCCAAGTTGAGATAACCTGAGAAAAAAGGAAATGCATCTGTTTGTGTGACCAAGCTTTGAAAATTAAAGAACTGAAGTCAGACTCAGAGAGGACCAGAACTAGGGAACCACCTGAAGTCCACTTGTCTGTGCTTTCCTTTGTGCATGCAGACTTCTTTCTTTCCCTGAGATGCAGAGTTTTTCCTCCTTGCTGAGGATACTTTTTCTGACAGTTGCCTTTTCTCTTCAACAATATACACAAATTAATCTCTTCCCCCATCCTGGAAGGATTCTGCCTAACTTAATTCAACTGGCCAAAAATTACACTACCCAGAAATAGCAGGCATTATGACTACCCATACGTAGACCAATCGCTCTGCCCAGGGGTTAAGTCATATAAAAGACTCTTACTTAACTTTTGGCCTGCATTAAAAGGAAGGACTAGGAAGAAGGTGGGAAGATGGATACTCACCCAAAGGGATAAAAGGAGTGAAGACCTAAACTTCTAGTGAAATAAGTCATAGTAAAATAGAGAGGATCCCATGTTATAAGCTTCATTTGTCTAATTAAAGCAGTGTATAAACACAAATATCTTGCAAATATGGAGGTTTTAAATGTGTGAGTATCTTTAGGAAGGAATTGTTTATGGTGTTTAAGCTTTTAACATAGAGTTTCCAGGGAATTTTATATATGTGCTTTTTCCCTGGATCCTTTCTTTTCTTCTTCCCTCAAGTGTGTACTTATTTCTTAACCCCCTTAGAAATGAGAATATTGATGAACGTGAACTGCTTCTGCAAGTTCTCTTAATTAACACTGCAGAGATTTTTAATAAAATATGGGTGTTGAGGCTCTCAACTTATTTGTTACTTTCAAATTTTTTAGATAAATTCATCAAAGAATGACAAATAGCTCTGAAGCTTGAATAAAATGAACTTTTATGACATAGAGATTGCAAAATAAGAGAAAACACGGCAATCAAAAATTGTTTTCTCCCTCTCATTCTTTCTCACTGACGAGCAAATCCTACTTGCAACAGTAATACTATTATCTAAAGGATGGGACACCAATATCTGCTCTTCAAAAGCTTTTTTTTTTTTTTAATAACAGAATTACAGACATCTCCAAACTCTCAAAAATTTTATTTTTGTTCTCCCCAAAGTTGTGTGCCATGTGTCCAAGAAGAACATCATCAACTACATTCACTGGTCAATGAGGGTTTCCTAATTCTCATCTGCTCAAATCAGAATAATTTGGGAAAATTTTGTTTCCATCTTCACCCATGATGATGATGATGATGACAACTTTGTATCAAATGGTGCTTGGCAGATATTCCCAAAGGTATTAAATCAATGTGTATTTTCCCAGGACTGAGGTTGCCTTGTGACTTGGGAGAGTACAATCTAATCCAGTGCAGTATACCTTTTGTAAGACTTCCTCATGCTTCTTCTGGGAGTGTACTGGGCATCTCCTGAATACCTAAATTATCTGACTAGACTTATCCTTGCAACAATAAGAATTCGAATCCATTATAAGTGTTGGGAGTTGAGGGGAAAGTAAGCTCCACCATGATATTAACTCTCTCCTCTTCATCATTACTTCTCATGTTGAAAGGACTTCTCTGCCAATAGTAGCAACAATCAGACTTCTACAGAAATGTTTTTTAGCTCAAAGGGAATCTGGAGCTTATAGTGCTATAGAAACAAAATCTGACCTTAACTCAACCAGACTAAATAAATAAATAAAATCAGTCTTGCAACAAGAAAGTAATTCTCATTTAACTGAACCATAGGATACTCAAATACAATTTTATAGTCACATATACTTGTATTCAACTGATTATTTTTACATTCACAATAAAATTTGCTTGAAATGCCTGTGATACTTTCATCTCTAAAAATGTTTATTTATTTATTTATGATTATGAGTAATTCACAACTTTAGAAAAATTATCACAGGAAAGATTTTGAAATATTGGATGGCAAAAAATAAAATAATAACAGTACTTAACTGAAAACCACTACCATTCACTAGTGTGTTATTTCCTGTATACATTCAGTATATGTAACAGTGTGGATTTCATGTGCTGTGATTAAAATATGCCTCATTATAATAGGATTCAGGAAGAACTACTATTTACATGAGACAAGTTGGAAACCAACATGTTATGGCAATGTTCTGTTGAAATGCACTCGATTCAGATATCTTTTATCAACTTAAATTCACCATATTATTAAGCAGTAGAGGGTGGAGGATAAACATTAAGGAAAGAAATGGAACTAGAACAAGCTTGAACAAAATGTTGCATACTATATACTCAATCTAGGTCAATCCTGCTAACTTTATAGCGCTAACTTCAATGAATTTTAGGTACAATTTAATTTTAATTTATTTTATAAAACCTATTCAGTAGAAATTAATAAAGTATATAATAAAACTTGGTCTCCAAAGTGTATCTGGTTGCACTTTTGTCTTTTATGCTTGTTAAGTCTGTATTAATTTTTCTTCAAAACTCTGTTTTTGTCATATATTTCTTCATTAGATTGGCCAACTTTTTACTACGTGGAAAGAAATACTAATCTGAGTACAAAAGTAATCATGAAAGAACTTTTGAAAAAGAAGAGAACAAAAACAAGCAAATGAAAAAAACTATTTGATCTTCTATCTTTATGTGCTCTACCTATTTTCTTTCTAGATTTACAAGGAGGCTTACTTTCCTCATATATTCCATAAAATTCAAATGACCTGTGTTAAGCTTTTCATTGTTTTCTACTGTCTTACTCAGTGGTTACTTCATTTAACTACCAAGTATAAATGAATAAATGTGGCTTGAGGAAGAGATCATCTTTAAAACACTATAGCCAGAAGCAAAAGAACAGATTACAAATGCAAATAACTGCAAGCATTTTATTTTTAAGTAGAGGTTTCTACTTCAATGCAGCATTCAATTATAATTTTGCTGAAATCTTGAAACTACACACTTTTATTTTACAATAATAAAAATCCCTAAAAATAGAAACTTTGACATTGTATTATTTAGTCTTTTTAGCCTATTGCCTCCTGGGCCTGGTCATAAGGCCTCTATGCTTATATTTCTGCTACTATCTGTTCTTCCCATTTTGTAGACCTATCCCTCTTAGGTAATCTTGGAGAAACATCATCACTCCTTTATTTAGGGCAATTTCACTCTTCATTCCCTACCAAACATAGGGCCCACTTTACCAAGCCAAAGGATTTATTGATGTGTTAAACAAAACAAACCTAGCTAACCTGGATTATTTCCAGTACAGTACTTATGCGCTTCATCCTTATTGTAGTTCTACTAATATTTGGAAGTAGAAGTGAGCACTGTCAAATTTTAAGTCCTACTGATAATAATGGCAATAAGAATGTACTCTATTCTAAAATGCCATATTCTCTCACACCACTTTTTAAAATTTTTAATTAATAGCATTTTTCTCCTTATGCCACTCAATTATTACATGAAAGAAATAATAACAAGTAATGTGTTGAGTAATATTTACTACTTTCATTAATAACCATTAATGGAATTTAATAATTATTCATAAGACATGCCCTATAAAAACCATGTAGTTGGAAAAAAGAAAAAAAATTTGAAATTATTTATTATCAAACACATAAATTTTGATTTTCATAATATTAGTTTGGTAATTTCAAATAGAAAGATTATTTATGTCTTTCTCTACAATATTATTTTTTAATTTAAAATAGTTGGTTTAAAATGAAAGTTGTTCCTCTAACAGAAAGAAAAATTAAAAATGACTATACTATATCAAAAGGAAATAGATTAAGGATAGAGTTAAATTAGGTAGTTTCAAATGAGGATAATTTGAGTATTTTCTGATGCATTGCCACAGAAGTTGATCTTAATATAAATCTACAAACTACTATTCCCAAAAAATAGAAAAGCCTGTGTATTATATATAATACAATAAGCACATATCAAAACTAATTTTTGCAGGAGGAGTTTACAAGCTGGAGACATTCCAAGTATATTAAAAAGAAGTGCAAACATCTTATTTTGGTTTCAATGTGAGAACTCAGTGAGGTCTTATAAGTAGGGAAATAATAATGTGGATGATGTCACTGCCTAATAGTGAGAAGTATTAATGAGCCATGTTCTACCCATGACTATATGTTACACAATGAAGGTGGCAGTTAGTGCTGTAGCAGCGATAGGATAATATGGTGTATAGTTCCCCAGATTCTGAGTTTATGAGCTTCGCTGATCAGGCAATAGTGACCTTGTTGGGGAAGAATGAACTACCAGAAGTTAAATATTATTTCAACTGATGAGAAATTACTTGCCTGGGAATTTTAGGTTTATTTTCTACATGAGAGAATTTTGAAAAAGAATAGATTACAAAATTAAAATCGTAAACAGTATAATATATTGTAACATATGCGATCCCTTTTGAATGAATGAGGAGATAAGAAACTTGCTCTTTTGTGGCACTTAATGCAATGGGAAGGACTACTATTTGGTATTTTAGTTTTTAAAATAGTTTTCATATTTGTTTTTTCATACAAGCTTCTTGTAGTAATTTTATACTAAAATTGAGCTGATATGCGTTCTCCAATATATTTGAGCCATTTTCTATTACTACAAATAATTTTAATAATACCAACAATGGGAGAGAGAAAGGGAAAAAAAATGGCTTAAGGGAAACTGTGGAATAGAGAGGAAGGCTGGTTTTAACAAACTCAGAGATGGTAGGAGAAATTGTTGAGTGAAAATTGATTTAACTCCCTTGACCATGAGTGGAGAGTCTGTGAGAAAAGAGAGTCACAACAGTAGGAACCACTGTTTATCTGTCATGCCACAGCAAGTATAAGCAAGAGATGGGGAACTCATAAAGGAAGTTGCCAGCATGACCCAGCAGTCACCAGAGTGTGCCTGGACCAGCATGATTGAAACAGGCAGAGAGGTATGTGTCTAGGTTAATCCAAGCTCAGGATACTGAGGAGAAAGAGCTTCTGTTGCAGGCATCCCATACAAGCTACTAGAAAGACATTGATAATTGTCCAGAAAAGTGTGTCTGCCCTTCAAGTCTGATCCTAGGTATTTCACTGAGACCTGTGATTGTTTAGACTCCTTACTCTTAAAGTGAAATTTTAGGAAAATGTCTGAGACCCTGATATCCAGGAGAGATCAGTATCTTCCCAGAAGCAGGATTGTGGATCAAACCTCTAAGGCCCACCAACAGAATTCCAAAGGCAAGGCAAGACTTAATGACAATTGCTGGAACTCCCAGTTTAGAACCTGGCACCAGCCCAGCTAATGAAGTATATCAATTGTCAGCACTGCCCAGTCTATCCATCTTATACTGGGAGATGGAAAACTGAGACCTATTATAAACAGCTTTGGCTTCTGACTACAAGGGCTGGCAGCTTGGTTAAAAACATAAAGGAGTTGAACTTGACCTTGACCTAAAGGACACTGAACCCCAATGTAACCCTTCCCAAAGGATATACTTAGTTTACAATTTTCCCATGGATAGACAAAATTATTCTCTAAGTCTCAACCTGCATATCTCAGTTTGAAAAATAGAAAAAAAACTAAATCACAAAACAAAGGCTGTGCATCTTAAATTGATAAAATATGAAGAATGGTGCAAAAATATAAGCAATGAAAATTCATCCTTGCCAACAGTTTTGACCAACTAAGAAGAAAAACATCCCTTTACTTTTGATTAAGAATTTTTTTCTATCCCCACTTTTTTTCATATTATTTCAATGTTTAAGCTATTTTATTTCATTTTATTTATTCATTTATTTTTTATATTTTTACATTTTGTGTGATTTTGTGTTTGTTTTTCTATGAGCATGTGGGCTCTCACTGCATGGATATGTTCCAAATTTTATTATACACGCACACACACACACATAATTATATTTACGTATCATGTTACTTTTGTCTTTAATTGCTTTCATTATCACCCATTTATTGTTTAGGCTTGGTTTGATTTTGGTGCAGTAAAGTTTTATATGTGTTTGAGTCATTTTGATCTTATATTTGTTTGATCATACTATGGTTTTTATTCCTCTTATTGCCTGTTTTAGTTAGCTTTTTTACTTCTGTGACTAAAAGATCTGACAAGAACAATTTTAGGAGAGGAAAATTTTATTTAGGGGCTCACAATTTCAGAGGTCTAAATCCATAGACAGCAGACTCCATTTCCCGGGGCTGGAGGTTGGGCAGAATATCATGGTAGAAGACTGTGATGGAGAAAAGCAGCTCACCAGGGAGCAGAAAGAGAGAGACTCCACTCACCAGACACAAAATGTAAATACCCCCAAAGTCAGCCCCTGATGCCCACCTTCTCCAACTGCACCTTACCAACCTTCAGTTATCACTTAGCTAATCAGGGGGTTAATTCACTGTTGGGTTAAGACTCTCACAACCCAATCATTTATTTTTTGAACCTTCTTGCATTGGTTCATACTGAGATTTTGGGGGACACCTCATATCCAAACCATAACATTACCCCTTCTTTACTTTCTTTCCTTACTAACTGCTAAATTTTCCTGCTACCTTTTCCTCTCTTATTTTATAATTTTTACTATTTGTTACTCCTTCTAGATAACTATTATCTTCTTCTCTGTTCATTTTTAAGTAGTTCAGATTTTCACTTTCGTTTCTGCTTTATTTTCTCTTCATTTAAGAAACTATAATTACTCCAGCATCTGAAAGAATTATATATTTTAAGTAATTTCTACTCCATTCATGTTGTCATGATTATTAATATAGGAAAGATGTAGTAGACACCTGTTGTTTAATGTCTGATCTAGTTAATGGTTGATTAATGTTGCTTAATTAAATGCTAACCTCACCATATCTATACAGGTGGTAATTAGCGTTACGAAACTCAAAGTAGATACCAGATATTTATTTTAAGTCTGTATATTAGTTGAGAATATTATTGCTATTCCTTGGTTCCACACCACCACTACCTTATCTTTTCTAACAACATCTGGGAAGTGATCGGAACACTTCAAGTTAAGAGTAGAGATTCTGCCGCCAAGCAGCAGTCCTAACTCAGACAAATAATGGTGAACCTCTTTCCACACATGACCTAGCTCCTGTTGCACCTCAACAGTATTCTGACTCATAGAACAGCGGGGACATAAACTCCAAGTCAACAACCTGGCCCCAAGTAGGAATAAGTAGAGGACGAACTCAATTTCTACTACTGCACTTGCCTTGTATGTTAAAAAAAGGGTGAAATAACTTGAATAAAAAAGGTAACAACCCTCAAAAAGAGTCATGAATAAAAGAGCATGAGGAATTCATTTTAACTAATGCACAAATCAAGACCTCTGAAAATATGGGAAAATATAGACAAATTTCCCCATGAAATTAACCCACTGACATGGAAGAGGATGAAATTCCAGAAAAATATTATGAAATCCTGATTATTAAAATGTTCAATGAACTAAAAGAAGATCTAAGGATAAATTAAGAGAACAAATACACAAGTTGAAAGAACTTTTGAATAAAGAAATAGAGACATTGAAGAGAAACCAATCAGAACTCCTAGAAATAAAAGAGACAATTAATCAAATTAAAAATTCACTTGAAAATATCACCAATAGATTATGTTGTGCAGAAAATAAAATTTCAGGCCTCAAAGTTAGGACTTTAGATCTTGAAGACAGGTAAAATGTGCTTGAATATTCCTCATGCAATAAAGGAAAAAGTAAATAAAAGATCATGATGAGACTATACAAGAACTCTGGGACAACAAACCAACAAAGAAATCAAACCTGAGAGTCATGAGGATAGGAAAGAATATGGAAATGTATACTAAAAGCATTTAGGAATCTCTCGGTGAAATAAAAACAAAAAATTTTCCCAACCTTACAAATGACATAGATATCCATATAAAGGACACATAGAACCCCTAATAGACAAGATCAAAAAGCACCTAAAACTCATCATAATCAAAATGCCTACCACAGAAAATAAGGAAAAAATATTAAAAGCTTTAAGATATAATATCAGGTCACATGTACAAACAAGCCAACAAAATCCACTTCTCTTTTTTAGAAATTTTTAGTTTTAGATGGACACCATAACTTTATTTTATTTATTTATTTTTATGTTGTGCTGAGTATCAAACCCAGTGCCTCACACATGGTAGGCAAGTGCTCTACCATTAAACTACAACCCCAGCCCTAGAGCCCACTTCTGATTTCTCAAATCAGACCCTAGAATCAAGGAAGACCTGAAATGAGATATTCCAAGTTTAAAAAAACAAAAAACAAAAACAAAAAACAATTTCCAGTCAAGACTACTATGTCCAGCAAAATTATCTCTCAGAATTGATGGAAATAATGAAACCTTTCTATGATAGGAATAAAATAAAAGAATATGTGACCACCAAGCCAGAAATACAAAGAATATTTAAAAATACAATGCACACAGAACTTAAAAATTAACTCCAAAGCATCCAAATAGATGAAGTTGAGGAGAAGAATAACTAGCTAAATGAAAATCAAGACCAAATTAAATATAGCAAACAAAGTAATGGCAGAAAATAACAAAAATCTTTCCATAATGCTGAATGTAGATGTTCTTAATTCCCCAATTTAAAGATTTAGACTGGAAGAGTGGATGGAAAAATAAGACCAACTATATGCTGTTTTTAAGAGATTCATCTCAAAAGCAAAGACAACAATAGGTTGATTATAAGAGAATGAAAGAAAATGTTCATGCGAATGGAATCAAAAAGAAGCAGGAACAGCTATTCTCATATCTCACACAGCAAATTTCAAGGAAAAATTAATCAGAAGAGATGAAGGTAAAAGGAATAACATACTGTTAAAGGGAATAGTCTAACAAGAAGAAATAATGATAGTAAATATGTACACCCAAAATGTCAGTGCACCTAATTACATTTTAAAAATATTTTATTGACATTAAGTTTATTGACATTAAATTCCAGATAGACTTCCAGCAAAATAATATTAGGTAATTTCAACACAGCTTTATCATGAATAGATAGTTCATTCAAGCATGCAATCAATAAATTTATTTCCAACCTAAATAATACTATATATCAAATGGATCTAACGGACATCTAGAGAATATTTCACCTAGACGCAGCTGAATTCACTTTTGTATACGAAACTCATGAAATCTTTTAAAAAATAGGCTATATCACAATGTAACTCTTAGCAAATACAAAAAATAAGTTAAATTTTGTGCGCCCTCTCAGATCATAATAAAATGAAACTGGAAATTAACACCAAGAAAATTACAGAAATCAAATAAATGCATGACGTTTGAACAACACTAATTTAAATGAGAATTGGATCATAGAAGAAATGCGGCAATAACAAGAAATTGTTATAAACTTTTGAAAGTTTTACATATAAATATAAAAGGGATGCAACATGCCAAAATTTATGGAACAGTATAAAGGCAGTCTAAGAGAAAAATACAAAGCATTGAGTGCCTACATTAAAAAAATGGATTTCAGATAAATAATCTAATGACTGAACCTCAGCTTTAAAAAAGGAAGAGGAAACTAATCCCCAAATCAGCATAAGGCAGGAAATAATTACGATCAGAGCTGAAATTAATAAAATTGAGAGTTGAAAAAAGAATCAATACAAAGATGAGTTGCTTCTTTGAAAAGATAAATAAAATTTATAAAATCTTGGCCAAAATCACCACAGAGAGACAGAGAGAGAAAAAAAGAGAGAGAGAGAGAAGACCCAAATCAACCAAATTAGAGATGAGAAGGGAGATATTGGCAAGACATTCTGAAATCCAAAACAATCATTACAAACTATTTCAAAACTTTGTTATAATAAACTAGGAAGCTGTGAAGACACTGACAAATTTTATACACATAAGATTCACCAAAAATGGACCAAGAAGATGTAAAAAATATGACAATACCAAATTCAAATAGTGAAATTGAAACAGTAATTCACAGTCTTACAACAAAGAAAATCCCAAGATGGGATAAATTATCAACTGAGTTCTACCAGAGCTTTAAAGAAGAATGTTAACTCCAGTCTCTCTCAAATTATTCCTTGAAAATGAAAGGCAGAGAATTCTGCCAGTCACTCTGCTACCAAAATCGAACAGACACATCAAAGTAGAAAAACTGCAGGTTGATCAACATAGATGAAATAATTATTAACAAAATATTAGTTAACTGCATTCAAAAACACATCAAGAAGTCTGGAGCCCTAATACATGCCTGTAATCCCAGTTGCTGGAGAGCCTGAGGCAGGAGGATGGTGAGTTCAAAGCCAGCCTCAGCAAAAGCAAGCTGCTAAACAACTCAGTAAGACCCTGTCTCTAAATAAAAATACAAAATAAAACTTGGGATGTGTTTCAGTAGTAGAGTGCCCCTGAATACAATCCCAGTACACAAAAAATAATAATTAAAAAAAAAACACGATAAGACAATAGTACACTATAATTAATTGGGATTCATTCCAGGGATGCAAGGGTGGTTCAAAATAAAAGAAATTAATAAATGTAATTCTCTACACAAAGTAGAATTGAGGACAACAATCATGATCATCTCAGTAGATGAAAAAGAAACCTTTAATAAAATCCAGCTCACATTCATGTTAAACACCCTCGAGAAACTAGGGCTAGAAGGAAATTACCTCAACATTGTGAAGGCTATATGCAACAAACCCAAGGTCAATATCATACTAAACAGAGTAAAACTGAAAGCATTTCCTCTAAAATCAGAACAGGACAAGACTGTCTACTCACTCCATTCCTATTTAATATAATACTTGAAACTCTAGTCAGAGAAATCAGTCAAGAGAAGAAAATTGAAGTGAAACAATTATAGAAAGAAGAAATAAAGTTACCTCTATTTTCTGATGATATGATCATATCCAGAAGACTAAAAAAGACTTGTAGAGCTTATAAATAAATTTAGTAAAGTAGCAGTATCCAATATCAACATTCATAAATCAAAAGCTTTCTATACTTCTACAGTGATTTTGCTGAAAAAGGAATCAGGAAAACCACTCCATTCATAAAACCTCAAACACACACACACACACACACACACACACACACACACATACATATATACCCATGAAAAAACCCTTAGGAATTAAACTAATCAAAGAATCACAGAGATGAAAGATCACTACAACAAAAATCATAGAACACTGAAGAAAGAAACTGAGGAAATCTGAAGAAGATAGGAAGATCTTCCACGTTCTTCAGTAGACAAATTCAGTATGATAAAACTACCACATAACCAAAAACAATATATAGATTTCATGCAATCTCCATTAAAATACCAATGACATTTTTATAGAACTAGAAAAAACATGTCCTAAAATTCTTTTGAAGAATGATAGACTCAGAATAGTCAAAGAAATCCTGAACAAGAAGAGCAATGCAGAAGGCATTGCAACACCTAATATCAAATTGTATTGCCAAGCTATATTAACAAAAGCAGCATGTTACTGGCATCAAAGTAGACATGAAGATTAATGAAACAGAATAGAAGACAAAGAGACAAACCAACATAGTTATAGTCATCTGATACTTGATATGGTTACCAAAAATATATGTTGGAGAAAAGATAGTCTTTTAAACAAATAGTGCTGGGGAAAACTGGATATCCATTTGCAGGAAAATGATTAGCTCCCTCAATCTCACCCTGCACGTAAGTCAAATCAAAGTTAATCAAAGACTTAGGAATTAGACCAGAAACATTGCAAGTGCTAGAAGAAAACAGATTCAAACTTCCAACATACTGGCACAGGAACCTACTTTCTTACTAAGACCCCAAAGTTCAAGAAATAAAATCAAGAATTACTAAGAGAGACAGGATCAAATTCAAAATATTCTGTGCGGTGAAGGAAACAATAAGGATTTTGAAAAGAGAGCCTATGGAATGGGACAAAATATTTGACAGCTACTCTTGTGATAGGGAATTAATCCAGAAAATATAGAAATGTCAAAAATTTTTAACACCAAAAAACAAGACAAAAACATAAACAAAATTCCCTGAACAAAAAGAACCCAATCAAGAAATGGGCAAAAGAATTAAATAGAAAATTCTCAGAAGAAACACAAATTGCCTGCAAATACATAAAAAATGTTCAAAATTTCTAGCAATCAGAGACATGAAAAATGCAAATCAAACATACACTTAGATTTTGTCTCACTTCAGACAGAATTGCAATTATCAAGAATACAAATACAAAGAATACAAATAATAATAAACATTGGTAAGGATGTTGTTGGTGGGACTGCAAATTAGTACAATCATTTTGGAAATGTTTTAGTCAATTTTTTTGCTTCTGTGATTAAAAGATCTGACCAGATAATTTTAGGGGAGGAAAAGTTTATTTGGAGGCTCATAGTTTCAAGTTTCATATGTCTCAATCCATAGACAGCTGATGGGGCAAAACATCATGGTGAACGAGTACGGAGGAGGGAAGTAGCTTACATGATGATCAGAAACCAGAGACTCCACTTTCAAAATACAAAATATGTATGTACCCCAAATGCATGCATAACCAGGAACCCACCTCCTCCAGTCACCTCCTACCTACCTTGAGTTACCACTCAGTTAATGCCATCAGAGGATTAATTCACTCATTTTTGGATTAAGTTTCTCATATCTCAGTCATTTCTCCTCTAAATCTCTAAATCTTCTTGCACTGTCTCACGCATGAGATTTTGGGGGACACCTCACATCCAAACCATAACAGGAAAGCAGTATGAGGATTTCTCAAAAGACTAAGAATGGAACCACCATGTGACCCAACTGTCCCACTCCATGGTATATATGCGAAAAACCTAAAATCATCTTACTACAGTGATATAGTCACATCAATGTTTGTAGCAGCACAAACATTAGAATGATATGGAACAACCCAGGTGCCCATCAATAGATAAAGGAATTAGGAAATGTGGTATATATGCACAATGGAGTTTTACTCAGCCATAAAGATGAATGAAATGAGGAATTAGGGCACTTGCCAGTAAATTGATGGAACTTGAGTACACCATGTTAAGTGAAATAAAACATTCAGAATGTCAAAAGTTGAATATTTTCTCTCACATGCAAAGCTAGAGAAAAGTAAGTGAAGTCGAGGGCAAATATCATAAAAATAATCATAAAAACATGCAGAAGAAGAGTAGAGTAGAAGGAGATTAAGAGGGAGAGAACAAGGAAGGAGAAAGGGAGGGATTACAGAATGAATGTGAATAAATATGCTACATGCATATATGTATAAATACACTATAGTGAATTCTACTCTTATGTATATCTATAAAGTATCAGTTAAAGATCAGTAAACAAATGAATGTCAGGAATTCCAATAGACTAGAGGAAAGAGAGTAGAGGGAGGGAGGAGGAGAAGAAAAAGGAGTAAAGAGGGACAAAAATAGGGTAAATTAAACTCTATTCACGTGTCATTATGTCTAAACAGACTGAACTATTATATATAACTGTAATGTACCAACAAAATAAATTTAAAAAAATATTTGCCTTATTATTCCAAAGTGAGTCTGAATCTTTTTCTCTGTGAAATAAAAGACATGTACCCTATAGGAATGGGGCACTGCCTACCAGACTTCGAAGATATTCTAAATGTTTGCAGGTCCAGCATCCTTGTTTGCTCCCTCTCCGTCACTATTTTATACTGAGTATAACATAATTTTGTTTTGAAAATTGCACCAACACTTTATCTAAATCTCAGAACTCTGGATGAGAAAAAGTTTTAAAATAATTTAAGAAATCTTCTGGCCCAACTATAGAAGATATTTGTTCAAGGCCTGCTAGTGTTTATAAAACTCAGTGGGACAGAGAAGGATAATGCAGTTTTCAACTATTGGAAATGTTTCTTTGTTGCAGATCACTATGGTTTTCCTTCCTCTCCCTGTAATAGTAGAGATTAAGTTCAGTGTTTTAATCGTGAAAATATCTTCATTTAAAATGTACAAAAGATCAGTGAAAACTTTGTACTAGTCAGCAAGACTTGGTTAGATAAATAATTTTATTTCTGGATTTTCTTATTTACTTCCTCCAGTATTATAAACAAACCGAAGCACTGGGAGATAAATCTCCTACTTCATTAGCATCCTGCATAGGAAAGAGTCAGTGGAGATGAACCTTGTTCTGAAGGACAAGTGGTGACAGGAGCAGGGACAAGCAGGGTAAGAACCCAGGGTGTCATACAGGTTACTGGTACCAGGATGTTGATCAGTTGATGGTTCAGATGAGGCCTTGAAACTGGACTTGATTGCTACTACTTCCCATTCAAGAAAGGGTCAAGAAAAAAATAATAATGATGATAATGGACAGTACTTATGTAGTGTTCATCATGTGCCGAGTAGTATTCCAGGAATACTATATGTATTAATTTATGTAATTCTCACAGAGAAGTAGGAAAAAGAATTATCAAACCATATAAAGGCAAAACTAAGTACACATAATTTAAATAACTTTTCAAAGATCACAGGGCTAGTCAGTGGCTTGAGCCCAGGTGGTCTAGTGTTTCTGAAACTGAGTGATTACTCCATATATTGCCTCATATTCAATTATGGGGTAATGATCTGTTTATGACTTCATAGAATTATGTACAATTGTTTAATAGATAATAAATAAATTATAAATATTCTATTGTTTATGAAAATATGTCATGCACATTTATATTTATTTCACAGGAACTATGAGTAACACAAACTCTTCAGTAAATATGCATGATATTTTAATGTTTTATTCAGTGAGAAATTAAAATAGTTCTCTAGTAGTTTGAGGTTTTGAAAATATAATAAAAAAACTTAACCTTTCTCAAAATGACTACCTTCAATTAGACTTTTCTTATTTTCATATTCAAATAATGAAAGAGGTCAATGTTGAGAGTGAAATATAGATTTAACAGGGACATTTCCACTGCCTACAGAGGGAACTTGAATCTGCAAAGAAGTACTACTTTCTGGGAGACAACAACTTACAAGCTCTAAATTCTCAGTACAAAATGTATGTCATATTGGGTAAATGAGCCCTTCACATTTGAGAACCGTAACATTTGGACAACTATACTTCATAAGAAAACAGAAAAGGACATATAAATATATACATGTGTTCTTGTTCTTTTAATTTAATAAGTTTTAAATGAGAGTTTTTCAAAGTAAACATTAACAACAAATGGAGAAGTAAAATGTGGATTAGGGTAGGATGAAATTAGTAGCTTAATATTAAAAGATAAATAATACTTTAGTGGTAATTTAATCTTGTGAAAAACAAACACATAACATTTTTAAGTTCATGAAGCTGATTTTGCCCCACAAAGTAAGAACTAAGTATCTACAGTGATGTGCACGTTTACTACATAAATTCCTTGTTCAAAATGCTTTGCTATCCAAATAGCATTAACACACAAGAAGCATAGTTTAAGTGGAGCTATTTAACCAAAACAAGAATGTCAGTCACTTCTCCACCTGATCTTGTAATGAGTGCAAATTAGGGGCTTAATTGGCTATGTGGATTTTATTTTCTGTCTCTTCCAATCCCATTTCTTGGTCGAAGTGCTAATAAGAAAAGAAATGACCAGAAGGCAAAATGAAAGAATCAGAAAAAAACATGTTTCACTGTTAATCACCAGTTAAATTCTGTTTTTCCTGCTGCCTTTCCCTGACTTTGTTTGGTGAAAGTGATTTTAAGTTAAATCACTGTCTTCTAAAAATAAGTACCTCAAGCACTAACCCTATTCAAGATTTCTACACAGCTAATTATTGGTTTTAATTTATATGTAAAAGTTTTAAATTAATTTTTTAAAAATAGAAATTATTGCATATATATATATATATATATATATATATATAATTTTCCAGATTAGAATCTATTTGGCAAGTTCATATATTAGCAAGTGCTATTTTTAAGACAATTAATAGTTACAATAATATTAGCATGCTATGCAAAACTGGAACTTCCTGGACTTCTTGGATAAAAAGATAGTGATAAATAAATACATAAATCTTTACAAGATAAAGAAAAGACTACCTTTTTATCCTCTTAAAATGATAGAAGAAACTGAAGCAAATTTGAAGCGATTGGAAGGAGATGATTAGTAGTTTCAAATTATTACTAGTAGTTTCAAATGTAATTACTCAAGACATTACTAGTAAAGATTTTGTTAAACAGTAGTCAAATAGGTGTGTAAGCAAGCTTACCTTATGCAATTTATACATTTTGAGTTATCTAATTTATTTATACAATTTGAGTTTCATAAGTACAAGAATATTATTATCTTCACCTTCATAGAAAAAAATAAAGGTGTGTGGGCACAGCATTGTGTTGGGTCCATCTTTGTGCTTGTATACGCATGAGTACTTACACATGCACTCCGTATTTAGTGCTCTGTTCGTGCTTTTGCCAACTGACAATTTCTCCATTGTATCTGATGTTAGTACTTACCATTCCTTATTGCTAGTTAGTATATTCCATAGAACTCCTAAGTGGCACAATTTTAAAAAGTTATTGTCATTCTCCCTTTGCATATTAAAAAAGTAGAAACCTTTTCTTTTAGAAATATTAAAGTTCCTATATAATAATGATTTGATTGTGTAAATTACATCTTTCATTACATATCAAATGAGTTTTCCAAAGTTGAACCTAACTGGATATATGTCTAAATTCTTCCTGTTTTAGTCACTGCGTTATTGAAGGGATTGTGTTTCTGTGCTTCTCAGGCTATGCTGTTTTCCTTCACTGGGTTGTTAAAATTTAT
Source organism: Sciurus carolinensis (assembly GCF_902686445.1). Classification (NCBI taxonomy): domain Eukaryota; kingdom Metazoa; phylum Chordata; class Mammalia; order Rodentia; family Sciuridae; genus Sciurus; species Sciurus carolinensis. The sequence goes on along the minus strand of NC_062217.1, from coordinate 58,349,763 downwards.
TAAGGAGGAAACAATATATCATTGTTTATTTTCACAAATATTAAGATAATTTATTTGCATTATTGGGATGATAACTGCAAGTTTACACAAACCATAATAGAAAAATTTAAAAAGCTACTGGCATATTAATCAAATTATATATAAATATATTTGCTCTGATGAAGAGAAAGAAATAGAATTTTACTTAGTAAATCAAGGCATTCAAATTATACAGCAACTATTAAATATCATATAACATAGTTAATATTTACTTTGTCTTTACTTTGAATCTCATTCTATAGCACTCAGAACATAAATGTGATTTTTCAAAGTACCTAATATAATAGTACAACTTTGGAATGCTTTGGAGAAGGGAAATATTTATATTATATTAGAAAACTTTTCATTTATAGGCACTTATATTTCAAAAATGATATGCAGTCATTTTAGTTGCTCTAATGTCACAAAACATTTTAAATTTTTATTTTAGAAAAATCCATTTTAATAAATGGCATTTAATGAAACATTGCAAAAGCACTTAAGGAAATGTATTCTTTTGTGTTCAATGCTATTTACTATAATGAATTACATCAACTGAAACACTTTAGCCATAATGACCAAAATTTTCAGGATGCTCTTAAGCAGAATTCCAAGACCAAACACCTTATATGACAGAAAATTTAAAATATATATATTATTTTCTTTAAAATTCTAAATAAATATTCATCAAAGGCATTCATATTCACATTTGCAAGCATAAACAAATAAATAAAAAAACTTACATATGAAATCAGTTTCCATCTTCAAATTGTTCTTTTAATCTCTTTTTTCTTTAAACACATTTTAAAAATGCTAAAACATTGATGTATTCCAAAAATAAGCTTTTTTCCTGAAACTCTGTTTCAGGAATCTTAGATACTATTTGTTGCTTCCTGAACACAGTTTGAATTCTTTGGTCTCATGCAAGGTTCTCTGTGCTCTAAGTCCAGCTTACATATTTAATCATGTGTTCAAACAGTTCAGTACCTACCATCTGAGAGAAATTTCAATATGCATTTTATGTATTTAATAGTGTACACATATAAAACCAAACTGAGTTATTGTATAACAGCCATCCCAGTATATGGTTATGTGATCTAATGTGCTCAAGGATTCTAGTTTTTTGTTTTTTGTTTTTTTTTTTTTTTTAAATCTTTTTGGTGTCTTTTATAAACCACTTTTTCTTATATTTCTGGAATATTGAGAATCAGATCTAGGTTTGATTAGATTCATGTTTGAAATTTCATGATCAATATTTCATACATAGGTGAATTTTTATGAAAATACTTCAGAGGTGAATTTCTCTCTTTCGGTGGAACTATTCAGAATTTGAAATTCATGATGGATTTAATATTTTTAACCTGATGACCTCCTCAGTTGGTAGCTGGATAATTCTATAATGAAAAATGTGATCTTACACTGAAATATAATTTGGATAAGAAAGTCTAGATAAATAGTTACTTCTTTTCCTTACCAATTTACAAAATAGTTAATTAACTAATCAACATTTTCTAAACATAACTAAGAATATACTCTTACATTTTTTATATGCTTCATTAATTCCAGCTATCAATCTTATTAATGTTAATATATATTATGTCCAGTGGCAGTTTCTTCTCATTGTTTCTGGGGTAACTTTTATATGACTCCAGTAATTTTAACTGTCTTTGTTCCTTCTAATATAACACAAAATGTCAGACTCAATTTATGTATTTTCAAACCCTGTGTTTGAATGAGCCATTTTTCCAAAGAGCACTGGCTCATTATAGAAGGCCATGGTAATACTTCCAGTATTGTTTTCTATGTAATTTTTTCAATAGAGAGAGCTAAAAAACAGGTTTTTTTTTAAGAAAAAATTAATCCATGCTGATTCTTTCTCAATTCAAGACTAGTGTTTCCACATAACCTCGATTTTATGTATGTGTCTACTTTCTCCCACACCAAAGATTCAGTGGTAATTCTCAATTCAATATTGTATATGAATGTATTGTCAAAGAGCATAATATTTAAAATGAGATTTCTGTATGCTCATATTAATTTACTTTTAGATAAGTTTTATATTCATTGTGAAATTAAGAAGATACAGAGTTTTTCTATATGCCAATATGAATGGCAATACTTTCTTCTATGGCAATACTTTCATAGTGTCTTCAACTGTCAATATCAGACACCAGAGTTGTGCATTTTTTATAACTAATGAACCTACATTGATGGCATCATTATCAAGTGTACAGTACTCACTAATGATTGGATTATACATTCTGTGAATTTTGAGAAATATATAATGACATGTACACATCATCAATGATACAAAATTGTTTGTGTCCTCAAATTCTATGGTCCACCAGCATGAATGTGTTTTGAGGTGGAAATGAAAGGTCTGGCAAATGGTTTGGGTGTAGGGAAAGGAGGAAAACAAAGAATCAGGAGTGATATTTTGGTGTTTTTGCTATTGTCTTTGGTTTTATTTTTTTATGAGCAATAGAATTTATTGAGACACAAAAGGGTAAGAGCGACATACTGTGAGGTAATGGAGGAAGAGAATCAAGATTCTAACATATGCAAGTTAAATTTCCTATGCCTCTAAAATATCCCAAATTGAGCTTTGGAACTTGGAAGATTTCCAATGTAGAGATATAAATTTGAATTTTATCAGAAGAGATATAAAATTTAAAGCCATATGATTAAATGAGATGACTTATAGAGAAGCACAAATTGAGAGAAGTATCCTAGGACACTGTCACTTAGATATGAAGTAGAAAAGGAGACACCAGAAAAAAAGGGCAATGAAAAAACAACTAAGAAAGTGAGAGAGGGTCCAGCTATCTCAGATTCTTTAAATTTGCCAGATATTAAAAACTTCAAACCTTATAATCATTTGAAACATATTTTATGGTTGAAACTAACACTCCTATTTCAAGAGTTTCACCTTCATGTTTGAGGTATCATCTAAAACCTGGGTTTTTGCATGGTATTTGTTAAATATTAAAATATATGAGATTCTTATTTATCAACATTTTTATTTTTGACTCTTTAAAATTATGTGATTTTGATATGCAAAACTGTATTACATCCATCATTATATCTGTTAAAAAACTTCCCACTCTCTAGCTATTATAAGCTAATTGATTTTATAGAAGAAAGAAACCTGTATAGAGCAATTTTGGAAGGGATTTGGAATCATCAGAGAACAGTAAGCTTTTGTTTTAAGTTTTAACCACACCATCACAAATATCCTAAGAGATGGTTTTAGAGCTTAAAATGAAAATTGCTCCTTGGCTGAAAGCTTATATGCCAAGTGAAATTTCACTAAAGTAGGGGTTTATAAGTGCTGACAAGTCCTTAACTATGGTGATGCTAAAAACATTACTATTATAAGAACACTGCAGAAGCTATTAGAGCTCTCAAATTCCCCCTTCAGTGTTCACTTAGTAAAGGAAAGCACAAATATTCAACAAGAGAATGGAAGAGGTGTTATTTATCAGAGGGAAAGGCTATTGAAATTTTTAAAGTCAATTTGGGATATTACAGGAATTCATCATGTGATACACGAGTTTCTTTTGTGCCCATGGGGGAAAGAGGCAAACAAAAAACTCCGATGACACAGAGTTTTCTAGGACTCTGTTGGACTTCATAGACATTATATTGTTTTATTAAAAGTGAACAGCTGGCAATTTAATATTCCTCCATACTGGGATATAATACAAACTAAAGGACTCTTCTGATTTCCTGTTATGAGGTTAATTTAGTAATTGCAAGCACAAGCATATATGAGAAGTGTTAAGAAAAGTGAATCATTGATTGGCACATTACATTCTGTGATCCAATAATCATTTCTCATCCCATCTATATTCATTTTTAAAAAAACATTCTTAGCTCATTTACTCAGAAGGCAAGTCCAATAACAAATATGCCATTCTTAGTTAAAAGAGATTGCCCCTTCTTACCTTTCTTTAATACATATAAGTTTAGATCATAGCATTTTTTTCCTTCATGGGTCAGAATGAACTAAGACTTTACCTCTGAATACAGTAGAGATATTCCTACCTCAATTTCCTAGTTCAGGAAGAGGAATATTTTAGACTTTTTAAATATGTTCACTCATTGCACTTTATTTAGGTCTGATTAGTAACTTCATTCACCTTTGGTAATACTTTAATATAGTCACTGTGTTTTCTCTTAAATAAAGGAAATGACACAAATAAATGAGGATTGTCTTTACTTTTTATTGTTCAGAGTTTTTGATCTAGAGTTAGATAAAGTTTCAATCCATGAATCCTTTGCAAAAACTTGCAGACTTCCTCAAGTAACATAATGCAGGGTTTGTGATTTTTTTAGCAGAACTGTCATGGAAAAAATTTTTTTTTCTTGGCATAAAATCTCCAAACTTGGTGAGAATTTCAGAGAAAATAATAGGTCAGTGGGGGATATGTTTCTGAGGTAGGCGAAGATTTTTTGCTGATTTTTAAATTACCACAGAGGGAACACTATGTATTTTAACACCTCCCTTTACATCAGCTCTTCCTTTCTGAAAATAAACATATTCAGACGCTCCAGGCCATCCCATGTTAACAAACAAGCAAACAAAAATATCTCCTCATATTTTCCTTTAGAATCCATATCCTATCTTTCTATGTAGTTTCTAAGTTTCTGATCGATTCTTAATATTTTTCCTTATTTTATACCAAGTTCAGTAAATTGACAGTGTACTATAGATTCTACTTATTTATTACTTTGTTTGTATGTGTAGCTCCCTTAGATTTAAAGTTTTATCTTTCTTTCTAGATTGTAAATGTATGTGAGGACTCAGCCCCAGGGTTTTTTCACTGTTAGCCTCCAGTGCTTAAAACAGTAACTGGCTTGAAGATAATAAATAATATAAGCTAAGTCAAAATAGTTGCTTACCCAAGTTCATTCAGTTAGGTAGACATGAGAAGTGATAATTTAGAAAAGGTTCATATATCTCATCTCTACCACCATTCTTCAAAGTAGGTGTTCTATCATTTATTATTAGAGGTGAAAATCTTGATAGAGATCTTCTATGGTTTGAAAATGAAATATTCTTCAAAAGCTCATATGTGGAAGGCTTGGTCCCCAATGCAGTAATGATCAGATATGGGACTTTCTGGGAAGTGATTGCATTAAGAGGGCTGTGACCTCATCAGCAGATGAATCCACTGAGGGATTCATAGTTGAACTACTATGAGGTGGTGGAAATTGTAGGACATAAAATCCAGCTGGAAGACATAGGTTGTTAAGGAATGTGCCCTGGAAAGGTATATCTTGTTCCCAGATCTCCTTCTATTCATATCCTCTCTGTCTCTTTTCCCCTACCCAGTTGCCATGAGGTAAGCAACTTTCCACCACCATACCCTTCTGCCATGATGTTCTGCCTCATGTCAGGTCCAAAGCAATGGAAAAGGCCAACCAGAGATTGAAACCTCTGAAACAGCAAGCCAAAATAATTCTTTCCTCAAAATAATTCTTTCCTCTTTTGTGTTGGGGTCTTAAGCCCCCCTGCTCTTCTCGACCAGCGACAAGGGAAGGGGACACTCCCCAACAAGGTCAGACCAGGATAGGTAGGGCCGACTGACTACCCACTCCCAGCCCTCCTGGTGGAGGACAATCAGATGCGTCAGGGAGACCCGTCACAGCAGAACTCGTTTATTGAGGAAATCGCAGAGTTTTTATGTAGGGTGGGGGCTAGGAGGGAACCAATCAGCTTAAAGGTCAGCAAGGCAGGGGGTTCACGCAGGCGAGAGTCCCATAGAACTATATGGCAAGCACAAACTGATCACGTTAGTGGAACTGTTGTTAACCAATCCCTGACAATGGTCCAATTTATTGTCAATAACTATTGAAACCACCTTTGAGGCTTTGATCTTGCTCACTCACCAGGGAGTAAGGAGTCAGCCTGAGTTAGTTAACATGTCATTAGTCCCAACACCTTTGAGTTGTTTTTCTCATATATTTGTCACAGCAAAAAAAAAAAAATCTAATACAAGACCTAAGTAACTTAGCAAAGAACACATATTAAATAGACAGTTCTAAGACTTACCTACCTGGAAGATATGAATGTATTTAATATACAAAGTAGAGTGACCACTCCATAATTACCTTGGTGTTTCTATATTGGTCAAGTTAATTTTTAAAGAAAAATTTAGACTCTATAATGTAGTATAATACTCTAACAGTTGTTTAACCATAATTGTACAAAACCTAATTGTTAAGGCTAATTGTTCTAAAGAATAAAGCTTAACAGACATAATGTTAAGAGTAAATTAGTGTTTTGAAGAAATTCTTGTCATTTTAACATATAGATTAAACTCTGGTTTATATCAGTACATTAATAATATTTGACCTTAAGGAAAACCTTAAGTAGCTTTAACTGATCATCTCACATACATATAACGAACTTAGTTACATACAAACTTGTTGAAATTTGTCCTTTCCTTACACACAGACTTTCTTAGCACTGAGACCCTCGTGTATTTCATCACACAAGCACTTTCTTACCCAGAAATATTTTCTTCTGCCTTCTACTAAATATATTTCCATTCTAGAACCTTTTATTTTTCTTCTTCCTATCTGTTGACCCCTTTTCATTCATATTTTGAAACAACTCTTAAGAAATTTTTGAAGTTAGATAAATTACTCCATTTTAATATGGTGAAATATCTTATAATCTTTAAAGCAGAAAATTTATCAAGCTGCTGTTCTCCAAATTAAACTTGTCTATAATGGTAACTTTAAACTTATAAGAATTGTGAATTTTATTGGGGATTTATATATATCATTTAATGTTCTGTTCTGGGACCTATTATCAACAGGATATATGTAAAATTTTATGTTACCTTCTACACTGGGATAAAAACGTAAATGTATTTCTAAAAATAATAGTTCAAATTCAATTTTGTCTGACTGTAATCCCTATGCTCTTTTTAAAATACCTTACTAATTGAAAGACTAATAAAATGAAGGGAGAAAAATCAACACTGTTTTCAAATATCTCAACTAATGACCTAAATTGTTTCTACGCATCTTCAACACTTGCTTGATATTGTTGAATCTTTGGATTAAAAAGGTTTTCTCTAGTCATAAGTTAAACTATTTTGTGTTTTTACTTAAAGGTTAATGGTTGGTGGATTTAAATTTTACATTAAGTAACTCTATGTGGGTCACATTTAGTTACATTCAACCCCATGTTTTGATGAGTGAATTTCTTCATAAGGGATATAATTTACAAATTGTTTAAAGTTTGTTTTCTCTTGTTTTAGTTAATATTCCACTTCTCCCTTCCTGTCTTTATTACTGAATGGAGATTTTAGTATTGCCAAAAAGCATAATATTATATTTCAAGTCTACCTCTATCTATAAACACTCACATACACACAAACACACACACACACACACACACACACACACACACAATCACAAATGGATTAAATTCTGAGAGAGAAAGGGATAATAATAAAAATTCTAATATAATTATCACATAAAATAAACTTTTAAATTCATATGGAGTTTTGTTTTGTTTTGTCTAGACAATGGGTATTTTAAACATAATGACTAAAGAGAGGTCATTGTGGTCCCAGTAGAGAAAACAATTACTTTGTGTATTTTGTTAAGTAACATCTGGTTTATTTTCTATCATTTATAAAGGAAAATCATTTAAACTGAGTATCTTACTTTTATAACAGTCATTAGAGCTTATGAGCAAAGATTATATGATTACAGTTTTGCACCTTGCATATTTTAGAAGGCACATAAGCCAAATAAATGTATTTGAGGACCAATTCTTTTAGCAAAGGAAGTGCTTATGGAGAGAACTATCACCAAGCATATGAGGTGTAGGCAAAGAATGCAATTCCAGGTGGAGAGAACAGCAGGTGCTGAGATACATGGCACTACAGAACAGCATCTCCAGAGCCTTCAAAGCCCTCATGAATAGGGTCAAAGGAGAAAAGGGCAGTAAGATTAAGCCAGAAAAAGAAGCAGACATAAGAAGGTGAAGGATTTATAAAATATGCAGAAGACTTATACTGCAATCCATGGGTGTACTAACTCAATGTTTACAGTGATAAATCAAATAACATACCAATAATAGCCTAGGATATAAAATAAAGAGAAAAGCTGCCCCTCAGCACAATGCAGAGGGACAAAGAATATTGAAATTCTAATTAAAACATCTCAAGTTGTGTTTCTGTCATGTAAACACATTCCTTCATACTATGTGGCTTGCTAGAGTTAACATCTATAGAACATATGTATAGAGAGGGATTGAAGTATTTTAACTATTACAGTGATAGAATTGGTGTTATAGGTTAGTTAGAAAGTTAATTGAGGCAACAACATGAGGGTTGAGCTTAAAATACTAGTCATGAGGTCATTATATTATGATTTTCAAAGTCAAAGATGAATAAATCTTGATAAAGAATTGGTGGGAAGAATTTAATGGAAATGATATATTGAAGGGGAAAGATTAAATATTATCATGGGCATCAGTATGGGTAATGACATTAGTAGCTTGGGAGGAAGGGGACCACTGTACAGGGGATGCAGACAAGTTTAGTTTGAAAATGCTGGTCACAGTCATAAATGACAACTCAGTGGAGATTTCCAGGAATCAGTCATTAACAAGGATATAGAGTCAATAGGAGTAATTTGATTTTGTGTATATGTTTGATAATTATCAACTTATAAGAGATAATTAAAGCAAAGGCTGTAGAATAAATCACAAACAGAGACTGAGTGGCAAAGTATAAAGTCTTTATTTATTAACTTATTACTGTATATGCTTATGGTTATTGCCTTATGTTTGAAATTACTTCAATTATGACTTTGGCAATATAAGGGTTTTTTTTTTTCTTTTTATTTCTTTCTTAATTTAGGTGAGTAGATAACTTGCTTTTTAATTGGAATGCTAAATGAGTCATTATTAATAAAGTGAGTTACTGGTATTTTGATACTTGAATCACTTGTTTTGGGGGGTGTTTCATTATTCAGGGTACCAGAAAGATAGAGATTTGGGGAAGATTTTCAATCTTGAGTATAAGTTCCTCAGGGCAGGAGGATAGGAATTCAGCAGTTTTCATCCTGAAGTCTTGAGAATTCCTTCTTCTTTTGGAAACTTCAGTATTTGCTCTTAATGCCTACCCACATAATGGAGGGTATTCTGCCTTTAATGGTTAATCTGAATTGTCAACTTGATTGGATTAAGAGATGCCTAAGATTAAGAGTCCTATGGGTTATGCCAGAACATCATGGCAGAAGAGTGTGACAGAGGGAAGCAGCTTGCATCATCAGGAAACAGAGAGAATCTCCAGTCTCCAGATACAAAATACATACCCCCAAATCATGCCCCAATTCCAATCTCCTCCAGTCACACCTACCACTTTAATTAATTCCATCTGAGGTTAATTCACTGATTAAATTAAGACTTTCACAACAATCACTTCTCTCCTGAAGCTCCCTGCATTGTCTCACACATGAGCTTTTTGGGGACACCTCACATGCAAACCATAACAAGATGCAAGCTTTACTTTTCTTGAATAGTTTCTTGATAACTGCTGAGATCACCTGAAGACATCAGACTCCAGCTCCTTCACTCTCTAAAGTGGACTCTGTCAGTGATTCTCCAGGGAGTTTCCAGGTCTTCAGTCCTGCACTGGGGTAGCATCATTGATCCCTCTTGTTCTGAGGCTTCAGAATGTTGCACTGCACAGACACTGTTCCCTCCAGTTCCCTCTCCTACAGACAGACATTTTGGGACTATTCAACTTCTGGTTGTATAAGTCAATCTAGTAAGTCTCCTTTTTAAAATCATATATATGATTATACATGTTTCTTTAGAGAACTCTAATAATACATTGCCTCATTCAAAATTTATTAATTTCAATAGTAAAGTTAGTAATCAGAACTAAGTGCACACAAACACACACACACACACACACACACACACACACACAGAGCAACAACAAGAATTTTGTTTTGTCTTAGACCAAACAACTGGGCAACAACTACCTATCTAAAGTAACACATAAAATTAATTGTCACAAGTATCAAAATTTAAACCTTTTAAAATAATGTCTTTTTGCTTTATGGTCTGAAAAGAATGCATAAATATCTATTATTATATAAATAGGTAAGGAAAACATAAATATTTTAATTTTTTGTATCAAAATAATAAAAACGAAAATGTTAACATTGATTTTTATCCATGGCTGGAAATCATTCATGATTAACAAATTGATGAAATGAGCAAACAATAATACAAAAACGTTTAGCAGTGTCCTGAGAAATAACCAATCACAAAGAGAAAAGAATGATACTTATTAATTAGCTAGATTAATTATTAACTTATTTGTAATTCACTAATAAGAAAAATGTTTCTTAAGATTGAGTAGTACCTATAATTTCCAATACTTTACTGAATTTCAGTGCATTTGTATCTGTGAAATTTGCATAAATTTAACAATTGGCAAAGCTGTTTCATATAAGCCATTCCATATTGTATTGAAACCTCCCACCCTCACCATCACTTCCCACCCATTTTCCCTCAAGGAGATAACTATCACAATTTTATGGCACACTGCAGCATACCATTGGTACCAGGAGAACATCAGCATCAGCAGTCTTTACCCAGTGAATATAATCTTCAAAATTAATTCAAATTTGAAAACACTTTCACCAAACAAAGCTGAGGAAAAATAATAGCAAATTCCTGCTGTAAGCAATATTACAAAGAGTTTAGAGAAATGATCTCAAATGGAAATCTTCATTACAAAACCAAGACCATGAGAGAGGATAAATATCTAGATTGATATCAATTATTTGTAACATTGTTATAGCATTTTTAATAACTGCATATTCTGAAATTTATAACAAATGGAGAAATTAAATATGTAACAACACTACAAAAGGGAGGATAAGTGAACTTATTCGAAATTTCTTATAAGATTTGAATTGGCAAAATAGTAACTCAAGTGGTTGTAAAGAATCAATGTGACATACTAGTTGTTCAAATTGTCACAATTATTTGCCTTCCTCTATACCCTTCCTGTCATGTTTAAGATGCTTCTATGACTCTGGGCTTAGCCTATGTTTACCTTTCCCAATGGTACAATAAACATAATGTTTGCTCTCAAAAAGAACATGTACATTCCCGGTTTCCTCTTTTGTAATTAGGCTAGGTCTCACTTGTAATCCCTTTCTGCCATGAGAACATGCCTGAGCTAACACACTGGAAGTGAGAGGTCACAGAATAACAGTCAAATTATTCCAGCCAAAGTCATGTAAGACCAAGATACAACCAATTGATTTCCAAAACGTGAGATTAGCATAAGAAGACTGGAAAGAAAAGACAGAAAATGGAAATAGTAAAAACAAAAAAATATATCAAGTTTTAAATTATATATGGTTGAATCAAATGATTTGATTAAAGTCAGAGATTATCAACTAGAAACAACACAACAACTAAATGTTTACAAGAGATACAATATAACCACAAAGGTCAAAGTCAAAGAATAAATAAAACTACCATGCAATATTAACAATGCACCCCAAAATAAGAGTGTCTTTAATAAAATGAGACATTCCGTAATGAGAAAAATGATCAATCAGTCCTTCAAAAAGACTAACAATCCTAAATGTGTGCGTATTAATGAAATAACTTCAAAATACACATAGCTATAATAGAAAAAAGGAATGTACAGAAAAATACAGTGTACAAAATAGTAATGACATAACATTTGAAAATGTATAATAATTATCTGAAGGTATTTGATGCTCAAGTATCACTATGCCCAAACTTCAGAATATACATTCTTTGGAAGTGCATGTATGTGATTGAAATATGAAGCATGGGTGACAAAGAAAATGTTGATTAAAATTTTAATTATTTTCAAAATATAATATCACATTACAAAAATTATACTGGAATATTGCAATGTTTCATTCATAATAGTTGTAAACCAATAGCAACTTATGTGTTCATCATTTGGTAAACTGATGAAAAAATCTTGATGTCTATACACAAAAAGAACAGAAACATGAGTCTATGTTTATCGAATGAGAAAACATTTTTGTGTCATTTTAATAAAATTTTGAAGAGATAAAAAGAATGTATTCCTAGTGCATTCTTTGCGTTTTATTTTAAGCAGAATTTGTTAAACTGAGATTTGTGAAACATAAGATTTCTGAAACAAATCAATGGGCATTTAGTGATAAAAAAAATTATAAAAAAATATTTGGATACTTTCCCTAAGAGAATCCTAAAATACTTTGTTTCTTTAAAAGATACATAATAACCAGCCCAAAGCAGAGTCCTGCAAATTTAACTCAATTTTCATGAGTCCTATCTTTCATCACCCCCTAGATACATCGAACAGTAGGAATGATGTTCCCAGATATTGGCATAGTGCTAATATAGATGTGGAGAAGCTCATTTATTCTTTGCATTCAGCTATCGTTGAAATTTTATTCATCTCAATAAATTTCAGGTGGTGAATATTTTGGTAATTATTCATCCTTCTCCCTTGAATTTAGTTTTCCACCCAGTACTTTTTGGTTGCATTTTGTGGTTTGACTAATCCTATTGTATGAAAATAAATGGAAAAAATGTGTGTTTATGGTTGAATAATTCGATAGCTTCTTCAATTCCTTACAGGTTTCTCTAGTTTCTTCTATCGACTATGGAAAGCATGTTTCAAAATAGGGCCTGTTTAGCTCACTAAGGTAGAACAACAATGTATAGAGCCCCATGTCAATATGCACGGAAAAGTACTGAGAACAAAACAAAATAAAACAAAAACAAAAATAATTTAATTTTGTGTTTAGTTACTAAATTATTGTGCATGTATGAATGGATATTTTTATTCCAGTATAACCTAGACTACATAACACATATAGGCCTCTGCATAAGCTTTGTTAACTTGAGAGACCGGTAGTCTGCCCTGTCATGTAAAGTGAAACTGATTTCTTTGGTGACCTTCTCCACTCTCCCATCAAAGAAGACAAACAAATTAGGTAGTAGTAAAGGGTATTAACTTAATAGGTAGAATGTTTGGGAAACAAGAAAAATTCAGATATAAGATTTTAATTATATTTCCTAATTTTATCCTCTTACATTATTGCTAGAATATATCACAAACATCCAAGGAGGAGATACATTGAGCAAAATTACAGTTTTGAACTCTTGATACTTCAGTACAAAACAGCTAAGTAAGTGACTCACACTAGCAACTTGGGAAATATTTCTGTAGAAATAATAATATTACTGCCATTAGTAATACTTATAGTAGATTAGTGAGACATGGAATGACCACTCTCAAACATTTGTATATTAGGATCTTCTCAGGTATTGACAAAGAAATACAGAATCCTGGGATACAACCAGAATCAGTTAGGCTTAAGTATACATTAATATTCATATGTATGTACTAATAATATATGCAGAGACACAAACATATTTATAATTCCACACATATGAATAATAGGTATATGCACATACAAAAACACATAAATACATGTGGGAATCTTTTGTCCAAACAAGAACAAAACAAATACACACATTTTAATTTGCAAGTGTATTTTCTCCCAAATGCTGGAAGGAAATAAAAGTAACACTGTATTCATTTCTCAGAAACAGTGTAGCAAAGTGGTGTTAGTCCTCCCAATTTACCATTTCCATATCTGTGAATTCAACTAATTGAGAATCAATTATAATCAATCATATATATATATTGCATATTTTATATATATATTAGGTTTGTACTGCACATGCACATACTTTACTCTTTATGTTATTAACTAACACAGAATAACAATTATATAGTGCTTAGTTATTATAGTATTAGTTATAAGCAATTCAGATAAGATTTCATTTATAGGAAAGGATGTAGATAGACTATATGCAAATGTTATATCGTTTTAAATAATGGACACTAGATTCCAAGGATAATGGTATCTGCAGAAATCTTGGAATCAATCCCCCCTAAGTACCAAGAGATGGCTGTACCACAAAGTAGATGACTTGAAATAACATTTATTGCCTCACAATTTTAGGGGCTAGAAGTCTGAAATCAAGGTAGCAGCATGGCAGTCTTCCTTCTATATCTCTAAAGGACTCCTTCCTTGCATTTGCCTAAGTTCTGTGGTGGCCATAAATCCTTGCCATTGTTTGCCTGGTAGCTATGTAACTCTGGTCTATGCCTTCATTGTTACATGGAGTTCTTCCATCAGATCTTCACTTCAAGTTCTTGTAAGACATCAGTTATTTTAGATCAGAGTCTATTTTACTCATATTCAAAGTCCTACTTTTAAGTGACATCACAGTCCAAAGTAATGTGGGTATAAGTTACATGCCGATATATGTATTTTTAGAGATACATTACAATTCCTACATTCATGTTTTTGCAAGAATTTCTATTAGAGTAAGGAAATAACTAAAAATAAATTACTACCTGGCTAAGTTCTCCCAAGCCCAACCTGCTAAAAAAATACACACTGAGGGCTGTCTATGCTCTTCTGTTGAGAAAAATATTTTAGTATACTCCCTAAAACATTATCTGCCCTAGTTTCAAACTCATTAAATAGTGACTATACTAAATGCTTAGGAATAAGATAAATTTACTTTATAATCTAGACTCAGATATTTATTTTAATGAAGGTTAAAAGAACACAAGCAATAATAAGGGACAATGTGATAGTCACATAGAAAATCAAATGAGACAAAGTCAGCCAACTGAATTTTGCAAAGAACTATTTTCACCTTTAAAATTGTATGACTATGTATAGAAAATATGGTATAAATTGTAAAAGTGGCTTTTATTAAAATACTTTATGTTAAAATATTTATGTAATGTATCAGATTATATATATAATTATAAAATTGCATAGCTTTAAAGCTTTATATTAACTTTAGACTTTTTTTTTTGCATTTCTTCTGGATTGGAAACAACAATGAAAGTTAAAATATATGATCTCCCATATTAATTATCAATCCTCACTTTGAAATACAAACACCTTTATGAATGAATATTTTACTAACACAATCGGCCTGCCATTTAATTGCTAGAAATTATAGTGCAAATATTAGAATCATAATTGGTATGCGATACAAATATTACCAAATCAATATGATATTTTATATAGATAAGACTTCTGTGAACCAGTTACTTCAAGAAAAGTGAAAAATAAAATAAAATAAAAACTTTTAAAGTCACAGCTAATGGAACTATATATAGTTCAGGAAGAAGACAGTTACAAAATTACCCATGACAATTTAACAACTGAATTTTCTGTATATGTTACAAAAGAATAATATTTTTTAAATTTCAAAACAGAGGCTAACAAAAACTTACTAGGAAAGTATATAAATAAACCACTGAGCCACATCCTTAACCCTTTTAAATATTTTATTTAGAGACAGGGTCTCACTGAGTTGCTTAGGGCCTACCTAAATTGCTAATGCTTGCTTTTGAACTAGCAATTCTCCTGCCTCAGTTTTCCAACCTGCTGGAATTACAGGCATGTGCCACAGTACCTGGTTATAATAGGATTTCTTAATAGCAGTCCTATTTAAGAATTAAATCCAAATAATGTTTTCTTGTAAAGTCTAGACAACTTGCAACAATATACTTTTACTTTTCTTTTGCTTTTTATTTTATTGACAACACATAGTATATTTCACATATATTAAAAAATCAACAATATGTGGTTATGATTTTTATCAATAATAAAATTTTGAAATATTTCAAAACTAAAATGTTTGCCTACTTTTAATATGCATTTTCTATTAATATGATTTTTCTCCATTGTTATATACACAGATTTCCATTTGAAATCATTTGTTTTCTGCCTGAAACATTCTTTAAAGGATAGCTCTGTTGTGCTAACATTTTCTTAGATATATTAAGGAGACCTTGCTTCAGTTTCATTAATTACACATATTTCCTCTGCACATAGATTCTAAGCTAAGAGATTTTTGTTTTGTTTTGTTATTCTCTTAATATTTAAACTTGCTGTTCCACTGTTTTCTGTATTGAAACATGCTATAATGTGTATATATATATATATATATATATATATATATTCATACATATATATACACACACATATATATAACCTTCTGCTTTAGTTTTTTCTACCTCTGATTTAAGATTTTATACTTAATTTCTGGCTTTAAAAATTTGGTTATGACTCTGGGTATAGTTTAATTAGTGTTTCATTGAATTTATTTCATCTAATGTTTATAGTTTTCTGAAAATTTGGATTATTGTGTCCCTTATGTCTTTAAATATGTGTTCTTTCCTTTGATTACTCCTTTACTCCATCAGATAATGTCTTGTTATTTGCTTCCTTATTTTTTATTTTGGTTCCTTCTAAGTCTATGTCTAGGAGTCTACTTTCCTGTGCAGTGTCTGAAGTGCTGTGAGTTCTATTCAGTGTGTCTGTATTTATCCTTATGTGTTTGAATTGGAATGTTTTTATCCTCTCCCTGTTTCTATCTGACATGTTCCACCTTTCCTCTAGCCTCTCATTGTATAGGGGAGTTATAAAACTCACTTGCTCTTTCCTCAGTCATGCACTATCTTCTGTTAAGTTCATCAAAACATCTTTTACTCCTGCTTCTGCATTTTTTGAGTACTAACATGTCCTCTTGATGCTTTCCTAGGGTTTCATTTGTGCTTAAGCTTTCCATCTGTTCTTGCATAGGGTCTTCTTTTATCCTGAAAGTCTTAACATATTAATCACAGTCATTTTACATTTCAAACTTTGAATTTCTGTTTTACAAAACCTGTGTCATATGTGATTAGGCATATGGTCCTTCTATTTTTTTTTTTTTCTGTTGTTGTTTGTGTTGTTTTTTGCTTGTGAGCGTATGTTTCTCTTTAGCATGGTTTTTATTTGTTGAGAGCCAAACATGATGTAATAAATGATAGAAACTGAGGTAAATAGTTCTTTAATGGTGAGTTTTTGTATTACTCTAACTACTAAAGTTTTGTTATGCTTAGTGTTTGGTGTATCCATAGGTGCCAGAGGCTTCACATTTCCTCCAGTGTCTTTGTTTTCATCCCTCCTATTGATTCTGGGCTTCCTTAAGTACACTTCTGAGAGTTGCAGTGCTTTCTGCTATAATCCACTATTATTGTACTCTAGTCCTATTTCTCTGTTGGTAAGGTACATGTGGGAGGAAGTATTCTGTAATCTTATGATTAAACCACAGTCTTAGTGTGCCTGTGTCCCTGGGATGTAATGTTCACAAGTGTTTCTCAGCATTTTTCTCCCACTTATTTGAGATAGGAAGTCCCAGGGGGCAGATATTGGCAAAGTTTCTTTCCTCCAAGTGGAATGAATCTCTGCTGGTCTTTTCTTCTGTAGCTTAAGCCTCTGCTAGAGAGAAGATTCCCAGTGTATTTCATCCTATTTACTTTTTCTTACCGTTTTCAGAGCTTATGTACCTTTTCCATATATATACCCTAAGAATTTGGGATGTGTCCTGAGATGCCCACTCTAAGCTACTATCTCCCATGCTGATCCACATGCAGATTCTGGCAATTCACTATAGTTATCATTTCACTTTTCTTATCATTTGTTGACTCCAGCAAGTTTTGCTCCAGCTGAACGGATCTTAGGTGAGATTTTTCGGACTGCTTCTGTTTCTATAGATCACATTTTGTCATCATGGTTTGCCCATGACCTCAACTCTCTGATTTTTGTTTGTTATGAGTTTTCTTAAAGATGTAAATGACAATGTCCTCCCTACCTTCTACACTAGTCAGAGCTGAAGCTAGATGCCTAATAATTGTTTAAAAAACATTTTTGTACTAATTCTAATGTCTCTGTCATTTTGGTTTTGGTTTCATTTTACTTGGTTTTCTTTTCATTGTATTTGCTTTTTTCTTTATTCTTCATTGTCTGATGGGTTTTTGACAACTCAAGGCTTGTTTTGTTATAAAGGTGAAGAGTTCAGTTTAGAGTTCATTATCTCCATTATTGAGTTTCACATTACTCTAATCCATACTTTATGAAGTGTAATTTATTCTACTGTGGTGGGTTGAGGCATGAACTAGTCTTTGTGCTCTTTGAGTTTCAGGACATAAAGTTCTGCATGGCTCTTTATGCCATCTTAGGTACTTCCACAAATGAGCAGATCATAACTTAAATAAGAATTAAAGGGGAACCCTCTATAGACTGTTGGAGTTATATTTCTATGAAAGTCTTTTTTTTTCAGTCCTCCAAAAATTTTAATTTTCATGGAATTTTCTATGTGTTGATAACACGAGGAGAATTCCATGTTCTTCCTGAATTCTCCCTCCCTGAACTGAGTGTGGAATTTCTCTCCAGGTAGTAAATTGTGACAGTCTTGGCCTAGTTCCCAGGATGCTGTAACATTCCCAAAATCTTGGATGGTTTTAAGCAATAAAAATTTGCTCTTTCAAAGTTCCAGAGCCTAGAAGTTTGAAATTAAAATTTGGCAAGGTCATGCTTTCTCTGAGTCTCCAGGAAAGATGTTTTTGTGCTTCCTCCTAGCTTCTTGTGGTTGCTGGCAATCCTCTGATAACCTTTGGCTTTTAGTACCATAATTCCCAGTCTCTCTGTCCTTGGTCATATGGTGTGTTCCAATTTAACATTGTGTCCAAATATTCCTTTACTTATAAGAACTGAATTAGAGCCCAGTCTTAGTCACAATGACCTCATCTCAACTTGATGTCATGGGTAAAACCCTATTTCAAAATAAGATTACATTCACAGTTTCTAGGAAGACAAGAATTTGGGGGAGACATGATTCAATATAGCACAGGGTTTAATTTTTTTCTTCCATATATCTAAGAATCATTGTCTGAATACTGTTACTGAATTTGCTTTCTCCAGTTTTTAGTAGTTTTAGGTAGAATGGTAAATTTGATTCCTTTCACTTCTTCTTAACCAGAAGTAAAATTCTCCTCTCACTTGTTTAACCACTATAAATCCAGTGTTCTAATTTGGGTTCACTGCCAAATATTCCTTTAAGAAGGTATTTCCTTTCCTAAAAACTGACTTAAAAGAAAGTTAATATACAAATATTGAATACAGTTTGCAGCAGGCAGATGTTACAATGCATTAACTACCCATAAGATGATTAATAAATTGATGTATTAAGAAAATTATTGTTATATAGAATTTGTACCATGTCTTGTGCTTTGAGAAGGAAATTATGATTGTACACAATAAATATATACAGTGGAAAGCAAAGACATGATAAGAAATTTATGGAATAGTTTGTACAGTAGTGTAAGACTCTGAATCACTTTGGGGCAATGTTATTATAAAGTATGGATGACATCAAGTCAGTGATAAGGCTGGCTTGCCTTAATTAGACAGGTATTGGGCCAAAAAGAAAGCATTACAAATTTCTAACAACACAGTATTACTTTGGGAGAGGGTCTCACTAAGTTGCCAAAGTTGTCCTTGAACAATAGCTGAGTTTTGGATAATTAGAACTATAATTAATTAATGATTATAGTATTTAGTAACATTTTCTGAAGATCTGCTCACAATTCCTTATTGGGAAAGCAAAATGGGGTAAATAGTCTGTAATGAATTAGTGATATGCCTATGATTAGCATTATTCATATACCAAGAATTCTGTTATATTTTTCTTTAGACATCTTTTTTTTTTCCCCTACAATGTCAGAATTTTATAACATGAAGAATCTTTGAATCATTTTATGCATTTTGGAATGGAGACAAAATATTGTCCCTGAATGGCCCAATCCTTTTGATGTCTAATACAATTTTGGATTTTAAAATTGAGAAATGATTTATGGATACATTAAGATCTTTTCTTAAGCAAAATAGAAAATATGACAGTGTTCAAAATACTGGAGAAAATGTGTCCTCTTAAAACTGAACTTAGAGGTTTGATTCAAGTAACATTTCTCACAAAGATAATGTAACTAGAAAAACCATTTCATTAATGAAAAGTAAATAAGCCTTACCTAGGTTTTTGAAAATTCCAAAAAGGAAAGTAATCACATTTGTTCATTTGAAGTAACTACGGACTCCTCTATCTAGATAAGTGTCCTAAATATTTTTTCAATATTAAAAAATCTCTTTTTATATTTGTAATCAATCACAATAGCTAACTTATTTAATTATTGGTATTTTATGAAACACTTTTATTAAAATGTACTTGATGATTATCCAAACACAAGTTAGAGACCATAGAATACATAAAATTCAAGATAATATATTAAATATTCTATTCTAAGACTTTAGTTACTAAATGAAGTATACTCTATCCAAGCAGGAAACATGGATTTGTAACAATTGCACTCACAAAGCAGTGTGATAAAGACTATATCATATGTTTGCAAAGTGCTGATTTCAAAGAATCTGAAGGAATAATTTTGGCTAGATTAAGTAGTTCTTGACAACTTTCAATTTGTGTCTTAAGCAATAAGTATATTACCACCCGCCTCCAGCAGAGATGTGGGAAATGAACATTCAAAGATGATAGGACAGAAAGTACAAAATTCATGCTAGATATAATGACAGGACAGACATGTTCAGGGAGTGGCAGAACCATGGACTATAAAGGATTCAGAGCTAGAATGAAAAATAAGAAAAATATGTTGGGCTTGTTTGTAAAGTACATCACGTGATATTTTGAGTTGGCCTTCATGATAATACAATGCAAAATGGAGTACAATGTAATGGTTTTGTTTTTAACTAATAATAGGATTCATTTACTCTTTTTTTTCTGCATTTCTTTTTTTTTAAATTTATATTTATTGTAAACAAATGGGATACATGTTTCTGTTTGTACATGGAGTAACAGCATACAATTTGCATAATCATACATTAATTCAGGGTAATGATGATTGATTCATTCCGTTATTTTTTCCTTCCCCCCCACCCCTCCCACCTCTCTTTTCTCTTGTACACTCCCTCCTTCCTCCTTTCTTGCCCCCCTCCACCCCCCATTATGTGTCATCATCCACTTATCAGTGAGATCATTCCTCTGTTGGATTTTTGAGATTGGCTTATCTCACTTAACATGATATTCTCCAATTTCATCCATTTGCCTGGAAATGCCATAATTTTATCATTCTTCATTGCGGAGTAATATTCCATTGTATACATATACCACAGTTTCTTTATCCATTCATCAATTGAAGGGCATCTAGGTTGGTTCCACAGTCTGGGTATTGTGAATTGAGCAGCTATGAACATTGATGTGGCTGTATCTCTGTAGTATGCTGATTTTAAGTCCTTTGGGTATAGGCCAAGGAGTGGGATAGCTGGGTCAAATGGTGGGTCCATTCCAAGTTTTCTAAGGAATCTTCACACTGCTTTCCAGAGTGGCTGCATTAATTTGCAACCCCACCAGCAATGTATGAGTGTACCTTTTTCCCCACATCCTCTCCAACACCTATTGTTGCTTGTATTCTTGATAATTGCCATTCTAATTGGGGTGAGATGGAATCTTAGGGTAGTTTTGAATTGCATTTCTCTGATTACTAAAGATGGTGAACATTTTTTTCATATGTTTGTTGATTGCTTGTAGATCTTCTTCTGTGAAGTGTCTGTTCATATCGTTAGCCCATTTGTTGATAAGGTTATTTGTATTCTTTGTGTAGAGTTTTTTGAGTTCTTTATATATTCTGGAAATTAGTGTTCTATCTGAAGTATGAGTGGCAAAGTTTTTCTCCCACTCTGTAGGCTTTCTCTTTGCATTGCTGATATTTTCCTTTGCTGAGAGAAAGCTATTTAGTTTGAATCTATCCCAGTTGTTGATTCTTGCTTTTATTTCTTGTGCTATGGGAGTCCTGTTAAGGAAGTCTGATCCTAAGCCAACAAGTTGAAGATTTGGACCTACTTTTTCTTCTATAAGATGCAGGGTCTCTGGTCTGATTTCAAGGTCCTTGATTGATTGTGAGTTGATTTTTGTGCAGGGTGAGAGATAGGGGTTTAGTTTTATTCTGTTGCATATGGATTTCCAGTTTTCCCAGCACCATTTGTTGAAGAGGCTATCATTTCTCCATTGCATATTTTTGGCACCTTTGTGCAGTATTAGAAAATTGTATTTATTTGGGTTTGTGTCCATGTCCTCTATTCTGTACCATTGATCTACCTGTCTATTTTGGTGCCAATACCTTGCTGTTTTTGTTACTATTGCTTTGTAGTATAGTTGATGTTCTAGGTATTGCGATACTACCTGTTTCATTCTCCCTGCTAAGGATTGCTTTAGCTATTCTGGGTTTCTTATTCTTCCAGGTGAATTTCATGACTGCTTGCTTGATTTCTGTAAGCGTCATTGGGATTTTAATTGGAATTGCATTGAATCTGTATAGCACTTTTGGTAGCATGGCCATTTTGACAATATTAATTCTGTCTATCCAAGAACTTGGGAGATGTTTCCATCTTCTAAGGTCTTCCTCAATTTCTTTCTTAAATGTTTTGTAGTTTTCATTGTAGAGATCTTTTACGTCTTTGGTTACATTGATTCCCAAGTATTTTATTTTTTTTGAGGCTATTGCAAATGGGGTTGTTTTCCTCACTTCCCTTTCAGCTGTTTCGTCACTTGCATATAAAAATGCTTTAGATTTATGCGTGTTGATTTTATAGCCTGCTATTTTGTTGAATTCATTGATGAGGTCTAGAAGTTTTCTGGATGAGGTTTTTGGATCCTCTAAATATATAATCATGTCATCCACAAATAGTGACAACTTAAGGTCCTCTTTTCCTTTTCGTATCCCTTCAATTTCTTTGGTCTGCTTAATTGCTTTGGCTAGAGTTTCAAGGACTATGTTGAAAAGAAGTGGTGAAAGAGGATATCCCTGTCTTGTTCCTGTTTTTAAAGGGAATGGTTTCAGTTTTTCTCCATTAAGAATGATGTTGGCCATGGGCTTAGCATAAATAGCCTTTACAATGTTCAGGTATGTTCCTACTATCCCTATTTTTTTTAGTGTTTTGAGCATGAAGGGGTGTTGTATTTTTTCAAACGCTTTTTCTGCGTCAATTGGAATAACCATATGATTCTTATCCTTAAGTCTATTGACATGATGGATTACGTTTATTGATTTATGGATGTTGAAGCATCCTTGCATTCCAGGGATGAATCCCACTTGATTGTGGTACACAATTTTCTTAATATGTTTTTGGATACAGTTTGCCAATATTTTGTTAAGGATCTTTGCATCTATATTCATCAAGGATATTGGTCTAAAATTTTCTTTCCTTCATGTGTCTTTTCCTGGTTTGGGTATGAGGGTGATATTAGCTTCATAGAATGATTTTGGTAGGGTACCTTTTCTATTTCCTGGAATACTTTGAGAAGTATTGGAATGAGTTCTTCGTTGAAGGTCTTGTAAAACTCGGCTGAGAATCCGTCTGGTCCTGGGCTTTTCTTGGATGGTACATTTTTAATGGCTTCTTCTAATTCATTGCTTGATATTGATCTCTTTAAATTGTGTATGTCCTCCTGTTTCAGTTTGGAAGGAGCATATGTCTCTAGAAATTTGTCAATGTCTTCGGTAGTTTCTATTTTGTTGGAATACAGATTTTCAAAGAAACTTCTCATTATGTTCTGTATCTCAGTCGTGTCTGTCGTGATTTTTCCTTTTGCATCATGTATTTTAGTAATTTGAGTTTTCTCTCCTTCTCTTTGTTAGTGTGGCTAAGGGTTTATCTATTTTGTTTACTTTCTCAAAGAACCAACCTTTTGTTTTGTCAATTTTTTGAATTGTTTCTTTTGTTCCAATTTCATTGATTTCAGCTCTGATTTTAATTATTTCCTGTTTTCTACCACTTTTGCTGTTATTCTGTTCTTCTTTTTCTAGGGCTTTGAGCTCTAATGTTAGGTCATTTAGTTGTTGACCTTTCATTCTTTTCTTGAATGTGCTCCATGCAATGAATTTTCCTCTTAGTACCACTTTCATAGTGTCCCAGAGATTTTGATATGTTGTATCGTCATTCTCATTGACCTCTAAGAATTTTTTTCTCTCCTCCCTGATGTTTTTTGTTATCCATGTTTCATTCAATAGCATATTATTTATTCTCCAGGTGTTGGAGTAATTTCTGTTTTTTATTTTGTCATTGATTTCTACTCTCAGTCCATTATGATCTGATAGAACACAAGGCAGTATCTCTATTTTTTTGCCTTTCCTAAGGGCTGCTTTGTGGCATAACATATGGTGTATTTTTTATAAGATTCCATGTGCTGCTGAGAAGAAAGTGAAACCGCTCGTTGATGGATGGAATATTCTATATATGTCTATTAAGTCTAGGTTATTGATTGTGTTATTGAGTTCTATGGTTTCTTTGGTTGGATTTTGTTTGGAGGATCTATCTAGTGGTGACAGCAGTGCATTAAAGTCAACCAGAATTATTGTGTTGTGGTCTATGTGATTCCTGAAATTGAGAAGGATTTGTTTGATGTACAGGGATGCACCATTGTTTGGGGCATAAATATTTACTATCGTTATGTCTTCCTGATTTATGGTTCCTTTAAGCAGTATGAAATGTCCTTCTTTATCCCTTCTGACTAATTTTGACTTGAAGTCCACTTTATCTGATATAAGGTTGGAAACCCCCACTTTTTTACTGAGTCCATGTGCATGGTATGTTTTTTCCCATCCTTTCACCTTTAGTCTGTGGATGTCTTTTTCTATGAGATGAGTCTCTTGCAGGCGGCATATTGTTGGGTCTTTCTTTTTAATCCATTCTACCAGTCTATGTCTTTTGATTGCTGAGTTTAGGCCATTAATGTTCAGGGTTATTATTGAGATACGATTTGTATTCCTAGTCATTTGGCTTAATTTTGGTTTTTAATTTGGCTTGGTTTCTCCTTTGATTGGTTTTTCTCTAAGGTACTTCCTCCCTTTGCTGACCTACATTGCTGTTTTTCATTTGCTCCTCATGGAATATTTTGTTGAGAACATTCTGTAGTGCAGGCTTTCTATTTGTAAATTCTTTTAACTTTTGTTTATCATGGAAGGATTTTATTTCATCTTCAAAACTGAAGGTTAGTTTTGCTGGGTATAGGATTCTTGGTTGGCAACCATGTTCTTTCAGAGCTTGAAATATGTTGTTCCAGGCCCTTCTAGCTTTTAGAGTCTGGGTTGAGAAGTTGGATGCTATCCGTATTGGTCTCCTGTCGGGGTCTTAAGCCCCCTTGCCCTTCTTGACCAGCGGTAAGGGAAGGGGACACTCCCCAACAAGGTCAGATCAGGATAAGTAAGGCCGACTGACCACCCGTTCCCAGCCCTCCAGGTGGAGGACAATCAGACGCATCAGGGACACCCGTCACAGCAGGAACTCGTTTATTGAGGAAGTCGCACAGCTTTTATGTAGGGTGGGGGCTAGGCGGGAATCATTCAGCTTAAAGGTCAGCAAGGCAGGGGTTCATGCAGGTGAGAGTCCCATTGGACTATATGGCAAGCACGAACTGATCACGTTTGCGGAACTGTTGTTAACCAATCCCTGATGGTAGTCCGGTTTATCTTCATGAACCTTTGAAACCGCCTTTGAGGCCTTGATCCTGCTCACTCACCAGGAAGTAAGGAGTCAGCCTGAGTTAGTTAACATGTCATTAGACCCAACAGTCTCCCCCTATATGTAATCTGATGCTTTTCTCTCGCGGCCTTCAATATCCTATCTTTATTTTGAATGCTAGGCATTTTCATTATAATGTGCCTTGGTGTGGATCTGTTGTGATTTTGTACATTAGGTGTTCTGCAAGCCTCTTGTATTTGATTTTCCATTTCATTCTTCAGGTTTGGGAAATTTTCTGATATTATTTCATTGAATAGGTTGTTCATTCCTTTGGTTTGTATCTCTGTGCTTTCCTCAATCCCAATAATTCTTAAATTTGGTCTTTTCATGATGTCCCATAGTTCTTGGAGATTCCGTTCATGATTTCTTACCATCTTCTCTGTTTGAGCAACTTTATTTTCAAGATTAAATATTTTGTCTTCATTATCTGAGGTTCTGTCTTTCAAGTGGTCTAGTCTTTTGGTGATGCTTTCCATTGAGTTTTTTATTTGGTTTATTGTTTCCTTCATTTCGAGGATTTCCATTTGGTTTTTTTTGAGAATCTCTATCTCTTCATTGAAATGATCTTTTGCTTCCTGCAGGTGCTCTTTCAGCTTATTGGTATTATCACTTATTGCCTGCATTTGTTCTCTAATCTCATCCTTTGCTTCGTGAATCATCTTAATCATATATAATCTGAAGTCCTTTTCTGACATTTCTTCTAACATACTGTCATTAGATTCTATTAATATAGAATCTAGATTTGTTTGGATCATTTTCTTCCCTTGTTTTTTCATGTTGTTCATGTATCTTCCCTTCTAGCAGTGCAGATCTGGGGTATTGAAGATTTCCCCCTATAGGCTTATAGTGGCCCTATAGGTTTCCAAAACCCTTTCTTTAAGGGGAGATCAATATTAGCAGTGCCCAAATCAGACACTAGGCAATCCTAGACCAAATAACCCCTATGAGGACAATTAAAAAATTGTCATAGTAAACAGAATGAGTTCAAATATTATCTTCGGTAAAACAAACAGGTTTGCAATAAGATCTGCCTTTTCTAATGGAGGACAAAGAGGATGCAGAGGGATGTAGGATGTGGCTGTTAATGGAATAAGAAAAGAATATACAGAAGTTCTAGGAAATAGAAAGGGTGAGAGTGTAATGAAAAGAAATCGGATATTAGCATGCAAAAAAGGTAGAAAGAGACTCTGAGGGAACAGGTAAACAAAAGGAAAAGAAAGCAAGAAAAGTAAAGAAATAAAAACTTAAATTTTTTAAAAAGGAGAAAAAAGAAAATCTACTGTATAACATTCATATAGTAATGAAACCTCCCAGAGTTCAGTAGCCTGATGCATGAGAGGTACCTGACAGTGAGCTTCAAGCCTCCAGCAGGCGTCTCAGGATGGGATTTTCCCTACCCAAACATTGGAGCTAGGGCTTCCAGGATTATCCAAGATGGCCACTCTGACTTCGAAATATGTTGGCAAATGGGAGCTGCAGCTCAGGGGTGGACGTGGTCAGCTGGAGGTCCTGGAGGCGGGATGTGGTTGGTCTGGCAGGGGTCCTGGAGGTCCAGTGTGGTTGTGGGATTCTGGACGCCAGGAGCAATCAGTCGATCTGGGGTCCCAGTGATAGGGCGCAGTCAGTTGGTCTGGGGGTCCTGGTGGCAGGGAGCAGTCAGTCAATGTGAGGGCCCCAGAGACAGGGAGTGATCGGTGGGGCTGAGGGATCCTGGAGATGGTTCTCAGTCAGTCTTGCCAGGGGTCCTACAGGGCCTCGCTGTTTTCTCAAAATGGCGGCAGCCACGTGTAATCAAACCTGCAGGTACTGTAAGAGTGAAATTTCAGGCAACAGCTGGCAGCTGGTGCTCCCCTGGCAGTCAGCGATCAGTTTGCTGACTGTTGTCGGATGATCGGGAGGTGAACCTCATGTGTTGGGTGATGGATAGGTGTAAGGCAGGTGATGGACCAGCCAGAGGCAGGCAAATGGCGGATGATAGACGCCTGACAGTGAGCAATCTGCACTCAAAAAAGGCGTCGATATGCTGGCAGACTGTAGGTCATCACAGCAGACAAATGGGGTAAATACCAGAGGATCGATAAGCAGCAAAAACCGCCTCACTGAGAAACAGATATCCTCTGCTTGAAACCGGAGTTACGGAGCGACAAGAAATGCAGCCTCCCTCTAGTCAGCCATCTTGGATCCTGCCCATTTACTCTTATTAAAAGTTTTTTAATAGCTGTTGTTCAATGTAAGAAGCCAGGAGAAGGAAATATATACACAAATTTTCCAGCAAAAGTAATTAAGATAGATTTATAGTAAACAATATGTAAAAATGAATAAATAAATCCTAATTCTAATTTGTCCCCTACTTTTGAGGTGAGATCAAATGTAATTAGTCATGAAGGTTAACTAACAAAAGAAATGTTTTATTAAATAGATAATGAGTTCATCTATAATCCTAGGTTCGTGGGAGACTAAGGCAACAGGATCTCAAGTTCAAGACCAGCCTTAGCAATGTGACACCCTCTCTCAAAATAAAAACAAAAAGTGTTGGGGATGGAATGTAGCTCAGTGGTGTAGCACCACTGGGTTCAATCTCCAGTACCAAAATATCAAACAAACAAAAATGAAGACAAAATGATTGATAATATGGTGAAGTTTTTTCTTTATTATCTTCAATTCTTTTAATATACAACTTGTTGAGGGAAGATAGGAATCTAAATTTTCTTCTTAATTATATATTCAAAAAATAGAAAACTATCCATTTTAGTTAAGTACATAGAAAATTAAAGACAATATTAGGAAGGTCATGGTCTCATGAATCAACAATTTCTGACTTCTATGACTCCTATGTAACCATTCTTCCCTTTATTCTTCTCCACATAGATTTGTTTGTAATTTTAATGTTTGAATTTGGTAAAATTGTTAAACTTATAGGTTTTGGAGACAAATGTAAATGGGTATAATTGCCAGTTCCATTTATTTTTTCCTTTGTGATGGCAAGAGGGAAGTGTAGCACTCCTGCCTTTTTTCTAGGCCCAGTAGAATTTTGATAAGGAGATCATAATGAGTGTGAACAAAGTTTGGAGTTACTAAGCACTGAGATTTTTGACCTTCTGGAGACAATACCTCTAAAATACATTGAAAGATTGGAAATAGTTTGTTTCCAAGTCAGAGTGAGGTCAGAGTGAGTCATCCAGAATACACCACTGGCCCTGAATGAATCTAGAGGGTTATATATAATAGTGCCAGTTGTCAAAAGTAACCAGGAATTCCAGTAGAGAAAACCATGCCCACATGGGAATGAGAATTTTACATACACACACACACACACACACACACATATGTATAGGTATATATATGTATATGTATACATATATATTTGTGTATATATATATATGACAGAAGAAAATGAATTTCCAAATATGAAACCATGTTGTCACTTCCTTTTATTTCAACATGGAATCATGCACATGACCCCTACCCTAAGCAAATAAATAACCTCATTTCAGAAGAGGTAATGAGGGAAGTGAAGCATAGTTAGAATTTGTTTGTGATTATTTTTTTTTTTCTAAGTGGGAATAAGCAGTATCCTCAGGAGTGTTTACATTATCCTATATGCTTTAATCTTAGGGAATAGTTAATTTTTTTCATTTCCCTAGTGACTTATTGGTAGAAAATTAGGGAAGAATTAGTAGTAAAATAAAAAAAAAACTTTAAGATTTTTATTTTATTTGTGAATTTGAATTGTAATATTACTTAAACTGTAAACCCTTCTATGTAATTATCTATTTTCCTGTCAGTTTTTCAAACCAGTATATAAATTCCTTAATTCCTAAACTATGCCTTATCCATTTATATATTATCAATGTCTATCTCAGGACCAGTCTAATGCCAAGGATACAATGGTTACTCACTATTAAATGTTCAAATAATAAATATTTAATAAAAAGGAGATAATTATTTTGTAAGTACCAAGAGCATATATTACAGCATAATAATTGCTTACAAATCTGTAATATGGAAAGCTATTGGGGATGAATCAAATGATGTAGTGACATGACAATTGTCCTTACATTTTAGTAAGTGTCCTCAGGCAGTAGCCCAGAGAATGTATTCAAAAGGAATAATTCTGAACAAGCAGATGAGCAATCAAGAAAACACAATTAAGAGACTGTTACGGTAGTAATGGAGATAAATGAAAAAAAAATGGTATCACTTTCTAAAATAAAGTTGATTGAAAATATGTAATATTCTCCTTATCTTTCTATCCTAAAGGTGTAAATATTCATGGCTTTTGATGGAAAATTTTTCATTCTCTTCTCTGAAACACATTTACATGAAACTTTTTTCTCTGAAAAGAATGCTTGCACAGTGTTACAGAAAATTCATAATCTTCTAAGAGATGAAGAAAATGTTAGAGAAAACTAAATTCATATTCCAAATGGTGTTTTCAAAAAGCATTACATTTTAATGTGGTTTCTCAAACTAAGTCAAAAATATATGAAAGATTATTTTTAAGAATTGTGAGAATGTAAGTTAAATCATTTAGATCCTCCCTCCTTTCCTCCTTCCTTTGCTCCTTCTTTCCTTCCTCTTTCTTCGCTCTTTCTTTTATTCCTTCCTTCATTTCCTCCTTTCTTCCATGTTGACAAATGATTAATAACTAGCTAAAGGCTAGTAAAAGATAAGCCCTAATTTGTGATATTTGTTGATAACCATGGTGTAAATACTTTGCCATGCTTGATTTCAAGCTACTAACCTGTTGTCAAAAGTTAGCAAAATTCCTGAAATTTGAGAATTCGCCGTAAAAAAGCTGTTTAATCTTATTTCATTATATAACTTACTTTAGAGTAGAATAATTTTGAGGAATGGGGAAAGAGAGGAATGTTGGAATGAAATTGACCAAACTATACTATATACATTTGTGAATAGTCTACAGTGCATTTCACTCTAATATATGTCTATAAAACACAAATTCTTTTTAAAAAGTATAAATAAATAGTAGAAAGACCAATAAAAGGAGGAAAAAAGGGGATAAGGGAAGAGAGGAGAGGAGAGACAGGAGAAGTGGGACAAATTATATTCCATGCTTATATGCCTAGGTCAAAATTCATTCTGATATTATATATATTTAATACACTAACAAAAACATAAATAAATAAAAAAGACTTTGAAACGTACTTTTCAAAGATAAATGGATTACTTATGTATAAGATGAGGTATATTTGTTTTCTGGTCCTAGAAGTCTAAACTTTTACCAGTAATGGAAAGTTGTAGCTTCATAGGGGATAAGGGTGAAGAGAAATAATGTTTTTATCTTTCAAATTGCAATGGTTTAAGAGTGGAGTGATTCATGCAGTTAATATGTCAGTTTATTCACTTATGATATTATATTTGGTGA
The DNA here is from genome assembly GCF_902686445.1 of Sciurus carolinensis. Taxonomy (NCBI): domain Eukaryota; kingdom Metazoa; phylum Chordata; class Mammalia; order Rodentia; family Sciuridae; genus Sciurus; species Sciurus carolinensis. The sequence continues at coordinate 58,318,817 of NC_062217.1, read as the reverse complement.
TTAGCCATCTTATGTGGACTCTAATGTTACTAATAGTTTTGAAGTATCATGGAATATGAATTATCATTTGAAAGAAGGTAATGAACTCACCCAGAATAGTTGTTCAATATTTATGTAAAATTTTAACATGAATAAAAATTTTCAGCTTTTCTTTTCAAAATCCTTTAATTATTTTGACTTTTCAGAATAGCCAATATAATTTTCCCTTTGTTAATAGAGAGAATGTTTTCATTCACTCCTCATGTCTCACAAACGAACAATGGAGACATTGTAAAACTTGATAATCAAGGTCTTTGGTGCTGCTTCTGGTAATGGATAATACTGGTGAATATTTATTATGTTAATTTAGTACTTAATGCTTTTCAAAGGATTTTGACAATGAAATTGCAAATGTGTGTGTTCATCTTCTGGGCACTGGATGAACTAGGTACATGCATATGCTTGCTTCTGAAATGTATTCCTGTATTTTTTCTTTGCTCTAGATTTAAAATGTTTATGTGTGTGAATAAGAAAAAGTTTGTACAAGATTCACTGAAAGACATAGAATTAGTGAATATGTTACAGGGGAGGTGGTTATGATATTTAGTTTCACTGTTTTCAGAAAGGCACTGTCTTAGAAGGGCAGTAGGAAGAAATAAAAATATTTTAAACATACAAATATAACAGATAATTAGCAGTCCACTCTCAAAAAAAAATCACAGATTTGATAAGGACAAATGAGTCATTTCTCTTCTAAATTTAGGTGCTAACCACTTTAGTGATTCCATCAACAATATGGCTAACAACAGAGTTTTCATTTGCAAGGAAATAATGCTTTTGTCTTTGATTGCACTAACTAATTTGTTGTTACAAATCATTGATGGTGCAAACACGGGGTTGGGTAGGCCTTGACATTTTACCTGGGGACTAAGAAATGTAGAATAAAAGCCAAAGAGATGGCAGGCATGCCTTGATTAATAGCATTCATTTTTCTTCTTCCCATATTGGTCGGCATATATTTTGGTAAATGAAATATAGCACACTCAAGTCTCTTGCAAAATCCCTCATGTGTATTTCTTCACAGGTCCAAGGTTTTAAGTGCTCCAACTGCCTCTATCACTGAGACAACATTTATACTAGTTTAATAAAGACATGACTCAAGCAAGTATTCATTTTAGTTGATAAGGAATTAGTAGCATTATTTATTTAAATTGATAAGAAACACCCATATACCATTAAAAATTAACCAGTCATAAATATTAAAAGTAATTCAGAAGTCCTACAAAGATACTAAAATAGATACTATTTTCCAAATAAATTTTATAGATGTATATTTAACAAAAATAAAATGAAGCTACTTCGTACATACAGTTTGATGAGTTATGACAAATGTGTATATTCAAATAATCATCACAATTAAAATAAACATTTATATTCTATTAAAAAGACCTATTGTGTCTTTTTATAATGCAAACTCAGGCTTTTTTTCAGTACAGTTTAGTTTTGCCTGTGGTAGACATTCATGTGCATACAATACCAGCAGTCAGAGATCTGACTGATTCATATTCTGGACAAAACATGATATCCAAATTTACCGAAGGCAAAAGATTTAGAATTTGGTGTCCAAATGTCCATTAGAGTTTGAATTGTATATTGAGATATATATATATATATATATATACACACACATATATATGTGGAGAGCGAGCAAGAAAGAGAGATAAAGAAACGAAACACAAGCAGAGAGAAATACATGTATATATGTAAGTTTGTGTGTATGTATACATAAACATTAAAAGTCAGAAGGTAAAATGTCTTGAATATTTCACTTAATTTAATCATGGAAGACAAGAAACACATTTTTCAAGCATTTGGGAAGCAGAATAATGTTTCCAATTTAGATAGGTAAGTCTAGTAAACTGTTTTACATCTCATTTTTCTCATATAGTTAAGTGTATACAAGTTGGATTTTGACCACATCAAAAATATCAAAAAATGGAATTTCATGCCCCAAACCCAAATAATGTAATCATATGTCACTGATTATATCAATCCATTATAAACACATAGGAAATGATCATAATGAAAGCATTCATTATTACAATCATTTGTCATCACCCTGCTTTCTCTGTATGTCTTTGAGTATAATAGTAAAACCCCTGGATGACTTATATATATGCATTAATTCAATATAGTAAAATGAATGTACACAACATACAAAACGTATTTATCTGCTTCAGTTATTTCTTCCATAACCTCTGTGATCTTTCTAATTTATTCTAAGGTTAATTCTTAGCTCTATAAAATAAGGAAGTGGATCCTTAAATACTTTAGAATTATTTTCTAGCTTCAAAATTCTGAATTAGTGCCAGGTGCAGTGGCACACACCTTTAATCCCAGGACTTGGGAGGTTAAGGCAGGAGAATTGCGAGTTCAAAGCCAGCCTCAGCAAAAGTGAGGTGCTAAGCAACTCAGTGAGACCCTGTCTCTAAATAAAATACAAACAGGACTTGGGATTGTAGCTCAGTGGTCGAGGAGTGCCCCTGAGTTCAGTCCCTGGTATCCTCCCCAGCAAAAAATTCTGTTAGTGATTACTTACGCACATTTCCATATTTGGGAGTATCATGGTGAAATAATGTTTAAATGTCATAACAACATAAAATTATGATAACTTTTTTATGTATCTTAAGAGCCTTCCCTAAATTAATTACTAACTGTAAATTACCTTTCATGATAAACAAGGAAAACATGCAAATAAGCAAAGAGAACACAGTTGATACATGAATATGGTTCTTCCTAGTTGAATTGAACTTCTGTTTTAAGAATAGTATATCCTAAAGTGTAATTTTGCCTCTGAGATTTTCTTCACATTTTTTGAGCAGTAACAATAATATAGTTTCTAATAAGGGATTTGAATGTGGTAGAAGTGTAGCAAAGCAGTTAGTTCTGCCAATTAGATAAATGTTGTGGAAAGTGAATCTCCTACCACCCTGTGGTAGTTTAGAATCATTGCATATTAACATACTTCATTTACTCTTTCTGCTTAATTGATGCTCTCCAAATAAATTTGCATATCAAGTGATATTTGTAATATATAAGGAAAGTACTTAACAAAGTCAACCGTTTTCCCATATTTGTTTGGAAGAAAAAATACTACTACATACGCAGGCACATATTTAGATTTAACACTAGCACATATAACACTTTCTCACTTGTCATTATTAATTTAAGAGTAGGCCACAGATTCCTTAAATCATACTTTATCATTTTAGAAATCTCTCAAAGAGATTATCACACTAGCTTTATTCATTATTATGCTGAATTTTTTAAAAGAAAATAATCTCTCTTGGAATTTCCTTTATGTTTTGTCATTAATTATGAATTATGATGAATTGCAAAATGAATATATTATTTCAAAAAAGATTTTAATAAATATTGTTTAAAGCATTTGGGATTATTAATTAATTTTAAAAAGCTTGTGTAGGATTCTTTATGTTTATGTTGTTATAAAATTTTTCCTCAAATGATTAGTTAATGTCATTGTGACAATATGCTCTTGTGTACTTTAGTTACAAATAATTATTGATGATCTCTCAGGATCAAGCTTTTGTGTTTGCTCTTACTATATAAATGACATCCAGAAATCATTTTGTTTATTTAATTTGGGAAATCACAGATTAAAATGACATCAGTTTCCAGAAAGGTAAAACTGACTGAAACTGGAAAAGTTATGAAAAATAATGATGGAAGAAGATGCAAGTGTTTGAAGCATTCAAGTTTTGACTAAAATAATTGTAATATGTCTTTGTGTTCATTTATAGTTTGCTGTACATTTGTGACCTACACAAAGAATGTGTTTGTTTGTTTTTTTTTTAATTCATATCTAGCTTGCTTACATACATTTATTTTTCTCTTCAGTTCCCTGATTTGTTATTACTTTGTGACATGGTATAATTTTACAGACTTATTATAAGAAATATTTTATTTTAGAAAAAAAGTAGTTCAACATTTTTTTTTTTTTTTGCAGTACTGGGGATCGAACTCAGGGCCTTGTACTTGCAAGACAAGCACTCTACCAGCTGAGCTATCTCCTCAGCCAGTAGTTCAACTTTTTGATGTCATCTAGTACAGATTTTATTTTAGTAAAAATTATCATCTCCAGGGACCATGGTGCATGCCTGTAATCCCAGTAGCTCAGGAGGCTGAGGCAGAAGGATCACAAGTTCAAAGCCAGTCTCAGCAAGAACAAGGCAACAAAGACCGTCTCTAAACAAAGTACAAAATAGGGCTGAGGATGTGGCTCAGTGGTCGGGTGTTCCTGTATTCAATCCCTAGTATCCACTCCCCCCCCAAAAAAAATCATCAATTATTCTGATCATTTTAAATTATTTTCTGGGTTTTTTTTTGGGGGGGGCTTAAATATGTCATATCAGTTATTCCAGTTTATAACTTTATTTTTAGCAGAACTTATTTTCTAATTGCTTTTATAATTGTCACTTTTCTATTATAGTAAATTGTGCTCTTCATGTTTATTCTAAGCTCTGCCAGTTCACTCTTCACCAAGTATTATTTTCTTGAATTCATTGAATTGTTTTTAAAAATACTTTTTCATAAAATCTATGCAAAAATTTTTCACAATGTTTATTAGTTATAGTTCTATTCTTTGGTCATATTTATGTTGTTCACATATTCTAGCATCATTTCAACATAGGTTTCATTTTGATTAAAATATTAATTTAGGAAAAGAACAGTTAAAATTAATTCTGAATCTGTAAATTTTGTTCATTTGGTAAATCTTGAGGACAGGTGACTGGTGGCCACAACACTAAGAATCAGAGGTTTAGGACAGTGCATAAAAATGTTTATCATCATTCTGTGTCACATATATTTATTTCAATTATGGAGTAGCAAGAAAATAAAAAAGCTGGGGTGGGAATAGGGGAGGGGTCTGATCACAGAGATCTTCAATATAAAGTACTGTGTGCCTATAATGACTTAGCATTTTTCCTTTCCAAAGACCAAGTCAAGAGTAGTGGATAAGAATAACTCACAAATCTTTCCCACATTTGCAAATAGAACTCTTTAATGAAAATGACACATTAACTCAATTACTAGTGTTTGGACTCTTCCCTGATGATGTTTTCCAAACCACATTATTTTAAATGTTCTGAAAGCACTTAGTATATTGGCTTATTTTTCAGAACAACTTAGTGTTTTCCAAGGCCTATACCTATAAGTCTAATGTATGTCTTAGGTATCACATTTTATTCTTCCCTAATAGATGAAACTCAAGGCTGTACATATTTCATATTAGGCAGAGCAGGGGAAGTTGTCTATTTGGTTCTCCTTTTTTCCTGTTAGTATCAAAAAGAACAGTGTGAAACTTATTCAATCAGTATATTTTCTGTATCATTTTATTATGTCTGGAAAAATGAAATTAGGGAAATGGTATGCTAATCTTACTTGGTTATAGTTGCTATAATCAGTTTCAGTTAAAGATTAGTCAGTCAAGAAAATTCATTGACTTCCATCTCTCTTATGGAACATCATGCTAAGTATACATAAAGTGTTGTGAGGATATTATCATCTACCCAAGGAAACCATACAATTCTCTGGTTGAATGACCCTGGGAAAGTTAACTGTTTTAATCATCTTTTTCATTGCTGTAATTAAAATACATGATGAGAACAGTTTTTGAAGAAGAAGAGTTTATTTGTTGCTCATGGTTTCAGAGGTCTCAGTCCTTAGAAGCTGGCTCCATTGCTGGGTGCCCAAGTTGTAGCAGAACATCATGGTAGAAGTGTGTGGCAGAGGAAAGCAAGGGGACCATGGCCCAAAGAAGCAAAGACAGACTTTCTTCATCAGGGACAAATATATACCCAAAAGACATGCCACCAGGGACCCATCTCCTCCATTTACATGCTACTTGCCTACAGATTACCACCCAGCCAGTCCCTATCAGGAGATTAACACACTGATTAGATTAAGTCTCTTAAAAAACCAATCATAGCCAGATTGTGGAACCAACGTAGATGCCCTTCAGTTGATGAATGGATAAAGAAACTGTGGCATATATATACAATGGAATATTACTCTGCAATGAAGAATGATAAAATTATGGCATTTACAGGCAAATGGATGAAATTGGAGAATATCATGCTAAGTGAGATAAGCCAATCTCAAAAAACTAAAGGACGAATGATCTCGCTGATAAGCGGATGAGGACATATAATGGGGGGTGGGAGGGGTTAGCATTAGGTTTAGGGTTAGGGATAAGGAGAGTGGTAAGAATGAAGGAAAGAAGGACTGTATAGAGGGAAAAGAGGGGTGGGAGGGGTGGGGGGGAAGGAAAAAAAATAATCAAACATCATTGCCCTATGTAAACATATAATTACACAAATGGTATGCCTCGACTGTATGTACAAATAGAGAAACAACATGTATCCCATTTGTATATAATAATAAAAAAATAAAAGTAAAATTAAAAAAAAAAAAAAAACAATCATTTCAACTCTAACCTTTTTAGCATTCTCCCACATGAGCTTTTGGTGGACACCTCATGTCTGAACCATAACATTAACTCACCCCTTAAAAGTTCCATTTCTTCATTTATAGCTTAAATATATGAATTCACTGGGCTACTGTTAAGTACCTATGCTCTAATAAGACAAACACTGAATTTGATATAAAAAACAGACTGGACTCTTAAAATTTAGGTGAAACTAATTAACAGATCATGGAGATATTTGAAATAAGTGTTTTTATAGGGGAAGGAAGTATAAATAATAAAGCACAGGGGATTTTTAGGTCAGTGAATTTATTCTGCCTAATAATATGCATTTGTCGAAAATCTCAAAGTGCAAAATACAAAGAGTGCTCCCTAATGTAAACTATGCACTGTGGGTGATAATAACGTGTCCATGTAGTTCATTTATGTAATAAATATGGTGAGGGGTATAAATAATTGGAGAGATTAAGTATGTGCAGGTGAAACATAAATTTTGTGAGAAGTCTTTGTACCTTTCATTCAATTCTGCTGTGACCTCAAAGTATTTTTAAAAATGTGTGTAAAATGTAGATATTTTAGTAATGTTTTGAAGATCTGTAACTAGGAGGCGATGCAAATTGACTCATTTTGCATATGGTATATGTCACCTTCTGGCATGATTATAGCAATATCTTATGGTAAATTATTTCCCACTTCCTTATACTGATTAATTCACTTTCCAGCAAAATCCTTGACAGCAATATTATATTTAACCTAATATTATTTTTGTTTATTACATTGTACATTCTGTAAGAGTAGAAAACTGATGCTAATGCTTGTCAATTATAATAATGACTAAATCTATGCCTATCAATTATTTGTAAAACTACACATTTCCTTTCCAAAACATCTATTCTGAGGACCATGAAACATAAAACTGAGATAGGTAGCAGTTTGTATTGAAAAGCAAACAATTGGACCACTGAAGTATAAACCTGCCACTTTCTGAAACTTTTGTCTCCAAAAACCTCTTCCCACAGGAGGATCGCCAGGGCTAGAACTTTATCTACTAACAGTCTTAATTGAATCTATCAATTTTTTTTCTGTTGTAAAACATGTCCATGGCTTATCATATATGTTTTTGAAAGTTATTTTCAAAAAACAATCCAAGGATGGCAAGGAAAGTGATGTCAAAATGAATTGCCAATTAAAGTAAGTATCTGAAAAGTCACAATTACCAATACAAGCCTAGAGCTATTTGAGATAGTTAACTGACTCAGTAGTAAAAAAAAAAAAAAAAAAAAAAAAAAAAAACCATGGAAAACCTGGACATATTGTTTGGGCAAAATTGGGCAAAGTTTTTATGATGGTGCTTATTGGTTGCATTAAGTATTTAGGAATGAAATGGTAAGCATAATTAATTTATTTCTCCATTAGGAATGTGAAAAGTTATTGTAATGAATAGACCAGAGACCAGAACATAACATGAGAACATACTTCATAAAATATTTGTTGAATATGAAATGAATAAATATTAATTAAAATTAATAAATGCTAATTACTACTTTTTAATTATGGTTAAGAAATTAGTTTAAATTGATTTAAAAAATTAGAATAGAGCTTTACCTTTGATAAGATAAAGAAAATTCACCTCTTCTGTTGGCTATATTAAAGAAAACAGAGATACATGTTAATATTGTTGCATAAATTCAACAAAAACTAAGAAAAAAATGGGTGGAATTTTCAATCATTGTTCAATTTAATATAAAAGTTAATACAAAAATCTATCACGTAACAAATTCTCATGTCCCACACCAACTTGTGAACAGATTTTTTTCAAAATGTATAAGGAGAGAGTCCCTAACAGGGAGATCTAGAATGCATTGAAGGGGTGCTGATTACCTTATCACTTTGCTAGTTTGGCATATTTAGAAACTTCAAGTACGATTGTTCTATGATAAGCTGAAAGGATAATGAGCACAGATGCTGGATTAACTTATTTGAATATGTCCTAAAGCATAGCTAAGATAATTTGAAATACTAAGAAATGACAAAAACAGTTGTTGGTGTTAATAATAGTTTGTGCTCAGAGATAATATTCCTTCAGCCGACTCAGGTAAAAAAATAAAGCAGTAATTCCTTTCGAAATTATTTTGTTATTTTTTCATTATATTAGAAACCACACATTTTTACAATCTCTTCTAAATTAGACTCTTCCCTGCACAAATGCACAACAATTTCCTTCAGTAAAAGTGATAGTATTAAACAGCAATTGTAATAAAGAGGAATGGTGTTTAATATTAATTGTCTACCATGAGAAGAGTCTGTGTAGCTTTCTTCCCTGCATCCATTAGCTGATATAATCCTTACCATAGCTAGCCCTTAAAAAATGGAAAGTCCTTGTGCACATTTTCCAGAAGGTAAAATGGGTTCAGAAAGATTTGGTAACTTGCTCAAACATACAGAGATAGCCAGTGGTGTGAGTCCAGACTACTTCAAAAGTAGTATATATTTTGGGGTGTATATGTGTATGTGTATGTGTGTGTGTGTGTGTGTGTGTGTGTGTGCAAACACATTTGTAGAGGTGTACAGACATATACACACAAATATGTATGTATATACATACATAGATATATTTATATATAAACCATGTATACTGGATATATACTTTTTAACTGGATATATATATATTCAACAACATAAATAAATTTCTTTTTTTTTTTTTTTTTTTTTTTTTTTTTTTAATAAATTTCTTTAGTATAAATTTATATACCAGATTCAGTAAGGTCTTATTTCCTGTACAATATAAGTATCCTCCTCTGACTAACCATCCCTAAGATATTGGTCACATATTACCGAGATACATAGTTGTATATCTTTATGTTTTATAATTACACAGCTGAGTAGATTCAGTTTAATGTAACTAATTCAGGAATTTTCTGACATTATTAGCAGATGTTTACCTAGACATTGGATGGATATATTTTTTTCTAATGGAAGAAAGAAAACTAAGGGTCATAAAGATGAAAAATAAAATCAAGATAAGACAAAAAATACAGCTAGAAATCAAGAGGATCTTGTAATCAAAGCGATGAAAGTGGCTCTTCAACTATGTTTATACATATCAGAATATCCAAGAGAATTTCCCTCTGTGATTTTCTGTTCATGTACTGAAAGACACAATGAACTTTTTCTTATTTAATGCTTGAAAAGCTGCATCTTCAGTTTCATGAAAGCTGACATGATTTTTTTCTTTTATTCTTTTAATACTAAATTCAAATGATAGCTGGAGGAGTAATAAAATACCAGACCTCCAAATTAATATAACCCTTGGTCAATGAATTGCCTAATTTTAATAATGTCACATGTATATTAACCTGCAATAATCAATCACTGTGGCTATCAAAGAGAGTACAAATACCACAAATTTTCTCTAAGTCTAATAATACACCAAGACTTATCATGAGAGAAAAGAAAAAATTATCATTGATTTTCTATTCATAGATGCTTGGAGTCTGGTTTTCTGTAGAACTTATAGACATTTTTCATAGACACTGCAGAAATTGTCAATTATCTAAGATCTAACCCAACCATCTAACTGTGGAATTTGAGCAAGAAAGAGATCTTACTAAATAAACAGGATTATCTAATTATTTTCAAGGTTTAACTATGAAAAAAATCAAATAAATAGTAGTATTTTAAGGTTTAAATAGTTAGTTAACTATATTTTATTAAAATTTTATAATTAATCTAGAATTGTCCATAGCAAAAATAATGTTTAGGAAAAAAGTACAAAACAATCTCCGTTACTATTCCTTATTCTTTTAATTGAATGAAACCTATTATGTTATTATTTTGTCAAATTAGTATTTCTCTATGTATTTTAGCTGAGAACACATTAATACCTCCATCAAGGTCTCTATTAACTAGGAACAGAATTCTTGCAATGAATACATGGTGATTATAGAGTAGGCTGCTTCAATAGAATTTAAGTCAAATAAAAGTAGATAGTCCTTAATTCTAATGGATTCTAAGAACAGCTATGAGGTCTAGCTCAAAAGTTTTTAATATGAAAGGATGAATATAATTTTATGTCAATTTTTGGTAGAACATATGTCTTTAGAAATTTTTTTTTTTTCAGTGCTGGGGATTGAACCCAGGGTCTTGTGTTTGACTGGCAAGCACTCTACACACCAGATCTATATCCTTAGCCCAACTAGAAATTAATTTTAAACATATTAGTTAATCATTAAAATACAGCATGCAGATAGTTGGAGGAAAACTCTTCTAACACTTTCTGTTAAGAGCCAAATAATGCTGAATATTTTAAATGGTTTTGTCCATGGCCTGAAAATATAATGGCAGAAGCATATAGCATCCTGATTTAAATGGGTGACAATATTGAAGTCCAAGTCCTGTCTTTCTTATAGTCTCTCTGCACTTCAGAGAATGACTTAGAGTGGGTGATCAATTTGCTGAAAAATGAGCTAAAAGTATGTTATCAATGTCAATCATGATCCAAATGACACAGCACAAATTCAGCACAGCTGATACTGAAAAGTTGTTTTGGTCTTAATAATAGATATTTAATAAATATATACATAATATTCAGAACTCTTCAGATTCATTCTTTAAGTTAAAAAGTGTTGAGCAAATTTATATCCTGATGAAGGCACATCTTAAGAATATCCAGATACATTTCCTTTAATTAGATGACTAGCATCTAATTTAATAACTTTCTACACTGGAAAAAAAATCTTTGAAAATCTAATATTTTCATAAGGAAAGAATTTCTGAGGCATTACCCTGCCTGACCAACATGTTCTACAAAGGAGATAGTAACAGATAACTTACATCTGACATTTCTGAAGGTGTTTAAAGATAGTAAATATTTATATTCATCTACTCCATTTTACTTATAAAAAAGTTTTCAAATAAAAAATAACAGACGTGCTTTCTAGAGATGTATTCTGCATAAAGGACAGCTTTCTTTCTTAAGTAGACATTCTCAACACAGTTAATTAAGAATTATTTGCACTGATGAATTGCACTGGTGATTCCCTGACTTTCTGGAGAAGTTCCCAGATTTCAGTCCGATTGGAAAGCTTAGTTTTTACCTCAATGCCAGTTGAATACAAGTGTTCACAGGAGAGCTCTTCTGGAAGAAGTCACCATTATCTTCCAAGTAGTTTTTAAAAAGAGCACATTCATTCATTTTGAAACCTTATATTAGTGATAAAATATCTTAGCAATATTTTAAATTTTGATACTTGCTGGTTGCAATGTAGACTTCATCAGATCACTATGGGATTGAAAAAAAAAATTTCTTTTTATCCATACTTTCCATGAACTATAGTTTTAAGTAAAAGAACTCACATAATGGACCCTCACATTTAGACCTTGATAATTCAATTCATGAAATTATGAAATTCCAACACTTTGTAATTCCAACACTTCATCCTTCTCTTCATAGAAACATTGCTTTCATGATCTTGTGCTGTGACCTACATTTATTTAGAAAATCAAGATTTATCTTTATCTACTCAAAAGGCATTTTGTACCCAACTATCCAGGGCTATTTGTTTGATAGTACATTAGCAGTGAGTCCCTATTTTGAGATTGATAACACCCCTTTCTCATTGTCTCTTTGAGTATAGACCCACGTAAAAAACTTTTCATGTTGAAAACGTAGACTTTAATAGAGGACATCATTTCTCTTCATAAAGAATTGTCTTTTAAAAACCATCTCGATTTAACCTTAAGGATGATTTGGTTCCCTGGTACCTAGTAGTTGGTGTGAGTAGTTTGCTGAATAGAGTCTGTCATTATTATCATTTTTTTGGGGGGCGGGGGGGCTGCTGGGGATTGAACCCAGGGCCTTGTGCTTGCAAGGCAAGCACTCTACCAACTGAGCTATATCCCTAGCCCACTCATTATTATCTTAATTTGTCCTCCAGAAGAGACAGAAATAATGAAGTGCATTTTTTTTATAAATAAGAATTAATCTATTGACAAGATTAATTTTCTTGTGCTAGTTATCCTATATGGGGCCTTATGCATGTTGGATGTAGGGAAGGCAAACATTCAACAACTGAGCCGGAATTTTTTTTTTTTTTATATTTGCTCCTAATGCTTGTAATATAGATCAATAACATTAAATTTTTGCACCTTGCAGAAATAAAATAAACACAAAACAAACTGCACATTATGTTATAATTTACATTTTATTGAATGTATTCAAAAATGGAGCAAACTCTGAAGTAACTGATTACTTTCAAGCTCCCACTATTCCTACAGCATTCTATTGGTATCCTTGGGACACTGGTTCCAGGGACACTCACCACCAGTCCCTGAGCATACCAAAATCTTGATATGCTCAAATCCCTTACCAAGAATGGCATATTTGCATATAATCTATACTTTGTCATATCAAACCCATATATTTTAAGTAATCTAGATTATTTATAATACCTAATAAAAAATGAAAATTACATAAATATTTCATATATTGTATTGTTTGGGGAATAATGTCTGAATATGACTAACATAAATATGTTTTTTTCTGAATATTTTGTTTTATAGTTGGTTGAATTCACAGATAGGGAATCCACAGATATAGAGAGTTTACTATTTGAAAATACTAATACTGATTTCCAGACAATAGCTTAGTCTCATAAATTTATAAAGTATTACAAGTAACTGGTAGATACACATTTCATTTTCAAATACATTTTGTGGTAAAAACCATCATTTCAACGCTTAAAATATGTTAACAATCTTCCAAATAATTTTATTAAAAAATAAAGAAAGCCTGAAATTTTAAGATGTCATTAAAGCATTAATTTTTACACTTAATAGTTTTGAAAAATAAATTGGAAAGTAGAGGAAGACTCATAATTAAAGATTTTCCTCTTAATTCCAAGATTCTAATAAAACTTAGAGAATTATTTCTGTTTCTTTTTATATTTAAATAAAATAAAATGTTTGAATTTATGATTTTTGAATCATTGGTTATGGTTACTAAAGAGATATGAAAATGGAAACTTTTCCTTTACTCCTCTTTTAAGGATTATACATTATATACATCAATTTGAGTCCCAACTGCCTATGAAACCAAACCTCCCATTTGCAGAACTTGTTAGTGGATTTGTGTTCCACTTATCCCTGCATGAATTCACTCATTTAATATCACACCAGAATGTCATGCAGGAATAACCTTTCTGCTTCCTGTTTTGAATAATTGAAACAATAACTTTCATTTTTATAGCGCTCTAAAGATCACAAGATGCTTTTACATATATTATGTTTTTATTGTCACAAAATCTCTGGAAATACTGCTAAATCCTTTTCACAAGTAAGTAAATAGAAACCAAAGAATTATCTAATGTCATATACCTTATAAGTTAAGAATTTTTTTTAAAAGTTTGTGAGTAAAGTCAGTTTTTCTAATTTTCAAAGTGCTTATTCAAACTAAACATGTGCTTATTTCTTGAATAAGCTAGAGCTGCAGAGGTGTAGACTCTCTCTCCTTGTCTGCATTTTTTTTCAAAGTGAGCTTCAGTTTTAAACAATCACATTCATCATTACTAACTTTGGGACTATGTCTATTTTATTTAGCATGCTTCAACTTAAAGAATACACTAGTAAACTAGTGTTTACTGGCTGAGAGCCAGAACTTGAAAAAGACTTTTCAAATCTATTAATAAAATCCTGAGAGAAACTGTAGGGGTCCAGTTTTGACTATAGACTTCTAGGTCATAATTATAATTTTACTTGCCAGGTGACCAATATGCATATTAAACTTACTGTAGATCAAAGTTGTTCAGATAGCTATGCGATGTGCCATCCACTGCCACCTGTCTGTTTCTTAACTGACACTGGATATTTTACTAGCTTTGGAGAAAAGCTAAATGGATTCTAGTTGGTTGTGACCCACCTTTGTCCAACTTCACATATGAAGCCATTCCTCCTGTCTTGGGTGCGGAGATCCACATGTATTGAAGTCACATAAAACACACTTCTCTTTGTAAGACCTAATAAATTGAACTTGGTGCAGTGTTAGAACTGTCTGCCTCATTCTTTAGTTCCATGGCAGCAAGTGACTGGATCTCATACATGGGGTCTGGGTTTTTCCACAATTACTCAGTCCCTAAGCTGCTACCTTATCCAGAAAGCAATTGGGTTACAAGACACAAAATTACATTCAACAAATTGGAAGTCTGTGTATGAAAGTTATTACCATTGTAATTATTATTAGTTGCTTCAAAATTATTCACAGAAAATTTAAGATACTGTTTTCTTTTAGTTTTACATTTCACAAATTATATTCTACTAATAATTTGAATGTCTCATTGTAATATTTATGATATATACATAGAATATCTAAAAGAAGTAGTTGCCAAATAAATACAATGAGTTCATCTTTCTCCTTTCTTTACATGTATTGTTTACTCTGTGCCAGGAGGTTTATGGACATCCCAATGGTCATATGAAATCTCTTATATATGTGATTCAGCATTATTTCTCACATTTTGTTTTATTTTTGTCCAATAAATTTCCAACTACCTTTGTTCTTTTCCTCATTATATAGAAGAAGCTGAGTTATAGCAAACGGTGTTTCACCATTTGAATATTCATCTTTTTGTATTCAGGACCTAAGTCTTAATGAGTCTCGGTGACAACTGCATTTATAAGATGAAATGCATACTTCACACCTCCAGGATTTCTAATTGAAGTCATTTTTGAGCCATTCTTTGATTCCTTAGAATTGGAATAGCTGGTACAATTTTATTTATTTATTTGTTTTTGCACTGGGATTCAAACCCAGGGTTTGGTGAGGTCTGTTTTGGTGTTGTTATTGTTGTGTATTTGTGTTTTTTGCCACTGGGCCACTCTTCCAATGACTTTTATGTTCTACTTTGAGACCGGGTTTTTCTAATTTGCTGAGGCTGACCTCAGACTTGTAATCCTCCTTCCTCAACCTCCAGAATTGCTGGAATTACAGGCATGAGCTGACACATCTTTGATTCTTAGACCTTAATGATCATTCAATGCATTATTACTCTATCTTCCAATATGGAAAGAAAATCTGCTCTCAGTTAAACAATGATAACATGATGCCTTAATCTCAATTGAATAGTAAGTAAGGTGATCACACCGTTTTTATTTTGTTTTGGAATTTCTGCTACTGTAAGCCTTGGTAAACTTTCATAACTTTATATGCATTGCTTGTTGAACAATAGATATCTTTCTGTAATCATTTCAAGAATAAAACATCTTTATCAGAGATGCATTTTTTCATTCTTAAGTTCTGTAAAGCACCAGAAAAATATGAAATTTCCAACATTATTCTAATGATGAAAATTTATTTTTCTATTTTGTTTTCCTGATTTTCTGAAAACCCAATAACTTACAGTTTTATTGCTGAATAGTTTTGTGTTACTTTTGAAGATATTATCATTAATATTTAAACCTAAGTCATATATTGCCAAGAGTATGCACAACTCAATTGTAACAATTAAACTATAAGTAAGTCTAGTAGCTAAGCTTGAATTTATTGAATAATCATAACTATTTAAGAAGGGTCAGTGCTGCTATAGTTTGGACCATCAAATGGCTCCCAAAGTCCCATCTATTAAAGGTTTGTTCTCCAGCTAGCAGGTGGCAGAAATTTTAAGAGGTGGAGCCCAGTGGGAATCCTAGGTCATTGGGGGCATGCCCTCAAAGATCATGGTGTGAATCCAACTCCTTCCAACTTTCTTTCCTTACTGGCCCTAATTGTTTTTTGCTCAACCATGTTCTCCCTGTCATGATGCAGTAGGTCCAAAAGAATGTGGTTAAGTAACCATGGACTACAACCTCTGAAACTGCAATCTGAAATAAAGCTTTCTCCTTTTTAAGTTGATTGTCTCAAGTATTTTGATATAGGAATGAAAATGACCAGCATATTTGCATAATTACAATTTTAAGTAGCATTGGTAACAATAACACCCTAGATTGTTAAAACTTATTCTAATATGTAGGGGGACATACAATCAATTAAATGTGATGGCCTATCTGTGGATATTTTGTAAATATACATTAGTGCAGAAACACTGCTGGTAAAATATTGAGCTGGGCATGGTGGTGCATGCCTGTAATCCCAGCAGCTCAGGAGGCTGTGGCAGGAAGATTGGGAGTTCAGAGTCAGCCTCAGCAAAAGTGAGGCACTGAGCAACTCAGTGAGAGCCTGTCTCTAATTAAAATAGAAAATAGGACTGGGGATGTGGCTCAGGAATCGAGTGCCTCTGAGTTCAATGGTGGTATCTCCCCCAAAAAACATTCAAATATCCTCACACTACATAGTCCATAGTCCTGAGCTTAACCTGTGATCCCACCATGCTGCCCACATGACCTTTCCCTTAACATTTAGTATCCTGGTTGAAGCCAAAATTGTGACTCATTCTAATCCTTCTAGTACCCTCTTTCTGTGCTAAGACCAACACCTAAATTAATATTAGATCTAATCTTAATTACTTAATTTAATTAATCACATTTTAATTAAATTTTAATAATTTTAAGTTCTGTCATCCATATATAGAATTAGCATATATGACTTCAAACTTTACTGTATATTTTTATCGGTTTGTATGGTTAATTATTATGTACACATCAAGTAATTAAAATTTAGTCTAAATAAGCATGTGGTCTCAGTGCATTAGCATTTTCATTAGACAAATTTATAGCACATATTGAGAGAAAGCATAGGCATTTGCATCATCCATACTGAATACGAAACATTATTCTACCATTAACTGCAGAAGAATTACCAATATTCTGAATTGATGTTTCCTCATTTAAAAAGAATAATACTGTCAGTATCAGAAGGTGAGATAATTTTTGGCTTATCTAAATATCAGAGATTTCCATTTTTAATCATCTTTTAGTTTGTAAAATATTGATAATATTTAAGCAGTTTACTAAACTCTCGAAATTTCAAATTCCTTGTAGCAATTATAAGTAATTTACAAATTGAGCAGTTTTTGAAATAGTATATATTAAAATATCATATGCTAGAGCAACAAAAATAATTTAATGCTCTTTTTATGTATCACATGGAGAGTTAGAGAGATTAATATGTCTTTTATGAAGCCTAACTTCACCATGTGTCTCAATTATTTTTCTCATTTATCTGCTACCTGTAATTTCTAAGATTATTTGAGGTTTGTTCTTGGATCTTGCTTTGGAAATTAAAAAGAAATGATAGGCTAGACAAGAGAATATACATATAATAAAGATTCAAAAATCTAGATTAAATAATGAGTTTATATTGCTGTGGCAGATTGTGATATAAAGTTAAAACAATATCTTCATTTTATTTAATTTAAAAAATAATATATAGATATCAAAGCTGTTGAATGGGGAAAAAAATGTCATTTTGACACACAACTTTGGAACAACTGGATAGGATATACCTAAGGAGAAAATACACAAATGGCCAATAAACACAAGAAAAAATGCTCAACAAATAACCATTTTGACATGCAACCTAAAACCACAAAGAATTATCACTATAAAAAGACACTTAAATCTTTAAGTTGGAATGTTGAAGCACCAAATATTGGTTAGTATTGCATATGTATGGGTGTGTTGTACAACCATTCTGCAAAACACTTTGTCTTTTATATGTTACCAGGTAATTCAATTGCAGCATTGATGCAGAAGAAATGAAAACATTTTTTCATAAGAGCCAAAAACCAGGAAAAAGGTAATGACTAAAAGCAACTGAGTGAATAAACAATCTTTGGCATATATTTTATAATGAAATATTAATTATTAATGAAATTATTAATCAAATACTAATATTTAGTATACTAAATGGAACAAATTTCTGATACACTAAAGACCTGAGTAAATCTTAAAAATTTACTGAGATAAAAGAGTCAGATACAATAGAACTCATATACTTTTTACTCTTTGGTCTAGAACAGGAAAATACATATAATTCTTTGATTCTGGAAGAGGAAAATCTAACCTATGTTACAATGCAGTCTATGTTGTTTTGGTACAATAGTAATTCTCTTGTGATGAACATGAGACTACTTTATTGGATGATTGTAATTATTTGTGCCTTGATATATGAATGAGTTGCATGAATTTACACATGTGTCAAAATACACTGAATTGGGACACTTAAGATCTGTAAAGCTTGTAATTCATTCCTTTATTGAAAACAAAAAGCAAAAAAGATATATAAAAACTCAAGTGCTTTGATGGTAAATACTAAAGGAATTAATAACATGATGTAAGTGGTCATTTTCATTATTTTCCTTTATTGTCATTGCACATTATCTACATATAGAACATATTTAATACATGTACATGACAAATAGAGAAAACTATTACTTGTTTATAATGCCATAAATCTGAATCCTTATAGGATTACATTACACTATTAACTTCACATTAATATTAATGACCTTAATGATTTATAATTCTGAAAACTACCTCTACCTGTAGAATGTCCATTTGTTTCAAATTTATTTGTTTACTACTTTCTAAAAATAAGTTATAAAGGCATTGCAGTATAGATTATACACTAATTTATATAAGAAATATAGTTACAAATGATTCATGTTTTTTGTTGCTGTTGAAAACTTAACCTTTGTTCAAAAATGTTATCTAAGATTTCTGCAAGTTTAACAAAGAGCAAACTCAAAAGGTGATTGCTTTCAAAGAGCATTATTGAAACCTTTTTATTGACAGAATTAGTTTGTTTTCATCTTCAAAAGTTAATGTTTTATTCTTAAATGAAAATATTTTTCAATGTCAGTCTAAGTTGTTTTATTGTGTTTTAACCATGATATTAAATTTTAAAAAATTAGAACCTAGAAGTTTATCTAAAGGCTGCAAGCTAAGAGACAGACCATAGTCAGTCACTTACTGCCTAGTCTATAGGAGACAGAATATATAAACAGGAGACAATGTGATATTTAAAAAATGCAATTTCATGTGATTTGTGAAATTCATTATAGTTAAATATATAAGTTAACATTGATTACAGTTAATAATATTATTATATCTGAATTTCTGTAGTTTACTTTTAGAACAAATTATGTTTTTTCTTCTGAAGAACCTCTTGTGTTAAATTTAACCTGCATTTGAGTAACATTGTATGGAAATCATTTTAGTGGAAAAGATATGAATGGATGCCTGAGCTTCTTTGGTGTTATAGAAAATGGGAACTTTAAAAGTTATAGGGATATATTTCTAATTTTAGCTGTTTTCTACCCCTGTGCCTACTCTGCACTTAGCTGAGTAGCTGAGTAGTATTAATTCAACACGTTGTGTTAAAGAGAGTTGCTCTAGTAGTTTCCTAAATTTTGGAGTTCACAACTCATTCTTTGATTTCAGAAATCTCCTTGAAAGCCTTATATAGATTAAGTACTCTGTGAAAGTGAAGAGAATTAAATTTTAATTACAAAATTTTTCAAAAATTTATATTCTCCTTGAAATAATTTAAAATAAATTAGTATTCTGATACATTTTGGGGGAGATATGGACAAAATACAGGATAACAAATTTGACAAACCTGATGACAGTTGTTCATTACAAAAGGAAATATTGTCACTTGCTAACACAATTGCAACTGAATATAGAACTTATCCACAATTGGTGCTGGCCTTTGCAGTGTTAAAAAACAAACACAATATGAACTTGGAGCAACCCACCAGAGAAAGTTGAAAACAACAAAGAATTTTTAATATCTGAGAGAAAATGTGAGAAATTTATTTGACCAAACCAAGAAATTCTTCCTGTCCAGTGAAAAATGGCACTTGTTTTAGGAAGCCATTATAGTAAATTAACACAATGCAACTCCACCACACACCATCGCTTGTCACCTTTGTGCTATTCTTTCATAATATTGTTTTTCCATCTCTGTGCTCAGATACTAACTTCATTCCTACCTCATATCATTAACATATCATTAACATTACATACACGTACACATGTCATACACACACATACTTGCACTCCATTTATTTTTTCCCCTTTCTTAGTTTCTAAAATCCTCCAGTGATATGCACTGTAACTATTTTTCACTATTCCATTTTCTATTGCTTTGCAATAACTCCAGAAATTGATAGATTAAAATAATGATTAATTGTCATTATATAACCAATCTATGGATTGACTGGATTCATTAGAATAGTTCTTCCTTGGAATCCCTCATGCATTTGTAATTAACTCTGTTATAGCTCCAATATCTGAAAGCTCATCTATATTGGATGAGGAAGATGGTTGATTGACAAGGTTGACATTTGAAGCTGGCCGTGGAATATGTGCTCATCTAGGACTGTTGACTGGAGAGCCTGCTATAGGATACTCCTTGTAAATTGCACTTTCCCTAGTATTGTTGCAGGTTTCCAAAAAGGAGTGTACAAAGAGTAGGTGTTCTTAGGGGCAGAATATGGAAGGTACCTTATCGAGTTCATGTCTCATGACTCATGTCTGAATCTGCCATAATGTCTGTGTCTGTTCAACACAGACAACTCAATTCTAAGAGGATGCAAAAATGAAGCTTTGCTTTTTATTTTCACAAGTTCACATTGAAAAAGGACACAGATATGAATAAGTTGTATTGCACATTTATCACTAAGTTTCCACCTAGTAAATTGAACACAATCAGAGGAAGAGTGAGGGGCCAACAAAAAGATAAACACATTGCTCGGCACCATATATTTTTGTTTAATATTTCACTTTGTACAGTGCAATTGTTCATCAATACTACTGTGTATACCTAAAGATGCAATTTCTTGGAGTATGGCACAGATTTGTATCCTTATATGTCTGTAATGTTGTATAAGACAGCACCCATAATGGTATGCAGACAATAGACAAACAGGCACAGAATTTACATTCATCACTTTATCAAATTTCATGTATTATTCTCAGATAAGGACGCTATTTCATAACTTTTAGTAACCTCTGAGTCTCTGTTTGGCACTAATATTTTCTATGATATTGGTCTCAAAGACTGTGCACATAAGAATTTTCTAGATTTTTGGGGTGGTCTATTATGGCTCAATCATCCATGAAATTACTCAGCCTTTTATGAAATCAGCTTATATATTTAGATGATTCTACTATTTTGGAAGTAATGCTTTCTGTTTATCATCTGTACATGTTCATACTGACAGAGCATGCCAAATAATATTATCTAGTAAATGAAGTTTGATACAGGACTTCTCAATATTTTTTTTTCCTTTTCTGTGACCCTATCACAGCAAGATAATGCATGGCTGAATTCCAGAAATCGTAACATTTATTGATTTAATTTGTCAAAAGAAAATTGTTGAGTATTTTGTTTCTTAAGATGTGATAGGTTTTCTACAAGGGCTAATGAGTCTACAGCATCTGACATATTTCCTTATAGTTTAAAAAGCTGTTTGATCTTCACATAGCAGTTGCACTGACAGGTTGAGGTGGTGCAAGACAGTAAGGATCGTTTAGTTCTGAGTTGTACAAACTCGAGAATATTAACAGTCCAAAGCCCTTTGTAGCCAAGTTCTTGGTAAAATACTAAGAATATGATGATTTTTTTTAATCTTTGCTGAAATTAGTAAGATACAACTACAGTGGCATGAAATAGTAATTGAGAAATAAAGCTGAGATCTTTTTTGCACTTTTTTTCTAAGTTAACATTTTTTGTGATCAATTAGCATGGATGCATTAGTTTGCCATACATTTCATATATAAAAGTTACAGAAAAATGAAAGTTTCAATGGCTGTAAATCTTGTCATGTTAAAGTCAACTTTACAGTTAGGAAGATGTAAGTTTATCCAAACACAATTAAGGTAAAATAATAACTTTCTTTTTGTATAGACGGATTAACTTTTAGATAAAAATGAAAAAAATGCCATATATTTTCAGTAACTAAAATATTTCAAGGTTATTATATTTCACTCCCCTTATCATTAATTATTTTATTTCATACATCTATTGATTTGTTTGTCTTTCATAATATTTTCATAAATCTCCAATTCTCACATGTGCCAAATGTCAATGAATTTTCTATATTTTTGCAAAATATACATTTAATAACTATGAAGTAATGTAAAAGAAACAGTACTTGGAATATAAAGGATGCATTTTATGTTCATTGTTCTTCCTCTCAATATTCTCTATGAATCTAGAACCAAGAGATTATGCATTAAGATTATTCTAGTTTCTGGTTCTAAGTTGTGTACATCTGGTCTAACTTTTATACATTTTGCCTTCATTCATTCTTTCTGTCATACATTCTCACTCTTAACTCATTTAAAAATCTAATAATTTTATAAAAGAAGTGAATAACTGGCTCAAAGAAAATCAAACAAAAATTTAATATGAGGAAAACAACTTCAAGGATTTCCCACATAATCATATAGTCTTTTGTGTTATCTTAGTTACCTCAGAAAGGAAGTACAAAAAACCTGAGTTCATGTTCAGGGTAGTTCTGATTAAACTACAATGTAACATTTTTATTCTTGAATAGTATATTGATTAGAGACATCAAATATGGAAGGCATTTATTTAAATCAACTTACCAATTTTTAAACTTAAATTTTAAAGTACTAATATGTTAAATCAAACTATTGCTGAAGACTTTGTTTTACTTCCTGCTTAGATTTCATGAAGGCTCGTGAAGTATCATTCTTCATGAATAAGACTATGCTGCTGTCTTTACTTGATATTTCTTCCCTCCTCTCCCTTTAGCACCTACCAGTTATTATTTAATATTTAGATTAAAAGTTGTCTCCTGCATGAAGACACTTCTGACTATTCCTCGTTCGAGTCACTTGCTCTGAAATTCGTATTGCGTCCATGTTTCTACTGCTGTAAGGTCACCCAGTGATAATGCATTCTCCACTAGAAGGGGAAAGTTGTGGGTCTCCACACCCTCAGCACTATTTTTTAAACCAGTGTTTTACACATAACTGACACATAATAAATGCTTGTAAAATAAAAATAGCGGTTATAATTAGCATTATGTTCTAGTAACAGAAAGAAAAGGGCAGAAAGATTAGAGATCTCAGTCTCCCTGACATCCCAGGTGACTGTTAAGAAATTGCTTTAAATTTATGATTAGTTTTCAAAGACCAGGGCTACAGTTCATCATATATGTACTCTCCTCAAAGTGACTTTTCATATTTGGGGGCCAAACCTTAGCTTCAAAAGTTAATTGCATATGTGTCTATTTAAGAATATCGGTGCTAAAATTAACTATGTGAATCAAGTGAAAAGAAATTGAATGGCACATTCTTTATGAACCTTAAATGTTGACATAGATTAAAAGGTAAATCATTATCAGAGAAACTACTTGGAGAAAGACTCCTCCATAATTAGGAATTCAAACCACGCACCTATATGTCTCTTGACAAATTGAAAGAATTTACATTTATTTTATTTCTTTTCAAATAAAGAATATTAAAATGTCATTTTCTATGCTTTCTTTCATCCAGATACATTTTCAAAGATTTATAGGTACATTTCTGAAAGTATCATTTTAAAAAATGCCACTTAGATTAATTACTTTACTTGAAGTAATTGTCTATTATCTATAATGGGGAGCACAGGTTGGGGATCATTTCGAGAGTCTGCCCTTGCAAGTGTACTTGGCAAAATAAAATGGGAACAGTGTTACTGTGGTTTAAAAAATTACAAACTCCAATATGATATTAACATCTTCTGAAATATTATAAAATTATTCAGTATAAATGTTGTTACAGAGATAAAAGAATATGTGAGAAGTATCTCATATAAACACAGCTTATTCAGGTTTTTAAAAAACTCTTTAATTCGAAGGTACCATATAGTTAATAATCTCTCTTTTAAGACTGTGTTATCATTGAAGGACTCTGTAATAGTAGTACTTAAAATAATTAGAAGACGGTGTTCATCAGCTCGTCACCTTTGTGACCAAAATGCCCTACAAGAACAACTTAGAGGAAGAAAAGTTTATTTTGAGCTCACAGTTTCAGAAGTTCAGTCCATTATTGGCCAAATCCATCGCTTGGGCCTGAGGTAAGGCAGCACAATATGGCATAAAGACAAAGGGCATGGTAGCTGGGAAGCGGAGAGAGAGAGGGAGAGAGCGCTTGCAAGGAGTCAAGGACAAAATATACAATCCCTAACGCATGTCCCCAGTGACCCTCTTTTTTCAGTCACATCCCACTTGCCTATAGTTACTACCCAGTAATTCAAATTATTAATCCATCAAGTGGACTAATTGCCTAACTAGCTTACATTTCTTTTAATCTAAATATTTCACTTCTTGCATTAACATAGGAGTTTTGGGGGGATCTCTTTTATTCAAACCTGAACAAAGATCATAGACCCTTATTAAATGTTCTTACTCAAATCATCTCAAATAACAATTAGGTTATGTTAGAGGAAGTTACAAGTGGGTAACAGTGGCACAATGATGTCATAGGATCTTCCCTCTCTCTTTGGTACCTTAGTGACTCCCATGCTTAAAAATAATTTTGCCTTTTTCTATTATCACCTGCATTGCCTTTTCAAAATTAAGATAATATTTCCCATCTAATTTCACATCTGCTTGAGTTAGTCTCAAGAAGGCAACCTCATAGCTGCTTAGATGAGTCAGGAGCTACCTATGAAATGACCATAGAGTCACTCACTTTGGTTCTGAGTAAACATTAGGTGTAAAGGATGACTGAATTAAACACAATTTATGTTAGACAAATTGAGAAAAGGAGTGGATATGGAATGGAAAAGCAATAGCAATGTTCATTAAGGATATTATTGTGTTAGTAGAAACCACACAGTATCACATTGTAAGAACAACCTAAGAAATATACCTCAAAGTGAATCCTAATTGGAATAAAATACATTCCATTCTCGTATAAATAATACAGTTATACTCTCGTGTAAAACTAAAAAGTACAAATGAAAATAAAAATAGTTAAACAAATAAATCCAGAAACAAAGACTCTATCCCAACTGTCCAACAATATCCTCCAAAACTATAAAAGCAGATGTAAATTTCCTGGGATACGGCTGAAATCTGTAATGTATAATAACTTAAAGAACATTTATACCTTGGCTTTTCCAGATATGTTAATCAACTGACAGAGTTTCAAAGTATGAAAATATGAAACTGAAATTAAACACTAATGGTAAAATACTAATGATTTCTTGATTTTATTATACCCATTTTCTGATATTACTGGAAAGCACATGATATTTTAAAGTAGATAACAATACAACCATGTGTATTAACAAAAACTACTACAGCATTTTTCTTCATGGTTGCTTGAGTAATGCATGACCCTGCAGAACTGTGGTGGGACTGTATATCTTAATATACACAGCATGTATAATGGATTACTCAAAGACTTTGGTTTGACCATTGAAGATTTGAAATTGAATGCACAAAAATGTTAAGAACTCATTTTTACTCTCATATGCCCTATCTTTCAACCATTATACCTGTAGGTAGTATTTTTGTCTGAATTACTTCAAGGATTGTTTCTGTACAATCCCTTACCAGAAGTTAATTTCTGTAAGATCTTTCCACACAGTAGCATAATGTTATCCTTTTTTACAATATAAACAAGTGAGATTGCTGCTATATTGAAATTTAATAACATGCTTCAGTGAATATAATGTGTTCCCTTGTTTTCTCTTTTATTTAATCTTCAAAAGGTACAGACCACCTAAAATTTAATATAATTATATTGGTGTATCTAAAACATAAAATATTAATATCACAGTAAGAAAGTGTTAAGTATTCATTGTAAAACTTGCATGGTCTATAACAACTTTGAAGGATATTTTGTACTTGGCATATTTATTGTGCAAGTGGTAACAATGTCTGGATATAATTTTGTTATCATATAAATTTTACTGTCACTGGGTGTCTATTTTTTCATTTATACATGCAAACTTAATTTGAAGAAAGCTTTAGAGCAGGCCTATGAATATTACATGTGTATATTAGAAATAAAAAAATGTAGTGGCTGTATACATTATTGAAAACTATCTTAGTAAGAGGTTGCACATTGAATAATTTTTTCTCTTCAAATTCTCCTCATTTTCATGTTAATGTCTTTGGAAATGTCACTTCAGTACTTTTGCTGTTACAAACTTTTCAACAACTATCTATAAATAATGCATCAGTGACAATATTGTTCTAATAACTTATTTACGCCATAATTAATTCACAGCTCTAGGCATATTTAAATAAGGGTCTTCTTTTAAGTTAGTAGCTTTCAGTGCTGCTTGTTTAGGCAATCTGAATAACAACAAAACTCAAAACCAAAATATTATGCATCCTATGTTTATAGTTTGGAAATTGTACTCTACAATAAATATGTGCTACTAGATAAATTACCTGAAATATCTGAATCCATGTTGAATTTTTTCCCCCCACGCTCCCTGTAATTTGCTCTGGAGTTTTAATTGCCATCTATGGATTCTCTTCTCCTATTCCCTAATTCCCACTTTTTATGCAGAAGAGTTAATGGGGTTATAATCTCATAACTAAAGCAGATAATTTTAATTTCTCTGATGACTCTTTATTATGATAATCTTGTTAAGATTATGGTGTTTCATTTGTTACTGCATGTGAACATTTGGCTTTGTGGAGACAGCTTGTGCTACTGAGTCAATAAATAATTTAGAAAACAGAACACTAACCAACAAAGTCTTTCACTATATGTAAGACCAAAGCTAGATCTAGCTCTGCATGGAATACACCACATGAACCTGAGTGAACAACATCACCTATTTAATACAACTCATTAAATAGAAAATAAAGCTTCATGAAGCCAGTATCAATTTCATGTTTAATAAAGAATTGACCCCTTTCCAGATTGGACATCGCAGGAACAAATATAAAATTGCCATTTACAGCAATGAATACAAAATTTTCAAACATTAACTATTTTACCAAGTATAGCAATGCCATTGGAAAGTTTGAAAGACTAATGAAATGCTAACAGTCCCCATATGTACTTTACCATCTAAAAAAATGAATAAATGCCCCATGTAAGTTAGAACTTATGCTATTACTTAAGCTAATGTACTTGTTAAACAATCATCTCTTTGGTTGTTTCCAAGAACCCAAGAGTCTCTGAACGTGACTGGCCTTTGAGAATGAATCAAAAACAACAGTGAAATATGGAGTAGTAACATGTCCTTATGAATTATATGCAGTAAGTTCATTTGCAAGTTCTGTAACATTTCTTGTCAGGTGTAATATTTTCTCTTTATTCTAAGACTTTAAAAAAAAATAACATCTGTGATTTTTGCAAAGCCTGACTACTGGTTATAGAGAAGAAAATCAGAAAACTCAAGCAAGTCAGACCCAGTAACTCTCTCTTGTTTGAAAAGATTCAAAGGGATCAACATTTCATGTTTGAAAAGATTCAAAGGGATAAACATTTCATATAAGAATGAACTTTAAATTTCTTCTACTTTTTTAAAATTGGTTCTTCTTAGTTTTACATGACAGTAGAATCCATTTTGCTAAAATTTTACAAGCATGGAATGTATCTTATTCTAATTACAACCCCATTCTTAGTATTCTGAATGCAATATAGGTAGGCTGATGAAATTTGTAGAATAAAAAATAAATTGAATGGGGTTCTTTGGGAATGTTTAAAGGTATATGTGCACAGCTATAAACTGAAAAATAAAATTTCCAGGAAAAGTCTGCATTGCTTCATTTTCATTCATACAAACTTCCTCAGTGTCTTCTCATCGTTAGCCAACATGAAAATTTTAACATTCGTCTTTTGCTTAGATCAAGTACTACCACCATATCTACCACAGAATTCGATGGAAAAAAAAAATTATTGCATGTTTTACTAAAACTCAAAAACATTTCAACAAAATATTTATTTCCAGGATGTGTTGCAATTTAGCTAAACGTGCCCTCTTAATTTAAAGAAGATTGTGAAAAAATAATAGAAAAAATTCTAATTATACATCGAAATTCTACATAACCTGCAAAAACACATTATTAACACCTTTTCAAATACACATGGAATAAATTTCAACATTTTATACTAATAATAATGAATATAAATGTTAACAAAATTCAGTTTTTGCAGTGATAATGCAATCATATTTTAGGCATATATATAAAATTTATATACTATGGATATCATCTTTATAAACAACATTTTTCAACAGCACAGAAATATTTATTAAGTATAAATTATGCATGGCATTTTAGAAAACACTAAGAAATGTAACATTTGTTAATACATTCAGGAAGAAAGTGTCTAAACTCACAAGAAGCAGTAAATAACAGTTTTACCTAAAATTCATGCATTTTGTAATACAATCAAGAATATTTTAGGTAGAACATGCAGAATGGTTACACTTGTTGGCTAAGGAGCTGAACTGGGTAAGAAAGTATGTGTGTGTGCATAGTTTGTGTGTCTGTATGTGTGTGTAAACATATAGTTATATGTGTATATATATGCATGCACATATATACAGATACGTGTGCATATATGTACATGTGCAAACATATCTGTATGCTAAATTTATTACAAACACATCAATTTTCTAGTTGAAACATACCTTTGAGAGTTTCAAAGCTTCTATCATCATTTTTTATAACACTTCATATTTATTAACTAAGTATAAGCAATTTAGAATGAAAGGAAATACAGAACAAGTTCCCTGACCTAAAGGGGCAAGTACTCTGGATGATATATTCATACACTAAAAAGATTTACAAATTGATTACATTACATATCTAGATCCCATATAACTTTACAAACTAATAAAAAGAAATATGATCATTGTGAATGAATGTGTTTCTGATGAATGAGATTCTTCCTAAAAAATGGATAAAGTTTGGACAAGGTACAAAAATAAACTTTGATTGGCTTATCATTAGATATGTGGGGAATAACAATAGTTTTTTTTTATGAACACCCCAAGATATCACTCCATATTACCTGAAGGAGGAGTATCCCTAGGATGAAGAAAATGATACCAATCAAGAAAAGGTGGGAGGGTAACAATATGAGTGCTTCAACTTGTTCAGAATTATGTACCTCTTAAGGTCCTGTTACAGCAAATGATGTGCATAATTTTTGTGGTCAGGATGGGATTCAGGAAGAACAGAGAAAGACAAGGGTTTATTTTGATATTTGTACCATATAAATGTGTAAAAATCCCAAAAAGTAGCTGGATATGGATACAAAAGCTTCAGTTATGCAGTTGCAACATATCTTCAGGAATAGTAATGCATTCTTTGGGGATATGAGTGACCAAGAGAACTGCAAGAAAAGAAGGCATCAGGGAAGCTTCTTAGAGTCCATGAAAGGCTTTTGCCGAAGAAAACTAAGCAACTTGATTTATCTGCCAGGTATACAAAGTATAAAGCTAGTTCATCCCATGTTGTTATAGCCCCTTGCCCCCAGAAATCAGTTCTAGAATTCTGAAGCCTTTGTCACCTCCATCAGAGAGAGAAAGAGGGCATTGCTGCCCTGTTCCAGTTTTTAGGGGGAATGCTTTCAGTTTTTCACCATTTAGAATGATATTGGTCATTGGCTTAGCGTAGATGGCCTTTACAATGTTAAGAAATGTTCCCACTATCCCTATTTTTTCTAGTGTTTTGAGCATGAAGGGAGGCTGTATTTTATCCAATGCTTTTTCTGCATCTATCAAAATAATCATGTGATTCTTGACTTTAAGTTGATATGGTGATATGACATTTACTGATTTCCGGATGTTGAACCTACCTTGCATCCCTGGGATAAAACACACTTGATTGTGGTGCACTATCTTTTTAATACATTTTTGAATGCGATTTGCTAAAATTTTGTTGAGAATTTTTGTGTCGATGTTCATTAAGGATATTGGTCTGAAATTTTCTTTCCTCAATGTGTCTCTGTCTGGTTTAGGTATAAGGGTGATATTGGCTTCATAGAATGAGTTTGGGAGGGTTCCCTCCTCTTCTATTTCATGGAATAGTTTGAGGAGAATTGAAATGAGCTCTTCTTTAAAGGTTTTGTAGAACTCGACTGAGAACCCATCAGGTCCCAGACTTTTCTTTCTTGGTAGGCTTTTGATGACTTTTTCTATTTCATTGCTTGAAATTGGTTTATTTAAGTTGTGTATATCCTCCCAGTTCAGTTTAGGTAATTCATATGTCTCTAGAAACTTGTTGATGTCTTCGAGATTTTCTGTTCTGTTGGAGTATAGATTTTCAAAATAGCTTCTAATTATGTTTTGTATTTCACTCGTGTCTGTCATGATATTTCCTTGTTCATTCTGAATTTTACTAATTTGTGTTTTCTATCTTTCTCTTTGTTAGTGTGGCTAAGGGTTTATCAATTTTGTTTATTTTTTCAAAGAACCAACTCTTTATTTTGTTAATTTTTTTATGGTTTCTTTTGTTTCAATTTCATTGATTTCAACTCTGATTTTAACTATTTCCTGTCTTCTACTACTTTTGGTGTTAGTCTGCTCTTCTTTTTCTAGGGCTTTGAGTTGTAGTGTTAAGTCATTTATTTATTGATTTTTTTTCTTCTTTTGTTGAATGTGCTCCATGAAATAAATCTTCCTCTAAGTTCTGCTTTCACAGTGTCCCAAAGATTTTGATATGATGTGTCTTTGTTCTCATTTACTTCTAAGAATTTTTTTTATTTCCCTCCTGATATCTTCTGTTATCCATTCATCATATATAATCGTGTATTATTTAATCTCCACCACTTCTATTCAACATCATCCTTGAAATTCTAGCCAGAGCAATTAGACAAACCAAAGAAATTAAAGGGATACGAATAGGAAAAGAAGAACTCAAACTATCCCTGTTTGCTGAAGAGATGATTATATATTTAGAGGAACCTGGAAATTCCACCAGAAAACTTTTAGAACTCATAAGTGAATTCAGTAAAGTAGCAGGGTACAAGATCAATGCTCATAAATCCATGCATTTTTATACATAAGTGATGAATCTTCAGAAAGAGAAGTTAGGAAAACTACCCCATTCACAATAGCCTCGAAAAAAAAATAAAATACTTGGGATTCAATCTCACAAAAGAGGTGAAAGACCTCTACAATGAGAACTACAGAACACTAAAGAAAGAAATTAAAGAAAACCTTAGAAGACGGAAAGCTCTCCCATGTTCTTGGATAGGCAGAATTAATATTGTCAAAATGGCCATACTACCAAAACTGCTATACAGATTCAATGCAATTCCAATTAAAATCCAATGATGTACCTTACAGAAATAGAGCAAGCAATCATGAAATTCATCTGGAAGAATAAGAAACCCAGAATAGCTAAAGCAATCCTTAGCAGGAAGAGTGAAGCAGGAGGTATCTCAATACCAGATCTTCAACTCTTCTACAAAGCAATAGTAACAAAAATGGCATGGTATTGGTAACAAAATAGACAGGCAGATCAATGGTACAGAATAGAGGACATGGACACAAACCCAAATAAATACAATTTTCTCATATTAGACAAAGTGGCCAAAAATATGCAATGGAGAAAAGATAGCCTCTTCAACAAATGGTGCTGGGAAAACTGGAAATCCATATACAACAGAATGAAATTAAACTCCTATCTCTCACCCTGCACAGAACTCAACTCAAAATGGATCAAGGACCTCGGAATCAGACCAGAGACCCTTCATCTTATAGAAGAAAAAGTAAGTCCAAATCTTCAACATGTTGGCTTAGGATCAGACTTCCTTAACAGGACTCCCATAGCACAAGAAATAAAAGCAAGAATCAACAACTGGGATAGATTCAAACTAAAAAGCTTTCTCTCAGCAAAGGAAACTCTCAGTAATGTGAAGAGAGAGCCTACAGAGTGGGAGAAAATATTTGCCACTCATATGTCAGTAGAGCACTAATTTCCAGAATCTATAAAGAACTCAAAAAACATTACACCAAGAATTCAAATAATCCAATCAACAAATGGGCTAAGGAAATGAACAGACACTTCATAGAAGTTCTACAAGCAATCAACAGATATAGGAAAAATGTTCAACATCTCTAGTAATAAGAGAAATACAAATCAAAACTACCCTAAGATTCCATCTCACCCCAATTAGAATGGTGATTATCAAGAATACAAGCAAAAATAGGTGTTGTCAAAGATGTGGGGGAAAAAGGTACACTTACACTTTGCTGGTGGGGTTGCAAATTAGGGCAGCCACTCTGGAAAGCAGTATGGGGATACCTCAGAAACTTGGAATGGAACCACCATTTGAGTCAGCTATCCCCCTCCTCGGCCTACACCCAAAGGACTTAAAATCAGCATACTACAGAGATACAGCCACATCAATGTTCATAGCTGCTCAATTCACAATAGCCAGATTGTGGAACCAACCTAGATGCCCTTCAATTGATGAATGGATAAAGAAACTGTGGTGTGTATATATATATATATATATATACACACACATGTATATATATATATGTAAATAGAAAAAATAAAATATATATATATATATATATATATATACATGCAATGGAATATTACTCAGCCATAAAGAATGATAAAATTATGGCATTTGCAGGCAAATGGGTGAAATTGGAGAATATCATGCTAAGTGAGATAAGCCAATCTCAAAAAACCAAAGGACGAATGATCTCGCTGATAAGTGGATGATGACACATAATGGGGGGTGGGAGGGATTAGTGTTAGGGTTAGGGTTAGGGTTAGGGAGGGGGGCAAGAATGGAGGAAGGAAGGACTGTATAGAGGGAAAAGAGGGGTGGGAGGGGTGGGAGGGGTGGGGAGGGAGGGAAAAAATAACAGAATGAAAGGAACGACATTACCCTATGTAAATTTATGATTACTCAAATGGTATGCCTTTACCTCACATACAGAGAAACAACATGTATCCCATTTGTTTACAATAGAAAAAATAAAAAATAAAGGGGAGAGAAACAGTGATCTAGACACGAAGTAAGAGAGAGACATTTTCATCTGTTGTCTTTCAACATAAAGCTATCTAATTATTGGGTAAGATAAAATTTCTTACTGAATAAAAGTTAGTTTTTGACTAACACTTTCTACAATGTATCTAGTGGAGTCAACAGTATTTTTTATTGTTTTTTATTGTTTTTATGAACAGGGACATAATTACATCTATTACTTAAGAATTAGTAGTTATGTAACCTGACAATATCTTATCCAGGAAAATATAGGACAACCATCCTCTGTATTAATGATAAATGGGCACTGAGAGAAAAAACAAAGCTGTTTTAATTTTATCAGCTGTCATGTTTGTGATAGGTTACATACGTTTATATTGATGATCTAAGTGAGGGTTTTGTCTTGTTTTGTTTTGTTCTGTTTTTGATTAGACTACAGAGTTTGAATTTTATTATGAAGCAACATAATGGCTGTTCCCCATCTAGGAAATTAAATGACTACTCCAATGCGCTATATATAAAATTGCAGTGTTAGAGGACAAAGGTATTAGGAATGGAGACCAGAGCTTGGAATATAGTTGCCAAAGGAAGAAAAATTGTAAATAACTGCCATATAATGTAACATTATTAATTACAAGTACTGGTGATCATAAAAAGAATAGGTCAAAGAAGGGGGACATAGCAAAAAAGAAAATCATGTACCTAATAAAATTTGATAAATATTTATATTGGGAAGGATACTATTAGTGAAAGAGGAAATTGTCATTTGGTCTAGTAAATATATCAGAAATCTATTCTTTTTAAGCCAATAAAAATATTAAGTACAATTTCCAAATCAGAAAGTATGATACATACTGGAGAAGAAATAAATTAAAGACAAAAGACTTTTTATTATCAAAAGAAAAAGATCAGTTAAAATTTGTTTTAGAACATATTATCACATCTGTTATGGTTGAGATATTAGGTGTTCCTTAAAAGCTCATGTGCGAGACAATGCAAGATGGTTTAGAGGTGAAATGATTGGGTTATGAGAGCCTTAACCTTATTAGTGAATTAATCCTCTGATGGGATTACCTGAATGGTAACTGTAGGCTGGTTGGTCATGACTGAAGGAGGTGGGTCACTGATGGTATGCCTTTGGGGTATATATTTATGGAACTGAGCTTAAATGCTGTCTGCCTCTTGATCATTGTATGAGCTGCTCTCTCTGTAACACTCTTCTGCCATGAGGTTCTGCCTTACCTCAAGCTCTGAGGAGTGGATCTGGAGCCATCTATGGACTGCCTCCTCTGAAACTATGTGCCCCCAAATAAACTTTTCCTCCTAAAATATTTCTTACTAGGTATTTTAGTCATAGCATCAAAAAAGCAGACTAAAACAATGTCCTAGAACCAAAACATATTAGGTACTCAAGAACTTAAATTATAAAGACAGTATTATGTGTGTTGAATCTTGAATAGTCAGGCAGATGAAAGCATTTCAGTATAATGATCATATAAAAATATAAATATTATGAATGAATATACAGCAAGGGGGCTATATGTCATTCTATATAGTGCGGAGGTATGTGTTAAAGTATACAGAGCACATAGAGCAGATATATTATCAAGAAGTGCATAAGAAGGCAGAAATTTTAAAAATTAAAGAATTAAGGAGACAGAAAAAGTCAGATGACATCCTTCACTGTGGGCATGTACACTGAAGGCAAGGAGGTATGAGTTCTTCACGATTCATCCCTACCAGGTATATAATGGCCTAGCTATGCACTGTATCTACAGTGGGGAGGACAGTTATTCCTCTGAGACCTGCAAGGTAAGGCCTTTGTCATTGCCTATGGTATAGCCTGAAAATCACACATAGGTTTTGACTGTTGATATTATTGGCTTATCATCTTCTGTTTTTTTATTCCTTCTAATAAAGTATGTGGCATTATTTTTAAATGTATGTTCAATATTCGTTTCTCATATATTATTTTTTATCAACATTTGTAACTTAAGTGTCAAAGACAGTTTGAAAAGTAGAAAGGATTTAAAATATAATTGTGCATTTGTGACTTACAATATAGGTCATGATATATGTGCCAAATAATGATAGAGTTGCAAGATGGAATATATAAAGTCATTATTATACTATAGTTGAAGATTTTGACACTTCTCAATTGGGATCTGGCTCATATAATAGGTAGAATATCAGTAAGTGTTAACATTTCACCTGTATGCTTCCCTATAGTCTGCCTACTGACACTAACCATAAACTTGACCTAATTAACATTCATGGGATACTTTATCCAATATTGGTAGAATACATATTCTTCTCAAGGTCAAATGGAATACTAACCATTATATATAAAACTTTTGAATTTAAAACACACCTTTCAAATTTAAAGAATAGACCTAACAAGAATATGTCTTTCATTAAAGTAAAAATAGATATGGAATGCAGAAACACATAGAGAAAATTATCACTTATTTTATGATTAATCAACCCAATTCTAAATAACACATATATCATAGAAGATATTTCAAGAAATTTAAAAATATTTTGTACAAAATGAAAATTATGAAATGAATATTATAAAAATATTTGAGATCAGGTGAAAATGTAAAAGAAATATAGAACACCATGTGCATATATTAAAAATAAAATCTAAAATCAGTAAACTAAATATTTATGATAGGAAAGTAGAGAAAAAAATATAAACCTATGGAAGCGGAGAAAAAATAATGAAATAATTAGGACAGAAATCAATGAAATTTAAAATGGAATATCAACAGGGAAATCAAAAAAATGTAAATCTTTTTGTAAAATAAATAAAATTATAGCATCTAGTAAGGATAAGGAAGAAAAAAAAGGAAAGACTAATTTCTAACATCAGATATGAAGGAGGAGTTTTTTTTATTTTTATTTTTTCTTTTATTGATCTTGATTCTGGAGTCATAAGGGCCTTCTCGGCATTGGATTTTATTACAGCAGGCCTGGTATTAATTTCTAAAGCAAAATCTAGTGCTTGGTAGTCTCTCTTTTCCTCAAAAAGAGGGTATCTCTCTCCATACTGTGTTGCCTATGATTGGAAAAGGTGAGACATGGATACAATATAGAGTTGTCCTCCCTAACCTTCTCAATATTTTTTTTAATTTCTGTGCCACATCTAGGTGCTCTAATCTTCCAACTGTTTTCCTCAGCCTTTGTGGAAATATTTTTGCATGTAGAGGGTTGTTTGAATTGATGTTTTTGGGTGGGAATGGAAGTTAGTACCTGGAAATTCGTATTCTCCTATCTTGCTGATGTTCACATCTATGTTACAAACTAGTGCTAGAAGCTATCACACTATTTCACTTCAAAGACAGATTTTTGTGGAAATTTTCTATAATAGCATTCTAAGGGATGCACTTTGGTTTGGACTTATGAGAAATTGTAAGTAAGGCAGACTCAGAACTCTAGATATCTCTTTCAATAGTCTTGCTTTTAAGTGAACCAGAGAAAAGTTCAAAAGAACTTGGGGGTAAGGGCGATTTTATTTATTATTTTTCAGATTATTTTTAATATGGAGGATTTCATGGGTGCATTTTGCATGCTAAAGTACATGTTCCAGTAGAGAGTGAAAAGTAACTTATTCCTCCCCATCAATCTTCACTATCAGTCATTTATTCACTTACTGAGTGACTTAAAAAACATGATCTTATTACATGATACTCTTTGAAACTATTTGAAAATCCTAAGAGAAATGGAAAAAGGAATAAATTCTTATTTTTCAGTGAGTAAAGGATTTTAAAAAGTATACAATTTATATTTAATATTAACTAAAACTCTGCAAGTCATACAAAAATGTATAAGAGAAAATGATAACATATACTACTATATAAAGAGAAGCAACTAAACCCGGGAAACAATTGTGGAGCAGACCTGTCTTCAAACCACAGTTCATAATTTATTAATAACTTTGAAAACATAACTGCATGAAATATATGTTAACTTGCATTTTACACTTAGCATTCTTTTAAGTACTGAAATTTGTTTTATATCATCAACAAAATAACATACTCTTGTAAGAAACTTTAGTAGCATTCACTAAAACAGAATTTGCCTTAGAATCCAGTTTTTATTATAAACAAAGTAATTAAAATAATTGAGAACATGTTGTTCCCCTTACTTACAATATTTCTGATATCATGTGTGCTGTATATAATAAGAACATAGCCAGGAATGAATGGAGGAGAGGAAAAAAAAAAAAAACCTACTCTAATGAGTATTACCATCATTCTTAAAATTGCTGAAATGAAATGTCTTTAAAATAAAGTAATGTAGACAAATATATATGAAATTAAAATTTTAAATTTGAATAATTATGTGATGATTTTCCCAAGAAAAGTGTTTTACTTTTTTTTTAATGAATAATTTGCACTGCCTTTAAACAGTATTATTGACCTTAAAAGAATATAGATAATATGTTTTCTATTATAATCTACTGCATAATTATTTCACAATACTTTGAAAATGTGTGGGGCATTTTTTCTTGAAAAAATGTTTCATATAATTTAGTTACAATCTTAAGACTACTGGGTGATAATGATGAATGCCAATAAAATCCACTGTTAATTTTAAAATCCCTTCCCTTCAAAAACTTACAAAGAACCATTCATTGGATATTCATGTCTAATTTTCATGAGCTAGAGAAAAACATAACCTCAGTACTCAGGTGTATAGATACATATTTTGTTGCTGGATATCACAATATTTTTAATGAATTACTATTATCAAGACAGAAGTAAACAGTGTTATTGAAACCTAAAAAAGTAACATATTTTGGTCAACCATTTTATAATGTAAAGTATTTGATTTCTAATAGTGAGAAAATAACACAAAATATCTTCTCTGTAGGTGAAAAAGACAAACACTGATAATTACTGGCCTGAATGAACTATTATAGTCTCACAATGATGTCATACTAAT
Source organism: Sciurus carolinensis (assembly GCF_902686445.1). Taxonomy (NCBI): domain Eukaryota; kingdom Metazoa; phylum Chordata; class Mammalia; order Rodentia; family Sciuridae; genus Sciurus; species Sciurus carolinensis. The sequence continues at coordinate 58,280,497 of NC_062217.1, read as the reverse complement.
TAACATTTTGCAATGTTTTTTGAATACATCTTCTGGCCCCATAGTAGTTGCTCAATAGAGATTTTCTGAACTTTATTATACAGACGTCCACATCTATGAAGTAGCTATAGCAATTGTGAATTTTAAAACAAATAGACAAAAACAATTTATGTCTTCCAACAAACTTGAGGAAGTTTCAAATAAAGAAGAATTTTTGGCAATAGGACTTTAAAGGCTTTATTTATTTTTAAAAGAAAAAGATAAATATCTTTTTGAGAAATAATATGTAGTTTTGTAAAGAATCCAATGTCCCTGGGAATCTTGGGACACACTTTTTGAGTTTGCTTCAAAATGAGTTTGTGTTCCAGTACTGAAGTTCTCAAATCTCACTTCTACACACCTGCTTTACCATGATCTTCCTCATCTCAGGAGAAACTTCATTCTTAAGTTTGGTAGCAAGAGCAAGGAAACACACAAAAACCTCAGTGTCATTATTTTGCCCTCCTTTTATCATCATAACACCATCATGCAGTCTGCCTAGAAATCTTGTGGGACTTGTTTTGAGAATAAATTCTGAATCTTATCATTTTCATCTTCTCTGTTTTAACACCCTATCTGGAAACTATCATCTCTAACTGATTACTGCCACAGCCTTCTGGCTATTGCATTAGCTGCTGTTGTCTCCTGGTTGTTGTAGTAGCCCATGCTTATTGATGTGGCTGGGTGATTTTTGCAGTAGTCATTAATTATTACAGTAGATCTTCTTTACTGTATTATTTAGTAGACTCCTGATCATTGCAAAAGTCCCTGACTATTAAAGTAGACTTCTAACTGTTCTTTTTTCCACCATTGGTCCTCTTCAGTTTCTTCTGAACACTATAGTCAGCATGATTTTGTTAAACTTGGTCAGATCACATCTCTGTTCTGCTGAAAATCCCCCAGTGCTTTTTATTTCACATACTATAAAAGCATTCCAGTGCTTTGTCTGGGATTAAATTCTTGTGCTCTCATACTCTTTCTAGCCAAACTGGTTACCTTCATTTGCCTCAAGCATGCTAAGAATTCTTCTATAAGTTTTGGAGATTACCCATTCATTGACTCCACACATGGAAATCATTTACTCCCTTAATTTGGGTCCTCTGTTTTGAAATATCATATTCTCTATAAAGTTTCTCAGATCTTATTAAAAACACAGTATCTCTAAAATACACCCTGTCCCTCTTTCTTGCTTTACATTTTACCTAGTACGTATTACCTCCTGTTATACTACACATTTTTCTTGCTTGTTTTCTCTGTGTCCCAAATGGATGGCAATTCAATAAAGAGGGTTCCTGGCAATTTGTTCATTACTATATCCAAAATCCTATGTTCCAAAATATGCATGCATATACAGTTGTGTAACAGTGAATGAATATCTCTATGTGTGATTAAAGGTTTATCTAATGAATGATCCAGAAAAAGACACAGGCATATATGTTGTATCTCATCTTGGCTAGAAGACTTAAAAAGGGAATGGACTTGTTGAAACAACTCCTCCTTTCTGGATGATTCTGCTGGATTTGAGGCATCTAAGCCAAAGATGCCCTCATTATTTTATATATGGGCCAATGTTCTCGTTTCTCCCATTTTTGATGTTTATATAACATGACTCAGAATTTGAAAAAATGTGCAGTGGGCAATGGCACAGTTCCTCTTCTTGTGGGAAAGTCCCTGTGGCTGGTGGAGAGTAATACATTCTAATGTCAGGATAATCTTTGCCTAGAGAGTGGGTTAGCCCTTCCGCAGGCTTATCTATTTCAACATGGCAATCTTCTCTGAGAAATGTCCAGGTTGGAGATAGAAGACAAATTAGGGACCATGATAGATTAGTAAAGACAGTGTGCTTGGACTGCCATGGTACCTACACTATAGTCTTTTGGAAAACTCAAATTCTTTATTACACTCTGAAAATACATAGATCCCAGAGGAATGCAGTAGTAAGGCATTAAAAGGATATTCACACTTATAAACACAGCACAGAGAGAGTCATACCTTAACAAAGTGGACCATCTACCATTCATTGACAGCATGATAGAGAGTAAAAACCCACAATGAAATTTGGACCTGTAGTTAGGAGTGCATTCTAGAGTGAATGGTTCAGATGTAGCCAGAGGAATAAAGCTATTTCTCCAAAATGCATCGGGAAAAGTAGCGATTAGAAATAGTAAAAAACTGAAAAGTATTAAAAACAGACTATATTCCCAGGGGCCTTCATACCCTATACATTGATATTTGAACACCGGCATGAACATTTCATTTCAATTAGTGGGGCATTACAATGTACTGACCTCTGTGATCTTAAGATCATCTTACTCTGACATAATTATGAAACTAACATAAGACACTAATGAGTTGTTGAGATTAGAAGGAGATAACTTTTCTTTGTTTTTGGTAAAGAATACAAAATCCTAGGTAAAATTAAGAGTGAGTTAAGCGGATGAGTATCGAGCAACTGGCACCATCGCATTTTTTCCAGGCTGAAAATCCTTCTCTTTCTTTTATATAGAAAATTGAGTATTTACAGAAAAGAAAGATCATTGGTTACTTCACATCCTTGTATTGAATTTAACTGATGATTTTCTGAAAGAAATCTAAGTAAATGTATAGGAGCCTGTTGCACCTATAGACATGTGATGCTACTCTGTGGCACGAGTGGATTCAACATAGTTTTAACTTCCTAGACTAAACAGACAGCTTTATGCTTCTTGGTATATATTTTGCTCTATTTCCACACCATTTTTTTCAGAAGAACCTGTCTTCTCTAATCAGTGTTTATTGATTCAGCATCATCCATTGAACATGGGTATAAAAGTCAATCAAATTTGATAACTTGGACACAGGAAACAAAAATCTTCATAATTATATAGGTCAACAAATTAAGTTGACAACTTCTGGGGATGCATAGCTAAGTTTCTATGTGGATTTTGACATTTTACTCCATGTTTTTCACCCCTTTTTAATATGAGTTGAGAATAAAGAGACAACAATGTATAGACCAAAAGTTTTAAAATTTGTTATATTTGAAAAACAAGTGCAGATTTGGAAAAATATTCCAGATAATTTTGTAACATAAGTATTGAATTAAATTTCATGTTATTTTTTCTTTTTTTATATGGATGTTTTATATTTATTAATCCCAAAGTTCTACAGTAATTACCAAACATCTTCCTCCAAATACAGTGCTGCTTCTCAAAATTCTGTTGACTAGTAGTAATTATATTTATCATGTGTATAATAATAATTCATGTTCTTTCATGCATCATGTCATTTAGGATTTGGGTCATCTGCAGTCAAACCCATATGACTCCTGTAATGCTCAAGAAGATATTAAAACATTGATTTAAAGCTTATAATTTATATGAATAAATCAGTATTGCAATTGCTTGAACTCCTCTTTAACAACAGCAACCCACAGAAAAGTTAAGAAATGTGATTCAACTAAAATGACCATTAGAAAGTATAAGGATGTAAAACACCAATCTATATTAATTAGTCATATTAACCTAATGGTAAATTTGGAATTATTATTTTCCTTTTATTTTATGTGAATTGAAAGTTAAATTAACTATCAAATGACTTGTAACTTGAGTTAAATTTTAAGGTTTCATATATTGCTTGCAGTAATTTGAATGTATTACTTTTATATTAGTTCTGGTTTGTTACAAGGTAGCAAATTGTAAATCTTCAATTAATTTTTAATATTCATAATCTGATTTTTTGTGCTTACTACTGAAGTCAACTACTCTTTATATCTTCTTTCAAATCAGTCTTTTAAATCATTTAGAATATTTTGGAAAATTAAGATATATTTTATTCACAGATTTTTTAAATATCATAATACATTTTTATTTCATGTTCTTGAAATTGAATCTTTCAGGTACTGTGGTCCTTTTTTAGAATTTTAGCTTTTTATTTTAATATTTGCTCCATACCCTGTTCTTCTGCTCATTTTCCTACTCATTTATTTTAAACTCAAAGATTATTATATATTCTTTTTTCTCTGGTCCTTATCACATCAATATAGGCAAAATACAGTAGTAATTTTGTAGTGATTTTCTGCTTTGACTATTTTGTCAATTCTAGAAACTTCTAGTTATATAGAGAATATTGGTGACAGATATTTTTACTGTTTGGAAAGTCTCCAGATATTTCAGTTTGACTCTGTTTTTTCACAGATCAGAAACTAAAGATGCAGACACATAGTGATTTCACAAAGCTTACCCAGGAAGTTAAAAGAACATTTCTAAGTCAGAGATGTAAAAACTTAATTTGTCATGGGAATTGAAGAATTTGAGTAATTAATATTTTAGTAAACCCATCTCATTTCACAATACATCTCATATATTTCATGCTATCTTATGCACTTTGTATGTATTAACTTAGATAATTTTCAAATTCAGTTTTACTTCAAAAAAGTTACTATCATACATTTTTATGGACTAAAAAACTGAATTATGAAGAGATTTAGATATATGTCTGGGACCACATAGCAGATGCATACCTTGAAATCTGTTTTGATTTCACAGCCTAAATTTTTTTAACATAATTCTCTACACATGAAGACTTTAGTACGCAGAGTACCTAAAACTTAGAAGTGTTGTTTCCTTCCTATGCTCTCTGCCTTAGCTCTACTTACACCATCATTTTCTTCAACCTGTAAACTTTTTCTTTCTTCTTTGCATTATTTCTTCAATTCCCTTTCCTAGCCAAGTCCTGGCTATTCCTAGATCATTAAATCTTGGAATTGAATGGGACCTTGGAGTCTGCTCTAGCTCTTTCATGTTACATATGAGGAAATTGAAACCCAGATACTTAAAATTACTTGCCTTAGGCCCTGCAGCTACTAGACGGTAGGACTACAAATCAAAGCATATCTTCTAAAAGATATATTCTCCTGACAGTGGACTTTTTCCTTTCACAAAATGTTTATTGTACAATGGTAAAACTATGTCAATTTAAAATTGTATAAAAATATTTCTAAAAACGTGAAAGAATAATCTGTTTCTCAATTTCTTTTCAAGAATTGACTAATAAATTTGACCTTATAAGACTGAGCATTAACTTTCCTAAAATATTGCTTGCTTTCTTATAATGTGAATAAGATAGCAATTATACTATTGTATGTGTCAGGCCCATGAATGGTGGCTGGCATGTAAATTAGTTAAAAATCTTTTAGACATAATATAATAAATTGTTATTTTTCCATCAAATCATGAGTGATGACATTTGAAATATGTCTACTAGACATTCCTTAAGTGGCAAATGAGCATAAAAATTCCATTGTTTTATGTTCTTCCCCTCTTTCCTGGAAACTCCTAAGAATTCTCTGTAGGATTTCTTCATTCAACCAGACAGTGCAAAAATTGAAATGTGGAGCATCCAGCAGATAGTGTTATGAGCAGACTTGAGCGAATGTACATTATTTCAGACTACATTACAATGAGCCAGAATTCACCTCTCTCAATATAACTATAAGGAAGACTGAGAAAGATAATCTTTCAGTATCTCTAGGAATGGAAATGAAATTCATGAACATCCTAGCATTACAGACCTTAAATTAAGTTCTCATTTGGTCCACCTCAAAATGGGATAATATTCTCATTATTAAAGGCCAAACTTTTTTCACATCAAAAGGATCTAAGGAAAATGGGTGAGATGATGTAATCAAAAAACCAAGTTTTATAAATCCTATAAATTATAACTTATTCAGACACATTTTTTTCTTTATGTATACAATTTATTCAGTTACACATACTCAAATGATTCTACTCTAGCAGGTGCAATCCTGCCATTCATATTTCAAATTCTGTATCCAATGTCTGCTTTGTGTCAAGGTTGACACTTGGTATATTTTACTACATGTGACTGTGACAAACATTTGAAATGATAAAGAACAACTTCTCTACCTATTCTTGAGTGAATACTCATCTTTATGTGTATTTCAACATACATAAAACTTAAATGTTTTCCAACTATTTGTCTCTTTGGTAATTAAAAGCAGAAATAATTTCATATCTCTATACCTTTTAATTTAAAGGAACTAAATGCAAATACAAGATTTTTAGCAATAGGTGTTCGCTATATAGAGTCCTTAAAACAAATTTAATATTTTTTAACCTACTCAATATGATCATCTGCCATAACAAAAAATATAATCATAGTGTAAATTATCAAAACCTTAAGAAACAATACAAAATATAATCATAGTTGTAAATTATCAAAACCTTAAGAAACAATACAATACTACAAATCTCCTGGAACATTTACCTAATAACATACATTGCATCATTTTTCCTCTGGAAAATGACTAGTGTCCTAAGACTCACATTACATATCTTTGGCCTCCACTATAATTGACTCCGTAGTGATAGACAACTGAGAATCAAAATTTATCTGCTGGAAATATGAGGAAGTTCATGAACTACATTCAGTTTTAGTTTTTTTTTTTTGTTTGTTTTTTATTCTGTGGTGTAATTATAAGTTTATAGTTTGAACACATAAACTCAAATTTTAAGCTATTTTATTCTTCCTTGTAAGTTAAGATATTCAGAAAAATGAGTTAAGAGAAAAAGATAGGAGCTGATTTACAGAGAGAAACACAAAATGCACAAAGATTCCTGGTTGCTTTGTCCAATGGTAGTATAACTTCTGAGGTTTGTAGTGTTTCTCTATGGATTATCTTATATTTATTCTTTAAATATTGTTGAACAGGTTTATGTAAGTAAAATAAAAAGATCTTCAATGAGAGTAATTCTGTATCTCTCAGATACAGGCAAGTAGTGTATATAAAGAGTATGTCCACTCAAGGTAGCAGGCATTTTATAATTTGCTTTGAACAACAAATGTTAGAAAGACCATATAACAGTATAAGCAAGAATAATCTTAGTCTTTAAAACTCTAAAATGTTGAATACATTTTGAATTTCTATGCAATAGTAGTTCAAACACTGACAACATTATAGTGACTTGTTTAAAAAAATTACAATCTCTATTCTGAATGTTTCCATATATTTACTGCCCTCAGTTCCTACTGAGAATTGAGCATACATACGAGAAGGAATGTAGTGCCCAGAAGGCTTAAAGCTGTTCAAGAACTGGTCTGTGGATTCATTAGGGGAAAACCTATTTTAGCTCATCCTGAATGAACATAACACCAATAAAGAACTTCTGGTCTCAAGGTGCAGAAGTGTAATTTTCTCTTCGTTATGAGCTATAATTGGTGAATGTATTAATATTTGTGACTCTCAAGGAGAGGTACTATCACTTGTTATTAGCTTCACAAATAGATGTAATGGCAACACACTTTTCACTTACTGGCAGGTGATGACATTTGAGTGTCATGGTTTATTTGAAAGAAATGGAATATTGTTCTTAGAAAAGCAAACGTTCTCTTCACTAACAGGATTATAGCCAGAAATATTTTCCAAGGACAAAATTATGACTGCCTCCTCATTTGTCAAGTAAGAAGATTGTCTGTTATGAGGACCTCTATGCTATAGGTAGCACAAAATACAATTGAGTAATTCCTAGGTTTAAAATAACACATTATTCAGGAGATTAATAATGCCAGGCAAGAATGGTTATTATCATTTGTAAATGACTTTTTACAGATACCAAACCATTAACAGAAAATGAATGAATGTAAAGGAAGGAAATACAAATATTTTGCCAAATTAATAGTGCTTAGCTATTTCCCCAGGAAAGTCATAATTCTGTTTATATCCACTTCAAATATACATTTTACTGACTCTCAAACTTGCTCCAAGATTTAATATTTGTATGCCAATTGAATAACTGTTTATATATCTCTTGGTGGATTATTTTAACGTTCTTAACATTGTTCTTCTCTCTGTCTCAGTCATGCCTGGATAAATCATTGATAATTCTCCCAATTCAGAACTGAGGAACAGATCTTTACTCACTACTGCCAAGGAAATTATGGACATTTCCAATTTTCAAACTTCTATCTCCCTTCCTCCCATTCTCCCTCCTTTCCTCCCTTCCCTTCATTTTTCTTCATTTTCTTTCTTTACTGAAGTGCTTGTCCAGTTGACTAAAAGTCAAAAATGTTTAAAAAAAATTCCACATCCACGGAGCTAGATATGAAGGTTTCCAACAAAATTTTAAACATGATTGCATCTGTTCCATCCACAATATAGAGTTACAATATCTTGTATAAGCAAGTATAAATGAAACAAGGACAAATTCCTACAATAATCTTCAGGGGATCCACTTATGACCTATATTCCTGGTTTGCTGATCCTGAATTCAGAAAGCAAAGGAAATAAGACAAGAACAAGATTAAACATTTCCTGAAGGATTTACTTTGCTAGAAAGCGGAGATTATATTTTTCTCATTGCCACATTGGCAAAACCAAACCTTGGATAAAAGATGAAAATAAAACTCTAAAGATAGAATATACTTTCTTTGTGCATGTAAATATATTAAATATAATTTAAATCTTTGTTTACTTTTAATATATTATCTACATATTGCTCTTTTCCATATTTCCACAACTGGCTTCTTGCTCATTCAAGAGAATGAACTTGAAGTTAGAAAGTTTACGAAAGTCAGTGTTAAAGATCCCCATTAACATAAAGTTTTTAATCTCATAAATTCTACAAGGGGCATTTTCCTTGATTAGATACATTTATCTTAATGTTGTTATTCTGTTATTTATAAGGTATAAGAAAAACATATTTGCAATATATCATGTAATGAAATTGGGTGACCATATTTCATGTTAATAATAGGACAAGAGGGTCCACTAATTATATACATATATGGAAACTTATTGCCAAGTGTTTTCTTCAGGAATGGGACCTTCCAGGTAGGCCAGAGGTATCCTTCTTTATCCTGACTTAGACAATATATTATTTTACAAATAGTGGGTTAACTATTAGGGGCATAATGTGCCTGAATTGAAAAATGTAGAAGCTGGTAGACAAATTTTCATGGCTCTTAATATCCTTAAGCATTATTAATTTTAAATTTATCAAACTTTTCCAGGTTCATAGATTTAAAAAGTTCCACAAACAATTTCACCAAAAAGGATAATTCCCCTGTGCATATTTTGGATGTCATCATTTCCATTTCCTTTAAATTGTTCCTTTATTTGACTATATATCTTTGAATAATATATTTATATCACTTACTTTAAGTTTTTCAGAATGATTATTATACCCTATAAAAAATAAAATCTAATTGTCTTACCATTTCAGTGAAATATAGTCACATGCAGTAACATGAGTATAATTCTCTAAGAAACACTTCATTCTAGAGAAAGCAATCAACTTTTTTGTGCCCTTTTTAAAATTTTTCTGTTCATTTACCAATCATGTATCATTAAACACTCACCAATGTGTAGGAGAATGTATACGTGTGAGCATCAGTGTGCACTTTTTTATCTAGTTTACTGGTCCTAGGGAACTCTCAGGTCAATATCAGTAGAATTATACTTTTGGACCTGAGAGATTTCCCTGAGAAACATTCTTGATGTGATGCTTCAATATTCTAGCCAGAGAATTAAACAGTAGCTCCCAGAGGGAAGTTTAATTAAGGAAGAAGTAAATACTTTGTCTCTTTTGTCTTCGTGTGTGTGTGTGTGTGTGTGTGTGTGTGAGAGAGAGAGAGAGAGAAAGAGAGAGAGAGAGAGAGAGAGAAAGAGCGAGAGAGAGAGAGAGGAGTTGCTGTCCCCAAAAAGACTTTTAACCAACTCTCCTGTTTCTTTAACAAAATCTCTATCATTTCCCTGTTTCTGGTGCTTTTATTTCCCAGGATTTGGGGATATCCCATGCCTTATAATATGGACTTCTCTTTCTCCCAGTTAAGCTATTTTATTTTCTTGTTGTGAGTTAGTACTATTGCAAATGCTTTTCAGTCACACTCTAAAACTTTATTTCTGTCTCTTCCATTTGTCTAATTCCTTGGTATCCATACTTTTTATTTTACCATCATTGTGAAGAAATATCAATTAATTTATATAAGCTATTTGTTTAAAAGGAAGCAATGTCCAATTTTTAGTGTAAGAATTCTTCATATTGTCACCAAATTTGCACCTATAACAGCCAGATATTTATAAGAAAATACTGAACTTTCTGAAAAGGAAAAATCACATAACCATATCAATGTATATCACTCGTGATAAAAATATTCAAGTACCAGAGAGTATACTCCTCAAATTCATAAAAAAATTACTACAAAAATTCACACAACTAACGTCATACATCATGGCAAAAAACAAGTAGCTTTTCACTAACATCAGGAACAAGACAAAGATGTGCTCTCTTACCACACTTATCAACATTATACTGCACATTCTAGCTAGTGTACTAAGCAAGGAAAATACAGGGTATGTAGATTTGAAATTTAAAAAATCTGCTTGACAATTACATAATCAACTATGTAAAAATATGAAATAATTGATAAAAACAAAGGAAATAAATTACTATATCAAGGTTACAAGATATAATGTTAACATACAAAAGTTATTCACTTTCCTATATACCCACAATGAACAATAGAATTTGAAATTAAAAGCACAGTACTATTTGTATTAGCAACCCTCAAAGAAAGAAATACTTACGTATAAATCTAGCAAAATATGTTCAAGATCTATATTCAAAAAATACAAAATTTCAAAGTAAGAATTTAAGTAAATCAAACAATGGAGAGATACTTTATGTTCATGAATAGAAAGAATTAATATTCTTAAGGTATCACTTCTTCCTGAGTTAATCTATAGATTCAAAGAATTCACTGTTAAAACCACTGTTGACAATCTGACTCTAAAATTTATATGGGATGGAAAAGAACCATAAAAGCCAACACAATATTAAGACAGAAGAACAACTCAGAGAACAGATATTATTGAAAGTCAAGAATTACCAAAGCTACAGTATTCAAAATTGGAGTGGTATTGCTAAAAGAATAGATGAAGAACTAAGATAAAGACACCAGAAATACATCCAATAGATAGCTTCAACTGATATTTGTCAAACTAACAAAGAGAATAAAATTAACCCTTCAACAAATGGTGCAGAAACAATAGGACCTCCATAAGCAAAAATGAAATAAAGTAAAATAGATTGAAAAATAAAAGCTTGGATCTAAAGAAAACTTGCCTATCTCACAAAAATAAAACAAAATAGATCCTAAACCTGAATGTTTAAATCATAGTCCTAGAAAATAACATAGGAGAAAAACTACATGTCCACAGATATGAGGGTGACTGATAGATCATCAAAAGAAGATACATGGAAGAAATAATTGACAGAATGGACTTCATTGAAATGATAAATTAATGTTTTTTGAAGGGCAATGTCAGGAAAGTAAGAAGAAAACACAGACTGGTAGAAGATATTTGCAAAGGACACATCAAAAAAAGTACTGTTATCCAAAATACACAAGAAACAATTAAATAACAACATTAGCAATACAAACAATTCAATTAGAACATAAGTCATAGATATAGATATGGAAAATGAGCATGTGAAAAGATGTTTCACATCAAATGTCATCAAGAAAAAATTAATTAAAACAGCAATTCTGATAACCTCTACTTAGAATGACCAAAATCTAAAACACTGAAAATAATAATTGTTGGAGCAGATTTGGATCAACAGGATCTCTCATTAATTACTGATAGAAATGCAAATGGTACACTAGCTTTGGAAGAGATTTTCGTAGTTTCTTTCAAAACTAAACACTTATCACACAATCAAGCAATCATGCTTAATCAGCATTAATTCAATATAGTTGAAAACATGTTCACATCAAAAGCTGCTCTCGGATATTTATAGCAACTATTTTCATAATTGCAAATATTTGGAAACAACCAAGATAACCTTCAGTAGATGAAAGAAAAAACTGCAGTACATCTAGACAATGGAATATTGTTCAGTTATACAAAGAAATTAGCTATCAAACCAACAAAGCACATAGAGAAAACTTAAATACATACTACTAACTGAAAGAAGCTATATGCTGTGATTCCACCTATATCAAGAAGAAAAGGCAAAATATGTTAGGCTATAAAATGTTCAGTGGTTCCCAGGGGACAGAGGGAGGGGTAGGATAAATAGGTGAATCACAGAATGTTTTAGGGAAATGAAAACATTTTGCTTAATGCTTAATTGGTGGATGTATGTTGTTATATATTTGTCCAAACCAGTAAGATATATGAAGAGTGAACTCTAATGTAAACTACATTCTTTGGGTGATTATGATATGTGAATGTAGGAGTATCAGTTGTCACATATGTAGTACTTTGGTGGAGGATTATGATGATGTGGGAGGATTTGCATGTGTAAGTAGTGTAGGGAAGTTATAAGAAATCCCTATACCCTCTTCTCAATTTTGGTTGTAAGCATAAAATTACTCCATCAGATACACACCTATATGTTATTTATATATAAATATATATATGCATGTGCATTGATATCCATTTATTCCAAAATATGTTCTTAAAAATCTGACTAAATTGTTGAATAAACATGAGAAAAATACAAAGTAACATTTTGCATGAATTCTGTAATTCATTTAATAAATGTCTGATGTGAAGAAAAAGTACAAAAATTCCTAAGTGTACAGTTTAATGAATTTTTACAGATAACATAACCAAAACCATGTGACTACTTTCCAGAACAAGAAATAGAATATAACCATTATCTAAGGTTTTGCGCACCACCAAAAGATTCCCTCCCAGTTGCCATTCGTTTCTTGTCCATAGACTTCTAAAACTTAAAAAGAAAGTTTTGAAAATATTACACAGAAAGACTTATAAATGTACATATGATAATTGAATAACTGAATTAGTAATTATATTAATTATGTCACATTAAAGTATCTCTCTTTTCTCAGGACATTAAATTTTTTGGATTTTATTCTTAAACCTAGAACATTGAAATAACTATTTAAGGTCCCACATACAGAAAATAATTTTAAGAATTAGCCTTAGAAAGGTATTAATAGTGGACCCATGAATCAATAATATCCAGTGATCCAAGATTTGTGATTGATATCCTGTAGTCACAAGAAATAGGTTGAGAACACTTAGCATCCACTCTTAGCATTTTCCCAGATTGTCATATATTCTCATTAACCAGAGACATGGGTTGTACAATGGAACTCTTGAACTTATTTTCTCCATTTAACTGTAATTTTTTACCTTTGAGTAATCTCTTCTCAAAACCCTACCAAGTGCTCTAGCCTCTGGTAATCACCATTCCACTCTCTATTTCTATGAGATCATTTTTAAAAATAGAATATATATTCTACACATGATTGAGAAAATGATGTAGCTATCTTTCAGTTCTGTTCCAAGAAAAGGGGGAAAGATAAACCTTAGCACAGATTATTTTTACATTTGAAAGACATATTTTCCACTGATTTTTACATTAATTTGAAAGATATATTATCCACTATTTTGAGGGTTAACTGGAAATAACTAACACATGTAATTTAAAAACTCCATTATATACATTTTAAATGAATTTATGTTATATATGAAGGAAGTTTACTGCTAGTTCCATAAAACATTCTCTCTCAAAGAATTTCCATAGCAATTTGTAAGAGTCATCTCTACCTGCAATTATAAAAATAATCTGGAGAAGGGTCAATATGGTGGAGTAGAGGAGGTTACTAACTGTCCAAGTTGCTCCTTGGTGCAAGACCAGGAAAGTCTTGCTTCTCTTTGAGGTCGTTGAAAACAGAAATCCTACTGGGATTTAATACTTGACTCTCAGAACAGCTTAGGAACTCAAAAGTTTGGATAGATTAAAATAAAAAAAAATAATAATAAGATAAAAAATCCACCACTGGCACCAGAGGCCAATTCAAATCCACCACAGGCAGGTTGAAGAGGGGATCTAAGAGAGATCGCATTTCGGGTGGCACTATGGCAAGTCTTGAAGTGGAGAGAACAGTGATTTGGGACATCGTCAAGCTCATTCAGCAGATTAGTTACACTTGGTTTTCATGTGAGAGTGATGCTGCCTGTTTACCAGTAGCCTGCAGAGAGCTGCCACCTTTTCCCACTGCATTATTGTGACTGGTGGATGTGGGTCCAAACCCAGGTGCCCAGTCTTGTGTAATTCCAGCTGGATTTGAAAATCTGACCCAGAGTGTGACTAGAAAACCAGGTTAAATTCATATGTAGAAAGTGCTGTACCAAGGGTAATTCAAGACACTCAGACCTAAAACATCCTGGGTATCTCTCACACTTTAGTCTCATGTTTTACAGTACCAGATGGGGACAAATGGTGACCTGATCAGGTAAGGGGAGAGTGAATGTGTGCTTTGGGACTGAGCCCAGATGGCCAAGATATGGGAGCCATGGGGAGGTAGAAGTGGATGAAGGACCAGCTCCTCTGCTGCTTGAGCAGAACCCAGGGGACATTTCAGTGATAAAAATGTCCAGTGTGAACTGGAAGCAGCTGGACACTGGAGGTACACTGATTTAAGAGCTTCACCAAATATTCCACATAGCAGCAGGGAGTCTAGCTAGGCCCAAACACTACCACTAAGAGCTCCACTTCTGGGAAAACATTTCACAGAACTCTAAAACAACCCATTGCTGTGAGTGGAGTAGGCAACATCCTTTAACCTGCCTCACAACATACTATTGAGAATAGTAACCTGACTAGCTCCACAAAAAGAATGATTGACAGCCCCCAACTACTATTCTTATGTGCAATATGTACCTCAAGAAAAAATTGTATAGAAAGACAATTGGAACAGACAAGCAGCATATAATATTATAGACAATTTTGACTATTGCAATGGAAACAATTCCTTAATTTCCATTAAGAAACTTTTTTTTTTAACTCTTGTGTGCTGAATTGTCCATGGACATTTGTATGTATACATATTTGTCTCACTCATTTCCAGCATTTCTTGAAGGTTGGTATTTTCTTGATTCTGTCTTTTGAGGACTAGGAGTTTTTGATTAGTATACCTTAGTGTTATTTTATATTATTTTTATATTGCTTTCCTTCTATTTCCCTTGATTTTCTTCTTCTCTTTTCATTTTCTAACAGCCAAATTCTGTTGTTTGCTCTTTCACTCTTTCTTTAAGTCTTTACTAGTACTCTCTCTCATCCTCCCTCTCAATTATTACATCATACATCCCCTCTAAATTCTCCATCTTCACCTCTTTTTGAAATAGTAAACCCTTCTGTAAATATAATATCTCTACTGTTGGCAATTACATATACCAGTTCCATTTATAGTGCCAATTAACATTGTAGATGCCAAAACAGCAACTAAGTATTTAGTTTAATGCTGAATATTAATTATGTTGGTGGTTATTGTTTCTTTCCCTAAAGCATGAGGTACTAGAAATTTATAGGAACACTATAAATTCATAGGGAAAAAACTCTGCCACTTCAGATTTTTACTGATAAATGGGTATACATACACACAGTATGAAAAAGCAAGGGAACAAAACATGCTAAATAAATCAAAATACCTCATTAACAGAATCCAATGATGTCACAATGGGGGAAATGACAGATAAGGAATTTAGAAAATTCATAGTTAAATTGATATACAAGATAAAGGACAAGGTAAGGAGTGAAATTAGAAAAATCCAATAAGTAAATGATCACTTCAATAACAAGATAGAAATACTAAAGAAGAATCAAGTGGAAATTCTTGAAATGAAGGAATTAAACAAAATGAAAACTCAGCGGAAAGCATCACCATCAGACTAAACGATATAAAAGAGTTTTAGGCAATGAAAACAAAATATATAATCTGCAAAATAAAGTTGACCATCAAGAAAAGATGTTAAGAAAAAAAAAGATGTTAAGAGACCATAAACAGAAATTTAATGAAATATAGGATAACAAGAAAAGACCAAATGTAAGATTTATCAGGATAGATAAAGGCTCAAAGATGTAAACCAAAAGAATGAACAAAGTTTTCAATGAAATATCAGAAAAATTCCCAAACCTAAAGAATGAAATGGAAAATCAAATATAGGAGGCTTAAAGGATCCCAACTATACAAAATTATAACTGAACCATACCTAGCCACATTATTATGAAAATGCATAACATACAGAGTAAGAAATGGAGTTTTAAGGATGCCAGAGAAAAATTACCAGTCACATTTGTAAAGAAATCAATCTGGACCTCAGCTGATATCTCAACCCAAACCATGAAAGTGAGGAGGTCTTGGAATAATATATAGCAATCCCTGAAAGAAAATGGATGCCAACCAAGTATACTATATCCAGCAAAAGTAAGCTTCAGATTTGATGATAAAATAAAAATCTTCCATGTTTCAAACATTGTTGCATCTATGTACATCAAAAAACATTTCTCAATTTCTAGAATCAAATAAAAAAAAAAAAAACACAATAACACTGGGTGACTTTCATATCTCTCTCATCACTGGATAGATCATCCAAATAAAAACTAAATAGAAAAGTTCTAGAACTAAATAATATAATTAATAATTTAGATTTAATAGATATATATCAAATATTTTATCCATCACTGACTGAATACACTCCCCTCTCAGTAGCACATGCATCATTTTCTAAAATGGACAACATCTTATGCCTCAAATCAATGCTTAGCAATGCAACAAAATAGAGAAAAAATATTGCATTCTATCTAATCATAATGGAATGAACTTATAAATCAATGATATAATAAAAATAGAAGTTATTTTAATACTTGAAGACTAAAAAATGTGCTATTGATTGATCAAAGGATAACAGAAGAAATTGGGGATGAAATTAAAAAGAAAATAGAGGTAAATGAGAATATTTATACAACATACAAAATCTCTGGGACACTATGAAGGTGGTTCTGTGAGGAAAGTTTATAGCACAGTGTTCACTCATTAAAAGAATAGAAAGTCACCAAATAAATATTCTAACATTACATCTCAAGGCCCTGGAAAAAGAAATAATCAACAATAAAAGAAATAATTACAACCACAATAATTGGATCCTAATTGGAACAAGTTATGTACTTATTCTATGAATGTTTATATCAAAATACTCTCTACTGTCATGTGTATTTATAAAGAATAAAAAATATTTCTCTTTATATAGAATCCTAAGTTATACATATAATCAAACTCTAATTCAAGTTAATTAAATTATAGACCAGGTTCATAAAAATCATGCTATTACTTTAGTCTAAGTTCTAGTTTGACATTAAAACATAAAGTGTCAAAGATATTAAATTTCCCAATGATAATATGAACTGTATGTATTCCTCAACTTATCACCAACTGTGAAAGCAGTAATATTTATTATAAAAGGAAATATTACCCATTATAAAAAATTTAAGTATGACATGAATCTCAAAAATAACAGTATTTACAAATCTTATAAAAAATTCAAAGAAGAAATTGAAACATAAAAAATCAAAAAATAAAATATTTGATTCTTTGAAAAAAAACAACAAAATTAATAAACACATGCTAACCAAGAGAAAGAGAAAAATCTCAAATTTCTAAAATTCATAATGATGATGAACTAATAAGAGTGAAATACAGAGATAATCAGAAACTATTTTGAAAACTTACATTCCAATGAAATAGAAAACCTTGAAGTAATCTACAAATGTCTACAGATATAGGATCTACCCAAACTGAATAAGGAAGTCATACAATATTTAAACAGATAAGTCGCAAGCAATAAAATTTTGTATGCCATCAAAAGCCTACCAACAAAGAAAACATCAGGATTCTGAGCTCAGATGGATTCTGAGCTGAGTTCTACCAAACCTGCAAAGAAGAATAAACACCAATCCTGTTCAAACTATTTCACAAAATAAAGAAGGAGGGAACCCTTTCAAACTCATTCTATGAAACTGGTATCATCCTGATCTCAAAACAAAGACACGGGAGAAAGAAAATTTCAGAACAATACCCCTATGAACATAGATGCAAAAATTCTTAATATAATAATGGCAATATGCATGCCAAATATATTAAAAATGAAGTGCATCATGATCAAGTAGGTTTCATTCCAGGAATGCAATGTAGTTCAAAACATACAGAAATCAATAAAGGTAAATCACAATGTCAATAGACTCAAATCTAACTGGATACAAGATCAGAGACCCTGCATCTACTAAAATAATCACATGATTATCTCAATAGATGCAGAAAAAGCATTTGACAAAATACAGCATCCATAATTTTCAAAGCACTAGAAAAACTAGGCATAGGAGGGAAATACCTCAACATTTTAAAAACTATATATGTGAAAACGAAGGCCAACACCATTCTAAATAGAGAAAAACTGAAAACTTTCCCTCTAAAAACTGGAAGAAGACAGGGATACCATTTTGTACCACTTCTATTCCCCACAGTCCTTGAAACTATAGACAGAGCAATTAGACAAAATAAAGAAATAAAATGATACAAATAGAAAAAGAAGAGCACAAACAATCCCTGTATACCAATGACATGATCCTGTATTTAGAAGACAAAAAATCTCCACCAGAGAACTTTGAGAACTCATAAACAATTTCAGCAAAGTAACAGAATTTAAAATCAATACCCATAAATCAAATGTGTTCTTATACACCAATGATAAATGAGCTGAAAATGAAATTAGGAAAACTATCTGATTCATAATACCTTCAAAAAGTAAAATTAAAAAAATCTGGAAATCAAACTAATAAAAGTGGTGAAAGAACTCTACAGTGAAAACTATAGAACAATGAAGAAAGAAATTGAAGAAGTCCTCAGAAGATGCAACGATCTCCCATGTTTTTAGATAGGGAGAGATAATATTGTCAAAATGACCATACTACCAAAAATGCTATACAGATTTAATTCAATTCCTATTAAAATTTCAATGATGTTCTTCATAGAAATAGAAAAACAATCAAGAAATTTATTTGGAAAACTCATAGAACCTGAAGAGCCAAAGCAATTCTTGGTGAGAAAAGTGAAACAGGAGCCATCACAATATCAGACTTTAAATTATGCTACAGAGCTATAATAACAAAAGCAGCAGGGTATTGATACCAAAAAAGACACAAAGACCAATGGAAAAGAATAGAAGATGCAAAGACAAATTCACATAAATACAGTTATCTGATACTAGACAAAGGTGTCATAATAACAAAATGAAGAAGAGATAGCCTCTTCAACAAATGATGCTGGGAAAACTGGAAATCCATATGTAGTAGAATAAAATTAAACCCCTATTTCTCATCCTGCACAAAATTCAAATCTAACTGAATAAAAGTTCTAGGCATTAGACCAGAGACCCTGCATCTACTAGAAGAATATGTAGGCCCACCATCGCATCATATTGACTTATGAACCACCTGACTCATAAAGATCCTAAAGTGCAAGAAGTAAAATTAAAAAATCAAAAAATGGAATGATATCAGACTAAAAAACTTCTTCACAGCAAAGAAAACAATCAAGAGTATGGAGAGTCTACATAATTGGAGAGAATTTTATCTCTCTCTCTACATATTTTTATTTGTTTTAATTAGTTATACATGACAGTAGAATGCATTTTGACACATCATACATAAGTGGAGTATAACTTCTCATTCATCTGGTTTTACATGATATAAAGTTACACAAGTCAGGTAATCACATAAACACGTAGGATAATAATGTCCAGTTCATTCTAATATCATTACTACCCCCATGCCCCTTCCCTTCCCTTCACTCCCCTCTGTCTCATCCAAATTACCTCTACTCTCCACCCACCCTTATTGTGAACTAGCATCCACATACTAGAGAAAACATTTGGCCTTTGGTTCTTTGGGACTGACTTATTTTGCTTTGCATAATAGTCTCCAGTTCCATCCAAAACTGTGATTTCATTCTTTAAGGATGAATAACATTTCATTGTGTATATATACCAGTTTCTTTATCCATTCATCGATAGAAGAGCACCTAGATTGGTTCCATAGTTTAGCTATTGTGATTGAGCTGCTATAAACATTGATGTGGCTGCACCACTGCTGTATGTTGATTTTAAGCCCTTTGGATATAAACCTAGGAGTGCGATGACTTTGTCAAATGGTTGTTCCATTCCATGTTTCTTAGGAATCTCCATACTGCTTTCAAGAGTGGTTGCACCACTTTGCAGTGTCCCACTAGCAATGTATGAGTGTACCTTTTTCCCCACAACCTTGCCAACACTTATTGTTGCTTGTATTCTTGATTATTGCCATTCAGACTGGAATGAGATGGAATGTCAATGTAGTTTTGATTTCCATTTCTCTAATTGCAAGAGATGTTGAATACTTTTTGTATATTTGTTGATCAATTGTATTTCTTCTGTGAAGTGTCTGTTCAGCTTATTTGCCTATTTATCCATTAGGTTATTTGTTGTTTTTTTTTTATGTTAAGTATTTTGAGTTCTTTATATATCCTAGAGATTAATGTTCTACCTGAGGTGTGTGTGGTAAAGATTTTTTCCCAATCTGTTGGCTCTCTCATGTTACTGATTGTTTCTTTTGCTGTGAAGAAGTATTTAGCTTGATTCCATTCCATTTATTGATTCTTGATTTTTCTTCTTGTGCTTTAGAAATCTTGTTAAAGAAGTCTGTTCCCATGCCAACATGGTAGAGATTTGGGCCTACTTATCCTCCTATTAGGCACAAAGTCTCTGTTCTAGTGTCTAAGTCTTTGATCTGCCGTGAGGTGAGAGATAGGGGTCTAATTTCATTTTGCTACATGTGGATTTCCTTTTTCTCTAGCACCATTTGTTGAAGAGAGTATATTTCCCCCAAGGTATACTTTTGGCACCCTTTTCTAGTAGGAGATAACTGTATTTGCCTGGGTTTGTCTCTGTGACTTCTATTCTGTACATTGGTCTATGTATCTATTTTGTGCCAATACCATGCTATTTATGTTACTATGGCTTTGTAGTATAATTTAAGGTCTGGTAGTGTGATGCCTCATTTCATTTTTCGTGCTAAGGATTGTGTTGGCTATCCTTAGTCTCTTATAAATTTCATGATTGCTTTTTTCTATTTCTATAAAGAATGTCATTGGAATTTGATAGGAATTGCATTAAACCTATATAGTATGACCACTTTTTAACATTTTTTTAGATGTTGATGGATGTTTATTTTATTCATTTATTTATATGTCACGGTGAGACTCAAACCCAAACCCTCACACATGCTAATCAGGTGCTCTACCACTGAGCCACAACCCCAGCCCAGTCATATGGCCATTTTGACAATATTAATTCTGTTTATCTAAGAGCATGTGTGATCTTTCCATCTTCTAAGGTCTTCTTCAATTTCTTTCTCTAATATTCTGTAGTTTTCACTGTAGAAGTTTTTCATTTCTTTTGTTAGATTGATTCCCAAGTATTTTATTTTTTAAGGCTATTGTGAATGGTGTATTTTCCTAATTTTTCTTTCAGTGGATTCATCACCGATGTATAGGAACACATTTGATTTATGGGTTTTGATTGTATATCCTGTTACTTTCCTGAATTAATTTATTAGTTCCAGGACTTCCCTGTGAACTTTTTTGGATCTTGTAATATACAATTACATCATTGGCAAATAGTGATAGTTTGAGTTCTTTCCTATTTGTACCCCTTTATTTTTTTCCTTTGGTCTAATTGATCTAATTGCTCTGACTAGATTTTCAAGGACAATGTTGACTAAAAGCGGTGAAGAGGGCATCTATGTCTTGTTCCAGTTCTTAGAGGGAGTGCTTTCAAATTTTCTCCATTTAGAATGAGGTTGGCTCTGATTTTTTTTTTAATTTTTAAAATTTGTTTTAATAAGTTATATGTGACAGTAGAATGCACTTTCATATATCATATATAACAGAGTATAATTTCTCATTCTTCTGGTTATGCATGATGTAGAATCCCACCAGTCATGTAGTTATATATGTACATGGAGTAATAATGTTTCATCATTCTAGTATCCTTCCTACCCCCATAAACCCTCTACATTCCCTCCCATCTACCTAAAGCAACTCTATTCTTCCTTAGTTCCCCTCAAATAATCAGTATCTACATATCAGAGAAAACATTTGGACTTTGGATTTTTTTGGATTGGGTTATTTCACTTAGCATGATATTCTCCAGCTCCATCCATTTACCTGCAAGTGCCATAATTTGATTCTTCTTTAAGCCTGAGAAAAATCCCATCATATATGTATTCCAAAATTTATTGTTGTTTATGTTCTTGATGATTACCTTTCTGACTGGGGTGAGATAAAATCTTGGATTAGTTAGCTTTTACAACGTTGAGGTATATTCCTACTATTCCTAGATTTCTAGTGTTTTGAACATGAAGGGGTGCTGTTTTTTGTCAATTGCTTTCTCTTCATCTATTGAGATGGTCATATGATTCTTGTCTATTCATGTGATGAATTATGTTTGTTGATTTCCATATGTTTAACCAATTTTGCAACCCTGGGATGAAGCCCACTTGATCTTGGTGAATTATCTTTTTAATAAGTTTTCATATGTGATTTGCCAGAATTTTATTGAGAATTTTTGCATCTATGTTTGCATTAGGTATATTGGTCTGAAGTTTTCTTTCCTTGATGTGTCTTTGTTTGGTTTTGGTATCAGAGTGATGACTGAGTGATGAGTGAACTCATAGAATGTGTTTGGAAGGGTTCCTCCTTTTCTACTCCATGGTATAATTTGAGAAGTATTGGTGTTAGTTCTTCTTTGAAGATCTTGTAGAACTCAATTGAGAATATGTCTTGTCCTGGGCTTTTCTTAGTTGGTATACTCTTGATGGCATCTTCTATTTCATTGCTTGAGATCAAACTGCTCAAATAGTGAATGTCCTCCTGGTTTAGTTTGGATAGGTCATATATCTCTAGAAATTTGTCAATGTCTTTAAGATTTTCTATTTTATTGGACTATAAATTTTCAAAATAGTTTCTAATTATTGTCCACATTTCACTAGTGTCCATCATAATATTTCATTTTTATCACAAATTTTAGTAATTTGACTTTTGTCTCTCTTTCTCTTCATTAGCAGGGCTAAGCGTTTTTTTAATTTAATTTTTCTAGAACCAACTTTTTGTTTTGTCAATTTTTTAATTATTTCTTTTGTTTCAATTTCATTGATTTTTAGCTCTGATTTTAATTATTTCCAGTCTTCTACTATTTTTGGTGTTGATTTGTTTTCTTTCTTTAGATTATTGAGATGTAATATTAGGTTATTTATTTGATGACTTTCTAGTCTTTTAATGAATGAGTTCAGGGCAATGAATGTTTTGCCTTAGAAAGACTTTCATAGTGTCTCAGAGATTTTGATGTGTTGTGTCACTATTCTCATTTACCTCTAAGTATTCTTTTTATTTCATCCCTGATTTCTTCAGCTATCCATTGGTCATTCAATAGCATATTATTTAGTCTCCAGATGTTTGAGTAGCTTTTATTTTTATTCTATCATTGATTTATAATTTAATGCCATTATGATCTGATAGAATGCAGGGTATACTTCTATTTTTCGATATTTGCTAAAAGTTGCTTTATGACATACAATGTGATATATTTTAAAGAAAGATTCACGTGCTGCTGAGTAGAAAGTGTATTCATTCATAGATGGATGAAATATTCTATATATGTCTGTTAAGTCTAAATTATAGGTTGTATTATTTAGTTCTTGTTTTTATTTTGTTTAGTTTTTGTTTGGAATATCTATTCTGTAGTGAGAGAGGTGTGTTAAAGTCACCAAATATTATTGTGTTATGGTCTATTTTATTCTTGTAGTTGAGAAGGGTTTGTGTGATATACATAAATGCTCTATTTTGAGGACCATAAATACTTATGATTGTTATATCTTGTTGATGTTTAATTCCCTTCAACTGTATGAAATGGTCTTCTTTGTTCTTTCTGATTAACTTGGCTTGAAGTCTATTTATATGATATGAGGATAGAAAATCCTGTTAATTTACTCAATCGATGTAAGTGATATGTTTTTTCTCATCCTATCACCTTTTGTTTATGGATGTCTTTGCCTTTGAGGTGAGTCTTGGAGACAACATAATATTGGGTATTGTTTTTTAATCCAATCTGCCAGTCTATGACTTTTGATGGATGAGTTTAGGCCATTAATGTGCAAGTTTATTAATAAGATATGAGCTGTGTTCTCAGTTGTTTTGGTTTATTTCTAGTTTTTAAGTTGAATTAGTTTCTCCTTTGACTGACTATTTCTTTAGTGTAGTTTCTCCCTTCACTGGTTTTCACTTTTAACTTTTTTTTCCATTTCATCTCCATGAAATATTTTGTTGAGAATATTCTGATGTGTAGGCTTTCTGGTTGTGAATTCTTTTCATTTTTGTTTATCATGAAATGTTTTTATTTTATTTTCAAAGCTGATGCTTAATTTCGCTGAATATAGGATTCTTATTTGGCATCCATTTTCTTTCAGAAGTTGGTATATGTTATTCAAGGACCTCTTAGCTTTGAGCCTCTGGGTTGAGAAATGAGCTGAGATCTGAATTGGTTTCACCCTATATGTAATATATTTTTCTCTCATGGCCTTTAAAATTCTATCCTTATTCTATATGCTAAGCATTTTCATAATACCGTGCCTTGATGTGGGTCTGTTTTAATTTTGCATATTTGGGGTTCTGTAAGCCTTTTTTATTTGATTTTTCATTTCATTTTTTAGATTTGGAAAATTTTCTGTTACTATTTCATTGAAAAGATTGTACATTTCTTTTATTTGTTAATCCACACCTTCATCTATTCTGATAAATTTTGCATTTGGTCTTTCCATGTTATCCCATAATTCTTGGAAGTTTTATTCATGGTTTCTTAACATCTTCTCTTCATCATCAACTCTATTTTCAAAATTATATATTTTGTCTTTATTGCATGAGGTTCTGTCTTCCAAGTGATATAGTCTGTTGGGGATGCTTTCTATTGAATTTTTAATTTGGTTTATTGTTTCCTTCATTTGAAGGATTTCTGTTTGTTTTTATTTAAGTATCTCTATCTCTTCATCAAAGGGATCTTTTTCTACCTGTATTTATTCTCTCACATAATCCTTTAATTCACATATCAGTTTAACTATGTACATTCTAAACTCCTTCTCTGACATTTCTTCCACTATGCTGTCAACAAATTGCTTTATTGGAGTAGCTTGGTTTGTTTGGGGCAATTTTTCCCTTGCTTTTTCATGTTGTTTATGTGTCTACCCATATAACAGTAGATCTGAGGTAGTAGAAATTCTATGCCATGGATTTGTAGGATCCCTAAAGATTTCCTCTACCTCGCTGTTTAGGGGGAGGCAAATAATAACAAGAACCAATGCAAACAATTTATAGCATTAAATCAAGTAGTTCCTACTATGATATCTACAATGTTAATTGTCACAATAAATGGTAATGATATGATCAGTTTTTATGATCAGCATACAATAAAGACAGCAAGTTTGCAAAAGTTTGTATTCAAAAATGTTGGATAAAAAAGAACAGCAGTGATATAGGATGAGGATGTGATGATTATGAAGAAGGAGAGAGAAGACAGAAGTAAAAGATTAAAGTAAGAGTGGAAGACAGAAAAGTGGAGATTGGATGTTAACAGAAGAAAAGAGGGAAATAGAAGAAAAAATGTACGTAAAGAAAAAAAATTTTTAAATTAAAAATAAAAGAATACAGAACAAAACTAAAATATACTAATCAAATATTCTAGTTCACAAAAATCTAATCTATGTAAAATAACTGACTTCAAAAATACTAGCAATGAGAAGGGGAAGAAAAGGAAATTGTATAAAGGTCCATGTACCATTAAGGCCACAATTAAACAGTGAAAAATAATTTTGAAAAAAGAAAAGAAAAAAATCTTGGTTAAAAGTTAAACGATTCTTTTTATTGGAGTACAACATATTCTCAGCTACTCTTCCAACAGTTTTTTGGTGATATCTTCTGGAGTGTAATGCTCCACCTGCTAGATTGCTGAAGTGAGAGAAATAATCCTGTAGGCAGAATTCCTGGAGACAGGGTTTAGACTTAGATAGGTTCCAGGCTTTTTGCCAATTTCTAATAGATCTGAAGATTTTAAATCATCAAACCTCAAGTGCCCACTACTTGCTGGCCCATGCTGGAAGATTATACCCCAGGAATCTTTCCTGGCTTCCACTTCTTGTGGTGAAGCAGTCAATTCTTAGTCCCCTACAACACCCACAGACCCCACATTTCCTTGTCTTTGGTTCAGTATTCAAACAAATTTCTCCAACCCCTGCCTTTCAGGGTTCCCAGCCAGATATATCTCTCCAAGCCATTCCTGTAAGCAGTCAGATTGGAGGGGGAGGCATAGAGACAGGTGGGTTTTTGTCCCATGTGTAAACCTCTCTCCATGCTTGATTTTCTTCTGGTAAATTAAGCACTTGATGTCACACAGTGTGTGTTTACTATGCCTGTATTTTGTGTCAAACTAGAGTTTGCCAGGAACTTGCTTCCTTAATTTCTGGCTCCTATAACACAGATGAAAATGACTCCTTCCCTTGTTCCCTGCACACTGCCTGGAGATGATTGCAGCTTCTTTCCCCACACGTGTATTGGTATGGGTCGCAACTTAAGAACAGACTGATCACCACTGAGAAGTCCAAATTTGAGAGTCTTTATTAAGCTGGCCAGCTGACTGTCTCACACAATGCCCCCAAAAATGGCTATTGGGAGAACAGTCCCAACCACAGGTTGTAGGGTTTATTATACCCAAAATCACATCAATCATAAGTGTCTGTTGCTATGATTCAAAATTACACATTAACATCATGAGATCATGGACAGAGGGGGAAGTGGGTCAAAATGACCCTTACCTAGGTACAAGCTAAAGAATGGTTATTAACATCCACACAATCACCATTCACATGGTACATTGTTCAGGAGCAATAGGAATCAAAAGAGAGCAATTCTTTACTACATAGGAGTTGCCATTGTATATTATTAAACATGCCACACCAAGTAACTGCTGATGGGTACAGAGGCAGGATGTTCCCATGGGAAAAATTTATTTCCTACATAACATGGAGTCTCAGAGCAAAATAGAGTCTGTTTAGTCATTTCCCTTAGAGTCTGGCCTATAACATTCTCATGGAGTCATTTCTGTCAGCCCATCACAGTATATCATGCAGCGAGTCCTTCAGGTTTCAGGGGCAGAATGTCCTTGGTCTTTAAACACTCCATTTTTTGGAGGTAGGCCTCTAAAAACTGTGGGTTCCTTTAATTTCTTTATCCTTCTACTATACTCATGGAGGGACCTCTCTGGCTAGAGCCTCTGGCTCAGCTGTGCCACTGGGTATTTTCTTCTTATTTTATTGCTGCTTGCCGCTGACCAGCGGGACAAACGACACATACTCTTCAGAGGTTCATGAAGCAGCTTCCGCTTTATTCGGATAACACCCTCAATATATCAGCAGTCTCATGCATAAGCAATTGTAACCAGATATGTCCATCCAATCCTATTAAAGATCAAGCGATCACGAGCTCAAGCATACATGTAAGATATATCTGTCCACGTGCTAGGCGGCTGAACTAATTATCATACAGCCAATGGTAAACGCTTCCTGTTTTTCTCAAGGCGCATTCAGCATGCCCTTTGGCTCTCTGCCAGTCGCCATCTTTGGATGCATGTGGCGTAACCCTGGGCCCCAGGTCTCGCCCCCCACATTTTATTATATCCAACCTCCTGTTTCCCCAGTCTGCTTTGAATGTTTAATTTTTGATTCAAGTAAAGTTCCTACCAACCTTTTTGTGTTCACCCACCTTGTGGAAAAACTGCCTGTTTGCTTTCTTGGTTTCATGCCATGGAGTGGCCAGGAACAGGATCTCCCCTATTCCACTATTGTGGATATCTCCCAGAAATCTGGGAGAAAATTTTTGTCACCTGAAACTCAGATAGAACATTCATCTCCAGAATATATAAAGAACTCAAAAAACTTAATGCCAAAAAACAAATAACATAATCAATAAATGGGCAAAGGAACTGGACAGACACTTCACAGAAGTATATGGTCAACAAATACATGAAAAACTGTTAAACATCTCTAGCAATTAGAAAAATGCAAATTAAAACTATGTTGAGATTCCATCTCACTCCAGTTAGAATAGCAATTATCAAGAATACAAACAACAATAAATGTTGGTGAGGTTTTGAATAAAAGGGTACACTGATACCTTGCAGGTAGTACTGAAAATTGGTACAACCACTCTGGAAAGTGGTATGGAAATTCCTCAGAAAACTTAGAATGGAGACACTAGTAACTTTTGTATATTTGTTCTTTGAATTAAAAAAAAAATAAATTTTTACAGACTACATTTTGGTTCATTGAACACAAATGGGGTACATCATTTTATTTCTATGGTTTTACACAATATAGATTCATACCATTTGTGTAATCATACATGTACATAGGGTAATGATGTCTGTCTCATTCCACCATTTTTCATACCCCCCTCTCATTTCCCTTTATAAAATTTAAGTTCCTCCATTCTTCTCTCACCCTCTACCACCCTCCCTCATTATATATCATCTTCTACTTATCAGGGAAAGCATTCAGCCTTTTGTTTTTTGGGATTGGTTTATTTCACTCAGTATAATATTCTCCAGTTCTATCCATTTACGTGCAAATGCCATAATATTCTTCTTCCCCCCCCCCCCATTGTGCATGTTTCTTTTTCCATTCATCTATTGAAGGGCATCTAGGTTGCTTACATAATCTACCTATTGTGAATTGAGCTGCTACAAACATTGATGTGGCTGCATTATTGCAGTATGCTAATTTTAAATCCTTTGGGTATAAACTGAGGAGTAGGATAACTGGGTCAAAAGGTGAGTTCATTCCAAGTTTTCTGAGGATTCTCCAACACTGCTTTCTAGAGTGGCTGCACCAATATGCAACTCCACCAGCAATGTAAAAGTGTGCTTTTTTCCCCACAACCACGCCACCATCTATCATTGTTTGTGTTCTTAATAATAGCCATTCTCGTTGGAGTAAGATGAAATTTTATACTTGCTTTAATTTACATTTCTCTAATTACTAGAGATGATGAACACTTTTTCATTTATTTGTTAATTACCTGTTTATCTTCTTCTGTAAAGTGTCTGTCCAGTTCCTTGGCCCATTTATTGATTGGGTTCTTTGTATTTTTGGTGTAAAATTTTGTAAGTTCTTTATAAATTTTGGAGATTAGTGCTCTATCTGAAGTGGGTGTGGAAAAGATTTTGTCCCACTCTGTAAGATTTCTTTCCACATCATTGAATGTTTCCTTTGCTGAGAAAAAACTTTTTAGTTTGAATCCATCCCATTTATTGATTCTTGCTTTGATTTCTTGTGCTTTGGGACTCTTGTTAAGAAAGTCTGGTCCTAAGCCAACATGATGAAGATTTGGGCCTAATTTTTCTTCTATTCGGTGCAGAGTCTCTGACCTAATTCCTAGGTCCTTGATTCATTTTGAGTTGAGTTTTGTGCAGGGTGAGTGATAGGGGTTTAGTTTCATTGTGCTGCATATGGATTTCCAGCTTTGCCAGCACCATTTGTTGAACAGGCTATCTTTTCTCTATTGTATGTTTTTGGCTCCTTTGTCTAGTATGAGGTAACTGTATTTATGTGGGTTCATCTCTGTGTCTTCTATTCTGTACCATTGGCCTATCTATCTATTTTGGTGCCAATACAATGCCATTTTTGTTACCATTGATCTGTAGTATAGTTTAGGGTCTGGTATTGTGATACCTCCTGCTTCACTTTTTCTGCTCAGGATTGTTTTGGCTATTAGAGGTTTCTTATTCTTCCAGATGAAGTTCATGATTGCTTTCTCTATTTTTAAAATGCCATTGGGATTTTAATTGGAATTGCATTGAATCTGTATAGCGCCTTTGATACAATGACCATTTTGACAATATTAATTTTGCCTATCCAAGAACATGGGTTGTATATTTTATATAAGGTATGCACAATTACACATAATTTTGCTTTAAATTATTATGTCTATCACCAATTTTTCCTATTTTTCCATTACTTTTTCATTAATCCATAGTTAAAGAATTATTGCATCAACACAAATTTTAGTATTGAGAAATTTCTGCCTTTTCAAAAGTGTCAATTTTCTAAAACATGTTTGTAATGCATGTGTGTATATATATCCAATTGGAAATTTTATTTATGTTATAAAACATAAATTTTATTTATGTTAAAAAAAGAGGTTACATTTCAAATTAGATCCATTTCCTGGAAATCCCCCCAGTTTTCTCTCCCACACAAAGACATATGCCAAGATATCTGTTTTAAACTAAATATAATATGTTCTAACTCATGAATTTTTAAATATAGTTAATAATTTCTTATCAAATGAAAATTCTCTAATATATTGAATTCTTACACTTTTTTTATCTTCTTGAAAAATAATATAGCAAAACAAAAAGTTTAAACTCCAACTCAAAACTATTTTATTTCACTACTAGGGTAAAAATAGGTGAACTCATTTAATACATATATATTTACAAACTACTATATGGTAGGTATATACTAGTTAATGTGTGGTGGTACATGCCTGTAATACTAGTAACTTGGGAGGCAGAGATAGGATGATTATAAATTTTAGGGTAGCCTGGGTAACTTAAGGAGAACTTCTCTGAAAATAAACAGTTTACAATACTAGAAACGTAGCTCAGTGTCTAAGGCCCAGGTTTCATCATGCATGGGGAAAAATGTCTTTGCAGTTTATAGCAGAATATGGGAGTCAAATTTCACTAATAACAACAAGTAGTTGTCAGTATGATAGATACAGATGTAAGTTTTATGAAATTTGCCTTTTGGAATATATTCCACCATTAATTTGCTTGTTTAGTAGTAGCTAGCTGATGATAATTTGTTTTGTTTTGTTTGGGAGTGAATACTACCATATAAATTGAATACATTGTTTATACCCTGCTTTTATTCCTTCAAGATGATTTTTAAAACTTGCATGAGCATTTTATTCTACATCATAGCAGGTAAGATTTGTATGTGGAGCTGTAAAATTTGTACTTCAAAGAGAAGTTGACAATTTGATGTTCTGCAAAAAAATCTACTTATGACCTCATCCTTTACAACTTATCTCCTCTGTTTAAAATAGCAGCTATAAATTCTATGTTCCTCTTTATCCTATTGTTTATTATTACTACAGTCTGGTATCATGATTTTTTTCTTTTAGTTTGATAATATGTTTTTCCCATTCTATCAGCAAAACACATATCACATTAGATTAGTTTAAAATAATTTGGTAACAATAGAAGACAGTAAAATTAACCTTTACTGGCCACTCAATGTACTGTAAAGAGTGCTCCCGCAAACTTTCTCTTTATTTTTTAAAGAAAACTCCAATCAATTAAAAAAAATAATAACAAACTCCAAACATCCCTAAAGGCTTGTACATTTATTGGAGAAGGTTAAAGAGTTTCTGAAAAATGCATTAGAGGTTAAATAGAACAGTGCAGAAAATGAAATAGCCTAGAGGAAATTAGGATGAGGAGGTCAGTTGATTTAACCCGGTGTATTGCCTGCATAGTTCAGGAGAGGGAAAAACTCTTTGGTGAAAACCTGCAAACACTGATCACGAAGACTGAATCTACAATTTACATAATCTTATTCCAGAATTTTCATGTCATTGTAATATCTAAGAGATAGATATCATTTGAACTCTAATATTTTCCACTATATAATATTATTTGCATAATTCGTTCCTATAGGATTTCAAGATTTTACATATAAGCAAATATTCCAGATGTGAAATAATGCTAAAAAGTGGTAATTTAAAAAGTGATACACATAAATATTAATATGTTTGAAATACTTATAGATCAAAAAATTAACTATTACCTATAATTGTTCATATGTAAAAGATGAATTACTTTTTTCAATACTTAGTAATACAGTTGTTTTTTACATACAGAAAATTTCTCCAAAAGCAATGTAGAGAAGAATGACTTGAAGATATTAAGGTGAAAAATTTTAAAAATTACATCCACAGGTCAATCATACCACTATTTTTAAACCCTATTACTGACATAATATATTAGTAGGTCAATGATAGTATTAGAAATATATTTATGGAATTATTCCAAAAAACAAAAAATTCAAAAAAATATTTTGATTTTATTGTCAGTGTTTAAAATGCTGTCCATAAAAAGCATTTTAAAAGGAGGGGGATAATTTGTGAAGTTGGGAAGAACGTTAGTCATTCTTTCAGGTATAGCAGACATTAATATCTCTAATTATTCAGGATGTTAGAATTAATCTAACTCACTTTATTTCCTTTTGTTTGAAATGGGTGTAGCTTTGAACTATTTCAAAAAGGAAACAGACTCACTAACAAAAATTAAAACGGTAAGGATGTTTTTCATGTAGAACCTAGACAAGGGCTAAAAGAGAGAAAACATAAATGTGATTTAGAAATATTCAAGATGATTGTTTTAAATACATTCAATTTTAAATAATTCAATGATTCAATGTTATAAAGTGTTTTTTTTTTCTTTTTATAAGGGGTTATAATTTTTCTCCAATAAACAAGGTAAAATAATTAAAATTGGTTAAAATTATTTGATTGGAATTAAAATGCCTTGAATTCTTCATTATTTCTTTACATTTTCATGTAGTTTTTACCACTCACACACACAAATCTTTTATTGAAACATTCTTTTCAGTAGGCAGAATAATGATCCCCCCAAGATATTCACACACTAATCCTTAAAACCTGTGAATACTTAAACTGATAAAGAGGTATTCAGGTTTCATATGGTAGTATTTGCTATCAATTGATCTTAAAATGGGTAGATTATCATGATTTGTCAAGATGAGTTGACGTAATCATAAAGGCCCTTAAATGTGGAAGAAAGAAGAAGGAGAGGAATTAGTTTGATGTATTTTTAGGAGAAGTTTACCTGATGTAGTTGGCTTTGAAAACAAAATGTTAATGAATCAAGGAATACAGACAGAAGTCGAAAAGAGTAAGAAATGGATTGGTCACTACAGAGTATAGAAAGGAATGCCAATTTTTTGACACTGATTTTAGTCCAGTGAGACCCACTTTAGATTTTTAATCATTAGAAATGTAAAATAATGAATCTGTGTTGTCTGAAACTAGTAAACTTATGGCAAATTTTTTATAGCAAGTTTAGAAAACTAATATGCTTACCTCAAAGAGAAAAGTTACTCTCTAGTACAGATAGCAAGAAATTAAACAGTGTATATGCAAGTCATAGTATTTAATTAAAATTTAATGTTTTCCATGAATTACTTACACCAAAAGAACAACATATATAAAAAATATTATATATTATAATTCCAATTACACTTTGATTGAATGTATACCATTTAGTAGCAAACACAGAAATAGAAATGGACTTGAAGATCTTTAGCCAAATAGTTTCTTGATGACTCTTCGGTGACTTATAAGCAGATTTTTGTCAGTCTGAGAAAATATATAGGAATTACGAGAAGTTAGGCAACATGAGGATAGAAACACATTATGAAACATTTGGGTTTGCATGCCGCTTAAAGAAGGGCCATAGCTGGACTGTCTCGGACATTCCCTCACCCCTCTTGGATACTTACCACCATCCCTGTCCCAATGAGACCTTTCTCACTTTCTCCAAAGTCACTGAAACACTGTTCAATATTGAAAGTTTCAGACATAAATATCTGGGAAGTTAAAATTAATGTACACACACATACTTTAGATTCCAGACTTGTGGAGAAATAGGAACAGGTTGATTTGATCTTACGGGGAGAAAATTGGTCCCTAATTCCCTCCAATACTCACAGAAAGAGAATTGCTTAAATAAAAAGACATGCTTATGCTGAGTGTTCCATTGGAGTACTCAGCATATGCACCCCTTTTGTTTATAAATATTTTATAACAATTTGTTATAAATATTAGTATCCCATTGTACAGGGGATGAAGTTGAGGCTCCAAATAGTGTTAAGTAATTTTAAGTAAAGTTCAAGTAGTAGACAGAAACACAATTCAGTCTTGAGATGCTCAATTCTCATTTTCTGTCTAGGATGCCTAAACTCCACCATACATATCATGTACCTTCATAGGAAAATGAGTCTTTTAAATCTAATAATAATTAAAAGTAATTATTGTCATCAGGACAACACACAGATATCTTCAACCAAGTACATTTTTGTAATCAAAAATAATTTTGATCATATGTTTTAGATATTATACTTTTTAAGTGGGTGCACTATTCCCCATAGTATCAAGATGACCAACACAAAAAGACTCCTTAATTT
Source organism: Sciurus carolinensis (assembly GCF_902686445.1). NCBI lineage: Eukaryota > Metazoa > Chordata > Mammalia > Rodentia > Sciuridae > Sciurus > Sciurus carolinensis. The sequence continues at coordinate 58,246,259 of NC_062217.1, read as the reverse complement.
TATTAGGTAATTGAATTTCAGTAAACACAAGTCCTGATACTATTAAGGAAAAACTTACCTAGTTGGTAGGAGGTAAATATTTTCTGTTTACTTAAAGATTACTTCTCTACCAAGGTTGTATCTTCTCTCTGTGTATTCATTTCAGAGATGTGTGTACAAAGACAGAGGACCATTGTCTACATAAGATCTGCAGTTTAAGAAATGTGAGTGTACCGTGTAACTTCATGCTTGTCCTTATACTGACTATATCCTGGGTCCTTCTGGACACTGGTACACATTGGATCTGGAGTTTTCCCCCAAGGTCTAGGTGTTAAGTGCTCATACCCCAGTGTGGTGCTATTGGGAGCTGGTAGAAACCTTAAGAGTAGGGCAGTGGATTGTTTTAATTGTGTACCCTCAAGGGGATTGTGGAACCTTGGTCTCTTCATCATTCTCTCTTTCACATTTTAACCATGAGGTGAAAACTCTTTGCTATACCATGTGCTTCTGCCATGATGGACTATTTCACCACAAGCCCACAATGGAGCCCATTCACCATAGCCTGAAAATTCCAAAACTGTGAGCCAAAGTACGACTTTGATCTATACAAATCGATTAACTAACATATGGCCTTTAAGTATTCACTTATGCCCATATTTAACAGATTAATTTAGAAATTTTGTAGTTAAAATATGATCTATTTCATCTGTTTTATATATAAAACATCCATTTTTCCTACTTTGTAGTCTGGGATAATTTTCAAAATTTATGCCTAGGAATAATAAACTGTAATTTCTAATAATCCCCATTAGATTCCATTGCAAAGAAATATGCATTCTATAGTACTTTTTCTTATGCCTCCATCAAATTTACTTTCTTAAGCACATGTAATGGATTGTAACCCATATAAAAATTACTGAAGCTAAATAAAATACATTCACATGAACACTTTCAGTTAATCAGTCTTTTGGAGCTCTAAAACACAGGCTTCTATAAAACTGCATCACATTAAACGTTGATTCCATAATATATGTTCTGTACTCATTGTTTCCTATGAAGATAAGATTGATTAGTTTCTGTTACAGTAAAGAATGAGATTCAAATTTATAATATAAATAAGTGCAGCTTCCCTTACATTGTATGTGCTTGAAGTAAGTCCCTATCCTCATCCATAAAATCTTCCCTAAAGATAAGATTCCATTTCTGTGCCTATTGAGGGGCATCACATCATCAAAATGAGGGTCTTGGGAATAAGCAAAACAATACAAAACAAAACAGAACAAAACTAATCATAGCAATGCTGGCAAGGCCCTTGGAGCTTTATAAAATAAGAAATTTTTAACGTAAACAATTACAAAAACAAAACTTAAACTTAGTAGTACCCACTTTTGGTGAAAAGAAATTTTCCAGAATGTGTCGTTTAGGTGGAGTAGCAATGAGGTTGTCAATCAAATAACACGTTAACCAATCAATCCTCAAAAACATTCAAGAAACAATATCCAGACGTGTTATTAGGTATGTTAAGTACACGTTGCACCAGATTGCAAGGAATCAATGAATGGTTTGACATAAACAGTTATTTCTTGTTTCTAATACTGTGATGAACATAAATGCTGAGAGGCATCATGCCAAGACATGAATCATATCATAGCATATGAAGGTAGTCTCTCTCTGATTAAATAAATTCTCATAACGATTCACTGAATGTGATTTACATATACTCCTTCTATATTGCCATATTACAATTTAGATTTCAAATATGATGTATTATGAAATTTAATGCAAAATAAACATAAAAGGAACTTGGAAAATATGATATCATAACTAGTGAATGTGGACTGATTGAAATTGCACATTCTGAAATCTGAATTAGAAATACCACACTGTAATCTTGGCAATATTTGACTGCATTGCTAGTCCACTATTCCATAGTAACTCTTTCCAGCTATGACCTCTGTGAGAGGGAAATTGTAGTAATGAAGAAATATTCTTCTTGATGATAAACATAGTGAAGACATATCATTCATATTTTGAAAATTGGAAAATGATCTTCCACATTTTGTTTAAGAGCAAATTTGTCACTTATGTGCTTCTCTTTTGAAAGGAACTTGTTTCATTTGTGATCACGTACAGCAATGAAATATAATAGCCTCATATTTAATTCCAGAAGAAAAGTATATTAAAATCGCACAAAATTTTACTATTCTTAGAAATCTTCATTATTGACAGAATTTAATCTTGGTTATTATATGAATAAAGAGATGATTTTCTGCCAATAGTAAGTAATCAATTTAATGTAAGTAGAAATATAGATTTAATGTCAGCATTGATAAATACAGTTGTGCTTATTATTCTGTGGAAACTAAATACTTTGTTTTTATTTGAAATAAAAAGAATTCTTACTTTAGTTACATAACATTAGCTAAATAAGTTCTAAGAATCTCATGGTATTAATATCACACTCACTATGTATTTCTACATATACATATACAACACATAAATATTTCTATTATATGTAGACAGGCATACATATATATAATCATCTAATATTTAGGAAATGCTTATAATTCAGTAGGCTTGATCATAAGATCTTCCTATACATTTTTTAAAAAATTGAACTGAAAAACCAAAATGAGTAAAGTAACTAATATTAATTTATTCTTTTAGAAAAGAAAACTGGTTTAGCTTAATTTTGTAATTGGTACTAGTTTGTTCAATTATAAATTATAGGTGTTGGATTCTTCATCCAAGTTATATATTTGTCATGATAAAATTTATATATATTTATCTTTTATAATTCTAGTATTGTCATACATGCTCTTTTTTCCTTTATTTCATATATTTAGCAGGATCTCATTTTCTGAGAGGATAATTTTAGCAATAGGATGAAAATAAAAAATAGTTTGTGATGATTTAAAGACAAGATGAGAAGCAAAAGTCCCCTACATGCTTAAGAAATCAAGATTTTATAGACATCATGGTCCTCAATATATTTTTTTAAGAATGAAAGTCCATGAAGAGAAAAGCAGTAAGGTCCATGAGAAAGAGAATTTTTGAATGAAGAAACTCTAGAAAATGAAATGAGAATGATTTTTTTTTAGAAATGATAAAATGATTTAGCCTAGGAAAGCCTAGGAAGATAAAGATAGAAGGACAGGAAAGTATCAGAAAATTTTGATAGGGACATGCCATTATCAGGAAAATGAAGCAGAAGAAAGAGAAGCACTTTGGATTTGAAAACATACCAATAACTAATGTCAAGCAAAAGTGAAAGGCTTGGAGTGATTTTCAAAGACAGTGATCAAAGGTTTGAATTAGGCACTAGAGTGGAAAGTCTACAACCTAATTAAAAAACAGAATAACACAAACAGTTCTCTGTCATTTAAAGTCGCTTTAAGTGTATGTTGAATATTTACTTTCTGAGATATTAATTTATTTAATCAATCAGTCCTATTTTCCTTAGTGACATGCATAGAAATTGTCAAAACGCTGAGAATTTTACTTACCTAATTAGATCCTAAAAACTACTTGAATGAAAACCTTTATTTTTGTTTGCAATATAATACATTTTTAAATAATGCACACAATCCTGTCATTTACCTAGGCTTGCCAACTCTGTGCTTGCATAGATAAAAAGGATTTTTTTGAGTTGTAGAAAATTTAAAGTTAACAGTGATCTAAATACTCTTCAAACAAAGCTGTATTTTTCAGTGGAATGACTAACTCTGTCAAACAATTATTTCAACAAAATAGAAAGTTTCTATAGAATCCAATATTTTAAAGTTTAAAGAAAAGGAAGCACACTTTCTTAAATGTCAGGATGATTTCAACTTTTTTGTTAACAAAGAAATAATTTGCCATCAATATGCTCAAATATTGAAAAGGACCATTCTACATCTAGAAAATTCAAAATTAATAGTTTTAAATATCCTTCCAACTCTTTATTTTAAACAATTTAAAAAATAAAATGATATGAAAAAAAACCACAGTGAAATCCATCACCTGTACATTCATAATAAAGGGACTCTAAATAAAATTATATTCCTTGTTTGAATAATTATATCAACAAGGATTCTGATGTCATGGATAGCTAAAAAGAACCAATTAAAAATAATGATAATGAAATTTTCTGTACATTATAACCTTTATAAATAAAAAAGCTGTTTTCTTCAATTTGACAAAATTGTTTTTCACAAAAGTAGCTGTGTTCAAAGAAATACAATATCAGAATAGGGTTTAATTACAATACTATATTTGTGAATAGTTAAGATAATAATATTGCAAAAACACTCATTTCCTTATCATAGGAAATTTGTTGTCCCAAAGCACGTATTAGAGATCTCAGAGATGTTGTCAAAATAATTTTTATAAGGCTTAACGCAGAAATTTACAAAAACAATATTCTAATTCTACCAAATATTATTCTTCATTTAATTCTATAGATGCAAAAATAGTTTAAATAATTATGAAAAAAAGTTATTAATTTCAAATATATTGCTGTTGTTATGGTAGAATTTTGACAAATGTGATATATTTTCCCTCAATATGTAGCTTAGTTTTTGCATATTTTTTGCTATTTTAATGATATTTTTATGCCTCTCAAAAAAGATAATGAAAGTGTGGATCATAAAGATTAATAATTTTTTAATCTTTCCTTCTCGTTCTGTATTATCTCATTAACTATATAGGATAATTTAGAATTTAATGTAAATCATATTGTACTGCCTGTTTTATCAATCAGTTTGCAATGCATAATTATGCTTTTAAAATTCTGTAGCTTAATAGTTGTTTTATAATAACTCATGAATGTTTTACAGTACTAAATATACAACTAAACAATATTAATCTAAAATCAGGTTGAAAACAAAATTTAAAATAAAATTAAGGTTAAAATTAATACATTGAACTATGAGAACTTATGATTAGTGAATAAATTCTAACTCAGGAATTTCAGGTTGTGACCTGTTTTAGAAAGGGAAATCAAGAAAATAATAAAAATTTAGAATTCTCACATTTCCAGAGTACGTATTGTGCACTGTTTTCCATATAAGGTTCAGTATGAAGGGCAATGGTTTCAGTCAATGAAAAGAAAAGTTTTTAACAGTGTCAAGTGAATGTGTGCTGTCTGAATCTGAAATTCATTACCATTCTCTTATATTAAACTGCAGACATGATTATTATTGTGCTTTTCAATTATTAGGAGTACATCGTTGAAATATGAATTTCTTGGTCAAGAATTGAATTATATATTTGAATCTTTTAATGTGGATTGCTATAGATCTGGACTCTTCCTCTTCCCCTTCTCCTTTTTTGTAATTTGGATCTTTCCACATTCTTTACATTCTGGAAATCAGAATGTAAACCTCTGGAATATAATTTTATGTTCATAAAAGACATTTAGATTTTTGTCTTGTCCTCCAAGCTATCAAAGACATCGTGCAAAATATATCATTACCAGAGGAAATGTGACATGATTTCAAACATTTTCCTCTTAATGAAATTGAAGATTTTAAGTCCCATATTAGTACTTTTTATGTATTTGTAAATACTTATGAAAAGTACTCTTTCTTTTTCTGGACTATAGAAGAGTAATCAGATAGAATTTTCATCCCGTTGTATACCCTAATCCAATGACATCTTTCTTTGTTAACTCTATGAGATGTTCAGACAGAAGTCAGTATAAAACTATATCCATGACCCTAGGTCTTTATAACTAAGAAAAGCAAAGAGTAATAAAATTCATACTTTATATTTCTGTAATGCACTTTAATATGGTAGATTGACTTAGTTTACATATTTACCTTACATTTGTTACCTTTTTAAAGACTCCGAATCATACACAGTGCTTAATACAAACAAATATTCAAATTTTGCTTGTAGATTTTAGGGGCATCCACAATACATTGGAAATAAATTTAAACTAGAATCAATACAAGAGCAATTAGAAAATCAGAAAGAAAAATAATATTGCTCTTCTGGAGTTGTTCAAAAGCAGTGATGGAAGTTTTTTAAAATGCAGCATAGAATGTTAAGGAAAATATCCAATTATAGCAGTTACAAGGGAAATTACTGCTAACTATAAGACTAAAAAGAAACCAATTTTAGTGAGTATTTCAGAAGGAACTAAAAGTACATATCCAATCAGAAGGAACACTGCCTTTGCTCTATGCACACACATTGTGAGAATGTGCCTCAAAACATTAACCAAAATTTCAGATTTTTGTATTTTTGTAGGAAGAAAAAAAATAATTCTAGATGTCTCTGAAAGGATTTTTCAGTATTATGAAGAATAAACTAAATTGGTGGTGGATCTTCATGAATATAAAATGATTGAAAGAATTGCAGAACTCATGAGAACTTAAAATAAAGCATTATTAAAAATCACATGCAACATTTGTTACTGATATTTATACACCATGAAATATAAAATATAGTCCACAAGAGGTGAATATGAATATGACTGGTCAATATTTTGAAGTGTCAGAGATACTGATTAGATTTAGGCCCTGGGAGAGTAAATTTTGTCTCCACTCTGTAACAAGGACAGGCAGGAAGGTGGGGGTAGGGTGGAGAACTCTGCATTGAGATAATTGTGGCACTTCACAATTACAAAGTCAACAGGTGGGTCCCACCCCATATACTTGCAGGTCCTACATGCAGAAACTCACTGAAAGATAAAACTGATAACAGTTGTATTAGATTGCAGTGCATGGTGAGTTATTTTCCACAAGGTTATGTTCATTAAAAACAAGATAAATGGGGCTGGGGAGATAGCTTGGTCAGTAGAGTGCTTGCCTTGTAAGCACAAGGCCCTGGGTTCGATCCACAGCACCCAAAAAAAGAAAAAAAAAAGAAAAAAAAAAAAACAAGATAAATGTGTAAATGAAGCCAATACAACAAATAACAGTATATTTTTCACTTGGCCTTCTAACACTTAATATATTCAAAAAACTTCTAGATTTATGTTGGTGATAAAATGCTTGAAGAACCTTTACTTTAAGAAGTCTAACTCACTTAATGACAACTCTATTGCCAAGTCAATATTGAGGATTCTCTAAGTGGAGGTAGAATCAAAGCCAAAAAGTCCAAAACTTTTAGGCTTGGTGATTCTTGCTTTGTTTGCAGGATCAGGGCATCGATATTGTTCAGTGAAATCATGTCCATAATGCTAAATCTAGTTAATCTGCTAACTACTTCTTGAATCACTCTTTATTTCTCTCACGGGTATTCTTTCATGATTTTTTCACCTCAGCAGACAGACTTGACCAGTCAAGTTCAAAATTTCTTCTCATTTATCCATGTAGTTCTAGATTGACCAAGTTATTTATTTTTTTAATTAGAAATACATGTCTAATCACATGGTTTATATATCACATGTATACTGACTATTTTCTCATTTGTTCCTTTTCCTAACTATTCTAGACTATCCATGTTTCCACTTTACTGCCTCATAATTGATTTTCAGTGTGTCAATTTTAATCATTAACCTAACTTTGTCATGGACCCAAGTATTTGCAAGTGCTATTCTGGCATATCTCTGAAAGTGGTTTTGGATGAAATTAAGATCTGAACAAATAACCAATAAACAGATTATTTTTCCTGTTTGGGGTTGCACTCATCCAATCATCTCAAAACAGAATAGTCTGGTTCTCACCAAAAGGGGAGAACTCTCCTGCCTGACTGCTTTGACCTTGGACATTGGTATTTTCCTATCTCCAAACTCAAACGGAAACATCTGCCCTATTTTGTTCTTGAGAATTTTATCCTTCAGATTAGAACTTACTCCAGTAGTTTTCCTGATTCTTTGTGTATGTGTGTGTGTGTGTGTGTGTGTGTGTGTGTGTGTGCACGTTTTGAATATATATGTACTACATAAATTATATGTAACATATAAGAGTCAATATATATGTGTGTGTGTGTGTGTGTGAAATGCTATCCATGATTTTCCTATTTTGCTTTTCACCTTAGAGGGCTTAATCCTTACTATCAGAATCAAGAATCTCTAGAGGGAAAAGAGGGGTGGGAGGAGTGTGGGGGGGGGAAATAACAGAATGAATCAAACACCATTACCCTATGTAAATGTATGATTACACAAATGGTATGCCTCTACTTCAGGTACAGAGAAACAAGTTGTACCCCATTTGTTTACAATTAAAAAAAAAATCTCCTTTGCCTTCTTATTTCCCGTTGGATTTGAATAATGAGAAGTACCAGAATGAATTCTAGAGAGCAAGTAAGATTGAGATTTTTATTGTCTGGGATTCCTCTTTGAAAGATCACCATGTGTTGGCTACCATCACTTTATGAAGAAATCATCTATCTTTAGGTTGTCCTGTTGGTAGAATTCTTGCATATGGTTTGTGATAACCACTCCTTCCCTTTATCTGTTCTGATATAGCACATATATTTTGTACTGTAATTTGCCCTCTCCTCTCCCCCCGAGTGTTTTGTGAACACTTCTAGATTTTTCTAGGTCTTTGAAAATAAATTCATTCCTTTATTAAACTTTCTTCAGGTTAATCAATCTGAGTAAGCCATCCTATGACATCCACTTGTTTTTAATCTCAGGCTTCACAGGAAATATAGCAAATGCATTTAAAAATCACCAAGGAAAATATTTTAAAAGGTATCCTTGTTTTCTCTTGTTATTTTACTCTACACATGAAATATGCTTCATAATTCCTTTTGGCTCCATCTTGAAAATACATTAAGATTTTGATTACTTGGTCACATTTTATTACCCACTTCTAGAACCTCACTACTCATCTACACTCTATTCTCATTGTAACAACCAATATGGTCCTTAGAATAAAAACCAAATCCCTACAATGTCCAAGACCCCTTCCCCTCCCATCCAAACCAACTTCACTGTTTTAGTCAGCTTTTTCGATGCTGTGACTAAATCATCCAACCAGAAAAATTATAGAAAAGGAAATGTTTATTTGAGGGCTCACGGTTTCAGAAGCCTTAGTCCATAGAAGGCCAGCTCCATTCCTTGGGGTTTGAGGTGAGGCTGAACATCATGGTGGAGTGCAGCAAAAGGAAACAGCTCAGATTGTGATCAGAAAGCAGGGAGAGAGTCTCTACTCTCCAGATAGAAAATATGTACTCCAAAGTCACGTCTCAATTCCAATCTCTTCCAGTCACACCCTAGCACTTCAATTAATCCCATCAGGGATTAATTTATTGATTGGGTTAAGACTCTTACAACCCAATCATTTCTCCTCTGAACCTCCTGCATTGTCTCACATGTGACCTTTTGGGGGACACTTCACATCCAAACCATAACATCCACCAACTTCCTTTTTGAAGCTTGAATACTCTCTACATGGTTTTGCTTCCAGATCTTTCCCTCACTTGTCTTTTGCCTAAATGGATTATCTCTGTAATATTCTCATGACTTCTTCCTTCACTTTTATCTATAATAAAATCTTTATTTTTAGTGTGTAATTTCCTGAATATATTTCACACTTTAAAATCCATCATACTAATTTTTACTTGTATCCTTTGGTTAAATCTTTAAAATAGCAAATCTTGATGTGTATAATACACATTTACCTTTTATAGTGTTTTTTTTTTTTTAACTTTCTATGGATTCCACTTTCTACTTTAGTATGATTTCCTTTTAGTCTGAGAAACAGATAAACATATCTTATAATGTATTCCTGCTAATGTCAAATTTGGGAAACTTTTATTTACCTAAAAATGCATTTTGAAGGATATTCTTAATGGATGTTCAGTTATTGACAGGTCATGGTTTCTTTTCTGTTAGACTTTCATTAAATGCCTTTTTTACCTTTTGATCCTTTTATTTCTGGTGTAAGTCAGCCATCATTTATCTTTGATAACCTGTATGTAATATGTCATTTTTCCCTTCATACTTTCAAGAATGTCTCTTTATATTTACCTATTTGATAACTGTGTGCCAGATTTTAGTTGAACATATATTTAGAGTTTTGCTGAGTTTATTAGATCTATAATTAGAATTTTTATCAAATTTGGCATTTTTCAGTCTTTCTTGTATTATACTTTATTTATTTTCTGTGTATCCACCTTCATTTCCATCTCCTGGAAGTCATACTATGTGTATGATAAACAGTTTAATCTATAGATTCTTAAATCTCTTCATTTTTTCTACAATCTCTTTCTCCTCTGCTTTCTGTGTAGGGAATTGACTATTGATTATACTTTAAGGTCTAAAATTTTTTATAACTGACTCCAGTCTTCTGTTAAAATTCTCTTTGTTCATTAAGATATTAATTCATTCTTTGAATATATTTATGAGAGCTGCTTTATAGTAAATACACTATGGTCAATTTCAACACATTGCCAAAAAAATGAAATATGAATAAATAGAAGGAAGACCACTAGAGAAGAGAAAGAGGAACTGTGAGAGAGAGGAGATGAAGGAAAAAGGAAGCAGTGGAGAATGAAATGAAGCAAATTATAATCCATGCATGTAAAATTATATCAAATTAACCCCAATACTATGTATAACTACAATGCATTAATAAAATCATATTAAAGTATCTAAAAATAAAAATAAAAGTTCTTGTCTCTTAAGTCAAAATCCATCTACCATTTTAGGGTAATTTATTTTTAATTTTTGAAAGTTTATACTTTTTATCTACTTTTGTGATAGCTGGAAATCAAACCTAAGTTCTTATACATAGTAGGCCAGTGTTCTAGTCTAGGACATTTTTTCATGCTTTTCTATTACCTTAGTTATATATGCATTTATGTATGTTTTTGACTCTTGGTCACATATTCTGTTTATTAATATGAGTGAATTATTTTTCATATAAAGAATATTACTGATACCTTTTAGACACTCTATATTCTATTATATTCCTCAAGAGGCTGATCATTTTAATCTAGTAGATGTGTCACCTGTTTCTGGATTACCTTAATTTATGTTTGTCTGGTTTGTATTTATAGGAAAAAAATGTGTCTAAGATTCATGGTATTTCCCCTGTGCCTTTGTGAGATTATAGAACTGTAAACTATATGCCTACCAGTTCTTTTCAAGAATTTTTTGTAGATTTGATAGGGCAGGCCTAGAATTGAAAGTGTTATAGCCCATGTCTCAGTTTCAGTACTGGAGTGACCAAAAGATGTTAAACTTTCATCAAGTAATTTAATTTATGCCAGACCTTAAATCTTTTCCAGAACTGCTTAACCGCAGTTACTTCTGTTTTGTTGTTAAACTTCTAGCAACTATTCTCTGATAGACCTTTTGTAAGGTTGTTCTCTGTACTGGAAGCCCAGTCCTAGGTCCAGATCTTGTGATAATATTCACCCAATTTGTCCTACTGCATAAAACAGAGTTCTCTTTGGTGACCGACTCCATAGAATTCCGTCACTTTAGTAATTCCAATCAGTGAACACAACTTTTTCTGGTCAACAGTACTGCCATGGTCCAGTTAGATTCCAGCTCCTTGCACTGTGGTCAGAAAGTTGTCTCCAGGAAGAGAGCTAGTATGATCATGAAACTTGTTTCATGTATTTTTATAATCTAAAACCTAAAATCTTATTGAGTATCTGTTGTTCAAGGACTGAAAAAAATCTTGCTTTCTACATTTTTACAGTAATTATGGCTTATTATGTTTGTTTGTTTAGTCTGATTATAATTGCTAGGTCGATAATAGGAAGAGAACTTCCATCTATCATCTATTATCTATCTCTATATCATTTCCTTGAATTTAAAACCTCATCCTTAGGTTATATGACAGTAGGGTCAATAATGACTAGGCTGTTGTCTGCAATAACTTGATGGGAGAAATTAATTCAATAAAAAATGAATAAAATGCCCTTATTTCTATGTAATATGACAATCCTCAGAGGTGCTTATATCAGGACAAGATGAGTAGGACATGGAGTTGGTACCTAGGGAGGCAGCTCAGGACTGTGATTGGAACACAGAACCTAGATGAGTGTCTCTTCTCTGCTTGGATAACGTCTTTGATCTGTACTCCTCCACAGGTTTTTTCCTGGGAAAAGAACAATAGAAATTGTCTAGATTAAAAGGAATTTAATTTAAAATTTTCTCATTAAATCATTGTTGAGCAGAGTCTGATGACACAAGCCAATTTTCCTGGTTTAATAGCACCTGGATAATTTGAACAAATTAAAATGACAATTTGAAAAACAATCATGGATAGCTAAGAGCAGTGACTTCAAGAGTTTAATTTTCTTATTTCCACATTAATTAGATGATAATGCAAATTATTTAAAAATATCTTTTAAACATACATTTTAAGTGTATTACAAAGTACCCTAATTAATAGTGAGTTCTAGAAGATCATTCAACCAAATTAAAAATATAGCTATAACAATAAATAGTATTATTTTATTTAAATATAAATATTTGATATGGTTTTCTATAAAACTTAAATATGAATAATAAAATAAAGTCTTTTATGATTTTTATGTAACTGACATTTTATACAACTTACTTAATTTTAAAACTGCCCTATAACTTATGCTTCACTGACCCTTTCTTAAATATGAATGTTCAGGGTTATTGTTGGAACTGGACAGCCCTGTTGTTATGAACACTGATTTTGAATTTCAAACTTTTAGAGGTAAAATTCTCTATTTCTTGTTCTATCTTCATGATTTTGACTATATTACTTCATCAATCCAAACCCTGATTCTCTCATTCCTCAAAATGTCCTAAAGTTGAAATCACCAGTAAAAGGAAAATATTTTCTAATGATTCGAATTTAGTTGTCTATCAAGTCGGTATGTTCTGTGTCTGCATTCATTTATAAGGTCCAGGCAAGAAGGCAGAAAATAGTTGTTCACATTCTGATTTCGAGGGATTGTGTGGGTGCTGCACTTATGTAAGTCTCCAAACTGAATTCTAGCTCCTTACTGGCCTCCCACCACCTCATTCTTCATTGATATAGTCTAAACAGATTTTTATAAATTGTGTAAAGCAAATATCACAATGGTAGTTCATAATAATTAGCTATTTCAATATATGGGTTTTTGTGGCCATTGTGGTATTAGAGAATGAATGTATGTGTAACATGTGCATATATTAATAAAAGGTTCACCACATTTTGCTTACTTTTTAGGTCTCAGATTTAATCATCTTTGGACCTAACTCTTACAGTCCTACTCTTATAGTCTGGGCATCAACAAACAAATTTGCGCCAGCATATTGTCGTGATGCTTCATTTCCTACTTTCTCTTTCAGGTTTTACGAAAACATAAGGCACACATCAAGATTTGTCAACTGAAACTTGTTTTATATTATATTGGTGTAACTTAGGAGGATTTGTCTATTTTGTTATATTGCAGAATGTGACATTTGCCATCATTTTATTGGTATTTAACATGTTTCCCTGGGGCTAACTGAGAATCAAATTGCAAAATTGCATTGTTAAACCAGAGACTGATGATAATTTTAACTACTTTAGGTTTGGGTCATATTTTAGCTATCCAGTATATTCATATGCCAGGCCTTTGTCAAATCAAAAAATGGTCTTTTAAAATGTTTGTTAGTTTCAGGTTTGAAACTCATAACTAAATACTTAATCTGTTCTATTAGTAGTCCCACTACCAAAATAAGTCCTACATCTTTGCTAAGAATCAGTACTAAAATTAATAAAATCAGTCATTATATGTCAAACCAAAACTATGTACTTATTCATCCATTTATCAATATTGCTTGCTTATTTCTTGAGTAAATTTTAAAAATATTTTTCAAAGATATTAAATTTGAAAAAATATGCCAGTAGAAGTAAGTGAAAATTTCTATTTTCTTCTTGTTAGTAAAAAAACAAACAAAAAAAAAAACAAAAAAAAACCACCAAAATCCTCAGAACATCTATTCTAATATGAGGAATGAAAGATTCCTTATTTATATTTAGCTTTTCTTGTATCTATGTTTCTATCAAATCAGATAATAAATTGTAATATCTTCAATAAGTAAATGAAAAAATAAACATGCTGAAAATGAATTTTTCAGGGTCAAATTTCCATTTGAAATACTTTTAACATTAAAAACTGTTTCAATTAGTGTCTGAAATGGCAATTGTTCAACACTTAAGAAATGAGTACCTATTTTTCTAATCACTTGAGATACTTGAGAGACTGACATAATTTCTATTCTTTTAATTTAGTAGGTAAGAAGTTGGGTAAAAAACATAATTTCAGAGCAATATAACAAATGTTTTATGTATTAAATGCCCTAAGAGTACAATAGAATAATTAAAATTGCTAGAGAATGTAAATGAAGGATTCATAGCAAGAGTGACATTTGAGGTACATTCTGAGGCACAGGTATCTGTTCTATGGAAGTCGAGTAAATGTGCCAAAGGGCTTTCCAGACAGAGGAAAGGGCTGCTGCAGAGATAGAGAGGTGAATGGGATACTCAAAAGTTGGTGGTTAATTAAGAATTTCTGGAGCATATAGCACTTAAAGTGTGAGGACATTTGGGGTAGAAACTGAGTATTGAAATTCAGATAAGATTAAAACAAATTCAGGTTCAGAATATTTGCAGACACTGGATCATGAAAGGGTTTTCTTTGCCATTCAAAGGAGTTTAACTCTGATCCTGGAGATAATGGAAAGTCATGTAAGAAATAATTTGTAAAGTGGTATGGATAAAATATGTTTCAATCCTGAAATATCAAAAAGTAAATAACTTTAGCATTGCTTTTTATCTGTTCTATATTTTGAAAGGAGAAAATAGTAATAACAGTTTTTTTTTTATCACTCTCACCAACCCCACTCTCTTTTTTTCTGTCTGTGTGTGTGTGTGTGTGTGTGTGTGTGTGTGTGTGTGTTCCTTTTATGGAAGCTCATTATTATCATACTAAATCGTTTCCACGTGTGACCACTGCTTGTTTCAAAGATTGTGTTCATGCTCCAACACAACACCTGCTAGGCTTCTTTGAGTTCATGTGTATGCATAAGAAGGGTATTTTATTTTTTATTACTGTGTTATAATTGTACATGTTATGGTGCAGAGTAAAATATTTAAATACAGGCATATAGCATGTACTTATCAAATCAGGTGAATTAGCAATTCCAACTCCTTATAATTTCTTTAATAATCCTGCTTCCTGGGCTTCTAGAATACTTTTATGATGTTAGGAGAAGACAGCATAATTGGAAATAAAGTGATACTTTCAAAATAAAACCAAAAGTTATTCTGAGGGATTCGGTTAATTTTGAATCTCTCACTAATGAATCCCAGGATCAATAGATAAACTGGTGTGTTCACAGTATTGACTTGGGTGGTAGATTCTAGTTATCATTGAAAAATAGATCTCTTGCTATTTGTTGGAGATTAATGCACTACAGATAAAACTAGGAATCTCAGGTTTACTCCATCATATTCTCATTTTCAGTTCTAAGTTACAATGAATTATATATCCATCTCTAAAGGCAGAACAGAAAGAAAATCCCTATTTGGAGGCAATAATGAGTGTTAGAAGTGAGAATTTATGAATCTTGATAGGTACGTACAAACAGCTGCTGGAAGGAAAGCACGCAAGTATCTACACTTGCAGTTTTGCAATAGTTAGGCCTTTTTCTGGAGTAATTATTTAGATGGTGAGTTCATCTTAGACATTGCTAACATTGACTTCATAATTTGCTGATTCTCACAATGAGATTATGAGTGAAATGCAAAAAAAAAAAAAAAAAAACTTCGAAGAAGCATATTAAGCAGTATTTAAAAAGCAAATCATTAGTAAATTTTAAACAAAAACAGCACCAGTATAATCCTACATGCTTAGTAGAATAGGAAAATCTAGAATACTGAGAATATCAAATACTAATGAGGATGTGGAAGAAGAGAAATACTCATTACTAATTGGATGGCAACATTGTACTGCCACTCTGAAAAATTGGAAGTTTTATGAAAGGACAAACATCCATACCATATGACTTTACAGTTATGCTCTGTGATATTTACTCAAATGAATGGAAACTTAAGTTCATATCCAAATCTATATGTGAATATTTATACTAACCTGAAAGCAATTACAATGTCTTTTCAACAGAGGAGTGGATAAACAAATGGTGATATATCCATATGATGGAATATTATTCAGCAATAAAAAATAAACAAAATCTATTATGCCATGAAAAGTCAAGAAAAATGCTTTAATAATACATGCTGCTAAGTGAAAGAAGCCAATCAAAGTGTTGCAAATTGCCTGATTCCAAATACATGATATAATAAAACAGGTAAAATTTTAGAAACAGTAAAATGA
The DNA here is from genome assembly GCF_902686445.1 of Sciurus carolinensis. Taxonomy (NCBI): domain Eukaryota; kingdom Metazoa; phylum Chordata; class Mammalia; order Rodentia; family Sciuridae; genus Sciurus; species Sciurus carolinensis. The sequence goes on along the minus strand of NC_062217.1, from coordinate 58,230,044 downwards.
TGAGTTAAATAGGGAATTTAACAGGTATGGGAGGTAAGAAGGAGAAATGAAAAACTAGATAAAAAGAAAAATTTAGGGCACCAAAACTCCATATGAAACTTTAGTTTACCTTATAATGATAGTTTACCTTCCTCAAAACCCAGAGGGCTGGGTTTGTGGCTCAGTGGTACAGTGCTCACCTAGCATGTGTGAGGTACTAGGTTTGATTCACATACAAATAAGTTAATAAATTAAATAAAGGTCCCTTGACAACTAAAAAAAATTCTAAAAACCCTATAGAACATATATCATATAAAGTGAACCCAAATGATACTATGTGCTTTAGTTAATAATAATAATGTATCAATACTAATTCATTGATTTAAAAAAATAAGCATGTACCATACTAGTACAAGAGACCATTAATAAGAGAAACTGATGGTGGGGATGCAGATGACATAATATATATGGATTTCTGTTCTTTCCACTTATTTTTCTATAATTATAAAATGCTAAAATTAATTCCTATAAATTTTTAAAGTGAATTTTAAGAATGTTATCCAAAGATTGAACTTAGAGCATCACAACTAATGATAATAACAGGAGTTTTCTCCCTCTGGTTAAGAGAATGATTATCTCATTAAAGATAACTACATTATTATAAATGTAGAAACAGGCAAGCAGCACCTTTGAATTTGAATACCTAAAGTGAAGAAGTACAAAGACCTCTTTCTATTTTTTGCAACTGAGGTTAAAACAGCACCTTCCTCAGTGAGGTCAACCCCACAATGGAAAGGACAATAACTTAGCCCCTAAATTAGAGTTCTAGAATGGTGAAGCTCCATCAGTTTCATAAATCTGGAAGTCAGAATTTAGAGTTTTTTTCATTGATTGTATTATAATTTTAGACAGTAGTGTGATTCATTATGACATACTTCTATATGCTGTTGTGGTTTGGATATGAGGTGCCTGCCACACCCCCCCTGAATTAATATGTCCTTGCAGGAATATTCAGAGCTAAAATGATTAGATAATAAGAGATATAAACTAAATAGTAAATTAATTAATTTTATGAGTTAATAATTTGTTCTGGGAGGTACCTGCAGACAGGTAGTATTTGGTTGGAGGAAGTAGGTGACTGGGGACATGCCTTTGAAGTTTATATATCTTGTCCCTGGCTCCTCGTGTATCCTCTTTCACACTCATGCACTCTGCTTCTTAATGTTCTGCAGCACCTTGGATCCAAAACAATGGAGTTCACTGACCATGCACTGGGACCTGTGAAATAACTAGACTGTCCTTTTGGGTTCCTCTCATTACAGTGGGGCTGAAAGACATGTCCACTTGCAGGTGGTCACTGTTAATGGGGCAGATTCTATGCCTGGTGTGGAATTTATGGGTTCCATAGTTTTGGCTTCAAATGCCTGTTGCCCTGGGGTGAAAGAGATACCAGTGCACCTAAATATCCTTGAGGTTCCAGCTGCATGGAAGAGGAAGAATTAATGCACAAGTGATCAGTCCCCAATCATGAGAACTTCCACACAGCCTCTCCCTTCTTATTTACCTTGAAAAACCCCTCCTCACAATAAATTTCTTTGGTGTGTTTTACTACAAATAAAGCAATTGTGGGTTTTTTCCCCTGTTAGAATCAGACCCATTAGGTCTTTTCCACCTTCAAACCCTCACTTGCAATATATATATTTCTTGCATCATGGGTTTTATTTCTTTGCTTTATTTCTTAATACTACTTTTCCAGTTGACCCATGTCTCCGAGGGTTACTTATTCCCTCCCCATGCAGGACATGTGTGAGAGTAGACTAGGGTCTACCAATTTTCTCTGCAGATTTTTCTTTTGGCAAATCCTCTAAATCTCATTTTTTAAATTTCCCTAGTTTGGGTCACCAGCCTATAATCCTTATAGTGATTTCCCATAACCACTCAGTGTGTTAAAATTTTACCTGAAATAGAGCAAGTTCTGTTGTTTGTAATTAAGAACACTAATGCCCTTCTTACTATTACTTTATTATCATCATTTTTATTAAAAATTAAACTTTGCCATAAATAAGGGAAGGCAAAGAAATAAAATAAAATACAGCAACAAGGGAAAAAATTTAGTCCCACTTTTTTTATCCCAAAACAAATAGGTTAGCCATTCAAAATTAGTAATATTTTAATTGGTAATCCTTCTTTCCAGTTTAAAAAAAAATTTTTTGTTATGGACATAAAGTTTGTGCCTCAGTCCACAATGTTCATATGTTAAATCTCTAAGCCACAATGTGATGGGATTTGGAGATGGGGGCCCCATGATACCTATATATGTGATCCATGTGAACATCTAATAGAAGGCAGCCTTCTGCCACTCAGGAAGAGGGCTCTCTCCAGAACCCAGTCACATCAGCACCCTGACCTCATAATGTCTGGGCTCTACAACTGCGAGAACAAATTTCTGTTGTTTTAGTTGTCTGACAGTGATATTTTTCTATGGCAACCAAAATAGACAATACAATTGGAATTAATGAAGAGGCATGAATGTGTGCATGTTTTCATGAAGCAAAATGAACATATTTTTCAAAAAAGAAAATCAAAAGTCAATAAAATGTCACTCAGGTAAACAGGGCTCTGTAGGTAGCTCTATTCATTAAACTTTTCATAATATATACAGCCCTGAAAGCTTTGCCATTTTGTTATTAACATATCTTCATTACAGAGCTGTCAATATCTGAACACATGAAATGCCTTTGGATCCTTGGTGGCAATTGAAGTGCTGTGATCACAAGGGGGAAAGGGCAAATGGCGGGCTACTTTATCCATCTAAGATGTTAAGACTTGAATATGTTAAGGCATACAAATTTATTTGAACTAGCTTAAGTTATAAAAATACCCTACTTATGTCATGTTGGCATAAAGATACACGATATATTTATCTACTTTTGTATATTATAATTATATGCATTAAATAGAAAACAAGGATTGCACTTTTATAAAACAAATGCTTTATGCCATTGTTTGGTAATTTCTATCTCCTTTGGATGACTTAGGAACATAAATTGTAACATAATTCCAAGTTCAAAGACAGAGATTAGAATGAGAAAAACAATATGACAAAAAGCAAAATTTTAAAAAATATGTAGTACAGAATCCTGATATTTAAATTACTGATCCATGAGATAACACAAGGGAAATAATATCAAATTACTATAAATATATAAAATAAACTCAATTCTTTTATCCTTTCTTTACTGATTTCTAGATAGCAAATCTATCTTATGAAAAGTATAAAAGTGAAAGTATTTTAACAAAAGAAGCATGTGAATAACTTGTAGCAATATTGCTAATTATATCAAATACTAATTTGAGAGATACTGATTTGTATCTTCTGCTCAAGTAATTAAGATACATTGTGATTTTTAAAAAAGTCCGGTGTTTCTCTGCTGTTGTAATATCAGTGGATTTTTTTTCACAGAGTGGAGAGAATCATGGAGGGCAGTAGTTTGCAAGCAGAAAGGAGAGAATTATGAAATCCCAAAGGTGCCTTTATTTAAAAAAAAGAAAGAAAAGAAAACATGGTACAGAAAGAAAAATACTGCATTATCTCACTTACATATTGAATCTATAAAAACATCAAATATATAGAAACAAAGAGTATAACAGTGATTATCCAGGAGGGTAGGGGAACGCAACAGATATAGTTTAAAGATACAACTTGCAATTACTTAAATGAATAATTCCAGAGATCCTATGTAAATCCAGGACTATTGTTAATAATATCACCATGTATATTGAAGATTTGCTAAGAAAGTGGATTTTTAGAGCTCTTGCCCCATGCATGTGCAAATGTGTACACATAAACAAAGGAGGTAACCATGGAAGGTGACAAAGGGGAAGGAAGGGAAGGGAGGGAATGAAAATAGGAAAGATAGTAGAATGAGTTGGACATTACTTTCCTATATGCTCATATGAATACATGACCAATGTAATTCTGCATCATGTATAATCAGAAGAATGAGAAGTTATACTTCATATATGTATAATGTCAAAATATATTCCACTGTCATGTACAACTAATAAGAACAAATTAAAAAAAAAAACAGAAAGGTGATGGATATATAAATTTGCTTACCTGTAATAATTATTTCAAACTCTCAAATAAATATTAAAAACAACCCTTAAAAAGAAAAATGAATGGGAATATTATATCTTATGAAATAAAATAATAGAAATTGCATATTTTTATTAGAACAAAAATACTAAGAAGGGATACTCTCATTGCATTCTGAATAAAAACATAGTAAGCAATTTGTAAGTAATGACTTGCAAAATGTGAAAACATTTAACTAAAATTCTTTACATATTGAGAAATTCCTTTAATTTAATCTTAAACAACTATTTAGATTGCTGCTAGGGTTTTTGTGTATTAACATTAATGAGATCCTTTGCTTACTTTAAAAACAATTTTTGCTTAGCAAAAATTTTCAAAATGGTTCTGGTCACTGAATAATAAGATGGTTGACTGAATGGATAGAATAATGCTATAATACCACAGAACTATAGAAAACTTCATTGTATTTATTTCTATCAAAATGTATCCAATGAACATTGTTGTTAAATTTCTTTCCAAATTTAAGAAATTTTGAAAATGTAATTTGTGTTATGTCTAAATTTGATTTATTTTGTCATTATTTATTGTTTATTTGTTTGTGTTACTCTCTTCATCTCTACCTGCCTCCTTTGAAATATATTAGTACATTAGAACTTTCGTTTTAATCTGAATTTTTCATTCATTTTCCTTGCTTTATTTCAATTTCTTAGAATTTATAGAAAAGGTTTGATAAAGACAGATGAGATTATACATCTTTGCTGCAGACCTTAAAGAAATTCACTATTTCATCCATTAAGCAGATTATCAAATGTAGATTTTCATAGGAGTCCTTGTTCACACTGAGATATTTTCAATATATTCCTATATAGATGAGAGGTTTTTATTAAATAAATTGTTAATCAGGCGCAATCTAGGAAATAATTTTCTAATTTTGATAGAATATTTTATAGGTTAATTTTATTTTTTCTGACAAAATAGTCTTCATAAATAATAAATGTGTTAAACATTTTAATATATTTGGAATAGGTCTGTTAGAAAACTATAATTATAATTTCATATTCATATAATGATTTTGCAATTATCCGTTTAACTTGATCAAATGCTTTGATGATATCAATAATAGGTATTATCACCTATGATTTTATTTTTAATATGGGGTGGATCAATAGCTTTATTATTAAAACACTATCTGAATTATGAATCTACTATTATGTTTTCATTTCATTCCCTCTTCTCTTCTGCCTTACTTTTATCCCCATTAACTTTCAAGCTTGACAAGCAAATTTTATAAGCCTTTAACAATTATAAAGTGGTTCACAGAAATTTTCATGCATAAATTTGGTTAACAATAATGAGAAGTAATAAAGATGTATCTGTTAATGTAAAATTTTGATGAATATGTCACCCTTACTATTTTGGTCTTCTTCATAAAGTCATCCCATTACGCTTTACTGACAAAAGTATCTCAAGTAAGAGAAGAATGTGGAGGAAAAACTTTCATTACAATTTTAATTTTTACAAATGTCATAACTACAATGTAAAGTTTCATGAACACTTATCATCTACAGCAATTTTCAAGATCTTCTGAAGAACATTTTCTTATAGAAATTTACATGATAAAATATATACATCTACAGGTTATATCTCTCATTCCTGCTTCTCAAGTTAATAAAGGCCTGTGGTCAACAGAGAATAATTGCTACAAAAAATAAATTATTTTATCTTAGTTGGGTTTAGCAGGCTGTTAGTCTGAAATGATATTTTTAAACATTGAAGTAATAAATATGCCAACACGTTGCATTCGTTCTATAAAAATTGGTGTATAGTTAAGGTTTACTTTATAATTATTGCATTTATTTTTTTAATTTTGAACTTAAGAACTGAATTACTTTTCTTCTTAAAGATCTATTTTACCCATAAGTAGTTATAACCTTGGCCAGGTAATCTAAATCCTACCAATCAGACCGTCAGAATGGCCTGCAGAGCTTGGCTGACCTCCAAGAAATCTGTCACAACTTTTAGGGTGGATCTCATGAATTTAAATTTCCAAAAATTTCCTAATTGATGCTAATGATGTTATTCCTTAGAGTACACATAAATAACATGACCAGCAATACCATAACTCCTGTGCTATATAAACAATGTACATTATATCATTCTTCTCCTATTGAAAGATTCTAACATGTTTTATATTAAAATATCAAAATTATTAAGTAAATATTATACTAATATCTCATTTATTAATAAATTTATTATAATAATTTAAATTTTTAATTATGCATATGGAAAAATATGTGAATGTTCCAATTGTTTTTACTAAGGTCATGCTGTAGATACAAATGGTTGGGTTCCAATTGTTTTTACTAAGGTCATGCTGTAGATACAAATGGTTGGGTTCCAATTGTTTTTACTAAGGTCATGCTGTAGATACAAATGGTTGGACAAGAAGAGAAGATTAGCAAAAAATAAATAAATAAATATACCTAAAAGGAAAAAGAATAGATGTAGCTGAGGAGAGTCATGTTTGACAATCAAATCAAAATTTCAGACCATAATGGAGATACAAAATCCTATTCTCTAGTTCAGTGGATTTTACTTAGTGATTATTGCTGCTATTTGTTGACTGTATTTAATGAATGAATATAAAACACGAGATAAACATATCCATTTGCAAAAGGAAAATATTAAGAAAGCATCTGGGAATCACAATTTAATTTTCCCAGTCAATAATGTCTGTAAGTGTTATCTTGGATATATACATCAAATCTTTACTGAGTAATTTATATCCTAGAGAAAATTATACCACCCTCACTTTAGTTTCATTTCTGGTTTCCTATAACCATTTGGACTACAGAAATTGTATATATGTTATCATAATAAGTTTCAGACTCTATCATATAGTCTTATAGTTCATGAGGTTCATCTTATATAACAACTTCATAATTAAACTCATACTATGAAAACTGTAAGATTTTAAAGCAAATTTGGGGAATTCTAACTTAAACAACACAAAGCAGGAAAGAAGGAGAAAATGTAGTAGAATAGGAAAGGTATTGTATAAGTCAGGGTTCTCTAGAAGGAAAGAATCAACAAGAAGTATGTTTATAAAAAGGGAATTTATTATATTGGCTTACATGACCAGAAGCTGGATAATCCTCAATGGGCGTCTGCACCAGGACAGCTGGAATAACCAGCAGCTGCACAATCCAAGACACAGAAGCCCCAGAACAAGTAGAATCGACAGTGCTACCCTAGTCCAAGACCAAGGCTTCTGGAAACTACCTGGAGAATCACTGGCAGAGTCCATTTTGGAAGAGGGAAGGAGCCAGAGTCAGATATCCTCAGAAGATTGAAGCAGCAATCAAGAACCTGCTCAAGAAGGGTCTAGCTTGCATCTGCATTTGCATCTGCTTTCTTGTTCTTCCAACTTCTATTCCATCGAAATCACTAATCCTATTGGGTGGTGCGACCCACACTTAGAGAGGGTCTCCAACTCAGTTCACTATCCCACATTCCAGTCATTTATAAACATGCCCTCATTGACACACCCAGAAGCCTCTTAATCATTAGCATCTCTTAATCCAATCAAGTTGACAATTCAAATTAACCATTACAGGTATAAAATATCAAACTATGAACCTATATAACAACCCATTGGGGAAAGTTCTGTCATGAGGCAAGAGTGTCATTAAGATGCTCATGGAAAGAACAAATAAAAAATGATATTCATGAATTTTCTAGTTGATTGAATGTCATGAAGAGGAAAAAAACCAGCAAAACCATGTTAGTTATTTCTCCCTGTCTTTTTAAATCAATAAATATATGTTGAAATACACCACAAGCAATTGATTTCAAATATTAGGTATGGATTTATATGATTAGCTTACAGACACTTTGATGAGCATGAAGATATTTTGATGATAAATGAAAAGAAGATGTAATATATGAGTACCTACAATGGAATAAGCATAATGTTAGGTTGTATAATATACCAATAAATCTTACTTCAAGTTTGTAAAAGAAGAAACCATAGTACTAAGTGATTAACACTTTTTCTCAAGTTCCTACGAATCATGAATGGCCTGTGTTCACATATGCTAAATAATCCTCATCGTTCTAGCACAAATATCAAAAGGGAATTTAAATTGTTGAAGTTTAGATTCACAGTATTTCTTGTGGGATGTGTGTGTGTGTGTGTGTGTGTGTGTGTGTGTGTGTACATGTATATAGGTGTGAGTTTTGATCAAGTTTAGATTCAGAGAAAATTTGAAAGAATGAGTAAGACTAATTTTAAAACTGAATTACAAATCCGTAAAGAAACCAAATACATAAAATGAGAAATATGTGATTTATATTGTTTAAAATCTGAGGTTCAGATAATTGGGAATATTTATAAAGTCATGATAAATTGTTTTTTTCATTTTCCACCAATTTTAATATTCAAATTTTATTTAGTTTTTAATATTATTGAAATCATGAATCTGATTTTTCACAAAAATTAAAATATTTCAATACAGAAATATCAATATGTTAATCAAATGCCAGCATGCTGCTATAAGAGGGATAGGTGGCAATAGAGCTATTAGAAATAGTTGCACTAGAACCATATGACCCACTTTCCATTAGACTACTGTAAGGAAGTAACATGTTTTCCTTCTCTTCTTGCTTTTTGAAGAAAGAGAATTCAGTATTACAACTCATACCTGTAAAATACATTATATATATATTTTAATATGAACACATATTTTTAATGTGGACACATATCTCTTATTTGGAACTTCTCCAGTTAAAAGTACCTAAAATATGTGCTCATATTAAAAAAAAAATAGGTCCATATAAATAAGACATAGGATGTTTGTTTGATACAAATCAACTAGATAAAAACTTTCTAAATAAGTGAAAGTTTGATATTAGTTTTGCATTTTTTCCTACAGGATAGATGGATATAATGAATGAGGCATAATGAATGCCTCTACCTGTATGTTTATATATCCTTTTAGATGAATAATATATCATTTTATATAATACCTTATTTACTTTGGATAAACTCAACATTTTTTCTTATTTCATCACATCATTTGTGATATTAAAATAATACAATAAGAATATATCATGTCTGTATTTCCAAGTGCTGTGTTTGTTTTTTGTATTAGTCAATGTCCTTTGCTGTTAGCATTTATAATCAACACAGCACTGCTAAATAAAAATTAATAAATTCTTTAAATTGATTTTACAATGGTGCTTATACAAGAAAAAATGTAGGGGGAAGAAATGGTTGTGATCAGGTAAACTTTATGAAGTTGACGTTTTCTTCATTTTAGTTTTTAATAAATAGCTGCTATATGTTGGCATGCATATTATGCTACTTCAAGAAAATCTATAAAGTTTTATAAGACTGTCATTGACAATTGTTTTCCACTTGTTAAAAATGTTCAAACTAAGGTTTTAATATCCTACCTTTATCAGTATTATCTCTTCATTATCTCATAAATTATTATAAATTTTGTAACATGTTTTAAGGAGTTTGTTGTGCTAAGCACTTTAACCTTAAGCTATTCAAATCTTCATAGTTTATCTGTAAGTGTGAATCTCTATTATTCATTCAGATAGTTATTTAACAAATTTTAATTGAGTTGCTCCTGTGTAAGAGGCACTGCTCTGATTCTAGAGAATACAACAGGGATCAAAAGTACAAGATGAAGGAAGATGTAAAGGATAAGGAAGAGGTGGTTTACAACATTAGGCAAATTGTCCAGAAATGGAGCTGGGAACTGTTTTTGTGTTACATATATGATACGAACATACACTGCATTTATCTATTCTTATATAATGTATATATAAATTAATTGATTACTTAATATCAAATACATGGAGAAGTTTTACTGTTTTGTATTCTATAACATCCTAAATTTCAGATTTTTAAAAAATGTATTATTTAATGGTAAACTAATATTAATCCTTGCTATAAATATAAACATGTACCACACAGAAATATATTGGCATCCATAGACAATTTTCTATAATTGTGTTTTTAAACAAGGTTTCCAACTTGTGTAAGAAGTAGAAACTTGGAGAATGATTGTGTGCATTATAAATTTGCTGTTTTATTTTATTCAGCCCTAATGATTTTCATTATCTCCTTAGTTGATAGAATCCATTTCCAAAACCAATAATCTCTTGAAATCCACTGAGCCACAAATTACTCATTAGGGAAAATTTTCAAAGATCATTACCTTTGCCATAGATTTTCGCTTTTCATCTTCTGCATACTTTCTTGCAATTCTCCTTATAATAAGGGGAGGGGAGATTATGTAGTCACACACAATGGTTTCAACACAATACAGACGAATGCCATGTTTAACATTAGGAACACTGCATTTTTTTAAAGTTCATAATTGCATCATTTTTAATTTTAATTTTATATTTGCAGATCTAATAGGTTATCATTACAATAAAAATAGGATCTTAATTACATTGTTTTAATGCTTCCTGAGATATCTTGTGATTTTATCCTAAAGTAGGAAAATGTGTAAATGTGATATTTGACAACCTGCCCGGAATCATTTAATATCTTTAACTTAGGTCATTTATTATACAAAAATAAAGTTTCACAAGTATAAAGTTTTCCCCTTAGTAATAAAAGAGATGTTTGGTTTCTTTAAAGAATGTCTACTGATATGTCTAATTAGGGGAAAACGTTCTCTCACTATGAAGTTAATCACTCAGAGTTACATGGATGATTCCCATTACTCTCAATGTTATTTTCAAAATGTCGTTACCTTCAAAGCCTCTATTTTACATGTGGAAGTGCTTTGAAGCTCAACAAAAACCTGGGAAATTTTGTCATCTAACAAATATTACTATTAAGAAAATCACATGTCATGTCTTTGTTATTTAAATATAGAGCTAAAGAGAAATTTTACAATCTAGGCATTAGGAAACCTTGGTTTGACTACTGGCTATGTAGATTATTAGCCTGGGATGGTGAGATATTTGCTTAGCTTCTCCTTTTTTCCATATTCTCACATACATAACAAAAATTGGATCTCTTTTACAAAGCTCTGAACACAAGTTCTGGCACGTGGATATTTTAATGGATGTCTGATTTTCTGATGTTCTTGGCTATCTCTGTGTCATGACTTCTACCTGACAGTAAGCCCTGTCCACTCCCCACAGATGTTTACAATGCTCTTTGCTTGATTTCATACCCTCCAAATTAAACAGGATGCAAGCATGTGACCCAAGCTTTGACAATCAGGTTAGGACACTGTGAGCTCAGGGTCTGCTGGCAGATAAAAACAGGAAGTAGCGTAACTGTTTTATACAAGTTGAGAAAAAAAAGGAAACACAGATTCATTATTAGGTACAATTTGGGGACATTATTATAGGAATTACTGGTGTTGACCAAATATAGCAGTATTATTATACTAGTTATTAAGATAAGGTTTAGAACACTTTTCTTTTACTGCTTAGCATCTGGCTTAGTTCTCAGCCTTCCTAATGATTCTGTAAGGTGACCAGTATCCTCTTAATAAACCCTTTCTGCTTAACCCAGAAAGAATTGCTTAAAATGCTTACAAATAAGAGCACATTTTAATGCAGAAAATGGTAACTGAATGTTAATCATTGTTTTGTAATTATGTAGAGCAAATAGTTCATAAGTTTTATTCAATGGACATATAAAATTTTCATTTTTAAAAAAGTGGGCTGTTGTCGCTCAGTGGTAGGAACACTTACTTTGCGCATGTGAAGCACTGTGTTCTATCCTTGGCAACACATAAAAATAAATAAATAAAATAAAGGTACTGTGTCCATCTATAACTAAAAATATAAAATTAAAAAAAGTGACCTATCCTAGATGGTCTAACTTTACATCTAATAGAATTCTTGTGATTCTGTCACATGTAACATATATCTCATGGATTTTAAGTGTTGAGCTATCATACAAATGCATGTCTTAATGTCTTGTTCTTATATTCTAATCATGCCAAAGAGCAGGAAATGCATTATCTCTACTCTATGTACATGATATAGAAAGTAAGTAAACATTCATGTACAACTGCAAATAGTAAAGTAGCAAAAGTATAAAATAAAACAATTCTGTCATTTGATAGATGTACATGGCATATACTGATTCAAAAATTGATAATATCACATTTGAATATATCCATTAAATGACTACATTTTAATTATTTTATGTCATGCTTACTCACATTAGGTAAAACAGCCTATTTTCATACTGTTTTCCTACATAGTACTGGTGCTAATTAATTTATCCATATAAACCCATAAAGTGAACACTAAAAAGATATAAAAAATAATTGACCTCCCTAAGGCAACTTACTTGGCTTTTCTGAGTAGGATATAGATTCATTAAAGTGCTTGCCATTACTTGTGTTCATTAAGAGGAAGAAACAATCTATTTTGTCATCAACAAACCAAATAAACTTTCTAACCTTTTGCTACTTCTATGATAACATTTAGTTTAATTGGTCTGACCCTGACTATCCTTCAGGCATTTCAAGAAAAATGTAGGCAGATACACGTGGAGTAAAATTAAGTGGGCTTGGGACAAGCTCCTGAAATTGTTCTGGTGAACACAGATTCAGAAAACACAAAGTTCAAGTGAAAGTGAATTATAAGTGACTGCTGAACTTTTAGAGGTGAGAGCAAAATTCAGCAGGTCTGGATCCTGTATGTAGATGTTTATGAACTTTCTATTACCAAATATTTTCATACTAGTGACAATATTTTTAAAGAAGCATACTTTAGAATATTTGTAACAATATAAATGCAATCAACCTTACAAACATAGGCTTATCATTTTTATAAAAAAGTAATGACTAAGCAGAGTAACTCTAAAGTGCCAATAGAAAAATAGTCAAAGAACCTAAAGAAATGCAAATTGATTCAAATGAAATAAAAATATATTCAAATATCCCAGAAATAGAATATTTGCATACTTACTGTAGACATACCATTTTTTTGTGTGTGTAAATTTGGCAAATATTGGTAAATAAGCCAACAAGTGAACATGATATTTAGTGCTGAACAGGGACTGTTGAATCAGTCTCACACAAGCTAACTAGGATATAAAACTTCTGGAAAGTGCTGGCAACCCTTACAAATATATTTACTTTGAGCAAGTAATTCTGCTTCTGATATCCATTCAATATTAATATAAACATTTTAGGCCCTATATTTGTACTGTTTATTTTTATAAACAAATAAAAGTCAGAGTGCTAAAAAAAGTATTACAATTTGGTTTTCAGTGAATGAGAAAGACTATAAAAATCTCCTCATGTATACATGGTCAAAATATATGTATAACCACATACATTTATGAGTATGTAAATAAGTTTAAACATTGGGTGTATGTATAGTAACACTTATTTACCTGAGCATTAAAATAAATTTTGAAGGGAATATTTATAGTAGGCTTACCAAACAGTTCACTTTTCACATAATATACATATTTTAATAATTTTACTGTTTTCCAAAATTTCAAAATTAATACATTTAAAAACACTTTAAGTTTGCTCATAAAAAAGATAAAAGAGAAGGCGATTTGTTAATCATCTATATCTAATAATCAACCTAATAGTCACAAAACTCTCATGGCAGGTTAATTTGCACTTGAACATTTTTGTGAAAATTGAGAGACACTTTTACCAGAACACTCACACACTTTCTTGGAACAAAGGAACCTGTGGTATTAAGTAGTTCTTAAGTTGCTCTCATTTGTAACCCCGTAAGGTCAAACATTACAGCCCTCCATCTGCCTAATATAGTCTGACATTTTTAGCTTAAATTGAATACAAATGTAACCTGATAAGTTGTTCCCCCAGTTCATAGCACAAAGGAAATTTGTAAATGGGGTAATATTAATGGTTAGAGGTGAGTATGTGGATGTAGCACAGTGTTACAAAGAAGGCCACACCCTGAAAAGAAATCAAAGACAGGAATGAATGTTGACTTAAAAAGTCTTCCCCGTTGTCTTCCATTTAAAACAAGAAAGCTCATTCTGTGGAGGTAACAAGATCACAGACATCAATGACCTCTGAGTGTGGTGTAATAATGAAAGTCCTTAGAATATATTTGTGGTACTGAAGAATGTTCAAATTCCTTCTCCTACTACTATTCAATTAAGAAAATTGAATTATTATCTTCGTAAACATTTCTATTCAGAAAAGCTTCCTTTTCCCTGCTCTGCTTCTCCATTTTTCCGCGTTTCTTCAATGAGATCCCTCTGTTAATAATCCATGCATCTGCAAATCATAGTCTGAGTTCTCAAGTCAAAGCATTTCGAGAGAATCAAACTTGATTCAGATTAACGCTTTTTTATTGAGGATATTACATCTTTGTCTACTAAAATAGGAGCACCAGAATCTCAAATGAGGTTGCCATTTCAATTTTTTAATATTGAAAGTGATGAATTGATTCAAATCCAAGGAATAATAAGTAACAACTAAGCACACATTATGAAATAAAATGTGAATATTAACTAAACAATCAGCCTTTTCATAGCTGCTTATTCTCTCTTCTGTTTCTCTACTTTCTCTGTCACACACCTCTGCCTTCCTCTGTGGCAGAGAATGGACCTCTATTATTTATGGTATTGCTCTGTACTTCTCAGCTTCAGCTGGGTTCAGACAATGGAAACCCTCTTAGAAGATTTTAGAGAGAGAGAACATGAGGTTAGAGTATTTACTTAGTTATGCATTTTCCTACAAAGTTGACTTAAGCTTCTGACTTCAATACTTGGCCAAAATAGCATTAATCTCTAGGTCACTGACCCTTTTCACTATCTGGTCCAATGGTTTTCTCTGATGTATATCTTTAATTTGTCATAATAACTGGTGACTGATGTGATATACTCCTTCCCCTCCTCCACCGGGCCTACAGAAGGTGATAGTTTGTGGATAGTATTGCCATCCTTTAGTTACCTAAGTATCTTGTTGTTTGTCCTTCACCTTGAAATTGCTAACCTTATGATTAAGCCCTACTTACATTAGGCTATTTTCAGTGTGCCTCCTTTCCTTTGATAAAAATACACACCTAAATTTTAGAATAGTATATGTTATGTTTTTCATCTTGAATTACTTCTTTTTTATTGTACAATAGATCCAAATCCCATTTAAACATGTCTTCCTTTATCACTTTCCATTTTTTGTATATGTGTATGTTCTATGTGTTTTCTCAGAATATTTTAAATAATCTCATACCAATTTAAACATTTTATACGAATATAATTTTTATATAATGTAATATTTTTCTTGTGTTAAGACTTTTTAATCTAATTGTGGTCAGAACATATTTTTAAGTTCACACATTAAAGTCAGATTTTTACTAAATTTTATTTATGCAGCTGCAAGTAGCACTACTCCTTGTGGGTGCTGCTTAATTTGAACAATGATCATGATCTATAGGAACTTACACTTCCCTTCAGTTAGTTTCATTGCTGTGGTTGGCATTTTATTCTGAGCATTACTTCTATCTAGGTGGCAACTCTAGGGCTATATGAACCCCAAATATCACTATTTGGAATACTCTTTAGTCTCTGTTGCTATAGTTTGATCTGTCTTTTAAAATAGAGAAAGAAAATTCCCAATGTGTATAAAATCTTTAAAACAACCTTCTACCAGAAAAACCTCTGAAATAAGAGGTAGCTAAAAATAGTTGCCTCAATCTTTCAAACCCACCTCAAGCAGTTTAAAATATACATCCTCTGATCCATGGTATCTTTTCAGGCAATCATAAATATATTATAGATCTTTATTTCTCATTTTTCAGTTTTATTACACATAACAAATATTACATGTTGCTTTATGTCATTGCCAAATACAAACATAAAATATTATTTGGATGACTAGTATATTCAGCATTTCATTATTTGACAAGATTTTTATGTTTTCATGTTTTTTAGTGTACATTTATTGAGCACTTAATATGTTAAGTGCAGCATTTAAAGTATCATGAAAGGCTTTAGAAGTAGTTTTACGAAGTCCTGAAATTATTAATATAATCTTCAAATTCACATAATTTATTTCATTTTTTGGGACTAAGATATGGAATTTTTTCCCTCAAGCTGTGCATGTTATCCACATGCACCATCTAAAAATTCCTCATTATGCATTTATTTATTCACTAATTTATTATTTAATATTATTTATTATTTATTTCTTCTTTTTTTTTTTTCTTTTTTTTTTTTGGTACCAGGATTGAAACCAGCACTGCTTAACCACTGAATGACATCCCCTGACTTTTTTATTTTTTTTCAGATAGGTTCTCATTAAGTTGTGTAAAACCTCACTAAGTTCCTGAGGCTGGCCTTGAACTTGTAATCCTCCGGCTTCGGCCTGCTGAGTCTGCTGGATTTATAGGCATGAGCCATGACACCCAAATTATTCATTTGTTTTCTTTCATATACAATTTTCAAACCCATTTTCTTTCTATATTGACATATTAATAGCATATGTCACTTAGCCTCTAAAGAGATGGTAGTCTATAGTGAAGAAAATAATTTATAGCATCAAAATTTTTAAGAAATCAAATTAAAATACTACAGTGATTTTGGTGGGGTCCATTTTACATTTCTTGAATTATTAAATAAATAATAGTTTGAATCAAGAGGCACTCTACCACAGAGCTATACCCATATCCTTTTTTTTTAAATGTATTTATTTTTCTCTTAATGCAACTGGATATGTGGATTTTATTTCCTCAAGTTTTATTAGTGCATTATAGTTATGCACAATATTGAGGTGTATTTTGAGATAACCCTACACACATGGAATAAAATTTGCTATTTTCATTTAATGATACTTCCTCTTTCCCTCCATTCCTCTTTTCATTGTTCCCCCTAATGTGCTTTGCTCATCTTCCTTCTATTTATTTAAATTTTTTAAATTGGTGTTTCATAGATATACATGAAGTAGAAGTTCACTCTGGCATATTCATATACATACATAGCATAATTTGAACGATTTTATTCTGTAGTTCCTCTCATTTCCTGTGCCTACTACTTCCCCATTAATCCCCTTACACTACTCCACTGATCTCCCTTTTATTTTCATGAGATTCCTCTCCTCCTTTTGTTTTTTCCTTATTTTGTTTTATTTGCTGCATATAAGAGAAAATATTTGAACCTTGGCTTTCTGAGTCTGCTTATTTTGCTAAGGAGGATAGTCTCCATTTCCATCCATTTGCCAGCAAATATTATAAACTTCATTCTTTATTGTTCTCTTTTTCTGTGTAAGTTCCTTAACTTGAGACTGTCTTACTTACTGATTTTTCATTACATTTTTTGAGGTTTAGGGGTCTTGTTAAGGAAGTTGATGGCTGTGCCAATATGTTGGAGTGTTGAAACTTTGTTTTGTTCTAGGAGTTGCAAAGTTTCTGGTCTAATTTTTAGGTCTTTCATCAACTCTGATTTAACTTTTATTCCAGCTGAAAGATAGGGTTCTAGTTTAATTTTTTTCACATATGACTATCTAGTTTCCTCAGCACCATTTGTTAAAAAAGGCTGTCCTTGCTCCTAAACATCTTTGGCACCTTTGTCAAGAATCAGATGACTACAGCTATGTGAGTTCTACTCTGACTTCTTCCATTGATCATGTTGGTTTAATTTCAGTCACATGCTGTTTTATTACTATCACTCTGTAGTGTAATTCTTTTTGCATTTTATTATTATTATTTTTGGTTGATCTGTTTGCCATTTTGTTATTGGTTGTGAGATTATTATTTTTTTGATTCATAGTATACAAATGGGGTACAACTATTCATTTCTCTAGTTGTACAAAGTAGAGTCACACCATTTATGGGCTCATACATGTACATAGGGTAATGATGTTTGTTTCATTCCATTATCTTTCCTTCCCCCTGACCCCTTCCCACCCCTCATTTACCTCTACATAATCCATCCTTCCTCCATTCTTCCCTTATCCCCTCCCACTCCATGTTGTATCATTATCCACTTATCAGAGAAAACATTTCACCTTTGGTTTATTGGGACTGTATTTAACTTAGCATGATATTCTCCAGCTCTATCTATACCTGCAAATGCCATAATTTTATTCTTCTTTATGGCTGAGTAGTGTTCCATTATGTATATATATCACAATGTCTTTACCCATTCATCTGTTGAAGGCCATCTAGGTTGGTTCCACAATTCAGGTATTGTGAATTGAGCTGCTATAAACATTGATGTGACTGCCTCACTGGAGGATGCTGATTTTAAGTCCTTTGTTATAAACCAAGGAGTGGGATGGCTGAGTCAAATGATGGGTCCATTCCAAGTTTTCTAAGCAATCTCCATCCTGCTTTCCATAATGGCAGCACCAATTTGCTATTCCACCAGCTAGTATTCCATAAAATAGAAAAGGAGGAAATCCTTTCAAATTCATCCTATGAAGCTAGTATCACCCTGATACCAATCCAGACAAAGACATATCAAGGAAAGAAAACTTCAGAACAATATCCCTGATGAACATAGATGCAAAAGTTCTCAAGAAAATTCTGGCAAATCACATACAAAAACATTAAAAATATACTGCACTATAATCAAGTGGGTTTTATCCCAAGGATGCAAGGTCAATTCAACATCTGGAAATCAACAAATGTAATTCACCACATCAACAGACTTAAAGTTAAGCATCATGATTATTTCAATGGACGCAGAAAAAACTTTTGATAAAATACAACACCCCATTCATGCTCAAAACACGTGAAAAAATAGGGATAGTAGGAACATACTTCAACATTGTAAAGGCTATCTATGTTAAACCCATGACAACATCATTCTAATTGGAGAAAAAGTGAAAACATTCTCACTAAAAACTAGAACAAGACAGGGATGTCCTCTTTCACCAATTCTACTCAACATTGTCCTTGAAACTCTAGTCAGAGCAATTAGATAGACCAAAGAAATTAAAGGGATATGAAAAGGAAAAGAAGAACTGAAACTATCACTATTTGCTGATGATGTGATTCTATATTTAGGGAATCCAAAAAATTCCACCAGAAAACTTCAAGAACTAATAAATTAAGTCAGCAAAGTAGCAGGATATAAAATCAATGCTCATAAATCTAATGTGCTTCTATTCATAAGTGATGAATCCTCTGAAAGAGAATTTAGGAAAACTACCCCATTCATAATAACCTCAAAAAAAAAAAATACTTGGAAATCAAGCTAACAAAAGAGGTGAAAGACCTTTACAATGAAAACTACAGAACACTAAAGAAAGAAATTAAAGAAAACTTTAGAAGATGGTAAGACCTCCCATGTTCTTGATTATGTAGAATTAATATTGTCAAAATGCCACGCTACTAAAAGCACTATACAGATTCAATACAATTCCAATTAAAATCCAAATGATGTACTTTGTAGAAATAAGGAAAACAATCATGAAATTCATTTGGAAATATAAGAGACTGAGAATAGCCAAAGCAATCCTTAGCAGGAAGAGTGATACAGGAGGCATCACAATACCAGAACTTCAAATATACTACAGAGCAATAGTAGCAAAAACAGCATGGTATTGGCCCCAGACAGGTAGGCCAATGGTACAGAATAGAAGACACAGAGACATACCCACATAAATACAGTTATTTCATACTAGATAAAGATGCCAAAAATGTACAATGGACAAAAGATAGCCTCTTCAACAAATGGTGCTGGGAAAACTGGAAATCCATAAGCAGCAAAATGAAATTAAACCCCTATCTCTCACCCTACACAAAACTCAACTCAAAATGGATCAAGGACCAAAGAATTACAGCAGAGACCCTGCACCAAATAAAAGAAAAAATAGGCTCAAGTCTTCATCATGTTGTCTCAGGATCAGACTTCCTTAATAAGACTCCCAAAGCATAAGAAATGAGGAACTCAAACTAAAAGTTTTTTCTCAGCAAGAGAAACAATCAACAATGAGAAGAGAGAGCTTACAGAATGGGAGAAAATCTTTAGCACACACACTTGGGATAAAGAACTAATCTCCAGAATCTACAAAGAACTCAAAAAACTTTACACCAAGAATACAAATAACCCAATCAATAAATGGGCTAAGGAAATGAGCAGACTCTTCACAGAAGATCTATTAACAAACAACAGATATATGAAAAATTGTTCAGCATCTTTAATAATAAATTGATGCAAATCAAAACTACCCCAAGATTTCATCTCACCCCAGTTAGAATGGCTACTATTCTTAATCAATAATAGGTGTAGGCGAAGATGTGGGGAAAAAGGTACACTCATACATTTTTGGTGAAATTGTAAATTGGTGCAGCCACTCTTTTTTTATTTTATTTTATTTTATTTTTTTACAGACTGCGCTTTGATTCATTGTACACAAAAGGGGAACATCATTTCGTTTCTATGGTTGTACATGATGTAGATTCATACCATTCGTGTAAATATACATACATGTACATAGGATAATGATGTCTGTCTCATTCCACCATTTTTCATACCTCTGCAACCTCTCATTTCCTTCTACATAACCTAAAGTTCCTCTCTTTAAAGCAGTATGGGGATTCCTAGAAAACTTAGAATGTAGTATAATTTGAGACAGGCATTTTGATGCTTTAGCACTGCTGTTCTTGCTCAGTGTTGCTTTGAATATTCTGGTTCTTCTATTCTTCTATGTGGACTTCAGGACTGTTTTTCTAATTCTGTGAAAAATGTCATTGATATTTTGGTGGGGATTGCACCGGATCTGTATAATGTTTTTGGTAGGATAGCCATTTTCACAATATTAATTCTGCTTATCCAAGAACATGGGAGGGCTTTCCATCTTCTAAGGTCTTCCTCAATTTCCTACTTCAGTGTTCTTTCTATATTGAATAATACACTTATGAAAGAGGAATGGCTCATAGAAAAAATCAGAGAAATAAAAAATTCTTAGAAATGAATTAGAACAGAGATTCAATATATAAAAATCTCTGGGAAAGTACAAAGATAGTTCTAAGAGGAAAGTATAGCATTAAATGCCTATAGTTAAAAAAACATAGATCTAATGTGATATCTCAATACCTTAATAAAAGAAGAACATACCAATTCCAAAATCAGTAGAAGAAGACAGGAAATGATTATGTTCAAAGGCAAAATTAATGAATTTAAGAAAAATAAGAACAAAATAATAAAATGATTAATTCAAAAAAAAGATAAATGGGATTTTTAAGCCCTTAGACAAACTAGTCAAAAGCAAAGTGAAGAGAACAAAACTGACAAAATTAGGGTTGAAAAAAATATATAAATATAGAAACTTCTGTAATACAGAGGATCATTAAAAATTATTTGAGAATTTATACTCCAATAAACTGGAAAAATCTAGAAGATATTGACAAATTTCTAAATACATACAACCTGTCTACATTAAACCAAGAGGATATAGAAAACCTGAATAGATCAATATCAATGACATGGTAGTAGGAATTTAAAGTCTTCCAACAAAGGGAAACCTGGGACCAGATGGGTTCTCAGCCAGATTCCATCTTACCTATTAAGAGGAACTAACTACAGTTGGTCTCAAATTATTTCAAGAAACAGAAAGGGAGAGAGAACTCCCAAATTAATTCTATGAAGCCAGAATTACTCTAATACCAAAACCAGACAGACACATCAAGCCACAAAAATTATACACAAATAATCCTGATGAATGTAGATACCAAAAGTTCTTAATAAAATTTTTTCAAAGTACATTCAAAAACACATAAGAAGATAGAATACTATCTTCAAGTGGGTTTAATCCCAGGGATGTAAGGTTAGTAAAGCATAACCAAATCAGTAAATGTAATTCACTACAAAAATGGCATTAGAGATAAGAATCATATGGTCTTATCAATAAATGAAAAAATAACCTTTGAAAGCATTTTTCTCTAAAATCAGGAATAAGACAAGGCTGTTCACTCTTACCACTCCTATTCAAAATAGTTCTTGAAAGTATAGTTTGAGTCATCAGTTAAAAGAAGGAAATTAAAAATTACAAATAGAAAAAATAGAAAAAATTTATCTCTGCTCACTGAATACATGATTCTACATCTTGAAAAAAAATAAATTCCACCATAATATTTCTAGAGCTCATAAACAAATTCAGCAAAGTAAAAACATACAAGATCAACTTACATAAATCAATAGCTTTCCTATAATCCAATAATGAATTTACTGAGACATAAATCGTCAAATTCATAATAACCTACCCATTCACAATAACCTCAAAAAATATTTCTTGGGGATAAATCTAACCAAGGAAGTGAATGACATTTACCATGAGAACTTTTTCTTTTTTCTTTTTTTTTTTTTAATTTTGAGACATGATCTGGCTAAGTTGCCAAAGCTGATCTCATACTTGTGATCCTCCAGCCTCAGCCTCCCAAGTTTCTGGGATTACAGAGGTGGGTCAAAATGCCAGGCTAGTAACTTCAGAATTAAAAAAACAAATGTCATAAAATGCATACCCTAAAAGGTTTTTCTAAGCTATTTAATCCACTAATATCTGATTTTGTTATTCTGAGATTAATTGGGAAAATGAGTATGTTTGTTATCTTTTCAGAATGTATCCTAACAACTATTTTAATTTGAAAGAATGTGTCTGCAAAATCAAGTGGGTTATCCTCATGAAATTATTTAGATGGGATAATTTAGTTTATAGATTTATAATGTCTAGTGTGCTCACATTTATATTTGTATTTCTGTTTATTTAATACAAATAATATCCACCATTAGCAAGATGTTAACTTTGTGTGAATCAACTGTGGGAGAATAGATGCTAACTACTCTTATTCATCACAACATGAGCTACGTGAGTAATTTTATAGGATTATTACCAAAGAGCTATGCTTTCAAATAGGTCATTCATTTACACACCAGTGATTTATAGTTAGAAGAGCCTTTTGGAAATTAAAGGGAGAAATGTTTTTGAAGACGTTTGTCAGTGTTCTGTGAGTCCAATCTGTATCTTCAATGCTCTTCATTCTCATAAAGGAAATATGGTATGTTCTGCTCCCACTTCTTTCCTTCCCTAACTGCTATTAAGAAAAGTTTAAGCAAGTCCCACGTGGAGGTGAGTTGGTAAATCTTATGATAGTTTTAGGGTTGTATTGTACCTGTTTAGGAATTCTGAAGAGAAGGGACTCACCCTAAAGTATCAGATAAAATTGAGGAAAAAATACATGAAAGAGAGGAATAGATTGTAAAATTAAAAGGGCAAATCAGAGAAAAGAAGAAGGAATGAAGGGGAGGAGTCTCCAAAGGTAGTGTCTGTAATCACACAGGACCCACATTCAGGAGACTTTGAATTTGGGACTAAATATTCTATGATCATATTTTGAGCTTCATATTACTTTTGTATTTTCAAATCTACATTTTTGAAATGATGTCTAAAAATCAATGGAACTTTGGAGCTTCAAAGATGACTCTGCTGCCTGCTTCCCCAAGACGGGTTTTAGAAACCAATTTTCTTCCTCTGGTGCTCAGGGCCTCACCCAGCCTCCCACTTCTTACTTCTACCAAGCTTAAATTGTCATCCTTCCCACAGTGATGTTGACATGAAGAGTTCTGTGGTCTGCCACCGTCAACTGCCCTAAGTGGAGACCTACAAAGTCATAGAAAGGATTAGAACATACATCTTGTGACATCTGGGGAGGGGAAAGTTCTTGACATATTCAGATGGTGATTTGAAAGGGTCAGCATTTTATTCACCCCTGATTCAAGACCTTATTTTGTTTTTGTTTTTTTTCCAGAGATTACAGTACTTTGATGGTTGATTGATGAGTAGGTGCAGTATCTACCTCTGGACAGAACACTATGCAGTTGTCTGACAGCTTAATAACAAGAAACCCAGCAGTCACTGAGACAATCCTTAAGTTGTTCAGAAGGCCTCAAGTACCTGTGAGAATTCTCAGGTGGCCTGAAATTATCTTTATGCCTGAGGGAGCTTGAAATTATATAGGAAAATTTTTTTAAAAAGACAGTTGGTGAGAGAGAATACAAAAAGTAGAATTTTTGTGATTTTTTTTACGGTATCTTTTCTTTCTTTTAGAGGAAGGATCCCCAAATTTAAATCAAATATCTTAGGCACCTCTTACTGGTTTGTGTATACATGGACTACAAAGGAAAGGGTCAATAGTGTTCTTCCATTTTCTTTGTTCTATTTTTGCTAGTTGGTTGGTGTAGGGAACGTTCCTCAAGCTTATCTGACAGTAGTCACTGACACCATGGTCTAAGTAAGCCAAACAGTCTGAAAAGAGAAACTGAGGTAATGGTAAAGACTCGCCATGGAATGAAGGTCTTTGTAGTTGCTGAGGCTGAGTTTGAGCTGAGGGGAGACCTCGTTCTGTCATGCATCACAGAAAGCTGTGATGTGAGCTCACCCACGCTGCCTTGCCTCATGCTGTCTGCTGGAGCTTGCCATTCCCCCAGTCCTTTGTCTCAGACCTATTGCTGGGCAGAATTGCTTAGGTATGCTTGTTTTGTTTACACTACCTGGACCCTGGAAGTATAGTTTGCCTATAAGCTGACTCTGTTATACTTTAACAAGTGTGTTAACCTGATTTGATAATGTGCCTATATATGTCCTGTGCAACCTAAATAAAGTTAGATCCGTGCCTTCAGAGCTCGATCTCCTATGCCTGAGTAAGCAGCACGCTGGGTAAGGCTAGGTAGGGTAGGCATCGTTCGTCCTCACCCTCAGCAAACCCATCTCTGAACATCTACAGGTTGGTTTTGGTTTAGTTGTCAACTATATATTACATATCAATGAATAGGATCCTATGGCAATCTTAAATCATTCCTGTGATATTTCTTAGAAAGGATAATAATCATAATAATAATAATAAATAATCATAATAATAATAATCATAATAATCATAATAAATTGGCCAGAATGCCATTTCTCAAGGTTGAAAGAGTTTTAAGTGGTCACCAGGGAGAAAATATTGCATGTTAGAGGAAGTCTACTCAAAGATCACCAGCAGGTTTCTCTGAAGAACTCGCAATAGTCTCAGCAATTAGCATGTCTTTGATGACAGCCTGTTAACAGAACCTTCCTGTTTTTAAAGTCTTAATGTATCTTTACAATTATACTTCATATTTTGGAACTTTAAAATTATCTTTATTCCTATTCTCCCTTCTCTCTCAAAACCATTTGTTGCATGACCACTGTGTTTTGTGCTCAGATCTCAATACTGAAGGTAAAAAATGATTAATAAAATTGTCAGAAGAGTAAAAACAAAAAAGGGTCAACTTGGTGACTACCAAGATCAAAAGTAACAAAGCCTAATTACACTGATACCAGGAAAGAAGGACAGAGGGAAACTTACCTCTAATTTTGCTCTCTCCTTTTAACTCTGGTGTCATCAGAAGCAGTCTAGTTAATGGGGAAGGAGGGAGTAGGAGAACTTGTCCAGAAGGAAGGAATTTTCCAGTTTTCTTTCCCCCAAATGTCTTAGCTAACACCATGTTAGAGCTAGACCAGGGAAGCAGATTCATCTTGGAACAAAGCTTGGAGTTCAGTCATTACATTGGCCTGTACATATTAATTAAATGACAGTTATTATTGTGGTTGGGGTTGAAAATGATCAGAAGAGTTTTTACCACTAGATAAGAATTTAAGGTGTTAGATTTGTCTTAGTTTATATCAAAGGAGCAAATGTCACAAAACGGGTTCAAAAAGATGAGTCATACTAAAGATGAAGCTCTACTCTACGGATTTAACTATTACACAACCCTATGGATTTATTAATTAAGTAGTTTATGTAACAGAGAAATCTTTATTGAAGCAATATGTATTTGTGAAATACTGAATATTAATGCAATTTCTATTGTTTATTATTTTTACTATGAGTAAGATTATTTATATATTAATAATAAATATCAGAAACATCAATGTTCTGTGACTTTATCAAATGAACATAATTTTTATAACATTATCAACAGAAACTAAACTATGAGTTGTTTTTATAATGTTGAAACATTTGGTAATAGCAGATCATACACACTGATTTTTAATTTCCATTTACCTGTATAAAATACTTTATTATTTTTCCAGTGTTATTTTAAATTTCTCTGACCATATTTCAATAGTACGAGAAGTAACTCTGAGGTGATGCATATGGGAAGACATTTTGTTTTCTGTACTTGGGAACTGTAGCCCCATTTAAAGAATTCCCAAAGTGTACCTGGCAGCTAATCCCATTGCTGACACTGACACTTTTCTACATGAATTTTAGGGCTTGTAAATATATCTCTGCATGAAACTATAGGAATAATTATTCCACATGAATAAATATACCCTAGGGCTGTTCAAATATCTAAACATTTCAGGTAAAAACATTTGCAGAAAACTTGTATATTCACAATAAATATGCTGACCTGTGAGGAATTTGGAGCTCTCTTCTACTTTTGCATTGACTTTCCAGAAAATAAAACCAAAGCCAAAGTGAATGAACCCTCTTTTCCATGGATAGGGTAAGCTGAGTTAGGGTACTTGCTAATAAAACTTTAAAAAAATCAAAATTGAAATAATAGAAATATGCATTTTATAAAATATAAATAAATAAGAATATTTACTAGAAAATAAAGCACTCATTCTGAAGATACTGATCATGTGTTCAAGTAGCAGACATTGACGTGGATGAAACAGACAAAAATGTAAGTAATATTTAGTGGGACAAGCATGATATGAAAGACATGCACAAAATCTTTTTGAAATCTAAGGTGAAATTGTTAGGAACATGAAAATAAAAGAAATGAAAGGGTATGTTTAGAAGGGAAGAAAATATTCCATTAAAATTCTGAATAATGGGCATTCACTAAAAAAAGAGAAGTGTAGAACAGAAGTAAGCAAATGATTAAATGGGCATCTTGATTTCATTTGAGACAATTTTGAAAGCCTCAGTTTGAGCATAATGTTTAAGTGCACAGAAGATTAGAATAGAAATCTAGGTGTGTAAAACCAAAGTGTCATAGATTTGCTTGTGCTAATAGCTTTCTACTTTATCACATCTGCCATTCAAATAAGGTTTTTTAATACATGAATGACAACATTATAAAATACGATTGCATATTTAGTAGAATGAGGAGTGATTATAGTTAGCAGAAATTATTAAGAGATCAAATGAATCACAGTATATAAGAATATTACAGACTATATTATGAAAAAAAAGTGATTGAGTTGAGAGACATTTGATTGGTGGTGTTGAAAGAATTCAGAAACCAAGGAGACATTAATTTAAGGTGAACGATGGGGAAAATCATAATCATGAACAAGATTTCAACTTTTGTTGATAGTAATATTGTCCCAAATAAATTTTAAAAATACACTCCTTCCAATTTCACAACTGTTTAAAATATTTTTTGATCTTCACAAAGCTTGGACTTAGTCACCATCCCCTAAATCTCAAGAGGTGATAATTCTTCCTGTTTCAGATTGTCCATTTGTGGAAAGGGATATCCACAGCTATCTATTACCATTTAAAAAAGTTTGTTGTTCAATATTCTCCTGGACCCCTTTTATTACTTAGAAGGAATCACTAATCCTCGTACCTTGTTCTAACCTGTCTACATCTCCTCTTGGGTCACTTCTGTGCATCACTAATCTGTCCCTTTCTATATATTCTATACCATCATTTAAACTTGCCCAAATCTCTCCCATCTGATGGTGTTGGGGACACACAGGTCATTCAGCTTTCTACTATTCCCCTTACTTTCCTTCATAGTCAAATACTTCAAAAAGTTCATTGTTTCAATGTTTTTATTAAATTATTATTTTCACTTTCTATCATTTTTTAATCCCTCTTCATTCATAATCCATGTGTATCTAAATTCAAAGGACACATTTTAGTGTAATATAGTAATTTATTTCTGCATATTGCTGCTCATCCCTTCCAAATGAAATGATACCAGGCATTTGTATTCAAACAGTATAGGGAATATTAGTCCAGTATTAGTCCCATATGAAGTCTGTTCCCTATACACATTTCTTGAATTTTGGTATTTATCAGTTTAAACCTCTACCTCTCCCTCTCCCTGTCTCTCTCTCTCTCTCTTTCTCTCTCTCTCTCTCTCTCTCTCTCTATATATATATATATGTATTATATATATATATATTATATATATTATGCTGCAAAATATTATATATATTATATATATTATATAATATAAAATATATAATATAAAATTATATAATAATTATAATATAAAATTTATATTATTATATAATATAAAATAATATATATATATATTATTTATTATATATATATATATAATATTATATATATATATATAATGCTGCAAAATATTGCCTTTGAACCAGAAATAGACATTTTGACAAATAAGGCATTAAATAAGGCTTTAGTTTCTCTGTGGGGAAGATATTAAGCTGTCTAGCACTGATCTTCCACTTTTCTTGGAGGATGATTTCTTATATAGTGATGACAGGATGCAGTGCCTTTCTGTCATCCAGAAAGGACACATGTGAATTGAGAGTGATGGGGTAAATCCTAAGTAGGTAAATCCTTTCTGCTTCTACTCACCAGCAAAGGATTCAAAGAGTATTTGTCCTTGGCTTGCTCAGTCAGAACCTCATTTTGGAACTATGAATCTAGAACAGGGAGAATATAAGCAGACCTAAGTTGATATTCAGAAGCTAATTTGGAGACACTATGTGAAAATAATTTATAAGGCCAAGGCCAAGACTCCTAAGATTCCTCATTGAACCTATCCAATTGCTGAGCATGAAACATTTTCAGTCTTTCGAAATCAGTTCTGTAATGGTAAATATCAACAAAATTTTGCTCTTTTTTTTTTTAGTACTGAGGATTGAACCCAGGGGTACTTAACCACTGAACCATATGCCCAGTCCCCAGTCTTTTTAAAATAATTTTTATTTTGAGACAGGATCTCATTAAGTTGCTTAGAACCTTGTCAAGTTGCTGAGGCTGGCTTTGAACTTGCCATTCTCCTGCCTCAGCATCCAAGCCACTGGGATTACAAGTGTGTACCACTACCCCTGACTAAAGTTTTGCTTTTTGCTTAAGGCATTCCAGAGACCACTTTTATTGCTACTAAAACAAATATCAGAATGTACAGAGGATACTTTGAGTAAAAATATAGACTTTCAACTTTAATTTAAAATTGAATGATTTTGCAATTCTCTAGTGTTGAAGATAATCTGGGCCTATTAACTGGGTATGTAGCATCCAGTTTCAAATCTTTTCTATTAATTATTTTTACATCTGGAAAGTTCTTATTTATCCCACTGTATAAACAACCATGGTGTGGGTGTGTATTTGACTTTGTGAACTTCAATTTGTGCTGTTCCCTGAGAAGTCTCAATCACTCACTACTTCAGATGCCATTTATGTGCTATGACTCCACAATCTCTTATATTAATCATAGATCATGTATTTGAGCAGGAGATCTATTTCCACAATTGCCTTTTTCCATGTCACTTTCAGAGATGTAATATTAAAAATGATAAAGTAAATAAATATATGCACTCTATTTCCAAATCACTACAGCTTGGGGAAGTAACACTTGGATTGGTTATGGCATTCAAAGCACTATTTTGAATAAAGGAGAGTGGGTTGTTGTTTGCCGTAAGACTATGAGAGACAATTAAGAATACAGGCTTAGATATGTAAAAAACTGAAGTTAATGAACATTGAGTCTCTAATGTATTCATGAATTCAAGGAATTTTAGGGGACAGAGGGAGAGACAGAGAAAATAAGGATAAAACTGTGAAATATTAACTAAACCAGAACTTTAAACCTTGTAATGCATAATATTTATCTCTGTCCCTAGTATCAAAGACTTTATAAGAGTGGACGAAATCTGTTTTTTAAATAATACGCAAAGTTGCTAAATTCTTATGTTCAGAAAATACAAGGTACTCAAAGAGTATATTTCACTTTATTTCAATCATATGGATATCCACCTACCGAACACCAGTAAGTAGTTTTTCCCAAATCATGATACTACTAACACTGGGATATGTGAGATATTTTAGATAGTGCATAGCATTGCCATCCAGTGAGGATTTTTGATGTGCAGGGTCACTGAGCTTGTCACAGATTGAGAGAGATGGAAAACAGGACAAGAGGAAGTGAGAAAGATAATGATGACTGAGAATATACAGGACATTTTTACATCATTCTAAGACTTTGAATTTTACCTGAGAAACCATTGCAATTCATTGCAGAGGACTGCATGCATTGAATTATAAGTTTGTAGATCCTTATGGTAGCTGTGATGAGAAACTGGGAATTATGAAAGCAAGACATAAATAAGTGAAAATAACTACTAGAACAGCTAAAATGAGAAAAATATTAACTTATACTGAAGGGGGAAAGAGTGGATAGAAAACTCAGGTTCTATACATATGCACCCACATTTTTCTTTAGAAAAATTAATTCAATGTATTATATATTGTATTGTGTTTGCAGTGCTGGGAATTGAGTGCCAGGTCTTATACATGCTAAACAAGCACTCTACCACTGAGCTATCCCGTATCCTTGTTTTGCAAATTTGTATTTTAAAATAATTTTAGACCTTCGGAGAACTTTTGCAAACATAAAATTATTGCGAAATACCTTCACCCAGATTTCCCAAATTAAAGTTTTACCACATGTGCTTTCATCCTCTTTTTCTCTTAATTCATCTTTTCTCTCTCAAAATCTACATTGATCTATATAATATTTGAATTTTTTTTTTTGCTGCACAACTTTCAGAATAAGATTCAGACATGATAAATACTACCCCTGTACTTTTACAAAAATCAAACTGTTTTTTCTGTAAATATTTGGTTCTATAAGGTTTAATAATCAAAATAATATACTATTTTCATCTCTGGGTACATTTCAGAGGTAGAACGAATAAGATTTCCTGCACAATTAAATGTGGTTATGAATAAAAGAGAGCAGTCAAGGATGATCCATTCTTTTTCACCTAAACTGATGGGAAAATAGCATTGATTTTAATGAGAATGTGGAGATTATAGTGGAAGAAGTTTGGAGTGGGGAGAAGTCAGGACTTCAGTTCTGAAGATGGTAAGTTGGAGAAATCTCTTAACATCCAAGTTTGGACATCAAGTAGGAAGAAAAATCTGGACAGATGTCCTTGAAAAGGAAGGGAGAGAATCCTTCTGCCTAATAGAGTCAGATCATGGTAAATAAACATGTAAAGCAATTCAAAAATCCAAAAGAAAGATATTTGATTATTTTCATGACAGTCTTATTTTCTTAATAAAATAATTAATGAAAATAAACTTTTAGGAATTGATTTAGGAATCAAAGAATGCTAACCATTTGGAATACCTTATAAAAAGAGAAAGAATTCCAAATATGAACAACATAAATCTTTTAGAGATGCACAAGAAGGATGTGGAGGATCAGAGTGACAAAGTCAAACCTAAACATACTGGTTAATGTCCCTTACCAGGAGGTATGGTTTGTTAGAAAAGAAATAAAAAGGTAGATGAAAGTAGAAATATGAGAGCAAAACAAAAGAAAACATTTAGGAAATAGAAGGATATATAAAAACATATAAGAATAAAAATAATGAAGCAGATATTCAAGGATATATAAGGAATATGTTCAGAGAACTATGAGGCTCTGTATTTCAATGGTAGTACAGTTCAGATAGATAAAAATGTCTAATGTGAGGATCAGTTTTTGAAAGGAAGATTAAGTTTGCTAAAAGAAAAAATGCTCAATTTAGGGAATGCATGTAAGATTACCTGATAGGAATAATATTCAAAGAAGAGCAAATGGCATAGTTTTAATTCTTCATGACTAATTTATTTAAACCTTCCCCATTGACAGTAAAGTTCCTAAAATTACCTTTTTCTTCTCTTTTTCTTTTAACCTACTCCACCAGGATATTTCCCTGATATCTGAGAAGACTTTTCCTTTCTGTATAATTGTTTGCTTCATTTCCAAGTCAAGTTTATTTGTACTCTTTATATCCACTGTGAGTCAATATAGAATCAAGTTTCAGGGTATTCTCATCTCACCTGACAAGTGTTTCTTTCAGTAAGATTATAAAAGTGCCTGTCTCTTATCTTTATAAATTTGCATGCATTACATTTACATGATAAGCTGTGGTACTCTGATAAGTCAACAACTCTAAAATTTCCTAATCTTATCAAAGCTCTTTCAGTAACTGAATCTCATAACTGCTAAGAAAAAAAAATCAAAGATTGTGCCATTATACTACTAACATTATATATCATTGAAAAGATTTCTAATTTAGGTATTTTGTTTCAAAATAGGCCAGTTTATCATGTTTTCTTTCCACATGTAATCTTAGACTGGTATCTTCATCTGCCATGAGTTAAAGTGCTATTACTTGCTAGCACATCATTAACGTCCAGCAAGTGTATAACAAATTACACCTTCTCTGTGCAATTTTCTTCTAGCACTACTTCTTGTTGAAATGTATAAAACTAGGAAAAACTTGAACTTCTACTTGACACAAGAGAATAGAGATATTTTATAACTGTCAAGACTACTTACATTTTTAAAGTCAGAATTTTCATAAGGTTTTTTTTGTCCACTTAAATCAATAGGAACTTTGATTGAATGAGATGCAAAACCAGAATATGTGTGTAATTATGGCATGAACCATTCATGAATATATGTGGTAAAAACTGCAATTTTCCACTTACCATCATTATAATGCTAAAGTCAAATGTAGTTAAATTAATCTGAGTAGAGATAATTAAGGTGGTATGAGTTAAGACTGTGCTTTTTAAAATATTTCCTTACAATATGTTTTATAAGTTTTATTTTGGGCTAGGGGTTTTGATACAAACTGAGAGAATAAATTAGCGATTTACTGTATAATGTTTCCTTTGTAGCATTTAAGAAGGAGAACTATGGAAAATACAATAGGAAGAGCACATAAATTGTATTACTAATTTTAGAAGTATTAAGTTATTTATTGGTTCTCATTTCTCCTCTTAAACAGTTGGATAACAAAAACTTGGGGGGATGCTTAATTGAAGACTTCAAAAAATAATACTTTACATTTTGTTGTATTTCAAATTGCTTGCAGATAGATTTCATTTTATCCTCAGGATACTTATGAGTTAATATTCACTCCTCTTTATCCTCTCTACCTTCCTGCATATGATTCTAAAAACTCAACTTTCATCTTATTGATCTCCTTAGTATTCTTATTCACCTAATTGTGCCTTCTGTGTTTGCCATTTCCATATTATTCCATTTACTAATTAATTAAGTAAATACTTGTTTATGTATTAATTTTTATTTTTATTATTCTGTAGTACTGGGGATTGGTTCCAGGGAATTCATTGCTCATGCTAGGCATGAGTCATTTTTATTTTCTTTTTGAGACAAGATCTTAAGTTGCCCAAGCTTGTGATCCTCCTGTCTCAGCCTCTTGACAATCTGAGATTTCAGGCAAATACTACTGCACCCAGTGATGAGTATTTATTAAACACTCTTTTTTCAGGAGCTTTCCTGCACGATAATGAGACAAAAATTCAGAAACATGACTCGTTTTTTTGCCATCTAGGAGTTCATTTCCAGATAAGATTTCATAGAACAATAGCAAAATTAAAAAATAGATTACAACATGAGTTTGATAATTGAAATGAATCAATCCTGAGTTAAATTTGAGAATGTTTAAATATATTGTCAATTGTACAAGAACTTAAAGATTACATGGGATTTAAATATGTGATTCTCAAAGCATTACAATTTGTCTTCCAAGTTTTCAGATACATTAATTTATTTCTGATGGGACAAAAAATTATTTTAGGAAATTAATAGAAAGCAACATTATGGATCTGAATGAAAGTAATATTGGTCTATCTATCCAATATTTGACATGTATTTTTTGCCAATTTTATATCTTCAAACTTTATACCATTTGGGGGTCAGTAAGTATTCTATTTGTTGTTATATGGAGTTGATAAATAATAATTAAAATAATGAATAGAAGGATGAATTGTAGCATTGAAAGATACATGGAATCCAATGAATAAATGGAGGAAAAATCTCAAAGTCAAAATGTTTAAATGAAAATATTAAATGAAGTAGGAGGACTTCATACAAAAAGTAAGTACAATACATTTTAATATGCTTTTCAAAGGCAGACTTTAGTCCACTTGGAAAAATGAAGATGGTTGAAACACCATTTGTCAAGTAATTTTTTCTGTTTTTAAAAACAGAAAAAAAGTTACTGTCAGGAGTTCATGAATGAATTATGTGTTTGTTTGCACCATCTCAAGGCCTAGCGGTTGCTTTTCTGAGAACTCTAGGTGAAATTGCACCCATTCAGACAGCAGTCCTGAAATAGAGGAACTGGGCTTAACTTGCTAAGACCCAACCTGTTTTCCTTCAGAAGTCTTTCTCTATGAATCCCATTGTAAGTTTTACCATTTAAATAAAGCATGTGGGTTCCATTTTGTTGTTAGATCCAGTCTCCATCAGAGCTGGATCATCCCACTGTGTCCCCAGTTTTCACTTATTTTCCTGTCTTGTCTTTATTTCTTAAAATTCTCATACTTTTTTTTTTTTTTTTTAATAATAGCTCACTGGTTTTATTGATGGCAGAAGAAAAAAATTCCTTTCACTTGTAAAAGTTATTTGCTTCATTTATTTCAGTATTTTTTCCCATTCTTTATATGTTGAAGTTTCTCCCCCTAAAATTCTGCTTTCTCTTTCTTCAAATAAAAATATCCACCATGGCCCATCTTACTCTGAAGGGAAAGTAGGTGGTTTATCAACAGGTTTTGACCAGCATGTTTTAGTCAAGGGCTCCTTTCTTCACAAAGACTTGTCTTATTAGTTCCGAGCCCATGGAGGTTGGTAAAACTGCTGGGTTGGCCTAGTGGATCGTCTTGTCTAGCCACCTCCTCCTCTACAGAACTCAAGAGTTTGGTCATAGATGCCTTCTTCTTCCCATGCCTCTGTTTGAATGGGCTTGATATTGCTTAGCAGAACCTCTTCATAGTTTCCACAATCAATGAATTTAACAACTGCTGTCATACCAGAAGAATGGAGGGCTTCAACTTCTGCTCGGTACCAACAGCACTCATATTGAGATTACTTCTGGCGCTAACACCACCTCCTCCAAATATCTTGGTTTCTTTACTCTTTGCAACTTCTGCAATAGCAGAAGTCCTTTGCTTTTCAAATTCATCATTATCATTTGTAGGTTTAACAGGCATTATAACTTGCAATGTCTTTCTTCGATCAAGTTCTCTGCTATGTACTTGGACATGAGATACACACTTTTGTCCAAAAGGCACAAAAGGTGGTGATCCACCTTCAGTTCCAATATTGCTTCTATTGTGTTTTGATAAGATTCTCTGTAACTCCCATTTCTCAATAAGACGTTACACTTCACCACCAAGAATTGTGGTATCATAGTCATTCAAGAGCAGGAATCCATTTTTTACATCAACAATGCCTGAGAGCTTAACCTTAGTTCCAGGTGGTGTGTTCAAGCTTATTTTTGGCATATAACTTAATTCTACTGCTGCACAACTTGTATGACCATCAGTCATCTGCAAAGGCATCACCCTTGGTGCAGCCTGAGATTCCTTGTTATTCTTTGGTGCAGCAACATTGCAATTTTTTGAATTTGCAAAACACATGGACCTTTGAGCTTTTCTACCTTTCCACCATTGATATCACCTGGAAGGAATTTCTTGCCAATTGTTCTCAGATCTGTATTGAGAGCAATCAGGATGATGTCATTTATATTGACTTTGTCAGGAGAACTTATGCAAGTTTCAATGCCTTCATCTGAAAGATACCAACCAGCCTGGGACAATGCCGCGCTGGGGACCTCGGCCATGGTAGCTGCTCAGACTGAGGACCTCTCATACCTTTAATATGTTGAATCTGACTCATTGTCCTATTTCGGGGAAACTGAGTAAAGTTACTTGGGCCTTGTTGAGTTTCCATAATTAGTTTTCATAAATCCTTTAATGGTCATTTATACTTCTTATGACATTAATAGCAAAACAATAAAATAGTCATTCACATTATATTCCTTATGTCCTTTAGATAATTGTACATAAACTCCTACTAATTTTTAGATCAGGATATGTACCCAATTATACTTATTTTGCATTAGTAATTTTCTTCCATTCTTAAGGACAATAAATAGGATTTGTGACTCTTTGAAGATAGGATGTCAAAGTGGAAAAGAATAAAATTTTAATCCTTTAAATCACAAATACTTTTATAACTGGAGGATATCAGTTCTACAAATACAAGGGTTTTTTTTGAAAATTATTCCTCACTATTAATATAAACTATTTAATATTAGAGTTTTATATTGTTTACTTTGTTCATAAATAAATAAAAATAGCTCTGGACTACTACCTGGTAGGGTGTGAATGGGTACCCCCAATTTCATGTTAGAAACTGAATTCCCAGTTCATATGTTAATGTTATTTGGAGAAGCAAAATTTGAGAGGCATTTAGAATTAGATGAAGTCAACAGGATGGGCCCCCTTGATAGTATTAGTAGCTTCAGGTGAAGAGGAATAAAGACTTCAGCTAGGTGCTTTGCTTTCTCTTGCCTTTTGATGTCTTCTACCATGTCATGATGAGTAAAAAGAGCCTTATCAAATGCCAGCACCATGCTCTAATACTTTCTAACCTCTAAAACTATGAGAGATAAACTTCTTACCTTTATGAATTATCTAGTTTTAGGTATTTGGTTAAATGACTGAGATACTGTCCTTCCTGGTAGTCATTAGTGCATATAGATGATATTGCTCTTCAAAGCTATACATCTATGGGGGATAGCAGAAGAGAGAATAAAGAATGGCAAAAATATATTTAAAAAATTTAAAAGAGCTAAAAATAGAGAAAAAGAAAGAAATACTAGTAAGGTAGATTTTTATTAGTACTTTCTTTTTAAAATAATTCCATAATTCATTAACTAGGAAAAGATATTTTAGCATTCCTAAGTAAAAAAGTTTCAAATGAATCAACAAGTTCAGAAATGTCTAAGGTTTTTGTCCATGTTTCGTTTTATCATTTTCACTAAAAACACTGATCCTGAAATTCTCAGAACCATTTTTTATCACTACCGTGAATATACAGTTACATGTGCTCTAGAAGGGCAGAATTGGAATGAATATTCAAAATGTGAAAATAAATATCTTTTTCAAGAATTCAAGATGAAGTAACTTCTTCTTTCACTATTTCTATTATATCAAAATATGTCTTATAGTAGAAATTGCTACCATAAAGTATTTTATGCTTACTTAACCATTAGTTTGTCAACATATACTAGACATTAGCTTATATGTCAACCTAGACATTATATATGCTATGAATAAACAGAGACACATGTATTTCAACATCTTTGAGATGAAATGTATTAAAAAATATAATTTTTGTTTTCCTCATGTTTATCTTTATTATTTTTAAATGTTATTTGTAATGCTTAATGAAAAGCAGATATCCACTTTTATTGATGTGAGAGGTATTTTGGAGACAATATTTTAATTTATCTTTATTCTCTTCCTAAATATCATATTTTCATTTGATAGCAAATTTTATCATCTAATTGGTGGTAAATATTTCATGATATTAAAGACAATTTATTAACAGTACTTAACCAAATTAAAATACAAGTGAAATTATAAATGTTTTGATGTTAAGTAGTACCTTGAACAATAATATGATTGAAAGTTTTGAGGAAATTCTATTAGGAGACATTTTCACCTTTTGTTTTCATCAGATAATGATAAATATCTTCATAATTTAATCTGATGCACTATGCAACCATTATAGCATTTGTTCACTTTCCTAGTAAAAGTGCTGGAACATACAAGCACAATAAGGTTTTTGCTTGTTTGTTTGTTTGTTTTTACTAGTTGGAGTTCAAATATTAGAAAGAGCTGACAAAAGGAGACATAACTTCAAACTGACATGTTAGGGATGGCTAACACAGTAGTTGGATTCTCAGCTGCATATAATAGAATTGATAATTTAAAAATAAGGACTCAAGTGGGTAATAAATTTTGCAGTAGCTGGAAGAGCAGGCTCTAGGTTGAACTCCCAGGAATGATTTCAATTTGCCAAAATTTACTCTCTGATTGGAATGAAATATTTATTTCTAAGAAGATATTGCTTTATACACAAACTTGCATGGCTTACTCCATATTTCTTCTAGTATATCCCAAAGAATACATACTCTATAACTATCTGCAATACACCTTTGAACACCCTTGGAGCCAAACAAACTGAAAGCTCTCTTTGCAATGCATCTTAGAAAAGTTGGACAATTTTCTCTTGATCTAAGTACACCTTTATATTCAGAGTATTAATGATCATTATAGGAATGGGATACACCAAGAAACACTAATGTGATACATGCTGACTCCAAACTTCAAAGAGACTTGTATAACTTTCTTATTATTCCCAGGCATCAATGTAAAACAATTTGTTATTTGCTTTGAAGAAGTGATTCTAACATGTCCCAGAAGGCTGTAGAATTCCCCAGACAATTCAGTGGGGTCTAGCAGCTTTCAAATGTTCATAGGCTACTTAGGTGTGGTACAGTCTGCTTCAGGTTTTCAGTGATGTGGGTCAACATGATGTTCCTTGAATTTTAATTAGAATACAGAGGTGGAGCGTTAATATAACCCAGAGTGGCTGATAACATCTTCCAATGGAAGCACTCTACTGTCCTCGCTGTGGAAATGCAAACTGCTTCTTTTTTTTTTTTTTGGTTGTTTTCCAGATAGTAGAGCTATTTTCATTTGTCCTATGAAATATTCAGTATTTAAAACATTAGTTGGAGTTGAAGTCACCACCTAATTTTCATTACAGCTGTGATTCTTCAAGATGCAGTGTGATCAGCAAAATTCAAAAAGGATAATTAAATGTTAACATATAATCTTTTTTTATCTTAGTTTATTTCAAATATATTAGATGGCAATAAATACTGCTATTTCTCTCAGTTTTTGATTTACTGTTTTCATAATGAAGTGTACTTCTAAAATTTCATTTTGGTCTTTGTAGTCAATTTGTTTTCTCAGTGAAAACTTTATGAAGTAATTTTGTATATAAAGTTAAAAAAGAATTCCTTGGATATAAAGTACCGTGAATATAAAATATAGAAGAGAAAGCAAAAGAAAATTTATTCACTTGTTCTGAATTTTTACAATAAAATATCCAGTGGTATAGAACATGAAAAAATGAAAGAAAGAAATCATGAAAATTAGAGGAAAATTTTTCTAATTTGATAATAGTCACTAGTCTTCTGACTAAAAGTTTCAATATTCTTGTTCCAAAAGAAGTATGAGATTGTTATTAAACTTTTATTTACACAGCTATAAAATGGGAAGATAATTATGCTTAGTTCTTAAATTTCAAATATATCATGTTAGGCCAAAATTTATATTTAATTAAGATATTGATATAATATGAAATATAAAATCCTACATGAGTAAGAGTTTTACATTTTGTTTTTTCAGACACTCTTCCCTTTGAGATGAAAATTGAGCTTTTCTGTAACCACTATCTGCTGAGATATTCTTTAAAAATATTTTCTTAACCATGTTGCCGATGTTGTGGACAAATGAAAATAGCTCTAGTATCTGGAAAACAACCAAAAAAAAAAAAAAAAAAAAAAATCATTCCTATTTTTCTCTTATGTTCTTTGTTTCTTTTTTCCTCTTTCCTTTTTATTTTTTCTAATTAGTTAGATATTTGGAGGATTTCCTTTTGTATCCTTTATTGAGATTTCTAAGCTACACATAGTAGTAGCCCTGGATATTACAATATATGTCCTTAATGTCTCACAGTTGTCCTTCACTTTATCAAGTATATCAGTTTGCATATGCTTTACAAAGCTTACCACAGTATAATTCCTTTTATCCCTACCCATTCTTTGTGTAATTTTTACTTCTAAAAGTTTTAAATTCCATATTGCACTTTAAAAATGTTTTCTCTGTCAATCAACTGTTCTTTAAATAAGTGTAAAAGGGTATTTACATTTGCTCATTCCAGAGTTCTTCATTCCTTCTACAAATCTGAGCTTTTTTAGGATTCTAAACTCCCTGGGAAAACTTTGCAAACAATAATTCATTTTCCACCCTGAATTTGTCCTTCATCAAAAGAAGTAATATTGAAATTCCCAAGCATATCCTCCCACTATAGCTAAACAAATATTGTTGCTTCTAAAATGTAATTTTTCATGTCTTGCACCTAGGTCGCCTTTCTTGGTTCTTGCAGTAAAATCTAACCAGGCAGCAAAATTCATTTATTCTTGTTGACTGTTTCTAACTAACCCTGTGTTGTTTCTCAATCGAGTCTGCTTCCATTTTGTAAATGAGCATTGTATTACTTCTCCCTTAACATCAGTGTTGAAAGTTTGTTTTTTATTATATTTTCTGACCACCTGCTCTTTTTTGAAGTACAAACAACATTGTGTAATTCTGTATATCATTTGTATTTGCTTATCCTGAGGCTTCTGATATCTCCTGATAATCTACAATTCCTTTCCTTATGACACTCTATGACAAGAAAATAATATAGGAAGATAGATGATTGAGATCTAATGCAAAGGTAACAAAGTGCTCATTTTACATATTAAACCTTTAAGTATTTATAATACAAGTTTTGTCTAAAACTTTTAATGCTTCTTTCATTGCATATCACTATCAATTTAAATCACAAAAAAAATCATATCAATTCAAATCACAAAAAATAATTATATAAATAATTATTCTTAGAATGAAAATCATTGGTTTAAGGAATAGCTTGAGGAGATTACTCCTATCTAACTAACCATCTTATGCTGAACCAATTAAAACTGGATGACTAATTTGATTGAGTTACAGTCGGTTGCCTTTGTATGAACATTTGATCAGTGCCAGAAGATGAAAAGCTAAGGCTCTTGATTGGGTGTGTGGTGGGGGGCAGGCCTTGATGTGGGACTGATTTTTGAAGGCTTTCACCTCCTCAAAGAAGGTAATTAGCATCTTACAATAGTTTGCTATCAATTGTAATTCTTTCATGTCTATGATTTTAAATTGCACGCTTTTGGGTCTATGACCTTTTTGAAAATTTGTGGAAATTAATTGGTCATATAAATCTTCACAAATGGAAGAATACTGAATAATCTAATTGGAAAATATATATAATAAAGGGACGAAATGAATGAACATTTTTAAGGATTAAAACTATTGTTTTCCCAAGTTTCAGATATCAGAGAACTCTGATTAAAACAGAAAAGGATATTTTTTCTTGTTTTTGTATGAGAATTTAGGAATGACTCTATATTAGTATCAGAATTCAATGAACATGAAGCAAGGAGTACTTCTGCCTTGCCAACTATTTTTTGTCTGCCACAGATATTGGAGAAGTCTAATTGTAAGACTTTTAAACCTTTTCTTTCTGAAAAAAGGCAATTCAATAGAAATGCCCAAAATCTATGCAAGATGTTTGAAATAAGTCTCAGTGTCTCCAAAAAAATGTTAAACTTTATCTGTACCCATAATTTTATTTAACTACTGTTGGTTTAGTAAATAACACATATGGGATTGTGAAATATGTACTCTCACCCTAATCTTCTCAACATGCATCTTCCTGTCATTTACACTCTGTACATGAATATGAATTTCTACTTAGAGCTCAGTTCTTGATAAATTGATTATAAACTACAGAGAATGACCATATCCCCAAAAGTATTTTTGTGTTTCTGAGTAGGAAATAAGAGTTCGGTTTTATATGTGTGAATAGTTTGGGGGACTTCAACTTATTCTTATAATCATCATTATTTTAATGTATACTGATGCACTTTAGAATAACCTTCCTCTAAACAACAGCACAACTCCAAAATAACAGCACACATGTTCCCAATCATTTGGTCATATAACCAGCCTGTCAGCATTAATAGCTCTAGAGGGAACTTTTTGATATCACAAATCTATATAAAGTTCCCTTTTTAGACAAAAGGGAAAACAAGATGGAAGTAATTTTTCCAGGTAGTTAGTTGAGGAACTCCAGATACCTGAAGAGTTTCAATGTGGAAACCCCTTTCACTTTCCTCCTTTCAGACTAGATGGTGAGTATTCTTTTGAGGGAATGGGACACACATCTATACATTATAGGGAGGCCGGAACTGCAGTTGGGCGATCTAAGGGGCATCACTC
The DNA here is from genome assembly GCF_902686445.1 of Sciurus carolinensis. Lineage (NCBI taxonomy): Eukaryota > Metazoa > Chordata > Mammalia > Rodentia > Sciuridae > Sciurus > Sciurus carolinensis. Next base: position 58,187,806 of record NC_062217.1, on the reverse strand, counting down.
AGTCAGTCCCATTATATTCTATAACCTAGGAATTGGAAACAAGATAAAAGTATAATAAGTAGTTTCCCAGCAATACACAATTTGCATAAGTAACAAACATTTTGAAAAATGTCTATCTCATTTGGTCTTATAGTTGTGGAATATGTATATCTTTTCTTCACGATGGAAAAGAAAAACAAAGAAAACTCTCAGGTTTTTGGCCTAACAACTGACTGCTAATTTTGCCATCTTGTTTAGAAACCCACCACTATTCCACATGAACAATTGAAGTTGTATTTTATCCCTCTTCCTGACCAAACGCCTTTAGTAACAGTTTGCACTGGTTTCAGTAATACACTTTAGAATCAAAGAAGCTCTGAAATTTAGAAGAGAATACAGATGTGCCAAGGTTCAGGCTTGCACTGGTAATTTCCTGGCTATATTCAGGATGCTTATTGTTGAATTCCTTCTTACCAAAAGGAGTATATAAAAGGCGAATTATGGGACTTCAAAGATTAGTAGTCATTTCGAACATGCAGGAAATTTTGTCAGAATTCATCTTTGCAGAGCATAGTTAGGTTATTGACAAACCTAGGTTATTTTATTTTTAATATATCCCACTATCTGGAATTTGTATGTTTTAAACTCATTGTGAAATCCTACATGTTCCTCTATTGCTCAAGAAAATTGCAAACTAGATTGTGAACCTTGATCACATTGAGATTTGGTTATTTGACAAGACCATTGGTGATGTATTATTCTTTCATCTGGTGCTATATAACGTATGTTTGACCTTAATGTTTTGATGTTAGCAGTGATTGATGTTCAAACTTTGGAATATTACTTATTAATCTAACTTTTTTTCATTTTTAGTTTGAGTAACATTAAAAGAATATGGTACATTCATTATGTAGTCACCCAGTGATTCAGTTGATATGGTAAAGGAGAAAAAATAAAACCTTGATTTTTCCTTCTTATGTATCATATTTTCCAGGTAATGAATTAGTTTTCTCTTATCTCAGAAGGAAACCAATTTGGCTGTTTTCTTAATATTATTAGCAGCTCATTAATGTGAGCATATTTGATGAGTTTAAATTCATTACAGTTTTTATTAAAGCTCAAATTGCCTCCTTTGGTCATTGGGACTGATTTAGGTCCAATTTCCAGATACGTTTGACCTGATCTAGAGGGTTGCAAGTTTGATAATATCCTTACTTTCCAGAAGGTCTGGATGACACTGGATAATCATTGAGGCTATTGAGTTAACAGAAATTGTCTGATTTTTTCCTTAAACTTCCAAAAATCATATGTTCCTTTTTATAAGTAAATAGATTAGTTTCATAAGTGAAATTTAATGATTTGATATCAATCCAATAAATAGAATGTCATTACATCTAATTTTTAACAGCTTGTTTATACTGATTATTTTTAGACATTAATAGAAAATAAAAAGAACTATATGTTGTCCTACATGATTTATAAAACTAGGAAATTCTCAATTAAATGTGTTAACTTCCTCATCAATGATATTTTTGTTTTATTTAATAAAAATAAATCCTTTGCTAGTATAAGTGTATCAGTTAATCAATTTTGTGATTAAGAATAAAATGACAGCTATGAGGTTCTGTTGTATACCTAATTTGAAAACAATGCTTTAAATTTTTATTAGGATTTGGATCAAAATATCTGTGTCAAATTGACTCTTCTGTCATGTCAACTTTATGATTTCTTTTATCAAAACTCAAAATCACCAGTATTAAAGAAGAGAAATTTGAATTTAGTCAGGCATTTGTTATAGAACATTCTGTAATTATTGAAATATTAAGAAAATTGACAATCCAAATGTAGTAAAAAAGTTTAAAAGTTATTAAAAATCAAAATGAATGTATGGCCCTGGTGGCACATGCTTGTAATCCCAGTAGCACCAAAGAGTGAGGTAGAAGGATCACAGGTTTGAAGCCAGCCTCAGCAATTTAGTGAGGCCCTAAGCAACTTACTGAGACTCTGTCTCAAAATAAAACATAAAAAGGACTGGGGATATGGCTCAATTGTTAAGCGTCCGTGAATTTATTCCCTGGTACAAAAAAAAAAAAAAAAAAAAAAAGTAAGTATGTAGAGTCACATGTAATAAAGTTGGAAATGTCAGGGAAAATATTCAAGGGAGGAGGAGATCGTAAATGTGAATATGTGAGAAAATGTAATTTTAAAGGGAGTAAACAATTAGAAGTAAAGATATATGATCAGTTAGAATTCCATGCATGAATTTTTATGACTGCAAAATCATATAAGCATAGGAAGAAAAGGCAATGTGGATGGAACAGAAACCTAGACATGAATTTAGGGAAAACACTTATTCAGAGGAAACTGGCAAAAAAGTAAATGAACAAAATAAAAATATTTTAAGGGGAATGAAGTATTATCTTTTAAAGAATTTAAGTTTTTGGTATATAAACTAGAAAATAAATGAGTAAATCAAAAGAAAACAAATAAAACTACCAATTTGTAGCCAACCCAATGACAGCCATTCTAGCAAAGACTTTGGACTTTGAGGGTGGTATAATAACCATTTTTCTTTCTATTTCTCTCCTTTATATTCCTTTTTATCATACCTTTACGTGAATGCAATCATGTTCTTAAAAACACTGAAAAGCAGTGACCCAACAATTTCTGTGTAAACACTAAAATCACTGTGATTTGCTTCAAAATAGATCAGCTACAACTTGTTTGTAATTCACCAAAGGTCTTGAAATATCTTTGAATAGTTTCAAGAAGTGTCTGATTTTGTTCCAAGAAATAAAAAAATATATATTTCAAACTGTCTGTAATAAAAAAATTACCACCTTGCCCATGCAGGTTTACCTTATGAATAAATCCAAATGACTCTTGCAATTCACTTAGTATTACTTCCTCACCAGGATGGCTAGTCCATGTGTGGAAGGGCAGGTAAAGAAAACAGATTGCTGTCTTTTATTAGTACATTTTTAGGATGTGCATTTGCATTTCACTTCCCAAGGGAAATCTACCTTCTCAAACAAACATAAAATCTACAATGGTTTTACAAATCAGACTATTTGGAAATTATGTTCCAACTGTTAATGATTACATAATCAAGTGAACATATTAAGCAATTTAAAAAACAGGGCTATGTATATCATATTGCCTTATTCAGCCACAGCTACCTGTGTACCTCAAAACTCTTTCAAGCTTTCACTTTCTTTTTTTATTATATACTGTGCTAAATATATTTTTTTTCCTGATAGGCTCTACTAAACAGGCCAAGTTCCAAAGGATGAAAACTTTCAGAATATGATTTTAACTCAAAGGACAGTGAATATAGGATTTAATGGTTTGTGTCAAGTGCTGCATCTCAAGAACAGAAAATAATAGCAGCTAATGCTTGTGTATCACTTTACTGCCAGTCAAGCGATTTTATTTTCTAAACAGCTTCCTTTGAGATAAAATTTACATACTATAAAATTCACCTATTTAGAGTATCCAATTCAGTGATTTTTCTTAGTACATGCACAGGCATATGCAACCATCACCACCTTCAAATTTAGAAAATTTTTATCACCATATAGATAACCTATTCCCTTACTTTTCATTCTCTTACTACCCCATTTTCTCCCTCCTTCCTAAGGAACTACTAATCTACCTTCTGTCTATATAGATTTGCCTATTTATTGATACAATGTAAACCTTATACTCTGTGTGTGTGTGTGTGTGTTTGTGTGTGCATGACAGGCATGTTTTCAAACTTCATCCATGTTGTAAAATGTCTTAATGCTTCATTCCTTTTTATGAAGTTATTATATTGTATGGATGTAATATATTATGTTTATTCATTCATTTTTATTAGTGCATTTTGCACATACAAAATAATAGGCTTCATTAGCCAATCATTCTTATGCACATTGGGGTTGTTTCCACATTTTAGCTACTTTGAGAAATGCAGCTATAATATTCAAGCATATTCTCTAGTTCAAATATAATGTTTTGGTTTCTGTTGGGAATATACCTAAGAGTGGAATTGCTAGGTCATATGGGAATTCCATGTATAATTGTTTCAGAAACTAACAAAAAGGGATTTTTACTCCTTTACATTTCCACAAGCAATATATGAGGAAACTCATTTTCCCACAATCTCACCAGTATATATCTTTGTCTTTCTTTTTTTTTAAATTCTAAACATTCAAGTGGGTATGAAGTGGTAAGCTATGACTTTGATTTGCATTTCCTAATAATGGAGATGTTGAGCAGTTTCCATGCATGTAAGGCTTATGTGCATACCTCTGAGAAAATTTTAATTGAGATAGTTTGCCCATTTTTAAATTCTATTAATTATTGTACTATTAAGTTGTTAGAGTATTTATTATAAAATCTAATATTTTATGAAATACATGATTTGAAATTATAAGGGTTGTTTTTTCACTTTTTATTATACATTTTGAACAGCATTTTTTCCAGTTTTAAAGAAGTTCAAAGTGTCCATGCCTGTACTTTTGATATCATGTTTATGACTTCAAAAATTGGAGGTCAGGCATACTTATTCTTATGTTCTCTTTGGAATTTTATAATGTTCCCTTCATGTTGAACTCTTTGATCAAATTTGAGTTATTCACATATGGATGTGGTAAGGTTTCAAATTTATTCTTTAGACTTGGGGCTATTTATTTGCCCCAGAACCAATGAAAAATCTTGGTACTGTTTTTAATAGACGAATTTGTTTCAAAACTCCCAATTCTTTTCCGTTGATCTATGTATCTGCTCTTATGCCAAAATTAAACTACCTGATTATCATTGCTTTGTAGTAAGTTCTAAAATGTTGAAAGTTTCCTTTCATGTTGGTACTCCTCTTCACGATGGCTTTGGTTCTTCTGAATAAGTTGTAATTCTGTATGAATTTATAATTGATTTTTCATTTTCTAAAAACAAATAAGCTGGAATTTGGATAAGGATTTCATTTAATTTATAGATCAACTTATGGAATATTTTCATGTTAACAATATTGAATCTTTTGACACATGATCACACATGCTTTATACTAATTTGAATTTTCTTTAATTCTTTTGAACATGTTTTATAGCATTCAGAGTATAAGTTTTGCATTGTTTTATTATTCCTGAGAATTTTGCTATTTTTATGCAATTTTAAATGGAACTGATCTCTTAAGTTTACTTTCAGATTGTTCATTGCAAGGCACAGAAATGCAACTGATTTTCATACATTGATTTATATCCCACTTCTTTGCTGAACTTGTATATTAATTGTAACATGTCAGTGAATTCCTTAGGAATGTCTCTACACAAAATCATTTCATCCACAAATGAAGATCACTTTATTTTTTATTTCCCAATCTGCATGCAATTTACCTCTTTCTCTTGACTTATTTCCTAGCTAGAACTTCCATTAAAATGTTGATTCAAAGTTGTGTTGTCATCCTTATCTTATTCCTGATATTAAAGAGAAAGTATCTAGATCTTTATCATTAAGATTAATTCATTATTGGCAATTTTTAGATGACTTTTATTAGTTTGAGAAAATTATCTTCTATTCCTAGTTTGTTGAGCTTTTATTTATTTGAAGTCTCACTGGATTTTATGAAAAAATCTTTTTCTGATCCATTAAGATAATAATGTAACTTTACTTTTTATTCTATTCACATGTAATATCAAATCAGTTTCTTTTTTGTCTTTTGAACCACTTTGCATTCCTGTCATAAATCCCACTGTACAGTATTTAATTCCTTTTATGTTACTGGATTTAGTTTGCTAGTGTTTTATTGAGTATTTTGCCATCCATATTTCCTGTAGTGTGGATAAGTGTCCCTAAAAGGTTCATATGTTAAATTCTAGGTCCCAAGTCTATGGTTGAATGAGAAAGTGTTGGAACCCATAAGAGGTAGAACGTAGATGGAGGTTATACAGACATCAGGTGAATAGGACTTTTCTATCACAAACTCCCATCACACTATATTGTACCATCACAGGCTCAAAGCAATGGGAACAATTGATCATGGCCTGAAACCTCCAAAGCTGTGAGTCGGAAATAAACCTTTTCACTTTTTAAGTAGGTTATCTCAGATGTTTTGATATAGTAAAGGAAAAGTGATTAATACAGTATTCATAAGAAATATTGGTCTATAATTTTATTTTATAATGATGTTGATGTTTTGGTTTGTTAGTGTAATGATGGCATCATAAAATAATTTGAAGTGTGTTCTTTCATTTCTATGTTGTAGAAGAGTTTATGGCATTGTCTTCTCAAATATTTGAAGAGTTGAGCAATAATACATATGGGTTTAGACCTTCTGTTTTTTTTTTTTGTTGTTTAATAACTCTATTTATTTACTTATTAGGAATATATTCAGATTGTCTATTTTTTCTTCAGTTAATTTTGACAGCTTAAATCTTTCTTAGAAATTTGACCATTTCATTTTGTATATCTAATTAGAGGCATATAACAATTCATACTGCTTGTTTATAATTATTATTTTCTAAATTTGGCAGCTATACTTATTTTTCAATTTTTCTTTTAAAAATTTAAGCATTTATCATTTTTCTCTGGGTTAATATAGATAAATACTTATCAAGTTGTTGATTTTATTTTGAAGAATCACATTTAAAAATCCTTATCTATTTCTATTTTATTATTCATGTATTGTATATTCACAGCACTCCTTACTCTTTATATATAGTTTAAGCAACAGATAGTTGGGGCAAGAATGAGAATTGTTGACATTCTGACTGGGATCTGGGAGAGGAATTTCTTTGTTCTTGCATGCACTAATATGGAGTTATGTTTTCTCACCAAGTGGAAGGGGGAAGAAAGAAAAGGTTTCAACTCAAAGCACAGATTTTCACTATCCTTACCAGATTTCAGTATATTTTCTTAAATAACTATTTCATTATTTAGGATTATTTTCAGAGACTTTTTTAAATACATATTTTTCACCAGTTTATCAAGAAAATGTGTTCAAAGAGTTTCTCAAATAGTCCCAGTGTAAGACTTTGTCTCTGTAATGCAGCAGTCTCAATCATTAAGCATTAAATCATCTCTACAACTATGTAGTATGTTACTTTATTAACATCTTCATTTTATGTATTAAGAATGCAAAGAAGTTAAGAAACATCTCCTTATTTCATTATATTTATCTACCTAATATGCGTGAATAAAAAGTAGCAGTGGTAGGACTTTAATCCTTGGTTATAGTTAATTTGATATTATCAACTTTATTGGGTCACAAGGTACACAGATTATAGATCAAACATATTTCTATTTGCATCTGAAAGGGTGTTTCAGAGAAGAGATTAGCATTTGAATTGATGAACTGAGTAAAGTAGATTACTTTCTGAGTGAGGATAGATATCATCCAATCCATTTACTCTGAAAAGGGAGAAGAGGAGAGTCCTCTCTTTTTGTGTGCATGACTGAATGAACTAGGCTATCAGTATTATCATACCTTTACATAGAACTTATTCCAAAGTGTTCTGGTTCTCAGGTCTTTGGACTTGAGCTAGATCTTGTATCCATTCTCCCGTTTTTCAGGCCTTTGGAAATAGACTGGATCAACACTGTCAATTTCCCCATGTCTCTAGTTCCCAAATAGAAGTTCACAGTTACAAGACTTCTCAGGCTCCATAATTACATAAACTACTTCCATAAAATGGATTTTGTTATGTCTGTATCCCAGTGGTTCACTTTTTCTGGAGACTCAAAGAATATACCTAGCCACTATGGTTCAAAATTTACTTCATAGCTTTAAACCTCATGCTCCAAGTTTTATGAAAAATTTCCTTTTCCATCACAATATTCGAAGATAATAGGGGAAAATAATGATATGCCAGAAATACCTGAAACCAAATTATATATTTGTCACTTAATATTTTGTGTAAGCAGGTAAGTAACTACAACTTATGTGATTGCAAAATGGAAAAAATAATAATCTCCAATAAGATTCTATATAGACATGAATTTATGTATCATATATAATGTGGTTCTAGGAGTCTAATATCATTTCTTTTTTTTTTTTTGTGGTGTTGCTGGGGATTGAACCCAGGGCCTTCTGCATGTTAGGCAAGCACTCTACCAACTGAGCTACACGCCCAGCCCCTGGGGGTCTAATATCAAAAAAACCTTCAAACTAAATAGTTGTTTGGAAAGATATGACAGAAGATTTATAATTTAAAGGAGGAAGCATTTATAGGAAGAATTTTGTCATATTCCAGTATCCAGAGGAGTATTTTATTAAGTTTCAGTTTATAAATCTAGGTAAACTGCACATTCATTTTAATTCTTTCATTTAAACACTTGCAATAACTTCTTTCTATTTTCTGGGCCAATTTTCTTGGGTAGTGCTTATTTTTAAAAATAATCTACAAATTATTGTACCAGCTGTGGTTCAAACTGTTCAGGGTTTAACAAAATCATAGTTCTGGACTTTGTACAAAATATAGCCTACCACATGAGACCCCGGGTTCAATTCCCCATAGTGCAATAAATAAAAAACAAGTCAAGAGCTAAAACCAAACTTTCAAATATAATTTTTTAATGTAGGGTCAGCCCTTTGAAGATAAGGAGACAAAACTAATTACATAGTAGACAATATGAAGCTGCTCTGGGTGAGATTGCTATATGTATCACTTCACTATCTTTTTTTTTTTTTTCCTTTTCTATACTGGACTGATTTGCTCTCTAGGATTTCACTGTGTCACAAATTAACAAGTACTATGCAACATAAATTTTCTAATCCATGATAAATACAAAATAAAACATAATTACTTTGCATTTTTTATAAGGCCAAACTTTGCATTTACACATACTTATGTACACATGATATTGCTAACAATATAAAGAGTGAAATTGGTGTTCTTTTATATAAAAACTAATAGTTTTCTATATTGTTAAATACTAATCTGCCTGATAGTCTCAAAGTTTTCATCATTTATTGTCAATGGATATATATTTATTTATTTATTATCTCTTGATATATAAACATATATTTATTATCCCTTGATAATAAATGATATGTATTATTTCATTAGAGCTGTTTTAAATTGAGGGGAAACAAAGCAAAAGTATTCTATTATAATTGAATTACAGTAATCAATTCATGCAATGCACTGTAGCTGAAGAGGAACATATTTCAAGAGAAAAATCAAGACCTAATTTATCTTAAATGTAAACTTCTTTCCAAATCTATCAGGTTGATTCCATATATAAGACATGTGTAATACAAAGACAAAGTAGCTCTAAATTTACTTTTTAAATGAATAAATATGCCCAAATCCTAAAATAAAAATATAGATGAATGTCCAGTTCAATACAGTTTACACAGGTTGGGGCTGATAGTAGAGTAATGTTTAAGAGAAAGATGTTATTTTTTTAACTCTACTTGCTTATAAATATTACTTAATTTTCCTGGTAAAGGAGTTTAGTGTCTAGAGGTTTAATCTAGTTCTTTGCTTATTAGATTTATTGATTTACCTGATTAGCTTGACTGGGTTTAATATAGGGAAAACTGGCACTAGTAGAACTTGTAGCATTTCAATATTATTCTAATACAATTAGTCTATAAGAACATTATTTTATGGTCTAGAGAATGATTAACTCTAAAATGTCAGATATAGCTGTATTTACAAATTGTTGATTATGCAGGATACTAACATTTCTATAGCAACATAATTACAGATAAATACATTTCATATTCACAGATGCTTCCAATATCAGCATAGTTTAACAAGCATAATCTAATTTTGTGAAAGTATGCTAAGTTTCAGGTTTTTATTTAGAGATACTTTCATTTCTTATTTGGAATATATTTCTCTAATTCATGAACGAGTCATTTCTTCCATCAATATTAAGTTTAAACTTAAAGTTCTTAAAAATATGTTTAATAGAGTATCCTAAGAATCATTCTTAAGGTGAGATGTAGTATTACAGCATTCATTACAGTGAAGAAGATTTGATATCTGTGGTGAAAAAAGAACTAAAGTACTTTTCATGAAGGTGGAAGTTGAGAAAAAAAGTTATAAAAATTTTTACAAAATTATCAGTATTATTTTAAGTCAAATATTTTTGAGTGCCTGCTATATGCCCAGAACAAATAGCAAAATAGAAAAACACTTGAAAGATTCTCGACTTAATTAGGCAAAATAGAAATGCAAATAAAAAACATGGGAATAGATCACTTCATACCTATTTAAATGGAAAAAGAGAGAAAACAATAACATCCATGATAATATCAAGCATTGCCTAGGATGCATATTGCTGGCAGCAACACAACATGGTATGTTCATTTTGGAAAACAGTTTGGCAGTATTTTATAATCTTAAACATATACTTAGATTAAGTTCCAAGAATCTCACTTACAGATTAACCCAATGAAATTAAAATTTGTGTTCACATAAAACCCAGTTAGTGAATATTCATAGTGGTTTTATTTGTAATGACCTAAAAGTGGAAACAACCCAAGTGACATTCAACTGGTGAATCAATAAAAAATAAAATATCTATCTATTTATTGATTGATTGATCAATCTATCTTAAAGGAAATATACTTAAAAACACAAAAGAACAGATTGATTTTAAATGTATCAATTCTTTGTGAAAATATTTAAATTCTAAAATCTCTCTATCTATGATTCCATGGATGTGGCACTGTAGAAAATGAAAAACTAGAGGGACAAGAATCTTTAATGTTTCCAGAGGTAGCTCGTTAATAAATGGGTTACAAAATCACATGGAGTTGACCTGAGAAGTTTTGAAGTGATTGAACTCTTTTCTATCTTAGTTGTGATGGTGGGCACACAGCTGTAAGGTCTTTGAAAAAATATGCAAAACCTCACACTAAAAATAGTTAATGTTTAATGTAAATCAAACTTTATGAAAATAATGACAAAATGTTTAAGACAAAGTGTCTAATTAGTGAATATGTTCCTGCCATGGGTGCTGTACTTACATAACCAAAGATTGTGCAGCACTCAAAAGAAATGGGTATGTCCTAGCAATAAAGTACTCAGAAAAAATCCCCAAAGTGCAAACAGCATAACAGCACTTTTATAAATTGAGCTAGATCAATTAGCTGAAGTTCCTAATTATTTAACAACATTAATAATGCATTGTTTATTCTAGTTTTATTAAGAATTTAAATCCTACTTTGACAGAACAGTGGGGAAATAAAAGAACTTCATTCTCTTCAAAATTATTTTGTTTTTTTGATATTTTTCTGTTATTACAGTGTATTAAATTTAAAAATCATATTTAAGCAAAATATTTGAGTCCATATTCTCATGAGATTTTGACCAAGGATCAACTTCTTTGTTCATATTAAAAAGAAGGAACTATTTTGAACATAAAATAACTACAAATATAAAGTAATTTTAAGGAAATATGTACATATGATTTCAAATTATATTTAAATCTTACAAAATTTATGAAAAATTTGTCTTAGACTGAGTTATATAGTTTTTTCCTATCACAAAGTTGCTAATATCTTTCTCATTTTTTGGAAATTATCCTAGTGGCACTTGACACATAACTTATTTTAAACTTGCCCATAACTATCCCCATAGAAGTCAGGCAAGGTGGCACATGCCTGTAATTCCAGAAGCTCTGGAGGGTGAGGGAGGAGGATCATGAGTTCAAAACCAGTCTTAGCAAAAGCAAGGAATTAACAACTCAGTGAGACCCTGTCTCTAAATAAAATACAATATAGGACTGGGGATGTGCTCAGTAGTCAAGTACCCCTGAGTTTAATTATCCAGTATCTCAAAAATAAAAAAATAAAAAATAAAAAAATAAATAAACTATTCCCCTACACATATAAATATTTATTTAGTAATTTGGGAGTTTGTCATAGGTCTTAAGGTATCTAGTCAACTTAGGAGTTTTTTTTTTTTTTGTATGTTTTTGGTTTTTCTTTTCAGGACTTGTGCATAAAGTAGATTTTATAGTGTTAAGAGCTCACAGGATGTTGAGAAAAGATGGATCCAAACAACAAAAAGACAATGTTACAGGCAGCAATCTGTTTCCTAAGTTTGTCCCAAATCCCATCTACCAAATAGACTTATTTGAGGTCATAGGGTTTTGTTCTTAGGGAGGTGCATTTTATGAAAGGCAACTTTGAAAGTTATTGTAGCTAAAGGATTTAAAGAATAATTAGATGTCCACAAGTTCTGTGTAGGACTTGGTATGGATTTTCTGATTCTGGTTGTACAGGAAATATACTGAAAATAAAATACTATTCTACATACATTGGTCTCAGTCTTAGCTATATATTACTCCTTTATTTTAAAGATTGCCAAGGATAAATTTGGTTATAATATGTTTATCTGAATGGTATAGATAAAAATAGCTTTAAAAAATATCCCACACTTTCATGATGTTTGTCAAAGTGAAGTAAATATTATAGTTATCTTAGTCAAGGTTAATTTTCAAAGAAAATGTGTCTGCATATTAAACACAGGAGTAGATTTTATAGATGAGTATCTATCATAAGTGCTGACAGTATTTCCATTTTTAAAAAAGCTACCTCAATTTTGTATCAAGGGGAAATGTTCTTATCCACTGCCAGTCCAATAGTAGCAATAACTGTATCACCAGGACATGCTGAAATAATGGCTGAGTTATACAAATTTCTTACTAAACCCCTAAATTTGAATTTATACTCTTAGAAACATCAAACTTTCTCTACTTTGAAGATAGTGCCAAAGGAAACCAATTATATTATTTTTCACTCATCCCCAGAGGCATTTTAAATTTGTCAGTGAAATAATATTCTTAGATATAACCATTTGTCTGACTTACAAATAAAATAACAGAATGAATATTGAAAGTTCATTTTAATCTAACAAGTGACACATTGCTCTAAGCATTTTATTTTATGACCTCACTTAATTCTCTAAATAACTAGGCAGGTATCATTTCTTTTGTTTTCCAGATGAGGAGCCAGGACACCAAGAGGAAAGGAAGTTGTGGAAGGTGTTAGTCTAACCAGTGGCAGAGTCAGGCTATGAACCCAGGCAGTGCACTTTCAGAAGTTTCAGTTTTAACCATTATATTATCAGAGGAAATGACAGTTCTGGAGTGAGTTTTCAGGAATAATGTCCTGTCTTGTTATTATAACACTGGTGTTCAGGTACCCAGTGATAGATTTAAAAAAAAAATATTGTAGCTCTTTTCCTAAACGTTATGATAAAGTAAAATAAATCTATGTTTTAGAACCTGGTTTATCACCACTTGCTGAACATAAAAAAGCAATTTATGCTAGAATTTTCTTCCAAATCTTTTGTTATATAACCTGCCACACTAAGATGCCTTTAGTCTTTGATAGCCATTTTAGACTGTGTTAAATTACAATTGAACCAGTCAGTGGCTAAAATAATGCCTCTTACCATGCTGATTGGAACTTTTTCTGTGGAAGTTCAGATACCAGTAACTTGAGGAAAAATCCACCTACATAATCAGAAGTGCCTATCTAGGGGGTTATACCAATTAGCAGCTAGAATCAAGAATGAAGGAAATCTAGCTGTGTACAAGCACTCTCTTTGACTTTTCCTTTTCATTTTCCACCCTGGAGACAAAGTGTTATAGCAATAAGTTTAGGTAATGAGCAGATAGGTGATGCATTTATATTCAGTTCAAATTCTTTTGGTCATTTTAAATGGAATGCTTTTATTTAAATTAAACTTTGGGATTTTGACATTTTATTAATTTGTTTTGCTTTTTAGCATTCAGCTATATAGATATCTCAAAATACATTCAGATTTCTAGTGCTTTCTATTATTTTAGACTTTAAGTGTGCTGAACCATCATGGTTCTTTTTCTCAACTACACATATTAATACATTTTCAATTTGATTTCCTAATAACCAAGTAGAATATTTCTGGGTCTGTTTTATACTTGCTTTTTAATCACAATCAAAGGGTTATTTTTCATCTAAGAAAAAAAGCTATAAAACTAACTTTAATCAGGATTATATTCAGTGAAAAATTGCAAATTAGAAATTGATTTTATGGATGTCTAATTATTATTAATCATCTTTCTATTTTCATCTTTTGTAAGCAGCCAAACTATTTTTAGAGAGCAATATCAAGTAAATAATATAAACACTTTAATAATGCAAAACTAAATAAATAATTTGAAATAATGTACTAGTTGAGATTGTATTGTAGCTTCATCTTAATTTGAATGAAAAAGCATAATGGGAAGTAATATGATTGACTGTGAGGGCAACACTCCATAATTCTGAACTGGACACTTTTTGATTTTTCGGCCTCATACTAGGTAATTAAAATCCTTCATCAGTTCCTTTCCTTTTTATCACAGGCTGTTTTTATTTCACAGACCATTTCCTCAACTTCATGGTGTTTTTCATCTAGTGGTTTATAACAAATTCCCAAAATAAATTTGGGTCCATTGTAACATCCAATTTCTTGCCAGAGTGAATCTGACCTATCCTATTCTCACTTATTCTACTCTGCTGTGTTATTTGCAACCTTTCCATCTTTGGTGTCAAAAAATGTATATAAGATAGAATGTTCTATAAATGCTATATTGAAAATAAAGTGATAGATAGAAATGATATGAAAAATATCAAGGTCCAAACACCCAGCATAAATGTTAATAAGTGAAACATGATCTGAAAATCCATAAAAACTACACATAAATTCAATTTGTCCTCATACTAGTTGTCTTTGAAGTTGAGTACTTACCAACATAGTGTGTAGGTCACTACTTTACAAGTACTGGATGGTCAATATTAGTGAAAATCAATAAAAATGGTATTTAATATTCTGTCCCACTACTATAACACACATTATACTTTTTTGTTGATTGCATAGTTTCATATTTCACTACATAAGTGTGTGTATTTCATTTATTTTTAATTACATAAGTGTGTATTTATATATGCAAAAACTTGTCCTAATTCATTCAGCATAAGAAAACAACTTGTTCCTCAGGACATGAAGATTCAGGAATAATAAACAAGTGTTCTATCATACATCATGGTAATAGAGCTCATAACAATATATTATATACTTGGAAATTACTGAGAGAGTAGATTTAAAGTATATACACTACAAAGCAAAAATTAGTATTTGTGTTAATGCATATGATAGCTTTATTTAGCTATTGCACAATATAAACATATGTCAAATCATCATATTACTCACCATAAATATATACAACTTTTACTTGTCAATTTTTTAAAAAAAATGTTCACTTTTTACATTCTTACACAATCATAGAGAAAGCAGATGAGTAGAATGCTTAGAACAGATATTCAATTCAAATAATGGCAGTTTTGAGTTGGAACAAAACAGGACTTCAGTGAAGGTTTACACTAAATGTGTCTTGGTTTTGGTAGTGCTTGAAAGTACTTCCACAGAGATCCACAATCGGCTTCTTTGAATCACAGTTTATTAGTTTAATTTGGCTCACAGTCCTGTTTATCTGCATCATTGAATGAGGAAATTATTTTTCTAAGAAAAGCAGTTCACTAATTCTTTCATGAATGGGAATAGGTTAGTTGAGGAAGAACACAGCCTATGTTGAAGTCCTTGCTTCTTATTGCAAGCCAGAAAGTGTGAAGTCCACCAAAGGAGGAATACAATGGGGAGCAGAAACACTAGTCACAAATCCAAGTAAACTCACATTCTTTCTCTAGTTACTCTTTAACTGATGGAACTTGACAATAATGTTCAATTGCACTTGCTAGCTCTTTGCCTTGATCTTTGCAAATGAACATACAAGTCCTTTTTGTTTTAAAGGCCATACATATTACCATAGGGAATGATCCAAAAGGATAATAAAACATAATGAAGTAAGGAAAATCCTGTGTTGATCAGTATATAGACTATGTTATGCTGCAGTGGAAACAACTCTCCAATATCAGTAAGTGATTCTTTAGGTAAATCTCCCAGCAAGCCTAGGTTGTCATCAGAGTAACTGTGCTTTAAGGGACAACTCAGTGAACCAGATTGAACTATATTAACATATTGACATATATATCTAATATACATCTTTCTTACATTTTGGAGAAGAGAGAGTAAATGAAAGATTAAAGTACTATTAAGTACTTCCACCTGCAGGTGACATATCATTTCTCTTTTAGTCTCTTGTTTAAAGTGTTATTAAAACATGGTATCGCAAGCAGCATAGCAATACAATATTCCTTTGTATCCAGTATGGAGAAGAACCAGGGATCATTTCTGCCACAATTCTACTTTTAAAAACTCCTTAATCTAGAGATGCAAAGTATATGCAAAAATTTCATAGTACTGGCATAGAAGCAGACACATAGCCCAAAAGACAAACCTGTGCATGAACTGTCATATTGATTTAGAACAGATGAGGCTGGACACCCAAGGAAACAGCAGGAACAGGTTTATTACTTGCAGTGGTCCAGCAGGTGCTAGTGCCTTAAAATCTCTGGACCATGAGTTTGGAAATTCTTTGAACTTCATACCCAGTCAGTCAAGGGGTTTGAAGATTTACAGGAAAAATGAATTTTGTTCCTTTTTTGTTTTTTAGACTACACAGAGGTTTCATGAATCTTTACCATAGAAAGCAGAAGTAACAATACTGTACATCATCAAATTTGTGGGCGAATTTAGCTTTTGCAAGACAGAGCAAGTTAGCCCTAACAGAAAATAGGAAGTTTCAAACTGCATTGATTTCTTTGCAGAAAGTTTTGCTGATATTCTGTTAATAAGGACAATTATTTTGAAGGTCTCTGAAGAAGCTTAATTATGACTCTTTGGTGGAGAAGTGGGCCCACTACAATATGAACCTTGATGAAGTTACCAGAAACATACACTAGAGTGAAAAACAGACTCTTCAACATCAGGGCTGCATCAAATTGAAAAGCTTATATACAGCAAAGGAAAAAGGAATGTGAAGAGACAATCTACAGAATGGGAGAAAATCTTTGCAGATACTCTTCTGATAGTATTGATACCTAGATATATAAAGAACTCAAAAAAATTAAACCCCAAACCAAATAACCCAATTAATAAATGAGCAAGTGATTTAAACAGATTCCTGTCAAAAGAAGAAATATAAATGGTCAACAAATACATGAAAAAATGTTAAACATCATTAGCAATAGGGAAATACAGATCAAAACTATGCTGAGATTTCATCTCATACCTGTCAGAGGTAGTCATCAAGAATACCAATGTTTTTGGTTTGGATGTGAGGTGTTCCCCCAAAGCTCACATGTTAGATGGTGCAAGAAGGTTCAGAGAAGAAATGATTGGGTTGTGAAAGCCTTAACCCAATCAATGAATAAATCCCCTGATGGGAATTAATTGAGTGGTAACTGCAGGCAGGTAGGGTGTGACTGGAGGAGGTGGGACATTGGGGCTGTGTCTTTGGGATATATATTTTGTATATGGCAGAGTTGAGTTGCTCTTTCTCCTGTCTGATCATCATGTGAGCTGCTTCTGTTTGCCATACTCCTCCACCATGATGTCCTGTCTCACTTCAGCCCTAAGGAATGGAGCTGTACTGAGACCTCTGAAACCATGAACCCCAAAATAAACCTTTCCTCCTGGTTCTGGTCTAGTCTTCCAGTCACAGCAGTGAAAAAGATGGCTAAAATAAAAAATAATAATTAATGTTGGAGAGAATGTGGAGAAAAAGGAACACTTTTACACTGTTTGTGAGATTGAAAATTAGTGCAACCACAACAAAAATTAATATAGAGATTCCTAACAAGACTGGGAATGGAAACACCATATGACCCAGCTATACCATTCTTCAGTGGTATTCCCTGAAGAATTAAGTTATCATATTACAGTGATATCATGCACACCCATATTTATAGCATGATTCACAATAGCCTATTATGGAATCACAAGGTGCCCATCAATGAATGATTGCTATATATATATATATATTTGTGTGTGTGTATATATATATATATATACAATGAAGCTTTATTCAGTCATAAAGAAAAATAAAAATTATGTCATTTGCAGGAAAATGAATGGAACTAGAGACCATTATGTTAAGGAAGTAAGTCAAACTCAGTAGGTCAAAGGTCATATGTTTTCTCTCATATGGGCAAGCTAGAGAGGAAAAAGGAAAAGAAAGGTGGGGCTGATATCATAAAAATCAAAAGGAAATCAGGAGATGAAAGTGAACAAAAGGTGGGAGATTGGGAAGGAGAGTGGAAGTTCTGGGGAGTGATATTGGCCAAATTATATTATTTTGTGTGAAGTACAAATATTAACAACAAATCCCATCATTATGTACAACTGTAATGTATCAATAAAAATATGGGGGAAATAAAAGGAAGTTACAAATATAAGATTTTGCTCATAGTTATCAAATCACATGGCCTCATATGGTCTGAATGAGAATATACTGGTGTGGGTAGGATGTGTGGAGCCAGAATATAAAACAATAAATATGGACAGAAAGAGAGACAAAAAGTATATACATAGAGAGTTTTATAGAATATATAAACACACAAACACAGATATACTCCAATAATGTGCTGTAGGAGTAAATTGATAAATGTGACAAAATAAATATTTACATGGACTTACCTGCCTTGTAGTCAAAAGAGTGACAGACATCTCACAAACCAGGCTAGTGAGATGAGACATATTTGTGAAGCCTTCTTTTTTATTACTTCACTGATAAACCTAAACTTTAAATTAGGTAGATGATAAAACAGAGGCTATAGTAAGCCTTGCAACTTAATCAAAGTGTGTTGGACAGACAAAGTGAAAATTATTTCGCAATAAAGTGAAAAACATATTATGCATGACTATGTCCATGTAAACAAACATTTACAGGCACAAGTAGACATGACAGATGTTCTTTTTTTTTTTTTTTTAAAGCAGTTTAAGCTTTAAAAATGAAAACTATTCTATTTTAAAGCTACCTAATAAAATTGATTCATGCCCTTGGTTGTTCTCTTGGAGAAAATGTGAAGTATCAGCATGCAGGTTGTTAATACCCTCTTAAGTGCTCATGATGACTCTTCTAAATGTCATATAGCTATATAGAGTATGGTTCCTCCATATTTTATTCATTTATTTTTGTAGTAACAAGTTGTTTTCATTCCCCACCTCTCTGGTAATCTTGTGCATATCTACACACACACACACACACACAGAGCCATGGCAAAAATCTATCAGTATATAAGTACATTCTACAGAATTTAGAATAACTGTGACTAGATAGCCTAGTAGTGTTAAGTGCAAGGGAAAAGTCAAACATATATATGAACTGTAACCTCCCGTTTCTAAGGTTAATGGAATATTCTAACTGACTTCATGCAAAGGGCCTCTGACCAATTCTGCCTCAAGGATAGATCCTTGGGTACAACTTGCAATTTTAAGGTTTAGTAGGAAAACTGTCAACCTTTCTCCTTAATAAGGATTCAAGCCTTAAGACCTAAAGGTGGGCTGGGCTCTATTGGTAGATTTTTCTGGGTGAGATCACTTCTCCTACATCCCCTCCTTAGTCAAAGTACCCTGCCACATCCTTTCCCTGTTGCTGCCCAGCAGATGACTTGCCACGGATATAGGTTAGGAGGGAAGGACTATTCATCTGTAACTGTGAAAGTTTGAGTGGGAGCCTTGACATTTGGTTACCTCCTCCCGCATCCTCTGAGTCAGTCATTCATCCTGTGATTTATGATCCTATTGCCTAATTAATTAGACACAGAGCATGGTATTTGAAACAGGAGATTCAATCTGTTCAAGTGCAGGAACTTCATATAGTAATGATAAGAAATTATTAAAATAGGAAACGAATGAATCTAGATCACTTCTCTGGATGGCACACTTTATTATAATCCTTAGACCCAGGAAATGTAGCAAACCCTGTACCGGAGCTTGCATGGATCTCAACAGCTGAACATGATGCCCATCCCCAGTCAGTGAGCCATTCTACATTCTAAAGAATACACACAAGTGTTTTGAAATAAGCGTTAATATGGGATGAAGTTAATATCTCTGGATAAGAAGAATGATTGGGGGGTAATAGCAAAATTTAAGTTAAGAAAAGCAGAGTGAAGAGCTTTTCTGATAACTTCTAACATAGGAAAAAGTGATACTAACAGATGGCCATACCTACTATAATTAGTCCTGAAATTGTACAAAGCAAGTAACAGAATGTGGAAAGACAAAATGAGTATCCCTTTGTTTACATTCCCTTGTAACCTCCAACCCCTATTACCACTTATAAGAGACTCAACCTATTTTGGTTTCTCTTCCCTCAGAGTTCTCTCTCTGTGCTGTTCTCTTTGAGGGCAGGGAATTGTACATGCATGCTTGTGTGACTATAAATCATATCTGAGTACAAACTGCTTGTTGATGATTTCAGTGAAATGTTAAAGATATACTAACTTTAATTAAATTTAAATCGTTGTTCTCACTCATTCTCAAGCCTGCAACAGGCTTTATAATTTGTTTTTGCATGATCCTATGGTCTTTCTTTTCTCAATATCAACTTCATTTATTCTTGATATGAAGGTTTCCTTCCTTAAGTTTTTTTTCAAATTATTATTGAGCATTTAAATAATTTAATTTCAGCATTCATCTTTTAAAGCTATTTACTGATGTATAATATAAATACTTGAGCACACATAAGAATATAATTCAAAATTTTAACAAACTATGTTGCGGAGTCAGCATCCCAGATCAAAAATTATCACAACTCAGGAGCACTTTCATATTCCATTTCTACTCTCCTCCAAAGAAGTGTTCTGTATGAGAATGTACAGTGTTTTTTTTTTTCCACATACTGTAAATTCTTTAGGGTTCTGCTTCTTTCACTAAACTTAATGATTATGACATTCATCAATATTGCTTTCATCCCATCTCATTCATTAGTTTTGTTGAAGAGTAACACACTATATGGATGTGCTATAATGCATTTTCCATTCTAGTATTTTAAGGCATCTAAATAGTTTCAAATTTGGGGGCCAATTAAAGCATTGCTATTAGGAACATTTTAGCACAATTCTTATAATTTGAGGACATAATTAACTTCATTTTGTTTAATCTGTGGCCAATTCATAACAATTGTATTCTCTATTACAATGTATAAGATTTTCTGAATATACCTATACATCAAATAATTTGTGCAAACCTGAAATCCCCTATTTTTGCTAAATAATTCACAACAAGGGATTTCAATTATCAGAGGTTAAACATCACAGAATTAGTGGACATTAGCAGCAAAATGGACAATAAAAACAAATACAACTTTGCTATTTTAATTTTTTTCTTCACATTTACAGACCATATAGAGTCTGGTTTTAATGTGCATTTCAGGGTAGAAAACCTTCATTCTATTAGATCTATCTTACACTCCACTTCCATTTGATGCATATCTGCATACCTTAGCTCTCTTGAGTTTAATAGCCATCTCTGGAAGTATGCAGTATTTTGGATCCCAAGATACAAGCAAATGGTAAATTACTTTATACCATACCTTACTTTATCTTGCGAGATTCCCCACAAATTCATTGCCCTTGAATTTAATTTACGTACTCCAGGTACTTATAATTTAATATTACATCTGTAAAATGCACTCGTCCAAGTCACAACGTTCTTCTATCATTCTAGATTTATTTAATGTTGTTCGTGCTTGTGAGATAGATAAAATTTCTTTGTATCTTGTAGTTAATACTTTCCCTTACAGTTTGTCTTCTCTTACTAAGCATGCACCTGCATCTCAAGGCAAATCATCATTCTGTTCTTGAATTTCCTATTTTTTTTGTTGTTCCTATTCTTTTGGCAATTAAGATGTGATCCTCCTGTTAAAGGTCATATCAAAGTGACAGTAAAATGAAAATCTCCATACTTTTCAATGAAGCACCTTCTGAGATTGCAATTTTTAGCTAATTCTGGGTCAAAGTTATTCTTTTTTGAGATGTCTGTGCCAAATCTATCACTTGAGCGTGCAAGACACAGATAAACACCTACATTTTCAAGTGCATACAGGAAGGAAAAACTAATCTTTAGGAGATTAGCCTCCACTGCAAAAATTTGTGCATTAAATGTGATAGTGACAGCATATTCCTGACCTTGGTCATTTTTTGGGGAATTGTGACTCACAGAATATTAAATAACAAGACTTTAGAGGTTAATTCTCAGTTATAAAAAACAAGAAAAAAAAGACACAATAACAACAAACTAATACAAATCATTCTGAATTTTATAATTTGGATTGTGATTTTATAATTACTATAAAATTCTACAGGTTTATTTCTTAGATTTCAGAGAATGTTGAACTGATAAAATATTAGAAACTATATACAGATGGTGCATATAATTTAGAATGGAAAATTCTTCCTCCGTTATAAACTTAATATTATAATAATAGTACCAAACAAGAATTTATTTACAAAAAAGTGAAAATCATATGTGGATGTGTACTAACTTATTACTTTGAATTTTATAAACATATACTCTGATGCTTTTTCTCTTTTTTGACTATTTTAAAAACATGCTCTCTAAGCTTTTCCACTTCCATTATTATGAAGTGCAACAAAAAAGAGTGACTAGATAAAACAATATTGGAAAGAAAAATGGCACATAATCAGCATGGAAGATAATGCAAAAGAGGTTAGAATTATAGAAACACATCTATCTTATGTGTATATATATATACACATAATATACATATAGGTTTGTGTGTTTACATGTATATGTCATTAATATTATATATTCAACTATTAATATTCATTATTTATTAAAAACAAAATACTACCAGTCACACAAAATATATAGTATCAGATAGCATTTGCTCTTTGAATGATACCAAGATATGTAATACACCTTATTTACTTTCTAAAAGCACAATGAATTTAAAAAACATTTTGTTATAATAATTTTAACAATAGAATGTTTTATTTTTTCTCTATGGTAGAGCATTGGAAATCCAAAATATGGCACATTCTGTCATGCCTCTCCTTGAATTTCTTTATTTATTTATTAGTTTATTTTTCGATTTACCCAGGGCTTCCAGTTGTTTTAGCCTCTGGGAAATATCCTCATATTATAAACTCCACATACAATTTAGAATGATTGACAGACTACAGTGAGGAGGGATCAAAACTGGACCAGTGGGGTGCACACGTGTCAACAATGATGCACAAATGCATGCCAAATATTCATGAAATCTTTTTATGTGTCTTGCTAGGCATATAGTTTGCATTGATGTTTAATTTGCTTAAGTCTGGGAAATATTTCATGCACTGAAAAGGGTAAATAATGAAGTAAAACTGAAAGGGTAAAATGCAAGAACCAAAAAAGCACAGTTGATAACAGAAGATGTGCTGCCCTGAAAGTGAATAAAACAACACAAGATTCTTCCAATATTTCTTGAAGATAGCATAATCAATAATGGAGGACTTTGGACCACTAAAGGATAATGGAAAGAATTAAATAATAACAGAATAGAATATGAATAAAAATAAGCTTTCTAAGTCTGAGGTTATCATGATGGAAGTTGCACACAAGAATTCTTGAAAAGAAGTCTTCAAAGAAACTGCATGAATTTTTTCTTTAAAATAAACACATGCAGCTTTAAAAAAATACTGATGGACAGAATAAGGGCTTCTCAAACATAAAATACATGAACAAAAATCAAACAGAGTTGTAAGAAAAGTTGTGAAGGCGATGGATTTGAGTTAATAATCAAAAAGTGCAGGTCTCTAATTGGTGTGGATATTTACAAAATATTTCATATCATCCCTGTAATAATTACATGGTGAACTGAACAGAGGATGTGCAGGGTAGTAAAAATTTGTCAAATTTTTCCTCACTTAGAGTTCTCTTCTCTTTTAATGTTCTTTAAATTTTCTCTATATATATATACTTTCATATTTTTAATATAACCTTGTGATCCTTGAATGTGTATCCAAGTATTTTCTAACTCACTAATTCCATCATGCTATAGGGCTTGCTCTTAGAAAGGGCTTTTCTGTCCCCAGGGCTTGTAATTAGAAGGGCTTGACACTGAGGTTAATGCTTTGCTGTTTCTGACTTGAAATTAGTAATTTTTTTCAACAAGAATTCCTATATTATGTAGCTCTTCCTACACGCTTTCCTTCCAACTTAAGCCTGTATGCTTTTCTCTCCCACTTCTCTACAGAGGCATTTCTAAAGAAAATCACTGCCAGCATTACAACCTTAAGGGCGAATCACTGTCAGGCTCTCTAATCTCCTCTGAGTGGAAACATTCTATGGGAGACTCTAAAATGTCTAGAGATGTGTCATTATATGATTGTTTTTAGTGACTACAGATTGTTCCTTATTATCTTTTCTTCCATGTTTTATTGTTATTGATGAAGGTAGGAAACTCAGGGCAATGTAGATTTGTGAGGAAATGTTGGACATAAGGCCTTTACACTTATTATGGGGCACACACTAAGAGATATCAAGGAGGCATTTGGTGCAAAGGTTTGCTGTTTAAGAGGTTGGTTTAGGAAAAGTCATCAGCCTTTATGTTTTCATGAAATCCTTACTATGAATGCCAGCACTAAGGTTGAATGTGTAAAGTGAGAAGTTCAAGGTCAGGTACCCGGGAAATGCTGACTTACACAGTTGCAATAAAAAGGCCATTCCAGATAAAACTATCGTATAGAGTGGTAGAAAGAAAGAAAACAATTACCAAACATAGGCAGTAACATTTTGAGAACCAAGTATGGTGGTGCACACCTCTAATTGCAGAAAATCAAGAGGGTGAAGCAGGAAGACCACAAGTTCAAAGTCATTCAGGGCAATTTTGTGAGACTCTGCCTTAAAATAAAAATGAACAGGACTGGGGATATGTAGCTCAGTTGTAGAGTGTTTGCCTTGTATGCATGGGGCCCTGTGTTTGATTCCCAGTATGGGGGGAAAATGCCTTGAGAAAGAATTCAGAAACATTATTTAGGAGAATTCAATGCCTTTTTATACATGTCTTCAGTTATTGTCAAATGAGACTTTGTTTTTTGAAAGACACTGAACCTGTTTTTCCTCCCATAAATTCAGCACTTTTCTTTTGTCAAAATCATCTTTTGTGTTAAGGATCACGTTCAAATATCACTTTCTTTGCTACATTCCCTGATTTTCAGATGGAGTGGTTACAATGTATATAGTTCTAGACACTTCTATTTATCTTTTATCTCTTACTTTTGCTTGTCACAGGACTTTTCATGTTTTCTCATCTTTTTTACTGCACTGTAAGTAGTTTTTGTACATGATTCTTGCATAAACATTCCTCTGTATCCATCAGAAAGTAGTATAGTCCAATGTGCATATGGGGATGTTCATGAATATATGTTGAGTAAAAATAAATTATTAGTATTGAGCTGAGTCTTGGCGGCTGAATGGGGCAGCTGGTGGCTATAGCACAGAGCCTGTGAACTCAGCTGGACACTCCAACATGAGGGCCAGGGCCCAGTCCACTCAGAGTTGACATCACTGGGGTCTTTAAACTTGTATGCCAGTTCTAAGTAGAAAACTTCCTCTTTGCTCTACCCTTAGACTCAGGTTTGGAGGCCAAGGCCCAGAGTGCATTTGCCTGCCATGAATTCCCTCTAGGCTCTGGAGTACTTTCATGGTTACCAAGAATCTCCAGAGTGAAGCTCACTATGGAAGGGCTACTAACCCTTGGACCACAGCATGTAGAAAAAAGCAAAGTTCAAGAGAGAAGATTAATGTACACATAGATTCTTCAGCAAAATAAAAGGTATTCTTTAGCAGTACAAGTCAGTGGTGGCTTGTTAATTAGACCAACTGGCCAACATTACCATTGTTCAAATTGTCCCTGGTGGACAAGGCCAAACTATCATGAAAGTCCTTATATTTGGCACATTACATTTACATCAGGTACAATTTGTCCTGCCAAAACAACAACAAACTCACGATTTGGAGGAGGATGGTGTACGATAAGAGGAGGGACACATTTATAGGCTCAGGATCAATAAGACCAGACTCTGCAGATCATCTTCCAGCAATGCAAATAGTACTTACTACCAGCCAGACACACATAGTAGCAGATTGCTTTCCAAGGGCAGCAAGTAGCACAGACCATAATTCATCAGCCAGCTAATGCAGATGGCAGCATTTTCTAGCAAGGCATGACCACCATCCCAGCAGCCAGTTTGGCAAGGACATAGATTGTCCAAATAGGAGCCAATACCAACATGACCAGCATTGGCAAGGCACTGTCACTATAACATCACCAGTGGCAGATGATTGATTAATTCTTGAGGGGAGGTCACAATGGTGCCTGGGCTGCCTCTTGACTGCCATTCAAAGAATCTTTCCAACTGGGTGAGAGATAATCAAAGATGGGCCTCCCTGCATGACTGTAGATGCCAACCAATGCCATCATTTTTGTAAGGGGAGGCCAATCTGGGCTGAGCTAGAGGCTGAATGGAAATTCCGGAGGAAAAAGAAAATACCTGTGTAAGTCCTGCCAGAGTACAGAAGTGTGGAGAAAGTGAACAATTTCTTTCACTCCTCATAAGCAGGTTCCAAATTAAATAAATACAGAAGTAATGCCATAGAGCATTCAGTTGCTCTCAAACCAGACCACATGGTGGAAATGATCAAGGTGGTATCCCTTAACACTATTTTACACTCTTCTAGGAAATTGATAAACTCTTTATAAGGGACACAGACCATTGCATTCTACCATTTTCTACATTTTCTACAGGACAACAAGTGTTAACGTTTTTTTTTGTTTGTTTGTTTGTTTGTTTTTTTTTATAATTGCAGCAGCATTATTGGTTATTTTAATCATCTTTTTTGCTGTTGTGACCAAAAGACCTAACAAGAACAGTTTTAGAGGAGGAAAAGTGTATTTGGGTCTCACAGTTTCAGAGGTCTCAGTTCATAGATGGCCAGCTCCATTGCTCTGGGCTCAAGATGAGACAGAACATCATGGCAGAAAAATGTGGTAGAGGAAGCAGGTCAGGACATGGCCACTAGGAAGCAGAGAGAGACTATTCACCATAAGCAAAATATATACCCCAAAGCACACCCCCAATGAGCTCTTCCAGTCACATCCTACCTGTCTGAGATCACCACTCAAGTCATTCCTATTAAAGGATTAGTGTACTAATTATCTTAAGGTTCCCATAATCCATTTGTTTCAGCTAAACTTTCTTGCATTCTCTCACATGTCAGCTTTTGGGGGACACATTATTATAAAATTATAAAATTTGGCAAATTGAAATTGCAAGCCTCTGTTTTACCCTTTCAGTCCCAGACCTATTTCAGACTGAAGATGACAATGACCTTTTGTAGATTAGTCAAAGTGCCCATTTTAGTGCAACAGTACTACACAAGCACTTTCACTCATTGGTAAAGCTGACCAACCACTACAGTAGAGAAAAGTAGCCTTCCCAATCCAAACTGTAATTAAAGAAACCATAGACCACTGTTCCTTCAGGAATTTAGTTACACCCTGTCTATTCTTCTGATTGGGGTAGCTTACTCTGTTTAAATGAGTAGATATTTATATTTAGAGATGGCTTCCATCTCTACACATCTTTTTTGAAATGTAATACATACACACACACACACACACACACACACACACACACATATGTTGTTCAACTTAACAGGATGGTTTCCAAAGAACACTTTAAGAAACAGTAGTTTGCAATATATAAGGAGTTGTTGTTAACTTACAACAGAGACAGAGTACTGTGGTCAGTAATTTTGGTAAATATGTTGCAAAGTCAAGCAAGTCTCCATGCAGCACGACTTAGCTTACACTCCATTATGCTTAAGCTTTGTGATTCTGAAAGTGGGAGGTAAAGGGTGTAGCGTTTATCAAAATATTTTGACCCTAAAATTTCAAGAATCTTATGGAACAACTATTATGTGAAATATACTTTGAGAAATAATATATAAAGTTAAGATTTAATTTCTTTCTTATGGAAAAAGATATGTGTCTATATAAAAGTATCTTGGTCATATACACATAAGTGATTTTTAATTAGGAAATGTTTAGATAAAAAATAATTATGTGATATTTGATCAGATGTCTATATGTTCTTGTTTTTTCTTTATATGAATAATATATACTTCTAATATTGTGACTACTGGTTATTATAATTCTGTATTTCTATCTCCCAAACCATGCTACATTCTGAACACATGCTCTTTGTTTCTTTCTCCATCTTCCACTTTTATTTATGTCGTTTAATTATTTAAAATTACTTTTGGCCTGATTTTGTCCTAATGTATCTGGACATTCTCTTTTCATTTTTATCCATATTAATCTAAGAAATAAGAACTAAGAACAACTGACTTGTACACAGTAGATCTTCTCTAGTCATGACAATCAACCAGACATTGAAAAACGTCATTGAGGTAGGGGGAAGTAATATCACATCTGGTTGAGAACAGTTTTATTAAAATATTCAGAGATTAAAAGCCATCTTAGCACCTTCACATATCATCTCCATCATTTCAGATATTAGCAATTCATTCATTAATAATTACCTGTGTATTTCTAGATTAAAAACTACAGAAATGAACAGATACATATGGTTCCTGGTATCATGAATCTCAAAGTGTCTGAAGAAAGAAAATCATTAAATAGGTCCTCTTATATTTATTGTCAATATTAGGAGGAGAAAGATTACACTAATCTGTGAACATAAAACAAGTGGACTTAATGTAATCACCAGGGTTGTAAATAACTACTGGGTCAAGAGTGACACTTTGACATCTTCATATACTTTGAGGCTTTAAGCATGAAATAGAGTCAGGTAGGTAAAATAGAAAGGTAATTTTGGGAGGCAGAAAAAAATAAAGCAATCAAAATGGTAGATTCTGAAGACATGAAATAAAACTAGAGCAACAAGTCACCACATGAGGCTGTTATTAGTATAGCACAGTGTAGTTTTATTTTGTAAATATTCATGAAGTGTAGTTATATGTGGGGAGCTATGTTAATTCTTCCCTAGAACTCCTTACATGAAAACACATCAAGAGAACTTTAGATCAATGTTGTATGAGCTATGAGTACTGCAATGTTGTGAAGTCTGCAACAAAATCTAACTTTTGGCATTCAGTAGGACTTCCTGAAAGAGGAAACATCTAAACTCAGTGCATTTTTTAGGAAAGACTGAACTTTCAGAGCCAGGTGAAACAATGACCTCAGATAGGAGAAAACGAAACAAAGGTGTGCATGAAAGCAATCTGAAAGGGGTGTGTGTGTGTGTGTGTGTGTGTGTGTGTGTGTATGTGTGCATTTGTATACAGTTCATAATTTTGTTGATAATTTTGATGTAGATCTTATGGGAATAGGACACAAATGAGTAAGTCAATGGAAATACAATGAAATACTTGGGATGTCCATTCCTTGAAACTTATGCTTTTTGATAAGTTTCTACATTTTTTAATTAAGAAGGAAAGTTAAATTTGCACTATAAAGAACACATTGTAGATGTGGCTATATTTTGTGGAAAAAAGAAAAAAAGGAAAATTATGAGTAATTACAAAGACTTAGTAGATGAATGAAATAAAGCAAGGACATTCCATTTCATGCAGCTATAATTTGCATAATTGATTTTTTACCCAGGATTCATTTCCCTTTGTACTATCCTACCAGTGCCATGTTTTTTTCAGAGAGTTTATTCACTTATTTATTTATTTTTGTGGCACTTTGAATTGAACTCAAGGGACCCTATCACTAAGCTTTATCCCAGCAATTTCTATTCTTTTATTTTTGAGAAAGGACCATGCTCTGTAGACCAGGCTGGACTTGAACTTGTGATCCTTCTGCCTCAGTTTCTTTAATTGCTAGGATTAAAGAAGAGTGCAAACAAGCCTAGTTTATTCAGGAATTCTTGATCCCCACATACCTAGTGTGCTGAAAAACACTGATCACATCCCCAACTGAGAAAAGGAGGGGGATTTGAATTAATTGGGTCTTTGTATTCCATTGGGCAGGTATTGATTAAATACAGTTATTTTCATTCTTTTTTGGAATGTAGTGACTAATGGGCTCTGTCTCTTCGTGTATGTGAGACCCAGAACAGCAGCAATCATTATATTAACATACTAAAAATTTTTCATGCAGAGTTAGAGTTTCACAAAAAAATTTAGAAGAATTCATGATCAAAATATGACTTGTCAAACTGTAGTTATAATTTAAACCACTTTGATCTGGGCATTGGTTACTTTTAGCAGAAAGCAACCTACATAATATAAATATATTTGGGTCCATTTATCTGATGCATAATCATTCTTCTTCCATTATTTATATCTTCTTTTAGAAGATCTTGTCTCTCTTTGCCCTCTGTAGTTTTTTAAGAATTATTACTTTTTATAAAATCTGTGAAATTGAATGAGGCAAGTTTAGGCAGAAAGGGAGGCATTAACATTCAGTGTCCTTGCTTTAGCCTCTTTTATCAGACCCTTAAAGTTATTTTATATTGTTTTGGTACTTAATTTTTTATAGCATGTGAAAACGTATTTGTCTGCAAGAGCCTGGAGAGAATTATAGAGAAGGCTGACAGATGATGCTGTCATCACTCTAAATGTCATTAGCCTGCAGTTTTCTCTAGAGCAAATGAAAGTACACACACACACACACACACACACACACACACACAAACTGGGAAAATTGAATGGCAATATAAATATTTTCATAGTGATTTAATGATATCTAGTCACTTATCAAATTATGCTCTCTACATGCTTTCTATTTAATATATAAATTAATACCAACTTTAACTGGTAGTTTCTGTTTTGTCTGTTTCATCATGAAGATGTTAATAATAAATGATTTGTGTAGCACATTAGCATGAAATGTAATTTTTTCTAAATATTCATGGTGAATGACACATAATTTATGTTAGATGTTAGGAAAAAGAAGCTGCAAATTTCAAGTTTTTCAGTTTTAAATATACAGCAATTGTATTTACCATGACAAATAAGTATCAAGACATTTTTAATTTATTAAAGCTTAGTGTGAAGCTTAAACATATTTTCTCACTTTCCTTATTCCTTCATAATGTGGCCATTCTGTATAAAATTGCAATTTGTTAAAAAGGCATACATTGTTATCTAAAGCATTTGTTTGTGTATCCCTTTTTGTTGTATTATTTCATTCCCATCTATATTAACTAATGAATGACTTTTCATATGCCAGTTTATCTCACATTTTTACTGTGCTGAAGTATCTATTGCCTTTCATAGGTGGTAGATCTATTAGGCTCCCATCTTTAATATTTATTGATCTGGTAACTGTATATAAGCAAGTATTTTAACCAATATTGTTTCCGAAGTACTTTGCATGTATTACCATTATAATATTCATTATCAGCAACTAACATTGTAATGTGAATAAAACTTAATACTCTGAGTCCATCAATTGTATAGGCCCTTCGAAGTATCTCTGGTTTTTAACTTGCATTCTGTAATGTTTTTCTTGAAGAAAACTTTCTAAATTGTATAAGCTTAAAATCTGCATACACATTGACTCCTTATTTTGTTTCATAGTTACCCACAAGTCTGAAAATTTTCATGAAAAAGTTTCTTATGCATATTTATTTTACTGGTAAATATCATTTTGTTATATGCAGCAGAATTGAGGATCTGTTGAACATTTCTTACCTTTGATCTCATGATGGAATTGGGTACAAAACTAGAAGCGGGATCAGGGAAAGAGGGAGGAAGTTCCTTTAAGAGGAGAAGAAAGAATAGAAAAAGTTGATAAACACATTTGCCATGCCTATGTTATGGTTTGAATGTGAGGTGTCCCCTAGACGCTCATATGTGAGACAATGCAAAAAGGTTTAGAGGAGAAATGGTGGGGTTATGACAGCCTTAATGAGATCAGTGAATTAATGTCCTAATAGTGATTAACTGAGTGGTAACTCTAGGTGTATAGGGTGTAAATGGAGGAGGTGGGCATCTGGAGTGTGCCTTTGGGGTATGTACTTTGTGTCTGGTGAGTGGAGTCTCTTTCTCTGCTTCCTGATTATCAAGTGAGCTACTTCCTTCTGCCACACTCCTCCATCCTGATGTTCTGCCTCACCTTGAGCCCTGAGGAATGGAGTCAGCTGACTATGGACTAAGAACTCTGAAACCATGAGTTCCCAAGTAAACTTTTCCTCCTCTAAAATTGTCCTTTTCAGCTCAAAAGCTGACTAAAACAGCCTACAAGATAGAATCAAAAAGAGTTCATGTCACTATTTACTGGTAAGCTGACAACATGACCAATAAGTTTAAGTGCATTAAAACCTAAGCTTCAATTTTGAGATCACAATGACATTGTGTTAGCAGGTTTATTATTCAAGTTGTCTGGTTGTGTTTAATAAAACAAAAACAACTAAAACACTTCCCCACTTTTTGAGATTATGGAAATGCCCATTATGGAACACTGGGTACTTAAGAGTATCATTTGGGGAAACAGAGACAAGTGATTTCTGTGACTTTGATATTACATTATACATATTTGTAACCTGCTTTGGAGATTCAAATTATAAACTATGCCTTTGTCTGAACAATTTACCTTTATTAATACTTAGAGTGAAAGAAAAGTTATAATTTAATTGTAAATACTTCAGGATCAAGTTGACATAGAAATAAATACCTGAACATGTAGAATTGAGAAATTGATATTTTAATATTTAAAAAAATAAAAAATAAATATTAGTAACATGATCTTAATGTCCTCTAGACATATCTACTCAAATCACAGTGACACAAAATAGAATGCATTTCATAACATGTAATGCAATTACATATTGTATTATTCTTTCTTTGTCTATTACTTTCCAGTGATTTTCCCTTTTAGTTCATTCCCTTTAGATTTTTTCTAAATACATATATATATATATATATATATATATATATATATATACCAAATATATCAGTTAAGCTAAAAATAAAACACTTAAACTTGATGATTAATGTAAATATTTTTAAAATGTATTCTTTTTGTTGATTTAAATTAAATCATTTGTTTTAAGCTAGTAGTTACTATATACACAGAAATACTCATATCTACACTTTGTGCTAACTTTTGCTTATTAATAAATAATTTTTCCTCTTTGAAATAAGAAATCAAGAATTCGGGGCCAGTGATATGATTTCATTATTTATTAAAATATCTTGTCTTTTAATTATATTTATGATAAAAACACAACACTCTTGCTTTCTCTCTCTCTCTCCCTCTCTTTATTTCTCTCTCTTTCACACACACACTTTTCCTAGGTCTCAGAAAATCAAATGCTAAAGAGAACAAAAACCTAAACATAGGAGAACAGGTACATTTTGCATTATTACCCTCCCCTGTAAAGTATTAATAATATGCTTCACCAATCTTAATTACTTCAATGACCTTCCTAATTTAACAGATTCAACTTTCTCTGTTAGCAATTTCGCCAGAATAATTGGATAACTAGGCAATGCATGTACCTAAACAAATTAGGCATTTTAATAAAACTTCATTATTCACAGTTCATTAGACATAAAGTCAGATTTTTGTATTAATTTCAGTCATAACATAGAGTGAGGTTCAACATTAAACACCATTCTTTGTCTTTTTAAATTTAAGTGGTTCACATTGTAAAATGCAAGTCACTTCTGATCCAGTGATAAGACATTTATTGAATTGAAAGGTATCATTTTGACTTCTCTGAATTTGAAAGAATTCAAGATGTTGATAAGAATTAGGTAGTGGAAGCATTGATAATCTGAATATGTTTTTCAGGACTTTTATCTTTTTACAAAAACTTGTATAAATTTCCTGGATTTTCATTTATTATCACAAATTATTTAAATTTACAGAGCAAGATTCCTTTAATGTTCTCAGCTTGAGGAAACTTTAGATGGGCTTAGTCCCAACTTCGGGTCCTGACCTCTCTATTTTTAGAACATTTACTTCAGAAAACTTGCAAATTATTCCCCTGTTCCTTTGAGATGTAAATCTTTTTAAACGCTTAATGCTGGCTTTACAAGCCATGAATGTCTGTTTTAAGGACTTGAGAGCCACCTCTTTAAAGTATAATTATCAAGAAAGACAGTGCCTGTATCTTTCCTTAGAAAGGTATGAGCCTAACCTTGTTAGGCAACTTGCTCTACTTTGGAAAAACAACACACCAGTTCTAAAGAAATGAGAAAGTTTACTTTTCCTTTAAGTAAAGCTAGTTTGAAGCAAAAATACCCTAAGATTCCCCTCACCCCAGTTCGGCTCTTAGGAATGCTCCTACTCTTTTCACAGCTATGGAAGAGAAAGTCAGACTGAGTTAAGCTGGGGTAGGAGCTGCAAATCCATCTGATGCATGAGAAAGGTCTACCTTCCCTTAGTTTGTTGGCAGAAAGCTTGTCATGCAACCATTTTGTAGAGATGAAGTTTAAACCTCAAAGGAATTAAATCTTTGAAGTTTTGTCCCACCCGGAGATAACAGCAAATTCATATGCAAAGCCCCTGAAATGGGCCATTTAGTTATTTATGTAGTGGGAACAATTGAACAGAAGACTGCCAAGTTGTGTCCACCCCTCAAATTTCCCCAGCTGCTGATAGTGGAGATAGGATAAAGCAGAACAGAGAGCAGAGCGTGTGACACTCCCTGGGCATGAGGAATCTAGAAAGTGTCACTCAACTCAGTTCCCTGCCTTTGCAGCAAAATGCCCACTGCACTACCCCATGTCTCATTGGTAGACTACTAATCCCTCTGCTGCAAGTGCCAAGCCTCTGGCATGAGTGGGCTGCACCATGTCTCAGTGGTGGGCCACCCCACCTGTACATTCCAAAATCCACATGGGCAAGTTTTCACTTGTTTGATTGCTGCATGTCTGTGGGGAGAGCCCTAAGCACTAAGTCATAATTAGGAGTCTTTCCTTCTGACTCTTCAGAGAGCTATTATGTGCCTGGACATACCAAGAAATGGCAGGAAATTCCTTATTTCATACAAGAGATGTGCAAAAGGAGGCCTATGTGGATAAAAGCCAAGACCTAAGTCCTCCACAGTTTTTGAAACAGAAAACTGAACTATAGCAGGTAAACATTGACTATCCAGCTCCCTAGCAAGGTTGGAAAATAGATCGTATGGATACTACCTGGATGTCCAGAGAAATTTAGAAGACAAGTTGAGAAGACATGGGCATTCACTACACAAACTAGTATCTGATGGAATTTGAACCTGGTAGGTCCACAAATAAATATTTCCATCTCAAATAGCTCCACAAGGAATAATTTAAGACTTTACAATATTAATTTTCATTTCACTGGTATTGTTTTCTGTGTTAAATGGATAGTTTCTCCCTATTATTTGATATTGCAGATTTTAATTCAATTTTATTTATTTTTATTGTTTCAGTATATTAATTGGGTTCATTCTTTTAAGATTTTCTTCTTGTTTTTTTATTGTACACTTTCCTCATTTATCTTTCTTTTCCTGTATTTTATCTGCTTCGATCTCTCCCCACTCAGTCTCTTTATTTCTTCCCATGTCCTATACAGTTTAATAGTAAATTTACTTCTTTTAAAGCCTAATTTTTCAGTCTATTCTTAGTGTTATCTGTTTCTTCCACTCTTGGACTAGTGGAGTTGTAGAGATTATTTTCCAGTATTTTTTATGATGTATTTGTGCAAGATTTGCTCTGAAGAGATCTCATTTACTGGTGATTATTTTCTTTCAAAGTGGTGCTAAAGATTGATTCTAGCACTATGATACAAGGCAAATTAAAGATTAATAGATATTGAGAAAGTAGAGGGAATATAGACTATCAACAAATAAATCTTATTTAGTGAAATAATAGCTGAAAACTTTCTGAATCTTGGGAAAGATTTGGGAATGTAGAGACTGAAGTCCTTTTAGAACTCCAAAACAGAAAATATCATTAATAATTATCTGTCCATGATATTATAGTTAAAATGCAAAAATTCAAAATAAAAGATTTTCAAAGCTGAAAGAGAAAAGCACCAACTGAAATTGTAAAGGCACATAAAATAATAGCAAATTTCTAAGTAGAGATTTTAAGTCAGAAGGGGATAGAATGACACATTTCAAGTCCTGAAATAAATATATCTGCTAACATAGATTACTATATCCACCAATGTTATTCTTTAGACTCGAAGAAATAAAACCTTCCGAGATAATCATAAACTAAAGAAATTTATGACCACTAGCCCAGTATTGCAGAAGACACTTAAAATAAACTTTATACATAGAAGAGGAAGATAAAAATTAACTGAGAGAATCATAAAAAATAAATTACATTAGAGAAATAAACTCAGAACTAGGAACAATTTAAACACTGGGAATAAAATTCAAGAGAGCAAGTATCACAACCCATTCTAAAATAACACTGAATATAAATGGCCTTTATTCTCTACTTAAAAGTTGTAGATTAATTAATGGAATTAAAAGTATGACCCAGGGCTGGAGTTGTGGCTCAATGATAGAGAGATTGCCTTGCATGTGTGAGGACATGGGTTAGATTCTCTGCACTGCATGTAAATAAAGGTCCATTGACAATTAAAAACAGTATTTTTTTAAAAATATTGATCCAATTTCATATTGTCTCCAAGAAACACACCTCACAGGCAAAGAAACTCATAGCCTAAATGTAAAATGATAGGAAATGATATTCCATACAAATAGAATCTGAAAACAAGCAGGAGTGCATACTCTCATAACAGAAAAAGCAGATCCCAAATCAAAATTAGTAGAGACAAGAAGATTATTACATATTGGTAAAGGGAACAATCCAACAACAAGATATGATGATTTAAAATATTTATGCTCAGAATGTTTGGTAGAGCTAATTAAGTAAAACAAACATTACTCATTATAAAGGAACTGACTGACCCTAATACAATAATAGTGGGAATACATCACTCTAACAAAAAGGTCTAGTAGATAGAAAATCAGCAAAGACACATGAGGTTTAACCTTTACTATAGATCAGTTGGACCTCAATACATCTATAGAATACTTTATCCCAAACTACCTAAATCTACTTTCTTTTCAGTCATTTATACTTTCATGGACTTTTTCAAAAATCAGTCATATATTAGGCCATAAAGAAAATCTTTGCAAATGGAAATTTTTTAAAAAATCTAAAAAATCTTTTTTATCTTTTCAGACTATAATGCAATAAAATTAGAAATCAACAAGAAAAACTACTGAAAGTATACAAATACATGGAAATTGAACAATACCCTTTTGAATGGTGAGTGGGACATTGAAGAAATTAAGGTGAAAATTTAAAAACTCTTAGAATCAAAGGAAGATGAAAACATGAAATACCAGAATACCTGGGATAGCAAGGGAAGTTCCCAGAGTGAAGTTCATAGTTATCAGTGCCTACATTTAAAAAGAGATTTATAATAAACGACCTGATGATGCATCTTAAAGTCTTAGAGAAACAAAAATAAACCAGTCCTAATACTAGTAGAAGAAAATAAATAATAAAAGAGTGGAGCTGAAATAAAATAGAAACTAAAAGAACAACAACAACAAAAAAATTAAGGTATCTATCCACTCTGCTTCGGTGAAGTTGAATTTAGATTGAGAATTGGCGTTTCTATCCTATTTCAACAGTCTTGAGTAAAATCTTCCTTACCTGTATAATTCTGTCTGTTACAATTTTTGCCTTGACATTATTCATATATTTTTAAGTTTTATTTTTTGTGTAAGTTCCTGTATACTCATATTAGTGTGTTTTTTGAATACATAGAATAATTCCATACTTCTTTAAAGGTTTTTTTTATATGATAGGCAAACCCTCCAAAGGTAGAGATAAAAATCTAACATATTGTCAAATAATTTTCTATCAACTATTACAATGATTCTCTTACAAGGGAAGCTTAAAAAAAACTATTAATTAACCAACTTTATACAGTAAATATTTTCCTTAGATATTTATAGTAGTGGAAATATTCATTAACCCTAGTATTTTTTAAAGTTGGTAGGACTGAAATTATGGAAAAGCCTAAATAAAAATATAAAATTAGAGTATGCTGTGCTCTCTCTCCCATAACAAAAATAAATAAATAAAAGTGATTAATACTTGGAATTGCAAAGATTTTTATATTTTCTACTCTTTAAATGAAATTAATCATTGAGATGGAGCTTAAAGCACTTAATCCCAGAGTCATTACCCAAATACTTAAATTTTAGGCAAATTTGAACATCTGTAGAACACTAGACATTAGACACTCACTACTTCAATTGCACATGACCAAAATTTACCTCAAACTTCTTTCTATAGTAAAAATGATCAAGAAGAGTTCTGTTCTGGCTTTAATTTATTCAGATCCAGGCACTGAAATTATATCATTTGGGAGGAAGGTAAAATCTACTATTTGTCTCTCTTTTTATTTTTAATTTCTTTCTCCCTTAATCACTTTCTTAATTTCCCTACATGACTAACTCACCCTTAAGGTCTTAGCTGAAGAGTGTTACTGTGTACCAAGCAACTATTGACAACTCCCATGTTCATATTAAGCCTGTTACAGATTCATAGATTTCCCTGACCTTTGTCTTCATGACACTGAGAATGAATGTGTAAAGACTTATTCAGTACTTTTTCTACTCCACACATTATGATATCCTTGTTAACAGGGATTGTATGCATCTATTTATCTCCAGAGTCTCTAACCTAGGAAAGGATGCCTACTTTCAGTACATTTTTATTCAGTGCTGGAAATAATAAAGCAGGACTATTAGATAACAGAATCAAATGAAGGGCATCTGAATTTGGAGGAAATCCAATTGCTCCTATTTGTTGACTATAGGAGTTTATAAAGAGAGGACCCTAAAGAAAGACTCAACCAAAAAAAAAAATTACAGTTAATAAACTCAGTAAATCTGCATGATACAACTTCAAAACCTCTTTTCTTTTTCTATTTTTGAAGAAAAAAATAAAGAAAGAAAATCCCTATGATGGCAAATATTTTTTTTAATCTTTTCCATGTAAATAAATCTTCTGCAAGAACTTGTGGTCTTTTTGAAAATTGAATAGGCATTTAGTCCACTTTGTGACCCAGGGATGGCTTTCTCAAGAACCAGTAGACACCAAGGGAGAAGGCAGTCCTATCTTCCAATTTCTCTAGGAGGGTAGGAGCCTAACTTTAGTGGAAGCCTTAATCCAACTTGAGAAAATACCTGCCACCTGGTATATAGATGTGAGAAGTTTGATTTTTCTCAATAACATCTGTAAACAAACAGAAATAGTCACTCTGGACTCCTACTCAAATCTAGGATGGTGGTGCCAAGTTCTCTTACTTGAGGACTTTGAGAACTAGTTATTGTTTATCTTCAAAGCATTTGTTCAATGAGTTACATTTGTAAGACTATAAGAATAGTGCGAGATTTATTTCTGCTTTTATAATCTTCCAGCTGAATGCCTGTGATAAACATCACAGTTTGGTCTAATGCTTATTCAAAAATAGAACTATTTTCTTTCTCTGTTACCTTTGTGAAAAGGTTTTCTTAGTTAGAAGAATAGTTTAGTCATAACTATACTTTATACATAGATCATTCTTAAACATCTTTGTCACACTCTCTTATGATTGCTTAGGATCAAGAGGTATAAAGGGATTAGCATGAATAAATATCTAACTATAATTTTCTTAACAGTCATAGAAACAGTACCATTTGGAATGTTATGAATAAATAATTGCTTTTACTGAGCCACTATATTAGAGGTTTGAGCTTGAACAAGAGATATTTAGTCCTTTTGTAGAAATATTTATATCCCTGGAATAATTTTTCCAGTATTCTAGAATCAAGGTAGACTCTTGAACATGATTCCTTGTTAGATTCCACTGTTGTTTTCTTTTATTTTTCCTTTCTTTCTTTAACATATTATTTTCAGTATTATTAGAGTACTATTAGACTCTTATTCATTCAAATTTGGGACTCTAGGCATAATTTCTAGTCCAAAATATGAAGCCTGATGATTTCCAGATAATCTTGTATGCCCTGAAAATAACCTGTGCAAGATAATTTCCTGACCACTCCCAAAGTACAGAGCAATTTTTGCCATAAGAGTAACTTTCAGATGATTACAAATTTAATAAGGCTCTTCAGTGTTACAAGACTACTGTCAAATCAAACATGATCTAAGATGACATAGACTAAATAAAGGGCAGAAGAAATTATTCAATGATTCCATAGATACAAGGTTGATCATATTATACTAAAAGGATATATTTAGTTCTGATA
Organism: Sciurus carolinensis; assembly: GCF_902686445.1. Lineage (NCBI taxonomy): Eukaryota > Metazoa > Chordata > Mammalia > Rodentia > Sciuridae > Sciurus > Sciurus carolinensis. The sequence continues at coordinate 58,147,653 of NC_062217.1, read as the reverse complement.
AAAATAATTTAAATCTCATTTCAGAGAGATTCCTTATACTTTAGTTCTTCCAAACAGAATCAATAAGATAGTGAAGAATTAGAATTATGTTACATGGAGAAAAATATTTCAATTACTCCTTAATATTTTAATCATATCCAATTTTAAAATGATACAGGGAATGTTAATGTGTGTGTGTGTGTGTGTGTGTGTGTGTGTGTGTGTGTCTGTTTACTCTAGAGGTTGCTCAATGGAGTAGAATGGATAAAGTTTTCACAAGTATCTGTAAATAAGCAAATCTATTATAACAGGAAAAACAGAATTTCATATAATTTTTGGTTGCTTTAATCTACATCACAAGGAATTTAAAAGAAAGGAACATCAGTTTTTCACTTCCTTGTGTGGTCAATACTTTGATTTAATAACTGTAAACCAGAGATAAAAAGAAATGTATTAACTTCAACATCTCCAATAGAGGAGAACCAGCATAATATGATAGGATATGTTCAGATGAAGTTAATATCAACTGCAGTAAAAGAAATTTAAAGATATCAGTGACTCTGAAAAAAATGGAAATTTATTTCTTATACATAAATTTGGGGACTTGAGGGTCACTTACCTGTCCCTCTTTCAGTAACTCACCATACTTCTCCACATGAGAAAATGTTTTGGATAACTTACTTGAATTAGATGGGCCTTAAAGCCTGAAATTGTTTCCCGGACTGTACCTACTATCAATAAAATAGGCTGCAAATGTTAAAATAAACTATTAGTGATTCTGTGTTCCTGAATATATTTTAAGATATTAAAAAGCATCTTTTAAGGAATAAAAAGGACAAGACCCAAATCAAGACTTTTCTGTCAATTAAATCATTACCAATTTAATTGAAGGAAAAATAGACATGTTGATTGTTAAGTATCCATTTAGAGTGATAATCTCAGAAAAAGTTTTCTTAAATCAAATTTTGTAGCTCATGTTTAATATTTAATAGAATTTTTTTCTTAGACATCATCATATTATTTAAGTTTGAAGTTACTCTAGTTATTGAATGAAAATTTGTTTTAACAATTTTCTAAACATTGAAATGCCTATGCTTTTGTGTTCCTTTTATCTCCAATTAACTATAAAGTCGAAAGTAATCATTAATGAGAACATTTTCCACTAAGCCCTTTAGGCTCACATTGGCTACCTTTGTATCAGCTTTAACTTGAGTTTGTTTTCTGACCATCTCATTTCCCAGGGGCTGTAACTTGCAGCCCATTATGAAGATTGCTTCTGCCCTAGCTGATCTTATATTCATTTATATTATCCATGATTCAGCTTGGCTTAATTTCGCTAGTAAAATCTTGCAAGGACAAATTTGTAACTAGGGCCCAAATACACAGACTCTGTGAAAGGAATACAATTCACTTATAAATAAACAATTTCAATATTAAGAGATTGACCTACATAAGAAAATTAAAATCATGAAACTGCTTGACTGAATAAAATATTTGAAAGTTGAGAGCCCATTAAGTAATCAGTGTATTCACTCCTAACACTTCATCACTGTGAGAGTCAAAACAGTCGATTCAACCTACCAAAAGTGCTCATAGGTATTCGGAAACTTGCCTTTAATTCATTATGCCTCCCACATTCTGGAGGAAAATGGCTAAAATGCTAGGAAGAAGAGTAGTACCAAAATAATACCTTCATCAATAATGCCAAAGAAGAAAGAAAGGATAGGTGACCAGACAAAGCAAGTAGATCAAATGGCTCTTTAGACAATATTTGAATTGTTATTTTATCGTTTGTTTCATTCCAAAATGACAGGATGCAAAACTCATTAAAGATTATATAGCAATGTTTCTGAATCAGTATGCATTTTTTGGTCCTAAATGCAACAAATTTCATTAATATGTCACAAAGAACAATCTGATAATTAGTAAAATAATGAAGCATAAGAGACTCTTAGAATAAACACATTAGCATGACAGCACAGCATGTTGGAAAATGCTGCAAGAAACTACATAAGCATATTTTTTCTTTTGTAAGTGACAAAATGAACTGTTCAAAAGATACCTATTTTTTCTAATCAGGTGCATGTAGGATAGCTGTAGGTTCATTATTCAAGATCTATCCTAAGGAAAAGCTATAAGTGATAGAATAAGGTTAGCTATTTTTTATATCAAGAGGGTAGGTAAATAAGGTTAAAGAAGAATCTGAAAAATGTCTGAATACTTTAAAAAAAGAACACCTTTCTTAGCTAACATACTCTAATTTCAGGACTTGTCTTGTTAAATGTCAGTGTTTTTAAGGCATTGGGAAATACAAATGCAGTCCCCAAGCTTCTATCTTGTAATAGTCAGTGGGTCTTAGGATATGGGATCTTTATACTGCAATTATAATTTAAAGTTCATTTTGTTTCTGAAATATATGAAAGATACAACTTTAGAAAAATTAACCATATAATCCTCCTTTCCTCATTTGACTCTGCACATTAGAAATTTTATTATGATATTATTATAGTATGGCATTGGCAACCAGTGACTTAGTAATTTCTTAAGTATTTTGAGATGCTACTTTTTATGACATCTCAAGTCATACAAATGACTTGACAAAAAACATATTTTGACAATGTTTCATTGAAGTTTGTGAATAGTTAATCTTTACAAACACATCGAAAAATTTATTTTTCTTGAGCATAATGCTTCTGGAAGAGAAAAATATACAGCATTAAGTAATGAATTAAAGAAAATACTTGCAGTAAGGTGTAAGAAAATAAGTGCAATTGAAAAAGTGCAATTAGGTAAGACAAAGAAAATAAATTAAAAACAAGATGCAAATTCCTGATTTTAAAAAAGTATGTAAAAATTACAATAAAGAATTTCATATAAAATGCCGCCTATGAAAATGAAGTAGAAATGAATAATACAGCATATATTTAGCATATCATTTAGGCTCATGCAGAGTTCAGCCTATCACCAGTCATTTGTAAATCATTTTTATATAACCATATATTTTAGTTAGCTTTTGCATCACTGTGACCAAAATACCTGACAAGAACATCTCAGAAGAGGAAAAGTTTATTGGAGACTCAGTTTCAGAGATTTCATTCCATAGGTGACAGACTCCATTGCTCTAAGGAAGGGAAGCAGAACATTATAGGGAAAGGGCCCAGCAGATGAAAACTGGTCAGTTCATGACAGGGTAAAGAAGCAGAGAGGGAGAAAGGAAGGGACCACAAGGAAGATGCACCCTTCCAGGGTATTATGCCAGTGGCCCATTTCCTCTAGCCGTGTCCACCTGCCTACGATTACCACCCAGCCAGTTTATTCAAATTGCACATAGGGAAGAACGGTGGCCAGATCAGAAGTAATAACTCTTTGTTCTTTATGTCACTTTGCAAACAATAATAAACAATAATAAATTGCTATCCATCCATTAGAAGTCAGGTCACACGGTCAGAGAAGCATTCATCAACCTATTCTCACCCAACAAAACTTTTTGTATATTAGAATTACACTTTTTTTTTTTTAAATTAGCAGTTATCACAATCTTAAACAGACATATTTGTGTAATCCTTTAATTTTTCCTTGTCTGTCCTATAATTCAAAATTCTGTAAAAGAAGATATCTATTTTTCTTATCACTTAATGAGTATCAAAAAAATTGATCAATTGATAAATGGTAAAAATATACAACAAATTAAATCAATGCAATAAATGTATCAGAAACATGTGTATCATGATGGAATTATGAGGAGTTGCTGAAAAAACTATTTTTCTGTATCATTTAGAACTAAACTAAAGAACAGAAATTTAATGAATGTGATGCAAAATTTTGATTGTCGGTCCTGGATAGATAAATTTGCTAATCTCTCCTCTTGGGACTTTAGCAGACTTCCACAGGATCACAAAGACAGGCATACAACCACAGGACTACCAGCAAGACATAAATCAGTTACCATATAGAAGGAGCAGACCAAATGCAGAAGCTTTGTAGAAGGCATAATCAGAGCAAGAAAACTTTTCCAAAATTTAATAATCAGATAAATCACTCTTATTTCCCTCAGGAAAAAAAGTGAGAAAGCAGAGAGAGGGTAATAATTTTATTGTACTAGAGTTATCCCAAATGAACAACATCTAGTTGCAGGGGAAACAAAGCCCTTCCACTTTGGAGACTATTCCAGACTATTCCAGCCTCATTTCAGTTTGGTTGTTGCAGATGATAAAAAGGCTTTTTGTTAAGAAATTGGCAAAACAAAATGTTCTTGTGAGCAGAGTTTATTGTATTTAGCTTAATTTCTCAGAATAAGTACAGAGATGAATTCAGAAAAGGACACATTTCCTGGATTTTCTAAGGCAGATCATGATAACTATTAGGATTTTTTGGAAGCTGAACATTGGTGAACAATGTCGAGCCTGATGTTTCTGCTTGGAACTTCATTGATAATTACCTTAATTCAATTATTTATGAAAGAGACAAGTTGAATGAATTTGGTAACAATGTTCATCCCATTATATAGAGGGACAAACATATTCCCAGAAAAAATTTGCCAGAATGATGGGAAATTATGAGATGGATATTGTTGACAGTCAGTTCTCCATAAGTCTCTCAATATCTATATTACTTATGAGAGGAGTCACTGATGTCTTTGTTATGTCTCAAGTCTGCTTATATTATCAACACCTGTGGAAAATGGAGATAGTAAATGTACCCCACCAACACAAAGAGCAGACTTCATTACAGTCTTGGAAAAGATAGTGTCTTCAGAGACAATGTCACACAGATATAGCCATTTATTCCTTGACAAAGGTGCCAAAAACTATACAAGAGAAAGACCCTTTTAAACAAATGGTGCTGAAAAAACTGTTTATCCATATGTAAGAGAATAAATCTAGACCCTTACTTCTTACTTTGAAGAAAATCAACTCAAAATGAATCAAAGACCTAGAAATTGGACCAGAAGGTATGCAGCTCTGGAAGAAAATGAGGGTCAACCATTCAACCTATAGGCCTAGGAAATGACTTTCTCAATAAAACTCAGGAAATAATGCCAAGAGTTAATAAATGGGATGGCATCAAATTAAAAAGTTTCTAAACAGAAAAGGAAACAATGTAAGAACCTATAAAAAGGGAGAAAATCCTTGCTCGTACTTTTCTGACAGAAGATTAATATTCAGAATATATAATGAACTCAAAAGACTTAACCCCGCAAAATAAAAATGAAATAAAAAAACCCGTTAATAAATGGGCCAATAATCTAAATAGAAACTCCTCAAAAGAAGAAATACAAATTGTCAATAAATATATGAAAAAATGTTCAATATTTTTAGCAGTTAGGGAAATGCAAATTAAAACTCGATTGAGATACCATCTTACTCCACTTCTTTGTTTTTATCATAAAGGATTAAATTCATCATACTATAGTGATACATGCATATCCATCCTTTCAGCAGTAAAATAAACAAAAGTCAAGCTATGAAATCAGCATAGGTGCTCATCAATTGATGAGTATGGGTAAATACTCATGGGTAAATATGGGTAAGTAAAACATGGTATATGTACAGAAGGGGTTTAACTCAGCTTTACAGAAGAATGTAGTTATGTCACTTGCAGGAAATTGAATGGACTTTGAAAACATTATGTTAAGGGAAATAAGCCAAACTCAGAAAGTCAAGGATCACATGTGTTCTCTCATATGAGTAAGTTAGAGAGGAAGAAAGAAAAGAAAGGTGGGGGTCTCATGAATATCAAAGGCAGATCAGTAGAGTAGAGAAAAGGGACCATAGGGAGGGAGAGAAAGGGGAAATGCTGGGGAATGATATCAGTCAAATTATGTTGTTATATTGTGGGCATGTACAAATATGTAACAACAAATCCCACCAGTATGCCCAACTACAATGCACCAATAAAAATATTCAGAAATACAATGAAAGATAAACTATCTTTATAGCAGGCATGCTTAATGCATGTTATTAAAAGGCTACGATCCTAAAGACAAGGATCACCTCGTTTTATGCAAACTTATTCTCCTTTAGGTTTCATCTCTTTTTCTTCATGTCACCATTTTCACCATTTCTATTGAAACTTGTGAAATCAGAGCAAACGTTATTCTACTCTTTTTGCCTCAAATAATAAATTTTCTTTGCCTCTGAGTCTTATACCAGCATCTATGAATGTATGGCAGGATAATGCATAAGATGACAAGTATGATAAAATCTAGAACTCCCTATTAGTCTTGAAGAATATATGCAAATATTAAACTGACATATAAAATATTTAATAGGTTCTATAAGAAAATAAATACATGCATTCTTCATGATCTTGAAAAATTTCTTAAATACAATGCAAACACAAAATTAGCTATAAGATAATAAATTCATAACTACATTCAATTAAGTCTAGGAATTTAATTTCATCAGCAAATGAAGGATGAACTTAAGAAGAAACTCACAATTAGCATTGCCAGAGAAAGGTGGGAGAAACTGAACATCATTGTTTGGGATTATGTTATGGACATTAAATGGGGACAGATGTGACCTTATCTCCAGCAGAAGGAAGTAAATGCAAAACCTCTTGGAAATAATCAACACTAAGTTAGACTAATTTTCACAAATTTATTTCAATAAATTTGGATTCATAATCACATTGCTTTATAGTCACTTTAGCATAACTTTCAGTCAAATTATCCCTGTGCCTCTAAGTATTTCCATCTGTATCTCCTAAAACTTATTTTCCTAAAAAAACATATTGTGATGATCAAAATGATAGTCATCTAATACAATTATCTATTTAACAGATCTTTTTTTCTTATTTGCCAATCCCTCCATTAATATCCTCTTAGTATAAAGAAATATAACTAAAACTCCATATTTAAGAAACCTACATGGCATATTACAATCAGTTTTCATGACTCTTACTTTTTTTTAATCTTTAAATATTTGAAAGCTTTCACCATATTTGGTAACCTTCATTATTTTTGGAAAGTACACACCCTTCTATTGTAAAATGTTCCACAACATGGGTCTACCTGGCATTTCTTCAGGATTATATTTAAGTTGTATATTTTTTGCAAACATATGAAAAACTTGATGTATTATTGTTCAGTGTATCATGTTAGAGAGGCCTTGATGATGGCTTGTGTCATTGTGAATATTAACTTTGATTACTTGATTAAGGTTGTTTAACCCAATTTTTTCCATTGTAGTGTTGTGCTTTTTCTTGTAGGTCACTAAAATTATTAGAGGTAATATTTTTGAGTATAATTGTTTTATTACTCATTAAGAGTTTACATGATGACTCTTGCACGTGTTTTTTTTTTTTTAAGGTGGTATTTAAACTTTGTTTTCTCCATTATTAACTGACATTCAATTGTAAAAATCTTTTCATAAATTATTCAAGCTAACTGGTGTTTTGAAAAGTTATGCCATATTTTTGCTGAGACTTTACATTGTCTTAACACATTTTATTATTTGACTGAACATATAAAGTTATTGGTTCATTAAAAATTAAATAAAATTCTGATTATTTATGTATTGTCTCCTGGGGCCTGTGTGGGAAGGGAATAGGTAACCTTCAGAGATGTGGGCCGGATGGAAATAAAAAGCTAGAAAAGTAATATTAAGAAATAAACACAAAAGGGAGAACTATATTTTTCAAAGGGGGTGGGTGGGTTGACGCGTGGAAGAGACCTGATAGGTCTGAGCCTAACAAAGGGAAAAGCCTGTGAATGCTTTATTTATAGTGAAACACACCAAAGGAATTTATTGGGAGAAGGGGTTCTTCAAAGTAAACAAGCAAGAGGCTGTGAGAAATTGACCTGATTGGGAACTTTAAACTTGCGCAGTAATTCTTCTTCCTCCAGGCTGCTGGCGCCACAAGGCTAGTTGGGCGCACTGCTATCTCTTTTATCCAAGGTAGCAAGCATTTACATTGGAAGCTATGGAACATTCATAAATTCCTTGCCAAGCATGGACTCGGCCCCATTAACAGTGGCCACCAGTAAATGGCCTTGTCTTTCTACACCTTCAAATGGAAACATTCCCAGATGCGGCAGTCAAGCTCTCCAAGGCTATTGAGTTCAAATAATTTATTTGCTGCTCCCAACACTGTATGATATGGTTATGTATTGTGTGCATAAATTTATGCCAAATGTACAGAATCTGACATTAAATGTTATTTCTAGTTAAGAAAACTGGCAACTAAATTCAAACAAGGTGGCTGAGGCATAGTCAAACAACATACCCATAAGAAAATAATTTTAAAATAAATAAAATATCCCAGTTTAAGAACAACAAGCTTATTATATTATTAATTTGTCAAATGCAATTGGCTCAAAGATCATACATTGATGATGCTAACCAATTATTTAATTCAATTATATGTGTCGTCTCAAAACTTCTGGGCAACATAAATCATCAAGCAGATTTAAAATTTGTCTTATAAATAAATAAACTGAAAACACAAAATTAAAATCATTCATTTTGCCAATCTAACTTTTTTCCGGGAAGATCAATAGTTTCTTGTACTTCAAGGAGACATAATATTCTTTGAACAAAGATCATTATTTGAATGTCAAATTGCTGCACTTGCTTTGAAACTACAGAAAACTGTGTAGTAGTATTTTCACTAAGTATTCAAGGTTATTTCTTTACTATTTAAAATATTCAGTATTTTAGAGCTATTCCATTGTCATGCGTTAGCACTGAACTATATATTTGAGAATTGAAAGATAAGCAGTCATATCTGCTCAAGCATATAAAAGTGTTTTAATTACAATTCTTTCCTTTCATATTTGTAGAAAATCTCATGTGTGAAATTCTGATTTGGAGAAGATTTAACTGTAATCAATAATGTTGCATCAGAAATAAATTGTGATAGAACATTTTGTAAATTAAATGGTTCTGAAGTGACTTTAATTAAACTTTTATAAAATGAACACTTCAAGTATTCTAAGAACCATTTGTTCATAAATGAATAATATACTGACTTTTTCTCACTTCTTCCAAATGATTCATTATTCTGTATATATGAGATTGCTCTAACATAGCTGTTAATTGAGGTATTTAGACATAGATTTTCTTTTTTTTTAGTTAAAATTTCTGTACTCTTAAAGACAATTCTTCTCACACTATAAAAATTCAGAATATTTTGTATTAAAATTTCAAAGGGAGAAAAGAATTAAGCCATGACCAAAGTGTAAATTCTAGGAAAAATTCAGTTTTAAGGTATTAGTACAGGTTTTTCTATTTTATTTTAGCTTTAAAATAAATATTAATTGCTTTGCTCATAATTTCCTTTTGTTCCCATTCTAAGAATACTATGCTTTTTTCTCCTTTATCAATCTTTTGAGACAAGATCTCACTAAGTTAGCAAGGTAGGCCTCAAACTTGTAATTCTCCTTCCTGAGCCTCCCAAATTGCTGAGATTACAGACATGCAACAGTGCATCTGGCATGATTATAAAGTATTTCTATGAAGATTATTTATTTTTGTAATAACTAACAGGAATAAGTCCCACATAGCTTTATCCAATACATATTTTTAATTGATATGCTTTTTCATAAATTTTGATGAAAAATAATGTAACATTCTTTAAGTCTTTCTGATTTAATTCTATTTATCTTTACATCTGACTATACTTCAACACATGGTTCTCTCACATTTATTTATTCTTTCAGATTCAAAATACTATTAAATGACTGTGAATATGCTTTCTATAAAGATGGGTAATCATTTTCATAAATTATTAGTCTTGAGCTTAAAATATATGAAAAAAGAGTCAAATGATTTTTCACTCATTACCAAATTGAATGAAATAATAGTATAACTTCTGCAGTTGTGAATGTAAGTCAGTGATATAGTATTTGCTTGACATGAAGCAGGTCCTGGGTTCTATCCCCAGCAACACACGTATTCATACACAAGTATGATATCTGAATTAAAAGTGTGTATGATCTTTACCTCTCAATTTAATTATCTGTAAAACAAAAACAAGAAAATGAATATAAATATTTTCAGCCAAAATTTAATAAAATGTGACTGTTAAAATTATTTTCAGTATTATTAAGATGCTTAAGTTCTAAAACCTTTCCCATGTAATGAGTCTTACACAAGTAAGACTGCCAACATGACAAGATATTTGATAAAAGTGATATAGGAACCTTATGAAAAGAAAGTACATGAGAGCAATTGGATCTTCTATAAAATAAATTCTAGACCTGTCGCTGGCCCTAAATTTAGGTGCTATTTGAACAAGTAGTATAACTTTTGCCTAAAGCTCTTCATCTGTGAACTATGAGGTAGAATTGAAAGTTAGAAAAATGATATCAAAATATATAGCTTCAAAATTCTGAGTTCCCTGAGCCCATCTTCACCTGAAGGAGACACTAAAGCTCATTAACTGTATTTTGATGTCTACCCTTGAAATAAGGTAGAGATCAAAGTGAGGTCTTCCTAAACAGTATTTATCAAAGTAGAACTCTAAGTTCTCTTAAGGAATTGTTCTCAATAAGATATGCTCTCAACCAGAAAAGCAACAGTCCCATTTGTCTTTTTCTTTAACTTCTTCATGGTCACTTGTTTGTAACACTTCACCCTCTAGAGAAATAACTGCCTGCTTCCTGTCAGTCTCATTAATACTACCCTCAGTGCACTCCTGGCTGATGCCCAGCAAGGGTGCTTTTCTTCAAATGGAGCTAGGCAATCATGATAGAGATAACTGATTAGTCTAGGGTTAGACTTTAGCCATCTGATTTCATAGCAAGGTCAAACAGCAAACTTGTAGTCAGACGCTAATAGTAAATATTTGCTTTGAATAGGAGTGTAAAACTAGACTAGCACAATTAGCATCTACTCTTCACATAATCAATTCAGATCTAAATGTTTGAAGCTTAATAGTCATTACCATAGAATCTATTTGTTTAATAATTTGCATATTTTAAATATATATCATTAAATTTAAAATTAGTGAATTTCTTTTAAGAATGTTATTTACTAAATTGATTTCCTAAAAGTGCTCTATTTCTATAGTCACAATTTAGAACAAATCTACAGAAAATAACCAAAGAAGAGCAAAATATAAGGGAAAACTCATCGGAAACAAACAGGTAAATTCATGAGTTTCTAATTTTATCATGCATTACCTGTAGAAAATAATCTTCTATACTTTTGAAGATATATGATTAATAACATGAAATGGGATTTACGTATCTAGCAATTACTCACCTCTAAGAAAAAGTAGTTGAAGTTATTCGTATACATTCAAGAAATTCTTTTATATTGAAAATCTTTATTTGGAAAATTGGTAAATAAAATTATACAGGGGAAGCCATCAACTTAATTTGTTAATTTGTATTTAGCAATTAACATAAACATTTTTAGCAAATTAAAAGCAAGATTTTATATAAATGTGCATTTGCTTAATGAATCTGAAATATAATGCGTTCTATTCATTTTCCACAGAAAGGCTAAAATACAGCTTCTTTGTTAAAATGTTTTCACCAACTTAAATTTTTGACATAGATAAAAACAGCTTAAGGAAAGTGTTATTATTCAGGATGATCCCTTAAGAAACAAATACATTAAAGAGTATAACAACTTACGCCACACTAGTACCAAAATATTTTAAATTTATCTTTATGCTTTGCCATTAATAGGCGAAAAAACTTGTTCTTATGACCTCATCCAGTAAATAAAATCTGACCTTTTAATAGATTAAGAAAATGTTTTATTTCTTACTCTGAGGTTTTCACTAGCCATCAAAAACATGTTTGTTAGCTGTTTTGCTTGATAAACTGAAGTAGAACTTATGCTTGTCTGATGACTTATTACTTAGCTGATTCATGGATGCATTCTGTAATTCAAAGGTCAGAGCTATCCATTAAACTTATTAACATGATATAAAATGTTTTAATCAAAACTTTCAATTTCATTACTTTGTGTTATGAATGCTAACAGAAGAGAAAGATTTTAATATTTTAAAATCAGAATGACCATCAGTGAAACTGAATGATCATTATCAAAAGTGGAAAGCAGCAAGATGCTATTTAAATTCTTAGAGAATAACTCAGGGAAATTATCTTACCAGGTTAATGAATTATTGTTAAGCTTTCCATGCTCTGTTTCAGACAAAAATTCCCAAACCACTTCCTTTTTTCATGTTGATTTTTTTGTTTTTTAATTTAGAGTTAGCTAGCTAGACTCAGATTAGATGATCCCAAGTTTGTCTCTCACACCCACAGAATCATAGTCAGGAGCATGTCAAACATCTTTCCTGCCCAACAGGTCTGATCAGGATACTAACATTGGCCTAATGTATCTCATACAGTGTCTTCACAGTCTGTTTGGTCTGACACTTGTTGGATGGCATCACTCATTTCTCCTGGGAGTGTTCTGAGGGACTTTGGTCTGCCTCCTGAACTATAGTGTCTTCAGCCACTGGAAATTGGGTAACATGTGGTGGATGTGTTTGCTGTGGTTGTGTGGTTGTGAATGTCTTTCTGCAATGTCTTCTCAGCTATCAATCCCCAACCCTGTTTTTTTTTTTTTTTTTGCTTTGGAATTTGACTTGGAAATGGCACAAGCACTGGACTTGGAAATGGCATAAGCTTTCTTCTTCATTTTTGGTGCCCTCTTGGTGAAAAGCCTCCAAATCACCTTAAGTAGTTCTTTGGTCAGGAAACACTACTTTCTATTATTAGAACTATATCAAGGTTCTCTTTAGGAAACACCGAACATTGAAGGAGATCTCAAGATTATGGAAGATAGGATTATTAATCAAAGTTGTGTAGGGGAGAAAACATATCTTTTCTTACCCATGGCACATTTCATGTCAGTGATCCTTAGAACAAAGGATAGGTGAGCAAGACAAAATCATACAAATTTATTTTAAGTAAGTTTTAAAAAGCCTTCAGAAATGAACACTCAAAAAATAGGGACAACTATATAATCTTGTGCTTATGTTTTTTTTTTTTTTTTGGTACTGGGAATCTAACTGAGGGGTGCTTTACCACTAGCCTACATAGCTATCCCTATTTTAATATTAAATAATATTTATTAAAGTTAATATTTGATATTGATATTAATATTCTATATTTAATATTTACTTTGAGACAGGGTTTTACTCAGTTGCTGAGGGTCTCATTAAGTGGATGAGGCTTGCCTTGAATTTATGATCCTTCTGTCTTAGGTTCTGGAGTCACTGGGATTATAGGTGTGCATCACTGTGCCTGGTTTATGCTTATATTTGATGAAAGGTGGAGAAACTTAATAGAAGTATAATTGGATAAAAGTGGATTAATCTAGTTTTATAAACTGGGAAAATCTTAGCAAGTTCTTCTTACTCCGTTTCTTTTCTGTTTCTACATCTTCATTCTTTTTTTCTGAATATAGGAAGGATACCTATCACTTGAGGATCTTCATAAGAGGAGGAAAGAAGAAGCAGAAGCAGAAGTGACTCTTAGGTTTTATGGCCTGTTTCAGAGGGAAGTGAGGGGAAGGTTAGTGTGACTTTCTTGCTTCTGCTATTCTTTCCATTTCTGAGGAGCCATATTTTGGGATCGCATTTCCTGTACCCCATGTTGGTTCTGGGTCTGAACCTTTTCTTACCAGTGTGGATTAAATACCCCTTTTAATTTCCCTCTTAGAGGTTAGCAGTACCTCCAATCCTTTTATAGGAATCAAAATTGGTTTCCCCTTTTACTCTTTCTTTGTAAACTCCTACTACCCACCTTATTTAGTCTTTGGAAGCATTAAAAAAAAAAAATGAAGCTAGGATTGGCAAGCATATGCTATATCTTATTTAGATTATGGCTGCTTAAATCAGCATTTCTGCTCTACTGAGCAGAGGCAAAGGTGTTAATCCACAAATATACTCAGAACTCCTGCTACCTTTTTAGACCCACACATGCTTCAACTCATGATATAGTGGTGTCTTTAGGGAACAAAAGAATATTGTGTTTTCTCTTGACTGAACTGCACATCAGAGTGATGCAGGATTGAGTGAACCAAGAACAGAATGGATTTACCTCTCTGTGCAATGACCAAACTGTATAAACATCTAAGTAACAGGAAGATGCGCATGCACACACACACACACACACACACAAACACACACACACACGATATTTTGGGATAAAACCTGGTCATTAGCATGGCAGATGTAAAACATGGTTTAGATAAATTCTATAGATGGAAATAGTTAGGTCCACAGAATTTAAGAACTTGTATTATTTACTTGTATTATTTTATTCAGGAATTTATTGGTACCCATTCACTGGATAGAGAGCTCCTATAGAAGGCCAAAATCTATTTATTTTTTTTTATCTATTTTATTGTTTGATACATAGCAAAGGACAATTGGTGTTTTTGATTTAAATAATTGTGAACTGTATTCTACCACATATTAAAAATGGACATTTTGTTCCAGATTCTGATTAAGTGTCCTTTCATATTTTACATGTTTCAGGTATCTTTGCTACTACAGAGAATATTTATTTATTTTAGTTACTTGCTAATGAATATATGCAGACTATTTTTAAAAAGCTGATTAAGAGAATATAATAGGGATATTCAGAGCTGCTTTTGTCCTTCCTGAAAGTGTTAGCATTGTGCTCCCACACAATTCAAAAATGTGCATTACCATTTATAGTTTATTCCTTTCTCTTAAATGTGCAAATATTTAATACAACTTAATAATGTGTGGTGTATTGTAGCAATTAACTTTTCTAATTAGAACTTCCCTGTTTTACAGATTGTAAGTATCTATAATTTAATTTCTCAGTGATAATTTTAGACAAGAGTATAGGCTATCTTCACACCCATATTATCCTTTCACAGCAGATTAGAAAAATATATTTGTACCAAACATGAAAATATTCATTTTCAATAAGTAGAAAACAACAAATATTCAAAACTGTCTAACAAAAAAGATGTAATAGTTTATATAAACACTAAGTAAGTAAATCTATATGATACATTTAGCAAGCATTTTGCTTTAATTTTGAATTTGAAAAACTACAGGGTTTGAAAAAAAGGCTAATTCCTCAGAATCCTAAACAAAGAATTCACATTTAATACATGTTTGTTCTCTTACATTTCTCTTGAAAAATGTTTATGATTAAGATTCAAATGAGGAAGATAAATTAATGAATGGTAAAGGGTAGATTATGCTTAAGTGAACTCCAGGACTATTTTTAAAGAGCACAGCAAAGATGAAAAGTAGAAAAATAGGTTCTGTAGAAAGACTCTAAAAAAGAAAATAGAAACCTAGATACAAACAAGATTTAGGATATAGTTTTCTGAATTCCTCTAGTAGCAATATTCTAATTTTTTTTTAAATGTAGCACTAAAATATTTAAATTTCACATTTTTTTCTTGTAATTATTGAAGGAATAAACTAAGATTCAAAATTAAAATTAACTATGAAAACTTTCTGCAATAAACTGAGAGTCTATTATGTGTAAAAAAATGGGTGGTGCATGTGTGTGTTTATGAAATATGTGTAAATCATACATGCTAAGACATTTGTTATTTTTCATGAATTTATATTCTTGAATGTTGTCAAAGCATGTTTTATTCATATATATACATACATATTGAGCTCACATGAATCTATATTACATTTGCCATCATAAGTGACTTTCTTTAATATACAAATTAATAAAACAAAGATAAACTAGCAGAAGAATTTTTCAATGCAACTATTTAAAATATACAAAAACTATAACGTGTGATTATATTAATTTCTTAACATATTGTTTTCTTATATGGTCAAGGAAAATTAATCACTCTTGTAGTAGAAGTGAAGATAAACTAAACTTGAATAAAAATATTTTCTGGAAGAAATAGGTGATTTTAAAACATCACTGTTATTACTGTATTTTTCTGGTGAATTTTACAATCTGTATAATCAGCATAATCTCTTCAGATGTTTTGTGTTCTTGTCAGATGTTCATACAATAATCTGGTATATTTCAGTCAGATAATCTCACAGGAAGAAATGAAATAACCTTGTAATTGCTTAAGAAATATAATAGTAACTCCTTTAGGCAAAAAACAAGGATTCCAAATAGTAAACTGTATCCACAAATAAGATAAACTTAAGTCTATCTTTAAAAAAGATAGACTTATGGGTATTCAGATGCTCAAGAGTGGTAAGTATAGGTTATTATCTTCATCTTTTTCATCTTCTGTTCACTTTTAAGAGGGAAGCAATCAGGCACTGATCCTCAAATCTCTACCTTTCTTATGACATCTCCTAATAGATAAATCAAGATACTCCTTAGGATTTATTTACTTACTCTTTCTGTTGTAATTAAGGTTTATTGCTAATTTCATTTTTTGGAAAATTTATGCTGACAGTCCTTGACTCAACCTTTCCTGATTCTTCTCTGAACACTCAAATATTTAAGTTTTCTCTGTCTCATCTCTCTATGCATTTCTCAAAAAACTGTCATTTGTCAGACTACCAATAATCACCATTATTTTTCTTTTACACAGGTATTTTCCATTACCAAAATAATTTATTCACATATTTTCTGTTATTCACTTACATTTTATTTCTTACAATTATTTATATGGCATTAGAGTATCTGTACTAATTAAGGACCTATATGTTCAATTGTCATATTATATTTGTCAACTCTAAGTCTCCATCTAAAAATATCTAAAATTAGTACACAATTTCCAATTCCAAAATATGTACTTAGACTTTATATTTGTTATATTGTTTAAATGTTATCATTATTCATCTGGTTGGCTAACCAGAAACTTAAAACTCTTCCATTCAGCATTTTGTCATTGATTTGACAAAATTTATTCAAACTTTTCTATATATGAAAAACTTTGTTGTGTTCTAAAATACATAAAAATAAAAACACAATATGTAGGGGAGGCTTTTGAGTGATAAGCAGTCAGGAAACAATGAGAAAGAAGCCATAAGAATAGAAATAAAGCCACATTCAGAGTGTTCATAATCCTGGAGGGATCAGTCTATTAGAGACCTCACCAATGAAGTAACATAATTGTCCATTATTGAATGTTAGAGATGAAGAGAAAAATAATACAAGAATACCCCAAGTATATGAAACAGAACATGCAGAGTCATGAAGGCTGGAGATAGAGGGGAAAAAATTTTTTCTATGTATATGAGGGAGTTAGAGGTACTAATGTGGAGTCTATGACAGATATCAAAGTAATTTGTGCATCTTATGACATACATATTCAGATTATGTGTGTGTTTGTGTGTGTGTATGTAGAGGCCAGTGTGGGAATTCACCTCATGATCTTTAACAAAGGGAATGACAATACCTTGTGTCTTAAGCAAATTAATCACAGTTGTATAAGTAAATCATCATTTTCATAAAAGATTGGCATGGAGGCACCAATCTCTATTTTGTAACTTTGTCTTTGATGTTTTTGTCTCCTTGAATTTGTCCCCCACCTGTACTCCAAAGAGAGGATAATAAAGTAACATAATTTTTCCAATTCAATTTGTAGTTTGATGATGATTTATTCATAGAATTCAAATAAATTCACAAGCCAAGTGGATTTATTAGTATTTTCAGTTTCCAACATGGGAGGAATCAATGTAGTAAAAAACCAAAAAACACCTTATGCAGAAATCAAGACTCTTGTGAGTTCGGAATATTGACTAATTCACATTTATGGCAGTGAGTACCACAGGTTGGATTGTGAGAGGTGGTGTTGTTGGCTTGGGTCTTCATCTGATATAAACAGGAAAGGGATTCATTTGGATCATAAGTGAGCTCACTCTTTTTCCCTCCTGCTTTAACAGGCTTTTGTTCCTGTTACGAGAAATGATCATTCCATATGTGCTCTGGATTATATTCCCTTCTATCTTTTCAAGAAATTCAACCATTAGTTATAGCAATTTATTGCCCATTTTCATTCTTTCTTCTGAGTTTTTTCTAATTGCACACAAATATGACACTATTGTCTGTCTTATAACACTTCTTCAGCGGATTTGTTTTGTTGAGGTTTGCCTTTCCTTCCAACTAGATTATAAATTTCATTAGGACAAGGACTATCGCTATTTGTTAAACTATGTAAGTCTAGCACATATTTCAGTGCCAGAATTCTAAATTGCCTCCTAAAATTAGTGGGGAGCCATTAAAAAAGCTTTAACTGGGGAAATGACATGATCAAATTTGCATTATGTATTGTTCAGGGGTCCATGGGAAAGATTGATAGAAGAGAGCACAGCCATGAGGACGCTGATCTATTATCATTTGGCTACTTCTCCTCCTGAATCATTAATTTCCTGCTCTATACTAGATCAGTATGGAAATAGACTGTCACACAGTGTGTAAAGTCTACAGTGATCCCACATCCTTTCCAGCAATATCACAGTTTTCACACTCCCTGGGGAGCAAAAAACTCTTGGAACATTAAAGAATTTCCTTGCATGATCCTTTCTCCCTTTCTCTCCACTTCTTAACAGCCCTTTCCCACAAATGTTTTAAAGAAAAATAATCATTGAAATACACCAAAGATATGAAAAAGCATATAAATCATAATTCTACAAATTGATCATTTTGACAAATGACAAATATCTGTGCAATCACCAATTTTATCATGATTTAGATAGTTTTCAATACTTCAAAATTTCCTAGTGTGTTTTTGCAGTCATGATACATGAGAGCTGAACAAAAGCAATGTTTCTATCACCACAGAACGTTTTGCTTGTTTACTATTATATCACTAATTGTTTATTTTTGTCTATATGCAATAAAACAATATAAATGAGTCATGTATGTAAAATACAAAAATAATGAACTCTTTCTGAATTCTAGATAAATATTTACTTAAGCAAATATATTGCTTTTTTGCTTGCCATATCATTTAACCTTCTGCAATTTGGGGAAGGATGGCATTAATTTTTTTAATGAATTTAGGGTGCAGGATTGACATGTCTATAATATTGTGACCTTTGATATATGAATACAACTTGTCCAAAATATATTCTACATGATTCTTTTCATTTAGCACTGAATACATTTTTGCTAATATTTTGTTAGTTTCACATTTCAACTTAAAAAGTTTTGTTGGGTCTGTATGATAGTGGAGATACCTTTAAACACTCAATTACACTTCACTGAAATTTTATACTTTTTCTCATTGGAATTTAAGTCTTAATTGACTGAATAGGGTTTTATTTTAATACCATGCAGTATGGATGCATTATTTGGTTTCTTCTGTAACAATAATCAATTTGCTGGCATTGTTAGTAATATGTTTGTTTTTCTTTAATGATAGGCAATAACACCATTGTTGTATACCAAGTTTTATGTATCAAGTTTTAGAATCAGCTCGTTGTATTTTCTTATTCTTGATCTTAAAATAAATTAACATTCCCCAGTAAGTCTGGTATTTTCTAAAGGTTTCTTAAGCTATCATCAAATTAAGGGAATTTGCTCCTATTTCTACTTTATTTAAAGGTTTTATCATTACGTAATGCTGAATTTTACCAACATTTTTGTTACAAAGGTGCTTAACCACTGAGCAACAACCCAGTCCTTTTTTGATACTTTTTTTCTTTAGAAATGGGTCTATGTTGCTTTAGGGCTTTGCTAAGTTGCTGAGGCTGGCTTTGAATTTTAAATCCTCCTGCCTATACCTCCCAAGCTGCTGGATTGCAGGCATTCACCCCGTGCCTGTTTGTAATATATATAATAAACATATACTATATAGTATATATTAGCAAAAGCCAGGAACTACAGAAATCCTTTTAGTCTTGAATACCTATAAACTCAAGAAAGGTTAAAAATTATAAAAAATAAAATTGATCATTCAAAAAATTTGAATTTCTTATGTATTTTTGACAAATATCCTTATTTCAAGTTGGCAAAAAATATTTAAATAAAATATGTGTTACTCTTTGAGGTATTAATAACCATGTATCCTGGGAAAATAAAAACTATCTTATGATCCATAAAACAAAATATGATTTAAAATATTACTCTTCTTTAAATTCATACAAGGTTTTCGATATTAGAATTAGTACTCTGCATGTGTTTCTCTGCAATCGACTTGCTGTTAATGTAATGAAAATAATCCATTGATTTTCAATGAAAATTCATCTAATATCTAAAGAATGACAAGTTCTTCTGCATGCTACTATTTTCAGCTTTGCTTGGTTGTTAGTTCTTTCTCTCATTAAAGAGTAACATTCTTTTTCTATGTTTCTCCCACTTCTGCAAATAGACAGATCTTCCCTCACATCCTCCATCTTTGCAGCAGTCACATCAACTTCTGCTACACCCACAGGTTAATCACCCATTCTCTTATCTATTTAGAAGAAGTATATAGACTCCATTACAAGCAGAGTAATATTTACCTTTCAGTTCTTCATTTGTTGAAAATATATCCTCTTATTCTATATATATCTTTCTACAGAAGGAAAAAAATATGTTGAAACAGGAATCCAACTCTCAGAAGAAGGGATTATTCATATAGAAATGACCCAATTTTGTGACTAAGAATCTATTTTTAGTTATGAGAAAAAGACAGTAAATAGTGACATGTTAATAATATTAAAAAGGTAAAACTTGCTGTTACAAGCCACGAAATTGGGACATTAGTGTCTCAAATGATATAGCAAAATGTTTCTTTACTTTTTCAACGTCTCTAGATTAAATAAATGTAAAGATAGGAATAATGAAATATAGTCAAACTGATGGTAGAGGAAGTATTGTCTGTACACTTCCTTTATCATGTATCTTTCTGTGGCCTAGTTAAACTTCCATGTAATAAAACTTAGTGTTTTACAGAGCTTTTTGGAGGCTGCGACTAAATAGGTCTGACAAGCACAATTATGGAGGAGGAAAAGTTTATTTTAGGGCTCCTGGTTTCAGAGGTCTTAGTTCATTCCTCAGGGCTTGAGGTGAGGCAGAACATCATGGCAGAGAGTGTGGCAGAGGAAAGCACACCACATCGTGATCAAAAAGCAGAGAGAGTCTCCACTCTCCAGATACAAAATAACCAGGCCTCAATTCCCACTTCCTCCGGTCACACCCTACCACTTCAGGGATTCATTCACTGATTCGACTAAGGCTATAACCCAATCATTTATTCTCCAAACCTTCTTGCGTTGTCTCAAACACGAGCTTTTGGGGGACAACACACTCTAAACCATAGTCCTTGAAAAGGAAATATATTTGATACCTTCAAATATAATCATATAAGGATGAAGAATATTCAAAAATGTGAAATATGCAATCACAAAATATGATAGAAGACTCCTTTTTTTAAAAAATAATTTTTCATGCATTTTTTTATTTGTAGATGAACACAATACCTTTTATTTATTTATTTTTATGTGATGCTGAAAATCAAACCAAACCTAGTGACCCACAAATGCTAGGCAAGCACACTACCACTGAGCTACAACCACAGCTCCGAAAGACACCTTTTAAAAAATATTTTATGGATTAGAGTATTAAATTTGCCATTAAAAGGTAAATAAATTGAAACTAATGTCATGACACTTTAAAGAACTTGAGAATAGTTGACAGATTTTAATTAGAAAAATTAATTAGAAAAATTAGAAAAAAAAACAATTATGTGGCGAGAACTCGAGCACACAAAGTGTTGCTCAGCAGAGATATCTGCATGGTAATCATTACTATCTTTAAGAAATATATTATCTCAGAAAATATTTGCAAATCATGAATCTCACAAAGGGTTAAAATACGGAATATACAAGGAACTCAGTTCATCCGGAAAAGAACAAATAATTTGATTTTCTAAATTGGTAAACGACTTGAATGGACATTTCTCTGAAGAACATATACAAAGGACCAACAGTACATAAAAAAAAATGCTCAAAAATCATTAAACATCAGGGCATTGTAAATAAAAAACACAATGACATATCATCTGACCCCAAATTAAAATGGCAACTATCAAAATCAATAAAAAATATTATCATAGATGGAAAGAAATGGGAAACTCTATACACTGTCAATGGGTTTGCAAATTGATAAAGACATAATGGAAAACAGTCTGGTATTTCTTTAAAATTTAAAACAGCACTACCATATGATTCTTCAAACTCACCATCACGGGATATTTATCCAAAAGAAATTAAATCAGCCTATCCAAGTTATATCTGGGTAATCATTTTTACTGAAGAAGCATTGTTCATAATAACTGAGATACAGAATCAGTCTAGATATTCATCAACACATGAATGGATAAATAAAATGTGACTTATATACACAATGGATTATTATTTAGTCATAAAGAGGAATGAAAACCTCTCACTTGCAGTGAAATGGATGGAACTGGAGGGCAGTCTGCTAAGTAAAATTAATTAGAAACATATAGACAAGACCCCATATGTTCTTTCATATATGGAAGCTAATAAAAAGATGACTTCAATGTAAATAGTGATTACCAGAGGTTGGGAATAGTGTGGGACAGATGGGAGAATGGAAAAAGGGAGGTTGGATTTGATTATTGCAAGTTGTAAGGATGCATAGAAAAATCATTAAAAAACCCTGTTAACATATATAATTAACACAAGATAATCAAAGTAAAAAGTTTTTAAACTTGGTGAAATATACACATGCTTGTATTTCTTATGGAAACTAATTAAGAGTAGAATTTGTTGTATGAGACATTATTATAATGTGTTTATGGATCAAATCAAAGATACAAAATATTATTAGGTAAACTCTATAAAGCATAATGTCCAAAAGACCCATTACAACTGAAATGGATTGCATTGGGGGTGTTCCTCTTGGATAATGAATTAAGCTACAGTAGTCAACAAAATATTGAATTTGATCCACTGTATACTGAATACAATTGAAGACTGCTTCAGCCCAACTAACACACACTCTGTGGGGCTGTAATGATCATCCATTCAGCATCAGTGTGAGTACCATATATGCTAACTACTTCAATCTTGGGGAAAACTCTATTATCTGAGATTTGTGTTATTAACATCATAATAAATAATGTTTTTGAAGGATAGCCAAGGCTTGCACCATTATGAGAATTTATAAAAAGAAGTGTAAAGATAGTTACATGAGGAAAAATTATTAAGGCCAAAGTTTAGTCTGGCTCAAATGTACTTTGATTATTCTGATTAAGAACCTATCCACATGATGTCATACCATTCACCACGTGGATAGCTATTAAGTGATGACTGAAATTTCAGAATGCTCTTGGATGCTGGAGACATTTGTAGAATGTCATGTTTCCAGAAAAAAAAAGCATAGGTATTGGATTGTGTTTAGGGCATGACTTTGATATATTATAAACCTAATGCCTTCAATAAAGAGAATTTGTGAATTTTATATTGACAAAATGAAGAATTATATATGCTATTTTAATTATTAATTTATATTGAATCCAAATTCCTAACATTATTAGAACAGTTGCTGAATAATTCAAAGAATTGAATTATACTTTAAGTTTCTGATTACCCTTCAAGTGAAGGAGAAAATTATTTATATTTATGTTTATATTAGCAAAATGTTTAAAAGAAGATGAAGTTATTGAGGTCTACTGGTAAATGTTGAATCAAATTGATAGAAATAATTTATAGTAAACTCACATTGAAGAATCTCAAACTTTCATACTTGTTATTATTCAAATTTTTGTTTGTTCTACAATCAATCATGGAATGGGGGCAGAAAGGAGCGGGGGAAGAGATGGAAAGGAAAAAGGAAAGGAATTGCAATGACTATTGGAAATTGGGAAGGAAGTTTTGATGGGAAAAGTTAAAATAATTCAAGTATAATTCCATTCGTTAAATACACACACACACACACACACACACACACACACACACACACACAGAGATTTATATCAATTATGTAGCAGAGAAGACCTTGAAAAGAGTCTGGTCACTTGACCCACTGTTGTGTTTGTTGTGGGAAGTTTTGATACTAAGCCTTAGTATATGTCATTTTTCAGAAAATTGGAACTCTCGGGGACTCTTTTCATTCTGTCACCACCACTATCTGCTTTTCATTATTCATGTCTATGTCACCCTCTTTTTAAAAACTGTGAAACAGCACAACATGAAAATACCTGTGCACAATTGATATTTTGTTTTTCTATTTCTAGGTACTTAAAAATGGCTGTATAGAAGTAGAATGCACTGATAAATTACAACTGACATCTCCTTCAAATATTAAAGTTAATATTAGTCTATGAAGTGGAATGAAAGAAACATGCCACAAATAAACTTGACTTTAAAAAGGCTGATTAGGAACCCATTTCTATGTCAAAAAAAATAGGGCTCAGGCATAGAGGCATAGGCATCTTTGTAATTTCTAGCTATGAAAATAAAACCTGGACTTCAGGGAAAAATAAGGTCAAAAAATGAGGGTAAAACCAAAGTAATGAGTAATTCTGAAATGTAATATGAAAAACTTGATAGAAATTGTGGCAGCCACAAAAATGCACTCTCAATCTATGAAGATATAATTGGCCAATGATTCCTGTTACTAAACTCTGAAATCCTTTTCTGCATTCACCTGAAGGCCTAGGATCTACTAAGTTGTGCCCAGCTAAGGAGAGGGTTGCAGGGCTACAAACATTCCTCTAATGGACAATTTTGACCTGACTGCCTACTGACCTTGCCAAAATTCCCAGGATTATATTGCAATGTGACAACATTCCATAGAAAGTTCCTTCTTTTTTCTTTTGCCTAAACAAACATACTCTCTTCTTCATAAGGATGGGACTTGCAACATAGTCCATTGGCTCGCCAGGTCTCTTTGAATTTCTCCTAAATTCTGATTTCAGTTAGTTCCTACCTAATACTTTTACTGCAGATCTAATCTCATAATGTTGTCTGATTTGTGGAAGACTTGTACAAAGCAAACGACCATCTCACATTTATTAAACGCATATAAATCCTAGGAAGGAGGGAAGGAGAAAAACAGAACTGAGAAGCAGTGTAGCTCAGGAAGCATGAAGTATTCTTCCTACCAGGCCTGAGAAGAGCTAGACATCCAAGTGGGTCCTGGCACTGAGAGAACAGAAATAGGGTAGAAGAAGAAGACAAGAGAAAAATTTTAGTCATTTATTCAGATAAAATTAAACTATAATCCTCCCTTGTTTAAAAATATACACATGAACTTTTACAGCATTCCTGGAATCCTCTGAGAACCCAGAGAATATTTTACACCAAGTTTGAATGGCCAGGAAAGTTTTTCTCTACAAATGTGCAGATAATAAATATTATAAATTTTGCAGGACACGTGCAAGTCCTTCATCTTTTTCACTTTTTCTCCTGAGCAACTCCTCTTCCTCCTACTCCTTTTACCTCGTAAGAATAAAATATAAAAATCATTTTAGCCTGCAGGTTGTAAATGTACAGGCAAGGAACAAATCAGTAGTTTGCCAAGTTCAGCCTAAACTAGAAAAGGAAAACAATATTTCTTTATTATATCTTTCTGATTTGGAAAAATAATTACTTGAATATGGACTTAGACAAATAATCCTCTTAATCTCCTTGGGAAGTTCTGTAAACAAAATCCAACAAACACATTTCTCCACACACGCATGTGCACACACACACATTCCCTCTTTCTCTCTCTTTCTAATATATATTACATAATGCATTATTGTTGGTGAGCTATACAAGTTTGCAATGCACCACTTTTTTTGTATCTTCACTCCAAACAGGAGCAATACTAAAATGCATGTCTGGAATACAATTTGCTGAGTGCTAGCTATCTGTTCAAAGCATGCTCATTTTGTGAAAACTTGAAATTTTAACCTGGAAAATATTCTAGATTATTATACAAAAGAAGGCAAGGTGGAAATGATATAAAGAGTAAATCATATCTGGCAGATATAATCTTGCCCTTAAATCCCTCATAAAACTCAAATTTAATAATTTAAGTTGTAACTAAACTGATATATTCTCAAGTTTTATGAATAATTAATATATTTTATGACTATCATATAGGAAATCATAAAATGGCCTTTTTTATAAAAAAAATTTATTGTTTCAAATGGGTCATGGATAGTCTAGATTTAAGGCACTTTATAAACTCAAATGTCAAGTCGAAGACCCAAAAATGAGGAAGGAAAAGGAACATACTCATTTAATTGTTACATGCCAAATTGACTCTCAAAAGACAGAAAGAAAAATAGTCATACACTTAATTTTGTTTAAAAAAAAATTCTGTTGTCATATATAATGCAGAAACTGCACAATTTACAATGGATCAGTCCAATTAACAATAAGTCAGGCATGCTATGGTAGATACAGATGTACTTAAATATCTAGAAATCTAAAAATATAATAAAATCTTTTTCTCTGTATATGTATTGATCAATGCAAATAATATATATTATATACAGTATAAATAATATATAATGCAGTGATAACCACCATATATGTAAATTAAACTTGAAAACATTAATTACATTCCCAGTTTAACATATCATTGGATTGACCTGACATGTGCTCTTTCTATGGATCTCCTACCAAAAATACTATTTTTGTACAACCTCAGTTCAGATGTCTCCTTTCACATCATGACATCATGATATCTGTCCACATGTTAGTAAAGCCTGTGTGATGCTATAATTTTGTTACCCAAGACATGGTCATAACCATTTCTGTGATACAAGGTTAGTCACCTATCTTCATTCAAAAAGTGAGAATTATAAAATAAATCATTTATCTGTTGTTATTGTTGCCTGTTTGATAGAGAATATCTGCTGCTGCCCTCTACAGTCCATTCATTTCAATAATAGATAAGGAGACATGACTTTCAGTACTCAATTGTCACTAAGATATCACAATATATTAAGGTGGCATACTTCTCATGGCAATTTAAACTGTTTCTCCTAATATTGGTAAGGTAGATAAGACAATGATGGAGTTAACTGTGATTGCTAAGGCAAGGGAAAAAAAATTTCAACATCTAGAGTATAGCAGGAAAAAGTTCACTGGATTTCTTATGTAAAGTGTATAGTAGAGAACTTACTTTAAGAATGGGATTGGAAATATCTCACTTATGAGGGCTACCTGTCATGGTGAACTACCTCCTTCAGGAAAAGTCTATTCTTGATTCAAAGGGAAAGTGACAATATATGACCAGAAAATTCATCACTTATGCATGGAAGTACAGTCTTATGGGTCCCTGGGTACCTGGAGCAACCACTCAAAACAAGAAGTCAGATGGCCCCAAAGTCAGATTATCATTAACAGTAATTAAGATTCTTTGAATTCTTCTCATATCTCTCTCATGCCAACCTGGAGAAAACATACAAATGAAGAAAAGGTAAGAGTAGGAAGAAAAGGGACATTGAGTTTAGTCGATCTCTTTCTCCACTGCAGAGTTCCTAGTTGGGTTCAAGCATATGCCAATCAAAGAGGAAGTACTATGAATTGCATATATGATGAGCATTTATTTAGATTAACTGGTCACATTATCACATTAATAAGATAAACTGAGAACAAGCTATACTTAAATGAAAGAAAAAACTATGGAATTTGCTGAAGATATCAACTGTAGGTGAGAAAGAAATGTGAAAAAAATGTGGGTTCAAGTGGAAAAGAAAAAAAGATGATAATTCCTTGTTACTTTCTGCCATAATTTGAATATTGAATGCTTCCCAAAGGTGCACATGCTGAGTGCTTAGTCCCAAGTAAGAAGCCATTGGAATGTGGTAAAGTCTTTGAGAAGTGTGGCCTTGTGGGAGATCCATATGACTTTGGGGGCATATCCTTGAAGGGAATTTTGTGATAGTGTCTTTTCCTATATCTCTTTTTCTCACTGGCAAGCAAAAAATTTAAGCACATTTTCCCTGCCACTATGCTCCTGCCATTAGGTGGTTCCTTACCATAGGCTCAAAGAAGCTAGATCAACTGATGATTGTCTGGAATCTCTAAAACTATGAGCCCAAATAAACCTTTTCTCTTTATAAGTTAATTATGTCAGATATTTTATTATATTAATGGAAAGCTAATATCCCTCACCAAAGGAACCTTCTCATTAAACAGACTAGTTACAAATAAATGCACTTTTTAAAATTTTTTGTATGAAGATATGAGTGATAAATATGGTTAGAAGTTAAGATGATTATTCTCTGGTATTTTGAAAATATATTAAGGACTTTAATATGTCCAATCTCAATTCAATGAATGATTAGATCAAATAACCAAATGCATCAGGAAGTACACAAAAACATCAGAGCAAATTTATTGTAAAAAAGAGAAAATAACCATGTTGTTGATTCTTAAGAATCCTTTCTGGAAAACAAAGTATAAATGTTTTATTATCCAAAACAAGGAAAAAATTATTTTTTTCAGAATAGACTTCTACAAGTTATTGTTGCAAAATTTTCTATTGATTATATTAAGAGAGATGTACTTTGGGTAAAGTGAGGTATCTAGTAGCATATTCCATTACCAAATTCTGGAAATTAGGAAGAAGAAAGAGAAAAATCATCTACTTGAGAACAATAACAATCAACAATGGTATCAAAACAACAGTGAAACAAATGTTTTCATGAAAATTCTGTATTCTTGTCAAGTCATTTTAAATATGAATCATGTGAACTAAAAGATAGACATAATTAGAAAGGACTGAATGAACTTGGATAGATTTTGCCCACAGAAAGAAAGCAGTTATAAAATGAATAAGTTCTAGGAATCTGATATACAGTATGGTGAATATTGTATATAATACTGTATTATTTACTTGAAACTTGATGGGAGGGCACCCACAGCACACATATTTGTGTTCATACGAGCACAAACACAAGGGGTAACTAGATGGAAGTAATGTATCAATGAATTAAATGGTCATTATCACTATACAATGTGTATGTATATCAAAGCATCACACCATACACTTTGAAAATATACAATATTTTAATTGAATATTTTGAAGAATGATTAAATAGTGCTCCAGCATGGAGATTAATGACCTTTTAAAATATGAAGCCCAAGAAGGAAAAATCTTAAAGGTAATAGGAGGATTATGGTAGGTTTTACCTTGTTCTCAAATGAATCACCAACTCTTGACTACCAAAAGAACCCCTGATTCCAAGAAGTTATTCAAAATGAAAAAAAAAATGATAAAATCATGGTAGTAGTTATTATACATGTACTCATATACACATTCCTTCTTTAGAAATGGTATCAAATGTCAATAATTACATAATTAAATCAATAATATAAGCATTATGGGAAACAACCATTCACTAATTATATATTTCAGATACAGCAGGTTTGTAAGTTATCTTCTCATTTTGAAAATTTTATTCGTATTTTGATCCTTATATTTTAAATAGAAACCACAAATAAATAGGAGATTTGGGAAGATGACTAGGAAAACTCCAAGGATTAGATTTGCTGCCTTATAGTAATAGACTGTGGCTCAGTGAAAGTTTTATTTTCTTAGGTATATCTTGTTCAGCATAAACATATAGAACAGAAAGTGTCATACAAAAAATATAGTGGCCAGCTCTGTGTGTGCTTATCCTTTATAATTATTAAAGTAAATGCATATCCCATAATGATACTTTAATATTTTTAGTTGTTGATGAACCTTTATTTTACTCATTTATGAGTGGTGCTGAGAATCAAACCCAGTCCTCACATATAAAGACAAGAGCTCTACCACTGAGCCACAACCTCAGCACTTTAATATTTTTAGAAAAGATAAAAAGGTAAGTAGTTTTTCCAAGGTTTAATAATGCAGCCAACAATACTATTACACTAATTTATCAGTTAAAGTTTAATATTGTCTTGACATATTTTCTAAATCATATCAACTAACACCAAGAATAACAAGTCAGTTCTTGCTTATAAACACAAATAATCAAGGTGGATAAAATTTCCATTGTCAAAAGCAAAAATTTACCAATAATATACACAATAGGTAGCTGTGGGGAGCCATCCATGTTTAGCAGAATCAGACTCTCAGGAACTGACAGTCATGGAAGACTGTTTTCAGATAGCCAAGGAGTAAGTGGCCCTCTACAGAATGGTTCACCCCTGAGGATATGCTAATTCTCTAAGTAAATGGTTTCCATAACTCCACCCCATCCTGTTCCTCACAGGAGAAACCCCTCCAAGTCAGGGGCCCTTTTCCTGTGGGACTATAAATAAAGGAAAAGGTGGGGTCCTCCATCTTGTTGGAGACCAGATCTGGTATGGCTCCATCTGCCACACCCCCTTCCATTTGAAAAGATTATTGATTCTTGTGTTTACTGATTAGATAAATTTGTTAGTAATTAATCGATCCCTGGCACTGTTGTCCTCTAACAGTGGATATGGCTGAAACCCCCACAGGTAGCTATCTCTTAAGATGGACAGTCAAGTACTGATAAATAAAATGTCCCATTGGGATGAAGTGAAATAAAAACTCTTTGCAGAATCTAAGCATTTTAGAGTATAGCATTCATATGCCTTATGACTGTCAGAGGGTTGAGAAAATTATTTAATCATACTTGCAATGTAGTGACCAAAACTCAATTTAGTTGAACAATATTGCATTTCTTAAGTTTCCTGAAAATATAATACATGACATGCATACTTCAATCTATAAAAATTGACATGAAGCAGACACCAAAAATAAAGCTAAACCCAGAAAAATTTCTGGCAAGAACAAAAATGAATGTGTTCACAACCTTGCATCAGGAAACTATTCTTAGATTCAAATCTATGTGCATGATCTATACAAGTCACATTTAAGAGATTAAAAAAAAAAGTTAGTAACAAATTGTCAATTAGTTCCCAATCAATTGACCTAAGAGAAATAAAATTTTATGTTAATATATGAACACTAAAGGAAAAATTGCATATCATTTTCAGAACAGAATAGCAGTAAACTTTCTAAAAGAAATGGATAAATCATAAAATCATAGAAGACATTTGTCCTAATTGTTATTACATTGTTAAAACTTTGCTAGATATTTAAGGATATGACCTTGTTAACTAAAATTAGTCACTGCATGTATAATATTTATGGTTTTATGTATAAGTTACACCATATAATTAATTTAAAAATGAAAATAAATGTAATTTCCAAAATTTTTTGAAGGTTAAGTGAAACAAGAAGCAAAAACATCAAGAATGATAAAAATATGAATGACAGGCTCTCCTAATGAGCGTAGTTAGCTACCATAAGATATGCAACTTCAACAAAGTGTGACTAACATTTCTTTCCTAATGTTCATCCTAATATCATTGTATATCATATTACTAGTATTACTTGCAGTTTGGCAAGGGACATCAATGTGCATGATGAATTGTCAAGAAAATTGGTGTTTTCATCCTTTGCTACATTTTTGGAAACTGTTTAAGAATACAGTAAAACAACAAAACATACACATACAAAGATGGAATAAATAGAATGGAAAAACTCATTCTTTGTTGAACATTCTACCACCTGAAAGGAAAAAAAAAAAAAAGTCAGAATCTCTTCAAATTCTTTGAAGCTCAACACATTTCAACACATTTTTTTCTGAAGAGAAAAGCTCAAAATTAAACATTAATTTCAAATGTAAAGCTCTGATTTTGTAGTCAGATAAGCCTAGCTCATGTTCTAATTTCCACGGTTTCTCAATGTTGTCTGCTTCTGCTTATCGTATCTAAAATTGGACATGATAACAGGTATCTCACTGAGCTGCATTGACAATGAATGGAGTGTATTTGATGCTTATTAAGCAATCCCTCTTTAAAATCTTTCTCAAAATATTCTTTAATTTACAGGACTTCAAAAATGCAGAAGGTTCTTCTCTTGTTCAACACCGTGGATATTTCGAAAGGATATTTTACACTGATAAAATATTGCATCAAACATTAAGTGAAAATTTTCCCTATTACATATTTATAGGGTTGATTCCTATAAATAACATCAATATTGAATGTAATTCAACTTGATTCTTATGAATATTATTTTTAATTAAGAAACTAGTTATAAAACTGCATTGAGACTGGTATCTTTGTGCACAGCTGAGTCAGTAATGTGATCTATTAAGAGATTAGAATTTATAATTATCTATAATTTCATGAGTCTTGCTATCTGATCATGTTTGATAAAGTACTTGCTGATAGATAGCCAGATGATGCAGATAGATAGGAAATTAAAAAAAAATAAAGATCAAACCTGTTTGCCTAATGGAGATATTTCTCTTAATCAATGTCAAATTTTACTCTCTTCTCCAGTGAACTGATAATTGCATCATTATTTGCCTTTAAATTTGAAAGATAATCTATTTGGATTACGCATCTGGTAATTCCTGCCACAGAAATAGATGAGGTTGGTCTTTCAGATTTATCATCATAGCCACAAGAGACAATATTGAACAACTTTTGTTCGGTAAGGAGATTTGATGAGTATATTGTCACTCACAGGTTCTGGAGGACTAAAACAAGCTTGCTAATTGCTCCTAATATGATTAATGTACAACTTTTTTTCTTTGCATAAATTTATTTACAAGAAATTACCTTTCTTAGGGGTAGAAAACATGTATTTCACCATCCTATTGACACCAAGAATATTCTGAAATAGCAGTGAACTGGGTTATATTTGTGTGCCCATCTATATTGTTTTAATATGCCTTAAAATAGTTCCTAGGTAAGAAAATGATGAAATGTAATACTAATGTGCAGTTAAATGACAAAAAATTGTTCTATATTTCATTTATATTGAAAATATTGAACAAATACAGTTAAAATTATTTTTGTTACAATTCTGACTTTATTAGAATGCCAACAAAGACTTTAAAAATAAATATGATAAATGTTAAAATATTTAATTAATTCAAAATTGTCATATGTACTCTTCATCTTTTGTACTCACTGTTGCAATTACTGTAGAAACTATTGCACAATTGATGTGCTTTACAATTATGTTATTATCATTATTGATGATTTTCCTGACATTTAATTTATTTTCAACATAGATTTGATTATCATAATTTGTAATTCTTGTCATTGTAAAATAAATCAAGTATGAAAATAATTAGAATTAAATAACTTGATTAGAATTAATTTGAATAAGATATAATTTTGAAATGATAGAAAGTATATCTTGTATGGCCCTACTTCTAAAAATTGGATTTTTCTAGGTTACAGTAAAATAGAAAAATTTGGATGTAACAATTGGAAGCTAAAATGTTACATTCATTTTCATAAAAAATCTCCGGTGTTTTACCTTATCCAAACAACAACAAAACACATATAATTTTTCAACAGTTCTTACTATTTTTACAAATCAAGAACATTAGCATTAAATCTATATCTCAAATGAAACCAAAAAGGGAAAAAATAGTAAGAGATTACTAACTAAATTTTTAAAAAATTGATCTCCCATGAGAGAAAAATACACAGGGAAAAACTTCTTTAAGTGATCAATGCCTATTAGTTGATTTATTTTCTTTTACACACAAGCTATGGGATACACTCACAATCACATGAAAAGACATAATATAGCAATAAATATATAAATTGGTTTGCTTTTTTATGAGTAATTAGTTTCTCGAAAGGTTGTCATGTTTAATTGTAATGTGTACATTTAAAGGGATTTGGATAAACTGGGAGGAATGTAGTGAGAATACAAAAATGATCAAAGAAATACCGTAGGGATCTTTTCTTCAGTTTATCATTAGATAGATTTCTACGGTTTTGTAAAATAATAATAATAATAATAATAATAATAATGCCAGGCGCAATAGTCCACACCTGTAGTCTTAGAGGCTCCAGAGGCTAAGGCAGGAAGATTGCAGGTTCGAAGCCAGCCTCAGCAAGAACAAGGGGCTAAGCAACTCAGTGAGACCCTGTCTCTCAATTAAAATACAAATAGGACTGGTGATGTGGCTCAGTGGTGGGGTGCCCCTGGGTTCAAGCCCCAGTACCAAATAAATAAATAAATAAATAAATAAATAAATAAATAAAATAATAATAATAGCATATGGATATGAAACAAAAATAGCTACAATGAAAGAAACAATACATTCACAAGGGAAGTTCAGGTTACAAAGTATCTAAAGTGTGTTTATTTTTGTAAAATTGAGAATGAATCAGCATATTAAGGACAGAGTATCTCTTGGGAAAGCACTTGGACTTTCTGTACAGTAGATCCAGACTGTTGGAGACAGGAAGAAAATTAATTATGCTAAGGAAAACCTAGTAGGGAAAGAATCAGAGAGGAGTTCTCAAAGTCTATGCATATATATCATATAAATATATATTCCCCACAACTCTGATTGATGCCTTAAATGTTCATTTATAGAAAAGATCCCAAAGCAATTCAGACAAATCAAAAGATCTCAATTGAGATAAAAAGTATTACACAAGAAACAGGACATACAGTCAAACTCCACCCAAAGTAACTGCCTATAAATATATTTATTTGACAAAAAATACAGATTCCAGAATCTTCATAGCTTAACATTGATAGTATCTAGAATACAATCTAGACTGCTGCAGTAGAAACTGTGAATAAAATGTAGCTTATCAGGTGAAAAAAATTAATGTTCCAGATATTAGAATAGTTAGATAAGATTTTAAAGCTAGTTATTAAAACTGCCTTTGATAAAATACAAGTAGAATATAGTATCAATGCAAAAACACAGGAAATTTCAGTTGATAATAAAAATATTTTTTAAAAAATCAAATAATTATAGAAATAAATTTGCAATACAAGAAAAATGTGTAAACAAATCAATAAAACATCAAAACATGAAAAATAAATAACTGAAATGATAATTGACTATAACATCTGGAACTGGTAGATAGTATTTACTGGTATGACATTTATATAGTTGGAGTACAAGAAGAAAAAGAGAATAGGAAGAAAAAGTATTTCATATAAATACAGTCAAAAAGATCCCAAAATTTAATGAGAAACAGAAATTGACAAAGGTTAACATTCAAAGATCAGTAAGCAGACACACATACACACACACACATATGCATATATACACACACATAAAAAATCAACATCATTAAAGTTTCCAAAGAGAAAATCTTGAAAGCATTAAGACAATAGCATATCATACAGAGTCAGGCAACAATTTGATTAAGGATTAAATTCTAATCAAAAAATAAGAAGGGTAGGACTGGGGACGTAGTTCAGTAGTAGAGCACTTGCCTAATATGCATAAGGCCTTGAATTCAATCCCCACCACTACAGTAACAATAATAACAACAACAATAATAATAATGTCAGTTTTAAAGAAAAAGATAATCAGTCCGGAATCCAAAATTTTACATATGAAAATCTTGCAAAGTTGAAATATTTTCCTTCTATGTTCTTTTTATTGCATTAACTATCATGCACGCTTCTATTGTGGACTTTAAAATACATATGTGTATTTCCACATATATGTGTATGCATTTGTACAAATGTCTTTGTTGACTATTTTATAAAGCATGAGGATATTAACTTATTTGTCTGCAAGTTTTCTATATTTAACAGACAGCAGTATAAGAACTGTAAAATGAATGTAAAATTTAAGAACATATCTTGTAATCCTAGACAAATATTCCACCAACTATAAATAATTACGAGAAAAATATTTTAAGTTATTTAAAATTATTTGATATGGAAACTATATTAATTTTATATTTCTATTTTTGTGTGTGTGTAAATCCAAATCTGGTCTAAAAATAAAACTCATTTAAATGCCCTAATACATATAATAACAAGAAGCACAGACACAGAAGAAAAAATGTGGGGTGTAATATATTTAGAATAATTGAAAGTGAAAAAAATACAAAGTAATCTTACTATCAATTACATTAGAAATTATTGGATTAAATAATTTAGATCAGAGGCAGAGATTATCATACTTTGTGAGTAGGTTTGTTTCAAAGTTAAACCTACCCTTACCATAAAACCCAGCAATTCTACTGTTAGGTATTTTACCAAAAAATTGGGCAGTAAGTTCAGAAAAAGAATACCACAATAATGTTCACAGAGGTCTTGCTTATACAATACCTAAAATTTGAAAATAAATGCCTATCAGATGGTGCAAAAATGGGCATATTTTTATATAAATATACCATTAAAGAGTACAGAAGAAACAAAAGAATCAGGTATTTACAGAAACAATATCATGGATGAATTTTAAAATTCTATATTAAATGAAAAATATCAAACTACAAAAAATAAGAATTGTAATTGGCTTTTATAAAATAATGTAATATTTTATATTAAAACAATAATCAATTTTTTAAGTATGGAATTGCAATTAAAATCAAATCTATAAATTTTAACTAACTTCAGTTTCAAATATATTTTCATATTTTAATGTGATTGGTTTTTTGTTTGAATCTTTATATTTTGAATTCTGTTTTAATTGTATTAAAAAAAGTAATATATAATTAATGTTTAAGATAAAATCCTCATCATAGAGCTAAATTCCAAGAGATTTCATAACTTGATTTGTAAAATCAGATTATTTTTGCAAGTCTTGAAAAAAGCAGTATATTTTTGTTTTAAATAAAATTATTATCAATATGAACATTTCCAAAAGTCTTGTCATAAATGTAAACATCAGACAAAAGCTACTCAGAAATGTGAATAAACATTGAAAATTTTGTGTGAATGAGAGATTTCACAAAGCAGATATTTTCTAAATCTGATGTAGAAATTGACTATAATTTAGTATATATAATCTGTACCGGAACATTTGTTAATCAACTTGGAAGAAGCAACAAGTCAAAGGTCTAGATTAAAAATGAATAGTTAAGAGTTGCTATCTAACCTGTAATAATAAGACTAATGATGAATCTCTAGTATAACCTTTCCTAAGAGGAGCCAGATAGGTTTCTGGTTAATAGCCGATTATATTGGATAGCTTTCTGCATGGATAGACAACAATTTGTCCTCATTAGAATACTCATTTATTTTGTATATAGATTCATTTCTCCTGGTTTGCTGTGCTTCTGCAATCACATGGAGAATCACTGTTATTATCATTGTTTGCGGGGTCAAAGCTAAATCTCTAAGTTGTTCTATGATCATTATCTTCTTGTAAATCTTCCCTATTAATAAACTAGGCATACAGCTCAGGTACATAAGAGTTTTGTACAAAAATTTAAGAATTTACTCTGCTACTCTGTCTTTATAAATCAGTGACTCTTTATCTCTAAGTTGGTGTTCTAAATTCTTGTATTTAATCTTTATTTTAACAGTAATGAGCTGACCCTGACATGAATATAACAATTATCTCAGCAGAATCATACAGAAAGAGACTAGTATTTCACTCCTTTGTGATGAGACATCTGTGTCAATGAAATAGCAAATCAAAGCAACTTTATTTGCTGGGACAAAACACTGCAAATTTGGCACTAATGTGCTGTGACCATGATTTTCAAAATCAAATTCCTTCAGAATGTAAGCTGAGTAGAAAACCATCTATTTGTTCCTTATTTTTCTTTCATTCAAATGTCTATGTATTATTTTATGTATATATTGCTATATGGTTTTTCAAAAGAAACTTTCAAAACTTAGTTGCTTAAAACAACAATTAATTTTCTGGATTCTATCTAGGCTTGATGTGCCATACCTAGAAGGTTATTCTGTTAACCTTACTTGAAACCTGTCAAGCAATTCCAGTCAGATGTTGACAAGGACTGAAACACCCAAAAGACTTTACTCACAAGACTGGAAACATACCACTCTTTGTAGTGGTCTCCTTTTTGCTCATAAGAAATCTTGAGTATTTAATCAGGTTCAGGAGATAAAAAGTCAAAGCTGCTACTTCACTTTCTAAACTAGAAATTCCAAAACATCCTTTTCATGATGCAATAAAATTCTGTTAAGACAATATATGTAGTATAGGTTTACATACACATATATGTATAGTGTGTACGTAATGTGTACATGTAACCATACACACATTTATTTATCCATTTGTCTGTTGATGGACATTTAAATGTGTTGCATATTCTGGCTATTGTGAATATTGTTCCAAAAACATGAAAATGCATGTATTGTTTTGACACTGATTTCATTTCATTTGGGTATGTACCCTGTGATGGTATAAATAGCATGAAAGTTGTCATTTGAGATGATATAGATGCACTTGGAAAGACATCATGTTAACTGAAATAAGTCAGGCACAGAAAGAAACAACATGATCATATTCATATACGCTGCCAAAAAATGTTGACTCCTAGAAGTTGGGAGTAGAGTGGTGGTTACGAGAAACTAAGGAGAATAGTGGGGAGAGAGGATAAAGAAGTTGGTGAACAGGAAAATGTTACAGTTTGACAGGGTGAATAAATCCTGTTATTCTATAGCAAATTACAGGATATATAATTTATAATAATACTTCATATGTCTCACAATAGTTCGAAGACAGTAATGTGAATGCATTCACCAAAAGAAATGATGAAATTTAAGATGATGAATATGCCATGACCCTGAGTCATTCACTACCCAATGTGTACATGAATTAGAACTCCTCATTGTGCTTTATAAATTGGTAAAAATATTATGTGTCAATCAAAAAATAAAATAAATTCCAAGTCAGGTGTGGTGGCACACGCCTGTAATCCCAGTGGATCAGGAAGCTGAGGAGGAGGGTTACAAGTTCAAAGCCAGAATAAGCAACTTAGTGAGGCCCTAAGTAACTTAGCGAGACCCTGTCTCTAAGTAAAATATTTTAAAAATGGTTGGGAATGGGGCTCAGTAATTAAGCACTCCTGGGTTCAATTCATGGTACCAATAAATTAATTTATAAATAAATAATCTAAGAAATCCTGGAATATCAATTTAATAGCATTATATTATTCAAAGCCAGAATAAAAGAATGAGAAGTAAACAGTAAGAAAGAGATGAGCTTGTGTTTGTTGTTGCTATTGTTTGTTTCCTTATTTTTTGCAACGAGGATTGAATTTGAAGAAACTATCTGCCCATTACCTTGTTAATATTAGAAAAAATAGAATCCAAACAAGAGATTTAGAGGACAAAGTTGTTCCTCACTGCAAAGAAGAGTAGTTCTTTGGAAATGTGATTAGATAATCTTCTGTAAGTACATCTCACTACAGTTTCAGAAAGTCAAAAAAAATTTTTTATACAGACTTTAATCCCAAGGTTATCCAAGGCAATAGTGGTTATTGTCCCATTTGGACACATCCCACTCTTTTCCTGGACTCAGTGTTTCATGGGTCACTCACTAGGAAATTTTTCAGCCCCTCTTACACTTTCCAATTTCATGTCTCCAAATATTCTGTGTGAGCAGAAGTGGTGGGTTCAATATCATCCTAACTTACTTCCAAGTTAGTTGAACAACCTGTACATTCCCCTTTCTGTTTTGTTGTGTTAACTGGATTGCTGGTTTGCCTGAACTCTATTATTCATTCTTGGTTTACTGCTTTGACAGTTAAGATTATTTTAATGCCAGAAAGTAGGTGGAGCAATGAGAAAGAAGAAATCAGGATCTATAAATTTCATGAATGCAGCAGGCTTCCAAGTTAGACAAGCAGAACTTTTAACTAACAATTGTTTTTTTTTTCCTTTTCTTAAACCAATGCATTTTTTTTTTTTGATGGTACAGTGTTTATTTTTTGCCAATCAAAAACAAATTCTGCTATGATTTCGATTTTATGTATAGTAGTGGGGTCAATCTCACTTTAAACCATGATGAACTTATGAGAATTATTGTCTTTGAACAAAATGGAAATTATTGAAGCTTAAAAATCATGTATGAAAAAGAATAGAATAAATAAGAATAATTTCCTACTTTTTTGCTGGTACTCACAATTAAACCCAGACGCAC
Source organism: Sciurus carolinensis (assembly GCF_902686445.1). Classification (NCBI taxonomy): domain Eukaryota; kingdom Metazoa; phylum Chordata; class Mammalia; order Rodentia; family Sciuridae; genus Sciurus; species Sciurus carolinensis. The sequence continues at coordinate 58,107,940 of NC_062217.1, read as the reverse complement.
CTTACCACTAAGCTGTGTTCCCCAGTTGTTTTTAAGTTTTACTTTGAAACAGTGTTTTGGTAAGTTACTGAGGGTCTTAAGTTGTTGTCCCTTTTCAAATAAGTGTAATTTTTATCTCTACTATTTTAAATTAGTTATTAATGTAGATTTGTGGACTTATTTTTAAAACACTTATTTCATGATTGTGGTTTTAGTCTATTTCTGGCATTAGACATAATGTCAAAGACTGGGTAATTTATAAAGAATAGAAAATTACTTCTCACAATTTTGGAGGTTGGAAAATTCAAGCTCAAGTTACCAGCCAATTTGGTGTTTGATGAAGGCTGCTTCAAGGTGGCACCTTATTGCTGCATCCTTTGGTGGGGACAAATTCTATATACTAACATGGCAAGAGACAAGATGGTGAACTAGTCCCTGAAACCCTTTAATAGGTCATTGGTCCACACATGAAGTTGGACCTCCTAAAGGCCTCACCTCCTGACACTGTTGCATTGAAATTATTTAGTTTCAACATGAATTTGGGTGGGATGCAAATATTGTAATCCACTATTTTATTTGTAGATCATACAATTGTTAGTGCTACAGTCTTTTTATGTTGCTTTATCTTTACTTACTCCAAAGTTTTTTTCTTGGTTTACTGAGTGTTTTATTTTTCTCCAATACGTTGACTCTCTTCTAGTGCTTTGTAATACTTGATTTTAAAATCATCTTCCATAGAATAGGGTACATTTTACTTGATCTTGCAAATTTCCCTGCATTTTGATTTGACTTGAGCTTCCTTAAGCAAGTACTCTACTTGTTGTTCTTTCAGGTATGATTCCTATTATGTGTAGATCACATGGTATTGACCCATAATACCAAACTCTAGACCGGTTGGGCTTTGTTGGGAGGGCAGAGCTGTGCTCAGTGCTCACTTCACAGGCATAGTCTTTTCAATTGTGAACAGAATCGGGCAGTAAGACCCCAATCATGGGATCTGGACCTTATAATCCAGCTCTGTTCCTCAACTTTCCTACATACGGGTGAACTGCAGTCCCTGGTATACAGTGGGCAGGTAGTGTGCTGCTTCCTCCTCCTTCCTGCCCCCTCCTCTCCTCCTCCTTCTTTTCCTTCTTTGTTTTGTTTTCTCTTAATATTTTTCACTTATCTCTGGATTCTTTCTATGTCTACGTGTATGTGCAAAGTAATTTTGAACATGCTTTCAATATTTTGTCTTATACAGTACATCAATTCTTCATATTTCAGTCATGTAACACTTAGTTTGTGTTAACTATCGAAAATACATTTCCTGACCCCTTGTAAGAACTTCAGTTATCTGGAGCATACATTTTCACTAAGAAAAATCTTGTATTTGTCAGCTGTAACCTCGGGTTTTATTTTCAAAGTGTTACCAATTTTCAGTGTTCCAAAAGGGAATATTATAAATATAAGTCATAAGTTTATAAAAATAATACAGCCTTTCGGCTTGCTCAATGGCAGACCCCCTTCCACCATCCCAATAATAACTGAATCCTGTGTGTACTGCTTCTGGCTATAGTGTAATTATTTATCACCAAGAGTTATGGTGTGTAATATAAGGGTATAAATAAAACACTATGAATTGCTTGGCACCAAATATATATTACTTTCATTCTATATTACAATAATTGGCTCAATTTCTCGATTTTAAACCTTTAAAGTTATTAGTAAAGTCTATGTATGGTGCCTGGACATTTTTTGCCTCATTATAAATTATTAAAGCTTTGACAAGAGGCCACTACAATAACTAGATATTAGCTTAGAGCAGCATCCTGGGCAAAATGTTCCCAGTAATGTGAAAGACTACTCCTTCTGTTTACACAGAATACTTTAATGGAGAAAACATGAAAATATGATTTTGAGTGAAAAATCAAAATTTTGTTTTAAAAATATCTACTTAAATGGTATATATTGGATAAAAATGCCCTGAGGCTACACTGTATTTGTGAAGGCTATTTATATCCCTGTCTGTTCCTCTTAGCAATGTAGCTAAATGATTTATCACAGCTGTGTCAGCATTTACCTCAACAAGGTTTTCTAAAAGAGTATGGAAAGACATGCAAGCCAGAGGGAATCTTTATGACTTTAGTTTGTGTACATGTGTTTGGCAGCATAAGTGATTAATATATTCAAGAATGAAGGAAGAAGGACTATATAGAGGGAAAAGAGGGGTGGGAGGGGTGGGGGAAAAGGAAAAAAAATAATGAATCAAACATCATTGCCCTATGTAAACGTATGATTACACAAATGGTATGCCTTGACTCCATGTACAAATAGAGAAACAACATGTATCCCCATTTGTATACAATAAAAAAAAAAGATGTATATCCATAATACTTCTTCTCTCCACTGACTAAAAAGCAAATCTAATATTATTAAATTTATTTTGGACAGGTCATAGGTGTGGTTGTGTGGACAAGGACACACATACACACAAACACACACACACACACAACCATGTGCCTCAGATATTCTTGGGGAATTTACCTGTTTTTTGTTTTGTTTTGTTTTGTTTTGTTTTGTTAAGTTAATACTTTGTTACATCCTTTAGCTTTATTAAACATAATATTTGAATATCCAGTATGGACAGAAGTATGAAACATATTTCTTCTCTGTGGATTTTGTAGAGAATTTTATGTTTGAAATAATTTTTCTATCTTTTTTTGTATAAATAATTTAGTGCATGGGAAAGGAAGATCTCATGTGCACAAGGTTGGACCCATTGTAGGAAATTTAATGGGGTGGTCTAGCTCTAATTTTTGAGGATTCCAAGCATTGGTATGTAGTGTTATGAAGATCCACAGTAAACTCTCAGATTTTCTTTGACCTGTCACCAAACTTGTGGTACTGTCTACATACATAATGAGGTTACCAAAAGCTCAGAAAAAAATTCATCTTTAATATTTCTTTAACCATCCACCACTTAATTCTATGTCCACCAGAAATTCTTGGAATATATGTATTCCACTGAGTTTTCCCCATATTTCCAGAGACAGGCTATATGTTTGCATACTGTAAGAGTTTCCTTAGAACACACCTTAGAAACTTTTTCTTCCTACCATGTTGTCTAATAATTCAGTAGTCATTCAGATGTAAATCACAATAAATATTTTAGCCAGGGATTCCAAAATTCCAGTGTTGGGATTGTTGATTTGTTGACAATGGAATAAGAATTCATATGAATATTAAATATACAGATAACTTCCTGATACTATCATAGATATTCTTACCCTGCACACATGACATAGTCCCAGAAATTCAGGTTTTAGCCACAGATATTTGCAGATGTCACCACAGTCAATGTTAGCACATTTTCATCAATATTTTCTTCAAGATGCTATTCAGCAAGCAAATAAATAAAAGAAGCTAATACATTACTTAATAGCTATCTACTGATGGTATAAAGATTGAATACACAGAAATAAATTATTACTAAATGCCAAAAGTAGACTTAGGCTCACAAGGAATCAGAAAGAACCAGCAAATTAATCACTTAAAATAGTCATTGAAACTGGTACATGTAGATGGATAAAAAGTTGATGTATATAAACCTGCATAGCAATTTTTAAAAGGCAAAATTAAATTTAAGCAAAGCAAATGCATATTAATATAAAATCAAATGTGGAGGTATAAAAAGAGATGTAGCATCAAACAAAAAAAATTACCATAAATTAAGAAAATCTATTTAAATAAATGGATTTACTCTGTAGACCGACTGGAAAACTTTGCTTTTGAATTTCTTCCTAAGACAATCTTCATGACTTGTCCAAGTAAATTAAACTTTATATAATTATATTTTACATAATTATTTATAAAAGTAAATTTTAGTGGAATTTCAACAGGTAATTTTAATGTTATGTGGAAATTCAAAACACCATAACCAATCTCATTGAAGTGAAAAGAAAAAACACAGTAAATTTCCTGATGTTATAAAAACACAGTAATTAAGATACTGTGATATACACAAAGAATATACCAAAATAGTCCCAGTACACAAATTTTCCATACCTATATGGAAACTTGATTTTGACAAGGAATATTTACAATCAGTGGTAAAAGAAAGCCTTTCCATAATATAAAATAACTCCAAAATAATAAAAATGAAATACAATCTAATAGAAAAATGTGCATGAGTCCAATTTTATATATAAAGTCTACAGTCAACATTAAAATAATTCTCAAATTCATTGTATATTAAGTGAATGCGAATTAAAAGGATGAGATATCACTATAATACCATATGTGGGTTGGGATGAAAAGCAATGGGAACTCTCATAAATAATCATCTTGATAGGAAAATATGAACCAAAAAATTCAGATAATTTTTATTCATACTAACCCAAAACATAAAAGTAATACATAAATATGCTTTGAGGCATTCATTAATTAAATGGAATGCTCTACAGCATTGAAAATTAGCAAGCTATTGATACATAAAATTCATCATGAATTATTCTCATATTTAAATAGTTCTTATATATTTGTGCTTTGACTTATAAAATTCAAACACTATTGGCATTACTGTAATTTAACTATATAAACTTGAAAGACATGATAGTGATTACTTCAGAATGGAAGGAATGGGAAATGCTACTGATTTTCAAGGATCATAAAGAAGGCTTGTATAGGCTTCCAATATTGTTCTATATTTTGTAATGTAGACATGGATATGGATGTTTTACATTAAACCTTTTTAAATTCTCTACTGTCCCAGAAAGAGATTATTTTGTAACCTCAGTAAGAAGTAACAATCAAGTTCTTTTTTAATCTAATTAAATTTATTGGTGTCAACCTCACTCAGTTTAATCAATGGGACCTTTGAACCAATAACACACTTCTAAACCTTTTCAGGGTTAGCTGATAACGTTCACAAGAGAGTCAATCAATGGAAACCTCGCTGCATTGAATGTTCCGCCAGTTAATTAACAGTGTCCCTTGAATAACCACATTTGAACAATTGACTTTAACCAACACACCTCTCTAAAACGCCACCAAACCCTGACTTCCCTGACTTCTCTAAACCTTTTATTGTGTTGAAGCTCTGTTTTGTGCAGAAAAACTGAGCTACAAACATGCATAGCTCTCTCCTTATTTGGTATGTAATGCATTCTATTTTGTTTCCTCTATTCTATTGCTTCATTCTCTCTCACCTAACATATATAAAATTGATAATTTATTAAGTGTACTTAAGATTTTTATACTGTTGGTGTGAGTAAGTGTATGACTAAGAACATCCCTTAAACTTCAGAAAACTTTGCGAGAACAGTTAAAGGAAATCACTGTAAAAAGCAACTTATTTCAATCCAAAAGCACCAGGAGGCATTTGGTAAGGAAGGATAAAGTTGTATGTTACATTGGCTTCATATATTCTGCCAATACATTTTCTGTTAACTAAAGCCAATTTATCACTATTTGTTGTTGATGACTGATGTTGGTAACAAAAGTTACAATAAAAAATATCAGTGTTAAAACAATAAAATCTGTTCATTTTCATTGGTTTCATGGTTTAGATTGTTTTGTCTGCTGTCAAAAGCAGGGATTAACTATTCCACATACAAGTATATAAATATAAGGTATTCTGTGCAATTTCTGCCTGGATGTGTTAATAATCTTTCCAGTGCCTAGATTGATAGCCCAAAATGCAGAGATTTTTTTTTTCATCCCGCATGAAGCCTTAACTTTAGTAAGGATAGACAGTACAAATCAAGCTGCAATTCCCAGTTGCAATTTAGTTTTAAGTTTACTAAATTCACTATCCAGAAATCTAAGAATATCCTCTTTTACTACAAAAAACAGGTATAGAAAAGAGCCAAGCTGGAGACACCAGTAAGTAAATCAATCAATCAATGTCTCTGCTGTCAGATGGTTACAATGTTGATTCTACCACTGCATTTACTCTTGTTCTTGGAGACTCAGACTGACTTTGCTCTCTACACATTTGCCTCTGAAACCACTAATTCTGTGCCCTTACTTTTCACACTTGTTTCATTGACCTCTCTCTCCTCAATCTCTTCTTTTACAACTGGAGTAGAAGTGTTTTTCTGAATGTGGGAAAGAGCTACACCTTGAACTTTGAATTCTTAGCTGCTGCTAAATCTGCTTGCTGAGATGAATTCTCCATCTTTGCCTGCAGCAAAAGGATTTAGGTATCTGAAGATGGGCTCTTATAGATACCTGTTTTTGTAATGACAAAGAGGATGTTCTTAGATTTCTGGATAGTGACTCTAGTAACCTTGGTAACCTGCTGGAGACTCAGTTTGGACAAAACCTTCTTGACTTCTTTTCAATCTGAAAAAGGGACTTTTGGTTCACTTACTGGTTCTTCCTCAATTCAGCTAATACTGCCAGTTGGTCTTGTGGCATGGTTTCCTATGTCGAGTCTTTTTTCTCGTGACTGTCAGATTCTGTTTCAAACCTTGTCTCAGCCTGAGGCTGTGTCAATTCCTGCTCTGCAGCTAGAATGGTTTCCATGGAATCACTGGACATTTTTGCGGGGAACATAGAACTAAAATGATGGCAGAAAGATCACAATACAGATTTGAAAGTCCTGTTCCTCTTCCCCTCACCAGTCATATCCAGTTATGTAAGTATAAATTGCAAGAGTCTCTTAAGTTTATTCTTTAATTTTTAGTCACATTGCCACCACCAGTACTACCAGCACTAGAATTTACCTTCATTGCACACCCAAAGAATAGTCACAGTCTTCCTGTTCAATGATGTCTGTCTTTTCTTCCATATGCTATCATTCTTATCAAAATCACAATTGCTTCAATTGTAGTCAGTGTTTGATTAAAACTGACACATCAGTATTCTGCTTAAGAGAAACATTTTGATGCTTTAAAGAAAAAAATATTTAGAGGAATATTAAGGTTCTTCATAACTGTTTTTGTCTCTCTCTTCTTATTTTTCTTGGTCTGGATAATATTAAGAAAAAAATAAACCACAATTTTAATTATCCCTATTTCTTTTTAATAACTAAGGCCCTTGCCTTACTATTGGACATTTGCATTTTTATTAAATTCAGACGTCGTATCTCAAAAGATAGTGGAATAAATTCAATTCTTGACCTTTATGCTTTAAAACCCTGTTTCTCATGATGCAATATATGTATTGCAAGAAATTCAAAGTAGATTTAAAAGTTATGTGGTGAATCAGACCAAAGTGGCCAACCTCAAAAAATAGAGCTATTTCATAGTCTCAGAACAGTCAGAGATAAGGGGATCAGAGCATATATGTCCCCAATCCCAAATGCAGAGGCAACCTTGGTCTCTTTACTCGCCTGCCCACAGAAGAAAGTCCCTTGTTGAAAATAGTAATTGGTAGAATTTGCAGATGTATCAGGATAACTCAGGAGCCCTGGGTAAGCTGAGGAGCAATGCCATATCAGATTAGAAGAGTGCCATGGCTCTTGGAGAAGTTTCCTATATTTCAGAATGGACCAGGACAACCAGAATGTTTTCATATACCTGGAAAAGACAGGAGAACTTGACATCCACAACAAGAGTAATTTCAGCAATGATTGGGGAGTTCTTTGAAAAAGAAAAAAGAAAAAAAAATAGGTAAAAATCAAAATATCTTCAGAATACACCAATGAGAATAGTGATCAACGTTTATAAGCAGAGGCCCTTATCTGACTCATAGTTACCATGTGTTCCTCAAAGTTTGAATTAGTCCCTGGGAAAAAGAAGAAATTCAAAACTGAGTTAAATTATCAGTCAGAAAATAAAGACTAATATGATAAATTAAATTATAGAAAAATTAATATAAGTAGATTATTTTATAGAGTACAGGATATATAATTTCCAAATACTTATTTGAAGTTAATTGATAAATATGTCTTCAACTGGACAAAAAGAGATTATGATATTTTCAAGAAAGGATAATTTAATGTATGATTATTTATGCTTTGAAACACAAGATGTTTATTATCACATGATTCATATATACTTCTTCAGTATTTAATATACTACATTCTATCAATGACAGAGAGCATCTAAATATTTACTAGTTTAGTTGTTCTATTTTTTAATTGTAGAAATTGGAAATAAAAGTGAGAATAGAGTCAATAAAGGAAATTTTTTTTTTAAGATTGAGAAAAATTATTTATTCCTCTGTCAGAGCAGCAGCTAGAAAAGGATACCTTTCAATGTCTGAAAACTCGATATCTTCTCTTTGAAACAGACAATTTGAGAAAGATTTAAAAAAAAAAAATCTGACACTCTTCCCCAAATATTTTCCACTTTACATGTTATAATCTATTAAAGTTTGGACTCCTTATAAAAGAAATCATCTTTTGCAGTGTTGTATAGAAGAAAATATTTTAAACTTCCATTGTGTCATTATTAAAAACATTCAATTACACCAAGGCTGCTAGAGACACTGTACGGCTTTACAATTTGTGAAATGTTTTTGGAAAGGATTTCAGCATCTAAAAATTAAAATATTTGTCAAAAACACCAATGACCTAACTAAAACTGAAATTCATTTTTATAGTTTTAAGGTTATGACCAAGATAATTCTCATATAAACATATAAACATTTTGTTTAATAGATGAACCAAATGAAGAAATACATGTAATGAAAATACAGTTCACTGAAACACTTAAGTAGCCCTCCGAGAGGGTCTCAGTCTCTAAGACTTTATTTTAGAAAAACTTTATAGAAGAGGTAAGAGATACTGAATGTTTCTCTTTGGCACTGGGGATTGAACCAAGGGTCTCACACATGCTAAGCAAGGCCCTACCACTGAGATCCATACACAGTCCTTTTGTTGTTGTTGTTGATAACCAGGATTGAACATTGGAGTCTTTGCCACTGAGCCATATGCCCAGCTCTTTTATTTTTATTTTGAGACAGGGTCTCACTAAGTTGCTTAGGCCCTACTAAGTTACTAAGGTTGGCTTCCAATTTACCGTCCTCCTGCCATAGCCTCCTAGTTACTGGGATCATGGGAATGTGCTATGCCAAGCCCCAGGCTTCTTCTTTTTTAAAAAATTTTTTTTTTCTGAGACAGGGTCTCATTAAATTAGCTTCCCAGGCTGGCCTCAAACATATCACCTTCCTGCCTTATTTTCCCGATCTGCCCATGCAAAAATAGTTTTCTAGATTGGACCTCATCAGTTCTTTCATTGTTTTCTTCAAATGGATTCACCTAAATTTCAGGGTGTTCACAAAAATTTTGAAGCTTATTTTTGCGACTCAAAATGTACCAAATAAGACCCATTTTTCTAAACAAATTTTTTTTTTGGATTTGATTAATATATTAAGTTCCCCTACAAATGAAAACATTTTTGTACTGCTAAATTACTTATCCTTTAAGTATTATATGCATTTTTGATACACTGAATAGCTAATATGTCTAAACCAAATCATGCAATTTTAAATCCATAGTATTTCTTCTACACTGTAGATGATAAAGTATAAACATGAAAGTAAATGCAAAATTTTCATTTTGACATCTGAAAACAGATTGATAAACCACTGTGTGGTATGGATGTGAGGTGTCCCCCAAACACTCACTTCTTCAGAGAAGAAATGATTGGGTTAGGAGATCCTTTTCAGCATCAGCGAATTAATCACCTGATGAGACTGAGTGGTACCTGAAGGCAAATGGGGTGTGACTGGAGAAGGCAGGGCATTGGGGGCGTGGCTTTGGGGTATATATTTGTATCTGTCCAGTGTAGATATCTTTCTCTGCTTTCTGATCATCCTGTGAGCTGCTTCCTTCTGCCACACTCTTCCTCCATGATGTTCTCCCTCACCTTGAGTCTCAAGGAATGAAGGCTGCTGTTTGTGGATTGAGACCTCTGAAACTGTGAGGCCCCAAGTAAACTTTTACTCCTCTACAGTTTTTCTGGTTGAGTTCTTTTAGTCCCGGCAGTGATAAAGCTGACTAAAACACCCATTGTCATAAATTTCTGGTGTGAAAAGTAACACATATAAATTAAAATGTGAAGACCATAAGCACAAGCCTCAGTGAATTTCATAATCTCTCTATAAATCTCTCTACCTGCAAAACCAACATTCAGTTTGAAATTTGCACACACAGTATCAAGATTCCCAAAGTCCTCCTCATGTCCCTTTTTATTGCTAAAATCTTTCTCCTTGACAGTTGATCGATATCAAAAATTCTTATAGCATTTTAGATTTGCCTTTACTCAAAATCCATAATAATAAGTTTATACTTTATTTTTATTTCATCTTTGACTTATTTACACAATAGTGTATTTGAGCTACATTCAGGTTTTAGATATTCCTCCATTTTCATTTGGCTTCTCTGTTTCATGTGATGAATGACTGAGGCCGGATCTTAGCATCATGTTAATAGTTAATATTTAGACTGAGTTTTTGAAATTGTTGTTTCACTCTAGAAATCTAGATGTGTGATTGACTACTTTCTATTTCTCATCAAGCTACATTCTTTAATTTCAAGTTTCATTCAATAATCTGAACAAAACATAGCAGAGATAGAATATAGTATCCCATGAAATTCCCTCATTTATATTCCATCTAGTAGATTGAATCAGAATGTTGGCTTGGAGAATATTGGAAATCAACACAAACTCAGAACTCACCAAAGAAGCATATACTCACCTATTGTTAATTCTTCACTGCTGAATAGATGCAAGCATTTTTTGCCAGATAAATATGTTGAAAAGTTAGCTTTTGTTGTTAGTGATTTGTTTTTTTTTTAATCTCCTTAAATGTGGAATTTGGTTAATAGAAACATTTAATACTAACATTATCTAATTAGTAATTTTGTTCATTCTTTGATGTCTTATTTAATACACTCTCTCTACTTCAATGTTATATACATACCACACCTACACTGTTTTCTAAAATCTTTAGAATTTTTTCTTCTGTTTTAGGTATACAATACATATAGAAGAAATGTTATGAAGTAACCTGAGGCAGTCAGAAGGATAAAGATATTCCATTGAACTAAGCACCATTTATCAAAGATCTTTCCTCATTAAAAAAAAAAAAATTTACAATTCTACCTATTTTTTAGTCAAGTGCCCTATACCTGGATCTATTTCTGCCCTATCCATATTGTTATTTGTTAAATTTTTCTTTTCTTAGGACAATACCATATGTTACCACTTTGTATTTTATTATAATTAATATCTTCTTGCCAATGTTTGGAATTTTCTGTTTTCACATGCAAATTAAATCATTATTTTAGTCTCCACATTTTAAAAAATATTTTGACTAGCATTGCATTGATTAAGTCAATTTTAAGAAATTGACACTCTTATGGCAAAAATTTTCCACTTCAAGACAATTGAAAACTTTCAAGTTTTTAATCATCTTGAATTTTCCCCAATATCATTTTTATATATGTGTTGTGCATTTTTTAGATATAGGCTTATGACATTTTTGGATAGCATTTTAAACATATTTCAATTTAATTTTCAAATATACATTATAACTGTGTAGAAATAAAATTAATGTCTGTATGATCATGTTGTACAGAAAGACTCTTATTAATCTTACCTATTTTTTTGAATGTTGACATGTTTTATAGCCCACACTTCAGGAGTAAAACAGAATATAAAGCTAACTCAAATTTTTCATTAAAATTACAATTGTTAAAGATATAATTGAGAATGGAAAAATAGGGGAAGCACATGCATTTCATAATATAATTTTTTAAAATTTTTTACAGATTGCATTTTGATTTATTGTACTCAAGACCTATTGATTTTATTATTTTAAAATTTACTGTAAAGGTTCTAGAGAAAGAGAAGAAAAGCAAGACAGAGGTAGAGAAATATTTAACCACAAATTCAATAAAGAATTCTGTATATTGTTTTGCTTTCATATGTAATATGATCCTAGCAATTTTATATTTCATCTGCATTTCAACCTGACTAGAATTAAGTGATCCATTTGTTAATTATTAATTCCGTATAGCTTGTGATGGTGCCCAACTTTGATTATATTCCTCTTTCTTTGTTATTAATCTATGAAGAGCATATATATTTTATTACTTACAAGGAGTTTGTTGAAACTATCATATTTTTGTTTTCTCTATCCTTTATTTATGTTTTTGTCCTGTATCATCCCCTTTCCTCACTGTTTTTTTTTTAATTATTTATTTATTTAAAGAGGAATAGTTTATTTGGGGCTCATGGCTTCAAAGCTCTCAGTCCATAGACAGCAGGCTCCATTCCTTGGGGCTTAAGATCAGGCAGAACATCATGGCAGAAGAGTGTGGTGGAGGGAAGTGGCTCAGGACATTACACCAAGAAGCGGAGACGGGAGAGAAATCCTTCTGGGTCATGCCCCTCGTGACCTACTTCCTCCCACTGTTGAAGGCTAGGTATGCAGGATAAAGGTGTTTACAGTTTTCATTTCTCCTGAAGTTTCCCTCTTTGTTTTTCAGATTTTTTTTCTTCATTTTGTCCTCACATGGTCTTTGACCTGTGCATGAATATTTCTGATATCTCTTCCTCTTCTTAGAAAAAGTGTTGGAGGAAGTAGGTCACAGGGGCAGGACCTGGAAAGATTTATCTCCACATCCCCTTCCTCTCTTTTTCTATGCTTCCTGACTGCCATAAGCTGAGCATCTTTCCTCCACCATGCTCTTCCTCCATGTTGATCTGCCTCACCTTTGGCCCAAATAATTGCAGTCCTAATGGTCTACCTGCCAGTAGTCTATTAAACTATCAATGGATTAATATATCAATGAATTAATCCACTGATGATGTCAGAGCCTTTGTGATCCAATCATTGCCTAAAAACCCTTTGTCTAAACCTTGCTGCCTTAGGGCCATGCTTTGAAAGCATGAGCCTTTGGCTGTATACTCCAGATCCAAACCATAACACTATGTGTTAAAACGTTAATTTACAAATACTGTGAAAATTTGTAACTCATTTCTTAGTTCTCTCAATTTTTTCTTTTATTACTGTCATAGGGTACATTCAGCTTGAATCATTATATCTTATTTTTTAGGTTATTGTCAATAGTGAATGAGTTAAAAATTGATTAGAACAGTCCCTGGAATGTGACAAAAGCTCTGTGGGTACCAGCTATTGTAATTATTATTGTTAGTGGGGTTATCAATATTTTCATTGCTAGATAGTGGAAAATGCTAACAGAGAGCCTATTCCATCTGAATTTTCATAAATGAAGGGAAATCTGGAATTGTGCTGAGATAAGAGTGCATCAGTCTTTAACTAGATCCAAAAAGATTGAGTCAAATTCAGATTAACTACCCATTTTTCTAGCCATATTTCTTTTTTTGAGGGGAGGGCAGCATTATGAGGATTGAATCCAGGGGTGTTTGACCACTGAACCACATCCCCAACGCTTTTTATTTTTTGTGTGTGTGGTATATGTACACAATGGAATATTATTCAGTCATAAAGAAGAATAATATTATGGCATTTGCAGATAAATGGATGGAATTGGAGAATATCGTGCTAAGTAAAGTAAACCAATCCCAAAAAACCAAAGACTGAATGCTTTCCCTGATAAGCAGATGATGATATATAATGGAGGTCGGTGGTGGGAGCTGAGAGAAGAATGGAGGAACTTTAGATTACATAGAGGGAAATGGGAGAGAGGGGGGTATGAAAAATCATGGAATGAGAGACATCATTACCCTATGCACATGTATGATTACACGAATGGTAAGAATCTACATGGTGTACAACCATAGAAATGAAATGATGCACCCCATTTGTATACAATGAGTCAAAATGCAGTCTGTAAAAAATAAATAATAAAAAATAAAAAAAGAATCATTATATCTTATCAATTATAAATTAAATCTTTTTTCAAAGTGGTGATCTTTATCTTTCACACTGTTTGCTTTAAGGTCTGAAATGCCTCACACTAATATACTAATGCATTTTTAGTTAATATATATTTTAGATCTACAATACTTTGACAAAATATTTGATAGAATCAACTTAGAGGAGGAAATATTAGGAAATATTAACTGTGACTCCCTGTTTTAGAGCTTTCAGTCTGTGGCATGTTGACTCCATTGGTTTGGATCTGAGATGGGGCAGAACATCATGGTGGAAAGGTGTGGCAGAGGAAAGCTTCTCAACTCATGGCAGCCAGGAAACACAGGATGAAAGAACCTGGAAATAAGATATAGGCTCTCAGAGCACACCCCAAGAACCACTCCATCCACAGAGGCTCTGACTCACTCAGATTTCACCACCTTTAAATAGTCCATTGTGATTATGAATTCATCAATAAAGAAATCACTACCTGATGCAGTTCCAACATCATGATCCAATCACTTCTCAGAAGTCCTGCCTCTGAACTTGCTGCCCTGGGGACCAGCCCTTTAACACATGAGACTTTGGGGACATTTCAGATCCAAACCTTTACTGTGCATATACATTATTTTCCTCATGTTTTTGTTTCCATATTACTGTTCCTGTACAGTGGATGTGTCCCCTATACAGTGCATATTTACCTTAAGTTGAGATTCTATCATTTAAATGTATTAGTCCATTTACATGAATTCAACTTTTGATTTACATGTTTAAGTTACATACTGTTTTTTATTTATCCAATTTGATATTTGTTCCTGCTTTCTTTTGTGTTCATGTATTCATTTTTTAAAAAAAATATTCTTATTATTACTATAAAATTTATAAGGTTGATAGTTATTCTCATTTTTACTTTCTGTAATTGTCTATACTGGAGTGAATATTATGCTTATCTTTTAAAAACCTCAATACTAAATAATATTTCCCTCCTTTCCTAAGCAAAGTTAAGTCCTTTGAACGCATCGCTTATTTAAATCTCTTCTGATAAATGTCATTTCTATAATGTGATTTAATACTATATTTTCTTTAAACAATGAATTTTAATGCTTCATTTGATAAGCATTTCAAATTTGAATGCATTTATATTTATATAGTATTTTATTGATGTATCACAGATTTTATTTTATGTTTTTTATTTGAAAAGTAGTATAGGTTTGTTAAACTGTTAGTCTGCTAGAGCACCATCACAACATAATACAGACCTGTTGGCTTAAAGCAACAGGATTTCGTTTCTATGTCCTGAAGGCTAGATAAACAGGATGAAGGTGTTCACAGGTTTCATTTCTCCTGAAGTTTCCCTCTTTGTTTTTCAGATATTTTCTTCTTCATTTTGTCCTCACATGGTCTTTGACCTATGTATGAACATTTCTGGTATCTTTCCCTCTTCTTAGAAAAACAAAAATCATATGGAATGAGAGCCACACTCTTATGACCTCATTTAATCTTAATTGCTTCCTTAATGATCCAACTTCCAAATGTAGACAAATTCTAAAATACTAATGGTTAAGATCTCATCTTATGAATTTAGGGGACCCCATTCAGTTCAGAAGAGTTAGTGACAATTCATACTGCTATAAAGAAATATTATATACTGGGTATTATAAATAGCTGAAATTTATTTTCCATCTCTCTGGAGGCTAGAAGTGAAAATTAAGATATCACTGTGGTCAAGTTTTAGTGAGGGTACTTTTCTTAGTAGTAAATTGCCAGTCTTTCTCTTTGTAACCCCTTGTAACAAGGCAGAATAACAGTTTACTAGCTTGTTTATCTCAAAAAGTAGAAAACATACACTAGCTCTTTTCTTATAAAGGCACTAATCCCATTTATTAGTGTTCCATTATCTTGACCTCAATATTTCCTAAAAGTTTATTCTACAAATACCATCACATTTGGATTAGGTTTTCAACACGTGAATTCCGTGGGGACACATTTCATCTATTGTACATCTTTAACTTATCATGAGATACCTTCAAGTAATATTCCACTTCATACAGGAGAATTCCCACCACAGAATACTTCCCTTGCCCCTTCCCTGGCCTTTATGTTACCTTTGCCATGCACTAACTTATGCAAATAATATAAATTTCATAACATGTTTTAATCCTTTCAGGGTGCTTTACAAAATATTACAAACTGTGTAACTTATAAACATCATAAATTTATTCCTCACAATCTGGAGACTGAGGACTCTAATATCAAGATTGCTGGCAGTGTCTGGTGAAGTCCTCTTTCCTTATTTATGAAAGGTGCTTCTTGCTGTATCCTTGTATGGGGGAAGAGTCAAGTTAGTACTTTGGGATCTCTTACATAAAGGCACTAATACCAGTCATGGGCACTTTACTTAATGACCTCGCAGAGGTTTCATTTTCCTATGCCATAACTTTTGGGATTTGGATTTTCACACATAAATTTGGGGAGGGGATCACAAGCATTCTGACCATAAGCTCAGCACACTATTATTGTTAGCTAAAACAATTACCTGTAGAAATTATTGTAATGTGCTTTACAGTTGTAGATATGGCAATTTAATTAGAACCATAAACTTTAAA
This sequence comes from Sciurus carolinensis, assembly GCF_902686445.1. Taxonomy (NCBI): domain Eukaryota; kingdom Metazoa; phylum Chordata; class Mammalia; order Rodentia; family Sciuridae; genus Sciurus; species Sciurus carolinensis. The sequence goes on along the minus strand of NC_062217.1, from coordinate 58,091,576 downwards.
ACAAAAGAACTATTTTGCTTCTATCATGTAATTACATTAAATAATGGTAATTATCCTTGAAGTGTTGCTTAAATGTCATTAGCAACTTAAAAGGTTTGCAGTCCATATAAAAATGTTTTGTATTTTTACCGTGGAATAAGTTAAATTAAATTTAGTGACCTTTTCCTCATCATCTTTATTTTTGTAAGTTTTTTTTCTTAAAATATATGTTTGGAATTTCAAACATCTTTTGTGTATTGAGCCAAACACGAATGTCAGCTTGTGTTCTTTTTAAAAAGAATTCTATGAATCAGTCAACTGATATTTATAGCAGAATATATGAGCAATATGTTTCTCAGCATAGATTTTATTAAAAGACAGGATACAATATCATGTGTAATCTGTCTAATATTCCAGGGTTAATTTTAGTAAATATTATTAGAGTTCAAAATGAAATAACTAATGCAAGATTTATGGATATGCACAGTATGAAATGAAGAGAATCTAAAAGAATACTCAAGAAACAATCCCAGAATTGTTTAATACTCATCCTCTAATACTCAACCTTTAGTTCAATAACCATTATCATGACTTTAATCTGCAAAAACATCTAGCCTCATAAAGCAACACATAATCAGCATACAAAAATGGGAAAGGGAAATCCTAGTGCTTTTTGTACCCCTCTCCAGCCTACACATTGCCGGAAGTGTTAATCACAATCCTCATTTCTCAGTCTTCCATTTGAAGTTAATTACATAAAAAAGCAAAATGGTTTTGACAATGAAGATTAACATAAAACAAAGTTAATTAGAAAACTAACTGTTGAGAGAGTTTTAGTAGAGTGCTATGAATATTTATTTAAGTAATTTAAAAATCACCTTTTTAAGTTTTGATTTTATGATTTTTATATTCAGAGAATATATCAATTCCCATCTTGCACAGAAAGGAAATAGTGGAAGTACTAAAGTTATGAAATTATTAGATATTAAATAGTAAGATAGGTGTAGATACTATGTGAATCACAATTATGGAGTCACTAAAACCCAGAGAATGATTAAGTATGTTTAGGGATGATTGACAATATTTTAAAATGTTTAAGAATGATTAAGGAAATTTCATGATTAGACAATTTTAAGAATGAAAAAGATACGGAAAAAAAATAATTGTAATCCAATTAAAAATAATTTTTAAAGGAAAGAACTCAAAATTAACTTCTAATTCATATAGAAATTATATTTTAGACTTCCCGTAATGAATTTATTATGGGTAGCATGATAAAATTATAATTAAATACTTTCTATGCATGGAGGAAAACAAAGACATAGAAACAATAGAATTGTTTACCCAATTTTACAGCCACATATTTCACCAATTTAAAATGTGTTGTATATTTTAATAAACATATCTGTATACATAATTGTGTAATATTAATTTTAACTATCTGAAAAACACTTTCACATATTTGAGCATTACATTGACATATGATGTGAAATTGAAATGAAATTTGAACATATCAGCCTAGTGTAAATGACCTAAGATTCGTTTTTTCCCTCAGAGTACAAATTTGTGATTATAAGTATATTGGACAGTCTTATACAGTTATGATTTGAACCTTGAGTATATATATATTAGACTGGTAGTATGTTTAGTATTATATTGAATCACTTATACAGAAAAACATTGGTATTCCCTATAGCAATCTATAACAGGCAAGATAGTCCATTTATGCTTTAAACAAGGCGAGATAATAGAAAATAAAATGTCAAGTTGATTTCTAAGATTTTCTTTGTTAAGTAATTTGTGTTTCCACCTTGACTATATGCATTTATATTATTTGACTTGGTTGACAACTTGGTAGGGAAAGTTAAGTAAAAATTATTATGTCTACCTTATATTTGTAGAAAGCTGTTCACATAGATGGAAGGCTACATCATGACAAGAACTTTGAGTTTTCACCCCTTAGTCAATGTTTCACATGGTATAAAATGAGTCACAAATTTCAGGAAGAAATAAGCATTGCACCATAATTAGCCGTTGCACTATAAAATTAGTGGCTGGATTGAGTATAGAGAAAGTGAGTCAGAGAAATGTAGACATCCTTTTTGTTAATCTTTATAAAGTAAGTCAGTTTTGAAGACGTTGTGGACAAAGGCAAATGCCAACATATTTTTATAACACTGACATTTTCTGGGGGTTAGCACTGAAATTTCTGAGTTTGGGGATTATCCTCAGTCCCAGGTAAATTGAGATACAATGCGTGGAAATGTCTTAGTTTTGAAACTTACATTCCCACATGAGAGAAAATTCCTCAGTTCTGGGTAATCTGGATGGCTGGTCATCCTAAGAGCAAGAGTATGCTAGGTTCCCTTAACTAGGGGAACCTGTTGGAAGGGCTGCCTGTAAGAAGAAAAAGTGAAATGAGGTAAGGGGCATGGTGAGAAATATCAGACAGAAGTAAAAGAAAAATCATAATTAGAATTTGCAGGGTGAAATAGGAGAAAAACCATAACAGGATAGAAGTTTAGTTGTCTGGGATTAATGAGAGGAAAAGAGGCAAAAAGTTCTTGAGTGATTAAAAGAACAGAAAGAGAAAACTTGCTCCAAACTAAGCAAAATTATGGGAACAAGCAAAATAAAGCATTAAAAAGATATGAGAAAAGAAAAATTGCAGAATCAATAGGATAAAAATGATCCTTATTTTAGTTCAGATTGGTAGATTATCAAACTATGACCAAAAACAAACGAACAAACAAACAAACAAAAACCAAGACCTAATTTTTTTAACATATTACATTGATGCAATTGTAAAAATATTATTCTTGCATAAGGGACAAAAAGGCAAAGTTAACAAATTAACTGACCTTAGGGTAAAGAAGGCAGAAGACATGTTCTTAGATAAAAATATGGAGAATAAGGGAAGGAACTCTTCCTCACTATGATGTTTTTTTCTTTCTCCTTTTTTCCTTCATGATATTTATCATTATTTGCATTCCCTCACTTATTCATTAAAAATGTATTCTATGATCGGTTACAACATGTATATCTTAGAGATAAAGCAACAGAAAATATATATATATGTGTGTGTGTGTGTGTGTGTGTGTATATATATATATATATATATATATATATACGCACCCCATGGTGCACCCCTGTAATCCCAGCAGATCAGGATCCTGAGGCAGGAGGATCTTGAGTTCAAAGCCAACCTCAATGAAAGCGAGACACTAAGCAACTCAGTGAGACCCTGTCTCTAAATAAAATACAAAATAGGGTTGGGGATGTGACTCAGTGATAGAGTGCCCCTGAGTTCAATCCCCGGTACCCTTTTTCCCTCAAAAAAAGGCTGCCTAATGGATATTATAGTTCTAGTGGATGATAAACACTAACTCAATTTACCACCTTAATTTTGCCTTGCATGCAAAATAATAGTTTCTTACAGTGCAGAAATTAGGATATGGACATCTCTGGGCAATGCTTCCTATCACACTGCTGAATAAGTAAAGAATAGTCATTATTAGATGTAAGTTAGTGTTGTGTACAAGGAAAAGAGATTAGAAGTTACACTGTGGGTAGAGGGTATAATATTTTTTAATTGGATGAGAAGTACTGAAGGTTTTATTTTTCCAATAAATGAAGGCATAGAAGGAACAAGGGTATGGATAGTTCAGAAAGACTAAAGCAAGCAGGAAAAACCATGTGCCTATCTTCTGAGGCAATGGACACCAGGGGGTCAAGGATAGCAAATAAGGCAATATGGTGGAAAGTGAAAATGAGAGAAGTGAATAGTTATTGTTGGCAAAAGAGTAATGAGTGGGAGGAGGAGCGATCATGTACCAATTTATAGATTTTAGCCTTTTAGTGTGAATAATATGTGAAGCACTGGTGAACAAAAGTTAAGAGAGAGAGAGAGAGAGAGAGAGAGAGAGTCAGAATGGGAGATAAAGAATGGGAACAATGAGAATAGTTGATAGTTTCTTGCTCTAGTCCAGGTAGCAGGTTATTTGGATCTGGATAGCATGTCAGAGATGGAGAGGATGGTAAGATTTTTTTTTACCACATTAATATATATTTTTAATTTTTAAATATCAATTATTGACACAAATTCCATTATTTACAAAGTAAGCACCCAAGTTCATTTAAAGCCAAGCTCATTTACATAAAATTTCTGATTTAGTCAAATTTTATATTAACTTTGGTGAAAGTCATTTCACTTGTTATTTTAATTTTATTTAAATAAATGACCTAGAACTATTAGTAAAACAAATATTTTTATAATGGTGTAGTATAAAACACAATGTTGAGTCATATTTACTTTTGCTGACGAATGCCTCTTTCATAGATAATGAAGAAAAATAAAGTATTCATGCACTCTTTTTTTAATAATCCTATCTACATACCACCCCTATAGCTTGTGGCTACTTTATGAAATTTATTTTAAAAACAGCTTAAATCCCTGCAGCCATCTGTGGCATTCAAAAGCTTTGTTCTCATGTGAAAAGGCATATCTTAGTACAAGCAATAATCTTTTCAATTTTATGGTTGTGGTGAACATTTTCTCCTCCTGAGGATCAATTGCCTTGAGCTGCATAGAAATCACAACTTTTATGTTCTGATATAGAAAATATGGAAATGTCAGGAATAGGAATACAATTAAGTAATTCAGAGTGGAAAGCACTAGAGTGCTTCATTTTTTTTTTTTTTTTTTTTTTGGCAGGGAGAGAAAACCATGATTTTGCTTTACTTAGGAAGGGAGAGCAAACAGAACATACCAACAAATCAGATAGTGCATAATAGAAAAGAAAAGTTTATATTTTCCTTAAGTTGTTTTGTCTCAAATTATGGAGAAGATACATTTACTATTTTCTGCTAAGGGTGTATGTATGATGGAAGAACACTTTGGGTATTCAATATAAGAAATTTGGTTGGGACAAGCTTGAATTGAAATGACTGATTTTTAAGTAGAAATGTTTATTTAGTAAGAGTTTGAATATATCACTCTAGGATTTAAGGAAAAGGTTATTATGACAAAAATTAGGGGTAGATCAGCATACAGAAAAACATTGAACTGGATTACTATAGATCATATATAAAGTAAATTTTATGTATAAAATATATTAATTTTATATCAATATATTAAGAGATAGAAATATACATCAAATTTAAAATTAGCTAGTAGTGTCTAATGAAATAATTTAAAGATCGCTTAGAAAATAGCCTGAATTTTGTCTTCATATGTGGGTAGTAGAAACAAATAAAAGACATGAGAGCTGTTGCCTATGGTATTTCAAAGTTTTAGTTGGGGTAGAAGAGAGGAAAAACTAATGCAGGAGATTGAGAGCTAGTCAGGAGTGAAGTAGAAGCACAAAATCAATAGTGTGGGTCTTCAGAGTCATATGAAAGAAACAGGGAACTGATCTTCTAGAATTTTCTCCTGAGAAACCAAAGAGATAAGGGTTAAGAGAACTGAACACAGAGTTGACAACTTGAAGATCATTTGTAATCTAAAAATATTCCTAGAGTGGTGACAGCAGAATTCTGATTGGACAAAATCTAAGAGAAAAATATTTGGAGAAGAAATGAATGAAATACAAATAGCAACTCTTCAAAGTGTTTTGCTATATAAGGTTACAGATACTGTAGGGTCTACTGGTGTATGTGATATAATATATATTATATTTTGATAGAAAGCAATAGATCATGTTGCTATAGGCTATGGTTTGTATATGACTTGTACCCCAAAATTTCATGTCCTGGGAGCTTAGTCCCCAATATAATAATGCTGAGAGATGTTAGAACCATTAAAATGTGGAATTTGTATGAGATGATTAAATCATTGGGGGCACCATTTTCAGAAGGGATCATTTGCCTGTCTCATGGGAGTTGGTTAGATCTCCAGAGACTAATTGATCAACAGGAGAGTAGGGTAGTAAAAAGTCAGTCTGCTCTTCTCAGATCACTTTTGTTTCCCTTCTTTCCATGTAACCTCTCCATCATACATGCTCCTGCCATGTGATAATATCCACCATGTGCCAGCGCCATATTCTTAGACCTCAAAAACTTTAAATTGAACAAACCTCTTTTCTTTATAAAGTATACATTATGATGTTGTTATAGCAACCTAAAATGAACTTAAAATGCTAATTGGAATTCTTAAAAATGATGAATCAAGTCCCCCACTGCAGACAGACACCAGACTCCAAGCCCAACCACCCCCACACATGCGCTGATTCAGCGAGCCCTCACTGGGGATCCCCAGATCTTTGGAGGCTGGTGCAGGCATTTTGAATTATTCCTGAGGGCGTGACCACCAACATTGGAAAGGCAGCTCCCCTCCTGAGACACCTACAGGAGATTGGAGACCATTTGACAGGTACTTCTATTTACTCACATCCTACACCCTTCCCCATCCTATTCATTCATCACTAGAAATACCATAAATAATAATTGAACTCATCCTGTTTATTACAATAATGTTAAAGTCTTTATAGGAGTCATCTGTTTCAGGGCTGCATTTTATCTGTATTGGGTGCTACTAATCTCCCCTTCAAATGACAGGTACTGGAAAACTACAGGGTCACAATAACCCTGCAGGTGGGAAACTTCGGTACTTCAGATCTTCCATGCTAGAGGGGAATATTCAGAAACAATATGAAAAAACAGGAGAAGAAAGTGTCCCTAATAAACCAAGATGCTATTTTGATAGAATCCAATGACAGCATGGCAGTAGAAATGACAGAAAAAGAGTTTAGAATCTGCATAATTAAAATGATCCATGAAGCAAAAGACAAGATAAGAGAGTAAATGCAGGCAATGCATGATTATTCCAATAAACAGTTAAAAGAGCAAATGCAGGAAACGAAAGAACACTTCAATAAAGAGATAGAGATTCTGAAACAAAACCAAAGAGAAATACTTTAAATGAAAGAAAAAAATAAACTGAATTGAAAATTCAGTAGAAAGCATTACCAACAGAATAGATCTCGTGGAAGACAAAATCTTAGACAATGAAGAAAAAATATTTAATCTTGAAAATAAAGATGAGCAGACTGAGAAGATGTTAAGAAATCATGAACGGAAGCTCCAAGAATTATGGGGTATCATGAAAAGGCCAAATTTAAGATTTATTGGGATTGAGGAAGGCACAGAGATACAAACCAAAGGAATGAACAACCTGTTCAATGAAGTAATATCAGAAAACTATCCAAACCTGAAAAATGAAATGGAAAATAAAATACAAGAGGCTTGCAGAACACCAGGTGCACAAAATTAAAACAGAGTCACACCAAGTGAAAATTCCTCACATACAAGATAAAGATAAAGATAGGATTTTTAAAGCTGCTAAAGAAAAGCATCAGATTACTTATAAAGGCAAACCAATATGGATTTCAGAAGATTTCTCGGTCCAGATCCTAAAATCAAGAAGGGCATTGAACAATATATTTCAAGCTCTGAAAAAACATGGATGCCAACCAAGAATCCTATACCCTGCAAAACTAACCTTCAGATTTGATGAAATAAAATCTTTCCGCAATGAACAAAAGTTACAGGAATTTACAAATAGAAAGCCTGCACTTCAGAACATTCTCAGCAAAATATTTTGTGAGGAGGAAGTGAAAAACAACATTACAGGTCAGCAACTACCCTAAAGGAAAAGTCAATCAAAGGAGAAACCAAGTCAAGTTAAAAACCAAAAATAAGCCAAAAAGACCAGGAATACAAATTATATCACAATAATAATCCTGAATGTTAATGGTCTAAACTCAATAATCAAAAGACATAGACTGGCAGATTGGATTAAAAAGAAAGACCCAACAATATTCTGCCTTGAAGAGACTCAGTTCATAAAAAAAGACATTCACCGACTAAAAGTAAAAGGATGAGGAAAAACATACCATGCACATGGACTCAATAAAAAAGCAGGGGTTTCCATCCTCATATCAGATAAAGTGGACTTCAAACCTCAGTCAGAAGGGATGAAGAACATTTCATACTGCATAAGGGTAGCATAAACCAACAAGACATAACCATATCAAATATTTATGCCCCAAACAATGGAGCATCTATGTGCATCAAACAAACTCTTCTCAATTTTAAGAATCAATTAGACCAAAACAAAATAATAGTGCAGGACTTTAACATGCCACACTCACCACTGGATAGATCCTCCAAACAAACACTGAACAAAGAAACTATAGAACTAATTAATACATCAATGATATAGACTTAGTGAACATTTACAGAGTGTTTCATCCATCATCGAGCAAATATACTTTCTTCTCAGCAGCTCATGGATCCTTCTCCAAAATAAACCATATGCTATGTCACAAAGGAGCCATTAGTAAATACAAAAAAGTAGAGATACTACCTTGTATCCTACCAGACCATAATGGAATGCAATTAGAAATCAATGATAAAATGACAAACAAAAACTACTCCTACACCTGGAGACTAAATAATATGCTATTGAATAATGCAATGATAACAGAAGACATCAGGGAAGAAATAAAAAAAAAAATTCTTAGAGGTAAATGAGAACAATGACACTACATATCAAAATCTCTGGGACACTCTGAAAGCAGTGCTAAGAGGAACATTCATTGCATTGAGCTCATACATTAAAAGAATAAAAAGTCAACAACTAAATGACCTACTATTACATCTCAAAACCCTAGAAAAAGATGAACAGATCAACACCAAAAATAGTAGAAGACAGGAAATAATTAAAATCAGAGTTGAAATCAATATTGAAACAAGAGAAACAATTCAAAAAATTGACAGAACAAAAAGTTGGTTCTTTGAAAAAGTAAACAAAATTGATAAACCCTTAGCCACATTAATGAAGAGAAGGGGAGAGCAAACTCAAATTACTAGAATTTGTGATGAAAAAGAAAAATCACAACAGACACCATTGAAATAAATAGTGTAATTAGAAGCAACTGTGAAAATCTATACTCCAACAAAATAGAAAATATTGAAGACATTGACAAAACTTTTGAGACATATGATCTTCCCAAAATGAATTAGGAAAATGTACACAATTTAAACACATCAATTTCAAGCACTGAAATAGAAGAAGCCATCAAAAGCCTACCAACAAAGAAAAGCTCACACCAGATGGATTCTCAGTCGAATTCTCCAAGACCTTTAAAGAAGAACTAATATCAATACTCTGAAAGTATTCCAGGAAATAGAAAAGGAGGGAACCCTTCCAAACTCATTCTATGAGGCTACTATCACTCTGATACCAAACCAGACAGAGACTCGTCAAGGAAAGAAAACTTTAAACCAATATCTCTGATAAACACAGATGCGAAAATCCTTAACAAAATAGTAGCAGATCACATACAAAAGTATATTAAAAAGATAGTGCATCATGATAAAGTGGGGTTTATCCCAGGGATTCAACATTGGTTCAACATCCAGAAATCAATAAATTAATTTATCACATCAATAGACTTCAAATTAAGAGTCATGTGATTACTTCCATAGATGTTGAGAAAGTGTTTGATTAAATACAGCACCCCTTCACTCAAAACACTAGAAAAAATAAAATAGGGATAGTAGGAACATACCTCAATATTATAAAGACTATCTATGCTAAGCCCATGGCCAATATCATTTTTAATGGAGAAAAACTGAAAGCATTCCCTCTAAAAACTGGAACAAGACAGAGATGCCCACTTCTATTCAATGTCATCCTTGAAACTCTAGCCAGAGCAATTAGACCAAAGAAATTAAAGAGATATGAATAGAAAAACAAGAACTCAAGCTGTCACTATTTGCTGATGAAATGATTCTACATTTAGAGAATCCAAAAAACTCCAGTAGAAAACTTCTAGAACTAATAAATGAATTCAACAGAGTAGCAGAATATAAAATCAACACGCATAAATCTAATGCATTTCTATTCATAAGTGATAGTCTTCTGAAAGAGAAATTAGAAAAACCACTCCATTCCCAATAGCTTAAAAAAATAAAATACTTGGGAATCAATCTAACAAAAGAAGTGAAAGACCTCTACCATAAAACTACAGAACACTAAAGAAAGAAATTGAAGAAAACCTTAGAAGATGGAAAGTTCTCACAAGTTCTCAGATAGGTAGAATTAATTTTGTCAAAATGGCCATTATACCAAAGGTACTATGCAGATTCAATGCAGTAACAATTAAAATACCAATGACATTCCTCATAAAAATAGAGAAAGCAATCATGAACTTCATTTGGAAGAATAAGAGACCTCTAATAGCCAAAACAATCCTGAGCAGAAAAAGTGAAACAGGAGGTATCACAATACCAGACCTTCAAATATACTACAGAGCAATAGTAACAAAAATGGCATGGCATTGGCACCAAAATAGACAGGCAAACTAATAGTACAGAATAGAAGACACAGAGATGAACCCACATAAATAAAGTCACCTTATACTAGAAAAAGGAGCCAAAAACATAAAATGGAGAAAAGATAGCCTGTTCAACAAATGTTGCTGGCAAAACTGGAAATCCATATGCAGTAAAATGAAATTAAACCTCTACCTCTCACCCTCCACAAAACTCAACTCAAAAAGGGTCAAGAACCAAGGAATTAGAGCAGAGACCCTGCACCAAATAAAAGAAAAAAGTAGGTCCAAATCTTCATCATGTTTTCTTAGGATCGGACTTCCTTAACAAGACTCCCAAAGCACAAGAAATCAAAGCAAGAATCAATAAATGGGATGGACTCAAACTAAAACATTTTTTCTCAGCAAAGGATACAATTATTAATGTGAAAAAAGAGCCTGCAGAGTGGTAGAAAATCTTTTCCACATGCACTTCAGATAGAGCACTTATCTCCAAAATTTATAAAGAACTTACAAAACTTTACACCAAAAATACAAAGAACCCAATCAATAAATGGGTCAAGGAACTGGACAGACACTTTTTAGAAGAAGACACACAGGCAATTAATAAATATATGCAAAAGTGTTCAACATCTCTAGTAATTATAGAAATGCAAATTAAAACAACTCTAAGATTTCATCTTACTCCAATTAGAATGGCTATTATCAAGAACACAAACAATAATAGATGTTGGCGTGGATGTGGGGAAAAAGAAACACTTTTACATTGCTGGTGGAGTTGCAATTTGGTCAGCCACTCTGGAAAGTAGTGTGGAGAATCCTCAGAAAACTTGGAATGGACCCACCTTTTGAACCAGTTATCCCGCTCCTTGGTTTATACCCAAAGGACTTAAACTTAGCATACTACAGTGATGCAGCCACATCAATGTTTATAGCAGCTCAATTAACAATAGCTAGATTGTGGAACTAACTTAGATACCCTTCAAATGGTGAATGGATAAAGAAACTGTGGTATATAAATGCAGTGGAATATTATTCAGCCATAAAGAAGAATAATATTATGGCTTTTGCAAATAAATGTATGGAATTGGAGAATATCATGTTAAGTGAAATAAGCCAATCCCAAAAAACCAAAGGTCAAATGTTTTCCCTGATAACTGGAGGATGATATACAATGGGGGTGTGTGGGGATGGCAACTGAGAGATGAATGGAGGAACTTTAGATTATGTAGAAGGAAATGAGAGGAAGGGGTATATGAAGAATCATGGAATGAGACAGACATCATTACCCTATGTACAGGTATGATTACATGAATGGTATGAATCTACATTGTGTACAATTATAGAAATGAAACGATGTATCCCATTTGTGTACAATGAATCAAAATGCAGTCTATAAAAAATGAAAAATATTTTTAAAAAATCATGAATCAGTATAAAACAAAAACTTAGCCCAAGTCATTTTCTTGTAAGAAAGAGGAAGGTCAAGATTACACATATAGAGCAGAAATCCAACTAGATATCAAGATAAAAAAGTAGTGGATAGAGAGATGTGGTGATGTAATTAGAAAGTGTCTTTTTGCTCCATTTATGTAAGGGAAGACAAAGCACAACCATCTACTGTGAGTGAAAGCATCCATTGCTGGTAACAGTTTGAAGAGAAAAGAAAGTTTTTGCATTGAATAAACAATAATTCAAAATCTTAACCTCAATAGTTTTTCCAAAAATGTTTAAGGTGTTAAGAAAGAATCTAATAGAATATGTGAAGAATTGCATTTAATACTTCATAAAATTTTGGGATATGAATAAACATGATATATATATCAGCAATCATTCCTATGAAGCACTGTATGTCTGTGATATGGTACATTACATAGATAACTAAGGTATAAAGAAAGTATATGAAATGTTAAAAGAACTGAAATTCTTTCAGAATATATAAGGTTTAAGGGAAAATAAAGTTTATGGAGTCACCATACAATACTTGGTTACATAAAAATAACATTTCTTAAAAATTATGATGTTTTTGAATCTCTGAAAATTTTAGAAAAAAAGCATAGGTTCCTTTATGTGGTTATAATTTTAAGTTATGTTTCTTCCAAGAATCAGGATAAAGTAATAGTTTATCCTTGTTTGTACATAGTAGTTTCTTTTAATTAGAGTTGAGAATGCATGTAAAACTAAATGTAGTAGTAAACAAGTATTATTTTGCATGTTTATATTTTTAAATGTAATTCAAACAAAAATTGGAATCTAATTTTGAATTTAAATCAGATTGTTATATTTTAGATTTATATTTTAAACTAATTTAAAATTAGTAGTTCTGAATTAAAAATAGTTTGTTCATAAAAATATTTTATATATACATGGGGAAAATATTTTTGGAAAAAATATCTGATCTGTTATTGAATATGCTTTCATTAGATATGTCATAATGAATTCATTTTATGTAAAGTACATTTCTTATTCTTCTTCATCTAATGCCATTTTAGCATGAGTTAATATTATAAATACTGTAAAAATTACAAGTTCTTTTAATCATGCATTATGAACTTATTTTATGATTTTTGAATTATTTTGATTGTTTTAGTTAGATTTTCATCTCTGTGACCAAAATACCTGACAAGAACTATGTTGAGGAGAAAATGGTTTATTTTGGAGCATGGTTTCAGAGGTTTAGTCCATGGTTGATCAACTCCATTTCTTTGGAGGTAAAGAGAGGCAGAACATCTCGGTGGAAAGGTGTGGTGGAGGAGTGCTCCTCCAATCATGGCAGCCAAAAGGGTGGAACTTATGCCCCCAGTGACCCACTTCTTGAACCATGCCTGACCTGCCTATAGCTACCACCCAGTTAGTTCATTCAGATTAGGAAGGACCAATTTGGTTATAACCACTCACAATTGAATTCCTGCATTAACACAGGTGATTTGGAGGGACAACTCATATCCAAAACATTTTGTCTCTGATCCTCAATATCTCTTGTCCATTTCACAATGCAAAATAAATTTACTCCATCACCAAGAGTCCCATAGTCTAGCATTGCCCAAAAGTGCAAGTCCAAAGTCTCATCTGAGATTTATGGCAACTCTAAACTGTGATCCCCTATAATAATCAAAAGCAATTTACATATATCCAATAAATAAAGGGAGAGAGAAAACATTCCCTTTCCAAATTGGAGGAATGGGGAAATAGAAGGAAGAGATGGGGCCAAGAAAGGACTAAAACCAAGCTGGACAAACATTTCCTGGAACTCAACATCTAGCATCTGGGAAATTTGGTGTTAAGATGTGATCTTGAAAGGCTTGGATGACCCTGCCCCTTTGGCTTTGGTGGTTGAACCCCACATGACTTCTCTTTTAGCTTGGATCTGTTTGAGCACAGCAACTTTACTCAACAGACATTCCACATTACAACCATCTCTTAATCCCTGGAATCTCTACTTCAGCTTCAGCTTCACCTGCATACATTGCCCCCTTAGAGGCATCCTACAGGAATTTCAACCCTGATGCACTTTGCCTGATCTCCCTGACCTTCCTTTGAAATCTCTGTGGAAACCTCCCTGACTTACTAACTCCAGCTTCCCGCATTCCCACAAATCCAACACCATCTGGATAACACCAATGTCTACACTATTTTGAGGACTAACTGGGCCCCCTGTGATTGTGGCTGATAGCGTGTGAGTTTCTTGGCAGGTGATCATGAAGAAACAATATCCTATGCTTTACCTCATGCACCTCATGGAAGCAGGGTAGCCTTTGGATGTCTTCTCAGTGGGAGTGTTCTCTTCTACCCCTTGAGCCTGTAATGGGCATGGTCTTGCATATTTGAGACTCTCAAACCATCCTTCCTATTATCTCTGTGGAAAATACTTAATTTCTTATTATTGATGGTAATCTCTTCAACAACCACACCTTTGGCTCCAATTTTGCATGTACTTTGTGCCCTAATTTCAAGTATTTAAAATCCTTCTGCTCTGCTTTTTGCTCCCAATTTCATAGTAAACCTGGTTAAAGTCTGTAGGCAAAGCCCATGCCATCTCCTGAACATTGTGTTACCTTAAAATTTCCTCCATCAAGTTAGTTAGTTAGTCCTTCACTTTTAAATTTGATCTCAAACAAAGTCTCAGAATATGGGCCAAATGAAGCCAAGTTCTTTGCCAGAACATATTCAAGTAAGTTTTTCAATTGAGAGCCTTGTTCCTCTAAACCCTCAAGAGCAGTCTTTACTGTCTGCATTACTACTAGTATTTCGGTCCTCTGAGAGCCCACTAATTTCACCCTTACGCTGTGCTTACAATGTTCTAAGACTTCTGCAACTTGCATCTCCAAACTTTTTTAATCTCCTCCCTCAAATTGTTTCCATGTTTCTGGTTAGTCACATAAATGACCCCACTCTTTCTTTCTACCAATTTGAATGTTAGTTTTCATTACTATGAACAAAACACATGATGGAAATAACTTAGAGAAGGAAAAATTTATTTTTGATCATGGATTCAAAGGTTCAGTACATGTTCAACCAACTCCAGTACTATGGGTCCAGCATGAGGCATGGTGGAAGTGTGTGAAGGAGGAGTGCTGCTCCTCTCAGACTGGCCAGGAAGCAGAGAGTAAGGTGAAGGGGTTGCAGGGAAGATGAATCCTTCCAGGAGATGCTGACAGTAACCCACCTTTTCCAGTCATGACCCACCTGCCAGTATGAGACCACACAGTCCAAAGTAGAAGGGACTGATCAGGTTATAGCTTTCACAATCTAATCATTGCACCTCTGAATATTCCTGCGTTAACACAGGAGCTTTGGGTAGACACCTCATATCCAAATCATAACAACAACCATATGCAATTATACTAAATGTGACTAAAAATTCCAATTCTAGACATACAAACTCAATTTTCATAAAGCATTTATATCTTGGACAGAAGCTACTCAGGAAGTTGTTATTGCCCTGTCCATAACTGTTTGTAAGTTGTCTCCATTCTCTTGATTTGGCCCATGGGCTTCAAATTTGTGAAAGATTATGAAGAAGAGTTTGATTCATTTCCAATATAATAGATTTTGGTTGCCTACAGCACTTCCTTTGGATCTACCAATGAGAATTTAGATGTTTAAGTTTATAATACAGCAAATAATTATCAGCTGAAAATAGGAATATAATGGTTATTTATTAGCACTTAAATAATTTAATTTGTTGTAGTAGTTCAGAATTCCAAAGGGATAATTTAAAAAATTTTTTTTTAAATTGAAATCTAGGGGACTGGGGAAATAGCTCAGTTGGTAGAGTGCTTGCCTCACATGCACAAGACCCTGGGTTCAATCCCCAGCACCAAAAAAAAAAAAAAATTGAAATCTATTGGAATATACAATGAGTACTTTGAATTAAATTAAATATTCCTATTAATTGCAGAAATAAATTGATTTATAAGAATCACATGTAAATATGTGTAATGCTGTTGGAATTTTATTATCTCAATCAGTAGTTATTTTATAATCAGTAACTTTAAAGATAACAGGATTTAGGCGAAAGAGTGAAAAAATGCAGTGCCTTTTAAATTAGGCCGTTTTTGTTTGTAAAAGCTCATAAATTAAATGATATAATTGAATGAGTTCACCTATAAACACCCAAGTTCATTTAAAAATATAGAACAAATAATGTAAAATAACTCAGGCTTGAGTCTCAAATCTGTCCCTTATTAGTTGTACAGACATTATTGATTGACAAGATTTGTTTAACAATGATAATCATTTGAAACTCAAAATGAGGTAATAGTAGCTATTTTAATACTTCCTGAAGACTAAATTAAGTACTCCATATAATTGGTTCCATTAGCTCCAAATTTCTTATTTTGTTTACTTATTAATAACAGAATATAGATTTTGAAAGACAGGAATTTATATTTTACCAAATGTATTTTTATATAGGTTCAAATAGCAAACAATGGCTTTATGGGCCATATAATCTCAGTCACAGCTATTTAGTTCTCTCATTGTTCTAAAAAAGCAGCTATAGGCCATGTATAAACGAATGAATGTATCTGTATTGCAACAAAGTTTTATTTAGAAAAAAATCTATCTGTTGATTTGGCCCATAGTATTTATTCATCTTGTTTTTTAATTTTTTAAATTGTACTTGTTCTAATTAGTTGTACATGACTGTAGAATGCATTTATATATTTTGATAGATCATACATAAATAGAGTGTAATCTCTCATTTTTCTGATTATACATATTGTATTTATATTTGGTGTAGAGGATTATATTTAGCATTAGACACTATATCACAAAAGATTAATATTTTTGTGCACACACTTTTTTAAAAATGAAATTTAAATGTAAAACAAAAGGAAAAATTAGCTAATATTTTTAATAACTGATATAATTATGAATTAATATGACTGAAAACAACCTTTGCACAAAATATCTGAGTCAGGAAAATGTGCAGCCTGTAAATTCTTCTTAGTTGTCCTATTGGAAAAGTGAATAAAATTCTTCTTCCAAATCTTCCTTCACCTTATCATGATGTTCATTATTATGTCTGTACTTATTGGGGCCATTGGTTTCAATTTATAGTTGCATAATATTAATTAAAAGTTAACCTAGTAAATCTGGAATCTTGTTTTGTTTTTGAGGTGCTGAGGATTGAACCCAGAGACACTCTTCCAGTGAGCAACATCGATAGTCCTTTTTATTTCTTATTTTGAGATAGGATCTTGCTAAATTCTCAGAGGCTGGCTTTCAACTTGCAATCCTCTTGCCTCAGTCTCCTGAGTTGCCAGAATTACAGGCATGTACCACCACACTTTGTTAAATTTAGAATGTTTTTATTCACCATGGTACCTGCATAGTTCATTTTACTATATATTTTTAATGAATGTATCCTCAACCAAACAAAATTTGAAAACAGAGATTTTTGTAACTATAGATTAAAAACAAAACTATATTGGGTGTTTCCTAAATCTCTTACTTTATATACTACATGTAAATATTCCTTAAGTCTTGAAAATTATTTCTGTTCTGTTATCATCCTCTATTTATCTCTTCTTATGTCATTTTTATGGCCTCATTTTTATGATTTTCAACTTTGAAACTTTATCCTTCCAGCATTTCTCCAGCTTCATATATTCAAACTTGCATGGGAAAAATTCTTTTTGTTGGCTTTTCAGTTGTTTTTTATTTATTTATTTATTTATTTTTTGTTTTTTAGATTTTTGTTTTCTGTTTTGGTACCAGGGATTGAAACACTGAGCCACAACCTTGGATCTTTTTATTTTTCATTTTTATTTTAAGGCAGGGTCTCAATAGGTTGCTTACAGTCTTGCTGGCTAGCTTAGAACCTGCGATCCTCCTGTCTCAGACTTCTGAGCCCTGGAATTACTGGTGTGCACCACTACTCCCGGCTTGTTGGCTTTTCTTTATAATAAACTGATTAATTAAAAAAAATAAAATCTATTTCTTTTCATTTTTGTAAAAACAAAACCTATTCATTCCGTTTTCCACTAATGGCATTATTCCTCCTGAAACTGTATTGACTTGAAATCTCAACATCATTGTGGTTTACAGTATTGGGTAAATAATATAATCTCAATTTCTAATCCCCTTCTTTTCAGGCATTTTTCAACTCTAGCTGTGTAACGAAATGCATTTATTGAGGCACATAACACACGTAGTGAGAATTTTAGAAAGTATTTTTTTTTTCATTTTTCCTGTGAGATATAATAACTTAAGAGCAGAAACTATCCAGTGACTATGAAGAAAAGGCCATAAGAATATAAAAACTTCAGTTCTAATATACTAGAGCCTTTAACAACTGAACCAATACTAGCAGCTATCTTTTTGACATATTATGTGAGAAACAATCTTGTATCTATTTAAGTCACCTTAAGCAGGTTTTTTGTTATGCTCAGTAAAAGCACCCTAACAGATTCACTTATGTTTGTTTGATATTTTCAACTCTTTAGCCCTTTCCCTGTTACACTGTTAACTTCCAAATTCTGTTGATATTTTTCAAGAAAAATATTTCTATTTCCACTCTTAAACATTGCACTCTGATTCTCTGATTTAGATGAAATTTTCTACTATCCAGAGCAAACAGATATGGAATACTTTCTAATCTTCTACTCTTTTGGTGACCACATATCCACATATATTCAGACAGTAGTAATTTATACCTGGTATACTGATATGGCTATTAATAGTATCCTTTTCCAAGAGTGTCCTGGTTTATACAATAAATAATATTATTGCTCTATTAATTGGCTACTTGACCCAGTTTAATTACTATTGATATACAAGAATCTTTGACTAGGGCTGCCATTTAATGAATAAAATATAACATACATTAATTGATCACTTTTTTCAATGTTGACATTGATTTTTGATATCTGGACTAGATATTTCATATATCCTTTAGGATGCATATTCATTCAACATTATTAAAAATTGTTACTTTTCATGAGAAAGCATGAAAAATCATTGAGAAAGCAGGATTCATATCACAATGATTCACCTTCTAAATTAAACCTAGACTTCTCATAGGATCTCCAACTTCTGCAGTATTCAAGAACAGTTATTCTTCTTTTCTTGTGCATCTGCATCAGAGATATATCACACTATACTAGAATTCTTTTAGTTTTAGGATCCCCTTATTAGAAAAACATCGTCTATGTGAAGTTGGCTTAGATTCTTCGTTTCTTAGAAACATACAGCTTGCCTTACTTGACGTTTTTGCAAAGTCTTCTCAGTCAAATCAGCAATGTCCAGTTCATAGCTTTTGGGGGTGCTTTCATAGTAAATATAGTTTTTGAGTGTAAGTTTGCCTTCTGTACTTTCCCACTCAGTCATTCATGTCAGCTATCACAGATACATGTTTAAGAAGCTCTCAAGCTTGGCTCATTGGCACATGCCTGTAACCCTGTGGGTGACAAGGTTGAGGAAGGAGGATCACGAGTTCAAAGCCAGTATCAGCAAAAGAGAGGTACCAAGTAACTCAGTAAGACCCTGTCTCTCAATAAAATACAAAATAGGAATGGGGATATGACTCAGTGGTCTAGTGCCCCTGAGATCAATTACAAGTATAAAAAAAAAGAAGAAGCAGCAGCTCTCAATGCAATCTAGTCAATGACTTTTTCCCACTTTTACTACAGTGTCTATTTGTAATGACTTAGTCAAATGACCTTCAAATTCAAGATAAATTTTGAAGAGTATCTTTCTGAATATTGTACTACTAGAAACAACCTCCGCATATGTGCTATTGTATCAATGATGACAGTATTGCACTTCTCTATATTTTATTGCCATGTACAATGCATTGTTGTTTACTGAGAAATATCTAGAAAAATTGAAAATGCAGAATACTATTAATTTGGCTCTCATGCACAGATTCCAGAGTCTTGATAATTCTTCTAAAAAATCAAGCTTAAATACCTCAGCTTGACATTGTGGTCATGCACAATAAATCCCAGCTGTTGTGCCAATTGTTTTTCTTTTCAGATTTCCAGCCTCTTAAGGAAATGCTCACATCCATTGTCATATCTCATTTTGAAGCTTCACTCAAATTTCTTCCCTAACTGGAATGTTTTCAATTCTCATTTTTTAAAAAATTTGAATACCTATTCATCTCATAACTGAAAAACTCCTTGTTGAAATAAGAACAGCTAAATTTCTTTTTCTTTGACCTTTAAAGCACCTAGCATCTCTGAAATACATTTCAGTATATACTCTGCTATATCCTATCTGAATTAGCATATATATGTATAATGTTTCCTATATTTGTTTTCCAAACACTTCCTGGAGACAAATCCTACATTTGCTTTGTTTCCCATTTTTTTCAATTATTTCAGAACAATAAATATATGTAAAATAGAAAATGAAAAACTTTCAATAAAAATTAATTATTGAATAGATAGAATATGGGCCAAAATTAATGATATGTGGATTTACAGAGTATCTGGTCACCAATCTATTTCTTAGCTTATACTTCAAAACTGTTGAGAAACAAAATGCTTTTTCCTGGTCTTTTCCTTGCCTTCTTTTGGATTAAACCCCCATGTGAAATGGAGAAGGTATGCTGTCCACACTTTGTATCACAGGGTAGTAAAGCATTATATAGATGTGAGCTGTACATAAATATTTTATGATCTCTCTCTGAAACTTTCTTCCATATTACATTCCCTGAGGGGCCAGAGTCAGGTTCCTAATCTGGTAGCTCCTACCTGAGAAAGGAGAGCACATGCTGATTTTGATAACTGCTAGATCAGAAAGTGAATATGCCTTCCTCACTGCTGGAGACTCTGTCTGTGACCAAAGGTTTTCTATTGATGTACACATAGAACTCTCATTAACACTGTGGAAGTTATGCACGCACTTCACCAAGGGTATGTACCCCTTAGTGGTGAAAGATGAACATTCCTAAAATAAACTCCTTTTACATCTAAATTGCAACTTGCAGGAGGTCTCGCTCCTGAGCTGTGCAAAAATAAAGAGGAAAACTCTCATGTGGATAATGAGTATATGCAGAATTCTTTAGTGGATAATCACAGACACTGGCTAAGGCAAGATGCATCTGTGCATGCATAATAATAGTCTCAAAAGCTGTGCTGCTTGGAGCATGGTTTGTTGCTGTATGTAAAAGAAATTAATCTAGGGATGAAAAGTTATTATGGCACTGGCTTAACAAACTATAAAATAAACTTAATGTAATTACATTTGATATGAATTTAAGCATGTAGCATAATAAATGAATTTGAAAAAGATGATTCTGAGAGGATATGAAATACCCATAGTGGTAATTATTTAATAATGCCTCAGGAAAATATCCTTTTAGAGATCAGTATATGCCTCCAAAATTATAGACAAACAGATTATTCATATTAAGGATGGGTAGGATCTGAAAGTTATCCCTTTGCTAAATGAAAACTGTACTCCAAATGAACTTGGTCAAAACTAAGGTTTGGGACCAAGATCTGACTTGTATAGACTTTCCAAGGGAGCTGCTTCCTTTTCCTTTTTCATGTCTCATCCTTTTCTTGTTTTCTTTCCCACAGAAGTATACTTTTCTTCCTACTTCTGCACTCACTCTCATTGTTCTGTACTTGTATTTTTCCCTTTATATTTCACTTTTCCCCATTCATCTTCATTTTTTTTAACATTCCAACAGTAAAACTTCTCTTTCCCTACATCTTCAGTCATGTTATTTTAGAGGACTATTTTTTTTTTTAACATACAGTGAAAAGGAGAAGAAAAAGTTGTATACATCCTCCATCCCCATCTTTCACCCATTCCAAGGGACAGTTTTTTAGTTAAAAATGCACATCAGAGTTTTGTACAGTTCTTCCAAATATTATATTGTAATCCATTAGCCAGTGAGAGAAACTGGGAAAAAATTCATAATGTTGATACAACACAAACTCAAATAGAAATGAAGACAAAATTAACTCTAAGATTTTCTGTATTAATTTTTAATCTATAATGAAAATTGCTACTGAACTTGGACTTTAACACACTCTAAGACCTATTATGCTAATATTCTATTGTTTGTTATTGTTAAAATGCACTTTTTTAAAAGTTTGTTTATTTAAATAAGAAGGTTTATCCATTATTCCCTATAATTTGAGAAAATTATAGACAAAACTACCCAAGGACTGAGGTTACTCAGGGAATAGAAGTCCCACTATGTAATTTGACTAACTGATCACAGAGTTCTACCACAGAAATTTTAGTATTTATGACTCATTACACTCAGTCAGTGAGCTTGATTTCAGAGTATTGGAAGGTGTTACTTAGTCAATGAATCCCTTCTTCCAGATAAGTGGTTCTCAAACCTGTCTTCATGCTCAAATTATGTTGGGAATTTTTTTAAAAAATCACATTTGAGCCCAACCTCAAAATCATTCAGGATGTAGTTTGGATATTAGTACATTTACAGAGCTCTGTACATAATCTTTAAAATATTGTTTGATTTAAGATTCTCAGCTATTGATAATTATGTTAAATTTATGGTTAGAATCTCTAGAGGGGTCAGAGCTACACAATCCCTTTTTCAATAGGCAGTTAAGAGATATAATCAATGTCGATGTGAAGCAAACTCAAATTCTAAATTCTAGGTGTAAGATGTCAGCTTCATAAAGGACATATTATTGATCTCAATCCCTATCACTAGAGTCAAATGAACAACAATCGGTCTTCCTCTTAAGCCTCCCTTATGTTTCCTCTTAAGCCTCCCTTATGTATTTCAGCTCCTATAATGTGCTGATTTTTCGCTCTCAGTAAATGTCTCTCAACCTCGACCTTAGATTTAATGATTCCCTCTATCTCTGTCAGTTGTATCCACTGGCATTTACTGTGGTTGATGAAGCATTCTCCCCACTACTTGAAAAAAGATGACCATCATGGAAGCTGAAAATTTACTAATATTTTTGAGTCATGTTCCTTCTGATGTTACCAGGGTTGCCACATGGATCTTCTGAGGTTATCCTTAATTATTAAGCTGGGAGGTTTCTATGCCTACTACCTGAGCTGCTACTGAAACTCGAAGGTATCACTATTACAAAAAATACATGCCTATCTCTTTCTAATGCTTTTCTATGTAGTTGGGACAGTTTAGTTTTATTCATTACATATAAATTTAATTAAACCCTAATAGGTCTCAGAATTTCTGCTAGATGCTACTCAATAACCATGTTTCTGCAGTTACCTGTAACCTGCACTTACCAATAACTGTGTTTCTGTAGTTACCTCCAGTACAGTTCCTGCCTTCTCTTGATGCCACAGAATTAACAAGAGAGACTTATTGCCCTGCCTAAATTTGTTTTACCCTAAGTGGGAGAATTTCTATTTCCAATTTTGTGACATTGTATATTTTTGGCAAGAAAAACACCATTGGATTGTTGTTGAAGTCTCCTCACAGCTATTTGTTTTGAAAATATTTTTGGCTTTTCTTTTTAACAGTCGACTCTATACATTTTCTAGGGAGTTAGAGAAGAATGTATGTGCTAATGTGTGAAGTGGGTAAGGATCTTTCATTCTAAATAACATGAACATGTTCTGTTAAATATAGTTTTATCTAAGTCAAAGTTAGCACTCATGGAAAAAAAATTCACAATCTCTTTCACTTAATAAGTTTATTTAGAAACTTTTTTTCCCAGTAAGTGCCTCAACTATTCACACAAATAGACGCCTAGAGAAATTTTATGTACCATAGAGGAATTATAAGTGATATCAAACTGACAATAATTTACACAACTTTTCAATTTGTCATTTTTTTTACTCTATTTGTAGTTTTAAACTTCATTATTCTTTATTAACTTATAAGAATATAGCTTTGGTTTTGTAAGAAATCACTTAAAATTGTTATAGGACACTTCTTAATAAATCTTAATGGTTTTATAGGCAAGAATGTTTGGTTGTGACAAAAGTAATATATTACATCTGCAGACCCTTCATTTGAATGTAACAGAAAGAGCTATTATTTGTCAATTTAGAAGTATAATGAATAAGATTCTGTAAAAGGAAAATAACTTCTCAGTATATCTTCTTCAATATGCTAGAAGAATCATTCATATCACTTACTCTATATTAGCATTACTAAATTTGTGATATATTTTGTATGTAATATCTACATTTCTACTATTGGAATTTATCAAAAATGGGAAACAGAGAAAAGTGAAATAGAGAAACAGAGGAAAGTCATATTTTGAACTTAAAAATGCAATAGATACGCAGAAAAAGGCAGTGGGAGGCTACTGACTTCTCCATTGATACAGACTTTTCATTTTCTCCCGGGGTCTTGTTGATCATGGGATTGTATTAAATATTCTTAGCAGCATGAAATAAACAACAATCCTGCACTAGAGAAAGATCAAGTTGAATAGTCAAGAAAATGTTCTGATGGATTAAAAAAACAGTGATAAAATATGGGGGACAAATTATTCCCTTTTTATAATTTTATTGAAAATATGAAATAATTGTGAAAAGACATAATAGCATGGTTAACCACTCAAAAAAAAAATTCTACCTGATATCACCATTCATGGATGAGATTTACAACAACTTAATTTTTTAACTTTAAAACTTTAGAAAAAAATAATATATTTAAGAAGAGCAGAAATTTTAAATAATTCTTTAATTTTCTTTTTCTTATAGCAAGGTCTCTCAAAGACATGATTCAAGGAAGGAGATTTTAACATTTGTTACAACATGATGGACCTAGAGGATATTATGGTAAAAGAACAAATTAGACACAGAAACATCAATAGTGCATGATCTCATTCATATTTGGAATCTAAAATATTAATCTCTACTCATAGCAGTAGAGAGTAAAATGGAAGTTGTCAGAGGCTTGCATATATATAATTTTTATTTGCCAATTATATATTCCTAAATAAAAATCTGATTAAGAGCAATAATAGAAGTATAATAAACCACAAACATCTACAAATGCTCTCTATTACTGCAAATTCTTCTTCCATGAAAGCTCTTTCTTCTCATTCTCATATCTTGTATTCTAAACTTAGCCCTCTGACATACAGAGATTTTCTGGGGGTATGTTCTATATTGTGATAAATGTCTACTTTATGGTGGTTTCTAGAATATCCTTGGGGATTTTTATTTCTCATAGAAAAACTTTTAATCATATTCATTGATTTTGATAATAATTCATTCTTTAAACAGTGTGGATCATCTGAATAGACAATTAAAAAATAATATATGTTTTTAGAGTAGATTGGGTCAACTGATAATTGTCATCACAAAAAATAACCTAATTAAAAATAGCAGCATCCTTGAGGTTACATCAAAATTATAATTGAATCTCATGCTGTCAGTCATTATCTCTGTTCAGTAATACTCTTGGTACATATGAAAGACTCTATGACAGTGGTCCTCAATGAATCACCATTCCCTGTGTCTACAGTCCTTTCTAAGATGACTGTTGTCCAATAGCAGTTCATTTTCCCACTCCTACATTTAGAACTGGTCAGTAACTTGCCACTGAAATGTCATAAAATGATAATGTGTCAATTCATGGTCTTAGGAGGTCATGTAGTTTCAATTCCTACCTAATTGGAAAGTTTTCCTGTAAAGGCTTTCTGCCAATTGCATGAGTCCAGTGAATCATAATACTTACACAAGCCAGGCAAAGTATACTTACTATGCACTATGGAAAATCAGCAAAGGTAAATATCAGCTTACTATTGTCCAGTGGTTCTCCAAGGATAAGGAAAGCTTCTCAAGACAAATGGAATTTTGTTTCTGCATGTCCAGTGTCACACCACAGCTGAGACCCTAAAAGAACACCACTCTGTTTTATACCTGAGAGACACTTGACATGAGTTCAGTACTCATGAATATCATGTTCTTGGAAGAACAAGGACATACCCTGGATTGTTCAAAATACTTTCTTCTTATGTCATGAGGTTACATTCTTAGGATATTCAAAAGCCACACATGGGAGAGGGAAGAGCTGGGGAAAACATGGAGAGCAAACCATAATCCTCTTTGAGTCTATTTCTGTAGGTAGAATGTTAAAGAGTTATGCACGCCATAAGAATGCATTTGATGAGAAGGATCATATCACCTTCACATTTGCTTTTCATTATATGTTACTTTTAATTGATTTTAATACCAAAAAACTTTTCTTCAATGGAATACCTTATTTTGTACTCATGGAACTAGATTTCTAAGAAGAATAATCTAACTAGTTGAAATCTCTTTGAATATGGGTTTGTGATGATGGACATCCTTATGTTACAGAAGAGGGAAAACTGGTAGGGGGAAGATTATTAGAAATATCATTCCTTCTATGATGGTACTGTGGATGAGGAACTCACCAGGAAGTGAAGCTTTTTTATTTATTTATTTTTTTTTTTTTACTAAAAATAAGTTATTTATTGCTCTTTTTTAAAAATAACATTTATAATAGAATACCAAATTTGATTCAGTCTAATGTATTAACAAAAGCATAATACACACCTGTAAACAAGGATTTCCAACTTGCTGTATAACCAAGAAAGTCGTCAATTAAACACTTGCTTTTAGACAGGGTCACACATCAGTCACTGCCACCTAATTCCAAAAATCCATGTTCCTTCACATACCTAAGGGACAACTCAGTAGGGGTTGCGCTGTTCTTCCCCACGGGAAATGCACTGAAAAGTGACAAGCCCAGAGAAAGAAAGAAAAGCTGAATAGGAAGACAGGAATTAAAGTCAAAATTCTTTCACTACCCTGAGGAAGGTGGGTGATGTTATTTCCACCAGATTTACATGAATCAAAGTTTGATCATAAGAACAGCCCAAGACAGATGGGCATGATGGCACATGTCTGTAATCCCAGCAACTTGGGAGACTGAGGCTGGAGGATCACAAGTTCGAGGCCAGCAACAACTTAGACCAAGTCTCAAAATTTAAAAAGGGGTGGGGATGTAACATAGTGGTAGTACACCCCTGGGTTTGATCCCCAGTACTGTGAAAAACAAAAAAAAACAACAAAAAACAAACAACAACAAAACCAGCCCAGGAGGAGAGTTTATTTATGGAATGTAGAGAGCGTGGTCATGTCCTAATTCTTCCTTAGCATCTGGCAGTGTCTGATCGTGTGCCCATATGCAGGGTTGGGAGAGATGCTAATGATGTGTCCTAGGCCTTCCTCAGATGCCACAATGTCTTCTGCCACAAGACTGAAAAGATGGCTCTCTTTTTCTCAGAGATACTGGCTGGGTAGCAGGAGTAGAGGTATGGACATACTGCCAACTCCAGAAAAGCCCACAATTTATCCCACAACTGATGCATTAGGCTTTTTTAGAGCTTCAATGAGACTGTCAGTAATATCACTTTTTCATACCTGTGACACATTTAAAATTCAGACTCTAGAGTTTGGTTCAAAAAAGTGTCCATGTTCTAAGTGACACACTTATTCATGAAGACAAATGCAATCCTCTTCAGTTACAAATCAGTACTTAGGTCCTTTAATTGGGCATGTCCTCACACCATCCCCTATTTTTGGCCTCCATGTAGACAGATGCATTGCACAGCTGCATGGTACACTCCATCTCAAACAGCTGGCGACACCCGATGGTTAACTTTTCCCCATACTCGGTCTGTGAAACACGATCATAAAGTTCCTGGGCAGTAAATGTGACATTTTTCAATGAAAGGGATTAATTAGAATCTATTGGGACACTGAAACCAGGATCTATTTTATAGTTATTTATTTTCTTTTCCTTTTAGAATGCTATTTTGTCATGCCTCTTTTGCCTGAATTTTTATGTATACCATATTAGGAATGATGACCTTTTTATATAACCAAATCAGTTATAGAACACTAAAAATAATCAATATCAGTGAATATGACAAAGTGTCAGAGTGGGAAGAAATACTTTCATAATACTTTACAAGTTAAATTCAGGTAAAGCAAATGTAAAACTTCTCTGAGTTTAAGTTTCTTCAACAGCAAATTTTTGGAAGGATACAGACAGAATCTCTTACATAATAACAATGCAAATGTAAAATTAAAAATATTAATTAGAAATAAACTGATAAGAGTAGAAATACAGAAATGCAAAATATAAATTCAATCTGGGTTTTAAAACTACTTTAATGTCTACCAGTGAAACTAACCAAAACTATGGGGTGCTTTCATATTTTTGTACCAAATAACCTTCATATTCAATAGAGAATAATTATTTATACCTTCCAGTTGTATAATAAATGCTGTCATGCCACAGGAGTCATGAAGTCAGAACATTTATTTTTAAATGTCTTAACAAATGTCACTAATCTTTTCATTATAATGCCCTTTAATTTGACAATAGAATTGACTTTCCTGAATTTCATGGTATGTAAATGATGAAATTATCACCTCAGCCAGATACATTTATTTTGTTTGTGTAGATGACAAAAGCAGAATTGAGACAGACTTTCAAAAAGTTAAATAGTTAACCATTTCTAAGAAGTGGTATCTTTTAAATTAGCAAGACATCAGAAAATATCTTTGTTAAGAAATACTGGAATGAAATACAGCAAAGCCAAATTCAAACTGAGAATCTTTACACCAAAGAGCATAACTCTTTTCACATATATTCTGTTACCCTAGTGTGATGATCATAGGGGAAATAATTGCTAAAGGGTGCATCCAGCTGAGTCTCTGTTTTATCTTTATATTTATGAGAAAGAAGATAAAGGTCAATACTCAATCCAGCAAAATTGGAGTTTCTGGATCCAGTTGGATGTTAGTCTTGAATTTGTGCAATACAGGTTTCCTTTCCTAATGAACTGACAAAATGTGAAGATGAACAACTTAACCTCTTTCTAATCAAAGAAAATTTCCAGTAGAATTTTAAAGCATCACAATTAATTAGTCCTTTTTGCTTTTCTCCTTCAACTTACTCTCAGGTTTTTATGGTTTGAAACATATTTCACATTCAGCAAATGAAAAAATAAGAGTACTTTTCAATTGAATAAAAGTAAAGAATAAGCTAATTAAAACAGAATTGATTATGGAGGAGCAGAGACTGAAGGCTGTGAAAACGCCTTCAAAAGAAACACTTGATTTGCCCAGTTTAGTAACAGTATAGTTTAACACAAAGTTTCCACAGAAAACTTAGATGCTTGACAGACCTCATCATTTTTTGTTTGTTTGTTCTGGCAGACATAGTGTCAAACTTGGTATATATTAATAGAAGGCAAGAACTCAGTATGAAAATCTGTATTGTTAAAAAAAAAAAACTGTCAAAGATCTTATCTTCCATCATACTTAGGTTATCTTCTGCATAGGAAAAAAAAAAAAAAAAGAAATGTGTGCTTTGTTATCATTCAACCCTAGTGTTCCAAAAGCCTCAGCATACTGTTTACTGGTCCCAAAGAAACAAGCTTGGAGAACTACATGGATAGGGTGTGGACATTTTATAACTCAGGTATTCTACGGTGGCTGCAGACTTGGTAATAGGAAGGGTAGAACCCCAAGGCTTACAGCAGGGCTCTACGTAGGATAGGTTGTGTGCCCACTGAGCAGATGGATATTTTTTTCAGATGTTCTATGAATTCATTCTTTTACTTCATACCCAAGGTAGCTCTGCTAGATCCCCACCCTATAAGACTGGAGACAAGGGGAGTGGCCAGTTTCCCTTCTCCTTTCTGAAGCAAGGACTTCTACGAAGTTCTCCTCTCCCAACCAGGAACAAGCGGGCTTCCTAGACCCTGACTAGTGCTTGCCCCAATACATCTATATTTTCATTTACTTATACTGTGCTTTCATATAGAAATATTCTAAGGTGGAAATTTGTATATATTTTATGTTTTGAGTAAATGAAGATTTTCTAAATTATTTATGATTTCTTACAAATCAAAGCATGCTAGTGGTTATTTTTAAAAATACTGATTATCAATGGTTACACAGGAGTAGATTACAGTCAATATTTTAAATTTCATATGAGTTTATAGGCAACATTTAATAGGGAATATAATCTGGATACTGTTACCTTTGATAGATGGAATTTACACTATCCCACTGTGTTGAAATGTAAATGTACTTAGTTTAAAATGTAACTATTTGAAAGTATGATAGAAACTGATTTCCACTTGGCTTTTAAAACTTCACCAGTTTACTTACAATTATGGGTTGTAAATGAAATAAAGGTAAATTCAAATAGGTTTTTTATATGAATTGTTGGATATTTGGACTAATTTTCCTAAAGCCATAAGTAATATTTTATTTTCTTATGGAGATAAACAATTTAAATTTTACTTGAATTTTACTATAAGATGAAGAAATTATAATGGTATCATGAACACATCAGTGACTGCGATTCTCCAAGTGAGTCTTTCTAGAGTTAACTGTCAGCTATATTTTATTTGGCATAGCATAAAATCTTGATAAGGTCAAATTCAAAGTATTTAGAACTGATGAGATATGCATCAATAATTAAATCAGAGTGATTTTATATTTTAACAAAAATCCTTAGATAATAGAAATAATATAGACTTTATAGAGAAAATGGAAAAAAAGGAAAAAGATAAAAAATTATTTTTAATCCCAGCTGAATTTTTCATCTAGTGGTTAGATATAAGGTCTAATGATCTAACTCCATTAAAGCTCAGTTTCTTATTTATAATAGGGATAAATGAGCATTTTCATACACAACTCAGAAACATTTAACATATGGTCTCTTATGCAGAATATGCTAATGAGGAAATAGAATAGCCATTGACCTAATTTCTTTCTCTTAGTTTTAAAGAAATTGGCCTTCCTTAAATCTTTGTTGCAATTCTAATGTAAAAGAAAAATTAATCCAGTATAATAATATTCACTATTTTGTTTTTATCACTATAGTATTTATAAAGTTGGAAACATAAGAACAGAATTTTAAATTAGCATGAAGAGTATAATTGTCATCATAGAGGTAAAGGATCTATAATGAAGCTTAACTCAGAGTTATGGTTTGGATGTGAGGTGTCCCCCAAAAGCTCACATGTGAAACAAAGCAGGAAGGTTCAGAGGAGAAATGGTTGGACTCTAAGAGTATTAACCCAATCAGTGAATTAATCCCTGATGGGATTAAGTGAGGTGGTAAAGTGTGACTGGAGGAGACTGGAATTGGGTGTGGCTTTCGGGTGTGTGGGGACTCTCTCTGCTTTCTGATCACCATGATGTGAACTGCTTCTCTCTGCCACTCTCTCCTGCCATGATGTCCTGCCTCACCTCAAGCCCTGAGGAATTGAAACTGGCCAGATTCTATGGACTAAGACCTCTGAAACCGGGAGCCCTCGAATAAACTTTCCTCTTCTATAATTCTGCTGGTCAGATCATTTAGTCACAGCAGCGAAATAGCTGACCAAAACACTCAGGGAACTACGTAAAAAAGAGGTCAATGTGCCTTCAAGGTCTAGTGAATTCCTGGATATGTAGATGCTAAGGACTGAGAAAACCATTTCCATACACACACACACACACACACACACACACACACACACTCACTAGCAAGAAACTGTATGCCCTGCCTAATTTTTTTATGATGTGTAGATGCTTCCCCGAAATTTTATCCTGTAAATAATGCAATCATACATATGCTTAGGACCACAAAGTGTCAGTGTGTACCAAACCTGAAAGCATAATAGCAGGTTTAAGAGGTCTTGCGACTAGGTAAAAAGTGCTAAAACTTTCTTTGTCTTTGACTAAATCTTATTTATATCACCTTACTCTTCTGTAATTAAATGAAACAAACTTTTCCCCTTTGATTTCAGTTTGCTTTTTCACTCAGCCACAGTAATTCTCCCAGGAATGCTTTAGTCAGTGAAGAGGTAGCTTGGGTTCCTATACTTGAATCCCTAGTTGACAGCTCAGCTTTACATGTCAAATTAGAACAAAACAAAACAAGAAAACATAAAATCGACTACGTACTTCCTCCATCTACACATTTATGGTAAAAATTCAAGAATTCACAGAATGGTGAATACAGAGATCTCTGCTTGTTTCGTACACTCTTTATTTCTTACATTTGCATTCTAAGTTATACAGTTCTATATAAAAATAAATACTAAGATCAATGCTCTTTCTCAAATCTTAAAAGAACTCAAGATCTTCTAATTTACATCATAATTTTTCAAAGAAAGAATCCCTGCGTAATATTTTATCTATGATATTTTCAGCCTAAGATCTTGGATTAGCTTTTTTTGTTAAATATATTTTTAAAAAGTTATTGACAGAATGGATGATTTGTTATGATAATGATGAATTTGTGTTAACCATTTAACAAAGTGTCTAATAATTAGATGAATTACACAAAACCTAGTTTAAATAGATTTCTAATTAATTTTCAATGTAAGAACTAACTTGGATATTGTTTGAAATTATAAAATAGTTCTGAACATAAAAATGTCTCTGGCATAGGATATCAATTTGTAAAATAAAAGTGAAAATTTAATGTTTTTAATATGTAAAATAAATTGTATCAGTAATAACATTTTGACTTTAAACAGAAGAAAATTATATAATAATCATCACCATATGGTAAATATGAGAAAAATCATCCTACAAAATTGTTTATTGAAAACAATGTTTTGGGTTTATTTCTTTCTAATAAAAAAAATGTCTTAAATTTCCATTCTAAGAATTCAAATATTTAATGACAGAAAAGAATACTTGTGTTAGATATTTTTCCTTTTGCACCTTTAGAACTCTCCAAGTAACCCCTGAGAATGTTTTCTTAGAATGGTTTCCATGTATCTGAGAAGCTTTTCAACTGAAGTCTTTCTATTTACTTCAAGTGAACAAATAGCTGCAGGATTAGAAGTAAATTAAAAATTAAAAACTTTAGATTTCTCTTTAGAACAGTTACGGAACAGCATTGGATTTATTCTCATGCTCTCTCTTTGCTTTCCCCACACCTAACTATCTGCAGCCTTATAAAACAGCCTGGGATTATGTAATGACTAACTCATGATTAGAGTTTTAGTTCCTTTGGAACCACTAAGATATCTTGCCAATATATTACTGCTGTATGTCTCTTTCATCTATTTTTAAATCTTATCTTGGCTATGAACTATTTATAAGGTTTGGAAGCATAATTTTACTTCATCTGCAAGATAACCTCAGGATCTAGGTATTTGTTTCCATTTTATAAATGAAGGCATTGAGTATCAAAGTTTAGGTAGCATGGTAAGTGTCATTACAGTGATAAACAAGAAGAAATAGAGAAAAATTCTTTCTGTTCTATTTATGGCTTCTCCCTATGTATACATTTTTTTTTCTATCCACCTATACTCATCTTCCTTTCAACAACCAGTCACTTACTTATAAGAAGGAAATGATGAATACAAGGCTGGAAGAAAGGAATTAAATGAAAAAGAAAACTATAATCTTCTACTGTATACAACACATTTTCCTCTTCCACTTCAAGTCCTTTAAAGAGTGACATGTTTTAGGGTTTAAAAATTAAAATGCTTGCAGAGGTCAGGTAGGAAAATTTCAAGTGAAGAAGTTCAGCACTGCCAGTTATTAAAAGGTAGTGCATGGTCCAGAAAATCTCAAAGAGAGTACTGGAACTCAGTTTGATGTCATTCGAAGAAGACATAGAAGATCAGAGGTTGATAGATCTTCCATTTATTCAAAGGCAGTCAAAAATCCAAACATTTATGCAAAATCTGATTTTTAATTTCACACAATGAATTGAAAATTACAACCAATTTGCAACTTTTCATATGTAGTCTTTATTAACTCTTCCTATATTATTCTTTAACTGTTGGATTCTGTCACTCACCCTCTTCAATAAATGAGGTTGTGGATGACTAACATGTTGTTTTGAATGTATATTAATTCATGTTTTAATTGATTAATGAACAATTTGGAATTGTTTTGTATCTATTCAATAGAAGATTATTCCACTCAATTTTCTTTACTGTTTCTGTGTTATTAGTTTCATGAATTACCAAATTTCAGGTATCATCTGTCATACCAACAACTCCCAAACTTAAGCATTTAACACAGATTGCTATTCAGGCTTTCTAGAAATATTCAAATATCTCATATTAACATATCCAGAGGACACCTTAAGGGTGGTTCGAGGTTGTTTTAAACCTCGGTAAATGTCATTTTACATTACTCTATTTTTGTTTCATAGATCTTCAATGTTGTTTTACTGCACCTTTAATTATGTGATAATTTCGTTGGATAATATATCCCCTACACGAGTGTAAATTCTATAGGGACAGTAATTTCATCTTTTATCTCCACTCTGAATTTTATCACCTAGTATGCCGCTTGGAAGATCGCATGGCTTGCCAGGAAACAATTTATTGCTTTTCAGTTACACATGTACTCTTTCCTCAGTAAATTTTGTCACAGTGAGGGCGATGCTAAACCAGCACAGTAGAGGGCGCTGGAGGAACGGAGCGAAGGGCAATACTCCTCTGCGATGACTGGCTGCTTGTAGTAAGTACAAGGTATTGAGTGTGAGAACCACTGGTGTCGCTCTACCTGAGGTCCCTAGGTCCCTCAGCAACTTAGCAGTCAGGGAATGACTGGGCACAGCTTTATCCGCAGGAACACCACAAATTCCAGGCTTCCTGGTGCTGATTCCCTGTGCTCAACCAACGCCTGCGAATGCCTCGATCCTAAAATTTTGTCATTTTCCTATTGCTTCTGCAAGCAATGACCTAAGTCTACTGAGAGTGATCCCATTATTTGCCACCCGGGATGAAGATTAAAGATTAGCTCTAACTGCAGCAAGTAATCGAACTCCTTTGCTACCCAGTGGGCTACAACTGTACCTTTTCAAACAGGTATGGCTTTAGTAGGAGGTGACTTTCCTTCCAAATTTGCCCCCTTTTCAACCCTAGGGTACCATATACAGCTTTCTTAGATTTTGTCGTTAGTTTTCTATCAAGGATCAATTTTGCTTATCCTTTATCTTACTACTGTTTATTATACCTTGGGAACATAGATTGACACAAACTAAATGTTTTTGAATAAATACGTAATTCCTCAGTCCAAATTAGTTTAATTACTTTAGAAGAAATCTGCAGGACTTCTTCAATGTTTCTAGGCATGATAACTGTGTGTCAAAAGATAAATCTCAGATTTGAGGTTGGGTCAGATTTTATACCTGTTTATAAATGTTTATAATATCCTTAAATATTTGGTGTCCAGAATAAATTTAAATGTTATGCAAGTAAGCAAGAAAAAAATTAAGTAGAAAATTGGGCAAACTATTAATATCAAATTGTAATAAAAGAGGACATCTGAGTTTTCAATATACAGTTATGTGTTACTTGACTGATGTATTGGTTAATAACTGATTGCATGTACAAGAGTGGTCCCAGATATTAAAATGAAGCTGACAATCCTATCACCTAATGGCATCATAGCTAACATAATGTCCCTAGCATAATGCAACAAAAGAGGTAGAGTCTGTGGTGATGCTGGTGTAAACAAACCTACTGCACTGTTCTTTCTGTAAAGAAATAGCAGATGCATAATACTTGATTATGATAATAACTGACTTACGTTATTGTCATAATAACACTATATTTTATCATTATATTAGACTTACACACCTCACATACATGTATATATTAGAAAAAGAAGACTTGAAAAGACAGTGAAATTAAGATTTGTTGAGTTTGTGATAGATGCCAGTTTACATATCAGCTGTTGTATACTATTTAAAATAGTTTCCATCCTGTGTATGAAGTAGGTTACCATTTTTATTCCAATTTTAAAGATTAGGACTACAGGAAGCACAACTTGTGAATAGCAGAGATTTATTTAAAGGAAGACCCTTATTTCCTGAAGACCCTATACTTCTTTTTTTTTTATTGTAAACAAATGGGATACATGTTGTTTCTCTATTTGTATATGGAGTCAAGGCATACCATTTGTGTAATCATAAATATACATAGGGCAATGTTGTTTGATTCATTCTGTTATTTTTTTCCCTTCTCCCCCACCCCTCCCACCCCTCTTTTCCCTCTATACAGTCTTTCCTTCCTCCATTCTTACCACCCTCCTTATCCCTAACCCTAAACCTAACCCTAAGCCTAACGCTAACCCCTGCAACCCCCCATTATATGTCCTCATCCGCTTATCAGTGAGATCATTCGTCCTTTAGTTTTTTGAGATTGGCTTATCTCACTTAGCATGATATTCTCCAATTTCGTCCATTTGCCTACAAATGCCATAATTTTATCATTCTTCATGGCGGAGTAATATTCCATTGTATATATATGCCACCATTTCTTTATCCATTCATCAACGGAAGGGCATCTAGGTTGATTCCACAATCTGGCTATTGTGAATTGAGCAGCAATGAACATTGATGTGGCTTATCTCTGCAGTATGCTGATTTTAAGTCCTTTGGGTGTAGGCCAAGGAGTGGGATAGCTGGGTCAAATGGTGGTTCCATTCCAAGCTTTCTGAGGAATCTCCATACTGCTTTCCAGAGTGGCTGCACTAATTTGCAACCCCACCAGCAAAGTATGAGTGTACCTTTTTCCCCACATCCTCGCCAACACCTATTGTTGCTTGTGTTCTTGAAAATCGCCATTCTAAAAGGGGTGAGATGAAATCTTAGGGTTGTTTTGATTTGCATTTCTCTTATTACTAGAGATGCTGAACATTTTTTCATATATCTGTTGATTGCTTGTATATCTTCTTCTGTGAAGTGTCTTTTCATTTCCTTAGCCCATTTGTTAATTGGATTATTTGTATTCTTGGTGTAGAGTTTTTTGAGTTCTTTATATATTCTGGAAATTAGCGTTCTATCTGAAGTATGAGTAGCAAATATATTCTTCCACTCTGTAGGCTCTCTCTTCACATTACTGAGAGTTTCCTTTGCTGAGAGAAAGCTTTTTAGTTTGAATCTATTCCAGTTGTTGATTCTTGCTTTTATTTCTTGTGCTGTGGGAGTCCTGTTAAGGAAGTCTGATCCTAAGCCAACAAGTTTAAGGTTTGGACCTACTTTTTCTTCTATAAGATGCAGGGTCTCTGGTCTGATTCCAAGGTCCTTGATTCATTTTGAGTTGAGTTTTGTTTAGGGTGAGAGATAGGGGTTTAATTTCATTCTGTTGCATATGGTTTTCCAATTTTCCCAGCACCATTTGTTGAAGAGGCTATCTTTTCTCCATTGCATATTTTTGGCCCCTTTGTCTAGTATGAGAAAATTGTATTTATTTGGGTTTGTGTCCATGTCCTCTATTCTGTACCGTTGATCTACCTGTCTATTTTGTTACCAATACCATGCCGTTTTTGTTACTATTGCTTTATAATAGAGTTGAAGGTCTGGTATTGCGATACCCCATGCTTCGCTCTTTCTGCTAAGGATTGCTTTAACTATTCTGAGTTTCTTATTCTTCCAGATGAATTTCATAATTGCTTGCTCTACTTATATAAGGTACATCATTGGGATTTTAATTGGAAGTGCATTGAATCTGTATAGCACTTTAGGTAGTATGGCCATTTTGACAATATTAATTCTGCCTATCCAAGAACATGGGAGATCTTTCCATCTTCTAAGGTGTTCTTTAATTTCTTTCTTTAGTGTTCTGTAGTCCTCATTGTAGAGGTCTTTCACTTCTTTTGTGAGATTGATTCACAAGTATTTTATTTTTTTCGATGCTATTGTGAATGGGGTAGTTTTCCTAACTTCTCTTTCTGAAGATTCATCACTTATGTATAAAAATGCATTGGATTTATGAGCATTGATCTTGTATCCTGCTACTTTACTGAATTCACTTATGAGTTCTAAAAGTTTTCTGGTGGAATTTCCAGGTTCCTCTAAATATATAATCATGTCATCAGCGAACAGGGATAGTTTGAGTTCTTTTCCAATTTGTATACCTTTAATTTCTTTGGTTTGTCTAATTGCTCTGGCTAGAGTCTCAAGGACGATGTTGAATAGAAGTGGGGAAAGAGGGCATCCCTGCCTTGTTCCAGTTTTTAGGGGGAATGCTTTCAGTTTTTCACCATTTAGAATGATATTGGCCATGGACTTAGTGTAGATGGCCTTTACAATGTTAAGGAATGTTCCCACTATCCCTATTTTTTCTAGTGTTTTGAGCATGAAGGGATGCTGTATTTTATCAAATGCTTTTTCTGCATCTATTGAAATAATCATGTGATTCTTAACTTTAAGTCTGTTGATATGGTGAATGACATTTATTGATTTCCGAATGTTGAACCAACCTTGCATCCTGGGATAAAACCCACTTGATCATGGTGCACTATCTTTTTGTTATATTTTTGTATGCAATTTGCTAAAATTTTTTGAGAATTTTTGCGTCGATGTTCATTAAGGATATTGGTCTGAAATTTTCTTTCCTCAATGTGTCTCTGTCTGGTTTAGGTATCAGGGTGATATTGGCTTCATACAATGAGTTTGGGAGGGTTCCCTCCTCTTCTATGTCATGGAATACTTTGAGGAGTATTGGAATGAGCTCTTCTTTAAAGGTTTTGTAGTACTCGGCTGAGAACCCATCTGGTCCCAGACTTTTCTTTGTTGGTAGGCTTTTGATGACCTCTTCTATTTCACTGCTTGAAATTGATTTAATTAAGTTGTGTATGTCCTCCTCATTCAGTTTAGGTAATTCATATGTCTCTAGAAACTTGTTGATGTCTTCGAGGTTTTCTGTTTTGTTTGAGTATAGATTTTCAAAATAGCTTCTAATTATGTTTTGTATTTCAGTCGTGTCTGTTGTGATATTTCCTTGTTCATTCTGAATTTTAGTAATTTGAGTTTTCTCCCTCTTTCTCTTTGTTAGTGTGACTAAGGGTTTATCAATTTTGTTTATTTTTTCAAAGAACCAACTATTTATTTTGTTAATTTTTCCGATTGTTTCTTTTGTTTCAATTTCGTTGATTTCGGCTCTGATTTTAACTATTTCCTGTCTTCTACTACTTTTGATGTTGGTCTGTTCTTCTTTTTCTAGGGCTTTGAACTGTAGTGTTAAGTCGTTTATTTGTTGATTTCTACTTCTTTTCTTGAATGCACCCCATGAAATAAATCTTCCTCTAAGTACTGCTTTCATAGTGTCCCACAGATTTTGATATGATGTGTCTTTGTTCTCGTTTACTTCTAAGATTTTTTTTATTTCCCTCCTGATGTCTTCTGTTATCCATTCATCATATAATAGTGTATTATTTAATCTCCAGGTATTGGAGAAGTTTCTGTTTTTTATTCTGTCATTTATTTCTAATTTCAATCCATTATGATCTGATAGACTACAAGGTAGTATCTCTATCTTCTTGTATTTGCTAACAGTAGCTTTGTGGCATAAAATATGGTCTATTTTAGAGAAGGATCCATGTGTTGCTGAGAAGAAAGTGTATTCGTTCTTTGTTGGATGGTATATTCTATATATGTCGGTTAAGTGTAAATTGTTGATTGTGTTATTGAGATCTATGGTTTCTTTATTCAATTTGTGTTTGGAAGATCTATCCAGTGGTGAGAGAGGTGTGTTAAAATCGCCTAGTATTATTGTGTTGTGGTCTATTTGATTTCTGGAATTGAGAAGGATTTGTTTGACATACATGGATGAGCCAATGTTCAGGGCATAGATATTTATGATTGTTATGTCTTGCTGATTTAGGCTTCCCTTAAGCAGTATGTAATGTCCTTCTTTATCCCTTCTGACTAGTTTTGGTTTGAAATCCATATTATCTGAAATGAGGATGGATACTCCAGCTTTTTTGCTGTGTACATATGCATGGTATGTTTTATCCCATCCTTTCACCTTTAGTCTATGGGTAACTCTTTCTATGAGATGAGTATCTTGCAGGCAGCATATTGTTGGATTTTTCTTTTGAATCCAATCTGCCAATCTATATTTTTTGATTGATGAGTTCAGCCACTAACATTCAGGGTTATTATTGTGATATGATTTCTATTCCCAGTCATTTGACTCATTTTTATTTTTTTGACATGATTTGGTTTCTCCTTTATTTGGCTATTCCTTTAGGCTAGTTCCTCCCATTGCTGATTTGCATCGTTGTTTTTCATCTCTTTCTCATGGAATATTTTGCTGAGAATGTTCTGTAATGACGGCTTTCTTTTTGTAAATTCCTTTAGCTTTTGTTTATCATGGAAGGATCTTATTTCGTTGTCAAATCTGAAAGTAAGTTTTGCTGGGTATAAGATTCTTGGTTGGCATCCGTTTTCTTTCAGGGCCTGGTAAATGTTGTTCTAGGCCCTTCTAGCTTTTAGGGTCTGGATTGAAAAATCTGCTGATATTCTTATTGGTTTCCCTCTGAATGTAATTTGATTCTTTTCTCTCGTGGTCTTTAAAATTCTGTCTTTATTTTGTATGTTAGGTATTTTCATAATAATGTGCCTTGGTGTGTGTCTGTTGTAATTTTGTATATTTGGAGTCCTATAAGCCTCTTGTACTTGGTTTTCCATTTCATTCTTCATATTTGGGATATTTTCTGATATTATTCCATTGAATAGATTGTTCATTCCTTTGGTTTGTTTCTCTAAACCTTCCTCAATCCCAATAATTCTTATATTTGACCTTTTCATGATTTCCCATAATTCTTGTAGATTCTGTTCATGATTTCTTACCATCTTCTCTGTTTGGTCAAATTTATATTCAAGATTAAATATTTTGTCTTCAATGTCTGAGGTTCTGTCTTCCAGGTGTTCTATCCTATTGGTTATGCTTTCTATGGAGTTTTTAATTTGGTTTATTTTTTCTTTCATTTCAAGGTTTTCTGCTTTTTTTTTTTTTCAGTATCTTTAACTCTTTATTGAAATGATCTCTTGCATCCCTTATTTGCTCTTTTAACTGTTGATTGGTGCGATCATTTAATGCCTTATTTGCCCTTTCATCTCCTCCTTCAATGCCTGCATTTGCTCTTTCATTTCCTCATTTGCTTCCCTGATTGTTTTAATTATATACATTCTGAACTCACTTTCTGACATTTCTTCTGCTGTGCTGTCATTGGATTTTATTGATATAGTATCTAGGTTTGTTTGGGACATTTTCTTCCCTTGTTTTCTCATATTGGTCAGATGTCAGTGGTACTCTGAGATATTGCAGATTTCCTCTATTGGCTTATGGTGCCCCTGTAGATTTCCAGTGTATCACCTCCCAGCCTTCAGTAGCCTGAAGTCTTGGAGGAACTGATAATGCAGTGCTTCTGAAGAAAACTGCCCCTAGCCTGCTACTGGTTCCAGGGCTTGGAACTGGCGCTGGGCGGAAAGGCTCTCAGTGGGGGGCCTGCTCTGAGAAGCTGGCCATGTGGAAGGAGCCCACCGCCGAAGTGTGCAGGGCTGCCTGGGGAAGACTCTAGCTGCCCTGCCCTGCTCTGATAAGCCACCTCTATCCGGGCCTGCCGCCCAGGCTGAGCTTCACCTGGTGGGGGAGACTCACCTGTGGCTCTATTTTAGTCCGAGTCTCTCAATGCCTCCCCTTCTTGAATCCTGGGTTCTGGAGTGACTGGAGATGCAGTCACCCTCTAGTCTGCCATCTTGGATCACCGAGCCTATACTTCTAACACAATATTCTAGGTTGGCTGTAAAATAAACTAAATAAATTGGAAAGTGATAACAGTCTTGTGTTTAAGTTATAATTAATTACAAATGATTTCTAAGTTATTGTTTCTTACATTTGCTTATATTTTTATATTTTTGGCATTGTTTCCTCATCTGAAAC
Source organism: Sciurus carolinensis (assembly GCF_902686445.1). Classification (NCBI taxonomy): domain Eukaryota; kingdom Metazoa; phylum Chordata; class Mammalia; order Rodentia; family Sciuridae; genus Sciurus; species Sciurus carolinensis. The sequence goes on along the minus strand of NC_062217.1, from coordinate 58,050,130 downwards.
TTGAGTGTTACATTAGTTTTATAAGAGTTATTATACTTTCTCAGCAAATTTATCACTGTAGGGACAAGAAACTTAATAGGTAATGTAAGTACATGAACAATTAAATAATATCCATTATTTAGTTAGCTTATATTATTTATGTATGTTTCCTGTTTAAACATCATTCTCCCTACAGGAAACCATACAAGTTAATATGAAGATCTTGCAGAATCAAAGTCTCACAAGTTTGTTTTATGAGTATGTTGTTACCATAAACTATGGTTTAATACATTTCTTTGTGGTCATGTGGAAGGTACAAAAGTATAGAATTTATGTATTAAACATAATATAAAGTATTAATATTTTTCTATTCAGAACCTAATATTTTCAACTACATAACGACTTTTCCCATGTTTTCGAATTTTCAAACAAATGTTTTATTTGGTTAAATTATAAACACTTGAAATTTATAATACCTGAATATTATAAATACTAATGATTTAAGTTGAGAATAACCTAACCATGTTGGAAAACATGGAATATATTGAGGGGGGAGGTGGTTGTGTTGTAGATTTAAACAGGATTTGGAAAATAGCCTCATATAAGAGGGTATTGTAGAATCGGGTAGAGTTTTAAGATTTTGAAGATTTGTTCTACAAAATGGTGATATGAATAACACAATAGATAACCAATTTTTAAACACTGTGCCTCAATTGTCTCCCTGAATTTATAGATGTTTATGCCTCAATAACTGAGTATTTCTTATATTTGCTCTTATCCTTCAGTAAGTAGAGTAGATTTCATATACCTATTATAAAGAATTTCTTAGGTGGAGTTTTTTGTCTCCTTAACTGGTGATACAGCAATTTTCAAACCACTTATTATTTAAATTACATTATTTGTCCTCAATCTAAAAGCCAGATTCCTGAACAATCAGTTTGCATTTATTCCTTTGTAGATAGAAGATTGTTTACCATGATGTTTCATAGATGAATGTTATTTTTTAGAAAAATTGCTTATTTAACCTAGGTGCCCTTCGACAGATGAATAGATAAAGAAGATGTGATATATACACACAATGAAATATTACTCAGTCATAGTAAAGAATCAAATTATGGCATTTGCCACTAAATGGATAGAACTGGGGAATATCATGCTAAGTAAAATAAACCAATCTTCAAAGATCCAAAGGCTGAACATTTTCTCTGATATGTGGATGCTAACTCACAATAAGGGGAAGGGGAATATGGAGGAATAAAAGTATTTTGAATTTTACAAAGAAAAAACTCTGTCTCTTTTTTTCTTTTTCTCTTCTGATTGTTTTTAAAATTTATTTTATTTTTTATATTTTCATCAATGAACTTGAATTGTTTTTATTAACTTTTATACTCATGTAGATTCATATGATAAAAATTTAAATGCAAAACATTTTCATCACTCAAAAACTTCTTTATGATATCTTTGTATGGATATGCCTTCTCCTCCCTTTAAGTCCTGCAGGCACTAATGCTGTTCTCCATTGCTCTGATTTTGTATTTATCTAGAAATTAAATATAGATAAAATAAAATACTATATAACATTTTGACTCTTGCTTCTAATCAATAGTCTGTTCTTTTTCATTAATGGGTAGTAGTTCATTGTGAATACACCAGTTTGTTTACCCGTTTGCCCACTGAAGGATAATCAGATGTTTCCATTCATTGTCAAGTATGGAGAGAGCTTCTATGAATACTTTTGGATAGACTGTGTGTTTTTAAGTGAAGAACTATTTTCTTTTCTCCTTCTCTATGGATCTTTAAGTATAAATTTTAAAAGTTTTGACTTACAATGTACAGAAATTAATATACAATCACTTATTTGCCAAATATTTGGGGTTTTGTTTGTTTCTTTGTTTGGTTTTTATCCTTGCCAATTCCTCATGCTGAGAGTGGAAGCTGAATAGCTAATCCCCCAATGTCTAGGAAAAATGAGAATGGAAATTGTCCCAATACCCTGTCCTATGTAGCACAGACTAGCTAAACGACCTATGAGTTTTTCCTGCCCTTTGTCCCATTTTGCCCCCTCTTCAGATCAACTAAATTTACATATGTAAGTCACCTGAATTTTCTCTCTGTAAATTGTAACTGTTCTTTGGGACCAGCAGGAGACACAATGGAGATGCTTCTTCCCTGTTAAATCAAAACAATTTGAATTTTCCCTTTTTCCATCTTTTACTTGTTTCTTATGTGGGCAGGTGGATGAATCCAGTCAGCCAGGATCCAGGAAGGGTTCCTGGGCTAATTATATTACTGTTAAGAAATAAAATTTAAAATACTATGTTCTTGCCAGGCATGGTGGCACAGGACTGTAATCCCTAGGATCTGGAGGCTGAGAAAGGAGGACAAGTTTGAGGTCAACCACAGCAACTTAGCCAGGCTGTAAGCAACTTAGTGAGACCCTATCTCAAAATAAAAAATAAAAAGGTCTAGGGAAGTGGCTCTGTGGTAAATCACCCCTGAATTCAGTCCCCAGTATGAAAAAAAAAAAAAAAAAAAGCTGTATTCTTTCATTTCATCAAGATTTAAGCTTACTTTCTTATTGAGTCAAAGTAATGTGTAGAAGAGAAAACTTTTCCTCATAATTTGAAAATACAACTTAAAAAGAAAGCTCCTTCCTGTGGTTCACTATCCTACCAGATTTAATTCCAGTTTTTGCTTCCAGTTCTAAACACTATCAATCCCCAAGATGGTAGAAATCTCTTTCAGAACCACCATTATATTTTCTTAGGGCATTCATCAAAAGTTTGGTGTATTATTCCAGGCTGAAAATATATCAGTGCAAATATACTTGCAATCTCCATAGTATCAAAGTTGGAATACCCAAGAGTTCATGATTGGTCATTTTTATCCATGAATGTATCATAATGGCCTGATATATGGCCAGGAAACAAATTTTGTTTTTGGACATGGTTCTTCTGATTAACTAACATCTTATCACAAAGAATGGCACTAATAGTAAAAATTTCAGGCTGTGGGTTTTTAATCATTGACCCAACGTGGTAAGTGTGAAATATTATTAGATGAAAAAAACAACACCACAGTTTATGAGTTGTGAAGTAATCCATCAAGAAGCATGTAAAAGTATTATCATTTACTTTACACTCTGTGTGAGATGGTGGTGGAGGAAAAAAAAATAAGCTGTGCTTCCACTTCTTAAGTAGGTTTCAATTTCATAAAATCAATTTTACCATAAAAGTCAAAGGAGTACATTTACTCCACTAAGTTCTTTCTGTTAAATATTCTCAACTGGCATCCTTGGGCACTATTTGCTTTATTTTTTTAGTAAAAGTTTCCTCAAAAGTGCTAGTCAAACAAGTATTTTAATTACACCTCTATTCAGATCATTTTCAAATTATATCTATAAATTTGAACTTTCATTTGTATCCCAGAAATACTTTCATATTGAGTCTCTTTTGTTTATTTAACAGATGCATTTATTAACCACCTTCTTACATGCAACTCTCTAAGCTCTGTGACAATACCTCTCTAAGTTTTTATATCTTATTATCTTGGAGTAATCTTTGCGTCTTTTTGTTTTTTTTGTTTTTTTTTTTTTTTGGTACCAGGAATTGAACTCAGGGACACTCAAACACTGAACCACATTCCCAGTCCTTTTTTGTATTTTATTTAGAGACAGGGCCTCACCAAGTTGCTTAGGGCCTTGCTAAGTTGCTGAGGCTGGCTTTGAACTCAAGATTCTCCTCTCTCAGCCTCCGGAACTTCTGGGATTGCAGGTGTGCACCAGTGCGCAATCTTTTTTTCTTGATCAATGAAATGTAACATAACTTGAGCATCAGATCAGGTAATTATAATTTTGACTTACCAATTATCTCTACCTAGAAATATTATCAGGATATATTCCCCCAGAATTTTCTGATACTTGTCAGAAATCTTTCTGTTTTCTTGGGGTGTACATGCAAAGTGACATTTTCTTATTTGATTTTATGATTTTAATCTAGAAGTTGAATTTTTAAATATTATGTAATATGTTCTGCCTAACAGATCATCAACAATTCATTTCAGGTCTTTACTCACAGATATGGGCCTATGGCCTTAGTTTATTATCTGTCTGCCTCACTTATCTATCCCAAGATTAATTGCAAAATTCTGAATATCTATCTGCCTTTTCTTCACTTTCCCCTTATTTTGAAGTCCCTTTTCTTCCTTATTTTTTAAATTACCTTCAATGAGAGTGAACCTCAGTGTTGAATTAACGTGGTTGGGTAAGAGATTTCAGTGTTGAATTAATGTGGTTGGGTAAGAGATGTAGAGAAATGAACACCTTTAAATGCGTTTTTAGGTAAGGAAAATATTCCCTTAAGTAAGGATTATTGAAATAGGGTGATGGAATTTACTTCACCTACTTTGTGGAATTAGGTGAAAGATTGAGAGGAGTATAGCTTCAGTGATTCCCTTCCCCAGGTGAATGGGTTCCTCCTGTCAGTTATAAATTCATTAACAAAAAAAATAATAATAATAAGAGAAAGAAAACTTTTCCTTTCCTCCATTATAGGAAATATGTCCAAGTAGTCTTATCTGATTTTATGCTGTCTTTGTCTAAGAATGGATGGTTAAATTTTGTGTTCTATGGCTTGTGGAGACAGAAGATGGTGAGAGAGTTTCAAGTGGGTTTTCTCAGGGGTTGGGCAAATTGAAGCTCTAATTCTTTGAGATAAGAGGTTTAATATGGAATCAGAAATAGACCCAGCAATCCTGAAACTGAGATAACTAAAAGGTTTGAATGAGACTGAAGGAATAATCTGGAATGATATGCATATGTATGTCTTTATGAAGACTGAGTTTGAATGCTTATCAATTCTTATCTGAGATTCTAGGGGAAGGCTCAGTGTCTGAAAGTCCCCTGAAAAGGAGGATCTTCAGAGGATTTACCCACCTCTAAAAATGCCCTGTAGTCGCCATCAACAGTGCGAGCAATGAACAAAATCATCCCCATTTTTCTGAACTGTATAAATTATAGGACTTGTAAAAACTTACAAGCGACAACTTTGGTAAAACATTAGAAATTAACTGTGAAGGAAATGAGGAGACAGGGACGATTTACTTTCCTCAGAAGGGGAAAAAGAAGAAGAAACATAATGTTTCTTTTCACCTTTAAAAAGTACTAAGTACCCTTCAATTTTAGTCAACTGTGAAGTTTCATATTAAACCTCACTTAGAAGAATGAACTCTTTCAGGAAACGGGTATTTTTTTAAGTGTCTAATGCGGAAAAATTATATAGTGCTACGGTTGCGAGACAACTTATATATTTATTATGACAAACACTGCTTTCTCATTATTTACTGAGAAGAACGCCAAAGAATAATGAGCAACTTCATACATGCTTAGTTGTGTGCTTGAGGGTATTTGTTCATTTTCATTCATTCAGTACTTATTGAACCCTTGGTTAGTGTATGTACACACACACACACACACACACGCACACACACACACACACACAGTTGTCTGTCTTTATCTTATTTTAAAATTCTGATTTCTAGTACTTTGTCACTGCAAATATCTTCTCTCAGTTATATTTTATCTTTTTAATCATCTTAATTGTTACCTTAGATGAGGTGAAAATTTTGATTTTAGTTCCAACTAAATATTTTGATATTTATTTTCAGTTTCAATCTTTTCTACATTCTGTTTAAGAAGTCTTCCTAACTCAAAAATGTGAAGATACTCTCCTCTGTTTTCTCCTAGTAGCCTTATATGTTATCTTACATGTTTTGGTTTACTGTCTATCCTAAATTAATAACTTTTTTATGGCATAAGCCTAAAGTTGAAGGGTTTTATTTCTTGACTAATATAAATATCAAATTTCTCCAGAAGAACTTATTAAGAAACAGGCTATATTTTCTCTATTTTTCATATGTCATGTGAACCTATAGGATTGAATCTGTTTTTGGATTCACTTATGTTCTATTAATGCATACTATTTGTCTAATACACTATCCTAAATTATTGTGGATTTATAGATAGTCATTTTATATATTTATATATTGCTTTTCTTGTATGACTTGGATCTTCTCTTTCCTTTGACTCTGATTTCCACATAAAAATAAAAATGCAACCAAACAAAATTTTAAAGTGGAAAACTTTCTATGACCTAAAATATTAGAGGATACAGACAAAAGTGCTTCTACTTTTAAAGTCAATTAATTAAATCATTTAACTTAGAAATAAATAATTAAATATTCAATTTCACTTAAGCAAAGGCAGTAGAAGGAGCAAGATTAATTTTAAAAAATTTGAAAGAGGAAAATTACAAAGTATAATGAGAAATCTTTTAGGAAAAATGGATACAGGTAAATAGCTAGAAAATCTAATGAAAAGAAATTTGTTTAAAAAAAACTTGAAATAAGACTGGGCCATTAGTGTGTACAGAGGCTACCCACAATATGTAATGTACTTCAAAGTATACTAATACTACATATGTTTGAAAATAATATTTTCAACTGTGTGAAGAAGGCTGCAGGAACAGAACATCATAAAGCAATACTAATAATGGTACATTAAATAACTGTACCAAGAAAGAAGATGGAAAATGCTGTTTGATATACTAGAAAATATTGAGGATTATAATATACATTATTAAGATATAGGAATCATTATTCATTTTATACATAAAAATAGAACTTAATTTAATTAGTGTTATCTTACTCATTTTTATTTTCAGCATTTAAAAAAATAAATTAATGAATGTATGTTCCCCTGTGAAATAAAGCTTAATTTGTAATCTTAGGAAAACAGTAGTATTTTTTATTAAATTAATGAATTATTCTGCAATCTAAAAAAACCAAAATTCTTCACAAGCATTATGGAATAGTCTGGAATCTTAAGTAAAACATTGAAATGTATGCAGTGGAATAATTTTAATACAAATACAGTTTAAATAAAGTTTAGACATTAAAATTAAAATTTTTACAATTTTCCTTAAAGTATTAAATCTAACTGAATATGCACAAAAGTATGTTTATGCAAGAAATAAAAGGACATAATATCTATTAACAAAAAGTGATGAGGCATCATTCTGCACTTAGATTATGCTTATTCCATCTCACCTTGCCCCTAATTATTATTCATTTAACCACTTGTGTCTCAGAGGTTTTCAGATATAAAGGAAAATTGCAGCTTAAAGCAAAAATTTAATACCCAAAAGCCTTCATATTCATACACCTGGATAAACTTTTACAATTCATAGAAGCATTTCTGTCTCTTATCACTGCATCAGTTAAATGAGGTTAACAACTCTCATTTTTTTAACCTTAGGCAGCCTCTTCAGGGAACAATAGGAGTTTGAAAATGAGATTCTTTAATTCTTTATTTATCTTATTTGTCAACTTCTTAAAGTAAATGAATGCCACTCCCCACAAAACCATAACATGCCCACTTCCCTTGATAGTCTAGTAGAATCACAAATTCTGTGAAAACACCTTATGTTAAATTGTAGATCACAATAGCTCATAGGATTGTATTCTCTGCTTACTTAAAAATCTAATAATACAAATATTAATTATACATATAATATTATCATATGTAAGAGATCATTTCTCAAATCAGTTTTTCTTCTAATTGTGATTGAATGAAATCATGCTTTGTGATCTTATAAGAAAAGTAGGGCTGTATTCAACATATAACTCAGAGACTCTTAACTAATGAGTTATGTAACTAATTTAGAGATAAAAATAAAACCACATTGACTGACTTCTATTCTGATTTTCACTAAAATTGTTTTAACTTTTCTAACCTATTACTCCTATCTTATCCCTCTCTCCCAGTTTGACACATTATATTCAATTAGTAAATATAGCTAGGGAAACATGACTTTTTTTTTCTGTTTATATAGGTGGTATGGTAGATATTGTTTATTTTACATGCTACTTTTACCCCATTTTCCAGAAAACCATGATTTCTAAAAGGCAAACCCCTCATTCCCATATGAGAATGCAGTGATTATAAACTTTTGCATAGTGACCACATCAATAATGCAGGGGAAGAATTAATGAAGAATTATTGAAATTAAAGTAAATTATTGAAATGAAAGCAGTACTTTCATTTTCCAATTCTGGTTATATATTGGTGACAAAATTTACTACATAGAGTTTATTTTTAATAATGATTTCAAACAAAATTTCAAAACAGTTTATTTGCTCATGAAGTGAGGAGGGGAGATTACTAGGAGATTTATGTATATAAATATTCTTGCACACTGTGCATAGAGTTATTGAATAAATGGTTTAAGAAGAGTAAGAAAAATGAAAATGAAGTTTAGGCCCATTAAAATATGATATATTTTTGACTTGGATTATAATGAGGTTTATTTGGGGGGGGCAGGAGTATAGTTGTAAAAGGAAAAAATGATTTCATTAAAATATAGAAGATGCAAGCATTATAATCAATATCTTAAAAATCTCATGGATTTTCAATTGCCTTGTGGAATAAATGAGGAAAATAAAAACTGTTGACCCAGCTTGATGAGCTAATTTTTTTTTAAATACTTGTTTTAAAGGAGTGCCTGATATAAGTTGTTTGGCCAAGTTTCTAATTTTGCCAAGTTTCTGATTTCTGAACTGTCATTTGAATTAAACTTTGTTTTATTGTCTAGTTCCTTGCATGGGCAGACATAACATAAGAAAAGAATTAAGGAACTAGGATATCTATTTTACTAAATAGGTTTTTTAAAGTCAATTATAGCAAAGAAAAAATAAAATTTTCAACAACTAAAAAGACATTTTATAAAAATAGACAATTAATAGCTAACTTGATTACTTAGCTATATTCCCTAATTCTTTCTGCATGTGTTTTAACTTATAGCATATAATTATTCAAGAGTAATGCGTAATGCATAATGATTACAATGTAAGATGTAGTACTTATGAAATAATAATAAAAGATGCTATTCTACTTTCTTAGTTGGACATATTACAGTGGGTAAGACACAGTTCTTTGCTTGACTGATACCAGTGGAAAAAATTGTCCTTTTAACATAAAGCCTCCTGCTTCTTTATACTCCATAGATCTGCTCTGTGAATTCAGACAAATTTGCTAGCATTATCAGGGCATTTTCCATTAATGTAACCGTGCTTCTATCTCTCAGTTCCTTCAGTGTCTGGCATATTTTTTTTCAAGGTGACTCATTACTGTATAAATTCTATTTAAGTAACATGAGCCTGACACAATTTTTTCTACGTAAATATGCATTACCAAACAAAGTACATTTTTAAACTTATGTAGTTCTCTACAGATCTCCAAAAATCTTATTGTTTATATAGTTAGCCAAAATTTCAAATTAATTTTAGTAGTTGCAATAAACTTAAAGCAATGCTCCAGGCATAAAAGAAGGATTTCACAGAAAATGAATCAAATCAATCAGGAGCAACTTGAAAAATGCCAAGGAAATAACTAAAAGGTAAAAAGAAAATTGTCTTTTCAATATAATTAAATATTTTAGTGGTAAAATTGGAAATGGATTTTATGACTAAAGAAGCTTCAGTTACATCCTGACATTTGCATAAACATGTAATGGACCAAAGGAGACAGTCTGGAATCTGATATGATTAAACATGAAATAAATGTACTTATCGTGTATTATTATTCTTCGTTTATGCAGAGATAATTCTATCAAACAGGAAGAAATCAGGATTATTTCATTCTAAAGGTAAATATAATAATTCAAATAAAATATAACAACTAGAATAAGTATTACTACTTGTTAGAAACTGCATGATTCAACTTAGGAAGCAAGTATAGAAATAGCAGAGAAGAAACATGAATCTGAGTGTTTATACACTGAAGAGAGTTGAGGTTTATGCAATGAGCAGAAATAAGCAAAGGGAAGTGAGAAATGATGGTAGCCAAGTCAAGGTAGAATGTAGTTGTGGTCTAGGGAAACTGATGTTCTAGAAGGTGCAGAGTGATAACAGGATGTGAAAGGAATCTGCTAACTCAACATAAATACTAAGTAAAAATTAATCACTGTTTTTAGGTGAGTGGAGATGATTTTGGCATGTGGTATTTCTTTGGATTGGAAGAAGCAAAGTTGGGCTGGAATTAGTTGTAGAAAATGTTTAGACAGTAGTTTTAATGAATTTTGTTGAAAAGAAGAGTAGTCAAATCAGGCAATAGAAAAAAGAAGAACTGAGGTCAAAGGGGTTTTATATTGTTTTGTTTTATTTCTGAAATAGAAGAAGCTGTAATATGTTTGTATGTAAATGGGTGTGATCAAGTGGCAAGGAAAATTCTGATCATTCAGAAACAGGAGAGGGAAGATAAACCAATTTTCTTTGTCAGAAAGAGGGACTGAGATTCACTGCCTAAGTGGAGGGATGGGTCTTATATGAGAGCAGAGCACATTCATTGTAAGAAGAGGGCAAAAGTATAGGAAGGTAGACAGATTTGCTAATAGTTTTTTTTTTTTATTTGCAGTAGTTTTCTTCATATACCTTCCACTTTGATGGTGAAATAAAAACAATAACCATGACTGTGCTCCTTGGAGAAGATGTTATAGTTCAATAGAATGGAAAACTAACTGGGAGAGCTGTGTAGAGTAATGGAAGTGTAAATGGAGTTGGGAAATGGAGTGGTATCACCAGACTTGAGGTCTTCCTTAAGATCTGTAATCTGAAGACTAAAAGGAGATTGTTCAACATGCTTCTAAGTTTTTCTCCTTCAAGTTCACTAATTTGGTTATGTGTTAGAGTAGACAGCTAATGAAAAGAGTATGATTTTCCACAATAAAATAAAACAGGGAAGAGGCTTAGTATTTATATTGAGGCTTTATGCCCAAAGAGGAGGGATTATAGTTGATGGACACAAAATGTAAATCAGATATATAGGAGAGAGAAGTATGAGAAGACGTGAAGAATGAAAATACAGTAACACTAATGGATTGTTTGGAAGACAGATTATACCTACTATTCAGTATGGAGGAGGGGTAAGCTTTACAGGTAATTTTCAAAATCTAAATGGCTGAATTAATGTGGGCCAGAAGGTCAGTAAAGGAGAATTCTTCAAGAAACTCTTTTAATGAATATTGAAAGTCTAATATATGTGGATGTGAAATTTGTTAAAACCTTCATAATTTGGGAGAGAAAAACAATATCCTAGATGATCAAATCTTGAGAGAACAGGAGTTTGAATTGGAGATCTGTAAATATTTGTTGCAATAAAATGGACAATGTGTATTATGAACTGTCAAAGTCAGCCTCACATTATTTGAAGATTTGGAGAAAGAAGAGAGAACATTGGTCTGCTTGTTGGGAATAATGCCACAGATCATTTCAGCATGAGTGTTAAACTCTTAAAAGGATCAAAAGAATCAGGTAGACCAAGATCATGTGGAGTATAAATGTGTTCTTAGTCCCAGATCAAGTGAGCTTGATGAGGTAGTGACCTGTGTTGCTATTGATTCTTCCCAAGATTCTTTGCCTAGCATTTGGCTTGTCACCCCTCAGGGTCCAGGTCTTTGATAATCAAACCCCCATTATAAGAAGCACTGGTTTACTGTTAGAATCACATTTCTTTCCTAGTCAACAACATTTGTGTATTTAAGATGTTGTCATCCTATTACAGTGGGGAATCACCATCTTGTCCCACACTGTCAATAAACTTTTCTTACCACTTCAGAGTTCCACTTCCTTTTTGATGCAATAAAAAGGGGCACAATCTCAAATTTATGAAGGTAATTATTTGGGAGGAGTATCAGATATTGAACCCAGAGGAGCTTAACCATAGAGCAATATCCCCATTCCATTTGTTCGTTTGATTTGTTTGTTTTGAGACAGTATCTTGCTAAGTTTCTTAGGATCTCACTAAGTTGCTGAGACTAGCTTTGAACTTGCAATCTCCCTGCTTCAGTCTCCCAAGCTGCTGGGATTACAGGTATGCACCACTGTGACAGGCTGTAAAGGTAATTTAAATGAATTAGTTCCTTGAATGGAAAATCAACCACCAGAATATAAAATGCTGCATATTTTTATAAAATTATGTAGTAGAGTCGTAATAATTCAAGTTTGACTATTTCTATATTTGAGATTCTGTTTCAACCAAGAAATTTAAAAAATTAAATTAAAAAAAAATCAATAGTACTACCACACATCTACAGCCAAGTGATTTTGACAAACGTGCTAAGAACATTCTTCAGAGAAAGGATAGTCTCTGCAGTTGAGACCACTGGACATCCACATAAGGGAAAATAAAACTAGATCCCTATCTCTCATGAGTTAATAAATCCAACTCAAAATGAACTAAAGTTTTAAATATAAGACATGAAACTCTGAATATACCTCAAGAAAAAAGAGAAACAATTCTGAACATTGGTGTGAACAAGGATTGTTTGGAGAAGAACAAAAGTCACAAGAAACAAAAGTAAAGATGGAATTACAATCTGCACAGCAAAGGAGACAATCACCAGAGTAAAGAAAACTATACAAGGAGAAAAAAAGAATAATTATGAACTATAATTTTTATATACTCTCAGAATATACAAAGAAATCCAAAAATTAAGCAACAAAAACAACAAAACCAAATAGCCTGATTAAAAAATAGGCAATACATTTATATAGATATTTACAAAAGAAAACATGCAAATGACCTTCGGAACCTGAAAAAATCCTCGGCATCACTAATCATCAGGGAAATATGTCAAAATCACTATGAGATACCACCTTACCCCAGAAAGAGGGGCTATAATCAAAAAGAATAAAGATGCCAAGTGCTAGTAAGGATATAGAGTAAAGGGAACTTTCACACTGTTGCTAAGAATGTAATTTTTACAGATTTTATGGAAACTACGGAAGTTTGCCTCCTCCCCCCGAAAAGAAACAAAAGTAACAAGTAAAAAACTAAAGATAGAGCTATTGTTATTGAACCCAAGTTCAGATGCTCACTGCCAGATAGGAACTGAGAGGAGATATTAAGGCAAGGAAGGTGACTTCATTTCAAGGAGAAGATGGAGGAGACTTTTTCAAAGTTCATCTTGCCTAGAAGCTGATGTAAGAGTGGTTTGTATAGGTGATTAATGGTTGCTTCCAAACCAGCTGGCACCTTCTCACAGCAGGTGGGCTACTTGATATACAGCCATTTCTAATGTAGTGATGAGATGCTTTTTAGTTCTGCAAATATCAAGAACAAAGATCATTACTTTGGGGGCTATTCTTGTCACTGATGAGTTTGCCCACATATCATTCCTGACATATTATAGAAAGAACAGGTTAAATAATTAACTTCCTTTAGGAGCTCTTGCTGACTATCAAATTCACAATAATAAAAGAAAACATCTTTAATATTCAGATTTACTACTATATGACCCTGGGCCTCAAGGAAGGCAGATCATCAGGCAGAAAGGGTGTGGCAAAGGAAAGCAGCTCAGGACGAGACAATCAAGAAGCAGAGAGAGCTCTCACTCACTAGGAACAAAATACAGATTCCAAGGCACAACCCCAGGTACCCACTTCCTCCAGCCACATCCTATCTGCCTACAGTTACCACCAAGTCAATTCATTCAAGTGGAGTAATGCACTGATTAGGTTAAAGTTCTCGTAACTCAGTCATTTCACCTCTGAACTTTCTTGTATTGCCTCACATATTAGCTTTTGGGTCACCTTATATCTAAACCATAACAGAGAACAAGGTCGAAAATGTTATAGTAAAAATACTGTATTTAGCAAGCATTCAATGCAAATCAGAAATTATTGTTTTAGCATTCTCTCATAAATGATATTGTTTCCTTAATTTTTCTTTTTATCTGATCTATTTGTGACTGCTTTATTGTTTATAATGAGGTCGCTTTGTTTTCTTTGTTGTTTCATGCTTCCTAGCCTTTTGGTTTCTTTGGGGTGTGTGTGTGTGTGTGTGTGTGTGTGTGTGTGTGTGTGTTTTCCCTTCTACAATTATGGTGTGTGCATGCATGTTTGTGAGTTCAGAGAGTATTCTGCAGAAAATTTTAAGAGCTTTGAATCTCATGAGACTGCTGTTGGAAGAGTGTGAATATCTGGAGTTGACCCCAGTCTAACTGAGTGTGGGAAATTTACATGACATAAATTAAAACTCATTAAGTAAATACGAAGAGATCTAAGTTAACACAGTCTCTAATAGTCCCACAAGGTGTTACAGTTCATCTGACAAGATTATAAGGCTATTTCATTAATATGAGTCATTATACTCTGTCTTACATTCTTCAAAGTAAGATTGTTTACTTTAGCTCCTAAGAAGCAGTCACATTACTATCAGTGATAATTACCGTCATTAAAACAATACCTAAGTAGAACACTAATTTGGGGGTTTTCACAGTTCTTTCATAGGAAGCATTATATAATGAGTGGTTGTTACACTTACTTTAACAGAACACCTAATACTAATGAAGCACAAGAGAGCCTCCCACTGGGAAATGCCTCGCCAAACATTACAGAATGCCACATGAAGTACTTTTAATGTAGATACAAGTGTAGTCATAACAATTTTAACTTGTTTAATTATTTGTGTTTTCATAAGAAGCAAACAAATACAATAATTATATTTTGAGTTTGGAGATTGAGGCATCATTATCAACTGTTTGGGTTTAATTTGTAGTCAAACTCCTTGATCAGGAAGAAAATGTATTCGCATATTGATCTAATCCAATAGACTTGGAGATTATTGGTTAATATTTTTTTATATATTTTATATTTTATGTGCTTTTCTTTTGTTCATGCATTATGGTTACACATAACAGTTGGATTCATTCTGACAAAATCATACATGCGTGGAACTGCATTTACTCCATTTCAGCCCCTGGTGCTCCCACTTTTCCTCTCTTCCTCCCTCCCCCTATTCTCCTTTGTCTACTATATTGGTCTTCCTTTCACTTATTTAGTTTATTTATTTAGTTTTGATGGGTGCTTTATACATACACATAAAGGTGGAACACTGCAGTATATTAAAAGTAAGGATAGAATCATGTGGGAAAAATGGAGATTAAAAAATACAGGAAATGAGATGGCTCAGTGGCAAAGTGCTTGCCTAGCATGTGTGAGGCACTAGGTTCAACTCTCAGCACCACATAAAAGAGTAAATACAATATCATATGCATCTATGACTACAAATATTTTTTAAACTATAGGATATGCAAAAATTTAAAATATCTAATATGCATCTAGTGTTTTTTTAAAAATTCCTTACATCAGTGGTTCTTTCCCTTAGCTGCAGTTTAATGTCACCTGGAAGCTCTTAAAAACCCCTATTCCCTGGCTGAAAACCAGTCTCTTTAAATGAGCATCTTTGGAGTAGGAGTCAGGCACCTGCTCTGAATAAAGTGGCCCAGGTCTTTGGCTGTGCAGACAAACATGAGAGCAACTGAAGATGATCTCAATATGTGAATAGGCTTGAAGATAACCTGGAAAATGTCTCCACAAAAAAGATGAAGATGTAAGTAAAATCAAGACCTGGAATTTATTATTGAGATATTAATAAAATGTTTTTACTTAAGAAAATGTATTTTCGCCTGAATTAGTACCCAAACAAGCCAATGATTATGAAAAAATGTAATAAAATTTTTGTTATTTTTAGTATGATTTTCCATAAGACCAAGTCCAGTGCTACAGAAGGTTACATATTTACCTTTAGATATGCAGTTTATTAGAATAAAATTATATTTGCTTTACTTTTCCTCAACATGTTTATATGTATATCCCAGTAATATGTGTGTATTCCATATATATTTAGATACTTTTTATGTTTGTATTTATGTGTTTATATGTATATAATGTATAAATAATGAATATTTATACCCAACTATAGACACATATATAAGAATATTTATGTGTGTGTAGACATATCCCACAATTGCTATTTAAATAAGGTGGAAAATCTTTAGTTTTGTTAACTTTTAAAAATATAAATATATTTTGGAATGATAAAGATATTTATTTTGGATGTACATTGTCTCAACATTATTTTATTTCACATTACTTTAAGAAAAGGATTGCTATTTCTATTTGGGGGGGGCATATCCAGGATGGAACTCAGGGGCACTTGACCACTTAGTCACATCCCCAATCCTATTTTGTGTTTTATTTAGAGACAGGGTCTCACTGAGTTGCTTAGCACCTTGCTTTTGCTGAGGCTGGCTTTGAACTTTCTATCCTCCTGCTTCAGCCTCCCGAGCTGCTGGGATTATAGGCATGCACCACCCTGCCCAACTGCTATTCCTATTTTAATTAAGATCAAATATATTGCTTCTATTTTCTAATACTTCACATTTATTAAAAATCTAAGTCACTATTTGAGCTAAGATATTTTCTAGCTTCAAAATCTGGCATCATTAGATTATATTGACTGGAAAACTTAAAAATAACCCTAGTTATTTCTAATATTCATTTGTCTTCAACCATATTTGATAAAAATATTCTTAAAAGTTTATTTACATATGCCCCACCCTAATATAAATCATATAAAAATTTCCATTAAAACAAATTTCTTTTAAATGCATTGCATTTTATTTAAGCTTCTAAACCACATCAATCCCTGTCTATGATGAAACTGTGATGCTGTTTTTCATTAAAATTTCACAATTTTTCTTGGACATTAAGTGTATCATATTTTATGCTAACAATACAGTCAATTTTCCTTATGTCAATAGTTTTAGCTTTTAATGAACTATAGAAATGATCTGCAAAAAGAAATAATCCCTGAAAGTATTATTTTTATTTTTAACAATTAAAATAAATATTTATATTAGAATAATAGTGACTTTTTAGCATCTTAAATATAGTCTTATACTGAATTTTGTGATAATTTTTTAAATGAAGCATTCCTCTGACCCAGAAAGTTTCATCCATAAATTTTGTTTGTTGAAAGGATCAATAAAATTAATATCATTGTAATTTTGATTTATGAATTGCATGGTAGCAAGGTTTTCATTATAGTTCTGCATCCTAAATTTAACATGTAATTTGTTATCACATGTCAATTTGCATATAAAATTAGATAATATGCCATGCATTTTGCTATGTGAATATAATTAACCTCTATATGCTCAATGCTTTGCAGCTGTTTAATCAAATCTTGTTTTGGGGTGAGTCACAGGATAAAATACAATAACAAAACAATGAATAGTTACATATTCCCTGTATCAATTACAGCAGAAACTTGTTTGTTTTATCAACAATAAAATCTATCTCAATCTAAATGTGCATTCCTATATCTATACAGCTTTCACATAATTATTAGTTATGAACTGAATATAAATGATCACTAAGGCTATATAGCAAATAAAAGTTGTCAAAATTGAATCATGCCTTTATAAAAACAAGGAAAGTTCTACAATGTTCATCATAAATAAACATTTCTTTCAAAAAGTGTAAAGATAACACTATGAATCTAAGATCATATTGGCAATAAACAGTGCTGGAAGAACTAGGCATTAGCAAGCAAAAAAAAATTATTTTAAAGACAGATTTCACATTTTTCAGAATTGAAGATTATAATCCATTGAGATGGGTTACAGATCTAAATTTAAAATGTAAAAGTAAAAAATGCTAGAAGATAACATGGGATTCAACCTAGATATCTTGCATATGGTAATGACTTTTAAGATACAACACTAAAACAATGATTAATGAGGAAAAGTCATAAACCAAACTTCATTACAACTGAACACTTCTGCTATGTAAAATAAGCACCAAGAGAATGAGAAGCCAAGTCACAGAATTTGAGAAAACAGTTGCCAAAAAAAATCTGATAAGAAGATTTATTCAAAATATACACTGAACTGACAAAATTCAACAATAGAAAAACAAACAACCTGATTAAAAATGGTCCAAGGATCCTACCATACTCTTCACCAAAGAAGATATGTAGGTGGAAAATAATAACAAGTGTGGAGCATCATCAGGGACATGCAAATTAAAACAATGAAATACCACTGCACATTATTAGAATGATCAAAATCTGATCACATTTAGAAGACTAAATGAGTATAAATATGTGGAGTAATCACCCTTCTCATTCATTGCTGAGGAGAACACAAAATGGTGCAGGCACTTTGGAAGATAGTTGAGAGTTTTTCTACAAAATAAACATATGTTCCAGCGAGCACACTACCTTGTATTTCCCAGAATACTTGAAAAGTTATATTCACATAAAAACTGGAACATGGATGTTTACTGCAGCTTTATTCCTATTTTCCAAAACTTGGAAGCTACACAGATATCCTCAGAAAGTGAATGGACTAGCTATGATAAATCCAGACAGCGGAACATCATTCAGCACTCAAAAATGAGCTATCAAGTGATTAAAAAAAAAAGACATGGAAGAAATGTAAATGCATACTACTAACTGAAAAGAAGCAAAACTGAAAAGAATACATCTACAGTTTCCAGTGTATGAAATTCTGGAAAAGAAAAATATGTTGACAGTAAGATGATCAGTAGTCATCAGGGTTTGGAATGCAGGGAGGAATTAATAGGCAGAACACAGGATTAGAGGGGCTAAGTAAAATCTGTATGTGATACTCAAATGGTGGGCACATACCATTACACATGTGTTCAGACCTAGACGGTATCTACATCAAGAGTGAATCCTAATGCAAATCACAGATTTTGGTTTAGTTTGATGTATCAATGTACATTCACCAATCATAATAAATGCACAAGGTGGAGAATCTAGACAATGGGAGGCTATGCCTGTGTGAAGGGAGGGGGTACTAATTATACACTCTGATCAATTTTGCTGTGAGTCTAAACTGCTCTGCAGAAAAATACATCTTTAAAAGTAAGAAAAGTAAGAGTTGGTTTGCTTTAGCCATGAAATTGTACATATTTATATGATAAATGTCAATTTTTTTTAAAAAGTAGAATATGATCTATGAAAATTTCACAGGCTAGTGTGGCTAGTGTAACAAAGTACAGTATTATAAGTATTGTGCTCAGAGAAGACAAGGTTTAAATAAACCCTTGAGAAGGAGAAACTAGATAGTCAAGCAGTCATATGGGAGATGTAGATGTACACTTCATGCTTAGGGAGTATTTAAGGAGCAGTAAGGTGGTCAGCATGACTGAGTGGTCTTTGATTTCTTTTACAGAAATTATATTATTAATCCCCATGTTGTGTGTGTGTTTTAATGCATTTCACGCTTTCATTCATAAGCTACTTGAGAAAACCTATATTCTGTCCTAATTTTTTTGTGTGTGCATTTCCTGGTGGTTACAATTTCTTTCAAGCCAACCTAATTTTAGATATAAAGCAAGAGAAAAATGAAAAAGCATCCTAAAGCAGCCGGTTTAAATTCATCAAGAAGAGTAGATAGAATTAATGAGAGGCAGCATTAATGTAAGATTTGTACTAATACCAATTTTAGTGTAGTTTTCCAGATTTGTACTAATACCAATTTTAGTGTAGTTTTCCAGATTATCCTTTGTGGTAGGTATTCTAATCAATGTATTCAGTTGAAAGAGATACTAGAGAATTTATTATAAGTTATAAATACTACAAATGAGTTTGTTTATTTAACATTCATGTATAAAAGGCCTTGAGTAAACTGGAAGGCAAAAATGAATAAAATTCTGAGAAGAAATTGATCACTAATAAATATGTGAAAAAAGAAAATAAAACAATGAAAAAGCATGTTGACCAGAGTGAGATACCTATACCTAATTGGTGTTCTTTAAAGAAAAAAAATGTGAAAATATGTGATATTTGCAGAAGTAATGGAGGAATTTATGGCAAGTAACAGTATATAGAATTAAGTCTCCAAAGTTCAAATCAAATTATAATGTATAAAATATAAATTACACTTCCACAATCTTAGTAAAACTAAAATTAATTTCATTTTCACTGTACCCAGAGAAAATAATTAGTGTAGGGTTCTATGCATGGTGGATATCTTTCAGGAATGGTAGTGGAATAAAAAATATTTCTATCAACACATGATACTTATGAAAGATATTTTGAATGAAATATCTAATAAGGTTTTTAAAATGAAGAAAAAGTTACTTCAAATATAAAATTCAAGATTCAAAAAGTAATAAAAATGGTAAAGTAGGAATGTCAAATATATAGATTACATAAAATAATAGTACTAATAATATATGAAAGATAAAAATTATCCATGTGCATTAAACAAGAACACACACAACTGGAAAATGTAGTTGTAATTAAAATTTTCAAAAATTATCTTTATTTAGTTTGAGCATAAAGACATTGAATAACTTTTAACCACAGTTTCATTGACAAACTTTCTGATTTCCTAGGACATTTTCAGTTAATGACTGTATACATTAACTGGGTTCTCACCATAAATACAAAGAGAACTCATTTTTACTTACCACATTGTTCTGGAATAGATGACAAATCATATGATAATGTTAACCATAATACTACTACATTAATTTTATAGGATAAGTTTGTCAGGTAATATTAGGAAAATAGGAACAGGATATATAATATAAAAATTACAAGGGAGTAGGAGAAGAATTTTTCAAACAAATCAATTAAATTTTGAGAGAAATAAAAATGATCAATAGTAAGGGCTTGGGTATTCTCCCAAAAAATACCTCATAGCGAAAATGTATCGTAGCCTTGAACATTAACAGATTCTTGAGCGTTTCTCTCTCCTTTAATTCCTATCATGATGCAAAGCACTTAAGAAAGAAGTAGACAAAGTAAAACTGCAGTTGTTTGTACATTCTCAAGTATTTTTTGACTAAGCAATTTATCAAAAAGCATTGAGGTAAGCATGACTGAAAGATGATGAGCTCTGCAAAAAGAGCGTTCATATACTTTGGAGTTCTAAATGTGATGACTTCTCTGCCGCCTCCCACAGCTTTTGTCCCTCTTGTCTAATTCTGGATGAACACAGGCTGGGCAAAAGAGCTTGCAGTCAACGACCTAGTGCACTTTGTGACCTGAAATTGCTCTTCATCAAGTCAGCGCCTTTTGAACTTGGCTTTAACAGTCGTCCTTGCTTCTTATCAAAGCTGTGATTCTCAATCCAGCATGCTATCATTATAGTTCATATAGGTGTGTGAACGGTCTTTTTTCTGAATATGCTGAAAAATGCACATAAAACTTGTGTTATTTTCTTCTTAATGATAATATCTAAATGCTTAAGTGCTTGAAGAAATTTTAGAACAGAATATAAGGGTTACTTCCCCACATAAACAACTTATAACTTTTTCCCCCCTCTATGTTAATGGTTGTTAATGGTTGTTTCCTTCTGGAATTCCATAGTGTCTGTTTTATTACAAATTTGCACAAGGATTATTTTGACAGCTGGACATGCTAACATGGCATTAAGTGTGGAGGAGGCAGTTTTTCCCCACAAATTTCAGGATTACAGTAATTATGGTACACAAATTATAATTTGAACATGCTTCATCCTACAAGCAGAAAATAACAGTACTTTGAAGGTAAAAATCCCTGGGAAACAAATTTAAAAATAGAAGGGAGAAAAAACTGAAAAGTGCTTAAGATATTTAAAACTACATGTGTACAGTGTAGGAAAATACTTGATTACCTATTTAACAATAATTAATATTAAACCAAACTTTCCAAAAATTTATAAAAGTTATTACAGAAAAAGGGCTGGGGATGTAGCTCAGTTGGTAGAGTTCATGCCTTGAAAGCATAAGGCCCTGGGTTCAATCCCTAGCACCACACACACACAAAAAAAATTATTACAGAAAAGAAGGTCTCCAGTTTCTAATTGTAGTATTGTTCTAATAGTAATCCAAGAATTAATCTGATAATATACACCAGTTGAAAAGTAAGTGTAGAGGCTGGGGTTGTGGCTCAGTGGTGGAGGTCTTGCCTAGCATGTGTGAGGCACTGGGTTTGATTTTCAGTACTACATATAAAAAAATAAAATAAAGGTCCATGGACAACTAAAAAAAAAGAAAAGTTAAAAAAAAAAGTAAGTGTGTGTGTTTGTGCATGTGTGTGTGTGTTAAACAGAATTGCTGCTAAAGAAAATTTTTCCCTGTGACAATATGATTGATGGCTACAACAATGCTTAATTAAGAGTCAGGCATGAAAAAAGTATAGCTAAGATGGAAAGAACAGAAAACGTTGTCATTCCTAACAATTGGGCATTTCCTTATGAGAAAAAAAAAGTTTAAATATTATATCTAATACTTGGAATAAAATATTTTTTCTATCTAACCCAGACTATACTTTCTGAAAATTAATGTACCTACCTATATAGACTTTGCTGTTTGACCCTGTTCTCACATAAGTTGTGACCATTGCTACGTCATTTTTTACTTGAAGTGTATTACTCCTGAAGGAATAACTAGTGATTAAATTTTCCATTTCTATTAATGATTTTACAGTATCCTTCTTTTCTGAAATATTTTGTACAATCTGACCTTCAATATTCCATTGAATGTGTTTTCACATATTTTGGTTTATCAGAAATGTATTTGTATTACTTGAAAAAAAGGTTTCTTATTATCTGTGGTGATATATAACCAATTAGTTTAAGTGAAATTTTAAGTGAATTTTTCAGCAAGACATCAGAAAATAATTCTATTCGGATTGGAAATTGTCCCTCTATTCTCCCTTCAATGTATTATTAAGAAATTTTTAAATCATTAAGTGGAGCCAAAGCCTACAAGAATAGAGCTATGAATTAAAATAGAAATCTAGGATTAATGAAATATTTATTATTAAAATGCAGATTTCTCTACCTTTTTGGAAGGACATAATTCATTTTTTCCTATTTTACTTTTCTGATGTTATTATTAACTTTTTGGTGTAGATGATCCATCAAAAACAAGTGAACTTAAATTTTAATATTTATACAAATATCATATGGACAGACAATTAGGACCCTATCAATGATAGTTAACTCAATTTGTATGAAAGAAAGCATTTGTGTATGGTATTTGATATGAGTAATTTATTTAAATATATGAGACAGGTGCGAAGGCAATATAGTTTAAAAAATTATAGAAGATTTGTATTTATTCTCCATTTATTTACTGATTAGAGAGTTATGAAGTTCTTCTAAAAATGCATAGAAATTCTCCCATGTGTACTTTATTAAGCAGATAAAATCACAAGCAAAAATAAAGTAAAATGATTTGAAACAAAATGAACATATGTTGTATAAAGATGAAGCATTTCAACTTATGAATATGCTAAACTTGTTAATTCATTTGCTTGCTGATGGATATTTGGAATGTTTTCCTTATTTGGGGCTTTTAAGAATATAGTTAACATAATTGAAGTACAAATCTTTATATGAGCATAAGTCTATAGGAATGTCATGTCTGAAACATATGGAAGTCTAAATCAGAAGGAATTATTAAAGAATGAATGATAGAAAGAGGAAGCACAAAATTCTCATTGGCTTAAGAAAATGTCATTTTAAGTGAATGATTTGGTCCAATTTACTAATACATGCCAAGAAATTGCTCACAGTCCCTCACAGCCAGGTTAAGAACAGAAGACTCAAATAATATACTTACCTATGCTCTCATCTTTGCTTTGCTGTTTGAGCTCAGCCTCCCACACTATAGGGTAAGAAATACTCAGAATTCCTGTTTGTGCAGTTTGATAGATATTTACAAGTTTCTATTTTTCTCAAACGTAGATTATTTTAATAGGCTAAAATTACATCTTTTGAAAGGACTTGTGAATTTTTAATTTTTTTTTTAAGATTTCACAAAAGAGTATTTTTTTTTTTTTTATTGGTTCTTTTTAGTTACACATGACAGTAGAATCTGTTTTGACATAAAAGCATGAGATAGATCTTGTTCTAATTCAGTCCCCAGTACTGTTGGGGGATATGCCATGTGGACTACGCCAAAATGGCGCCTGGCAGCCAGCCAGAGGTTGTTTTGATCACATCGGTGGTGAGGAGGTTGATTAACATAAGCACACCCAGGTGATTTATCATTGGCCATATTCAACTAAGTCCACGCACACATTGCGTGCACAGGTGTTCCCGAGTGCTTCTGAACGTGCCTGCTCGTTTTGACCTTTACCGTGATTGGACAGCTAGCTCCTCGCCTAATCTTCGCATAATTGGCTTCAGCCCTACCCTTCACCTCCTGGAGGGGATATATGACGGCTCTCCTCTATCGCTGGTGTTCCCTGGTTTCCTGAATCATAAACCATTCGGAATTCAAAAGCCTCACTACTCGTTTGTCTGCCCACCAAATTGACTCCGCTGGATGGCGTCATAGCACCTCTTCTTTCCCTTCACTCTCCCCACCCCTGCTTCTTTCCCTGTATTGATCTTTCTGCCATTTACCCACTGTTATTATTTATTATTATTTTTTTCTTTTTCATTTGTTTTTTTTATTTTTGCAGACTGCATTTTGATTCATTGTACACAAATGGGGTACAAATATTTTTCTTTGTGCACAGTGTAAATTCATACCATTCATGTAATCATACATATACATAGGTTAATGATGTCTGCCTCATACCACCATCTTTCATACCCCTGCCCCCTATTCCCTCTCATTTCCCTCTATGTAATCTAAAGTTCCTAAATTCTTCTCCTACCCCTGATCCCCACCCACATTATGTATCACCATCCACTTATCAGGGAAAATATTTGGCCTTTGGTTTTTTGGGCTTGATATTTCACTTAGCATGATAGTCTTCAGTTCCATTCATTTATCTGCAAATGCCATAATTTTATTTTTCTTTATAGATGAATAATATTCCATCATGTATATATACCACAGTTTCTTTATCCATTCACCTGTTGAAGGGCATCTAAGTTGGTTCCATAACCTTGCTGTTATAAGTTGAGCTGCTGTAAACATTGATGTGGATGCTTTACTGTAATATGCTGATTTTAAACCCTTTGGTTATAAACCAAGGAGTGGGATGACTGAGTCAAATGGTGGATCCAGTTCTCAAGTTTTCTGAGGAATCTCCATAGTGCTTTCCAGGGTGGCTGCACCAATTTACTACTCAACCAGCAATGTACAAGTGTGCCTTCTTCTCCATATGCATGCCAACATCTTTTATTGCTTGCGTTCTTGAATAATAGCATTCTAATTGGAGTAAGATGAAATCTTAGAGTTGTTTTAATTTGCATTTGTTTAATTACTAGAGATGTTGAACACTTTTATATGTTTATTAACACTCGTATATATATTTCTGCAGAATGTCTGTTCAGTTCCTTGGTTCATTTATTGATTGGGTTATTTGTATTTTTGGTATAAAGTTTTGTAAGTTCTTTATAAATTTTGGAAATTAGTACTCTATCGGAAGTGCATATGGAAAAGATTTTCTCCCACTCTTTAGCTCTCTCTTGACATTCTTGATTGTATCCTTTGCTGAGAAAGAACATTTTAGTTGAGTCCATCCCATCTATTGATTCTTGCTTTGATTTCTTGTGCTTTGGTAGTTCTGTTAAAGAAGTCTGGTCCTAAGCTAACATGATGAAGATTTGGGCCTACTTTTTTTTCTATTTGGTGTAGGGTGTCTTGTCTAATTCCTAGGTCCTTGATCCTTTTTGAGTTGAGTTTTGTGTGGAGTGAGAGATAGAGTTTTAATTTCATTTTATTACATATGGATTTCCAGATTTTCCCAGCACGATTTGTTGAAGAGGCTATCTTTCCTCCATTGCATGTTTTTGACACCTTTGACTAGTGTGAGGTAACTGTATTTATGTGGATTTGTCTCTGTGTTCTGTATTCTGTACCATTGGTCTGCCTGTCTATTTTGGTGCCAATACCATGCCATTTTTGTTACTATTGCTCTGTAGTATAGTTTAATGTCTGGTATTGTGGTACCTCCTGCTTCACTCTTTCTGCTCAAGATTGCTTTTGCTATTCGAGATATCTTATTCTTACAGATGAAGTTCATGATTGCTTTCTCTATTTCTGTGAGGAACGTTTTTGGTATTTTAATTGGAATTGCATTGAATCTGCATAGCACCTTGGTAGAACGGCCATTTTGTCAATATTAATTCTGCCTATCAGAGAACAAAGGAGATCTTTCCATCTTCTAAGATTTTCTTCAATTTCTTTCTTTAGTGTTCTGCAGGATTCACTGTAGAGGTCTTTCACTTTTTTTGTTAGATTCATTCCCAAGTACTTTTTTTTTTTTTTTGAGGTTATTATGAATGGAGTAGTTTTTCTAATTTCTCTTTCAGAGGATTCATCACTTATGAATAGAAATGCATTAGATTTATGTGTATTGATTTTATATTTTGCTACTTTGCTGAATTTATTTATTAGCTCTAGAAGTTTTCCAGTGGAGTTCTTTGGGTCCTCTATATATAGAATCAATCATTAGCAAACAGCAATAGTTTGAGATCTTTTTCTATTCATCTTTATTTAATTTCTTTGGTCTCTCTAATTGCTCTGGCTAGTGTTTCAATGATGATGTTGACTAGAAATGGTGAAAGAGGGCATCCCTGCCTTGTTCCAGCTTTTAGGGGGAATGTATTCAGTTTTTCTCCATTTAGAATGATGTTAGCCATGGGCTTAGCATAGATAGCCTTTACGATATTGAGGTATATTTCTACTATCCCTGGTTTTTCTAGCGTTTCGAGCATGAAGGGTGCTGGATTTTATCAAACACTTTCTCAGTATTTATTGAAAGAACCATATGGTTCTTAACATTAATTCTATTGATGTGATGAATCATGTTTATTGATTTCTAGATGTTGACCCCAACTTGCATTCCTGGAATAAACCTCACTTGATCATGGTTAACTATTTTTTTAAATATATTTTTGTATGTGATTTGCCAGAATTTTTTAAGGATTTTTGCATCTATTAGTCTAAAGTTTTCTTTTCTTGATATGTCTTTGTCTGGTTTTGGTATTAGAGTGATACTAGCTTCATAGAATGAGTTTGGAAGGGTTCACTCTTTTTCTATTTCCCGGAATACTTTGAGGAGTATTGGTATTAGTTCTTTGAAGGTCTTGTAGAATTCAGCTAAGAATCCATCTTGTCCTGGGCTTTTCTTGCTTGGTAGGCTTTTGATGGCTTCTTCTATTTCATTGCTTGAAATTGATCTGTTTAAATTGTGTATGTCCTCCTGATTCAGTTTGGGAGGAGCACGTGTTTCTAAAAAATTGTCAATGTCTTCAATATTTTGTATTTTGTTGGAGTATAGATTTTCAAAGAAGTTTCTAATTATGTTATGTATTTCAATGGTGTCTGTTATGATCTTTCCTTTTTCATCACAAATTCTAATAATTTGAGTTTTCTCTCTCCTCTTTGTTAGTGTCGCTAAGGGTTTATCAATTTTGTTTACTTTTTTAAAGAACGAACTTTTGTCAATTGTCTGAATTATTTCAATTTTATTGATTTCTGCTCTGATTTTAATTATTTCCTGTCTTCTACTTTTGGTGTTGATCTGTTCTTCTTTCTCCAGGGTTTTGAGATGAAATGTTAGGTCATTTAGTTGTTGACTTTTTATTCTTTTAATGTATCAGATCAATGCAATTAACTTTCTTCTTAATATTGCTTTCAGAGTGTCCCAGAGATTTTGATATGTTGTATCTAAGAATATTTTTATTTCCTCCCTGATGTCTTCTGTTATCACTGCATCATTCAGTAGCATATTATTTAGTCTCCAGGTGTTGGAGTAATTTTTGTTTTTTATTTTATCATTGATTTCTAATTTCATTCCATTAGAGTCTAACAGAATACAAGGTAGTATCTATATTTTTTTTTGTATTTACTAATGACTGCTTTTTGGCATAGCATATGTTCTGTTTTGGAGAAAGGTCGATGAGCTGCTGAGAAGAAAGTGTATTCACTCACTGATTGATGAAATACTCTATATATGTCCTTTAAGTCTATATCGGTGATTGTATTATAGTTTCTTTGTTCAGGTTTTGTTAGGATGATCTATCCAGTGGTGAAAGTGGTGTGTTAATGTCAACCAATATTATTGTGTTGTGGTCTATTTGACTCTTGAAATTGAGGAGGGCTTGTTTGATGTACATAGATGCTCCATTAGCTGAAACATAAATATTTAAAATTGTTATGTCTTGCTGGTTTATGGTTCCATGAAGCAGTGTGAAATGTCCTTCTTCTCTTCTGACTTACTTAGGTTTGAAGTCCACTTTCTCTGATATGAGGATGGAGACCCCACTTTTTTACTGAGTTCACGCACATGGTATGTTTTTCCCCTTCCTTTCAACTTTAGTCTGCGGATGTCTTTTTCTATGAGATGAGTTTCTTGAAGGCAACATATTGTTGGGTCTTTCTTTTTAATTCAAACTTTCAGTCTTTGTCTTTTGATTGATGAGTTTAGGCCATTTACATTCAGGGTTATTACTGAAATATGATTTTCATTCCCAGTCATTTTTGCTTGTTTTTGGTTTCTAGTTTGACCTGGTTTCTCCTTTGATTGACTTTTCCTTTAGGGTAGTTTCTCCCTTTGCTAACTTGCATTGTTGTTTTTCACTTTCTCCTCATGAAATATTTTGCTGAGAATGTTCTGTAGTGCAAGATTTCTATTTGTAAACTCTTTTAACTTTTGTTTATCATGGAAGGATTTTATTTCATCATCAAATCTGAAAGTTAATTTTCCTGAATATAAGATTCTTTGTTGGTATCCATGTTCTTCCATACCTTGAAATACATTATTCCAGTTACTTCTAACTTTTAGGGTCGGGGCTGAGAAATCTGCTGATATCCATATTGGTTTCCCCTTATCGGTAATCTGATGGTCTCTCATAGCTTTTAAAATCCTATCTTTACTTTGTATGTTAGGCATTTCATTATAATGTGCCTTGGTGTGGATCTGTTGTAATTTTGTGCATTAGGTGTTCTGTAAGCCTCTTGTAATTGATTTTCATTTCATTCTTCAGGTATAGGAAATTTTCTGATATTATTTCATTGAAGAGGTTGTGCATACCTTTGGCTTGTATCTCTGTGCCTTCCTCAATCCCAAAAATCTTAAATTCAGTCTTTTCATGATATCCCATAATTCTTGGAGGTTCTTCATGGCTTCTTAATATCTTCTCAGTTTGTTCAACTTTATTTTCAAGATTAAATATTTTGTCTTCATTGTCGTAGAGTCTGTCTTCCACAAGATCTAGTCTATTGATGATGCTTTCAATTGAGTTTTTAATTTGATTTATTGTTTCTTTCATTTCAAACATTTCTGTTTTTTTTTCAGAATCCCTCTTTCTTTATTAAAATGCTCTTTTTCTTCCTGCATTTTCTCTTTTAACTGTTTATTATAGTGATCATGCATTGCCTGCATTTGCTCTCTTATCTTATCCTTTGATTCACAAATCATTTTAATTATGTATATTCTAAATTTCTTTTCTGCATTTCTACTGTCATGATGTCATTGGATTCTATCAAAATAGTGTCTTGGTTTGTTAAGAATACTTTCTTCCTGTTTTTTCATGTTTTTCTGTATCTTCCCCTCTAGTGGTGATGATCTGAGGCACTGCAGCTACCCACGTAGACTTATTTAACCCTGCATGTTTCTAGTACTTCTCCTTTGAGGGGGAGATTAATATTAGCAGCACACAATACAAACAATATGCAGTCCTAAACCAGATATCCCCTATAAAGACATTAACCGTATTGTAATAAACAAGATGAGTTTGATTATTATCTACAGTATAACCAATAGCCTTGCAATGAGCTCTGCAATTTCTTACGGTGGACAATGAGGATGGGAAGAAGGTTTAGGATGTAAGCGCTAATGACATAAGAAGTGAGTACTCAGAGGTACTAGAACAAGGGTAGAGTGAGAGGGAGATCAAAAGAAGTTGGTCATTAGCATGGGAAAAGGGAGAAAAAGACTCCAAGGAAACAGGTAAACAAAAGGAAAATAGAGTGAGAACAATAAAGAAAAAAATTAAATATTAAGAAAAACTTAGAGTATAATAGTCATTCACCACTAAGACCTCCCAGTCCTCAGTTTCCCAATGAAAGTGAGGTACCTGTCAAATAGCCTCCATTCTCCCACAGGTGTCTCAGGATGGGAGCCATCCCTCCCCAAAATGGTGGCCATGCCCTCAGGGATAATTCAAGTTGTCTGCATCAGTCTCCAAACACCCTGAGGAGCCACAGTACAGTGCTGAATCTGCGCAGGGCAGGGCTGGCACCAGAGGTCAGGGAAGAGGCAGGTGGTGGTGGTTTCAGTCCTGAATTTTTTTAAATTCATTTTTATTGTAAACAAATGGGATACATCTTGTTCCTCTGTTTGTACATGAAGTAGAGGCATATCATTTTGGTAATCATACATTTACCTAGGGTAATAGTTTTTGATTCATTCTGTTATTTTTTTCTCCCCCCACCCTCCAACCCCTCTTATCCCTCTATACAGTCTCTCCTTCCTCCATTCTCGCCCCCCTTCCACCCCCATTATGTGTCATCATCCACTTATCAGCGAGATCATTCATCCTTTAGTTTTTTGATATTGGTTTATCTCACTTAGCACGATATTCTCCAATTTCATCCATTTGCCTGCAAATGCCATAATTTTATTATTTTTTATGGCTGAGTAATATTACACTGTATATATATACCACAGTTTCTTTAGTTGTAGATGAACACAATATCATTTATTTATCTATTTTTATGTGGTTCTGAGGATCCAACCCAGTGCCTCACACATGCAGGCAAGCATTCTACCAGTGAGCCACCACCAAAGTCCAAGATTTGTGAATTTTAAGTGTTTAATTTTTCTCTTTGTTTTGGTACTGGGGAGTGAACCCCAAGGCCCTTAAACTGAGTCACATCCCCAGTCCTTTTTTATGTTTTTATTTAGAGACAGGGTCTTGCTAAGTTGCTTAGGTCTCCCTAATTTGCTGAGGCTGGCTTTGAACTCCTGATCTTTCTGCTGTAGCCTCCTGAGTTGCTGGGATGACTTGCTTCTGCCTCCACACCCAGAAGTTTATTCTTTGAATATTATTTGACCATGTAGACTGATATGTTTAATTTTATTTTTATTTTCTGCTCTTTATTTATTGTGGTACTGGGGATTGAACACAGGGCCCCTTACCACCTTGCAGCATCCCTAGCTCTTTTTATTTTATTTTGAAACAGGTTTACCCTACATTGCTGAGGCTGATTTTGAACTCAAATTCTGCCTCAGCCTTCCAAGTCTCTGGCATTACAGATGTGTGCAACCTAATTCAGGTAACATGCATTTTATAAACAGAGAAACATCAAAATGTTAAACCATGCATTGATCTTTTTCATATTACTCCATTAAAACTCCAAAAATAATGCTTATTTTCAAAGATAATTGTCAGCTACCATTTTATTTTCCACTTATTTTCATAATGACAATACAAAGCTATAACAATAATTTTGTATTTGAAGTCATTAATTATTGTAAAGGTTCAAATTAATCAATAGTGTGTAATTATCTCTGTAGCTCAAAGTATCCATCTTTTTAGCAATTTTGTTACTATTCAAATTTTGACACACATTTTAGGGAGATAAATATATACTAAGGAGACTTTAAGTTAATATTTTTAGATATTAGCCTCTACATACATACTAAGTCTGACTATTTTGTATTACCAACCCCTCCAACCTTGTAGTCACGACCTAAAGCTCACTATCATCTGATATCTGGATATTTGTGGTATAGTAGTGTCTTTGTTACTCTCTTTCTTTCCATGTCTGCTATGGAAGAACTGAAAACCATTTTTGAGAACATAAACCATCTCATGTTCCTCCTTTGCTTAGAACACTCTGGAAACCTTTCATAAGCGTTAGAAGAAATTCAATATTGTCCCTGTAGCCTACCCCCCACACTGAGTAATTTATTTAGCCTGACTGGGTCCTATAAACCTCTGTGGTAAGCAAGGTTTATGAAGGTAGGGTACAGCTCAAGAAGCTAAAACATAAAATAGTAGGTATAGTAATATACCTTCTGTGTGTGCATGTGTATATACAAGTTACAATTTTCATTCCTTAATGCAATTACATTAATATATTCTTCTTTCTTAGGCTGCAAAAAAAAGTTTTATTCAAAGTAAAATATAATTGATTATAAGTTCAGAAAAAAATAAATTACTGATGTACTGATAATAAAATTTATCAAGCATTATATTTGGAAAGTAAATTTGCAGGTAGTACCTATGGCCAGAGTCTAGAAAATTATTGCAGTGTACTAAATGTTTGCAAATACACTTCTGTGTTAATGTACTGGAAGGATTTTTTTTTTTTTTTTAAATACTGCACACTAAATCGGTCGAAGCCAAACTTTATCCAAAAATCTAAATGGAAGTCTAAAGTAAAGACATTGAAGAGTGAAGAGACTGAGAAGTAAAAGCTTCAGGGAATTTGTTCTCATTTTAATAGGGATGCAACTAAAATTTGGTTTATTAAGTGTAAATGTGAAAGCAGGAGCTACCTGTCTTTGTGTACATAAAGTTACACACACACACACACACACACACACACACACATACACACACAAACTAGTGTAAAAGAATTGTCTGCCTCTCTTAGATGCAGTCTCAAGGGAAGAATTCTTTTTGTGTTTGACTTCTTTTTTCCCTGGGGCAATATAAACGGATACCTCTGCAGAAATGCTTGTTTTATTTGTATCAAGTAGTAAGAAATCATGCTGAAATCTAAGAATTTTTCTGTTTATTTTCTATAATAAAGTCTTAACTAATTCTTTTTGACTTAGAATCCTTATCAAGAGAGATGCATAAAAAATATCATGATCTCCTTGAGTTTGGTAATAGCAATTCGTAACTGAAGAACATGCAGAATAACTATACCTTAGGGACAAAGGTTGGATGAAATAAAGTCTCTCTTTTCATAAAGCCACAAGTTTTGATAAGATGATGCAATGCTATTTGAAAGTAACTTTGTTTTCCATTAAATAGTAAGGTCATTGCCCCAGTAAAGTAGCATCAAATAAATATGGATAAATGGTGACCTTTGTCTATTATTGGTTCCTGTCTCATGAGTTAAATTTTAACTGTTGACCTCAGTATAATTTACATACCTTATGTTTCATGAGGAGATAAACTTTATGTGCTTTGAGTCCATTTTATTTTTAAGCTCTTTTAAGTTTGTCTTTAATAGTCTTATCTTTAAATACTTCCAAAGTGCATTAATCTCTTCTGTTTATTAGCTATGTGTCACATTTTGCTACAAGATATACATAAATATTAGAAAAAATATGCATTTAATATACACTAAATATTATATAAAAAAGGAAAAAAGTAATATTATTCATCCAGATATGTTTTGGGTGAAAATTCCCTCAATTCAACCAAAAAAGTGACAAACACTCTGTGTTTACTGAAGTTTTTCAAGGGAAAAATACCATTAAAGATTTTTTCCATAATATTTTTTCCATAATATTTTATTTTTTGAAAATATGGATTTTTTCTCCAAAATGCACAGCCTGTACAAAAATCATTTTATATTCATTTTTCATAACTCAAAAACCTTCATGCATTATCAAATATTTTTCTATTGCTTTATAAACTAGACAGATTTTAGATTTAAAAACAGTTATGTGTTTTTCCTGTGATAGATACTAAAATATTTGGTTTGTTGACAATAGTTCATTTAAGAAAATTTTTTTCACTTTTTAAAAATTTTGATTCATTCTACACAAATGGGATACAACTATCTTTTCTCTGGTTGTACATGAAGTAGAGTCATACCATTTGCATAATCATACGTGTATATCAGATAGTGATGTTTTTCTCATTCTATTATCTTTCATTCCCCCATCCCTTCCCCACTCCTCATTTCCCTCTACAAAATCCATCCTTCTTCCATTCTTTCCTTACCTTCCCCACCTCCGTTATGTATCATCATCCACTTATCAGAGAGATCATTCGGCTTTTGGATTTTTGCGATTGACTTATTTCACTTAGCATGATATTCTCCAATTCCATCCATTTACCTGAAAATGCCATAATTTTATTCTTCTTTATGACTTAATATTCCATTGTGTATATATACCACAGTTTCTTTATCCACTCACCTGTTGAAGGGCATCTAGGTTGGTCCAACAATCTAGTTATTGTGAATGGAGCTGCTATAAATATTGATGTAGCTGTATCACTATAGTATGCTGATTTTAAGTCCTTTGGGTATAGGCCAAGGAGTGAGATAGCTGGGTCAAATGGTGGTTCCATTCTGAGATTTTTAAGGAATCTCCATACTGCTTTCCAGAGTGGCTGCACTAATTTGCAACTCCATCAGCACCATGTGAATGTACCTTTTCCCCCACATCCTTGCCAACACCTATTGTTGCTTATATTCTTGATAATAGCCATTCTAATTGGGGTGAGATGAAATCTTGGGGTACTTTTGATTTGCATTTCTCTTATTACTAGAGATGTTGAACATTTTTTTTACATATCTGTTGATTGCTTGTACATCTTCTGTGAAGTGTCTGCTCATTTCTTTAGTCCATTTATTGATTGACTTATTTGCATTCTTGGTGTAAAGTTTTTTAGTTCTATATAGATTCTAGATTTTAGTGCTGTATCTGAAGTGTGTGTGGCAAAGATTTTCTCCCACTCTGTAGGCTGTCTCTTCACATTGTTGATTGTTTCCTTTGCTGAGAAAAAGCTTTATAGTTTTAACCTATTTCAATTATTGATCAAATCATGCTTTACTGCTCCTATTTCTTTTTTTTTTTTTTTTTGAGGAGGAAGTAAATACGTCTTCACATACCATGAAGAGAAGATGAATTCTAAATCAGGTCAGTCTAATCTATGTATCATAAGTCTGGCAGTATACATCATGTTTACACAGGCCTACAAAGTCTATTTTTGATAATGGTAACAATAATTGTAATCATGATGATAATGTTATCCTGTTGAACCATTTTAGATTTAATTACATGTAACATTTTCCAGATAACTCTCTGTATATAACTATTAAGTAACATTAACTACAAGTACTAAATACAATTACAGATAGACACAATCAAAAGAATATGACAACACTAAAGGTAAATTCTGCACTTAGTTAGGGTAAGTTCTCATAGAGAAAGCAATTAATGTCTTCTCTTCCATGGAGGCTGGGAGTATATAATATGAGGAAATAGAGTAAAGAGAAGTAATATCAACTTTTGAATCAAGTACCAATGTGTTTTAACCCATGTTTTCATATTTATATTTTCATTATTAAATTATACATGAGTGAGTCATCAGTTTCTTTGTTATTTTATTGTTAAAATAATTATTCATTTTTATTTGAAAATGTTTTTATGTATTTTACACCTTGATCTTTTACTTTTAAAAGGGTTATACTTATGTGTATCAGAATCTTTTTATTCTGGCTATTTATTCTGCTTAGAATTTATGATGACTTTTAAATCTTAGCTTGATGTCTTTTATCAATTTCATGAAACTTATATGCAATATTTCCTTAAGAATTAATTCTAATTTATCTTTTTTTCCTCTTTCTAGTACTCCAGGCAGCAGAAATTTTTTTCTTTTGATTCTATTTCCAAAGACTCAAAACTCTCTTCTTCATTTTGGATATTTCTGTCTCTTATTTTTCACTGCACTAATTATTTTTTCAACAGTATATTATAACTTTGCTTTAAACTCTTCTTTTGAATTCACAGTCATTTATTGCCTTTAAAAATTAACTCACATCATCTTTTAATGCATTCTGTTCTCTGCACAAATTTTCCCTATTTAAAATCCAGAAAACTCACGTTCTAATAGAAATATGACCTGAACTTTCTTAATCTGAACATAAACATGTTCCCAAGTCCATACACTAGCACTTCAACCCATTTCCAAAACATTTTGCCAATTTATCTTCAATGTAATGTTTATACAAAAATAGTTACCCTGGTCTTACCATAACCTTTACTCCACAATCAATTACACAAATCCTAATGGTTTCAAATAAGAATATTTATTATTTCTAAATGATCTGCCAGACTTAAAAAATTCCTAGGGCAGACTTGATTACTTTCATCTGGCCTCAACTTTGTGGCTGCTCTGATTTGCTGTGAACCTGAATGCTCTAGGATGGCCTCAGTTGGACAGCTCATCTCTGATCCATCTGGTCCCCTTTCTTCTGACAGGCTATTAAATGATGGTTCTCATAGTAGTTTTAATGAAGAATGGAAAGGTATTAAGATTCTTGAGTACTAAAACTGAAACTAGAATATCATCATATGTTGGATCTTTTTTCAGTCAAAGAAAAGCAAAAAGCCTGACCAGCAGTTAAGGGTTAAGAAATAAATTCCAACTCTTGATGTGAGGATTTTTATTCACATTGTAAATGACATGAGTAGGGAAGATTAGAGAATTGTAGACATTTTTTTTTCATCAATGCAACCGGTTAGCTTGCAGACACAATAAAGTTTAAATAGAACAGTGATCTAAAACTGCATAATCATATGTGAAGGGAAATATTAATCAATGAGGAATGAGCAAGAATAAATTACATAATTATCTAAAAGTATAATAATAATAATGCTTTTTTTCTAAGGACCTAGTAGCACATTAACCCTACTTCAAAGTTGTAAAAGCATTACCCATGATATAATTAAGAGCCAACTAAATGGTATATAAAATTTCCTCTTCTTTATAAATTTAAAAAAATCATTCAAATTAGATGATGACAACAAAATGAAAGTTCTCTTAAAGTATAATAGTTCAGAGAAGATATTATCATAACTTGTTATCAGAGAGTTTAAGTTCAATTTTTTTCAAACTTTAGTTATTATTTATTCAACAGTATGAATTATGTACTGTTTGCCTTTACATGTATATATATATAAAATACTCATAAAGATCTTCAACATATGGGAATGTACATTTGAAAAGACATAATTTGTCTTGTAGAGCATTAATTCATTGAAATGATACAGAAAGTAAGAATTTTAAATCAATTCTCAGACTTTAATTCAAACTTGCTAATGCATAATTAAAGGATTTTAGACATTGCATTGCTGCATTAATTTTGACACAGAATATTTTTGCAAGCCCAATGACCTCAATTATGGAATAATGAATGATTGCAAACACTTCTAATCCAAGGGCTTGGTGTTATGTCTTAATTTTGGAACAAAATTCAATATTTAGTTAATAACTTTTGAATCAAGGTCATCTTAACTACAAACTAATATCATTTATCTTTGTTTCAAATTTCTTTATGAAAAAAGTCTGCTCTTCCTATTTAAAATGCTCTTCAGCATAGTAAAAGCAAAAAAATAAATCTTAATTCTCCTAGGAGGAAAATGTAATTCCTTTCTTCGTCAACACCCATCAGAAAAAGAACACTATTATGTGACAGATTTACTAACAGTGACATAATGTTTTAAAATGATACATTGTAATTCCTTAATGTTAATACCTAGTTAAGATAATTATATTTTACTTAACAGTGTATTCCTGCTATGTAGCAAAATATAGTTGCTAAACACATATTTATTTAATAAAGAATTGTGTGAATAGCAATGAAAGGTAAATACTAAACTGTCAACGAGTTTTAATTTATGTTGTAAACCAGAATTGTTTAATTGTCATTGTCTTTCTTTGATCATTGACAGAAAAGAGCACAGAGGAACTATAGTCTTCTAAGGACAAATTCCAAAGTAGTAAGTTTCTTTTTCTCTTTCAGTTCAATTTCTCCAAATTCTACTGATCTTCCTTCTCCACAGATAATTTTGCCCTTTCCTTTCACACCTATATCTCCTTCTTCAATACACAGGTATCCAGAACACAGGTGCATGATAAAATTAGCACATTTACTGAGTGCTCTGCTTGTCTCAGCATTTGGTCTTGAGCATACAAAATGTTTCTTGGGATCACTACATCTATATAGGTTGGAGTTCAAATATAAATGGGTTACAAAACAGGTGTTACCCAGGCTTACAATAAATGTGAATGAATGACTTTAGAGAAAATATTGTTTAGAAAAAACAGAATTTTAATAAAATAGAGTAAAATACATTATTTCATTAGTGTGAAACTAAGACTACCTTGTATACTCTTTTCCTTTTCATTCAGAAAATGAGGAAAAGTAAACAAAGAAAAGAAAGGTCTCTCTTCTCCCTGAAGTTAAAGTTTATGTTAGAAAATAACTATTTTTGCTATTGTTCTCTTAAATATGCTTTGGTACCCTGGAGGAGTGAAAAAAGTAGGACTGTGCTTTCTGATTTTTAAATTAAATTGATTTGATTCTCTATGCTGTGGCTATAACTCTAAAAAAGGTGATTAAAAATAATGTATATGCCACACATGATCTTCCTTCAATTAAGATTTTTGTTCTATTTCATAGTACTATTAACAGTACTCTTCTTAGTACTGTTTTGTATTCACTGGATTAACGATGAGTTTTTATATTTTGGAGATCTTTGGAATCAGATAAAATGGGGAGGGAAAATAAACTCCCTGAATCTAAATTTCTTTGTTGCAGCAGTCCCCAAGATTTATTTTAGGTTTGCTGATTTACTAGGAAGTTCAGTTGCTAATTTACTAGGAGGACTCAGTGGAATCAAAATGTAGTCATGCTCATGATTATGAAACTATGAATACTTGCAATGAAAAGAAACAAAACAAAATAAGAAGAGGAATAAAGTTACATGGGACAAACTGGAAGAAAGCAAGCACAGAAATCCAAGTCATTTTCCATGCTTATTTTCTCCAATGAATTGTCACAATAAATATGAAATACTACCAATATCTAATTAGATCATTCTAATTATATTTTATTGAGACATTGCCAAGGGATTTTTTTGGGAGTTGGTCAGAGAGGCATTCTTAGTTTTATTTCAATAGAAATATTCCAGAATTCCACTTTACCCACCATACATATAAGTGGAACTACAAAGTGATTAGGAAATGGAGACTTGAGGTAATAGGGGTTTCACAGGTGATGGAAGTCTCCCAAGTATCTTAATTTAACAAATGATGACAATGACATTTAGAGAAGTTTAATAAGTGCCTGAGGTTCCACACACCTATTAGCTTTTGAGTCTTGCATTAGATCCCCAAACTCGACATCTTGAGTTTAAGAAAAACTTTTCTTTTTCTTTGAAACTCATGTTCCATCAATAGCCAGTCCTATCAATTTTTCTTACACAATCGATTTACATTCCATTCTCTGTTTTTCCTAATAGTTCCATCATCTCCCTATAGTACCAGAGGCCTGCAACCAAATCTTCAGCTTATGGGCATTTGGGAGTCATTTAAAATCCAAACCATAATACCTAATTATTAATTTAAAAATTCCCTTTTTTTGTCCACTTTTCTATTTTTTACACTGTTGGATTTTTTGTCATCCTTGGATAGTATACTGCTTGGAACATAGTGACATTGTCAACATAGCTTTTAGCAATAGATTTTAAAATATTGGCAAGTTCATGAATCTTAGATAATTTAGTCAGAGAATTTGTCTTATTTTACATATCTTATTAAGTTAGGTTCTTTTTCCCTCTACTTTATACAGATGACAAAGATAGTAAGTTTTAGTAAAATTTTAGACAGTGCAGTTATCATTCAGTCCCAGATTTGGCTAACATCATGGTCCCAGTTTCTCACTAATCTTTAGAATCATCCTATCAATCTGATATTCAAAATGGAACTGACCAAATGTTTTCAGAGATTTTCTGAAAATGTCAACATCAAGCCTATTTTCATCATGTTTAGGAGTTTAAGACTGATCATTCATTACTGATGCATGAAAATTATTGTTTTAATATTGGCAAATATTGTATGGTAACCACTTGAATTTAACCACTATATATTGTATAAATGGTAAATTTGTTTTAACCAAAATATTCAGTGGGCTAGAATAATGCATCTCATCTCTGTGATTCTTTATTTACATGTATGTGTATATGTGTGTGTGTGTGTGTGTGTGTGTGTGTGTGTGTGTTTCCTCCTGGAAAAAGTGTCTACAAGAAGAAGTTACCATGTAGATATTTTCATTGTAAATAGGTTTTGTAATGTAAACCAACTGAAATAAATTGCAAAGTATTTCTGACTGGTGAATTTTTTCTAAGCGTTAAGATAATTATTGAAAATTTACAAAGAAATATTTAGCAGTTAATGTGTAAAGTGATTTTTTATTGTTACTCATCAATTTATTTAAAAATTTGGACAAGAATACTCATGTTTCATAGAAGGTAGAGTACATTCTGTTAAAAATTATTCAGTTTAACTTTTAGAATATTTCACTTGTCCATAATGATAAATGAATATTAAAAATGTGGTAAATTATAGGGAATCTTGAAAATATGAATAAAACAAACCACATGTACTTGGAAAATAAAAGACATTCATCTGCCCATTGTAGTATAGTATTTATGTTTTAAAATTATATTTTAAAGCTTGTGAAAAATTAAATTACATAAACTTATTTTGAATACATATTCCAACCTGCATAGCTATAAGAAAAATAGTTCAAAATATGAGAGACCAACTTATTATATGTAAAACACAATTTTTCCAAAATTATTTATTTGAGCTATATATTTTATAAATATAACTACAAGATATAGTTGTAGCAAATAATGAATAATAACTATATGTACCCAAACTGTTATAAACTAGTTCTTTAATGATACATATAATAATTTTTTCTCCTGACAGTTACATTTCAAGGAACTCATTTATGTTCCATTATGTACTATAGAGTATGAAAAGGTTAATTGTTTTTAAAAATCACTATTTCCATTTTAGCAAAGAGTGATGAACTAAAAAATAATAGTATCTTAATAATCCATTTAATAATATCATGCATATGTGAAGATTATTTCAGAAGAAAAATTATCCCAAACAAAAAAGGAAATGGGCAAAACTTATTATGAATTGTTGAACAGATTTTGACTTTACTGACTACATTGCAATTGATTAGTTTGGTAAAAATATCAATTATGAATTTAATTTGATGTGATATATGTCAGTCCTGATAGGCTGATCCTATCTTGGAGATACATATCAAATGATAGAATTATATTTTTCAATTGAAACAATTATTTTAGTATTACCTTAATATTTTCAGCTCCTTTGGTCTCTGGGGAACATACATGCAAACATATGTGAATATAGACTATATCTAAGTAATCAGAGATGAGAAATTGCATTTATGAAGAAGTGAGAGCTATCACTTTATTTCATATTCTTTGTTAAAAATAAATCATTTGGCTGTGGTTAACTAAAGAGAACAGAAAAGTTTAGTTCTTCCAATTGTCAAAAGAGGGAAGAGATAAAGATATAGAAAATAGTTTCAGTAATACTCAACATATACTGTTTTCAGTATTTATATTATATACAAAAGTTTGTGGAGATTAGTCTACTTACTTGAAGAACACGTTTTGTAAGTTGAATTTTGGTCCTAATAGTGACCAAAATTTTACATAATAATGCATAATTTATTCAGAGGACATCTCTTGAAAGCTCCATGACTTTAACATGTAAAACTGTCCAAGAATTTATAATGAAATTGTTTTTTCAGCAGATATCATATTGATTTATTAAGATGTTAACATGTCATTTAGCTGTTAAAACTATTAATAACCTGACATGCAAAACACAAATGTTCTCTTTTCATAACTAAAATAAATCTATGACATTTTGCAAAATCAAATTTAAAGTTTGTAATTATAAAAAGGAAGCATTTTTCAATATTTTCAGAGAAAACATAATTGTAATAATGTTAAGACAGAACTTTAATAAAATTTCCTTTTTAGAAATAGTCAATCCAAAGTTTAATACAAATGATTTAATAGTATTATAACCACAAACCTATTCCATAGTGTACTGATTTAATTAAGTGATAAGAATAACATTTAAAATGAATCCTGAAAAATCAATAGTTTGTAAAATAAATTATCACTTCTACATATTAATAATAAAATATCATTTTTTATTTGTGACATTATATAATTAAGTTCTTGAGTTAAATTTTTTAAAAGAGAATCCTAGCTGAGCCTATATTAATTTTTGGTGTTAGACATGATGGTTTTAGATTCATATTATTGGAAACTGTCTATGGTTTCACAGTACATTGATATGTATGAAGAAAATATTTTAAAGCCAGTTATCAAGTTAAATTTCATTTCTGTAATATAGCAAAACATCCACTATTTATATGGGGAAATCCTGCCTCTATTTGTGCTAAGTTACACGAAAGAGATACCATTGAGTTAGTAAATTCTTTTCTTTTTCTATCATATTTTAGAAATTTTATCTAGAAAATATTTCCTGGTTCATGATGGATTATGATAGTCTACTGAAGAAAAAATTTTTGGTCATCTAAGTGTTTTCCAGACTCTTCTGATAAATATAAATCCAAAATCTTATAT
Source organism: Sciurus carolinensis (assembly GCF_902686445.1). NCBI lineage: Eukaryota > Metazoa > Chordata > Mammalia > Rodentia > Sciuridae > Sciurus > Sciurus carolinensis. Next base: position 58,007,907 of record NC_062217.1, on the reverse strand, counting down.
ACTGTAGACAGCTAAATATTTCAACACATCAAATTGTATTCCATATATTTTCAAATACTTGAACCAAATGATGAAATTAACAAAAATTGCATTAATGAAAGGAGAAGAAAAAAAGGTGAGAAATATGACAGGCAAGATGAAAGAAAAAATAAATTACTACAGAAATTGAATTTACCAGTCAGTAATAACATAAACATTTTGTTCTCTATGGGATAAGAAAATGATCTATACAGATTTTAGATAGACACTAGACATTAATTATATTGTTTATGTTAATTACAAAATGTATTACGATTTAAAATTTTATATATACTAATTACTAGTTACTCCCTAAACATTTGGAAACACACATTCATAATTAAAACTTTGCTTACAATTTCTTCTCTTGGAAGATAATTAAATCTTTTCTGTGAAACATATAGCATACTCTCAGTGTTCTGTTTCAATCTTTCCAGTCTGACCAATTTGGGTTCTTTCAATCAGAGGATCACCTGATAAACCACTGTATTGAATTTAGAGAGGTTTGAGGATGTTAGACGAAACGTAAAACCAACAAAAGGAATGAATTATTAATGCTATGAAATTTTCTGACAGGTGGTAAAAGCCCTACGGTTATAAAGATCAATGTACAGACATTCTTCAGATGTCAAATTTTTGTTCATACTGAAAACATAAAAAATGTTTGGGAAAATATGTGTTAAGATACCAAAAATTACGGCTCACATAAAGTTCTTAGAATATATATTTTACTTCAAAGGATAAAATATAGATAATGAAATCAATAATATTTCACATATAATAGTATGTTTTTATTTTCTATTTTAAAATTTATATTTTATGTTTTTTCTTCTATTTTAAAAGACACTAGTACAGAAAATTATTTAAAAGATATTTTGCAATAAAAATATGAATGTTCACTAGAAAATGTAAAAAAGTTTTTATTTCTATTTCAAAATTTTTTTATCTTCTGATTTTAAAAAAATCACAAAGAGCTTAAATATTCCAATAAATTCTAAATCTCTACATTTAGAACCATTATAACAATCCTTAATTCATATCTATACTACTATCAACTTTTCAGTATAAATGTATTAGTACACTTTGGAATTTTAAATAAGAAATTTCTCAATTGTAAAACAATAAAAATGTGATTTAGAGAGATTTTTAGATTATTTTCTCATTTAATCCTTACAACATTCCAATGAAAGGAATTGTATCTGTTTCTCCATCATTTAATCGAATGACATTAGATCTCTTGATTTCATAGATGAGAGCACAGAGAAACATGAGTTTGTGGAACTTGCCCCAGTCCGCAGCCAGCTTTAGGCCACATGCCCTTGAAGTTCTGCTAGGTATGATATTATTATTTTCTGAATATTATTCTTCACTTAGATTCTTAAATAACTACCACAATATTTAAAATCATTTCCCTTAATCTCTTTCTCTCTTTAATGGTTCTGTATTTCTCCACTCCCCTTCTTTTTATGAGAATTTATTATTTGGGTAAGTCTGAACTTGATTTAGCATTAATGAATTGTCTTAATGACATGTCATACTTTGGAGTCAATAAGTATATATCTGAGTTCTGCTCATGATTTTTGGCCATAAATATTACAGATCAACCTTTGATATGTGTCAACAATTATGCCCTCTGAATTATCAAAATATAATGTAATCTAGTGTACTTTTCATATATAGTAGTTTTGCATCAGCTCAATACTAAGAACAAACAAATGAAAGTATATTAATATATCCTTATTTGTGACACAGATACTTAAAAATGTCATACTTCCCTCTTTTTAGGTTACTTGCCCAGAAATATTGCTACCTTTTAAAATTATTCATAATTAATTATTAACATGCTTCAGGAGCAAGAACTTAAATATGTTTTCTGCTAAGAAGTGAGTCTTAAAAACATAATGGTAGCATTCTAGTCTGAGCAGCAAAACCTCAGCTTTTTCCACAGTAAGCAGTCACTGGTATTTCTGTGATTTCAGACTGTCTGAAAGGTTTCACTATTTTCAAACTCAGGTCTGATCAAGTCAAGATATCAAGTTTTGTCAAACTGCTGAGATATTTAGAAACTCAGTATCGGATTCACTAAATAATCCTTTACAATAGCAACAAGACTCCTAGGACACTTGCTTTTTAAAGTAGGTTTAGGTGAATCATCTGATTTAGCTTGACCTCTTGTCTTCCTGTACAGGCTAAGACAGATTCCTAATTTAAAAATACCTGGGGAGTAAAATCGGTAGCATCTGGAAGGGAAGGCTTTGTAGCATCTGGAGCGATGAGAGCTTTTGATCCCCATTTCCCTGTAGGTCCCTGACTTTGCAATTACATTTGAAGGACTTCTCTATTGAATAATAGTTTCAGTCAAGGTGATAAAATCATAGGCAGAGAAGGAAAACAAAAACAAAAACCTTGAAACTGAGACTTTATTTTTCCTTGCTATTGTAGTAAGATAAAATAAATGTTGTTCCTGGCTTACATAGTCTTATATTCATTTTAGGGTACCTTGACTCTTATTAGGCATCTCACAAGTAATCTTTGATTTGTTTTTAAATGTAATAATATTTGCAAAGGGAAAAACCTATACTTTAATATAAGTAACTAAAATACTTTTCAGTAGGAGGTTGGCCATTCTTTCAGTTTCCACATTCAGCGTCTTTTATTTTGCAATGAGAAAAAAATCTTTCCATAAATTATCAACATTATCAGTGATAAAGACAAAGGAGAAAACTAAAGCAGAGTTAAGATGATGTGAAGCACACAGAGCGACCAAGAATGTCTTTAGTGAGGAGATGGCATTTGAAGAAAGAAATGAATCTGTTGAAATGATGTCACGTATATGTCTGGTAAAGAACCTTTTGAGATGAAAGGAAGAGGAAATTCAAAAGACTCAAGGCAGGAGTGTGCTGTTGTGTTTTATTTTTGAGAAATTCCAAGGTTAGCAAAACAGCAGAATGAGCAAGTGGCAGAGAAATTGTAATATTGGATCAGGAAGGAAAAAACACTAGATGTTCTAGGATCCTATAAGGAGGGTGGCTTTTACTTTGATAATTTATCAGAGAAGGCACATAGTCTCACATTTTTGAACAGGATCCCTCTGACTACAATGTTGAAAACAGACTGAAAGGAATTGATAGCAAAAAGCTGAGTGATCACTTAAAAGCAATCACAGTGATCCAGGCAAGATATGTTTTCTATTTGGACCAAAGTACTAGCAGAGATGTAGATGAATTGTTGATGCAAAGTACACTTGGATATGACTAAATTTGGTGGCCCACTGAACATAGAGACAAAACAGAAGGGTGATTCTAAGTTTTTGACCCCAGTAACTGGAACAAGAAAATTTCTGTTTTTGAATAAGAGCCAAACAGTCTCAATTTAACACATTATTATGGGATAATTTATCCAATTCGTGAGATGTTGCCCATCCACAGCCTGAAGATTTAAACTATATAAAAATGTACAAAGAGCAAGGATATAACTGAAAAGGACATTGATATTAAGGGTTGGTATTAGAAAAGCTTTAAAAGGTATAAATCCAGAGACTAGGATAAGGGCGTTAGGAGAAAGTAGAATGGTCAACAGACTTATAAAATAGATTTTACCAATTGCAATACTTTTCTTTTGACTAATACATTCTAAGTCTTCATAAAAGACTACAAATAAAATAAGTAAAAAATAGAGGCTTATTATATGTCACTTTCAAAGTAGATGCTTTGCATTACTGGCAAGATTAGTCTTTCATAAAAAAAATTTAATATTTTAGGAAGTATGGAATAGTGTAACGGATTGTTTTATAGATGGAAAAATCAGATTTAAAGTTTTATCTTGTTACTACAAGAATTCTAAATGTGCAGGATGATTCTGTTCACTCTTTCATGTGATAAAGCAAACCATGAGTAACAGAGCACTTTAATAATATTTGGTGATGGAGAGAATCACACTTCCAATGTATTTATATTTACATCTTTACATACTTATATTTACTTCTATGAGACAATTCTTGCTTAAAAGTACTCCCAAATTCTTCATAACCCAACATAATAACCATCAAATTTCTCTTGGATCCAGGAAGTACAGAAAATAAGAGCATTTTTGTTCAAACTAACTATATTACAAACCCATTGATATAGCAAATAGAGGATTTAATGAGACAACATCATCTTGATTTATACAGGTCCAGCTATGTTCTCTTTACAGTAGTATTCATTGACAATTTTAACCAATTTTAAAATCAGGTCTCATTTCCACTTTGAGATCTTGAACAAATAATTGAACTCTTCTCAGTTTTCATTTCTTCAGATGTCAAGAAGGGAAACCAAGGGACATTCAGCCAATAGGACCAATTGAGTTGATATTAAGAGGTTGTTTCCCTGACCTCACTTCTCTAATTTCAAATTAAAGTTACAAAAAAATAAGGAAGCAGAATTAGTTTTAGACACAGAGATACCTTTGAGACTATATACCACAGGCTATTCAGTTACTCTGAATTGACTCATACTTATCCCCAAGGTTTCTGAGAGCATGACAAAACCCTGGAGCTCAAACTACGGAATACATTAAATAAAAAATAAATAACATTCTGTGACCATGCATTTGTGAGTTGTTTTGGGAGCAAGCCATACCATCCTGTCAGCATTATTTAGTAATAGTAATTGGATTTATGATTTAAACCTGGTTTCTGTGAAGCCTGAGTGATTTTGATAGATTAGGCTGAACATGTTGCAGGAATGTGCTTACATAGTCAGTTTATTGAAGGTATTCCCACCATGTGTAGATTTTCACCTTCCTGGTACAGATTGCTTTGCATGCATGCTGTGATGGTTTGAGACCTAGAGACCTATGCAATCCAGCAGTGTGGTGACTAATGAGCCTGTATCTGAGATTTCTGAACTCTTTTCAGTCATAGCCTTTTGCTACCACTCTACTGAAATCTTCGGCCAGTGTGATAAGCAATTCTGTGACTAAAAATTTGTTGGGCCCAGACTGTTACCTTGGGGTAATTAAGGCAAAAACAAAGGCAGATAAATTCTAGATGCCAGAAATGAAAATTGAATCCAAGTCAGAAGAATAGCTAAAGCTAAACTTGCCCTAAGAATATGGGAAACAGAGATAGGTTTTTTAAAGGCCTGTGTTCAAGAGTTTAAAGACTTCTAGAATGGAGAGGCAGGATCTAGAAAACAGGTGCTTTTTACCTGGAGAACTCCATGGCTGAAGTATTTCATAATACCTGCAATCATAGAGTATTGCCTCTTCTAGAGGATTTTAGCTAGTAAGTAGTTCAGGTTCTTAGGGTATAAAATGAATCACTTTCCAGATATTGGAACTGTTGTCCTCTACATAAATAATATTTTAAGACTGGATTCTCTTTGTAGTCTCAGGACATGACTGATAAAATCCAGGGGCTGCATATTTCTGTGTCCATCTCAAGGAAGCAAATGATCATGTATAGATGTTCTCCTAGAAAAGTAAAAATGGTCTCAAAGAGACAAACAGGCTTCTAATTAACCAGAATTAGTTCATATACCATCCCCAAAGAAATAACTGGAGATTTCACAGATTAAGTAGCTTCAGTCAAAGAACATGGAAGATGCAAGGGGAAATTCATAGATCAGATTATAATTATCAAGATATAGGGTCAGCAACTATAATTCATATTTCACTAAGAAGTTGTATAAGTAAACCTTCAAATATGTATGAATAAGGTATTTTCCAGCATCCTCAATAGATGTCATTCTTTTAAAAGTACTCTTAAAATTATTAACTAGAACACAATAATGTATTTATTTTACAATATACCCTAGTATATTATCTATTTATCTATCATCTAAATATTTATAAGTTAAGTTAAATTCTTTTTGAAATATTCTCATTTATATTTGTGACCTCTATTTTCTATTCTTTTCCATTTATGTTTATAACTCTAGTTTACAAACTAATAAGTTGTTATATCATATACTATAATATACCAATTTTCACTTGGAATTTGAAACAAAAAACCCACAACCCTATGTCATAATATTTCTATAAATGTACTTCAATATCAAGAACCTCCCATCTTATATTATCCACAAACTTCAAGTTCTTTAAGACATGGTGAAATTTTTCCAGAGTTAATATCACAAACATTATCTGTGCTAGAAGACTCATCTCTGGATCAACCTGAATCAGCCCAAGCAATTCAGGTTCTTTTCTAGTATCCTCTAGAAACAGAATGTCCTTCACCAATTTGTCCTAGTGATCACATCATCTCAGGGTTTAAAACACAAAGAAGGTCACTTCCCAGGGTCCTTCAGTTGTGGAGCAAGTGGGGCATGCATAAAAGTGACACCATTTGCTCCTGTAAGATTTTCTGAGCCTTGGGAGACTTGCTCTCAACCAATGCTAGTGAAAAGATAGAAAAAGCCTGCACTTGTGCAAAAATGAGGCTTTTCCCAAACTGCCCTCAATCCCTCAGAAAAGCCGCAAAGTATTTTCGTCCCTTATTTTGTCTGTAAAGGGCAGGTGGCCGACCACCCTTCCCCTAGCGGTCAGGCTGACCCAAAAGCAAACTTTGCTGATACAAAAGCGAACTTAAAAGTAACGACCACCCGCCTCTCGGTGGTCAGAGTGACCCAGAACTTAAGATAACATACTTTGTATGCAATTTTATATGTTAACCAATCAAAAAGAGCACAGTAAAACTGCTTGCCTTTCATTATAAAAATCCTGCTAAACATGGGCTCGGGGCCTCTTAGCGTCACTGGTTACCCAGTGCGCGGAGGACCAGGGTTGAGCTTGCTAATAAATGACTCTTTGTTGCTTGCATTGATCATGGTCTCTGGTGGTCTTTGTGGGGTCTCAAGACACTGGGCACAACACTAGGCTTTGGCTATCCTTCGCTGCCTTTCTTTAAGTAATAAATCCACTCTACATACGTTGAGTTTTTGGGTGCTCTGTCTTACTAGACTCAAGACAGTGAACTTGCTCACACAACCCATGCAAATTTGACTATTTACAGAGGCAGACAAATCTATGAGATCTGCAGCCACCCCAGGAGTTTTTGGTTACCATATCATATTTCCATAAAGAATGACTAATTAATGACCAGCAAGCTAATATCACGGTGCCTCAACATTTCCATACTTAGAACTAACAAGTATCTACTTTGATTGTCAAGATATTCTGTTTCTTAAACATGCTGTCTGATTGAAGAAGAAATTTTCAGGAAGAGGGGATGACTATTTGTTCTGTGATTGTGTGATTGTGTTTGTGTGTGTGTGTGCATATGTGTGCACATGTGTTCAACTGTCTGTAGTGACAGAGAAGATTAATATTTATAGAGATTAATTAAGATTTATAGAGAAGATTAATCTTATGATCATCAGGTTGTACAGCAGAACTTGTTATGATATTCTGTGTAATCCTCTCATGATAACCTGATGAGATTAGCATTGTCTCTATTTTGTGAGTCCACAAATGGAATCACAGAAAGCTAAAGGAGCACATCCCAGATCACATAGCTTTTTGGTGCTGAGGCTATGACTAGAATGAATTCCAAATGTTTTATTCGTTTATTATACTACTTGGGGATAGGAAGGAGTTATTAAAATACATGTACTGGCTCAGCAGTTTATTCAGAGAAGAATTAATGGGGTTTCTGTTTTAAAGGCCTAAATAATCCAGTAGACACACTGTGGCAAATGCAATGAAAGAAAACTGGAGTCACCCAGAGAGTTTGAAGAATAATGCTAGGCTATGTTTTAATTAGGGGACTATTTCTAGGATTTTGTTGTTGTTGTTTGAACTCAAACATCTTCTGGGGCTGTTTTATTTTTCTGATGTTAAGATTGCAACATGAAAAGATAGCAGCAAAGGAAGGAGAAACTGAGGATTGTTGTTTTGTTGCTTAAAACAATATGTTTTAAACACTGGGGCAAACAGAACAAGAAACACAAATTTTGGAGTAAAAATTAGAATTAGACCCAGTTCATGTTCAAGGTGCTAAGTGCTGTAAATAAATAGTTCTCATGAATCCATACTGCCTGAGTTTTCTCCTAAATTGACAAAGTCTGCTTCTGTGAATAGGATTCCCATCTTCTAATTTAAAAAATATCATTATTTCAGCTTTAGAGGAAGTTTAGTCAGTAGGACTAATGATCTTCCTATTTTCCCCAGAAAGATGAACATCTAAAGTTGAGTCAAGCTTTTCTCTCATTAAAAAGTTCTTGACAAAAGGTATCAAGTTTTGAAGTAATTCTATCTTGAAGAGCAATTTAAGAATCTTGGTTTAGTGTTATTGGACGACTATTTTTGGAACTTCCCTTTTCATGAATCTTTATTGATTCAGTGTCATTAAATTTCTGTATCTGTAAGGAAATTGTTCAAAACTCAAGAATTTTCTATGATGGGCAAAATTTTGGATAGTTCAGTTTTTCTTTTTGGGGAAGTGAGGGAGTTTGCTCAAGTAAAGTGTAAAGGGCTGAGTTAATAGCCTTGAGGTTTTACTAAGGAGACTCTGCATTTATAGTTGTCAGACTTACAATTTCCAGACAAATATGTGTTTTTAAGTCCACTTAACTTTGAGTTAGCTTTAACAGAGAAGGTCAGGTGCTTTTGATTGTGCATAGAAGCCAAGCTGGAAGTAAAACCAGAAATATTTTTAAAAATTACTGAAATAACAATAGAATAGCATAATTTAAGAAATGCATTGCTATTTTACAAATACTCTCGTCTTTCAAGTATGCAATCAAGGGTAAGATTCAATTCCTATAACCGTTGATCTAGACTCAGAAGGCAGAACAAGATGAAAACTGAGGAAGATCCTCCATAGATCATCTTCCCAAAGAAACACCAATTTCATCAGTTATTTATGTACCAAGCTACTTCACAAAAACTAAGAAAGGAGGGTGAGAGGCCATAATGACTGTCTTCAATATAATAATAAATAATAATAAAAGACAACGTTGAAGAAGACAGGGAGGAAAGAGTGGTCCACTTCATTCCTCCCTACTCTCCAACCAGCATCGAGAGAGACACCTCCCACTTAAGAGAAAGAAAAGGAATTAAGTCCAGTCTTAAGACATGAGATCCAGTATAAGGCCTGCCACAAATGTCTCAGAAGAATGGGGAGTTGAAACTCCAAAACTTGGTTCTTGTTTCCTGATGGAAGAATATTTAAAGTCAGACATGAAAAGCCAAGAAAGATACTTAAACAGAAAGAGACTCAAAAGTAAAATTAAAAAGTAAAAGTAAAACAAACAGCTTCCTCAAAAGAGAAAAAGAGTGGGTTGTCTCCACTCAGAGACTGACAAAGGAAATATAATGATACTTACAAGTTTATTACAGTTTGAAGTTTTCCGGGAGGACAGGGTCCACCTTTCTTCTGTCTTTACCAAACCGATGTAATTCTTCCTTCGTATCAGGTGAGGCATTTTTTGACAGTGTGTTGGTTCCTTTCAGAACTGGCATGGTGACCATTCCATTGTGTGGGGAGGTTCATCTATTAGTCCTATGTTAATGTGGGTGCTGCGGTCAATGACCAGGCAAACTTAATCTTAAAGTACCTGTGCTACTAAAGAAATTTCCCTTCAGATATGCAGTGAGAAGACAATGACTCTAAATCCTTACTTTACAATGATCCAGTAGACCCTGTCAGGAGTTACCTCCATTGATCTTTCTTTCTTGATATATTTTTTAACTAGCTCCCTTTGTTTCCACCTGTTCATTCTCAGGGTTAATATGCCTGTTATTTTTCTCCATGTTACTCAATTATTCATTAAAGGCAATTTGAATAAACTCTATGACCTGATACATTACTTGTTTGCATTCTATTGCTCATTACTAACTTCTACTTACCAATGATGAACTCATTCCCAGGCAAAGACCCACCACTTTTGTTCCAGGTCCATATCTTTGAACTGAGACATTGGAACAAGTGACTAAGTCTCTTCTTCTACCATCCCTCTCTATGTTACTCAGCTTTGTGTTGCTGTGACCAAAATACATGACAAGAAAAAGTTACAGGACAAAATGTTTATTTGGTGTTCATGATTTCAGAAGTCTCAATCCTTAGTCATTTGGTCCCATTACACTGTACCTGACATTAACCAAAATATTGTGATAGAAGGGTGTGTAAGAGGAAAGAAGAGCTTCTCAGCTCAGGATAACCCAAAAGTAGAGAGTGAGTGGAAAGGACCAGGGACAGATACAGTCCAAAAGCATACCCTACCTGCCTAAATTTACCACACAGTGTTTCATTTCAATGAAATTAATAATTTCATTATTAATACATTAAATGGATCAATCATCATCCCATCTTTTCACATCTAACCTTCCTGCATTGGGGATCATGCTTTCAAGACATATGCTTTTGGGGGAACATTTCTGGACTTAAACCATAACATTCCCTCAATCAAAGGCAAGACAGAGGGGAACAAGAATGTAGAAACTGAGGAGCAGGGAGAGCTGAGGCAGAAAAGTGTCTTGGAGCTCAGGGCTAAGAGAGACAGAGGAAGACTCAATACCACAAAGAAAACTTGAGTTCCCTACGGTCTAGCAGTAGTTTGCCGTTTAGATCCCTAGATCTGCTCTGGCATCAACCATAGACCTGTGCTTGGTAGGATAGACTCATATTTTATATTGTATCATTGCTAGTCATAGAGTGGGCCCAGGGGAGTACAAACCCCTATCCAAAGACTGCATGAGTATCTGTGGGTATGAGTCTGAGCTGTATCCTAGTGTTGACAATCAAGGAACTGTCTCTATCTTCCATTCTCTAAGCTTGACCATCACAGCTATACCCAGGCTAGTTCTCACAAACAGATGTGTTAGCTTGTATTATTACCATCTTTAGTGTGGCCCAGGGTGAACCCCTGTGATTGTATAGGTCCTGCAAGTCTCACACTGGGGCCCAGGTAAGTCCAAATATATTGTCCATAGTCAATAGCCTTTGTTCAGGCAATAAGGACATCTGTCCTACTTTGAGCAGAATCATTATGGAGGGAGTAGACCAAGGATCCTATACCATGCCTGTGGCCACTAGCACCACTCAGGTATGACCAAACTTACATAAGACTTAGTGGTCAAGGAGTTACCTTTACCAATACTACCCCATCCTCAGGCATCAAAGAGTGGAGCAAAAATACATTTGCTAGAGGTAGGACAGGATAATAAGCACAGGACTTGCCATGGAACTCAGTACCAATTTGATGAAGTCTTACACTGAGCAAATCCAAATGGTCCCCATTCCTATGCAAGTGCCCATGGACAGAACCTCTGCAACAGGCCTAGAGCCCAGAAAAGACATACAGCATCAGTCTATTGGACTTCTCTGGTTGGATAGATAACTTTTACCTCTTTGTAATGGTCTTGAATCATGAGTCTACCTCAGCAGTAGGCTCTCATAGCAGTGTGACCTTTGTCCATAATACAATGATGAGCTAATATTGGTGAGCTATGAGTTCAGGGTATGTGATAACAAGGCAGCACTAATGGCCACAGGCATGGTAGAGGATCCTTGGTATACTCCCTCCATAATGATTCTGCTCAAAGGAGGACAGATGTCCTTATTGCCTGAACAAAACCTATTAACTATGGACAATATATCTGGACTTACCTGGGCCCCAGGGTGAGGCTTGCAGGAAAAAAAATACTTCTTTTAGGTACTCCCCCAATTCATGCTGTCTTTGAAATAAACCTGGCTTATATAGCCCTCTAGATCTGTAACAGCAAAAACATACTAAGACCTAACTTGGACAAACAGACTTAGAGCAACATCTAGTGCTAAAATTGTGAACGTGACTAGGGCTTCAGAGAAAATAAGCAATCTATTTAGAATTCTGAAATTATAGTCATAGTACATGAAGAGTAAAATGAACATCTAATCCTTCAATACCCAAATGACATTGTATACCAACAAGCATCAAGAACTTTCATGTTCAAAATATGGTGGCAAAACTAAGCAGATAGTAAGAATTATGATAAACTATTTGATGATAATTTTAAAATAGCTGTTCTAAATAAATTTAACAAGTTTCAATAGATCACAGGAAAGATGTGATATTCTAACAGAAAACGGAAGTGAAAGACACTGTTGGACACCCTGGTGCATGCCTATAATCCCAGCAGCTCAGAAGACTGAGCCAGTCTCAGGAAAAGCAAGGCACTAAGCACCACAGTGAGACCCTATCTCTAAAGAAAATACAAAACAATAGGGCTGAGGATGTAGCTCAGTGGTTGAGTGCTCCCAAGTTCAACCCCTGGTACTCCCCCCAAATAAAGAAACACTAAGGGGGGAAAAATCCTTGAATTGTATCTAGCAAGTCTACCCTTTAGAAATGAAGGACAGATAAAGATATTTCTATACAAACAATGACTAATATATCTCCACTAGACACATCCTAAAAGAAACACTAACATTTCTTTAAACTAAAAAAGATGTCAGTGAATAAGAAGAAAACATTGAAAGGTATAAAATTCACTGGTGAGAGCTACTCTAAAGACAAATTCAGAATGTACTAATATGATAAACATGGCTCATAAACCATTCATATTTTTATGAAGACTAAAAGTTAAGAAAATTAAACTAAACTCTATAAATGTGTTGAAATAGATAATACATAAAAGTATAAATTTAGCACATCAAACATTGAAAATGTCAGGAGTAATCAAGTACAAAATTAGGGTTATTATTGGTATATTTTTCTCTTTCTTCTTCATTTTTGTCTTTATAATTATATTAATTTGCTATCAGCTCAAATAACTTGTGAAAATCAAAACAGGTTTATATAAACCTATTAGTAATGGTAAAGCAAAAATCTATACTAGACAAAAAATAATAATGAAACAAAATATACTATCATAATAAATCATTTAACCACCAAAGAAGACAATTTGAAAGAGAAAAGGAAAGAAAATAACTATAAAAAAACTAGAAAACACATTATAAAATGTCTTTATTAAGATCTTTCCTATTGATAAGTACTTAATATATTAATGAATTAATTTCTCCAATTAAATGACATGAAGTGAATAAATAGGAAAAAAGAAAAAAAAATTCCAGGTAAATGTTGTCTATAAGGAACTCTCTTCACCTCTAAGGACATGCCTAGACTTAAAATGAAGTGATAAAATAAGAAATTACATGCAAATGGAATCTAAGAGAAAGCAGGAGTAGCCATGCTTACATGAGATAAAATGGAATTCGAAGCAAAAGCAGTAAAAAATCACGGGAATGTTATTAAGTAATGATAAAGAGATCAATTAAAAATGAGGAAACAGTGTTTCCATAAATATATTTGGAAAACCCAAGCTTATGAAGCTAATATTAAACAACTTAAAGGAAGGTACAGATTCCAATGCAATAACAGTATGGAACTATAATATCCCACTTCCAGTAACGGAAATATCATTCAGACATAAAATCAATCAAGAAAGAACAGAGTTAAATTTTACTCTAAACTAAGAACCTAACTGATATCTTCAGAACAGTCCATCCAACACTTGCTATATATACATTTCTTATCAGCACATGAGGCATTCTCCAGGAGAAATTATATGACAGACTACAAAACAAATCCCATAAAATTTTTAAAAATTGCAACAAATTGAATATTTTCTCCAATGAACAAATAAAACTCTGGAAATTTCACACTTAATTGAAATGATGCAACATATTCTTGAACAATCAATGAATCAAGGAATGAATCAAAAATAAAATTTTTACAAGTTCTGAAAGAAAGAAATTGGAAACACAGCACACCAAAACTGTGGGACATCTCAAAAGAAATTCTAAGAGGGAAGTTTATGTTAATCAATGCCTACATCAAAAAAAGGTGATAGATCCCAAATAAACAGACTTTTATTGCATCTTAATGAACTGCAGAAACAAGGGGGGAAAAGACCCCTCAAAATTAGTGGAAGAAAGGAAAAAAAACCAGGAAAATTTAACAGAGTCTAAAATCAATACAAAAGATTATTGAAACAATCGTATGGTTCTTTGAAAAGATAAACAGAATTGAGAATTCTCAGCTAGACTAGCAAACAAGAAGGAAGACTCAAAATCAGATATTAAAGGAGGTATTAACAACTGAAACCACAGAAATACAAAGTACCATTAGAAGTTATTATGAACACATTTGATAACCTAGAAGAAACAGGCAAATATCTGGACACATACACATTACTAAGGGTGAATCATGAAAAATAGAAAACATAACAGATTGATAAAATGTAACAAGATTTAAATAGCAATTAAAATATTTCATCAAAGAAAATCCCAGAACCAAATGGCTTCATTTCTGGGTTCTACCAAACATTTAAAAAGGAAACAATACCAACTCTTCTTAACTTACTTAAAAAAAAAATAAACAGAGGGAATTTTTCCAAATATTTGACAATTTCATAATTACCTTCTTGACAAAACCAGAGAAGGACATTAAAAAAAAAAAAAAAAAAAGAGCAGGTCAATATCCTTGAGGAACATAAATGTAAAATCCTCAACAGGATTCTTACAATTCTAACTCAACAGGACTTTAAACCAGTTATCAAATATGACCAAGTAAGATTCATTTCAGGGACACAACAATTGCTCAAAATGCATAAATCAGGAAACTTAATACATCACATGAACAGCATGAGAAACACAAAAAAAATGATCATAGGAAAATACATCTGATAGCTTAACATCCCTTCATTGTAATAACACTGAACTATTTATATAGAGGCAGAATGTAACTTGACATAGTAGAAGCCTTATATAACAAACCAATGCTGACATTGTACTGAAAAGGTGAAAACTGACGGCTTCTTTTCTAACATCGGGAACCTAAAAATGCAAACTTAAGTCTTTTTTTTTTTTTTTTTTTACTTTCACAGACCACATTTTGATTCATTGTACAAAAATGAAGTACAACTTTTCATTTCTATGGCTGTACATGATGTAGATTCATACCATTCATGGAATCATATATGTACATAGGGTAATGATGTCTGTCTCATTCCACTAGCTTTCCTTCTCCTGCCCCCACCCCTCCCCTCATTTCCCTCTACACAATCCAAAGTTCCTCCATTCTACTCTTACCCCTCTGCTCCCTGTTATGTATCAGAGAAAACATTCGGCCTTTGGTTTTTAGGGAATGGCTTATTTCACATAACATGATACTCTCCAACTCCATCCATTTATCTGTAAATGCTGTGATTTTATTCTTCTTTATGGCTGAATAATATTCCATTGTGTATATACACCACAGTTTCTTTATCCATTCATCTATTGAATGATATCTAGGTTGGTTCCACGTTCTAGCTATTGTGAATTGAGCTGCTATAAACATTGATGTGTGCAATTTGCAAGGATTTTGTTAAGATTTTTGTATTTATATTCATCAGAGATATTGGTCTAAAATTTTCTTTCCTTGATGTGTCTTTGTCTGGTTTTGGGTATGAGGGTGATACTAGCTTCATATAATGAGTTTGGAAGGGTTCCCTCCTTTTCTATTTCATGGAATATTTTGAGAAGTTTTAGAATTAGTTCTTCTTTGAAGGTCTCATAGAACTCGGCTGAGAATTCGTCTGGTCCTGGGCTTTTCTTGGTTGGTAGACTTTTGATGGCTTCTTCTAGTTCATTGCTTGAAATTTATCTGTTTAAATTGTGCATGTCCTCCTGGTTCAGTTTGGGAGGATCAAATGCCTCTAGAAATTTGTTGATGTCTTCAATATTTTCTATTTTGTTGATTATAGATTTTCAAAGTAGCTTCTCATTATGTTATGTATTTCAGTGGTGTCTGTCATGATATTTCCTTTTTCATTATAAATTTTAGTATTTTGAGTTTCCTCTCTCTTTTTCTTTGTTAGTGTCGCTAAGAGCTTGTCTATTTTGTTTACTTTTCAAAGAATCAACTTTTCATTTTGTGAATTTTTTGAATTGTTTCTTTTGTTTCAATTCCATTCATTTCAGCTCTGATTTTAATTATTTCCTGTGTTCTTCTACTTTTGGTGTTGTTCTGTTCTTCTTTTTCTAGGGCTTTGAGATATAATATTAGGTCATTTAGTTGTTGACTTTTTATTCTTTTCTTGAATGTGCTCCATGCAATGAATTTTCCTCTTAATACTGCTTTCATAGTGTCCCAAGATTTTGATATGTTGTATCATCATTTTCATTTACCTCTAAGATTTTTTTATCTCCTCCCTGATGTTTTCTGTTATTCATGCTTCATTCAATAGCATATTATTTAGTCTCCAGGTGTTGGAATAATTTGTTTTTTATTTCATCATTGATTTCTAATTTCCTTCCATTATGATCTGATTGAACACAAGGTAGTATCTATTTTTTTGCATTTACTAAGGGCTACTTTGTGGCATAGCATATGGTTTATTTTCAAGAAGGTTCTATGTGCTGTTGAGAAGAAAATGCATTTGCTCATTGATGAATGGAATATTCTATATATGTCTGTTAAGTCTAGGTTATTGATTGTTTTATTGAGTTCTATGGTTTCTTTGTTTAGTTTTTGCTTGAAAGATCTACCCAGTGGTGACAGCAGTGTGTTAAAGTCACAAAGAATTATTGTGTTGTGGTCTATTTGATTCTTGGAGTTGAGAAGGATTTTTTGATGTACATGGATGCATAAATATTTATGATCTTTGGGGCATAAATATTTATGATTGTTATGTCTTCCTGATTTATGGTTCTCTTAGCAATATGAAATGTCCTACTTTATCCCTTCTGACTAACTTTGACTTGAAGTCCACTTTACCTGAAATAAGGATGGAAACCCCCACTTTTTTATTGAGTCTGTGTGCTTGGTAGGTTTTTTCCCATCCCTTTACTTTTAGTCTGTGAATGTCCTTATCTATGAGATGAGTCTCTTGAAGGCAGCATATTGTTGAATCTTTCTGTCACTATTTGCCAACAACATGATTCTATATTTAGAGGATCCAAAATACTCCACCAGAAAACTTCTAGAACTAATAAATGAATTTATCAAAGTAGAACAACATATAGTTAAGGGATAATTCTATAAACTGTGCCACTGTCCTGGATGGCGACTTGCTTTTTTGAACAAAACAATTTACCAAAGGCAGTCTGGCACTTTTCTGGCTTAAGCAAATAGGGGTAAATTACATTCCTTGCCAAGTGACCTGTTTTCTGTACAGGCTCTTGATTATAAGATTCCTCCCTGAATATATCAGAAAATTTCCCAAACCTGAATAATGAAATGGAAAACCAAATACTAGAAGCCTACAGAACACCAAATGCACAAAATTACAACAGATTCACACCAAGACACATTATAATGAAAATGCTTAACATATAAAATAAAGATAAGATTATGAAGACTGGGAGAGAAAAGCCTCAGATTACATGTAGGGAGAAACCTATACACATATCAGCAGATTTCTCAGCCCAGACCCTAAAAGCTAGAAGGGCCTAGAACAACATATTTCAAGCTCTGAAGGAACATGATTGCCAACTGAGAATCCTATACCCAGCAAAACTAACTTTCAAATTTGAAGACAAAATAAAATCCTTCCATGACAAACAAAAGTTAAAAGAATTTACAAATAGAAAACAAATAGAAATCTTGGGAAGAACACAAGTGGGGACTTTTATAACCTTATTAAGGACCACTCTCCATAATACCTGTAAAAACAAGTTCCAGTTAGAACCAGTCAGTACAAACCAAGGTGACTCAGAGTTGCCTTTAGGTTCTTAACATATGATTTTAATCTCATCATCATAGTAAAATTATTCCCACCCCCATGGATTTCATTTCGGTACTTGTCGGTTAGACTATGACCTGAGGGACTTAGAGATGTAAAGCAATCCTACTGTCAGTTAAAAGTTGAGGTGTGGTTCTTGGGTGGAACTTTCTAGATAAGTCCCAAAGATCTCATCCTAATAAAGCTAGGAAATTATGGGGCACATTTTCACTGTGTCTTCTCATTGACCCACTCACCCACCTTCTTCAGAGTGCTTTCTTTCCTAACAAACTTTGGTATAGTTTTACAAAAGAAGAAGAGGACAAGGAGGAAGAGGAGCTGTGTTCCCTAGGGAAACTTCAAGAAAATAGGAAACAAAAAATGAATACAATAGCCTCTGAATCCTACTGCAGCAGCAAAGAGTAAACACAGTACCATCAAGACAAATAAACATAAAACCTGACACTAAAACTTGTTTACCCTAACTTCTTCTATATAATACATTATGTTCAGTTTTCAACAAAAGTATACAAGCACCATTATGAGCAAAGAAATCTGAATGAATAGATAAAGCAAACATAAGAAACAGATTCAGATATGGCCAAGATTTTGGAAACAGAAAGGTGATTTAAAATAACTAAGATCAATGTACTCAAAGTTCGAATGGAAAAAGAACAAATGAATAATAAAAACAGAAGAGCAAAATTCTAAGAAAGGATTGGGAGGTGAAGCTACAAATCAGAAACATTGAACTAGAAATGAAGATAATCTTTGACAGTTCCACCAGTAAACTATGCCTAGGCTAGGAAAAAAATCAATAAGTGGGAAGATATGTCAGTTAAAACTCACTGGTCTAAAAAGCAAAGACAAAAAGAAAAAAAAGGAACAGAATGTATAAGTAGGGTTATAATTATAAGAAGAAAAACATATGCATTGTAAGATTATTAGAAGAGAGCATAAGAGAAGAAATATTTGAAGTAATAATGGCTGAGAATTTTCTAAAATGAATGATACATAGATCCACTTAAATAATAAAACCTCAACCAGTATAAATTTAAAAAATTCCTGTATGTAGAAATATCATATTTAAATTACAAAAAAAAATTATAGAAAAGAGAAAATGAAAGAAACCAGCTTAGCAAGATCCTCTTTCAAAAACCAAAAACAACACAACCAAAAAAAATCCAGAACAAACAAACAAACAAACAAACACAAAAATGTTGAGGGCTGGGGATGTAGCTTAGTAGTAAAGGTGCATGTTAGGCATTTGCCCAACATGGGTGAGGCCCCTGCCTTCAACACATGGTATTATATATATTGATATCATATATATATATATATATATATATATATATATATGTATATACATATTGATAATAACAATGATAATAGTAACAGACTAGTGATACTAGTAATAGACCAGTGTGAACAGTTAAATGTCAAGGTATTTCTATAAAGACATGGTTCTAATTATTTAGACCATCTCTATAAACCTGGAAAATGGTTTCTTGTTATTTCTTATCTAATTTTCAGGGCTTTACCTATAGTTCAGTGTTAAACAGAGGTTATGCAATTAGAAAGCCTTGTGCTGATCCTGATTCTAAAGGGAAAACATTCCGTCTTTCAAGATTAAGGGTTATGATGCATGTGAGTTTTACAGGGGCTCCTTATCACATGGTGAAATTTTGGCACATTCCTAGTGTGTTGAGTGATCTTTATTTTGAAAGGGGGTTGAATTTGTTCAAACATTTCTGTTTCTTTTGAGATGATCACAGGATTTTTTGTCCTTACGGTGTTTTACATTAATTGATTTTCAGATTTTAATCCCAGAGTACTTCCTAAGGCCCAATCTTTCACGGTGTATAAATTTTTTATATGATCCAAGATTCTGTTTGCTAGTATTTAATTGAGGCATCTTATATCTACAATTCATAGAGGAAAACACAATAAAACATATAATAGTTTTTGGCATTCTGTTTAATTCAAAATCACCCCCCCCCAGTCACATTTCCTTTTAGCAAAATCAGCTGTACTTCATTCTTAAGGCACTATTTACAAATACTGCTTATAAAATAATAACAATAAAAGAACTTCAATATATTCATTGTTCATGTCAATATTAAACAGTTACCTCACTTGCCCTTGCATTTGTACTTGAAATGTGATATATACAAATAACAAGTGAAATTATTAAATTGACTTCCACTAATTGCTATCATTCAAGCTTTCACAATTATAAAATGGCAAATACAGAGAATAAGATTAGACACCAAAGTAATTTGAATTGTTGCACAGACAAAATCATTTAAATAATCAATCAAATAATACTGCAAATAAGAATTACATTGATAATATGCTGAATCTTGTTAGCAGGGAAGTAAATGTTTGAATTGAGAAATGCCACTGGTTTAGCCAGAACTTGAAGTCCTTCTTTTTAATCCACATTATATGTCTTTTATTTTACAAAATGCAGTCAGGGAGAAAGATTTATGTCTCAACAGTCATGTGGACTGATCACAAGCGTATGCTTGTTTATATCTTGCTACCAAATTGTAAATCAGTAAATAATGATTTACAACTGCCACAAAGTTTTTTTTCTCTTTGAAAATAAAGTTGTGTAAAATTTGATTAATGTTTACATCAATATTTTAAATTAATAATTGCAACAAGATAGATAAAATGTGTTGAAATTTACTTATTTCAATATGAGTTCATTTTTCATAGATATTCTTGATAAATTATTGATTCCATTTCTGTCCCTATTTCCCATTATTTCCTAATATTCATACAAGTAAGTCTGATTTTACTGCACAAACATAACAATATGTTTGCTTAAATCTTATGTCTTTCTAAACTTCTGCTTCCAATTTAGTGATGGCAAAACTTATGGTTTAATATAATCTATCAGAGTGAATTAAGCATTAGAATAAGGAATCATATCATCTTTGTTCCTATAACCAACCATTTGTATAAACCTACATGTTATCGAACTCCCCAAATCTGCATTTTACTCATTCTCAAAAAGGGAATAATAACTTTCATTTGAGCACATCATAAAAACTAAATGAGAAAATTCATTTTAAAATACAGATTAGAATTTCATGTCACATTTTGTAACTGACTATTTAATCCTGTGAGAAATACTATAGCAGATTTTTTGATACATAGGGCATAGATCCAGCAAAAGAAGGGATCAAGTCTAAGATCCATTAACTTCCTGTGAGTTGTGGTATTTATCTTCTTTATGCTCACATTATTTATCTGTAAAAATGAGTTAATTATACTTAAAAATGCTAAGGTTCAAACAACAAATTAAAAATTCTTAGCAGATTTCCTGAAAAATAGCAAATTCTTAATAACTTTTCACTTTCCCTAATTTCTAATCCTTTTTTCATCTTGCTTTTAGAGTAATCCTTTCTTAAAAATATGTATGTGTGACTGGGGCTATTGCTCAGTGGTAGGGCGCTTGCCTAGCTTGTGTTAAGCACTGGATTTGATCCTCAGTACCACATATAAGTAAATAAAATAAATGTTCTTCAATAACCAAAGTTTTTTTTTAAATGCATGCATGATCAAATCACTCCTCAATAAAGCCCAACAATTTCCAAGATAACAAAAAACCTTAAACTGACAATTTATTTTTGATTATTAATTACATATTTAAATTCACTATTCTCATATGAGTTCTTCTTTCTACTTTAATGGGTTTTATTTAAATCCCCCTAGAAAATGTCTATTTCTCTAAGATTTTTTTCAAACATCACTTAATCTTCATGCCTTATTTTTCTGTTATAAATATATTACTCTTTCTTCTATGATGCCAAGTAATTTTTGTATACTTCTTTACATTTACTTGCATTGCATTTGTGATTTATAGTACCACTTTTAATTTTTTGCTAAACCAATGACAATAACCATGATAAGACTTTTGACCTGTTCACATTTATGTTAACAAGTCATATCAGAATGACTTACAGATGGTGAGTCTCAAATGTTGGACTGAATTAAATTGTGCTTAGGTTGTATAGTTAACATCTAGTCAATTAGCATTCATTAGTTCATTCAAGCAATTGATCATCCAAAACTATTTATGGAACTGCCATTATGCATATCATAGCCTATGCATATGATAGGCTTAGTAGCATGAACAATCATTTGAATTACATGGAGTTACACTAGACATGTATTCATATATGAACATAGGATAGTTATGTCCTATTTATTCTAAAGTCTTTCCTATTCCCATCTCCCTCCCTTCTCTTCATTTGACTTTGTCTAATCCAATGAACTTCTATTCTTTCCCCACCCAACATACACACACACACACTTATTGTGTGTTAGTGTCCACATATGAGAGAGAACATTAGGCCTTTGGAGGTTGGGAATTGGCTTATTTCACTTAGCATGATAGTATCCAGTTCTATTACTTATGAGCAAATACCATAATTCCATTCTATGCTATGGTCAAGTAATATTCCATTGTGTATATATACCACTTTTATTTATCCATTCACCTGTTGAAGGGCACCTAGGTTGGTTCCATAGCTGAGCTATTTTTGAGCTGCTATAAATATTGATGTGGATACTTCATTGGAGTATGATGATTTTAAATCCTTTGGGTAAAAACTGAGGAGTGGGATAACTAGGTCAATTGGTAGTTCCATTCCAAGTTTTCTGAGGAATTCCCATTGTGCTTTCCACAGCTGTTGCACCAATTTGTGGTCCCACCAGCAATGTATGAGTGAACCTTTTCCATGTATCCTCACCAACATTTACTGTTACTTGTATTCTTGATAATTGTCATTCTGACTGGAGTGAGATGAAATCTCAGTGTAGGTTTAATGTAATTTAATTTAATTAAATTAAACTTTTGAGTCCTGGGGATACAACCCAGCACCTAGCACATACTGGACAAGTACTGTACCTATGAGCTATACCCCAGTCCTGCTTTTAAATTCCATTTTGTGTTACATTCAACAATGTGTGTTTGTGTTTTCTTTTTGTTTCCCTATCTAAAAATGCCCTGGAGTTTAGTTGTTTTTCTTTTGTTGTAGTTATTTTTTATGATACTATACCAAATTATGGGACTTCACAAGATCTTTCTCAACTGTCATTACCTTCAATACAACTTCAATAAGCACACTCTGAGAAATTGCTTCCTGGTTCCTCCTTTTAAATGTACTTGCAAACATCTTGAATGGCATTTCTTATCTCTGACATCATAAGTTCATTTTATATCTCTCATATGAATGTGAACTCCATGCAGGTCACTACTTGTGTTCTCTCTCTATTGCACCTGGCCTATCATAGAAATGAAATAAACTCTTGGAAAAAATAACCCTTGAGATCACTTAAAAATATTTTTAAGAAAAAAATTTTTGAGTATGAAATATCAATAATTTTGATCCAAAATTTCAAGTATTTTCTGTACTTTTAAAGTTGTTTTTAGGTCAGAATGCTCACTTCTATATCCCCTTTTCATGTAGGGACAGTTTTGTATTCTTAAGAATAGTTTGAGGTGGGCAAGGATGTGCACAGTTGCATATACACTTACCAATGAAAGGGAAATTTTATCTGAAATTTTGAATCATATAAAATAAATGTTATATGGTCAGAAACAACACATTTGTTTAATTCTTTACTTCCAGCTGTGAAGAAAATAGAAAGGATTTTGCTTCAAGCCAGATTTGTTCCTGTAGCCTAGACAATGAAGATTTTATTGGTAAGGAATTATGGATTATAATATAATTGCTTCTCTGTTTATATACAAAGGGAAAATGTTATAGTAAAAATGATTCTTATGAACAAAACATATAATGATTATGTTTAAAATATTAAAAGCTTACATTGTATTAAGGATGAAAATATAACAATTGGGTTACAAATTAATGGTTGGTATATTTTGAATTATTTCACATATGTAAGTAGTATTTCATTATAAAATATGAAGGTAAATTATTTTTAAAAATCAAAGCACATGAATAGAGTAATAAAACATTATTTAAACAATAGAAAAAAGCATACTATCATTGATTTAAAAATAATAAGGAATAAAGGAGAAATGTTCAAGAAATGTAGGTTTTAAATGACATAAAATTTGAGAAGAAATGAAATAAAACATTTTACTCAGATACCAACAAAAACTGTTTTGATAATAATGTGGCAATATAGCTTTACAATTATTTGTATAATTTTTACTGTAATTCAAATTTAGTAATCTCGAAAATGGGATATAATATAAATAAGGATATTTTAAATGATGGCATCTATAATTGTAAACATTCAACTACAGGGTAATGACTTAAATAGAAGTGTTAAGGTTTAGATGCGGTGTTCCCTAAAAGCTCAGTTGAGAGACAATGCAATAAGGTTTGGAGGAGAAATGATTGGGTTATACCTCAAATTAATCAATGAATTAATCCCTAATGGAATTGACTGTGGTAACTGAAGGGGTAGGGTGTGGCTGGAGGAGGTGGGACTTGGGGGTGTGGTTTTGGGGTATCTATTTGTATTTGGCAAGTAGAGCCTATCTGGCTCCTCATCATGATGTGATCAGGTTACCTCTGTCACACTCTTCTGCCATGATGTCCTGCTTAACCTGGAGCCCAGAGGAATTGAGACCTCTGAAACCGTGATCCCTCAAATAAACTTTTCCTCCTCTGTAGTTGTTCTGGTTGGGTCCTTTAGTCACAGCAGCAGGAAAAACTGAATAAACAAGAAGTGAATAAAGACTTTGTGGCACATGGAAAAAAATCTAATATATGATTTTGGTTCTGTAAGATGGAATAAACAGGAATACTTGCTAATTCTGCTATTGTAATTCTACTATATACAGTTATTTTATGAATGTGTTTTGTTTGTCTTATTTTGTAAAATACGATGATATTTTTCTGAAAAATCATTAGTTTTGACCTTTAAAATCCCATTATGAAGTTAAACTTTGGAACTATTTATTTATATTTAATGTTTATTCCTAGTTTCCTATCACTTAAATTATTCTATAAATCATCTGTTTAAAACATATAATGGAGTAGTTCTTTCAGTCTGAATTTTTATCTAGTCACAACTCTAGATTAATGATTTTCTTTTAAAATAACTTTTCTGGTTTATGCATTTGATGAAACTATCATTAACATTATAAATGCACTAGAAAGGAACCCAGGGAACATTTTTAAATTGATATATAGCACTCAGCCTGAACAATTTGAAAATCTAAAAAGTTAAACTACTAAATAAAAATTAATAAATGAAGGAGTTACTTTAATATTTTCCTATTGCCCTTCATTGTTCAAAATAGAATGATGATAGAAATAAATTGTGAATACTTTGACTTAAATAATTCAAATATTGAAAACAAAAAGATAGTTTTTTGTTAATCAAGTATCTACATTTTTCAAAGTTTATTAAAAAATAATTTTTCTCAGTTTCCCATGGAATAGAATGAATTTTGACAATTACTAATATAAATGTCTTATATAATTTTGTATTTGTCTTTCATTGGGTTATTTCATAAAGATAGTTAAGTACACTATCTCAGTAATCTGGCAAATACCATTAATAATGCTTCAATTCATGTATAAATTTTTTTTCATTGTATTTTTGGCATAATCATATTTATTTCTAATAAGTGTGAAGTCAGAAAAAATATAAATCTCATTTTATATATAAAGTTTTATGGAAGTAGCCACCTGAGTATATGAGTATACTCAGTGACACATATTTTATACTTATTTTATATTTATATTTGATCTGATACACATATACATATTCATAATGAATGCATTCAGTCATTAAATTTATAAATCATATGTAACAAATTTTGTAGAGAAAGTACCTGAAATAATATGAAAAAATATGTATTCTGCATCACATATTAAGAGTATGTGTATATAGTATAGAAACTTGTATTTTGAAACTTGGGTTTCAAAATTAGTATTCTACCATATGATCATATGTTCATGTTAGAAATGAGTTTATGAGTGAAGAAATTTAATATAATATGGAGCTTATTATTTATTTAAACTACTTTATACTATATATATATATATATATAGTCTGTATTTTTTGTTTTATATTTCTATATTTCTATACTACATAGTATATTATACAGAAATATAAAATAAATAGTAATAAATAATAGAATAGTATTTATATATATATATATACTATATATAGTTTAGAAATATAGAAATATGAAACGAAACAAATACACACAGACTCCTGAAATGTGATACAGAATACATACTTTTTTCATATTATTTCAGGTGCTTTCTCTACAAAGTTTGTTACATATGATTTATAAATTTAATGACTGATTGCATTCATTATGAATATGTATATGTATATCAGATCAAATATAAATATAAAATAATTATAAAATATGTGTCACTTGGATTTCAGAATTAGTATTCTACTGTGGTCATATGTTCATGTTAGAAATTAGTTTATGAATGAAAAAATTCAATATAATATAGAGCTTATTATTTATTTAAACTACTTTATATATTGCTTTATATATATGATTGCTCTACACTTTTAATCTTATTTTGACTTATATGTGTGAAACAGAATGGAATCAGGCTAGTGGAAACACTGAGTATGACATTTTGGAAGTATTTATGAGTCACTGCACTCTTGTAGTTACTCACAAATATTTCCAAAAGCATTCATGAGTATTTTCCTAAAGAAATTTTCACATAGCTTTATAATGGGATTATATGAAAAGGTCTTTGTACCATTTATATGTGGCAGAGGAGATTTGGTGGTAAACTAGGTATCTACAATGTAGTGCCCTTGTTGTTCGAATCAGTAAAGTGAATGTACGTTGAAGCATCATGATTATCGTTTAAAAGCACAATACTGAATGGAAAAGAAACAGTAAATAATATATATGTATGGGTATATACATGTGTGTGTATATATATCATTATAATATATATGTAATTATCACTGATTTTGAAATAAAAAGTCATGAAAGAAATTAGCAAATTATTTCAAAATTTCAAGAGGGAAAGAAATGATACCATATTAAAATGCCTTGACTGTATTATTTAAGTATTTTTCTTCCAATTATTACTTACCTATAAAAATATGCTCTTATTCAGTTCCATATTTTAAAAAAATAATCATTTCAATATGTATTTTGACAGATCTCAAATAAAAAATTTTATAAATTAGAATCTTACAATTTTGGGAGGAATCTCTCTGCTTGCCTGCTGCTCTCTAGGAACTAGATTAAATTTCTGAGGAAACTTTTTGGTTAATTTCTTCTTCTTTATCACCTTCAATACAATATTACCTAATTTAACAGCAGTGCTTCCTTGAACTGGGATTGAACTAGTATGCAAAATTTTATGTGAATTTTCTTTCAAGGTTGTAGAAAGACACCAGTTCTGTATATGTCCTTAAAACTGTTTTTAAGAAGATAAGCAATTTGTCTTGCTAAAGTGGTCTGAGTAACAATGGACAGCAGTTGGGGCCAACTTGCTAAAAAGTTCATAGTGGGGAAGGAATCATCTTCATGTACCTTCAGCAATAACAGCCAGTGTCCAGTGGTCAATAAAAACACTTATGAGAATATTTGTAAAAGAAGATAATGGATTTTATGGATTTGCCATGATGACAGAGGAGAAAAATGAACACAGAGAGATCAAATAAAAAAAAAATCATAGTTGGTTAAAAGATGTCCTTTAAATATAGTGTGATGTAGTTCTTTAAGTTCTTAATGTCAAGTTAATTTTAAAAATAATGGCTGAAAACATTGAGCAGACAGTTTTAGATTTTGCAATTTTCAATTGTTATTTTCTCTTGATATTTTAAGGTATAAAAAGTGTCTTTGGGTTCATTGCTTTCCAGACCTGTTTCTGTGCATCTAAATTGCATTACTGTTTTATAATTTTTTGCATCCATCTAAAAAGGAGTCACATGTAAACCCACTGGTGGTTATAAAGTTTTTATCCTTTGGTGTCCCTATATTATTTGGGAAAGAAATTATGGTATCTCAATTCCAAGACAAGATTGAATCCCAAATGGCATTTCAGGATAAATATTTAGAATTTTCCAGATTAAAACCACATGTAGCCACAATCGTAATCACAACAGAATCTGTTAAGCCCCATTTTATTCAGGTAGCTGAGATTAATCAATGTTACACAATTTTTTAACTGAGACCAAAAACATCCATGAAATTTGGAAACTACATCCAAGAAACACAGTGCACATTGCCTGTCTGGGACTGTCACCTGGGAAGATGATGCTTAGTTTTTACTCAGCAGGAAAAATAACAGCAGCAATAACAGCACACCCCTACTGCTAATCTCTGGGCACACTTTATCCAGGATTACAGTTTACCAGCCAGGAAATTGTTTAAATATGTAGGAAGACAACATAATCTTCCTCAGTGCATGCCCCAGGAAAAACTTGCCTGAAACCTGCAACCTTTCTGTAATAATTGGAGTCCTGATAACTAACATGTTTTCATTTATTGGTTCATAAGTTACAACCATTCATTTATTTCACTGCAATTGCTTCTTTTTCATTACATCTCTCTACATGATGAAGTTTGTCCATAATTTAAGAAACTTTCATTTTGTTGTAAATAAAAACATGTAATCAGTATTTTCAGTGGCAATCTTATTCTTTCTAGTTACTTTGTTTTGTAGTCTAAGCAAAAAAAAAAAATTGTTCAAATAGGTGTAATTTCCCTCCTCATACATTATTATGTTTGTATAATATTGAAATTATTGAGATGCATAGTTGGAAAAATCTCTTTTAAGCTTTATTCCATAGCACTTTGATTTTATTATATTGCAGTGAGTAATTTTTCATGATATGGCATCTTCTGCCTCCAAAGAGAAAATGACACTCCAATAAAATTGTTCTCAAAGCAAAAGATATTTAGAATGGAGTGTTAAAAGAGTAATGTGGAGGGAGAGACTATTTCATGTTGAAGGAATCATGGGAGACTAGGTAGAGTATGATTATTTTAGCCTGGCTTTAAAATCGTGTTATGATTTGTACATATGATTATGACTGAAGGAATTCAGAGACTGAAATTATCAAGCAGATCATAAACTACAAAAACACTGCTGGGCATGTTGCAGTATCACCAATAGAGTATATGAAAAGGTAGTAATAAAAGTCAGAGATGACTACAAGTTTGGAGATAGAAATGAGTAAAAGATTATAGCACTAATAAAAATGTGAAATTCATGTTCAGGAACTGACTGGTTGAAAATATGATGAGTTCAGTATTTGTTTGTAATGTTTAAGATGCTGACTAGATACCAGGTGGTCAGAGAGTTGTAGAGAATTGGAAATGCAGGACTATAACTAAATAGATTGGTTGTAGTTACAGATTTAAATATAGGGTGTGTGGATATATATAGAAATAGCTACATATGAAGATGTAAATTAAAAACCCAAAGTGAGATATAATAGTTTATTTTTGGAGGGAAATAAGGTATTTTCACTAGATTATTTTTAATCATTACTTATAAAGAACCTTTGTTCTAGCCATGACTACAAAAACGGTAGTGAACAGGATGAGTTGTTTGAAGCCATGTTTGGTTTAGCAAGCAGATTTTAAAAAGCCAAATTTTAGAGAATATTATATATCATGCATAATACTTCACAAATTTATTATATTTTTCCTACAACCTTAAATAAGTGGAGCTCAAGACTGCCATGTATAACCAATTGTGTGTATTCATTGCCTTATCACAATTTCCTTGTAAATTTATTCATTCACTTATTCGTTGGGAAAATACATGGAGTATTCAGGATGCAGTGTTAGATCTTCAGAATATGTTAATATGATATAGCAAATATTAAATAATAAGTAGAAGACTATATAGCACCATACTACAAATAAGTAATGACTGAAGTAAACTATCAAAGCTATAATATCATTTTTCTTCAATCTCTGGTGATATTGATATGATTACAAAATAACTGTAAACTATAAGAAAAATTAAATAATATTATACACTGTATGCAACATAATATAATTTATTATTAAATTAATTTAATTACTATTTCCATCAAATGTAAACTTACTTTTCAATAAATGCAATTAAAATAAACAATATGGGAAAAATGAAACAAAACAAAATGCACATGCATATGTGAATTGATTTGATGTTTTGTTTTAATAATAGATCATATATCATTTTAATCATATAGAAAACAGTCTTATAAAATATATCAATGAGAATAGAAAATAAGATTTTAATGCAAGGTCACCTAGTTTAGTGTACTCAATTTTAAGATTTATCTAAAAGGACATGCATGACACTGTGTTTTCACAATTTTTCTTCATACATTAGAAGTTCTACAACTTATTCTCCAAAACTGTTAAATTAAACTTTTTCCAGTGAAATAAATTGATTAAAAATTCTAAATTTCTGATAAGTAAGGATGTTCTTAGCTTGACAATAAATTTGAAATGTTATTTAGATACAAGTTGCTTAGGTATTATTATTTACTTCTTTGATTATTATGATCAAATTACAGAATCTCTTCATATTCTTTAAAAATATGAAAAAATTCTATTTTTATAAATCTTCAATTTTAATTTTTAAATTTTGATCTTGTTATTGGAAATCATGTACTTTTCTTACAAACTGAGATTTTCAATGCTCTAATATATTTGAAATTATAAAACAAGTCAATCTGATATTTTAATCCACATCTCTAAAAGTTGCAATTAATTTGTTCTAGTATTCAGAAAGCTTATTCCAGAAATTTCTGTATTAATAAACTTTGTATCTAAATATGTAATAATAGTTATTAATGATCATATTCTAGCAAATTACATTATAAAGAAAATAATCTCAACATTAATTTCAAAGTAAATACAGTGTTATAATTTTGCAACTTACAAAGTATTATAGAATTCAGTTGATATTTGGTTTATATCTTGGCTTTCTTGATGAAGGAGACAATGTGCTGATTTATGTTTTCTTCAAGTTGCTTAGATGGTAACTACCCTGAGCTTTTATCATCACCACAGTTGCACTATTAGAACACTTTCCTACACAAAACTTATAATCAAATATTTGTTGATAAGTATTTGTTATATACATCAGAGATAATTGTGGTAGTTGGGATGAAATTTGGCAGGATCATTTTTTTTGATAATTACATCATGCTACACCATTATCAAATTGCAAATTTGCCCCATGTGATAGTGTTCCCTATTATTATAAGTTTACTAAATAGGTTGTACACAAGAAGTCATGAATTATGTCTTTGTCCCAGAGTCATCTCCAGACATTTTCAGGGATATTTTTCTAATACAATAGTTTAAAAATGTCTTAGCTATTGTGTGTGTGTATATTTTTTGTTTGTTCTAAGCATATCACAGTGTTATAAGACAATTGCAAAGCATTAATATTTCCATGTAAATAGTGAAAATTTGCTTCTGTTACTTTGTAATTCAGAACTTATCCTTCATAGTACTTGGTTTGGTTTTTAAGTTTATGTGTATATACATACATATATACATATTTCAGAATTTATCTATCATACAATTAACCTGAATATATTATAAACAACATAGTTAGCTTTAGCATTTCATTATTAATTATGCATGCAAAGACAAAACTCAGTTATGTGAGGAATAATACTTCAAATTAAAACTAAAGATATTTTTTAAATTTAAATGTTTTTTAAAAAGACTGATTAAAAAGGGAATTGGGAGGCCATTTCAAATGGCAGTAACTTCAGAAAAAAATATTTGTGTTGTCATAAAAATAAAAGGCAGATTCAAGCATTAACGAATAAGTAGTAAACTAGACATGGTGGTACCCACCTACAATCCCAGCAACGCAGTAGGCTAAGGCAGGGGGATCCTGAGTTCAAAGCCAGCTTCAGCAACAGTGAGGCATGAAGCAACTGAGACCCAGTCTCTAAATAAAATTCAGAAAAGGACTGGGGACATGGCTTAGTAGTTGAGTGCTCCTTCCTGGGACCACCCCCCCCCCCAAAAAAATTGCAAGTAAAATGAAATTCATTTGGTAACCAACTGTCTATAAGAATTTTACTTATAAGCAAATATTTCAAACTTTATTTAAACAATGAAAATGAGTTATAAATTGAATCACAGGGATAGAAGTACAGACAAAGTCGTGAGTCCTTATTCCCTTTAAAATATTAATCAAATTCCTAGAACACTACTAATTTACTTAATAAAATAAAGCTTTGCAATACTTTTGTGTATACAATAAATGAAATAAGCAATACAAAGTAAGGCAATATAATGAAGGGAACACAACCAGTTCCCAATAAGTATAGATTTGAAGTCGCTGCTTAGCACTTTCTCAATAGAATATTTCTTTAATTTGACAGTAACACAATCTCTTCAAGATTTATTTAATTAACCTACAATATTGAACATCAGCTGTGTTTCCACATCTATGAACCAGTCATGGCCAGGAAGGAATTAATTCCATTCTTTCTAGACCATGACCTTTTGGGAAAAAAAAAGAAACCAATGAGCTTTTCTCAGGTTTAGAAGAGCTTTCAGAGGTGACAGTCAACAGGAGGAGTCTAATATGTAATGAGCATCCCTGGGTATAGATGGTAGTATCTGTTGGCTGAAGACCAACTACTAGGAAAGGTAAGAATAGAATAGCTGTTTTAACCAATGGAAATCATAACCCCCAAAGTGATATATTATCTTGTCAATAAAGGAGTGATAATCTGGTTGTCATATGTCTCCTTGGAACTAGGAGCTCTTTTTGACTAAAAGATTACTAAAGAATCCCAGGTTTGATCTGCTGGGAAAGATTTTAAGTTACTTGGACAAAAGAGGAAGACCACTGATTTGGACCATTAGTAGACAAGTACCGTAGAAAGATATTGTACCTAGAGGTGGGATCTTAAAAGAGATGATTGAGTTAAAATGATCATGAATGTAAAGCAATATGACTGGTGTTCTGTTCAAAGGAAATTTGTATATTGAGAGTGAGAGAGGAAAGACTGTGTGAAGAGACTTGAAGAAGATATTCATCCATAGGCCAAGGACCAAGGCCTCAAAATATAACGACCACAGAACATTCACCTTGATCTTGAAATTCCACCCTCTAAAAATGGTGAAAAAATAAAAATTTGCCATTTCAGCCCACTCAGTATGTAGTCCTTTGTTAAGGAAGCTCTAAGTACTGCTTTCATAGTGTCCCAGAGATTTTTATATGATGTGTCTTTTTCTCGTTTACTTCTAAGAATTTTTTTATTTCCTTCCTGATGTCTTCTGTTATCCATTCACCATATAATAGCGTATTATTTAATCTCCAGGTATTGGAGAAGTTTCTGTTTTTTATTCTGTCATTTATTTCTAATTTCAATCCATTATGATCTGATAGAATACAAGGTAGTATCTCTATCTTCTTGTATTTGCTAACAGTAGCTTTGTGGCATAAAATATGGTCTATTTTAGAGAAGGATCCATGTGCTGCTGAGAAGAAAGTGTATTCATTCTTTGTTGGATGGCATATTCTATACATGTTAAGTCTAAATTGTTGATTGTGTTATTGAGATGTATGATTTCTTTATTCAATTTTGTTTCGAAGAGCTATCCAATGGTGAGAGAGGTGTGTTAAAATCGCCTAGTATTATTGTGTTGTGGTCCATTTGATTTCTGTAATTGAGAAGGATTTGTTTATGAAATTCATCTGGAAGAATAAGAAACCCAGAATAGCTAAAGCAATCCTTAGCAGAAAGAGCAAAGGAGGGGATATCGCAATATCAGATCTTCAACTCTACTACAAAGCAATAGTAACAAAAATGGCATGGTATTGGTACCAAAACAGACAGGTAGATCAATGGTACAGAATAGAGGACATGGACACAAACCCAAATAAATACAATTTTCTCATATTAGACATAGGGGCCAAAAATATGCAATGGAGAAAAGAT
Organism: Sciurus carolinensis; assembly: GCF_902686445.1. Lineage (NCBI taxonomy): Eukaryota > Metazoa > Chordata > Mammalia > Rodentia > Sciuridae > Sciurus > Sciurus carolinensis. The sequence continues at coordinate 57,974,301 of NC_062217.1, read as the reverse complement.
AGCCTCTTCAACAAATGGTGCTGGGAAAACTGGAAATTCATATGCAACACAATGAAATTAAACCCCTATTTCTCACCCTGTACAAAACTCAAATCAAAATGGATCAATGACCTTGGAATCAGACCAGAGACCCTGCATCTTATAGAAGAAAAATAGGTCCAAATCTTCAACTTGTTGGCTTAGGATCAGACTTCCTTAACAGGACTCCCATAGCACAAGAAATAAAAGCAAGAATCAACAACTGCGATAGATTCAAACTAAAAAACTTTCTCTCAGCAAAGGAAACTATCAGTGATGTGAAGAGAGAGCCTACAGAGTGGGAGAAAATCTTTGCCACTCATACATCAGATAGAGTACTAATTTCCAGAATATATAAAGAACTCAAAAAACTCCACACCAAGAATACAAATAATCCAATCAACAAATGGGCTAAGGAAATGAACAGACACTTCACAGAAGAAGATGTACAAGCAATCAACAGATATATGAAAAAATGTTCCACATCTCTAGTAATAAGAGAAATGCAAATCAAAACTACCCTAAGATTCCATCTCACCCCAATTAGAATGGTGATTATCAAGAACACAAGCAACAATAGGTGTTGGCTAGATGTGGGGAAAAAGGTACACTCATACATTGCTGGTGGGGCTGCAAATTGGTGCAGCCACTCTGAAAGCAGTATGGAGATTCCTCAGAAAGCTTGGAATGGAATCACCATTTGACCCAGCTATCCTACTCCTTGGCCTATACCCAAAGGACTTAAAATCAGCATACTACAGAGATACAGCCACATCAATGTTCATAGCTGCTCAATTCACAATAGCCAGATTGTGGAACCAACCTAGATGTCCTTCAATTGATGAATGGATAAAGAAACTGTGGCATATATATACAATGTAATATTACTCCACCATAAAGAATGATAAAATTATGGCATTTGCAGGCAAATGAATGAAATTGGAGAATATCATGCTAAGTGAGATAAGCCAATCTCAACATATCAAAGGAAGAATGATTTCGCTGATAAGAGGATGATGACACATAATGGGGGGTGGGAAGGGTTAGTGTTAGGGTTAGGGTTAGGTTTAGGGTTAGGGTTAGGGAGGGTGGCAAGAATGGAGGAAGGAAGGACTGTATAGTGGGAAAAGAGGGGTGGGAGGGTTGGGGGGGAAGGGAAAAAATAAAAGAATGAATCACACAACATTACCCTATATAAATTTATGATTACACAAATGGTATGCATTTACTCCATGTACAAACAGATAAACAAGAAGTATCCCATTTGTTTACAATAAAAAAAGGAAGCTCTAGTAAACTAATACAACAACTGAGTGAATTTTAATTGTCACTAAAATTCGATGTGCATATATTGTTTATTTTCTTAACTTTGTCCTTCATGGTACAAAATTTCATGTTTGTCTTTGTCAAAAATTAATTAAAATATACTTATACAATAATATGTAATCATGACACATTTTATAGAAAATTATTTTTAGATAGCTTTTAAATATATCTATGATGTTTATTCCACAGTTAACAGTTTAGTATAGGTATATAAAAATATTCATTAATGTGGACAAGTACCAAAAATTGTACATGAAATATGCCTTGATTCAAATTATTTTGAATGAATTGAAAACAAAATTAAGCCTTTTGACAAGAAAATGGTTTTCCTCTGTTATTATTAGTTTAGTTTTAAGAGTGCCATGAGACACAGCTCTAAAATATTCATCAGAGAAGTCTAATAACTTTAAATGCGGTTAAAAATAAATTTTTCACAAAAGAGGCATTAAGGCTTCAGAAAAGAAATTTGGTATTTGGAAAAAATATAAAAACTACATTCCTTAAATGATTTTTGCAAGATTAGTGAGGACTAAAGTAAAACAAAATGTTCAATTATGAGGCTATTTATGTGATCACTATCATCACTGCATAAAGATATTTTATAGACCTATTTGGCTTAGGGTAAAACATGTAAGAAGAAAACAGAATATTTTGAAAAGGAACTTGTAAGAACTTCAGCATAAAACAAGACCTTTTATCACAACTTTATGTGATGAACTTCGTAGTGGTCAACTCTGTATTTTAATTTATAAAGTTTTGAACTTGAACTCTTAAATATTAAAAAAGTATATTTCATCACATTTGTTACATGTATTTACTATTTGTATATATGTGTAATATGGTGTTGGGACTAATGACACGTTAACTAACTCAGGCTGACTCCTTACTCCCTGGTGAGTGAGCAAGATCAAGGCCCCAAAGGCAGTTTCAATAGTTAATGACGATAAATTTGACCACCATCAGTGATTGCTTAACAACAGTTCCATGAACATGATCAGGTCGTGCTTGCCATATAATCCTATGGGACTCTCACCTGCATGTTAAGCTGATTGGTTCCCACCTAACCTCCACCCTAGATAAAAGCTCTGTGATTTCCTCAATAAACGAGATTCCTGCTGTGCCTCCTGCGCTGACGGACCTCCCGGCTCTGGTGTGTTTTCTTTGCCGCCGACACTCATCATCCTGCTCGGCCCCATATTCTCCTCAGGCAGACCCTGAGGAGGTACATTGGAACTTGTTGCCCGTCAGGGAGCAACAACTGGTGCCCTGTGTAAGGAACACAAAGTCGCCAACAGGCCAATCAGACTGCAGGTGAGTGTACTCCAATAAAATATGGGACAGTCCGATTCCAAGTCTGGCCCCTCCCTTGATTCCCTTAGGATTCTCCTTAGAAGTAGAGGATTGGAACTCTCAGATAGCCAGGCGTTTCAGACCTGGAAGGCCCTCACTAAGGCAGCTCCTTTGCTGCCTGAAGCAAACTCTTTGACTGATCCACATGTGATCTTGTAGAACAACTTGTTAGGAAGAGGGAAATCAGTTTAGGGGAGGGTCCCCCTTTGGGAGTCTGCCCTACATTATCCGCCCTTAAGGCCTGCTTCTCTCCAGGACCTCCCAAATGGGGCTCCAGGTTTCCCCCCAAAGAGCCTCTGACTCCAGATGGTGGGAAATCTTTCCAGTGGCCATTTTATGATACTGGGCAAGAACTCACTGACTCTAACCTCCCACCTTTCTGTATGGCCTTCTTGGTAAATGTTAAAATGTTAGTTTGGGAAGGAATGAATTCCGATCACAAATTGGCCTCTGCAGGGATGAAAGATTGCTCCATGGGAGGGTGGATTGTGGCTACCAAAGATATTGGCACACAGCTTCTGCAAGCGAGTAGGCAGATGGAAAGGGATTCCTTATCTTCAAGTCTCTTCTTTCTTGCGCTTTTCTGCTCTTCCTGAAAACTCCAATGCCTCCTTCTTCTCCCCCTCTTAATCCCTCCTCCTCCAACTTCGCCCCAGCTCAGCCCACCTAGTCCTCCTGCCATGAGGTCCCACATATGCCGGTATGGAGGGATTAACCAGCCCAACCATCAGTGTCATGTCCTAGTAAGTAGTGGGAGATAACTGTTTCACAATTTTCTGTGTCCAAACCTGAATTGAACCAGGAAAAAGGGTTAAAATGCCCTAGGCACAAGTTTCTGCTAAAACTTGTCAGCTCCTTCCAGATCTCAGTCAAGGCTTACACTGAAATGTAAATGGAGGAAGCCAGAATGCTTAGTAGGAGACCTTTCTCAAACCAACGGAAAAAAAAAAAAAAAAAAAAAAGAGCAAAAAGAGTCTTATCTAAACTCCAGCAAAAGTAAATTTTATGGTGCTTTACTAAAGTAATTAATGGCTGTATCATTTTTCCAGGACTCTTGTTTTTTTTGAATTCTACTTTTTTTTTTGAGCTCATGAATTTCTTTGATCAGTTCTATTTTTTTATTCAACTAGAGTTTTTGAACATCTGTTACATTGCAATGAGATTCAACTATAAAGTTACAAGGTCTTTGATTTTGTTTTATTTGTATGTTGTGCTGTCTGATGTCATGTTTTGTCTGCATCAAAATTGAGCGCTCCTAAAATTAAAATTTAAAAATGGATCCAGGGCTGGGGAGATAGCTCAGTTGGTAGAGTGCTCGCCTCGCAAGCAAAAGGCCCTGGGTTCAATCCCCAGCACTGCAAAAAAATAAAATAAAATAATAAAAAATAAATAAAAATGGATCCAAATATTTTTAATTCACGTGATTTAAAAAGGTTCAATTTAAGTTGGGTAAACCAATAGAAGTAAAATGTCTTTAAAATTAACTCACAAGTGTCTAGATGGTCAAACTAATAAAATGTTGATGTTTATAAAATGTCTAACATCAATTTTTCTAGGACTTTTCTTCAACAGGAAAGAGATGGAAAATTCTGTTTACCCTTGTCTGACATCTTTTTTTTTTTTTTTTACATTTGTCTGATATCTTGGTTTTTACAAGAATAAGTGAATTAGAGTTGACATGTATGGGACTACTCAAACATGTTTGTTAGAGACATCTGATTAATTCACAAAGTTATTCCATGGGGTAACATACTTAAACATTATTCTTTGTATATTGAATGTGTTCATATTTTCCAGGTGTACAAGCCTTTAAAGCAGAAAATTTATCAAGCTGCTAGTCTCCAAATTAAACTTGTTTGTAATGATAAACCTACCATTTAATGTTCTATTATAGGACCTGTTATCAATAGGGTATATGTAAAATTTGTTACTTTTTACACCGAGATAAAAATTTTAAGTGTAAATGTATTTCTAAAAGTTAGAACTTGATTTGTTTAAAGGTTAAAGTTAAAGGCTCCCTCAGTTTTTCTTTAATTCATGTTTTAGATAGAATGTTAAATTGTGTTAAGTAATGCTCATATAGACTCAGGAGTCAATATATGTAAACTGCTTAAAATGACATTTAAGAAAGAGTGTAATGCACAGTAGCAAAAATGGGACAATAGTGATTAAGATTAGGGTTTCTGACCTCATGACTTGGACAGTGAACTTCCTTGAGAGCTACACAGAGCTCCTAACATTGCACTTTGCAGCTCTACCATCTTAGATCTACAGGCTCAACTTGATTCCTTGGCCGCTGTCATCCTGCAACAACGAAGGAAGGAGGGCTCTGCCTGTTCCTTGGTGAAGAGTGCTGTTTTCTACGCCAACCACTCTGGCATTGTACAAGATAAAATCAAAAACCTACAAGAAGATCTGGAACATCGTAGGAGCGAGCTCCACTCTAATTTCCTCTGGACTGGGTTACACAGGTGGCTCCCCTACCTCCTCCCGCTTATGGGACCGCTAATCACCATTATCCTTGTGTTTATCTTTGGGCCTTGCATAATCAATAAGCTTATCCATTTCCTGAAAAGCCAGGCTAAGTCTGTGCAGCTCATGGTGGTCCGACAGCATTATACTGCCCTTCATAATGATGATTGGGAGCCCTATAGGATCATGGGTCACTCATATCAGGACACTGGGGTCTAAGTGTCTCTCCCTTGAGCCCTGCTCCTACTGAGGGGCCCACCTGAAGTGCTAAGGTGGTAGTCAATGACGGGTAAGATTCTCAGAGGAGGACAACATAAGACAGGCACACCTTCGAGTAAGGCGGGACCCCCAAACTGCTAGGGTGATGTTCCATGACAGGTAAGACCCTCCCAGGGACAACCTAAGACAGACACACCCTTAATATAAAACAAAAAAGGGGATGTGTTGGAACTAATGACACGTTAACTAACTCAGGCTGACTCCTTACTCCCTGGTGAGTGAGCAAGATCAAGGCCTCAAAGGCGGTTTCAAAGGTTCATGACGATAAACCGGACCACCGTCAGGAATTGCTTAACAACAGTTCCATGAACGTGATCAGGTCGTGCTTGCCATATAGTCCTATGGGACTCTTACCTGCATGTTAAGCTGATTGGTGCCCGCCTAGCCTCCTCCCTACATAAAAGCTCTGTGATTTCCTCAATAAATGAGATTCCTGCTGTGCCTCCTGCACTGACGGACCTCCCGGCTCTGGTGTGTTTCCTTTGACGCCCACACTAATCATCCTGCTCCGCCCCATATTCTCCTTAGGCCGGTGCTGAGAAGGTACATCGGACCTTGGTGCCTGTCAGGGAGCAACAATATGGTTGTTCAGTGCTTAGTCATTAGTCAAAATTTCTGAAACTTCTCTGTACTCCATTGAGTGCTACTCTGAAATTAATACTTAATACTCCCTCCTCCTTTTAACAAGTCAGAAAAATTTTCACTTTCTAAAATGAATACCAATGGGTCAAAAAAATCAGTACTTTTTAAAGTATCATCTTGTAAGCACCCATGCCCTAAACCAGACTTCTGAGTAAAATAAAGAGTTTAATGATAGTATCATAATAAAGCATCATAGCATTATGTCAAATGCATATAATAATATACCTGTCATATATTACTTGAAAAAAGTCATTAGGGTTAAAAAAAAAAAAAAACACACACACAAATGCAATTTCTCTGTGCTTCAAGTTTTACTGCTTTGAAAACTAAAAATTCAATTCTAATGTGTTAAAAATTGTATATTCCTGATTTACTCATAAAATATACTACGAAAATATTGCATATAAATGATAGTATATATACACTAATATGAATATTGTTATATATCACATAAAAATATTAGTATTAACACATAAATATATATAGAGAGAATTAAAAGAAAAGAGCAACAGATACAAGCAGAAAGAGACAGGAAGTACACTACTGGCAGACTATTCAAGAAGTAATGTAAAAGAAAGGATCACAGTTGAATTATTTTGAATTTTAATTACATTGTCTTAAATATATTTGAAACAGAGCAAAAGCAAAGGGAAAGAGAGTAAGCCAATCTATTTAGGATAGGGTACAAGCAGGATGGAAGAACCACACTTCCTAAATTCTGTATTGTATGGTGCCCATATGTATGTATCCTTCCTGTCCTTGCTGTTTCAACCTTCCCCACACCCCACTATGGTGAGAACTGGAACTTAAAAATAAGAAGACAGAATCTGAAGTTAACCAAATGACACTTGTTCAATAGAAAGAGTGCAGACTCACATCTGGGTATGGCTGTAATTTGCAGACAGCCCGATGAGCAACTATGATTTTATTGCTGTATTTTGAACAGAGGACACATGAGGCTAGATACTGAGTCTCCAATGGGCAGCTAATTTAGGGCTGACAGAGATGCTACTATGGAAGCAACATTATGGGAATTATTAACATTTATTGGCATTGCTATCTCTTCATATATAATTAATGTAAATTAATTACTTTGTTTACTCTTTGGTTCAAATCACATATATTCTATTTATTTTGTCTACTCCAACTTGCAGATTTATTTTTATATCTATACTTAACGTATCTTCTAAGGTTCATCTGTATCACACATTTACTCTTTATTTATTCATGTTCTTTTTTTATTCTCTATATCATAATAACATATTTTAGCAAATGTACAATATTATATAGAAATTGGCAAACTGATATAAAACTGCGCTATGAGAAATTATACTTCATTTACGTATGATTTATCAAAATATATAAATGCATGCTACTGTCATGTACAACTAATTAGAACAAATAAAAATTAATTAAGAAAAAAACAAGACACTATTATCTTTCAGTTTCTCAACCTCTTGTTTTAATTATCTCTGCAACAGTTTTACATACTCCTAGAATCTCCACCCTAAGGTGACCTGCCTTTCTTAAGTATGAAGTATTTAAAGTTAAGTGCTCCTCTGGTTTAGTTTAAAGTAAACACTTACAGTTTGAAAATATCTATGAATCATTTTGAAGTACTTTTAAAACCACTTCGGTGACACAAAACAAAAATTTGGACGGATTTTCCAGCAACAGTTTTTGTGGATGTTTAGCTCTTTGATTTTTAAAAGTTGGAAAAGATAATTGACATTTTCATCTCAGAGAAATCATGTCCATGATGCCAGAATCAACTGTTTACAAATAAGGGATGTAATGAGGACATTTTACTACTTCAGTAAATGCATTAAATAAATATCCAACCACTCATCAAGATTTTTCATCAGTGTGAATTGAGCTTATTTAAATTAGCATTTTGACTGTCAATATAAACTAAAATATGCAGAGATATGCTTTGACATCTTTATCTAAAATAAAATTGTCACAAATGTGAGCTTTGCTCTCAGAGGTTTTGGACAATACTATAGCTATAATAATTATTTTTTCCAATGAATTTATTACAAGGAGCTGAACTTCCCTGTGCAGATACATTACAGAGCAACTCCAGTAATATTAACAGTGCTCTAACTTTTGTACAGGTGCTACTGCCATGCACTTTATTGTTGTGCTTTTTAATTTAATCCACACATTTATTTTGCAAACTGTAACCTATTATCCCCACTTTACCAATAGTTCCTTGTGATCTCAAATGTTAAATACTTGATCATAAAACAAAACCATTAATGATAAATCTGGGAATGAAGAACATGTTTTCCTGTTAACAAAGTCCCTGTGTTTCTTCTTATAAATATTTCCTTTCTCAGAATATCCATTTATAGTGGAGATTGGATTATTTTACCCTGTATACAATTTGTCACTATATCTGTACACAGTTCTATATATATGGAGTACTCTATGACTATCACAAAAATATCATCCTACTATGGATTTTGTCTTATACATTTATTATGGAAATTTTCAAGAATATTCAAAATCATAAAAATAATACAAATTTATTATACTCATCATCCACTTCAAAAGTTATCAATTCACAGTTATATTTGCTTCAACTATATCACCATCTGATTCTTCTCTTCTTAAGCATTTCATCTATAATTTTAGAGATAATATATTTAAAAGACAAAAAAAATCTACTTTCATAAACATAACCTCACATTTATCACACTTACAAAATTAATAATTATGAACTTCACTAAATAATCAGTATTCAAATATCCTTGTTTTATAGATATCAAATTATTTATTTTCTCCTCCCCTTTCTCCTTCTCCTTCTTTGGGTTCTAAATAGTATCCATTGTATTTGTTTACTATGTCCCTCTTGTCATTTATAATTGTTGTATAAAACTTCATTCTGAAACTCATGGAATGTATTTTTGATTGAATTCAGCTAGTGTTGCACATTCTTCTTAAATTTCACTGAATTTTAGCTTATCAGGACTGGGTTCAGTTAGGGTGGTCTAGTCTTTTCTATAATTCTCTCACCCTCCTCCCATAGGAGCACGAGAGTCTAGGAAGTTATTATTTCAATAATGAACTTACCAGGGAGGATTCCACAGTTTGCTCTAAGTAATTAGTCTCTTTACTGCAATGAGTCTCAAACATTCACATCTCAGGATTACTTAACATTGAAAATTACAAGGACATTTTGTTTATGCAACTTATATCTATCCAAATTTGGTATATTAAAAATCACATCTGAAAATGCTTTGAATATTTATAAATATAAAAATTTGGGTACAAATAATCATAGAAAAATAGAGAAAATATTAATTCTTATATCTGGGAAGGGCATATTTAATTCTTTTTTGGGTAATTGCAGATATTCTTAGATACTTCATAAAAATCAAGTGGTACATTGCTAAAGGCCAGTCACTGTTAGAATCTTCAACAATAATAATTCTATGTATTCACTTAACATCAAATTCATAGCTTGCACCTTGATTGAACTTGAAACATCATTAATTTAAATTTGAAAAAATACTGATTCACTGAGTTAGGCACACCTTCTAAATTTTTATATCTTTATGAAAACATTTAAAAATTACATTCTAATTTACTGTCAGTCTCTTAAGAAAGTCTTTAAATATGGTGAAACTGTCTAGGTCACAGTGGTAGTTGTAAACTTTCCCCACATTCTTTCATTTTTATTATTGTTGGTATTTTACTGATATATACTTTTAACCTCAATAACAAATACTTGAGTTGTTTTCCATGAAATGACATGCTCATTTTGTCCATTTTTGAAAAATATCTTTCAAATGCTCAATTCTGTACAACCAGACTTTGACTTTTTTATTTTTCTTTAAGGATAAATTACATTCTACGAACAAAGCAACTATTTCACCTTGTAGCTTTTAGAAACGTGTGTGTTTTACTTTGGGACATTATAATTCAGTATACAAGAGAAAGGGTTCATGCATACTGCCAATTTTGCCACATAGAATTTTTAAATTCAAGAATCACTGCAAACAAAATCAATAATTATCAGTGATCTACTGAAGTGAAACTAGCTTCTATTTTAATGTGTATGGTAAAAACAAATTCAATGAAACTAGCATAATTTGGCAACACTCCTTAATTTTGTGGTAAGGCAACACCAATTTTACCCATCATTGTTTTGAAATATCAAAGCAAATGCCAATATGCCAAAAGAGGAAAATAAGATCCAAATAGTATATTATATAAATTGTTTTGATGTCCAATATCCCCAGCAATGGTCCTGAGTTTTTTTGAAACACTCTCTTTCAATAAAATATGAAATTATTTCATTAGGAGATTCTATAAATTTTCATCAACAGATATACAACAGCTTGTGTTTGTGTGTGTAATATTAGCAGTTACTGATAATTGTTGCCTAGATATATAATTTTATTAAGAATATAAATATTGTAATTTTTAAAATTCCATAATTTCTTCTCCATATAAGAATTAAGGGGATAATTCTATAAACTGGGTGTACTGTGCAGGCAACCACATTTTTTCTTTTAAAAAGCAATTTACTTGCAACCCTGTGTGGCTTAAGTCAATAGAGATATTACATTCTTTAGTAAACAACCCTTTATCAGCAGGAGAAAGGCAGCCTAAACATCTTCTCCCTGTCAATAAGGATAACACAAGTTACCTCTTCAAGTGAGGTATTTTATGAACTTTACATAGAGAAGATTTCAAAATTTATGGAGGTATGAAAATTAGGGGTATAGCACTCTAACCATAAAATCAGTAAGCTTCATTTAGAACCAATCAGTGGGTCAAAGTGATCCAGAGTTGCCTTGGATTTTACCATGTGCAATAGGAACTTAGAAATCTGTTGTGATCTTGGTGTCCGTCAAAGTCAATTCAAGACTTGGATCTGAATGCAACTCTCTGGAAACTTCCCTGAGACTCCCAATGAAACTGGAAGGCAAGATGGAGTACTGTGTTCCTCTCTAGGAGAAGCACTCTCTACCTTGAAAGTATCCCCTTTTTCCATTTTCCTAACTTTTCTAATAAATTCCTAGTGACATGACAGAAATCTTTCCAGCATGATTGCAAGAACCAGTAATGAAGGACCTCTACAGCTCACTAGCTCACTAGCATTTCTCTAGGACTGAGGCCTTCAAGTCTCCATTCTCAAAAACCTGAACTAGCAACAAGAAAAAAGTAGATTTATTTTACTTGACACAGTCACAATAACAAAAAAGCCACAAACTATATGAATGAGTAACCAGTTAAAGGAGAAAATATTCTTGGTTGAGAAGATGAAATTAGACCTAGGGAAAAAGATGAAATTAGACCTAGGTCACATCTTTACATTATACCCACTGCCTGGGGAAGACACAAAGCCTTCAGTGCATGGATTTCTCTCCCCAGAAAAGGGCAAGAAAGAGCAGAACTGGAAGTTACCTAATACTCCTTTTGTATTTGTGTGTGGAGGGGAGGAGTAACAAGTTTTTATTGCTAATGAATTTTGATTATGCAAGACATATTTAGTTTATTCATCAGGATACTGAAATTATGAAGTCTCTGACAACCATTCTTCCTCCTTAAAGTAATTGTTATGGTTTAGGCACTAAATGTCCTCCAAAGCTCATGGGTGAGATAATGCAAGAAGATTCAGAGAAGAAATGATTGGGTTACCAAAGCCTTAGCTCAATCAGTGAGTTAATTCCCTGACTAGATTAAATGAGAGGTAACTGAAGGCAGGTTGGGTGTGACTGGAGGAGGTGGGTCACTGGGGACTTGCCTTTGGAGTACATATTTTGTATATGGAAAGTCGAGTCTGTGCTGTCTTATCATCATGTGAGGCATTTCCCTCCACCACACTCTTCCACCATGATGTTCTGCCTCACCTGCCTAGAGGAATGGATCCTGCTGTCTTTGAATCGAGACCTCTGAAACCATGAACCTGCAAACAAACTTTTCTTCCTCTGGTATTGTTTTGTCAGGACTTTTAGTCGCCGGAGCAAAAGAGCTAACTAAAACTGTAATGTTCTATTAAGTTTTTGATTCATTACGGGTAGACATATTTTAACAAACACAACGGTATTTCCATATTCTTAAAAATACTTTTAGAACTAGTGCTGTTAGCATATCTACCTTACAAAAGTTAAGAATTATTTTAATGCCAGAATCTTGCATTAGTCTAAAAATAAAATCAGTTCAAGTGTTGCATCAAACTATCTGGGTAAAGATGGACTGATATCAAGGATCATATTTGCTGTTTTATTTATTTTTAAATTTTTTTCAGTATTTTAACCCAAGCCAGACATTTTTTCCAAATCAAAGAAACATCTGACTTTTGCTTTTCTGTTCAAGTCGCAATGCTAAGTGCTGAATATAAGGTTTGGTGGGGCTTTTCTGAACTAATGTGAAAGACAAAACTCAAATTCTCTACTTGTTATGCTTATGAGTTGTGGTTGACAGAGACAAGGAATTTTTTTTTTTCTTTTAAGGAATTAATTTCTATAAATTATTTGAATTTTAAGAATAAATTTTATTCTACCCTAGTTTTAAATTCTATATTTTTAGATGAGCACAATATATTTAGATTCATTTACTTTTTAAGTAATTAATGTGACATTTACATAACAAAATTAATCATTTTGTTGTGAACTATTCTGTGACATTTAAGTCATTCACAGTGCCATGTAATCATTACCTCATGTTGTACCAAAACATTTCATCACTGCAAAGAAAATCTCCTACCCATTAAGTAGTTATCCAGTTTCTTAATACTGAAGGAATTTTTGGAATTTTTTTGATATGTTTGTTTATTTTTCAGATTCACTTTCACTGATAGATGATTTTATTTTAAATATTATTTTTGTGTAGCCTATACCAAAGAAATTTATTGTCAGATATATGTTTTGATTTAACAATAGTTTTAATAAAGCTTCTTTAGATACTATACACATTAAAATGGCATGAAAAATAAAAATTTATATAAAAGTAATATTAAATTTTATGTTATACTTTTCTACTTGATATTTCTTATGCTATTTAGTTTTTAATTTTTAAGTATAACTTTAAAATACAAAAGTGGCATATTTTAGACATTAAAATTGGCTGAATTACTATTTACTTTTGAGGAGAATTGAGAAAAAACATTTTTCATTTTTTTCTATTGTATTCATTTTTTCTGACACAAATAACTTTGGTTATGTAATGAGAAAATAATAATATTAAAGTAAATATTGCAAGTGAAAGACATGTCAAATATTCCTCCATAAGAGCAGAAAATAGTGAAAGCAGTCAGGCTGCTGCTGATGACAGTTTAGCCAAGGGTGATAATCCCTATTTCATCAACTACATTTAAACAACTGGGTTTCACATTTCCTCCAAAGCACTTTGCACATGTCACAGCACAAATTAGTGAAGTCTAAATTTCAGCTTAAGGCTCTGTGTGTCATTTAATAGCATACATTTGCTAACTGTAGCCAAAAAGCAGGCTTCCATCAGGGACTCTGAAACTTCTCATTTACATAAGAATGGGAAGTTAATTGTGTTACAGATATTCTGGTCTCCCCAAGGAGTTCATTAAGCATGCTGAACATGCTGAGATTATAACTTAACTGTCACTTCTGAGAAATTGGGAAAATTCAACTTCAGATACAACACCGTCGGCAATAACAAGCATAATTTAATGCATACATTGCTCTGAATCAGAGATAGGCTTCTTGAAATTTATAATCTCTCTGATTTCCGTATTCCTTGCTAAAATAGTATATAATACCTGAGAACTAAGCCATCCAAAGGCCTTTCCAACTGCCCCTCCTACTGTTCTACATAGCTGAGTATATTACCCACAGGTTTCAGTCACTTAAAATCATTTTGTGGAACCATGGAGGTCAATTAAATGCCTCATCTATCACAATGAAACCCACCATTCTGTATAATTAATATGCACCACTAAAAAAAGAAAAAAAGAAATGCATGATGTATATTAAGGAGACTGGTAAACAAAAAATTTAGAAAATACAGATGCTGAAAAAATTAATAAAATTCACCCTTAAAAAGATAAATAGGTATATATATATATAAATGCATATAATAAACTGAAATAATACTTATGATTGGAGGGGAATTTGATTACACAAACATTTTTCAAATAACAGTAAAATCCTTAGAATGTGGGATTGTTTGTGCAAGAACAAACCATTGGCAGCTGAAACGTACATCTCATTCCTGTAGTAATCTTTCCATTTATCTGATATGTTTCCAATCAGAAATAAAACATTTCAATCATTAAGGAAAGGACAATTCTTTTTTCCTAAAATAGTATGTTGGTTTTATTCAAATTTCATTCAAAAATGATGTGTACCACTACACTGCTTCAAATAAAAAAGTTAGATTTCATCTTATTGTGTGTTTCACCCCATTTTTTTCCTGATGCAACCAACCATTCTATTTAATAAGTTCATCCATGTTGGTGGTGGTGATATACATTCCATGTCCAAACAATATGGGATCGTATTACAATGGTGGGAGAAAGTAAGAATCATGTCACATGGAAGTGACTGCAAATGAAAAATAAAGATAAAAGAATAGAGTAATGGGGGGGAAAAAGCAGGGAAGGAAAATAGTGATTGAAAAAACTATAATGGATTGTATTACTTCTCTTTTTATGTGAAAATATGCCAGAAATAATCAACTTAAAGGAGAAAAAGATTTATTTTGTCTCATGGTTTTGAAGGTTTCGCTCCATGATTGGTTGACCCATTGCTTTTGGGCCTGCAGCAAGGCAGTATATCATGGCTGGTGGTCACACCAGTATGTGGTAGAGGGTTTGTTCACCTCATGGTGGCCAGTAATCAAACCAAGAGAAGAAGCAGCTAGGGATCCTAATATCCCCTTCAAGGACACACCCCCAATAACCTAACACACTTCCATTTGGCCACACCTCCCGAAGGTTCAACCACTTCCTAATAGAGCTATAAACTGGTGATTTAAAACTTTATCATACGGGCTCTTGGAGGATGTTGAATATCCAAACCATAAGAAGATGGAGTTTACACTTTTCAACATATTCATCTCTTCCTATGTACATATCTGATACAGATTTATGAACTCAGAACTTGCTAGATGAAATCCGTTAGTGTTTCTTGAGTGTGACATTTTTTGTAGTTACAGTATCAAGCGTGTATAGACATTGCACCTGCCTTATAATCATTAAAAATAACTATGATTTCTCACTGAGTTTCTTAACTGAAGGTAAATGCAATTGAGAGACACATTTCAAATTGTGCTCTGAACTGATTATGTGGTCCTTTTGTAGCCATCTTGAACATTTAGAACCTAGAAAATCTAGTATACAGACTATACATGGGTTCCTCTTCTGGTTTATTCCTAACATAAGCAAATGAGAATATCCAAAAAGGAGCAATGTTTTGTGTAAGAGCCTTGTACATAAAGGTTCCCTACTTGCAGCTATGCTACAAAGCTAAACAACCAATTGATATAAACTAAAATGTTTCACAGATTGTCAACAAAGTTAAAAACCTATTGTTTCCCAGAAAATTGACTATAACTTTTTTAAATTAATGCAGATAATGTTTTACTTGTATTTTAATGCCATTCCTCTTCTTAAAATCATTTTTTTCTTAATGTGGACAACACTGACTTTTTTATAATTTTGTCTAGCTTGTATTTGTCATGAGTACTAATTTATATGTAAAATTCTTTAAGATTTTCAATCCAAGTTTGTCCATGTGATAATTTTAGAAGTACTTTCTTTTGTTATGAACACAACACATTTTATCCACTCAATACTAAGTAAAATTTTCATTACTTACATGTTTTATACTGTATCAAATGAGTTGGTGTATTTTATCTACATCTTCTATACCTGTAAACTGTACAGAATTCTGGGGTTAGACTGGGTTGATTATTGTGTATATGCTTTTCCCCTTCAACTAAAACTGCCATATCATTCTTCATTAAGACTGAATTATTGGGGCAGGGAGTAGGGGTATGAAAGATGGTGGAATGAGAAAGACATCATTACCCTCTATATACATATGATTACACGAATGGTGTGAATCTACATTAGGTACAACCATAGAAACAAAAAGTTGTACCCCAGTTGTATACAATGAATCAAAATGCAGGCTGTAAAAATTTTTTAAAAAATGAAAAAAAGAAGTTTTAAGTAGCCCGACCCAGTGGCAAACATCTGAAATCCTCATAACTCAGGAGGCTGAGGTAGGAGGATTGCTCTTATGGGCCAAACTATATGTGCCTTAACCTGACAAATTCCATTTTACCCTGAGACTCTATCTCATATAAGAAATGCTTCTCCCATGTGAAAATCACACCTATGTAACCCACGTCCTGCTAGGTACACCCTGTTTGGAAATGCATAATGGCTAAAAAAGGTTTATGTTATTCTTATGCAATGTAAAATATTCTCTTTTTAATTCCCATTTTTTGGGGCAGTGTACTGTACCCTAACCCGGGTCATTCTGACCCACTTCCTACATTGCTATGGTTTTGACTTACTGGTAGCTTGCGGTTTTTAGGTCTACAGAAGCGACTTTCTTACTGTCCTTCCAACCCACCACGGTGAATAAAGTTCCATGTCTTGCTTTAAAAAAAAAAAAAAAAAAGGCTGAATTATCTACATTAATAATGTGTATGAGTTTAATTCTTCATAACCTTAAGATGACTTTAATTCAACTTTTTATAATTTTCAAGTTCATTTGAATAAATACAAGTAATCTATTGTTAGCTTTTCTATTAAATAGTAAGTCTGATCATCTCTTTATACTTATTAACATTGCATTTTCTTTTTCTGTGATCTTCTTTCTCATTTTTGTCTATTTTTTTTCTGAGTTATTTGTATGTTGCTTTTAAATATGTGGAAACACATAGGTAGTAGCTCACAAATATTTTATTAATTATTTTCATTAAAAATAATTTATCTATTTAATATATTGTGCCTATTACAAATATGTACCCTCATAATAGCATTTATATATGATGCAACATACCATAAAAGGGGTTTATTTTAATATATGCAATTATGTTAATCTATTTACTGCATGATTAAATTTTTTGTCTTATTAAAAAATAGTTTTAAGAACGAATATATACTATTCCCCATATCAAATATTATATATTTATTTCTCATATATTTTCAAACTAGTCTCTGTAGTCAATGATACATTTTAATATTAATTATAAATTTGCCTAGTTTTATATACTGAGTAATTTTGGGTCTAATACATCAGCCTTTCTTAATATCTTTCAGGGTAGACCCTATGAATAGATATTTCATGTGAATTGAGAAGCAATGAAAACATTTGGAAAAATTGGACAGCCTGATTGTGGAATTGCAATATGGTAATGTATAATCGATTTGAGGCTTATGAAGACTTTGTGTCTGAAAAATGAAAGAGGATTTATAGATAGGTTTAAGTAAAGGAAGAGAGAATAGAAATGCAAAAGAAAGCCTGAACAGAAACTTCACATGCTTATGTAAGATTGATTTAACCCTGTCTCACATTTTAGTTTTCAAAAATTAGGACACTGCACCTACTTCACCGGTAGAATCACTATCTGACAAACTGTGACTATGAGGTATTCTTAATTTTTCTGCATGAGTAAATAAAGTAAAATTTGTTTTACCACTATTTCTTGGAAATTCAGCCCAACCAAGATATTTTGGCAAAATTCCTCTTTGTTGCCATTCTTATTGCCTCTAATTGCTCCCCCAATTACTAGACTAAAAAAATACAAACATCTGCCGGTTTTTAGAAAAGCCAAAATTGTAAAACAAAATTGATTCCCACATAACAGATGCTCATGAAAACAAATCAAGGAATAGAATAATTAGTATCTTTAAAAACATTTGTCTGCCTTTCTTTAGACTGAAACTGATTTCTTTGGGACTCTGATTGATGGAATTGTGCTTATTCTCATGTATGATTATATATTATTTTGATTATTATTGTGATTACTGTTGTGTGAAATGAATTTGGCAGTTTCAACATAGTGTTAATTTCCATTGTCCTTACACAGTGTGGCACATTGGAATCAATGGCAGTAAAACAACTGAAACTGGATAGAAAAATCACAGTGGATTTATGTTCCCAGGACATGCACTTCATATTTTACAACCAGAAGAAAACTGAAATGATTGTTTATGTTCCTGGAAAACCTCAGAAATACAAGTAAGAAGTTGATACTTTGAATTCCTTAATATTTGTTTCCAAGAAAAATATGTAGGTTTATATATATTCTGTTGTTATAAGGAATGTACTACATAAATATCTTAAAAGTTCAGTTTTGATAGGATTTTTTAAATGAAAGTTTCAGTTTACTTTGAACATGTATTCTGTTTTGGTTTTATGTACTTAATAGACTATTCTTAATACATTGCATTTTTACATAAGGTTATTTAAAATCTTAATTAAATTGTGTAAAACTCCAAATTTAGGTCATAAATTTTGCTAAATTGATATTATTTGGAGTTTTCATATTAGATATGCAAGGATCTTTCCATTTTAATTTTAATTTTTCTGATAGACAAGTTAATAATATTGTGGTGTTGATTAAAATAATTTACCCCATTACCAAGATTAGAAATATTATATAACTCTCTTTGATTAGTTATTTTTATCTGTCTTGACAAACAACTAGTTGAGTTTTTCCCACATAAGGCATATTTTTAATATAAAAGAGATAAATGTCCAGGTGTTCTGTTTAATGAAACAAATAAATAGCAAATGAGGGAAAAACACCTATAATTGGCCTTAAGTAATTGGTTAGGTGCGATGCAATGCTTCATTTCCAGGACTGCCTTATGTTTGCTCATTTACGCATTCTGTATATTAAAACTGAATTTGCCCCACAGTATTACCAATTAAGTTATGTATAAAAAGATCATCTGATAATGCATTAAAGATAAATGTTTCTTTTATGTTTGTACCTGCATGCTAGTCATACAGAATTGCAACATTTGAGTTTATCTTCCTTGACTTTGTCACCTTGTTCCCATTGGGAACATTTCTACTCTTCTAAATTTGCAACACTATAATCTGCACCTTTCAGATATAAGTAACAGTTAAACAGGCTTATTAAATTTCCACTCTTGTTTTTAAGAATATCAGAAAGATCATATTTTAATTCAAAAATACTTTTATGTTTAATGTTGTTTCAGAACAGCTATGTAGAATTTCATAAAAACAAGAAAGTAAAAAGAAAGAAGTTGAAATTAATGTCACTAATCTTTATTCTAAGTAAACAAACTTCAACTTTGACACCTGCTTTCTCTCTCTCTCCCTCTCTCTCTCTCTCTCTCTCTCTCTCTCTCTCTCTCTCTCTCTCACACACACACACACACACACATACACAAACACACAAAAACATTTTTACCTAGAATATCAACTTTCATGTAGTCACTTAATAATATTCATTAATTATCTATGTATTCCAAGCACCAAGAATGGAATCTATGTATTCCATTCCATGAATGTGAGGAAATGTATTGAAACACATGCACACTTATAAACAGATAATGATTCACATGAACATAGACACACAAGCACACACATGCATTCTCTACCTACATGTAGAACCTACATCTTAAGAAACATTGGTTTTTAACCATGTGAGGAATTTTCAGAGAGGAGGCAGTTCTACCATTAGTTAATGGGAAGTTGAATAGTTATTCAAATTATCTCGTGCTCATTTTTCATATCTGTAAGAAAATAAATATAAAATCTCTGAGGATCCTAAGATTTATGAGAACATTGAAAGGAATATGAAGTGAAATTGGGCATTGCCTCCAGCTGCGTGACAGTGTACTTAGTGATGTGTTTTGATTGTGCTAAAGGATTCTGCAGGTGATGTGGATGACAAACGTTGTGGTGGCAGTACCCATTGTAATCCAATATAGCTATTCCAATATTTATCTGGTGATGCTGAGTGACCTTTAAAGAATCATGATTATACCATATATTTTTAGCACAAAGAACTGAATTGAATTCTGGAGAACTGGCAGTTGACACTGTTATATATTTTGAACAATGAATTTAGGAATGTTCCCTGTGGTTAAGTCATGCTGTTACTCCCTCATAATCAAAAGTACATCTGTAGACTACCTACCACTACCAAAGAAGACTTATGACAATATACACATTTTGGATAACAATAAAGGGGTTCTCATACTTATAGCTGGACCTATCCAAGACACAAATCTTGAAGCCATATTAAAAGGTATTTCCATATAGACATTCAGACATTCTCTTAATCTATGCACCTCCTCCCAGATGTTTTGTGAAAGTAGTGGCATGAAAGCAAATTTCTTTCTCAAGATTTCAGTTTATTTAATACCAAGATGCCTATTCACCTGTTATTGAACTACGAGAGTCAGAATATTTGTTTACAAAAATATAAATTTCTCATGTAAGCTTTACATATTGTCTATCATATGTCACTATTTAAGTACACGCTAGATGGTCCTATAAACCTGTCTTCTTTCATTCTATTACCTTTGTCTTCATGTATTTCCCTTCCTCTAGAAATGTCACATTTTTGGCTATGATCTTTCTCATTACAACAACACAGTTATAGTTATTTTATTATGGTGGCAGTCTGTGCCATCCAAGGCAAGAGCAATCGATCTGCTGGAAGAAGTATACAATTTCATTCTTATATTCCCTCTGTTTGTTCTTAAATATCCTCAGAGGTAATGGAAATGAAACTAGAAAATACTATAGAATAAAATAAAGTACATCCCTAAAATGTATTCATCTGATGCCCATAATTTATATTGAAAAAAATACCTTGTTATTACCTTTAGAAAAAGAGAACTAAAACAACTAGAACAGTAACTCCCATGAGTGAGGATTATTAAGTATTATTAAATGTTCATCATTGTACCTTTTCCTTTTATTAATTACCAGTCTCTCTCCAATTAAACATTAATTGTTTTTTAAAAGTTTACATAAAATCAGAACACAATTTTAAGTTAAAAACTGATATTATAAACTGATATTTTAGAGAGTGACTAAATTGTGTTAATTTCCAAGTGTATTTAACAGAATTATTTTCCTACTTATTTATTTATCATAATGTCAGTTTTCTAATGAAGATTTTCATTTCCCGTATGTTCACATTTTACTAGGCCTCCTAGAGAATTAAAAATGTATCCTAATCTTCAGTTTTCTAAGTACCACATTTTTATTGTGTGACACTAGAAAAAAAATCAATAAGTGGAAAAACTAGAAATCTATTAATTCTAGAGGAACAGTGGTTCCTCTAGCTCTTCAGTCCAAGAAGCTGGAGGCTCAGAGCAAAAGGAACCAGCCATGCAGTCCCAGGCCAGAATTGAAAGCCTAGAAACTCCCTGGAAATTTGCTAGAGTTCATTCACAATGTAAGAGTGAAAGAGGTAGAGTCCCATGTCCTTAGGCAATCAGCAGCAATCTAAGCACCTGCTCAAGAAGAACTGAATTTGAATCTGTGTGAGCTTCTTCTTCCCCTTTTTATGCCATCCAGGCCCACAGCCTACTGGATTTTGTTGCCCACATTCAGGTCAGGTCTCGCCCTTCTCTTTGTTGTCCACATGCCATTCATTTATGAAAACAGCCTCATTAGCATACACCCACACCAGAAGTCTCTTCATTTTAGGCACCTCTTAATCTGATCAAATTGAAAATCCAGATTAACCATTACAAATTTCATCCATGTGTCGCAAATGCCAGAATTTTCTTTTTCTTTAAGGCTGAATGATATTCCATTTTATAGATGTATTTTCTTTATCAGTTCATCTTGTGAAGGTTGTTGTGGTTGATTTCATAACTTAGCTACTGTGAATAGTGCTGCACTGAACATAAGACTGTAGATAGCTATTGATATCCTCCTTTCCATACGTCACTTGTTCCATCTGCTCACCAGGGAAGAATGTTTACAGAGAATGATAATGGTGGTTGGAGAACATTGGACCCACAATAAAGTTTGTTGAATCATCATTAATATGTTACTTACGCTGTGTGTACAGAGAATAGTAAGAAATACAGTGGGAGAAGCTGATGCTTAAGACTAGGCAAAAGTGAAATTGTGCTGGACATTTTGAGACATAACAAAGTTGTGATTGTTATTCTAAGTGCAATAAGTAGCTGTTGAAGGATTTTGAGCAGAATTTTGTTTACTCTTAAAACATGTTCTGTCTGGGAGATTATGGGGCAGCAAAAGTGGAATAAGTAAGATCAGGTTTTTGCAGAAAACAGTGTGAGACTGATAGTAGTATGGATTAGGGATTTGGTATTGAAGCTCAAAGGTTCAAAAAGTACTTGCGAAGTAGAACTAACTGGTTCCCTGGTGTATTGGACTTCAGAGATTTTACAGGTACAACCAGATGATCAATAGTATCTTTCAATGAGATGAGAAACTGGGAAAGATTCAGGTTTGAAAGGATATAAAAAAGGTCCTATTCAGACTTTTGACTTTAAAATTTGTGATTTGATAAAGATTCTCTGTTTGATTCTCTGTCCAACTTTGGACAGACTTCTGATTCTCCCCTTTTGTGGGGAATGTGCTAGGGATTTATCCCAGGGGAAATTTATCACTGAGCCATATCCCCAGTCCTATTTATTTATTTATTTATTTATTTATTTATTTATTTATTTATTTAATTTTGAGACAGGGCCTTTAACTTGCTTAGGGCCTCACTAAATTGCTGAGGCTGACCTTGAACTTGCAATCCTCTTGTCCTAGCCTCTTGAGAAGTTGGGATTGCAGATGTACAACTGGCTAAAGAACCCCTTTTTTCAGGTAGGTTTCCTCCTTGGTATGTGTCTTTCCTAGCCTGGTTTGAAAGAATCCTAGTATGTTCGGGTTTTAAGAATGCTCTCACCATGGATACATGGTCTTCTCTGTTACCTGTTCAAGTTCCTCAACCCCTGCCCTTGATATCTGATCCATCTTGGTCTTCTATTAACAAGAAACCTAAGTCAATTTGGAAAGTATCTTCCTACCACTGATACCTCCTCTTATTAATTTTTCACGTATGGATCCCCTCCTGTGCCCTTTGGCCATAAATCCACACTTAGTGTTGTTGTACCAGAAACTAAACCTAGTTCTATATTGAAGATTCTTTCCCCCATTGCAATAGTTTTGAATAAAATCTATCTTCACTGTCTTTAACTAATGTGTAACTCGTTTCTCTCTAAAAGATTATATTATTAGAATATCTGAGTACAAAAAATGAATGGTAATTTTTTTCTAAGAAAAAACATTTTTTTTTTTTTTTTTCCAGAACCAGAGAGTCAGCTTACATGGTTTTCTAATTTTTTTTTTTCTTCCTTGGAAAAGTAGGTGTTGGATAAAATAAAAATCACTGGATGAAGAAGTTAGTTGTCAACTATTTCTCATAAACATATGAATTTGTAGGGATATGTATCCAGCTGAGAGTTACTCATAAGAAGGAAGTCAAAGGTATATCTTTATATCATTAGGTCTATTCTTTAACGGAGATACTGCTATCTATGGAAACACTGGCTGGCATTGAATCTTGTATAGATGGAGTCATTTTCTTTTCAGTAAAAAAACAAACAAACAAAAAAACAAACAAAAATCTTTCAGTGTTTCTCCACCTCATGAACATCCTCAGAACCTGGATTCCCAGTGATATTTCCTAACACGTTAAATTTTACATTTAACTCTAGCTCCCGGCAAAAACATTTGGAGATAATAATTATTCTAGAAGCAACACAGCCCCTCATTATGGACAGTATATATAATGATCCCAAATGTTATTTACCAAGTGCATTAAAAGTGGTTTTCTTAAGTTATATTGACTTAGCATTCTAGTTATAGATTTATATAGATTTGGATGCACTTTTAAGTTAGTAGTTCAAAAATTTCAACATTTGTTCTTTGTACTTTTTAAAAATGAAAACCGCATTTTCTGTAACAATTTCATAACTGAAAAATGATTAGAAGTTTGAAAATTCTGCAGTTGATTTCACCAGGTTTAATGGTAATGATAATGGAATATAAAAAGACATTGAATTTCACCAGCAAAGTCTGTTTTCTAGGACTGATCTTAAAGTTGCTTGCCTTTATTTAGGGTAAATATTCAACCACACTGGTAACTGGTGTATTTGCTGTTCAGCCTGACATATGCTCCCTGCCAGTAATTAGATTTGGGAAGAAAACCTAATGACATTTCCCATCCAATATAGCTGATGGGAGCAGAATAGAAGACAATGCTCTGTAAGGAGAATCTCCATTCCTGTAAACAGTAATGTCACAACAGAAATCTTTTGCAAAAAATTTGCTTACACTAGACTCACATCGCTATTATAATAATTATAATATTAATATAAATTATTATGCTATAAAATAATACTTATTTTTCTATGACTAGAAGTAAATGGTATAGCACACCAAAAATTCTTAAAGAAACCTAATTGACAATATGTATACACTTTTAGTCTTGCAGTATAATGTCATATTTTTCACAAAGAACGAATTGGGTCTTTTGGTCCAAATGATGCATTTGCATTTATTTGAATTATTAACAGAAAAAAAACTTCCACTAAAAGATAGGTTCTACTTTACTTACATGAATCTGGAAATGATAAATTCATTCTACAGTAGCCAGCTTAAATGTCATCAGATCTATAAAATTTTATCTGGCTTTCTTCTTCAGAGTACCTTGAGCCTCTTTTAATGTGTGTATGTATTTTTTTTTTTAAATATTGAAGACTGGTGTTAGTTTTGAAGAATGAAATATAAAAACATTTAGAAATTAATATTCAGTCTCTAATAAGATTCACTTGCAGAAGGAAGGTGAGATTGAGGGTTAAATGAATAAAGAAGCTAATTGTATCTTGTGAAAACTGTTGTGAAATAAACAAGAAAGTGCATATATAAACATATATATATTTATGACTAGATGAGAAAGATGGGAAAATTCATTTGAATAAAATCATCAGAAAAGACCCTGGTAAGGGTGTGCCCTAAGATCAAAGGATAGGAAAGTGGAATAGCTTTAGGGATCCAGTAAAAGGGCATTCCTGGCAGTTAGAACATAAGAACAAAAGTCTTGAGGTGAGAGACCTTGGCTATTTACAGGATAGAAAAAACACCTTTATAGTGATCATTAGGATTCTTGAGTGGAGATTGCACCTCATATGTTACCTTTTCCTTATCTTACCAGAAAACACCTTATAAGAAAGTCTGCAAAATTTGTTTGCTTTATAAAATACTGGTCACTTGAGATATGTATTTAAAATACTATGAAAAAATTTTAAGGAAGCATCATCTTGCAAAATCACAATAAATTCTTTAAAAGAAATAACTGCAAAATTGTTTGCTTTATAAAAGACTGGGCAATGGAAGCATATATATACTGTGAAAAGTTTTAAAGGAATTAGCTTGTGAAGTCACACTAACTTAATAAAATAATAATGACAAAGTGTTGTGTATAGTTTTGCTAAAGAAGAGTGGTAGAGACAAGCGAAGTAATTTCAAGACGAGGGAAATTGCTGTGATATCTAACATCTGAGAAATAATATTTTCTGAATAAATAAATGGTCATGATCCTGCTATAATGAATTAATCTTTCATTTTGAACAAGAATCTGCAAATATGATATTTTATTAACAAATTTTTGTAGCATAATTTTTGTTAGAAAAGATGCTGGTTAAGGAAAATTGTGTTTTCCTCCTAATGAGAAAATTAAAGGCACTTACTTAGTAATTCTGATGTGCTTGATTCAAGGATTATATATATTGAAAGATTAAAGAGAAAAAAAGTAAAGTGGCTAGAAACATCTTTAACTCTCAAGATGGGTTTACACATTTCTCTATTAAGAATTTTCACTTTTGCAAACATAAACTTATATCACACTTTCCCTATGAAGAATAAATGAACAAATCTAGGTTATTTTCAGAACCATTTAGAATTCTTGAAATAAATTTGCATTTTTACTTAAAACATCATGGTGTTCTCTGCAAGTTAAAAAATGCACTGTACTGAAGTTATTTTTTTAAAATTGTAGACTCACATTAGTCATATTCACTGGGACCACAAAATTTAATTAATAAATGGGCTTGATATTTTTAACAATTGAAATTTCTTTTGAACATTCTTAAATTTAAATAATATAATATACTGTGCTGATTTGGTGCCTAATTAATAAACTTCTTTTTTTGATGTTAATTATTTTTGCTGATATAGACCTTCACTTCAGATCATCTAGTTTTAATGTACCAACTGATCATTTTACCCTGCTACTAACAGCCTCAGAGAAGTGCTGTGTGTGGAGTATTTGACATTTATGTTTAATTTGCCACAATTCCGATTGTTTTTACCTGTGAATATATTTAGTAGAAATAAGCAATACACTTGGAAAAGAGAGAAGAAATTGTTAATAATAATATGATTGATAATATTCTCCAAAACAAATTCCAGCAATAAAATTATATCTGGTTAATGCTAACATGTAAATTTTATGCATATTCAATATAATCACTTTAAAAACAATCATTTGTCTAGCATCACTGTTTTCTAATTTAAAGCTTGATTGTATTGTGAAGTTCATGATATATGTAAGTCATATTTCTGATATTGAATAGAAATTTTAAAAAATAATTATATAAAGTAAAATTATTTTCCTTATTCCAAAGGCTTAATGTCTCTTCAAATTGATAGTTTACATCTTTTATTTCACTCATAAGTCTATAATTTATAATGTTTATTAAGCATATCTTATCTTCTCTAAAATATTAAATGTTCTCAAGGAAATAGCATTTGAATTTATCTTTATTTTCTCTGAAGTTATTTATTGAACTATAGCACATGTGATTTAACCTTAGTTTAATTCATAAACTTAGTGTGCATACTTAAAGGATATATTTTCTGAAGAACTAGCATTAGTTTTTGATTCAAGATGGAGACCAGTGATCAATAATTTTGTTATCTAGAAATTATGCTGTTGACTGCTATTGATTGATAGTATAAAGCCCTCAGATGTATTCTGCATCTATTAAAAAATAATAATTTAAGACCAATTACAAATTAATTATTTGATGTGAACATGAAAATCTGCTGTAGAGTCTGAAGAACATAGGTTTACATTGTTCTGGTTTGAAACATAAAAACTATATCATATCAAACAAATATTCTAGCATATTGAACTATGTTTAATAGCTTAATAGTAAAAATACATTTGTGTTTAATTTTTTCTTTTAAAAATAATTTATTGATTTTGATGTTGTACCTACTGGGGATGAAGCATTCAATCAATGGAACAGTTTTCTTAAAAATATAACAGTCTGCATTTCAGTTAGAATAGGGAGTTGGAAAACAGGATAATAAACAAAGGAATAATAAATGTATTATAGGCTAAACAGTGAAGATTTCTTAAAAGACAAACAAGTTAAAGGAGAATATAAAGGTTAGGTGTTGCTATTTTACTTAGGGTTTTTAAGACATTTTAACTAGGTTATATATCATTCTCTGAGAGACCCCATTGCTAGAGTGTGATTTGAGCAAAAAGTTGAAAGGAGTGAGAAAGTGAGCCATGTGTCTACATACAGAACAGAAAGTACTGAGTACAAAGGTCCTGTGTAAAGCATGTGACCGAAGTGTCCAAGAACCAAGGAGATCCAGTAATGATAGTAGTTTTTCCTGAGAGGAAAGCAGATAGAAAATGAGGTCAGAGGGGTAGTAGCAAAACAGTGGAGGAATCTTGTTTCAAATGCATACCACTAAAAATAATAAATACATTTTTTTATTGTAAACAAATGGGATACATGTTTCTCTGTTTGTACATAGAGTAAACGCATACCATTTGTGTAATCATAAATTTACATAGGGTAATGTTGGTTGATTCATTCTGTTATTTTTTCCCTTCCCCCCAACCCCCCATCCCTCTTTTCCCTCTATACAGTCCTTCCTTCTTCCACTCTTGCCCCACCCCAACCCTAACTCTAAACCTAACACTAACCCCTCCCACCCCCCATTATGTGTCATCATCCACTTATCAGCGAGATCATTCTTCCTTTGGTTTTTTTGAGATTGGCTTATCTCACTTAGCATGATATTCTCCAATTTCATCCATTTGCCTGCAAGTGCCATAATTTTATCATTCTTCATTGCAGAGTAATAATCCATTGTATATATATGTCACAGGTTCTTTATCCATTCATCAACTGAAGGGCATCTAGGTTGGTTCCACAATCTGGCTATGGTGAATTTAGCAGCAATGAACATTGATGTGGCTGTATTTCTGTAGTATGCTGATTGTAAGTCCTTTGGGTATAGGCCAAGGAGTGGGATAGCTGGGTCAAATGGTGGTTCCATTCCAAGTTTTCTAAGGAGTCTCCATACTGCTTTCCAGAGTGGCTACACTAATTTGCAACCCCACCAGCAATGTATGAGTGTACCTTTTTCCCTACATCCTCGCCAACACCTGTTGTTGCTTGTATTCTTGATAATCGCCATTCTAATTGGGGTGAGATGGAATCTTAGGGTGGTTTTGATTTGCATTTCTCTTATTACTAGAGATGTTGAACATTTTTCCATATGTTTGTTGATTGCTTGTAGATCTTCTGTGAAGTGTCTATTCATTTCCTTAGCCCACTTGTCGATTGGATTATTTGCATTCTTGGTGTAGAGTTTTTTGAGTTCTTTATAGATTCTGGAGATTAGTGCTCTATCTGAAGTATGAGTGGCAAAGATTTTCTCCCACTCTGTAGGCTCTTTCTTCCCATTGCTGATAGTTTCCTTTGCTGAGAGAAAGCTTTTTAGTTTGAATCTATCCCAGTTGTTGATTCTTGTTTTATTTCTTGTGCTATGGGAGTCCTGTTGAGGAAGTCTGGTCCTAAACCGACATGTTGAAACTCTGGACCTACTTTTTCTTCTATAAGATGCAGGGTCTCTGGTCTGATTCCGAGATCCTTAATCCATTTTGAGTTTAGTTTTGTGCATGGTGAGAGATATGGGTTTAGTTTCATTCTGTTGCATGTGGATTTCCAATTTTCCCAGCACCATTTGTTGAAGAGGCTATCTTTTCTCCATTGCATAGTTTTGGCCCCTTTGTCTAGTATGAGAAAGTTATACTTATTTGGGTTTGTGTCCGTGTCCTCTATTCTGTACCATTGATCTACCTTTCTATTTTGGTACCAATACCATGCCGTTTTTGTTACTATTGCTTTGTAGTATAGTTGAAGTTCTGGTATTGCAATACCCCCTGCTTCATTTTTCCTGCAAAGGATTGCTTTAGCTATTCTGGGTTTCTTATTCTTCCAGATGAATTTCATGATTGTTTGTTCTATTTCTGTAAGGTACGTCATTGGGATTTTAATTGGAATTGCATTGAATGTGTATAGCACTTTTGGTAGTATGGCCATTTTGACAATATTCATTCTGCCTATCCAGGAACATGGGAGATCTCTCTATCTTCTAAGGTGTTCTTTAATTTCTTTCTTTAGTGTTCTGTTGTTCTCATTGTAGAGGTCTTTCACCTCTTTTGTGAGATTGATTCCCAAGTATTTTATTTTTTTCGATGCTATTGTGAATGAGGTAGTTTTCCTAACTTCTCTTTCTGAAGATTCATCACTTATGTATAAAAATGCATTAGATTTATGAGCATTGATCTTATATCCTGCTACTTTACTAAATTCACTTATGAGTTCTAAGAGTTTTCTGGTGGAATTTCCTGGTTCCTCTAAGTATATAATCATATCATCAGCAAATAGGGATAGTTTGAGTTCTTCTTTTCCTATTTGTATCCCTTTAATTTATTTGGTCTGTCTAATTGCTCTGGCTAGAGTCTCAAGGACGATATTGAATAGGAGTGGTGAAACAGGGCATCCCTGCCTTGTTCCAGATTTTAGGGGTAATGCTTTCAATTTTTCACCATTTAGAATGATATTAGCCATGGGCTTAGCGTAGATGGCCTTTACAATGTTAAGGAATGTTCCCACTATCCCTTTTTTTTCTAGTGTTTTGAGCATGAAGGGGTGCTGTATTTTATCAAATGCTTTTTCTGCATCTATTGAAATAATCATGTGATTCTTGACTTTAAGTCTGTTGATATGGTGAATTACATTTATTGATTTCCTGATGTTGAACCAACCTTGCATGCCTGGGATGAAACCCACTTGATCATGGTGCACTATCTTTTTAATATGTTTTTGTATGCGATTTGCTAAAATTTTGTTAAGAATTTTTGTGTCGATGTTCATTAAGGATGTTGGTCTAGAATTTTCTTTCCTTGATGGGTCTCTGTCTAGTTTTAGGTATCAGGGTGATATTGGCTTCATAGAATGAGCTTGGGAGAGTTCCCTCCACTTCTATTTCATGGAATACTTTGAAAAGTATTGGAATGAGCTCTTCTTTAAAGGTTTTGAAGAATTCAGCTGAGAACCCATCAGGTCCTGGACTTTTCTTTGTTGGTAGGCTTTTGATGACTTCTTCTATTTCATTACTTGAAATTGGTCTATTTAAATTGTGTATGTCCTCCTCATTTAGTTTAGGCGATTCATATGTCTCGAGAAACTTGTTGATATCTTCGAAATTTTCTATTTTGTTGGAGTATAGATTTTCAAAATAGCTTCTAATTATGTTTGGTATTTCAGTGGTGTCTGTTGTGATATTTCCTTGTTCATTCCGAATTTTGGTGATTGGGTTTTCTCTCGTCTTCTCTTTGTTAGTGTGGCTAAAGTTTTATCAATTTTGTTTATTTTTTCAAAGAACCAACTATTTATTTTGTCAATTTTTTGTATTGTTTCTTTTGTTTCAATTTCGTTGATTTCAGCTCTGAGTTTAACTATTTCCTGTCTTCTACTACTTTTGGTGTTGGTTTCTTCTTCTTTTTCTAGGGCTTTGAGCTGTAGTGTTAGGTCGTATATTTGTTGAGTTTTACTTCTTTTATTGAATGCGCTCCATGAAATAAATTTTCCTCTAAGTACTGCTTTCATAATGTCCCAGAGATTTTGATATGACGTTTCTTTGTTCTCATTTACCTCTAGGAATTTTTTAATTTCCTTCCTAATATCTTCTGTTATCCATTCATCATATAATAACATATTGTTTAATCTCCAGGTGTTGGAGTAATTTCTGGTTTTTACTCTTTCATTTATTTCTAATTTCAATCCATTATGATCTGATAGAATACAAGGAAGTGTCTCTATCTTCTTGTATTTGCTAACAGTATCTTTGTGGCATAATATATGGTCTATTTTAGAGAAGGATCCATGTGCTGCTGAGAAGAAAGTGTATTCACTCTTTGTTGGATGGTATATTCTATAAATGTCTGTTAAGTCTAAATTATTGATTGTGTTATTGAGTTCTATGGTTTCTTTGTTCAATTTTTGTTTGGAAGATCTGTCCAGTGGTGAGAGACGTGTTAAAATCATCTAGTATTATTGTGTTACGGTCTATTTGGTTTCTGAGATTGAGAAGGATTTGTTTGACATACATGGGTGAGCCACTGTTTGGGGCATAGATATTTATGATTGTTATGTCTTGCTGATTTATGCTTCCCTTAAGCAGTATGAAATGTCCTTCTTTATCCCTTCTGACTAACTTTGGCTTGAAGTTCACATTATCTGAAATGAGGATGGATACCCCAGCTTTTTTGCTGGGTCTATGTGCATGGTATGTTTTTTCCCATCCTTTCACCTTTAGTCTATGGGTATCTCTTTCTATGAGATGAGTCTCTTGCAGGCAACATATTGTTGGATTTTTCTTTTTTATCCCATCTGCCAGTCTATGTCTTTTGATTGATGAATTCAGGCCATTAATATTCAGGGTTATTATTGAGATATGATTTGTATTCCCAGTCATTTGACTCATTTTATTCATTTATTTGTTTATTTTTGACACGACTTGGTTTCTCTTTATTTGAGAGTTCCTTTAGGATAGCTTCCTCCCTTTGCTGATTTGCTTCTTTGTTTTTCATCTCTTCCTCATGGAATATTTTGCTGAGAATGTTCTGTAATGCTGGCTTTCTTTTTGTGTATTCTTTTAGCTTTTTTTTTTATCATGGAAGGATTTTATTTCATCGTCAAATCTGAAGGTAAGTTTTGCTGGGTATAAGATTCTTGGTAGGCATCCGTTTTCTTTTAAGGTTTGAAAAATGTTATTCCAGGCCCTTCTAGCTTTTAAGGTCTGGATTGAAAAATCTGCTGATATCCTTATTGGTTTCCCCTTGAATGTAATTTGGTTCTTTTCTCTCACAACCTTTAAAATTCTGTCTTTATTTTGTATGTTAGGTATTTTCATTATAATGTGCCTTGGTGTGGGTCTGTTGTAATTTTGTGTATTTGGAGTCCTATAAGCCTCTTGAACTTGATTTTCCATTTCATTCTTCAGATTTGGGAAGTTTTCTGAAATTATTTCATTGAATAGATTGTTCATTCCTTTGGTTTGTTTCTCTAAGCCTTCCTAAATCCCAATAATTCTCAAATTTGGCCTTTTCATGATATCCCATAGTTCTTGGAGTTTCTGTTCATGATTTCTTACCATCTTCTCTGTTTGTTCAACTTTGTTTTCAAGGTTAAATATTTTGTCTTCAATATCTGAAGTTCTGTCTTCCAGGTGTTCTACCCTATTGGTTGTGCTTTCTATGGAGTTCTTAATTTGGTTTATTGTTTCCTTCATTTCAAGGATTTCTGTTTGTTTGTTTTTTTCAATATCTCTAACTCTTTATTGAAATGGTCTTTTGCTTCCTGTATTTGCTCTTTTAACTGTAGATTGGTGCGTTCATTCAAGGCCTGCATTTACTCTTTCATTTCATTGTTTGCTTCCCTTATCATGTTAATTATGTACATTCTGAACTCCTTTTCTGTCATTTCTTCTGCCATGCTGTCATTGGATTTTATTGATGTAACATCTAGATTTGTTTGAGGCATTTTCTTTCCTTGTTTTCTCATATCTTTCAGGTATCAGTGGACTGCTGAGATGTTGCAGATTTCCTCTATTGACTTATAATGTCCCTGAAGATTGCTAGTGTATCCCCTCTTATCCTTCAGTAGCCTGAAGTCTTGGAGGAAGTTGATAATGTGGTGCTCCCCAAGGAAGCTGCCTTTCTAGGGGTGGTGGTCTTCAGGTGGTGTATATTCCCTGCTAGTGGGCAGAGGTGCCTCCACTTGTTGACCAATGGTCATCCAAAGGGGAACTAGGCTGCGGGGTGAGGCAAGGCCTGTTTGTGCCTGTGTCTCTGGTTTTACTGTCCTTGTGGGAAAACCTCACCCGACGGGGAAGACTCACCTGGTGGGGAGGTCTCGCTGGTCAGTTCCCCTCCTAGAGGTTCCCCTCAGTCCACAACTACCGCCTGAGCAGGGCAGCCTTCCCAGGCAACATTCCCAGGGGCCCAGACCTACCTCCTGGGCCTGGGAGCCTCACCCTTCGCAGACGAGTCTCCTTAGTTTGCCCCTCCTCAGAGAAGCTGCCCGAAGTCCTGGAACCTTTGCTCCGCCCCTCAGCTTGTCTCTGTGTAGCTCTTCCACCAAAAGGAGCCTAGGTCCCCGGAGCGGACCATGCTTTGCACCTAATCGCCTGGCTATGCGACCCCTCCTCTGAGCAGCCACTTGGAGCCTGGTACAGATGCTCCGAGCCCCAGTGACCCGCTGCTCGCCTCTTCCTCCAGGCAGCCACCCGGTGTTCTGTGTGGGCGCTTGGAGACCAAGCAACTCACTGCGCACCTCCACCTCCTCAGGACAGCACCCCCCCCCCGTTGTTCAGGAGGTTGCTCTGAGTCCAAACAGCTCACCGCCCAGCTCTTCCTCTGGCAGCCACCAGAGCCCTGGCGGGTTGCTCCAAAACCAAGCGTTGTGCTGCGCGGCCTCCTCTGCAAAGTTCCCCGCTGTCCGTGTTCACTGCTCCCGCAGGGGAAGGGGTATCTTGCTGCCTGGGCAGGGCAGCCTTCCCAGGCAACGTTCCCAGGGGCCCGGACCTACCTCCTGGGCCTGGGAGCCTCACCCTTCGCAGACGAGTCTCCTTAGGCTGCCTCTCCTCAGAGAATCCAATAAATACGTTTTTTAACTTGTTCTGTGGTTTTTTTTTTATGTGCCAAGCATAATGTTAAGTGATTCATTAAGATTCATTCTTAAAGGAACCTTAAGGGTTTACACAATTTGGCAAATTTATGGAATAAGGAAGTTCCTAAATTTGAACTATTTTCTGATCGACATTTTTTAATCTCCATTTTTAAAAAATATTTTAAAAATTATTTATCATTCATTTATTTTATTTCCTTTCATTCACATATTTGCATCTAAATCAAATGACTTAATTTTGAGCAATATTTAGTATGCAAATAACAGTGACCTTGTTCTCACGGAAATGGTTGGATTATATTGCATTATAACATTTTAATATCCAACTCATTGAGCTGCACCTGTTTGTCATAGCCTGCACTATCTAGCAATAGCATTTGTGCACTTATGACCTGTCCAAATTTTATGTCCTGAACAAGTGTTTGCATGCTATATAAATCCAGCCACAAACTGGATATCTGATTTCACAGTTGAAATTAATAAAGTAATGATGTGAACTCACTTTTAAAAAGTAATGATCCTTCCACTCCATAGGAATAAGCAGAAGTTAGGTGATCAAACAATATAAGTTTGATTCTGAACCCACATGTGAATGCTTTGGATCAAACCAGTTTCAGTAAACTCTTCATACAATTCATTTTCATTCCTTCAGTTGTCATGTGGATAGAAAAGAGAATGAATATTAGTACTTAGGTAAATCTATAACATATAAAACAGTGCTTATTGACGGATCATATGCAGTTTGGGTAGATTGTAGATGAATCAGAAGTTCTTTTGAATTTTTTCCCTAGTCATCTAAAAGACTTTCAAAATTTTATATAGCAGCAATGACTTGCAATTTCTGATACTAGTGACAAATGACCTAAATCAAAAATACTAGGTTTGCATATTCATAATACAATTTGAGCACTAATGTTTTTGACCACTAGGGAGCTGTTGATATAATTATGTTAATTTCCAATATGTTCCCCAATGTTCTGTGGAACCAGTGATTGCTTACAAGAAATTTAATATTTTAATTTTAAGATGAAGTATGAAAAGTAGCATAATTTGTTTTACAGACATCATATGTTAGAAATATATTCATATAAGCAATATGAAGGCAACTGACAGATTGCAATTGAATTAATACCAAAGGTTTTAATATTTATATTTTAATTGCCTTCAGTTCATATGATATTGTTGCATTTGTATGAAAAAGGCATAGATTATGGACATATGAAAATTCTGCTGTTTGTTTGGCCATCATAAAACTAATGTGATGGTTTCTTGATCAATTTGACTACAGCAACACACACATACAATACACAAACACATATACATACAGAATGTACCTACATCATCTCTCTCCCTATTATAAAGATGTGTGTGTATTGTCTGTGTGTGTGTTTGTGTGTATGATGAAGACAGACACAAGAAATGAAGTGACATACCATTATCCAAGTGTAACCTCAGAATAAAGCCTAGATAATTACTAAGGAAATTCTAATTTACTAGTGATTAACTATTAATGATCTAAGTGTCTATAGGACAAAGTAAGTAGTAATAAAGTATACCTTTTGTTTGACGGATAAACATAAAATGAAATTCAAGTCTGAATGTTTCCCAAGATACAGAAAGTATGTACATTTAAATGGAAATATATTCATAAACAAAGAGGTAAATTTCAGTTGTGCAGATTTTAACTTTCTCCAATTTATCCTGGTTTCACTCAAATGAAAGTTTTATATTTATTATTAAATAATGTCTATGTATAACTCATGTAAAATAATTATTACACTTAGAACATTATGGACAAAGTAAGAAATTACAACAAATTCCTCTTGATAAATACAGTTATTAAGATAAAAATCCCTTAGAGGGACAGCAAGCAGAATACATACAAGTGACACTTATGAATGAATTAGGGATGCTCTGATGTAATAGTTTATTCATTCAAATGATGATCATAATGTTTGATTTAGAAGACATATTATGTTTAACTATATTATGATAAACTATATTGTGTTTATCAATTTGAATAAAAATAGTGAAACTCTTTACACATGTTAGCTACATAACAAATGTACTCATTGAACAAAAAGGAAAGAATTGCTGATTAGAAGACCATCATATCTAGTTCTGAAGTTCTGCTTCCTAAAGGTATCAGAGAACTCAGACAGTGTCACATTTGACTGTCTCCATTGTAACCTTGATAATGAGACTTTGCTGAAATTAAGGAAAGTATATTTTTGTTATTTTTCTTCAGTGTGAACTAAAACATATAATAATAAGTTCATTAATCAAAATTATACCAATGTCCAATATATTCTGAAAATTTAGATGTGCAGGATATTTCTGCATGAGGGACTACATGTTAAAGAAGATGGTGGGTTAAAAAGAAGAGACAGGAAAAATATCACAGGAAGGCACAGTGAAATAAATTTGCATAATGTTGCATTTCCCCTTTCTCAAGGGGAAGAGAATATTCGATCATTCCTTTGTAATTAGAAGCCCTATCTTTGAAATCTAAAATTTATTAGGATGGTATATATGTCTGTGTGAATTTAACTGTTTCTGTTAATGTTATAATAAACACATTTCCCAAAGTTTCAAAACTGAAATATAAAACAAACTTTACAACAATAGTATTTTATATTGATCCAATGAGTTATAGGTTCTTACTGCATCTGTAAAACAGTATATGTAGCTTTTGCTACTAAAATAATTAGACTGAGGATAGGGTTTGTAGCCCCTGACATCCAAACTGTCACTATCTAAACTTTCAACAAGTCTGGAAGATTTACAGATAATTAGTTCCCACAGTAGCTTCAACTCAAAATTGAGTTTATTATCCCAAATACAACCTTTTCCACACATCAGGGAATTTGTTTTCTTTCTCCTCTAATATCTGTAGTATTGCCCAGTCTTTCTAATGGACTTTCTTCGTTACTTTTCTAAGTGTGTTCAAATAACCTTGATAAGATAGAAAGTCTGTAGGTGATTGATTTTTTTCTTGGTGAACCTTGATTATCAGTATACTTCTACATAGTATCCTTTCTCAATTAGAGAAAATTGATCAGTTTTGCTTCTTTTTTATTGTGTTTTCTCTCCACAGTCACATCTTTCCATTGTAGATAGAATGCTTAAAGGCCTATTGCCTTAACTCACTTGAACACAGGTAAATACCTAAAAAATAAGGCTCAAATTCTTCATTAACCAATACCTGCTGCCTCTGCAACCCATCTTTTACCTTCCCAATCACATTTTATGTTTAATTTTTGTATTTCATTCCAAGGTAATGTGTAGTTATATATTGTAATCAAATTACATATTTTAATCACAATTACATATTATATATTTTAATCAAATTCATATAAAATAAAAAGAAGTAAATATCCAAAGACTGTAAAATAACTCATTTTAGTCCCCCAAATTTAAGGAAGAATATATGTTTTGTCAATGTTTACATATAATCTTAAATGCAATTAATGAATTGTGACACACAAAATACCTTGATTTCAAGACAATATCTATGTTAAAATACTTAATAGGGCATATACTAATGAATAGTTGCTAAGGATTTCTCTTTTGCTTTACACTGATAAAGTCATTCTTTCTTCCTATAAATCAATACATCAACAAAGCAATAAAGTATAAAAGGCTCTAACACTAAAAATGTAAGCAAAAGCAATTATCAGAATTATAGCTTCTCACATATAAGGAAGTTATAGAAAATTATGGAAAAATCTTGTTTGTTCAACAAAATCAAAATAAGGAATCATAAATGTGGGATGATTCAGAAAGGCAAGCCAACCACAGCTTATAAAGTCTCTTTTATAAGAGTATCAATTGCATTCAGCAGGGGGGAGGATTAAACCCTAATCATTTCTTAAAGGCCCACCACTTAATACCATTAAATTGGCCATTACTTTCTAACACCTGAATTTTAGAGAGTACACATTAAAACCAAAGCAAGCATGTATATGTGTGCTTTTCTCTCTCTCTCTCAATCTCTCTCTCTCTCTCTGTATATATATATATATATATAATATATATATATAATATATATATATATATAATATACATAATGATAAAATTAGACTTATTTCTGGGCATGAGTAACAGTTTATTATTCTTTAAATACCAATAAAGAGGTGAAAAAGTGCTATAAATTCCTGATTTTATGCATGTCCATTTTAATAGAATATACATTAGAGAATGTTTTGAATGTTCAAGAATTTAATAAAACAAAAGAGTTGATTGTATTTGTGAACCATTTGATAATAAACTTCTGTAGCTCTATTGGATTTATTTTATTTTTTATTTATGCCCAGCAATTTATCTTTTAGCTTTACATACTTAATAATATTGGGTATATTCAAGTGTTATAAAAAACAGTTTTTTTCTTAATCCCACCTCTCTGTAGATATGTTTGAAGCACTGTTTATATGAAACTGTCAAGTTCAATCCATTTAATAATAACTTCAGTATCTTTTCCTTATGGCCTAAATTTGCTTAAACATCAGTTGAATACTACTGGATGCATAGATCTGATTCATCTCCAGTATGTCCCATTTCTGTCAACAAATAATCTAACAACTCATCATTCTCTACATCACATTCTACTTTGGATGAACAAATCTCACAATGTGAGAAAATGTCAGCTATCTATTAAATTGACAGCCAAGGTTCATGGATTTAATTTGCTGAAGTTGTGTATTTTAGGAAAAGGACTCAGCAAAAGGTAACTTCAGTTGTCAGAGATTACATAAAATTCAACCAGCACAGACCTCAAAGAGTCAGAATACTCTTAAGCAAAAAAGCAAAGTCAGAATCATCACACTACCTTAACCAAACCTGCTACAAGTTTATAGTAATCAAAAGAGCATAGCATTCACATAAAAACAAAAATAGACCAATGGAACAGTAAAACAGTTCAGATATAAAACCACACATTTACAGCCAATTGGCTATCAAGAAAAATGCTAAGAACATACAATGGGGAGGAACATCATTTCAATACGTGAAGTTGGGATACTGGATAGCCACAATATATTACATCCTTATTTGATACTACAAAGAAAAGTAATCTCAGAATTGATTAGCTTTAAATCTAAGATTAGAAATTATTTAAAAAATCAGAAAAAAATGGGAAAAATTTCCTCAACTTTGGCATTCCAGTAATATTTAGGTATGATCCTAATAGCAGAGTCAACAAAAGTAAAGATAACATCTGGCACTATACCAAAGTAAAAAAAAAACTGACCCACAGAAAAGGAACCAATCAGCACTATGAAGAACCCAGTGAGGAATGGGAGAATATATGTACAAACCCTACATCTGACAAATGGTTAATATCTTAAACATGTAAGGTGCTCCAGTAATTCAAAAGTAAGGAAACTAGTAATAACTCAATTATAAAAATGAACTAATGATCTGAATAGACATTGCTCAAAAGAAAACATGCAAATAGCCAGCAGGTTTAATAAAGTTATCATTACTATTCATAAGAAAAATGTGAATTAAAATTAAAATGAAATATCACTTCATACCTTTTACAATGGCTATTATTAAAAAAGAAACATAGAAATATTAGTGAGCATGTGTAGAAAGGTGAAGACTTGCAAAATTTTGGTGAAAAATTGTTAGTATAACAATTATAGGAAACAATATGAAATTCATTAAAAATTAAAAATAGAACTACCATTATGATCCAAGAATCCCACTACCAAGTATACATTAATATAGGCAAGATATATTTGAGCTTTCATGTTCATTGCAGCATTATTCACAGTAGCCAAGATATGGAATCAACTTAAGCATTCATTAGTTAATTAAACATTTTTTTAAATATATACACACACAGTGGAATGCAATTTAGTTTTGAAAATACAAGAATATCTTATAATTTGAAATAACTAGAATGAATCTGAAGGATTTATGTTAAGCAAAATAAGTCAGGCATGGAGAGCCAAATATCACATTATTTCACTTACATGTGGAATCCAAAGAAGTAAAAAAATAAATAAGTAAAAAGGTTTTAAGATTAGTTCACAGTTAAATCATTGATTAAAAATGGAGGCAACTAAAGAAAATAATTCAAAATACAGAGGTATATAAACTTTAGAAACAACCTGTACAGATAAATAAATGGAGAAACCTATACTAGTTCGTGCCTTTAGCTGATGAACAGGAGGCTGCCATAGCTTGTACCTAGCCCACATGCCCCTGCAGTGAGCACAGAGAAGGTGGGGTCAGAAGAAAACTTAGGTCAGGGTGGGGGTGCCCTCCTGTAGTCCCAGCTACTGTATGATACTTCATCTGAAGAACAAAGCAAAATAGATAAAGAAGAAAACAAGCCTTAATTTCTCTTCATATATATATATAATTTCTTTTCATATATATATATATATATATAAATATTGTTTGATATTTCTCCTTTAGTATTTTTGTACATATCAGAAGAGAAAAATATGAAACATGCCTATTAAACTAAAGGTGCATAAATATGTAATACATTGAAAATACATTGAAGCATTTCATAAAAATAGTCTTTTATATTTAACAACTGGTCTTCAAATTAATTACAATGTATTTGTTTTCAATGTATTTGCTCACCGATAAAATTATTCATATTTACTTTTGTATGAATAAATTATTATTAATTATCCTTAGATTTAATTAACTATACTAAAGTAATTATAATTTTTTTGTGTCTTAGTGTTTTCTCTAAATTTTTAAAAATTGTATCTAGATTATCAGAAGGAAAATAAACTGTCAAAATGGAAAGTTAAGTTAACCATTTTCCCACTTAATTCTAATGAGTTTAATCAGCCTCTGTACCTGTTGGTATTATATTTGCTGTTTCAACTAAAGGCAGATTGAAAATATCTTACAAAATCATCATGTTTATACTGAACATATACAGACTTTTTTCCTTGTCACTATTCTCCAAATAATATAGTATCAAAACTATTTACTTAGCATTTAGAGCAGATATTACAAGTAATCTAAAGACGATTTAAAGTATATGGGAGGGAATGCCTGAGTCATATGCAAATATACAATTTTTATAAGGAATTTGAGTGTCCCAAGATTTTGGCAGCCATGCAGGGTCCTAGAACTTGTCACCTATTGAGATAGTACTTCAAAAATTCTTATTTTCCTGAAGACAATTGATTTCATAATGTCACAGTATCTGAATTTACAACAATAAAAAGTAAAATTATATTTAGAACTGAGTCTCAAAAAATTACTAGAAATACTGACTAATTGAAAAAAAACTTGCCAAACAAAAATTAATTTAATTGAAGTCTTGATAACATGCTTAGAGCAGGTGTTTTATTTCTTTTTTGCATTATTGTATCTCCCCCATATAATGGTAAAATTCATTCACTACTAGTACACCCATAAAGTGGAGCAAATTTACCATTTTGTGCAAGTTTGTCAATGCAGAACAAAACAGAAAATTATGTCTTATGTACATCTTAATCGAGTCTCAAATGACTCTAATACTTTTGAAGTGTAGTTTTAAATGAATGTAGAAGTTCTTGAGTAATACAGAGAAATAACATGTATATAGTTTAAAAATTGACTTATTTAA
This sequence comes from Sciurus carolinensis, assembly GCF_902686445.1. NCBI lineage: Eukaryota > Metazoa > Chordata > Mammalia > Rodentia > Sciuridae > Sciurus > Sciurus carolinensis. The sequence goes on along the minus strand of NC_062217.1, from coordinate 57,932,593 downwards.
AATGTATAATTTTTGTTTTTATTAGTACAATATATTGGAGAAAAATCCATAATTATGCTCATTCCTATAGCATAAGATTGAACACAAAATAAGATTTATTGGTGTATTTAGAGTTACGGAATGATTTCACAGTTTTATGTAGAATATTTTACGTGTTCTAACTTTCATATACAAAAGTGTGGGAACATCAATTGCATAGAGCTGGAAGACAGAACCAAAGAATGACTATGTATTTGTTCTAAAGTAAAAGAGAGAGAGAGAGAGAGAGAGAGAGAGAGAGAGAGAGAGAGAGAGAGAGAGAGAGAAATTATCTTAGTTTTTACTTTGTTCTTTGTAGGAAGCAGGAAGCAGTTTAACCTTGGGCAAGTCTCTCAGCCTGCATACACCTCAGTTTATATATCTGTAGATTGACAGGGTTGAACTACAAAAAGTTCTCTTTAGGCTCTAAATTCTATAATTCTACAAATTAGGTATTGAAGACTAATAGAGTAGAAGAGTAGAACAGACTCAATGAATTCCCTGCTACTCTAGTTAGTCAAGTGAGTGTGTGTCTTACTTGGGTGCCAGGAAACATATATTCCATCAAAGTGCACACACACACATATATATACATATATTATATATATGTCTTTCTACAGGTATATCTGCCAATTATTTGAGAAATTGAAGTAATTTCTTAAGAGAAGATATCTCCATTTAAATCTTACTTAAAATTCCCTTCCTGTGAAGATGTGCTGAGTTCTCACCTAATGTGTTACAATATTTTGACATATCCTAATACTTTATATTTCATACATTCTTTTCTGCAGTGAGATGGAAAAGGTTGAAGAAATGATAGTGAGAATATAGCTGCTGTCTGAGACAGGTTTCATATATTATTCTCATTTTGGTTTTGATGTATACTTTTGAACTAACAGATAAGTGAAAAAGAAAAGTAGTTAAGCACTAATTGTAAAGCTCATGTTCACTCTAGCATTTAGAATATTATGGAAACTTAGTAAATAATTTTGGAAGCAAGTAGATGTAGCTATTTTAAAATGGTCTTATATCTGTCTGTCATTTAGCTTTTGTTCCTTTGTAAGGTATGATTTTTCTCTGTTAGCATGCTTAATCTTCATCATGAGAAGTATTGATAACACACAGCTCATTTTGCTCTTCTCAATTGAGCCAAAGTTGTGCTTGTTCATTTTTAAATTTTAAATTAAAACTCATCAGTGTCGACTTTGAACCCAGGTATGTGATCTTAACTCCTGATTCACATGTTCTTTCTAAAGCAATTTAGAACATATAGTGATCTCTATATACAACTTATTACTACTTAGGGAGGTGCAGTACTTCTTTCTGAAGTTTATTTAGTCAGTCATTTATTTATTGAATAAATAAATATCCCTTAAGTGTTCTTTTTAAAATATAAGGCCAGTTATTCACATTCACTTTTTACTTACTTTAAATCTAAAGGACCTTTATGTAGACTCAGTGGTAATAGAAAATGAACCCCCAAAGGATCCTGATTTCATCATGAAGATGAAAATCAAAGATTAAAACTCAAATCTGTCACTTATTTCTATTTAACATTTTATGGAATGTGTTAACCCTCATTTTATTTAATTATTAATTAGTAATGATATTATTATTATTATTATTATTATTGATAGCTATTATGTTTTTCTATAGTGACTAACACCATAAGATAGAGCTAAGTCACAGAAGCAATAGTGACAGGGACAACTTGAAATCTAATGCAAATCTAATGTTTTCTGTCTTATACCACAAGAATCCCCAAATGATCACTTCTTTCTCTGGTGCACAAAATACATTTGAAATTTTGCAGAAGTCTGTCAAGAGACCATGTTATAGAAAGTCTCTTATGCGTACTAAAAGCTGTTTTTGATTTCTAGAGTGGAAAAATACATTTCAGATTGAATGAAAAGAGAAAGTAAAGAAGGGAATCAGGGAATTAGAGGATAGGATGGAAAATACTATATAATTCTCTTTAAATGGAATGTTGAATAATATCAAGGAATAATGAAAAAATATTAGAAAAATAGACTAAGACTTGAGTGAGGAGTGTTTTAAAAACCCTGTTAAATATTTGTTCTTTAAAATCCACATGGAAATTATTAAAATTTTTATAGTGTAAAGGAATAGTAATTTAGAGCAATGTGTCTTATAATTTATTAGAAAGTGAGTTTTCTGGGCATGGTGGCGCATGTCCATAATCCCAGTAACTCAGGAAGATGAGGCAGGAAAATTACAAGTTTGAGGTCAGGCTTGTAATTTAGTAAGGCCCTAAGCAACTTGGTGAGACACTGTCTCAAAATTAAGAAGAAAAAATTAGAAGGACCAGGAATGTGGCTCAATGGGAAAGTGACTCTGTGGTCAATCTCTACTACCTCCTCCAGAAAGAAAGTAATCTCAATATAAATTTATTAATTAAAATGAGAAAGGAGCTAGACAGAGGTGCTGATCAGTTTGGGTGATCTTACATTTAATGTGCTTGTGCCAGATAGTGATACCAGAAATAGAAGAACATGGAATGGGTGCACTTGAATTACAAATAGGATGAAGAAAACAACTTCACTTTTCAACATTTGGAGAGTATAAAATGATGTTGACCTAAGGGTGGAAAAAGAATAGTAAGAAAGTCAAGTTTAGTTTTTCACATATTGATATTGAGGTATTAGTGGGTCACCCAAAAGAGGTGACCAACAAGGACTTGGAACTGGGTTAAGGTATAAAATTCCATTACATGTTCTGAATTCTTTAACTTATGACTTTTCTTTTTGGATTCTAAACAAGAATAACAGTGTCTCACACTGATATGTGCCTAATATGTCTTTTACTGAATAGATTTGAGATTGATTCCAGTTGACCCTTTCCAGTCAACAAAGATCAACATGTTCCAGCTGTCTCTCCACCACAAAATAAGCAGTGCAGCTATCTCCTTTGTGTGCCTCTGTTAGGCATACTTCCAAATTAATATCTGCAATTTCATAATCATAATTATAATTATATATTTTAATTATATATATTTTAATAATTATAATTAAAATAGCTTTTATCTTCCTACTAAGCACTACACTTTGAAGATGGGGATCATTTCCCAATTTTTCTTGCACCTAACTTCATGCTTGACACACAAATATGCTTAATAAGCAACTCACAGTGAATAAATGTATGAAGGAATGAATGTCACAACAGAAAAAGATCTCATCTTTAGAGTAAACTTGACCTGGAGATTGCAGCACATTTTTTGTCAGGATTGTTGTAAATTATCATTGTACTTAAATTCCAAAGCTATCTGATGTTCTTATAGGAAGATTAAGCCTCAATAGTCCTACCTTTTCTTCCTGATGTGTTGGAAATAAAAATTTTGGAATGGGTCATTACAAATAATAAACTCTAAATTTTAGATTGCTATATTATTTAAAGACATACTATTCAGAAGATTACTCAGTTGCAATTTTCTTCCCTACAAATATTTCCTTTTTGAAATTATTATTTGATTTAGGGTATGTGTATTACTGACAGACTCAACATCAAAAGTCCTAACTTTACTTTTACAAAAAATAGGAAAAAATATGTAACATCTGGTTCCCTCCTTTTCTGGGATGAAATCCATTTCAGAATTACTGATTGCCAAATGAGTAACTTGAAATATACTTTAAAAATTTTGTTTAACTTTGATTTCTAATACAAACTCTATTTTTACTTCATCTGCCTGAAAATGGAAGTGAACATGTAATGACAGTAAAGTGTTAATGATGTTTGTCTACTACACACTCTTAGGTCTGAGTTAAAACATTAGTCTTTTTCTCTTGGTTTATCAGAAGTTCTCCAAGTTTTTTGTAGAGCTCAAAAGTAACAATGAAAAAAAAAAAAAAATTCCAGTAACATATTAGCAGATATCATCTCCAGATGGCAGTCACTCTATTAACAGCAGGAAAGCAAACTTAAGCACCCAGCTTGCATCCAATCCAGTACAAAGATACTCTAAGAGAATATGTAAGTTGGGTCATCAATTAAATTCACTCTGAGGGGCTATTAAGGTATAATATATTGTCGGTTCAGCTAAATTACACTCCTAACGCAAATCGGCTTCATTTGTCTTCTGTCTGTAGCTCCCCCTGTTGGCAATGTCATGCTGTTTACCTAAGGCAGATGGAATACTCAAGAGCTATAGCAAATAACTCATAACTTGCAAGGTCAACCATCTTCATATTTCTATCTAGATGCTGTGGGTTCCAAATTCTTATACCATCTCTCACAATTGAAATGCATTGGTAATAAATAAATTCAGGGCGAGTATTGCCTCATTTAGAAGCCAAGTGAATTCTCTATCAGCATCTCTTATATTTCAGATCAGTCCTTCATATAAATCTCCATGAAACATGTGTGCAGTTCATCTTTCAGAGTGTTAATGGCTAGCTGTGGCTTAAAATATTATATTGTGAGCATTTTATTCAGGAGCCACTGCAGCTGATTAATTCTCTAGGAAACTTTGAGGAAAGTTAGAAGGGATGAATTTTAATGCTGTTGAAGGAATCTCTTATGTTTTATCATGCAAATTTAAAAACTGAAACCCAGATAGGTAAACTTATGAGATGTTGCTTAAATTGTTAGAGCTCTGTGAAATACAAGATATTAATGTTTATTTTTCACCTTCTTGGTAATCTTCTAGATACCTAACTGTTTAAAGAAATTCATTGACAAACATCAGAGCTCAGACTCTGAGCCTTACACACAGTTCTCATGCAAAGTTAATTAAAATGAAATTCCATTCCATTCTCACATCTGTCAAAGAACATTAAAAACATCTAATTCATAAACACAGCCACACTTCTGAATGACTGCATTTCTCTTTTTCCCAATTTTCTTATAAATCATAACATAAAGAGTCTCTCATTCACCAACTGCTTCCAAAAAATCTCTCTGTTCATGAGCATATTCTTCAAAATTTTGTGGAAATTTGATTTTTGAAAATTGCTAGTTTTCCATCCACCTCATAATTTCAGTTTAGAAATTACTTATTTATTTTGATAAGATTTCTTCTATCAAGATGTATTTTGTGAACAGGCCTTGAAATTACAATATTCTCTTTGATGAGAAATAGACAAAATAGACATTTTTAAGTGCTTCAAATAATATCTTTTCTCTGTATGAGTACATAGTTGGGAATGGTTTTCTGATTGAAGAACCATGTTTAATCTGTTACTTTTGTCATATATATAAACTGAAATGGTAAAATATATCAAAAGATAAAATTGGTTTTGATTTTGAAATTGTTTTTCTTAATGCACTTTAATGTTTGCTTTATTCCTTTAAGTTAAAAATTATATTTCAGTGATACATAAAAATGGAATTTTACACATGAATGGGGTACCACATGATGTTTTGATAATTATATGTATCATATAATGTTTACATCAGGTTAAACATTGATCTCCTCATTTATCATTATAAAGCAAAATTTCAAAATACTTTCTTGTAGCTTTTATGAAATATAGAGTATATTATTGTCATCTATTTTCATCCTATTGTGCACACTAAAGCTTCTTCCTCCTACCTAATTGTAGTAGTACCCTTTGATCAGTGTTTCCCATCCTTTCTTCCTCCCTGTTCTCCCCAGTCTCTGATAACCACTTCTATTCTCAACTTCTATGAGATCAGTTTTGATGCTTAATTTTATTAACAAGTGAGACTTAATAAATGAAGTCATTTTCTAGAGTGAAACTCTATGAGGTGGAGATTTGCCAGAAAATAATGTTGAAGCTAGCTAATGCTTAACTGGGAACTAGGATTTCCATTTAGCACACACTCAAAAAACATTTGTTAGTTTGGATTGTTTATTTGATGTCATTATCTGAGTCAATAGTTCTGTGAGTCATAAGCCCCGTTTTTGTGGAGAGGCAGCTCTTGTGCCACCATATAAGAGGATTGATGCTCCACTTTTGAAGTATTAACAGAGCTCTTAAAGAACAAACACAATTCTCTCCTTTCACCATGTATTCAAAAGCTTTTAGAAAAGGACTGCTAATATGCTGTTACCATCTTTGCCTTTTCCTAGAATAGCATTAAATAGTATAAAAAGAATAGTATCTCAGACATTTTAATTTGATGAAAAGATGGACATTTTACCTGGAAAACCTATATACTTAAAAAAATTATATACACATATGATGGATATTGTCCAATCATGAATGTTTAGGCACTTAATGAACCAGATTCTTTGCACTTCATAAGGAGGATAAGTAATGTACATGTCTATACTCCATTAATTCAGGTGACTCAGGTATCATTAAGTAAATGAATACTTAAGTGCTTTAAATTTGATATACTTACATCAAAGTGAATTTGATGAAATAAACATCCATTTGCTTGCTACTCTTATTATTATGTTCTTACCTAATGTCTGTATTTATGAAATATATTATTTTTGACCTTATACTTTTATGCTTTGACCTGACATGAAAAGGACTGGATCAAGTTCTTAGGAATAGAGAGACACTTATCCTTTATTACAAAGCTTTAACTTGGAATAGTGGGCAGGGTGAACTTATCAGGTGAAAAGGAAAGAAGTCTACCACAAATTGGTTTAGCACAAGGAACTAGGGTGTGGGAGAACATTCATTTACTCACCTGACTGAGAAAAGAGGGATATATATTATGCATGGATGCAACCAGGACTCCTACATTTCATTATTATCTACTCAGTTTTATTTTATTTATGTTTTAATTAACCCATAAAATATACATATTCATGGGTTATCACTTTTTATATATATATATGTATATATATATCTGTATATATATACATTGTTAATGTTCAGATCATGGTAAAAATATACACAGATATATACAATGGGGTATCATAATCCTGATTTTAATTGGATGAATGTAAATTTTATGTAGATTCTCCCTTTTCTTCTCATCATTTGAATCCTATGTATAATTGCTTTAGTTAGGAATCTATATTAGATATATTAATTAAATATTAATTATATTAAATAAATTTTTGTTGATGCATATTTTCTAAATCAGGCAAGTTACAGAACAATTAACTAAAATAAGCATGGTCTCTAGTTTAAGGTAGGAAAAAAAGTGTTGACAGACTTCTCCATCATCCTACTAGAATCACCTTATACATAATTTGATGGGAAAATTTTATTTTGCTGACACCTTTATAGTGAAGAATGCCCCCTGCCACCAAATTCCATTTTCAAGTGGCAGGTGATAATTTTTCAATCTCCACGTTATGATCATAAGGGGTAAAATATATTTTCCATGTATTTGAAGCAAAAATAAAGGATCAACATAATATGTTCAAAACATTAAATAAGTACTAAAATACTAGTTTGTATTATAATTAATATCTTATATTTGGTAAAATATTCAGAATTGGGAGATTATAAATCATCTAACTTATGTTACATTCCAGATTTTGATGTTAATCATCAAAAACACAACTCAGAGAGGCAACTGTTTCTACAGAATGTGATCAGCAAATAAGAAGGTACCTTGGATCCTTGCCTACCACATTGCCTTAGGTGTCACATGTCAAAATTATCTTTTCTCAGAAAATACTTCATTGATTTACATAACCAAGGATTATTTCAATTGGCTCAGTGAGGTAATATATAATTCACAGGCAAATCAGCCAGAAATGGAGAATCATTTTCACTAGTAAAGTATAAATAAGCACTAAAAAAGAGGTCATTGTATAAGATTGGTTGAAAGAAAATTCCCCTTGGGAACATATTTCAATATGGTACTATTAAATTTTAGTGTATCACTCAAAATATCTTGTTTGTCACATAATTATATTGGAACAAAATTAATATATTTGGAAGTGCATTTTGGTCCAGCAGCATTTTTAGTTGCATTGTATAATTTTTATTTGCAAGGAGGCATTTTAAGATAGCTTTAGAGCAGGCTTAGACTAGAACAAGTAGGCACAATTTATCTTTTATTGCTCAAAAGTTTGTTTAGTTTGTATAACAAGAGTAAATTAATACATTGCCAGATATATTTAATGTGAAACTCACCTAAAACTTCAATTAGGTCAGGCAAATGATAAAGAAAGTAGAATAAGGTGAAGCCTTGCAAGAGGAAAATGAACAAAAAAATACAGAAGGAAAGATAATAATAAAAACAAACAAAGGTCTAAGATTCAATAATGATAGCAATTTGAAAGGGACAAGGTCAGTGTGGTAAAAGGGGGAAATTTTAAATATTAGGAGAAAAAAAATGAACTCAGAAGAATGGAGAAAGGGTGCGCGGAATATAGATATTAAGAAGTAGGAAACTGGTAAATGAAAGACAAAAAGCAGAAGATGAACACAAGAAAATATAGACACCTTATCACTGGGAGGAAAGGAAGAAGGTAAAAGAAAGATAAGGGCATAAGAAAGAACGAGATGAAAGAAATCAATCCCACAAGAAATGTGACTCTTGTCAGTTATAGGGTGGAGAGATGTTTCATTTCAGACAGCAGGAAATGAAAGTTTGATAGGTAAAAGCAGAATGACCCTACTAAGAGTTTAAATGAAAAAAGTGACCATTTTGATAATAAAAAGCAAAGTGAAGTAAAAATTTTGATTTATGCTTAAGCCAAGGGTCATTTTAGTGCTTTTATGTAGCAATGTGTTTTCAGCCAAAAAATTATCAATATGTTAAAAATCAAATTTCAGACAGCATATGAGAAAGTAATAAAATAAATTTGCTCTTCTATATAGTACAGTTATGAGATAATAGGAATTTTGTTGTGAAATGTAAATTACTTTTCCTTGATCTTACTGAGTCTATTATGTGACTTTTGACACATATTACCTACTATTTCTCCTTAGAATAAGGGACTATATTGAGGCTGAGAATTACTTACCAAAGTGAGAAGAGAAAATCCAAAGCACATCTGTTAATTCATGCATTCATCACTTGCACATATGCATTCCTAGATTATACCTGTCATTATGCTAGGCTCTGAAAATTTAGAAATGGATTAGGTACAGCTTTTGTCCTTTCATACCATGGAGTTTAAAAAACAAAACAAAACAGTAGGAGTAAGAGATAAGGAGTCAAGATCATTAGAGGGAATGATAAATGCTCTCACTGATATATGCATAGGGTAGTGTGTTAAGAGGAAAGGTGTGATCAGGATGAAATTTCAAGACAGGAACAGAAGAAGGTAAATCAGTGAAGGACTAAGAGGGCAACTAAGAAAGGGCAAATCTAATTCTATTTACATTTCAATGAAGATCTGAGTGACAATTATTAATGGACCTTTAAGAATTCTTGTACCTTTGTTCTTCTCTGTTTAGTTATTTAGGATAGTTTTCAGATAATCAGTTTAAAATAACTTATTATGGTGTGTTTTTTCCTTAAAGTGGAAGGAGGAAAACAAATTAGAAGAAAAGATTTAATGTGAACAAATGCCACCTTTTCCTCTCAACACTGCATATGTGTGAGTCCCAACCAGAAATATGCACAGCACAAACACACCATGTGTGCTCACACACAGACCCACACACATTTATTTTCTGAAAAGTTTGTGAAGTACTTTTTTGACACTAGGAACAGAAGTAAATTTAGAGTATACATAGAATCAAGGATTATCATAAATATACACATAAAAATGTCATTTCTTTTGGTATATTTCAAGCTTTTGCAAGATTCAAGAGCAATTCCAGTTTACAAGGCCCAGATCATAGATATCTATGCCCTTCTGTTTCTTTCTATTCCTCTTTCCTCTCTCTTCCTTGATGTTTCCTATCTTCTCTGTGACTTTCCTCACAGCATTTGCTTTTCATGTTCTCTCTGCCTGAAGGTGACTACAACCATGATATCATTCTATGTCCCTGGGTTTGTGACTAAGATGGGGTCATCATTTCCCTCAGCTTTACTGAGTCTTGAGGGGCTTCTTCTAGATTTTAGGCTCTTGAAAGCCAATGTTTTAGAGCTTTCATTTTAAAAAATTGGGATGATAAATTCTTTCTCTGTTACTTTTAGATATAAATTTTTTCTCAGTCTATTTGATGTTTATTTCTCAGTCTATTTGGTGTTATACAGGATTTTACAAGCCAGGATTGCCATTCTCAAGGACCTGATACTCATCCCTTTGGAATCAAGAAGATAACATCCCAATCTCCCACTCTTCATAGGAGGACAAAAGTCAAACGTACCACCAATTAGGAAGCACTGGTAGCTTAACTACCTTGACCAATGTCTCAGATAATATCCTTTAGTCCTATTGTATTAGCTCTTGTCATCCTTAAAAGAGGAGAGAGAGAGAGAACCCTCCTGCTCCTTTCTTTTCTGCACATGGAGTCCCATCTTCCTATTCTATTGCAATTTTGACTCTTATAATAGTTGAAGTATTTCTTTTAACAGAAGACAGAATTTTTTACCAAAAGATATCCACATCCTAATTTCTGATCCTGTAAACATGTTATTGTAACATCTCAAAAGGACCTTTATGAATATATTCTGTTACAGATTCAAAACAGGGAAAGTACATTGGATTATCCAGTTAATCTATATTCAGTTAGTTGAATGAATAGATTCTCCTTTTGAAGCTTTAGGTAAAAGAGCCAGTCAAACCCATCCAAACTTCTTAACTAAAGGACTGTGAGGCAACAAATTTGTGTTGTTTTAATATGCTAATTTTGAAGTGATTTTTGCAACAGTAATATAAAATTAATCTAGTCTCATAACCATACACCCCACAGGAAAGGAGTGAATCAGTTTGGTGTTATACATTCTACATACTGCCATTCTTTCTCAGAATTCTCTGGAGAGTCCATGCAATGAGTCATTGTATGGCCTATATCTGGCTGCTTTAAACAGGCACTAATCCCTGCTCCATTAATTTGTGGCCTTGAAAGCAAAGACACAGACCAAAGAACAGTGCAATAGATTCATAAAAAACAACCTTAGACAATTTGTTCATAAAGAGGCCATCACCTTTACAATCACTGAGGATGTTATAGTCTACTCAGTGGATAATTCTACAGTAAATTTAATTTTATTCTTTATAGTAGTTTAAAATATGTCCACAAATTTTTGAAATGAATTTTAAAAGTAGAAACCTCATTCTCCTTTCTTTTGGTTATGACCTGAAATAAACTGATGAATTTTATACCCACACGTACACACATGCATGCACGCACACACACACACATAAACGTGTATGTATTAGCAAAAGTAAGAAGCATGTGACAGAGGAGATTCATCTACTGCAGATAGGGTTGGGCATGCATTAAAATATAGTCAGTAATAAATGAATTATGATAAGTGGTCTTGTAACAGAGTGTCATGTGAGCACTGGCGGGTTCTTGCCTCACACACACCTAAAATGAACTTTTCAGTTGACAGAGAGTGAGAATTCAGTAGCAGCATTTTTTTTAGAAGTAAGAAAGCTCCCACAGCAAGGGAGGAGTCTCATAGAGGGTATGGTACCATTAGTGGTTCTCTGTCTAGTGGATTTTGTACTGTTTTGGTGAGAAACTAACCTTTTATTGGAACTTTTCTCTTGATTGTTCTCTTTTTGTGACTCAGTTGAAGGTGAACAATTTAAATTTCTTACTCTTATAATGGAATGGTTTAATATATTTATTAATTTGAATTTGTCCTGTTTTTGTTCCTAAAATAAAAAGTAAAACAAAAAAAAAAATTGGGTTCATAGCAACTCTTTGCTGTTGACTAATATTAAGGTAGTCAAGAAAGTCAGGGGCAACAACAAAATGTAGAGGCATCCAAGCATGAGTGGGGCCTTCCAGTAAGGCAGCCAAACACTAAAAACAAAGCAAAAACAAAAGAAACAAGCAAAAAAGCTTTAAAGCTTTAGTCTATGATTTAATCTGGGGTGGTGGGATCCCATTCTCCAAGGTCCCCATTTCTATCTGCTTGTAGACAATCTATCTCCTGCCTCAATCTCACTACTTACAAATCTAAGTTAGACCATGAACATCATATGCAATTTAATCATGGGAGCTACCATGCAGACATTGCCTTAGAAAAGATGTTGCTGCATAGAAAATGTCCCACTTCAGACAAATGATACGAAGAGGCTTCAGTTGCGCATGACTCTTTTGATCACAGCTGAGTAGACTAGGAAAGACCAGGTGAACCTGTGAACCACAACTTATAAGCTAACTAGCAGCATATGAGGTGGTCTGGCATAAAAATTAAAAGGTTGGACACAAGCAGATCCTCTACCTTGGCAATTGCAGTGAGAAACAGTGAAAGAGTAAAGTAATTGCCAATCAGAGCAGACAGTAAAACAGGATAGATGTAAGGCAAGAAGCAGAAGGAGGTCCCAATGTGTCTACATCTTGATTTAGAAACTATAAATAAGCAAAAGTCACAAGTTAAGAATTTATACAGAAATAACTGATAAATACATTAAAAGAAAATTAAAGAGATGAAAAAGGGCAAGAATGACAGAGATTTAAAATTAGTAATGACAAAGAAAAAATATAACAAAAAATGACATTAAGCACTTTCAGGTCCAAAAGTATATGTAGAGGCAAAACATTATAGCTATTCCTATTCTTTCAAGGAGAATTTTTGTCCACTCTGTCCAGATGTATCCTTAAAATATTTCTGCATGGCTTCAGTTAGACTGAATGTATCTCTTTTAATAGCAACCAAAAGTGCAACTAATAAAATCATTTTGTTTCATAGGTAGAGACATTTACACTCTTTTTCTATATCTAGTTAAATAAGCAGGAGATCAATAAGATGAGACTAATTCCATACTTTTGAGTCCCTACCTAAGGTCATGCAACCAACTCATTCACCATCCCCAAATAAGGAAAATGCCTCATCACACCAGGCCCAGATAAAGCATATGTCTGATCATGTGATTTCTCTACTGTGATAGAAGCTTGCTGTTCATACTGCTGAGCACAGCTCTGAACCTCTTGTGATTCTGCATGCTTCCCAATTTAAGAATCCCTCTTTGCTCAAAGAAACTCTGCTAAAGTTAATTTGTCTAAAGTTTTTCTTTTCAGAATCCCTAAATGTGCATTGATTTTCATGTCTATATGTTCACTAGTCAGTTGTTTTTGCTTTCCACCACAGTTATTATCCATGCTACTGTTTATGTCCCTATAGTAGAAAAGAGTATACAATTTCAAAATCATTTCCTCTGCTTGGTATATAGTGTACTGATTATTCTCTGGAAGTACAAATTTCATGATTTTTGCTAATTAGTAATCATAATAGGTGTTTCCTGTATGTATTGGAAAAACTGAAAATTTAGAGACTTTTGTTGCATTGGGAAGATTGTTTAATCTCATCTACTAGCAATATTAGTGAAGCGTTATTAACCCTATAAAAACTAGAGTTCAGACCCTAGATTTAAATGTTGTGTAATTTTATCTATGTGGTCTCATGTTGTCATTTAGTGCTCTGAATGTGCTATGATGTTTTGTAAATGGGGCAATATAACTGTGCTGTTTAACAAATAGAATTCTTAAGAAAAACAAAAATAGGGGAACTTGGTAAATTTTAAAATGATATCACTATTTCCCATCATATAAATCCCATAGCTCATGAGGTAAAATGTTTCTACTTAGTACTAAAAAATCTATACATCTGTACCCACATATCTAGTTACCTAACATCATACTATAGAAGTGACTATTATTTATTTATTTGTATTTACTTTATTAATTTTGTTGTATGCTTATTTTTGTAATTTTAGTCGCTTATTTAATATATCAAATCTGGTGTTAAACAGAAATATTTTTTCTTTTCTATAGATAATTGTTAAAGAATTTCTAAGTTGGAGAAATTAATAAAAATTTTTTTATTCAGTTATATAATGTACTTATTTGTGCATGTATTTAACAAATGTTTGGTTGCAAATATATCACATTTCCTTGTCTCAAGCTGATTTCAATTAATAAAGAGAAAAAATGTAATCACAGTAATATATTTATCCCACCAGGAGTTGTGATGTATTGCTTCCTCTAACTTTCCACCTCAGCCAAATCCTGGCCCAGTTCCCACTCTAAAAAGATTAAATTCCTGTTTCAGTAAAACACTTTCAACCCTCTCAACTCCATCTAATTTCTATTATTTTCTAGATCAGACACTAATACTTGTTCTGCACAAATCCTTATGTGTGCTCTTCCTTATCCTGCACCATGAAATGCTACTGGAGAAATCATATATAATCATGTACCCACGTTTCATTTTAAATTAATGATCTCTAACATTTAAAAGAATCTAATTAAATTTGTCCTCAAAGTTCCAAAATTTCAGCCCTATTTTTATTCTTAGATGATGACCTTTATTCCATTTATAATGAGAAAATCCAAATCATCTGGGGAGAATTTCTGCAAGTTCCCCCCCCATTAGAGCCCCCTCTCTGCTTTTTCTATTACTGATGCCTGACTGTTCAGATGCTTAGGAAAAAACAACCATATTGCAAATTAATGAAAAAGTCTGCTGACCTAACTTAAGGGCATACATAGCTCAAGGAATTCTCTACAATTTTTCCCTTCTATATTTTAAAAGTCTTCTTGACTTTTTTTTTTTTTTTTTTTTACTTTACCACAGGTGTTTCAATTTTTACAGAACAACTCCTTGAAATTGCTTTGCATTGCTTCCTTGTTTTAAATATTTTTCTTTCCATTCTCTTTTGAGTTAAATTAAAGCAATCTTCCATATCAATTACCTTGTCATATCACCTCTTGCCTGGGGTTCTGGTGATCTTGGTGTTTCCAAATCCAATTGTCAGTTTTCTGTCTTCACATATTTGACTTTGGAAGAACATTTGATCACTCCATCTTGCTGAAATATCTTCACCTGACTTTGGAGAATAAGCTTTCCTTCTTTCTCGAAAATCATTTATTCTTTGTCATCACTTTGAATTTTTCTCATCCCTCAATAGCTTTCTGAATAAAATTCTTCTTTGAATATTTCTTTTATTCTTAGGGCTTTAAATGGTATGTTTATTCTTATAACAATTTGATATCGCCAGCTTGGCTTTTGTTAACTACATAATTGTCTATCTACTATACCCACGTGATTGTCTGATACATATCTTATATTTAACAAGTCCAAAATTGAGCTGCCATTCCACCCCCCCTGTCAAAATTATTCAGTCTGTGGTCTCTGTATTGGTAATCGGCAAGGACAATTACACAGTTGCTTCATCAAAAACTGCAGAGAAATCTTGAACTTCTTTTCTCTGACAACTCACATTCATGGTAATATCTTATGCATATAATCTTCAGTACAAGAATCAGCTTCCTTTTCATTCCAGTTTTATCATCCTAATTTAAAACCACCCTCTTCACTTTCCTGAATTGTTAGAAAGTCTCCTTATGATTCCAAGCTTCTGACCTTGAGTTTAATTTTTAATTTGTTTTTGTGATTCTGAGGATGAGACTCAGGGCTTCACCCATGCTAAGCAAGCACCCCATCATTGAATTATATCTTCAGCCCTGCCCTTATCTTTATCACATTATTTTTAAACTAACTGCTAAAGTGGCCTCAGTTGAAAAAAATAAAATTATGCAACTTCTTGGATTACATGTTCCCAATAATTTCTCTTATCATTAAAAGTAAAACTTAAATTCATTAGCATATTATTTTAGTCTTTCTGAGAGTGAGTCCTAGTGTAGGTATATACATATATACACACATATATATAAAATTATCTGTAAATTAGGACCATGATATACTTATTACTTACAGAAGCTATGAGAATTCAATTAAGATATGCTTCCTACCCATAAAATACCTGATAAAACTCCTTATAATTAAAAAAATTATCATTATTTTCATTATTTTATGTTCATGGTATGGCTCCATATTTGGTTTGCAACATGACATATCTCAGGAATATTCTAATATGACATATTTTCCTTTTTTCTTTTCCTGCTTCTCAAAAGGTAAAAAAAGTACAAATCCAGTTGCCTTGACATAGAACCACAGATGTAAGAATTTTTGATTTAATATATTGCCCCAAAAGTTAATATTTGATTATTTTGTCTATCAGATAATGATTTTAAATTTCATTTGGATTTTCGCACCTATAATCTCAGCAACTCAGGAGGTTGAAGAAGGAGGGTCCTGCTTTCAAAGCCTGGCTCAGCAACTTAAGGGGGTCCCTAATCAATTCAAAGAGACCCTGTCTCTAAATAAAATATAAAAGAGATCTGGCGATGTGGTAAGGTGCCCCTGGGTTCAATTCCCAGTACCACAAAAAAAAAAAATTTAAAAATAAAATAAAATATGAATTCATATAGCAAATATTGTAGAAATCAAAGACAAGATCTGGACAAAATGAAAATTTGATGTGTTTCACATTTTACAGTGTACCTAGGCTCTAGTCTCAGTGTATGGAATGTCATTTTGAGATGGAATGTGCTTGTATTTTCTAACTTGTTTGTAAGGCAGAATAGGTTGGCATTTCATTCAAGGATTTATTTTAGGAATGTTTTATTTAGAAGCATACAGGGAAGTCATGTTTTCTTTTTTTTCCCTTAACCCACCATCACTGTGATCAAATGCATGAAGTTCAGTCCAGTTTTTGTTTTGTTTTCTTTTGTGTTATTATTGGGCACTTGTATAAACATAAGAAATAGCAAACATATTCATTATTATTTCTTATAATTCTGCTTAACCAGAATCTAGCTTGAGAAAAAGAAGCCAACTCTCCTGACTTTATTCATTCACCACATTGCCTCATTCATGCACAATGAGAATAGTCTAAAGGAAAAGTGGAGTGAGGATCTTTTGTAATTTTCCAGGTTGCAAATCCAATTGAGTAAAGGAAAACTTACCTTATAGCAGAGAAGGAGACAGGGGCATACTGAAATGTTAAGCAAACAACACAAAACATTAAGAATGAAGAAAGATTTAAAAATCAGGCTAAGTCACACAAAAAATTTAAAAAATAGTTAAAAGCAATAGGAGCAGTAACACCAACAAAAAAAGGATTATTCAATAGATGAGAGGGTCTTGTTGTACATATAGGGTCTTGTTGTACAAAAGTATATTTGAAAAAATTTAGTTTCAATCATCACTAATGAATCGCAATTAAAGAAGGGACTAATGCATACATGTCAGTGTCAGAATAAAGAAAGAGACAAAGTCAACATTACAATATCTTATTTGATTATTGTTATGTTGTTAGGCATACATTGTCTCTGATTCTGGGAAAGAAACTTAACAGATACTGTAACCAAGTCATTTTTCCCATTAAAAAAATGAAATGATGTTTCTTGTGAAAATGGATAATTTTGGTGGGTTTCTTAATTAATGTACCACTCATGCTGCCAATTCAGTAGTTTGAGGGGGGATTTTCAGTAAAGCTGTTATGAGGCTTATTTACTTACAAACATTTTATTTAGTTAGGCATTGACATTATTTTTTGAGAAGAAATAATTTTCTCGATTTGATTTTTGTCACCGACAGATATTTGTAAGTTAAAATACGTTATTCATTATAAATACTGATTTCTGGCTAACACAATATAATGTAACAATTCAAGAAGAAAACAATTTTGTTGGGCCATACAGGGTATTTTTTGAGATTATCATATCACAATAAAAGCTAAGTTATCGTTCATGTTTTATTAAAATCATTTAACTTTATTTTTTACACATAACTTTATGAATGATCTGCAATATTAGAATTTATTTTCTTCAAATATACACAAATAAGTATATATGTACACATATATATATATGCATGTTAAAATTGTCATTTCTGTATTTTAATCATTTTTGGGTTCTTTCATTGAGAAAAACAAGAGAATCTAGAATTTGTACAACTTGCAATATACATGTAAGGTAAAGCATATTTAATGAATACCCACTATATATTAGTAGCAGTTTTCATATGTCACGGTTAACCAATGAGGCATTTGATTTTTACCTAATCAATAGATGAATAAAATGAGGGCCAACAGTTTAGGAAATAGCTAAAAAGACACCATGGTATTAAATTGGTATTTAACCCTAAAATTGTATAACTTATAATATACAGCTTCTTGATTGTTCATCTTGAACCTTTCAAATGACCTGTATCCAATTATTTTGGTTTTGTCTTATAATTTTCAAAATGTAAGTAACAGGTTTTGCAGTTTGAAATGAGAAATGAGAAAATGAATTTTTGAAAATATACTGCATTAGTAAGTAAACACCATATTTCTTAGCAGAGTTCAACAAAAGCCTAAACAGATTTAGTTATGTAGACAAAAACAACTCAAAAAGCATAATATTAAACCTGAGTTCAAATGAGCAGATAACAGAAGTTCTATTGAATAATTCATGGTAATAAAACCCAGATGATATAGTTTTTAACAGTGGAAAGTTTCTGAGTCAAAAAGAAAATAAATCATGAGTTTTTTTATTCTTGAAGAAATGGATGCAGAGAATGGGGATTCATCCTGTGTACAAAATCAGAATACTCAGTTGTTGCAGACTAATCACTAGAAAGAATCATTGGGCCATCTGGTCCAAGTTACTTCAAAATTAAACCTTTCTGTGACTCTGTCTTTGTATGTTTGTGTTGGTATGTATGCATATGCACATGAGTGAACAGTGTGTGCATGTGTGTGTGTGTGTGTGTGTGTGTGTGTGTGTGTCTTTCTTGACAGAAAGAGGGAGAGAGAGACAGAAACTAAGGATCAGTCACAGAAGGCCTTGACTGTTTCAACATCAACTGATGCCATTATATATTAGACATTTATCTCCCTTGAAAAGAAATCTGTCTCATCCATGGAGCTACTAATTTACATTTGTGCTAAGAGTACAAGCGTTGCATTTTCAACCAAACATCCCTTTTCAGCTCCAAGCTTTTATTTATAAAACCTTACTAAGCTTCTACATTTATGGTGTTACTAAATACCAAATATCTAAGAAAAAATAAAAACAAAATAAAACAAACAAACAAAAAGGAATCATAATACTCTTCCTTACTGAGTTTAGTATCTTAATAGCACCATTATTCATGTATTTGCCTTTGCCTGAATATAAAAAGTTCTCATCAAGTATTGTCAATGCTTTTTCCTAAATATCATTTTAATTTCCATCATCTTTTAGACAGCCTTTACTATAACTCATCTTATCTTACACTTTCATAAAAGGTACCTTTGTTTCTCTGGCACATCTCCCTGATTCATATAGAGTATTTTATTCAGAATCTGATAAATGTATAAATAATAATTTTACTTCCCTTGAGAAAATGTCTATACTCTGTAATGATGATGATGATGATGATGATTTTTTTGCTTTGCTTTCTTTCTTTAGGAAGAGAACTGTTTTTCTCAACCTAAATTCATAAAAGAACCCATAAGCTGAAATAGATAGATTCAGGGATGTGTTGGTTAAGCTAGTAAAGTTCCTGGATCCCACCTTTCAGCTTTTAAGCTGCATAACTCCATATGACCACAATATCTTCAATCATGTCTCTAATGCAAACCCTTGAAAACTTAGGGTATAAAATCATCTCAGAAACAACAAATAACATTTTTTTATTTATGTATACACTGTATTTATTCTCAAATTATATAAATAAGTAGTAATCAATTATTTTCCTCCAATTGCCAAGCTCTGTATTGCTTCTATGTGTATACCCTTATTTCAAAATGTGGACGCTTAGTATGTCCTATACCATTCTCAACATATGTACTTCCTTTCGGCAAATGTCTCTAGATGCCACCAGACTTTAAGAAAGCACTTTGTTCTAAGTTTATTCCAACATTTGTTGGTAGATTTAAAAATGGAACATACCAAGTAAACCTTTGTCTTATGGTTTGGAAATACTTAAAAGATTATATCATATCTGAATTTAAAAACCCCGCATATCATGGGATAAAGAAGAAAGCAAATGAAAGGCAAAAATGTCATTGCATAAGCCAAGGAGATTTACTATCCAATTAAAAATAAATATATATGACAATGTGAGGAAAGTGGACATATGGGCATCTACTGGACTGGGAATTAAGGAGGAAAAACTAACAAAACAGGGGCAATTGAGAGGAAACTTCATCAGCTGAATGCCAGTGTGAATTTCTCATCTGTGTTAATTGTAAAGTAGAAATTGAAATAAAAGTCGATTTATATATTAAGACAAAGTGAATTACTCTTTTGAGACAAATGGTTTCTTCTATGATAAAACACAGGTAAAATATAGAAAAGTTTAAATATAATTCTTAACTAATAGTTTGTATTATTTAAAAAGTTATGTAATCTTGCCCTAAGAATACAATTTTAATTACCTTTATTAGACAGAGTATGTTTCCATTTTCTTGCTACTAAAAGTGACCATTTATTTGCATTTTAATAGATGACGGAATAAGCAAAATGAAGATAAAAAGGAAAGGAAAAAGAAGTAGGTTAAATAGCATCAATTAAGAAGTTGTTTAAATGTGAATATATATCAGACTGATTTTAAAAATAAAAGCTACAGACATTTTTCCATCTTCACAAAATAACAATAAATAGAATGAAATAAGCCTAATCTTTAGAAACAGTTTAAACATGTCCATATTGCAGCTTGATAAATAAGAGAATTTTGAAAAATACAGAATGCTCTGTCCTTGAGGTCATTAGCAATAAGATTCTCATCCCTACAGAGGCTTGCATGTGTTTTACACTAAAGACGAGAAACACCAGGTGAAATCCAAGGTGACTTTCATTCTTACATCTGTATTCTAAAGGAAAATGCATTTATTTTAGAAATGATATTTGGAATCAAAATCGAAGGAAATCCCAGAGACTATCTGGCAATAGGGAGAAAATGCTTCAGTGAATCTGGTGAAGCACAGGGGACAGTAGGTTATTGTGCATGTGAATAACCAAGGGTAACCGTGGCTGGGTCTGATTATTTCTTACCCCAAATGGACATGCCATTGCCGTGGAGAAATTCCATCTAGTCTTTAAAATGAGTGTGAACTGAAGTAATGTAAAGAGGAGCTGGCCAAGCACAGCTAATCAAAATCTATCAGAAAGCATTACACTTGGCATTGTGCTTGGTTCTGTATAGGATCAAATTAAATAGAGATGGGGCATTGTCCTCCAAAACTCCAGCATCTATATGTTAGCTACACCTTTGCTTGTTTTTCTAATACTAAAACAAAGAGACAAATAATTTTGAACCTTAACAAGGAGTACAGACTTTCTCTTTTGGAAGCAGCTCTTGCTGATTCAGCATAACTGAACTTATGATTTCTCATTCAGATAAGCATGGTCAAGAAATAAGAGCAAATATAGGGGGAAAAATATACAGAAAATTAATCTTGGTTGACAGAAACAAAAATGCATGTGTGGTATCCCCCTGTGCACAAAGGGTAATATATTTCTAAGTACGGGATAACCATGGAGATTTTAATGAGATTTTGTATCTGCATGTCCTATATTTCAAATGATATAAAAATTTTTTGGAAGTAGTGGCAATGTTAATGAGTTTATCACAACAATGTGCTGTTGTGTTCAGTACATCTAGCAAATTTCTCCATAATGACTCCTTCACAATCTCACAAGGGAGAACAGGGAATTATTTGTGACAAACTTGTGTTGACGAGGACAAATTCTGATGTGAACTTAGCTAATGGGCTTTCAGCTTATGATGGATATGAAATGTGGGAGGTCAGCAACACCTTCTTAGTTGAAGGGGAACGTAAGGACACAACTATTTATCCATGTTCAAAATTCATGAACACAAGACATTCTGTTTCAATCATGATAAACTGTCAGCAGGATACTCACAGAAGGATATTTTCCAGCTTTCTTTTTCCCTTTCTTAATAGTTATTAAACTGACACACACATCATTTTGGTTTTGACATTTGAAAAATATATAATACCTTCTTCCAGAGACTAATGAAGTTTAATTTACTACATTGCCACTCAGGTGTATTGGTGTATTTTAATGCGTTGCTGTGGATCAAACCCCGGGCTTTTTACATGCTAGACAAGTGTTCTACCCCTGAGCTATACCCCTGGCCCTCTTTATATAGATGAGGAATATATGTTATATATACATGTTTAGCATAAAACAATGATTCCTTCAATATCCTGTATCCACTCTTCTAATTAAAACACAGTAAGGTCACAGTTTCTAATGCACACAGACCAGAGTAGACTTCATGGCATGGTACTAGCAGAGGCAGAAAGATTTGGAGATTCATAGATTTTTAGTGGCACATCACAATAGGACAAACTGATTGAACTTTGTTTATCCTATATTGTTGAATGTTTGAGTATTACTGAATGACAGTTTGGACAGATCAAGACACCTAAGTACGCGGATTTGTGATAAGTTAGATTTTATCCTCCAGGAAAGCCACACACATTTTTGAAGCACAGAAGGAATGGCTAAGATATGTTTAATAAAACATGGTACCTCACATAGTTTATATTCTGATCCAGATCCTATGCACTCATGATTGAGACAGTAAACCTGCAAGAAGAGCTTTTCTTTTCTATTTTTAATGTTGAAACATTAAGAATCTCAGATTCTTATTATTTTAGCCAAGAGTAAAGCTGAAATTGGAGAACATATCTTGAGAACTCATGGTAGAATTTTTAACATAAACATTTGTTATGTTTTGGATGTGAAGTATCCTCCAAAATTTCACATTCGACACAAGAATTTTGACAGGTTAAATTATTATATTATGAGAGGTGTAATCTAATGAGCAGATTAATCCACTGATATTGATTAACTGGGCAGTAACTAGAAGCAGGGAGGGTGTGACCTGAGGCAGGAGGTCACTGGGGTTGTGCCTTTGGGGTTTATATCTTGTCCTTGGTGAGCAGAGCTCTTTCTGCCTCCTGGTTGCCTTGTCCCCAGCTGCTTTTCTCTGGCATGCCCTTCTGCCATGATGTTCTGTTTCACTGTGGGCCCAGAGTTATGGAGTGGGCAAATCATGGACTGAACTTCTGAAATCAAGAGCCACAATAAACATTTTCTCCTTTAAATGATTCTCGTCAGGCATTTTGGTCACAAAGTTGACTAAAACAACCTTCTATGACTTTGCTTCGTCGTCCACAGCCACTACCAAGGGGATCTGCAACATCATCACCTTCTCAGTGGTCCCTGCTGTTAGATCTGTTACTTATAGCTTGGATTATTGTACAAGACATCATCCTAGTGGAATGGGGCCTAAATGGAGGAGAATAGAGCCTGCCAATTGTGATATTCTTAGATTGTTAGATATTAAATATTCTTAGAATGATTTGGAAGAGTTCTGAAAGGAACTCAAGTTTTCACAATGCAGGTTGTAAGCATAAAAATACTGCTTGTATTCCTTTTCTTTAAACTTCTTCTATTAATTTACTGTTTTGTACTAGGGATAGAATGTAGAGGTGTTTTACCACTGAGATACATGCCCAGCACTTTATTTTTTGAGATAGGGTCTCACTAAGTTGCTTAGGGCCTTGCTAACTTGCTGAGGTGGGCCTCAGATTTGCAATCCTCCTGCCTCAGCCTCCCGACTTGCTAGGATTACAGGCATCTACTACCATGCCTAACTCTAGAGGTAGGAAAAAGAAAAAAAGGAAGGAAGAAAGAAAGAAAACATGACCACAAAGAGAAATAGTTCATATAATCTCCTTACAAAATAATTCAAACCAATATAATGAAATAAAGGAAAGTTTATATTTTCTGCAGTAATAAAGAG
This sequence comes from Sciurus carolinensis, assembly GCF_902686445.1. Taxonomy (NCBI): domain Eukaryota; kingdom Metazoa; phylum Chordata; class Mammalia; order Rodentia; family Sciuridae; genus Sciurus; species Sciurus carolinensis. The sequence goes on along the minus strand of NC_062217.1, from coordinate 57,908,947 downwards.
AATGCAAAAATAATATAATTTTATACATATAATTATTCCAAATTTTCCGAAGTTATATTTTTTGTGACTAAATTTTTTTTATTTTTATGTCCTCAAATCACATTTGCTACAAAACGTTGTATTACCTTTATGTCTGTAGATAAAGATTAATAGCATCTCAGAAATAGAGATTACAAACAAATGAGAACACCAAGGTCCACTATAGTCCTTGATGTAAGTCAAAGTTTGGATGTCTTCACTTTCAGATTCATGTTACACATTCCTTAGGTTCTTTTCCATTACCATGACAAAGGGGCACTTCTAATACAGTCATGCATGTTAAAGACACCATTCAGGAGATGGTCTCAAGACCTTGCCAATATTCTTCCAGCTCAATTCCGTTTCTGCAGATTTTTCTCTATAGTCTTCCTAAAGCAGTAGGAGGCTGCTCTGTTCAGAGGTCAGAAAGCAAAATATGTCTGTGAATTATAACTCCCCTTTTTCAACCTTCATCCTTAAAACTTTTCACCACCTAAGTCTGGTATGGTTTTGGTGTTAAGAATCCCCAAAGGTTCATGCATCAGACTTGATAACTGGTGCCATGGGGAGGTGCTGCAAACCTTGAACCAATGGAATTTAGTGGGAGGTCTTTAGGCCATTGCAATCAAATGAGGACTGTGGGATCAATATCTCTCTCTTCCTCTTTGCTCCAGGTTGAGGTGTGATCACTTGCTCCTTCATACACTCTGACTAGCTTGTACCAACATCTACTGCTTACACCAGAGAACAAACCAATGAAACCTTTTCTGATTCTGGACTTGAAATCTCCAACTATGAGCTAAATAAAAATTTTAACTTTATGTAGTGAGTTTCCTCAGGCATGCTTTTATAGTAATGTTTTTGTAGGAATGCACATCTGAATAATATACCTCTCAAGTAACTTCATCTTATGTACCACCAGTCTTTCAGACCTCAGGCATATTTTATAACATTTTCCAAAATTTATATATGGGATTAAGTTCCAGTTTCCTACTGTAGGATTTGTCCACAGTGCATATTCTTTTTTTAAACTTTCATTCTTTACCAGAATCACTTCTTACTTCCTCACCTAGTTAATTTTGTCTCATACAACTCAAAAATAACATACATGATCTGACATGAGTCTCAAGATTTGTTTTTGTGGAAACCCAATCATGCCGTTTTAAGGTTTTGTGTATTTTTTCATGAGCTACAATATAGTATAGAGCTAAACATGACATGGTCCCAAAACAAGCTTTTAGGAAATAAATAAATCATAAATGATAACATATGGAACTAGGTGTACATTTTCTTCAAGGAGTCTTGCCATATTTTCATTTAACCAAATATGCAGTCAGAGGAAAAAGAACATAGTGCAGTGGGAATTTTGGTTGTTTGGTGATAATGTGTTTACTACATCTATAAAATGTTTGAAAAGATTTTGAGACTTTTTTTCTTTAATTAGAATATTTCTATGATACTATTGGCATCAAATTCCAAGCAGAATATATTTCAAATATTTAAAATAAATAAACAACTTTGGGTGAAAGTTAGTCCAGGTTACCATAGTGGTTTCTATTTATTTGCACATAGAATTGGAAGAACAGGCACTCTGATCGTGAAGTAATTACAGGGAAGTGATGCAGGATGAAAGAGAAATTAAACTTGCTATAGACACTCACTATGCTAATATCCAAGTAAATGTATAAAATTTCTTAATTATTTACAACAGAAAATAGGGCTATTAATATGAATAAAGGAAAAATAGCAATTTAGACCATTCATTTACAGAAAGAGGTGTTATTTAAATCTCACCATCATGTACATACACAAAACATTAATTAAAAAATATATATAAGTGAATAGCAGAAAGATTAGTAGAGAGAAGGGGAAAGGAGGAGGGAGAGAGTTGGTTAAGAGAAGTACTGGAAACTGAAATAGAATAAATTATATTCCAAACTTATGGAAATTAATTATGTCAAAATGAATTTCATTGTCATGCAGAACCAAAAATAACCAATAAAGAAAAAAAGAAAGAGACATAATTTAAACATTAGTATAAACTACATTTTTTCATATTGTTTCTGTTCACAAGATTCTGGCTACCATTTCAATACGAGATCAGATATTTATGTCACCCTTTAGAAATAAGCTGTCTTCTTCAGAGCGATCTTATAGAAATAAAAGATTTGTTTTGGTTAGAAAATAATGTAAAAATCAAGATTACGCACATCTATACATTGTTCAGTAATCTTAATTATTGTGTACATACCATTTTTGCTTTTTAAATACATAATAAATTCTATATAGTGCCATACTCAGATATGTTTGAATGTCTTTAATCTTTACCCCCACCATGGAAGTTTAGACCACCTGTATACAATAGCTACATTCAGAGTTTTTGCAAAAGCAAAAATTTAGATGGAATAATTCAACATAATAAAGATTTCAGGTAAAAGTATCTTGCTAAACGAAAGTGTGTGTGTGTGTGTGTGTGTGTGTGTGTGTGTGTGTGAACTGTGTGTGTATTTTTATTCAAGGAAGCAATTAATGTTCTCATTTTGCTTTAAAGCCTTATTAAGGTAACATAATCATTTCCTTGTAATAAGTAATTCAAAGCTAATATTTGCCTTTATAATCTAAAATGAAATAATTTAGGAAGCCTCACATCATTCTAAATTTATGTTTGATAATTACTTTATATTTTAATTAGAAAGGTATCTGAAGATAAAGAAGGAGGAAAAAGAAAAGTTATGACATTCATTTATTTCATTGTGGATATATATTTAACCTATTATCTCCTCAGAAATATATACATAACAATGCAGTATAAAACAGATTAAAATAGAAATACGCTGTTAATAATAATTATGAAACATGAATATGGCACATTGCTCCTGATATAACTCTGTAGGAAGACTCATACCTAGAGTCTTCAACATATCAGAGATTAGAAAAATATTGAAATGATATCATTTTTCAAAATTAAAATGTCCTACACCTTTGAAATCACTACACACACACATACATATTTTAGTAGTGCCATTGCCTTCATTTTGATAGCTCATTCATCATGACAATGATGAAGGTATTGAAAGGAAGACTGCAATTTTAGGGGAAAGAATAAAAAAGAAATCATTTTACAATGTTTTCTTAGGCAATCAAAACTGCTTATAATATAATCCAAGTCATTCTAAGAAGCAGTGACATTTTTGGAGTGGGGTACCAGGGATTGAACTCAGGAGCATTTAATCACTGAATCACATTCCCCCCTTTTTTGTATTTTATTTAGAGACAGAGGCTCACTGAGTTGTTGGGAACCTCACTAAGTTGTTGAGGCTGGCTTTGCACTCATGATCTTCCTGCCTCAGCCTCCCGAGCTGCTGGGATTATAGGCATGCTCCACTGTGCCCAGAAAAATTTTTAATTAGGTTTTTAAAAACATAATTGTTTGTAAATATATCCTACAAACTATGATAAGTTCTGGCATAAAATTTAGGAGCTTTACATATATATCTAAATAGGCACATGCATGTGTGAAGTTTGCATAATTATTGCATTTTCATTCACATATAAACTGGATAAAATACAAAATACAGCATATTCTTTATGTAAAATTTTAATTAATCAGCAAGTTAATATATTAGGTTATCTTATTAAACTATCTTTATCTTATTTATTCAATAGGGATTTATTGAGTCACTCATACATGAAAGGTATGATAGGGCCTAAATATTAACAATGATATTTAAACACTAGGGAAAAAAACTTACATTGTTGGTGGAAATGTATAATAATAGACACATTTTGTATAACTTTCATTGAATTTTGTCAAAAATCTAAAAAGAAGTTTATAGTACAGTCTACCAATACAACTTGTAGATATTTATCCAAAAGATTTGAAATCAGTTTCTCAAAAAGATGTTTGCATCTCTACTTTCATTGTACTTCTATTTACAGTAGCCAGCTTATGGAACCCACCTTAGTATCCACTAATGGACGAGTAGATAAACAAAATCACACACACACACACACACACACATACACAAACAAATGCACAATTAAATATTATTTGATCTTAGGAAGAAATTATGTCATTAGCAACAAATGGATGGTATTGAAACACATTATGCTAAGTGAAACAAGACATATACAGACAGACCAATATTATGTTTTCTCACTTATATGTAAAATTTAAAACAATGAAAATCAAAGATGCAAAGAGTTGAATGGTGATTTCCAGAAGCTATTGCATTGAGGATGGAGAATAAGAAGATAGTCATCAAAGGGTACAAAGTCTCCATCAGATAGCAGAAATAATAAGTTTTTTATAATTCTTTGAGATATACTATACAAAATTGTCAATATATTAAAGATAATGTATACTTCAAAATTGGTAAGAGTGGGGATTTTCAAGATGGCGGACTAGAGGGCGTCTGCATTTCATGTTGCTCCAGGACGCAGGATTCAAAAGAGGAGATAGTGAGAGACTTGGGACCACCTCAAAGCCGCCGGGTGAGTCTCTCCCGTTGGGGAGGCGTCCTGGATGGGACTGTAGCCCCGGAACACAGGGAACTTTGTGAAGTAGAGTTGCCCGGCGAGACGCCCCTCCCCCCCCCAGCGGTAAACTCGGACAACTGGGATCATCATAGAGGAGGCGGCTAGCACAGCGCTTGGACTCGGAGCAACCACTGGGGCTCCAGGCGGCTGCCTGAGGAGGAGCTGCGTGGCGAGCTGTTTGAACTCAGAGCGATCGCTTCTGAACACTGGGGGGTTGCCTGGAGGAAGAGGAGAAGCACAGCGGGTTGCTTGGTCCAGGAGTGACTGCATCAGAGCCACAGGCCAGAGGAGGAGGTGAGCGGTGAGTTGTTTGGACGCAAAGCGACCGCTCCTGAACACCGGTGGCCTGCCTGGAGGAGGAGCGTGGTGGGTCGCTTGGTCTCCGAGTGACCACTCCTGAACACCCGGGGAGCTACCCCGAGGAGGAGGAGGAACAGGGCGGGTCACTTGGACTCAGAGTGACTGCCTAGGGCTACGGGCGGTTGGTGGGAGGAGGAGATGCGAAGTGAGTTGCTTGGACTCCTAGTGACTGCGTTGGAAACCAGGCAGCTGTCTGGAGGAAGAGGTGTGTGGCCGGTCTCTGGGTATCGGAGCTATTGTACGGGGCTCCAGGTGGCGGCTCAGAGGAGGGGCCACATAGCCAGGCGATTAGGTACAGAGCAGGGTCCCAGGACCGGCTTCTTGGTGGAAGAGCCCCACAGAGACACGCCTAGGGGAGGAGCGAAGTTTCCAGGACTACGGGCAGATTCTCTGAGGAGAGGTAGCCTAAGGAGACTTGTCTGTGAAGGGTGAGGCTCCCAGGACCAGGAGGTAGGTCCGGGCTCCTGGGAATGTTGAAGAGGAAGACAGCCCACCCAGGCGGTAGTTGTAGATTGAGGGGAACCTCTAGGAGGGGAACTGACCAGCGAGACCTCCCTAACGGGTGAGTCTTCCCTGCTGGGTGAAGTTTTCGCACAAGGACGGTAAAACCAGAGACACAGTCTCAAAAAGGCCTTGCATCACCCTGCAGCCTAGTTCCCCTTTCTATGACCATTGGTCAACAAGTGGAGGCACCTCTGCCCACTAGCAGGGAATATACCCCACCTGAGGGTCACCACCCCTAGAGAGGCAGCTTCCTTGTGGAGCACCACATTATCAACTTCCTGCAAGACTTCAGGCTACTGAAGGATAAGAGGGGATATACTAGCAATCTTCAGGGACATTATAAGTCGATAAAGGAAATCTGCAATATCTTAATGACCCACTGATTCCTGAACAATATGAGAAAACAAGGGAAGAAAATGCCCCAAACAAATCTAGATGTTACATCAATAAAATCCAACGACAGCATGGCAAAAGAAATGACAGAAAGGGAGTTCAGAATGTACATAATTAAAATGATCAGGGAAGCAAATGATGAGATGAAAGAGCAAATGCAGGAATTGAATGAACGCACCAATCGACAGTTAAAAGAGCAAACACAGGAAGCAAAAGACCATTTCAATAAAGAGTTAGAGATATTGAAAAAAACAAACAGAAATCCTTGAAATGAAGGAAACAATAAACCAAATTAAGAACTCCATAGAAAGCACAACCAATAGGGTAGAACACCTGGAAGACAGAACCTCAGATATTAAAGACAAAATATTTAACGTTGAAAACAAAGTTGAACAAACAGAGAAGATGGTAAGAAATCATGAACAGAATCTCCAAGAATTATGGGATATCATGAAAAGGCCAAATTTGAGAATTATTGGGATTTAGGAAGGCTTAGAGAAACAAACCAAAGGAATGAACAATCTATTCAATGAAATAATTTCAGAAAACTTCCCAAATGAGAAGAAGGAAATGGAAAATCAAGATCAAGAGGCTTATAGGACTCCAAATACACAAAATTACAACAGACCCACACCAAGACACATTATAATGAAAATACCTAACATACAAAATAAAGACAGAATTTTAAAGGTTGTGAGAGAAAAGAACCAAATTACATTCAGGGGGAAACCAATACGGATACCAGCACATTTTTCAATCCAGACCTTAAAAGCTAGAAGGGCCTGGAATAACATTTTTCAAGCCTTAATGAAAATGGATGCCAACCAAGAATCTTATACCCAGCAAAACTTACCTTCAGATTTTGACGATGAAATACAATCCTTCCATCATAAACAAAAGCTAAAAGAATATACAAAAAGAAAGCCAGCATTACAGAACATTCTCAGCAAAATATTCCATGAGGAAGAGATGAAAAACAAAGAAGCAAATCAGCAAAGGGAGGAGCTATCCTAAAGGAACTCTCAAATAAAGAGGAACCAAGTCGTGTCAAAAATAAACAAATAAATGAATAAAATGAGTCAAATGACTGGGAATACAAATCATATCTCAATAATAACCCTGAATGTTAATGGCCTGAATTCATCAATCAAAAGCATAGACTGGCAGATTGGATTAAAAAGAAAGATCCAACAATATGTTGCCTGCAAGAGACTCATCTCATCGAAAGAGATACCCATAGACTAAAGGTGAAAGGATGGGAAAAAACATACCATGCACATGGACCCAGCAAAAAAGCTGGGGTATCCATCCTCATTTCAGATAATGTGAACTTCAAGCCAAAGTTAGTCAGAAGGGATAAAGAAGGACAGTTCATACTGCTTAAGGGAACCATAAATCAGCAAGACATAACAATCATAAATATCTATGCCCCAAACAGTGGCTCACCCATGTATGTCAAACAAATCCTTCTCAATCTCAGAAACCAAATGGACCATAATACAATAATACTAGGTGATTTTAACACGCCTCTCTCACCACTGGAGAGATCTTCCAAACAAAAATTGAATAAAGAAACCATAGAACTCAATTACACAATCAATAATTTAGACTTAACAGACATTTATAGAATATACCATCCAACGAAGAGTGAATACACTTTCTTCTAAGCAGCACATGGATCTTTCTCTAAAATAGACCATATATTATGCCACAAAGCTACTGTTAGCAAATACAAGAAGATAGAGACACTTCCTTGTATTCTATCAGATCATAATGGATTGAAATTGGAAACAATTAAAGAGTAAAAAACAGAAATTACTCCAACACCTGGAGATTAAACAATATGCTATTATATGATGAATGGATAACAGAAGATATTAGGAAGGAAATTAAAAAATTCTTAGAGGTAAATGAGAACAAAGAAACGTCATATCAAAATCTCTGGGACACTATGAAAGCAGTACTTAGAGGAAAATTTATTTCATGGAGCGCATTCAATAAAACAAGTGAAACTCAACAAATAAATGACCTAACTCTACAGCTCAAAGCCCTAGAAAAAGAAGAACAGACCAACACCAAAAGTAGTAGAAGACAGGAAATAGTTAAACTCAGAACTGAAATCAACAAAATTGAAACAAAAGAAACAATACAAAAAATTGACAAAATAAATAGTTGGTTCTTCGAAAAAATAAACAAAATTGATAAACCTTTAGACACACTAACAAAGAGAAGATGAGAGAAAACCCAAATCACTAAAATTTGGAATGAACAAGGAAATATCACAACAGACATGACTGAAATACAAAACATAATTAGAAGCTATTTTGAAAATCTATACTCCAACAAAATAGAAAATTTCGAAGACATCAACAGGTTTCAAGAGACATATGAATTGCCTAAACTGAACGAGGAGGACATACACAATTTAAATAGACCAAATTCAAGTAATGAAATAGAAGAAGTCATCAAAAGCATACCAACAAAGAAAAGTCCAGGACCTGATGGGTTCTCAGCTGAGTTCTACAAAACCTTTAAAGAAGAGCTCATTCCAATACTTTTCAAAATATTCCATAAAATAGAAGAGGAGGGAACCCTCCCAAACTCATTCTATGAAGCCAATATTACCCTGATACCTAAACCAGACAGAGACACATCGAGGAAAGAAAATTTCAAAGCAATATCCTTAATGAACATCGACACAAAAATTCTCAACAAAATTTTAGCAAATCGCATACAAAAACATATTAAAAAGATAGTGCACCATGATCAAGTGGGTTTCATCCCAGGCATGCAAGGTTGGTTCAACATCAGGAAATCAATAAATGTAATTCACCATATCAACAGACTTAAAGTCAAGAATCACATGATTATTTCAATAGATGCAGAAAAAGCATTTGATAAAATATAGCACCCTTTCATGCTCAAAACTCTAGAAAAAATAGGGATAGTGGGAACATTCCTTAACATTGTAAAGGCCATCTATGCTGAGCCCATGGCTAATATCATTCTAAATGGTGAAAAACTGAAAGCATTCCCCCTAAAAGCTGGAACAAGGCAGGGATGCCCTCTTTCATAACTTCTTTTTAATATCGTCCTTGTAACTCTAGTCAGAGCAATTAGACAGACCAAAGAAATTAAAGGGATATGAATAGGAAAAGAAGAACTCAAACTATAACTATTTGCTGATGATATGATTATATACTTAGAGGAACCAGGAAATTCCACCAGAAAACTTTTAGATCTCATAAGTGAATTCAGTAAAGTAGCAGGATATAAGATCAATGCTCATAAATCTAAGGCATTTTTATACATAAGTGATGAATCCTCAGAAAGAGAAATTAGGAAAACTACCCCATTCACAATAGCTTCGAATAAAATAAAATACTTGGGAATCAATTTCACAAAAGAGGTGAAAGACCTCTACAATGAGAACTACAGAACACTAAAGAAAGAAATTAAAGAAAACCTTAGAAGATGGAAAGATCTCCCATGTTCTTGGATAGGAAGAATTAATATTGTCAAAATGGCCATACTACCAAAAGTTCTATACAGATTCAATGCAATTCCAATTAAAATCCCAATGATGTAGCTTACAGAAATAGAGCAAAAAATTATGAAATTCATCTGGAAGAATAAAACACTCAGAATAGCTAAAGCAATCCTTGGCAGAAAGAGTGAAGCAGGGGGTATCGCAATACCAGATCTTCATCTCTACTAGAAAGCAATAGTAACAAAAACGGCATGGTATTGTGCCAAAATAGAAAGGTAGATCAATGGTACAGAATAGAGGACACGGACACAAACCCAAATAAATACAATTTTCTCATACTATACAAAGGGGCCAAAAATATGCAATGGAGAAAAGATAGCCTCTTCAACAAATGGTGCTGGGAGAATTGGAAATCCATATGCAATAGAATGAAACTAAACCCATATCTCTCAGGATGCACGAAACTAAACTCAAAATGGATTAAGGACCTCGGAATCAGACCAGAGACCTTGCATCTTATAGAAGAAAAAGTACGTACAGAGCTTCAACATGTCGGCTTAGGACCAGACTTCCTCAACAGGACTCCCATAGCACAAGAAATAAGAGCAAGAATCAATAACTGGGATAGATTCAAACTAAAAAGCTTTCTCTCAGCAAAGGAAACTCTCAGTAATGTGAAGAGAGAGCCTACAGAGTGGGAGAAAATCTTTGCCAATCATACTTCAGATAGAGCACTAATTTCCAGAATCTATAAAGAACTCAAAAAACTCTACACCAAGAATGCAAATAATCCAATCGACAAATGGGCTAAGGAAATGAATAGACACTTCACAGAAGAAGATCTACAAGCAATCAACAAACATATGGAAAAATGTTCAACATCTCTAGTAATAAGAGAAATGCAAATCAAAACCACCCTAAGATTCCATCTCACCCCAATTAGAATGGCAATTATCAAGAATACAAGCAACCACAGGTGTTGACAAGGATGTGGGGAGAAAGGTACACTCATACATTGCTGGTGGGGCTGCAAACTAGTGCAGCCACTCTGGAAGACAGTTTGGAGACTCCTTAGAAAACTTGGAATGGAACCACCATTTGACCCAGCTATCCCACTCCTTGGCCTATACCCAAAGGACTTAAAATCAGCATATTACAGAGATACAGCCACATCATTGTTCATAGCTGTTCAGTTCACAATAGCCAGATTGTGGAACCAACCTAGATGTCCTTCAATTGATGAATGCATAAAGAAACTGTGGTATATATATATACACAATGGAATATTACTCAGCCATAAAGAATGATAAAATTGTGGTATTTGCAGTCAAATGGATGAAATTGGAGAATATCATGCAAAGTGAGATAAGCCAATCTCAAAAAACCAAAGGATGAATGATATCGCTAATAAGTGGATGATGACACATAATGGGTGGTGGGAGGGGTTAGTGTTAGGATTAGTGTTAGCGTTAGGGAGGGGGGCCAGAATGGAAGACAGAAGGACTGTATAGAAGGAAAAGCAGGGTGGGAGGGGTGGGAGGGGTGGGAGAGAAGGGAGAAAATAACAGAATGAATCAAACAACATTACCCTATGTAAATTTATGATTACACAAATGGTATGCCTTTACGCCATGTACAAACAGAGAAACAACATGTATCCCATTTGTTTACAATAAAAAAAAATTGAAAATAAAAAATTGGTAAGAGTGTAAATTTCAAATGTTCTTATCAAAAATAGGAAAGTATTTAAAGTACTAAATATTTTAATCACACTGGCTTAATTTTTCCATCATATCACTCTGTATCTCATACATATATAAAATTATACTTGTGAATTTACAGTTCAAAAAATTCAAAATTAAATAAATAAATGAAGAGGAAAAAACTGCTTTGGTGGAGCCTGCAGTGTGATGTATAACAATTATTTTTTCTTAGTCTTATATTCATTCATGTCCAGTAAGTTAAAACTCTGACCATGTTTGTGTTTTTCTACATTTCTACAGAAACTTCTGGTGATTTGATCAAAAAGAGGGAAGCATATTCTCAGTATTATCATGAGTCACTTTTCATTTAAATTATTAACAGAACTTTGAAGTGACAGTTAACTAACCAAGGAAGTATGGAAATTGCCTCATATTAGTTGATCTCATAATTAAAGATGAAAAAAATTTAATTGAATTATTTAAATGAATGCTCTACTTTTATTTTTAAATTATGTAATAATTTTTAAAATGTCAAGATTAAACTCTAAGCATGGTGATAAGGGACAGCTCTTGAGGCTCCTACTATATTTTAATTTTAATTAGAAAGTAAAGATTAAATGCAATAAAAAAAATGAACAAAAGAAGAAAGAAGAAAATTTAAGAGAAAAAAGAAAGCACAATAGTTCCCCCTTTGCTGTTTTGCTTTCTCTGGTTTCAGTTATATAAGATCAATTGCAGTCAAAAATAGCAAATGGAAAATTCAAGAAAGAAGCAATTCAAAAGTTTTCAACTGAATAATATTCAGAATGGTACAATAAAATCTCCTGGCACCTGACTTTTTCCCACCTCAGACATGGTTCATCTTTTTCTAAAGTATTCACACTGTACATACAGACCACCCCTCAGTCATTCAGTAGACAACTAAATCATCAGAGTGAATATCATGGGATCAGGGTCCTTCTTTTCAAATAACCCTTATTTTCCTTAGTAATATCCCCAAAGTAGAAGAATAGGTGCTATAATTGTTTTATCTTAGTTTTAGTCATTCTCACAAATCTTACTGTGCCTAATTTAAAAATTGAAATTTTTCACAGTTACATATGTATAAGGAAAAGTATAGTTTATTCAGGGTTTGGTATAACAATTTTAGGCATGCATTGGGGTTTGGGGGACATATTTATCCCAAGATATATAGAATAAAGGGCTTCCCATCTTCAATTTTTAAGATCTAAATAAATCAGCAAATCATAGAATAATCATAAATATGAATTTCAGAATTTTTTTCTGTTTTTTATTAAGGAAAATAAAATAATACTCTTATTGATCAAATCAGTTCCATTTGGTTTCTTCAAACACATACTAGAAAGAGAATTTTAAGTCACAAAAACATGAATAGTATCTATGGACATTAACTATGGACATTAATATCCCTGAATACATTTTCCTCATATAACATTTTTTTGTGAGAATTAGAGTCTGTAAATGCAAACCATCTTGAACAAAATGTGATATGCAATTAAATGCAGTTAAAGATACACCCCTGCACACATACATGTGTCACTAAAGTAAATAAAAATAATAATCCTTATTTTCAACTTGAATACCTAGCACCAAGTCATAACATTATATTAATTCTATTATCCAATTTTGTGACTTCTGAAGTGATTAAAATTTTTACTTTGCTCAGGAAGTTTGAGTGCTTGCTTGAGATGTGACAGTTCGATTGAGGTTTAAAAGTAGAGGATAGGCCTCAGCAACTAAGATCCTGTCTCAAAATAAAAAATAAATTTTAAAAAATGTCTATAATATTTTTCTATATCAGCAATCAACATTTGGAAATTGAATTTAAAAAAAAATACATTTTAAATTAAGTTGCATCAAAATTTTGAAATGTTCTTAATAACTTTCATAAAAGATATTTAAGTTGTGTATTTTAAAAGAGACAATTGATGAGAGAAATTAATGATCTAAAATAATTGAGAGAAATGTTTTGATCATGTTAAAAAGAAAGAAAGAAAGAAAGTAGGGTATAGGGAAAAACAGGGGAGTGAATCTGACCTAACTTTCCCATGTACATATATGAATATAACAGCACAGTGAATCTTACTATCATATACATCCACAAGACACTAATTTAAAAAAAAACTATAAAAATATTAAGACGTATAAAAAGGAAGTAGGTCAGATAGAAATGGGGAGGTTATGGAAGGAAGTCATTATTCAGTGTTTCTGTGGTAGAAGGATTGTGTTGCCGGACTGCTCAAAGGCATAAGCGGACTGTTGCTTTTGGAGCAGAGGAAACTGAGGGATCCTGAAGAAACATCAGCAGCAAGATGCAGATCAGTGAAGGGATATGTCTGGATTATTTTAATTAAACATACAAAATGAAAATAATTTCACTTCAGTATTTAAAATGGTTTATTACACAATATTGACTAATAATATGAGCAAATTAGGAATAATTGTTATGGTTTGGTTGTGAGATGTCTCCCAAAACCTCATGTGTGAGATAATATAAGAGGTTTCAGAGAAGAAATGACTGGGTTAAGAAATCCTTGACCCTATCAGTGAGTGAATTAATCGCTGATGAGATTAACTTTAACTCAGTGTTAATTGGAGGGGTTGGCTGGAGTGGGTGGAGCATTGGGGACGTGAATTTGGGGTATATATTTGTATCTTGTGTGTATTTGTATCTGTATGCAGAGTCCCCGCCCCTCTCTCTCTCTCTCTTTCTCTCTCTCTCTCTCTGTTTACTGATCATCACATGGGCTGCTTCCCTCTGCCAAACTCTCCCACCATGTTGTTCTGCCTCACCTTGAGCCCTGAGGAATGGAGCTAGCCTTCTATGGACTAAGCCCTCTGAAACCTTGAGCCATCAAATAAACTTTTCCTCTCCTAAAATTGTTCTAGTCAGATCTTTTAGTCACAGTGGTGAAATAACTGACTAAAACAATCACAGTTGGAGAGACAGTCAAGGAGGAGACTATGACCAAAATCAAAGTCAAAAGTGTCTCTCAGGATCCATGAAGTTATGTTGGACAAACAATACCAGATTTATTACAGCTTACAGCAAACAGAGGTTAATTTTTCACTCATACTGTGTATCTTCAGTGAATCAACTACAGCCCTAACCCTCATTATCTTAATTCCAGTTCCCAGTTAATGGAGCAGCATTTATCTATTGCCATACTTGTGGTTCTGACAGTAGGAAATGGGTGGAGGGCAGGTTGGCTCTTAAAGCTTTTGTTCAAAAGTACCAGTGTGTTATTTTCTCTCACATTTTAGTGAACAGGTCACAGAGTCTATTTTGACATTAATGGAATGAAAACGTATTTTCAGAGAGACACTTCAGGAAACCAAATTGGAATAGACTAACAGTGGGTACAGTATACCTCATATGGTGAGAAAATAGTCTATCACACAGACTGTGGATAACCAGTGAGCAATCTGAAGCAGAAGGGTGTCCAAATATCATAAATGCATATAAATGTCCAAAAAACTAGTAAATATTATAGGAAAGTTAGTGTCTCTTGCTCAAATTTCCATAGCAAAACTATTAACCTGCTTTCTAATAATGTTCCTTAAATGACTTAATAATATATTTTGATAATAGTATTTGAGAGTTTCCAAAACCCTTTAATATCCACAGAGGAAATTTGAAAGCTCATAAGAAAGACCTAAAATTCTACTAAAGGAAATGAAACTTTGTCACTACAGAACAATATATTGAAATATCAATTAAGAATGTTAGGAAAAAAATGCACATGACAATTTATATATTTTTTAACCCAACAATAACCAGATTAAAAATTTAAAGGAGAAAAAGTGTTAAGTACTTTGTTACAAGTGTGAAATTAATGAGAAGGTTCTATTGTCATTAAATTGAAAAATATAAATTAAATATGAGGAAAATCTGAAAACTTATAAAGACATGACAGTACCCTAAAATATTACATGAAAAAAGATATTACTGGAAAAATGATGTCTTATACTATATAGGTGGAAAAAATTATAAAATCAGAAATCCAAAAATGTTTTAGCAATAATATGATATCACAACTAGAAAATTCAACACTGGATCTCATGTGATGGATCACAGTCAGAATGAAAGTGAACTGAAACTGAACATATTGAATAAACTTATCCCTGTGCATATATAAACAAAATAAATTTTCTGTTTAGACCTCTATCCCATCCCCAAGATATCTCATTTTATATATATATAGATATATAGATATATATAGATTATATTATATATATATTTTATATAGATATATATTTTATATATATATATTATATATATAATATAGATGTGTCTCTGTGTGTGTGTGTGTGTGTGTGTGTGTGTTTGTGTGTGCATAAATATTCCAAACTCCAAATCATTCCAGGTCCTCAGCACTTTGAATAAAGAATACTCAACCCATGTTATTTATGTATTGATTGAATTTAATCATAATATATACTCCAATAGTTTGGTAGAGGAACTTCATATATTTTTAATGAAGTTCACTAGGAAAGTAAAGAAATCAACAAAGAATTGAAGAAAAAGTGTTGTTGAAGATATATCTTTATATCATGTATATATATAGATATATCTCAAATGATACATGATATATATCATGTATATATATAGATATATCTCAAATGTAAAGGACAGTGATATTCACCTGTGGGAACACTCCAGTCATCTTCTTTGTCCCAGACAGGTGGGAAAATGGAAGGTGGGAATTACAGGAAGTATTAAAACTCAAATTAAAGTATATAGCCAATACTTTTTCAATGTCTGTTTAACATAAATTTTGACCAACGCTCATACCTCGAACTTGTATAAACCCCTAAGCTAGCATACCAATACGGGATTTTCCAGCTATTTGACCCCCTCTCAAATCTCAGGTATTCTACCTCTTTTCACTTAAGTAAGTCCTACTCTTCCCTTCCATTATTGTCCTTGGATTTTATTCTTCAAATCTGGGAGACAAGAACCCAGAAGGAAATTGGCAAAGCAGGGAATCTAGTTTCATCTAAAACTCCAGTTTTAAAAACATACATTGTTTAACAAAGGGTCCTTAATGATAGATCATTTGAGAGTTTCTGCTATGGCTGCACAGTGGTTGAACAGTTAACTGAAAGCAGGCTGTGAGCTGGTTTGAGGAAAAAAAAATCAAAAGAAATATTAAGAAATAAAGACAAAAGACAGAAAAATGGAGCAGCAGCAGGATCTGGTAGGTGATCCAACATTGATGGAGACTAAACATCTCCATCCTAACAAAGGGAATGAAAACCAGCACATTTATTATATAAGTATGAGCATTAAAGGGTTTCAGTATGAAAAACATCTCCATATTTTTAAACAGGATGAAGTTGAAAAAAACAACATGGTTGGGGCTTAGCAGGTTACACCCATGTCTTCTACCTCTGGATAAGTGGGGTTTGAAATCAAGACTTTTGAACTAGTGAATTCCATGACTAGCAATAATCCTCCCTTATCAATAGGCTTCATCTTGAAAATGGGTGTTTCCCTGGTACTTTCACACAGCAGGACTCCCAGAAGCAGCATCTCATGGTCCAGGGTTTACATGTTTCAAAGAAATTAATTTTATATTGTTTGCGACATTAGAGAAAGACATTGCTCTCACTCCTTGAGTACAGCAATTTTGAATTTGTAAATTCTTTCATATTTTGTCAATATTTATTAATGACAAAACCAGAATTACTCAAGTAAGTTATGGTTTGACGTATGTTATGGTTTAGATGTGATGTTCCCCAAAAACTCATGTGTGGAACAATGCAAGAAGGTTTAAAGGAGAAATGATTAGGTTATAACATTAACATAATCAGTGAATTGATCCCTGATGGGATTAACTGAGTGGTAACTGGAGGCAGGTGGGATGTGACTGGAGGAAGTGGTTCATTGGTAGTATGACTGTGGGCTATATATTTTGTATCTGTCCAGTGTAGATCTCTCTGCTTTCTGATCATCATGTGATCTGCTTCTCTCTGTCACACTTTTCCACCATGATGTTCTGCCTCACCTAGAACCCTGAAGAATGGAGGCAGCCTCATATAGACAGAAACCTCTGAAGCCACGGGCCTGCAAATAAACTTTTCCTTCTCTACAGTTGTTCTGGTCAATACCTTTAGTCATGCCAGTGAAATAACTGACTAAAATAGAAATTGGTACTAAGAAATGAGGTCATTGCTATGACTAACAGGACCAAGTGGGTCAGACATTTGTGGAACTTTTTGGACTTAGTGGTAGAAAGCTTGAAATTTGCAGCAGGGCAAGCTGGAAATGCTTTAAATTGTTCTAAGTGGAGATTAATGGCTGATTTTGGTGGAAACTAGGAAGACCAGAAGCCAATAGGTCTGTGGAGAGTCAAGACAGGTCTCAAGGGGGTTCAGAAAAGGAGGACTCTATTGGAATTTGGAGTAAAGGTCATTCATATTATGTTATACCTCAGAAGTTATCTACATTTTCCCTGTGTCCTGAGACTTTCTATGAAACTGATTTTAAAAGCAATGGGCTTCTAATCTGGCAAAAGAAATTTCTAGACAGCATAGCATTTGGGCAGTGGCATGGATATTGCTGGCCACTTTTAGTAAAATTTATTGAGATAATCAGAAGCAGAAAGCAGAGCAGAAAGATTTGAAAAACTTGGATTTAAAAGGTGGGAGTAAAACTGTACCTAAGAAAGTAAGAGTTGTTAAAGAATTTACCCTCACTAAAGAAATGCTAAGGATTTCCCAGAGTCAATGAGAAAGATGGCTTGATCAGTGGAGTACTCTTCTTTCACAAGGGAGCCTAGAAAGTTTTTCAACATGCTCAGACACTCAGGCACTTGGAGGCTGCTGCAGCCAAGGTCCCCATAGGCTTGGCTATTGTTCAAGATGGCAGCCGACCTTGGCATAAAACTCCTGGTGCTGATTCTGTAGGAATGCAGGATGCTAGATTTAGGGGTCATGGAGGCTTCCACCAAGATTTCAAAGGAAGGCCTGGAAGGTCAGGCAAAGTGCAGCAGGATCAGAGTTTCTGTGGGCAACCCCTGAGCGGGCAAAGTGTGGAGATTTGAGGAGGAAGCCAAAGCTGCAGTGGAGACCCTGGAGATTAAAAAATGTCCTTAACAAGGTGTCACAGGAAAGCAAGGAGCTGGAGCTCCACAACTTGGTTCTTGTGGTCTGAAGAAAGAAAATTTAGTCAGACATCAAAAGTCATGCAAGAGAATTTTATTGGAAGTGAAAGTGAGGTGAAAATAAAGTAAAAGTAAGGTTTAAGCAAAAAGCACTCTTAAGGAAGAGAATGGTCCATCTCCAAGTAAAGAATTACAAAGGAGACAATGCTGTTCCCAATTTTATTACTATTTGATGTTTATCAGGAGAATTGGGGACCACCTTCTGTACTATTTGCCAATCAGATGTTCAATTCCTCCTTCATGTTGGGTGGTGGAGTTTATGACCCTAGTTGGTCCTCTCTAGAACTGTCCTGGTGGCCATCCTTTTTAGGGGGGCTTCATCTACAAGTCAATCCCATGTTATTTTGGGCACCGGCATCAGTAGCTGATCAGAAGTGCACCTGTACTAACAAAGGAATCTTCCTTCCAAGATAAAAGGAGACACTTTTAGCCATAATTCCTAGCTTCATGTCAACATCAATGAACCCCATCAAGATTTAGTCCCATTAATCCTTTTCTCTTGACATATTTCCCAATTAGCTCCTTTTGCTTCTGTTTCTTTTCTACAAATTAACTGCCACACATTGTTTTCTTGTTTACTTTGGAAGTAGTTTAAAGAAGACCCTAAAATAATTTAAAGAACACTTGAGATCTTGCCTGTATTTCACTGCTCATTGCTAGCTACTACTTGACAGTAGGACATCATCCAAAGAAAGCTGCAGGAATTGAGCAGAGATAAGCCAACAGAAAGGCCACTTGGACTGCAACCAACAAGGCCACAGGGGTGGAGCTACACAAGCCCATTAGAGAGAACATCATGAGCCCCAGATGCCAGATGCAGACCAACAAGATTTATTTGCCCGGCTGGATTTCAGTCTTGCTTTGTCCCTATCCCTTCTTTCTATGCCCCTAATTTTGTGAAAGGAAATGTTTACTCTCTACCTTTATATATTGAATACTTATATATTGCTTTTAATTTTATAGGAGCTGAACATGCAAGATTGCATTGAACCTCAGAAAAGACTTTGGACTTGAACTGAGCAATCTTGGAACGTTGAGACTACAGGGACTTTTGGGAATGGAGCAACTGTATTTTGAAATGTCAGATGATTGTGAGCTTTTGGGGCCAGGGGCAGAATGTTATGGTTTAGATAACAAAAAAAAAGTTCATGTGCAAGACAATGCAAGAAGGTTCAGAGGAGAAATGATTGGGTGGTGAGAGTCTTAACCCAATCAGTGAATTAATTCCCTGATAGGGTTTAACCGAGTGGTAATCACAGGTCATGCTATGTAAAAACAATGCACTTTAAAATGGTTAAAAAGAGACATAAAAGTGTGATGCTTTTGCTGTGCTTTGCTGTGACAAAAAGTTGCATACTGGCCCAAATAATGTGTTGCATATTCATAAAATCTGGTCACTCAATTAAGAATATATATATACAATGGAATATTACTCTGCCATAAAGAATGATAAAATTATGGCATTTGCAGGCAAATGGATGAAATTGGAGAATATCATGCTGAGATAAGCCAATCTCAAAAAACTAAAGGACGAATGATCTCACTGATAAGCGAATGAGGACATATAATGGGAGGTGGGAGGGGTTAGCGTTAGGGTTAGGGTTAGGTTTAGGGTTAGGGTTAAGGAGAGTGGCAAGAATGGAGGAAGGAAGGGCTGTATAGAGGGAAAAGAGGGGTGGGAGGGGTGGGGGGAAGGAAAAAAAATAACAGAATGAATCAAACAACATTACCCTATGTAAATTTATGATTACACAAATGGTATGCCTTGACTCCATGTACAAACAGAGAAACAACATGTATCCCATTTGTTTACAATAAAAAAAAGAATATTAATTCTAAATTGAACACTTCAATATCAGATGTTAACAAAGATGGAAATTACAACATATTAAATAAAATTTATAAAATTGTAATTATGACATAATGAATGTAAAAATCAAAGTTTCAAAATTTAAATGCCTATTTTAAATCAATTTTTGTTTTTGTATTTGTTTTTAACTGAAATAGAAAGGCATTACCTATCTGTCTCGCTAACTATGTTTATCATCTATCTTTTCCATTCAAATGTCAGAAAAGAAGATTGTTTCCTACAGAATATTGACTGCCACTTGAGAACTATCTCATATAGACTGAGCAAGGGCAACAGTCTGAAATCTGCGTAGACTGACTAGCAGGGTTTAGCATTGTAATTGACTATAGCAGTATATGTCTGGGATCAACTAGACTGAGAACAGGGTCTGAGTTCAGTTCTTTGTTGTATCTTCTTGTCCTAAGGAATTTATTTTACCTTCTTTTAGAGAACTTGTCAGTGTTCCAGCTCCTGAGAGGTAAATTCTTATCATCGGAATTTCTCAAGTATGGGATTTTCTTTGTTATTCATATTGTATAATTGGCCACACCTGATAGTTCATGGTAACAAAGTGATCTTTGGTGGGCCCCTTAATGATTTATGTTAGTGAGATGACTCAGGGTAGGTGCAGGCCATATCATAAGACCAATATGGTGAGTAGAGGACTGTCCTTGGGTCACATGAGAACTTATAGTTGAAGAGTGGGGTTGAAGATTTTGTTCAACCATGTAAGCAATGAATCCATCGTACCTCCTTAAAGAAGCTTTAATAAAAATTCTCAAGTTTAAGTTCTATTGAATTCCTTGGGTTGGTGATACTTTATTCATATTTCCACATGATGATGCTTGGAATAACAAAAGCATCCATAAAGATAATGTGACTTTCACATGTGGATACATGGAAACCTCCCAGACTTCCATTTGTGAATACTTTCTTTGAGTTGGTTCTAATTTGTATCTTTTCACTATAATCATTTGGAATCCTTGTTCATAATGATTTCTTGAGATTAGTTAGTCTTTCTAGTGAAAGGCTGAGGGTGATTGTGGAAACCCTCAAATTTGGAGCTAGCTATTCTGAAATGAGACTGGCTCTGGGAAACTCTGAAATTCAGATGGGTTTCTAAATTTAGGAAAGACTTTGAGGACTTTTCCCTCATTCTTTGCACTTTGGCTACACTCCTTTGCCAAACAGTCATCTGGAGTCATGATATTGAATGAAACAGAATTTAAGATAAGGGAAATTATAGACCTTTCATCAAAATTGGATTACAAGGTAAGCAAGTCTTGATCACAAAATGCAGGTTTAGTCACTAGACTTGAACCTCACTAGTAATTTATATTTTCAAGCACATTTCCATAAATGCCCTAACCTTGGTTGTTTAATCATAAGATTTCTTTCTTTTTTTTTTTTTCCAATCTAAGCTATATTCATTTTATTTTCTGTCACATACAATTAAATATGCTGTCAGTACAGTGATTTCAGTTTGGGGATTCACAAGGCAATCATGATATAATATTTATAGTTGAAACTCAATAATTTTAGGATCTTAAATTTATTTGAAAAGTGGAAACTAGAATATAGAGAAGTCTAACAATATATTATTTCTATTCTGTTTTTGATAAAAGTGAGTGCAAGAAAACTATAGCACAAACACTCATCAATACTAAATATAAGCTAAATTATTGTTAGTCAACTTTTGTCTCTGTAATAAAAATACCTAGTTTCTTAGAGAAGGAAAAGTTTATTTTGACTCACTGTTTCAAAGGATTCTGTCCATGGTTGGTCAGCTCCATTGCTCTGGACCTGAGTGAGATAAGGCAAAATATCACAGTGAAAGAATATGGCAGAGGAAAGATGCTCAGTTCCTGGCAGTTAGGAAGCAGAAAGAGAGAAAGAAAGGAAGGGACCAGAGATAAAATAAACCCTTCTATGGCATGTACCCAGGGAACTACTTTCTCTAACTAGCTCTCAGTTTCCAGTAGTCCATTCAGCCATTGATGAATAAATCAGAGTCCTCATGATCCAATCACTTCTCCAAAGCTCAACCTCAACCTTGCTACATTGGGAACCATACTTTCAACATGAGACATTGGAGGGCATTTCAGACCTAAGCCATAAAATATTATTACCATGACAGATGGAGAATTTTGCCTTAAATCAAATCTTTTGAAACTTGGGTATGTGACATGTATTTCTAAGAATATGAATATGTTTAAATATGAATATTTGTAAACATTTCTATTTAATGCAATTGCATTATTTGATGTGCATTAAATATAGGCTATTTTCAATGTATGCATATATGTGCTTATATGTATTTAAATCATGTTTGCACAAATAAAAAGATTAAGTATGATAGATATATTTCCAAGTTGGTAACTTTTGAAGAAAATATTCTGCAATTGTTCTATTCTCACCTCTCTTCTATCCCTCCCTCTCTCTTTCCCTTTCTCTCTCTGTCAGAATCATAGATAACTAAATCAAACTATATATTTAAATAAATATTTATAAAACTGTATATATCTTGATATATCTTTGATGAAACATATATATTATTATCAATTTCTATTTTCTATAAAGAACTTAATGTAAGAACAAGTGTTCTTTGTACATGTTCTTCAAAACCAGTTAAAGGCCATCCCCACACAAAACTATACACAAATCTGTAGAATGAATTAAATGATGATCAAATTAACATGAAAATCAGGACTGTACAATTGCTTTACAAGGATTATTCTTTAAAATGATATATAAAACAATTTGGCAAAATACTCTCAAGGAAATTAAAGAACAATTGAAATACCAGATGGGCTATAGAGCATATTTCTGCAAAGCTAAAATCAAAAATAGCACTATTTATTATTATCTGTGAAGGGAAAACAATGAAGTGATGAATGCCAGTATTGAGCAGCTCCTTGTTAAGATGCGTTTTGTTTCCTGCAGTAGAAGCATTGTAGCAAATAACTGACTGTGTGCATAAAGATAACGGGTTTAATTGAAGAATAGCAGCTGTTCAGAGAGTATTGTAGTTAAGGTAATATGTATGTTCAACTTCATCAGAATAGGTAATATTATCCCTGAATGTGAAACATAATTAGCTATACTTTGTCACTTTAACCCCAATCTAGAATCTATGTATTTTCCATTTTATTTCATCCAATAATTTTTAAACAGCTTGGGAATTGCTTAGCATACATATCTATATGGAAGATATGCTAAGCATATAAAAATAAAATTTTACTCTCTAGAAAATTAAATTTCATTATCTCAGTATCAAATGATCAGTTTCATCATTTGATACTGTTTATACACAGAAGAAAGAATACAAAAGTTTTTAATCTGCATTTTCATGAGTAATTTATATTCATCAGCTTCAGGTATTTAAACAGTAAAAGAAGTAATGAAGCACTGGTGACTGAACACCTATTGCTATGTTCCTTATTATTTTTCTTCTTAAGCTTTAATGAGCTGTAATTACAGTCGCTCATACTTTGTCTTGAACATGCTTTATTATAACAGAAAATAGCAACGAGGAGCTGTATCTCACTTCATGAACACCAAACTTGCTGCAGATATGCAAATGAGAAGCTGCAAAGCTAGAGAAGAGCCTGGAGATATTAACATCTGTGTGAATGAAGCAGCCATTTCACAACTCAGTGGACCTTAAACACAGCAGCCATGGAAATCTGTTCAGTACATGGGGTGGATTTTTAAATATGTTCAATTACTGCTTGTCTCCCAGCTGCTGTCTGAATGTGGCTTCTATAGTATTAGGAAGTCTGCTTTGACATCACTGGCATATAAAAATCATGTCCTTGATTAATAGTTACTACCATCCTAAATAGCCATTTTAAATTCACAAGTATAAATGTGAATTGCACCATGCTCAAATTCACTGCCTTGGGGTGAAGAGGGTAGATTGTATTTACTAAAAGAGCAATATGAGAAGAATGACCTCTGAAAACTTTGGTGGCTGTTATTTTTATGTGTTCCTCTGATTATGAATATTCCATAAGTTTGAATACACATAAATATACTTTGACTCAAAGTAATTGAATTAATAACTTTTAGAGAGATACTTGGAAATTCCAAAACATTTTTTAAGTTCAATCATAAGAAAGAAAGAAACACTTTGAAAGATCACATTCATTTTTGTCTAAAAGAGCAAATCATCATCATACATTACCTTAATATTCATTAAAAAATAAAGAAAATACTCAGGACTTTGTTTTTAAATAATGTGTAAGGTTAATATAACTATAATAATTTGAGGGGGCAGACATACAAAGGAGAAAGTTCCAATAAAGCTAAATCTTAATTATGGGAGCACAACTAACATAATTTTTTGAAAGTGTACAACTACTAACTTTACAAAATAATCGATAGCATAATATTTTCTACTTACATTTTATTAAAAAATTATTTGTTGCTGAGTATTTATAAAAATGTCACCATTAGTATTAAAAATACATATTTTGAGGTCTCCTGAGTATATAACAGTAGTAAATTTGTATAATTGCTTTATAGCGGGCTGGGGATATGGCTCAGTTGGTAGAGTGCCTGCCTCACATGCACAAGGCCCTGGGTTCAATCCCCAGCACCGCAAAAAAAAAATAATAATAATTGCTTTATAGCTAATACTTTGCAACTGAATTTCACCAGTCACATTTTAAAAATTCAGGTGACTGTACTATATTTTTACAAAAGTTGTACAAATGTTGTGAAAATGAACTATATATTAGGTTATAAAAATCCAGAGTAAGTAATACATATTTTAAACATTCATTCAGACTACTTATACTTCACATTTACTTCAATAACTGAGAAAATGAGTAGGCACAATAGCAATGACAGGTTGCATATGAATCTTTAGCATTCTGAGCAGATTGGACCACGTGAGTGAATGGGGACTTCGGTTGACACACTTTGAGAAGCCATAACTTTCTCAGAATTATGTTGCAAGTTATTTTTATTACTCCCAAAGCATTTTTATAATGTCATTCCTTGCCCTTTAACAGATTCATAATTTTATTTCTTCCATGTGAAATGGTTGTGAATTGATATGTAAAATAAGTTGGAGATAATTAGTGGAGCTAAACTTTGGGGAAGCTGTTTGAGTGACCCAGGATTTGAAGGGTATTATGGTAATCATAATTTTTGAAGCTTAAATTTCTTTGTTTTCCCTACGATGTATAAAATGTGTAGCGAAACAGTATCACATAGAGTCTAAAACATTTTAATAAGTCAAACATAATCATCATTTATAAGAAGCAGTATGCTGCAGATTGTCAAAGGTCAAGGCTGTCAAATATCTCAAGAAAAATATTTCTCTCTGAAGAGAATTTAGTATAGTTGGTTATTTCATCTGTTATTGATGCATTCCATCAAAAGTGTAAATTATATTCTCACTGCTTCATTTTATAAAAACTATGACATGTTTCCAAATGTCAAAAACAACAAATATATAAGTGAAAACACCCTCAAAAAGGATTATAGAAGTCAAAGACTTTTACCACATGCTCATCTGTTTTGAAATGAAGTATTGTTCATTATTATTATTATTATTATTATTATTATTATTATTTACTTTACAAAGTAGTTCTTGTTCATTTCATTGCTTTTCTTTTTTTAAAGGCATTTCGAATATATCAAATATTCTCTAGCATTTGGAAATTGAGACAGTAAAGCACTTAAGAATCTTTGCCTTTATGTATGTTGCTCACAAAATACATTGGCAGAAAACGACTTAAATGAATAAATGAACAGATATGCAAGCGGTGGATAAAGTTATGAAGCAAGTTAATTGTATTTTAATGAAATGGTCAAGGAAGGCCTTGCTTTTGTAAATACCCACTTAAGTAAGGACTTAAAGGAGAGACAGGAATGAACCTGTGATAATATGGTAGAGAGCAAGTGCTAAGGTCCTGAGGTTCAAATATGCCTGGTGTGTATTGGATTTTTTGAGAATTTTTCTCCTGATATAATTACATTTTAATTTTATGATTAGAGATTTATTCAAAGATCAAAAGAGCTAGAGGATAATAAAGTTAAAAATAATCAAGAGAAAGAAATAGCTTATTTTTTTTCAAAATAATCTATCAATCACAAAATTAACTGTAAATATATTTTTAAAATATTCTAAGACTCCATTTCTACCAATCACAAGTGGCATAGTATCTGCAAAATTAAAATTATATTAAGATACAAAATTTATAGTTACATATTTAACTTTTTGATTGTGGTTGCATATTACATTGTAAAAAATAAAAATGCACAAAATAAATTGCATGTAGTTATTAGGGGAGTGGTGTGAGATAGAAAGAGACAGAGAGAGAGAGAGAGAGAGAGAGAGAGAGAGAGAGAGGGATACGAGTCAGGGTATGGCTTGGGGATTCTTCAGTATTTGTTTAAAATAAAAAGGGTAAAAATGAATTTTAATAGCAATAGCCTCAGAGCACTTATTACATTAAACACAAAGGAATTACATCAGCTTATAATGTTTATAACTTGCCTTATTTTTCTTTTGAATGTCAGGTACATAATAATAAGTTAATTAACATATCAGGTCATAATGCAGTATCCTATTGATCCCTGGAAAGCATAAGATAATTCTTTCACTAACAGTTAATCTTTAATTCCTCTTATTCCCAGTATCTGCTCTCCTACACTCAGTCTGCACCCTGAAATATTTAAAATGTACTTATAGATCAGTATGCATTACTTGAGAAATAGACATATACATTCATCTTTTTCCATTTTTTACTTATTAGAGTACTTTTGCAGTATATATATTTTTAAACTTCCGTGAAACAATTTTCAAAACTCTATTCAATTTTTGATGAAGTTCATTGCATTTTGTGGCATATGGTTTCACAATTTGCTCCTCTGTCACATTATACTCACTCTGATATACTCTAGGCTTCTCCAAATCCCTACTATTATCACTGCAAAGATAATTATACCCACACAGGGTTTGTGTAAGAATTTCTCTAAGATGTTTTCCTAGGAGAAAGCTTATGAATAGTCCTATAAATATACATTCTATCCTGCATTTTGTATGATAACTATTTTTTAAATCATGATTTCTAAACTACAAAATAACAAACAATAAGTACAAAATTAGCTATGGCATATATATGTTATCTTCTTTGTTGTTACATTTTTTTAAAGAACATTTTATTTATATTTGTTACAGTTAGTAAATATCATGCTGTGCTGCCTCATTATGTCATTTGAAATTGTGCATCTGATTTTTTTTTCTTTCTTAAGCAAATTCTCTCTCTCTCTCTCTCTCTCTCTCTCTCTCTCTCTCTCTTTGTTTCTATTTTTCCCGTTTCTACTCTAAGGAAACTATGCATTTTGTTGAGAATAATCAAATTCCCTGGATGAATTTTCTCCCTAAATAATTTTTTTTTTCAAATTCCTTTCTTTTTTATATTAGTGAAATAACTATATTTCATGTTTTTGAAATCATAATATGTACTATTTATAAAATGTGTGCCCTATCTATATGCATATATGTGTGGAGTTATATATATATATATATATTCATTGAATATATATAATAAAATATAAAATAACATACATAAAATAATATATAAAATATTTAGTTATTCATTCCATTTACCCAGATATAATATAGATATACATTGCTTTTTCCAACTCAACTTATCTGTGATAGACTCTGCACTAGTTTCCACTCCTAAGCAGTTCTTAGAAGTCTGCATTGTTTCCTTGCATTCTATATTGCTCATCTCCTAGAGTTTAGGTAGAAAACTTAGCCAGGACAATGCACAGTCCTTGTTCATAGGATTTGTCTCAACTTTTTTTTTCCTCTGTATGTTTGTGTGTGTGTGCACGCGTGCGTGTAATTTGATGAAAAGTCCTTTGTCTTTCCTGGGCTACACTTTCCTCCACATGGTCATTTCTAATTTATCCAGGAGGACACATGTGAACTATTTCTCAGTACAAGGTCTTTCATGAAGCTTTTACTGAAAATGAGAAAAACAGCCCTGGGCATTCATTTCTT
The DNA here is from genome assembly GCF_902686445.1 of Sciurus carolinensis. Classification (NCBI taxonomy): domain Eukaryota; kingdom Metazoa; phylum Chordata; class Mammalia; order Rodentia; family Sciuridae; genus Sciurus; species Sciurus carolinensis. The sequence goes on along the minus strand of NC_062217.1, from coordinate 57,880,872 downwards.
CGGGTTCACTCATCTCTATTCTAAAGTTGTTTCTATTTTCCTCTTTGCTATGGGAAGAAAAGCTTATGAATCTGGGTCATAATATTAGTGTGAACATTAGAGAAAAATAAATGTTTCACGATCCCCCACTACTCTATTTTTATTTTCATTTATTTTCCATTTTTCACTTTACATATATTAAATCTCACACCCTTGAAGATTCTAATTCTAATCCACTTTTTATAGCTAGAATCATCTTTTGTTATCATGAATCACAATCATATGCTATATTTGCTTAACCCTCTCAATGGCTTCTCACAACTTTTAAAATAAAATTCGTATACAAGATTATAAATTACCTTTCTCCTGGATATTTAACCTAAATTCATTTTGCTCTTTTGTTTTGAAAATTTGTCAGTTATATCAGTCTTTCTTTCAATAGATGCAGCAATTGAAAAAATTTTTTGTGTCTGTTTATGTGTTGCTTGTGTGTGTGTGTGTGTGTGTGTGCGCGTGCGTGTATGTCTTTGATACCTCTGAGAGGTCTTACAAAAAGTGACATTCTGACAGTAATGAGAACATCTAGCATCTAGATATTGGCATCTAAATCCCAGTTGCCAATAAAACAGAAGAAGCCACTGGACAAATGTTTGATTCTAGGGCTGTGGCCATGAAAGTAAAATTTTGGTGATGCCAGAAAGAATAGAATCACTAACAACAACAACAACAAAAAATGTATGATATCAAAAGAACACAGAAGTCACTAGGGAGGAATGCCCAGTAGCCAAATTGGAGTTACGTTAAGAAATGAAATAAACACTGATGTTAGTATAACATAATGCATAAAATAAAATAAACATTCATGACTCTGTAATGATATAAATAAGTCATTATGAAAGGTAAATGATGGTGAAGAAAGTGTAACTGAATACCATGATTCACCCATTTGTAAGTACAAAACTAATAAGCACAAACAGTGAACAATAGAAGTGAAGAAAATTTTATTGCTGTTTAAATAAGGAAACAGCTGGGTATATGTCCCAGATCTGTATCTTTAAACAAAGAAAGGGACTTTTATGGGGAAATTTATTCACAATTATATGGGAAAGATTTATCACCACATAGAGAGGTGCGCACACATTCCTGAGCATAATCTGAGATCATTATTCTTCATAGACTCCATGTTCAAAAAATGGGAGATGGGAACAACTCTTGGACAGACAACTTAGTATTATAGTGAGGAAAGTTTACTATAGGTCACTTAAATGTGCAACAGGGTGACTTAGGAGTTTGGTTCCTTGTGGGTTTCTCAGGGGGGCCTAATCTGAAATTAAAACAAAGCAAAACAATGCAAAATCGTTGAAGGAATGTTGACAGTCACTTAAAGAGTCAGCAGCTCCCCTTACCACAACCACAACTGTAGGAATTGGACACTAAAATTACCTACTTAGTAGCTTAATAGAAAATAAGAGTTCTTCCTTACCACAGAATTCCAAATAATGAATAAAGAAGGAATGCTAGACATAGAAAATCCTTACTTGGTAAATACCAAAGTAATAATTGTTATAGGTAAGAAATTTGTCACAAGTGAGTTATGCCATTAATATAGATGGGGCAGGTTTGTGTCTTTGCACAATTTCCACAGAATTTATTGTTATTCAATAAGTTCTGATTCATAAGCTATATCACTTTTGTCAGCATTAATTCAGTGACTGCTCAAAGTTCATCTGGTAGCCGAGAGCAGAAAAATCACATTTTTAAAAATTTCATTCCCATTTTGTTTTCTAATATCTATAACAATCAAGTAACATGTACTTTACACAATGACATGTAGATTACAAAATGGCTAAAATAGGATTAACAGTGGTTTCAAGTGGTTAATAGGGTTTCAAGAGGCCACACTGGAAGCCAAGTCGGAGATCACATGTGAATGTAAGAGTCACTAATAGGTGGTCAGATAAGATTATAAATCAGCCCAAAGAACTTGTTTAGGACACAGAGCTGTCATGGTGCACAGTTGATTCTTGGGCAGGAATGGATGGCAGGCAGATTCTAAGTGGGCCACATAAAGTAGGGATATGAAGCTGAGTTGAAGTCCTGGAGATGAGGTTGGGAGTTTGTAACCTGTTGATCTTGTGACATGTTCACCTGATGGTCTGATGACAGGTTAGTGTGTGCCCCCTTGCCTCCATCTTATGTACCCTTCATTTTTATATGTTTCTGGTAAACAAGTTACATTTGGTAATACTGATAAACTCATGGGCCTGGTTTCTCTGATGTGGGTTCGATACACTCATACTTCCCTTGTGGTTCTGAGTTAATTCAGTAAGTTCACATGTGGTAATTTTATTTTATTTTACTTTTATTTATTTTTTTTGATACAGGGGATTGAACTCAGAGGCACTGGGTCATTCAGCCACATCCCAAGTTCTATTTTGTATTTCATTTAGAGATAAGGTCTCACTGAGTTGCTTAGTGCCTTGCTGTTGCTGAGGCTGGCTTTGAACTCATGATTCCTCCTGCCTCAGCCTCCCGAGCCACTGGGGTTAGAGGTGTGAGCCAACACATCCAGCCACATGTGGTAATTTTTTATTAGCATGACTAAAGTATCAGTTATGCCTTATGATGGTTCTGTGCAACTTGGAATTATTCTTTCTGATAAGTTCTACATGTCCAAAATCTGATGTTTATCCATTTGCTTAGACAATTTGCCAAGTCATTTTGCTTTAGCAATTGCATTCAGAATATCTCAGGGCAAACTCCTGCTTTAAAAAATGGAGTAGCTCATGGTTAGGCACTGCTTTTCCATACAACACAGTAACACAGAGCAGGGCACACACATGCTCTCCATATAATTGAAGAATGTTAAATTGGGTAGGTGAAAGTATGAGGACAAATAGAATATTTTCACAGTCACAAAATATCTTCCAACAAGGTAGTGATTAATTACAAATGAAAAACTGGAAATTTATAGTGGAAAAATTTTATAGGTACTATTTCAAAACTCTCAAGTTAATTTTACCAGTAAGGAGACATACCAATATTATATACTTGCTGATAGATAACCTTGAGCAGAGCAAAGCAGCACGTCTTAAGTATTCCTGAAAAATTGTACAAACTATATCTAATCTGATCCAACATCACAAATCCATAGCAAGATATATTCTACACAATAATCAGTCAATATTTTTCAAAGGTGTCAAGGCTGTGGAAATAAAACTGAAGTGTAATGGGGTCCCTTAATACTGAGAATTTTCAAAGAATCCTGAACTGTTTTTTCCTTCATCCCAGCCATGGTCCTATTACCCTGTTCTTTAAACTATTTTCTCCATCCCAGCTTCATTCAGGCATTTTTTTCAATTCTGAGAATGGAAGCTGAAACATCCACCAAAGCCCTGGCCTCTGGTACCAGGAGGATGCAACAGAACCCAGAAAACCAGAATTGCAGCATATCTCTTGGCAGGCTCTACCAGCAGGCCCATAACTTGGCTGAATTTATATGTGTATATTTCTTGGCTTTTGTTTTCTATAAATTCATTTTATAAATTGTAACACTTCTGTCAGTTGGAGGAAGACAGATTAACTGCAATCCTGGTTTGGCTAAGCTGCAATTAGTTAAATGTATTTTTCCTTTTTATGCCTTTTTTCTCCTAAATTATTTTCTGATATGGGCAGGTGACCAAGAACTTCAGATTTAAACTTCTGGCCTGGGCCCTGATAACAGAAGGACTACCACAAATTGAAGGAAAGACTAAAAAGGCATGAATCTTAACTGTAGTGTACAATCTTGAACCACATACTAGTTCATTAAAACAACACTATTGGGACAAATTAATAAAATTAAGACATCACAATTAGTAGGTAAAATTATTTCAATGTTAATTTTTCTAGTTTTTACAAGTGCACTATGAGTATTTAAGATGTTAACTGTTGGGGAACCGAAGTGGAAAATATTTAGATTCCTTTGATATAGCATTCTCTTGGCTACTTTTTCAAAAGATCACACTCTATATTTCTGCATAAAACCTTCCTACTTCAGTTAGAATATATTCCAGTTCTTCACATGGCCTAAAAGACGTTTTATGATCCAACATAGTCATATATCTGACATCAATCTCTGTCCACATTTTCCTGATCAACTAAGTTCCAGTCACATTATTCTTTTTGTTTGTCCTACAAAATTCTAAGGGTATCTAGTGTAAAGGGTTTACATTTGTTCTCTCTGGAAGTCATTTATCCAAGCGCCCAAATGGATCATTTCCCTCCTTGTGTTCCTCTGCTTCTATAACTTATCTCATAAAATAAGTCTCCAGACCCTGTTATTACTCACTGTCCATTTAATTACTCTTGTTTTGCTTCATATTTCATACTGATACTGAGATAGGAACTTCTGACCCCTGATGGTAACAGTGAAATCAAGTCAACTAAGCAGATACACAGGCAAGTCTTTAATCCAGAAAAGAAAATAGCCAGTCTTTAGAAGAGAAGGGTAAAAGAACTGATTGAGCAAAAATCAGGTTAGCCTTCAAACAAAAGACTGGGTCATCTTATGGAACAACTGAGGTGAACTAGCGTCTGGCAATTTTTTCCTTGATCATAAATATGGTAATTTTTATAGGAATTTCTTCCTTGGGGAAGATGGTTGAAGACTTCTGATGCCATCCTTCACCTGATCTTTTGGTCAGTTTGACTGATAACAGAAAAACTGGAAGGAACATTCACTACAGTATTGAAAGAGTGGAGAATAGACAAAGATTATACTGGATAACAAGTTATAATTAAGGGTTCAGAGTTTGTCCACCTTTTTGACCCTGACAGTCTCAATACCACAACTTGACACATTCTCATTGTTTTGAATGTTAGTCTTGCCTTCTCTTTCAAAAATAACTAAATAATCAAAGAATCAGTCTTTTCTATAATTAAATAAGATTACTGTTGAAAAGAGGCTATCTCTATGATGTCATTCCCAGACTCCTATTCTGTATAGGTGGAGTTATATGATTACTTGTAACAAATGAAACTGAAGCATAAGTGTTATGAGTCTTTTTTTTTTTATTTTTTATTTTTTGGTACTGGGGATTGAACCCAGAGGCACTTTACACTGAGAAACATCTCCAAACCTTTTTATTTTTTATTTTGACGTTTTGAGACAGGGTCTCATTAAGTTGCTTGGGGCCTCACTAAATTGCTGAGGCTGATCTTGAACTTGCAATCCTCTTGTATCAGCCTTTTTTGAATTAACTTTTATACTATTCTAAGAGAACGTTTTACAATATGTCACTAAATCAAGTAGACCGAGATAATATTAAAGAATCACTTTTCAAACATGAACAAGAGAAAGGCCATGTGATTAGGATTAATCCTGGTAGAGTGGAAACCTAAGAACAAAATAAGGGTTAATAATCCTAGGTTGCTGAGAATTCAGTTTATATGTTACTACATCTAGAATAACTTACATAATAATTAAATGTTTCTTGATCTAAAGATAAGCTGTATCATTGGCTAGTAGGTGACAAGAAGGATGTAATGAAATCTTCCTAAATAACATTTAAGACTTATCATGTACTCTTTGGAGCTACCTATCCAAAGAGACATGTTGGAAAATGGATGGTGAATGACATTTTGTTTCTCCTGATAAAAATAAATAAACAAATAGAGATTTGACTTTTGGTCATTTAGATAATGCTCAGGTGTTAAACTTGCAGTAGTTAAAAGTCAAATGCAAAAGTATGTAATTCATGAAAGCACATTTTCCCAGTTTAACCTTAAATGTTTCTAAGGAAACCATGAGAGAGCTAGGCAAAGTGGCACACTCCTTTAATCCCAGCAGTTTAGAAGACGGACAGGAGGATCTCGAGTTGAAAGCCAGCTTCAGCAAAAGTGAAGCACTAAGAAACTCAGTGAGATCCTGTCTCTAAGTAAAATACAAACTAGGGCTGGGGATGGGGCTCAGTGGTTGAGTGCCCTGAGTTCAATACCGAGTACCGACTCAAAACCCCCAAGAAAAGAAAAGAAAAAAAAAAAAAAAAACAAAAAAAAAACAAAAGAAAAAAGCACATGGAAGAAATTCCCTTGTATCCAGAGTAAGGCAAGGATTCACAAAGGACTGTGGATAGAAATACAAAATAGTTTGCAACCTGAAAATGCAAACTGTCATCCTCATTATGCCATGCAATACTGGGTACACCACTTTAGGAAGTAATAAGTATTGAATGTTCCCAGTTCTTCCCTATTCTCAAGTTTATTTCACTATCTGTTTTAACTGTGATTACTTTATCCCAGGTTGACTCCTATATATTCTGAGATTTGAAGAGGTGGATACATCTATTTCACCTCACAATTTGATGCCCTGAGAAGAACTGTACCCAGATGTTATGGAGATGTCTCTTCATGATTTGGACTTCATATAAAATGCACTTATTAGAGGAGATTTGTACAGTCATCTTTGGGAAAAGGAGATGATATTCTGTGTGTAGAAAGAAAAATGGAAGAGATATTTGTTCCTTACAATATTGGACAGTTATTATATTAGCTGACCATATATGTTTTGATCTCTCTCCACAGGGTATAATTTTGTTTGGAATCAGTTGTGGAGTTAGGAGTGACATTTCCCCACATAGCTCCTCTCGTCACTAAGCGGTGCACTGAGACTGACTCTCATCAATGGATAAAACAAAAGTGATTTGTCCCTTTGCAACAGAAGTAGTTAAGAAGCTGCTGTGTTTTTACCATGACTTTCTCTCCATCTGCCAGAGAGATATAACATAACATTGCATGGTTACATAAACAAGAAATAAATCTTTATTTGTTTAACCCATTGAGAATTTGGATCTGTTCATTTCACAAGCTAGCATAACTTTAACTTCATATCTATTAGAGCATTCACTTTATGAAATTCATTTAGTTTATGACCATTGATTTCTCTATAGCAGAGTAGTGACTGGCTCTAAATAAATGAATGCAATAAAATAAATGCATATTATTTTTATCAACTTTTCATTTTCTTGTATGAAAATATCCAAAATAGCAGTAAAAATATAACATTAAATGTCAGCATAACTTTGAGAATTTATGTACTGTTACCAATCAACAGTATTATAAAAACATATAAATTCTAAAATAGTTCTTAAAAGTATACACATTTAGTTATATGTATAAGTGTGTTTGTATTGTTACTGGTTTTGTTTTAATTACCAGTGGCAGAATTTTTTGAAAAGAATTTTTTTAAGAAACTCAATAAAGTGTGTGACATAATTTGGGAAAAGAACTTTCCCAAACACATAAACATACTCAGGATGTTTTACTGAGTTAGTAAAACACTTGAAATTCTTTAATTTTAGACACAAGTAAAAGTCTCAGGACATTGCCTGGTATGTAGTAGGCATTATAAAAAATTTGTGAAATTTTATTCTCCTTTTGTAATATTAAATAGTAAGGAAAAAGGCTCTCTAATTCTTATCTTCTATGAAAATATCTTATTTCTATTTTAATTTTATTCTACTTCTATGTATTTCTATAAAAATATCCAGGTGCTATTTATAAAGTCTCATCATTTTATTTCTGAAACACGGTTGTTATGGTTTAGATATGTGTTGTCCCCCAAAAGCTCATATATGAAATACTGCAAGAAAGTGTAGAGGTTAAATGATTGGGTTATGAAAGTCTTAACTTAGTCAGTGCATCAAATCCCCTGGTAGGGATTAATTGGGTGATAACTGTGTGTATGTGTGTGTGGCAGTGAGGTGGGGGTGTGGATGGAGGGGGTGGGTCATCGAAGGGTGTGTCTTTGGAGTACATATTTTTACCCTAATCAGCAGAGGTCTCTCTCTCTCTCTCTCTCTCTCTCTCTCTGACTCTGTTTCCTGGTACCATGTCCTGAGCTGCTTTTGCCCTCCACACTCTTCTGCCAAGATCTTCTGCCTCACCTCTGGCCCTAAGGAATGGAGCTCATAATGTATAGACAGAGACTTCTAAACCATGAGCACCAAATAACCTTTTCCTTCTCTAAAATTGTTCTCATCACATTTTTTGGCTACTCAGCAAACAGCTGACTAAAACACTCTTGCCTGCATCCCATGTGGGCAAGGGACAGGGTTCCCGTTGGAGGGATGGGCTGACTGCAAAATAAAATCTAAAAAGTAGAACCACAAATAGACACAAAAACCAGAAATACATTTTAAAGAGTGAGGACAGTGACAGGTTAAGCAGACCAGAGATGTACAGCTTCTAACAAAGATGGAGCCACACTTGCTTTATTTATAGCAGTTCATATCAAAAGGGATCGGTAGGTATAAGGTTTCAGTGTGAAAGGAGTCTTATCTCAGCGCTTGCTTCTTCCTCAAAAACAGGATATAGGTGAGGGTAAGCAGGCCATTTGACTCTACCAGTTTGCTCCATCTCAGAGGCTGTGCTTGAATGTGAATGGTGATCTAGAATATGGCACCACGTGAATCAGCTGTTCTCTAACCAGTAGATTCTGACTGGCAGTTCCTACCACCAGGTTTCCCTGTCTAATGGCTCACACATGTCTCAGCTCCCACTTATGGCTCATGGATGGCATCCCTCAAAACATAAAGGCACACGAATGTTGATTTCTGTGCCCAAAGTCACAGATGTGGTCTGTGGCACAGTAATCTAGACATCCAAGTATAGTTTTCCCCATTATGTTACTTAGCCTGAATAGTCATTATGCTCCCATAAAGGTTTGATAATGTCTGTGATGATTTCTCTCCCCTAATTTAAACATGAAAAAACGTGAACAGAAATATCCCTTAATGATGTTGACTTTGTTAAAACTTCTTTATAGTACAGGCTTTTGTCGCTCAACAAAAGATCTGAGGTGCCAGTTTATAAAATAAGAATTCCTTCAAGGTTCTTGAAGTATACAATGAAACTATAATAAGATTAAAAAATAATATATTTGTAGCAGAGGGCTGAATAAGATGGAGTAAATTTTTTACAACTAAAACTACATAGTGTTAGCATCCATGGAAGAATAACATTTAAATTTTATGAATATTAAATAAACTTTGAAATAATTTTAATGACAAAAACATGTCAATTATATCCTTAAACACCTTATTGTACTGTTGCAGGATAGACCTCTGGATGGTTATGGATTGACCCAATTCTCCCTCTTTTCTTGCTATTGGTTCTCAGAATAACTGTACAATGCCCTAGGAAGGCAATGTCCTGAAGTTAGGAGAGACTGTGTTAAAGAGCCTGGGCTTTGTTCCTCCATATCCTGTAAGAATGCTTTCCAAAGGTTTTCCCAGTGTGTTCTATGACCCCTGAGGTTTATAACCCAGGGAAGATTACTCTTTGGTGTCCTTCAACTGTGTTGCAAGTGGGATACACACAATTCCAAACTCCACCCATCTACCATGGACCAAGTTTTTGAACCTTAAGAGAACAGTTCATTATGGATCTTAAGCTCCTACTGTTCCTTGTTTCTTATCTGTAGCAATAAATGTGCTTCATATAATTTGCTTTTGAATGTGTATTGTCTCACCGATTTACATCAGCTGGGAATGAGTGCAGGTGAACCTGCTTCACAGCTGAGTATTATGATCCCTAAAAATTAAGAGAAACTTTTAACTATTTGAAATTAATTAAAAGTAAAAAGCATTATTTCAGTTTTCATTTCATAAAAGCAATGTTGTAATGCAGTTAGAATAAAACATATCTAGTGTAAACGTAATTTATTTTGGATATAGTCATCAATGATTTTCCTGCAGAAAAATCAATAATTTTCATCAAAAAGGAAAACATTAATTGTACAATTATAAAAAATTAGATTATTAAATTTTATAATCAGAACAATAGTTTTGAATCATAAACAAAAACTCCAAAAATACCTAAGCATTTCTGAATGTTAATTTTTGTAATATGAAATTGATCAAAGCATGACTAAAGTGAATAAAAACTAAAGAAGATGCACTTAACACATTATCTTATTCATTTAAATCAGAGTGAATATTGGAACAGAGATGCAAACATGAAATTATAAAAATACAATATAATAATGTTATTTATGATATTGTATGTTTACTACTGATCTTTTAATTATAATAACAATCTCTAAAATATTTGTTGCAATAAGTCACATGTACAACCATCTGTGAGTAGATAGTATATTCTATGGATATTCTAGAAAATGTGTATTATCAAATTATTGCTATTGTTTTATAGATCCTGCTGTGAAGGATAACATTATATAATAGATCTCTGTGAAGAGAAAAAAGCAATTACAAGATATTGCCTTATATTTATCATGACATGATTTCATTACTAGAATTACTAGGTGTTTTTACTACAAACACAGGTATATTAATTTCCTTTAAAAGAAGTCTGTGAAGTAAAGTGCTGGAAGGGAAGTTAATACTTTTGTTTCAAATGCATTACACAAAAAAGCCTTCCATATATCTGGGTTCCACATCTGTAGAATCAATCAACTACATATCAAAAATATTTGAAAAAATTGTATCTGCATGAATTATTTACAGGCTATTGTTTCAAAATCCCCTAAACAGCATAATATAACAGCTATTGATAGACATGGTGATGCATACCTATAATGCCAGATGCTTAAATTATGGCAGGATGATTGCAATTTCAGGCAGGCCAGCCTTGGCAATTTTGGGAGATCCTGTCTCAATTTTTTTTTTTTAAAGTCTAGGGCTATAATTTACTGGCAGAGAACTTGACTAGTATGTTCAAGAACCTGAGTTTAATCCCCAGTAAGAGAAATAAACAAACAACTATTAGACAGTATTTACATTATATTAGTTATTATAAATAACCCAGACATAATTCAAAATATATAGGAGAATGTGCATACCTTATTTAAAAGTACCAAGCAATTTTTCATAATGGACTTGAGCATTTGCAAATTTTGTTGTTTACAGCATCCTGGAACAAATCATCCATAAATACTCAGGGAAAACTATTCTCTGATTAATCTCATATTTTCCAATATGGTGAGCTAGGAAAGTTTTCTTATGGTCCAATTGTATAATTTTTTCCTTAGTATTGTGCCTTCTGCCATAATACTATACTTGATTGCAATGATCTTCTAAATCCTTGTCCAGTTCATAATCTCCAAAATAAATAGGACAACATCTAAACCCACATGTTTCTTGAGTCCTTTTCTGAGTCACCTATGTTGTTTTAACAGAGGTGTTTTGCTCTAAGAAAATTATTTCAAATTAATATCTAAATAATGACAAAATATATTTCAATTTGCTGGACTGTCTGTCATGTTGATATTTTGCCTGTGCACACACACACACACACATACACATTCACTTACACAATCATGCATTATGTAGTCTCTACATCATCCAATCACTGATACTCAGATTATCATCTGGAATAAAATATAAAGCAATAAGTATTTATTGGTTGGCATCATTCTCAAACCCTTTTTGTTCATCCTGAAGTTCATAAATATTCATTTCTCAGAATATGTTGTTTGTCACAATTCTGGAGTTTTTCACTTCTTAAAAGTTATTTATTTTAAAATATTCTTCATAACTTATTCTGTAGCTAAATGCCAAGGCATTAATTTTGAGATTCATTGAGATAATTTAACATTTTAAGTCTTAGGAGTGATATCCATTTTTAAAATTTCAATGCTACAGTGGAGATAACAGAATTGTTGACATCAGATAATAAATATTTCCTTCTTTTCCACATATGATCATTGCTTTCAGTAATACAAAAGGTGTATTTAGGACTTTGGAAATAATATTCATTAATTAGTTAACATGAATCCTTTCTACAACATGAACCATCTTCTCATTTAAATACAAACATGTTTTAAGCACCAATTACATGTTCTGTACTGTGATAGATCACAGAAACACAAATATCAACAAGAGTTTTGTATAAGTAGCTTTACACCTAATTATAACAGCACATTGCATTGAGAACCATTCTAATGTCTGTCTTATTTGCCACCCAGTGAAAATGACCACCTGTACTCACATTTTGGATAACAAACTATGCATGTATAACACTTATCATTAATGACATGCACTAACTTTTCTGTACTTCTCACTCTTATGAATGTTCTAAAGTAGGAAATTTGACTTAGAAATACAGGATTCCTAAAATTTTTCATTTTTAGTCAGATGTTATAAGTATCAAAGTCTCATAAAAGAATGTTCCCTCTATGAAGGAATAAATGAATATGTATATCCTGTGAATTCTGTATTTTCCAATGTAATGCTTATTTTATAGCAACTTCTCAAAATGTTAACTTTTGTATATTTTATTGCTTGCTTTTTTTTAATCATTACTCATATTCTAATGAGATTTAACCTAAAGTCATTGAAAATCCTTGAATGTACATAATTTAAAATATTCCTCTTGAAATAAAACCCTTTTTATTCTACATCTCCTTTCTTATGTATCACCTGCTAAACTTTGTTAAAATTTCATTATCAACTTAGTGGCAATTTTAAGAAAATGTGCAGTTTTTTTAATCCTCAATACTACTTCAAAATAATTTAAAAATAAATGCAATAAAACAAAACAATACTAAGTATTGTGTTTAGTAGAACAAAAATAACCCTTCCAAAAATAAATATATGGTGATCCTAGGAACATGTGACCATGTTACCTTATATGATATGAAGGATTTTTCAGAGGAACTTAAGGTTATAGACCTCAAGATGGAGAGAGAGTCCTGAATTATCCAAAAGGATCCATCTAATTACACAAATCCTTAGAAGAGGATAAATCCATTATAGTCTGAATGTGTTCCCACAGAAATCACTGGTGGAAAATTAATAACCAATGTAACAGCGTTAGGAGGTGAGGCATTTAGGATATGATTAAATCAGGAAAGTGGAGCCCTCATGAATGGAACTGGTGCCCTTATATCAAAGTTGAAGAGCACATCCTAACCTCTTCTGCCATGTCAGAATTCAATCAAGAATCACATTCCATGATGCAATGTTCCACCACTGTCTCTGTTGATGCCTCCATCTTAGACTACTCAGTACCCAAAACTGTGAGAAAAAATATTTCTATTAGTCATAAATCACCCAGTCTAAAAGCATGGTGTTATAGCAGCACAAATGGATTAAGAGACTTTTCCAGCTATTTTCAGAAAAAGATCTATGAATGCCAAATCAGTGTTAGAGAGACATTACTGACTGGAGCAATATTATTCATGAGGACAGAAATGTGTGAAGTACTCAGAACTGGGAGGGACAAGAAAATTCATTCCCTAGGACACTACTAAAAGGAACACAATTCTTTCAGTCCTTTTTTGATAGTCAGTGTTAGCTTTTCCTCTGCTGTGACTAAATGATTTTACCAGAACAATTTTAGGGGAAGAAAGTTTAGGGCTAATGGTTTCAGAGGTCTTAGTCCATAGAAGGTCAACACAATTCCTAGAGACTTGAGGTCAGACAGAAAGAACATCATGGTTGTAGAGTGCAGCAAAGGGAAGCAGCTCACATCATGATCACAAAGCAGAGAGAAAGAGTTTCCACTTGTGATATACAAATATATACCCCAAAGCCATTTCCCAATTCCCACATCCTCCTCCCACACCCTACCACTTTAATTACCTCTCACTTAATCCCTAAAATGGGATCGATTCACTGATTGGGTTAAGACTTGTCACCCAATTGTTTCTCCGCTGAACCTTCTTGCATTGTCTCACACATGAAATTTTGGAGGACACCTCACATTCAAACTATTACAGTCAGTTGTAAACTGTGTGGGATTTCTGAGTTACAAAACTGTATGCTATATAATGTGTATTATTTTAAACCACTGAGTTTGTAGTAAATTATTATGACAACAATAGAAAACTAATAGGAAAAATCATGAGACTCAATTTCCCTTAAAAGATTATCCACATATGTGGTAAGTGAAACATAGGTCATAGTAAAATTCTAAATGCAATGCTAGATAGACTTTTAAGACTGTATGTGGGAGTTTTCAAGATGGCGGACTAGAGGGTGGCTGCATTTCATGTTGCTCCAGGACTCAGGATTCAAAAGAGGAGATATTGAGAGACTTGGGACCAACTCAAAGCTGCTGGGTGAGTCTCTCCCATTGGGGAAGCATTCCGGATGGGGCTGTACCCGGAACGCAGGGAACTTTGTGAAGTAGAGTTGCCCGGCGAGACACCCCTCACCCTCCTAGAGCAGTGAACACGGACAACTAGGAGCTTTGTAGAGGAGGATGCTCAGCACAACGCTTGGTTTCAGAGCAACCCGTCGGGCTCCGGTGGCTGCCCAGAGGAGGGGCCGCATAGCCATGCGATTAGGTGCAGAGCAGGGTCCCAGGACCTAGGTGGCTTCTCGGTGGAAGAGCTGCAGAGACAAGCTGAGGGGCGGAGCGAAGGTGCCAGGACTGTGGGCAGCTTCTCTAGGAGAGGCAGCCTAAGGAGACTCATCTGCGAAGGGTGAGGCTCCCCGGTACAGGAGGTAGGTCCGGGTCCCTGGGAACATTGTAGAGGAAGGCAGCCCAGCCCAGGTGGCAAGATACCCCTCCCCCCGCTGGAGCAGTGAACATGGAAAACTGGGAGCTTTGTAGAGGAGGCCGCTCAGCACAACGCTTGGTTTTGGAGCAACCCGCCAGGGGTACGGCGGCTGCCCAGAGGAGGGGCCGGATAGCCAGGCGATTAGGTGCTGAGCAGGGTCCCAGGACCTAGGTGGCTTCTCAGTGGAAGAGCTGCACAGAGACAAGCTGAGGGGTGGAGTGAAGGTTCTGGGACTGCGGGCAGCTTCTGGGCAGCTTCACTGAGGAGGGGCAGACTAAGGAGACTCGTCTGCGAAGGGTAAAGCTCCCAGGCCCAAGAGGTAGGTCCGGGCCCCTGGGAACATTGCCTGGGAACGCTGTCCTGCCCAGGTGGTACTTGTGGATTGAGGGGAACAGCCAGGAGGGGAACTGACCAGCGAGACCTCCCCACCGGGTGAGTCTTCCCCTCCGGGTGAGGTTTTCCCACATGGACTGTAAAACCAGAGACACAGGCCCAAACAGGTCTTGCCTCAGCCCGCAGCCTAGTTCCCCTTTGGTTGACCATTGGTCAACAAGGGGAGGCACCTCTGCCCACTAGCAGGGAATATACCCCACCTGAAGGACACCACCCCTAGAGAGGCAACTTCCTTGTGGAGCACCGCATTATCAACTTCCTCTAAGACTTCAGGATACTGAAGACTAAAAGGGGATATACTAGAAATCTTCAGGGATATTATATTATATTATATAATAAATTATTATATATATAATTATTATATATATAATTATTATATATATATATTATATATTATAGAGAAAATCTGCAAAATCTCAGCAGCCCACTGATACCTGAACAATATGAGAAAACAAGGGAAGAAAATGCCTCAAACAAATCTAGATGTTACATCAATAAAATCCAATGACAGTATGGCAGAAGAAATGACAGAAAGGGAGTTCAGAATGTACATAATTAACATGATAAGGGAAGCAAACAATGAAATGAAAGAGCAAATGCAGGCATTGAATGAATGCACCAATTCACAGTTAAAAGAGCAAATATAGGAAGCAAAAGACCATTTCAATAAAGAGTTAGAGATATTGATAAAAAATAAACAGAAATCCTTGAAATGAAGGAAACAATAAACCAAATTAAGAACTCCATAGAAAGCACAACCAATAGGGTAGAACACCTGGAAGACAGAACTTCAGATATTGAAGACAAAATATTTAACCTTGAAAACAAAGTTGAACAAACAGAGAAGATGGTAAGAAATCATGAACAGAATCTCCAAGAACTATGGGATATCATGAAAAGGCCAAATTTGAGAATTATTGGGATTGAGGAAGGCTTAGAGAAACAAACCAAAGGAATGAACAATCTATTCAATGAAATAATTTCAGAAAACTTCCCAAATCAGAAGAATGAAATGGAAAATCAAGTTCAAGAGGCTTGTAGGACTCCAAATACACAAAATTACAACAGACCCACACCAAGGCACATTATAATGAAAATATCTAACATACAAAATACAGACAGAATTTTAAAGGCTGTGAGAGAAAAGAACCAAATTACATTAAGGGGGAAACCAATAAGAATATCAGCAGATTTTTCAATCCAGACCCTAAAAGCTAGAAGGGCCTGGAACAACATTTTTCAAGCCCTAAAAGAAAATGGATGCCAACCAAGAATCTTATACCCAGTAAAACTTACCTTCAAATTTGACGATGAAATAAAATCCTTCCATGATAAACAAAAGCTAAAAGAATTTACAAATAGAAAGCCAGCAATACAGAATATTCTCAGCAAAATATTCCATGAGGAAGAGATGAAAACCAAAGAAGCAAATCAGAAAAGGGAGGAGCTATCCTAAAGGAACTGTCAAATAAAGGAGGAACCAAGTCATGTTAAAAACAAATAAATAAATAAATAAATAAATAAATAAATAAAATGAGTCAAATGACCGGATACAAATCATATCTCAATAATAACCCTGAATATTAATGGACTGAATTCATCAATCAAAAGACATAGACAGGCAGATTGGATTAAAAAGAAGATCCAACAATATGTTGCCTACAAGAGACTCACCTCATAGAAAGAGTTACCCATAGACTAAAGGTGAAAGGATGGGGGAGAACATACCATGCACATGGACTCAGCAAAAAAGCTGGGGTATCCATCCTCATTTCAGATAATGTGGACTTCAAACCAAATTTAGTCAGAAGGGATAAAGAAGGACATTTCATACTGCTTAAGGGAACCATAAATCAGCAAGACATAACAATCATAAATATCTATGCCCCAAACAGTGACTCATCCATGTAGGTCAAACAAATCCTTCTCAATCTCAGAAACCAAATAGACCACAATACAATAATACTAGGTGATTTTAACATGCCTCTCTCACCACTGGACAGATCTTCCAAACAAAAATTGAACAAAGAAACCATAGAACTCAATAACACAATCAATAATTTAGACTTAACAGACATTTACAGAATATACCATCCAACGAAGAGTGAATTCACTTTCTTCTCTGCAGCACATGGCTCCTTCTCTAAAATAGACCATATATTATGCCACAAAGATACTGTTAGCAAATACAAGAAGATAGAGACACTACCTTGTATTCTATCAGATCATAATGGATTGAAATTAGAAATAAATGACAGAATAAAAAACAGAAACTTCTCCAATACCTGGAGACTAAATAATACATTATTATATGATGAATGGATAACAGAAGACATCAGGAGGGAAATAAAAAAATTCTTAGAAGTAAACGAGAACAAAGACACATCATATCAAAATCTCTGGGACACTATGAAAGCAGTACTTAGAGGAAGATTTATTTCATGGAGCGCATTCAATAAAAGAAGCAAAACTCAACAAATAAACAACCTAACACTACAGCTCAAAGTCCTAGAAAAAGAAGAACAGACCAACACCAAAAGTAGTAGAAGACAGGAAATAGTTAAACTCAGAGCTGAAATCAACAAAATTGAAACAAAAGAAACAATACAAAAAATTGACAAAATAAATAGTTGGTTCTTCGAAAAAATAAACAAAATTGATAAACCCTTAGCCACACTAACAAAGAGAGGACGAGAGAAAACCCAAATCACTAAAATTCGGAATGAACAAGGAAATATCACAACAGACATGTTTGAAATACAAAACATAATTAGAAGCTATTTTGAAAATCTATACTCTAACAAAATAGAAAATTTCGAAGATATCAACAAGTTTCTAGAGACATATGAATTGCCTAAACTAAACGAGGAGGACATACACAATTTAAATAGACCAATTTCAAGTAATGAAATAGAAGTCATCAAAAGCCTACCAACAAAGAAAAGTCCAGGACCTGATGGGTTCTCAGCTGAGTTCTACAAAACCTTTAAAGAAGAGCTCATTCCAATACTTTTCAAAGTATTCCATGAAATGGAAGAGGAGGGAACCCTCCCAAACTCATTCTATGAAGCCAATATCACCCTCATACCTAAACCAGACAGAGACACATTGAGGAAAGAAAATTTCAGACCAATATCCTTAATGAACATCGACGCAAAAATTCTCAACAAAATTTTACAAATCACATCCAAAAACATATTAAAAAGATAGTGCACCATGATCAAGTGGGTTTCATCCCAGGAATGCAAGGTTGGTTCAACTCAGGAAATCAATAAATGTAATTCACCATATCAACAGACTTAAAGTCAAGAATCACATGATTTTTTCAATAGATGCAGAAAAAGCATTTGATAAAATACAGCACCCCTTCATGCTCAAAACACTAGAAAAAATAGGGATAGTGAGAAGATTCCTTAACATTGTAAAGGTCATCTGCACTAAACCCATGGCTAATATCATTCTAAATGGTGAAAAACTGAAAGCATTCACCCTAAAACCAGGAAAAAGGCAGGGATGCCCTCTGTCACCACTTCTATTCAATATCGTCCTTGAAACTCTAGCCAGAGCAATTAGACAGACCAAAGAAATTAAAGGGATATGAATAGGAAAAGAAGAACTCAAACTATCCCTATTTTCTGATGATATGATTATATACTTAGAGGAACCAGGAAATTCCACCAAAAAACTTTTAGAACTCATAAGTGAATTCAGTAAAGTAGCGGGATATAAGATCAATGCTCATAAATCTAATGTATTTTTATACATAAGTGATGAATCTTCAGAAAGAGAAGTTAGGAAATCTACCCCATTCACAATAGCTTCGAAAAAAATAAAATACTTGGGAATCAATCTCACAAAAGAGGTGAAAGACCTCTACAATGAGAACTACAGAACACTAAAGAAAGAAATTCAAGAAAACCTTAGAAGATGGAAAGATCTCCCATGTTCTTGGATAGGCAGAATGAATATTGTCAAAATGGCTATACTACCAAAAGTGCTATACACATTCAATGCAATTCCAATTAAAATCCCAATGATGTACCTTACAGAAATAGTAAAAGCAATCATGAAATTCATCTGGAAGAATAAGAAACCCAGAATAGCTAAAGCAATCTTTCACAGGATAAGTGAAGCTGTGGGTATTGCAATACCAATATGAACTTCAACTCTACTACAAAGCAATAGTAACAAAAATGGCATGGTATTGGTACCAAAATAGAAAGGTAGATCAATGGTACAGAATAGAGGACACAGACACAAACCCAAATAAATATAATTTTCTCATACTAGACAAAGGGGCCAAAACTATGCAATGGAGAAAAGATAGCCTCTTCAACAAATGGTGCTGGGAGAATTGGAAATCCATATGCAACAGAATGAAACTAAACCCATATCTCACTGTGCACGAAACTAAACTCAAAATGGATTAAGGACCTCAGAATCAGACCAGAGACCTTGCATCTTATAGAAGAAAAAGTAGGTCCAGATCTTCAACATGTCAGCTTAGGACCAGACTTCCTCAACAGGACTCCCATAGCACAAGAAATAAAAGCAAGAATCAATAACTGGGATAGATTCAAACTAAAAAGCTTTCTCTCAGCAAAGGAAACCGGCAATGTGAAGAAAGAGCCTACAGAGTGGGAGAAAATCTTTGCCACTCATACTTCAGATAGAGCACTAATCTCCAGAATCTATGAAGAACTCAAAAAACTCTACACCAAGAATACAAATAACCCAATCGACAAGTGGGCTAAGGAAATGAACAGATACTTCACAGAAGAAGACCTACAAGCAATCAACAAACATATGGAAAAATGTTCAACATCTCTAGTGATAAGAGAAATGCAAATCAAAACCACCCTAAGATTCCATCTCACCCGAATTAGAATGACAATTATCAAGAATACAAGCAACAACATGTGTTGGCGAGGATGTGGGGAAAAAGGTACACTCATACATTGCTGGTGGGACTGCAAATTAGTGCAGCCACTCTGGAAAGCAGTGTGGAGACTCCTCAGAAAACTTGGAATGGAACCACCATTTGACCCAGCTATTCTACTCCTTGGCCTATACCCAAAGGACTTAAAATCAGCATACTACAGAGATACAGCCACATCATTGTTCATAGCTGCTCAATTCACAATAGCCAGAGTGTGGAACCAACCTAGATGTCCTTCAATTGATGCATGGATAAAGAAACTGTGGTATATATATACAATGGAATATTACTCAGCCATAAAGAATGATAAAATTATGGTATTTGCAGTCAGATGGATGAAAGTGGAGAATATCATGCTAAGTGAGATAAGCCAATCTCAAAAAACCAAAGGATTAATGATCTCACTGATAAGTGGATGATGACACATAATGGGGCGAGGGAGGGGTTAGTTTTAGGGTTAGAGTTAGGGTTAGGGAGGGGGGCAAGAATGGAGGAAGGAAGGACTGTATAGAGTGAAAAGAGTGGTGGGAGGGGTTGGGGGGAAGGGAAAAAATAACAGAATGAATCAACCAACATTACCCTGTGTAAATTTATGATTACACAAATGGTATGCCTTGACTCCATGTACAGAGAAACAACATGTATCCCATTTGTTTACAATAAAAAAAAGACTGTATGTGAATCACTGAAACTCTAATATTAAATCCATAAATAACTTTTATATATTACATTTAAAAATTGAGATAATTTAAATAAATTATTTAATAAACATGTGGGTGGAGTTGACCTGTTTATGCCATGTTTCCTTGGTTGTAATATAACTTTTAATGGAAACATAGTAATTATTTTAACAGCTCTCTATATACTAACTGATTGAATTCACATTACTAAAAGTAATTTAAACAATAAGAAAATGAAAGTATATTTAAAAGATAATTTAAAATACAAAATTATTTTAAATGAATTTTCAACTAAGAATTAATCTCTGATTCATGTGAAATCACATTAAGGTCAAAATATGACTTAGTACTATAAACATGAGAGTAAATTTAATTTATCAACTTAATGAAAATTCTTGCAAGGTAACACCTGCTTTCACAGAAAATTTTACTTTTATTTACAAAACTGATATAGAATATGAAATTTTCTCCTGGATAATTGCAATTTCTGACTTCGCTTATGGTCTTGAATCTGTAGGAGTTTAACAAAAGTTATGAATACAAGTGATTCTGAAAGTTAAATTCAAACATTTCAATGTTAATATTTTTCAGTGAAAAGTAAAATAAAGATATAACATGATATATGGCAGTTTTAGACCTGCTTCTTTTTCCATTTCTTTGTCTTTCCCCAGTTACTCACAATTTGGTTTACTGAGAGTCACAATCAAATATCAATTTTCACATATTTTCAGTCAATATTATTAAGAATGTATAGGAGTTTAAATAAATGTGCTAGTCTACTGTAAGACTAAAATGTAAGCCAAGTTATTTAATAAACATTCAATTAATATGTACAATAAACGTAATTTGAAACTCAAATAAAATGAATTAAATATAAGTTTATTTATAAATGAACAATAAAGTTTGGTACATAAGTTGCAAACAAGTTTATTCATTTGTTTTTCATCACTTTATTTATTTGATAAACATTATTATTTTTTTTTCTGGATAAATATCTTGGATATTTAAACAGTTTTCCTACTACTGTCGGACAGTTCAAAATCTAGCATAAAAAGAACGACATCAAAACACAACCACTACCACTACACCAATGATACATGAAATCCATCAGCCTTACCATCATCATACAGTCTCTAACTTCCTGTAGATAATTGGGTCAGGTACTAAAAATGTTTTTCAATGTAGGTAAATGCAATTCTGTCCAAAAAGTTTTAAGACTTTTGAAATCATATAAAATAGAGGCTAAATTAATTGAATACATTCAGTATTTAGATGTAAAGAATGAAAGCTTAAGATTTAAAATTAAATTTAAATTCTTCAAGAAGTATTCTAGAGAAAAAATTGCTAAAGCACCAACTCAGTCACACATTCTAAAGTTGAGATAAATGTGTATCCCTAAGGAATATAAGCTAGGACATTCCTAGTATGCTTTGCTAGTTATGAAGTTAGTTGAAATAGGATTATTCAGTTTTGGAAATTACTTATGAAATAAATATGGATAAGCTAGAATTTTTGCTGTGAAATGCATGTAATATATTAAATTACATAAAATTATTTCATGGAAAATTGATTTAAACAACTGGGTAGATTTAACACTGAATATGGAAGAAAGATGAAATAAGATTCTTCAATATTTTTGTGAAATTGTAATTTGAATGATAGAGCCTACATCTATATTTCATCAGAAATGGAAGAAGAGAGCATAATCTATAAGAAGAATTATCTTAGAAAAAATAATAATGTTCAACAATTTAAGATACCGTACAAATGATGCTACATAAAGTAGTCAGCTTGATTCTGGAAGGGATCACAACAGGGAGGGACTGCTTACCATTTCCAGGCAAAAGCATTAAACAACTAAATGATGATCTGTTCTTAAATTTAAACAGAGGAAAACTGAGATTCTTTTTATTGACAAACCCTATTGTTTTATGCTCTGGCAGTTTCTATGGGTAAACATTGTTTCCCTAGATTAATTAAATCTGTTCTACATAGATACTTTTTCTACTTGATAAATAGGGGGGCAGTCTAAGGTAAGGATCAAACTATTTATGGAATTGATGGATTATATTTTTGCTTGATAGAATCAGTAGTATTCCTGCCAATTTCTTATGCTTTCAACATATAAATAAGATTATTTCCTTGAAGAAATGTCTTATCCTTTATTTTTGCACCAACAAAGAATGCTGAGATAGAGATAAACAAATATTAAAGCTAAATTCTGAACTATATCAAGGACACATGAGGAGGTTAAAAGCCTTTCTCATCTCTGACATTTTATTCAGCTGGAAAAAAAATGTTTTCAGCTTCAATTTGTGACTTTTTAGTCTTTATTATACCACCCATGACAGCTCATCAATTATAAGGAATACTTTTGGAAAGGTCCCTTAAAACTATACTGACAAAAATGTTAATGATCCTTTAAATAAAGTGATGAGCTATTCTATTTTTGACGAAGATTACATTTTCATTCAGTTGCTCTTCCTCTTTCCTGCTCCTTACTCCATAACTTCACCAAAAGAAACAACAAGAAGAGTGATCCATTCATTGCCAGAATTCAGATATGCCTTACAGTTACTGCCTTTGTAAAGTTGGTGCCATCATATTTATTGATAGACATTAATAAAAATATTCACTTCAAATTTTCCTGACTATATTCAAATAATTATATGAGTTACACAATTTATTGAATTTTGTATTAAGACAAAAATTTACAATCTCATTAATAGAAAGAAAAAATATAATTTAACATATAAAATATGATAAAATGTTTCATTTACTGTCTCTTTCTGTCTAGGAGGTTGCACATTAAATAATCCCTTTTAATTCACAGATAATTTATATCAGTCCTGAAAAACTGTCTTAAATTTCATTACATCTACCTCCATACAGAGCAAGTATAGTTCTTTCTGAATCTACCATTAGTCTCATATGACATCACCTAGACTGTCAAATTGTCACATCTTTTTTCCCTTAAAAGTATTTCATAAATATGAAAATATTCCCTCACACAAATTAGTTATGTCTTAGTCTATGTATTTTTCATTTTAAAATTAAATATGAACTGCTGCTGAACTCCTTAATTTCAGATTTCAATGTTTTAAGATTAAAATGTACATGCGATTGTGTATGTAAAATATCTTTACTACTCCGATGTAGGATGCAATTTAATTTGCTTTATTTTCTAGTTTGCTAATTCCTTTTTGATGCACAGAATTTGTTTAAACCTGCATTACATTTTTACTTTTGATAAAAATATTCTTATTTCTAAAAGTTAATTTTATCTTTTTTCTTATTGTAAGGAAGAGACAAATGAAGGAAATAGAAAAGGAAGCTTAACAGTAACACAGGTTTATCTGGAACTAACCTATATGGGGGCGGGGACAGTGAAGACTGAAACCCATCTTCAGCTTACAGCCTGGCAGACTTATAGAGGCGTGAGAGAGTCGGGGAATTTTTGTGGTTAGGCTGTTGCTATGTTATGGACCAGGCTATATGGACAATGACCAGACTCCATTTTACCCTGAGACTCCATGTCATGTAAAAAATGCTTCAACCATGAGAAAACTCCACCTCAGTCATTCTATTCCTGCTTAACATGCCCTGTTTAGAATGCAAATGTTTCTGTTCTTCTTATACAATGTAAAATCATTTTCCTTTTGGTTTCCATTTTTTCTTGAACTATATATCCTGTTGGAGAATGATTGTCTAGACATGATTCTTTAACTTGTACTCAACTAGGATCATTTTGACCCACTTCCCCTTTACTTATGATTTTAGATCTCATGTTTGTTTGTAGTTCTGAATCATAGCAACAGGCACTTATGATTAAAGAACTGACATACTTTACTTATGGTATAAAAGGTGTACTCTAACCCCTGGAGGGGGTTGAAGGGCATAGACTTGCAGCCTGCCCTCCGACCCTCCAGCTGGTGAATACAGACCACCAGCAGGTGAATAAAGATGTTTCCCTCTCTTGCTTTAAGATGGACTTGGTGATTTATTGCAATCTTGCCATAACAGCTAGGGGTGTCCTCGAGGTCTTCATCTCTATCACATCTCATAACAGAGGTCACTACTCCACGTCTAACAAGTTGCTTTTCAGGATTTCCATTCCAAATAACAATTTCCTTTCTTTGTATGATGATGAAGTATCATTTGAGGTTTCTTTGCATGATGAAAGAGTATTGTCTGGGATTTAGTTTGACCTGGGTAAGACTGACCCTGAGGTGACTCCTGTTCTAAGATGGACAATATGTTTCAAAATGGCATTGCCTATGCCAAGTTCTTCCTAACACTCATTAATTCATATATTTCAGTTTTATAAAAAACTTCATTCATCTGATTAATTGACATTAATCTGTACAGTCTTAATCAGATTTTAGAGTATTGATCTATAATTTTATAATTTATAATTTTATAATACTGAAGGTGAATTTCTCATACATGCATATTGTAATAGTATACCACACTCTCAATTCATGGTAGTTCCATCATTTTCTTTTGGTAGAGGCAGTAGACTTTATCACCAGCTCCAGGAAATCTTGAACTTAACTTTTTCTATCTGTGTTAATGGATTTGTACTTAATTGTTCAGGATAAATTTCCCATTGTCTAGTTCTGGTGTTCTACTGAACACTATGGTGAGTATAGATAACAAAATGTAACGTACGTTTTTGAAAGTTAGAAAAAAAATTCAATTTTTGCCATAAAGAACTTATAAATGTTTGAGGAAACAGATCTGTTTAACCTGATTTAACATTACACACATATGCATGTATCTAAACTTCATATTACTCCATTGACATCTACAATTTTTGTGTTCCCATTTACCAGTTAGAATAAATTTAATTAAAAGTTTGTTGTTTGAATTCTTTTTTATTTCTATGGCACAAATACATAGATTTTTTCATTTTGTTTTTAGTCCATTTCTGAACCCTAAATTGTCACTGTTCCTTTCAATTTTCTTTGTGAAAGTGGTTTGCTTTCTCGATTTTCTTCTTGGATCATTCTCTGAAATGCTAGTGAGCTTGGTCTCTTATTTAATTCGCTTTAACTTCATATTCAAAAATAAAGAATTAAAGTTGATTGGAAGTTTGCTTTGAGAACAAATAAACCCATGAGCTTTCTTTACAAGGTGACAAGAGTGAAAGAGGATTTAAAAAAAAAAAAAAATTTATTTATTTTTTGTCGAGTGACCACCAAAGGCCCTTGAGGAATTCTTCTTGCTGTGTCTCTCGCTGTCTTCTGTCTGGAGGCCTACCAGGTTTGCTGTCATTTTGATAGTAAAAAATTGGATAGTGAATGATTAGTCTTTTGCTCATCATGTACAATTTTACTTGGCATCAAATCCTCAGCCTCAAGCAAGATCTAGGTATTTGAGAGTTAAATATGTTGTGGTCAGAGGAGGTTTATTGGTTTACTTTAATCACTTGGATCACTGATTTTAAGTCTTCTACATAATTGCATCCATTTTGTATCATCTAAAATCTAACATATTTGTTTACTCTATTTAGTCCTCCTTGTCCTTGTGTACTAATGTTTTCAACTTCACTTTAACTTTAACTTTTTCACTTTTTTTTCACTTTAGCAATGTGTTTGTCAGTTTCATGTTAATACAATGAATTCCTGAAGTCATTAACGTTTACTTACCAGTTTTTAAATTTTAAAGAAAATGTGCCTTCATTGGCTTATTTAATAAGAATGGATAAGAGTGTAGTATGTAGACACATCATGGTGGAAGTGTAAACAGTAGGCAATTACTCACATATTGAACCAGTACAAAGAGACAGAAGAGGATGGAAAGAGTCCCCATCCCACAGTGTGATAATTTGAGGACAAATATTCAAGGACCTAAGGGTGTCCCATTAGGGTCCACCTTCTTAATGGTCTATAGTACCTCCCAATACAGCAATCCTAGGGAACAAACCTTTTTTATATGGTCCTTTGGGGTACAGTCAACATTCAAACTTTAGAAAGGTGTATATGGCCAACTTAAGTTTGTATATTTGAAAACATATTTAGATATTAATGTAACTCATATTCCTATTCCATTTTTATATCAGGAAATAAACCAAAACAAAGAAGAGCTAAAGAATGACTTTCTATGTAGTTATCCTCTAGTATCCATGAGAGAACAATAGAGAGGTTCTAGAATTCCCCTGGGATACAAAATACAGAATAAATGTTTATTCACTCATTTTTAATTTTCTTGTTAATGTGTCCTCATTTTATCCTTACTCTGCTTCATGGTCAATTCTGATACTATTATTCACTTCTTTAAAGAACAATTTTTTAATAAATTTATATAATATGAGGTATAACCACATGATACAAGACACAATCCTGCTTGTGAAGGTCAATTTACTTTGAAATAATTCATTTTTTAATTTCTCATCACTCCAGACTATCATTTAAATAACAAATCAAAACTTTGAACATAAATTCATGGATTACATCTACCATAAATATTATGATGCACTCACCTAACTCCCAGAAGTCAGTTTCACAGAATTTTACATTCTCTCCCTGTGCTGAAAGTATATTCTTTACCTCTATCAAATACCCAGAACCTTAGACATAATAACAGTATTAGCAAAAGTTGGAGAATCAACCCAAGTAAATCCCCTAGATTTCCTCTGGTTGAACAAATATTGCTAAAATCTTCACCAGTACATATTTTCTTTGAGGAAGAGTCACACAAGAAGAGTTGATATTCCCCTTATCATATCACCACCACTTTACTTGATTCTTACACATTTTCAATTTGTAGGCTTTTATTAGAAGACAATCTAACTTTAGGAATTCAACTCTATAGTTACTGATAACTATTTAGTTCCATAGTTTTCTAGTCTCATGTTATATTTAGTCTCACATTATACTTAAATTGCATTTTTTATTATCCATGTTTTAAAATCAAACAATAATAAAACTTTGAAACTGGCATCCCAAATTAATTTTACTCTCTTAACATTCATTAAAATATATTTTACTAAACTATTACAGAAAAATAGCTAAACAACATGCAAAAACTGTATAAAACCAAACAATAACCAGAGACTTTTTAAAAATCTTTAAAGAACTTTAAAGCATATTGGATAGAGCAATTAAAGAAAGAGCCACAGAAAATCTATGTCAAAATTAGGATTCTTAATTTTTTTTAATTAAGTTATGTGCATACAGAATGACAACTTAAGTATTTGCTATTGAAGCAAATTGCATATAAAATATTAATGTAATTCAATGACATTTCAAAAAATTATATATACTGTTAAAAAACCAAACTGGAACTCATTAAGGAGATATTAGTTTAAAAACGGGGAACTATGTCTGGGTCAAACTTTTGTTCTGTATCTTCAACTACAAAAACATGATAAAAAGTAAATGAATAATATAATTTATTCACCAACAAATATTGAAAAAAAAAAAAACACCTATTAGATTAACCAAGCAATTGACCTTTAGCAGTTTTATGGACAAAAGAAAATTCTTTAATTGTACTCCCTTTTATATGTATTGAATTTTAAATGAGAACAATTAATCTAGTACAGCAAATTAATACAGCATATTAAATTATTGGATCATTGCTATATTTAAAGATGGGATTTTAACTCATGGAATTTGAAGGTTTACACTTGTCAGCAGCACATATATTTTAAAGTATAAACTCCATGCATAGAAGAACATTTAAAATTATATTAGATCATTGTCTTTCTAGGAAGTACATTCTTCTAGACAGATCTTTGTTTCAGAGCTTCTTGTTGAAGTCTTGACATAATTTTGACCTGCTGTAGGTTTATCGATCTACTGTTCTGAGTTGTATGATAACTAGTAATGGCAACTGGAGATTTGACTTCTTGACCAAAAATATATAACATGAAAGTTGTCAAGCGTCATAAGATGGAGGAAATAAAAAATGGTTTAGATTAAAAGCACCATACGTTCTTCTGGACTAAAAGTTGCTATAAAGTAATACCTGTAGACTAACATAAAAAACTGCATTTCCATGAAAATACCATTTTCATGAGAAATTTATCACCTTCTCTTTTGTCATCTCATTTAGAGAATAAGCTGGAAGAAATTGGACTCTACATCTGAACTTCTGAATAGAAGAATGACATTATAAAACCTGACAACTGACCCATATTCAAATTGACTTGATTTAGTTCGACAGATATTCATTGAGGGCCATGTGTAAGGCATTGGACCAGTCACTTTGAGAAACATTCTGATGCATAAGATTTTATAATGATAAATAAGGAAATATTTTCTTCAGTAGAGGAGATAACTGACATACATACATTTATGTATGTATACCATGTAGAATGTGATATATAGTATAGGAAACAAAGGATTTGTATAATATTGAATTGTTCACACAAGACATATATCAATATAAAGTGAAATGCCTCATAGCGATATTACCTAGTTGGATGAGCACATTAGCAAAAGAATTTTTCTAACTTCAGATCTTATGAAAATAATAACTATTACATAAGCAATTGAATATGATTAGCTACATTATATAGGAAGGCTCTGATATGAATTTGAAGTTTTCTACATTAAACCAGGCTAGCATGGTTTAGAAAATCATGATTTCACCATAGCTGCTTTTATGGGTTGTCATGGAAACAATCTGAAGTGGCACTTCACCCTACCTTAAAGGGTAAAAAGAAAGTTTTAAGAATGAAATATAGGACAATCTTTGACATAAACAACAAAAGGGTGTTACTCAGGGAAATAACTCAAAGGAAGGCAACTAGTGAGAAAGCTGGTTCAAACCCTGAAACAAGCAAAATCATAAAACTTCCTGAACATTGCAATGCAGTCCTAGATGGGATAAAAGTATAAAGTTCTTAGATTTATTAAAAACTTGAACATTTTTCAAGGAGGGAAAAATTTAAGTGGGAGAAAGAAATGATTAGATTTTTCCTTGAAATTAAATTTTCACATTTGTTGATATTAGGATTTGAATATTGACTATGATAGTTAGGATCCTAAAATATTTAGGATTTACAGCATTTAGATGTGGCCATAGATCAATAGGGAGCATATCAGTTTCATAGGTAGGAGCTTTCTAATTTCTCTAAATATTATAGATATGCCTTCAAAATGAGGATTTGAAGTTTAAGGAAAACCAGTAAAAATGATAAAATAGATTTATAATCATTCTACACAATGAGATCATGAAGAAATATTTATTTATGGTTTCTACAGAAATCTTTTTGATTACTTCAAAGGTTAGCAATGAGTTTTTCTTTCTTTCTTTCTATTTTTTTTTTCCAAAGCAGAAGTGAGGTACCTTTTTTCTTCCTAACCAGTTCTTTCATCATATCCCAACTGCACTTCTTTTATCTTGTGAATATCTTCTATATTCCTTTTCAAAAGATGATGCTTCACAGAAAAATATGTTCTTTATGATTTTAGTAAACTTGCTTAATCACCAAAACATTTTTGGACATTTTATTATAAAAATTATAAATTAGATTGCTTCATGTCCAAATGTTTTGAAATTTTGAAATATCACATAAATTATTTTTTGAACTGACAGATATTTTTAGCATTTCCATCTATTTTTTAAGACATATATGACAAGGTCATAATGAGATCATTGTCACTCCTACATGCTGTTCCTTTTAAAAGATTGATATGCAGATTTCATTCTATTTAAATGCAAGTACATAAACTCAAATCCCAGTTTCTCTAAAGTAAAATCTGCAAACTATTCTGCTGTTAATAAATCCTAATAACGTGTTTATTTCTAGCATGTGATGGTTGACAAAAACAAAAATCAAAAGAAAAAAAAAAAACGGAAAAAGACTTCCACACTATCCCCATTGAAAGAAGAGGGTTATACCACCTCCCCACACACTGTTCTGAGACTGGATGAACTTGTGACTTCATAAGTCATTGAAGTCCTATGGATGTTTCATTATTTAACTTCATAGACTTGTTCATAAAAGGCAATGGAGATTTCACTTCATTCACTGAAAAACTTTCTGTACAATTATAAGCTAAACTTATTAGGAAGTCTCACTATTGAGGAATCACCATATGTAAATCACATGGTGAGATTCCTTGACCTACAATGTCATCAAATAACCTAGATTGGCTCAATATTGACAGCTGGTCTCATTTGCCAGTCACATGAATCAACAATCTTGAACATTTATCTTAGTTGATCCTTCAGATACATGTAGCCTACACTAACATTTGACTCTAACGTTATGGGAAGTCTTAAGCATGAACTACCCAGCTAAGCCTCCCACTCCCCAACCAAAGAGCATACAATGTTTTGAGCAAGACAAAATGGTCATTTTAAACTTTTAAGTTTGAGAATATTTGCTATATGCCAGTAGTTATTGCATACTCCAACTTTTATTATATAGAATCATAATTTGTAAACTACTACTAAAAATTATTTTTATAGAAATATGGTCTGTAAACCAAATTTTAAAGATCATGTGTTCATAAAACTAAACTAAGTAGATATGAAAAAAAAGACATCATACAAATTATCTTTTCCTACCAGAATGGAATGAAGTTAGAAACCAGTAATAGAAGTAAATTGGGAAAATTAACAAATTTATGGACATTCTATTGCAGATTTTTAAATAATAAATGGATCAAATAATAAATCAAAAGGGAAATTAGAAACTATTCAACAGATAAAATAAAAATGATATAACAATTTATGGAACTCAATAAAAATATAACAGCTATAAATGCTTATACGTAAAAATGCAAAGTTTCCAAATCAGTAAACTAGTATTAAAACTTAAGGAACTAGAAGGAGAAGAAAATTCTAAAATTGGTTCTTTGAAAAGATCATCAAAATTGACAAATCTGTAGCCAGGAATGTGGAGTGTTATAATTGCTGTGTATGATGGTACTTGAAAAGTGTAAAATTGAATTACCATAGAAAGTATCAATTCCAGTTCTGTATATATACTAAGAGAATTAATAGCCAAATCTCAACGAGATATCTGTATAGCCACATTCATAACAGCATTACTCACCACAGCTGAAACATGTCAGCAGCTCAAGTATCCATCTACAAATGCATGTATAAGCAAAATGTGATAAACTCATGAAATGAATATCAGTCTCTCTCTCTCTCTTTCACACACACACACACACACACACACACACACACACTAAATGATGTATAACTCCAATTATATGAAACTCTTGGAGTTGTGGAAATAACAGACACAGAAAGTAGAGTGGTGTTTTCCAGGGACATGGGGCAGGAGAGAATGGGGAGTTATCATTTAATGGGTACAGAGATTCAGGTTTGCAACATGGAAAATATTATGGAGGTGGAAGGTGGAAACAGTTGCAGAAAAGTGGGGATGTATGAGATACTACTAAACTGTCACTTACACATGCTTAAGATGATTTTACTCCTATATGACATCTAAAATTGCCGCACTTATAGAAGTAGACAGCAAGCTGGGCATAGTGGCAGCATGCCTCTAATCCCAGCAATTTAGGAGGTTGAGACAGGAGATCACAAGTTCCAAGTCAGCCTTAGCAATTTACCAAGACTCTGAGCAACTTAGCAAGATCTCAAAATTAAAAATTAAAAAAGGGAGATGGGGATGTAGCTCATGGTTAAGCACATCTGGGTTCAATCCACAGTACCAGAGAGAGAGAGAGAGAGAGAGAGAGAGAGAGAGAGAGAGAGAGAGAGAGAAGAGGGACAGCAAAGTAGTCATTACCAGATACCAGGAGGAAAGGTTATACAGAAGAGTGAGAGTAGTTTAAAATATCATAGTGTAAAATAACCAGAAGAAAGAATTTGGATTTTCTCATAGAAATGATAAATATTTGTGGTTATTGATGACCTAAGTATTAAAGCGATCAATGCACAATGTATACATGTACTGTAGCATTCTACCATATCCCATAAAGATGTTCAGATGTTGTCTACCAAGAAAAATAAAATTAAGATGGAGAATTCTTTGATATGTGTATCTTACCACATTATAAATAAAATAGGTCATAGTTGCATTTATAACATAAATAAAATATAGGCTTAGCTATTTGCTTTAAGAACAACTATTAAAACTGCATACACAAATATAACTGATTAAAAATAAGACATTTGTGTGTAAGTTGCTTTTATTTATCACTAAATAATTTTTCTTCCATTGAAATTACTATTTATATATTACATAAACATATACTGTTAATAACTAAAATTTAAGTTTAATTTAGAATAAAGCTTTACAAATTGTAGATGTTACAAAGAGTAATTTATTTCAATTACAGAGTAGTCACAATATACAATGATAAATTGAATGATGTTGGAAGGGTCATATTAGTTCCCCTCACAGACTTCCTAGTAAAATATCTGAAAGTAAAGTGGCTCAAATAATTTCAAGGTTACATGACCTGTTCCAACTTCTGAAATTACTGTGGCAGATGCTAAGCCATAATTTTTGGCAGAAGCATAGGGATCTATTATTCTCATTTCTAATAAACCAAATTCTCTTCAAAGATCATCACATATGATCTAATCCCAGCAGATACACAAAATAAGTGATTATATTACCTATTTCATTTCAATATGTACAAACAATAGCAAATATTTGAGTTATCTATGATTTCTATTTATTTCCTTTATGGGCAGCTGCTGGTTCTAGAAATTACAAATAGAGTCACTCCAATTGAAATGCACTCAGTGGGTTCTCTACTGCATGCATTGATTATGTCAGTCTGTTATGAGAGGCACAGGAAAAAAGAAAACTTTTAGCTATTCTCACTACACAGTATCAATTCCAATTAAAATATATTCTGCTATTACAATAGTAGTTGATGAAATTTCCTTATTACTTTACTGCAACTTATACAAGAGTCACAAAATTCTATTAAACTTAAAAATGTTGTTGTAGACAGGCACAGTGGAGCACAACTCCCCAGTGGCTGGGGAAGTTGACAGAGGAGGATGGTAAGTTCAAAGTCAGCCTTAGGAATGGCAGGCCCTAAGAAACTCAGTGAGACCCTGTCTCTAAATAAAATACAAAATTGGGCTGGGGATGTGACTCAGTGGCTGAGCACCCGAGTTCAATTCCCGGTACCAAATTAAAAAGAAAGAAAAAAAGAAAAAGTTGATGTAGCACAATTAAAATTGTAGGAAAATACAAAATGTAAATAATAAATTATATTTGTACACTTTCAGTAAGTTCTTCTGCAAATGACATAAAATTAGTTCATGGAATTCTAATTTTGCATAAATATTATAATTCATATACATAAGTAAATAATAAAATAATTCAGAGTTAATATCTCCTTTAATTGTGCCTTTTTTTACTCTAATACAACCCAATATTGATATCTGTAATTTAAATGCTCAACTAGATAAAACCATGTCAAATTGTAAAGTTTTATAAAGGAAACTCTATAATGAATTTAGATCTTTATTGGATTATCTCACATGTTAATGATAATTAAACATTATGTAACAGAAATTAAAATATTCCATAGGAGAGTACATCTTTAGCATTCTCTGTTACTTGAATAATAATAATCAACCAGTTCAAAGTAACTATGAATGGTTTGTTCAACATTTTTTTCAATAATTGACAGAAAAAAAGGGTAAAAGAAGAAATTAAACCTACAGACATACAGATTCAGAAGTGCATTGTTGTTATTAACAGAAGTATACTGATTTTTATTTTATATGAAATTAGTTAAGAAGAATATAAACTATTCAGTTAATATATCTGAATCAGTTTGATAATATCTACAATTACTTAGTTCTAATATGGAAACATAATATGCTAGACTATGTGTAGTCTACTACTTCTAGCTATCTAATATTTGTCTATTTCTAGCTATCTAATTTTTAACGTGTTTTTTAAAAATACATTTTACTGATGAACAGTGACCCAATTGATACTTGGTTAATCTAAATAAATACTAGTAATCTTTTATTCAGGAAAAAACTTCAGAGTTAAGGAAAGTGGTCAGAATTTTTTGTGTGTTGAGGTCTTATTACTAAATGTAACATTTTGTTTTAAATTGCTGATTAAATATAGTATGTACAAAAGTAGCCAGAATGATTTACTACCATATTATAGAAAATATTACAGCAGTAAATATTTTGGAGAAGATGTTACAATATTTAGTAAAGTGCAGTATATCTACCATACAAATCCAGTGTACTCACCATATAAAGATACAATTAAATGTGCTTAAATTTGATCATTCTTTAACAATTTGTTGCAAAAATAGGAGTAAGATGGGGAGAAAATTAGCATATCATAATATTCTTTCTATGGACATTTAAAAATACTTTGCTGATTATCTTCTTGACACAGTATAATTTTTGAAAAAGTTTTAGGTTATATTTCAATCAAAGATCATTGACAAACCTTATACTGATTTGATGGAAAAAGCTTGCTTGTACCACCTGACTCTTAAGTGTTACTGACAAGTTTTGAGACAGTTCAATACATCTAGGAAATCTAGGCAACTGCTCACATAGGCAATTCATTCAAGAAGGATTTACTTTTTTTATATGAAGTTTTATGAAAGGCATAAAAAAAGTGAATTCTATCTCAAAATATGTAATCACACGATAACCATGAGTTTAAAAAGGGTAACAAACTTTAAACTTCATTACCTGTACTATTTTAGTACCACCAAGTTTAGATTATTATTTTAAATCCATTTTAAAATAACAACAGATTTGTAGATGCTCATTTTGTGTATACTCTACCTGTTCCATTTATTAAGAAAGTGACTGAAGTACTGAGAACTGAAAAAGAAATGCTTGTTCTGAAACTGAAAGAGTAGCTCAGTCTCTTGGGGGAAGGTGCATAGGAAACATAGTGGTTTTCTGCATAGG
Organism: Sciurus carolinensis; assembly: GCF_902686445.1. Lineage (NCBI taxonomy): Eukaryota > Metazoa > Chordata > Mammalia > Rodentia > Sciuridae > Sciurus > Sciurus carolinensis. The sequence goes on along the minus strand of NC_062217.1, from coordinate 57,845,519 downwards.
AAACAGCTATCTGAAGGACCCATCTCCCTCCATGCAGAGTCTAAGGGACTTTCCTAGAAAGCTGCAATGCTTTGTGGCATGCCAGAAGCCTTGGCAAAATTTGCAGTCTGGACTAATGGGCAGCAAGTTTCAGGTTTTAGTTAAGTGGAAAGTGATTCGGCATAGGTAATTTTCCAGAGTTCTTGAAAAATCAAAGGGATATTTTTAAAAATAAATAATATCACAAGTTGATGAATAATTTTTTGTAGAGAGATTAGTTAGCTTCTGTGTATAAGGGGCCAAATGGCATTCAAGTTTCAGAATTGATAAATTTGGGTTAGAGATAATTAAGAACAATTTAAGTCAAGATTGTGAAACCCAGATAGCTGTAGAATAATTTCTAAGTAATTCATAAAATTTTGTATTTTTTTCAGTCATCCGAAGAATTTGGAGAAAGGACATGAGAAAGATAACAATGACACCCACACTCTCATTCTGTTTTTATTCAACATTAATGCTTAGATATTTTACCTTTTCTACATGGTGAGTAGATCAAGTTTTTTTTTTTTTCTTTTTCTTTTTGTAACTGACCTAGAAAGCTACTTGAGCAGAGCAACAGGAACATTGTTTCAAATATCCAGAGCTTCGAAAGTAAACAAACTCATTCAAAAAAATGAAGTGCCCACTAAAAGACAGCCTTTATCTATTTTGATCCAAAACAATAAAACTAAATACATTCAAGAAGTCTGTTTATGATTTTAAGATGATAAATATTCAGACATTTTTTAAAATGACATGAAAAATTATTTTTTCTTCCACTATTGTCCATTTGCATCCCAGAGGTTGCCCCCATAGGCAAATATGTCTTGTAGGTCTCCTGACCTGTGTGTCTCTCCAGAGATACTCTCTTCACAGGTATTTATTTAATATTAAAAAGTGAAAATATAAAATTCCTTTATAAACATTCATAATAATAATCAAAGTGAGCGCTTATTTATACTGTATGTCTATCATGAGCTTTATCTCAAATATTTCTGAAAGACAAACTTACAAACCAGGTTGGCTGGGCCTGTCCCTCAAGATTTATGTTCACAGAATTTCCCTCTCTTTCCAAACCAACAATATTGTCATTTCAATTCTCATGAGTGGACCTGGTACATTTATGGCTTAAATGGTATCTAAAATACTTACAAATAATATTCCACCAAAAATAATCATATACAGTTTTTCATTACCCATTTTATTCCTCCTTTCACATTTGGTTCATCTTATTTTTCTCTCTAATTTTTCTGACTACAGCTGTCTAGGAGGTGGGGTGACTTTTCATTCTATTCTTCAGAATCTGAAAAAAGACTTGTGCCTGAGTAGTTTCTTTGGCAATGTGATTCCAGCATATAGGCTGGAGTCATGTGCATTATTGAGTTGGCCATCCTTTTGGTCTGTTTGCTAGATCCATTCAGACATTCTAAAATGTCCTATGAAATGTATGCAAAAGTTATAGAAACGTTGAAGTATTTATGCATCTGTGGTTGCCATATTTAAATGCTGTATTTTGGGGTATGAATCCCTGCATCCACTTTGCTCTTATGTAGGGCTTACACAGGCCTACTTAACTTTAACATCTTAGATGGGAATCCCAATAATACATACGTGCCAAAGTCACACATGCATTAAAATGGCCAAAATACTTCTGAATTCACCTTGGCTTCAGTGGCTAAAATAAGTGAAGCTTATATGATGAGAGGAGAGGTTATTTCAAATACCTTAGTTCTATGTCTCCCTCCAGTAATTTCCAGAGAAAATTAAAGTTAGTTGATACAGTTACTATCTACACATTGGTAAGAAATGATACTTCACTAAATATAACCTTTCTTCTCAGAATTTTTTTGAATCACTTATTTCCCTGATAATCTATAAAGTTCAAGATCTATGGGGAAAATACACTGGTAGGATGCAGAAAACCCAAGTTTTAACACTGACTTTCTTTTCTATTAACTGGTTCCCTGGGCAAGCCAATTTATCTTACTAAACCACAGTTTTAATCCTATAAAATAAAAAATAGTTAGAATTAACCTCACAGTGATAGGGGACAGACAGATGTGAATGGTGGGAACACAAGGTTAAGGAAATAATTCTATAAAATGGGCCCACTGTGCTAACCCTCACATGCTTTCTTTTCCATGAAGCAATTTACCTGCAGCCCTGTCTGGCTTAAGTGGACAGGATATGCCACACTCCTCAAGAAACTGCCTATTATCTGTAGAATGGCAGACCCAAAATAATGTTAATAAGAGGAACCATGGTAACCCTACAGAATTTTGTGACCCTTTTCACAGACCAGATCCTGTTACTCAAGGAGATAAGGATAGTTTCTCCTAACCATAAAACATGTACTAATTTATGGTCATGAATCCAATTAAGAATTAAAGATCCAGTCAGCGTAAGACAAAATGACCTAGACTTGTCATGGCAGTGGGGACTTGAAAATCCAGCTATCTGTCAAAAGTGAGGAGGTGAACCTGGAAAGAACAGTATGAAAACTACTCTGGGATCCCTCAAAACACCAAGTGCAGGAGAGGCATGCTGCCCTTTCCTTTCTGAAAGGACCCACTCTCAACCTTGAGAGTGCTCGCTTTGCCTTTTTCTACACCTTCAATAAACTCATGCCTGTTACTCTTAGTGACATGTCAGAAATCTTTTCAACTTGATCACAAGAATTGGAGCTTGAAATGGGGAGGTCTTCTGTCTTCATGCTGCCTCAGTTTCCCAGAAGGCCCTACCCCTGTACAATAGTGTTATTATGAGTATCCAGTGTGATGAAGAGAACTGAGTATCTGACCTAGAAACGTGGACAATAGATGTTAATTTATTAATCCTCTAAGATCCTTTAGTTTAATTTTAAATCCTACCTTCTCTGCATAGTTCTCACAGCCTTCTAGACTTGAGAAATAATATTTCCCACTGCTCCTTCTAAAGCATAATTGACCACAGAATTATATATACTATTTTTAACATTTTCAGTGTTTTTTTTTCAAACATAAAAACAAATGAGAAACAGCTTTCTGGTGATTCTGGAGTGTGTTATTAACTAAAACCACCACATCCTGCAGGTGGAATTCATTGTTTTATATGAGAACAGTAGACACAGTCACTTGACTTCTATAGATGTTCCATAATGTTTCTGAAACAGAATTGTTTTTTTAAGTGACACTGAACATAAAGTAAAATGAAAACCTGTATTAAAAATTCTGCATTGTAGCAAGAGATTTGTAATGAAATTAATTAGTCCAGTGTTAGTTTTCACTTTTAGTTTTTATGAGATTAGAAAGACCAATGAAATGCCTTTCATAAGACAAAGTAGCACAAAACACTTTTATAAAATTAGGTCTTTCAAAACAAGGTTGACACATTTAGCACCATATGATATAGGGAACTTCAATACGTTTAAAATAATTAGCATCCTCAATAATAAAGTAAGTTAGTCTCCACAGACTACATTGTTCTAATTATTTTTGCCTAGTTGTCATATTGTTTGTTTTGTAATTTCATTACAAATTCTTAAAAATATGGAGTTTCTTAAATCAGTAGTGTTTTAGAATTTGATGACTTTTCAATAAAAAATAGCTACTTCTATTTTTCTTCCTTCATTATTTTTTTTCATTTTCTTATACAAATAAAAGGTGGATTTGGAGAAGAAAAACCAAAATAGTGATGTCCACTGTGCTACCTGCTGGTATACAGAGATAAACCAAACCAAACCAGGTAATTCAGAGTTTTAGGGAAGACTGATACTAAAGACTATATTTACTCATTCTTTCATTCAATCAATCATTTAAGTAATTGATTTTGAATTAAAATATGTGACCAAAACAGCATGCATATGATGGAGAAAGTTAATTATTCTGTAATATTTGTATTATTCAGAAATAAGGTAAAAATATCAATTGATATTTTATTAAGTTGAACTTGACCAATAGCAATTCTGTAAAACTCAGTAAAAAAAAATTTAAAAAGCAATGACAAAAAATAATTTCCTATCTGAAATATAGAGAAAAATTAATGTGCCAAACAAACAAAATGTTATGATTTAAAAAAATTAAGAAACAAAAAAATTTATAATAGCAGATAGAAGTGATAAGTAATAAAATTAAAATGGTAGGAAAAATCCAAATTTATTAGTCATCACAAACAAATAAGTACTTGAAAGTTATGCTTTCAAGTTAGATTTTAAACCTAAAGGATAAAACACAGCTATAAATTATAAATGACAAAAATAAAAAGTTTACATTAAAGGTTGGAGGGAAATAAATCAGCCAAAATAAAGGAGTTTATATTACCAATTAGACTTTATAAAAAAGAAAATCATTATAAAGATAAAAATATAATGATCCTAAAATTATATAATTTATGGCATGAATTGTATGAAAACAAAAATTTTTAGAACTATGTGGAGAAATTGAAAAACACATCTCATGCTGGGAAGTGTTCTGGTACACTCACTCAACAATTTTTTAATTAAACAGAAAATAATTATTAAGAAGAAAATATTTTTAAATTCAGTGAATAATACTGATTTAAAGAATAAATGGTGGAATGAGACAGACATCATTACCCTATGTACATGTATGATTACACGAATGGTATGAATCTACATCCTGCACAACCATAGGAATGAAATGATGTACCCCATTTGTGTACAATGAATCAAAATGCAGTGTGTAAAAATAAAAAAGATTAAAACAAAAAAAGAACAAAATGATGTGTATGTGTGAGTGTGTGTGTGTGTGTGAATTTTTCCTGGTAAAGGCAAAACAATGGAGGAAGTAAAAAAAAAAAAAAATCTTTTCCAAGTATATAAAGGTACAATACCAAGAATGAACTTTAAACTAAAACTATGGACTCTGGCAGACAATAATATTTCAAATAGACTTTCTACTAGTAGATTTTTTTTTAGACATTCATAAATAAGAAAGCAAATAGTCTTCAAACTTTTTGTACATAAAATAAAATGGCACTAAAGTTTGGGATTTGTATCATCTCCTGTAATATTTAACGTTTTATGAACACTAAAATACTGTCTAATAGCTCTCATAGATTAAAATGAAGAATAAAATGCAAGTAAATATGAATTTTTTTACACAAAAACTAACAAAGTAAAAAATTCTACTTAAAAATAAAATTCTCAAATTTATGAAGTTTGTAATAGGTTTCTCTCAGAAATTCAAGAATATTTCTGGCTGGAGGAAGCAAAAATTGAATTGAGTATTGGCCAAAACACACTTTGGAGTAATTAAAGAGGTATTTTCATTTTTCTTTGCTCCAAAGTTTTTTTTTTTTTGTTTTTTTTTTTTTTTTTTTTTTTAGTATAAAGAAGAATTCAAGTTGTTGTCCTCTTATTTTTTTTCAGATCTCTTTCAGTATTCTAAGATCTCAGTCTAATTTTTTCTGAAAGTGCTGGAAGTGAAGCTTTAGTATTTATATTTAACAAATAATTTAATCTTAATGTATTCTTTAGCCTATGTCATAGATCAAATGAAAAAATCCTTATCATAAATTTTATTCCACAAGTTCATGCAACAATAGAAAATTGGTTTAATTGGTAGTATCATATTGTTCTTCACTGGGTTACACATTGTGCTTAAACTGTTGTAATGGAGTGGTAGAAGGAGTTTTGTTTAACTTTACTATATTTGGAAATCACATTACTTATTATTCATGTGCTTCATTTTTCCTTATGTGCAGTGAGTGACAAGGAGAAATAATCCCCAAACCTATTAACACTCTGATCTCCAACACCATATGTTTCACAATAATTCTGTGCCCATTCTTTTGGGGATTTGGTGTGATATAATTGAACAGATTTAGAAAAAGAATGATACCAATGTCTGGTGGATAAACAGATTGAAAAGGCAAAGATTGAAAGCGTGGATCAAGTGTATGTCTGTATTTATGTGTCTCTTTTATCATATGAAAATTCACTCTTTAACTAAGGTGAACAAACTATTTATATCGGAATGAGAAAGTACAAATGACTTAGGAACTAGGAAACTAAGAACAATTTGAAACCAAAATTACTAGGAGAAAATAAATAAAGAGCTGCTTTAATAAAATTGGTTAACTTTAGTTAGATTAACTATAGAAAAATCATAATAAGAGGCGAAAAAAGATATTACAACCAATGGCACAGAAATGGAAAAGATCATCAGAGATTATGATGAATAATTATATACAGTTTTATAGCATGGAAGAAATGGACACATTCCTTAGGATGATTTAATTATAAATAACAAATCTGAACAGAGCAATAAGAGTAATGATATTGAGTCAGTAATAGGAAATTTATCTCACCAATGAGAAGCCCAGGTAAATTTACCAGTGAGTTCTATCACATTTTAAAGGAAGAACCAATACCACTTATTCTTAAATTGTTTTACAACTTTAAAGAGAAGGGAATTCTTCCAAATTCATTCTATGAAACAAACAGCAAAAGCAAACAAGAGCAGTATAAAAATGAAAACTACAGTCCATGAAAATTTATGAACATACATTCAAAAGTTCACATCAAAATAGCATAGAACTAAATCCAAAAGCACAATATAAAAGATTATTCAGTATGATCAAGTGTAATTGATCCCAAGGATGTAAAGAGGAATCACCATATGCAAATCAATTAATGTGTTCACATATCAAAATAAAGAAGAACAAAAACAAAGAATTAAAAAGGGCATTTGATAAGATCAACATTGCTTCATGATAAAACTCTGACCACATGAGGAGTGGAAGGGATATATACAAATATAATAAATACAAAATAGAGCAAGCAACATCTAACCTTAAACAGAATTGGGAAAAAAACTGGAATCTTTCTCTGTAAATTCTGGAACAAGACAAATTTGCACACTTTCACAATTTTTATTCAATATAGTACTGGAGGTCCTAGCAAGGAGCAATCAAGCAAGAGAAAGTCAGAGAGGCCAAACAAATTGGAAAAGAGGTAGTCAAATTGCCTCTGCTCAGATATCACAATCTTATAAACAGAAAATCCCAAAGACTCTGTGAACAAAGAATTGAAGGATCTCCACGAAGAAAATTAAAAAACATTGATGAAAGAAATTATAGAGAATACACACACACACACACACACACACTCACACACACACACACACACAAAGGAAAGGCATGCCTTGTTTGTGGATTGGAAGAATCAATATAAAAATGTCAATACTATGTAATGCTAATTAAATATTCAAGGCAATCTCTATCAAAATACTGATGACGTTCTTCATAGAAGAAGGTCATCCTAAAATATGTATGTAACCACAAAACACCTTAAGTAGCCCAAACCATCTCGAGCAAAATGAATTAAACTTTATACTACCTAACAAAAACCATTACAAATCTATAGTAATCACAATAGTACGGTTTGGCATAAAAACAGTCATATAAACGAATGGTAGAAAATAAGAGAATTTAGAAAAAAAAACCACTGCCTCTATAGCCAACTGCTATTTTGTTTGCTTTGTTTTGTTTTGTTTTGTTTATGTTTTCATTTTTGACAAAGTTGCAAATAATAACTGTTAGAGAAAGGAATATCTTTTGTGTAAGAGTTCTGAGAAAATTGGATAGCCACTTTCAGAAAAATGAAACTAGACCTCTTTTTCTTATTAGTTACATAATTACTCAAATGGAATTAAATGTTTAGATGTTAGACAAGAAATCATGGCATTACTAGACATTAACAGAAGTAAACAAAGGAGAAAGGCCTCAGGAAATTGGAATGTACAAGCATTTTATTGGACAGGACCCCCAAAAGCACAGGGAAGAAAATAAAAAAATGGGCAAATGGAATTACATCAAACTTAAAAGCATCTACACAGCAAAGCAAACAATACAACAAATGACATAATGGGAGAAAATATTTGCAGACTATGCACCTGACAAGGGGTTAATATCCATAACGTATAAGAAACTCCAAAACTCAATAGCAAAAATGTAAGAAAATTGATTAAAAATGAGTAATCAACCTAAACAGACATTTTTCTAATTTAGACATACAGATATGAAAAAAAATTACTTAACATCATACATTATCATGAAAATGGACATAAAAATCATAAGATATTGCCTCCCTGCTGTAAGAATGACTGTTACCAAAAAGATAATGAAAAATACTGATAAAAAGTGGAGAACAAGCTACTCTTGATCACTCCTAGTGGAGATGTAAATTGATAGAGACAATATGGAAAACAGTATGGAAGTTCTTTAAAAAATTAAAAATAGAGCTACCATTAACTCAATCAATCCTATTGCTGTGTCTATAACCCAAGGAAGTGATATACATGTATTGAAGAGATATGTGCAGTCCCATGTTTATTGCAGCACTACTCACAAAAATCAGGAAATGGCAACTAAAATCTAAGTGTCTGTGAACAGGTGAATGGATAAAGACAATGTTGTACATATTCACAATGAGATATTTTCTACCTTAAAAATAATGAAATCTCATCATTTGTGAAAACTTGGAGGGAACTGGAGATCATTTTGTAAAGTGAGGCAAGCCAGGCATGGAAGGACAGTTACTGCATGATCTTATTGGTGGAATCTAAAATGGTTAATCTCACAGAAGTTGATATTGGAATAATGATTATAGAGACTAGGGGGTGGGAGGAGGAATTGAACAAGTCAATCAAGGGGTACTAAGTTATGATTCATTAGCAGTGAAAAAGTTAGTGTATTTCTACACAGTAGAATGATCATAAATAGTGATGAAATATGATGTACTTTTAGAAATCTATAAGAAATTATTTTGAATACTTACATCAGAAAAAAATTGACAAATGTTTGAGAAGATAGAGAAATTTATCCTGCTTTAAATATCATATAGTAGATATATGTATCAAAACATCACATGAAAGCAATAAATATGTCCCATTTTTATGTTTTATGTATCAGTTAAAATTTAATTTAAAATTTAAAAATATGAGGCATAATTTGAGATTAAAATATTTGGGATTAAACTCTATCAGACTCTGTGGTATAAAGTTCAATATATCCAACATTTGGTAACTTGTAAAAAAAAATCAATGAATCATAACAAGAATTTTAGAATGTTCTTTCCTGTATGAATTTTTTGCAAACCACATAGGCACTAAAACAGAGAGAGACTCACCTATCTTTAGGAGATACTAAGAGCCCCAGTGAATTTCTGAATACATATATAGTATAAAACCACATTCATTTGTGTGTGTGTGTATATATATGCAAACAGGCATATGTATATACATTTAGGTAATATGTATATATAGCACACATACATATATATATATATACATATTTATGCATTATTATTTTCCCTAAACATACATAATTATGATAAAATTTAATTGGGAAATTAGGTGCAATAATAGATTAATATTAATAACTACAATAATGGTACACTTATAGCATGTACTGCAATGAAATGGTCAGCATCACTAGCCTTCTGTTCAGAGGCCATCTTCAGTAAAATAAGGGGTGCATTACTTGATCAAAAATACTGCTATACTGCAACAACCAATAAATAACCTACATGACTTTTAAGTGATTACTGTGAAGGCAGCATATGCAGTATGGATATACTGGACAAATGGATGTTTTATGCCCCAGGCAGGCCAGAGAAGGAGATAGCAAAATTCACCATACTACTCATGGTTTATGTTTCTGTAATTTCCATTTAGTACTTTCAGTCTGTGTTTGACCATGAACAAATTAAATTTTGACAAGCAAATCCATGAATAAGGAGGACTATTCTATGCATGCCTATGGATTTGTTTTAAAAATTGTTTTAATTTTGTTTTTATTTTTTCTCTAGGTTAACAAAGAAAGCACAAATTTCTAACATAATTAATCTGAAATCTCAACAGTATTCAAGTCTATTTTTAATGATGATTACCCATAAATCCATTTGGTCTTAGAACTAAATTTTGGAATCTTAATTGCTTTTGATTCACAGCAAGTACCTATCAAAAATAAATATCTAAGTGAGATAAAAGTACTGTCCAAAGATTCCACAGAATGCAGTTAAATGGCAAAGATGACTTAAAAAATTCTACTGTTTGGTATCTGTGAGCATCTGTGGATTTAGTCAACTACAAGTTGAGAATATTGTTAAGTCTATGGTGTTTGCATTTGTACTGAACATGTACAAATGTTCACATCTTGTCATAAACATTTACACAATTTCTTTAACATTGTATTGGGTATTACAAATAACTGAACTCCTATTTAAAGTATGCCAGAGAATGTTAATAGGTTATATGAAAATATGACATTTTGTATAAGGGACTTGAGTACCCATTTCTGTTGGAATCAACAGGTTTCCTGGAATCAATCTCCTCACATATACCTAGAAAAGACAATACCATTGTAATACTGTTGCAATCCCTATTGCCATATTACGTCAAGGACAGAAATCAAACTCAACCCACTGAAACAAAAGGTGAGGGAAATTTTAAATGCTAGGTTGAACTCAAATGGCACATAAATATTAAAAAGATAGTACTATTTTAAAAATCTAAATGTAATGGGAAAATGTAGATATACATATAATAGAACTTTTTAAAATTTTTTTATTTTATTTTATTTTATTTTTTACAGACTGCATTTTTATTCATTTTACACAAATGGGGTACATTGTTTTCTTTCTATGGTTGGGCATGATGTAGATTCATACCATTTGTGTAATCATACATGTACGTAAGGTAATGATGTCTGTCTCATTCCACCATTTTTCATACCCCCCCTCATATCTCTCTATGTAATCTAAAGTTCCTCCATTCTTCTCTCACCCCCCACCCCCTAACCCCCATTATATATCATCATCAACTTATCAGAGAAAACATTCAGCCTTTGGTTTTTTGGGATTGGTTTATTTCATTTAGCATGATATTCTTCAATTCCATCCATTTATCTGCAAATGTCAGAATACTATTCTTCTTTATGGCTGAATAATATTCCATTGTGTATTAGTGCAGTCACTCTGGAAAGAACTGTGGAGAATCCTCAGAAAGTTTGGAATGGACCCACATTTTGACCCAGTTATCCCACTCCTCAGTTTATACCCAAAGGACTTAAAATTAGCAACTACAGTAATGCAGCCACATCAGTGTTTATAGCAGCTCAATTCACAATAGCTAGATTGTGAAACCAACCTAGATGCCCTCGACCAGATGAATGGATAAAGAAACTGTGGTATGATAGAATCATAAAAAGAAGTTTGATCCTTTGACTTTTAAAAATTAACAAGAAAGCAATTAATACCTTGGACATTTTCTTGGTAGTTCCATTTCCAGAATTATGGCTTAATTTTTTAAAATTAATTCTTAACTCTGTAATGAAATAAAATATGAAAAACTGATACTCTGAAGTCAACTAATAGTCTAAATATATAAGTCATAATTAGAAATTGAGAGTGAGTCACAAATTTTGAAGTACACAATTATGAAACTTAGTCCTACATGTAGCATTGAATTTTGATTGAGGGTTTCTGGGCACAAAACACATTATTCAGTTAATTGGGCAATGAACTACCAAGGTTGCCAAGCTATGTTAGGCAATTTTATAATACTAAAAGGGCAATTTAAAATTTCACTGTTTAAACTGAATTATAAATTATAGCTAGAATGTGATAGCTTAAACCTTTGCAAGGTCTTCATAGTATGTTCTTGATTTCCATAACCCAAAGACAAATGTGAATAAAATTGACTTGCATTCAAGAGATTATAATTTATAGAAGTATAAATGTCTGTAAGATAATGCTTTTGTCTACATATATCTCAGTAAAGTTGATATAAAAAGACAGGGTTAAGTGGTTTCACAAAAACAATGGTAAACTTAAATATTACATATGCTTATGTATGAAAATGAAGCATTGAAAACTGTACATTTTTGGTTGGGTTTGACTTGTGGAATACAATTTACTTCTATGTATGTTACTAGATGTATTTGAAGCTATAGGAGAAAATTCTGAGAACAAATCACCTGGAAACAACAACAAAAAAATCTTGTTAATTGGTTTATTTTCTTATTTTCACATTCTCACAGAGAGAATTTGATGGCTCTTTTCAACAAAGGTAAATAACTTATTGCATGTGCAGAATTTTTGACCTAAATTATAATCTAAATGTAACAGATTTACATCCCAACTATTCAAAATTTTCTTGGACATCTTTTTGAAGCATTAATAATAAAAGAAAAATAAGTTCAGTGAGTTTTTGTATACAGTCTCTCTTATACTATTTATGCGTAGATTTTTTTTTTAACAAAGCCATAATAGTGTTATCCATTTGTATGTGAATTCTGAATTTATTTTTTTTAACCTCATCTTTTGCATGGTAAATCCCTGTGCTCCCGACAGTGCCATGACCTGGACTGCGGTTAATTCAGGTACCTGACAGGCCTTGAGAATATGAAGAAAAGACAAACAGACACACAGAAAAAGTTGGGACCCAGTGTTCTCTGACCCCTGATGAGGGGTGGATGACCAAGAGCCAGCTCAGCACATTTATTATATTCCATATAATAACCCAATATTGTTATATATTATCATCAAAGGGGTTCTCTGTGAGAAAGTATCTTCAAAGCATATAGGGTGAACCACGAACTTTCGTGCAGCCCAATTACAATTATCAGCTTGCACCCATAATTCTCTACCCCCAGGAAGCTGGCATCTGAACCTCAAGGTCAAGAATTGATAACTCTGTGACTGGCTCAGAACCACCAATTGAACAGGGCATCACCAAAGCAGTGGGCAATCTTTAACCAGCACCTTTGCACTGAAAGTTCCCAGGAGAGGAACTTTGTCAATCTATGTCAATCTCTTTCTATGCACAGAGAACTTAGTAAGTAATATCCAATCCATCTTCTTGTTATTAACTTTGAAAGCTGAGCTCGCCAAGAGCATTTTATAACTTCACATAATTTCAATATTTGTTTTTAATTACAAATCTTGAAACTGCTTTCCATCTGTGGGAGAGATTTCAGAACAGACTGTCCTTATAAAATAATGTATTTTTTCAAGTATAAAAAAATGGCATTACCTGATTTGACTAGAAATAGCCCTGATATTTTTTCCTTAAAAATTGAAAAATCATTTCAAGATGGCAAATTATATATACTTAATTTACATATGTATATATATGTATTTATATAGTATTTATGTGTGTATGTGTATGTTTATTAATGATAAATATATGTTACATGTATTTTTATAAATATAAATAATTATAAAATCTTACAGAATTTGTAGAAAAAAAGCATACAACTTTCACATTGTTTGCAATCAGTAAAACCATCATCTTGGATTTTCATGTTTATTTCATTTAAACAGTTTAAGAGCTAAAATGTCAATATCTCTATATTATAAATCTAGTAATGTTCATAAGAATCTAAGATTAAATTATATTATCTGACCATTCATAAATGAACTCTACTTTTCAAACTTACCTATTTGTTTTGCATATAGATTACTATGCCAATAACATGTTGATCTTCACTGCTTTGATCCATTTTGTCATCTTTGTAAACTCCAAATTCAATTTCCAGATTCAATTAGAAAGATAATCTCCTCTAAAATCTTCTCTAATCTCTCTGAGTCTCATCTGTGTTATGATAGAACTCTTATATAATCACCTTCTTAATTTATTGAGTGCTATGCTAATTTTTCAATGACGTATTTTTATCTATTAAAACTTTTGTTTACAATATTCCTAAACAACAGATGACATAAAAACACTATTTTCTGTAAGGTATCTTATGTCAAAATGTTATTTTATCCTTAGTAAATAAAAATAGAATAAAGAAATAAAGAAAACTATCCATTGTATGTCCATGAGTTTTTTGGAATTCAGTTTAAAGTGACCTTTATTTTAAGTACAGGAGCTATATAGGAGAATGATATTTTTATTATTTTTGCAAAGGATCCCAATTTTGCAATATGCTCAAATATTTTCCCCAAATTTCATTTACAATTAAAAATGTTAATATTTTATTATGATACTCAAGCATTGCTCTTTTAATTTAATCCCTTTAAAATGTGTTAATCAGTTGGAAATAAAATTTTAGGAAAATATTCATTTTCTGTCAGCATCGTAAAGTTGTTGAACACTTTTCTTCTCAATGTTTATAGAAAATATTCAGCGTATAGTGTTCCAAGCTTGCTGTTTTTTCATTTGAAAATCTACCACTTCTTTTTTCTTGTTTATTTACCTTTATTTTATATATTTCTCCTTTTTAAAAGATAGTTTTTATTTATCACTAATTTGTGTCTGATTATCAAATCACTTTACAAAAATCAGAAATCTTGACTAGTATTCAACTTTATTAATAATTTAAAGGATAAAGATAATTATGAGACAAATCCCCAAGTCCTTCGTGACACATTTGGATGCATCTGGTTGAGATTTAATATATGAGATTCTAAATGATACCTGTGGTAAATCCTCTGCACCAAGGGAGCCGTTTCAGCTTTGAAATACCTCCAATTTATATTTTGGTAATTACATAGTTGGTACTGATGTTTTAGTTTACCTCATCAAGTCATAATTTTAAGTTTTTATACTACAAACAACCTAGAGAAAACAGGTGTATTTTACTGAAAACATCCAGCAGAAATTCACTATTTATTATTGATGAGATTTGACCAGATCATTTCTTATTTTTCCTTTCCCCAGAAAAACCAATGGGAAGGGAAAGTGGGAGCTAATCTCTCACTCCCAATTATATTTAAGCTCCTGACATACAGATGTAAAATGTTTGACAGATATTTGGACAAAATTATTTCCACTAAGACTTAATCTATATATAGTTATTTTCTGTGTGTACCTGGGTTTAGAAATAGGTTTTTTTCATGTGCTTTGGAATTTTGATTTTTGTCACAGTTTGAAGGCATATTTTTCCTTTCTCCTTTTTTTCTCAAAATCAAAATCAAATTCAGTTTCTATTGGACCACCTCTTTAGTGCTATTTGTTGATTTTTGATTTGGCTTGATTCCCAATCTAATGATATATATCATTGGTATCTCATCATTCATAAATACATGTATGTATATGTATGTGTGTGCAATCTATCTGTGCATTATTCTTCATGAATTTTATTTTTTGCACATATATAGCATTTGATATATATGATATATACATAGTTCCATGTATATGAAATTTTTACCCAAAGATTTGAACAGTTTGAGATATATGTTTCTATTTAAATGAGAAAGTGAATAATAATTTTAAAAATAATAAGCAAAATTTGTGATACTCTGATCTTAATGTATATTCTTGTTTTACTTTCAGTGTGTAGTAATATATTGTAATTAAAATCTACATTGGCAAAAAGAATTTATTTTATTTTGAATGAAATGAAATGAGGTCAAATTTATAAAGAATGCATAAAAATTTACAGTAAGAAAATAATATAATTTGAGTGAATATATGATGTTCTACAGATTATGTTAAGAATGTACAAACCAAAGTTCTGCAATACTTAGCATTCGTTTCTAAAGGGTGACTTTTTCCCAAATGTACTAAAATTCATTTGAATTAATTTGAATAAAAAAGAATAAGAATACACAATTATTATCACTTAAAATTGACATTATTTTCTGTACTAGTTCTTATTTATTGAGTGTTCACTATGTGCCAGGTACTAAGTAAAGTGTTTCACACATTATGTTTTTTTAATTTTTTTTACAGCATTCAAAGAAATGAGGTGTTATTTGTGACTCATTTTTCAAATTAGAAAATTAAATATTTGGATTAGGTTAACATAGATTAGAAGTGGCAAGAAAATAGAAAAGGAAACCCCTAAGCACTAACCATGTTGTCTTTCTATCACACTTAATTATCCTATTCTATTTATTAAAATCTTTAAGTAATTATAGAATGATGCCTAAATTTAAGAGAAGCCATCTAAATAATTCATGGTATATAAATAGAAATATGTTCTTTTTTCAAATTGTTAATTTGGAAAAGAATAAGATCAAGTGAGATAGAGCTTTTTTGTGTTTATAAAATCAAATTATCAAATAAAGTTTATCTCTTCATTTTATTTATTTCTCAATAGAGAAACAATGTAATGAAAGTGGAGCATCCAACCCAGCTGTGTTAACTCATAAGTTTAAAGAATCATAACTGGCAAAGTGCATGAGTTCTTGAAGCTTCAAATTGTACAAGTAAATTTCAAATGCACCTTGGGTAAGACAGCAGGTTTGAACACTTTTTAATTTTTTTTTTGGTACTGGGGATTGAACCCAGGGGTGCTTTACCTTTGAGGTACATTGCCACTATTTTTTATGTTTTTTTTTACTTTAAGAGAGTCTTGCTAAGTTGCTGAGGGTTTGTTAAGTTCCTGAAACTGGCCTCAAACTTTTGATACTCTTCCCTCAGCCTATGGAGTTTCTGGGATTACAAGTGTTCACCAACATATCGGACAAGGTCTAACTCTTGATGCATGCTTGCCATCATTAATTACATGTAAAAACTAAAATGGTTTAAAAATTTGGGAAATGTTAAAAGCTACATTAGGATGTTTACTTTGTATGTGAAAAACAATGGTGCTTCTTATATTTGTTTGCACCATTTTTTTTTCTTACTGCATTTGAGGTCCCAATAAGGTGATATGAAAAACTAAATATAAAAATTTATGTTAAAGTAAATTCATAAGAACTAAATTATTTGTGCATTGTCTACATTGTTATTAAGATGACAATCTTTTCAAAGAGTTGATAGTAAATTGTTTTCAATGTGGAATTTGTAGTTTATAATGAAGTATTGCACACTAAGAAAGTTTTACTTGATGTACAATGTTATTGTGAGAAGATCAATCTCATTTATCTTATTCTAACCATATTCTTAGAATCTACTAAGATAGTATTATATAAAATTATCATACTAATGTTATTGTATTAATTCACCTTACTCTCAGAAGTAAATTTGAAGATGAAAACACTAATATATGCCATCTGTTGGAATAAGAGGGCAAAAAAGACAAAGAAGAGAAGTTTAATGACAAATAGAATCATATATCAGCAATGAGGTAATAGTTATGCATATAAATGCATACTAAATAATAATTATGTATATCAAATTGAGAGTAAAATGTAACTATCCTCTACATGATTAAACATTCTAGATTTATAAAGATACTTTCCAATTACAGCTGTAGTTGAGTGATTCTTTAAAAAAAGCTATTATTCATAATGTTATCAAACATCCTTTTTTGTAAATTTTTTATAGATATATTAAGTCTGATGTGAGATAAGTAAATTTTATGAGTTCAAAGCACCACTGTGTCAATAAACTAGCATTTAAATGTGGATCATCTGCCTCCAAATCCTACAAAAAGATTAGTTTTTACCACCTACTGTTTTATTTGGTGGACTTTCTGGAATTATTAACTGCCTGAGGTATATAAAGACTAACTTTTATGTAAGAAAGAGTATGCTTCTGACAGACTCAAAGCTGCTGAATTCTTTAACAATTTGGTTCACAAAAAAGATCTCTGTATACTTGTCACTTAAGTAGTTAATACTGCTTTAGTAGAAGTAAATATTATCTTGTATCTCCCATATCTGAGATTTAGTTTCATCCTGAAATACAACATAAAATATTTGTTGGAGTTGTGGATCTTTGTTATTACTAAACATTTTCTAAATTGTGAACATAACCATTGGAATATTTAGTAAATATAATTTCAGAGAGCAGGTTAGTTCACACATACCAGTGTGTGTGTGTGTGTGTGTGTGTGTGTGTGTGTGCATGCGTGTGTGTGTTTAAGTATTTATGTATGCTTAGAGAACATTGACTCTGAGTAAAAGAAGAATACAGTGTAGTGCAGTATATATTTTAACATATTCTAATAAATTGGATAATACAAGCTATACTAATGTGTTACATGAGAGTTAAGAGAGGTTTAAGATCCTCTTGGCCTGGTTCTCTTGACATTGAATTGACTAAATTAAGCAGCAAAGGTTTAGTATGAGAATGATTAGTAAGTGCTGCAGACAGAATTCCCCATGAGATGCCTGTCATTGTGATTCATTATTTATATACTTAAAAAGTAGGACAGTGGAGTCTGGTTCCTGTCCCTTAGGTGCTCACTTTCTATTGAACAAACAACATAACCAGAATAATTGGTTTATAACAAAATTCTGGCATAAATTTAGCATTTCCCCATTATATCTTAAGAGCTTTATATAGGTCAAAATCACTTGCTTTATAGGATAAAATTGCTACATTTATTTATCCACATCCATTTTCCAACATATTATCAGAGAAACAAAGTAAGAATATAAAAGTTAAGACATATTCCTATGAAATGAAAAAAAATAAAAGTGTTAGAAAATGAGGGAAACTTGGAATTAATAATTACTTTTCTTAGCAAAACAAGTACTCTCATTTGGAACAATTTAATTATTATTTCCACTGTTAAAATATACGATACTACAGCTTTCTTTGGTACAGAAAAAATACATTTGAAATAACCACAGTCTGGAATGTTCACACAAAAATGAATTAATTTTAATTTCCCCAGAGTTCTCACTAGGATAAAAACTGGTATGTGTGATTGTGGACAAAATATGAGCTTCAAAATGAAAATGTATAACAGGCAAAAATGATGCCTCCTAAGAGTGAATAGAGATGGTATCAAATTCAAAATGCCTTCCAATTAACTTCTAATTTCTTTATGTTTGAGATGATTAAAATTTGTATTTTCTTCTGTTGGTATGTTTTGCCACATGCATTCAAATAAAGTGTTATATTTACCAGGGGAAAAATGCAGAAAATTTCAAAATACATGTGCAGGAATCAAAGGTTAAGATTGAGGAGGAGAATGTGCAGTCAGGATTCTAGGTTGGGTACATAAATAGTAAGAAAAACTTTTGAGGGAAAACTTTGGTGGCAGTTAGTACAGGACTTATAACAACCACCATTTAGAGCAGGAAAATCCTAGGAAATATGCATTTTCCTCAAGCAATATATCTGCCCCGTAGAGTTACAAAAAGATTTCCAAGTGGCTCATCACCATTTCCATATCAATTGCATTTCAGAAAACAAGTATATTATCTTGTTTTTATTGATCTTTGATAAAAGGGATGTGAAAAAATTGCACAATTTACTGAAGTACAATATAGGTCTGTTTTGTCTGATAAGTCTTACATTTGTAAATACAATAGATACAATTGTACATTTAAAAGGAAGAAATAAGGAGATAATGATTTACTATATAACAATTTACAAAATAGTTTCTTAAAATATTATTTCTCCCCCTCTCTACCAACTTGATAGTGATTGAAGATTTGAAGAAATCACACAGTTCTTCACTTTCACTTTCTTATATTTTAATTCCAATTAAATTTAGTTAAGTAGTATCCAGATTCTTAGAGGAAAACTAACAGATACATCATGAAATTTTGCTATATGTGCATATACTATTTTTAGCATTTTTTTGGTGGCATTACTACTTTTTTTTGTTTGTTCTAATTAGTTATACCTGACAGTAGAATGCATTTTGACACATCATACATAAATGGAGTATAACTTCTCATTCTTCTGATTGTACATGATGTAGAATCACACTGGTTGTGTAATCATATATGTACATAGGGTAATAATGTCTCATTCATTCTACTATTCTTCCTACCTCCACACCCTCTCACCTGCCTTCACTCTTATCTGCCTAATCCAAAGTATTTCTATTTTCCCTATCCATCCCCCCTTATTGTGAATTTGCATCCTATCAGAGATAGGATCTTTTTTTTTTTTTTAGGATTGGTTTATTTCACTTAGCCAATTCTCCAGCTCCATCCATTTACCTGCAAATGCCATAATTTTATTTTTCTTTAAGGCTGAGTAATATTCCATTGTGTATATATATACCACATTTTCTTTATCCATCCATTGAACGGCATCTAGGTTGGTTGCATAGTTTGACTATTGTGAATTGAGCTACTATAAACATTGATGTGGCTGTGTCACTGTGGTATGTTGATTTTGAGTCTTTTGGGTAGAAACTGAGGAGTGGGAGAGCTTGGTCAAATGATTGTTTCTTTACAAATTTTCTGAGGAATCTTCATACTGTTTTCCCTAAAGCTTGCACCAAGTTGCAATTCCACCAGCATTGTATGAGTGTACTTTTCTCTGCACATCCTGGTCAGCATTTATTGTTGCTTGTATTCTTGACAATTGTCATTCTGACTGGATTGAGATGAAATATTAAGATAGCTTTCATTTGCATTTCTCTAACTGCTACAGGTGTTGAACATTTTTTCAAATATTTGTTGACCAATTGTATTTCTTCTTCTGTGAAGTGTCTGTTCAGTTCCTTAGCCTATTTATTGATTGGGTTAATTGATTTTGGTGTTTAGTTTTTTAAGTTCTTTATATCTCCTGGAGATTAATGCTCTGAGGTGGATATGGTAAAGATTTTCTCTCATTCCGTAGGCTCTCTCTTCAGGTTCTTGAATATTTTCTTTCCTGAGAAGAAGCTTTTTAGTTTGAATTAATCCCATTTATTGATTTTTGATATTACTTTCTGTGCTTTAGGAGTCTTGTTAAGGAATTCAGCTCCTATGCCAATGTGGTGAAGATTTGAACTTACTTTTTCTTCTATTAGTCAGCGGGTGCCTGTTCTAGTGTCTACGTCTTTGATCCACTTTGAGTTTTGTGCAAGGTAAGAGACAGGAGTGTAATTTTATTTTGCTGCATGTGAATTTCCAGTTTTCCAGCACCATTTGTTGAAGAGGCTATCTTTCTTCCAATGTATGTTTTTGGCTCTCTTTTCTAGTTTAAGTGTATTTACGTGGGTTTGTCTCTGTGTCTTCTATTCTGTAGCATTAGTCTACTTGTCGGTTTTGGTGCCAATACCATGTTGTTTTCGTTAATATGGTTCTGTAGTATAGTTTAAGGTCTGATACTGTGATGTCTCCTGCTTCTCTATTCTTGAGATGGATTGCTTTGGCTATTCTGGGTCTCTTATTTTGTATAATGTTGAGGTATATGATGTGGATATGAATTAAACACAAATATATTAAAATGACCTCTATTTACTTGTGCTTCTTATTCCAATAATTTATATTTGTATTTCTTTCCCAGAAAAATTATTCCAATGTCCAATGACTGAAATATTGATTCATATTGCTTCTTTGTTAAAATTTAAATATTTTTTAGAAGCATATTTGTTGATGAGTATAAGTTTTCAAAGAATTTTCTACAGACAATACTGGAAAACCATACATTTCCCCATCACCTCTTCTGGGGACAGACAATATATATGACTCACACAGAAAAAAGAATTTTAGAACCAAATTCCACATGAAGATTAGAAAATTAACAGCCATAGTACAATATGATGGCCATTATCATAATGATTATAGAATAATTATAACAAGTATTATAAAAATTATGAAATATTCCAACTACATACAAACTTTAGCAGTAATGCAAAAGTAAGTTTTGACCTTACTATTTTAATTAATTTATCAGTGTAGAAGAATTTTTTTTTTTAAACAATGAAATATTTTTTGAGTCTTTAGTCTAGAATTTTCTTACAATATACTTACTGGCATTTATACGATCGGAATCAAACTGAAAAATATTATGAGAAAAAACTTCTCATCTTGATCATATTCTCATCATAACCTTAATCTCTGCTAAAACAATTGTTAGCTTGGACAGTATCATCCACCCATACTGAATGATGAAGACAATGCTAAAATAAAATTATCATGTTTGTCATGTCAATAACATAGTTAATACAAAATCCATTGTGCCTTTTCTGAAGATTTCCCCAAAGTTAATAATGGTGAAACAAGCTGTACCCATGACATACAGAGAAGAAGTTTTGCACATTTACCAAAAAGCTGTGAAAATATATTTTCCTTTTCATTACATGGAATTTATACAATATATGCAAAACATGCAAGTGTTTACTTTAAGATCCATTTTAAGATGTGTTTAGCAATATATTTGTATCATTGATATAAAATAATAACTTTCCAAAATGACATTTTATCTTCTCTTTTTTTGAATGAGTTTTCAGAATGGCATTCCAGATGTTTCCCCATTATTAAAATAGGCCCAGATGTGATACCAAGGCACACATAAAAACTATAACTCAGTAAAAAATATAATTTGAAGTTATCTTAAATTCAGTGAAATGTAAAAAAAAAAAAGTTGATTCACATTGGTAAAACTTATTTAAACATTCAGAATGTACTGTTTTGGCAAATTCATCTTTTGGCAAAACAGACACATTTTATTTCATATTTTGCACAAAAAGCAGTTAATTCATCTACACATAAAACTTGGGGCTTAGTTTAAAAGTCATTTCTTCAGCAGAGGTTCTCAATCTATATTAAAATTTTTCTGTAATATGTTCTCTTTACACTTAATATTTTAGTTATCAGCATTCATCAAGAATTTCACTTATAAAACAATCTAACATGTCTCCCCTTTTGAGTGCTTACTTTGTAAGTATGGAATCTGTAATGGGTGATTTTATGTGTAAATTAGACTAGACCAAGGGATGTACAGGTCACTGCTAAATTATTATTTATGGATAAGCCTATGAGGTAATTTCCTGAATAAATTAGCATTTGAATCAGTAAACTGAGTGAAAATGATTGACCCTCACCTAAATGAGTAGGCAACATCAAATCCAAATACAACAAAAATGAAGGGTGAGTTATTGAACTAGGACATCTAACTTTATCTGATACTGCTGTTTCTCTTTTCTTTAAATATCACAGATACTGATTCTCTATCTTCCACTGAGTCAGTTTTTTTTTTTTTATTTTAACCCCTGTGACAAAATATATGAGATAAATAAGTTAAAGAAGAATTCTTTTGAGTCATGGTTTCAGAAGTTTACACAATCATTTGACCCCATTATTGTGAACCATGATGAAGCAGAACACCATGGTAGGAAGAACATGGTGAAACAGAGCTGTTCACCTCATGAAAAATAGGAATAGGAGATAGAGAGAGAGAGAAAGAGAGAAAGAGAGAGAGAGAGAGAGAGAGAGAGAGAGAGAGAGAGAGTGTCCAGGAACAAAATTTACCCTTCAAATGAAACCTCCAGTGACTTACCTCTTTCAACTAACCCTCACCTCCTAAAGCATCCACTACCTCTCCATAGCACCATAAGCCATAAGCTTGGGACCAAGTCTTCGGCACATGAGCCATTGGAGGACATTATGGAACCAAACTATAATGCCCAACCTGACCCTCCAACATTACCTTTCTCAAACTGTTCACTCCACACCAATTGTTACACCATCTATTCCCTTGGTTCAGAGACCTTTGAACCCAGAATTACACTACTGGTTTTCCTTGTTCTCCAGTTTGCAGATAGCATACCATAAAGTTTATTTGGTTTCCATAATCTATTGAAGCAAATACTATAACGAATCTCACAAATATATGGACAGATAGGTAGATTAAAAAATAGAATCCTAATACTGGACTAATACCTGCTCAAGGACTTAGACATGATTTGCTGAATATGTAAATGAAAGAATTTATTTAAAAAACTATTTAATTTTGATTGTTATAGATTAATATGAGATGTCCCACAAAAGCTCATGTGTGAGATGATACAAGAATTTTCAGAGGTGAAACAATCAAGTTATGATGCCTTAACCTATTCAGTGGACTAATTCACATATATGAATTAACTCAGTGGTAACTTTAGGTAGGTGAAGTACATGGCTGTAGGTGTGACTTTGGTATTTATATTTTGTCCCTGGTGAGTGCAGCTCCGACTCTGCTTCGTTACCATGCCCTGAGCTCCTTTCTTCCACCATATCATTCTGTCATGATGTTCTGCCTCACTTTGGTCCCAGACCAATTGAGTGCGTCATCTATAAACTGAGTGCTCTGAAATTGTTGCATACCAAATAAACTTTTCCTCTGAGATGTTTCTGTGAAGTCTTGTGTGTTTTTCATCACAGTGATGAAAACTGACTAAAACACTAAAGTCACCAGAAGAAAATTTGTAAATTAAAAGAAAATCCTTCTCAAAAAGTAACATAATATACTTTCAGCTAACAATTTATAGATGGGACATCAAAATTCTCCCTCTGCCAGCAGGTTTTGATAGCACTTAGTATTATATAATGTAAGACATTTTATAATAATCAAAAGTTAGCCTGGCAAAAATGGCACTGATTTTTTTCTCTTCACAATGTTTAATACTTAGTTCCAAGATAAAAGACTCTGAAGGGTAAAAGAATCAAACTGTGAACAATGAAGTTTAGATCAAAATGTGCCTGTTTCTGAGGTATAATTTAAGGTTTGTATTGATCATTGGAAAACGTTTTGGTCAATTTTCAAAGCATCACCTTATAAAATAAACTTGATTTATAACTTGCACATTTTATTTTATTTTACAATGAGATGTTCTTATTCTAAGTATAAATCCTATGGTTTTTACAACCATAGAATATATATAAATATATATATCCTTGTGTACATTCAGGTATTCATCATTATAATCAAGACTTAGAAATGCCACTCCAAAATCCTCTATTGCACCCTGTCCCAGTCAATCACTCAGGTTGTTGATTCAGACACCAACTGCCGAGTTAAGTGGTCAGAGCACATTTATCTCCATAAGGACCTAATTATGAAAGGAGTGAGGAGAGGGAAAAAAAGGAAAAAAAATACTTAGAGTTTATAACTAAAGCCACACATACAAAACAGTAAAGGTCTGACATTATTACCTGTAATCTTTGGGATATTTCCACAAAAAGAATTAAAATTAAATTTAGTTAAATAACCAAGATTCCTGGAACCCACAAGGCCAACACTTCTATCCTCAACTCCACTGAATCTGCATTTTCCATCCCTAGATAGTAATAAAGGTTGTCACCGAGAGTGTCTGCTGTCTGATCATACTGTAAGGAATATTTCCTGTTGTATAATGGCACTTTTCACTTTACCATCAACAACCACTGACTATCTTTCCCCCTCAATTAATCAATCCAATAGGAGTAAACTAAAAATGGGCAATTTTGTATCCTAGAAGAAGACAACAGGAAAAGTTTGAATCTTTATCATCACTGTCTTAATTTGTATTGTTCTAACAAAATTTCTTAAATTTAGTAGTTTTTAAAAAACAGAATTTATTACACACAATTCTGTTGATTTCTCTAAGATGAAGCCATGATAAGATAAGGCCTCTGATTTTTGCCTTTCCTCATAGATTATTACTTTTAGATTCATCCTCACCTGGCAGAGGAAAAACAAACAAATTTCTGGGTCTCATTCATAAGAGCATTTGTCTCTTATGTGAGCTTCCTTCTTATGATTCCACCATCTCCTAAAGGCCATGACGTTTGAATGCTACTGCATTGGGGACTCACTTTCAAACATGAATTGGGGAAAAGGACACATTAAAAACATAACAATCACCACAGAAGGACTTCTCAGATTCTCTTGATGTTCCTGTACCAAAATAAAAGGAAAAGGGGTTGATCTTTGTATGCATCTTTTTGAACAACACATGCATTCTCAAATGACAAGAATTGGAATCCTCTAACTAGTAAAGTAGGTTTAATAATATACATCAGGAAAATCCCCATAAATAGATGGTCCTCAGAATTTGACTTCCTGACCTAAGAGCAGAGAAAGGAAGTATGGATTTTCTGGACACCTAAAAACCCTAACGGTCACATTTTGATTGAATATTTTACAACTTTTGTCTTTTTATCTTTATGATTTATAAGATACAATTTTGATCTTACCTATTATGTACTCTTCATTGATAAAAATAACTTCCTCATATCTATGTTTTATCAGTAACTTTTAACTCTCAAAGTCTATAATTTAACTTCAAAGTTTTAGTTACTATAGTCAATTTGAAGAATTATAATATATATCACCACATGTTAACTCTTGAAAAAAATCTAATTAATGGTAATACCTGCAATTAATTTTACTAAAGTCAATTTGATTCAAGAATCTTCTAACAATAATTTTACAAAATTTGACAGTTACATTTATTAATAAACATTTATGATGTAATTTTCAACTATACAAATAAACTAGATTTACCCAACTCCAATATTCTGCCGGTTATGATTATTAACTATTGTTTTTTCTAAAGTAAAACTACAGATCAAAATGACTTAAAGATGAAAATGCATTTTTTAAAAAAAATTTGGAGCTTACATAAGTGTTACTTTTGAAACCAAAAATTAAGAAAGACATTTATCTCTGCAATGGGAAACTTGAGTTTATTTTTGATGCATAACATTTGATTTTGAGTCTTGGTTTCCATGAGCACCTGCATTCATTTTCTACTGAACTGATTTGATTTCTATGCTTGCTCTTAGTATCTTATGGAGACATAAACATTGTTCATAAATATAAGAAGTTAGGCTGCAGGTTTTTTTTTTATGAATGGCAGGAATCACTTCGTTCAGAGACATTTGTAGCTTCTCTAGGGACAGATGAGTGTAGAAATTTCAGTGTGCAATCAATCTACATCTCATAAATATTTCCTTTTCTCTCAAGGGAAAGTTCTCAAACAGGAAGAAAATAAATTCAAAGAAAAGATTTTTCACCTTATCATGCACTTGTATTGAAAGAGAAGGGATATAATGTTCAATCTCATTGTTTTCTATGTAATTCTTGATAGGATTTGAGATTGATATCCCTTTGACACTTTCAAGCTGAAGCATCAGCAGAAACATATAAAGGTCTAGGTCTTCAAGGTAATTTTCCCCAATATTCTTTCCTTTCAGACTTAAGAATCTAATCATTTGAAATGAAAACATTGAGACTGTGACTCTCATATCCACTAATTAGGCTACTTTCTCTAGTTAATCTTCATCTCTAAGATACTCTGGAAAATATTAACCATGATTCTTTTAAAAACTCCTACAATTCACCTTTTAATTCACTGGTTACAAAGTCTTCCTCTAATGAGCCACTGATGTCTACATGCAGCAGGAGAGCTAGGTTCTCTTTATCCAGTTTCTCACAGAGTTTTAAAATATTCTTGTGTGAAGTATTTTTAAAGTTAACTGATATTAGCTAGAATTACTTCTATCAACTGTAAGATGTTTGACACTGGTATATCCTGAAAGAAGCAATGTATCAAATGGGGAGTTGATTTCTCGTTTGTCTGGAAAGCTCTCATGAACACAAACATCACTATGTTGGCACACATGATAATTTTAACACTGACATTTGGTTTTCTGATAGGAAGGTAAATCATTCAATATATCACATTGTTTGCTTGTTTCAGTCACTCTTTGTTGCAGACTAAGTTACACTGAATTTTACCACTGTGTACAAATCAGACAAATACAACAGTCTGGTATTTATGGGTGAAATTTGTTCACTCATCAATCTGCAGTGAGAAGATGTTGTTTTCAGTGTGTTACATGAAACCTCATCGGCATCAGGTGACATATCATCAATACATGATGCACCTTACTATGAGTGGAACCTTTTCCATTTCTCATTTTGCATCTTGTGTCAGCATTTATTCTCAGTAAGTTTACATGCTTCAATTATTACGTTCTCACTAACTGTGTGACTTTACCTTTTCTGGCCATTATATTCTATACCTAAAAATTGTTGTCTCCTGCTTCCTTTTCTGTTTTTAAAAGACATTTGAGAGTCAAATGACCACAAGACCTTTTACCTGGAAAATGCAGTTTACTTGCAACTGTTTCTCACTTTAAGTTTTCTGGGACTGATGCTGCTTTTCAAAACCGTCTGTAGAAGACACTTTGGAAGCAGCTTTTGCTTGGGCTCTCCTTCTTCCTTGCTGCAATTCATTTTCAAATTGATTCTAAATAGATGTAGGCCTTCGAAGAACTATTAGTTGATCAACTAATTATTCTAAAGTACTATTAAGTTAATTCACATTATTTTGTAAATTATTCTTCTAATTATGGTTGCTTTATTTTAAAATTATTTGAAAACTTTCAGGTTGGATATTAAAGAAATAGAATATCAAAACAATTAGTCGTTTGAAGCTTTCAGAGGACTTAAATCAACAATAAAATTTCTAAATGGGGAAAGTTGAGGTACAAACTAAATAAATATTAACAAACAAAATATATAAGACTTAATATTAAAATTCTTCAGTTATTGGTTTAATTACCACAGGTTATGGGGAAGTATTCAGGTTGGACTTCTAATTTTAATTATAGAGATTGATATATTGTGATCTTCTTTTGTTTTGTTTTGTTTTTTAATGTCAGGATATAATGAAACTGAGAAATTCTAAAACATTTTAAGATATGGTTTTAATAAAGACTTAAAAATAGCTTAAATAATTTATTTGTATACCTTTGACATATAAAAGGTAAGTATAGTCCAAATGAAAGAAAAAGACACTTTTCTGAAGTATTTATAAAGTCTTCATAATTTTAATGTAACAATATGTAAGAATTAAGAATATACGTCAATGAACAGAATTTGCAAACAGCCAAATATCTCAGTGCTACCATGGAAAATATGTTCTCAGTTCAAAATTCTATAGTGAACATAAATGGATTAACTAAAGCTGTCCAAATGTTCAATTTTGATAAACAACCACTTCAATTTCTATTTAATTTAAAAAATAATACTATATTAGAAAACATTTATTTTACAAAAATAACAGTGGCAGGTTATTTTTGAGCCATAAGGAACTAATTCAAATGTGTGAATAAAAAACAGGTTGCTTGCACAGGCTAATTCAATGTTCATGTAATTTCAGTTTCTATAAACTTACTTGAGTACAAATATATTTAATAGTAGTTTTTGAAGATTTATTTCTGAAATTTGCTTTTAAAACATCCTCATATAATTTATTAAAATTTTTGCTGAACAAATATATCAAATCATCTTTGATAATTTAGGATGATATTCACTCTCAGAGTATTCTGGATTGAAATTTAAATTATGTGGTCACCCAACCAGAAAACGTCCCAAGAATTTCACATTAGCTTATATTTTGTTTACTTTCCTAATAAGTATGAATGTAAAGCCAATAATCATCAAATATTTGGAGATGAATTCAATTTAAAAGAGAAAAAAATGAATATTAACAACGGAAAATCTGAGAGAAAAAAGAAGAAAAAACTGTGTGTTTATGGAGTTTATTATATTAACATTCATACTTATGATTTCTGGTTCTCATTATTTTGTCTCATATTCACATTATCATATAGTGTCTCTCCCTTACTCCAATATACCCTTGTCCCTGATTCTTTTGAGCTGTTATTGTAAAATATATTTTTATAAGTTGTAATATTCATGTTGTTTATATGATTGGTTTTTGAATGGAAAAAAAGGGAAAAAGAAAATATCTTTCACAATAATAAATATAATTTCCTTAAATGCATTTTTTTCATGTAGATTTGGATTACTCTCTTGTTAATACTTGCTTTCAGCCTAAAGGCATTTCTTAAATATTTCTTGTAAGATGGGTGTGCCAACAATGAATTCTCAATTTTCATTATGGATGAATGTCTTTATTTTACTTTAATTTTTGAAAACTAGATCTCCTTTACATAAATTCTTGGTTGACAGTTTATTTTTATGGTATTTATTATACTTATACATAATGGTAGGATTCATTGGGACATAATCTTATATATATATATATATATATATATATATATATATATAACATAATTTGATCAATTTCATTCCCAATATCTCTTGGTTCCCTTCCTTTTCCCTTCCCCTGATTCTTTTCCTCTACTCTATCGGTCTTTCTGTCAATAGTTAAATATTTTCTGTCATATGTGGAAGATAGAAAAAAAAGTAGTGAAAATATCATGAAAATAGAAAGGAGACCAAATAGATCAAGAAGGAGGGAGGATGGGAAGGGAAGAGGAGATTCTTTGGAATAACTTTGATCAATTTATGCTCTGTCCTTGAACACAAATGTACTACAATGAATTTTACTATCATATATAATTATAGTGACTAAAGAAAACTAATACTTCTTTCAAAACTTTGAACATGTCTTGGCACTGTGGTCTCCATTGTTTCTAATGACAAGGTGATTTTTAATTTTATTGGAGTTATATAAAGAAAATCATATTCTCTCCCTGCTTCCAGGTTTCTTCTCTTATTTTATTGCCAAAATTTTGACTGTGGTGTAACTTGATGTGAATCTATTTTCATGCTACTTGAAGTTGGTTGAATTACTTTGTAGATTCAATATTTTTGAGTTGTACAGTTTTCAGTGATTATAACTGCAAACATTTGTTTTCTACTCTTGTTTTACTCCTATTCTACTGTAACCCCATCTGTTTATATGTTTAATGGTGTTCCTCATTGTACTGACTGTGATTACTTTTTAAAATTTTTTATTATATTCTTTAGATCATATTATTTGACTTCTTCTATATTCAAATCTATATTCAAACAGCAGTTCAAAAGAATCAGAATCCCTTTTTTCATTCAAAAAGCAATCATATAAACAACATGAATATTACAACTTATAAAAATATAATATATTTTACAATAACAGTTCAAAAGAATCAGGGACAAGGCTATATTTCAGTTAGGGAGAGAGTTTTTGGCAAGTTCAAAGTCACTGCTGAGACTCTCTTCTGTAATTTCATTTTAGTTACTATACTTTTCATCTTCACAGTTTCCATTTCATTCTTATTTATAATTTGTTTCTTATCATCAACATTCTCTATTTTATGACATGATGTCATATCTTTCTCTAAATTTTTTATAGTCACTTTTCATTTGTTCTTTGAACACATTTATAACACCAGTTTTTAATTTTTTTTTTTTTTCTGCAAAGATCTCTCAAAGCCAGTTTACATGGTTTGCTCACCCTACCTAAACCCTGTGTAATGATTTTACTTCCCTATTCCTTTCCATGTCTCATAATGTTTGTGTGGAAAATTGAACATTTTATATAAAATAGCATAGCAACTCCTGATATTACATTTTCTTATCTCTAAGGATTGTTACAATTATTGTCTTCTTTGTGTTTACCAGCTTGTCTGAACTATTTCAGTGAAGTCTGTTCTCAGCTTGATGGCACTAGTCAGAAGCTGCAACCCTATAAGCTTAACCCTTCCTACTTTACCCACCATGATGACAGTGCTCTTAGATGGGTTTTATTTGTCTCTTTGCCTGATTTCCCTGATCACCTTCTAGCTTTCATCCTCTTTTGATATTACACCCAGAAATTAGCATCTAAGTGCTATCTGATTTATCTACTGTTTTTAACAGTGCTTTAGGGCATACATTTTTCCATATTCTGAGCAATTAAATTCTTTCTTCTTTGTAGGGATAATCATAGAGATATAATGTTAAGACCTGCTCTGCTCCCAGAAGAGCATCCCTTTCTCTTCTTTCTTTGAAAAATTTCAAACTGGTTTGAGGTTTAACTGTTGTTCTCTTGGAGCTGCCAACATTTAAATCTCTTACTGACAAAATTGCTCTTATTTTTAACTGCAACCTTTGGACAAAAATTTCAAACATCCTTTCTTTAAATATTGTTGATGCCAAACAAAAGACTCCTTCACTCACTGGGCAGAACTTTTGTGCCATCACTTCACAGCTGGAGGCAGGGACAGCAGTCCATTTCTCTGAGTGATACAGTTACTTTGCAAGCAGGATGGTAGGTGAGGATGTAGCCTTTAATCCTCTTGACCTGCCTCTCTCAGTATACAAACTGTCTTACTATCCAGCAAGAGTGAGGGCAGTTGGAGCCCTGCATTCTCAGTCTTGTACAGAGAGAGTTTCTACCATTTGATTAGGTGCTAGATGATTGACAAAAGGAGCCCAGATACATAGCAGCACTCCCCTGGAACTGAGCTTCCACGAAAGCAGAGGAAGCTATGAAAGCAGTCTGTCACTCCAGATTAGAAAACATTCTCTTAGACTGGGAACTGGAGAAAAATGGAAGCCCTGTCTTCTTTACTGTCCCTACCTGAAGTACAACTTTTATTATGCTGAACTGGGAAGAGCAAGGGGGGTGTACCATGGTTAAATGCCACAGGTTGTCATTGCTTCTAATAATTAAGCACCCATACAAAAACGAAAAAAAGGTTTTCCATCAACTACAAGCCCTTAGGATAAATTCCAAAGATACTAGATTGAGGGCATGTTTATATAGAATTTTCAACAGTTATGATTGTTTCACGGGAGAGGTCAGAGAGCTCCTCATACCACCGCTTTGGAAGTGCTTCTCATCACAGAACACACTGTTGATGTATAGGACTGAAATATAGCATTGCACAGTTCAAATGATAAATATGGTATAATTAATTCACCCCACCACCAACAAACTTTATGTCCTCTCAATTAAATAATCCATTTTAAAAATTAAATTTTATCTAATTTGTATACTTTCTGTGTTTTTCACTTTTGAAATGTATTTTCTCTTTCATGTATTAGTCATGATAGAACATAATTATTGTGAGACATTAAGTTCTTTCATAATTTAATTTGGTACAATTCTTGATTTCTTAGCTTTAAGTATACATGCTAATTATCTGAAAAACTTCGTTCTAGTATTTTGGTTACTTGTGTTTGCCTTTTGATTTTTGACATAAAGAAGTTCTTACTTGTATACATTCAAAAATACAAACATTTCTTTTCATGAATTCTTTCACTGCTTTGTCTTGGAAAGACCTCTATATTTCACAGACTTGAAATACCTACCTTAGTTTTACTTTGTGGTTTTTTTTTCAATCTGATTCTTGTTTATATTTAATTTATTTTAATCATCTGATGATTATTTATAAGAACTTGTTGAGGAAATAATCTAAGAAAATTTTTGTTCCTCAAAAATTAAGCCACCAATTTTACTTCTTTAACATCCTTTCCCACTGATTTAAGATAACATCTTTTTTCCTATATGAGAGGATTATATATTTTACACTATTTTACCTAAAGTTACATTGATCTAATCATTAATATTTTCCCACAGGTTTCAATATTTATTAGGCAAAAATTATTATATGCTTACAATTCTATTGTGATCTATTTTCCCAGATGACGTTGGAATACCTGAAACAAATTTATCAAGCATTCCCTATTGCACAAAATTAAGATGGTAAATATCCAAACATGCAGATATATGATAGCAAAAAAGTTCAAGCAGAGAAAATAACAAGTTTGATTAAATAAAAAAGGTAAAGCAGCTGTGGAATAAATGGGAGAGGGTAGTTGGAGACATCACAGAACTCACAGTGGCAGGAACCATACCACACTAACCAGATGATTTTCTGAATGCAGTGGATACCATAGACTGATTGTAATTGTAGGGTAGTAAAACAAAATAATGATAAAGAAAAGGAAAATATGAATCAATCTTTTGTGGGTTCTGCAAAAATGAGAGATCTTAGCAAAGGTATTTCATTCATGGTATCACTAATATCCAGGTTTTAAGACCAGATTGAGCTGGGAAAGGAGTAGTGAGTGCCCATGGACATTTACTTGCAATTGTTTCAATTTTCTCAGTAAATTAGGTGCACTGTCATGAGCGATGACAGTGTGAGATGTTAAAATTTGTGAAGTAAGATGAAAACATAAAATTATTTTCTAAGGAAATGGGAAAGAGACTGGCCAAAAATAAAGTGGTTTGTTTTTGTCTTAGCAATCTTCGCTCCAAATTTTATCTACCAAATAAAAATTCCACAAATTGCTTGAGTCAGGATTGATTCTCTGGTGTTATTTTCACTAATCTAAATCATCTTTTGGTGAAATAAAACCAAAATGAAGTACATTGAACAGTAATATAATATTCAAATACAGCAATTTTATATGTTGTAAACATACTCCAGTCCACACTGTATATACAATGTTACTTTGCCTCTTTGGAATCTATCACCATTCTGCGAAGATAAGATCACAAGTAAAACTAATCTTGGTTTTGATACTAAATAAGAATAATAATGATCCTTTCAACACAGTACTTTAAATCCTGTCATCAAATAAAGGCACTGTAGAGAAATATTTTTGTGCTCTTTAAAGCATGAATGATTTAACACATTTTACTACATTCTATAATACCTGAACACAATAAGATATGTTAAATAAAGAACTGCAACCTTTACTTCAATTTTGTTGCTTTTATGTATTTAAACCCGACCATTTATGCACTTTTGGTGATTTAATTTCCTATACAATCATACTTAATTGCTTGCCATGTCGTATAATGTTCAATAAAGCAAAGCGATGAAGCAAAAAATAGCAAGACCTCTTAGAAAGGTTAAAAGGAAACCTGTATTAGGACAAGAGTGAATAACACCTCCATGCTAATTACCACTGCATGGTTGAAGCTTATAAATGGTGAAAACTCTCATTAATTCCATTAAAAAGTAAGTTTAGATTTTATGTGGCCAGGCAAATTAATAAAACTTGGTGTCATATTACCTTTTAATGTTAACTTCCATTCTATGAGTTTTAATCAAAAGATTTTGATTGTGGAATAGTATGATAGAATGTATGTATAGTTTTTTAAGTCATAAGAACATGATATGAACATTGTAAAATATTTTTAAAATCACAAAATATTTCCCATTTATTGCTTTCAGAAAACTTCATGAGATAGTGTACATGTATTATTTTTCAGTGAACTGGCAATAAATATTCTTTGAGTTTTTTTCTTATTATTCCCTACTCTTTCAGCCACCTGGTTCTATAAATTAATTAAATTATTTATTTTTGCTTACTGTTTTGCTCCCCAAAACCCTATTGTCCAAAGTAAAGAATATCATATGTCTTTTTTGGTGTGTGTGGCACTAGGGATCGAACCCAGGGCTTTGTGCTTGCAAGGCAACCACTCTACTGACTGAGCTATCTCCCCAGCCCAGAACATCATGTGTCATTTAAGCAAATTAAGTTCTCATTAGCTTTCATACATGTACTCTCATTATTATGATTTATTTCATCTTAAAATAAATGGTATGGTTACCAGAAATAAGATAAAAAGTCCCAAAAGATATTATTAAAGGTTCTTGTGGTTGGGGTGGATATTATAAATTGTTGAAACATGTATTGAACTGAATACTCAAAAGAATATGAGCATGTTTCAGAAAGTGCATACAAAATTTTTATTAAAGCACTTAAAGATGAAATTTAAAATATGCATCAAGTACTATGCATATGAGACTATTTTTTCTTTTTCTTTCTTTTCCTTTTTCTTTCTTTTTTTTTTTTTTTTTTTTGTTGTTGTTGTTGTTGCAGTCCTTGGGATCAAACCCATGGCCTTGCACTTGTTAGATAAACTCTCTACCACTGAACTATATCTCCAGTCCATATGAGATTAATTTTAGTGGAAATTTGTGAACTAGGAAAGATAATGTTTATAATGCAGAAGAGGGTTTAATGGGTTAAAAATCACAGAGTTTAGATCTTATTCTGATCTTACATTTTTAAAAATTTGTTTTAACTAATACAAGGAAACATAAAAATTGTACCTATTAGTGGTATACCATGTAATGTTTTGATACATATATGTACACATGGCATGATATTTAAATCTGGTGAAACATACTTATTCTCTTAAAAATTCATCAGATCTTTAAAAATCCTTTCTTTCAGTCTTTTGAAATGTAAAGTACATTATTTTTCTTATGTAATTGTAAGTTGGCATTACATTGATCAACTTTTCTCCAACTTTTTTCCCATTCTTCACTCTTCCTGGATCCTTGTAACCACCATCCTACTCTCACTGTCTATGAGATCAACTTTTAGAGATTCCACATATAATTGAGATCAAACAATACTTGTCTTTCTGTACCTGGTTTATTTCATTTTACTTTATTTATTTCAAATTCATCTTTGTCATCATACATGAGAGAAATTCCTTGCTTGTTTCCCCCTTGCTTTTAAATCTTATTATTACCCCATCATCAATTGATACAATTTATTTCCATATTTTGACTGTTGTGAATAGTACTGCAAAGAACTTGGGAGTACAGATGTCTCTTTGACATGTCTCCTTTGGATATATAATCAGAAGTGGGATTCTTGGTTCATACGATGGTTTTATTTTTAATTTTTTGAGAAACTTCCATTACGTTTTCCCTAAAGATTATATTGACTTAAATCCCCATTAACAGTATACAAAGATTCCTTTTTCCCACATCTACATCAAAACTTGTCATTCATTTTTTTGATAATAGCCATTCTAATGAGAGTAAGTTGAAACTAATTGTGGTTCAATTTGTTTCCTTAATGATTAGTGGCATTGAATATTTTTTATATACCAGCGGGCTATTTAAATATCTTTTATTGAAAAATGTCTGTTCAATTCAATAGCCTAATTTTAATTAGTTTTTTTTTTGCTTTTTT
This sequence comes from Sciurus carolinensis, assembly GCF_902686445.1. Taxonomy (NCBI): domain Eukaryota; kingdom Metazoa; phylum Chordata; class Mammalia; order Rodentia; family Sciuridae; genus Sciurus; species Sciurus carolinensis. The sequence goes on along the minus strand of NC_062217.1, from coordinate 57,809,226 downwards.
GTTTGCTACTGAAGTACTTGAGCTCCTTATATTTTGAAAGTTAACCCTTTATTAGATGTGCAGTTCGCAAATATTTTTTCACATTTTATAGGTTACCTGTTCATTCTGTTATTTCCTTTATTGTGCAGAAAGTTCAGATTGTTGTAATCATATTTGTCTTTGTTTGCTTTTGTTGTTTTCTTTTGGTGTCATATCCAAAAATATTACTTTCCAGACTCTTGTCACAGATATTTTCCTTTAAGTTTTCTTTAATAAATTTCATAATTATATTTTCCATTTCTGTTAAAATGACATTAGATAGGAATTTTATTAAATATGTAGATTGTTCTAGATAATATGGGCATGTTAGTAATATTGATTCTCTTGATTATTGTTTTCTCTTTATCTATCCTTATGAATGCTTTCAGAAAAGGAATATATTCTCAGACTATTATTAGTTGAGAAAATAAATTCTTCTTATATCCCTTTTACAAAATCAGTATTATTATGTTAGTGCTATTATATTGGTAATATCGTTTTTTTCTTGCATCAATTTGCCATTATGTTGGACACTTCTAGTTAAGGAATATCATTACTCCATCCTGCACCTCATTATCATTTTCAGGGAAAAAAAAGTTCAAAGAAATAGTAGATACTCTATTATCAGTTGTGTCAATTACTCATATTTCATCAGAATCTGCTCAAGTATCAACCTCTCCATTTCAGTTTTTCCAGTCTGACTACCATCTTTAAGATTCCACTTGATTTATTCTAATACTCCAGCTGAATCAACTTTTCATTTTTAATGAGTTCTCCAAATCTAAGGTCCTCACCAATTATTTTTCCCCTCATGCATTAATGGCCTTTCTTCTTTTTTTTTTTTTTGAAATTCATCTTTTTCATTGGAATATACCTATTGCCATTATTATAGATTCAACTTTGTTGTATTTCTTTCCAGAATATTTAGCTCAAAATTCTCAATCTGTTTTATCTATTTTTTTCACATAAACAGTTGAATTTTATAAAACAAGCAAAAAGACAAATAAGAGCTGACTCATTTTCATTCAAATTAATGCGATTTCCAACAATATGTAAACCAGAATACACTATTATTTTAAGATCTTCATCCTCAAAACATGATTTCAAATTATGTGCTTGCCCATAATTTCCAATGAAAATACCAATTTGGTATTTTCCTAATGGTAAACTTCTCCTTAGATTGTTCTTCTGAAAAATTCATATGATTTTATCCAAATTCCATTCCTCTTTTCTGGAATGTAAAAAACAAAATGCTCTAACTCCTTTAGTTTATACTCAGGATCACATTGTCTATTGTTTTTCCTAAATTTTGCCTTTGTGGTAATTTTCTATGCTAGTAACAGAAAACTAATCCTAGTAGAGACACAATAACATAACAATAAAATGTCTGAGATGAAAAATATGGAACTAACAAAAATTTAGACTGCATAAGAAAGTTCAGTGATCTTGAACTTATCACATTAAAAACTTCACTTACCCTTTCTTACTAGTGGATTCCAATTATTATGAATGCATGTTCTACTGCCTGAGCTATTTATGTTCATATTTTGTGTTTTTAACAATCCAGTAAGCCCATGAATTTCATCATTAAAAAAAGTCATTTATAAAATTATAATATGGATTTACAGGGAAAAATAAAATTGAAATAAATTTACCAGATAAGCAAGTGGGAAAGGTGAAGATGAATCCTGCTTTAAAAATGTACATGTACAGATGCAGGATTAGTGATAGATACATGTATGTAATGGGTTAACAGACACAAATATCACCTTGTTCTGTCTGATGAGACAAGTGGAATAGTGATGAGTATATTTAGAAGTCAAGTCTTGGTTTCTAAATACTGTTTTCCAATAGAATGAACCAAGATCTCCACATAGAAATAGGTAATGTGCGGCTGCAGCAGAAGAATATGACTGTGAAGCAAAATGTAACATCAGAATAACATCAGACAAACTCAAACTGAAAAGCTACACAAATATCTGATCAATAGTGTTTCTCCCACAAGCCAAAATAATAAAAAAAAATCCCGAAAGACTGAAAATACTGTTATAAAAGAGAGAAAACAAAGAAGACATGATGACTATTGGTCTTCTTTGCTTGCGTAAAAAATGGAGTAGGAGCGTTAATGTGTTAGTCAACTTTTCATCACTCTGACCAAAGTACCTGATAAAAACAACGTAGAGAAGGAAAAGTCTATTTTGACTCAAGGTTTCAGAGGTTCATCCATGGTCAGCAAACCTCATTGCTCTGGGTCCAAAGTGAGAAAGAATATCATGGTGGGACAGTATGGCTGAAAAAAACAAAACAAAACAAACAAACAAACAAACAAAAAAAAAACACTGAGCGCATGGTGGCCAAGAAGCAGAAAGAGCAAGAAGTGACAGCAGGGAAGATGAACCCTTCCAGGACATTCCCCCACCTGACCCACCTCCTCCAGCCACACCCCACCTACCTGTAGTTATCACCACGACAGTCCATTCAATCTAGGATGGACTGATTATTTTATAACTCTCACAAACCAGTCATTTCACCTCTGAATAGTCTTGCATTAACACAGGTGGTGGAACACCTCACTTGTAAACCATAAGAGTTAAGGATAAGAACTAGAAATATTACTGTTAAGAATTTAGGTATCTTCTCCCTGATGTTTTCTGTTATCCATGTTTCATTCAATAGCATATTATTTAGTCTCCAGGTGTTGGAGTAATTTCTGTTTTTTATTTTGTCATTGATTTCTACTCTCAGTCCATTATGATGTGATAGAACACAAGGCAGTATCTCTATATTTTTGCATTTCCTAAGGGCTGCTTTGTGGCATAACATACGGTCTATTTTCGAGAAGGTTCCATGTGCTGCTGAGAAGAAAGTGAAACCGCTCGTTGATGGATGGAATATTCTATATATGTCTATTAAGTCTAGGTTATTGATTGTGTTATTGAGTTCTATGGTTGCTTTGGTTGGTTTTTGTTTGGAAGATCTATATAGTGGTGACAGTGGTGCATTAAAGTCACCCAGAATTATTGTGTTGTGGTCTATGTGATTCCTGAAATTGAGAAGGATTTGTTTGATGTACAGGGATGCACCATTGTTTGGGGCATAAATATTTACTATCGTTATGTCTTCCTGATTTATGGTTCACTTAAGCAGTATGAAATGTCCTTCTTTATCCCTTCTGACTAACTTTGGCTTGAAGTCCACTTTATCTGATATAAGGATGGAAACCCCCGCTTTTTTACTGAGTCCATGAGCGTGGTAGGTTTTTTTTCTCATCCTTTCACCTTTAGTCTGTGGATGTCTTTTTCTATGAGATGAGTCTCTTGCAGGCAGCATATTGTTGGGTCTTTCTTTTTAATCCATTCTGCCAGTCTATGTCTTTTGATTAATGAGTTTAGGCCATTAACGTTCAGGGTTATTATTGAGATATGATTCGTATTCCCAGCCATCTTCAAATCTAAAGGTTAGTATCGCTGGGTATAGGATTCTTGGTTGGCAACCATGTTCTTTCAGAGCTTGAAATATGTTTTTCCAGGCCCTTCTAGCTTTTAGAGTCTAGGTTGAGAAGTCGGTTGCTATCCATATTGGTCTCCCCCTATATGTAATCTGATACTTTTCTCTTGTGGCCTTCAAAATCCTATCTTTATTTTGAATGTTAGGCATTTTCATTATAATGTGCCTTGGTGTAGCTCTGTTGTGATTCTGTGCATTTGGTGTTCTATAAGCCTCTTGTATTTGATTTTCCATTTCATTCTTCAGGTTTGGGAAATTTTCTGCTATTATTTCATTGAATAGGTTGTTCATTCCTTTGGTTTGTATCTCTGTGCCTTCCTTAATCCCAATAATTCTTAAATTTGGTCTTTTCATGATGTCCCATAGCTCTTGGAGATTCTGTTCATGATTTCTTACCATCTTCTCTGTTTGGGCGACTTTATTTTCAAGATTAAATATTTTGTCTTCATTGTCTGAGGTTCTGTCTTCCAAGTGGTCTAGTCTTTTGGTGATGCATTCCATCACCAATTCTTACAGGTCAATGAGAATGATGATACAACACATCAAAATCTCTGGGACACTATGAAAGTGGTACTACGAGGAAAATTCATTGCATGGAGTGCATTCCAGAAAAGAATAAGAAGTCAACAACTAAATGACCTAACACTACAGCTCAAAGTCCTAGAAAAAGAAGAATGGAATAACAGCAAAAGTAGTAGAAGACAGAAAATAATTAAAATCAGAGCTGAAATCAATGAAATTGAAACAAAAGAAACAATTCAAAACATTGACAAAACAAAAAGTTGGTTCTCAGTGAAGTTCTACAAGTCCTTCAAAGAAGAACTCTTTCCAATACTTCTCAAAGCATTCCAGGAAATAGAAAAGGAGGGTACCCTACGAAACTCATTCTATGAAGCTAATATCAACCTCATACCCAAACCAGGCAAAGACACATCAAGGAAAGAAAATTTTAGACCAATATCCTTGATGAATATAGATGTCAATTTCCTTAACAAAACATTGGCAAACCGTATACAAAAACATATTAAGAAAATTGTGCACTACAATCAAGTGGGGTTCATCCGTGGAATGTAAGGATGGTTTAACATCCATAAATCAATAAATGTAATCCATCACGTCAATAGACTTAAGGATAAGAATCATATTGTTATATCAATTGACGCAGAAAAAGCGTCTGACAAAATACAACACCCTTTCATGCTCAAAACACTAGAAAAAATAGGGATAGTAGGAACATACCTGAATATTGTAAAAGCTACTTATGCTAAGTTCATGGCTAACATCATTCTTAATGGAGAAAAACTGAAACCATTCCCTTTAAAAAGGGGAACAAGACAGGGATGTCCTCTTTCACCACTTCTATTCAACATTGTCCTTGAAACTCTATCCAGAGCAATTAGGCAGACCAAAGAAATTAAAAGAATAGGAAAAGAGGAACTTAAGCTGTCACTATTTGCTGATGACATGATTCTATATTTAGAGGATCCAAAAAACTCCTCCCAAAAACTTCTAGACCTCATCAGTGAATTCAGCAAAATAGCAGGCTATAAAATCAACATGCATAAATCTAAAGCATTTTTATACGCAAGCGACGAAACATCTGAAAGGGAAATGAGGAAAACAACTCCATTTGCAATAGCCTCAAAAAAAAAAAAAAAAAAAAAAAAAAAAAAAAAACTTGGGAATCAATCTAACCAAAGAGGTAAAAGATCTTTACAATGAAAACTACAAAACTTTAAAGAAAGAAATTGAGGAAGACCTTAGAAGATGGAAAGATCTCCCATGTTCTTGGATAGGCAGAATTAATATTGTCAAAATGGCCATACTACCAAAAGTGCTATACAGATTCAATGCAATTCCAATTAAAATCCCAATGACGTACCTTACAGAAATAGAGCAAGCAATCATGAAATTCATCTGGAAGAATAAGAAACCCAGAATAGCTAAAGCAATCCTTAACAGGAAGAATGAAACAGGGTGTGTCACAATACCAGAATTTCAACTATACTACAAAGTAATAGTAACAAAAACGGCAAGGTATTGGCACCAAAGTAGACAGGTAGATCAATGGTACTGATAGAGGACATGGACACAAACCCACATAAATACAATTTTCTCATACTAGACAAAGGTGCCAAAAATATGCAATGGAGAAAAGAGCCTCTTCAACAAATGGTGCTGGGAAAACTGGAAATCCATATGAACAGAATGAAATTAAACCCCTATCTCTCACCCTGCACAAAAATCAACTCACAGTGTATCAAGGACCTTGAAATCAGACCAGAGACCCTGCATCTTATAGAAGAAAAAGTAGGTGAAATGTTCAACATGTCGGCTTAGGATCAGACATCCTTAACAGGACTCCCATAGCACAAGAAATAAAAGCAAGAATCAACAACTGGGATAGATTCAAACTAAAAAGCTTTCTCTCAGCAAAGGAAACTATCAGTAATGTGAAGAGAGAGCCTACAGAGTGGGAGAAAATCTTTTCAACTCATACATCAGATAGAGCGCTAATTTCCAGAATCTATAAAGAACTCAAAAAACTCTACACGAAGAATACAAATAACCCAATCAACAAATGGGCTTCTATAAGATGCAAGGTCTCTGGTCTGATTCCGAGATCCTTAATCCATTTTGAGTTTAGTTTCGTGCATGGTGAGAGATATGGGTTTAGTTTCATTCTGTTGCATATGGATTTCCAATTCTCCCAGCACCATTTGTTGAAGAGGCTATCTTTTCTCCATTGCATATTTTTGGCCCCTTTGTCTAGTATGAGAAAATTGTATTTATTTGGGTTTGTGTCCGTGTCCTCTATTCTGTACCATTGATCCACCTTTCTATTTTGGCACCAATACCATGTCGTTTTTGTTACTATTGCTTTGTAGTAGAGTTGAAGATCTGGTATTGCGATACCCCCTGCTTCACTCTTTCTGCAAAGGATTGCTTTAGCTATTCTGGGTTTTTTATTCTTCCAGATGAATTTCATAATTGCTTGCTCTATTTCTGTAAGGTACATCATTGGGATTTTAATTGGAATTGCATTGAATCTGTATAGCACTTTTGGTAGTATGGCCATTTTGACAATATTAATTCTTCCTATCCAAGAACATGGGAGATCTTTCCATCTTCTAAGGTTTTCTTGAATTTCTTTCTTTAGTATTCTGTAGTTCTCATTGTAGAGGTCTTTCACCTCTTTTGTGAGATTGATTCCCAAATACTTTATTTTTTTCGAAGCTATTGTGAATGGGGTAGTTTTCCTAATTTCTCTTTCTGAAGATTCATCGCTTATATATAAAAATGCCTTCGATTTATGTGCATTGATCTTATATCCCGCTACTTTACTGAATTCACTTATGAGATTTAAAAGTTTTCTGGTGGAATTTCCTGGTTCCTCTAAGTATACCATCATATCATCAGCAAATAGGGATAGTTTGAGTTCTTCTTTTCCTATTCGTACCTTGCATCTTATAGAAGAAAAAGTAGGTCCAGAGCTTCAACATGTCGGCTTAGGACCAGACTTCCTCAACAGGACTCCCATAGCACAAGAAATAAAATCAAGAATTAATAACTGGGATAGATTCAAACTAAAAAGCTTTCTCTCAGCAAAGGAAACTATCAGCAATGCAAAGAAAGAGCCTACAGAGTGGGAGAAAATTTTTGCCAATCATACTTCAGATAGAGCGCTAATCTCCAGAATCTATAAAGAACTCAAAAAACTCTACACCAAGAATGTAAATAATCCAATTGACAAATGGGCTAAGGAAATGAATAGACACTTCACAGAAGAAGATATACAAGCAATCAACAAACATATGGAAAAATGTTCAACATCTCTAGTAATAAGAGAAATGCAAATCAAAACCACCCTACGATTCCATCTCACCCCAATTAGAATGGCAATTATCAAGAATACAACCAACAACAGGTGTTGGCGAGGATGTGGGGAGAAAGGTACACTCTTACATTGCTGGTGGGGCTGCAAATTAGTGCAGCCACTCTGGAAAGCAGTGTGGAGATTCCTTAGAAAACTTGGAATGGAACCACCATTTGACCCAGCTATCCCACTCCTTGGCCTATACCCAAAGGACTTAAAATCAGCATATTATAGAGATACAACCACATCAATGTTCATAGCTGCTCAGTTCACAATAGCCAGATTGTGGAACCAACCTAGATGTCCTTCAATTGATGAATGGATAAAGAAAATGTGGTATATATATACAATGGAATATTACTCAGCCATAAAGAACGATAAAATTATGGCATTTGCAGGCAAATGGATGAAACTGGAGAATATCATGCTAAGTGAGATAAGCCAATCTCAAAAATCCAAAGGAAGAATGATATCTCTAATAAGTGGATGATGACACATAATGGGGGGTGGGAAGGGTTAGTGTTGGGGTTGGACTTGGGTTTATGGAGGGGGGCAGGAATGGAGGAAGGAAGGATTGTATAGATGGAGGGGAAGGGTGGGAGGGGAGGGGGGAAGGGAAAAAATGGCAGAATGAATCAAACAACATTACCCTATGTAAATTTATGATTACACAAATGGTATGCCTTTACGCCATGTACAGACAGAGAAACAACATGTATCCCATTTGTTTACAATAAAAAGAAAAAAAAAAAAAAAAAAAACAAATGGGCTAAGGATATGAACAGACACTTCACAGAAGAAGATCTACAAGCAATCAACAAACATATGAAAAAATGTTCACCATCTTTAGTAATAAGAGAAATGCAAATCAAAACTACCCTAAGATTTCATCTCACCCCAATTAGAATGGCAATTGTCAAGAATACAAGCAACAATAGGTTTTGGCGAGGATGTGGGGAAAAAGGTACACTCATACATTGCTGGTGGATCTGCAAATTAGTGCAGCCACTCTGGAAAGCAGTGTGGAGATTCCTTAGAAAACTTGGAATGGACCCACCATTTGACCCAGCTATCCCACTCCTTGACCTATTCCCAAAAGACTTACAATCAGCATACTTACAATCAGCATACAGATACAGCCACATCAGTGTTCATAGCTGCTCAATTCACAATAGCCAGATTGTGTAAGCAACCCAGATGTCCTTCAATTGATGAATGGATAAAGAAACTGTGGTATATATATACAATGAAATATTACTCAGCTTTAAAGAATAATAAAATTATGGCATTTGCAGTCAAATGGATGAAATTGGAGAATATCATGCTAAGTGAGATATGCCAATCTCAAAAAAACAAAGGACAGATGATCTCGCTGATAAGTGGATGATGACACATATGGGGTATGGGAGGGGGGCAAGAATGGAGGAAGTAGGGACTGTATAGAGGGAAAAGAGGGGTGGGAGGGGTGGGGGGAAGGAAAAAGTAACAGAATGAATCAAACATCATTACCCTATGTTACGCAAATGGTATGCTGTTACTCCATGTACCAACAGAAACAACATGTATCCCATTTGTTTACAATTTAAAAAAAAAGAATTTAGGTAACAGTAATATACTATTGTTGTTTTTTTATTATCTGATTTTGACAAAATTAAAATGGTTGTATAAAATATTTGCATTAAGGGAAACTTGATAAGACAACTACTGAATAAGTTTGGCAATATTCCATAAATATGAAACTATTTTAACATAAAAAATTTCTACAAATGTTATTTAAAACAATGCAGTTTTGCATTAGTAACACATGTATTTCCTTATTAAATAAAAAGTAGCAGCAAAAATCATAAATGCAGTAATTTCTGAAGAATAAGAATAAATAATGCTTAATTGAATTTGTAATAGCTATAATATTACTTAAAATGACTATTTCTATTGTTGATTAAATGATAGATATAATTTTGCTACATTAGTGATTTAAATGAAAGTTAAATTTGACTGAAAGTTAGCAAAAATAAACCCCCATATATTCCTTCATTAAATTTTATAAACCTTGTAAATTCTACTCATGAACCTCATACAGATGCTCTTGTACTTAAAATATGGTAATGTCCTGATAGGCTCATCATAAATTGAAAATATTGTTAATTCAAAAATGCATTTAACACACCTAACCTACTGAACATCACTGTTAAATAGCTTGGTACACTGTACAGGGTCCACTGTTTCTTCTGGTGATCGTATACATAGCTGCAGCTGATAACTACTGCCCAGCATCACAAGAGAGTATTGTGTAGCACATCACTACTCTGGTAAAATATCAAAATTCAAATTTTAAAACATGGCTTCTATTAAATGTGTGTACTTAACCCACTGTTTTAAACTATTGTTAAAAATTATACAAATTATAAATTGAGCCATCCTAAGTCAGGGACCATTTGCTTTAAGAACTCCTTCAGTGTTTTTCAGTCTTGAATATAAAGCATTATCTTTTTCTTCCAATTATACACTTTTTTTGTTTTTTTATTCCATCAAAACTTACTTTATTTTTTTGTGCAGGGGATGGGGTATTGGGGTTAGAAACCAGGGATGCTTTGCCACTAAACCACATCCCCAGTCCTTTTGTACTTGTTATTTTGAGATGAAGTCTCACTAAATTTCCCAAGTTGACCTAAAACCTGTGATACTTCTGCCTTAGCCTGTCAAGTATCTGAGATTATAGGCATGTTACACAGTACAAATCTTCATTAAAATGTCTTGAATTTTACTCGGGGTCTATCATCATCTATAAGGCAACTCAAACTCTGATTTGTTTTCTGAAATTCTTGTCAAGGTTAACAACAAAATCCATATGCCAAATTCATTTGCCATACTTGTCTGTGTCTAATTCAAATTGTTAGCTATATTTTATGTAGTTCTCCATGATGGAAATAAAAGAGTTTCCTATTAAAACTTCCCTGGTAGCCCCTATTCCTAGCTCTCTTCTTCTTATGATGGTTGCTCACTCTCAAATGAGTTTGCTTTTTTGTTCTCTCAACAAATATTTAAGACCAGCAAAATACAAACAAAGATTTGTGTTGTATTATTCACTATAACATGAGCAGCACTGACTGGAAAAATTCTGTAGATCTATATTTATTACATATTATGTTGTTTTGTGAATATGGATAGAAGCATAATAGGTGAATCCATAAAGTTTTTGCTTTATAAACCAAAATGTTCCTTGAGAAATCATATGTTTTAGACTACTAGCATTCAGTTTGTTCAAAGTATGAAGTATAATGAAAATGTAATTCTTTGGCTAATATTGTTGTGATGCCATAATTTTGTCAATGGAATAATTATAGCCATTTTCAAAAATTTCCAAAGCATAGATATTGCCTCAGAATGCCAAGAGTGATAGCCATTCTTCAATGGTTTTCTTAATAAATAAGTACCTCTTTAGGCAGAGCCTATATAATGTTTTCAGATTATAGTAATATGAGCTCAGAAGTGAGAATTTAAGGAAGAAATAATGGAGCAATTGATATTATATACATTCTAAAGCAACACCATCTTTGGGAAATTAACTCTTCAAGGTCATTTTTTGGTCTATGTAATATAAAAATGTTATTGATATTTCTTTTAATTTTGCTATAATTTTGTTCTAATTGAATACATTATTTTTCATTGCTTCTCAGATGACATTTAGTAACCCGTTATTACTTTTTAAAATAATTTTATTTTAATAACCTAAACTAATATTTTATTAAATACATTTTATTTTAATAGGCTACATTAATATTTTGTTAAACAAATTTTATCTTAATAATCTGAAAGAGAGAATTTGAAAGAACTTCATTGACTTCAAGACATGGATTACTAAACAGGAAGTCTATCACCCCTATGCAGTAAAATAATATTCTAAGTATCATGTAGACAAGTCAGAAATAAATTGCTGTTAAGAATTGTACTCACCAATAACTTTTTACATACTTTTGAAACAAAAGATGTACTAGGTATCCTAATATATTTTCTAGAATGTCACAAGATGCAATTAAATGCTTCTACTTAATAGCTTTTTACTTTGGACAACAGTGGGTGACTGGAGGATATTATAATAATGTTAACCATTGTCTGTCAAATTAAGGAATTTAGCAAGTAAAACTACAGACAAAAATTGTTTATTCCTCTCTTTCTCTATGTCTCATCAAATCATGTCTGATTATAGCAAGATTCCCTAGTATTTAACTATTATTGAATGCAGTAATGAAAGAAGCCATGGAGATACTTAATTATCCACACAGTGGGTGTCCAATGGTGAAGCTTCTTTTTAACCTTTTCCTCTGTGATAAGATAATTACTGTCTGGAGCAATTGCTACTAATATAAATATTCACTGATTGCAAACTGTGGCCTAAAGGCTGTTACTGATAAAAGCTTCTCTGTGACCCTGTGGGGGTGCCATTGCTCATTTCTAAACAAATAAGGCCTCATCAACCAAAAACCATCAGTGTTTCCAAATCCAGAAAATTTAAATAAAATTAGAAGATAATTTCTGGTGAGGCATTATGAATCCATCTTACTAAATCAAATATTCAGTAATGTTTGTTACTTTTTATTTAAAATAGACCCAGATAATCATCCAAGAGAATATGAATCTGTATTAGGATGATTACTGTGTTATATATTCATAAATTCTCTTGAAAATGGAATGCAGATTCTTTTCTCCAGGCGCTATTTCTATCCATCTACATTGTTGTATAAGGGAATGTTTCCTTGCTCAGAGGAGTGTAATCAATTAGCATTTTCTTAATATACTAAATACTCCACAAAATATTGATGGCAAATGCAAACAGATGGTACTTGGATGCTTCATCAATTCAGTTCTGAGAAATGGTAAAGATTTTGACCCTTAGAGATTTCACGGTTCTTTTGAATCAACACAGATAAAATTTCCTCTAATTTGTCTGTTTATGCAGTACACTAATATCTTGCTCAAACTCCTTCAACCTTAGTAGTTCATATATTTCTGGATTTCTCTTCCTCTGAGAATCAGAATACTTGACTAAAACTCTTCATTATTAATCCATTTTGGATAATAAAATGTATACTGTAATGTGACTAAGTGGATGAAAAAGAATATTTTGAAAGAAAAAATATTTTGTTCTCCAAATTTCTTGGTAAAGTATATATAGTTACACAGAAATCATCATTGCTTTCATATTCATGAATAAATTAGAATGAATATTGAATGCCAGTGTAATTCTCTTGAAGGCATTTGATAAAAGGAATTTAATAAATATAAGTATATAACTATATTAAATTTCCTACCTCTCAAACTTTCCTTGTGTGCCTTCTTGCAACTGATAATCCAAATTTGGCAGATTCATTATGATCTCGACATTTCCACATGCCTATAATTACTGAATTTAAAAATTTTATGTAGAGATAGAGTGGAGATAAAGTGGGTCATTGTCGTTGTCTACAGTCTCTTTGCAAAACTATCCTATTTTCCTGTAGAAAATTCCAGCAAACAAACCACTAACTCTGACTTTGCCACTCGTTTATATTTTTTCCACCTCTCACTTATTTTTTATGTGGTGATCTGTCAAAATTGTTTGTGAATTTCAAAATTGATTCAGTTTTCCTTCTACCCAATTCTTGTCATCATTAAGTATGACTTCAACATCGTGGATTCTAGACTGAATTATTTGACTAAATAATTCCTCATGATCTCTTTCATGGAAAATTTTCTACTTCCTTTTATCATATAAACCTTGAAAATTATCATCATCCATATTCATAACTACTCAATTGAAATCCATAATTCAAATATGTGATTTTTGGCTAACTTTCTCTCTTTTAAATTGCTTGTTTGACTACTCCCATTATGGTCCCAACTAAATTTCATTTAACCTTTGATCACTGACATGACTAATTAGTCCTCTGTATTCGGTTCTAATTCATACCAGTTTTCACAGCCAGTACTTTCAGTAACAGCTAGGTTCCTTCTACTTCTCTACTATTTTATTACATCAATCTAGTGCAAAACCATTACTGGGTGAATCTGACAATTGTTTTTTTCCCTTGCCTACACCTGATAGTTATTATTCTGGGAGAAACACATGTAACAGTACATACACATCAATTTCACATATACTCAAAATAGCTAGAATTCTGCACGTGTTACAAAATTAGGCTATAATTTTTCTAGCCATTCTACCACATGGATAAAAAATATATTTTGAACTCCCTTCTCCTTCTTTATCAAACTTCTAATTCAATTTACAATAATCATTATGTCATTTATTTCATATCACCCCCCCTTGGATGATCTAACTCTGCAACTAAAAGATAAAATGAAAGCTCACAGACTACCAAAAATATAAGGCAAAATACAATTACTACCATCTTTCTACTTCCTGAAATGTGTCTGTACAGTTTGGATACTCCTTGTATGTATACATAATAACATGTTCTCTCTCAAAATGTAGGAATACTGTGTGTGTGTGTGTGTGTGTGTGTGTGTGTGTGTGTGAATATGCTTTTAAATTAATGAAATATTTTTGTGTTCATATATATTTTTCACATTCTTATTTCTCAGACATATTCTAATATAAATATATTTTTTCTTTTTTACATTCTTAATGTATGTGTTCTTACAAAATTCACACATGCTCAACCACCTTCCTTGAAAACTCAATATTCATATGAAGAATTAGAAAGCAGAAAATGCTTGATTAACTCTTTCTGTTCCACATCACATTTCAACTACTAATCCTATCCTGTACCCATTGACATCTAATTTCTCGGATGTGTGGTTTCTACCTATGGTGTTGATTTTCTTTTCTTCCAACTGTATTTTAATCCACTACAATCTCATGATGCTATCCCACCTGTAGAACTGCTCTTATGATAGTGGTATCTCTAATTCCAATGAATATTCATGACAGAATCTTAGCTCCTACCAATGTTCATATTCGTCAGTACACAACTAAACTGCATTCCCTAGTCTTAGAAATTAGGTGTGGACCAATAATAGTTACAGTCAAAGGTATCAACCCAAGTGTCACTTATGGCCTTTTATGTGCATTTGTGAGCCTAAGATTTTATGGTGAATTTGACTTTTCTCCAAACGTTTTCACTTTTCCCATTCTGCTGCCTATATAGACAAAGATCAGAGATATTAGGGTTGATGAAGATAAGACTTAGAAGACATGGATCCCTGAGTCATCACATGAGGGAAATTCACTTACTAAGGAACATATAATTGACAGCAGAGGATAAGTAATAAATACATAATTATTGTATTTGAAACATATATTTTCATTTTGAATTTTATGTACTCTACCCACCTAATAATTTTAGTATTTGGTATTTGTTCTGCTTAACATCAGCAAACTGATCTACAATGCTGATTAGAACACCTTCATTTGCATTGTTTTTTAGTATTAAACACCACTAATGTTGCTGCTAACTCATTTTCTGCTTCTTTGCTGGCTTCTACAATATTATTAAGCATTAATGTTTTTAAAGCTCAGATGAGAAACTATTCTTCCATTAATCTATTTTTGTCCCTTGGTAACCTCACTCAATTATCACCTCTGTTTAAAATTAGTTTCATGTGATTCAGATTCATATATCCAAATTATTACTTAATATCTTTACTGTAATTTCTCAAGGTCACCTCCTTATTACTACGTGAATACTGAAATGTTGATCAGGCTCCACTCCTCACAAGCACTTTTTCTCAAATATTTAGAAAATTTTGAAATATAATACAGACATTGATGGATGTCTTCAATAAAGAATTGGACATTACTTAGCCTTTAATAGGTAAAATAAAACTAATTTGTAATGTTAAAGATTTTCACATATGTTCCTTTCAGATGTTTTTGAAAACCATGATTGTATCTTTTAAAAAATTAGTTCAACAAATTACTATTACTCATTAAATTCTGAAAACAAATCCAAAAGTCTTGCTTATCAGTCCTCATTTATAGCACCAATTCCAAAAATAATCCTTTTGATTTCACTTTTTAAGTATTTCTAATATTTTAGAACAATCTCTTCTCTTTTTTTCCATTATCTTAGTCAGAAAATTATTATTAGCTAGAGAAGTATCATTATTTTCCCCAGAACAATTGCTACAAATATTTCCTATCCATTCCTCCCCTTCTGTAAATTCTTCTAAACGCTGTATTAAAAAAAATTAAATTCATGAATTCACTATTGCATTTATTTAAAATTTCAAAGCGCTTTTATAATAAAAAGCAAAGTATTTAAATTTTTGCAAGTTCTTAACCTAACCTACCTCAGATTTAATCTTTTACCATGCCACACACAATCTTATTCACATTTGTCTTATTTCAACTCCAATTTGTCATTTGTCATGAACCTTCAAAATACCAGACATTTGAAAAATATGTTTCCTGCTGCTGGGAATGATCTCTCTACAGCAGCCTGCTCCAACTGGTCATTTCCCACTCAACATATAATGTGTTTCAGAAATTTCAAATAGTGCTGCCAGTCATGTTTTTGCTTACTTTTTCTTCTTTTCTTTCTTTCCTCCCTCCCTTCCTTTTTTCCTTCCTTCCCCCATCCTTCCATCCTTCCTTAGTTTCTTCTTTTTTTCTCCTTTGAATAAAAAGCTCTGTAACAGGTTAAAAGTTTGAATCATAAAGCAGGTATATGATTATGTAAATTTATTTGTCTGTAAATCATTTTACTCAGGCAACAAGTCCTCTGCACTGCTAAGTCATGCCAAATATATAACTTTTCAATTGTAGTAATTTTTTAGATTTTAATAAATCATTTCAAATTGTCACTAGTAGTCAATTTGAATTTTCAACTCAGTTTAACATTTTTCTTGCTATTTCTTTCCCTTTTCTTTCTTTCTACCAGTTATAAATTCTTTGATAGGAAGAGAGAAGGGAAAGGAGATTATACAGTTTTCTGGAATGTAAAGAATATGCATTGACTTTATGTAGCTTTTCTTATCTCCTCTTGGGCATTTAATATTTGCCAGTAACAAAGGTGAGGTTGCATTTCCAAGTATAATATAATTACAGTGGTCAATTTTTGTTCATCCCTCTTACTCTAATCCCTGTGTTATCTTGCTCTTGACCAAAATTTCAATGTCCTTTAATGATATAAATAGAAAGAGATGTAATATGCTGCTATATATTCCTTGCATCTTCATAGCCAAATAGCAGTTCTTATGCTCAAGGGTTTGAAAATGTGTCTGGGGTTTCTTTAATATCCTCCCCAGCACCAACATAAGGATAAGCTTGTATACACACACACACACTCACACAAAACTAACTAGGTTTGGGGCTATCAGAAGCAACAAATACAGGGAATTTTTCTCAGTCATGCAATGTGCTGTAAATTTTAATTTTTCTATCAAGATGTTATATGCTATCTTAATATATTCCTTAAACATTTTTAAAGCTAGTTAAAGCAAAAGTATATTTGACTTGTTTACTTAATACATATAAAAGACTGGGTAATTTACATGTATCTCTACTTAAAAAATACATAATATTATGTTTATCTGTCACTTGAGTTTGTTGTTTGCTCAAAAGAGCATATATTACTTTGAAATTTTCAGCTGAGTACCTTCAGTTATCTGCAAAATACCCAGCTATATTTAAAAAAATGCACATCATTGTTCTACAATTATTCCCTTTGAAAATATGTGACTTTGAATGAATTCTATGTCTATTTCATCCAATTAAATGTGTGTGCTATGTAGAACACTAATAAAATGTTAAAATATTAATATTGATTAATATTTCAATATTAATATTAATCAAAAAGTAGGGTGAGTGGTGCATGTGTTCTTGTGTTTAATTATGAATAGAAATTATTTGCTTTTGATTTTTAAAATATTTACAAGCATCTCTAAGATCATTAAAAATCAGAATTTTATTTTGGATAAATTCTAAACACTTCATACAAATGTAAAAAGCAGCTTGGTTGCTTTGGATAAATCTTGTTAAACTTTATATTTTCCCATTCAATTGCACATTTTCATATCAGGGAATCGTTATATGAATCTTGAGTACAAAACTATGTATTGAAAAGTATATTTTATTCTTGAAACATTTTTCTTAAATGTCTTTTGCTCAGAATACTTCTTTTGCTTGTCCTTAAATATTTGTTTAGAACACCATGGAGACATATTATAAAATGTAGTGAAGTATGTCTGTTTTGACTTAATTTTCTCTCCCTCATATTCACATGTGGGTGCCCTAACTCTTAGTGTGACTGTATTTGGACAAGGAATCATTAAGGAAGTAACAGGCTAAATGTGGTAATAAAATGAAATTATAATTCAAAAAACCTGGTGTCCTCAAACAAATAAACACTAGGCATTAACCATGCATAGAAGAAAGATTGTGTGAAGGCACATTAAGAAAGCATCTTCGTTAAGTCAAAAAAAGTGGTCAGACCAGCTACCTACCCTTCCAACACCTTGATCTTAGAAATTTTAGTCTCAGAACTATGAGGGAGGATGTTACTACTGTTTAATCACCTAGTTTGAGGTATTCTATCATAGGCCCCTGAGCAGACTCATAAAATATCATTGTATAACAAAAGTTCTGGAAAGAAAACACTTTGATATAAAATATGAAATGATTTAATTTATAAAATCCTGATAATACATGGCATTATTCCAACTTATCACTAGAAATTTTGGAACCTGATATGGTAAACAAAGCAACAACAGTGTTACTAAATGAGAGGAAAAGTAAAACTAATTCGTTATATTTATATATTTATATATCATATATTAACTCGTTACATATATTTACTTATAAAAGGATACAAAATTTGTTTTCATTAGGAAAATATCTTCTTCAATTAATGTGTGTGAGATATGTCCAAATTGGACTGTATAAACCAACTTTCCTGTGTATAAGTTATTGAATTTAACATAGCAGATTTTGCAAAACACCAGAATATAATCACTTACTCCTTAAGGGACCTTGGAACTTACTGACATAACTGGTTGTGCTATTGTGCAGAGTGTTGCCTAGAGGAGAGTTTTAACAAGGCCCAAATTGTCTTTTCCAAAGTGGCAAAAGTCAATTGTATTTTTTCATCAGAGAAACTTGTCCTAATAGAAGAAAAGCCACAGGGCCACCTGAGACCCTAGCCCTTGTACCACACATTTTTCTTTTCTTAGCTTAAAATAACTTTTTTTGGTACCTCAACATTAAATCCTCAGGTAGGTTATATTGATGATAATATTCAATAACATTAGTACCCTAATTTGGTCTATTCACTTCTCAACTTGCTTCTACTATATTTAGCATAACTATCCTTCCTGAATTAGCTGGCTCAAGACATTGTAGGTAAACAAAGACATTTATATTGTAATCCTTGATGACAGACTAGAAGATAAGATGGTGGATATGGGAGAAAATGAAACAGAGAACACTATCTCACCAGATTATCCTATGACTGATACAAGTTTGATATCAACAGTATACCTTATCTGAAGTCAACTGATCATGGAGTTTAAAAAATATGCAAAAGTAAATAGAAAAACTTCACATCTATGCCTAGATAAAAGAAATGAATAAATGAACACTAGCAGAACCAATCTGATACAATCAAGTACCAAATCACTTTCAATACACTATGGTTTGCAAAGTAAATGAACCAATTGTCTAATTACCACATTGTCTTCTTTGTAAATAAGTAGGATTCCTTGGCAATTACGATGAACACTTCAAATTTTTTAACACCTTTTTTATTTTTACAGACTGCATTTTGATTCATTGTACACAAATGGGGTACAACTGATTTCTATGGTTGTACACAATGTAGATTCACACCATTCATTTAATCATACATATACATAGGGTAATACTGTCTGTTTCATTCTACTATCAAATTTTTGAAGCAAAAGAAGTTTAACTAGTTCTACACTGTAATGGTTAATTTGAATTGTCAACTTAACTGGATTAAGAGATGCTGATGATTAAGAGGTTTCTGGGTGTGCCAGTGAGGGTGTGTCTTGTAATGATTGGAATGTGTGATAGCAAATTGATTTGGAGACCCTCACTAAGCATGGGTAGCACTATCTAATAGGATGGTGACTTGGATGGAATAAAAGTTGAAGGAACAAGGAAATCAGCAGCAGATGCAAGCTCAGTTCTTCTTGAATGGGTTATTGATTGCTCCTGTGATCACCCAAGGATTTTCACTCTTCCAAAATGGACTCTGACAGTGATTCTCCAGGCAGCTTCCAGAAGTCTTGGGTCTTGGACTAGGGTAGCACTATTAATCCCTCTTACTCTGAGGCTTCGGCTTCTTGGATTGTGCAGCTACTGGTTCCTCCAGCTCTCCATTCTGCAGACAGGCATTGTGGACTACCCAGCTTGAAGGTCATGAAAGGCAATCTAATAAACCCCTTTTTAAAAATAATCCTACTTCCTGTTGATTCTGTTTCTCTAAAGAATCCTATTAATACACAGAATTTTCATCCCCTACATAGGCCTTGATATAACAAACAAATAAGCATTTTTGATTTTTTGGTACAAGCACTCAGCAAGATATTACAGTGTAAGTGGAAGGACCCAAGACTATAGGAGCCATTTTCCTTCCAGGTGAATTCCATCTCTGTGTCTGTCTGACATGGAAAAGACCACTAAGCTTTCAGTTTTAATAATTGTGGACATCATAAAATTAGTACAACAAGACTAGAATGACTCAATTCTCAGTGGTGTATCTGAACAAATAGACTAAGCAACGATGTCCCATAAATGTCAATACCTTATTAAACCAGCAGTATAAACAGATAAGACATAGTGTCCAAAGTAATGACAGAATAAACAGGAAGTATTCAGTTTACAAAACTAGAAAAAAATGGTTAAAAATTAAGGAAAAAAATCTCGAGCAAAAACACTCTTGACCCAAACAATGGCTTATCAATGATTATTTTAAGATAATAATTGAGATGGTATTAGAAAAGTGATTTCTAACTTCACCTTGTATTAGATGAGTTTTTTTTTTTTTTTCTGGAAGCAAAATGTTGAGTTTGTGTTGAGTAGGTATCAAATATACTGATATCTTTCCCCCCTGTTATTTGTAACTTAAGAGCAGGATTAATGTTACACAGTAGCTCCAGTGTAAAAATAAATATTTTGCCAATATCCAAAATGCAATGCTGATACCTTAAGCAAGTAGTTTAGTTTATATTCTAGGGTAAGGTACATTATGAAGAACAGGTAATATGTTAATTTTAATGCTCATATTTTATTTTACTGTAGAAGTTTGGAAACTTTCTTAGTTTAAAACAGTTTTAATATTTCGATTTTTTTTCACTATGTCTCAGCTCAATATACATACCTAACAGTCCTCAAAGTTAATGCCATACAACTTGATTCATATCTGTGCTTTAACAACTCAGTAGTTGATGGGAAAAAATAATGTGCATGAACTTAAAGAGAAAATGTCATTAAATATTGTTAAATAATTTCAGTTACTTCATGGAATGCATTTTTAGGAATGGGCAGTGTTAGGAATCAGACTGAATACCTAGGTCTTTCTTCTCAATATACATTAACTTTCACATAATACTCACTTTTGATCACAACAGTTGTTGAAAATCCATTGACAGAAAGACACCATATCATTTTTAAATGTAGTATTAACATAGAGACAATGAACTACCTAGCGCAAATAATTCAAGCGCTTTTTTTGAAGATGTGGAATATTTCTATGATTCCATGAATATTTAATATATCGTTCTGAGATCCTGTGAGTTTGCCTAAGTATACCAGGGTACTTAGGAACACACATAGAGACCTGAGTCCCTGTTAAGCTGTCATTTCCTTTTAATAACTATAAATTCCTGTGATCTTATCAGCTATTTCAGAAATTATAAATCTAATGTCCACAAAATTTTGTGTCCACTACTAAAAGATGCTTCATTTATGCACACTAGACATGTGTAAATTATGGAAGGGAATAAATATAGTATCTCTCCTTATACATTCACAGTCTTATAAAAACTCTCTCAAATTGTATGTAAACATTTTCTACATTTTACTCCAGTACATTGCAATCTCTAACACTCATTACCGTCCTTTTTTAATTACTTACTTATGTTACATACAGCTTATTGCCCAGTGTATTGTTATCTATAGCTCTGTAGATCATTCAAGTTAACCTGTAAATGCTTCTACTATAAAATAAACAACAATCACCTCTACAAGAGAATAGCCAACAATCACCTCTACAAGGAAATTCTTATACACAGAGATCAAATGTGTTCATTTTGTTGGCACTTCAAAAACTTTTGAAGACGTTTTACCCTTGGATACTTTTTCATTTATTTCAATCTATAGTTATTGAATATATTTTAAATATAAATGAATTTTATAGTAACTGGGATAAAATGGCAAGAAAAAATTTTCCCTGAAGATTATGAAACTGATTCCAAATTTATACATGAACATAAATCAAATAAGAATGTCAAATATTTGAAAGAAGCTTTGTAAGCAATGTAAAACAGTAATTTTACTCAGAAGCCAAAAATCTTAGAACTTAAGCAGTCTGCTTTCTTCTTGAAAAATTCAAAGTCATGTCAACTCTCATTTTTAGCCTGTTGATGAGTCATTTTACTACCTAAGTCTGTGTGAAGACAATTATAAAATCTTATTATAATACTATGATTAAAGACGAGGGATATTTTAAATAATTCTCTTAAAATTTGGAATTCTAAGGAGTTAATGTTTTTTTAAAATTCATTGGATCTTCAATCCTGCCTTATAATATTAAAAGGGAACTCTCAGTAACTATTCGCAGAACAGCTCTCTTGGTGACCTTGAAACTACCCAGTCTCCATTCCCTTCTTTCTCACTTGTACTTCTCAAGAATAATAATAGAATATTCCATCCTAAGATGGAGAGGAACTGGGAAGCATTCAAACACTTTGTCCCAGTATTTCTAGTTGCCTGTGTACATAAACACAGAAAGGTAGCTGCTTTCCTGGGTCCTTCAGCTGTGTTGCAGGTGAGGCATGTATACAGTTGAGACTGTAGGTAACTCAGTCAGCTCTCCTGAGCACTGGGGAACTAGATTGCAAGGACCCCTAGACTTTTGTTGTTCCTTGATACCTATCTGTAACTAATAAACCCACTCCATGTAACTTGTTTGTGTGTGGATGTTCTGCCTCACTGGATTCTCACAAATGGCTAGCTAGTGCTTAGGGACTTTAAATTAGACTATTGTTCTCCTTACAGGTAACTTCCAATTACTTACCATATCCAAGGACCAAATTCCAGCACCTTTCTCTTATTCATAGACTGTGACTTTAGTTCCCATTAAACAGATAGCATTTAGACCTCTATGGAAGAATCTTTATGTTTCTATTATCATGTAAATACTTTCTATAGGTTCATCCATACCTTGAGTATGTTCTTTACTTCTCTCCTAATCAATTTCATGTTTGTAAATGGTGAGTATTATTCTGGAAAACAATAAAAGCATAGGAATTAAGTCTCTAGAATCAGAATGACTTGACTTGAAATTCCACATTCCTACATACTTAGCCAAAGATTTACTTATGAAAACCATGTAGCATCATGCATGCAAAATGATAAAATAATATTTATCTCCTCGTAGTTTTCTTGAGGATGTTTACATTAGTGTAAAGTTGAACTTATAAGTGTTATAATACAGAACCTATATTTCTTCCTTCCCATTCCCACATGCATGTTGGTATATTAGAAAGGGTATTTCCATTTTACATTTTCAACTCTTTTTAGCGCTGTTTCTAATCTTTTAATTATAAATGATTTTCTTCTCAAACCTTAGTTGTATTATTTTATTCTCATGAATTCTTAAATTCCCTGAGATAGTACCCTGTCATCATATCTAATGAAAAACAGCTCTTCCTTATCCTTTGAAGGGAATTTTCTCACTGTTCATTAGAAATATTATTGGAGGCAGGCATAGAAGGATTTTTCATTCTTTCCTACTGTATGTCTTCTTATTGAGATGTGCTGAAATTTTAGGAATATGAAATAACATTGTTTGAATTTTTACCTTTACATTGCAAACTGTTAATACACTATTGAAATATGTCTTTTTTTTATTTCTAAAAAATTGGTTATCTAAAGGTTGAATTTTATTGAACATTTTTACCTTGAATTTTGGAAAGACATATTGATCTCAGTTATAATTATTTTTACTCAACATTTTGCTGTAGGTCCTCAACAGCATATAAAAATACAAGATGCAAGGATCAAAGACAGAGGGTGGATATATATATATATATATACATATATATATATATGTATATATTTTTTTTTTCTTGCCGGCAGTGGGATTGAATATATAGTAAATCTAAAATCTTTATGGACAGATACAGGGTAAATATGAAAAATTGTTATATTTCATATAATAGGAACAAATTATTAGACATTAAAATTTTTAAAAGACATGCTAGTATAAACATCAAATACTCAGAATTATATTTTACAAAGGATGTATAACATTTCTTCACAGAAAATAAATATATCTTATTTGAAAATTTATCCAAACTTTATGAATGACCACTTACGCATTTTTTATTTGTTTTTGGCATCATGGATTGAACTAAAGGTACTCAACTACTCAGTCACGTATCCAGTCCTTCTTTTGTTTCTTAATTTTTAAATTTTGAGACAGTGTCTTGCTAAGCTTCCTTGCCAAATTGCTGAGGCTGGCTTTGAACTTGCAATCCTATTGTGTCAGCCTTTTGAGCAGCTGGGATTATGGGTGTGGACCACTGCACCTGGCCACCTAAGTGTTTTACAGTTTATTTTGTTATAAGGTTTGTTTTCTTCCTACTTTTAGAAATCTGCAATATAATCTACAGTGATTCATAATGTTCCTTGTGTGAGAAAGAAGCAAGGGGAAAATATAGTGAGTCAGCTTCTCCAACATGCTACTGACATCACACACAGGAAGATGAACTTGAGGCAGGAGATGTTCATGACAAAGTAATAGCTTCACTGTGATGAAGTGAAGGAGTGTGTACATTGCTTCTTTTCACCCTGTGAATTCAACAGAATAAAAGTTTGAAATAGTTAGAATCAGTGATTCACGATTTTATAACAAGGAAGAGATTCGCCTGTCACATAAATTATGAAAACACCATGCACACATTATTCCACTGGAATATTGCTTAAGTTATTCCACACTATTAACCTCATGCAAGCAGACCTTTTTCTGGTTACAAAGTTACATTCTGTGATATATGACTACATCTGAAAGTGTATTGTGATATTTCTTTCTTTTTTTCTTATTTGTTCTGAATGGTTGTACATGACAGTAGAATGTATTTATACATTTTGATCGATCATACATAAAAGGGGTGTGATCGCTCATTTTTCTGATTATACATATTGCAGGATCACATCAGTCATGCAGTCATATGTGTACATGAGGTAATAATGTCTGTTTCATTCTGTCTTTCATTCCTATCCTCATACCCTGTGATATTTTTAACATCACATTGGCATGTGAAACCATGAAGTCTACTTTTTTCATAAACATTTTTTCCTTTCTCTTTTTCTAACAAATAAATGTTAAGAAATACTATATCCATGAAATCTTCAACCTATGTTCACAGTTTGATATGATTAAATTTTAAAAAAGTTCATTAGCCAGCATAAATCCCACAGAATAATTATAACATTCTTATGTGAGACTAACAGTAGCCTTCCAAATAACAGTCTACCTACTTGGAATCTGGAGACAATATTATTGTGTTACACAAACACACACAAGCTCAGGAGAGTACTGTTCTAAACTAAATTAATCATTGCATTTTTTTTATGAGAATCCCTAAGAATTTTTTCAAAAGACTGACTTGTACTTAATATCTATACTAGAGAAATAAAGAATGATTTTAGAACAACTTCCAGGTTACAACACAGAAGACTAAGAATTAAAGTTAGGATGGTAAATCTGTTGTAAGTCAGTCTAAAAGGTGCTATAATTTGAATAACCTGCTTTCTAAAAACATTCATCAGGGTCAGCTATGACTGAGCCCTGGTCAGGCCACAGAACATGAAGTAATGACCAATATAATTATAGCAACATAGCACATCAGATAGCTGACAGATTTTCTAAAACAAATAAATATTATTTTAAAATGCTATAGTATAAGATGTATGAAATTATCTGATGATGACATGTCATCTTTCATTTTAAAAAGCTATAATATTTAATAGAGCCCCTGGTCAAAACATTTACACTGGAGATATAATTTACAATGTTATATGAATGTCAAGAGCAGGGTTACATATTCTCCTTTAAAGTTACTAAAATTTAAACAAATATACCACTAAAAAACAATTCTCCACTTACTGAGTCTAACAAAATTTAAACTTTTGAACTTTAGTAAACTTTTTAGAATAAACACAGAATGAATAAATTACACGTACAGTTTGATGATTTTTTAAAATGTAAAAGTAGCAAGTACCCAAGCAATGTCTCTATTCCTCTTCCCAGCTGTTATCTATCCCAAAGTTAAATAATCTGATTCCTATTGTCATATAAATTACATCTGTTTTAGAACTTTATATAAATGGAAAGACAGAGTTCATATTATGGATTTGGCCTCTTCTGTGCATTATTTTTTTGTTTGAGATATTTATCTGTATCATAGAGTGTAGCAGTAATTACTTTGCATTGCTGAGTAACATATTCTGTAGCAGCATCAATATGAATAATCCATTCTATTCCTGAATGGCATCTGGAATATTTCATTTTGGTGCTATTATGAAAAACATAGCTATAAACATTCTGTTATCTTTTCTTAATGCACATATCCATGCACTTCATTTTGATAAAACAATGGAATCACTGGGTGATGATAAAATCAAAAGTGTTCCAAACAAATTAGATGGATTTGCTCATTTCTACCAGCAGCATATGGAATTTCCTTTTGCACTACATTTTTGCCAATATTTGACAGTATGCACATTGAAAAATGTGCCCATTCCTGTGCATTTGGAGATTTGTCTCATTGTGTTTTAATTTGCATCACTATGATGAAGAGTGATGTTGAACATGTTGTCTCATTTTTGACATTTGATTATTCTACTTTCTAAAGTACATTTTTGGTTATATTTTTGTTTTGTTTTTAGGTTTGTTTACCTGTCTTTTATGTTGTTGTTTTCTTCTGAAGATTAAAAACTTGTAATTTCTCTGTATGGGAATCTGGTGTTAAATATCTACATGCTAATTCTTTTCTCTCTTGTTTGAAGGCACCATAATAAATCCAATAGAAATCCCTTCCTTCTCTCCTTGTACCCTTTCTTCCTTCCTTCCTTTCTCATACCACATTTCTTTAGGCCTTGATAGGTAACTAGCAATATTTATATTAAACCAATATTAAACAGATATGGTAATGCAGTTGAATAAGAGAAAAAGTTGTAATATTCTAGAGTACAGTGAGAAAACTATGGCTGACAACAATTAATTGTATATTGCAAAGTAGCTAGTAGAGAGATTTGTGAATGTTCTTAACACAAAGAAATAACAAATATTTGAGGTGACAAATATGCCTGTTACCCTGATTCTATCAAAACACATATGTACATATCTTGAAATGTCATATGATTCCCAATATATATGTACACTTAGGCCAATAAAAACAAAAGAATATATTTAACATTTTTTAAAAACAAAAAAAACATTTGTATACAATGAGTCAAAATGCAGTCTGTAAAAAAAAATAATAGCAACAAAAAATGCAAAAAAGAAAACTACATTTTGAAGTAAAGAATTTCCGAAAATACAAAAATAATCATAGAGAGGACTAGGGAACTGCTCAGTGGTAAGTGTACCAGCCTAGCCTGCTTAATGTCCTGCATTTGATAATCCATTATTGATAATAAACAAATAAAACCATAAAGAGATTTTAAAAAGTTTTAAAGGTACTAGTGATTACGGGGCTAAAATCCTCCAGATGGTAATTTTATTTGTGTTTTTTTTCAATGACACTGGATCATGAATATAAAGAATACTCTATCAATAGGGTATATAGGTGGGCTCTTTCAAGAGATATTTTCAGCCACTTCAATTACCCTCATTTTTTAAATGTCTACTCATCCCATCTATGTATATTGATGTATATTGCCTTACTCGATTATACAATTCTGTACCTGTTTAATGATTCGATATCCTTATTGACTTATTTCAAATAAATTCATGCAAAATATTGATATACGTTGTTACTGCTTAACTTGTAGATTAATATTATATCTCTAATTTGTTCAGTTTATGTTACAATGATGAATAGAGTATCGTATTGTATTAGAAAATAGTAGAGACACTGAACAATATCAATTCCATATTGCAAAGCAACTAAAATTTCAATGCTTCCTAATTAGCCTTATCATTTTCAAAATGACCTCTTTTATCCTTCAGGGATTCTGTTGCAGCAATATAACATAATATCAGTAGTTACAAAAGATTTCCCCAATAATTTGGTTATTCCACTTACAACTATGAAAAAAAGTGTTCAACACTATACGTGGTTGATTTGGTAGTATTCAAGTATGTTGATTACAGGATTAATTTTATATTTTCTTTACTGATAGATGCAAATCATTACATCAAAAAAAGAAGCCAATTCTAATTATTTGAATAGAAAGGAAGTATTCTGAAGTTTTAAAGATCATTCACCTTTCTATATATGCTTAAGATTGATATTTGGAAAATCAACTTTCATTAATACAATTAAAGTGTCAGATGGTTTAAAATAAATAATAAATATACTTTCTCCTCCTTATATACAGATTCCATATTTGTGAATAAATGTCCTTGCCAAAATTTACTTGCGTTTCCCCAAACAGTACACAGACATTTATGTGTTTGGGCAAAATAGCAAAACAATTGAGTCATTCAATGTACAAATTCCCAATTGAGGTTGAACAGGACATGTTCTAACATTTTGTTTAAACTCTTTTACTATAAAGACATGTCTTGTGTTTGTGTGTGTGTATGTGTGATTTATTTGTTGCTACATTTTTCTCTCCACATTTTCACATTTTTATTGGTGATTTTGCTCTAAACAGGCTCCTAAGTAAAATGCTAAAGTGCTGTCCCTAAGCACAAGCAGGCTGTAGTGTGCCTTACAGCATATTCATACATGCTCAGATAAATGCAATTTTAAAAAATGATTTCATTTTTTTTAAATGATTTCAAAGAATCATTTATAGGAGAAATTTGCAAATATGAAATTTCTACAAATAGTGTCATGACAGATTTGAAGGGCCTTCCTTTGACTTCTTTTAAAAGATTGTGAAGTATAACTCATTCCAAAGACTACATGAAATATATGTGTCCTGTTTAATGAATAAGAGAGTAACATCCGTTCCATACCAATTTTCAGGAGGACTGCCAGATCACCTTACAAGTAGAACTTCACTGTCTCTGCTGAAACAAAATCTTATCCCGGTATTCAGAGCAAACAGATCTCTTTTCCTCTTTATACCCTTACCTATTTTAGTGAATTATTTGAAATGTTAAATCATTATAATTATTTCTTTTTTTATGGCACTTATTTGGAATACAGTTTCATTTTTAGTAGTTGTGTATGTATTATGACAATCATTTTTGATTTACCAATGATAAATATTATTGGTACTTTCGTCCTGAACAATGTAAGAACCACAGAACATCTTAACTATGTTATTTTCCTTTCAAAAACCTGGTGTTTATGTGACATTGTGCTGTAATAATTAAACTCTTGTCTATGCATGTGTTTATTTAATGACACATGCCAATATTTCATTTAATAAAATCAATGTAGTATCTTGGTTTCGCCACATACTTCATATTTCTTTGTGACTCTTGACTTCTTCCTGCCACTCTAGTCTTCTGATTGGCCTGTGGGATGACATTTATACAGGTTCCACAAAGTCCTCTATTCTTGATTATATTCCATGTTATTTTACTAGGTCCTGGGGATTCATTTGTTCTCATTTTGCATCATTTGAATTTCAGGATTTGACAATTTCTGGGTTACCTAATCAACTTAGAGCTGTTATGGGAAAGCAGCAGGTGTGTTTCTAGTTAATTTCAGGAATCCCTAAAAAGGACCTCTTATCTTATAAGACCATTAATCTTTGTGCAGTATTAAAATTCAAATCTTGAAAATTTCAGTTGCAATTTGAAGTTAGAACCATCATGATTATAAATATAGTCCAAATAAAAATCATAACTTGGTGGTTGGAATGTCAATATAAAGGAAAGAAATAACTCAATGTATTTTTAAAAGGATTTGGACTGAGTAAACAGAAGAGTGTTATTAACAATAATAGAAATGAAGACTATCACACAGTCATTTGATTTAGGGCATAAAATAACATATTATAAAACTTTTAACTCTCATATATCCAAAATATGCACAAAGTGGAAATGTAGAATAACCAGTGGGACAAGACGTCTAAAGTTTAGGGAAAGGACCAGGATATAGACACAAACTTGAAAGTTATCAGAACATAAATATTTAAATCCACAGGGCTAGATGCTTATAAATGCAGACGAAACAGTGAAGAAGTACAAAGATGAAGTATTAGGATGCTCCAATCTTGAGGTGTGGAGTGGAAGTGTGGCAATGTAGAGTTCAGAGAGGTAAGAAGTAAGGTGTACAATCCTAAAAACCAAAGAAAGTGCTCCAAAGAGGAGTTGATGAGAATGAGAAATACTGCTGGTGGTGTCAAATAAGAGAAAGATCAAGAGCTGATAAATAAATCTATAAAGTGCAAGTTATTGATAATCTCAACAAAAGAAATATTAGAATTTTGGAGTTAAATTCAATGGGACTTACCTCTTAAAAGAAATGAGAAGAAAAAATACAGCAAGTATGCATAAGTTCTGTGTGTGTGTGTGTGTGTGTATGTGTGTATGTATCTGTCCATCTGTTTCACTGAATGGTACTCCAATGTTGAGGTGTTGAGTTGAGGTATGGCAATGTGGAGTTCAGAGAGGTAAGAAGTAAAAGAGGAACAAAAAATTAATATGCAACTCAAGGTGGCAAATAGAAGGGTTTGTCTTATTTTGGGGTGTTATTTTATTTTCAAACATTGGAGAAATATGTTTGTATGTTGGTGGTTATATAAGGGAGAAGGGACTATTGCTGGAGAAAAAAAAAAAAAGAAATTTGCAGGTTCCATTACAGGTTCCATTGCACAGGCAGAATGGTGGGTCTTAGGAAACAAATACGTCTTTTCTATATGGGGTCATAACCTGGTAGGTATTTAACATATTGGGAGCCTTTCAGAAATTTCACTAATGAATATGACAATTTGTGTGTGTGTGTGAAGTTGAAAAATAGGTTATCTGAGTATACAGACAAGAATGTGGTATTCCTGGCTTTAGGACACAGGAGAAAATATAAAGTAATAATGTATTGCCAAAATGTGAAAAGATCACATGCAAACACTGAAAGCCTTCTGATGTTAGTAACCTTGAAATAAAAGTGAGGAGAATCAGTATGATTATGTATTTTTTCTAATCAGTATATTTATTTTTCAATGGTTTGAAAAGTAAATATAAATCAATAAATAATAGCAAATCACTTGAATATTATAAACAATGAAAATCATGATTATGATTTTATTTCATGAGTTTTAAGTTAAATAAGAATATTTGAGAAGAATGAGGGATGAGAGTTCAGAACAGATTATAAAATATAGTAGGGACAAAGAAGTGTTGTTGGGCCATTAGGTGTAGAAAGTTGAAAAGAAAAAAAAAAACCTATAGTCAGAGGGTAGGATTCTTGAAACAGATTGTAGAAGATTAGCATTATTAGTAATCAGAGTCCAAACTAGGTCAAATTAAAATAAATTCTAGGGTTAGAATTCATTAGAAAAAAATGACTGCGAGAAGGTATGGAGGAACTATTTAGTTCAGTAGAGGGGAAAGCTGTGTTACCAAAATTTCCATCTCATTTGAGGTCAATGTGTTTTTGTTTTACAGAAAAGAGTGGAAAATGCTAGAAAGAACTATTTGTGAAATTCTTTTTTTTTAATTTATTTTTATTGTAAACAAATGGGATACATGTTGTTTCTGTTTGTACATAGAGTAACAGCATACCATTTGCATATTCATACATTTACGTAGAGTAATGATGTTTGATTCATTCTGTTATTTTTTTCCTTCCCCCCCACCCCTCCCACCTCTCTTTTCCCTCTATACAGTTCCTCCTTCCTCCATGCTTGCCCCCCTCCCACCCCCCATTATGTGTCATCATCCACTTATCAGTGAGATCATTCGTCTTTTGGTTTTTTGAGATTGGCTTATCTCACTTAACATAATATTCTCCAATTTCATCCATTTGCCTGCAAATGCCATAATTTTATTATTCCTTATAGCTGAGTAATATTCCATTGTATATATATACCACAGTTTCTTTATCCATTCATCAATTGAAGGACATCTAAGTTGGTTTCACAGTCTAGCTATTGTGAATTGAGCAGCTATGAACATTGGTGTGGCTGTATCTCTGTAGTATGCTGATTTTAAGTCCTTTGACTGAGGAGTGGGATAGCTGGGTCAAATGGTAGGTCCATTCCAATTTTCTAAGTAATCTCCACACTGCTTTCCAGAGTGGCTGCACTAATTTGCAGCCCCACCAGCAATGTATGAGTGTACCTTTTTCCCCACATCCTTGACAACACCTATTGTTGCTTGTATTCTTGATAATCGCCATTCTAATTGGGGTGAGATGGAATCTTAGTGTAGTTTTGATTTGCATTTCTCTTATTACTAAAGATGGTGAACATTTTTTCATATGTTTGTTGATTGCTTGTAGATCTTCTTCTGTGAAGTGTCTGTTCATATCCTTAGCTCATTTGTTGATTGGGTATTTGTGAAATTCTGATGGAAGAGTGGCATGGTTGCAGAGTAGATCAGAACAATGTTTACCCAGTGGCATGATAGCATACTAGATCAAAACTTCAGCCCATTTAAGGGATTAAAAAAGATATTTAGAAAGAAGGGGCTATATACTAGTAAAGACTGAAGTATGCCGAAATTTAAGGACTTAAGGGAAGGAGAAAATCTTAGTCAAAATTTTGATTAACAGGTATAATATTTCCATTGATAATTGAGAAAAACACGTTTAACCTGTACTTTCTAAAGTAATGATTAGAAATTTGAAAGTTCTGTGTCTGTTCCTGTAACTAAATAACAGGAGCAACCGTAGTCTCATACATCATAAAAGCAAAGGTGGTTCATTAAAGTAGCCCTTCTTCAAAAAACAAAAAGCTTGTGAGATAGGATTCCTTTAACTTTTCTTGTTTTCTAGAAGCACGAGTTTCTTCTTAAATTCAACGTTGAAAGAAAAATGATAGATGCTAATGATAGATAGAAATCAAGGTCTTCAAATAGCATAAATTAAGAACAAATTAAGATACAAGTGATGTCAAACTAATATTTCAAAAATAAAGGGTAGTGACGTAGGTATTGATTGATGACTACTTCTTAAGGAAAAACAAAAGTTGATAAAAATAAACTTACATAGAGGAACTATGGGAAAAAATGAAGTCCATAAAAATAATGACATATAAAGTAGGACATAGATAATCTTTACATGTTAATGATTGAAATCAGTAGGCTGCCATTTACAAGAGCAAAGTTATTTCTTAGATTCATGGCTGAAAAATTTATATAAATTAATTATCCTTTCTTGTTGCCAAGGGAACTATATATATTGCCTGGAACATTTTGCTTTAAATTTTACATACAGCAAAATCGAGTATTAGGATGTATGAAAATGATAGTTTCCGCTAATAATATTATAGGAAAAATGCTTGAAATTTCTCACAGATATAAACATTTTGAGGGCTGGGAATATAGCTCAGTTGGTAGAGTGCTTGCCATGTAAGCACAAGGCCCTGGGTTCAATACCCAGAGCCACAATGGATGATGTTGGAAAATATCATGCTAAGTGAAATAGGCCAAACCCAAAAAACCAAAGGCCGAATATTTTCTCTGATAAGTGTATGACAATCTATAATGAAGAGGATGGCAGTGGGAAGAGAAAAATGAAGGAACTTTGAATGGTGTAGAGGAAAATGGGGTGGGAGGGGTTCGGGACAGAAAGATAGTAGAATGAAATAGACAGTATTACCCTATGTATATGTTTGAATATGTGAATGGTGTGAATCCACTTTGTGTACAACCATAGAAATGAAGAGTTGTACCCCATTTGTTTACAATGAATCAAAATGCAGTCTGTAAACATAAAAAAACATTTTTAGATTCTAAGAAATGCATTTATGCATTGAAAATGAGGAGAAAAAATTCAAAGATGTATAAAACTAAATTGGTATGTACTCATTCATAATAGAATAGTTTAAAAAATACCTATCCATGGTTAAGACAAGATAGTATTGTGTTCTCACTTTTCCATTAGTGAGAATGTTTCATTCTATGACCATATCATGAATATATCTTGCCTGGTGTTTATAATAAACATATCTTCATTGGAGAAGATTTTACAACAATTTCAGTCACTTGTGTGGAGGTTTCCAATATAATTAAATGGCAGTTTTGATTTAGTTTAAAAGCTTTTTTTTTCCCCCTATTAATCTACCTGAAAGCAGTGTGGCATCCTAAAAACAGTTTCCTTGAAAGATGCTCAGGTTCTTTTGATTCTGAGTTAATCTAAAAATGCTCGTTATTCTGCCAAATACTGCAATCATTCCCATTGTTACTCATCCAGTTTGGATTGTAGTGTTTAGGTGAATAAATATTCAGTAAGATATGTCATATAAAATTCAATTGTTCAATTAATCTTTGTTCTCTTTTGCCACAGACAATGTAAACAATGCCTGCCTCTTGTAAACACAGCTTTTCAAATTTCCTTGGTGCAGGGCAGTTAAATATACACACTTCAATTAAAATGATTCAGTCTATATTTTCACCTTTTCTTCCATAAGTATCCCTACACAGGTAATATATATTGTTACATATATTTCTCCTCCATATCTGTATGTATATTTTACAAGATACTGAATTAAAGCAATGGAAATCTGAACTAATAAAAATGTGACTAAATATATTGAGGGAGATAAATTGGTTTCTTGTTAAAGAAATTCTTTATTATGTTTAGCAGACATTACATATAGTAAATAATGAAATCGGTCCAACAATACATGAAAAAGTATAGATGCAGCAATTCATTATTTAGGCAGGAATTAGCAAATAAATCATTTTTTAAGGACAAATGATTTCAATTATCATTTTAAAAGTACATCCCAAAAACATATTTTACACTGCAGCTGGTAACCCATCTAAAAATGACATAATAACAAGGAATTAGATGAATAAATTTTTAAGAATGTATTCCAATCTTAATGAGTTTGACTTTTGGGTAGGATTAAATTGTAGAATCAACCTCCAAAACAGATTTGTCTGATCTCATCTATGTAGTTTTATATGGGAGGAAAGTGGTTAAGAAGGAGACAAGAACCACAGTGTCAGTTTAAATGCCACTGCCACCAAGGAAAGCATCTCCAATATTGGCATCTACTGAACCTCTGCAGGCATCCACTTTCTCATCCGTAATATGCTGACAATCGTAGTTCCCCTATCAGTAGGTTTATGAGAGATGATTAAATTTACCAAATATGCTTCACATACTTCTTGGAACAATAACTTCAGCAAATGTTAGCTATTATTAATGAATGAATGTATTTGAATTTTTTGACAATTCAATTAAAGAACATATGCTCCTCAGAGTAGATTTGTAAAGGTATGCATAAGTTTTAAGCACGCTGTTGCCATGGTTGTTAATATTTGTAATATTTTGCAAACATGACGGAGTTAGTTTCCAAGATCTGGTAATGGGAAAATTTCACTATTTTAAGGTTTAATATAATTAGGAAGGTGTGCTTCTTTAATTAATATTTTTGAATGTTAGTATTATTTTAACACAAGTTAATTATTTCACATTGTAACTCCTTTTTATATTGGCTTATTATTTTAAGGTTTTAAGTCATAATCCTCAGATAGAGTGCCACAATGTCCACGTATTTGTTTAGTTTAAAAAGGTATTAGGAAATGGTATTATTTATTGCTATTTTCTTTTTTATATGCTAACAAATTAATTGCTTTAATAGATATTAAGTGATTTAAAACATAGCTTTAATAATGTCACAAGTAATTTGAAAAAGCATTGTTGTTACAACCAGGAATCAGACCTTGCAGTTTAAATTCTTTTTTTCTTGCATTCTTAACACTCTTCAGCATATCTGTGCATCTTTCTTTTGTACCGTTAGATATCCCTCATAACATTAAAATTTGACCCTATCCTAAGTTATCAGGAGCTAATGATGTATTTACTCCTGACTTCAATTAGGTGAATTAGCAATAAAAATGTAAGTGATTATAAAATAGAGTCGACTAAGACCATTGTGTTTGATTTCACTTTGCTTATAACCACTATTTCAAAATTCCATTAGCTAAATTAGAGGTTTATCCTATAACCCATTTCTCCTACGCAAATGGCAACTCGGCATTTGTGCTGATTGTCACTGTATAATTTTATGAGTTTTTCATTTAAAAAAATAAATGTAATTGTACCATCTATGGCAGAGAAAATGAAGCTATTCAACTATACTCTACTACCTCACAAATATTCAAATGAATATTACATATTTTTCTACTGAGTGGCTGTGGGTATAATGAGATTACACCTATTCCTAGTACATTTCTGGATAATAAGAAGCCACTACTGTACAAGATCATTTTCAAAGTCATTGAAAAGTAGAAAATGACTACAGCATACCAATAATGAGGGCACAAGTAAAATTGCTATTAAATTTTTTCACTATATCGCACCAAACTCTATGAAGAGAAATGGAGAGACACCCATTTTTTTTTTTATTTAGCTAATGAGAAAATACATGGAAAGAGGATTTTAATGGTCATTTTTACTAAGAAATAACCATGAATTTGACTTCAGGAGCTGCTATAAAATATTAACAATTTAAAATAGAGTATCATTTTTACTTACTAGAATAAGTAGCACTGATTTAACTTTGATATAGAGTTCAAAACTGGAAAGATAATAATATAGCTCACATTTTATGATAGTACTAGTCTTCGTACATGTATTATCAGTTAAATTCAGTAATTATGGTTAAATCTATTACTGTAGAGAAAATTCAGTACTGGTAAAAAAAAAAAAAATCCAGAATTGGTAAACCCTACTCCATCCAGATGTTTCTCTTTGTCCCAATACAATGTTTAGAAAAGCCACATGTGGGTAATGACTAATCTCTTCATTATAGCATGGAAAACACATGCGATTAAAAAACAAAGACAATTTTGTTTTGTTATGGTTTAGATATGAGGTGTCCCCCAAACGTTCATGTGTGAGCTAATGCAAGCAAGTTTAGAGGTGAAATGATTGGGATATGAGAATTTTAGCCTAATCGTAGCCTTAATCCACTTGAATGGATTAACAGG
The DNA here is from genome assembly GCF_902686445.1 of Sciurus carolinensis. Lineage (NCBI taxonomy): Eukaryota > Metazoa > Chordata > Mammalia > Rodentia > Sciuridae > Sciurus > Sciurus carolinensis. The sequence goes on along the minus strand of NC_062217.1, from coordinate 57,772,344 downwards.
GTGGTAACCATGGACAGGTAGAGTGTGACTGATGGAAGTAGGCTCTTGGGAACATGCCTTTTGGGGTATATATTTTGTCCCAGGTGAGCTAAGTTGAAGCTCTTTCTGCTGTCTGATTGCTAAGTCTTGAGCTACATTCCTCCACCACGAACTTCTGCTGTGATATCTGCCTTACCTCAGGTCCAAAGAATTGGAGTTGGCCATCTATGGACTGAGATCTCTGAAACCCTGAACCCCAGATAAATCTTTCATATTTAAAAAATTGTTCTTCTCAGGTCTTTTGGTCACAGTGGTGCAAAAAATGACTAAATCATTTGTCTCAGATATATTATTTATTCTGAATACCAGTTTCCTAGATACATTCACAATAATGAAATACTTGAATTATCCAAACTCTTATTTTTGTTTTCTCATTTAATATTCCCTCTTTGAAGTGCTGATGACTGAGACTCCAAAAATCTCAAATTTTTTCTTCTTTCTTACTGGTGCCTGAAAGAGGTTCATAAAACCTCTGAATCACTCTAAAATCTGCTGTTAGTCTGATTCCTTAACATCTATGCTGATGTAAATATTTAACCTAAACATAAGGTTCTAACCTCACTGTATCCAGTCTTTGAATGTTTTTGTTTGGACATTACTGAATTTTACTTGGTTATGTATGCTTTTGCAAGCAGCTGCTTCTTTTACAATACTGGTAACAAGGCACTTAGTATCATCCACTTCTTATCATAAATTCATCTGAGAGTTTTATCCAATTAGAAATGTTTGGGTTTCTTTTTATTTATGGAGGCTTATTTTGCCAAGAGTGAGCTCCTTAAGGAGAAATTATACTTGAAGCCAAACTTTGCATTTCAAATTCTGGAAATGGCTTATGTTCTTATATTTTCTTTTAAATTTTATTTTTATTGTGAACAAATGGATTATATCTTGTTTATCTGTACATGAAGTAGAGGCATACCATTTATGTAATCATACATTTACATAGGGTAATAGTTTTTGATTCATTCTGTTATTTTTTTCCTTCCCCCCGCCCCTCTCACACCTCTTTTCCTTCTATACAGTTCCCCCTTCCTCCATTCTTGCCCCCCTACCACACCCCCATTATGTGTCATTATCCACTTATCAGCAATATCATTCGTCCTTTGGTTTTTTGAGATTGGCTTAGCATGATATTCTCCAATTTCATCCATTTGCCTGCAAATGCCATAATTTTCTCATTCTTTATGACTGAGTAATATTCCATTGCATATATTAATACCGCAGTTTCTTTATCCATTCATCAACTGAAGGACATCTAGGTTGCTTCCACAATCTGGCTATTGTGAATTGAGCAGCTATGAACATTGATGTGGCTGCATCACTGTAGTATGCTGATTTTAAGTCTTTGGGGTATAGGCCAAGGAGTGGGATAGCTGGGTCAAATGGTGGTTCCATTCCAAGCTTTCTGAGGAATCTCCATACTGCTTTCCAGAGTGGCTGCACTAATTTGCAACCCCACCAGCAATGTATGAGTGTACCTTTTTCCCCACATCCTTGACAACATCTATTATTGCTTGTTTTCTTGATAATCACCATTCTAATTGCGGTGAGATGGAATCTTAGGGTAGTTTTGATTTACATTTCTATTATTACTAGAGATGTTGAACATTTTTTCATTTTGTCGATCTTCTTCTGTGAAGTGTCTGTTCATTTCCTTAGCCCATTTGTTGATTGGGTTATTTGTAATCTTGGTGTAGAGTTTTTTGGGTTCTTTATAGATTCTGAAAATTAGTACTCTATCTGAAGTATTAGTGGCAAATATTTTCTCCCACTCTGTAGTCTCTCCTTTTGCATTGCTGATAGTTTCCTTTGCTGAGAGAAAGTTTTTTAGTTTGAATCTATCCCAGTTGTTGATTCTTGCTTTTATTTCTTGTGCTATGGGAGTCCTGTAAGGGAAGTCTGATCCTAAACCGACATGTTGAAGAAATGGACCTACTTTTTCTTCTATAAGATGCAGGGTCTCTGGTCTGATTCTGAGGTCCTTGATCCATTTTGAGTTGAGTTTTGTGCAGGGTGAGAGATAGGGGTTTAGTTTCATTCTGTTGCATATGGATTTCCAGTTTTCCCAGCACCATTTGTTGAAGAGGCTCTTTTCTCCATTGCATATTTTTGGCACCTTTGTCTAGTATGAGAAAATTGTATTTATTTGGGTTTGTGTCTGTGTCATCTATTCTGTACCATTGATCTACCTGTCTATTTTGGTACCAATACAATGCCGTTTTTGTTACTATTGCTTTGTAGTATAGTTGAAGTTCTGGTACTGTGATACTTCCTGTTTCACTCTTCCTGCTAAGGATTGTTTTAGCTATTCTGGGTTTCTTATTCTTCCAGATGAATTTCATGATTGCTTGCTCTATTTCTGTAAGGTACGTCACTGCGATTTTAATTGGAATTGCATTGAATCTGTATAGCACTTTTGTTAGTATGACCATTGACAATATTAATTTTTCCTATCCAAGATCATGGGAGATCTTTCCATCTTCTAAGGTTTTCTTTAATTTCTTTCTTTAGTGTTCTGTAGTTCTCATTGTAGAGGTCTTATATTTTAAAAATTAAAAGACAGCAAAGTTCTTTAAACCTGTGTAGCATTAGAATTGTCTTTGGATTTTGCTTTAAGAAACAAATTCACCATATACATTGATAAGAATAATTTGGATGTAAATGGAATAAGAAAATGCCATCCATGTTACCCCATACTAAAATGTTACATGGAGATGGTTAAAACTATTTGTGATATTTAAATTTAAAATGATTTATAAATGTGTTTTCATGATTTATGAAAAAAGTTAAACTAAGACTTTGATCTAGATTCATTTTGAGAATTAGCCTATTACCAAACCATTTTATCACATTACAAATATGATTTAATTTCTTGAATGTACGGTTGTAGACCACTATGAGTATTTAGCTTGATTTGAAAATGTTTGGAACTTTAAAAAATTATTAGTACTAGATGCCTTTCATTTTTTGTTTTGATGTAGAACAAATTTTACAAAATGTAAATAGTTTTGTTATATATACATATAGATATAGATATATGATTAAAGAAGGAAATATTATTGGGATTTAGGCAGTCAACAGGACTAGAGGTAAATGAATTACCCTGAGATTGTATTGTGACTCCTTAACAGAATTGTAATTATAAACTACAGATAAACTAAAAACTTCTGAAAAACGAAGCAAATTGAAAATTGTTTTATTTCAAAGCATTTTGGCAAGTTGTAAGCTAGTTATTAGCTATGAATAAATATCAATAGCTGAAAATCCCTTTTAAATATAGTAAAATTCTCATGAGAGAGTATTCTATCACTGAAAGTATTCCAACTTTTGAAAGCTAAAGCAGAAAAATCCAAGTTTGCAATATTGAAATTATTTCATATTTGAAATAAAATTTGTTATTTTCATAGTCATTTTAAAACTTGTTATTAACATGAGGACCAATTCATCAACTTTCTGAGTCTTTATTTATAAATCTTTAGGCACATAAACATCTGTGCTTGTGAACAGCTAATATCATTAAAGTTTTACCAGAGTCATAAAGTTCTAGTTAAACACATTGAGTTTTACTTATAATTTGATTTTTATGTATATTAAATTTAATTATGGTAAAAAAATTTAAAATTAAAATTTACTTTAACAAAAGAGAATTATGAAGATTATAGAAAAATACATGGAATTTTTTCTTATATATTTTCATGAAGTCAGAGACCTCTGCAAATAAGATACAAAGATCAGAAACTGTAAAAGGTGAATAAGATAAATATCATAAAATTAAATATTTCTTCATAGTGAAAATATGAAGTTCAAAAGGCACACCTGTTATAAGTTAAATGTCTTAATATTTATCAATTATCTTAACATATATTTATCATTCCTACAATTTAACAAGGACAAAGTTTAGGACTAATAAAGGACAAACAAATGCTGGGGTCCAGCCCTAACAGTGGTTGGGGTCCTAGGTGGATGGGAGGTGTCGACGTGATGGAGAAACAGCAAACATAGACACCAAGTGTTCTGAGGCTGAATCTATTTTTTCTGCCAGTCTTTTTATAGATATTTTTCCTTAGTAATGATTATATCTTTTTATGGTTAGTTTAAAATAAGAAAAACCTTCAAAAGTACAATCTATGCTTCTTCTCAAAGTAAATATGCTCTCTGTATGACAGCCCAGACCAAAACAGCCTTATTTCCCAGCTAGATTATAACAACCTTGTCGCCTAGTTAAACTGAAACAAACCTGTCTCCCAGCTAAACTGAGGGCACCATGATCTACCAGCCTTTAACCTTCAGAACAAACACGTCACTAGATATTCTGAGAAACCACCCCCACCCTGAACTCCAGTGTTTAACAGTGAAAAGTTCAGGGCTGGGAGATAGCTCAGTTGGTAGAGTGCTTGCCTTGGCACTAAGGCCCTGGGTTCGATCCAAAAAAAAAAAAAAAACAGTGAAAAGTTTTTACTATTATTAAACAGCTAAGAAATCTACTTATAGTTAATATTTAGTCTATTCTATTTCATACAATTACAGACTATAACCTTATTCTGATTCTCAAATAATTAGCCTAAACATAGGAAAAACACAAATTAAATTTATGACTAACCTAAATATTTTTATTATGTAAAGTATCTCTAGAATCAACTATTAAAACTGGGAAAGCAACAAAGGCTAAACACTGCATCCAATCTCAGAGGAATGCCTCTTTATCCAACTATATTTAGAAATTATTAGACTAAAGCAATCAATCACAGGCTCCTTTTAACTCGAGCACAGCTACAATTGTTTATTTTCATATATTTTATCTATGTATTACTGCTACATTTTCATTGTGCACTGTATTGTGTCCCAATACAGTAAAACCTTCCCAATGGTTTCCCAATAAGTTTCTAATGATATATTAATTATTAATATTAAAAAGCAACTGCACATGGAGACATGCCATGCCTATGGCCCCCAAGGGGGAGGATGATCAACAGAGCTGTGTCAAATGTCAGAGTGGCAGCAAATAGATGCAGCAGACAAAGAATAGTTTATTGTGAAAATTAAATACTAATTACTTTTATGCATGATTCTATGCAAAATGATATTCAATTAAAAAAATGCAAGGTGGCGGGGTGAGGAGGCACACACCTGTAATCCCAGTGACTCAGGGACCTCAGGTAGAAAAGTTCAAAGCCAGCCTCAACAACTTAGTGAGGCCCTGAGCAACCTAGCAAGAACCTGTCTCATGATAAAATAAATAAATAAATAAAATGGGCCGGCCATGTGACTCAGTTGTTAAGTGCTCCTGTGTTGAATCCCTGGTACTAAAAAAGAAAAGAAAAAGAAAAAGAAAAAAGCAAGGTGGGTGCAGTGAAGCAGGCCTTTAATCTCAGTGACTCCGGATACTGAGACAGGAGGATTGCAAGTTTGAGGACAGTCTCATAATCATAATGATCATAATGAGACCCTATTTCCAAACAAAAAAAGGGCTGAGTGTAAGTCAGTGGTAGAGAGTCCCTGGGTTCAATTCTCAGTACCAAAAAAAAAAAAAAGCCAACCAACCAAGATAACACTTTCATATCAAGATAATTAAGGATCCAAACTTTAATTCAGAGTATTTATAAAGTTGTAAAGAATATTAACCTCTTTGAAAGATTAATTGGAAATATTTATCAAATTAAAATGAATATAAACTTTGATCCAACTTTTAGTCTTTCAAAAATTTCTGTTAAAAATAGGTCTTATTATGTGAAAGAAATCATCAGGGCAAAAATAACATTGTACTTCATAAAGAGAAAAGCAACAAAATATTCTCAACAAAAATAATTAAAGAATAATGTAGCATCTCCACAATATGACATAATGCTGCAAGTAGCAGACTCTTTTGGTACTCTGCCCAGATTTCTTTTGACAACCAGATAAACTCATTCCCTATGTTCTGTGAGTCTGGAGTGCTCACTGCTTACAATATACAACAGCTTACAATATTTCCAGGGAATTGGCTTCACTGACTATAATCACCTCACTTGGGAGACTATGTTTTCTTCTGGGAGTTACAAAGACACTTAACTGTCAATTACTGATACAGCCATACAAAACCTAGCCTCCTTGCTTCAAAAGGAGGTGACTTGACCACGACTCATACTCCAGAACTCCCCACAGGATCAAGCTGAGGCTAAACTTTACTAAAATCTTATCTGAGTGTGTTTCTTCCTAGACCTTAGGTCAGTTCTTTTACTTTCTAAGAGAATACTACTTGTGAATTCTCTTCCAATAAATCATTTGTACAAGAATCTTCATCGTGGGCTCTATTTCTAAGGAAATTGAATGAATAAACAAAATTAAAAATTGTCATTATACAATATCATTATTGACAAATTACTAAGAATATTAAGTGAAATTGAGAACTTTAGAATGAACTCCCAGTTTTAGAAAAAGAATCATATGATGCATATTAAGCATTCATATTAAATAACGTTAACATGTTATTTTTGTGTAGGTGTCTAAGAAACTTCCTATCAGTTCTTTACACAGATAGTGAATATGAAAATGAAATTCTTTTCACTAAAAATTTAAGTTAAATAAACCAGAGTTAGAAAGCCAAAGGTCAAATGTGTTCTCTCATTATGTGAAAGCTAGAGCAAAATAAGAAAAACAAGAAAAGTCAGTGTGGGTCACATAAAAATAGAAAGGAGATCAGCAGAGTAGAGAAAGAGGGTTGAGGGGAAGGGAAGAGGGACAGGAACGGGGAGGAACTATAGAATGAAATTAATCAAATTATGCTAAATACATGTATGATAAACCACAGTCAATCTCACCTCTGTGGATATATATATACACACACACACACACACACACACACACATAAATAAAATTCATATTATATATACAGTATGAATTAAAATAACTAAATAGAAGGAGACACGTAGAGCACAAGAAAGGGAACAGGAGAGGGAGACAGCAAGAGAAAATGGAAGCACTGAGAATTGAAATGGAGCAATTATACTCCATGCACTCATAAATATGTCAAAATCAACTTCATTATTATATATAACTGTAATGTATTAATATAAACATTTAAAAAGGAATGGAAATATATATAATATACACATATATAATTTTTCAATTTTTTACTGTTGGGAAATTTTAAAATGTATTGTATTACATTTTGAGTTATATAAGATCTTTTTAGATGGTAACATGAATTATTTGACATTTAGAATATGTCTTAAAAGGTATGATACTTAAAAATAAATTTGCAGACATGAGCATCTGTATATTGCTTATGTGTGAAAATGGTCAACATGTACCTCTTGAAAATTTTCATGAAGTACTTACTACTGATATTTATAAAATGTAAGAAGAGGTTTAGCAAACCATAATGGGCATTTCCTTCATTAACATGACAACAAAATTAATCCATTGTATCTCATATTTTTTAATTTAGAACTACATTTTGGTTGGAAAATGGAACTTGGGATAATGTTTAAAATTTTCAATTAAGTCAATGTGGTTCTTAAAAATGTATTAGAGTCTCTTGTAAATAATAAAAAGTGAAAACTTGAGATTTTACAGTTCTTAGCACCTTAGTTCCTAAATATTTTACTATGATCCCAGTGAATTCAGCATGATGGTGCATGCCTGTAATCCTAGAACCCGGGGAGGCTGAAGCAAGAGGATCGAACAGTATAAGGTCAGCCTCAGCAACTAATCAAGACCCTAAGCAACTTTGCAAGACCATGTCAACCTGTCTCAAAACAAAAAATAAAAAGGGCTGGGAATATTGGTCAGTGGTTAAGTACCCCTGGGTTCAATTTCTAGTACACAAAGAAAATTGATCTATTTTTTAAAAATCTGTTTTCTTTTATTAACAAATACATAGTTAAAATTAATTATAGAAAGGCACAATCATGATGACCATTTTAGTGATTATTGCCCTTTAAATATCTTCTGTTTTTTCAACTTGCTTTCCATGAAAACTCTAAAACTCTGAGAGGGGGAAAATTAGTTTTATAAAAATGTAATTTTGGTGACTGAACTTTGCAGGTCACAGTTAATTATAGAATCAATATTCTTCTCTCTAGGTGGTCAAGCTACACAAAACCACACAGCTATTTTATCACATTAGTCAAAGTTATATTTCTCTGAGGCCAAAAGGAATGGAAAAGATTGAGTTTACTTTATAAAACTGTAATTATCATGGTATGCCATGGTTTTTATAGGTGTTATACTGATGATGATGTTCTAAGCCCTCTATATATATTAAGTAATTTAATGTTCACAGAAAAAATATTGATCACATAGATTACAGTATATTTTAAAGCTTGTAACTCAGATTTTATTAATATATTCATATTTAAACTTGATGTTAATTTGAGTGTAATATTTTAAATACATTGTTCTGAATCTGACTTCAGAAATGCCAGCCAAAACCATATAATCTGTACCTTTTTCTTATGTGCATGTATATTCCTTTAAAATACATCAGATTATGAAATTAATAGGAATTTATTTAAAAAGTCCTTCTCAATAAAATGACATTTATCATGTATTCAAAAATATTTACATAATGCTTATGTATTTGAATTAAAAGTAATGTGTAAAATAGTCACAAGATTGCTTTTAAAGTGAGACAGTTTGATATTAATTAATTCATCAGAAAGTATATGATGAAAACTGTGAATAGGTTGTATGTAGAAGGGGAAGAAGGTGCTAGAAAACATGGAATATGTAGCCCAGAAGCATTCTAGTGTGTTGGGGTCAGAAACACTTCCCTGCTTTCTGTTTTGTTTATAAAAGTATGTTTACACTCAAACTCTCATCCCTGAAAAGATGCCTGAAATTCTGGTGCTAAGGTCATCGTTCATCCTTTTACTCTGAATGCTCTGATAAACACAAGACTAAGACAAATGTGGAAGTGCAGCCAACAATCTTCAATTAAATTAAATATGTATGAAATATCTCAAAAAATGAGTGTTCCAAAATATTTTTTCAATTGTATTCAATAGAGTAAATTAATTCAGTGCTTAACCTGTATATAATACAGAAAAAATTTTAGATGCCTCTGCCACAAAAATTCATATTCTAATGTAATACAAATAAGTATGTGGGCAAACACACATGCACACATGTGCACACACACACACATACACATACACCTTATCTGCTATAATAATAAAGACCTTACTCAACAATAGTCAATGGTTGGAGCATCATATTTTTCTTAAATGATTTTTATAAACACTGATAATTTTGAGCCAGTGTTTCTTTTAAAACATAATATGAAACTGATTTTCAAAACAGTAAGTCCCAAACTTTCAACTGTTGCATTAATATTATATTTTTTAGGAATCTAATAAAATTTAAAGTGTTAGAGTATTAGCTAAAGCTGATATTGCAAATGATGGGAAAATGATTAATTTTATCTCAATTGTGTATTTTCAGAATCAAAGAAAATATGATTTCGTTAAGAGAAAGCTAATATATTGTAATAGATGTTTACTAAAGAAAATCAAACTGGTATAATTTCAAGATGATTTATAACTTTACAATGAAATGGAATATTGTACAAAAATACAGCTATAAGGAGATATTTTATAGCATCTTAAGTGTTATTTTAACTCATTTCTTCTACTTGCACCAATGTCACATAGAATTAGATAGTTGTGCTGTCAATACAGCTATTTGCATGTAAATTCTATGTTGTGTGTTGGTCATGGAAAAAAAGCTTTTAGTCAAATTTAGAATTCAAAAAAAAGATGGTATCATCATTTGGATAGTTTCATGAAGCAAAATTAGAATTTTTATATTTATTCATTCATTGCCTATTTGACATCTTTGTCAAAAAAAATTAAATGATCTCTGAAGAAGAATGATGGGGCAAATACTTGAATATATATATTTAAATATTCTCTGCATACACCTATATATATTGCAGCACAATCAAATATACTTATTTCAGGAAGATATAAAATGTTTCATTAATATAGCGATACTGTTCAAAAGTGTATTTTCCAGTCCTCTAGTACAATATCATTTAACAGAATAAAATACCTAATATTTCTCATTAATGCACTTGGTGTTCTAAGAAAATTTTGGCCACCAGAGTTTTGGCTTGTTGATATGGCATATAGTGGAGGGCTGTTAGAGATTTTACAATTTTCCCTAGGTTACCTTTATTACCTTCCTACGTGTTGGCTGCTAGTATGATTTCCTATTCAATATCATGACTGTGTTTGTCTGGAGGTCTGAATATATATAGTTGCCAGAACCCTCTTTCTTTTGCGGAGGACCCTGGGAATTTATCTTTCTCCATGAACAATTTTAAAGGGACCCTGATGGGTGCAATGGTTATAAGATTATCAATTCTTCTTTTCATTTTGTTAACATGATTTCTCTGAATATTTTTATATCTATTTTGCAAAAATATAAGCTCAATGTCTGATTGACATGATGTTTTTCACTGCATTATAGTGAATTCTAAAATTACATGAGGCATTTTTGTCAAAATTCTTATCTATTTCACATATATCTGTGATGAAAATTAAACCTGCATTCTTACTTCCTGCTCCAGTTTCTATTTTTCCAAAGAGAATAAATTGTCAGAAAGTCAAGAACTTATCAATCTGTTTTTTAACTGTTATTTTATATATTTAAATGTGTCAAAAGTAGGTAAATGATTTATTATTTGTGTGCACAATTTTATTACAATAGATAACTGTATAGATGAATGAATAAAAGTTTGATCATGAATTTCAAGAGTAAATATGTTTCCTTCAACAAATAATGAAGAACCAGTTCTGTACATACAAGGGGTAGAAAAAGTGATAAAGACATAAACAAGACAGATACATGCATGCTCTCTTTGATCTTATGCTATGTAGAGAATAAAGTGACTATATACAAATAAAAGAAAAGTGACTTTATACAAATAAAAGTGACTATATAGCAAATTGATGTATAAACAAGATTATTCCAGAAAGGAATTTAAAAAGGGAATTAAATTAGTGATATGCTGAAGCAGTGATTATCTATTCTGAGTGCATATTAAAACCATCTTATCATATTTTTTTAGAATACTGATGTCCTAACTCCATTCTCACATTTTTTAAATTTGATTGAACTGTAGGATGGGTCAAAGAATCCATCTTTTAAATTTTTTAAAAATAATCCAGGTGATGCTATTTGGCAGGAATTGTGATATGGGGGTTTGCAGATGATTTCAGTTTTTCTAATCTATGGAAGATATGTGTATGAAAACTGCAATTGAGCAGATCATTGAATAATGATAAGGGACCAAACATGAAAATATCACAGAAGTATTCTGTAGGAAGAAGCAGAAGTCATTTCAAAACCTCTAAGGTAGGATGAACCATGGAGGTGGAAGAACAGAAGGAAGGTTAGAAGGCTGAGAAAAGTCAATGCTCAGAGCCTATGACATGAGGTCAGAAGCTAAAACACAAGGTCCTTTTAAGCCACCAGAAGGGGTTGTGTATTTCTTTCTAGTACAATTCAGAGCCATCAGAGTATTTTAACTAGAACTACTTAATATGAAGAATGGATAGAAGAATTAAAATTGTAAAGGAGGAAACCATGTGAAGTTTGTTATATAATTAAGAGCTACCTCTTTAAATAGCATGCTAGGGATTATAAAATAGTTAATGGTACATGACAACAATTAATAACAAGGCAGTCAGAAACCTCTGCACTAGCATTACCAGCAAGAAGTAAAGTGGATGAGTGATAAACTGGACCCAAATAAAATGACATTTCTCTACTGCAAAACTTCTCAGTTGGCCTCACCCTAAAAACAATTGCAGAAGCTTAGGAAAAAACAAAAACACTGAACCTCTTTGCCAAATCTCCTCCCTCTACGTTGATCCTTTATCTAACAGACTCTGTAGTAGCAAGTGTGTCCTCATTTATGAAGTTTTATATCTTTGTTACCAGTTGAAATAGAAATATTTCCATAGTGAAGTTGGCTTCACTTCAACAACTAGAGTGCTCAAAGACTATTGCTTCCTATTTTCTTTCCTTTTAATGTCTAAGAGATCCTCATGGAAGGTATGCCAAAGTAAGTGTCCTATAATCAAAATATCATCATTGTTTTGTATTTTTTGTCCTAATTGAGACTGATCCCCTTAATTCCTTGATTATGAGGTTAAATATACGCTATGTATAATACATGTGATCATTTTAATAATGAAATACCAATAATAATTATTTGAGAATTAACATTGAGTCCTTAATATTTGGTGAGTCCTTACTATCCTTCACTGAGCACTTTTTAACACCTTTACAAGTAATAACACATTTAAATGTATAAGTTCCTATGAGGTAATTTTAATTGTCTTCAGGTCTCTCTATTGTACATATTTTAAAAAGATAATTATCACATAATGTATTATCTGTCACTGCAAAAAAAAAATTGTATTTCAAAAGTTTTAACTTCCCAATACACTCTAGCAAAGTTTTGAAATGTAAACTATTTAACTTTCTCTTACATCTCACCCTGTGTAAAATTGGCTCCCCTTTTCTTCATGAGCCCACTCGCATAGAAGCTAACACCTCCACCCTCCCCCACATGCACCCTGACCACAGTATCCTTATAGATGACTTGTAGAATGTTAACTTGACCTTCTGAACATGTACTGATTATTTCCGAGAAAATGTTTTATATAAATTGTGGTTGTAACTACCACTCCCTGTCTCCCCCTTTCTTGGTGGTTTTCCAGTTTTTAAGCAGCACTCAACCCCACTGTGGGTGTTGGAGATTGCATAACTTTGCTTTCTGCTTCCCCAGCCCTGGCCAGAATAAATTTTTTGTCTTTTATTTCAAAAGGATCCAGAGTTTTATTTGGGACATTGGAATAGTGCCTTAACACTACCCTGGTATGTTTATCATTCCTTTAGTGAAGTTTAGCAAAGTAAACAACAGAAGTAAATGCTGAGGCAATATGTTTGTGTCAGTATCAGTGGAATCAATGTCCAGACTGAGTCCAGAAGATGGAGCTAATTCCAACTAAATGAACCCCCAGAAAAGATCATCTATTTCTTAAGACAATCTCAGACTCCAAAGCAAGTTTCAAGTACACATTCTCATGTCACTAATTTGTGACAATGCAGAGGATGATTCTCCCTTTCCACTATCTAATTAGTATGAGAGAACATGTAATGCAATGGTGACCAAGTAAAACAGATTCTATTTGTGTCTTTCTATATATAAGATCTATTTATCACTATATCGGGGTTTACTCTCTTTTACTTGCATTATTCTCATTAATAATTTGACTATAACGAAAACTACTTTATACTGAAAAAAAAGTAAGTATAAGACACCCTATTTATTTTCAAAAGAGGAACATGAATCATCATCATAATCATCATTTGTCTTAATTATTGAACATGAAATTGTGGTAGGAGCTATTTTATTTTACATATATAATTCTATTACTAGTCATATTATAAGGGGAAGATTTTGTTTTTATTTTAGTTTTTCCTACTTTACAGTTTCACGACTTCCAATGCAGCACAGTAAGGGAGAACCATTCCAACTACTAAACATTTTGTTTAAATGTGATAATTTGGAAGGCGGAGTACTCCCAATTCTTAATTAAACAAAACATAATAGTATATCTGTAGTGACAGCAACTAAATAGCTACATATGTAGACTTACCTATCCAAATGGGGGGTAGAAAAGATAAATTTTCTATAACACATTAACCTCATTATGTTAGTGATCTGAAACATTATCAATTATTTCTGGCCAACCAACATGGAGTTTCTTTACTCAACCAACCAGAATATATTTATAATTTATTTTTTCTGCCATTGTCACTGATAGTCATATCTTCAGGAAAAGACTAAATCTATTTCAATTGAATCACTTGCTTGGTTGCACTATACAACGGAGCATCCAACATTCTAAGGTCCAAAAGAAGTTCAAATGTTCACCATTACAAAATTTCAGTAGAAGAATTAAAAAAGAATCAAGATTACCAGAACCTAGGATTGGGTGAAATGAAAAGAGGAATGGGTTCTTGTTAAGCCATTTCAAAAGAACAAGATTATGATTTCCTTTCATAAAGAGAAAGCACTAATATTTTTGGCATTTAAAAAAATAATTCTGCTCATCTACATTTAATATGTTGAAAAATGTTGATTATTACAAATTTTCAATCATATTGCCATTATTGGTGGCCTTCTGTATATACAGTGAACACTGAGGTTATAAATGAATAAATGTTAGAGCTTGAATTTATATAAGATGTTCAGCATTTTCACTTGATCCCAATTAACTAATTTTATATAAGGCTTTTTAAAAGATTAACTCAGGCTTAATTAGCATCATACAATGAAACCAGTTTGAAAATGATAAGTTTATAGAAAGTATTCTTTTATGTATCCATCATTTTTTCAAGTTTTTAAGTTTTAAAGTTGTAAAATAACTTCTTTCTCATCCTATGAAAACTGTTCTTATGTTTTCCTCACAAATGTTCTTGTCAATATTGTTGGAAGCCAAATTTCCCAGGTGCAAGGTCCTAGCAGTGACGTCATGAAACCAGCAACTATGCAGTTTCTGGACATCTCATTTGTAGTTCAAAACAGTTCTGATGCCCTTCGAGCCTTGACAGCCTCCTTGATTTCTGTTTAAACTAGTTATCAAAAACCAGAGTTATTACTCTGAATGCATTGAACTCTGAGTAAGTCAAGCAAAAGCAATCAGTGTGCTAACTGTTATGAAAGTCATTTTTTTTTCTAAGATGCAGTTTGTAGAAGGCATTCTTTTCTATTCATAAACAGAGAAGAAATGTTAAGTAAAAACATGGGAAAAGTTTTTAACAGAATTTTCATAGGACATGTTTGTTTAGCATATCAGAAAAGACTGGATCAAGGTATACATTTCAATTCAAAAAACAGGAAAAAAATAGAAAATGGATACTTATTTTAAAGCAAGATGTATAAAAAACATTGTGAAAAGTGATTTTTCTCACTTTTTGTTTATCCTAACTATACTAAACAAATAATGAAAGTCAACACATTCTTAAGTAAAGGAATCATTGGGCAAGAGATATCAGAACTTTAATAAATGAGACCAACATTCTCATTCTGAGGTAAAAATAATAGTATTACACTGTGTATAACACCACATTGTATTTTTCTAGTCATCTCCCCATCAATGCTTAGGTTACTTACACTTCTAGTCTGTTGATTATAGTGCTATAATAGGCAGATGTATCTTTAATATTCTGATTTTATTCCCTTTGAATATGTGCCCAGTAGTAGAATTGCTAGTTCATCAGGTAATTCTCTCTCTCTCTCTCTTTTTTTTTTTGAGGTATTTATATTGTTTTCCATAAAGGCTATGCTAATTTCCATTTCCACTGAATAAAGAAACACTGAAATTCAGTTACATTTTGGCAATATGGATGATCCTGGAGGATAGTCAGTGAAAAAGAAAAGAAGAAAATGATAACAAACAAGAACAGAAAGACAATTACAACATGAACTCATTCATATGTAGATTCCAAAAATATTGACTTCATACAAGTAGAAAGTAGAATGTGGTTATCAGAGACTGAGAAAATAGTGGGAAGGGGAAGAGGGTGTGATTTTGGGAAATGGCTACAAAGATACGGAATATAGGAATAAGTTCTAGATTTCTGTTGCACAGTAGGATGGCTATAGTTTACAATAATATGTCCTTTAGTTCAAAATATGTAGAAGAAAATATTTTAAATGTTCTCACCATAAATAAATGATGACTGAATTGATATCTATTTTAATTACCCTAACTTGATTACTACAAATTGTGTACATGTCTAACAACATCTCTATTTAATAAATGTGTATGATTATAACATTTTGATAAAAATTTTTTTTTAAAATAAATTCAGTACTATGGGCTGAATTGCAATCTTTTATAGAATTCATGCATGGATTCACATATTACCTCAGAAATTTCCCTATTTGGAAAAAGATCTTTGAAGAAACAATTTAGCCACAATGAGGTCATTAGGGAGGACCCTAATCTATGATGATTGGTGTCCTTATAAGAAAAAATTTGCATCTTCACATTTAGATGGAAAACTTCAGGAAGACACAGGAAAATATTAGTATCATATTCAAATCACTCTTTTTCATGGCTCCCAGAAGGAATCAACCCTTCTGAAACCATGATTATACAGTTTTAGCTTCCAGGAGTATGAGAAAAAAAAATTTGGTGTTTAAGTCATCTATTCTGTGTAACTTTGTTATAATAGACCTAACAAAATTATGCATTCATTGAAAAGGACTGTATCATTGCATTAGATATAAGATGAATTTGTATCCCTTTATAGGCTTTTAGTGGTCTCCATTTCATCATCATTATAATTATAACCAATCTGACACATCTAAATGTATACTTACAGACACAGACACAAACACAAACACGTACACATGTATGCACATGTAGACACCTGCAGTTCTAGTAGTGTCATCTTCATACATAAAATATGATAAACCACAATCTCTCTAATTTAGCTGCCTCTTTTTCTTCTATCTACATCACATAGGAAAATAATATCCATTTAAATGGAATCTCTCCAAAACATTTTCTGGCAGTCTTTTGGAGTATGCTATAGATAATCACAAGTGGTATTTTCATTTTTCTTATCTTTCTTCCATTTTAATGCTCTTTATGATGCCATTTCTAACAAGGGGATTTGATACAAACTTTGCCCATTTCATTGCTGCCTGTATTATTGAGAAGGGAGAATGAATCCTTGGGGAGAAGAAGACAAAATGGCATTACTTATTACTTCCAATCTGTGCAATAAAAGGGGAGTTATGTGATCTACATATTTCCCAATTTCTCTATGGATTATTCTAAAAATAAATAAACAAATTTATTCCCTGGTCCAACATCCTCTTAAGACTGTGTCCTATCTAAAATTCTTTCAGCTTTTTGGAAATATAATTGATGAATGAACATTCCATATATTTAAGGCTTACAAAGTAATGGTTTGATTAAATCATATATTTGTATATATATTATGAAATTGAGTACTATGATGTTAATTAACACATTCATCACCTTATACAGTTATTCATTATTTCTTTGTGATGAAAATCCTTAAGAACTACTGTCTTAACAATTTTCATATATACAGGCTGATACTATCAATTATATTCTTTACACTATATATTAGATCCTGTGAAATTATTCATCATATAACTAAGACTGTAAGAATAGAATTTGACCAACTTCCCTATGTTTCCCTTACATCACAGCCACTGGCAGCCATGACTCTACTCTCCACGCATTTCACCTTTTTAAGTTTAAGTTGTGATGTCAAGCATTATTTATCTTCCTATGTATGGATTATTTCATTCAGCATAATATCCTTCTGGTTCAATGACGCAAATGAAGGGATTTCTTGTGTAGCTGAAAAATATTCATCCTAGACTTCCATATCATTTTATCTGTTTATTCATCTATCAATAAACACTTTAATAATTTCCATACCACACAAATTTATATTCCAACCAGGAATATACAAAAGGTTTCCTTCTTTCTACCCTGTTATGGTTTAGATATGGGGTGTCCCCCAAAATTCCCTGTGTTAATGCAGCAATGCTTGAAGTTGAAACGATTGGAATGTAAGAGTTGTAATCCAATCAGTCCATTCTAGTTTGAATATATTTGGTGGTACCTGCAAGCAGGTAGGCATGACTGGAGGAGATGGGTCACTGAGCTCTTGCCCTGTGTCCCCCAACCCCCAACTTTTTTCTCTTTGCTTCCTCTCCATAATGTTCTGAGAAGCTTCGCTCTATGGTGCCCTTCTGCCATGATATTCTGCCTCATCTTGGACCCAGAGCAGTGGCCTTGGCCAACCACGGACTAAACCTCTGGAACCATGAGGCAAAATAAACTTTCCCTCCTCTAAATGTTCTTGTCAGGTATTTTGTAAACATCAATGAAAAACTAAAACATATATCTGGTTCAACACTTATCTTTTGACTTCTTAAATTGCCTTATTTGGTATTTCCTTTTTTTGTTGATTTAAGATGTTGACCACTTTTTTGTTTTGCTATTTATATGCTTTCTTTGAAATACTGTCTACTGAACTTTTTTATTTTTAATCAAATATTCATTTGTGTATTATTTATTTTTTCTACAGAGTTGTAGGAGTTCCTTATTTATTTCAGATATTAATCCCTTATTAGAGATATGGTTTGCAAGTATTTTCTCCCCCTTTGTAGGTTATCTTTTCGACTTGTTGATTGTCTCCTCTGCTCTGTGGAAATTTTTTTACTCTGAGATTCACACATAATATTTCTTTTGTCACCTGTACATTCAGTGTCATCTCAAGGAAATCATTGCTGAAACAATTATTAAGGATATCTCCCAGGCAGAGATTGTGGCTCAGTGGTAGAGTGCTGACAGGATGCATCAGGTACTGGGTTTGATCCTCAGCACTGTATAAATATAAATAAATAAAATAAAGATATCATGTCCATCAACAATTAAAAGTACATTTAAAAAGGACCTCACCTTAGGATTTTTCTAGGAGACTTATAACTTCAGTACTTATGTTTAACTCCAAATACATGTTGATGCAATTTTTGTACATGGTGTTACATAAGGGTCTGGTTTCATTCTTTCACAAGCAGATATCTAGTTTTACAACACTACTCACTGAAAAGACAATGCTTTAATATAGTATATTCTTAGCAGCCTTAGTCAAATATTAATTGATCATATGTGTGTGGATTTATGTTTGAGCTATCTATTATATTTGTTGGCCTTTGTGTCTCACCTAAACTTTCCTATTTTGATTCCAATAATTTTGAAATATAGTTCAAAATAAATACTTTAATGACTTCAGTTTTTTCTCTTTCTTAAATTTACTTGGGGTTTTTATTGGGGTTTTGTGTTTTTGTGTTCCATGAGAAATTTTAGTGTAGTTTTTTTGTTTTGGAAAAAAAGTGACATTGGGATTTGGATATAGAATGTATTAAATTTGTAGATTGTTTTGAGAAGAACAGACATTTTAACAATACTAAATCTTCCAATACATCAATGTCTTTTTCCTATTTATTTATGTCTTTTTCAATTTCTTTCATTGATGCCATAAAGTTGTCATTGTACAGATCTTCCATTTTTCTCATTTATTGTGTTCCTAGTTGTTTAATTATTTTTATGACATTGTAAATGGGATTATTTTCTTAATTTTTTTGAAAGTTCATTTTTATTTGTATAGAGATGCTACTGATTTTTCATGTTGATTTTATACTATGCAACTTTACTGAATTGGTTATTATGAATAGTTTTTGGTAGAATTATTTATGGCCTCCTAGATGTAAGACCATGTCATGTACAAACAGATTCAATATTCCCTCCAGCATTTGGATTTTTTGTATTTTATTTCTTTCAATAGTCTTTCTTCACCTTTCTCATTCTACTCTCTTCCTAAGACTCTCATAGTGCATGCATATATATTCACTAGATGGTGTTCAATAGATTCATTATGCTGTTTTCACACTTTTTCATTCTTTATTCTATTTGTTTCTCTAATTTCAAAACAACTGTCTTTGCATTTACTTATTCTGTCTTCTTTTGTGATTGAGTTTATTGTTAAAGTTCTCTATTGAATTTTCAGTTTGGTTATTGGTTCTTCCAGCTTCAAAATTTCTGTTTCTTTGAAATTGGTTACTAGACAATACATCATTTCCCATTGTAGTGTCATGTTTGCCTAATTCTTCATGATCTATGTAGCCTGTGTTGCTATCTATTCATTTGAAAGTGTAAACATCTCTCCCAGTCTTTTCACTCTGGCTTCAGCATATATAAGCCTTCTCCCATTGAACCCCAGGGTTGAGGGAATTACCTCTGTAACTGTAGTTGATTATGGTTGGAGATGATCACATGACTGCTATTTGTTCCTTAGTGGGATCTGTTATTATCTCTGTCTACTAAAATTTCAACTGTGTGTGGATCCTGTATTTGCCCTAGACTGACTGACTGCTTCCAGGACCTTGGTGAGCCTAGACAAGAGTTCAGGTAAGGGTCTACAGAGTGTGGTCCTGTTACCAGGTGTACATCTGTTGACTTCTGCTAAGGCCCATAGAAACTCCTTCTTGGTGATGGGGTACATCCCTGGGTGGATAGTGATGGCCCAAGACTTGTATTGAGAGCACCTAATAATGAATATCAGGGATGCTTCAGTATTCACAAGGAAGACCAAGGTATGTAGGCTTGTCTCTGGGACATGGACAAATGTTTCTCCTAGTTGTCCAAAACTTTTCTCCTAGAAAAGGAGTAGGGAATCCATATTTATTCTGGAATTCAGTTAGATGTGATTGTCAGGCTTCCTTTAGGGGAATGAACATGCATGTCACTCAGTAAGTCCTTGGGCAGACAGGGCCTCTTCCAGATCACAACTGAGAGGTGCGAGGATCTAGTTGTCATACTTATTTCAGGATCTTCAATCAGACTGAAATAATGGAGCTTGCCTCCTTGGAAATGGCTGAACTTGTTTAAAGGTGGGAAATTCGGTAGTATGACTGCACTCAGAGTACTATTTAGAGAAGCTGGAACTAGATCATGTGTCTTTTCAGTGTCCACAGCTAGCACCAAGCTCAGTGGGCCTGCTGAACTACAAGTATACAAGTGTCCTCCTTAATCATTTCAAATTCTGTTCTTGTCATGGACAAGAACAAATGGAGCTGTAGTTAAACCCATGGGGGAAAGATCTATTTTCATATCTATAGACAAAACTACAATCATTGAATCCACCACTGGGATTTAGATGTCCCTTCTTGAAACAGACCTTCATGGCCTTTGACTCCACTGGTGTAACACAAAGCTCCTGTCATTTTTCTTGATGAACAACAGGCAAATTACTATTGCATGGAATCTCTTATTTTGCCATCTTGCCTAGGTTTTGTACTTATAAGCCTGTCTTACTGGAACTTAGTTAATTAAAATGGAACAAATATCATGTTTAATGATTCTGTCTTGGAGTACCTGTTCACTGGTTTACATTTCCAGGCTCCATCGAATCTTTAAAAATTGCATGTTATTAGTCCCACATATCCAGGAATATCATATACTCGCATGCCTAATACTATTTTAACGTGGCACAGTTAGAAATCCTCTTTCAAGCCTATCTATGTATCCATCTGTGTCTGGATTTTTTTTTACCATCAATCTTATCAAGAGTATTATATAAGACATAAAAATATGAATCTAAGTTCCATATCTTAGGTCATATTGCTTATTAATAAATTGAATAATGTAATAATCAGTTCCTAAGAAATCTGAAGTCTATTTGGTATTTATGAAAAGTTATATTATTTCTGATTGACTTATCATATTATCAAATTAAAAGAATAAAAGAATAAGATACATTTTGTACATAGTAGGCAAATTAGTTCATTTTCTATTGCTACAATGGAACAAATGAGGCTTTGTAATTTTTAAGTGAAAGATATTTTTGTAGCTCACAGTTTTGCAGGCTCATATTCCAAGATTGGGTGGCACCATTGATCTATCCTTTGGTGCGTTCTCTCTGGACTGCATCACAGCAGGGCAGATAACATCACAGTGGTAGCACGGGTGACAGAGGGATTACGTTGTTAAAAAAAAGAAGAAAAAGCAAACAAAAGTGGGGAAAGCCCAGTTTTGTTCTCTTATAAATCCTGTCATGAAAACTAACAAGAGTCCCATGAGAATTTCTTTAATTCCTTCCAAATGTAGTACCCCCAATAACCCTCACCATTCCACTCTTAAAAGTCCTACCACCTCTTTAAAATCATCACACTGGGGACCAAGTTTAAACATGGGGGACAAATCAAATGCAATAAACCCAGCAGCAAATTACTTCTTAAAAATTGTTACTTTGAATAAAAAATGAAAAAAAAAAAAAACATGTACTTGACTTATCTATGAAAGTACTGTCAAGTTTTAGGTATTAATTACATTTGGTTGACAGCAAAATGAAGATAATTACAACAGGAGTCCATTTCAGGGTGCTAGATCATATAACATATTTTTCCCTAGAGCAGTAAATATTTTGGCACTTTGATTGAAACAAATTTTGCTGTCTTTATAAACTATATCATTTCTCTTATTTGCTCAACCTCTTTTCCACTAACATGGATATTCAAGAGACTATAACATTATAATTGCAAAAATAAAAATGTTAGCTGAAGTTAAAATACATGTGTTTAAATGAGACCTACCTTACCTGGGTGGACAAGTGAAGTATCTATGAGTAGTCAAATGTTATAAATCAAAACAGTGTTTATATCTCAGAATCCCTTACCTACATGATGTCTTCTTTGTGGATATCTAATTTTAGTCTCTATAGACTGTTTTAGTATGCTTATTTTGTAAAATCTTGACAGATTTATGGCATATTAGCTCAGCACTAATCCCATAAATTTTTAAGGTTTTCATTTATCCTGATTCATTATTGGTTTTTTACTATCTGCATTAATTGGAAGGCATCCTTCCATACCAATAAGGGCTTGATCAGAAACATTTTTGAGATCATGATACAAAACAAAGAGATTTTTATAAATAAAAAAAGAAAAAGTTTTGTTTTGAAATGATAACAGTCAAGTCACCTTTATGTTGTCTCCAACTACATTATATATAAAGATTAGATTTTCAAAAGTTCAATTGTTTCTGAAGATAATGAAATAAAATATGCTTATCACACACACACCTGTCTGAAGGTAATTGCGGCTTTAATGCCTGATCAGTTATCTACGTTGTGAGGAAAGACCAGTAGATTATAACATATAAAGACCACTGATTACTTGATAATGGTGTTATAAAATATTTTAAGAAATATTTTGTGGGTAGTCTTCAGTGAGAAACAAATAACTCCTATAGTTACTTGTTAAATAGTTAATAGTATGGTTCTTCTTTTTCAGTGATGTGATAAATATTTAACTTGCCTTATATCTTATTTGTTAAATACACAAAAATGAGTTGACTCAGGTCACTGTTTATTCAGGCAAAACTTTAATTAAGGCAATGGAAGTTTAAAGACTTAATGGCAAGCCTGGAATGTATAAGTAGAAGAGCCATTATAACTGTATAGTATTAAAACATGTGATCTTTTGGTGCATGGTGGGGGATCAGAGACTTTTACTTTGGAAAAATATAAGAGCAACATTCTGGGAAGCATATAACAGTGTGCCCTATTATGACATACATGTTATGAAACACTTGAATCAAGTTGATTTTCCTCAGTACTATTGGTGGATACTACTGGAATAGAATAAAGAATTCCAATAAGGGAAAGTTGCAGAAAATGGCTTCCACTTACAAACTAGAGAATCAGTTGATTCTTTGATCTACCTAACTCATTCCTGAAACTTGCCAAAGCTTAACTGGTGGTAAACTTCTCCACTTTTTACTACATACAAGTTGAATGTTTGTAATGTGAAACATTCAATTTTCCAAAATCTACAAATAAATAAAGAATAAATAATAAAAATGTGTATATGTTTTAAAATTATCAAGTAAATTAATGTTTAGGTTAAAAGCACATACTATAAAATTTTTCTACTGCTATGTCTCACACTGCTGTTACCTATCTTTTTACAGATTCTCCTCAACCATAAAATCATAATAAATTGAAAATATCATAAGCCAAAAATACATTTAATATATCTAAGAAACTCAACATCATAGCATAGCAAAACATTATGCTATAGATTTTCTGTTGTTACCTTCATAAACTCATGACTGAGTAGGAGCTGTGGTTCAAAGGCACCATCCAGATTTGCAAGGCAGTGCAGGATCTCATATATTCAGCCCACAGAAAAAAATCCAAAAATCAAAATTCAAAGTTCAGTTTTATACAGTATATATTTCCATTTTTATTATTTTAAAGTATAAAAAATTAAGTCAGGATTATTTCTAATATTATCTTTGAATGTGATTAAAGATAAGGTTTGTCTCTTTATTAGGTGAAATGTATTAATATGTTGAGTAACCAGAAAATCACTGAGCTCTACATGAGAGTATAACAAAACTCATTCAGGCCCAGTCTTTTGATTAATTCTAGATATTTTAATTTGGAAAGACACAAATATATAAAAACATTAAATATGACATAATGTGAAGAAAAGGATAGACAGCTAATGAGAAAACATAATAAAGAAATCACATAAACACTCTCTGGGGAAGGTTTTCTTAGAACTTCACATGGTAGCAGAAATCAGTTTGGCTAAGGCTGGTGGTCAGGGAAGTCAAGAGTGGAAAATGAATGGATAGATTTCTGTGGTAGTGCTAGACTTATGAAAGACTTTTTTGTTAACAAAGATTTTTTTTTCTATGCTCAGAAATGTAGGTCCAGGATTTCAAAAATGCTAATGGGACATCATGATTTATATTTTAAAACGTCTCTCAGTAATAGCTGTTAAAAGAAATAATCATGTGAAAAGAGACCCTCACCATAGGGAGTGTGGAAAAGACCATGCAATATTAAAGCTGTATCTCCCATATAATTCTAAAATATTTTGCTAATGGCATGTCTAAAGTAATGAGAGCAACTTTATTTCAAAAATGGTATCAAAATGTGTTTTGAGATCCAATGGTCCAGGAATGCTACATTTCAAACGTGTGTGGTGTTTGTAATAATGTATAAAACCTAAAGGCAAACTGTACTCATTTATATTTATAGTCAGGGCATAAGAGAGAGAACAGAAGGGAATATGTTCTTGGTATGCTAACTTATTCTATAGGAAGAGTGGACTGATGTCTCTGATTATTTAAATTAGGCAGCATAACCTGAGTTGAGACTCAAGAGAAAAGCCTGTGCTGCTATAGGAAACTGCATTCTTTTATGAGAAAATGTCTTTCTGGGAGGTTAAAAGTTAATTATGTGAAGAGGAAATTTATGGATATAAATTGTTGAAAATAAACTTTTTAACCATTTCTCCCCTTTCTTGTTCCTATATGTAATAAATTGAAACACATTTATAATTTGAATGTTATTGTATCCCCAAAATTTACATGTTGAAACCTAATCACCAATGTGTTGTAATATGAGATGGGGATATTCGGAAGAGAAGAGTATGTGAAGGAAGAGTTCTTATAAGTCCTTAAAAGGGAAGTGCCCTTGTAAGAGAGGCCCCCCAAAAGCTGTCTTACCTGTTTCTATCATGGAAGGACACTACATATGAATCAAACAGTGGACCTTCACATGACACCAAATCTGCTGATACCTGACCTATTGACTTCCCAGCTTAAAGGCCTGTAAGATACATTATTATGGTTTATAAAAGTCCCCAGTTTATAGTGTTTCTCTTAGCAGCTTGAAGAACAAGTCTTCTTATGTTCTTTCATGTCCTGTTTATGAAAACAAATGAACACTAGTTTTTAGCAGGTTTGAAGCTCAATTATACAATTTCACATACACTTGTAATACTGCATTTACAGAAGACCTGATTACCAACTCTCTCTGGATATCAGTTTATTCATAAAGTAACAACTCTAGGGTATGTCTGTATAAGATGTGCTACAATTATGTAAGGGGAGATTTATTATTTAAATTGCATTCCTTCTCTTTACCCACTGAGTGGTGATCCCCCTACAAACAAGTTTCTTTGAGAGATGTTCCTGATAGGACTATATGAGTTTATTTAAACATATTAAGTATTTTATTAAGAAATAATTATTTTCATGTGATTTTAGTTTATAGGTTATAATTACAAACTAGGAATAATCATTTGGGAAATGCAGGATTCAGAAACAAAATAGAATCTAATATGGATAAGTATGGAGAAAACTAAATTATAGTTACAGAAAATATTTCCCTTTCAATTGCTTCAACAGAGAGAGAAGGGAATTGACCAAATAAGGGAGCACATGAATGTTTAGTGGGTGAAATATATATTCAACATATGAAATGTTCTGTTAATTTAATATTCTTTCTTATATTTTGCCAAGTTTACTTTAGGCAGTCTGATTGTCATTATACAATGCCTCATTAAATTTTTTGAAAAAAAATATGATTGACATAGCAATAAGAAAATCTATATCCTTATAAGATATTAAAACAAATGTTGATAATTTATCAATACAATGACACCATATATTGTTTACCAGCAATAGACACAGTGATCTTGGAAATATATATTTTTACTAGTTCTGAAAAACCACTTTCTAAATCTGAATTGAAAGGTGTTAAGAGCCTTTATCTTCATGTGCGTCCATTTTGCTTTTCCACCCTCTTCTATATTTACATTCTGAGAATTTCTGTAGATGTATAAATATCACTGCAGGCTAACTGGAATGTGCCATCAGAGATACTTCAGGAATGATATGTAAAAGTTTTATTTTTCAGAGAATATCTTAAGTTTAATTCAGGAAATCATTACATAAACTAATTCAATGAATTACTTAGATTCAGAAGGAAAGAAAGGATGAAGGAAAAAGTAAAAAAATCATAAATCCTCTTGTAAATATAGAATAAATTAATGTGCTGAGCAATTGTAAATAATTATTGTTACATTAGGTGCCAAAACATCCAGTCTCCCAATTTTCAAAAAATTAACATAGTATAAATCTACTTTTTCTCACCATTGTTGTATGTAGAGTATTGCAAGTAAGCATGACATTTCTTCTCCATGCTGATTCAAGTACCTAAAATCCCAGGTTTCTTTCATTATAAACAACCCCTTCCCTTATAACCTAAAGGGCTGCTCTTCATTTATATTCAGGTAGACGAATGAGAAGAAAGACAAAAAGTACATTAACAAATTTGTTCCATAAATGCCTTTACAAGCAGGTGAAACAAAACAACAATTCCCATTTGGTTGGTTGGTGTATTCATTTGATTTTTCTACATAAACAGAACCAACAGACTATATAGAGAGTATTATATATATCTATGATTATATATAACATATATATGATTATAAAAGTGAATTTATTAGATATGCATACATGATCAGAACATATGAATATATGATTATAAAAGTGTAGTCATTAGATAGGCTTACATGATCAGAAGCTGGATAGTCCCACAATGGTTATCTGCATACTGGAGACCTGCAGGAACCAGTTGCTGCTCAGTTGAAGAAGCTGGAGCTTTTAAACAATAGGGACCAATTATACACCCCCCGTCTAAGACTACAGGCTTGGAAACTCCCTGAAGAATCATTAATTAGAGTTCACATTAGAAGACTGTTGGCACTGGAGTATAATATCCATAGGGATGGCAACATTAATAGACATGTATCCACCAAATATTCCTCCTTCTTCATCTTTGGTTCCATTAAGGCCTGAAGTCTGATCTGACAATCTTACTCATATTCAAGGTAGATCTTTCCCTTCAGTTTGATATTTCACATGCCAAAAATCTATGAAAAAATATTCCTTGTCACACCCAGAAGTCTCTTGATTTGAGAAGTCTCTCAATCCAATCTAATTGATAATCCAAATTAGCTGCCACAGTTGGTAGGTGAGAGTTACTTACCTGAAAATAGTTAGGTTAAGATGAAAAGAGAAATATAGTTTCACACTGGTCAGTCACTTTTCAGTGATAATATTATACTAAGGAAGTTGTTTATAAATTTGGTGGATGGCTACTCTTCTCTACTTCATTTTTCTTTTTCATCTGAGCATCTGAGAGCAGAAGACTACAGATCAGCAAAATATTGTCATGAAATTAATAATATATAAATCTTTTTCTATAAAACATGAACAGTCATTTTGTGGTTGAATCCTCCTATTTCTGACTTTATTAGCGGTTAAATGGTGGAAGGTGAGAAGACCGAAGTCTCCAAAAATATGAGCCTAAATAATTTTTTTATAAGTTGATTATCTCAGTTATTTGTCATAGTGATGTAATTCTGACTAACATATAGAGTAAAAAAAAGAAGGGGGTCAGGAGCATGTTCATCTTTTTTTATATTTTCTATGTAATAGATAATAACGAGGTTGCCAAAATAATCTTGTGACTTCCTGACAGACATAATATATGAGAATACGTTTACTCTGACAACTTATTATTAGGATTTTGAATATGTTTAAATACATGTAAATCTTTATTTGTGTGTCAAAAGGTACATGGATCATGCTTATTTATATCTTAGATCAAATATCTAATACATAAGAATCATTATATAAATAAATTCATAAAAAATGATATACAATATATGCCAGGAAATGTAAAATACAATAGTTGGTCAAATTATGCATAATAGATTTTTTTTTTAATTCCAAGAGAAACTGACTTTAACTCTTAAGTGAATAAAATTAATTTTATGCCTTGATCTAAATGTGTTAAATGCCTACTTATCAAAGATACAATGATAAATGCTAACAGAAATTATTTAGTTGTGTTAGATCTTTATGTAGTTAATGACAGGGAATAGCATTTCTCAGGTCTATACTTAGAAGAGAATGAAATAACATGCAGGGCACCTTTTCTGGGCCATAGTTGATGTGCATGAATGTTAAATATAATAAACTTCATGTTTCAAGCCTAGGTAACTAGGAAGATTGAAGGATCCTAGGAGGAAAGGATCCTATATGGAGGAGAGAAGATTTAGGAAATTTATTAAAATTCAACTGGTAGTGTGTATTCTTTTCTAAGTAACACATTTTTACATTTATTTGCAAAATAATGTTTTCTTCTTTTTCAGTAGTAATCTTTTAGTTTTAAGTATCTAAATCGCAAATGTATTTTTTTAACAGATGGTGCTGGAAAACTAGATATTCATATGTAGAAGAATGATACTTGATCTCTATTTCTCTTCCTGCACAAAAGACAGCTAAAGTGGATCAAAGACCTAGGAATAGTAGGAATAAGACCAGAAACTAAATGCTCCAATATTATTGGCACAGGCATCCCAAAGCAACAGAAATAAAGTCCATAATCAATAAGTGGGATGGCATCAAATTAAAAAGCTTCTGCACAGCAGAGGAAGCAATGAAGAATGGGGAAGAGAGAGCCTACAGACTGGCTCCTCAGATAGGGATTAATATCCAGAATATACAAATAACTCAAAAAACTTAAAACCAAATAAACAAATAACCTAATCAATAAATTAGCAATAGAACTTGACAGGCACTTTTCAAAGGAAGAAATACAAATCACCAATAAATATGTGAAAAAATAAACATCTTTGACAATCAGGGAAATGCAAATTAAAACTACATTGAGAATCATCTCACAAATGTCAGAATGGCAATTATCAAGAAAGCAAATAATAATAAATGTTGGTGAGGATGTGGGGGAAAAGGTACATTCATACACTGTTGGTTCCACTGTTGGTGGAAAAAGGTACACTCATATGCTGAGAGAAGGGTTACACTAGTGGAAAGCATTAGGGAGATCCCTAAAAAAAAAAAAAAAAAAAAAAAAAATCTAGGAATGGAACTACCAAAGGACCCAGTTCTCCCATTCCTCAGTATATATTCCAAAGATCTAAAATTAGCATACTATAGGAACATAGTCACATTGGTATTTATAGCTGCACAATTCACAATAGCTAAGCTGTGGAACCAACCTAGGTGCCTATCAGCAGATTAATCAATACAGAAAATGTGGTACATATACACAATGGAGTATTACTTAGTCACAAATAAGAATAAAATTAAGAAATTTGCTGGTAAATTGATGGAACTGAAGATCTTTGTACTAAGGGAAAAAGCCAGACCCAGAAAGTCAAAGGTTGAATGCCTACTCTGATTCATGAAAGGTAGACAAAAACAGAAAAACAAATGTAAAAGAGGGGGATGCCATGAAAATAGAAGTGGAATAAAGAAAAGGGATTAAGGGGAAGGGAGGAAGAATGGGAAAAAGGAAAATGATGGAATTATTCTGACCAAATATTCCTATGTACATATATGAATATAGTGAATCTCACCTTTATGTATATATACAAGACACTAATTTAAAAAATATATAATAAAATAGCAGAAAGATCCATAGTCTAGAGGGAAGGGAATGGGGCGGGGGAGGAGGGGAAAAAAGGGAAGTGCTGGGAATTGAATTAGAGCAAATTATATTTCATGCTTACATAATTATATCAAATTGAATCCTAGTATTATGTATAACTAAAATGAATTAATAAAAATTAAATTAAAAGTTAAAAAATCATAAAGAAGGGAACTTGAAATAGAAGTTATAATTCTTTATGAAAATATTATAATATTTAAGTTCACCAATGTATTAGTAGCTTATGTCAAAGAAAAATTCTATCAGAGAAATTACATGGGTAAGCTTGACTTTATTAAAGACTGTTGCAGTGGTGGATGGAGAATGATTGACTTCATTGTAACAAAAGTTGGAGTAAATTTAAGCTCTGGAGCAATAGAGAAATACAAGAGGGCGTTAGGAGA
The DNA here is from genome assembly GCF_902686445.1 of Sciurus carolinensis. NCBI lineage: Eukaryota > Metazoa > Chordata > Mammalia > Rodentia > Sciuridae > Sciurus > Sciurus carolinensis. The sequence goes on along the minus strand of NC_062217.1, from coordinate 57,741,964 downwards.
GAGATTGATGATTGAAATTAAACAATCTGAGTTTGATAGTTGGCATTTATCAAAATAAGGCTCAGTAGAGAGCCTTCAGTAGAGATGTGGAGATGATATCTTCTTGATGATTAGCTTTGAAATGGACATCTTCCAGGAACTTGAGAAAGGTTCTTATGGATTATAAAACTGCTAAATATTTGGGAGAAAGAATTGCAAGTATTTTCATGTAAGTTATCTAGGAAAAGGAGGTCAGAATCTATAGTTAGGAAGAAACTTTCAGTCAAGCTTAGAAGAATCTTAAGGCTATATTGACCACTTATAAAGTAAACTGATAAAAGCTTATGTAGATTTGGAAAACAAAAGGTTAGGATTGAATGAAATATTTTAAAAATAATACAAAAAGCAATGTATCTGCAACGATGAGGGATGGAATGGTTTAATTCCAGAGAAGAGAAATGTTTTCTATTATAATTCAGGATGGGCATTTTCATGAAAGAATAATTGCTCTTGCAAAATTTAGGAAAAGTGTCTTTGAATATTACATTATCGTGTAAGCATAAACTATGTGTCTACATGATGCTAAGCTTCTCCTATAGTTAAAAATTTGTAATTGTTTTCACCTTGCTAAAAAGTGGAAAAGTAGTATAAAACATGCCAAAACTCAGTTAGAAATCCAAATAGTACAACACATTATTAACATAAATATAATGGCATTCTTAAGCAGTTTGTAAGGTTGTATTTTTAAATTATTTAAAATTATTCAGTAATCACATATCTTTCTTATTGTTCAGAAGATGTCAGAGACTGACAGTGATAAATGATCTTGCATTCAGTTATTCAGTAGATGATAATGTCCTATTCACAAATGAATAGCTTTATCTGCTAGTGATTTTTAAAAAGTTCTTTAAAACTGAGCTGTTATAATAGAAAGTCTCTGTATTGCTTACCACAGTTATCAATGTGCAGTGTTTCTCCTGAATCTGAAGGATGTGAAACCCATCACATTCTATTTATACAAGGTACAAACTATAATCTTAAGGTAATGATCCAAGTGTTCAATTCAGAGCAGAAATCATCCTATTATAAAAGAAACTAGTTTTTTAATCTTAAGTATACCTCAGGTATACTTTTAGTCACTGATAAATGGTTTTGAGATTTGTACTGAAAAGGAAATAATACTTGAATTTTAAGCCTAGTAATGATTCAACTTCTTTTAATTTAACTTAAACTAGTTACTAATTTATTTGATATTTTGAAATGTATTTATAGCTAAACTCACTAAAAGATAATAACAAGAAACACATGAACCATTTTCAGTTACATGATTAACTTTCAGTCTCAGAGATCAAGACTAAAAGAATTCTCTGAATAAAACCATGAAAATCCTTTGGTGGTCTAACCCTCTAACATCATGTTTATACACACTCTTCGAAAGAACTGAATATATATTTTCTTCACACACATTTAAATTATAAGCATGCTAATGGGGTGGGAATTATGTTACATTACTTATTTGTATTATTTTATGATAAATATGGTTCTTGAGACTTTGTCAGGAGTGAATATCAAGAGGCTCAGTATTCATTGTGTTAGAATGTTGAGGTTTTTGTAAACTTTATATCCTCAAATTTATGCTTTAAATTACCCAACCACAATGTAATTTATGAATAGATTTAAATGAAATCATGTAAACACACTAGATTTTAGCTTTTTCACTTGTCTTGGTTATAGTATGTCACAATTATATTTGTATTTCAGATATGTGACTTTTTGAGATTATTTAAAATAAGAAAGAAAAAATGAGAGAAGTTTCAAATGTCAGTGACCAAAATGTAATTATTAAAAAAGCATAAACTTGGTTTAAGTCAAATGGAATAAGAGTCTATCTTAAAAATAAAATACACCTCCTACTTCCTTGTTTTCTTTATTCCAAGATCTTTCCATATTTAAAAGTAAAGGAAAATAAAACAAATGAAATACTATCAGATGTATATTTAACTGGCAAGTAGGTAAATATAATGGTTTACCCTTTTTTAAACAAATGTTTTGATTTAGAAGCATACATTTCCTCAACTTAAATAAGAAAAAATTAAAATTAAATTATCTGTGTGTTCTTGTAACTGTTATGTGTTCAGTTGGGCTCTCCCATTAAATTGTGAGAATTTTGGTTGGTTATCTTTCATAAATGCAGAACAAATAGAATTCTTCAAATCTGTTTTAATAACTATGTGTTTACTCATTCTTTCACTAGACCTCCAATTTAACATCATGCCTATTTACATAGTTGTGTACCAATTTCCTTGATCATGTGCACAACAGCTTTGTATCATTGTACTAACTGGTTTACTTACAATTATTTTAATAGGAATTTACTTGCTTCTGCATAGTTTTCACAATGTACATTTCAGCAGCATGAAAAAGAATGTATTCGAGTTCACATTTCACTAAACCAGTGGTTCCTAAACTTCAGCATGCATTATGATCAATTGAAGGGCTTACTGAAACAGATCACTGGGCTGTCCTCTCTAAGCTTCTTGTCCAATAACTCTGTTCTTTAAATTTTCATATCCTAGGTGAAATTGATGCCACTGATCTGGGAATTACATTTTTAGAAGTATTTCATGAGTGTATTATACAAATTGATGGTTTAAAAATGTTACTGCTGTATATCATATTGCAATACCCATTTTTGCAAATTTACATATTGGTTTTCTTTGACTCATTTCTATTTACTTGTTCTACTCTAAGACAGTCATTATTTTCCATTTTAGTGGATAAGATGCACGAAGATTACACTTGAATTATGGCATTTTGTGTTAAAAAGATGTAGATCTGAGATTTAAATCTACATTAGTCAAATACCTAATCTTTGAATCTTATTTAACTCTGATTTGACAAATGATTCCTACTAATTGTAAGGTCCATCTGCAGTTTAACAGTTTTGTAGTCTAATTTTTTTTTTTTTTTTGTCTCTCTCATGAGCTAGAAAATTCGAAAGTTCCTAAATAAGTTATCCACAATATTTTTCTAGAGTATTATGGCCTTTCTGCATTAGATCTTCCCAATAAATACGTAATGCAGGCATGCTGAAAAAAACCATAATCATTCTTGGGGTGGAGAGCTAGTCCCTAATGTAACTGGAATTCCTGTACCTGTCAGATCTGCTCAAGAGCAATGTGATCTGACCATCTTTGCAACACGTTACTATTGCACCAAGGTCAGATAGTACACCTTGTTGTCATTGCAGGTAGCAAAAAGCATGAATATTTAGCACACACTGCTCCACTGAAATGTGCTAGGCCTGGGCAAGGATCAGCACTATTCTCATACATTGACCTTAGTAACCATCAAATTGTTGAATCTTTACATTTTCATGCAAAGCATGCTTTTTCATTTTGTGATTGATATACATGCCTAATGGTGTCCAAACCTGTTACAATAGGACTGCTATATCCTTCTACAAATTAGAACATCTTAAATTATTGTGAAATATTTAACAAGAAATAGTCAATGGAAATCTGATTGCATGTATATTTTTAACATTATGTTAGTTAAATAAAAGGAAGGCACAAAATTTTAATAGTTTAATTTTATCATCTTAATTATTGAATAATTGTAAAAAATGTTTTCAATTAGTTTTTCAGTTATTGATGTAAAGATTTTCAGTCAATTCTGATATTTGAGAATTTTAAGATCATTTTAAAAATAATCTTTATGTGAAATATTTTGTAACTCTTTAAAGTATACTTCTTGGAATTATTCTTGACTGGTATGCTAATTCAAGTTTTCATTAAATATCATATAATCATATTTCTATAACTTTATATCTGCTATTTAAATATTTCATTTTAATGTAATATTTGCTATTTCCCCTTTTATTTTGTATTTTCTATCATAAATAGATTTTACATAGAACATTTATTTGTCAAAACCCTTATAGATATCTATCCTATTTTATTCTGTTTTGAACAAATACTATTATTTGAGGCATCTGGATTTTAAAGATAAATCATTCCTCATCTCATTGTTTTACTTATTGATGAACTTTCCCTTACCATCCTTCATAGCCCTCCTGATGACAAAGAACCAAGGAATTTTTGTGCTCCCCACTGCCCCATGATAGTGAATAGAAGAGGGGACTCTAAGAAAATGATTAGGTCATGAGGATAGAGCCCTCATGAATGGGATTAGTGTGCTAATAAAAGTACCTCAAAGAACTCTCTATAAATTTTATCCACATGTAAGGATATGAATAGAAGTTAGCAGTGTGTAACCAGAAGTATGCCCTCACCAGAACATGACCATGCTGGCATGCCGATCTCAGACTTCAGCATCCAGAACTTGATTTCAGTTTAAAAGTCATCTGATTTACGGCATTTTGTTATAAAAGCCCAAATTAAGACAGGTGCTAGTGATTGATTTCAGTCAATATTCATTCTAAGAAGTCACAAGTTGCCCCAGGTTTGTGTGAACTGGACATCAGCACTTCTATAAAACATTTACTACTTTTATTTTTACATCTGTTGCTTGTTGGTATATGGCTTTACTGATGTGATTCTTTCTTCTCAAACTTTAATCAGATAACTTATTTCTTGGATTTTCATATTTCCTAGGAAATCTCTCAAATATAGGTGATGGTACAAATAGGTTTTGTTTACGCTTGTGCTTTTTCTTTCATTTAACAATGGATCCAAGGTTGGGGTTGTGGCTCAGTGGTAGAGTGGTTGCCTGGCATGTGTAAGGCCCTGGATTCCATCCTCAGCATTGCATATAAAATAAGTAAATAAACTTGAAATACTAAGAAAAATACCACTAGCTATGAGTCAACATTGGAATAGTAAGAAGTTGAGAAATGGACCCATGTTACTTTAAGTGGATAAGGGAAAAAAGCACACAATGGAAAGATGATTCCTGTGGTCTTTGAGCACAAAGATGAAAAGAATGTACTTTCTCACAATTCTAAATGGCATTCAGGATTGAGATTTTGTCTCTAATCATTTGATTATAAATGTGAAATATACTGATATTTGTTTTTAAATACCTATATATGTGTATTTAAGTAACTGTCTACAGACTCGAAGGTAAATAACAGACACTTGAAGAGCCCTCTTCATAAATGCACACTACATACATGGCTATGTCAAACCATTCAATTATTATTATCTAAATATATGCCAGAAGAATTTTTGTATATTCTTAGGGATCCTAGATATAATATTTCACTGGGAATGAGTAGTGCTCAAAAAATATGTTTGAGAAAGATCATATGGGCATTATCATTCTTGAATGAACAACATATAAAACCTTGACAAACACAACAACCAGGAACTTACTGGAGAACTCCATCACTTTATCCAGTTAGAAACAGGAGCAAATACCTGACTCTAGGTGCTTTTCAGAATGTCTAACAATAGAGGTGGTGGTGGAAGGAGTTGTCTTCTCTTGGTTTATACAGAAGCTTGTATAACATTTTCTTTATATGTATACATTTTCTTTATATATATATATATATATATGTATTTATACATATAATAAGAATTTTATGAAAGACAGGCTTTTATAGCTTTTCCCTTGCTACAGTGGTATTATGAGATGAAGAATCAAAGTCACTTAACCCACCTGATATTTGTTTACCTTATTCACATGATTTAATAATTATTTATATTTGATAATTTTTTAAACCTGCTTTGTTTATATTTTCTATAAACCAAAAGAAAATTCTCAGTAAGAGCTCAATGCCACATACACACAATAGTCCTTTCATTCTATTCATTCATAGGAGGGAACCTTGTCTTAATGGATACACAGGTTTGTTTTCTAGAGAAGGTGTCAGCATTCTTTTGATCAGAACAGTTACCATAAATTTTAGTAAAGAGCACAAATCTAGGAAGAAGTTTATTAATATAAAATCATTTTTATTTATTTGGGAATAAAGTTATCATACCAATTAATGTTGTTTACTGCTACTATACACCAAGTACTGAAGTCATAAAAGTTGAAAAGAAATATATTATTTTCTGTTAGAACTAAAACACTATGGGGAGAGATGGACAGGATTTTTAAAAAACATTTAAATGACATGACTACATAGATTAAAAACTTAAAATTCAGGAAGCATGTTCTCAATAAGTGGAATGTGTTCAGTATATGTGAAGTATAGAAAGGGAGGAAAAGAAAAGGAATGTGAGGTAAGTGTGGGTTATGCTTAGAGGTAAGCTCTAGTTTGGATCTTTCCTCAGGACAATGGTGTGAAATTGAAAGATTTTTAAATGTGAAGTGGCAGTGTCTCCATAGAGCCTTCCTGTCCAACAGCATCTTTTCACAGCTCAGTAGACAGCGAATGCCTACGGCATATTCCAGAGTGAGACTATTGTGTCCTTTACAGAAGTCATTGCTACTGTCGCCTGGAGACTGCATCCTCCCAGAGTTTCAGGAAAGCCAGAAGCACTGCCTTTATTCTCAATGATGGTACTGAAAAGTCATTCATGACAAGGTCTCCTTCCTAGAACCGCTAAGTAGATAGACTTTCTTTGTTAGTTGTGGTGGTGGATTTTTAACTTTTTCTTTGGTATTAAGATCCAAATGGACTTTTTCCCAGTGGAATGCATGTCAACACATACAAAGGGAACTGAACTGGTGAAGGATGCAAGGCACACTGTCATTAAAACTTTCCACTGCTTGATTTTCTAAAGAAACATGGAGGTACTGGTGGAGATAATGATGCCTACATAATATAGTGTTCCAAACCAAATTCAGGGTCCAGAAGCCAGAACTGAATAGACTATCCACACAATAACTATTTAGATAAACCTACCCACAAAGAAAACAATGATGTAAAGCTGCACCAGCACAGAATAAGAATAAACAGCTGGGGACAATGTTTGTGGGTCTTCATTATTTATTCACTTAATGCTTCTTCCTTTATTTTTGAGAAAAATGCACCGAAGGAAAAAAGTTCTTAAATAGAAATCCTATTTTAGATACTTAGATTTCAGAAATACTTTGATAGAGATTTACATATGTTACCTGAAGATGGTATTTGTTTTTCAATGATTTATTTTAAAATGGTACATAAAATTGTACATATCAATGAAGTAACATGATGTTGTGATACATGTATATGTTATGTTTAGTTGCCTAGTGTTTAAATCAGGCTAAACATATCTAATTCAACAAACATCATTGTCTTATGGTGAAAACTTTCAAAGTCCTTTCTTCTTTTTTCAAATGTGCAGGACAATATTGTTGTCTACAATCAGCCTGTTCTGTAATAGCAAATCAAAGTGCATTACTCTTTTCTAATTATAACTCAGTGCCCTTTGATCCAAGTTTCCTCATCCCCAGTCCCCCTCTGTCGACATCCTCTGTTAACATTCTTCTCTCAGATTCTAGGTGATCATTTTTTTAGATTTCACATATCAGTGAGGTCATGCCCTACCTGTCTTCCTGTGTCTAGCTTACTTCACTTGGCATCATTATCTCCAGTTCCATACATGTTGTCACAAATTACAGGTTCATACTTTAATGGCTATGCACTATCTTATTGTGTACATGTACCACATTTTATCTATTCATCAACTGATGAACACTTAGGTTACTTCTATTTCTTAGCTATTGTGAAAACTTGCTATAACTTATGTAAAAGTGTTGATGTCTCTGACATACTGATTTCATTTTACTCTGATAGATACCAAGTAGTGGGTACCAAGAGTAGCTGTATATTTAATTTTTAGAAGAGACTTCATACCTTTTTCCATAATGGCTGTATTAAATTCCATTCCTACCAACAGTGTGGTTGGTTTGTTTTCCCCACATACTTATTATCTTCTGTTTGGAGCAAGTGTTCTTTCGTCTATTTGATGTAGGCATTCTTACCAGTATAAGCTGATATTCCATTGTGCATTTCATTCACATTTTCCAGATGACTAGGGATATGGAACTTTTCTTCATATAGCTATTGACAATTTTAATGTCTTATTTTGATAAATGCTTATTAAAGCATATTACTCAGTTTTAATCAAATTATTTGTATTATATTGAGTTTCTGGAATTTCCTTTATAATCTGAATTTCAATCCCTTGGTAGATGAATAGTTTGCAAACATTTTTATTCTATTATGTATGTTGTCTTTTCACTCTGTCAATTGTTTATTTTACTTCGCAGCGTTTTATTTCAACAATCTTATTTATCTATTTTGACCTGTGTTTACTTTGTTTGGGAGGTCTTTTTTAAAAAAATCTTTCCCGTTCTACAATCCTGAAGTTTTTCCCCTACATTTTTGTCTAGCAATTTTCTAGTTTCAAGTCCTACATTTCAGTCTTGAATTCATTTTAAGTTGGATTTTGCAGCTAAAGAGAGATATAGTCTAGTTTCAGTATTCTACATGTGGATACCTGATAGTAACAGCACCATTTATCAAAAAGACGGTGCTTTCTCTAATGCATGTTCTTAGCATCTTCATTGAAAATCAGATGAGTGCAGAGGCAAAGGATTAGTTCTAGGCTGCCTGTTTCGTTCCATTGATCTACTTTTCTGTTTTTATGCAACTACCACACTGTTTTAATTACCATTCTGACAGGTATTTTGAAGTCAGTTAGTGTAAAGCTAACTTCCTTGTTCTTATATTTATCTACCCCAAACCTTAGAGACCTTCCATGCCACACATATGTAAACCACATTTATTATTTTTTCTTGTACTTCTTTTCTAGATAAATTGGTAAAACTCAATTTTCATTTTGTTGCTAGTGAGTTAGTCATTTAGTTTAAAAGGAAAAAATATCTATTTTATAACCTACTTCTAAGATACATTTGTATTTAGAAGTTCTTAATTACCATAATGCCCACTTTAAAAACAATACAATCTCAGATTGTATTTTTCATCTAAAAATATTCATTTATTTATTTTTTCTTTTTATATTTAGTATTTATTATAAATAGTTCCTATAGTAAATTTTTTTTATTATTGTACACAAATGGGATACATGTTGTTTCTCTATTTAATTGCCCAAATTTGTAGATATTAAAGATGTTGTACATGTATATGTGTGTACACACACACACACACACACACATAGTACAAAGGCAAAATCAAACTAAGTAACATCAATTACCTCACACAGAAGTCATTTTCTTGTAGTGAGAACATTTAAATCTCACTACATTTAATCTATTTAATCTACTCAGCAAATGTTAAGTACACAGTACACTGGTATTAATAATAGCCATAATGTTTTACAATAAATCTTTTTATTTAATTTCTCTTTATAACTGAAATTTTGTATTCTGTGACCAATAGCTCCCAATCCCACCATTTCCCTGGAGTATTTATTATACTTTGAAAATATTCTTTATTTTTAGAGTAGTTTTATGGTAACAGTGAAATTGAAAGGATGGTAGAGAGATTTCGCATACCATTGCTTCCCGCACACAAGCATAGCTTCCCTCTTATCAACATTCCCTCACCAGAGAGGTACATTTGTCACAAGCGATGACACATCCTTATCCCACCAAGTCCATACTGCACATTAGAGGTTCACTCTTGGTGTTGTGCATTCTATGAATTTGAATAAATGTTCTACAGTAACACATAGCCACCATTATAGTATCATATAGATTAGTCTGAGTGCCCTAAATTTCCTCTGTGCTCTGTCTATTGATGTCTCTCTTCCTCCTAACCCTTGACAATCACTGATCTTTTCACTGTGTAAAATAATATAATTTTATATTGTTTTATAAATTCATATTTGTATAATTTTGTCTTTACTAGAATGCCATATATTTGGAATCATACAGTATGTAGTCTTTTTCAGATTGATTTATTTTACATAGTTATGTGCTTTTAAGGTTCTTGCATGTGTTGTCATGGCCTTTTTGTATGACTATTACCAGATTTGTTCACATATACTTCCCAGAATTGTGTACACAGAGGACAGCTGTGGAAGATGGACAGCGTTTTTCCTTCATGAATGAGAGTAGATATATTTCCTGAAAAGACAAAAATAAGTTGTGTCTTTGTAAGGGAAAGTTTGTGTAAGTTTGTTAGCAGCCCATTTGAGTGTCCTCAGCTCTGATAAACCAGGTGTGTGTGTGTGTGTGTGTGTGTGTGTGTGTGTGTGTAGTAGCCCACACGCTACTATACATTGCTGCAATGGAACTTAAGAGTCAAGGGGAGTAATTATATATAGATAATGCTGTCACTGGTACTAGAACTGAAGAAGGCATTTGAATCTAACACAAAATAGTCATCCTTTTCCTATCATCCATAAATCTGTGACAGGCAAACTTGATAGGTTATGATATCAGATTTTTCACAATTCTTAACACCTTATAACACACAAACTATGAAAAATAATATTATAAAGATATGACTATCTTTTGTACCTTTCTATAGCTCATATATAATTATATGAGAAAAATACACAGTTTAAAAATTGTAGTTGGATGATTTGAGACAAATATACAACTGCAAACACCCTCCAAAAGAAATACTTGTCTATCACTTTAGAAATTTCACATATCAATTTTAAACAGCTCCTCTCTGAACCCTTCTTGTCAATGACAGGTCATGTTTCTATCCCAATAAATTACCTTTTTGCTATTCTTCAGATCATTATCATTCTGTATGAGTTATTTTGTGTCTATTTCTTTGTTTCAAAATAATATTCTTGAAAGTCCTCCATATTACGTTAGTTATTTCTGACTATAATTTCATTGGCAGGATAAACAACAGTTTGTGATCTATCCTTCTGTGTATTGACATGTGTATTATTTTGAGGTTTTGTTTTTTTATGAATAAATCTCTCAAATATTCTAGTATAAGCCTTTTTGTGGACATATTTACAAGTTGTCTAGCTAAATAGTTAAGTAAGAAATGGCGGATTTCTATAAAATAGTACAAAAGAAGTATGTATATATTTTTTCAAGTAATTGTTCTTTAAATTTACAAAGTGACTCGAATATTTTTTACACCTATATGAAAAGTATGGAGAGTTTCAATTACTTGTCATACTCTCAAATATAGAGATGTCTTAATTATACCCTATTAGTGGGTATGAAGTGCTGTTTCTCTGTGGTTTTAACTTGAATTTTCCTAATGAGTAACTTTTCTTGTGCTTACTGGTTTTGGGATATGCTCTTAGTGTCTGGTCTCAATTGACCATCTAAGAAAACCTGTGCTTTCTATTTTCTTCTAATTAACAAGAAAAATTATTTTATTCTTTTTATATACATATATATAATGTGTATATTTATAAAAACTATTTAATTCTCTCAATCTTTAGCTTCATTTTTGTGATCTTAATGATAAAATCTGATGAAGTTTTAATTTTCACTAAGTTCCATTTATCATTTTTTCCCATGTAAAAGTACTCTGGGTGACTACTCAATCCACTTTATTATTGTTGTTGTTATTAAATAATTATATTATCTCATAATATAATATAAGATAAGGACATTGTTATTCTTTACATACTTTTCCTTAGGAGATATTTAATTCTGAAATGACTACTAAGACTTTCCATTTTCCTCTGAATCATATTGGTACAATTCAACTTACCATATGTATCTTATATTTACATGTCTGTAACATCCCAAAGTTTGAAATCAGTAGCCATTTTTTAGACCTGTCAATATTTACATTGTAATTATTTAATTTGTTCTTATTTAGTAACACATGACAGTAGAATGTATTTTAAGAAATTATACATACATAGAGTATAACTTATTGTATTTAGGATCCCACGCTTGTGGTTGTGCAGCATGTGGATTTACCCTGGTCATGTATTCAAATACAAGGCTAGAAAAATTATGTCTGATTATTTCTACTGTCTTTCCTATTCCTCTACCCCATCCCAACCCTTCCTTTGCCTTTATCTAGTATAATGGACTTCTATTACTCCCCTCCCCCATGTTCCTTGTTTTGGGTTAGCATCCTCACACTTGAGAGAAACTTTGGTCTTTGGTTTTTCTTTGGATTGGCTTATTTCACTTAGCATGATATTCCCCAGTTACATCCATTTACCTTCAAATGCCATTATTTTGTTATTCTTTAAGGCTAAGTAATATTCCATTGTGTATATATATATATATATATATACCACATTTTCTTTATCCACTCATCCATTGAAGAACACCTAGGTAATTTCCATAGTTTGACTAAATTATAATTTTGGTTAGAATTTCAGATAAAGTTATACCTTTACTTGAATATATTTATGTAACAATCTTAGAAACATTAATGTGAGAGTAGGTAAAGGCTAAAGACTAAAGAGTAGGTAGTAACTAAAGTTCAATTCTTTTTTAAAAAATGTACAATTTGGTCTGAAATATCTTGTTCTAATTTGTACCTTAATGGCCTCAAATTATAAAGGATATCTTACAAAAATAATATATTGACTGATTTAAATAGATATATATGGTCAATTTTATTTAGCATAATTCAGTTCTATATATGAAAATATCAGAGCTAGTATTGTTTGATTTAGTAATTCACATACCTCTAATTTTTTTTATTAAACTTGCATTGATTCCAAGTTCTTTTCAATACAAAACAAATTGTGTATGTGTGTGTGCATGTGTGTGTGTCTGTGTGTGTATATATATATATATATATATATACATATATATATAAAAGAAAAAAGACATTTAAAATGTGAAGTAATCAAATTTTCTATCTGTTTATATAAAATAATATAAAATTTGTCAATAGAAATGCAATATTTAATCTTTGAAAGAACTACATGTAAGTTTTTTAGATTTACTATACTATACAATAATAATGGATTTTAAATAACAAGTAAGATTAAATATTTTAAATAATTCTCATTGATCAATTCATTCAATCCAAGACTTTCTGAAATTTTTTACAAAGTTTTGAAAGTATTACTAATGCTACCTTATTAAAGTATTATTTAATATTTAATGTCCGTAAATGGTGGCATTAGATGCTGTAAATCTCTAAGAGATATTTCCCATAGGTTTTAGTACTCTGCAGATCACCACAGGAGATGATAGCAGACATGGAGGCCAGACTTAACATTAATGAACTTTCCATGCTTATTAGACAATTTGGGTAGAATTTTTGCATGGTGTGCAAGGAAGTGGAAGTACAACTCTAATTAGTCTTAATTGGAGATGCATAATTAATTCTCTTCATACTGTGCTAAAAATCTCAGTGTCTGTTGCTTCAATTGGCCTCTAAATAAGAAAATGAAAAGAGCTGAATTATAGTAATAATGTTTATCAAATTAAATTTTAAAATGTAAAATACTTTTTCCAAAATGATGGTGGTTATTTTATTTATACCAACATGTAAAATATTTTTCATTCATATAAGATTAACAAAGTGATATTTAAAGATAAGTGCTAGAAGGATAATTAAGTCAGATATGCTGATAAATAATAGTTTTAAAGCACACTTATTTTAAGGGCATAAAATGTTACCACTTGTAAGTGGCATGTTAGAATTTACAAATGAAGAGGGAAAAGTTTGATTTATTTTCTAAGAAAGCATAATGTTGCAACCATAAAATTATGTTAATTTTATTTTCAATCCACTTAATTCAAATCAATAAGGAAATTGAATATAATCATATCACATCATGCTAGAATTAGTCTTTAATCTAATATGACAAGATGTTGTTAGGAGGCATATCTTGTGTATTATTATTTGGAAGATCAACTTTTGAAAGATCATATGGATAAAATATAAGAAAACTTAGATCCATAAGATAAGACACCAAAGGATAAGCTGATAATACAAAGAAGAATTGAAGTAAGTCTTTTATTACCCCTGGAGTCATTTATAATTAAATCCTTATTTTTATCTTAAAGTTATTCTATATCATTTTGTGTTTATATCGAATAACCCAAACCATCTAAATCATCTGTACTCATCTAGATCTACTTGAGGTTTAAGAATGATTCAATTACTGAATAAAAATGCAGTGTTTTGTACAGTGTTTTTTGTCTATTTTGCATATATCCTGAGTTTTCTAATGCAATATATAATGAAATTTATTAGTTCAGTAATTCGAAGGGTGGAAAAATTTATTAGGTAATTTTATTCAATCCAAAGTGATTTTATTGATTCATTCAAAGAAGATGTTTTTATTTTTAAACTATCCTCAATTATTCATATATGAAAAATTACTATCTTTTGTTCAATTTTGCTGAATAATTCATTTATTTTTAACCCTACAAGACTATGCTTAATTATGAACTCTGAACAAACCTATTTATGATTCTTTAGATTACATAGAGGGAAATGAGAGGGAGAAGGGGGCGGGGATTTGAAAGATGGTGAAATGAAACAGACATCATTACCCTATGTACATGTATGGTTACAAGAATGATATGAATCTACATTGTGCACAACCATAGAAACAAAAATTTGGACCCCATTTGTATACAATGAATCAAAATGCAGTCTTTAAAAATAAAAAACATAAATTTAAAAAAATTAAAAAATTACCCTATGTAAATGTATGATTACACAAATGGTATGCCTTTACTCCATGTACAAAGAGACAACATGTATCCCATTTGTTTACAATAAAAATAAATTAAAAAAATAAAATAAAATAAATAAATAAATAAAAAATAAAATTCTTTGGCTAAAAAACAAAAAACTGTCAATAAAACAACTTCTTTCCTATTTCTGCAAAAGACTTGAGATCAATGTTGTTTTAAGTCATATCCAACTCTCATAATAAATTTTATTTTACATTTTGGCCCAGGAACAAAAAGTTAATTGAATTCTTTCTCAAGTAAATGAAATGGGGATGGATACTAAAACATTTATTTTTGTTGATTGTGATTTTTAACTATTATGCACTTGCAGATTAGTTAATATGTTTTAACCAGAATAAACATATAAATATGATAATCTATTTTCTTTGAGTACATAAAAAGCCAAATCTATGGTAGACATTACAAATAATAATAGAAAGTTTAGGTTTTATTGCCTCTGATTCCTTTACATATTAAAAACTATTTTAGTAATTCTAATGGCTAAGGTCTTTTTTGATCTATTAAAATTCACAGATCATTCTTTAGATGATGATCTTAAGATGAACATTCTTCTAGGGCAATCAGTTTTTTCATTGAGTTAAATCATCAAATATCTCTCTACTACAGTATAGATGTGGAAATAAAAACACAATATCCAATATTTCTAGTTTGTTGCAAGAAATATGGAAAATATTTATTCCCCTCAATTTCTGTATGGATATAGTATATAACAGTAACTTTTTAGTCAAAAACTGACTCGGCATTTCAAAAACATAAGTACTTATAACGTGTCAGTCATTTTGTATATTTAAAACCCCAATAATACAAAGGGAAAAGTAACTTCAGATTTGATATTAAAAAAATATAAGATTTTCTAATATGAAAGAATCATTAAAAATTTCTAAATATGAAAAATAGGAAAAAGTGAACAAGTAACATGGAAGAATAGTGAACAAATACCAAGATGATAGGTTTAAGCAAAACCAGATTGGTTAAAATAACAGGGATCAACCATATGTTGAACATAAAAAAACTTGTCTTGTTATAGATATTAACATTTACTTACTTTGAATATTTTAAGTCTATTTTTATGGAGTTCTTACCTGAAATGTTTCTCATTTCCCTTTTCCCTGACCCACTTTGAACTAGTTTTTCCATGACTTTATCTATCTAGTTTATCTTTTCATGAAATTACATTTTAAATTATGCTTTAGCACTGGTAATAATTTTTGGTAAATATATATTTAACTTGGTTATTTTTCTCTGTTTTATTGAGTTCTGTTATCTCTATCATTCCTTATTACTTGGAAGGAATCAAACCCTCCCTTGGTTTTGCTTTAACTGCTCTAATTTTTAAAGTTGTTCATGCTATTGTAAGTATTTCTTTTGCTTTTCCTAACAAAATTTGTGACCTGCATCATTTTTGCTCTCATTCAATTACCTGCATATACAGATGGTGCATTATATTTTGATGTGCATGTTTTTTTTTTTTTTTTTTTTTGGGTGCTGGGGATCGAACCCAGGGCCTTGTGCTTACAAGGCAAGCACTCTACTGTCTGAGCTATCTCCCCAGCCCCATGTGCATGTTTTATTTTCAAATATATTTAGTATTAAGGTTATTTTCATTTTTAAGGTTGGTTTTCAGTTGATATTAGTTTTGTTATTCATTCTGGCTAGAGAACTAATCATATAAGGTTTATATATTAACATTTATATTGTGACCTATTTTCCCAAAGTATGAAATGATTCTGGGTGGAATATTTCCCAATTACTTTAAGTTTGGGGGAACATACCCTCAACTGAGCTCTAGCATAGCTTGGCCTTCTAGTCTCTCAGTCTTTAGCCAGAGTCCAGAGATGATAGTTTTCTTAATATATAGGAAATTGTAATTGGCAGGCTAAACTATACTTAAAAATGTATGAAAAATGCAGAGTACACAGGGAGATCACTTCACTCTTAACCTTATGACTATAATACCTGACCTATTGCTTCTAGCCCTCATAGACTGGAACCAAACATGCTTTTAGGAGGCATATCTCAACTTACTACTTATGATCCCCTAAACATTAGTTTGCTGGGAATTTGCCTGAATTCTGCCTACCTGACTCTCCATATAAGTAGTTGAGAAAGAGTGGTCAGAAGCTCAGGGGATGTTGGGGAAAGGTCACCGTATTTGACGTGATTTATCTTAGGATCTATATATCAACCATATCATTTTTTTCCAGAGAAGTCAATGTGCCAGTGTATTTGATTAGTCGGTATTTGTAAGCTTGTTAATGTGTTTGATAAACACATAATACTGGTCAATACATTTTGATTAATGGTTTCCCTAGTGTTCAGTTTCTACACATGATCAGTGTATTGTGGAAAAAAGAAAGATTTAATGTAGCAATTGTTAAAAATTTAAAAAAGAGAAACTATTTTAAGAGGGACATAGTGCAATCAAAACAAGAGAGAATTTTGCTAAACATAAAGAATATTCCTTTTATTCACCACTAAATATACATATCACATATCGATTACATTTATGATTTTGCACTCTCTTCTCTGCCTAAATTATATCAGAGTCCTCAAAATATATCCTGAGTGAGGTCATAGCA
Organism: Sciurus carolinensis; assembly: GCF_902686445.1. Lineage (NCBI taxonomy): Eukaryota > Metazoa > Chordata > Mammalia > Rodentia > Sciuridae > Sciurus > Sciurus carolinensis. The sequence continues at coordinate 57,724,874 of NC_062217.1, read as the reverse complement.
GGTAGAAGCTTTCAGTAAAACTGCTAGGATTTGGACTGCCACAATCCCTGTGTTGTATCTCTAGCTGATAACATTTCCCTCGTTGTCACAGCCCTGCTCTGCTGATGGAAGCCAGCAGGTCTTAAAAATTACAGTGAGTTGATTCAGGTAGTGGGAAACCATACCCACAAAAATTTTATATTAGACCCTCTGTAACACAGGGTCAAGTGTCTTACCATCTATTTAGCCTAATTTTTCCTTGTATTAACCCCTCTTACAAACTTCTCTGAGATCCTGGCAGATACTTTGTCAAATGTTTGAAAACTAATTGTTTACCCTGCTCAGGTATCACAAGCCCATTATTTCTTAGTCAATGACTTGGTTAGTAGGACAGAACAAAAAGATGATATTTACTATCTGCGTGACCTTGCCAGATCATTTCATTTCTCAAAGTTTCAGTTTATCTCTAAAGTTAGAATGATACTTTAAGCATAAATGAACTTATCAAGTTAATGTGCTTAACTCAGTTTCTTTGAAAACATCAGGACTAAAATGATATAATCATTATGTTTTTGTAGAATTCACATTTACTTGAATTTTGTGAAGTCATACTGAAGTTGTGTCCTGTATTAAGAAAGATCCATCATGAAATTCAATTTCCTTTCCTTATGGTTATCAATATGTGTTAAATGAGCTCTGATCAGTAGGTTTAAAACATCTTCCTTCCAGGACAGAGTGAAATCTAATACTTATATTTTCTAGATTGCCTGTATACTAATTTCAAAATTAAATCAATTCATAAAAAATTAAACTAAGCAGATGATAACTTGTTATATTTTAGAAAAATTATATACATTGAATTTCCCCCAAGATTTGGAAATCACTCTTGTCAATCAGCTATATCAAAAAATGGAAATAGATTTTGAAAATAAGTACTATTAGATAGCAATACAAGTCATGTGTCTTACAAACTATGTGAACAGGGCAAAGTGATTAAATATTTTTAAACTTCGATTTTATCATTTGTAAAACTGAGATAATAATGTTCGTTTTGCAAAGTTTTAGAAAAATTAAAGTAAGGCATTATGAAGAACGGATGTTGGGTGACACCAAAAATTTCCTTTCTCTTGGCATCCATGCCTTCTCATCATCCTCTTCCGGCAGTGTTGGTGGAACCTACACAAGTCTTCTGACCATCAGAATATGTCAAAGGTGATACTCCCTTGATTCTGTTGTTATGTCTGCAGGCAGCCTTATATAAATGCTTCCAGGAATTCTGTCACCTAACAGTCATGTCATAAAATGACTATGGAGAGAGTTGTTTGGAAGAGCTAAGGTCCACCTCCAGGCAGATACCAATAAGAAGTAGGGGACTTCAGGATTATAGTCACAGGAAATGACTTGCTTAAACAACTGCAGTGAACTCTAGGGTGTATTCATTCTTCTGGCTTCAGCCTCCAGACAAGAACACAGTATGGCAGGCACCTTGATTGTAGCCTTATGAAACTGAGCAGAGGGCCCAAAGAAGTTAAACTAGACCCTAGACTATAGAAACTGTGAAATAATAAAGTGATTTTTTTGTTTGTTTGTTTGGTATACGAGGGATTGAACCCAGGGGCACTTAACCACTAAGCCACATCCCTAGATCTGTTTTGTATTTTATTTAGAGATGGGGTCTCACTGAGTTGCTTAGGGCCTCACTAAGTTGCTGAGGCTGACTTTGAACTTGTGATCTTCCTGCCTCAGTCTCCCAAGCCTCTGGATAAAGTATGTTTTTTAACTACTAATTTGTGATGATTTTTTATACAATGTAGAAAAAAAATAGACAATGCCTACTTAAATAGTAAATATGCATGTGCTCAAAGTAAAACAGTAATTTTAATCTTAATCCTAATATTAGCACTCTGACTTCCATGAACATGTTTTTAATTTATTAGAATTGAATAATCAAGATCATCTTACTTATATGATATTAAGTAAGGTAACATTTAGTTTATCATCAGAGAATAATTTCTAGATGTATCTATTAAGAGTCCCAACTGCTCTATTGCATTGAGAGATTAATTCAAGTTTGTCTTTTCCACTATATATATATAGAATTTTTGCAGGATTGAATATAATAACTTTCACACCTAAGGAAACCACCCCAAATATTCAGCTGTACAATAATGGGATGCAAGAATATATGTATATATTGCTTCACAGTCCTCTCCTGGAATGATACTTATTTTCATTATTTTTTCAGTTGCCATTCCAGACTGAATTAAACCTCAGTTTGAGCTCTCAGTTTATGAGATGATGATGACGCTATTCTGCATATAATGGTCCCTTGTCTCTTTTTTTAGTCATCTGTTACTGATAGAGTATGAATAACAAGATCATAAACATCCCTAATTAAGCCATAAGACATGACAGGTTGTGAATTGTGTTGTAATATTTCACACCTAGTGTGTTGCTAAGCATGCAGCTGAAGGCTCTGAGCCATCAATGCACCTAAGCGTGAATTAACACTATGCAATTCATGCCCTGGAGTGTCTGACTTTGATTGTGAAATAGTTTGTTTGCTAATTAAAGAAAGAACTTTTTTGTGTGTTTTCTCTTATTTTAATTTTATACATACAGAATAGAAAGTACTATTTGGGAATAAAAGGTACTGCAAATAACTTAGATAAAGTATGAATTATATTTAAATAAAAACTACTGAAATTTTTGTATGTACTTATAGAAGATTTTTTTGAATGTTAATTTAAAAAGTCATTTTGACAATGATTGATATTATTTATTAAATTTTTAAAAATCTTTGATGATAAATCTTGCCTGATGCCCATCATAATGAAATACATTAGTATTTCCTTAAATTCTATTAGTATATGAGAAGAGGAATAAAGGAGGGTGATAGTTAAAAAGAAAGTCCACAGCAGCAGGTAACAACTCAAACATAACACAGTTGACATTTAGAAAATTTTATACCAGTATTATTTATGCTATTTAGATATTGGCACTTATTGTTTGTACCCTGAAGCAAAATGATTGAAGACAAAATAGTAACTAAAACATAGAAAGAAGAACCTTATTTTTCAAGTTACCAGGCATAAGGCATATATATATATATGTATGTATGTATATGTATAGATATGTATATATATATACACACATACATTTTCCTATATATATAGTAAAATTAAATAAGTGCTTTTCAGGACACCAATATTAGATCACTTAAACAAGTTTGTTTATAAAAATAGTTATTAATTCTTATCTTGAAAAAAATAAAGTTTTGAACTCTGTCTTCATTTTATACTATTGTATTTTCCTAACAGCCCCATTTTCACTATAGAATTGCAGAAGATGTGCCATAAACTGTCCTAGACTTGAAAGGTAATATAACATGTTATACTTTTAACAACACAGCTTCATAAAACTGAGTTTGAATCATAGATTTGCAACTTATTTATGTATGATTTTGAAGGACTACTGAATCAGTTTAATTCTGGTTGAAAAGAAAGAAAAACAACATTGTCTTTATAATATTTTATGAAAATAAATGAAATGCATGTTTGAATTAGAATGTATATCACATCAATAAGCACTCAGTAAATGGACAGTATGTTATTTCAAGACTGTTGCTATTAATTCCATTGGGAGACAATGCTTCATAAATTTTTTCATGGTTCATTCAGAATATATTATTAAATGGCAAACACCCCCTATAAGTTAGAGATAATGCTTTAGAAATATTTAGAAGTGTATCTTCCCTGGAGCCACTTGCAAATATTATAATAATAAAAACCATAGAGGTGTTTTCCTCTCTACCATAGAAACGTTTGCTTATTTTCCAGAGTTTTAAAACCTAAAGGGCTTTCATCTCCACAATGGAAAGAATATGCACACAGGGGATGGGACAGATATGCCTGCCACTACAAAAGAGCACCTAGTCTCATAATTTGGAGGTTTCAACTTCCATGTTGTAAAATTTGCTATATGTTCAGGCAAACATCTGTCTTTACATTACCATTTGGAGAATGGGTAAGAGGAACCAATATAAATTACATGTACTCTGTATTTTAAAATGAATATTCCTGGATTCTAGAGCTATTGCCATAAATCGATAATTATGTGACATTTGGAAAATTAATATAATTTCTAGTCTGTCTTAAAGTATCACAAGTTTGAATTTGTTGAGGATCACTTTTTAATTGTCTTTCCTCATAAATCCTATTATATGATCTTATTACCTATACTAGCTAACTATTCAGTTGTTTGATTTCTTTTATTTATTGAGAAGAAAATGTCACCTGGAAAGCCATTATAACAGACAACTGATAGTGCCTGAATTACAGCATCAACTTTAAAAATAAAAATACAAAGCATGTATAGAATTAACTATTCATTAAACATGTATTATAGGAAAAATAAATTCTGAGGTTGTTTTAGGTTACTGTAGTGTAATTAAAAAAATATTTGTCAAATGTCAACAAAGGGTCATGAGTCAGACATATAAACAATAAGTAAATAAGAAAATGGAGACTGCATATTTTCCTTTTTTGTTTGATTAAATATTAATGAAAAATATTTTTCTATCCCAAAATGTGTCTGTTAAATATGTTTGAAGATTGGCATAATTATAGTCAAAACTACAACTTTAAGTTATATTTAGATATACAACCCAAAATACAATGTGTGGGGACATGCTACTGACTTATTGAGGTGTGTGTTCAGATACAGATATGTAGGTGAATAAAAACCAAGCCTTTATTAATAAATAATATCATCACATATCAGATATAATTAATATATTATACATGTATTCAAAGGTACTTGGACAAAGTTTTGTTACATGAATTTCACAGGATACTAAAAAGATACTGATAAGGTAAAAGACCTGATAAGGTAATATTTTGGTAGGTGGAATGAACTGGCTCTTCGAGACTGATGATACCTTCATGAGAACTGTAGTCAAAGGTTGAGAAAGACAAACTTTCTCAATTTCATCAACATCATTAGGAATAATTCCTGAATGCTGGACTTTAAACCCAGTTACCCCACTTACTAGGAATGTGAGCTTGGGCAAACTATTTAAACATCTGTGCCTCATGTTCTTATTTCATGGACTTGTCCTGAGAATTAAAATAGTTCCTATATGTTTACAAGGAGGTCTGGCAAATCACTACATATAAACATATTTATAGAGAACACATATATATATATATGAATATGTATCAATACCTATATAAAGAGTATATGTGTGGGTTCAACAAATACTTTGTTATTATATTTTTAAAAACTTTTAGATCTCCAGTTGAATTCATTACTTGGCCTGACATTGTAGGCACAAGAGTTTAGGGTGAACTACCCAAGATTTATAATTCCTTGGAGGGCAAGAAGGAAACACACTAATGTACTCCAATACTCAGTTCATCTTCAGTACTAAGTTCTCTCACAGAATCTTGAAGTGTTTATCACAGGGTATATTACAGTCAAATGGAAATATACTAAACTTCCTTTCAATATTAAAAGGAAAAGCAGTAATTATAACACAGATATTCATTCACAGTTCAAGTAGTATACACCTCTCTACATCTAACAAATAGTTTAGCATCAATTACCCCTTATTACCTAACATTAGTTAGTTGTACTGTATCTATGTGATACCCTCTTCTCTGTTCCAGATACAAATACCTTCCTCACCAATACAAAAAGGTATTGTGCATTTCTTATTAAAAATAAATTAGTGAAATACTGGAATAATTACACAACCTTTAGATCACTAGGTTGAACTCTTTATTAATATTAATCTTGTTTTGATCTTTAAAGCAGTATGGGTCATCAACCATTCCACTTAAGAAGGGTAAGAGGCAATCACCAGATAAAATTCAAGAAAGCACAGCTCCAAAAGGAAGCATCAAATTTTCCTGAGTAATCCTCCACACATAATGATTAAATTGAACTGCTACCCAATACTGCAGTTGCAACAATGAAAGTGCCAATGGTTTATTTTAGAAGCACATTCATTTCTTTTGCACTAAGTTATTAATTTATAAAATTGTGAACACAAATATAATATTTGTTGCATTAGATGCAGAGACAATACAGAATGGTTATATACAAAAGAGCAATGGTTGTTGAAGACCTGCAACATCAGTATCACTAAGAACTTGTTTAAAATGTTAAACTTAATAAAAATGCAAATTCTCAATTCCTGCCCAAGGACTACTGAATTACAATCTTTTTAGGTCCAGTCATCTATTTTTAATTAACCTCTCCAAATGATCTGATTTACTCTAAAATGCAATAAGAGAATACTTTTGACTAGAATGTGGGACAACCTGCAGAGTTTTTAACAACATATTGCAAATTTAATGAGTGTGAGATTTTGCACTTCCTAAATCTGTTGTGTAAAGTAGGAACTATCTTTATATTTCTTTAAGTATAAATATGGATGTTTTAGAAAAAAGTTTTTTTCACTATTGGGACCAAAACACCTGATAAGAACAATTAGAGGAGGAAAAGTTTATTTGGCGGCATCATGCAGGGATTTGGACCCAGGAAACCGATTGGGGATTCCAGCAGGTAGAAGCAAAGTAAGACACAGTTAGGATAGTAGACATACTTTATTCAAAGGTGGCAATAACCAATAGCCTCCATCTTTAGCTGGACCTTGAGTCATTTACAGGCCATAATATAGCTGATTCATTGTGTTGGCTACACACTAAAAACATAGCATAGGCCAATGGAAACTACAAAAAGGGAGGGTGACTATAGCCTCAATTAGAGCTCAGAGGTCTCAGTTCACAGAAAGCCAGCTCCATTCCTCAGAGTTCCAGAGTTCCAGAAAATCATGATGAAAGAGTGTGTTGGAGACAAACAACCAGAAACACAGCACAGGGATTAATGCACTGATTAGGTTAAGACTCTCATTACCTAATCATTTTACCTTTAAGCTTTCTTGCATTGTATTACACATTAATTTTGGGGAATACTTCATATCTAAGTGATAACACTGGAGTTCATGTTTTCACTGATTACAGAATCATTATAATTCCCATTAAAAATCTTTGTATTATATCATTTAGAGCTAAGCTCCTTTTGGCATAACTTCTTGTTTAATTGCATGTTGTTCTTATGGTTCTGTACCTTTATCCTTATAATTTATTTCTCCCTGGAGTTTGTGAGTTTTCATGTGTTCATTACTTTTAAGATGGAAGAGAGTAAGCAGTATCAGGATTAGACTCTGTGTATACTAAGTTCCAAACAAGATTAATTACACACTAATCTTCAAAGCTATGTACCTCAATAATTGTTGATCCTTGAATCAAATGTCCTTTTATAATCAGTCCCACAAATGACCAATGCCTTGTCCCTGTCCCAGAATAATATGGGTGCTCTATTTATTCACTTGTTTTCATTGTTTTAGAGGACATCAAAGATTTAGGGAACCCCCTTTGCTATATTTAAGTGTGTTGAACCTCTGCAGGCTCTCTGAGGGGGAAGGTTAAATCTATCTGAATCACTCTCTCCACATTAAAACTCTTCCTTGCTGATAATGTGTTGAATGCAAGACTTCTCCAACGATTACATACCTTTAACCCCAAAATTCAACCCTTTCATCAATAACTTGAGGATGGCAGCATTGGACCCTTCTCAAGAATCCATATTTTCTAGATTCTTCAGATCATCCTCCTGTTAGTTATTAAAACATAGGAAGGGTTAACTCCAAAACCAGTTCCCTAATTCCTATAGCATAGACTCCATGTTCTAGTTCTTTGAGTTTTACTGTTTTTGATATAGAACTTACTATTCCAAATATATATATAAGTGAAATATATTTGGATTACACAATGTTAAATTTTACCTCCAAAAGTATTATGTTCACAGAGGATTTAAAAATAATCTGAAAAGAAACTCCACTGGCTTTTTATTCTAAGTGTATTCATTTAGTCCCTAAGACAAAGCATGCTGACAGCTCACATAACTTAAAGGACCTTTGGAAGGAAAATGTTTCAAAACTTAAAAAAAAAATTCTTTATGAATTTTACTTCAGTGCATAAAAAAGGAACTTTTAGTAAAAAAGCATATAGTAGTCACTAATAAATTTAATTATTTAGTGCAATACATGTTGACTGGAAGACTAGGTTCCAGGACTAATGTTAGAAACTAAAAATAAAACAGAACAATTAAAAATTAAAAATTCTTTTCACAGAAAATATACAATCCAACTAAACTAAAATAAGGAATAGTTTCCTTAACAGTCATGGCTGTTAACTTCTAAATATACTTAGAGGTTGATTGCTTTAAAAGACAACTCTTTACAAATTTTCTCTATGTCTTAAAACATTACTCAAAAACATTGAAACAGGACTTGGTAAGTTATACCATTTTGACAAGACTGTACAGTTATGTTATGATATAATCCATGTGCATAATTTACACATAATTTTTTAATTTACAAGAGTACATAGATCTGGGTACATAAAAATCAATATGAATCATTTCCCTTCATTACTCTGATAGTGTGCCTAAGAAATGATATTGAAAAAATAATTATTTTTTCTTAATTTTATATCATAGAAAATGCAAATGGTAGCATTAAATTGTGAAATATGTGATCAAATTTTTAATATTTAAATCACAGTAAAATTAATGAAAATTAAATTCTAACATTAAAAATATTCTGAAAGATGTGAAATACACTTCAGTTTTTTAAAGATATGTTTCTTCTATTTAAATGCCCTTGTATTTTTCACTTGTAAACAGCAGCTATTTGTTACATTGGGTATTACTATTTTCTTTGAATCAGTTCATATTGCATTCAATTTAGGAGAAAAAATGAATTTATCTCATTGAGAAGTTTAAAGTGTTTGTTTTAGTGACAATTCTTTGCTGTATTTCAAAGCCTTTATTTTCAAAAGTGGGTTTTTAGAAGAGTAATAAAACAAACTGTATAGTCTGCTAATGGTGCAAAGTAGTCTGAAGGAACAGACAGGCTGAAAATAGAAAAGTCAATGGAGTAATCAATAAACTCAAAGAAGGATGAAATGGAGGAGATGCAAGTCTCATAATTAGTAAGCAAACAATTCATAGCAGCATTCCTGCAAAAAATACAATGTTTCTCTAATATTTGGAAAAAGAGAAAATCCAAACCTAAACATAAATGCAGAGTGTCACTCTATCTCTACATTATTGAAAAAAAAGTCCAGACATATGTCAAAAAAAATGTGTACAACTGGGAGATGCTGTCTGAATTCTTTATTGATATCTTCATTATTTTAAAGTATGCATTTTATGACTAAATACTTCTTGTAATTTAACACTTTGAAAATCTCTACTCTTTGTGCTCGATTAAGCTTTAAAATAAAAAACAACTACTAAATATCCATTCTCTATGACATCCCTGTGATTTTCCTCCCTTTTTAACTTTAAAGTTATAGACTTCTCAATTAAACAGAGAATAAATTGTTTTAAAGAAAAAAGACAAAAATGTGAGAAAATTTCTGTGTTAAGTTCTAATTAAATTGTAGATGTATATTCAATCTATCCTCAAGTTAACAAGCAACATTTAGTTAAATACTACGTTGCCTAGTAAAATATATTTGAATTGTAATCACATGCTGACAAATTTCATTGGAAATGAGAGAAAATAATAATTACAAAGTCATTAGGACTAATTATATCTAAATTGCATGTCTCCATACATATATGTATGTATATATACATAAATATGGAGAATATGTATATACACATATGTATACATAAATTCTTTTCTAAACTACTTTCTATTTGTTGCTGTTTCTTCATAGAGTTATTGCTTATAAAAAGAAATCAGAAAGGACTAGTAACTAAAGGTTATTTAACTTTATAAATAAATATATTTCCTTGAGGTATCAGACCTGGCAAGATTAACAAAGAGGGAAATTTCTATTCCACACATTCATCCTATTCTATGTGACACACCACTCTTAAGAAATATTTGAAACCTCACAGTCTTTTCCTTTCTGCTGCTTTTCCTAATTGAAACATATTTAGAAGTAATTGTATTTTTATCAATTCCTTATGCAGAAATGTAATTTGTCTTGGTTACAAATAACAGCATATAACTCTGTTTTTAAAAAGTCTATCCAGAGCACACAGGTGGGAGAGATTTCTCTAAGTTTCTTTATGCTAGCAACAATTTACTCCATCAGTGTATAATTTTCTGGTTAAAATTATACTCCACACAGAGTAAAGTCAATGAGATGTAATAAAAATATCTATTACAGTAGCGGACACTGTTTTATTTGCGAAGCGTACTCCTCCTTTGTTTCTCATGAATACTAATCTGGTCTCTGCTGAATGCTACACAACTGTAGAGATATGGGGAAAATAGCTCAGTGCCTAGCTCCTGACCTCTAGGGTTTGATGCAGATGATTAAGCTGATTAGTGCACGGGAAAGCAGAACAAGAATTATCCAATTAGAAGGAAAGGACTCCTATTGTGTGCTTGAGAAAAGAAGTGTTACACTTTCCCTCCAGTTTTACCTGCCTGGTATCTTATGTCGATGAAGGGCATCTTCCTAAGGCAAAGGGTTGCTTTGATTAAAAAAACAGAGAGCAAGAAACTGAATTTCTCCTCTGCCTAATGCTATATAGAATAATGTGCTACTTTATTGTTTAATTTTTTAAGTTTAAATTAGGGTTTTTATTACTTGTAGCCAATAGCATTTTAATTCTTTAAGACAGATGTCAAAGTAGTTTGTCAATTCTAAATTTACAACCTAGCTACAAGTAATGCTCCCATATGACTTTCTCATCACAATCTGCTTTAGATTTTATGTATAAAGAATCTACATTTTATTTGTCCCCTTGTGGTATAAGGGGATAGCTAAAGCTTACTGGGCACTTGCATTGTGGCAGATGAAAATACGGGCATTACTTGAACTAACCTACTTAATAATAAGTACTAATAATTCATTGATAAGGTCTGGTACTCTGTCCTCACTTTTCAGATAACATAACCTCAAGAATAGAGAGATTATGTTTAATAATAAGTAGCAGGCCCACAGTTAAACCAAGTCATCTGAATATAAAACTTACTCTCATTATGGCTTTCCTTTATGTTCATCTATAGTATGAACACCCATAGTGGTTGATCAGCAATTCTTATTAATGGTAATGTTATGTTGACTAATAGTCCATTTCTGGTATAGTCTATATTTTTCTAATAAACCTGATTGGTGCTTGTTTCAGCATTTGTTTCACTGAGTAACACCAGATCGGAGTGATAAAATGAATTCGAAAATCACTTAGTGTTTACTCCAGCAGTCTTCTCTATCTAATCTCTCTTTTTGTTGCCACACAGTTATTCACTCCATTAATTTTGGCTGACATAGTTCTAATTTTATTTTCTGGTTAAGTCATTGCATTAAATTTCTTCTATTCTGTAAATGCAAGTGTTGCAAAGCAAGGGAGACCAAAGCTAGGAAGGAAATAAAGTGTCTTGTATATTCTACAGAAAAGAAGGAAACCATAAGTTAATTGAAAGAGAAATTGATTGACGGTATGTATATTGCATAAGAATAAAGAGCATGTTGTGAGTTTTCTTGATCCCTGCTCAAGAAAAGTTTAAATAACCTTTTTGGATTGAAGATAAATAATAATTTGTACTAGTGTTTTTTGTTTTCTGACTCTGTTTCACCCATCTTGTATTCTAGAACATTTAAAGCCATTTTGTTTTCTCTTTCACTAGCTTCAAAAACCAATCTGCAGAAGGAAGCAGTGATACAAAGAGAGTTAGATTGCTAGTTTTTCATTACATGTTTTCATCTCACACACACTAACTCTGTACCATCATACCAAGAACTGGTTCTGAAACACTTGTGATTAAATCATTGTCTTTCATTCATTTCCAATATCCAGATTCCTAATTTTTTCCCTGTATCTAAGCATATGCCTTAGTCTATGACTCCAATTTCCACCAAATCCCTCCAGAACTACTAAGTTGTCTTAATTCTCTTGTAAAAAAAAAATTGATATTTTCCCCAAACATCTGCATGATACAACTATGACCACTCCTCACACTTGTGACCAAATGTGTGTCTGACTATCTGTGATCCATACTCTTTGGGATGTTTCTCTAAGTAGCAAAGATTTCATTTTCTGCCAGCTACTTGAAATTCATTTGGTATAGACTTTTCAGATAAAGTTCAATATGATCTTCTTGACCCAAACAGCCAAACTCTACTTAAGGAAAACGAAAATACCACAGAGAATAACATCTTCACTGATGGATCTAAAACATATTTTAAAAGAATTCAGCACTCCTCTCCTAAACTAGTAACTACTAATACTAGCAATATTTTCTGAAAAAAACATCATTTTTTCATCACTAATTTCAAGGGAAATGAACTAATATTGATATAAAAATGTTAATTTTATGACTTTAGATCTTGTATACAAAATTATTTTTCAAGAAAAAGACATGCAGAATACAATCAGTTGAGAAATTAACTAGCTTCAAAGAAATTGTAATGGACAAAATTCTAATATGAATATATATGAATGACAGTATTATTAATTATTTTTGTAATTTTTAAATAGATTAAATGGAGATTCTCATTGTGACACTCAACCATACTAACCCTAATAATTGCCTCAGAAGGGAAATCAATTAAATTACTTAATATATTTTTCTTCAGTTAATTATTGTAAATATTTTGTTTATATAGAGAAGGGGTTATAAAACTTAAGGAGTGAAGAGATGGAGAAATACACTCTAAGGATTTTGGGATATGTGGTCTTTTCATATCTTCTTTATCATTATTTGAAGAACAAATTACATATCTATTGGAAATAACATCAATGATAATAATAACTGACATTTTGAACAAACTTTATGACAGTTGTAAGAAACTTCATGAAGAAGAGTAGAAAGTTCCTTAAACATCTAGGTCCTGATTAAAACAAAACTGTTATGGTTTGCGTGTAAGATGTTCCCCAAACATTCCTGTGTTTATACAGGAATGAATGTTCCAAAGTGAGATCAGTGGATTGTAAGAGTGGTAATCTAATCTGTCCATTGATTGGACTGGGTGGTAACCCAAGGCAGGTGGGAATGGTTAGAGGACTTGATTTAATAGGAGTGTGTCCTGGAGACTTTGTCTTCTCTACAGCCCCTCCCACTTCACTGTCTCTGCTTCCTAGCATCTGTGAATCAATCAGCAGCTCCTCCACCACCCTGCTCTTCTGCCATGATGTTCTGCCTCAGTTTGGGCCCAAAGCAATGGACTCAGTAGACATAGCCTAAATCTTAGAAACTGTGAGCCAAAGCAAACTTTTTTCTAAATTGTTCTTGTTAGATATTTGGGTCACAAGAACACAAAGCTGACAAACATGAAAGCAAAATAAGACAAAACAAAATGCGACTTTTTTTTCATGTTCGATGATTATAAAGATGATTACAAAGACTTTTCTTGAGAGGGACACTGTGGCACAAGCCTGTATTCCCAGTGACTCAAGAGGCTGAGGCAGGAAGATCACAAGTTCAAAGCCAGCCTCAGCAACTTAGCAAGGCCCTAAGAAATTTAGTGAGACCCTGTCTCAAAATAAAAAAATAAAAAGGGGCTGGGAACGTAGCTCAGTGGTTAAGCACCCCTGGGTTCAATCCCTGGTACAAAAAAACAAAACAAAACAAAACATAAAACCAATAACAACAACAACCAAAAAAAAAAAAAGCACTTTTTGGTTTTTTTTTTACTTAACAGGTGTCAATGGGGAAAATCTGTCCTCTCCACACCAGACTTGGTCCACTTCCAGTGCATTGCAGTAACTGTGGGGAGTTGGAATCAGTGATTCAGGCAACCCCAGTCACTCACGCTCTTATGCATCCTGCTTTCTTAGCCAAGACACTTTTATTGGAGGGTCTCTTTAGAGGGGACCTTTGGCCAACGCCTTCCTCAGGTATTTCTGTTGAGACTTTATCAGAAAGATGTGGTGAAAATCTTGAAATCCTCAGTAATTTTCTATCCAAACAAACCACCCCTTTTCCCCGTGGTTACTAGAACTGCAGGAGACTTTTTTCAGGGCTCTCACAGCAATGAGATGACCCTCTGTACAAGTGCATCATTCCATATGGAAATATAACTGGGGAAAATCAGTGATTTGTCAGATTTAGTTTTTTGATGATAATATGAAGTTAAGGATCACACTGTTGGCTATTACCTTCATTTTGGCCTTTGGTTATATTTGACTATTCTGATCTTGCATCATAGTTCTTTGTCAGGTCATCTAAATTATTGACTAACATGACTAGGAAGAGGGAAAACTGTTTCTGGGTGGAGGTCCAGAAAAGAGAATTAATTAATGGTTTCAAGAAAGAAGGCTGAGTCATCTGAATGTGGTTTGGTAGATGTAGAGTTGTTCTAGAAATCAAGTTAAATGTACTAGATATTGGTTGTCCTTAAGATACTAATATATTAACAGAAGAGTCCAGATATCTAGATTGCTATCTTAAAATACTTTTATTGAAGAGGATGCTGTTGATATATGACAGTGATTAAAAGGTAGAGATTGCTAGAGCTCAATGATGAAATCCTAAAGAAACAAGGATTTATATAGGAACTGCATTGTAACTAAAAAGTTCACACCACCCATGATAACAAAATTTTCAGCAAAGATAAAGAAGAAAATGGAATACATGCTAATGGAACACATGCCAGCTCTGCAAATGTGAGAGATACAGAGGACATGAAATACAAGAGTGTAAGTGAGAACAAGGGAAACTTGGAATGTAACCAGAAGGTGCTGCAAAAAGGTAGAGGAGTGAGACAATGGAAAAGAGTCACATCTTGATAGTGCTTAATACTTTAGCAATGATTTGGTGTTAATAAGAATTAATGTATGATGGGTGGTTTTAGTTGACTACCAAATAGTTGAAGTTACTACCATGACTAGACCACAGTCTTCATATTTCAAAGACACTTGGAAAGGAGTACCAACCAATTATCTTAAAAACCAGGGTTTTAAGGATCCTTTGGTAGATTCTCTGACTCATGAATTCTTGTAGTGATATCTTGAAATAGCATTTAGGGTTATCATGAATCATCCTTTGAAACTAAAGAATGGAACCACCACCACATGTTGTGAAAGAAGCATGCACATTTTCCCATTACAAATTTACTTTTTAAAATATTTAATAAACTATATTTAAAAGTATTTTCCTAAGTAATCCTATGTATTTGTATTTATTAATTTCAAATTCTAGCATTCACAGAAGTAGACTGAGAGGGCAGAGTTTGAATTCTAACCCCATGCCTGGCTCTACACTGTTCATCTGAGAACTTGTAGCAATAATATACATTATGAAGTTGTTTAATGATTAAATTAGCTAATATATGCAATGTACTGTGAAAAGATACCTGTCCAACAGCTATCACTCACTAAATACTTTATATTTTTGCTATTTTTGAAAAGCTTATGCTAGTACAATTTGCTTTTATTCAACAATGTATAGTTTCTTCCACAAAGGTAGCATTTGAGGCTCCCCTAAAATTTTTAAAGAGAGGTATATTTTGAGATATCCCATTTAATTTTGCATTTCATGAGTAATGAGGGTGTTTTCTTTGTGGTTCTTCATTTTCTTATAGAATATCTTGGTTTGTGAATTATGTGTCATATTACTTGCTCATTTTTATATTATAGAATTTATCTATGGTCTTTTTTATTGTTGACAATTTTTCTATATGCTGAGTTAGTGTGAATTTCCAGAAAACAGAGCCTGAGGCAAAGGTATATATGACAATATTATCAGAGAACTCCAAAATCAATGAAGCAGAGGTGAGGGACAAGAACATTAGAAGAGAAGGAAGGAAAAACAATGCAAGCATAATTATCACCTGACTTTAAAATGTAATGACTGATCTCAAGACAGTCTTCTGACTATTACTAAAATGAATGCATCTCCGGAAAAGACTATATGAGAAAGAATGGGACTCTGTGTGCTGTCTTCTGAATGCCATTAGTGAAAGATTTGTGCTCTTAGATTTTAACTGACCCAAATATTCAAGTTTCTTATGAATATGAGTTGAAATACTTGATATCAGGAACATCAATTCATAGATGTTGTAGTCTTTTGAATTTTTAAAAAAAATGGGGATCATGGAGGTATTTAAATTTATATAGCATGTTATGCCTGTTTTAAAGATGTTTTATTGGTTTAAATTTATGTGATACCTAGCTTCATACATCATATTTCATGATAGCATAATCTAGAACTTATCTTAGCATCAGTTAGAAGGAACTGTTTTCTCTGTGCTGCTAATTGTGTTTCTAATATAAATAAAAGTAAGAATCAATGGTGATACTGTTATTGTTAAAAATACAAAGTGTCAATATATCTTAATAAAAATGCAGCTAAATGTAATTTATTGGATACTTGGATACTTATGATTGTTAAATAAAATAGCTATTATAAATCTAATTGATTAAGTAATATTTTCAATAGACATTTTTCTTATACCACTAAGCAACCATATACTTATTTTCCTCCCTTCTAATATATTTAAATGATGATAATAATCACACAGATAAATTATTTGACCAAAGTAATGAAATAAGTATTGTAAAAGAAAAATAATTATTTCTCACTCTGAAGGGTGATTGAATCCCCTATGCTTTTGCTGTGCATGTTATTAGAAATGGAATTGAGTTCTAAAATTATTGCTATAAATTCTCATCTTTTATAGGAGAGATATTATATAGTTGATTGCATGCTCAATGTCCCATATTAGCAATTCATCATTTTACAATATTAATATTCATTTTTACTAAATATGGAAACCTCATATAATCAGCAATTTCCTCATCAATTTGGAGAAATCAAATTCATTATTAAGAGTTAGTATAATATTAACAGCAAAATGCCATTCCTGGTTTAAAAATAAACAAAATCTTGATTTACCTATTATATCTAATTTTGCATGTTTTGAGATGAGACATTATAATGCAATTCATAAACTATTTTGAAGGTATATAATTAGGATAACTCATTTAACCTCTGTATTAAATGAGAGAAAGAAAAGAAAGCAAAAGAAAGAAAATGAAAGAAACATTTTTTTGCATTTCTAAAGATACAGACATCAATACAAACTGCAAGAGTTCTCATATTCTAAACACTTACTTTGATCTTAGTCCATACCAGTCTCCTTTTTTCTTACCAACATGAATCCAAAATTTCTACTAATTTTTTACTTATTCATTTCAGAGAAATACTTTGAGGTTTAAGGACAAAATTGTCACTAGCAGAGCAATATGTGTTCTATTTCAAGAGTATACACAGCTGGTAAGCATAAAATTGTACATATTAGATGAAGAGCAAGGATCTAATGCTCCTAGAGAAAATTAAGAATTAAGTGGTCAGAGATCTTTCACAGAATCTCTGTGGATATGTATTCACAATCTATCGCCATGTTCTATAATTCCTGAATGCATAATTAATTAAATCATAGTTTACATTAAAAAATAACTATGCCTGTTCATTACATAGTTCCATTGCTTATATCTTAGGAATTACAAGCTTTTATTCCTTCTAAAAGAGACATGTAAGGACCTTTCAAATGGAAAAAGAATCATCAAAAATGTTCTTGTTAACAAAAGAAAATTCTATGATTTTTGAAATGTATGGTTTTAGGAAATACATACTAATATTCTTTTTTTAAATAACCAAACATGAAATAGAGTGAATAAAATGTTTATAACAAATTCTTATAGATTCATGTGAGTGTTGTAACATAATCTGCTTCTATATCCCTCCAATGGTTCACTAACAAAGTTCTTTGTTTCAGTCTACAGATGAACAGGATTTTAAAAAATGTGGTATACATATACAATGTGATACTACTCAGCCTTAAAGGAAAAATGACATTCTTTTTTACAAGGCAACACAGATGGATCTACACGTACATAACACTAAGTAAAATAATCCAGGCATAGAAAGAGCAGTAGTGTATGATCTTATGTAAAACTATAAAAATATGAATAGTATATAAAGAAAATTAGAATAATGCTTATCAGGCATAAGTATGAAGATGGGAGAATGAGGAGATATTGGTTAAAGGGTACAAAATTTCACTTAGAAAGGATGAGCATGAACTATAGATCTACTATTTAACATGGTAACAATAATGTACATTTGAAAATTACTAACAGAGAAGTAAATATCCTTAAAATTCTCAGCATAATGTACACATGTGAGGTAATAAATACGTTAATTATATTGATTCATGAATTTCACAATGTGTACATGAATCAAAACGTCATGTTGTGTATCATGTGTGCAATTTGAATTTGTCAATTATAATGCAAAAAGAAATAGTATGTGTCAGAAGAAAATGGAATGATATTGAAGATACAAAATATAAACAACTACACTTCAGATTCTATTCCCAATTACCTATCAGGCATAAATGAAACAAAATAAAGACATTTTAGATATACACACATTAATTGAGATGATCATATACATGCACTTTTGAAATGAGAAAATGTTTATGTTTTTGTTTTGTTTTGTTTTTTATAGGAAATACTTCATAAACTCAGGATATAATTATAGTAATATCTCATATTTTTCCAAATTATTTGTATATCCACCTAATTAGCATAAGTTCAAAATCTCCCACATTTTTGTTATTTGTTCTAATTAGTTATACATGTCAGTAGAATGCATTTTGATACATCAAATATAAATGGAATGTATAACTTCTCATTCTGCTGGTTGTACATAATGTAGAATCTTACAGGTGTGTAATCATATATGTACATGGAGTAGTAATGTAAAATTTAGTCTACTATCCTTCCTACCTCCATAGCCCCTCCCCTCCCTTCACTTTCTTCTGCCTAATCCAATTTATTTGTGGTATTATTAAGATGAGGAACCTGGGAGTCAGGTCCCTCATCATAGTAAATAATACCACCAATTAAACAGATTTCTCAAGTCAAAAATTAAAAGATAAAGGAAAAAATCTATTTTTAGATTACAACCATAGAATCATTTTATCAGCATAGTATCCATAGAAGTAACAATATTTCCTACTTGTACACTCAAGTCCCCGTATAGAACTTGAATAAACTTTCATTCTTCGTCTTCTAGACAAAGAAGTAAATTATACCTCAGCTTCAGTTATAACCTCAGTCTTAATTTCCCATTTATTTTACTCATTGCCTTTACTCTCTTCGCTCCAGCCAAAACAGCTTCACTTGTTCTTTTAACAACACACCTTCATGCTCCTTGCTATGGTCCTCATGTTCTAGAATTGGTCCATTCGGATCCATCAAGACTCAGGTCATATGACACCTCCTCAAACAGTCTTCTCAGATTGCTTCATAAACAGCCACATCATCATTTTGAAGCTTCATCAAATCTATCCATTTTCTTTAGTGTCCATTAAAATTAAGTAATCATATTTCTTTATTTTTCACCTTTGAAAATCGAATGATGATCTTTACGGAAAAAGTTTCTAGATAGCATTGTTTAATACAGTGCCTCAATGCCTTTGGAAGAAAACTAAATAAATATATAGAGAATAGACACCACTGTTTGAATACAGGAATGATGAGTACATTGAATGTCATAATTCAATATAACTCATCTTTATTTTATGTTCTATTAATAAAATATCACAGATGATGAATATATCTAGCAATGTATTTAACTTGTCTGATGATGATTTTATTTATTTGACAAAATATTTCATTTTTGAAAATTAAATTGTAGAAATTTTATTATATGGAAATTTTATAACCTCTTATTGAAGACAACATCTATACCCCAGTAATAAATATTTAGATAGTTAGAAATGCAAAATCTAGACTTTTAAGAGAGTTTCTCTATCCATTTATGTATAAATTGTCATATAGTATTTTACTTGCTACAACTGTGATAAGAAATCTACCAACCAATGACACACAGATATATTCTGTAATATCCAGAGTGTTCGATATATTAATAAAAACCTTGTATTTAATGATACACAAAGCAAGGGAAAGTTCTATGTATGTAATAGAGTTATCGCTGACATTAAATGAAAACACACATGTGTAACCCTAAGAACTCATGTTACTTACTCATGTAGTTTTAATTTATTCAAAAAGACAGCTTTCCATAAACAGTTCATGAAACATATGTGCTTGATTTTCTTTTTACTGCTCTGTTAAAAAAAAAAAAAAGTCTGTCAAATAAGGACAAATGTTTATTAACTTTACTTAGGTATCTGCTAAAATAATGTATTACCTTAATGTGTCTCTGCTAATTTTTTGTAATTAAAATGTTTGATGGAAAATAGAATCATTGAATAATACAGCTTTTAAAAATATATATCGAGTAAATGCTATATCTGTATAAAAGTGGAACTATATTTTAGTCTTAAAACAAATTCATTATCATGTTCAATTTAGAATATAGACAGTTCTTTACTCATTATTTTGAAGCTTCATCAAATCTACCAATTTTCTTTAGTGTCCATTAAAATTTAAGTAATCATATTTCTTTATTTTTCATCTTTGAAAATTGAATGATGATCTTTACTGAAAAAGTTTCTAGATAGCATTGTTTAATGATTGCTTAATTGTTGATGATTTACTCATCATTCCTGTATTCCTGGCCTATAAACCCAGTATGTACATTCTGATAAAATTATTTTAAAACATATATAATTTTAATTCATAGTGCATATAACACTGTTTCTAATAAGATGTATTTCATAAAACCAAATGATGTTTTCTGAATTCTAAACACTTCAATAATTAATCTGAAATTCTCTAAATATTGCTGTCGGTAAGAACCACCTGAATACTTCTTAGAAAGAAGAGGGGAGAGAACAGCAGGAGAGAGAGACAGAGAGAGAGAGAGAGAGAGAGAGATCTTTGTCAAATTTCCTTGAAGATTCTGATTCTGTGGTGATACAGTGATACCCAGCAATTTGTTTTCTATAAGCATATCAGACATTCACACAAATTACTCTATTAAAAGGAAAACTACTTTAATGCATTTAGTGGTTCATAAAACAGATATTAAAGGTTCATTGAAAAGATAATAAATTATAAAGACCTAAATTTAGTACTTGCTTCTTATTCTAAAATAGAATTCATCACATGGATTAATTACTTTTTAGCATGAGTATTCTTTTTCCTTCCTTCTTCCTTCCTTCCTTCCTTCCTTTTCTTTCTTTTCTCTTTTCCTTTTCTTTCTTTTCTTTTTTCCTTTCCTCTCTTTCTGGTACTGGATATTGAACCCAAGGGCACTTTAACATTGAGCTATATGCCCAGCCCTTTTTATTTTTTATTTTGAGATAAGGTTTAACTTTATTTATTTATTTTTTTAAGGTTTAATTTTAATTGAAGGTCTCACTAAGTGGCCCAGGCTGATGTTAAACATGCAATTTTCTGCTTCAGCAATCACCATTCGCAGGTTGGAGAGCTGGAGGAACCAGTAGTTGCTCAGTTCAAGAAGCTGAAGCCTCATAACAAGAAAGATCAATGAAATAGGCCCATCGCAGGATGCAAAGCCTGGAAACTCTCTGGAGAGTCACTGGGCAGAATCCGCTTTGAAAGAATCAAGATGGAATCTGATGTTTCCAGTTAATTGCAACAGCAATCAAGAATCTGTTCAAGAGGACTTCAGCCTGTGTGTGATGCTGCTTTCTTATTGTTCATACAACTTTTTGTTCCATCCAAGCCTCACTATTGAACTGTACAGTTGACGCTTAGGGTGGGACTCAGCTTCAGTTTGCACTCCCACAAGCCAATTATTCCAAAAAGTACAATCATTGAGTCACCCAGAAACCTCTTAATCTTAGGCATCTCCTAATACAGTCCAATCACACATATTCATATATGCATGTTAAAATAATGTAGGAAGGACTGGGGATGAATATTCATAATAAAGTGTTTGCCTAGCATGAGTGAGATTCTGGATTTGATCACTAGCACTGTGGGAAAAATAAATAATAAATAAATAAATAAATAATAAAAACATAAAAGAATGTATTTTATAGAAGTAGCATAGTTTTTTAACATTTTAAATACATAAATCAATATTTAAATCTTAATTTTATGTTATATAATAGCTTGCAATTTAGTGATGATTAAAAAAACAAAGAAATGCTAGTGCTTCTAAATAATACAGTGCAAACATAATGACTTGCAAATTAAGAAACTGTATATAAGAAATTCAAAGTGATTTGTCTTCCAGGGATTAGATCACAAGTCACAATATCATTGTGCATATTAAAATATTACAAGATCATATAGGTGTATGTAAATATAGCTGAATTGCTTAATGATAGAAGTAAGTATAAAAATTAGATACTTAAAATTAATTCACAGTTTTGATGATTTATGATATAGTTTAAAAAAGAAAAGTTAATTTTATAATATGCATTTCAGAAGATGTTAAGGATGCAACTAATCATAGAAATGCATCATATTATCTTAAAGATTTATAAACTGTTAAATGGACTTCAGGACAGATGCAGAGAACATGTAACACCTGGCCCAGATATTATGTCTAATGATAATACAAATCCTTTATGGTACATTAACACTTCCAAAATGAGTAATGTCCAAAGATTAACTCCACAGAAAGTTATAAATGAGGGTCAAAGTGAAATGTAATTCCATGAAACAAAATCAACCATAGAATTCATTTAACTTTATTCTGTTAAATCTGTTGCCATTTGTATTTTCCAATAAACTTAATTTAATGGTGTCTATGATAGATGATATTTATTCTCTAAGAATCTGTGCTATTTTTCTATTTATCTGAATTTAAATTATTATATATTTTATTCTTCATTATGTGCCTAGTTAATTTACTGTATTAAAATTAATTTTACTTTGTTCAGATTAGGTGAGCTAAAGCCTTTTAATTTCATTGTGTTCAAAAATTAATTCTTTCTGCTACTTTAAAGGAGAAATCTTTATTCATATTATTCAAAATAGTCAGAAAAGCTTATATTTTTCTAGGAACTCAAAGATTTCTGTTAAAATTTTTTTCTTGCCATTAAATGTTCAAATTTATTGGATAATATTTTAGAGGAATTCAGCAAAAATTTGATATCTTACTTTGTACACAATTTTAATTTGTATTATATTATTAACTTAAAGCAATATGAACAGTGATTTTATTTGGCTAGATTTCTGAACAATTATTGTAATCATTTTAAATACAAATTGATCCTTAGATAAAATGTCAAGATTTCATTTTAAACACGTTTAGAAATTTAACTTTTGCTCATTTTATATATATATATATATATATATATATATATATATATATTTGAATAGAAATTAATTCACATGGACAAAATGGGATTTTATTAAACTTATTTGGCAGTGATTTACTTATGAGAATAATCACATGATTATTATCAAATGATAATAATCAATTTGAATATCATACAAGAATTATTAATGCCAAAAGAAATATATCTCCATAAATGCTGTCTCCTGGAAACATTTAGCACTAAAACTATTCTAATGGAGCCTTATCACTATGATTAATAAGTTAATTGTTATGGTAGATTTAAGATTTTAATGTAATCTGGATGGTTCCCTGTGTATACATAATTTGTTCTTTTCAAAGAGTGACTGTAGTTCTGGGAAGAATCAACTTTTGAATGGAATCAACTTTTTTGTATATAACGTCAAGCATTAGTTGAGGAACATTGAATATATTATTTTGTGTTATTGTGGCATAAACTTGTTCTTTTAAGTATATTGTATATTTCTATATTTTTTTAATTTCACAGTTGCCTATGATTCATTTTATGTGAAATGTCCAGAATACACAAATCTATAGAGACAGAAAGTAGATTAATAGTTCAGGAGACTGAATTCAAAGAGAGGAGTCAAAAGTGAGTAGCTCACATGTATGGCTTTTGACAGGAGAGTGATGAATTTTTCTAAAGTTAGATAATAATGGTGCTAACAGAACTCTGTGTATACACTAAAACCCCTGAATCATTTCCTTTATAGAGATGTGTATAATGGCATATGAGTTATTAATGACAATAAGACCATTATGAAATAAATACACTTTGTAATATCTTCTGTCATGAAAAATCAGAAACATGGGAGAGTAGAGTGACAAATGATAATGTACAAGTATAATATGAAAACTATCATTTAATTAATATGACAGGAAATGAAGGGATGTAAAAATTTGGAACTGTTCAACTTTGTAGGAATGGTTCCTAAGGGCAGTTATCTTGAATACTGAAACCAATATGTCCATTTTCTTTTCTGTGGATTTATGATGAGTATGATGTTCAAAGAAAGTTTTAAAATGCATATTTTTTTTTGTGGGACTGCAAATTAGTACAACTACTTTGGAAATCAGTATGGAGATTCCTCAGAAGTTGATGAATGGACCCATCATAAGACCCAACTACTCTCCAACTCCTTGTTATTTATTCAAAAGAACTAAAATCTGGCTACTATGATACAATGTAATTCAGAACAGCTAGATTATAGAACCAGGACAGGTATCCCTCAACAAACAAATCAATAAAGAAAATGTGATATAGATTCACTATGAAGTTTTACTCACCCATAAAGAAAAATGAAACTATGGAATTTGCTGGTAATTGGGTAGAGCTGGAGAACATTATGCAAAGTGCACTAAGCCAGACTCAGAAAATCAAGGGCTGTTTGTTTTCTCTTTTATGTGCAAGTTGTAAGTGGGGGAGGGAATAGAAAAAAAGATGTCATGAAAATACAAGGGAGACCAACAGAGTAGAGAATACAAATAGAGACCAATAATTATAATGACCACTCATTTAAAAATGATAATAGTAGAAGAAATACTAGTATAGGAAGGGGACTGAGTGAGGAAGGAAAGGAGGGAAAGGGGAGGTATTACAGAATGAGACTGATCAAATTATATTATGTACATGCATGACTGTCACAATGAATCCCAATATTATGTATTGTAATACACCAAAAAAGCCCAAAATGCATGTTGTTTCTAGTAATCTTAGTACAATATTTTAAACTCTACATTAGTGAATGTATAAGAGAATACTATAAACCTGTTAAATTAAGAACTATTATCTATCTGGTATTCAAATGGAAGCCTTATTTTATGTATCATCTGAAATGTCTTTATTTTTACTTACCTTTTATTTTATCATTATTATTATTTTTGTGGTGCATGTGCTCTACCACTGATCTTCACCTTCAGCCCCCATCCAAAATTCTTAATGACAAGACATAATGATGATTTTCTTTATGTGTTGGTAATACTTATTAGTTGAGAACAATATGCAAAACAATTTTATTTGACAAGTTACCAAACAATTAATTCTAATCTTTTTAAATATAAATTGATTCTTAGGTTAAAATTTTAAGAAAATACATGTGTGTTTAGGAATGAAAGGATATGTGTTTTTTTATATTTTGGAAAAAGGGTGCTGCATAGGAGGTTGAGAAGATGAAAGTCAAAGCATAAACTTAGGTTCACACCTTATTTATCTGTGATAGAAGTGGAACATCCTTGATAAAATTTTAAATCACTAAATATCATTGAGAAATTATTTTAATATTATGGAGACTCTGCAGGTTGACAAAAACTTGAGAATTAAGGAATAAGAAAAAGAAAGATCAGGTTAGCATTCTAATAAAATACTGCATTCAAATATAATTCATTTTATTAAATAAGTTTTAAAATCTATACTTTTTCATTCAAAGATCAAGCAGAACTCGTCTCCTGCAAGTTTCTCATGAAAGATGTGACAGCAAACCTATCTGACATAGTGGACAAATTAATGATGAAGATGTTATGCTTTGGGAATATACCTTCAAGCAGAATACTAAATTTATAAATAAAATTTCAGTTTATCATTTGACTAAATGTATCCTTATGTAAATAATTTGTATTTGTAGATAATCAGAAGGCATATGTTAATCACCATCTATAAAAATGAATACAGATTTAATGATGAGTTTGAATGAAAACAATGAGTAAGAAAAAGAAACTAGAAACTGAAATTAATTTAGTTTTCACTGATCTTAGATCAGTCAGGATAGATTGCTACATAATAGTTAAGAAAATTTAACTCTAGATCTAGTTGCTAAGAACTCATTTCTTATTGTACCACATGACCAATAAGGGACAGAAAGTCCTTATCACTCAGGAATAGAGGTTAATGAATTCCATGTATCAAGTCAACTGTATTATAAACTTTAAAATCTATGTAAGCAAGCAGGAAAATATAGACTGGCACTGTAAGTTACAAGAGAACACTTACAACTATTTTTTGTTCACAAAGTTCATCATCTGGTGTAAGTCACATGGCCATGCTTAATTTGAAGAGAGCAAAGGAAGGAAGATAATCGAATAAGGTCAAAAACACCTTAACACAATAAATGGATGGTAAAGATGATTTTTCCTTCATCAGTTTTGTGAAAACTGAATTTGGGAGATCAGGCACAAGGCAAGTATGACTACTGTGACCACTTTTGTCCAACTTAGTACTGGAGATTCTAGCCAGATTAATTATGAAAAAAAATAAGAGACATTCAAATTGTATAGAAGAACACACTGTATGTGTTTATAGATCATATCATTCTATATAGAAAATACTAATGATTAAAAAACACCTAGGACTAAGAAGTGGATTCAGTTTTAAGATATAAAAGCATCATACAAATATGAGTTGGATTTCTCCACACTATCAATGAATCATCCAAAAATTTAAAAATATATGTTCACAAAACAAACAAAGACTAAATAGTCAACTTAACCAAGAAAGTGAAAGAACTGTATACTAAAACTTATAAAATATTGATAAAATGAACTAAAGACACATGTATATTTAAAGACTTCCAATGTTCATGAGTTGAAGAGCTTAATATTATTAAAATGCTCATACTACAAAAAGTGATCTACAAATTTAATGCTATCTGCATAAAAATCCTAATTGCATTTTTTACAGAGAGAAAATAGTACTAAAATTCTTATGGAATCATAAATATAGCAATTTTGAGAAATAATAACATAGGTAAGGGTGTCATACTTTCCATTTTTAGAATACATTGCAAAGCTACCGTAAACCAAAAAGTACATTACTAACATAAAGACATACAAATCAATGCAATAGAATAAAAGCCCAGAAATGTATCTACACAGATATAAGGTCAAGTGATCTTTGACAAGGTTGCCAAGAATAATCAATTGGGAAAGGGTTGTCTCTTCAAAAATTGGTATTGATAAAGCTGGAAATCTACAAACAAGAGAACATAGTCAGATACCATGTAGAAAAATCAACTCAAAATGGATCAGGGGCTGGGGAGATAGCTCAGTCAGTAGAGTGCTTGCCTTGCAAGCACAAGGCCCTGGGTTCGATCCCCAGCACCCAAAAAAAAAAAAAAAAAAAAAAAAAATGGATCAAAGATTTAATCATAAATCTTTAAACTATAATACTCAAAGAAGAAAATATAGGAAGTAATCTTTTATGTCATACTTGAAACTGATTTCTTGAATGAAACATCAAAAACTTAGAGAATAAAAGCAAAAAGAGACAAGTTGATTACATTTAACTAAAAAAATTCAATGGGACAAAATGATTCATCAATAAAGGGAAAAGGGGGACAAAATCTCTATCATGATTGCTGCACCAGTTTAACCTTTCATAACCCACTCATTTCATCTCTAAATTTCTTGCATTTTCTCACGCATGAGCTTTTGGGGACCACCTCATATATAAACCATAATAGCTGACTTATTTGATTTTTTTTTTAACTGCTGAGTTGTAGTAGTTTCTTATATACATTTGGACATTAAACACCCCTTATCAAATATATATTTTTCAATTATTGTCCCTCTTTTACCCTGAGAAAAATCAAGATCTTAAAAAGACAAAAGTGTTCCTTGCAGTATTAGTCATAGTATCCAAGTATTGGAAACAACCTAAATGTTCATGGATAGATCAGTGGATACAGAAAATGTATCATATACATACAGTAAAATAACATGAATGAAAACTTACCCTGTGGCAAATGAATGAACTTAGAACATTAAGAACACAATGTTACCTAAAATAAATTAGTCACAGGATGGCAAATGCTCCATGATTCCACTTATGTAAGTTATTATAAATACTCTAATTCATAGACTAGAAAATAGAATGGTGGCTGTCAGGGGCTGGGAAGAAATAAATGGGAATGGGGATTTTCTGTCCAACAAATATAAAGTTTCACTTATTCCAGATGAATAAGTTATGCAGATCAGCTGTGTATTGTGCTCTTAAATAACAATACTGTAGTATATAATAAAAAAAAATAAGGGATGGTTCTCATGTTGTTTGTTCTTACCATAATAATAAAACACAAACAGAAAACAAAATATAAATAAAATTCTGGATGTTAAATCATTAAAATATAATAATAGTAAAAATATATTTACTAATAAAAGTTCACAATAACATCAAGAACTTTCAGGGGTAGAGTTGAGTTTAGATTCTCTTAAGAGGCTATAAGAGTTGTTTTATTCAGTGTTTTTCATTCCTGTGTCCAAAACACTTGAAAAGAACAATTCTATAGGAGGAAAAATTTATTTGGCGATCATGATTTCAAAGACTTCAGTCCATACACAGCTGGCTCCATTGCTCTGGTCCCTAGATGAGGCAGAACATCATGGTAGAAAAGTATGGTAGAGGAAAGCAGCTAAGAACATGGCTACCAGAAAGCAGAGAGAGAGAGAGAGAGAGACAGCTCCTCTCACCATGGACAAAATATAAACCTCAAGAGCGCACTCCCAGTGACCCACCTCTTGCAGCCATAACCTACTGGCCTACAGTTGCCACCCAGTTAATCCCTATCAGGGGATTAATGGATTTATTGCATTAAGGTTTTTATAACTCAATCAGTTCACATTTAAAATTTCTAACAGGGTCCCACACATAAGGTTTTGGGTGAAACATCATATCTAAAACCGAACAGAGTAATTAAGTTAAAAACAATCTGTGTAATGTAGGGCTCTTTTGCTGTATTTCAAAAGTCACAAATAACATAATAAATATATCTAAATAAATTACATTTCTGTTCTATAATCAGCTAAAGAGAAATTAGCTATAAAAATAAAACAGATTATTGTCTGTTTGCCTCAGTTGTATTGAAATGCATGATTAGCACAGAGATGGCTCTTGGAAAACATTCATTAAAAGAAAGTTAGAATTTTATATAAAACATACTAAAATATTGATTGCTTCCTAGATGCAATGAAAATGTTAGATTTTTTAGTATATTAAATTTCCACAATTACAGCAACAAATTACCAATACCTTAGTGACTTCAAATTTAGTATCTTCCTTAACCCAACCAAAATCAAGGATTTGACTGTGTTCCTCCTGAAGTTTCAAGGGAATAATTTCCATACTCTTTTCCATAACAACTTTATGAATATATATTTCCACCAAAGTGTATAAGATTTCTCTTTTTGTTCATAGTCAAGGAAAATTTTTTAAAATTTTTGTCTTTGACAATGAAAATTCTGAGGTAAGATGATTTCTCATTATGTTCTAATTTGTATTGCTTTCATGATTAGTCATGTTGAGCATTATTTCACATATTTGTTAGCCATTCATATACCTTCTTTTGAGAAATGACTAAGTTCTTTTACCCATTTTTTATTAAATCTTTTTTTTTTGTTGTTTTTACTTTTTTGCAGTTGAGTTGTTTAGTTATTAAGGATATTAATCATTGGATGAATGATTTGCAAATATCTTATCCTGTTCTCTTGATTGTTTCTTCATTGTGCTGTTCCCTGTGTAGTAGCTTATCATTTGGGCAAAATTCCCTTTTTCTATTTTTACTTTTATTACCCATTCTTTTAGAAGATTTGTCTGTACTCATACCTCAAGTATTTCCAATGCTTTCCTCTAGTAGTTACATAATTTTAAATCTTAATGTCTTTGATCCATTGTGCATTGATTTTGTTTATGCTAAAAGGTAGGGGTCTAGTTTCATTTTCTTAATCTGTATATTTATATATCCCACCAGTACTTATTGAAAAAAAAAACATTTTCTCAATGTATGTTACTGCTGCCTTTTTCAAAATCGATTGACTTTAAGTATGTACAATATCATATGAATTCCCTATTCCTTTCCCTCAGTTTTTGTGTCAGTTTTTATGATATTTCTGTGCTCTTTTCTTATACAGTTTTGTACTATTTTTCAAAATCAGATGTTATGTTACCTCCAACTTTGTCCTTTTTGCTCAGAAGTGTTTTAGTTATTCTGGGTCTATATGCTGCCAAATGAATTACATGGTTTTCATATGAATTACATGACTTTTTTTTTCTATTTCTGTGAATACCATTGGTATTTTGTATGGGATTCCATCGAATCTGTAGATTGTTTTGGACAAAATGATCCATGATCATGAAATATTGTTCTTTTTCTGTATATGCCTTATACAATTTATTTTTATCTGTGTATTATAATTTTCATTGTGGAGATGTTTCATTTACTTTGCTAAATATATTATTAGGGTTTTTCATTATGGTGAAAGTAATTCTATGATTCTTTTTTATATAATATTGTTATTTTGTATGATGATATTGTGCCTATAAATTTCTCAACTTTGTTAATTCAGTTCTTTTTTTTGTTGTTTTTGGTAAAACCTTCAGACATTTTAATATGGAAAATCATGTCATCTATAAACAGGGGAAGTTTTAAATCATTTACAAGTTAGTGTATTTTTATTTCTTTGTTTTCCATAATCATTTTGTTTTGTTTTGTTTACAAAATATTCCAGCACTATGTTGAATAAGTATGATGAAAGCAGACATCCTTTTCTTTTTCCAATTCTTACAAGAAATGTGTTTTTTTTATTGTAAACAAATGGGATACATGTTGTTTCTCTGTACATGGAGTAAAGGCATACCATTTGTGTAATCATAAATTTACATAGGGTAATGTAGTTTGATTCATTCTGCTATTTTTCCCTTCCCCCACACCCCTCCCACCCCTCTTTTCCCTCTATACAGTCCTTTCTTCCTCTATTCTTGCCACCCTCCCTAACCCTAACCCTAAACCTAACCCTAACCCTAACACTAACCCCTCCCACCCCCTATTATGTGTCATCATCCGCTTATCAGTGAGATCATTTGTCCTTTGGTTTTTTGAGATTGGCTTATCTCACGTAGCATGATATTCTCCAATTTCATCCATTTGCCTGCAAATGCCATAATTTTATCATTCTTTATGGCTGAGCAATATTCCATTGTGTGTGTATATATATATATATATATACCACAGTTTCTTTATCCATTCATCAACTGAAGGACATCTAGGTTGGTTCCACAATCTGGCTATTGTGAATTGAGCAGCTCTGAACATTGATGTGGCTATATCTCTGTAGTATGCTGATTTTAAGTCCTTTGAGTATAGGCCAAGGAGTGGGATAGCTGGGTCTAATGGTGGTTCCATTCCAAGCTTTCTGAGAAATCTCCATACTGCTTTCCAGAGTAGCTTCACTAATTTGTAACCCCACCAGCAATGTATGAGTGTACCTTTTTCCCCACATCCTCGCCAACACCTATTATTGTTGCTTGTGTTCTTGATAATCTCCATTCTAATTGGGGTGAGATGGAATCTTAGGGTAGTTTTGATTTGAATTTCTCTTACTACTAAAGATGCTGAACATTTTTTTCATATATCTGTTGATTGCTTGTACATCTTCTTCTGTGAAGCATCTGTTCATTTCCTTATTTCCCATTTGTTGATTGGATTATTTGTATTCTTTGTGTAGAGTTTTTTGAGTTCTGTATAGATTCTGGAATTAGTGCTCTATCTGAAGTATGGGTGACAAAGATATTCTCCCACTCTGTAGGCTCTCTCTTCACATTACTGATACTTTCCTTTGCTGACAGAAAGCTTTTTAGTTTGAATCTATCCCAGTTGTTGATTCTTGCTTTTATTTCTTGTGCTATGGGAGTCCTGTTAAGGAAGTCTTATCCTAAACTGACATGTTGAAGATTTGGACCTACTTTTTCTTCTATAAGATGAAGGGCTTCTGGTCTGATTCTGAAGTCCTTGATCCATTTTGAGTTGAGTTTTGTGCAGGGTGAGAGATAGGGGTTTAATTTCATTATGTTGCATATGAATTTCCAGTTTTCCCAGCACCATTTATTGAAGAGGCTATCTTTTCTCCATTGCATATTTTTGGCACCTTTGTCTAGTATGAGAAAATTGTATTTATTTGGGTTTGTGTCCATGTTCTCTATTCTGTACCATTGATCTACCTGATGGCGGACTAGAGGGTGACTGCATCTCCTGTCACTCCAGAATGCAAGAAGTGTTTTTAATCTTCCTCAGTCAATATGATTTTGACTATGATTTTGTCACATATATCCTTTATTATATTGAGATATGTTCCTTCTATACTTAATTTATTGGGGTATTTTATACCAAAAATGGATATTTAATTTTATCAAATATTTTTTTTCTTTATCTATTGTGAACAACACATGGTTTTGGTTATAGTCTTTTATTCTGTCTATATAATGAATTATGTATATTGATTAGCATATGTTGAATCATTCTTGCAACCTTAGAATAAATTACATTAAATCATGAACTATAATATTTTTATGGATTAATTTATTTGGTTTGCTAGTATTTCATTGAGAATTTTTCCATTTATGCTTAGCAAGGACATTATTCTGTAGTTTTATGTGTGTGTTTGTATGTGTGTGTATGTATGTATTTTTGTCTGTTATTAGTGTAAGGGTAATGCTGTTCTTGTAGCATGAGTTTGGCAGAGTTCTTCCTCTTTCAATCTTTTGGAATATATTTAAAGAACTGATAATAGTTCTTTAAAGATTTTAGAGAATTCAACAGTGAAGCAATCAGGTCCTGGATTTTCTTTGATGGAAGACATTATTTATTGCTTCAATCTATTTACTAATTATTTATCTATGTAAAATTTCTAGTCCTTATTGATTCAGTCTTGGTAGGTTATATATACCAAGCAATGTATTCATTTCTTCTGAGTTCAGAATCAAGATGAGAGATACACTCACTCTCTGTATCATCTGCACCTCACTGAGAATAAGAATAAAGAGTCTTAGATAAAAACTTTTAATATGGCAACAGCCATATATTCCTGAAATTATCACAATTATATGTGCCATATTTTATTTTATGTATTGCCCCTTTTGGTAGCATTTGGTATTTCAAGATATTCACTCTAGAAATGACAACCTAAAATTAAAGAAATACTTCAATAACTATCAAAAGTTCAGTAGCGTTCCACAGACAATAAGTACTGTATAAATCAAGCCTCAACTTGTAAAATTAGATTTGTTTCAGGTTTACACAGAAAATATAAAATGTGAATATTTAAAAGATTTAGATAATGATTCATACCTATTGCATACCAGAATATAGGAATTTGATTTTTGTGAATATATATTTTATCTATGCCCTTACCTTGAGTGAAGACATGTGATTTATGTGTTTGTTACTAGGCTACTTTGAAAAATAAGCAATGTAAGAAACTTAATTTAAATAATTTCTTCTCTCCAAATTATTGGAAAATTACTGAATTTCAAAGATTTTAGTGTAGCATATTTCATCACTATTTTCTCCATCTTATCTAAAAGTTTATGTCTATTATATATTTAAAATTAATATAACCATCAGTTATATTTTATAAACAAAAAGCCATATCCACTTTATATGTAAAATACTAAGTCCAATTTATATATTCATATAAATAAATATATGTTCACTGTACTACTAGTACTACTAGCTACACAGCACAATAAGCTCATGAGTACTTAATGCTTTTTTTCAGAGCGTACATAGATTTCCCATAGTACTTCAGTTGTTGCATAAACAGTTCATAAAACCAGCATGATCTGACTCTCTAAGTACTTTTAAAAATTAACTTGATAGTCAACTTAAATTATTTAAACAAGCAGTATTATGCTTCATATATATTGCCCATGGAATTTAATGGCAACATTGTGATAGGACTTAGCTTTCCTTAACAAAAAAGTTAAACATAGAATAAATCTAGAATAAATATACCATGATTAATTATTTCAAAAAATTAATAAGAGCATATTGCTACAATAATATGTATGGTGAATTTTTGTATATTTAATATTAAATATATAGTAACATTATACTGTGAAAAAGAAATAAAAAGTGAGAAAATATTCCACTGAGCACTGTTATAAATTGATCATGATTGGACATGATTCTTTGATTTTTGTTTTCACTATTTTCTTTTCAGTTTGCTTATCATTAAGCAGGCAATTGGCTTATTTTGTATGATAGATTCATCTTCTGACACAAAATCCATATCATATAAACAGTTCACTGAGTGAAGAGAAACTATGTGACATACCAATAGAGCATTTTTTCATGTTTATCAAACTTAGTGATAAGGGTAAAACTTACCATTCTTCAGAAGTATAAAATTCTACCTAAATAATGAAAAATTGCAATAACATGGATAATGAATGAGGTTGTTGTGGATGACAAGAGGGACATTGAAGAACTAGAGAAGAAATGTTTCCAGAAGAAAAAGATTAATTTAACTGAAATCAAATATCATAAAATGAGGTGCACTAGAAGTCATCACAGGAAAATTCACCTTGAGTTAGTGATAGCAGTTTATGTTAATATCTTCCAGATAACGGAATTTATCACACGGCTTCTAATAAAATATTCTTCCGAATGCACTTGAAAGCCATTACTGCTTAATGATGATGATTGTTTATCATCAAGACTTCTATGGGATTTTAAAGATAAAAGTAAAACATGAAACAGTGCATTTTCAACAAGTAAATAAAGAGGAAGACAATCCTTAGATACCTGCTTTTAGACAGCTGCCCAACATTTACATCCTCTGCTGCTTATCCTTTGTGTTTATTTGCATCCAACCTTGAACAAAATACACCTTTATTTGGAAGTATGGAAACACAATATTTTAAGCTTCATCATATTAAATTAAATACTAAAAATAAATGATAATAATGTTGATAAACATTTTAATACAACTAATCATCTTTATCAGCTGCTGTAATTAAAAGTAAATATCTTTAGATTATTTCATTAATCACATATATCTTTACTAACTAAATTTAATTTAATTTGGAAATTTTTTAGGCCTCCACATCAAAATCTTAGTTTGAGTTCACAACTGGAAGATAATATATTTTCAAAGTTGTTAAATCAAAATTTGCTGTACAATGGAACAAATTTGGAGAAAAATGAGGGAAGAAAAGAAGGTTTTTAAAAAGTATTGATATCACTTCTTGGCTCTAAATTCAGATAGATATTTAACTGATATGGGGCATGACTTTGTCATCCAGAATTTTTAAAAAAAGTTATATGATTTTAGCATTTTGTAAAGTTGAGGAATCTAAAGCACTGATAATGCTACTTGAAGATTTGTGTTGGATCAACGCAAGAAGAATTGAAAATTGAGAGCAACACCTAAAATTTTTATTTTATGAATAAAAATGTACCTTGACACTCTGTTTTTGAAATTCCATGACTAAATCACTAACTATGAAACATAAATTAAAATATTAAATGACTCAAATCCTCTTCATGACCTTTTTCCATCCCAACCTCATGTCTAACTTGTTTGCCCAAATCAAACCCAAATTAACCTGTATAATATGGTATCATATGTTCTAACTAAAACTCAAAGTGTGTTAACCATAGTTTTAGTAATAATCAGGTACAAAAATATAAACTACTTTTCCTTGATCACATCTCTTTGACTTTACTTTGACAATGATCTCAGGGCAGTATATATTAGGAATAATTTCCCACCATTACATACATAAGAACTATGTGTTTAGAAAAACTAACTATCCAGCCCAAAGGGTGGATTTAGGCAGCAATAATATGAAGTTACATCTGATTCAAAAAACTTCACTCTTTTCAACTCTTAATTCCTTTTTATAAAAATAAATTGCTAAATGATTGAGATTCAATAATTAATATATAATTTTTGTATCATAGAGGTATAAAGCCATAAGATAGATATGTTACCTTTCTAGCCAAATATGTGGAGGACAATAAATATATTAATAAATGGACTTTAATGATGCAAAGTTTCTTAGTAGTCTTTTAATGGTGCCCTTGATACTCACCATCCAAATCAGTGAAATGCTCTAAAGTAATGTAACTAAAATCTTACATGGACAAACACATTTCCATATATATATATATATATATATATATATATATATATTATGAACAAAGGTACATAAATAACTCTGAATGTTTTCATTCTATTATGCATGTTTAAATATGTTCAAAAATAAAAGATCTTTGGATTTGAGTTATGATCAGAAATCTATTTTTATTTACTTAATCTTTTGTAATGTCCCACATGATAAAGTCTAAGTTTCATCCTATTGTATCAGTAAGTCTGACTCCAAACTCCCTTTCATTACATGACTGGACTATGTATACTTCTCTTGCATATCTCCATTCATAATAATTTTTCTGCTGAAAATAGTCTCTGTTGCTCTCTTACTATTTCAACTTAGAAATATAAAACTCTTCTTTTTTATTTACAAGTGTTCCTCCTGCAAGTTCTTCTAGGTCAATGCAGAAGTAACCACTGGTTTCCTAAGTCTGCATTACCTACCATGCTTTTTTAAATGGGTTACACAACAAGCAGCATTGTTTAGGGTTCTTTTACAGACCTTGATATTAGAAACTGTATCTTAAAATTCTGGCTTAATATAGTTAATTTCAACTATATACACTATACTTTCCTCATTCTAAATTAAGAGTTTGTATTTCATAAATATGCTGAAAAATATACATGCGATGAATCATTTCTAGTGCACAGGACTTTATGAATAATAAGAACACTGCATTAGATATGTGTGTATATATATATATATGTATATAAACTTTGTGTTGTAGTCAAACTTTTGAGATTATGTTACTGTATATTCCAGTAAATATTAAAATATACAGTATTTTTAATGTAGTTCAAAACATGTTTGAATCTACATTTTCAATTTGTTTCATCTATTGGAAGGAAATACATTCCATGGTACTAATATGTGTTTCAATCACAAACATGATACTTTTAAATATTTAGGGAATTTTTAAAATTAATCATACCTATTACCTTTCATTTCTTCAACTACACACATACACATACAAACACACACACAACACACACACAGAGTCTGTTATGTTTTCCAAGTTAAACAATATCATGGAATTAAAGCAACTCCTGCACTGGTGAATCAAAGTCAAACCTATTTTACTGCCTACTTAATCTTCTCAAAATTAAGCTACCTGCTTACCTACTACAACAATCCATTAACTCACTTTGGTTATACTACAGATTGCAAGTACCAACATAAATAGTGAGTATGCATTTCTGTCAGAATATTCTGTGTTCTTCTATACTTTCTGGACACTTAACTAATCACCTATGAATGTTTTGATCATCCTCAAGTAGGCAGCTTAAATGGTAGCAAAAAATATAAATAATAATCAATAATAATAATAATTTTATAATAACCATTTTAACTGAGGCGAAGTAGAATCACAATGTAATTTTGATTTGCATTTCTTTGATAACTATATATAGTAATCATTTTTCATGCATGTTAGCCATTTGTACTTGTCTTTAGAGAACTGTGTATTCAGATAGCTTGCCCACATTTGATTGGGTTACTTGGTTTTCCTTTGTTATTATCATTAAGTTTTTTGAGGTCTTTATATGTTATAGATCATATTCCTCTGTCAGGTAATTAGCTGGCAAAGATTTTTCTCACATTCTGGGGGTTGTTCCTTCACTGTTGATTATTTCTTTTTCTTTGCAGATTCTTTTAAATTTGACATAGGCCTGTTTTATGAATTCTTGCCTTTATTTCTTAAACTATTAGCCTCTAAATATCTTGAAGTGTTTTCTTCTGTGTATTCTTCAAGTAGTTCAAAGTTTCAGGTCTTACATTAATGTCTTCAATCCATTTTGAATTTATTTTTGCACATTTTTATGGTTTGGATCAGGTAAATCTCCCTCAAAAGTCTTGTATTCAATCTCCTGCAATCCAACAAGATTCAAAAAAGTGGTTTTAGGAAATTATTAAGTCTATAACAGCATCAGTAGATTAATTTGGCAAGTGAATGGACTTCTATGTTGTAACTGTAGTTGGGCTGGATATAATTGCAAGAAGTAGATCATTAGTGTTGTGGACTTGGGGACTGTATTTGTCCCTGGGCCCTTCCTATCTCTCTCTTATTTCTGGTTTCCATGAACTGAGAACTTTCCTCCACCATGCCCTTTCACCAAGATGTTTATGCCTTAGAACCTGATAACTATGAACTGAACCTCTGAAACCATGAACCAAAATAAACTTTTTTTCCTCTATGAGGTTCTTATCAAGTGTTTTGATCACAGTGATGAAAAGCTAAATAACACACAGAGATCTATTTTCAATATTCTATGTGCGGAAATCTATTTGTCCCCGTACCATTTTTTGAAGAGGATGTTCTTTCTTCAATGTATATTTTTGGTATCTTTGTAGAAAATTAATTGACTGAAAATTGTGTGAATTTATTTTTGAGTCTTCTATTTTGTTCCATTGCTGAACTCACCAAGAAAGAAATCATGAAAACAATCTCATTCATAATAGCCATCTTACAGAAATATCTAGGACTAAATCTAACTAAAGACATGAAAGATCTCCACAGTAAAAATTGCACAAAAATGAAGGAAGCAATTGAAGAAAACACTAGAAAGTGTAAAGACCTACCACATTCATAGGGGAAGGATTAGTATTGCTAACATGAACATATTACCCAGAGATGTCAACAGATTAAATGCAATTTGCCTCAAAATACTACTGACAGTATTCACAGAACTAAAAAAAGAAATCCTAAAATTCATATGGAAGCACAAAAACCCCTGAATAACCACAAAAATCATGAACAAAAGAACTATGCTGGAGACACCATAATACTTGAGTTTCATTGTTTTCTTAAAATAGTCTTGGTACACATTTTGCTGAATTTTTACCTATTTTATTTTTGTACTAATGTAAAATATCTGACAAACTTAGTATAATCATTTTTTGTTCCAGACTTATTTGAGTATCTATAAAATGTGTAATTTAGAAACAAAGAATTCTTCCTTTCTCATTTTTAATTTCTTTTATTTCTGATTATATTAACCGATATATTTAGTACACACAATCTGCCTTCATAAATTCATCAGTTACTATATGTGTCTTATCTCAGTTACTGACTTTAGCAGTTTTTGCTTCAGGTAAGCTAATCTGTACATTTATATTTGTTTCTCATATTTTGGGTGTGATAATTTGTCATGTGACTAAAATGAATTTAATGTCACCATGGGGTTGACTAACATTTGGACAGGTTTATGCTACAGTCTCCTGAACTCCTTTTCTTTGGAGTATTTATTTTAGGTACCTTGCAGTTTCAATATTTTTTGTTGTAATTGTTTTTATTTTTTTATTTTTATTTTTTATTTCTCTCAAATTCAATGTATATAATGATTTTTCCCATCTCTTGCCAATTTTACAAACCAGCAATATCTTTCTTATGGGCTTTGAAATGTAAACAACAAACAGGACAGTACCTTTATCTTTCAGTCTCAGTAGAAGTGTAGGATACTATCTTCAATGGGTGTCCATTGACAAACTCAGATGTCCTCCTCTGGCAAGGGGGAAGCATTTGAAAGCTCAGAACAACTCAATGTGCTTGACGTATTCCACTGATTAATCCCCCACGAGTATCCTGTAATACTGTCCTACTTACCTTTCTCCAGCACTTAAAAATCCTTGCATAGTTTGTTTCAGTGGAGTTGAATTTAAACTCATTGTCCTTAATATAGTCTTCTTGCTGTTTATCTTTGTTCAGTACATATTTGCTTTGAAATCTGTGATCTCCATTCTCTGATAAATCCAAGGAAAGTCATTAATTTTAATTTCTTCACTCTTTTTCTTGTTGTGAAGGAAGGAGTACTAACTTGCAAGCTTTTTACATGTTGAAACAGAAGCAGAATGTACAAAGACTAATCTTCAAGTATAAATTATCTGAACAGCAAGCCACTGAGGCAATGATTTGTGTGTCTTTTGACCTAAAGAGGTAGTACAAATACATTCAAGTAGTAATTGATGGGGAGCAGAAAATCTCTTTAGCAATGAACTTTTGCCCTGGGAATTCTTTAGAACATCCTCTGTTAATGATGGATGGATTTTCTTCCAATATATTAAGTAGAAAGTGACTATATTTAAGGTACTAACATAAACTACCTAATTTCTATCTTCTTTCTATAGAAAAGTCCATAGATTTTTGACACCTTTTGAGTTCTTACTGTTTTCTTATATTTTCTCATACATAGCACTTTATTTGGCCTATTTTAAAAAGCATTTCCTATTGATTGAAGAATGCTAAATCTTACTTATTTTGCATTTTCAGATGTTTTAATGGTATTTCAAAAAAGTTGTGTCTTTAAAAATCAGCCCCACTGTCAAATTTTTTGTTGTTTTAAATGACCTTGGTCACCACCCTCAGACATCCTTTAGCAGAGTTTTTCATATAGTCTTTATTATAACCATAGTTACCAAACAAAACTAGCAAATTTTAATTATAACTGAGTTAAGACAATAAATTTCCCTCAATTTGGAGTAATTTTGAAATTAAAATCTTTTATCTCTGATCCAATAATTTGTTCTCTTTAAATAATTTTATAAATACTTTAATAAAATTCTGAATCTGAAAATTTTCTGAAAGCACCATTGAGATATATTAGAAAAAGTCTTCAGATGATTTATTTCCATTGACAGAACTTCAAAAATATAGCACAATTTACAGAGAATCTTTCTGACATTTCCACATCATTTCTTAATGCAGATAATTTTTGCATCTTTGTGATAACCTTGAATCTATCTATATATTGAAGGCTGATAAACAGTCCCCTTAGTCCTAAATCAGAGTTACTCCATTTTTTTTCTCCAAAGCTGCAATAAATGACTAGAATAAATCATGACCTACTTCCTTTAATGGACTCTGCTGCATAAATATTGAGTTCTTCTATGGGAAAGATTTAAAATCTTCTCTATTCCTCATCTCCCAACAAACAAGTCTGCATTTCATGATAAATGTTTATCTTTGACCTATATATTAATATCCATCATTAAACAACATGGGGCAACCTTTAACATAATTAAATTTACAATTGCTAATAACATCAAAAAGATGATTGTTATTTGATGTAATTGCCTTGGCAATATTGCTATCTGAACTTCAATGGAGTTTTTATTCATTGCACTTTTACTTTCATTTTCTAA
This sequence comes from Sciurus carolinensis, assembly GCF_902686445.1. Taxonomy (NCBI): domain Eukaryota; kingdom Metazoa; phylum Chordata; class Mammalia; order Rodentia; family Sciuridae; genus Sciurus; species Sciurus carolinensis. Next base: position 57,683,553 of record NC_062217.1, on the reverse strand, counting down.
TACATCACTTTGAACCCTAAGAAGTAACAGCTGAGACACTCATTACTTTTGACTACAAATAGCTTCAGAATTGATGGGAAAGCTGATTTAGACAACACATTCAATAAAAAGGCCCCTTTTAAGATGTCTTGGTGACAGACCTTAGTGACAAGAAATTCATGTGTCTTCCTGCATAATACAAAATAGAATTCTCCATTGCTATTTTAACTTCCAGTGAAATAAAATAAAATTGAAGATTATAGATTGATTTCTAGAGTAATCATATTCAGTGTAAAACTAATTCATATAATAGAATGTGTGCCAGAATAAAATTAGCATTAAAATTAAACATACTCACTTATACTTGGTAACAAAATAAAAAGGTAAAAATACAGATTCTAAAAATATAATGAAAATGAATAAAACACATAAGTAATTATTATCCAGAGCTACTATTAGACAATAAATGAGTGATGTGATCATTCAGGTGAAGGGTCAAAAGAAAAGTAGGGCTTAAAGTAGAGGAGAAACATTAGGTTCCTATGACCCTAAATGTTGAACTTAATTAACTTTCATATGTAACTCTTCTATAGCATTAACATTTGTAAAGTGTGGTGCTGTTCCCAATCAAAACTTATAATATTCAACTTAAGCAAATTTAAATTGAATCAATATATGAAAGTTATAATAATGTTTTACTTGTTGGGACACTGACTTTTTTTTTCTTTAAAGCTTTATCATGGCATGAGTGACATACAGAACACTGCATGTTTAATTCATTCAGTTTGATGAGTTTGAACATGTACATACTCTCATTAAACCACCACCACCATCAAGGTTGTACATACATCTATCACTTTCAAAGCTGTCTTCATTTGTAGACTGATGTATGGGATTGCTAAATCATATTTGAGCTTTTGTCTGTAGGTTTTAAGTTTTTCCTTTCATTTTTCAGATCGATTGCATACTGATTTAATTGCTTTTTCAAAGTAAAGAATATTTTTAAAGATGCAATGAGGTGTTTAATATCATTGTAGGGTTCTTAAATACTACGAAAACAAATGTACAAAATATACAAAATAGTACAAATATACAAAAACTCAAAATACAAATATACAAAATAGTATTTAACAACCCTACAATAATATCAAAGAGTTGAATGCATATTTAAAAATCAGATAAAGAATAAATAAAAATATTCTAATTAACATTAATATAATAACAGCAGTAGCAGAATTAGTAGTACTACTACTAATATTGGTAGTTATATTAGGGAATTTAAAAATGAAGAAATACACATCAGTTATAATAGAAGTTAATCAATTTTGTTTCAGTAGAATTAGAAAAAAGAAATAGGGGATTTCTGAAAAATCATAAAATTTAAACTGCATTTAAATTTGATAAATATTGTTAAACTTACATTTGAAATTTAAAAATACTGTCAAATGTTTAGAAGTACACTTGTATGACTTCAAAACTTCTCAACAATTATATTTTCCTACAAAGAAAAAGAAAAGTATTATGGTCATGTGCCAACATGTCTGCTAATTATTTTTTCATAACTCTCAATTCTCCACTTATATTCCCTATTTATTCAATAAAATCATATTTTTCTTTATTTTAAATAAATTTACATATTTCACCTATATACTTTCACTATATTTATAGTGGTTGCAGTTATGTCATTGTCTCCTAAGTCGGCAATTGAGGAGAGGAAAATATGGAGGACCAAAACTGTGTCAAAGGGGCTTCCCAAGTGTGAATTGAAACAGCACTTCTGTACCAGCAAACTGAGGTAGTATGGGAGCAGGAAAACACTGCTAGGCCAATTTGTGAGCTAGAAAATAGATGAAAACCAAGTTTCCAGTTTCTAGACTACACAGAGAATTAAAAAGGCAATAGACGGTAGTATCCTCAGGTGTACTGTGGGTCAGTGGGGGAGGGGAAGCTCCTCTTCAATGAGTTCAAAGACATTCTCCCACCAAGTTTAAGAAAAACTGATGCTTACACAATGTAATTAAAATCTGAGCAGAAAATAAGCTCAGAAACAGTGAGTTTAGTTGGTATGGAAGAAAATCCTGGTGCTTTTTGGTGAGAGAAACCTAGGCTTCAGCAGACCTGATTGGTACAGGGGAGCTGTGAGAGTTTGAAGGGATTTCTTTGGGCTTCTAAAGTTGGCAATTGGGAATCTCTGCAGTTTACCTTTGTCAGATTTCTTTCCCTGCATCCCACTTTTTTTCTCTTTCTTTCTTTCTTTCTTTCTTTCTTTTTTTTTTTTTTTCTTTGCATTATTCTTAGTATACTTGCTTTTCAAATACAAGACCAAACAAATGTTCAGGCTCTACTTTTCAGTGGGTACCCATCCCATAAGTCAATCATCAATCTGGAAATAGAAATCAGACTCTAACTCACAGTAGAGAGATAATGGACAATCAGTCTGAAGAGTGAAAAAGACAAACAGGTTGCATTCTTTTGACATTGGCAGTCTGATCTCTGGGATAAGGAGCACGGTTGGTGGTATAGTGGGAGAAGAGGTGTCTAAAGAAGGGTCCAAGTTGTTCCCAGAGAGAAGTGGGGACTCAGGTCAGGACCATGAGGGTCCTTGGCTTCCATTATGGAAAAGAATTTGAGCATGCAGCATTTGGAAGTATAGACAGAAGTTTACTTCAGAAATCAGATACATATTCAAGAGGCAATGAAAGAAATCTCAAGAGAGAGATGTTTTTGTGGTAAAGCAAGGAATACATATTCAAGGTAGAATGTAGGCTACTTCAAGAGTATGAGATACATGTTTGGGGTTCCCAGTTCCTCTTTTAAAGGAAACTAGGTGAGAAGTGATTATAGGAATGTATGTAGGGATGATATCATACTGGTGATTTTAACATGTAGTCTGGTCATTCTTAGGCTCATTAGTCTAATGACTCCATTATCTATTCAAATTGTACTGCAGAGTTATAGTAATCAAAAATGCATGATACTGTCATAAAAATAAACATTCAGGCAAATGGTATAGAGTAATACACACAGATACAAATTTGTACATATATAGTCATTAATCCTTGACAAAGATGTCAAATGCATACATTGAAGAAAAAAAAACCTTTAAAACAAAATGGTGCTGGGTGAACCAAATGAATTGCCGTATTTTCAAGATTGAAACTCCATCCCTATCTCTCTCACCTTGCTCAAATGCAAACTTAAGAGTGGATCAAAAGCTTAGGAATTGGACCAGAAACATTGCAAATGCTCAATAAAAATGTAAGACCTGCTCTCCAACATACAGGCTTGGGCTTCAACTTCCTCAGTAAGAATCTTAATGCTAAGTCAGGAAAGAATTACAAGAATTGACAAATTAGGTGGCATTAAATTTTAAAGATTTTGCACAGCAAAGAACATGAGTAAAAGTTTGAAGTGAGAGCCCACAGAATGGAACTTTGTCTTCCTCTATTCTGACAGAGTATTAATATTAGGAATGTATAAAGAACTCAAATATTTAACATAAAAAACTAAATAGCCCAAATAATAAATATGCATACAAACTAAACTCATATTTCTCAAAGGCCAAAATATAAATAGTCAAAAAATAGTTAAAAAAAAATCTTCAAAATCTTTAGCAAATCAAAACCACTGAAATTTCATCTCAAGTTAGAATGAACATCATAAATAATACAAATAAAAACATTACAAATAATACAAATAATAGGGTTTTATAATAATTTTTAAACATGTACAACTTATTCCAGTTTGGGTACTATACAGTGAGCAGATCTACATAAATAGTACTTAACACAATAAAAATGCCATCTATTAAAATACAACATATAAAAGTAATACATGTTTCAAAGTCTTATTACCAACATTAATCTGCTAATAATCCCTGTATATTTACTTTGTTTTCCCTAGATCTAGTGTAATAGACATGCAGAAAAAAAAAGTGAAATGTTGAGAATCACAAGGTCTTTAAATATGACTTACTTATAAATATTTGCATATAACCACTGAAACTAACAGATGATTCAAAGCAAATGAGTCATTTTTTAGTTGAACTAAGAAAAAAAATCATCATGCCTTATTTATTTTATTATATTTAGATAAGTATTTACAGACTACGGGTTCACATGCTTATAAATAACTACATTTAAAATTTCTTTACTTCTACTTTGTAAAAATATTCTTTTGGTTTTCTGGTTCAGTTCTTCAGTTGACTATACAGTACCCTAAATGGAAAGTAACAGATGGAAGAAATACATCTTCCTGTGAAACCATAGGGAGAAGATCATAAAACAGAGAAAATGTTGGTTAAAAAAAAAACAAACGCCACACAATTCATCAAACTCCTTTCTTCATAGAACTTTTGATCACTAAATATGTGTTTTAATCACTTCCCAGAGGGTTCCAATGATTCCAAATCCACAGTTTGCTTGGTGGGTCATTCCATATGTTTATGAGTCTCTGTATAATGAAAGGTTTCTTGACATCTGTTCTACATTCTTTCTAAACCCATTTGTGACACATTGTTTTGTTGATGGTGGAAATAACAAAGTATCAACTTGAGTACTTTATGCTTTTTGGAAACACTAAGTTATGAAAAACTTATTTGCTCTTTCTGCTTTCAAGCCTCATTTCTTGTGTAACTTTTTCCATCTTGCTTTTTCTCATTGTTATTCTATCTCCCTGCCTGTATCTAGAGAACTGTCTTTGCTCTTACAAGCCAATCCCTCCACTTGTGCCATGGAACTTATCCCCAACCCGACCTCTTATGAAATACATTGCTCCTGTAATTCCTCCTTTTTTTTTTTTCTTTAAACAGAATGTCATTTTCTCTCTTTTCCCATTTCTTTATTAACAAAAAAAATCACTTATTTCTTCCATTTAAATAAGAATGATAATATCTGACCCATTTGTTTTCCTGCTATCTATATGTCTAATCCATACCTTTTCTCTGCAACAAAAGTTCTGGGGATGGTGAGTGAATCTATTCTGCCCAGAATGTCCCTTTTTCTTCTTAAATCTACCATAAATAGCAATTTATGGCCAACCTCCAAGGAAATTGTTTTCCATCATGTTCAGCAATTACTCCACATTTTTATTACAGTGAGAAAATATCAGTTTTTAGCTTATTTGACATGCCATCAATATCTGATTCATTTAATCACTTTTTTCACTTGGCATTTCTTAAATCGCATACTCTTAGTTGTCTTCTTTTATAACTGCCTTCTGCTTTCTAACCTGCCTGTTAGTGAAAGTCTTCTTTTTCTTTATTTTGAAATGTCATAAAGATTACTTTAAAAAAATACTTTTCTATGCCTTTTTATTGACTAGGTGATCACATTTAGTTGTGTGGCTTAAGAAAAATCTAATAATAATAAACTGAAGACTCCCAAATCCTTTTTTTGCAGTACATTTCATCCTTTATCTAAATTCTTTTATATCTAACTCTTTGACATCAGACTTGGACATTCAAACACAGGTAACTGAAAATGTCCAAAAAATGATTTCTAAGTTGCATCCTTCAATCTTTACTAACCAGTTTTATTCAGTTTTATTCCCTCCTCATTTGATGACAGTACTAAATTTCCAGTTGCATATACCAATCAATATCATCAACTTTCCTTTCTTACCACCCATATACATACATTCAAGACTTTCCAGTGATTTTATCTTCCAAACACAGGCATATACAGATCCACTTTCCAGTATCAACACTTCTATCACAATCCCACCAAGGTTACAGAAATCCTATCCCAGTGGTCTCACAGCTTTCATGCACATCCCCTGGAGTCTGCTCCCAGTGGTCCACTGAAATATGCAAGTTTCATCATGTGATTTCTCTTTTCCAGGTGGGGAAATGGCTACCTATGTTCCACAGGACAAGCTGTTCAACGACCTTGAATATCTTTTTTATTTATGTGTTTTTTGTTATAGTTGTTTGGTTCTGGTTTTTTGCTAAATAATTTTGAACCAGAGTCATGCCCATTAACTTAAGTAGTATCTATGATTATTATGCTACAATTGTAGAGATGAGGAACTGTGACCCTTTTGGTGTGACCTGTAAATGTCAAATATATTTACAATTAGGTCTTTTACAGATAAAGTTTTCTGATCCTTGCTACTCTTAAAACTTAATTTATTCTTTACAGAACCAACCTAGATGCTCTTCAACAGTTGAATAGATAAAGAAAATGTGGTACATACACACAGTGGAATATTACTTAGCCTTAAAGAAGAATGAAATTATGGCACTTGTAGGTAAATGGATAGAACTAGAGAATATCATGATAAGTGAAATAAGCCAAGCCCCCAAAACCAAAGGATGAATGTTTTTCTCTGATAAGTGGATGCTGAACCATAGTTGGGGGAGAGGTACAGAAGGTTGAAGAAACTTTGGATTATGCAGAGGGGGGTGTAGGGAGGGGTGGGACAGTGGAGATGGGATACATGGTAGAATGAGGCAGACATTATTAGCCTGTATACATATATGATTACACTACTGGTGTGACTCAGCACCATGTACAGCCAGAGGAATAAGAAGTTATGCTCCATTTGTGTACAATGTGTCAAAACACATCCTACTGTCATATATAACCATTTATAACAAATAAAAATATAATTTAAAAAGTCAACGTAATTTAGTCACTTTCCATTTACTTCATCAAGCTAAATGCCAGAGCCCTTAAAGTAGTCTTCCAGTCCCTTCATGACAAGATTTTCCTGTTTCCTTTCTCCCATTTCAGTCACATTTGTTTCTTTGTTTTACTTCCTTAGTGCCTTGAATTTGATGTGTACTGTGAGATATTATTCTCTAGATATTCACAAGTCCCCTTAACTGCTTTTAAGACTTTGTTCAAATGTGATGTTAATGAGGGCTAACAACAAATCCCACCAAAGCTGTATCCACAAAATCTTGATTTTCTTTTCATTGTTCTTATTTCCACAAGTGATTCTAAAACTGGAAAAGCTATTTATCACTATATAAATTGACTCTGCCTCCCTACAACAAAATGGAAGCTCAATTACAGCAGTGCTTGGTTTACTAAATCATCCCAAGGATCTTAAATAGTTTCTAGACAAAGTGGGTGCTCACTACATATGTATGCAATGAACTTATTAGTCTTGTGTTAACCACTTATATAGAGCAAGCATCCAACTAATGCCTGTGTATCTTCATGAATGAAGTTTTATTAAAAAAAGATTGAATGATGATACCAGTTTCTCTGCTTCTCCTGACAGGTAGGGTCTGCACAACCTGCAGACCTCTGCAGCTGAGAAGTGTTGCAGCTTATCAGGGCAGGCCCCAGCAGCTCACTGTCAGTTTCTTCTTCCTGGTCTCCTTGATTCAAAGAATGAAATCTACAAAAGAGAATGAGTGTAGGAGGAGGATTTATTGAAGAACAGAACTCTCCCAATATGAGAAGGGAACACACAACAGGTTTTTCTATTTGAGTATGTTCGACTAGGGTTTTATAATAGCACTTTGGTCAAAGCTATTGGTCCAAACATACTAATCAAGTTTTGAAAAAAGTACCATTGCAGTTAGTCTGATATTATGCTGATTAACATTTGGGAAGGTACTAATGCCATTGGTCCAAATTCATGCTAATTGGGGTTTGGAAAATTACTACCCCTCTTGGTTAGCCCTGCCATCCCGTTCAGGTCTTCTCCACTTTCACTTTCCTATTGCTTGTCAGGAAGCAGGAGGTTGAGGTCATCTGATTCTGGATCCTCAGTAGTTATGAGATACAGTGCTGAGTAGGACTGTAGCTGTGTGTGGTGCAGGCTTCTACAGCAGGCACTGACACTGTACCCAGGCCTGGCCACCTTAGGGTGACAGGTCAGCCCTACCTCACCTCAGCCCAGGGCCTCAGGTCCACACAGGTATGTTGGGCCACAAAGTTGTCACCATGCTCCAATCCACCCAGGCCGCCATTCAGCTACTCTACTGCTCTACTGTTGCTTCTCAGAAGGGACCATGCAGCTGAGAGCCCTATCAGTAACATATAATAAAGAGTAACATAGACTATCAAGGCAAAAGCATCAGCATTAAATACTAAATAACTACTAATTAAATTTGAAAACAAATATTAATGGAAATTTCAGAATCATATTGAAAAAAATTGAAATACTATTTAAATTTGTAAATATTAATTGCAACAAATAACAGTTTTCATTATGATATGATCAATGTAAAACGAAAGAGAGAGTACTGCATTGAAGTGTCATAGAATGTTTTCATAATTGAGGATTTTAGATCAAAGTGCACAGAAAGGTCTTTTTGACCTATAGAAACCATACATAGCAGAAATGTTTAGCACTTTCATGAACACATTTTAAAATTTTTTGTTTAAATCTGTAGGCAGAAGTAAAGAAGTATCTGGAGAAAGCAATGCTAAATTTGTATTGAAGAGGGACTAATAGCTAGAACAGCATCTTAATGGAAAGAATGAGAAAAATTCTACATTTGATTTTTGTTTCCTGTGCTCTTGGTATCTTTTCCAAAAATTTCTTACCCATTGTTTTTTTCCTTAATCATTGCCCATAGTAGTGGTAGTGTTAGTTCTATTAGTACTAATTAGTACTCACACTTCAGTCTTTACTCCATTTTTGGTTGATTCTTCAAACTAGTGAGAAATAAGAATCTAGTTTCATTCTTTTACTTGTGGATGTTGAATTTTCGAGATCTATTTATTGAAAAGGATGGCATTTTTTCAATGTATGTTCTTAGCACCTTCATCAAAACTAAGTTGGGTGTAGATGTGTGAGTTGATCTAAACTTTCTGTACAGTTCCATAGTCTGTCTGATTTTATAGCAATACCTTGCTACTTTGATAGCTTTGTAGAATATTTCGAACTCAGGTAGGTTAATGTCTCCTGCTTTATTCTTGTTGGACAAGATTGCTTTGACTATTCAAGGAAGTTTTTTGTTTTGTTTTGTTTTGTTTTGTTTTGTGTGTGTGTGTGTGTGTGTGTGTGTTTGATTCCATACAACTTTTAGTTGCCTCTCCAATTCTGTAAAGAATGTCATTGATATTTTGCAAGAGATTGCACTGCATCTACAGATTGCCAAATAAGAATTTCTCAAAAGAAGACATAAATAGCCAAAACATTTATAAAAAATGTGCAACATCATTTTTTTATCAGTATACAAATCCAATTCAAAACTACAATGTCACCTCATCCCATTAAGCATGACTATTATCAAAAGACAGGATGACAAGTGCTGAGAAGTATGTGGAGAAAATGGAACCCTTGAACACTGTTGGTAGGAATGTAAATTAGTATAGTCATTATGGCAAACCACATGGAAATTTTTCAAAAATTTAATAACATAACTATCTTATGACCCAGTAACCCCACAACTGGGTATATATACCAAAATAAATGAAATAAATTTGTCAGAGAAACATCTGCACTCATATTTTTTTACTACTATAAAAAACATAGTAGCCAAGAAATGGATACAACCTAAATATACATCAAGAGATGAGTCCATAAAGAAAATGTGGTATATAGACATAATGGAACACAACTCAGCCTTCTATGAGAAGGCAATCTTGTCATTTTCAACATGCATGAATCTGTAGATGATTTGTTAAATGAAATAAGCCAAGTACAGAAAAACAAGAGCTGCATGATCTCACTCTCATGGAGAATCTTAGAAAGAAAGAAAGAAAAAGAAAGAAAGAAAGAAAGAAAGAAAGAAAGAAAGAGAGGAAGAAAGAAAGAAAAATATCTAACAGAGGTTGAGAACAGAGTGACTGTTGCCAGAGGTTGGGGTGGAATTGAAAGAAACAAAGGATGGGCCAAGGTTGATCGATGACTACTTACGGTTAGACAGGAGTAAGGATACCAGGTGTGATATTGCATAGTACAGTGAACACAGATAACAGTTATGTACTGTGTATACCTAAAATCTAGAAGAAAAGACGTTGAACAGTTTCATCAAAAAAGAAATGATAAATGAGGAGATAAATATATTTGATATTATTTAAACATCATAAAATGTAAACATGTATTGAAACATCACATGGTACCACATTAGTATGTACAATATTTATGCTTTTCTGTATCAGTTAAAACATTTAATTTAAAATTTAAAAGTTCACCTATAAAAGTAGAAATACATAACAATGTAAATATGTCAACATTATTTGATGCTTGACCGACTCTATGATCTCTATGATGTGGTTTATGCATTAATTTGTTTTACCATAATTCCAAGAAGATGGACATTATTATCTAAAATTGGAATAATCCTCCTCCTAAACATTCCTGGTATAGTTTTTGTTTTTTTGGTTTTTTTTTGTTTTCCCTCTCCAGGTTCTCATAATCATTAAATAGCTTAGTAATTACCATTAACGGTGGTGATTAACCTTGAGAGACTAACCATTAATTTAGTGTCTAACTCTTGAAAATTAGGGCTATATTTGACCCTTTTCCTTAAATTGACATTCACTTAATTACTTTCCATAATTTAAGTTATTATATATATATATATATATATATATATATATATAAATGTGTGTGTATTTTTTTATACAACATACTTTGCCATAAAATATTTTGAAAGCTTTAACTAAATTAATCCACATGACAAAACTATGATATATATACTATTTTGTTATTAGTAGTAATTTAGAAGTAAGTAATTCTAATTGTAGCATATAATACCTATTAAAATATTTTGTCACTATTAAGCAACAAAATTTTAAGTGACAAGACTTTAAATTCCAATTGCTCTGCCATCAAAGTCTCTATGACCATCATTTCATAATATGGATTCATATTGTTCCTGGTTTCTATTTAGATCTGTTAAATTCCCCTTCATAGTCTCAATTAGTACCTGTCTTATTTGTGCAAGCACTAGCTTATTACCTTGTTTCCTACACACACTCTTGATCACTCGGTTCCATCATTTCCACTGAATTCAGAAAGAGCTTTTGCATATTAAACTAGAATCATGTTAATCCCTTGTTTTCAAACACATCAATGGCTGCCCCCTTTCAAAATCTTTGCAACCACTGATGGAAGCTTTCATTGGGTTAACCAACTCAAACTTCTCACATTTTAGCCATACTAGATCTTTCTTCCTTTTGTTACCATGTCACAGCTGTACACAGTTCCTTTTGCCCAAGATAGAAATTTCCTGTCTCCCATGACTTTTGTTTAGCCAAATATACTCAGACTTAGATTTCAGCTTAAATATTGTTTCTTCAAGGAAAGTTAAAATTTCACTCTCATGTGAACTAAAAGCATTTTGAAAATTTTTGTAACCTTCATTCCTTTACTGAAAAATCACTTGATTTCTGAGTTTCTCATTACCTAAAAACCCCCATAAAGAAAGGAACAAATTTATCTTGTTCATTGATCCCCCTGCTCCACACCCCTAATGTCTAGAACATTACTTGTACAGAGTTCTCAGTAAACAAATGTGGGAAGAATAAATCAATTGCAATTAGGCACACATTAGAAGTTTGAAATTTCTCTTAGCTTTAGTGGCTACATTTTCATGAATATATTTCTCAGTCTTTTTAATAATGTGCCAAATATTAAACATCAATTAGTTTTAATTTATTTTTGTATTATCAGTGTGTACTTCTCAAGCTAAAATGAAAACACCAGCAATATAGCAATAAAACCACTAGGAGATATTTTTCCATTTTTATATAAAAATTTATATTTAAAAAATAAGATTAACTTTTGCTTCTTATGAAATTTGCAAGCATATTTGCATGCATTTTCTATTAATCAATCTTAGTATCATTGTTTCAATTAACTGGAGATGATAACTAAATATAGACAAAAAGCAGTATATTTTACAACCGGCATTATACTTTATATTAACTAAGGTAATTAATTAACATATTATCATTATAAGAATATAAATAGACCTCATTTTTAATACCTTGAAAAGAATGCATTGAGTGTGAATTAATTATTTTAATTGTTTTTATTATAAGAATAATGCTATTGTTTATTGCTAATGTTTCAGGGTAAATAGTTTTACATGCATTACTGTTTCAACCCTCAAAAAAGACTCATGATATTAATATTTTATGTATAAAAATTTAATAACTGAAAGAGAGCTAAGTGGGTTTACTTGAGGTGGTGCTGGAGGTTGGATTTGAATCTAGGCGACTTGGCTGCAGAGCCAGAGTTCTTAAATGCTGTGTCATAATTATAAAATGATACATTTAGTCATTTTAAAATAAGAGGCACAAGTTGATTTATTTTTTCTAATTTTAAATCTCTCTTCTGTATCATATTGTTTTTGTCTTAAATCAAATTATGATTATAAATTTAGTCCCCTACATTCTACTAACATTCTCCTTAGTAATCATTGCTTAACATAGTATAAACTTTCCATACGTTTCACTAATCTTTGTCAAAATTGTATTATTATTTTGTTTGCTGATTAGATTACCTGACTACCATAACATCCTCATATTGATGTTTATTATAAATGTACATGGATTAATTTTTTCAAAATCATTCATATTTTGCATGAAATAAATATCAATGTCAACAAAAAAAACCACCTGGACAAGAATATACATTGTACCTTTATTCACAAAAGTTGACTATTGTAAACAACTCAATGACCATAAATAGGATAAATTATAGTACCTTCATATAATGGCATTCTTCCCAGGGAATTTGAACTAATTATTCACAAAAGCAAACATGAATGATTCTGAATATTATAATGGTGCAAGGAATCATTCATGAAAAATTGCACAGTGTCTGGTTTCATTTATATAATGATTTGTGCTGGAAATTTAGTCTAAGGTGGAAAAAAATAAGACTACTAGTTGTGAGAATGTGCACTGACTGGGAAGGGACATTAAAAGAAAACTTCTGTAAGATAGGTGTATTCTAAATCGTGTAAATCATGATACCATATGACTTAAAAGCGTATAACCATTTGTCAAAATTGTACACAGTTTATGTATTTCAATGAATTTTTGCTCCAAAGAAAAACTCACTATTAAAAGTAATTTCAGAGAAACAATTGTAATAATGACTGACAATGAACAAGGACTTGTAGTGCTCTAAGATAATTGATACAGTGCATAGTACTTAATATTTATTCACATTTAGATTTATCCTTTTTTTTTTTTTTTTTTTTTTTTTTGTATGTACAATATTCTTTTTTTTTTTTTTTGTTTACTTTTTTTTTTTTTTTTTTAATTTATTTATTTTTTTTACGTTTACATAGGGTAATGATGTTTATTATATTTTTCCCCTCCCCCCCACCCCTCCCACCCCTCCCCACCCCACCCACCCCTCTTTTCCCTCTACACAGTCCTTCTTTCCTTCATTCTTACTGCTCTCCTTAGCCTAACTCTAAACCTAACCCTAAACCTAATGCTAGCCCCTCCCACCCCCATTATATGTCCTCATCCGCTTATCAGCGAGATCATTTGTCCTTTAGTTTTTTGAGATTGGCTTATCTCACTTAGCATGATATTCTCCAATTTCGACCATTTGCCTACAAATGCCATAATTTTATCATTCTTCATTGCGGAGTAATATTCCATTGTATAAATATGCCACAGTTTCTTTATCCATTCATCAACTGAAGGGCATCTAGGTTGGTTCCACAATCTGGCTATGGTGAATTGAGCAGCAATGAACATTGATGTGGCTGTATCTCTGTAGTATGCTGATTTTAAGTCCTTTGGGTATAGGCCAAGGAGTGGGATAGCTGGGTCAAATGGTGTTTCCATTCCAAGCTTTCTGAGGAATCTCCACACTGCTTTCCAGAGTGGTTGCACTAATTTGCAACCCCACCAGCAATGTATGAGTGTTCCTTTTTCACCACATCCTCGCCAACACCTATTGTTGCTTGTATTCTTGATAATCGCCATTCTAATTGGGGTGAGATGAAATCTTAGGGTGGTTTTGATTTGCATTTCCCTTATTACTAGGGATGTTGAACATTTTTTCATATATCTGGTGATTACTTGTACATCTTCTTCTGTGAAGTGTCTGTTCATTTCCTTAGCCCATTTGTTGATTGGATTATTTGTATTCTTCGTGTAGAGTTTTTTGAGTTCTTTATAGATTCTGGAAATTAGCGCTCTATCTGAGGTATGGTTGGCAAAGATATTCTCCCACTCTGTAGGCTCTCTCTTCACAATTCTGATAGTTTCCTTTGCTGAGAGAAAGCTTTTTAGTTTGAATCTATCCCAGTTGTTTATTCTTGCTTTTATTTCTTGTGCTATGGGAGTCCTGTTAAGGAAATCTGATCCTGAGCCAACAAGTTGAAGATTTGGACCTACTTTTTCTTCTATAAGATGCAGGGTCTCTGGTCTGATTCCGAGGTCCTTGATCCATTTTGAGTTGAGTTTTGTGTAGGGTGAGAGATAGGGGTTTAGTTTCATTCTATTGCATATAGTTTTCCAGTTTTCCCAGCACCATTTGTTGAAGAGGCTATCTTTTCTCCATTGCATATTGTTGGAACCTTTGTCTAGTATGAGAAAATTGTATTTATTTGGGTTTGTGTCCATGTCCTCTATTCTGTACCATTGATCTACCTGTCTATTTTGGTACCAATACCATGCCGTTTTTGTTACTATTGCTTTGTAGTAGAGTTGAAGATCTGGTATTGCAATACCCCCTGCTTCGCTCTTGCTACTGAGGATTGCTTTAGCTATTCTAGGTTTTTTATTCTTCCAGATGAATTTCATAATTGCTTGCTCTATTTCTGCGAGGTACATCATTGGGATTTTAATTGGAATTGCATTGAATCTGTATAGAACTTTAGGTAGTATAGCCATTTTGACGATATTAATTCTGCCTATCCAGGAACATGGGAGATCTTTCCCTCTTCTAAGGTTTTCTTGAATTTCTTTCTTTAGTGTTCTGTAGTTCTCATTGTAGAGGTCTTTCACCTCTTTTGTGAGATTGATTCCCAAGTATTTTATTTTTTTCGATGCTATTGTGAATGGAGTAGTTTTCCTAATTTCTCTTTCTGAAGATTCATCACTTATGTATAAAAATGCATTGGATTTATGAGCATTGATCTTGTAACCTGCTACTTTACTGAATTCACTTATGAGTTCTAAAAGTTTTCTGGTGGAATTTCCAGGTTCCTCTAAATATATAATCATGTCATCAGCGAACAGGGATAGTTTGAGTTCTTCTTTTCCTATTCGTATCCCTTTAATTTCTTTGGTTTGTCTGATTGCTCTGGCTAGAGTCTCAAGGACGATGTTGAATAGAAGCGGTGAAAGAGGGCATCCCTGCCTTGTTCCAGTTTTTAGGGGGAATGCTTTCAGTTTTTCACCATTTAGAATGATATTAGCCATGGGCTTAGCGTAGATGGCCTTTATAATGTTTAGGAATGTTCCCATTACCCCAATTTTTTCTAGTGTTTTGAGCATGAAGGGATGCTGTATTTTATCAAATGCTTTTTCTGCATCTATTGAAATAATCATGTGATTCTTAACTTTAAGTCTGTTGATATGGTGAATGACATTTATTGATTTCCGAATGTTGAACCAACCTTGCATCCCTGGGATAAAACCCACTTGATCGTGGTGCACTATCTTTTAATATATATTTGTATGCGATTTGCTAAAATTTTGTTGAGAATTTTGCATCGATGTTCATTAAGGATATTGGTCTGAAATTTTCTTTCCTTGATGTGTCTCTGTCTGGTTTAGGTATCAGGGTGATATTGGCTTCATAGAATGAGTTTGGTAGGGTTCCCTCCTCTTCTATTTCATGGAATAGTTTGAGGAGTATTGGAATGAGCTCTTCTTTAAAGGTTTTATAGAACTCGGCTGAGAACCCATCTGGTCCTGGACTTTTCTTTGTTGGTAGGCTTTTGATGACCTCTTCTATTTCATTGCTTGAAATTGGTTTATTTAATTTGTGTATGTCCTCCTCGTTCAGTTTAGGTAGTTCATATGTCTCTAGAAATTTGTTGATGTCTTCAAGGTTTTCTGTTTTGTTGGAGTATAGATTTTCGAAATAGCTTCTAATTATGTTTTGTATTTCACTCGTGTCTGTTGTGATGTTTCCTTGTTCATTCCGAATTTTAGTAATTTGAGTTTTCTCCCTCTTTCTCTTTGTTAGTGTGGCTAAGGGTTTATCAATTTTATTTATTTTTTCAAAGAACCAACTATTTATTTTATTAATTTTTCCGATTGTTTCTTTTGTTTCAATTTCGTTGATTTCGGCTCTGATTTTAACTATTTCCTGTCTTCTACTACTTTTGGTATTGGTCTGCTCTTCTTTTTCTAGTGCTTTGAGCTGTAGTGTTAACTCGTTTATTTGTTGATTTCTACTTCTTTTTTTGAATGCACCCCATGAAATAAATCTTCCTCTAAGTACTGCTTTCATAGTGTCCCAGAGATTTTGATATGATGTGTCTTTGTTCTCGTTTACTTCTAAGAATTTTTTTATTTCCCTCCTGATGTCTTCTGTTATCCATTCATCATATAATAGTGTATTATTTAGTCTCCAGGTATTGGAGAAGTTTCTGTTTTTTATTCTGTCATTTATTTCTAGTTTCAATCCATTATGATCTGATAGAGTACAAGGTAGTATCTCTATCTTCTTGTATTTACTAACAGTAGCTTTGTGGCATAAAATATGGTCTATTTTAGAGAAGGATCCATGTGCTGCTGAGAAGAAAGTGTATTCATTCTTTGTTGGATGGTATATTCTATATATGTCCGTTAAGTCTAAGTTGCTGATTGTGTTGTTGAGATCTATATTTTCTTTATTCAATTTTTGTTTGGACGATCTATCCAGTGGTGTTAAAATCGCCTAGTATTATTGTGTTGTGGTCTATTTGATTTCTGGAATTGAGAAGGATTTGTTTGACGTACGTGGATGAGCCAATGTTCGGGGCATAGATATTTATGATTGTTATGTCTTGCTGATTTATGCTTCCCTTAAGCAGCATGTAATGTCCTTCTTTATCCCTTCTGACTAGTTTTGGTTTGAAGTCCACATTATCTGAGATGAGGATGGATACTCCAGCTTTTTTGCTGTGTCCGTGTGCATGGTATGTTTTTCCCCATCCTTTCACCTTTAGTCTATGGGTGTCTCTTTCTATGAGATGTGTCTCTTGCAGGCAGCATATTGTTGGATTTTTCTTTTTAATCCAATCTGCCAGTCTGTGTCTTTTGATTGATGAATTCAGGCCATTAACATTCAGGGTTATTATTGTGATATGATTTGTATTCCCAGTCAATTGACTCATATTTGTTTTTGACATGATTTGGTTTCTCCTTTATTTGGCTATTCCTTTAGGCTAGCGCCTCCTGTTGCTGATTTGCATCGTTGTTTTTCATCTCTTCCTCATGGAATATTTTGCTGAGAATGTTCTGTAATGCTGGCTTTCTTTTGTAAATTCCTTTAGCTTTTGTTTATCATGGAAGGATCTTATTTCATCGTCAAATTTGAAGGTAAGTTTTGCTGGGTATAAGATTCTTGGTTGGCATCCATTTTCTTTCAGGGCTTGGTATATGTTGTTCCAGGCCCTTCTAGCTTTTAGGGTCTGGATTGAAAAATCTGCTGATATTCTTATTGGTTTCCCTCTGAATGTAATTTGATTCTTTTCTCTCGCGGCCTTTAAATTCTGTCTTTATTTTGTATGTTAGGTATTTTCATAATAATGTGCCTTGGTGTGGGTCTGGTGTAATTTTGTATGTTTGGAGTTCTATAAGCCTCTTGTACTTGGTTTTCCATTTCGTTCTTCAGATTTGGGAAATTTTCTGTTATTATTTCATTGAATAGATTGTTCATTCCTTTGGTTTGTTTCTCTAAGCCTTCCTCAATCCCAATAATTCTCAAATTTGGCCTTTTCATGATATCCCATAGTTGTTGGAGATTCTGTTCATGATTTCTTACCATCTTCTCTGTTTGTTCCACTTTGTTTTCAAGGTTAAATATTTTGTCTTCAATGTCTGAGGTTCTGTCTTCCAGGTGTTCTATCCTATTGGTTATGCTTTCTATGGAGTTTTTAACTTGGTTTATTGTTTCCTTCATTTCAAGGATTTCAGTTTGGTTTTTTTTCAGTATCTCTAACTCTTTATTGAAATGATCTCTTGCTTCCCGTATTTGGTCTTTTAACTGTTGATTGGTGCGATCATTTAATGCCTGCATTTGCTCTTTCATCTCCTCCTTCAATGCCTGCATTTGCTCTTTCATCTCCTCATTAGCTTCCCTGATCGTTTTAATTACGTACATTCTGAACTCCCTTTCTGACATTTCTTCTGCTCTGCTGTCATTGGGTTTTATTGATGTAGTATCTAGGTTTGTTTGGGACATTTTCTTCCCTTGTTTTCTCATAATGGTCAGTTGTCAGTGGGACCCTGAGATATTGCAGTTTTCCACTATTGGCTTATAGTGTCCCAGTAGATTTCCAGTGTATCACCTCCCAGCCTTCAGTAGCCTGATGTCTTGGAGGAATCTGATAAAGCAGCTCATTCGAAGAATACTGCCCCTAGCCCCCTACTGGTTCCACGTTTTAGAACTGGCTCTGTGCGGAAATGCTCTCACTGTGGGCCTGCACCGTGCAGCTGGCCGTGTGGGAAGAGCCCACTGCCGGAGTGTGGAAGACTACCTTGGGAAGACTCAAGCTGCCCTGCCCGGCTCTGCTAAGCCACCTCTATCTGGGCCTGCCACCCGGGCTGAGCTTTACCCAGTGGGCAGACTCACCCGTGGCTCTACTTCAGTCCGAGTCTCTCAATGCCTCCCCTTCTTAACTCCTGGGTTCTGGAGCGACCGGGGGTGCAGTCTCCCTCTAGGCCGCCATCTTGGATCGCCCCGTGAAGAGAGCCCGCAGCCGGAGTGGGCAGAGCCGCCTGAAGAGGTCTCTGGCTGCCCTGACCTTATCCCTGAGGCTGACTGCAGATCGAGCCTCTCCGCTGGTTCTTTGCAGGAGTACACTGCACTGCAGGGGCTCCGGGACTCGGAGCGTGCTCTGTTCAGACAGGCTCTCACTAGTGGGCCAGTTCCGTTCCGAGAACCTGGAGAAGCTGGCTGTGTGGGCGGGGCCCACCGCCGGAGTGCGCAGGACTGCCTGTGGGTGGCTCTAGCTGCCCTGCCCGGCTCCGATAAGCCACCTCTATCTGGGCCTGCCACCCGGGCCGAGCTTTACCCAGTGGGCAGACTCACCCGTGGCTCCACTTCAGTCCGAGTCTCTCAATGCCTCCCCTTCTTAACTCCTGGGTTCTGGAGCGACCGGGGGTGCAGTCTCCCTCTAGGCCGCCATCTTGGATCGCCTAGATTTATCCTTAATTGATTCTTTCACATGCACATTTGTATATTCAGGCAATGTTTATTGAGCATTCATAAATTTTTAGACCTTATTGTACATATTTAGGTACAAAGCCTTGAATAACAAAACAGAAATTTTCTTCCCTGAGTGGTGTATATTCAATGGAAAAGCAAGCAATAGGAAAAAAAAAATACACAAAAAAATATTACATAAGTAAATGCTAAAATATAATAAAACATGCCTAGGATGTATAACAGGTGTAATCATACCATGATTCTGCAGAAAATTGCTGATTCTTTTAAGCTATCCTTCATAAATAAAATATTATAGATATGCCTAATTATTTGTGTATTTATGTATTTGACAATCTTCATTCTACAATGAAGAACAAATTTAAGTCATTGTGATTGGTGCTTTATTCAGTTAGAATTCTTTATTCATTTCATGGAACTAGTTTTTTTCTTGGAGTTATCTGCAGTTCAAAGAGAAGACTGATACATTTTACCATGCCTTTTTAAATGGTAATATAGCTGCTATTGACAGTGATCTACAGAAGACACAATGAAACCAGGGAGACCAGTTAAAAGACAATTTGAAAATTTCAGATGGTACATGAGGGTGACATGCACAAAGGGGACATAAAGGGAAGTGATGAGTAGTGGTAAAATATTATGGACATATTTTGACTGAATAGTCATCACCTTTTTCAGAATAACCACCTAGGGCAGTATAATTATTCTAGAAATAAGTAAAGGAGTTATGATTGAAATGATGAGATCAAGAAACTGAGAGGCACAAAAAGAATAGGTATGCGCATGTCCTAAGGAAGAGATGCACTCTGTGTCTTCTTAATTTGATATATCAGGTTTTTAGTAATAGAGATAAAATGCTAGATTTTATCATATGTTTAATTTTGGCCAAAATTTACTATCTAACTGAAAATATTGTTGGTTTGATTGTGTTTCAAGAGTGATGGGAATCAAGGTATCATTTTCCCACATTTTCAACAATTTCACACTTTATAACCTTTGGTAGATGTGATCACAAAAAAAGTGCAATCCTATAAGAAATAAGTTTAAAGTCCTAATTAACTTTTCTGACAAATCTTTTCTTAATGCAATTAACAATGACTTCAATTAACCTACTCTTGTTTTATTACACATAAGTAAGATTATTTTACAAACCCAAAGAAATCGAAACACATACGATGTTTAATTTAGTGTAAATTTGGTCAACAATTAAAACAAGATGTAAAGGTGCAACATGTTATCTGTTGTGATAACACCAATATATTCCCAAAAGGATATTAAGATTTCAGAGTGTAGGATATTCTTGAAAGAATACCATTTTCAAACACCTGTAGCTTTGTCTGTTTGGGGTATAACAACTGATTTGGCTGGTGGTGGATAACTGCTTAAGAGCTCATAGCCAACTTCAAGATGTGTTAGAGGATGCAGGAAAAATAGTAGTCAAAAATAAGATGACAATTGCCTTCTTGGCCCTTCCACTATTTGACCTTCAATAAGTATGCCATAATAAACTAGAAATATCTTAAATTTTAGTATGTTAGTTTATCATCAACTTCATTATTTTACTACAAATTTAATGGAAATTTAGTCTTTCTAATTTTGAATTATAAAGATATTAAAGTACAAGAAAGAGGCATATGCTGTAATTTTTATGAAGAGCTGACTGGGTCAATTTGTATGTGTCTATGAGCCTTAAATATGAGTGATTTCACTCCCAAAAAAGAAAATAGTAATGGTATTTTTTTAATAATCAAGGGAAATTCCACTCATCACACAAAACAGCATCAATTTTGTATATTTCACTTTCTAGTTTGTTCATCTACATTATTCTTTGAAAATGATATCTATTTTTTAATTATTAATTGTCTTAATTGAACATATCTTCACAAGTATATTGATCATTTCACAACTGCTTTTGATTTGAAAATTTTATCTTTGTTAATCATTTTTATTTAGACTGAATCTCAATTTAATACTAATGATATTAGTATGTGTAGATTCATCTTGTCTTTAAAAAACAACCAATATGACATGAACAAAGAAAGAGTAGTGAGAAAGGAAGTCGAAAGAGAGGTAAGTTATTTAAAGCAGTGCAACTTTTTAAGATGAAATCCTACTGAAAATGACTAACCATCGATGGCAAATATTCATATTTACACTTCACAAAGATTATTCTGGGTGTTTCTGTGTGTAATAGACTAAAATATTTAGTCACATATACAGTCAGACATGGACATGTATTGCAGTGGCTTTTGACTTTGCTAGTGTCAAGTAGCACTATATAAGTAGTAATAAAGAGGATTAGATGGATTTGAGAGAAGAGGAGAGATCAAAATTCCAGATGATAGTGATGATGTACTGTAAAATTAATGTAAGGGAGAGAGATGCATTTCTCTACATTCGACTTTTGCAATTAGTTACATGACAGTGACTTTTCAAATATAGTGAACACCCAACAGAGATAATTATGGGAATATTTGAGGTTTGGAAAATGATGACTAGAGGTACAAATTAAGAAATACCTATTTGAAGAAATTTTGATCTCACTCTCCTTTTAAAATTACATGATTGTTTGTTATTTTTGAGGGATCATTAGTTTCATTTTTTTTTCAGAGTTTTCCACTTCAAATTTTTACATTTTGTTAACCATATGTTCCATTTTACTTAGATTTATGATTTTTGTCTTGAACAAGATATTAGAATATCCACTTAGAAGTAACTGGTTTTCCTCTTGACTAAGTAGGTTCCCCTTTATAATGACATTAAGCAATATGGAGATTCAGAATCCCATTGAATTAAGGAGAAAGCCTATTCCTAATTATTGTCTTCTTCCTTTGTAACAAGCTTCTTGTACAAATCGGTTCTTTTATTTGGTAACTTATATTTATTAATAATTAGTTCTGTTATGGTGGCTGACCAAGAAATGGTCCTGAGAGTCAAATATTGATAAACCTTTAAGTTATTATACCATGGAGAAAGGTAGGTTCCCAACTCTGTGGTAACAAAATTCAGGGGATCTTTTGGGGGTTCCTTTAGCTCCAAATGTTCATCAAAATACAGAATTACAGAGCAGGTGGTACACATTGGCTGACTGTCTCAATTTTTATATTCCTTTAATAATATATTCTACTTAGCTTCAACACTGTGTTATTCAGTTTAGCTCTTTCTTTTAGTTTGCTGCAACAAACTCATAATGTATAAGTTGACTACAGTTGGCTAGTGCCACCAAATATTTCCATAATATTTAATATACTGTTGGACTGTCTTGGCAATGAGTTTATCGTGTGTGTTTGATGTGAGTATTAAAATTACAGAACAGATATCTATTGACAGATATTTGTCTGTGAGAAAGGCTTTACTGTCTTTGCAAACTGATGGTCAGTGTTCAATTTTGGTAGCTCATATGGGTCTCGAAATTTCATTTATATTTAATTTAGAGTTCCCAATTTATTAGAATATAAATTCTCTTTTACACTTATTTATTGGCTCTTTTTAGTTATACATGATTGGATAAAACTATGCAAGTATGGAATATATCTTATTCCAATTAGGAACCCATTCTTGTGAGTGGTTATGACGGTGGTATTCACTATGATATTTTCATATGTATACATAAGAAAATAGGGATAGTAGGAACATAACTGGACATTGTAAAGGCTATTTATGCTAAACCCATGGCCAACATCATTCTTAATGGAGAAAAACTGAAACCATTCCCTTTAAAAACGGGAACAAGACAGGGATGTCCTCTTTCACCACTTCTATTCAACATTGTCCTCGAAACTCTAGCCAGAGCAATTAGGCAGACTAAAGAAATTAAAGGGATACGAATAGGAAAAGAGGAACATAAACTGTCACTATTTGCTGATGACATGATTCTCTATTTAGAGGATCCAAAAAACTCCTCCAGAAAACTTCTAGACCTCATCAATGAATTCAGCAAAATAGCAGGCTATAAAATCAACACGCATAAATCTAAAGCATTTTTATACACAAGCGATGAAACATCTGAAAGGGAAATGAGGAAAAGAACTCCATTTGCAATAGCCTCAAAAAAAAATAAAATAAAATAAAATACTTGGGAATCAATCTAACCAAAGAGTTAAAAGATCTCTACAACGAAAACTGCAAAACATTGAAGAAAGAAATTGAGGAAGACCTTAGAAGGTGGAAAGATCTCCCATGTTCTCGGATAGGCAGAATTAATATTGTCAAAATGGCCATACTACCGAAAGTGCTATACAGATTCAATGCAATTCCAATTAAAATCCCAATTAAAATTCCAATTAAATCCCAATTAAAATCCCCACTTCCTTCCTTTCATTCCCCTTTGTCTAAAATACTTAATTTCTCTTCTTCTCTGATTCCTTTATTAGGGTTTAACTTCCACATCAGTGAAAACATTCAAGTTTTGTTTTTTGGGTTTTTGTGGGGAGGGTACCAGGATTGAACTTAGGTCACACAACCACTGATCCATATCCCTAGTCCTATTTTGTATTTTATTTAGATACAGGGTCTCACTGAGTTGCTTAGTGCCTTCTCATTGCTTATGCTGGCTTTGAATTCGCAATCTTTCTGCCTTGACCTCCAGAGCAGCTAGGATTACAGACATGTGCCACAATGCCTGGCTCTCCCTTTGTTTTATTTAATTGACTTATTTCATTTAGCATGATAGTCTGTGGATAGAACAAAACTTTTCAAAATAGATATGTTTTGAAATCGCCAAGTATTATTGTCTTGGGATCTGAGACTTTATGTTAATAATGCTTGCTTTGTGAAATTAAGTATATGAGTATTTGATACATAAGTGTTTACTATCATTATATTTTCTTGCTGCATTGCTCCTTTTACCAGTATGCTGTGTTTTTCATTTTTTTCTTATGACTAATATGACTTGAAGTCTATTTGATTGGATATGAGATAGCAATTTCTACTCGATTTAGGATTTCATTTGCATTAGATATCATTTTTTACTCTTTCACTTTAAGCTCTTGGATATCTTGGTCAATGAGGTATGTTTCTTGCAGGCAACATTTTTTTTTCCCCACTCCAATCTGACTTTTTACTTTAATTGAATAATTGAGAGCATTTACATGCAGTTTTATAGTATATAGATGAGTTTTGCTTCCAGCTATTTGGATTTATTTTACTCGTTTGGTTTGTTCACAATTCTCATTTGCTTGTCTTTTCCTCTAATGAGATGCTTTCTTTCCCAAGCTCACTTTGTTCTTTAATATTCTTTTGTAGGTAGAATTCCTCTAAGTATCTTCTGCAATGCTACCTTAGGAGTCAAGAATTCCTTTAGTTTATGTTTTTATTTCCTCTGATTATGAAAAAAAACTGCTGGAAGTGGCAATGTGGTTTGACAGCTATTTTCTATTAGGGCATGAAATATATCATTCATAGACTTCGTGGGACTTAGTGTTTCTGTTAAGAAAATTTAAAAGTGACTTGTAATCTCTCTTGTAGCCTTTAAATTATTTAATTGATCAAGATTTTTGGCACTTTAATTATAATATTCCATAAAAAGGTTCATTTCTGATCTTGTCTATTTGGGATTCTAAATGCTTCAAATATCTGGAAGTTCATCTTGTTCCCAAGGTTTGCAACATTTTCCACTATACTATCATGGAACAGATTTTAAAATGTCTTAAGCCTATACCTCTACTCTTGCTTTTATGACAATGAGTTTTAAATTTGACTTCATAAAGTTGTTCCAGGATTCTTTTGTGTTCTGATCACAATTTCTTATTTTTTCAATAGTATCTGAAAATTGAAAGCCAGCTATCCTGTCTTTAAGCTCTGACATTGTCTCTTTGTCTCCTACTTCATTCAATCTGTTGAACATATTTTTAGCTCAATTTTTTTTATTCATTTTATTATCTTCATTTCCAAGATTTCTTACTGATTGTTTTTCAGAATCTCTCTTTTTTAAAATGTTCATTCACGTCCTACATTTTCTCCCTTAGTTCACGTTCTTTTAATTCATGGTTCAACCTTAGCGATCACATTTTTAAATTGTTTGGTTTTCATGTTGATATATGTGGATTTAATGATTCAGTTATTTGGAGATTTTTAACTTTTGGAGGGAACCTGCTTCAATGGTTTCTCGTGTTTTCTTTATTTTTATATTGAGATTTGCCATCTGTTGGAATCTCTTACCTGCTGTTTTATAGAGATTTCTTTATTTAGCTCCTTTCTGTTTACTGTGAGTCCTGAGCCTGTGGTATACCTCCATGTCAAAAGATCCATTCCACATATTCAGGGTGCTTGTGATCAATCCTTTCCACCACTTTAGAGGTGGTGATAGTCACCTACAACTAACTGTGACTAAATAAGAAAGAAAATTACATATTAATACATACCATTTTCTTTTTAATTTTCTCTAAACCTCTACTAGTCCAGTAGTAGAAAAGAAGTATAATACCTTTCAGTGGGAGAAGAATTCATTTTTAAAATATAAAAATTATACCATAGAAGAAATTAAAATAAAAGAGGCATAAAGAGAAGATAAAGAAAAATCAGGATCAGGAAGGGAAGAGAGGCAGAAGAAGAAAAAGTAAGCAAAAACAGGCAAAAGTAAAGAAATAGGAGAACCACACATTCTTCTCAGTTGCACATTTAGTTTTTTACCTTTCTAGCTCAGTCTTTTGTTTCAAATGCTGTCCAACCTCAGGTTCATGTGCCTCTCCACATTAACCTTGACCTTCCCATCTCTGGCATGAGAACGTGTAACTCAAGTGCTTCTATGGCATTCCCACGAGACTAAAATGATACAGAGGGTGGGCATGAGTAATAAAGAAATGTTACGGGACTGAAGCCCTAACTCTGGATCTTTCTCTGCCTGGTAGCAGATCTGTGTTCTGTGGTAAATCTCATGTTCCCAGGTCACACACTTCATTCCCTCTTCTCTGGAGCAGTTGTGGTATCTCTGAAACAACTGCACAGTGAATTCCACAAATGTGGCAGTTCGCCTATCCTTCTATAGGACAGTCAGGGTGGTTTTGAATGTCCCAAGTTATGAATCCCCCAGAGAGGCCAAGTTTTTATTCTACACTTAATTATCTTCTGGACATTTGCAGATTCAAATGGAGAGTCTGTGATTTTACCAAAAGCAACCTCAAAATTCTTGTTACACTACTGGGTAGATAGAAAGAAGAAGTAATATTTTTTCTTCTGTGCTTCATTTTGTTAATTTTATGAGTTCTATGAATCCTAGAAAAAAGGGAGAATCCTATGTGCTATTGTTCACAGATAAGAAACACATTGAAATTTTAAAATTCTAATGTTTAATATATATGAAATTCCAAAAATTCTGCTTTGTTTTTTATAATATCTAAAGGTAAAAAACACACAAGTAAAAATATTCAAATTAAAAATTAAACTTTAATTTTATCAGTAAAAGTACACTTTAATTACACATCTTGTTATTCTTAGGTTAAAACCAAACCTTTTAATTAGAAGATGATCTATATCACCTATACTATTTGTGTTCTTATATAACCATAATTCTCTAGTAGTTTTTAGTATTTATACTTACTGCCATTTTCAATTTTCATAAGTTAATTATTATTGATCTGAAATTGTAATGCAATTATTTCTATATATTGAAATATATATGTGTGTGTATATATGTATATATTTCTGTTTTTCCTAAAACAATTATTCTTTTGATTATTTATTTTAAAGAAACAATATTGATTTATTTAACATGGATCCTGAAATTTTTATTATGTCTGAACTAAAAATCCAAAGATTGAATGCAATTTTGTTGTGAATGTGATTCCATGCTTGTACTGAAGTTTTATTAGTTTACAAGTTCAATTCTTGGAACTGACAAAGGCATAATATCAACAACTGAATTACCTTGACCCTATAGCTATTAAGACACCTTCTACTTGCACTTTCCTGCAAGCAGTCACATTAAAATAGCTGACTGGCTCATCTTTATGTCTTAAATAATCAAATTAGACTGCCACATGGAATCTTAATAGATTTAGATGTGGCAACTAATCATAGAACTAATGAAAAAGCTCAGCTACCCTGTGTCAGCAGCTTTACTTTGTTGGATTTCAAAAACATTCAGTGCTTGAGTTAAAAACATCATAATAAGAATGTCAATATAGGACCCTGGAAGATGGCAGATTAGAGGAAGAGTGCACTTCCCAGCAGTTGCTCATCTTCCAATTTAAAACTGAGGAAAACTCTTCAGAGAGGTTTATGACTAAGGGAATTCATTGAAATTCAACATCAGGCAGCAAAATAATCATAGAGACACAAAAAGTAAGAAACTTTGAACATAATATAAAAAAATAATAAAACATTAAAGACACCATGGCCCACTGCAGAGGGGAAAGGGAGAGCAGAGGGAGAGAGAAAAGTGCAACAACGAGAAAAAAATTCTTGTTATTCTAGAAGGTCAGAGACTGACCTTAACTAATCCAGAGATAGTGGGGAAAGTTTTTGAATGAAAAGTGATCGAAATCAATCAGCTGAAGAGCAGAGAGTTCAAGCAGAATCAGTGCCGTGGCAGTAGGAATCCTTTTTTGAGTTGTCATGTAGCCATAAGGAGAGGTCAAAAGTTGCCAGCTTGACTCTGTTCCCTGTAGTCACCTGTTGTGGGAACCAGACTGGTGTGGTTGAAACAGGCTCTGAGAGAACCATGGTTAGGGTAGTACAGGCTGGGGATAGCAAAAAGAGAGATTTTTCTTTCTAGGGGGCATTTCATATGAGCTTCTGGGAAGATGCTACATATCAGAAAGCCTGTCTGTACTCCAGGTCTGATTCGGGGAAATTCAGAACCACGAAGATGGAATATGTGAAACGTGTCCAAGTTCAATCTCCTCACTCTAAAAGTGAAAATTTCAGGAGGCCCCAGAATCTCAGACATCTGATAGAGATGAGCATTTTCACAGAAACAAGGGGATGTAGACCAAATCTCAAATTTCTACCTATAGAGTTCCAAGGGTCAGCAAAGACCAAACCTCAGCTACTAGATGAATACAGCTGCAAAAATACTTCTAAAAATTTTAACAAAACATATTCAAATGTACATCAAGAAGATAATATACCATGATCAGTGAGTTTCATCATAGGAATACAAATGCAGATCAACACATGTAATTCACCACAACAATAGAATTAAGGACAAGAATCATATGATCATTCCAATAGGTACATAAGAGATATTTGATAAAATCCAGCATTCATATGTTAAGATGGTATAGACACTTAGGATAGAAGGAACTTAACTCAACATTACAAAAGCTATATACTACGAACCCATAGTGAAAATTATATTGAATAGAAAAAAATGAAACATTTTCTCCAAAATTGGGAACAAGGATGTCTACTCTTACCAATTCTCTTCAATATAGTTTTCTCAGACTGTAGAAAGAGCAAGCAGGCAAGAGAAGGAAATTAAAGGAATACAAATGGGAAAAGAAAGTCAAATTATTTCTGTTGGCTAATTACATGATTCTATATGCAGAAGGTTCAAAATCTCTATGAAAATCTTCTAAAGTTGATAAATAAATTCAGCAAAAGAGGAGGAAATAAGACAAAGGCTAATAAATCAATAGTTTTTCTGTTTTCCAACAGTGATTCTGTTATTATACATGTACAATATATATACAAGGTATATATATATATATCAGGAAAAAATATCCATTCACAGTACCACAATAAAACAAAATACTTGGGAATTACTCTAACCAAGAAGACAAAATATCTCTACAATAAAAATTACAGAACACTGAAGAAAGAAATTGAAGGTCTTCTTCAATTAGAAGATGGAAAGACCTCTCATGTTCTTAGATAGGCAGAATTAATAGGAGGAAGGAAGGACTGTATAGAGGGAAAAGAGGTGTGGGAGGGATGGGGGAAGGGAAAAAAGATAACAGAATGAATCAAACAACATTACCCTAAGTATATTTATGATTGCACAAATGGTATGCCTTGACTCCATGTACAAATGCAGAAACATCATGTATCCCATTTGTTTACAATAAAAAAAATGAGAACTTAAAAAAAAAAAAAATGACAATACTGCCAAAAGCAACATGCAGGTTCAATGGAATCCTCATCAAAATATCAAGGGCATTCTTCACAGAATTAGAAAAAAATATCCTTAAAGTTCATTTTGAATAACAAGAGATTCAGAATAGCCAAAGCAATACTTAGTCAGAGGAGCAAAGTGGGAGGCACTACTTACCAGACCACAAGTTATGCTACAGAACTATATTACCCAAAACAGCATGGTATTGGCAGCAAAATAGACATGAACACAAATAGAATAAAATAGAACACCTGGAGACAAACCCACATACCTATGATCATCTGACATTTGACAAGGGCGCCAGATATATATGTCAAGGAAAAGATATCATTTTAAACAAATGGTGCTGGGAAAACTGAATATCCTTATGTAGAATAATGAAACTAGATTCCTATCGCTCATCTGAACAATAGTCAACCAAATGAATTCAAGATTTAAAAATTATACCAGAAACTTTGCAACTGCTAGAAGAAAATATAGGGTCTATACTACATCATATTGGCACTAGCACGCACTTCCTTAAAAAGACCCCCAAAGCAAAAACAAATATATAAATAAATAAATAGAATCAAGAATAAATAAGTGGAGGGCGATCCAAGATGGCAGCCTAGAGGGAGACTGCACCCCCTGTCACTCCAGAACCCAGGAGTTAAGAAGGGGAGGCATTGAGAAACTCGGACTGAAATAGAGCCATGGGGGAGTCTGCCCACTGGGTAAAGCGCGGCCTGGGTGGCAGGCCCAGATAGAGGTGGCTTATCGGAGCCGGGCAGGGCAGCTAGAGTCATCCACAGGCAGCCCTGCGCACTCCGGCGGTGGGCCCCGCCCACACAGCCAGCTTCTCCAGTTTCTCGGAACGGAACTGGCCCGCTAGTGAGAGCCTTTCTGACCAGAACAAGCTCCGAGTCCTGGAGCCAGTGCAGCGCAGCGTACTCCGGCACGCAAGCAGATTCAGGTACCAGATAGGGCAGCCAGAGACTTCCCCAAGTAGTCTGGACCCCTGGGGTGGGAGGTGCCGTTCAAGGCTAGCTTCTCGGAGCTCGCCATCCAGTGAGAGACTTTCAACATAGAACCAGCCACAAGCCCCCGAACCAACGGAGAGCCTCGATCCGCAAACAGCCACTGGGATCAGGGCAGGGCAGCCAGAGACCTCTTCAGGCGGCTCTGCCCACTCCGGCTGCAGGCTCTCTTCACGGGGTGATCCAAGATGGTGGCCTAGAGGGAGACTGCACCCCCTGTCACTCCAGAACCCAGGAGTTAAGAAGGGGAGGCATTGAGAGACTCGGACTGAAATAGAGCCACGGGTGAGTCTGCCCACTGGGTAAAGCTCGGCCCAGGTGGCAGGCCCAGATAGAGGTGGCTTATTGGAGCTGGGCAGGGCAGCTAGAGTCTTCCCAAGGTAGTCTTCCACACTCCGGCAGTGGGCTCTTCCCACACGGCCAGCTGCACGGTGCAGGCCCACAGTGAGAGCATTTCAGCACAGAGCCAGTTCCAAATCGTGGAACCAGTAGGGGGGTAGGGGCAGTTTTCTTCGGATACACTGCTTTATCAGATTCCTCCAAGACATCAGGCTACTGAAGGCTGGCAGGTGATACACTGGAAATCTACTGGGACACTATAAGCCAATAGCGGAAAACTGCAATATCTCAGGGTCCCACTGACAACTGACCAATATGAGAAAACAAGGGAAGAAAATGTCCCAAACAAACCTAGATACTACATCAATAAAACCCAATGACAGCACAGCAGAAGAAATGTCAGAAAGGGAGTTCAGAATGTACGTAATTAAAACGATCAGGGAAGCTAATGAGGAGATGAAAGAGCAAATGCAGGCATTGAAGGAGGAGATGAAAGAGCAAATGCAGGCATTGAAGGAGGAGATGAAAGAGCAAATGCAGGCATTGAAGGAGGAGATGAAAGAGCAAATGCAGGCATTAAATGATCACACCAATCAACAGTTAAAAGACCAAATATGGGAAGCAAGAGATCATTTCAATAAAGAGTTAGAGATACTGAAAAAAAAAAACAAACTGAAATACTTGAAATGAAGGAAACAATAAACCAAGTTAAAAACTCCATAGAAAGCATAACCAATAGGATAGAACACCTGAAAGACAGAACCTCAGACATTGAAGACAAATTATTTAATCTTGAAAGCAAAGTTGGCCAAACAGAAAAGATGGTAAGAAATCATGAACAGAATCTACAAGAATTATGGGATATGAAGAAAAGGCCAAATTTAAGAATTATTGGGATTGAGGAAGGCTTAGAGAAACAAACCAAAGGAATGAACAATCTATTCAATGAAATAATAACAGAAAATTTCCCAAATCAGAAGAATGAAATGGAAAACCAAGTACAAGAGGCTTATAGAACTCCAAACATACAAAATTACAACAGACCCACACCAAGGCACATTATTATGAAAATACCTAACATACAAAATAAAGACAGAATTTTAAAGGCCGCGAGAGAAAAGAATCAAATTACATTCAGAGGGAAACCAATAAGAATATCAGCAGATTTTTCAATCCAGACCCTAAAAGCCAGAAGTCCTGGAACAACATATACCAAGCCCTGAGAGAAAACAGATGCCAACCAAGAATCTTATACCCAGCAAAACTTACCTTCAAATTTGACGATGAAATAAGATCCTTCCATGATAAACAAAAGCTAAAGGAATTTACAAAAAGAAAGCCAGCATTAAAGAACATTCTCAGCAAAATATTCCATGAGGAAGAGATGAAAAACAACGATGCAAATCAGCAACAGGAGGCGCTAGCCTAAAGGAATAGCCAAATAAAGGAGAAACTAAATCATGTCAAAACAAATATGAGTCAATTGACTGGGAATACAAATCATATCACAATAATAACCCTGAGTGTTAATGGCCTGAATTCATCAATCAAAAGACACAGACTGGCAGATTGGATTAAAAAGAAAAATCCAACAACATGCTGCCTGCAAGAGGCTCATCTCATAGAAAGAGACACCCATAGACTAAAGGTGAAAGGATGGGGAAAAACATACCATGCACACGGACACAGCAAAAAAGCTGGAGTATCCATCCTCATCTCAGATAATGTGGACTTCAAACCAAAACTAGTCAGAAGGGATAAAGAAGGACATTACATGCTGCTTAAGGGAAGCATAAATCAGCAAGACATAACAATCATAAATATCTATGCCCCGAACATTGGCTCATCCACGTACGTCAACCAAATCCTTCTCAATTCCAGAAATCAAATAGACCACAACACAATAATACTAGGCGATTTTAACACACCTCTCTCACCACTGGATAGATCGTCCAAACAAAAATTGAATAAAGAAACTATAGGTCTCAACAACACAATCAGCAATTTAGACTTAACAGACATATATAGAATATACCATCCAACAAAGAACGAATACACTTTCTTCTCAGCAGTACATGGATCCTTCTCTAAAATAGACCATATTTTATGCCACAAAGCTACTGTTAGCAAATACAAGAAGATAGAGATACTACCTTGTACTCTATCAGATCATAATGGATTGAAATTAGAAATAAATGAAAAATAAAAAACAGAAATTTCTCCAATACCTGGAGACTAAATAATACACTATTATATGATGAATGGATAACAGAAGACATCAGGAGGGAAATAAAAAAATTCTTAGAACTAAACGAGAACAAAGACACATCATATCAAAACTCTGGGACACTATGAAAGCAGTACTTAGAGGAAGATTTATTTCATGGGGTGCATTCAAAAAAAGAAGTAGAAATCAACAAATAAACGACTTAACACTACAGCTCAAAGCACTAGAAAAAGAAGAGCAGACCAATACCAAAAGTAGTAGAAGACAGGAAATAGTTAAAATCAGAGCCGAAATCAACGAAATCGAAACAAAAGAAACAATCGGAAAAATTAACAAAATAAATAGTTGGTTCTTTGAAAAAATAAATAAAATTGATAAACCCTTAGCCACACTAACAAAGAGAAAGAGGGAGAAAACTCAAATTACTAAAATTCGGAATGAACAAGGAAACATCACAACAGACACGAGTGAAATACAAAACATAATTAGAAGCTATTTCGAAAATCTATACTCCAACAAAACCGAAAACCTCGAAGACATCAACAAATTTCTAGAGACATATGAACTACCTAAACTGAACGAGGAGGACATACACAACTTAAATAAACCAATTTCAAGCAATGAAAAAGAAGAGGTCATCAAAAGCCTACCAACAAAGAAAAGTCCAGGACCAGATGGGTTCTCAGCCGAGTTCTACAAAACCTTTAAAGAAGAGCTCATTCCAATA
Source organism: Sciurus carolinensis (assembly GCF_902686445.1). Taxonomy (NCBI): domain Eukaryota; kingdom Metazoa; phylum Chordata; class Mammalia; order Rodentia; family Sciuridae; genus Sciurus; species Sciurus carolinensis. The sequence continues at coordinate 57,649,939 of NC_062217.1, read as the reverse complement.
CTCCTCAAACTATTCCATGAAATAGAAGAGGATGGAACCCTACCAAACTCGTTCTATGAAGCCAATATCACCCTGATACCTAAACCAGACAGAGACACATTGAGGAAAGAAAATTTCAGACCAATATCCTTAATGAACATCGATGCAAAAATTCTCAACAAAATTTTAGCAAATCGCATACAAATATATATTAAAAAGATAGCGCACCGCGATCAAGTGGGTTTTATCCCAGGGATGCAAGGTTGGTTCAACATTCGGAAATCAATAAATGTCATTCTCCATATCAACAGACTTAAAGTTAAGAATCACATGATTATTTCAATAGATGCAGAAAAAGCATTTGATAAAATACAGCATCCCTTCATGCTCAAAACACTAGAAAAAATTGGGGTAATGGGAACATTCCTAAACATTATAAAGGCAATCTACGCTAAGCCCATGGCTAATATCATTCTAAATGGTGAAAAACTGAAAGCGTTCCCCCTAAAAACTGGAACAAGGCAGGGATGCCCTCTTTCACTGCTTCTATTCAACATTGTCCTTGAGATTCTAGCCAGAGCAATCAGACAAACCAAAGAAATTAAAGGGATACGAATAGGAAAAGAAGAACTCAAACTATCCCTGTTCGCTGATGACATGATTATATATTTAGAGGAACCTGGAAATTCCACCAGAAATCTTTTAGAACTCATAAGTGAATTCAGTAAAGTAGCAGGTTACAAGATCAATGCTCATAAATCCAATGCATTTTTATACATAAATGATGAATCTTCAGAAAGAGAAATTAGGAAAACTACCCCATTCACAATAGCATCGAAAAAAATAAAATACTTGGGAATCAATCTCACAAAAGAGGTGAAAGACCTCTACAATGAGAACTACAAAACACTAAAGAAAGAAATTCAAGAAAACCTTAGAAGATGGAAAGATCTCCCATGTTCCTGGATAGGCAGAATTAATATCGTCAAAATGGCTATACTACCTAAAGTGCTATACAGATTCAATGCAATTCCAATTAAAATCCCAATGATGTACCTTGCAGAAATAGAGCAAGCAATTATGAAATTCATCTGGAAGAATAAAAAACCTAGAATAGCTAAAGCAATCCTCAGTAGCAAGAGCGAAGCAGGGGGTATTGCAATACCAGATCTTCAACTCTACTACAAAGCAATAGTAACAAAAACGGCATGGTATTGGTACCAAAATAGACAGGTAGATCAATGGTACAGAATAGAGGACATGGACACAAACCCAAATAAATACAATTTTCTCATACTAGACAAAGGTTCCAACAATATGCAATGGAGAAAAGATAGCCTCTTCAACAAATGGTGCTGGGAAAACTGGAAAACCATATGCAATAGAATGAAATTAAACCCCTATCTCTCACCCTACACAAATCAACTCAAAATGGATCAAGGACCTCGGAATCAGACCAGAGACCCTGCATCTTATAGAAGAAAAAGTAGGTCCAAATCTTCAACTTGTTGGCTTAGGATCAGACTTCCTTAACAGGACTCCCATAGCACAAGAAATAAAAGCAAGAATCAACAACTGGGATAGATTCAAACTAAAAAGCTTTCTCTCAGCAAAGGAAACTATCAGAATTGTGAAGAGAGAGCCTACAGAGTGGGAGAATATCTTTGCCAACCATACCTCAGATAGAGCGCTAATTTCCAGAATCTATACAGAACTCAAAAAACTCTACACGAAGAATACAAGTAATCCAATCAACAAATGGGCTAAGGAAATGAACAGACACTTCACAGAAGAAGATGTACAAGTAATCAACAGATATATGAAAAAATGTTCAACATCCCTGGTAATAAGGGAAATGCAAATCAAAACTACCCTAAGATTTCATCTCACCCCAATTAGAATGGCGATTATCAAGAAGACAAACAACAATAGGTGTTGGCGAGGATGTGGTGAAAAAGGAACACTCATACATTGCTGGTGGGGTTGCAAATTAGTGCAGCCACTCTGGAAAGCAGTGTGGAGATTCCTCAGAAAGCTTGGAATGGAAACACCATTTGACTCAGCTATCCCACTCCTTGGCCTATACCCAAAGGACTTAAAATCAGCATACTACAGAGATACAGCCACATCAATGTTCATTGCTGCTCAATTCACCATAGCCAGATTGTGGAACCAACCTAGATGCCCTTCAGTTGATGAATGGATAAAGAAACTGTGGCATATTTATACAATGGAATATTACTCCGCAATGAAGAATGATAAAATTATGGCATTTGTAGGCAAATGGGCGAAATTGGAGAATATCATGCTAAGTGACATAAGCCAATCTCAAAAAACTAAAGGACGAATGATCTCGCTGATAAGCGGATGAGGACATAATGGGGGGTGGGAGGGGCTAGCATTAGGTTTAGGGTTAGGTTTAGAGTTAGGCTAAGGAGAGCGGTAAGAATGAAGGAAAGAAGGACTGTGTAGATGGAAAAGAGGGGTGGGAGGGGTGGGGGGGAGGGGAAAAATAAAATAAACATCATTACCCTATGTAAACGTAAAAAAAATAAAAAAATAAAAAATGATGAATGAATAAAGGATATATATTATATTTTCTGTATGTGTGTATATATTATATATAGTATATAGTATATACACACATATATAGTATATACACACATACAAGGGAGTTTTAGTTAGCCTCAGAGAAGAATGAAATATTTGTTTTGCCAGTAATGGATAGAATTGGAGAAACATCAGATTAAGTGAAATAAGTCATACTCAGAGAATCAATATTTTCTCTCAAACATGGAAGCTAAGCAAATTAAGGAAATAGTAAAAAGCAGATGGGAGGGGTCAAATGTTATAAACCTACAGGGAATATCAGTAGACCATTGGAGAAAGTAGAATAGGAAGGAGAATGTCAGTATGAGAATAACATGGAAATATCTATTTAATATAGTATGTATAATACTTCCTTGTAAATATAGAAATTGAGATAGATTTTCTAGTGTAACTGCTTACATAATACATCCTGAATTTCCTTAAAAATTTAAAGTAAGTCACAACAAAAATCTCTAGTGTTATTGTTGAAACACACAACAAAATGGAATTCAGATACACAACAACATTTTTTAATTTAGGGGAAACACAATAAATTTGCAAAAATAGTGAATACATATTAATAATAAATATTCCAGTACTGATTTTTGCAATTAACCTATATAAATAGACTCATATTTAAAATTTATGTGCGAATTATGATAAATTTAAATTACTTATGTTAAATATTTTATGTATTGGTTCAACTGGCTCACTAGTATAGGTCAAGAAATGCTTTAAAATTTAATACTACTATACACTGAATACATAATAGTAAATATCAGTTTTACCTTATCCTTATGGCCTCTAGTTGTGCTGAAATTTATCTATGTCACCAAACTTGAATTCGAGGTGGTCTACTACTGTCTGTGGTGTTTTTAGAGTGCTTTTGAATTGAAACATAACATGTTGAAGAGAGAGAAAATAAAACAAATCTGTGAGGTCAGATGAGATGATATTTTCACCAAACAGAGTATTGAACATACTTTGTTCATTTTGGATGGTAAACACGTTAATGTGGCATTACCAACTACCAGACAATAATTTAACAATTCACACCAAAATATGAATAAGAATAATCATAGAAGAATCCAATGAGAACTTGCATTGAATGTTACATGTTCCTTCTAATATATTTTAATTAGATAATAATTCAAAGATAAATCACTTTTATTTGTAGTAATTTGTAAGAACATCGCAAATTTAAATATCTAAACAACTTTCTCTAGAAAGAAAAAGTCATGTGAACAAAATAACCATTAGAATAATTTGTTAAAATGTTTAACGTGTTAATAAAACCTGAAAAATGCAAAATTGTCTATTATTTTCCAAATGTCTAAAACGTATTATGTCTCTAACCTATATAGAATCTAAAAATATTTTTTAAATGTACTATAAAATAAAGTATAACAGAAACCTAACTATAGTTAAGCATTGAGTTCTGAGGTCAACATTAAACAAAATAACCTGTTGGTATTGTTGAAACATACTCTTTCATATAGCAAGTTTTAATCAAGTAATTAACAACAATGGCATTTGTTTTAAGAGACACATATCATCAGAGTAGGAATACAAAAATCCTAGAGGTAACCTATGTCCCTACTATTTCTAGAACTCTTGCATCCCTCTAGACTTGAGTAGTTAAATAAGCTTAATTGTTAGTTAGCAAGTAATAATATTTAGTAGACAGGATACTGTTCTGCAAAATATGCCCGTGTCCCAATTCCTGGAGCCCATAAACGTATTATCTTACTTGGTAAAAGCAGCTGTTATGGGCTCAGTTTTGCCATTTACTTTCAAAAATCATTTAGTGAATCCCTAATCCCTACTCCCTTAGAATATGACTCTATTTGGAAATAGGGTCTTTAAAGAGGTCATGCAGTTAAATGAGGTCTTCATGGTGGGACCTGCATTATTCAGTTTCCAATCCCCGTGACAAAATACTTGAGATAAACAACTTAAATGGAGAAAAGCTTTCTTTTGGCTCTTCGTTTCATGGGTTTTAGACTGTGGTTACTTGGATCCATTGCTTTGGGGCTTGTGGCAAGACATCATAACGTGGAGGAAACTGCTCAATTCATGACACCTGTAAAGCGAAGGAAAAGAGAGAGGAGGGGACAGCATCTCCATATTCCCTTCAGGGCTCATCATCAATTAGACAATCACTTTCCATTAGGCCCTACCTTCTAAATTTCTACTACCTCCCAATAGCACCACAGGCTGCTAATCAAACCTTGAATATGTGGCCTTGGGGGGTCATTTAATATATAAACAATAACAAAGTCTAATCTCATGTGGTCCTTATAAGAACAGTAAATTTGACATTCAAAAGGAGGAAAGAAATCCATACATACAGGAAAGACTAAGTTAGGACAAAGAAAAGGTGTGTTTGCAAGCCAAAGGCAGATACCCTGAGGAGGAATCAAACTTGATAGCACCTTGATCTTTCGATTTTAGCCCACAGAATGATGAGCAATTAAATTCCTGTTGCACAAACCAGTCTGTGGAGTTCGTTATGGAAACACCAGCAAAATCATACAGAGGGACTTTGTAATTGGATTAAATAAAAGTTCTTGAGATACCAAAATTATCCTGGACTATCTGGGTTGATGCAACATAATCACGATTTCTTCCAATAGGATAGAATCAAAATTAAAAAGATACTAGAACCAAAGAGTAGAGATCACATTAACAAAGTAATGTTCTTTGAAAATGGGAGAAGTAGCCACGAACCAAGAATACAGGAAGCTGAATATATCAAGAATGAATTTTCCCTCAGCATTCCTAGAAGTAACTTGATTCTGCTGACACTATTATTATAGCCTGTAAGGTACATTTAATACTTTTAACCTTCAGAACTGTAAGATATTTCATTTGTGTTGTTGAAGCCACAAATATAATGGTAATTTTTTACAGTAGCAATAAGAAACTAAAATACCATACTAAGCTAGTTTGCAAAAAATCTCAACAGAAAAATATTTCAGCCGAATATCAATGAAAATAATCACATACACATTATGAAATAAATTAATTTATTTAATAAATTTCTCTGTTCTCTAATGTATAATAAAAACAAATAAAACCTAAAAAAACTAAAAAAAACTACACAATTTTTATAGTGTTCTGTACTTTTTTGTTTCAGAAATATATCAAATATCCATATTCATGAGCAGTTGTATCATATTATTCATGAGTTTATAGAACATTTTTAAAGTTACTTGAATATATATTACAATAAATTTTCCACTTTAACATTTTATAACTGTATGTTGAAATCCAGAAAGGTATTTAAAAGGTTTTTAAAAAGGGTCAAGTTCATAATTTCTAAGAAAACAGTTAAAATGTTATAACTTATTGTTTTAACTAGAGAAGAAGTTAATACTTCTTGCTTTTTAAAAATACATCAGTTTGAAAAGAGTGTCCAATAATGAACAAAATTTAATCCACCTTACAGAGGTTTTTTTTTTGTTTTTCCTGACACTTGTAAAAAAGTCTTTAAATAACTTCCGAGCTCTTGTGTCTGGTATAAAGTAGGTTCTAAGAAATAAATTGTCTGGTAGATGAATGATATTGTTAATATTAAAACTGAATGCATTCCACATTAATTTGTTAAAATTCAATATTTACTTATAAACTTAGTTGTACTAATATTTTTCTTGACTTATTTTCTGGGAAGAAAATAAACTGAATATTCTGTGTCTCTTGACCTTTAAGTATTTTATTTTTAAATAATTAACATTGCTATTATTACTCGTTCAATAGGTTTCTTCTAAATACTTGCCATAGTCCAAGATTTGAGTTAACAGTGGGATATAGCAATTACTAAAAAGTCAAGAAGCTAACAATAGGAAAAATTAAAAATATGAAAATCAATTATGAATGTATAGTTATAATATAAAAACTCTGGAATAGTTTAATAACTAATATCAAGAGAATTGAATCAGAGAGCTTGAAGTGTTCACACAAGGTAAAACAAACTACTTGATATAACTAAATTGTAAATAAGTTTAATTTAAAGAAAAAATAAGTATAGATGGATTGTGGAAGATATGTGTAAGCAGTAGAAAATAAATGCAAAATTTAGGGGAGGGCAGCCTGATAACAGTTTGAAGCAGTGTTTAGGAAGGGCATAGTGTAGAATTGGATGTGTTATTGTCTCACACTGGCCATTAGACACATGTGTGGTTCTTTCATTATTTCCATTTTCTGATGTTGTTTGTATTCCTTGGATATATCAAATAAAGTATGGTATAAAAATACTCTTAAATGGCAGTTCCTAGATTGAAAATAATACAATTTATCTATATCCAATTAATAGTCAGATTTTAATTACTCTATATTGAGATAAATCTGAGGATTAATAATTTTTAAAACTAAGTATTTAATTTTATACATGTTAATAAAACTGCCAAATATATCAATTTTAATTTTATTTTAAAACATCCAAAATACTAAAAGACTTTACAATTTCAGTATTTTTAGCACTGAATGAAGTATCCATTTATAGATATTAGCTCTAATTGTCAGTCTTTTAATGTTATCAATTTTTACAGGTGATAAGTCCATATTGATACCATGTAATTCACTAAAGTACTGAACTTTTGTATGGATTTTGACAAATTCCAGATTTCTTTTGTTCTTCTGTTCCCAAATCCTGTTAGTGACTGATCATTTTTTTGTTTCTGTAGTTTCTTTTCAGAGTTTCACATTGTTGGAATGGGAATAACTCCATGTTAAAACACTACTGTCTTTGCTAATCACTAGTTTTGCTTGTTTATTTTTGTTTTTGTTTATTTGAATAGATACTTTATAGTTTGTTCTTTTGATTAATTTCTAGAGATCTAAATTACTGATGTGTGTTATATTTTCATGAATTTTAGAGGAGCATGGGTTCACTCAATTCCTCACTCATCCATTCTGAAGTCAATTTCCCATAGGCAAATTATTGTATGCCCATTTACTGCAGCCAATAAATATTTTTTAAATGGCAAAAGAAAAACTGAATTAAAATCCTTGTAAAACAAATAAAAGAATATAAATCAGCATCCAGATTTAACAAAATAGTGTGTGGAGGAATATTGCTTATCAGAAAGTAATAAAAATAATCTACAAAACAGAAAAATAAATTACATGTATTTTAACAAATCATGAGCTTTTTTCGTGTAACTGCATAACACAGTATGATATCTCTGATTACTAATCAGGACAGATAATGTAAAATGAATTTAAGATAAAATTATATAAGATAAGATATGAAGAGATGATTTTTATTAAATTAATTATGTATACATATATAAATGTATTTATGTTGTATGCAATAAGTCCCCTTTGTCTAAATTTGAATTTAGGTTTTTGTGACTTTTCAATAATTAGATGTTTTATGTGTTCTCTTATTATTTTATTTCCCTAAGATCTTGGTAACACTTTCATTTTTCAACTAAGAATTAGTGATTACACATATTTTTGACCTAAAATGTATAGTGATACACTAAAAATTAAAAATAAAAATGATAGGACAGAAAATATAAACATCCACTGTCCCTCATTTTTATTGTAATGTAAAACTAATCTTAAAATTTGGAAAAATAAACATTGTGAAGTCTCATTAACATAAATTGCCCAGGAATATGTGTAAGATAATATATATATAATAATCAATACGTGCTGTCATTAACTTTTTATATCCTTTGAATAACTACAATTTTAATTGCAAACAGCTATTGGGAGGTAGTAGCATATTAGCAAATTTTGTATAGAAAATTAAATACTAGCCAGGAGCAGTGGTCCTTGCTTCTAATCTAATCTCAAGTTCTCCCAAGGATGATGCAACAGGATCTCAAGTCTGAGGTGAGCCTCAGATTAGTGAGACCCCAGTTCAAAATTAAAAAAAAAAAAAAAAGAACTGGGAACTTGGGATGTAGCTCTCCTGGGAAAAGAATGAATGAAGGAAAGAATGAAAAGAATAAAAGGAAGGAAGGGAAAAAAGAGGGAGGGGAAAAAGGAGGGAAGGCAGGGAGTGAAGGGAAGGGAAATATTCCCTAAATTAACTCTATGTAATTTTAAAAGTACACTATTATAAAATTTAGAAATTAATTTTTTTAAAAATTAAAAATCAACTAAAAATAAAATTTGGAAATCAATTAAAAATAGTTTTCTGTGTGTATTCTATTTTCAATTGTGATAGAGTACATAAGCTTAATTGAATATGAAAAGATTTTAACACGCAACAATGCTCTTTTGAGGGATGTCAATAAGGGTGATTTAAATACAAATATAGAGAATATGTCTTTTAATATAGTTTTAAAAATTACCCATGATATTAATATTTTGAATTTTACCTCAAAAATTTCATTGATACTTAAATCAGAAGTTCTGAATTCTATTTTAAAATTATAATTGAAGTAGATAATGCTACATCATCATAATTTTATTTTCAGTTGATTGCATGCTAGTAATTGATGTAATGTTACTGAAATTGTATAGTCTTGCTCTGACTCAGTACTATCCACATTTCTATACAAACAGTAGAGAATTGTCAGATTTTAAAATTCATCAAGATAGACTTAGAACACTATTGGAAGGACTTTTAGTGTATTTCTAAAAGCAAGATCACTAGTGAACACTCAAAGATAGGCTGAATCTACTTAGGATATTTTTAAAATTAATTAATGCATTATTTTTAATTGACCCTTAAAACTGTATGTATTTATACAACAAGATATCTTGTTGTATGACACAAGGTGGAATGGCTAGATCTAGCTAATTAATATAGGCATTATCTCACATAATCTTTTTTTATTTGGTCAGAACTTATCCAATCTATTAGCATTTTTTGAAACTATGATATATATTATTAACTACAGTGAACTTATTATACAATAGGGTTCTTCAACTTATTTGTTCTTCCATTTTGTATTCTTCAACCAACATCTTCCCATTTCATTCCCAAATGGCCCATCCTTTGGTAAACTCCATTCAACTCTGTTGCCAACTTAACATAATAGAATCAAGGAACCATACCTTGAAAATATTCTAATCTTTTCCTCCATGTTTGGACCATGATATTGGCAAGACTATTTTCAGCACTAGCCTAAGCAGCTAGCTCTAAAACTAAAGGATAACTGCAACCCCATGGGAATTTATGCACTACAACACTGTGATTTTAAAACACACATAGGGACCCTACAAACCTAGGAAGGCCAAATTCCTGGACAGAAATAGAGAAAGAGCTTAAATTTTTGTCATTGATGTCAAGTGTTCTTACACTGAGGTTGAAGTTAATGAGAAAAACCTAACAGTTCATTTTAAGTTCTTTATAATTAAAGAGCCTAAGTCTGAAGACAGCTCTGTCATTTACTAGCTAGGCGATGTGGGAAAAGTTACTTAATAATATGTGCCTCATTTTTCTTGTGTTTGTGAAGTTAATATTTTATCTTAATCTTCATAAACATTTAATAAATACAATGCTGTGTCACATAATAACCAGCTGGTATCATATGTGACCTTTGCTATCCCTTGCAAAGGGAAGCAGGGCTTATAGGTATAAGCTATTGTTAATGAGTACACAATTTTGATACTTGATTAAAATAAAGGCAAATACAATATTATTTGTTCTCACCTGAGACCTGCATGGGGAGGGAATAAGGTATGGGTAGGCTGGAAATAAAAGACTGAAAAAGTAATATTGAGAAATAAAGCACAGAATAGAAATATATTCAAAGTCGGGGCTTGATGGGTGGAAAAGACTTGATGGGTCTGATCCTAACAAAGGAAAAAAGCCCATGAATGCTTTATTTTTAGAGAAATATATCAAAGGAATTTATTGTGAGGAGGAGTTCTTCAAGGTAAACAATGAGAGGCTGTGGGGAGCTTGGCCTGATGGGGGATATATCACTTGTGCAGTAATTCCTCCTCCTCCAGGCAGCTGGCACCTGCCGGGATCCAGCCCTAGCAGGGGTCCCAGTGGTCACAGGTGATGGAGTAGGTGTCGGTGACGTGGAGAACAAAGCAACACAAACTCAAGGAATAGATGCTATGTTCTAAATTTTATTTTTCCTAGCCAGCTTTTTATACATTAAAAGGTTGACAGTTACACATGTTTTTCCAGAACAGAAAAAGATCACAAGGAATAATAACAAAAATATCTTGTATAATCATTACTAGACCAGGCAATGAAGTATTCTAATTATTTTTAGTAATTGCTTACTTGTGATAACCTATAACTAAACAATAAGACATATCAATATTGCTTAACTAATCATAAAGGTTAAAGCAAGTTCAGCAGGGTTGAGTAAATGTCAGTTATGTGACTACTGCTATGGTTATTAAGTGCTAGACAGTTTAAGCTAACAATAATATGACATCATCTTCTACTGTGTGAACTTAACATTGAACAACTTTTTCTCCGGGGGATAGGTGGCCAATAATATTTACAGCATTTAGCAAATCCTAATCTTTAAGAAATGGAATATCTTGCACTCTTGTATGTATGCTTTCAAATCAGATTATAACATGTCCTGATTTTACATTTAAATATCCCGTGGGAGATAAAGGAGGGTCTAAATCCAGGGGTTTAAGAGGCATCCCTCTGTAAGGATGTCATGGCTTTCCATTAATTAAATAAGCATTGTCATGAGGTGTTTTAACTGTAGGAACTCTATTTTCTTTATTTCTTCTGTTCCTGTTAATCATTCCTGATGGGGATGGAGTTATTCACTTACATACTTCAGGTCATCTGAGAGTAGTCAACAGGGGATTGACAGTTAGAATCTATTTTTGTATTTTCTCGTAACGTTCTTGTTACTCAAAGTTTCATTACAAATGACTAAATCTGAAATCACTGTTCCATTAGAAGTCTGGTTTTTGTGTTTTAATCCTGGTTCTGTTAAGACCCCTGTTTTCAGGGAAAACACATAAAATATTAATAGTAAATCTACACATATTAAGCAAGCAAGGAAGGAAAGTCCACAACTGAATTCCCAATACGATGAGACTTTGCAAACACCTTTATTACTCAGCGGAATCCTTGTCAAGCACTGAGGGAAATTGCAGGTGGCATAACAGGCACCTCAAGACAGTTGGGCATTTTTCACCTCTGGGGATTTTCTTATGAACCTAGGGCTGTCTGAGGCATTGATTCTGCTGTATCACAGAGTTCTCTTTGGGAGCAGGATGTTTGACAAGTCAAGGGAGCAATATCAGATCTGTTAAGATAATACTGAGAGATCTCCGAAGGGCTCACCCCACGGGGAGGTGGTGGCTCAGACAATTCATTTGAGGTTTCCGACAACTTGTCACTACCAAACTCCATTCATTTCCAAAAGCCCCAGTATAGAATTGATTAAATAATGAGAGTCCATGTTGGCTTTAGCTTCCCACTGTCCTCTCCCCTTCCACCATCCCTTCCATCCTTACACTTCTCTAACCTCTAAGCAATGTATCATTCTATCTTCCCCTCACATTATACTTCCAGAAGAGTCACACTTGTATTCAGAGTTTTGTGGTTCATTTCTGTGGTGCCAGGGGCATTCTACTTTCCTGTCCCTCAAGGAGGATTGTACTCTCTCCCATCTTCTGTTGCAAGATACACCTTCACAAATTTTTAAAGTTTCTTTTCTTTCTACACCAGTTTGAGGGATCTGTGGTCTATATGACATGGTTTTTATAGTATTGCCTTGTTCTGAGGGTACCTTTCCCATTTCACTGATATCTGAGGGACTGCAGATTGTTCCTGCATCACCTTAATAAGTCTTATTAAAGTTTATAACCTAGACATCACCATTCTTGATTCTTCTTTTTGTTGGTACTGGGGATTGAACCCAGAGGCTCAAACTCTGAACAACATTCCCAGTACTTTTTATATTTTATTTTGAGACAGGGTCTCACTAAGCAGGCGAGAGTCTTGATAAATCACTGAGACTGGCCTCCAACTTGAGAAACATCTACCTCAGCCTCCCGAGTCAGTGGAATTACAGTTATGTACCACCATGCCTGGCTTCTAGACATTACCTTCTAAGGAATCATATATCTTACTTTAGCAGTACCCATCAAGAGATAGAGTCCATAAATAGTAGTCTGTTAACAGTACTCACTTTGAAATTGCAAATGTAGCAAAACTCTGTATTTAAACTTAAATCATGTTACTATACAGCTTTAACATCTGCTTCTTTCCATAGGTTTCCAAAGAAGCTTTGACTGAGATATTCTGAAGGTTGATAATATTCCTCCACTCATCTCTTCCTGCTACTCTGTTCAATAGGACACATATCACCTTTCTTGCCTTGTGCTTGTATTGTCTGTAGCTACTCTAGGAGAGTCCTAGGACAGGCCAGAGCATCTCCAGTCGAACTGAGTAGAGATTTGTAGGGAACATTCCTCAAGTTTATTTGATAGCAATGATTCAATGATTTAAATAAATCCAACAGTCTGGACCGAGAAACTGAGGAAATGGTAAAGACTTGCCATGGATTGTAGGCCTTTGCAGTTACCGAGGCTGAGCTACAAGCTGAGGGAAAGCCTCGCTCAACAGGCATCACAGCACGCTGTGATGTGAGCTTGCCCCTGCTGCATCGCCTCCTACTGTGTGCTGGAGCTTGCCCTTCCCCCAGTCCTTTGTCTCAGACATTTTGCTGGACAGAATCACTTAGGGATAGCTTGGTTTGTTTTTATTAGTAGGATGTATAGCTTACTGATAAGTTGATTCTACATGCTTTAACAAGTGCCTTAACCTGATTGGATAACGTGCCTATATATGTCTTGTATAAATGAAAGTAAAATAGATCTGGCTTTCTGAGCCTGGTGTCTGCGTTCTTTGGGTGACATCGTCATCCTCACCCTCAGCACAACCCCCTTTCGATAAAACAACATAGATTTGTCCATATGGTTATTAAGGGCTTTCAAAGTTTTATAATGTGGTCTACTTTATAAGGCAGAAATATGTTATATTTATACTTCTATTTTGAAAACTGTACATTTCTTATACTGCATAAATTATAGCCTTTTTTACATGTACCAGATGTTCATTTCAACCAGTGTACCTCAAGGTGCCTTAGCAATTTTAGTAGTCACATGTTAAGTCCTCAAAAGCTTGGTTACATTTCATACAAAATGAATTTCCTAATAACTATGTTTTTGCTACTGAAAGGGTACAGAGTTTCAGAGATGGTTTGAATCAGTCTCTTAAATGTTTTCTATGATAATTTATGTGTGCATCCTTCTTACTTTATCCAGATACTACATGTTCCTTAGGTTACACTAGCACCTGCTCTCTGCAAATGAGACCAAGGGATTTTGCAGATAGTTTGTGGTACCGTTCAGAAATATGGAAAGTACAGTTGGCATGTGGCTTACAGAACAATGGACCAAATGACTAAGACTGAATAGTGCACTATTTATTGAGTATTATATTAACAGCAATAGAAAACAAAGAAAAATAAATTGTTTAATGCAAATTGTGGTGTTTCATGGCATGTATAAAACACATTAAATCACTCAAATTATTTTAAAATATAGAAAACTATAATCATCAAATTAGAAAAATAATTTACTAAAAATTTTTATAAAATTATTAGCAGTAAGTATATATTATTTAGTGTTATAATCAAAAGTTTAAAATGTTTTTAAAATAATTTATCGTGCCCCCAGTAAATATACTTACTTAGATTTGTTTACACTATAACATTAAGCAAATGCTGGAATATTCCATCTGCATGAAAATATCAAGTTTTGCTTTCCTATGCCTTCTACCATCTCCCCGAAGTTTTACAAAAGTTTGATCAAGACATACCAACTTATCTGCATTCAGGGTGGTGATAAACACTAGACACAGTGATTTTATAAGGTAGGTGTTGAAACCTGACCTGAATTTAATAAGATCTATTTGTCTTGATCATTTGCATTCCTCTCCTGATCATATTGGGGAAAAAAGCAAAAGAAGAGGGTTCTTTCCAACTGAGTTATATCAGGGTTTGTCCTTGATGATTTTACTGACTTAATTATACTCATGGAATACAAGGTATATATAAGTGATGTTTAGTTTCTCATGATGCTTCTCTTTTTACAGAGATGAGTTTTGCTTGCAAACATTTGAACTCTTATTTAACTGAGTCCCATAATGAGATATTTGTTGAAAACCCCATAAAATATTTAAGGGATTGACACATACTTATGTGTAGCTTTCCTTATAATAAAGAACAGGAAAAAGAAGATGATGAGGATGCAGGGTAGTAGAAAGAGGAGGGAAAAGAGAAGGATGGGTGAAAAACAGGGACTGGGAGCAGGATTAAAAAGTCAAAGGAGGGTTGGGGATATTGCTCAGTGGTAGAATGTTTGCCTGGCATGTGAAAGGCCCTGGGTTCTATCTCCAGTGCTGGAAAAAAAAAAAAATTAAAGAAAAAAAGTAGAGTGCATTTATTCATGAGTAAGTATGCCAAGAAGAGTTATATAGACAAAATGTACTGGTGGTTTTATTTTATTATTTACTTTTGAAGATATATTTGACATAATTATAAAATACTATTTTAATAAATAGGTTGGTTTCCTAAAACTTTTTAGATTATTTTAGATTGTGTTAAAGGAAATCCTCTAAGAAATAGAGGAGAAATGTATTCCTTTATTATAATTTGGAGAATCATGTCTTTATGTTTAATTTTTAATTTCTCCTACACAGTATTTAACAAAATAGAAATCCCTTCAGTAATTTTCTTGATGACAACACATGGCATATGTTAATTTATAAGAAATTTTTTGACTTTTAATTTTTACCTTTATTACCATGCAGTATATTTTCACAACTTTTTATGATTCAATCCATGAAATTATTATTTTGCTTATCACGTCACTGAAATTGCTTATGGGGTTTCAACATAAAAAAATCTAGAATAATAAAATATTGCGTGTAATATAGGTGATGAATAAAATGAGATTATACATTCAACATTGTTGGATTTTCTTTTTATCTGGTATTCAGCAACATTAACTCTTCTTATTGGATGCGGTATCACCCAAAACCTCATGTGAGACAATGTTAGAAGGTTCAGAGAAGCAATGATTGGGTTATGAAAGCCTCAACCCAATCAGTGAATCAATCACCTGATGGGATTGAGTGGTAACTGGAGGTTGGTGGGTGTAGGGAACATTCCTCAAGCTTATCTGACAGCAGTCACTGACACCATGGTCTAAGTAAGCCAAACAATCTGTACAGAGAAACTGAGGTAATGGTAAAGACTTGCCATGGAATGAGGTCTTTGCAGTTACTGAGGCTGAGTTTGAGCTGAGGGGAGGCCTCGTTCTGTCATGCATCACAGAAAGCTGTGATGTGAGCTCGCCCACACTGCCTTGCCTCATGCTGTGTGCTGGAGTTTGCTATTCCCCCAGTCCTTTGTCTCAGACCTGTTGCTGGGCAGAATTGCTTAGGCATGCTTGGTCTGTTTACACCACCTGGACCCTCAATGTATAGTTCACCTATAGGCTGACTCTGTTATACTTTAACAAGCATGTTAACCTGATTGATAATGTGTCTATATATGTCCTGTGCAACCCTAAATAAAATTAGATCCGTGCCTTCAGAGCTCCATCTCCGATGCCTGAGTAGGTGCACTGAGAAAGGGTAGGTATCCTTTGTCCTCACCCTCAGCAAACCCATCTCTGAACATCTACAGGTGGGGTGTGGCTGGAGGAGGTGGGGCAATTGGGGCATGGCTTTGGGGTATACATTTGAATTTGACAAGTGGAGATCTCTCTTTCTGCCACCTGATCATCATGTGAGCTGCTTTCCTTAAAACTCTTCTCCCGTTTTATGTCCTGCCTCACTTTGAGTCCCAAGGAATGGAGCAGCCACTTATGGACTGAAACCTCTGAAACTGTGAGCCCCTAAATAAACCTTTCCTCCTCTTTAGTTGTTCTGGTTGGGTCTTTCAGTCACAGCAGCAAAAAAGTTGATGAAAACAGGTAATTTCCAAAAACTTCTGGAAAAACATTTTTTCAAAATTCATCAGCTAAATCTCTTTCATTTATTAGAGATGATGCATAGAGAATTTGAATCAGTCCACAAATTAGCTTGGAATATTTATATAGGTCAGGTAATATCTTAACAATATTTGTTCATGCAGCAATGATAATTTTTTTGTTTTTATTTAGGGAATATAGAATATTTATTTGTTTGATTTAAATATAAAGGCAAATTGTAAAGAAAATAATAAGAGACTCATTTTTTCTGTTGAAAGTAGGATCTTTCTTTTTTTAATTTTTATTTTTTGCTGTACAGGGGATTGAATGCAGAAGGGCACTCTATCACTGAGCATGCACACATTTCCACACATTTATATTTATTTATTCATTTATTTATTTATTCAGTTATATATTTGAGACACAGTCTTGCTCATTTTCACAGGCTGGCCTCAAACATGTAATGCTCTGCCTCAGCCTCTCAGTTTGCTGGGATTTAAGGCATTCATCACTGCTCCCAGCTCTTTCTTCCTTGTCATAGAATATCTATTATAGAAAACTTAAAATTGTAAGTACATTATCCTATCTTTGAAATTAATGAGAATGTTTATGAAAACAAGATTGGCCTTCTGTCCCTCTATAACCACAGCATATCTTTTGAAAGGATTTAGGGGCCTCCTCTTTCAAGTATAATCCTCAAGCAAGATTGGTCCCTTAACTTCGGTTTCTGTGACAGTTTTGGTGCCTAATTTTTGTAGAGACCTTCCTTGTTCCATTTGTTCCATGTTGCAAAAGTACCATCTGTCATACAGATAGTGGAAGTTTGTTTTTCCTCGAGATAAAATCTGCTAGTTAACACAGAAGATCATTTCAAACATGGGGTAGAGTTAGGTTGAACTTTGGGTGAGAAACAGTGCTCTCAAGTTCTCTGACCAGGTACATTGTTTATCTTGAAGTATGAATACAGTGGGTTGTATCTTCTTGGTACGTTGCCTGTGATGCACTCACAGACCAGTTTAATGCTTATTCAGTAATAAAATCATTTCATTTTTTCATTACTTTTACAAAGAGGATTACCGAGTTGGAAGATTTTTCTATAATTCTAATTCTCCAACAGTATCTAGGTATCTCTATGTCTGTCTGTCTCTATAAATTGTATGTATCCATCATCTCTCCTTTAAACTTGCCAGTGCCATCAAAAGGTTATATCTAACAACATTTTCAGAGCACAAAATGCAGGGCAAAGGACACTAAATGATAAACCAAGTTTTAGGTTCTTTAGTTAAACCAAGTTTGCCCAGGGTAAATTAACTTAGCTATGAATTAAATTTTAATAATATATTTTAGTATATGCTTACCTGGTTCCCAACATTGTTTTCAAGAAAAAAAGAGATACTCTGCTAAATTATTTTGTAATTACAAACCAGGATCTAAAAAGTGTTTCAATATGATAAAAATTTCTATTGGTACTATTCTTTTGATTTACTATTTATCCTAATAATTATTGAAAAGATCACCATTGTACTTACACAATTAAATTTATTTTTCTTCACAGTATCTATTTACCCTTTATTCATATCAATGTGCCTCAACTTTAGAGATCTTTGGATCTACAGAGAAATTATTTTCATGCTTCAACAGTTAGGACTTTCTGAATAATTCTGAATAAAACCTGGGACCTGTGCTAAAAACAAAACTTGGAAGGTAATTTATGACAACATATAGTGAGAGAACTCCAGAGATACTTATTTCTCCTGAGATATGCATTTGTATTCAAAAGCATGATGAGATCCTGTAGATATATTCTTGAGTTGCAAAGTTGGGAACTCTGGTTTTATCTTTCCCCTGGAGAGATTTATTTATATACCAAAATGTTAAAGTAAGAAAACAAAGGTCCTTTCCATTATGTTTCAGGTGAAATTTCTCAGATAGAGAGGAGAGATATGTATTGTTACTTTATATGCAAATAAAAAGTATTTTAGTGGTGTTCCTTGCCTATAAAATAGATATTAAATGCGTAGGGTGATATGTGGACTTCGTCCTCTCATCAGAGATGTAAGACTTGAAATATGAGGAAACCATGGAAATTAGGAAGATATTATTTGCTTTTAGTAATTAATAACAAATTGCTATGCGCCATAAAATTTGAGTTTATACAAAAAATATAAATATAAAACTTAAAATTTCATGGATATGCTTTATACCTCATCAGTCAGTAAGTTTCTAAGTATAAAATGAAGCTTTTTTAAAAATTTTGAATAAGCGTACAATTTTTTAACAACAATATAAAATATGGATAGTGATTAATATTGAAACACGTGGAACAGCAATAACATCTATCACATAACTTTTGTGTAATTTATTTTGTTTAATAGCAATCATTATAATTCAGCATCAAATTGTTGCAGACATCACAAATGACATTCAATTAATTGTTTTAATTTAATTATTTTTTACTTTGCTCACCTGAGAGTAATAAATGAATTTATGTAGTATTCATCAAGCTATGCATCTAGAACATATACCTTACTTAATTTGAAAATACATATTTTGGTAAATATTATTCTCTAATGCCTTCAGTTCTTCTGTTTACAAATGATATTGGTGGTATTTACATAAAGGTACAATTGAAATAGCACACAGTGTCTTCTGATTTGGAGTTTCTTAGGCAAAAAGAATACATTTGTGGCTCAGATAGCATTTTATGATTTGAAGCTTTACTTATCAAATATTTTCCTTTCTCATTTTGCTTCTTCCAATTGTTTTTAATTGGGGATATCACTTTTGCAGTGACTGAGGATCAAGATTTGAGTTCCAGTGTGGATTCCTTCTTTCTTACTCAGTATGACATTGTTTTGTAGCATTCATTGTACCTGTAAGGTGACTGGCTCCAGGTCGTTGGGAAAAGTCAGGTTGGATGTGAAATGTTGAATTCTAGCAAAACAACTTAAATCCTGATGTTTTTCTACATTTCCTTGTAAACTTAACTAATCTCTTTCATGTCCTTCAATGCCCCAATCTTTTATCATCCTCTTGTGGGTTTGAAGCCTGGAAGCTGTGTTTTCACACTTCCTCTATGTCCTTAAGTGTCTCTTACAGCATGACAGATTTCTATACTGAGGATTAAAATCACATTATTTGAATTGATTTGGAGATTCTTTAAGAAGTAAATCTTTATACTTTTTAATATTTTTTACTTTTATGTATGTTTAACTTATAAAATATGTGCAAACTTCAAGTATCCAACTTTATTATTCATGTAGGTATACTAACACCAAACACCCACTCAGATAAAGATATTTTTATAACTTTAGATAGTTCTCATCTTCCCTTATCTATTAATTTTCATATGGTGACCTCATCCTATAAGAAGTAGCTATTCTGACTTCTGTCACTTTGGTTTAATGAGAAATGAGATTTAAGGTCTTTCCCTGTACTCACCTAACAATGCAAGTATCTTCTTAAAACAACCAGATACAAAACTATAAGATATTCCTCTTTAGAAAGTAAATCAACATAGAAAGACAGTATATATGTTAGTCAGATTTTAATTGCTGTGACAAATACATGAAAAAAAATCCACTCAAAGAGATATTTATTTTGTCTCACAGGTTCAGAGATTTAAATTCCAGGTAATGTGTCCCCATTACTTGGATCTTTGGCAAAGCAGAACGTCTTGGCAAGGAGTGTATATATGGTGGAGCAGATTTGCTCATATGGTGGCAGTTAAGGAACAAAGAAAGAAAAAGAGAGAAGTGGAGGGAGGAAGGGGTTGGAGACAAGATATAGCCTTCAAGGACATGGCCCCAGTGATCTGTTTCCTCCAAATAGGGCTCACCTCGTAAAGTTCCATCACCTCCCCTTAATTCTACCAGCTGGGACTCAAGTATTCAAAACACAAGTTTGGGGGACATTTCAGATCCAAACCATAACAATGGAATTTTGTAAATAACATTTGGTGGTGCATATTTCAAAAGGTGGCTGATCATCCATCCATCTTTCCTATGAAGAAGGATACTTTCAACCATGTGCAGAGATGCCAATGAACTGACATTTTCAAAAATTTTCTGTATGTGACACAGCATAATTAACAGACC
Source organism: Sciurus carolinensis (assembly GCF_902686445.1). NCBI lineage: Eukaryota > Metazoa > Chordata > Mammalia > Rodentia > Sciuridae > Sciurus > Sciurus carolinensis. The sequence goes on along the minus strand of NC_062217.1, from coordinate 57,629,333 downwards.
AGAAGAAAAGATCATGGATCAAACAAAACAGAATCTGAAAAGAAAATACGAGAAATAAAATAAAAAATAACTTCAGAAATTATTATCTTCAAAATAGGATATTATCATAATAAAAAATTATATACTTAATCTATGATGCAAGAATACAAAGTTGAAGGGAAAGAAATTCATCAAGAGAACAAAATAAAGTTCTAAGAAATGCCAACCATAGGATTGCATCAATGGCAATCAATGACCCTAGACAATGTTAAGAAAATTTTTCAGAAAAGAGAGGAAAAATATAAAGAAATAGGAAAGCAATTACTTGGAAAGTTTTGATGTGGAATTTATGTCTTTAACTAATATTTGTCCAAAATAAGAGAGCAGAAAAAATTATGAGTTACATGGTCTAAAAACACAATGCATTTTTAAAAAATTGTTACTGCTGGGCATGCTATAATTCTAGTGGCTCAGGAGGCTGAGGCAGCCGGATCTGGAGTTCAAAGCCAGCCTCAGAAATAGCTAGATGCTAAGCAACTCAATGAGACACTGTCTCTAAATAAAATATAAAATATGGCTGGGGATGTGGCTCATTGGTTGAGTGCCCCTGAGTTCAATTCCACTAATTGCCCCTACAAAAAATGGTTACTGATTGATATGACTCTACAAATGAAAATCCACTGAATGCCTGTTACCAATGAATGTGACAAAGTCCACTTTGAAACACAGCAGTGCATGCTCAGATACTATAAATAGAGAGACCATATTCAAAACTTTCAGAGAGAGAATGGAAGCTGGAGAAAGAAAAGTGATATTGGTGAAATGATACTATTGATATTGTTGAAAGATTATATTAAAAACTTGACAAGAAATAGTGTGAGCCATTACAGAATGAGGAAAATGTTGAAACATCTTTAAAATTCTGAGCATAACTGAAGTATGTTACTGGACAATATGAGATTTTTGTTGTGAAACTACTCATAAGTGGAGGATTCAGAAAATATATTGAGATCAAGGGAGATTTTCCTGTTCTGCATATATAGATAAAGTATGTCCCTCAAGCCTTCATGTGTTGAGATTAATCCCTATTATGAAGTATTACAAAGATGGAAACATTCATATTTATACAAAATAGTTGTATAATATTTGGGAGGCATTTGAGAAGTAATTTACATTAGATAAGATCATCAAAATGGAGTTTTCATGATTGAACACTGGTGGTTTTATAAGAATAGGGAGAGAGACACAAGAAGACACACATTCAGATGCATGCTCCCTGTCTGTTGCCATGTAATATCGTGCACTGTCTTGGGACAAGGCTATCAAGGGGGTCATGCATCTCCTTTGAGGTTGGACCTTTAGAACCAAAATAAACCTCTTTTCTTTATAAACTATCCTACCTCTTGCATTTCATTATTGCATTGAAAAATGGACTAATATAATAGTCAGTGGATTTTTTCTTAGTCAAAAGAAGGAAAATACTGAAAAAAGTTTTGATTTATGGAAATCATAATAGAAAATGTGACATTGTAGACACATTGTGCACCCTATTGTAAAATACTTCTTTAAAAAATCAAACCTGTTTGAATTTGATTAAATGTGCTTACTTGTATATTAATAATAATGATTATATGCCTATAAGTAATTCTTTCACAAATATATGGAAATTATGTTCTATTTACTCACATAAGTCAATATTATGGAATAAACATACATAATTTATGCAAGGGCAAATAATTATTTTTATAAATTATAGCATATTGAAATATACCCTGAATGTTTATTTTCTGTTCCTTTTTAATTATCATTAAATATTCATCTTGAAGGAATATATGAAGCTATATAACTATAGAAGTGGTAACTTGAGAAAGCTTTTCTTATAATTCATGAGAGAAATCTGTTGCAACACTGAATGGTTTTCTAATATTGTACCATTGTATGGCAAGTTTAAGAACTTTTTTCAAAGCCTAGATTTCATGTGCCAAATATTTGTGGTGAAATATAACTTTTATATGGATACTGCAAATCATTTCCTTTTAAAAAAGATCTGAACTACCATGACTGATTCTGTTTCTGCCAGTAACCTGTCTACTTCAATTTTCTCTGCTTTAACTCCCAAAGGATATTGTTATTTCCATATTTTTACCTGTTTCCAACAACTGAAACCAAGTGGATAGTAAATCACTGAGAAGAGCAATTTTACAGTGGATCAAAGATGAAAAAACAGGCATGGTGTGCACTGAAAATACTTTTCAGTTGCCTTTTCTGTTTCATCTTCAGAAAGACTTATCATCACTAAAGACAGCTGTAATACAGTGAAAATTGTATCCAACTTGACATTCAAAAGACTGGGTTACAGAGCTACTGCTCCATACTAGTATGAACTTGATCAATTCACAGATGATTCATGAGCCTCCTATCCTTTTTTATATAAAATTTGGGTGGTATCAGTTTGAACTATACAGAATTGTCTGTATTTGACTATGAACTATATGAAAATATCTTTATTTGACCATTTTTGAACTACAAAGACATTATTTTCATTTCATTCAGTTTTAGAGATTTTGTCTCACTCAGTTATTTTATATAATAAATCAGAAAATATGTGGGAAGAAGTTGGATAATATGCCATATATCAATACTAAGTGGATATACTTGAATATATTTGATTGGAGTTAAAGCAACATTATCTGCATTTTAAGAGTTTTTGTTGCAAGTCAAAAAATAAGAAGAAAAGCAACTGAAATGACAGTGATACTCTGATGTTAAAATATTGCTACTATTACTAATTCATTGTGAAACTCTTGAAACACAAAATCTTTGCTATAGTTTCCAACTGGTGTGTTTTATTATTTGTTGAAGAGTACAATTGTGTTTGAATCAGTTAGATCTGGGCTCAGATCCCTGCTTTGGAATTTACTAGGAAAGCATTTTATTTTCTAAAAGTTACAAAATCTCATGAAAAGCTCAGTTTTTTTATTTAAAAATATCAACCTTTTACATTTCAAAGATTATATATACAAATGCTAAGCACATGATAGATTTGTAAAAAGTATTGATTTCCTTACTTTCCCCTTCTTTTAATTATTTTGTTAACTTAAACTTTCCTTGTTGACTTTTAAGATTTTATTGGTCACTTAGTATTCAATCATATTCTCTAATAATCCCTAAATATTTAGTTCATCAATTGTGAGGACATTAATTTAAATAGATATTATTTATTTAATCAATACATTAAATAAATAAAACATGATACATAAATTTACCTTGGAAACCTAAGTATATAGTAGCTTAGGATCATTGTTTAAGAAGATTCAACATCCAGGAGAAGCAGAGTACACACACATGGACATACACATGCACATTTAATATTTGAGTTTTTCAGCATATTTAATCCTAATTTTTTTTACTTATAATTAATCTATCATATAAGTCATATATAACCCTTCTGGTAACATGTAGACACAGTTTGCTAAATATTTTCTGAGGGGCCTGTTTTATATATTTAAATGGAGGTGTGCCATAGAAAAAGTTTTACAAAGAAAGTCTAAGGTATTTTTGTGACCTTAGAACCCCACACTTAGTGTTATCTGATATTGAGCAGAAACTGTTTACTTAAAAGGAGAGAAACTGGCTGCTAAATCAATCATTTTCCAAGACCAAAGTTATTCTAATGATTCTTTTGCAACTCAGACACACAATAAATGGGATACATTTGTATTCATGTATGTAACTAATAAAGCATTTTTTATTTTTTAAGATTATTAATATTATTTCATTAGTAATAGCTTTTTAGTGATTGTAATAGTGATACAGATCATATTACATACCTTTTAATATTTTAGAAGACCATACCACAACAATTATCTTTGGGCAATAACAGTTTTAATATTAAATGGAAATTTATTTTTCTGTTGGAAAGTCTATCCAGTTCATCCCCTAAGTTTATTGCACATGGTTTATCTTAACATTTAGTAGATTCATTCTTGAAAGAGTAAGAGACCTCACGGAGATACCTGGATCAGCCTTGCTTGTACATTCAAATTTGCAGAACCAGAACTTTTCCAAAGACTTCAAAATTCCTACATTGCCTAAAGGTTTATAAAGGATTCATATAATAGCTTAATAAAGGTTAATAATGTTTATAATTTGATTATGGTGAAAAGGATTCAAATATGTTATTTCATTTAATGCTTTAAAAATGCTTTCCTTATTATATATGAACCCAATGACCTTTATGTTCTACATAACATTAAATGTACCACCAGAATTCTATTCTTGCACTGACTTACTAATATGATCTAGAATATACCTTCACAGATGCTACTCCCATGTCCAGTCACTATCAATGAAGAAACTCAGAACATTTGAATTTTTAGAAGACTTTGATGTATAGAAAAGTTGGAAATGCTGTGACTCAGTAAACATCCCAGACCCACAGTTAGGGCCTTTTCCTGTAGTTTTCTTCTTATTTTCTATTTAGTTGTTAGGAGATAAAATGTTTCATTTTAAAATTTCATATCATTTTCTTCTGCCAATTCCTATCACAGATTTTACAAATTTAGCAGGAAAAATAAATATTACCATTTTAAAAGGAGATTCATATATATCTAAATGACAAATGTCATTTAGGCACTGATAACAGTGCCTGTTACAAGGCACTGATAACATTTGAGACATGATATGTTATCATATCATGATATGAGACACAATACAGACATTTCCAGCCTCACTGAGTATCCTCTTGATTCTACTCCACAACACTTGTCAATTAAGGAACTTATTTCAGAGAATACTGAGATGAATAAACTACAGTGATGGTGTTCTGTATGTGGAATGACGTAGAGCACCTTTAGCATTAGACTGTAAACTATGATTATTTTCCCTATTTTAGGCACAACTAAAGTCTTTCTGATTACTCACATAACACCCAATTACATGAAAACATAACTTTCAGTTTTACTAAGCTAAAGTTTCCTGGTAGCAGAACTTACTCATTAGATTTGTTGCATTTTCTGGGGTAGCTACAATCACTTCAACTTTATTATTCTTTTATTTATAAAAACTAAGGTGTTAACATACAATCATGTGTGTGTTTATCACATGTCCCTCAACAAAGGGAATATATTATGAGATATGCATAGTAAGGTGATTTCATCATGTAAATATTATAGAATGTAGCTACACAATCCTAGATGGTTTGCATGGAGGTTAGATGATATCGATATTTATGTGTTATACCCTATTGCTGCTAGGATGATGATGAACAAATTAACATGAAAGTAAGTCAAACACAGACATAATGATGCAACTAAGAGACTTGATGAACAAAAGATGTGTGAAACTGCTTCTCATGAAATAGTGTATAAGTTTTAATAATAAACTTTTAAAAATATGTAAATAGAACAATTCTATTAAAATATAGTAAGCACATAAAACAAAAATATAGTCATTTATTATTATCACTATCAAGTATTATATACTATGCATATTTGTGTGTGCATATTTTTATATAACTGGCAGTGTAGTGCTTTTGTTTTATACCAGCATCACCACAAACAGGGGTAGCAATGCATTTCAGTATAACATTATGACATGATAGAACTGCTACAACATCACCCTGAGGTAGGAATTTTTTCAGCTTCCTTATAATCTTATGGAACCACCTTCATACATGAGGTCCACTCTACCAAAACTTTGCAATTTGGTACATGACTCCCAAAAGTAGATTTCTAGGAAATCATTATATATATATATATATATATGTACATACATATATATATATATATATATATATATAAAATCTTTATCAGTACCCTGACCTGAAAAAGATTATTTGTCTGTTAAAAACAATACTCCCTTATTAGTGCAGGACCATACGGATTGTTTGTATACGCTTATATATTGGTATAAAGTACATGTATACATGAATAAAAAGTTCAAAATGCACTTTTCTATCTATCACAGAACTTCATAAAATATTCCTGGGTAATTGCCCTGGATTTGTCCCCATCATCTTCAAGAAGCCTAACAAATACTAATATATATTCTATATGTTTAATCAGGCAGGATTTGGGTTGGACATCATTCTGGAAATGGAATCCAAGCAAAGCATTCCTCTATGTTAGGCTAAAATGTGAAAATAAAGTCAAAAGAACAAATGAAAAGCATAATTTTGTCCATATTGGCAAATATTCCATACTACATAAAGACGTGACTGCTCACATGGAAGTCCAATTTAGGCCAAGTCTTAATGATCACAACATAGTTCCCATAGTCATTCCCATAGAGTATAAGCTATATAATTAATTTAACTACGATCCATCTATTTTAATGACTTGAGATAAGGGAAAATATCATTGAAAATAATACTTTCATCATGATGCCATGACAAGTTTCACAGAACTTATTCCTAAAGCTTTCTCTGATTTAATTGCCTCCAATTTTTTGTTTGTTTTTGCATATAATCTAGAACAAATTGCATTGCATTTCTTGACCCTGGACACCTGCATCCAGCTTTCTAGATATCAAGCCATTATGATCCAGAAGAGGGCTGAAATTTGCTACCAATAATTCTCTTCACACATATTAATACTCATTCATTGTTCTAACTGTGCTTCAGATTAATACTCAATTCCTTGACCAGGCTTCTTAAAACTTTATGAATCATGTCACTACATTTGTGTTATAAGGCAACAAAATTAATAATATGGAAATGTGTGTTGACTAAAAACACTGAAAAATATGCACAGGTTGTCATGCTTTTCCATTTCAGCTAATAAAAATTCACTTATATTTTATTACTCATTTCAATAACTTATCTTTCAGAAAGGTATATTTATGAAATTTAATTTGATTTATTTGATATTCTAAAAGATGTACAATCAAGTCATATTCATTGAAATAAATTGTTCCAAAGGTTATGAAAAGTAGTAAGGAAGAAGTGATCGATCTCATAAATAGGGGAAAAACACCACTAATTTCTAATTAAATATGCATATAAAATTACATTGAAATGCCATTTTATTATTTATAAATAAGCACATAAAAATAATAATAGCAGAATTGACAATAATTATAGTCATTAAATAATGATTCATTTTATAGCTCTTTTTGAAACTGGCCTTTTCTAACACTGTCACTCACTTCTAAGAACACTATAAGTTATTTGTCTTGTAGATCTATAGTTCTTTATGTACTATTGATAAAAATTCCTTAATAAATATGTAAGTCATGTGTTTTTGACATCAATATTATGTCCTCATTTTATTAATGGCATTTTTGATAGTTGAATCTTCAATTTTGATAAAATGTAATTTACCAATTTTTCTTTTATTTTTATATGCTTTTTGTGATTTTTATAACATATTTAGCTAACTCGATGTCACAACTCTCTTCTGTGTTTTCTACAAAAGTGTTACGTTTTGCTATTTTACTAAGAATTATATTCCATTTTGAGGTAATTTTGATGATTTGTTGGAGGAAAGTTTTGAGGTTCATTATTTTTCCATATGAATATCCAGTTGCTTCACTATAGTTTGAAAACCTATTATTTCTCCATAAATTGCCTTGGCATGTTTGTCTGAAATTAAATGACCATGTACGTGTGGATATACTTGTGAATTCTCTCTTCTGTTCCATTAATCTCTATGTTATTCTTATGACAATTTCTCATTTTCTCTATAGTGTAAATTTTAAAAGTGTGATGTCAAGTAATGAAACTACTCCTAATTTATTCTCCAAATTACTTAGAGTATTCAAGATATTTTTATATAATTTTAGAATAAACTTAACAATTCCTATATAAGAAAAACTGTTAGGACTTTGAGACTGTTTAATCTGTAGATGATTGCCAGAGAACATTAACATTCAAAAATATTAAATCTGGAGATCCAAGGACTCTAAGAACATTATTTCTTCATTTGTAGCTATTATGAATGGGATTATTTTCTTATCTCTTTGTAAAATTATGTCATCTGCAAATAGAAAAAAGTTGATTTTCTCCCTTCCTATTTGTATAATTTTTATTTTTTTCTCTTGCCTAATTATTCTGGCTAGTATTTCCATTATCATTTGATTCAAGAGTTTTTAAAAATTTCCTTTCAGTGATCCACCATTAATAATAACTAGCATGTTATTAAGTATCCATGAATTGTGTAGGTTCTAGTTTCTTTTGTCATTAATTTCTAGTTTATTTCATTGTGATCAGAGAAGATCATTTGATCTGATTTTTTTCCCCTATTTATTGAGATTTTTTTTTTGGTCATCTGGTAGAGCCTATTCTAGAGAATGCTCCTTATGTCAAAGAAAGAATGTTTATTCAACTGCTGGATGAAATGTACCATAAGTATCTTTTACATCAATTTGATTATCTTATAGTTTAAAATTAGTGTTTCTTTGTTGAGTTTTTTGTCCATGTGATATGTTAATTGATGAAAGTATCGTCACCCACTATTATTGTATCGGATCCTGTATTTGTTTACTTCTAATAAAGTCCATTTTATAAAGTTGGATGCTCCAACTTTAGGTTCATATACATTTAAAATTATTACATCTTCTTTTTGATTGATCCTTTGATTATTATGCAGTGTGACCTCCTTTGTCTCTTTTCAGAGATTTTATGTATAAACATACTTTTTGAAGGTATAAAATAGCTACTCCTGCTTTCTTATGGTTTCCTTTTGTGTGGAATATTAGTTGTCATTCTTTCATTTTCAATTTGTGTGTTTTCTTTACTGCTGAAATCAGTTCCTTATGGGTACTGGGTACTATATTGTTGGTTCTTGCTTTTGTTTGTGGCCAGTGGGTCTATATTTTTTGCATGTTGAATTTGTTCTATTTACATTCAAGGATATCATAGATATGTAATGATTTATTGATGTTATTTAATTTAGTTTCTTCTGTTTTCAAATAGCATTAGTTCTATTATTTTTCTGCTATTCATCTTTATGGTTTCATGGCTTATTGTATTGATAAAGTTTGATTTTTTTCTGTTCCTTTGTTTTGTATCTGTGTAATAGTTAATTTGAATTGTTAACTTGATTGGATTACAAGATGCTGATGATTAAGAGACTTCTGGGTGTGTCAATCAGGATTTAGGATTGATTGGAATGTATGATAGTGAAATGAAGTGCAGACCTTCCCTAAGGGTGGGCAGCACCACCCAATAAGATGGTGGCTTGGATGAAATAAAAGTTGGGTGAACAAGGAAGCAGGTACACGTACAAACTCAACTTTTCTTGAATGGGTTCTTGATTGCTGCTTCCATGGTCTGAGGATATTGGACTCTCACTTCTTCACTCTTCCAAAGCAGACTCTACCAGTGATTTTCCAGGGAGTTTCCAGAAGTCTTGGTCTTGGACTAGGGTGGCAATGTTGATCCCTCTTGTTCTGGGGCTTCCACCTCTTGTACAGTGCAGTTACTGGTTCTTCCAGCTTGCCAACCTGCAGATGGCCCTATGGACCATCCAGTTTCTGGTCACATAAGCCAATCTAATAAATTCCCTTTTTGTAATCATACCTCCTATTGATTCTATTCCTGTAGAAAACCCTGACTAATACAATCTGTTTTACACCCACTGGGCTTTATACTTTCATGTAATTTCATTAAGTGACTTGTTTTCCTTATGTTCCTGAATGTAGGACACTTTGAAGCAGCATTTATAAATTTTATTTCATAGTGATAAATTCCATCTGGTTTTCCATCTACCTTGGAAGATATTGTTGTGGTTTGGATATAAATTGTATTCCCAGAAAGCCCATGTAATAAGCAAATAGATATGTTCAAGTTGAAAAGATTAGATTATGAGAGCTCTAAAATCATCAGATTAGTTCATCTAATAGATTGATAATTTCAATGGCCTATTGGATGGTAACAGTAGTCATGTGCAGCATGAGTGGAACAAGTAGGTCACTGGGGGCATGACTTTGGGGATTGTTTTGTCTCACATGTGTGCATTTGTGTCTCTGTCTCTGTCTGTCTCTCTCTCTCTCTCTCTCTCTCTCTCTCTCTCTCTCTCTCTCTCTCCCCTTTCCAGATGCTATGAGCTGAGAACTTTGTCTTTTACCTTACCTCAGCCCCAGGACAATGAAATATTCCTTAGTTATGGACTGAGACTTCTGAAACTGTGAACCAAAATAAACTTTTCTTCCTCTAAATTGTTCTTATCAGGTATTTTGTTCACAGAAACAGAAAGCTGATTAACATCTATTTCTCTGTTGTTTCTGAAATCATTTCTGAGTATTGTTGACAGATATTCATTTCTTCATTAATGGCTTGGAACATATCATCCATTTCCTCCTTGTCAAAAAAGTTTCTTCTGAGAAATTTTCTGTTACTCAAATGGGGATATTCTGAAGTGTGGCTTGCTTCTTTACTCTTCAAGTTTCTAGAATTAAGTCCTTGTCTTGAACTTGTGAGAGTTGGACTATAGTTTGTTTATTGTGTATCCTTTCTGGTCATATCTATATTGGGTCTCATGTACCTTCGTATCTGAATGTGTATGTCTTTCCCATGACTAGGGAAGTTTTCAGCTATTATTTCCTTGAATAAGTTTTGCAATCATTTCCTTTTTCCTTCTTTGACTACTGCCCAAATGCAAACGTTTTTTCCTTTAATGATGTCTGAAAGAACTTAGAAGTTGTTCTCATTTATTCATTTTTTTTCCCATTTTGTCTGACTGAGATATTTTAAAAGATGTTTCTGAGTTCAAGATATTCTTTCTTCTCCTTCATCTGATCTATTGATGAGAATTTCAACCACCTTTTTTTTATTTGCTATATTTAGTTTTTCTTTTCCAAAATATGTTTGGTTCTTATTAAGATTTCAATCTTTTTCATATGTATTGTTTTCCTAATTTCCGCAACTTCTGTTTTCTCCTGAGTCACATCAAGATTCTTTATAATCAGTAATGGATATGGAGAGTAAGAAATTCCCAAAATAATGAGGCCTGAGAAAAAGAAAAAGGTGTAAAAAATGAAGGCTGTGCATTGACAGCTTTCATCTCCCAAGACAAATGTTTTCCAGATGCTGGTTGCAGGCAAAGAGGTTATGTTTTAACATCCTCAAAAAAAAAAAAATTCTCTAGGAGGCATTATCTCCTCCAAAGTACAATCCTTTTTAGGCACTGTTCACTGACCTTGACTAAAAGGGCCCACATTCCTGACTGTCTAAGCAAAACTGACATTTGCTCACTAGACCACCCCTCAAAATAACCTATAAAATCCCAGTCCCTTTCTTTGTTCAGTGGCTCATTTGCCACCAGAAGAGTGGGTCCACGGGCACCATTTCATCCCCCTGAATAAAGAGCTGAGATGACGCGTGAGGTTTGCAGCCTGCCTGGTCTTTTCATGCTAGAAATTAGTCTTTTCAATTCATTATCAGTCATTTCATCCACATTGCTTTCTTTAGGATTTGTTATCACAGAAATACTGAGTTTTGTGGAAGTATTACATTACTTTGTTTCTATCAAAATTTCTTATGCTTCGCAATATGTTTTTTTGGATACAATGGATCTACCAGTTTTGGGGGTAACCAAGAAAATAATTTTCTCCTGATGATGTGTCTTAGGGTGTTGGTTTATATATCAGCTTTGGTTGCAGTTAGTCACTATGGCAAATTATCTCTATAGATTATTCAGTTGTAATTAATGACTTCAGGCACAATGTATACTTCAAGGGGTCAAAATGACTCACTGTTTCTAAGGAAATATTCAGAGATGAGGACTTTCTAGAAGTCCAGGCTAAATATGGTGCACACAACATTTTATGTATGGTGCCCACTGTATACACTGGCATATAGTGGCATTGGTTGGTCAATGCATGTTTCCTATGGTACTGCTGAGATGAAGACTTGGGTTGGCAAAGTCCTCTGGCACTGGCATTCCCAGTAGTATTGGGGATTCCGAAGTACCTTTCCTCAGTCCAGTTAGTGGTATAGACCCATATACTGCATGGAAGCATGGTGGTAGAGGGAACTGTGCACTAGATCACAACCCTGACAATGGTGCATACCCAGATTTAGCATTGGGTCAGGGGTAGAGCAGAAGCAGGAACCCTGGTGCTTGCTTCCAGTCCCAACAGGAGCATGCACCCAAACAGATTACATATATTTAATGTAATTTCCAACTTTTAAATAGATAACTCCTCAGTAAGTTATTATTTATTTTATGTTTAACATTGAATATGATTAATTTATCTCAATATTTCTCACTATTGCATATTTACTTTCTCTTCCCTAATTGCCTTTTTGTTAAACTATTTTTTCCAGAAAGATTGATCTATATTCTCCCATGAATTTAATGTTTAAAAATCACCTGCACTATTGAATGACAGATTGGTATGAAATTCAGATAGGGCATGATATTGTTTTCACAAGCCCCCTTTCATGTGTAAATTTTATTTCATTTTAGTTTTAGTATTTTTTTTCTCATGAAAATTTTCCTGTAGTACTGATCATTTCTTCATGTAATTTCTTACTTCACAGGAATTTCTTACTCTCCATATCCATTACTGATTATAAAGAATCTTGATGTGACTCAGGAGAAAACAGAAGTTGCAGAAATTAGGAAAATAATACATACTTTGCTTGCCTCCATTAATCTTTGAAAGTCCATAGTTTGGGGGCAATATAAACAATAATGGATGCTAATTTAATTTCACTGTTGGGAGATCTGATCTAGGGTCACTCACTGTCTTTTGATACATTTTTTTCTCTAGTTTTGAGTTTTCTTTAATCTAGGATTGTTCACCAATCTCTCTTTTTATTCATGACATTCATTTTTAAATTTACATTTCAGAAAAATACAAGCCATTTGTTTTGTAAATTATCCTTTATTTAGGTTTGTCTAATATTTTCTCATTATGTTTGTATTATTCATATTCATTTTAGTAAGAAATATTATATTTATAGCATTGTGTTTTCACTTTAGGAGCTATCACATGATATCAGATTGTCCATTATTAATTATTGTAATTCTCATTGTATACTTATAGTCAAATTCCAATCTTAATGCCAATTCTTTCATTTGCAGCTCTTTGTTCTCTCATATTAGAAATTGTGGCTCCAAACATCAATATATTTATTTGCTTACTCAAGCCTACAACTTAGAAAAAGTAGTGTTGAACTGCTATAGTCACACCACTATGAAAATGAAACCCAAAATGCTAAAAAACAAACAAGTAAAAGCTTGTTCCAGAAGGACTCACATGTAGGTTGAAAATCACCAATGTTGCTATATATCCATAGTTGTCATAATTTAGGGGGCTTGCAAATAGTTAACATTTACAACAAACACAATTTTAAAAACAGCCTGAAGAGACAAAGATTCTCAAAGCATGACTGGGGAGGTTTGAAAACCCTGTCACTTAAGCTTAATTTTCCCATGAATATAAGCTTCCAAAATATTAAGCTACATGTAAATGAATTTTTACTTATTTTATGTTAAGAGGAAATCCCATATCATTTACCAAAATAGGATTAAACAAACCTTGTGGCACATCATAAATTCTCAGCTTAATAGTTGGTCATTTACCATGACTTATTTGTGAATAAATGTGTCATTCTTCTGAAAGCTAAATTTGAATAATATACACTGTAAGGAAAACTGCAGCTCAGTTCGGGACTGTGGTGGCTCCAGCCCTTCCCATGGATGGATGGAACTGGTGCTCCACACACGCAGTCTGAGTTGCGACTCAACAATAGCTCCCAGAAATCCAGGAGAGACACAGGACCTCATGCAAGAGACTTTATTATGCGAATGACTAGCGCATCCGCTCTGGGGTTGGAAAAGAAGAAAAAGAGAGAGATGGCATGGACGCTACTCCCAGATATTGGAATCTCCCAGGCTGGAAGGAACCAATAGTGGAGGAGAATACTTGCAAGTTCACTGATGAACCAATAACTAGCTAGCATGTTCAGACTGACAAGCTAGGATGTAACGTGGGAAGCAGGAAATGGCTGTAGCGTAGGCCAGAAATTCCTGCAGCCTAAGGGGCAGGCAGAGCAACTTTCAGACTGGCAGTTAGGTTGTGTGCAACAGAAGGGTGGGGGGATCCAGCTTTGTATTACATACACAGTAGAGTAGTTTCAAGTCTTCCACCCAAGTAGATTGAGCCCCTTAAATGAAATGTTAATGTGAAACTTTGTCTTGAACTGATAATATGTGTAAGAAACTGGTAGAAGCAAAACAAACAAAAATATGAACAAAACAAAACCCCTAAACATCCCCAAAGGGACACTTCCACAAACCTGGGAGTGCCTTACTCTCAGTACACTTTCCCTAAAGATAAATTCATTGCAAAAATATAGAATACAGGAGGAAATAAACTAAGATTTAGAAAGTCAGCAGTCCCAGTAACAAGAACATTTGCTTATATAAGCTACTAGAGAAGCAAAATAAATAATTATCATAGTCCATGCAATAGTAGGAAAGCATGACTTTTGTTGCAGCCACAGGAAGAAACCTTAATTATCAAGTGAAAATTGAGTTTTGACTGAGCCTTAGGTGTACATATTACATAATGTTATGTTATCAGGAGAAATGAAAACAAAATTCTGATTTTAAAATATCAATTCAATGAATTTTAGTGATGTTACTACTATTCTGCTTAAATAAAGAATCAGAAGTTTATTTGATTTCCCAGCTCTTTGGGGAAAAAATTGAATGAATAGAGATTTAGTGCTTACTATTAACACAGATGACATATTTGGAATACATGGTATTATTATGGACTGAATATTTGGGTCCCCCAGATATTCACATGTTAAAGCCTTGAACCTCAATATGACAGGTAATACCCTGAGTGGTAATTAGACTTAAAATGAAGTCATGACATTAGAGTCTGCATGAAGTAACTAATGCCCTTACAAAAAGAGGAAGAGACTAGTGCTCTTTTGTCACCATGTAAGGACTCTGAGAAAAGCAGCCTGTCTACAGAACAGGAAGAGGCATTCACCAGGAAACAAATCTGCATCACCTTAATCCTGAATCTCCCAGCCTTCAACACTTTCAGAAATGAGTCTCTATTATTTCATCCACCTGGTCTATGGTAATTTGTTACAGCAGCCAAAACAGATAAAGACAAGGATTTTAAGTTAGAGTAAATAAATTCATTCAATGTTTATCAAAATTGTGATTTTCTACTATAAAAGAGTTTCTCCATTTCAACCTGATTCCCATATAAATAGCTAGATTTGCATAAAAATACCTATTCTGTTTATTTTTCCTTATTCATGCATGCTTTTGACAATTCCCTCAAATTCTTTATACAGGGGCTTTAAGGCAACATTTATTATGAAAAAAAAAAAAGAAGAAATAATAAAGATAAAATCAGCAGAATGATTATTGTAACTATTATAGAATGCTTCTTCAGAGGGTTCTCATGAGTTTCAGGGGTAAAACTGAATAGGGTAACAAACACAAATTCATTGGCCAATTGAAATGTTTTTTTATTATTTTCAGTGGAAAGAAAAACCATTTACTTTTGTATGATTATGCTAGTTATGTTTAAAAGTTTAGTTTGTAATTTTCTAATATAATTTCTGGGTAAAATTGCTAATTGTATGAAAATCACCAGAATAAAACGGACAGTATTTTTTTCTAAATTTGTTTATCTCTAGTCTTGACATAAGTAACCATGTAGCCTAATAAAATCTTGAGTCTTTGATATTTCTTCTGGATCTTCATTCAGGATGGTTGTGGTATATATAATTGTGCTCAATGACCTCTCATATAAGACAAAATCTCATTACAGCTTTAGTTTTTAATAAAGGGTAAGAAGTTATGGGCCAATACAAAGTGTGACTATATGGGGCTGAATAAGCAAAATAAAGGGCTAAACTATTTTTTTAATAGTAAAGAGAAAATCATTTGAATGAAATTTTGAGACCGAACAGATATTTGTTAGAAGAGTAGTAGCATATAAGAGATAGAGTTAAAACAATGGATAAGGAAAAAGTTCATTCTTGTATTTCTAATGTTAAAATTTGACATTTACAGAAACAATATTTTCCCTTGGAAATATCTTTCTGTTGGCTACTTGAGTAATATAAGATCCAGTTATGTTAGTGGAATTGCCTTCCCAGAAACCTGTCTTAGGAGTGCAATTGTTGAAAACATACAGTTGTTGCCAACTATAAGACTAATTTGATTTGATACTTGACAATAGTTATTTTTTACTGTCCACTAGGAATTTTTCTTACTTAATATATTTTTGCTTTGTTTGAAGTGCTATGCTTACATATAGTAGTTTGCCTGGTGGTAATGCTGAGGAAAACCAACTCTTGATTTTTGTTAATTAGTCCAAACATATGTATTTAGCACCTAGATTGGCTTCTTACAGGGTCAGTTGCTACTTTTGAAATATATTCAGTAATGAGTCTGATTGTAAAGTGTGAAAATCTGGTCTCATTATTTGTTTAAGTAAATTTAACTTATGGTCTGAAATTAAGCTCAAATTATTTAAATTAGTTCTGTTCCTAAGAAAAGATGACAGAATATCAAGTAACTTAATTTTCTAAAGATTCCAATTGAATCACATTTCTTAATACCTATAAGCTGCCAATGACAAAGTCATCAGGTCAATTCTGAATAGTAAATAGGTCAGGAAATAGAATGTATGTAAAACATGATGTACATAATCCAAATCTGTATCAATCAGTGGTCTTTTCATGTATCTGGAAGCCAGTAGTCTGGATACTGCAATTGCTGGAAATTTATGCAACTAAGATCCGTGGCCTAACTGCATAATTTATTCTACATAAATAAAAAGAACCAAAAATAATCATAGAAACATGTTGTAAATAACAGAAAAAACTGTTTATTCCACTATGAAGAGGAAACACCAGTCTGTGGCATCACGAATTGTAGTATTTCCTTCTTGCAGTGAGATTCACATCTAGATCCTATATCCAAGTACTTAGTAATAGTTGGTGAGCAGAATGTAGTAAGAATATTTACAACATGAGTTCAGTGTAGTTTTCTTAGGGGAATTTTGATGGAAGATTGTCATAAGAAAATAATTGATGTTTTTAGAGAAGACTTGGGATCCTTTCCAGATCTGCAAATGGTAATTTCCCAATTCACTTGTATGTCATGGTAATTGTGATGTATATTATTAGAATACTGTTTATGTCTTTTGAGTTGCTATGTAGGCTTCTCTATAAATATTTTCTGCAGATTAAAAGAAGACTTTTATTTTTTCTAAACTTTGAAGGTGTTATATGACTCCAAATATTCTACCTTATTTATTTTTCTCCCGAGAATTCCATTTCATTTTATACTTATCCTGAACTCTAGGAATATGATAGTGATAACTATGGTTTGTATGGAAAATTTTTAAATATTTTTAATACAGTTTATCATAAAATAAGGAATGTTTCCTCTTCAAATCCTCTGGGGAGATATTCAAGATGTTAAGTGAGGCATGGCCAAAATACACTGAATGAATCCATTGTGATATGTTGGCAAGTCTGGGGTCCAGTTATGGCTGGATAATAGTCATGCAAATGGTAGCAACAGAGGTTATATCCCAGGTATTGTACCAAGGGAGGGAGATGGTTGAATTTGCCTTTTTGTGTATTCTATGAACAAAGTCATCATGAATAGAGATTCATCTCTAGGAATATTCAACAGAAATACAACAAGATGTAAAATGACCTATATACAGAACTCCCATGAACCTCAGGATTAAAACATGAAGTTAACTTATTTCCAGGGAGAAAAAGGAAAATAAAGAAAAACAATTAATAAAGTTGCCATTGTAATATAGTTAAAACAATCATGTCCATTGACTGAAAACAAAGTGATAAAACCTATCAACATGAATAGATATGCATACATGCACACATACACACAAGCACTTAATTCACATAAAGTTTCAGTAAGGATGGAGGTTCAGTTAATGACTTCAGAAATAGAAAACCATTTTTGCCTGAGATCCTGAAAAAAAAGGGGCACCTGATTTTATAAGGTACTGATGATTTCAGAAGGACTGCTTCAAGGACTAAATGTCCTGAAGAAAGTAATCAAAATGAATTCGAGCTTCCTTCAGAGTGGATATTGGGAATCACAAAGTAGATGGATATTATTCAACTCATTCTATGTAAAAATCATGTTGAAAAATTAGAATAATGAAATGAAATGCACAATAAACTACAGTGATTATTATTATTATTATTATTTTTATTCTGGAGTATGAATGAGAAAGTGAATAAACCTAAGCTACCTTATCAGAAGAGAGGAAGATCTTTCAATTTTTATCTTCTAAAAATCTTTTCTAAAAAACCTATTTCAAATGACTTACATGGTCCCACAAATGTGATTAAGCAAAGAATAAGCAACACATGGTGAAACAAATATAAAGCAAAGGAGAGGGTTTCACATAGAAGATGAAATGTATGGTTAGAAAACTTATGAGCATGGATAATTTTAGAAGGAAAGGGAATTGTAGATCTTTTTTTCTTTATTCCATATAATATTGCTAGCTTCATTGTCCTTGGGGAAATAGATATGATGAGCCCCAATTTCACAATGGAAAATGAAGCCTTTCTTTGCTACAAATATAAAAGAACCTAAATTGAGGTCTAATTTCTTTTGGTCATTCCAGCATTATATATAATGACAATAGAATGATTGCCAGGATTATTTTTCCAGCATATTTTCAAAAGTGTCTTTAATAAAATTACTGGCACACTTGACTTTGTTGTCTTTCCTGCTCAGTGTAATAACATGCTCTAGGAAGAATTGAAAATACATCAATTCTTCATTTTTTCCTCTCTTTTACATCAACTTTCTTGATTCTTGAAAATCCTACATCCTCCTCCTCAATGATTTAAGTTGAACTGTGAAACTTCACATAGTCTTAATTTAGTCTATTTCTTCCAATTTGAACAAATGATTCACAATCATTTGATAATTTTGATAGTTTGTCCATGAGCTGTGATGGTCAACTTTTCAGACTATTCAAATGATTTTAAATTACTGTTGAAATTTAAATGAGTTATTGTGGAACAATAAGACCCCTAAAACATGAAGAGCTTTTCAGGAAGAAAAAAAAAAAAAAAAGGATTTAAGGACACTCATGGCTGCCAATTTATTTCTTTTACCTTTCCCTCTTTATTTAGGAATAGTATGCAAAGAATGTCTCTACCAATTTATCTTTATCTGCTTTTTGAAATTCCCATGCCTGTAAGTGATTCATGTATGAGTATGTACTTTACAGAATTTTTCTTCTGGGAAAACAACTTTAAATTATTAATTATAATTCAGACAATGAGTTCATAGTAGTCAATGAGTCAGTGAGGTCATAATGATTTGTGATGTGATTTCTCTTGAACAAGATCAGAATCATTGGTAATTTGAAGAAAATTGAGGACAGGGAATTTTATAAAGCTGTTTTTTATTTATTTATTTTTTTAATCCAAACTATGGATTTTTATTCTATCAAAGAAAAATGAATATACCTTTGGGTGTTCATCATGACGTATCTGAGAGAAGCCTGTTTCTTGGCCTCAAGGGCCTACACTTAGTAAGATTTACATTCACAGAGTGTCTATGTTTGAGGCAGCAGTTGTATTTCTTGTCCTGCAATGATGTACCAGTTGAAGGTAAAATTTTAGGAGCTGTGTTTCAGAAAAGACAAAGAATTGATGTATAAGTCCTAAAATGAGGCTGGATAAAACCTTAGCAGAAGGCAAAGAAGGCAACTGGGAGAAGGAGACTCTCAGGACTGTGAATGCAGAGGTACAAGTGACGGAAAGCACCAGCTGATGTGCTCCTGGGTCCATCAGTGCACTTTTGCTGAGGCTGTATTTCCCATGGGATGCTCCCAAACTTGACTAAACATGGCAGGTACAGTACAAGAGTCCCATATCCAGAAGAAGTCAGACACACCTCATGGTGTATTCACAAAGGACTCACTGGCTGTGCACCACTGGCTACCATACTTCCATCCAGCCTTCTGTCCTTCCTTCTGACTATCACTCAGGGTCAACTTCATTGCCAACTGACAGTATTCCACATCACTCCTGAGTCCCTTTCAACATTCTCTCAAAAATATTGCCCTTAATTAAATTTTTTTGTATCTAATTATTTCTTGATATCTATTTCCCAAAGGACTTGAGTTTACTAGTTATGGGCAAAGCTTTTGGAAAATAACTTCATCTAGAAATATGTGGCCTTAAACTAGTTTAAGAAACTTACGTAGGATCAGAGTATGTGTATGTGCTTCTCTGTGTTTTGGTTGTTTTTGCTTTTAAGACAAGATTAAAGGTGTATGTAAGAATTATTATTTTAGCTGTAATGAAATTATTTTTTTCTTTTCAAGTTCTTTAATTTTTAATAATATTTTCTTCTTTTTGTCTCTGATTTTTGCCTTTTATTAACTTAGTTCCTTATAGCAATTAATTCAGCGTGACCAATGGAAAGACATGAAAAATGTAAGTCAGCTGACAAAGACTATAGCTGGGCTCCTAATTCTCATCTGTTTTGATAGACCACTGACAAAATATATGTGATCTAAAATTTTCTAAGAATCCTTTGAAGTTTGTAAGTATTTAATCAATAGAAAAACAGGGAATAAAGTAATAGGCATTGATTATGCGAAATATCCAATTTAATTTTTTAAAAAATCAATAATTCCTTTCCATAATTAAGTTTGAATTGAGGTTAAGAAATTTTGAAAGGAATCATGAAGTTTTAATACTACTATTATCTGTTTATTTACATTCCATACATTTAACAGAAACATGATTAAAAGCTTTTTTTTGGCAAAGACAAAACAAAACTCAATTGAATTTGCAATTACCACCAAGAGTTATTTTGATGTATCTCCCTCATTTTTGCTTGATAACATTGAATTGTTTTTGCCAACAAAGAATTTTGAAAAGTTGGACAGTGAGTTGATAGCACATCAGTTCCGTTATAGAGGTACATAAAGTGGGCACTTATGTTGCCTCACAGGTTAAATTAAGACATCTCAGTTGCAGCAAAAATAAAAATTTTCTCATTTTCCGTAAAAGTTCACAAACATGCAAAGTTGTGACAGCAGTCAAACTTTAGGTTAAAACAGACCATGTTCTCTGACTTGATTTTGCAGGTTTTTACAAAAATAGAAACACAAACTTTTGTTTCATGTAAATCAGGTATTAAAGAGTTATATATTCTGCCTATATATTTGTATGTACATAGGAATACACATATATATGTAGACACATGATAGAAAGATGAAGACGATAGATTATTGACATGCATCTCAGGATTTTGACAACATAAAATCTCATAATTTAATAAGGCAAATAAAAAGATGTTTTAATCATTTCTTCCTGATCAACTTCATGCTTTTTCAGTTTATTAGCAATTTTTCCTAGACATATTAATAGGTACTGAAGCAGGATTTGGGTTATAAAAGAAACTTAGATTTCATTTCTTTGAAAGGATTTAGAGGTCAGAGAAGCATTTAAGTAAATAATTACAGTCAGTTATAATCTCTATGTAGTTTGAAGACTTTTGATAAGCACATGTTAAATTTCTGTATAAAATGTTTAAGACAAAGAAACTTAGTAAACTTTCTTAGAGAACAATTGGTTAAGTCCATTCTTAAGTTGTGTATTTATCTACCATTTACTTTGTTAATACCCTATGTTAGGTACTCTGTTAGGTAATGCAGATATAGTGGTGATTAAAATTATTTGTGTAAATAAGAATGTACAGACCAAGAACAGAAAGTGGTAAATTAGTATCACAATGTCTATCGAGATTTATATCTGGGGAGTTATTTGGTACGAGGGAGGCGGTAATGCGAATGTCTACTTTAGTTTGGAAATTCATGAAAGATCTCCCAGCAAAGAGAAAAACAAGTTTTACCTATATCATCCGCCTGTAAAATTTACCTCAGTGTGACTTATATTTCAACAGACACGTGCTAGAAACAGTGATTATCACAGAAAACATTAACCAACCATTGACTCTACAGGTGAGTTTATAGAAAGGCTCAGCTTCAAAATGTAACTTGGCTTCTGTAGAATGCTTTTCTTGCTCTCTTTGAAATTTAGAACAGTAGTAAATAATCCAAAAGAAATGTTCTTTATCAATCAAATTTACCAAACCAATACACAGACAAGTGAGTAGCATTGTTATTCTCATCTAGCCACTTCATTTGTCCTCATCTATAGCTGATAATATTTGTTAAATACTGTTTCTAGACTTTGTTTGTATAAAGTTGGCTTCTTTTCAAAGTCATTTTACCTTTTAAATATTTTTCTATTTTTGTTTCAAAGCTGTCTCTATTGTAGAGCAAATTATATATGCATATACATAAAACTCAAAAATTCTGCAATGCTATTTTAATTACAAAGAAAATAAGCAACTTATTAGAAACCAGGTGATCTAAAGTCAATGGGATTTTATTAAGAGATAAAAAGCTTCAACTATTAAAAAAGTTAAATGAAAGTTAGTCACAATCGGAAAATGTTAAGCCTTAAAATGTCCCTTTAGAGAGTAAACATACTTTAAAGTTACAATTATTACTACATATTTGCCTGCATTATCCATGTAGTCCTATCCAGAAAATTAGTTTTCTTAAAGTTAATTTACAATGGAGCTTCTAATTACCTTAATGGTATTACTGAATATTGTTTTCAATTAGAAGAGTGTAGCACATTTAGTGGATAGATGTTATCGCTTCATAAGGTTCACACTCAACACCATATCAGGCTTTTTATTAGTACAGTATTACAGATTCAAAATAGAAGGAAAATTGCCTCAATACCCAATTTTGTTCTTTAAAGAAGTTTCTTTACAAGTTGTAGGAACACATTGCTTTTGTCTTAGGTTTCTACTCTGTTATTTTATTTATGAAATCTAAGGAGAGAAAATGAAGTGTGAACCAAAATTTTATTTCAAATAACTTATAAAAACATAATTAATTTAAGCTAATTCATTAATGTGGCTCTTCTCTCTAGTCTGTATTAAATTTTATTAAATGTCTAAGAAGAAAATTTCATACCAGATATCCTGTCATATAGAATAGATAAAAAAAACAAGAGATATATCCTGCTCTCTCAGTAAGTTGTTCATATTCTAAAATAGGAAAAAAATGTCTAAATCAACAAAGTTCAGAATGTTGTTTATATCTCTTATCAATATGGTTCCTCAAAATTCTTTCAATTAGAAATCTAATTTTTCTTTATCTCAATAAAAAGTTATGTAATTTAAAATAAATTCAAAAATAATATTATAAAGAACATCATTATCTGCTTAAAGGTCTAGGAGTAACTGGCAATTCTAACTATGCCATATAATTTAACAATACAATAACCTCCTCTGTACTAATGTACATATGATTTCAATTATTTGCCCCATACTTGCCTACATACTGATACTCTTATGTTAAAGTGGTCCTTGCTTAATTACTATGAATGATACAGTATTAACTTCAATTACTAAAATGCAAATTATTTCCTACTTTCCACCCAACAGTTATTTCTTCCTGATTTTTTTCATAAAAGTCTATGCTAAAACATGTATGAAGGCACACACAAAGGAGGCAGAAAAAGAGAAAGGGATCTTTAATCAGAGGCACATTTTCTTTAAAAAGTTTTGTTATATACAGATTAATTGATGACATCACTAAAAACCTGGCCTTTTTCTTCTATAATCAATGAAATAGTCTCTCATGGGTACAAGATGTAACTTTTATATATCAAGTTTCTAGAGAGCATCTGATATATTGAATATGCAGAGAGTATACTGTTTCTTTAACATAAATGCCATTTAGCTACAAGCCTTTATATGACTGAATAAGTACTCAACAAAATAGAAAATATGTAAGTGCTTTAAAAGATATACAATTGGTTCTGAAATTCTAGATAGAATTATTTGAAACAGCAAAACAGGAAACCATAATGTTTTAAGAAAACATGATTCAGACTATAATGTGAAGTGAATATGTTGGTCATTCCTAAGTGGAGAGATCAGACAGATGATAGAGAGAAAACTCTAAAGAGAGAGAAAAGCCTATGGTCAAGGAAAGAAGAATGAAATCATGAAACACAGAAGTTTGTTTTCTCAGCATCCATACACAGGGTAAAACAAAACTACTCCTGAAAATAACAAAAAGTGCAGCTATTTTGGATTAAATCCCAAATTTAGTTGGTATTTGTAATTTTCAGAGAAAAAGAAAAAAGACTATCTCTAAGCAATATAGTAATAAAAAGTGAATTGTCTTCATCAGAGCACCAAGACAAGCACCTAAATTTTTAGTGAAACAATGTTGAATTTTCAACAAATTCAAACCAAAAGAATAAAAAGTACAAATGTATAAAAAATCAATGATTATAGAACTTATCTGAGAAAACCAAGATAATTACTATACTGTTAGAGATTAATGAATCAGTAAGTTGACTTCAAACAAGATCAACATTAAAAAATAAAAATATTTCCAGGACAACAATAATAAATTATCAATGGAATATAAAAAAGTGATTAAAATAAAAAGAATAGAAAAAATTACAGTGCATGAAATTTGTTTAGCTTCACAAATGCACAAAATTCTCAAAAATTTTTAATTTATTATATTTTTGTTAAAAAAATTTGCTGTATAACTTTTAAAATTTTTCACATATGATTGGTTTCTTGAAACATCATCCCAAAGCTTACTGACTACATGTTTTTCTGCTTTCTAGGAATAGAACAATGTATATTTTATCAATTTTCTACTTTTTTTCTTCTTTCCCATTGATTCACCTTAGTAGGAAAATATGTCCTTTTTTTTTTTTTTTTTTCCAGAAGACTTTTTCTACTGAAGGATTTTTCTAAGTACTATACCTGAAGTTGAATGATTTTATAATTAAGCTTATTCTTGACATGAATTAAAATTGAAATAAGTTTTGCACTAACATTTCTTCTGAAGTAAATTTAGAATTAGGAAGATCATCTGTGTTATAAAAATAGGCAAAGTCACAAAATCATAAAATGCAAAAAATTTAAGTGCAGTCATCCCTAAGTTGGAGTAACATCCTGTTGCACATTCCCAGACATGCTATTTTCATGGTGGATCATGCAGCATGTCCTGATGGATGTGTGAAGAACCAGACACTCATAGATTTCTTTTTATATAGTGCCCATAGAATAACACTCGTGTGCTCATGTTACCTATTGTATTTGAATTAGGGAACATTAACTTTAAAATTAATGTTCTTGTCAAGAGTAATATTGTATTTGCTGAGGTATACATTTATTTTAACATGAATATCAACTTGTGTGTAAATATTTGAAAAGTTCCAAATTCATTACACTTATCTTACAATTAAAATCTACCTGAGACACCATTTAGCACAAAATAAGTAGGTAGTATTTCCAGTTGAATTATGCAGTAAATAGACACCAAACCAGAAAAGATTTTTTTGTTAAAAATACAATCACCTTAATTTATAAATGTCAAGTTAACTACTATAGTATTTTTACAATAATATTATTATAAAAGTGCTTTAATGGAAAGATATCATTAAATGTTTATGGATGGAAGAAAATTAAATAATTTTTTATTCTATGATGTCTATCATTATTCATACCCATAGCATTTACAAAAGGCATATCCTGTTATCATAAATAAGCACAGTATGATTTGAATCCAGAAATTTAAAGAATACTCTTTTAGGCCTATCATCTTATATACTCAATTTAATGTTATACCATTAGTAACTCATTAAAATGGATAGATTATGCATTGAACCACAGTGCAATTGTTTAGGTATCACATCTTTATGTGGACAACATTTTCAATATATGCTAACAGTTTCTAAATTTACAAGCACAAATTATACTTTCAAAGTAAACTGCAACTTCTTTTAGTTTTTGTATTGCTGTGACTAAAATTCTTGACAAGAACAACTTAGTGGAGGAAAAGTTTATTTGGGTCTTGAAGTTTCAGAGGTCTCAGTCCACGGTTGGCCAATTCCACAGCCCTGGACCCATAATAAGGCAGAACATCATGGGAAAACGGTATGACAGAGGAAAACAGCAAAGGTCGTGATAGCCAGGAAGGAGAGAGAGCTGTGCTCATGACAGACAAAGTGTAAACCCTAAAGGTATGCTCCCAGTGACCTACTTCATTCAGTCACACACTGCCTGCCTAAAATTGCCACTCAATTAATTAATATCAGATTAGTCAACTAGTTAAACTGTACCTCTTAAAGTCTGGTAATTCCATCTGAACATTTTTGCATTGTTTCACACATGAACTTTTGGGGACACCTCATATCTAAACCATAACACAGCTCTAACAAATATATGAAATTTAACAAGTCTGGCTTATTGACCTTAATTATAGATTAGGTTCTTTATCATATTAAGTGTTGTCATATCTGATTTAACTTATTGTTCTCATTTCATAATCATTTGTAGATAAGTTCATGAAGCATGCTGTTTTATGAATGTTTTTAAAATATTTGCCTTCTGTTGTAAATTTTTCTTTTTATTTAATTTTCATCCTCTTTTAAAATGCATTAAAATTTATTGTGGCAAATTTACATATATCAATATGTCCTACATTGGTTTTGATATAAAACTATATTACATATTATAATTTCTAAATATTTTGGTTTATTTCATATTTTTATCCACATGCAATTTCCAAAGTTTTTGAAAAACATATACTTCCATTTTTACACTTACCAGTAAAAAAATTTTTGTGTGTATTTGGATAAGGAATGAGTATCAGTACCTTGTTATATGCCCATCTCTCCCTTTTAGGTTTTAAAACTTAAGTTATAAATGAAACAGAATGCTGTTTTTCATGGAGAAACACTACATAAGTTCTCATCCAATCACATGCATTTATTTTTTTTAAAGGAAAGACATTTCATTCCAAAAAAATCATGTAAAATGATAGATATGAATAATGAGGGAATACATTTTTTAAAATTTTTAATTATTTTTACATATTTATTCAGAAAGAATATTTAGAAACAACATACAGTGGGAAATATATTGAAGCAGGAGGGAGTATTATTTGGGATAGGATTGATTCTCTGAAACAGATATTTGGGAGACTTGAGACAAAATAGGAAGTCAGCATAAAAGCATAAGCAGGAAAACTCTGCAGGTTGAGGTAAGAGTAAGTATCTGGGCCTTGAAACATAAACATGTTTGCCTCTCTCTAGGACAACATACAATCTTCTATCTGCATCCTAAGTCCCAATTCACAGGCAAATAGGATGCAGCTATTTTCAGCATCTTCTATCCTGATGAGTGTAAAGATATGGTCATTCTCATGCTGCTTGAAAAAACAACCTAACAACCTTAATATGAAATTTATCCCCCAAACTCTAAGATCAATATTGGAGAAATTGTCTGTGCTCACATTCCATCTGCCAGGATGTTCCTGATCTCTAAAGTCTATGCTCAAAGGTTTTTCTGCCTTTCAGTTGACAACTTAAGACACTATCACACTTTCTTTTTTGACTTATCATCAGCCAGTTTCTCATGTGTTCTAACTTCTAATAGAACACTCGAAGTAAAAGCTTGTTCCTTGAGCGTAGTGTTAGTTTGTTATTGTTGCTCTAACAAAACTACCACAAACTGGGAATGAAATCATGGTACTGGTAGGACTGGCTTATTTCTGAAAACTCTTGCCTCATCTGGCTTCCAGACAATCTCATTCCTCTACTGATGGCTCCTTCATTTTCAATACCAGCATTGGCATCTCTCCAAACTCTTCTTTAGTCCTAGCATCTTTTCTGGCTTTAACTTTTCCTGTTTCCCATTCATCAGGAACATTGTGATTACATTGAGCCTTATTTTAAGACTTTTAGTTACATTTGCAGAATCTGTTTTGCTGTGAAAAGTAACATATTGACTGCTTCCAAGGTATAAGAAATTAAAATTTTTAGGAAGCCACTATTCAGTCTTTTACATAATCATATTCAAACAATGGGGAGAACACTGGTAAGAAAAATTTCAGTCGTATCTGTCTAAAAGATTTACCATCTTTAGGGCATTTTTGTCCATCCTTTGTAATCTTACAGTCTTGATGCAATTGTCAGGGGTCTGATCTGTTGCTTGCAATGTCTAACACACCTCTCTTTGACTCTGCTTTTGTTTTTCTAACATTATAATTTTGTCAAAAGAGTTATAATGTAGATGGAACTGCAAAGAGGTAAGAGTAAAGACGCCATTATGATTGTAAGACTTTAAAGTGTTAGTTGAGTTAGTAAAATATGTTTGAGTAACCTGTGAAAACTTAGGTATGTAATTGCAATTAATAAGAAAAATTTAAAGATATATGTAAATAGCAAGTAATTTAAATTAAAAATTGTATAAATTGCAAAAACATACCAAATACAGAGCATAAGTTATCAGATCAAAGAGATATATAACTCAACTACATGCTTCACATAGGAAATGAAAATGAATTATAAAGTTATTAATACATTAAAAATATTGGCATAAGAAATACTATGCACATACTAATTTTACTAAACAGTCTTCAGAACAAGGAAACATACCTGGTAAAGACACATTTTACAAATATGAGCAATTAAGTTTTGCAAAAGATATAAAAGCAAGGGATATTATGTTCTACTAGAAATTACATATGAAATATGAATTTCAATTTATATCTCAACCATTTAATATTGGATCATGGCACTAAAAATTAAAAAATGAACTCATAAAAATGTAAGAAGAATACACAGTAAGCTATATTTTATTAAGCAATGGGTTCCTAGACACAATATGACACCATGTTCCACATAAAGAAACAAAACCTGGTAAATCACTTCATCAATATTTTAAGTTTTGCTCTGTAAAATTCAATGATAAGAGAATGAAGAGATAAGCTAAAATATGGGAAATTGTTTCAAATAAACTTTTGTTAAAGGAATTATATGTAGACCTTGAGAATAAAATTCAAATGCAGAAGTAAGAATACAACAAAATAAATACAAATGAGGAAAAAATTGGACAGATGGTACACAAAAGGCATAATGATAACAAATATGTCAATGAAAAGATTTTCCAGGTCATTAGGTATTCAAGAGAAGCAATATAGCAACACAAGCAATGCAATGCACTACACAGCTATTGGAAAGCAGGGAAAAACTGATGATTCCAATTATTGGTGAGGATGAGGAGGATAGAGAAATACAGGAAATTTCATATATTGATAGTGGGAATGAAAAATGGTACAGCAAAATATGAAAATCAGTTGAAAAGTTTCTTATAAACACACATTACCATGTGAATCAGAAATCCCACTTCTTTTCTAACTTGTTTTGCAAGATTTTAAATCTATTTTTTACTAATATATTAATACATAAAAAGTGTATATATGAATGAGGTATTGTTATGGTTTAGATATGTGATATCCCCCAAAAACTGAAATGTGAGACAATGTAAGAATGTTCAGAAGCAAGATGATTAGAATATGAGAGTTATAATCTGATGGGTGAATTAAGTCACCGATATAAATTAACTAGGTAATAACTGTAGGTCAGTAGATGATGGCTAGAGGAAATAGGTAACTAGAGGTGGGGTTGCCTTTGGGTTCATATTTTGTGGCTTGTGAGCAGAGCTCTTTCTCTCTCTGTACTTCCTCATTGTCATGTCCTTAACTGCTTTCCTCCACCGTGCCCTTCCACAACCTTGATTTTGTACCTCACCTCAGACCCAGAACAATGGAATTAGCTATATATGGACTGAGAGCTTTAAAATCATGAGTCAAATAAACTTTTCCTTTTCTAATTGTTCTTGTAAGTACTTTTGGTCATAGCGACGATGAAAGTTGACTAATACAGGTACCATGTGATATTTCCATACAGGTATATACTGTGTAATGTTAAATTTAGTTAAAAATATTTATCTCTTAAAATATTTTTTTTCTGTTGCTTAAGGTTGAAAAAATTCAAATCCTTTCCTCTAGCTTTTGAAAAGTACAGAACATATGTGTTATCTATAGTACAATACTACAGATACTGGGCAGTAGTAAAACAGAACTTATTCCTATCCAAATTTTTACCCAAGTGAAACAGAACTCCATGTACATGCATACACACACACACACACGCAATTATTGAGTGTGTTTAGCTGCCTTACTAAAAATAGCCCCAAACTGGAAGTAACAAAAATATCCATCAATGCAGAAATAAATAAATTCTGGACTGTCAAATAAAATTATCTTTAGCAACAAAAGTATGAATTACTGATAAACACAACAGTAAGGAAAAGCTCAAATGAACTGTACTAAATGAAAGATAATTCTGGTTATATTGCATATTAGAAGACACAAAAATAGATTGATGAATAAATGATCAGTGGTGACCAGTTATTAAAGGATGGAGGAAGTTTGGTTTATAAAAGGGGAAACAAGAGGAAGACCTTGATATGCTGATTCTAAAACTGTCTTCTAACTTGATAGTGCTGATATTACATTGATCAATACTCATGGAACTGTACAACAAAATGAATATTTTTGTGTTTAATTTTAAAAATAATTTAAAAATTATATATACATATGCATATGATATTGTCTTTTATGTGTACACATATTATCCTATACCTCTAGATTTTTTGTAAGTATATGTGTATGTACAGAATGTATATGAATATATACATAAGTATATGTATATGTGTGTATACATGTGTATACGTATTTATTCTGTAGAAGAACACAAAACTTTGCCAAATAGACCAAAATCATAACTGAAGTAAAATATTGATAGTTTTCTAATATTTCAAAGGAAGGTAGAAAACACAAAACAAAAGATCAATAATGGAGGACACAAAAATAAAAAATAAAATAAAAATAGAAAAATACCATACCTAAACCCACTCACATTGAGGGTTGTATTATATAAATGATCTAAATATGCAAGTTAGAAACTAAGATTTTCAAGTATGATTAACAAATACGACTTAGCAACATGTTGTATATGACAAAAATATTTTATATGAAATTTCTATGGAAAAATGATACAATATGCAAATATAATCCAAAATAAACTAGAGCAGCTATGTTAACATTTCTCCCAGTGCACAGCAATTTGTTTTCCTTTATTCCTTAGCTATTATAAGAGAGTGCCCCATGAAGAAGATATAGAGAATAGGTTCAGAAACCCCTTACACAATCTGGCCTGAAGAACCATAGGTTACAGAGCCATTATGCTAGTAAACAAATTTTGCCAAGATTCATGTCTTATCATACTCTGAAATGAAATCACATTTTTTAGTCCAAATTCCGAGGACAGAGATTAGTACTCTTCCTACTCTTAATAAACACAAACAGATTGTTATTCTGCATCTATTCTGACTAATTTATTAAGTCATTTACTTCTTGGAAAGAAAAAATAAGTTAGTAGAATGAAAAAATCAGGGAAAATTTTAAATAACTTAGATATGCATAACTAAAAACAGCACTTTGTCCATTTTAGAAGACCTTCCTCTAAAGGCAGAAATGAAAAGATTCAATTTAAAATAAAACAATAAAGAATTAAAAAATGAAACTCAAAGAATCTATTTCAGGAAAATTTTAAACAATATTTTGTGGTAGACCCAGCAGAAGAGTCCAAAGGACATCTAGGATTTTTTTGTTGTTGTTGCTGCTACTGCTATTGTTGGTGCTTTGTTTTTTAAAAAATTGAATTTCTATCTGAAAAAAAAAAAGAATTTAGTAAAAGTAAATGAGTATAAAATGGCACCAATTTATAAATATTGTGGATCTGGTTAAATATTTAAAAAAATTCTTTAGAAAATAACAAGTTTAAAATAAAGTACAAAACCAAAACACACTGTTTTTTTAAGTATCTTTGATGTGTATATAAGAACAGCAGCTGATATCACATGAAAAGACCATTGCAAGAAATTGTATCGTTTAAGGATAAAAAAGGCAATGTTCAGAATATATCCAACAATATTTTTAAGGTAACAATCATAGGATCAGAAGCAATGTATTGATTTTTTTTCTTTTTCTTATACAGAATAATTGTACAGACTTATGAGCTACAATCTGATTTTTCAATCCATGTATACATTGCATAGTGATCAAATAAGAGCAATTACCATATACGTTATATTCTCATTTATTTGTGGTAAAACATTCAAAATTCTCTCTTCAAGTTATTTTGAAATACACAAATATTATTGTTAACTTGTCACCCTAGTTATAATGGCTATTATTAAAAAAAGACAGATGTTAACAAGAGCTGGTGAACATGTGGAAGAAAGGGAACAATTGAACACTAATGGTGGGAATGTAAACTACTGCAACCATTACGGAAAATAGAATGGAAGTTCCTCAAAACATTAAGACTAATATTACCGTTTGATCCCATAAATCCCTGTAACCAGGTTTGTTTTTTTTTTTTTTTTAATCATCTTTTTCTCTGCCCTGACCCAAAACCTGACAAGAACAATCTTAGAGGAGGAAAAGTTTATTTGATGCTCATGGTTTCAGAGATCAGAGTCCATAGACAACCAGTTTCATTGCTCTGGTCCCTAGGTGAGGCAGAACATCATGGCATGAGTGTGACAGAGGAAAGCTTCTGAACACAAGGCACCAGGAAACAGGGAGACTTCTTCACCCAGACAAAATATAAATCCCAAAGGTATGCCCCTAAAGATCTAACTCCTCCAGCTTCACCTACCGGCCTATAATTACCACCAGTTAACCCCTAAAGCAGATTAATGCACTGATCAGTTTCAGATTTTCACAAATCAGTCATTTCAACTCGAAATTTCTTGCATTGTATCACACCTGAGCTTTTTGGAGACACCTCATATCTAAACCATAACAGCAGCCAAAGAAAATGAAATCAGTATGTCAAAGAGATGTCTGCATTCCCATATTTATTTCAGCACTATTCACAATAGCCAAAAAATGGAAACAACCTAGGTGTCCATTAACAGATGAACAAAGACAATGTGCATATATGCACAATAGTGTACTATCAAAAGATTTTTAAAAAGAAAGAAATTTCATCATTTGTGACAACATGGATGAATCTATAGAATAATAAGTTGAGTAAAATAAGTCAGTTAACAGAAAGACAATCATTTCGTGATCTCCTAAGTGGCATCTAAAAAATATTGATCTTGCAGAATCTGACAGTAGAATAGTGGTTATCAGAGTCTGGGGTGGGGGAGGAAAGATGTAATGCACAAAACATACCAAGCTACAGTTACATTGGAGGAATGAGTTCTGGTATTCTGTTGCACTATAGCATGACTCCAATTAGTAATAATGCATTATTTATAAATAAA
The DNA here is from genome assembly GCF_902686445.1 of Sciurus carolinensis. Classification (NCBI taxonomy): domain Eukaryota; kingdom Metazoa; phylum Chordata; class Mammalia; order Rodentia; family Sciuridae; genus Sciurus; species Sciurus carolinensis. Next base: position 57,596,100 of record NC_062217.1, on the reverse strand, counting down.
TTTGGACAATAAAGAGGCTTTCTTATTAACATAGAAATCATTGTCACTTTCATGAAAAATCTTATGCCTTGAATTATAAAACTACCCAATAATAGGGATTTCTAAAAGTCACCAAGTCCATTCCATTTCTGAAATGTACTTTTGTGACCACTATTAGAAAAATCTTTTCCTTCTGTGAGAACTAACCTCTGCAAGAAATAGGGCAGTAATCTGTTTAGCAAAAGGAACTGCCGGATAAAATCTAGTACAAATTAATACCTTTGTGTTAAAAATTTCTCATTACCATCTAACAGGTAATCCCATCCCCATTCTAGTCTCTGAGACCAAAACTAATTTTCTTACAGAATTCTCTAGATCCATACTAAAATGATTCAGTAACAAATTAATAATCACTCTTTTCACACTGCTCTGAGCTAATGACTAACTGCCATTGAAGATATTTTTACATTGTTTGTGGGAAGAAAAGAACCCAAATGTTACTTTGTGTCTGCCAGTCTGTGCCTTGTCAGACCCTTTTCCTTGACATAATGTCCAATATCCCTATTCATGCAGTTCATAAATACACTTGCAGATATCCTTTGTTCCAGGATAGAAGTCCAACCTCTAAAACTTCATTATCATAACTGGATTCCCTATTCTGACTTCTTGCTTTCTTGATCACATTATAGCATTAGTCCATAGATATATTCAACTTATTAACTTCAATTGTTCTTGCCATAATTGTTTCATGTATTATTTTATTATACTGTTGTTCATGATGAGTTATCCCCTTTGCTTTCTCTCTAGATTTCTTTTATATTATACCAGTTGGTCCAAATGAAACCTAATATGGAAATAAAGTTTTTTTTTTTGTTTTGTTTTGTTTTGCGGTGCTGGGGATCAAACCCAGGGCCTTGTGCTTGCAAGGCAAGCACTCTATTGACTGAGCTATCTCCCCAGCCTGAAATAAAAGTTTTATATTCTTCCAAATTTCTTTACTTAACTATAGCAATCCCTTACCTGATATGCAAGTTAGAAAAAAAGTCTATAATCATTCAAAATTTTAACAGGTTATATTTAGACTTTAATTGTAGAAATATATCAATGAAAACAAAATGAATGTTTTAAAATGTAAACATGTTTAGAATTAAAAGTAAAGGCATACACCTAAAATTCTACAGGTATAATAAAATTTTAATGTATATTTCAAAAGGGATTTTTTTTCTCTAGGAGAGCTGACTTATTGAAATCTGTAGATATATTAAATAAATAAAATGGCTTCCTGCTTCCTCTGGTGCTATTATTGTTATTTCCTTTATTTTGATGACTGTCACATATCATAAATTTGTCTGTGACATGTTTCGATTTTAAGTGAGTGGAATTCTGATTATAAAGATACTTCAGAATAATCTTCAATGAATTAGGAAGATGAATAATGCATATTTGCTTATTATTCATTGAAAAGTTTGGGTAGAATCATATGTATTCAGACTCACTAACCAAACATTTAATAAAGAGAAGGAAGGAATAAGAGGCAATGTCTATGTTAATTTTACTATTTTTCTCAAGTTAAAGGAAATAAGTTTAGAAATGAGTCATTACACTTATATATAATTTTTCAATAATGAGCAACACTTGTGTATTCTTTATATAAAGTATGTTAACTTAGCAAATTTTCCTTCTATGAAAAATTCCTTGCACACTCTCTTTTTCATGAATTTCAAAGAAAATTTAGATTAAATACACTTAAAATATGTGAACAATGAAATTAAAAAGAACTTACATATTTTCATTTTAAGAAAGAAATTATAAATTTGAAAATAAGAATACCTAGGAAAGGATCTTGGGCCACCATTATTCTGTTTGGATATTGTCATTCACAGTCTTTTCAAGGTTCAATTTGCAAATCCATAAAATGTGACTACATTAGTAACATTCATCATATGGTTATTGTGAAGATTGTATCAATTAATATATGTTAAGTTGCTCAATGAAATAGAACTATCACAGATATTCATGGTAATATTTTGAAGAGATTATTTTTCTCATAATGACAGATTCACGATAAACAGTTCTTTATTTGATACATTGCCAAAATACACAAAATCTGGCCTGAAATAGATAAGTTCTCAACTTCAGGGTTATTTCTAGGACACTAGAGTTCCAGAAAGAGAAAGTGGAATTCTACCACTTGCCCCTACCAAGGACACTTCCAAAGAACAAATCATGTATGACTATGGGGAACTTAGGATAAGGAAATACTCTCAGTAAACAGTCAGGGTTCATTGAGATCAACAGAAAAATCTGGCCAAGTATGAAGCAGAGTATAGAATCATCTACCTCCTAGTCATCTTACCTCAGGCACAAGAACTGAAAGAAAGCAAGGTCCTACTGGAAAGAAAGGAAGGGCAGAGATGTTTGTTGAACAGACGATCACGAGTGTTTCCACATTAAATATTGTTTTGTATAAATTATTGTATTTGATCATAATGTTAATTTGTATTGTAGAAATAGATGTCAATTCTAAGTTCTTACAAATGTAGGTATTTTCATATATTCTTAATGTTATTATTTATATCAAATGTGCTTTTCATTGCAGTCATTATTTACTTTCCTCTAATTTTTAGACACTTATGGGACCTAGTACTTTAAGGTGGTAGATTAAGAAACATTTCAAAAGTGAAAAAAATTACATCATTTTAGTTTCATAAAATACAAGATAAATCTTCAAAGTTACATGTAGGTTATGAAAAGTTCATAGTTATTAGTTGTTTAAAACCTGAATATTAACAGTCCCAAAAGATGGAATGAACAGAAATACATATAGCAAAAGAAAGAGTGTAGATTATTCGGCAAAGTATAATTTGCATACATTTTTAGAAACAAATGATTTAAATAATTTCTATAGATTAATAAATAATGTTCAATAAAACACAATGTACAAATAATAAATCATAGTGAAAATTAAAATTAATTTTCCAAGATGGATAAGAACTCAATTCTCCCAAGAAATCACTGAAAGAGAATACATAAAAATTATCTGTGTGACTTTCAAGTAAACAGCAAGACATTCTTTATAATGTATAAATTTTCCCGAGTTAAGATATATCATTATTATTTATTATAGTGAACTGATATATAGTCCAAATGAAATGAAAACATTTTAATTGAATTTAGATTATATTATATGTATCATACATATTATACGATAAATATGATCTATACATATTATTATTATATAGTTACCATTATATGAAGACTAATTAGTGGAAAACACTAAGAAATGTTTTGTTATAAAAATTGTCAAATCACTTTATATATTAAACTCCTCATATTCATATTTTACACTGAGTATTATAAAGCAAATCTAAATAGTTTTTCATTTTACTCTAAATATATCAGTGAAGAGTATCAAATAGTACCCTATTTGAGGAAGACTTCTGATATAACTTCATGCCATGTCACATCTGACATTATTATTAGTCTTTATATTCAAATAACATACCAGTACATCGATACATTTTTCTCATTTTTTTGAATATATTGTTTTGTTTGCTTTGGAGTCCTGTTTTGTGGTTTTGTTTGTTCTATAGCACCCCTTCTGCCTAACTTCTGTGTCATTAAATGCTTGCCATTTAATGGGACATGTGTTTATAGGCCAAATTAGATTTTCTTGGTGTCCTATATGTCATTGCTCTATGCACTATGTTTCCTGCAATTTGGTAATAAAACAGAATTTAATTGGATTTTAATTTAATTTAATTTATTCAGATAGTTCTTACAGTTTGTGTTTCTTATTGCATTATACATGGTGTTACTCTTGTCACCTTTACTGGTGATAATAAGATTGATAAGTGGGTTCAAGTTCTGTCAAACTAAATCTTTATTATAAATGTTTCCTGTCAAACTTAACTTTTGATTTAGTTTTTCACTTAATGTCTTAATCATTTTAAAAAAATTTTGGTTTGAAAATGGTAACTTGAAAAAAAGTCTAATATTTTCTTTCTGTTAAATAACTAGTTTTATTTTATGAACTGATTTATTCCTCTCCAACTTTTTGGTTACCCTAGTATAGAGTTCATAAAGTAATGGCTGAATGAATATGTGCTAAATTGGTTCCTTTTTTTTAAAATTTGCTACTAAGTTCTCTCAGTTTGTAGTAGCTACTTCTATGGATCCTAAAAGTTATCTACATATAGACACATATATGTATGTGGTTAAAACTTACAAATAGATAATATTTGTCCTTATCATTTCACTTTTTTAAAAAATATTTTTTAGTTGTTGATAGACCTTTATTTTATTTATTTATTTCTATGTGGCACTGAGAATAAAACCCAATGCCTCACACAGGCAAGGCAAGCATTCTACCACTGAGTTACAACTCCTTTGTTTAATTACTTTTTTATCTGTTAAGGTTTTTAATTTTTCCTTTTCTTTTTTTTCTTTTTTTTATTTTTTTACATTTACATAGGGTAATGATGTTTATTTTATTTTTCCCCTCCCCCCACCCCTCCCACCCCTCTTTTCCCTCTACACAGTCCTTCTTTCCTTCATTCTTGCCGCTCTCCTTAGCCTAACTCTAAACCTAACCCTAAACCTAATGCTAGCCCCTCCCACCCCCATTATATGTCCTCATCCGCTTATCAGCGAGATCATTCGACCTTTAGTTTTTTGAGATTGGCTTATCTCACTTAGCATGATATTCTCCAATTTCGACCATTTGCCTACAAATGCCATAATTTTATCATTCTTTTTTGCGGAGTAATATTCCATTGTATAAATATGCCACAGTTTCTTTATCCATTCATCAACTGAAGGGCATCTAGGTTGGTTCCACAATCTGGCTATGGTGAATTGAGCAGCAATGAACATTGATGTGGCTGTATCTCTGTAGTATGCTGATTTTAAGTCCTTTGGGTATAGGCCAAGGAGTGGGATAGCTGGGTCAAATGGTGTTTCCATTCCAAGCTTTCTGAGGAATCTCCACACTGCTTTCCAGAGTGGCTGCACTAATTTGCAACCCCACCAGCAATGTATGAGTGTTCCTTTTTCACCACATCCTCGCCAACACCTATCGTTGCTTGTATTCTTGATAATCGCCATTCTAATTGGGGTGAGATGAAATCTTAGGGTAGTTTTGATTTGCATTTCCCTTATTACTAGGGATGTTGAACATTTTTTCATATATCTGTTGATTACTTGTACATCTTCTTCTGTGAAGTGTCTGTTCATTTCCTTAGCCCATTTGTTGATTGGATTATTTGTATTCTTCGTGTAGAGTTTTTTGAGTTCTGTATAGATTCTGGAAATTAGCGCTCTATCTGAGGTATGGTTGGCATATATTTCCTTTTCATTTGTCAAAATTGTGAACTAATTTATCTAAAAACAAACTAAATAGCAGTAGTAAGAGAGGACTTAATATCTTTTCCACTACTTTTGAAGAAATGCCTGCAGTAGTTTGCATATTAGAAAAATGTGAATTGTATTTTAAAACATGAAGTTAAATTGTGTTTAAATAACATTTGACACCCATGGAGAAAAGCATTTGGTATTCCTCAATAAATCTACTGACATAATGAATTACATGAGTGTATTTCCTACAAGTAACTTCTTTTCCTTAAATTAAAATATTGGGTAAAGGTGTTTGAAGTTATTTATTTTATTGTATATTATTTATTATGGTACTGGAAACAATACTCAGGCTTCATACATAATGCTAGACAAAAGATCTACTATTCATCTACACCCCAACCCTTTCTTTAAAATTATTTATTTTGGCATGGGTCTTCCTAAGTTGCATAGATTTATACTTTCTGTACAGGGTTAAGTATCAAGATAAAATCAAAAGACAAAAATCAAGACAACAAAAAATGAAATCCAAAAGTGTTATACTAATGTACTGAAAGAATCATTTGTCTCTGGACAGTAATCATGTTTACTAGGGTACTTCATAGCTCATAAGAAAATAGAACTTCATCAGGCTATGTGTGTGTTTGGGAAGGAGTATAGGTATGTAATATAAAATGAGTTACCATAGAGTCTCCTATAATATATATCATTGATATACATTACTTTTAATTATAGTTTTCCTTTGCTATAACAAGATAAAAAGTGAAAAATATTCATTCCATTAAATTAAAATCACCATTTTCATTGTTTAAAATTCCTGAAGAAAATAGGAAATTACTGAATGACTGGATGATATTCCTTACTTCTACAATCAAATAGATACTATAATATTTATACATTAATTTTATAATAATGTAATGTTCTTTGGAATTATATTTAATGTACTTTATAAATACTTTGAAGAAATAATTTAACATGTGTTAAAATAAACCTGCTGTTTTGTTCAAAGTTATATCAACAATTTTATTTCTATGGAAGAACGTAAAATTCTTCAAAAACCCAATGCTTTGAAACCTGAAGCTACTTCTTATACTTGATTTCATTTGCTGTTTAAACACATAGTTCCAGTACATTTTGACTACTTCAGATTTGTTTCAGTTGTATTTAAAAAGAATATAAAGCCTGAGGGCTAATGATGAACAGGAAGAGAAGCAAAATTCCACCTTCCATATTACATGCTCTTCTTTGCTCCATAAGTGGTATATATTAATTATGCTAAGTTATCTAAATTTGATTTAAACTACTTTTAAATTAAATTCATTTTAATTTATGTATAATTTAATTAATGTGTAACATTTAAAATTAAAATTATATTTTATTTTATTGAAACTTGATCCATTAAATCCCTCTGAGATAAATGTACTTCCTTGAATACAAGTCCATTATTTTGAAATACACCTTTATTTTTACATATCATATAGAAACATCTTAAAGCTAATAAGTATGTGTTTTTAAAGCAATGGCAAAATTATCACTAACTGAAATTTATTATTTCAAACCTGTCAATGCTCAGGAAATTTTTGTCTCAAAATAAATATAACAACTAATGAGTCATTTATGTGACTAACTGTATAAAAAGTGTATACCATTTTTAACTGAAAAATTAGTGTTCGATTTAATGCAGGATATCAGACACTTAGATGTTAATTAAATACAGAAGTCAGTATGGCTAATTTCTGAAGACATTGTCTTACAATGTATTATTGACTATTATCATGTATATATAATAACAAAATGTATAAATGTCAACTTTTGAGACTTTCTGGAATATATTATGTGTTCATCAATATATTAGAGCATGTGGTTTTATATGTTGAAGTGTAGATACTTATTCTGTTAAAAAATTGCTCCTCTTTGCTCATAAACTGTGCATTGTCCTCTATTATCTAAGCCTAAATGTAGTCACCAAGAGGACATTAGTTCACCAAATTTCAAATACTTGTGATATGATCAACAACTCTGTTTCCAGAATTCCCATTTCCTTCACAGTACAGCAATATACACTTGTAATTTTTAAAACTTAAAATATTGTTTGATTAATTATGGTTCACATATATTATAAATAGAACATTAGAGCTGGGGTTGTGGCTCAGTGGTAGAGTGTTTGCCTAGCAAGTATGAGGCACTAGGTTCGATTCTCAGTACCAGATATCAATCAATCAATAATTTTAAAAAGGTTCATCAACAAATAGACAATATAAAAAAAATACATTAAATGTTACTTTTAAACACCAGACCCTTCATATTGTTATTCATCACTGCTTATAAATAAATAGCTATGACACACATCTAAGTCCCATTACATTTACTTGCCATTGTCTTGTAAAATTTATAAGTATATTTTACAAGAATATTGCAGATTTCTTTGCAAGTTGCTCCGTTTTGAGTAGTGTCATCTTAAGACTTGTGCTGCAGTTTCTGAGGTACATTTCCTTTTTCCTCCATGTCTTCCTGGTGAATTCTTTCTTCCTTCACATATAATATCATATTTGATTTTCTTTATGCTTGTATTTTGAGCACAGTGCATTCTCCGTACACTGCATTGTTTGTATTTATCTGCCCAAACTATCTTATTATGTTGATTCTTGTGCTTTCTTTATTTCAGGTTATTTCAGGTTAAAGGTTATTTACTGATACTTAATAAATGCTTACAATACATAAAAGAGATTTCAAAAGGGTATTTTGCAGATTGTATGCTCTAAGGAATACTAGATTTCTATGAAATAAGATTTCCTAATTTATGCATTGATTTGTCTTTCTTCCACTTACTGTGTGATACCCTCCCAAACTGTAAATAGTTTTGTTGTTAAAAGATTATAGGAAATTAGCCAAATGTTATTTTAGCATGCTCAAATTTTAAACTTTTATTGACTATTAAAAGTGGGCTAGGCTTGATATTAAACATAATTTGAATATTCACATTTGGTTTATTCAAATGTGGGTAACCATAATCAATGTAAGAACTTAATAAATATTGGGTTTTGGATGGTGGCTTATGTTTCCGTGTATATGCAATTTCAAACATTGTGTTTTGTCTGAGTTGGCAAGTCTATAATGTGTAAAAATGGATGAGTCCAGCAAATCTATTTTCAGAGATTATTTTTCCTACTATTAGAACTAATTTCTGCTGATGTGAAAGTATTATTGCTTGACCTAGCAAGTGTGAGTGTTTAATGGACTTAGCTAAGCTAAAGCTGTGAACTGGTTATCTGAGTCCTAAACCTGAGAGCTTAGCTAATTCCCTGATAGATTTAGCTCACTCTTTTCAACTTTTTATACCAAAATGCATTATCAATAAATTGGCACTAATGATACTAACCTGCTATATAATGGTCTAGTAAGAAATAGCCAATCAATACATGTTTCTTGACATTATAAAATGTTAAATATTAACACATAAATTGTCTGATTGAAAGAAATAATATCTGTTGTTTATTTCATCTTTCTAAATGTTAGGAAAAATGCAGTACATTATTTGTTAAAATGGAATCCTACAGGAAGACAAAAAAAAAAAAAAAGGTTCTGTGGTTAATGGAACTGTAATTTAGCAGATTCCTGTTAGTACCATTTCAGTATATCAGCATGACATTGAATTGCGGAATTTTAGAGTCTGTCATAGAGTTATGATTTCACACCACATTTTGATATATAGGCTACCACATCTTCTCCACAGATGTATTTGTAGACATGCTATTTTCAATCTCTTAAGCAAAGTAAAGCACATTGTGTTCAATTTTAAAAGAATATAACATTCAAAATAAAGTTTCACAGAATTGCTAAAACTGAAAAATTATCCAATTATTTCTAATAAAATGTAAAATAGAACTTAAAGTTACATTCCAAAATTTTACAGCTGTTAATATACTGCATTCAGTGAATCTTTCATAAATTTTTTCTCAAATATAAGCTATGCAGAAAAAGTCACAAGTGTTATAATTTAACATAGCATTCTCAAAAAATATCAGTGCACTTTTATTTTTTAAAGTTCATATTGCAGAAATATTTCTCTCTTTGAAATCGTTAGGCTGATAAATATTTTTTCTTAGATCAGTTTTTAAAATAATTTAGATCTGATAATTTTTGGTAATGTTCCTTTTAACTACAAAACAAATAGAAACACTAGTGAGCATCCATCATCAATATTTTACTAGAAAGGTATTCTTATAAATCAACATAAATAAATGAAAATACATATCACTAACATCACACACACACACATACATAATTTATTGCTTATTTTCTTAAAATTTTGCTACTGAAATGACAGAAATGATTCTTTACTAATGAAACTTAGTCATTAAGTTATACATTAAAGTCATAACACTGAGTCTTCTGGGTAAATATGTTTTACCAAAGTAAGAAAATATTACTTTTTAAAACCTTTCTATTGCAAGAAAATTCTTTTATAATATTTTCATTCCTTTATACTTTATACTTCATGTTTCACATATTTTGAAGATCATCCCATATTAAGAGCTGTAAATATTTCTAAATTACCAATTTGAATGCATACTGTTTCCTTTTGGTAAATGAACCTCCAAATAGCTTATTTCCTAAGGATAGACAAACAACTGTTTCTAATGTTCTTCTAATTATATTTCTGCAATATAATACTTGTACACATATAATTTTTTCACTTTTGTTAGTACATTTACAGGGGAAAATGCCTGCAACTGATAGAACTGTTAAGAACTAATGTGCGTGGGTACATGTTCTTATTTTACATGGTATAGATACTTGGAAGTAAAGCAGCTGAATCATATGTACACATACTTGTGATTTTTCAAAATATTTTCAAATATTTTTCTAAATGTTATACATGTTACATTTCCACTACATGTGCATATAAAGATATAAATAGGCATTCATAGCAGACTTATTTTGGGGGGACAATAACCAAGGACTGGAAACAACCCAAATTTTGTCTAACAGATAAATGGATAAAGAACTAATATACCCATAAAATTGCTGTTCAGCAATTAAAGGGAATAGAATATTAAATATACTCTAACAGCACTGATGTATTCTAGAATAATTACTCTGTGTGAAAGAAACTGAACAAAAAAAGAAAAATGCAAACAGTATAACTCTGGTTCTCAGAAATGCAATCTAATCAGAAATCAGATTAATGGTTGGTTGGTCATGAAAGACTGGGAAAGGGATATGTCAAGAAGGCATAAATTGGAAATAGTGGTAGATATATTCATCTGCTTGATTTTAATGATAGGTTCATAAATGTGAATACATTTCAGATCTAATCAAATTGTAGTTTTTCAATGTGTGCAATTGTTTGCATATAAATAATAATTCGATAAATCAATTAACATATAAATATACTTCAGTGCAAAATACAATTAAATAAATTTTCAGAACATTGTTAATCATAGCAATAGATTCATGTCCTCTTTTGTACAGGTCTGCAACAAATGAAGAAGCTTGAAGCAGAATGTAGTTCCAGGCCTGAACTTTCATTGAGAAAGTCTTGTTATTAGAAAAATATATAAATAGAACAGCTCTGCTTAATCACACTCTACTTATCTTGTGGCAGACCAAGGGCAAATAGTTCTCAGACCTGCTGAGACCTACAAATCACAATTTCAGTAGCATTTGGAAAATTGCAAAATAAACTTTTTACTATACTAAAATGTCAATGTCAACTTTATCATGTGCTAAAATGTGTCTGTGTGTATATCTCTATCTCCATCCATGTATAATCATATATACATGATTTTATTTCAAACTTTATCTTGTTTCATTGATTTTCTTTCTCTTCAAGCTCCATTATCATACCCCCCAAGTCCTGAAACAACCTTTAATATCTGTTAATATCTGTACATTTTTAATACTAGCTTTTAAATTTACTACATACTTGTTTTTTTTCTAATTTATATTTAGAATAGGTTTCTGTAGTTCTAAATATAAAGTCTCCCTCAAAGTTTTCTGGGATCATATTAGACTCTCTATATGATCTGAGCAAAAACTGATGTATTTCTCATACTGACATTTCATAACAGAGTATTTTTTAATTCAAGATTTCTTCTTTGACATTAAGGCTATTTAAGACTTCTTCACTTAGATATTTCACATATATCAATATTAATTTTAGGTATCCAATCATATTCTTGGTAATAAAAATTACATCATACATTATACACTTTATGTCATGTTGTCCCTTAATTAATTTAATTATTCAACAAATAGTCAGAACCCATTTTGTTCCTGGCACTGTTCTTATCACTGGGAATAAGTGAGGGAAGAAAAGAAATAAACTTGTCTTGCACAGATAACATTTGGTCCAGCTAGACAACCTAAATTAAGCAAAATAAACATGTTTAGAAGTTGAAGTTTTAAATTGTTCTGCCTGTAAATGCTTGGCTATGGTGAGTCTTGCTAAAAATACTAAATGTACAAGGTAGTCATCTAGATACCTAAGGAAGACTATTTTAAGCAGAATAAAGAGCAGGTGTGGGACAACACTATTAATAGAAGTTTTGAGTAATATTAAGATGATCCATCTGCCTAGACCAAAGTGTAAAATTATGTTCTAAGAACTAATAAGAGTAGTAATTCTGTAGCACTTTTGATTCTGATTAAAAGGGGAAGCCACTAGATTGCCTTTAATGGAGGATTAGCCATATATATATATATATATATATATATATATATATATATATAAAACGTTTTGGGAAGGTCATTTGGAGAATTATTTTGAGCATACACTTAAGGACATGAGACTAGAAATTGTGAAAATAGTGATAAGGTGATTAAAAGTCTATAAGGGAACATGGTGGTTTAAGTCAGGATAATATCAATGGGTTTGGTGGGAAGTGATTCAGTTCTGGGTAGACAGAGTTTTTCTGACACAGTAGACATATGCAATTAAAAAAAAAAAAAAGACTGACCAATAAAGCATGGGTGTAGGTGTGTGAGATTTAGGAGAATGATGTTACTACAAGCTGTGATAAGGAAGATTGAAGGAGAGAGTTGGAAAAAAGTATCAGTAGTGAAATTTGAGTATGCTATGTTTGAGGTTGCTACTATGAATCCCAAGAGAAGTGTCAAGTAGGTAGTAAGAAACAGCAATAAATTTAAGGAACACTTGGTTGATGTCATCCACGCCTGAATGGTATATGAAAAAGGAGACCATGTAAGATAAAGAAAAAATAGGTTTAGATTGAAAAATAAACAAAGGGCTGATCCCTAGGACAAGGTACAGTTGAGAGAAATAAAAACAGAAAGGTCATCCAAAAAAAGTCATAAATGGAGATGAATTGTCCAGGAAGTCAAGAAAATACATATTCACAGAGGAAAAATAATTGGCTACTCCAAATGCTCACAGGTAGTTTAAGAAGGATGACAACAGAGCAGTTACCATCATATTTAGTAAAGTGGAGGTAATTGGTGACCTTAATCAGAGCACTTTGGATAGAATGCAGAGGATGAAATATGACTTTAATGAACTGAAGACAAGTTTAGGCAATTCTTTCAAGTAAAAATGAGATAAATGCAGCCATAATTAGAAGGGTAGGCAGAGACCAAAGTCACTTTTATCTTTATGCACTAATGGTAATGATTCAGTCAAGAGGGGGAAAATGATAAAGAGGGAAATGTGAGGGAAAAAAAAGGAGACAGAATCTAATAAATATTTGCAGTTTGTTCCTATCCAGTTTCTTAAAGCTGCAATCCCAATAATAAGGAGAAAGGGCAGCCAAGTACCTAACTGTGGATGCAGGTAGATGGATCTAAGAAATTAGTTTCACTGTGAATTGGGCAGTCAGGTACTCGGGAGAAATAGAAAATTGAAGAAGGGGATTTCAGAGTTTGAATTAAAAGGACACCATTTTAAAAAATGAAATAATGGACTAAGAAAATAATGTAAGAGTACTAAGCAACATTAAAGGTCCACTTAAGATTATAGAGCATCAATTTGAAATTTAGAACTCTCTACATAATTGTGTATACTTTTATTTTTATTTCATTACATTTCTTTTTTTCAAACCATGGCTATGTGTCAGGCCAGGCATGGGATTGGCATAGCTGAATTTAACCATGGTTTTGTTTTATCTATTAAGTTCAAATATAAATTTTATTTTCTAAAAATGAATTTTGTATTTTCTTTGAAAGACAACATTGTCTTCCTCCAAAATGCATGTTTTGAAGCCCTAGTCCCTCATATGGCTCTATTTGGAAACAAAGTCTTTAAAGAGATAATTAAGGGATGAGGTCATAGGATGGACCTAATGCAATAAGCACTACTGTCCTCATAAGATTAAAAAAAAACAGCACCAAAGAGCTCAATTTACACTTGCACAAAGAGGAAAGTCATGTAAATACAGAGTGAGAGGAAGTTAGGAAGAGAGACAAGTGTGCCGGTACCTTGATGTTAGGTTTTTGGCCTTCAGAGTGGGGAGACAGTAAATTTCTGCCTTTTAAGTTAACTAGTCATGGTAGTTTCTCGTGGTATCTTTGATCAACTGATTCACTAGCCACTTTACTTATATTTATTTATTCATTTTATTTAAAATGTTATCTTTTGCAAGTAACACCCCCCCACCCCATTTTTTATGATATCATTACTGGTTAATACCTGTATTACAATGCTAAATAAATGATATCACAATGACTACATTTGTCTTTTTCTTGAATTTTAAAGGAAAGCTTTCAGTACTTCCCCAGTTAATATAACACTTCTTTCCAGGTTGATAGTCATAATTTTATTTGATTTGAATGTATTATCTAGCTTCCTCTCATTTGTTATTTTTAATTAAGAAAGAATGAATAATTTTAACATGTTCAGTACATAAGAGATAATATGATTTAAGAAAGAAAATATCAATTATACACTCAATTCAGTTAAGACACTGAAAAAGCTAAAAAAAGAGGTGGTCCCATCCTTACATGAAGAAATCTAAAGAGGTATTAATTAACAATTTGTGCATGTGTGTGTGTGTGTCTGTGTGTGTGCACACGAATGCATGTGTGTAAACATCACAGAATTGAAGTCACAGGAAAAAATGTCCTTCTCAAGAAAGGGAGGTACAGGGAGACACAGATTTTAGAATTTGGTTATAGGAAAGAGAGTACAGCCACTAGACCCATTTAAAAAAAAAACAAAAAAAAAAAAAAACAAAAAACTAACAAACAAAAAAAAGAAAACAGAAGACATTTGACAATTCCTGAAAACCGAGTCTAGGCTAGTGAGATATGAAAGGCATGTTTCACAGTTATGGGTGTATGGGTGTATTTTCACATTTTTTGTATATTTTCAGTTTCTCACTAGGAGGATTCAGGAGTATCTGGAGAAATATTACCTCATTGTGCTTACTGAGTAGATGGAGAGAGGCAGCAGACACTGAAATTTGAACAGGCTCATCTCCCTTTTAATCTATAGGCAAACGCATATGCTTGGAGGGGGATGGTGATATTCCATTGCAGGTGTGGGAAGGGCACAACCTGCCTGTGAAGACAAAATATTAATTATCCCAGGAAGGGCTAGAAGAAATAGACGGGAGCACTGAAGAATAACTGCTGCAACCAGGAAAGGACAGAGGGTGCAGGGATAGTACTCTCTCCAGAGGAGGTACAGAATATTTGTTTAGGGCAAAGCCATACCTAAAATATAAGCCCACTGCACATTCCAAATTGAATTGTATTCATATTATTACAGTGTGTTGCCCTCCTCCAATCCTACTATCATATTCACAGGCTTCCAGTATTAACAGGGCATTATAGGTAAGAAAACTGCAAGGAACACTCTCTAAGAAAAATAAAGGGAAGACAAGACAAAATGGAGTGAAAACAAGGACACTAGAGAACATTCAAGCCTTTATGTCTTCAGTTACAAACCTCATTAAACAGTGTCCAACTCTTATCCAGAGTAACGTTAATCTTCACACTAAAGCCCAACTCGCCTTATACCTGGTGCAACATGTCTGTCTCTCAATAAAAAGTCACAAGGCATTTCATAAGACAAGAAAAAATAAAGAAACAAAGAATGATAAGAATCAGACTCGGATACTACAATAATATTGTAACTATTGAGCAGAAAAAAATGTTTGAAACCACAATATGCTAATTCTGATAGAAAGGGTGAGACAATTTTTTAGAAATATGAATACTATAAGAAAGAAAAGTTCAGTGGATTAGACAAAGGGGAATGAAAAACTGGAGAAGAGGAAGAGAAAAGAGAGTGGAATGAATCTGACATAACTTTCTTATGCACATAAATGAATACACCACAGTGAACCTCACCATCATGTACATCCACAAGACTGGGATCCTAATTAGAATAAGATAGATTCCGTGCTTGCATAAGTATATAAAAATAGATTCTACTATCATGTGTAACTAAAAAGAACCAAGAAAAATATTTTTTTAAAAAATATTGGCCAGGTCAGAAATCAAAATCCCAGTGACATAAAAGTATGGTTTCTAGGATCTCATCAATAGATTTGATATGGTGGAGGAAAGAATTGGTAAGTTGGATGAAAGAGAAGTAACAATTAACTAAAAAGAAAAAGAGAAAAAATAATTGTAAAAGAAAATTGCAATCCCAAGAGTTTTGGTATAAAAAATAATTGGTGTGCTATATATCAAATTAAAATCCCATATAGAAGACCAAGAGAGAACACTTCAGAAAAAATATGTGAGAATTCTCACCAAAATCATATACTATTATGACAAACAACAAACATTTAGTTTTATTTACTTGAAAAAAGTACATTTAATTATCTGTACCAGTTTATATATTACTAATTCTAATTTTATACATAAATATCTCCATCTAATTTTCTGATTATATTAATTGGAATTTATTCATTTGTATTTTTCTTTAATTTTCCAAATAAATACCTCTCTTTATCTTCATTTGTCTTGTTTTATGATAACTCTGTCTTCATATGATTAATTATTTTATTTTGAATACTGAACAAGGTAAAGAAAAATTTGTCTACTACTTGTATATATTTCCCCCATTATACTTTAGGAAATCTGCACATTTTTAAAATATGAGGAAAACTTTCAAATATTCCCAATATACAGGATATAAATATGATTTGGGTAAGCCAAATAGGCAGTGTCACCAGGTACTCACAGCTTCAATTGTATACAGCATTACCCCAGGATACTTAGATATCAGAAGAATAATATGAGTTTGTATGTGTCAGTGAAACAGGAATTCGTCAATCCATATTATTGTATAGGATATGCACATTCAAGAACTACTGCTGATGGCATCAAGCTTAACAGCTAACTCAAGATCCACCATATTGGCACAGATTTTTAATTTTTAAATCACAAAGATGAAGATGACAGATCCAGTAGCAGATCAGATTAACTGCAACAGACACTTGCTGTCCTGTGCAACAATTCTGGATCTGGAAGGACAAACAGAACTTTAAATGCCCCTTCCTGCACCATTCAGAGTCTAAGGTGGTTCTTCTTCAATTAAGTGAGAGAATTGTTATTTTCCCTTCACCTTCACATGATTTATGAATCTAATTCCAGTAGCTAAAAATTTAATTTTTTTAAATTAACCACTAGTTGGGATCACTTAACACTGATTGTTACCCAGGAAGTGACTAAGAGAGGAAATACTTTGGAGGACCTCCAAGTTAAGGGAACAAAATGTCATACAAATGTGTGTGAACCAGGAGGTGAGCACATTATTTTTTTTTCTTGCAATTTTTGCTATAACATAATGCCTAAGGTTGGTAAGAGGAATAGAACTTGTCATCAAACACTTTAGTTATCAGTTAATTATTGGATGGCTTCGGTAACCAAAGATTCAACATTGACACAATATAGATGGCCCGGGAAGGATATATGGGGCAAACATTAACCTTGAAAGTCAAATGTATCTTGAAGGAATCAGCTAATCTTACAAGAACAGAAATAATATAACTTTAAAAGAAAAAGTCAAAGTCTTGAAACACCCCTGGTTGACCCAAGAAAGAAAAAAGATTAGATTTGATTGGTTTACCAGAAAACGACACCTTCTATATTATGACCTCCTTTAGCACATGACAAATGGGACAGATATGAGTACACACAAGTTGTATATATATGTTAGATGCCTTTGAATTAGAATCACAGTTCTTGCTTTTGTGTCTATTCTATGGTAGTAGGTACTTTACCAAGTTAGGTAGTATCTGAACAGTGCAGACATGAACAGAAGCTTTGATTTCAGTTAAATTAATCAGAAAGAAGGACCTTAATTATTGGCATTCACATGTCAATACATAACTCAGTGTATCCAATTAGCAGTAATTAATTTTCATTTAGGGTTCTCAAGAAAGGACATTTTCAATCTGCCAGTTTTTACTTTTTTAGGTAACATTCCTAAAATCTAAACATTGCTCCAGGTGAAGAATAGTAAGTTTTCTCTAATTAGATTAACTTCAACCTCTCTAAATGAAGAAATGCAAGTAGAGTAAATAAGCTGCACCCTTGAACATGCTCTTTTTTCATTGGTCTGCAAAGTTTCCAACTGAAACCTTTATTTGTGAGCCATCAAAACCAACTTGAACCACTCTAAAATAAAGACATCAAATCAGACAACCATAAGCTCTCTACTGAACAAGTGTTTAGTTTTAATAAAAATCATTTATCACATTTAATAGTTTTTTTTTAAAGGAACATACATAGTGGTTTTGTCAGGGAAGTAACAATCCGAAATCCCACGAGGAATCTCTTAGTAGAGGTTATTTCTCTTGCTAGAAACCCCAATGGGAAAAAGCATTAGTCATACTTATGTTCATTGTCTCCACTATGTATAATAAACTGGGCCTCCTTACAGCGGTGGGGGTTGTTGTAGAGACACAATTTTTCCTTAACTGCCAGAAGTCCTGTTTTAGTCAGTTTTTTCTATGTTGTGACTAAAAGTATCTGATCAGTGCAGTTATAGAGGAAGAAAAGTTTATTTGAGGGCTCACAGTTTCAGAAGTCTTAGTCCATAGAAGAATGGCTCCATTCTTAGGGACTTGAGGTGAGACTGAACATCATGGAGGAATGTGTGGCGGAAGGAAGAAATTCACATCATCAAAAAGTAGATACAGTGAGAGTCTCTATTCTCCAGATACAAAATATATACCCCAAACCATGCCAAATTCTCATCTCTTTCAGCCACACCCTATCACTTCATTTACCACTCATTAAATCACTGATTAGGTTAAGACTCTTACAACCCAATCATTTCTCTTCTGAACCTTTTTGCTTTTCCTCACACGTAAGCTTTTGGGGACCACCTCATATCTAAATGGTAACAGGTCCCTATTATGAATTTACTTACTTAGTCCAAAGAAATATTCAGCAAAGCAAACTCTAAATTCTGTAAAGCTTTGTTAACAACTTTTGTTGGCAGAGGTGTGATAAAACCACAATCTCCTCATCAATACCTACACTTTTGACATGCTGTTACAATATGAATCTAGAATGACCCTCAACTCTTATGTCGAAGACTTGGTCCCCAGTGCAGCAGTGTTCAGAGGTAGAACTTTTGGGAAGTGCTTGGGTAACAAGGGCTCTGACCTCATTTGTGAATTAATCCATTGATAGCTAAATAAATTACAGGGAGGTGGTGGAAAATATAAGCAGGTGGGCCAAAGTTGGAGGAAGTAGAAAATTGGGGGCATACCTTCTGGGACTGTATTTTCTCCATGACCTTTTCTTCTCTGTCTTTCTTTGCTTCCAGGTTACCATGAATTGAGAAACGTTCCTCCCCCACTCCCTTCTTTTACTATGTTCTGCCTCAACTGAGGCCCAGAGCAATAGAGCCAGCTCACCATGGACAGAAACCTTGAATCAAACATAAACCTATCCTCCTTCGAGTTGTTTATGTGTATGTTGGTCACAGTGACAAAAAGCTGACTAACACACATGCCAACTAATAGACCATCATTTATCTATCATCTATCTCTAGTTGTCTTCTATTTAAATCTTTAGCTATTAGAAGATAGAGGACTATGCTAAACCCCATTCTACCCACTGGAGGAACATGGTAGAGAATTTGTCACTGCTGCTTTACATATGCCCTAGTCCTAAATAGAACAACCCCTCACCTTATGAGTGTCTATAGGACAAGTTGTAATACCTCAGTCCCTACTACACATTTCCACAATAGCACATTGAATCCCATGCTTCTCTGGGAGAAGCTGTGCTGATGACTTGGGTTCCTATATTTAATGCAACCAAAGAAGTTGAGTCCTTGCTTATCTTGAGTTTCCTCAGAATTCCAAGCTATTTCTTTAAGTTCCCGAAGTCTTGGTAGAGAAGAAAGGCAGCATCAGGAGTCACAAAGATAGACAGAAAAAGAGGAGGGGGCACTCAGTTCTAGTAAACAAACTTTTCATTAACTTTTAGGTTCCAGTGGCTGCACACTCACACTCAATAAACACCTTAGTTTTAGTCCATTAACAGCTCTACATCATTATTGTTGATATTACTTATTTTAACTTGGGTATCCTTTAACTTGGTTTCTCAGACCATTGTAATAATAACACTTTTTCCTCCTCCCTCCAAAAGGAGAGCAAATAACAACTAAGGAGAGTATCAACTAATTAGGAGGCTGATTTCAATTCAACCTCTCTCCATTTAACCTCTAAATATTCATTAACAGATGGGTAATGGGAGATGTTTACTTCTTATTCTCTTCCCACTTGATTGAGAATATTCACTAATTCTGGCAAGAATTATATACATTTCCTCTGTCTTTTCTCTTCTAGAAAGCCATACCACCAAACTTTCCAAACATCTCATCCTTCTCACCAAACCAACCAAGAACTCTGCAGGGTATGAGAGTATATTTTCCTTAAAAGACAGGAAGTTCTTCTGTTCCTATTTTGTGGATAAGGAAAAAAGTCATGAGGTTCCTAGGTTGGTAGAAAAATGCTTTATAATCAATAACAAAAGCAGTACTCAGAGTTTCATGTTGTTCATTTTTAGTTTCTCAGGTCCCCATGTTCCAGGCAAAAAGCCCATTGTGAACACATGCACACCCAGTAGATTGCATTACATAATAGGAGCACTGAGCTTTTGCAGTAGTCACATTTGTAAGAAATTGACGTGAGTCTGATTTTCATTTGAGCATTAAAATAATCTCATCCCTCAAAATAGCTTTGTGTAAGCACAGAAGTGGCCTGAGTAAAGAGAAGACTGGACCTTGCACTTTTGTCTTTCCCAACAAGAATGTACCAGGACACTTAGGGCTCCTAGCAGTTTACCTCTCCCTTCAATGAATTTAGGAAAGCAACCAAAGCAACATGGTGACATCACAGTCTAACTGGCTAATATTGGACAATTAGATCTAGGAAAAAAACAATAATGCTAAAGATAGATAACTTGAATCCTAGTAACCTGATTTTAATACTCAGTTCCTATGAATTCATCTTCAGATTTAATAGAAGAACTGTAGAGCTCAGAGGCATTGAAATGATGAAAATGAATAAGATATGTGAGAGGTTGGTAAACCATAACTCACAGGCCAGTTGCCTGTTTTGGTGGAATACAGTCATTTACTTATTTGTCTGTGGCTGGAGATTTTTGTTTTGTTTTGCTTATGTTTGTTGTTTTTGTTCTCCTTTATTTGCTTGTTTTGGTTTCTTTTTTTTCCCCCTAAATGCAGAGGTGTGTAGTTCAGAGACAGTATGAGCTACAGATTTAAGCTATTTATTATCTGTATTATCTGGCTTTTTAAGTAACATATTTGCTCACCTCTGATATAAATTTACATGTATATATAAGAAAATGAAAAATTTTGAAATTTTATAATTCTCCAAGTCACAGTTTTTACGGGGTACTGGCCACTTAAAAAAAAAAAAAAAAGACAACAAAATTTTAACTCCATGTTCTTAATATTCTTAACTACATTCTTGTGGCTTTTTTTTTTTTCCTTTTCTCCCAGTATTAGGGTTCAAACAACCCAAATCCTTTCACCTCTGGGCAGTGCTCACTCGACCGCTGCCCTTAATGTGAATTTAGCTATCCGAACTCTGTTTTTAAGATGAAACATCAATGCTGGGTGCCATACAAGACTAAACAAGAAAAGGTGAGAAGAAAAGCTGACCAATATTTAGGCAGGTTGGTCACAGAGAAAAGAATTTCTGGAATAAATCATATGCAATGCTAAACTAATTTGGGTATGCATGGACTGTTAATATAAGCAGTTGAAAGATGCCTGAGGCTAGCCTAAGGTCAAAGCCACTAATGTGAGGGAAAATCATCAATAAATGATATTTTTTATGATATTTTAATTAAGCTCATCCTGTCACAATATGAATTGTAAATTTGACCTTTAGTATCAAACAAATTTATTATATGCATATGGCATTTCCTCCATGTAAATTCTAAAGTAAAAAATAAAATAATATTCCTCATACTATTTCAACAATAAGATCATAGTTGAAATTGTCAGTTTAGCTTTTTATATGATTTTTATTGTAAATGAAGCTAGAAAATGCATTAGATTCATGTTTTGCATTGCAAGTGATATAATTTGGAATGTGTGTACTCTTAGAAATTAGTCAATGAGAAAATTATTTTTTGTTTTGAGTTTTAATTAGTAGTTATATTTTTAAAGGAAGAAAATAAATTTTTAGATACCATTCCCGGTTATATTAGAATGTATTTCATATTTTTTACAGTAGAAATTTCATAGAAGCTTCTTTAATGATCAAAAGAGATTTTTCTCCAATCCAAGAAACCACAGACTTCACTCTTTCCAAAAAAAAAAAAAAGAGAGAGAGAGAGAGAACAATTATTTAGAATTCTTACAAGCATAAAACTTCATATGTTTTTTTAATGACTAAGAATTCCCAAAGGATTGTATTTTCTGACCTACCATATATTTTCTTGATGAGGCAAATAAATCTTGTTGCATAGTGAAGCTAGAAGTCCTCTGTAGGGAAATCCCCATCTGTTACTGTATCCTCAACATACTGTTGCAGCCAGTTTTAAAATTAATAACCACCAAAAATAATCATATGCCTAATGACATTTTTAAAACCTATTTTTCAATTGTTTTCACACAGCATTACATTTTCATAACATTTTAAACTAAATTTTATATTTGATTCCATTGATATTCTGAAATTAATGAATTAATTCATATTAATGAAGAGACTTTTATGACATTAGTTGATCCATATACCTCTCTATATTCCCATTTTATTTACCATTCTCTTGTCCATATCCTACATATTTTATGGGAAAATAAGCATTGCATCACTAGCTTTCCTTAGACTCTAACTTGCAGACAACAGATCAGGACTTCTCAGCCTCCACATTCACATGAACCAATTCTTCATAATGATTTTTTTTATAGATAGGAAAATAGATGTGTGTGGGCACACACACACACACACACACACACTTATTCTGAGAACTATATGCAGGAAGAAAAAAAGGGGCTAGTTGACTTACAACTATCCAAGAACCATCCTGCAGTCATGTCAACAATTTTGAGATGATCCAAAACATGGAATGTATTTCTATTTATTTAGGTCTTCCTCTCCAGAATATTTTTCAACTTTCACAGTAAATATTAACTTTGTTACATTTTTCTTTAGTATTTGATTTTTTTGATACTATTTTAATGGAATTATTTTCTCAATTTCTGTTTCGTAAGTTATAGGAAAAGGAATTGAGGAATACATTTGTTATAAGTCTATTCAGATGGCCTATTTCCATTTCAGTCAGGTTTAGATATTATCTTTTTTTAGGAATTTACACAGTATATATGACAAGTTGTACGCCCACTACACAGGTGACGTTCTTCAGATATTTAATGAATATATTCTTTTACTTTTTAACCAAGGTCACTCTGTTCAGATCCTCTCCTAAAGACTAGAGATAAGGGAAGTGGCCAGCTCCCCCTCTCCATTTCCCTCATTACCACATCCTTCAGAGAACTTCATATCCCACCACAAGCTTTCCAAGGCACTGATCAGTGTTTAGGTCAACAATACTCAATATCAAAAGATTGTTTTTGATACTGATTTATTTTACTCAGTAATTTGCAGTTAAATTTACTACATATATTTTCATGACTTGATAACTGATTTTGGTCACTGAATGATAGTTAGTTTATGGTTGTACAAAATTTATTTATCTATTTACTCAATAAAGAAAATCTTTGTTGCTTCTATATTTTGACATATGTGAAGAAAGAAATTACAAAAATTCATGTACAGGTGTCTACGTGGACATAATTTTTGAAATTATTTGAGTCAATAGAAAGGAATACAACTTCTGAATAATATGGTAAGAGTATGCTGAATTTCTGTGAAACTGTAAAACTATTTTTTGAAGTTATTTATCTGCATTCCCACCAGCCATGAATAAACATTGCTGTTACTTCAAATCCTCATCAGAATTAACGTTGTCAGTAGTTTGGATTTTAGCCATTTGAACATTTTTATAAGTGTCTTTTTGCTCTATTAATTTGCAATTCCCTAAAGACATATATGATAGTGCACATCTTTTCATACACATTTTGCCATCCATATATCATCTTTGGAAAGCTCTCTGGATCTTTAGCACATTTTTACCCTTTATCAAAGAGTTTCTGTATAATTTGAAAGCTGAGAAAATAATATTTCTTTAAGAGAAAATCACTAAAAACAATTAAATTTAATTGTAACACTATGAGCTGAAGAAAAGAGAATTTTATTTTGTATGACTTTTTAGACAAAATTATAATGTATTGATTATCTTAAGCAAGTATTATTTTATCACTTCCTTTGATACTACTTGATTCATTTGAAAACCAGAATGTTAATTATTCAAATTTGAGCTACAATTATTTGAATTACAAAACCTATTTTTTCCTTTTTCAAATAAAAGTAACCCACTGAAATAGGAACATCCTTGATGAACACTGTTTTAAAGGGTGGTCATTTACTTTTGATATCAACTTAATGCTTCACAGAACAGATCTTTACAATAATCTTATTTATATAATTCTATCTAGCACATATGAATAACTGTTATTTATCACTTAATTCTAACTACATTAATATTACTAAAAACCTATACCTTCAAAGTTAAGACTTTATAGCATAATGATTAAATGGATGGATTCTGGTGCCAGAATCTCTAGATTTCAATCTTAGGCATAAAACTTGATATGCAATATTGGGGAAAAGCACATAATTTCTCTGCACCACAGTTTTCCAGTTTATAATAAAGGAAAGGGCAATAATGTTAAAGACCTTTATTGCAGAGGCAGTTTGACTTAATATTGAAATTCTAAATGACATGAAACTTTAATACGTGTTGATTAAAGATAACCCTGTATGTGACATGCACCATTATTTTTACCTAAAGAATTCCATAGGGCACTTAATTTGAGATTAAACAATGTAGGAGGGAGAATTGCCAGAATGTAGTATTCCTAGTGTGAAAACTATCCTAGGGCTATGTGTACTCTAAAATAAAAGGAAATGCTGCTGAAAATTCAATCTTTGAGTGTATGGTTTATGAGAAAATAATTATATTCTTGGCACCAACAGTTGATTTAAGTATTCTGGGGATTAAAGTTATTGCTGACTGTGATTCCCCCCCTCCCACAGTAATAATGGCTTATCAAATAGAAAACAGGGGTTCTTACTTTGAATTCAAGACTTTTAACTGACTCTATTAAGTATTAGTGCTTTTGTGGGTACTTCACTAGCATGTAAGACTGGAGTCAGAGATTCAGAAAAGGTTCTGTAACAGCAGTAGCCAATTCCACTTTCTTAAAATTGCTCAACAGTTCTCCCATCATACTTGCGGGGAAACCAAATATGCAGAACAAATAATCCACCCGATTAGAATTCATTATTAAAGCATCTCAAGCAGCACTTCTGCTGAGATGGCACAGAGCCACCTGCCCTAGTGCCTCATCATGATTTTGAAGGGTTTCTCACTAGCTGTGATGTGGTCCTTTGAAAAAAGGAGGGAAAAGTGTATCCTGCAGTGCAATATCACATAATAAAGTTTGGAGAAAATCATACTCCATTGTTTCATTGTGCTGACTATACCATGAAATTTTGAAAAAGATAACAGATAATCACTTGGAAATATCCCAAATATTTCTTCCTTGAACTGCCTAGAAGTGACTGAGAGTGAAACGAGTCATACTAAATTTATCTTTCCAACTCATGGTGAAATCGCAAAGTATACTGACAGAGTCAACGTACAAAGTCTATTTCAGTCGGCAATTTTCTTTGGAAGTGCTAAAATGTCATTGTGGCTTTTTATTCTCCTAGTCTTAAGGAGTTCCCTCTTTTCTAACACACAATTGTGTGAAGTCACTCTTTTTATGTGTCATATTCAGAGTAAAAAAATTGTTTTTCTTCAAGATGGTTTATTATAATCAAAACCTTTCAGGTTTGCTGTTGTAGGATCCATTATGATATATTCCTGACTCGCATTTAAGTCTAAAGTCAGTCAGAATCTTAGATATGTTTTATGTTGTTATGTCTGAGAGAAGGAAGTACTTTAGAATTCTTTGAAGATAGATCTTTTACCTTTCAAGAAGTGTTTTTATACACAGAGAATCACTTCTATCTCACTTGCCTACTTATTTTCCTCAATAGGTCTCATATCAAGATATTATATGAAAGCTGTAGAAAAGATACCTTCATAATATAGATTTTCTGTACTCATAAATTTGTGTTCATATCGCAATTTGGTAGTAGGATTAGATAGCTCACAGAGTACCCAAGTGATTATTTTTTCTTGTGGCACTTTGAAAGGAACCTTTTTTGCAACTGCTACAATCTTGTCTACACAATTCTGAGAAAAAAACAAAACAAAACAGAAAATTCAGAAGATTCAACTTACTTGCTTCAGTAAGAAGTAAGAAATAGGAACTGATCTTTTTCTTGTTTGTGGATACATGCTGTCAGCCAGCCACATTTAATATACTATAGGAGTTAAAGCTGGTAATAGTTTTATTTTATTTTATTTTATTTTAGGTTTGATTTTTTTTTATTGTAAACAAATGGGATACATGTTGTTTCTCTATTTGTACATGGAGTCAAGGCATCCCATTTGTGTAATCATAAATTTACAGAGGGTAATGTTGTTCGATTCATTCTGTTATTTTTTTGGTAATAGTTTTATATGTAGAATGTATTCTTGATCCAGCAATTACTTATTTTTAATCTGATATTAAAATTATGTAACTGAATTTTTCTTTTGTTTGTACACATTGTTAGATATGAATTGTCCTGTCTTAGTAGTGACCTGAAGTCATTGTAAAATAAGTTTGACACATTTAGTCAGGTTTTACTTTAAGAAGTATCTATTTAGAGAATCTGGTGACTCTACAGATTGAAAATATTTAATTATTGCATTTATTACATAAAGAACTACGTAATTTTTCTTTGTAAAATATACTTATTAAAAACACATCACACCTCAAATGTCTATTCATTTGCTATCTTTTATAGTATGAGGGATATTCAGACATATGAATGCAGATTTACAAATTTTTTTTTGGTAAATAAGATTAAAAATAAGTAAGACTAAGTAACATTTTTTTTATAGTCATTTAAATAAACATCTATTTCTCTTAAAGTAAAATTATATTTCAAAACCACATAGTTTTACTCTAGTATATTACATACACAAAGAAGTGTATGAAAGTTTATAGATAATTTCATAAACATTTATAAAACAAATACATACCTAACCACATTGTTTTTGAAACGCTTCATGGATTTGCCTTTTATATTTAGGTGCTTAATTCATTGAAAAACTCATGGGATTTTGACTGAGACTGAAATGCAACCAATTGAATTACACAAAAATTATATTTTTACTATATTGAGTTCTCTAATAATATAATTGGTATATTTAAGAACACAGTTTCTTTTATTGCCTTTTGGGGAGATATTTTTCTATTAAAGAATGTAAATATTCTCTGTACATTTACTTGTATGGAATTGTATTTGTTTAAATCTCAAAAGATATATTTTATTTAATTCAGTCTGTGTTCCTTTAGATTAATCTGCATGTATTACATTGCGTGGGTACTTCAATTTTTTCAGTTCTTTATTTTTAGGGTTATTTTTTAATTGCAATAAATTTTTAGACTTAAGCATGTTATATATGCAAATTATATAATGAAAGGTATATAAGTAAAGATAACATAATATTCCATTTCCTTCTGATTTACCAATTTCAGCACCATTTGTTTAAATATAACCTACATTACTACTATCACCCCTGATCCCTGTTTGTTTGAAGGCTTATCTTTTTTCTCTTTTAGGTATTTCAATTTTTATTTTGGTGTAATTTTTTGTCTAAATTGAACATATTAGCTAGGTGTGGTGGGCATAAGTCTATAATCCCAGCAGTTTGGGAGGCTGAGGCAGGAAGATTGCCAGTTTAAGACCAGCCTCAGCAATTTAGCAAGGTTCTAAGCAACTTAGAGAGACCCTGTTTCAAAATAAAAAATAAAAATGGCTAGGAATGTGACTCGGTGTTTCAGTGTCACTGAGTTCACTTCCCAGTACCAAATAAATAAAAAATAAACAAGTAAAATAGAAATAAATAAACAAATTGAATATATTTTATTCCTGAACTTAACCAGCATATTTTCTCAATCATAAGAAATGTCTTTAGTGCTTTTAATATTGTTTTTTACCCGTATCTCTTTGTTTTCCTGAAATCAACTATGTTTTAAATGCTTTCAGTGTTTTCCTACACTATGATATTATCTTCTGTATTTTCTTTTTCCTTACTCATATGTGTTCAATTTCTGGATGATTTATTATGTATGATTTCTACTTATTTTTCAGTAATCTAATTCTATTTTATAATGGTCCAATGCAAACTATGTCCAATAAAATTTTATTTCAGATATTGATGTTTATTTGTTTTTGTTTACCTGACAAAGGGCAGATTCTTACATTTCTCAGTTCTAAACACCCATGTGGTAAACTGGAGAGAATAAAAAATATATAATTTTGATATTTTTAATTTTTTGTTTACTAAAGAGTTTATATAGGTAGTTTTTCTCTTAGATAGCTAGTTCCTAAGGATTAATTCTGTTATTTTACAATATCCTTATGTTCTTAACACCAAATATCAAATATATAATTAAATTGAGTTTACATCACTAAGGATTATGTAAATGTTCTTCATTACCATAATCACTTTGTTATTCAATATTTCCTTTTCATAGTTTATACCTTTTTATTTGCATATAATTTTATAAGCTATAGACCATTTATTTCTAGTTTCTCCAAGAATCTATTCAATATAGTAAATCATATTTCATCCTCCCTGGACCAGCAAGCAGCATCAGCATAATCGTGGTGCTTGTTTTATACACAAATTCTCTAGTTCTAACTTAATCTATCAGATCAAGTAAGTTACATATCTCAACTTTATTAGGGTCAGATTCTGGAGATTCATCTTGTGTTTTATTTGGAACAAAAATCTGTTTATTTTCCTTTGTTTTCTGTGTTGATTTCTGTATATTAGATAAAATAATTAATTCTCCTAGTTTTGTAGACTGGGCTGTTGTAGGAAATATCTTTTCCCAGTCAGCCAGGTCAGAAATTCTAGATGCCTCTAAACATTTTGTGCAACATACTGATTTGTTCTTGGTGGCTCCCAAGAAATTAGAATGTGAAATTGTGCTGTTGCCTTAAGAGAGGTAGAATAGAAGTCAGTCCCTTGTGGGCTCAACTGGAGATTTGAAATTTTAAATGTATGTTCTTGTTCTTTTCGTCCTTGTAGCAATGATAAGGGATAGAATTTACCTACATCCCATTTTGCCCTTCACCAAAAAGAAGGTCTGAAGTATGTGCCAGTACTCTTGATGAGACTGCTCACTTTCAACTTGAGGACGTAGCTTCTGAACATTAGCATGTTTACAAGTCTCCTCTTTGTTGTCTGTGATGTAGAAGACTCAGGAATATAAGTTTCCATCAATTCCTAAAGTCAGGTGATAACACCCAAGCTAGATCTTTGAAGGAGGATGTAAAATTTGGGACTTTCTGAGCATTAAAAAACTACATCCAGGGAGAGTTCACAGACCTGCATTTATTGCTTGAGCCAGGAAAGAAAGTGTGGGACTGGCCCATTCTCCTTTAAGAAAACAGAAGTTTCACTCCCTCCCACTAAGGAGCACAGGAAGACTTCCGGTCTACAGTTATCACTGAATCAAGCCAGGAGGAAGCTCAGAGAATTCCATACCACCATTCTTGCTGGCAGAGTCCTCTTATTTCCAATTTTAATGTTTGAATAATCAATATATAGTTCAACACATGTAATTAAACGTGAATTTCAGAAATTACAAACACAGTCTGTCAAAAGGTCGTCCCTTTGCCATAGTTAAAAATATATTCAGTTTTATGTTCTGAGAGGAACTCAATAGGGAGAATAGTTAATATTAACAGGGAAAATTTTAAATGAATTACTACAAGATTATGGAAATAAATATCTCAAAGTACAGGAAAAATCTATGAAATCTACTAGGTAACCTGCCAGTTCAGCATGCATAAATCTATAAGTATTGCTTTTTTTCATGATTACAGACTTATTTATATTCAGAGTGATGTGAAAAGTTAAAAACAATAGCAGGTGAAGACTTAATAAAGCAAAATATGTTATTTTGAAATATTTCAAAAATAAATTTTAAATAATGCATTTATAATTTTAAAAAATGAGGAATTAAATACTTTATTAGACATGTGTTATACCACTGATTATTTACAGTCCACTCTTTTTGCTTAAGCTTTTTTGTGCCCTGGTTGTATTCACATTAAGAAACTGTACTGCTATTTTTTCTTATTATTTATATTCCTGAAGATATGATAGAAATTAATATTCTAGAAAAATCATGTGATCAAAGTAATAATAGGCACATTTCCACATATTACTTATCAAGCATTGAAACATTGCTTTTTGCCTCTGTATTAGTTCCTTTGAAATGTTTCCCAATTTATTAATAAAATATAGAGTATACGTTTGTATGATGTTAACAGGATAAAGAATCACATTAGAGAATATTTTTTTTCACTTTAAGAAATGTATATAGAATAAAGTTGAATTGACACCTGTCAAGTTTTCTTTTATGTTTCCTCAAAAATCTTTTTAAATTATATATGATATAAATAAATTTAATGTATGTTAGATATACATAAGCATCTATATAAGTATTGGGGGTATATCTTAGTGTTAGCCCTAGGTTCAATTCCCAACACAGCAAAAATAAATAAATAGAAAGCATATGTACATAAATAATATCTATTCATAATTTAAAAACAACCCCAAACTTAGAGATCTAAAATGATAATGATTAATTTTCCCCCATCATGGTGTGAAGTGACTGCATAGACCTCTGGCAATTTTGCCTCAGTTTACTCCAAAGGCTGCAGTCAGCTTTCTGTTTGACTGGAGTTAGATGTTTAAGATTGATTCCCTCCCAAGTCTGGAGCCTCAGGTAGGATAACTGGGCCTCATTCTCCATATGGTCCTCCATTCTGTGTTTCATCCTGGCATAATTCTCTCGGATTTCCCAAAGAATAAGAGTTAAAGTGAAATGATCTCTTTAGATTGACTTTCTTTAAAAACCACCTGAAATCATTTCAGTACATTTTATTGAGTGCAGTTAGTCAGAGGGACAACTTAAATCCAAAGGAGAGGATAAAGCCTATTAATTGATAGAAGATTTATTCAAGGACCATCTGTGACTATTTTAAATCACCATTAGACCTAACATATTATTTCTATCAGCTTTAATAAAACACAGTCAAAATAATCTAAAAGAGTTTGTTTTTGTATATCATACTCACTATGGCAATGATTCGGTGTTCTAACAAAAATTAATGTCAGGAATTGTTCCTTATCATATGTGGACTTTATAGTAACGGCTAATTTAAGGTGATTCTGTTCAATATCATTTTAACTGATTCTTGGAAAAATTATGAGCTATATTTAAATATAGTATTTTGCTAATATAGTAAACATCATGTAGGCAGAGACAATGGCTTCTCATTTAGTCAGCATTATCTATGCAAACCAAGCTTTAATGAATAAATATCTATTTTAAATAAGTCTAATAAAAGTACAATGTATGTCCCTGAGTAATTTTTTGTAATCAATACCAAAATCAAAGCTTAATGTTAAAAATATAAATTCTTATATACTAAGAAAATCTTTTATTTAATTATGTTCCATTTTTTAAAATATATACACTGTTTAGCTAATGAAGACAAAATTAGTACAAATTTAAATATGTGTGTGCATGCATTAATGATAGTCAAAGAATAGAGTATTTTGTACAAAAGACCTAGTAAAATTAATATCAATATATGCAAATTTTTAAAATAATGAGTCTTTAAGGTTGATTAAAAAAAAACACAGGTCTTTATTTTGTAGATAACAACTAAGATCATTTCACAAAGATAAATAAAATATCATTTATATATTTTTGATGCATTGTTTCTATTCTTGGATTAATTTGTAGAGGTTTGGCACAAAATAAGTGAGACCATATTTTAAAAAGTGCCATTTTAATTTGATGATTGAAAGAAGTCAATATGTAAATATGTAAGGCAAATAGACATTTCTTGTATACACTACAGGTACTGTTGCGGGATTATACTTTATGTTACACTTTGAACCATACTGATGTCTGTCATCACATGAAAGTGGCTAATAAATGCAGGTTTTCTTGATGAGACTTCTAGATAAGTCATCATTTGTTTAAACAAATGTTTATCCATTCGTTCCATATTTTGGAGATGCCTAAAATGTGATAGCTATTGTTCTGAATATTGAGACTGTGAGGTGGGGGATTAAATGGTTGAAAGTTAATTTAGGATGTAGATTTGGTACATGAGTTAAAACCTTTCTGTAACCACACAGCAGGTTACAGTCGATATCAGTCCTTTGTTGTTCTGAGCAGACTATCCTTTTTCATGTATTAACTAAAACCTCATTATCTTCCTGTGATTTTTGACCATTATGCCACTTGATAACTGAGGAAGAAGCAAATGAATATTATTGCTCTTTACTGGTTTATGGAAAACTATAGAAAATGGCAATTCTTTATTTTATAAAAACTTATAAATATGGGTTTTTAATACTGTTTACTGACATTCAGAATTTAATTAACATACTGGATTAAAAAACATTAATTTATTTTAAAAAGCATGTAATTGTTAAAATATATTGTTCTTTTTTAAATACATAAGTTAAAACTAATCCTAGTAGTCAATGACATAATATAAAGCTATTAAAAGAAAAGTGGCACAAATCCTTATTAGAACTGTTCATTTACTTGACAGTATTATTCAACTCATACATATAAAACACCATTAAACATTTATGGAGAGGTAGCAAAGTGGAGAGAACTTAAAGGTTGAAATATAGGAATAAGATACAAGTTCTAACCCTGATTTTCAAAATTTTTCCCAACTGCTGCTGTTGGCTTAGATTTTTGCATTGATTTCCATTAAAGTACAGCCATTTCAATGATGATCTTTAAGACTCATTATCTATACTTTTATTTGCCAGATATCTATTAGTGTCTAATGTGTTCAAGGCCATGCATTAGGAGTTAGAGATGCACAGATGACTAAGGAACAATCAAGAGCTCGAAAAACTGACAACACAGTGAGGGAAAGAGCCAGAGGTACCTGCAATATCAATAACAAGGACTTTAGAATGAGAAAATAACTGAGATCAAATTCCAGACTTGAAAATCAACAGCTTCACTTATTTGTCCTCTTGGGTCTTTTCCTGTCCCTTCTGCTATCCGGTTTCAATCCCATCTGCACACCTCAGCAAGATGCTGACTTTTTGTTGTTGTTTTGTTTGTTTGTTTGTTTTTATTTTTTTTTGGTACCAGGGATTGAAATAGGAGCACTTAACCATTGAGACACATCCCCAGTCCTTCTAATATTTTATTTAGAGACAGGGTCTCCCTGAGTCTTAGTGAGGCTTAGGGCCTCAGTTGCTGAGGCTGGCTTTGAACTTTTGATCTTCCTGACTCAGCCTCCTGAGCTGCTGGTATTACAAGCATGTGCCACTGCACCTGACAGGAGTACTGAGTCTTTTGAAATGGAAAAAGTCATGACACACTTTAGGTTTTCACTGTTTTAAGAGGAATTGTTTCCCTTCTTGTTGTTAGCATAACTCAAATACCAATCATACACAACAAAAAATTATGATTTTCTTAAGAAATCCAAGCCTGACTTGTCTAACTTAGTCCAATGCCACTAACAAAGAAGCTCTTGACATGATGGTGATTGCAAGCTATGTGTGGTTATTGATTGATATCTTTTTTTCTCCAGTAGAATGCTAACTACTCAAAAACAAAAACATAGAACTTTAAATATAATAGCATTCAAACACTACTTTAATGAAGATCTCTTTTATCAGTGAATATCAGTTTCTCATGTATAAAATGAATATAGACTTACTTTAAATGAATGAGCATTAAATTACTTAATTCATTCAAAATTATACATTGATTATTTACCCATTATTTTCATAGTTCCTTGAAACTGAATGTTTCTGAATGTTTCACAAAATAGAAAAAGCATTTGTTCCCACAGAGATACCTTGTCCCAATTGTAGTGCTATTCTTCCTTTATGAAAGATTATCTTAACTTTCTTTTTTTTTTAATAATAAACAGTTTTTATATTACATTTAATTTGTTTTGGGAGGATAATTTTTTTTTTATTTTTACAGACTATTTTGATTCATTCTACACAAATAGGTTACATCTTTTCGTTTCTATGGTTGTGCATGATGTAGATTCATACCATTCCTGTAATCATACATGTATATAGGGTAATGATGTCTGTCTCATTCCACCATTTTCAAACCCCTTCATTTCCCTCTACATAATCTAAAGTTCCTCCATTCTTCTTTCACCCCTTAAGACTCCCACCCCCATTATATATCATGATCCACTTATCAGGGAAAATATTTTGCCTTTTGTTTTATGGGATTGACTTAGTTCACTTAGCATGATATTCACCAATTCCATCCATTTATCTGCAAGTGTCATAATATTATTCTTCTTCATGGCTGAATAATATTCCATTGTGTATATATACCACAGTTTCTTTATCCATTCATCTGTTGAAGGGCATCTAGGTTGGTATATGAAAAAGTGTTCAACATCTCTAGTAATTAGAGAAATGCAAATTTAAACAACTCTAAGATTCCATCTTACTCCAATTAGAATGGCTATTATCAAGAACACAAACAATAATAGATGTTGGTGTGGATGTGAGGAAAAAGGCACACTCACACATTGCTGGTGGAGTTGCAAATTGGTGCAGTCACTCTGGAAAACAGTATGGAGAATCCTCAGAAAACTTGAAACGAACCAACTTTTTGACCCAGTTATTCCATTCCTTGGTTTATATCCAAAATTAGCTTACTAAAATTAGCATACTACAGTAATGCAGCCACATCAATGTCTTAATTTTCATTGCCAAGTTTAAAGTTACAAAGTTAAAACAGATCTGGACATGTGCCCCCGTTTCTCCTATCTCACCCTCCCTAATATCCCCAATAGGCAAGTGGCTATTTTTTTTTTTTTCATTTTTATTGTTTAATGGGGTAAGAAAACTACTAGAGATCAATCTTCTTCACAAATTTTTAGGTGTACAATACCATATTGTTCACTTTAGGAACAATGTTGAATAACAAGAAGTTATTTTATCTAAGGACTTTTCCAGTCCTATGCAATTTGCTTAGAATTGATGGAGGAAATTGTACAGATTTATTTGTTAGGAGATGAGGGTTAGAGTCAATATATCAAAATTACCATATATAAAGATACACAATAGTAGTACAGTAACTAACAGAGAGGAATCCACCAGAGGTTTGAACATGTTCAGAGAACTGTGTAGAAAAACCATGGGGATATTAAAAAACAGCTGATAGAAATTTATGTATTACTACTTGATTGCATTTTACCTCATAAGTTTAAAAGTTCAAATTTTGTTCTGTAAGCAACCCAGGTATATATGTATGTGCATATCCCAAATACAAATTCATTATTAAATTGCTTACTGAAAAGTATAAAATATTATACTAATTCTCAGCTAGTAATGTCATGATCTTTTCATTTTCAAAACCTTTCCTCCCTTTCTTTTTCTGCCACCCTCCCTCCCTTCCTCCTTTCAAAATATAAGTAGTTCCAACAATAGCATCAGAGAATTC
The DNA here is from genome assembly GCF_902686445.1 of Sciurus carolinensis. Taxonomy (NCBI): domain Eukaryota; kingdom Metazoa; phylum Chordata; class Mammalia; order Rodentia; family Sciuridae; genus Sciurus; species Sciurus carolinensis. Next base: position 57,560,525 of record NC_062217.1, on the reverse strand, counting down.
TAGACTTGAACAGATATTTCCAAATTACTATTGAATTATTAGTACATGTTATAAGAAATGGAGAAAACATTTTCACTACCTCTTTTGCAGTTTGTTTAAATGACTTTAAGTTTTGTGTAGTTCTTAGAACACTTCATAGAAAATAACACTAATAGAATACCTTAAACTTTTGGCAGGTGGCTGAATAAGTTATCTCTTCAGTGAAGAACAAGTAAATCATGTTCAACAGACACATTAATGTCAGGGAGAAAACAAAAATAAGAAGATGAGAGATTTAAAATGTCTATGAGTTTGAGCCTTGACTATTTACCTGAAGGCTGTGTTTGTGGACAGTCTTTATCCTGTGAAGCAGAGTTAAAGAAGGTACATAGCAATAATTGGATTAGGAATAAATAAAAGAAAGCAATATTAACTAGCAGTCATGGATATGATAGACTGTATATGTTCAGGTTCAGTTTTAATAGATGGATTTTAAATTCAGTAAGAACATTGTTGGAGTCCTATAATGGCCACTAATTGTCTCTAACTTACTTGCATAATTTGAAAACACATTTGAACCTCTAAGTCTTCATCCTTAAATGAATTACAATTAAAGCTAAGTTATAAAAGTTTTAAATAAGCAAATAAGATATTTAGGGACAGAACATATTCTTGGAACCTAGTATAAAATGGAAGTTAGATATAAACATTTTTAGTTGCAGGAACCTAATTCATAATATTCTCAACATGGATAATAATTGTTTGATTTCTAAAAATAGAGGGTGTATTAGTCAACTTTTTGTTACTACAACTAAAAATACCCAAGCAGAACAACTTAGAGTAGGAAAAGTTTATTCTGGCTCAGGGTTTTAGAGCTTTCAGTTCATGATTGACCAACTCTATCACTCTCAGCTTGAGATGAGACAAACCATAAAGGTAGAAGGCTATGATGAAGAAAAGCTGCGTAGCTCATGGCAAATAGGAAGCAGAGAGAGCCAGACACTAGGAACAAAATATAAACTGCAAAGAAATGTCCCCAGTGACCTACTTCCTTCTGCCGTGCCCCACCTACCTGCAGTCACCACCCAGTTAATCAGTTCAAATTATTAATCCATCAAATGGATTGTAATCACAGATGAGCTTATAACTCTCATAATCTAATCATTTCACCTCTGAATATTCCTACATTTTCAGGAGCTTTTGTGAGAAACTTCATAGCCCAAAATTTAACAGCGAGTACACTCCTTTCAAAAGCAAGAATTTCACTTTCAAATTCCTGTGTTCTTGTATCTCTTTAATGACAGAAAAAAAAATAATAATGAATACAGCTGGACCCAGTGGCACAGGCCTGTAATCCCAGCAGCTCTGGAAGCTGAGGCAGGAGGATCGTGAGATCAAAATCAGTCTCAGAAGCTTAGTAAGGCATTAAGCAACTCAGCAAGACCCCATCTCTGGTAAAATATCTAAGGAAGGGCTGTAGATATGGCTCAGTGGTTGAACAACCCTGGATTCAATCCCTGGGAAAGAAAGGAAGAAAGAAATGAAGGAAGGAAGGAAGGAAGGAAGGAAATGATCTTGCCTGAGTAAAATTAATAGGGAAGTGAAAGAATCTCCTTATTTTTTTTTATTTTTTATTTTTATTTGACTTTTAATTTTTGCAGACTGCATTTTGATTCATTGTACACAAATGGGGTACATCATTTCGTTTCTATGGTTGTATACAATGCAGATTCATACCATTTGTGTAATCATACATGTACATATGGCAATGATGTTTGTCTCATTCCACCATTTTTCATACCCCCCTCCCTCTCATTTTCTTCCACATATTCTAAAGTTCCCCAATTATTCTCTCATTCCCCACTCCCACCCCCATTATATATCATCCTCCACTTATCAGGGAAAACATTCGGCCTTTGGTTTTTTTGGCTTGGCTTATTTCACTTAGCATGATATTCTCCTATTCCATCCATTTATTTGCAAATGCCATAATATTATTCTTCTTTATGGCTGAATAGTATTCCATTGTGTATATACACCAGAGTTTCTTTATCCATTCATCTGTTGAAGGGCATCTAGGTTGGTTCCACAATCTAGCTATTGTGAACTGAGTTGCTATAAACATTGATGTGGCTGTGTTACTGTAGTTTGCTGGTTTTAGATCCTTTGGGTATAAATCGAGGAATGGGATAACTGGGTCAAAAGGTGGGTCCACTCAAAGTTTTCTTAGGATTCTCCATACTGCTTTCCATAGTGGCTGCACCAATTTGCAACTCCACCAGCAATGTAAAAGTGGGCCTTTTCCCCCACATCCACGCCAACATCTATTATTGTTTGTGTTATTGATAAAAGCCATTCTAATTGGAGTAAGATGAAATCTTAGAGTTGTTTTAATTTGCATTTCTCTAATTACTAGAGATGTTGAACACTTTTTCATATATTTATTCATTGCCTGTGTGTCTTCTTCTGTAAAGTGTCTGTCCAGGTCCTTGGCCCATTTATTGATTGGGTTCTTTGTATTTTTGGTGTAAAGTTTTGTAAGTTCCTTATAAATTTTGGAGATAAGTGCTCTATCTGAAGTACATGTGGAAAAGATTTTCTCCTACTCTGTATGGTCTCTCTTCACATTCTTGATTGTATCCTTTGCTGAGAAAAAGTTTTGTAGTTTGAGTCCATCCCATTTATTGATTCTTGCTTTGATTTCTTGTGTTTTGGGAGTCTTATTGAGGAAGTCTGATCCTAAACCAACATGATGAAGATTCAGGCCTACTTTGTCTTCTTTTAGGTGCAGGGTCTCTGGTCTAATGCCTAGGTCTTTGATCCATTTTGAGTTGACTTTTGTGCAGAATGAGAGGTAGAGATTTAATTTCATTTTACTGCATATGGATTTCCAGTTTTGCCAGCACCATTTGTTGAACAGGCTATCTTTTCTCCATTGTATGTTCTTGGCTCCTTTGTCTAGTATGAGGTGACTGTATTTATGTGGTTTTGTCTCTGTGTCTTCTATTCTGTACCATTAGTCTACTTGTCTATTTTGTTGCCAATACCATGCTTTTTTTTTAAGATTGCTCTGTAGTATAGTTTAATGTCTGGTATTGTGATACCTCCTATTTCACTTTTTCTATTCAGGATTGTTTTGGCTATTCGAGGTCTCTTGTTCTTCCAGATGAAGTTCATGATTGCTTTCTCTATTTCTATGAGCAATGTCATTGGGATTTTAATTGGAATTGCATTGAATCTGTATAGTGCCTTTGGTAGAATGGCCATTTTGGCAATGCTAATTCTGCCTATCCAAGAACATGGGAGGTCTTTCCATCTTCTAAGGTTTCCTTCAATTTCTTTCTTTAATGTTCTGTAGTTTTCATTTTACAGGTCTTTCACCTCTTTTGTTAGATCCTTTATTTTTGTGTGCATGAATTTACTCTTAGAAAATTCATTTTTCTGAATTCCCCTCAAATCAGAACCTCTTTCAGGGTTTTTCAGCTATGGAAAATTATGAGCCAAACTGGAATTATTTATAAGTCACAAGGAAACCCACAGCAGACTATGATAACCCATCATGAATCACCTCTGAAAAATAATAATTATATAGAACATATAAATCTCAGAGTGTATGAGATTTATTTCTGCCCAATTAGATTGATTCAATTAGATTGTCCTTTTGGTGTAAATTTATAATATTATAATCATCATGGACTTTGATAAGGAGACCATCCCTTTTCTCTCTAGAAGTCATTGTGACAAATCTATATATTAAAACTCAAGACACAGTATTAAAATGAGGCCAAGCGGGAAGAGCATTTGGAAGCCAAGCATTTGCTCCTGATTGAACTGCATTTCCAGAATGAACAATGGTGAGGAAGTCTGTTTATCTTTGGTGGTTCACCTTTAAAGTCAGAGCTAGACCACAGGCTCTAAGCAACAATCAGATGCCCGACGTGATATTCCATTCTTCCAGGTGTACAAATTCCATGACAATTACTTATTACAGAAAAGAGTAAGAATACATACAAATGTATTTAAAAAGGACTATTTTGTTTTCTTTAATAAAAATTTTATAAAGCAATTCTAGAGTCAGCTATTTCCACTGAGTTCAAAAGAGAAAAGCATTTCAGAAGTTTGCAATGAATCATCCCTAGTAAAAGAACAACTAATTTCATTTTTCACAGTTCTTTCTAGCTGTGCAACTAAAATTGCCTTGTGTAAATTAGTATGAGATTTTTGTGGGGAGAAGCACAGCTTGAGGTTGTAGAAAACCTCTAACACTTATGTCTTATCAGCAATATGCTATTCTGTTTTGTGATCACAAGTTTTCCCTCTGTCTCCCTTTCACTGAAAAGTCCTGCTGTTTTTTCCCCACACATCGCAAGTGTTATGTCCCCCTGGGCTCCAATACTCAACATACTGACACATACTTGTTTCTGTTCCCTTGATGGTGATTTAGACTGAAGTGAGTTTATTGGATTTTTTTTTTCCCAAGCCTTGCCTGCATAATGTGTTGAGTATTTTAACACAGCAGTATAATTAACATCTATTTAAAAAATACTGAGTAATGTGAGAAAACAAAATGTTTCTTTAACTATATAGCATAAAATTTGTTGATAATGGAAATTCGACCTCATTTTATTTTTAGAAATTCCAGATTTATGATCAGAGTTTAAAAAAATGTTCTTTTCTCAAAGTATACACTTAAATATATTATCTATAATTTTAAAAGACTAAGATTGATTATTATAACTTTATTGACAAATAATTTCTATTAATATTATTTATTTAAATATTTATGAAGTTTTATTAAAATATAATGTATACATATGAATATGGCTTACTAAAAAGTTTTAAATAAATTGAATTGTCTTAGATTCTAGCAAAGGAATTGTTATGACATGTGTCCATATGTAGTTTATAATGTTAATAAGCATACTAAATATAGTAAATGTCAAGCATCTTTTTTTACACAACATATTTTCTTAATACCTGATATTCTGTTGATATTAAACTTGAAGTTAAAAATATTAACATGTCTTATCATTTTCACTATTAATTAACACAACCTTTTTTTAAAATGGAAAATTATTTGCAAAAATTGAATGATTGATTAGTTAAATTCTGTGGTAAAATTTGACTGGTGACTTGATGATTGCATAAATACTCAATGAACAGCACACATAATATATCGACCCTATAAGATCTGAAAAATATAAAAAATCTGTAAGATCTAAAAAATATTAAAAATCTTACAGAATTAAAGTTAATAATTTAAATATGTATTTTCCATATTTATCATTTCATAATGTCAATTAAGAGTATGTTTTTCCGTTAATAATCTCAAATATAGTTTTGGGTAAAAGAATCAGCATTTCAGAATATTTTATAGATTTTTGGTCTTCTTCCCACAAGAAAATAACTTGCTCGTAATTAAAATGAAGCATGGTTTGAAGAGAGATGCTGAATTATTGGACCACACCAATGTCTGTGATGGTAATATTAAGATGTAGCCAACTTTTCCTATAAAAGTAAAAGAGCTGTGACTAGATAAAAACTGGTAGAGTGGTGACTGAGATGAGGGAGCCACGTGACAGACTGACTGGGTTCAGACCTCTGCTTCCTTGCTGATAACATATGCACTCTTAGAAAGTTTGCATAGCAGAGCTGCAAAATTTGTCAGCTTCATGAACATTTTATAAGTTTTATGTGAGTCCATAGCACCAGCAGTCTGTATTATGCAAATTTTAGCTATGATTATTATTAAGAAATGTTTCTTTTAAACCAAGAGAACATTTTTTACTTGCTTGTTTAAACACATATTTACTTTTGAATGAATTTGAAATTTGAGTTGTTTACTTAAACTAGAAAACTACACTAAGGGCAAAATCTGGCCCACTGCCCACAATTGAAATGAAGCTTTATTTGAGCACAGCTTCTGCACACTCATTTAGATATTATCTATAGTGCTTTTTTTTTGCTATAACAGAAGAAATGAGAAGTTGCAACAGAGATTATTGAATCAAGTTTTTTTTCTTTTTCTAATTTTTTTTTCCAATTTGTCCCCTTTACACATAAAATTATCTGATCCCTGATATAAACACATATTCTCAGAGAATATCTTTGTAAGAAATGTATTATTGTGCAACATGCTAAATGTAAATAATCCTTATGTTCAAAAAATAGATTCAGTGCAGTAAGAATCACAAAGGCTGTAGTGATCAGCAATATGTATTTATTGGTTTCTAAGAAATTTTAATTTCCTCTTTTGCCTGCCTTTCTGCCTGCCTTTCTTTCTCTTTCTTCCTTTCTTTCTTCCTTCCTTTCTTCCTCCCTTCCTTTCCCTTCCTTTCTTTCTTCCTTCTTTCTTCCTCCCTTCATTTCCCTTCCTTTCTTTCTTCCTTCCTTTCTTTCTTTCTTCCTTTCCCTCCCTCCCTCCCTCCCTTTCTTTCTTTCTTCCTTCCTTCCTTCCTTCCTTCCTTCCTTTCTTTCTTTCTTTTTTATTGGTGTGGCCGTGCTGTCAGTTGAACACAGTGCCTTACTCATGCAAAACACTCACTTTACCACTGACCTACCTTCCTAGTACTTCATTTCTTTCTTTCTTTCTTTTTTTTTTTTTTTTTTTTTTCTTTTCTTGATGTGTCTCTGTCTGGTTTAGGTATCAGGGTGATATTGGCTTCATAGAATGAGTTTGGGAAGGTTCCCTCCTCTTCTATTTCATGGAATACTTTGAGGAGTATTGGAATGAGCTCTTTAAAGGTTTTGTAGAACTCGGCTGAGAACCTGGACTTTTCTTTGTTGGTAGGCTTTTGATGACTTCTTCTATTTCATTACTTCAAATTGATCTATTTAAGTTGTGTATATCCTCCTGGTTCAATTTTGGTAGTTTATATGACTCTAGATACTTGTTGATGTCTTCAAGACTTTCTGATTTGTTGGAGTATAGATTTTCAAAATAGTTTCTAATTATATTTTGTATTTCAATCATGTCTGTTGTGATATTTCCTTGTTCATTCTGAATTTTAGTAATTTGAGTTTTCTCTTTCCTTCTCTTTGTTAGTGTGACTAAGGGTTCATCAATTTTGCTTATTTTTTCAAAGAACCAACTATTTTTTTTGTCAATTTTTTCGATTGTTCTTTTGTTTCAATTTCGTTGATTTCAGCTCTGATTTTAACTATTTCCTGTCTTCTACTACTTTTGGTGTTGCTCGGTTCTTCTTTTTCTAGGACTTTAAGCTGTAGTGTTAAGTCGTTCATTTGTTGATTTTTCCTTCTTTTATTGAATATGCTCCATGAAATAAATCTTCCTCTAAGTACTGCTTTCATAGTGTCTCAGAGATTTTGATATGATGTGTCTTTATTCTCGTTTACTTCTAAGAATATTTTTATTTACCTCCTGTTGTCTTCTGTTATCCATTCATCATATAATAGCGTGTTATTTAATCTCCAGGTATTGGAGTAGTTTCTGTTTTTTATTCTGTCATTTATTTCTAATTTCAATCCATTATGATCTGATAGAATACAAGGTATTATCTCTATCTTCTTGTATTTGCTAACATTAGCTTTATGGCATAAAATATGGTCTATTTTAGAGAAGGATCCATGTGCTGCTGAGAAGGTATATTCGCTCTTTGTTGGATGGTATATTCTATATATGTCCATTAAGTCTAAATTATTGATTGTGTTATTGAGATCTATGGTTTCTTTATTCAGTTTTTGTTTGGAAGACAATTACATCATGTGTAAGTGTGTGTGTGTGTGTGTGTGTGTGTGTCTGTGTTTTACCTTCAGCCTCTTTTGTTGTTGTTGTTTTTACTTTTTGATTTGATACAAGTTTTCTCCACATTGCTGAGGCTGGCCTTGAGTTTTTTGTACTCCTACCTCGTCTTTTCAGTAACTGGGATTATAGTCATAAGTGTCTAACTTCTTGATTTTTTACAAAAATATTTTTTCTTTAAAAATATGCCATGTTTATATTTTGTGATATCAAATATCTTATTTCATTATCTACAGATACTCAGGTGAAAAGTTTGAACTTTAATATCTGAAATGTGTCTTGATACATGTGTGATTTGGATAATTCACCAGTGCTCTAAATCTCACTTTATAATCTTCAAAAGAATAGAATATAATGCCAGGTAGATAGTAGGACTTATTAATTATTATTATTATTGCCATAAATTTCATAAGCAAGGCAGAAAACTGTTAGGTATTAAACTTTTGGATAAGGTACAAATGATAGAATGTCAAAGCACTTTTTGAGGGAAAAAGAAAAAAAATGAAAGTTATAATATGATAGTAAGAAATGTATTTTGGAGCCTGAATCCTGATCACATATGCTTACCCACTATCTCTGTCATTCATTGTGTGACCTTGACTGAGTTACTTTATCTGTGCCTGTTATGGTATTGAGTAAGTGCTTTCTACTTGTTAATGTAGCTTAATGAATTAAATAAGCTAATATGTAAAATGCTTAAATGCTTAGGCATAAATTAAGCATTATAAAGCATTAACTATTAGTAATAATCATCCTCATTGCATCAGAAAATCTAGTAATATGCTCATTATTGTAAAAATTATAGAAATTATTCTCCCCAATAAAGGTCAGAAATTAGGTTGTACATTGATAAGAGGAAGGCAAGAAAAAAAGATTGAAGGGAGGAGGGAAAGAGAGAGGAGGGAAGGAGATGAATTTTCAAATTCATGTTTACCATTCCTCTGAAGGGGAGGGATGGAATTTCTAGATAACTAAGAACCTCCCCTTCCTTCCTTCCTTCCTTCCTTCCTTCCTTCCTTCCTTCCTTCCTTCCTTCCTTCCTTCCTTCCTTCTCTCCCTTTCTTTCTTTCTTTTCATTTTATTTGTCAGGTGCTCGTGATGAAATCCAGGCCTTGCATATATGGGAACTTCAGTCCCAGGCCATGAATTTATTTTTTCAGTTTGGGAGAATCATATGTCCAGAAATTTGTCAATGTCTTTGAGATTTTCTATTTTGTTGGAGTATAGATTTTCAAAATAGTTTCTAATTATCATCTGTATTTCAATGATGTCTGTTGTGATATTTTCTTTTTCATCATGAATTTTAGTAATTTGAGTTTTCGCTCTCCTCCTCATTAGAGTGGCTAAAGGTCTATCAATTTTGTTTACTTCATCAAAGAACCAACTTTTTGTTTAGTCATTTTTTTAATAGTTTCTTTTGTTTCAATTTCATTGATTTCACCTCTAATTTTAACTATTTCCTGTCTTCTACTATTTTGGTGTTGTTCTGTTCTTTTTCTAGGGCTTTAGATGTAATATTAGGTCATTTATTTGTTGACTATTTATTCTTCTATTAAGTGTACTCCATGCAATGAAAATTCATTTCTCTTAGTTCTGCTTTCATGCGTCCCATAGATTTTGATGTTTTGTATCATTGTTCTCATATACTTCTAAGAATTTTTTTTATCTCCTCCCTGATGTCTCCTGTTATCCATACCTCATTCAATAGCATATTATTTAATCTCCGGGAGATGAAGTAGTTTTTTTTATTTTATCATTGATTTCTATTTTAATTCCATTATGATCTGATAGAATACAAGATAGTATCTCTACATTTTTGTATTTACTAAGGGCTGCTTTGTGGCATAATGTACAGTCTATTTTAGAGAAGGATCCATGTGCTGCTGAGAAGAAAGTATATTCGCTAATTGATGGATAGAATATTCTACATATGTCTGTTAAGTCTAAATTATTGATTGTGTTATTGAGTTCTATGGTTTCTTTGTGCAGTTTTTGTTTGGAAGATCTATCCAGCAGTGAGAAAGATGTGCTAAAGTCACCCAGTATTATTGTGTTGTGATCTATTTGGTTCTTGGAACTGAGGAGGATTTGTTTGACATATATGGATGTGCCATTGTTTGGGGCATAAATATTTGGATGCAAAAATCCTTAACAAAATTCTGGCAAATTGCATACAAAAACACATTTAAAAGATAGTGCACCATGATCAAATGATGTTCATCCCAGGGATGCAAAGTTGGTTCAACATCTGGAAATCAATAAATGTAATTTACCACATCAACAGATTTAAAGTAAAGAATCACATGATTATTTCAATAGATGCAGAAAAAGCATGTGATAAAATACAGCACCTTTTCATGCTCAAAACACTGAAAATAATAGGTAGTAGGAGCATACCTCAACATTGTAAAGGCTATCTTTGCTATGCCCATGGCCAACATCATTCTAAGTGGAGAACAAATGGAAGTATTCCCTCTAAAAACTGGAACAAGGCAGGGATGCCCTCTTTCTCCACTTCTATTAAACAACATCCTTGAAACACTAGCCAGAGCAATTAGATAAACAAAAGAAATTAAAGGAGTAGAAATAGGGAAAGAAGAACTCAAACTATCCCTATTTGCTGACAGCATGAATCTATATTTAGAGCATCCAAAAAACTCCACCAGAAAATTTCTAGGACTAATAAAAGAATTCAGCAAAGTAGCAGGATATAAAATCAACATGCATAAATCTAATGCATTTCTATTCATAAGTGATGAATCCTCTGAAAGAGAAATTAGGAAAACTACTCCATTCACAATAGTCTCCAAAAAACAATAAAATTCTTGGAAATCAATCTAGCAAAAGATGTGAAAGACCACTACAATGAAAACTACAGAACACTAAAGAAAGAAATTAAGGAAAACCTTAGAAGATGGAAAGATCTCCCATGTTCTTGGATAGGCAGAATTAATACTGTCAAAATGGGTATACCCCAAAGGTACAATACAGATTCAATGCAATTCCAATTAAAATCCCAATGATAGTCCTCATAAAAATAGAGAAAGAAATCATGAAATTTATTTGGAAGAATAAGAGACCCAGAATAGTCAAAGCAATCCTTAGCAGGATGAGTGATGCAGGAGGTATCACCATACCAGATCTTCAAATATAGTAAAGAGCAATAGTAGCAAAAATTGCATGGTATCATCACCAAAATAGACAGGTAAGCCAATGGTACAAAATAGAAGACACAGAGACAATCCCACATAAATACAGTTATCTCATACTAGACAAAGTTGCCTAAAACATAAAAGGGAGAAAAGACAGCCTCTTCAACAAATAGTGCTGAGAAAACTGGAAATTCATATGTAGCAAAATGAAATCAAACCCCTATCTCTCTCCCTACACAACTAATTCCTAGGTCCTTGATCCACTTGAGTTAAGGATCAAGGACCTAGGAAATAAACCAGAAACCCTGCACCAAACAGAAGAAAGATAGGCCTAAATCTTCATCATGTTGCCTTAGGACCAGACTTCCTTAACAAGACTCCCAAAGCACAAGAAATTAAAGCAGGAATCAATGAATGGGATGGATTCAAACTATAAGGCTTTTTCTCAGCAACGGAAGCAATCAATAATGTGAAAAGAAAGTGTAAAGAGTGGGAGAAAATCTTTTTCTCACGCACTTCAGATAGAGCACTAATCTCCAAAATTTATAAAGAACATACAAAACTTTACACCAAAAATACAAAGAACCCAATCAATAAATGGTTATGGAAGTCGCAGAAGAAGATATACAATTGATCAACAAATATATGAAAAAGTATTCAACATCATCGCTAGTAATTAAAGAAATGCAAATCAAAACCACCCTAAGATTTCATCCAATTCAATTAGAATAGCTATTATCAAGAATACAAGCAATAATAGGTGTTGGTGCGGATGTGGGGGAAAAGGCACACTCATACATTGCTGGTGGAGTTGCAAATTGGTGCAGCCACTCTAGAAAGCAGTATGGAGATTCCTCAGAAAACTTGGAATGGACTCACCATTTGACCTAGTTATCCCACTCCTTGGTTTATACCTACATACTTTAAATCGGCATAATACAGTAATACAGTCACATCAATATTTATAGCTGCTCAATTCACAATAGCTAGATTGTGGAACCAACGTAGATGCTCTTCAATAGATGAGTGGATAAAGAAACTGTGGTATATACACACAATGGAATATTATTCAACCATAAAGAAGAAAATTATGAAATTTGCAGGTAAATGGATGGATTTGGATAATATCATGCTAAGTGAAATACAGCAATCCCCAAAATCCAAAGGCTGAATGCTTTCTCTGATAAGTGGATGATGATACATAATGGGAGGGGTGGGAAGGTAAGAGAAGAATGGAGCAACTTTGAATTGTGTAGAGGGAAATGACGGGAGGGGATCAGGCAGGTGAAAGGAAAGATAGTGGAATGAGACAAAAATCATTACCCCATGTATATGTATGATTACACAAATGATTTGAATCTACATCGTGTACAACCATAGAAATGAAAATTTGTACCCCATTTGTGTACAATGAATCAAAATGCGGTCTGTAAAAATAAAAGCAAATAAACTAAAAGGCGGTGATTGACAAAAATTGCTCTTCAATATGTCCATGTTCTGACCTTAGAACCTGTGAATATGTAACATTATGTAGTAAAAGTTACTTTGCATATGTATTAAAATTAAGACATTTAAATCAGGGTATTATCCTTGATTTTCCATGTGGATCCAACCTAATTAATGGAATCTTTGTTACAATGATTTTTAAAAAAGGAAAGAATCAGTATCAAATGAGTACAGAAATGACAGAAGGGGTGGAGGAAAGTTGAACATGGTACCCTTCAGGCTTTGAAGGTGCATAACAGACGACCCAAGGAATGCAATCAGCACCACAGAAGCTGAAAATCAAGGACACAGTTTTGTACACAATACCTTCTGGAAGGTACAGAGCCTGACCAGCCAGTTTTAACTCTGACTCCAGAAACAGTGTAATAAATCTGTTGCTTTCAGTCACTAGGTTTTTGGTAATTTTTGGCAATGGCATTAAGGAAATAATACAGTCACAGATAATCAATGATAAAAAAGAGTAGATGCTTTTTAGGAAATTTCAGTTTAGAAACTGAACATATAATGTAATTACCATTTATTAAATAAAATACAGTGTGATGAGTGCAGTGATCACTGTCTAATCCTATTTCTCTCTTTCCTATTTAATTTTCCTACTGAGCATATATCAACAAGTGCTGTGGGGAGCCACCCAAGGCCTGTAAAATACCCAATCTTGATTGAATTATTAGACTGGAAAATCTGGTCTCAAGGAACTCACACTTATAAGAAATTGTCCAAAATTGCCTGAGTCGTGTGATTTCCCTCTGTCTGTTCATTGCAGATGTTCAAAGGCAGGCCCTGGGAATGGTGCACCCATCCCTCCTATAGGATCTCTTTCCCTCACCCACTTGGAAAGTGTGATGAGAAAATGCTATCCCATTTTTTTGTGTGTTTTTCTTCCACCCACAATGAAATGGATATTTCATGGTGATGGGGATTTTTTTTTATGTTTTCCTAAGTCTTAAATCCCAGGTTCAAGGTCTAAAATGGATTTTGTGCATATGAGTGGCTCCACTGAACAAAGTCCATAGACTATAAATGTTAGTATAGACAAAAAGTACTAAGCGTGAAGAAGTCATAAATAATAGGATTATGATAATTTTATGTTTGTTAATAAATTTTTCTTCCCACAACTTTGTTCATGCAGCATTTTAAATATAATACTTATTTTCAAGAAAGAAGGGAGACTACTGTTGGACCATTAAGGGTAACTGCACAGTCTGATATTTGAGAAGAAAGAAAAAAGGCATTCTAAAGCAGGTTTTTACTACCTGGCAGTTGTTTTTGATTCTGATCTACTTTGCAACTCTCTTCATGTACAGTTTTCTTCTCTTGAAGATAAATCAAATGTTTTGCTGCCCCAATTAGTTCTCTTCACTGTATGAAAAAATGAAGGAATCTGATATCTTGCCAACTTTACACAGCTTTTCAGTTTTCAAGTCCAAATTGGCAGTTGTATCATCTACCTCTTTTTTACTTCTCATATCTTTACTAGACATATGAAAACAAGATAATATTTGGTGACAATTGCTATGAAGAGTGTTAAAAATTAATAAAATTTTTTGATTATTGCTAAGAAATTTTAATTATGTCATATACTCTCCCTATTTTTTTTGAATAATTCAATAAAATTCAATAAATATTTGTTTATAACCTACTACATGCAAGGCAAAATGCTGGAATGTGAAATGGACTGAAAATTTATGTAACTCCAAATTTTATATTTAAAACCCTAACCCCCAATTTGATATTATTAGAAGATGGGGTTTGGGGAGTTAATTAGGTCCTGAGGGTAGAGCCCTTGTGAATGGGATTAGTACCTTGTATAAAGGGACTTCAGAAAGTATTGTTTCACCCTCTTTCTACCTTGTGAAGTTATAAAGCTCAGGGGACAGTTCTCAACTCAGCAGCAGGTCTTCACCAGAATCTGACCATGCTGGCACTCTGATACAGGACTTTGGTAAAAAAAAAAAAAAAAAGAAAAAAAAAAGAAAAAGAAAAAGAAAATCCTGAACTGACTGAAATAGAATGGCATGAAAGAAGAGGATTCACAAGAAACAGAACACTTTGCCAACTTGTGCAAATTTTCAGAAAAAAAAAAAAAAAAAAGAAACATTATTTTGGGCACCATGCTTTTGTCATCATGTTCCACTATGTAAGTATGGGAAAATACTAACTGTGGAGGAAAAAAAAAAAAAAAGTAATACAATCTTCTACAGACCAAGAGAACTACAAAAATACTACAGTCTTTTCATCACATATTAATAAAAATGAAACAAACAAACATAGATGTAGCTAAGCAAATATAGCATGAGATATTTTAATATTTTTGATATTTTCATTAGATATTAGTGCTTCAAGATTTGTTTAAAGAATCATTGACATAGATCACATATAATTTAACATTTTTTTCAGTGTTCTTCATTAAGGAATACTCTATTCACATGCCATCCACTGTAGCTACAAAACGATAGCTTTCTATTGTTGAATGATATACTTGAGCATTCTACTTGGTTTGCAAACTAGTATGCTTTGGGCATGACCCAAACCAACAGACCATGTTGTATAAATACCTGTTTGCACCTAATATACAAGTTACAGTAGTTTGGGTCTTTTGAACTACATGTTCCCATTACTGACAATATTCCACACTTAAAGGAAGGAATCTATGTGGAATCACCCATTAGATTTTGGGCTTGTTGATTCCCTCATACCTTGGAAAAATACACCCCTTTGGAAAAAATGTTACACACTTTATGTTGGATTCATTTCTAAATTGCCCATATGATCCAGGTATACTGAATAACTCTCCAGTCCCATTTTCTCATGTTGAGCTGTGGTTAAATAAACTCAGTTACTAAAGTGGTAAGGGCCCAGAAAGTCTTCATTTGTCAAGTGGAAATTTCAAATGATAAACAATGCAACTAATCTTGTCTTAGTGGTATCTTTGTTTAAAACAAAAAGGTAGCAAGTATCCCCATGGGTTAAATGTAATACCTATTTCAGCTCTCAAAGTGAATCCACTGGTTCAGTTTATCAAGATTCCTCTAAGTGGGTTTTGATCAGCAGTGGAATCAAATCTAAACTGAATCCCAGTGATGCTCTGGCCTGCTGCTCACTTTTTATCTCATTTACATCACATTCAGAGCAGAAGTGGTCACTGTATTCATCAGAGAGAAATCAAAATCATGCCATTAACATTGTCTAGTACTCTCATGGTTGTATCTGTCCTTTTTTCCTGAATTCAGGCTATTTCCGATTAGCTTGATGTTTAATCTGTAACTTGGAAAATTATAGAATGGCAGAAGCAAGACATCACTCTTTGGTGCCATGAACTGAGCAAAGTAGACATGTATATTGATTAAATTATCTAGGTCACTTTTGCAGAATTTCATGTAAGGGATCGTTTCCTGAGGAGATCTGATGAATCAAGCTGCAGATTGAGTTTGAGTTTCCCAGAAATTCACTGGTAATATGCATAATCACACCAGACATAGCAACACATCAACCATCTTGAACAACCATGAGGCACATTTTATAAAGCTCCATGTTTGTGGTGAAGACATGAGGAATGTATCCAAGACTTGGAAATCCTTCCAAAAGTAACCTGGTGTTCTTAACAAAAGAGACCATACAGCATGATGCACATCAGCATCCACTCCTATAAGACTAGGGAAATCAACTTTTTACATTCCTTTTTCAAGGATCTTGGTGAAACCTTGTATTCATTGGTATTGTTTCTGTTCAAGTTTGATCAAGCAATTAAAAAATAATGGCCTTGAAACAAAATGGTATGTTTTTAACTTTCTGGCCTGTTCTGAGTTTGACCATGACTTATCTTTTATGACAAATGTTATTCAATACAGAAGGATAACCAAGATACTTAATGGATATTTTCTTTTTTTTTTTAACTCATGTTTATTGTAAACAAATGGGATACATCTTGTTTCTCTGTTTGTACATGAAGTAGAGGCATACCATTTGTGTAATCATACATTTACCTAGGGTAAATCATACATTTACCTAGGGTAATAGTTTTTGATTCATTCTGTTATTTTTTTCTCCCTCCCACCCCTCCCATCCCTCTTATCCCTCTATAGAGTCCCTCCTTCCTCCATTCTTGCCCCCTTCCCACCCCCTATATGTGTCATTATACACTTATCAGTAAGATCATTTGTCCTTTTTTTTTTTGAGATTGGCTTATTTCACTTAGCATGATATTCTCCAGCTGCGTCCATTTGCCTGCAAATGCCATAATTTTATTATTTTTTATGGCTGAGTAATATTCCATGGTGTATATATATATATATATATATACACCTATATACCACAGTTTCTTTATCCATTCATCAATTGAAGGACATCTAGGTAGGTTGGTTCCACAATCTGGCTATTGTGAATTGAGCAGCTATGAACATTGTTGTGGCTGTATCTCTGTAGTATGCTGATTTTAAGTCCTTTGGGTATAGGCTGAGAAGTGGGATAGCTGGGTCAAATGGTGGTTCCATTCCAAGTTTTCCAAGGAATCGCCACACTGCTTTCCAGAGTGGCTGCACTAATTTGCAGCTCCACCAGCAATGTATGAGTGTACCTTTTTCCCCACATCCTCTCCAACACCTATTGTTGCTTATATTCTTGATAATCGTCATTCTAATTGGGGTGAGATGGAATCTTAGGGTAGTTTTGATTTGCATTTCTCTTATTACTAAAGATGTTGAACATTTTTTCATATGTTTGTCGATTGCTTGTAGATCTCCTGTGAAGTGTCTGTTCATATCCTTAGGCTGTTTATTAAATGGGTTATTTGTATTCTTGGTGTAGAGTTTTTTGTGTTCTTTATATATTCTGGAAATTAGTGCTCTATCTGAAGTATGAGTGGCAAAGATTTTCTCCCACTCTGTAGGCTCTCTCCTCGCACTGCTGATAGTTTCCTTTGCTGAGAGAAAGCTTTTTAGTTTGAATCTGCCCCAGTTATTGATTCTTGCTTTTATTTCTTGTGCTATGGGAGTCCTGTTAAGGAAGTCTGATCCTAAGCCAACAAGTTGAAGATTTGCACCTACTTTTTCTTCTATAAGATGCAGGGTCTCTGGTCTGATTTCAAGGTACTCAATCCATTGTGAGTTGATTTTTGTGCAGGGTGAGAGTTTCATTCTGTTGCATATGGATTTCCAGTTTTCCCAGCACCATTTGTTGAAGAGACTATCTTTTCTCCATTGCATATTTTTGGCACCTTTTTCTAGTATGAGAAAATTGTATTTATTTGGATTTGTGTCCTTGTCCTCTCTTCTGTACCATTGATCTACATGTCTACTTTGGTGCCAATATCATGCCATTCTTGTTTCTATTGTTTTGTAGTAGAGTTGGAGGTCTGGTATTGCAATACCCCTGCTTCACTCTTCCTGCTAAGGATTGCTTTAGCTATTCTGCGTTTCTTATTCTTCCAGATGAATTTCATGATTTCTTGCTCTATTGCTATAAGGTACATCATTGGGATTTTAATTGGAATTGCATTGAATCTGTATAGCACTTTTGGTAGCATGACCATTTTGACAATATTAGTTCTGCCGATCCAAGAACATGGGAGATCTTTCCATCTTCTAAGGTTTTCTTTAATTTCTTTCTTTAGTGTTCTGTAGTTCTCATTGTAGAGGTCTTTCACCTCTTTTGTGAGATTAATTCCCAAGTATTTTATTTTTTTCAAAGCTATTGTGAATGGGGTAGTTTCCCTAACTTCTCTTTCTGAAGATTCATCACTTATGTATAAAAATGCATTGAATTTATGAGTATTAATCTTATATCCTGCTACTTTAATGAATTCACTCATGAGTTCTAAAAGTTTTCTGGTGAAATTTTCTGGTTCCTCTAAATATATAATCATGTCATCAGCAAATGGGGATAGTTTGAGTTCTTCTTTTCCTATTCGTATCCCTTCAATTTCCTTGGTCTGTCTAATTGCTCTGGCTAGTGTTTCAAGGACAATATTGAATAGAAGTGATGAAAGAGAGCATCCCTGCCTTGTTCCAGTTTTTAGGGAGAATGCTTTCAGTTTTTCACCATTTAGAATGATATTGCTCATGGGCTTAGCGTAGATGGCCTTTACAATGTTAAGGAATGTTCCCACTATCCCTATTTTTTCCAGTGTTTTGAGCATGTAGGGATGCTGTATTTTATCAAATGCTTTTTTTGCATCTATCGAAATAATCATGTGATTCTTGACTTTAAGTCTGTTGATATGGTGAATTACATTTATTGATTTTCAAATGTTGAACCAACCTTGCATCCCTGGGAAAAAAACCACTTGATCGTGGTGCACTATCTTTTTCATATATTTTTGTATGAGATTTGCTAAGATTTCCTTGAGAATTTTTGCATCAATGTTCATTAACGATATTGGTCTGAAATTTTCTTTCCTCGATATATCTCTGTCTAGTTTAGGTATCAGGGTGATATTGGCTTCATAGAATGAGTTTGGGAGGGTTCCCTCCTGTTCTATTTCATGAAATTGGAGGATGGATACTCCAATACTTTGAGCAGTATTGGAATGAGCTCTTCTTTAAAGTTTTGTAGAACTCAGCTGAGAACCCATCTGGTCCTGGACTTTTTTTTGTTGGTAGACTTTTGATGACTTCTTCTATTTCATTACTTGAAATTGATCTATTTATTTAAATTGTGTATGTCCTCCTCGTTCAGTTTAGATAATTCATATGTCTCTAGAAACCTGTTGATGTCTTCAAGATTTTCTGATTTGTTGGAATATAGATTTTCAAAATAGCTCCTAATTTTGTTTTGTATTTCAATGGTGTCTGTTGTGATATTTCCTTGTTCATTCCGAATTTTAGTAATTTGGGTTTTCTCTCTTCTTCTCTTTGTTAGTGTGGCTAAGGGTTTATCAGTTTTATTTATTTTTTCAAAGAACCAACTATTTATTTTGTCAATTTTTTATATTGTTTCTTTTGTTTCAATTTTGTTGATTTCAGCTCTGATTTTAACTATTTCCTGTCTTCTACTACTTTTGGTGTTGCTCTGTTCTTCTTTTTCTAGGGCTTTGAGCTGTAGTGTTAGGTCATTTATTTGTTGATTTTTTTCTTCTTTTATTGAATGCGCTCCATGAAATAAATTTTCCTCTAAGAACTGTTTTCATAGTGTCCCAGAGACTTTGATGTTGTTTCTTTGTTCTTATTTACCTGTAAGAATTTTTTAATTTCCTTCCTGATATCTTCTGTTATCTATTCATCATACAATAGTGTATTATTTAATCTCCAGGTGTTGGAGTAGTTTCTGTTTTTTATTCTTTCATTTATTTCTAATTTCAATCCATTATGATCTGATAGAATACAAGGTATTATCTCTATCTTCTTGTATTTGCTAACAGTAGCTTTGTGGCATAATATATGGTCTATTTTAGAGAAGGATCCATGTGCTGCTGAGAAGAAAGTGTATTTGCTCTTTGTTGGATGGTATATTCTATAAATGTCCATTAAGGCTAAATTGTTGTTTGTATTTTTGAGATCTATGGTTTCTTTTTTCAATTTTTGTTTGGAGGAACTGTCCAGTGGTGAGAGAGGTGTGTTAAAATCACCTAGTATTGTGTTGCGGTCTATTTGATTTCTGGCATTGAGAAGGATTCGTTTGACGTCCATGGATGAGCCACTGTGTGGGGCATAGATATTTATGATTGTTATGTCTTGCTGATTTATGCTTCCCTTAAGCAGTATGAAATGTCCTTCTTTATCCCTTCTGACTAACTTTGGCTTGAAGTCCACATTATCTGATATGAGGATGGATACTCTGGTGTTTTTGCTGTGTCCATGTGCACGGTATGTTTTTCCCCATCCTTTCACCTTTAGTGTTTGTGTATCTCTTTCTATGAGATGAGTCTCTTGCAGGCAGTAAATTGTTGGTCTTTCTTTTTAATCCAATCTGCCTGTATATGTCTTTTGATTGATGAGTTCAGGCCATTAACCTTCAGGGTTATTATTGAGATATGATTTGTATTTCTGGCCATTTGGCTCATTTTTTTTTTTTTTGACCCGACTTGATTTCTCCTTTATTTGGTTGTTCCTTTAGGGTAGTTCCTCCCTTTGCTGATTTACATCGTTGTTTTTCATCTCTTCCTCATGGAATATTTTGTTGAGAATGTTCTGTAACGCCGACTTTCTTTTTGTAAATTCTTTTAGGTTTTCTTTATCATGGAAGGATTTTATTTCATTGTCAAATCTGAAGGTAAGATTTTCTGGGTATAAGATTCTTGATTGGCATCCATTTTCTTTCAGAGCTTGAAAAATGTTGTTCCAGGGTCTTCTAGCTTTTAGGGTCTGGATTTAAAAATCTGCTGATATCCGCATTGGTTTCCCCCTGAATGTAATTTGATTCTTTTCTCTTGCAACCTTTAAAATTCTGTCTTTATTTTGTATGTTAGGCATTTTCATTATAATGTGCCTTGGTGTGGGTCTATTGTAATTTTGTGTATTGGAGTCCTATAACCCTCTTGTATTTGATTTTCCATTTCATTCTTCAGATTTGGGAAGTTTTCTGAAATTATTTCATTGGATAGATTGTTCATTCCTTTACTTTGTTTCGCTAAGCCTTCCTCAATCCCAATAATTCTCAAATTTGGCCTTTTCATGATATCCCATAATTCTTTTAGATTCTGTTCATGATTTCTTACCATCTTCTCTGTTTGTTCAACTTTGTTTTCAAGGTTAAATATTTTTGTCTTCCATCTGAGATTCTGTCTTCCAGGTGTTCTATCCTATTGGTTACGCTTTCTATGGAGTTTTTAATTTGGTTTATTGTTTCCTTCATTTCAATGATTTCTGTTTTTTTTTTTTTCAATATCTCTTACTCTTTATTGAAATGATCTTTTACTTCCTGTATTTGCTCTTTTAACTGTCAATTGGTGCAATCATTCAATGCCTGCATTTGCCCTTTCATCTCATCCTTCAATGCCTGCATTTGCTCTTTCATCTCCTCGTTTTCTTCTCTGATCATTTTGATTATGTACATTCTGAACTCCCTTTCTGACATTTCTTCTGCCATGCTGTCATTGGATTTTATTGCTCTACTGTCTAGGTTTGTTTGGGACAATTTCTTCCCTTGTTTTCTCATATTGTTCAGCTATCTACCCCTCTAATAGTGAAACTCTGGGATATTGCAGATTTCCTCTATTGATCAATATTGTCTCTATAGATTTCCAATAACTCACCTCTTAGCCTTTAGTAGCCTGAAGTGTTGGAGGAACTTGATAATGTGGTGCTCCACTAGGAACCTGGCCTTCTTGGAGTGGTGGTCTTCAGGTGGGGTATATTCCCTTGTGGCTCTGAGTTGGTTCCAAGTCTCTCAATACCTCCTCTTCTTGGCTCCTGGGTCTTGTCAAAGGTCCTCTAGCCCCCTGTAGGTGTCTCAGGAAGGGAGTTCCCCTTCCAATGATGATGGCCACGCCCTCAGGAGTAATTCAAAATGCCTGAACGAGCCTATAAAGAAACCTCTGGCTAACTCCGTGATGACAACAAACCTCAGGTTGCGCAGGGTTGTTCAGTGATGGTGTCTGTCTTTGACCTGGAGGTTGGGCAGGTTGACTACCTGCCACCCAGTTCCGCAAGGGAGGTGGGTTGGGTGCCCGCCTGCTACCTCCACAATGCAAGCGACCTGACTCGCCCACCAGCTCACTCCACAACTGTGACCAACCAGTGATGGCATCAACCTAGGTGCAGGAGTCAAGAGGAGTTGCTCATTTATGACATCTGTCCTTGGTCTGCTGGCTGGGTGGGTTATCTGCCCACCGTCTACCTCCACAATGTAGGTGGCCTGGCTCACCCTCCAGCTCACTCCATGACTATGACCAACCAGTGATCTTAATGGATATTTTCTAATTCTTTTTTTCTTTCAGCGTCTGAAATATCTGACCATTAAAATGACTTATTTAAAAATAAATACAAAATGATGATTGATTCTTCCTCATAACTCCAGAAAGCTTTTTAAGAAAATTTTGTCATCCAATGCTTCTGTGTCAAAAAGGCATCATATCCTTTTGGGTGCTCATCTTAGAAAGGAATTCTCCATAGCGTTTGTACATATCTTATGACATTAACTCTGCCATAGCTGCTGAGATTTTTTTGTTGGATTGACATGTTCCTGGATAACAATGGTAATAAGTACATAATTGAATATACTGTAGCATATGGAATTTAACAGAGTTCTGTAAATTTATAAAGATGTCAGGCCTTTATTTTACCTTATAATTTTCTATGAAGTCTAGTTAGAAACAAGAAAAGACTGAGAAAAGAAATGGATTCATAGCTGCTGGAATTGAAAGCATCAATTATGCAATGGTCAAGAGAGAACAACATCCTAAGCTAAAAACTTAGACCCTAGGAGGTATGTGAGAGGGAGAGCATTAATATTCATCTTTTAAAATGACCTGTGGAGTCTTTCTCACAAAGGAAAGTGCTCTACTGAGACTTTTCCAAATATTTTCAAGTGCCTTATGTTTAAATAACTGTTATCTTCAGAGGTTCCCTTGAGATCAAAAGAGGATTTTGTTCAGCCTGCATTAAGGATATATAACTGTTTCTAACACTGGCCTCCACCTGTCCCTTTCTCAGATTTTGACCCAGCATAAATGTCCAGCATTTAATACCATCTGAGAGTCTGCTTCCTGCAGAATCCAAGAAAAATAAGGTAATTTTAAGCCACAAATGTAACAGTGCTTAAACCAGTAACTTCACTTGAAAGACACATGGAAAGTACATACTTCAGGAAGGTGGAAAGTGATCACAGAAAGATGATATGAGACACAGGAAGGAGTGAAGCATGGTGATGTGTGCTTGAAATCCCAGCAACTGGTAAAACTGAGGCAGGAGGATTTCAAGTTTGAGGTCAGCCTCAGAAACTTAGGGAGACCATCAGCAACTTAAGAGACTCTGTCTCAAAATTTTAAAAAAATGGTCCAAGGATGTAGCTCAGTGGCAGAGTGCCCTTGGGTTCAATCCCTAGTAAGAAAAATAAAAGAGATTCAAGAGACAATGGTGAACAAACGGAAATGAAAGGAAGGGAGGGGATTGGGAAAACAATAAAATTATGAATTTCATAGCCAATTATCAAAATGAGGGATATAAGTGGCAAACAAACACACAAAATGAATCTCAATGCCACTAATGACTAGGGAAATATCTCTTAAAACCCACAAGTATTTAAAATCCAAAATTAAAAATCCTGATCATATAAAGTATTGGTATAGATGTGGTGAAAGGAAAAGTCTTATGTACTGTTATTTTGTAAGAACATATAGCCAATCAGGAGAACAGTTTAGCACTTTCTTTAAAACAGTAAAATACATATACCACATGTTCAAGCCCTTCCTCTATTGTTATTTGCCAAAGATAACTGAAAGAATATCTCTATGTAAAAAACTGTAGAATGTTCACAATGGTTTTACAGGAAATGCCCCCCAAACTAAATGTTTATTAAAAGAATGAATAAATTGGGCACATTCACAAAATGGCATATTATAAAGTAATAAAAGAATAAGCTCCTCATAAACCCAACGTGGGTGAATCACAAAACTGCAATGCTGACATTTAGGTACAAAGTTTGACTAAGTGATAAGTTTGACTAAGTTTTGATAAGTTTTGGTATGCGTACATATACATGTCAAAATACACTGATCTTATAAGAAACTGGACATACAGACATAAAAGTATCTAATTGTACTTTTTAAATAGATGTAGTTTATTACATGTCAGTTATACCTCAGGAAAACTGTTTTAAAATTGGTTTCACTTCACATTATTTTTCAATAAAGTTATTGCTTCCTATGTACCACACATTTCAATTTCCTGGAGCTATTGCTCAATTACACATTCCAAAACCCCCAAGTCCTATGTGTCATAGTAATACTGTCTCTTAACTTAGACTTCCAGGTTTGTCATTGCTGTTTTTCCATTTATACCTTATCCTGATTGAAATGACATGGCTTTTATAATTTATTTTTCCTACTTAAATACTGAGAAATTTAAAAATCTGTGATCCTCAAATCATATAAAATGCTACAATAAAATTCATACTGTCCCTAAATGAACTCTCATAGTTTAGGTTTCTCATAAAGTTCACCTAGATACCCTCCTTCTAGCTGGAGTGTCTAATCCCTTCAACTACTCATCTTGAAAATCTTTAGGTTACGTAGTTATGACAGTATTTTGTATTATTTTATTGGATAATAATGCAATTTTTCCCCTGTGTTGTTGATACACAGAGTACTTAAGCTGACCAGAAATATGTCCATTCCCACAAATCACTTCATTATCTTTCAAAAGGGACTGTTAGCTATTGCCAGTTTTCTGGAATAGCATTTTCCTTAGGACATCAGGGGTTTTTCATTTTGATGGGTTTATAGAAAAGCCATGTGGTATTATGTCCATCATCCAAGTTCAGTTTTCAAAACCCCAGAGGTTTCTTTTGTTTATCAGACCAGTGTTTATTTCATCACTACATATGTTGTTTGCAGAAGAGGCGATTATTATATCATTAATGTGGTATACCAAATTAGGCTTAATTGGAATGCTTATTCTTAATGGTTAGGTATGGCTCTCCTACAATATAATCATGTACTGGTAAGTTTAAATTTTCTGTGGAAATTTCATGAAACTGATGAGGGCCATTCAATTAAAGTAACACAAGGTGTATGATCTGACTAGTTTCCAAAATAGGTATGGAAAAGAGCCTTGGTTGATGTTAGAAATGGAATTAGTGGGTATCACTTTTTCTCCTTCAACCATTCTGATACTGGGAGGAATATGTTGTCCTAAGGTGTCACTTTGGGCCTTCTCTGAGTTAACTCTCTCTAATATAAACAGCAATGTGCCCTGGCTTTCCTGGAATTCTATATTATTTAAGACTCATTGTAATTCTACAAAGGATGGCTTAAACAATTTCAGAGAACCCCATTCAGTGTGACTCATTGAAACTGGCTGAAAGTTAGATTTAGCCAACAATATCTCTAATTTGAAAATTGAAGAGAAAAAACCCTACTTTTTTTGTGTACTGTCAATTTCAGTTATAAAGTAGGGTAAACTATTGCAATCACAAACTATTTTCTCAAGTTTTGTTTTCAATTCATATTCAAGGTAACATTTAACACAAAACATTATCATATAAACCCCAAACTGTCTTTTATATTGTTGTTTTTGTTTCTTTTTTTGGTTTTTGCTGAATAAATAACTTAAGTGAGTTTATTTTGTACAGATAGTATAAAATTGAGTTATCTTTCTGATATTTCATGAGGTTAAATTCTCACTTAATGAACTATTTTTCTAGACAAGGTCTCAGATTATGGCTATTTATAAATTCTTTAGCATTAGACATAGGTTATGAAGATATCTTATCTCTTTTCTGTTCAACAAAACAGATCCTTATCTAAGGATTCTTTGCATTCTAAAAGCCACCAAATCTATGAATGCAGGTTTGCTTAATAACCAGTTATGACTTTTTAGAAACTAACAATTAGAATTTCTTCTATACATTGTGAAGCTCTGAACAGTCATCAGAGGAGAATTGGTGCAACTTTATGAAAATTTCCTGAAGCTTCCTCCATAGTAGGCCAATCAGTGTATCTTTGGTATGCTTTCATAAGAATCATGGAAAGTTACAAGTGGAAAAGGCTTAGCCAAACTTTCTTCTTAAATCTTCTTACCTTTTTTTCTTTTTTGTGTGTGGTGGGGGTGATTACCAGGGGTTGCACTCAGAGTCATTTGACCACTGAGTCACATCCCCAACCCTATTTTGTATTTTATTTAGAGACAGGGTGTCACTGAGTTGTTTAGCACCTCGCTTTTGCTGAGGCTGACTTTGAACTCAAGATTCTCCTGTCTCAGCCTCCTGAGCTGTTGGGATTACTGGCGTGAGCCACCCAGGCCTGGCTTTTTATATTTTTTGAGGTCATTCTGCATCCCTCATTGAGAAAACATAATAAACTAATATATGATATTAACAAAAACTGTTGTATACCACTCCTGAGTCACTAATCAATGAAATTACACACATCTCTCCCTGATTCTCCACTCAGGGTTATGTGAGATCATTCTGGCAGCATATTCACTGCAACTAATTAGCTGTCATAGACTAGGGAAGTTTATTTCCATAAAACTTTGCAGTCATTTGGTTTCTGGCCATTAAGTCAACATTTCTCTTATGGTTTGCAACATTTAGCGGTTTCAAGAATCAGTGCTTTTCTCCCAGATTGATTCCTTTTAAACTCCATGCCATCAGGAATTAAAAAGACTTCTACCTGTGCTTCTGCATATTGTGCTATATATTCTCAACAGACCACTCCCAGGATGCTGTCATTACTTGATCATAGGTTTTATCTACCCATATATTTTTCAGGTGACAACTAGTCACTTTACATATGATAGCTGATGGTTCAGTCACAAGATAAATCAATATTATCTTTCTGACAGTATTTTAATTTATATCAATGGAAGTTTCATTTAATTAGTGTTGTCAATGACATCCAGAGAAAATGATCATGTTTTTTCCCCTAAACTTGACTATTCTCATCTACCAACTTAATAATCTATTTTTGAGTCTATCCCATCAAACTTTATTAATAGGTCATAGACCTTATGATGTGTCCCAAATCAGGAATTAATAGCTACCTGAATATCAATTTTAATTATATCTATTGATCCCTCCTATTTCTTCTGATAAATCTCTTAGATATTATTTTAATATATGTTGTGGAGCTGAATGACTTTGCCCCTTGTTTGCTTATTTAAAAATATTGATCAATTAGACTCATGCAAAATCTCAAACTCTTCCATCACCATGATTCAAAAATAATTAGTATGGTATACAAGAAAGTCATACCCTTTAAGGCACACTGAGGGGGTCCCAATTTCCACAGTGGGATATGTTATGGCATGGAAAGATAAATACAAACTGAGTACAGAAGGAGTTAAAAAAATTGTGTAATTTCTGAGTTTTATGTCAGCACTATTAACACAGTGAACTGCAATTCGTATAAAATAAATGATACAAACTACTAAGACCATTCTTAACTTAATATTAAGTACAATTTTCCAAACATTCCAGGTAATAAATTTTATCATAGTTGTTTACAATTTTGGTTAGTGCCAACACTGTGTCAGCATCTGATAGGCATAAGGTAGAATGTAACCTATCTTTCCTTCTCAATCTGGAATAACTAAAATAATCTTGAAGAGGAAAAATATACCACAAGTATGGTTTGCACAAAACTGTTAATTAAAACATTGTGTACTGGCACAATGTACAAAAATGGATTCATGGAAAATAATAAATTTTCCAGAAATATACTGAAATATATTTATTTATAACAAAATAGATCCTATTTGTAAGATTTATAAGAAAAATATTCTAATATAAATCAATGGGTATAGGAATAATCACTTTAATAAATTAGAACTATATATTTAGGCAGCTTATTTTATTTTTTACTTTTTACTCATTCCCATTGGAATAAAAATATAAAAAGCATTATGCCAAAAAGAATGGGAAATACTGTGAATATTTGTATATAGAGTAGCAATCAACAGAATATCTGGATATGGAAGGCAATAAAGTGATATTTACACATATAACCTTACTTATATTATAAAAGAAATTTATACAGTTGCTTGTTGTACCAATCACTTATATGATACAAGAGGAGATAATAAAAATGAGAATATAGATTCCATTTTTGACATACATAATCTGATAATCTGGGTTGCCTGTTGAATTTGAAGGATACAACTTTTGATAGTTAATTGCAATGCTGTATGGAAGGTCAGATAAATGCCGGGTTTTGGGGTTGTCTCCCCATAAATTGCAGCTAGTTTTCAAGGAGAGATTATATAGTTAACAAACAATCATACACTTTGCCATTAAGAGAGTGAAATTTGGGGGTTTATAACTTCTCTTTTATGCTTTCTCTGCCTTTCAATGAGTCCAAATTGACAAAATTGCTCTATTGTGTCTAGATGCTTATTCAGATATAATTTTAACTCGATAGGTGGCCTAGCTCCCTCTTGAGAATTTCTTACTTCAATATTTATGAACTGGGGAAAATTATCTCTGGATAGTTTATCCCTTTGTATCCCCCCAACCATCTCTAGTTATTCTGTCTTGTATTTTGTATCCTTTCATCAGATTAAAGTTGAACAAAAGAGTTTTTACTTTTGTTTGCTTTTTTACCTAAATTGTTTTTTTAATCCTTTCCCTGGAATTTTGTACAGCTCACCTCAATTCTGCATTGTAGTTTAGAGACAAAAATTTCAGCTTGTATCAAAACAGAAATTCTATTTGCTTTTTTTCCCTATGTATGTATTCCTTTGAAGAATTACAGGAGCAAGTCAGGCATGGTGACACACACCTTAAATCCCAGAGACTTGAGAGGTGGAAGCAGGAGAATTGCAAACTCAAAGCCAGTCTCAGCAACTTAGTGAGGCCAGGAGCAACTTAGTCAGACCCTGTCTCAAAATAAAATGTGAAAAAAGCTAGGAATGTGGCTTGGTGGTTAAATGTCCCATGTTCAATCCCCAGTAAAAACCACACAAAAAAAATAACATCACAGGAATAAATCTGATATATGGAAGAACGTATATATTCCCTGACTCTTGCCAAAAATATCCCAAATAGCCTCTAGGCTATCATCCCAAATTGCTAATATTTAATAAATAACAACAAGTATACCTAGGACAATATTTAAGTATTTAGGTAGCCAAACAAATGAGAGTAAGTGAAGGTAATTAAATTTACTACTTCACAATCTAAGAAAACTTACATCCATGGCTTTAATTTACAGTGAGCTAGTATTTTCAATTTTAAAAATAATGAAGTTATTTTCTATTTTTAAAAAGAGACAGTGATAATTAATTTTCCCCTTGCCTTTTCTTATTTTTTAAATTTAGATAATTAAAGTATTGAGAATATTTAAGTATAAGAAAAAAAAATGATTTATTATTCCACTTAATATTTAGGACTCACAAAAAAAGTCCTACTATTTGGAGATATCTTCATTTAAATCCTATTGAATGTCCATCATATAATATAATGAAATTAAATATACTATATGTAGTCACATTTTTCAAATTCATCAAGAAGTAACATATCAACGATAGATATATATCTTTATTTATCACTTTTTTGTGATTTGAAAAACAAAAAGCAATGCAAAATTCTCAGCATTGTACACAGCACTGGATTGCTAGGTGAAATAGATAGATACCTCTTATCCAAGCTCCCCTGGAGAAGAGACAGATCACTAATTGCACAGATATTTATGTTAGTATGTCTGCTCCCATTGAAGTAAATTTTTCCAAAGAATTTTGTATTTCTTCCATTCCAATGTTTGAACTACTAATAGTCCCTTACTCCTTAAGTAGAATTTCAGTAAATGTCTGTACCCTTTTTTTTAAGTTGCATTTTTACAGAGTGCATTTGTTTTGTTTTTTTATTTTTTATTTATTTATTTTTTTGTGCATTTTGATTCATTGTACATAAATGGGGTACAACTTTAATTTGTATGGTTGTATCTAATGTATATTCACACCATTCATGTAATCATACACATACATAGGGTAATACTGTCTGTCACATTCTACTATCATTCCTACCTCACCCCCTCCCACCCCATTTTTCTCTACACCATCCAGAGTTCCTCCATTCTACTCTTGCCCCACCCCACTACCACACTCCCTGTTATATATCATCATCCACTTATCAGAGAAAACATTCAGTCTTTGGTTTTTTGGAGGATTGGATTATTTCACTAAGCATGATTATCTCCAACTCCATCTATTTACCAGCAAATGTCATAATTTTATTCTTCTTTATGGCTAAGTAATATTCTATTGTGTATACATACCACAGTTTCTTTATCCATACATCAATTAAAAGACATCTAGTTTGGTTCCACAATCTAGCTATTGTGACTTGAGTAGTTATGGATATTGATGTGACTGCATCACTGTAATATGCTGATTTTAAGTCCTTTGGGTATAAACTGAGAAGTGGGATAGCTGGGACAAATGGTGGGTCCATTCCAAGGTTTCTGAGAAATCTCAATACTACTTTTCAGAGTGGTTGCACCAATCTGCAACTCAACAAGCAATGTATGAATGTGCCTTTTTCCCACATGTACCCCAACACTTATTATTGCTTGTTTTCTTGATAATAGCTGTTCTAATTTGAGTGAGATGAAAATTTAAGGTGATATTAATTTGCATTTCTCT
The DNA here is from genome assembly GCF_902686445.1 of Sciurus carolinensis. Taxonomy (NCBI): domain Eukaryota; kingdom Metazoa; phylum Chordata; class Mammalia; order Rodentia; family Sciuridae; genus Sciurus; species Sciurus carolinensis. The sequence goes on along the minus strand of NC_062217.1, from coordinate 57,529,893 downwards.
AATTACTAGAGATGATGAGCACACTTTTTTAAAATTTATTTTTATTGTAAACAAATGGGATACATGTTTGTTTCTGTTTGTATATGAAGTAACAGCATACCATTAGCGTAATCATACATTTACATAGGGTAATGATGTTTGATTCATTCAGTTATTGTTTCCTTCCCCCCCACCCCTCTGACCCCTCTTTTCCCTCTATACAGTCCCTCCTTCCTCCATTCTTGCCCCCTTCCCACCCCCCATTATGTGTCATCATCCCCTATCTCTCACCCTGCACAAAAATCATCTCACAGTGTCACAAGGACCTTGAAATCAACACTGGGATAGATTCAAACTCAAAGATCAAGAGTAAGATGATAAGGGGGCCAGTTATGGTGGATAGGAGGGTGGTGAACCAAGGAGATTTATTAAACCAATGTTCAAACCATCCTTGTTGGGATTCAAATTCTCTTTGTCTCTTAGCTAATTTCTCAGTGACCTCTTCCATGGTTTCTCTGACTACTCCAGTATGGTCTGCATAGAAGCAACATTGTTCCTTTAGTGCTACACAAAGGCCCCCTTCACGTAAGAAAAGTAAATCCAAGCCTCTTCTGTTTGGTAAAACAACCTCTGAGAGGGAAGTGAGAGATTTTTCTAAGGCTGAAATAGATTTTGCCATAGCAGTTAGGTCCTCGTTCATGGCGGCCTGTAGATATAAGTATCGATTTCCTTGTATCATTGCAGCTGTTCCCGTACCGATTCCTGCAGCAATTCCCCCTACTCCTAACAACAAAGCTATGGTCAGGCTAATGGGTTCCCTGGGATACCTCTTTTGACCTTCTAGGTGACTCAGAACATACTCTGATTGTAGATAGGATATTCTAGGCTATAGTTGAACTAATACACAGAAATCAGTTGTAACATTTAAAATGGCAGTGGACACACAAGGGGTTAGTCCCGTATTACAAGCCCAATAAGTTCCATTTGGGCCCCACAGATAACTATTTCCTTTACCTTCACCTAAAATAAAATTAATACTGCACGAATGTGAGTGTGAAGGGGGTATGTTTCCTATACAGGTTCCTTGTCCAGAGACCTCAGTGATAGTAAGCTTGGAGCCGGGTAAAGTGGCACATTTCGGATCAGGATTACTACTATTAGTCCAATTGGTAACTAGGGCAATTCCTTCATAATAAGGGGGGTTGGAGGTAAGACATAGCCAGCATTCTTTGGTTCGGTTAGGATCTGTATGATTGAGAGCATAGAAAGCGCCTTTGACCAGGTTAAGTAAACGATCTCCAGTACCAGGAGTGGTAGGCGTGGTTCCGAGTGAAATATCAGTGCTTGGAAACTTAGAAGGAGTGACGGTTGGGGTAACCTGTTGTTTAGGTAAATGAAGTATCAATTGAAAAGGGGGCTTTTGATTTTTTAGTACTGTATTAGGGCCTACGGCTACCGGGATTGTTTCTTGTCGTAGTTTGATAGTAAACCAAAGGCCAAAATCATATCCAGGAGCATAATACCGGAGACCCCAAGTTCTTCCTTTAAGCCAGTTAGGCAAATTATTTTTGTTTTTTCCTTGATTAGTAAAGGAAATCCTTAGTGGATTGCAGAGAGGATTAAAGCCACAAGTAGTCTGTGATAATTTGGAGGTGTAACAATTATCTTTCCCAGGAGGGGTAAAATTATGGTGTACCACAATCCAATCCCAGCTGGACGAAGGGTTCCAATATGCATCCCCTGTAGTTTCACACCCCCAGACAGCGCAGTACAGGGACTCAGGCCCCCCACATATTCTCTTTTGTTGGGGGCTTCGACCATCTTTGGGACACACATAAAAGTCTGTGTTTCCAAGAAAGCATCGTCGCTGTGGGTCCCGACATCCCCTATAATCTCCCATATAATTATGGGGGTAGTCTCCTATCCCTGGACCCTGCAAAGGGATATTATTGGGATTATCTACCTCTGGCAAATCCCAGGTGTCCAATCCAATGGCTAGTTGACATATGTCTGGGTGTAGAGTTGGCCACCATGTTCCGGGGGCATGTATACCTCCCACTGACCAGACTACATCACCAGCCTGGGAATAAATTTGCCATGTAAGTGACATAGGGATGTGGGGACTAGTTCCCGATATCAGGAAGGGGAGTAGTAAATGTAGGATTACCCCCAGGAAAAGTATCGGAGGTGTCATCTTCAATGGTTTGTTTGACGGGGGTTTGTGCAGGCACTGTGGTAACTCGTGTCAGTCGTTCTGGAACCCACACTGGAACCTGTTGATCCTGTGGAAAAACACAAACAGACCCTCAGACCCAACGGAGGACAGGGTCTGGACCTTTCCATTGCCCAGTGAGGACATCTTTCCACTTAACCCATTGTTGAGAGGTGGAATTAGGAGAACTATGACGGTCAGCAGCTGATCGTCCGTTGTCATCCAAAGTTAAAAAATTTAAAATGAAAAGAACTACATTAAGTTTATCCCTGGGGGATCTATAGGAGACCCCAATCCCCCCTTTTTGTTTTAACAAATGATTTTTGAGAGTAAGGTGGGCGCGTTCAATGACACCTAGACCTTGAGGGTTGTAGGGAATTCCAGTCACCAATCGTATGTCAAATGTGTCAGCAAAATGTTTAAAACTTTTAGAGGTATAAGCAGGTCCATTGTCTGTCTTAATAATTTTTGGAATGCCCCAACAAGCAAATGTCTGTAAACAATGTTGAATAACATTGTTTACTTTCTCTCCGGTTAAGGGAGAGGCCATAATAACTCCTGAATGTGTGTCAATAGACACATGGACATACTTTAGATTTCCGAATTCAGGAACATGGGTGACATCCATTTGCCAAATATGATTAGGTAAAAGGCCACGTGGATTTACTCCAAGTGATTGAACTGGAATAAGAGGCGCACAGTTTTGGCAATCTTTGACTATTTGTCTGGCAACATCTTTTGTAATAGGAAATTTTCTGCGCAGGGTAGTGGAGTTTACATGAAACTTATCATGGAAAAGTTTGGCCTGTTCTGTAACTGAGAAAACATAGGTTGCTTTAGTAGCTATGTCGGCTTAGTTATTGCCTTCTGTTAAAGGTCCAGGCAGCTTGGTATGAGCTCTAATATGACCCACATAAAAGGGACAGGATCTTTCATGGATTAATTGTTGTAAGCTGTTAAAATAAGAGGCAACGATGGAGTGTTGAGAAATGTAAGGTACTGTTTCTAACACAGCCAGTGAATTTTTAACATAACAGCTATCAGTAAGTAAATTAAATGGTTTATCTTTCAATAATTTAAAGGCTAGAATAACTGCAGCTAACTCAGCAATTTGGGCAGAAGAGGCTGGAATAATAGTAGTATGTACCTCTTTATCAATAATCACAACTCCAGATCCATTTTTGGATCCATCAGTAAATACTATAACACCTTCTTGTATGGGATTAGCCTTCGTTGTTTTAGGGAAAATAATAGGAGTGTTTAAACAAAATTGAATCCAGGGATGTTTAGGATAATGATTGTCAAATTCTGCATTTGTAGAACATCTAAGTATAGTCCAATCTGTATTATGATTAATTAACCATTGCAATTGTTTAGCAGTATAGGGTATAATAATAAATCTTGGATGTGTCCCAAATGTAGATATACAACTTTCTATGCCTTTGAATATTAGCTGGGACACGGCATCGGGGTAGGATTGAAGTATTTTTGAGGGAGAACTAGGCAAATTAAGGTTATATAAGGGACCCCCCTGCCAGATAACACCTGACGGACTGTGTGCTTCTGGAATGACAATAAATGATAGGGGTTGAGTTAGATCACAGCGAGATACCTGACAAGATTTTAGACGATTCTGAACTAGCTGAATAGCCTGTTTAGCTTCAGGTGTTAGGATTCGTATAGAATTCAAGTTAGAATCTCCCTTAAGTAAATCAAAGAGAGGTTTTAGCTCTCCTGTAGATAGTTTTAGATAAGGCCTAATCCAATTGATGTCTCCCAATAATTTTTGAAAATCATTAAGCGTTTTTAAATGATCTATCCTTATGGTAAGTTTTAAAGGTTGTACTGTAGTAGCTGATAATTTAGTTCCCAAATAGTCCTGTAAATTTCCTGTTTGTATTTTTTCTGGGGCGATAGTTAAATTCCATGATGTCAGTTCTTTGGTCATGAACATTAAAGATTCCTTTAAAAGGGCTTCTTCTTTATGACATAAAAGGATATCATCCATGTAATGATAAATTAAAAGTTGTTTATATCTTTCTCAAGTAGATTTTAGAGCTTTATCCACATAAATTTGACACAAGGTAGGACTATTAGCCATACCTTGGGGCAATACTACCCATTCAAATCTTTGATCAGGTTGAGCATGATTGATAGAAGGTAAGGTGAAAGCGAATCTCCAGCAATCACTTTTATGTAAAGGTATGGAGAAGAAACAATCTTTTATATCAATTATAATAGTAGGCCACCCTTTGGGCAAAGCTGAAACTAAAGGCAGGCCACATTGAATGGGTCCCATAGGGTACATTTGATTATTAATTGCCCTGAGATCATGAAGCAGTCTCCATTTCCCCGACTTCTTTTTAATAACAAAAATAGGTGTATTCCAGGGAGAGGTAGAAGGTTGAACATGACCAGCATCAAGCTGTTCCTTGACTAGATTCTGAGCAGCCTCTAATTTTTCTTTGGTGAGGGGCCACTGAGGTATCCATCGAGGCTTATCATTCTTCCAAATTATTGGAATTTTATCTGTTTCAGTGGCCCCTAGGAAAAACCCAGCCCTGTGGTATTAGTTTTTGGAATAGGTATACTTGGAAGAGAAGTACCACCTTGATTGTGTTTGCCTAAACCTCTCCCTTCTTCATATCCCATATGTTGTAATATATTTTTGACTGGAGTTCCTTGATAGATCTGATCAGTGGTTAGTTTCATGTCCATTTGTTGTAAAATATCCCTTCCCCATAGGGAGATGGGCAAATAACATACATAAGGCTGGAATACTCCAGAATGACCTTCATTATCTTTCCATTGTAAGGAAGCTGCGCTTTGGTCAGGACTGGAAGCTACGCCCAGTCCTCTTAGGGTCTGGTTAGCTGTGACAAGCGGCCAGTCCTTTGGCCAGTCATTGGAAGAAATAATGCTTTTATCTGCTCCTGTATCTAACAACCCTATAAATTTCTTTCCCCCTATGGTAAGTTATAATAATGGACGATCCCCAAGATTCATGGTAAGGCAAGCAAAAGGATCCCCAGTAGATCCAAACCCTTGAGATCCCCTAGTTTTATCCTTACTGGGCCATAGGCTATGACTACTTGGCAGAATTAACATTTGAGCAATTTGATCTCCCAGAGATATTACTGTAATTCCTCTTGGAGATGAAACCATAATTTTTACTTTTCCCTCAAAATCGGGATCAATTATCCCAGGATGAACTATAAGTCCTTTTAGAATAGTTGAGCTTTTTCCTAATAATAGTCCTACCGAATTTTGTGGTATTGTATCATTCCAATCCGAATCTACCATTTGAACTCCCATTTCGGGGGTTAGGACCAGTCTGGATGTGGCACAGATGTCCAACCCTGCACTCCCTCTAGTAGTTCTGGATTTCCTCCCTTCTCTGTAGGGGGGTACCATTGTCTGGGAACCTGTTGAATCACCCCGCAAATTTGTTGTGGGCCCCGGGGTGGGCCCTTTCTCCCGTTTTTTGTCAGTTTTGGGTTAGGTCCTAAATAATTACCATTTTTGTCTCTGACTGAGTGGCACATACTTGACCAATGGTTACTCTTTTTACATCTAGGACATAATCCTGGATCAGGTGGTTTCTGGTTTGTATTTGGACAATTGACTTTGTAATGTCCAATTTGCCCACAACTGAAACAAACTCTGGGGGCTTTTTTATACAAAGGGCTGGTTTTATAATGGTTAGGTTTTTGTAACCCCTGTACAATGGCAGAAGCTAACACCTGTCCCTGGATAGTAGCATCATTTATATCTCTGCAAACCTTTAAATATGCAGATATATCTTTATTTTTCCATGGTCTAATGGCTTCTTTACACCATTTATTAGCCTGCTCATAAGCTAGTTGTTTGATCAAAGGCATAGCTTGATCAGCCTCCCCAAATATTCGACCAGCCGTCTGTATTAGCCTGTCTACAAAATCTGCATATGGTTCATTAGGACCTTGTATTACTTTAGACAATTGACCTTGTAAATCCCCCGAGCCTTGAAGAGTTCTCCAGGCTCTTACTGCGGCAGTAGCAATTTGTTGATACACCGCGGGAGGATATAGAATTTGAGCCTGAATATTATCATATTGTCCTTGTCCTGTGAGCATATTTATATCCCATGCAGGATTGCCCACTGCTGCATTCCTTCTAGCTGTGTATAAACAAATCTCATGGCAAGTTGTTTTCCACATTAAGTACTGTCCACCAGTCAAAGTAACCCTGGCTAAATTCTCCCAATCTCTAGGGATCAAATTTAAAGATGAAATAGTTTCTACAAGTGACATGGTGAATGCAGCTTGAGGGCCATAAGTACCAGTTGCTTCTTTTAGTTGTTTAATAAATTTAAAATCCAATGGTTGGTGATATCCCTGATTTTGTGGGTTTTCAAACACAGGAAAACAAGAACTTGTATTGAGCTCACATTCCCTCCAGGATTGTATTGGGGGGCTCTCTGGGCAATTTAAATTATACTCAGGAAGTGGTGCTTTAGGTCCTGAGGGATTTAACTCTGTATGGGAGCCATAAGGTGGCGGAATCAATCGTGTAAATGGGCCACTAGAGGATTTTTGCATGTTTTCTTCTAAGTTTTTAAGGGATGGATATAGTTTCCTACCACCAGGTGGCGTCAATTGCATATCTTTGACCCTTCGTTCAAGTTCCTCATCTGATAGTTCCTCTTCTGACTTGCTATGGTTAGATTTAAGGGGAGGAAAGGAACACAACAATCTTTGTTCTTTCACTTCCTCCAAAATGTTATTTCCTTCATTTAGAGGGGGTTGAAATTTCTCCTTTTGTGAGGTCAAACAATTTTTTACAAGAGACCATATAGCCATAGTGCCAGCGGGTAATGTTCCCTGTTGATTAGCTTTGTGTAAGTCTTCACCCAAGTGTTCCCATTGTGGGATATTTAATAATCCTTCATCTAGAAACCAAGGAGCTATTTTCTCTACTGTATGTAAGAATCTCCTTGCCGAGGAGGCCTTCAAAGGCGTTCCATTAATTTTTAACAGAGCTCTTAGAGGCCCCTCCATGCGAACTCTGGACATTTCTGAACCCATGCTTTAGCTATAGCGGCCGCCTTCCGCGTGCCTACTTTCACTTTAACCGGACCGCTTCCTGCCGGACCACCTTCCGTTAGTCCTGATAGTCGCTTTACCGCGCTGTAGTCGCTTTACCGCGATACTTTCACTTTAACCGGACCACTTTTCCGCGTGTCCTGATAGTCGCTTTACCGCGAACTTTAAGGCTGCCTTTATCACTCCTATTTTATTATTTACAACAGACAAACTGGTTAACATTAATCTCTAAAACTTATATAACATTAATCTTTAAAACTTATATAACATTAATCTTTAAAACTTATATAACATTAATCTTTAAAACTTACCTAGGTAGTTGCTGCTGATCTAAAGGTCCCTGGTTCGTTCCCGGGTTTCGGCACCACTCGTCGCATTCCCTTCTGCCCGCAGAGAGAGACACGACACACTGGTTGTTCGTTAGAGCTCTTTATTGTTCCTCTTCTTCCTCTTTCTCCTTTCTCCTCCCTCCTTTACAAGGAAGTCATGGCCATTATATATGAATCATGAGCCAATCAGGTTACAGAGCATGTGGGGAGAGCATGATAACAATGTAATACAATAAGGGCAACAAGAGGGCACGCAGCGAGCATGAGTCACCTTGTCCAATCAGAGCAGTCCATTCTGGCACTGGCTTAGTGCTGGGCCAACTTCCTTAAGCAATGTTAGCTGTTTGTTGCAAACCAGGGGCCCCGGCTCAGTGCCAGACTAGGGTGGAGTCCGCGGTACCCCGACAGTACATCATTGGTATTTTAATTGGAATTGCATTGAATCTGCATACCACTTTTGGTAGTATGGCCATTTTGACAATATTAATTTTGCCTATCCAAGAACATGGGAGATCTTTCCATTTTCTAAGGTCTTCATTAATTTTTTTCTTCAATGTTTTGTAAGTTTTTATTGTAGAGATCTTTTACCTCTTTGGTTAGATTGATTCCCAAGTATTTTATTTTTTTTGAGGCTATTGCAAATGGAGTTGTTTTCCTCATTTCCCTTTCAGTTGTTTCGTCGCTTGCATATAAAAATGCTTTAGATTTATGCATGTTGATTTTATAGCCTGCTATTTTACAGAATTCATTAATGAGGTCTAGAAGTTTTCTGGAGGAGTTTTTTGGACCCTCTAAATATAGAATCATGTCATCAGCAAATAGTGAAAGCTTAAGTTCCTCTTTTCCTATTCTTTTAATTTCTTAGTATGCCTAATTGCTCTGGCTAGAGTTTCGAGGACGATGTTAAATAGAAGTGGTGAAAGAGAACATCCCTGTCTTGTTCCCATTTTTAAAGGGAATGGTTTCAGTTTTTCTCCATTAAAAATGATGGTGGCCATGGGCTTAGCATAAATAGCCTTTACAATGTTCCGGTATGTTCCTACTATCTCTATTTTTTCTAGTGTTTTGAGCATGAAGGAGTGTTGTATTTTGTCAAATGCTTTTTCTGCGTCAATTGAAATAACCATATGATTCTTATCCTTAAGTCTATTGACATGATGGATTACATTTATTGATTTACAGATGTTAAACCATCCTTGCATTCCAGGGATGAACCCCACTTGATCGTGGTGTACGATTTTCTTAATATGTTTTTGATATGGTTTTGCCAATATTTTGTTAAGGATCTTTGCATCTATATTCATCAAGAATATTGACCTAAAATTTTCTTTCCTTGATGTGTCTTTGCCTGGTTTGGGTATGAGGGTGATATTAGCTTCATAGAATGAGTTTCGTAGGGTACCCGCCTTTTCTATTTCCTGGAATACTTTGAGAAGTATTGGAATCAGTTCTTTTTTGAAGGTCTTGTAGAACTCGGCTGAGAATTCTTTTCTTGGATGGTAGATTTTTAATGGTTTCTTCTATTTCATTGCTTGATATTGTTCTGTTTAAATTGTGTATGTCCTCCTGGTTCAGTTTGGGAGGAGCATATGTCTCTAGAAATTTGTCAATGTCTTTGGTAGTTTCTATTTTGTTGGAATACAGATTTTCAAAGTAGCTTCTCATTATGTTCTGTATCTCAGTGGTGTCTGTCGTGATATTTCCTTTTTCATCATGAATTTTAGTAATTTGAGTTTTCTCTCTCCTTCTATTTGTTAGTGTGACTAAGGGTTTGTCTATTTTGTTGACTTTCTCAAAGAACCAACTTTTTGTTTTGTCAATTTTTGAATTGTTTCTTTTGTTTCAATTTCAGCTCTGATTTTAATTATTTCCTGTCTCCTACTACTTTTGCTGTTATTCTGTTCTTCTTTTTCTAGGACTTTGAGCTGTATTGTTAGGTCATTTACTTGTTGACTTTTCATTCTTTTCTGGAATGCACTCCATACAATGAATTTTCCTCTTAGTACCACTTTCATAGTGTACCAGAGATTTTGATATGTTGTATCGTTGTTCTCATTGACCTCTAAAATTTTTTTTATCTCCTCCCAGATGTTTTTTGTTATCCGTGTTTCATTCAATAGCATATTATTTAGTCTCCAGGTGTTGGAGTAATTTCTGTTTTTTATTTTGTCATTGATTTCTATTCTCAGTCCATTATGATCTGATAGAACACAAGGCAGTATCTCTATTTTTTTGCATTTCCTAAGGGCTGCTTTGTGGCGTAACATATGGTCTATTTTTGAGAAGGTTCCACGTGCTGCCCAGAAGAAAGTGAATACACTCATTGATGAATGGAATATTCTATATATGTTTATTAAGTCTAGTTTATTGATTGTGTTATTGAATTCTATGGTTTCTTTGGTTAGTTTTTGTTTGGAAGATCTATCTAGTGGTGACAGCAGTGCATTAAAGTCAACCAGAATTATTGTGTTGTGGTCTATGTGATTCCTGAAGTTGAGAAGGATTTGTTTGATGTACAGGGATGCACCAATGTTTGGGGCATAAATATTTACTATCCTTATGTCTTCCTGATTTATGTTTCCCTTAAACAGTATGAAATGTCCTTCTTTATCCCTTCTTACTAACTTTGACTTGAAGTCCACTTTATCTGATAGAAGGATGGAAACCCCTGCTTTTTTACTGAGTCCATGTGCAGGGTAGGTTTTTTCCCATCCTTTCACATTTAGTCTATGGATGTCTTTTTCTATGAGATGAGTCTCTTGCAGGCAGCATATTGTTGGGTCTTTCTTTTTAATCCATTCAGCCAGTCTATGTCTTTTGATTAATGAGTTTAGGCCATTATTGTTCAGGGTTATTATTGAGATATGATTTGTATTCCCAGTCATTTGGCTTATTTTTGGTTTTTAAATTGGCTTGGTTTCTCCTTTGAGTGTTTTTTCTCTAAGGTACTTCCTCCCTTTGCTGACCTACATTGTTGTTTTTCATTTCCTCCTCATGGAATATTCTGTTGAGAACATTCTGCAGCACAGGCTTTCTATTTGCAAATTCTTTTAACTTTTGTTTATCATGGAAGGATTTTATTTCATCTTCAAATCTGAAGGTTAGTTTTGCTGGGTATAGGATTCTTGGGTGGCAACCATGTTCTTTCAGAGCTTGAAATATGTTATTCCAGGTCCTTCTAGCTTTTAGAGTCTGGTTTGAGAAGTTGGCTACTATCTGTGTTGGTCTCCCCCTATATATAATCTGATGCTTTTCTCCGGTGGCCTTCAAAATCCTATCTTTATTATGAATGTTAGTCATTTTCATTATAGTGTGCCTTGGTGTGGACCTGTTGTGATTTTGTGCATTTGGTGTTCTGTAAGCCTCTTGTATTTGATTTTCCATTTCATTCTTCAGGTTTGGGAAATTTTCTGATATTATTTCTTTGAATAGGTTGTTCCTTCCTTTGGTTTGTATCTCTGTGCCTTCCTCAATCCCAATAATTCCTAAATTTGGTCTTTTCATGATGTCCCATAGTTCTTGGAGATTCTGTTCATGATTTCTTACCATCTTCTCTGGGCAACTTTATTTTCATGATTAAATATTTTGTCTTCATTGTCTGAGGTTCTGTCTTCCAAGTGGTCTAGTCTTTTGGTGATGCTTTCCATTGAGTTTTTTATTTGGTTTATTGTTTCCTTCATTTCAAGGATTTCTGTTTGGTTTTTTTGTTTTGTTTTGTTTTGTTTTGAGAATCTCTATCTCTTTGTTGAAACATTCTTTTGCTTCCTGCAGGTGCTCTTTCAGCTTGTTAGTATTATCATTCATTGCCTGCATTTGCTCTCTTATCTTATCCTTTGCTTCACGATTCATCTTAATCATGTATAATCTGAAGTCCTTTTCTGACATTTCTTCTAACATACTGTCATTGGATTCTATTAATATAGAATCTAGATTTGTTTGGATCAATTTCTTCCCTTGTTTTTTCATGTTGTTCATGTATCTTCCCCTCTAGCAGTGCAGATCTGGGGTATTGCAGATTTTTCCCCTATAGGCTTATAGTGGCCCTATAAGTTTCCAAAATCCTTTCTTTAAGGGGAGATCAATATTAGTAGTGCCCAATTCAGACACTATGCAGTCCTAGACCAAATAGCCCCTATGAGGACAATAACAAAATTGTCATAATAAACAGAATGAGTTCAAATATTATCTTCAGTAAAACAAACAGATTTGCAATAAGGTCTGCAGTTTCAAATGGAGGACAAAGAGGATGCAGAGGGATGTAGAATGTTGCTGTTAATGGGATAAGAAAAGAATATACAGAAGTTCTAGATAATAGAAAGGGTGAGAGTGTAATCAAAAGAAATTGGATGTTAGCATGCAAAAAAGGGAGAAAGAGACTCTGAGGGAACAGGTAAACAAAAGGAAAGGAGAGCAAGAAAAGTAAAGAAATAAAAACTTAAATTTTTTTCAATAAGAAGAAAAAAGAAAATCTACAGCATAACAGTCATATAGTAATGAAACCTCCCAGAGTTCAGTAGCCTGATGCATGAGAGGTACCTGACAATGAGCTTCAATCCTCCAGCAGGCGTCTCAGGATGGGTTTTGTCCCAACTAAAGATGGGAGCTATGGCTTCCAAGATTATCCAAGATGGCTGCTCTGTGTTCGAAATGTGTTGGCAAATGTGTAGCTGCAGCTCAGGGGGTGGCCATGGTCAGTTGGAGGTCCTAGAGGCGGGGTGCAGTTGGTCAGGCAGGGGTCCTGGAGGTCGGGTGTGTTTGGTGTGATTGTGGGATCCCAGAGGCTGGTTGCAATCAGTCGGTCTGGGGTCCCAGTAACAGGGCACAGTCAGTTGGTCTGGGCGTCCTGGTGGCAGGGAGCAGTCATTGATGTGGTGGCCCCAGAGGCAGGGAGTGATCGGTTGGGCTGAGGGATCCTGGAGATGGGGCTCAGTCAGTCTAGCCAGAGGACCTGGCTGTTGTCTCAAAATGGTGGCAGCCACGTGTAATCAAACCTGCAGGTACTGTAATAGTGAACTTCCAGGCAATAGCAGGCAGCTGGTGCTCCACTGGCTGTCGGCGATCAGTTTGCTGACTGTTGTCGGAGGATCGGAAGGTGAACCTTGTGCTTTGGGTGATGGATAGGTGTAAGGCAGGCGATGGACAGGCGAAAGGCAGGCAAATGGCGGATGATAGGCACCTGACAGTGAGCAATCTGCTCTCCAAAAACGCGTCGATATGCTGGCAGACTGGTAGCCACTGCCAATTCTCACTGAGATTTCCACTTCTCCCTTTCTCCAGTCACATGCTCCCTTGAAAAAAGAGCACACTTTTTCATAAGTTTGTTGATCAGCTGTATATCTTATTCTGTGAAGTGTCTACCCAGTTCCCTAGCCCGTTTATGATTGGATTCTTTGTATTTTTGTTGTAAGGTTTTTAAGTTCTTTATAAATTTTGGAGATTAGTGCTCTGTCTGAGGTGTGTGAGGAAAAGATTTTCTCCCACTCTGTAGACTTTCTTTTCACATTATTGATTGTTTCCTTTGTTGAGAAAAAAAATTTTAGTTTGAATTCATCCCATTTATTGATTCTTGCACTCTGGAGTTCTTGTAAGGAAGTCTGGTTCTAAGACAACATGATGATGATGAAGATTCAGGCCTACTTTTTCTTTTATTTGGTGAAGGATCTCAGGTCTAATTCCTAGGGCCTTGATCCATTTTGAGTTGAATTTTGTACAGGATGAAACGTGGAGGTTTAATTTCATTTTACTGCATATGGATTTCCAGTTTTCTCCACACCATTTGTTGAACTGGCTACATTTTCTCCATTGTATGTTTTTGGTACCTTTGTCTAGTATGAGACAACTGCATTTTTGTGGGTTTGTCTCTGTGTCTTCTATTCTATACCATTGGTCTACCTGTCTATTGGTGACAATACCATGTTGTTTTTGCTACTATTGCTCTGTACTATATTTGAAGAGCGGGTATTGTGATACCTTCTCCATCACTCTACCTGCCTAGAATTGCTTTGACCATTCTGGGTCTCTTGTTCTTCCAGATGAATTTCATGATTGCTTTCTCTATTTCTATGAGGAATATCACTAGGATTTTAATTCGAATTGTGTTAAATCTGTATAGCGCCTTTGGAAGTATGATCATTTTGACAATATTAATTCTCCCTATCCAAGAACATGGGAGATTATTACATCTTCTACAGTCTTCCTCAATTTCTTTCTTTAATATTCTGTAGTTTTCATTTTAGATACCTTTCTCCTCTTTTGTTAGATTGATTCCCAAGTATTTTTTTGAGGCTATTATGAACAGAGTTGCTTTCCTCTTTTCTCTTTCAGATGATTCAACACTTAAGAATAAAAATGCATTTGATTTAATGTGTTGATTTTATGTCCTGCTATTTTTCTGAATTCATTTATTAGTGCTAGAAGTTTTCTGGTGGAGTTTTTTGGATCATCTAAATATAGAATCATGTCACTGGCAAATAGTGACAGCTTGAGTTCTTCTTTTCTTATTTGTATCCCTTTAATTTCTTTCATCTGTCTAATTGCTCTGGCTAGTATTTCAAGTATGATATTGAAAATAAGTGGTGAAAGTGAGCATCCCTGTCTTTTTCCAGTTTTTAAAGGGAATGCTTTCAGTTTTTCTCCATTTAGAATGATGTTGACTGTGGGTTTAGCATAAATAACCTTGACAATGTTGAGGTATGTTGCTACTATCCCTATTTTTTCTAGTGTTTTGAACATGAAGGGATGTTGTTTTTGTCAAATGCTTTCTCTGCATCTATTGAAATAATCATATGATTCTTAACTTTAAGTTTATTCATGTGCTGAATTACATTTATTAATTTCCATGTTGATCCAACCTTGCATCCCTGGGATGAACCCCATTTGATCATGGTGCACTATCTTCTTAATATGTTTTTGTGTGCGATTTACCAGAATTTTGTTAAGGAATTTTGCATCTATATTCATAAGAGATATTGGTCCAAAGTTTTCTTTCTTTGATGTGTGTTTGCCTGGTTTTGGTATCAGGGTGATACTGGCTTCATAGAATGAATTTAGAAGGGTTCCCTCATTTTCTATTTCATGAAATACTTTGAGGAGTATTGGTATAAGTTCTTCTTTGAAGGTCTTATAGAACTCAGTTGAGAATCCATCTGGTCCTGGGGTTTATTGGGTTGTGACCTTTTGATTGCTTCTACTATTTCAAACTTAAAATTAATCAGTTTAAATTTTCTATGTACTACTGGTTCAGTTTGGGAGGATTATGTCTCTAGAAATTTGTCAATGTCTTCAATATTTTCTATTTTGTTGGAGTATAGGCTTTCAAAGTAGCTCCTAATTATGTTATGTATTTCAATGGTATCTGTCATGCTATTTGCTTTTTCATCACTAATTTTAGTAATTTGAGTTTTCTCTCTCCTTCTTTTTGTTAGTGTGGTTAAGAGTTTATCTATTTTGTTTACTTTTTCAAAGAACCAACTTTTTGTTTTGTCAATTTTTGAATTGTTTCTTTTGTTTTAATTTCATTGATTTCACCTCTGATTTTAATTATTTCTTGTCATCTACTATTTTTGGTGTTGTTCTGTTCTTCTTTCTATAGGCCTTTGAGATGTAATGTTAGGTCATTTAGTGGTTGACTTCTTATTCTTTTAATGTATGAGCTCAATGCAGTGAACTTTCCTCTTAATACTGTTTTCAGAATGTACCAGAGATTTTGATATGTTGTATCATTGTCTGCTAACTCTAAGTTATTGATTGTGTTATTGATTTCTATGGTTTATTTGTTTAGTTTTAGTTTGGAAGTTCTATCCAGTGTTGACAGCAGTGTGTTAATGCTACCCAGAATTATTTTCTTGTGGTCTACTTGATTCCTGGAATTAAGAAGGATTTGTTTGATGTACATCAATGCACTGTTGTTTTGGGCATATTTACAATCATTATGTCTTCCTGATTTATGGTTCCATTAAGCAGTATAAAATATTCTTCTTTATCCATTCTAACTTTGACTTGAAGTCCACTTTATTTGATATAAGAATGGAAACCCCTGCTTTTTTACTGAGTCCCTGTGCATGGTAGGTTTTTTTTTTTTCCCCATTCTTTCACATTTAGGTTATGGGTGTCCTTTTCTATGAGATGAGTCTCTCGAAGGCAGCATATTGTTGGGTCTTTATTTTTAATCCAATCTGCCAGTCTGTGTCTTTTGATTGATGAGTTTAGGCCATTAACATTCATGGTTACTATTGAGATATGACTTGAATCCACAGTCATTTTGGCTTATTTTTGGTTTTTAACTTCACTTTGTTTCTCCTTTGACAGGCTTTTCCTTTAGGGTAGTTCTTCCTTTTGCTGACCTCCCTTGTTGTTTTTCATTTCCTCCTCATGGAATATTTTGTTGAGAATGTTCTGTAGCCCTGGCTTCCTATTTATAAATTCTTTTAACTTTTGTTTATCATAGAAGGATTTTATTTTGTCCTCAAATCTGAAGCTTAGTCTTACTGGGTATAAGATTCTTGGTTGGCAATCATGTTCTTTCAGAGCTTGAAATATGTTTTTCCAGGCCCTTATAGTTTTAGGGTTTGGGCTGCGCAATATGCTGATATCCGTATTGGTTTCCCCCTATAAGTAATCTGATGCTTTTCTCTCGCAGCCTTGAAAATTCTATCTTTCTTTTTTTAATGTTAGGCAATTTCATTACAATATGCCTTGGGGTGGATCTGTTGTGATTTTGTGCATTTGGTGTTCTGTAAGCCTCTTGTAGTTGATTTTCCATTTCATTCTTTAGGTTTGGGAAATTTTCTGATATTATTTCTTTGAATAGGTTGTTCATTCCTTTGGTTTGTATCTCTGTGCCTTCCTCAATCCCAATAATTCTTAAATTTGGTCTTTTCATGATATTCCATAGTTCTTGGAAGTTCCATTCATGATTTCTTACCATCTTCTCTGTTTGGTCAACTTTATTTTCAAGATTAAATATTTTATCTTTATTGTCTGAGGTTCTGTCTTCCAAGTGATCTAGTCTGTTGGTGAAGCTTTCCATTGAGTTTTTTATTTGGATTGTTGTTTCCTTCATTTCAAGGATTTCTCTTTGCTTTTTTTTTTTTTTCCAGAATCTCTCTTTGTTGAAGTGATCTTCTGCTTCCTGCAGTTGCTTTTTCAACTGCTTACTGGAGTGATTATTCATTACCTGCAATTGCTCTCTCATCTCATCCTTTGCTTTGTGAATCATTTTAATTATGTATATTCTGAACTCCTTTTCTGACATTTCTTCTACCATGCTATCATTGGATTCTACTAATAAAGAATATTGGTTTGTTTGGAACACTTTCTTCCCTTGTTTTTTCATGTTGTTCATGTATCCTCCCCTCTAGCAGTGCAGATCTGGGATATTGCAATTTCCCCCCATAGGCTTATTGTAATCCTGCAGGTTTCCAAAACCTCTTCTTTACAGGGGAGGTCAATATTAGCAGCACCCAGTACAGACAATATGCAGTCCTAAACCAAATAGCTCCTATGAAGATGTTAGCAATATTGCCATAATACACAGAGAGGATGAGTTCTATTATTATCTACAGTATAACAAACAGATTTTCAATGAGGTCTGCAGTTTCTAATGGAGGACAAAGAGGATGGGGAGGGGTGTAGGATGTAAGTGTTAATAGGATAAGAAAAATGTATATAGAAGTTCTAGATCATAGGGAGAGTGAAATTGTAATCAAAAGATGTTGGTTGTTAGCATGAGAAAAGGGAGAAAGAGACACTGAGGAAATAGGTAGACAAAAGGAAAATAGAGAGCAAGAAAAATAAAGAAATAAAACTTAAAACTCTTTGAAAAAGGAGAAAAAAATCAACACTATAACAGTTATATACTATTCAAAACTTCCAGTCTTCAATAGCCTGATATGTGAGAGGGACCTGACAATGTGGTTCCAGTCTCCAACAGGCATCTCAGAATGGGATTTGCACCACCAAAAGATGGCAACTTCTGCTTCCAGAATAATCCAAGATGACCACACTGACTTCCAAACTTTTTGTCAAATGGGGCGTGGGTGCAGGGTCTGTGTGAGGTGCAGTTGGTCAGGCCAGGGGTGCTGGAGGTCAGGTGTGGTCAGTCTGGCCAGGGTACTGCAGGTCCTGGCTATTTTCCCAAAATGGCAGCTGCCACATGTAATCAAACCTGTGGGTATTGTGGGGTATTGTGACAGTGGACTTCCATGCAACAGCAGGCAGCTGATCATCCACTGGTTGTCTGCAGGTTACTGGCAGATGATTGGCAGATGGACCTCGGGCAACAAGTGATGGGTAGTTGAAAGGCAGATGATGGACAGGCAAACAGGCAAATGGTGGATGATGGGTGAAAGTCAGTAAGCAATCTTTACTCAAAAAGTAGTCGATATGTTGGCAGACTGCAGGTGATTGAAGTGGACAAATTGGGTAAACAGCAGGGGATTGATGAGCAGCAAAGACTGTCTCACAGAGAAACAGATTTCCTCTGCTTGAAACTAGAGTTATGGAGTGACAAGGAATGCAACTTCCCTCTAGTCTGCCATCTTGGATCTATATCAATGTCTGTTCCCTTAATACTCTTATAGTTTCTAGCTTCTTCTTGGTTCAGAGTCTAATTCTTAGACTGAATTTTACTTCCAAATTGATTAAAATATATAATCAAAAGAAAACTGTGGTGTTTTTGCACACTATTTGGGGGTTTTAGATAGTGCTGATGTGGAATTAAGGGGTACCAATCTTTCTTCCATTTCAGTAGTAACTAAAATATCAGTTGATATCTGGGTTACTTGTAGTCTTTCAACACAGAACTCTATATGATCAAGAGCACAATAGGCCAGACAACCAAAAGTCTAAGACCACCTATTTAACTCCTGAGAAAGGAGATTCTGATCATATGAAACATTTCCTGGGAATGGTATATGGTAAGCAGACCTTGAGACCAATACTTTCACATACATGATTCATGTTTGGTGAATATCAAATGGAAGGTGTACACCTAAAAACTGCCTTGCTTTACTAAAACTAAAAGGAAAGTTCATATTTTAAGCTTGTCCAGACATTCCTATTCTTTAAATTGACCCATTCATTTCTGTACACTAATATTGCAATTTGGAATAAGTATAATCATTTGGGTCATGATTAAAATCATACAATATATATGTTTAATCCAACAAGGGTTTATGAGACTTTTACATTTTTGTTTTGCTTAATTTTTGCTAAATTTTGATCTTTGTTTGTCCCACAGTTATATCTGTTTATTTGTAGGAAAACTGGATACTATCTAAACAATAGATATGGATTTTGATATTTTAGAAATTCTGGTGCCTGAATTCAGGAAAATCACTGATATTAGCTCAGTTTCTTCTTTTGCAAAAGGGATTTTTCAACAGGTGAAAATGGGTATTAATTTGAGACCAAAAAACTTATGACCTGATGCTGTTTTCTTCATTACCCTTTTCTTTCATACTTTCCTTTATTGTATACCACTTTATTTCCTGCAAGAGAACTGAAAGGTGTGTAATATCATACACACTATAGTTTATAAAGATATGACTTAGGTTTATAGAATTTCATGTCCAGGGAATATATGGAATTATTCCAGTAGTACTTTAAAATAGACCAGTAGAGTATTTTAATGTGTCTTTTTTCCCATTTCACAAGAGACATAGTGTGAATGATAGAAACAGAAAGATAAAGGAAGAAAGGAAGGAAGGAAGTTAGGAAGAAAGTAAAAATGTATTTATATGTAGTCTTTTCTCAAATCTATAATTTCATTGAAAAGTTTTGGAAAACAAATATATGAAGAAGTAAGAAAATTGACTCCAGCATATGTAGTTCTTTGGGCTTTGTAATTGAAATTCTATCTGTTCTTTTGACATAATTTTGATATGCTTTACCCCTAGCATAGCTGTGAATATAAATTTTAATTCAATATTTCTTTTAGTATTTGTCCATGTTCCATTTTTAAAATAATTTGATCATTATGGTCTTAAGTTGTATCTGAAATAAGTATCCCATGGAATGATTACACAAATATAAGTTGATAAAAAGTGTAAGAATTTGACTCATAAAGATTGAAATAATCATCAGTGGAAATTTGGTTTATACTCAGACCATCACAAATCAAGCATTTATGTCCCCAGGTAGTGACTTGTTCTTGAGATCAGAGTACAGAAGAACCAGCAAAGAATTAAATGAGAAGTGCCACCACTTATTTCAATATAAACCTAATTATTAGAATTAAGCAGTTAGACCATGACCACACATATTGCCTAACTATGCACATGAAAAAAGTTATAGTACAAGAAGAAAGGACAATGAATAATTTAGCAGCTTCACTGTTTGTGGAAAATCTTGTGAACAGATTGTTCATCTAGACATAAAGCTCTGATCAGGAAACTCTTTGTTCACCTGAACAAACAGTCTGCTTATCAGAACCACAATTTGCTACATAGATTTGAGGTAAGACATTCTCCACCAATCCTGAATAATTTTGTCAAGACTCCTAGTCTCTACCAGCTACTTACTTTTAAAGTAATTCTTTAAACCACTTAAATTCAGATCACTCACTAGATAAATTTATATATAAATATATTTTTTCTGTTGTGTTTTTTGACACAGATCAACATCTGATGCAATTCTAGAATTTAATTGAAGACCGTTAAGTCATTTTATAGTAAATTTTTATATTGCAATACAAAATTCTATTAAGAAAACATTTTTTTAAAAGAAAGTACCATGACAAGATATTTAGATAACACTTTAAACATAAAAGAATGAACATACCTTCCTATTTTATCAAATACCTTGGACATTATAAAACATACACACACACATATGTATAAATATATATATATGTTATATATATAAAGTTGTCCTTTTCCCTAAACTAGAATATATATACATATATGATAAAAAGTGAAAAAGAATGAAAGAATCAAATATCTTTAAACCATACAGAAAATTTCTCTTCATATTCTTTATCTACTTTCAATGCAGGAGGACATTAATCCTGTACTATCTTTTGATCTTCCACACATTGATTCTGAGTATTTTCTATGTTGAAAAATTTAGTAGGGCCGATCACTTTTAAGTCGAAAACAAGACATGTGCAAAGAACACCAAGAAGAATTACATATTTGAAAAGAACTTTTTTCTACTTTTATATGGGCTGTGGCTCCTTTGACAATACTTCAAATAGTATTAATCCCGCAGGCTATTGAGCAACCACTTCTACAGCCAAGGTGGTACATTAAAATGTAACAATTTCTGTTCAAGTTCAATTTAAGATTGTAATATCCCACAGCTATACCATGTCAATTCTAGTTTATTTAGAAACTTAAGAAAGTAAAAGAAACTGCAGCATCCATCAAAATAAGAAATTGAAATTTGAATTTCCTATTTTCTTATCAAATATACACTTAACATTAGTCATGACATATTGACTGGATCTGAAAATATTAAAAAGGCAAGAATTTTATAAATTACATTTAACACACATGTAACACAAGTTATGAAGTTATTAAAATAATGCATGCAGGTATGGTATAAATAATATACTTGATTAAGCAAATTAATATAAAAGATAAATCAACATTGATGTTACATGTATAATCGAGGCAAAATTTTGGTCCATTTGATTCCAATTTTTCCCACTTGAAAAGATCATTCTATTATTAAAAATGTAGCTACTTCACACACACACACATATATATACACACATACACATATATGTATAAAACTTTAGTAATATGATATATACTAACAAATTAATGATTATGGCTTAAAATAAATAATTATATATCATGTGATTATATATTTATATATAGCTTTTAATGTTGGCACTTTTAGTTTTTGAAATTGTATAACATTAAGAACTACTTATCTAAATAGTATTTGAAGAAATAAATGTTATTTGTTTTCATGATCTATGTTGTAACTGTGTTGTATACAATTTCTGCTTTTCATTTTTTGGTTAATATTTTGCCTATACCTTCTAATCTTTATGAAGTGCCCATCCCCCAAGGGAAATAACTTAGTTTTGGGTAAAAGATATTATAGATGATTCAGATACTTACAATGTAAAGAGGTGATTTCAGAGGAAGAAATAAACGATGTATTTTGATGTCTATTACATTTCTTCTGTTTCTTAAGTCTTTTAACATGTTCTTTTGTAGTATCTATTAAATCTTTTCTGTTCCTCATGGCACATATATTGGGAAGTTTTCAATTTTACTGTGACTATATGCACACACATTTAGTTATAGTCTAGTAGTTAATGTTGAACATTTTGATTCTTACTGTGATTAAAATAGTCATTAAAATCAAAGAATTATGAGAAGTCTTGTTTCTTAACTAAACATCTTGATGAACTATAATTTTTTAAAATTGAAATGATATAGATTTTAAGGAATTAACATAAGTTAGTCTAGTCCCAAACTATTATGATAAGCATAATTAAGAATAGATGGCATGAACTCACAATCAGAATTTTGTTAAGACTTAAGTTTGAAGGGTATCTAGGTTGGTTCCACAATCTAGCTATTGTGACAATAGATGAATGGATAAAGAAACTGTGGTATAAATACACAATGGAATATTATTTAGCCATAAAGAAGAATAATATTATGGCATTTGCAGATAAATGGATGGAATTGGAGAATATCATGCTAATTGAAATAAGTCAACCCCCAAAAACCAAAGGCCAAAAGTTTTCCCTGATAAGTGGATGATGATATATAATGGGGATGAGGGGATGGAGGTGAGAGAAAATGGAGGACCTTTAGATTATGTACAGGGAAATGAGAGGGAGGGAGGTATGAAAAATGGTGGAATGAGACAGACATCATTACCCAATGTACATGTATGATCACATGAATGGTATGAATCTACATCGTGCACAACTATAGAAATGAAATGATGTACCCCATTTGTGTACAATGAATCAAAATGCAGTCTGTAAAAGTAAAAAAAAAAAAAAAAAGACTTAAGTTTGCATTTTTAGGTAAGGTTTTAGGTAAGCATTTTTTTGAATTGGAATAGATTCATTATATAAGAAGTAAGGGATGTTCCAAATCAATACACAGAAAATTCTGGAAACAGCAGTATTGAATTAGTAAATAATAGAGTACAAACAGAAAGAAAGTGGTATCAGAATAATTAAAGAAAATAAAAGGGAATTTAAATATAATTAACTTAAAGTAACAGAGTCAATAATTTGTATAATGATGGAGAATTCATATGTAGACTTAGATATGAGCCAGTTTCTGAAGTCAATTAAGCAATTATTTGAAAATGAATCATAGCGTTCAGGGAAATAAATTGCATATGGAAAGTTAACACTTTAAGACCACATGCTTCGCAGAAGAAGAATGGAATTTCTCTTTTGTTCACAGTGTAAGCAAAAATAACCAAAACAGTTCTGGCACCTCAATGAAAGCACAAGTAACTGGGACAGGAAGCAGACTTCATGCATCAGCTAAGCCTTTGTTCAGCAGTGGAGTCAGGTATCAGAGGGGCTCGCTTTCTAGGTAGAAAATGGCCCCTGAGTACAGGAGGGGTCTGGGTTTATATAGGTTATACATTGGGAGGTGACTTAACCATCAAAGAGATTAACAGGACATGGGCAATCAGGAAAAGGGTTGTGAGAATTTGAAATTTGTTTTTGCTGGGCAAATGTTTTTTCTGGGCAAGGATGGAGGGTCCAGAGTTCAGCATTCAGTGCTTATTTCTTTCCTTCCATGTTCTGTTTTGCTGTCACTGGGAAAGGATTTATTGGAAAAGAATCAATGCTTGCCCTTTTCCCAGGGATTCTCTTGTCACTGAGTGATGTTTGCTTCCTTCCCAGGGATTGTCTGATCACTGGGAAAGGATGCATTGGGAAAGGATCAATGTTATCAATGTTTTGCCTTCTTCCTTTCTCCTTCTTACCAGGCCACACTGTTTTGGAGGTTGCATTTCCATATCCTTCATATATAATATAAATTGGACTTCAACAATATACGCTATATTATTTATATGTGAGTTAAATGGGGATTAGAAATCCCCTTTTCTAATAGTGACATTAAATGAGTTAAGCAACAAATATATATACATACATATAGGGATGAATAAGAATAGTGTAGATGAGACATTGTAAAAAGAGGGTCAGTTTTGTATGGGGGTAGTAGGATAAATTTTTCTAAAGACAGAATATTTTAGCAGGCAAAGAGAAAAATAAGAATGCAAGTATTTCAGACAGACAGCAAAAGCCTATACAAAATCTCTTAGCTGAAGATGTGTGCTGTTAAAATCACTTGAATGGAGGATAAGGAAAGAGAGCACTTTGGACAAGACAAGTTGGTGAGATAGGCAAGGTTCAACTCACAGGATGCCTTGTATTTTGCTTTAAAAAATAAATTCAAAGCAACTTAGTATGAGACACTCTCAAAAATTTTAAAAAGTAAATAAAATGAGCTGGAGTGTGACTCAGTGATTAATTGCTTCTGTGTTAAATCCCTGGTGCAAAAAAAAAAAAAAAAAAAAAAAAGTTTCCTTTCTTCTGTGTGTGATGGGAATTCTTGAAAGATTGCAATCAGTGTGAATGGAATTCAGGATGATAAAGAGATACCTCTGCTTTCTGTGTGGACAGAAAAGAAAAAAAAAAAAAAAACATATTGAGTTGGTGTGGCAGTGTACACCTGTAATGCTAGCAACTCCAGAGACTGAGGCAGGAGGATTACAAGTGCAATGTCAGTCTTAGTCACTTGGGGATACCAGTTTACAATAAAATTTGAAAAAGGAGGCTGGGAATATAGCTCAGGGGCAGAGCACTCCAGACTCAATCCCTAGTTAAAAAAAAAAAAAAAAAAAAAAAAAAAAAAGTTAAAGTGAGGAGATGGGAAATTTTTGCACTAATTTCTCTAGAAGGAGAAGGCTCTTGGATTGAGGGGGATGGCAATGAGGGGTATAGAATCAGTCAATGACTAGAATCACAATATGTTTGCAAATAAAATCAAAGGGCAATCAGTAGAATTGAAGAAAAGGACCAGGAGTTGGGAAGACAGGAGGGAGGGGAAGTGCTGGGGAGTCAAATTGGCAAATTGTTATGTTGTGTACATGTACTAATATGTAACAACAAATTACACCATTATATACAACTCTAAGGCACCAATAAAAATAAGGAAACAGATCAACACAATAAGCTGATGGTTACAAAGTTATAAAAAATGATGTTAAAAATGACTTGCAGAGTTCTGCCTTGAGTGTGGACTAAAAGGAAGAGGTAAAGGGAGGACAAAGATTGGTGGGAAGGACCAGAATACTATTTTGAAATGTATTTCAGATACATGAAGATGCTAAGTTCGGATTTCAACTAGGCTATACTATAGAAGGGTCTGAACTCAGGGCAGATATTGGATTAGACTGAATTGAAGATTAATATTAAGAAAATTTAAGTGCTTGGAAATTATGGGAAAATATTTTAGAAAGCTTCTAAATAAAAATTGTTCACTTCAGAAATCATTTAGAAGAAAGTAAAGAGGATCCAATAAAATAGAAGGATAAATAGCAGGTAATGAGAGAGAAACACAAAAATTAAATATGATGAAGGAAATATTTGACTAGATAGAAATAATTGTCATTGACATAATAAAAAAAAAAAAAATGAATCCAAGTGTAAGTTAAAGAACAAATGTGACCTGAGGGAGCAGTGGCACCTAAACAAAATACTTTTCATTTCACTAACTAGAAATTGATGACACTTGTAACTACAACAATGAAAGAACATTTGGGGACATTTACTAAGGCATGTTTGTATGTCTGTAAGAACATTACACTAGAAAAGCAAAACTTGTGCGTGTGGGACAGAGAGAAAAAAAGCAATTAAAGCATTGCAATTGTGTTAGGGTGACAGTGAATGACACATTGTAGGTGAAGATTAGAATAAGAAATAAATCATCCATTGCTCAGAAATGGAAAATGACTCTCAATTTCCCAGGAAATGTCACATAAGAAATTGAGTGTGCCAGTGAGAGGTTTTCTACATAGAACCAGCCACAAGCCCCCAAACCAATGGAGAGCTTCGATCCGCAAGCAGCCTGTGGGATCAGGGCAGGGCAGCCAGAGACCTCTTCAGGCGGCTCTGCCCACTCCAGCTGCAGGCTCTCTTCACGGAGCGATCCAAGATGGAGGCCTAGAGGGAGACTGCACCCCCAGTCGCTCCAGATCCCAGGAGTTAAGAAGGGGAGGCATTGAGAGACTCAGACTGAAATAGAGCCACAGGTGAGTCTGCCCACTGGGTAAAGCTCGGCCCAGGTGGCAGGCCCAGATAGAGGTGGATTATCGGAGCCGGGCAGGGCAGCTAGAGTCATCCACAGGCAGCCCTGCGCACTCCGGCGGTGGGCCCCGCCCACACAGCCAGCTTCTCCAGGTTCTCGGAACGGAACTGGCCCGCTAGTGAGAGCCTTTCTGACCAGAACAAGCTCCGAGTCCCGGAGCCACTGCAGTGCAGCTCAGCTTACTCTGGCACACAAGCAGATTCAGGGTCCAGACAGGGCAGCCAGAGCCTTCCCCAAGTAGCCTGGACCCCTGCGGTGGGAGGTGCCTTTCAAGGCTAGCTTCTCAGACCAGACCACCCAGTGAGAGGTTCTCTACATAGAACCAGCCACAAGTCCCTGAACCAACGGAGAGCTTCGATCCGCAAGCAGCCTCTGGGATCAGGGCAGGGCAGCCAGAGACCTCTTCAGGCAGCTCTGCCCACTCCGGCCGCAGGCTCTCTTCACGGGGTGATCCAAGATGGCGGCCTAGAGGGTGACTGCACCCCTAGTCGCTCCAGAACCCAGGAGTTAAGAAGGGGAGGCATTGAGAGACTCGGACTGAAATAGAGCCACAGGTGAGTCTCCCACTGCGTAAAGCTCTGCCCGGTGGCAGGCCCAGATAGAGGTGGCTTATCGGAGCCGGGCAGGGCAGCTAGAGTCTTCCCAAGGTAGCCTTCCACACTCCGGCAGTGGGCTCCTCCCACACGGCCAGCTGCACGGTGCAGGCCCACAGTGAGAGCATTTCAGCACAGAACCAGTTCCAAACCATGGAACCAGTAGGGGGCTAGGGGCAGTTTTCTTCGGATGCGCTGCTTTATCAGATTCCTCCAAGACATCAGGCTACAGAAGGCTGGGAGGTGATACACTGGAAATCTACCGGGACACTATAAGCCAATAGCGGAAAACTGCAATATCTCAGGGTCCCACTGACAACTGACCAATATGAGAAAACAAGGGAAGACAATGTCCCAAACAAACCTAGATACTACATCAATAAAACCCAATGACAGCACAGCAGAAGAAATGTCAGAAAGGGAGTTCAGAATGTACGTAATTAAAACGATCAGGGAAGCTAATGAGGAGATGAAAGAGCAAATGCAGGCATTGAAGGAGGAGATGAAAGAGCAAATGCAGGCATTAAATGATCGCACCAATCAACAGTTAAAAGACCAAATACGGGAAGCAAGAGATCATTTCAATAAAGAGTTAGAGATACTGAACAAAAAACAAACTGAAATACTTGAAATGAAGGAAACAATAAACCAAGTTAAAAACTCCATAGAAAGTATAACCAATAGGATAGAACATCTGGAAGACAGAACCTCAGACATTGAAGACAAATTATTTAATCTTGAAAGCAAAGTTGGCCAAACAGAAAATATGGTAAGAAATCATGAACAGAATCTACAAGAATTATGGGATATCATGAAAAGGCCAAATTTAAGAATTATTGGGATTGAGGAAGGCTTAGAGAAACAAACCAAAGGAATGAACAATCTATTCAATGAAATAATAACAGAAAATTTCCCAAATCTGAAGAATGAAATGGAAAACCAAGTACAAGAGGCTTATAGAACTCTAAACATACAAAATTACAACAGACCCACACCAAGGCACATTATTATGAAAATACCTAACATACAAAATAAAGACAGAATTTTAAAGGCCGCGAGAGAAAAGAATCAAATTACATTCAGAGGGAAACCAATAAGAATATCAGCAGATTTTTCAATCCAGACCCTAAAAGCTAGAAGGGCCTGGAACAACATATAGCAAGCCCTGAAAGAAAACGGATGCCAACCAAGAATCTTATACCCAGCAAAACTTACCTTCAAATTTGACGATGAAATAAGATCCTTCCATGATAAACAAAAGCTAAAGGAATTTACAAAAAGAAAGCCAGCATTACAGAACATTCTCAGCAAAATATTCCATGAGGAAGAGATGAAAAACAACGATGCAACTCAGCAGCAGGAGGCGCTAGCCTAAAGGAATAGCCAAATAAAGGAGAAACCAAATCATGTCAAAAACAAATATGAGTCAATTGACTGGGAATACAAATCATATCACAATAATAACCCTGAATGTCAATGGCCTGAGTTCATCAATCAAAAGACACAGACTGGCAGATTGGATTAAAAAGAAAAATCCAACAATATGCTGCCTGCAAGAGAATCATCTCATAGAAAGAGACACCCATAGACTAAAGGTGAAAGGATGGGGAAAAACATACCATGCACACGGACACAGCAAAAAAGCTGGAGTATCCATCCTCATTTCAGATAATGTGGACTTCAAACCAAAACTAGTCAGAAGGGATAAAGAAGGACATTACATGCTGCTTAAGGGAAGCATAAATCAGCAAGACATAACAATCATAAATATCTATGCCCCGAACATTGGCTCATCCACGTACGTCAAACAAATCCTTCTCAATTCCAGAAATCAAATAGACCACAACACAATAATACTAGGCGATTTTAACACACCTCTCTCACCACTGGATAGATCGTCCAAACAAAAACTGAATAAAGAAACTATAGATCTCAACAACACAATCAACAATTTAGACTTAACGGACATATATAGAATATACCATCCAACAAAGAACGAATACACTTTCTTCTCAGCAGCACATGGATCCTTCTCTAAAATAGACCATATTTTATGCCACAAAGCTACTGTTAGCAAATACAAGAAGATAGAGATACTACCTTGTACTCTATCAGATCATAATGGATTGAAATTAGAAATAAATGACAGAATAAACAACAGAAAATTCTCCAATACCTGGAGATTAAATAATACACTATTATATGATGAATGGATAACAGAAGACATCAGGAGGGAAATAAAAAAATTCTTAGAAGTAAACGAGAACAAAGACACATCATATCAAAATCTCTGGGACACTATGAAAGCAATACTTAGAGGAAGATTTATTTCATGGAGTGCATTCAAAAAAAGAAGTAGAAATTAACAAATAAACGACTTAACACTACAGCTCAAAGCGCTAGAAAAAGAAGAGCAGACCAATACCAAAAGTATTAGAAGACAGGAAATAGTTAAAATCAGAGCCGAAATCAACGAAATCGAAACAAAAGAAACAACTGGAAAAATTAACAAAATAAATAGTTGGTTCTTTGAAAAAATAAATAAAATTGATAAACCCTTAGCCACACTAACAAAGAGAAAGAGGGAGAAAACTCAAATTACTAAAATTCGGAATGAACAAGGAAACATCACAACAGACACGAGTGAAATACAAAACATAATTAGAAACTATTTCGAAAATCTATACTCCAACAAAACAGAAAACCTCGAAGACATCAACAAATTTCTAGAGACATATGAATTACCTAAACTGAATGAGGAGGACATACACAACTTAAATAAACCAATTTCAAGCAATGAAATAGAAGAGGTCATCAAAAGCCTACCAACAAAGAAAAGTCCAGGACCAGATGGACTCTCAGCCGAGTTCTACAAAACCTTTAAAGAAGAGCTCATTCCAACACTCCTCAAACTATTCCATGAAATAGCAGAGGAGGGAACCCTCCCAAACTCGTTCTATGAAGCCAATATCACCCTGATACCTAAACCAGACAGAGACACATCGAGGAAAGAAAATTTCAGACCAATATCCTTAATGAACATTGACGCAAAAATTCTCAACAAAATTTTAGCAAATCGCATACAAATATATATTAAAAAGATAGTGCACCACAATCAAGTGGGTTTTATCCCAGGGATGCAAGGTTGGTTCAATTCGGAAATCAATAAATGTCATTCACCATATCAACAGACTTAAAGTCAAGAATCACATGATTATTTCAATAGATGCAGAAAAAGCATTCGATAAAATACAGCATCCCTTCATGCTCAAAACACTAGAAAAAATTGGGGTAGTGGGAACATTCCTAAACCTTATAAAGGCAATCTACGCTAAGCCCATGGGTAATATAATTCTAAATGGTGAAAAACTGAAAGCGTTCCCCCTAAAAACTGGAACAAGGCAGGAATGCCCTCTTTCACTGCTTCTATTCAACATCGTCCTTGAGACTCTAGCCAGAGCAATCAGACAAACCAAAGAAATTAAAGGGATACGAATAGGAAAAGAAGAACTCAAACTATCCCTGTTCACTGATGACATGATTATATATTTAGAGGAACCGGGAAATTCCACCAGAAAACTTTTAGAACTCATAAGTGAATTCAGTAAAGTAGCAGGTTACAAGATCAATGCTTATAAATCCAATGCATTTTTATACATAAGTGATGAATCTTCAGAAAGAGAAATTAGGAAAACTACCCCATTCACAATAGCATCGAAAAAAATAAAATACTTGGGAATCAATCTCACAAAAGAGGTGAAAGACCTCTACAATGAGAACTACAGAACACTAAAGAAAGAAATTCAAGAAAACCTTAGAAGATGGAACGATCTCCCATGTTCCTGGATAGGCAGAATTAATATCGTCAAAATGGCTATACTACCTAAAGTGCTATACAGATTCAATGCAATTCCAATTAAAATCCCAATGATGTACCTTGCAGAAATAGAGCAAGCAATTATGAAATTCATCTGGAAGAATAAAAAACCTAGAATAGCTAAAGCAATCCTCAGTAGCAAGAGCGAAGCAGGGGGTATTGCAATACCAGATCTTCAACTCTACTACAAAGCAATAGTAACAAAAACGGCATCGTATTGGTACCAAAATAGACAGGTAGATCAATGGTACAGAATAGAGGACATGGACACAAACCCAAATAAATACAATTTTCTCATACTAGACAAAGGTTCCAACAATATGCAATGGAGAAAAGATAGCCTCTTCAACAAATGGTGCTGGGAAAACTGGAAAACTATATGCAATAGAATGAAATTAAACCCCTATCTCTCACCCTACACAAAACTCAACTCAAAATGGATCAAGGACCTCGGAATCAGACCAGAGACCCTGCATCTTATAGAAGAAAAAGTAGGTCCAAATCTTCAACTTGTTGGCTTAGGATCAGACTTCCTTAACAGGACTCCCATAGCACAAGAAATAAAAGCAAGAATCAACAACTGGGATAGATTCAAACTAAAAAGCTTTCTCTCAGCAAAGGAAACTATCAGAAATGTGAAGAGAGAGCCTACAGAGTGGGAGAATATCTTTGCCAACCATATCTCAGATAGAGCGCTAATTTCCAGAATCTATAAAGAACTCAAAAAACTCTACACGAAGAATACAAATAATCCAATCAACAAATGGTCTAAGGAAATGAACAGACACTTCACAGAAGAAGATGTACAAGTAATCAACAGATATATGAAAAAATGTTCAACATCCCTAGTAATAAGGGAAATGCAAATCAAAACTACCCTAAGATTTCATCTCACCCCAATTAGAATGGCGATTATCAAGAATACAAGCAACAATAGGTGTTGGCGAGGATGTGGTGAAAAAGGAACACTCATACATTGCTGGTGGGGTTGCAAATTAATGCAGCCACTCTGGAAAGCAGTATGGAGATTCCTCAGAAAGCTTGGGATGGAAACACCATTTGACCCAGCTATCCCACTCCTTGGCCTATACCCAAAGGACTTAAAATCAGCATACTACAGAGATACAGCCACATCAATGTTCATTGCTGCTCAATTCACCATAGCCAGATTGTGGAACCAACCTAGATGCCCTTCAGTTGATGAATGGATAAAGAAACTGTGGCATATTTATACAATGGAATATTACTCCGCAATGAAGAATGATAAAATTATGGCCATTTGTAGGCAAATGGTCGAAATTGGAGAATATCATGCTAAGTGAGATAAGCCAATCTCAAAAAACTAAAGGACGAATGGTCTCGCTGATAAGCGGATGAGGACATATAATGGGGGGTGGGAGGGGTTAGCATTAGGTTTAGGGTTAGGTTTAGGGTTAGGGATAAGGAGAGCGGTAAGAATGAAGGAAAGAAGGACTGTATAGAGGGAAAAGAGGGGTGGGAGGGGTGGGAGGAAGGGAAAAAAAATAAACATCATTGCCCTATGTAAACGTATGATTACACAAATGGTATGCCTTGACTCTATGTACAAATAGAGAAACAACATGTATCCCATTTGTATACAATTAAAAAAAAATTGAAAAAAAAAAAATCAGATAAGAGAGTTTCCTTAGGAGACAGAGATGAATTAGTATAGAATGGTCTTCTATTGCTTTGTTCTACAGATGTTTCTTTTAACTTTATTTTGTATTTTAAAGGAACTTTAATGCAGATTAAAAGAGGTGTAGAAATGGACTACCTGACAAAATATTTAATAAAATGTTACAATAGGAGAAATTTACCAGGAAAAAAGTTTACCAATCACCTTGTGTTGACTATAGTGGTCCATTCTCTCAGCTGAAAAGCTCTTGAGGAACCAAAGGAAAAAACAAAAAACAAATCTTGTATAGGGACTATCCCAGGGGTTCTCAACCAGGGGCAATTTTGCAATGCCTAGAGATATTTTGGCTTGTTGTGATGGGTGGAGCTAGTGGCATGTGATAGGATGACCTGCGATTCTGCTAAGAATGATCTAGTTTAAATAATCAATACTACTAAGGTTGAGAAACTTGGGGTTAGCCTCATCAGTGTTCCTTTCTTCCAGAAAAAGGAAGATGGGAAGCTGCTTCTGAAAAAAGGAATCCAGAAGAGGCAGCTTTACCTATCCCATTGATCTATGCTTTGACAAGACATGACTTCTTAATAAAGTTCAAAATAAAGATATTTCTTTTCTTGAAAAAAAAAAAAAAAATTGAGTGTTTTGCCTGAAAGTTGTTCATACACAAAATCAATGGCCTGACTTGCCATGCAACCCACTTCACTGCAAAGCAACTGAGAAGTACAATTCCCTACATAGCCAAAGGGAAGGAGACCCTGATATTGTAACATAATTACTATAAAATACCTAAACTATGTGAATACAGATATTTTACCTATATTTTCACTCTCTCTGTGGGTAACAGTCACAGCTACTACCACTTCTCTTTTGTTTTTTGGTTGTTTTCTTGTTTTGGCCAAATATGTTCAGAAAAACTCTTAGCATGATGATAAAGATTCATAGTATAAACTGAATGGGTCAATGTTATCCTAACAAATATATTGCTTCAATTATTTAACTAATTCTTTATTTTGGAATACAAGTTATATTTGGAAGAATCTTGTATTATAGTTTTATAACTGTCATCTTTATAAAAAGTTATTTTGCTGAAAAATGTATTTAATTTTATATATTGCAGAATCAATCATCTTCAACATATTTTTATTCATTTAATGTCCAAAATACATCTGACCTGCTTCTCCACCTTGTATTAGAGAAAGTCCAGGGCTCTTGTCAGAGTGTCAGCCTTTCTTGTCCCAAAGTTCTAGCTGCCTCTAAATTTATTATAATGTTTTCTCAACTGCTGTATCATATATATACATAGACCCCAAAGAAAATCTGAAACTGAAGCCTCATGAGTATAAAAGAACTTTCAACTACTGTGGTCCTGACATAAAAGCTGTGTTCCACTGCCCATTGCATCCAAAGTTGGAATCACATATTTGTCATCTCTGTCACTGGAAATCTTTTTAAGCACTTGAAATCCATCAGTGATTCCTCAATAAACACCTTCCTCCCTCCAGAACCCCACCCATTCACTGTAATTCTAGAATTTTCTTTCCCTCTTTGCCCCCTCTATCTCCCTGTTATTCTCTTTAAAGTTTTTCTCCCCAACTACATATGCTGCATGAATACTTTTGTATAAGTGAAACCCATTGCTATTGAAGTTTAATGTGTACACTGTTCAGAAATAGACCATTCTTCTCTTTACAAAAAGATATTGCCATTCTTAGAGGTCTGTTCTGGCTAAAAGCATGATTTTGGGTAGAGATAATGTTGAGATATTTAAATTCATTCCTAAGTAAAAGATTCTTAAAGCAGATCCTGCTATAAAATATTCAATTTATGATTGCTAATATTGTTACAAATATTTGATAGTCTAGTTAATTTACAAATATTTTTCTTTATCACTGCCAATTAATACTCTGTGGTTTCTATTATTTTTCTAAAGAGATTATAGAAATGTCATGTTTTCCGACTCCTTGGATGTCAATGAATGCCCTTCTTCGTCTTCCTATGTGAAAGACAGTCTGACAGATTTTGTCAGGGAGGGCGCAACCTTTTTTTCACATAGAGCAGATAATGAGTCTTTGTCTTCTGACATTTAGTGTCACAGAACAGCCTAAAGTCAATCTCATTATTTTTCCATTTCTGTCTACTTGACTCTAGAAGGTTTTTTCAATTCTTTATTTTTGAAAGCATCAACGTATATTTACCTAAAATTTTATTATCACCAATGTTGCTTTTATGGTCAACTAATTTCATTTCTGCATTAAAGTAATTTTTCAGAGAGGTTTTTATTTTAATTTTTCCATCTTTGTTTATGCTGATTATTGCTCATCGATGCCTCCTAAAACTGCCTATTTCACCTTTGTCGGGCCTCAGATACCTCAAATATACCCTTGTTTTAGGGTTTCTTCATTTACCTCAGATTTTGTCTGGAGTACTCTTATACTTGTTATGTACATTCTTATTTAATTATCAGTACCTACCATATTATTAATTTAGTTTTATTTTTTTAAATTTTTACTTTCAGATCACTCCCCACAGTCCATAGCCAGTAGGAGCCTCTTAAGAGTAGATTTCTTCATTTTTTCTGAAATTATTCATTCTATCTCCAAGTCTCAGAGTTTCTGGAGTTATGTAAATATTCTTCAATGACAAATGAAAAACTGATGAAGGAATGGGTGAACAAATGAATGAATGATAAATGAATTACTTTCTTCTATGCCTGATGGAATTCTTTTATATGTTTGTAGGATATACTATTTCTATTCTTCAAGTTTGTCACCTTTCCTATCATATAAAAATGTATTTTCCCTTGTGTTTTAGAAAACTAGCTCCACCTAGTTTTTCTAATTAATTCAATCCTCTTCAATTTGTTGTTGATTAAACTCACAAAGTGTTTTCATTTTAGTCCTACACTTTTATCTACAGGAAATGTTTCTGTACTTTAAGTTCTTGATTTGTGTTTCCTTATCTTCTTATTCTATTAATGTGATGCCTCATTGAGTAAAGATAAAAATGTAAATAAAAATGAGATTAAGTGTGAATTCAAATCAGGCTTGTAATCCTGGCAACTGAGGAAGTTAATGCAGAAGAACAGGAGGTTTGAGTCCAGCCTGGGCAACTTAAAGAGACCCCATTTTAAAGTAAACACAGGACTTATTGGAGATGTAACTCCCTTGCAGAGTGCTTGTTTAATATGTTAAGGGTTATGGAAAATAATACTCCTCCAAGACAATTCCCAAGAAAAATGGAGGGACAGTTTGACTCAGGAGGAGGGAGGGGAAATTAACCAAACATTAAACCTCTCCCAATACATCCTTTCCCAATAACAATGCCCTGAGGGGAAAAAGCAAACTTTCATCCCTTCCTGGGTTCATCCCTAGCATCTCCACCAAAAGCAAACATTTACCCCTTCCCCAACTCAGTGGATCTTGAAGGAAGGAAGCAAATACTGAAATGCTGGGTCCTGGACTTTTACCTTTCTCCATTACAATGAGTCCTAGAAGGAGAAAAGCAAATAGTGAAGTTCTAGGTAACAATGGGTCCCAGAAGAAGGAAGATAAGCAGTGAACACTGAGTTGTAAGCTTTTCCCAGTGACAATGAGTTTTGGACTTTTTACAACTTCCTAAGTTAAAATTTTAACCTGCACAACTAGCCCCTGATTGTCCAAATTGCATGTCCACAGTCTCCAATGAAACTATAAAAACATAGACTCCTTCTATAACCCAGGGGCATCTCCATATCTTGAAAATGGCTCCACCAGTGCCTGATCAATTGACTGCCTGATCAATTGACTTCCTGCAGAATAAAGGAAAGCTTGCTGATCTGAGGTTGTTTTCCATCTCTTGCCTCCATCATTTGTGGGCCATGAGCTTACAGTATGTATATGGACCTGGGTTTCATCCTAAGTATAGAAAAGAAGAAGAGTGAAGATGAGAGGAGAGGAGAGAAAAGAACTAAATCAAGTAGTAAAGTGACACCTAAAGAAAATGGATTAATCCTTGCTTTAACTTTAGTTTATGTGTTCATGTTTACTGTTTTAGATGCAATGACAGTTAATTGATTCAGTAATCCATTCTTTATAAAAAGAATATTCTAAGAATCATCATTTACTGAGTGTGTCATTAATGCCTTCCTTAAAATTTACAAAGACAACAAGGAAATTTCTAGTTTTCATAAACTCCAGCACCAGGAATCCATTTAGAAATGTGGTTGTAGACAAAATTTGACTATTAAGAACTATTCCACAGTAGATAAAATAGTCATCAAACTGAATTTTTAAATTCAATAATTTTTGTGGGGTTCCATCAAGGACTCAAAGTATATTTTTCATTTTGAAGTGATACATTGTTAGTTTGACATTTTCTTACTGTGATCTTGTAAGTTTTGTCAACTTAGCAATATGGTCGAATTTGAAATTGAATAAGAATATAAAACTTTATAGTTAAGAAAATGAATTAAATGACTATTATAGATCCAGAATATAATAGGTCAGCCTTTAAAGTAGGGGCCATGGATAAAATTATCCATAATTATAATACTTTTTTATAGCTAATATGTATTTATCCTTAAGTCATAAACTTTGTAAGAAGAACTTCACATTTATTTTCTCACTAAATTCTTATAATAATTCTATGCAGTAGGTTTCTTATTAAGTTACAGAAAAGGATAATTAGTTTCAAGAAATATAAATGTGCACAAAGTAATACTGTTGTAACTTGTGCCATGTTGTGAATCATGTCTATCTGAGTTTAGAACTCATGATTTTGTCTACTTTTTGTTGCCAATTTTTTCCACTATATCGATCTATATAATGAGTCAATTCTTTTGCATGAGTGGTAATTGTTTTGGTATAAAGTCTCCCATTTTATTTTTAATTTTACAGATTTTTCTTTTCTGTAGCAGTAAAGAAGAGAGAGGGTGAAAGTTATAAATGAAAGTCAAATTCTCAAATACTATGGAAGACTATTAAAGAAATCCTGGGATTGAATTCAAACAGATTTTGGCTTAGTGTGGAATCATGCCACTTTCAGTATTCAGTCCTACATCTGTTCATTAATTAAATGGGGATTAATTTCTCACACCATAAATTGTAATAATTAACTTAGTATTAAATCATAAATACAAATTGCACATGACATATTCACATGTATTTTC
This sequence comes from Sciurus carolinensis, assembly GCF_902686445.1. Lineage (NCBI taxonomy): Eukaryota > Metazoa > Chordata > Mammalia > Rodentia > Sciuridae > Sciurus > Sciurus carolinensis. The sequence goes on along the minus strand of NC_062217.1, from coordinate 57,492,708 downwards.
ATTGCTGCTTTACAAATTTCTACAACCTTAGTGGCTTAAAACAATACAATTAAAACAAAACAATTATTTTATAATTCTGGTAATCAAAAATTCAAAATATGTCTTCCTGAGTTAAAATCACAGCATCAGTCAGATTGCATTCCCCTCTGTATATTTTAGAGGAGAATGCACAGTCTTATCTCTTCTAACTTTGAGAGTCCACCTGCAATTTTTAGTTTATGATCCCTTGTTACAGTTTGAATATGAAGCGTCCTTATAAAGCTCCTATGTTAATGCAGAAATGTTCAGAGGTGAAATGTTTGGACTGAGAGAGGTGAATTGTTGAATGTACTGGGTGATAATCAGGCAGATGGAGCATGGCCAGAGCAGGTGAGTCATTGGGGGGTGCCCTGAAAAGGTTCATCTTCCCTATGTCCTCTTCTACCCTCTTCCTATCTCTGCTTCCTGGTTGCCAGGAGGGGAATAGTTTTCCTCCATCACTCCCTTCCACCGTGATGTACTGCCTCACCTTAGCCTCAAAGCAGTGCACTTATTTCATTATGGGCTAAACCTCTGTAACTGTGAGACAAAATATTTTTTTCCTTCTCAAAGTTGTTCTTTTGTCATGTATTTTGGTCACAATGTCACAAACCTGATTAACACAGAAATCGGTACCCAGAGTGAGTCATTACTGTGACTAAATTAACCATGTGGTTCAGAAACTTTTGGAGCTAGTTTGCAGGAGGGATTTTGAAAAGTTTGAACATGCAGGCAGGAAAAGTCTCTGAATGTTGTAAGCAAAGTTTAATGAACAATTTGATGGGATCTCAGAAGACCAGAATGCTAATAGGAACGTAGAATGTGCTTATGAGGTTGCAGAGGGAAATGACGGCTCCATGGGAATTGGACTCGAGTTCACTCACATTATATTATGGCAACTTGTCTACATATTCCCATATCTTGAGACTTTGTGTCAGTCTGAATTTAAAGGTGATGGACTAATGAATCTGGTGAAGAAAATTTCAAGGCAGCACAGCATTCAGTTAATGGCATGACTATTATCGAGAACTTTTAGCTCTGTGTACTGTGAGAATTTAGAGAAAATGTGAAGTTTGGCCAGAAAAGTGCCTGTAAAGCTGGGACCAAGGAAGATGTGCTTGTTGAAGAAATTAGAGCCCCTAAAGAATTTAGATTCTTTTCACAGAGACAACAAAAAAAGATGGCTTGGGGGCATCTCAGGAATTTGCAAACTCACACCCATCGCTAGCACAAGGGTCTAGAAGGAGAAATCCTTTTGAGAAAAGATCAGGAGGGCACTCTGCCCGCAGGAGGTGCCCAAAGAAGTTGTTTCACTGTTTTCAGCCATGTAGACATTTAGACTGCTACAGCAGGGGACTCAGGTATTTCATGAACTGAAAACAGACCTTGGTATCATACGTGTAATGGTATAGTGGTAGGAAGAAAGAATTCTATGATTAAGAAGTGAACTCTGAATTTTATTAGACGCCTCAATGCCTATTTTGAGGTCAATATCAGTTGATTAATCAGCACAATTTGGATTCAATTAAGGAAGAGTGCTCTGGAATCCAGTGATCTCAATTGTAAGTTTGATCTAAACATCTTCTTTTGAGTATTTTGGTAAATCCTGATCCTCGTTGTCTTTATTTCCTCGTCTGATAATTAGGCTTGATTATAGAGCCTTCCTCTTGCAGTTAGGAAAAAGAAATCAGTTCAAATATTTAAAGTGCCTAATATAGATTCTAGTATATCAAAAGAACTCAAAAGATATTATTAACAAGTTAAATCATATAATGAAAATTCAGTTTCTATGTTTGCTATGCTAAGTCATGGAGAATTCAATCAAGATTTCAAAAGAAGGCCTGGGAGGCCAGGCAAAGTGTAGTGGGTTTGGAATCACTGTGGACTGCCCCCAAGAGCATCATGCATGAGGCTCCATTCATGCAAAGCTAGAATGGAGATATCAGTAATCTGACCTGCTTTCCAAGAAAAGATACTAACTGCAGAGACAGCCAGGAAAAGTGAGAGACCCTGTGTGCTGCAACCAGCGAGGTCAAAGAGGTGGGTCTACCCAAGTGCTTTGGAGAGCACATCTTGCTCCCATGTATCCTAGATTTTGTAGAAGGAGTTATCAATGGAGTTACAAGCCTGGTTTGCCCAACTGGGTTTTGGTCTTGTCCTAGTCCTATGCCTTGTTTCTATGCTCCTACTCCTCCTTTTTGGAATGGGAATGTTTACTCTGTGCCACAGTATATTGAACATATATAACTTATTTTGATTTTTACTGGACTTCCCAGTCAAGAGTTTGCCTTGAGTCTTAGAGGAGACTTTGAACTTGGACTTTGGGGCAATACTAACTGGGGAGATTATGGGCTCAAACCAAATGCATTCTGCATTGAGAGATGGACATAAGTTTGCGGGGATCCAGAGGTGAGATGTTATTACTTGGATGTGAGGTGTCCCCCAGAAGTTCATGTTTTAATTTGTGAATGTTGGAGCTGATATGATTGGATTGTGGGAGCAATAACCTAATCAGTCAATACGAGTTGAATGGATTGGGTTGTAACTACAGGCAGGTTGGGCATGACTGCAATAAGTGGGTCACTATGGCTATGCTCTGGAAGGGTTCATCTTCTCTATGACCCTGTTCCTCCCCACCTGTTTCTCTTTCCTTCCTGGCTGCTATGAGAGGAGCAGCTTTCCTCCATCAATCCTTTCCACCAAGATGTGTTGCCTTGCCTTGGGCCCAGAGCTGTGGACATGTTCCACCACTTTTCTTCCTCTAAGTTGTTCTCTTGCCAGGTATTTTGGTCCGAGCTATGCAAGCCTAACTAACACACCCATTTTCATCTTCCAAATCAGCAAGAGCTGTTTTCACATGGAACACTGGCATGATTTTCCTTGCTTCCCTCTCATTGTGAGGATTATGTTGATTACATTGAGTCTCCTGCATAATCCAGGTTAACCTCTTCATATCAAGGTCATCTTATTAGCAAGCTTAATTCCATCTGCAACTTCAATGCCTCTCCCCAAGTGTTATAACGTATTCATAATTTATAAGGTTTAATACTTGGGCGTCCTTTGGATCAGGTGAAAGCATTATTCTATACATATATAAAGTATTTTCCTATAGCACTCATGGTACTCTCATATTTTTTTCTTTAGAAAACATTATGGGTTTCAAAAATATTAATTTAGTTTATCTGTTCATCCTTTTGCTATGCATTTCCAGGTGTGATAGCAACATTAGTACAAAATATCGACACTTTAAAAGAAGTTATTTTAGATTGATTATTGTATTGAAGTTTTGACTTGTTCACTTGGTGTTAGATCCTTTTTCTCTTTAGAGTAATTATAATAAAGAACTTTACCTCATTGCTATAGTTACCCAGCAACATAAGGTATGTCACAATCTCTGTGGGAAATTCTATTATTACATTAAAATCAAATCATTAAAAGACCCGTATCTTTAGCACCTTATGTGCTAATGCAGGAATATTCAGAGATGGAATGATTAGATTATAAGAGCTGTAACAAACGAGTCCATCCTAATTTGAATGGACCTACTGGGGTGATAATTGTGAAAATAAGGTGTGGCTGAAGGAGTGGGTCACTGGGGCATGCTGGGAAAGAGTTCATTTTCCCTGTGGCCCCTTCCCCTCTCTCTTTGTCTTTCAGCTTCTTGGCTGCCATGAATGGAGCTGTGCTCCTCCAACATGGCCTTCTGATATGATGCTCTCTCTCACTTTGGGCCAGAGTAATGGACTGAGAAGACCATGGGACTAAACTGACTACGGCCTAAACCTCTGAAACTGTGAGCCCCCCAAAATTTTACTTCCTCTAATTTCTTTAGGTCAGGTATTTTGGTCACAGTGACACAAAACTGGCCAACACATTCATCATGAAAAACAAAATGATCTAATGTTACTTATGAATACACTAGATAAATAGAGATTATTTTTGCAACCTGTCACAAAGTGCACTTGAAATAACGTGTTTGTTGTAAAATTTAATATTTTTCTCCTAACATTATGACATACAAATTTTTATGCACACAATATAGTTTCAAAATTTTATGAGATAAACTTCATAACAGATTTTAATTAATGATTTCTTAAAATATTTGTGAATGTTCAACATCAATATTGATGTGGAACTGCATTTTGAAAGAGCCATTCTTTTTCACAATTTTGATAAATATAATGAAGTTCAATAATTTTTACTGAATTTTTACAGGAAATAATTATGCCAAAGATGTTTCAAAAGGGTGAAATTAAATAGTTTTTTTCGGTGCTAAAGGTATGGGTCTTTTAATGATTTGAGTTTAATGTAATAATAGAATTTCCCAGAGAGATAGTGACATACCTTATTAATCTTCAGTCACTTTTTAAACACATTTGTTTTGATATACACATTGTCTTAATTCAGACATGTTAGTATATTTGATTTTAGAAGACCAAACCTAAGTTTTAATAAATGGCAGTATGAAGTTAAACTTAGATCTCTGCTATTTCTTTAATCCTTGCTTTAGATTTTAATCTCAACATAGAGTTTCATGTATGTTTTTTGTTTGGGTTATTTTATTTTGGTAATTCAAAATAAAGTCACTTATAATATGCAATATGGTTGTTTATAAATTCATAGTTGTATATAATTTGTTACATGAAATATGAAATTGAAATTAAAAAATTTCAAAGATCTTTGTTCAAGGTATAAGTTCAAAAACAAAGGCAAAAATGTCTCCAATGCAGAGGATACATGACTATAATAAAATTATAGTTCTCTTAAAATTTGCTATTAAAGATATTTTATAAAATTACTATTTATATCTAACCAAAGAACAGTGAATTTTCTTTCAAAGGAAATATTTTTTAGATTTTGATAGGGTCAGCAAGATATATTGCAACACAAAATGATAGAAAATATCTTCAAAATACAAATTATATTCATTCCGAGGTATCAGCACTTCTGAATACAATCTTATAAGAGCACCAGGGGACAATAATAATAGAGCATATCTTGAATTTATTTCTGTTTATCTATTTCTTTATATAGATAAAATGATGGATTATGATGCTTTTATGTTGAAAATTATAATGTATAATATGTTTCAAATTGAAATGATTTCATTTGGGAAATATATTCTTATATCTCATTATCATAAAAACTTTATAAGTGTTCCTTGAACATTTATATAATTATCCTTGTATTACTAAGTCATCAGAACTTCAAAACAACTGTTTGCTTTATTAATAGAAATGTGAGTTTTATAAATACATAAGAATTACAGTCGATATTAAATTAACTCATCAATTACTCAAGATAATTATTACATATTAGTATTGTGATTCTTGGATGCTATAATTTTAAAAATTAATCCCTATGTTAAAAGCAGCAAATAAACAAACATGTTTCACTATGGTGTCAAGCAAGTGAAGTATAAAAACTTAAATGACAAAATATTGAAAATGACTACTGAATTAATTAATATACTTAATTTATTAAATTCAGAATTAGTCTTTCATCTTTTGCTACTTTATTCTGAAAATAGAATGCAGTTGAAATGATATAACATTAATTTAAATTTTTATAACACTAAATTAAATGATCTTTTGACTTGGTTAAAGAAAATATTTCAAGTATTTTCTTAATGTATACATCTGTACTATTGTGTTTTTGTGTGCTAATAAAATTGTTCAGGTCCAGCGTGGCAGAGAAGGAACTGCTGCTGCCAGCGCTGGACTGCAGCAGTCTCAGCTACTCCAACCTCCACTCTCTGCAGATCTGCTGGGTCTAGTGTCTCTGTGGCTCACCTGGAGGTGAGAAACTGGAGGTGGAGAAGGCAAGGATAGGCCCAGGAAAACAAAGAAATGGAGCAGTCGATGCAGAATGGAGAGGAAGACCACTCTTTAGGAGCAGGTGAAGGACACCAGTCTGCAGGAAATAATAGATAGGGAAAGGCCCTCTTATTTGCCCCTAATTTTCAATGGGCCTTACCCAAAAGGCAGGTCAATGATGGGATGGGTGGAGATGGAGATGATATGGAAATGTTCATGGAGGAGATCAGAGAAATCAGGAGAAAACCTAGGGAGTTGCAGTTGAGGAATTGTCTGTGTATTCTTATGGGGGTGCTCTCTAATCACTATGACTTTCATGATGAATTCTGCTTTATGCCTTGACTTCTGCCATTTTTCATGAGATTAATACTGTGATTCCTACTGTTTTCCTTTTCCTTGCATTTTCCTGATATGCTTTTACTGATCTATTTACTGTGAACCTTGTGTTATTTCCATGTGTTAAGTGGGTCTTCTGTTACCAGTTTCTGATTCAAGATTGCCTTTGCACCCAGCCTAAGTTTCTGTCAACCATAGAGTTTTACCTGTTTGCATGGGAAAATGTAAAGTTAATTAAAAAGTCAGAAAGAAAAAATGATTGTTCAGGTCCCTTCTAGTAAATACAATACAGAAAAATTTTCAAGAACATAACAAACATCTTGCTTTATTATATGTGTCTTTCCAGAGATTTGTTTTCCTTTTTCAAATTAATGCATCTTTAACTTAATGGCAATTGGAAAGTTTGTTTGTATATAACTAGCCAATGTGTACCTGCTGTATCACATTTGGGGCAATTCACAGTATAACTTCTTTAGGAAATAGAAAAAGAGATTCAAAATTATTAATTTGAAGTACCCAATGGGATACCTTAAAGGCATTGTTAAATGTGGTCCCGAGTCCTTCATATTTCTGAAGTTACCTTCCATGGCATAAAATATTCACTCTTTCATCAAAAAGTTGTATTGACTGTTTGTACAAAGCTGGGCATACAAAATGGATATAAATACGAAAATCTTGCTAATTAAATTTGTGGAATTAAATTATATCCCCAAAATAGATTTTGTTTATTCTTTTATTGTTTACCAGGGCTTTAATATTAAGATCATTTGAAACTTCAACATTATAAAACACTCTAAACTGCACTGCTTCTATCAGATTTCATTCTGTATAATTGAAGTATTGTCATTTTAATAAATATCTATTAAATTGAAAGAAATCATACAGTCCTTATATGTAATAAATTATCTTTGTTAGGAGTTACAGTGTTTGAAATGTTCTGGTGAAATTATCATAAAGTACCACTCTGTAGAATTAGTATATCTACATGATAGTTCCACAGTTAGGAGTCAGGTTTAGAACTGGGTAATACTATATTAACCAAGCCTGGTCCATTTCACCTTTTTTTACCATTCTAAGTATTGTGCCTCTCCTGAGATGAAGGGATACTGAGAATTATGATACAGGGTGTGAATCCTGGATCATTGTGGGGATTTATTCAGTAGATAAGAGAATGGTGTTAGATTCTCTAACATTTGAATGAACAGCTATAACAAAATCCCTGAGAGATAGTAGGAAAAGATTGGTAGATACTTCTGCCGATGTTTCTATAAGACAACACTACATTGAGTGGATTAAACAACAAAGACTGAATTTCTTATTGTTTTGTAGTCTGGATCCAATATCAAAGTGCCATCAGAGTTGATTTCTGGTGAGGCTACTCTTCCTGGGTTGTAGGTGGCCACCATTTTTTCTATGTTCTTTGTGACCTTTCTTTGTGTGCCGAAGGAGAGACAGAAGTCTCTGTGACACTTTATCTTCATTCAAGGACAGCAGTCCTATCTGATAAGGGACCTTCTCTTTCTCCCCCAAATACACTCAATTGGAGATTATCATTTCAATATATGAATGTTGAGGGAATAAAATTCAGTATATAATAACTAGAAAGCTGCAGAAATCTGTATAAAACTTGTCCATTGGAACAGTTTTTATTTGTCCAATATAAATATCCAAGACCTTTATGATCACTACTAATGCCATATGTTAGACAAAGTTGAATGGAATGTCTGGATGTTTTGCCTGTTAGATGATCTCACGTTACAACCACAAAGGACTGAGGACACCACAGGCAGTGTCATAACATGTAGTTGCTACTGTCAGTTTGGAAGAAAACATGATGAACCCGCATACATTCAATCATGAATGCATTTGTTACATTCAATAAATATGTGTTGAAAATACATTATTTTCTGGGACATAGCAAGAAATAGGATAGATTATTAGATTTAGCATACCTTAAAATTTAGTGCTAGGGCAAGCAGAAGAAGAAAGAGAAAACAAATAAATGGAAAATAACCATAATAATTATCTTCATTTTTGTAAAGTAGACCTAGTCAAACCTTAATTTCAAAATTTTAGGAGTTATTAAATGAGTTAATCTTTACATAAAGAAAATATACAAATATCTGATCCAAATTGCACTCAGCATCCTTAATTAGAAGAGTATTGTATATTTAGATCACAATCAAGTTGCCATACACAGCAGAATGACTCAATATGAACAGATTGACAATAAAAATCACCAAAAAGGGTGTAGTTGAAATGGATCTCATCATATTTAAAGATGCCAAACATGGAGCAAATACTTTGAAAAACTCTGGGCAGTTTTTCATAAGTTGAAAATAAACCTCTCATATGGTCAAGGAATTATACTGTTTTTTTTTCCCCCTTGCCCAAAAGAAATCAAATCATACCTACAAAAGAGTCATAAGTGGATGTTTAAAACCACCTTATTTATAATAGACAAAACTGGGAGAAAAACATAGATCTATAAGGAGAAGATGGATAACACATTGTGCTATATTCATGAAGTGAATGTTATTCATCCATCAATAGAACTAATGCTGATACCTAATAAGAATATATTTGGTACAAGAATCTGTAAATAAAAGAGTAAATACCATGATCTATGATTCCATGATTATGAAGTTGGAAAACAGGCAACATTAATATTTGATAACAGAACACATTGCAGTATATGTTTCTGGGGGTTCAGTGGAGATTAATAGAAAAGGAGCACAAAAAGAACTTTCAGAGTTGATTGACATGGTCTGTCTCTTCAAGAGAGATTTAGGGGTTATGTAGTTGATCTGTCAAAATTCATCATACTGAACATTTGTTATGTGCATTGTAGATTATTTGAACATAATTGTACAATAATTCATGATGAATGTACTTTCAAATGAATGAATTTAATACATATGTATTTGTATTTCATGAATTCAGAATTAAGGGAAAATGATTTTCTTGTACTTTGAATTCTGCAAACCTTACTAAAAACATTTTAATTGAAGGTGCTATATTTTAAATTTTGTGTTTGGTTCTAAATTTTAAAGATGATTTCTAAACCTGGCATGGTGACACAGGTCTGTAATCGCAGCAGCTCTGGAAATGGAGGCAAGAGGATCACATGTTCAAGGCCAGCCTGGGCAACTTAGTATGATCCTGTCTGAAGATAAAGAAAAAGGGCTGGGAAATACTCAGTTGAAGACTACATCTAGGTTCAATGCCCAGGTCCACATACACTCAAGAAATAATAAAATAATGATGATGCCTACTTTGCCAATAGTATAGCAGTACTATGATTATTGGTTCTTTTTATTTTGATCCAACTTACTGAAACCTATTCAGTTATTTCTTTCTCTTTTATTTCTTTAATTTTTGTTATTTATCATTCCCAGAAAACTACTCTGCATTTTTTCCTTGACCTGTGAATAACTCATTTTAACAGTGCTATCTTGGTTTCATAATTAATTCTACAGTTCCTTCGTACTGAGGTAGGTCACAAGCAATAATGGTGAGGTTACCTTATTCTTCTTGTGTTCTTATCTCTGGATGCTTAGACATAATTACACACTTAAGTAGAAGTGTTGAAATTTCACCTTCAGTGACAGGTTTTACGTGCTAAGGTCAACTCCTAGCTGCTGACATCTTTATTAGAAAGAAAAAAAAATTCTCAACTTAAACGAAGACATAGAGATTCATGAACAACATCCTGCTTTAAAAGTCCATTGACTTTTCCTACTTAAAACCCTTGGGACACACCCATAATTGACTGTGATTGGTGCACGCCATTTTTCTATACTCTGAGAGTCTTAAACATTAAATATATATATGTTGTGGCCATATGAGTATAAATACTGATTCAAAACAGAGATATTCAATGTTTCTGGATATTTTAATCATGTTACTATTTTTTAAAGAAAGCAAATTCTATGTTCATCTATATTAAGATAACTACAAGTCCTGAATTCTAATTTTATCTGATTAAGAATTAAGTAGCAACTTTACCTAAATCTGTAAGACAAAAATGTATTAATTATTTGGACCATTTAAGACAAAATCAAAAGTTTACCTTGATATTACTACACATCTTTTACATTTAAAATATTTAAAATATTTAAAGCATAGAATGCAATTTTTGAAATTTTGTAATATTCAGACAGCAAAATGGGCAATTTTATTTAATTACAGAACCCATGTTTTCCACTTCTGTATTTTTCTTATTTATTTCTATATACCATTCATAAGAACTTATTATTTACTTTTGTTTTATTGACTTGATAATTTTATCAGCCAATTAATCACACTAAAACCCAAACCCCCATCATTTAATTTTGTGACTTTTCCAATCCATTCTTGTATTACTGAGTGCAACTCTTATCTTTGTAAATAAATGACCACCTACTGCTGGACATTTTAAGCAATCTTGCTATATTACTCTAGACAGCTATCTCATTTATTCTGTAGTGAAAATTCAAAACTTCAACACTTTCCTCAGTCATCTGCTTACCAAGATCCATGGCTATTCACAAATTATTTCACCAATCACTTCTAGAAAAATAATCATTAGATACTGTACTAAAGCTCAACAAGCTTTCAAAACAGCAGAGTGGGCCAACATTGTCTGCATGCTTTCTAAAGACTGAAAGAGAAATCAATCCAATTGTATTTTCACTCAACTACAATCGTACCATGTCAGCATTCTCTCTTAATGTGTTTTCTCCATTCTGTCTAGCATATACAAACACATTCTCTCTTGCTGCTTTTTATCATTATAATTTTAACTTGCTCACATCATTTCCATCTTAAGCAACAACATTACTTCCCATTCAAAAATCAAGATTCCTGTGAAAATATTATGTTTAACAATCAACTCACAAAAAATTCATTCTACTAATACTCCTCTGCTTTGTAGAGCAATTCTTGCCTAGATCAATAGCCTCCTTGTTGCTAATTCAACAGAAAGACTGCAGGCCTCCTGTTACTTCAAAATCTGTGTTGTATGACAAACTCCATCCAATCTGTATCATTGAGCAGAGGCTTCCATTAGATATATAGAGAAAAACTATTTCTCTACCACTTTGTTTAATGGTGGTTGCTATAATATAATCAAGTTTCTTAAAATTTGTATGTTAAAATTCAATCTCCAGTGTGATAGCAGGTGATTAATTCAGAAGGATAGAGCTCTCATGAATGAGATTGGCACATTTATCACATTTATTAAAAACAAAAAAAGTACAAGAGGGTTAGGAGTATAGCTCAATGGTAGAATGACTACCTAGCATGTGCAAGACCCAGCACTACCAAAAACCAAGTGGATAGGCAGGCAGGAAGGAAGGAAGGAAGGAGGAAGGCAGACAGACTGGCTGGCAGGCAAAGCATCTAGCTGCGTCCATTTTGATGGCTCTTTTCTCCTTTCTTCTACCATGTGAAGACACTGAGCTCCTGTCCCTTTTGACATTTTATCTGTTCTCTGTGTGTTGCCATCTATGAGGAATAGATTTTATAAGACACTGAACCCACAGGTGACTTGATCTTGGACAGCCCAGCTCGAAGCATCATGAGAAAAGAGATTTCTATTCTATCACCCAGTGTCTGGGATTCTATTAGAGAAACACAAATGTGTAGATGTTCAGAGATGGGATTCGCTGAGGGTGAGGACGAACGATGCCTACCTTACCTAACGCACTTACTCAGGCGTTGGAGACCCGGCTCTGGAGGCACAGATCTAATTTTATTTACAGGACATTTATAGGCACATTATACAATCAGGTTAACATGCTTGTTAAAGCATAACAGAGTCAGTCTATAGTTGAACTATATGTCGAGGTAGTGTAAACAAACCAAGCATGCCTAAGCAATTCTACCCAGCAACAGGTCTGAGACAAAGGACTAGGGGAATGGCAAGCTCCAGCACACAGCATGAGGCAAGGCAGTGCAGGTGAGCTCACATCACAGCTCTCTGTGATGCATGACAGAGCGAGGCCTCCCTTCAGCTCAAATTCAGCCTCAACAGCTACAAAGACCTTCATTCCATGGTGAGTCTTTACCATTACCTCAGGTTCTCTGTTCAGACTGTTTGGCTTACTTAGTCCATGGTGTCAGTGACTGTTGTCAGATAAGCTTGAGGAATGTTCCCTATACAAATGGATTAAAACAAAGCTTTATAATTTTAATCATATCTCCCCTTCCCCCACCCCAAATGTGTAGAGTTCCAAACTCCTGGCAACTGGAAATATGTTTCTATTTGGAAATAAGATTTTTGCAGTTCATCAACTTGATGTTTTTGGAGGGGATCTGAGACAAATATGACTATAGTACGCAGACCAGCACAGAGGTAAGAAGATAAGAAAAATAGTCATGCAAAGATGGAGACAGAAACTAGACTGAAGTATCTGCAAGCAAAATATATCAAGGATTTCTGTACTCCATTAGAGGGTAGAGAGGGGAAGAAGGGAATTTATTCAGTAGTTTCAGTGCCTGCACCTTAGTGTCAGACTTTTAGTCTGCAGAACCCTGACACACAGATTTCTATTGTTCTGAAACACCAAGTTTAAGGTACTCATATTACAGCAACTCTAGGAAACTAATACAGATAGTGTTTCTTTAGCATCAGCTGCTATCCCAAATCTTCATTTTTTCAACCTGCCACCTTTTTAGTTGCACTGGATATAGCTATCTTCACTGTGAGGAATCATCTTCACATGCCCTTTAAACCATTTGGTAACCTAGGCTTGTTATTTTGCAGTTCATTGTTTTCACTTGCTTCTTATATTCCACATTCTCATCACACTGTTCTTTTGCATAGGGACTTGAAGCATGGTTTCTTAGATCAGAGACTAGTTGTAAAAGCTGGTAGTCTTTGGAAATCTGCTAAACATTTTAAGTCCCAATTTTGAGGTCTATAAATTGAAATTTTAAAAGTATTCAAGAATCCTACACATGGGGCACCATCCATGGCCAGCAAATAAAACCAGGCTTGGTTGATCTGTGAGACATGGAAATCTGACTCTCAGGAACTGGCAACTATGATGAAGTATTCCAGATTGCCTGGAGTTTGTGGTTTCAGTGCATTGGTTCACCTGCCAGAATTTGCAGGTCCAGCTGGGATGACCTGCTAGAGCAAAATGGCTTTCTTAACTCCACCCCAGTCTGTTTCTCACAGAAGAATTTCCTCCCAGTCACTATTTGATCTGTTCTGCTATAAATAAAGAGAATGTGGGCTCTTCCATTTTGTTACAGCCAGACTCAGCTTCAGAAGATAATTGTCTCCTGTTGTTTTACTATTAAATAAATTTCTTAGCAATTAATTTACAGACATCCCATCCCTCCAACAGAAATCCTTTCCCTCACCCACATGAGACCTGCAGGGAGACTACTCTATAACTATCCCATCACTTTTCTTATTTGCTTATTTCTTTTCTAAAGCATATTTTCAACTAGCATTTTTCAAATCTTGAAACTGAGTACTTTAAAAAGTCAGCATTCTAAAAGAAAGTAGAAAAAAATATTGGGTGTACCATGATGCATCTTCTATTTCTCATTTGTTTCCATTTGTCCTTTATAAGGGTTCAGATAAAAATTACTTAATTTGAAAAATAAAATGCCAACACAAATACAAATTGCATATTGGCTTATTATTGTTGGTTGTCAGCTTTAACTTTTACTTGGAAATATTTAATACAGGTTTGGTTCATGATTTAATGACTCACATTGAATATCAGTAATGGAAAAAAATCAGTGTATTTTTGTGAATTTATTACATTTCTACCATATGCATTAAGTAAATTAATATTATTCTAGTAACTTTTATTTTCTTCTTGTGTTTAAATACTGCATATACTGTCCTCATACACTTAAATTACTCAAGAATTTTTGTGTTGGTGATTATATTTTTTGTTTGCTTTTGAGCTATTGTTTTTTCACAATATTTTTATATGGACAATTAAATTTGGATTTCCATCCAGAGTTAAGGAACTTTTAGTATTAAATAATCTCCAGGATTTTCAGTTGTAAAGTTTAATCAGAACGTACATATAGGACAAAAATGTGTTGATAGAAATTACAAAGTTTACTGGTTCCACCTAGTGGCAATGCAAAGACAGCCTAAAAATAAAATTACACTAGTGACATTAAAATGATTTATATAAAATTTTTCAAAAAGTTTATTTGTATAACCTTTGCATAAAGTAGGATATTCAATGCTGAAAATACAACCCACTATATTAAAAATCTCATAAAATTAATTTTGAATTTGTATAAAAAAGTTTTCTGGTAAAATACATAATTTTTAACTTTAGAAGAGCTGTCTGAGCAATAGAGAGCTAATAAATAGTATCTTCTGGTGATATTTAACATTTTCTGTCTTTTTTTCTGCTAATTAAGGATATGTTTTTTCTATACTACTAATAAATGCCATTCATTTAGTTACTGGGTCTTGAATAAACAGCTATAGGACAGTCATAAACTATCAAAAACACATAAATCTGGAAGATAATATGAGTTCTTACATCAAAATTCATCTTTATTATGATCTAATAAAATAAGAAAATCTGCCAGAACCCCAAAATTCCTAAGCATAGATGTTTGGAGACAGGGCTGCTGAGGTTGAGGATGTCGATGTCTACCTAGCCCAGTGCACTCAGTCAGACATTGGAGATCGAGCTCTGAAGGCACAGATCTAATTTTATTTAGGGCTGTACAGGACATATGTAAGCACACTATCCAATCAGGTTAACATGCTTGTTAAAGCATAACAGAGTCAGCCTATAGGTGAACTATAAGTCCAGGTAGTGTAAACAAACCAAGCATGCCTAAGTAATTCTGCCCAGCAACAAGTCTGAGACAAAAGCCTGGGGGAATGGCAAGCTCCAGCACCCAGCATGAGGCAAGGCAGCGCAGGCAAGCACACATCACAGCTTTCTGGGATGCTTGACAGAGCGAGGCCTTCCCTCAGCTCAAACTCAGCCTCAACAGCTGCAAAGACCTTCATTCCATGGCGAGTCTTTACCATTACCTCAGTTTCTCTGTTCATACTGTTTGGTTTATTTAGACCATGGTGTCAGTGACTGCTGTCAGATAAATTTGAGGAATGTTCCCTACACCTAAGTACCTTCAACAGTTTAACATTTTATTATTAAAAACCTTGTATGTTTTATAAAACAACATTCAAGAAGGTGAAGTGTTGAAACAGTGATAAAGCTAGATACTGTTGCAGATTACTTGAAATTTCACAATTAGTTATGGCATTGCACGCTAATTGTGCCTATCATCATGAAGTCCAATATGACTAATATATGACATATTTTTTCCAGAACAAATATCAGCAGAACACCTATCAT
This sequence comes from Sciurus carolinensis, assembly GCF_902686445.1. Taxonomy (NCBI): domain Eukaryota; kingdom Metazoa; phylum Chordata; class Mammalia; order Rodentia; family Sciuridae; genus Sciurus; species Sciurus carolinensis. Next base: position 57,477,197 of record NC_062217.1, on the reverse strand, counting down.
AGAAAATTATTTTTCTTCCTTTGCATCAAGAGCACCTTCGAGATTCTTATGAGATCTACTATGTCTTCCAAGTACTTTCATTTTTATTGTCTTTCTAATGCCTGAAAAAATGTAAACTGCACAGAGCATGTTTTATCTTAGAAAAGTCTTTCCAGTTTGGTTGTGACAGACTGAGTTTTATATGATGTGTGAAACTATTTGATCTGTATACAAAACAGATTACTGAAGAAAAAAAACATTTCCACACAATGCTGGATATCATTAACTAAACTTTTCGATATTTTAAATGGAGAAAATGAAAAGAAAATTACAAATGGGTATTCTTTTTTTCAGATAGAAACAATATGCTACATTAGGCAAACTGAATAAAATCTTCAGTGTGTCAACTTTCAATCTTACTTGTTTAATTAATTTTACATATAAAAGCAAATGACTTAAAAAACATTATGTGGCAGCAAATTACTTTACCATTTTTACCTTTGCAGCTTACTGTAGATAAGCTACCCACATCCTTTTATAGCAGTCAAAACTCCCAGAACTTAATGTTGCTATTGTTCAACACCAGAGGACAAATAATGGGTAAACACTGTATTATCATTATATTCCTACAATTTGATATTAAATTACATTGAGTTTTGATGGATGTAAGCAAAGACAGGCAATAAGTTATTTACACTAATAAAACACCAATCCAATATATTTAATTAACATATTTTGGATTGTTTATATTTCAATATAAATGTATACATTATGTTTCTTTTCAAATCATATTGTATAAACCTATTACTTGATGAAAAAGAAAATTACAAATGTATACATGATGTTTGTGCACTCAGCATATGAAAAAGACTTTGCCATAAAAGCTTCCCATGTCTCTACAGAAAGAGGGAAAGTGTCAGGAAACAAGGAACAGCCAGAGATTAATGGAAAGTATCTATAGGCTTTCAATATTCATCAACTTTTTGTTTATTTATTTTTACTGGTGCATTACAATTATACATAATATTAGGATTCATTATGCCATATTCATACATGCACACATAATTTGACCAATTTAATTCTCATTAAATATTATAGACCTTGACTCTGTGGGAAATGAACACAATTGACTCCATGTCAAATTTCATGTGGAGATCTTCATACTTCTTTAGAAAATTGCCACTGAAAAAACTATATCTGATATAGGAATTTCAAACTGCAGATTAACCTTACTATAGTTGTGTCCAAGTATCCCTGGAAAATCTGTAAAAAATGCTATAGTATTTGCATTTCAGTTACATACATCCTCCAATACAATTTAAATTATGTGTAGATTACTTATATTACTAATACAATGTAAGTGCTATGTAGATAGTTGTCATACTTTATTGTTTAAAAAATAATGAAGAGGAAAGAAGTCTGTACTGAACCCAAACAATTCTTTTTTTTTTCAAATATTTTGGATCTTTGCTTGGTGTAATCAATGAATAGGGAATTCATGGGTATGGAGAGTAGTTGTACAAATAAAGAATAAAATATGATGGATAATACTTTGAAAAATAATTAATTGAGCATATCAATATTAATTTGTAAAAGAATACATTTGTATTCTAAGCTACAATATATTAGAGGCATGCTGTTGCATGCCTCCATACCCCTGTACCTATACCTGAAAACATCATTCCCCTAAAAAGCTCAGACCACTCATTTCACTGTAACCTCTAGGTTTGCACACAAATGTGTATTTTTTAGATAGATCTCCCTTGATTTCCTAAAATAAATTTAAAATTATACTTTTTATAAAAAGTACATGTAAAAGGAAATGAATGGCTGGGTTCAGTGGCACAGGCCTGTAATCCCAGTGTTTTGAGGCAGAAGGATCATGAATTCAAAGCCAGCCTCAGCAACAGTGAGATGCTAAGCAACCCAAGCCCTTGCATGATTAGGCAAGGGCTTAATGATTACCTCTGAGTACACTCCCAAACCTGAGATAATTTTTTTTTTTTAAATATTGGATTTCTAGTGCATAGAATACTTTTGTGACGTGTCCTTTGAATCATAAAAATGTTTTTAAATTTGATTAAAATCGTCACTATATTTTTGAGAAGATGACCTGTGAATATGTATCAACACATTAAGGTAACCTATATATGTATTTTCAGAACCTTACCATTTAGGAGGTGAACAGAGATGCTCACTTAGATTGAACACAAGATCACCTCCCAGATTGAGATTGCTCACTGGGCATCATACACATAAGTGGTTGTAGTAACATGTCCTGCAGGGATTCTCACAGGCAGTTTCTTGCTACCTTTGTTTCCTTTCCCAATTGAGTATGAATCTTCCTCAAAGTTCATACCTTGAAATTCTAAACTATTTCTTTATAGTACATTTTGGAATTTGATTGACTTCTACAACTTTCAAAATGCTCACAAATTGATTCTAAACATTAATCATCAGATTCCCTGATTGTAGATCCATATAATAGATATACAGACTCCAACACACACCACAAGGATACACATACATAGAGGATATTGTGATATATCTTCCCACATTTTAATTTGAGGTATAATTCACAAAATTTACCCTTTAAAGTGTAGAGTCCAGTGTTTCAGAACTTTTAGTATAGTGAGTTTCACCACACCAGAAAGGAATGCTTCCCCCATTTGCATTCTCTCTTCTCCCAACCTTGGTTAATTTTAGTAATCAGGAATAATGTTGCTATGAATGACAATATACAAATGCTGTTGTAACACTATTTCAATTCTCTTAGGCATATCTTTCTTGGATATCTGTCTATTCAAATCCTTTGTCTAATTTTACAGTTCTGTAATTTGTCTTTTTGTTGATGAATGGTAAGGATATTTTATATTTTATGGATATCAAACCCTTGAAAGATTCAATTTACAAATATTATATCCCAAGGGATTTTTTTCACTTTTGTGGCAGTGTCCTTTGAATCATAAAAATGTTTTAATTTTGATTAAAATTGTCACTATATTTCTTTTATTGTTTGTGTTTTAGAGTCATATCTAAGATATTATTTCCTAATCCATGGTCACAGAGATTTATATTTATTTTGTTTTTCAGATTTTTATAGTTGTAGCTCAGGTATTTAAGTAATTGATTTGCTTGCACTTAATTTTCATAGATGGTTTCCAACTTAATTATTTTGCACATGGTTATACAATTGCACCAGCATCCTTTGTGCAGACTATGAACAATTCTTTTACCTCTAGGTTTACTATTTAAAAATTAGAACACAGCCATAATAATGACAGATAGTTCTCACAAAGTAAAAAAAAAAAACAAAACAAATGTGTGTGTGTGTGTTTTGAATTTTTCTCTATTCATATTATTGTCCCCACTGACATCTGTACACATTACACATCCAGATTTGTGACCTGAGTGAATAAATAGCCTTTGGAACTTCCTACTTATTCATTGAATAAATACTTTAAATTGAAAACCAAACAACATTTGATTCACACAAAATATAAGGAAAAGTCTAGCATTTCATTTTTAATAAAGTAATTAAAAATGAATATAAAATTTAAAGTTTGAGAAAAAATTCAAGTGTTTTCTGTTGCAAAAAGCATGAGCACAAAATAATGCTATTCAGTAATTTCTACTTAAAATATAAGCTTAGCATATAACTTAATAAGTCAGAAAAAACAACAAAGAATTATAAGGAGGATAAACAGTTTTGAAAAGGAAATTCATGAAAATCTTTCAATTCCTTATCTTTTATCTTCCACTCATTTGATCATGATTAGCAATGACATAGAAGTAAATAGAAGAACAATTTTATAGCATTATGAATTAGAAAGGTGACACAATACAACAAAGAAGCAGATGTAAATAAATTCTATGAATATTTTCAGCTTGTGCATTAAATAATTTCAATAAAGTAGAAGTAGTAAACAATACAAATGGTCAAATGTGATGAAGAAAAAAATGCAATGTTCACCATGAAAAACTGATAAGAGAAATCAGGGAACTTGTCAAAGGAAACAAATACACAGAAAACTAATGGATGGGAATAGTTTCACATAGGACATCTTTTGTTTTGATTGTTTCCCTGTCACCAGTTAAGATAAACTCTATAGATATTGCCTATTTCTTTTTTACAAAACAAGAAAAAAGACCTAAAATTTACACTTTAAATTTTTGCTTTTATTGGTGCATTATAGTTGTACATAATAGCTAGGTTCATTCTGATAGAATCATACATGGATGGAACTTAATTTACTCCATCTTGTTTCCCAGTACTCCCCCTTTTCTCCCTTCCTCCCTTCTCCTATTCCCCTTTTTATACTCTACTGGTCTACTTTCCACATATTTATGTATTTTTAGTTTAATTGGTGCTTTATAGATTTACATAAAGTTGTAATTCACTGGAGTATATTTACACATGCACTTAGAGTCATTTTCTCAAATTCATTCTGCCTTTCCTCCCCTTCCACATCACTTCTTCCTCCCCCTTAATCTCTTACATGACTGAGATTCCATCTGTCTTTATGATAGATGACCCTCCAATACTTTTCACCCCCTACTTTACTCTAGTTTCTGCATGAGAAAGAGATCATTAGTTCCTTGACTTTCTGAGTCTGGCTTAATTCATTTAACATGATGTTCTTTCTCCAGTTCCACCCATGTACCAAAAAATGCCATAATTTTATTCTATACAGCAGAAATAAAATTCCATTGCATATATACACTACATTTTCTTAATCCACTCATCTATTGATTGGCACCTTGTCTGGTTCCTTATCTTGGTTTTTGTGAATAGTACTGGTATAAACATCCATGTGGCTGTCTCTGTAGTATGCTGATTTTAGTTCTTTTGAATAAATGCCAAGGAATGGAATAGCTGAGTCATTTGGTAGTTCTGTTCCTAGTTTTTTGAGGCATCTTCATCTACTTTCCAGAGGTGTTATATTAATTTTCTCCACATCTTTGCTAGGATTTATTATTGTTTGTATTCATGATAATTGCCATTCTCACTGAAGTGAGATAAAATCTCAATGTAGCTTTGATTTACATCTCCCAGATTCCTAGGGATGGTGAACATATTTTCATATATTTGTTGGCCATTTGTGTTTCTTATTTTTACAAAAGTTAGTACAGTTGTTCTTCCATTTACTGATTGGGTTTGTTGTTATTTGCTAAGCTTTATGAGTTTTTTAAAATATATTCTGGATATTAACACCTAGTCAGAGGAGTAGCTGACAAAGATGTTTTTCCCCATTCAGTGATCTCTCTCTTCACTCTCTTTATTCTTTCCTTTGCTGAGCAGAACTTTTTAACTTGTGTCCCACTTTCTGATGCTTGTTTTTTTGTTTTTATTTTTGTTTTCCTTGCACTTTCAGGGTCTTGTTAAGGAGGTTGGGGCCAGAACCAATATAATGGAATGTACTTATGTTTTCTTACAGCAGTTGTGTAGATTCTGGTCAATTCCTAAGTCTTTGACCACTTGATTTGATTTTTGTGCAGGACCTCATTTGATTTTTCTACATATCCATATCCAGTTTTCCCAGGACCACTTTCTTTCTATATAATTTTCTCCAATATATAATTTTGGCAACTTTGTCAAGTATCCAATGACCATATGTGGGTTTGCCTCTGGATCTTCTTTTCTGTTCCATAGGTCTTCCTGTTTATTTTGATGCAACATCAGGCTAATTTTTTGTTAATATAGCTCTGAGATCAGGTATTGTGATGCCTCCTGCACAGTTGTGAAGTCAGAAATCAGACAAGGGGCGATGAGGGGACGAGTCAAAGAAAAAGACAACAAAGAGAAAAAAGACTGGGGCTTGGTGGATCATTAAACCCTGATTGGGATAATAATGACCCAGAACCAGCTCAGCACATTTATTACATAGATTTTAACATCAAAAGAATGTATTTTGAGAAAGTTTCTTCAAAGCAAACAACCAAGGCCGTAGGTATGGACAGCCAATTATAATTAACAATCTGCACTCATAATTCTTTACCCCAAGCAGCCAGTGTCTGAACTAAAGGTCAAAAACCTCCTTTTGAGCAGGGTGTCACGATAGCAACTGGACTGTCTCAACCATGGCCTCTGCACCACGAGTTCCCAGAAGAGGGCGCTCCCCTCGCCTGACAGTTCAAGGACCATAATTCAAATCACCACTTGACAGCCTCTGACATCACTCTTCTTGCTCAAGATTACTTTGGCTATTCTGAATCTTTTATTCTTTCAAATGAATTTTAGGACTGTTTTCTCTAGTTCTGTGAAGAATGTCATTGGTATTTTGAGGGGAATTGCACTGAATATAACACTTTTGGTAGTATGGCCATTTTAGTAATATTAATTCTGCCTATCCAAGAACATATTCTAACATCTTTAATTTCTTTCTTCACTTTTCTATAGTTTTAAACAATATTTAAAATGCAGAAATAAACTGCCATACTAAATTATGGTAAGTATAGAATGAGTAATAAGAGATCCCATACAAATTAAAGAAATTAAAAACAATTCTAAATACATTAGAAAAATGTATTTGAACTCTTAAATAGAATTTAGTTGTTATCCTTGTTAGAGTGAACATTTCAAAACAGAACCTATGATATCACTATGTTAAATGCATAATTATTTTGACAGAAGCTCAGGAATACTTGATGACATCCAAAATCTACTTATGTAATCTGTTTTGGATCGCTTCTAAAGTTTTATTATTAATAATCATAACATTACCAAAATTAATATGTAGTCATTTGCCAATCTTGGTTTCAACAGTATTTTAAAATATTTTCAAGTCTCCTCATAGCCTAAGGAATATAGTGTTCACTTAAATACAAATCGTTCTACACATTCTTCAAAATTACCACTCATAACAAAAATGTGCCATAAATCCACATGATCATTAAGAAGGAGAAGAAAGTTAACATCACAAATATTAAATTGCCTATAAGCAGAAAATTGGACTTCAATTCCAGTAGCACTATTTTTAACTCCAACTAAAAGTCTAGATTGGCAAACCCTGAAGAAAAAAGCTATGAGGGATAGCTATCCTATGAAATCTGAAAGGGCACAACAAAAACTCTTATTAAAAATATAGAATATAGACCTTTTTTATGTAAAATGCAACAAAGTTTGCAGAATACTTGAGTTAGAAAATCATAGAAATGATGTCTTAATTAACATCAATAAATACTAACCACTAGTTTGAATGTAAAGACTACTAAGATATTTACATACTCCCAAACATTTTCCTTAATTATTTACTAATTTCAAAGGGAAGAGAAAACATAGTTTTTTCATAATGGGGAAAAGAGAAGACAACACCATCACCTGATACATCTACCAAAAATGAAAACTTAAGTCTGATTATGAGGAAATATCAGACAAACATAAAATTCTCATTGCAATACTAAATTAAAACTGCTTTGAATTTCTGTACACTTTGTAGGACCAGAGCAAGTCACCCTGGATTTTGCTTTTCATAAGCCCTTTCCTTTTTAATGCCTCTCACACATTTTTCAGATCTCACTATATTGTGATAATTAGAAACAATGGGTTTTTCTTCAATTTTTTTCTTGTTTGTATATTTGTTCTTTCTACAATTTTCTATTTTATCTTTTGTATTAAGGCAAAATTTATTGCACAGTTGTCTGTTCGGTAACTTAATCTCCCAGATTAATTAGAATACGTATTCATGAGTTCCTACATAACACAAAATATAAATCATGGCAATGTCCAATATTAGTTTTAATTAAGATAAATAACTTTAATTGTATTTGATTGAAATTGGAAGAAAATTGAATTTATCAACTGAACTCCTGAACTGAATAATTCTTTTAAATACAAAATTGTATGTTATTAAATACTTGATGTTATAATAAATATTTTTTTCTTTCACAAAACTTTTTTAAGAAAAAAAACATATGAAGGAAAAGAGATGGACAATTTGGGTAAATTAAATTTCACTGAAGATAAATTAACTTTAGAAATCTAAATATAACAAACATACAAATAAAATGTACTCTGTGATGCGGAGTGTTTATTTATCTGTGGAAAGGAGAGCACATTGGAGAACAGATTGTAAAACCTCTTGATTCCCGTACAACCCTCTTGGATAAATTTAGACTTGCTAATAAAATATTTTACACAATTTTTATCAGATATGTTTAAAAAATTCAGATTTTCAGTAAGTTATAGCCATGTACTGAGTTGCTAAATAACAGAAGGTACTTAAGATCCTGGGCCTCAAAAATTTTACTCGTCAGTATTCCTATGAAGTAAAGAAACTTTAAGGATATGGTATCATACAACTAGAATTTTTTACTCAGAGAAAAGAAAAGGTTTTTCTTCTTCCATTTAAAAAATTAAGATGCTGCCCAGGACTAGAAAACTTTCTATTTCAAATGCCCTTTCTATCCTTGGTGTAATGAACATTGCTATCATTAGAAAATAATGTCTAAAATAATTCAATAATTCATATCAGTTGGTTTGTATTCCAATACCTAAGTATTTTACTTTGGTCCCGAGAGTGGAAGTATTAATTGTAGGCTTACAACTTAGATAAGGGATTTAAGAATGGAGGCTGGAATAGTCAAGGTTAATTAACAGAATTGCCAATTTTCTGAGATAATAACTTGATGTCTATGAAATAGGAGTATGAACAATACATCAAGGACAAGATGTGATTGCTGAGTACAGTTGTGCACACCTGTAATCCCAGCAAGTCAGAAGGCTGAGGCAGGAGGATGACATGTTCAAGACCACCCTGGGCAACTTAGCAAGACCCTGTCTCTAAATAAAGCAAAATTTAAAGGGCTGAGGGTATAGCTTAGTGGTAGAGTGCTAGCTTAGCATTGCAAGTTCAAACAAGGCAAAAATAAAATAAGAGATAACTGTGGAAGACATTTATTAATGTTAGTCATTGTCAGATCTAACTCTATGCCAAGAGTGGTTGCCCACACTGGGGTACCACTACAGGGGTAAAGTAGTATAAGCATGCCAATGTACAGTAGTACAGTAATAGAAGGCATCATCTTGTACTGTCTAGATAAAGTCTCATTAGCTAAATTTGTCCTATTTTATAACTAAGTTATATTAAATTTTACATGTGTTTGTACAGTCTGCTTTCTTATGATCTGTAAGTTCACCTAATAAAATGGCTCTCATCAGAGTTACTTTACTGAAGATGTGAATTTCAAAAATTGGAAGCGGGAACTGGGACTGGGTCTATTTTGTCTTCTCTGTTCTCGACACCTTTTTTTCATTCCAGCTTGGTAAACAGGGAATGTTGTAACTAAAGCTGTATTAATTTTAAATTTATATTTAGTTTCAACACTTTCTATTTATTTGAATTCATAGCATAAATGAGCAAAGTAGAAGATACTAACATTTTCCCTAAAGGTTTCACCATCTGTTAATCCAATTTGATAAAATACATAAACCTAGAACCTTAAATAAAATTTCAAGAAAAGAGAACACCCCTGAAACAAGAAAAAAATTCAAAAATACGGTAGCAATTTATTTTTTTCTGAAAGGTTTTTGATTTCATAAGACAATCTATGGATATTATTGTGCTATTTGTATTCACCCAAACCATTATGTTTTCAATTGTAACAGGTAAAGGTTATGTATGTTTACTTTCATGTAAATACAGTTAATCTTGATCCAAAACCATAAGTGGTTTTACTTTTTCTTCATAACAGAGATTTTGTTCTCACATATTTAGCATTAAAATAAATAATAGAAGTTAGGATCATTTAAGATCATATAATGTCTAATGAGATTTCATATACAAAGTCATGCTTTTCTATAGAACTTTTAGAGAAAAAGATAATTTTAAATTATTAACATAGATGCATACGGTGATTTCTTTTGCATCTATCAATTTTGATTACCAATTTCAAAAATTTCTTCAAAAGTCATTTACAAATTTTCTTTGCTCTAATCTACTAATCATAAGGTTTGTGTTTTGTGACCATTTATTCTGTGCCACTGGCTGACTTCTCCAGGAAGCAAATTCTGGGATATAATAGACTAATTAGGGTGTGCACCTAATTTCTGATAATAGTAAGGGAAAAATTGGAATTCAACAGAATGGACTATAGAAAAGCCCTATAGGGCTGGGGCTGAGCTCAGTGGTAGAGTGCTTGCCTAGCATGTCTGGGACACTGAGTTCTAGTCTCAGCACCACATATAAATAAATTAATAAAATAAAGATCTATCAACATCTAAGAAATATTCTTTTAAAAAGAACAGCCCTATAAAATTCCTCAACTGACTCTACATGAGGTAACGGACATGTCATTTTAGCATTTTTTTAAGTTGGGGCAATGAGGCCAGGGTCTTACATATCTTATCTAGGAATTATAGGATCATGGCTACTGGAAAAGAGTCTCAGTTATAAAATCATCTATCATTTCTGTAATGCATAGTGAAGTGAAGTGCAGCTGTGGGCTTTTCTTAGGTAGATAAGAAATAGCAAATTTGAGAAAGGAGGCAACAACATTGTGAGGGTTTTGTGAAACTACCTGCAATTTATTAGAACGTTCTTTAAAATATTAATAGGTTATTAAGGCATGTATTGTGATATGGGTGTGTTCCACATGCGTGGCAATCATTTTCAATCTCAATTTCATTAAAACAAAAACATTGAGAAAAAGAAGTAGGTACCAAGCGCCATATCTTTCCAAAGAAAAGCATTGTAAGCTGACTAGAGTATGCACTAGTCAGCTTTTCATTGTTGTGCCTAAAATAGCTAATGAGAAGAAGGAGGAAAAGTAAATTTTAGCTCAGAGTTTCAGAGGGTCAAGCCATAGTTGGCTAACTTCATTGCCGTGGGCCTGAGATGAGGCAGAACATTATGACAGAAGGGCATCGTAGAGGAAAGCTACTTAGCTCATGACAGCCAGGAAGCAGAGAGCAAGAGTCATAAACTAAGGACAGATATAGTCCAAGAGAACACCCCTAGTGATCAACTTTTTCCCAGCCATACCCTCACCTGCCTTCAGTTACTACTCATTCAAATTATTCATCCTTCAAATGGCTGAGGTCACAACTCTCTTCATTCCTTAAAATTCCCACCTCTGAACCTTGCTACATGATGTAATATATGAGATCTTTGATAAAAGTGTTTTTGTTTGTAAAAGATACAAGAATAATGAGAACTTAGCAAATGTCAGGGGTGGGCAAGGAAAAGATCCTTTACCTAAAAATTAAAAAAAAAAAAATGCAAAAATACCCATAAAATACACAATCAATTTTGGTTTTAAGCAGTAAATTTTGGAAGAATTTACTTTCCTCTCTATGCTTACATATGACATATTCAACTTCTCTTTACAATGTTAGGTTAGTGCAACATGATGATAGAATTAATACTTATTGATCAATAAACATATGACTTCTAAAGGAAGGCACTTGTAGACTGCAAAAGGAGATTTTTGTACAAAAAGAAGTGTAATAACATCAAGTGTCTCTAGAAGGACACAATTACATGAGAAGTTAAATGGTAATTCAACAGGGTTCTATCTTAGATAGTTCTTAGATTGATACCAAGAGAATAATGGCATTTGTCTCTCTAGTAGCAAAGGTGAAGTTTCACTTTAAATCTTTCACAAAAGACAGAATGAGATCTGGGGCCATTTAAATTCCTGTTCCTTGTTTTCAACAAGGGCTGACAGCAAATCTTCCCTTTTCCCATTATGTTTGCCCATACATTTTTCTATTATGATTTATCCTTTTTAAGACAAAATTTCTCCTTTTTAAGACTAGAATAAAAATTCTTAACTGAAAATATCATGGTGAAAATTATAAAACAAATTGTGGAATTTCAAGTCAACACAAGTTAAGGAGCAGCCAACACCTGGTTTGGGGAAATTACAATAATAACATTGACTCACTTTGACTATAATTCTGGTCTCTTGTGACTTTGACCTTATGCTCACCAAGGTTGTATGTTAAGGAGATTCAAAGTGTAAACACTAAAGTGGATTTTACCTTTTTAAATACGTTGTAAGAAAAGTAAGAAAGGAAAACAGTAAAGATAGGTAGATTTATAAATGTGTCTGTATTGTGTCTAACATAGAAGACTGAGAGTCAAAAAAATACATGATTCTATATTTACCTATGTAAGTAAATGAATGTATAACTATGGCCCACATAATAAAATTTCAGTCAGTGATGAACTACATATGCAAACATGGTTATGCCACAGAGCCTAAGTAGCAGGATGTATCTTCTAAGTTTGTCTGAGTACACTCTATTATGTTCTCACAATTATTGAAATGCCTAATGATGCATTTCTCAGAGTACATCTCCATTATCAAGTAATGAAAGATTGTATGTGTGTATGTATACATATACATTTTCAAATATAAATCTGTCCTCTGTTACTTGATAATAATACACAGGCATGTGTACACATATATACTTGAGATTTTACACATATATGTATACATATACATATATATGCTAAATTACTTCTAATTGAATTTTAAGATATATATTAAAAGTCAGTGTATTGTAGAAATCAGAATGGAACTAATTGTAACAATTTATTTTGGACAGACTTTTGCCAGCTCCAGTTATTTTGTGTCCTTGCTAAGAAGTTTGTTCTCAAGTAAAACACAATATGGAAGAAAATGGCATCTTTCCCAGGCAGGCCAGTCATGCCAGGACTCTGACCTTTTGTGTCCTATTTCTTGGAAGTCACTGCCAAGGTCTACAGAATTAGTCCAGGACATGGACAGCTGGATTGATATAGTGTATCAGGTGCTCAGACTTTAGAACCTTTATAGGCAGGGATTTTAGTTTTATAGACAATGACTCAGCAAGATACCTGGCACAGGTCTCTTAATGAGAAATCTTGCAATGTGAATTCCACACTCATGTGATAATGGAAAACCCTCCAATATGTGAAAATGATGTCTAATCTTCCGTATCCCAGAAAACTTTTAGTTCAGTGAGATTTGGGCTATGGAATGTATGATAATTTCTGAGAAAAAAGCATTTTACATTCCTAAGGAAAGACCTGAGAAGACCTAGAAAATAATTTATCCTGGCAGACAGCAGCTAATTATACAAACTGGTGATCATGAAACTTCAACATATATAAAACTGCCCTTCCTCTCTCTGTTGCTTGATAATAGGTAAGATCTGCTAACCACATAAACCCACTAGCCACAAATAAGCATGTGATCCAAGTCAAATCAATAAAAATTTCCCTGGGATAATGGAAGTGAAATGAAAAAAATTAGAATAGTATAATTTTTATAGTGAAGCTAAGAATTTATGATGGGAAATTATCTATACAATAATAAAGGAATACAAGATGAAAAGCCCAGAGGCAAGAAATAGAATAACAATACTATGAAATGATTCAATCTTCTGTGTTAACTTTTTCTTTCAATAAAAGCCAGCTGCTTACCCTTCCTTTTATAACTCTCAATTTAGAAAAAAAAATTGCACTATTACACAATATTTTAAAATTTCTAAAAATGTATTTTATTAGTGAGTCAATTAATGTAATAAGCAGAAAAATAAATGGATATTTATGTAAGGATTTCTGCATACCAAACTGCATCTGTTAATAGTCCATCTTAAACTGGTCAAATTCACGTGATAGTGATTCTTTTTCTCCTAACATCTTCATTTGAATATATTGGCATATCCATTACTGGTGGAGAATACATTTTTCAATATGTATTACTTATTTAATTGCATTCCTAATTCATTTGTCCATCTCAGCTCACAACCTTAAAATGACCCAGCACACTCAGGAGAATATAAGTAAAGAACAAACAAGTATCCAAACTAAGTTCTTGACTGCCAGTGATTCACTCTGATTCATTCAGCTCTAAAATCTTTTCAGACAAATCACATTTATATGGCATGGCATAATTTTGTCCAATTTGAAAAGTAAGTTCTTCAAAATAATCCAGGATTAACTCATTTTGAAATCAGTTTCTAAATAGGCTAAACAGCTCTTTTTCTTACTTACCTTCTGTTTCTCTCTCTCTTCCCACCTCTTTCCCTTCTTCTCTCTGTTTTGGGGACATGTTAACATTCTTTGCAACATAATTAATTTTAGATGCTTTTCAGTAGACTCTTGTTTCATGAATGTTACAATGGGCCTTTAAAACTATCATATATACTGTTTGATATTCACCATTTAAAATACCAAGATTGTTGTCATGACTTTTATTATTGGGTTATGTTTGTGGATTCCCAGGAAATAAAATACTGGGAACATAAATAAGATTTTCAAACCATATTTCCTATCTTTCTCCCATTATATCAAATATAAGATACCTGCAACAGAACAGGTAGCAATAACTCAGAAATTTAAGAAACACATATTATAGTTGAATGAGGTTTTTAAAAGTATATCATTAAAAACAAGTACAAAAAGTGGGTCATCAAAATTTCATAAAATATACCATCAAAATCCAAATGAATCTTTACCATTTTGAATACTGCTAAAATCACCACTGAAAATAAGTGCACATTTTCTTTAGATGAGTCTTGTGAAAATTTTTGATATTTTGGAAGAAGGACAAAATTTAGATACGTAAATGCTAAATTCAAATGTTGAATCTTTTGCTCAATATATCAAGGACTTGATAAAGTTGTTCTTATTTAGTAGTCTCAATTAGCTAATATAAACATTGCAATATTTATTCTTATGCAAGGGCATGAAAAGCTAGTCAAATAATAAGTAAACTATCTGCCATTGTTCTTAGGTCACAGTAGCTAGACAATAGGTGTAAAACACCTTTTTTTCCTTAGTAAATATTATTATTATTATTATTATTTTTTTTTTTTTTGCGGTGCTGGGGATTGAACCCAGGGTCTTGTGCTTGCAAGGCAAGCACTCTACTGACTGAGCTATCTCCCCAGCCCCCTTAATAAATATTATTAATGATTATTTATAAATGGATAATATGCAGTGTATTAATATATGTTTATATGTTTATAATAGTTTAATAACTATTATGCAGTTTAGAATTCTCATGATTCTATTTTATAAAATGAATATTTATTAAAAGACTAAAAGTGTTTTGAATTAATTTTTTTATAAAATATAGCATCTGTATTATATACCATAAAATAAGCCAAAACAAAATATAATATGATGCAAAATATAATATTTATTTATAAAATTTAAAAACCCCTCAAACAAAATATATTGTGGCTGCTAACACAGTGGTGCATGCCTGTGATGTCAGTGAGCTCTGGAAGGAGAATCACAAGTTCAAAATAAGCCTCAGCCACTTAATTGGACCCTAAGCAAATTAGTGAGACCCTGTCTCAAAAGAAAAAAAGGAAACAAAAAGGACTCTGGATGTGGCTCAGTGGTTAAGTTCCCCTGGTTTCAATTCCTAGTACCCACCCCCAAAAAAGAATAAATTGAGGGTAAGTGTATATTGTTTAACTGTGTAAATGAAAAATAAATCATGAATATATATATATATCTAAAAGTATTTTTATATAAAAAAGAAGAAATAAGTACAAATATTCAGCAAAATTTACATATAATAAACAAACCAACGAATCACACTTACACAAAACCACTAAAAGAAGTACAACTGGAAAATTTCTTCTTGAATGATATTCTATGTTTTTATTTATTACAGATGAAAATAACTTCATTGCTTTACAAGAACATTCTATTTTGACAGTGGCTATATCATCTAGCTTGCTTAACTAAATTGCTGACTATTGTTTTTTTTTGCAACTAGATCCATCCTCAATAAACAAATTCTATATTTAATGAGTGTAGTTGTGATCTGTCAAAAAATGTTTCTTCCTTAGTGATAGAACATGAAGTTCAAGTTCAAGCATTATTTATTAATTGTTTTGAAAACAATATTCAAATTTATTCTCCAAGTAATTTTAGCTTAAGAAGCATATACATGTTTACATTTTTAAGAATATTTCTTCTATGATGTTTGTAAGGAAAAAATGAACTGGTGCTGATACTTGAATTAAATTGAAAAAAAAAAACAAAACATTGTCAAAAGCAAAATGATATGACCCTGAAGCTATAGGAACAACTACAGAAATAGTTATATTAGACCAATGTTATTTTTACAGAATCATTGTCTTATTGCTTACAAACTGTCTTATTAAAATGAAACACAGATAATTACTGTAGTTTTCTCACCTATTATTTCCTGAATTATATAAAATAATCAAGAAATGTAAATAGTGACTTTATTTTAATACCCTAAATTTGTAGGTGACTTAGGTTTTTTTTTTTTTTTCTGAGGAAATCATAGCTGAAAGTGGTATTCAGAAGATTATATTGGTAAAAAAAATAGGTAAAAATTGATGAAGTCATTAAATTTTCAAAAGTTATAAATTATCCTGTAAAGCTTCACTGGCTGCAAATTAGCCTGTGCTGTAGCCCTCTGCTAACAATCTATAGATCATTTTATTATTCATGAATTTTAGTAATTTCAGGACACCACAGGTCATCTTATGCTCATTTATTTGCTAAACACCTTGTGCTAGTATGCCTATGCTGAAAAATTGCTACTATTTACTCCCTGTGAGACAAGCAAGCAACAAAGTGCCGATTTTGGCCCTAGACATCCAGTATGCCAGGCTGCACATACATCTTGCTGTCAGTGAAATAAATGAGCCCTTAAATTGGCTGCAAAGCTTTAAGAACTGAAATTTATATGTCTAGTTATCAAACAGAAAGTTCAGAACACCTGCCAATATGAAACATAATTGTGACAAACTGTTACATTTTACCTTTAACTTTTCAGTTTTAATACCACAGTGTCATTACAAAATATTCTAGCAAATGTCCCAACTCAGTAAAACAAAACAATTGTGACTCTTAGCGTGTTTGCATGTTCACATGTGTGTACATGTATGTCTAGGTGTGTGTGTGTGTGTGTGTGTGTGTGTGTGGTGTTTATGTGTGTGTGATTGCCTTACCATTTAAACACTTGGTCATCCATCAGTAGATAAATAACATGTCACAAGAAGCCAGAGCATTAGAATTTTCTTTGAATTGAAAGTCAAGTCCCAGCAGATTTACCAACTTCAGCAAGCATTACAACTTCTTTACAAGTTCCTCTCAAAATATCAACAATTCCAAGTGCAAAATATTTCTTTATTACTCTATTTCTTAATCATTTGAGAATTTGACAGCTGAAAAGTATTAAATATCATGAATCCCTTTCTATCCACTTAAGGATGGAGGAACATTCTTTAAGGGGTTATGTGACTTTAAGAAAACAAAGCCACCCAGTGATGGAGGCAGAATTATCTGTATAGGATAGGGAGTTCCATAACTCTGATTTTAAGTAGCATAGTAAAATATTTATATTAATAATTACAATAATGTGAGCAACCAAGATAGACACTAAATATTTAAAAACACTCGGGCATTTCATATTAAATTCTCACTATGACTTCAATTTTAGTGATGAAATAACTAAAATGCAGCCAGGATAAGTAACTTACTCAATGTGGTCATGTATAGGCTGCATAATTGGGAGCATGATTAAATTCCACACCTTAACTCTAGGATCCATATATTTAAACCACTCTGTTAATTCCCTGAAGCCGCAAGAAAGAAAAGCCCAGGTTGATTTTATATAAACTTTCTCTTTTGTTTTCACTATTCCACACTGCATAATAATGTATACCATAACTTTTAATGTGCTTCTTGTTAATGCCATACTGAGATCTGATGAACAACCATAAATAATCTCTAAGCAATATAATTCTGTACAGAGTATGTACTCATAAGTTTCATGTTTTATCTATATGTGTTAGACAGATTATTGCACAAAATGCAGAAACCAAGCAAAGGGTGAGACTGGAAGAGGTACACTCTCTTTTTGGTTACAGGTTACACGTTGTCTTCTTTTTGCTCAAGGACAGTTTTTCTTGCATAAAACCAAGATCTTTATAGCAATAAGGATAGCGCAGATTACCAATGTTCTTTTTCAAGTTTTTTTTTTTAATGGAATTTAAAATCTCCATTCCATTTCAAATGCTCAAATGAGAGATTTGAAAAATAATGCATTTGCAGCATAACTGTATCCTCTCTATCAATATAGCTCACAAAGAAACCAAGGATTGTATCTTACTCTTCTTATGAATTCATTTTGTGTGGAATTTTCAAGGCAAAGGAACAGCTTTAATAATTCTGAAGGAAGAACTATACTTTAAAAATGTATGACACTTTTTCTTTGATTAAATTTTTTCTGATACTTTCTCTCAGATGTTGGCTTTTAGCTTGGCAATAGCCAATGATTTGTCCGCTTGTTAGACAGCAATGTGATTTGACTGTCATATATTTTGCTAACAGATTTTCCAAGTCACTCTCTCCTTCATTACATTCATCATATAAGCTGCCTCTGCAGCTATCTTAGAAAAATACAAAATTGATTATTTTACATTTCAGTCTAACTGCCTTTGTTCAAAATACAACTCTACCATATACCATCTTGAATTTTAATTTGCCAGTGTAGTTAGTGCCATGGATTATTTACAATGCCTAGAAAAATCCTTGATTAACTACTCAATGTTGAATAAACTAATTTATTTCTAATTACTTACCTTTCCTTTTCATTCAATTCCCTATACCCAGAAACATAGGGTGATAATATTTCTAATAATAATTGCTATCAGCATTTCCTGAGCTTGTATGAAGTGTCCAAACACATTTTCAATAAAGTTGAAGATATTTATTTAAAACTCAAAATAAATATAAAGAATTTAAGGCCACAAAGAGATTAAGTAATTGGCTAAGGTCACAGAAATATTAAGTGTTTTATATAGCAAGCACCTGCAGGAAGATGGAGGGATTGTGGAAAATGAAATGGTACTATTTGTTTTCCTGGCTCCTGACCTTCAAGGAACTTGCTTTGACTCTATACATAAATTTACAATCCCAGAATTGCTAGCAAGTGGCCCCTCCAAGCCAAAGATTTGTCCTGGTTCAAGTTTGCTGGTCATTTGCTCCCATTAGGCCCTGATACATGATATGTTTTCTCCTACATCCTTATCCTTCACCCCAATCACTGAACGAGAGATACTTTTTGTTTTCCTATATTCTATTCACCACAATTTAATTTATTAAACTGTATCCTGTGCTTCTTTCTGGAACCTCACTGATTTAGGGGAAATTTATTAGCATATTCTTAATATTCATAGAGCAGAAATCTGTAGATCCTTAAGTGATATGTTCAAATTCTATAATTCAGTTAAAGTCAATTATGAGAATACACTTCAGAGTGCTGTTCACTCCACCTTAATATTCAAATGGGAATTTTAGAAAACATTCTCTATTTTCTTTCTGTTTTCATGAGATTTCAGAATGAAGACAAGTTTTTGAAACACAAGAGTCAGGGTTCCTACAGCAAGCACACAGGCAGAATATTATGAAAGAAAATGTAACTACAGAAACATGACAATTATGAAATCAACACAAAGAAAGCAATATTAAATTAGAGTTAATGAGGTCATTCTTCTTCCTTGGATCATCAGTAACTTACTAACCTTTACTGTTATTTTCTACTTGCAGAGAAAACACTGACATAATGTGAAGGTTTTTTATTTTTGTTTTTTGGTCTATCATAATAATATTTAGAGTGAAAACTGCTTTCCTTCCCTCCACATTATGATTCTCCAGAGATTCATATTCTCTATTTCTCTTTCCCTTATCATGTGCTTTCATTATTCTTATCTTACTGCTTTGAGGTTTCACTTAGTTTCTATTATTTCTGTGATGATCACTTTATCTCTTAAATTACTTTTTCTTTTATGTTAAAATCCTCTGGTAGGAAGAAAAATTGCTCCCCAAAGTATCTACATCATGATCAGATCCCTAAAACCTGTTTATTTTAGTTTACATGGCAAAGGGGAATTAAGGTTACAGATAGAATTAAGGTTGCTAATCAGCTAGCCTTAAGACAAGATTATCCTGAATTATCTAGAAGGGCTCAGTGCAATCACACAGATCTTTAAAAATGGAAGGGGAAATAGAAAGGAAGAGTTAGAAATTGGGAGCATAAGAAGGACGCAGTCCAATGTTGCTGGTTCTGAAGTTAGAGGAAGGGGACCTCGATCCAAGGAAAACAGGTAACTTCTGGAAACTGGAAAAAGCAAGGGAGGGGTTCCTCTCATAAGGTCCTGAGAAATTGTATCTGCTCAGCTTCTCTATTTCAGCCCAGAAAGACCCATGTATGTTTGATTTTCTGAACTGTATAATAATGAATTTGTGTTAAGTCTCTGAGTTTGTAATCTGTGATAACATTGAAAAAGAACTAAATGTTGGAGACAGACATTGTGTTCATGATTTTAATACATCATTTGCTCCCACATTGATTTATAGATTTCACATATTTCAAACCAAACTCTCAGTGGCTGGTTTTGTTACAAATTAATCCCCTGGTTTTGAAATTTAAATGAAAATTTAAAAAAGTTAAATAGAAAACAACGATAAAAAACAATAAAATTAGAGGGCTAATCACTGATATTAAGACATTTATAGCCAGACATCTTAGAGATAGTGCACACCTGTAAACCCAGAGACCGAGGCGAGAGCATCACAAGTTCAAAGCCAGTCTCAGCAACTTAACCAGGCCCTAAGCAATTTAGCAAGACTCTCTCTCTAAATAAAATATTTTAAAAAGGGTCGAGGATGTGGCTCATTGTTAGTGCCCCTGGATTCAATCCCTAGTAACAAAAAAATTAAATTAAATTAAAAAAAACTTTTATAAATAAAATGTGAAATTGGTGTAAGGATAAACATTTAGATCAGTAAAACAAAATACATAGTCTACAAATAATCCTGCACTTAAATTGTCAATTGATGACTAACCGAAGTGCCAGGGGAATTTATCGGAAGAGTTTTTGCTGTTTCTTAGTTGCTATTCCCTCTGTCCTTTCTCAAAGTTGTGGGAAAACAACCACACATGGAAAAGTGAACAAGCCTCCAAACTGTTACCTGTAAGTTTGCTCACTTGTCATACTCAAGGAATTTCAAGCAGATTGGGACATGTAGTCCTAGGAGATGGCTAAGAAGAGAGAAAAGAAGGAGTGAACTTTGGTGAATGACAAATAGTCTTTACCTCTTTCTTGTCATAGCTACATGAAACATCACAGCACTAAAATAAGTGGATTATTTTTCTCATGGTATTAATTTAGATAGCGCAAGAACTCAATGACATGCTCTACTTTCTAGTGTTCCAAAAACTATCCATTCATCTATTGATGAATGATTCATTTGCTTTCACATATTAGCTATTGTAAATAATAATGAAATTAGCACAGGAATGCCAATGTCTCTTTAAGAGCATGATTTCAGTTATTTTGTGTAAATATCCAGAAGTAGGATTGTTGGATCATAAGGTTGTTCTATTTTTGAGTTTTGAGGAGTCTCCATGCTGTTTTCTATAGTAGCTACACCATGCTGTTTTCCAAGTAATTGAATATAGGAGCTCCAATTCCTCCATAACCTCGCTGACACCTGTTTTTTTTTTTGTTTTTTTTTTTTAATACAATAGTCAATGTAACAGGAGCTATGTAATAGGAGCTTTGTTGTGCCTATCCTTGCTGACTATTTGAGTCATTCAGCATCTTTTCATGCACCTATTGGCCATGTCTATATCTTATTTAATCAAAATGCAGTTTGTAAAAAGTTTTAAAAAGTAAATAATTAAATTAAAAACAGAATGAAATCTTATAACATGGAATAACATGAATCAACTTTGAAGACATTATACTAAGTGAAATAAGCCATTCCCAAAAGGCCAAAGACTGTATTATTCCACATATTTGAGGAATCTAAAATAGGCAAACTTATATAGAGAGTAGAATAACAGTTGCCAGAGGCAGAGAGCAGAGGGAATGATGGAGAATAACTAATCAAGGGCTAAAAGACTTCTGTAATGCAGATTGAGTAAATTTTAGGTATTTGTTGTGCAACAATGTGCCTATAGTTAATGATATTATAAATTACATTTAAAAATGTGTTAAAACTGTTGAGTTATATTGTGTTCTTACAATAAAAGTGAATAGCTCCAGAAGTTTCTCTTTCCATGCATATAATTAAGCTTTGATTTCTTACCCTCTGAGATAGCTACTAATGTTCTACTTTGTAAGATGATTCAAGCTCTTTTTGAAGTACAAAACATTTACTACATGTGTTTTAAAGCAACATTTCTGCTATAAAGCAAAGTTGTATGTGTGAAAAGATTAAAAATCATCTTTCAAATTAAGATGAAATTTTAAAGTTATAAATTGTCTTTTAGGTAACAGATGTTACCCAATGATCTGCATATATCATAATTTATGCATATGTTATACTATATATATCATTTTATTTTAATACACAATTGTGGATCACAAAGCAAGCAATATGTAATTTGAAGCTCCCTTAAACTATTCCTCTTAATTGACTGTACATTGTTGTAAGTCTTACCGTGAAATAATGTACTCCTTAATTTAAGAACATAAATTCAGAAATGCTTTCATAAAATATGTGCAAGTTACTAAAGAGGCATGAACACATTAACAACCATTCAAAACCTCTCCTACTCCACCACACTTTTCAAGAATAGTTTCATCTGGATAACCACTATTTCAACACTAATGTAATATAGGCTTGAATTGTGAAACGTATAATTTACATTTTTTTCTGGAAGAAACACTTTTAAAATTAAAAAAAAAAAAACCTTTATATTTTGTTCAACCATATTATCCAAAATATTTATCATTTTACTATGTAATCAATATACAGATATTAGTGACAAGTTTAACATTATTTATATGTAGAGGTTTTGAAACCTGTTGTGTATTTTGCACTTAAAACACATATTAACTCTCAATATTCAAGTATTCAGTAGCCATATGTGGCTAGTGGCTTCTATATTGGATGTAGTAGTTCTAAAATAGAGGGGATAAAATGAGGTAATTTAAAATATATTATTAAAAGGAAAGACTATAAATAATAAATACAATTCTATAAAGCTTACAGAATTTTGCAAGTTAATAAATTTGATAGAAATATTGTAAACAATTGCATGTGCATGAACAATGATGGAAGGAAAGAAATTACACATGTGAATATTTAAGAGAAAAACAGTTTGCATAGAAGGAATCCACAGTACTCAGGCCTAAAATGAAATTTCAGCCTTGTAAGAGATAGTCTCATAAGGAAGTGTACGAGACTAATTAATTGCCTAAAGCAGAGTGAGTGAGGCAAAAAGTCAAGAAATTTAGTCTAATGGAATCAAAGGATTGCTCTTTCCTGTGAGATTGAACTGAATGTTGGTGTGTTCATTTGGTAGAGTTGCGGGAACAAACTACTCCAACCTGGGTGGATCAAAAAATAAAGATTAATCTCTCACTATTCTGGAGATTATTTTCTGAAATCCAAGATATGAACTAGAATAAACTTTTCCTGATCTCTTTAGGGAGGATACTTTATTTTTTCCCAGCTTCTGATAATTGCTGGTGCTCTTGATGTTCCTTGGTTTGTAAGTTCATCACTTCAATGTCAGTCTCATCTTCACAGGACCTTCTTCTCTGCCTGTGCGTTCAAATTTCTCTTTAAAAGGACACTGGTCCTTGATAAAGGCAGGTAAATTTGGTAATCAATGGGCTCTGGTGATCCTTGACATTCCATTCTTCCAAGGGCAGTCTCCAACTTCCAGAGGCAGATGGCTTCATGGCTTCATTTCCTCAAATTGACCCGATCCCCTATTTCTACACTATCTGTCCTTAATTCTGGCTTCATTCTCCCCTTTTGCTTTAGGAACTCCTAACTGCTGTAAGGAAAAGGGGCGCCAATCATTCTGGCTGCTTCGAAGCGGGAAGGGGGCAGCATGGGGCAAGCAGTTTGGAGTTCCCTTTTAAAAATTGGGTCAATCAATGGGTCCAAGGTAGAAGTGTGGTTGGGGAAGACCAGATTGTAAAGTCATCTGGGGGTGGGTGCTTCTATGAGAGAAGAACAAAAAGACATGAGTACTGAAATGAAATTAATACAAGATAAATGTTGCAGAATCTGGAACATGTCAATGAGTATCATGAAGATGACAGAAGTCAATAATCCCTCACCAGGGAATGGAAGAGCTGAGAAGTTGTTCCCATAATAAGGTCTAACAAAGGCTGGAGAGGACAAGGCCTTTATTTGGGGACTTTAACATTCTTCAGGTTATCAACAATGTAAACACAACATTTAACTCTTAATGTCATCGATGTCCCCAGAAAATATAGTTAAGCTACTTAATGTCATCTGATTTTTGTAAAATATCCTTTTATAGGTATAACCTGTGTTTAGTAGAGATCTCTATATTTCTGTTACTTAGGGCTAGATAATTATATTAACAAACATAGATTAAGTCTACCTATGTAGCTTAGGAAGGTCTGCAGGCCTTCAACTGACTAAAATCTTCTGACTCTGGCAGTTTCTCTTGATAGTTATCAGGCACATTTGCCTAAGAATCTCTCTTTTGTAGCTTTTAGTCTTTATTCTAGTGGACTAACACAAGTGTACACCTTAAGTTATATTTAACTATTATTTCTTTTAAATGCCCAAGAAGGGCTATATTTTGGTTTTAACTGTTTTGCTGGGTGTCTACAATCAAGCTGGTCAAACTGACCTGTTTCAGTCTTGTTAAAGAGTCAGCTGAGTTCCCACAGGAGTCACTTGTAGAGAACTTAAGAGCAGCTTCTTAGCTCCACCAGTACCATTGGCTAGGCAGGGTCTCCTCGATGAGGTGGCTTCCTTTGGAAGCAACAGGGGTGTCTCCCTTTTCCATGACCCTCCTCTGCAGCAGGTGCAATGATTGGTTTTTCATCCTCTAGTAGCCTCATAAATCTCCTTGATCAGGAGGTTGTGTGACCCAAAGTTGCAAAGCTCCTTCGAGAAGTCCTCTTATTTCCTGGGTTCAGGCTGACTGAGGGCAAAAGATCCAAATACTGGTCTGTCAAGGACTGCAAGCATGGAGCTGCTAATTATTGCCCCCTGGGCCCTTACCTGCCTGAATCACCTTGGCCCTCCCCCTGCCCATGGTTTCTCACTTAATGCAAAATCGGGCCTAGTCACGTAGGCAGGAAGGAGAGATAAGGGGGGAGAGAACTAGAGAACAAAAAAGACTTTAACCTATAAAAGATGTAGGGTGTGCTCACTTCTTGGGACTTTAGAACATCAGCCATGGCCCCTTTCTTCCTGCTGGGAGAAGTATGTATTATTACCTTTAAATAAAACCTGCTTAATATGAAAAAAAAAAAAAAAGGACACTGGCCATTGGATTAGAGCTCACCTCTAGTAGGTCTTCATCTTATTCAATTGTATCTACAAGGATAGTGTTTCATTTATACCTATACCAGGTGATGGAACTTGAACATGTTTTGGGGAAGACATAATTTAACTCCCAACAAGGAGCCATGGTGGAAGCAGGAAGACCAGTTAGAGAGATATTTTAGTAATTGAAGTGGGAGCTTGCCTTGGTTAAGACAGGTGGTAAACATTGTTAGATTTTGAGAACAATGGTTGGTTTCTTTGTGGGGGGAAAAGTGAATGCTCATTTGTCTGTTTTGTTTTTTCCTTTCAGTCACTAATTTCAGTTTTATTCTTCATGCATGACCAGGGTGATAAGCAAGAATCATGGTGAGAAGATGGAACATGAAATTCCCACAAGGGATGATAATACAGGAGACACTGGTGAGCAATAGCATTATATGATGGTACTAAGGGATGTGAAAGTGTAAAGATAGGCAAGTAGTGTGTGTGTGTGTGTGTGTGTGTGTGTGTGTGCGTGTGTGTGAAGAAAGGAATTGAGATAGGATAATCTAAAATTTAATTTAAAAGATGCAGTCAAGGTAAATATTTTCAAAGACCAACATTTTGAACATGGATCTTTTGGTTAATGAATTTCCCTTTCAAATATAGAATAAGGCTATTAATCAGCTATTCCTCTGAATAATGGAAATAAGGCTAATATAAGAAATTTAAATCCAGGGTTAATATAAGAAATGAAAATTCAGAGTCAAGTGTTTTTGGCACATGCCTGTAATCCCAGCAACTCAGGAATCTGAGTCAGGAGGGTCACAAACTTGAGGTCAGCCTCTTGCAACTAAGTGAGACTCTGTCTCAAAATAAAAATATAAAAGGTTTGGGGATACAACTCAGTAGTAGAGTGCTCCTGGGTGCAATTGCCAGTACCTTGGGAAAAAAAGAAAAAAGAAATGAAAATCCAGTAGTGCAATTGGTCTCTCTAAAAATTATCAAGATAATATCGATACTATATTAATTATATTTTGCTACTAATTGAATATATCTATAACAGTAGATATAAAAGAGTATTATTTTAAAGTACTTTTCAGGAAAATGACTAATGTAATATTTTTTTATCTTTGAGCTTAGATAAAGATAAACTGGATTTTAAGTTTAATCATTGCTTATCAGTCTTTTGGCTAAGATAGAGTGTAAAAGTATAATCATAATGACTTTTAATCTCCACAGGCAAAATATTTAATGACTTCCTTCCTAGAAATTAAATATAGCAATTGTTTATTCATTTGAACATTTTCCCATCATCCTTATTTACAATCAATATTGCTTAATAAAATCAACTGATTATCATAGGTACCAAAAAGTCATTACCTACTTTTAGCAGTTTAACTGCATTTTAAAATATATTTCACAATTTATATTCATAACTGACACTTCTTCTGAGCTGGCCAATTTACTCTCAAAAATGGAATGGATTTAGCAGAACTTATTACAAAGATGGATAACAATGGATTTGGCACAAATTTCATAGTAATACCAGCATTAAATAGTACAATGAAAGAATCAGCAATCAAAATGTAATGCTATTAATGATGACTTCAGAACTTCATGGAATCTTGAAATTGGAAATAATTTGATTATTTTTCACAATACAGCTTCAGTGTCCATAGGTGTACAACATAAATCAATTGCTCTGTGTGAGAAAAATGATGTGAACCTTTGAAAGCAAGACAAACTAAAAAACAAGAATAATGTATGTAAGTAATAAGAGGGTAAAATCAATAGCTTATAAGTAGAATTTGGAAGCTTTCTTATGGTTTTAAAATGACCTACTAGAATTAATATGTAACTTTGCAACTCAATTTTTTTTTTACATAATTTTGTTCAATATAAAGTATTTTTGGTATTATGGCATGATTACTAGAGTCTTAAATAATTAACCAGTATGTAACTTTGAGGTAATAGTACCCTTTAATAGTTACCCTTTGGGATTTTACTGTCTTACACACTGACTCCTGATCCTTACACTTTCTTGCACTGCAATGCTTCAGAACCTCAATCAATTCTGTGAGAAAAGCAATTGCATTGCACTTGATATTTACTATTAACTTAGAAATCCCATTTAGACATTAAATAGATTCAAGGTTTTAATGAAAACATTTCTAAAACAGATTTACATTTAGTCAATTTTTATTTCATTATATTTTTAGATAAGCCATAATATAGTGATGCACCTTGGAAATATATTGTTCATACTATGAACTATCGTTAGAAGTACATATAGATGTTTATTATAAGTGAAAGATATATAAATGTATCTATGTAGATTATTAATAATGTTAAGTAAGTAGGCCCAAATCTATATCATGTTGTCTAAACAAGACTCCTAAAGTGCAAAAAGTAAAATCAAGAATCAATAAATGGGATGGAATCAAACTTGCTTCTTCACAGCAAAGGAAAAAGTCAGGAATGTGAGAGAGAACCTACAGAATGGGAGAAATTTTTTGCCATCTGCACCTCAGATAGAGCATTAATCTCCAGAATGTATAAAGAACACAATAAATCTAACACCAAAAAACACAAATAACGTAATTAATAAATGAACTAAGGAACTGAATACATAGATCACAGAAGAAATACAACCAGTCAACAAATATATGAAAAATATTCACCATCTCTAGCAATTAGAATATTGCAAATCATATCTACTCTAAGATTTCATCTCACAATAGTCAGAATGGCAATTATCAAGAATACAGCAACAATAAATGTTGGCAAGGATGTAGGGAAAAAGGTACACTCATACCCTAGTGGTTGGACAGAAGATTAGTACAACCATTATGGAAGGCAGTATGGAGATTTCCTCAGAAAACTTGGAGTGGAACAACCATTTGACCCAGCTATCCCACCCTTTGAATCCAAATGACTTAAAACCAACATACCACAGTTATGCAGTCAATCAGTGTTTATAATAGCTCAATTCACAATAGCCAAACCATGGAACCAACCTACATGCCCTTCAACAGATGAATGGATAAAGAAGATGTGGAATATACACCTAAAGGCATATTACTCAGTCATAAAGAAAAATGAAATTACAGCATTTGCCGATAAATGAATGGAGCTGGAGAATATTATGCTAAGTGAAATAAACCATTCCCAAACAACCAGAGATTGAATGTTTTCTCTGATATGTGGAAGCTAATTCACAATAAGTGTGTGGGGGGGTAACACTTTAGGGAAAAATAGAAAGACTTTTGATTAGATAAAGGAGAATGAAAGGAAGGGATGAGGAATGGGAATAAGAAAGATAGTAGAATGAATGAATCAGACATTACTATCCTATGTACATATAATGATTACATAACCAATGTAATTCTACATTATGTACAATCAGAAGATTGTTGTGCATGATAGTAGAATACATTTTGACCTATGATACTTAGTGAGGATATCTCTTTGCTTAAGATCTTTCACACCTAAAATCTTAGTGTTCTTGTTTTGCTTTGTTGAATTTGATTTATTGCTTGTTTTTAATTTATACTTATTAAAAGTATTTTCTATTTATTTAACTCATTCATATCCTTGCCACATTTTTCTGCTCCACTGCCACAGGTAATGATAACCAACAGGAAATTGCACCTTCATTATTAAATTTATATAGTCAAGTGCAAGCATGCATGAAATACATGCATTTATTTGTTTATGCATAAATATGCATAAGCTAATATATAAATGAGTGGTGTATGTTTTGTTAAGAATCTATTATGTGTGGCATATTTTTGTATTGTACAAATGCAACATGTTATTATATTTTGTTTCTTGTTAAATAGTATTATGTGATTGGATTATTCATATTCTTGGTGTAGAGTTTTTTGAGTTCTTTATATATTCTGTAAATTAGTGCTCTATCTGAAGTATGAGTGGCAAAGATTTTCTCCCACTCTGTAGGCTCTCTCTTCACATTTCTGATAATTTCCTTTGCTGAGAGAAAGCTTTTTAGTTTGAATCTATCGCAGTTGTTGATTCTTGCTTTTAGTTCTTGTGCTATGTGAGTCCAGTTAAGGAAGTCTGATCCTAAGCCGACATGTTGAAGATGTGGACCTACATTTCTTCTATAAGATGAAGGATCTCTGGTCTGATTCTAAGGTCCTTGATCCATTTTGAGTTAAGTTTTGTGCAGGATGAGAGACAGGTGTTTAATTTCATTCTGTTGCATATGGATTTCCAGTTTTCCCAGCACCATTTGTTGAAGAGGCTATCTTTTCTCCATTGCATATTTTTGGCCCCTTTGTTTAGTATGAGAAAATTGTATTTATTTGGGTTTGTGTCCATGTCATCTATTCTGTACCATTGAACTATCTGTCTATTTTGGTACCAATACCATGCCGTTTTTGTTACTATTGCTTTGTAGTAGAGTTGAAGATCTGGTATTGCGATACCCCCTGCTTCGCTCTTTCTGCTAAGGATTGCTTTAGCTATTCTGGGTTTCTTATTCTTCCAGATGAATTTCATAATTGCTTGCTCTATTTCTGTAAGGTACATCATTGGGATTTTAATTGGAATTGCATTGAATCTGTATCTGAATCTTTTGGTAGTATGGCCATTTTGACAATATTAATTCTACCTATCCAAGAATATGGGAGGACGAATGATCTCGCTGATAAGTGGATGATGACACATAATGGGAGGTGGGAGGGGTTAATGTTAGGGTTAGGGTTAGTGTTAGGGTTAGGGTTAGGGAGGGGGGCAAGAATGGAGGAAGGAAGGACTGTATAGAGGGAAAAGAGTGGGAGGGGTGGGGAGAAAGGAATGAATCAAACAATATTACCCTATGTAAATTTATAATTACACAAATGGTATGCCTTTACTCCATGTCCAAACAGAGAAACAACATGTATTCAATTTGTTTACAATTAAAAAAAAAAGCTTGAGCCAAATGTTATATATAGAAACTTAAATCCAAGAAATGACACACATGGAACATATTATACAAATGAAAATGTACCAGTTGAAATATGTACCAGCAAAAAAAGTGTAAGCAATTACAAAAAATCAATTTCATGAAAACCATAAGTATAATTTCCATAATATAATATAAAAAGATGATCCCCAAAATCCTAAGTGGTTTTGAAATAAAAAGTGTACTTTTAGAATTCAAAAGGCCACATGTTAAGACTTGTGGGGAAAACAGTATAGAATGTTTTAATTCTGAGTAGTTGTTTTCTTCAGGGAAAAGGAAAAGGTGTTGTGAAGCAGTATGAGGGGATTCAGGGATGTTGCTTCTGTTCTATTTCTTGATTTGGGTCATGGCTCATGAGTGTGTATAGTTTGTGGTAGTTAATTAATCTGCATAATTTTGATTTTTATAATTTATGTATGTTATCTTTAATAAAATGTTTTTAAAAATAAAAAAGTATTATGTGGAATTTTAATTATTTACTTTAATGTAAATTATTTATTAAAAATTACAATAAGATAAATCCAGATAAATTAAAATAATCACTAATTTTTACTGAAGATTTGAACATTAGCTCTACATACAGTAAATATAGGTTAATGTATATATAAAAATTTAAATAAATAGGAATGATTTATAAATATAAATTTCTATTTTTGTTCTCCTTTAGAAAGGAAGAAATTATCCTAAGTTTTGATTTGAAAACAATGTGAGATGTCAGGTAAGATATAATGAAGGAAGCAGATAACTCAAATTTATTTTAGAGATAAGAAAACTGTCATCATTCAAACTGATGAAATGTTTGCTCAAGTAGCAGAAATATAATTAGAAGAAAGGTCTTCTATTCTGTATCTCCATTGATAATTCCAAATTCAATATTTTAGCAATTATACCATATTTAATTCTCTGTAGTTTTTCAAAGTTGTTTTAAGACATGCTTCCTTTTATTCCTCTTCCTGGACAATTAGGTGTCTTAACCATGCATAAATTGCTTATTCTTAATTGTTTTTTATTATTCCAGCTTCCTGAGTATGAGTCTCATTATTATTACATTGAACATTTTCTACATAACATATACATTTTAAATATTTATTGCTCATTTCATCCTCATTTAACATATTCATCTATAGTGGAAAAATGTTAGAAATGATGTCAAGGGCAGAAGAATTCAGGAGTTACTAAATATATTTTTAAATGTTAAAATTAATTTCCTCACATTTATTTTGTCCTTAATAAAAATTTACCAACAATGTGTTATCTATTCCAGAGATCATCCATCTCCAGCACAGGTCATATGTGATATCTGGCCTACCACCTGTTTGGGTTTGGTTTGCTTGTTTGTTTTAACTAATGTTTTATTAAAACTGTCAGATCCACTCAATTACATGTTGCCTATGACTGGTTTCCTGTTACACTATTGGTGTTCAGCAGCTGTGAAAGACACTGTGTGATACACAAAGACTTAAATATTTATCTAATCCTTTTATTTAAATTGCCAATCCAAGATATAGAAGCTGCTATTAAAATTATTAAATTTGAGCAGCTAGGAAACAATAACTAACATTATTTACCCATAAATTTGATAATGAAATAATTTCAAGAGACTTTATTCTTGCATGCATATGATATATGGGGAAAACAACTGTGCATGGTTCAGGAAACCCCAGGGCTTAACTATTCAAGGCAAGAATCACACATGTATTCCAAGCTTGTATCCATTTCATTCCACAAGATATCATTTTTCATAATGCATTATGATGTCAAGAAATGCTCTCTTGAAATCCTTTAAAACATTAAATAAATGTTTATTCTCTATGTTACATATTTTCTTTTAGTGAAGCAGGGAATGTCACTTTTTTTCTTAAAGAAGTCATGCAATTGTAAACTTCAGGCATCCAGATCGTATGAAAGAGGAATTTTAGGTGATGAAGGGAATTAATCATTGCCTTAAAATTCATGCAATAAAAGAATTAGGCATTTTACATATTTGAGAGAAGAATGTAACTATTAGAATGGGGAATTTCTGGTGCTTTTCATGGAATGCATTGCATAATTGTGTATATTGTTATAGAATAAAGGGTCGTTTAAAATGAGTTAGTCTCTTTAAGTCTATCTATAGATAAAATAAATTATGTTTTCAATAATGATTGTATTTAATGTTCAACAATTCTAAGTAATAAAAGTATTACAAGTAAATATTATATTTCTGGTCAAAATTTTAATTGTTTGGCAATAATCTGACAATTTTAAAAGGAACATAGGCACACTAAAACAAAAGACAACAAACATTTATTCAGTCTAAAAATAATTAGCTCACACCTGTTCCAGAGATAGTTTCATATATGCAATGAGGCCAACACAAGGATCCTGATGATTGTGTGAAATGACTTATTTTTTTCCTATGTGTACATAAAATAGTCCCCAATCCACTTTTACAACAATACTTTTGTTTATAATTTGTAACACTTTTTTGGAAGCAATTCCCTGAGTTTATTTCTACCTTCTGTCAATATTACAGAACCCTCTTTAAAGCCTACATTCTAGCAAACATAGTGCCAGTCATATTTTCTAACCACTGTGAGTTTTTAGGGAAATTTATAGCACTAATTATGTAAGCAAAATATGTCATGGTATGTCCCTGGTAACATTTTGACTTGTGAATGAGAGATAAGCATTATGGAGTTTAGTTCCTTAAATAATTGAATATTTTTAAGGATCATTTATTCCCATGCTGTGTATCAACCAATTGCAAATAAGTCAATGTTTACATAGATTTGTTTCTACATGGTCAACTACACAAGAACTTTTTAGTGACTTTTGCATAACTAAGGTGGCTTTACAAAAACTGGTTAGCACTGGAAGAGTATCACACTTTGTTCAAATTCATATGAAATGGGAAGCAAGCACTATTTTTTGAAACAATTTTCTGTTATCACAGGATTGAAGTTTAGTTGTTTTTCTCAGGTATTTTGTCACAGTGATATTAAGCCAACACATGCATGAAAATATTTGCCAGCCAGCTTTGCATGGTTGTGACCACTGAACAAAAACTTAAAGGAGAAAAAAGTTTATTTTAGACTTACGTTTTCAAAATTTCAGTTCATGGTTGGCCTGTTCCATTGTTCTATTGCTGAGATAAGGGAGACCATCATGGCAAAAAAGGCATGGCAGAGGAAAACTGATCAGCTCTGGACAGTTGTGAAATGGAGAGAGAGAAAGCAAGGAAATCAGGCACAAAATAAAATGGGCTGTTTTTTCCAACCACATCCCTCAGATACCACCCAGTATAGTAACCTTTCAGAATTATTAATCCATAAAATTGATTACTCATTAAATTATGACTTTCATAATCTAATAATTTCACCTCTGTACATTCCTGAACTATCTACTTACATGAGCTTTTCTGTGGATATCTTATATCCAAACCATAACAAATTATATGGATAATTTACTGAACTCCAAATTTCAACTTCTTAGAGCAAAATTATTACTTGTTAACTCAGAGATTAGGTCATTAATCTACACTCTACAAATGAAGTCCAGATGATTCTGAAGTAAAACTTTCATGAAACAAAAATTTTAGCACCTTGGTATGAAATCGTATAAACAGCTTTCGGATAATGTTATATTGTATTATTATATTACATTATATTATATTAGTCATAGATATATCTGTCATATTAATAAAATATATGGTTCTGCACTGAAAACAGCCATTTGAATATACACAATATTATTTTCTGTTAAAAGACTGTTTTGAAGATTCAATGAACATCAAATTAAAAACATCTAGATTTAGAATAATAATGGTGATAGATCTGTAATTCATTTCTACCATAGACTGTTTAACGTGCATTTTAGAATTCTTTCATTAAAAGACACTGAATAACTTAGCCTTGATAAAGAAATGGTGTTACAGTGTTATTGTACTTACAGCACTAAGAAGAAAAAGAACTTCATTTGAATTTTAGGAATTTTTCTACAGATATTCATTAACATTTAAACCAGAAGTTCATTTAAGGTCTATTCCAATTTTATGCTCAAGGAATCATGGTGAAATCCTTGAATCTGTTCTCTAGAATTTTCCATTAATGTATGTAAATTACTCTGTATTTCTGCTTTCTCTCTCCTCTCTTCCTCTCTAGCTCTTCCTCTTTCTCTGTCTCTCCTTCACATTCCCTTCTCTTCCCCATAGACTTTTTTCACAGCATGTATGTTTTGGGAAAAAAGAGGCCTTATTATTTATTTTTATTGTTTGCACACAGCATTTTTGCAACAAATCAATTCCTGGATCAAAGATTAATCCAGACTTGCA
The DNA here is from genome assembly GCF_902686445.1 of Sciurus carolinensis. Lineage (NCBI taxonomy): Eukaryota > Metazoa > Chordata > Mammalia > Rodentia > Sciuridae > Sciurus > Sciurus carolinensis. The sequence continues at coordinate 57,442,687 of NC_062217.1, read as the reverse complement.
CCTTTCAAATTTCCTACAATTGTGGAAGTAGTGGAGATAGTGAAATAACCAACCCTAGTCCTGTCAATTGCGTTCCAACTATAGACAGTACCCACATTCAAGTTCCTTTTCATTAAAGACCCTGTTGCTTAATGCAGGTAAAGCTGAAGGTCAAGCAACTTCTTTGGAGGAGAAAAATGTACAGTACATAAAATGTAAACTAATGCTTCAGTACAACTAGGGAAAAAAACTCCAATTTACTGAAGTTGGTTATCTTATTTGTAAAAGATGAAAGTAGAATGGATTTTTCTCTGTTTCTTCATGTATAATATTTATTATAACACATGAACAATTTTAATAGCAGATGTGTAGAACATAATTTGCATAGCTTATAGTTATTGCATGAAAAAATCAAAATGTTGCTAACAAGACCATGAGAGTTGTGAAATTTTAATAATTTAATCAAAGCCAGAAACTATATCATCAGGGGACCTGATATTAAAATGTAGGCAAAATTTGTCCCTTTCTAATTTTGATTTAGAATAATCAGTATATTAAAAATTATGATTTGTATTTTGCTTTTCATGTGCAAAGAAAGCATAAGTTTGAATTTCATTCTCAGCAAAACTTTAATATGGGGTGAAATCTATTCTCTATCATGAGAAAAATAATAGCTATTTAATATTTATTCCATAGTTCAGAAACTTTCAAAAGTACTACGATGTTAAGAAATTAACTTAATTTGAGAACTACTACTGGAGTTTGCAGGTATCTGAGACTAGTTTTGTTAAATAAATTTCCCAAAGGGTTATTTTCTGAACTTCACAATATTGCATTTAAAAAAAAAAAAAAGGCATATTACTGGCTACTTTCTACTACAGGGAAAAACAGAGTCAAAGAAACTAATTTCAATTGAACTAAGGACTCGAAACTGAAATTAGTGATTGTAGAATTCAGTGCAAATTTTACTCTAAAATCTATAGTCTAAAATGGTGCTTCTCAGTCTGAACTACACGTAGGAATCACAGGGAAACCTTGTTAAAAGAACTTCCTGACTCAGCTCAGATATGCAGGCTCAAAGTGTGATCATGAGTCTGTGTTACTAACAGGTTCACAGATGGTGCTGAGGCTGCAAGCCTGAAACACACTTTGAAAAATCAGTTTTTAAACTCCAAGTATTCTTTGAAGATATTAAGCATGGTTTAAAGGGGAACTGATTGAAAAACAAAATTGTAAACATTATTTGACTAGTTTCCTTTCACATGAAAAGCAAAATAAAATGCATTATTTTCAATAATACTGAAATATTCTAATTCAAAAATAGAAAAGTGAATTATTCCTGTATTTTAATATCCAATCTTCCTGTGATTTAATTTCTGGGTTAACTTAGTTGCTAAAATTTCTCTGACTTGACTTCTTTCTATTGTAAAATGTGGCCAGTGATATCTCCATTTGAAAAACAGTACATTTTTAAAGTTAAGCAAATAACTCTTCAGGAAATTTATTTAACAAAACTAATCCCAGATATGTGATTTTGCACAGATATGATTTTATAAAAGAGTATTTTAACAATCTAATGTCTGCCTCCACAAACCATCATTGAGTTTTATTTATTCATGAATAATATAGGATTATATTAAGGAATTAGAGTTAATGCTTTATTCCCTAGTTTTCATTAATGTTTAAATTGAAAGACTTTTGTCAATCTGCTTAACACTGTACTTAACAATTCAACATACTGCCAATGCAGATATAAATGGCACCAAAATCTTTTATCCTAACAGAATATGGTAATAAGCAGAATATTTCTGAAAGTTTTAGGTGTCTAATTAATTGTGTTTATTTACCTGCTGCTAGAATTAAAATCTGTGAAGGAAGGAGGTGAGAAGAATGCTTAAATTTTGGCATATATAATTGACTTCTATAAAATACCTCTCTCAATTTTACTCTATTCCTTTTGCATCTGATTTAATATTTAAAATAACACATTAACCTTTTCTTCAAAATGAGAAAAAGGCATTATTAGTCATAAATCATCTTATTACAGGATCTATCTTTTGACATATTTTATTCTCAGATGGCAGGGTGCATGTGATAAAGTTGTATGAGTCCTCAGGAAAATACTATGGAGGAATTCGAGAGCAATTATTTTTCAAGGTAAAACCATATTATAAAAAGGAGGCTAGTCCTATATAAAACAGACTAAGTCTTTTACCTACACTTTCCTTATAAATGGAATTGTATGATATTATGCTTGGAAATTGTGTTCTTCAGGGTTCTCTAGCGGAACATAATCAATAGTAAGCATGATTATGAAAAAGGGATTTATTAGACTGGCTTATGTGACCAGAAGCTGGATAATCCACAATGGCTGTCTGCATACTGGAGAGTTGGAGGAACCAGTAGCTGCACAGTCTGAGGCTAACACCTCAGAACAAGAGGGATCAGTGATGCTATCCTAGTCTGAGACCAAAGGCTCCTGGAAACTCCCTGGAGAATCACTGGCAAATTCACTTTGGAAGGAGTGAGAGTCTGATATCCTCAGGCAATCGCAGCAGCAATCAAGAACCTGTCAAGAGGAAAGCATCTGTTTGCATCTGCTGCTGCTTCCTTGTTTTTCCAAATTAGTCCCCCTTTGTTTCTGATTTTAGTAAATGGAGTCTTCTTTCTCTTATTTTTTTTTCATGATCAATCTAATGAAAGTTTGTGTAGATGTTTTTCAGAGAAACTAAGGTTTGTTTTCATTGGTTTTTCTCTAATGTTTTTCATTTTGTATTTCATTTACCTCTGCTATAATTTTTATAGTTTTCTTCCTCAACTATCTTAAGTGTGTTTGATTCCTACAAATTCATGAAGTTTCCAATTTGCTTGTTACTGATTTTTAACATCCAAATGAGATTTGAGAAGATAATTTATATAGATTTTTAACTAGTAATATCTGTTGAGATTAATTGTGGCTTAACATATCCTTTAAAATTTCTCATGTGGACTTGAGAATGTACATTGTTGTGCAGAATATACATTATTCTTTTAAATATATTTGGTTTACTCTTTTGTCTGGTTGCTCTATTCATTGTTGATAACAGAGAATTGAAGTCTCCAACTGTTATAACTAATTTTCTAGTTTCCCCTTCACTATTGTGAATTTTGCTTTTCATATATTGATGACCTGATACTAGCTGCATAATGTTCATAACTTTTATATCTTTTTTCTTCTAATTAGTTACACATGACAGTAGAATGCAATTTGACACATTATACATAAGTGGAACATAACTTCTCATTCTTCTACTTCTGTTATATCTTAACGATGTGTTGAACTTTCTTTTTAATATATAGGTTCTTCTTTACCCCTGGTAATTTTTTTTTTTTGTTTAAAATTTATTTTGTCTGCTATTAGCATAGTTATGCATGATCTCTTTTGATTGCCATTTGCATAACATTTTTTTCCATTCTGTTACTTTCAACCTATTTTTGTCTTCACATTTAAAATAAATTTTATGTAGACAGTATATAGTTGGACCATACTTTTCTGTCCATCTATTTTCACTGGAGCATTTTTTTCAATTTACATGTAATTACAGGTAAGGAGTAATATAATTCTGTCATTTTAATATCTATTTTTATATTTGCCTTATAATATCTTTCTTATTTTCTTATATTTCTTCTGTTTTTAGCTGATTTTTTTTTAAAATAAAATGCTTTTCACCCTTCTTGTTCTATTTCCTGTGTTGTCTATACATATTTTGTTGTTGCCCTGGGAATTATATTTAACACATTAAAGTTGTAACATTCTAAATTGAAATTACACCATCTTACCTTGAATAACAAACTATGTATACCTTCAAAGGTCTGTACTCAATAATTTTAGTTGTTGATGTCACAAAATTATACCTTCAAATATTATGTCTAATAATGTAAGATAGAAATTGACTTTTAGAGTACTAATCTTTTACATTATGTAGAAGTGGTAATAGTTTCCCTGAGGTTTTATTTACTTTGGAATATCTTACTTTCTACCTCACTTTTGAAGAGCTGTTTTTCCAGATCTGTGATTCTGGTTGCCTTTATATTTTTTAGCACCTTAACTCTATCAGCTCTCTGCTTTCTTGCCTCCAAAATCTGATGAGAAATCTCTCAACAATCCCATTGATAATACCTTTATGATGTGCCATTCCTCTATTGCCACTTTAAAAAAATCTATTTTTCAAACTGTCTTTTGATAGTCTGATTATAGTGTTTTTATAAGTATCTGTGAATAGATTATATTGGAATTTATTCAGTTTTTTGGATGTTTATATTCGTGTCTTTCCTCAAATATTGGATATTTTTAGGCCATCTTCTTTCACATATTCTTTGTGCTCCTTTTTTCTCTCTATTCAGGTCTCTTATAATCATCAGTTTCATCAATCGACTTGCTTGGTGGTGTCCACAGATAACTTAAGCTCCATTCAGATATCTTCAGTGACTTTTTTCTGTTCCCCAAACACTTAATTTCAATTGTCCTATCTTCGAATTCATTGATTCTTTTTTCTTGCTGCTCAAATATGCCTTTAAATTCTTCTAACATTTTTTTTCTTTCATTTTATGTATGCTGCTCAGTGTCAGAATTCTTTCTGGTTTCTTTTAGGTTTTTAATTTCCTTGTTTTTTCTTTTTTCAAACATGCATGATTTTCCTGATATTTAACATTTAGTGCAATAGCATAGTGAGCATCTTTAAGACCATTGTTTTGCAAACTTTGACTAGTGCATTTGCCATGTGGTATTTCTCATGTAATTTTTGCTATTTCTGTTCTTTTTCCTTTAAATAGGTCTTGCTTTACTGCTTATTTGTTTGCCTTGACATTTTGTTGCTGTTGTTGTTAACACATGAACATTCACTTAAAGTGGTAAATATAGGAATCAGATTTTTTTTTTCCTCCCATCAGGTTTTGGTGTTCTTGTTACTTCATTTACTTTTATTGCTGTAGACTATATGCTAAGGAACCACCTGAGGTGCAAACTTCAGATATTTTAAAGTCAGTGATTTTTCTAATTTTGCCCTATAAGCAGTTAGTCTGAATGGACTGGTATTTAGTTTCTTTTTTCCAAAAAGGGAAAAGTATGAAAAAATGGGGAGAAAGGAGAGCTGGTCCTTTATTGCAGAACATCCCTCGTGGGTGGCGAAATGGGTTCTTGTGGGAGGGATGGGGTTGGCTGTGAGCTAATCACTAAGAAATTTATTTATCAAGAAAAGCAGAAGACAGAATTATCTTTAGAATGGGAGCATGATGGGTTGAGACATTCAGAAGGGTCTGGCTCTAACAAAATGGAGGAGCCCATGTTCTCTTTATTTGTAGCAGTACAGATCGAAGGGGGACTGGGCTGAGCTTCTTAAGTGAGAAACAGGATGGGGTGGAGTTAAGCAAGCCATTTAGCAGGTCATTGGCACATTAAAGGCCTGCAAACTCCAGCGGTGAACCAATCTGCAGGAAAACTAGAACGATATTCCAGGCAATCTGGAACGATATTTCATAATTGTCAGCTCCTAAGAGCCAGATTTCCATGTCTAATGGTTCAACCAAGCCAGGTTTTATTTGCTGGCCAGGGATGGTATCCCACAGTCCTTTAAAGTCCTCTGGAAGTCACATCAATACGAAGATGGGCATGCAGCAACTCGAGAAGATATAATCATAATGACCTACTTGTCTCTACTTACATCTAAGTACTAAGCAAGACTGATCTGAATATACATTTGAAGAACCAGTTGAACCAAGTTCTTATTTCCCTCCTTAGCACCCACAATCCACTTGATAGATACACAGGAACATGTACACAGTTGCCTTACAAGGACATAGGTGCTGAGTAACTACTGCTAAACTAAGAGCTGAAATTAACATAAGTTAACTGCAATTTGCTGCATAGCCTTCCTATCCTGGATGTTGCAAAGCATCAGGATTCCCAAGTTCCAAACATTTACAACAGACAGATTTTGCAACTGTAATTTTTGTTTAGGTGGGGATTCAGATTTCTTGTTCTTCTAGTCTAACATCATCCCAAAATTGATTTATAGAATATTTTAAATGTAAAAGTGGAAAGAGTTTATTGAGGTTATATCAATAAAGCTATAGTTCAAAAATTATAACATAGCTATTTAATTGAATACAAATCAGTAAATCAAAACAGCTCTTAAATCCTATAAGAACAATCTCAAAAGAATTTTAAGTATTTTTTACATTATCTGTTTCATAACTGCTTTGGTTTGAATGTGTCCCCCAGTGTCCAAGTACTGGTAATGTTGCAGAAATCTCGGTCCTTGTCCCCATGCGAATCTGACATGTGTTTAATAACAGAGGACACAGTTTTGAGAAAAAAAGAAAAAGATGGTTTATTGCTTTGCTACCAAAGGAGAAACACAGGGAACCCTGTCCCAAAGGCTATGATTCTGCCCATCAGCAGGAACAGGGGGCTCTTAAAGAAGTGATTCAAAGGCTACCCTACATGTATTCTCCCTTAGAGTTGTAATTCACTTGTTAATTTAGGAAATAGTCATTTCTGAGATCTTTTCTACATTTTAGAATTCCTTTTTTGTAATGACCTCTCCTCCCCCATTGTGTATATGTGACAGTGACCCAAAGGTGGGCCAAAGGTGGAGTGATCCAGAAGCCAGGAAGCAAGCAGCCCAAGAAGCATTAATTAACAACTCCTACAACTCCCTGCAGAAAGGAACAGTTCCCTGGCGGCAGGTCACCTTGGCAACAGGTGAAGGAGGGGAAAGTACTCTTGAAGTATTAGCATTTCATTTCCTACTGAATCAGCTCCCATTTTTCAGATCCAATCATTCATAACCTATATTGATCACCTTTTTGTCCCTGGCCTCACTGATACATAGTAAATTTGCTCTCAAGATGCCAGTAGTACCTTGCTCTTGGATTTCCCAGCCTCTAGAACCAAATACATTTCTCATAGGGATTTTCTCAAAGCAGAAAATGGTCTGAGAAATAACACATGCATATGTTTATTTAAAGATTTGTAAAACACTTTGAGATACTACTACAACTAAATCAGATAACTTTGTCACCAGCATAATAAACTGAAAGTATACAGAACACAATACTAAATAACTTATACTCCTAATTTTATAATCTCCATATAATCTTTCGAAAGGCCAGCAGGAACATAAAGATATAAAGTATAATATACAAGTGAATATATTAAGAAATAATAATAATATGATAGTTAATATATATCCTTAAATCACTCAAATAGGAAATATAACCAATTAAAATATTATTTGTTGAAGATATTTTGTTATTATTTGCAATCACAAATATATCTATCCTATATTTTATTCACTATTAGATGCAGTTTTAAAAATACTTAAATGAATTTAGAGATACGTTCTGGGCCATATGATGTATCATTCCAATTCTCCAAATTCTTTCATATTCTGCCAACAATCTGCTTTACAGTAAGCATGGCCCAGGCTTTGATGCTGCAGAGATATTGGTGTATTAAGATGTTTATAATTTTAGTTAAAATGATCAGATAAAGCACATAGAGAAAGAAGTTGGCTTATGGCAACTTCCAAAATCTCTGTGGAAACTTTACAGTTCATTTAAAAAAAAAAAAAGTAAGATAAATTAGCCAGTGGTAATAACTGTGAATAATCCAATTAAAATAAGATCAATATAAGCATCTGGAGTACTTTAAATGTTATGATAAGAGTATTGCTCCTTTATTTCAACTTTTGAAGTTTTAACATAAAAATTCACTTCTCTTTCCTGATGATAGACGTTTACATGAGAATGGGAAAGTTTTAGTTTATCTTTGCCATTTCCATAATTTGTTTTTCTCTTTCATTCTGGAAAATATGACACAGAAGTATCTTAAAAATGAGTATAGTCCATAATTTTGTCTCCTAAATTATTTATAAAAATAAATATCAATTTAATCAACAGAAAATGTGCTACTCTGTTAGTATGTGGGAAAAAAGGTAGTAAGAAGCAAATTAGAGAAGCATGCACACTTTGGGTAACATCTGACGAGAATGCTTTGTTTTATTCACTTCAACACTATAGTAGAATCTATCTTATTACTGTTAGATGTAAGAATTTTTAGTTTCCTTCTAGTGTGGACTGCAGTTTTTTGTTTAACTTGCTCAGACTGACCCATTTTCACTCTGTTGTGAAAATTCATTCAAGAAAAGCATGGATTAATAGAAATATTAGGAAAATTACCAATAAAGAGGTTTTTTTAATTATAGGTAAAATTTCACTTATTTTTGTAAGTTGTTAATTTATTAATCACCGACTTAGTTGGTACTATGCTGGCATTAAGGAAACAATGAAGATGAAACATAATATAGTGTTAGTATAGTAGCAGGATATAAGTGAGTTGGTTTACTAAATCATAATGGGGCTGTTATAAGTTTGTATAGTGTTTCATTGTAGACAATGACAGACACGTCAGTCAAGACTGCCAATGAGTAAGATTAGTTTGCTCTATTATGATGTTGCATATAAGTGCATGTGTAGTTTAAAAGAATTTATGACTAAAGACTGTCAAAGACATAAATAGGCCATTTTAGTATATGTCTATAAAAATTTCAACATAATATTACAAAGCTGAGGCATTTGGATTCGCACAACATGGTCAACAAAGTATCTGTCATTTTGCTTACATTTACAGTTATTGAGAATTTGTGTTACATTAAAGAAGATAGTAAATTTTCAAACACAATATGTATGAATTTTAATCAAATTAGTGATAGAATATTAGTGTATTTCCACATTGAAATGTTTTCCTATAATTAGGAGGGTTTTTGTGCATGTATTACCTTTGATTTTTCTCAATTATTTTGCCCACCCCAATCAACTTGATAGTTATCTAAGGTTTAATACATCACATTGTCTTAATCTATTTAAAATCTATTTCCACTTATGATGTTTTCTGCCATCACTGAATATTTCTAAAACACAAGGATAGAGATATTAAACTCAGCAGAATTAACTCAATGGATACTGGAACTAAAAGACAGTAGGGCTACCTGTGCATGCAGTAGACAAAATATACTTCAAATAAAAAAGGTTGCATGAGAGACAAGGAAAGATATCACATAATAAAAAAGAGTTAACTGATCTTGAAGATATATCAATTTTAAATACATGTGTACTCCATATCAATGCATCTAAATACATAAATCGAACATTGATAGATGGACAGACTCAAGGGAAAAGAGTAATAAAGTATTATTATGAGGATTCAGCATCAAACTTCAAATACTGGATTAAAAGACAGAGACAGAAAATCATGAAAAAGTGGATTTGTATGATGCTATGTAGTAAAAAGTTCATTCAGACATACCAAAAAGAGTCTACCCAATTGCAGCAAAGTGTACATTCTATTCAAACACTCACAGAAGACTCTTCAGGATAGGTCAGTCATATGTTAAGTCTCAAAATAAGTCTTAACATTTTAAGAAAATAATAGTTTTATTGAGTACTTTTTCCAACAACCATGGAATAAAGCTAGAATTCAATAACATAAGACAAATTGGAATATTTTTTAAAATGTGACAATTAAAGACCACATTGTAGAATCACCAACATGTGAAAGAAGAAATTAAAAAAAAAGACAAATAAATAAATATCTGAGGGCAAATAATACTGAAAATAGTACAAAGGATTCATTAAAAACAACCAGAAAAAGGAACATATCAAGAAAAAAAAATTCTAAACCCAAAGTTGGTAGAAGGAAGGAAACTATAATATTCAAGAAAAATAAATAAAAGATAGAATAGAATCAGGAAAAAATGTTAAATCATTTGCATTTTTAAATTTTAAAGATAGAGAAACCTTAATTTAGACTAAGAAAAAAGAAAGAACACTCAGTTAGACACAAGAAGATAGACTTTATATTGGTTGTCACAAAAGTGGCACAAAAGTAACAAAAATCAGAAAAGTTTTCAAAGAAAAAAATGTCTGCTAACAAGTTGTTTAACCAAGAAAAAATAGATTAATTCCTAGAATAAAATACCTACCAACATAAATTATAAAGAAATAGAAAATCAAAACAGGTAAATTATATGTAAGGGGATTGAATCAGTAACAAAACATCCACTATAAGAGAATCTCTGCTGATAAATTCTACCAAACATTTAAGAACTGATACCAATACTTCTTAATGTTTTCTGAAAAGAGAAAATGAGAGAAGACTTTCAAGCTCATTTTATAAGACCAGCATTATCATGATAATGAAGACCATAAATACAAAGATACTACCAAAAAAAAAAGAAAAAAAGAGAGAGAGAGAAAGAAAATGAAGTCTGACAGATCAGTGATAGAGCACATACTAGAAAAGAAAAAAGAAAAAGAAGAAAAGGTGAAAAAATTGCAGGCCAATATCCCTGTTGAAACTAGCTATAAAATCTACAGTCAAATATTAGCAAACCAACCAATGTCAACATCACATTTCAAGGCTTATGCACCATAGACAAGTGGAATTTATCCCTGGGAGCAAAATTCTGTCAACACATCCAAGTCAATAAATGTGATATACCACACTAAGAAAATAAGTGAAAAAATCATATGATCATCTGAATAGACTAAGAATACATGAAGAAAAAGCACTTGACAAAATTTATCATACTTACATGACAAACTCTAAACTAGCAAAAAAAAAAAAAAGAAATTTAATACAACACAAAAGACCATATGTGAGAAGCACACAGCTCTCATCATGCTCAATGGTGAAAATCTTACAGCTTTTGCCCAAAGATTAGGAATAGAGAATTTATTTCTACTCTTGCCACTTCTATTTATCAAAGTACTAAAAGTTTTAGCCAGATTAATTTGGTAAGAAAAAAAAAAAAAAAAAAAAACAAGGCACCAAGTAGGAAAGGAAACAATAACGTCTCTCTTTGCAGATGACATAATATTGAATGTAGAAAACTAAAGACTTCAAAAAAACTGTTAGAACTACAAATGTGAAGAATACACAATGAGAATGAAAGCTACATTGAGATTATACCTCACCCCATTCAGAATGACTCACATCAAGAATGCAAGAAACAATAAATGCTGGCAAGAACGCAAGGAAAATGAACCCTCATTCATTGCTGGTAGGAATATAAATTAGTACAGCAAATTTAGAAATTAGAATGGAAGTTCCTCAATAAAAAAAAAAAAAGAAAAGAAAAAAAAAACAACAACAACAAACTAAAAACAGCTTCCACATGATCCAGTTATTCCATTCCTTGGTATAGTTAGTAGTAAGCATACTATAAAAATACCTGTATACCCATGTTTAATCCAGCAACTCACACTAGTCAAGATACAGATTCAACCTAAGCACTCGTCAGTAGATGATTGGATAAATAAAATGTGGTATACATCAACAATGAAGTGTTATTAAACCATAAATAACAATGAAGTTATACCATTTGTATGAAAACGGATGAAACTGGAGGTCAGCATGTTAAACAAAATGTTAAGCAAATTAAGCCAGACTCAGAAAGCAAGTATCAGAAAGCAAGTTAATATGATCAAAGCATGTTATATGCATGTTCAAATATGCCAAAATGAAACTCATTATTCGAAAAATTTAATTATTAGGCATTTCTAAAACACACATAATAGAGAGGGTAGAATCTCTTCAAAAAATGGTACATTTGGGGAATATCCACATTAATAAACAAATGAAAATGCATTCTTGTCCTACATAATACTTCAATATCAACATAAAAATAGATTAAATTCTTAAATCGTAAAACTCCTAAAGGAAAACATAGGGAGAAATCTTTATGACACTGGCCTTGGCAATGACTTCTTGGATATGAAATCAATACGTCAAACAAGAAAATCAAAAAGAGAGAAAAGGAGAAAAATGGCAGCAATCATGTCCTTACAGATATTAATTTCAACAGCTATTTGCTGAGGAAACTGCCTTCTCAAGAGTGAAGAAAGTCAGGTAAGAGAATGCAGTCCCTGGTTTTAGTATGAGAAGAGGAAAAGGACAGGAAGGAAACAGATGCCCTGTCATGTCTTCCCCAGCTCTAAAGAGTGTGGAGAGAGATGCTTCCCACTTGGGGGAGATGAAGAAAATTAAGTCCATGCCTTAGCTTTGAAACCAACACTACATCCACCATGGCAAAACCTAGTGATGGTTAAGACCCCAAATCTCTACCACCAGCCTAATGCCCACAGAATAAAGCTCCTGGAACTGCATCAGCCATGTGGCAGAGTGACTGTCTTTACAATCCCTTCCCCAGATTCAGGAAGCAATATGGGGAGGAAAAACTACTTTTCAGGTACAAACCATGAAAACAAACATTGGACTTTGTCTTAAGCTCAGTTCTGTGCCTGTTGCTGTGATACCTATCACTTGGAATAAAACTAAGTTCTCTTATACCCAGGCCAGAGATCAAATGAAGATCTTTTAGAACTGCTCCAACCCAAAATTCATATAAGAAAGGAAAAACTAAAGATGAGAGCAGAAAAAAGGAAATAGAGACAGAAAAAAAAATGACAAAAAGATCAATGAAACAAAGATCTGCTTCTTTGAAAAGATAAACAAAATTGACAAATTCTTACCTAGACTAAGAAAAATAAAGAGCTCAAAGAAATAAAATCAGATTAAATGAATGAATAAAACAGATGAAAAGAGAAACATTGCATCTTTCACTAAATACCAAAGAAATAGCAGTTTTTAAGAAGAATTACAAAGCCTGAAAATTTGGTAACCTAAAAGAAATGGACAAATTTCAGGACATGTATATCTGATGTACATTGAATGATGAAGAAGTTGAAAAATTGAATAGATCATAAGCAAATAATGCTATTGAATCAATAATAAAGTCTCCCCTCCTCAAAAATCTAGGGCCAAGAGGGTTCACTGCTGCATTCTATCAAACACTTAAAGAAGAACTAATAGGAATTCTTCTAAAATTATTACAAAAAAATGAAGAGGATGGGATTCTTTTAAATTTGGCCTATAAGGTTAGCATTAACAGATGCCAAAACCAGATAAGAGTGTAACAATAGCAACAAAAAAAAAAAAACAAGTACAAATACAGACCTATATTATTGATGAACAAAGATGCAAAAAATCCTCGAAAATATTATTGAACTGAACCAATCACATATGAAAAAGATCATTCACTATGATTAAGTGGGACCATCCAAAGGGTGAAAGAATGGTTTGTTATCTAAGAATCAATAAATGATACATCATCATCAGAATGAGGGGGGAAATATGATGAATTGCAACACTCAATCTTGATAAGAAAACTATGAACACATGAGGTATAGAAAGAAGGAACCTTGAAGTAATAAAGGCCATATATGAAGAACCTCAATCATAGAAAGTGTAACTACTGACTTAAAAAATGTTTTCTACAACCAAAAGAAAATATAATTAAAAACCAGATCTTATTCAAAGGTAATAAAACAAACTCATTCAGTGACAGTGTTGTTCTAATTCTACACTAACTCTTCCATGTTAGTCATACTTTAATCACAAAAGATACGGAAAGTCTGAATATTCTACAAACCATCACTGATATGATCCACTGATACATAACTGAAGTGGTATACCCAGGATATATTTCAATTTTTGTGGTCCAACACATATGAAGGAAGCCCCAAATCCTATCATACCCATCATTGCTATACCAGTGTCCCTTCCTCAGCTTATGTTCATGGGGATACTTTATGAGCAGATGACAAAAAAGAACAAATCCTTAATTTGGTTTGTTGATAATTAGTCTTGTTATGAGAATCAAATTCAAAATCAATGACAACTGCAACATGACACCATTAATTATTACAATTGAAAAACAGTGTTGGGGAAAATATTACCCCTGGGTAAAACTTCAGTTAAACTGGTTTTCCTATTTGTGCAGACAGAGAATTAGCAAAGATAAAAATAAATTGACAAGCTCATGGTTAATACTGAATTAGGAAGTTCAGGATCCTAGTGGAAAAATACTGTAATATTGAAGAAAAAGTGTCTGAAGGAAAAACAAGAGATGTAGGTGTCCTATGTTATGCATCCATCTCTGAAAATGGACCAGTTCAACAAGAAGACAACCCTGCAAGGGAAGCCTAGCAAGTCTCTGAAATTGACAACTAAGGATCGAAATAATGGACCCAAAAATTATGTGGCATAGTGGCAATGATGAGGGCAATGCCAAGGCTCAACAGTATTGCTTATACTTCCAGTGCTAGTTCAGCTGCTGAACAGCCATGTTCAACCTGGTATGGAAATAAAAATACAAATGCAGTATACCAGTCATTGAGTAGACAAAAGCAACTTATTATTGAAGACTAGTAGTTTATTTTCAAGGAAAACATATAGATAGATAGATGATATACATATTGATTGTACAGTTTCAGTGTATCTGAAGATTTTTTGGTCCTATTCACATAAGTTTAATCTGAAATGAAGTACAAGAGACCCAGTTTATATTAAAGAGCACATGGGGATGGAACCATGACCATGAATCCACTTGCGGCACACCACACTGTCAAGAAATTTCCAGGTTTGGTAATGGTTTGAAGGGGCCTAATACCTCCAACAAATACATATTCTCATAACCTGAATGGCAACTGCAGTTAAGAATGAATATGAACGATGTTAGTAACATGTTTGTAGTGATCGCAAGTATAATCCATCTAACTAATTTGTTGCACAATTATCTGGTGAGTAGCTGAACTAGGAAAACGTGGGTCTTTTCTAACAATGTAATTTTTACCTCTCCCTAAAATTTTATTTGTTGTAGTAGACACAAGAGAAGTAATTTCATGGTCCGCAACAAAATATTGCATGCCTGCAAAAAATCAAACATATTATCTGAACCTTGATTTATGATTTCTCAGAAAGCAGTTGACTCATATCTTCATTTGTACATACCTGCAGTATCTAGCATTTACTATGTAGTGTTCAAAGACACACTTACTTTAGTAAGTTTCAATTCTCTGGATTTTAATCTGTCATTGAAAACAGTTCCAGCCATAATTTTCTCACTCTTGATCATGACTCACCCATATGACCCAGTGAAACAAATTACAGTGTTCTTATAGCATTGATTTGACTTCTGGGCCTTTGTAAATCTTACTTCTCTAATTAGGCTGTAAAAAGAAATTGCAATATATAGATTAATGGAATAGCATCAGGACAGGAGCAACATTTTTAACAGTTTTGGAACCCAAGGGGAATTTAAAACTGTCACTGTGTTGAGTTGGGCTTAAAAATTCAATGGTCTATATTAAAACAAATAGTCTTATGAAAACACAGTCCCTGCTCTAGGCATCTTGGAATCACCAAAATTTTGTATATTAGAAGTGATGAAATGTACTGCAAATGACAAATTGTATTACATTTTCATATTACAATATTGAACATTATATTACTTTTCATTCCTCAAACTGGTATCCTATTCTATGTCCTATGCATTGCTTGTTTGTACAGCTTTAAGTTTTTCATAGTCTCCATTACGAGGAATCTTCTCTTTACCAGATGACATTCTATAAACAGTACATATTTCATAAGATTGTACTTTTTTACCACCACAGGGGTTTCTCATATCTATTTGATAGTTTTATAATTATTTTTAAAATAATGCACACATTTATTCTATAAATGTAATATTGCATAAAATTTTGTTGTATAAAAAGTATAGGGACTTCTATTCCTAGCCATTTGGTACTGGAACAACCTTCCATGTATAAACAAATATGAAACTGAAAAAAAAAAATATGAGGCAATCACTTATAAGTATTGAATAGTAGGAAGCATAGTGTTTCAATCTCTTAATTGAAGGAATAACCTAAGAAAACTGCACAATTTGTTTTACTAATAAAATATGTATGCATATTTACATTGCCCTTTAGAATGTAACTATTTTTTTCACTACCAATTGAACAATTTGTTTTTCTAATAAAATCTGTATATGCATTTATATTGCCCTTTAAAAATGCAACTATTTTTTTCAGTACTGGGAATTGAACCCAGGGACAATTTACCACTGATCTACATCCCTAGCACTGGGTATTTTTATTTATTTTTGCTGTTATTTGTTTGTTTTATTTATTTATTTATTTATTTTGATTCAGGGCCTTGTCAAATTGCCCAGGTTGGACTTGAACTTGTGCTATTCCTGCCTCAGCCTCCTCAGTAGCTAGGATTATACTGTGTTACTGCATGCAGTTAAAATTTTCTATTAATATTATTTTCCTTTAGGTAAGTGTAAATGAAGTGTTAACTATATTCTAGTTTGAAAAAATAGTTTATCACAATTGGTTATTAGTTATTGTAACTTATTTTATATTTGTCACAAATTTACATTTTTTAAAAGTGTTGATGATTTTAATCTCTCTAAATACAAGTTTTGTAAGTGCAACAATCTTGACTAGTTTGTGTTCATTTATACCCTTATAACCTAGCTCAATTTTGGTATATTTTAAGTACTAAATACATATATATGAATTTTCAAAATGAATGTTTAACTTGATCATGTCTTCTCACATAAATATACAATTCAAACTGAGTTAAATGATTTTCATTTGAAGATAATTTAATAAATACATTAATCAAATCACCATATTACATGTTTGTACATATAACAACATGAAATGTGATAGGCATTGTAAGTAATTTGGCTATATTATTTATACAAACAAATTTTGTTAACCTTTGGTCTTTGGCAGTGTTTTTGAAAAGATGAATACCAAAAATTTAAGTCAAGTTAAAGGAAAAGAAAATACTGAAACATTATTATTTTAAACAACATTTCACTTTAACAAATACAAGTTAAAGAAGGAAGAAGGGAGACTTTAGATGAACTGTTTTCTATAATACATACAAATAAATGTATTTTGTTTTGCAATGGCATTCATTCAACACTTATTTCATTTGCTTAACACGTACCTGGAAGGGTTGAAAGGACTTGGCTTGTGTCTATGGACAAACTAGAAAACATTCTCTGCCTGATGCGGGGGAGGCTGAAAGCAAAATAGGGTCTGTCCTCAGGATGTAAAGGAATAGTAAAAAAGCAATCTTTTAAGTCGATGACCATTTTATAATAGTCCCTAGGAATAGCTACCGGTGTAGGGATGCCTGGCTGTAATGCCCCCATCGGGCGCATAACCTTATTGATAGCGCGCAAATCCTGTAAAAGGCGCCATTTGCCTGATTTCTTCTTAATAACAAAAATAGGAGTATTCCAGGGTGAGGTTGAGGGTTCCACATGGCCGGCTGTCAACTGTTCCTGTACTAACATGGAGGCAGCCTCTAATTTTTCTTGGGTAAGGGGCCACTGATCCACCCACACAGGAGTTTGAGTTTCCCAAATAATTTTGTCTGCATGGGGTACAGGAGGGTCAGGGACCGACACTAAAAATCCAAATACCCAAGTCCAAATTTGTCTGTTTTTTGTATGGGCTGTACAGGCTCAACCGGTCCTTGTCCTAGCCTCCCAAGGCCTGTACCAGGGATAAAGCCCATACGAAGCATTTGATGAGTGACTAAAGAGTCGGGACTAGCAAGAATAACTTTCATTTGGCTTAGAATGTCTCGTCCCCAAAGGTTGACAGGGAGATCAGGAACAACGAAGGGGGTAACGGTTCCTTTATTCCCTGTGTTATCTTTTGTGTCAGTCCAATTAAGCACCCTGGAGCTAACTAAGGGGTTTCTTGACTGCCCTATTCCTTTAAGGTCAGTTAGTGATGAGGTGAGGGGCCATTTTGATGGCCAATATTTTTGAGAAATAACTGTGGCGTCTGCACCAGTATCTAGGATCCCTTGGAATTTCTTTCCTTCAATAAATAAGGTAAGAGTGGGTCTTTTGTGGGAGATAGGTTGGACCCAATACACATCAGAGGAACCTAAAGAGGCTGTGTTTCCTGGTGAATTTCCTGAATTGAGGGGAAGGAGTATTAATTGTGCAATTTTTGTTCCTGCAGGGATGGCCGCTACTCCGTTAACAGCTGTGGCCAGTATTTTAATTTCTCCAGTGTAATCATCATCAATGATGCCAGGGAAGACCTGAACACCTTGTAAGGTGGTAGAAGCTCTCCCAAGAATAAGAGCACACATATGAGGTGGAGGGGGGCCTACAACCCCAGTGGGTATTATTTGAGGTCCTTGCATAGAGTCTAATATTGTATCGGTGGAGGCGCAGAGGTCCAATCCTGCGCTGCCTGGGGTAGCACGTTGGAGGGAGGTGATTGTGGAGAAGGACAGGGAGCCTGGATTGGGTTGGGAGTCTGAGAGGGAACAAACCTTATTGCCCCTGGGTTTGCTCTGGGGGTGGTCAGGGCCAGGGGCTGGCCCCGAGAGGAGTTTCCCGAGAAGTTAGAGGGAATAGGCTGTCCAAGGGCATTGGTCTTGGATCTACACTCCTTGGCCCAGTGGCGACCTTTACCACATTTAGGGCAAAGGGTGAGCGGAGGTGGTTTAGTCCCTGTTTGAGAAGATATGGGTACTTGACCCAGTTTCCCTGTTGGGCAGTCTCGCGCAAAATGGCCAGGTTGTTTGCAAGTAAAGCAAGTATGTGGGCCAGGGTGGTGAAGGGCCTTGGTGAAGGCGGCACCAATGGCGAGACCCATGGCATGGGCTGTTCCTACCCCGGCACACAGCCTAATGAAGTCAGAAAGGTCCCCTTTATCTTTGTGGGGCCGAAGAACATCTTGACATATTGGGTTGGCATTTTCAAAGGCAAGATATTTTACAAAGGAGCTCTCGCTTTCATTTGGTCCAAGTAAGCGCTCCGCAGCTAGATGGCCGAGCCCTTTTGAGGGAGTCGTCTCCAAGCGTGCAAACCAGCAGTTTGAACCTGTGCTAGGAGCCCAGTAGGGAAGCGCGCCTGTTTAGGGTTAGTATCAAATGGCGCATTACCCACTAGTTTAACATAGGTCCAGGATTTAGAGGAAGCCTTGGTTGAATTTTTTTGGGCAGTTTCCCGACAGTATTCCTTAAAGTCTGCGTTCCACAACAGGAAGTCACCTGCACTGAGGGTGGCTCGGGCCAAAAATTTCCAATCATTAGGGGTGAGCCACTGTGTACTATGGTTCTCTAGCAAGGCCAGTGTATAAGGTGCAGTGGGTCCATGCTGTGTACAAGTCTTTTTAAGTCTTTCAAGAAAGCGGAGGCTCAGCCTTTTATAAGAACCAAGGGCTCCACTCTGTCCAGAGGTGGGCTCCTCCTCATCCCCTGATTCCTGGTCCTCCTCTTGTTCCCTCTCTGGTTCTACCTCTTGTTCCTCCCCTGATTCCTCTTCCTGACTTCCTTTTAAATTCTCTGCTTCAGTTTGTGCGGGCTGATCTGCTTGACTGCGAGTGACTGGAAAGGCAAGAACAGGCTGACCACGTGGCTTCACCTTACGAGTATTAAGGGGTTTTGGGCCAGTTTGTGTTAACTCCGTGCCCAAGGCCAGTGAGCGAAGTTCGGCATCAAGGGCTTTTAGTTCTTTTAAAAGTTGGATTTGTTCCCGCCTATGTTGGAGAGACTCGCGTAAAGGGGTTAGATTAGGCAAGGGAAGTGGGAAAAAAATGTCTGGGGGGGCAGTAGGTCCCTGAGGGGCTGGAGCACAAAAGGCAGGGGATATATAAGAGGGAGGTGGATTTTTAAGAGGTGGCAGGTCTGGAGAATGGTATCGAGCCGCTGCCTCCTCCAGGGTAGCCTCATCCTCTGGGGTCAACTCATCATGGGGATTTAAAACCGGATAAATCTTAGGGGGACTTTTAGGGGACTTTTTTGATAAGGTGGGGTCTGGGAGGTTCCCGGGGTCTGGGAGGGTCCCAGGGTCCTGAGAAGGCTGAGTAGGGGGCATATGAATACTAACCGAAGGGCATGCCGATGGGGGGCGAGAGGTGGATTGCATTGCCTGCTTCCCAATCTTTACAAGTTTTAAAGTACCACTGTCAAAGGGTGAGCTTTTAAGAATCTCATTAATTAAATTCCAATAAGAAAAGGCAGTGACAGGCACCTTTTGAGGACCAAAAGTCTCATAATAATCTTTGAGGTAGTCTCCTACTCTGAGCCACCTTTTACCATCAATTGACCCCTCGAGGGGAAACCAAGGACACAAATCCTCTATGTATGAAAAGAATGATCTTAAATCCTTTTTCTTAACACGTGCTCCCCGAGTCTTGAGGGCCTCCTTGAGACCCGTCAGAAACAAATCATGTGACAAAACTGCTTGTCCCATGGTGTGTCACTCACCTTGCGCCGGCCTCACTCTCCTGGATCTGACTCCCGGTCGCGTTTACCGAGGCGAATCCCGAATCCCGCTTGGCCAAGGCTTCCCTAGAGGGCGGCGTTTGCTTCTCAGACAAAGGTTCCAATCAACCACATTGGGCGCTAACTGTCCTGGCCTGCGGGACATCAACGGGAGACGGCAAACCTAAGAGAGAAGGAATGAAGGGACAAGAGACACAGGGAGTGGCAGCAAGACAAGAATTCTGATCAAGCTGCAAATTTTTATTGTTCTCACGGGTATTTATGCTGAGGGAATGAGGGGTATGACGAGGTGCAGCCTGATTGGTTGTGTTCTTCTGCTGGGTTCCTGATAGGGTGCAAATTCGCGCTGGCGGGAAGGTGAAGTTCGCGCTGGCAGGAAAGTGTAGTCCCGGAAGAGAAGCCGTGGGCGCCATAGGCTCCATACTGTCAGAATTATCAGCCAGGAGGGGGGGAGGGGCGCTGCTGCTTATTGTAAAGGTCAGAATGTTCTCAGAATGAGAACTTCTTGGTCCCTGACATCTGCCTTTGTGAAACATTCTACTACTGAGAGATATTAAGTAATAAAAAAATAGATAAAATAAATTAAATGTTATGTTAAAGAAACTAAGTGCCTTAGGGAAAAAGAAATAAGAAACAAGTTCAGGATTACTGGAGAGGGAGCAAGTTGTAATTATAAACAGGACAATAGAGATACAGTGACAGTTAAGCTGTAAAATAATATATTTGAAAAATAAAATAATTGGTCACATGACTCTTGGTAGGGAGCATTTGAAGCAAAGGAAAAACCTGTGCAAAGCCCTGAGGATGCAGAACATTTATGTTCAAGGATCAACAAGAAGAATAAGGAGGATATGAGGCAGTGAGGAAAAGAGTGGTGGATGAAGAAGGAAAAAAGTACTGTTATTTAGTAAAGATATTTTGTATTCAGTAATGTTTGTTACAAAGAATCACATGTAGATTATGGACTCTCAAGATTTGACAACTTAAACTTAAAATAACATATGATTATAGTAAAATTACTCTCACAGGAAAAATAATGGAAGATGCAGAGTGTCTTGTTTAGATGACAAATTCAGAATCAAAAGATAATGGAAAAATTCAGGTGTTCTTATTCAGATTTTATACATGAATGTTTCATTTCTTATAGTTTAATGACTAAATGGAGTATTACAATATTGCAGCACCTCTAGGTGCTTTTAAAAAGAAAATCTATTTTCTATTCAAGACACTAATTGCCCACAACTCATAGTTTATAACAGAAGTTGATATGGTGCTACAATGTTGCTTTTTTAAAATCCAAATTTTTAATCCCATGATACTTATAAAAGAAGAACAACTTGATTCTTTCACTTGTTACAGTGAAAGCTCTGTATCCTTTCATTTAGTAAGAAGTGGTATAACAAGTGCCTCATCACATTTGATCTGCTGAGCCATAAAGAATAGAACTTCAATATGAACATCATACAGAAGCTTCACCATTCTTTCTTTTGTTCCATGTGGTGACTGCTTTCAGCTCTTAAAAGCACTTCTTTTACATCATTTTTTGAAGCTGGTTCCTTTACTAAAGAGGCTTTATAACTCTCCAGGAATTTTACAAGTACTGTAAATCAGGTGACAGCTTAACAGTGAAAATCTTTGAAAATGGTGCTTTGCTTTTATTTTTCTTAAAAATTACTGAGCACCTCAAATAAAATAGAAACACAATCATGTGATGAAGGCACTAGGAAAATTACATGAATATTGGAATTTTCAGGATACAATCCATAATTACATTTTTAAACCGTAATTATTTATATACAAAGGTACACACAGACATTCTGCAACCAGTTTGTATGATCTTTCAATTTTCTTTTCATATTTTGCAGCTTTATTGTTTGCTGCATAAACATTTAAGATAGCTATGTCTTCTTGAAGGATTCCCCCTTTCACCAAAATGTACTGTTCTGAAATGTCTGTAGTAATTTTATTTATTCTGAACACTAATTTATCTGATACTATTACTGCTACCCATGCTTTTGTTTTCACTAATATTTGCATAATACATCTTTTCCATCATTTTACTTTCAACCTGCCTATATTATATTTAAAGTGATTTTGTGTGGGGACATATAATTGAGGTACATGCTTAAGTTCAATCCACCAATCTCTGTCTTTTAAGTAGCACATTTAGAAAATTTACATTTAATGTAATTATTGAGGTTTTAGGGCTTAGGTTTGATTTTTAATTTCTTTTGATGTCTCTTCTATTTTTGTATCATTGTTTTCTTTTATCTATCCTCTTGTAGGCAACCTGAGCATTTGTTAAAGTTTCATTTTATTTATATACAATATTTATGTGTACACTTATTCACATAGCTTTGTTAGCCATAAAATTGGTTTTACATGCCTTATCACAGTCCAATAAGGTTTATTTATTTACTGGCTCAAGAGGAAGTCCAGCAACATTACCTCTCTTTATAGCACTTCAATTTCTTCCATTTATAGTATAACTATATTAAATATCTCTATAATCTATTTTCACTGTAGATAAATATACAAGCATTTTAATTTTTGATCCCTCCTCACCCTCCCAGGGACTGAATTCAGAGGTGCTTTACCATTGAACTCCACCCCCAGCACTTTTAAGATTTTTTTTAAATTTTGAGACAAGATCTCACTTAGTTACTTAGGGACTTGCTAAGTTGCTGAGGCTAGTTTTGAACATGTAATCCTCCTGCCTCATCCTCCAGAGTTGCTGCTATTTGGGGAATGCACCATTGTGTCCTACTGGATCTTTTTTTTCCTCTAAGCATTTAACTATTGTTTATTCTTAAGTGCCTTAAATTCTCATGATGATGAGCCTTTTGTGATGTTTCTTTTGTATCACCATATATGATAGATCATCAATTGCCTCATCTACCTGAAAACTATGGAACACTTTAAAAAATAATTCAATAATTTGTAATTCTGTGTTCAGTATTCTGATTGGGACTCTTGTTTTTCATATTTTGAATTGAACAGTGAATTGATAATTTTTATATCTTTTTTCCTATCTTCTAACTTACTCAATTTTGTTCAAATTTTGGGAAATTTTCTCAAAGAATTAGGTGATCTGTTATTTTTAAAGTATAATAACATTTAAACATTTTTATTACATATAGTTTTTGGGTTTTCTGAACATAAATTTTTTATAAGTCCTTATTTTAATAGATACAATATATTTCTGAGAATAATGCTTATAGGATTTTTGAGTTGTCTCTTAATTCATTGTCAAATTTTTCTATATTATTTTTATGTCAGTTTATTTTAGCCCCTGTTTTTACATTACAGGTCTTTTTGTTCCCCCAAAACATCTGGTTTTCCTTGGCTCCCTCAACATTTCTAATTGGCACCATTTAAAGCTGTTAGAAATTTCTGTATGTGAATGATTAAGAAATACTCAAAGGTGGGATTTTTGAAAGGTTATCTCTCTAGCACATTTTTTTCTTCCTCAGTATAGTAAAGTTGGTACCATGTTCTTTGAGATTTCTACCACAAATAGATTTGGATTTTTCCCCTACCCTCGAATATAGGTAAAACTCCTTCACAAAAATAAGAAAAAGAAAAAGAAAAACAGTGATAGTGACATTTTGTGCGTCAAGTTTCTGAGGGGAAAACTAAAATAAGAGAAAATAAACGTGCAACAAAATGTTCACAGAGCATGGTGTTTTCACACATACAATTCCAGTTTCTCCAGGAGTCTTCTTTATCATAACAGCATTGTTTCATGTGGAAAACTATTCTGTTTCATGTTAATATTATAAAGGATATCTATTTTCTCTAGTGTGTTTTATTGAGAATTGATGTTTACTCAGGCTATTTTGTTTGATTTTAATACATTTTTGATGAATTTTAATTTTAATTTTTTGACACATTATTTCTGAATATATTTCCTAATTTTGGAGAATTTTTAAAGGAATAGGGTTAAATCACTGAATATTTTACTTCCTTAGTATTTTCCCATTATTTTCAAAAATATACCTTAAAACTTCTTTTTTATATTGAAGGCAATTTAAGATTTCTTTATTGATATTAAAAACATAATTTCTCTGCAGTACAAAAATGTTTATATGTATTCATGGATTTATTCATGTTGATAATTTTATTCAAATGTTTTAAATAATTTCTAATTGACCTCCTTTATTTTTGTCATGGACATATGAAAGGAGACATATCAAATATTTCAACTCTAAATATTTATTTATAAATTCTTATTTTGTAGGATTTTAAATTCTAGTTAATTAAAGGAAATGTCCTTTGATATAGTTATTATATAATTCCTATAAATTAATAATGCATTCTTCAGTATATCATCAGATAAAAATCACATTATCTTTCATTAATGAATTTCTTTGCACTATGTAAATGCTCTCATAACTACTTATTTTAAAATTTTTATCATATACCATGTGACACATGAAAAAATTATATAAAATATGTGTTGGACTAGAAGAACAGTACTTAATAAAATCATATGAATCACCTACTTAACCCAGTGCATTAGTCAGCATAACATTACAGTAAAAAAATACCTGAGGTAATCAACATTAAAAGGTGTATTCATTTTGGGGCACTGTTACAGAATCTTCAACCCAGGTGTGATTGGTTCAGTTGCTTTTGGGCCTGTGGCAAAGCAGTACATCATGGTAGGGAGCATGTGGTACAGCATAGCTCAACCTTACGGTTACTGAGAAGCAAAAAAGAGAACAGATTAGATTCCCACAATCCCTTACAAGGGTGTATGCCCACTGACCTAACACCCACCACTAAATGACTGAAAAATCCATCTTCTAAATTCTCTATGATCTGCCAGTAGTACCATGACCTGGGGACCAAGTTTTTAAAACATGGCCTTTTAGGCAATATTTCAGATCCAAATATTAGCATTCTGCTCCAGTCCTCAAAATACCAAGTTCATCTCATGCTATAAAATGCAAGACTCCCCAAAATTTTAACTCTTCCAGTATTTCTCACAAGTCCAACTCCAATATCTCCTCTGAGACTCAAGAGAAATTTAGCTCTGATCCCCTCCAAGAAATAAAATTTAAAACATGCAAGACAGTGTAAACATTCCCAATCCAAAAGTGAGGAAGGCAAAAAATATGGATGTATGGAAAAAATGCAAGATGTATGTCCAAAAGCATTAAATCTATATCCAGTATCTTGAGCACTCTGTGATGAAATTTGGGCTTGCAATGGCAGGCACAACATAACCTTTAAAGTCTTGCTGTCTGCACCTCACATGACCTCTCTCTCAGGCTGTAACATGCTCCTACAGTTTCTTTAGGTAAGTATTCCACGTTCCTGATATCTGAAAATTTTGGGGATCTCCACTGTAGCTTCAACATCAGTCTCAGAGCTCCATGCATTACCCTGTCAGTGACCACCTGCAGAAACTCTGACTCTGACACACACTGCCTGATTTCCAGGGATTTCAGCTGAACTCTTAGTGGAAGATTTCATGAGTCTGCAGCAATTGCATTCTGTGTGCCTAAACAACCAGTATGACATGGATAATGCATAGGTCTGCCACCAGCACAGGCTTTACCAGAGCAATTTGACTATATTGATCTCTCAGTGTTTTCTCAGCTGCATACCGGGTGGTTCTTAAAACAGTTTTGGGATACTAGGGTGTTCTGACACTATATTTTCAAAATACTCTGTCCTGGAAAGTCTTTGCAACAAATGTTCATTTTTATACTCTTGAGTCTGCAATGATGAAGACGATAGTGAGGATGAAGAATGTGACATGCAGATTCCTGAGATATCCTGAAGTCACTTTTTCTATTTCCTGTGGAAAACCCTTGACTTCTTTTTAATGGTGCTACCCTCTTTAGTAACTGTACCCCTTTTGGCTGCACATTTAAATGTGCCCTTTTTCTCACCAAGGTTCAATGTTTTAAATTTTTCTGTTTTTTTTTTTTTTTTTTTCCCAATTCTCACTATCAATCTGGGAAAAGCATCCAGTAGTAGACATGCTGTTACCTCCACCAAGTAAACTAGTCTATCACCTCCACTTCCCACAAAGGCACAGGACATGGACAAGAGGAAGCCAAATTCTTTTCCATGATATTATATGGATGGTCCCTAGTCCAATACACAATAGAATCATTACTTGCATCTGAAACTTCAGGAGCATAATCTTGCCTTTCTATCAGAATTATGATTTTCTGAGTTCTCAACAGAAGTCTTACAGAATTCAGGGCTTTCTCTAGCCTGCTTCTCTAAACTTTCCCAAGTTCATTGCAAAAATCAATATGAAAGGCTTTTGAATCACATCATTCAATATAGTTACAACAATGACCCCATTTCTCAGTAGCAGTTTCCCATGTTAATCAGCTGTCTGTTGGGACTAATGACACATTAACTAACTCAGGCTGACTCCTTACTCCCTGGTGAGTGAGCAAGATCAAGGCCTCAAGGCGGTTTCAATAGTTAATGACGATAAATCGGACCACCGTTAGGGATTGGTTAACAACAGTCCGCGAACGTGATCAGCTCGTGCTTGCCATATAGTCCTATGGGACTCTCACCTGCATGAACCCCCCATGCCTTGCTGACCTTTAAGCTGATTGGTTCCCACCTAGCCTCCACCCTACATAAAAGCTGTGTGATTTCCTCAATAAAGAGATTCCTGCTGTGCCTCCTGCGCTGACAGACCTCCCAGCTCTGATGTGTTTTCTTTGCCTCCGACACTCATCATCCTGCTCGCCCCGTATTCTCCTCAGGTGGACCCTGAGGAGGTACATCAGACCTTGTTGTCCGACAGGGAGCAACAACTTTCTGTTATCATTACAAAATATCTGTGATAATCAACTTAAATATAGAAAAGATTTATTTTGGCTTGTAGTTTTCAGAAGTTTCAGTTCATGGTCAAATAGCCCATTTGCTTTGTGGCTTGTGACAAGGGAGTATATCACAATGGATAGTATGTGGCAGAGTCAAACCTACTCAAATTATGGTGCTTGGAAAGCAAAAAAGAGAGGAAAAGACCAGCATCCCACAATTCTATTTGAGGATATACCTTCAATGACTTATTTTCTCCCACTAACCCCCACTTTTGAAGACTTTGCTGGCACACAATAGTGCCATATGCTTGAGACCAAACCTTTAACACATGAGTCTTTAGGGACTTTACCTATCTGAACTCTTTGACCCAGAAAATAGCAGACCAAGAGTATTGCCATATTATTATTTATTAAACTACATACTCACCTCTTTCCTCCATCCCAGTTTAATTAATAATCTGAAATTAAGATATATGCAGATTTTTTCTAGATTTCTAAAAATACATCCAATTTTCCTAAAATGCAAATTATATGCATATGTAATTATATTCATAAAAGAATACGTGTATTTATATGCACATGTAAATAATAAAACAACTTCATACTATATTTAGTCTTTTTTAATGTTCTTTTTATATTTTTTTTATTATATGTGATCTGGAACCGTATTTTTCTTGATCCATAATATTTCATTGACAAATATACCACAATGTATATAGCCATTCAACTCCATGAACTGATTTTTTTCCCTCCCACCAAAACAACAGTAGCATTCTTAGAAGAACCTGTTTGTAAGGTTCCAAGATTTTCTTAACCTAAGAAAAATCTACTCTAAGAGTAGATTAATGCTTGACAGAATATCTTGATGTTTAATTTCAGGATGCAGTTAGATAGTATTTGTGAATATACTTGTATGAACTTGAATATCAAGGGTTCGAATGATAGTAGAGTGAAACAGACATTATTACCTCATGTACATGACTGATGTAACTCTCCAAGTTGTATAATAAGAAAAATGAGAGATTACACTTCATTTATGTAGGATCTATCAAAATGTATAAATGCATTCTACTGTTATATACAACTAATTAGAACAAAAAGATTTTAAAAATTTAAAAAAGAAATTTTAATGAGAATAATGAATTATCTACTTATCAAAATTTGTATTAACACCTGAAATTTATTGGCAATCTTAATTGGTGTCACTCTAGGATACAATTGTTTTTTTCTTTTATTTTTTTTGGGGGAGGCAGGTACCAGAATTGAACTCAGGGGCACTTGACCACTGAGCCACATTTTCAGTCTTATTTTCTATTTTATTTAGAGACATGGTCTCACTGAGTTGTTTAGCTCCTTGTTTTTGCTGGGACTGGCTTTGGACTCATAATCGTCTTGCCTCAGCCTCCCAAACTGCTAGTCATTTGGTCTTAATTTACATTTCTATGATTACTAGTGAGGTACAGGATAGTTTCTGATACTTTTATAAGCCATTATATTTATAAAAACTATTCCAAATTGCTCATTTATGAAATTTTATTGACTACAATTTTGGAGTTTTCTGCAGTTTTCTTAGTAATAATTAATACTTTTCTATGTATAATTGCTGTTTTCACTTTTATTATTTAAATAATTTCCAGATTAAAATTTCTCTTTTACTGTGTATGGTTTTTGCTTTTAATTTCAACACTTTATTATGAAAACGTTTAATATTGAATTCAAGAAAAGATTTTTAAAACTGCATGACTTAGCTGTAATATTATCAACATTTTGCCATTCTTGTTTCATTTGACCCTATACTTTTTGCATTTACTTAACATCATTTTGAGATGTTAAATAAATGCAACAACTATGAAATAGTAACTATTTCAGTAGTTATTTCTAAAGAGAGATTTCTCTTAATTACCACCATGCTGTTACGGAATCACACCAAATTAAGAATATTTCCTTGATGTCACCTGCTAACCACTAACTATACTCTTACGCTTCCACACTTTTTCATTTACAGTTGGATTCACCCTAACTTCACCCCTTTATCAACTGGCAAATTATGAAATGTATATATTATAATAATCAATGTAGACATTAATTACACTAGGAATAAAATTCTTCACTCCCAATTTATGTTAGGTATCCCTTCTGAAGATTAAAATAAGCACCCTCCTACTCCATTACATAGATATTCACAGCTGGCTTGCTTTGTTATATATATGTCTCTGGCAATAGTCCAAAAGAACCTTACTTACCAATAAATTGTCTGTTATTAGTAAGATAAATTGCACATAACAAGTACTCAATGTACATGAATGAAATACATTAAAAATAAGTTAATAAATTAATGAGCATTTCATAGATACTACTTTTCTACATTCCATGATCTTCTTTATATATCAGAAAAAAAGGACTTTTAAATATTTCACTTTGTATAATATAGAAAAATATTTTATTTTTAATTTTTAATTTTTTAATTTATTTGTTCTTTCTAGATATACTTCACAGCACAGTGTATTTTGCATATTATACATACATAGAGTCAGCTGAAATAGAAATCAGGAAAACTATCCTATAGCCTCAAAAAAAATTGGGGAATCAATTTAACGAAAGAGGTGAAAGACCTCCACAATGGAAACTAGAGTACACTAAGAAAAGAAATTGAAGATCTTAGAGGATGGAAAGATCTTCCATGTTCTTGGATAGGCAGAATTAATATTGTCAAAATGGCCATACTACTAAAAGCACTATACAGATTTAATGTAATTCCAATTCAAATTCCAATGGCATTCTTCATAAAAATAGAAAAAGCAGTAATGAATTTCATTTGGAAAAATAAGAGGCCCAGAATAGCCAAAGCAATCCTTAGCAAGAAAAGTGAAGTAGGAAGCATCACAATAGCAGACCATAAGTTATAGTACAGAGCTACAGTAACAAAAATGGCATGGTATTGGCACCTAAACAGACATGAAGACCAGTGGGGCGGAATAAAAGTCACAGAGACAAACCCACATAAATGCAGTTATCTCATACTAGACAAGGTGCCATAGAAAAAATATTTTAAAGCACCAAAGTTAAATATTCTCCTGACCAAATTCAAGTATGTTTCTCTTGGAACATGCAATCTATATTTCTGTTCTCATGAAAATTTATTGACCAACTATGTAATCTAAAATTATACATATATAATTGTAATATTTGTAAATGGAACACACCTTAGTTTGGTTCAGCATTCAGTTGTTTTATATTGTGAACATGGTCTCAAGGTGCATGCTACACTCCACAGGAATAGTTTTTATTCATATGTTTATAACTATCCATATATATTCAGTTAAATAGATATACACTATATTTTCACTCTCTATTTTATTTCCACATAACTTTTGTAATAATTTTGGTAAGAGAAAAAACATGGAAGGTATTATTAATCTACAAAGTGTTTTTCATAAAGGTACATGGAAACATAACTTTATAAAAACATGAAACTTAAACAATATTGAGAAAAATATCTCATGTGTGTATGTGTGTCTCCAAGTAACTTCTATGTACAAGTATTTACCTTTGAATTAAATTAGCCCAATCCCAACACACCAGCACTGTAATTAACATAAATATTACAAGGATTTCTGAGTGGACAACATTCTTAAATACCTGTCAATAAAAACAATTATCAAAACAAATGTATTTCATTGACTTTTATTTATTTCAGTGGAAATTCAGCCTTATTTCAATTGCACAGTAATAACACCAAGAATCCCCAGAGTGTTCCATATGGGTTCTGAGGACATATATGTGGGTCACTTTGCATTTGTCAATCATTTGCTGTCTTTGCTAATCCAGATGACTAGTAGATCCTTTATTCTATCAGAGCATGAAACAGCGTTTGACGTATTCTAGAATTTTCAAAAATTCTCTGCCATTGATGTTCAAATGAAGATTACTCTAATGTAAAATACATACCTTATTATTTTTTTTGGTGTAGAAGATTACATAAACTTTTAAAACATTGCCTTCTTGACAATATTTCTAATTTAAATATTATGTTGTTTTAAGAATTTAACACAGTTAATAAGTGTCACTGTATTCCAGGTGGTGTAGTGTGTATTTGGTGTTCTCTGTTGTACTTATGCCATGTTTTTGAAGAATCTGATGAAGGGACTTTTAAAAAAACAAAACAAAACAACAACAAAACACTGAAGAAAATCTAAAAATGAAAACAAACTCTGTAATTCAACAAGATGAAGTGAGGCAAACACAATAGAAAGGTTTATGTGTTTACACCATGTAGTAAAGAGGCACCTGAATTTGAAAAGCAGGGTTATATTCCCAAGGCAAAAGAGCAATGATGCTCTGTATCAGCAAAGCAAAAAGTCTTATGAAGGAGGGTTTGTGACTTTTAAACACTTAGAGTGTGAAGAAGGAAGAATCAAGATGTTCCAATAAAAGTTAAAACTAAGAAAATAGAGATAGTCTACATAGTATTGAATGCAATATCTCCCTGTTTCTCAAAACTTTTGTAAACTCTCAACCCCCTCCTCCAAATTATTGAAGTTATTGTAAAAATTCAGGTATAAAGAGATTGTGATGTTTAGTTCTGATTTAAACAGGTCAGGTATAAGTAAGCTCATTGTTAAATGAAATAATTCAATAAGGACAAAACAAAAAAGGTATAAGTAGATAAAGCACTCCAGTATGGCCATCCCCAGGGAAATTAAAGTAAGTAGAAAATAGTCTTTGTCCTAGTAAAGTTTAAAAGAATTAACGTTTAAAAACCAATAGATAATTTCCTGACTTTTTCATTTCTACTCAACATTTGATTACTCCATCCTTATTAAAAAGGCTTTGCTCTTGGCTTTCATGATACTAATCTTTCCTGTTTTTTCTCCTTAGTAATTGAGTCTTTTTAAGGCTCTGGATTTTAGAGTAAAGGAGACAAAATAGGCAGGGTGCCTGATATTTTTTGGTTTCTTGACTTCTGGCAAAACAAACAAAACAACTTCAGCAAGCTGTCACCCTGCAGAAAGTTTTTGGGCAGGCTACACTGCGGGGGTTTCAGCCAGGTCAAGGGTGGATGATGGAAGGTTTAACTATCGGAGGATGGTTCAGCAATACATCAAGTAATTACCAATAAACTTACCTAATCAATAAACACACAAGAGCCAATACTCTTTTCAAAGGAGGGGACCTGGCAGATCCGGCCATAGCAGATCTGGCCTCCAAAACGATGGAGAACACCAACATCACCTTTATTTATAGTTACACAGGTAAAGGGACCTGGACCAGGAGGGGCTTCTTCTGTGAGGAACAGGATGTGGTGGAGTTAGGGAAGTCATTTGCTTAGGGAACTAACATATCTCCAGATGTTAAGCCATTCCCATACAAGGCCACCTACTCCCCAGCGGTCTCTCATAGCTGCCAGTTACTGGGAGTCAGGCCTCTGTATCACAGAGTTCAGCCAAGTCTGATTCTGCTAGGCATTGATGTCTCCGCATACTAGACCAGCTTCTCCATGTTTTCCTCTCAGTGTCCATACTATTCATTATACATATTGGTGTTATTCAACATTTGTCAATAGTTTCTTTTCTTCTATTTTATATAATCTCACTGGTCAATCATATTGACTCCTTTAATTTTAATTAACTTTTCTATTATCTTAACCCCAAAACCTTTTTTGCGAGCATAGGTGGGATTATTTTTATTTATACTCATGCATTTAAACAATAATAGTTGTCAATCAGATGTTGCACTAGAAGCTGATATTCAACATGCCTAACTAACATTTTCAATTTCTCCTGGGAAAGTCATGATAGAGATAAGGACAATTAAAACTACTGACATTGGAATAGGGTGACTTCATGAGGAAGGGTGTATTTTCATACTTTCTATCTTCCTTTAAACTATCCATTTACTCACATATGCCAATTGATTATTTACTGATATCCCAGGTACTCATATAAGTACAGATACAAGTTGCAGAAAAAGCAGAGCCCTGATATTTATAGTTTACATTATTATCAGTACGAAGAAAATTATCTAAAAACAAATAAGTATAGGACAAGTTCCTAAGAATAAAAAGTATATTGTGCTAATGAACTAGAGAATGGTGAGACAGGGATATTTTAGATGGAATTGTCAGAATAAACCTCTCTTAAAGTAACATTTGAAAAAAGAACTAAGTGATGTGAGGGAAGATATCACATCCTGCTTTGTGAGAAAAGAAAGCACATTTTCCTAAGTAAGTGCTTTCCCAATTAAAAGCAAAATTACTTTGTTGCCTAGAACATTATTTTTAATTCACACTGAGAAATACTGGGCATGAGTACTTTCTTCTGAGGACATAAGCTTTGCATTTAATGTAAATATTGACACAAAAAGTAAAAATAGACTAATATGGAAAAAAGTAAGATATTTGAGATGATTAATGAATAGTTTAACTGTTATATAAATAGACATTACTTTAGTTGAGATAAATGTTTAATTTCAAAGAATAGGGTCAGGTTTTTTTTAAGCAATAAATATATGGCAAATTTATTTGTTGACTTTCAGATTTAAATTTTGACATTAACAGGAAATTTCATTTGCCATTTTTGTTTCAAGTGTTAAATGGAGTAATTCAATAAGGACAAAACAAAAAGGTATAAGATAGATAAATCTTACAAATTTTCTGCAAAAACATCATAGACTCAAATATTTAAATTATATGTTATATTTGATCCTTATCAATTTAAAATAAGGTACAGAATTCAAGATTTAAGGTATTTTCATATCTTCGTGTTAGTCAATAACCATTTATTTTGAAATGCTCAAAAGATCTATTCACAAATTATGCCTGATATAGTAGATGATAGGATAACCCAAGAAACAGTCTGTTGTAGTGATATATTATAAATATCATATAGAAGCATATATTATGTTGATAGTCTATAATTAAATTGTTTAATCATATGTAATTTCTATTGATCATTTATTTATTTATAGTATCTCAAGTTCAAAACTTACCTCTCCATTCAAAACTATTTAGCAGTAATTTGCTCAGAAATGACTGAGATCTTTTCACTGAGGGAATATTTTGATCGAGACTTCTGATTGCAAATGTCGGTATTAAATGCCCATTTTATATTTAGTATTTTCTATTTAAGACACCCCCCCATGATAGATAATAGAAGCAGCCAAACAGGTTTTACATTATGTCTGGAATACATTGTTTACATTTGGAAGCAGTTCTTTTTAAAGTGGCATAATCATGTATATAATAACCATAACTTAATTGGAATTAATAATACACTTGTAAATTTTAATTACATGTTCTTTTTCTACTATAGTTAACCTATGATCTTGCAAAATGTGTATAACCTCCTCAGAAACTAAAGATAATAAGAATATTATTTAGACAGATTGGAAAAGCAAAGTTTTAATGCTTGTGTACCTTTCATTAGTGTTCCCAAAATTAATCACAAATATAATTTCAAAATTAACTTTAATTTTAAATGAGGAATAAAATATAAAAAGAAATGGTTCAGTTTATTTGATATCTTAAATTATTAGCAAATTCCATATTTTATAATAATGTTAGCCTTTTCAGTGGTTCAGAGACATTATATTCATATTACTATAAATTTGGAATTATAAATATATCATTTTGCTATTTTAACAATAACTGAAAAAGTAAATGAAAGGTTGAGATACTTAAGAGGTGAAAAGTTTTATAAACATATTCAAATGATTCATAAAGTAATTTTTATAACTTCACATAATGGATGTTTGCATCATATTTTAAAGCATTTCAAATTTTATAAAACTATGTAAATGAAATATAGAATTATTATTATTAAATTGTTAAACTAAATTTTAAGTGTCTTTAAGCTATGATGTGGAGGAGTTATAAACAAGATATATCTTATCTTCCATAATAATTTCCACTTATTCTATATCACATCAAATCTATAGTAGTATTATTTAATAAGGAACAATTAAAAGGATAGCTTGATTTTCAATTAAAAATATTTTAATTTTATGGAAATGTCTGATATAAAATTAAAGAAAAATAGCTAAAAATTTTAAAATTAAACTTAAAATTTTTAACTTCCATTGAATACTAAGGAGAATTTTTCATACCCTTTAATGAATATTATTTTGCTTTTTCCAGAAATTTTTGACACAGTAATGAGAAAATGTGTTGGTTTATTAAAAAAAAAATACAATGTCTTATTTTCTCCAAATACATCATTGAATCATTATTACTTACTATTTGGTTTATATTATGTTTCAAGGTGATTGCCTTTTGAAATAAGGAACAAATGAAATCTAAGTCCCAAAACAAATGTGTTTTAATACAAAAACATGACTTTGAATCATAAAGTTGTGGACAAAATTTATGTTTTTATGTATAAATGATCCCCTAACTATAAATTTAATAATTGACACTATTATAATTCTGAAATTCAACTTTATACTTTATAATAGCAAATAACTTTGCTTATTGATGGAGAAACCATGTGAAAATTATAGAAATAAATAAAAATATTAGATATTTTAAAATACATTCATAAGAAGTACACTAAATATTTCCAGTAAGAAAAAATATTTTTGAACTAAATAAAAATTAATTCTAAATTTATAATAGTTTGAAAATAGAAAAACTTTTCTAAACTTGAAAACTGAATAATTGAGGAAGAAGTTCCAAGCAAGTGGTAATAATCAAAAATTCTAGTCTAAATATGCAAATATCAGTAAAATAATTTTTAAGGATAATCTAACAACTAAACCAAAAACAAAAGTAAAGCAAAAAAAAAAGCTTTAATTCAATGTCAACAGAATAAGGACTAATTTTTTAGTATATTATGAATGTATTTGTTTTAAACTCATAGTAATAAGAGTGCTTAAAATATATGTTTTAGTCAGCCTTTCTGCTGCTATAACTAAAAGATCCGACAAGAACAATTGTAGAGGAGGAAAAGTTTACTTAATGGCTCATGGTTTTCATAGACAGTCTGCTCCATTCCTGGGGGCTGGCGGTGAGGCAGAACATCATGGTGGAAGAGTATGGCAGAGAAAAGCAGCTCACATGACATTTGGAAAGCACAGTGGGACTCCAATGGCCAGATACAAAATATATACCTCAAAGTCTGCTTAGTTTTGATGACAGATTGTTATGATGATGCTATATAGATCTATCAGGAATTTAGAAAATATTTCAAAAGAGAAAAGGACATTTTACCCTTCATAGCATTTTTCAAACTGTTCTTTTATCGATATGAAATATGGCATAAACTACTCAAAAGTTAATGCAAGATAACAAAAGGCATTTATTTAAACATTCTAAGATTTGGAAAAACAGACTACTTTAAATTAACTTCAAAATCTTGCATGCTCTTTGTAGTAACAATAGGCCTCTGTTTCATACTCAGTTTATTATTTTACTTGAAATAGCATAGAGAAACTGATGTCCCCCAAAAAAGAAAATTGAATATCTTTCAAAATGCTTATCACTTTTCATATCTAAATTTGAAATAATCACTGATAAAATACTCTGGAAACATAACTTATATTGTGATTTGAATATAAGTTGGCACATGTTTTAATGTGTCTAATATTATTAATATATTTTAGTAGTATGGATTTTCTTTTTAAACTCTTGAATTTCTCAGTTTCTGTTCAGAAAATATTTTTAATATGTCTTCACTTTTTCATTCCACAATTCTCAAGACTGCATTTTTTGTCATCTTGAATGCAATGTCCTTGTTTCCTTTCTATAACAAACTTTTTTTAGCTTTAGATATATTTAATTTTTATATTTGTGCATACTTGAAGTTGGGTAAGTTCTTCAGAATCAATGCTGCCAATGATTAGATGAGACAGTAAGTACTTAGTCCTTCTTATTTCTATTCTTCTTGGTTTTAGATTCTTCAATAAAGCGTTCACATGAATAACTGATTTATATAAAGAAGACATGGTTAGTTCAGGAAGTCTGGATATAATTTTGTGTGTCCTCTATCTGCAACACTTACAATATTACTTAAAATGATAATTATTTGGTAAAAATTTGTTAAATGAATGAATATTTAAGAAAAGATACAAAGGAATGAATGAAGTGGGCATTCGAGATTTATCCAAGATTTTCTTTTCCTGTTTGGCTTGAATTTTCCTGTAATTAAAGAACCAAAGTTTAAAAACATAACTAAGAATTTGTGACAACAACTTTTTATCTTTCTTTTTTAATATAGACTTTTCAAGTTAGGAACAAAAAAACCTACATATTTTTCTTTTGTCCTTGCATATTTGTCTCTAAATATATGTAACAACAACAACAAAAAGATAGCCCTGATGGAACAAAATACATTTTTCAATGAAATAGGTAGTGGAGGTTGCATTTTACAGTCATATATTGTATTTTCAGAATAAATAAATAAAGGTTTAGTCTTAATTTTGGGGAAAGTAGATAAAATGAAAAATAGTATCACCTCAATAAAAACTACCAGTTTAGGAAGAAAAGGAAACAAAGGAAAGTGATTTATTTCTTCATGTCCAAATTATTCAACAGCAAGCTTTGTAATAACATTATAGAAAATTATAAGGATTCAATTTTAGAAATTTCTGCCCTATGCACATGTTAAATAACTTAAGGAGTAATTAAAAATTAGCAATTGACAAATTTGTTCTTTATAATGTGTATAAGACAGCACACTGGAATTTTTGGTTAATGCCTTTTATTTTCAGTAGTCAGTAACTGTGAATAAAATAACATATGAACTTCCTGGATCTTTTTCATATATATTCTCTTTAGCACACAATGGTCTCTGAGATTTTTAAAATTTTGTTTAGCAATATTATTAGTTTAATAGTACAGGAATCAGGATGCAAAATGTAACACTGACATATAGCACTTGAACACTGCAAATAAATATTTCAATCCTTACTTTATTTGAATTTTTCAATAATCAAGAAAATTACTAAAAGTGAACCCATTAATTAACTTATTCATTAGAAATTCATGTAAATTTTTATACTTTTGAATTAATTTATTAGAATATCAGCAATTACTAATACATGTTTACTAATAAACATTTACTAATGAATGTATGCGTTTATTAGTAAATTTGAGGTGGTCCTTCTCAAATCTGTGCTCCTAAATTCTAAATGTAAACCACAAGTAATATATAAGTTAAAGAGATATTCAACGTCATTGCTTTATTGTACCATATAAATGAGAATATAGTACTATTATTTTTAACCATGCAACAAGATAAAACTTTGTTACTATTCAATACATCTAAATGGAATTTTATAATTTCTAAAAGAAAGAAAGAGAAACAGTGAAACAGACAGGATGAGCCAGAGTCAGAGGGGACAAGAAGGTAAGAGAAAGAGAGACGGGAGAGAAATACAGATTGTTAGAGAGAAAAGAGAGGGATAGAAGAGAAACAGAGGCAGAAGGAAATCCAATAATGTGTCCAACATCTAAGTATATGTAAATTATTTTTAAATGGAATTACTGATTTGCAAGACAGAATGTAAATTTGAAATACAAATTCAGAGTTACATAAAAGTACAAAAGGAACCCATTGTCAAGCTTTTCTCTCTTTCTCTCAGTAATTCTTGTCACTCTCTACATGCCAAAATTTAATTGCTCTTAGCTTAGAGATTGATTTCTCTGCTTATTCTATGAGTTTGCCAAAATTATTATAGTATATTATCTGTCAGGGTCTTTAGCCCCCTTTCTCTTCTCGACCAGCAGCAAAGTAAGGGGGCACTCCCCAACAAGGTCAGACCGGGAAAGGTAGGACCGACGGACTGACTGCCCGCACCCAGCCCTCCCAGCGGAGGACAATCAGATGGTCAGGGAGACCAGTCACAGCAGGAACTTGTTTATTGAGGAAGTCACACAGCTTTTATGTAGGGTGGAGGCTTGGAGGGAACCAATCAGCTTAAAGGTCAGCAAGGCATTGTTCACGCAGGGGAGAGTCCCATAGGACTATATGGCAAGCACGAACTGATCATGTTTGCCTGAACTGTTGTTAACAGGGTAGTCCGATTTATCGCCATTAACTTTTGAAACCGCCTTGAGGCCTTGATCTTGCTCACTCGCCAGGGAGTAAGGAGTCAGCCTGAGTTAGTTAATGTGTCATTAGTCCCAACATTGTCAGTTGATGTAACTTTGTTATCTTCTGACTCAGTGCCCCACAGTTAATTATCTTAGTGTACACACAAAAAATATATTTATTGTACAGATTATATTTGGTCTGCTTTGGGCCACATTAAACAAATTTTCAGTGAGGAATGGGAATTGCATGTATTTACAGCCTCTTATTCTAAGATGGTCATTAAGATTGATTATCTGGTGGAAAAGTACATATATAACCAAACAAAATTTTTGATACCTCCCATATCATCAATCTCCTAAGTTTTTTTAGAAGACATGTATTACCTTAATTTCTTTTCTGATATGTAAAAAACATTTTTAATATCAATCAAATTGAAAAAGAGCAAAACTATCATGAATATGTCCATCAATTTCTGTGCCAGTTTCATATGCATTTTATACTACCATATCCTATAAATTATTGAATGCTAATTTATTTTATTTTCCTATCTTTATTATCATTTTATAATCATCTCTGAACCTAAATGGCACTGGTAGGCTGGAATTTGCTCTTTTATCATCAGCAAGAAATTTGTAGATAGATTCTTTTCTTCACAAATAAGAAAACTATTAACATTATATATAAACAACTTAAATATTGCACATATCCCACTTTATCAAATCTCAGGTTTTTATTCAAAAAAACATTGCTGAAACTTTGATATCAATGCTTGAACAAATTGATATGGAATATGGTACGTATATAGAATAGTACTAGTATATAAAATTTTCAGTTTTTTGTGAATAAAGGGATATATTAATTATTTCAAGTGATTAAAGACAATAACTTCATTTTTTAATATAAGAGAATATATTTAATTGCATATTCTAAACATTAGTGTATAAACTGTTTATACATACTATCAGTGTTTAATGCAAGATGAATAATAGCATTCATGGTTTTACATTTATCTTGCTTATAAGGTAAAATTTTAGTTTATAAAAATAATATAAAAATAAATGCATAATATAATTTAGTTCACTAACACGAAATAAATGTCATGTAACATTTCTTCAAATTTTTATATCTATTGACTATTTAACTTGGTTTCCAGGTTGCTCATGCATTAAAAAATATGTTGAATAGACTGTCATACAATAACTAGTTATTCATATTCATAAAAATCACAAATTTCCAGAACAATAATGCCTATAAATGGAATTGTGTCAATACAAATAATTCACAATAGTCTGTAATTCTTCCCAGAATTGAATACTTATTTTCTTCAAATAATATATTAAAGAGATTTGATTATTGTATTAGTCATCATTTCATCACTATGACCAAAGTACCCAAAAGACCAACTTAGAGGAGGAAAAGCTTATTTTGGGTTTATTATTTCAGAGGTCTCAGTCTACGTTTCACCAACTCCATTGTTTGTGTTTGGAGGTGAGACAATGCTAATGGTGACTGGGAAGCATAGAGAAAGAGAGAGAGAGAGAGAGAGAGAGAGAGAGAAGGAGAAAGAGAGAGAGAGGCTGAAGGGAAGATGGATCCTTTCAGGGCATTCCCAAGTGACTTACCTCTTCTAGCTACATCTCACCTGCCTATATTTATGATCTTGTTAGTTCTTTCAATCTAGGAGAAGACTGATTGGGTGATAATTCTCACAATCCAATCATTTCATCTCAAATATTCCTGTGTTAACACAGAAATTTTGGGGGGATCCTTCTTATCTGACTCATAATATTTCACTCCAGTCCCCAAAATCTCATGTCTACTTCATGAAGCAAAATGCATTAGCTTATCTGCTGGAATCTCAATGGTCATAATAGTTCTATCATTGCCCAAAAGTCCAAGTTCAAATTCTCATCTGAAAGTCAAGGTAAACTCTTGAATTTAAGCTCCTGTTAAAATATAAAACAAATTACGTATATCAAATATACAATGGTGCAAAGTAAACATTCCCATTCCAAAAGGGAGAAATAAGGTCACAGAAAGAAAACTGGGACCAAAATAATACCTAAAACCAGTTCAGCAATCAGGTCTAGCATCTCCATGTACAACATCTAGGACATACTTTGGCAAGATGTACTCTCCAAAAGGCATGAGCAATCTCATCCTTCTGACCTTGCCAGTTGCCATGCATATCACCTTTTAGGCTGAGTCCTTTCACAGCAGGTATATATATCTTGGCAAGCAGTTCACATTACTAGTAGCTCTTAATTCCTTTGTTCTTCATTCTACCTTTGGCTTCACCTTTATAGCTTCATGCAACAGCAACTCAGGGGCAGACTTCAGGAATCCTTAACACTGATGTACTTTCTCCGACCTCCCAGTCTTCTACAAAATTCTGATGGAAGCCCTATGACCCCTTTACCCTACCATCCTAAATTTGTGCAGAATTAGTACATGTGGATGATGTCAAGTTCTGTCACCAGTTGAAGTAGTAAGTAGGCCAGCTGGGATCCTGACTGCAGTGACCTCTTAGTAACTAGATAATTGATTACTTCCTAATATTTCCTGTGCAAGAAGGCTATCCCCAGGATCTCTCCCCAAATAATTTTCTTCATATATCTTTGAGTCTGTGATGGACATGGTCTTACAAATTACTGAGGTGCCCTCAAGACATTTTTTTATTATCTCTGGGCAAAGTGCTTAGAATCTCTTTAGTGAAACCTGACCAGAAAAATTTGGGGGAGGAAATGTTTATTTGGTGCTCACAGTTTCTGAAATCATAGTTCATAGAGAGCTGACTTTATTGCTCTGGGCCCCAAATGAAGTAGAACATCAAGGCAGAAGAATATGGTGGAGTAAAGAGCTCAGGACATGGCCACCAGAAACAGAGAGAAAGTTGTGTTCATCAGTATAAAATATACACCCCAAAGGCATACCTAGAGTGTCGGGGTACCGCGGACCCCACCCTAGTCTGGCACTGAGCCGGGGTGGCCCAGTTTGCAACATCGAGGACCTCAGTCTGGGGCCCCTGGTTTGCAACAAACAGCTAACACTGCTGACTCATGCTCGCTGCGTGCCCTCTTGTTGCCCTTATTGTATTACATTGTTATCATGCTCTCCCCACATGCTCAGTAACTCTGATTGGCTGCTGTATATGAGGTGATTCTTGTAACTGCCTAGAGACTGATCTCAGGCTGACTCTGATTGGCTTATGCTTGCTATATAACCCAGACACTTCCTCGAATAAAGAGCATTGTTTGTTGGGCATTGTTCGTCGTTCATTGTTCATCGTTCGTTGGTCTTTGTCTTTTGGGCTTTTTTGTTCGTGTGAAAAAGAAGCGTACGCGTTATCATTGCCTCCGCCGGCGGAGGGCAGTGATAAGTGGTGCCGAAACCCGGGAAACTGAAAACTTTATAAAGAAAACAAGGTAAGATATTTTAAAATTTTTTAACAAGTTAAACCGGTTATAAAAAGGTCAAAAAATAAACAGGTGAAAGGCAGCCTTGAAAGGCAGCCTTGACGCTCGCGGTACGCGACTATCCAGAAGCAAAAGTAAACAGGTGAAAGGCAGCCTTGACGTTCGCGGTTCGCGACTATCCAGACTAAGCGAAAGGCGGTCCATATTAAAGTGAAAGTAGCACGCGAAAGGCGGCTACCTGGACTAAGCGAAAGGCGGTCCACATTAAAGGTATTAAAGTGAAAGTAGCACGCGAAAGGCAGCTACCTGGACTAAGCGAAAGGCGGTCCACATTAAAGGTATTAAAGTGAAGGTAGCACGCGAAAGGCGGCTACACCCTGGAAAGGCGGTTCAAGGACTAGATAAGCACGTGGAACGCAGCTTACATTGTACAAGATGGGGACTGAAAAATCAAAAGTTCGTATGCAACAACCCTTACAGGAACTGCTTAAGGCCAATAGTACACCTTTAAAAATTAAAACTGCTAGAACATTTTTAGATACAATAGAGAAGGTAGCTCCTTGGTTTTTAGATGAAGGATTATTAAATATTCCACAGTGGGAACATCTTGGAGAGGATCTTCATAGGGCAGATCGACAAGATCCACTGCCTGTTGGAACTATGGCTATATGGTCTTTAGTGAGAGGGTGTCTAGACACAAATAAGGACAAATTTGTTGAGCCCCTTACAGAGGGAAGTCAAGTTTTGGAGGAAATAAAAGCATTAGAAGGGGCGGCAATAAGATCAGAGACAGACAAGAAAAATGAAACTGGAT
Organism: Sciurus carolinensis; assembly: GCF_902686445.1. Lineage (NCBI taxonomy): Eukaryota > Metazoa > Chordata > Mammalia > Rodentia > Sciuridae > Sciurus > Sciurus carolinensis. Next base: position 57,399,422 of record NC_062217.1, on the reverse strand, counting down.
GTGAGGATAGTTCAGATGAAGAGGAGGATTTACTGTGTAGACTAAAGAAGAGATGGGGCAAACACACACCACACATGGTGACCCTGCACTCTCAGCTCTTAGAACCAGCCCAACCATCAGTGGCATGTCCTAGTAAGGAGTATAATATAGTAGCCCCAGTCTCCACAAATATTGGGAGATAGTTGTTTCACAATTTTCTGCGTATACCAGCTTCTCCTGTTCAACAAGGGTTCTTCTTCACTCCCAATTTTAATGATAATTTTACAAATAATGATGTTCATTTAGGCATGAGACGTGTCAATCCTTCTACAGCTGGCTACTCTTCACTTAGACCTCAGGATATACTAACTTACAACCTTTCTTTGCTCTCTTAGGAGGACCAGAAATATTACGTTTCCACCTACGCCAGTTTGTGTTTTTTCTCCCTTTTATGTTTTTGCTAACAAACAAAAAAGATGTTTCTCTCAATCTCTCTCAATGTTGGAATGCTTCTAGGTTCTCATGGGCAGTCTTAATGCGTATTCCTACCTTCCTACCAGTCCCAGTCTTTGTTACAGATACAGAACTGCCAGTGATAAACAGAAGAGATCTTGGCATCACAGCAGTTGTGATCACTGCCATTGCAGCCTCTGCAGCAGCAGCATTGACACAACCATACAGACAGCAACAACAATCACTTGGCTGAAAATACAGCTGCAGCCTTACAGACTAAAGAGACCCTAAACCAACATCTAACAGCAGGCATACTCCTTGTAGATCAGAGAGTGGACCTATTACAAGAATAAGTGGACACATTACAAGAACTTTTGGGACTGGGATGTGTTTACTCTTTAAGAGCTGTCTGTTTTACTTCCATTGTATATGATAATTCCAGCACCATAGCTGGGTTATCTAGAAAATTGCCAGCCTACTTGGTCGTCTCAATTTGATAATCTTACCTCACAGCTTAGGGCTGAAATTGCCAAAGTTAATTCTACTAGGGTACAAATTGCTTCTATGTCTGAGCTGGCTAAGTGGTTTTCTTCTGCTTTCAATTTTGTACAACAGTGGGCAAGCCTTGATACTTTGGGGTTTTTACTCCTCCTTGGTAGTTGTACAACTACGAGCCACCCAACAAAAAGACCGGATTATTTTTCATCAGGCCATGACCGCCCTAGAGGCTGGCAGTTCCCCTCAAGTTTGGCTTTCTATGCTGGACCGGTATCAATGACAGGTAATGAAGGAGGTGGCCATGTACCAACCTAAGACAGAAGCTGTAGCATGCTCTACAGTCTTTGATGACGGGTAAGGACATGAGCTGACCCCTCAACCTAAGACAGGCACGGTCTCAAGCCTTTTCTTTTAATAAAGGAAAGGGGGAGCTGTCGGGGTACCGCGGACCCCACCCTAGTCTGGCACTGAGCCGGGGTGGCCCAGTTTGCAACATCGAGGACCTCAGTCTGGGGCCCCTGGTTTGCAACAAACAGCTAACACTGCTGACTCATGCTCGCTGCGTGCCCTCTTGTTGCCCTTATTGTATTACATTGTTATCATGCTCTCCCCACATGCTCAGTAACTCTGATTGGCTGCTGTATATGAGGTGATTCTTATAACTGCCTAGAGACTGATCTCAGGCTGACTCTGATTGGCTTATGCTTGCTATATAACCCAGACACTTCCTCGAATAAAGAGCATTGTTTGTTGGGCATTGTTCGTCGTTCATTGTTCGTCGTTCGTTGGTCTTTGTTTTTTGGGCTTTTTTGTTCGTGTGAAAAAGAAGCGTACGCGTTATCATTGCTTCCGCCGGCGGAGGGCAGTGATACTAGAGTAACCTACCTCCTCCAGTCACACTCTACCTTCCTACCCTTACCACCCATTTAATCCATTCAGGTAGATTAATGCATGAATTGGGATAAGGCTCTTAAACCCAATCATTTCACCTCTAAATTTTCTTGCATTTTCTCTCACACATGAGCTTCTGGGGGACACCACATACTCAAACCACAACACAATGTCTTTGATATTACTAAGCAATAGAGATTTTCCCAGCCCCATTATGATCTCATGAAATTGCTGTCCCATATGTAATTCATCATTGAGTAAAAACAGTGACATGGCACATCACTATATTTAAATTTTCTTCAAAATACTTACCACAATATTAAACAAATACATTTGTATATTTATTAATAGTTGGCCTCTTAGCTTTCCCTATGAACCAACTTTATGAGAACAATATTTTATTTTAACTAATGGATGCCAGTGTCACCCACAGATTATTCTGTCTGAATATAGAAATTATGACATGAAATTAGCCCATTAATTACTATATATTTAATAATAAAAAATTAATGACCAGTTAGATTCTATTCATCACTAAAGATTATTAGAAATAAACTAATACTTCCCTCTTGATAAATTAATTAAAAAAAATACCCTGAATTTACACATCGTTTTTATTTATCTATCACTCACTCTTACAGTTTTCTTTAGCATCTTGTCTGTTTCTTCTTCAATTCATTTATTTATTATTCTTGCTGAATCAACAGTAAATATAATAGGAAGATGACAACAAGTTCTCAAAGGTCCTGAGAATAACCCTGTACAAGCATAGAGTTTTGATTTTAATTGCCTATTACTGTAGAGTCAAATTCTACTTTTGTAAATGTATTAACTGACAGCAATGATTCTTCTCTATTTAAAGTTAACTGGTCATTCCATAACAAGTAGCGTTTAGCTGATATTTTGCTTTTAATTTAGCTACCTCAGACTTGTCCTTATTGACCTTCACCCCTGGTTTTAACTAACCATTTATCTAACCTGTCAAAAACATGACAAATGCCCCCAGAGTATGCTATGATTGAATGTGAAATTTCTGCAGTGAGAAGAATCCCCTAGGCAATGTTAAGAGAGACACCAGAAAACTCTGACCCTTAAATTCAACTTTAGTTGGTTTTCCCATTAATCTAGAAGTCCTTAAGTAAGGAAGCAATGTGCTACCTTTATACATGCAGAACGATATATGAGATATGCCAAAATGTAATGCATCTAGCATTGTGTGTCTGAGGAAAAATAACCACCAAAAGAAACTGCAAATACCACACTGAATGTGAGGACAAATAAAATGTTTTATAATAAGCAAAATCATATTTTAAATGGCATATATGCATTTCAATTCAATAACAATAAAATTAGAAAAATCATTTTCATAAATTACATGCATTTTAAAATGTTGTTTTACTGTTGATTTTTAAGTTAATGCATATTTGTGCAAGTACCATAATATCTTTTTGTATAATCTTTTTTGGCTCAATGCTTGTTCTTTAATTTCCATATTTATTGAGGAATAATCAAATATATATATGATACAAAGTAATGTTTTAATATATGTATAAGTTACGAATTACTACCATCAAGCTCATTAACATTCATCTCAGAATATTTTTAATGAAGTATTTTTATTTTCAAATACAGAATTGAATCTTCCTGTTTTATTGTTTATAATAGATTGCTCTGTCCCTGAAATTAAATTGCCTAAGGGAAAACGTGTAAAATTAAAATTAGTATGCAAATTTAATAAAAATTTTGCATAATTGCATTTGAAGCAAAACTTACAATATGTAGAATTGCATTCTACATATATTAACATGTTAATGACAAATAGTGGGGACAATGATTAAATGCAGACAATCTGTATTGTCTGTCTTTTTCACCATTGTGCTATGAAAGAAAATCATTATTGAATATTAAGAAAGTTTATTTATTTTGATATTAAATATCACAACAGACACTCAAAATATGGAGTGTTTTCAGTCATATTCAAAATGCAATTTCACATTTGGTTTTCTTAGAAGTTGTATTTTAGAAGATACCAAATGGGATATAAACTTTTGATTATAAAATCTGAGTCAAACAACTTGGTATAAAAACTTAAACTTCACAAATACTATGTATATGATTTTTGGCAAATCACTTAACATATAGTGCCTCAGTTTCTTTATTTTGAAAATAATAACAATCACATTGTCTTTATTGTTACTATAAAGAAAAAATGAGTTAATTAATGCCTAATAGATAACATATACTATCAACTTACTAGTTATTATTTTTAGATATTACTTATTGAAAATCTCTCCTAATTCAAGGTGCTAGGATTCAGACACATTAAAAAGCAATGCAATTTTCAAATGACATCTAACTTAATTAGAGAATTTTCATTTTATTCTCCTGTGAGATATAAATGATGTAAACAAATGATAATCTTAAATGGCAATTAGAATCACCATCAGCTTCAAAAGTGAGACACAGAGCCACCTTGTGGCATTTTGGACCATACACTGAAGAAAAATTTCTGGATAAAAATGGGCTCAAGCTAATCAAGTGAAAATCTATCACATCATTTCAAAGTAAATTATAAACCTTATTATATCCTCTCTTATAAGAACAATTCTTAGTAAGAAGAAAACATATTTTACTTCCTTATATCCTTGCATACCTGTTAAGTAAAGTTTGACATTAATAGTTTGAGCTCAGTCATTAAAATCCAATTGTCAGTTTTTTAATCACATATAATTACTAAAACGTGTGTCATATAGGGAAAATCAATAAAGAAAGCCTACCTATAACTGTTCAAAATCCAAACTGTTGTCTTATGATGTCACTATTGTGAAAAAAAACAAATAAAATATTTATAGTTTGTAGTTCTCAGTCAATTACAAACCACAAGATGATAAAAGCATGCCAGTTTGCAAGGCTGGCAAGGTTGGTCTGCCTTTAAGGATCTGCTGCTAACTCTAAATAGTCCTTACCAATAGGGTTGAGTATTCATTTCCCTTCCCTTTCCAAAATTTTAGATAGGCTTTTTTTCTGACTCTGGGTTTCAGATTTTTTTTTTTTTTTTTTTTTTTTTTTTTTTTTAGATCTTTTACTATAGCATATAGGTAATCTTAAATTATTTGTCTGCACTGTGGAGATGTAAATATTGTCTCAGCTTATAGTGCCAATTTAACAACTCATGAATGTCTTTCTCAAAGAACTGAGAGCCAAACATTTGAAATATAATAATTACGTTTTGTAGTTCTCCATCTCACAGATTCTGCTAATTTTAGCACAGTTGCTTGAGTTAAGCTATTGAATTACTTCTTGCCATGAATATATGAAAAAGTTTACTTTTCTTTCTGGTAAAGCTAATTAGAAAACACACATAGTTGATGATCCTGTAACTGCATGTTAATTTTTCCCATCCTTTTATTTTACTAGAGTTGAACTCAGTTTGAATTTTGACTTCTTTCTCTTATTTCAATAGTATTAAATTCAGTGTTCCTTGCTGTTTAATTCGGTCCAGTGCAATATTTGTTTTGACACTGTTCAGATATAAAACTTGAGATCAAAATTTTATCTTTTAAAGACAAAATAAACCTGTTTATGTAGATGTTCTATTGGGATTCAAAAATTATTTTTACCAACACAGTCTATAACAGTTGTGTTTGTCAGCTTTGTACCAAAATACCTGACAGGAACAGCTTAGGATAGGAAATTATTTTGTCTCATAGTTCCAGAAGTTTTGTCCATGGTTGGTCATGTCCTTTGCCCTGCACCCAAGGCTAGGCAGCCCATTGTACCCAAAGGGCATGAAGAAGGAAACCTGCTCACCTCATGGTAGCTGTGAAACACACATATGCGTGAGTACACCCACACACACTGGGGGTGGGTAACCGTCACAGAGAAGATGAACCCTTCTCAGTGACCCACCATAACAAAGTGAAATTTCCTATTCCTTCTTTCTTTCTCTTTCTCTCTCTCTTTCTCTCTCTCTTTCTTTCTTTCATCTTCTTTTCTTTTGTAGTCCATCTTGACAGAAAAAGTACAACAGTTTGGAGTAACTAGACATTTGTAGTCAGTATTTTTCAGAGGCTATTCTTATGAGAAAAGCAATGAATTCCAAAAGTAAGACACTTCTCTGCATATACATGTACATCACTAAATACTCACAATTTTAGATGACACTCACAGTCATTCTCTTAAGATAATAAGAAAATAGCTTTAGGGTCCTTTCTGGGTTTTCAAAAATATCAGTGATACAAATATGCAAATTATGTAAGACTTTTTGAAATTGGAAATGAGCCCCATGGACAGCAAATGTCATACATAAAAATCACTAAGTTTGGGTAGGCAATAAAAGCAACTTTATCTTTTTTACTCCTTTATGAAATTAGGATTCTTCCTCTGGATCATATTTGTGTGTGTTGTGCATGTGACAAGAATGTAATCAGTAGCAATTTTTCATTGTCACATCAGATTTTTCATCAGTAGCTCAATGGTAGAGTACTTGACTAGCATGTGGAAAGCCTTGGGTTCAATTCCCAACACTGGAAAAAAATAAATAGTATAAATAATTTTCATATTTAACCTCTCCAAATCCAGGTTTCCCATCTTTTCTCTTCACATTGCAGCTAATTCTATAAAGGGGCAGAATGTGGTGAGAAGTTAAGCTTGTGCCATGCTTTATCAAGACTGGGAAATATCTTTCCTCCTCCCATGCTGTTCATATACCCATATGGATCCATATTGTTTTGGTGGTCATGAGCAATCATATCATTCATTTGTTCAACAAATATTTGTGTAAATTTTCAACAAATGTTTACTGAACAACATGTCTTGTTAGTATGACATGGTAAACAAATAATTTATCCCTAATCTTGTTACCAGAAATTTAAGGTGAAGGCCCAAGTTTGGGGGTACAAACAGATTAGGTTCTGCCACCCATCCTAAGATTCCAACTGAAAGTGGTGAAGGCATAAGAGGAATTTTAATTGGTATAGCTACGTGAGAAAAAGAAGGGGACTCATATCTTTGGTCCTTCTTTGGGGGTGCTGACATAGGCTTTAGGTTTAAATGAAGGAAGTATTGGGAATGAAATGAATGCATAATTAAGTAGTCTTGGTATGAAGGTGATCTGGTTGATTATCTCTGTTCTGCTTTTGAGTTGCCTCTGGAGTAGTTGCTATCAATTGAGAAGGCAATTCAGTTCCCAGGAGGTGACTGTTCCTGCTTAGAGGGTGAGATCTTATCATGGTGTGATCTTTCCATGAGGCTCTGCAATTCTTGGAAGTCAAAGTCACTTCAGGTTTACAGCAAGGACTGGAGAGTTTGAGGTGCTGCTGCAGGACTTTGGGAAGAGAATATTGTAAAAGCTGGCAATTAAATGCCCCTGAAAATTTTCCAAATATCTTAGTCACTCTTATCTCTGTGTCCTCAGTCTTAAGATGAGTTAGAAAAAAAATTGGGCTAATCAATTCTATATTACCAGTTTTTTGACAGATATGTTAAGCAATTAATGTGTACATGCAGAACTGAGCAGTAATCCAACCCAAAGTTCAAGGTAATAAAAGACACAGGTACTATGTGAGTGAAAATGAAGGCAGAGATGTCAAACTTTATATTGCTTTTGTTGACCTTTGGGCATCTGTAGGCCCAAGTGGAGAGTCAGAGGTTTTTAACAAAACAAGTTGATAAATTCTTGTTATAATCTTAAGGTACTTTTATATTCTCACACTGGGATGACTTTTGACATACAGAGTTAACACAGTGGTGCAGTATTAGGAAGGAGAGATGGGGAAGATGAAAAAAATCAGGAGGTAGGAACACGGAGGTAGAGGCAGTAAATGACAAGAGTAGATTTTGTGGAACAGTGGCAGAAAAGGGGGTATAAGTGGATTTAATGAAATTATACAGGGAACATTAGATGCTATTCAGAGAACTTTAATTTTCTGGATGAGTTTTTTTTTTTTTTTTTTCTGTAAATGGTAAAAGAAAGAGGAAATGTAAAATTTTGATTCTTAACTAAGCCAATTCTTGAGAATTGAGGATTAGTCCAGATATAAAAAGAGTACAATGCGCTTTTTTGAATTTAATTATATAGAGACATAGAACACAGTAAACACACAAATAATAAATAATAGATAAGGAAAAATAATTAATTTAGCTATGTAAATACATTTCTCATATATATAATTAAAATATTTGACTAATTTTGATAGCAAAATTTTTTAGAATATTTGCATACCACAGATTAATACATATTAATAGTATGACATGAACAAAAATGTGTGTGCATCTGTGTGTGCATGTGTATACAAATTATAGTGAAAGGCAACAGAAACACCAGCTAACAAAGTGGTTACTCTTGGACGGGAAGTAGGAGCATCGCATATTGGATGGATGTGAGGAACTTTCAATGATATCTGTACTATTCTAGGTATTAAAATGGTGTTGGATTATAGTTTCTTCTTATTATTATTGCTTCTTTCATATGTTTTGTAGTAGCTATTTGTATTCTTAAATCTGGTTAAAATTAATAAGTGAAAAATATTTTTAAAATAAATGAGATAATCGAGAGACTGAGGCAGGAGGATGGAGAGTTCAAGGTCAGCCTCAACAACTTAATGAGACCCTATCTCAAAATAAAAGAATATAATAAAAAGGGATAGGGATGTGACTCAGTGGTTAAGTGTCCCTGAGTTCAATCCCTGGTACCAATATAATAAATAAATAGGAACTATATAAGAAGCATAAATATAAAAGTAAATTAAAATCTAGAAAAGGAAAAGTAGCTTCTCCATCATCATATATTCCTTCAAATACAGTTTTCAAGGTACATATATATATTGAATATTTTGTTTAATAAAATTCAAATTCTTATTTTTGAAAGGAAACATGTTTCAAAATATTTCAACAGTAAACAATACATTTAGAATTTAATATTTGGAGGGAATAGCTGACAATTTTTAGAAAAGGTAAAAAGTTTTTTTCTAAGGGAAGAGACAAGCATTTATATCATTTGAATTATAGTTTGATTTTTCACATGAAATCTAAGTATATTAAATATCTAAATCATTCCAAATTAACTGATATATGTATATATAAAATGATTAAGATCAAATAACTCTAAAATTGACAACAGTGCTAATATTAGGGAATAAAATGTTCTAAACTAAAATGATGAATTGTTTTTCAAAACTTAAGAGCTTATGTAGTCAAAACCTTAAAGAATTTTTAGATCTGTGGTTAAAGGTACTGGATATTGGTATGAATATGCTGTGACTGCAAAGCCAAACTAACTCAAATGAAAGCAAAAACAATTTTTGGAAGTAAAATCTACATTGGACATTGCTTATTCAAATGTCTGTACATAAGGGAAAAGAACTAAACTCATAAATGCTCTATAAATAAACTGTAGCAAACTGTGCTCACTTACCTGTCTGGTAATATTTATTGTGACTGCTACTTAGAGTATACTTAAGTATCAGAATTTCTGTGGACCACATTATTCTTCAAAGAACAGTGTAGTTTGAAGATGAATGCATAGGTCTAACCACTATCACCTGGATATTTCTGCCTTATTTATGCTAACAATCTAAAGCTTCAAGGAAATATCCTAATGAGGGAACATGCTGTGACAATCTGCTAGCTAAGCTACTCCATGAAGACCAATTTCATTATTTAAAAGTATATACCCTTGTCTGCGAATATATTATTTGCATTTCACTCCTGTCTCCTGAAGCTCAGGTATAGATTCAGGAAAATGCTACCCAAATGCCTTAAAATCATCTATATCTGATTTTAGCTTTGCATTTATAAACTCTTTAGCTCTGCATTTGTAATTGAATTTGCTGATAAGGCCCTAGGACATCTTTTTTTTTTTTTAATCCCGAGATTAGTAAAGCTTTTTTTTTTTTTTAACCATGTGTAGGAGTAATAACTGTTATCTGTCCATTCTCCTTCATTTCACTTGTACAAATTATGAGTTCATTTTCTTATATCTCTCTATGTAAACAGATCAGCAAAGGAAAAAAAAAAATGTTTATTCTAACCTAACTTAGCCAAAGACTCCTCACAAAAGTCCTCTACAGTTTTTCTTCTTTTTATCTTTAAAGAATGAGATTTTAAATTAATGAACTTCTGGGCATCCAAGATCTAAAGAGTCCACATATATATGACAAATGTTTTAATTTGCCAAACATGTAAACTACCAGTAGATGAACTTTTTTGAAAGACTCATACTAGGACAGAGTCTAAATTACAGTGTAGTCCCTAGAATAAAATAAATCTGACTGCTCTCTTGCATTACAACTGGCTATAACCAAAATTAACACATCACATATATTTGAGTGACCTGAATGAGCATCTTCTTACTATACTCAACCAAAGATAATTTCCTGACTAGTGGATAACACAAATATATAGATTCACTTCATTTTATTCTGGGTTTCGTATCAGCATTTAATTGACATAACCACCAGCATTCCCACCTTTTAAACACTTAAAAATTCCATCAGACCTTGCAAGCATTAGTAAATTTTTTAACTACTGTGTGTTCTTGCTTGGTAAGTTGATTGACTGATCTTCACAATTATCACCACAAGTATTAAGAGCAGCAGCCACGATGGCAATACTTAGCTCTGGTCCTTTTTCTTTTTTATTCCTAAACATTCTAGGCATCTGCCTTGTTAACCTCACTTCCCAGTACTGGTGTTGCCAGATTTCTGAACAGAAGCAGCACCCTTACCTGTGAATTTTGGTTCCATTTTTGGTCTTCGGTGAACTTGCACTGTGATTGGAACCGCAGAGACGACTGACTGATGATTCGTTTTTGAGCCTTCTTAACTTTATTACATTTACTGAGATTTTTTTAAGGTATTCTAACTTCGAGTTATCCTGGTTTGTAACTTCTTTTACGATTTTGACTATCAATCGTCTGTCACTGAGATTTCAGCCTTATTTTGTTTCCTATTTTCTATGATTGTTTGAGAAAAGAAAATCAATTATTGTCTTCTCTAGAACTTCTCTATGTATGTCCTGTGGCTGTCACAACAATCACTTCTTGATCTGTTGTAAGGTCAAACATAGGGCCTGCAATGTTGAACAGTTATCACCCCTCCAGGGTGAGTATCATAATTTTACAATAGTCTGCCTTTTTAATTGTTTTTCAAGTTTGGATAACACTAAGTAGGAAAAATTAAAGTGATTATAAGATTCCTTAAATTTCACGGTGACTCTGATGTTAATTAGTTTATGGAAACTTACAAATTGCCCTAATTTTAAAAAGTAATTCCTTGTTCAAAAGAATTTTTAAAAATCGATTACTAGTATATAAAATGTCTGACTTAAAAACAACTGCCTGATTGAATCTTAAACTATTGGAAAAATCTAAGAAAAAAACTAAAAAGTTTAGTTGCTGTTCAGGTAAACATCTTATTAACTTATTTCTCAGCTAAGAGATAGTAAGAAATTAAACCTCATTCAATGTTAAGTTCTTTTGTATACATGTAAGAAGTTACTAAATTTACATAAAACATATCTAATCAAATAGATAAATTAAAAATTAGGGTAATGTTATGACTTTTCCATGAATTTATCATTGTGTAAAATTGTGAAGATTATGTGAAATTGGTTTAATTTCTCAAAGAATCCTAAATAAAATTAACAAATTAAAGGGTTTTTTTATATACCAGAGGGAACTGTTACTTTAATGTTTTGAAAATGTAAACCTATGTTCAACTAAATTATTTTCATCTTAAGTAATTGAAACATTATACCATTCAGAAACAATTCCATGTTTCCTTTCTTATTTCCCGGTCCCCTGACAAACACACTTCTATCCTCTGCTTCTGAGTTTGACTATCGTTGCCTCTTAGAGGTGGAATCATGCTGCATGTCTTTCAGTTACTGGTTAATTCCCTATCAAAATGTCCTCTAGGTTTAACTGTGTTGTTACAAATGAAGGAATTTTCTTTTTGAAGATGAAACAATATTCCATAACATATTTATAGAAGATTGTCTTTATCCATTCTTCCATCAGTGGTCATTTTCATTGTTTCTACTTCTTGGCTGTTGTACATAATTCTACAAAAAACATGGGAATACAGGAGCTTCTGTTTAGAGATCCTAATTTAAACTTCTGGAGGTATACCAAAAAGTAGAATTGTTATATATTTGTTCTTCTTTTAATCATTTAAGGAATTTCCATACTTTTTTCATTCTGACTACAACATTTCACATTCTCACTAATAATAGTGCTTAATTTCTTACAACTTCACCAACATTTATATCAGTAACCCTCCTGCCAACAGTGAGGTAATATCTCAGTTTAGTTTTGATATAAATTACCTGATAATTAGTGACGTTCAGCATCCTTTCATATATCTTTTTTTAATTTTTTTTAATTTTTAAATTTTATTTGTTCTAATTAGTTGTACATCATAGTAGAATGCATTTATACATTTTGATAGATCATACATAAATGGAGTGTAATCTCTTATTTTTCTGATCATACATATTGCAGGAACACATTGATCATGCAGTCATACATGTACATAAGGTAATAATTTCTGTAACTTTTTGATGTTATGTATGACTTGTTTGAAGAAGTGACTATTCAAATATTTTTCCCACACAATGCTGTAAATTTTCTTTAAAAAGTTTGTTCATTGCCCATTTTTGATAAATTGTTTGTAGTTTATTATTTCTTGTGCTTATTTATTTATTATTGTTACTAAGATAGGGAGTTAATACTACTTATCTGATTTTATCTTATAAATATTTTCGCCTATTCTGTAGGTCATCTTTTCACTCTCTTGATTGTTCCCTTTGCTGTTCAGAAGCTTTTTAATTTGATGGAATCCCATAAATCTATTTTCATTTTTTGTGGCAGTGGTTTGGGTGAAAAATTCAATAAATCACTGACAAGAATAATATTAAAAATTTTTCCCCTGTGTTTTCATCAAGAGTTTTCAGTTTTAGGTCACACATTTAAGTTTTCAATTAATTTTAGGTGGATACTTGTGTATCACATAAGGTAGTGGTTTAATGGCAGTGGCTATTCAGTTTTAAGGTTAATTTCATTTCAAATTCTCTATTTTATTTTAAAACCATCAAACATTTTGTTATTTTTTTTAATTAAAGAAAGTTTCTAAGGCCATCAGAATTCCTAGGAAATGAAAAAATACATATTACAATTATTTTTACTTACATATTATATATATTTATATATAATATTTCATCTATAATTTTACTTGTATTCTGACAGTATTCTTAAATATTACATAGAATTATCTAAAAACTTAAAATGGTAATTCATGTAACATTTGTAGATTAAAGAACTAATTCTATTTCAGAATAAAATGTGAAGCCTTAAATAATATTCTAAACTTGTCAAGATGACTATATGATTAAATATATACATTATGACAGAAACTTAAATATCAATGGCTAAAAGGAAAATTATGAAGTTTGGAGCAAACCATGTATTCTTTATATATATTTCTTCTTCTTGTACTCTTAGGGTGTTTTAAATGAAACCGAAAGAGTTGTTTACTGTAGAAAGTTCTCATATTCTTGATCATTGCTTTACATTTATTCTATAATAATTTTTATTCTTGTATGTTAACTGATTAGTCAATAAAAGCAACACCTTTTTGTTATTTTTTACCCAATCTGAACTAATAATTCATTTGGATATTACTTTAATTTATGTTCCATATTAAAACCATTAAAATGACTTTACACAGTACTACTTTTAGGGTTTTCTCTGTATCTACCAGGTAAATCTGAGGAGTTTTTTTCTTTTTTATCAAAATAAACATACCAAGGTTATAAGATTTGTTTAGAATACTTGTTATTTAAGAAAATTAAAACTATGTGCAAAGACCTTTATTTTTCCTTTTGACAAACCAGGAATATTTAAGAAGTCTGACAAATCTAAAGAAAATTTTAGTCCCTTTAGCTTAATTATACATAGGCTGTATATTAGTTATGTGACTTTATTTTAGTGAATTTAAGAATGTTGATATAACACTTGCTTATGCATTAATTTTCTTAAAATACCTTTGTTATCCAAGTTTACTTTTATTAAAGGAAATAAATAATCACATGGTAGAAGTTAAAATCACTGAACTTTGCCAGTGTTCATTGTTTGGCTTTTATGCTAAGACAATTGTCCAGCACGCTTTGTGAATTTATTGGTATAATGTAGATAGTTATCATTTAGTTTCCTTTTGCTATGAATATTTATCAGGCCATCTCATTTTAAAAACACTTTTTGGTTATATACAACACCAGATACACCCTGACATACTCACAAAAGCATGGAATACAACCTGCACCAATTCAGTCTTCAGCACCCCCCTTTTCCCTCCGTCCACTTCAGCTGTCCCTCTTATATCTCTTCAATCCATTTACAGTTTTTGTTTGTTGATTTGTTTGCTTTGTTTAATTAGTGTCCTGTGGATAAACCTGATGGCAGGACTCACCATGCCACATTCACGCATGCCCATTCAAAAGTTCGAAAGGCTGGTCAGATTCATTCCACTGTGTTTTCCTTTTCCTGTGCCTTCTTCCTCCTCCTCAATTCCCTTCTTCTTTCTGCTCTACTGTATTTCCTCTATTTGTATAAAATTTCCTCTTCCCTTTTTTCCTTTTTTTGCTCCCCACCCCATAGCCTTATTTTGGATTAGCTTCCACATATCAGAGAAAACATTTGACCTTTCACTTTCTGAGTCTGACTTATTCCACTGAGCATGATAGTGTCCATTTCCATCCATTTACTATTAAATTTCATAATTTAATTATTCTTTATGGCTGAGTAATAATCTATTATATATGAACATACCCATATATATATATGTATATATAAAATGGAATATATATATCACATTTTCTTTATTCATTCATCTGTTGAATGTCACCCAAATTGGTTATATAGCTTGTTGATTGTGAATTGTGCAGCTATAAACATTGATGTGACTGTATCACTGTAGAATGCCAATTTTAAATCCTTTGGATATGTACTGAGGAGTGGGTTAGCTGGGTCATACTGTCATTCCATTCCTACTTCCATACTGCTTTCCAGAGTGGTTGCACTAAATTTCAGTTCTACCAACAATGGATGAGTATACCTTTTTCCACATCCTCATCAACATTTATTATTATTTATATTCTTGATAATCGTCATTCTGACTGGAGTGAAATAAAATCTCAATGTATTTTTTGGAGGGGAGGGGTGTACTGAGAATTGAACTCAGGGGCATTCAACCACTAAGCCACATCCCCTGCCCTATTTCATCTTTTATTTAGAGACAGGGTCTCACTGAGTTCCTTAGTACCTCACTTTTGCTGACGCTGGCTTTGAACACACGATTCTCCTGCCTCAGCCTCCGGAGATGCTGGGATTACAGGCTTGCACCACCATGCCCAGCTTCAAAATTATTTTAATTGGCATTTCCCAGATTGCTAGAGCATTGGACATTTTTTCATATATCTGTTGACCATTTGTTTTTCTTTTTTTGAGAAATGTCTATTTAATTCTGTTGCCTATTTATTGATTGGGGTTTTTCGTGTTAAGGTTTTTAAGTTCTTTGTGTATTCTGAATACTGAGGCTCTCTCTGAGAAGCAGGTGGCAGAGATCTTCGCATATTCTGTAGGCTGTCTCTTCATGGTCAAACTTGTTTCCTTTGCTGTGTACAAACTTTTTCATTTGATGTCATTCCACTTATTGATTTTTATTTTACTTCTTGTGATTTAGGACTCTAGTTGAGGAAAGTCAGTTTCTAAGCTGAAATACTGGAGTGTTGGATCTACAATTTCTTCTCACTGTTGCAGGGTTTCTGTTCTAACTCCTGGGTTTTTGATCCACTTTTGTGCAGGGAGAGAGATAGATGTTAAATTTCATTCTACTACATAAGGATTTTCAGTTTTCCCAGCACCATTGTCTCAATGTGCTACCTTTTCTCCAAAGTTTGTTTTTGGCACTTCTGTCTAGTATGAGATTATTGTATTTATATGGGTTTGTCTCTGTGTCTTCTAAACCGTTGCAGATCATCTTATTTTAACCATCATAGTTTGTTTTTGGGTTTTATGCTTGTTTTCTTTCACGCCTTTTGTAACCTTCTCAGGTCTTCTTTTGTACCTAAGTCAATTGATTTAAAAGAAATGCTTATAAACAGGAATACTGTATTGAACTAAATTTAGCAACTCGTTTTAATCATGTTTCAGGGCAAGATAGATTAAGGGAGGGATGGCGGTGAAAATTTTGCTTAAGTTGAACCAACAATCAACAGGAGCATTAATGTGCAAGATATCTAATCTATTGTGTTTTGTCACTGCTCTAATTAATCAGTTGAAGCTTCTAAAAGACTATGACTATTGAATAACCCTGAGATTACAAATTCTTACTGTACATAAACGGAAGACCTTTTACCAATCAAAGAACAGTGAAATTCATTTTATCCAACTATATACAGATCAATGTACTTGTTCCTTCCTTGCCAGGATATTCATTTTTAAAGCTTAATTAGCACAGCCTTCATGAACTCTCACTTTCTAACACTTAAAAACTGACTTTTTGCCCTCTGCAGACTACTTAGTAATTTTCTTTAATAACTAGGGTACTATTTTATGCAGTTAATACACTCAACTTTGTAAAAAATGTTATCTCTGGTAATGTGTCTTATTCGTTGTCAGAATATAACTGCAAACAAATTTAGGAAGTAATTATATCATTACTCTTAAGATATAGGGACATTTATAACTTATTATCTTTATTACTCTTTTTTAAAAAATGGTAACAATGAACCATAGTTCAGTTAATTAACTATTAATAGATTGTGACCTGCATTTATAAAAAAATGCAATGATGTAAATTCTTTGTTGCTTGTACAAGTTCTGGGATCACATTTATATTTGAATCTTTGTTCCAAACTCCAGAAACTCTGTAATCTTAAGAGTATACTTAAGACCTGAAACCTAAAACAGCATAGGTGATATTCATTTATAATGGTAGCCAACTCATGAAGTATTTTCGTGACTATATCAGAAAATTTGCAAAGCCTATTATAGTATATAAAGTTTAAACTCTTAGTAAATATATTTTTGATTGTTATCATAGAATCATCATCAATGTAATTAGTATAATTATTGACAATTAATTTTGAAAATCTTCTATAAATATTATCTTTAATTAGAAATGATTGTTTCCCTATGAAATCACACATAAACCACAAAAATGATTGATTTAAAGAGTTTTAAGTAAGTTTCATAATGGATTAACACTTTGCTGATAAATTTGTGAGAATATAATGAACTTATCTGAATATAGAAGGTTTTTCTTGAGTGTATATTCAAACCTTTTACTGTCCCTTGGGGATCATACAGAATTTCTCTGATCTTTGTATAATTATTTAATAATAAATTATAAATGAAAGAATTATACTTCCTTTGACATTAATGGGGAATGATTTTCCATAGTAGTAACAAGATATATGATAAGTCATTCTGAATTTTTTCTTACTATAAAGCATGTTATATCTGTTGTTCAGGATGCAATATATGTTGTTCCTAATGTGTTTTTTTCTCTGTGAAAGTCAGATATTTAATGAAACTTCTAGCAAGTTGCATACTTGTTAATATTTTCTATTAAGTGGGTAATGGCAAAAATATTTAGGTAAGTTGACTAAAAAGATACACAATTATTTGCAAAGTTATTGAAACTAGATAACATGTTAAAACAGGTTAATCCATTTGTAATATAGTCAAAGACAAAGCAAATGATTAAGTACAAAATCAGTTTTAAATACAAAGAGTTTGACTAAATCAAATCAGTTGATGAAATTACTCAATTTACACATGAAGCAGATGGAAAGTTCCAGTGGTTGAATGAATAATGTAACCTGAATCCTAAAAGAAGATGACTCTAGATTTATCTTACAAATACATTTCTAGTCATATGTTTTCTAGGAACATAAAATATTGACAATAGATATGGAGCTTACCCTATATATTTTCTGTCAATGACTTGTGAAATATTGTCTTTACTCTCATTATATCTGTGAATTAATGCTTTACATTTCACTTAAGTACAAAAACAGACAACTCTGAAAACATATTGTAGAAGCAATTTTGAAAATTAAACCACAATTAGGTTTTTCATATTAGAATCATGTAAAATGTTGATAATGTAACATTCCTTACCTTAGGATTTCAAACTTAATGATGTTTTGCCTTTATTATGGTGAGAAAGTGATATGCATTCAGTAGAAATCATATTTTGAAAGTTGATCTTTTTCCAGGCTAGTGATAAGCATTAGTAGTATCTAAGCTCCCAACCATAGCATCTTAAGGGAAAATAACCCATGTGCTGGAGTGTACTGTACTGCTAACCTATGGTGTTTGGTAGGTTAAACACATTTTTTGTTTTTGACATTTTCAATTTACAATAGGAATATCAGTATATAACTCCATCCTAATGAGAAATTATAATCTAACTTAGGTTTTCAAACCAACTTTTAAAAAATATAATCATTGTTCCATTTTGTTAAAATATTGCTTAATATGATATTTTACAAATGTTTGCAACACTAAATAAACTGATTTTGGCATTTTAATTTATCCATCACAACTACAAAAAATCCCTAAGACACATGACTTTTTCTTTCTTTCTTTTTTTCTTTCTTTCTTTCTTTTTTTTTTTTTTTTTTTTTTGGTTGGTGGTCTTGTATTTAAGACTGCTTAGTGGGTTTGAGATTCATGAGCTGTTTCAAGTATCTGCAACCTGTAAAGCTTTCATTATTTTCCCTACTTATTTCGTAGCTTAAAGGTTAATGAAATGTTTCTGCCATGGACTTAAGGAATCAAAAGCACTCTCAGCTATATTCTTCATTGTTTGAAACAACTAAGTTTCTACAGCAACTATTTTATCTAACTCATTTTATCTAACTCTGTATCTTAAAAAGAATATTAATTTAATTGTATTTATGCACATTGACTAAATTGTGAGACTCAATATAAAATTTCTAAGTTATCACTTAGGTGAAGTTAACTTTGTAAATAATTACTAACTCAGCAATAAACCAATATAATTTTAAATATCTTTTAAGGACCACTCAAGAACTAAAATGCTAACAGTCTAGAAAGAATAGTAATTGCACTTCCATTCAAATACACAGAATCTTATAAGATAAATTATAGAGTAGAGAACTTTTATTAGGTTTTGATGTTGAATCAACTTAGTTCTAGGCAAATGTTCCAATATTTATATAACCTTTTAAATATATTAAGGTACAGTCCTTCCATTTTCATGCTATAAAATCATCATAAAGTCATAATTGTGTTGTTATTTAAATAGTAATGAAATATTTAACTTAATTTATTTCAAAAATTTTCAAATTCACTTTTTCCACTTCTTTTTCCTTTCTTTGTAGGCAAAGTCAAAAAGAAAGTGCCCACTAATACTGGGAATAAGAAAATGATGCCCACTTTCAACACCGCTATTCAAAATTGTAGTGGAAGTTCTACTTGGGGCAAATAAAATAATATGATATCCCAATAGAAAAAGAAGACATAAAAATGTACACATTCACTTTTTTTGTGAATGAGCCTATGTGTAGACAGATCCCCCAATATCCAGAAGTAATCATAATCATCAAGAAACAAATTCACTAAAGTTGCAGGGTTCAAGATACATTTCTATACATCTATAACAATATGAAAAGTAAAATAAGAAATTAATTCCATTTACAATACTATCTAAGTATCAACAAATTTAACCAAGGAAATGAAAGACTATTCAATTGAAAACTCCAAATAATTGCTTAATGAAATAAAAGACTTAAACAAATGGACCCATATTCAGGGGAAGGGATAGTTAATATTTTATGATGCCAAATACCCAAAGAGATATGCAGATTCAACCCAATGAAGATAAAAATTGAAACAATCTTTTCTGAAAAAATATAGAAAGTTGATCCTCAAATTATGTGAAAATCAAGACTACTCAAGTAGTCAAAATAATATTGGAAAAGAAGAAAAAGAGGATTTACACTTCACAACTCATAAATGTATTATGAAGGAACACCAATCAAAACCATTAGGTACTAGCATATTGGTAGGTATAGAAGCCAATTCAGTAGAATTGAGAAACTGGAAATAAATCTATGTGTTTATGGACCATTGATATTTGAAGAGGGATACAAATGCATTCAATGGGAAAAGAACGGTATCCTCAACAGGTGTTCGAACACTCGAATTTCCAGTGCAAAAAATGAAATTGGACCCCTACTTAACTTTATAAAAAAATTAACTAAAAGTGAATCAATAACATAAAATATAAGATCTAACTAAAACTTTTAGAAGAAAATATAGGGATAAGAGTTCATGTCTTTAGATTTGGTGATAAAATCTTGGATATGATAAAAAGTATAAGCAAAAAAATAGAGGTATTAGAATTCAATTAAAAGTTTTGTGCATCAGAAGATGTTAAGATAGTAACAAGACAAACATCAGGATGGTATAAAATATCTATAAATCACATAACTCTGAAAAACTTCATATCCAGAATATATACTCCTAAGGCTCAACAATAAAATAATATGTGACCCAATTTAAAATGATCTAAGGACTTGTATGTACATTATCCAAAGAAGTTATGCAGTAGCCAATAAACACATGAAAGTGTGCTCACATCATTATTTATTAGGCCAATGCAAATAAATACTGCAATTAGACCCCTTCATACTCACTATGATGGCCATAATTTAAAAAGAAATACTGGCAAAAATTGAAATATTTTCACATTGCTGGTAGCTATTCAAAGTGGTATAGTCACCATAAAAAGAGTTTGACTATTTATCCAAATCATAAATAGAGGATTACTAAATAAATGACCTAAAGAATTCTACTCCTTGGTATAAACCCAAATAATTATGAACAAGGACTCAGATACTTGTATGTCACTGCTAATTGTGACTTTATTAACAATAGTCAAAAAGTGAAAGCAACCCAAGCATGATCAGCAGATGAATAGGTAAATAAAACACAGTGTATACATACAGTGGAATATTATGCAGACATAAACAAATGAAGTTCTTATATGTGCCACAACATGGAAAAATATTCAACACATTATTCCAAATGAAATAAGACAAGGACAAGAGGGCAAATATTTTGTGATGGACTATATGGACAGGTAAATTCATGAAGACAGAAACAAATGAGTTTCTCAGATGCTGGGGTTGGAAATGGAAAATTATTATTTAATTTTATGGTGTTTATATTTGAAGTAATAAATGTATTTCAAAAGAAATAATAGTAATGGTTTACCAACTTTGAGAAGGCAATTAGAGCCCTGAACTATAAACTTTAAAGTGGTTAAAATAAAAAATTGTATTCTACATATAATTAAATCATCTTAAAAATATAAAATTCTAAAAAATACCAATCTAGCAAATTCAAAATAATAGTTGCTCAATAAGCAGAAACAGGTGTCTTCTAAAAAAAAGCATCATTTTACCATTAGAATTAGAATGCAGTTATACCTTCCTGTTTTATAGCACTGTATGTACTATTGTCTTTGAAATTACTTATTCCTAGTAAAAGTGCATATCTACCTCTAAATGAAAATCCTATTACATTTTGTTGGGAATATGCATAGTAAAAGGATTAAATGTCTTAGAAAATTTTGAAGGAGAAAATAAATGGAGAAGGAAGTGAGAACAGAATTAATTTAATGATTTTCCTGGAAGACAAGAACACATGAAACCTAATACAAAGATTAGTATAAGAAACAGCCATTTTTGTTATAACAGGATAGATACTATACACATATAAAAGGTATGTTTATACATTTGATTTTCAGAGGCAGTGAGTACTTGTCTTATTGAAAAAAAGAAGAGAAAAAATAGATATTGAAGCATATGAGCAATCTTTGAAAGAGTTGAAATTGAATGAGGATTAGTTGACCAGATATATTGCCTAAAATTGAAGTGAGGAATAATTGCTTTAATTTTATGATGCTCATTTCATACTGGGAATAATATATTCTAATAATTTATGCAGATTGATATCAGATAGCTTTATTCTTCATATTAGTGTAATATAAAAGGGAAGAAAAGAAAGGCCTTTAGAATAATGAAAAATCTTGAGCTGTGAAACATTGAATAGAAACTGAAAAAAGGAGCACACTAGGAGAGAAGAGGATTTTTGCAATGGGAGATAGTATATTTAATGAAAATCAGAGAGTAGGAGTAATGGAACAAAGGAGTTATCAGGTGGGAAAAGAGGGAGTTACGGATTTTAATATTAGCATGCTTGATCTTCCAGCATAAACAATTTAGGTACAAAAAGACATACCTTATTGAGTGGGTTTCTGAAATGACAGGAAGGAATAGTCATTGGAAATGAGTAGTTTGAGAACTGAGATTTGGTATTGGGTGTATCCACAAGAAGTTGTTAGAAGGATTAGGACAGAAGCCTGGACAGAGGTGAGCTCTGCAGGATTTTTGCTGAAGTTTTAAATGTTTGATTGAGAATTCTGATTTTGAATTTCAAAAAATTTTAACATCAAGTAAAGAAGAAATCATTAAAATTGAACAATATGATCTCAAAATGAGTAGAATAGTTTTCCTGGGGTGGGGCAAAAAGGAAATGCAAGGGTTATTTTAAACTGCTTGTCTTTTGTCCTCCAATACCATATAACAGAATCCATGACATAGCACAGACCAGTCCCCCCAAAGCCTCTCTCTCTCTCTCTCTCTCTCTCTCTCTCTCTCTCTCTCTCTCTCTCTCTCTCTCTCTCCCCCTCTCAGATATAGTTACTAATATGTAATTTTTAATTCTGCATTGGTATTTATGTGTTATGCTATATCTTTCTACATGTTCGAGCACTTGCATTTTAGTCTACTACACTTAAATCTAAGTTACTAACTCATGATCATTTTAATTTTGAGTCAAGAAAATAATAATCTAGCTAATTTTATTTAGGTCTTATCATTTCCTGATTCAAGTACATGATATCCTGATTGAAATTTACCTATTTGGACAAAATTTAAGAAAGTCATTTGGATTCTTCTCCCCTCATTATGACTCCACCTATCCTTCAAATGAATAAATTTTTTTTTCTTTTTGCCATTAAGAAGAGAGGGCTAATAATTCTAAAAAGTACTACTAATATCAGGTGATAATTATATCAACATAAACAGTTGTTCTCATCACCTAAATTAAAGATACTTGCATTAGAAAAATCCTAAATAGTATGTGCAATAACTTTAAGGAATTAATCCTTAAAGTACAATTCTTAGCTTGTGAATTGCTCAAATCGCACAAAAATAACATTCACAATTGGCATAACAATCTTCTTACCATTCTTGACTACACAGTTAAAGATGGATTATAGATATAAAAATAATCACATCTTCTTGCTGTAAATTCTTTCATGAGAGGTAGATAAGTATTTCTTGAGTCGGTTCATGGCTTGTCTGCAAATTAATGTTTCCATGAATGGGAAACCTTACCCTGATAATGAGTGCTTTGTTATTATTTTTTTCTTAAATTTCATTTAATTTAAAATCTTCAAAAGGACTTAATATCAGAAAGAAAAAAATGCAATTCCTTCATTATATAGATCCAATATTTAGTCTTATATCTATATCTGCACTTGAGGTTCTTCATTCAATAATTCCAGTTTTTATTTTTTTCCTTGAAATTCATAAATGGTTTTCTTAGCTTTGTATTAGACATCTGCAATTAGGTGAGTCACAAGAAAAACACATATAATTCTCCAACTTTCAAATCTTTATATTCCCATGAAAATCTGCTCCTTCTCCAGCATTCTAAGTCACACTAAGTGAATGATACTACACTGACAGAAGTTGAGTCACCATTAATATCTTTAAATTTCCATGTTCTAGCAGAAAATTGATCATTAAGTTTTATTAATACAACACTTATTGCTATCAGAGAAAAAACATACAAAACACTTCACTTCAAATAAATATATGAAAGGTAGATAGAAAAACAAGAACAGAGAAACATCAGACTTAAGAAACAAGTGTGGGGCTGGGGATATAGCTCAGTTTGTAGAGTACTTCCCTGTCAAGCACAAGGCCCTGGGTTCAATCCCTAGCACTGCAAAAAAAAAAAAAAAAAGAAAAAAGAAACAAGTCTGTAATGTAATATTCCAGAAAAAGTTGAGCATTGTGGAAAAAAATTTAAGTGGGACTGCAAATACTTCTATGCAATTAAAGAAATATACATATTATAAAAACTCCAGTTGCTAATATGTTATTATTTCACTCATATGCTATTTGACCCTTTCAAAGACAGTAATCATCTTAAGATGATCATATTGCATATTTTTATTCTTATCTTTTTGTTTGAGACAGAAGTGAAAAAGAAAAATAGAGATACATACAATTGTTTAAATGTCCTTACTTTATCTAGTTGAGGTTTCAGAACAATAGTGCCTCATTTCTTGTCCAAGAGATGTGTTTGCAACTGACACAAAACCTCAGCCTTTATTTATGTTTCTCTTCAGTGTAATTGGTCTGAACAATACATCTTTCTCTTCCATCCTTGTTCATTAGGTATTGGTTCCTGAGAAGAAAAGAGTCTTTCTTGCCAAAAGAGCAAAGTGTTGTTTGTTATGTAGACTTTTTATTGATCATAAATGAAAGGTCTCCTTTCTACTGTTTTTGTTGAAAAGTTCCTTGAATAGAAAATCAATTTATCCCTTCTTAAACAGATGCTACTTTAGTTTTTGAATGAACAAACTGAAAAATTATGCAATATTTATTTTTTTCCTTAAACAATGTATTTCAAGTAAGCATGCTATATTTACAGATAGGTCTGCTTTGCTAAGCAATTGTTCAAATAAATTGATTTAAAGAAAAGCTTCTTTGGAGGTTTACAATAAAGTCTTTCAATAGTTCTGTCTGTGAATGAATTGCTGAATAAATGTGCTTCTGTAAAATAAAATGAAAAAAGTGATATATTCCATTCTTTTGCTTTATTTTAGTTCAGTATGACAATGGACTCTTGTCCTAATGAACAAGACAATATAAGTGCCCCAGTCTGTTAAATAAAACAAAAAAGGCTATCTTTGTAGTATAATCTCTATATCAGTGGAGGAAGTTATCTTTGCTTCATCCACCCATCTATCATCTAAATACCAACACATTATAAATACCCACACATTATAATATTTGATAGCTTTTTGTCCTTAGGTGCATGTGCATAAAATTAAACATAACAACTTCCTAACTCATAAAAACCAATTATTTGAAATTCAAACATTTCCTTTTAATTCAATTTGACAGGCATTTACAGATTCTAATAAGAGTAACAGAGAGAAAGCAGGATGGATAAAAACATTTATCAAGTGCCAATTTTAAGTTATTCACTGAGATAAGATTACAAACTGCATACATCGGTAACAACCCAATAGATATTGCCTATAATGTACATTTTTTAAATGATCATGATTTTTGTCCTAGTAAACAATTCTTTATCACTATAACACATCATCACAAATAATTCTACTCTAACCAAGAAATATTTTACCCTAAACTCAGGTAAGCACTGCCTATTATTTTATAGATCTCTACTGTATTATTTACCTTTTTCATGGCTGTGAGTAAAAGATCAAACCAGAACAACTGTAGAGAGCTCACAGTTTCAGCGCTTGTAGTCCACAGAAGTCTGGCTCCATTTCTTGGGGCTTAAGGTGAAGTTTAACATCATGGTGGAGTGTATGGCAGAGGGAAGCAGCTCACATGAGTTCAGGAAGGAGAGAGGAATGGAGGGAGGGAGAGAGAGAGGGAAGGAAGGAAGGAGAGGGAGAGAGAAAGAGAAAAGGAGAGGGAGAGAGGGAATGAAGGAGAGAGAGAGAGAGAGAGGGAGAGTTAGTTCACTCTCCAAATACAAAATATATACCCCATGGCCATACGCCCAATTCCCACCTCCTTCAGCCACACCCTACCATTTCAGTTACTAGTCAGTTAATCCCTATTAGAGAGATTAAATCACTGATTGGATTAAGACTCTTACAACCCAATTATTTCTCCTCTGAACCTTCTTGCATTGTTTCACCAATGAGCTTCTGGAGGACATCTCACATCTACAGAGTTTCATTAATACTGTAGAGGAAAACAGTATTCATTGAATATGTCAATAAAAGTATAAACACTTATCTGAAGAATGGTGGGTATAGATTAAACTTGTGCCCCACTAAAAATGCACCTCTTTTTGATGCTCGTTTCATGCCACTAACGTTTTGGCCTTTTTTATTAGAAAATTAGAGTTATACATAGTAGTTGGATTCATTTCAACAAATTATATATACATGGAGTTTGATAATTTACAAGTGATCACTGTGTTAGCCTCTAGGTGACTTTCAACCTCCAGTCTGTCACTTTCCAAAAAAGTATATTTTTTGCACAGAAATTCTTATATCATACAAACCTAACCATGTTACACCTAATTCAATTCTTTCAATGACTGTAAGGTTAATAATTCTAAAAAATACTACTAATATCAGGTGATAATTATATCAAAATAAACAGTTCTACATGCTGTTCATGGCTCTCCACAACTTTTTTTTGCTTAATTATGGTACTACTTTCTTGGTAGTTTCTTCCATGTAGCCAACATTTACATCCTACCAAAATCCTTCCATATTTTTTTGATTTATCATACTCTCTCATTCTTACTTCTGTGACATTTCACCTAAATTCCAATAATCCTTTAATACTCCAATATTTTATAGTCTTCCTTTCACCCCTTGAAACAGAATTTGTTCTTCTCCTGTGAATCAATGATTCAGTCTTAGTGTTTTGTTGTTGTTGTGGTTTGTTGTTTTGTTTTGTTTTTTGTGGTGCTGGGGATTGAATGCAGGGCCTTGTGCTTGACAGGCAAGCACTCTAGGAACAGAGTATTATGGGGTGCAACTTAAGAACAGATCGATCACCAGTGATGAGAATCAGGGCTGAGCCTGATTTCCCTGTTGTGAAGATTAAACACACGAGAAGCGCTGAGGCAAGTGTAGAAAGCAAGATTCATTTAAAGGATAGAAGAGAGAGAGACTTCTCTGAAGAGAATGGCCCCAGAGTTGGGTGTTGGAGGAAGTGGGGATATCCTTCCCTTTTTATACATTTTGGATTTCCTTTGTTCTCATGCCCTCTCTTCCCCACCTCTTGCTTGTGTGACTAGTTGACCAAAAGGTGGGCCAAAAAGATTCATGATCCAAGGGCAGGAATGAAGCCACCTTGGGGTACAGGCAGGAAGGGATCTGTTCAGGGGGCATTCATTAATAGCTCCTTGCAAAGAGGAAAAGTTCCCCGGAGGGCAGGTATCCTTGACAACAGGTTGGAGGAGGGGAAGTGCTCTGGAGTTATTAGCATTCTATTTCCTCTTGACTCAGCCCCTATCTTCCTGATCTGAACATTCATTACCTATACTGATGGTCCCTTTGCTCCCACTCTCCCCCACTAGCTTCCACTGTTGCAACTCTTTGTGACAAATTCTCTTTCCTGTCAGGATCCTGGCTCTTAATCACTCGAATATACTACATGGTTTAGGGTTTGCTTTAAGAATGTCTGGGAAAATTGATAGCAGAGGGTCAATAAACCAACACTATGAGGAGTATTTCAATAAAGCACCATAAGACATTGGAGACACACATAGCACTCTTTTGTAGTCTTCTAATGGAATATAAGGCAAAGGACATGCAGTGCTTGCCACTTTGAAACTAGGAATTGCACCCTGGATCCTTTTTGCCTGAGAACCTTGGTTAGATTGGAAACTATGGGACACACAGGGATTCTGTCCATGCCTGATCATATGAGGTGCTGCATAAAAAAGTGCAGAGATGTTGTGAAATATTTGACATAAACCTGAAAACCCTGGAAAAGCTCTTTATACAAACAACAAAATTATTTTTCTCTTATGCATTTTTTAAGAACCGTATAACTTGAAACTTGATAAGAAAGCAAGCCTTAAGAAAAAAAATAATCTTACTAATGTACTTACTGATGCCACTAAACCTTATTTATATTAACACATTATTATGAGTCAGAATAAAACAGTGCAGCTTTTTCCTATATTTACATGTAGGCCCTATTGGTAAGCACTATTTACTATAATGATGTCATGAAATAATAAGTTTTACCAAAAAAAAATTTAATTCCCTTTTTGTATACTTTTAAAATACAGATTTCAATAATTCTTAAAACTAATCATCACCTCCAATGTATAAGTCTGCTGATGGCGTTATCATTTACTTAAAATCATTTAATCACTTACTTTTGGAGAGATAGTGGTAAGGGTCCTATGAGAGTTCAAATTCTTCTAAAGAATTCGAAATGAAGATTAATGCTATTACTCAGATATTTAATGATTTTCTTTTACATATGATAAATTTGATAAAACAATATTCAAATCTTGGCATTCTTGTGGTTACTATTTCCAATGAAATTGGTTTGCTAATCTAAAATCCTGATTTTTTATACTAATGAAAATTAATATTAATCTCTTCACTTTTCCATTAGAGACAATAGAATTTCTTCAGTACTTTTATGCTCTTTTATATTATCATAGTGCTGATATTCGATTTACAATCAGTAAGTGTTCAACAATAGTTATTTGTTGCACTAAAAGTCAATTAGTGTAACAAATTAGTGTTTGATGCTCTTGTTGGCTTTATTTTGGGGGTAATGGGATTAAACCCAGAGGTGCTTTACCACTGAGCTACACCTCCAGTTCTTTTTACTCTGTGAAAGACTCTGGATGAATTTGATACAGGGTCTTGATAATTTGCTGAGGGTCTTACTAAGTTTCCCAGACTGGCCTCAAACTTGGCAATCCTCCTGTCTCAGTCTCCTGGTCACTGTGATTATGTGTTTGCTTTTCTTCAAATGCTAAATGGAGACTGTTAATTTAGTCTGACTGACCTATCTTTATCTCTAAGATTTTCCTTTTCCTTTCCCTCTTCTCTTCTCCTCATTCTCATTCTCCATGTATATAAAGAGAAAGAAAAAGAATTCTCTCTCTTTTGCTCTCAGTAACTTGAATCTAATTTTGTATGTTATCTATATCATTTAGATATAGTCTTACTGTCAAATAGTATTTTGTATATTGTTTTTATACAAAAATTCAATTAATTTAGTTCTTACTGTAGTAGTTTAAAAAGTGGCATAGCAATCATTGTCATATTTGATAATCCACTCTCTTGATATATATTTTTTCATCATTTTTTAGAAATTAAATTATAAGTTGTCTTCAATTTTTTTAAAATTGATCTCTATTATTAAACATTTTCAATAATTACTTATTAGTAACATTAAAAATGGGACAACAAAGTTGGGGGTGTAGCTAAGTAGTAGACCATTTGCTTAGCACTCTTGAGATCCTGATTTCAATTCTCAGCACTGAGAAAAAAATGAGAACAGAAAGAAAATTATGGTGTGTCTATGTGTACGTGTGTGCTTACACATGTTTCTCTCTATATTTACGCATCTACATTATCACATGGTTCTAAACATACTTATTTATGAATAATCATTTATAAACACTCAAATATAATGTAAATATTTTATGAAAAACTTTAAAAAGAAACTCTGCATTGACATTTTTATGATGAATTTGGAAAAACTAAGAACGCTTTATAAGTGTGAATTTTTATTATGTATGCAGAGAAAAAGATCAGCAAAATATAATCAAATGTTTTTATTGGTGGCATAGAGGTGCATAGCTGTAATTCTAGCTACTTGGGAGATTGTTAGTGAGATCATAACTAATATTTTTTTTATCAAGGAAAATAATTTGGGTTATGGAAGGCTTCATGGAGGATATAAAGCTGTAGTTAGAATTGAAGAATATAATTTGGACCCATGATATTGAGGTAAAGGGAAACTTTTTGTTATTAGCAAAGTACTTATTTTTTAGTAGTGGGGATTGAGCCCAGTGGCGTTTAATGACTGAGCCACATCCCCGGTCCTCTTTTATACTTTCGTTTAGATACAGGGTCTTGCTGAGTTGCTTAGGACCTTGAAAAATCACTGAGACTGACTTTGAACCCATGATCCTCCTTCCTCAGCCTCCCTAGATATAAGTGCAAGCGTTCCCAGTCAGCAAACTGCTTTTTAAAACATTATTTATTTAAAGGAAGGTAAGGGAAAATCATGGAAGGAAAAGCACCTTAGATGAGTAACAACTGGCACGTCAACATGGAGTTAAGTTTGACTAAACTACCAAGATACCAAGATACCCAAACAGAACCAAGAAGAAAATGTTTGAGTGGGTCAGTTGATATCAAATTGTAGAAAATTGTGAATGATAGTCTAAGAATTTGAAACTTTTGCTTGACTAAGACAGAATTGTCATTTCCCTCATGTTCTCATTTTTGCCTTCTAAGCTCCCTTAGTGCCTTACTTAGAAAATATTATAAATTCTTTCTCTGCCTCTTTGAGAAGTAAATCTACAACCCAGAAATGGCTTCCTGAAGGATATAAGTGCTGTTCCTTTAAAATGTGATCATAAAAGGAGATAATGGCCCCATTTCCCAGTCCAATTTCAATAAGTAGTAAGCAATAAT
This sequence comes from Sciurus carolinensis, assembly GCF_902686445.1. Lineage (NCBI taxonomy): Eukaryota > Metazoa > Chordata > Mammalia > Rodentia > Sciuridae > Sciurus > Sciurus carolinensis. Next base: position 57,369,027 of record NC_062217.1, on the reverse strand, counting down.
TCGCAAACACAGATGGCCTGGTCCCAGTGACCAATGCTTGCACTGTCCTGTCTTCTAATACTTTTTCTCTCAGCATTTGAAAAATTTCCTACCTTTAGTTTTAGTGAATTTCATTTTCATTTCTTTTCCTACTACAATAGTCTTGATATTAAGATTGTTAAGTTACCTTATAAAGTCTGTTAACTCCAAATGAAGCAATTTAAAATAAAATAGTATATGGAACAACAAAAAAAGTTGATGCCAGTAATAATATGAAGATAAGATTTAAGGGAAGACCAGTCAATTATTTCCTCTCAATAAAGGGAAATCTAGTGTACAGTCAGGGTATCAAGGGCAAATTTAGGTTTTAAGGCTTCTGTTACCTAAAATGTTTCCAGACAAAATCAAACATGACTAGCATGAACTAAAGGCTCGAAGTTATCAGTTTTGGTTTCACTTACTGCATTATGAGGATCAACTTTTGGTTAATTGGTAAATAAGGGAAAGTTTATCTTTTATGCTGCTTCAATTCTCTCTCTTTTTTTTTATCTGCCTATCCTTGGATTGGTCCACTAATGTCTCCTCATCTTTAATGTGTAATCCCTTCTACTCCAGCTCTCCGAAGTCTTTGAGGCATTCCTTTTTTTTTAATTTAATTTTTTAATATTTTTTGTTCTAATTAGTTGTACATGACAGTAGAATGCATTTATACATTTTGATAGATCATACATAGAGTGTAATTTCTCATTTTTCTGATGGTACATATTGCAGGATCACATTGGTCATGCTGTCATATATGTACACGAGGTAATAATGTCTGTTTCACTCCACTATCATTCCATTTCCTATATCCCCTCCCCTCCTTTCACTCCTTTCTACCTTATATAGCATTCCTTTTTGCCTTCTGAATAAACAGTCTTGTTATATATCCTGTTTTCCTGATTTACTTTAGCTCTATTTTAATGATATAAACCTTCTAAAATTTACTTCTCAGTAAAGGATTTGCATTTTTACTGAGACATGTTAGACAAAACACCCAAAGGAATGATTCTCAAATAACAGCATGGTACGAGGGGATATGAATACATTTGGGCAGTGAGATTGCCTGTTACCTCTCAATCCAACCAGCAGATATGTATTTACACTACCCTTGAGAATGGCTAATCCTATATGATACTGAAGACCATTCTAAAGCCTATTCAATCATAGTGTTGAATCTTGCTTAGCCATGTAGTATGTAGCTCTCTTTTTCAGTGAGTACACCTGCTTCCACAAGTGGTTGCATTTTCTTATATCCCAGGTCTCTTTGGGTCGGGATGAATCTGAAGAAAAGACTAATAAGGAGGAAATCAGATGAAGTCTATAGTACGTGCCTTTATGCATGAAAAATTAGGACATGCATAAGTTCTGCTCTGTAAAATAAGGCACTCATTCTTGGTGGGAGAAGGGCACATTTCTCTTTAAGTCTTGGAAAAATGGTTTCAGAGTTTCAAGTCCTCTCCATAGCTCTGGGTCAGAGGTGATGCAGAATATCATGGTGGAAAGGTATGATGGAGAAAAGCAGCTCAGAACATGGCAACCAGGAAACATCAAGACTGCATATAGAAATATTTTAATGTTTATTCAATGCCTTGTAAATAACGAGTAATGTCTGTCTTCTAAAGTTAAGATTTCTCTTTTAAGTTTATATGGTCTTGATACAAAGGGCAAAATACTAAATAGTCAATATATTACCACATGCTTTATTCTTTCAGACATTTAATAAAAATAATATATTTAACTGTCAAAGGGAAACAAACACAGGTTTGTTTCTATCTTGACTATAGTTTAAAAAAAGGAAATTCTACCATTTCCAATAACATTAATGATCCTGAATGACATTATGCTAAATAAAATATATCAGACACTGAGAGACAAATAAAAATACTTTTTGGCCTCACTCATACATGAAATCTAAAAAAAAAAAAGAAAAAGAAATAAATCAAACTCCTAAAAATGAAGTAAAAGGATGGTTACCAGGGTGGGAAGTGAGAGAAATGGGGAATTTGTTCATCAAAAGGTGTATACTTATAGTTATAAAATGAATATTTTATGGAGATATAATGAACAGGATAATGACTATAGTTAATAATAATTCATTTTATATTTGAAATCTGAGCAAATTTTAAGCATTCTTACCACTCACACACATACACACAACTGTAAGAGGTAATAGATTTATTAATTAGGTTGATTGTGGTCATCATTTCAAAATGTGTACATTTGTCAAATCACCATTTTGTACACCCCAAACGTACACAATTTTTGTCAATTATACTTCAACTAACTAGTAAAAGAATGACAGTATGATTCAAAATATTTAATTCTTAATTCAAATAAATCATTATTTTCGTATTTTATTATTTCTGTATATAATTTTCATAACAATGTCTGGCTTACAATCATCTAATGTTAATTTCCCTTCCTTTTAACTTTAGTGAAAAATAAAAAAATAATTTTGTAAAAGATGTAGATAAAGAATATTATCATTTAAATTCATTTTTGATTTCCCTCGTATCATGCTATAATTCTCTGACTGTTTGGCTCACACAAGGACAAAGAAAATGAAAGGTAGCAAGATCTGGTAAATAAAGCAATAAAAAGATAAGTTTTTTTGTAACTTCCTGCATGTTTATTTAAAAACCTTCATGATAGCGACTAATAGTTGAAAGGAAAGACTATTTTGTAAAATGTTTTATAAGGAATTTACTTGATATAAATTTAATATCTGTAAAGTAGCAAAGGACAAAATAAAATGAATATTTATTTAACATTCAAACGGGAATGGAACTAGAAAACATGAAAAGGAAGATCTCATTTATGATTATATTAATAGAATTCTTTGAAAAAATTAATTGAAGCAGAATTCATACGGGTCAAATAATAATCAATTACTTCAAATTCCTATTTGTTACATCAAAGTAAATGTCATAGTTTGAACTGAAACAACCAGGTACTCTTCCCATTTCCTATCTTTCCATAGTAACTTGTCCATGCATTGCAGCTATCTGAAATGAAAAGGAAAGTCATACATATTTCATGTATGGTAAACCATTCCATAATCAAGCAGACATAGAAGTATTAAGTAAACTGATCTGAAATGTCAGAAAAATCTATTTCTAAATTGAAGGGAAAACAGAAAACTGTCTTTATTTTTTTCTTTATGAGGAAAATTAACACCTTCATATTTCACTTTTTCTTAATGTGTAATCTTTTCTTCAGCTCTATTCTTTGTCTACTCAGATATCACTTTTCTTTCTTCATAAGTAATCATTAAATGTCATCATAATCTTGGATAGAAAAAAAACTAAAAACCATAAATCACAATGGGAGCAATGACTGATCCAAAATACATTAAAACCATAATAGCTTTATTTTTGGAAGAGATCATAAAAATGTCAGACAAGTCAGATTGAAAGAGGATATTTGCAACTTCTCCAAAAAATTATTCTAATCAACAAAATAAATAATTATAATAGTCATTTAATATGTATAATGATAAAATATAATACATGATAATACATATGATAATAATATATGTAATTGAAAAGGGAGCCGAACTGTGGCCATGACTGGCTGTGCTTAGAGCATGAAAGATTTCAGGCCTTGTTTTCTATTTCCTGGAGCTCAGATAGCTGATTCCAGGAAGGCCACTAGAACAAAGAGCACACCACATGAGTCAAGATTAGGACTGACCTTTGGCAAGCAACCAATCAGTAACTAACAAGTCAATGCCTAACATTCCAAACCACATATGTCAATATATTAAGACCTGGGTACCCTAAGCCAATGGAAACTTGCCAAACCACACATGCTGAAAGATCAGCCAATCGTGTACTTTGCTTTGTTCAAATTTCCTGCTCTGCTGTGGAGCTCATAAAAATCCCACTGAATAGAGACTCAGGGCTCTCAGCCCGTGCCTGCTGTGTCAGTGAATGCTGTGAGTCTGAGCTGGAGCTTGCAATAAAGACCCTCTTGCTTTTGAATCAGAGATGACTCCCTGGTGGTCTTTGGGGATTCATGATCTGGGCACAATAGTAATAATAATAATAATAGACCAAATCAAGTCATTTAGAGAATGACTTGAAAATATCTAACTAGGTAGACAAAATGAATACCTTGTGATCTATCAATCTTTAGGTATTCACCCCAGAGAAATATTTGCCTATGTAAACCAAGAGACATACATCAATGTTATCCATATCAATATATTGTTTAAATTTATAATTTGAAATATGTGTTAATTATTTATGGCAATCACTTGCTAAATTATTTTGCTAGATCCTTCAGATAGGGAAAAAAAAGGCCTGGTAAAAGGGATTAAGAGTAATAAACTTAGGAAACTACTAAACTAATATTTGAGGAAGGTGAAACTAACTTTTGTTCTTACATCCCTTCGTCTTTTGTGGAAACAACTCATATATGGACTACTATATTGGTCATTAACTCTCTTTGTACCTCTAAGTCTAAGGTATTTTTGTTATAGCAATCCAAACTGTAAGGAGGAAAGTAAAATCTATATCATCGATTGATTAATTTTTGTATTTTCTCTTGGCTTCCCATCATTTGTTCCTGTTTCCTGACATAGGTATTAATGTCTGAATGAGTACCAATTACTAAATATAAAAATTGTAGTAATAATCTGAGACCTTGACTGAATATCTGCTGCTTCCATAAGGATTTACTTAATTTAATGCTGTGTTAGAAATATTGGGCTGCCAAAAGAAATCAGACACGTACTCAAAACTTAGGTGGCAAGGCAAATTTACTTCTGCAGAAGGGTGTGCTATCAAAACCTCTGACATGCATGCACACAGGGCAGGAAGTCTGCCCAGGTTTTATCTCCAAAGTAGCATTACTCCTTACTCTAATAGGAGGATTTGGGGGTTACAATCTAAATGATTGACTAATCTAAAGTTGGGGAGAGCAAAGGGAAGGGTTATAGCTATGATTGGATCATCAACTACACTATAGGCATTATGATTGGAAGACTGAGGACAAAGGGAGATATGTTGGCGGTGGGGTTCAAAAAGACTACATTTCAACCACATGGCTTAGATTACAGCTTTTTATTACATATTAGGAAACAGGAATACAGGTTTAACTTTGATGGAAAAGAGAACATTAATCTTACACTTGGGTATTTTTTTAATTATTATAAGTTCTTTTTAGTTACATGTGACAGTAGAGTCTATTTTGATATAATTATATAAGTATGGAATATATCTTATTCTAATTAAGACTCCAAAGACTCCAGTCTTGTGGATGTACATGACGGTGGGATTCACTGAGGTGTATTCATACATGTAAACAGGAAAGTTATATCAAATTAATTCTACTGTTTTTCCTTTTCCTATCTTCCCTCCCATTCCTTTGTTCCCCTTTGTCGATCCACTGAACTTTTATTCCCCACTTCCTCTCCGTATTATGGGTTAACTTCCACACATCAAAGAAAACTTTGAACCTTTATTTTTTCTGGAATTGGCTTATTTGACTTAGCATGATACTCTTCATTGCTTGGTATATACACAAAGAATTTAAAATCAGTATACTACGATGATATAACCACATCCCTTGTATAGCTACACAATTCACAATAGCAAAGTTATGGAGTCAACCTGGTAACACTTCAACAGATGATTGGATAAAGAAAGTGGTAAAGTTTTTGAAAGTGGTTTTCACCTAATCTACAATTGATCTGTTAAAGTTTGAATTTTACTTTCAATTGACATATTTGATCAATTAAAACTAAATTAACTTTTATCCCTCTTTCAAATTAAGAATTAAGATTGGCTATATATAGGTATATATCCAATCAAATGTATATATATATATATATATATATATATATATATACACACACACATATATTTGGTAAACATATGTATAATTTATATATACAAAGTTAATATAAATTACATATATATACAAATTTATATATATATATATATATTTGGTAAAAGTAAACTTTACTTCTAGAAAACATGATACACAAAAATCTTTTCCATAAAGATTAAAGATGTAAATTAGAAAGAAAAACATTAAAACCTATAGAAAAATAAAAGATTCCACATCTAATAATATGTGATAAGCCTTAAGAAAGAAAAATTACTAAAAATAATGGAAAAGTTGTACATTAACTACATTAAATATTTGCTTTTAAAATTCTATCTTAGACACAGTTAAGAAAATTAAAAAGTGATAGTTTATCATTCAGAAATAAAAAGTGATAGTTTATCATTTAGAAATAATGCTATAGCACTCGCAAAATTATATATTATACACAATGTACATATATATATAACTCACTTTGGTTACATGCATGCAAACATGCACCTACATCCATGTGTACACATAATCCCCATTTTTCTTTTAAATTTAGATCTCTAATTTTGCTTATAATGTTTTATAGTTTATAGTGCTTATTATAGAAATTGTATTTTCAATGTAAACTAACATGTTAGCATTTGTGTAATATACCAGCTTCTTGTGAATTGTTTGAAATACATTGTGTGTCTTCTGTCCTCTAAAATGAGTGGCTGAAAACTTGGGATGTGTATTGTGTGTATGTGTATTTATCTTATGTAACCAAAGCTAAACCACTATTTTTTTTTTTCTAATCTGGTCAGTAATTGACAATTCCCTTATATTGTTATAGAAATTTTCCTCTGTAGATTTAATTTTAGAGGATTAATACACCCAAGTAATTTGACAACTCTAGGAAAGATTATTTAGTAGAATAATTCATAAAGGGAATAATTACTGTACCTAAGTATTAGAGAAACCCATTGAGAAATATTTATAAAACATTGTACACAAATGCCTAAGGAATGTGATACCTAAATGTTCTGAAACTGTTTTGTCACAAACCACTACTTATAGAACTCTAGGAAAGACATTTATTTTTTTAAGAGTTATATACATTTTACTAATTTGTTTCAGACATGCTTCCGATATTTAAAAAGGTGTCAAATGGGCCATGGATGCTGGTGGTAGGAAACAACTGGAGGGGAGAGGTGGGGGTGATGAGGAACAGGGAAGACTCATTTACAAATTCAGAGCAAGCTCCCTTCTTCTGGATCTAAAATAAAGACATCTTCTGTCTTCAGTAAAGCAAGTGAAAGATACTTATTTTGTCTTTGAGGGAACATTCTGTTCTGCAAATTTGACTTTTTATATATCATATATATTATATTTTATATATTTATAAAAACATTTGGTATTTTTATTTTATTCAATTTTGAGGAATAGCACTATGTGAAATACCTGATGGAGTTTGTTGCATACTTTTCTATTAAGTTTTCCATATATTACATATATTGTGTATTTAAATGATCTCTACAATTATATAAATAAATCTGAATTTATATTAACAATATGAATATAATACCCAGCATATCTTCTCATGAAAGAAATCTGCAAGGCAAAATCCAAACTTGTTTCAGTTTTTGCCATTTGATTTTCAACACAATCTAATTCTCAGCAAACACCTATAAATGCAAAATCTTTCCCCAATTACTGTATCTGCACATGTAGATAGGTAGTCATTAGCCACTGCCCAAAATTCTCATGTGTAGGCAGGAATTTATATGCTACCTAAAATGGATGGTTTATAGTTTCTAACGTACCTTTTACCAGGGTCTTTGATCTCCTTATAAGCAATAAGTTTACACTTGTGTCAACTATGAAGGTGTTATCTGTAGAAAGCCATCCTTATTTAGCAGAATCAAACTAGGTTGAGCCATGGGACACAGAGGCCTGGCTTCTAGGAACTGCTGGGAAGTATGTGGTACTACATAGGACTGGTTCTCTGTCTCCTTCTGGAATTTCCCCCCTAAGAGGATGGCTTCCCTAACTCCACCCTATTCTTTCCATCACATTTGTATTTCCTCTGGATCCTTGCCCCCTTTACCTGTATATTATAAATAAAGGAGAGTTGGGCGACTCCATGTCATAAGGGGCCAGAACTGGTATGGCCAGACCCAACACGCTGCCTCTCATTAAGAGTATTGTCTCCTATGTGTTTATTTGAGTAGATAAGAAAAACTGCCAACATCCTTCTCTGGCAGTACCCTTTCCTCTTCCACGCAGGATGTGGCAGGGAGGATCCCCACATTTGGTGTCCAGACAGGGACAGTTCAAATGGATTTTAGAAGAATAAAGAAAATTAAGGATGTTTGGCACCTTTCTGGTGAGAAGCGCGTCACGTGCGAGTGAATAAGTTTAGTAGTAAGAAAGGAAAGGGAATTTAATTGTGTGACGTTAAGCCTGGGGAATTTGCTCTCTGCAGAGAGAGAAATAAAAATAGATCTATTCGGCTTTATTCAGTACTTAGCCAGAGTGAAAATTCAGTGGAAAGAATGCAACTCCTACAGTCCTTGAGATGTAAATGGAAACCTGATCACTTTGAATACTGCAGACTGGATCAGGTAGGTCTGCCTGCATCTCTCTGACTGTATGAGGCTGAGAACTAACTTGGCTGAGAAGGGTGCAAAAGTTTAGAATCCTAAGAAGAAAACATCCTAATCAGGAATTCAGAGAAAATCTATAATTTTAGAAGTGGAAATTACTTGGTGAGTTTCCTAGTTTAAATATATGTGTTCCCACCACAGTTTCCAGTCCTCCAGAAACAGCATGGTTTCTGCTCCCTGGGGGGAAGGATGGAAGCCTAGAGAATATACTACTCCCTGATCAGGCGGAGCCCCTCAGGGCCAAGCCTCAGGGCCAAGCCTCTTGATGAGAGGAGAGAGAGCATGGAGATTGGAAGCACAATGACAGGCTATGGGAATTTAGTTTGGACTGTAATAAAAACTTGCTTTTATTTGGATCAAGATGTTGATTTGTGGTTTTTGGAAGATTTGAGCACGAGTCTTAGAAATGCTGTTAAGAATTTTAGATCTAAGAGTCAGAAATGCTCCTCCTCCAGAACCTCTTTTTCTTCTGGGAAATTGTTGGTTGATAAAAAAGAAAAAGATTCAAAAATTAGCACCAAGCATGTTTCTGTGGATAGAAGGACACCTGATAGTGGGGGCAAAGTTTATATTCAGAGGACTGGAAGGCATTCAAATGTAGAGGAAGATGAGTTGACATGGAACTCCTGAAATTTATATTTGAAAGATCCTGCCCCAGTGCCTCGCCTTGCCCATGGAGAAGTCAGAAGACCAAGGATTCTGACTGCTGTTAATATGGCAGACAAGGAATTAACAAACTTCAGGTTATACCTTATTTTTGAACAAAATGATTCTCAAAGTTCTAAAGGGACAAAAAGAACTCATGTGTCTATTCCTTTTACAACATTAAGGGAGCTAAAATCTGCATGCTCTATGTATGAAGTGAACATGCCATTCGAATTAATCCTCTTACAATCCATATGTAATGAGGTTTTACAACCTAAGGACTGGTTCTTACTAGCTAGCTCCTGCCTTTCTGACTGTGAGTATTTAATATGAAAATCTGATTGGATAGAGCATTGTTCAGATCAGGCAGAAATTGATAAACTGAATGGAGTTTAGATTACCTTGGACATGCTTACTGTTTCAGGACAATTTGCTGATTTGGGACAACAATTGACTTATGATTTACAAACTTATGCTTAATTAAGTGCATATACACAAAGAGCACAGAGAGAATTACCCACCCAAAGAAAGAAAAAACTCTAAAGCCCAGCCAAATTCGGCAGGGGTCAGAGGAAAATTTTCAGACTTTGTAACAACTAACCTGGACAGTGTTGCCTCAAGGATTTGGAGATAGCACTCACCTGTTTGGATAAACCCTAGCTAAAGACTTAACAAAATTCAGAAATAAAACATTTGTAATTGCTCTTTAATATGTAGATGACATCCTTTATGTGCTACTACACAGGAGAAATATCAAGGCATTACAGAGGCTTTCTAGGGATAACTGGATACTACAGGCCTTGGATTCCTGGGTATAGGGAATTAGTTAAGCCTCTTTACAGCCTTCTTAGAAAAAAAAAAAAAAAAAAAAAAAAAAAACTACACCAAGGAGCATAGTAGTTTCATTCTCAAAAGTAATAGAAAATAAGGTCTCATGATTTTCTTTGACATCCAAACCTGTCCTAAAAATAAGAAATGGGTAAAATGCCCTCAGCATTACGTTTTTGCTGGAACCACTAATCTTTCTTTTAGTTCTTACAGGTCTCAGTGAAGGTTTGCATTGAATTAGAGAAGCCTGCAAACTCACTAGGAGACCACTCAGACCCAAGGAAAAGAAAAAAGATTTTTTTTTTTTCTGAAGTTAATAAAAGATGTTCTAATTGTGCTTTTTGCTGGATTAATCTTTTGCTTTTTAAGGATGATTTTAAAGATGAATAATAATCATCAGGACAAAAGCCAGCAACCCAAATTATTTTGAAGTTTTTCTTTTTATATCTTAAATTCTTAGATAAATTAAATCAATGTTTGATGCATGCTCATTGCTATGTAGCTTCACTTACAATAAATTATAAAAATTTCCTTTTTGATTGATCTATAAGTGTGTGCATACAATGACTATATATAATTTACATGATTTCAAAATCTACTTACAGTTCAAGGAGCATGCTCACATCTTAAAATTGAAATAAAAATGAATCCATATGATTTTAATTCATGTGAATTAATGACTTTTAGTTTATAATGGCTAAACAAATAAAAATAAAAAAGACTTCTTTATACTTATTAACTCACATTTTTCCAGGTAAAAACACTTCCTAATTAATTCACATTTTTCCAGGTGGTCAAATAAATAATAAAATTGCTAAATTCTAGAATATTTAAGATCTATATCCCTTGTTTCTAATGATTTTGCTTTTAAAAAACAGGAAAGAAATTATTAATATTATTTACATTTGTTTGATGTCTTGACTTTTGCAATTAAGAATAAATAAATTTAATTTGAGGTAAATAAAATTAATTAACTAAGCTTTTATTACAGGAGAACTTAATTGATTTACAAAGATGAGATGCTAAAAGATCGTCGACTGGAACATCGTCTACTAAATATGAAAACATCAGATACCCTTACTTAAAATATATTTAAACATTAGACATATTTGTAATTTGGTTATTATAAAGAAGATCTAAAATTCTTTTATTCCATATGTTCTCATTGAGAACCAAGATACTAGTTCTTAAACTATCAGGTGTGATATGTAAGTGTCTAAATTTTTTTTTTCACCTGATAAAATAGAAAACTATAACATGTTGAATAAATTAGAACAATTTGTGCAAAATAATTTTCAAGTGATTTAATGTTATTAAATTGGCTATTTGTAATTGGCTATATATATAATTAAATTGGCTATATAATTAATGCAGTAATGCAGTCAGCTAAGGTTATTAAAAGTTTTTTATTCTTCAAATTCTACTAAGTTTCTATCATAAAAGCTATTTAAAAATATAATTGAACCTTCTAACTAAAGGATAGAAGAAAAAGAAAATACTTAAAACATTAATTGCTCATTCTAATAAAGTAATTTCTTGAGCCTGTTGAATTTCTATTAAAAAAAAAAAGGTAATTTCAAAGACATCTTGGTTTCTACCATTTGGTTAAACAATACCTGTTATTTCACAATACCACCTTGCATTCCAAATTTCAAATTTCTCTATAAAAGCTAAATTTGATTAATATAAAAACATTAATGGCTGTATTTTAACTAACCAATGTAATTAGTACTGAATTATTATGTTTATTATATCCTTGTTTTCCAGATAAAGAAGTCTTTAAAATATAAGATTTAAAGAAACATTTTATTATGCTGATGTTCCCCAAACTAAAGCGTTTTCAATGATGGTCTCTTGCTAACTTCTATAATAATAACAAATTAATTTAAAAATTAATTTTATTATTTAACATTTTAAAATTAAATAAATATAAGTTATGTACTTTTTATATTACTCTCTACACCAAGAAGTAAACTTAGCTATATTTTTAGAAGACATTCAGGAGATACTGGCTTATTTAAAGGCTAACAATATGGGATATAGAAGTATTTTGACACCTTCCCCCAAGAAGGGATGAAAGCTCTTAACTTGTCTGTTTCATGCTTCAGGTGTGATATTAGATTATGCTGCTTAATTTATATTAATCCGAAGAATTAAATACGAAGGTTTTATAAAATAATATTCAGATAAAGAGGTTAAAGATGGTTTCAAGATTAAGGTAACTTCTCTAGATTTTATCAGGAGACCAACTAAGGAAAATTATACATAATTTTTTTTTTTGAGGTGCTGACAACTATTATTAACATTTGTTAAATCTTCTAAACTGCTTTCCATACATAAGTGTAAGCTCGGGCACAGTTAGCAGCTAAATAAAATCAGACAGAAAGCGGTCAAAGCAAACTTTATTGGAATTTGACTCTCTGGCGAAATTCCCAAGCCCCCCACCCCTACAGGTCAGGGTAGGGAGCCTGAGAGAATCACACGTGGCCCTGGCTGCCCAGGCTTTTTATAGGCCGGAATGGGCGGGGGTCCTACTGAGTGACCGGTGGAGTTAAGGGTCAGTGGAGTTTTCCTGTCTGCTTGATTGGTCATCATTTGGCGCGCTGCCCTTTGTCTCAGTTGCTCTGCTCTCCCTCCTACAATCACCCAATTCCGACCTAACAATAAATGCAGAGATATACATATTTTGTTTATGCAGAATTATATTGTGCATTTTAAAGCTTATAACATTGTTTTAGATCGCACATAATTAGTATTATTTTACAACATTACATTTAATGCCAGATTTTTGTCATATAGTTCATTTATCCAAAACCCTATGTTGGACATTGGATTATTTTTACTACTTTAAAAACAAGGTTGTTAAAGATATTCATCCAACTATATATTTATACATAGAGATTGTCTTTCCATAGATCCCTTAAAATACAATTGCTAGGTCAATGACATAAATTCTAAGATTTTTAAATAATTTATTAAATCACTATCATCCTGATAGATACTACCAATTCTAATATAATAGCTTAAGTTAATTTAGAACAATAAGACCATTACCTATAAAACACACCTGTCATAAGACTAATTTTCAATGTCTGTACTGACTACATTTTATAGCTTTATTATTCAGTCCACTATTAGAGACAAAATCAGATCCTATATTTGGTGGAAATTGGGCCTTTTTTCTTTTATTATAATGCTCTTTTCAACTTAAGAACAATGACTTTATTAATAGGTAACTTTAATTAATATTCCTGGCCAAATAGAAATATTTATTATTGTTTATATTTATTATGGTTTAAATATTTGTAAAATGCTAGGCCATTGTCTACAATTTAAGATTAATAATGCTCTAGTTTTTAGCAATCTTTTTCTACAATGAAAAAAATAAAAAGGGGAAAACAGATCCCTATGTAAACCTACTTAATTTCAAAAAATATTGTCTGAAAAGTATGATATTAGGATTTCACCACTACTGAGTGACACATGGAGCAATAGAATGCACCAGATTTTACAATAAGGAGATCTTAAACCTCCAACCACAATATTTATATGCTAGCTCTATTGAGATCTCAGGTAAGTGAAATATAAGGGAAATCTGTTGGGCCCATTCCCCAGATTCACCTTCAACACATTCAATGATGTGGACTGGAGAATCAACCCCAATATTTACTGATGGTATTCATATGATAGGAGGTGTTGCAGATACTGACATCCTTGTGACTGAATTTGACTATACTGGCTGCAATGGAAACTTATCTATATGCTGGTCCCATGATAGACTCTGGCTGTGTAGATGTAATCTTTAAGAAAAAAGACATCATAAGGAATACCTAGGTCAGCCAATTAAACTGGCCCTTGGAATTTAGGATTGCATATTCAAATGGTTATTGGAATGGGACTTTCTCATATAAAGCCTGTTATTTCTATGAAGTATCCATCAATATTTTACTGCCTTAATTGTTCTATGATAGAATCTGGCACTTTTCCTAAATGGAAAAATATACAAATGTCTTGCCAATGCTACATGTTATCTCTAAAGGTGATGGATATGTTTATGGATTGACTTCAAAAATTGATGAAAGACAGTTATATAAAAATATTTTCCTCTAGAAGATTCAAAACCAGAAAGGCCTAATGTGGCAAAATTTCCACTCAATGTTTTACCTTTTTTTTTTTTTTTTTTGTGGTGCTGGGGATTGAACCCAGGGTCTTGTGCTTGCAAGGCAAGCACTTTACCAACTGAGCTATTGCCCCAGTCCTACTTTTTTTCTTGAAAAAAATTTCCAAGCAACCATATTTAATCTAAATCTTTAATGATATGAAAGATCTAAGGAACTAAGCAAATAACTGAGTTGTTTAAAAATTATTTTCAATATACAAGTAAGATTAAATATACAATCATTCTGCTTTTTGAAACTCCATGTAATTAGGACTATTCCCTATTATTATGGATATTTCTTTGTACTACTGGTAACCGTGTAATGAAGACTAAATTAGAATCTAACAAATTGATATTACATTAGAAGGATGAATAGTTCACTCTTATATTCTAACAGATTTCTTTGATGATAATTTGGTTCATATATATTTTAATGTATTCTTCTAGGTTTCTATTTGTTCCCACATTCATTATATCTAGGGGCATGATTCCTTCTGTTAAGATGCTATGGCCCCTGAAAGTTAAGTATTAATAGAAAGATTGAGATCAAATTAAATGTTTTAACAGCTACTATTTCAAATATCAGTGATAAGCCTTTTGCTCTCCAATTAAAAAAAGGCTTAAAGGCCATAATGACTGTAAGCATGTATATTGTTGCAACTAAATATCATACTTCCCAATGGGACTAAGAGATAATTAAGAATCATCTAATGGACATTTGACATAGCAGTAATAATACCTGGATTTTGTAAAATCATATCACCACATCCAGGATACTCAAAAGACAGAATTGATCTTATGGACTTTGCATTCCTGGTTAATCAGATACTTCCTAAATTGAATGGTATTAGAATAATATGTTTGCTATTAATTCTTGTTCTGTCACGATAATAGGTTACCATACCCTCAGAACCAAGAGCTGAAACTTTGGAGTAGCTCTCCGAACCAAGAGCCAGGACCTTGGAGCTGTTCTCAGTACCAAGATCTGGAGACTCAACAAAACTGCCCATTATTTTCATTTTAAAATATTAAAAGAGGGGAGATGTGGGAAGCTGTCCTTATTTAGCAGAATCAGACTAGGTTGAGCCATGGGACGCAGAGGTCTGGCTTCTAGGAATTGCTGGGGAGTAGATGGCACTGTGTGGGAGTGGTTCCCTCTCTCCTGGAATTTTCCCCATAAGAGGATGGCTTCCCTAACTCCACCCTATCCTGTCTATCACAGAAGAAGCTCCTCCTGGTCCTTGCCACCTGCCCTTACCTGTATATTATTAATAAAGGAGAGTTGGGCAACTCCATGTTGTAAGAGGCTAGAGCCCGTATGGCTAGACCTGTCACAACCCCTCTTATAAAAAGAGTATTGACTCTTGTGTGTTTATTGAGTAAGTTTTTTGGGTAATAGAAAAACTGCCAACATTCTCCTCCAGCAGTTAACCCTTTTCTCCATGCGTGATGTGGCAGAGAGGATTCCCACAATTATCCTTTTACTTAGCAATGGAACATAAATATTAAGGTCATATTAGCAAATCATATGATAAAAATTATTATTTTTAGTTAGACCATAAGTTTGACAAAAGTATAGAATGGAACTTAAAGCTTCTCAAGTAATTTTCAGACATATATATAGTCAATGAAATAGTTTTAGTTTCTGCCAGATAGAATTGAATATTCAAACTCAATATAATGTTTTCAAACTAAGTTAAATTAATGATAATCCTAGTTGTTAAGGTTGTTCAGGAAAAAAAGAAAAGAGTCTGTCCAGAACCCTAAACTTTTTAAGGCACATTTATGACAAAAATAAAACCCTAGCCATATATTGACAATTTCAACATAAGCTACACACATTTCTTTCTATTTCTAGCAATTTAGAATATGCAAGATTTTATTCCTCCATCTTTCTATCCACTAGGCCTGAAGTCAATACACAAAGCTGCTCCTGGGAAAGGTTTGGCAGCTTCAACCTCCAGATGTGAAGATCTGTGTTATGTTGGCCTTGGCAGCTGGGCCTGTGCACGTTCCCCAGTTTTAGTTCTTGTCTGACCTTGTGATTGGCTCGACTCTTAGCTGTGGTGACAACTATTCAGCTCTATTGAGATTTGCTCTATTATTTATTATTTATTGCAAACTACAGTCCAGCACAGTTAAGCAGCACTATCTACCAGACGTAATTGTGCTGAACAAATTTCTTGCCCCAGAATCCCTGATTTGGAGTACATGATATTAAGGCACCAGAGGAGCCCAAAGTCAGCAAAACTAGGAGAAGCATTGATTTTTTAATCCTGTGCTTGCTACAGAGTCCCTTTCCTTATCTATTCAGTACAGCACCAATTGAAGGTATAAACTGGTAGAATTCATTAAAAATGAGTTTAATAATGAAAAGACATATATTGTGATATTTTAAAATAAAGTTCAGGCATTCAAAATTGCAATATGTTTTAAGAATTTTAACAAAAAAGATCTTGCAATGAAATATAATGTGTAAGTTTAGTAGACATAAAATGTGAAAATTGACTTAATCCAATGACTAAATGTACTTATACATTTCTTTGTAAACACTGATGATAACATATCACAAAATTTTTATGCTGTAATTTTAATGTCATTCAGTATGGCACATTTTCTAATTTCCTTTATGATTATTTTCTTTGACCAGGTATTATTTACAAGGATCATTTAATTTAAAATCGAGTGAGGATTTTCTAAATGTCTTATTGTTATTGATTTCTAATTTTATTCTATTATAAATAAAGAACATGCACTGCAAGATTTCATTCTGTTGAGATAATGTGACTTATTTTATGACTCAGTATGTGGTCTAATTTAGTGAGCATATCATGCAGACTTGAAAAGATGTTTATCCTAGAGTTCTTGGATTTAGTGTCCAATATATCAGTCAAACAACAATGTTAGAAAGCACCAGATAATTTACTTTTTTAGTGTTGATGTTGTTATTTTTTAAATTAACTTTTGGAATGGAGTGTTAACATATCTAAATATCATTGTGAATTTGTCTGCTTCTCCCAATAGGCTCCTAGCTATATTTTATGCACTTTGAAGCTCTGCATTTAGGTGCACACAAGTTAGTATGCTATGACATTCTGAGTAATGGGATTATCGTCATTGAAAACTCCCCTCATTATTTTTGGTGATACTCATTTTCTTTCTTTCTTCTTCTTTTTTTAATCTGAGAAAAACATCTATTTTCTTATTTTTAATTTTTTTTTTTATTTTTACAGACTGCATTTTGAGTTATTATACACAAATGGGGTACATCTTTTCATTTCTATGGTTGTGCACGATGTAGATTCATGCCATTTGTGTAATCATTTTCTTGAATTCTATCTTGCTTGAATAAATACAACCACTTTGATTTTCATATGAGTACTGTGCACTGGTGTGTTTTTCTTGCATTCAACCTCTTCGTATCTTCACACTAAGAGTGTTTCTCTTACACACATCATATAATTGACTTTCCATAATTATTTTTCAAGTCTAACAATATTTAGCTTTTAATTGCAGATATTACTTTCTTTGTATGTAAAAGAGTTAGTGTTTCATTTTTTTCTAATATTTGGTTGTTTTTATTCAACATGTTTTTTACTCTCATATACTTTTCCTGAGTTCATTGTGCTTAACCCAACATATTTTTTAAAAAATTCATCTGTTGACTTTGGAGCTATACATTTTTATTAAGTTTCAGTGATAGTTCGGGTGATTAAAAATTACATCTTTTATTATCATAGATTTAGTATTGGATCACATTATCTGTTATGATATATTTATAATTTATACTTATTTATAATTTATAATTAGTTTATGATATATAATTATTACTTATAATTAATAATTAGAGTTCATAATTATAGTTGTGTGTTCAGGCTTTATAGAATTGGGAAAATAGTCTCTCAAAGTTTTACATTAGTCCTATAGATTTGAAGAAAGGAAAGAAATGAAAGAATAAGAAGGAAATGAATAAAGGAAATATTACATATTCTTCTTTAATCTTTTATGTACACTATTTAATGTTTAATCTTTAATCTTTTATATACACTATTCATGTTGCTTTTCTTTATTTTCTGTTGATATTAGTTTGACTCATGTCAGCATGAAGATTTTCTTTTATTATATTTTGAAGGTAGGTTTGTTTTCAGTAAATTATTTTAATTTTAAAGATCAAGTTGGCACTATTTTATGTTAATTTTCTAAGAATGCTTTAAGTTGACTAGAATTCTAAGTTGACAGTTCTTTTATTAAATATATGAAGACTATTATTTTATTTTTTTCTGGCCTTCCTTGTTTCTAATTATATCTTTGTCATGATTTGTATTGTTTTTATCTTCCATGTAAAATGTCCTTTCTAAATTTTGACTATTCTCAATATGCCCTCTTTCTAGTCTATGTTCAGTCATTTGGAAATTTTTGAAAGTGTTTGTGTGTGTACTGTGATTTATGCATACATTGTTTTAAAGGTTTACATTTAAAACTGTTTTTTGAAAGTTTTGGCCATTATTTCTTTAGATGTAATTCTTTTCTTTCCCTCTACATTTTGTACTTCAATTACTTACATAATGGACA
Organism: Sciurus carolinensis; assembly: GCF_902686445.1. Classification (NCBI taxonomy): domain Eukaryota; kingdom Metazoa; phylum Chordata; class Mammalia; order Rodentia; family Sciuridae; genus Sciurus; species Sciurus carolinensis. The sequence continues at coordinate 57,350,334 of NC_062217.1, read as the reverse complement.
GTATGTTATCTCAAAATTAATTAATTCTCCATATATTCTTTTAATGGAATTAATCACAATTGGAAATCTTTCTTGTTTCATAAATAGAAAATATAGGCAATATATTTTTTTAAATGAACTTCAATCCATTGGTGATTTGATAAAACAACAAAGGTTTATGAAGATAAAATCAAGAAAGACAAGTGAGCATAATTTTTGTTGTTTTTTTTTTTTTTTTTCTCTTTAGGTATATGACAATTTGAAAATAGCATGAGAGTTGTTGAGAAAGTAAAACATAGCTGTTAGTGTTATTATGAGCCCTGTAGGAATGGAAAAAACTGGGTTGCAATGCCCACCAAGACAGATGGGACTTTATCAACAGCTCTGACTTTTAGCTGGGCCTCCTCAGGAAAATATCCTGTTAAGGGTGTAACTGAAATGTACAGGTACTCATAGTGAGGTCAAGCTCAGGTTGTCTAAGACATAGCAAGTGATTCCCCAAAGCAAATTAGAATCACAGGATGAAATTAACATTACTTAGTGTTTCAAATTTCCTTTTCATTTATCCTTACACAATGACAAACATTCACATAAACATGACAAAGACGTTGAAAACAGGAAAAAAATTGACCCGCAGAAATTTGTTGACCAGGAGCTTGAAACACATGAATATATTTGTAAAAATATGATAACACAAAAAATGATGAGAATAAAATAATAACAGATCACACAAACCCAATGACAAATCTGTATAGAATTCATAAAATATATATCTGTATTGAAAAGGAAATGGCCAAAAATATCACTTCCTTAATACTATACAATTTTTCATCTTTACTGTCAACCGTTCAATAAAAAATTCCATAACATGATATTAGCAGCCACTGGGTGTTGCCAAATGGGTGGGAATTCTCAATTATTGTCTTCCTGAAAGAAAGATTTCAGTCAGGAGACTGGATTGTAACACAGGGAGTTTAAACAGCAGTGATTGGTGGTTTATTAGTACAAAGTACAGATAAAATAGACCCACAGGAAGCAAACAGATTGCACCAAAAGGTGGTAAGCACCGCTACCTGGTTCTGTGACTGTTCTTATGCCAGAGCGAACATAAATTAGTCCCTTTTTTCCTACATTATTTAACTGACATCTGCAAGTTACGTAACTTTTTGCCAAATGTAAAAAGCATTGTAACTTACACTTGAATGAACCCCAGGTCATTTGGAGACACAACTTTTCAGGTACTCTGAGTGTCTAACATTTTTCAAGTAAGAGGAAAAGAGGTCTATTCCTCTATTTTCTTCAAAATGAGGAAGTCCACCTACCACTTGAGACCGCAATGCATCAGGAATATATATGCAAAACCCCAAAGTGTGGTTCGGCACCCCTCTGGGCCCCTCTCCCTCCTGTCTTTATAACTGCCTCCTCTAACATTCTAGTGACCAGAACTGAAGAGAAATAGTAATTAAAGAACTACAGAAAACTGGATTATTGAGATTTGACAAGGATTTCAAATCACTGTCATTAAAATATTCAAGAAAACAGAGAAAGTGGATTAAAGGGAAAAAATTGGGAAAGTTTTGAAAGATTTGGAATTCCTAAAAAATATCAATAGTTAGAAGTACAGAATGTAGTTATGAGATAGATTTCACAGCAGGCTAGATCCAGCAATCTGTGACATAAAGGATCAATATAGAAATAGAACTGATGTGAAGTTAGATTTCAAGAACTTTCTTTTTCTCTGGAGATGCCTGTATGTCTACTTCTTTTTGAATTTTTGGTTTGTTGGTTTTATTTTTGGCTAAAATAAGGATACTGGCATTTATAATGTGCTTTTCTGTTTCTTTTTTTTTTAAATTCCAAAGTCCATGACTTTTGACAACGCACCATATGATGTACTTTTTAATATCTAAATCTTTTCTGGTTAGACCTAGTATTAATTATTTTATCATTGTTTAGTAATTACCTGGATGAGTTTAGCAGGTCTAGTTTACCATTGAAAGAGCCAGGGAACTTTTAAATGTATTCCCTAAAAGATAGTCTCAATACAGAGGAACTTGTATGATTGGGCCTAACGAGGGCCTTAAGCTGCTGATGTCCAGCAGATCACCAATGATTACCTGCTTTCTCTTCCTCTTGCTGCACAAACCATTCATTTTACATGAAAGTCTCATTTAGTGTAATCTCTGACATATGGCGAGAACATTCACTTATATGAACTGGGAAATAACACAATTCGTGATGTGAAAGAAAATGTTTATATCAAACAATGGAAATTAAAGAAGTAATGGAGCCAAGTATAAGAGATATATATAGAATGTTAATAAGGTCTAGAATGTGTTACAAACAATCTATAAAGATATATAATACAATTTTCCAAATGAGAAATTTCAGCCCTGGACAGTATCTTCAGTAGAGAATGGGCTGCTTGATGTTAGAGGATTATTATGTGCAAGTTATCAACATTAGTTTTCTATGCTGCATTAAAAAATCATCACCACATTTTTGGGTTAAAATAGTATGTATTTATAATTCCAGTTTCTGTAGTTCAGAACCCTAGACAGTATATGCTCAGGGACCATAAAGTAGAAATCAAAGATTTTAGCCAGGACATATTTTCATATGGTATTCTTGGTCTTCTGAGCTCATTAGGTTATTGTCATAATTTAATTTCTTTGTGATGGAAACATTTTTTCAAAGCCAGCATAAGAATTATTCTCACTATAGTAATGGTCTCAGGCACACTTTTTTTTTTTTTTTTTTTGGTACCAGGGATTGAACCCAGGGGTGCTCACCCTCTCATCCCTATTCCCAGCCCATTTTTTATTTTTTATTTTATTTTGAGACAGGGTCTCACTAAGTTGTTTAAGGCCTAACCAAGTAGGTAAGACTGACTTTGAACTTGCAATCCATCCTTCTTCCTCAGCTTCCTGAGCTGCTAGGTTTACAGGCATGCACCACTGTGCCCAGCTTGGGCATGATTTTAATGTCTTTTGCCAGGTAAATTTGACCTGTCTTGGCCAATCTCCATTTCACTTTATTCCAAATAAACTAGTTTAGGACACTCATTATGTATGGAAACTCCTTTTACCTTTTCCATTTAACATAGTCTAATCACAGGAATGAAATCCCATTATTTTCACACCTAATCCCTATAATCAAGGGGAGGGGACTTTACAGGGTGTGTTCAGGGTTGGGAAGAATCTTGGGGAGGCCATCTTAGATTTCTGTTTACAATCTGATCCTAGACAAGATTGAGTGTCTGGTTGTAGTAATTAAGTGATGATGATGATGATGATGTGACGTGACCTAACCTTTAGCATTATCAGATCCATTAAGCTTACATTAGGTGTAGTATTAACCCACCACATAACTAAAATGATAATTTGATATCAGAGTTTTGCAGGCCCATCGCACCCCCCAAAATATCATGAATTAGTGATAGATATATGTATCTATTTTTGCACTGACCTTTTCCCAGAGCTTATATTTATAATCTTTTTGGTTGAGACGGTCCCTTACAATTACCTCCTCCTGGAAGAGGAAGGATATTGGTTCTGGTTTACATATAGATCAACTTGATATTTTGGAGTGAGATGAAAATGGACTACAGTTGTAATATTCCACTAATCAGAGGAAATCATTCTGAAATACACCAAATCTTCTTAGCATATAATGCTGGAATCATTACTCTTTTCAGTCCAATTGATATAGAATGAAAAGGTATCCAAGAAAAATGGCCCAAGTATCTAGACCATCGTTTAAGTATCAAATTGCTTAGTTTGTCTAGAGTAAGATTAGATACACAATCAGATACACAAGAGGAAAACATGTGCCTAGACATGTGAAAGCAAGTATAGTGTGTGAAACTCTTTGTCTTATGTCAAAGGGCCACAGAAAACATCTGTAAGAGAAGAGGCCCTCGACAACCAGTAAAGAACACATCCAGCTGGTATCAACCTGACTCTATCCTCAGGCACTACAGCCTCTGTGTTGTGATCACAAATAGTATAGTAATGCTAACATTAAAGGAAGGGAAACACAGACATTATAGTGTAGGTTCCTCTCACCAACCTGTCAGGAGCAGAGACCAATTCTGAGATCTACATATGGCAAAAATCTCTTAAAGACAAGCCACTCGCTCAGTGCTAAATTGATCACATTTAATACACTCTACCCCGGAGGGAGGATGGTTTATCTTTGTCAGACACGATGCCTAATGTATTAGGATTTGAGTTTACTTCCTTGACATTTTCCTTGCTAGTATCATTCTGACAGTTTTCCACTTGTCTAAATCAATGCCCCTCCCCAAATAATCCAATGTCTAATCCATAATATGGGACCCTATATATCTTGCCTAAGCATAATATCTCTCTCTCTCTCTCTCTGTCTCTCTCTCTCTCTCTCTCTCTCTCTCTCTCTCTCTGTTAATGGTAAATGGTAAATTAGGTGCAATAGCATGTATGGAATCACATGGGATTTCAAATATTATATCACTGGAAGGAGCTGTCCTTACAAAATACTGCAATGACCTATGAGTTGTTTAGCCAAAGCACCAGTTCAGAGGCAGCCTTCTGAATTGACTCAATGACCATGAGGTGTGATTGTATCCTACAGAATTAAACTGCTGAGTTTGAAAAGCAAAGGATGAAGAGAATTAGAATGGGCTTTTATTACTGGTATTATCATTACAGAATTTATGCTTTGTATTCCCACAGTTTTAGGCTTTGCTTAGTTAGAGAGCCTTGTTCCTGGGAGAGTTGCTGGTACTTCCAAAAGAAGGCAGAATGGGGTGAAGCAATAACAGCCTCATGGAGTCCTCATGCTGCTGTATCTGGAGGAGAAAAAAAGGAGTTACTATTTATCAATAGGAGTCCTGCCTGAAAATCATGAGGAGCTGGATTTCATGATAAACAATGTAGGTAGCGGGGATTATAATCCCTGGAGTATTTCTTGGTATTCCCATTTAGAAAACTAAGAGTAATAAGTCTGCTAAAGAGAACTTTAGAAACAGAGATGAAGGTCTGCATCATACAGCATACAAGTAAATTGGATTATTAGATGCAGTGCTAGATGAGAATTAGGGAAATTCACAATAGTTAGTGTGGGAAGGAAAGGATAAAGATGAATTTCAGCTTAAGGATCAATGCAGAAGTGGAAACATTTATTTAGAGCTGGAATGAAAATACATTAAAAATTGGCAGGGATATTAAAAACTTTTAAAAACCCTTGTTAATGTACCAAACAATTAAAATAATTAAATGAATTAAATACAAGTCTTACCAATAAAAGAAAAACAAAGATATCATATGATAGAAAAAAGAATAATTATGAGATAAGAAAAAAATGTCTAAAATTTTCTATTAAAAGTCTTTCAAATCATAATTTTATAGCTCTATATGTTATTTGCAATTAAAAGATAATGGATTAGAAAAGTTAAAAGCAAAGTTATGTGCAAGCAATGCACATTAAGTTATAATATTCTAGTTGGGAAAAATGTTGCAAGTTATGATAATATGTACAGGCTATAACTCTTATAATAATCTTTTTTAATAAACACAAAGCATTGAAAATTAACTACAAAGTAGAGTGAGCATGATTAACTAACATGAAGATTAAATTTTTGCTACTATTTAATCTCATTTTCTCTAAATCCTTTTTCGATTTTTATTTTTATTCATTTATTTATTTGGTAGTGGTGATTGAACTGGGGGACACTTTACCAGCTACGTTCCCCGTTCTTTTTACATTTTATTTTAAGACTGGGTCTTGTTAAGTCATCGAGGTTCTGACTAAGTTACTGAGGCTGGTCTAGAATTTGCAATCCTCTTGCCTAAGCCCCACCAATTACTGGCATTATCAGCGTGCGCCATCATACCTGCTTCCTTTTTCAATTTTTAAATGAACATTTACAAATTGAAAGGAGCTCCTTTGTACTGTTGCCTTTCCACTATGAAGTTGAATATGATTTTTGGACACTAAATTTTTAAATCAATGTATATGAATGATTAAACCAATTATGTCATATTTGATTTTTTTTCCAGAGTTCATAATATGATTTTTGTCACTCATTTTATTTCATTCTTTGCTATATGGCTATAATCTCAAAATAATAGACTTTACTTTTTAACTTCTGTGGTATTATAATCTATTGAAGATTACTATAGCTGTTGAGCCCCCTAACATTTGCTTTTATATGCCCAAAATTCCACTATGTGAACTCCTATAGCATTTTTCCTGAAATTGTTTTCTATTCACAGAATTATTCCTTTCCCAGATACAGGGTGAACAAGTTGAAATGGTACCCTTTACCCCTTGCACACTGACAGATACAGGGTAGGAGACAGTTTCAGCTTTCTTACCGCCATGGTAAGATAACAAGAAAACATTTGATTTATACTCTCAATTTCTCAAACAGATTGAGATCCAGTTGCCCATAGGGGTAACTAGCTTAATAAATGTATGCCTTCTTGGCAGTCTTACCTTTTCTCTTTCTCTTTTACACTCTTATCAATATTTACTAGAATCACTGCCCAGGTAACACTCTTGCAGTTGAATTCTTGTTCAGGATCTTTCTAAAAGACCCACACAAAAGATATGCTAAGGTTGGTATCAGAAGGAATATAAAGGAGCCAGGATTCAGAAAATATTCTGAAATTAAATAACATAACAGAATGACTAAGCTAAGAAATCATTGTTGGCAGGTAACTAGAGTATTGATAACACTGCATACTGCATCTTTACAATTATAGAAACTCTCAAGTGTAATAAATAGAGCTAGGTTGCAGGTATGCTGGAATATACTGATTTATGCATTAATTCTAACAATTGAGAGATATGTGAGAAAATAAAGTATCATGGGGTAAGTTCACTATGGTGAATTCTATGAAAATCCTCAAAAATACACATACCAGGTAAGCCAACCATCAGCTCAGAGTATGAAAGCCAGAATGCTACCTCTACAGCATTTAAAGAGCTCTTCATTTTCTTGGGCAAGGACACAGTTTCTGAAAATCAGACAAAAGACCAAACGATGAGAATTATAGTGGTACAAAGAAACTTTGTTACAGCCTTGTCAGGTATATGCTTTCTAGTAGAGAGGAAACAAGGGGTATATTGAATTTTGTGATGAAGATACCTTGGATATTGTGACAAAAAACCTTGCAGTTTAGAGTAGGGTAAAATATGTGATCTGGCATTTGTGACCAACTGCTCCCTTCTGAGAGGAAATTATGTGTGGTGATTTTGGAAGTGTGCAGTTCAGATCTCTTTCATTGGAAAAACACTGCAGTGAACAGCACCATATTCACACAGAACCAAAGCCTGAATACCTTGTGGATACTAAGGTATCCACCTCTGCTAACAGGAAACTCCTCTGAAGAGCAAATTTGACTTATGAAATTCCATGCTCTGACTGATCTTACTGCTTTCTGAAGTTCTTCCTAGATATTTTATTGTTGTTGTTCTCTCACTTTCAAAGGTGTCAGATCTGTATCGTTATGTGGATGCTCTCCCTGACTCTTCCTGCTAACTCCAATCGCTTCAGAATTTCTTCTTGTGGACTTCTAATGTTAGCTTGGTGCCTTGCTTTATTTGGAAAATCTGAAATAGCACATAATATTAAAGGTGGAGGAAAAAGGAAATTAGTTGAAATGTAGAGGTTACCATCAAGCTGTGTTTTTCCAGCAAGTAAGTATGAACCTGGAAATTACAAATATATTTCAAACTCAGTTATGATTTTTCTCAGTGGAATTTCAATCATGTAATGAATGTGAGGGAGGGGAAGCTGACAGTGCAACAAGAGATGGCTTTGTGATAAGTTGGAACTTTCTTATTTAAATACTCATGTGTAAAATCTCTATTTAGTAATGAAAAGAATTTACTGGAAACAGCATATATTACAACCAGGTAGAAGAGGTATCTTAGAGTATATGGTGGGCACCTTGAATCAGATACTAGACTCATATTCATACACTCAAAGTACTTGAGGACCCATAAACAAACTAGGAGTTGTTTCTCACAAACTGCTTACTAAAAAGTAAGAGTTTATTCCAAAATCCTACTGCAGTCCATAGTGATTTATTTTTGTGGTTTGTGATAGATTGCAAACATCATTCTGATATCCCCTGGATACGTAAAGAACAAATTATTCTGTGGGCCATAAAGTCCAAGTGACAGCAATGCTTGGACAGTTTGGAAAGCTCTCATCTGTTCTCTGTCACCTGGTAAATGGGGCTTATTTATATACATTAAGCACATGTTTTATACAATTTGAATATATTCCACGAATGACTGTCCCTCTTTCTTACTGTCAGCATGAAAAAGAGAAGCGGTGTAAATTTCACTTTGAAAGGGAAAGTCCTCAGGTTATAGACTACCAGAACTTCAGAAGTTTTATTGCTTTATTAAATAGAGAGTTTTCTATTTTTCTTTGAGATTTATTTCTTATACTGTGGTATACATAGGTTCTATCACATCATATATAGTACTCTTTTTTTTTCTCCTCCTGAGTTTTTGCCAGTATCATGTTCTGTAGTATGATAAAATGATTAATAATCTTGGAAAATAAATCAATACAGAATCAGATGATTATAAATACCCTGATGCAAAATAAATAAATAAATAAATAAGATCATTTTATGTATTGCTTACTTGCTCAAGTAATCAGGTGAATATTCTGATATTCTCTGTTTAAAGGACAACTAATTTTGTCAATTCAATCAAAGACTTCTTAACAAGTGCCATACCCTACCCTCATTTCACAGCAGTGAAGAGTCTCTAACAATTCTATTCATGAACACATTAACCTCAGAAATGAACTCTTATTATCAAAGTTGAAACTTCTGAACAAGCAGATGTGAAATGTGATTATTTATCCTTATTCTAATATTTTAACACTACTAATGATGTGGATATGTTTTACTTTCTTTTTAGGGAGTTAAAGCTCCTGGAGCTTACTTCTAATCCTTTGTAAGGAAAAAAAATTAAAACCATATGAAAATTCTTTCTTCGAGCCAAGAAGCCTGTTTGTGTGTATGTGTGTGAGTTGTGCATGCACTTGTGTGTGTATATATGTCCTTTTCAATGTCTAGGAGTATCTATTCCAAATAAATCCTCAGAAACTGGAAAAATAACATCAAGATTCATCTACAACTCCCTTGTCTACCATGATGTGGATATAAGTCACATCTAATTTAGTACCTTATCATATAACCTGACTTATTTAGCCAATGGGCCATTGTGTAGTACTAAATTTCTAAAACATTATTTTAATCAAGAGAAATCAGTTTCAGGTGTTTCTTTGCACACATTGTACAGCTAATATAATCATTAATGACCCCTTTAGAAAAGACTAGGTTAAAGATATATAGTACTTTTTAAATTTTTATTTTATGCCATTTTACTTTGTTTATTATTTTTATTTTATATAAATAAGTATACGTGTATTTAGCCTCTGGGTTTTCCTTAGGTCTAATGTGGCACCGACGCCAGGCATCTCTTCCTTGACATGAGACATGTTCTGATGTAAAATCTATTTCAGTTGTAAGGACACTGAAGAATCAGGCCAAAAGAGCTAAAAACACTGGTGTTGGTGAAAAGACAGAAAGAGTGTGTGCAAGAGATCTGCTGTACATTTTGGTGCGTACACTTAATAAAAACATATGAATATTTAAAATTTAGTAGCAGTAGATTTTGTATTCTCATTACAAAAAAATGAAAGGTATGTAGGGCAATGTATATGTTAAATAGCTTGATTTAATCATTCCACTACATACAAAGGATGATGTACACCATAATTTTTACTTTCAAATTTTAAAAATAACCTTAAAACTACTAAAAACGGATTCCTCAAAGATAGAATATTAATTAACTATATAGCTACCATTCCTTTTATTATACACATATACACTTTTCTCTAAAGCTTAAGCATTTTGTTTAGTTTTGCTATCCAAATATATTTATATATTTACTAAAATCTACTTAAATATAGATTTTTGTGTTTTAGATTAACTATTTTAACATTTTTTTCCAATGGGTTGATGTTAGTCTCATGAGAGATATTGCTTGTCACAAAATTCATGAGAGAAATTTCAAGTACTGCATGAGTTTCATGTAAGTGGTATATATTATAAAAATTACATATCTAACTAAACAGAGAGTAGAAGACATTGGCTTGAAAAGTTAACAAGTAAAATTTCTCACATCTCCCTGTAACATATATTGCCATATCATAATAAATAGTAAATGATTATCTACACAAACAATTAAGATATGTCCCTAAAGAATGTGAATTATTTATGTGTCATCACTATATTATTAAGAGAAATTCCTAATTATCTTGTTCATGTGGTTATTGGGTTAATCTAACCTAATTTTAAGGCACAAAATATAATTTAGATAAAAGTATAAAAATTTAAACATCTACATTTGTGACTATGTCAATAGTCTCAAAATTAATGGGAATGATCAATTTTTTATGACCCAACCACAGTCCCAGTGTATGAAGATATTTGTGAATAGATGTCAGATCTACCTGATGTAGTTTTCCACCCAATATTTTTCTCTACTTATTTTACTTTTACTTAATTTTCACTTAATTGGCATTCAAGTTCTGAAAGAGGATCTGCTTTCACTACTTGGCAAATCTAGCATGCAATAATCCTAAAGAACTAAAAGATCTTTGGATCAAGTATAAGGCTATCAGGCACATAGACCAATGTCTGTGTAAGGCACTCATTATTGAACAAAGAAGATATAAAGAGATTTCAGGAATTCTAGATGCTATAAATGTTACTCTAAAAACAAAAGCACAAACAACTTTGAAAGTTTATTAAACATAGGAGATTTCTCAAGTTCATTTTATAAATATATTGTTTATTTCAAAAATGAGGAGAGTCTTCTAATATAAATTGGTTTCCTCAGTTGCAATGTTGATGGGTTTGTCTAGTTGTATCAAATAGGTAAAGAAACTAACCAAGAGATAATAAACAAATAATCCATATTTTCAATTTGTAATCTCTTAAATGTAATGGTTACATTTTTCTTAAAGAGTTTGGCTTATTTATAAGTTCAAATGTCTTCATTATTTTAATTAGTTTAACTTTTACAGCATCTCAATAATTCAAAACGTATTTTTCTTCTTTTTCATCATGATGAAAATCATAATGTGTAAATAACCATGGTGACATGGCAGTCCTATCAAGTAATGCTAAACTGTTTTTAAGAAAACAATCAAAAAAAGCTTGCAACTGAGGCTACTTTTGCTGCTAAGTGTGTACTGGCAGAGATAATGGCTGTTTGCCATGCATGAATTTATTTTAATCAGTAATTCTCCACACAGATATTGCAGCTTTCATGGAAAAGCCTCTTTTACTTAATATCCACAAATCTGTCAAAAATAATACCCAAATATAAGCATGTACTATTCACAAACCCATACACAACATAAGGTTAGCCAAAGTTCAAAAAAAAAAAAAAATATCAGAGTGTCAAATAAAGATGAGCTTATTTCTTTAGTTTGGGTCATCAGCAAAAGATGATTTTGTGGTACAAAATGTTTACTTATGTCAATTTTGCTTGAAGTATTAGAGAGTGGTTTTCAATAGGTAACTAACAAAGTCAATGTCTAATTAAATCAATTTACTAAATTTTATTAAATTTTTTAAAAATTAAAACTATTTTGAAGTGCCAATACTATGCTGTTTTTCTTACTATTGCTCTGTAATATAGTTTAAGGTCTGTTATTGTGCTACTTCCTGCTTCACTCTTCTTGCTAAGGATTGCCTTGGTTATTCTGGGTCTCTTATTTTTCCAAATGAAATTCTTAGTTGCTTTTACTATTTCTATGAAGAATGTCATTGGGATTTTAATAGGAATTGCATTGAATCTGTATAACACTTTTGTAGTATGACCATTTTGACAGTATTGATTCTGCCTTTCCAAGAACAAGTGAGCTCTTTTCATCCTTCTAAGGTCTTCTTTAATTTCTTTCTTTAGTGTTCTGTAGTATTCATGTAGAGGTCTTTCATCACTGTGGTTAGATTGATTCCCAAGTATTTTATTTTTTTTAAGACTACTGTGAATGGAATAGTTTTCCTAATTTCTCTTGTAGTGCATTCATTGCTTATGTATAGAAATGAATTTGACTTTTGTTTATTGATTTTATACTCTGCTACTTTGCTGAGTTCATTTATGAGTTCTAGAAGCTTTCTGGTGGAATTTTTGGATCCTCTAAGTATTGAATCATGTTATTGGTAAACAATGATAGTTTGAGTTCTATTCCTATTCATATCCCTTTAATTTCTTTCATTTATCTGATTGTTCAGACTAGAGTTTCAAGGCCAATGTTGAATAGAAATGGTGAAAGAGGGCATCCTTGTCTTGTTCCAGTTTTTAGAGGGAATGCTTTCAATTTTTCTCATTTCGAATGATTTTAGCCTTAAGTTTAGCATAGACAGCTTTTGACAATGTGGAGGTATGTTTCTATTATCCCTAGTTTTTCTACTGTCTTGAACATGAAGAGGTGCTGTATTTTGTCAAATACTTTTCTGCATCAATTGAGATAATCATATGATTCTTGTCTTTAAGTCTATTGATGTGATGTATTAGGTGTATTGATTTCCATATGTTGAACCAACCTTGCATCCCTGGGATGAACCTCACTTGATTGAGGTGCACTATCTTTTTATTGATTTTTGGATGTGATTTGCCAGAATTTTATTGAGAATTTTTGTGTCTATGTTCATCAGGGATATTGGTCTGAAGTTTTCCTTCCTGATGTGTTGTTGTCTGGTTTTGGTATTAGGTTGATACTAGCCTCATAGAATGAGTTTAGAAGAGTTCCCTCCTTTTCTATTTTATGGAATAATTTGAGAAGTGTTGGTGTTAATTCTTCTTTGATGGTCTTGTAGAACTTGACTGAGAATCCATCTGATCCTGGACATTTTTCAATCTGGAGAATTTTGATGGCATCTTCTGTTTCATTGCTTGAAATTGATATGTTTAAATTATGTATGTGCTCCTGCTTCAGTTTGAGTAGATCATATGTCTCTACAAATTTGTTGATGTCTTTTAGACCTTCTATTTTATTTGAATATAAATTTTTGAAATAGTTTCTAAATACCTTCTGTATTTCAGTAGTGTGCATCATAATATTTCCTTTTTCATCATGAAATTTAGTAATTTGAGTTTTATCTCTTTTTCTCTTTTGGTGTGGCTAAGGGTTTATCAATTTTATTTATATTTTCAAAGAATCAACTTTTTGTTTTGTCAATTTTCTCAATTGTTTCTTTTATTTCAATTTCATTGATTTAAGCTCTGATTTTAATTATTTCCTGTTTTCTGCTGCTTTTGGTGTTGATTTGTTCTTTTTTTTCCTAGGGCTTTGAGATATAATGTTAGGTCATTTATTTGTTGACATTTTATTATTTTAATGTATGAGTTCAATGCAATGAACTTTTCTCTTAGCTCAGTCTTCATGGTAACCCAGAGATCTTGTTACGTTTTATATGTGTTCTCATTTACCTCTAAGTATTTTTTAAATTTCCTCTCTGATTTCTTCTTTTATTCATTCATCATTCAATAATATGCTATTTAGTCTCCACGTTTTGGAATAGCTTCTATTTTTTTTGTATCATTGATTTCTAGTTCCAGTTTTGTTTTCTCACTTCCTGTATTTTCTCTGAAAGAATACAGGGTAGTATTTCTATTTTTTTGTATTTGCTGAGTTTGTTTGAGACAATAACACATGGTCTATTTTATAGAAGGATGCATGTATTGCTGAAAAGAAAGTGTATTTGCTCGAAGAAGGATGAAATACTCTATATGTCCATTAAGTCTCAATCACTGATTGTATTATTTAATTCTGTAGTTTCTTTACTAGGTTTTGTTTGGAAGATAAACTATTGGTGAGAGAGGTGTGTTAAAGTTATCTAGTATTATTGTGTTGTGGTCTATTTGATTCTTGCAATTGAGAAAAGTTCGTTTGATGTATGCAGATGCTCCATTGTTTGGGGCATAAATATTTATGATTGTTACATCTTGTTGATACATGATTCCCTTAAGCAGTATGAAATGTCCTTTTTTGTCCCTTCTGACTAACTTTGGTTTGAAGTTCACTTTGTCTGATATGAGGATGGAAACCCCTACTTGTTTACACAGTCCATGTGAGTGATGTTTTTTTCCAAACTTTCACCTTCAGTCTGTGGGTAGCTTTTCCTATAAGGTAAATCTCTTGAAGACAGTCTTTTTTTTTTTTTTTCAATATAATCTGCCAGTCTATGTTTTTTAACTTATGAATTTAGGTCATTAACAATAAGGGTTACTAATGAGATATGATTTGTATTACTAGTCATTTTGGTTTATTTTTGGTTTTTAACTTTATTTAGTTTCTTCTTTGACTATTCCTTTAGTGTAGTTCCTCTCTTTGCTGGTTTTCATTTTTTTTTTTTTAATTTCCTCATCATGGAATATTTTGCTGAGAATGTTCTGTAGTACAGACTTTCTAGTTGTGAATTCTTTTAACTTTTGTTCATCATGGAAGGTGTTTATTTCACCCTCAAATCTGAAGCTTAATTTTGCTGGATATTAAATTCTCGGTTGACATCCATTTTATTTCAGAGTTTGATATATATTATTCTAGGACCTCCTGGCATTGAGGTTCTGGGTTGAGAAACCAGCTGAAAACTGCATTGGTTTCCTTTATATATAATTTGATTTTTTTTCTCTTGATGACTTTAAAATTCTCTCTTTATTCTGCATGTTAGTCATTCTCATTAGAATGTGCCTTGGCGTGGATCTGCTGTAAGTTTGTACATTTGGGGTCCTGTAAGTCTCTTGTAGTTATTTTTCCATTTCATTCTTTAGACTGGGATATTTTCTGAAATTGTCATTGAAAAGATTATGCATTCCTTAGGTTTGTATATCCATGCCTTTGTCCATTTGGATAAATCTTAAATTTGGTTTTCTCACATTATCCCATATTTCTTGGAAGTTCTGTTCATGGTTTCTTCCCATCTGCTCTGTGTGCTTGGCTTTATTTTCAAGAGTATATATTTTGTCTTCGTTGTCTGAAGTTCTGTCTTCCAAGTGGTCTAGTCTCTTGGTGATACTTTCCATTGAGTTTTTAATTTGGTTTATTTCCTTCATTTTGAGGATTTCTGCTTGATTCCTTTTTAATGACCTCTGCCTCTTTATTGAAGTGATCTTTCACTTCCTGTATTTTCTCTCTGATACTATCTTTTATTTAGAAGATCAATCTATGTATTTTCTGAACTCCTTCTCTGAGATATCTTGTACTGTGTTGTCTATGGATTCTATTGTTGGAACATTTTGGTTTGTTTGAGGTGCTTTTTACCCTTGTTTTTTTCGTGTTGTTTGTGTGTCTTCTCACCTAGTGATGTGAATATGAGGCAATGCAGATTCTACTCTGTAGTCTTATAGTACACCGGAGGCTTCTAGTACCTCACATTTAAGGGAGAGACCACTATTAACAGAACCCAATGCAAATAATAGACTGCTTTAAACCAAAGGGCTCCTATTAAAGCATTTATAGTTTTGTCACAATAAACAGAAATGAAGCACTCAATTATCGTCTACAATATAAACAGTAAGCTTGCTAATGGGATTTACCATTTCAAATGATGGACAATGAGGAACAGAAGTAGTGTAAGGTGTGATGTTTATGAGGTAGAAGTAGAGAAGATAGAGGTAAAAATTTATAATAAGAACAAGGGAGGAATTAATAGAGGTTGACTTAGTATGGGAAAAGTGAGAAAGAGAATCCAGGGAGACAGATAGGTGAGAGAAAAAATACATACCAATTAAAAAAAAAAAAAAGTAAAAATATAAAAATACACAACAGAACTATAATATACTATTCAGACATCCATTCCTCAAAAAATTGATGCATGAAAAATATTTGGATTCAAAGATGGTAGAGGTGAGAGAAAGTGCAGAGAGCACTAGGATGGCGACTGGCGTTGAGTCAAGAGGTGGCACATAATTAGTGTTAACACGGCGTGATCTACTTTTGCCTGATTAGTTAACGTCTCCTCTGCACTAGTGGTCAACAGATATTCCTCATTCTTTCTTTATTGGTACCGTGGCACATGCTCCAACCATCCTACTTAATCCTAAGCTGATTGGCTGCCTTAGGGTATATAAAACATTCTCTTCGCCTGGGAGAAGATGGCAGAATGCGGGGGTCGCAGATTGCAGATGGCAGAACATGCAGGACGAAGCACACACCTCTAGATCGCAGAATGAAGATTGCAGAACACGGAACTAAGAACACACCTCTAGATCGCGGGTTGCAGGTCACAGGATGCACCACTAAGAAGCACCTCTGATAGAAAGCACCTCTGATAGCACGCACCTCTAAGAAGAAGCAGTAGACCTTTGATAAGCATAGCCTCTCTGAAAGAGTAGCACCTCCAAAATTAAGCAAAGTCTCTCTTCCTTTAAGCAAAGTCTCTCTTCCTCTTAAAGCCTCTCTTCCTCTAAAACTAAAAGTAAGCAAAGCCTCTCTTCCTCTATAAACTAGCAAACAAGCAAGTAAGCAAGGAAGCAGCCCAGATAAAGAAAATAGAAGTAGTTCAGTTCCAGTCCACCTCCGATAAATTACCGGGGGATTGTTGCTGCAGGTGGCAACAAGAAAGGGCAAAAATCCCCACAAAAAAATTAAAAAAGAAATTCTCAAGGGAAAATTGAATGCTTGCTTCTGTTGGTTTTCAAAAATTTTCTCAGCTTCTCTTCTCTGCTAATAGGTGGGGCTGTCTGAAGTTTGATGTTAGCTCCAGTCCAGTAGTTGTCAGACTGGTTGGATGGGTCAGCCGATAGCATGATGCCCTCATACCCTCTTCTGGTCTTCCCACCCATTATAGCCAAACCCCTTCTGTCCCTGTGCACTTCAGGACTCTCTGAGCTGGAAACAGCCCAGTTTTCTACAGATTCTCCTATCTATGCTCCCTCCAGGGTACTTCCCCTAGTCTCTAACTTTCTGCAGGCTTTCCAGACTCAGACAGGCCCACACAAATCCAACTACAATCTGATAGACCTGGGCTTCAGCTTCCCCAGGCCCTGCCTTGCTGTAGTCTTAAGATCTCAATGCCCTTTCAACATGCAGACAGACCACCAGGGATGTGCTCGCACATAGGGGTGACCTTGTAAAGAAGAGGCCACTAACACACTGAGCAGGAAGACCTCAGGTGTAACCAAATCAGCAAGTACCCCAATATATCTCCAAGTCCTGGCCTGTGTCCCCAGAGTAATGTGGCCATGCCCCCAAATGGCAGCAGCAGATGCAACAAACCTGCAGGACCTGACTGGTGTCCCAAGATGGAGGTGGCTGTGTGTAACCAAACCTGTCGTACTGTGACAATGGACTTCTAGGCAACAGTGGGCAGCAAGCAATCCAATGACATTCTCTGGGCCATCTACAGGCAAATGGCAGGATGATCCATGGGTGGACATAGGGTGTTGAGCGATGTGTGGGTAAAAGGTGGGCGATGGGCAGGCAAGAGGTAGGCAAGTGGGCAAATGGTGGATGATAGGCTGCAGTCAGTGCACGATCTGAACTCAAAAGGCAGGTGATATGCTGGCAAAGGGCAGGAGATTGAGGCAGTTGATTGGAGGGTAAATTGCAGGGGATGGGTGGGCGGTGATGACTGCCTCCCTGAAAAACAGTATTTCCTCTACTTGAATCCCGAGTCATGGAGCAACAAGGAATGCAGCTTCCCTCTAGTCTGCCATCTTGGATCCTCCTTACATCCAAATTTTTTCAAGTATTTTTCTAGTTCTAGTCTCTCTCTTCTTCTTCTGTTATCCTAAACATATAGATGCTAAATAGCTTGATACTGTTTCACAATCTATTGGGATTTTGCTCATTGTTTAAAATATTTTTCTTTCTGTATTTCCATTTGTATTGTATTCTTTATTTCCATTTTTCTTGTATTCAAATTTACTAATATGTTGTTTGCATAATCCAATCAACTACTTAATACCATCTGATCAGTTTTTAATTTCAGATAATGAATTTTTCACAATTGAAGGTTTTTATCTCACTTTCTAATGGAATCTACATCTCTATTCTTACAATACTATATCAGTTAATCTACACTCCTGGTCTCTGCTAATTCCAACAATTGAGCTGTTTGTAATTTTATTTCTATTGACCACTATTTTTCTTAATCGTGAATTACATTTCTGCTTCTTTGTGAGTTTAGTAACTATTTATTGTACACTTGATATTGTGATTTTTGTGTCTTAGTGTGTCAAGTTCTCTAGATTATCACTTAGAGAATATTGGATTTTTCTCCAGCAGGGTTTTAAATTGTGAGTGAATACTTTGTTCATGGGAATGTTTGGTTTTAATGTTAGTAATTTTAATGTTAGTAATGTAAGTAATTCCTTAACATGGCCTTTAAGTGGCAAATCTAGGGTTCAAGTGAACAGTCAAAGATATTTATCTAGCCCACTTCACCAGAACAGCACAGCTTTGAAATTTTTGCTCATCTCTTTCAACCTTCAGGCTCTGCTTTCCACTAGTATATTATAGTTCAGTACTTCCTAAGTGAATATTTTCACAAAGACTGAGATTTGAAGAAAATTTGTACATTAGTTTTTGCAGCATTTTATTTTGTGGTTCTCTTGCTTCTGTGATGCTACCTTCAATTCCCAAGCTATTCTAGCATCACTGAAGTTTGATTTTTAATTCCTCAATCCAACTCTTATTTCTTGACTGTAAGGCCAACCAGCAACAGCCTTGAGGGAAAAGTCAGTAAACCAAAGAAACAAACTAGATTGCTTCCCACATGTCTCATTTTAAAGGACTGAATTCTACTCTTTACTTTCTTCTTGAAAAATATCAGTGATGGAGTCCAAAATGAATAATGAAGAATGAAGCAAATAATTTCCTCAAAAAAAGCTTGAAATACCATGAAGCAGCTAGCTATTGAGATTACAGAGAAACAAGGGCAAAAATCTTATTATTTTTTTCTGAAGGAATTTTCATACTTTAATTCAAAGACCCTTGAAAGTAGTGTGAGTGACTGTATTTCTTGCAATATTTACATGTATGTAATATATACCCATATATTGATATTGGGGTCCATTACAGTACTTTTAAACGAGCACACAGTTATTCCTATGAAGGTTGTCTGGGTTCAATACTCTGAAAGGATTATTTAAGAAAGGATCTGGTTAGATTTAAAAGAATGTCTGAGAACTCATATGAGTAGCTGCAGTTCCAAACTTAACTCAGGGAAAATTGAATTTTTCTTTCAGCCTAGGGATTTCATAAAGTTTTCAGCGGAAACCACATTGTCCAAAAAGAACTGTGGAGTTCTCTGCCCCACAGTATGATTACAATGAATCTCATCTTGTTGTCTCTTGGTGGCACTGTAATCACTCAGTGTGACCTGAATGTGTGCAGTTTGGTTTCAGGACCAACTAAATGACTTTACATTGAGCTGAAACCAAGAACTGTCTGACCAGACTTGACATTTTCTGGCATAACTCAATCTTGCCCTGCTGTTTGAGTGTTCACAGAATGCTTTCCCCTGCTTCTCAACACTATTGATGTCTTAAACTATTTCATTTATCAAAGTCTCACTCCAAGAGAGCAAAATGAAGCACAGGTCATTTTAATATAACATTCAAACAGTTTTTCAAATTTGTCTTGATAGAATCAATAGAGTTGAGTGTTTTACTCACTGAGAACTTTGTATTTCATCCTTCAAAAGAGCTGATTTGATATTTTTGTTTAACTTAATGCCTGTTAAAAAATTAACCTACCTCTCTGCTCACAAACTAATAGTATATGTGTATAAGCCTTTGGACATGTGCATGTTTTTCTCTATTGACTAAAGTGCTAGCTATATTGTACTTTCTGTAAGAATATGTATCATATAAACTGATAGAACTATAGTTATATGAGATGAATAGATGAGATAAATAGAGACTGAGAGATAAATAGATATATGGTCATACTACTCTGATTCTTGTATGTTATGTACCTATTCTTCCTATTCTTCCAGTTCTGATTGTTTTAACACTACTCCTTTCTTTAGCTGAAGAAAAATTTCAATATGAAAAGATATTTTTCCTGGTTTCCAAACAATCTGAAGTTCTCTCAAGAGTGAAATATAAAATGAACAAAAGCCAAAAACAGGATTAGGAAGCATAAATTATATAATTAGAGCAGAATCTTGCCTCACATAACTGCTTTTATGAAGAATAATATTTGTTTTAGAACTAGTTTCTCAATGTAAAAATTTGATGCTATTAAATTTACTAATTACTTAAAGTTTTAAATAACATACAGAGTGAAAATAGTCTATTTGGAGGCTATACATTTGCAAAATACAGGAATATACTGAATTACCTAGTAGAAAGATATATACATCATTATTATGTATTGGAGGATGAAGATGAAAGGAGCATACATATGTTAATTTTGAAAAATTCAATTGGAACCTCAAAGTACTAATTTTATAGAATTGCCTATTTTTTCAAACTAAACAATTTTTAATAGTTACTATTTATGTCTATTTTCAGTGGATGAGAAATATTTATTTAATACCTGCCATGTTCTTCATAAATGGAATTGATCATGATCATAGGTCCTCATTCAAAAAAAAAAAAAGAAAGTTTCTTTTCATGGAATGTTTTATTTCATGAAACATTCCATGAAATACATAACCAAAAATGCTTATCATATGACAGCAAGAGAAATTTGGTGTGGAAAAAAGATAAGCAGACTGAAGGGAAAAGGAAGTATGTGTAGTGCTGGGTGAAAGTTTCATCAAGGAAGAGATATAAGAGGAAAGACATAAAAATAATTAGGAATTTGATGATGAATATGTCAGAGGAAGAATGATCTAGAAATAAGGTGCAGTCAGTCTGAGGTTGAATGACATAGGAGTACATGAGCAGCTTGATGAAGAACAAGGAATTCACCACAGTTTGAGTAAAATAAGTGAGCAAGAAATAAATCAGACAGGTAACTTCTATACTGATCATGTTTGATCATAAGGACTTTGGGCAATCACAAGAACATCAAATTTTTTTCTGCAAAATGAGAGGAATGAAAGTGAAACAGTCATCCAGTAGTGTTGTTTCCTTTTTTTCAACACTGATTTTACATAATGCCCAGTACTGAAAAGCATTTGTTGCCATTGAGCATGAAAATGCTTATAAAAAATAATATTGGAAAATAATCTGAAATTTTAAATATTTTATAATATTGTTCTAGATAAGTAACTTCCTCAAATAAAATTTAAAAACAACTTTCAAATAGAAGTAAATAACCAATAATTAAGTTAATTGGCCTAAGTTAATAATTACTTAAGAAAGTGGAATTTGCAGGATAAAAAATAATTAACCAGAGAATTAAAGGTGGTTGTAAAAACATTCAAGGTAGTTTATATGATAACTATTTACCATATGTTTTGTCTGTGTTACAGTTTAAATATTGTGTCCCCCTAAAGTTCATATATGATGCAAGAAGGCTTAGGGGTGAAATGATTGGATTATGAAAGTTTTAACCTAATCAGTGTGAAATCCCCTAATAGGGATTAACTGGATAGTAACTGTAGGCAGGTAGGCTCTGGGAGGAGGTGGGTCACTGGGGGGAGTGTGTCTTTGGGGTTTATATTTTATCTTGTTGAGCAGAGCTCTTTCCTTTTGGTGACACTATGTTCCAAGTTTTCTCTGACCATCTGTGGATAAAGACCTCTGAAAGCTTGAGTCTCCAAATAAAGTTTTCCTTCTCTAAAATTGTTCCTGTTGAGTCTTTTGATCACAGCAGTGAAAAAGGTGACGAAATAACACATCATTGATATTTTTCCTAAAATATCTATTACAATATTATTTCTTTCCATTAGTTGCTACTTTGGGTAATGATCAATTGATTTATTCTTCTTTAGTCTGTTGCTCTTGTTTCATATATATATATATATATATATATATATGACCAATCAAAAATAAATGAATAAATGAAAAAAAGGAAAACCATTAGAATAGAGGAAGGAGGGAGAGGAAGGAGGGAAGGGAAGGAAAAGGGATAGTGGTTACTGAAATGGAGTAAATAAAATTCCATGTATGTATGATTTTGTCAAAAAGAAACCAATTATTATGTATAACTATAATGCATGAATACAAATGCTAAATTTTCCTAAGTATAATTCATTATTTCTCTATTGGGTTTTAAGTTATTACAAGTTATTAATGAGCAAATTAATTTTCAGATAATTATAGCATTACTTATTGTATTTTATACATTATATATCTTATATATTATTAGAAAAATATTTAAACAGTGGTATGATAATAAATTATTTTCTGTGATATTCTATTTATACCTTGTTGAAAGCTATATGATTATATTTTCTTGACATATTTTGAATCTACACTCATGAAATATTAATCTTTTGTTCCTTTTATTATGTTTTGCATGTCTGTTTTAGGGGCAGTATAATATTGATCTTATGCAATGAATTGAGCAATGTTTCTTTTCTTTGGTTATCTTGAATGTATTGAAAAATTTCACATCAGTTTTAATAATTTAGTCAAACTCACTATTGAAACTAACTCTGAGATCAGATATTTCTTTTTAGGTATTTGTCACTATAAGTTTATTTTGATTATTGGTTACAGGAGTATTCAAGGAATGTATCTCATCCTGGTTGAGTTTGGTAATTTGCAAGATTCAGAAATGGCCCCAATGTTCTCAATTGACAAATTAATTAGCACAATTTCCCTCATAGTATTGTTTCTTTTGTCCAGGGCTGCAAAGACTTTTGTGATATTCCCAATTAAATTTGTGGTAATGTGTTGGGGGCTGTGCCATGCTCACATCAGCAGTGAGGAGGTTAATTGACATAAGCACACTCAGGTGATTTATCACTGGCCGTATTCAGTTAAGTCCACGCGCACAACAAGTGCACAGGTGTTCCCCAACGCGCTTGCTGGGGCCTGCTTGTTTTAACCCTTGCCGTGTTGGGGTAGCTGGCTCCTCACCTGATTGCAACTGGCGTGGCCCCCGCCCTCCGCCTCCTGGAGGGACCTCCGCCTCCTGGAGGGAATATAAGCGGGCAGTGGGCGGGGACGCGAGAGTAAGAGCAGCAGCTAGCAGAAAGAAGCGGAGTAGAAGTCACTAGCAGAAAGGAAGAAGAAAAGGCAACAAGCAGGTAGAAGCAGCTCGCAGAGAGAAGCAGCAGGCAGCAGGAGAAGACAGATTACAGAGCGGAGAATTGAGAACACGCCTCTAGATGACAGATAGGTAGATCGCAGTACGCGGGATGCATCACTAAGAAGCACCTCAGATAGACACATCCTTAGTTCACAGGATGCAGGCCGCACCTTTAAGAAGAAGCAGCAGAACTAAGAAGAAATAGATCTCTGATAAGCGTAGAAGCCTCTCTTTCTCTAAAACTTTCTCTCTAAGCAAAGTTTCTCTTCCTGATAAGCAAAGTTTCTCTTCCTCTAAGCAAAGCCTATCTTTCTCTCAAAGTCTCTTTTCCTCTATAAATTAGTGAATATAGGAAAAATAGTTTATTTCCAGGCCCCTCTGATAAATACCTGTGCAATTGTTGCCGTGGGCGGTGACAGTAATGGATATGCTTTTTTGTAATTTTGTCAATTTTGAAAGAGACTTTTATTTGATTGATTATTGATGTTTTTCCAGTACAAATACTCCTCAACTTATGTTAGAATTATGACCAGATAAACCTATTTTAAGTAAAAAGTAATCTAAAGTATAAATGCATCTAATATACCTAACATTTTGAATATTAGCTTAGCAACACAGCACATTTTAGAGTATTAGTTGGTTACCCTCACAATTGTGTGCCTACTGCGCACTGCAGCTTACTGCTCCTGACCAGGATTGCCAGAGTATTGTTTTACTTATCACTAGTCTAGGAAAAGAACAGATCCAAAATTTTAATTTCTACTGACTGTCTATTTCTTTCACATCCTCATAAAGTTAAAAATTCATAAAGTCAAATCATTGTAAGTTGGGGACTCTATAAACAAAATTTCATTGCATTGATTTTTTTCAACTTCTAATAAAAAATTTCACTGTTTTCTGATCTTATCTTTATTATGCCCTTCCTCTGCTTACTTTGTTTTGCTTTGATTCTTCTAGTTTCTTAAGGTGAGAATTTAGAATGCTAATTTCACACCTTTCCAGTTTTCTAATGTAAGCAACTAGTTATAAATTTCCCTGTTAGCACTGCTTTAATTTCATCACATTTAATTGCATTTTTGCGTGTTTGTTATTCAGTTCCATGTATTTTAACTGCATTTGAGACTTCTTCTTTGAATTGTGGGTTATTTCAAAGCATCTTTTTAATTTACGTAATGTCTGTGGTTGAGAATATTCCTATAGTCTGTTATTGCTTTCAAGTTTGTTTCCATTGTCTTTATAATTTTAAATTTATTGTTAGATGTCTCAATGCAGATTATAGTCTATTTACAGTGAATAGTCTAAGTACACTTGAAATATGTATTACTGTTTTGGGGTGGAGTATTAAAAAATGTCAATTAGATACAGTTGGTTGGTGGTGTTCAGTTCTTTTATGATTTTGTTGACTTTCTGTCAAATAGTGCTCTTATTTATTAAGAGAAGAATGTTAAAGTTCTTACATACAATTATGGTTTTGCATATTTCTACTCTCAACTGAATTGATTTTTTTTTTTTTTTTTTTTTTTTTGGGTGCTGGGGATCGAACATAGGACCTTGTGCTTAAAGGCAAGCACTCTACCGATTGAGCTATCTCCCTAGCACCTCTGAATTGATTTTTAAATATTGTTTTAAAGTGTGCTGTTTGTTGCATACACACTGAGGATGAATATGACTTCTTGCCAGATTGAAACTTGTTTATCATTACATTTTGTTTCTCTTTGTCTAGTAAACTATGAAGTCTATTTTATCTAATATTAATTTAGTCACCCTTGTTCTGTAAATACATATTTTCAAGAAATATGTTTTTCCATTCTTTCAATTTCAAATCCTTTTATGTTTAAAGTGAGTTTTAAAAGTGTGCTATTGGATCATTTTTTTGGTTTAATTTTTAATCTACTCAATCATTTTAATTAATTTCAATAAGTTTATTTCGATTATTTACATTTAAAGTAATTATTGATGGGTGAGGGCTTGTGTGCTAGGCAGCTTTTTGTCACTATGACTAAAACACAGAGGAGGAAAAGTTTATTTTGGGTTCATGATTTCAGAGGTCCAGTCCTTTTCAGCTGACTTGATCACTCTGGACCTGGGCTGAGTCAGAACAACATGGCAGGAGGGTGTGGCAGAGGAAAGTTGTTCAGATCATGGCAGCCAAAGGCAGAGGAAGAACAATAATGAGCCAGGAACAAAATATTACACTCAAGGGCACTCTCTGGGTCACTTATTTCCCCTAGTCACCCACCTACCTACTATTACCACCAAGTAAGCCTTTCAAACTATCAGAGTCAGATGGATTAATTTACATGGATTAGGTTACAGTTTTCATAATTTAATCATTTCACCTCGAACATTGCTACTTTGGATAACCTGTGAGCTTTTGGGGGGATATCTCATATTCAAACTGTAACAGCTTGTACACTAATATATAATTCTATAATTAATGAATAATTATAAATTTTGGATTTTACTTTTCTGTTTCCATTTCCTTGTCTTTCTGGGGGAAATCAAATCAGTTTTATAACTCCATCTTAAATTATTTATGGTTTCATTATGTCATTTGGAATTGGTTTCTTGTGCTTTCTCCAGATTTTCTTTGTATGTATTTATCACTGCCTATTGATATTAGTGTTTTACAATTTTGAGTGATGCATTAAACCCTTACTCAATTAGATTCATTTAACCTCCCATGTAAAAAAATTACAGTGCTCTCAAATATTTTATCTAAATAAATTGGGCATCATAATAATGATATTATGATGTTTCTTCTAAGCATTAAATTTGATTTAAGCAACTCATTAAATTTGATTTAAAGCATTAAATTTGATTTAAGCTTCATTTTTACCCATTACATTTTTCTTATTTTTATCTGAAGTGCCCATTCTTCTTCCATTATCATTCTATTTTTGTCTGGAAAAGTCTCTTGCCCTTTCGTTAGGGTAAGTCAGATGGTGAAGTATTTTCTTAATTATCTTGTGATAATGTCCTTACTTTTCCTTTCATTTCTAAAGGATAGTTTCACTAGATAAATTATTTACTCTTGATAATTCCTTTATTACTTGAAAGTATTTTAATATCTGCTTCTAAGATGTTATGTAAAACCTGGTATCATTTAAATTGGTATTCATCTATAAATACTATCTCTTTTTAAAATATATCTTTTACTTCAGTCTTCACAAGTCTAAATCTATAAGTTATGTGTTGACAGACTTGGGAGTTTTCAGATATTATTTCTTCAAATATTTGTTGTCCTTCTGGGACCCAACTGATATGGATATTACATCTTTTGTTATAGTTCAACATGTAACGTAGAATCTGAGAATTTTTTAAAGTCTATTTTCTCCTTGTTAACATTGAGTAAAACATGATTGATCTACCTTTTCACTGGCTTTAATATTAATCATCATCTCCACACTAATGTTGAGCTTCTCTAATAATTTCTTTTTTATTTCAATTATTTTCCAGTTATATAACATCTATTTCATTCTTGTTATCATTTCTATTTCTTTAACAAGATTTCATTACATTATTTATTCCAAGAAAATTTGCAAATGGTTATTAAAGTATTTTTGTGATGGGTGCTTAAAATCCATGTCATAATTTTCCCATCTGATTACTTTTATTGGTATTTATTTACCATCCTTCCTCATTCAAATAGTCACTTCACTAGTTTTTGGTATGGCTCTTGGTATGATGAGTTCTTTTTTATTGTTTCCTTGCCATTTTCGATGTCATGTTTGTTCATTTTTAATGTTAATCAAATTTCTTTCATCAGGAGACAATCTACTCAGGTTTTCAGTTTAGGTTCTCATCTGTTTTTGTGTACTGCAGTGAAAATTACAACTTTGTTTTTAGAACCAGTTGCCTGTGTATCTCTGACAAAAACCAGAGCTTTTGTATATTGGGTCAGACACTCGAAATAAGAGCTGGACAGGTGAACAAGGTACAGGGTATGTGTTTACTTCCACTAATATATATCAAGATGGCTGCTCTCAAGTGAGCTAGATATCCACTCCCTGTCATTTTGCTTCAGAAGACAGACATACATAGTGGGGTATAGATCATTTCCCTATATCTTTATTAGGCTGTCATTTCCCTGGTACTTTAGCCAGACAACAGGTTTTCCCTATTATTTGTCTGTACCTATTGGTTCTTCCAAGTTACAGGTCTCTGACACCCAGTTCAGGATGTACAAAGATAAAAAGAAAACTCAGGAAATACTGCCTTGTTCCTTACGTTGTGAACAAATCTGTTCTCTTCTTTTTATCTTCAGAGTCATTTTACCCTTTGTATTTGTTAAATTATTTCCAGGATATTTAAGTACAATATTTGGAAAGGAAGGAAGTGAAAATAAGAAAATGAATGATATATTTCCCAAACAAAAACTGAATTTTTACTTTTTTACATAATAAAAAAATTACGTTCATAGAGAAGTCCCTTGTAAACATATGGAATTTAGAAACAGCTATTATTTTAAATTGTGTGCTTCTGTCTCCCTTTATTTTTGAACCTACTGTGACTCTTACAGCTAAGAGTAAATATTAATGTTTCTATTCAGTTCTTATAATCCTATGGTATGGATGTCCATTCACATGATGGCATAATAAGGCCTCTGAGAATATAGCTTTTTGTGATCTTATTTTTTTAATGCAGTGTACCATTCCTATATAATCTCTCCTTCTTCCACAACTCTCTCATACCCACAAACACATGCACACATTTTCCAAAGACATTTTATAAAAGATTTATAGTATCATGCAAGTTTAATATCAGCAAATTCACTAATGGGTTTTACCAGTGAATCCCTCAGGAGAGCCTCTGCCTTTTAAATGTTGAAAGATAGCCCTTAAACTTCAAAGGAGCAGATATTTGGTGTGAAAAGTTTAAGAGCAAAAGGTGAAATAATATGATAAAGAAAATTTCAGGCCTAATTGCTCAAGAACTTTATTTTTCTGTGGTAAATCAAACATGGCACCACAATGAAATTCAAATTGTCTATATAGCAATTTACCACTTAGTAAGAAGGATGATTGCATTTTTACTTATAGTCTCAAAAGAAAAATTTTTAAAAGGCTGAACTACAAATTTTCTAACCACCTACACTCCTGTGATTGTCAGGTTTGTATCATTGTGACTAAAATATACAACAAAAACAATTTAGAGGATGGAAAATTTATTTTGGCTCATGGTTTGAGAAGTTAAGTAAATGGTTACCTGAATCCATTGCTCTGGGCCTAAGGTGAGGCAGAACATAATTACAGAAGGGTGTGATCTAAGGAAGCTGCTCACCTCATGACAGCCAGGAAGCAGAGAGAGGTGAGTGGGACTCAGAAGATGAATCCTTCCAGGCCACACCCCCAGTAACCCACCTCCTCCAGTCATCCCCCACCTGCCTACAGTCACACCCAATCATTCCATTTAAACGAGGATGGACCAATTAAGTTACAGGTTTCTAAATCTAATCACTTCACTTTTGAATATTCATGTATTAATGTAGGAGCTTAAAGGGTTCACCTCATAGTCAAACCAGGTACCTCCTTATTAACAAGTATTCTGAGCCCTCATTTATTTTTACATATTTGGTATCACATTGATATAGCAAAATATAAATGTGCAACCTTTATAAGTCTCATTTATTTACACCTCGCTTAATTAAAAGAAAAAAAAAATGAAGATTCTTTAAGTCCATGTGCCCTATTAGTTATTTTGAATCAATGGCATACCACACACACACACACCCACACACACACACACATACTCATTCACACAGAAAGATTAATATTTGTTTTTCTAAGTGTTTCACCCACTTAATCTAAAAGTAAATCTAAAAGTTAATACTTTTATCCCCATTTTAAGGAAAAGGGTACTGATGCACAACAGTTTTAAAATGTCTTTGGTGACACTGTTAAAAAGTAGCAAAGCTAGTAATTGAGCCTGGCTAAGCCTGCAGTCTAACCATAAAAGCATAGTTTCTTTTCCATATTTTCATGCTATTGTTCCATGTTATATGTTCTAACTTTGTAATGGGAAATCACATCACAAAACTTTTAACAAAATTCAGTTGAATTATTGTAACTTTTAATCAGGAAACTTTGAAATGACTCATTTCCTTTTTACTAACATTCATCTGGATTCCCACTAGTGTCATTTATAGTTATGATTTTCCATGGTGCTGTCTGATTATTGTATCCTAATTATGACCCTTGTATATATGCACATATAAATGCAAGGACTTCATTCTTTCCTCATTTGATTCTTTTCAAAATCCAACATATCATTTGAGCCATGAAGAGAATTTTAAGTCATTATTTTCAAATTAATTTTCAATAAACATTACTTTCTTGCTTGGTATAAAATTTTGGGGATTATTTAATCAGATTATTCAATCAGTCATTTATTCAACTAATCATTTAACTAAAAATTCATTTTTTAATGTCTATGTACCTTTAAATATATACCAGAAGCACACAGTCTTTGTGTAAATTAAAAAGTAACTAGAATAGAATATGGTAAGAACTATTATGTCAGAATCTTAAGTCTTGATAGGATATCTTGCTATGTCCTGTACAGTGAGGAGCTGTTAACTGTACAGAGGTTGTGAGCTGGCTGAAAAAATAAAAGTCTAAGGCAATATTAAGAGAAATGAAAACAAAGACATGAAGATAGTTTAAAAGCAGGGGCCTGGGTGGGTCTGATCCCTAACAAAGAGAAAAATCCCACCACCTTTTATTTCATAGACAATACCATCAAAGGGATTTATTGTGTGAAAGAGTTCTTCAAAGTAAACAAAAACCAAAGTCAAGCAGGAATAGCCAATTGGAGCTTATCTATTTTTGAGATATCTTCTCTTACTCCAGACACCTGGTGCATCAAGGTTATTGAGTGTGCCCATATTTCTTTCACCCCAGAGTGGTAGGCATCTGAATTCAAAGCTATGGAACTCATAAATTTCATGCCAGACATGGAATCTGCCCCACTGACAGTGGTCACTTGTAAATGGGCATGTCTTTCAGCACCATTGCACTGAGAGATTCCCAGAAATGGCAGGTCCAAGGCTATGGACCTCAAAGCAATGATTTATTTGCCACTCTGGACAAGGATAGAAGGGTATTAATAGAGTTTTCTATAGAAAACAACATCTAAATGTTGATCTGTATCTCCCTCTTCCCATTTGCCTTCCCTGTCTCTTTGTCAGAACTTTTATAACATGTACACACAAAAGAATAAATTAAAATTAAAATATATATGCAAACTTTTCAATCAGCCATCACACTATACCATTTTAAATGCATATTCAGAATGACTGCCTGTATATCTTTACTGCCACTATCAAAATTTGTTACTCCCAATATTGCCATGATCTCCTAAATGTTCACCTTGCTTATATTATTGACTCCCACAGTCTATTCTTCACAATAAATATTTGTTCCCATTTCATCCACAGTAAAGCTGATGTACTTTCAATGCATATTGAAGCTCTATTGTATTTGGTGCTTTACCTTAATGATATCATTATTACTCCTTTGAATGTTCTCATTTTTTTTTCCAATCACAATTACCTTCTTTATTTTTCTCCAAACTTCCCAGGCATGAATTTTGTATTGATCTGTCCTTTTGTCGACATTCTTTGCTCCTCAACTCCATGCTGTTAATTCCTCGAAGTTTCTTAACTCTTTAGTCAAATGTCAACTTCCCAATTAACCCTAATATGACTAAAATATTTAAAATGAAAACCCTTGCATCTTCCATATCCCAAATCTTCTCTTGCTGAAATTATTTCCCCCAGTAATAGAATATGCGCTAAAACACATGTAATTTAATTATCTATTATATTAGTGCTTTATTCAATTTCTATCTCAAATATAATTTAACTTCTCAAGACCAATTATTTTGGATTATTTCATTCACTGCAATGTAACACTATGTAAAAGAAGGAGAAAATAATCAAAAAAAGCAGATCAGATTAGAGTTAACTTCTGAAAAGTTACTACAGTAAGTGTCAAGAATGCCTGTTTATGGTTTTTATTCCTAAAGTTTTCTCCAGTCTACTTGGCTTCAAAACAAAAAAAAAATCAGGCTAAAAAAAATGCAGCCTTATCAGCTCAAGATGGTAGAATAATGAGTTCAAGATTAAATAATTTATGAAGAAATATCCTGAAGGTGAAACAGTCATTGAAAAGGTGTAGTCTATTCTAAGTACAAAGTGCTTCAATCTTCAAATGGCCATAAACAACACAAATGTGTTAGAGATCTCATTAAAATTAACACAGAGACAAAGATGATCTCTCCTTATCAAAGTTAAATCATACCAGATGCAGAAGAGTTCCATATATTTTCTGTTTTCCTAATTGGTTCTATTCCCCAACAATATGCATTTTGGATAGAAAAAAACAAACAAACAAATATAATTAAAAAATGAAGCTAATGACTTGGAGATTCAGAGTATTCAGAAACCAAGACCTACAAAGTAGGTGGAAATGATTAGAAATCCCCAGAAACAAAAGAATGGCAGAAGATTTTGCCTCAAAATTTGAGTATATCTTTGACTAGATTAGGATGCAAGACAAATTAAAAAATGAGTGAGTACTTTATGACAATTCCCAGGTGACCTTGGAATCATCCAGGTCTCTCCACATTCTCACTTGTAGTTCTCAAGGTTGAATGTACAATATGCAGGGAATTCAGCATCTTGAGACAGAAGAACTGGCTAGAAGAGCCTGGACTTTGTCCCAATACCTTCCAAGAAACATGGGGTCCTTCCATGCTTCATTCCAGTGATTCTTTTAAATCAGGTTACAATGTTTTACAGGGTCCCTCAGCTATAGTGAAAGAGGGACAAATGCAGATAAGACTCACTACTGGCATCATTTCTGAGCCTTAGGGGACTGGCCTATAATTAATCTTGGGTTCCTGCAGTCCTTTATTACATACCTGTTAGTAAGAAACCCAATTCAAATAACTTCTTGTGTTCATGATCTGTCTTATTGAACTTGGACAAGTTTGTAAATAAGTAGAATCTGGAAGGAAGAAGGATTGAGCAGATATATCAGCTGCTGCCCAGTACATGGAAGATAAAGCTAGCATTTTAAATATAGGCAAGATTACTGCCCACTAGAAATATATTATTTTATAATATATTATTTACAATGAATAAAATATATTATTTATATTTTATTATCATGATATATTATTTATAATTTTTTAGTTTTCAATGAAACAATGCATATAAAGACACAGGAAGGTAAAATCTTACAATAAAGAGAAAAAATGAAAAATGCTGAATGAAACCAACTCAGAGAGATACCAAATTTTATGTGGAGCAAAAAAGGACTTCACAGAAGCTAGTAAGCTATACAAAGAACTGGAGAAAATTATGTCTAAAAGTTAAAGAAAAATGTTCTTAATGAGCAGAGAAGGGATCCCAACAGGAAATGGAAAGGATAAAAACTAAATTTCCAAACTAAAATATGCAATAAATTTTAAAAAAAAGCATCACTATTCGTGCTCAGTGGAAAGCTGACAATAACAGAAGACATAATCAGGAACATGAAAATAAATCAATCTAATTGTCAGAGAGAAGAACAACAAGTAAAAGTATACTGAGATAGCTTTCCAAATATTCAACATATCTGTAATTGTAGTCCCAGGAAGAGAAAGAGGAAAAGAAGCCAAACTTTTGAAGAAATAGTGACTGAAAACTTGTCAAATTTGGAAGAAAATATTAATGTTGAAATCCAAGTGTCTCCAATCTAAGCACAATAAAAATGGCATCTGGGCACATCATAGTCAAAATGATGAAAGTTGAAGAGAAAGACAATCTAAAAATGAGCCAGGGAGGAAAAAAATATTGCACATAGGGAAGAACATGTGATTAATGGCTGATTTCTCAACAGAAACAAATAACTCTGGAGACACTGGAGTACCATCTAGAAAACTCTTAGTTAATTTTATAGTCATTGGATTATAAGGGATATTTCCTGTCAGAACCATATGGACACACTATTCTTTTCAATAATCATTGCCAGGACAATTGGTCATAAACTGACTACAAAAAGTTGATAATTTGCCCTCAGTGGGAACACTGGAAAATTAATAAAAATACTAATGAGAAGAAAATGTATCTAATACATATAACCACCTAGGTCTAGGATTCAAAAGACACTGAGAAAACAAATATTCAAATATGAAAAAAAAAACAACAACACAAATAACAAAATTGGAAAGATCACTTCTAATAGTTAAAGTACAAATGACTAATCAATTATATTGATGGTCATGAAAAAGCAAATTAAAACTAAAACACTATTGAATCATGTATTCATCCAATTAGTTGAAGTTAAATAAATATAAATGCAAACCAAAATCTCTTTTATGCTGTAGTTGAAGGATATGATACAACAATATTAGGAAACAAGCTAAAATTTTAAATGAATCTTAAGGTACACATATCTATGACTCTCAACCTCTTCTAAAGAAGTCCATTTGAATAAATATACAAGAACATTTATTAAAATTCTTGAGTGTTTGACTCAAATAGCAAGCCACCAAATTTTTATTATGCTTAGTATATAATAGATAGTGATTGTCATGAATTTTATAAATGTAATATTTTGCATAGTAACAATGATAATGAACAAATTACTACTGCAAAATTGACATCAATAAATTTCAGATACTTTAATATTGATCAGAAAATACCAAGTTTAAGTAAAATTAGTTTGATTCATCTCTATAAACTAAATGTATGCTAGTTTCTATAGCTGTTATAACAAGTGCCATAATTTAATGTTCATAATAACTACAACATCACTATTTTGCTCTTGTTAAGTTTTGAAGTCTGACAAGTGGTTTCACTTGATTTTACTTAAGGTATTGGTAAGGATTATTAATATTCTGAGGCACTCGGGAGATATTTTTATTGCCTTGTTCAACTATCAAGGATTGATGGACCTTCATTGGCTCTTGGTCTCTTTCCCCCATTTTCAATGCCAAACTTTGAATCTCTCCGTGCGATATCTTTCCATACTCATATTTCCCTCTAATTTTAAGAACTCGTTTGATTAAATTGGACACATCTGGATAATCCTGAATAATCTTTCCATCTCCACATTCTTAATTTAAAATTCAATTTGCAAAGTCATTTTGCTCTGCCAAATGATATATTTACAGATTCTAGGGATTAAGGCAGGCATGTACATCTTTGGAAGACCATTATTTTACTTATTATGAGAGGCGAAAACAAATTATATTGTCCATGAAAATTAACATAGCTAGGAAAAAAAAAAAGATGTACAGAAAATGATTATCATGAAATGCAAGGACAATAATAAGAGGATTTCATAGGGAGTGGTATCGTTTGGGTCATCTAGACCAAATGCTCTATTTCCTGATTTAGAAGGTCATTTTAATGCCATCTGTTTTATAAAATATTAAGTTTTACATTACGTTTCATGTGCATTCATATTAAAACTAATTAAAAATACATGATAGAAGATTTCAAATAGATATATAGAAAATGATTCTGTAGACTTTGTTGCTACCCAGGCTGAGATGGTGATTGCCCAAACTATGTTCTTGGCAGTACATAGGAAAGATAGAATCCTTGGTGATATATTTAGGAAAAACATAAACAACAGATGTTTCAATAGTTTGTATGCTTTTAAACTATTTTATTTTCCCTCATTCTTTTCATGAATTCATTTTACTTATCTCTCAGGTCATTCTTGCGATCACTGATTTTATAAACTGTGAGTCGGGACATGACATTGCTAATACATGTATGAGAGGACAAAGTATGAATAAATGTTTCTGAATTTGTTTTCTTTTGTATCTTCAAGAAGATACACCTGTTTACTATTAACTACAGTAGATGATGATTCTCACTATATTTCCTTTTTATGAACATCGCCTTCCTAATTTGGCTACGATGTTCCAATGATGGAAAAATCCCTGATGCCAAATAAAATCTGAGGTAGCTTAAAAAACTTCAGATTGAACAGTGTACACTGACAGTAAATTTTAAACACACATTTTCAATATTGAAAAAAATGAAGTTGTACATAATTTTGGTAGTAATTTGTATATTTTGTAAAAATGATTAGTTTGTTCTACCAATAGAATTGTGCATGAGGGTGTGTGTCTTTAGTAAGCTATGGTTTTCATACAAAAAATCCCCACATTTCAGTGATGTCAATAGAATCTTTCTGCATTGTTAATTCAGTTTAATCTTACCTAACAACAACAAAAAAATATTTCAGTCATTCAAAAACCATTTAAAATAATTGAGAAATTTTGTAATACTATATTTGATTATGAGGCAAATGGACAATAGTAAATGATATCAAACTGGGAATCAAGAGAATTGGTGATTCTGATGTTAAGCATTACATAAATAACAAAAGTCTGATTTAATTTTTCTCTTCCATAACATCTAAATTGTAAAATCTGGCAATATATTATGAATATATTTTATGTGATGTGGTGAGAACAAAATATCTACTAGAACAAAACAATTGGATAGGACCAAATAACCCAATCATGACTAATAGTGATTAGTAAATTGTAAAAAATAAAAAAAAATTGTTTTTTAAAGAAAATGTGGTACATGTACACAATGGAATACTATTCTGGTATAAAAAATGAATTAAATTCTGTCATTTGCAACAAAGTGAATGAAACAGAGATCATTATATTAAGTGAAATAAGTTACTTATGGAAAGAAAAATATCATGATATTCATATATAGGGAAAGATGTTGATCTCATAGAAGGTTAGTGTGCAATTGTAGGTATGATAGGCCAGGGAGAGTACAGGGGAGAAAGGAATGGAAACAGTTTGATCATTGGATACTATACTACACCAAGGAGAAAGAAACTCTGGTGTACTACTGCACAGCAGGATGAGTATAGTTGACAATAATATACTAAATATTTCAAAAAACTAGAAGAAAGAATTTTGAAAGTTTTCACTATAAATAAATGATAATGTTAGAGACAAGAGGTATATATGATTAAGCAAATATAAATGTTATGCAATGTACACATGTATCAAAACATTATGTGCATGTACAAACTTTGTTTTTATATTATCAGTTAAAATGAATTTAATAAAAATAATAATTTATGAAAAGTTATTTTCTTTCAGAGAAATGCATTTATTTAATAAAGAACTGCAAAATTTTTATATTCAAATAATTTGCATTTCTTTGATAGTAAAATTAAAAGAATTTTTAAGAGTTTAAGTCAAATTTGATGATTTTCTTTCTTTGCTATAAATATTTCAAGTTATTTTCATAGCTTTCAATGTCAGGAGGCTCAACTGAACCCAGAAAACTCAAAACCAGTTTCACTGTAATTCATTCGATAAAATTAAGGGCCCTTTCATTGTTATAGTTCAAAGTGTCTAAACCAGAATTTGGAAAATAGTTGCTTAAGGTAAGGAAGGGAGAAGGAAGAAAAGAAGAATAATGAGAAAGAAGGAGAAGCAGAAAAATTTCTGACTCTAAGTAGAGTGTCTGACAAATAATAATCAAAGAAGATCATAAATGCAAGAGGAGAGAGAGGTGGAACACATTTGATACAGTGTATCACCTGACCCTGAACTAACTTTAAATAAAGCATCAAAAATCAGATGCCTGAAGGTTATACAAATATACTACCAGTCTAGGTATAATAAAATAATAAGGGTTGCTACCACTGGGTAGTTACTTACTCTTTCTGAAGGCTAAACCTGTTCAATTTTCATTTGTTTTTAAACATTGCCTTAATCAAATGACTTTTCAGACTGCTTTTGGCCTCCAAGGCAAACACTTCATCACACCTTTGAGAAAGAAATGATTTTTAAATTTTTATTTAGGAGATATTTTAAGATTAGTATTTGTGCAGAGGGGACAGGGAGAAAGAAAACATTTATATTTGAGATTAGTAGTTCATACTATTAAGAAACTGAACTCATTATTATTATTAACTCATTTATTAATGAGATAGACAAGGTAATCTCCTGGGTTGGACTTGAAACTGTCTAAATAAGAGAATTGGAAATCTTTAATAACATCAACAAGATAACTTCAAACAACCTAAAGCTTCGCTCTGCACATTTTTTCTTGACTAAGTCAGTCTAAATATCATAACAATTTATGCATCAGAACATATATAGTGTTATAGATACAATTTAAATCTCTTAGCTAATTGACAAACTCAAGTTGTTATAAATAAATTGAACTTTTTATGTCACTAAAATCTTCAAACTATATATGAGTAAGTTTCCAGATCAAACTAACATTTATGTAATGCCTTAGTGAATATGATTAATTAGAAAGTATTTTAAAGACTATCTCATAAAAAGGTTAAAACAAAGCATTATTGTATCTTGTCCATTGAAAATAGAAAGTAGTAACTGAGTTTAGATATGTTAATAAAATTTGCTTAGACAGATACCAAATACAGTTGGTATACTCAATTTGCTAGTGGCAGTATTGCCATAAATGTTAATATATAGCTGCTAGGGTTGTGGTTCAGTGGTAGAGCATTTGCCTGGCATGTGTGAGGCACTTGGTTTGATTCTCAGCACCACACATAAATAAATAAATAAAATAAAGATCCATTGACAACTAAAAACATTTTTTAAAAATGTTAATATATAGTATAAAAAGATAAATCTGTGTAAATGTGTAAAGATGTATATGATGACCCAATAATAAGAGCTACTTTTCTAACAAAAATTATTTCAAATTATATTTAAATTCAATTTAGTTTGAAATCAGGCTTATTTAATTTTACTCAAAAAATTTGAACATGTTTATAGCATAAATATAATTCTAAAATTTCATGGATAATGGATCCATGAATTTATAATATTTATCATTTATATGTCATGCAAATTTTTATAGCAATGGGACTCTTTCTTGAGATATCATTTATTTAGATATGCAGTAGACAAAACATATACTACTTGAAATAATCCAATTAAAATGGGAGCTCTCCCCATGAGGTACTGCAATTACTGTAGTAATTATGATTCTGTCTGAAATAGCAGGCAGTTTTGCATAGGCATAGACCCCATTAATGATATTTATCACAACTTGTTATGATTTGGATACAAGGTGTCCACAAAAAAGTTCCTGTTAATGCTATTCAGAGGTAAAATGATTAGATTATGAGAGCTGTAATGTAATCAGTCCACCCTAGTTTGAACAGACTCACTGGGTGGTAACTGTGAGCAGATGTGGCGTGGCTAGAGGAGGTAGATCACTGGGAGCATGCTCTCATAGGGTGCATCTACCCTGTTCCTATCCTTACTCCCACCATATCTGGTTCATGGCCCTGCCATGGACTGAGAAGCTCATGGCACTTTCCCCATGATGTGCTTCCTCATCTTGGGCCCAGAGCAATTGAGTTAACCATCTATGGACTAAGACATCTGAAATGAGCTCCAAATAAGCTTATCTTCCTCTAAGTAGTTCTTGTCAGATATTTTGGTCATAGTGATGCAAAAACTATAATGCAACTGATCAATTGAAGTTTCACTTGGAATCTGACAATTTTGGATTAATTGTTTTAGAATTATCAACACCTGCTGAGTTGAAAACTGGATGCAAGGTATTTTAGCAAAGGCAGTAAGTACATTTAAAACTATGCTGTAAACACATTTTTCAATACAGACAGAAGTACAAAATATACAATGATAATTTTTGTGAGAAACCTAGATTTTCTCTTTTTAAATAGAATTGAACCTATTCATTAAACAAGTCAGGAAATATCTGGTGGAATCAAGAATACAAGTAGCTATTATTTTCTAAAGTTTGGTGAAAATAAGAATACAAATGGTTATTCCTTTCTACAATTGGTTATCAATCACAAAATTATAGTTATTTTAGGTTCTTTATATGAAATTAACTTATTAAGTTAAGGAATAAAATTAATTTAAGGAAAAGAGTTCATTGAAGTAATATATTTCTCAAAATCAAG
This sequence comes from Sciurus carolinensis, assembly GCF_902686445.1. Classification (NCBI taxonomy): domain Eukaryota; kingdom Metazoa; phylum Chordata; class Mammalia; order Rodentia; family Sciuridae; genus Sciurus; species Sciurus carolinensis. The sequence continues at coordinate 57,311,208 of NC_062217.1, read as the reverse complement.
GAAACTTCATGGAAAGGAAAAGATCCAGGGAAGACAGTGGAAAGTTTTTAGATAGTAGACATTCTATTTGGGTCCTCTGGCAAGAAAGAATAAACTGGAGCATTTTATTCTGTTTCCTTAAAATTGAGATTTCCCCAAAATTAACTGTAATGGATGAGTTCTAATTAAACACTATATATTCAATATGCAAGTAAAATAAATTTTGATTAACAAATCCCATTAGTTATGAGAAGAGAGAGATTTTAAAATTATTTCTAAACTATCTTTTGAAATTTTTAAAATTATTTTTGATATGTAATATTTGACTTATTTATGGGATAGAGTATTAAAATTTTAATAAAGTAATAAGCTAAATTTCAGAAAATATTAATGTGTAATTCATTTTGAAATTATCTCAATTTTATTTACATTTCAGTAATACAAGATATTTTTAAATTACTAGAGAGAAGTTGGAAAGCAACTTCCCTCCTCATACTGTAATCTCCAATTTACACTAAAAACCACCTTACTTTTTTAAATATTTGATGAATCCTTGAAATTCCATACAACTTTCCTCAAAACAACCTCCTTGTCCTATTGTATTTGGCAGTTTTGCATTACTACAATGAAATACCTGAGGCAGCTAACTGATAAGGGGAAAGGTTTATTTAGCTAACTGTTGTGAAGGTTTGAATTGCAAGATCAGGTGGTGGTAGGCCATTGGTTTGACCTCTGGTGAGAACAGAAGTGGTACTATACCATAGCAGAAGGTAATCTAAGAACAACAGCCATATCTTCAGGAGGAACAAAGAAAAAGAAGGAAAACAAGGCCAGGTTTGCTCCTTTTATAATGATCCTCTTGGGAGAACTCTAGGGGTCATAGAGGATCTACCTCACACCTTTAATGACTGAAGGAACTCCCACTATGCAGCACTTACCAAAGCTTCACCAATTCCTAAAAGTACAACCTTGGAGACCAAGACTTTATTCACACTGAGCCCCAAGGAGACACCCAGACCATATCCAAGCCATAGCACCTCTCAAAAATCACTGATATGTAGAACTTTTAAAATGATTTTTATCATTTATTCTTTTGATAAATATGAAAGGAACATCCTAAACGAGGAAGGACTAAATGTATAAAGACTGACTTTTGTGTGTCAGGTATATTGTGTAACTTATTCATTAAAGATGCACTTTGAGATAGGCATTAATGTTACCAATTTATTAACAAGACAGGAGAAATGCCAATAAATTAATTATCTTTCTTAATGATATACAATATGTGGAAAGAATGAGAGCTGAAAATATTATTTCCTATAGACGGTTTCATTTTTTCCTGCTAGATCATGTAGATAATGCAAACAGTAATAAAATGTTTTCCCAAGGGTCTTATATTTTAGTCAGTGACATAAATTATATAAATAAAACAGTATTTGGAAAATGCTATATGCAAAATTTTAGACAAGCTTTCAGGAAAAATATTATTTTGGTCTGGAATGATGAATCAAATTGTTCTTAGTCAAAAGATTAAAATTAGGTGACAATTAATTTGGAAGATATCAGATGGAAAAATATTCCAGATTGAAGGAATATTATAGTTTAGATTGGTGATATGGGAAATTTGACTAGAATGGTTTCTATCATGAGAATATTGAACAATTTTTAAACTCTTAAAAATAAATCTCATCTACTTCACATGAAATGGGAGAATATTTTTACTATCAACATTCCATAAAAGCAAAAATATCAGAGGAAATATGTAAAGCACAGTCGTACAATACTAAGGATTGTGGGAATTTCCATTCAACATTTTCAACAAGGTAAAAGCAATATATTTTTAAAAATCTTTGAGTTTTGCAATGGAGAAACAAGTCTTTTAGTATAATTTAACCATGTTTTTAATATATCATTTTAACTCATTATTTTTCATGAACTCTTCTCACAAGTTAGTGGATATTTCAGCTAACCTCTTTCTCATTTTTAAAATTCCTTGGGGGCTGAGGAAGAAGTGCTTTTCAGTCTTCAAGGTATTTTATAAACAACAAAGGTAGCTTTTTATCTGCTACTGTTTTGCATTTTACCTTTGCACAAAAGTGAGGAGGTCAAGTCATTTGGGGATCTGTGCTCTTACTTCCTTACAAGAAGGTTGCTTTCTAATATTAGACAAATTTAGGGTTTTCCAAAGAGGCATATTTCATTCAGGCAGTACGATTAATGTCAAGGTCCCAGAAGGTCATTATTCCTTTTAAGTCATTCTAAATGACATCTGCCTCAAGCAACCTAGAGGCACAAATGATTGTTCTACTTTTATAGCTAGAACATTAGATCTTCTTATAACTTCTAAGTCAGTAAAACTATTTGGTGGTAAAATGCATGCATTTGGGGAAACTGGTGAGAAATATTGGGTTTATTTAATTGAAACACAAATGGTCATAAGAGAAAATATAAAATGTAGTTATTAAAATAAGTGTGGTTTCAATCTAGAAAGACTCATTGGAGAATTGAATGGAACATTAAGGGGAAAATGCCAAGTCAGTATTTCATCACAGAGTTTTCCTATTTTATTTCTTAAAACACTGTTCATCTTTGCTTAAGTAAACAAATAAGCAAACAAAAACAGTATCTATAGCCCCATGAGAAAACTCATTATTTACCATATCATTCATTATTCTTATTTTTGTTGTTGTTAAGTTACTATTAAAAGTTTTGACCCAAGACTGAATAAATCCTTCACTTTGAGTTCCCATTAACACAGTGGTACCCTTATTTCTGAACCAATGTTCAGCAAGCAATAAATAAAGCAGATGGAATGTGACACTTTGGTTTAGAGGAAGTGTGAAAGATCTGAATTAAAACAGAGAAGAACGTGTAGATTCTACAATAACCTAGAATGTTGGCCACATTATGTTCCAAGAGTCCCTGATAATGCTTTAAAATGAATCGTCACTAATTTTATTGTAACTTGGAAATAAATAAATCCTCCCTACATTCCAAGAACATGAATTGCAAGGTACTTAGATTTGTGTTCAAACCTTTGCCAATTTTATCACTTTACATTATAAAATACACTATGTTCCAAAATTGGAGCAGAATCCTGAGGTAAATATTATTATGACAATTCAGATAATCTTTTTCCATATGAAAAATAACTGACAGTTGAAGAATGTCTGGTGGTAAAAAATATGATGAAGTTATGTGGTTTCCAGTTGCATTTCCAATTACATTACATACCTTGCTAAGAATTATTCATTTATATTACTTACATAAATCTATTTTTCAAAAAGCTTTATGATATAAATGATAAATTAGATCAATAGAAATTGTTATATATACTCTCAAATTTCAAAAAGTTTGGTGAGATTGTAATTGATAAATTAATTATACCATTTTAATTCTCTCCTTAATACACACAAATGCACATACATTCTTGAATGTCTTCTCAAATATCAACACAAGTTACTTTTTCAAAACAAATTAAAAGTAGAAATCTTGAATTTCAAATAAATGGTGATTTCAAGTTTTAATATATTGGTGGACTAAAATCTCCTTTATAGAAATTAAATGTTTCCTTCATTCAAAATAATACATAGATACATTTAGTTAGGAAGCAATATAATAAATATGAATTTACAGATTTTTTTAAAGTTAATATTACATGCAAACTCGTGATAACTGATTGATCACATTCTTTCCATTGTAAGTATTCTAAACATATAAAAGATGAGTTTTGAATTTTTATTAAACATTTTCATTTGTATTTTTCTTATGTAAAAATAATCATATCTTTGATCTCTATAAGTACTTTTAAAATCACATTAAAAGTAAACACTTATTTGAAATATATGAATAGTATATTTTTAATATTTATTTATTTCCACATTTTTATTGGCTTATTATAGCTATAAATATTGGTGGGATTTGTTGTTACAATTCTGTACATGCACACAATATAAGAATATAATTTAGCCAATATTATACCACAGTACTTACCCCCATCTTCCCTCATCCTACCCGTTAGTCCCTTTGCTCTATTCTACTGATCTTTTGATTTTCATGATCCCCCAAACACACACACACACCTTTCTTTTCCTTTATTCTTTCTAGCTTCCATGTATGAGCAAAAACTTAAGACTTGACCTTCTAAATTTGGCCTATTTCGCTTACCATAATATTCTCAAGTTTCAACTATTTTCCTATAAGTGAAAATTTCAATTTTTTGGGATTGAATAAAACTTTACTGTGTATATCCTACATTTTCTTTATCCATTCATCTGTTGATGGACACCACTAGTTCCATAGTTTGGCTAGAAATATATCAATAGTGGATTTTTGATTAGTCTTTTTATCAAATACACTGTGCCTCTATTTGCAAATGAAAGTATTTGGCAGGAGATTAATTATTGTTTAACTGTTTTCATAATTTCCTTTCAAAAATGTTTAAAATAAACAGAAATATCTGCTTCATATATCCAATCTTTTTTTTTTTTTTTTTTTTTTGTAGATCACTCAAGTCTTTCATCTTGGTTTCTCTTTTATAGGAATTTTCCCTATGAAATCATTTCATCAGTTGTTGGTAGGTTCAACTAATCCAAGAGATAAGAATCCCAGGACAAGACTCATATAATACTTCTCAAGGAAAGTTCATATATTTCCTCTATTAATAGTTACTGATGGATAATCCTGAATATTTTATTTCTGCTCTATATCATGGTGTGATTTGTTACAATTACCACATAAATTGAATGGACCTTTAAAATGTTCTGAATCGTAATAATTATTCAGTTCAGAAACATGAGGCAAACACTTTCATGTCACATACTTAATCTTTCCTTATAAACATCTTTGTTGTTATGGTTATATACATTAATACAAAGTTGTAAGATTTTAAAGATGAAGGTTATGTCTTGAATATCTTCTAGTCACATGCATTTGTTCCTCATCTTAATTTTTGTAGTAAATATATTAATGAAGTATAATGTAATGTATAGATATGTGTATACCTTTAAGAATGATTACTTCAAGCTAATTGGCAACTCTCACGTATCACATATTCAGTTTTGTGTGGTGAGAACACTTAAAATTTACTCTCTTGGCAGTTATCAATTACACAATCATTAACTATAACATTAATAATCTCATTCTTAACTATAGTCAACATTCTGACAATAGGTCTCTAGAAATTCTTATCCCTAATTGAAACTTTGCACCCTTTGATAAACAGCTGCACATTCCCAGCTGAAAAGTGAATTTCATATGTAAGCAATCAAAAACAGCTTATTAAATAAATATGGAAAGAATTAAAGCATTTTAAAAATATTACTATAAACCATTTTCTCTATTGCCTTATTTTACCAATAATAAAGACCTGTTTATTTATTCTCCTTTAAGGCTGAGTAATATTCCATATATGCCAGTTTCTTGATCTATTCATCTATTGAGGGGCATCTAGGTTGGTTCCTTTACTTAGCAATTGTGAATTGAGTTGCTGTAAACATTGATGTGACTGAATCACTGTAATATGCAGATTTTAAGGTTTTTGGGTATAGACTGAGGAGTGGGATAGCTGGGTCAAATGGTGGTTCCATTACAAGTTTTCCAAGGAATTGCCATACTGTTTTCCAGAGTGGTTGTATTAATTTGCAGTCCCACCAGTAGTGTATGAGTGTACCTTCTCCCCTACATCCTCACCAACGCTTACTGTTGCTTGCATTCTTGATCACTGCCATTCTGATTGGAGTGAAATAATATCTTAGAGTAGCTTTAATTTGTATTTCTCTAATTATTAAAGATGTTGAACATTTTTTTCATGTATTTGAAAATATCATGCTACGTGAAATAAGCCAATTCCAAAAACCAGGGTCAAATGTTTTCTCTGATATGTGGATGCTGATCCATAATCAGGGGAAGAATGAATGGAGGAACTTTGGATTGGGCAGAGGGGAGTGAAGGAAGGGAAGGGGGCTGGGGTTGGGAAAGATGGTGAAATGAGATTGCCATCATTAACCTAAGTACTTGTATGATCACACAAATGATAAGGACTGTACATCATGTACAAACAGAGAAATGAATAACTGTGCTCCATTCAAGAACAATGAATCAAAATACATTCTGCTGTCATATATAACTAATTTAGAAAAATTAAAATTAAAGAAGTGAAATTTTAAAAAATACCAATTTATTCATTCTCCCTAATGTTTGAATAAGTATGATATAAGGAGAATTATTTCAAAATTACAGTTAATAATAGAGTTTTGGTAGAAGAAAGAGTTTATTTAGATCCCAATTCTATTTAGTAGTTATTTGATCTTCATCAGTAAATCCAAAAATTCCAAATTCCTTGTAGAATTTAAAGCTTAATTGAAGTGATTATATATTCCAATTAATGTAATAAAGATTTAAAGAACATTTTGTAGGTAATCAAAAAATGTTTAAAATATTCTCCATTATTGCTGAAATAGCATTTATGTCAAAAAATCCTATAAAAAGCACCTAAATTTCTCAAATGTAGCAAAGTTATTTAATGAATAAAAGATTTTAAAAAGTGTAGAAGCCTGTGGATAAGTGCAATTTGAAGAGTACAATGAAAAATCTTTTGTTATAATATTGCCGTGTAACTTCATTAATAATTATAGTTTAAGTAAAGTGAGAACAGTATATTCAATTGTTAAATGTCATATAACAAATTAAAAATACTATTTTAAAAAATTAGGAGAAAATTTTTATAATAGGTAGAAGGGAGTGAAGGGAGGAGAACAGGTTTGGGGGTCAGAATGATAGTAGAGTGAAATAGATATTATTACCTCATGTATATATATATGATTGCATGACTGATGTGATCCTACAATATGTAAAATCAGAAAAATGAGAGATTATACTCCATTTATGTATGATCTATCAAAATGTATAAAGGCATCCTACTGTCATGTGCAACGAATTAGAATAAAAATATTTAAAAAATGTAAAAAGAGATAAAAACAAATGAATATGCAAGATAAAGAAGAATCTTGTCAGTTATCATCGCCCACCGCCTGCGGGGACAATGACAACGTGTACGCTTCTTTTTCACAGGAAAAAAAAGACCAAAGACCTTTATTAGAGGAAGTGTCTGGGTTATATAGCAAGCATAAGCCAATCAGAGTCAGTCTGAGATATTAGCCTATCAAGGATCAGTCACTAGGCATTTACATAGATCGCCTCACACACAGCAGCCAATCACAGTTACTTCCTGAAACTTGTTTAAGAGTGCAGACGTGTCTGGCAAGCTCCCAGGTGCCATCTTAGAAATCAGGCCAGGGTGCGGCTCTAGGGCCCTCAGAGCCCGCCCCTGACAGTCAGTTTTCTTACAGTGTATACTATTATCACTATGCCTAATTTATAGTTCAAGATATTATATTAAAAGCAATATATCCAAATATAAGAAGTTAATAAGTACCCCAAACGTGTTACCATAAAAAATACTTGTTTGAACCTAGAAATATGTATTACATCAATCCCACCATCTTACCAGAATTAAGAAACTTAAGAAATAAATGCTGCATAGAAATTTCATGTTATACTTATGAAATATAATCAGCTTTCAATTAGTATCTTTTTTCAAAATTCCCTGCAAGTATTCTAGCTTCTCTTGCTTCTTAGAAATGATTGCTGTTGCCAATATTAGATGAGTAAAAACTTCTGTGAAAACAGATCACTCAACACTGATAAGGAGATAAGATAGTAGTTGCCATTATATTGGCTTGATAATCATGACCTTGCCTATACAAAGAGATACATTGCAGTTAAATCATCAAGGTTGGAAATATTAATCATGTGCCTCACTACCAGACTAATCTCCTAGAACTTCAATTCTTTGTTAGAATGAAGAAAGCAGCAAAATTTACACTATCTGAATTTATTCTTGAATTAGAAAGTCCAGAGAAGTGTAATGCTGAAGGATCAAAATGGGATGGTGATGTAATAAGAAAATTAATAATAGAAGGAAGTAGCTTCCAACACTGTCAATAGGGCAATATTGGTTTTAGAGTAGGAAGCAGCCTACCTGTATCAAGACAAGGTGAACTAAAGGGAAGAAGATTGGTACCATAATTTGAATCAGTGAAGAATCTTTCTAAGACTGGGTCATGTACCTCTGAGGAGGAATAATATGGATAGAGCTAAAAAGGCCATAAAGAAACTTGGAAGTTTCACCTATTTATTTTTCTTGAAATAAGAAAAGTGAAAGTAAATATTTCTTTCTAAATATAGGGGAAAGTGTTGAAAATTATTCTTTTAATATTGTCTGCTTGTTTGGTTGTTGGTGGTGTTTTTATATTTCAAAGTTTATTTATGGTATTTTTGCATTTTTTAAATTGATACATTGTAATTTTACAAAATAATGGGGTTTATTGTGAAGTCATATATGCTCATGCATCTTTTGGTTTGTTTAAATCCCCTGTGCTGACCTGTCCCTCCTATTCTCCCTCCCTTACTCCTTTCCTCTAGTTTACTGGTTACTCTTCTATTTTCTTGAAAATTGATTTTTAAAGCAATCAAGGACTAAAGAATGTGTCAACATTTTTTTGTTGTTTCTTGAGTTCTATGCCTTCCCTCCAGGTTTACCACTTTAACTACCTTCTTGCTAAATATCTTTAATACCTCTTGTATGTATGGACACTAAACTGAAGTCATATTACAGGTCATTTCACCACTGAGTAATAACTTAGTTGCTGAGAATCTTTTTTTTTTTTTTTCTTTTTGCAGTACTGGGGATTGAACTCAGGGCCTTGTGCTTGCAAGGAACAAGCTGAGCTATCTCCTCAGCCCCTGAGAATCTTAAATTGATTTTTTCTTTTACCACTTTAAATATAGTATCTGATTATATTCTGCTTTTAATCGCTGATGTGAAGCAATTCTCAGTTCAATGTAAAAACTCTACTTTTGTTACTTTAAGTTTCTTAATATTCTTTTTTTTTAAATTGTAAACAAATGGGATACATGTTGTTTCTCTGTACATGGTGTAAAGGCATACCATTTGTGTTATCATAAATTTACATAGGGTTATGTTGTTTGATTCATTCTGTTATTTTTCCCTTCCCCCCACCCCTCCCACCCCTTTTCCCTCTATGCAGTCCTTCCTTCCTCCATTCTTGTCCCCCACCCTAACTCTATCTCTAACCCTAACACTAACCCCTCCCACTCCCCATTATGTGTCATCATCCACTTATTAGCAATATCATTTGTCCTTTGGTTTTTTGAGATTGCCTTATCTCACTTAGCATGATATTCTCCAATTTCATCCATTTGCCTGCAAATGCCATAAATTTATCATTCTTTATGGCTGAGTAATATTCCATTGTATATATATACCACATTTTCCTTATCCATTCATCAATTGAAGGACATCTAGGTTGGTTCCACAGTCTGGCTATTGTGAACTGAGCAGCTATGAACATTGATGTGGCTGTATCTCTGTAATATGCTGATTTTAGGTCCTTTGGGTATAGAGTAGAATAGCTGGGTCAAATGGTGGTTCCATTCCAAGTTTTCTAAGGAGTCTCCACAATGCTTTCCAGAGTGACTGCACTAATTTGCAGCCTCACCAACAATGTAGGAGTGTACCTTTCTCCCCACATCCTCGCCAACACCTGTTGTTGCTTGTATTCTTGATAATCACCATTCTAATTGGGGCGAGATGGAATCTTAGGGTAGTTTTGATTTGCATTTCTCTTATTACTAGAGATGTTGAACTTTTTTCCATATGTTTGTTGATTGCTTGTAGATCTTCTTCTGTGAAGTGTCTATTCATTTCCTTAGCCCCTTTGTCGATTGGATTATTTGCATTCTTGGTGTAGTTTTTTGAGTTCTTTATATACTCTGGAAATTAGTGCTCTATCTGAAGTGTGATTGGCAAAGATTTTCTCCCACTCTGTAGGCTCTTTCTTTGCATTGCTGATAGTTTCATTTGCTGAGAGAAAGTTTTTTAGTTTGAATCTATCCCAGTTATTGATTCTTGCTTTTATTTCTTGTGCTATGGGAGTCTTGTTGAGGAAGTCTGATCCTAAGCCGACATGTTGAAGCTCTAGACCTACTTTTTCTTCTATAAGATGCAAGGTCTCTGGTCTGATTCTGAGGTCCTTAATCCATTTTGAGTTTAGTTTCATGCATGGTGACTGATACGGGTTTAGTTTCATTCTGATGCATATGGATTTCCAATTCTCCCAGCACCATTTGTTGAAGAGGCTATCTTTTCTCCATTGCATATTTTTGGCCCCTTTGTTTAGTATGAGAAAATTGTATTTATTTGGGTTTCTGTCTGTGTCCTCTCTTCTGTACCATTGATCCACCTTTCTATTTTGGTACCAATACCATGTGGTTTTTGTTACTATTGCTTTGTAGTAGAGTTGAAGATCTGGTATTGCAATACTCCCTGCTTCACTCTTTCTACTGAGGATTGCTTTAGCTATTCTGGGTTTTTTATTCTTCCAGATGAATTTCATAATTTCTTGCTCTATTTCTGCAAGGTACATCATTGGGATTTTAATTGGAATTGCATTGAATCTGTATAGCACTTTTGGTAGTATGGCCATTTTGACAATATTAATTCTGCCTATCCAAGAACATGGGAGATCTTTCCATCTTCTAAGGTTTTCTTGAATTTCTTTCTTTAGTGTTCTGTAGTTCTCATTGTAGAGGTCTTTCACCTCTTTTGTGAGATTGATTCCCAAATATTTTATTTTTTTCGATGCTATTGTGAATGGGGTAGATTTCCTAATTTCTCTTTCTGAAGATTCATCACTTATGTATAAAAATGCATTAGATTTATGAGCATTGATCTTATATCCTGCTACTTTACTGAATTCACTTATGAGATCTAAAAGTTTTCTGGTGGAATTTCCTGGTTCCTCTAAGTATATAATCATATCATCAGCAAATAGGGATAGTTTGAGTTCTTCTTTTCCTATTCGTATCCCTTTAATTTCTTTGGTCTCTCTAATTGCTCTGGCTAGAGTTTCAAGGACGATACTGAAAAGAAGTGGTGAAAGAGGGCATCCCTGCCTTGTTCCAGTGTTTAGAGGGAATGCTTTCAGTTTTTCACCATTTAGAATGATATTAGCCATGGGCTTAGCATAGATGGCCTTTATAATGTTAAGGAATGTTCCCACTATCCCTATTTTTTCTAGTGTTTTGAGCATGAAGCGGTGCTGTATTTTATCAAATGCTTTTTCTGCATCTATTGAAATAATCATGTGATTCTTGACTTTAAGTCTATTGATATGGTGAATTACATTTATCGATTTCCAAATGTTGAACCAACCTTGCATCCCTGGGATGAAACCCACTTGATCATGGTGCACTATCTTTTTAATATGTTTTTGGATGAGATTTGCTAAAATTTTGTTGAGAATTTTTGCATCGATGTTCATTAAGGATATTGGTCTGAAATTTTCTTTCCTCGATGTGTCTCTGCCTGGTTTAGGTATCAGGGTGATATTGGCTTCCTAGAATGAGTTCGGGAGGGTTCCCTCCTCTTCTATTTCATGGAATAGTTTGAGAAGTATTGGAATGAGCTCTTCTTTAAAGGTTTTGTAGAACTCGGCTGAGAACCCATCTGTTCCTGGACTTTTCTTTGTTGGTAGGCTTTTGATGACTTCTTCTATTTCATTACTTGAAATTGGTCTATTTAAATTGTGTATGTCCTCCTCGTTCAGTTTAGGCTATTCATATGTCTCTAGAAACCTGTTGATGTCTTCAAGATTTTCTGATTTGTTGGAATATAGATTTTCAAAATAGCTTCTAATTATGTTTTGTATTTCAGTCGTGTCTGTTGTGATATTTCCTTGTTCATTCTGAATTTTAGTGATTTGGGTTTTCTCTCATCTTCTCTTTGTTAGTGTCGCTAATGGTTTATCAATTTTGTTTATTTTTTCGAAGAACCAACTATTTATTTTGTCAATTTTTTGTATTGTTTCTTTTGTGTCATTTTCGTAGATTTCAGCTCTGAGTTTAACTATTTCCTGTCTTCTAGTACTTTTGGTGTTGGTCTGTTCTTATTTTTCTAGGGCTTTGAGCTGTAATGTAAGGTTGTTTATTTGTTGAGTTTTACTTCTTTTATTAAATGTGCTCCATGAAATAAATTTTCCTCTAAGTACTGCTTTCATAGTGTCCCAGAGATTTTGATATGATATTTCTTTGTTCTCATTTACCTCTAAGAATTTTTTAATTTCCTTCCTAATATCTTCTGTTATCCATTCATCATATAATAGCATATTGTTTAATCTCCAGGTGTTGGAGTAATTTCTGTTTTTTACTCTTTCATTTATTTCTAACTTCAATCCATTATGATCTGATAGAATTCAAGATAGTGTCTCTATCTTCTTGTATTTGCTAAAATTAGTTTTGTGGCATAATATATGGTCTATTTTAGAGAAGGATCCATGTGCTGCTGAGAAGAAAGTGTATTCGCTCTTGGTTGGATGGTATATTCTATAAATGTCTGTTAAGTCTAAATTATTGATTGTGTTGTTGAGATCTATGGTTTCTTTGTTCAATTTTTGTTTGGAAGATCTGTCCAGTGGTGAGAGAGACGTGTTAAAATCACCTAGTATTATTGTGTTATGGTATATTTGGTTTGTAAAATTGAGAAGGATTTCTTTGACATACATGGATGAACCACTGTTTGGTGCATAGATGTTTATGATTGTTATATCTTGTTGATTTATGCTTCCCTTAAGCAGTATGAAATGTCCTTCTTTATCCCTTCTGTCTAACTTTGGCTTGAAGTCCACATTATCTGAAATGAGGATGGATACTCCAGCTTTTTTGCTGAGTCCATGTGCATTGTATGTTTTTCCCCATCCTTTCACCTTTAGTCTATGGGTATCTCTTTCTATGAGGTGAGTCTCTTGCAGGCAACATATTGTTGGATCTTTCTTTTTAATCCAATCTGCCAGTCTATGTCTTTTGATTGATGAATTCAGGCCATTAACATTCAGGGTTATTATTGAGATATGATTTGTATTCCCGGTCATTTGGTTCATTTTTAAAATTTTATTTATTTATATATTTTTTTGACACAACTTGGTTCCTCCTTTATTTGACAGTTCCTTTAGGATAATTCCTCCCTTTGCTGATTTACTTCTTTGTTTTTTATCTCTTCCACATGGAATATTTTGCTGAGAATGTTCTGTAATGCTGACTTTCTTTTTGTAAATTCCTTTAGCTTTTGTTTATCATGGAAGGATCTTATTTCATCGTCAAATTTGAAGGTAAGTTTTGCTGGGTAAAAGATCTTGGTTGGCATCCATTTTCTTTCAGAGCTAGAAAAATGTTGTTCCAGGCCCTTCTAGCTTTTAGGGTCTCGATTGAAAAATCTGCTGATATCCGTATTGGTTTCCCCCTGAATGTAATTTGGTTCTTTTCTCTCACAGCCTTTAAAATTCTGTCTTTATTTTGTATGTTAGGTATTTTCATTATAATGTGCCTTGGTGTGGGTCTGTTGTAATTTTGTGTATTTGGAGTCCTATAAGCCTCTTGAACTTGATTTTCCATTTCATTCTTCAGATTTGGAAAATTTTCTGATATTATTTCATTGAAAAGATTGTTCATTCCTTTGGTTTGTTTCTCTAAGCCTTCCTCAATCCCAATAATTCTCAAATTTGGCCTTTTCATGATATCCCATTGTTCTTGGAGATTCTGTTCATGATTTCTTACCATCTTCTCTGTTTGTTCAACTTTGTTTTCAAGGTTAAATATTTTGTCTTCAATATCTGAGGTTCTGTCTTCCACGTGTTCTATCCTATTGGTTATGCTTTCTATGGAGTTCTTAATTTGGTTTATTGTTTCCTTCATTTCAAGGATTTCTGTTTGGTTTTTTTTCAATATCTCTAACTCTTTATTGAAATGATCTTTTGCTTCCTGTATTTGCTCTTTTAAGTGTCGATTGGTGTGATCATTCAATGCCTGCATTTGCTCTTTCATCTCATCATTCAGTGCCTGCATTTGCTCTTTCATCTCATCGTTTGCTTCTCTTATCATTTTAATTATGTACATCCTGAACTCCCTTTCTGTCATTTCTTCTGCCATGCTGTCGTTGGATTTTATTGATGTAACATCTAGATTTGTTTGGGGCATTTTCTTCCCTTGTTTTCTCATATTGTTCAGGAATCAGTGGTCATTAAGATACTGCAGATTTCCTCTATTGACTTATAATGTCCCTGAAGATTGCTCGTATATCCCCTCTTATCCTTCAATAGCCTGAAGTCTTGGAAAAAGTTGATAATGCGGTGCTCCACAAGGACGCTGCCTCTCTAGGTGTGGTGACCCTCATGTGGGGTATATTCCCTGCTAGTGGGCAGAGGTGCCTCCACTTGTTGACCAATGGTCATCCAAAGGGGATCTAGGCTGCAGGCTGAGGCAAGGCCTGTTTGAGCCTGTGACTCTGGTTTTACCGTCCTTGTGGGAAAACCTCACCCGGCAGGGAAGACTCACCTGGTGGGGAGGTCTCGCTGGTCAGTTCCCCTCCTAGAGGTTCCCCTCAATCTACAACTACCACCTGGGCTGGGCTGCCTTTCTCTGCAATGTTCCCAAGGGCCCGGACCTACCTCCTGGGCCTGGGAGCCTCACCCTTCACAGACGAGTCTCCTTAGGCTGCCTCTCCTCAGAGAATATGCCTGCAGTCCTGGAAACTTCGCTCCGCCCCAGGTGTCTCTGTGCGACTCTTCCAGCAAGAAGCCGCCTATGTCCTGGGACCCTGCTCTGCACCTAATCGCCTGGCTATGCGGCCCCTCCTCTGAGCCACCACTTGGAGCCCCGTACAATAGCTCCGAGACCCAGAGACCTGCCACACACTTCTTCCTCTGGACAGCCACCCGGTGTTCCGACGCAGTCACTAGGAGTCCAAGCAACTCACTTCGCGTCTCCTCCTCCCACCAACCGCCCGTAGCCCTAGGCAGTCACTCCGAGTCCAAGTGACCCGCCCTGTTCCTCCTCCTCTTCGGGATAGCCCCCCGGATGTTTAGGAGCGGTCACTCAGAGACCAAGCGACCCACCGCGCTCCTCCTCCAGGCAGGCCACCGATGTTCAGGAGCAGTCGCTTTGAGTCCAAACAACTCACCACTCACCTCCTCCTTTGGCAACTGCCTGTAGCTCTGATGCAGTCACTCCTAGACCAAGCGACCCACACGTTCCTCCTCTTCCTCCGGGCAGGCCCCCTGTGTTCAGAAGCGGTCGTCGCTCTGAGTCCAAACAGCTCACCACGCAGCTCCTCCTCAGGCACCCGCCCGGAGCTCCAGTGGTTGCTCTGAGTCCAAGCGCTGTGCTGAGCAGCCACCTCTACGATGTTCCCAGTTGTCCGTGTTTACCGTTCCAGTGGGGGGAGGGGCGTCTCGCCGGGCAACTCCACTTCACAAAGTTCACAAAGTTCCCTGCGTTCCGGGACTACCACCCCATCCAGGATGCCTCCCCAATGGAAGAGACTCACCCAGCAGCTTTGAGTTGGTCCCAATTCTCTCACTATCTCCTCTTTTGAATCCTGCATCCTGGAGCAACATGAAATGCAGCTGCCCTCTAGTGCGCCATCTTGAAAACCCCCTCTTAATATTCTTATTTGTACTAATTAGTTACATATAACACTAGACTGCATCTTGATCCCATCATACATAAATGCAGTATAAGTTCTCATTCTTTTGATTGTATGTGATATAGGGTTAACCTGGTTTTGTATCATATAGGCACATAGGGTCATAATGTGCTGTTCATTTTATTATCCTTTCTAACCCCATACCCCTCCCTCTCCTTCACTCCCCTCTGTCTAATCCAGAGTACTTCTATTCATCCTTAGCCTCCCCACCCCCTTATTGTGAATTAGTAACTGCTTATCAGAGAAAAATTTGGTCTTTGCATCTTTGGCATTGGTTTATTTCACTTGGCATGATATTCTTTATAGTTGAGTAATATTTATTCTTTACATTTGAGTAATATTCCATTGTGTATATATACCAATGCCATGCACTTTTTCTTAAACACACTTCAACAGTCATTTCGCCATGTTGGATCGTGGCAAAGGAGGCAAAGGCAAAGGCAAAGCACAAAAAAAAACAAAAAAAAAAAAACAAAAAAACAAAAAAACGAAAAAACACTCTTCAAATTATTCCATGAAATAGGAAAAGAGGGAACCCTTTAAACTCATTCTGAGACTAATATCACCTTGATATCAAAATCAGACAAAGACACATGAAGGAAAGAAAACTTCAGGCCAATATCCCTAATGAATATAGATGCAAAAATTCTTAATAAAATATTGGAAATTCACATACAAAATCATATTAAAAAGATAGTGCATGACGATCATGTGGGTTTCATCCCAGGGATGCAAGTTTGGTTCAACATAGGGAATCAATAAATGTAATTCATCACATGAATAGACTTAAAGACAAGAATCATATGATCATCTCAATAGATGCAGAAAAAGCATTTGACAAAAGTACAACATCCCTTCATGTTCAAAACACTAGAAAAACTAGGGATACTAGAAACGTATCTCAACACTGTAAAAACTATATGTCCTAAACCCCAAGACTACATCATTTTTAATGGAGAAAAATTTAAACCATTCCACTAATAATGAGAACAAGATAAGGATGTTCTTTTTCACCATTTCTATTCAACCTAGTTCTGGAAACTCTAACCAAAGCAATTAATAGAAAGAAATTAAAGGGATATGAATAGGAAAGGAAGAACTATTGCTATTTGCTGATTCTATATTTTAAAAAAATTCAAAGAATTGCACAAAAAAACTTCCAGAATTCACAAATGAATTCAACAAATTAGCAGGATATAAAATCAACACCAACACCAATAAATCAAATGTGTTCTTATACATCAGTGATGAATCAACTGAAAGAGAAATTAGTAAAACTACCCCATTTGCAATAGCCTCAAAAATTTTGGGAAACAATCTAACAAAAGAGGTGAATAACTTCTACAATTAAAACTACAGAACACTAAAGGAAAATATTGGAAAAGACTTTAGAGGATGGAAATATCTCTCATTTTCTTAGATAAGCAGAATTAACACTGTCAAAATGGTCATAATACAAAAAGTGCAATATAGATTTAATGGAATTTCTATTAAAATCCCAATGACATTCTTCATAGAACTAGAAAAAATTATCATGAAATTCATTTGGAAGAAAAAGAGGCGAGAATAATCAAAGCAATCCTTAGCAAGAAGAGTGAAACAGAAAGCATCACAATACTACAACTTGATTTTTTTTTCACAGAATGGTCAATCTCATTTGGGGTTAGGATTGGAAGTACAGATGTGATTTGTTTCAGAATATTTTGATTTATAAAATTCCACGAAAAGTGGCCAAAAAAACTAAACAGACATTTCTCAAATGAAGAAATACAAATGGTCAACAAATAAATGAAAAAAAATGTTGAACATCTTTAGCAATCAGAGAAATGTAAATCAAAAATTATACTGAGATTTTATCTTGCTCAAGGTAGATTGCAGCCATCAAAATTACAAACAGCAATAAATATCGGCAATGATGCACTTAGACATTCTTGGTGGGACTATAAATTAGTAAGATCATTTTGGAAGGCAGTATAGGATTCTTTTAAAGACTAAGAATGGAACCACCATATAACCCAGCTATCCCATTTCTTGATATTTTTCCAGAAGATCTAAAATCAATATACAAAAATCACATATGGATAACAATGTTTATAGCAACGCAATTTGCAACTGCTGTTTTAATCAGCTTTTTATTGCTGTGACCAAAAGACCAACAAAGAACAACATAAAGGAGAAAAAACTTGTTTAGGGCTCACATTTCAGATATCTTTGTCTACAGAAAGTTGACTCCATTGCACTAGGCCAGACATAAGACAGAACAACATGGTGGGAGGGTGTGGTGGAAGAGAACAGCCCAAACATGGCAAATGGAAGTAGAGAGTGAGAGAGAACTCTTATCACCAGGGACAAAATGTAAACCACAAAGTCACACCTCCAATGAATTAATTCTTCCAGTCACATCCTACCTGCCAATCGTTATTACACAGATAATCCATTGATTAGTGAAGTCTCTCATAATAATCATTTTATCTCTTAACATTCTTGCATAAGTCCACAGAATAGAAACTCTACTGCTTCAGATCCATACTGGTAGATGGGTAGACACAAAAACAATAAGAAAAAGCAAGGAAACAAATTACTCCAAATAAACCAAGATACTGCAATAACAGAACCCATCAACGCAGTGGAATAAATGTTCAAGAAGGAGTTTAGAATTTACATAAACTGATCTGCGAAGTAAAGGATGGTATAAGGAGTGAAATCAGAGAAAAATACAAAAAGTGAAAGATTACTTCAGTAAAGAGATAGAAATGCTGAAGAAAAAAAAAAAAAAAAAACACAAGCAGAAATACTCAAAATGAAGAAATCAATAAACCAAAGTAAAAATTCAATTGAAGGCATCACCAACAGACTACATAATTTGGAAGACAGAGTTTCAGGCATTAAGGACAAAATATAGAATCTTGAAAATAAAGTAGACCATGGAGAAAAAATGTTAAGAGACCATGCACAGAACTTACAAGAAATAATGGGTAATGTGAAAAGGACAAGTTTATGATTTATTGGGATTGATGAAGGTTCAGATATTCAAACCAAAGGAATTCATTACTTTTTCAATGAAATATATCAAAAAATTTCCCCAACCTTAAGACTGAAATGGAAAATCCAGTACTTGAGGCATACCCTAAATATACAAAATTACAACAGACCGACACCAAGGTACAGTATTATGAAAATGCTTAAGACATATAAAATGGGTAGAATTTTAAAGGCTGCCACAGAAAAATAACATCATATTAAAAGGGAAACCCATCCAGTTCTCAAATGATCTGACTCAAATGCTCAAAGCTAGGAGGTCTTGGAGTAATACATAGCAAGCTCTGAAAGAAAATGAATGCTAACCAAGAATACTATACCCTATGAAATTAAACTTCACAAATGGTGATAAGATGAAATTCTACCATGATAAGCAAATATTAAAAGAATTCACTACTATAAAGTCTGCACTACAGAGCATACTTAATAAAATATTTTATGAAGAAGAAATGAAAAATATAAGTGAAATCCAGCAAAGGGAGGAACTATGCTAGAAGAATAATCAAAGAGAAGCTAATTCAAGTTAGAAACCAGACATAATTCAAAATGACAGAGAATAAAAATCATACCTCAATAAAAACATTGAAGGTAAATGGCCTAAATTTACCAATCAAAAGATAGACTGGAAATTTTTATTAAAAAACAAGACCCAACAATATGCTATCTCCAAGAGACTCATCTCATAGGCAAAGACATCCACAGGTTGAAGGTAAAAGGATGGGATAAAATATATGATACACATGGATTGCTAAAATAAGCAGGTGTTTCTAATCTTATATTAGACAAAGTGGACTTCAAGCCAAAGTTTTCGTTTTTTGTTTGTTTGTTTGTTTGTTTTGCGGTGCTGGGGATCGAACCCAGGGCCTTGTGCTTGCAAGGCAAGCACTCTACCAACTGAGCTATCTCCCCAGCCCTAAAGCCAAAGCCAATCAGAAGAGACAAAGATGTACATTTCATACTGCTTAAGGAAATTATACATCAACAAGTCATAACAACTGTAAATATGAATGCCTCAAACAATGGAGCAATTATGTACATCAAACAAACCCTTCTCAATTTCAAGAATCAAATAGACCACAGCACAATAATACTGGGTGACTTAAATACAGCTATCTTACCACTGGATAGATCCTCAAACAAAATAAATAAATAACCCAAAAAAAAAAAAAAAAAAAAACTAAAGAACTAGAAACTACAATTAATAATTTAGATTTAACAGACATGTATAGAATATCTATCAAGGACTGATTACACTTTCTTCTCAGCAGCACATGAATCCTTCTCTAAAATAAACCATATCTTAGGCCACAAAGCAACTCTTAGCAAATACAAGGATAATAAGATAATACCTTGTATCCTACCAGATCATAATAGATTGAAATCGGAAATCAAAGACAAAAATAGAAGTTACTGTAACACCTGGAGATTAAATAATATGCTACTGAATGATTAGCAGAAGATGTGAGGGATGAAATTAAAAAAAAATACTTAGAGCTAAGTGAGAATAGTGATACAATATATCAAAATCTCTGGGACACTATGAAGGCAGAGCTAAGAGAAAAGTTCATTGTATTGAGCTTATTCATTAAAAAAACAGAAAGTCAACAAATAAATAACCCAATATTACATCTCAAAGCCCTAGATAAAGAAGTACAAATCAACACCAAAAGCAGTAAAAGAAAGTTATAAAATCAGAGCCAAAATCCATGAATTTGAAACAAAAGAAACAATCCAACAACAAAACAAAAGTTGTTTCTTTGAAAAAAAAATCATTAAAATTTATTAAGATTTAGTCAAACTAACAAAGAGAAAGAGAGAGAGAAAACTCAATTACTAAAATTCACGATGAACAAGGAACTACCTTGATGGACACTACTGAAACACAGATGATAATCAGAACCTATTTTGGAAATTTATACACTAATAAAAAAGAAAAAAAATTTAATTTCTCGAGAAAAAAACCTACCCACATTGAATCAGGAGGACATAGAAAATCAAAATGTATTTCTATCAATGAAATTAAAGGCATCAGCAAAAGCCCACCAAGAAAGAAAAGCCCAGGACCAGACGAATTCTCAGCTGAGTTCTACCAGATCTTCAAAGGAGAACTAACACCAATATTCCTCAAATTATTCCATGAAATAGAAAAGGAGGGGACCCTTCTAAACTCTATGAAGCTAGTGTCACCCTGATACCAAAACCAAAGATATATCAAGAACAGAAAACTTCAGAACAATATCTCTAATGAACATAGATGCAAAAATTCTCAATAAAATACTGTCAAACCACATACAAAAACATATTTTAAAAGATAGTGCACCATGATCATGTGTGGTTCATCCCAGGGATGCATGGTTGGTTCAACATAAATGTAATTCATCACATCGATAGACTTAAATACCAAAATCACATGATTATCTCACTAGATGAAGAAAAAACATTTGAAAAAATAGTTTCCCCTCATGTCCAACTAGAAAACTGGAAAAATTAAGGATACTAGGAACATACCTCCACATTGTAAAAGCTATCTATGCTAAACCCAAGGCCAACATCACTCTAAATGAGAAAATTGAAAGCATTCTTAAAAACTGGAACAAAAAAGGGATGCCCTCTCTCACCATTTCTATCCAACATAGTCCTGGAAACTCTAGTCAGAGGCTATTAGAAGAAAGAAATTAAAGGGACATGAATAGGAAAAGAGAACTCAAACCATCACTATTTTCTGATAACATGATTGTATGTTTAGAAGATCCAAAAAATTCGACAAGAAAACTTCTATAATTCATAAATGAAATCAGCAAAGTAGCAGGATATAAAATTAACACCCATAAATCAATTATATTTCTATACATCAGTGATGAATCAACTGAAAGAGAAATTAGGAAAACTATTCATTACAATGTCCTCAAAGAAAATAAAATATTTGGGAATCAATATAACAAAAGAAGAGAAAGACTTCTACAATGAAAACTACAAAGCACTAAAAAAAGAAACTGAAGAAGACCTTAGAAGATGGAAATATCTCCCACGTTCTTGAATAGGCAGAATTAATTTTGTCAAAAAGACCATACTATCAAAAATGCTATAAAGATTTAATGCAATTCCTATTAAAATTCCAATGATATTCTTTGTAGAAATAGAAAAAGCAGTCATGAAATTCATTTGGGAAAATAAGAGGTCCAGAATAGCTAAAGCAATCCTTAGCAAGAAAAGTGAAGCAGGAAGTATCATAATACCAAACCTTAAATTATACTACAGAATCATAGCCAAAAAAAACAGCATGGTATTGGCACCTAAACAGATATGAAGATCAATGGTACAGAATAAAAGACACAGAGACAAACCCACATAAATACTGTTATCCCATACTAGACAAAGGTTACATTGGAGAAAAGACAGCTCCTTCAAGAAGTGGTGCTGGGAAAACTGAAAAAGTCTACATGTAATAAAATGAAATTATATCCCTATCTCTCACCCTGCACAAAACTCAACCATAAGTGGATCAAGGACCTAGACATTAGACCAGAGATTCTGTTCTTACTAGAAGAAAAAGTAGGTACAAATATCCATCATGTCACCTTAGGAACCATATTCCTCAAAAAGACTCCTAAAACAGAAGAAGAAAATCAAGAATCAAAAATGGAGCCAGATTTTCAAAATAGCATCTGATTATGTTTTGTATTTCACAAGTGTCTGTTGTGATATTTCCTTGTTCATTCCGAATTTTAGTAATTTGAGTTTTCTCTCTTCTTCTTTTTGTTAGTAAGGTGAAGGGTTTATCAATTTTGTTTACTTTTTCAAAGAACCAACTATTTATTTTGTCAATTTTTTGTATTGTTTCTTTTGTTTCAATTTCGTTGATTTCAGCTCTGATTTTAACTATTTCCTGTCTTCTACTACTTTTAGAAGCTATTTTGAAAATGTATACTCCAACGAAATAGAAAATCTCTAAGACATCAACAGGTTTCTAGAGACATATGAATTATCTAAACTGAACCAGGAGGACATACACAATTTTAATAGATCAATTTCAAGAAATGAAATAGAAGAATCATCAAAAGCCTACCAACAAAGAAAAGTCCAGGTTCCAATACTCCTCAAAGGATTCCATGAAATAGAAGAGGAGGGAACCCTCCCAAACTCATTCTAGGAAGCCAATATCACCCTGATACTGAAACCAGACATAGACACATCGAGGAAAGAAAATTTCAGACCAATATCCTTAATGAACATTGATGCAAAAATTCTCAACAAAATCTTAGCAAATCATATACAAAAATATATTAAAAAGATAGTACACCACGATCAAGTGGGTTTTATCCCAGGGATGCAAGGTTGGTTCAACAATCAGAAATCAATAAATGCAATTCACCATATCAACAGACTTAAAGTCAAGAATCACATGATTATTTCAATAGATGCAGAAAAAGCATTTGATAAAATACAGCACCGCTTCATGCTCAAAACACTAGAAAAAATAGGGATAGTGGGAACATTCCTTAACATTGTAAAGGCCATCTACGCTAAGCCCATGGCTACTGTCATTCTAAATGATGAAAAACTGAAAGCATTCCCCCTAAAAACTGAAACAAGGCAGGGATGCCCTCTTTCACCACTTCTATTCAACATTGTCCTTGAAACTCTAGCCAGAGCAATAAGACAGACCAAGGAAATTAAAATGATACGAATTGGAAAAGAAGAACTCAAACTATCCCTATTTGCTGATGACATGATTATATATTTAGAGGAACTGGAAAATTCCACCAGAAAATTTTTAGAACTCACAAGTGAATTCAGTAAAGTAGCAGGATATAAGATCAATGCTCATAAATCTAATGCGTTTTTATACATAAGGGATGAATCTTCAGAAAGAGAAATAAGGAAAACTACTCCTTTCACAATAGCCTCAAAAAAAAAAAATACTTGGGAATCAATCTAATAAAAGAGGTGAAAGACCTGTACAATGAGAACTACAGAACACTGAAGAAAGAAATTAAAGAAAACCTTAGAAGATGGAAAGATCTCCCATGTTCTTGGATAGGCAGAATTAATATTGTCGAAATGGCCATACTACCAAAAGTGCTCTACAGATTCAATGCAATTCCAATTAAAATCCCAATGATGTACCTTACATAAATAGAGCAAAAAATCATGAAATTCATCTGGAAGAATAAGAAACCCAGAATAGCTAAAGCAATCCTTAGCAGGAAGAGTGAAGCAGGGGGGTATCGCAATACCAGAACTTCAACTATATACTACAAAGCAATAGTAACAAAAACAGCATGGTACTGGCACCAAAATAGGCAGATCAATGGTACAGAATAGAGGACATGGACACAAACCCAAATAAATACAATTTTCTCATACTAGACAAAGGGGCCAAAAATATGCAATGGAGAAAAGATAGCCTCTTCAACAAATGGTGCTGGGAAAACTGGAAATCCATATGCAACAGAATGAAACTAAACCCCTATCTCTCACTCTGCACAAAACTCAACTCAAAATGGATCAAGGACCTCATAATCAGAACAGAGACCCTTCATCTTATAGAAGAAAATGTAGGTCCTAATCTTCAACACGTCGTCCTAGGATCAGACTTCCTTAACAGGACTCCCATAGCACAAGAAATAAAAGCAAGAATCAACAACTGGGATAGATTCAAACTAAATAGCTTTCTCTCAGCAAAGGAAACTATCAGCAATGTGAAGAGAGAGCCTACAGAGTGGGAGAAATCTTTGCCACTCATACTTCAGATAGAGCACTAATTTCCAGAGTATATAAAGAACTCAAACAACTCTACACCAAGAATACAAATAACCCAATCAACAAATGGGCTAAGGAAATGAACAGACACTTCACAGAAGCAGATCTACAAGCAATCAACAGATATATGAAAAAATGTTCAACATCTCTAGTAATAAGAGAAATGCAAATCAAAACTACCCTACGATTCCATCTCACCCCAATTAGAATGGTGATTATCAAGAATACTAGCAACAATAGGTGTTGGCAAGGATGTGGGGAGAAAGGTACACTAACACATTGCTGGTGGGGCTGCAAATTAGTGCAGCCACTCTGGAAAGCATTGTGGAGATTCCTTAGAAAACTTGGTAAGGAACCACCATTTGACCCAGCTATTCTACTCCTTGGCCTATACCCGAAGGATTTAAAATCAGCTTACTACAGAGATACAGTCACAGCTATGTTCATAACTGCTCAATTCACAATAACCAGATTGTGGAACCAACCTAGATGCCCTTCAATTGATGAATGGATAAAGAAACTGTGGTATACATATACAATGGAATGTTACTTAGCCATAAAGAATAATAAAATTATGGCATTTGCAGGCAAATGGGTGAAATTGGAGAATATCATGGTAAGTGAGATAAGCCAATCTCAAAAAACCAAAAGACGAATGATCTCACTGATATGCGAATGATGACACATAATGGGGAGTGGGAGGGGGCATGAATGAAGGAAGAAGGGACTGTATAGAGGGAAAAGAGGGTTGGGAGGAGTGGGGGGAAGGAAAAAATTAACAGAATGAATCAAAAACTATTACCCTAGGTAAATGTATGATTACACAAATGGTATGCCTCTACTTCATGTACAAACAAAGAAACAAGATGTATCCCATTTGTTTACAATACAAATAAATTTTAAAAAAAGAAAAATGTAAATGAAGCTCTCCCAAAGCTCTTCTGGAAGACATTTCATTGGAACACATTAAAAAAAACTTTAAAATATGAAAAAAAAAAAAAAAACAATTGGAGCCAGAAGTGCCATAACTTTAATTCCAGCAGATCAGTAGGCTGAGGTAGGAGGATTGAGATTTCAAAACCAGTCTCAGCAAATCAGAGGCATGAAGCAACTCAGTGAGACCCTGTCTCTAAATAAAATTCAGAATAGTACTGGGCATGTGGTGGTGTCGCTTAGTGGTTGAGTGCCCGAGTTCAATCCACAGTACACCTCTAAAATAAAAAGAATCAGAAATGGAATTGTATCAAATTAAAAAGCTTGTTCACAGCAAAGGAAATAATCAAAAGAGTGTGAATAGAGAGCCTACAGACTGGGAGAACATCTTTGCCACCTGCCCCTCAGAGCATTAATCTTCAGGATATACAAAGAGCTCAAAAAGCTTAACACTAAAAAAACAAATAACCCAATCTATAAATGGGCAAAGGAGCTGCACATGCACTTCATAGAAGAAGATATACAATCAACAAATATATGAAAAAATGTTCAATGCCTTTGGCAATTAAAGAAACGCAAATTAAAACTACACTGAGACTTCATCTCACTCCAGTCAGAATGGCAATTGTCAAGAATAAAAGTAACAGTAAATGTTGGCAAGGATGTAGGGGAAAAGGTACATATACACAAAGAACTTAAAGTCAGCATACTCTAGTGATGCGGCTACATCAATGTTCATAGTAGCTCAATTCACAATAGCTATGGAACCAACCTAGGTGCCCTACCATGGGTGAATGAATAAAGAAAACATGGTACATATACACAATGGAATATTACTCAGTCAAAAAGAAGAATGACATTGTGTCATTTTCTGCTAAATGCTTGGAACTGGAGACAATGTAGCAAATCAGTGGTATAAAATTAGTGAAATTAGACAATCCCCAAAATCAAAGGATGAATGTTCTTTCTGATATGCAGAAATAAAATTAAAACAGGCAGGGTGAGGGAGGAGTGGAGGTTCACCAGATTGGATGGGGGAGTTGGAAACACAGTAGCATGAATATTGCATAACTTTCCCATGTTCATAAATGAATACCAGACCAGTGTACTCCACATCATGTACAACCATAAGAATGGGAATTGGTACTACATGTATGTATGATATGTCAAAATACATGCTACTGTCATGTATAACTAAAAAGAACAAATCAACAAAAACCCCACAATGGAACATAAATCTGGAACTGGAGAAAATAAAAGCCTCTGACTATTCTGAAAGAATAACAAGAAGATATTCTGATGGAGAAAATAAATTCTACTCCTTTCTCTTGGGGAATGAGAAAGACAATGTAGCAAATAAGTGGTATAAAATCAATTTTCTGGAGTTACTTGTAATAGTTAACTGTTCAACTGATTTGATAATTATACAAATGGGATCTGAGAAGAAATATTGATATTTGAAATAATATTTACAGAGTTTGTAATGTTCATAATATTCAGTGATTTATCTGGTGAAATTTTACATTTTTTAAATTTGTATGCTCCTGAACCCCAAACTGATAATAGGCTTTGGATTTAGATAAACATTTAACTTTATAACCAACACAATTTTGGTATATAAATATAAAACATGATATGAATAAGCAATAAACAGTAATTAGTTTTGGATTATGATGTTGACTAACAGTAACATCATTGTGCATAATGATATATGTTAAATTTGGTTCCATTCATTAAAAACTCTTATTTACACTTTGAATTTTCTGTTTTATTTGTTTTCTACATTATTTTGAGGCATTCCCCACAACTGTATTTTTGCTGCAAATGTTTTAACTGGTTTAAAACTATAAGTAAGTACAGTTGAAAATTATAACCTATTAATGTATTACTTGGGATTTTTATTATAACCAAAGAAAATCTTTATCTGTCTAATAATGGATTTTTTTTTTACACAAATGTGAACTTTTCATTCATTCTTTTATGAAACAGAACTCATTTAATTAGAGTCAATTTGAACTCATATGTTTTTAAAATGCAGTATTATTTCATAGAATGTCATTTCCAAATTAATGAGCAAGCAATACAATGACTCATGATCTATTCATCCCTAATGCCTAACCTCATATTCTGAAAGAATAATGACAAGATATTCTGATGGTGAAAATAAATTCTTCTCTTTTCTCTTGGGAATGAGAAAGACAACGTAGAAAATCAGTGGTATAAAATCAGTTTTCTGGAGTTACTTGTAATAGCTAACTGTTCAACTTATTTGGTAATTATAGAACTGATTCTGAAAAGAGAACAGGGCTATTGATAAAAAGAATAAAGTTGAAATTACACAATTAATTACAAACTATTTCTCACAAGGCTATATATTATACCTAGAAGAGCCTGAGCTTAAAGGTTATACTATTAATTCTCTGTTCAAATGGTACTTTTAGTATCCATTAAATATCACTCAGTGTGTGATTATTTTTACCCTTGACTTAGAAATTGTGAATCTGAGACACTAAAATGGGTTAGTGACTCTAAATCCGCCAATATATTAAAACTTGCAACTAATTGGTTTTTGCAAATTGTTTGGCATCCAGATACATGCAAAACAAAATAAGTACTTAGCTTTAGGGAAAAACAAGTTATATAAATGTGCACTCAAAAATAGAAAGTTACAAAAAACCCATCCTTAACACTCTTCTTCTGTTTAACATCTCTATGGTGAAAACTAGTGTGTATAGTGAAAAAAACCCTCCCACTAGTTAAACTGTTGGCCATGTGACGGCACGTATGGCTTACGCCTATTAAATGTTAGAGAAGTGGCTGTATTTTGTAGGAAATGTATACATTTGACAAGACAAGAGAAAAATAGTTCTTTGCCTAAAAAAGAGTACTACCAACAAAGGTTAGTACAATGGAAGTCCCTTTGGAGTAGGTGTGTGTCTCTTTCACGTTTATATATTCGAAGTGTGAAAATAAAATGGGTCAATATATATGTTTGGTGTATAAAACAATCCAAAAAATGTGGAGCCCATTATAAAGCACTGTGAATGACAATTAGGGATACATACCACCAGGTACTGGCACAAAATACGTAAGTGTAGAAGTGCAGTGTGTCAGATAGTACCTAAAGAGACAGCACTAGCTGAGGTATGACAACATTTTCATTTTTATATTTGGGTCTGAGATGCCTTTATCAATATTCTTTAAATAAACACACACACACACACACACACACACAAATGCACGCACACACCAGTATCTGAAAAATTATTGCATAGAATAAAAGAAATGGATATTGAATTAAAAAAATAAGAAGTAAGTATGTTTAGCATAAATTTGTGATACCATACCTGATAATTTGATGTTTGAGTATTCAAAGAAAACACACACAGATACTCCTCTCTACCCCAGTTTTGAAGGTATAATACATGTGAACAGACAGTGCTGCTGAAAATATTTTCTAGAATTGCCTTGTATTAGTATATTCCATAGTGAATTTTCACAAATTATTTTAAATAATCACAAAAGGAAACATTGGTAAATTCTGACATACATGACTACCTCCTCTAGAACAAGATTTAAATATTCTTTCAGACTCCAGCAAAATATAAAATTTGTTTTCTGTTGTTGTTTGTGTATTAGGTCTCTCTTATTGAATACGAGTAAGTCCTTTCTTTTTTCTAGAAAATCGAATACCCACTTTTATCAACAGAACATGCTATGGTATATCTATTTTTCTCCCACAAAATAAACTATATTAAATAATTTTAACTTCATTAGTAGAAATTGCTTATGAAATATTTTCTCTATTGTATGTAAAGCATAAATCTTAAGCATGAAAAAAATCTGCAGGATTGAGGAATGATTTCTATGGTGACTTTTGTATAAAAGTTATGCTAAGAGAGGCAGCTTGGTTCTGATGATTTCGTATAGACTTCTTTGGAAACGTGCCCATAAAACATGCACAGAGAAGACCTCACTCAAGTTACCTCAATTTGGTTTTAGTAAGAGTATAAATTGCATCATTTGTACAGAAAATATCTGTAGGGACCTTTATGAGAACAACTGGTTTCTTGTTATTATTTCTTAAACAAAAAGAAATTTTAAAATGCCAGTTGTATAATTGTGATAATTTTTTACTTTAAGAGCAACTATAAAGAAATAGATTTCTAATAGTAAATATTTAAGTACTTCAGCAATTCTAAAACTTGAAAATAATGCCTTTATTAATTTATTGCTTGAATAATTATTCAGATGTGTTTTATTCAGTCCTAAAACATATTTCAGAGAACGTGCAGGAGCCAAGATTACATAATAGTGTCAAGAAGCACTTTCTGACTTCTCTGTGACTTGGAACTGAAGCAGCTGAAGAATAAATACTCAGCCAGGTGATGACTTAAGAAATGCACCGATGCTCAAAATTGAACAATCGGAGACTTGAAAAGAGACGTAGAGTTTCTGGTCTTTCTAACAGAGTGCAAGGGAGCGTGCATCAGTGCTGAGTCTATTGCAACACCAGAGGACCACAGAGGAGTAACATAAAGAGAAAAAAATGAACAAATTTGGTACAGGAATAGCTACAGAACAGAAAGGCAGTCCGAACTTAGCTAATCTGGGAGCTGCATAGAGGACTAGCATCTAAGAAGAGCTCAGCATACTATAGAGACACCTATCCACTAGTGTTTGTCTTGGCAAAGTTTACAATATTTGAGTTAAGGAATCAGCCTAGTTGCCTGTCAATGGACAAATATGAAAGGTCTAGCCATGCATGATGGTAAGTGCCTGGAAACCCAGCAACTCAGGAGCCTGAGGTAGGAGGATAGCAAGTTCAAGATCAGTCTCGAAAACTTAGAGACCACATCTCAAGTTTTAAAAATTAAACAACAGCAACCAAAAAACTGACGGTAGCTCTGTGGAAGAGCACTTCTGAATTCAATCCCAGTATTGGCAGGAAAAAAAAAAAAAAGTAAAAGAAAATGTGGTATGTATATGGAGAGAACTATACCATAATGTTAAGCACAACAAACCAGACTCTAAACAACAAGTATTCCATGTTTTCATTTATATGTGAACTCTATGGGGGGAAAAAAACAACAATTAGAAGAGAAGGAGGGAAGGGGGGACAGGGAGGGTAAAGGAGGCATGATATGACCAAAGTGTACTTTATACATTTATAAATATGCCACAATAAAATCTATTATCCAATAAAATAAAAATACACTACCTAACAAAATATTCAGGTACCCAGCTTTGTATTTTAATAAACTTTTTCTTCAATTATGATAACAATTTTTAGTCTTCAAAATAGCACCATGATTATTTCTGAATATGTGTTCTATTTCCCAGAGAAGTGTATACACATCAAGAATGTTTTATAAAATGAAGAATGAAAAAATACTAAAATAATGATCAAAGTCTAAAGTAGCTATAACTAGCATGCAGTGCTACAGTTTGAATGAAATTATCATTTTTTTACATATGCTAACTCCTCTTTCCGATATTAGTCAATACGACACATCTGAATATGTAAAGAGCATGTGGTACAATAAAAATTTCCTTTTTAAAAACTCTGGAAACATTGCACATCTGCAAATGCCTTCATTTTCAATGGTTTGTTAGAATAGTCAAGAAATGCATAGGGGATGGAAATGTCTTTTGCCACAAGAGTACTAGGTCTTAGGTAACCTGTTTTTCATATTCATTTTAATATATGTTAAATTTAACATGAATATGATTTGAAGAATTAAATCCAATAACCTACAAAATGTATTTATTACCAAAAAACAGCAGCAAGCTCATTATGCATTTGAGTAATATACATATAGAAAAAACAAGAAAATGAGTAATGAGAGTGTAAGCATGTTGTTTTGAACTGTGAAATTACATAGCTCTCTCAGTGTAAAATATATATTGTAAATATACACATGATATACTGAAGTTATTTCTGGTTTTCACTGTTAAATCTCATTTCTTTTCATGAAAGTTAGTACTTATTAACACTATCTCCTTCTATGAAGATATCACTGTACTTAGTTCAGATAGATGATATATATAATTATTATATATATATTTATATATACACACACACATATAATTTTCAAAATTTCCTTTTGTTCTGTGAGCATCTGCTTTTATTATAGTACCCTGATTTTGTTTCACAAATGCAATATCACTGCTTTTATCATTCCTGGTACTGATAGTTTTGCTTTGTTTCCTTTCTATTTTGTTTTGTGGATATCTTCCTTCATGGTCTTTTTTGTTAGAGTTGCTTTTAAAATGTTATGATTATTGCTTTGTGCACTCTTCTATGTTTAAGATGTATTAGTAAATGAAAATGATGTTGATGGAGTATTAAAATTTGACCAGTCAAGTCATTTGAAACTTTCCACATGGTTATTCTACCCCATAAATATTTAACCATGTATTGAATGTATGAAATAATTAATGAATTGATTTTATGTATTATGGTGATATTTTGTTGCTTAAATATATGAAAACCACCATTGTTTATTTTCTTAAAGGTGGTAAAAAAAATACACTTATAATACTAATCCATATCTATAATGTTTTAATTAATTAATTTGTGTGTTTGTGCATGTGTTTTACTGGGGATGAAAACCAGGCCTCTATCATATGAGGCAAGTGCCCTGCCACTGAGCTAAATCCCTATGATTTTTTTTTTTTTAATAAGTAACTTGACTTAATAAAATACAATCAGTGACAATATTCACTTTCTCAATAGCTTGGTGTAACACTAAATCAACTAATTTACTTGATTAAAACTACTTTTTAAAATGACACATGTAAATAGAAACATATTGAATAAATAAACCTCTGAGTTTTATGAGGCATTATGTTTTTTAAATAATGTTTATTTTTTTATTGTAGGAAATTTAGTTTGGTATTAATTTTCTTTAATTTTTAAATTTTGTATAAAAGAAACTGGAGATAAGCTACAATGACTCTTGGTTTGTTAGAGAATCAAATTGCAAGTCATTGTAATTATATACTTCAGGTTAACAAATATAGTATTTTCCTATTAATGTCATGCAATTACTATAAATTAATTACTATGAATTAAACATCTGTTTTTACAAAGGGAGTCTGAATATGGAAATAGTGTTTCATGTCTTCTGCATCACATATGATTGACTTGTTTATGGATCATTTCATACATTCATTAATACAATTAAGCAAATTTGCACACAAAGGAATCTTGTTTTACTGATGCACATCTTAGAAAATTATTTATAATTTTTTCTTTCCCCTTTTTTCACTCACTGAATCTAAATTGAACTGCTCAATACCATTTGCACTCAGGAGAGATACTGTGATTTTAATCTCCCTTGTCAGAGACAAGGACACCTACACCATTCTAAAACTTCATCTTATGGAACATACTCATTCTTTAAATCCCTGTGTTGGCATGTATGGAAATGTAACAGTGAATCCCATTAATTCATACAATTAATATGTGTTAATCATTACAATAAAAATAAATTTTAAAAAATCAAATTTGGAAAATTCAACTAGTGTGAAACTCTATTTGTATAATAGAATATTACACTTTTATAGTTAACTAAAATATCAAGTATTTTTTATTGGTTCTTTTTAGTTATACATGATGGTAGAATCCATTTTCTTATAATTATACAAGCATAGAATATATTTTATTTGATTTAAGATCCAATTCTTGCGGCTCTACATTGTGCTGGGATTCACTGTGGTGTTTTCACATATGTAAATAGAAAAATTATGTCAGTTTCATTCCATTATCTTTCCTTTTCCTATTGCCCCTCACTTCCCTCCATTCCTCTTTGTCTAATCTACTGAACTTCTATTCTTCCACTCCTCCATGCAGGTTAGATTCCACATATCAGGAAATATATTTGACCTTTTTTTGGTGATTGACTTATTTCAATTAACATAATAGTCTCCAGATCCATCCATTAACTGACAAATTTCATAAAGTCGTTCTTCTTAATGGTTAATATTCCATTTTGTATATAAACCACATTCTCTTTATCTGTTTATTTTTTGAAGGGTGCATAGGTTGGCTTCTTAGCTTAGCTGTTGTGAATTGTACTGCTAAAAACATTGATGTGGCTGCATCACTATAGTAGACTGATTTTAAATTCTTCGTATATATACTAAGGAGTGGGTTAGCTGTATCAAATGGTTTCATTCCTAGTTTTTGAGTTATCTACATACTGCTTTCCAGAATGGTTGCACCCTACAGGCAATGTATGAGTGTACCCTTTTCCCCACATCCTCACCAACAATTATTGTTACTTATTCTTGATAATTGCCATCCCGATTGGAGTGAGATGGAAGCTGTGTTGGTTTAATTTGTATTTCTTTAATTAACAGAGAAGTTGAATATTTTTTCAGACATTTGTTGAGCATTCAAATTTCTTCTTCTGTGAACTGCTATTCAGTTCCTATGCCCATTTATTGATTAGGTTATTGGGGTTTTTTGATAAGTTTTTTGAGTTCTTTGTATATCCTGGAAGTTAATGCCCTACCTAAGGTGCAGGTGGCAAAGCTTTTCTCCCATTATGTAGGCTCTTCCCTTTACACTCTTGTTTTTTGCTGTTGTTTTGTTTTTTTTCTGTAAAGAAGCTTTTTAGTTTGATACCATCCCATTTATTGATTTTTAAAAATTTTACTTCTTGTGCTCTGGGGGTCTTGTTAAGGAAGTCAGTTCCTGAGCCAATATGTTGAAGTGTTGGAGCTGCATTTTCTTCTAGTGTGTGCAGGTTTTCTGGTCTCACTCCTAGTTCTTTGATCCACTTTGAATTGAGTTTTATGTAGGTAGAGAGAGGAGTTAAATTTCATTCTACTCCATATTGTTTTTCTGATTTTTCCATCACATGTAAAGACACATGAAGGAAAGAAAATTTCAGGCCAATATTCTTGATGAACATAGTTACAAAAATTCTTAATAAACTACTGGCAAAGCACATATAAAAACTCATTAAAAAGACAGTGCACTCTTATCAAGTGGATTTCATCTCAGGGATGCAACTTTGGTTCAACATACAGAAATTAATAAATGTAATTCATCACATGTATAGACATAAAGGTAAGAATCATGACTATCTCAATACATTAAAAAAAAGCATTTGATGAAATAAGGCATCCATTCGTTTTTAAACACTAGAAAAAATAAGGATATAAGGAACATACCTTGACATTTTAAAAACTATATGTGACAAAACCAAGACCAACATTATCCTAAACAGAAAAAAAAAAAAAAAAAAAAAAAACTGAAAACATTTCCTCTAAAACCAGGAACAAGACAGGGAAGTTCCACATCTATTCAACATAGTCCTAGAAACTCTATCCAGAGAAATTAGGCAAAAGAAAGAAACTAAAAGGATATGATTAGGAAAAGAAACGCTGACAATGACATAATTCCATTTTAAAAGACCCAGAAAACTCCATCAAAAAACTTCTAGAACTCATGAATAAATTCAGTCAAGTAGTAGGAAACAAAATTAACACTCATAAATCAATTGGATTCCTATACTCCAATGATAAATCAGCTGAAGGAGAAGTCAGGAAAACCATCCCACTCACAATAGACTAAAATAAATAAATAAATAAATAAATAAATAACAACAACAACAACAACTTGGGAATCAGTTAACAAAAGAAGTGAAGGATTTCTACAGTGAAAATTACAGAACACTTGAGGAAGTAATTGAGGAAGACACTTAAAGATGAAAAGACCTTCCATGTTCTTGAATACTGAATTGATATTGTCAAAATCGACATACCACCAAAAGTACTATACAGATTCAATGCAACTCCCATCAAAATATTTCTAAAGACAGTCTTCACAGAATTATAAAAAGCAGTCATGAAATTTATTTGGAAAAATAAGAGGCCCAGAATAACCAAAGTAATCCTTAGTGAGAAAAGCAAAGTGAGAGGCATCACAACTTATATTATATTATAGCACTACAGTATCAAGCATATTTTCTTTGTTAACTATTTTATTTCAGTTTGGGTATTTGTAAAGACTATTGAATTGACTCAACAGAAAACATGTAGTTTTACATTCATTAAAATAATTAAGAAAAATAATTATTGTAGTACAATATTTAGGATAAATTAAAACCCAAAAAGACAGCATCATAAGACTATATTGATGAGAAATTGACATCAGTCATTCAAATCGTTTTCTATGTGAGATTGAAATGAAGGTAAAGATCAAATAAACGTAATTATTAACAGTATCAATATATTGAATTTTTGATGATTAAATCAAACTGAATTAGAGTGGTTTAAATAAACAGATACCCAAAACAAAACTAAAATATGGTTTCTTCCACAAAACAGGGAACTATTGCATTTCAGAGACTCATAGTTGTAATATTTCAAGCAATGAGACATTGTCAAAGCAAATAAATACTATTTTATGTGGTAATTTATTATACTATGATTATAAATGAACAACTTGTCTGCACATAAGCACTATATTTTCCGTTATGTATTCACAGTTTAATTTTGTTCCAAGGAATTAAAAGTGATGTAGAAACATATTAGTTGATTTCAATTTTACACATAAAAATTAATATTCCATGTGGATTACTGACTGGAAACTGGTCTGCTAAGGATATCAGGGATCCTGATAATGTTTTGTTTCTTGAATGTTTTATATTCATTGTTTTATTTCTTTTTCAATATTAATTTTTCAGATATGTGTATATGTATTTTATTAGCAAAAAGAATACTTCGTTTTTAACACCAAATGAAAGAAAGAGAATGGAAAGACTAAAGATTGGGAAGAAATGCCAAAGTGGAGGGAAGAAAAAAAAAAAGGAGTCAAGAAACATCTCCCTCAATCTTCTGAACAAGATATTAGCATGAAATGAAATGAACATGAACAATGGTATTAAATGGAATTTGCATATCTTTGTGTTAAAAAGTGTCGGGACTAGTTGCTGCTTCCAAATGAGAGATGGAGTCAAAGAAATGCCATTTCCAAGCAGTGAAGTCACAAAGAGCTTAAAAAGAGAAATAATGGTATAAAAATTCAAGTATCTTTAAAACATAAATCACAAATTTGGATATGTAATCTGAAAAAATATTTACTCCAAAATTGTTTAATCTTATTTTACTTGGGGTTGCTATATTAAAACTAAAAATTTATTAAACAAAATTGATTTTTCTAAAACACTAGAATACAGAATACATGTTCTTCCATTGTACTTGACAGTATCACATGGCAAAGGCGTCTCATTTATTTCCCTTTTTTGTTAACTAAGCAGAGAACTAACAGGCTCAGCTGAACCCTACCAGTTCCTTGGCATTCTTCACACACCAGAGATTTTCCTAGTCCCACAGATTTCTTAATTCTTACTTCTTGGAAAAATTTTCATGTTTCCTAGTTCCCATTAGGCTAACTCAATATTTAAATATCCCTTCATCCTGTTTATTTCAAAGCGACCACTGCAGACATTATTTGTTTGTTTGTTTATTGTACCACAAATTTCCCCCAGCCCTAAATGGTTTTGATATTATTGCTATTCTATTTCACTTTTTAGAAACAAAATAAATTTTATCAATCCCAACATTTCATATCAGGTATGTGTGTAGAATGATCTTAGCCCCAAGCATAATTCATTTATATGCTAAAGAAGCTTTCACAAAAATCTGAATGCATTGATGAACATGGAAAGCCATTTCTAGCGGCTAGTATTTACTCATTTGGATTTGATGTGACCTCTGAAGCCTCTGAGTACAGTTGTATTTGTGGTTCATTTTAATAAAGTCAATTAGATTAAAGATTAAATCACTACATTTTTAAACAATTTTCTTTAAATACTTTAAAAATCTTATTCATAAAAAATATAGAACTGATACAATTTCTAGGTCGTTTTCAATTTTTTTCCTTTGCATTGTTTCAATTTCTTCAACTGAAATGCATTTCAGTGGAAATTGCAATGCATAGAGGGAATGAACCTGTCTGCATTTTATCAAAATATTTACTGTAAGTTAAAAAACTAGTAGATAGCATCTCAAGAAGATTTTTAGGTCATTTGTCAATCATGAAGAGCTTTGGAAATTAAATACGGAGCACAATTTTAAAAAATTGATTTCTGCACACCTCTATCATATAATTTCACATTTAATTAAAACTTTACTAACTTCCATCTAATCCTACTTTAGTGGAAAATTCATTTTAGTTTTAAAGATTTACTGAAATTACTTTTAGCAGATATTCAATTCTGTTTTTTTATTAGATAACATTCTCTAAAAATAACATCATACACCTTTGAGTCCACTTAAACCCACAATTTTAAAGATATATTATAACAATCATCCTAATGGAATTCAAAATTCTTTTGTCAGAAAGGTATTTTTTCAAACATTACCATAATTTGTAGGTACTGCCTTGAAAGGATGTTATTCTGCATATCCGTAGATACTGAGACTTAATTATACCACTTACTATTATTTAAATTTGATAAAGTCACTTTTCTTTGATTTTTTGGTTCTAAAATAAATTATCAATAAATGATGCTATGTTATCAATGTTAACGTTCACACAAAATTCATCAGTGGAAACCAAATTATCAACATCAGAGTATAAGAAAGTAGGATTGTTGGGAAGTAATTAGGTCCAGAAGGCTCCCCTTTCATTACAGCTAATAAAGAGACAGCTTAGCCCTTCCACCATGGGAGGACAGTCAGAAACCACCATCTATGAGAAACAGTCCCTCAATAGACAGCAAATCTGCTGATGCCTTGAATTTGGAGTTACTAGCCTCCAGAATTATGAAAAAAATATATTCTGAAATTTAAAATTTCCAAGTTGACAGTATTTCTGTATATCAACCATAGACAGGTGGTAATTATATGTAAGATTTCTTTCTAAAATCAATTCAAAAGTTATAGCTGAATCCTTCTTGTATAACATTGTTAATCTATTGATGACTTTTCACTTCATTTTATAATATAAATTTCCTAAAATATGTCAGTATTCATTTTTTTCAGAATCATGTCTGATCTTTTAACTCATTCCCTTCACTTATGTGTTCTATTCTCCTGGAAGACTATGTTGCTCCATATTTCTAAATGATTTGTATCCATGAAAACTCTAAACTTCCTTGCTCCATTCCCTTTGGGTGGATCTGTGTTCTAATGTTCTCTCCTTATAACAAAATCAGTGGTATTAAATAAAGGCCCATACTAATGAGTTCATTTCTTTAAAGACCCTACCTTCAAATGCAGTCACACTCAGAGGTATTTGGGACCAGAAATATAGCATATGAATTTGGGGGGAATACAACTAAAACAATATGGTCATAGAGCAAATTCCATTGTTTTTTCTGCATTGTTACATGAAAGATTAGAGATTTAAAAATATCAATGGCAGAACAAATTTAATGAACAAAATTAAATGGAAACTGAAAAATAGTTGAGTTCATGATGGTGAATAATCAGACTCATTAAATTTGTTTAGATTATGAGACATAAAATTATCTGTTGTTCCTAATTTTCATCTATTGTTGTTTTGTATGTTGGTTTATTAGCTCATGAAGCCAGACATCTGCTGGCCTGTGTGTTAACCACAGTAACTGTACAGGATGTATCATGGAGTTAAGGTTTCAGCAATCAAAACACTTGATTAAGAAGGGGACATAATTATATCCCTGGACATCCACAAAATATGTATTAGCATATGTGCTAATGATTTCTTTTAATAATCATAATTTTGTAAATGACAATTTCCTTAAAGATTTTGTTAACAGTATTAGGATACATATATCTGAAAAAATTCTCTTTTCCTGATATCAAGTTCTAGAAGCTTTGGTTTAAGGTCATACGTTTATTTGAATTATTGCTTTTTTGTTGTTGTTGTTACCAGGGATTGAACACAGGGTGCTTAACCATTAAGCCATATCCCAACCCTTTTTATTTTCAATTTTAAGACAGGGTCTCACTGAGTTGCTTAGGTCCTCACTAAGTTTCTGAGGTTGACTTTGAATTCACAATCCTCCTGCTTCAATCTCCTAAATTGCTGGGATTACAGCCGTGCACCACCACTCCCAGTTGAATGAATACATTTAAAAGATGCAGCAAAAAGATATTGGAGTTTTACTTTTGTCCTAAGATCAACAGTTCATTAAAACTATAGATCTTTTCTAGTATATCTTAGTGAATTTCCTGTGAGACCATTGTAAAGAGACCTACTCCAAATATAGTTATCGCTCTAAAAACTTGATTGATAGGGGTTATGGTTTTGATATAAGATGTCCCCCAAAACTTTCTGTGTTAATGCAGGAATGTTCTGAGGTAAAATTATTGGATTGTAGGAGTTGTAACCTCATCAGTTGCTCCTAGTTTGAATGGACTGACTGGGAGATACTGCAGGCAGTGAGGTATGGTTGGAGAAGGTGGATGACTAGGGGTGTGCCCTGGAAGGGTTCATATTCCCTGCAGTCTCTTCTCCTTCTTGCTCTAGTAGCACCTCTCTGCCACACTCTTCCCCCATGACATTCTGCCTCATCTTAGACCCAGAATAATGGAATAAGCCAACCATAGACTAAATCTCTGGAACCATGTGAAACCATGAGCTAAAATAAGCTTTCCCTTCTCTAAGTTGTTCTCCTCAGGTACTTCGGTCACAGTGATACAAAATTGACTAACATAATAGGTGACACATGAAGGCTCCACTTCATTGGCATTAGACATAAAAATGTTAGCTTCTAACATAACAATTTGGTTTAATAAGATGAACTCCTCTATATGTTTATATTCAAGTTTTATAAGCAGTTCAAGTATTCCCTTTCCAATTCTCAACATTTCTTCTCTCAGTTTTAATTGATTTATCATATTACAAAACAGTTTTACAACATATACATTTGAAATAACTCACATTATGCTATTTTATGACTGGAATCATTAGTGTATTAAACAATTTCTTATATCCTTCTTATTTGTTGAGTTTCTTTAATTGTTATGGTTATTTCCATATCATCTCCTTAGTCAGTACTTTGGCTGTTTCCCTGGTGCATTGCTGATTAGCCTCACCCTAATGAGTACTGTTGCAGACTCCCAGTGGATAGTCTATAAGCAATAAAACTTAGCTTAGCATTCAGGTCCAAATAATTGTTCATTTCTTTTTTAATTCTAGGCATTAACAAAGGTGTCATTTAAAATATAATTATTACATTTCTAGGATTAGAATGCTTATCTCAATTCTATAAATACGTGAATAAAAAATTTTAATTATATTCCATCTCAAAAATACACACATAGGAAACTACTAACTTCTCAACAATGTGTAGTTCTTAAACATTTCAATTTAACAATCTATATCCACTTATAAAATTTAAATAAACATAAGTTTAGGAAGTCTTTACAAGGTCTAATAATTCATGTTTTTGATGCAAGTCTTCAAGCAAATTAGTTTCTTTGCTAATTTTAAGGTGAGAACTTCCAAGTAATTCCCAACACCAGAGATGTAAAACCAACCAGACCTACTAGGTCAGAATAGGGAAAATACTGTCTTTGACAAAAGCCACAGGCATGAACAATTCTCTAGCTCTATAAAACCTGTGGGGAGCATATTAGGTACTTTTTGAATTTATGCAGGCTAATATATATTCAGTTGAATAACAGAATAAGGGAAGGGGACTTCTAAAACTCAGAGCTCTGTTTCCATGTGGATTTCCTCTCCCTGGCACTCTGATCTGCCCAATATGCTAGTGGCCTCACCTCTCCAGTTGCCCCATTGCACTTCATAATTTATGGAAACTCCAGTTCCTGCTTGAGTACCCCTTTCTGTTTCGAAGTCAGTAAAGTTCTTCAGACTGTAAGCTAAGGCAACTGTAGTGTTCAATACATATGTGCATTTTTTTCCATGGGTCACTCATAAGTGCTATTATTTTATCTTTAAGGTTTGAAAATTCTTGCTTTAAGTAGTTTATGGTAAGTGTTTTTTGTTTTCTTTTTTGTTTTGGTAAGCAGGTAAACTTTTTTCTCTTAGTCCACCTTTACTAGAGGCAGACATATCCTGACCATATTGTGCTTTATTTCTATTGCATATGACAAAACTTATAGCCCCCTAAGTTAAACCTGTCCTAGAACTGTAATCCTAGAATAGAACACAAAGTCTAAGAAACTGAAAGTATCATAGTATTGATGGATAGTAGCCTATTTTACTTTTTAAACAATTTCTGTACCAAGATATGTGGGGAGAAAACTAACAGTAGTAAAAATAAATAGGCATTATATCTTTAACTTTTATCCTCAACAATTCAGGTATAATTTTCCATTTTTTGTTATTTCCACTTTTTATAGTATAAAAATGGTGAGACTACTTACCTAACACAAAATTCAACAAATAATATCAATCAATAATAATCTTGTTAGAGATCATTGTGTTAGTTAGTTTTTTCACTACTATAACCGAAAGACTTGACAAATAAATTTTAGAGAAGGTAAAGTTTATTTGGGGACTCACCTTTTTAAAAGTTTCAGTCTATAAAGAACCAACTTCATTCCTTGGGGTCTGAAATGAGGTAGAACATCATGGCAGAAAAGTATAGCAGAGAAAAGCAGTAGGGACATGGCATAAGGAAGGAACCGGGGAGCGTTCTCCTCAGCAGGATGAAATATAAACCCAAAAGGCATGCCCCCAACTTCTTCACCCACCATCTTACCTAACTTCAGTTACCATCCAGTTAATCTCTATCAGGGAATTAATACACTGATTCGCTAAATGTTCTCATAACAATCATATCACCTTTAAACTTTCTTGCATAATCGCACACCGAGCTTTTGAGGAAAAGTTCATAACTAAACCATAACAATCATTCTCTTTGATATTTTTCTTAATAAGAATGCTATTAACATTATGCTGACTTTTGAAAATATTTTCTGAAGTTTTGATTGACATCTGCCCAATATATTTGTACATATATTATTGTTTGAAATGATATACATATGTGTGTGTGTGTGTGTGTGTGTGTGTGTGTGTGCATGTTGGTGTTTTCATGTATGTGAGTTTGGACATTATTGTAATTATGCATGTTCAGTTAATTAAACATACAATTACTGGGTACAGTGACACTTGCCTGTAATAGCATTGACTCCAAAGCCTGATGCAGAAGGATCACCAGTTCAAGAACAGTCTGGAAAATTTGGCAAGACTGCCTCAAAATTTAAAAAAATAATAAAAAAGAAAAAGAAAAAGAAAAAAGAAAGAAACAAGAAAGAAAAGGGCTAGGGATATAGCTCAAGGGTAAAGTGTTCCTAGTATAGTCAAGCCGTTTTCATGGAGTGGAGGCCCCAGGTGGGCTGGAGTACAAGCTACAAGCCCATGCTGCAGCCACGTGGAGCCCACCATGCAGGTGTGGGCCCGAGGCACAGTTAGCCAGGATCAAGGAAAGGTAGGGTCCACCCACCTGCTACGCTAGGTCAGTGGGACCTGGCCTGGTACAGATGCTTATTCTACATGGCACCCCAAACTCCCCAGCATCCATAAGACAACAACCTCAACCTCCCAGTCTTCAACCAACTGCAAACTGAGAGAAAACAGAAGTAGGGCAGAACTGAATGGAAGTTCAGACTCAAGGGCTAACCAATAGTGTTGGTGCTTTTGCAAATCCATATTAGTATAAACTTGGTCCAACAGTATTGGTAGTTTTCCAAACCCTCATTACCGTGAATTATGGACCAATAGCATGCTATATAAATCCCTAGACTAGCACATTCAGGTGGCAACCCCTGTAGGGTCCTGTCTTGCCCATGTGAGAGTTCTGTTTTTATTCCTCACACTTCAAAAATCCTGCTCTTTTCACTC
Source organism: Sciurus carolinensis (assembly GCF_902686445.1). Lineage (NCBI taxonomy): Eukaryota > Metazoa > Chordata > Mammalia > Rodentia > Sciuridae > Sciurus > Sciurus carolinensis. The sequence continues at coordinate 57,268,054 of NC_062217.1, read as the reverse complement.
TTCCCTTCCATTTTCCTGTGGATTTCTTTCTTCAGATTTGCAAGGACAAGAACCCAAAAAAAAGGTGGCAGTGAGATGCTCAGTTCTGTTGCAACACTGGAGGGCATAGCACCCATTTAGAGCTGCAACACTGAAAACTGCAAAATGCCACTCTATGGTCGTGGAGAAGAATCAGATTTCCTGGCTGTGACTCTTGGAGCTGAGACTGGTAGGCATGACCCACTGTGATTAGCTTTCTCAGCTAAACTGGCTTTCTCAGCTGCAGAGATCTGCAGCTTGCTCAGGCCCACCCATCAACCAAAGTAGAGAATTGAGTTTCCTCTGAGACTCTGGTTTCTCCTGGCTTTGATCCCCAGTACTGAAAAACAAAAACAGCAAAATTATACTGAATAATAGTGTAGAATTAAGTGCTCTATTTTGTTTAAAATAGAGACTGTTTTTCTCATTTTGCTATTTTTTATACCTTCCTCTACATTATATTATAAGCACTGAATATCTTCAAGTTTTCAAATATTGTAGTATTTATTTGGCAACCTCACTTTTATCTATATGGAAAAAAATATGTTTTTATGTAGGTTCTTGTCTATCTCAACCATGAAAATTTCTCACATTAAACAAACCCTTAGATCTATTGCTTACCTCTAAATCATCTTCTCTTAATTTTCTATTTTCACATCCTCTTATTTGTCTCCCAAATTGCATCAATAACTAGTGTTCTCTTGTTCAAACCATATCAAGAACTACTTGGGAACAGAGGCCACAACTTGTTCAGCCTTATATCTCCAACTTCATAGTGTTTGCCATATGGCGTGTGCTCAATAAGTATTTCTTGATAGATTGATGGATATGTTAAACCAAGTATAGTTAAATGGCCTGTAGGAATTCAGTTTCTAGTATGAGTGACCTTTTCAGATGAATACTCTTCAGTGATAAAAAAAAAGGACAAAATCTTGTCATTTTAGACACGGATTGAGATGAAGGTCAGTACAATCAATGAAATATGCCAGGTCCAGAAATACAGGTACCATGTTATCTAACTCATTTGAGGAATCTAAAACAGTTGATCTTGTAAAGTTGAGAGAATAAAATGGTGGTTACCAGAAGCTGAAGGAAATAGATCGGGAGGGAGGGATGAAGATTAAAAAATAAATAAATAAATTTTGAAAAGATAGATTTGTTTAATCTGATTTGAATATTATAGACTGTATACATGAATTAGAACATCACATGATTCTTTAAATATGTACACTTTTGTTATTAGTTTAAAATAAATAAATAATTTTATACATAAATGTTAGATTCTATTTTGAAAATATATAAAATACAGAGTTTTTTTTCCCAAAAATGTAATCATATATTTCAGAATGAGATTTTACTCTTTATAAATTAGTGGTAATAAAATAAAAATTATCAAGGATATAAAGTACAAAACAAAATTAGGGAGATATATTGTAAAAGCAATTTAATTTATAATGCCATGTTTTGAAAAATGTAACTGAAGTTCATGGTAAGAAAATATGCATAAGAAAAATTTGAATTTAATTGTATACTCATAACACAAAGTTCTTGTGAAGATAAAAAGTAAAACCATTCAAAAATTATACCACAGTGGAGTGGAGTGTCTTGGGCCTATATTTCCAGTAACTCTGCAGGCTGAGGCATGAGGCTCATAAGTCAATGCCATTATTGGGAACTCACTGAGACTTTGTCTCGAAATAAAAAAATAAGAAGGACTGCAAATAGAGCACAGTGGTGAAGTGCTACAGGGATCAATCTCCAATATCACCAAATAGAAGAGCAAACAAAAATTATGTTTTTATCAATAAAGATATCATTGGAAAAGTTTATAAATAAAATTCATTAATTTTAATAATTACAATAAAAAGGAAACACTTGTTAAGAAGAAAATAATTTAAGAAAGAATTGCAAATGAGAGACTCTTGAATATTTTCTGTCTCTTGGTAAAAGCAATTACTAATCTTTTTCCTAGTCTCTGTAAAGACAAAGGTTTAAAAAAAGTTGGAGTTCTTCCAGGTCTCGTTTATTGTAAATTCCATTATTCCTTCGAATTCTAGTAAATATCAAATACATGCATATATAATATACTTGATATATTATCATTTGAGGCTGCAATATTAAAAATTAGTTAATGTGTATATGAGACTGAAAACATTTAAGAATCTTTAATAACTATTCAGAATTAAAAAAAGAAATCTAACATTCTTGGTAAGTTAATAAAACAATATGTAAATCCATTAAAACAATATCAAAAAAGGTGGCACAAATTATATTCATTATACCTATTTAGTAAATGTCTTTTTTGTATATATATATGTATATATATATATACACAAGTTTTATACCTCTAGCACATCCTAGTTACCAAATTAATGTCTATATTTTAATTATTCAATTTCAAAACAAAAATATATTGTTTTTCTTTCTTTATTCTTGTACGTTAGGTATCTGTCCATAGAGTTCTCTTTCCTTATATAATTGCAGATATGTTTTATTGGTCACAGCTGTAGAAAGGCCATATAATTTGGAAATATTGCTCTGAAAAGTGATTTCCTAATATAGCAACACAGCAGAGTAATTTCTTGAAATCTCCTTATAGGCTTACTCTTTAATCATTGTTTTCACACTACAAAGAAGCTACAATATAGCCAATATAGCCTTTCCTTAACTGATTTGTGTTCACTTTATTTCTATTTAATAATTTTTTTTTATTTAAACATTTTGGTTTCCAAAGAGTGAGACTGATGAACTAAATTATATGTCTTTCACTTCTTCAATTTTTGCTTCAGTACTTATTGTGATCATGGCAAATAATTATGATATAGAAATTCACTTTATTAAGATGAATGAGTAGGTCAATTTCTCAAATAAAATGACTGTCAATAAGCAGTATTAGTTTTTCAATTTTTTCACAATAAGAATAAAATTACCTATTTGTTGCTTATTTTCACATTTTTTGTTTCTCAGGGGATTAGCATTGTTATTCTGTTAATAGACTTTTCATATATTCTTTTTGTACATAACAATTAGACATTTTTCAATTTCAAATGTTTTTATTTTCACAAATTTTTACACTACAATTGTCTCTGAGAATATGCCTAATTTTATTGATTGACAGTGCTACATTTTTCTACATAAGTTTAACTCAAAAATATATTACTACATTTCTCATGTAAATTTTTAAATTCATTTTCCCATTTATTTTTTTATTTTGTTTTTTTAAATTTATTTATTTTTATTATTATTGTATACAAATGGGATACATGTTGTTTTTCTATTTGTACATGGAGTCAAGGCATACCATTTCTGTAATCATATGTTTACATAGGGCAATGATGTTTGATTCATTATTTTTTTCCCTTCCCTCCCCACCCCTCCCACCATTTTTCCCTCTATACAGTCCTTCCCTTCTTTCCTTCATTCTTATCACACTCCTTATCCCTAACCCTAAACCTAACCCTAACCCTAATGTTAACCCCTGCCACCCCCCATTATATGCCCTCATCCGCTTATCACCAAGATCATTTGTCCTTTAGTTTTTTGAGATTGGCTTATCTCACTTAGCATGATATTCTCCAATTTCATCCATTTGCCTGCAAATGCCATAATTTTATCATTCTTCATGGCGGAGTAATATTCCATTGTATATATCTGCCACGATTTCTTTGTCGATTCATCAACTGAAGGGCATCTAGGTTGGTTCCACAATCTGGCTATGGTGAATTGAGCAGCCGTGAACATTGATGTGGCTGTATCTCTGTAGTATGCTGATTTTAAGTCCTTTGGGTATAGGCCAAGGAGTGGGATAGCTGGGTCAAATGGTGGTTCCATTCCAAGCTTTCTGAGGAATCTCCATACTGCTTTCCAGAGTGGCTGCACTAATTTGCAACCCCATCAGCAATGTATGAGTGTTCCTTTTTCACCACATCCTCGCCAACACCTATTGTTGCTTGTATTCTTGATAATCGCTATTCTAATTGGGGTGAGATGAAATCTTAGGGTAGTTTTGATTTGCATTTCCCTTATTACTAGAGATGTTGAACATTTTTTCATATATCTGTTGATTGCTTGTACATCTTCTGTGAAGTGTCTGTTCATTTCCTTAGCCCATTTGTTGATTGGATTATTTGTATTCTTCGTGTAGAGTTTTTTGAGTTCTTTATAGATTCTGGAAATTAGCGCTCTATCTGAAGTATGAGTGGCAAAGATATCCTCCCACTCTGTAGTCTCTCTCTTCACATGCTGATAGTTTCCTTTGCTGAGAGAAAGCTTTTTAGTTTGAATCTATCCCAGTTATTGATTCTTGCTTTTATTTCTTGTGCTATGGGAGTCCTGTTAAGGAAGTCTGATCCTAAGCCAACAAGTTGAAGATTTGGACCTACATTTTCTTCTATAAGATGAAGGATCTCTCTTCTGATTATGAGGTCCTTGATCCATTTTGATTTGAGTTTTGTGCAGGGAGAGAGATAGGGGTTTAATTTCATTCTGTTGCATATGGTTTTCCAGTTTTCCCAGCACCATTTGTTGAAGAGGCTATCTTTTCTCCATTGCATATTTTTGGACCCTTTGTCTAGTATGAGAAAATTGTATTTATTTGGGTTTGTGTCCATGTCCTCTATTCTGTACCATTGATCTACCTGTCTATTTTGGTACCAATACCATGCCGTTCTTGTTACTATTGCTTTGTAGTAGAGTTGAAGATCTGGTATTGCAATACCCCCTGCTTCGCTCATGCTACTGAGGATTGCTTTAGCTATTCTAGGTTTTTTATTCTTCCAGATGAATTTCATAATTGCTTGCTCTATTTCTGCAAGGTACATCATTGGGATTTTAATTGGAATTGCATTGAATCTGTATAGCACTTTTGGTAGTATGGCCATTTTGACAATATTAATTCTGCCTATCCAGGAACATGGGAGATCTTTCCATCTACTAAGGTTTTCTTTAATTTCTTTCTTTAGTGTTCTGTAGTTCTCATTGTAGAGGTCTTTCACCTCTTTTGTGAGATTGATTCCCAAGTATTTTATTTTTTTCGATGCTATTGTGAATGGGATAGTTTTCCTAATTTCTCTTTCTGAAGATTCATCTCTTATGTATAAAAATGCATTGGATTTATGAGCATTGATCTTATATCCTGCTACTTTACTGAATTCACTTATGAGTTCTAAAAGTTTTCTGGTGGAATTTCCTGGTTCCTCTAAATATATAATCATGTCATCAGCGAACAGGGATAGTTTGAGTTCTTCTTTTCCTATTCGTATCCCTTTAATTTCTTTGGTTTGTCTAGAATTGCTCTGGTTATAGTCTCAAGGACGATGTTGAATAGAAGTGGTGAAAGAGGGCATCCCTGCCTTGTTCCATTTTTTAGGGGAACGCTTCTAGTTTTTCACCATTTAAAATGATATTGGCCATGGGCTTAGTGTCGATGGCCTTTATAATGTTAAGGAATGTTCCCACTACCCCAATTTTTTCTAGTGTTTTGAGCACGAAGGGATGCTGTATTTTATTGAATGCTTTTTCTGCATCTATTGAAATAATCATGTGATTCTTAACTTTAAGTCTGTTGATATGGTGAATGACATTTGTTGATTTCTGAATGTTGAACCAACCTTGCATCCCTGGGATAAAACCCACTTGATCGTGGTGCACTATCTTTTTAATATATATTTGTATGCGATTTGCTAAAATTTTGTTGAGAATTTTTTGTGTCGATGTTCATTAAGGATATTGGTCTGAAATTTTCTTTCCTCGATGTGTCTCTGTCTGGTTTAGGTATCAGGGTGATATTGGCTTCATAGAACGAGTTTGGGAGGGTTCCCTCCTCTTCTATTTCATGGAATACTTTGAGGAGTATTGGAATGAGCTCTTCTTTAAAGGTTTTGTAGAACTCGACTGAGAACCCATCTGGTCCTGGACTTTTCTTTGTTGGTAGGCTTTTGATGACCTCTTCTATTTCATTGCTTGAAATTGGTTTATTTAAGTTGTGTATGTCCTCCTCGTTCAGTTGAGGTAATTCATATGTTTCTAGAAACTTGTTGATGTCTTCAAGGTTTTCTGTTTTGTTGGAGTATAGATTTTCAAAATAGCTTCTAATTATGTTTTGTATTTCACTCGTGTCTGTTGTGATGTTTCCTAGTTCATTCCAAATTTTAGTAATTTGAGTTTTCTCCCTCTTTCTCTTTGTTAGTGTGGCTAAGAGTTTATCAATTTTGTTTATTTTTTCAAAGAACCAACTCTTTATTTTGTTAATTTTTCCAATTGTTTCTTTTGTTTCAATTTCGTTGATTTCGGCTCTGATTTTAACTATTTCCTGTCTTCTACTACTTTTGGTATTGGTCTGCTCTTCTTTTTCTAGTGCTTTGAGCTGTAGTGTTAAGTCGTTTATTTGTTGATTTCTACTTCTTTTGTTGAATGTGCCCCATGAAATAAATCTTCCTCTAAGTACCGCTTTCATAGTGTCCCAGAGATTTTGATATGATGTGTCTTTGTTCTTGTTTACTTCTAAGAATTTTTTTATTTCCCTCCTGATGTCTTCTGTTATCCATTCATCATATAAGAGCCTATTATTTAATCTCCAGGTATTGGAGAAGTTTCTGTTTTTTATTCTGTCATTTAATTCTAATTTCAATCCATTAAGATCTGATAGAGTACAAGGTAGTATCTCTATCTTCTTGTATTTGCTAACAGTAGCTTTGTGGCATAAAATATGGTCTATTTTAGAGAAGGATCCATGTGCTGCTGAGAAGAAAGTGTATTCGTTCTTTGTTGGATGGTATATTCTATATATGTCCGTTAAGTCTAAATTGTTGATTGTGTTATTGAGATCTATGGTTTCTTTATTCAATTTTTGTTTGGAAGATCTATCCAGTGGTGAGAGAGGTGTGTTAAAATTGCCTAGTATTATTGTGTTGTGGTCTATGTGATTTCTGGAATTGAGAAGGATTTGTTTGACGTACGTGGATGAGCCAATGTTCGGGGCATAGATATTTATGATTGTTATGCCTTGCTGATTTATGCTTCCCTTAAGCAGCATGTAATGTCCTTCTTTATCCCTTCTGACTAGTTTTGACTTGAAGTCCACATTATCTGAAATGAGGATGGATACTCCAGCTTTTTTGCTGTGTCCGTGTGCATGGTATGTTTTTCCCCATCCTTTCACCTTTAGTCTATGGGTGTCTCTTTCTATGAGATGAGTATCTTGCAGGCAGCATATTTTTGGATTTTTCTTTTTAATCCAATCTGCCAGTCTATGTCTTTTCATTGATGAGTTCAGGCCATTAACATTCAGGGTTATTATTGTGATATGATTTGTATTCCCAGTCATTTGACTCAGATTTGTTTTTTGACATGACTGCGTTTCTCCTTTATTAGACTATTCCTTTAGGCTAGCGCCTCCTGTTGCTGATTTGCATCGTTGTTTTTCATCTCTTCCTCATGGAATATTTTGCTGAGAATGTTCTGTAATGCTGGATTTCTTTTTGTAAATTCCTTTAGCTTTTGTTTATCATGGAAGGATCTTATTTCATCGTCAAATTTGAAGGTAAGTTTTGCTGGGTATAAGATTCTTGATTGGCATCCATTTTCTTTCAGGGCTTGGTAAATGTTGTTCCAGGCCCTTCTAGCTTTTAGGGTCTGGATTGAAAAATCTGCTGATATTCTTATTGGTTTCCCCCTGAATGTAATTTGATTCTTTTTCTCGCGGCCTTTAAAATTCTGTCTTTATTTTGTATGTCAGTATTTTCATAATAATGTGCCTTGGTGTGGGTCTGTTGTTATTTTGTATATTTGGAGTCCTATAAGCCTCTTGTACTTGGTTTTCCATTTCATTCTTCAGATTTGGGAAATTTTCTGATATTGTTTCATTGAATAGATTGTTCATTCCTTTGGTTTGTTTCTCTAAGCCTTCCTCAATCCCAATAATTCTTAAATTTGGCCTTTTCATGATATCCCATAATTCTTGTAGATTCTGTTCATGATTTCTTACCATCTTTTCTGTTTGGCCAACTTTGCTTTCAAGATTAAATAATTTGTCTTCAATGTCTGAGGTTCTGTCTTTCAGGTGTTCTATCCTATTGGTTATGCTTTCTATGGAGTTTTTAACTTGGTTTATTGTTTCCTTCATTTCAAGTATTTCAGTTTGTTTTTTTTTCAGTATCTCTAACTCTTTATTGAAATGATCTCTTGCTTCCCGTATTCGGTCTTTTAACTGTTGATTGGTGCGATCATTTAATGCCTGCATTTGCTCTTTCATCTCTTCCTTCAATGCCTGCAGTTGCTCTTTCATCTCCACATTTGCTTCCCTGATTGTTTTAATTATGTACATTCTGAACTCCCTTTCTGATATTTCTTCTGCTGTGCTGTCGTTGGGTTTTATTGATGTAGTGTCTAGGTTTGTTTGGGACATTTTCTTCCATTGTTTTCTCATATTGGTCAGCTGTCAGTGGGACCCTGAAATATTGAAGATTTCCTCTATTGGCTTATAGTGTCCTGGTAGATTTCCAGTGTATCACCTCCCAGCCTTCAGTAGCCTGAAGTCTTGGAGGAACTTGATAATGCAGTGCTTCCAAAGAAAGCTGCCCCTAGCCCCCTACTGGTTCCAGGGCTTGGAGCTGGCTCTGTGCGGAAAGGCTCTCACTGGGAGCCTGCACTGCGCGGCTGGCCGTGTGTGAGGAGCCCACCGCCGGAGTGTGGAAGGCTACCTGGGGAAGACTCTAGCTGCCCTGCCCTGCTCTGATAAGTCACCCCTATCTGTGCCTGCCGCCCAGGCCAAGTTTCGCCCAGTGGGGGAGACTCCCCCTGTGACTCTTTTTTTGTCCAAGTCTCTCAATGCCTCCCCTTCTTGAGTCTTGGGTTCTGGAGCGACTGGAGATGCAGTCACCCTCTAGTTCGCCATCTTGGATCACCCCGTGGAAAGAGCTGGCGGCCGGAGTGGGCAGAGTCGCCTGGAGAAGTCTCTGGCTGCCCTGCTCTGATTCCAGAGGATGTTTGCGGATCGAAGCTGTCCCTTGGCTCAGGGACTTGTGGCTGGCTCTATGTAGAAAAGCTCTCACTGGGTGGTCTGCTCCGAGAAGCTAGCCTTGAAAGGCACCTCCCTCCGCCAGGGACCGGGCTGCTTGTGGAAGTCTCTGGCTGCCCTGTCCTGGTCCCTGAAGCTGCTTGTGGGTCGGAGCAAGCCGCACTGGCTCCGGGACTTGGAGCTTGTTCTGATCAGAAAGGCTCTCATTAGGGGGCCCGCTCCGAGAACCTGGAGAAGCTGGCTGTGTGGGAGGGGCCCACCACTGGAGTGCGCAGGGCTGCCTGTGGAAGACTCTAACTGCCCTGCCCTGCTCCGATAAGCCACCTCTATCTGGGCCTGCCACCCGGGCTGAGCTTTACCCAGTGGGCAGTCTCACCCGTGGTTCTATTTTAGTCCGAGTCTCTCAATGCCTCCCCTTCTTAACTCCTGGGTTCTGGAGCAACTGGAGATGCAGTTACCCTCTAGTCTGCCATCTTGGATCGCCCTGTCCATTTTCCCATTTAAAAAGAACATCTAAACCTCTAGATTGCTTAAAGAATTTCCTAATAAATGTCTACTATTGGTGTTTTTTTTTCAGGTTTAGTTAACTGAAATTTATTCTGATATATAATGTTGGTCCTGAAATTAAGTTATAAATACATTATTTCATGTGCTAATCATTTCATACAGAACTCCATTTTAAATACTTTTGTAACCAAATCCAAACATTAAAATTTTCATAATAAATTCACAAGTGCATCAGGTCATCTTTTTGAGTTCTATTTTATTGCTTTGTCTTTAACTAAGATGACTATATATTAATTTTGATTCATTTTATATTAATATTATAAAAGAAAATTCCACAATAATTTTAAATGATATTCTTGGAAACTAAGTAGTATCTGTTTAACTTTTTAAAAAAGTAATTATATTTCAAATCCTACATGAAGATTAACAGATCATATATAGCAAAAAGAGAGATAAATATGCTAGAAATAGAGGAAATTGACATTTTGTTGCATTATTAGATGTTCTCCAAAATCAGAACATGTGTGCAACAACTTTTTTTAGATCTTGTTTCATGGACTTATGAAGGATGTTAGATTTTCTTTTCATAATATAACTATTTACACATTGTTTTAGATTTCTAAACACAACATCCTTTTATATGCTTATTGAATAGATTTTACAAATTAGAGAAAATTGTCATCATCTTCATATTTAATATTTAGTCAGTTCCATACAGTGATATTATTTCCTTTATTTTCTGTATTTTCTAAAGTCCAATGCGGGGGCATCCGGAATTCCATCCAGTGCTTGACCAAGATCCTCTGGAGGATGTTTGCAAAGGCTCATCCTAAAGGGAATTGCCGGATGTTTTGCTCCGGAGCATGGTGTTTTTTCTTCTGTGTTTTCCTTATAATATATTACTCATTTCAGTCTGAATGGATTGCTTAAGGGGATGAGGGGAATACAACAAAAATTCCAGAAAATATTACCTACAATCTGAAAGATAATGGGTCTTTACCACTAACAAAGTTAAAAATAATTTTGCAACCGTGCAATGAGTCCCTGAAAGCCTCTGGAGAAAATAGATATAGATCTGCCTTTGTCTCCAGCAGGCTGGTTAAATGCTAATGATGGTGGTGGGGTAAAAGAATAAGGTTTCACAACATTCCTTCCTTCCTACAAAGAATAGGTCACCCCTATAATAAACGTTGGTGCACAATGCCCTGTTCTGGAAAAAAGAGCTACATAAGACAACGTCATTTATTCAGTAAAAAAACTTGACCACGAGAACCACTGTGACCGCTGCCCTCCTGTAGCCCTTAACTCAGCAATTTAGATATTAACCAGATGGACCTAGTAGAGATGGTCACATGAGATTACTTGTCTATTGCTTTAACCGCGAGAGTAATAAGAATAGTCTTAGGTCACATAGAGTTTAGATATTAAGGAAATAAACATTGTATTAGCTCATTGACATAGTTAGATATTCTTAAAATAATTGTGATTAGGTAAGGATAATCTGTAAGGTTACTGTTTTCTCATAATTTTTAGGTTCCTTATTAAGAACAATTTCTGCCTATGTTTTGGAAACTTCTTTAATTTCATTAACCACAAGACTGCCATTATAGCCTGAAGAAAAATGTATAGAAACCTAGCCTTCCCAAGAATAAAGTGGAAGTGATTGCACCAAAACTAGAGTCTGTGTCTTTCATTCTCCATCCATCGCCAATGCTGTCTCCCTGCACCCCGTTACCTGTGTGGAACACATGGACTCCTGCTAGGGCTGGACCCCGGCAGTCCAATGGCATCAAATTACAGTATCAGCAAAAGAGAGAATTCCAATATATATTTGGTTATGATTACGTTTGCTATCATTCGATGGGTTACTGACAGCAGATGTGGGTTATTACTAAAAGAATTAGTTTACCTATTTTTCTCCCTGTTTTGTGCATGCTTTCTTAGTCCACTGAAAACTATGACATATCAAGAAGATCCTCACCAGAAGCAGCATCCTGATGTGAGACTTCTCATTTCTATGAACCTAATGAATGTCTGCTGTGCATAATCTACCAGGTCTGTAGTACTTAACAGCACAAAATGGTCCAAGAGACATGCATGTCAATGAATTTGTTTGATCTAATGTTATATTTCATCCTCCTGTTGTACACCCTTAGATTTCATTACCAAACTTTCCCAAGAATTTGGTGGTATATATTCCCAGTGTTCAGAAAATTTTTTGTGGGTAAGTTAAGTATTTTTCTGTGTATAACTGACTTTGAAGCACATTAATACTTGACCTAGTTATAGTCTCCAGGAAATGGGAAAGAGCCTTGAGAAAGATAATCCTTTTTCATGGCATACATTATAATTGAGAGTATCACAAGACTTTCGAGTTGAGGAAGATGAGTTATTTTGGACACTGAAGGATAAGCTACTTTTAGTAGTAATAAAAAATTTTTTTTGCTAGTAGTAAAAACTCTCAAAATTACTTGAGGGTTAAAGATTACCAGTTTCATCTGAATTCAGTCACATATTCTCATTTAGTTTTCAAAGTTCTTTTATTCCCCAGCTATTGCCCTAACTTCCATGCAAAACTCAGGAAAATTGCCAATTTAATCATCATTATAATTCAGTAACTCTTACCTTTAAATAGTGCTTTTACTGTTCACAGTATCAGACTTTGTACAAGAAATGTGAGACTCATTTAGGGCTATAATGAAAGCTGTCTGGTTCTCAGACTTAAACCTGAGGGGAGGGTTAAAGACCTGAACTTCTTATTTCTTCTCTTTAATAGTCAAATGCACTCAAATAATGCAACCTGCACTAGAACTTCTTTCTCCTATGTAACCCTAATTTAGTACCCATTGATCAACCATAATAACTTCTATAATGGTTAAATTCGGCAGTCCCTTGTGTTCCCAAGGTTTAAGCTTCAATTAGTACTTTATCAAAAGCAACCACAGGTGATAGCCTGTCTAATTATGACACCACAACCATAGTTTACTAGGGTCCCATTTCTAATCAGCAAAGAACTCAGCATTTTAGTCAAGTCCAAAGGCAAGACCAAACCTATGCCTAAACCTCTTATTTTGTTTTTTTTTTTTTTCTCCTGGAACTACTGCTGATAAAAATCCTGTAGTAGTTTGAGTTAAATCTAGAGAAATAAAGAATACTAAGTTAAAGAGTGCTTAATATGAATATTTACAAACCAGGAGAAAAATAACTATAAGATGTGGGGAACTATGTAAAGGCCAAGGGAGACTACTCAATATGACAAACTTGGAGGCATACGATTAGTCCATTTTCACTGCTATAACAAAGTATCTGAGGCTACATTTTAAAGAAAAAATATTTATTTCGACTCATGTTTCTGGAGATACAAGGTTTTAGGGTCTCTTGTGGCAATGGCTCTGTGCTGATGTAACAGTGGTCCACTGTATGCTTTGAATATAGCCCTTGCTGCTCTGTCACTGTAACTGATTTTTAAAATAGACCTGTTTCTTTCTCTTCCTCTCTCCCTGCTCCTCCCTAAATCTCTTCCCCACCCTAATATCAGGGTAAACAGGATTAAGACTCTTCCCCATCCTAGGCTGAGTTATGGGTCCTTCAGTACACACCCATCCAGACACTGGAGATGGTATCAGAAGATCTCAGATATGACTGTCTCCCAAATTAACATGTGAATTACAACTCCAACAGAGAACAGTTGGAATGTAGCCTTAAGACACCTATTTAAAAAAACCCTGTTCCTGCTTATGGGCAGAATCGCAGACTCTGGGACAGGAGTCTCCTGTGTTTCTCCTTTGCTAGCAAAGCAATAAACCTTTTTCCCTTTTCTCAAAACCATGTCATCATTATTGGATTGGCATCGGGACAGGGAATGAGCTTTTAGCAACACTGACACAGCCTTTAATTTGTGCCACATGTTTAAAGACAGAGTATGTGTGTGGTTGTGTCTGGGTTGGGTCTTCTTACAAAGCCACCAGAATTTAGTCATGGGACTCAACCTAATGCTCTTATCTAAAGCTAATCAATTTCCAAAGGGACCACTTTTCTGCCCTCTTAATACTTCAAAATAGGGAACAACTTTTAGCACATGAGCTTTTAGAAGACACCCAAAGTATATCTAAACCACAGTAGAAGGGGTTTATCCTTCAGGGAAGTTGTGGTATTATGCCTGAATAGGAGAGAATTTTGCTGTTGTAGCCAGGCTAGACCTTGTCTGAAGTTGTTGAGCAAACAACAGGACACCTTCTCAAGTTCCACACAGGTATGGATTTGCTGAAAGTATCTTGCTTCCTGCTGCTTCTGGTGTCCTGGTCAAGTGGGCAGAAGAAAGGTAATTGCTAGCCTGATGCTAGGATGCAGGGTTGCAGAGGATTTATGGTCCAGTTTCACTGTATATTCTTACTCCCACAGTGTTCACCTTTATCCCTCCCTGGAAAATGCAGAAAACCTCTTACTTCTATAATGTCCCCAAAGAGTCTTCCACTGAAAGAGCTTAACACTGTGCTCCCTTTAACAGAGAAATGTTTAAATGAATTTTATTATTTATCACAGAGCATATATAATTTAAGGATGCATCTGAAATTTAGACAAAATAAATTGGTTAACACATATAAGTGAAATGTTTGACAGAAAGCTTACCAGAATTGAAAAGATTTTTATTACTATTAGTTTTATCAGAATTAAACATCAATTTTATGTTCTTTAAAAACCATAACTCTAAATCATAAGGGCAAATGAACAACATTAATATAAAGACCACACTTGACAAATATAGCATTTAACAAAGATGCTTTACTAATATTCCTTGGAAATTAGAAAACAAAACTGATAAAATTTGTAGGATTCTGGATTTTAATCACCTAATTAGCATTATTATCTAAGACAATACACCCAAATTGAGAAAGCATTACTTTTAAGTGTTAATGGGCATTTTCTTCTTTTATCAATTTTTAGCTCTATTTGGGAACATTGTTATTAATGCTTTAAATTCACAAACCCAAGATATTCTTTGTTGAATGTTGTTACTCAACATTTTGCACTCTCTAAACTGCTATTGCATTAAAAAAAACAAAAAAAAGCTTGTTTTATGACAAGTTAGGGGGAATGGGGTGGAAGAATACTGAACTAGGATACATTGTTATAATTAGAAAGGAGGAATAAATTCAAGATACCAGTTAGACTGTTAGTTAATGATGATATAGTATATTCTTGAAAAATGCAAAGACAGAGTATACTAAATATTCCCAGTAAAACTGGTATGTGAGGTAATGCATTTGCTAATTAGCTAGATTTCATTATTCTGTAATTTGTATACACGTCAAGAAATTATGTTTTACATTGTAAATGGATATGATTTTACCAGTTAATTTTTAAAAAGTTTTAAAATGTAACTAATGTTTGATAATTATGAATATCCCCACTGCATTTTCCTGGGCAGGGTACAAATATTGAGTGGTAGTACCCAGTAGGAAACCTCTAAGGAACTATGAGGAAGGCCTTTGCCTTTCCGTCCCTTCATATATTATGAAGCTACATCTGTCTGCAACTAATCATACTTTTTTTATTTTTTAATTTTTCTTTAACATGTAATAATTATATACATTAATAGGATAGGTATGATATTTCAACACATGAATAGTGTGCACTGATGAAGTCAGGTAATTAGCATTTCCTCCTGATCATTCTTTATGTTTTGGTATTTAAATTTCTTCTCTTCTTGTTCTTAATAAACTGATGGATTTTTTATGGAGTCCTACTGAAAACAGATTATTTGGTCAGATATTTATATTTCACAAGGGAGCTCTCTGAAGTAAGATCTCTCACAAAGGACTATGCTCCAGAAAGTTCTATTATAAAATGGAATAATATCATATGTCTAGCTTCATGTTTGAGGTTTTCACTAGCTACAAACTGTATCATTTCTTCAACATAGAAAGGACACTTCCTAATGTCAATCAAGAATAAAAATTTTCCCCATGAATATTCTGACAAAAATATTTTATACTTTGTCAGTTAAATGATGCCTATTGCAATAATTCAACTCTGCCATTTTAACATGCAAGTTTCCATTAAAAAAAATCACAAATAAATAAGCATGACTGGAGTCCTATAAAGCATTATTAAAAAAAAAATTGGAGTGGGTAGGACTGGGCCCCAAAACCATAGATTACTAAACCCTTGCTTATTACATTCACTATCTGATAAAAAAGTTTAGTTTAGTGATGGGACTGCATTACTAAAGGACAATTCCAGAGGAGATGTGACATAGTAATGACAAACTACTAATTGCCCACAAAACTGAACAACCTCCGAAATGGGTTAAACTTAGGCAATGACTTTTGCCTAAGTTGGAGGTAGAATGTACGACCCCAAGATTAACTGAACTATTGTAATGGTTAATTTGAACTGTCAACTTGATTGGATTAAGAGATGCTGAAGAAGAAGAAGAGGATTCTGGGTGTGTCAATGACAGTGTGTCTAAGAATAATTGGCATGTGGGATAGTGAAATGAAGTGGAGATGTTCCCTAAGCATGTTCAGCACTGTCCAATAGGATGGTAGCTTGGATGGAATAAAAGTTGAAAGAACAAGGAAGCAGCAGCAGATGCAAGCTTGATTCTCCTTGAAAAGGTTCTTGATTGCTGTTCAGATCACCCGAGAACATCAGACTCTTACTCCTTCACTCTTCCAAAGCAGACTTCTAGTGATTCACCAGGGAGTTTCCAGAAGTCTTAGGTCTTGGACTGGGGTAGCACCAGTAATCCTTTTGTTCTGAGGCTTCAGATTCTGGACTGCACAACTACTGGTTCCTCCAGCTCTCCAACCTGCAGACAGCCATTGTAGACTATCCAGTTGCTGGTCCTGTAAGCCAATCCAATAAATTCCCTTTTTGTAATTGTACTTCCTATTGATTCTGTTCCTCTAGAGAACTGTTATTAATACAGCTATGATTTTAAAGAGACTGTAAGCTATATATAAAGATTTTGATGTGGGCAGCTCTGTACTACCTAAGACTATACTATTGAAATTAACCAATAGTGGGCACAGGCTTGCACAAAGAAATAGAAGTGGTTTTTATCTGCAGTCTTCATTAATGGTACTAAATGAAACTACTCCAATATTAAATAAATATCTGGAATAATAAAATTGAGAAAGTACATGCATCTAACTCCATGCCCATCATGACAAGGAGCTATGGCAAAGAACATGAAATTCTAAAAGAACATGAAATTCATCTGGCAAATGAGGAGTTAACTTACATAATTTTTAGGTTTACTATAATTATAGCATAATTAAGATAGTGTGATAAATGTGCAATTATTGACATTTAGATGAAAGAAACATGATAAAGTATCCAGAAACAGCACTGCACATTTAAAATTAACTGATTTTCAACAATAGTGCTAAAGAGAGATAATGGGAGAAGAAAAACCTTCAAGCAAAATGTTCTGAAAAAACTATATTACTCTGTGGGGTAGAAAGATATAGAGTTATTTATATCACATTATAAGTGAAATAAATTGAAATGGATAATAAACCAAATATTTCATCGAAAATTATAAAACTTGCAGAAGCAACCCTGAAATGTTTGTGACCCATAGGCAGGAAAAGAGATTCTTTAGATTAGGATCAAATTATCACTTTGTAAAAGTTAAAAAAAAATTATTTTTAAATAATTTATCCCCCAAATAAAAACTGGCAGTAGGGGACATATTAACAATGCCTATATCTAGTCAAGACTAGATAGTTTAATATATTAAAAATTTTACAACCCTATTATGAGAATACAAGTAGCACAATAAAATAGCATTGGACATTTTGAAAAGGTTTGGTGAAACGGCAAAACAAAAAAATACAGTTCCAACATGATTATATGTCAGAAATGCAGATAAAATTAATGATAAATTATCAGTACATACTCATTAATTACAGGTTTAATTCAACTTTAGCAATTATACTAAGATTAAAAAACTAACATTATTTAAGGTAGGCAAGGAAGTAAAGCAACTGAAACTCTCATACAGAACTAACAAGAATATAAATGGCACTGCTCTGTAAAAGGATTTGGCAGTTCTGAAATTTTACCAGTTTTGATATGCAAAAAGGAAGGGTAAGCATATATCCTTACACAAGAATTTGCATTAAAATATTTATAGCAGTTTTTGTTCCAAAGTTAAAAACAAAAAATGACCCCAATATCCTTCAGTAGGCAAAAGGACTATCAATATAAGTCCATATAATCAGTTACTTAAAAAAACATAAAAATTTATTATTGATATGCATAACAATATGTATAAATCTAAAACTTAGTATGATGAATTAAAACAGCCAATCATGATATAGCATATGTGAAATTTTTGTGTATTCAATAGAATTCAAATTGGTCTATAATTCTGTTTGCCTGGAAGTTAGATCAAGAGGACAGATGAACTGCAAAGCCTGTGAAGGATATTTTCAGGTGATGGAAATATTTTATATTTCAATGGCAATGAAGATTTCCTTATTGTACACAGGAAAACTTAGTAAGTTGTACACTTGTGGAGAATGGGGATTTTGTGTACAACAAATTTTGTAAGAAAAAAATTTAGAAGACACAAAAGTCCATTCAATGGGAGGCCCCAGACTTTTTCTTCTAAATGAAAACATTGGGGAAAAATTTTGTCACATTGTTCTTGGTAATGATTTCATGGATATGATGCTGAAAACACAGGTAATGAAATAAAAATTGAGCAAGTAGAACTTTATCAAACTTAAAAACATCTGCAAAACTAAGGAAACAACAAAATGAAAAGGCAAGTTATGGAATAGGAAAAAAATTAGCATACAATGTATCTGATAAAATATCTATCTCCAATGTATGAAAACTTTCTGCCATACACTAGCAGAAATAAAAATTGATAACTCAGTGAAAAATGTGTTCAAGCTTCTAATAGACCTTTATCCAAAATAAAACATACAAATGGCAAATAGGTGTTTGAAAAACAGCCAGTGTCATTATTTATTATTTAAATGCAAATCAAAACCTCAATAAGATATTACTTAACACATTTTAGAATGACTATCATCAAAAATGGAGCCGGGCATGGTGGTGCATGCCTGTAATCCCAGTGGCTCAGGAGACTGAGACAGGAGGATCGCAAGTTCAAAGCCAGCCTCAAATATTTAGTAAGGCCATAGGCAACTTAGCAAGACTCTGATTTAAAAAAGGGTAGGGGAGATGTGCTGGGGATGTGGCTCAGTGTTTTAAGTGCCCCTGAGTTCAATCTCTGGTACAAAATTTTTTAAAAAAAAGAAAAGCAAACACAACAGTGTTGAGGGTGTGGAGAAATGGGAAACTTTCACCCTGTTAATACAAATACAAAGTGATACTGTCACTATGGAAAATACTGTAGAAGTTCCTCAAAACATTTTTACAATTTCAGCTAACATTATTTTGCAAGGCATCTTCTGGATGTGGACCCAAGAAAAATAAAATCACTGTATCAGTGAGATATGTGTATCACCATGTTCATTATAGCAAAATTCATAATAATCAAGGTATGAAAAAAACTCAAATCCCATCTACAGATGAACAGATAAAGAAAATGTAAATATATACAATGGGATACCACTTAGAATTAACAAAGAAGGAAATCCCAAAGAAATGTGACAAGATGGAAGAACTTTGAGAAAATTATGCTAAGTGAACTAAGCAAATCACAGAAAGACAAATACAGCATGATTCTACAAACATGAGGTATCTGAAATAATCAAATTCATAGAATCAGAGTAGAACAACAGTTACCAGGGACAGGAGGGAAGAGAAAATGGGCATTTACTGTTCAAAGGACATAAAAGTTCAGTTAAATAAGATTCATATGCCCATAGATCTGTTATAAACATGTACCTATAGTAAAAAATAATCTAATCGTACCTTAAGATAATAGTTGAAAATAGATCTTATTTTATGTTTTTACCAGACCAGAATAAATAAAATAAAACAAATTAAAATAATTATAATTTGCTCAAATTATCAACCAACTTCTGTGTAGTTTTGTATAAACATTTAAAAACTGTTCACTATTTCGATAAGTTATATGATCATGTGACACTAAGAGGTACTGTCAATTATCTTGGACTGTTTGTACTTCTCTGTATCATCATCTTATGTGCAAAATTTATGTAGATTCCAACCTAACATATGAATTAGTACTGTTTATTCTCATAACAGATAAGAAAAAAGTATTCCATTGTGTATATATACCACAGTTTCTTTATCCATTCATCTGTTGAAGGGCATCTAGGTTGGTTCCATAATCTAGCTATTGTGAATTGAGCTGTTATAAGCATTGATGTGGATGTGTTACTGTAGTATGCTAATTTTAATTCCTTTGGGATAGACCAAGGAGTGGGATACCTGGGTCAAAAGGTGGGTCTATTCCAAGTTTTCTGAAGATTCTCCATACTGCTTTTCAGAGTGGCTGCACCAATTTGCAACTCCACCAGCAATGTAAAAACCTTTTCCCCCACATCCACATCAACATCTATTATTGCTTGTGTTCTTGATAATAGCCATTCTAATTGGAGTAAGAAATCTTAGAGTTGCTTTTGGTGGAATGAGACAGATATCATTACCCTAGGTACATGTGTGATTACAGGAAAGGTATGAATCTATATTGTGCACAACCATAGAAATGAAATGATGTACCCCATTTTTGTACAATGAATGAAAATGCAGTCTGTAAAATTTTTAAAAATTTTAAAAAGAAAAGAAGAAAAGTGAGGATATATGGACAGGGTATACTTAGTTAAAATTAAAAAAAAAGAGCCATGGCATATTTTTAACAAGACAACTCCCCCGAAGAGCATAGGTGCCTATAAAGGTAAAGGCTCTGAGGCAAAAGTGAGACTGGCACTTTCCTAATTCAGCAACAGTCAGTGTATTTGGAAAAAAATGGTTATAAGGGAGAATCAAATAAAAAAATTAAAAATCAGTAGGATTCCATCACTTAATGATTTTTTTGTGTTTTGAGAAAACATTGACAGTTTTGAATAAGGAATGAGATTCTCTGATTATATTAACTGTAAGTGAATAGAGTCTAGAAAATAAAGTAAGCAAGAAGAATGCAGATGATGTATGAAGACAGGTTTATAAAATCATGTTAAGAGAGGTGCTGGTAAAGAGTGATAAAGTTGGAGTTATTTGTAAAGGCAAAGCTAATAGGACTTGCTGATATTTGGATATGGGTTTTAAAGGAAAGAGAAGAATTAAGAATAAGACTTAGAATTAAGATGGAATTAGTGGGTAATTTTATTTTACTTATTGAAATGAGAATACATAGGTGAAGAAAGGGAAGAAAGAGAAATAAGAACTTTATTTTGAACATCTTAAGTTAAGATGCCCTGTAAGTACTCAAACAGTGATGGTACATAAAGAATTGCATGAACAGAACCCCATATAGAAGGCATCATAGAAAAATCAATTTTATAAATCCACAAACATGGATAAAATGAACAAAGAGGGAGGCAGGTAATAAAATCCATTCTTAAAGATTTATTTTATTTAGAATTTTGGAAGACAAGCAATTAATAGGAAACTAAGAGTGAAAGTAAGAATAGTATGCTAAAAACCAATACTTTTTAAATGAAGTTTCTTTATTAACATAATATATTATGGATATTATGATAATTAGGCTTTCTGCATTAAGTAAATATTAAATTATTTTAGTAGATTCATAAAGAAACATTTAGTAATATCCACCATAGTAATAAATAGTAAGTCTAATATATCAGTGTTAAGAATCTGAAGGGAGAAATTATATATACAGATTGTATAACACATTGTAATTTTCTAGTCTTTTAATATCCATTGTATCATTAGATTTCACAACCACCTAAGGGTAAAGCAATTAATATCTTAATTTTACCCATGAGAAATTTAATGTTCATAAAGATGTAGTGCCTTGCCTGGATGAGAAAAATAAATCAATGTAGTTTGGCCTTAGAAAATTGATTAATTGAATCCCTTATATCAGTTTAAATAATATTTTAAATCATTTGACACTTAAAAGTTATTTCTATAGGATCGTTACCACCCAAAAGAAAGGTGTTATATCTGTTCAACATAAGGGAAAATAGAATATTTTTAAGAAGTTGTTTACTCCATTAGGGCAACATCATCCAGGAATTTCTCAGAACTGTTCTTTATTTCTTTTTTTGTAAAACTGTCTTAGAGCCACAGAAAAATTGAAAAATAGTACAGAAATCTTCCATGTCTCTATGTTCCATTTCCTCTATTAATGTTTTAGAATAGTACAATATATTTCATATAATTACTGAACCAATATTAATACATTATGATAAGTTGAAATCTGTGCTTTATTTTAAAC
The DNA here is from genome assembly GCF_902686445.1 of Sciurus carolinensis. Lineage (NCBI taxonomy): Eukaryota > Metazoa > Chordata > Mammalia > Rodentia > Sciuridae > Sciurus > Sciurus carolinensis. Next base: position 57,246,155 of record NC_062217.1, on the reverse strand, counting down.
TAAAATTTGTGACTTATTTAAAATTCCTTAGTTCTTACCTAACATCCATTTTCAGAATCTTACCTAGGATGCTACTTTACACTTTCATTTCATATAGACCTCACTTCTTAGGCTCTACCTGTCTGTAACAGTTTGTTGTACTTCCCTTGTTTTTGATGACCTTGACAAGTTGCAGAATGCTCCTCAGGAACATTGTCACTCCCTTGAGATTTTTCTGATGTGTGTGTATTTTTCTTTCTTTCTCATCATTAGAGTCAGGTTATGAGTTTGTGAGTGGAAGACAATGCAGGCACAGTAACATTTCAGCACACCACAGCAAGTGCCCTATCAATATGATTTATTATTGTCAGTGTTGACACTGATCACTTAGCTGAAGTTGTGTTTGTCAGGTTTCTCCACTATAAAGTACCTTTTCCTTACCTTTTCAACTCTATCCTTCACCAGTGGGCATTATGTTCGGCTCACACTAAAGGATAGAGCAATTATGTTTCACTTTCTTGATATCAGAGAATCTACATAATTTTTTTTGGAATTCTGAGATTTTCCCCATATTTTTCATTTGCCCTCTCATTTATTTATAAAAGTCTAGAATCACAGATATTTATTTCATTTTGGGGGTTACAACCAAATACTACTTTATTTTATACTCAGATTGACCCATCTTTGGAAATATGATACTCTTTCAGCTATATTCTATAATGCTATGACATTTAAAACTCGGAGATATATACATACACACACACACACACACACACACACACATGCACACACATAAATTTGTGGGTGGACAATTGCTTTTTGTCACTTTGAGATACTCTATGCACATCATGTATTTTTCCCTTACCAGTCCTACAATCATCAACTTTTCCAAGAACTACCAATTGAGTCGTTCTTGCCTCCTCCCTGTTCTTCTGTATGCATCCACTCCAATAGTGAGAAGTGTCTTTCACCATCCACCATCAATTCGTGCCACTAGTTTGCTCTTTCTTCACAATTTAGATATATTTTATTTCAGACGTGAAAGAAGTTACTAATATAGGTGTTCACAACTATAATTCTCCAAAAAAGTCATGTTTGGGTAGATGAGGTGGATGAATCAGAATATGATATTAAGCAGTTGATAGGCTATATCACATGTGAATGCATATAAATTTAAGTTTTTATTAGAAACTAATATTTCAGTGGCAAACAGAATGATGGATTATCTTTTATACAGAATGTACTATTCCATTTTTAGTGAGGGTATATTTTATTGTTATCAAAATTATTTCTAAGTGCCAAAAAATAATTAAAGACAAATAACTGCTAATCAAGCCCATTATTCTCAAGATTTGGTGTGGAATTCACAAATATTTACACCAAAATGATACATATACTTTATGTAACATGCTCAAAATTCTTTTGTCTGTTATTCAAAATTTTACAGAAATTTTAAAACACATAACTATATTTTCCTCTAATGTTCATGTTTTATTTTGGAAGTAGATTGTTTACTGAAAAAACGTATAAGTGATTGAACACATTCAAAATTGATATATGTACTACCTGATATGATAATTATTTGCATCTTCTTAAAAAGTAATTAGCAAAACTATTTGAAATGAGAACACATAAACAAATCCCCTATTCAGATAGCAAATGCTTGCTTCCTTTTATGCTATGAAAAATTGTTTAGGATTTGATAGTTCTTGTGATTATGAAAGTGCAGTGTACAAAATTCTAAGCAATAGCTTTAGGAAGTGTCTTTCACACATGAATAGCTGTTTACTTGTGGTTTGCTTGTTTTATTCTGGTTTCTATCATGTTTTTCTTGTTACATATTTATAGCAGTTATAAAAATTCAATCATGTTGAATTTTTAGTACAATAAAATAATATCATAGTTCAAGATGAAAAGAACCCATGCTAATTTTATTTCAATATTCTGAAAAAAATATTGTGAGAAAAAAAACATTTCCTTTTGTGAAAATTCTATCAAAAATACATATGCAATTCAATAGGATTCTATCATAACTATACTAATAAACAAACTGATTATGGATAACAAATAATTCATTAATGAAAATAAATACTCAGTCCAATAAGGCTAAAATTAATGACATAATGATAATATCCAGATTATACAGTAAGGAAAACTTCTCTATTTGTGCGCACACACACACACACACACACACATATTGCAAGTTCTCCATTTAAAAATCCATTGTACTTAAAAATGCAAACCAAAAAATCATGAAGGGAAATCATAAACTAAAACAAAAATATTTTTATCTTTGTGTGCAAAAAAGATCTGTAAATCTGAAAACAGGCTCAGGTATACCAAACCAAAATGTAGATAGGTTTGGACTTTTATCAAAATAGATCTGTAAATCTGAAAACAGGCTCAGGTATACCAAACCAAAATGTAGATAGGTTTGGACTTTTACCCTGATGGAAATAAGGGTGATTGTAAATTTATAGTCCCATGGGAATGGGAATGTCCATGTTAAGAAGCAAAACTGCTCACTCCCAAATTTCTCAAACCTTGCAAGTTATGTTTAGATTCTAGGACACTCTTACCCTCTAACATATTTAGTTCCAGTAGGTATGGTGGTCTTCCTTCAATCAGGGAATCTCTAAAGTTCAGGAAAGAAATTTACCTCATTTTTGGTAAAATTTTGCTGCCATTTTAACTTTTATTTATCAATAATTACTGCAGAGGTTTTATGATACCCACCTGTTTTAAATTCTTTAAGTGGAACTATTGATGAGATAAGCTTTCTCATAAGATGAATAACATTTGTAGATATGTTTATGACATTAATATTTCCATAAGGAATAAATAATTTTATTGCTTTCCAAAATTATTTAATAATTTGTCTTTTCTTTTTGATTGCACAATTTATAAAATTTTCTTTAAATTATTTATTTCACTTATAGAAACAATTTATTAAAACCAATCCAAGGGAAAAACATTTCAATTTTATAAATGTGTAAAACATCTGTCTTTGGGACAATTGTTTAACAATAACTATAGTAAACGTGAAAAGGCAACTTTTTATTTTATTTAATTTATTTATTTATTTATTTTTGCGGTGCTGGGGATTGAACTCACAGCCTTAGTGCGTGCGAGGCGAGCACTCTACCAACTGAGTTATCTCCCCAGTCCCAAAAGGCAACTTTTATGTGAAATAATTCAGAAAGAAATTTAAGTGGACATCATTCCATCTGGAGTGAATTTCAGCCTAATTCACTCTCCATTTAGGAGACAGAATCCACAAAAATTACTAATAAAGAAATTTTAATATATGGGAAATATGGTTTAGATGTGGTGTTCCCCAAAACTCATGTGTGCGACAATGCAAGAAAGTTTGGAGGAGAATTGATTTGGTCATAGCCTTAACATAGTCAATGAATTAATGGGGTTAACTGAGTGGTAAGTGGAGGCAGGTGGGGTGTAGCTCTGGAGTGTATATTTTGTATCTGAAGAATGGAATCTCTCTGCTTCTTGATCATCATATGAGCTGCTTCCCTCTGTAATACAGCACCACCATGATGTCCTACCTCACCTTGAGCCCCAAGGAATGGAGTTGGTCTTCTCTGAACTAAGCTCTCTGAAACCCATAGCCCTCAAATAAACTTTTCCTACTCTACAATTGTTCTTGCAGGGTCCTTTACTCACAGCAGCAAAAAAACTGACTAAAACATGGGGTTCTTAGATTCTGAAGATATCTAAAGGAAGGAACCCACTATGCATACAGATATCAACTGAAGGAAGCTTCTACTCCTCCCCTGACTAGGAGTACAAGCAGACAGACATCCCAATGGTTTGTAGCTGGAGATTTTACCTTTGAATTCAAAGAGCACACTGTAATGTCTGGACTCCTGAGGACCTGCTGGGGCTAATTTTGCCTCAAAGGCAAAATGAGTTCCTTCATTACTTATTAGGGAAAAAGTTAAAAAGTGTTTTCAAGCATTGTTATTAGAACATACTGCCTCTGTCAGAAGGAAGATGTACCATGGTGATGTTCACAGAAGCAGGACATGGATAAATATGAATAAGAAAGATATGAAAAAAATAAATCATTCCTCCTTCAGCCTTCCAGTTTCCCTCTAACACGTACCATTGGTTGAATTTTAAAAGACAACAGATATCTCAGCAGAAATGTGGACTGCAGTGTTTCAACTCTAGCATCACAAACCAGTGTTTAGAGGGGTGGTTTTATGATGAGAGACAAAGATAACTCCTTTGGTTACTAAGGACCACTGTGCACACTTTTACATATATTTTAATGTCCTTATGACAACAACAAGAAAAAATCAATTCTTGCACTAATAAGATGTACAACAATCCTTTATATTAATGATATAAATATATATTATAAATATTATAATGTTTATTATGATATAATAAATATTTTTCTGTAAAGGATCTGACAGTAAATATTTAGGTCCTGTTGGATGCAAATACCCTCTTGCATATTCTCCGTTTGTGTTCATTACTCTTTGCTAGTCTGTTTATTGAAACCTCTTCAAAGTTAAAAAATAAATAATTAGTTTATATATGCTATGACCGAGGCTAAAGTGTGAATGTGGCCCATGTTGTGATTTACTAGTCCAACCTTTGTACAATAAAAAGTGCTTTTACTCTCACACCAAATCGATAATAAACAATTGCTCAATACTCATCAAATTTCATTGATAGGAAGCAGTTGTCATAAATTCCTCTATTAATTTCTGGATTGTTATTCATTTCTCATTTTGTTCATAGTCCTATCTGAATTTCTCTTAGTGAACATTAAATTGTAAAGCAGCCCTCTAACAAAATGCTTATTGAGTAAAGGGAAAATAAATAAAGAGGAAAACAAGTTACTATATAAACATGGATTTAACTACACACAAAACCAGAAATTAAAGAGAGATGTGCTGTTACCATGGTTCTAAATTTTGTCACATTGTATGGCCCAGTTACAGCTATAATTTTCTACTTCTGCTACTCGTTTTGTTCCTTGTTATTGACCAGATCTGCAAGTATTCATGGTTCATGAGTAGGATATTCCAAACCTTCATTTCCTAATGGTCAGTATTCTATATGTCCTTGAATTACTGTGCATTGTTTTGATATTCCATTATCCTATGCTCTTGAATGTGAATGTATTAAAAAGAGTCAGAGAACACTCCTAATTTCCAAATTGGTCCTCTCTACCCCTACTATGTGGCAGGAAACTAATTAACATCCACTGTGTACTTTGGATCAAATATCCAAAATATGAAAACAAACACAAAGATTTTTTTAACCTTTTGACTCAAAGACACAAGGAACAAAAAATGAACAGGTGGCAATTTAACTTCCAATTAAATGAAATTATAATCTATTCTATAGGTGGAAATATTCCCTATTGGGAACTAAAACCTTCACATTGTGCCTAAAGTGGAGGAATAGAAAACAAACATTTTCTCAGTATGTTATTGGCTATAATAGTTAAGAGAAGGCGTGTTCGCCTTTGCTTTGGTTGCCTGTTTGACTACAAGAAACACAGTGTGTATTGACTTGCAATTCAGGATATTCACTTTAGATTGAACTTTCTTCAATCAGTCATGAACAATTTAAACATAACTGAATTTGAGTAATTCAGGCTACCAATCTGTTAGGATCCCTGCTTTTTAGTGATAGAATATAAGTAAAATGAGTGACTACAATTGGCGTGATCCTGTTTATGCAATTCATTTGCTTCAGCATGAGTTCCTTAATCTAAACTGACATTGAGTGTCATGGCAATAAATACAGTGCTCCGAAGTCCATTCGTGATAGTTCTGACAAAAGCATTACAAGTAGAGAGGATCAACTTATCTCTAGATTGCATTATTATTCCAATGAGGGCAATAAATACCTGCTCCCTACAATTACCCTGGAGAAAAGTATATTTAAGGAGTTCAGCATTGCCCCTTACTGTTGACCAACTTGGCACTTATCACAAATAAGGCCTTGGTGAAGGAAAGTCCAAATTGTTAATTCATTGTACACTCATGACTTGCCACTATTGTCCATTTAATCAACTTCGATGTCTGCCATCCCATGAACATGTCACTTTGTCCAATGCTTGTTTAAAGACTTTTCTCAGATATCCTTATGTAAGCATTCACATGGAACTCAAGTATCTTTGTACCCTGTGTTCACTCTGACAAGTGAATCCACGTGGGCCTCATGTTCAAATAATAGGACATTTTTAGTTATTCCTGTCTACGAGGATCTAGTGAAAAACCAGGAACTGTTTACAAAAGAATAGTTGTTGCAGAAAGCAGCAAAGATTTTTCTCCAAAAATTTAAGAAACTACACTACAATTATCTTATTGTATGTACTTTTTCAGAAGCTTGATTTGTCACAGACACTTCAAGTGTTATTATAACAGAAGACCAAGGAGGAAGAGCAGTTTGCACTACACACTTGACTTCCTTCAGAGAGTTTCTTGTTTTCTCTCCTACTCAAATCTCACTAACGTTAGACTCACTTGATAATTAATCCATACTAGCACACATGAAAAAAACAGTATATTGCCCCTAAATTCAATGAACATTGTTGAACCAGAATGTCTCTAGTTTACTGGTAGGTGGTAAAAGATACAGCATCTTAGCTTACATCATGGAGATGATACACATATTCCAGGCATTTAGACTTCTAGAAGTTTTGGGAGATGATGGACCATCAAAAAACTGGCAAAATATTTTTGGGAGCTTGGATTTAAATATGTTTATACTCAGAACATAAACCAAGACAGACCAGACTTGATTCTTTCAAGTAGCATAGAGATTTAGAAATAGGTATATATATATATATATATATATACACACACACACACACACACACACACACCACACACACACACACACATACACATATACACACACATACACATATATATGATCAATTATATATATGATACATACATATATTACGATATAATTAAGGGAAATCAGTTTATTGTATATTTTTTGTGAAATACACTCATAATTACATACTATATGAGGAGTATTTTCTTTATCTCTAAAGAAAATTTTCTTAAATTTAGTTGCACCAAAAATGTGTATATTTACATGCATGTTAAAGGATTACATGGATTTTCAAAAAGTTCTGTCATTGATACAGCTTCACGTGAAGGAGAAAAAGTGCACATGTGTTAAAGATCTCTCAAAATTTCTTGTTCCTATTTCAAGATTATTTATTCATGAAATGAGGTAATGAATTTGTTTACTATTTGTTCAGGAAGATTAAATGAGCCCAATGAAAGAATTAGAAGAGATTCCTTCTTATCTGCCCCTTTTTACTTCCTGTAGAACACTGAGATATTTATGTTTCTAAAATAGTATCTTCAACCATAAGTGAAAAGCATTTAACAATGGAAAAATTTTCAATTTCTCCTAAAAACAATTTGGTCAACCACTAGTGTAAGGTCATCTGAGTCCTTAATAGTTTTCTTGGAGATATAGTGAGATGGTAGATAAATATATAAGATGGATATGACACATCTATAGTATAATATTGCTTAGTGCATGATATTCAGATAAATGAATAAATGAAAGGATGCTTGATATTTTAATGTTGCTCATTAAGAATAATTTCATGTATAGAAAAAAAAGTAGAAAACAACAAAAATGAAATAGTACTTAGGAATTTTTTTAAAAAGAAGTGATCCTTCGTCAATATATGTATATGTGTATACATATATAGCTTATATATATATATAGTGTAATATATAATTAGCTAATGTAATCACGATTAGCTAATATGTAAAAAGTAAGCTTGCCACAAAAGTGGGAGCTGGTAGATTATGTTGTAATAGCATGAATTATAGATATAATAGAAAAGAAATCCACTGAGATCAAAGATTTCCTTAACTTACTACCTCATAATAACTGGAAAAAGTTTTACTTTTGAAAGATATTGTGAAAGATAAACTTGTCTTAAAAAGTACAAAGTAGTAAATATTTTAGTCATTGTGACCTTTAAATATGTGTTTTGACTACCTATCTCTGCCACTGGAGCACAAATCAGCTATAGATAACATATAAAGGAATTAGTGTGGCTGTGTTCTATTTATCATAAAAATAGGCGATACCAAATTTGACTCATTGAGGATATAGTTTACTGAGTTCTAAGATCTGCTAGGGGATAGTTCTGAATTATATTTTCATAGCTAGAATAGTTTCAATTTTTCAATTACTTATTTGACAAGTAAATCTTAAGCACATAATAGATGAATATTTAAATTAATAATAAATATTTAATAGGTGCACTTACCTACTGTTTGGTGATGGACTAAGATATCAGCAAAGAAATAGTATTAAGTGTCTATTTAACAGGCATCATCATTTTTGATCACTTCTTCTTTCTCTGGGAGATTTTTAGTAACAGTTACATTGATTTATTACACCTACTGTGAATTCATCTACCAAACCACTGAAAGTAGTTCCATGTATATTTGTATCTTGGACACATTTAAATGGCTAAGAGCATGAAATCTGAAGGCTGTAAGATATAGATTCAAGTAGCTATTCTGTCTTGTACTAGCTGTGGGACTTTAGGCAAGTTATTTAAGTGTTCTCAGACCTAATTTTTTAACTCCTATTACACAGGACCTACATTATGGTGCTGCAGTGAAATAAACTATGTGTGAAATGTGAAGCATTCTTCCACTATCAGGAAAGTGCTCAGTGCATAATAACTACTGCACTTATGAGGCAGTCAGTTAAAGGTAGCTTGAAAAGTATTTTTATAGGAGTAAGTTCTGCTTTTATTTTTATAGTGAGATCTTTTTGGAAAAGTATCAAGGGGACTGAGAGGTTACTTTTGTTTTCACCTTTTTCTCTCCCAATTGTCAGGGTTTTTTGAAGAACGTGATATCTAACTTATTCTCAAATATCTGGAGTACAAAGAAGGCGGAGGTAGATACAGTTTGAATATAAATTTATTTTATTGTAGCATTTACAATACAACTTCCATACACTTTTACCAAGAAAGTGTCACTTGTAATTTCTTACTAAAATCTATAAATCATTACCTTTATAGTCCCAATAAACCATTACCATTTAAAACACAAAGTATCATATGCTTGATTTAACATATTAACACATGCATAGCCTTTCCAAGGCTTATGAATTCACCTACGTAAATGTTCCTGCAAGGTATGTATGCTGTGCAGTTTCACATGCACAGGAAAATTTCTTCTAATTTCTGCCATATCCTTTAAGACTTGTGTGATTTCCATTTCTCATTTTCCCTCTTTCTATCATTTGTTTAGGAAATCCATTTTCTTCCTTTTACAAGAAGTTTATTTCAAGCAGACATGTTAGAAATATCATTTACTTCCAAACCTTTACTACTACTATTTTTTTTGTTTGTTTGTTTTTTTGGTTTTTTTTTTTGTGGGCAAGATACCAGAGAATTGAACTCTGAGCCACATCCCCAGCCTTATTTTGTATTTTATTTAGAGACAGAGTCTCACTGAGTTGCTTAGTGCCTCTCAGTTGCTGAGGCTGGTTTTGAGCTTGAAATCCTCCTGCCTCAGCCTCCCAAACCACTGGGATTACAGGCGTGCACCATTGTACCGGCTACTACTAGTTTTTATTATCCCTGTGGTTTTTGTCTATGCAAAATCCAGTGACAAGACTTTCACTAATTTTCCCTATATAATTGTAAATGCCGTTATTCATCATTTTTAATTTTGGAAAGCAAGGTTTTATATAGATTAGAAATCTTAAGTAGCTGGGATCTCAAATTAAGGGTTATGATTATGGTTGAAACTGGAAGGTCCTCCAAAAAAGATTGTGAGAAACTACCTGGAAAGAACAATACCTCCCTTGCATTTCACTCAGAATTAAAAACTTTAACTTCTAGTGACAAAAATGCAAATCCTCAAAACTGGAGAAATATGTAGAACTTACTTTCAGATACAAGTTAAATCTAAAAAAATTGACATATGACAACAAAAGCTGAGGTCAGAAAAAGAAGGAAGAATATTGTGTATAATTTATCTCAGAGTTTTCTCTTGAGTGCGTGTAAAAGTCTGACTAAATTCTTGAAAGAAGTCTGAGGGAGGTAATTAAAATGTATATGCAGTATAAGTGTAAACTTTATCAGTAAGGTCTCCATGACTTCCCTTAAAATTGCAATGACTCAACTGTAATTGGAAGCCAAATTTTTGCTTTACAGATGAAAAGAAAAGGAGAAAGGACCAAAGAATAACAACATATATGACTTTACATGTTAGCTATTATAAAAACACTGTTCCCTAACTCAACCATAGTGACTATAACAATAAGTATCGCTCAGCATCTGCATGTTGGGTAGGGTTTGTGTGGCTTGTTTGGGTGAATCTGCATCAAGCTGTAATAACCAGGCTGACTTAGCTTTCCCCTGCAGTTCAGTGAGCTGACTGAGACTTCTTTGCTTCACATATCACTCTGGGATGTACCAAAAAATTTGTTGAGACATGTTATTCTCATAACAATGGCAAAGGACAAGAAGACAATTAGAAATAGACAATCTCTCAAGCTGTAGGAGTAGTAGGGTCATTGTCTCTTATGTGTACATGCCTCTAGCCAAAGCAAGTCACATGGGTTATATCAAGGATGTGGATTCTGGGAAGTGTGAAGAATAGGGCCATTAAGTTAGTCAATGTGTCAAAAGTGATAGAAAACATAAGCACAGATCCTTAGGAAGGATCATGGCTTCTGTGGCTTGCGTCACTGAGATAAAAATGGACACAGAGGGTTAGGCTATTGTGAAAGTATTTTAAATGAGCATATTCAGATTTTTTCAAAGGTAATGAGATCAAGAATGAATATGTATATATACAATATATATTATGTAAAATATAATAATTACATAATTCATAAGAATTACATCATAACTACATAATTGCATAATTCATTTCCTTTATATTTATATAAGTATAAATATAAGTCACTTTTTAATTACAGTAAAGTTGCATTTACTGCAGGCTGATGTTTCCTATAAAATTGTAGAATATCTACATACTTATGTGTGTGTGTTTTAATAAGTAATATGTTTATGTATATATGTATTTGTATTTATTCATATAAATAAATATAAACTTATTAAACTAAAAAATCTGAAAAATAAATGATTTCAGTTTGTGGCAAGGAACTACAAAGTACATGTCCTGGGACAAGTTAATATCTTTCAGTCAATTTCATTTTTCTAAGTGGATATCATAATGACTATCTCTCATTCTTGCTGTACAAGTAGATTTTATGATGTCAGTAAAGTATAAACATTCAATAACCAATACTTGTTTCCTAGGGAAATTCTTTGTTTGCATTTTTGTTGGAAACTATTTTTCTAGGCACCTATAGTACCTACTTAAACCTGACACATGCTTATGCCTGAATTGACATATTAAGTAGCATTGTACCAATTTATAAAAAATGATCTCTAGTTATTGACACCTAACATTCATGTAAATCAGAAATATTACATTTTCACTATTTAAGTTATATTGTAGTAGGCAATAAATTTGAAGATTTTCTTCAAAAATCCACAGTTAAAATTTTTCTCTAAAATCTTAATATCAATTTCCTATTAAAATATTAATTTAACCTCTCAGATTAATTTATCTTTTGACTTTTGAGTGAGAATGAGAAAATCTGAAGTAGCTAGCTGCACTAGTAATGGAGAGACAAGGAAATGACATAATGTTTTTATTGCACCAAGACTTGTGCTTTTCTTTCAGTACAAGTTTAATTTTTTTTCTTATAATTTCAGGCAAATTTCAACTTCATTTGCTTCAGTTAAGCCTCCTCTTCCTTAGCAGAAAGGAATCTTTTAATGCCTATGATAGTCATCTACCATACCCAGATTTTTATATTTTTCTTGTTATTTTAACAACTGAAAAAAATGGAATGCCTCTTTTAACTAGATTTCATTTTATTTTATATATTTGTATATATATATATATGTTATTTAAATTTCTGATAGCCTGCGTGAGTCATATATTAATGTCTGTCCAATTTCTAATAATAAAACTGAAGCAAGAGACTAGGTAACCAGGGTATCAGATAATTAAGTAGCATACATAAGTATTCACTCTAGTCCAGTGTAATGCTTTTTTTCTGCTCTGATCCAATTAATTCACAGTTATGTAAATGGATGTAAAGACAAAGTACCTAGGAGTTTAGTAATAATTTTCCATGCACTCTTAGAATCTAGCAGGATTGCTAACATAAATGTCTACAGAGTGTTTCTAGGTTCTGAACTCTATAAATGTTACTTATCCAATGCAGTCTTCAATTATTCATATGTGATGATCTCTAAATCATCACTTCATCTTCTATATTTTCTTGAACTTTTCTAAAATGTGTGCTCATGTATGCTCACATACACTCAATTCATTAGCAAAACTGTACCTTCGGTTCAAAGCATATCCAGAATCTGATCATGTCTCACTAGCTATGTCCCTCCTCTCAAATTCAAGCAGACTTATCTCTCATGTAGTTTACTGCAATGCTTTCCTTAGAGATATACTTAAGTCAAAGCTGTACCCATGATAGACTATTCTCAAAAAATCATAGAATCAGGGCACTTCTGTGCTTAAAACCAAAAACATCTTTGTATCTCAGAATTGAAATCAAAATTCTTCTGCTACAAGGCACTAAATGAACAAGTCCACAGAGCTTGAGCTCTTGAATGCTTTCCACCTTCTCAGCACCATTAAGATGAAATATTAATGATTTCCTATCTGTCCTTAAAAGACTAAAAACCATGTTCTTGAATCAAAGCTTTGTCTTTCTATTCCTGAGAGTTATCTGCATGTTTGTTACTTCACATTTATATGTTATTGCTCAAATTCCCCTTATAACAGTGATCTGATCTGATGAACCTCTGTAAGTAATCTGTCTTCCACCCCTGGCACCACCCAATATAATCTAAGTATATTTTAGTTAATTCTCTGTCTCTCCACAATACAGAGTTGTCTCTCTCTGTCCACAGGCCTTGAGGTTTTGCTAACTACGTCATCCCCAAGTTCTTATAATGACACTTGACCTATAGTTTGCTGTACTTGGTACATTCAATAATATTTATTGAATGACATTTTTATGGATTTATTACACTTTTATTTAAACACAGATTGTATCAATCTATAAAGATATTATTTTATGTTGCAACATGTAATCTATTACCTGATTTTCCTCACATTGTCCCTTAACTATGACTAATGTTTTAAAACTACAAAACTCCTGCTGATATAGATCATGCTTTCCCGACTCTGCTACTGCAAATCTCCTTTTAATTTTAACTACATCTGACAAGCACTCTTGACGGGGACCATTTCTGCCATGCTGCTTGACAAGGTCCGAGCATGGGGAAGGGCTTGGCAAGGATACCATTCCAGGAAATTGCCACTGTCATCTCTCCTAGGAATTGGGTGTTTTCTTGTAATTATCATACCTATAACTATGCAACTGCAAATCATATTCCCTGGATCGTTGTGATAAGAATTTAACCTTAACAAGTCTGCGGAGCTTGGGGGAGGATGAGGAATGCTTTAAAAAAATGTACCAATATCACACATAAGTTTGAAAGTACAGAGAGGAGTTCTTCAGAAAACTACAGTTACAGAAATTGCTTGCTCCTATGCTAACCACACCTGCCCCAGTTAATGCTTTATCAGTAAATAGCCTAACAAATGGAACAGGAGACTTATTGTCCCCACAGTACTAGGACCACCCTACTTAGCTTACAAGATTGGGGAACATTTATGTTATTCACCTACAGGGAAACAAGCAAATAAATATAAGGACCCACCTCCCACAGATCCACCTCTTCCCTATGCAGCAGTGTACAATGAAAATGATGAATAAATAATTAATATTAATGGTAAATGGGCACATGTCCAATATTTTGTCCCTCCTTCAAAGGTTTGGAAATGTAGGACTAAAGAACAAAGAAAAAGCTTATGCAAACAACTAGAAAAATATTATCTTAATATCAAATGCCCTCATTACATGTTAACTGGTTATGAGTAGTTTATGCTGGCTTAGGTTTCACACGTATATTGTAATAGGTAGAGGATAAATCAATGACATAAAAAATAATAAGACAAAATTAGGTACACTGATTGTTTGGCAATAAATAACCTAACTTAGTCTTAACTAAGCTTGTTTAGGTAATAGAGTAGACCTTTAAGGTTAAATCAAAAACATAATAATATGAACTAAAGACTAAGTGCATGCTTTCCTTAGTGGTTCCATAAATTTAGCTTAAAATAAAATAGAGTCATTATGCTAACTATAGATCTGACACCAAAGGGTAAATATAGGTCAGTAGGATGAAAAGAGGAAAATATCTTTCACTGTAATATGCTTATGTGAGTAACTTTAAGTAAATATAGAAAGTTGACCTTAATGCACCCGCTATGTGTTAGACACCTGCTGGAAAGTGTGGTTAATGACAAATTTTGTGGTAGTTTCTCTATAACTTGTATCTTGTTTAATCCTGCTTTACTTAATACTATAAAAAAGGAGCTAAAATAAATCTGAGCAGCACTTGCTTCAAGTTGCTCCGGGGGTTTGGGTCATTCCTCTGCACTGACTCCACCCATCCTTTGGGGAACCCACGAGTCGCTGGGGCTGGCTCCAGGCACACTCTATTTAGATAAAGTAGCATCAATCATCTTTCACATCACTAAGATCATGAATATTCATCTGCAAACTATAATTATGTGTGTGCTTATTATCTATCTCTGTGTATCTGTGTACGTACGTGTCTATCTGTATATCATCATCCCAAATTTACGATGCTCAGTGTAATGATTTTACAACAGTACAAATACTGTTGCGGCTGTTATGCTTCATATACCTGTTCCATGTTAAGTTGGGTTGACTGTTTTGTTAATCACAACTTGAAAATGCAAGAACTAAAGATGTGTATATTATATTTATCTTATAAACTACTTGCTGTAGAGCTACTGACACACAGCTAGCAACCTCTGAATATCAATTATTGAAAAAATGTAGCATTTAAAAAAGTCTTCATTTGTTTTTACTCAGAGGACAGTTCAGTCTAATAGTAACAGTTAAATCATTATAATTGATTTTCAGTGTTTTGGAGCTTATAACAACATTTATCTTTTATAATATTGGGTTGAAGACTTTAGGTATAAAATAATGGGAATAGGAACAGTGAGATATAGGGAGAAAATCTAATTTGTAAGGTAAATAAAGTACTTAATAAAAACAAGATCAACATGTAAGATACAAACATGCCTAAATTGATGGTAACATCATAATTTTAGCCTCATAGAAGAAAAAAATTTGAGGACTTAGAAATTTCCAAACAATAGTATGTTACTTACAAAGACAAGAGAACACCTTGAGAAGGACTTTTCATATCTACTGGGCTTATTTTAAAGGCCAAAGTTTCAAGTATCCCCATTGACAATGAGGAAGAAAGCTACAAGCAACAAAAGCCTATGATGTTTATCGTCCTGTTTTGACCATTGTGAAGTATATAAATGTTATAATAAAATATACCTAAAATACGCTAATCCAAGAGAAAGGAAAAGTCTCTCATTTTTGACAGGATAAGTAATGACTTGTTTTTTACTGTTGTTTTTCCTTTTGCTTAGTCAATGGCTCTTCATAAAGTTTGATTTACCTTATTGTTTTATTTAACATCCTCTACATATCAAAACAGATTTTATATTCCTCTGAATATATTTTGCTAACAAATAAAATAAGTCTATAAAAGCATATTCTAGTGAAATGGCAGAGCTAATATGTAAAAATATATGAAAAGCAACTATATATTCTTTTTAAAAAGGGGTAAACTATTAGAATTACCAGGAGTTCATATCATCAATTATGTGATGTTAAACATTAAATTTGCTTCTGAAGAGCATTTTTAATTTTATATTAGCTAATGATTTCCAAAAATACTGAGTCATTTGAGAAGTATGAAAATAGACATAAATATTCATGTGTAAGTAGCTAGAATTCTAATTCTATGGCATTCTTTTTTTGGGGGTTGGGTACCCAAGATTGAACTTGGGGGCACCTGGCCACTCAGCCACCTCAATTTTGTATTTTATTTAGAGACAGGGTCTCACTGAGTTGCTCAATGCCTCCTCACTTTTGCTGAGGCTGACTTTGAGCTTGCAATCCTCCTATCTCATTCTCCCAAACCAATGGGATTACATGTGTGTGCCAAAGCACTGGGCTAATTCTATGGCATTCTTATCCAAAGATATTTCTTTCTGAGATTGGGTGTCTAATTGTCCTTGCCTCTTGATGTATGTTATTTGTTTCAGTTTGTCCTTCCATCCATCCTTCTTGTCTTCCTTCCTTCCTTCCTTCCTTTCTTCCATTCTTTCTCCCTTCCTTCCTTTCTTTTCATTCTTTGTTCTATAATCATGTCAATGAATAACAACTTTGATTCTGCAATGTAATCTATGTATACATAGTCAAATTAAATACAAATTGAAAAATTCTCCAAAATCATTGAGGAACATAAGGTATAGGTATCAAAAGAATTTTGTTGGTGATCAAAATAGACTTTTTAAATACAGTTTCTGCTAAGCGAATTAATCCATAATGAATTCAGGCTAGCATTTTCTATAATTGCCTATAATTCTTACTCCAATTAAAAATCAAAATTATTGAAAATCACTTATTATTATGGTGATTTATCTACTGAGGCACATAATTCATTTTTACTAGGAAAAATATTTATGTAAAGTGATATTTATGGGAGTTACAAAGATCATAATAAAATGAAAAAGTTAGATGAGAGTTTATTAATTTTAAAAGGAACAAGCACATAACTCTTTGATATACTTTCTGAATACAGTAGATGTAAAGGTACATTGATGATTATTTATATTGTTTTATTATTTACTCAACACCTTAGGGAAATTTATAAACAGGAAACTTTTCAAGAAATTGAATTTTTATAATATGAAATTCCAATTAACTGATGTTTGAAAAATACTCTTATACTCTATTAAATGTGACTGTAGTGAAATAAATCAACAAAATGCATCTGCTGATGACATATGGGATACATTTCAGTACATTTTTATGAAAAGTACCTCCTCTGGAAATTACTCATTCAATTCAAGCTGTCATTACCAAGTGCTGATGTGCCATCTTTTAAAGAATCGCATTGGTGTGTATAATAACATAGACCTGCAGACTAATGTTTGCTAGAAATCCTAGCATTATTTACCACAGGGCATTAAGCAATGTGTATTAGGGTACTCTATAGAAACAAAACAATATAATGTATATAAAATTCCAAGAGGGGATTTATTAGATTGGCTTACAAAATAAGGGTCTGGGTAGTCTCACAACAGCTGGCTGTAGGCTGGAGAGCTTGAGAAACCAAAACTGCTCTAAGAAACTGAAAGGATCAGAACAAGAGAGATCAAGGATACATCTCATTATGAGGTTGAAGACCTGGGATTTCTGTGGAGAGTCGCTGGTACAAGTCTGCTTTCTAAGACTGAGGAATCTGGAGTCTGGTGTCTGCAGGCAGTGACAGAATAAAATAAATGCAACCACATAAGAATAGAGTTTGAGGACACCAGTGTCCTTCATCCTTCTTTGCTTTTTGTTCCACTGGGACCCCTGGACTATTGGATAGTGCTGCCAACATTCAGGGAAAGTTTTCTCTGGTCAGTTCACTGACCCACATGGCAATTTTCTGGAAGCACAATCCTAGATGCTCCCAGAATGTGTTGACCATATTTCTAGGCATCTCTCTATGCAGTCAGTCGATGTCCAAGATTAAGTAACACATAATGTAAAATAAAAAAAACCTGAAGAATCACTTATAATTATTTAGGTAAGTATATTTTTAGAACTATACACTTTTGGTTGTCTATGATTGCTCCTGACTAAATAAAAGATCATAGATGTGACTAGTTCCAGTGTGCCCCAATGTTAAAAACGTGCATCTGTGTCAGATGCATGTAGAGAAAGTGATAGTTTAAGAGAGAAGTAAAAAAAAAAATTAAATTTTAAAGTAAGGACAAGATGGAAAATAGGTATGAGAGAAAACATTTACTTTGAATTCAATTGCAGACTTAAATGGGAATAATTAACCCCAAAATATGTATTTTTCCACAATTATGACAGACCAAATTTATCAATGAGATAAAAGCTAAGGGTCAACTTAGAGAAGAGACAAAAAGTCTTCTAAGTTACCTAAGTCATTTTGATTGAATTCTGAAATCAATATAAGTCTAGTAAAATAGCCTAAAACAGAGAAAAAAAATTGAAACTTGGAAATATAAATCTTGCAGTAATGTGTAAGAATGTGTCATGTGAAGGGCAATATTAGAGACTGTGAGGCAAATTTAAAAGCCACATTAATTCTGGAAAGAATGTATAGTCACCTAATATAATAAAAGAAAAAAAAATAGATGACATAACACTGTATTACAAAGGAAAATGATTTCCTATCTGGTTTCAAGAAGGAAGAGGAAAATCAAAAATATTTTCCATAGCTATGAGGTCAGGAATTGAGTAAATGATGGTATGAAATATTGTGGTGGATAATACAGGAGAAAAATCTGGTAAAGGACTATATAAAATTTTTGACTAATTTTGTGTGTGATACCTAAATAAACATTGTAGTATTTGGGTTTTTAGATTAACAAATGAACCTGAGCTGTAGGCAATAGGACAAAGTCCACCAGCCTAATACCTAAGGTATAATTTACAGGATGAGAAAAAATAAAACATGAGAAAAATCATGAATGATTGAGCAAAAATAACCTGAAAGAGAAAGTTACTTTTAAAATGAGGAAGGCCATCAGTGTTATATACTACATAATATTCAATAAAGATATTAACCTAAAAATACCATCTGTTTCTAGTATAAAGGAAGTCCATAAAGACTTTGTTCAGATGAGCATTACTGGAGAAATATGGGAACAAGGTAATAACATATCCTATGTGGAAGAAATAGAGTTCCAAAAGGGAGATCCTATAATTTATATTTCGAAGAAGAAAATGTACCACTGAATTATTATCATATGAATGTGCTACTATACAAAGACCAAAGTTTTAAATTAAAATAAGATTGTTGGTCCACCAAATAACAAATTATCTAATACTGTATGTTATAATTTGAATCTGGAATGTCCCACAAAGTTTCATATGTTTGAGGTGAGGTTTGGGGGAAGTGACTCCATCACAAGGGTTGTTGCAGATTGGATATGAGGGTCTTCTGAAAACTCATAATTAGATTACAAGAGAAGTAAACTCTATTAAAAGAATTAATAATTAGAAAGGCTTACTATAGTGGGTGATAATTATAGGAAGGTAGGGTGTGACTGATGGAAATAGGTCACTGGGGAAATACCTCTGGGGTTTCTATTTTATTCGTGGCAATTTTCCCTCTCTGTTCTTCTATATCTCATGAACTAAGCATCTTTCTTTTGCCACACACTTCTGCCATAATGTTCTGCCTCACATCTGGTTTAGAGCTAGAGAGTCTGCCAGCCAAAGACTAAGACTCTGAAACCATGAACCAAAATAAACTTTTCCCCTGCTAAGTTGTTCTTATCAGGTATTGTTTTCAGTAACAAAAAAAGTGACTCACTCCTAAATTGACAAAAACAAGTATCATCAGTGCTGTGACTGAACTGACAATGTGGTTCAGAACCCATTGGAACAGATTTTCGGAGGAAATTAGAAATGTCTGGTAATGCAAGCTAGAGAAACCTTAGAATGTTGTAAGCAGAGATTAATGCACCATTCTGGTGGGAGTTCAGAAAACCAAAAAGTAGACATAAAATCTGTTCTCATGAGGTTTCAGAGGGGAATGGGTACTGTGTTCAGAACTGGACAGATTCCATTCATGTCATATTCTGGCAGAAAACTTTTGTACAAGTTTTATATTCTACGATTTTCCATGAGGCTGAATTTAAAAGTGAAGGACTAAGTAATCTGGCAGAGAAAATTTCAAAACAACACAGAAATCAGGTGATGGCATGGGTACTGTGAGAAAGAAGAGTAGAAAGCAGCGGATGAAGAATTTAAAATCTTGACATTTGGTCAAAAAAGAACATGTAAACCTGCCAAGAAAAGTGTGATTTTTGAAGCTATTATAGCCACTAAAGAGACTCTAAGTACTTTTTACAAAGACACTAGGAAAGATGTCTTCAGGGAATCTCAACAATTTGTAAGAACACACACATTGTAAACTTAAGGGTGTAAAAATCAAAATTCATTTGAGAAAAACCTTGATACACTGAGCTTCCTAGTAAGCAGCTTCCCCAGGATTTATTTCACTGTGATTATCTGTGCAGGCCTTCAAAGGCTACTGCTGTTCTAAAGAGGCCTGGCTATTGCTTGAGCTGGCAGCAGTCCATGGCATAGTTTATATGGTGTTTTATTCTATAGGAATGCAGGATACTGGAGTTAAGTTGTCATCAAGGCTTCCATCAAGATTTCAAAGAAGACCTGTGAGATCAGGAAAAGTGTAAGAGGATCAGAATCCCTATAGGCATTTCCTGAGTGGTCAATGTGTGAAGTTGTAAGAAGGAAATTGAAATTGCATTGGAGACCTCCAAGGTTAAGAGATGACAGTAACACCATTGTCTCCTGAGGAACACTGCTGGCTGCGGACAGAGAGAGTTTAATTGACAGTCCATATGGGCTGCCACTGGCAAGGCAAAAGGAGAGGGACTTCAAAAGCTCTTTGAAGTCTTTATCTTACTACCATTTGCTCCAGTTACTGGATGTGGAGGTACAGACTTGCTTACACAACTGAGTTTCTGTCTTATTTTGGCCCTGACCTTTCTTTCTGTGCCCTAATTTCTCACATTCATAATGGAAATGTTTACTCTTTGCCTTTATATATTGGATGCATTTAATTTGCTTTTGCTTTTTATACTGACTCACAACCAAGAGTTTGCCTTGAGTAACAGAGATTTTTAGACTTGAGTTTTAGGACAATTCTAGAACTATAAGTACAATGAGAACTTTTGAAAATAAACTAAATTTATTTTGCATTGTGAAAGAGATATGAGTTTTTGGGGATAGAGGAGGAATGTTAAGGTTTAGATACAAAGTGTCCTCTGAAAACTCATGATTAAATAATGAGAGCTGTAACTTGATCAGCAGGTTAATACACTTTATGAATTAATAATTTGAAAGGACTACTATACTGGGTGATAACTACAGGCAGGTAAGATGTGGCTGGTAGAAGTAAGTAACTGGGCACTGGGGGCGTGACTTAGAGGTTTATATTTTGCTCTTGGCACACTTTCTCTCCCCACCTTCTTTCTCTCAGTCCCAGAACTACAGAGTTGCTTAAACATGAACTGAGACTCTGAAGCCATGAGCCCAAACAAACTTTTCCTTTGCTAAGTTGTTTTTGTCAGGTATTTTGGTGAAAGTTATGAAAAGATGACTAACACAAAGGTTCAGACATCATAATGAATTAATTGATTAATGATCATTTGGACTACAAGAAAGTAGGAACTAGTTAGAGGATGTAGTCCACTGAGGCCATGCCCTGGAAAGATTTATCTTCTCTCCAACTCTTTATTCTTTCTCATACACTCTCACTCTGCTTCTGAAATGTCATGAGCTGAGCAGATTTACTCCCCTATGGCCTTCTTCTATGATATTCTGACTCAGAACATTAAAACCTCAGCCCCAAATGGACACAGCTAAACACAAACTGAAAACTCTGAAATTGAGCCTTAAAAATGTTTCTCCCTCTGAGTCATTTTTGTCAGGTATTTTCAAAGTAGGATAGAATAAATAAGAAATACATAGAAAGGAGAAGTAAAGGAATTACAAGGAAATAATATTATATTAAAAGTTTTGAATACGTTTCTAGGCCTCAGATTGTTACTCTCTAAGGCAGTCTCCCAAAATTCTTGAAAAATCTGTAAATCTGCCTGTGTACTATTAACTAACCTCTTAATAAATAGATTAAGTAAAGAGAGATATCATAGTTTGAAAGAGGTATAACTTAGGGTACCTTCCAGTGCTATATTCTGGTCAGTTAATGAAGCCCACATCAACCTAGAATCTGGAGAATTATGAGAACCCCATAAACCTTCTTAAGATCACCATACTGATATCATCCTTACATCCTCACATACATTTCCACATTCACCCCCCCCCCATCAATTTTTTTTAATAAAGAAAGCTTGGAAGACCCAAACCATGTCCCACTCTTGAGATGGTCCCCATGATTCACTCCAAAAGGCAACTCAGTCTTGAGATTACCCATATTCTCCCATGAATATGTATCTAATTTATTAAATAAACCTATGTCCATGACTCTGACTGGAACATGCTGAAATTATTTTCCATCACATAAACCAGGTAAAATGCTGGTCCTGAGCCAAGTCCCCCACTTCTCTCCAGGAACTCTTTGATGTTTCTTCAGAGATACCTCTTCTCCAGTTACATTTTGGTCACAGCAATAAAAAGTAGACTAACACAAAATTATTCCAAGAAGTGAGATTATTGCTAGGAGTATAGCTGACAATTTGGTTTTGTTTTGAAAGCCCTTGGAACTTGGTTTGCAGGAGGAATTTGGAAAAGTTTAGAAACGTAAGTAGAGAAGTCTTATGATGTTGTAATTGTGGCTTAGTGAGTGATTCTGCTGGGATCTCAGACCAGCATGACTATGTTGGGCTTTTGTTACTGTAACCAAAATAACTAACCAGGAAAACTTAGAGAAGGAAGAGTTTATTTGGGCTCATTGCTTTAGAAGTTCAGTCTATGATCAGGTGAATACATTGCTGTGAGCCCAAGGTCAGACAGAACATCATAGCAGAATAGCATTTCTGAAGGAAAACTGCTCCTCTTATGTTACTCAGGAAGGAGGGAGGGAGGGAGGAAGGGGGAGAGAGAGAGAGAGAGAGAGAGAGAGAGAGAGAGAGAGAGAGAGAGAGAGAGAAGAGAGAGAAGAAGAAGAAGAAGAAGAAGAAGAAGGAGGAGGAGGATGATGATGATGATGATTAGGAGGAAGAGGAGGAGGAATAGAGAAATGAGAAGAGACAGGAGAAAAAGTTGTATGTCACAAGGGTACATCCTCTTCAGAGACCTACTTCTTCCAACTACATTCCACCTGCCTCATTACCACATAAAAAAGTAGTTCTTTCAAACTATTAATCCATCAAATCCATCAAATAGATCAATCCACTGATTAGGTTACTACTCTCCATAAATAGTAATTTCACCTCTGAATATTAGCACTGGAGTTTTGGGGATGCACATTCAAAGTATAACAATGCCAAAAGGAATGCAGACATTAACTATTATGTTCCTGAGGTGTCAGATGAAAATGAGGTTATTTGTAATTGAGCCACAGGTCATTTGTGTTATATTATGGCAAAGAACTTGTTATGTTTCATTCATGTCCTAAGAATTTCTGTGAGTCTGGAATAATTAATTTAGTAGAGGAAAGTTCAAGATAACTCAACACTCAGCTAGTGACATATTACTGGCAGATTCTAGTTAGGTTTACTCTGTTATTCAGAAACAAAAATTGGAGCTGAAAGATTTGAAAAACTTGCAATGTGGTTAAAAAAAACAAATAAATAAAATTAGGGGCGTAAAAGTGTGGTTGCTGAAGAGATAATCACCAGTAAAGAGAAACCAACTTATTTGCACAGACAATGGGTATGAGTGTCTTGAACACAGTAAGGAACAGGAAGGTCACATCCATGGAAGAGTGAAAGGTGTAAACATGTAAACTCATGTTTACATGAAGTGCTATTTCTGTCATGATGTTCTGTCTGACCTTGGGCTCACAGCAATGGAGTCAGCTGATCATAGACTGAACTTCTAAAGTAATGAGCCCAAATACACTTTTCCTCCTCTAAGTTGTCCTAGTTAGTGATTTTGGTTACAGTAACAACCTGAAACAAACTGCTTTCACAGAAGCAGTTGCATCCCCAGAATTTATTTTGCCATGCTCAGTCACCCAGGAATTTAGAAGCTGTTGTAGTCATGGTCAAAGGGGCTCAGTTACTGCTGAAGTTGTTGGCAGATCTTGGCATTGTCCACATAGTGATTTTTTTTGCATAAATAAAAGTGCTAGAGTCTGGGGGTCACAGATGCTTCCACAGACATTTCAAAGGAAAGCCAGAGAGGACAGGCAATGTGTAAGAATCAGAATCCCTGCAGGAAACCTCCAAGAATGTAATATGTGAAGCTAAGAGAGTGAAACTGAAACTGCAATGGATAACCAATTTTCCATTTTATTTTTGGTAATATCCCTTCTTTCTATTCCCCCATTCCTCCCTTTTGGAATGTGAATGTTTATTTTGTACCATTATTCAATGGAAGCATGGAACTTACTATTATATTTTGACAGGAGTTCACAGTTAAATTTTTGCCTTGCGTCTCAGATGGACATTGAATTGTACTGCTGAGCAATGCTGAATATTTTAAGATTTTGGAGAAATATTAGAAATGGACTCAATGAAATTTTAACTGTGAGGTGGGTATGATGTTTTGGGGACAGAGGCAGAACTTTATGATTTTGATTTCAAGTGTCCCCAAAAGTCTCATGTGTTTCTAGGTGGGACTTTTGGGAAGTGAGTACCATGACCTCATCAGTGGATTACTCCATTGTGGGATCAAAGGACTACTGGGAGGTGGGACCTAGTTGGCAGAAGTAGGTCATTGGGGATTCCTCTGGTAAAGTTTATCTTATTATCTCTATCTTCTGCTTTCTAGCTGCCATAAACTGAGCTGTTTTCCTCCACCATGCCAATCTGCTATGATGTTTTGCCTCATCTCAGGCACAAAGAAATGAAGACAGATGAACATGAACTGAAATCTTCAAAACCATGAGCTAAAATAAATATTTTCTCCTCTAAATTATTTCTGCCAGGTATTTTGGTCACAGAGACAAAAAACTAGCATATCACACATATTAGATATCTGTACTTACACTAAAATTTTATAATAAATGGAAGTTAACACTTACTTAGCACTTAATGCTGGATCTCCTGGCAGCTTAAGTTGTGGTAACTCATTGAAAGCAATCATTTCCACATGAGGTGGTGCACACCTAGAATTCCAGCAACTTGGGGCACTAAGGCAGGAGGATCATGAATTCAAAGCCAGCCTCAGTCTCTGTCTCTAAATAAAGTATGAAATAGAGCTATTGTTCAATCCCTGGTACCTCTCCCCCCCAAAAAAGCAACCATTCAATTGAAATAGTATCCCATGGGCACAAAGTATTGCTATGATGCTAAGAAGGGCAAATTATGACAGAGGAAACTCAAGTAATTTGTTTAAAATCATCCAACAAGTTCAAAAAATGGAGTCAGGATTTGAACCCTATGTCCCTAGTTATTGAGAGTATAATTTTTAAACAACTGTAGTGTGTCATCTTTATATTTACTTGGTTATTGTAAAACTCTAATTCAGCATTATAATGTTTGGGGGTTGTGTGTGTAATTGACACCTTTTTTAAACATCATAAATAATAGCAATTAACTAATTGAGCTAAAATTTAATTAAAAACTTTGGGTGACCAATGAATGAACAGTAGGGTAGAAATGAGGGATCTGGAGGAAAGTGAGCAGAATAAGCAGGTATCTTATACATTTTAATAAAATATTTCTGAAAATGGACAGGGCGATCCAAGATGGCGGCCTAGAGGGAGACTGCACCCCCAGTCGCTCCAGAACCCTGGAGTTAAGAAGGGGAGGCATTGAGAGACTCGGACTGAAATAGAGCCATGGGTGAGTCTGCCCACTGGGTAAAGCTCGGTCCGGGTGGCAGGCCCAGATAGAGGTGGCTTATCGGAGCCGGGCAGGGCAGCTAGAGTCATCCACAGGCAGCCCTGCGCCCTCCGGCGGTGGGCCCCGCCCACACAGCCAGCTTCTCCAGTTTCTCGGAACGGAGCTGGCCCGCTAGTGAGAGCCTTTCTGACCAGAACAAGCTCCGAGTCCCGGAGCCCCTGCAGCGCAGCGGAGAGCCGCGATCCGCAAACAGCCTCTGGGATTAGGGCAGGGCAGCCAGAGACCTCTTCAGGCGGCTCTGCCCACTCCGGCTGCAGGCTCTCTTCACGGGGCGATCCAAGATGGCGGCCTAGAGGGAGACTGCACCCCCAGTCGCTCCAGAACCCTGGAGTTAAGAAGGGGAGGCATTGAGAGACTCGGACTAAAATAGAGCCACGGGTGAGTCTGCCCACTGGGTAAAGCTCGGCCCGGGTGGCAGGCCCAGATAGAGGTGGCTTATTGGAGCCGGGCAGGTAGCCTTCCACACTCCGACAGTGGTAGCCTTCCCAAGGTAGCCTTCCACACTCCGACAGTGGGCTCCTCCCACACGGCCAGCTGCACGGCGCAGGCCCACAGTGAGAGCATTTCCGCACAGAGCCAGTTCCAAACCGTGGAACCAGTAGGGGGCTAGGGGCAGTTTTCTTCAGATGAGCTGCTTTATCAGATTCCTCCAAGACATCAGGCTATTGAAGGCTGGGAGGTGATACACTGGAAATCAACCGGAACACTATAAGCCAATAGCGGAAAACTGCAATATCTCAGGGTCCCACTGACAACTGACCAATATGAGAAAACAAGGGAAGAAAATGTCCCAAACAAACCTAGATACTACATCAATAAAACCCAATGACAGCACAGCAGAAGAAATGTCAGAAAGGGAGTTCAGAATGTACGTAATTAAAACGATCAGGGAAGCTAATGAGGAGATGAAAGAGCAAATGCAGGCATTGAAGGAGGAGATGAAAGAGCAAATGCAGGCATTAAATGATCGCACCAATCAACAGTTAAAAGACCAAATACGGGAAGCAAGAGATCATTTCAATAAAGAGTTAGAGATACTGAACAAAAAACAAACTGAAATACTTGAAATGAAGGAAACAATAAACCAAGTTAACAACTCCATAGAAAGCATAACCAATAGGATAGAACACCTGGAAAACAGAACCTCAGACATTGAAGACAAATTATTTAATCTTGAAAGCAAAGTTGGCCAAACAGAAAAGATGGTAAGAAATCATGAACAGAATCTACAAGAATTATGGGATATCATGAAAAGGCCAAATTTAAGAATTATTGGGATTGAGGAAGGCTTAGAGAAACAAACCAAAGGAATGAACAATCTATTCAATGAAATAATAACAGAAAATTTCCCAAATCTGAAGAATGAAATGGAAAACCAAGTACAAGAGGTTTATAGGACTCCAAACATACAAAATTACAACAGACCCACACCAAGGCACATTATTATGAAAATACCTAACATACAAAATAAAGACAGAATTTTAAAGGCCGCGAGAGAAAAGAATCAAATTACATTCAGAGGGAAGCCAATAAGAATATCAGCAGATTTTTCAATCCAGACACTAAAAGCTAGAAGGGCCTGGAACAACATTTACCAAGCCCTGAAAGAAAACGGATGCCAACCAAGAATCTTATACCCAGCAAAACTTACCTTCAAATTTGACGATGAAATAAGATCCTTCCATGATAAACAAAAGCTAAAGGAATTTACAAAAAGAAAGCCAGCATTACAGAACATTCTCAGCAAAATATTCCATGAGGAAGAGATGAAAAACAATGATGCAAATAAGCAACAGGAGGCGCTAGCCTAAAGGAATAGCCAAATAAAGGAGAAACCAAATCATGTCAAAAACAAATATGAGTCAATTGACTGGGAATACAAATCATATCACAATAATAACCCTGAATGTTAATGGCCTGAATTCATCAATCAAAAGACACAGACTGGCAGATTGGATTAAAAAGAAAAATCCAACAATATGCTGCCTGCAAGAGACTCACCTCATAGAAAGAGACACCCATAGGCTAAAGGTGAAAGGATGGGGAAAAACATACCATGCACACGGACACAGCAAAAAAGCTGGAGTATCCATCCTCATTTCAGATAATGTGGACTTCAAGTCAAAACTAGTCAGAAGGGATAAAGAAGGACATTTCATACTGCTTAAGGGAAGCATAAATCAGCAAGACATAACAATCATAAATATCTATGCCTCAAACATTGGCTCATTCATGTAAGTCAAACAAATCCTTCTCAATTCAAGAAATAAAATAGACAACAACACAACAATACTACATGATTTTAACACACGTCTCTCATCACGGGACAGATCCTCCAAACAAAAATTGAATAAAGAAACTATAGATCTCAACAACACAATCAGCAATTTAGACTTAACGGACATATATAGAATATACCATCCAACAAAGAACAAATACACTTTCTTCTCAGCAGCACATGGATTCTTCTCTAAAATAGACCATATTTTATGCCACAAAGCTACTGTTAGCAAATACAAGAAGATAGAGATACTACCTTGTACTCTATCAGATCATAATGGATTGAAATTAGAAATAAATGACAGAATAAAAAACAGAAACTTCTCCAATACCTGGAGACTAAAGAATACACTATTATATGATGAATGGATAACAGAAGACATCAGGAGGGAAATAAAAAAATTCTTAGAAGTAAACGAGAACAAAGACACATCATATCAAAATCTCTGGGACACTATGAAAGCAGTACTTAGAGGAAGATTTATTTCATGGGGTGCATTCAAAAAAAGAAGTAGAAATCAACAAATAAACGACTTAACACTACAGCTCAAAGCACTAGAAAAAGAAGAGCAGACCAATACCAAAAGTAGTAGAAGACAGGAAATAGTTAAAATCAGAGCCGAAATCAACGAAATCGAAACAAAAGAAACAATTGGAAAAATTAACAAAATAAATAGTTGGTTCTTTGAAAAAATAAATAAAATTGATAAACCCTTAGCCACACTAACAAAGAGAAAGAGGGAGAAAACTCAAATTACTAAAATTCGGAATGAACAAGGAAACATCACAACAGACACGAGTGAAATACAAAACATAATTAGAAGCTATTTCGAAAATCTATACTCCAACAAAACAGAAAACCTCGAAGACATCAACAAATTTCTAGAGACATATGAACTACCTAAACTGAACGAGGAGGACATACACAACTTAAATAAACCAATTTCAAGCAATGAAATAGAAGAGGTCATCAAAAGCCTACCAACAAAGAAAAGTCCAGGACCAGATGGGTTCTCAGTCGAGTTCTACAAAACCTTTAAAGAAGAGCTCATTCCAATACTTCTCAAACTATTCCATGAAATAGAAGAGGAGGGAACCCTACCAAACTTGTTGTATGAAGCCAATATCACCCTGATACCTAAACCAGACAGAGACACATCGAGGAAAGAAAATTTCAGACCAATATCCTTAATGAATATCGATGCAAAAATTCTCAATAAAATTTTAGCAAATCGCATACAAATATATATTAAAAAGATAGTGCACCACGATCAACTGGGTTTTATCCCAGGGATGCAAGGTTGGTTCAACATTCGGAAATCAATAAATGTCATTCACCATATCAACAGACTTAAAGTTAAGAATCACATGATTATTTCAATAGATGCAGAAAAAGCATTTGATAAAATACAGCATCCCTTCATGCTCAAAACACTAGAAAAAATTGGGGTAGTGGGAACATTCCTAAACATTATAAAGGCCATCGACACTAAGCCCATGGCTAATATCATTCTAAATGGTGAAAAACTGAAAGCATTCCCCCTAAACACTGGAACAAGGCAGGGATGCCCTCTTTCACCACTTCTATTCAACATCGTCCTTGAGACTCTAGCCAGAGCAATCAGACAAACCAAAAAAATTAAAGGGATACGAATAGGAAAAGAAGAACTCAAACTATCCCTTTTCGCTGATGACATGATTATATATTTAGAGGAACCTGGAAATTCCACCAGAAAACTTTTAGAACTCATAAGTGAATTCAGTAAAGTAGCAGGTTACAAGATCAGTGCTCATAAATCCAATGCATTTTTATACATAAGTGATGAATCTTCAGAAAGAGAAATTAGGAAAACTACCCCATTCACAATAGCATCGAAAAAAATAAAATACTTGGGAATCAATCTCACAAAAGAGGTGAAAGACCTTTACAATGAGAACTACAGAACACTAAAGAAAGAAATTAAAGAAAACCTTAGAAGATGGAAAGATCTCCCATGTTCCTGGATAGGCAGAATTTATATCGTCAAAATGGCTATACTACCTAAAGTGCTATACAGATTCAATGCAATTCCAATTAAAATCCCAATGATGTACCTTGCAGAAATAGAGCAAGCAATTATGAAATTCATCTGGAAGAATAAAAAACCTAGAATAGCTAAAGCAATCCTCAGTAGCAAGAGCAAAGCAGGGGGTATTGCAATACCAGATCTTCAACTCTACTACAAAGCGATAGTAACAAAAACGGCATGGTATTGGTACCAAAATAGACAGGTAGATCAATGGTACAGAATAGAGGACATGGACACAAACCCAAATAAATACAATTTTCTCATACTAGACAAAGGTTCCAACAATATGCAATGGAGAAAAGATAGCCTCTTCAACAAATGGTGCTGGGAAAACTGGAAAACCATATGCAATAGAATGAAATTAAACCCCTATCTCTCACCCTGCACAAAACTCAACTCAAAATGGATCAAGGACCTCGGAATCAGACCAGAGACCATGCATCTTATAGAAGAAAAAGTAGGTCCAAATCTTCAACTTGTTGGCTCAGGATCAGATTTCCTTAACAGGACTCCCATAGCACAAGAAATAAAAGCAAGAATCAACAACTGGGATAGATTCAAACTAAAAAGCTTTCTCTCAGCAAAGGAAACTATCAGAAATGTGAAGAGAGAGCCTACAGAGTGGGAGAATATCTTTGCCAACCATACCTCAGATAGAGCGCTAATTTCCAGAATCTATAAAGAACTCAAAAAACTCTACACGAAGAATACAAATAATCCAATCAACAAATGGGCTATGGAAATGAACAGACACTTCACAGAAGAAGATGTACAAGTAATCACCAGATATATGAAAAAATGTTCAACATCCCTAGTAATAAGGGAAATGCAAATCAAAACTACCCTAAGATTTCATTTCACCCCAATTAGAATGGCGATTATCAAGAATACAAGCAACAATAGGTGTTGGCGAGGATGTGGTGAAAAAGGAACACTCATACATTGCTGGTGGGGTTGCAAATTAGTGCAGCCACTCTGGAAAGCAGTGTGGAGATTCCTCAGAAAGCTTGGGATGGAAACACCATTTGACCCAGCTATCCCACTCCTTGGCCTATACCCAAAGGACTTAAAATCAGCATACTACAGAGATACAGCCACATCAATGTTCATTGCTGCTCAATTCACCATAGCCAGATTGTGGAACCAACCTAGATGCCCTTCAGTTGATGAATGGATAAAGAAACTGTGGCATATTTATACAATGGAATATTACTCCGCAATGAAGAATGATAAAATTATGGCATTTGTAGGCAAATGGTCGAAATTGGAGAATATCATGCTAAGTGAGATAAGCCAATCTCAAAAAACTAAAGGTCGAATGATCTCGCTGATAAGCGGATGAGGACATATAATGGGGGGTGGGAGGGGCTAGCATTAGGTTTAGGGTTAGGTTTAGAGTTAGGCTAAGGAGAGCGGTAAGAATGAAGGAAAGAAGGACTGTGTAGAGGGAAAAGAGGGGTGGGAGGGGTGGGAGGGGTGGGGGGAGGGGAAAAATAAAATAAACATCATTACCCTATGTAAATGTAAAAAAAGAAAAAAAAAAAAAAAAAGAATGAGCACAAAGAGCCATGGCCACCCTCACTTTGGCCAAAGTGCATTTCTCAAAACCACATGCGGTCAGAACAATCAGTTCCAAATTACAGTTCCTTTCACTCTGAAAAAAAAAAAAAAAAAAAAAATATTTACATCAGAATTATGTTCTTTTACATTTATAAAGATACCTGCTTTAAAAAAAAGCTAATGATTTCAGAATTTCCCTATATAAAACTGATTTTACTATTCAGAAATTTCATAGTTCACCTAGGTTTAAACAGTTCATCACCATCTGCAACTGAAAAACTACCTAGTTTAATGTTTATTTGGTTGATTAATATCTGTTTGTAAAAACACCCTCCACATTCCTGGTTTAGCCTCTTTGAGAGGGAGTGTCTTTGTTGTGTTCAGTAGTGTATCCCCTGAGCCTAGAATAGTGCCTAGCAAGAGTGGGAGCTCAATTCCTACTTGAAGGAATTAATTCTTACATGCCAATACACTAGGAATTTTTCACTTTCTAAAATACAATATTTTACCAATACTTCTAAAAAAAAATATTTCTGAAAATGAAAACCAATATACATCTATTAGTTGTTTTATGTTAACAGTTTGCATATGCTATAGAACAATTTATCAATAGTATAAATAAAATTGCTTTATACTGAATATAAAGCATAGACACAAAGACCTACTTAAATCAATGTCTTTGATTTGGTTTTTGTTTTAAGTGATGACTTCTGAAATTGGTCCCATATTCACTATCTTGAATTTCCTCAAGGTTAGTAAAATAAAATGGATGAATAAACTGTGGAAATTATGGGGAATATATCAGTGGGGTAGGAACATGAATGTTGTGTTTAAACAGAAGACCCAACGTACTTAGATATTTAATTAGATCTGAAATACATATTTTTAAAAGAAGAGTGAAGAAAAAAGGCATTCATAGTTGTAAAATATAATTTTTCTTGAAAGAATGGCTTCTCCAAAGTAAAGGGCAAACATTATAAATTGTACCTGAATGAGAGAAAAGTATATAGCTGATGCTAATATAATATCAATATACTTTAACAATATTCATTAAAATAAGCAGGAATGTAATTGGCAAAGTGAAAACCCAATTAACCTGCTTAACCTACCTATTTAGAATGTAAGTTGCTAACATATCTTGCATACAGTTCCAGTATCATGGGAATATTTTGTGAATTTAAATGAATTTAAGACACATTTAAAAGAAAAAGATGCAATTCTGCAGATAAAAAGAAAGTAATATTATATTAGAAAGATTAAATATCTGGAGTTATAAAACATTTACCACATATCACAGAAAATATTTTGATTAGTATTTAAAAAGCACTGAAGTTCTACATTAGAAATAAAAATATTCACACACAATGAGTGTTTAGGACTACAAATATGCAACCTACCATCTTTACCATATTACTTTTGCAAGCCAGAAGCAATATAATTATTATATTTAAAAGCAATACAGAATATCCTAGAAGCATAAACTGCACAAAGAGACAGTGAGATGAAAAGCTAAGCTTTGGGTCCCTTTCCTTTTAAAAGACAAATATTAATATCAATTTATTCTCAGACAAATTGAAAAACAAGTTCGGATAGAATTGCAAACATTCTCTTGAGGCTGTGTTGGGGGGATCGTTATTGTTTTTTTTTTCAAATACGTTAACAAGTATTGCTATTTCTATTTAAATTCAACATTCAGTTCATTTCAAATTCCCAGTATGAGTTCAGCTACACCTCTTGGCATCAATGACTACTTGATATGGTCAAGGACATCATGAAAATGATTGAAAGCTGGAAATTTATTCTCCTAGGAAACCATTAATATTTTCTAAAGATAAATGATGTACACTTAATGTGATATAGAGAACTGAGCAACACAAATAAAACAAAAATTATAACTTGGGAGACTGTAGAAAAATGTTCTCAGATCATCTCTCCCTGTTATTATTAGCCATTTATCATTATTCATCTGTTTTCAAAACACATATGACACCTTGAATTTTCTTCCACTTACTTATCTTACATTTTATTTAAATTGTGACTGATTTTTTAATGAAAATTGTGTGCCACAAAAGTATGTCATTTATATAGAAGAGTATTTCATTTTTTCCCTTTACTTTAACTTGTCAACATCACACAATTTCACCATAATACTACATAATAGAAAAACTTAGTAAAATATCCAGAGACAAAACACAAATTTTAAGAATGTTTTCTCAAAACTAAGGTAATTTTAAGGAAGGTAGATTTATTCTTTATAACATTTGAATTATTAGTAATGATAATTGCATGCTCAAAAATTAAATTTACTTAGTTGTATGTTTTAAAATTTAGAAATATTCAATATTTCAAGTTCTCTGCAGCTTCTATACATTTAAGACTACAAATATAATTAAGAACAAGAGAGGCCTATTAATATTTTTATATTAACTAACTTAATTTCTATGAATTAATATTATTTATGGCTGATATGTCAACAGAGTGAACAACATTTTCTTGTTAAATTGCAATTTATAAAATGCTGATATTTCTGTTAAATAAGAATGACCCTTCTTGGTTTATGAAGGCTAAGCATAGGACTCTTTCATGAAATTTTTCACAGACTTTGAAAATTATTGTGGACATAGTTACTTCCATCTTTAAAGAGCAGATAAAATATCAACTTATTTTTCTAGAATACTAAATTTGATTAACATATTAAATAATGAAAACAATTTTTGTGAAACTGAATATTCCATTTGCATACAACAACATAGTGTACAACACTTGTTATCTTTTCCATTATTTTATTTTTTTCGATAAATTATATGGCTATAAATTCCCAGAAAGAAAAAAAAAAAAAAACCTTAGTAATTATCTCAGAAAATAATGCATGTAATACTGTATCTTTCTATCTAGCACAAACCACTTCCTACAAATACTCTTTTCTGAACATTAGTTTTAAATGCAGCATTGATGCCAGAGGCATTATCTAAAATTCATCAAGTATTTGAATAATATCTGACTGAATTATAACCTAATGCAGATCTATGAAATGTTTTATAAGACATAGTGGCAGTTATTTTATTTTCTATACTGAAAATATTATCTTAACGTGGTGTTTTTGAAAGAAAATAAGATAAAATAATCATAAATGTTAATTAATAAAAATTCATGATTACTGAAATGCTTTCCCCAATTTTTGTTTTATTAGTTGTCTAAGATACAGTTTAGTGAAGTAAAATTACAGACTTGAATGTCCAATATTTGAAGAGAAATAAAATTGCAATCTTAGACTTTAGGATCAAGATGATGAAATTAATTATTTCAGAAGTAGAGACAGATACTCTGACTTTATTCTGAGTCTTTTTGGATATCGATTCTTGAATTCTAGTAAAATAATTCTTTAAACAAAATAGTGTATATGATGCCAAAATAGGACTAGTACATTAATTCAACTATATTAAAAAATCATCTATTTGAAGCTGCTTTAGAGACTAAAGATCAAACTACATGTATCATCTCCAAATTTTTTATGTAAATATAGAAAAGGAAGAAATGCAAAATCAGTGACAAAAAACTAGGATTCAAAACACAGTGAAATAAAATATCCTACAATATAATTTTGAAAAGTTTCAATTTAGAGAGAAATAATAAATAATATGAAATCTTTAATAAGCACCATGTTTCACATGAGTTGATATTCAAAGATGCTGCCAACTCAAGGGCAATGATTTTGAAGACCACAGAATAGGATAAAAATAGTCTTTGTATACTTAACATTATTCAAAATAAAAGAGCATCATATCTGTGCTTTAAATACATAAAAAATATCAAGTAAACATAAACGTGTGTTCTGTGCAACAACAGAAATAGTTTCTACGTCAAAAATTCTAATCTTAGTAGTCTTGAATTTGACCCATGTAAAGTATAAAGGCATTGAGGGTTTATGGAAGAGGACCTTAAGAAAGACACAGAAAAGAGAACCCTTATTCTAAAGGAGTACTAGCAGATAGTATACTCAACCAGTGATTTTAGAACTACAGTAAAGAAAACATTTTTTGTCAATAGGGACAGTAGTCTCATAACATTTCTCTAAGATGAAGAAATTTCAGAAAGGTAAAATGTCTTCATTAATTATATCCTGAAATAGTTACCCAAAGTTTAAGAGAATTCTTATGTAATTGTGACTGTACATTATGTTTCTCCTTAATATTTAAGACATAATAAAAAATAGGAAACATATTTGGTAGAGTATTTCAAATTTTAGAAGATTAAAGTCATAAGGTTCTTAATTGAAGTTTGATTACTTCAGTACTATATAACGGTTTTTTTCAATCATATGCCATGTAGATAATGATTAGTGCATTATCATCAACATATTCCATCCACTGGGATAATGTCCCTTAAGCAAAAATCAGAACTGAGTTCTTATGATTTAATGTGTGGATTAAAAAATTAGAAGAGTGTGAAAAGTTCAGCCTCAGACTTGATTAGGGTTTTCAAGTCATATTTGTTAAGGTGTATTTCACATTCTAAAACATTTTCCTTCTGTAATGCATAGTTCTATGAGTTTTGATGAATGCATTCAGTCATGTGACGACCACCAAAGTCAAAACATAAGGCATTCCCATTACAGCACATAGTTTCCTTGTGCCCTCCTATGATCAACAATTCCCTCATCCCCAGCTCATGATAATTACTGATCTGGTGTCTCTTTCTTACTTTGACTTTGGGGAAATTTTCAAATAAATGGCATGATACTGTACAAAACCTTTGTTTTCAAATTCTTTCAATCAACATACTACACTTGAGGCTTACCCAAGCTTGTATTGGTAGTTATTTTCTTATTAGTGTTACTTATGGTCTAATGATTTCATTTCCTATTGTTTACCATTCACCAGCTAAAGGGCATTGTGTTATTCCATTTTCTGGTAATTATGAATAAAACCATATAAAATCCATGTACATTTTTATGTGAGCATAAAATTTATTTCACTTAGGAAACACTTATAAGTTATATTGGTGGGTCATGTAATAAGTATATATTCAAATTTAAAGAAACCATCTCACTGTTTTCTAAGTAATATAGTTCCAGTTGTTCTGGATCCTCACTGGTACTTGATCTGGTTATGCATTAATTTATTTTCTTGCAATTCCATCAATGTCCAGTGACATAGTGATTTTAATTTTTCTTTCCCAAAAGAGTAGTGATATTAGCATTAATCACCATTATATTCAAGAGAAAACTGGAATTTTTAAAGATGATGACTCTATGTAAAACCAATTTTCTATTAATAAAAAGAGTAAATTAAATTATGGGCTATTTATTAGTTAGTTATTTCCCAAACAATAATACAGACTTATTATTATTTTGCTTCTCAGTTCTATGGCTAGAGATACTTTTTAAGTATGTGAAAAATATAACCATTTCTTAAGACTTTCTCAGTGTGAGGGCTGACAGATCTGGCTCCATGAGAATGTTATAGACCAGACTCTAAGGGAAATGACTGAACAGACTCCATTTGCTCTGGGACTCCATGTTATGTAGGAAATAAGCTTCTCCCATCGGAACACCCCGCCTCTGTGCCCATCATCAGTTACTTGGTGTGACATGTTCAATAATATACAATGGCAACTCCTATGTAGTAAAGATTTGCTCTCTTTTGATTCCTATTGCTCCTAAACAATGTACCATGTGAACAGTGATTGTGTGGATGTTAGTAACCACTCTTTAGTTTGTACCTAGGTAAGGATCATTTTGACCCACTTCCCCCTCTGTCGATGATCTCATGATGTTAATGTGTAATTTCAAATCATAGCAACAGACACTTATGATTAATGTGATTTTTGGTATAAGAACCCTTACAAACCTGTGGTTGGGGCTGTACTCCCAATAGCCATTTTTTTGGGGCATTGTGTGAGACAGTCAGCCGGCCGGCTTAATAAAGATTCTCAAATTTGGACTTCTCAGTGGTGATCAGTCTGTTTTTAAGTTGTGCCCCATAACATCAGTTCTCACTGAGAATTAGGTTTATATTGTGTCTATCAAAGCATAATATTTCACCTGGATTATTAAAATTTATCTGGATAGTACTCTTTACTAACACACTTAAGCCATGCTATGGCCTACAATTCTGAAGTTTAAATGTAGCTTAAAATTAAGGAGATGATTACTGATTAACTGATTATTAGTTTCGTACTTCACTGAGAGACAAAGCCAAGTCTTTAAATGGCACAAACATTTAGTGTTCACAAGAAACTATATATATACATATAGGAATGTGTATATATATATGTGTGTGTGTGTGTGTGTGTGTGTGT
Source organism: Sciurus carolinensis (assembly GCF_902686445.1). Lineage (NCBI taxonomy): Eukaryota > Metazoa > Chordata > Mammalia > Rodentia > Sciuridae > Sciurus > Sciurus carolinensis. The sequence continues at coordinate 57,208,156 of NC_062217.1, read as the reverse complement.
GTGTGTGTATAATATATTGCAAAAAGCAATCTTGATAAAGGGAACAATAGAAAATTAAATAGAGTAATATAAGCATATGAGAATGAGAATCTATTTTAAATTAATATTAGCGTGATTCAAGAAGAAGAAGTATATCATAAAAGAAGCATTGGTAAAAGAGTCTACATAAAAAGCACAGAATTAAAAACAGTGCATATTATTAATATACTAATATCTTCAGTTTTTTAATAAATAATTAACACCTACCAACTTTCTAGCACTATGGTAAGCCTGAAGCTAAAATGCAGGATAGGGCAAAGAATCTTCTGTTCTGCTCTTCTCTCCCTCAGCCTGTGGTCCAGGAGAGTTATGCAAGCAGAGGGAGTTAACTAGTGAGTGATATGTGCTGGTGGACTACAGGTGCATATCTAACACCATGGGAACTCAAGCAATAACCTGCAGAGGAGATAACAGCCAAGCTGGGAACAGAGTAACATTAACTCTGACTAAATGGAACAGGAATAAAGTTATTCCAGGAATTCATAGCAATAACTTCAAAGCATTGCTAGAATGTGAAATGTGAGACTCAGGTTAAACTGAGAGAATATTTGTCATTAATAGAATTAAGGGAATTGTCCAGAAAATTTTATATAATTACTTTTGAAGTTGTGAAAATGTAAAGGGAAGTTACTTCTCTAAAGAAAATTGCATAGAGAAAAATATATGGAAGTAGCAGTAATAAGATGTAAAAAGAGAATAAAACAGAAAGAATATAAATTATAAGTAAATAAGTAATTGTGTATGTTTTTGTCTATATATTATATGATGTATATGCACATATGTGTATTTGTGCATACATACATATATACATATATGCAGATATGACTTAATGGAAGCTATGTAACCCTTACCAAATCTACTGATAATGCAAGTTTATCATAAGTATTGCCATTTCCAAATTATTATATATTTCAAATAAATTCAATCTAAAAATATTATATAGTCATGTATCACTTCTACTCAGAGCTAGATTCTGAGAAGTGAATTGTTAGGCAATTTCATTGTGTGAATATCATAGCATGTATTTACATAAACTAAACAGTATATCCCTTACACCGCTAAGCTGTATGTCAAAGGCTACTGCTCATAGGTTACACATTTGTACAACACGGTACTCTACTGAATACTGTAGGCATTTGTAACACAGTGATTTTATATATCTAAACATAAAAGATAGAAATGGAATACCTGAATAGAGCACTTGTCATAAATGGAGCTGGCAGGGCCAGAAGTTGCTTTGGGCAAGTCAGTTAGTAAATTAATGTTAGTATGGAGGCCAATGACATCACCATATACTTCAGTAGATTATAAACACTGTGTGCTTAGACTATGCTAAATCTATAACATTTTTTCTTCCTTCAATGTTAAATTAATCTCTGCTTACTGTAATATTTCTACTTTCTAAACTTTTTTATTGTTTTGATTCTTATGTAGTAACAGTTTACAACACAAACATTGTATGCAATAGCACTTGTTCACCTCTATTATAATCTTATAACACCACCATCATCATAACATGGTTTTTTACTTACTGAAACATTGCTATGCAGCTCATGACTATATTTTTTAATTGACTTGAAGATAATTGAAAGCAAAACTGATGTACTTTAGCAATTTCATTGTTGAAGATAATACTAATTTTTGAAAACTCTTAAAACTCCCATGTCTAAGAAAGTAAAAACTTCTCAGGTTAAAAATGATTAATATTCAAAATCCATATAAACACATATATATAAGCACAGAAAGTCATGAAGAAATAAAAAATGAGAATTAAAGCTTTTTAATGACCAAATGTATTATCTGTAGTTTTCTAATATATTTTTTAGATCGCTACACATCTCTATAACTTCAGTTCCATTTTATAAAGATAAACTAATTTTTAATGTTTAAAATTCTCAGTAACTATTTTTCTATTGTTGTACGTGGAAGATTTCATAGGTTCTCTCTCTAAACTGCAGTATGATAATGATGCAACAGGATTCATATTTTAGTTTCCAAATGCTTAGAAAATGCTATTTAATTTGATTTGTCTGTTCCAATATGATTTGACTGAAATCAATTCTTTCACCTTTAGTCTTCCACTCTAGTTTGTAGAAGAGCTATTTGTGTGCTTTTCTCTTTTGGTCACTAATTTATAAACTGCCATAGTAGGTTATCCTCACTGTTTTTTTATTTTCTCTTGTATTGCTTACCACAAAGCTTTCCAGATATTTGACAATTAGTAAAAGTTCATTAATAAAAAATATTTGTTAGAAACCATCTTATGTTCTATATTTTAAAAAATGGCATATTGTTTTTAATCATTTAAGAAAATAGTAATGAAATAAAAATATAGCATTTATTGCAAAATATTTTTAATGTAAACATACTCCTGGTGCCTATTCTATTCTTTACATTTTTATGGTATGTCCAAAAATATTAATGTCATTTCAAATTAATATCAAATAAGCAAAAAAATTTTTTTAGATAGCTGGGCTACAGTACTCAAGTTAATGTGTGTTTTTGAGTTAAAAATAAAACCAAGTATTATAATGTATGTCACTGTATTAATGAATGTAATGATATATTTATAAAACTTAAGTTTGAACTATCCTGCATTTAAAATTCCTGCAAATACTATTTTATATATTATATAATTATGATACATATAATTTATGTAATTAAATATACATAAATGCGATATCTGTTCTTTTTTTTACTGTCCTTCATCTTACTTTGAAGGCTTTATTAAGCTACAGTGAAATCTATCCACTTATAAAAGCAGACATTTATTTGGGGAAAAATAATATCCCTGAGTGTGTTAGTGAACTTTATCTTGAAGACTTTCTGATTTAATTGATGCAATCTGACCTTGCCATTAGTCTAGCTGGAGGCAAGCTATTTCTGTCTGCATTACTTTTCATTATTGCCTCCTTGTAGCAATTCAGTACCTGCTGCTCCATATAAATGTGTGACAAAGCTGAAGAACGCAGTCCAAAAAGTCATTCAAATTTCATCTGCTATTTTCCCATCAATGTTAATGCACAAATGTATTCCTGCTAACCTCCATAGTTCGAAGATATTTGTTTTAACTAAAATCTGAGAAAATTACATTCTGATTTAAGATATAGAAGAAAATTTATATTCCCTATTTGTTCGTCTAATGTCCAAGCATCATCACCATGGTATAAATTACTTGAATTCTGTAGCAACTTATTTGCAGTGGTGCTTGAGTTTATTATTAATTTACTCTGTTCTTCCTAGGTGAAGTGAAAAGGAGACAATCAAGTCATATATCACATAAACAATTAAAAACTATCCTTTGGCTGCAAGCTTTTTGAAATGATGAAGTGCGAGTACAAAGTGAGCTGTCCTTGAATTACTTTCATTGGTAAGTATTAGACAGAATGATTAATTTTTTACAAGCCAGACATTTGGAATGGGATGTTCAAAGCTGTGTCAGCTGCCTATTTATCTTTATTATAGCTTAGAAACTAAGAGCAAAAATACAATGTTAGTACATGTGTTACATTAACAACAATTATGGGCTTCACTTTTTTTTCCTTAGAGATGAATGCAGTGAAAGTTGTGCTTTCACAGCATTGCCATTGCATTATTTTCATCTTCAAAATTAACAAGTTCTTTCAATGTAAATATGTGATAAAGTTTAAAAATTAAATTATAATATTTTATGTTCAAGACACAATTTTACAATCTGCTTTACTAAGCAGAAGTGATGTCCTAAATATTTTAAATCATAGACATGATCAATGTTTTATCTAAAAAGATACATTGATATACTTTCTTCATTTTGAAATAATTTTCAGTAGTCCAATAAAACTGAATATATATACTCTGCATAAATACAGATTTTTCTCTTATTATGTATAATTTTTCTAAATAATTGGAAGTAAGCATGCATATAGTTATGTACATAAATCTTATTACTGCTTGAAAAATTCATATTTGAAAACAATACTGCCAAGTGATATAGCCAGCCAAACCTGAAGTAATTTTCCTTGTATTTGTAATGACATTAAAGTATTTTTGACTAGAAGAAAGAAGACCTAGCTCAATCACCCATAGTGTATTCCAAAAACAACCTAGTATAAAAATCCACCTTTTCTTCTTAAGGAAACAATTGCAAATAGCCTACATAACATAACATAGACGATCACAGCTAGTATCAATGCTGGGGCACTGTTCCAATTCCAATTTGGAATCCTCCTGGTACAAGCATACGTCCCTGTTCCTCATTGCAGCATGACTCATAGTTAATGTTGAAGATATTTTCCAAGATGTTCATCCTCACTGATATTAAAACTTTAAAGAATAACAAAATATAATATGGAATTGCTCACTGATTTTTAAAATATCACCAAACTACTATTATCATGAGTGAGGCTCTATCCAGATGAATAGAACCATGATAGCTACATAGAGGTGCATACATAGGCATAAGTATGTACATGTCTACAACATTCACTTCTAAATTATTCACTACTGTGATGGATACCATTTAAAAAAATTATATTCACATAAAAATAACTTAGAAGCAGTCAACCAAATTTGGAACCATCTGTGTTCATTGTGTACAAAATTAAATTGAAAATTTAAACTATGAATTAAATAAACAAAGAGGCATGGCTTTTCATATATGAGTCTACACACCAAGAATATTTGATGTTTATGGGGAACTAAAGGTTACATGCTTATAATGAGAGTCAGATTAATACTTTATACAAATTAAAGTGATTTTTATTTTAATTTGTATGTCTTTCTTATTTAAAATATTCTTACATAATTAACCTAGCATAGATATCTATCGAAGAACAAACTATGAGTACATTTGATTATAATGGGGTATTCAAAAACAACATAGATTCTCAGCTATTACATTTAAACTTACCTCATCCTAGACTCGTCTGGCTCAAATTTCCTTGCTTATTTACCTTTGAATATTTGCAGCACATTAAGCTTATATTTGCAGTCCTTGTATTACTATTCCTAAAGTTATGTTTGACATTAACAAGTTGAAGGATCTTAAGTAATTATTTCATTTCTTTAAAAAATGCAAAAATCAAATTGATAGAATGATATGCATTTGATATCATGAAGACTTTGGAATAAACTGTTTATATGACCTATTTTGTTAAATAATTTTGGATTAATAAATGATGAATTTGATACTAAATAAACTATATTACTAGTTCTAGGCAAGTTTATTTACTCTATTTTTAAAATAATAGTATTTGCACTATTTTTTAAATAAATTGAAATATACATGCATTTAATCAATAACAATTTATTTCAAGAAAAGTAGTAATAAAATGTTTATTGCTTTAGAAAATATATTTGTCCTCAAATTCATTCCAAATCTTATGAACAATTAAAGTTACAATATCTGATTATTAATAAATAAATACATATTTAGCAATTTTTAAGAGGGAACTATTGTGTATTAGGGTTCTCTAGAGGAACAGAATCAACAGGAAGTATGATTATTAAAATTGGATTTTAGATTGGCTTACACAACCAGAAGCTGAATAGTTCACAATGGTTATCTGAAACTGGAGAGCTGGAAGAACCAGTAACTGCGCAGTTCAAGAGGAGGAAGCCATAAAACAAGAGGGATCCATAGTGCTACATTAGTGTGAGACAAGGGCTTCTAGAAACCACTTGGAGAATCACTGGTAGAGTCCACTTTGGAAGAGTGAAGAGGCGAGAGTCTGATATCCTCAGACAATCGAAATACTAATCAAGAACCCATTCAAGAAGAGTCGGGTTTACATCTGCATCTGTTTCCTTGTTCTTCCAACTTTTATTCCATCCAAGCCACCAACCTATTGGGCAGTGTTGCCCATGCTTAGGGAGGGTTTCCACTTCAGTTCACTATTCCACATTTCAATCATTCCTAGACATGTCCTCATTGACACACCCAGAAGCCTCTTAAGCCAATCAAGTTGATAATTCAAATTTAATCATTACATGCTGTGAAACCATTTCTGTACTTCAAGAAAAATTGTTTATTCTTAATTCTCACATGAAGAGCACCTTAAGGTTATGGAAACATTCTGCTGCATTTTGCCTGATTTTGACATTACTGTTTATAAAGAGAAACAGAATTCGTATATTTTTTTCAGAGTCCATAGCCTTATATACATCTTAGATTTTTTTGGCTAATGAATTCTAGTCAATTCCTGTATTTTCGTATATCTTCTGGAATGTTTTAGTGAGAATTATCAAGAATTTCTAGTTAAGCACTCTGGTAACCACACAACTCATGTTTTATTCTTTGAGATCTTTGTTGATGACTTCCTAAATTTGACTGTCCATTATCACATGTACCACATCCTGAAATTCCTTCAAGATACAAACTTTTGTCAGTCTGCATCCAACTCCATAGTTATTCTGTAATATGCTGTTTCTAAACATTTCCTTCATATCTGTTCTTAAATTTGTTATATTAATTGTTTTAATTCTTTAACCTATGAGTTGAAACTGAAAACATTACCAACATCTTTGTATATGTACCCTTTAAGAGAGTGCTTGAAACATGGATTTTTCAGAAATGGTTTTAAAAAATGGGAAGAAAACAAGATGAAAAGGAGACTTATGGAAAAGAAGAAAAGGCTAATGAATATAAGAAGGAAGAAAAGATGAAAGAAAGGATGGAAGGAAAGAGTGAGGGAGGAGGGGAGGGAAGAGGAAGGAATGAAAGAAATAAGAAGGAATCAAGAAGGAGAAAGGGAAGAAAAAAGGAAAAGGAAGGATTAAATGGAATGTTTATGTCTGGTAGAAATGTGTAAATACAGTCCCTCTAAAATTGACTCCTCATTGCTGCTTCCTAATATATTGATCTCCTTCTCATACTTGTATTGTTAATTATATCACTTCACTAGATGAGACTCTTATGAAAATAGTAACATTCAATGACAGTATTACTTTTGAATGTACAATTAGCAGGTTTTCAATGTTGATACCCAACTCTTTCTCACCAACAAACTTGTTTCTAAAATAATTTTTGAAAAAAGCTTAATGTTACAATTTAACAGATAGAATCCCTCAAAAAAATAATAAAAGTAGGCTCAGTTTTGTTTCCAATTATAATGTAGAAAGATGAGATAAAGCTGACTGAACAACTAAATCTAACCTTATGTCTATCGCATCAGAGAGAGAAGGGCAATATAGCAGCAATCCTGGAAGACAGTCTCAGTCAAGGGAAGACAGAAATCCATGGCTACATCACCTGTAGCTTAGTGTGAGATAAAGGAACAGACTTTCAGGAAAAAAGCTATAAAGAAATGAAGTGATATTTCTGTACATCAAAATGCCAATTGTGGGGTACTGGAATACTGTAACAATTCTGGAATCTCATCAAGGAAAGTTCACATTCACTCACGTGCTATTTTCCTCAATTCTCTTTTGCTGCTGGATGTACAGAATGTGGGCAGTACATCAAACCAAAGAAATTCTCCTTCGCTAACAGTACTGGTGTGCTGCAGAATATTGGCAGTCAAATTCCCTGAAGGATTTTTTGTAGGTATTGATGAGTTAATTACAGAATGAATGTGCTAAATCAAGTAGAAGCCCCTAAACAATTTTGAAAAGAGAAAAAAATTGGGAGACTATTATTCTGCAGTGTTAAATATAGTGTTATTCTTACAATGATAGACATATTATTCAATGGAAGAAAATAGAGATTTTTGAAGTAGACATACATATAGCCAACTGATTTTTTTTGTAAACATGTTGAAGCAACTGAATTTAGAAAGAACAATATTTTTAACAAACGATACATTATATCAGAATCCTATGTACAAAACTGAAAAAAAAAGGAAGAAGGAAAAGAAGAAAATAAATATGACATTTTTACCACATAAAAAATTAACCTGATCATAGGCTAAGTATAAAAACCTTAAAGTTATGAATTTCTACAAGAAAACAGAAGATATACTTTATGATTTGGGGTTAGACAAAGATAGCTTAGGACAAAAAAAAACACAAAACATTGGATGGAATTATATTTTCTCTATTGAAAGACATTGCCAAAATTATGAAAACAAATTATGAATGAAGAAAAAAATATATAAAGCATACACATACAAACATATTTAACAAAATATGTATACTTAAAAGAAATATGTGTATATAACCAATAATAATAGACATCTAAATATTAAATGTTTAAAAATATAAAGAAATTGTGAAGAATTCTGCAAACTTCATAATAAGACATATAAACGTACGTGAAAGAAAATGGGAAAATAGAGACTTCAACAGGGAGTAAAGAACTGTTGGGCAACTGTCAAGTTTATTAGGAAACTGTGAAAGCTGGTGGGAATAAATGGTATTTAGTTTGCCATGATGAATACTCAAGAATGTGTGTTTTTTAAAATGCATCAAAGAAAAGCCCCCAAAAGGTAAAATTTACAGTATGTGACTTATAATAATTAAAATTGAATAAACGTGATTTTTTTTAAAAGTCAACCCTCCATAGTGACTTACAATTTTTTACTAATTGAGTTTCTTCTCACTTAACTTCATTTAGATTTTAGTACAGAAAATTAACGACTTCTATATCATGTAACTCAATGTGTATAAAATGGTAAATTTATGTCTTAAAATAAGGATAAATATAATTTGATTTACTTTTAAACAGACTAAGAAAATGAAGGTTCAGCTGTAGGGAAGGATGCCCCAGGGGTGACACAATTCATCTGAGACTGGCAGTTGAAAATTTTTGCATTTTGTTTGACTGGAATAACATATAAGTGAGGTATATTTATACCCAGCAAGTTTACAGCAAGCAAGGAGGATGTTATATTAGAGGGAAGAGTTCATGTCCTTGTCTTCTCAGTGGAATAATATGATGCCAACAAACTCAGTAGCATTTCTAAAGCTCTGAGTTGGATCCCTTTTTTGTGAGCACCTACAAAATCCCATAGTACCAAATAAAAATTTAGTACTCAGTTTGTAGTAGCCTTCTGTTTTTCACACCAAACTCTCATAATTTTGATCCAAATCTGGCACTTCAATGTTCTCTCTGCTTTCAAATTTTTTTCCAATCCTTCCTAATTTATCTTCCCAGTTATCTACTGTGTCTTGCTTTGTTATAATCCCAAGTCATGGAGAAATATTGGTTGTATTGCACAGAAAATACAGAATTATTGATTTTATGATAATCTCTATTTTGTACTTGGACTTCAAATCTGTCAATAATATGATAGGCATGGTTAATAAGTATTCAACTAAATTCTCAATTCTATCATGATGATTTATTTTTTGATTTTCAATCTAACTTGATATTTGGGTGTATATGAAAATTTTAGAAAATCCAAAATAAGTATTAGTACACTTTGCATTTTGTACATCATTAAAAAATAGTAATGCAGATCATGAAAGTGTTGTTTTACTGAATATCATTAAAGATTCTTCCTGAAGGCAATTTCTTCCCTCTCTTTCTCTCTCACTCTTTCAAATTCAGTTTACTCAATTTGAAATATAGTAAAAATTGTAAGATACTGAGAATTTGTCACAAATTCATTAAAAAGTCATTGAGGAATGATTTGTTATCATTGAATATATAAAAAGACATTATAAATCTTTAATAGTTGTGAAAGAAAATTATTAAAATCATACAATACACTATGAGTAATAAATAATACAGTTAAGAAGAAGTTCGTAGAATATTGAAGATAAACTGCTCTGATTATTGGATAGTAATGAACCACAGCTTTACAAATGATTAAAAAATGTTCCAGGTTGACAATGACTAACTACCCCCCAAAACAATTACTTTCCTTCAGAGTTCAAAACCTCTATAATTATCTACTCTACCTATACTTAGAACTGCCTTCAATTAGAGGCAGTAGGATATCTACATCTGAGAACGCGTTACTCATGGTGATATCTAATTCAAATTGCGTGATATCATCAACCATCTTCTTCATAAGTCAGTCACAAGTAAAACATAAAAACTATATTCACGTTTAATTGATTATATTACTCTACAATGGAATGTACTTATTTTTCTCCATTGATAGTCCAAATAAGAGGAGATTCAGCAGTTTTGTTGAAGTATTGAGGGTGTTAATGGTTAATTCGTCAATTAGGAAACTAAGTCAAATTGTATGACAATTTCAAAAACTAATTTCAAAAGCATATAATGATCAAGATTATCGACAATTACTTCTCAATAACCCCCAAAATTGTTCTGCACAATTTAGCTTCACATTACTAGTAAAACAAGCCCCCTTTTTATTGCTGTCTACATTATTATTGCTATTATTGATTTTTATAAGTATTAATTACAGATATTAGGGTATTCATACCCTAATATTTGTACACATATAGGGTATTTGTAATACTCCTTTCTTGAACACTACAAAATTTGTTTTTAATCAACACTATCTATATTATATCCTATATATTTTTATGAAAAAATTTAAACATCAAGTTATCTATGTAAATTATTGAGCAAGTGCAACCAACAATGAAGAAAGAAAATGTTCAAATTCTATTCACTAACATTTCTGTGCTTTCTGAGTGTCACTGCTTTCTCATCAATGATATCTACAGGAAAAGAAAGATCTGCTTTTAGTCTCCTGTTTATCTTGTATTAGCCATGAAGAGGTTGTTTTCAGTAGCATACATTGTTTTTTATCTCCAGAGAATACATACATTCTTAAATAGTGATTGTTCTAAAAAAGTTTTAAAAAACAAAAACAAAACAACATATAAGTCAATTAGGTATTAAACTCAAGCAATAACATGGTAGATTTGCCCACTTTGTATATTTTTACATATTGTGGAGATCTTAATTTTTGTAATATTAATTGCCTTCTCTAGTTCTATTGTATAGACACATAAAATATCACCAGAAATGTTAAGTTTTATCTTGGTCAAGAGATTAATATTATTTCCCATAGTCAAACAAGAAAATGGTAACTATATTGAGATGACAGAGAAAGGAGAAACAAAAGGAAAATATCATGATCAATTCTATCCTAAATTATTTGACTTTCTGATAAAAGTACTTTGAGTTTATTATGCATTTTTGTAAATCTCAATTGCCATTCCAGGGAAGAAAGCCTTTCCTTCACACAGCAGAAACCTTCCAGAACTGTACTTGTCATTGCTTCCAATGAGATAAACTCAATTTGATTTATCATTTGGTTTGTAGTTTTTATAATGTAGGCACTTGGTAAGTTAAAATGCAGCAAGGTAAACATCTAGGCTGTTTTTCCAAATTAGTTTAGCTTCTTGATCCCTAAATATAAGAAAACAGTAACTACAGTAATTCTGAGAAAAGAATTTTAAATGAACAGAATTAAATCTGAGTCACTTTAAATTTACTGCCAATTTTTTTTTTTTTTTTTTAGTATTTATTGACTCAGAGCTCAACCCTTCTATTTTACTTTGGAAGTGCAGTAGATGATTTTACCCACAATCATTATAACAGTTAACAGACCAAAATCCTACCTTAAAAAGAAAGAAATTTCTTGACATCTTGCTCTAGATTATGTGATATTTTGAGCATACACTATGCATTATATTGTATCTTGAGTATTAGTACTCTGTATAGATTTTGGTTGATATTTAATGCATGTCAAATTAAACCTAATTCCACCAAAAGATACCCAGATTGTTCACACTTAGTAAATTATGTTACTTCTATTACAACATTTCAAAGAGCATCTTTATTATTTTTGTCCTTCAATATAGTTGACTTTACTTTTAGCCAAAGCTAGGTGATCACCAAGGCATTAATATGCAATAGCAACTTAATATATCAATTCTTTTTTTTTTTTAATTAGTGCAGTAGAGTTATATTATTAGGGTTCATTTTGACCAACTTATACTGGTATAGAATATAATTTACTTCATTTCTGTCCCTAGCACTTTCCCTTTCCCTCCCATCCTTCTTACCCCTTTAAGTTTCTTTCATATTTTTTAGTTTTTTACTAGCCCCTGCCTTCTTTTTCTCATAATTATGATGTCTCCATTATTCTAAAAAAGTGTTCAAAAAGCATTAAATTTTTTAAATCAAGCAAATATATACCTTTTTCTATATACAGTTACCACCTCAAACCACTTTCCTTTCATTTTTTTTTTATCTTATGCTATTGTTCAGCACATGAGAACTATAATGTGTACCCAGATCCTCCACTTATTGACTCATTCCTCTTGTTATTTCAGTTTTATTCATCTCTTTATGGAATTATTATCTTAAAAGTCATGGATAACTTCCTATATACTAATGTCATAACCATCTTATTTTGTCTTCATTTTAGATTTCTTTTTGGCATTTAAACAATTTATAATCTCCTTCCATCTTAAAATCATCTCCTGTATTCTTTTCTGTAGCAGGTGACAACTCGTTCTACTCTTTGTCTTTTGACTGTTCCTTCATTTATCTGTCCTCTTCTACCTATTGCTACACAAGTGCTTTTATTCCTCCAAATCACATCTCATAACATTTTTTTTTTTTTTTTTTTGGGTGCTGGGTATCGAACCCAGGGCCTTGTGCTTGCAAGGCAAGCACTCTACCGACTGAGCTATCTCCCCAGCCCCTCTCATAACATTTTCCTTCTCCCAGATATTGAGGGCTTGTGTTACCTTTTATCTCTGTGACCAAAATACTTGACAAGAACAACTTAAAGGAGAAAACATTTATTTCGTGTTAAAGATTGCAGAGGTCTCTGCCCTTGGTCAACTATTAAGTCCTAGGTGAGGCGGAACATCATAGTGAAAGGATGTGGTAGAGGAAAACTTCTCAGCTCACGACAGCCAGGAGTAAGGAGAGAGAGGGAGGGAGAGAAAAAGAAAATGTGTGAGAAGCCAAGAACCAAATATAATCCCCAAGGGCCTTTCAGCTGCATGCCACCTGATTATTGTTTCAGTTTCCAAATCCATTCAAATTATTAATCTATTAAGTGGATTAATTCACTGATGAGGTTACATCTCTCATAATCTAGTCATTTCACCTCTTAACATTGTTACATTGTCTAATACATGAGCTTTTCAGGGGACACCTCATATCCAAATCATAACAAAACTATAATATATATAACACCGACTACCCAGGATTTTTTTTTTCTGGAGGTTTTTATCCCTAGCTAATTGGTATAATCATTTTTCCAAAGGAAAGTTTTTAGAAAATCAATGAAGAAAATGTGATTTTAAAAAAGAAGAAACAAAATAACTCATGGATTCCAAAGCAATAATCATCCTATTAAATATTTCAAAATAAGTTGATTCTTTTGGTTAAAAAACTATGAAGAAAGGAGGGAAAAAGACATTTTTCCACCTACTTATTGAAAGAGAGACACCAGAGAATGTTTTCCTCTTCTTGGCTTTGCTCTCTTAACTCTAGGGGACCTTAAAAACACAGAAGTGAAAAAATTGTCCAGTACAACTACCACCCATAGTCCAATTACTTCAGAATTCTAGTAGGTAGAAATGAAGTATTAGCACTTTTAACACTTTCTGGGTGATTCTATTAAGAAAAGATGAAATCCTGTATTGCATTGGAAATTATTCTATAGTCTGTATGTTCTCACAACTATTAATATACAGTTGTGAGATTTGCATTTTTTATTTAATTTTATTTTTATTGGAAATAGTAAATGCATGCCTCAGTGTCTGAATAATTTCATGGGAGCTAATTTGCTTCCTAGGACAGAATATTTCCTTGCTATGATTTCTCAATCTTGGTTCTAATGACATGTTAGTCTTGATAATTTTGGATACCTGTTTGGCAATCAAAAATATCTCTAGACTCTGACACTTGTACTCTGGGGGAGTGTGGAATCACTTCAGGTATGAGAACCATTTAGCATAGATTCCTAGAAGTAAATATCTATCACAAGAAACTAAGAGAAACTGACAAGAAATTACCGTGATGGCCAGGTGTGGTGGTGTGCACCTGTAATCCCAGCAGCTCAGGAGACCAAGGCAGGAGGATGGCAATTACAAAGTCAGTGTCACCAAATTAGTGAGGCCCTAAGCAACCTTAGCAAGACTGTCTCAAAATAAAATAAATATATTAAAAGAACTGGGGATGTGGTTCATTGGTTAAGCATCCCTGGGTTCAATCCCTCATGCCATGCCAAAATAAGAAAAAAATGTATTAGAATAAGAAAAAGTGATCAGACTGTGTTTTTCTATCAGGTAAAAATGGAAAAAAGTCTGATTTAGAATAGCCTTCTCTTAGATATTGAACATAAGTTTTATTAAAATGTACCATTGAGTTAAAAAATAAACACTTCGACTCAGTAAACCAAGACACTACCTATTATGAAACACATATTTAAAATGGAAAAATTAAGAAAATTTAGAACTCAAAAATCTATAAAATCCAGGATATTCAATATTTGAAAACATTAAAAGACCTAGAAACATAGGCATCCCACATGAGTTTGAACTTAATGTTTTCTTTAAAAACCACATTACATGAATTGTTTTGTGATTTTACTTAATATGACATTATTAACATTATGTCACATATGGTACCCTTTATATTTTTGATAATGCACTTTAGTACATTAAAGTTAATAAAGCAGTCTTTTAAGTATTTTTGCCGTTGTAAGATACCATTACAGACCTTTCTTAAAACCCTGGTAAATGATTCACAATTTACACTATTATCTGGCTGCAGATTCAACTTTATATTTCTTTTAGGCAATATAGGAAAAGAACAATGTCCATATCTGAAAAACTAACTGTTAATGTGCAAGTTAATTACTCCTTTTGTTAGTCCTTTTGTAATAAAGAATTTTAGTGAAATCAGGGTTTTGGATGCTCTAAATTTTCTACTTACCTCCATCCATTAGTGATCGAAGAACTCAATAGCATAAGAGATCTTCTAGACTGAAACACAATTATTAAACTAATTTTACCCTAAGCCTGAAATGGAAATTCTAAGTGTAATAAATTCTGAAACTGATCTTGCCATCCCAACATCCTGTTAGGTCCATATCTTATTCTTGGACTATGGATTTCTGCAACTTCATGATCAGAAAAAGTTGGAGACCTTAGGAAGAAAAGAGAAAGATAAACCTTTTCTCTCCCCCGAACAGCAGAGAGTTGACCTCAACTCTCCACTTTCAGGTGGGAGGTTATTCCTGAATAGTTGAAGGTTTAGTCTGAGTTAGAGGCAGATTTTCCATACTAGTGGGATGGGAAGAAAATTCCAAAAGAAGTATAAAATCAAGATGGTTTTATATGTTTCATGAAATCACAAATTACAGAATATAATACAGAAGCATAAGATTTAAACTTCAGCAATTGTCAGTCTAGCATCTTCAACTCCAAACATGCCTCCTAGGGATGGAGTAAAGAGGATGAAATCCTGGAACACCTAAGTACAAGGGTGGCTCATTCTTCTCACAATCAAGAATCATTGTGTGCCTGTTCATTCCCCTCTAATGACTCCTAGCTGTTCTACTTTCTCCCTTTGTTGATTGGGATGCAGGATTTTTCTTCCTTTCAGGCATTGGACCAGGGAACTCAAACTCCACAGAACGAACTAAGTTCTCTTTCTGTAACTGTTAAAAAATTCTTAGCACTTTCCTGAAAGATTTTTTTCACATGTAGATATAAGAAAAACTTCTGTCCACATACACAGTTTTAAAGGGAAAATATATTATTCTCGAAAGATAAAGTATTAAATAGGATTTCTCAGATCATCCATTGAATAGAATTAAACTGAGCAAAGGATTTTCCACATTCTTAACTGACAGATAAGACATTTGTACATTCTAACCTACTTGGAAAGAAGAATTTTAAATAAAGTTACTGAAATGATTGCAATACTTATTAAGATTTTTGAAAAATTTCAATTGGTGCATATTAATTATACAGAATATTGGATTGCATTGTGTCATATTTGTACAAGTGCATAACATAATTTGATACATTTTTACTTCCCAGTACCTCCACTTGCCCTATACTTCTCCCTTCCTCAATCCCCTTCCTTCCTTTACCTTAACAGTCTAACTTCTATTTTCAGGAGGTCCTTTTTTCCCTCTAGCTTCCACATATGAGAGAAAATATAAACCTCTTGTCTGTTCGAGTCTGGTTTATTTTGATTAACATGATGCTCTTTGGTTCCATTCACTTTCCTGCAAAGAAAATAGGTTTATACTTCTTTATTACTGAAAATATGGAATTGAGATCTATTCTGATTTGTCGCATGTGCTTTTGAAGATAGTAGTAATTAGAAATATGGTGATAACTGAGGGAGCAATAGACTCTGTTATGGTTTAGGCATTGGGTGTCCCCCAAAAGCTCATATGCAAGACAATGCAAAGAAAGTTTAGAGGTGAACTGATTGGGCTATGAGACCCTTGATAGAGTGAGTGAATTGATCCCCTGACAGGGGGCACTCCAGGCCAGTAGGGTGTGGCTGGAGGAGGTGCTTCTTAGGGGGCATGCCTTTGGAGCATATATTTGATGAGCTGAGATTAATCTCTTTCTCGTCTCTGCTTCCTGGTGTGATGTCTTGAGTCACTTTCCTCTACCACACCCTTCTGCCATGATGTCTTACCTCACCTGGAGCCCCAGGGAGTGGAGTTGGCCATCTATGGACTGAGACCTCTGAAAATGTGAGCCCCCTCAAATAAATTTTTCCTCTTCTAATTGTTCTTGTAAGAGTTTTTGGTCAGAGCAGCAAAATAGCTGACTAAAAAAGACTGTGGACTGCAATAGACATGTGCTCAGTGACCACATTCAGAATGATCCTCATTAAGGTATAAAATGAAGGCAAAAATAAAACTTATTTACTTCAGTCCAGTTGTTCAGGTAATAGAGGAATGTTTTGTTTCTACTCTCTGTTCTAGTTGCCGTATTTAAAACAACTAGCGTAACAATAAATATGAGATAAAATATTACTCTCTACTGTACCATAAATCATTGAGTTAATACTTATAACATGCTTTTAACATAAGAAGATAATGTAGATACATGAAAGTATTATAAGTTTTGTTTTCAAATTTTAAAGTACATTTTGAATTATGACTTTTATTTAGTTGGACTTACACTTTATACTGTTAATGCCAAATGGAATAGTGATCACAGACTGTCTTTTTCTAATAAATGCCCAGGGGTAGGGTGGTGGGGAGCTTGTTGAAAGGATTTTAGAATTATAAGTTCTTTAGGGCTTGGATTTATCTGTATTCTAACCTTTCTAAGACACTAATTCCATTTACATCACTTTATGAATAATGAATAATAATGACAGAGCAACTTCTATTAAAGATTTTAGTGCCTTGGTAGGTGAATCAAATTACTACGTATAAATTAAAATCACTATTCATACAAGCTGTAACATTCCCTACTAGTGAATCTCTAAAGTATATGAATATTTTTATCCCTTGAAAGTATTTTTCCTCAATAATATTATATAGTGAAACAGGATTCAGAAATTCATTCATGTGTTATTTTATTTGTTCATACAGAAGAATGATGTAAGATTTAGATATTAGAAGACATAAATTGCAGTGAAATTAATTATCTACTTAATAATTGAGATAATATTTTTACTAATTAATCAATTAATTCCACTTGCTTACATTTTTTTGAAAGTCTTTTAAATTACATAATTAGAAACCATCCAAAGGAATATCTACCTCCAGGTATGATGGAGTAAGTCGTATTGGGTTAGTTACCTTATGGCAAACAACTATACCCAGAAAAATATACAACTATTTTGAGGCAACAGTATGAATTTGTGATTAATATGAGTGAAAAGTCCAAAAAATGAATCCCAATATTACCCCAACTCACTAACAGGCATATTTCAAGTCATTGAATGAAGGGTGCTGAATTCCAGCTGAACAAGGGAATTACACTGAGCGAAAGAGGCACAGAACAGAAATGTGTCTGTAATCTTTGGGATAGGAACCAGAGCACAGGTAGCTATGAAAACTGGGAGGAGGTTCAAGAAGCCTGTAAGATGAGTTCCTGTGGATTCTTGGTGGAGGGATGCTCGATATACTGGAAAAGTGGCACCACACAAAATTTACCCAAAAGTGACAGTTACAGAGTTGAGAATAGACAATGACTGTTTAAATTTAGGTTGTGTTAGGGAGAATCTGTGAGTTGGTCAAGGTATATCTCTCTTTTCTCTAACTTGGCAGAACCAAGAGTCCAAACTCTACCTTTCTTGTGGTTTATGGGCAGAGATTGACCCCATCACACCCTATCCCATCATGTACCCTGGCAAAACGTAAGTAAGAAATTATTAAATTAGTGATCAATGGGGAAATTATAATGTCATTTTTCTAGAAAAATGAAAACTATGAAATCTATACTCCAAATGGCCACCTTAAAAAACAAGAGAAAGAAAAGCTAATTAAAACCAAAATAAGTAGAAAGAAAGGAAGTTTTCAAAATTGAAAATTTAGTTCTTGGAAAAAATAATAAAATACCTAACAATAGTGTAAAGATGAGCAAAATAAAAAATGGAAGCACACACATGTGCATACACCCATATAGTAACAATATGAGAAATGAAAGATAATACCACCAAAACTCATACAGACGTTGAAAAACAAAAAGAAAATATTATGTTCCAAATTGTGCTAAGAGTGTTGCCAATGTACGTAAATGAAATAAGTAACTTAATAAAACCACAACTTAATAAAATTTAATGAAGAAGAAAGATAAAATTTGAATATCTCTATAGCTAATGATTAGATTAAATCAAATATTCTTATATAAAGAAATTTTAACATTCATTTACTAGTCTTGGTGGAGATGTCTACAAACATTTTTGAGAAAAATTACATTAACACCATATGAAGTCTTTGGGAAATAAATGGGAGTCTTAACTCATTTAATGAAGAGATTATCACCTTGACACCGAAAGCTGACAGATATCACATGAGAAAAGAATAATATTATTTATGAGCATAGACAACAAATACTAAGCAAATAACAAATATTAGCAAAAGTATTAACAAATCAAATGTAGTAATATTTTCAAAAATTTCAAACAGGATTAGAAGGTCAATAATTACAATGAAAGTACTTAATGTCAGTTTCACTAGCAATGGAAAATTTAAAGCTCAATGAGATGTTACATACCTATTAATATGAATAAAATTAATATTTTTCAAAGTCAAAATAGCAAATAGCCATTAGATAATTGAACAATGGACCTTAAATATATTGCTTACAGAACTTTAAAGTTAATACAATATTGGAAAATAATTGGCACTTTTTAAAAATTAAATGTAAAGTTCTCATATGATCCAAAAATTTGATCACTCTTGTACTCATCAAAGGAAATGAAAACATATATCTGTAGAAAAAAATGACAAAAATGCAAAATAAACTTTTACAAATATTGTTATATGGCTTTATTTATAATAGTAAATACCTGAGTCAGCCTAGTAATCAAACAACAGATAAATGAATATACAAACTCATAGATGCACACCATAGAATACTGCTCAGCCATTAAAAATTAGAGCTAATTGAAATGGCATGAATGAACTTAAAAGTCATTTATTGAGAAGAATCTAAACACAAAATAACATGTATTAATACAACTTTATTTTCACAACTATATAAAACCAACCATTGTTTACCTAAGTTGTACAGGACATAGGGAAAAAGGAAAGGATACATCTCAAAATGACAAGAGAAGACCTTCTGGAAAAATAGGATAATTTTATGTCTAGACTTGATTGGTGATTACTCAAATATGTACTAAAGTACTTATTTGAACTGTGAAATTACTTATTGAACCATGTAGTTAACGTTCGTTCATTACATGGTATGATACTATATAAGTATATCACCTATGGTATGTATCACCTATGTCATTATATTGTATATATATTTATAATTCATTACATATAATATATAATTGCCATATATTTTATGTATTTGAATTTTATCTGAAAAAAATTGTCTCTTAGAAGTTATTTGATATCATGCAATTATCTCTACCCATAATTCAGGCAAGGCTATAAGGCAGTTCTTTGCATTTTTTAGTGAAATATTAACTTCATTACTTTACCTGGTTGTCAATCAAATCATTAGCTCTCATTTCAATGATATGCTCCACAAGGTTTAACTAACATTCTGAATTTTATAATTTCTATTAATTGTGAAATCAGGGACCTGTCTGCCACAGTCTATTCCACAAGCACAGTGCTCCGGGTGGCAAGAATAGGTAGCAGTTTGTCAACCTCTCAGGAAGTGGTATGTCATCTCTTACAGAAATAGATTTTTGGAGTTAAAAATTCAAATTTATCCCCAGCTGTTACAAAAATTCAATGAACATTTCATTATGATCATTCGATCTCATAGTTATCCTGTATAAGTAGGAATTCATATTGTACTTCAGAGACAAAGATTTATTTTGCTAGTTAATAAATTTTACAATAATATTTAATTTACTCTCCATCAATTCAGAGTGGATTACAAACACAAATTTATCTTTGCAATGTCTACAAAAATATTTGATATTTATATTTAAGATTTTAATTTGGCATTTCCATTTTAAACAAAATATTAACTGAAGACTTTCCAGAAAAACATATTAAATTGTGAAATACAGATGAACATTGGGTACATATAAGACTTCAACTTGGAACCATTTTACTAAAGAAGTTAGCTCATAAATACACCAATGCAATAGTAAAGCAGCAATTCCAAAAATACTCATAACACACACATTTTATTTTTTTCCTAATTTCATCAAAACTCACTTTCATTTATTTTCACTTAATACATTCTTAGGCATCTAAAAGCACAAACAGCCCAAATTCTGTTCTGTAACTGATGAACTTACAAAAGGATTATATACCTCCTTAACCATTCTAAACATAAATAAATATACCAATTTTACTAGTAGAAAACCTCAATTTTTTCAGATAAAGCTGAAATACATAAAATAAACAGTGATTATATATTATATGTAATGAATTATAAATATATGGACAATATAAAGACATACATATATAATATACATACCATGTAATAAACAGTAATTATTTAACTTGTAAAAAACCTCCTTCTAAACATTTCAATCTATAAAGAATGCATAAGAAGGGAAAATATAAGTGAAATTATATAGTTGGTCACGGTGGCACATGCGTGTAATCCCAGAGGCTTGGAATAAAAAAAACAGAAAATGCATAACTATGAATGGCAACAATGACCCATCCTTTTGTTGAGAACCATTAAAATGGACACAATGTGTTCAATTTAATCATAAGGCTGGGTCTAGAATTGTATTTCTGTAAAAAAGATCATAAAGAAAAAGGATATACTAATCTTTAACTTGATTGCTGATTTTAGAGTTGAGAATTATTAAAGCAGCATTAGCTACTCTATATTATACACATATGTATGCATATGTGAATATATAGAGTATATGTTATACAAATGTGTGTTCATGTAATCATAAATAAATATAAATTGTGTGTTCTAAATCATGGAATAATCAAGTCTTCTTAAAACAACACACTCTGTATAAGAGAAGTTATAGTTCTCATAAATAAAGTACATTATTGTCCCACTTTATTATAGATCCAAAATAATGAAGGTTAATATTTCAATTTACACTTAGTTTTAGGCTATAAAGGAGGTACTTTCATATATGTTCTTTTATTTTGTCTTCAATTATAATGATCTGAGTTAGACATTTTCTAGATTTTTTTTTTTTTTACGTTTACAAAGGGTAATGATGTTTATTTTATTTTTCCCCTCCCCCCACCCCTCCCACCCCTCTTTTCCCTCTACACAGTCCTTCTTTCCTTCATTCTTACCGCTCTCCTTAGCCTAACTCTAAACCTAACCCTAAACCTAATGCTAGCCCCTCCCACCCCCCATTATATGTCCTCATCCGCTTATCAGCGAGATCATTCGTCCTTTAGTTTTTTGAGATTGGCTTATCTCACTTAGCATGATATTCTCCAATTTCGACCATTTGCCTACAAATGCCATAATTTTATCATTCTTCATTGCGGAGTAATATTCCATTGTATAAATATGCCACAGTTTCTTTATCCATTCATCAACTGAAGGCCATCTAGGTTGGTTCCACAATCTGGCTATGGTGAATTCAGCAGCAATGAACATTGATGTGGCTGTATCTCTGTAGTGTGCTGATTTTAAGTCCTTTGGGTATAGGCCAAGGAGTGGGATAGCTGGGTCAAATGGTGTTTCCATTCCAAGCTTTCTGAGGAATCTCCACACTGCTTTCCAGAGTGGCTGCACTAATTTGCAACCCCACCAGCAATGTATGAGTGTTCCTTTTTCACCACATCCTCGCCAACACCTATTGTTGCTTGTATTCTTGATAATCGCCATTCTAATTGGGGTGAGATGAAATCTTAGGGTAGTTTTGATTTGCATTTCCCTTATTACTAGGGATGTTGAACATTTTTTCATATATCTGTTGATTACTTGTACATCTTCTTCTGTGAAGTGTCTGTTCATTTCCATAGCCCATTTGTTGATTGGATTATTTGTATTCTTGGTGTAGAGTTTTTTGAGTTCTTTATAGATTCTGGAAATTAGCGCTCTATCTGAGGTATGGTTGGCAAAGATATTCTCCCACTCTGTAGGCTCTCTCTTCACATTTCTGATAGTTTCCTTTGCTGAGAGAAAGCTTTTAAGTTTGAATCTATCCCAGTTGTTGATTCTTGCTTTTATTTCTTGTGCTATGGGAGTCCTGTTAAGGAAATCTGATCCTGAGCCAACAAGTTGAAGATTTGGACCTACTTTTTCTTCTATAAGATGCAGGGTCTCTGGTCTGATTCCGAGGTCCTTGATCCATTTTGAGTTGAGTTTTGTGCAGGGTGAGAGATAGGGGTTTAATTTCATTCTATTGCATATGGTTTTCCAGTTTTCCCAGCACCATTTGTTGAAGAGGCTATCTTTTCTCCATTGCATATTGTTGGAACCTTTGTCTAGTATGAGAAAATTGTATTTATTTGGGTTTGTGTCCATGTCCTCTATTCTGTACCATTGATCTACCTGTCTATTTTGGTACCAATACCATGCCGTTTTTGTTACTATTGCTTTGTAGTAGAGTTGAAGATCTGGTATTGCAATACCCCCTGCTTTGCTCTTGCTACTGAGGATTGCTTTAGCTATTCTAGGTTTTTTATTCTTCCAGATGAAGATTCAGATGTTTACCTTTTGAATCATTATAGTCTTATTCTTTCAATACGCTAATGTGCCATTTAGAATATAAAACAAAGAGTATTTAAACTAAATTGATTAAAATAAAACCAATTTCCCTAACATGTTAATACATCAGAGAAAAACACCTCATGAAAGAATTGGGGTGCAAAATCATTTAGAACCATTCAAACTAGCATCATATATGTTGATAATGACTACCAGTAAGAAATCAAAGAAGTCATAGCAATATGTTCACTCTGTTCTATTTTAGGTCTAGATAGTTCTTTATTTAAGTTAAACATTAAATTTTCAGATAAAGTATAACAATTAATTACAAAATATACTTTAATATCTGTTAGGCAATGCAGTGGATATTAGCAAATTTACTCTTAGTTTGAGCTAACTGTAATAGTAAAACTCTGAACCAAAGATAGGGTGTTTGAATTTATTTTAGGATAAATTACTGTAATGTATACCTTGTGTTTGTGTTTGTTTCCAGAAGTAATGAAACCTATCAAAGAAATCACTCCTGAAGACAATTGGAAATTTCTATTTAACACCATTTTGATGAAGACAATTACAGCAGAGAAATCAGACTCACACTTGAATTGATTGATCAAGTCTATTAACTTAAAAGTGGGATAATCAATCATTGTTTGCCTCCTGGTATGAAGTAATCAGAATTAAACATCTTCATTATTGAAATTTTCCTGTTGAATATATTTAAACTAAATTGAACCATGTTAGATCTAGTTAACACATTCAGGAAATAAAGAGATAAAAGAAGAGAAAACGTTAAAGTTAACTATAGACATAAACCATTTTGTATGAATTACCTAACTGAATCCAGTTCCAGTCTAGCCCAGAGATCACTACGTTTACCTGAGTCACTCTAGGTAAGACCAGCAGAAAAAACAGCCCATGAGACCCTAATTCAAATAGCTGAATCATGAGCAAAAAAAGTAATGCTGATTTAAGTCACTGAATTTTTAGTGTTTTATTTTTCCAGATGAATAGAATATTTATACTATTGCTAAAACCAAGTAATATACATGGATGACAGTTTACTAATTGTGTACCTAAGAATATGCTTGACACTTCCATAATTTTAAAAATATTTTTTAGTTGTCAATGGACACAATATCTTTATTTTATTTACTTATTTTTATGTGGTGCTGAGGATCCAACCCAATGCCTCACACGTGCTAGGCAAACACTCTATCACTGAGCTACAACCCCAGCCTAACACTTTTTTATTTTTAAACATGTATATATTAAACCCATTATTTGGGTATTAAGAATGAATTTGGTTGTCAATTAAATACATTTGGAAAGATTTAGAAGATAGAAATACAAGAAAGGGTATTTTTCTGTCCCTTTGTTCAGTTTCTTATTGAAAACCAAAGCCATGAATCTACAAGAAAACTTAAATATCTCAAACAGCATTCAGATCCCAATCACTGTGATCCCAAGTTCTATGTATTCTCAAGTATTTCTTAAATCTCACTCTTTTACATGTATTAAATCAATTTGTGCTATACAATTAGAGTGGTATTAACAGACTGCACTGAACTTTCGTGGTTTTTGGTCCCAGTAAAAGGTTAGGAGTTAAGGAATCTAAACATAGGGAATTTAAATTTGAGATTAAGTGCAGCAATGATATTATTAGCTTTAGAAAATTGAGTTCCTTGGCCCATCACATGGAATAGCCACCATGTTACAAGAGTCAACAGAATAATTTAGTTATTTATACTCTAGAAAAGAAAATGCATGAGTTATTCTTTGTGAATTAAAATTTTTTCTTTTCTTTCCCAAATGATTCATTTTTTCCCTTTCTATTTAATACTAGTTTGATAAGAGGTATTTAAATATCTAACCAAGAAGAACATGAATGTTGATTCATTAAGAGTTTTATGCATCTGTTTTTGGTACATGTGTATTCAGCTACTGTGCCTAATCTTTTTTAACATCTGTTACCTGACAGTGAGTTATTTAGCTTAGTCTTTACTTCACTAAGTATTCAATAAGCCTTTACATGAAAGCAAAATTTGCTGAGTAAAACAATTCTTCTTTTATATCTGCACTTTTTAGTCTAGAATTTTAATCACAATCTTAAAAATATCCTAGATAATTTATACGTATAAAAATATAAAACACTTTATTGTATAAAAATAAGTACAAATAATATAATAGCCAAGATATGATAATTACATACACAAAAAAGATAAAGCAAAATATTGCACCTATGTCAAATTAAAATGAAAATTAGTTTCATTGTAATTGGCATATAACATAATAATTTAATGCATTTGACTATATAATTTCTAGTACTGTAAATATTTTGTGTTGTAATGTGCACTTTTCTGTGTGAATTGATATTATTACATTCATATCAATTTAAAAAGAAAAAATTAACAATTTCACAAAAAATTAATTTGATAAATTGAGAAATGTGATAGAACATTAAAAATTTTCTTTATAAAAAGTTGGGAATACCAAAAACATAAATCAGTGTCTCGCTTTACCTGATGGCTATGGATGGTTGACAATAAAATTAATGTCCTTTTGGAGCTACCTTAATTGGTAGTAATTTTAATTTGGGAGAATGACATAAATTTTATCTCCCAAATTTATGAAGCTGACATATACCTATTCATTTTACATTACTTTTATTTTTGCCTTGGATTCCTGTAATTGTTTGTTAATTTATGTATTTTTTACTGCAGTTTCCATTTTCATGGTCACAGAGTATCTCTCATTCTTGAAGGAATGAAAACTCTCTGCTCCCTGAAAAATTCTCTAAATAATTTTCCATTGTAAATTCTGAATAGGCTTAGTAAGAATAATATTAAAAGCTAATTGGTATCTTTGACACCTGAAGGATTAATTTTGTCAAGTAAAAAGTCTGGCAGTCTCTTCCTGTTTCCAGTAGTTTAAGATTTTTTCCAGGTCGTAAGTTTATGCTGTTATTACCACTTCAACCCTGGTAGAATCAATGTTCACTGTGTGGAACCCTCTCCTTTGCTCTGACACTGGTCATTTTCACCCTTTAGTAAAAATAAACCACATCATTTTCTCTTCCCTGTTTTAAAATTGATATAAGTATTAATCCAAAAAAAAAGGGGAGGTGGAAATTACCAAAAATCATCACTTACTGAATATATAAGATTTAAGCAATAATAAGTTGATCTTATCTGGAACAAGCATGTGAAAACAGCAAAACATTATTAAAAAAACACACATATACATGTCTTCAAGTACAGCAAGAAAGACTTAAGAAATATAAGCCACAAATGAGTCTGATCATCTCAATTTCCATCTTATACCAGTAGAGTTTTCTTTAAGCATGAAAGAAAAGATTGTTCCTTACCTCCTTTTGCTCAGTACCCTGTGGAGTTAATAGGTGAGAAATTCTTATAAAAGTTGAAATTAAAGTAGTTTTCATTTTCATCATATTAAATTTTATTTTAGGATAGGAATTACAAAGACTCTTCACAGTATAAATATTCTTATAATTTGTCCTTAGAGTAATAAATGTTAACATAATTTTATCCAAATGAGTATAATGAGTAATTTTAGATCCACAACTTTCTAGTTTTTGTTTAACTAATCCCTTTTATCCATTTCTTTTTTACTTTGAAAAATTCTGAACTTCTTTATCTGCTTGCTTTTTTATTTGCTTTAGATTGTTCTGTCACTTATTTGGGGGCCCAAGGACTATTTGGCTGTATTTCATTTTCCCATCATATTGCATTTATCCATTTTAAATTAATTTCTAATTTTCACCTCTTTCCCCAAAGAATATAGACTGAATTCTACTGATTGTTCACAACCATTTTTAAACCTAATATGTATTTATTTACTCTTAGCTTGTTTTATATATTTCTATGTATGCAAATAAATCATTTTGTGTTATTTAAATCTTTTATGAATCTGCAAAATTTTTACTGCCTCATCAACAATTTCTGTTAACACCTTGACATATGCTAAATCCTATAATCAATAACTTTCCCTGTATATGTTCAAATGTTATTAATATATCTTATTGGTTTTTTAGTGTTTAAGTATTTCTAATGGATATACATTCTTGTTCCCTTGTTAATTTTACCCATACATAATACATAATGCCACAGCTTGGCCACTAAAATTTTTTGTCTTTCCTCAATTATCATTTCCATCTCCCAGCTTTTTTGTGTGTGTATATATACATGTTTGTATATTTAAATTGTGTTTTCATTGTTAGTTTTAGATAACATACTGGTGTAGGTTACTGTTTTAAAAAATCTGTAAAAGATTTTGAATTTTAAATTGTGAGTTGTTCCCATTTATAGTACATATAACACATGGTTGTTGAGATATTTCATTACTGTGTTAAATTTTATTTTCATTTATAATACTTTTCTTAGTCCCTCACATCCTTTTTCCTGCTTTGCAATGAACACACCAGGCTTTCTTTGTAGAACTAATAGTCATGCATTTGACTTTCATTATTTTTGTCCATATATGCCACTAATCTACAACCATTTCTGTTAATTTACACCAATTAATTGCTTAATTAGTCAAAAGAAGTATTTCATACTGTTCATATTTTCTCATGTCACTTATATACGTATAAAATGAGACATTTATCTGAAATAACAATAGATATTCTTTTCTTGAATATAATAATCTAGTTTAAGAAACCGTTAGATATTCAAATATTCAAATGTTTGATCACTCTTTCTAGAACTCCTAAAGCATTTCCTAAATTTCTTTCTCTAAACATAAACATATTTCCTCCAAGACATTACAAATAGTTTTTATACACAAAAGTGAGATTAATTTATATCTGATGTTAGTGTTATTAATAGCTTAAAATAAGTGAAAATTTGAGCAAATGTGAATTTTAGGTGCTAAGATTATTTACTACCCCACACTGAAAACTCCAATTGTCTTTTTATATACAATATTGCAGTTGAGAAATCTGATATCAGTGTGAATCTTAGGAAGAGTTTCTAAATTTTCTCTATAAAATTATAGAATTTCTTAGCCCCTGTAACTTCTCAAATTTTATATACTCTGTGGAAGGGAATGACATTTATTTTTCTCTCCTACTCATTACTTTATGGGGTCTTTAAATGTGAAACCTGTCAGGTATGATGGAAAAGAAATAGATTACTGTGAAATAACAATCCTTGACACACAAAAAACATTGTTGATAATATGAATGATTTACTAGTTTTAAGACACCTGGCACATAGGACATTCACTTAATCTCTTTATACCTCAATTTATCCACATGTACAAAGGAAGAATGCTAGTATGTAAACCACTGAGAATTTTTTTCACAAAGATTTGCATATTTTATTAATGCTTTTATGTTAATGCTAAGGAAAACTGAAGATGTTCAAATTACAATTGTTATTGGCAATATATCTCCAATATTTCTTCAAAATTTTAACTTGTGAATTGGGAAGAGTAATAAAAACCCAATTGTTAAAAAGTTAAATTAATTTACATATATGTGTATAATAAATATTCTTAAGTATATATTGGTATATATGTCTGTGTGAGTTATGAAGGTACGTGTATGTATGTATGAGAGATACATACTAAAATTATGTAAATATATATTCCATATGGGTCTATGTGTATGTGATTTTGTATAAAATTTGGAGCTATGTTTAACAAGTAACAAGTAGTAGTTGTTGTTATTATTAGTATGACTTGAGAAAAGACCAAATGCCAACTGTATAGATAACAGTAGTAGCTATCTTGATGAGTTTATAAGTGGAGGAAAAAGGTAAAAAAGTAGAAATATGCATGTATGAAGATACACTTTTTAGAGGGTATTCTTTTTTTATCATTTTAAACCTTTTTATTTGAGAATAATAATCTCATATTTATAAAATACTATGAAAGTAGCATGGAAAATTCCATAAAATCAATACTGAGTCTCTGTCATTATTAACCTCTTACTTTCACTTTGGTATACTTGGTAAAATTCTTAAATAATTATTGACACTTTATGATTAACTAAAGTTTATTCATATATTATTTAGATTTCCCTAGTTGTATCAAGATTTTTTTTTTTTCTGTTTCAGGATCCCATACAGAAAACTACAGAACTTTAGTAGTGATATCTCTTAAAGATAGTGTTGAATATGATAATTCTCCACATATTCCTTGGTTTTTTTGATGACCTTGACCGTTTTGAGTACATATTAGATGTATTTTAGAATGTCTGTCAGTGTGGATATGTGATATTTTTCTCATGACAACATTAGAGTTATGGATTTTGTAATTGAAAATTTATATAGGTAAAGTGCAACCAAGGTACGTACTGGGGATGTGAATTACCATTGTTGATGCAACTATGATTGACTGAAGCAGTTAGTATTTCATCAGGTTTTCCAACTAAAAATTACTCATTTTTCCTCTCCATATTTTAGACATTCTAATAGTTCTACAGTGGTTATCATTGCTGATACCTCCAAAGGAAATAATTTAGTTTCAAATTTCTCAACATTTTCTTGTTTATTGATGGAAGTTTGACTTCAGATTCCTTTGGAATTATCCAGTTCCTCTGGAATTTTCAGGTGCTGAAATTGGAAGTCTTCATGGAGTACTTTTAATTACTCCAGCTTGAAACCGCCTAACCAGGAATTTTCTGCATTTAGAATTTTACCTTTATCTCCTTAAATATACAGAGTCACCCACACATTTCAATTCAGCAGGTCAACAATAGAACTCATTTGATACCTGCACTGGTAGTATTGACAGAATTGCTGCTGATGTCTTTAATATGTAGCTTGAATTTTGTTGCATCCAAGCTATACAAATGTGTACTAAAATGATCAGAACCTTAAAAAATTCTCTACTTGCCTCTGAGAGCTGTCTCTTACATCTTTCCTCAGCATACTTTAATCTACTTTCCCATACCCAACACCCAAACTTCAGCCATGCAAAGCAGTTCCACATTGTCTGTACACTCTCCAGAGTTTCTCACATATTTTATAATGATTACAGTTTTCAATAAAGTACTTTAAAATATTCCCAAAGGTAGTATCATATCATGTGTGTTTTCCAATAAATTGTAATTCAGTTTGGCTACTTACTTACTCTGAAATAACACTTTAAAAAGTTGTCAACCATCATATTATCAGAAAGTCTAAACTCCTGGTCTAGTTCCTATAAATATTTCAGCTACCTTAACCTCTGATCCTAAGTAGAAATGCTGGTAATTATTTGAGTGAAGGTTATAAATTGAGTTGTGGATTAAATTGCATTCTGAAATTAATTGCCTTTTAACATTGTAAACATTAGACATAGATTCCCATGAACAAAATTAAAAGCATACCAGTTAAGAGGATTTTTTTAGAGTATTTAAAGCACCCTATTATATAACAATGCCTATTATCTTTGGAGAAGGCACCCAAAATTTCATTTCTAAATGATCACTAGTTCACCTATTAGTATGAAGAATTTCTTCAAATTGTTTATGTAAATGAAACCTACTGCCAAAAATAAACCTCAGAGAGCTTTTCCAACAAGTCAGTGGTTGAAATATTTTAAAGTAGAGCACACCAAGACCTTAATCACACTTGGCATAACAAGTTTTTGAATTTTTGGTGCTTGTTTATATACATAAATGTTTGATAAATGCTATTATGACAAAATTTGATCTATGACTATCTTTCATTATTGGCTATTAGTAAAGTAATAGAGGAGATAACTAAGTTCACATGTTTTAAACTTCACAATGGCTACAATTATTTGCAAAAAGAAAGTAAGAATTTTACACAAAGAGTTAAGGTGAATGTGCAAAAGTTAGCTCCTGAAATTTAAATTCATTTTATATATATAGTTCTGCAAAATTAATTTGAGCAAAGGGACTCAGAAGTCACTGATAGTTTTCCATGTTTGCAGGAACTGGAAGTATTACAATTTCGCTCTAATATAAAATTCTAATTTTTTTAATATACTGGTAAAACTTTTAAGCCAGAACAAGTGACATGTTTAAGTGACTCTGCTTTTATACTCTGCTAAATGATGCATTTGATTTTAGATTATTACTTAGTGAACACTAGAATTTGTCAACAGTAGTGTGCAATGCTATATTAAGTTTGTTCTAACTATTCTCAGTGGGATTGCTCTTGCCTATAATCTGAATTTTATTTTATATAATTTCAGTCCTAAAATATACTTATTAAAATTGCATGTACCATATGCTACGGAGAAATATTTTCCCTCTTATTTCTAGAACTAAATCTTGTAAATGCTCTATTTTTCCATACTTATGAATATTCAAATACTTATACAGCCCCTTCAAGAATATTTTCCAGTTTTCATGTGAATATTTTATGACTTTATTTTTTTAAAAAAAGTCCTTTATTTTCGCCACTATATCCAAGCTGAATGAAGTGAATAGGAAACTGAATTGCTTTTAACAATGAATTTTAGCATCATATGGCCTTCTATTATCATGAAAAATAAGTAGTGGTGGGAAATTACAAATCTAGTATGAAGTAAGAAACTGTGCACTATCTAAAATATAGTGTATTCCACTGCTTTTATGCTAAGATTATTTGTGTCTTGTAAGTAAAGTTACATCCTTGCTTAAACTCACCAGGCAAAAAGCAATTGTCATTCAAAGAATCCATGTTTCCATATTTGGATTAAACAGTATTTCTATATCTAAAAGTTTGAGAATTCTTCAGGAAATTTTTGGAACTTGTGCCATTTTTAGGATAAAAGCGTTTTGGAATTTATGTGGCTTAACCTAATGATTTCATAGAAATGCAGCAGTAAACCAGAGAATTACAATGTCCAAATATTTACTGGTATTTTCAAATAAGTTCATGTCTTCAGGGAATAGACCTGAATGTGATAAAAAGTAATAAATAGAACTTTATCACCATATCAAATATCCTCATGTACTCCCCCAATCACCATTTAATGAAAGGATATCACTTCTATAATTTCAAACACTACAGATAGGTGTTACCTAATGGATCATGTGACCCGTGTTATTTTTTTGTAGTTCCTACTTGATGATATAGACTTTTTTTGAGAGTTTCATCAATATAATACAGTCGATTCTCAATTCTGTATAATATTCTATTGCATAAATATCTTTTGTTTTTTTCTTGGATCCTTGATAAAATTGTGAGGAATTTCAAGGGTTTTTTTTTGTTTTGTTTTGCAGGAGTGTAGAGTATCAGGGATTGAACTTGGGAACTAGACCATTAAGCCACATCCCCAGTCCTACTTTTTTTTTTTTTTTTTTTTTTTTTTTTTTGTATTTTGTTTAGAGAAAGGGTCTCATTGAGTTGCTTAGCACGTCACTTTTGCTGAGGTTTGCTTTGTACTTGGAATCTTTCTGTCTCAGCCTCCCAAGCAGCTGGGATTAAAACGTGGGCCACTGTGCCAGGTGAATTTCAAGGTTTGGCTATTATAAATTCTGATTTGAAGAAACCCTCGTCTGTGGATTTATATGCATGCAGCATATGTTTGGAGGGCATTTATCAGGATGAGAACAGTGAGTCTTAGATATTTAATTGTTCAATTTTAGTTGTTATTGCTACTAATTTTAATGTTCTATTACAGCAGTAATAGATTATTCAAACTGAAAAATAAAATGTTCAAATACTGAAGAGACACTTCACTGGAGAAGATAGCCAATTGAAAATTAAATGAAAATTCTCAATTTCATTACAATCAGAGTAATGCAAATTGAATATCCAAGGTAATACTAACATATGCCAAGTAGAAGGGTAAATTAACAAGGACATTGCAAAATAATAGCAAAGATTATAGAATAACAGTCTGCAAATGGGAGTGTAAATTGGAACATACAATTTGGGAAATCATTTGACAAATCTGATAAAATTCAACAAATATTTGATACTCTCTCATGGTTTTGAGCTTTAGGAGGTCTTATTAAAGAAGTCAAAATCTGCACTGAGTTGGTGTGGGTTGGAGTGTTGAAAATATGTGTGTATATATGTAAATTTATATATATATAAAGCATTGGCAACATTTCTGGTCCAATTACTAGTTCTTTGATTTATTTTGAGCTGACTTTTGTGCAGGGTTAAAGATAGGGATCTACTTTCATTTTTTTACATATGGCTATTCAATTTTCCCAGAATCATTTGTGTAAAGGCTGCCTTTTTTCCAACATTTGTTTTTGATCACTCTGCCATCAACAGATGATTGGTTAAGAAAATGTGGTACATATATACAATGGAGTTTTACTCAGCCATAAGAAGGAATTTAATTATGTCATTTTCGGGGTAAACGCAACGAAGTGGAGAACATAATACTAAGTCTTAAAAGAAGCCAGACTCAGAAAGTGAAGGGTCAATGTTTTCCCTCAAATCCAGAAACTAGAGCAAAATAAGGGGAAAAAAAGATGAAAGAAATCCCAAGAACATAGAAGGAAGACCAGTTGAGTAGAGGAAGGGGATTGATGAGAGGAAGGAGGAAGAGGAAAACAGAGGAGCAGTGGAATGAAATGAACTAAATTATACGATGTATATATATGAATATACCACAGTGAATTTCACCTTTATGTAGAGCTATAAAGCACCAATTAAAAATAATAAATAGATAGAAGAAAAGTTGAGTAGAGGAAGGGGATGGGGAGGGAGAACAGGGAAGAGAAAAAGGAAGTATTGTGGACTAAAACAAAGCAAATTATATTCCATGCATGTATGATTATGTCAAAATTAAACATAATAATATCTACAATTATAATGCACTAATAAAAACATTTTTAGAAATTCAACACATATTTTATTCACATCAGTTTCACTTTTAGAAATATTCTGAACAGAAAGCAGTGCATATGTTCACTAAAAATTATTCATCAAAAATATGTAAAAGTATTAAGCATAATATCTCTAAAATGAAAATACATTACTTTTCAACAGTAAAATGAATAAAGGATACTATTACTATATAACAGAAAAATATACAGCCATGAAAATAAAAAAAATCTCACAACTGTGCATTCAACCACAAAGATCAATTTTGCAGATTGAGAAGTTGAGTTCAAGAAAGAAAGTAAGCAAAATACTTGTCATATCTTATGATTTATAGAAATTACAAACAAGGCAACAAATAAGTTACATTAGAAATAGGAGAGTGCTTAATTTAGGTAGAATACTATTAATTGGGGGAATACTGTGCATAGACACTGGAGTTCTGTTAATAACGTTTAAAAACATGAATTTGTCACTTTTGTTCAAGAACTATCAGAACTGGCAATTTTCTGCAGTTCAACCTTTAAATTTAATATCTAGATCTTTTTTACATGGGCATATTTTCTTTGAGTGAATACATGCAACTGTATGTATATCTACATACTCCATAAAAATTTAATTGGGATAAGAGAACAAAATTAAAAAAACATATTGACTCATAAAACTAGAACAAAACTTATCAACACACAAGAGAAATAGTAGCACTGTACCCAAGAAACTGCTCAGAGTTTGGCTCAGCTATTCAGATAGGACAGACAGGAAAAATAAAAGCTAAGATTAAAAGTGGAGGTCTTATTTAAAAACCTATATGGATATAACCCTATCAACTGGTATCTGAATCTCCCTGTCCCATTCTGTAGACAAGCAAGTATTTCTGAGCAAGTATTCTTAAATACTTGATAGAAAATACTAAGGGAGAAATTTCTGATGTTTTTGAATGCATATGAGAAGAAAAGAATAAATTTTAGGGAGCTCTTTTTAGGAAAATTATAGTTTAAATATATTGAATAAAGCATATATTTGAAATTGTATTTAATAATCACATGTCTATTTAAATTAGACATGTCCTATGTATATTGATTGATGTAATTAATTTATTAAGATAAATGTATTTGAGTTCTCATAATTTTTAAGACCATTTGTTATTGGAAATGATATAAAATAATGAATGTATTCCATTTTGTGCATACTAAGGAAGGTTCTAAAAATTGAAAAGAAAGAAAAGTACAGCGTATATTAGAAGTTCACCCTAATTCAATGATGCAATGAATGCCGAATTCAAAGTCTGGCTCATAATTTAATTATCAACAAATTCAGAAGAAAGTCTCTTGAGCCTAGACAATGTAATAATAAAAACACAAAATCTAATTTAATAGCCAGTATATTTTGTGATTAATCCTTTGTAGCAATCACTCAGGTCTCTTTCACATTACCAAAAGCTTGGTACTACTTACTCCTGTGTCTTCTGACTTCCCTGTCGGCCTGTCTTTGCTTTTACAATTTTTTTAAAATCAGTCTCACATCAATTTCAACACAAGACACCACACTTCTAAGTTTCATTAAAGTTTTACCTTAGGTAAAAATGGGAGATTCAGCTTTAAAATCCCTCTTAGGTATCTATGTTGCTGTTCGCCCAACTCAGCCACTTTTCAGAATCACTGCTTTTCTTTTCTATGATCTTTCTTTTCCAAATGTGCTTAGTCTGGACAAATCTTTTTTACTCAATTTTTTATTCAATTATATTTTGATTACATGAAATACTATTTCATTGCCCCAGTCTTCACTACAGAGCTCACAAACTTGAGCCCATTAAATTTTTCAATATTAAAAACAATAAAACGAAAGATGATCTTGGGTAAAGGTTGTAACATACTTGCACACAAATATAAATACATGCACATACCTCTATTTTTCATTTTTTCTTTTTTTTCTCTCTCCCCCTTACATAGTAGGAGGCATTTACACACACACACACACACACACACACACACACACACATACACACACCCCTGCCTCTCTAATTGGTTTTTTAATTAGCAGACCCACTTTTTCTGCTTCAAGTAATCATAACACTTATAGTAGTCAATAAAGTCTTTTCCTGTTATTTCAGTTCATCTGCAGGAAGACAAGCACTCAAGAGACACTTGTAGAAAGATCTTTGCACTCCCACTCATTTCTTCTCTATTTGTGAGAGAGAAGACTACCATCTCTACTCTCAGTACATGGAATTAATTTTGACTCTGATGTTAGTCTTTTTCTTATTCACTTTCTCTTCCAATCAACTTGTCATTATGTAAAAAAAGTTATCTAATTTTTTATAACACCATTGGCAAAGACCTCTCTTAAAGGTAGTATTTGCCAACATACCTATTATTTTTTTTTATTGTAAACAAATGGGATACATGTTGTTTCTCTGTTTGTACATGGAGTAAAGGCACACCATTTGTGTAATCATAAATTTACATAGGGTAATGTTGTTTGATTTATTCTGTTATTTTTTTTCCCTTCCTCCTCACACCTCTTTTCCCTCTATACAGTCCTTCCTTCCTCCATTCTTGCCTCCCTCCCACTCCATTATGTGTCATCATCTGCTTATCAGCGAGATCATTCGTCCTTTGGTTTTTTGAGATTGGCTTATCTCACTTAGCATGATATTCTCCAATTTCATCCATTTGTCTGCAAATGTCATAATTTTATTATTCTTTATGGCTGAGCAATATTCCATTTTTATATATATATATATAATTCCAGATGAATTTCATATATATATATACATACACACACACACACACACCACAGTTTCTTTATCCATTCATCAATTGAAGAGCATCTAG
The DNA here is from genome assembly GCF_902686445.1 of Sciurus carolinensis. Classification (NCBI taxonomy): domain Eukaryota; kingdom Metazoa; phylum Chordata; class Mammalia; order Rodentia; family Sciuridae; genus Sciurus; species Sciurus carolinensis. The sequence goes on along the minus strand of NC_062217.1, from coordinate 57,171,405 downwards.
GTTGGTTCCACAATCTGGCTATGGTGAATTGAGCAAACTATGAACATTGATGTGGCTGTATCTCTGTAGTATGCTGATTTTAAGTCCTTTGGGTATAGGCTGAGGTGTGGGATAGCTGGGTCAAATGGTTGGTTCCATTCCAAGTTTTCTTAGGAATCTCCATACTGCTTTCCAGAGTGGCTGCACTAATTTGCAGTCCCACCAGCAATGTATGGGTATACCTTTTTCCCCACATCCTCACCAACACATATTGTTGCTTGTATTCTTGATAATCGCCATTCTAATTGGAGTGAGATGGAATCTTAGGGTAGTTTTGATTTGCAGTTCTCTTATTACTAGAGATATTGAACATTTTTTCATATATCTGTTGATTGCTTGTACATCTTCTTCTGTGAAGTGTCTGTTCATTTCCTTAGCCCTTTTGTTGGTGGATTATTTGTATTCTTGGTGTAGAGTTTTTTGAGTTCTTTATATACTCCGGAAATCAGAGCTCTATCTGACGTATCAGTAGCAAAGATTTTCTCCCACTCTGTAGGCTCTCTCTTCACATTGCTGATAGTTTCCTTTGCTAAGAGAAAGCTATTTAGTTTGAATCTATCCCAGTTAATGATTCTTGCTTTTATTTCTTGTGCTATGGGAGTCCTGTTATGAAGTCTGATCCTAGGCCGACATGTTGAAGATTAGGATATACATTTTCTTCTCTAAGATGAAGGGTCTCCATTCTGATTCCAAGGTCCTTGATCCATTTTGAGTTGAGTTTTGTGCAGGGTGAGAGTTAGGGGTTTAGTTTCTTTCTGTTGCATATGGATTTCCAGCACCATTTGTTGAAGAGGCTCCCTTTTCTCCATTGCATATTTTTGGCACCTTTGTCTAGTATGAGAAATTGTATTTATTTGGGTTGTATCCGTGTCCTCTATTCTGTACCATTGATCTACCTGTCTATATTGGTACCAATACCATGCCATTTTTGTACTATGCTTTGTAGTGTAGCTGAAGGTCTGGTATTGCGATACCCACTGCTTCACTCTTTCTGCTAAGGATTGCTTTAACTATCTGGGTTTCTTATTCTTCCAGATGAATTTCATGATTGCTTCCTTGATTTATGTAAGGTACGTCATTGGGATTTCAATTGGAATTGCATTGAATCTGCATAGAACTTTGGTAGTATGACCATTTTGACAATATTAATTCTGCTATCCAAGAACATGGGAGATCTTTCCATCTTCTAAGGTTTTCTTTAATTTCTTTCTTTAGTGTTCTGTAGTTCTCATTATAGATGTCTTTCACCTCTTTGTTAGATTGATTCCCAAGTATTTTATTTTATTTTTTTTTTGAGGCTATTGTGAATGGGGTAGTTTTCCTAATTTCTCTTTCTGAAGATTCAGCACTTATGTATAAAAATGCATTAGACTTATGAGCATTGATATCCTGCTACTTTACTGAATCACTTGTGAGTTCTAAAAGTTTTCTGGTGGAATTTTATGGTTCCTCTAAATATATAATCATGTCATCAGCAAATAGGGATAGTTTGAGTTCTTCTTTCCTATTTGTATCCATTTAATTTATTTTGTCTGTCTAATTGCTCTGGCTAGAGTTTCAAGGACAATGTCGAATAGAAGTGATGAAAGAGGGCATCCTTGCCTTGTTCCAGTTTTGAGGGGGAATGCTTTCAGTTTTTCACCATGTAGAATGATAGTAGCCATAGGCTTACCATAGATGGCCTTTACAATGTTAAGGAATGTTCCAACTATCCCTATTTTTTCCAGTGTTTTGAGCTTGAAGGGGTGCTGTATTTTATCAAATGCTTTTTCTGCATCTATTGAAATAATCATGTAATTCTTGACTTAAAGTCTGTTGATATGATGAATGACACGTTGATTTCTGGATGTTCACCCAACGTTGCATCCCTGGGATAAAACCACTTGATTGTGGTGCACTATCTTTTTTAATACATTTTTGTATGTGATTTGCTAAAATTTTGTTGAGAATTTTTGTGTCGATGTTCATTAAGGATATTGGTCTGAAATTTCTTTCCTCAATGTTTCTCTGTCTGGTTTAGGTATCAGGGTGATATTGGCTTCATAGAATGAGTTTGGGAGGGTTCCCTCCTCTTCTATTTCATGGAATACTTTAAGGATTTTGGTATGAGCTTCTTCTTTAAAGGTTTTGTAGAACTCAGCTGAGAACCCGTGTGGTCCGGGACTTTTCTTTGTTGGTAGGCTTTTGATGACTTCTTCTATTTCATTACTTGAAATAGATCTAGTTAAGTTGTGTATGTCTTCCTGCTTAAGTTTAGGTAATTCATATGTCTCTAGAAACTTGATGATGTCTTCGAGTTTTTCTGTTATGTTGGAGTACAGATTTTCAAAATAGCTTCTAATTATGTTTTGTATTTCACTCATGTCTGCAGTGATATTTCCTGTTCATTCCAATCTCTCTCTTTCTCTTTGTTAGTGTGGCTAAGGGTTTATCAATTTTGTTTATTTTTTCAAAGAACTAACTCTTTATTTTGTTAATTTTTTTTCTACTGTTTATTTTGTTTCAATTTCATTGATTTCAGCTCTGATTTTAACTATTTCCTGTCTTCTACTAATTTGGAGTTGGTCAGTTCTTCTTTTTCTAGGCCTTTGAGCTGAAGTGTTAAGTCGTTTATTTGTTGATTTTTTTCTTCTTTTGTTAAATGCGCCCCATGAAATAAATCTTCCTCTAAGTATTGCTTTCATAGTGTCCCAGAGATTTTGATATGATGTGTCTTTGTTCTCTTTTATTTCTAAGAATTTATTTCCCTCCTGATGTCTTCTGTTGACCATTCATCCTATAATAGCATATTATCTAATCTCCAGGTATTGGTGAAGTTTCTGTTTTTTATTTGTCATTTATTTCTAATTCAATCCATTATGATCTGATAGAATACCAGGTAGTATATCTTCTTGTATTTGCTAACATTAGCTTTGTGTCATAAAATATGGTCTATTTTACATATAGGGGAAGACCAATACGGATAGCAACCAACTTCTCAACCCAGACTCTAAAAGCTAGAAAGGCCTGGACCAACATAGTTCAAGCTCTGAAAGAACATGGTTGCCAACCAAGAATCCTATACCCAGCAAAACTAACCTTCAGATTTGAAGATGAAATAAAATCCTTTCATGATAAACAAAATTTAAAAGAATTTACAAATAGAAAGCCTGCATTACAGAATGTTCTCAACAAAATAATCCATGAGGAGGAAATGAAAAACAACAATGTAGGTCAGCAAAGGGAGGAACTACCTTAGAGGAAAATCACTCAAAGAAGAAATCAAGCAACATAAAAACCAAAAATAAGCCAAATGACTGAGAATACAAATAATATCTCAATAATAACCCTGAACATTAATGGCCTAAACTCATCAATCAAAAGACATAGACTGGCAGAATGGATGAAAAGAAAGACCCAACAATATGCTGCCTGCAAAAGACTCATCTCATAGAAAAAGACATCCACAGACTATAGGTGAAAGGATGGGAAAAAACCTACCACACACATGGACTTAGTAAAAAAGTTTGGGTTTCCATCCTTATATCAGATAACGTGGACTTCAAGCCAAAGTTAGTCATAAGGGATAAAGAAGGACATTTCATACTGCTTAAGGGAAACATAAATCAGGAAGACATAACGATAGTAAATATTTATGCCCCAAACAATAGTGCATCCCTCTACATTAAACAAATCCTTCTCAATTTCAGGAATCACATAGACCACAACACAATAATTCTGGATGACTTTAATGCACCGCTGTCACCACTAGATACATCTTCCAAACAAAATCCAACCAAAGAAACCATAGAACTCAATAACACAGTCAATAAACTAGACTTAATAGACATATATAGAATATTCCATCCATCAACAAGTGGATTCACTTTCTTCTCAGCAGCACATGGAACCTTCTAGAAAATAAACCATATGTTATGCCACAAAGCAGCCCTTAGGAAATGCAAAAAAATAGAGATACTGCCTTGTGTTCTATCAGATCATAATGGACTGAGAATAGAAATCAATGACAAAATAAAAAACAGAAATTACTCCAATACCTGGAGGCTAAATAATATGCTATTGAATGAAACATGGATAACAAAAAAACATCAGGGAGGAGATTAAAGAATTCTTAGAGGTCATTGAGAACAACGATACAACATATCAAAATCTCTGGGACACAATGAAAGTGGTAGTAAGAGGAAAATTCACTACGTGGAGTGCATTCCAGAAAAGAATGAAAAGTCAACAATTAAATGGCCTAACAATACAGCTCAAAGCTCTGGAAAGAGAAGAACAGAATAACAGCAAAAGTAGAAGAAGACAGGAAATAATTAAAATCAGAGCTGAAATCAATGAAATTGAAACAAAAGAAACTATTCAAAAAATTGACAAAACAAAAAGTTGGTTCTTTGAGAAAGTAAACAAAATAGACAAACCCTTAGCCACACTAACAAAGAGAAGGAGAAGACTCAAATTACTAAAATACATGATGCAAAAGGAAATATCATGACAGACATCACTGAGATACAGATCATAATGAGAAGCTACTTTGAAAATCTGTATTCCAACAAAATAGAAACTACTGAAGACAATGACAAATTTCTAGAGACATATGCTCCTCCCAAACTGAACCAGGAGGACATACACAATTAAAACAGATCAATATAAGCAATGAAATAGAAGAAGCCATTAAAAATCTACCATCCAAGAAAAGCCCAGGACCAGACGGATTCTCAGCTGCGTTCTACAAGACCTTCAAAGAAGAACTCATTCCAATACTTCTCAAAGTATTCCAGGAAATAGAAAAGGAAGGTACCCTACCGAACTCATTCTATGAAGCTAATATCACCCGCATATCTAAACCAGGAAAAGACACATCAAAGAAAGAAAATTTTAGACCAATATCTTTGATGAATATAGATGCAAATATACTTAACAAAATATTGGCAAACCATATCCAAAAACATATTAAGAAAATTGTGCACCACGATCAAGTTCATCCCTGGAATGCAAGGATGGTTCAACATTTGTAAATCAATAAACGTAATCCATCATGTCAATAGACTTAAGGATAAGAACAATATGGTTATTTCAATTGATGCAGAAAAAACATTCGACAAAATACAAAACCCCTTCATGATCAAAACAATAGAAATAATAGGGATAGTAGGAACATACCTGAACATTGTAAAGGCTATTTATGCTAAGCCCATGGCCAACATCATTCTTAATGGAGAAAAACTGAAACCATTCCCTTTAAAAACGGGATGTCCTCTTTCACCACTGCTATTCACCATTGTCCTTGAAACTCTAGCCAGAGCAATTAGGCAGACCAAAGAAATTAAAGAGATATGAATAGAAAAAGAGGAACTTAAGCTGTCACTATTTGCTGATGACATGATTCTCTATTTAGAGGATCCAAAACCTCCTCCAGAAAACTTCTAGATCTCATCAATGAATTCAGCAAAATAGCAGGCTATAAAATCAACACACCTAAATCTAAAGCATTTTTGTACACAAGAGACGAAACAGCTGAAAGGGAAATGAGGAAACAACCTCATTTTCAATAGCCTAAAAAAAATAAATACTTGGGAATCAATCTAACCAAAGAGGTAAAAGATCTCTACAATGAAAACTACAAACATTGAAGAAAGAAATTAAGGAAGACGTTAGAAGATGGAAAGATCTCCCATGTTCTTGGATAGGCAGTATTAATATTGTCAAAATAGCCATACTACCCAAAGTGGTATACAGATTCAATGCAATTCCATTTAAAATCCAAATGACATACCTTACAGAAATAGAGCAAGCAGTCATGAAATTCATCTGGAAGAATAAGAAATCCAGAATAGCTAAGGCAATCCTTAACAGGAAGAATGAAACAGAGGCTATCGCAATACCAGAACTTCAACTATACTACAAAGCAATAGTAACAAAAACGGCATGGTATTGGCACCAAAATAGACAGGTAGATCAATGGTACAGAATAGAGGACATGGACACAAACTCAAATAAATACAATTTTCTCATACTAGACAAAGGTGCCAAAAATATGCAATGGAGAAAAGGTAGCCTCTTCAACAAATGGTGCTAGGAAAACTGGAAATCCATATGCAACAGAATGAAATTAAACCCCTATCTCTCACCCTCCACAAAAATCAACTCACAATGGATCAAGGACCTTGAAATAAGACCAGAGACCCTGCATCTTATAGAAGAAAAGTAAGTCCAAATCTTCAACTTGTTGGCTTAGGAACAGACTTCATAACAGGACTCTCATAGCACAAGAAATAAAAGCAAGAATCAATAACTGGGATAGATTCAAACTAAATAGCTTTCTCTCAGCAAAGGAAACTATCAGCAATGTGAAGAGAGAGCCTACAGAGTGTGAGAATATCTTTGCCACTCATCCTTCAGATAGAACGCTAATTTCCAGAATATATAAAGAACTCAAAAAACTCTACACGAAGAATACAAATAACCCAATCAACAAATGGGCTAAGGATATGAACAGACACTTCACAGAAGATGTACAAGCAATCAACAGATATATGAAAAAATGTTCAACATCTCTAGTAATAAGAGAAATGCAAATCAAAACTACACTAAGATTTCATCCCACCCCCATTAGAATGGCTATTATTAAGAATACAAGCAACAATATGTGTTGGAGAGGATGTGGGGAAACAGGTATACTCATTCATTACTGGTAGGGCTGCAAATTAGTGCAGCCACTCTGGAAAGCAGTGTGGAGATTCCTTAGAAAACTTGGAATGGACCTATCATTTGACCCAGCTATCCCACACCTCAGCCTATACCCAAAGGACTTAAAATCAGCATACTACAGAGATACAGCCACATCAATGTTCATAGCTGCTCAATTCACAATATCCATACTTTGGAACCAACCTAGATGCCCTTGGATTGATGAATGGATAAAGAAACTGTGGTATATATATATATATATATATATATATATATATATATATACACACAATGGAATATTACTCAGCTATAACGAATAATAAGTGGATGATGACACATAATGGGGGGGGTGGGAGGTGTTAGTGTTAGGGTTAGAGTTAGGGTTAGGGAGGGGGGCAAGAATGGAGGAAGGAAGGACTGTATAGAGGGAAAAGAGGGGTGGGAGGGGTGGGGGGGGAAGGGGAAAAAAATAACAGAATGAATCAAACAACATTACCCTATGTAAATTTATGATTACACAATGGTATGCCTTACGCCATGTACAAACAGAGAAACAAACATGTATCCCATTTGTTTACAATAATAAAAAAAGAATAATAAAATTATGGCATTTTCAGGCAAATCAATGAAATTGGAGAATATCATGCTAAGTGAGATAAGTCAATCTAAAAAATCCAAAAGAGGAATGATCCTCACTGATAAGTGGATGATGACACATAATGGGGGGTTGGAGGGGGGCAAGAATGGAGGAAGGAGGGACTGTATAGAGGGAAAAGAGTGGTGGGAGGGTGGGAGGGAAGGAAAAAGCTAGTGGAATGGATCAAACATCATTACTCTATGTAAATGTATAAATATGCAAATGGTATGCTGTTACTCCATGTACAAACAGAAACAATATGTATCCCATTTGTTTACAATAAAATAAATTAAAAAAAAAAACTTCTTCAAAAAAAATATGGTCTATTTTAGTGAAGGATCCATGTGCTGCTGAGAAGAAAGTGTATTTGCTCTTTGTTGATGGTATATTCTATATATGTCCGTTAAGTCTAAATTGTTGATTGTTTTATTGAGATCTATGCTTTCTTTATTCAATTTTTGTTTGGAGGATCTGTCCCGTGATGAGAGACGTGTGTTAAAATCATGTAGTATTGTTGTGTTGTTGTCTATTTTATTTCTTGAATTGAGAAGGATTTGTTTGACTTACATGAATGAGCCAATGTTTGAGGCATAGATATTTATGATTATTATGTCTTGCTGATTTATGCTTCCCTTAAGCAGTATGAAATGTCCTTCTTTATCCCTTCTGACTAACTTTGGCTTGAAGTCCACATTATCTGAAATGAGGATGGATACTCCAGCTTTTTTGCTGTGTTCATGTACATGAGATGTTTTTTCCCCATCTTTTCACCTTTAGTCTGTGTGTATCTCTTTCTATGAGATGAGTCTCTTGCAGACAGCATATTGTTGGATTTTTCATTTTAATCCAATCTGCTAGTCTACGTCTTTTGCTTGATGAGTTCAGGCCATTAACATTCAGGGTTATTATTGTGATATGATTTGTATTCCCAGTCATTTGACTCATTTTTGTTTTTTGACATGACTGCGTTTCTCCTTTATTAGACTATTCCTTTAGGCTAGTTCCTCCCTTTGCTGATTTGCATCATTGTTTTTCATCTCTTCCTCATGGAATATTTTGCTGAGAATGTTCTGTAATGCCACTTTCTTTTTGCAAATTCTTTTAGCTTTTGCTTATCATTGAAGGATTTTTTTCATCATCAAATCTGAAGGTAAGTTTTGCTGGGTATAAGATTCTTGGTTGGCATCTGTTTTCTTTCAGGGCTTGGTAAAAGTTGTTCCAGTCCCTTCTAGCTTTTAGGGTCTGGATTGAAAAATCTGCTGATATTGTTATTGGTTTCCCCCTGAATGTAATTTGATTCTTTTCTCTCTCAGCCTTTAATATTCTGTCTTTATTTTGTGTGTTAGCTATTTTCATAATAATGTGCCTTGGTGTGGGTGTGTTGTAATTTTATGTATTTGGAGTCCTATAAGCCTCTTATACTTGATTTTCCATTTCATTCTTCAGATTTGGGAAATTTTCTGATATTATTTCATTAAATAGATTATTCATTCCTTTGGTTTGTTTCTCTGTGCCTTCCTCAATCCCAATAATACTTAAATTTGACCTTTTCATGATATCCCATAATTCTTGTAGGTTCTGTTCATGATTTCTTACCATCTCTCTGTTTGGTCAATTTTGTTTTCAAGATTAAATATTTTGTCTTTGATATCTGAGGTTCTGTCTTCCAGGTGTTCTATTCTATTGGTTATGCTTTCTTTCTTTTTTTTTTTTATTATTGTATACAAATGGGATACATGTTGTTTCTCTATTTGTACATGGAGTCAAGGCATACCATTTGTGTAATCATACATTTACATAGGGCAATGATGTTTGATTCATTATTTTTTTCCCTTCCCCCCCACCCCTCCCACCTCTCCCACCCCTCTTTCCCCTCTATACAGTCCTTCTTTCCTTCATTCTTACCACACTCCTTATCCCTAACCCTAAACATAACCCTAAACCTAAAGCTAACCCCTCCCACCCCCCATTATATGTCCTCATTCGCTTATCAGCGAGATCATTTGTCCTTTGGTTTTTTGAGATTGGTTTATCTCACTTAGCATGATATTCTCCAATTTCATCCATTTGCCTGCAAATGCCATAATTTTATCATTCTTCATTGTGGAGTAATATTCCATTGTATATATATGCCACAGTTTCTTTATCCATTCACCAACTGAAGGGCATCTAGGTTGGTTCCACACTCTGGCTATGGTGAATTGAGCAGCAATGAACATTGATGTGGCTGTATCTCTGTAGTATGCTGATTTTAAGTCCTTTGGGTATAGGCCAAGGAGTGGGATAGCTGGGTCAAATGGTGTTTCCATTTCCAAGCTTTCTGAGGAATCTCCATACTGCTTTCCAGAGTGGCTGCACTAATTTGCAACCCAGATTCAAACTAAAAAGCTTTCTCTCAGCAAAGGAAACTATCAGCAATGTGAAGAGAGAGCCTACAGAGTGGGAGAATATCTTGCAAACCATACCTCAGATAGAGCGCTAATTTCCAGAATCTATAAAGAACTCAAAAAACTCTACACCAAGAATAAAAATAATCCAATCAACAAATGGACTAAGGAATATGAACAGACACTTCACAGAAGAAGATGTACAAGCAATCAACAGATATATGAAAAAATGTTCAACATCCCTGGTAATAAGGGAAATGCAAATCAAAACTACCCTAAGATTTCATCTCACCCCAATTAGAATGGTGATTATCAAGAATACAAGCAACAATAGGTGTTGGCGAGGATGTGGTGAAAAAGGAACACTCATACATATTGGTTATGCTTTTTATAGAATTTTTAATTTGGTTTATTATTTCCTTCATTTCAGGCATTTCTGTTTGTTTATTTTTCAGTATCTCTAACTCTTTATTGAAATGATCTTTTGCTTCCCATATTTGTTCTTTTAAATGTCAATTGGTGCAATCATTTAATGCTTGTATTTGCTCTTTCATCTCATCTTTCAATGCCTGCATTTGCTCCTTCATCTCATTGTTTGCTTCCCTGATCATTTTAATTATGTACATTCTGAACTCCCTTTCTGACATTTCTTCTGCTATGCTGTCATTGGGTTTTATTGATATAGCATCTAGGTTTGTTTGGGACATTTTCTTCCCTTCTTTTCTCATATTGGCCAGATATCAGTGGGACTCTGAGATATTGCAGATTTCCTCTACTGGTTTACATTGTCCTGGTAGATTTCCAGTATATCACCTCCAGCTTTTCAGTAGCTTGAAGTCTTGGAGGAACTGATAATGCAGTGCTTTCAAAGAATTTGCCCCTAGCCTGCTGCTGGGTCCAGGCTGTGGGCTGGCTCTACATGGAAAACCTCTCACTGGGCAGGCCTGCTCCGAGAAGCTGGCTGTGGACCGGGCCTGCCGCTGGAAGGCGTCGGACTGCTTGGGGGAAGTCACTTGCTGCCCTGCCCTGTCCAAGAAGCTGCCTACTGTCCCGGCCTGCCACCCGGGCCAAGCTTCATCCAGTGGGAGAGACTCACCCAGGGGCTCTGTGTTGGTCAGAGTCTCTCAATACCTCCCCTTCTTGAATCCTGAGTTCTGCAGCGATGGTCACCCTCTAGACCATCATCTTGGATCTCCATACCTATTATTAAATACATTGACATTATAGTACATATCCATATTCATTCATGACCTATGTCCTTATCTATGTGTGATGTTCTCAAATTTGCATATATTACAGTTTATAAACATAATTTATTTCAATTTATTTTTTTAGCATCACTATATCACATACAAATGATATATTTTGGATAGTTTTCCAGTTAAAATTATCCTTGAGCATTTTATAAATATATAGTTTTCAAAATGCTATCACGCAGTTGTTCAAAACCATAGAGTTGTCAGTAGACTTTTAAGTTTAACATGTAAATTCTTGATAAGACTGATCCTTTTTTATTTGTTGTATGTATCTTATGAACTGAATTTTTGTAACCATTCCCCAAAATTTTTATCTTGAGACCTAGATACCAATGTGATTATACTAAGAGGTGGCCTGTGGGAGAGGATTAGGCCTTGGAGTGGAGCCCTATGAATGGGACTAGGTCCCTTTTAAAAGAGACACCAGAAGCATCCCTCATCCTACCCACCCTTTGATGACATAGTGATAAGACAGGTATCAGCCCCAAAGTGGGCCCTCACTGCACTAACACTCTGACCTCAGGCAGCTTCCAGAACTCTAAGAAATACACTCCTGTTTGTAATAACCAGGCTAAGGCATTTTAGCTATAGCAACCCAAAGAAATATACAGATAATATAGTATTTAAAAAATATTTCCTTCAAATACCAGAAATTATTCTTCTGTAATTTCTAAATCCAAAACACCACTTTTAAAAAATTTTGACATTTAACTGCTATGTACTTCCTTTAATATACCATATTTTGTACACATTTTAAAATATGCATACTCTATTCCATTTATTTTCAGAATATGCTATAGGTCTTTTTTTTTTTTAAACTTTGCAGTTCCATGTCTGAGCTCATTTCTATTTTGAAATGAGTAAAAGTATATTTTTTTAAAGGGCAATTCTGCCATTGCCATTTCATAGCCTAAGGTATGAAAACTATGTAAGTGCTCATAAAATTCTGTAAAGAAATGAAACTTCCTTGTAAATCAGTTTTAAAGTGAGTTCTCTTATTCTTGATGAATAAGAATGTGCTTGACCTTGAGATCCTTGCAAGCTGAGGAGTTAGAAGCAGTCTTATCTTGCTCCTGACCACACAGTTTAGTTTATAAACTTGTTTCTCTCATCATTTCAAAAAGTATCAAAAACTGTATTTCAATTTCTTTAGATTTTTTTGTTTTCATATATTTCTATTATATATTGTTATTTCCATACATATTACGGAAATCTGTATAAACATTGATACACTAGAACTTGATACTGTAAGATTTTAAGTATTCTGATAATTTTATAATGAAATTATACTACATTAAAAAACAGTTAAGCAATCTGGGTATTTTCTTTATCTACTTTGGAAACCATTAAAACATAGGAAATTTAATTACTGAGTTTAAGATAATCATAAAGTGTATTACCCAGAAAAATTAAGTATTGATATTGAGAGTTAACCCTTTAGGTACATGATCATCTTGTCAAATAGAATCTGTTACTTCCTTAACAAAAGACTTTACCAAAAATCAGTGATATGTTTAAAAGCCCCTACAGTTGTAAGATATTGTGCTGAATTTTGCTATTCTACTTACTGGTTACTGAGTTTTAAAAAGCTATTTAACCTTTATGCTTCCATTTCTGTTTCATTACCTACAGCAAAATTTCCAACACATAACTGTTTATTTTTTTTCCCAAGACTGGTTAATAAGTATTTTTCACAATAAAAATGATCTCAGAGTTCTATAAGGAAGCAGAGAAGATACCTGACCTTTTTTGGACCTGTAATGGTTTAGCAACATCTCCTAAGCTTTCCCGAATGATCAGATTTTGATAGATTTACCCCTAAATTTTTAATTTCTTAAATTTAGAGGATAGTCCTTATTCTGATAAACTATTAACTTATTTGTGTAATGATTTAAACATAAAAATATGAGTTGGAGAATGTTGGATGTTTTACTCCTGTGTCTGATAGTATTTCCCCCCACATCTTTTAGGTTATGAATTAAGACTGATCTTTATCAAACAGAGTTTTTTTGGTTCTTCCAACAACCATTATCCTCCTATATTTGCTAGATACTGGACAGCTTATTGATTTTTCAAGTACTAAACTTGATTCTCCTAGTCTGCTCCTGTTACCTTATTATATTAGTGAGTATGATTTAATCTTATCTCCCAACACTACCACTAATATTTATACCATGAATAAAAAAATGCTTTAGGTAATAGGAGAATCATATTTGAAAAAGAAAAAATAAATGAAAACCCATCCTCTCAGGTGAATGGAAGAATTTCTAGACCCAGTCCACAGAAAAGAAAAAAAAAAAACCTTAATAAAATTTTTATTGAAGTTATGATTTATACTAATTTACTAATGGAATTTTGTCAGTGAAAAAAGGAAAACTAAAGTTTGTTTTCTGCTATTTTCCTTTTTATAAGAAAACAATGTCAGTGCATCCCTTGGAGCTTGAACTTAATATTTTGAAGATCATTTTTTTTTTAATCTCTTAGATCCTCAGAGCTTTTCAATGTTTTATCAAATGCTAGAAATTAAACAGTGGAAATACAAAATAAATTACCGAAATCTATAAGTCAAACTATGTGCTTCATCTGTTTTATTAGTCCTTATTAATGTAATAAAATGGGTAAAAGCTATAAATTAATAAAAGATATGAGAGTTTCAGTGAAGTAAGTCAGAGTCAGCAAATCAAGAGCTGAATGTTTTTCTCTTATGTGGAAGCTGTCACAAAAGGGGAGGAGGGAAGAAAGTGATAGATATAGAGATAGAGGAAAGATCAGTGGAATAGAAGAAACATTGGAGGGGAGGAGAATGGGAATTGGGAAGAAACTGCTGAATGAACGTGAAAAAAATATGCAATAGATGTGTATAAATACAACTCAGTGAGTTACTCCCTTATGGATAGCTATAAAGCACCAATTAAAAATAAAATAAGTGAGTGAAAAGAAGACCAGTAGAGTAAAGGAAGAGAAATAGGAAGAGGGAACTGAATTGGAGTAAATTAAATTCCATGTATATATTATTATGTCACAATGAGTCCAACTCTTACACATAACTATAAAGCACTAATAAAGACTAAAAACCATACATGAGTTTCTTTGTTCATCAAATTATAAGAAACTTATTCTCACCATCAGGGATAAAGACCTTTAATGTGGGGTTAGATCATCTAAATGTCATTAAAGAAAAGTATCATGACTGTAGGTGACACCTAAAAAAGAGAGAGGATTTGGAACACAGGAAATCAGAAACAAAATGATACAGGAACTTTGGGGAAAGAAGAGGGTGAATGGGAAGTGAATGTCTGGTTAAAGCTTGCAGGTCGAATTGACACACAAGAGAGGTAAAGAAAGAGTGTACTCGGACCTAAATCATCTGCCGTTAAATACCAATTATGCCATGTTCATTGAATCAACATGAACAAAGTGTTGGCTGGTAAATCCCTTCAGATATTGCAATGTGTCATTGTGTGAGATGTGAAGGACTTTCCTGAAAGTTTCCTCACCTAAATGGTAGAGACTGCCTAATTGCTTACCCTATGAAATCATCACAAGTGTTACATAATTGAATTTGCAGTTATTCTTAGAAGAACACCAGTCTTAGCATTGTCATGTATGTTTATTCTATGACCAGCAACTTCACTCCTGTTCTTTACCTTTGCTCCTATGCAAGTTTTTTTACTTTTTTAAAAATTTTATTTTATTTTTTTACATTTTCCCCTCTTTTCTCTTTGTAACATCTGCCCTACCTTCACAGGTAAAATTCAGTTGTCTGAGTTTGAGACAGAACCAGTACCAACAGAGCTATCTCCCCAGCCCCTAGTTGTTGGGACTGACCTTTAAACTTGCAAGTCTCCTGTCTCAGCCTCCTGAGTTGCTGGAATTACAGGTGTGCACCACCACACCCACTACCTTGAGTCTTCTCACTGAAATTTCATTAATCAGAAAAGATTTAAATTCATATTACAGGAAGACTGAAGTCTGTCAACATATTGGGACTGATTTTTTACATACTACAACTGTCTTCTAATTTTTTCTCATACAATGTTCCAAAGCAAATCATTTACAAACCATTGCCTCCTCTATGGTTTGTTTCAGTTCAAACAGAACTGGTCCCAGGCTACTTTATGTTGTCCAAATCCACTGAATTCCCATAAAAATAAGTTACTTCCCTCAAAATATTGACTACATTGCTCATTCTCCCCTCCCTAATGAGAAGGCTACCTACTTGTCTGAATCATGCTGAGGTATTGGATTAGTATACCTTGTAACTTCCTCAGTGTAAGTTAATAAATTTGTATATCCTTCTAAAACAGAACTTTCCTTTCCCCTCTAATTTATATATGCATGTACTCTGTGTGTGTGCATGTGTGTACCATATATTCAACCAAAATATCTCATCTTATATTGCTATTTATATATATTTTATTACATATTTTTCCTACCCACATACACACTTCTATAACTATATCAATATTGATATCATACATATGTATATATATGTATATATATATGTATATATATTCAGAGAGAGAGACTTTAAACAGATAATAGGGTTTTTTTTTTTTTTTTATTAAATTACACACTACAGGAGGGCAATTACATTATATCTGTAGACCCTAACCAGAAACTTTACACATCCCAACATTTTGACATTTCTCCATACAGTTTTAAAGAGAAGTGATAACAATATTCAAGAGTTCAACACAGAGAATAACTTTCCAAATTCATAATGCGAGTTAGAATCAGAACGGATTGAGCATTGTTTAAGTCCCACTAGACATCTAAGTGCCCCTAGGGTCCCTCTCTGTTTATAGCAAATAAGAAATTTAAAATGTAGGAAATTTCCACCAATTGTTGATTCCATTCAATCTGTCTGTATTCTATCAACCATTCAATTTGAAAGATGTCCTGAAACTTTTCTTTATCTTATGAGTGATAAAGAAAAACTAATATTTTTAACTTGGATAATCACAAATAAATAAGAAGAAATAATCAAAAGAATATGAGACTCAAGTTTAGACAGTACTTATTGTTCCAAAATAGAAACCATGCAAGCTACTAAGCAGGTTTAATGTCTTTTACACAATTGTTAAATCAAAATGTCACATTTCTTAATAACTAATTTTCATGTGACAGTACATGTCACTCTACCAACTATAATAATTTAGTTGCTCTATCGGAGAGCTAGTCAGTAATGTGTACTTCAAGAAAATTTTTAAAAATATTTTTACTTATTAACTTATTTGGGTGAAAGTAAATGCCACTGCTCCTGGAAAAAGTATTTTTTCCGTAATTTGTTTTGTACCACAACAGCCTTAAAAGTTAACTCTTATTTTGTTTTAATTCTGTTTTTCAAAGTAGTAATTGTTAGTAAAGACATTAGTTGCTATGGTAACAGAATTAAACAAATGTGAAGGAAGTTAATGCAACATATGGGGTTTTAGCACACTAGGCAATTGACTAGATTATTCTTTTGATTATTTGTAAGACTATATGTATATAGATTAATTGCATACAAGAGGTAGTTAGTTTTATCTTTTATAAGCTACTTTCTAGGATAGTAATAACTTTTGAATTACATATTTAGTATTTTTCATAAATCATTTTACTTTGAATAATCTTGGTGTTGTCATCTCAACAAGTCTAATTCAATCAGTTTTTAGGTAATTCCAAATATAAACATTGATCTTTGTTATCCAATTATAAGACAGCTCCTTTTTTGTATGTCACAATTAAATTTTGCATTTTGAAAAATTTTCGTTACATACAAGTTAGAAATCATTCTTATTAGTAATGTAAGATGAAATACTAACTTAGGAAGTATTTTTATCTTTTCTGATTTGTAAATTGTAATGTTAAACTGGGTTACCATTTTTAAAAAAAACCTTCATAAAGTCATCTGATATGGTTTCATGGCCTTTATCTGAGGAAGGTCAGCATGTTAAAAAAATTAAATAAATAAATAAAAATATAAATATACCTATGTATATTCATATGTGTGTGTGTGTGTGTATATATATATATATATATATATATATATATATCAGTGATGCCATTAGCCTAAACTAAAAATGTTCAAAGAAATGTTGAGGAAAATATTATGACTATAGTTATCTGTCTTTATCAGAGTCCAATGTCTTATGCAAATTTTAGCACAAATATTACATTGCTAACTTACAAATATGCTCTGTTTCCAATGAATACTTGATTAATATCCAGTCTTTGTCACTCTAAAGTTTCTTTTTTATTTTTTGAGGGTTTTGTTTTACTTTTATAATCAGAGACATCTTCCATTTAGTGATATGTCAAGTGATGTTCTTCAGAAAACATTGAAGTAAGACAAAAGAAACAAATTCATTATCTGTGGCAGGGAACATTTTTAACCAATGAAAAATATTTATAAAAATTGTGGATTATAGTTATTAACTTATATGAAAGAAATTGTCATTTATATTATCCCTCAGTCTCAAATCATTTTTTTCTATCCCAACTTTTTCATTGAACTTGCTCAAATAGAGGCAAAAATATGTGAACTAGGTCTTTTGTGGATGGAATAAATGGCAGCATCAAGGGCTACAGCTCACTCATGCTGACACAGTAAGCAACAGTAGTTCAATTAATCTTTGGCATGGTCCCCCACAATATGACTCTCAAGCCTTGTCTAAGCCAGTTTGGGTTCCAACAATCTCAAAACTTGTGTCTGTTTTAGATACTGCCCTTTGGAGTTAACCTCTTATTAAGGAGGGAGGAAGTTAGAATTGTGCTCTCATCAGGCTTCCATTATGCACTTTTTTTCCATTATCTATCTTCTGTGGTTCTGGCTGAGATTTTAGTTTTAGATACCTAAGTGGACATGACAATCTTTCAATAAATCTCTTTATCAATTTCCCTTCTATTGTGCAATCCATCCCTCCTCCCATCTTCTCATACCTGCACTTATAGGGTCCTAATTTTACTCTGGTCAATTCACTTGAGAAAATAAACACAAGTCCAAAAGCAGATGAGGGTTTGTGCCTTTAAATTATAATCATTCATTCAAACATTAAGATTGTAATGATTCAGTATTGTGCTGGCTAACATTAAAGCATCCAAACCACTAATAATCCAAAAAATCTTGAAAATATTCTACTTGCTATATAAAAAAATATATTTGAAATCTGGTTGCAAATCTTTATAGACTTGAATTACCCTTCGAAACAGAATAAACCTCTATAATTCAGTTGAGGCCCTATTTAGAAATAGGAATATACCCAAGTAGTAGTAAGGTTCTCCTGACTAATCTTAAGTAAATATGGAGAAAGAGAGGTGAGGGAACATATTAGAAGAATTTGTTCATTTGATTTGAGAGACGGAGAAATTCCATGATACACCATCTATAAGCTCTGGAGAACCAGGGAAACTGGTTTCATAATTTAGCCCAGGTGGAAATAAGGGAGTCTTATGATGTAACTACCATTCCAAAATCCAAGGTTACAGACTAGAAAGCATGGGAACCACTCACAGAAGTCCCAGACTCTGAAAACTGGAGAACGAGCAGTTTGGATATCCAAGGGCAAGAGAAAAGAATTCTTCCAACCTCAAAAAATAGAGACTGAATTCAACTTTCTTCTACCTTTTTGTTTCATCTTGAACTTTAGGTGATTGAGTGGTGTCCAACCACATTAGATGAAGTCATATGTGCTATATTCAATCCATGGATTCAAATGCCCATCTATTCTGAAAATACCCTCATGCACATAATCAGAAATAATGCTTTGTTGACTGTCGAGAACATGATTTAATTCTGTTATACTGACATCAAAAATTAACATCACAATCCTGTTCATTTTTAATAATGAAATGCATTTACTGTTTTCAAAGATATATATATAACAACCATTAAAGAATGTGAAAAACAGTATGAAAAGCAGTGTGAAAAAATGTAAGTATATGACTTGAATGAAAAGCTCTGCTACTATTAAAATAATACAATCATTAAAGTAAATTATTATTAAACCTATTTTATATGCTCTACTACTAGAGTGCTTTTAGATAATTAGGTAAGTATAAATTGGTATGCTGTAATATTTTAAATTTGTGTTGTATGTACATAACTATTTTCTCATACTTTAATGAAAATAATTGAATTAAAATATTTTTGAATACTATATAAGTTCCCAACATCTTAAAATAAATAGCATAATAGCATTAACAATTTCAGAAATGTATTTGCAATAATGTCATTTATGAGTAAGACTAAATAAATTATATTGTCTTGTAGATAACAAAGCATCCTATAAGATAATTTAATATTACTTTTTAAAATCACATTTCTGTACAGTATTATTCTCTAGAATCAGATGTTAAATATTAAAGAAATAATTTTTTCATCTCTTATTCAACTTTCAACATGATTTCTAAACAGTTGGAACATAAAAATTAATTTATATCAAAATATAAAAGGTGTATATTTTATCTATGAGCAATTATAGCTAATATTTTTTATAAACCACTTGAATGATTCTATTTAAAGAAAGTTTTGCATTTTTCTCAAACTGGTTTCTGATGAACCAAAATTGGTTCACATGACCTTTAGAAAATTATCCCTATCTTTTCAATATGCTTAGGTCAAATTAATTATAAAGTAAATCACTCTATAAGCATAGGTTTATAAAGTTTTTCATGTGCTTCAAGGGCAACTAGAAGCCAATAAATACATACTTGTTCTGATACAAAGATCATCAACATTTTAAAGGTTGAAAGACATTATTTAAGTTCACATTATCATAGTTTGAGAACGACTGGAAGACTTTTAATATCTAAATTGATGAAAGTACTAAAAGTCTTACTACATTTTAATATAGGTTATAAACTTGTCAAACCTTACCCTTTGCAAATCATTTTATTTTTATTATTAATCTACCAGGCGGAATAGATCATTCATCTAAAATATTTAAGATACCTTAATTTTAGATAATTCTGATTTAAAAGGAAGCTGAAAATGACAGAAGATATAGTTGATAAAATACTATATTTTCTAATTAGTTTCTGATTTTATATCTTACTGCTCACAAAGCAATATTACATATATTTTATTATGTGAAACCTAAATGGCTAAAATTATGTTTCTTCTATAATGGCTTAAGTTGCTTTATTTTATAGACTTTACATACAATCTGGCACAGATTAAGACTGATAAACAATAATGTAAACAGAAAAAAGTGTTGTTAAATTTTAGTCCTGTTTTATACCTAGCTTACCTTCTCTATACTGGCTTTAAAACAATAAATAAGGCATATTTATGAAACAAATCATGGTCTCAAATTTTTTTAAAGTAGGAAGCATTTATTGATACTTCAGATATGATATAACCAAATCAAATGAATTCTCTTTGAAAGAGTCCAGTAAATTCCCACAATACCTAGGCAATGTAAAGGACCTTATAGGATTCAGATACTTTATATTGTTCTTTTTTTTTACTTTAGTATATATCATAATATAACCTGAGAAATTATATTTGAACTTTTAAAATAATGGACTTTTGCCTATACTCTTAAAAATGTTTTCAATGCTTACTATAAACCTTCTATACAGATTCAAAATATCCTATTCCTATGAAGAGTCATTCACTCTGTTAAAGCAATAACTTAACATTGTTATATTCACTTTCCTCAACTACAATGTCATATGTGATTATTACGTACGTCATGTCAGCTTACAGATAGTTGCAGTGTTTAGCACTGACAATTGATATGGATACCCTGCTACAATAGTGCTGTTTCTGCAACTTAGATGCGTTCTGCAACTATGCATATTGTACTTTCTCTAAATGTAGTCTGTCACTTTGACTTAGTCTCCAGTTTTCCTCTATACTCCTAAAATCAATGGTCAATTTTTGGTCTTCATGTCACTTTAACTATTATTATCATTTGGGTTAATTAAGCACTAATTTCTTTAAACATTTTCTTTGCCTTGACTACCAATAAAATGCTTTGTTGATTTCCCATCTATTTCTCCTAACACTTATTTCCTTCCTCCTTCTTTTCTTTTGCATTAAATTGAAGTGCAATAAATGGAAAATGGAGATTCATGAGTGCTTTCTCTACCTTAGACTTCTGCCCTTAACTTATGACTCAGATGGTTAAAAAGATTTTCCCAACTCACCATATCCAACACTGGATTGACTGATCTGATAAATTTTCTTCTACTGGTGTTATTACTAACCTCAAAACATGGTATGTGCATCCTATTAACTACAAAAAAATTTTGAATAATCGTTTATTATCAACTTTCTCGCAAATGTTATATTAATTAAACAGAGGAAATTGTTATCTTATCTTGAAATCATAATGGGAACCTGACCAATTTATACCACCTTTGGTGCTATCATCATGGTCCAAAATACCAATATCCTCTACTTACTTTATAGCAAAAGCCACTTCATTGTTCTCATTCTTCTATCCTAGCCAATCAACTTAATTTTCAGCTAGAAAAATAATGTCAAGACCTAAATTAGATCTTCTACTCAAAATCCTTTTATTGCATCCCAACCACCCAGAATAAAATCCAATATTATTTCAGTAATATGAAAGTCTTTGTTAACTTAGCCACATTTCCTCTCTGGCGGTATTTCTCATTATTTTTCCAGTACTTATTCTGCTCTGAACATATTATTCTACTTGAAGTTCTTTTAATATGACAAGGATTCTCCTACTTCCAAGGATTTGTAAAAAACTGTTTCCCATGGCTGGAATTCTTTTCCCCTGCTCACTCCTCCCCAGATTCCCATTTTATGTTAGCCAGTTTTGGGGTTTTTTTTAATCTCTTCCCTAGTAGCATATATATAAAGGAGCACACCCCTGTGTAACCACTTTCCCACTTCTCCACCTTTATTTCCTTAGCACTTAAAACTATCTGATATCAAACACTGTCATGCATGTATTGATGCAAACTTATTACCTATTATGTTTTAATGTATTTTTAAAAAAGTAAAAATTCAAGCGATCATAAAAAAAAATCATGTTTTTCTAGAAAGGAAGAGAAAGGAAATCATTAAAAATAAGTTTATATTGAGAAATTCTATAAAATATAGTAAAATGGGGAAAAAAGGATGCTGGCTATGATAAGGAGGGAAACAATTTCAAATACAAACATCAATAAGAAAATGGTATTTGAAGACAGACAGACTACAACAAAGAAAAGTGAGAAGACCGATTACATATCTAGAAGAATATATTCTAAGCAGATGGTATATTAAATGAATAGCGCAAGAAGTAGTAATGTGCCCAGTGTGTTTGAGAAAGAGTTAAAATGTAGATACAACTAGATTAGAGTAGGGATGAAGAAGAATTGAGAATACTATGTGAAGAGTTTTATAATTTAGATGTAGGATTGTAGAGCAAAGCTCCCTATAGAGAAATATTTAAGAAAAGTTTGCAGATGTCATGGATCACATGGGAGAGTGAGCATAACAACCCACCACCAGCACCAACAAAAACAGAAAATGCAAAATCTCTGAAGCACAAGGGTGAAGTTGGGAAGACGTTAGGATAAGAAGTCACAGACTTTTGTGAACGGGTCACTCAGAGCCTCCCAGGACACTGGGTGAACTCGGAACTTGCTCTCTGTGAAATAGAAAGCTAGTGAGGACTTTAAATAGATGAAGGAAATAAACTAATATACGTTTTAGCAGCATCAATCAGGTGACTATATTGATATATTATTTAGGTGACCTGGGTAGAAATAGAACAAATTTTTTTTAAATATTTTGTTTTAGTTGTAAAATATTTTATTTTACTTTTATGTGGTTCTAAGGATCAAACTCAAGGCCTCACACGTGCTAGGCTTATTCCTAAGTGCTCCACCACTGAGCCACAACCTCAGCCCCAGGACAAATGTTTTGAAGATTCCTACTGCAATAATCCAAGTTAAGAGATGATAATGATTTAAGTCAAGATCTTTGCTCAGAAGGAGAGAAAAGAGAGAAATTGCAACTGAGGTAGACAAGGCAACATCCAAATGAGAAAAACAACAGGTATGATTGTGTGAACATGGAAAATGATCAGAAATTAGGTATAATTTAAGATTATCACTTGTCTATTTGTTCATATTTTCCCTCCACATTTGAATAGAATACCATTCAAGACCTTATCTCTTATTCACTTCAGTATCCTCAATATCTATAAAATTCTAGTATCTAAAATGTAATATAATTTATTAAGTAATGCATGAATTATGGAATGGCAGATTAGTTGACTGTACAATCAAAAATATATAAAGAGCCAGGCGTGGTGGAGCATGCCTGTAATCCCAGCAGCCTGGGAGGCTGAGACAGAGGATCAAGAGTTCAAAGTCAGCCTCAGCAAAGTGAGGCCACTAAGCAACTCAGTGAGACCCTGTCTTTAAATAAAATACAAAAAATGACTGGGGATACGGCTCAGTGGTCCAGTGCCCCTGAGTTCAATCCCAGCCTCCTCACCCTAACGAAAAATAAGAAGTTCACATGTGTGGATGTGAAAGAATATACATGTGTGAATGTTGAAATTGTCCCCAAATGTTACAGTTGAAGGGATATTTTCTGGTATAAAACAAAATGTGCTGTGACTTCATTCAACCAAGGGAAAATATTCTTTGTTTAGATTTTTTTCTAGAATAACTTTTTATTCCCAATGAGAGGAAAAACCACCACATTCTTCCTTTATTGTGGTTTGTGAAGAATACAATACATTGTACCTGGAACACTTTTAGTTTATTTTGCATCCAGACACTGTTAAACATTTAGCAAATGGTAAGATCTCTTTCCACAAAAATTTAATGTATACTGTGCATACACCCAAAATTCTGCACACGATTTCATTGGGATTATAGAGAGTCAATGAAATACTCCATTGATGACCATATCAATTACATATAAGATGTACATTTTGCAGAAACCAGAGAATAAGGCAATCTTCATAATCAACAAATTGGTGAGAACTATATAATTAAGAAAGATAAAGCAAATACGGATGTAAAAAATTGAAAAATTTTCCATATGGTGTTAAATAATTTGAAATAATCAAGATTATCATAAATCCAAGAGCTTTACATGCATTATATTTCCCTCTTCAAAACAATCTTTAATATTGATATAGTTATTATTCCTTTAACATATCAGAAAAATAAAATGAAATCTAATCAACCTCTTATGATTACATGTGAGTAAATGGAGGAGTCGAGACATAAACCCAGGTGATCTTGTTTGAGAAGCCTACTGCATTATAAAACTATTATATTTCTTTTTAACAAATTCAACAGATAGACTTGAAAAGAGAAAAACTAAATGTTTGTTCAATGTCCACACAGAACATATGCTTCCAATATTGGTGAGATAGCTTGTAACTGAACAAATCACCCACTGATAAACTGCAATCAAATACATAAAATATAGCTTTGAAAACATCAGAGTACTATTTCTATTAAGCAGGTAAGAACCAGAAGAGAAGAGAAATATAGCAAGATAAGACTTAAACTTTTCTTGTTTTTCTTTGAAGAACATGCTTTAAGAAATTTTCTTAGCATAATCTGTGGCTGTGAAATGAGAGATTAAGTGGTCATCCTTCAAAGGGTAGAGGGAAAATACTGGAGGTAAGGATACCTGAGAAGGAGAGGCCTTGAACACTTTTGGGATGATAAAGCATAAAGAGCTCACCCCCATAAAAATTGATAAACATTAGCCAACAATTAAATCATGGTATAATTAAATAAATCTTAACCTGTGTTAATTGCCTACTGATTTCAAGCAAATTTTGCACTGAAGAAGTTAATATCATTTGTAATCACATACCACTTCTCTATAATTTTTCACACATATGACTTTATATGCAGTTGATACCAAGTACATCAGGAAAAATGATCAAATAAATGAATAGAAAGAGAGAGAATGCAATAGATGCATATTCATAGAATGTATAGTTAATGTTGTGAGAGGTCTTGAAATACACTTAAGTTTAAAAGTAATATAATTTCGAGAAAGAATCAATAATGATATAGAAAGTGTAAATATAAATTCTAAAATTGAAAAACAGGATTTAAAAAGTAATTCAATTGGTGATTTAATTGATGGCAGGTTAACTGTACCAGGGAGAGATTAAATGAATTGGGAGATAATTTGAAAGACTATAACAAAACTAAAACATAGAAAACTAAAAATTGTAACAGAAAAGTGGAAAATTTTGAAATATGAACACACAAACCAGCACACATGTATGTGCACACATGTACATTAGTATTGATAGATATTTATATGTAGTCTCAGAAAGATAAGAAATAATAGGACAGAAACGTTCAATGGTTTCAAAATTGTCCAAAAATAACAATTCAGTTCTAAGAGGAAAATTTATAGCTACAAGTTCCTACATAAAAAATCAGGAAGATTTCAAATACCCAAATGATGCACATGTACATATATGAATATACCACATTGAATTCTACCTTTATATATATATATTGATGAAGCACTAATTTCAAAAACAATAAATATGTAGAAGGAAGACCAGAAGAAGGAAGGGAACAGGAGGAACAAGGAATGAAAGGAAAATGGAAGCACTGGGGGATTAAAATGTAGCAAATTATATCCTATGTATGTATTATTGGTGTCAAAATGAATCCCACTGTTAAAACATAACTATAAAGTACCAAAAACATTTAAAAAGAAAAAAGTACTGAAAATGTCAAGAAGAAAAAAGTACAGAGGAAACTGTGCTTTGATACTTAGTAGCAAAGCTGATAAAATATCAATCAAATATTAAAATGAGAATGCAATCATTACATTCAAAGGGGAAGACTGTCTTCATAAGGAAAACATTGAGAGCTAAAGAACAGGGACACCGTATCTCCACAACTAAAACCAAAGGACTAGGCTGTGAACCTACAATTTCATATCTAGTAAAAATAACCCACAAAAATTCAGGAAAGTAAAAATATTTTCTGTAATATGCTAAAACTGTATGTAATCATTTTCATATGAATATTGCCCACAAGAGTTACAGTATCTTATGGAATTTAAAAAACTAAGAGGAATTAAAATTCCATTACAAATCAATCAAAAAGTATGGTAGAGGCTAAGAATATATAAGCCTTATTCAATAGTGGTAAAAGTCAAGATTGTATGTGTAGGATAACACTGGAGAATTAGCAGATGCTGTGTCTGTTTAAGTGTATATAAGTGATATGTGATCAGAAAAATAAATGGCAATAAATATGCCTTAATCTAAAAGAAAAATAGAAAGTAGGAATAGAAAGACTAGTGGGTGAAAGGAAAATATAATTTTATGACAGTATCTTTAAATCTGAAAGCAATTAAGAAATGTAAATAAATTATATAACTATCTGCATAGTGGAATATTTTAAGTTTATAATATAATATTAATAATATTTTAATTTTATAATATTAATTTTATAAATATGAATTTTAGTAATATGAATATTATTTTGTTTCTTTAATTCAATATTTAAATAAGCAGATTTGTCATGTTTATTTAATATTATCAAGGTTGGTTATTGTAACTAAACACAATTTATCTATTATTGCTAAATGTATTCAATTATCTAATTAATTGAGAAAAAAGCCTTATCTATAATACCTTAATCCTTCAAGAATTATATTTTTAAGTTTAAATAGATGAATATCCTCATCATGATCTTAAGCAAGTTTTGTTTTATTTTTATGATCATGTTTATTTGATTCCTATGGCATAATCCTTTATTTTTGATATACTATTTATTTTCACTTAGAGAAACAAGTCTTCCCATTATTAGAGGATTTTATTTTAAAATTATACTAGTCAGCAAGTTGAATAGTTGCATAGCAAATAATACATAAACTTCAATAGCTTAAATTGTTTTGAATTAATTAAAAAGTAAACAACATTCAGATTTGATTGTTTCTGTTTTTTTTTTTTTACACTGGCTTTGTCAGGAACAACTATCTCATACAAATGAATTTAGTAAAAATTTAAAATTTTTCCAAATATTGTGAGTTTTTACTATTGTTTTCTGTTGTTAGTGAAATACCACATTTTATCTAATTTCTTTAATTGTTTCAGAAGAATTTCTTGACCAATTTCCATCTATGTCTGAGAATAATATCTGAAGCTTAATTAGACATTAACTGAAATTCTTGTTGTGTTAATCCCACCAATGCTTTGTTTGTAAATTGCTTGCACTAATACAATTGCTATGAACATAACTGTGACCCATAGTAATTTCACTTAACCAATATCTTCTATGTTAAACAAGAGCTTTCATACATTTGTTTAATACAATTTCTGCCATGACATCCATTTTTATGTCTGACAACTTATTTGAAAACCAGTCCTATAGTATCATCCATGACCTGGTTGAAACTCCTTCTCCCCATGTGGTCAATCATTTGCAATATAATGTTTTTGTTCCTCATCCCACTTACCCAAAACCCAACATACCCCATGGTGGGTGACCATGATTAAACAAAATGGTCAGCAATAAAATAAAAAAAGGCTTCATTCTAAATGTCTCCTTCCCATTGCTAGTTTTCTCCTTGCTGCCTCTATACTTCCCCTTTGTCCTCCCATAGACACCCCTGACCTAATTTCTGATAATATATATCTTCTGTTCCATTTTGCATATACTGTTGTCTCTCCTGATACACATACATGAAATAAGATTTCCCTTTCAGTCCTTTCCCATAGAGTGATTATCGTGGCTTCTGCTCAATCTCAACATACAGATCTGAACACTAAATTACAATAAGAGCCATTCTAAAAGTTCTTCTGACTTTTCTAGATTACAAACCTATTGCTTTACCACATAAACACCATTAATATATACTTGCAGGCTTAACAGCAACAATCTTTTAAAACAATGTGTAAAATTAAATTGTATTATTTAAAATTAAAGTTTGTATTTATTTAAGCATTAATACACACTTCGTAAACAGTTATGCAATAGTTATAAAGAAAGGCCTTTAATCATAGTTTTAATTCACATAGTTCACGTAGAGTTTTCTATTAGTTCAATATATAGTATTAATTTTCAGCATTAATTTTTGCACCTAGAGTAGTATTTATTCTCTTATTTTAGCTAACACAGTACCTTATAACTATCCCAATAATAATCTCATTTTGATATCGACTTTCTTAATTGTGTGTATTATCATTATTGCTATTTACGTATCACAATTGCTCAGTTATCCTTGTAACAAATTTCCATATCCTATTCAATACTTTCTGTAAAGACTGCTACTAATATCAAAACATTTATTTATCTTTACAAATAATATATTGGTGCTGGCTTATGATTACTCTTTCCTTAAAAATAGTTTGTGAATCATCTCTATTTGCAGTTCTGTATTATGTATTGTTAATGCTATGCTCTTTGCTCAGTGTATCTTTTCAATTTTTTGTGTTCATTTGCAAATAGAACTTACTTTTCTTCTATTAGAGAACCTATGTATTGCAAACATGAGTAACTTCATTAGTACTGTTCATTTTTGAAATGGGTTATTAAAGATTTGACAAATCCTATATTCCTGTTTGTTTTCCTTTTCATATGACAAAGTATTCCCAAATTTTTAATTTAAAATATAACTAGTCTATCTACAATTTCTTTTTTTGTTTTTCAATATTTTGTTATAAAACAAAGTAACACTTTTTCAGCTTTGATCTTCCAATGGGAAAATCAGAATCATTAAGTTCAATGAAATAATATCTCCTTATAAGTAGCCCTATACTATCATATGGATGATGTGAGAATTTTAAAAAATGTAATATAATAAACACAGAAAAGCACAAAACATCATATGATAAGTACAGTAAAGCACCAGGGGTTTGCTCTTTCTTGTCTAAATTATCAGTTTTATGAATATAGAGTGTTCATGTTCTATTCAAAGTTGTATAAATTGCATCTAAGTTTTAAATAAAATGTGAAGAATTTTCATGTGCATTCTCATCAATTTGATCAGAAACTAAGTCTTCATTAAACAAGCAATTTGAAGTTGGAAAGGTTTTATCTAACTTGTCAAGCTATGTATTTGATGCGAACAAAATTTTTAAAACATTATTATAAATAATAAATATTCATTGATGTATAACATTCTTTTGGAATATATTACCTGAGTAATGTTAGTCTATGGTTTGCCACTTTCTCTGTCCAGTTCTTAAGAAATAGAAGAATAACACTCTTTAAAAAATTTTTTCCATTTTCATATTCAACTGTTTTTCAAAATGCATTTATTTCACCTTTATCCTTATCTGATATATTATTATTCTCTCAGGCCAACAGATTATAAAATAAAATGGAATTATATAATAATAATAAAGAAGATTTTCACTAAAATTTAAGACATGCTCAATGTACCTGAATAAATGAATTTTATTGTTAAGATGTCTAAAATAGTTGATTTCCTTCTAAAATATTGAAAATAATCTGGTAAATGAAAAAGATAAATGTTTATTGTGATTATTAATGTTGAAATTGCAAATCAAATATTAATTTTGTTAGGAATTGATTCTTTGTGAAATATTTACTGACTTTTATTAAATATGAAATACATTTACAGAAAATTTTTATCTATTGTCCAATATCCATTTATGTTTAAAATATGATGTATGTATGTATATGTCAGAATATACATATATACAGATTTATATAAGAGTAGAATAAATTACTTCAAGTAATATTTTATTCCCCAGTCTCCGCATGCAACCATTTCCAATACTATAATAATATATGAATCTGTTTCAATTAGCTTTCTCAAGGAGATTAAAACACCTCACAAGAACAACTTAGCAGAGAAGAGGTTGATTTTTATTCCAGTGTCAGAGGTCTCAATCCATAGTCATTAGGCTACATGGCTGTTGGTCCAAGGTGAGGCAGCATATCATGTGGGAAGGACATGCTGGTGGAAAGATGTACCCTTCATTGCAGTAAGGAAGCAGAGACAAAGGGAAGCAGGGGAGGAAGGTGACAGAGGGAAGATGCACCACTCCAGGGCATGCCTCCAGGGACTCACCTCCTCCAGCCACACCCCACCTGCCTGCAGTTACCACCAAGTCAGTTCACTTAAACTGGGATGGACTGATTAGATTACAGCTTTTTTAATCTAATCATTTTCTCTCTGAACATTCCTTCAAAAACACAGGAAATTTGGGGGAACACCTCACTTTAAGACCATAATATTCCACCCCTGGCACTGAAAACCTAATGTCTATTTCAGAATATGAAATGTATTTAGTTCATCTCCAAGGGTCCCATTGTCTTAACAGTTTTAGCATTACCCACATTCAAAGTCTCCTTTGAGACCCCAGGCAACATATTGACTTTAACCCCTGTGAAAATCAAAAATGAGTTACATATTTCCAGTATATAGAGGCATAGAGTAAACATTGCCATTCAAAAAAAGAAAAATAGAGGGATTAAGGACACAGAAAGAAGGAATAGGCCAAATCTAAACAAACCCAGCCAGGCAAACAAGTCCCTTAACTCTACCTATATCTCCACATATATAATCTAGGACACATGACTGTGAGATATGCTCTCCTAAGGGCGTGACAGACCCACCTTTGTGGTCCTGCTTGTTGTACAGCACATGGGCTCTATTTTGGCCTGGCTCTTACCTCAGCCAGCAGTTTATTCAGGAGATGGTCCATGTTACTTACACCTCTTAATTTATGGGTTCTCCATGTCAGTTTCAGCTTCATCTTCACACTTTCATGCATCATCCTCTCAGGGATAGCATGCAAGGACTTCAAACTGCAGCACTGTGGTTGGTCTCCTAGGTCTTCCTTTGAAATTTTGGTCGAAGCCACCATGACCTCTTAACTCCAGCATTCTGTATTCCTGCAAAACCAGCACCATGTGAAGGATGCCAAGGTCTGCTGCCAGCTTGTGCAATACCTGGGCCCCAGTGGAAACACATCTTCCTTGACTTATATGTACTTTCATATCCCAGAATGATATAGAAATTCCTAGGCCCTTCTGTATGAGCAGAGTAACTCTATGATCCTTTCTCTGTTGGAGTCTTAAGCCTCCTTGCCCTTCTCGACCAGCAACAAGGGAAGGGGACAGTCCCCAACAAGGCCAGACTGGGATAGGTAAGGCCAACTGACCACCCGCACCCAAACCTCCAGGCGGAGGACAATCAGATGAATCAGGGACACCAGTCACAGCAGGAACTTGTTTATTGAGGAAGTCACACAGCTTTTATGTAGGGTGGGGGCTAGATGGGAACCAATCAGCTTAAAGGTCAGC
Organism: Sciurus carolinensis; assembly: GCF_902686445.1. Lineage (NCBI taxonomy): Eukaryota > Metazoa > Chordata > Mammalia > Rodentia > Sciuridae > Sciurus > Sciurus carolinensis. Next base: position 57,140,158 of record NC_062217.1, on the reverse strand, counting down.
AAGGCACAGGGGGTTCACGCAGGCGAGAGTCCCATTGGACTATATGGCAAGAACAAGCTGATCACATTTGCAGAACTGTTGTTAACCAATCCCTGACAGTGGTCCAATTTATTGTCATTAACCTTTGAAACCACCTTTGGGACCTTGATCTTGCTCCCTCACCAGGGAATAAGGAGTCAGCCTGAGTTAGTTAACGTGTCATTAGTCCCAACATTCTCAAAGGCATTTTCCCTTCTGCATCCTGGAAACTGCAGGGTGAAGTCTTGCAAATTCCTGAGATACTATTGAGGCTTATTTCTTATTGTCTCTGCATATCGTATTTAGCATTACTTTAAGGATGATAATCTCTTCAACAAATACACCCTCCTTGGTCACAATTTTACATGCATTTTTATCTGGTCAAGATATATGTTTTTAATGTTCTTTAACCAATTTTGTGCTCCTGATTCTCACAACAAACTTGGCTAAAAGTTGTCAGCAATATCCATGCCACTGATTGAATGCTGTGCTGCCTTGAATTTTCTCCACTAGATAAATTACTTCATCATCTTTAAATTGCACCTAACAGAAAATCTCAGGACACGAGCAAAAGATAGTCAAATTCTTTGCTAAAATATAACATGAGTGGTCTCTAGTCCAATTCCCGGCAGAATCCTCAGTTTTCTTTGAAACCTCATGAGCATGGTCATATTTCTATCAGCATTTTTGTCTTATATAAATTCCCACTAGACTCACCCATTAAGCTCCATTACAAGACTCTGAAGCTTTTCCAGTTTGCATCTCTAAACTTTTCAAAATTCTTCCCACCAACCAGATCCAAATGTTCTGAACCATATAGTCAGGTTAGACCAACCAATGACTCCTCTTTTTGGTACTAATTGCTATTGTTGTCAGCATTGCATTGCTGTGACCAAAATACCTAAGGACAATTTAGAGGAGCAAAAGTTTATCTGGGGCTTACAATTTCAGAGTTCTCGCTTCATTTCATTAGACTCCATTGCTCTGGGCTTAATATAAGGAAGTACATCATGGGGAAAGGACCTGCTGGAAGATGCACCCTTCATAGAAGCAAGGAATCAGAGAGAAAGAGAGGGAGTAGAGAAAGTACCACAAGGAAGATGCACCATTTTAGAGTATGTCCCCAGTGACTCACTTTCTCCAGCCCAGCCATGCTCTACCTATCTGGAGTTGCCAACAATCAATTCATTGGAACTAGGATGAACTGATTAGGTTACAGTTCTCATAATTTAATAATTATACCTCTGAGCATTCCTGCATTAACCACAGATTTGGGGGTACAACTAATTTTGAAACATAACAAAGTTTTTCAGGAAATTTTTAACTCAAGAAAAAATAAGAAAATGATCATTTAGTGCTACTGTAAACTTTTCCTTTATCATACAGGCATATAAATGAAAATATATTGCAAAATAATCAAACTGTGTTTTTTATACATAAATGTTACCTTTGATCTCCAGACTGAAGCAATGTTTATCTCATGGTCTGTAGTAGCTCTACTGATACATATTCTGCTACTAAATCAAGTTGTCTTTTAAGCAGTCTTTTTATTTTACAATCAAAACAGGACTATCAATAGAAGTATTCCTCCATGGCTTGAACAGTGCTAAATGCTAAGAATGCATGCTTAGGGTTGAAAGGCATAAGTACTGCTGTTTGATCTGGACAATAGGTTTCTCTTGGTGCAAAGTTGTAGAGGACACTGACCCAGTTTTCATACATTTGTGTCCCACCCTAAAGGAGGAAATTCATGGAACAAAGTGAAAATGCTAACCCAGATTCCATATGCATCCTGTTTTTAGCAATGGTGTACTCTAGATTTTGGAGAAACTGGAATCATCTGTCCTCATGTTCTAACCCTACATCAAGGTTTTTGACCCCTCCTTTATTCTTGCACTAAAGTTAAAGCATTCCCCTGTATTGGTACCCTTAGGTTTGAAACAATTATTCCCAACTGTAGCACCATTGACACTTTGGGCTATATAATGCTTTAGTATGAAGACCTTTCCTATGCATTGCAGGATGCTCAGTAGCATCACAACCTTTATTTACTAAATAGTAATATTGTCCCTCTTCATTGTTGACAGTTTAAAAAATCTCCAGACATTGTCAAGTATTTCTAGAAAGTGGCCAAATTAACCCCAGTTAAGCAACAATAATTTGAATGATCACATAGTCACATAGGGTGATTAATTTTGGGGAGAAGTAGATTAGAGCTTGGATATGGAGGCTATACCATCCTTATGTGAACTCTTCAGTTTTAAGAAGTAGTTGGGGATAACAAAAAGAGGAAAACCTTGGACATGGAATGAAGCAATTGGTTCTCTCTGATCATTCACATTCTAATGTGGGCTCCACTTGTCAAATATTGAAAGTAATAACTTTTCTAACATCATATGCACCCCTTTGGCATTGTACATCTAGAACTCAGTATTGCAATTTGTAAATAACATGTGATTTGTTTCCTTAATATTTGCAGGAACAGAGCAAAAATAGAGGACAAAACATGGCATATAAAATTTTTTTAATTAATAGATGAAGGTAACAAACCATTAAATAAATATATTTTCTCTTTTTCCTGTGAAAGACATATCTTCACACTGTCATGAAAGGCCAGATTTGAAGTAATGCTGTCTTGTTGACACACTGGTTTAGCCCAGTGAAACCCAGGTTGGACTTTTAGCATACAAAACCAGAACATAGTAAATTTATGTTGTTTTAAGACATTACTTATGTAGTATTTTGTTACTGAAGCAGTACAAAATGAATGCATAAATAATATTATTAATATTTTTATTAGAGAGAACCAAAACCACCATTCTTAAGTAATTTTTGTGACTATGGAGTTCTGAAATCACAAATTTCAAGAATTGCTATATTTATGCATATTTAAATATTATTTAAATTTATAACAATCATTATTTTATAAAGGGAAAAGTAAGGAGTCTAATAAGAAATGGCAATACTAAAGGTCTCGTGAACTGGAAAGAGAAGTGAGCAAAATAAAAAACATGTTAAATGTGTTATTATGGGTTAGAAATGAAGTATAGGTATGGAAAAATCAAAGAATAGAGAAGAGCCGAGTGTGGTGGTGTAGGACTGTAATCCCAGTGGCTGGAGAGGCTGAGGTGGGAGGATGAGGAGTTCAAAGCCAGCCTCAGCAAAAGTGAGGCTCTAAGCAACTCAGTGAGAGCCTATCTCTAAATAAAATATGAAATAGTGCTGGGGATGTGGTTCAGTGGTCTTGTGTCCCTGATTTCAATTCTCGGTACCCAAAAAAGAATGAAGAAGAAACTAAAACTTTTAAAAAGAGAAAATAAAAGTACTGTCTATATGTATGTTATTTTATTCTCTCCCACAAATTGAAAAAGGTTAATGAGATGGCAGGATATTCAATTAATATGCAGATGTTGAATTCATATATTTAAATGACTAATTGGAGGCAACAGAAAAATTTTACAATAAAAAATTATGTCTTAGGTATAAAAATATTTTTAAGATATGAAATGTGTGTGTGTGTGTGTGTGCGTGTGTGTGCGTGTGTGTGTCTGTGTGTATGAAGAAAATCATGAAATATTCTTGAAAGGGTCAAGGATAAACTTGCAAAAGGAGAAAAACTTTATATGTGCTTCAAAGGGAATATGTAACTTTTACAAACAGGTCAGTTCCTTTTGGTTAAACAGTAATTTTATATGATCTAAATTTTAAAAAGTATATTTTAGAACTAATAAAATAAATATCTGGTTCATGTGGAAATATAAAAAATCATACAACATAGAATTTGCATGAAAAATTCACTAACAATCCTACTTATATAAAAATATATTAAAATCAACTACAATGTGGTGCTAAAATATGATATAATATTAATGGACACTAATAGAAAGCCTAGAAGGATATAAAGCTGTTGTTAGTACATGAAAATGTTAGCATTTCAAATCATATGGAGAAATTTTGAATTTTTAAAGAGACTTCTCAAAGATAAAACACAATCTCCTAACTCACAAAACTATTCCAAGTAAACTAATCACATATTGAATATTTTTTAAAAATTAAAAATTTCAAAATAAACATGGACACGAAGTCTCTGAAACTATTAAGTAAATCACTAAAAAATAGAATGTATATTATGAGTTCACAGTCTAGAAAATATGACACTAAGCAAACCCTAAGGAAATATAATACCCAAAGGACTTTAAATAAAAAGCACAATTTTTTAATAGAGAATTCCTATAGGCTTTGAAGAAAAAATATTAATATCAAATAAAAAATTAAGCAAAGAATATGAATGAACAATTTCAGCAAATGAAATGCTAATGCTTCCTAAATAAAGAAAATAAAATTATTTCCTTATAAGAGACATAAAATTTAAAAATATGGGACATACCAAGTCTTTATATTATACTTTGAGAGATCTTAAATTTTGATAACATAGTAGATTGTAATAGTCTGTAGAAACTAAAAGGACTCCAGTCATTTCTAATTGTAGTATGTATTTCTTAAATTTCTATGCAAGACAGTTTTGTAACATCAGTCAAAATAACAATGCACATTTAAAATTTTACTTCTAAAAATTGTTCTACTTATTTATTAGTATGAAATAGTGTAGGTACAGGATTAATCATTGCATAGTTGCAGCATTATTTTAAAAGTAAAACATTAGAAATGAACTAAATATTCAACAGTAGAATACTAGATAAATGATTATGGTGCATTCTCTGTTATAATAATTTTTATATTTGAAAAATAATGAAACAGCTACTTATGGCTAAACATATTTAAAAAAATAAATTCAAGTGGATAATTGTGCAAAGCTATGGATAGAATAAAATAGAAATATATATTTTATACATATTGTGTGTATAGAAAGATGCCTAATAAATTATGTCTCTACTTATCCTTGGGAAATTGAATTATAATAATCCAAATTGTAAAATATATGAATAATTTACAGTAACTGAACTAAGATTTGATTAGTAAAAACTAATCAAAAAGGTATGAAATAAATTGAAGCTATCATGGAGAAGAGGAAGGGGAACTTATCCAAAGAATAATGAATGGAGGATTGTGGAAAACTTAAACCTTTCCATGCTACAGTCCACTGAGTTGAGACTGATCAATAAAAACCATTTTAGAGGTTTTTAAGGTGAGGAGTAACGATTCTCTCTGGGAATAGATGTGCTCTACTTTTCTGTCACTTTTGATATATGGTAGACCGAAATATGTGGCATCAACAACAATGGGGTGGAAAGAATGTTTCCCTCCTTTCTGAACTTTTCCCTCTCCATCAATGAGGTGGGCAACAGATGTCTAATATTTCTATGTGGATTCAATTGATTGACAATATTCAAGTCATATATTCAAAAATTTATATTTTTTAAAGTATAATGTTCTTTTTACCCATGCAGTTTCCCATAAAATTAAAAACTTAAGTTATGACACAAATGCAATATTTTAATATACTGTATATTCGAATATTTATCACACTTGTATTTTATGCATCCGGTTTCTTTCTTCTCCCATTATATGCGACTTTTTCCACATTGTAGGACAAATATTCATTAATAACTGTCACTTATAATGAACTTTTCTGAATTCCTTTTGAAAACTTTCTAGTGAAGGATCATGATATATTAGTTTCCTGTCTCTGAACCAATCAACCTTTATTAAAGTAGGATTGTTAGTCAGGAATAAAATTTTTAATGAAAACTACATGTCTAGATAGAATATGCAGTCCATCTGTAGATAGAGTTCTTTCCAAAAGAACAAAGGATACTTAAAAACAAAAGCAAGCTTTTTCTCTGGGAAAACACAAAATGGCAGATGACCCTGGTGCAGCAGGAGGGCCAGAGGTTTGGAGGCTGGGGCCGTGGCAGAGGCAAGGCTGAAGACAAGGAGTGGATCCCGGTCACTAAGCTGGGCTGCCAGGTCAAGGACATGAAGATCAAGTCCTTGGAGGAGATCTTTCTTCTCTTTGCCTATCAAGGAGTCTGAGATCATCTACTTTTTCCTGAGGGCGTCACTCAAGGATGAGGTTTTGAAGATCATGCCTGTACAGAAGCAGACTGGTACTGGCCAGTGGACCAGGTTCAAGGCATTTGTAGTTATTGGGGACTACAATGGTCATATTGGACTGGTTGTAAAGTGCTCCAAGGAGGCAGCCACTGCTATCTGAGGGGCCATCATCCTGGCCAACCTCTCCATTGTTCCTGTGTGGAGAGGCTACAAGATTGGCAAGCCCACACTGTTCCTTGCAAGGTGACTGGATGTCATAGTTTTGTCTTGGTGCTGCTCATCCCTGCTCCAGAGGTACTGGCATTGTCTGAGCCCCTGTGCCTAAGAAACTGCTGCTGATGGCTGGTAGTGATGACAGTTACACTTCTGCCAGGGGCTGTACCTGCCACCTTGGGCAATTTCACCAAGGCCACCTTTGATGGATCCTTAAGTCATGCAGCTTGCTTGACCCCTGAACTCTGGAAAGAGACTGTGTTCACCGAGTTTCGCTATCAGGAATTCACTGACCATCTTGTGAAAACCCACACCAGAGTCTCTGTACAGAGGACTCAGGCTCCAGCTATGGCTACAACATAGGGTTTTTAAACAAATAATAATAATAATTAAGTGCATGAAACCTGTTTTAAAACAAAACAAAACTGAAGTAGTATAGCTCCATAGGAAGACAGATGATAGATTAATAGAGAGATGACAGATATAGAGGTTAAAAAAGATGGAAGATAAATACATACAGACATGGACTGACACACATAAATGAAAACTGATCATATCTGAATAGTAGCATGTGGATTTGTCAGTATCAACTAAATTTCTACAAAATACATATATTAAGTTTAAAAGCAGAAAAAAGTAAACGTTAAAATTGAATACAAAAGGAATACAAAATAAATTTGATTACCAATATTTTGACATTTTAGTGTGAATGTTTGTGTTTATAATTCCTTAGACAAGCTCGAGTTTGAACTACATAAACTTTTTCAGCTTCAGTTTTTATTGTTTATTTGAAGAATAACTCCTAACTCAATTTATTTGAGGAGTAAATGAAAAAAAAAAATCTATGTTAAGGGCTTATGACAATGCTCAACAAATATTAGTTCATTTTTAGTATTGCATTTGAGTACTACATATTTTTAAAAATAATTCATGATTGCAATTGGATGATTGCATTCATCATTCAAAATCAAAATAATTAACTGGTAGAACTTGAGCTACCTGAAACCATAGTATACTTTCTAAGTTATATTATTACATCAATGTCTAAAAATTCAAGGAGATTTTGTGCATGAAACATTTTCTCAATCACTCTGGTAATTTCTAAAAGCAGTAAAAATAACTTATTTACATTTGTACATATTCAATACATAGTCATTCAACATTTAAGCTTAAATATTATAAAAATTAATAAAGACACTACCTGCTAATTTTATTTTGAGTTCTGGTATAGGATATTTGTGAGAGAACTTTATTTAATCAAATGAATGCTCTCTGCTTCATAATGCCACATGTTCAAGTTCCTCAGATTAAATCCAGTCATTTTCATGAACTCTGAGCACAATTTATCAATGTGTTGTGTTGCCTTGAGTGACACAAATTATTTTCCAGGGATCTCTGTTTGGGGATCCGTCAATTCCCCAAGTTTTGTAAGCAGAGCATTTACCATCTGGCATATTGCTTCATGTTAATGGAGAGTTACCAACATATCATAAATATGTGTTTTACTGATACTTTTATTTTTAACTTTTCCTCCCAATGAATATCAGTGCTCCTGTTGACAGCATTTCTCAGAAAAGTAAAAGTTTTTCTTGCCATTTTCTTACAATTTCTAACATAATTAAGTTTTCAAATGTGTCAGAGAACGTTGCTATCAGTGACACTCAAACTTTTGTGAGTAGAAGTGTAACCTGGGGAGCTTGTAAAAATGTAGATTACATGGAACTATCAAATAGTTTTGGGAAGTTTCAGATATGCATTCAATAAATCACCCTGGATTAAGTCGACAAAGTTCATTTATTAACTTGCTCAAAATAATACTGTTGATGGAACAATCACAAATTCTAATCTAACTTCATTTTAAAATCTATATTTAAAACATAATAAAAAAAAATCTTAGTCCAAATTTGGCTTAACTTGATAATGGAGAATTTTCCCTAATCACTTTTGTATCTAAAACATAAGAAGCTTAAAGGAGTTGATATTTCATACCCTCCTTTTAAGCTCCTTTACTTATTTAACAGTATGATATTTATCATCATCATCATCATTATTATTTTTACATATCTCACTCAAATCATCCATGCATTTAAAACTCAGAGGTTGTTTATCTTCATGCAGAAGAGTTAGGGACACTACCAAAACATGGTATTCAATAAAATATTCATAGTTTAATGACCTCTTATTATAGCTAGGTGAGTACTTGAGATAAGTTTCCAAGAAATTTAGGAATTTGGGACATGAAATCCTGTATTCCATTTAAAATAGATTAATGAATATATATATATATATATACATATATATGAATAATAGACATATAATATGTCTTTAAATATTGCAGAATAGGTGGAAGAAATTGATATTAGAATATTGAAGTATTAAAATCTCTTATTTCAAAATAATCAAAATATAATACCTAAAAAAGCTATTATATACATAAAATATATTTCTTAATTGAGTTCAGAACAAAAGTTGTCACAATTTTGAAAAATATCTATCAAAATCTTTGAAAATGCATAGAACATTTGGCCTAATAACTACTACAAATAGACAACTTGTCTGGAAAAAATATACCAAAATAATCTAAATATATATGCACAAAGAGTTTTTGTACTGTAGTAATAATTTTCTTTTCCTGTTATAATAATTCATTCTCAAGGTCACTACCTGGGTCTTGTATTAAAAAATAATTTACTTCCATAATTCACACTTGTAGGTCTATCCCTGCTCTTTAACTTTCCTTCTTACTCCTAGTTATTTGATTACAGCAATTCTTCACACTTAACAGAACCAACAGAGTATCGATTCTTCACATTTCCATTGATCCTGAGTTCCTTGTTATTTTCCTTCATCATTCCCTTTCACATACAGTATTTTCAAATCTCTTCCTAGCTTTGACTTTGGAGTCTTTATCAAGTGACCAACACTGTTTAAATCTTTCACTCTGCATACTCTAGGTTAAATCTGAACAAGTTTACAGGTACACTGAAAGTCATGTCAACTGTCCTCAATTTAAATTCATATTTATGGATCTAAATTTGACTCAGTGTTAACTAAGGTTCATAGTGTTCTTCTGTATTCTATTTTTTCCCACTCTTCTAAATGTCTACTATATCAATATCTTTTCAGTGTTTCATTAATACATATTTTATTTCTGCTTGCATTGTTTCATCTTTGTATATATATGAATGCCTATGAATTTTTATTTATTTATTGAGGTATTATTACAAATAAGTCTTGCACATATATAATAGAATATTTCAATACATACCTTGTGAAATGATTATCATAATCAAGCTAATATATCTATCACCTCACTTAGATACATGTGTTGTGGTGAGAACCCTTCAGATCTACTTTTTGGCAAATACAAGAACATAATAAAATATTATTAACTACAGCCAACAAACTCAACATTAGATCCTCAGAATTTATTCATCTTATAAATGAAAATTTGCACCCTTTAATTAATATCTCTCCTGTCCCCTCAACAGTCAGCCACTAGTAACCACCACTTTCTCTTCTGTTACCACGAGTTCAGTTTATCTTAGTTTCCACATAAAAATGATGTCAAGCACTAGTCGTCTTTCCATGTTTGACTAATTTCACTTACACAGTGTCTTTCAATTTTTTCCATATTTTCTCAAGTAACAGTCTCTCTTTTGCTAAGGCTGAATAACACCATATTGCATGTATTTGCCATAATTTCTTTGGGCACTCACCTATCAATCAATATTTAGATTACTTTTTTATCCTGGGTAATTGAATAATGCTGCAATGAACATGATTATCCAGCTCTCTCTTTAAGATAGTTATATGTATGTATTGTAAATGGACTAATAAAAACTGCATATGTGTATGGTGTACACTATATTGTTTTAAAATAGATAAGCATTGTCAAATGTCTAAATCAAGGTAATTAACATGCATTAGCTCACATATTTACAATATATTGAGATAAAAACACTTAAAATCTACTCAGCAATTTTCACATGTCCAATATATTGCAATTAACTGCAATCACATGTTGTATAATAGCTCTATTGAACATATTTCTCCAGTCTAATTAAAACTCTGTATTTTTTATCAACATCTTCCACCTATCTCCATCTCTAGAACACAGTAATAACTATTCTACTCTCTTCTTCTGTAAGTTCTATATTTTTAAATTCCACACATAAGTGACATGATGTGATATTGGTGTTTCTGGGTCTACCTTATGACACTGAGTATGACGTCCTCTAAGTTCATTCATCTTATCACAATGACAAAATATCCTTACCTTTTGAACCTGGATTGTATTCCTTCATGTATAATATAACATTTTCTTTATTCATTCATCCTTTAGCAGTAGCTTAGGATAATTACATATCTTGGTGATTATGAATAGTGCTGCAACAAACATGAAAGTATAGGTATCTCTTTGACATATTGACTTCACTTCTTTTGTATATGCCAGCAGTGGGGAAATTGCTAAATAATATGATGGTTCTATTTTTAACTTTCCGAGTAACTTCCATACTGTTTTCCATATGTCTACTAATTTACTTTCACACCAAATTATGGAAGAGTTCCTTTTTCTCTACAACCTCTCCAACACTTGCTATCTTTGACTTTATGAGTGTAAGGTGATATTTCACTGTCACTTTAATTTGCATATTTCTGATAATTAGTGAAATTCAACATTTTCTGTGTACCTATTGACTTTTTATGTATCTCCTGAGGAATACCTATTCGAATCTTTTGTTTGCTTTTTTAATTGGGTTAGGGTTTCTTTTTTAATTATTGAGTTGCTAGAATTACTTTCATATTTTGGATATTAACTTCACCAGATGTGTGGTTTGAAATTTTCTCTAATTTCATATATTATTTCTTCATCTGTTGATTGGTTCCTTGGCTATTCAGAAGCTTCTTAGTTTGATACAACCTCATTTGTCTATTTTGGCTTTTGTTTTCTATGAGTTTGGACTCATAGCCAGAAACTCACTGCCCAGACAACTGTCCTGGAAATTTTCTCTGATGTTGTCTTCAAGCAGTTTTAAAATTACAGTTATGATATTAAATCTTTAATACACTACAGTTATTTTTGTATTACTAAATTTATAAATTAATAAATATAATTATTAAATATATTAAATTTATTAATAAAGATACTGTTTTTTCCCCATTATGTATTCTTGGCATCCTTTTTGAAGATCATTTGACCATAAATGAAGGAATTTATATCTGAACTTTCCCTTCTGTTCTATTTTCTTGTGTTTCTGTTTTTATGCCACTACCTTGTAGTGTATTTTGAAGTCAGCAGAGTGATATCTACAACTTTCTTCTTTTTGAGATTAAGGTTGTTTTGACATTCTGGGGATGTTGTAGTTTCACATAAATTTTAAGAATTTTTTTTTTCCTGTGAGAAATGTCATTGAAGTTTTGATAGGCAGATTGCAATGAACCTGACTTTAGGTAGTATGAACAATTTTTTTTTAATTTCTTTTTTATATTATTATTTTTTATTTATCTTTAAATTTTTTACAGACTGCATTTTGATTCATTGTACACAAATGGGGTACATCATTTTGTTTCTATGGTTGTACGTGATGTAGATTCATACCATTTGTGTAATCATACATGTACACAGGATAATGATGTCTATCTCATTTCACATTTTTCATAACCCCCTCCTTCTCATTTCCTTCTACTTATTCTAAAGTTTCCCCATTCTTCTCTTACTCCCCACTCCCTCGCCCCCCATTATATATCATTCTCCAATTATCAGGGAAAACATTCAGCCTTTGGATTTTTGGGCTTGACTTATTTCACTCAACATGATATTCTCCAATTCCATCCATTTATTTGCAAATGCCATAATACTACTCTTCTTTATGACTGAATAGTATTGCATCATGTATATATACCAGAGTTTCTTTATCCATTCATCTGTTGAAGGGGATCTAGGTTGGTTCCACAATCTAGCTATTGTGAACTGAGCTGCTTTAAACACTGATGTAGCTTTGTTACTGTAGTTTGCTGATTTTAATTCCTTTGGGTGTAAACTGAGGAGTGGGATAACTGGGTCAAAAGGTGGGTCCATTCCAAGTTTTCTGAGGATTCTCCATACTGCTTTCCAGAGTGGCTGCACCAATTTGCAACTCCTCCAGCAATGTAAAAGTGTGCTTTTTCCCCACATCCATGCCACCATCTATTATTGTTTGTGTTTTGATAATAGCCATTCTAATTGGAGTAAGATGAAATCTTAGAGTTGTTTTAATTTGCATTTCTCTGATTACTAGAGATGTTGAACATTTTTTCATATATTTATTAATTGCACATGTATATTCTTCTGTAAAGTGTCTGTCCAGTTCCTCGGCCCATTTATTGATTGGTTTCTTTGTGTTTTTAGTGTAAACTTTTGTAAGTTCTTAAATTTTGCATTTAAGGGCTCTGTCTCAAGTGCATGTGGAAAAGATTTTCTCCCACTCTTTAGGCACTCTCTTTACATTCTTGGTTGTAACCTTTGCTGAGAAAAAGCTTTTTTTTTGAGTCCATCCCATTTATTGATTCTTGCTTTGATTTCTTGTGCTTTGGGAGTCTTGTTGAGGAAGTCTGATCCTAAGCCAATATGATGAAGATTCAGGCCTAATTTGTCTTCTATTAGGTGCTGGATCTGTGGTCTAATTCCTATGCCTTTGATCCATTTTGAGTTCACTTTTGTGCAGGGTGAGAGATAAAGGTTTAATTTCATTTTACTGGAGATAGATTTCAAGTTTTGCCAGCACCACTTTTTGAAGAGGCTATCTTTTCTCCAATGTAAGGTTTTTGGCTCCTTTGTCTAGTATGAGGTGACTGTATTTATGTGGTTTTGTCTCTGTGTCTTCTATTCTGTACCATTGATCTGCCTGTCTATTTTGCTGTCAATACCATGCTGTTTTTGTTCCTATTGCTCTGTAGTATAGTTTAATGTCTGGTATTGTGATAACTCCTGTTTCACTTTTTCTATTAAGGATTGTTTTGGCTATTTGAGGTCACTTATTCTTCTAGATGAAGTTCATGATTGTTTTCTCTATTTGTATGAAGAACGTCATTGGTATTTTAATTGGAATTGCATTGAATCTGTATAGCGCTTTTGGTAGAATGGCCATTTTGACAAGGTTAATTCTGCCTATCCAAGAACATGGGAGATCCTTCCATCTTCAGGGTCTTCAATTTCTTTCTATAATGTTCTGTAGTTTTCATTGTAGAGGTCTTTCTCCTCTTGTGTTAGATTAATTCCCAAGTAATTTTTTTTTTTTTGAGGCTACTGTGAATGGAGTGGTTTTCCTAATTCCTCTTTCAGAGGATTCATCAATTATGAATAGAAATGCATTAGATTTGCATGTATTGATTTTATATCTTGCTACTTTGTTGAATTTATTAGTTCTAGAAGTTTCCTAGTGGAGTTTTTTGGATCTTCTAAATATAGGACCATGTCATCAGCAAATAGTGACAGCTTTATTTCTTCTTTCCTATTTGTCCCTTTAATTTCTTTGGTCTAATTGCTCTGGCAAGTGTTTCAAAGACAATGTTGAATACAAGTTGTGAAAGAGAGCATCCCTGTCTTGTTCCAGTTTTTAGAGGGAATACTTTCAGTTTTTCTCCATTAAGAATGATGTTGGCCATGGGCTTAGCATAGATAACCTTTACAATGTTGAGGTATGTTCCTACTATTCCTATTTTTTCTAGTGTTTTAAGCATGAAGGGGTGCTGTATTTTATCAAACACTTTCTCAGCATCTATTGAAATAATCATGTTGATTCTTAACTTTAAGTCTATTGATGTGATGAATTACACTTATTGATTTCTGGATGTTGAACCAACTTGGCATCCCTGGGATAAACCCCACTTGATCATGGTGCACTATTTTTTAATATATTTTTGTATGCAATTTGCCAGTATTTTAAGGATTTTTCCATGTTCATCAGGGATATTGGTCTAAAGTTTTCTTTCCTTGATATGTCTTTCTCTGGTTTTGGTATCAGAGTGATACTAGGCTCATAGAATGAATTTGGAAGGGTTCTCTCCTTTTCTATTTCCTGGAATACTTTGAGGAGTATTGGTATCAGTTCTTTAAAAGTCTTGTAGAATTTGGCTGAGAATCCATCTGGTCCTGAGCTTTCCTTGGCTGTTAGGCTTTTGATGGCTTCTTCTATTTTGGTGCTTGAAATTGATCTGTTTAGATTGTGTACATCTTCCTGATTCAGTTTGGGGGGATCATATGTTTCTAAAAATTTTTCAATGTCTTCAAGATTTTCTATTTTGTTGGAGTGTAGATTTTCAAAGTAGCTTCTAATTATATTATGTATTTCAATGGTGTCTGTCATGATCTTTCCTTTGTCATCACGAATTCTAGTAATTTTCGATTTCTCTCTTCTCTTAGTGTGGCTAGTGGTTTATCAATTTTGTTTACTTTTTCAGAGAACCAGCTTTCTGTTTTGTCAATATTTTGAATTGTTTCTCTTGTTTCAATTTTATTGATTTCAGCTCTGATTTTAATTATTTCCTGTCTTCTACTATTTTTGGTGTTGATATGTTCTTCTTTTTCTAGGACTTTGAGATGTAATGTGAGCTCATTTAGTTGTTGACTTTTTATTTTTTTTTAATGTATGAGTTCAATGCAATGAACTTTCCTCTTATACTATTTTCAGAGTGTCCCAGAGATTTTGATATGTTGTGTCATTGTTCTCATTTACCTATAAGAATTGTTTTATTTCTTCCCTGATGTCTTTGGTTATCTTTGTATCATTCAATAGCATATTATTTAGTCTCCAGGTGTATGAGTAGTTTTTGTTTTTTTATTGTTCATTTCTAATTGCATTCCATTATGGTCTGATGGGATACAGGGTAGTATCTCTATTTTTTTGTATTTACTAATGGCTTCTTTGTGGCATAGCCTATGGTCTATTTTGGAGAGGATCTATGAGGTGCTGAGAAGAAAGTATATTCACTCGATGATGGATGAAATACTCTGTAAATATCTATTAAGTCTATATCATTGATTGTATTATTTAGTTCTATAGTTTCTTTGTTCAGTTTTTGCTGGAGGATTTATCCAGTGGTGAGAGTGGTGTGTTAAAGTCTCCACTATTAATGTGTTTTGGTCTATTTGATTCTTAAAATTAAGAAGAGTTTGTTTGATATGCATAAATCCTCCATTGTTTGGGGCATAAATATTTAAAATTGTTATATCTTCCTGTTTTATGCTTCTCTTAAGCAGTATGAAATGTCCTTCTTTATCCCTTCTGACTAACTTAAGTTTGAAGTCCACTTGATCTGATATGAGGATGGAGACCCCTGCTTTTTTACTGAGTCCATGTGCATGGTGTTTTTCCCCATCCTTTCACCTTTAGTCTATGGATGTCTTTTTCAATGAGATGAGTCTCTTGAAGGCAGCATATTGTTGGGTCTTTCTTTTTAATCTTATCTGCCAGTCTATGTCTTTTGATTATTGAGTTTAGGCCATTGACATTCAGGGTTATTACTGAGATATGATTTGTATTCCTGGTCATTTTGGCTCATTTTTGGTGTTTTACTATCTGGTTTCTCCTTTGATAGGATTTTCCTTTAGGGTTGCTTCCTATGATGACTTGTATAGTTGCTTTTCACTTCTTCCACATGAAATAATTTGCTAAGAATGTTCTGCAGGGCGTCTTTCTATTTGTAAATTCTTTTAACTTTTGTTTATTGTGGAAATATTTTATTTCATTGTCAAATCTGAAGGTTAGTTTTTATGGGTATAGGATTCTTGGTTGGCATCCGTGTTCTTTCAGAGCTTGGAATATATTGTTCCAGGCCCTTCTTGCTTTTAGAGTCTGAGTTGAGAAATCTGCTGATATTCATATTGATCTCCCCTTATATGTAATCTGATGCTTTTCTCTCACAGTCTTTAAAATCCTATCTTTATTTTGTATGTGAGGCATTTTCATTATAATGTGTCTTGGTGTGGATCTGTTGTAATTTTGTGCACCTGGTGTTCTGTAAGACTCATGTAATTGATTTTCCATTTCATTTTTCAAGTTTGGGAAATTTTCTGATATTATGTCATTGAACAGGTTGTTCATGCCTTTGTTTTGTTACTCTGTGCCTTCCTCAATCCCAAACATTCTTAAATTCAGTCTTTTCATGATATCCCATAATTCTTGGAGGTTTTGTTCATGAATTCTTAACTTCTCAGTTTGTTCAAATTTATTTTCAAGATTAAATATTTTGTCTTCATTGTCTGAGATTCTGTCTTCCACAAGATCTAGTCTGTTGGTGATGCTTTCTATTGAGTTTTTAATTTGGTTTATCATTTCTTTCGTTTCAAGTATTTCTGTTTGTTTGTTTGTTTGTTTTTTTAAGAATCTGTATCTCTATTAAAGTGCTCTTTAGCTTCCTGCATTTGCTCTTTTTAACTGTTTACTAGAATGGTCATGCATTGCCTGCATTTCCTCTCTTATCTAGTCTTTTGCTTCATGGATCATTTTAATTATGAAGATTCTAAACTCTTTTTCTGTCATTTCTACTGCCATGCTGTCATTGGATTCTATCACAATAGCATCTTGGTTTGTTAGGGACACTTTCTTTCCCTGTTTTTTCGTATTGTTTCTATGTATAATCCCCTCTAGCAGTGAAGATCAGAAATACTGAAGTTCCCTCCCTGCAGTTTATTATGACCCTGCAGTTTTCACTCCCTCTCCTTTGAAAGTGATATCAATATCAGTAGCACCCAATACAGAGAAAATGTAGTCCTAAACCAGATAGCCCCTATAAAGGCTTTAACATTATTAAAATAAACAGGAATAGTTCGATTAGTATTTACAGTATTTCTAGTTGTGAACAAAAGGATGGGGAAGAGCGTAGTATGCAAGTCTGTAAATAGAAGTACCTCTCAAAGAGCCTCCAGTCTCCTGTTGGTGTCTCTGGAAGGGAGCTGCCCTTCCAATGATGATGGGCACACCCTCAGGAATAATTCAAAATGCCTGCACCAGCCTCCAAAGAAGCTGGGGAGCCCCAGCAAGAGTGCACTGTGTCAGTTAGGAGGCAGACGCAGTGTCCCTCAGCAGGCGGGGTCAGGCAGGCAAGCTTAGCTGCTGGCCTCTGTCCTTGGTGTGTGATGGGGTGGGTTCAGCACTGGCATCTGACCTCAGTATGGACATTTTAACAATTTTAATTATTTCAATCCATCAACACAAGATAGCTATTTATTTACTGGTGTCTTCAATCTTTTTCGTCAAAGTTTTATAGTTTTCTGTTTTCAGGTTTTTATCTCCTTGTTTAAACTTATTCTTAAGCATTTTATTTTTTGGTACCTATCTTAAATGGAAATTAATTTTTTTTCATGCAGTTCATCATGAATGTATAGCAACATTACCAATTTTTGTGTCTAATTTTATAATTTTTTGTACTGCAGATTTGATCCCAGAGGCACTGAGCTACATGCCCATCACTTTTATTCTTTGTTTTGAGACAGGGTCTAGATAAATTGGGTAGGGTCTCACTAAGTTGCTGAGGTTGGTTCAAACTTGCGATCTTCCTGCCTCACCTTCCCAAGTCACTGGGATTAGAGATGTATGACACCAAGCTCACCTATTTCATTGATTCTAACAGGTTTAAGTTTTTGTGTTTTTTTAATGGAATTTTCTGTATTTAAAGCTGTGTTGTGTGTGTGCAAACAGGGACAATCTATCCACCTAGGCCTCCCAGTAATACATTGAATAGAAGTGATGAAGGTTAGCATCATTGTCTTGTCCGTTTTCAACTTTCTGCATTCTGTGTAATGTTAGCTGTGTGTTTATATATGTATATATATATACATATATATCATGTGTGTGTGTATATATATATATATATATACACATGGCCCTTGCAAATGACATACTTTCCTTCTGGACCTAGTTTTTTTAGTTTTTAACATAAAAATATGTTAAATTTTGTCAGTCTTTCTATGTATGTAAGTGAGATGATCATAGGGATTTTGTCCTTAATTCTGGTGTTGTGATATATTGCACTTATTAACTTGCATATGTTGGACCATCCTTGCATCCCTGAGATGAATACTACTTGTCCACTATGAATGATCTTCGTAATGTGCTGTTGAATTTGGCTTACTAACATTTTTTTGAAGATTTTTGCATCTGTATTTAGGAGGCACACTGGCTTACATTTTGTTTTTCCTGGCAAATTCTGTGACTGACTTTGTTATCGGTAACACTGTCATTATAGAAGGAGTTTGGACTTATTGCCTCTCAAATTTTTGGAAGAATTTGAAAAGAAATGCTATTAGTTCCTTGATGGGAGTGTTTACATTACTAATTTTTCATTATTGAGCTGTTCAAATTTTCTATGACTTGTGATTCAATCTTGATAAGTTTTAGGTGTCCTAAAATTTAACTGTATCTGTCTACTACATTTATATTTATTCAAGGATATGCACTTTGTTGATATTTAATTATTCACAGAAGTTTCTTTTGATCCTTTGTATTTCTGCAGTGTCAGTTTAATGTTTCCTTTTAATTTCTGATTTTATTTGAACCTTTTTGTGTTTTTTAAGTTAAGCTAGCTAAGCTAACTAAATGTTAGTTTATCTTTTCAAAAGCTCAACTATTAGTCTAGTGAATCTTTTCTACTACATTTTTTAATTTTTGTTTTTGTTTCTTCAGCTAGGGATTGAACATAGGGACTCACACATACTAGGCAAAGCACTCTAGCAGTGAGCTTCATTTTGAATGAAATAAACCAGACCCAGCAGGAAGATTATTATATGTTTTCCTTCAGATTTGGGATCTAGACTCAAAAAAACAAAAC
This sequence comes from Sciurus carolinensis, assembly GCF_902686445.1. Lineage (NCBI taxonomy): Eukaryota > Metazoa > Chordata > Mammalia > Rodentia > Sciuridae > Sciurus > Sciurus carolinensis. Next base: position 57,121,102 of record NC_062217.1, on the reverse strand, counting down.
AAACAAGCAAAACAAAACAAAAACAAAAGAAAACAACAGGAAAAAAGGAGATACCATGAAATTTGAAGGATAACTGTTAGGGTAGAGGGAGGGACCCAGAGAGAGGAAAGAAGGGAGGTTAGGTGCTGTTGGGCAGTAAAATAAATCATATTGTATTTTTATGCATGTGAGAATATGTCACAATGAAACCCATAATATGTGAAAGCACCAATTAAAAATGAATAAAATAAGGAAGACTTGCCAAATCCTAATCAGCAAATATTTGAACCTAAAATCCTTTTCAAACACTAATTAGGCTGTACCAAAATCCAAGACAGATTTGAAACATGCAACCACAAAAAGTTTCAGAGTATACTAATGTCTTCTAATCATAGGATAAAAAACTGAGAATTAAATTTAAAAGCACAAGAATTTATTTACTTCTATTTATCAATGCTTCCATACAGATTTATATGTTAAATTTTACTCCCTCAAATATTTTCACTTATGGTATTTAAAATATTTTCTAACTTGCCGATTGTCATAAATAGAAAATGTTTTTAAAAATAGTTTTCTAGAAATTACATGATTTAGGTGCCCAGATACACTGGACATAGTTATCATAAAATTCATGAGTGCTTTTAGTTTAATCAGGATGTGACAATATGATAGATTTAACTGAAATCTAAACTCAGAAACAAATTTTTAATAATTCTTAACTTTTCCAATTAACTAAGAGCATCAGTCTACAGAAATAGATCTATGTGAATAAAGATGACACTAAATATATCTAATAAATACCTTAAATAATATTTAAAAAATAATTTTTGTTTAATCCTCCATAAATGCCTGTTTCATCCATCATTATAACATATTACTAGAAAAAGGAAAATACACAGAAATTGATGGGAGTATTAGACACTGACATTGAGACACTGTTTTCAAAATGAACAGGAATTACTTTCATCTTTTTTGTGGAGGAGTTCTATGAAGAATAGTTAATAAACAAAGGAAAAATACTTCACTGTAGACCTACTGGGCCCTGCATTAATTCTACAATTAACTTTTCAGATACTTAGTCTTTAGTTGCAATTTTAAATGTCATAATCTGTCTATTAGCTCCCTGACCTCTGGGCTAAAATCTATTTTAATTAGCAAGGGAAAATAAATAAACTTTATTGCACTTTTTTACAATACTGCCTTTTTTACAAATAGAAAGTTTGTGGCAACTGTGACTCTAGCAAGTCTATTGGGGCCTATTTTTCCTAGAGCACATCTTCACTATGTTCTAAGAACTCTACTGGTCAGCTGTTTCTACACCTCTGTCCATCTCCTAAGACTTCCCTTGTTCTGAGGACACTACAATATGAAATTAGATACTTCAACAATTATATAGTGACCTATGTTTGAGTGAAAGGAAGAGTCACAGGTATAAAATATGACCAAGACTTAAAATCAAGAGCTAAAAATTAACAGGCTTAGTGAGGAATACATTTCCAAAGCTGAAAAATACAGAAAGTTAGGCTTCTTGCACCACTCAGGTTTGAATGCAAAGAAAAAACTTCTGAAGGAAATTAAAAGTGTTATTTCAGTGATTACATGAATAATAAGAAAACAGCCTATTTATGACATGAAACTTTAGTGATCTGAATAAGAGATCAAGCCAGTCACCACATTCCATTAAACCAAAGCCTAACCCAGAGCAAGTCTTCTATGAAGTCTAAAAGAGGTGAAGAAGCTGCAGAAGAAGTCTATAACAAGCAGAGGGTGGTTCATAAGATTTAGGTTAAGAAATGCACTATCAATCAGCAAGTGCTGAACTAGAAGCTACAGAAAGTTACCTAGAAAATCTTGCTAAGATCATTGATGAAGATGTCAACACTAAATAACAGATTTTCAAATTAAGTAAAATATCTTTATATTGGAAAAGATATTATATAAAACTTTTATTGCTGGAGAGAAGTCAATGTCTGGCTTCAAAGTTCTTTTGAAAGTACTTTTGAAAGTACTTTTTTCTAGGGGTTAAATGCAGCTGGTGACTTTAAATTCAAAGCATCTTTCCTTAACTGTTTCAAATATCCTGGGACCCATATGAACTATACTAAATCTCTTGGACTATGCTCTATATATGGGGAACAAGAAAGTCTGAATGATAGCTCATCTATTTACAACATGATTTACTGAATTTTTAAACCTAACATTGAGACTTAATGCTCAAAAAATTATTTCAAAATATCAGTATTCATTGACTATGCATCTGGTTGGTTACCCAAGAGCTCTGATAGAAATGTCCAATGAGATTAATGTTCTTTTCACACTTATTAACACAGCATCCATTCTGTAGCCAATCAAGAAGTAATTCCAGATTTCAAATACTATTACATAAGAAATACATTCTGTAAGATTTTAGTTGTTCTTGACAGTGATTCTTCTGAAGAAACTTGGCAAAGTAAATAAAAATCTTCTGGGGAGAATTCAGTATTCTAGATGCAGGAAGAGCATTCATGATTCTGCAGATGGGGAAGACCAAAATATTAAAGTAGCAATAAATTTAGAAATAGTTGAAACTAAACCTTATGGATGACTTTGAAGTTCTCAAGACTTTGGTGGAGGCAGTAAATGAAGCTGTTCTGAAAATAGAAATTGAACTAAAATTAGATGTAGAGTCTGAAGATGTGACTGAATTGCTGCAAATCTTTGATAAACACTAATAAATTAGAAATTGCTTCTGGGTGAGCAAAGAAAAGGGATTCTTGAGATAGAATTTGTTCCCAGAAAAGATGTTATAAACATGTTTGTAATGGCAACAAAGGATTTACAATATTACATAAACATGGTTGATAAAACAATGACAGAATTAGAGTATTTACTCCTGTTTAATTAATTAATTAATTTTTGGTACATAGGATTGAACCCAGGGAGCTTTACTACTGAGTTATATTTCTAGCAATTTTTATATTTTATCTTGAGACAGGTTCTCACTAAGCTTCTTAAGGCCTTGCTGAGGTTACCCTCAACTTTTAATCCTCCTGTCTCAGTTTCCTGAGTTGCTGGCAAAATGTTGAGATTCATAAATGACGATGATGAATTCAAATTTTTATAATTTTAAGTCATTGAATCCTCTCATGGAATGGTTTTATAGTATTTATACTTGTGGAAAAGTCACTCTACCTATAGTCTATTTAATGTTTTCAGGTAGACAAATTTAAATCAAGCGAAAATGTTGTTTCAGATAATTAAGTACAAGTTTAGAGATGCTCTATTTAGGCAAAATGTAGTGAAAATAAAGAAAAAAGAGAAAAAAATAATTGTAAGAGAGTCTGCACGGGTGAGGTTTTAATAAAGATATACTTTTCCCTGAAAATAATCATGATTTTGTCTTTCATGAGAATAATTTTCTTGCTTTTAATGATAGTCAAATAAGCTATGGACATACCCATGAACAATATAGTTGTTTTATTTGAGCCTCTATCTTAACTATATAGTGTGTTTTTATATGTTGTTTTATATCTCTCTGGATATTATTTTGTTTTACTTTTATTGGTAAGTGATTATAGCTTGGACACGTTTATTTTTCATTACTAAATAGCATTATATCGAATAAAGAGCACATTTTACTTTTAATTTGTTTTAATGTGGGTATAACATATTTTTCAGTTTGAATGTATTATAAAGAGGTTGTTGTGAACCTTTGGAACATGTATCTAACTAGAAAAATACTTCAGTTTCTTTAAAATATTTAAATAAGAGTAGAATTACTACGTAACAGGTTATAGACTTATTTAACTTACCTAAATAATATCACATGTATCTAAAAAAAAATTTACCAATTAAGATCAAAAAAACTGTTCTTGGTCTATAAAATCTGTTGACATTGTCAAATATTTACATTTTTTTGAAACTTGCAATGTATGTACTATGACTCTATTTTTATTTTTTTCTAACTGAAAAGTTGTATTTTTAATTTTTTTATTTGTTCTAATTTATTGTACTTGACAGTAAAATGTATTTATACATTTTGATAGATCACACATAAATGGAGTGTAATCCCTCATCCCTCTGATTATTCATGTTATAGGATTGCATCAATCAAGCAGTCATATATGCACATGAGGTAATAGTGGCTATTTAATTCTACCATTATTCCTACCTCCATGCTCCTCCCATCCCTTCACTCCCCTCTAATATAAAGTAACGCTCTTCTTCCCTATCCCCACCCCCATTGTGAATTAGCATCTGCATATCAGAGAAAGCATTTGTTCTTTGGTTTTATGGGTTTCCCTTATTTCACTTAGCATGATATTCTCCAGCTCCATCCATTTACCAACAAATGCCATAATTTCATTCTTCTTTAAAGCTGAGTAATATTATGTATGTGTGTATATGTATATATATATATATATACACACACACACCACATTTTCTTTATCCATTCATCTGTTGAAGGGCATCTAGGTTGGTTCCATATTTTAGCTATGGTGAATTGAGCTGCTATAAACATTGATGTGACTCTATTACTGTAGTAGGTTGATTTTAAGTCTGTTGGGTATAATCCAAGGAGTGGGATAAGTGGGTCAAATTGTGGTTCCATTCCAAGTTTTCTGAAGGATTTCTGCACTGCTTTCCATAATAGTTGCACTATTTTGCATTTCTACCAGCAATGTATGAGTGTACCTTTTTTTCCACATCCTTATCAACATTTATTGTTGCTTGTATTCTTGATAATTGCCATTCTGATTTGAGCGAGATGAATCTTAGAATAGTTTTGATTTGCATTTCTCTAATTGCTTGATGAGTTGAACATTTTTTCATATACTTACTTGCTGGTCAATTTTATATCTTCTTCTGTGAAGTGTCTGTTCAGTTCCTTAACCCATTTATTGATTGAGTTATTTGTTTTTTTGGTGTTTTTTGAATTCTTTGTATATCTTAGAGATTAATGCTTTTTCTGAGGTGCATAAGGTAAAGATTTTCTCCCAATCTGTATTCTCTCTCTTTACATTATTGTGATTGTTTCTTTTGCAGAGAAGCTTTTTAGTTTGAGTTCATCCCACTTATTGATTTTTGATTTAACTTCTTGCACTTTAGGGGTCTTGTTAAGGAACTCAGATCCTTTGCCAACATGGTGAAGATTTGGGCCTACTTTTTATTCTAGTAGTCACAGGGTCTCTGGTCTAGTGCCTAGTCTTTGATCCAGTGTGAGTTGAGTTTCATGCAAGGTGAAAGATAAAGGTTTAATTTCAATTTGTTACAAGTGTCTTTCCATTTTTCCCAGCACCATTGATTGAATAGGCTATCTTTTCTCCAGTGTATTTTTATTTTCATTTTAATTTCTTGGTACATAAAAATATTTATAAATTTAATACAGTCTTTGGAAATTTTGATTTATACTTTTTGAAATGGTTTTCCATGTTATTTACCCATTTTAGTGTTCATTTTATATAAATTTATATAAAATTTTTATTCTTTATATAAAATTTTTATTATAAATTTATATAGAAATTTTATATATAATTTATATAAAATATTTTTTCATACTATTCTGAAATCCAGAAATCATTGATGAAAGAAATTGAGAGGATACAAATAAATGGAAAAGCCTCCCATGTTCATGGAAGGATTATTATTGTTAAAATGCACACAAAGATCAAAGTGATCCACACATTTATTGCAATCTCTATCAAAATACAAATGAATTAAGTCACTGAAATAGAAAATTACAAATCTAAAAATTCATATGATACTATAGAAGATTCTGAATATCCAAAGCCACGCTGGGCATAAAGAACAAAACTGGAGGCATCACTCTGCTGCAATATAGCAAAGTGATAGTGACCCAAGCAATCTGGTATTAATGTAAAAACAGATATAAATCAATGGAACAGAATAGAAGGCCCATGAATACACTCACACATTTACAGCCAAATGATTTTTTTTTTGACAAATGTCTTAAGAAAACCCTTATGGACAAGGACACTCTTTTCAATAAGTGGTGCCAGGTAAACCTGAAGTCCATTCTTAGAAGAATGAGATGAGGTTCTGTCACTAACCATATACAAAAATCAACTCAAAATGCATTAAAATTTTCCATGTGAAACCTGGAAGTATAAAACTACTCGGACAAAATAGGAAAATCATTCAATGACATTGGTCTGTACAAGGAATTTTTAGACAAGAACATCAAAGCACAAACAACAACAGAAATAGACGATTATGATTACATAGAACTAAAAAAACTTCTACACAACACAGGAAATAATCAACAGAATGAAGAAACAACCTGTAAGAATGGATACAAATATTTGTAACACATTCATCTCACAAAGGATTAATATTCAGAATATGTAAGCAACCAAAACACCTCAACAACGAAAACAAATAATTGAGCTAAAATTTGGGCAAGTGATTTGAATAAACATTTATCAAAGGAAGCTATACAAATAGTCCATAAGTATGTAAAAATATACTAACATCTTTAATAATCAGGGAAAGAGAAATTAAGCCACAATGAAATATCAATGCACTACAGATGGTATGACAATTATCAATAAGACAAATAAAAGATGAATTATGGTGAAATGTAGAAAAAGGAGAAGCCATACTCTTTCTAGGAATGTAAATTAGTATATCCACTCTAAAAAAACACATAGATATTCCTCAAAAAATTAAAAATAGAGTTAACATATAATACAGCAAAGGAAACAGGTATATTAAAGAAATTCCTGACTCCCATGATCATTGCAAAACTATTCACAATAGCTAAGATACTGAATCAACAACTTAAGTGTCCATTGACAGATGACTGAATAAAGAAAATGTAGTATATATACTCAGCTTGGAAAAGGACAAAATTCTGTCATTTGTGGCAACGTGGGTGATTCTAGAGATCAGAATATTAAATGAAATAAAGCAGCAAGCACTGAAGACAAATACTGCATGATTTCACTCATGTGGAATTATCTCAAGTAAAGAGCACACTCAAGTAGAGAGCATAATACTGGCTACCAGATTCCAGACATGCTAACTGGAGAGAGAGGTTGAGAATAAATTTGTTATTGGTACAATGATATAGTCAAATAGAAGGAATAATTTTTGGTGTTCTAGTACATAGAGTATGATTATAATTCATGTTGTACTGTATAGTCTGAAATGTTCAAAGGAATGATGAATAAGATGATGGATAGACAAAGCATTCCAAATTGATCACACAAAGTATAAATATATCAAAACATTACATTGTGCTCCATAAAGGTCTATACTTATTATCTGTTGATAAAAACAATTCATTATAATAAAATTATATCTTTGTATGCTTATCTATTGGAAAATAAGTGTTGAAAATAACTTCTCAAAGTTTGGTCCATTAAATCTAATACTGTGTTTTCTTTTTCACATATAGTCCACATTTTCATTCTTTTTCATGTGTAGTAATTAATTGAACTCTTCATTTTAAGGTGCTATTTTTTCCCTCAAGATTAGTATTGACCATCATGGTTTCATTGTTGGAAGAGGTGAATGAATCATTGCCTGGAAATGTTCTGGAGAGCGGTGACATCCCCCTGGGGAATTTCTTGGTGCAAGGGTGCTGATAGAAAACTGCCCATTTAATGGAGGGACCTGTTAAGTGGGAGAATTTATTAGTTCAATAGCCTTGAGTTGAAACGCTAGCTGCCCAGAGGTAGAAGAGACATGGGCGCAAGCTGATAAGCCCCAATTAAGCTGTTTTGCTCACAACTTCATTTGTTTATCTTGAAGAAGTTTTCTCACAGTAAATCCTTTTGACGTTTACACCTGCATAATAATTGTGCAGAGCCTGCTCCTTGTCAGTCTTCTCCCATCAGCAGTTTGGCTGGTCTACTGAGCCCTGCTTTTTCTATACTTGTGTCTATTTGTCTTTTTTCCAATGCCCCTATCAGGTTCAGAGAAACTGAGTAAATGTCATGCTGGCTGAGACATTTCATAAGGTAGTATTTCGTGTTATGTTTTAAAAACCATACTTTGCCTTTTATAAAATAAATATAAATGTACTATGAAATAAGTTGTTCTTATAGGTTAAGACAATTTCTATATTGTAATGACTTTTCAGTATAATTTTCTAAAATATACACTCTTTCCTCATTTTTTCTGAGTGTCACCTCTGTGTACACTAAACTACATTGATGATTTTATTTCCTGCATCTGTATGATCATGTATTGCATATTACGGTTTATAAAATTCTTAGAAGTCCTCCTAACCAGTTCTGCTCTTTCTTTCTTTTTTAAATTGTTCATTTGTTCTTCAACAGAGCCCACTTTATGATAGACCATTTGGTTTTTCCTATAGTATCAGTTTGTCTAGAATCCAAGGAGTAAGAAAAAAAAAAAAAAAACCCTAAGGACATATTTCTGAGGCTGGTTGGAAGATCTCTGTCTCTAGTGGTGGAGCGGTAGATGATGTGCATTGAGAAATCTTTCTTAAAGAGTTGAGAAGAGTTCCCTCTTCTCTCAGCTGTGAAGGTTTTGTAGAGACTGGATTGTGAAATACCTATACTGTAAAGCAGCTCAAGGATTCAATTACAATGTGTGTGTCTCTCTTGTGCTTTTACATTTTTATTTCTTCATTTTGTGAACTACTAGGGTGGACATGAACAATTATATGATCCTCATATTTTTACCAATCTCATTTAAAAAATGGGATGTTTGAATTTGTTTTATTTTAGTCTTAGTTCCAATTCAGATTAGTAAATTCCTATTTCATAGATACTGTCTAAAACATTTTCTCATAGATGCTTCTAAGTGTTATGGTGTTAAATAAATTAAAATATACACATTCATTGTATAATGTTCCTTCCTAATATGTCCCTCTGAAAAATAATGTGTTTCTACTACGGGGAACATCTGGACCAAATTTTTGTGTGATTACTTACAAAATGGTGATATTATAGAGAAATAAATTGTTTTCTCTTCAGTGTGTCCTTTTTAAATGTTTATTAGCATTAACTTTACAATCTTTGTATCTTCTGCATTCATACAAACACACATTTTTGTTCTAACAGTAGATGATGCATTCATTAAATTGACCACTTAAATTTTTTCATTTTGCTCTATTGGTTATCATCTATGTATTGCTTATAACAATAGATCTGATTTGTTCCCTTTTTTTGATGATTAAGTGATGTATTTTGAAAAGTCATTTTTTTCACATTCAACATAATTTAAAACACTCAATTATATTTTCTCCTAAGTAGAAAAATATCAAAATCATTCATGAGACACCTACTACAAACTACTAATATAGATATTTCATTATCAATATCAATTTTTTATCTTCCTGAAAAGTCACGTTCTTGAATCAGAGTGTTCTGTCACATTGCATTTTATTTTTTTAATTCTTCTGACAACCACTTTAGCATGTTTTATGTTTTAAATGTTCAGAGCTCAAAATATATACATTTCTAGTAAGAAAAACTATAAATAAATCTGAGTTTTTGCAAGTTTTTAAATCAAACACCTGCAGAAAGCTGATAAGTAAAGGGAACAGAATATATTCCAATGCCATTATGTTCTCTTTTTAGCAGACATTTTCTGATACTTTGTTTATAATGCATTATCTCCTTTTCCAAACTGTCAAAATATTGGGTAGAGATACCTACTATGACTTGCACTGACTTTAATAGGAGTGGTTGGACAATTTTGGAGGTGCAGTTGTCTGACTACACATATAATAGGATTAGCCAAAGTGGCTACTGATATGACAAATGAAGGACATGGATTTCTCATTCTATGTCAGTTTATGTCAAGTGAGTCTGCATGCAGGTTACATTTTTGTTCTCACATTAATCTTTCATTATGGTTATATATTTTTTATAATGACATGAATTTACATAGACTTTGTGAGTATAAGACAATTTCTTAAGGAATAAATAATTCTCTAAAGATAATTCTGAAATAATTTTCTAGGTGAAAAGTAACCTTCTAAAGATCGGGAAATTATTTAAATATTAAGCTTAAATTTAAATGTAAATACTATCAAATACAAACCCATCACTTAATTTAACTAATTTATGATTTAATTTAATTAAAAATGAGAATTTTATCTAAGTAGAATGTACCAATATTTATAGGTTGTACACAGTATGATACCGTAGAATACACCACAGTGAATCTTACCATGTGTGCATCCACAAAAATGAGATCCTAATTAGGAAAAGATATATTCCATGCTTGCATAAATATATCAAATTAGATTTGACTGTCACATATAACTAAGAAAAACCTATCTAAAAAAAGGACACATGAAAATTTGATTCAGTCTGATTCTAATCTGTATTCCAACTTCATATTATATTTGTGATTTTGAAGAATTTACTTCTTCTTCCTGAATTTATTTATTTTGTCATTTATTACTGATAATGAAGATTATTACCTTAAAAAGTTTTAGCAGTTATACAAACTTAAATCAGATGATGAGTCCAAAGCAGCACATTATTATTGGCAGTAGTTGCTAATTATATTTGCTTTTTTTCCCCTTATATCTTATTTATTATGGTTCTTTCTACTGCTTTTCAGAGTTCAAACACATGTTATTTTGTTTTAATAATTTATTAACCATATATTATTAAACCATAATTTTTGTTAGATAAGAAATTTAGAGAAGTTAGGTGACTTACTCTAAGTACCACTTGCAGTCATGGAGTTTGGTTTTAGGACAAAGATTATAAAAATTTTAAGTAAAATTAAACTTGGGATAAATAATTTATCATGAGAGGTACCATTAAATTGATAATTAGACAACTCTTTAGTGGATTTTATAATTGGTATGATATCTGTGCATTTGGTTACCAAGGGAAAAAAGAGGAATTTAATAAGTATCATAATTTACTTAATTTTTTGTTTCTTTCTTTACACTGTAGAAGTTGAACTCTAGACACAGGTGGTACAAGGTTAGGCAGAAATTCTACAGATCACTAAGGTTCCATGACTTTTCTTTCTTCTAATATAAATCTTATATCTATGGAGAACAAAAATTTAAAAAGAATCCTTAGGTATGTGTTTTTTCTTGAGATTCTAGAGGGAATTCTCACCTTGCCTTTTCTGCTTATAGAGACACCCATATTCCTTGGCTCTTAACTCCTTTCTCCATGATTAAAGCCAGAAATGGGACATTTTCCAGTCTCTCTTGCTCTCTGACCTCTATTTCACCATAACATTCCTCTTTGTCTCTTCTTCCTTTCCCCTTCCTTCAAAGAATATTACAATTACATTGGCCTCACTTGGATAATACAGGATGATCTTAAATTCCTTAACTTAGTCACATTTTATAAAGTTTCTTCTCCCATCTATGTGAGATAACATGTTCACAGTTTATGGGATTAGGACATGATATCTTGGGGGTGGGCTATTATTCTTTTTTTTTTTTTTTTTTTTGTACTTACTGCATTAAATTAAGTCCTCAACTGAACTTTATTTAACATGTTGAAAAGTGTTTATAGCTACATAGAATTTTATCAGCGATAAAGCAACTCTGAGGCTTACCTTTCCTTCCTTGTTTTGTAGAGTTTTAAAATATTATTTCTTTAAAATTCACCTGTAGATTTTTATTTTAGATTTTCAGGAGTAAGCAAACACCAGTTTTTAATAAATGAAACAAATAGTTTAGAATTTTGATAGAAATATTGTTGAATGTCAATAATAATTAATTACTATGGGTTTCAGAAGTGTCCCCTTAAGACTTGGTCCAAGTCTTTGGTGTGCTTTGAAGGTATTGAAGCCTTTAAAAAGTGGGGCCCGGTGGGAGGAAGTATGGAAATGGGGTCATGTTCTTAAAGAGGATTGTGGGACTTAAGTCTCTTCCTCTTTCCTCTCTCGTTTTTTTCTTCCTACCATAAGGTGAGCAGATTATTCCACCATACTGCCATTATTTATATCTCCTCACTGGGGGCCTGAAATGAACCAGGACAACTGACCAAAACCAGAAATGCCTATGAATTCTACAAGAGTTTCTCCAATGCACCTGTAAAATACAATACAAAACAAAATATTATACACTTTTGCAGTTCACTAACTCTTAAATTACAGGTTATAAAAAAACAACAACAACAACAAAAAAAACCCTTGTGGGCAACAGATATGGCTCCATCACCATATATATTTAAAAAATGTTGGGACTAATGACACGTTAACTAACTCAGGCTGACTCCTTACTACCCGGGGAGTGAGCAAGATCAAGGCCTCAAAGGTGGTTTCAAATGTTAAAGACGATAAATCGGACCACCGTCAGGGATTGGTTAACAACAGTCCTGCGAACGATCAGCTTGTGCTTGCCATATAGTCCTATGGGACTCTCACCTGCGTGAACCCCCCATTCCTTGCTTTAAGCTGACCTTTAAGCTGATTGATAAGTCCCGCCTGGACTCCACCCTACATAAAAGCTGTGTGACTTCCTCAATCTCAATAAACAAGTTCCTTTTGTGACTGGTGTCCCTGACGCATGGCGTCTGATTGTCCTCCACTCGGAAGGCTGGGAGCGGGCGGTCAGTCGGCCCTACCTATCCTGGTCTGACTTTGTTGGGGAGTGCTCCCTTCCCTTGCTGCTGGTCGAGAAGAGTAAGGGGGCTTAAGACCGCGACAAAAAATATATTTACAAACAACATCAAATGTTGATCAATAAAAGTATATATAGGGCTGGGGAGATAGCTCAGTTGGTAGAGTGCTTGCCTTGCAAGCACAAGGCCCTGGCAAGCACAAGGCCCTGGGTCAATCCCCAGCACCGCAAAAAAAAAAAAAAAAAGTATATATAAATATACAGACCTGGCCAAGAGCTCATAAGAGTCTTCATCCAAGTGATTCCTTCCAACTTTATAACCTGGTTATTAAAACCTCCACCATGTGTGATTGTTTCTCTTTCCTAGATGCCGACTCCAACAGTTATAGCTACTAAATCCATGCACAATTTAATTTCATTACTTGTTGAATATTCATGAAGAACTGTATTTAGAAAAAGTTAATTTCCCAGCATTTTGTAACAAATATACAAATTATTTTAAACATTTCAGAAACTCACAGGTGAATTTTGTGAAAGTCGTGAGCCCTACACTTACATATTATCTGACTGTTACAATGTGTAGAATTTGAAAATTTGTAAGTTCTACAATGCTATAATACACTCAAATCACTTTACCATTTTCAATATAGATGTGTAAGTAATAATACTAAAACACTTGTCAGACTTTTCAGCAATTTTTCTTCAAGTTGACTAGTCATATAAGAAGTTAAAAGCTGAGACAAAATTACATATTTATGTCTTACTAAGAAAGTAAAATGAGAAAATATATTTAACTCATTGTTTATGTAGAGTGAGAGAGCAAAGAAAGAAATGTAAAGAAAATAATATTTGACTTGAGAATTTCATGGACTAAAATAAAGATTAAAATGAAGTTTATATTACTTCATCTCATTTAAATTTTCCTGGAAGATATGAAAATTTTCAAGTATATAAAAACATGTTACATTATTCATGATAGTTTTCTTTGACCTAAAGAAAAGTGCATAACCAACATATGGGCAAAATGGTGTAATATTCAACATAAATTAAGATACTAATAAGAATACTTTTTTGTGAAGTAGCACATAAAATGATATATGCTCCAGTTATTGTTCTAAATTTACAAGTTATTTTAAAAACATACTACATTGCAGGTCATAAGATTGATAAAGAGTAGAAGGAAAAAATATATATTATGTATTCATTTTGAAAATGCTACTAGGTGTCAAGTTACAAGAGGCTGTATATAAAAAAAAAAACAGTGTGTGATTCAACTGGTAAAATAGAAAAAAGGAAGATACACCCAGTGGTCAAAAGATAATTATAAATTTATTTCATTTCAATGAAAATTAAATCACTTGCACCCATCAATGAAAATGGCATCAGTAAACCAGTGAAAGAAGTGCATAATATGAAACTATAGAATTTAGGCAGGATTCCAACTGCAGAACTATATAAACTACAGAAGACTGCAGCTCTATAAAAATAGTACTATTACACATGAATAAATGCCCAATCAATGTAAATATCAACTGTATATGGACATTAGATTTTTAAGAATTCAACATTCTTTATCTCATATCTCCAATAGGGAATGAATGGGTCTTGCACTTACGATTGAAGTAACTGTTATTCATTTTGTAAATTCCAGTTCCATGGTTGTTCTGGTATTTTGTGTGTATGTGTGTATGTTTTGTCCCACTCATGTATTCCTCAGAATAAGTTTAGATGTTGAATCTGCTCAATATAAATGCATATAAATAGTAAATGAAATGATTTATAAATGGAAAGCTTATTGTGGTCTTCATGAACTCTTGAAATTCCTAATTTTACTCTGTGCTCATTTCAAGATCACAAAACACTGTCTCATATGGGGCTTTACAGATCTGTCATATAAGGAGGACAATTTATGTGTCCTTTCCATAACTGTAGTATTTCTCATATAAAATATTTTATTTATGACACTAAGTGTTAATGATTTTGGTTAATATGAGATGATACTTTAAAATTTACTTGAAACTTGTTCTTTGACAAACTACAAAATTTGAGAAATACTTTAATTTGTCGAATAATTTAACAAGGAAGTTCTTCCCAGTTTTCATAGAGTACAAAATATGAGACAACACAATATGTCCTGTATAACATTATTTTATCTTAACACCCAAAATCAAGTTTTGAAGGCATAATTATATTTCTTTTGTTATTCTTGTTTGACACTTTCACACTATCACTAAGTAGTAATTCTAAAACTGAATTAAAATATAATGAATATTTATGATTTCATTTACTTTCTAGATTTTAGATGAGTACATTGGAGAGCAGCATTGATAGGGACAAAATAGCAGAATGCAAAGGGTACATGTTTTGGACTTGAGGGCCTTGTTTTCAAAGCACAGCAAATTTACCTATTTACCCAAGTAGGTTCAACAACTTACTTGTCTTTTACATTTTTATTTTTTCTCATCTCTGAATTGGAGGCAATAATAACCTTCCTTACATATGAAATAAGATTAGACATAATGTAAATATAGACTTGCCACGCAACAGTCATTTTATAGATGCAGATTGTCCTGATTACTAATGACATTCAGATTATTGCTATTAACTTAATCTTTTGATTTCATATAAAAGGGCACTTCATTAAGAAAGATAAAATTAACTCAGTACCTCACTTAGGACATATGCTAAAACCTTATAGAATATAGTTCATTTTTGGTGTATTTTAAAAGTTTTATTGAGGTGTAATTTATACATAGTAAACTGCTAACTTAATATCTACAATTTAATATATGTTTACTTATATAAAAATCATCACTGCAATCAAGAGAATGAAAACATCTATTAAAAAACACACAGTAAACATTAATCTTTAAAAGTTTTTACACAGTTAAGAGTTTGCAAATGCAAAATGAAAAAATGCATTTGCATTTTCATTTTTACTTGATTTATGTTAATTTTTCAAAATAATTATTGTTCACTTCCTTTTCATATTTACTATATGTCTAAAATTTCATATCCTGCACACATACACAATCTCTCCCAACTACTTTTTTTTATAAATATTATGTCTCATTGAATAGTAATCCCTACAAAGAATGGATTAAGCAATAGAGAAATTTAATTTTCAAAAACACAAAGGCTTTTGAAGATGAATGCATTGACTTCAGCACACCATCATATGCCCATTTGCAGGATGTATTGTTTCCATTTTTAAATCTGTTGATTGTCACAAGTTGGTTTCTGAAGCTCCAGACAATACAAGTTTGGAAAGGGGAAAGGGGAAATCAGTTACTTATTCTTTTCATTAGGAATGTAAAATGTTAACTCAGAGACACAACACACATCCCAGGACTAACCAACTGGCACTGGTTCAGGGACACTTCTATTACAAAGAGTGTGAGAAATTAAGTCCTTCAGAAAAGGACAAAAAGACTGTCTTAACCTTATTGACAAATGATACAAATATTGCCTAGGATCAGGGCAGAGCATAATACCTAAAGATCTTAGTGCTCTTAAAAAAGAAGCACACTAGGTGTTCAGGGCAAAATTATCATGTACACAACAGTTATACAGTATACAGTACACTTTATACAGGGTTTGTGAGAAGATTAAGACAGATAAGAATTATAATGAGATTTGACTTTTTAAAATACAAATCATATTGTTAACAACTGGTCAAACTTAGTATGAGAAACTATGACATATAAGAAGAAAATGCTTCTAGAAAAAAATTCAATGCATAAAATGAAATGCATTACGTAGTAGAAACTAATTAAAATTCACAAAGAAAGTCATGCAAAATATATTGACAGTGTTCTTCTGACATATATCTATGGGATGCAATAAAATATCAGATTAATTCTTTTTTAATCAAAAAAGTGAAACATTATTTTGTTAATAAAGCCTCAAAGAGTTGTAGATACATATTATTTCTATCCTAAGAAAAATATAAATTTGGAAATAAAAAAGTAAAGAAACCAGTAACCTATGTTTCTCGTAATTTTAAAAATAAAAATAAGCAAAAGTAAAGAAAATGTGTCCATCTATCTAAATTTTGAAAGTTGATATTGCCTAGAAGATAATAATGAATAAAAAAACTAAATATATTTTAATTATGGCTAGTCATTTAGATTTCCAAAGGGAACTGTATTACATAGCAGTTATTTAAAATAAATAACAAGTAGAGCAAATACCATTCAAATATTAGTTGTATTATCACATCTGAAGGTGAAATTAATCCTATATTAACTAAACGTTTTAAGTAAACCACTCCAGTTGTGTTATGGTTTAGACATGAGGTGTCCACCAAAAGCTCATGTGTGTGACAATGCAGGAAAGTTTAGAGATGAAATGACTGGGGTATGAAAGTCTTAACCTAATCAGTGCATTAGTTCCCTGATACCTGAGTGGTGACTGTAGAGAAGATAGGGTGTGGCTGGAGAAGGTGGGTCATTGGGGACGTGCCTCTGGGGTTTATATTTTGTGTTGATGAGGAGAGTTCTCTTGGCTTCCTGGTGCCATGTCCCCAACTGCTTTCCTCTACCACACTGTTCTTCCATGATCCCTGCCTTACCGTAGGCCCTGAGGAAGGGAGTAAGCCATCTGTGGACAGATCTGTGAAACTATGAGCCTCCAACTTTTAGTCACAGTAGGGAAAAAAATCTAACTAAAACAGAAACTGGTACTGAGAAGTGGGGTCATTGCTATAAGTAACCTGACCATGTGGCTCTGAAGTTTTGGAGTTTTATGAAATTTGTGGGAGAAATTTTAAGAAGTTTAGAGATGAAAGCTGGAAAAATTTTAAAATGTTGTAAGAGAGCTTAATGTGTGAGTCCATTTGGTACTCACAAGACCAGAATGCCAGTCTTATTATGGACAATAAAAAGTAGGCTCATGAGGTTTCAGAGGAAGAGGACTCTATTGGAAATTAGACTAGAAGCCATTCATATTATGTTCTGGCTAAGAAGTGGCCTGCCTTTTCTCCAAGTCTTGAAACTTTCTGCGAGGCTGAACTTCAAGGTGATAGACTTCTTAATCTGGCAGAAGAAATTTCTAGGCAGCATAGCATTCAGACAGTGGCGTGAGCATTGCTGGAGGCTATTAGCCAAGTTTATTGTGAGGATCAGGAGCAAAAAGCAAAGCAGAAAGATTTGAAAAACTTGCTGTTTGGCTGGAAAAATCACCAGTACAACTGGGTCTAAGGAATGTGTGATTGTTAAAGACAATACAGCCACTAAAAATACTAAAGACTTCATCCAGAGATAGTAAAAAAGATGGCTTAATTAAGGACATCTCAGGAAGTAGGAAGATTACACCCAGTTCGGGTTCAAGGGTGTAGAAGTAAAAATGCCTTTTACAAGAGACCATTGTGGCACCCTGCTTGCAGGGGTGGCGTTGGAAAGTTGTTTCATCCTGCTCAGCCACCCACGCACTCAGGTTGCTACAGCCCTGGTTCCTAGAAGGTTGGACTCTGCTCAATATAGTGGCATCAACCTCATTGTGCGGTGTCTACAGAAATGTAGAATGCTTCAGTTAGAGGGTCACTGAGGCTTCTACCAATATTTCAAAGGGAGGGCTGAGAGGTCTGGCAAAGGGCAGTAAGGTCTGAGTCAGATGTGAGAAGGAAGCCAAAGCTGCAGTGGAGACCTCTGAGATTAAGAAATGCCATTACCACAAAACATCTGCCAAGGAGAGGTGCAGGAATTGATCAGAGAGAGACAAGCCAAGATAGAAACCATGTGGATTGCAACTATCATGGTCATAGGAACCTTTCCAAGAGAACACCATAATGACATTTTCTCCAGATCCCAGAAGTGGAACTACAGGACTTGTTTTCCCAGCTCTATTTTGATCTTGCTTTAGTCCCATCTCTTCTATCCATACCCTTATTTCTCTGCATGAAAATGTTTACTCTTCACTTTTATATACTGCATACATGTGACTTTCTTTTGATTTTTATAGGAATTTATGCTAAGAATTTCATTTGAGTTTCAGTGGCGACTTTGGACTTGTACTATTGGGAAATCCTTAATTATTGAGACTACGGTGACTAAATGTTTGTTTGCATTGTGAGATAGGCATGAGCTTATAGGAACCAGGGGCAGAATGTTAAGATTTAGATATGAGATGTCCCCCAAAAACTCTTGTGTGAGACAATGCAAGAAAGATAACAGGTGAAATGATTAGACTATGAGAGTTTTTAACCTGATCATGCATTACTTCCCAGATGGGGATTCACTGGGTGGTGCCTGTAGGCATGTAGGGTGTGACAGGAGGATGTGGATCATTGAAGGTGTGCCTTTGGAGTTTATGTTTTCTTGTAGTGAAGAGAGCTTTCTCTGATTTCTGGTGCCATGTCCCCAACTGCTTTCTTCTGCCACACACTTCTGTCATGATGTTTTGCTTCACCTTAGGCCCCAAGGAATAGAATCAGTCATGTATGTACTGAGACCTCTGAAACCGTGAACCCCCAAATAAACTTTTCCTCATTAAAATTGTTCTTGTCAGGTAGTTTGGTCACAGCAATGCAAACACTTGACTAAAAAAGATAGTTCAAAAACATAAAATGAGCAAACCCGTCATGGATGAGTGATATTCATCTGAATAAGATGGTATGTTATTTTTTGCAACACTTAGATAAAATGGTTAAATTAGAAGTCTCACTAGCTGACATCAAGTCTTATAATGGATTATAGTAATTAATACCGTGTGGTAATAGCATAAAGAATAACAGTTATGTGAATACAATGACTGAACCAACCCCAGAAATTGTTCAAATTTATCTTCTACAATCTTTTTTTTTTTCCTCCTACAAAATCATCAAAACAATACAGGGCGAGATGAAAGTTTTTCAACAAATGATTCTGAATGACTGCATATCCATTTGAGGAAGAAAATATGAGCTTCAACTCCTTACTTCATCACAAAATGTACTTCAGGGCAGATCATTATAATAGCTAAAATCATAAGACTTAAAAAGACACCTAAGAGTGTCTTTGTAGTCTGGCAGTAGTGAAAGGTTTCCGATTAGATGATAGAATGCAATAGCAATCAATGATAATGTAACATCCCTTAAAAGTAAAACATTTTGGTCTATGATAAGGATTGTGCAAGTCACAGAATAGGAGAACTTATTTGCAAAATATATCTCTGACAAAAACTGGCAGTCAATAAATACAAAAAATTCCTGCAAGTCATCAAAAAGTGGGGCAAAAAAATTCCCAAAGCAATGTAGTCAAAGATTTGAACAGGCACGTAACAGAAGCACAAATGGCCCATTAGTTCCTAAAAAAAACTTCAACATCATCAGTCATCAAAGGAATACATGCTCAAGGTTCATGCTTATATTGGCCAGAGCTTTCCAGAGAAATGAATCAAGCTTTCTCCAAATTATTAGTTCTGTTTCCATGGAGGATCCTGACTATTATATGAACAAACATATGAAAGAAAGAGGGAAAATAATGGAAAGAGAGAGAGAGAGAGAGAGAGAGAGAGAGAGAGAGAGAGAGAACTTTTAAATAATTTTTCATGCAAGTGTAGTATAAGTGGTTATATGGGAGATGGGAAGAGTAACAGTACAGCTTGATACACAAGACTATCTACTGGAAAAATTCCCTTCTCTTCACAGGAAGTCAATTTTTTGTTTCAAAAACCACCAACAGATTGGATGAGACCCAGTTGTATTATGAAGGGTAGCCTGCTTCATTCCAAGTCTAGTAATACATATTTTAATCTCATCTAAACAATGTACCTTCCTTCCCAACAATATCCTGTGTACTGTTTGACCAAATATCTGGACACTGTGGGGTAAGCAGATTGACACATAAAATTAATTCACATAATTAAATTTACCAAAATGCATTTTACATGAAAAGAATGAAAAACTACATATCAATATTGAATTCTAGCTAAAGACATGCAGGCAAAAATATTGAGTAGGTACAATAATAATAACTTTCTCACCTATTGCTTGCATGAGTGTCTCTATTACTTATGTGTGTCAGTTATCTAGTGTAATTATATCAGACTTTAATCTAGATTTAGAAATGACTTCTCACCTCTAATATTCAATATGACATACTGTGACCTTCTGGAATGCTTTCTTCTCCCAAGCACATACTTATCATGTAGTACCTGTCATTGCTTAGTTAAAAATCACACCTCACTTGATTTCCCAAGATGTATAACTGATCTCTTCCCCCGGTGATTTATCAGACCAATTAATTTATATTGCTTTTATAGCATTTGTCATGTTTCAATTAATTTATTTTTTTTCTTTTTCATCTGCTTGTTAAATAACATTATATGTAATTATCATATTGTTTGTCTAAATAAAACATAAACTTATTCTAGTCAGGATCTAGGATTTATTTAACTTGCTTCCTTCTTAATTCTCACAGTACAACCTTGTCTAATATATACTCTAAAAATATATATTAGGTAAATGTGTTACTTTCTATTTCTGCTTAATAAATTACCACAAAACTGCAAGATTAAAACAATATATTTCTATAATCTCAATCACACATCTAGAAATACCTTACCTAGGTCCTATGCTAAAGTCCTAACAATGTTGCAACCAAAGTGTCTTCTAGGGTTTTGATACCAACTGAGATTCTGCCCCAACCTTACAAGGATGTTGACAAAATTAATTTCCTCATAATGATAGAGCTTAACATGACTTGCTTCTTAGAGACCAGCAGGAAAGAAGAATCTATAACTTCTTCCATCTCTGATCCCTAGATCCTTTTTATAGACCCATGTGATCATATAAGATGTAACTAAGAAAACCTGTCTTAGAATCAACCTGAAGCCAACAGATTAGTTATCTTAATGATATCTGCAAAATCTCTTGACCTTTGCCATATGATATAACATTATTATTGGAGTGATATCCCCACAGCTTTGTCATACCATGTTGGTTAAGAAAGAGTTAACAGTCCATGCCAACTAAAAGGGTGTGGGTTGCAGAATGGCATTGTATATGCTGTTGGGAGTAATAAACAATAATGATACTTATTTGCAGAAAGCATTCAAAATTTCACCAGATCCACTGAAGCACTTGCACATATTATCATTGAACAAATTGGCAAGAAGTGTTCAACCTGGGTGTTTCCAAAGCACTCAGTATATATATCCTGCAGTAACACTGCAAATATGGTAATTGTTGTTTTCTAATAATTTTTGTTTATGGTAGCTCCAAGTTTCTTGCACTCTTGATTTTTGTATGTAACAGATTATTGTATTTCTAGTGACTAATAATATACCTAGTTTATAATAAGATCTAAAAAATAAATAAATAAATAGAAATACTAGTACTTAAATGATATGTAAAATGTTAAGAATGATCTCTTGAGGGGAGAACCAGCATGCTAGAAATACATGATAAACATTTCTATAATGAAAGACACTGAGGTCTAAATTTTTTAGATAGCATCAAATTTTAGTTGACTAGTCATCAGAGGCATTTATGCACACAGATTTATTTGATCTTAAAAAAATCTTTGCTTAAACATTTCTATTGGGGAACCGCAATAGTACCATGTTTTAAAATTAAAATAGCATTTTACATTTTCATTGGAAACAGAAAGATGTATACATACTACAGAGCAAATTTCCTAAGGGTGTAATGTATTTATGACTCAAAGGATTTTACATTTAAGGCTTTTTGACTCTGATTTACAAGAATAGTCTATGTTTAATGAGCTAACAAATTTCTTAAAAGCATGTTTTTCAACTCCAACATACAAAGAGCAAATAAAAACAAAATGTAAAAGGGAAAAACAATATTGGCCTTTTTTCTTTGTTGTGGCTACAGACAATAATTGGCTTAGTCCCAATGCATGGAGCGTTAATGCAGCATTTAAATGGCACATTAGTGCATCCCTTCTATGGAAGAGAATTTATTGCCAGTTCTCTTTTCTTGTGAATCTTTTCCCTTTACATCATAAAATAGTTGTTCCAAACATAAGTATAGCAGAGAAATGGAGTAAAGTTGTTTCATAATGTATTACATTTTCTCATGAACTGTTTATTTTATTGAAAGCAAAGAAGTTTTATAGAATACATTTAAAGATTGTGTTTGTAGGCAAATTTTACATTATTTATTTTAAAAATTACAATTAAAGCTTTAAGTAAAATAGCTGGTTCTATTTCAAATAGCATACATTTGTTGCAAGGGTTTTGTGACATACACTGAAAAGATGATGTTTATTATTGTTAGGCCAAATAAACCAAAATATAGAGTATTTTATCATTTAATAATAACATTTTGTGAAGTTATTTTGAAGTGGAGCTGGCTATGTAAAGCAAAACATTCTTTCAGGCAAAAACTCTGCCATGAAAACATTTTCATCTCTCAATTGGAAGCTAACATAGTTTTAAAAAAGCACATACTTTGAATTTTCTGGGTCAAACCTCAAATACAACAAATATTCATAAATGCAAGTAGTAGTGGAATATTGTGGCCAAGGGTAGAAAACCTGATTTTTTTTTTTTTTCATACTAGGGATTAAACCAAAGAGTTTTAATCACTAAGGCACATCCCAAGCCCTTTTTAATTTATTTTGAGACAAGGTCTTAGTCACATTTTCTGTGTCTGTTGATAGTGCCTAGGTTAATTCCATATCTTGCCTATTGTGAGTAATGATGCAATGAACATGGAAGTGCAGATAACTCTTTAATATAATGATTTCAAAGCCTTTATATACACTTATACATATATATTTAAATATACATATATATGTAAATGTAGAATTGCTAAATATTAGTGTAGTTTCATTTTTAATTTTTAGAGAAATAATCATACATTTTTTGTAGTGACTCTACTATTTACATTCCCACCAACAGTGTGACAGGGCTCCAATTTCTCTACTGCTTACCAATATTACCAAATCAGATCCATTTACCCACCCAGGATGCCATTTACTGAAAGGAATTTTGCAAATGATCAAGGATTTATTCATGAAACCATCGAGCAGGTGGAGACAAAAGATGGAGTCTCAAATCTGCCCCACTAAGGGTGAAACTGGGGGATATTGTTAGAATAAAGAGGCAGGGTGATCTGAGATGTGGGGAAAATTAATTGAAAGTAAGAAGAAGTGAAGTAATTGGTGATCTGCAAATGCATAATCACACTCCATGGTTCTTAGGACCACATTCAGGAAATAGCATTGTTAGCATTAAAAACAGAAAAACAACAAAAACAACAACAAAAACCCTCTAAAGTTCTACCCATAAAATCTGTGGGTAGAGTTTTGTCCTTCTCACACACACACACACACACAAAGTCACCAATTGGATGCTTGTACAATCCCAAGCAAAGGCATTAATGGATTCACCTTGTTTGAGCTTTGCAAGGCTTCCTTCCATTTCTTGAACTACAACTTAATCAACTGTTAACATCATGATCACATGTCGGAATTGTTATCTAATCTACAGGAAACCTGGTAGGGACATCAAATAGTTTATCATTTAGTTGAGAGGCTTCTAAAATCAGTTACGAAAGTAGGTAACTAGAAGTAAATGAAACTGGAGAGTTTTTTGAGTTTTTTTCCTCAGTTTTCCCAACACTTATTTTCTTTGTGCTTTTGATAAAAGCCATTCTAACATGTTTGAGGTGATACCTAATCTTGATTTTAATTTGTATCGTTGATGACAATTTGTATTGAGCATTTTTCCTATACCTGTTAACCCAGGGTATGTCTTTGTTTAGAAATGTCTACTTAAGTTCTTTGCCAGTTTTCACATCAGATTATAGGTTGTTTATCTTGATTTAGTAATTACATATGTATACATATATTAAAACATCTTGTACCATAAATAGGTATGATTTTTGTCTATTAAAAAGACTCAAGAGAATTATTGTGATGTTAAATAAGTAATTAGGTGAAAAATCACATACAATGTTGACTTATAGTGTGTAAGTTATTCAAGCAGAGCAAGTATTATTACAGCTTCTTGTTTAAGATATTTACTAAATATAGACACATTCGTTAAAATATTTAAAATAAAACTTTACTCTTACATTTCAATTTACACTTCACTTACATGTCAACAAAATCACAGTATAGAAATGCTTTACACAATAAGAAATGTAAGAATAAATAATGTTAGCATATGTTTCTGTAAAATTTTTTCAGTAAGTTTTTATGTCTGAATTATAGCAAGTCATTTACAGATCAACCACTGAGACTAAGTGATGGTTGAAACTGCCTGAGTGACACAAACAAGTGATAAAAATGAGGTTAATTGTGGTTTCCAAACCTAAAATCCATAATTATTCTTCTAATTTGGATATACAAGTAGTAACTGCCATATTTATTATTATTATTTTGTACCCTCTTAAGTTAGTGCTGATGAGTTTCCTTTACATTGTATCTGAATTTCTGTAGGAATATTTTAGTGCAAAATGCATGAAAAGGAATAATTTCTCAAATAATAAAAAATAAAAAATAGGCAGAGGATTTTATGCTAAATTCATGCACTTAAATTAACATGTTGAATTTTACTTAATTGAACCTATTTGGTTCTTCCACACATGAAATGAAATAGAAGATATGTTTTAACAAGTCTCACTACAGAGACCTGAAAATGAATTGCACTCATAAATTGCTTAACTTGAAGACATCAACAATTTATAAATTATGCATTACGAGTGAAAATTAAACGGAAACACACACACAAAAGTGCATTTTACAAGAAAGTTAGGTTTAACATGGTATAAAGGTTGTTGATATTGCTAAAGTTAAGAAAATGTTAATTTATCCTATGAACATGAGGGATCCACTTTTGATATATCTATAACTTTTTTCAGAATAAGACTTCTCTTAAAGTTTATTCATTTTTTTATTTATAAAGCATTACCATTGGCCTTGCATTAAGAAATTATTTACATTTATAATCTGAGAACACGTAATGATTCTTACAGTTCTCTGAAGGAAAATAATTTTGTTTTGCTGCTATACCACTTTATAAATAATCGTATCAAATTAATTTCTTTTTTTTTCAATATCATGCTATTTAGTTCAGCTGTTGTGAAGCTGGTTTTTCCAAATGAACTTTGACATGGCATGGGAAGTACTTTCATGGAGCTCTGGTTTCAGTTAGTTATGATATGTAAATGGAAAAAATAATTTCTACTGGGTTTACTACTTAACTATAATCTAAGTTTTTTTTAATCTCTGTTCAAGATTAAACAATAATTCTATAAAAAACATAATTATAAATATATTGTTAGTTTAATATAAATGAATAAGGCACAGAGGATGACAGTTGTAGGGAAATAAAATTATTATTTAAAAGGTGAGGAAATTAAATTCCTCTTTAAAAATATCAATAAAATGTGAAATAAAAACACAAATCTGATTATGATAATTAACAAGTGTCATCATGTAAGACAAAAATTAAATATAGCTTCATATTAGTTATGGTTTGAATATGAACTGTTCCCCAAAATCTCACCAGACAATGTAATACTACCTGAATTGATTAGATTATGAGACTGGAGTGAGACTTGTGACCTAATCAATGGATTAAAGCAATGAATGGATTAATAATTTGAAACAACTGCTGTACTTTGTGGCAACTATTGGTGGGTGTGGTATGACTACATGAAGTAAGTCACTGGTTCATAACTTTGGGATTAATACTTTGTCCCTCAAATCTTGACCTATCTCTCTTCTTCCTAGGTGCCATGAATGGAAGTTTTCCTCTATCACACCCTTCCACCATGATGTTCTACCTTACCTTTGGTCCAGAGCCATGGAATTGGTCAAACATGGACTGAACCTCTGAAACTGGAAACAAAAATAAACTTTTCCTCCTCCAACTTATTCTCCTAGGGTATTTTCATGTGGTGAAAAAACTAGCTAACACACCTTTCTTGATGAGAACATGGAAAATAGTTTCTACTCTTTAGAGAGGAGAACACAAAAGGAAGAACTAAAAAGACTGGAAAATATGAAAGAATTATCAAGGTGGTAGAATCCTAGCAATCTAGAGATCTTTTATCCTTCTGAGATAAAGGATGGATGTAACAGTTACATAGTAAAATTTATTAATCCTCTGTCCTTCACAAGTAGTTTTAGCATTAATTTTATTCTTATATCCTTTTCCATTAGTTCCCACTCGCTTGGTAAACTGGACAACTATACTGACTCTAGGATATAAGATCCAATCCAGACACTTTTGAAAATGAAAAGATAAGGGTTAATCATCAAAGCAGGCAGTAGGCATAAAGATTTTCTTCATCAAATCTTCATCTTATTTGAGATTTTTCTGACTTCAACGCTTTTGAATTCTAAGTGACTTTTTAGCACATTGACAACTCCCTTCTTGAAATGCATTGTGGTAAGAGTTCTGTGATGCTCTTGTCTACTGCATGCCCCACAGGTTACCTTATTTCAGTCATCTTTGTAGGTGTAGCTATTAGCTGTGCAGTGTTTCTCAAAATTCAGTTTTAAGTCTCTACCTCTTTTGACTCCATAATTTGAATAAAACAACTTCATTACTTACATTCCCTTGCTGAGGAGTCATGTTGGCTCTAATTAAAAGAAAAGATCTGCGATTGTAGTCCAGCAAGGTGCTTAGGAAGAACAAACTCTGGATGTATTTATTGAGTGGTCATAGTGAATTGTGGTAAATATATAAATTGTGTTAAAAGGAAGTTTAGAGAAGAATCCCAGGAGTTAGAGTTGAATCCACCATGCCCAGAATCTCTGAAGTCAACTTTTTAACAGAACATGGATTAGATTTTGCAGATAGCAAATTAGCCAGGAATCTGTTCTCAGCTTTTATTGTTATTTCTAAATATTAATGAGAAGAAATTGGTATATTGTTAGATATAAGATGGATAGAAAGTTTCAGAATGAAATTATGTAGGCATCTACTGATTAGAAAACAATAAGTTTGATTAGAACCATTACTAATGACAATTAGTAATTTTGATTAAAAAAATATTCTGTGGTAGGTTCCTGATCTTAGATTCTCCAAAAGTATGAGGTTAATGTAGACAGAAAAGTAGAGTATAGTTATATTGGTGAATCTAAAAAAAATAGAACATTTCTTAAGTTGTTTTCAACTATAGCATTGTTATGTAAAGGATAGAAGCTACATTCAAAATTACAAACAACAATAACTTTTGGGATAAGTTTGGTTTTATGATGAGGAGATGAGTAAATAAACTTGAGGATAAAATAGAAAGATTTCAATTAATGTTATTAAGAAAAATACTTTGAGCATGAGATCACATCTTTTGTTATCTTTGAATTTTCATTTTTATAAAGATATATATGAGGCACAAGATCAATCTGTGAATGTTACCTACTTGTGATATAAATGTTGTGAATACATGTTTTGTGAATTTCACACATGGCCAATTACTTGCCATAGAATGCTTTTGTTGAATTTAGCTGAACTTCTGTATCCGTAGCAATTATATGGTTGCAAGTGACAAGTAGATAAATTCTGACATGAATATTTTCTAATATTTTCACTTACATTCATGAGTCAAATGAAATTAAAACAACAAAGGCATGCATTAGAACTTCATCTTCAAGAAGAGGATTATATGATTATCAATTTAGTGTCATCTAACACAGGTTTAAATATCTATATTGGCTTTGTTTTATTTTATTTAAAAATTATTATAATTCTTGTCTCTTTTACTCCTTTATTATTTAAAAATTTTAATTCTATTCAGTAAATATCAATCTAAATAGGTTTTATTGATGAATAATATGTAGATTCATTCTTGGATTCAATGGAATCATTTATTCCAATGATGGAAATCAAATACTTTCTTACCTAATCTATATTTTGACATTGCAATCAAAACGTACTAAAACTATCAAGATAAAATTTACTCATACTAGAAAACAAATCAAGCAAACAAATAATAATTTGTGATTATTATGAAATATTGATCAATTGTCATGCTCTTTTAAATAACTGATTTTATCACATTTGAATGAAGTTTCATTGTCCCTCTGTACTGTTAAGCAATATATATTATTGTATCTCAGATAAGTAGGTCTTCCTTGATCAGTTATTTAATTCACAAATGGAGAGTATAAAAGAAAGAGGGAGAGGAAAGGGAATGAGAAAGAGAAAGGGAATCTACTATATTGCTTTATATAAAAGTTGACATAGATACAAAACATCAGTTTTTATTGTTTATGTTTAGTTATTGTACACCCAAGTTAAAATTAGAAGATGGAGTTATGCCTGGAATGGCTGTCAGTACTTTGATGTTTTAAGAAAATTATTCCAAATAGTTTACAATTTAAGGTTTTTTCACAACCATACTTTATGGATCATCTGAAGTTAAATGATGCATCCTGCAAATTCTAACACAGAGAGCCCTCTCATATGTTCAAATATGGCTTGACTGATGTCACCCTTCCTCAAGTGTATTACTTAAAAAGCAGAGTGCAAAGAGAACAGCTGTCAGGGTGAATAGTCTAAGTACATTTTTGAAAATAGCCTGTTACTGACAAAATGCATTTAATCATGTGTAAGTTTCACGAAACGGAGTTCATTAAATTGGGGTAAAAATATATTTGCCTCCAAACTGAATAAAACAGAGATATTAACCTAAAAGACATTAAGATTCCAACAAAAGAAGTTGATTAATTTTTTTATTTAGTCTGTACAATTTGTTTCTAAGAAAGTGAAAATAGGGGAGGCTCAACAACTCATTTATTACACTGCTGTGAATCATTCCTGCACTGAAATCACTTACAAGAATGGGGACAGGTCTTTGAGAGCTGACTGGTTTCTTTTTTTCTACTGAATTGAGCAAACTTATATATTTTCTTGGAAATACTGTGTGATACCATAGATATTATTATACCGTAGTCTGAGATAAAACATTGCAATCCATAATCCCCAAATGCAACTAGAATTCATTTAGGGGAATAAAACTGATTTTCTCTATTGACATTCAATGGTTTCCTTAGTATAGTCCAAGATGTTCCCATCTTTACATAGAATAATAAATTTCTAGCAAGATACTCAGAAACCAATAATAAACTATGTCAACAGAAAATACAATAAATGAGAACGATAGCCGAAAAACCAAAGACAAACAAAGATAACTGCAGGAAAAGAAAACCATAGGTCAGTATTCTGGTGAAAATATTTGCGTATCTGAACAAACTATAAGCAAACAAAATTTAATACCAGTATAAAAGGTTCATAAACTATGTTTAAGTGAGATTTATTCAAGGGATGCAAGGATGGTTCACCATAGGTAAGAACAATGTAATGTATTTTATTAACAGAATGCAGGATAGAAATCACGTCATCATCTGTGATGATGTGAGATATAAAAGTCATTTCACAAAATTTAAACTTCTCCATAATAAAACCTACAATCTATATAGAAGAAATGTTCCTCAGTTCCTCAGCATGATAAAGTCCATATAAGAAAAGCCCACAGTTAATGGTGTAAAACTTAAAGCTTTTCCTCTAAGATCAGAGTGAAGCAAGAATTCTCATTTCACCACTTCTGTTCAACAAAAGTTAAAAGTCCTAATGAAGAATTCAGACCAAAAAAAAAAAAAAAAAGAAAGATAGATAGAAAGTAAGAAAAGGTATAAAAAGGAAGCAGCAATATTAGCTGTTTGCAAGTGACATGATCTAATGTGTATAAAACACTAAAATTCCTCTCAAAACTGTTAGAAATGATTAAAAAAAAACTTCCACTATGATTGGAGGATTAAAAATTAACACGCAAAAATAATTTGTTTCTATACAATAAAAACAAAGTATCTCAAAGAACCTTAGGAAAACAATCCCATTTACAGTAGCATCAAAATGAATTAAGTATATAGAATAAACTTAATTAAAAAGAGATAAACTTTATACAATAAAAAGTACATAGCATTGATTGAAGAACTTTAAAAAGGCACAAGTAAATATATTCATGTATTGGAAGGCAACATTTTCAGAATGTATATATTACCAACAATAATACAATGTATATACTACCAATAATAATACAATCTACATATTTATGCAATCCCCATCAAATCCAATGAAAATTTTTAGAAAAAATAAAAATCCTAAAATTAATGTGAAACCATAAAACATCCTGAAGGTCCAAAGCAATCTTAAAAAACAAGAACAGAAATGGAGGCATCATACTTCTTATTTTCATAATTTCAGTGTAATACTTATCTTGAATAATTAAAATAGTATGTATTGGCATAAAAATGAACATATAAACCAAGGGAATGGAATGGAGATCATACATATGTAACCAACTGATTATCAATAAGGATCCTGAGAATGAACAATGAAGAAAAGATAATATATGCAATGCAACGTGGTGCTGGTGAAACTGGATATCCACAAATAAGAGAGTGATATTGGGGTCTTAACTTGTACCACTCACATCACAACTCAAAATGTATTAAGTAGTTAAGTATAGGACTTTAAACTGTAAAATTCCTCAAAGAAAAGATGGGAAAAAATGGAATTACATTGATATAAGCAATGCATTTTTTACTATAACAACAAAAGTCACAAGCAACCAAGGCAAAAATAGTCAAGTGCGTCTGCAGGAAACTAAGAAGCTCTGCACTGAAAATGCACCAGTTAACAGTGAAATAACACCTCCCAAATGAAACACAATCTTTTCAAGTCATATATCTAAAAAAATTTAATATCCACCATGTAAAAAGAGTTCTTACAATTCAATTGCAAACCAAAATAAATGGACAACAATAACACCAATTGAACAATGATTAAAGGAGTCAAACAGTCATTTCTTCACAGAATATGTGGAGATGTTCAAGAGATGTATTAAAAGATGCTCAAAAACATTAATCATTAGGGAAATACAACTGAAAACCACAATAAGATATCACTTCACAACTGTTAGGATAGGTATTATAAATATGTATAAATCATATATAATTAACAAATATAAATATAAATTAATAAATCTATGTTATAAATATATAAAATGATAATAACAAATGTTGGCAAGCATGTGGAAAAATCAGAACTCTCATACATTGTCGAATGTAAAATGGTGCAGTCACTATGAGGGTCCTTAAAATATTAAAAATTCTTAAAAATATCTATTGGAGACAAAGAACTACCATATGACTGGTTGCATATCCAAAATAATTAAAATCAGAATTTCTGAGGGGCATGTGCACTCCCTTCTTAAGTACATGTTTATTCACAGTAGTCAAGTTTGGAAAACATCATAAAAGTTCATAGAGAATAAATGAAGAAAGAAAATGTTATCCACAATGAAATAATATTCAATCTTAAAAAGGAAATCCTGCTATTTGCAAAAACATGGATAAATCTTGAGAAAATTTTGCCAGGTGAAATATGACAAAGAAAGACAAATATTATATGATTGAACTTATATGTCAAAACAGTCACACTTATAGAAAAACAGACAAGTGTTGGTTTCTAAAGGCTGGAGAGAGGGACCAATAAGGAATTGTTCTTCAATGGGTATAAAGTTTTAGTTATATGAAACAAATGAATTCTAATGATCTGCTGTACAACATTATACGACAGTTAACTAAACTTTATTTTTTCCTTTAAGATTTTTGTTAAGAGGGCCACTCCATTGTTAAATGTTCCTACAGCAATTTAAAAAAATGATCACAACATATATTCATTACATATATGAATAACTATAAAGCATTTGGAAATTATAGAGTAAATATTAAAATGTATTTTACAAGTTAACCACAATAAATTAATTTGATAATTGCATTTATACAGTGAGTAATATAGTTAATCACATTTTTCTGAAATCTGAATTTAGCATTATCATTTGACATTTTAAATATTTTGATTTCTCTAGAGATTACCCTTTGTCCAGAATGAGATGCTACATTTTATTTTCTTTAAAATGTCTATTCATTTCAAAACTCTGACTGGAAGAGTACTTTTTTATTTTTTAATTTGTTATAATTAGTTATACATGACAGTAGAATGCATTTTGACATATTGTACACAAATGGAGTACAACTTCTCCTTCCTCTGGCTGAACATGGTACAGAGTCACACTGGTAGTGTAATCATGCATGTGTACAGGTTAATAATGTCCGTTTCATTCCACCATCCTTCCTATCTCCAGACCCCTGCCCTCCACTCACTTCCCACTGCACAATCCAAAGTTCCTTCATTTCCTCCCCTTCCCCGTTATGGATTAGCATATTCTTATCAAAGAAAATATTTGGCCTTTGGTTTTGGGGGTTTGGTTTATTTCACTTAGCTTGATTTTCTCCAGCTCCATCCATTTACCTGCAAATGCCATAATTTCATTCTTCTTTAAAGCTGAGTAATATTCCATTGTGTATATGTACCACATTTCTTTATCCAGTCATCTGTTGAAGGGCGCCTAGGTTGGTTCCATACTTGAACTATTATGAATTGAGCTGCTGTAAACATTGATGTGGCTCTGTCACTGTAGTATGGGGATTTTAATTCTTTTCAGTATAAACTGAGGCATGGGATAGCTGGGTCAAATGGTGGTTCCATTTCAATTTTTTTGAGGAATCTCCATACTGCTTTTAAGAGTGGCTGCACCAATTTGCAACCCCAGCAGCAATGTATGAGTGTACCTTTCTTCTCACATCCTCACCAAAACTTATTGTTGCTTATATTCTTGATAATTGGCATTCTGACTGGAGTGAGATGAAATCTTAGAGTACTTTCAGTTTATATTTCTCTAAATGCTTGAGATGATGAACATTTTTTCATGTTTGCTAATTGATTGTATTTCTTCTGTGAAGTGTCTGTTCATTTCCTTAGCCCATCTATTGATTTGTGAATATATAATTATATATTACAAATATATAATGTATGATATATGAATAGATATGCCCAACAAAAGATGGACTCTGAAACTGCCATAATAATGTCAACCAAGGCAGAAAACATTTATGACTACTAAAATAAAACTGATCAAATATTTAAAAAATAAAGCCTTCCCAGATAATCTGGAAGAGTATTTTTTAAACTATAGTTGTTGCTTGCTGCTTGCCGCCGGCCAGCCGGACAAATGACACGTACTCTTCAGAAGTTCATGAAGCAGCTTCCGCTTTATTCGGATAACACCCTCAATATATCAGCAGTCTCATGCATAAGCAATTGTAATCAGATATGTCCTTCCAATCCTATTAAAGGTCAAGCGATCACGAGCTCAAGCATACATGTAAGATATATCTGTCCACGTGCTAGGCGGCTGAACTAATTATCATACAGCCAATGGTAAACGCTTCCTGTTTTACTCAAAGCGCATTCACCATGCCCTTTGGCTCTCTGCCAGTCGCCATCTTGGATGCATGTGGCATAACCCTGGGTCCTGGGTCTCACCTGCCACAGTTGCTTCACATTATACATTTTTTTGAGGAAATTCAAGTAATGCATTTAAAAATACCTTTAACAATCAGATTTTCAATAATTAAAATTAATGATTCAAGCCATCGAAGGTCCTTTCTTTTTGCACTTCATGTCCCTGAGGTCTAACTAAATGTTATTAACAAATAGGCCATCTTACTGGGTATTACCTTCTTGATTCCTTCTCCCTCAAACGTTCTGTGGCTGTTATATTTTTAAAATATGATTTGAGATGTCACTGAGAATCACTTTTTAGAGTGTTAACAGATTCTTATGCAAACAAAAACAATACAAGCAAAATCCTTTCTTAATGGTACACATTAGTAATATAGAGTGGAGAGTTTCATTGTGGCACATGCATACATACCTAAAACATAATTAAATCAGTTTCACTCCCCAATACTACCACTTTCACTTTGCTTCTTCCTCCCACATATAGTATTACTTTACTCCAATTATCTCCCTGCTACTTTAGTGAGATTCCTTTTTATCTTTTTCTTCCTCTAGTTCCGACATATGAGAGAAAACGTGACATTTTATTTTCTGAGTCTGGCTTATTTTGCTTGACATGATGCTCTCCAGATCCATTGATTTTCCTTCAAATCATATAACTTCATAGTTCTAGATCTCTGAATAAAACTCCATAGTGTATGCATACCATATTTTCTTCATCCAGTCATTTGTTGATGAATACCTGGGATGATTCCTTGACTTGGGTATTGTGATCTTATTCCAGATTATCTGAGAAGGCTTTATTTTTTAATATTCAATCAGAAGCATTTGAATAAAATACTATTAAGAAGAGAAGTGGGTCAAGAGTTGGGAGATGTATAGTTTCTAATGTACTTTCCTTTGCTCTGCAACCTTCAGATCTCACTTACCTGAGACTTCTTCAGGCAAGAATGATTGATACAAGTCAGGAGTAGAATGTTCCACGATCATGTTCTCATTATATTATCTTCCTTTTTATACATTATCTTTTTAAAGAATATTCTATAATAGGACTGACTTGTGTTTGACTGTCTTTAACCTTTACTATATTAAGAGAATATCTTAAACACTAGAGCATAAAGTCTCAGTATCAGTTTCAGAAATTTTCAGTTTTAGAATTCATAATTCACACAAGAAAATACATATGCCTACAGATTTTCTCATCACTTGTGAACTCTGCTCAAGCATTTGATCTTTGCTGTTAACAACTCGATCATAATATTCAGAGAGAAAGGGACAGACAGAATATGTACATTCTAAAGTGTAAGATTTGTTCTATCTGAAAAAATTCTATTAATTCTATTTTTCCTCAGGATATTTGTGTTCTATCATGAAAAGATGCATCAAATTAAGAAATGTGTGTTTTCAGTAAGTTGATATTGTTTTCAAGTTCTCATTTCATTCTTTGAAAACTCAACCAAAATTGCTCTTAACACAAATAAATTCAAATATTGCCAGGAGTGGGAACTAAAATTTATCCACTCCAGAGCTCAAATCAAAATGCGGTCTCCAGGTTGGTAGTGTTGAGAGGTAGTTGGGACATTTAAGATGTGATAAGATCTTTAAGAGAAATTAATGAAGTCCTTATGGGACTGAATTAGTTTCCTAAAAAGCAGATTATTAGAAATCTAGACCACCATTCCTGTTTTCTCTGATCCTCATGTACCCACTTGCCCTTCCGCTTTTCTTCCATATTGTAGGGCAACATGAGGTTTTCACCAGAAGCTAAGCAGATGACAATAGTCTTGGACGTTCCTTTCTCTAGAACTGTGAGCTAAGAGAAACCCTGTTCTATTAAAAAAAAAAAAAAAAAAAAAAAAAAAAATTTTTTTGATTGTAGGTGGACACAATGCCTTTATTTTATTTATTTTTTGTGGTGCTGAGGATTGAACTCAGTGCCTCACATGTGCTGGTCAAGTGCTCCACCACTGAGTTACAACCACAGCCCCAGAAACCCTATTTGTTATAAACTACGTATCATCAGGGATTCTGGTGTAGCAAAAGAAAACAAGCTAAGGCAGTAGAACTTGCATATTCTAGGAGTTTGTTTCATAGGAAAAGTACACACACACACACACACACACACACACACACGCGCGCGCCTTCTAACTTGAACTCTAATGTTTACCTTAAAGCACTAAGTAGGCATTATCACACTCCATCCTGTTGAAAATCCTTAAAACTTGCTTAATGGCTTCACAGTCAAAGCAATTATCTCTATCACTGCCTAACTGGCAGCTTGTTCTCCAGAGCAAAATTAATAGATATCATTTAATGGTCAGTGCAGCTTCTGACCTTTCCATGACTCTAGGGCACCGAGACTGTTTGTTCAATCCACTGCACTTACATAAAAAGCTGCTGCTAACAGCTTGGATTTAGCATCAATTTTTGATAACAGAAGGTCTTTCACAGCAGGGTCAGCACACTCGGTGTGGTGCAGCACAATGGCAATGAGAACTGTCAATATTATGAAAATGCAACTCAGGAGACTGATGTTAAATAAATGTGCAGCTAAGCTTTCCTATGGTATAATATACTATTTCTGTATTCATGGTATCACATCTTTTTGAGCTGAAATGAATATATAATGAAATAAATTAAAAAATAATACATGAATGGATCAGGAAAGCAGTATAACTCAAAAGTACATGGAGAGGAAATGCTAGCTGAACAGACCAGAATAAACAATGGGCATCAGTTTACATTTAAAGCTTCATGTATCTAAAAACCAAAATGTATTCACAATTGAAATAAAAAAAATTCATAGAAATAATTAAGAGTAATAATTACTTGAAAATTTTGATTTTATGGTGAATGCATACACTATAATATTTCCAATAAAAGAAGGAGCTAGCAGTGACATTTTACCTCAGAATACAATGTGATAGAATAGATGCAATAATAGCAGTAACCTTAACTATACATTGTTTGTTTGAAGATTCTGATAATATTAGAAGCAAAGATGCTATTATTTTGAGAATGTCAAGTGAGCTGACCCTTCCAAGAAAGGCCTAATAGTACTGTGAGTAGTCAAGTATTACATGATTAAATATAACTATATTTAAATACATCACATTTTATTCTTACATAAATTCTGCTATAGAAAATTAAATATAAACATTTCATATTTGTCATTTTTAAAGTATATTTCTAGGACAGAGGAGGTCACTTGATATAGCAATATGAGGTCATCTCACACCTCTTAAAAATAAACACATTTTTAAAGTATTAGAAAATGCCCTTTGAGCTACATTATTCTATTAAATAAGTTATATTCATTAGTATAATGAGCTACATAAGCAACTATACAGCAAAAGATAATTAACCAGTTATCTCTAAAGTACTTAAAATTTACTCTGGGAACAAAATTTCAGGGTGCAAATTTATTTTCTACGGTCTTATTTTGTCACAAAAGGTGCTCTAAAAATAGATGATAAAAGATATTATATCTCCATTCCTTCCACCTCTTTTATGAGTGTTAATATACCACCAAATATAACAAAATAATTAGCAGTAGCTATTCTAATACTATCTGAATTCTGATAGAAAGTAGAGTTTCAACATAAGTTAAAAAAATGTTATTGCAAAGGAATAAGTTAAGGAAGAACTTGGTGCAAATATCATAAACAAAAGTTGGCTTTTCGAGGTCTTTATAAATTGAATCCCAGTGTTGAACCTTAACTTATTTCTTATATCTTCTTCCCCTTATTTTATTCATCTTCACCAGATTCTTCTGTTTGGTGACAACTAAGGCTTTGAAATTGCTGGTCTGAAAATGAAACTGCCAGAAGCGATTCTTATTATGGATCTCTCAAAAGTGGCTTAATATAAATATAAAAAAATGTGTTTCTGTACCTTCTCAGTAGTAAAATAAATATATCATCAACCAAACAGTAACTATTAATATAAAAATGAAATTTTAGCAGCAATAAAATATAGTCCTTTCTTACAAAGTATAAGATTAATATTTGCATTTCTTTCCATTTAAAGAAGGGAATATATATATATATATATATATATAAAATATGTATATATATATGTATACTGTATATAATCAAACACACAGAAATTTAAATAAATACAGTAACTACAAAAGGTATATGCTGATTTTTATTTGATTGTCCTTGAGGTGAACTTCAAATGTTCCTTCCATTGTCTGAACAAGTGAACTATTAGTCATATTAGCTCTTTAAGAAGGGCTGTGGCCTCTGTGAAGACAGCATCTTTTTATTTTTATGACAAACAAGCTTATACATTTTTCATCAGATGATAAAGTGTCAGGTAGCTTAATTGATTTACTGGTTTCCTAAAATAAGTAATTACTCAGAAATTACCAATTTTGCATCTTCACCATAGCCTTATAAATGTGATTTAGACAATGGAAACAGAAAATCCATTAGTATATAGTCAGTTGACAGCTCCAAATGCTGTATAATATATTTTTAAATATCTATTTGATTGAATTAGTATTGCTGTGTCCTAGTCCATTGGAATTACATTTACAGTTACGATGGATGGTATGCTCCCATACAAAGTCACTTTTCATTGTAAAACCATAATGATTATAATCAAAATCAATTTCAAGGGCTCCAAGTCCTTTAGGATTACGACACTGGCCAAAATAATGGAAAATTAAAATGATTTAAAATCCATTTTAGCCTTGTGTATCTTAAATATTATACTTTATCACATTATGTAAATTACATATATTTGCAACATAGCTAGTTTAACAGCCTCTTATGTCCTCATGCAAGTGATAAGGGTGACATACTATCCACTTTGTAATGAGTGCATAAAATGATAATTTTGTAGGCAAACATTCTCATCTCACTGGCAGATGGTATAAAAAGGCTGTTCAAGAACCTTTCAAAGCAAGTTGAAATAGTCTGATAATGAATAAATAGCAGATGCTGTCATTGTAAATTTTAGAAAACACACAAAATATACTTTTAGGTAGATTCTTTTCAAAGCAAACTAAAACCAAATTTGTATCAACATATTTATTTTTAATTTGAACTTGTCATAACTTCAAATGAGATGAGACCTATCAAATACTGCTATAATAATTAGTGTTCTTAAATGATCTCCTAACTATATTTACCTATTTTTCTTATAATCATATAAAAACATAGAGTTTTTCAATGTATGAAAATATATTGTGAATTAAAACATAACTCTTTCTGGATTTCAATTTAACCTTCCCCCCCTTTTTTTCCCCTAAAAATAGAAGTTGACATTTTGTAAAGTATTTATTCTCAGTATCTTCTTTATTTAAATTACTAGATAAAAAAGTTGATTTGGAAGAATCATAGAAAGAATATATCTTCATATCTTTATATCAAGATGCACTAGTAATAGCCATTGTGCTAAGGTGTGCTTTTTTGTTTTATAATCTGCTTTATGACATTTCCTCTCTTTTAGTTGTGTAAAATAAAGCTTTCCAATGGACTTCCTTAATTTTTAAATCACCTTAAACAGCAGAAGTTTTTAACATAGTTCAGAATTTGGTGATTAATATTTAGAACTCTTGGGTAGGCAGAATAATGTCCAGTATATGACTTGCCTGGAAAGAAACATTATAAACACCCAGTCTTGAATTTGACTCAAAAATTTTTAAAAGAGGTACATAATTATATACTATCTATTGAACAACAATGAAATCCAGTGTTTTATAAAACATCTGAAAGACAATTTTTCAACTAGTGTATAGTTCAATTCAAACCAAAATGATATACTTGGAAGAACACACTATTTCAACTAAGATTTTTATGTTGTACACAAAATTAAATTTCAGGTATTGCTGTGAGTTTAAATTTTAATTCTCTGTGTAGAAAATAAAAACATGGTGGCATTAAAAGGGATCCCATGAGTTTGTCAATTGTGCTACAAACAGGATTCTGGCTGAGAAAATTCTTTCTTTTATACTTCCCTGGAAAATAGAGAGTGTTTTGTTTTTTGTTTCTTTCTTTGTGTGTGTGTGTGTGGTGTTTTTTATGCAAAGCTTCCTTTATCTCCAAATAAATAGAAAAGCATCCTTTGATTCTTTCATACCAATAATTGCCATTCCCACTTCTATTATGATGTTTGAAGATCAGCAAGTAAATACTATTTTTTATATTGAATAACTTCAGTATATTTTTAACAGATTTAGCTAAAAAGCATATTGTATGTAAATATTATATTTGTCATGATGTCTGATACAATTTGCATTCAAAGTACTTCTATATAAATAGTGTGGAATTTATATGCATACAACTTTTAAATCTCTATCCCAGGCTCAGGTATTTGATCTGAATTATTCTAATTATAAATTTATATTCTTGTAGTGTAATGTATTAGGGATAAATAGACTAGAGATGACTTTCTAAATGCTGCAAATATAATTATCAAAATCTATAACTTTAACATTCGCTAAATAGCATTACTGAAGTTAAAAGGAATTCTTCCTTTTGATGGTTTTGCCTTGCTGTAACAAAATACCTAAGAAAATCACCTTAGAAGAGGGAAGATATATTTTATCTAACAGTTTCAGAGGCTTCATCCATGTTTGAATCACTTCACAGCTTTGGGCCTCGTCTTAACTCCAACAGTTTCCATCACCTCTCAATAGTCCATTTATTTATGAATCCATCCATACAATAACCCCTTTAGATGAGAAACTTCATGATCCATTCACTTCTCAAAAGTCCCACCTCTGATCATCACAGCATTGGGGACCAAGCCTTCAACATATGTACTTTTGGGAAGCATTTCAGATTCAAATTATAACTCTTTATAATGGATGTGAATGCATAAGTGCTGAGCCAGACTCTATTCAAAAATTCCCTTCCTTTGTGGTATGATCTGATAATTTTAATCAAAGGAGTGTTAGAGTAATTAGCATGTAACTTTTCTGTGCCAGAGGTACATTTTAAGAAGTGCGTTCATATTTTAAAACTTGTCCTTTTCTTCCAATTTCTGTATACACAAAGAAGGTATACAATATTCAACTTTTCTCTATTCTGATTTGTAAATTATAAGGTGGTCCTTACAGATTGGTAAAACCACAAGACTTAACAAGCATAGGTGTATCTTATCAGTAGAAAGATTGCATGGGACTTTTACTTTATCTATGAGGCACAAGAATTAAGCAAGACCACCAGTCAAACACCCTCAGGATATCCTGTGAATGAATATA
Organism: Sciurus carolinensis; assembly: GCF_902686445.1. Taxonomy (NCBI): domain Eukaryota; kingdom Metazoa; phylum Chordata; class Mammalia; order Rodentia; family Sciuridae; genus Sciurus; species Sciurus carolinensis. The sequence goes on along the minus strand of NC_062217.1, from coordinate 57,080,054 downwards.
CCATTGTTCATAGGCTCATCCTTCACAAGCGACCTTTGAGTAAGTCTACCTGCAATTTGACATAACCTAGGTATAGACATTAGAGTATGTTTGTATCTCAAGCTGGGTGTGTATCTCAGTGGTAGAGCACTTTCCCAGCATTTTACAAGGCCCTTGGTTCCGTCTCCAGGAACACAACACATGCATATAAGCACACACACACGGACACACATGCACAAAGATACATTTTTATTTTGGAAGAACGTACACCAGTATCTCTCTTAAGTCCTCTTGGAAGAGAATGGGACTTTACCATGAAAATTTTGCTGTTTTTTTTTACTGCATATTCATATATATTTTAACATTTTGGAGTACTTGATCCAAAGACTAGATTTTCATCTATTGATTTCTTAGAAACAAAATAATGGATGCAAAATTCATTTGCATCTTAACAGAGTGGGTTGTTGACCTGTATCAAAACAACATATCAGTTGTTGAAGCATTCATTTAAAAAAATTCAAAGAAAAACTTTATAAACATAAAATATTATTTCAATGTAACGAGGTTGAGAAAGAGGTAGGCAGAATGGAATACTGAGTGATTTTTAGTACTTTCCATATATACAAAAAATATATTAATAATCTCCTGGGTTCACAATGAGTTATTTGTATTGCACATTCTCCAATTGACAAAAGATATTTGGTACTGCTATGAATGGAAACTCAACTTGAAAATTTTTACATTTTTTTATGATGGGTCTTTAAATTTAACACTTTGGATGACAGTTTTTGATCTCCTTTTAGTGAATTTTGCTTCATAAATTGCTTTATAAAGCACTCAAATAGAACACAAGTAATGGGAAGAGTTCTGGTGATATAATGATACTCCTTTTTAATTATAGTATTTTTAACCTGAGATGAGAAGAGGAAAAATTAGAATAGTCTAATTACCTAACCCCAATTCTCACAATCCTTCATTAATCTTTGATTAATTTATCCTTATTGCTCTAAAAACTATTATGCATCCAGAGTCACAAAACAGTTACTTATTCCTTAGATCCCTTTATATCCCTTTCTTTCTTCTAAAATACCCGGGTTGTTAAAATAAGCAAGCAAGCAAAACTAACAACAAAAATATCAGATTTAGAATAGCAAAAAATAGAAAACTGATATAGTTGATTTTCAAGTAATCAATCTGTGCTATTTATATTTAAGTTGCTTTTTAACTCTTCACATTACATAACTACACAAGTTTAATTAAAGGAGGAAGATAAAGTTAAATAGTTTAGAGTTTGCTCCAGCAGAGTCCTAGAACCTTAGTGTCTTTGTGTCCTTTAAAAGGATTAAAAGTCAATATTAGAAATCATTTGTTTATATTTAACAATCTAGAGATAATAGAGATAAATATAAATGAAAAGATAAATTAGAGCATGAATAAAGTAAAGTACTCTTTTCTTAAATGTAATAAAATGTGTTTTTTTCATAATATTATTCTTTGAAAGAGGACACTGGTTATACAGTAGGAAGTATTTTTCCAGCAATTTTTATTGCAAAATATCACAATGGAGAGAATTGGTGATTATAAGTTTTAAATAATAACATTCAAAAACAGAATTCTCTAAACAAAGTAATAGAGTATATTGACCTAAGTCAGGAAGATCATTGTACCCATTGTGGGCAAAACCCGGTAGGCAGAGATTTCTAATAGTCACCAAATAATTCAAACCCAGGCACAGGAGCAATATATGATTTTTTTTTATTCTTTTCTGTAGTCAAGTTCCTTTTATATCATTACAATTTTAATAATTTAATCTGTGTACCAAGAGATGCAAACTAAATTTTCAGAATTCTGTATTAACATAAACATCAGGATTATTTTTTCCCAAACCTAATAGTTTTAAGTGTTTTTTCTTTTTCTTGCTTATTTGACAGAGGCATTGGGTATAACATGAGATAATTCTATTACTGCTTCTCTTTCAAAAATCATAATTTAAAAAATCATAATATTTTAAATACAGGAAAATCCATGTATCAATGACATTGATAATATTGACTTTCTGTTGAAGAATCACGTGAATCAAATCATCATTTTAACAGTATCATCATAAAATGATCTTGAAGTGCACTGCAGGCTCATGATCTTCCAAGACACTTTCTGATGTTCCAAACTGTATCTCTGAGTTAGCTAAATATGTTGTGATGAAGTTCAGAATTCATTGTTTCATAGATAGGGTGAATACTGCATCTTTCACTCCATTAGCAACTGCCAGATTCACTTTGAATTTGACATTCCCTATCTAATTTGACACCAAATAGCTAATCTCTTTACCCTTTAAATTTCTGATGTGTCATATTGCATTACATTTCTTCTGTCACCTTCCATCACTGTATATTTTGTCACATAGAAAAGCCAATGTGATTTGACATAGCACAAGATGATGGGATCCAAGAGATTTAAAGCAATGCTAGTCAGTAGAGCAGAAATGTGACACATTACTTCAAATGTGCAAATACTCACTTTTTGAAAAGGAGATATCTGCTAAAAGCAGGTATAGAGAGTTGATCCATAATAGTTAAGGAAAAAGATATGGATTTTACCTTTTAATGGCAAATTTGAAATACTGTGCTGCCGTATATAAATAAAATAAAAGTGGATTCAAGGTGATAATGTCCAAAGAAACATTAGTTTGATTATACTTTATTTTGTGTGATGAGCATTTTCCTAAACTCACTAAATAATCCACTGAAATGTCTCTCAAAATTTTGCCATTTTATTTTGGGACAAAATTGTCATTCACTGTGATAGGTTTATTTATGTTAAAACATTAAAATGTTCTTTGCATATTACTAACTAAATTTTTTAAAAAATTTAAGAACATGTTAATTTCATTCTTGGTGAATAGATGAATTTCATTTTGAACTTCTTAGTGGAAGAAACAAAATGCTTAAAAAGTATGTATAACATGTTCCATTTTATATAAAAGAAACATTTATATTTATATGTGTATTTTATTTGCTGCTATTTATATTACACACATATAGACCTATATTATTTACATAATCTATGTGATTGTACTATAACTAGATTAATCTAATGCAGATGTATTATTTTAGTAATATTGTTTATCCACAAACAAGAAGATGTAGAGACAATATTTTTGAAGACAATGTGTAAGTAAAATTAGTACATAGCAACAAAAAATGTTTATCAGGGGAAATTAAAAATCCAAATCAAAACTGAGTACAACCATCTATTGTTACTCAGAAAAAATTATAGAATTGTACCAGAAAAATACCCTAAATCACACAATTTAGATTTCTCACCTTTGGGAAGGAATAGCAACTCAATTACAACACATTTTGTATTCTTCATATTCCTTTGTATATAAATATGTGAAGTAAGGTATCAACATGTTAGGACTTATCTTAATACCATAAATGTTACAACCTAAACTGTGAGTCTGTATCCTTATCAACTGATACTTCTGTTTTTTAATACTTGAACCTCTGTTTCAAGAGTATCATCAATTCCCTTCTCACTTGAAGGACACTGGGCTGTTGTGCAGTCAGGTTCAGATTAAGACTGCTTATGTATGCTACTAATTGCTAATGAATTCATGTCACAAAAACTGTTCATCTGATTAAATCTAATTGTATCAATTCCCAGCTCACTTGTGCTGTGTTTCAGTACCTCTTTACATTGGTCAGGATTTTACAAATACTTACTTTATGTCAAAACTACCAATTACCTCTATTTTCACATAATGAATACAATGTTCATTCTCTGGACCTAAACATTTCCCCCTTAACAATACTCAGGTTTCTGCCACACACAAATTGATCAGCCTCAATTCTTGATGCTATTCCAACCTACTCTATACAAAAGCAACTAATAGTCTGGTTCATGGTCAACTACAATTGTTGTATTAAAATAGTAAAATGTTAATAATATACTTTAATTGCTAAATGTAAGAGTACACTTTACTGTTAAAGGGCAAATGCTAAGGATATTCTCATAAATAGTACAAAATATACTATTCAAGAGGCAGAGGGAAAAATACATATACATATATATTTGTTCAAGTTTTTTGTGCCCTTAGGACTATGATAAATGATATTTCATTAGTAAGACAAAATGTGATCCTTGCAAAGGGATGATTTTTCTACCAGTAACTTATTCATATTCCTTACAAAAATAAAAACTACTTCAGAGAGAAAGGTTTAAAAATACTTAAAAACTTTCTAGAAATAACTGCTAATGGTGTTACCAAAGTTGTGTGAATAAATTGATATATGCCTTTTTCCTTAAGCTGTCTCATGTAGAAAAAGAATATAAAATACTAATAACAATATCGTGTGAAATTACAAAAAATAATAAATGTCATTTAACATAGAAATCCATGTATTATGGAATTTACATAATCAAAGTTTTTCCCAAAATGAGAATTCAACAAGCAGTGAATGTGTAGAGAACAACTAAGCACTGTTTGAAGAGCTCACACAATGTAATTATTTTTATTATAGTTAAAAAGAAATTAAACTTTTTAATTAGAAAGTTATATTGTAATTTGAATCTAAGCAACTGTTCATAAAATAGCCACTGGCACTGTCATTAAAATAAAAAATAGATTGAAGTTAAATTAAAAGAAAAGTCTTTTCAGAAAACACAGCTGGACTTCTAATACATTTTCTCCATAGAATCTATTAAAATGCTCTAAACTGTTGAAATCATATTTCATTTTATTAATTATCAATTTTTGATATATATATACTCCTTTTTATTTTACAGTCCTAGTATTGTATAAGCTGTTGCTAGTTATAAAATTCATTATTTGAAGATGCAATTTCAATATTGAGTGCCTAAGAAAAACTGATCTTTCTTTTATGTTAAAAATATGACTGAGTAAAGAAGATTTTGTGAAACACATTCAAATAATAGTACAAGAGACAGAACAATTATTACAGATTAAAAGTCCTAGTTTGCCTATCGTTTTTATAATTTATCGGTGTAAAAGAAGTATTCACAATGAATAGTTTTAAAAAGTGTATAAAATGGTAATATAGAATTTAAGACTTAAAATATTATAACACTGACAATGAAAAAAATGAAGTTAAATTTTCCATGGAGAAAATAGTGACTAGCAAGTCACATAATTTATTAAGTCATAAACAAAATTATGGTTCATATTAGAAACATTTTGTTAGTTTTTTATGTCACTGCAAACTGCAGTGACAGAGCCACATCAATGTTTATAGAAGCTCAATTCACAATCACTAAGCTGTGGAACCATCATAAATACCCTTCAACAGATGAATGGATGAAGAAAATGTGGTATATATATGCCATGGAATATTACTCAATCATAAAAAAGGACTTTATTAATTTTGCTGGGACATGGATGGATCTGGAGACCATCAGACTAAGTGAAATAAGCCAATCCCCCAGAAAACAAAGGTCAAATATTCTTCCTGATATGGGGATGCTAATACACAATGAAGGGGGAATAGAAGTTCAGTCGATTAGACAAAGGGGAATGAAGGTAAGAGAGGAGGGGATAGGAATAGGAAAAACAGTGGAATGAATCAAACATAACTTTCCTATGTTCATATATGAATATAAAACCAATGAAATTCCACATTATGTACAACCACAAGAATGGGATCTTAATTAGAATAAAATGTACTCCATGTTTGTATAAATATGTCAAAATAGACTCTAGTGTCTTATATATCTAAAAAGAACAAGTAAAAGAACTTTTCCATCAACTTGAACAGAAAAGAGATGCATTGATATATAATTTAAGCAAAATCTGTGTACTGTCACTTTTTATCTTGTGGTAATGGTAATCTTTATATGATCCCAATCAAATTAAGAAAAAAAAGTGCTTTAGCACTTGCAAAAGTAGAGACCTCTTGCCTGTTTCATTTCTCTAGATTTCTAGTATGACAGAGTATCTAATAAAATGGTTAGACACAGGCCAAAAAGCAAACATGCAATGAATTCGCATCCTAGTGAATGCAAAGCCAATAGGCAAAATCAGGAGACCAAGGAAGGGGCAAAGAATTATTATTTGCCACAAGTAAGGCAAACACTAGGATTAACTTTCAAAACAGTATTCTCCCCTCAATAAAGCAAAATAACGATTTTTTTATTTGTTCTTTTTAGATATACTTGACAGTACAATATATATTTTGCTATATTTATACAAACATAGATTATATATTATTTTAATAGGGATCACAGTCTTGTTACATGATATGGCAATTCATTATGGTGTATTCATACATGTACACAGGAAAGTTGTGTCAAATTCAGTCCACTGTCTTTCCTATTTTTATCCCCGTCCCTTACCTTCATTCCCCTTTATCTAATCCACTGAACTTCTCTTCTCTTACAGCCCTTTATTGTGTGTTAGCAGCTCCGTATCAGATAGAACATTCTACCTTTGTTTTTGGGGATTGGATTATTTCACTTAGCATTAAAGAGGATTTTACTGGGGAATCTATACACATTCATATAGAAAATTACATTTAGGAGTGGACACATTTCTGAGAATGCTCAGTTTAAGATACAAATCTCCGAGCATAATCAGTTTAAGGCCATAAATCACATGTTCAAAAAAGGAAGGTGATAGACATGAACACTTTTGGGCAGAGAATTTAGTACTATAATGAGCCAGTTCATTCCAGGTCACCCAAAAGAATGAATTACTGTTGCTGAGTGACTCTGTCTGATTTTGTGTAAGTTTCTCCAAAAAGTTTTAGCTGACACAAAAAGAAAGAACATTGAAAAGCATGTAAAACTGTCTTTTGAAGGGGCAGCATCTTTCTCACTGCGTCTAGCCAGGCATGGTGGAACAAGCCTATAACCCAACAGCTTGGGAGGCGGAGGCAAGCGAAGCACAAGTTCAAACTCAGCCTCAGCAATTTAGCAAGGCCCTAAGCAACTTAGCAGCTCCTGTCTCAAAATAAAAAATAAAAGTGCTGGGGATGTGATGCAGTGGTTAAGCGCCCTTGGGTTTAATCCTCCATACCAAAAATAAATAAATAAATAAATAGTTTGCCCCTAAAGTTGACTGCTGCCTCAATCAGTGACTTACGATTATTTCAGAAAATGTTTCTGTTGTGTACCTAAAGTATAGAAAACAGAACCAAGAGAATGTGGCTGCCAAAGACTTTGAATTGAGTTGGATTATTAAAAATCATTTGTAATGGGAAGCTCCATCTTTACTCCTCAACTCATTTCCTAGCCCTTCTTCCATATAACCCTCTCTCTCACCTCTCACCAAATACAAAAGTAATGTGATTAAGATGTTTCAGCAAGATTAGTGGTGTTAGAATGTAAACAAAAATAAGAGTTCAGGTGTAAATAAGTAGTTTTGTAAGGAAAAAAAATGTTTCACTGAAAGGAGGTTAAAGTCAGCCTTTGGTATCCATGGACTCCGCGTGTACAGATGCAGCCAACCACAGTTTGGAATTATTCAGAGGAATGTGGACAGCAGTGATTTGAATGAAATCATGGCCTCTGACTCTCTCCTGCCTTCCTCTACACTGGAAGCTACTAAGCAAAAGTGCAGGTCCTGATGCCCCAGTTGCTATGGTAGCTGGCAGGGTTGGGGGGCTACATGTGAAGGTGCAGGCTATTATCAGTTGAGGCCTTGAGTTCAGCACCTTCTCCCACGGATAGTGAATTCTGAGCAAAACAAGATGACCCTAACTTCTTGCCAGTCTTGCGTCCTTCAGATTGCCTGCTTTGTTGAAACTTTCCCACATATAACCTTTTGATGAAACCTATATAATAAACTTGCTGAGCTAGCTGGGAGGTCATTCAAACCTCACCAGGGCTTGACTTACCCACCTGGTCCCAGTTATATTCTCTCTGGGTGTCTGTGTGTGCTTTTTTTAATCCCCCATCACCTCTGCATGCCTGGTATCTGGTTCTGAGAGAGATGAGGGCACTCCTACAAAGGAAAAAAAAAAAAGAAAAGAAATCCTATATTGAATTGAATACATACAAATTATTTTTCTTGTCTTGTATTAGATATTTGTCTACAGATGATTTCATATATATTGGAGAATGTGCAGAGGTTCTATAAGTAACTTGGATTTCTCTGGATTTTGGTAACTGTGAGTGTCTTAGAAGCTATCCCAGAGGTATACCCATGGGGACTATTGTGTACATGTGTGCACACAGCTACTATGCACACACCTACATATATATGCACATTAAATTTTTTGGAAATACAAATGCTTCTATATTGACAATATGTAAGATAATAGAAAATATGGAAAATAGAATTTTCCATTTAAATCTTATTGTAAGATTTTATTTGTGAATCTATGAAGTCTAGATGTTCAATATTGATTTGTATGCAATGGGAAGCTGCATTATTTTTACTAAAAATACAATTTTATTCATTTTCTGAAAGATAAATTTTAAACAGCTATGTAAGTACAATTGAAGTAAATAGAAAAAATTAAAGGGAGACCAATAAAGAGAACTTTGGGAATTTCTAATTAAATAATTTTAAGTTTCCAAAAGAGTATGGGGCAAATCAGTTAGGAGCAGGATAATCCCTGAGTTGTGTTAAGCATTCTTTGTAAATCATGTTAATGTATTGGTTCCAGGAAAGGAAGATGTAGGAAGTAGTGAAGATAAGAGATGATTGAAGGACTTTTGAAAAGATGGGTGGGAGGTGTGGGGGGGAAGGAAAAAAATAACAGAATGAATCAAACACTATTATCCTATGTAAAAGTATGACTACACAAATGGTATGCCTTTACTTCATGTCCAAACAGAGAAACAGTATGTATCCCATTTGTATACAATAAAAATAAATAAAAAAAAAAAAGAATTGGGTAGTTAGCTATAATGAGAGATAAATTTTAATCCAGAACTTTTTTTTTACTTTCTTCTTTTTATCCATTTCACAAAGATACAAAACCTAACAGTGTCTTGGGTATCACACATTTGGGTATTCTGAAGTATATATTGAGACATTAAATAATAAACAGAGATCAAACTTACACAACAGATTTCAAGTACAAAGGGGTTATTGATGAATATAATTAATGAAATTGAAAATTTTAAAAATTCTTTTAAAACACGTGATAGCAAAAGGATCCTTGAAGATCATTCTTACTCATTTTAGTGGCAATGAATTTATATTAATTGAACATGAATAAAAAATGCCAAATTCTGCAGAGACCTTTTAAAGATAAATTTCCCCTTCCTAGAAGATAAATTTAAACATTCACAGGCAGAACAAATTTCCTAAACAGCATGAAACATTAAATTTATGTGCTATGATTCTCTTGAGAGCCTTTTCAAGTCATGAGAGTAATAGATTGAAAGATGCTATGTGAATCAGGAAAGTAAATTTAAAGTCAAAATTATCATGAAAGATACTCCGACTATTACATGCTGAAAGACTTAAGAAAATTGGTCTCATTTTTGCTTAGGAAATTTCAGGTGATTGAAATAAAAACACATGTAAATTTGGACTTGAAAACAACATTTACCTTTTTTTCTGCTTTCTTAATTTGGTTTTTTACTTTAGATGTGAAGTTAATTTTTTTCCATTAGGCAAAAATGATGAGGAAAAGAAACAATTAGGCCTTCTAACAAGTCAAAATTCCATTATATAGTGACAGGAGTTTGTAATAGTTGCAAAATCCAAGTGTAGCTTTTTATTTAGTAGATATGAACTTAGGTATTCCTTTGGGCAAAGAAGTTTGAGCTCAGAAGTGTTGATTTGGCTCTTCAGAGTTGCAAGTGATGCTTCATTTCTATTAAACACTTAAGCCAGAAGTGAAGCCTTTTCTTTTCAAGAAAAGACTGCCAAGAATCCTTGGGCGGTGATTTATAAGAGTAGCGGGGATGAGAGCAGAACAATCCTGCTTGTAGTACACTAGATAAACGAGGGCTCCTTGTTTGCTAAGATTGTTTGGCACATCTGCACAGACCAAGTTATGTTTGGTGAATTACAAAAGAATAGAATGCTTTCCAAAGACCTTAGGAGACAATGTCAAATGGCGTAAAGACACTAGCTATGTGGCTTTGGAAAAATTATTACCCACTCCAATTTCCCATGCATATAATAAGTATTAAAATATAAAACTAATTTAAATAGATGGTTATCTAAAGTCAAAAGAGGTTAATTAATGAAGCATTTAGCAAATATTTTCTCATATAACATTAAACTTGTGTGTCCTTTTTTAAAACAATTTTAATTTTTGAAAGTAATGATATCCTAATCATTTCCTACCAATATAATACCTTTTTTAATATAGAACCCAAAACAACCAAAAGTGTAGAAAAAGGTAATAAGATATGAAATGAACTTCTTAGTTTTTAAATATTAAATAACAGTAGAATAATGTTGTTTATAAAATTTTTAGTTGTAAATTTAACCTAATAATGTAAAAGTATTTGCTGATAATAAAAAGGTACTAAACATATTAAAGCCATGTCCTTTCTTTAAGACCTAAGTAAAACTGTAAGTTCCCGGGGTCACATTTTCTTTACAACAGTAATGCTGACTAGAACAATTGAGACAAGGTACATATGATAAAATTTCATGAATTTGGAAATATAATGTAGCAACTGAAAAGTCAAATGTGACTAGAATTATCAAATGCTTAATTAGCTGGAACTAACTGACTGCAGATAAAGATTCCAAATCTTCTCACTCAAAGTTACTATATATAAATTCTGACCCAGGATAAAACTTTGCAAACTCACAATTTTTCTGAATCACTTGGATTTAAATTCAGGGGAAAAATTTGAATAACTGCTTTTTTGAGTGTAAAAGTGTTTTTCAATCTAATATAATATCAAAGCTAAATATCAACTTATTTAAAAATCCTCCCTTCTCCTGGACTGTCCTTCCTTTAGGCCAAGAAATTTACAATGGGTTTCATATCTCTCCCAACTCATTCATCAAGTGGCAGATTAGGAATTCCGTCACAGTAGGGGTAAGGCAGACTTCTTAATCAGAACAGGGTAAGTTGATGAGAATCAGAAAGGGTCTTACTACTACTGTGGTTATCTGGCACAATATCTGACTGGCACTCTCTATTGTGGGACACTTGTGTGTATTTAGATGAGCCTCATCATTTCGAGAATCTTCAATAATTGGCTCTCAAACGGGGAATCTTTGAATCTTTATGTAAGGTTTATCAAATTCTTCAAGGCAATTCATCCTGGTAAGGGCTCCCTTACCTTGAAATCAATTTTTTTTTTTCTTTTTAGGGGGAAACTCATCTCTGTCCTCATGCCCAATTCTTTTTATCTGAGAACATCAGGATCCAGAGAAACTCACATGCATCCTGATTCCACCATTTCACCTCATTCTAACATTTTGTTATATTTGATCTTGATTTTTTTCCAACTGTTTAAAAGGACCCCCTTCAGTCTTTAATTTAGACTTTCCATGGAGTGATACCATTTTTCAAGTGTTGAACTCTAAGACATGTATCAAGTTCTCTGAAAGCAACTAACTTTAGGACTACTCTGCCCAATTTAGGAAATCACTCCTTCCCCTCTCCATGAAATACAAAAAGTCATAAAAATAAAATACAATGAAAGTTGCATTCTGGGAAGGTGACTTGTGTGGACATAGAAGACATACAATCTGAAGACAAAGCAACCATGTGAAAATCTGTGAACTTGCTTTTGAGACCCTCAATCCCCAGTCTTCAGTCTTATCCAAACACTCGAAACTGCCAGATTTATATATTCCTGGCAGAAGTTGGGATAATATTAATGAATAAAAATAAATATCACTGCATAAGCAAAGTCAAACATCTTCTGTATACTGAAGACTTGAGTTTAAGTGAAAAACCTACAAGTATGAGGGAATTGCTTTAATGACAAACACTAATGAAGCACTAATCAGCCCTTAAGTTGACTTTTGAAATTTCAGTTCTAATATAGGTGCGCTCTCAGGGATCACCAAGTTATTGAGGAAAATCCCCAAAATGAAAAAGAATCAAGGTTGTTAAAAAAAAAGAAAGGTAAATAGTGTAATTAGTAGAGGAATAAAAGAATGTATTCAGAGTAGTAGTAAGCTATTTATGTGAGAACAATAATCAAATGTTTTAAAGAATCAGAGAACATCGGTGTAATTCAGTGGTAGAGTACTTGCCTACCATGTATGAGACTCTGGGTTTGATCTCCATCATGGAAGAAAAAAGAAAAGGAAAAAAAAAAAAAAAAAAAGAAAGAGAAGAAAAAGAACTGTTGGGAATGATAAGTGTTATAGCTAAAACAATTTTAAAACTTAGTAAAATTTGGGATTTAAGTCTAGAATATGTGCTATGGTTTGGAGATTTTATTGTGTGCTATGGTTTGTCTCCCAAGGTTCATGTACTGGCGACACTGAGGTGGTGAAACTTTAAGTGGTAGGTCCTACTGGGTAGTACTTAGGTACTAGGGGTCTATGCTCATGAATAAATCAATGCTATCTTGCAGGAGTGTGTCAGATATCTCCGAACTGACACACTCAGTTATAGGGTAAGTAAGAATGGGTTGTTTTAAAGTGAGGTCACTCCATGGGCCTGACCTTTATTTATACTACAGGTTTCCTTTTCACTTTTCCACAAGGTCCTACAGCTAGGGGACCCTTGTCAGGATGCCAGTATCATACTGTTTAGACCCTCTTGCTATCTAAATCCATGAACCAAATAAACCCCTTTATAAATTACTCAGACTCAGGTATTGTGTTATAAGGAAACAAAATAGATCGAGACACTTAAAATTGATCAAAAAGAAAAAGAATGGCAAAGGAAAAAATAAGATGAGACAATCAGACTATCAATCCAAAAGGTTTGTGAGTTTTTAGTGTGGATTCATTGAATTAAATAAGGAATTTTGAAACATAAGACCTAGGTTTCATTTATTTCAAAAATGTCAGTACTATTCCAAACATTACCTTTTTATTTCTACCACTTTTTTTTTTATACTAGAAGAAAATGTTGTCCTAGAAATTTTTCATGTTTTCTTTAAACATATAAATTTTTACTGTAAAAGTAGTTTTCATTCCTATAATCCTGCAAAAAGCACGTTATTTTCATGTTAAGTTGAAGTGTAAATGGAATCACAAGAGTCAAAGGTATTTATTGATTTCCTGTGTCACAAAGTTAGAGAAATCATGGTGCTAGTGAATTCTGCACTTATTTTACTTCAAAGTCTTTTGAAGGTGGCAATAGCATTTTGTACATTATTCTCTCTTTAACAACTAGTAGAGCTCTTTCAATCAACTTTCATTTAAAATATGACAGTAAGTAGAATGATCAAGCAGAGTAATGCAGGAAGATCTCTTAACAAATATTCCAAAAAATACTAGAAAAGAATACAAGATCCAAGGCAGCTTTGGAGATTCTATAGACAGAAGGCAGAAATTTCATCATAGAAATGTACAAGTCTTAAGAAAGGCATCATTGGAAGCGATTGATGTGATCCTGGATGCCAAAACTTCAATGTGAGGTGATACTGACAGTTCAACAGGATCAAAATATGAGTCCTGGACTCCAGATGATAGAGGACAGACTATTACCTAATTTAACCTTACATATAAAAGACTGTTAACACACTCCAAAAACCTTCCTGATTGTCCCTCATCTTATCTTGTTCTGAGATTATCTCTCTTCACTTCTGAAATTCACCATTTTCAATCTTGTTTTTTACTTTATTTCAGTAATTTCAACTTACCCTATAATTTTTTATAGAAAAATATATTTTTAAATTCATAGAATAAATGATAGAAACTCTTTTTACATATTAGAACATATAATATCTCTGAATGTAACAGGTTTTACAAGATAAAAATATATAGATGAAAGATAACAAATTAAAATTTGATTAACAAATATAAAAAAAATGATCATTGCCTGAATCCATAACCTAGGACTAACAAATGTCCCACAAAAAGCACAGATTACAGTTCCTAGCATGATTCATGTCTACAGTCTAATGTTTAACCACTCAAAATGACATCATATACTTTCTTTTCTGTTTTGAGTTTACACCAAAATAAATTGCCATTCCAGGATCCTATAATTTCTATTTTTAAATAAGCCCCTTTTCAGGATAACAATAATTCAATTTAATTTGAAAGAATTATTTCACTCAGATTGTGTCAGTATTTCAGGAACAATAGGTGAATTGGTGAATCTGACAAGATCACTGCTCTAGTGGGAGTAGATGGATACTGAGGACAATGTAAGGTGGTTATACCACAAGGTGTTAAGTTCCAAGGAGAAAAATAAAACATGAGGAAGGATTAGTGTGTAGAATTGGATGCAATTTTTGTTTTTAAGATTTGTCCAAGAAACACTTACTGTGAATATGACATTTGAGCAAAGCTTTAAAGAAGTTGAAATAATCAAAAATTTTAAATGAAAATAATATATGCGATCAGCAGTTCTATAGGATATGCAACATAGTATAGAATGTGGCAGTTAACATTTGTAATTTATGTGACAGCCCTGTTCTAATCATGTGACATGATACTACATGTTATGTTATATAACAACTCCATGAACTAGGCAAAATTATTATTCACATTCTACAGATAAAGGAACTGAGGCAAAGAAAGTTTAAGTAATGTATTTAAGTTCATGCAGATGATTACATGCCTTCCATTACAGGTAGTCTTGCTCCAAATTCCAGGATTTAAGGCTGTAAAACTTACTGAGAGGCAGGATGACTTACATTGTATTCATCTACTACCCTAAAGAAAATAAAACAACAAACTAGTCCCCACTGACTGATCTTGGCTTTGTCGTATTTGACCTCCTTTCAAAATCCTCGGAACTCTAGAATCCACTGAACAACATTTATTCTAGTATATCTTTAGTCCTCAGTAATAACACATATGGAAATCAGTCAGGCAGTATAAATTGAACTTTGGTACCTTTTATAGATTGGTGCCCGCATCAGAGGAAGATATGCCTTTTGGTTGTTTCTGTTATCACCATTCTCTGATCTCCATCTCACTTAGGAAGATGGTGTTAGCAAAGAATATAACCATGTTTGTGCATACACACACACACACACACACACACACACACACCTGTATATATACTCACTACTCCCAAATTTTAATTGGATAATATTTGTAAAAATGTAATCAATATCCATACAAAGAAAAAAAGGCTTTCCCAAAGGAAACATCCTATGGAAAAAACTGTCTTGTAATGCTCTCTGTTTGATGTCTTCTGACTCAGAAATATTTGAGTATGCAGGTGGAAGCAGAAAAGAAGTTTCTCTTGTGCTGAAACTAGAGACCTTCTGAGGGATGGCTGAGAAGTACCAATGTTCCAACCTTGTCAGGGCAAAGAGCAAAGATGACAAAAACACCTGAAAGGATTTCAGACAACTGGTAAGTGGAAATCAGTAGGTGAGGGAAAATGAAATGAAATGTTACCAACACAAAAATATGATGAGAGGAAATGAAAATAAAACAGTACATAATTGATCATAAACCCAACGTAAGGGTAGGGAATATAACAAAATAGATTATCACCATAAATTAAAGTGATTTAAATTCCCCTTGTAAAAGATAAAGCTGAAGCATCTAAATATGGCTAAAAAATAAAGCATGATAGGCCATTAATAACATATCAAATACAAAATGACAAGAAACTTAAAAGATAAAGAATGGAATAAAATACTATAAAAATCAAACATATGGTAGGTAGGAAATAGAAACCATCAAAATAAGTAAAGTGAATTTCAAAACCAGAAGCAAAAAGAGAAAATTTTGTTAGAAAAAAATATCTTTTAATATTATATTTGTGGTAGTGACTTTGTTGTGTAAAACAAACAACATAATTTTATACATAAATCCTGATTTCAACTTGTTTATTAAAAATGAGAACTCCAAAATACTAGATATTTCAATATTTCTTTTTACTGGATACTGCAAAATTTCTTTAAAACAGAAACAAAATTATTTAATCAAAATTTTATGACTTAGTCAAATAAGAAATACCAGAAGACCTATAATAAAATATAGTAAAATTTAGTACTTAACAATTTTCTTTTTTTTTAATTTATTTTATTGTAAACAATGGGATACATCTTGTTTCTCTGTTTGTACATGAAGTAGAGGCATACCATTTATGTAATCATACATTTACATAGGGTAATGGTTTTTTAATTCATTCTGTTATTTTTCCCTTCCCCCCACCCTTCCCACCCCTCTTTTCCCTCTATACAGTCCCTCCTTCCTCTATTCTTGCCTCCCTCCCACCCCCCATTATATGTCATCATCCACTTATCAGCGAGATCATTCGTCCTTTGGTTTTTTGAGATTGGCTTATCTCACTTAAACATGATTTTCTCCAGTTTCATCCATTTACCTGCAAATGCCATGATTTTATTATTTATGGCTGAGTAATATTCCATTGGTGTGATATATATATCACAGTTTCTTTTATCCATTCATCAATTGAAAGGCATCTAGGTTGGTTCCACAATATGGCTATTATGAATTGAGCAGCTATGAACATTGATGTGGCTGCATCACTGTAGTAGCTGATTTTAAGTCCTCTGGGTACAGGCCGAGGAGTGGGATAGCTGGGTCAAATGGTGGTTCCATTCCAAGTTTTCTCAGGAATCTCCACACTGCTTTCCAGAGTGGCTGAACTAATTGGCAACCCCACCAGCAATGTATGAGTGTACCTTTTTCCCCACATCCTCGCCAACACATATTGTTACTTGTATTCTTGATAATCACCATTCTAATTGGGGTGAGATGGAATCTTAGGGTAGTTTTGATTTGCGTTTCTCTTATTACTAGAGATGTTGAACATTTCTTCAAATATCTGTTGATTGCTTGTAAATCTTCTTCTGTGAAGTGTCTGTTCATTTCCTTAGCCCATTTGTTGATTAGGTTATTTGTATTTTTGGTGTAATTTTTTTTGAGTTCTTTATATATTCTGGAAATTCGAGCTCTATCTGAAGTATGAGTGGCAAAGATTTTCTCCCACTCTGTCAATTTTCTTATACTGTCAATGCTAACCTCATATAAACCCATGTTTCTCAAATGCTATCCCATTAAAATATTTTCTAGTTGGTACCCAATGTTTTTAATACTTATGTAGTGCAGTTCAATATTAGACTCTATTATTGTCTTCTTAATATGAGTAAGTGAATATCTGGTTTCTTTCAACCTCCTTCCTCACCCACCATGCCTGTCTTGCATTTTCTAAGATTGCTCTATTCACAATTTACTTAAAATTATATTTATGCTACGATGTCTGTAAGAATATTCGTGTGTCAAAATTACATAATATGTTTTCTTACATGTAAAAAAATAATTGCATATTAACAGGCTTTGTTGTGGTCCTTCATTGTCTACCTATAATATTGCTTCATTGGAAATTTTAGAAAAGCTTAAATTTCACAGTCAGTGCCTTATTAAGATCGACCCCAAACCTTCTTACTGAAACACCATCCATTTTCCTACATCTGTCTACTTTGCCTTCTCTTTCTGCTTTGTACCTCTTATCCTGAGGTTGACTTTGAATCTAGTAGCATTATAGGTCCTCTGAATATTTGTTGCCATCTTACTGAATTGGTAGCTTAGTGAATGATGAATTTCTAAGTTGAAAATATAACATCCCTTGGAAACATGAAATCATTTCTCCCCTGCCCTCTAGATTCAGTGTAGTTCATGAGAAATTGGCATCCACTTTATATGTACATAATCTGGTTTGTTTGGTTTATTTTATTTTGACCTGTGGGCCAGATTTTATATTTCATTGTTTTTCCAATTTTATTAAAATCTCAAGAAAATGTTACTCGTTGTATGTGTTTTCAAAAATATAATGCCTGATGCCTAGAGTACTATCATTTTCCTTTTGAATAATTTCACTATCATCTTAAATCTTTATTTACTTCATTTTCTCTATTTTTATAAGAGATGTAAAATTTTAAGTCAGATGTTGAACTTTCTGAAAATTTTCTCTGTATCTATTTGTTTTGTCTCATGTTTCTTCCCTCCTCCTGCTCCTTCTTTCTCCTCTTCCTCCTCCTCCTTCTCTTCTTCCTCTCCTCTTTCTTCTTCTTTTTTGATTTATTAGGGAATGTTTTCTCTAAAATTTTTAGAGTTGTCCTTTTGCATAAATAGTACAGTTGCATTTTTGAGGCATATTTCTGCTCATATTTTCCCCTTTTTATTTTAAATGCAATATTCTCTGAAAATTCATTGAATATATGTATATATGTGTGTGTGTGTGTGTGTGTGTGTGTGTGTGTATGATATTCTACTGAATTTTCTTTTGCTTTTCAGATTATCTCTATTTCCTATAGAGTGTTTTTCATTTTGATATTTATCCCTCATTTTTTTGTTGCAGACTTTCTTCAAGTGTCTGGTGGTCATACATTAACTATTTATATGCAATAATAAAACAACAGAAAAAACATTGAGAGCTTAGTAACTTAGTGACTCTTATCAACCAGCAAGTTGTTTTAAATTAACTAACTATAAAATATCAAAGCATTAGAATCATTTACTCTGGGTATATTTAAATTTATAAACAAAATGTTTATTTGTTTTGTAGAGATATAAAAGTTCAATTGCTTGCACTCAGAATATAGGCATAGGACAAGTTTTCTGTATTGAAAATTTTAATTAATCTCCCAGCTGTTATCTCCCTCTTATCCTCCAAAATGGCATTTGGAATCCGTATCACTTACAGTTTCCCTGAGAAACCTCTTTTATTATCTACATCCCTGTTGATGCACAATCTTTGCAATACCTTTTTTTTCTGTTATTAAAATTTTTTAAAAAGCATCATAATGCATTTTATAGTTAAGCACTTTATTATACATCATAACTAAACATTTTGTAAATAAATATTGAAAATTTCATTCTCCGTTCAGCTGTTTTTATTTTTATGAAATTTGTATGTGTGTTTACTCTTTATCTTATACTTTGAGATAGTGGGCAAATCTAGGTAGACAGCACTTCATCATAAGGAAAAATGTTTTCAACATTTCAAATAAGCCACATCCAATTTTGGGGAAAAATTTGAAGTCAAATTACATAGCCTAAGAGAAAGGAGTACTGTTATGATTCTCTCCATGGAAGAAACAAAATATATAAATTATTATAATAATAACTACAAATAAATTATGTCAAAGCAAATCATAATGACTATCTTTCTCCAGATACTCAGACATCCATGAAGTATTAACCACTTGAAAAGAAGATCAAGTCATGACCATAGGACCATGTGGGAAGAGTATTCAGTGAAAGCAAAGATCATTCAAAAAGAGTGAATTGTTGAATCAAAGACCTTGAGATAGAGTCATATCTTTCCTATTAAAGAAATAATAATAAAAACAGTGTGCCTGAAATCGAGAGAGGAAGAAAGAGTAGTGAAAATATGTAATACTTATAGTAAATTGAGAAGTTTATCGTTGGTCTGAAAGTGTACTCGCGAAATGGAGAATGAAATCTACTTGCATTTGGAAAGCATCGTCTGGTTGATATGCTGATGGGAAAAATTACAGTTTAGAGAGACAAAGATAAAGAGAAGACAATTACACAAATATGTATCTTAAAAATATACATTCCTTGCATTTATTTAACTTGATTGTAAAATGCATTATTACGTTTTTGTTTAGAATTTAAATAACATAAAGGAGTCTGCTATTATCATTACAAGATTTCCATCATTTTGATTACCGTTTCATGACCATGAAACCACAAGAACTTTGAGAATTTAATAAGGTTCACACAGCTTCCTCAAACATTACCAATGCTAATAGGATAATGGTACTTGATTAAATTATATCTCTTTATAACCAGTGCTATTATACATAATTATATTTATTTATAGTTGTAAACAAAAAGCCAATGTAAATTTCCCTCATGGTTATTAAAGAAGCTATAATGCCTATAAATAGTATGGGTATTTTTCTTGTTATACAATATTTCACTAATTTTTGAATAAAGGCAATTATCATCATTAATTAGAGGAGCAGGAAAATATTACAGCTATCTCAAACATAATAAAGAAATATTAGAGGAGCTGTAGTTGTGACTCAGTGGTAGAGCACGTACCTACCATGTGTGAGGCACTGTGTTCAATTCTTAGCACCACATATAAATAAATAAAAAACAAAGGTCCATTAAAAAAAGGAAAGAACTATTAGAAATAACTGAAAAAGTAGAAAATCATTTGACTACTTTCAGATAGTCAACTGCAGGTGAATATTAGGGTATGTTTGGAATGATTAAATTACTAGCTTAGAATAGAATTTGGGAAAAACGACTAACAATATGAACTGTATGGTCATCATACAAAACTTGAAAGTATGGAAAGGGATGCTAGAATCTACAATAAAAATGGGCTTCAACTGGCAAGCAGAAAAAAGGCTCAGAATTCAAAAACAGTTTAGAGTACAAAAAAGTTTGTCAGCTCTTTGAATCATAGAAATTACACTAGAGCTCAGTAATATGAGTTATCTTGAACTCATAGGCTAACTATAAAAAGAAATTCTATATGGGGCTCTTTTTATGAAGGAAGGATCTGGTCCTATATTTTTTATTCCAAAAGGATGTTGTGATAATGTGCCAGGGTCTATTTTAATATCAAATATATACCTCCTAGCTAGAATAAACTTCAGAATTTGAGAATTATACATAATCATTTACAGTTAAAATTTTTCTTTTAGCATAAAAGCATAACCTTGAATGTCCTTGTACATTCAAGGGAGAAAAATAAAGGTGGCTATAATTCTAAAAACTCCTTAGATTAGTAAGATTAATGTACCATCCAAAAACTATACATGAGAATGTAAATAAAAGACAAATAATAAAAAGCAAGAGAATAAAGAAGAGAGTAAGAACCAAGCATGGCAGGGTACGCCTATAATCCCAGTGGCTTAGGAGGTTGAGGCAAGTGGATCATGAGTTCAAAGCCAGTCTCAGCAATTTAGCAAGGCCCTAATCAATTCAGTGAGATCGTGTTTCTAAATAAAATATTAAAAAGGGGTGAGGATGTGGCTTTGCAGTTAAGCACCCCTGGGTTCAATACCTGATACCAAAAAAAAAAAAAAAAAAGACAATGAGCAAACATTTCTAATTTTCTGTATGAAGTTCAGACACAAATGATGTAAACCAAAATTAAACAATTTAAGGACAAAATATATTTGTTAATAAAATTATATGTTAACTATCAGGATATTTGATAAATAAGTAGATTTGGAGTTATACCATCTAGAATAATAACAAACTCTCATGACAGATTTCTTCTAGTTAAAACACTATTGCCAACTTGGGCACCAGAGTCAATAGCCAGCTTCTTGCCATTGTCACTGGGCTTAGGTACCACAGCTTTTACCACCTATTTTACTTATTGTCCTTGAATGCTGTAGTCAGATTTTCTCTATCACCAATGAAAACCAGAAGTAGAAACACTTGTCCCCAAAAATGAAAAAATGAATATTGAAAATGTTTTGCTAAAGGTGATTTAAAAAAAAAACTATGAATTTAACTATTTAAATTTGTTGAGAGAACACACAATCTCTTTGAGTTTTGAAGAGAAAGTTGTAAAAAGAAAGAAAAGCAAATTAAATGACAATAGAAATGAAAAGCATTTTTCAAAGATTGTTTCAATAGGAACAATAGCAGAACACTTAAAATGTAATATAATTAAAATATGCATTGGAGTAAAATAGTGCAGAATTTACCTTATTTAAAAAAATAATTATGTAAATGAAAGGCAAATTAAAAACAGTTCTTGGAATGCAAAAGGAGATGACAAGATGAAAATCAGAAATTATATAATTGATAGAGAGGAAGGGGATAGAGAAAATTAAAGAACATAAAATCTTGTAAAAACTATCATACCATCCATAATGGCTGAAAAACTTAATGAGTTAAAAAATATAACAAATACGTACATAAAAATTCTGATCCTTTTAAAATAAAAGGAAATATCTCTCTAGAAAAATAATGTCACTTTGAATTTCAAGAAAGACAAGAACTTTAACATAAAAATAAAAAATTCTTCAAACTATTAATTGTTTCTATGTATCACAAACATTTAGGCCAAACGTTTTTGATCTGAGAGTTCTGTATTCAGGAAAGCATCTTAATCATATGTGACATACATAAATGATACATTTATTTATTCAGAGGTTCATAAATATACTATCCACAGACATCCAATTCTTTAGAAATAACATGGAACAAAATTCTCACATGTAATTAACAAAAACTTATGTATATGTTAATGTGAATAAATCTGTATTCATTCAATGTCAGGCTAAAATAAGTAATACGAATGTATGCTGTGCAACTAAATTCTCCTTTTTTCCCAAATCTTGACTAATTTTAACATAAAAATGCAAGTCTGGAACCCACCCTACTTTGCCCCCTATCATACTGCTTTATCTCTGTTTTCATCAGATTTTTTGCTGCTGCAACTAAAAGATCTGAACAGAACAATTTTAGGAGAGGAAAAGTTTTTTGGGGGGCTCACAGTTTCAGAAGTCTCAGTCCACAAACAGCTGGCTTCATTCCTCCAGGCTGAGGTGAGGCAGAACATCATGGCAGAAGAGTATGGCAGAGGGAAGCAGTTCATATGATGATCAGAAGCAGAAACACTACTACCCAGATACAAAATATATACCCTAAAGTCAGTACCCTGGTGCTCACCTCTTTCAGCCACACCCTACCCACCTTAAGTTTCCACTCAATTAATCCCATCAGGGGACTAATTTTTTTCTGATTGGATCAAGGTTCTCATAACCCAATCATTTCTCCTCTAAACCTTCTTGCATTGTCTCACATACGAGCTTTTGGGAGACACCTCACATTTAAACCATAACAACCTTTTAAAAATTAAAATAAAGTAGTAATTGTATATACATCATATGTACCATACAAAAATGTATCCAAATTTCTATTGCTACCAAAGTGTTCTAAATTAAAGCAAATTACAGAAAGCCTCTCATTGTAAACAAGATTACAAGTTACCAAATCAAAACACAGACCAATCATTTAAATAATACAACACTTTCTGCTCCAAAACCAAGTTGAATTTCATGTACCTGTATAACAATACATATCAATATACTTTTTCAAATTATTTTTTATTATAAAACAATTGAATACTTTTTTTTTACAATAAATAATCCACTGGGAGGCATGCCTTAGAAGTCAGGGTGGACCAGAAAAAATTCAAGGTAGACAGGACAAGGAAGAAGGGCCTGCCTAGCATCACCCAGGCAGAGTGTTTTTGATGATCTGCAAGTAATGCAAACAACATAAATTATTCTCCACCTCTTTGTAAAAGGTAGAATTGAAAATAATGTTATTTTCTTTCTTAAAATACACAGTCATTGTAAATTTTCATCCCCCTTATTACATAAGTGGTACTCTGTGAAAAGAGCACGATTTACAAAATTATTAAACATTTGAAAGTCTTTTTTAAAAAGTTGCATACAGGTGGAAGCAAGTGAGGCATGAGGAACCACCTAAGCAACTTGTCCACAACACATTCCACTCAAAAAGCATCAAGACAAGATGGTTTCATAGAAAACATGGAAACAATGGCCACCCCCCATCCTCCGCCCACGGGCGGCGTGTGGGGGAGTTATTACAGGAACTAGAATAAGTTTGGAACTTAGACAAACGGCTATGAACACTAGGGACAAGGCTCACTGCTGGTGGTGGCCTGCGCAGCCCTCTGTCAGGAGCTGCCTCAGTCCATGTCACTGAGGTAGCCGGATGGATCTCCAAGGACACGGCTCAGATAGTTCCTGGCCAGGGCAAAAACAATTCCCACAGTCTTTCCGACGCTGGAATTTCGCCCTTCCATTATTTTTAACTTGTTGATGTTTTCCAATACCAAGAGGAACCATCTTGGACTTAGGAAGCTATGACCAGCTTCTCTTATTATCAAAGAACAGAAGTGAAAATGAATTCTTGAAGTGAAGGATAAATGCGTCTGTATTTTGCTTTTGTCTCTCCAACCTCATTAATGATTGTGTATCTTAATGCTTGCCAATACCACACATTTGAATGGTGTTATTTAACCGCTTAAAACTTACCAAGTACTGTTAGATAACATAAGTAAAAGTGATTTCTATTGTTTATATAATTATTTATACATTAGATAAAAATATTTACTGAACATAATTTCTTCATCAATTCAAAAAATAGTTTTTATTTTATTCTAAAAATATTATGAAAGAGACTAAGTGATTATATTTTCTATCTTTCAGTTTCATGTTGAGCACCCTAACCCTGTGTATCCTATCAGTATGTACAAATATGTGTAAATCAAACATTTAAAAGTATTTTCTTTTTATACTTTGATTTTTAAAAAATCTTATTGAGATTTAATCATTAACCTAGGATAACCTGTGAACATTTGAGAATTTAACTAATCCAAAGTAAATTCATACAAACTGATTTCAAAAATGGCATTTTTTTAAAAGAGAGTTGGAAAGTAACAAAAATAGCCAATTTTTTAAAAGACTTTAGAGAATGGCAAAATGGTAAAAACAAAAGACAAAAACATAAATTGGTAATAATAATTCTATTTGAGTGATATTTAGGTTCAAGTTTTGCATTTCTTATTACTAACACATGTTAATTGTACAAATTAATGAATTTCACTGTGACATTTCCATACATACATGCATCATGCCTTGATCATGTCCATCTGACTGCAATATGTTTACTTGCTTGCTTGCATATAAAATTTCCCTTTTGAAAATATCTATATGACTGTGAATTTTGATTTCTCTGGAACATGGAAATGTAGCTTTTCATAAACACCTAAGAGATCCTATTTGGTATTTATACCTAGTGAGAAAAGTCTGCCTTTTCATGCCCTTACAACCCCTTTAAACATGTGCCTCTATAATGAGATTCTAAATAAACCATTTAATCCCTCAGGGTTTTAGACATCATGGAAAGAGACAGGACCACAATCTAATATATTTTTTTTCTACTTCTCATTAGATTCATAGAAAGTGAACTCATTTAATATTATAGACTTCAAATTTCCCAAGAGCAGGATTAATTCATACCTATCTCAACACAAAGCACAGATCTGATCCTGTATAAGTTTACAAACAAAGAGGAAAAAAATTTTTAAAAACTCTTGCAGGCAGGCAGGTCCAACATTTGTAAATATATAATTTATGTCAGGTAATTACCTATGTTACATACAAGGTTACTTATACAATCACAGGGAAATGTGTTTAAACCTCATGACTAATTCTAACTAAAATTAGTTAAAAATCACAAAACATTCAAAATTAATTTATCCCTGACTACTAAACTACACATCATGTACACATGGAAAGATGCTAGGCTGTACCCCACATTAGCTAATAACTATAGAAATACACTTGTTTATATAGAATAAGACTCTTAAATCTATTTCATATCACAGGTGCTCTTGGATAAGATGTCACAGAGGAAATTATATTCCTTAGGGTTTTAGGTTGAAAGCAACAAAAACTAACTAAGCAGAAAATGACTTTATTGGAGCTATGTCAGACAGTTCACCTTAATGACATTCAGGGAGTTGAAATAGATTTTGAAATGAAAAGGAAGAAAAGTCAGGCAGAAAACATTCTTAAAGTGGCAACTGTTAAATAGTTTTTGCCACCATAACCTGTTAATAAATGAATTCTAATTTCTGGCTCTACATTCACATGAATCCCTATATTCTGAAAGCACAGAATGTACATCTAGTGGGCACAGACTTGATCATAATCTGCACCTTAGATACTAGAGAATTCGGAATAGTGCCACATATTCTCTAAATATGAATACGAGAGAAGATTCCATCAAAAATAAAATTAAAATACTGTCAGTGAATATACCTGAATAAATGCATGATTCAGAATTATCAATTGCTTATTTGAGATGATTTTATGCTTACCATTGACAATTAATATGATTAACTTTGGTTTCTTTCTATAAACATATCCTATTAAAATCAACCTTAAATACATGGTCAAAAATGACTTATCCGGCTGGGGATATAGCTCAGTTGGCAGAGTGTGCTTGCCTTGCAAGCATAAGGCCCTGGGTTCAATCCCCAGCACTGTAAAAAAAAAAAAAATGCCTTATTAACTTTGTTTACAAAAAAAATTTCTGCCTTCTTTCCAAATGAACAAGTTGTGACCACATTCAAGCATAGGTGTAATTGAATAGTCTAAGAAAAAGTGCATTTAATCTAAGTAGGGCAAACTGATACAATTTAATATTCTTTATACTTCTTATGAAATATATAATGGATATTAATCATGTTCTATTTGATAAAATACAATTGCATAATATTCAATACCATTCAAACATTACTTAATAATGAAATGAAAGCATAACAATTATATCATCCCAAACAACTTTCTTCTCAAGCACAAATTGAAACAATTGATTTCTACCAATCATCGGAATATTATCTTTATGAGGTCCATTAATTTGTAAATTCTTATTGATGTAGGAGTGGTAATTCAGTAAAGAAAGTTAAGTCAGCTAATACATTTGAATGAGTACAAATTTATTACTGATAATGACAAAATAATGTAAAAATGGTTAAATGGCAACTGTCTCACAGATGAAAAGGATAATAAAATCAGTAAATGCTTACACAGCAATGAAAAATCACTTGTAGTTATAGCCCAGTTGCTGATAACATAAATTTGGGGAAAATTAAGAACCAAAGATATTGGTTCAGCTGTTTTGTATTTCTATTGGTTAGTATGGTAGAAAAAATTGTAAAACAAACAACAAAGCAACAACAATAATTTTCCCTTGAGTTATAAAACCTAAGAATTTAAGATGTATAACTTTGGGGATCTCTTTTGTTAATAACCTTTTATTTCTACCATCATTTTTGTTTTAATTTCCTCTCCTCCGAAGTTATTAATGTATTAACTAAAACCATATTCCATAGTTTTGTTTAGTTATGGTAATGAAAATTGTGATTGATTTTCATTGTTGTGACAAAATACCTGATAAAATCAATTAGAGAAGATAGATTTTTATTTTGGCTCATGATTTTGGAGGTTTCAATTCATGGTCAGCTAGTTCCATTGACTGGGGCCTAAGGTGAAGCAGAGGAAAGATCTTCATCTCATGGCAGACAGGAAGAAGAGAAAGAAGAGGACAGGGATAATATTTAGTGCCAGGGGCATTCCAAGAGGGACCCATTTCCTCCAACTAGTTTCTACTCCTTACATTTCTACTGCTTCCCAAAAATCCATTCAGTTAAGAATTCCTCAGTGGATTAATCCATCAATGAGGTCAGATCCCTCATTATCTAATTACCATCCCAAATCCCCACCTCTCAATAGTACTGCACTGGGGACCAAGCCTTCAACTCATGAGCCTTTGGGGGACATTACAGATCCAAAACATAGGAAATGTGTTTTGAATTTAAAATTTGACATTTAAATTTTAAATAAGTAAAATTTTAAATGATGTTCAAAATGTCAAGACAATTATATTTCAACTCAAACAAGAAATCAAATGAAACTTTGATAACTGGTAACTGTTTTCAGGTATATTGTTAGTTATTCCCAAATTATTTAATCATAATTTAAAACTTTCTCTTAAATGATAAAACACAAAAACTGGAAGAGTCATTCAAAATAAAATAAATATGAAACTTTTACAATCTTCAGAAAAACTTACAAGTATGCACTTGGGATTTTGATTTCTTTGTACACTTAATGTGCATTCTGATAGCAACATTTGGTTAATTATGCACAGAAACTATAATACATTTTGGTTGATTCATCCATGCCCAGAACATGAATTGTCTATTTTCTAGGCATTTTTCTACTTCTTATATGCAGAAATTTGACACATCTGAACATATGGATAAATTTCTTTAGCTCTTATGCTTTCCTTACATGATATGATTAAAATACATTATCTTCCAAATTTATATAATTCATATTAAAAATTTTGCCCTAAATAAGATATCAGGGTCAGAAACTAAAAGATTGGCACTTGAATAAATTTTCTCACATGTGCTGAAATATATTGTTTATTATATTCAGTAAAAATGCTCACATATATTCCCATAAAATAGTAGGGAAGTTTTTAGTTTCTATTAAAGGCACAGTATTATAGTAGAAGTCCTTGAAAGCAAGGACTGTTCTTACCTTAACCTGGACTGTGCTTTTCACATTTGCTACGCAGTAGATGCCATATGCATCTTTCCTAAGAATGAACATATTCTAGTCCCTCACGGAGAATTGAAGAACTGTGTACATTGTTTCTTTCAGAAGCCTCTTTATTGACAACCAGCAAAATATGGACTATTGAATGAAATTTACATTTCTGCATGTACTATTATACACATCTGGTACTCTCTAGTTAATTTATTTTACTGTTTGTTCTTCCTGAGATAAGAAATGTTTGCTTACTGGTGTTTATATCTTCACCACAGAACACATATTTCAGTCAAATGAATGAAAATCGATAACTTAATTATGCTTCTAAACAGTAATAAAAGTTTTATACATAAGAAGAAGTTATACCAAAATCTCTTTTTAAACAACACTCTAAACTAAAACTTCCCTTTGTGTGATCAAAACATGACCTATGCTGACTGACCTGAGTCCTGCTCAGTCTTCCCATGGCAATCACTCAGCAATCAATAAGAGGCCACAAAGACTAAAGGTAGAGGATTCTGCATCTCCATGTTTCACATTTATTCTTAGTTTTAACTTTGTCTTATCATGCTTGGATTTCATTTCATAACTCTCCCATATAAAGTAGAAAAATATTTTTCAGTGTAGTACACCCAAGTACACACACACACACACACACACACACACACACACACATAACACATACCTTCCACGGTAGTGTCTGAATATAATCTGGGTAAAGATGATTCGTTATAATACAAAAATCAAAATGGAAATGACATAAGATTGACATTAAGTTCTATGTGTGACCAACTTAGGAGCAAATACATTTCACTCACTTCTGGATAACAATCACACATATATATAAAATTCATTTCCCAGAGTTAGTCTAAAAATAACATTTGGTGTATCATGAATGACTTTGCTTGTTTAAAAGAAGTTCAAGGTCAAGGAAGAATTTCCATAAGTGAGATGAACTGTAAAAACAGAATACAATAAATTTCAAGAAAAGATCATAATATAAATCAGCACATTTAAAAAATTCAGAGCTATTGCAATTGTTTTATTTTTTTCAGTGTTACGAAAACTATTTCTTTAATTCTCCTAGAGTAAACTAAGATCGGCAACATTATTCATTTTCAGAACCCCAAGTAAACTTCTCTGAATATGATACTGAATTAAGTGATCATGTGACATGCTGTATATCTAACACTGTGCCACTGCAGTTGTGTCATTTATTATGACAGACACAGAAAATTAAATTCCCTGGAAAATCATTGTTGGCACAAATCAGTAAAAATTTTCTTCATGCTAAAAACATAAAGCAACAGACTAAATGGCAGCCCAGAAGAGAAAGTCATGACTCTTGGCAGTACACTGTCACTCACCTTTATCTAGTGAATTAATTTGCCATGAACATTACAAATAGAATCCTGAATATCAGAAGGAAAACCATTAAATAACCATCTAGAGAATGGACAGGATTACACAGACATGTAGGAACTCGAATACCACAGCAATTATAATTTTCAGTAACTCAGTGGCTCTAGAGTTTTACTCATCTGTTGTTTTAACCAATAGACATCTGGTTGTAAAATCTGTAGGCCCTGTGTGGCTATTTAAAATGCCAACAGATGCAGACGAACAAAAATAAGAAAACAGTTTAAATGACAGAGTGGTTTGATTGCTACCAGAAATAACAATAGATAACAAATAGATCTGGTACGTAGATGATATATAGGTTGGTAGATAAAAAACAGAGATACTATATTTAGTGCACCTATTTTGTGCTCATCTATCATTTCACTTACAGACTCTGGGATACCACAATAGGACTTCATTAACTGGTACTTATGACTAATGTGGTAGCTTCCTCTTTAGACCACCTGAGTCTTGAGTCTCTGCCCTTCAGTCTACCCTCCATATCAAAATGAGAAAAGGATTCCAATAATAACACTGGAGTATATAATTTCATAATATGGTCTTCAGAGTTCATAATATGGTGCAGGTCAACTTCTTTAGCCAACTTTTTATTCTGTACTAAACAAGATGTGCTTAAGTTTCTCCCAGGATGGACTAAACTTTAAGATATGCTTCTTCCTGACTCTAACCCCCTAGATTCCTTTTTCTTGGAGCATTCACTTTAGAAAATTTGAAATTGTTAATCTTCCCTCTGTCCCACTCCAGTGTAAATCTCTCAGCCTATTTCCAGTTTTATAACCAAAGAATATTCTTATCAAAGTTTGGGGGGATGTCATTCCTTTAAAATGAAATCATCCAGGAAATGATGCCTCTCCCCCAATCTCTACAGAATTGTAGGATCCTAACTTCACTGAATGTAGATTAGCAAACACATAAGGCCTAATCACATTGACAAACTTCACTTTCAATGTCCTATGATACTTATCCAATAAATCACCCAGTCCTTAAAAAAATGTTAAAAAATCTTTTCCTTCCCACTGCCCCCTGGGCAGTTAAATTCAATTTCTCTCCTCTGTTGCAACAGTCTTGATCCTATTGTAATAATATTCAATATGACTTCCTTGTCCATTTTACTCTGAGGTGCATTTTTTTCTTCAAGAGCACTTACTCCCTGCATTCTATTTCTCATGCCCCTTTATGTCTTTTCACCAAGTTTGTTTGAGATCTTAATTATTCTTCCAGATTTATACCAAATGCATTGTATGCAAGTACAAGGAATGGATCTGAAATTTACACAGGGTAGTGGGGGAGGCCTTTCCATTTTTTACAATGTTTATTGTACAAAAGTGTAAAATAAGATTAAACAATTGGCCGGACTTGGTGGCACACATCTCTAATCCCAGCAGCTTGGGAGGCTGAAACAGGAGGTTTGAGAGTTCAAAGCTAGTCTCAGTAACTGAGAGGTGCTAAGCAACTCAGTGAGGAATGTCTATAAATAAAATACAAAATAGGGCCAGGGATGTGGCTCAGTGGTTGAGTGCCCCTGAATTCAATACCCGGGACACCCCTCCTCACCACAAAAAAAGATAGATAATCTTGCCCTGCTTGCATTAGGTATTTTCTCTAACAACACTGAACATCTTTAATGAGTGGCTGAAAGAATAGTGAAAGATATTCTTTCTTGCCTAGTAGATAGCCAGGCATTCTTTGGGTTTCCAATCTTCACTTGTTCTCTCAGAGAGAGAAAATATATGAATTAGAATGCTGTGAAATTTGTCTTGCCGAAATATTTTTCAGTTACTTAAAAGACAAAGGAGACTATCATCTTCTCATCAGGCAACTTCCTTCAAATGACTTTGTAATGTCACTGAATCTAGAACTCTGCTGAGCAGGGAATAAAAACATTGATGTCTATAGAAAAGTGCTAAAGAACTTCTTGACATCTTGTGCCTGGCTCTGTAAGGAAGGTTACTTAAAAGAAAGTTTATTGTGATGCTCACCATGCATCAAATGTTCTATTTTTTCCATGTTAAAAAATGTGTAATTATGTTCAGAATTATACATATATATATGACTAGGAAAAAGATAACACAGTAGGACATGAGGGCAGGAGATGGAAAGGTGTTATTTGTTGTTTTCTCTTTCACTTGTAGACTTTAAAGAAAAAGATCAAATGGAAATGAAATAACATTATGACCATAAAATTAGATGCTGAAAAAGAATAATAAGATCCTATTTAAAAAGTTTTGTTGACTCTTCTATTACTCAACATATGATCTGTTTAAACATTGTCTGATTCTATCTAAAATATATATCCAAAATTGTCTACTGGTCTGGGCCATTAGGACTCCATGCCTCATCCCCATCGTCTCTCAATTGCACTTTTGCAATAACTTCGGAAGTGCTATTCCTATTTTTCCTCTTCCTTCTAAAAAATGTTTACTCCCTGGCAGTAAAACTCACCTTGGTGAAATAATACTATGCTTTCAGTAAAAGGTGTCACTCTCATGCTTGAAAGCTTTCAAACTATTCCAAAAGATCTCAAGCACTTGATTCTGCTCTAATGGAACTATATGATCCTACATGATCGACCCCAAATCTACTTATCTAAAATGACTACCTTTCCTTTCCATCAGGACCTCTTCTTAGGCCAAATTGCATTCACTGCTTTTACTCAGAAGCAGATGTCCGGAACTTTTCTCCCAGAGATCTGCATATGATTCACTGCCTTACTCCATTTAGGAGTCTAGTCAAGTACTTTCATTTTAGAGACTCCTAGACTCTCTTTTTGAAATGGATCTTCTAAGTCACCTTTTAAGGAAGGAACCTTATTTATTGTTGTTATAGCACAATTTCCACCTGATATAATGGCATGAAAATAAGATTTTATTGCTTCCTAGTCACATACTTCATAATGGTTGCTTCATCACTAAACCAAGAATAAAAGCCACAATATCTTCATAGAGAAAAAAGCCATGATCAGAATCCTCCCTGTATCTGTGATCTGCTCATTATACTCCATTCAATCTAATTGCTTACTCCTTTTCAGTCATTCTAATCCTCTTTCATATTTTGAACATAAAGCTTCCATTTTAGGATAATTGTACCTCTGTCCTTTTCATACATTATTTTTTTCTTTATAATCAGGCATAGCACCTCTTCTGAATTGAGACCTTCCTTAATCACAGTATTGAAACAGCACTTCATAACATTTTTGCCTTATATTGTTTATTTTTCATACATATATATTTGTCTCATATGTTAAACATTCATTTTATTTGTTGATTTATACACAACCCAATAGAATGAGAATAGAAATGTTGACTATCTGGGTTATCACAATATCTTTGGCTATAAGGAACAGTGCCTGTTACACAATGGGATCTTATTAAATATAATGAATAAATTGATTTATATGTATATTCATAAACTCTTCAAATACTGCATATGAAAGACTCATAGGAATATACAAATTTTCTTGCAATTACACCACTTTTGGGGATTCATATATTGTTTCTTCATGCCTAAAAGAAATCTAGAATGGACAGTTCAAATTATTATGATATTTGATTAAGAAAACCACAGATAACATGCTACTGTAATTTAAAAATGGTCCTCATGCTCCACAATACTTCATTTTGGAAATAACATTATAAATTACTAGCATAAAGAAGGAATAATGAGTCATATGCTTCTTGGGATTCAATTTCTTTTTACTCTATTGCAGAAAACATTTGATTATTTGCTTAGTATTTGTATCTCCAACCTAGACTTCATAGAAAATTTCAGTTCATATCCCACTATCTCTTTTCATTAGCTTAAAATAAACAAATCATAATCTACCTTTTCTATTCCCATCCTAATTCCCTCCCTTGTTTCAATTTTCTCCTGTTTTTATCTCTACCTCAACTAATGTTGTTCAACATTAACTCTGTTATCAAAACAAGATCACTAAGTAATCCTTAATTGTAATTGACATCCCCATTAAACATTTTCTACCACTGAAATGCAAACATTTGAAAATATAATACAGGAATTAGAATCCTGAGCAAAATTTATGAAACAACTATTTTTATTCTCTGAACACCATGTATTGAAAGGACCATGATTTCTAAGAGAAAGTAAAATAAATTTGAAGAACTTTATCTTTATCTTTACCTTGGTTTTCTCTTTGGAGGTATTTTATGGACCATGGTTCAAGAAAGACCTAAGAACAAAGCACAGGGGTCTTGGGTTCTTGCTGACTATGGAAACAGATTAAATTTCACAAAAGTTGAAATAATTGGAATTTTCAAAGCTGAGTAATGGTGAGAGAAAATATAAGCATAAAAAGTGACTAAAAATTTTATATTGATGTTCTAAAATTTCTGGTTAAATAATTTTGTATATGTAGGGAAAAATTCCAAGAGAATGATCAAAGAAAAAACACCTGAGAAGGAAGAACTATTGATAAACCATAAACTTGAAAACTGCTGCATCTCACATAAGACAGAGAAATAGTTGAGTAACCAGAAAAAGTGAGTAGAATATATTGAATATACATGGAAATCAGTTGACATTCCACAATGGCCACACCTTAGAGTGTGAATAGCTAAACTACTTAGATTGTAAATTATGCAGTATCTGTCCCAAAAAACAATAAAAATAAACTTCCAGGATACAGAATATCCATAAATAACTTAGCTACCTGCTTAAATAAACTGTAACATTTGTTAAAGGAAGACAACTAAATTTCAGTCATACAAAAACCTAAAAACTACAATGCCCCCCACTCAATCAAATATCAGTGGACATAAAGAAGCAAGAATGTGTGATTTGTAAGCAGTAGATAAATAAAAACAGAAAGATAGAAGTGTTCAATATGATAAAATTAGCAGAGAAGACTCTAAAATAGCTGATTTGATACATTAAAATATTTATACATAAATATTAACATAATGTAGAGGAAAATGAAAAACATAGGTGAGAATTAAATGCAACTTCTAGATTAGAAAAATTCATTGTCTAGGATTTAAAATATGTGCTGGATATAATGAACAACAGTTTAAACATTGAAGAAAAGAATCAATGAACTCAGAGAATGTGCCTATAATAATGCACTGAAATATTAGGCACTCAGAAGAAGTTGGGAGAATATAAAGTGTTTGAAACAATATGATCTACCAATTTTCTAGATATAAGAATATCTACCTGTAGCTCTAAGAATCTTAAGCAATTCCATGCAGAATGAGCACACAGTTTCTCCAAGGGAAGTCATAATCAAATTTCTAAAAGCAAGCAATAAAGAGAAATTATTTAAATTTGAGAAAAAGATACCCAAAATATATTTACAACTTTCTCAGAGATCTATTTTCCCTTTATTCTACTTTTATATATTTTATTCAAGTGTTTTCCATAGAAAATTCTGTTAAACAAATGTAGAAGTGTATATAGGGAATTACAGTTTCTAATGTTCTCTCTTTTGTGCTTGTAAAACTTGAAAAGAACTGATGCAAATTGACAAAATCTCATTTAACTTTTGATTTCCACTGCCTACCTATAGAAAACATTAACATTTTCACACGATGGTATTAATGCTCATGTTTTAAATATTATTTTTATAAATTTATTTTAATATTATGTTTGTGTTTGAGTAGGTATTTATCTGGGGAATAATATCCATTGTTTTTATTAACTTACTGAATAATTTCACAGTTTCCCAAAAGAAAAAGATACACTATGCATTCCTGAATTCAGGAACTTTTAAATTTTTCTACACAAAGTCTAACTCATGACCCTAATAACCACTGTGTTTGCAGATGTTTGTACAGTCAGTAAACACACACAACTATTGGATTTAGATATCTCTACCTTTATATAGAACCCTGAGTTTGACCTCCTCTATCATTCTTTCAGAGGCACCCTGATACCTTCTGGCTAAGTTTCAATTCTATGTTATTTTCCTTCTGTAAGAACCTTACGTATTTTTTTCCTTGACTTCTCCACTAGGGTGAGATGTCATTTTTCCTTTTACTTCTTCTTCCTTTTGAAAATGCCTTTATGTTAAATTAGAAGCACCTTGCTAAATACATCCAGAGCACCCTGTACTTTTGTTAAAAGACTTCTCCCTTTTACTGCTATTGAAATTACTTTCTTCTTCTCAGCATTGGATTTACTATGAAACAAATGAATTGTGCCTCCAGGCTCTTAATTTAATGGGACAACTTTACAGGCTCTGATTACAGAGTACTGATGGATCAAAGAACATTTAAATTAGTCTCCACACATGAAATCTGAAATCACCTGAATCCTTATAGCTAACACATGAAATATGCTTGATCAGGGTCTCACCAATTTAACAACTCAACAATGTAACAGATATAACCAATGAATTTAGAACCTTCGAGAAGCTTAAACTATAATCAAAAGTACAGTCCTCCTAGAGGAAGGACTGTGATATGTGCATTTTATTCTCTAGTATCATCTTTTATGAAGAAATTCACTCTCTGAAAGTCAACCATAAGCAGTCATATAATCCTTTCAAGGCAATGTTTACATTAGAAAACTTTTGTCTTCAGACATTGATAAATGAATATGATAACCTCCTTCACTTATAAATCAAGACATGCAGTGTTATGGGTTATCTGTCCTGCTAGGACCAAATATCAGGTGATTCACTTTGAAATAACCACTATTTCTTCTTTATGATCTTCATTTGAGGTATTTACTTTTGCACAAGACTTAGTACTTCTTAGAAATGGGGCAGTCTCATGTGGTACATCTGTTATAATAGGAGCTGCTGGGGTTATGATTAATTATTTTTGTGTAACAATAATAATAATATTTTAAAGCACAGTTTAAATGATTCTGACTCCAACCACAAGTATAATGCCATCTTTCTTTAACTCTTCACATGCACATAACAGGTACTAATTCTAATTAGTAATCCTAATGGAAAGTAGCATTTTTTTGATTTCTTACCAATACTTACCATCATTTAAAACATACATATAATAACTGTAGCAATTGGAATCAAATTGCAAAATTTTTGCAATTGGACCATGGAGAAGAAAGCAAAAATTAGAAAGTTAATGAAGAAAAAATAAAGTTGTATACATCAAAAACTTCCTATTCTGTGGGGAGCCATCCATATCTAGCAGAATCAGACATAGATGAGCCATGGGACACAGAGGCCTGACTCCCAGGAACTGGCAGCCATAAGAGACTCTTTCAGATTGCAGAGGAGTAGGTGGCCCTCTGTGGGAGTGGTTTAACATCTGGGGATATACTAATTTCCCCAAGGAAATGACTCCCCTAAATTTACCCAATCCTGTTCATCATAGAAGAAGCTCCTCCTGGCCTGGGCCCCTTTACCTGTGTGACTATAAAATAAAGGAAAGGTGGGCTACTCCATCTTGTTAGAGGCCATATCTGGTTTGGCCCCACTCGTCTCACCCCCTCCCATTTGAGAAGAGTATTGGCTCTTGTGTGTTTATTGATTAGATAAGTTTATTGGTAATTAATTGATTTATTGTTGGCATGCCGTCCTCCCACACCATCCTCCGGCAGTTAACCCTTCCTTCAACCACATTGGACATGGCTGAAACTCCTCACTATTCACTGAGGACAGGCCTTTTATTCTCCTTCTGTGTCTTTAAGACCATGAAATAGAATCTTACATATACTAGCTGACCAATAATGTTTATTAAATAGGCTGATGCTTAAAAATACTTGGATATATTTTAGTATTTTTGAATTTCTGTTTAATATGCAAAAAGTGTGAGATCTGAGTAGTTCATGCCTCAGATTAATATTATATTATAATATTAATATTATAATTAAAAATTGAAAGTATCCTACATAGTATGATTACAATTTATTATGTAGCAATTTAGAAGTAAAAAGTTACAAAGTATGTAGTTTATAAATACACTGATGTTATTTATGATATTACATACATGTATGTGGCTACCTTACTACCTGACAAGTAAACATTTTATCTGACAAATTATCAAGATTCTATAATAAAAATATAAATTGGAAAAATGAAAAACATCAACTTACTTTATAGCAGAACTCAGATACTTGGATACATGAACTTTTAATACAATTTTTAAAGATTTTTGTCAGTAGGTGGAAACCATGTACATAGCAACTACAATACTTTAATCTATAAAGCCACAAACTATAATAATAGTAAGTACTCACAAGTGCACAGTATTTTTAGAGGAATAATGTATATTCAAAGTTTAAGTACTATGGAGTTTCTGAAGGTTTTTTGATGTACAGAATGAGTCAGAATAAAAAAAAATACATAGTGTTGGGATAAGTTAACAATATGTTTCCTTCAAGATTAAATCATAATTTGGAACAGATCGAATACATCCATTTATTAAGGAACTTTTAGAATCAAAACTTTTAATAACTGACAACTGGTGTCCAGAGTCACCTCATTCCCGGAGAGGAATGATCTCTGCTTCTCACTAAATCACACCATATTATGTGACAAGGCATAGGATGTGTTAGTGGCCACATGCTGACTGAGCAGCTGTACAAAATGAATTAAAATGAAATTTTGAACACATCTAAAACTGCAAACATTTTAGAATTTATATTGGAAACAAAAAGTTGTTTGTGTTCATTACAGAATTTATCAAATAAAATAATGATTATGGTATGTTTAAAATTAACATTTTACATATTGTCTTTGAATAATAAATTATATTTTCAATATAAACTTTATTTAGATTTAATGGCCAGAATTTAAAAACAAAGAGTGTATAAATGTATGAGATGATAACTTAAAAAGAAATAGGGAACCTTTAGTAAGTTGTGATTATTAATTAAATCAATAGGAGTTAAGTAAGATTCAGGATTGAAAAATTGTATAAAAGGGAATCAAATGATATCAAAGGGTATCAGTGGTATTGACTCTATTAAAATATGTCGTTATTTAAAATCTGACAATTTTCAATTTCTTACATCTCAGAACTAATTTCACCCTCCAATGCATGCTCTGTGATAACATATTTCTTTAAAATTTTTCTCATATATAGTGAACATGATTTAAGCTTTCTTAGCAGAGGTAATTAAAAAGAGGATAAAGAAGCTTTCTGGTATTTTCAGAAGTTGCACATTTGGCCTGTAGCATGGCTGTCAGAACCACCTCACTGTCACATCTGGAAGTATGATCTCTCGGCATACTTCCAGTTCTGGTCCAGGCAAGTGATGCCATGCCTACAACTATTTCAACGCAGACACTGGATGCCATATAACTTCTTCACAGTTCATAATTCTCAGCTTACCTTCCTCAAGGCTCTAGAGCCTTGTCTTTAAGACCCTCCTAATGCTGTACCCTATAGACACTATGGATCTCCCAACACAAAGATCACATTCTAGGTCTTCTGCCCAAACCAACATCCCTATATATGTCCATGTCTCTGACCGTGGCTTTGGCTCATCTTTGCTTCTCCTGTCCTCTAGGTGGTTGTTTCCTGCCTGTCCCACAACTATGTGTGAAACCCTAAGCCAGTCAAACCAACAAACTTCTCATATAGTGGTCTGAAACTTCATTTTCCTTATGGAGGTATGAAGCACAGCCTTGGGAATGAACCATTGCTCTGTGACACTCCCTAGGTAGCCTTTTGCAGCTCTAAGATACTGAATAATATTTAATATAATTACATTTAAAATAATTTAACCATAAATTATGATTTGACATTAAAATCCCCCTGTTTATACCATTATGTGTTTTATCTTTCTGGATTGGAATCTGAAACAAAATTAACATAAAGGGTGACTCAAAAACATAAGGCCCTAAAGATGGCACTTGGAATTGATTTTGCCCTTGAGTTTGAACACAGTGCTGAACTCCTTGCCAATGAGAAATGGAAAGGCTATCAACCTCTGGTGCACAGTAGAATTTCAATCAAACTAGCACCTGCCGTTGATTGTGATAAATTACCAACTGACACATGCACCTTGGGAGTACATGTGGTTGCTGTACTTGGCTGGTTTGGTAATCGTTATGATATAAGAACTATAATGTAGGACAGATACTTTTGAATAAAAGTAGCCTGCCTTCTGTTTTCTAAAATAAGCCTTTTTAAACATTGAATATCTATTAACAAATGCAATTAATAAAGACATAAGTGAGAGGATTACATAGGAGATGAGTCTTTTATTGGTGAAAACAAAATAATAACTCATTTGAAGAAGTTGCCTTAGAAGACTAAGCTTGTTTTACTCAACACCCACTATAATCAACCCTGTTGACACTGGACCCACAGCTGTAGCTCAAATATGAGTGTGCTCCAGGGGATGAGATATACACTATCATCCATGAAGAAATAACTTACAAATCAAAATACAGAAATTAGAAAATTTTTCTAATGTGTTTTGGCAAAAAATGATGAACCAATGTGATTATGAAAATAAGGGATGTTAAATCAAAGAGAAAAGAACTTAAGAGTAGATCGGGCTGGATTAATTGATAGAGTGCACTTATTAAAACTCTCAGATTTAATGTCATATTTATTGTTCTTCAAATACTGCTTCTGAATTGTTGTCTCTTTTGTCTTCTTGGACTACAATCACACTGTTAAAACAGTTTTCTCTATCATTTATTGCATATTTTTAAAACATTTTTATCTCTGTGCTTCAAGTAGAATATTTTATATTGACATTCTCCCATTCACTGATCTGTTCTATCTTTTCTTAGTATTAAAATTAATAAGTTATTAATTTCAATTAGTTAATCTCCAACCTAGATTTCTTGTTTGCTTTTTTCTATTTAAATTAATTTTCTAATGTAGTTCTCTAACATACATTTAATTTTTGATATATGAGTCAGTTGTATTTACAGTTGCTTGCTGATAATCTGAGTAACTTTTTTTTATCCTTGTGTTTATTTTCACTTCTTTTCCCTCTCAATTCTTGATATGTTAACATTGGATAAAGACTGCAAAAAAATTAAGAGGCTCTGGATTGATTATTTTTGTCTTGAAAGACCTCACCCTATTCTCTTTTATACAAATACAGTTTTTGGATTTTTACATTCAACCTGATTTGGTTTTGTTGTTGTTCTGGGCTGGAGTGTTCATTCTTCATAAGTGACTCTATGATAGATAAAACCAAAAATATTTAACTTACATGTATTCTCTATCTAGATGATAAATTATATTAGAATAGAGACCATCTACAATTTTACATTTTTAAAATCTGAAATATCTTAGTATTCTGCAATCTAAAATGGAAGCTAATTATATCTATCCAAGGGGTTAAAACCAGACTGAAAAAAATAAAATGGAAAATTGATCTAGTAACAACGTCAAGATAAAACATCAGTTTTGTGTGAGGTTCTGTTTTGGGGGTGGGAGAAGTAGTAATTAGGAACTTTTAAAAGGTCCAGGTGTGTGGCTGAGGATGTTGCCTACTAGGAATCATAAAAATTATTTTCTAAGAGCCTCAGTATCAGGAACATCTGTGCTTCCCCTGAACAACTCTCAGGAAGATTTGATGTAATGAATGTTCATTTTCTCAGAATTTATTGTGTTTGTTTCTGATTTGGATATTCAGGAAATAGAAAAAATAATAGCTTATCTTTAGCTGTTCAATTGTCTTCCTTAGGATATCATTTATAATTACCTTTTATTTTGCTGTCCTAGAGTTTTCTTTTCCCTTTTTGCTATATAAATTATATATAATTTTCCTTCCATGGCATTGAATATACATCTTGATAAGTTGTTTCAAAACCTTTTTTCGTATGAAGTGAAAGATAAATGAATGCATACATAAAATTAAAATGCAAAACAAAAGAATGAGGGCCTTCCTATCTCAATTTGCCTAATTTTATAAAGCACAGGCATAATTTACATAGTATAGCCTCAGTAAGTCAGTAGTTAAAAATCTTAATAAAATGTCAGACTGAATAAAGACTTTATTTCTTACAAGGACCCCAGGGTAAATGAAATGATATAGCTATTTCCTTGGGGTTTCTATATCATCACAAGTTCAGTTCAACCTTCCTGCAATTCTTTTAACTTTCTCATTCTTAATTCATGATGGCTACACAGTTCCAATAATTATACACTGTTTAATGACAGGAAAAAGGAGGGACATATTTATTTTTAATTCTGGAAAAATAAACATTCTCATGAGCTAACCAGTAGA
This sequence comes from Sciurus carolinensis, assembly GCF_902686445.1. Classification (NCBI taxonomy): domain Eukaryota; kingdom Metazoa; phylum Chordata; class Mammalia; order Rodentia; family Sciuridae; genus Sciurus; species Sciurus carolinensis. The sequence continues at coordinate 57,038,351 of NC_062217.1, read as the reverse complement.
CTTCCCTTTATGTATAATTTAAGGGACTCAGGTTCTCATATCCATAGATTATTCATAAAAGAGATTTTAATTTACAGATAGGACTGGGCAATAATTTACTGGCAGGTTTTGTTATGGGGAAGGCACCTATAAGACACATCATGTAACACGTTTTTGAAAGTCAGGATTCTAAATAGTTTATTACTTTATTCTAAATAGTTTATTACTTACTTTATCTTATAATTCTTATGTCCAACTCTAGGTATCAATAAAAAGTGTCATTCAACCAAAAAACAATACTGCGTATGTACTTTTTGCCTGCTTTATTTCTAGAAAATAGAGACAATATAATGGATGAGATAACTAAATCCCAAGAGTTGTGGAGTTTATCAAACAGTGATTAGGGCAGAATAGAAATAAAATAAAAGATGAGGAATGTGTAATATATTAGATGATAATGAAAGCTGAGGGGAAAAAAACAAATAAAACTGTGAATGTTGATATAAGGGAAATATTTGTTTACTATAAGGTGGAAACATAAATACATAGGAGACTTTGATTAAACTCTTGGGAAAAAAATGAATAAAAAACTGTGTCATGGTTAATTTGAATTGTCAGCTTGATTAGATTAAGAGATGCCAAAGATTAAGAGACTTCTGGGTATGTCAATGAGGGTCTCTAAGTATGGGTAGTACTACCCAATAGGATGGTGATCTGGATGGAATAAAAGTTGGAAGAACAAGGAAGAAGTAGCAGATGCAAGCTTGATTCTTCTTGAATGGGTCCTGAGTTGCTACTGCGATTGTCTGAGGATATCAAACTCTGGTTGCTTTACTCTTGCAAAGCAGATTCTGCCAGTGATTCTCCAGGGAGTTTCTAGAAGCCTTTGGTCTGGAACTAGGGCATCACCATTGATCCCTCTTGTTCTGGGACTTCAGCCTCTTGTACTGTGCAGCTACTGGTTCTTCCAGTTCTCCAGTATGCAGACAGTCATTGTGGTTACATAAGCCAGTGTAATAAATCCCCTTTTTATAATCACACTTCCTGTGAATTCTGTTCCTCTAGAGAACCCTGACTAATACAAAATGTAACACATGTTTTGAGTGAAGCAAAATAGGTAAAGGAAACATTCTGAGGTAGGATCATTCTTATACCCTTTCCAAAATACAGAGAAGGTCAGTCACTGGAATGGAATAGACAATGACAAAGAAGGAAGAGGTCAGAAAGTTTTGTAGGTTATTTGGTTTTTAATCCAAAAATGATGAAAAGCCAATGGAAATTTTTCAGTAAGGAAATGATGCAATTCACCTGAAATTTTGAAGAAATCCGTTGGACTGTTGGAAACAGGTGAATGAGAGCTAAAACACAAATAAGAATACCAGTTAAGAGCTATTCCAAAAATGTAAGTGAAATATGATGTTGTCTTGGACCCAGGTGGCTGCAAAGAAATAGGTGAGATTTCACCAAATTATGAATATGTATTGGAGTAGAGCAGAACACATTGCTGATGGAAGGTATGTGGAGATAAGTGGATGAAGGATGAGTTAAATATCTAATACAAATTTTTCCTGAGACAGTGAAATAATTGTTTTGTTCTTCAACCTAAATATTATTCACTTATCATATTAAACTTAAAAATTCTACCTTAACTTTAAATTCCCTCAAATTTATGACCTACTCTTTATCTTGAGTTCCTAAAACGTTTACTCTCTCCATCATTTCACAATAAACTTCTATATTATATTATATCTTTATTTGACTTACCCACCTGTCCCCATTTTAAAAACGAGTTCTTTAGAAACTCATTAGGGTTCATCAGAAATAATTAGTTCATTAGATATAATGTTTTCTATACCTTCCTATTCATACAAATGATAGTTTTTTTCTGGACAATGTGCTAGGCATCAGAGGTAAAGTTGTAGTTCAACATGAAACTGCCTTCATGAAGTTTGTGCATTGAGTATAAATACCACATCTTAGTGTTCGCTTGACATTTGTTGAATTGGAATGCACTGCACATTTTTAAGGAGATGCTTTTATTGTTATTTACCCTATATTTTTAAAATGATGAAAAAATATTCCTTCAGCATGAATAAAATAAATCTTATACCTGAAAGTTTATCCCATGGAGATAAACATACAAGATTGCTATTTGCTTTCCTAAAGCTCATAGAAAGAATTTCAAACTGCTGTAATATGTCTTTGTGATCCTGATAAATGATTGGCAGTGTGTAGTGAGTCAATTTTCAAAGATATAACCAAAAGAAGGACAATAATATTGTTCAGTCATTCAGCTCTGCTTGTTCCTTTGTATTTGGATTCCAAGGTGCCTATTCTATAATTGCAAAAGTGATTTTCAGTATGGAGCGAAAACATGCTTTTTAGAAATAATTATAGAACTCAGTTGAGCATATTTGTGCTTATGAAGATTTATTCCAGTTCATTTTAATTGCAATTTGTGAAAAGCATTTTGCCTAGATGGAAAGATGAAAAGGGAAAATAAGGAAAAGTCAATTCAGTATTTTTATATGAAAATATTTTTATGCTTCCTGAATTTGGGCAATATAATTAAAGATTAATAAAATACATTCTGGAGCCCAACTGTTTCACTTCAAATTAGAGTTTTGCCATCTTAAATATATGACCTTTTGTGTTAGTCAATTTTTTTCACTATGACCCAACTACCTAACAAAAAACAACTTAAAAGAATAAAAATTTTATTGTGGGCTCATGGTTTCAGAAGTTTTAGTCTCTGATTGGTCAGTTTCATTGGTCTGAGACTAAGACAAGGCAGAACAATATGGTTCGAGGGTGCTGGGAGAGCTTCTTACCTAATGGCAACTAGAAAGCAGAGAAAGAGTCAAGGAAACAGGTACAAAATATTACAAACCTGAGAACATGCCCCCATTGACTCCCACCTGCCAATAGTTACCAACTAGTTATCCACTCAAATTATTAATCCATCAAATGAATCAATCTACCGATCAGGTTCAAGCTCTCATAATCTAATCATTTTACACAGGTGTTTTTGTGGACTATGTCATATCCAAAATATAACATTAATTATGTTAGTGTTTTTTGTCCAAATTTCCTCTGTTATAAAACATGGATGATAATAATAATAATAATAATAATAATAATAAATATTTTTTCTCAAAGTCTCTGTTTTGAATGGTATTGAACCCTCCAAAAAGTTATGTTCAAATCCTAACTCTTGGTATCCGAGAGTATGAGTTTACTTAGATGTGAGTCTCTGCAAATATAATTAGTTAAGATGTGGTCATTACAATAGGCCATAGTCCAATTGAGCTGATGTTCTCAAAGGAGAGGAAAATACTGTATTATGTGAAATACACAGAGAGAATGCATGTCAAAGTGGAGACAGAAATTGGAATGGTATAACTGCCAGTCAAGTAATGCCAAGGATCACCTCTGCCACCAGAACTAAGAAATGTACAAAACTGCTTCAACCCTAGAGCCTTCAGGAAAGAATGACTACACATACCTTGATTTCAAATGTCTGAAAAAGTAAATTTCTATTCTTTGAAGAATTCAGTTGTGGTAATTTCTTATGAAAATGCAGGAAATTAACATAGGGAACTTAGGAATAGTACATCCAATAAATCTAGGAACAGAATAGAACATGGCACATTTTAGATAATTTATGTGCTTTGATTCCAAACATTGTTGAAAAATTAATTCAAATGACCAAATAGGATGTTATCTTCAGCTTCTCATTTTGTTTATTCTAACTGTATTACTTTTCTTCAGCTGCTATAACAAAACACAATAGACTGTGTGGCTTAAATAAGAGGTATTTATTTCTCACAGTTCTAGAAACTGGGAAATTCAACATCATGAAACCTTCAAATTTGGTCTCTGATGAGGGCAAAAAGCATAATTATTTGAAATATCATATCACCTTTCACCTGGTTTATATAAAGAAACATCAAATGTAAACATTCTGGGATAGATGATAAATACACTTTTAAAGTTAAATCCAAAATCAATTTCAATTTAAAAATAAAGGCATAGAAGATAAATAATTATGAGTTTAGATTATTCATGTTTTTAAACCATACCAATAGATCACTTGATCTCAAATAAGCATAAAAATAAAAATAGCTATTTCTTCTTATATAACAGTAGATAATACATAAAGTAGTAATTTTGAAAGGTTCTCCACTTTATTTCTCTTTGGTTAATATTCCTAGTAGAAAAATATGTATATGTTTATAATAGTTATAATAACTTGACCATTTTAAAAATAGCAAGAATAAGAAATCTGGGAAAGCTGGAGGAACAGAAAGAGAGGAAGAAACAGACAAAGAAGAAAATAAAAAGTAGTTCTACCTGAAGAAATGGAGAGTGGTAAGAATAAACCATGGAAAACAGTTATCATTCTTCCACAAATGTAAAAAGGGAAGAAAAGAAAATCACTAGAGGCAATGCTGGCTTCCTTGGAAAACACCCAGCGCAGAAGGGAAGTACAGGAATGAATTTTAATATAAAGAGTCATCAGGTTATTAACTACAGGTTATTTCCATAGTAGCTACACACACACACACACACACACACACACACACACACACACACACACCAAACAAAAAACATCTCAATTGTTGGAATAAAACAAGAATAATAAACTTCACAAGGGAATAAACGTTTCATTCATCCTTTTATCGATCTGCTTTAACACCTAAAACACAGCAGTCATTCAAAAACATTTTCAGTGATGTTACAGAAATTCTATGTTGACCTTCTCTTTCTACCAATCTAAAAATGGCCCCATGAATTGTGGCAGATGTGAACAGTTTGCTTTTGAACTAACCATATTGGTAAATCAGCCCCAATCATCAGTTATCAAAGCAGGTAAGTCTAAACTACAAAGCAAACAAAAACCAGGCTAATGATTCACTTTTACTTTAGAACTGAAGTGAACTAATCACTTAATATGAAAGAGCAACTCCAAGATAGATAAAAATAGATGAAGCAAAATAAATCCTTAATTAGGGTAATAATAATTACTTGATAATTTTAGGTTTGCAGACTTAGTCTTAGGTTCAATCAAGATAATGTATTTGAAAGTCTTTATTAAATTTAAGCAAAGACATGGTTTAATGTGAATCATCTAATGTCAAGAAAATAACAAATTATGTTAATTTCATGAATTTAACGTGCTAAATAGCTTTCTAGGCACTTAAATAATAATTAACCTATGGAGTACTAGATCAAGATCAAGAAAGCTTTTACCCATTGACCAATCCAGATTATCTCCTGATTATTAATGAATTTTTATTGATATCCAGCCACATTCATACCTCTGTGTATATCAAGGATCAATTTCATGTCATAATGGCACAGAGTTAAGATGCTAAATCAAGAGCTTATGGCTTGCAAAGTCTGAGATATTTACTATCTTACAGAAATTATAAGATAGTACAAATCTGCACTAGACTATATTTTTTTCTATATTTAAACACAAATCCAATTTTTGTTTACCAAGTTGTTTGCCAAAATCTGTACTAGATTACATATTTCTTATATTTAAACACAATCCACAAATAAAAATAAGTTTAAGAATTTAAGTAAATGAGAGTAGCAACCCGATTCCTAAGAGCATCGTCCATCTTGTCTAAAAGTAGTTCAGTAATTTCTGTCTACACTAAAGTCTCTCTAATAATACTGCTTCATATTTTATTAATTTAACCATCAAAGTAAAAAAAAAAAGGAATCATAAAAAGCTCTTTATAAAACGAAGAAGTTTCACAAGAAGTTCTCAATGGCTAAGAGTTAAAATGACATGATTCTATAATTAAATATTGTCTATTAAGATAAAGGTCCTCACAAATTTTACTTTTAGTAATGATGTCAATTATAGCAAACTTTCACAATTAGGCTATATATATGCTAAGGAATCATGATAAATGTTTAATTTAGAATATATACTCATATCCTAATTCCTAACATATTTATAATATGTTCATTTTCTAAGATATGCTGATTTGTGAAAGCACACACAAAACCTATTTGTTTATATGTCTCTTAAAAATAACTCAAACTAAATGATTAGCCTCCATATTAAAAATCCTTGCCCCTTTTTCTTTCTTCCTTTTTTAAGGAGGAAGAGAAAGGAAGTTTCACTCTAAAGCATATTTTCAAAGTAAAACTTGCAGAGATGTCAAATTATAGGTTGGTTGAAAATGCCAAGTGTCTGAATGAACCTGAAAAATATGTCTACATTAGCCTGTAGGGGAAAAGAAAAATGGATTTTCCCTAAAATAGCAACAAAGTAAGAATTTTGTGGTCATGGATTAAAATATCTCTGTTCTTTAGAAGATAAGGAGATTTTTAAGTTTCCCAAGGTTATATATATATCAGGAAAGTATAAGGAAAGCACAGAGAACATAACATTTAGAAAACCAGTCATGAGTCCCTTCCAAAGGATGTTTTGAAGATTTGTTTAGGATAATGGATGCATGAATACATGCTTACATTGTATCACTGATTCTCATTTATTCAAATTATAAGCTTATATAATGACTTTTTAAAATAACGTATTCATTATTGAACAACCCAATTATCAATTCTTCTACATTTAACCTTTTCTCTGAGATCAGTTCTCATTTATCTATTTGCCTCTTCTCTTTTTTTCCTTGTACCTAAAGATTTGTCAATTCGTTTTTGAAGAAAATTTGCTTTCCTCAAATTCTATTGTTATTCTATTATCAATTTAGTTTTCAGCACTGTATTTTTTAAATTTCCTACCATGTACTAATTATGGGTTGTTTTCCTTTTACTACTTTATTCGGTGTAGTGTAGGTTATTGTTTTGAGATCTTAAATTTTAAGGCAGGTGTTCGCTATCATAATTTCCCTCTGATCACACTTCTCACTTTATCTTACAAGTTGGATATGTTGAAATTTGTTTTATTCATCTCTAAGTATTTTTTCAAATTTCCCATTTATCTCTTTGATTAATATTAGTTTTAACCTACATACTTGAGCATTTTCCAGTCTACCTTCCCTTATTGATTTCTAGATTAATTATCTACCTGAGGCTGGATTATGTATAAGAAGGTTTATTTACCTCACACTCATGAAGGTTTAAGAACATGACACTGACTCAGTGGAGGACTTCATGGCAGATGACATCTTAGTGGGAACATGTGCAGAAGTGATTACCTGGGAAATGAGGAAGTCAGAGACAGTCTTGCTCTTTTAGAACAACCTATTTTTGAAAACTAATTTATTCCCCAAGACCAGCATAATTCCTTCAGAGGATAATTTTACCACCTTTCACTGGGTCCCACCTATTAAAGATTCCAGAACCTCTTAATAGTACCAAGCTTCTAACGCACAAATCTTTGAAGGGGTGGGGTGGAAATCACATACAAAAGATAGCAGTCAGGTATGAAAATCTAGTATATTTTTGTAGAACTGTCTATTCAATTCAACTTTTCAAGAACAGTTTTGTTTTTTTTTTAAATACATTCAGGACAGTGTTATTTGATGCGCACACATTCATAATTATATTCTGTTAATGAATTAATCTTTTCACTAATACATATTGTGCTTTTTGTTTCTTGTAACTTTGTTTTACCTTCTCTTTGTTTTTATCTGTTTCATCATTGATATTAACATCTCTAGCATTCTTTTGGCTACTATTTGTATAGAACATCTTTTTGGCATTCTTTCACTTTACTATTACTACCTTTCAAATTAATATGGATCTCTTGTAGTCAGCCAATAGTTGGATTAATTTTTTAAATCCATTGTACCAAAGTCTACCTTTGGGCAAGTAATTTCTCTGTTCTTGCTTTTAAGATTCTCTCTGATACAGTTTTTAGCTGTTGGATTATAATGTATTCCAGCATGAATCTCTTGGCTTGTTGTTTAAGATTCTTAGATTTGCAGATTCATGTCTTTCATACGATTTGGGAAGTTTGGGGACTTTATTTCCTTAAATGTTGTTTCTGTTCCTTACTCTCTTTTATGATGTTTCCTATTTATGCATGCTGGAGTACTTGATACTGTGTTACAAATCTTTTATGCAAAGTTCACTTTTATTCATTCTCTTTATCTTTCTCCATATGAATAACTTCAATGATCTTTCATTTATATTTTTATTTTTATTTATTCTATATGTTGAAATCTGTTGTTGAAATTTTAATGACTTTTTTTATTCTATTACTTTTTAACTCCACCATTTTCATTTGTTTTCTTTCTCTAATTTCTACTACTTTATTGATATTCTCAATTTGCTCACATATCATTTTCCCTGTATTGGTCAATTATTTATAATTTCCTCCAGCTCTGTGAATGTATTCAATACATTTGATTAAATTCCTTGGTCTAGTAATTTCAGTATCTGGATGTCCTGATGGACGTTTCTGTCCATTCACTTGTTTCCTGTAATGGGCCCTATTTTTCTCTTTCTTTGTAAGCTTTGTGTTATTTTACTGAAAACTAGAAATTTGAATATCTAATATTATAATTATGGAAATCAAATTTTCCTCTTTCCTCTGGGTTTGTTCCTTTGGATTGCTAAAGACTGTAATTACCTGTTTGTTAGTGACTTTTCCTGCCTTTGTTTTCAAGTTGTATTTCTTGTCGTATAGTCAGTGAATTCTGTTTCTGTAGTAGGAAATCAGCTACCATTTAATCAAAGATTTCCTTGAGTATCAAGAGCATGTTGAAGTTGCCTTCTTTTTGACTCAACATTGACTGTGTTACAATACATATTGACTTTTTTTCTGTATATCTAACTAACTGGTCCTGAGAGTTTCTGCCCGTAGCGTGTATCTGTGTATGAGTGGGAGTTCAGTGCTGCTCATTTTTAATTGTTGAGTTTTAATTGTTAAGTGTTTAAAAACGCATCATAAAAGCAAGACTTAGGACGCAAAGATTTAAGGAACATGGTTTATTTTCTTTGATTCAGTTATAATTAATTGAATAGGACAATCTGCACTATGTAATAATGCTAAAATATGAGAAAATAAGTGAAAAGAAGGAAATGTGATAAATGGTACAGAAGATAACATTTTTTCTGATAATATTAATATTAAAATAATGTATAATTTGTTTTTTAGCATTGGGTCATTTTAAAAACAATTCTATTTTTCTTTGTCAGCAAAACATCTCACCCTGCAATTGGCTATCATATCATCTTTACAACCATTGAAACCTCTATTTTTGCCAGAATTTGGAAGAATATAAAATAAAATTTCTAAACATTAAAATGTTTGTCTTGTAATCCATAGGCACATGCAACCAATTTATCATGGTGCTAAGTCAAACTTTCATGCCCTCAGTACCTATCCATGTACTTCTAATTTATCCTGTGAACCACATTATTTTAAAATTCACCAAACATCCCTCTTTTTTAATCTGAAATGTAAAAACAATAATCTTCCAAATTTACCTTACAATATGGGGAATGTGTGTCTCCTATATTCTTCAATCACACACTCCCTCATTCCCAGTTATATTCTCTTGGTTTGCTGGTACTGATAATTGCTTTATTTCCAAAATGAACTAATTAATTTTCAGTCTTATCTGTTTAATGAGTTAAATCCCTTAGGCTCATTAGAAATTTTGTGTGCTCCATTCCTTAATGTTGTTTCTTCTATTTATATGCAATTGAGCAATAAAAATAATTTCCTGATTATCTTCTTCAAATTAAGTTTACCTGTTAGAGTCTATGTCCCATGAAATATATATTATTGTTTTCAAATATTCACTTTTTGTTGCATACTTCTTTGTAAATTTCAATAAATTGTTTGTAGTCCAAACTGGGAAGGATAGTAATATCTTACAGTGTCACTTTGCTGAGAATTAGAGACTTTAATTCCCTGAGTCAGTTGGACTCTAATATAAAAAAAGTTTCCTCATAAAATCATTTGAGCTTTCTAATTTGTAGATGTGTTGAATTTTAACTGTAATGAAATCTTCTAGCTTCCCTTTTGACAAAAAAAGTAAAACAGCCCAAAGTTAAAGCCTTTCATCAAAATATAAAATGACAATTTTCACTGATTCTTAACCTATTCTAAGAAATTTTTTTAAAAATCTTTTATATTTATTGTAAATATTATAAGATTATATATATTTTTCTTCTATTATTATACTTTATGAAGATTATATTTTCTCAATTATTTGGGGAAGTCACCGAGATGTATTTTTATTAATTTTTAAATACAGTAAAAGAAAATGCATTTAAAACAAAAACCATATCTTAAAATTATTATTCTAAATATTAGAATTGTTTTGTTCTTAATATATTTTAAACTATTTTTCCTTATTAATCCCCAATATAATCCTGCAACTACTGATGGTTCAGTTTAGAATTTTTTCCTTCTTTTTTACTCTCTAATGATGTAAAAGCAGTACATATTCAATATAAATTGTACTTCAACTTTTGAAATGTCAACTTTTCCCAAACTAGTGAGAGTAATTCATTCACGCTTTTTTTTTTTTTTTTTTTTTTTTTTGGTACAGGAGATTGAACCCAGGGGAACTTAACCACTGATCCACAGGTCCAGCCCTTTTTCATATTGTATTTGGAGACAAGGTCTCCCTGAGCTGCTTAAGGCCTCATTAAACTCCTGAGACTGGCATTGAACTCATGATCCTCCTGCCTCAGCACTCTAGCCACTAGAATTACAGGCCTGCACCATGGTACCTGGCCAATCATTCATTTTTGGTACTGGGGATTAAACCCAGAGGTGCGTTACCACTGAACTACATACCAGTCTTTCTAATGTATATATTTATTTATTTATTTTAGTTTTATTTTATTTTTTTAGACAGGATCTCACTAGGTTGCCAAGTATGATCTCAATCTTTTGATACTTTAGCCTCAAATTTGTGAGTTGCTAGGATTAAAATCCTGTGCCACTATGCCTGGCCAGAAGAATATATTTTAAAAAGGAAAATGGTACTTTCAATATTTGATCTGAAGTTGGAAATTTTCTTCCCTAAAGCTATTTTCTCCAGAAGCTGAAAATCATTGGAATGGAACAAGCAAACTTCTATTTGTAGAATTACTTAGAGAAATTATTTATTATGATATAGAAGCACAGATTTGCTTATTCCACTAATGCTTCTTTTTTTTAAATTCTGAAATTTTTCACTCAGTTAACTTGAAATCATATCCTTTTTTTGAGAGAAAATAATCTTAAAATTGTCTTAATTTACATATTATATTAATATATATATTCCCTATGAATATGAACCTTATATAGATAAATAGATAATGCTCATGGTTCTAATCATGTGATTTTTCTAATAGTAATTGCTTCTGATTCTATTTACTGTAACTTGGTAGTTTCCATAGTAAGATTACATTATGGAAAAGGAAAAGAAGTATCTTGTCCTTTGTTGAATAAAATATATCGTAACAAAAATGGACACCTAAATTTTTCTATCCTCTATTAATCAATAAAATTATAACATTATACCTTTTGCTTTGGTTGCAAGCACTGGAAAATAATTCTGTGTATTTTAATACTAAGGCAGTTCATAAAATGGAAATGGGCAGCTTACATAATTTTAAAAACTTGAGGAATTAATCTCAGACTAGCAATAGGCAACTCTAAGAATACAAAAAATACAAGTAGTTATATTGCTACTAAAATTACTGCAGAAATAATTCATTACAATCTTTTATATTTCATTCATAATTGTATGCCATTTTGTGAATTGCTTCGGTGAGTCTATGAATTGACTAGTGAATGACAGTTCAATCCTCAGCATCATACTCCTTCCCAAGGAATATAGAAGAGATAACTGAAAGAACAATAGTAGATAATAGATTAAAACAACCTATGTCCACACATATGAAATTATCTTTTTTAAAATGGCATAAAGATTTAAAAATAAAGTTAACATCTTGACACCATTTAAACAAACATTTTATGTTGTTATATATAATACACTAGAAGTTTCTTTCTTCTCATATATTTTAAACATTTGCACAGAAAGCTTTAAAAGGTCATGTTAATAAAAATAATGTTGCAAAATCCAAGTATCAAAGTTTTAACAGTTAAACTTATTTTGTGTCAATGCTATCTCTTAAATCAAAATGTATTCTTCTAAGTAATGCTATGATAAAGTGCTTGAGGTTATTACTTTTCATCAAAGACAAAATACATCACTTAAATAAAATTAATACCTGTTTAGCCTCTAATAGTTTTTAATATTATAAGCCTCAAAAATAGCTGATATTGCTTACTACATTTGCTTCATTACTAAATAATGATAACTTTATCAAGAAATTCTATTCTTTTCACTAAAAGTTATATACTTCTAAAATATATGTGTTATATAAAATTGGGTGAAATTTTATATTCCTATCCTAAATAAATCAAAATTATTAAATTTTTTCAATATTAAAATAAGATCTTATTGTAAAAAATGTAAAATCACAATATTCTTAAATTATATATCAAAGGATAAGATCCATCTTAAATAATACATAGTATTTTCAAACTGTAGAAATATCATATATAAAATATAATTAAATAAAATGACACGAGTAATCATCACAAAATAAGATACAATATGTTCTTAATCCCCTTAAAATCTTTCAAATAAGAGAAATTCCCTTATTAATGTAATTATTCTTATTCTTGTAAAAATAATTTTTTCCTTAAATTTTGTTTTCCTTTTTTATATCTTCTCTTTTTCTTGACATATAGTATTGAGTAGGTCCTTCTGTCCAAGGTTGTATAGAAGTAGAAATCATTATAATTCTTTAATTTTTTATTTTAATGAAAATATGTACTATGTCTCTATTAAGAATTAGGTTTGGTGTGGGATACGTGTTTGTGTTACTTTGAATTCCCTAGAAAACAGACTGAGACAAATACATAGAGATGTTTTATGGGAAAGCGTTCTCTGAAACAACATACGTGAGGGTTACAAATCATGGTTTTGCTATTAAAAAAAAAAAGAAGAAGAAAAAAGAAAAGAGCTCAGCTTCCTCACTTGCTGTTTTGTTTGTTTGTTTGTTTTGTTTTTTTGGTACCAGGGATCAAACCCAGGGTGGCTTCACCACTGGAGCTATATCCCTAGCCATTATTAATTTTTATTGTGAGACAGGGTCTCCCAGAATTGCTGAGGTTAGTCTCGAACATGTGATCCTCCTGCCACAGCCTACTGAGTCTCTGGATTACAGGCCTGGGACACAATGCCCAGCCTCATCTCTTCCAGGAGAGATCTCTAAGGCCATTCAGAGATATATCATATAGAGGGAGACATGAAGTTTACTCTTTGTATCTCCATATCAACCGGATTTTGGTTTTTGACTACACAGGGGAAAAGGGCTTACTGTGGTGTGAGGCAGCTTTTCTGGATGAGAGAAATATTCTCAACAAAACTCAAAAGTCAGCAGTCAGCAATTAAAATTCCCAGGAGAATAAGTGCCTTGGGGCCAAGCAGCTACCTGAGTGATTCATTCAACTATCAACCACATTTGAGGCCTATATGCCTAGTATCTTTATTTAGTTATGGTAATAAATTCAGCCCACTGTTCAAGATTTTGTTTGGTTCAATTTTCTGGAAATCCTGCAAGGAGAAAGTTAGTGAAGTAAATTACAGAGCCCATAATTTGGTTAGCTGAAAATGATAATCATTATCTTCAACCTCTAATACCAATTCAACATTGACTACACACTTAGCTATCATCCTTTTTGGTCCAAGTGACTTACGTAAAGTTGATGGGGTAAAAATTTCTTGGTAATTGTGAAACCTTGATCACCAGGCTGTAATTGAACTGTGACTACTTCATTTGTGGGGATACCCTCTTTCACCACTTCTGTTCAACTTTGTCCTTGAAACTCTAGCCAGAGCAATTAGACCAAAAATTAAAGGGATACGAATAGGAAAAGAAGAACCCATCTATCACTATTTGCTAAGAACATGATTCTATATTTAGAGGATCTAAAAAATTCTACCAGAAAATTTCTAGAACTAATAAATGAATTCAACAAAGTAACAGGATATAAAATCAACACTCATAAATCTAATGCATTTCTATTCATAAATGATGAATCCTCTGAAAGAGAAATTAGGAAAACTATCCCATTCACAAAAGCCTCAAAAAAATTAAATAAAATACTTGGGAATCTATCTAACAAAAGAGGTGAAAGACCCCTACAATGGAAACTACAGAACACTAAAGAAAGAAATTAAACAAAACCTTAGAAGATGGAAAGATCTCCCATGTTCTTAGATAGTCAGAATTAATATTGTCAAAATGGTCATACTACCAAAGATGCTACACAGATTCAACACAATTCTAATTACAATTCCAATGACGTACCTCATAGAAATAGAGCAAGCGATCATGAAATTCATTTGGAAAAATAAGAGACCCAGAATAGCTAAAGCAGTCCTTAGCAGGAAGAGTGAAGCAGGGGGTATCAAAATACCAGAAGTTCAACTATACTACAGAGCAATAGTAACAAAAATGACATGGTATTGGCACCAAAATTGGCAGACCAATGGTACAGAATAGAGGACACAGAGAAAAACCCAAATAAATACAGTTATCTCATACTAGACAAAGGTGCCAAAAATATACAATGGGGAAAAGATAGCCTCTTCAAGAAATGGTACTGGGAAAACTGGAAATCCATATGCAGTAAAATGAAATTAAATTCCTGTTTCTCAACCTGCACAAAGCCCAACTCAAAATGTATCAAAGGCCTCGGAATTAAACCAGAGAACCTGCACCAAACATAAGAAAAAGTAGGCCCAAATCTTCATCATGTCAGTTTAGGACCAGATTTTCTTAACAAGACTATCAAAGTACAAGAAATAAAAGCAAGAATCAATGAATGCGATGGATTCAAACTGAAAAGCTTTTTCTCAGCAAAAGAAACAATCAATAATGTGAAGACAGAGCCTACATAATGGGAGAAAGTCTTTACCACATGCACGTCAGATAGAACATTAATCTCCAGGATTTACAAAGAACTCAAAAAAAAAAAAAAATTACACCAAAAATACAAATAACCCAATCAAAAAATGGGCTAAGGAACTGAGCAGACACTTAACAGAAGAAGACATACAAGCAATCAACATATGTGAAAAAATGTTCAACACCTCTAGTAATTACAGAAATGCAAATCAAAACTATCCTAAGATTTCATCTCACTCCAATCAGAATGGCAATTATCAAGAATACAAGCAACAATAGGTATTGGTGAGGATGTGGGGAAAAAGGTACACTCATACATTGCTGGTGGGATTGCAAATTGGTGCAGCCACTCTGGAAAGCAATTTGAAGATTCCTCAGAAAACTTTGAATGGACTCACCTTTTGACCCAGTTATCCCACTCCTTGGTTTATAGCCAAAGAACTTAAAATCAGCATACGATAGTAAGATAGCCACATCAATTTTCATAGCAGCTCAATTCTCAATAGCTAGATTGTGGAATAAACCTAGAAACCCTTCAATAGATGAATCAATAAAGAAACTGTTATATATACACAATGGAATATCACTCAACCTTCAAGAATAAAATTATGGCATTTTCAGGTAAATGAATGGAGTTAGAGAATATCATGCTAAGTGAACTAAGCCAATCCCAAAATCCCAAAGGCAGAATGTCTTCTCTGATAAGTGTATGTTAATACATAATGGGGGTAAGAGAAGAATGGAGGAACTTTGGATTGTGTAGAGGGAAATGAGGGGAGGGGAAGGGGGGAGGAAAGATAGAGGAATGAGACAAACACCATTACCCTATGTACATGTATGATTACATGAATGGTGTGAATCTACATCATGTACAATCATAGAAATGAAAAGTCGCACCCCATTTGTGTACAATGAATCAAAATGCATTCTGCTGTCATGTATAACCAAATAGAACAAACAATAAAAAAGAAAAAAATTATGCAAAGAAGCACCACAAAATACATCTAATAGATCACATTGCCAAACCTTTTTTTCCTCACCCCCTTAAATCAGGTGTAGTGATTTTACACACCTGTAAACCCAGCAACTCAGGACGGTGAGGAAGGAGGATCCTGAATTCAAAGCCAGCCTTAGCAACTTAGTGAGGGTCTAAGCAACTCAGGAGACTCTGTCTCTAAACAAAATACACAAAAAGTTCTGGGTTTGTGGCTCCATGGTTAAGTACCCCTGAGTTCAATCGCTGGTACCACGAAAAAAAAAAAAAAAGTGTCCTTGTCTCCTTCTAAAAAGAGCATTTCTGTCTCATTTTAAAGAAAAGACTTATCAATTTGTTTTTTTTTCAAATATGAAATGCCCCCAAAAGCTCAGGATATAACATAACAGTGGTCAGACATGAAATGGTTAGATTATGAGAGCCATAGTCTAATCAGTGGATTAATCCTTTTGAAGATTAATAATTTGAAAGGACTACTCTACTGGGTGATAATAGTAGGCAGATATAGTGTGATTGGAGAAAGTACGTCACTGGGGACATGCCCCTGGGGATTATATTGTAAGCAGTGGAATTGGCTGACCTTGGACTCAGAGCTCTGAAACCAAGTGCCCAACATCAACTTCTTTTCCTCTAAATCATTCTTGTCAGGTATTTTAGTCACACTAAAAAAAGTGACTGACACATTATCTAAGTTAGGATGAAGACTCATTTGTTTGCCTGCTGATATTATTGCATTAAAGAATCTACAGAGCTGCCAGGTGAGACTTCCCTGCCAGGGAGGTAGGCCCAGAGAGCTGGGACCAGACCAGCGAGGACCCAGCCCGCAGTCTAGTGTCCCTGTGGTTAACCATCTGTCAACATGTGGAGGCACCTCTGTCCACCAGCAGGGAATATACCCCACCTGGAGGCCACCATCCCTAGAGGGGCAGAATTTACTGCATTATCAAGTTCCTCCAAGACTTCAGGCTACTGAAGACTAGGAGGTGAGTTATTGGAAGCCTTCAGGGACACTATAAGTCTATAGGGGGGAAAGTGCAATACCTCAGATTTGTACTCCTGGAGGGGAAGATACATGAGCAATATGAGAAAACAAGGGGAAAAAGTGTCCCAAACAAATCTAGATGCTGCATCAATAAAATTCAATGACAGCATGGCAGAAGAAATGTCTGAAAGGGAGTTCAGACTGTACATAATTAAAATGATCAGAGAAGCAAATGATGAGATAAGAGAGCAAATGCAGGCATTGAATGATCGCACCAATCAACAGTTAAAAGAGCAAATGCAGGAAGCAAAGGATCATTTCTATAAAGAGACAGAGATTCTTAAAAAAAAAAAAAAAAAAAAAAAACAGAAATTCTTGAAATGAAGGAAACAATAAACCAAATTAAAAAACTCCATAGAAAGCATAACCAATAGGGTAGAACACCTGGAAGACAGAACCTCAGACATTGAAGACAAAATATTTGTCTCCAAGAATTATGGGATACCATGAAAAGACCAGATTTAAGAATTATTGGGATTAAGGAAGGCACAGAGAAACAACCAAAGGAATGAACAATCTATTCAATGAAATAATATCGGAAAATTTCCCAAATCTGAAGAATAAAATGGAAAATCAAACACAAGAGACTTATACGACACCAAATATACAAAATTACAACAGATCCACACCAAAGGCACATTTTAATGAAAATACCTAACATACATATGCTCATGTTTTGAACATAATTTTTGTGCTTCCATCTCTGCCTCCATCTGTACTTGTGGAAATGTTTATTTTTTAGGATAAACTAAAATTCTAAAATTTGATCACAAATCTAAAATGTCTTTTTTTATTTTTATTTTTAATGGGGATGGAGTGAACCCAGGGTGTTTACCATGGAGCTACATCATTTATTTATTAGTTTATTTTCTATTATTTTTTTTTTTTTTGAGATAGAGTATCACTAAGTGATTGAGGGTCTTGCTAAATTGCTAAGGCTGGTCTTGAACTTGGATTCTCCTTCCTCAGTCTCTCAAATTGCAGACATCACAGGCTTTGATACTATATCCAGTTTAATAACTCATCTTTAAATATAGTATATTATCTTGGAACAAATTATGAGTTTGTTTCATTAGAGCCTCAGATGCCTTATATACTTAAAGAGACTTCCTGGCAATCCAACCATCCTAATGAAGATACTTTCTAAAAGATTTAGAAGTTTATTTGGAATCATATTCAGTATTTTCTATAACCTATAATGGTAAAGTTCTTTCAGATTAAAAGATGGAGTACCTACACAGTAGAATGTTAAAATTAATTCAATTTATGTAATATGCCAATGTATTTTAATTTTTATTTAGTACTACTTTAATACTGGTATAGTATAGCATCTCGTTTATATTATGCGCATGTGACTATGTTCTGTTTCATAGAAAGTAGAAGCTTTTTATTATACTTTCAAATTAAAGTTATTTCTATATAAAATTTTTTGAATCATACCAAATTATATATGATGATGAATTATATTTCAATGGCATTAATTCCTGAAAAGTGTTATCTATATTCACTGCATCACATATTATTTCTCTTATTACATAAATAGGGTTTCCCTGTCACTATTTCATTGATACTACCTTCATAAATATTATTATTCATTTCTACTGATTTTAAACACAATTATCCAATTTTCTTCTTACCTGACACTTCATTGTCATTTAGTATCACTAATAATTTTGCTTCTAAAAACATCCTTTACTTGAATTCTAGGATACTGTATTACTAGCTCTCTAAGTCTTTGCATCTCTTCCTCTATGTTAAACAAAGTCAGGTTCAGCAAATTCTATTTGTTTGTTGTTGGTCACATTTTAGGCAATGGTTCAGCCACACAAACCATAAAAGTCCTAATTGGTCAAGCTGCAACATTAAATATGGAATCTATCTAGTGAGCCCATGCCAATAAATTTAGCATGATTTAATTCAATGCCATCACACCTGTGTTAGCCAACTTTTTAATGTTGAAGAACAACTTAGAGGAGGAAATTTATATCGGATCTTAGATTCAGAGGTCTCAGTACATGGTTGGCAAACTCCATTTCTTTGGGCCCAAAGTGATGCAGAATATAATGGTTGGAAGGCATGGTAGAGGAAAGCTGCTCAGCTAATGGTAACCAGGAAATAGAGAAAGAAGAAGAGGTCAGAGCCAAGGCCACACTCCCAGTGATCTACTAACTCTAACCAAGCACCACCTGCCTATAGATACCACCCAGGAGTAGATTTAAATTATTAATCCATCCAATGGATTAATCTTCCGATGAAGACAGAGCTTTCAAATCATAACACCACCATTACTTTACAAACTTAGTAACCATTTCTAATTGTATTCTTTATGTTTCTGTCTGTGTAAATTAGAAAACACAAGTAATTCTTTTGTCTCATCCTGGGTCAAATATGAGCCTCATCTTCAGAGGCACAGTGAAACTTCAGTTGGTTGATAGATCAAGAAGCAAAGAAGAATGATGAGGTTGGGTCTCATTTTGCAGGGCAAATCTCTTGTAAGGAGTGATTGGAGGTTCCTCAAGCAATGTAAAGTTAATTCCCAGAGATGGGGTTGAAGAAGCTCCTACCACTGAAACTGTGGATGACTTTACTATTTTAGGTAAGGAAACTTCTCCTACTGTGAAATTTAGGCTCATCCAAATTTAAGGGGCTCAAGATCTCCAATTTCACTAAGGTAAACAGACCCTAAGAGAGACTGCAAGTTTGCCTTTTATTGTATTGTAGTTAACTGCAGGATGAGAATTTGCATCGACTTTTCAACAATCTCAGCTCTAAAGCTACAGCAGATAAAGATTTCCTTCAAGGTAGAAATTTTGCATCATGAATGTGGACCTTGACCTAGGAATTATAATACCCAGAATCATACATTTCTTTGCCCCTTTTGTCAAGTGACATTAAGAACACCTACCTAATCTTATTAGTTTTCTAAAAGTTTTCCAAAATATATGTGCAATTACCAATATTCTTCTTGCTTTATATAAGTTATTGATGATGAATATCTAATGAAGATATTTTGTGTTTATTACCAGAGGATGCCATGAAAAATCAATGTTTTCTTCATTACTGTAAACAGAATCAATAGAATGTTTAAATCTAATCACATTTGGTATCCAATCCCAGAAACCTCAGGGCTAATTCAGAAAACTGACATTAACATTTCCTTCCCTTCAAATCACTTTGAGTATTGAAATCTGAATTAGTTAGGTATCAGGATTTTCAAGAAAAATGGAACCAAACAATAATATAAAATAAGGAATTATATTTTGAAGAATTGATGAAAGTAATTTTGGATGCTGAGAAATCTGTTGATCTGTTATCTGCAAATTGGATTCCCAAGAAAGTTAGTGTAGTTCAATGTGCATGTATGGCCTAAAATTTAGAGGAGCTGATGGCTTAAGTTTCAATCCAAGGTCAGAAAAAGATTGATACACTAGCTCAGAAGAGAGAAGTTGATTTTCCTTTCCTCTGTCATTTGTTCTATTCTTACAAAGGATTGGATCATGCTGGTTTTGGAAAATCTATCTACTTTTCTGAGTTCACTAAAATGCTGATATCACTGAAAACCACCCTGATAGATACGTGCAAAAATGTTTAATCTGTGCACATTGTGATGCAGTTAACTTGACACATAAAATTGATCATCATAATCATTTTACTGGTACACGTGTGTGTTTGTATGTGCGCACATGAAGCACTATCTAGCATCACTTGCTTTCACTCTGAAGCACTCCCTTTAGATTAATATGTGGTGGGTCTGCAGAAAATAAATGCACTCAGATTTTGCTTATTCACAAAGTACTACTTTCATTTTTGAGAATGAATTTCTTGGATGCAGGATTATCGGCTGACAGTTGTTTACTCTGAACAATGAATTTGTTACTCCAATGTCTTCTGGCAAGAAATTAATCATAATTTCAGATGAGAAATTAATCATTCAACTTTCTAGAATTTATTGTGTATGATTCATTCTGGTTGTTGCATTCAAGATTTCCCCTTTGTTTATGACTTTCAGTATTTTTACTATAATGTGTCTATTTGTGTTTATCTTACTTGGAGTTCATTTAGTCTCTAGAGAATGTGGATTATTGTATTTCAATAAACTTAGAAAATTTTATGCCGTAAGTTTTTGAGTAATTTTGTGCTTATTTTGGTATTCTTGTTTTTTTTTTTTTTTCTTAGTTGTAAATGGACACAACACCTTTATTTTATTTATTTATTTCTATTTGGTGCTGAGGAGCAATCCCAGTACCTTGCACAAGCTAGGCAACTGCTCTTTCACTGACCCACAACCCTAGCACTTATTCTGGTATTCTTAATGCATTCATTTGGTATGCTTGATGGTGCCACCTCCATTTATTGAGGCATAGTTTATTTTCCTCATTCCTTTTATGTCTCTTATTAAAAGTATACAATCTCTCTGAATTTATTATTCAAGTTGTATAATTCTTTCTGCTACCAAACCAAAACTATATTACCAAATGTTGCAAATTAGGTCACTTGCTTTGAGAATTTAGTCTTTTTTTTTTTTTTCCATTACTATAACAAAATACCTAAGGCTGGCACTTATTAAGAAAAGAGGTTTATTTAGGCCACAATTTTAAAGGTTTAAAGTCAAAAGGGGCCTGGGGATAGGAAGGATAGTAGAGTGAAACAGTCATTATTAGCACATGTATATATATGACTGCATGACTGATGTGATCCTACATGTACAATCAGAAAACTGAGAAATTATACTCCGTTTATGTATGATTTATCAAAATGTATAAATACATTCTACTGTCATGTATAACTAATTAGAAAAGTTAACAAAATAAAAATAAAAAGTCCAGCCAGCATAGTGTTGATTCTGGAAAAAATTCATTTGAATGCATCACCTTCTGGCACCTGGAATCACAATGACAGGATTACATGCAAAAGGAACAGGTCTCATAGTGAGATAAGAGACTAGACCATGAGAAGGAACCAACCTTGCATCTTCCTACTAGACCCAGCACATCTTTGAGGTTGAATGATGAAGGATACAGGGTACAGTGTTAATTATTTTCTCTCCCATTTAAAGTATGCATATGGGGGAAAACAAAATCCAAACATATTAAACATTTTCTTTTCTGTTAGAGTTTTTAAAAACTTAATGAATTAGTCTATACAGGATTATATTTTATCAAACAGCATATTGTTTGTACTCCTTTACATCTTCAGGAAATAATAGTTATTTTTTATGCAGTAAATTTTGCAGGATTTTCTCTGGGTGGGGATTTGTGTTTCTATATCATTATTATGATATACTAGCCATTAAAAAACATGCACTGGTGAATAATGTAATCATTTTGATTGTAAAGCTTATTTATGCTAAAATAAATTCACTTATATGTGAATAATATTTTTATTTAATAAAAGTATACATACTGTTATGAAAATATTAAATGTATAAAGTTAAAAAAGAAAAAATGACCTAATTATCAACCTCAAGTGAACTTTAAAAATAGATAAGCAATTCAATCTGTCTTAAATATCACTTACAATGCAGAATAAAGAAATCATCTAGATTATAGTTAAAGAAACCAGATTATTTTACACAGAGAAGAATATTCATCTTTGTGCACCATTGCACAATTGCAATATGGGGTGCATTCCACTGGCAGTAAGATAGCATTATGTGATGCCTAAGCATAACCTAATGTCAGTGGAAGGTAATCAAGTGGAACTGTAGGGAAATAGTATGCATAGGTTCATCTTATTCAGGTTCCAGTATGAATATATTCTCTGGTCAGTTAACAAATTTCAGTGGATACTTGGAAAAACACTTTCTGTATGTCTGCATTTTATTTTTAAATAAAATAGTTTTAACATTATTTCATCAATAGCAAATTATTTCTCTATTCCAGTCTGTAAACCAAATGCTGAAAATAAAGTAAGCATCTATAATATATTAGACGTCTATAGTAGAAAAAAAACAATTATTTAAAAAGATATATTCAAGTAAAGCGATATAAACATACTAATAAAAAGAACAAAAAGAAATCTTAAAAAACACACTAAATTAAAAATCCACCTAAAAGAGGTAATAACATAAGTATAGATAGCTATTTTGAATAATGATCCACATATATTAAGAAAATCTGTCCTTGTATGTAAGGCTATATTATCATTACTGACATTGCTAAGCATTTGCATATAATTAGTTAGTCTAAAACACATATAAAGTAGTCTTTAAAAAGAAACAATATCTTGCTCACATTTAGCCAATTAGCACATCAATAAATCTTGAGCACATCAATAAATCTCTATGTCAGTTTTCAAATAGTGTCAAAATAGAAGTTAGGGACAAAACACTGAAGCTAGAATCCCCAGCCTTAAAACCTGGATCTGTCTTCTTGTTTAAATGCTATTTGGAACTTACTAAAACCTCTCTGGGTCTCAATTACTTCTTTTGTAAAGTGAGAATCATTAATAACTTCTTTATGGGGTTGGTATGAGTATTCAAAGAGTTTATTCAAATAAAATCCTCTTAAGGGTGCTTAGCACCTGATAAACGGCTTAGAAACAGTTCACCATTGTATCACTGCACTAAAATTATCCAAAAATAAGGACACTTACCTAGTTTATCCCAAATAAATCTCTAACAGCTACTGTTCTTTTAATCATCTCCAAAGAAGTTTTGTCTTCATGAAAATGTAATATAGTTTGAATCATGTCACCTTTTCAGATTGTGCTCTTTCACATATTTTTAATGTTCCTTCATGTCTTTTCATGATTTGATTGTGCATTTCATTTTAGTGCTCAACAATAATTTATTTTCTGGTTGTAGTACAGTTTATTAATCCATTCTGCCATTGAAAGAATTCTTGGTTGTTTCTAAGTTTTGGCATTTATATAAGCTGCCATAATTATCAGTGTTCAGACTTTTCTGGGGACTGACATAAGTTTCAATTCTTTGGATGAATACCAAAAAGTGTCTGTGCTGGAAAATATATTAAGATTATGTTAGTTTTGTAAGAGACCTCCAGACTGTCTCCCAAAGTGGCTGTATCATTTTGCATTCCAATCAGTAATGAAAGAGAGTTCCTATGGTTCCATATACTCATTAGTATTTGATGTTAGTGTGTAGTATTTTGGCCATTCTAAAAGATGGGTAGTGATATGTGGTTATTTGAATTTATGTTTTCTGAATATTATATGATTTGGAGCATATTTGTGTAGGCTTCTTTGCCATCTTTATATGGGAAATACTTTGGGGAGGTAGTTTTTAAGGTTTTTGGACTATTTTTAATTTGGGTCTTTTTCTTATTGTTTAATTTTAATTAGATAATGATCCTTTATCAGATATGTCCCTTGTAAATATTTTCCCAGTCTGCTATTTGTCTTTTATTTGTCCATCAATTATATTTTGTAGAGCAGTTTTTAATATTAATGAAGTTCATCTTAATTTTTTCTTCCATGGATCATGCCTGTGGATGTTTTATTTTAAAGTAATCACCACCTATGGGTATCTAGAAATTTCTCAAGTTTTCATTTCATATTTAGATATATGCTTTATTATGAATACATTTTTTGATGTCTGTAAAATTTGTGTCTAGATTTAGTTGTTTATTTCTTATATGAGTATCCCCTTTGGAACCACTTGTTAAAAAGCATCTTATCTCCACTCTATTACCTTTACTCCTTTGTCAAGTGCACTTGAATATATTGATGTGGATCTCTTTCTGGGCCTTTTATTCCACTGATCTACTTGTCTTTACTTTCCTCACTGTGATACTGTCTTGATAACTGTTGCTTGGTATTAAGTTCTGACATTAGGTAGTGTCAGTCTTCTTCGTTCTTATTGATCAATATTGCTTTAGTGATTATGGGTCTTTAATCTCCTCATATGAACTTTATCATGAATTTGGTGTGTATCCACAAGATACTTGGTGAAGTTTTATTGGGATTACATTTAATCTATTGGTCAAGTTGCAAAGAACAGATTCTCTTTGTCCATTTCTGATTGCTAGAGCAAAATGCCTTAAACTGGGTAATTTGTGAACAATAGAACTTGTTGCTCATAATTTGGAGTCTACAAAGTCCAAGATCAAAGTACCACCAGATGCAGAGTTTGATAAGGACTTGATCTCTGCTTCATAGGGATGCCTTCTAGCTATGTCTTCACATGGTCAAAGGGGTAATTAATTTTCCTCAGGTTACTTTTATAAAGGCACTAATCCAATTCATGAAGACTTCACTCTCCTGACTTAATCACTTCTCGATAAGCCCCAACTTTTAGTAATATTATAGTAAGGATTAGGTTTCAACATAAAACATTTGGAGGGACACAGTTGTTCAAATTGCAGCAAACAGCTTGGCAATATACAGTCTTCTTATCCAGAAACTTGGAGTATGTCTCCACTTACTTATTACTTTTCTTTTATCAAACTCTTTTGTTTTTCAAAATACAAATATTTTGAATATTTATCTAGGTTTATATCTAAGTATTTCACTTGGAGAGGTAAAATGTAAGTAGTCTTATGCTTTTAATTGAAAATTCTATGTTTTTCTTTGCTAGTATATAGAAAAGTGATTGTCTTTTGTACAGGATCATTTTCTTCACACCTTTGGTTATAACATGTCAAGTAATGTTAGCAAATATTAGTGTACTGCACAAAGTGAATGAAATTATATAGGATAAATCATTATCATAAACAATCTCAGGTGAATAAGATAGATGGAATAGGAAGTTTATTATTTAAATTGCTAAACCAGCATCTGTATCATTTTTAATAACAGAATATATGTTTAAATTAAAATAATCAGTACAGATACATAAAGTGTTAGTTTTTATTTGCTTAAAGTGATAAAAACATTTCATGTTTCTGTAATCAAAGTTCAGTGAAATATTCATGTGTGAACAAATAATCAAACATGAGGTGGATTTGAACTACTCTTGATGCCAACTTTCATTTGAATATCTCAATTAATATAGACCCTGCAATTAAAGGAAACATTCTGTTAAAACTAGAGTATTTTTTATAAAATCAGTCTTGTATGTTGCCAACCATGTTTTTCAGAACATTCTAATAATGTATAAAAGAAGACTGAATTACCTTCCAAATACAAACAGATATATTTACTTGTTTTGTTGATATGCATTTTTTGTGCATTTCTGAGTATTCAACTTAGACAATGTAAAAGAAATTCCCCAAACCAAAGTACAGTAAGTCAAACTGTACTGACCAAAGTGCAGTAAATCATAGTAAGTGTAATGCCTTTTTTCCCCATTATATTTGCTGAAATGAATAAAATAGGAGGTTTCAGGTTTCAGCACTCCAATGATACCATAATTGTTATATAATAACGTTATTTCACATTGAAATGATATCTGATATTCAAAGACTTGTAGAAAGGTGATTAAAAGTCTTAATATAAATAAGTCATTATCTAAATTATACAGGAATCAAATATTATATTTTCCCTTACAAATATGTACAAATATGTCAATGAAAAATAAACTTTAAAATATAGAAAATTTTGGTTTTCATTTAAAGAGTGAAAATATTAATAAAAATGATTAAAAAAGAAGTAAACTTCTAAGAGGTATAATTTCATGGTTGGGTTATACACTATGTAGAGGTTTCCATAAAGTCATGGTTATTCCAATTATAGGATATTTGTACAGTAATTTTAAATTCATGATTATTTCCCCTTACTCATTTTTATCTTTGAAATGTTTAATTTTTGGTTCTTTTACTTATAAATAAAGGTAAAATTCCTGTGTTATCTTTACATATGAACATAACAAATGTTTTTTTTAACAGTTT
This sequence comes from Sciurus carolinensis, assembly GCF_902686445.1. Taxonomy (NCBI): domain Eukaryota; kingdom Metazoa; phylum Chordata; class Mammalia; order Rodentia; family Sciuridae; genus Sciurus; species Sciurus carolinensis. The sequence continues at coordinate 57,011,626 of NC_062217.1, read as the reverse complement.
ATTCCACAATGCCTCTCTTTCCATCCCTCCACTTTTTCTCTGGATCTCCTTTTGCATTAATGTCATTCTCATATCATTATGATACCCTATCCTTACCTCCTCTTTTCCTTTATTTTATATTAGCTTCCACACATGAGAGAAAACATTTTAACTTGTGTTTTCTGAGTCTGGTTTATTTCATTAGCATGATAGTCTCTATTTCTATCCTTTCAGCAGCAAATGACATAATTCATTCTTCTTTATGGCTGAGTGGAACTTCACTGTGTATGTATATCAAAATTTCTTTACTGATTTATCTATTGAGAGATACAAGGGTGGATTCCATAATTTATTGTGAATTTTGCTGCTATAAACATTGAGGTGACTATGTCACTACATTATGCTGATTTTAGTTCTTTTGGAAAAATACCAAGGAGTGGGTTAGCTGGGTCATATGGTGGGTCCATTCGTAGTGTTTTGAGGAATCTCTGCTTTCTAGAGTGGTTGTACTCATCTGCATTTCCCCCAACAATATACAAGTATACTTCTCTCCTACTTCCTTGACAGCATTTCTTATTTTGTATTCTTGATCATTATCATTCTAAATGGAGTAAGATGGATGAAACTGTAGTGGTTTTGATTTGTATTTCCCTGACAGAGATGTTGAACATTTTTTCATATATTGATTGGCCATTTGTGTTTCATAGTTTGAGAAATTTCTGTTTAGTTATTTTGCCTATTATTGATTGGTTTTTTTTTTTTTTTTTTTGGATGTTAAGATTTTGAGTTCTTTATACATTCTGGATATTAATTGCCTATCATAGTAGAGAAGCTGGCAAAGATTTTATCCTATTCTGTAGGCTTTCTCTTCATGCTTTCAGTTTCTTTTGTTGTGCAGATGAAAGATACCATTAGTTTGAAGGCAGAAGATGCCATTACTTTGATGGAGTCTCACTTATTAATTCTTGATTTATTTCTTGTTCTTTGGGAATCTTGTCAGGGAAATTGGTACCAGCATCAATATGATGGAGCGTTGACCTTACGTTTTCTTCCACCAGTTGCAAGATTTCTGATCTAATTCCTAAGTCTCTGGTCCATTTTGATTTGACTTTTGTGCAAGGTGAAAGATATGGATCTAGTTCCATATTTTCTACATATAGATATCCAGTTTCCCTAGCACCATTTGTTAAAAAGACTATATTTGCTCCAAAATATGTTTCTGTCAACTTCATCAAGTATCAGATAGCTGTAGGTGTGTGGATTTGTCTCTGTGTTTTCTATTCTGTTCCATTGGTCTTCACATCTATTTTGATGCCAATACCATCGACTGTTTTTGTTACCACAAATCTGTAGTATAATTTCAGATCAGGTATTGTGATGCCTCCTGATTCAATTTTCTTGCTTGGTATTGCTTTGGATATTCTATGTCTCTATGCTTCCAAATGAATTTAAGAATTGTTTTTCTTCAATCCTGTCTACACCATGAGGGAATACACAAGCACAGTCACATACACACAAAATCACATGTAATGAAAAAGGTGAAGAATAACACGATAAAATGATGTTTGAAAAAAGTTAAACATTTGAAAGAGTAAACATAAATGGAAATATGGAGGAAAAGAAGAAAAAGAAAAAGAAAGAAAAAAGAATAGGAGGACAAGAAAAAGAAAATATCTTAATGAGGGATAAAGAACTTGTTTCCACTACAGTGGTCAGATCTGTTGACAGGGATGGATTTTTCAGTCTTTATATTTATTCTCAGTTCTGTAGATTTTGGCCACTGTCCTTGTGTTCCTTGCCTGGTTGCCAGTTGGGTGTAGTAACCCTCAGCGTCCAAGTGTAGGGTGTAGGATGAAATAGACTAGGGAGTGCTGATCAATTGTATAACCTGTATATCCACACTGTAGTGCAGATGTACTTATGTGACACACCCCACAATTTCTCAATAACTACTATGGGGTGCCAGTCATTATTAGATTTATCTTCCTTTGGATCCAAAGGTTGAATGGTTCAGGTAAAATGATCTTTGTGTCTCTTTCAGTCTCTGGTTCAGGAACCCTTAGGGAATTTTGTTGTCAACTGCTCATAACTTCCCTTATGAATTCCCATTCCCTTCCCACTCTGTTCCCAGCAATGGGAGCTAGGTGGATAGAGTTTTCAGCTTCAGAGAACCTTTTTCTCACCTCTCAAGTGTTCCAAGGTGAGGGAGGACTGCACAGGGCCCAGAAGGGAGGAGCCATGCTTACAGAGGGCTTGCTACTCCCATGGAAGGCTTTCACTGCAGTGGACTGCTTTGCATTTGTTTTCACTGAGATGCTTACCCTATGAACTCTGTCCATTAAATCCGCCTTTCTCTGTAAACCACAGGTGTCCTTATGTCAATTTTTCTTTATTTGTTTTTTAATTTTTTTATCCACTGCCCATGGGTCTCTTTTGTCTGTGCTCCCTACTCTGCTCAGCTGGCAGCCAGAACTGTCACATCTCTAAAGTATCATTTCTTATGCTCAAGTTACTGACTTTCTGAAGCTCTGAATTTTTTTAAATTACATTTCAGTATTATGTTTCAGTGAAATTTGTTTGTTACTCACCTGGCTGAGGAGAGTTTTCCCATCTTATAGGCTTGGTATTGAGGAACTGCTGGGTCATGCTTCCTTTTTTGACTCTGCCATCTTCCGCTCCCTGTCTTGGGAAGTTTTTATGGTCAATTAATTACAGAGAGTTTTCAATAGTTTAAGTATTGTGCTTCATTATTTTAAATACCTTTTCCTTTGAAAGTTTTAAGATACAATGATATATTCAAAGCTTCAACCACCCTCTGAGTTCACTCTATCGAGGAATTGGTTATCTTGTAAATATTTTGGTAGACTCACTAGTGGTTAATTAAAGTTGATTGACAGAGGGCCAGTTTAAATAAAGAAATAGGTGATCATATTTACATATGCTTTGGTTTCTTATCACATTTATGCTTTTTAAAAAAATTATCAGAATTGGTTCAGAAAACAAATATTATTTCTATTATCATGGGCTATCTTTAAAATCTTTAAAATAATACTCTTGATTACTTGGTTGAAATTATAGGAAGTAAATTGAATTCTAATTCTTTTTAAACAATATTACATATAAATGTTAACCTTAGTCACTATATAATTTTAGAATTATATTTTTATAGGTAAAATTGGTGCTCTATATTTGTTGACAGACTTGTGAAATGCAAGAATATGCTAAACATTTTAAAACTAGTGTTACTCCATTTTGTCCCCAAGAGATTAGGAAATTATAAGTACATTGATCTCTCTAGAAAGTTTTGTCCTATAGTCAGTAACATAAAAAATGAAAATTCCTTTTTTCAATACCAAGCCTGTACAGACATTCAAAGCTAGAGGTAAAGTACGGCTGAGAATTCCATATGCATTCTGACAATCACTACTTTACCGTGTAACAACATGAGAACATGGTAGAAATGATAGGGAAAAATATGTCTAATAATATTAATCTACAGTACATTGGTATCTATGCCAATATTTCAGGTACTAGATTAGGAATATTTGTAAATTTCAATGTGGTAGATTTGAAAGGATATATAGATATGATTGTTAAATATGGCAGGGTGTGATATGCAGTTCATTTAACACTTGTCCAACAGATAATTAATCAATCACTAATTGTTATCAATAACAAAGAGAAAAACAGAATAAATCTATTTTACAAAGATGACCAGAATGAAAGTACATACTGTATGGATAGAATTATATATTAATCAATGATTTTCTCCATTTTCTTTTCCTTTCCCTATATCCTTACTCTTCAAAGATCTTTAGCTTGTCTATGACCATTTTCTTGGAGAAATTTCAATGCAGAAAATAGAGCAGTCTCTAAAAACCTTTTTAGGTATGAGCAAGATTCAGACAGAAGTTAAAAAGTGGTTTAATGATTATGGAATCCAGTCTTAGATAGTTCTATCAGAGTTTGCATTCAGTTCATTAAAATACACATGAATTACTCAGCAGGATGAGCAAGACTACCCAAATATATTATAGAAAATACTCATATCACCTTTACTACATATCGTCAAGCATTTGGGAATGAACTAAAAGGCTACTTTTCTCTGTTCTTTTAAATAAAAGTTGAAATGTTATTAATAAAACAACTAATATTTATTGATCAGTTATTAATTTAATTTCTACCTAGTAAACTGATCTTGGAACCAGGCTACCCATATTCAGATTCCAGCTCTTACCTACCATATAAACTTAGGAAAATTATGCATGTCTGTTCTATATTTGTCCAATTTCTAAAATGCAGATAATAATATCTATCTCACATTAATTTTTATGAGCATTTAATATTTTCAAGGCAATTAAAATGGTGCCTGTCATATAGTAGATGTGGCATAAGTGATAATATCACACTGTTTCTGGAACTTCTCTAATTGCTTTTTAAAACTTTTATATTGGTGTCTACTAATTATACACAATGGTAGGCTTCAATGTGATATATTTGTATATACATAGAAACATACTTTAATATTTATAATAATCCTAAAGGTATGATCAAAGCTTCTATTTTATATTATAAACTGAAGCACACATAGATTAAGAAACTTGCACAAATTTATAGAAGATATATTTATAGCTGGACTTTAAAGCCAGTCAGTTAATAATTTTAATAACTATATAGATTTATTTTTTGATATCAAACATGAGTTTTCTCTAACAGAAATCATAAGTTATTACCAGTCAGAAAAACTGTATGTTTCTTAAATCCAGTTCTATAGCAGATGTGTGAATGAGCAGATGAAGGGAAATGAATTTTACATAGGCAAAAGGAAGTTATTGCAAGATAAATGCCAGTTCCATTCATTTACCTGAAAATGCCATAATTTTGTTCTTCTTTGTAGCTGAGTAATATTCCATTGAGTCTATGTACCACATTTTCTTTATCCATTCATTTGTTGAAGGGCATCTAGGTTTGTTCCATAGCCTACCTATTGTGAATTGAGCTGCTATAAACATTGATGTGGCTGTGTCACTGTAGTATGCTGACTTTAAGTGCTTTGGGTATATACCAAGGAGTGGGATAACTGGGTCAAATGATACTTCCATTCCAAATTTCCTGAGGCATCTCCGTACTGTTTTCCATAGAGGTTGAACTGATTTGCATTCCCAACAGCAATGTATGAATGAGCATTTTTCCCCACATCCTTGCCAACACATATTGTTACTTTTATTCTTGATAATTGCCATTCTGATTAGAGTGAGATGAAATCTCAGTATAGTTTAAATTTGCATTACTCTAATTGCTAGAGATGTCGAACATTTTTTCATATTTGTTGGTCATTTGCATTTCTACTTCTGTGAAGTGTCTTCAGTTCCTTAGCCCATTTATTGATTGGGTTATTTGTTGTTTTGGTTTTAAATTTCTTGAGTTCTTCATATATCTTAGATATTAATGTTCTATCTAAGGTACAAGTGGTAAATATTTCCTCCCATTCTATGGGCTCTCTCTTCATATTCTTGATTGTTTCCTTTGCTGTGAAGAAGCTTTATAGTTTGATACCATCCTGTTTATTGATTCTTGATATTACTTCTTGTGCTTTAGGAGTCTTGTTGAAGAATTCAGTTTCCAAGCCAGCATGATGAAGATTTGGGCCTATATTTTTTCCAGTAGGCACAGGGTCTCTGGTCTAATGCCTAGGTCCTTGATCCACTCTGAGTTGATTTCTGTGCAGGGTGAGAGATAGGGATTAAATTTCATTCTACTAAATATGTATTTCCTGTTTTCTCAGCACCATTCGTTGAAGAAGTTATCTTTTCTTCAGTGTATATTTATGGTGTCTTTGTCTAGGATGCAATAACTATTTTTGTGTTTGTCTCTGTGTACTCTATTCTGTTACATTGGTCTTTGTGTCTGTTTTTGTGCAATACCATGCTGTTTTGTTACTATTGTGATATCTCCTGCTTCACTTTTCTTGCTTAGGGTTGCTTTGGCTATTTGAGTCACTTAGTTTTCCAAATAAATTTCATGACTTTTTTCTGTTTCTATGAAGAACATCATTGGAATTTTAAAAGGAATTGCATTAAATCTATGTATTGCTTTTGGTAGTATAACCATTTTGTTGATATTAATTCTGTCTAACCAAGAACATGGGAGATATTTCTATCTTCTCAATCTTCTTCAACTTCTTTCTTTAGTGTTCTGTAGTTTTCATTGTAGAGTTCTTTTGCTTCTTTTGTTAGATTGATTCCCAAGTTTTTTTTTTCCTTTGAGGCTGTTGTGAATGGAATAGGTTTCCTAATTTCTTTTTCAGCTGATTCATCACTGGTGTAGAGTAACACAATTGATTTATGAGGGTTCTATTTTGCTGAATTCTTTTATGGGAACTAGAAGTTTTCTAGTGGATTTTTTTGGGTATTGTAAATAGGATCATGTTGTTGGAAAATAGGAATAGTTTGAGCTCTCCTTTTCCTATTTGCATTTATTTAATTGCTTTTTATTCATTTATTTATTCATTTAAATTTTATTCATTTATTTATTTGCCTGATTGCTTTGACTAGGGTTTCAAGGATTATGTTAAACAGAAGTGGTTAAAGAGGGAATCCCTGTTTTGTTCCTATTTTAGAGGGAATGATATATTTTTTTAAGTATATTTTATAGTGTAAGCTTGATGGTTAAAAACTGTGCATTCTTTTAGTTTGTATTTTGAAGACATTTCTCCTAATAATTTTTAAAATTGGTCTTTTAATTCTATTCCAACTTTTTGAACATTCTGGGCACATTCTCTGAGCATATTTTATTTATTATCAACATTAATTTCAAGTTTATATACTTTGTCTTCAAGACCTGAGAATCTATCTTCAAAGTGGTTGAGTCTATTGGTGATATTTTTCATTGAATTTTTATTTCATTTATTGAATCTTTCATTTCCAGGATTTCCATTTGGTTCTTTTTTAGACTCTCTAACTCTCATTTCCTATATTATTTCTCTAAACACATTCCTTACATCTTTTAGCTTATTGAACACTTTAGCTATTAACTTTCCAAATTCCTTCTCTGATATTTCCTCCACTTTGGTGTCAATGGTATCAGTTGTTGAAGGTTGATGGGATGTTTGATGTGGTTTGTTTCCTTGTTTTTTCATATTTGTATTGTTACCCATTTGTTCGGATGATTATTGCTTCTTCTTTTATGCAAAACACTATTTAGTGAGCCTCATTCTTTTATGATCCCTGGGCTTTGTAATTATTCAGGTATTGATATGTTCATTCTGTCTGTCTTCTGCACTATCCAATATCAGCACGCCTTTGAGAGAAGACACTACAATGAGTTTGGAGTGAAGCCACATAATAATTCACTTTAGGTGGGAAAAAAATGTTCATAGTGTTCTCTACAGCTCCTGTAATCCAGGTGTAAACTTGTTGTAATGTTCTAGATTAGGGTGAAAAACTAATTATTAAAGATAGTAAAATTGATATTGTTTTATAGATGCTGAAAATGGGAGAAAAGAAAAATTGGACAAGAGAAGAGAGAAGAAAGGAAAAAACGATAGAAAAATAATACAAACCAAGGTAAAATAAGAAAAAAGATGGATGGATCATGTGGACAGAGATTGAAGGAGTGCCAGGTAATATAAAATGAAAAAGAGGGATGAAAAGCAGCAAGTGTAAAAGTGAGATAGGAAAAGAAAAAGGGAATGCTTTCAAGCATTATAAGAAATGAAATGAATGTTTTCAAACATTATAAGAAATACAATCAAATGGGTTTTTGCACACAATATCAAATACAACTATCAAATAAAAATGAAGAATAATAGATGTATGGTCAAAGTTGATGTTACAGTTATTTGTAGTAAACAATGCAAAGGTGGAGAAAATTCTTTTGACTTTTCCTGATTTGGATTTCATCAGGACTTGGAACCTTTAGATGTCCATCACTTTTTAGCTTTGGATCACCTCCAGAGGTGCTAGGGCACAGGATCAACTCTCCTAGTTGCTATGGAATCTTCCACAGCCAATTCTCATTTGCTGGCCCAGGGACCTGAATGCTAGGTCTGTTGCTGTTTCTGCTGTGTACAGGAACACAGGATGCAGGGCTCAGGGCTATTGCTCTGAGTGCAGTGAGACAACACACACCCACTCTCCTGCACACTGTCTTTATCAAAAGGGCATAAAGTTGGTGGCTGTCTTCAAGAAAGAGACCTGTGTTAGTGAACTCTCCTGGTTAGTCTGTGGTGCAGAAACATCCACCCAAGTGATGCATATTGCAGGGACACCATTTCTGTGACTTAAAATGCTATAGCTGGTTTGCCTGTGTCTTAGCTCTTACCGCCCCAATTTTTGAGTGTTGCCACCATTCCTTTATTGCCTGGAACAGAGGGTGTTGTCCCCTCTGTATTTGAACTCTTGCTGTCCACAGACAAGAATTGTGGGTGTCCATTCCCATCTCTGCCTGAGCTCCTGTGGAGATGTTATGGAGCACTGGCTTACATTAGCACTCCCTGGAAGTGACTAGCTCTCCCGTCTGCTCTTCCACACTCTCCTTGTCCATAGTGAGGGAGAGGATATCAGCAACTTTCAACTAGCAGCAATCTCTCAACAAGTTCCTTCTAGACAAATTATTGAAACATCCCACTGCAGAGTTATTTCCTCTGGTTTTATTTGTTGCTATCTAAAGGTGGGGAGAAGCTGTATTGATTTAATTATCTTCTAGGGAGGCTAGCTAGCTGTGGACTCTACAAATGGGTACAATGCCTGGCATAATGTGATTTTATGTTCCTATTGCATTTTAATTTCATCCGTTTTTCTCTCCAGCAGTTGTTAAGAAAGTAAGTTTATGTGCTTTTTCCTTCCCTCTCTCTCTTTTTGTTGCTTCTTCCACCTCATCCTATCCTGGACCAGGTTCAGTGTCCTTGTTTTCTGCTGTACTAAACTAAGTCTCAGACTTTCCAATATTGAAGTTCAGGGTATTTACTCTGTAACCCACCTCTGGTCAGCTGTTCTTTCACGGCCTCCTTTCTGGGGTTACTGCCTAGTATCACTCCATCATATTCCTTTCAAAATAATATAAAGTGTTTACTAAGTAACAGATGATTTGAAGGAAACATCATCTTTTTTATTCCAAATAATTCTTTAAAAGTTTTTATTAGCTAGTGCTTTACAGGTGAAGAAACTCAATCTCAGAATAATTATATTCACGACAAAGAAACTATGAAATGGTATAACTGGTTCTTAGTTCATAATAGTCTAAAGATAATAATGACCAAAAAAGAAGAAACAGAAAAATTGAACTGAGATTACAGAATACAAATGAACAGTGATAAATATTCTACAGGGGATATTTATCAGGCGAAAATTGTAAATACAAGACGTATATGAGGCAATAGATAATATACTACTTTCATTTACATGACTATATAATTTTTGTTGAGAAGACCAGCAGGAACGGTAGATTATTAGTTAAAAACTAGAAAATTGAATATGTTTATTTCAGGCATAGATGAGTTAAACAATTTTAGGAATTTTCTACAGAAATAATAGTTAAAACTATTTAGAGTAGAAATACTTACTTGTGGGTGTTGTATTTTACTAGCATAACATAAACCCCACAGATTTTTACACACACACACACACACACACACACACACACACACACACAGAGGCTATGTATATCTTTTATCTATTCTATAGATGAATATAGCATTATCTATACGATGCAAAAAGGAAGTGGATAAAAAGTAAAAGAAATAGAAGGTAAAGAGAAGTTAAGAGGTATTACACACCAAGAAGAGTGCCAAGATTTGAAACAAATTCTGTATGATTTATGTGATTTTTAAAATTCTGAATGAACCTTAAAATCTGATACAAAGACATTATCTGAAGAATAGAATTTAAGAATTCTAAAATTTTCTTAAGCATAGTTCATTTTCCTTAAAATGATCTACATCAATTCACTGTAGATGTTTATGATGAATATACATATTTAATGACTATCTAGTATGATACAGAGACTTGGTCCAATTTAAAGAAAAATAATTCTAATCTAAGACAGATAATGATATTCCTTAAAATATTTTAGAAATGGGAATGTGCAACTTTCATAGCAGTATAGCACTGTTTTGCTCTCCAAATTCATTTCTGGATTTAAAATAATTTACATATGCAATTCTTTTTTATATTAGTACCCAGAGTATAGCAAAATAGCATGAAGAATATCATGTCTTTCTTTTATAAATAAAGATACTTTCATTAGAGAAATTTAAAACAGCTCTTCCTATATTTTATTTTATGTTTTTAAAAAGCATATCTCAATTTTAAATATACCTGCTTATATAAGTATACCTGCATTATAACCACAGCATAGTATTTTGAGACTTTCTCATGGCATGAATTTCAAAAAGTTGGGAATATTTTATTGCTATTTTTGTTTTATAATTTCCTGTATCTAGCAGAAACTCAGTCTTGGTGTATTTTTTAAAATATTTATGGTTATTTTATGAAAAACTTAAAATGGATTTGGTAGATAAATAAGAATATTCCAAACTATTTCATTTTCCATTGTGTGAAACTTATTTTGTTTGACTTGAATTAGCAAATATTTGATGATCTGCAGAAAAGAACATTTAAATTCAACTTGATGTGTGATGGCATTTAAGAGTATGTGTGTCTCTCAAGCCTTTGAATTTAATTCAATAATTTTCACAAGTGTATGTTTATGTGACTTACATCCTACTTTTGATAATCTGTGGCTGTTCTCCTGTTGGCTATGTTTCAGGCCTATACAACAAAATGGAATAAATGATATCAACATTTTTATAAATGAAATTTGACATCTCTGGAAATATTGCTCATTTGCTAAGCCTGAGAACTTTACTTTTTTCTTAGTTCTATGTTTCTAGGTGCTACTTGCAATGTGTCATAAGCATTAAGCATAAGCCCCATTCTCATTCCCCTTCCTCCAGCATACTAGCTAGAAATGATCCATTCTGCCATAATATTCAATGAATTTTTCATGAGATTCTTAAGAGCAAAGCTATTAAGTACAGCAGTGGGCAAGAAGTCAGATTTGTTAATAGAAGTTTTCTTTTTCTTTTTCTTTTTTTCCTCTGAGTGCTTTTGGAAAAAGCCAATGTTCTTTCTAAAGTTCTGGGTCACTTAAGATGGTTTCAACAACTAAAGGTTAGTACACCTGACTTCTCTTCATTGGTAGATGTAGTTATTTTTTTAAAGAAATGGCTGAAAATATTTCATAAGAACTTTTGAGAAATACTTTAAACTTTTTTAGAGAATTATAAAGTGAACTCTATACCAATCTTCTATAAAGTTTATCCAGTTAATAGTATAGGATACATAAGACACTATTTAATAGATTGATTACTCAAAGTATAAATTAAAGTTACTACATCAGCTCTGCTGCATTTCCTGATCAGCCTCCTAGGATGTCTCAAACATGTAGATAAGATTACAGTTATAGTTTTGTTTTAAAATTTTTTTCTTTCAGCATATCTCTCATTTATCAATCAAGTGTTAAAAGAAAAATTCCTCAAACAGCATGCAGTATACATAATATTATTTAAGAGCAAAGAAGCAATAAAATTGGCATTTAAAAAATTGTGTTAATTTTTGCTATTGTAATAGGATTTATCTTAATGAATTTCTACTTTATACTAGAGATGTCTAATACATTGTATTATTCTGCTTGTGTAATATGTAGATACTTCAGTTCTTTAGCTACTATTTTTTATTTGTTCTTTTTAGATATACATGTCCATAGAGTGTATTTTGACATATTATACATACATGGTGTATAACTTATTCTAATTAGGATCCTGTTGTTGTAGTTGTACATGATGTGCAGATTCATTGGTTGTGTATTCATATATGGACATAGGAAAGTTATGTCTGATTCATTTTGTCTTTCCAATTCCCATACTGATCCTTTCCCTTAATTCCCCTTTGTGTAATCCAATGAACTTCTATCCTCACTGCCCCCTTATTGTGTGTCAGCATCCACATATTAGAGAGAACATTTAGTCTTTGGTGTTTGGGGATTGGCTTATTTCATTTAGTATGATAGTCTCCATTTTAACTACTATTCTAATGTTGAAGAAAATATGTTGTTATAAAATCTTTCTTATTTTGTTGTTCTTTAGAACACATAACTCTATATTTTAAACAAAAGTGATATTAATTGGGAAAATTATTTAGAGATTTAAATATAATATGTAGCCTAGAGATTAGACTTTGCAATTGACTTGAAATTATAATGCTTAGTGGATGATGTCAACAAGATATTATAACAGAAAGTTCTAGATCTTTATTACCCTCATGGAAACACTGATTCAATGACAATGCATAGAGAAGTTCTCTTTGCAAGAAATCCAGAACCACAATTGTGATACTTCTGCATCTTGGATGAGATAAAAAAAAAAAAATCACACTAAAGCCTATAAAAAATATAAGGCATCCTCTCACTATAATCCTTACTTCCAGTATGGCACCACATAATTGAGAGGGAGAAAGTGACTAAAAAAAGTTACAAAGAGACAGAAAATAATGAATGAAATAGGAAAAGCAAGTCTTTTTCTATTTGCATTTACTTTAAATATTAATGTGTTAAGTTCCCCCATCAAAAGACATCAAGTGGTTAAAAAAATAACAAGATCAAACTATATACTGCACACATTAGATTTAGACTTAAGGACATATACAGGCTAAGAATAAAAAGAAGAAAAAGATATTCCATGCGAAATGATAATGAAGAGAACAAGTTGGTATTCAGAAAAAAACAGACTTTAAGACAAAAACTGTCAACAAAGATAAATAAGGACCCTATCTAATGATAAAATGGTCAACTTGAAAAGAATGTAAGTATAAACATAGCCTCCCAACATCAGAGCAACTAAATATATGAAACAGACAATGGTAGGACTAAAGGGAGAATTAGATACCAATGCTAATAAGAGACTACAGTAACCTATTTATAATAATGGAGAGAACATCCAAACAGAAAAACAGAAAACCCATAAGAAAATATGAATCTGAATAGTACTATAGGTCTAATGGAACTAATAGCCATGTAGAGAACATTCCAAGTAACAGAGGCAGAATATTCATCTTTTTAAGTGCACATGAAACATTGCCCAAGAGAGATTATACAGGTGTTAAAAAATTTCAGAAGACTGAAATAATATCAAATATATTTTCTGATCACAATGGAATTAAAACTGGAACTCAGTAGCAAAAAGAAAACTGGAAAATTCACAGATATGTAGAAATAAATAAAAGTACTCATGAAAAAGAACAGGCCAATGGGAGAAAGAAAAGAGAAATGTTAAAGACACTACAAGAAAACCATAGACTGATATACCTTATGAAGACAGATAAATATAATCCTCAGTAAAATCACAGCAAACAAAATTCACAAACTATAACAGAAAATAATCAAGTGGGACTTGTCCCTGGACAGGGAGGATAATTCTCCATGTACAAGACAATTAATATGATTTACCACATTAGCAGAATGAAAAAGAAAAATCCATGATCAGCTTAATAGATACTGACAAAACATTTGAAAGAATTTAACACATTTTAATCATAAAAACTGCCAGTTAAACAGCTATGAAAGAAGATCATGTCAACATAACAGAAGCCATATCTGAAAAGTGTACAACTCATACTCTACAGGGAAAATGTGAAAGTATTTTTTTCTTTTTTCTTTTCTGAGATCAGAACAAAGCCAGAATACTCTTACTCTAGACCTCTACTCAGAATATGACTGGAAGTCAACTTCAGAACAATTAGAAAATAAAGAATAAAATATATCCAAATTGGAAAGGAAGAAGTAAAATCATCTCTGCTTGCAGATGCCATGAACACATATATAGAAAATCCTTTAGAATTCACCAAAAACTCTTAATAAATAAATTTAGTAAGTTTCAGAATAAAACAATGAATATACAAAAAATCAGCTGTGTTTCTATACACTAACAATGGAATATGCAAGAAGGAAATTAAGAAAATAATTTCTTTTAAAATAGTATCAAAAATAATAAAATAGGAATAAACCTAAGGAGATCAAAGCCTTATACATTGAAAACTACCAACATTCATGAAAGAAATTAATGACTCAATTAATAGAAAGATATACTGTGCTCATAGATTAGAAAACTTTATATTGTTAAAATTTCGATTATCTATCGATTCAATGCAAACCCTACATAAATCCCAATACATTTTCTATGAAAATAGAAAAATATATTTCTAAAATTCTTAGGAAATATAAAGGAATCTAAATAGATACAATAATATTAAAAATGAAAAACTAAGCTGGAATCATTATATAATCTAATTTCAAAATTACAGTATTATGAATATAGTATAAAAATTATAAATCCACAATAATTAAAATACAAAAGTGGAAATATAGACTAATGGAAATAAATACAAGCCTTATTAATAAAGTCATTAATTTATAGCCAATTAATCTCTCAATAGGGTGCCAATAATACTCAGTGAGAAAATGAGAGTATCTTCCACTTAATGGTGTTGGGAAAACTACATAAAAAGCAAACAAATGACATTAAGTTCTATTCTTGCACCATACAAAGAAATCAACTACAAGTGGATTGAAGACTTAGTAAAATCTGAAAATACAAAATTCCTATTATGAGGACCCAAGGGAAAACTTCATGACATTGGGTTTGGTAATTATTTCTTGCATAGGAATCAAAAGCACAAGAAAAATCCAACCAACCAACCAAACAAACAAGCAAACAAACAAACAAAAAACAGAAATAGACAAGTGAAACTATATCCAGCTAAACAAGCTCTGTATAGCAAATGGAACAGTTAAATGGCAACCTATTCAAAGGTAGAAAAGATTTACAAATAGTGCATTTTATTAGAAATTAAAATTTAAAACATGAGAAATATAACTCAATTAAAAAAAATTAATAACCCGATTTTAAAATGGGAAGAATACCTGAATAGATATTTCTCCAGAGGAGATATACAAATTGTCAATAAGTATATAAAACAACAAGTAATCACCAGGGATATAAATATTAAAACCACAATGAAATATCACTTCCCTAGTGTTAAGATGGTGATTACCAATAAAACAAAGGTAATAAGTGTTGTTGAAGATGTAGAATAGGGGGAACCCTTATACAATATTGGTGAGAATGTACAGTGTTGCAGAGACTATGGAAAATAGTACAGAGGTCCTCAAATAGTTAAAAAATAGAGCTACCATGTTATCTAGTAGTCCAACTTCTGGAAACATGTCCTAAAGTATTGAAATCAGGATCTCAAAGAAATATAAACATTTGCCTCTTTGTTGCATTAGAATTCACAAGATGTAAATAATACAAATGTCCATCAAAGATGAATGGATAAAGGGTACCATATACATATGTTGGAATATCATTTAGCCTTTCAAAAGAGGGAAAACTTATAATCTGCAGCAACATGCATGAACCTTGACAACAAAATTCTAAATAATATAAGGCAGCCAGATAACAAATTCCATATTAGTTCACTTATAACAATCTACTGATATGTTTTGCATTACTAAAACAAAACAGGTATGGAAGGCTAAGTTTATAAAGAAAAGAGCTATATTTAACTTATAATTTTGGAGATTCAAGGGCATGGTGCAGGCATTGCTTCTACTGATAAAATTCCTCTGGGCTGCATTAAAACATGGTGTAAGTATAAGTGCATTCATAAGGTGGACATCACATAATGAAATATGAAGTCAGAGTGAATGGGTGGGTTCAGTTTGAGACTTTCCTGATGCCCTCTTGCAAGAACTAATCAGAGTCCCATGAGAAATACCTTAATCACTTGCAGGGGCCCACATTCAGTTGACAAAAGGAATTTCCAATAGGACCTATCTGTTAAAGGCAGCCTAATAGTGCCATCCAGGGAACCAAGCCCTCAATACATGAATCTTGGGGAAACAAATTGCATCCAAGTCGTAGCAATGAGGAATTAAAAACGGACAAATTCATAGAAACTGTTATTCAAGATAAATATGTTCTAGAGATCTATTGTGTTATATCATGACTATAGCTAATATTTTATTATACACTTAAAATATTAATGAGGACATGTATCTCATATTAAATGTTATTTATATAAGAAAACTTATAGAGGGAAAATACATTTGTTTTATTATTTGATACATTATAATAAGTTCATTTATAGTTTGGGATTAAGCAGAATTCTGTAGTTATTACTTAAAGTAACTTTTACTTTAGAGAGAGGAGTACTATAATATAATTGCTTGTGGCATATCCAAAAAGTGTCCAATTGTGCTTTGAGTCAATAGAATAAATTTCTAAAGTGTGTAACGTTAATATTAAAGAGTCAAGTTATCTAAGACCTAGTGTCATGATTTGCTTATGAGGTTCTCTCCAAAGCTCATGAAACAATGTAGCAATGTTCAGAGGTGAAATGATTAAATTATGAGAACTGTAACCTGCTTTTCAGTTGCTGCACTAAGAATTTGAAAGGACTGAGTGATAATTATAGGTGATTAGGGAGTGGCTAGAAGTAGGTCACTGGGGGTGTGCCTTTGGTGTTTATATTTTTTTCTCTGGTTCTCTGCTTTCTCTATTTCCTGGCTGCTTTCCTCCACCACGCTTTTCCACCCTGATGTTCTACATTACATGGGGCCCAGAGAGGTGGAGTTGGCTGACCTTAGTTTTAAACTTCTGAAACTTAAAGTCGAAAAAACCCTTTTCTTCCTCTAAGTTGTTCTTGTTAGGTATTTTGATCACAGTGACAAAAAGCTGACTACATAAATACTGGTACCAAGAAGTGGGGTAGTTTCTTTGGCCATGTGGTTCATAAGGCTTTGGAAATAGTTTGATGGAGGAGTTTGGAAAAACTGGAGATGCAGAATTGAGAAAACTTAGAAGGTTGTAAGCAGATATTAATGGGAAATTTCAATGGGAACTCCAAAGAACCATATGCCAATAGGAATACAGAGAATACAGACTGTTCTCGTGGTGTTTCAGAAAGAACAGAGGACTACTGGGAATTGGACTAGAAGTTATTTGTGTCACATTCTGGCAAAGAATTTGTCTACATTTTACCCATGTCCTGAGACTTTCCGTGAGGTTGTATTTAAAGGTAATGAACTAATTAATAAGGTGGAAGAAATTTCAAGGCAATACAGCATTCAGTCAGAGGCATGAGTATTGCTGGGGAGAACTGGATAGGAATCAAAGAAGAAAAGATTTGAAAAAAGTCGCAGTTTGACCAGAGAAGCAGCACAAATAAAATTGGGGCTAAGGAACGATTAGTTGTTGAGATTAGTATCACTAAAAAGAAGTTAAGTACTTGCACAGAGATAATATATAGGAAAGATGCCTTGAGGGCATCTTGGGAATAGGCAGGACCACACCCATTTAAGGGTCTAAAAATGAAAACTCATTAAGAGAACTTGGGCATACCCGTAATGTAAAGAGGGACCTAGGAAATTATTATCCCAAGCTTCGTTTCACCATGCTCAACCACCAAGGCATTTAGAGACCACTGCAGACATGGTTCATGGAGGCCAGGATATTGCTCAAGCTGGTGGCAGACTTTACTATCAGACTATATCCTCGTTGTACTGGTTCTATAGAAGGCAGGGTTCTAGAATTGGGGTGGTCACAGAGATTTCTACTGAGATTTCAAAGGCCTGGGAGTTCAAGTGAAATGCAAAAGAGTCAGAATCCATATGGGTAGCTTCTGAGAGCGTGATTCATGAAACTGTGTGAAGGAAGCTGACATTGTAGTGGAGATTATAGGACTAAAAGTTGCCAGAAATGTGGAAATTCTGCTGAGGAAAGCTGTTGACTCAGGACAGATACAGCCTAACAGAAAGATCACGTGAGATGCAACAAATAAGGCCAAAGGGGAGGGACCATCCAAGTCATTCTGGAGCTCTCATCATACCAGCGTCTTTATATGTCACTTGTATATAACTTGATTTTGATTTTTACAAGATCTCACAGTCAAGAGTTCGCACTGAGTCTCAGAGGAGATTTTGGACCTGGACTTTTGGGTAAATTCAAGATAGTTTACTCCCTACAGGAGTCTTAGAGGTGGACTGATATGATTTGTATTGTGAGATGGGCATGAGATTCGGGGATTCATCCAAGTAATGCTATGATCTGTATATGTGGTGCCCTTAAAATCTCATGAGACAAAGTAGAAGTGTTCAGAGGTGAAATGATTAGATTTTGGGAACTGAATGGTAATTCTTGGCTTAATCCATTTAATCACTTATTAATTTGAAAGCACTATTGTACTGGATGATACTTGTTAGCAGATAGGATGTGACTGAAAGAAGTATGCTCTGGAGGCATGCCTTTGGGGTTAATATTTTGTCCCCAGAACCAAAAGTTTTTTTTCTCTACCTTTGGGTTGCCCTGAGCCTAGCAGTTTTTTCCACCATGCACTTCCCCTGTGATCTTCTGAGATGTTCCCTTGTACTCAGAACTCGTCTATGTATTTCTTGTCAGGTATTTTAGTCAGAGTGACACAAAACTGACTATGATATTGAGGAAATTTAGATAAGTTTTTTAGGTCCTTCAGTAAATTCTAAATTTCCTGTCTCAAAAACTTTCTTATTGTTGCCCATTTCTAGAGGTTAAGATAAAGTTCTTATTCTATGAATAGAATAGTTCTTATTCTAGAAATAGGAAGAGACCGACTTTGGGATTTAAATTCGTACAAATTTCATTGCAGGGAATTTGGCAATCTCTGTCCAAATTAATAACTAATACAAATAATTCTAATAAGTTATGTACATATTAGCACAATTCTAAAACATCCAAACTAACTTTAATTATTTTCTTGTCTGTGGAAAGTCAAACTAAATGATTAAAATTGGAATAATATAAATGGGCCAATCCTGAATGAAGTCTTCAGTCTACAAGAACTTATTAACAAAATAATAAGAAGTTGAATTAGTCTAGAAATAACAGAAAAATGGAAAACAAGTCTATGACATTAATGAGTTAGAAATCGTTCCTATATTATAAATATATGACAAGAAAGAGTCAGATGTGACTGCATGAAAATATTTAATACCAATCTAGTTAGGGGAAAAACATATTTTAATGCTCTCAGGGTCACCTTTAATAGTTCCAAGCTCCTATTGGAAGGAAAATTTCTGATATGCTTGCTTCCTACAGATTTTTAATTATATAAGCCTATACACTAATACTTACACAGTTCTCAATGAAATCAGAATATAGTAGTATTAATTTAAGTGTTTAATGAGTTTTTTAAAATGATTCTACTATAATGGTTCATAGTGTGCTCAAAACTTCATCAAATTAAAGTTTTTAGTGGTATTATAAAGGAGACATATTTTAGAAAGTGCCATGATCAACCTTGGTGTTTTATTTTATTACCTGTAATTCATAACTATCATGAAATTTGTACTTTAACCAAACATAAGTTATGCCTTCAAATATGTTTAGTAATATTTATTTTCCATGTTACTAAAACAAAAAGTATTAAAGTTGATCTTATATGTAAAAACTACAAATAAAACAATTCATAGTTATAGGGACAAAGGAAAGTCATATCACATTATGACAATCAATATAAGGCTTATTGGATTTTTATGATTATTAGCATCCTTTCTCAAGAAAAAGTTGTGTATATCATTTGATTACCCATTATTATAAAGAGAAACTGCTATTTTTGATAACCTGAATAAATAACTTGTTTATATTTCTTAGAATTTGGTATTGAAAATCAGAAAGTGATTTGATTTACTTTGTTTTACTGATTAGGTAGCATTTCTATACATGGCATTAGACTAGGGTGCCTATTGGCACTTTATCCTATAAAAATAATACAGAAAACAATTATACTGATATAATTATTAAGAAAAACACTTTTAAACACCAAATACTATTTTTATTTTCTCAGTCTATGTTGTGAAGCAATGAAGGAGATTTAAACTACCATGTAAACATAATCCTAACTTCACCTGAAGGTGTCCTTCACATGTAAACTGAAGAAATCACCACGATTCAAATGGAATGTTGCATATAGAATGTTCCTTTGGTTCCACATGATTTATACTAAAGTATCAACTTGACTACCAGTTCTATTTGTTCACAAAAGAAGTGGTTCTATTTACAAACATCAATATGAAATCAATTTGGTTAGTCAATTATGCTTAATAAGTGAATTCCTATTGCATGCTAGATCCCTAATAATACCTAAAAAGCAAAATGAGAAAAAATGTTCCTCAACTTTGAAGCTTAGTGTTTAACAAAATAATCATTATTAATCAAATAATTACATGTAATTGAGTCACCATTACACATAGTATGGATTAAAAGGATATTAGTTTTATTGGAAGATATAAAAAAGTTAACTCTAAGCAGAGATTAGGCATTTAGGTAGAAGAGTATGATTTTATTCCAGACCAAAGAAAAACTTTACTAAATATTAATAAATATTAAGATATTTATTAAAATGCATTGTTGTTAGTTCTGAAAAATACAATTGATCCCCCTTCCTACAAAAGTTTTTTTTTTTTAATAATATTAGAATTCTAAAAAAGTCTGTGTTGATTTCTATGGCTTACAAAGATGCTTTTTCTTCAGCATATCCTCAAGATTCAACATTTGTTTCCTCATTCTGTCACTGGTAATTATTTTTTAAATCCAGTGAACTAGACACCATATGTGTTGTGCTTCAAGTTACCACAAAGTCTGTGCATGTCTAGTGTCTGTTGACTCAGTTATCTAATATTGCACAATTAACTTTGAAATGGTTGAGAATCCTGTTTGTTACGTAAATATATTCAGTAATAGAAACATTTTGTTATAAAAGTCCAATAAAAAGTGTTGCTTTCAAGTACAATGGCATTATATAATACTTTATTCTCTCATTCAATGATTGGGTGAAACATTGTGATAATGAAATTTTAAAACATAAAGAACAATCTAAATTTTCTAGAACAGTGTACCTAATCCATTTTGGGGGTACTTTTTTATATTTCTTAATTCTACATATCAGTGTAGCAAATGCTGTTGATGTTCTAGTCATATGCTTTTGGTTTTACTATTTCAGAAATGTTTTGCTAAATTCCAATGTTGTTATCCTCTTACTTTGCTTTGTGAAACCCACTCAGCATGCATGAATGGTTGAACCACTATGAGGTCACCTCCAAATACTGACTGGTGGATTTGTCAAACATGTCTTAGCTCCCTGACCCATCCAGGAACAATATTATGACATGACAATTGTACAATTTTTCCCCAGGCTTCTCCAGAAAGGTTGAGTTTCACTTGCATACATTGATAAGTTTCTTGAAAACTTATGTTCTCTTATATACCTTTCCTTTTATCATCACTTCCCCACTCCTTTGCTTTCTGGAAGAAGGAAGAAAAAAAGACAGAAAACTCCAAAGTAAACTATCTGTATTCAAATCTTTGTCATAGAATCTGTTTCTTGGGGCTCCAAACTAAGGTAATCACTGCAATTATATTTTAATATGCCTTTTAATTTGAACACTGTGGATACTCATTAGTTCCATTTCATGTAAAATGTCATTTCTTGTGTTCTAGCCTTTTTATTACTAGTCTTGAAAATACTGCTCTCATAAACAAATTTTCTCATTAGCCTTCCCATTTTCTACTAGAGGTTGTAATTTACATGTCTTTTGCCAGTTATATGACTTCCTATTTAGTCCCTAACTTTAGCATAAGTAATAAAAGCTTCATGTTATAATTAAAGACAAATTATAGGGGATAATGCTAAGGAGACTGACTTTGGAGTGAGACAAGAAAGGTTTAAGCCCCAATTTTTCTATCTTTTTTTTAAGACTTTGGCAAAACATCTAACTACAGCAAATGTTAGATTCACCATCTTAAAAATTACAAAAGAAAAAAAAAAATCTATTAATCACTTACCTAGTGCCAGATTATACTGTGTCTGGGATACTTGGTCAAGAGAATTATGTTTTTCCTTCTTATAAGATTTGACATTCAGCTGAAGAAAGAATTCAGAAAGTAGCATCATTCAAAGATCTTATTATTGGAAGAAAGATAATATAAGAAAAAATATATGGTAGTATTTATTATTTCTTCATTCACTAATTTTCCCCTGTTGACTCTAAATTCCTTAGTAAGATTTCTATTAAATTCACCAGAACCCAACCACATTTATTTCCTTAAACTCTTCACTTGGTAATCCACTCCTCTCTTTGCAGACAATATTTTCACATTTAACTAAGCAGTTATTATTCACAAATTATATCCTATTTTTGTGCATCCACATAGACATTTAGCTGCCTCAACAAATATTTTGCATTCATTTAAATCACATTGAAATGATTGCATCCCCTTTATATACAGTTGTCTTCCTGTATTCTCATATCCATGTCTTTACATACCCATGTCTTTACATCTACAAAGGATTTATTTCATGGACTATACCTGGTTCTCTCTCTTCTGGACATTTTTATTCAATATTTCAACATTCTTCTTAAATCTCTCCATTTGTAGTGTCAAACTAAAACTCTTGAGACTGAGGGTTCTCTGAAATGAAAATATTTATTTTAGACCTGAGACGAGTTCTACCTCTACCAGAAGGAAGTCTATAGGTAGTTGGAAATATATTCCTGAACTTAAGAATGAAGAACAGTTTTGTACAAAATTTGGGAAAAGAAACCTTATTAGTTCATAAAAGAAAAGTACTTGCTGTTTCTGGATTGATTGGGTCTGTTGTCCACAAAGTTCATACATTACCAGAAGACCGCAGCATCTGGGGATCCTCTGTTCAGGATTTTAAGTCATATTCAGTCATATTTCAGTCATATTTTAACACATATTCAGTAATGTAGAAGATTATTTTATTGGTTTTGGTCCAGAGATGTTAATTGATTAATTTCCCTATTATCTTCAGCCTTCAACCTATGACCTTTATAAATAAATTTAGAATATCTTATAATTTTCTTCTTCTGTATGAATAATATCAGTCACAAAAGTGCGTGTATGTGTATACATGTGTGTGTGTGTGTGTGTGTGTGTGTGTGTGTGTGTATTCTTGAACTCCACATTCCCCTTTATCTATCATTTACCTCACTTTTTATGGCAAAAGTTTTGGAAAGAGTAGCCTACATTCACCACTAATATGTCCTAACTATGAGTCATACAGTGATTGAATCTGTTTTCACTTATTTTATCTATCTGTAATCTGGTCCCCACCCACATTCCAGTAACACAAGTTTCAACAATATCATTAATATTTATTAGACTGTCTGCCACATTTGACATTATTTATAGTCCTCAAACTTAAAAGACAGGTTTTCTTGTTTCTATGACAATAAATGCTAAATTTCATTGACATTCCTGCCTGTTCTTTTTAAAAATTATTTTTTATTCACATTCCTCTTTCTAAAGCAGACATGAGATCCCATTGAGTTCTATTTTAGAATTTTCCTTTTCCATGTCCTCATTTTCTTTATATTTTTAATCTGTCAACCTGATTACAAAAATCTTTCATGAAATTATTCCATTTCACAAGTGAATTAAGAAGAAAAATTCAAAAAAATGTTATATATATGCCATAGAAATACTATTTAGCAGGTTTACAGTAAAAAAGTATACCCTAAGACTTATTGTAATCTTGTAATTAACATGCTATTTTTTTTCTAATTCAATAAGATGTATTAGATGAGAATTTTGTGATGTTAAAAAAAATTAAAAGTGTTAAATTTATAAGTAGGAGATTTTCCTGATATTTGTATAATTAATGATTTCACCATATCTCCATGGAAGCATTCCATAGATAACTGGGCTCCCAATATTTTTTTGATGATAGTTCTACTTACCAATAAATATATCCTTTCCAAAAATTATTTTATAAAAAAAGTTTTCTTCTCTTGATTTATAAGTAACAGCAATGTTGTGTTCCATCATCTTTGGGTTTTTGTTGTTTTAAAAATACTATTTAAAGTTTGAAGATAAGTATTATTTGATCAATATCTCTTTCTCAACATTTTATGGACTATGATAACATTTGAAAATGGTGAGAAAGTAAATGACAAAAAATATGTACAGGCCAATTGCATCCATTTTTCTATTCATCAAAATAAATTATTTCAACTTAAATTCCTAAAATGTCTAATCACTCTTCAATACAGTCAGCCTAGAACATTTGTTGTATAATGAATTTTTTTTCTCAAGAATAATAGACAAAAAAAAATTAAAGCTGTTTCATTGAAATATGTAACTTTAATATTTTATACTACTATTTAGTACTCAATTTAGTTATCGCTGCTTTCAAAAATTTATTGAAATTGGTGTATGTGTTTTCCACGTGCTCCAACTTGAATTTAGATTAGTAACATTTGTTTTCAAAAAAAGAGAACTTGTTGTGATGCTTGTATACTCTGTTGTTGAATTTCACAGTTTTGTTATGTTTTAATATAAGAGTCCATCGCTACAAAATTACTGAAAAGCAAATATTAGGTTGATCTGCTCTTAATTTTTTTTCTGACAGCACAGAATAATTTCATATTTTTTCAGCACTATTGTTTCACAATCAACCATCTTGTTTTAGTTAAATCTTTAACTAAATCATTTTTGCTATAGCACGTTTTATTATCCAGGCAGACATAGATATTTAAATTTTTTTCAATAGTTGAATCATTTCTGTTATATAGAAAAAATAGTTAATCCTTTTCCTACCCCTAATTAAATTGGGAAATATAAAGAGTATGTACCAGACCTATATAAATAAATCAAAGAGAAAGTAAAAACCTCAAGCTATACAAAAGTACTATCATATCTGAAGAAAACTAGCACTCTTTGTGCATACTAACTAAAAATTTGAAAAATAAGAGCAAAATATGAAATTACGTGTCTTTCTCAGAAAAATATGGAATTGTATCGATTCAGATTCTTTTCACAGTGTCTTATGCTATAATACTATATATTCCCTGAAAATGAGATCTTTGAATTACCAGCTTATAATTGTTTAATGATAATTTGTGCAAGTTTCAAAATTGTTTGGTTATATGGACAGAGCAATCTTTCCTTTATGAACACTTCCAATATGAATTAAGTAAGTCTCTTCCAAGTCAAGATCTTAATTTTAGAACAGTATATTTCGTGCAATGTAAAAATTTTAATTTTCTTATAATTTTATTGAAACTACCTCTGTTAATTACAAAGTCTCTGAACTAGTCAAAACTATCCTCACATATTCATAACATGCAGAACAAAAAAAATCCACATATGTATATCATTATAGTAGTAATATAAGTTAATTAATTTGCTCTATTAATATTGATACTGTGGTTTATTTGAAAATAAAATATTTTATCAGATTCTTAATAAAATCCATTAAGCTTTAATCTTTCTCTCTTTATTGGAAAAAGGTTTATAGATTTATTGGAGAGTTTGGAAAAAATATATTCAAATTGTGACTAGTTCCATCATGTGGAATAGATGTTGGTGAACAACTAAGAAAAGTTTCCCTTATGTTTTATTCATGTAAATGACACTAAACATAAAACTTACTAGATGATGTAGAGAGGTATTAGAATTTGCAAGACAAAGACAAGTCCACTATCCATGCCTGCCCTATGTTAGATTGCAAAAATAATTTATATTTATTTTCTTGGCAAAAAACTGTGCATTAATACCCAATAATTCTCTCTCCAAATTCAGCTAGTGATGAATTTTTAAATTCATCTCCAGGTTACAATGAATATACTTCAGCCAAAAAAATTAAAACAAATTATTCAAATTAGAGTTACTTCAGTCATCTTTAGCTATCCTGTCAATTGGCTCAAGTAATTGACTTGCGAAGTCTTATGAGGTTGGAGATTTGGGAAGTTGAGTAGCATAAAGAATGTGCATGCTATGTAGTTTTCAGTTTGGAACAGTCCAGACTACAAGAGGCCAAAAGACAGTGTCCCAGGAGAGCACTCAATAGTTTAATTAAATTAATTCATTGAAAAGTAAATTGATTTATGTAGTTTAAACTATAGTCATTTCTCACATTTCTTAGTAAATCTATTTATGTTGTATCTTTCTAGACAATATAACATATCCATTTATAGAAAGTTGAGTGTATATATTATTGTCCACTTAATATATGAAAGATCATATATGATATTATCTGTTTTATAATAGTGACCTGTTCTATAAAGCCTAGAGTCTTATTTCTGCTAGACCATGACAAGGAAATGAAGTTCTATTTCTCAAGTTAAAGTCTGCATTTGAGCATAGTTACAAAGGTAAAGAAAATCTTTGGAGATTTATTTCAAATGACAGATAGCACTACATTGGCAACTGTTGATCAACTTTGATTGAGAGCTCTGGAGGGGCATGTGTGACAGTGTGAACTGATGAATAAATAAGAAATGGTGTGTGTCTTTACTGCCAGGTTATTTCCTGTCTATCTCCCTGAAATGAACAAATTTCAAATATATATTGTCAAGACTAAGAGGCAGTGCCACAAATAGTGATAGGCCCTACAGGTGGGGATAGAGTTATTACCCAAAGGACAAACCATGCCTGTAATTAGTTGACCCTCCTTGAGTCCCATCAGAGTCCTATTCATGGAAAACAGTGGCATAAGGAGCCTGACAATCCTGTATGATGGACACAAGATGGAGACTTGGGTGAATGTGAGTATCAGCAGGAATGGGTAACATACTCTGTTTGGTTAATGTCTAAACTTCCTCAGTGAGGTATATCTATTTCCTGGTATAATTTTAAACTGACCATTCAATTTTGTAAAATTTTAGTGTATCAGGCCTTTTTTTCCAAGACTAGCTCAATGATTTATCAACTTTTTTCTGAAAGTTGATACCTTTTGTTGTTTTGATCAAATAATTTCTTTTTAAAGAATTCCCATTATGTGAAATATACTTAAGCTTTTTTAAAACTTTCCATCTTTCTCTTAAAATTGTAAAAGAAATCAGATGCTCAATTCCATTAAATATTTGGAGTAAAGAATCATTTAAAAGCAAACTAAAAACGAGTTTTATCATTATGGATTTTTTTCTTCCTTGAAGTTAGAAATAATCCTATGTGAAAATGCTATCAAATTAATTTGAAGTAATGCATAGCATTATTTTACTTTAACTACTGTAGGGAATTACAAGTTCTTTTTTAACATACCACACTGTATTGCTTAGATGTATAATAGAACAACAACTAGCTACCTTGCCCTCTGGCATAGAGTAAATCAATACCATCCACTGGGATGGCCATGCTTTATCCTGAAGATCTTGCAGTTTTCAAGAAATGCTTTTGCATGCTTTAGAATAATCTAACTTATCCTTAGAAAAATTAACCAATGGATAAATATTTTTTATTTTCCTAATAAAAGCAAAGCTGGAGTGTTGACACAATTATTTGAGCCAAGTGTGAAATAGGATAGTCAAGCAATTTTTCACACCTTTGAACGTAAGTGTTCTAGCTTAAGAATTTTAAAAGGCATTTAGTCCAAGATGACAACCAGGAATAAAAGAGTCATCTTCAAATGTTGTTAGTGGGATTTGTAAATATGTTTACATTTTCAATTTGAGAATGTGAATCAGAAGCATTAAAGTATGTTTTTTCTTTGCCTGGGAAATTCATATTAGTTTCTTAGTGAATGTTTTTTAGTGAATATAGGTATATATAACTGTGTAATTTCAGTAATATTTACCTTGGCATTTCTTATATTAATAAGAGATTTATAAAATAATGCTCAACAATAGTTTAGAAAAATTTAGTAAATCCAAATTATTGTTTGTCACCCCAATATCAAAAATGTTATAGAGTATATTTAAGTGGTAAGATATAAAGTAGATGTAATAAACTTAAATAGAACACTATTTATAAAACTATATAAATCATGGTTATATTTTGTTAATGCATATGCAGAGAAAGTTCCTCAAACATAAATATGGGAAACCTTTTAAATTGTCAGTTTTTTTTTTCTTGGTAGGAAGAATGGTTCATTTTCAAATTTTGATTTGGTTTCTATCCTTTTTTTTTTTTTTTTTCTTGTACGTTTTCTGAACTGTGAATTGAACCTAGGGGTCCTTTATCCGTAAGCAGCTAAGTTGTTCCCAATTCTTTTGTATTTTTTATTTTTGAGACAGGGTCTCACTAAGTTTCTTTGAGCTTAAGTTGCTGAGGCTGGTCTTGAACTTTTAATCCTTTTGCCTTAGCCCCCAAAGTCACTGGGATTATAGTTGTGGATCAACATGTCCAGCTTGTGTTATTCTTTTTTCTAAGATGAATATATAAGACATTTTTTTCATTTCTATTATGAAGTATCAAAGGCAGGCAAACTTTATAAATAAAAGAGGATTATTTATCTCAAGTTTTATATGTTGAAAGTTTAAATAGCATGGCATAGGCTCTTGAAAAAACCCTCCCTTGTCTGCATCATCTCATGGCAGATGGTAATGGGGAGAGCAGGAGTCAGAGGGAGAAATTACATCTCAAAACCAGGAAGCCAGAGAGGGTGGATTACCAAAATCCCTCCAGAAGGCAGTAGTCCCTTATGACATGTGGACGTCTCATAGTCTCTACCTCTTAAAAGTTCTATGCTACCTCTACACCACCAAAGTGAAGAACAACTTCTCAGTACATGTGTCTTGGACACACGTATCTTAAAACAGATTCATGGTAAAAAAAAGTATTATAAATTGAAAAGTCTTGATAGATTTTAACACTGGATAGATGAACTAAAATATCTGAGAGTGACAGATGTATATCATTATAATAATAATAATGTATTATTATATATTAGACATATGTCATATATTAGGAAAGTGATGGTTTGTTGTTATGCCACTGAAACTATCCAGAAGATTTGGGGAAGTGAATTCATCTTGAAATTATAACATGGAAGAAATGATTAGAAATAACAGGTCCAAAAATATGTGTTTTAATCCCTAGACAAAATAATATTCCAAAAACTATTTCTATTTACTTGAGAATTTCCTTCAGCAGTTTCAGAGAAAAATGAAGATAAAAACATACCATAAATTTATTAGAATAGCCTGCCTAAGTATGTATTTTCATATTTAAGGGCACAAATGATCAGTATTACTAAAAATATTATATAATTAAATGAAAAGTTTATTATACAAAGCGTTTTGTGGAGGTAATTACCAGAAGTCCATTAAAGCAAAAATATATTAAGATATATTAAGATATATTAAAATATATTAAGATATATTACTACCCCAAGTTATCAATAAATTATTTATTAATTTTTATGAAATTAACTAACATATCTATAAGGCTTACTACAATCGCTCTCACTTTGGATGCCACAGTGCAGATATAGGAGAGATTATTCCTCTCTCTCCAAAAATGTCAAATGCAGAATATTATAAATTTTACATATTCATCATTTAAGCAAGCTTAATTTAAATATATTTATTTGTAGCATGCCAAAAGATTATTTGGAAAATTGATATTTTAAAAATGTAAGTAGAGGACATTTTTATTTTTATTTAATGACTTTGTTTTTGACAATTTTAAGGGACAGTTAACCTCAATATTTACATTGAAAATAAAATACTTTTACTATGGTGAAATACAAATGACATGAAATTTAACATTTTGAACACTTTTACATGCACACAGTTATGAGACTAAGAACGTTTGTGTTGTTTTACAACTGTAAAATGTATCGATCTCCAAAACTTATCTTCCATGACTTAAAGTTTCTATTGATTAAAAAAATTAAAACCTCATTTTCCCCTCCCAACAACCCTACCAAGTTCCATTCTACTTTCTGTCTCTCTGAATTTTTCTACACTAACTACTTCATATAAAATTGGAATTATACAATATTTGTGATTCACTTATTTCACTTAGCAAATGTCTTTAAGATTCATCTTTGTCATGATAAATGTCAGGATTTCTTTTCAAGATAAAGTAGTATTCTGTTGTCTGTATATATCAAATTTTATTTATCCATTAATTCTATAGATGTTCAAGTTGCTTCCACATTAATATCTACTTGAAATTATTCTGCTGTGAAAAATAAGGTACAAATATCTGTTGGAAATGTTGTTTAATTTCCATTGTGCATGTATCCAGAAATGAAAATACTAAATCACATGATCCATGTATCATTTTTTGAGGAATCATACTGTTTTCCATAGAAGCTGCATCATTTTGTATTTTTTTTTGTTTATTTATTTATTTTTAACGTTTACATAGGGTAATGATGTTTATTTTTTTCCCTTCCCCCCCACCCCTCCCACCCCTCTTTTCCCTGTATACAGTCCTTCTTTCCTTCATTCTTTCCGCTCTCCTTAGCCTAACTCTAAACCTAACCCTAAACCTAATGCTAAACCCTCCCAACCCCCATTATATGTCCTTATCCGCTTATCAGTGAGATCATTCGTCCTTTAGTTTTTTGAGATTGGCTTATCTCACTTAGCATGATATTCTCCAATTTCGTCCATTTGCCTACAAATGCCATAATTTTATCATTCTTCATTGCGGAGTAATATTCCATTGTATAAATATGCCACAGTTTCTTTATCCATTCATCAACTGAAGGGCATCTAGGTTGGTTCCACAATCTGGCTATGGTGAATTGAGCAGCAATGAACATTGATGTGGCTGTTTCTCTGTAGTATGCTGATTTTAAGTCCTTTGGGTATAGGTCAAGGAGTGGGATAGCTGGGTCAAATGGTGTTTCCATTCCAAGCTTTCTGAGGAATCTCCACACTGCTTTCCAGAGTGGCTGCACTAATTTGCAACCCCACCAGCAATGTATGAGTGTTCCTTTTTCACCACATCCTCGCCAACACCTATTGTTGCTTGTGTTCTTGATAATCGCCATGCTAATTGGGGTGAGATGAAATCTTAGGGTAGTTTTGATTTGCATTTCCCTTATTACTAGGGATGTTGAACATTTTTTCATATATCTGTTGATTACTTGTACATCTTCTTCTGTGAAGTGTCTGTTCATTTTCTTAGCCCATTTGTTGATTGGATTATTTGTATTCTTTGTGTAGAGTTTTTTGAGTTCTTTATAGATTCTGGAAATTAGCGCTCTATCTGAGGTATGGTTGGCAAAGATATTCGCCCACTCCGTAGGCTCTCTCTTCACATTTCTGATAGTTTCCTTTGCTGAGAGAAAGCTTTTTAGTTTGAATCTATCCCAGTTGTTGATTCTTGCTTTTATTTCTTGTGCTATGGGAGTCCTGTTAAGGAAGTCTGATCCTAAGCCAACAAGTTGAAGATTTGGACCTACTTTTCTTCTATAAGATGCAGGGTCTCTGGTCTGATTCCGAGGTCCTTGATCCATTTTGAGTTGAGTTTTGTGTAGGGTGAGAGATAGGGGTTTAATTTCATTCTATTGCATATGGTTTTCCAGTTTTCCCAGCACCATCTGTTGAAGAGGCTATCTTTTCTCCATTGCATATTTTTGGCACCTTTGTCTAGTATGAGAAAATTGTATTTATTTGGGTTTGGGTCCATGTCCTCTATTCTGTACCATTGATCTACCTGTCTATTTTGGTACCAATACCATGCCGTTTTTGTTACTATTGCTTTGTAGTAGAGTTGAAGATCTGGTATTGCAATACCCCCTGCTTCGCTCTTGCTACTGAGGATTGCTTTAGCTATTCTGGGTTTTTTATTCTTCCAGATGAATTTCATAATTGCTTGCTCTATTTCTGCAAGGTACATCATTGGGATTTTAATTGGAATTGCATTGAATCTGTATAGCACTTTAGGTAGTATAGCCATTTTGACAATATTAATTCTGCCTATCCAGGAACATGGGAGATCTTTCCATCTTCTAAGGTTTTCTTGAATTTCTTTCTTTAGTGTTCTGTAGTTCTCATTGTAGAGGTCTTTCACCTCTTTTGTGAGATTGATTCCCAAGTATTTTATTTTTTTTGATGCTATTGTGAATGGGGTAGTTTTCCTAATTTCTCTTTCTGAAGATTCATCACTTATGTATAAAAATGCATTGGATTTATGAGCATTGATCTTGTAACCTGCTACTTTACTGAATTCACTTATGAGTTCTAAAAGTTTTCTGGTGGAATTTCCAGGTTCCTCTAAATATATAATCATGTCATCAGCGAACAGGGATAGTTTGAGTTCTTCTTTTCCTATTCGTATCCCTTCAATTTCTTTGGTTTGTCTGATTGCTCTGGCTAGAGTCTCAAGGACGATGTTGAATAGAAGTGGTGAAAGAGGGCATCCCTGCCTTGTTTCAGTTTTTAGGGGGAACGCTTTCAGTTTTTCACCATTTAGAATGATATTAGCCATGGGCTTAGAGTAGATTGCCTTTATAATGTTTAGGAATGTTCCCACTACTCCAATTTTTTCTAGTGTTTTGAGCATGAAGGGGTGCTGTATTTTATCGAATGCTTTCTCTGCGTCTATTGAAATAATCATGTGATTCTTAACTTTAAGTCTGTTGATATGGTGAATGACATTTATTGATTTCCGAATGTTGAACCAACCTTGCATCCCTGGGACAAAACCCACTTGATCGTGGTGCACTATCTTTTTAATATATATTTGTATGCGATTTGGTAAAATTTTGTTGAGAATTTTTGCGTCAATGTTCATTAAGGATATTGGTCTGAAATTTTCTTTCCTCGATGTGTCTCTGTCTGGTTTAGGTATCAGGGTGATATTGGCTTCATAGAATGAGTTTGGGAGGGTTTCCTCCTCTTCTATTTCAAGGAATAGTTTGAGGAGTATTGGAATGAGCTCTTCTTTAAAGGTTTTGTAGAACTCGGCTGAGAACCCATCTGGTCCTGGACTTTTCTTTGTTGGTAGGCTTTTGATGACCTCTTCTATTTCATTGCTTGAAATTGGTTTATTTAAATTGTGTATGTCCTCCTTGTTCAGTTTAGGTAATTCATATGTCTCTAGAAATTTGTTGATGTCTTCGAGGTTTTCTTTTTTGTTGGAGTATAGATTTTTGAAATAGCTTCTAATTATGTTTTGTATTTCACTCGTGTCTGTTGTGATGTTTCCTTGTTCATTCCGAATTTTAGTAATTTGAGTTTTCTCCCTCTTTCTCTTTGTTAGTGTGGCTAAGGGTTTATCAATTTTATTTATTTTTTCAAAGAACCAACTATTTATTTTGTTAATTTTTCCAATTGTTTCTTTTGTTTCGATTTCGTTGATTTCGGCTCTGATTTTAACTATTTCCTGTCTTCTACTACTTTTGGTATTGGTCAGCTCTTCTTTTTCTAGCGCTTTGAGCTGTAGTGTTAAGTCGTTTATTTGTTGATTTCTACTTCTTTTTTTGAATGCACCCCATGAAATATATCTTCCTCTAAGTACTGCTTTCATAGTGTCCCAGAGATTTTGATATGATGTGTCTTTGTTCTCGTTTGCTTCTAAGAATTTTTTTATTTCCCTCCTGATGTCTTCTGTTATCCATTCATCATATAATAGTGTATTATTTAGTCTCCAGGTATTGGAGAAGTTTCTGTTTTTTATTCTGTCATTTATTTCTAATTTCAATCCATTATGATCTGATAGAGTACAAGGTAGTATCTCTATCTTCTTGTATTTGCTAACAGTAGCCTTGTGGCATAAAATATGGTCTATTTTAGAGAAGGATCCATGTGCTGCTGAGAAGAAAGTGTATCCGTTCTTTGTTGGATGGTATATTCTATATGTGTCTGTTAAGTCTAAATTGCTGATTGTGTTGTTGAGATCTATAGTTTCTTTATTCAATTTTTGTTTGGACGATCTATCCAGTGGTGAGAGAGGTGTGTTAAAATCGCCTAGTATTATTGTGTTGTGGTCTATTTGATTTCTGGAATTGAGAAGGATTTGTTTGACGTACGTGGATGAGCCAATGTTCGGGGCATAGATATTTATGATTGTTATGTCTTGCTGATTTATGCTTCCCTTAAAGCAGCATGTAATGTCCTTCTTTATCCCTTCTGACTAGTTTTGGTTTGAAGTCCACATTATCTGAGATGAGGATGGATACTCCAGCTTTTTTGCTGTGTCCGTGTGCATGGTATGTTTTTCCCCATCCTTTCACCTTTAGTCTATGGGTGTCTCTTTCTATGAGATGAGTCTCTTGCAGGCAGCATATTGTTGGATTTTTCTTTTTAATCCAATCTGCCAGTCTGTGTCTTTTGATTGATGAATTCAGGCCATTAACATTCAGGGTTATTATTGTGATATGATTTGTATTCCCAGTCAATTGACTCATATTTGTTTTTGACATGATTTGGTTTCTCCTTTATTTGGCTATTCCTTTAGGCTATCGCCTCCTGTTGCTGATTTGCATCGTTGTTTTTCATCTCTTCCTCATGGAATATTTTGCTGAGAATGTTCTGTAATGCTGGCTTTCTTTTTGTAAATTCCTTTAGCTTTTGTTTATCATGGAAGGATCTTATTTCATCGTCAAATTTGAAGGTAAGTTTTGCTGGGTATAAGATTCTTGGTTGGCATCCATTTTCTTTCAGGGCTTGGTATATGTTGTTCCAGGCCCTTCTGGCTTTTAGGGTCTGGATTGAAAAATCTGCTGATATTCTTAATGGTTTCCTTCTGAATGTAATTTGATTCTTTTCTCTCGCGGCCTTTAAAATTCTGTCTTTATTTTGTATGTTAGGTATTTTCATAATAATGTGTCTTGGTGTGGGTCTGTTGTAATTTTGTATGTTTGGAGTTCTATAAGCCTCTTGTACTTGGTTTTCCATTTCATTCTTCAGATTTGGGAAATTTTCTGTTATTATTTCATTGAATAGATTGTTCATTCCTTTGGTTTGTTTCTCTAAGCCTTCCTCAATCCCAATAATTCTTAAATTTGGCCTTTTCATGATATTCCATAATTCTTGTAGATTCTGTTCATGATTTCTTACCATCTTTTCTGTTTGGCCAACTTTGCTCTCAAGATTAAATAATTTGTCTTCAATGTCTGAGGTTCTGTCTTCCAGGTGTTCTATCCTATTGGTTATGCTTTCTATGGAGTTTAACTTGGTTTATTGTTTCCTTCATTTCAAGGATTTCAGTTTGTTTTTTTTTCAGTATCTCTAACTCTTTATTGAAATGATCTCTTGCATCCCGTATTTGGTCTTTTAACTGTTGATTGGTGCGATCATGTAATGCCTGCATTTGCTCTTTCATCTCCTCCTTCAATGCCTGCATTTGCTCTTTCATCTCCTCATTAGCTTCTCTAATCGTTTTAATTACATACATTCTGAACTCCCTTTCTGACATTTCTTCTGCTGTGCTGTCATTGGGTTTTATTGATGTAGTATCTAGGTTTGTTTGGGACATTTTCTTCCCTTGTTTTCTCATATTGGTCAGTTGTCAGTGGGACCCTGAGATATTGCAGTTTTCCGCTATTGGCTTATAGTGTCCCGGTAGATTTCCAGTGTATCACCTCCCAGCCTTCAGTAGCCTGATGTCTTGGAGGAATCTGATAAAGCAGCGCATCCGAAGAAAACTGCCCCTAGCCCCCTACTGGTTCCACGATTTGGAACTGGCTCTGTGCTGAAATGCTCTCACTGTGGGCCTGCATCGTGCAGCTGGCCGTGTGGGAGGAGCCCACTGTCGGAGTGTGGAAGGCTACCTTGGGAAGACTCTAGCTGCCCTGCCCGGCTCCAATAAGCCACCTCTATCTGGGCCTGCCACCCGGGCCGAGCTTTACCCAGTGGGCAGACTCACCCGTGGCTCTATTTCAGTCCGAGTCTCTCAATGCCTCCCCTTCTTAACTCCTGGGTTCTGGAGCGACAGGGGGTGCTGTTCCCTCTAGGCCGCCATCTTGGATCACCTCATTTTGTATTAAAACCAACAATTCACAAGAGATCTAATTTCTCCATATATTCTCCAAATTCTGTTTGCTTTCTTTCATTCTCTTTCTTATATCAGACCTATTATTGACTGTAAATTTATCTCATTGTGATAAAAATATTTTTAAAAGTTAATTCAATAAAGTCTATTTTCTATGATGGAAATAAATGCTATTTTAACTTAAATAAATTAATTATTATTCCTAGATCCTCAGCAATTATATTAAAATATCCTTATTATCAACAGAATTCCATGTGTGGTTGTAAAAAATTTTCCCTGACTTCATACACTTTTAGTCTGGTAAACCCTAGTTACTCTTTTAAGTATGATTCCTAACTTCTATGCTCCTAAGGTATTAAAAGCATTTATCTTTTGTTGTGTAACTCCAATCACTGCATTATGTGTAAAACTTCAAATTTCTCTTACCCCAAGGAGCTTCACTGGCTGATCCAGTGTTGAAGCTGGATTTTTCTTTGTGTATCACTGCTCTATGCTGAATAATTTCTGATCCACTGTAGGCACGAAAAGGCATTTTCGTGTAAACTTTGTTTATATGACTTATTAGTAGTTTTGACTATGTCCAGTGGCAAAAGATAAACCTTCTCAAGGTTCAAAACTGGAGGGGAATAATTTGTGTTTAAAAATATGGCAATTTTAAACATGAATTGGCGAGTTTATATTCTGGAGACCAAAACTGAGAGTGAATTGTATCTTACCGAGGACACTAATTGTATGTGGAGGAAAGTAAAAGAAAATAATGGTCTGTGATTGGACTGACCAGGTGGATGGTATGTAAAAAATGTATCTAAAACAGGTAAGCAGATATGGGCACATAAACTAATAATTTATGATATTCTATATTTCACTATAACCCAAAGATTTAACATATAGTATTTTCCTTAACATAAAAGAGGTTTTGCTCCAAGAAAACTAATATGTTCAAACTAAACTTACATGAGTTTAAGACAGTAAGTTTCTTCACAAATGTAGCACTTTAAACTCAAAATATCTTAAAATTCTCCAAAACATGCTACTTTGGTTTTCAAAGCTATTTGAAAATTTCTCCTCATAATTAATTCTATATTTTTTCTCTCATTTGAATACTTGATAGTCTCTTGAGTCAGGTTTTCAGAATGAGGTAGTGTACTGAGCAATGCTTTTTATAAAAAAAAATCTTAAAATGGTCATTTTCTTTTCATTATGTTTTGTGTTCCAGGGAAACTGTAGATTATGAATGCACTTATGTCCCTTAACATTACAGTAAATTCATATTTAACTTGAGGAGTATCCCAAATTGTTTTGCCTCCTCAAACATAGCTAATGGAACTTAGAAGAGCATGTGAGTGTGACATCATAAGACTACTGAAACCACTAAAAATCTGACATAAATTTCTTGATAAAATGTTTGCACAATTCATCCAGACTATAAGCATGCATTAATAATCACCTTTTTGCACCATTGGCAAATTTCAAAGAATAAGATTGGTGGG
The DNA here is from genome assembly GCF_902686445.1 of Sciurus carolinensis. Lineage (NCBI taxonomy): Eukaryota > Metazoa > Chordata > Mammalia > Rodentia > Sciuridae > Sciurus > Sciurus carolinensis. Next base: position 56,974,363 of record NC_062217.1, on the reverse strand, counting down.
AATCATCAACCAGGACCTTAACATAAAACAAATGACACTCTCAAATTATACAATTGGAGGAAAATTAATGAAGAGATTTTTATTAAATGTATGATATTGGGATGCCATGTGATATAATGCAGTAGCCAATGGTAACCACCAGCAGCATATAGTAATATTGCCTGTGTCTTAAGAAGCAAGTAAAGGGCACAGTTATGTGAAACTGGGGAAAAGTATCAAAGATTACCTGGAAGAGCTATGACAAATTAAACATTGGTCTGAGGATTATAACACCAAAGTGGGTTTTAAATGGAGTACTCAGGAGTAAACTTATCAATCTTATCATATTTTATCTATATTTGAGCTGATGGGACTTTCCATTGACCAAATCTATGTGGATTTGAAAGAAAGGAGGTGGTATTAGGGCTGGGGTTGTAGCTCAGTGGTAGAGCGATATCTTGGCATGTATGAGGCACTGATTTTGGTTCTCAGCACCATGTATAAATAAATAAAATAAAGGTCCATTGACAGCTAAGAATAAATGAATAAATAAGGCAGAACTTAAAAATATATATTAGACCTGAAGACAGGGTACAATGGGACAAGAAGGTACCCAGTACATGAGTCTATTGCTCATAAAATCAACAAAAATTTCTAACTACATTGAAGGTATTTTACTTACTTAATTGAATATTAAATTATAAGACTATCTATGGAACCAAGGAAAATGCAAGAACACAAATTAAAGTTCTATTTTCAAAGTACTTACATTTCTTCCAGTATACACAGAAAATTTTGCAGCATGAAGAACATGGAAAAGCTTGACAGAATGTTTGTTGTCTATTAGATATCAAAAGTTTCACCCTATTTGAGTTTCTAACAAAATTTTTCTCTTCAACCATTTCTGCTGGATTTCAGAATGTAATTGGTGCAAAATATCTTTAAATTAAATTCTAATGCCCAATGTCTATTTTAAAAGTTTAAAGCAGTCTGAAAAAAAATTGAAGCATTTTGCTTTCAATATTGAGTCTAGGACCTTTCATTGTCAAATTAGAAGTTCATTCTCATTAGTTCACTGTGATTGATTGCTACATATACCAAGATGAATTTGCATTATCTTTTATTTCTCATCATTTTAGAAGTGGGAACATATTTACAATATTGTATAATTTGTTCTTATACTGTAATACTTTTTTCAAATAAGCATACATGCAATTTATAAAAATTCATGATATAATTGATTTGAAAATTAGATGTCATCATAATTATAATAAAACATACACTAGAAATAAATATTCTCTACTTTTTCCAAAGTGGAGCTAAAATAATGTTCATACAATGAAAAATAATTGAAACAATAAATTGAATATCTTATCATCTTAAAATGAGGACAACTGTTGGAAGCCCATCAACTTAATTTTGGAGCTGGCCAAGTACTACCTAGTTCCCTTTCTCTGACACATCATTCATGATCAGCTTCCTCTCTCAGATTCAAAGAAAATAGAAATTTATATCATCCCTAATTAGTACTTCAGTTGTTGTAATCTTTTTTCATTTATTTCTTTGTCTTCTAATCCCAAATGATATTTTGGAGGTTTATTTTTCATAATAGTTTAAAACTAGAAACCTTATTTAAATAATTCAGTATGTTTGAATTTTTTAAAGGATATCTTTTTAAACATATATTTTAAGTGTTACATGACCAAACTCAATAGGGAAAATATAAATGGCCCATGGCATATCTTTTCTAACTATACAGTTTATATATAAAAAAAGTGCTTCTTAACATGTGCTAAAGTGTGAATGAAAAAGTTAGGCCATAACCTGTAGTCATTGTCAAATTGTTTCCTTTTGGTAGTCATTTTAAAGGTGCTAATTGGAACTCTTGCTACACATGGCCTTGTCTCTATTGTACTCCAATTATATAATACTGCCATATTTTTCTATTATTCACATTTCCAATAATTCAATATGAGATTCAAAGTGAAAATCTACAGCATTTTTATTTTGCTGTTTCAACCTCTTCTATTTTAACACTTAGTTTCTTTCAAAGAATTGAATTAATGAGCAATGAGATTCTTGAAAATGTTGCTCTTGAGTTAAAGTATTATTACCATTCTTATCATATAAAATAAAGAATAAGAAACACTAAAATGTATTCCCCTACATTTCCTTCTGATATTTCTGTCTCTGTAGTATTGCACTATTTCTTCACACAATCATTTAAAAAACCTTGAGAGTAATGTTTTCTATATATACCTTCATATCCAATGATTTATTATTAACCATATTTTAAAGATAAATGCCCAGTTATTATTTTTAAGATAGATACCCCATATTTACTAAATACACATGATGTTGAAAGAATTTAAGGCATTCTAAATATTTAATCAATGATTTCAAAGCTGACTAAATTTCCTTAAATATTATAAATATCAGTATTAATTTAAGTATTTGATCTAGTACGAATTTCAAAAATTTTGGCCAAAAATACTGAGAAAATGTTTTGATCAGCTTTTTGTCACTGTGACCAAAAATACCTGATAAAAACAACTTAAAGGAAGAAAACTTTATTTGGAGCTCATGGTTTCAAAGTTTTAGCCCATGGTTGACTCTTGACTCCAGGCTTTGGGTTCAAGGTGAGACAGGGCATAATGGGCATCATGGTGAAAGGTATGGCAGAGGAAAGCTGTTCAGCACCTGAGAGAGAGAGAGAGCGAGAGAGAGAGAGAGAGAGAGAGAGAGAGAGGAGAGACAGCACTTAGCATTTAAGATGCCAGGAACAAAATGCAGCCCCCACAGTCACACTCCCAGAGGTCTACTTCCTCTATCCACATCCTAAAGTCTACAGTTATGATGCGTAGAGTTGTCCTTTCAAATTATTACTTCAAAAAGGTCAAGGGTTTTATTTCATATGTGGAAGGTAGAAAGGAAAAAGGAAAATGAATGGGGTGGGTGGGAATTTCATCAGAATCTAAGGGAGATCAGTAGAGGACAGGGACAAAGAGGAGGGAGGGTGGAAGTGCTAGAAGAGTGATATTGGCCAAATTATATTGCTATCTTATGTGCATGAAGGAACACGTAATCAAAAAATCCGATCATTATGTACAACTATAACGCACCAATACAAAATTGTAGAAAGAAGTTAGAAACTGTAGTACAACTTGAGAAGCTGAGGCAGGGGGATCTAGAGTTCAAAGACAGCCTCAGGAATTTAGTGAGGTCCTAGGCAACTCAGTGAGACCCTGTCTCAAAATAAAACAATAGAAAGGACTGGGATGTAGCTTAGTGGCTAAATGCCTCTGGGTACAATCTCCAGTACCAAAACAAAACAAAAGAAAATTTTGTAGAGAGAAAAAAAATATTAATTCATCAAATGAATCCACTGATTTGGTTATAGCTCTCATAGTGTCTACAAAATTTTCTTTTGTTTTGTTTTGGTACTGGAGATTGTACCCAGAGGCATTTAGCCACTAAGCTACATCCCAGTCCTTTCTATTGTTTTATTTTGAGACAGGGTCTCACTGAATTGCCTAGGACCTCACTAAATTCCTGAGGCTGTCTTTGAACTCTAGATCCCCCTGATATTCAAACCATAACACAAAAAATATGAAAACTGCACTAAAAATGAGTTAATATATGAATCAGTGCCTGAACACACATATATGCATATGTATACTTATTTTTTACTGCAGTCACACAGTATATCTCATATAGTTTGTGTGTAGAATGTCCTGCAATCCATATATATTCACAAAATGTAATCACACAGTACGCATTTGTTAGTGAGCTTTCCATCAGCATAACAAAATACATGACATAATTAACTCATTAAAAAAAGGAGTTTATTTTTGGCTCATAGTTTTAGAGGTTCCATTTCATGATTGGCTAGATACACTGTTTTTAGGCTTCTTGTAGAAGTGTTGGATGGCAATCCAGGCAAGTGTTTAATAGAGTAAACTCCTCACCTTATGGGCAGGAATCAAAAAAAGAGGCAGAATTTGAAGTTTCACAGTGTGCATAGAGCATTTTTCTGAGTGCTCTAAGGACTTTCCACCAGGCTACTCCTCCTAATGGATCCCCATAGCACCATGCAGGAGGTCAAGCCTTTAACTCACGGATTGGGGGACATTTAACATACAAACTATAGCAGTAATTTTTTTCACTTCTTATAATCACTTTTTCCTAAGTCATTTTATTGAGATCTCTCCATATTGTAGAATATATCAATCGTTTGAGGTTTTACATTGTGTACATAATCTATTGTATGACCATAGTAAAATTAATTTATCCATTACATTGTTGATGAATATTTATCCATTTCATTGTTGATAATGCTATTTCCAGCTTAAGACTATTAGGATATGTGTAGTTCGATATGATTTTAGTTGGTATTTGCTTGATAAATAGTGTGATCTCTTTTTTTTATTTTCCATCATGTTGGATATATAACTTTGTAAAATACCTGTCATGCCTATTACTCATCTTTAATAAGTTGTCTTCTCATTGTTCAATTTTCAAAATGCTATGATTAAAAGTATTTGTCAGTTACAATAATTGTAGTTTTTTGCGTTCTGTGAGTCTTCACCCTTCTAATAAGTAAATTTCTGAATTTGAATGCAATCTAATCTATCAATCATTTTCTTTCCATAATTATTTCTGTGTCCTTAAGGAACATTTTTATGCTCCAACATGACTAACACAGTTTACAATGATATCTTCCAGAAATTTTAATGCCCTCTCTTACAAAATTACATCAATAAACTGTATATATTTTTCTCTATTTATAATGTGATATAAACATTTGTTTACTAATGGATTAGTAAACCTAGATCTTCCCTGGAACTTGTTCATTTACTCTTTTATTTTTTGCTTACCTTCATTTATTGTTTCAACAGGTCTTTTTTAAGCCAATGTCCTTCACACAGGTTTTGATGTTGTTTAACCATGTATCATTCTCAGAAATGATGTGGTCATAATATCTCTATGTTAGTTTCTTATAACCCTTTGGATAATACATTATATATTAATCTAATATCTTTATATGGTTGGAAATTTCTGTTAAAATCATTTTCATCAGCTGAATCTATCATATATTCTCAAATTTAGGACATAAAGGTTGAAGTCGCCATATCCAGATACCCTTTAATTTGTATTTCATGAGAATGCTACCTCCCTGGAAAGCATATGGGTATTTTTCAGGGCTTAGTTTCCACAATGATTTGGGGTTGGGGTGTTGGGTGGTGAATGGTGGGTGTCTTTACTGGCACATGGTGGGCAAGGAACACACACACTAAATATCCTGAAGCACACAGCCTATTTCCACAAAACAGAAACTATTATCTCCATTGTTAATAGTGCCCTCTTTTGAAAAACACCAAGTTATTGCCTAAAGATGACACTATTGGATCTTATTTTCACCCTTTCCTGTTCTTGGTTATAGTTTTTATTAACTCGCATAGAGTTCTCTGTATCAGCCTTTGACATTCAGTTAGGTAGTAAGATATATCAGAATAGATAGTTACACATAATGTTTATACTTTTAAATCATACTTCAATCATATATGATGCATATTAAAATAGTTTATATTTCATACTTTTTCATTTTTTATTTTTATTCTTTGGTGCTTGAATTGAACCTAGGGGCACTTTATCACTAGCTACATCCCCTTCTAGGCCTCTTTGTTTTTTATTTTGAGATAAAGGCTCACAAAGGTGCTAAAAGTGTAGGTAAGTTTCTGAGGCTTGTCTAGAACTTATAATGCTTCTGTCTCGACTTCCCAAGTATCTAGAATGCACCACAGTACTGAGTAATTTTTTCCTACTTAATCAATATTATGGACACATTTTTTTCTTGATTAACCAGTTAAATAAATTTATTATTCCATCATTAATACTCAAATTTTCAGTTTTTACTAAACAGGGTTCCCTATAAATTATTTTCCTTGTCTTTCCAATTCCATTCCTGACTTTGGAATCATCATTATTCTTTGGAACAGGAAATATTTCATAATCTATTAATTTTTTCTTGCTTCAACATGGAATTATCTACTTTCCAAATATCTTTGCTTTTATCTAATAAAAATATGTTGAAGAGAAAAAGACGGATGTTAGTTTTCATATTAGATTGCACTTTGTGTCTGGAAGAATCTTTTCCTGATTGACCATGCTTCTGAGATGCTCAGGATCACAGGTTTAAATTATATTTATTTTCAGGTATGGTTCAGGAATATCTATCAGTTTTTTGACTTGACTTAAACTTTATCAAATTATTTTTTGAATATTTTATTTGTGTCTTGAATGTATTTGCAAAACACTAGGTCCATTTTTAAGTATTTAACTCCTTATTCTTACTAATTCATGTATTTATTTACTTATTTGGTGCAGAGTATTGAACTTAGGGGTTCCCAACCACTGAGCCACATCCCCAACCATTTAACATTTTTATTTGACCCAGGGTTACTTTGGGCCTTGCTATGTTGCTGAGGCTGGTTTAGAACTTGCAATCTTCCTACCTTAGCCTCCCAAGCTGCTGGGATTACAGGCGTGTGCCACTGCATCTGGCTCCCTCATTCATATATATATATATTTAAAATAAATTTTTAGTTGTCAATAGATCTTTATTCATTTCTATGCGGTATTGAGATTCAAACCCAGGGCCTCACACATGGTAGGCAAGTGCTGTACCACTGAGCCACAACCCCAGCCCCCTCATTCATATTTGAAGGCACTTTCTTCTCTACTATAATTACTACTTATCTTATTCTTTAGACACTTTAACATTTTAACATTAGAAATTACTTTCAAATCAACTTGCTTTTTAAATATGGAATTCTGTCTTTTAGGCTATATTGATTAAAGTATGCATATCTTCCTGAAACTGATTCAATTATTCTCTGAATAATATTCTTAAAAAGTATGACAATGTTAAAAAATCTACTAATTTTTTATGTATTTGATAGTCTTTATTTAAGAATTTGTAGACTAGGCTAACAATATGCTATTAGAGATAAAATGATGACACAAAGACATCTAGTTTCCACAATTCATGTTAAATAGTTCATGGGATATGGACATAATTTTGTATTATAGAAATAATATTTAGGAAGAGAGAATCTAAAAGGTAGAGATTAATTTATTTATTGTCACCATTGCAAGCATCGTTTTTTGAGTTTTAACTGGCTTTAAGAATATTTACTCATGTACATAAAATAGTCAATTGAGTTGTTATTTCGTTAGAGCTTAGACCTGAAAACATTTTTATGGTAGTCAATAAAATTTATCTACAATCTTAGGGAATAAATTATGTCTCAGGGATATTAAATTGGGTCAATGTTTTTGAAGACTATACTGGTAGAGAGTAGACTTTAAAATCCAGTACTCAACTTCTCAGTCCCTTTGTTAAATGATGACTGGTTTGGGTTTTTCTTTTTTTCTTAACTAAATGAAGGAACTTAAGTGTAAAAACAGGTTTTATTGGTACACATGACTGAATTCTGCTAGTTCAGAACACGATGTCAATATGGTGATAAATTAAGAACTAGACAACTGAAACAAAAAGTAATATGGTATCTTTCAAATAAACTAAAATGGTGAAATAAATTTTAATACAGTCAAGTTTAGAACTCCAAATTTTCTGGACTCTCACCAAAAATACAGCAAGGTCAAATACCCTGACTCAGTGCCTGAAAGTAAAGTCCAGAGTCCACTCACAACATATTTTCATAGAATAATACAAACATAATGCACAATGATTTTTGTATAAGAAAATATGCCAATAGTCTCATTTGGAGATTTACTTTAAATAAATAAAAAAGAATGCTTACATTAGACCTCACAAAAAAAACTTGTTATTAATTTATCTTCATTCCACTTGGAGTCTTTTTATGGTGATAGCATCTGTTTTCAAAACATTTATTACAAACTACATTAAAAAGAAGTATTTATGTATCTCTTTGTTTGGGATTACATGATAAAACTATATCACATTCTGCAAAAGATATATATAAGAGTTATAATTAATTATAATTTTTGATGCTTTTCTTTAGTGGCATTATTTCTTAAGGGCAAGGAAATGAATTAAGTGACTTCACTCGGTCTTTTCAAGATCTAAGATTCTATTATTTCTTTCACTTTACTAAGATGTTCATTTTCAGTATTTCCTAATTATCAGGGCAGTATTTTAACTAAAAATCCTTCCAGTTTATTAACCTACCACTTTTGAATTATCTGAAGTTAAATTATACATGGGAATGCATGGTATGGTTATATATTGTCTGGAAATCCTTCTCATTATATAACTCCAGAATTGATTGTTAAAGCCTGACAAGGATAATAAACATCCCTAATTACCAAGAAGCACTGTCTCCACAAGCTACTACTCTTTTTTTAAAGGCATTTATGTGCTTTTCCAGACAGATAGATTTGCTCTGCCTCTTAGCCTGACATAAATTATTTTTATATCAATCTTTCAGAAAAGAGGTTGTCCTCTGAGTGATAGCTATGGGGAATATAGTACCTCTGGGAAAAGAAAATTAATTTGTCTCATTATTTTCTATATCTGACTATTCCCTAAGCTGCAATACAGCTCAGAAACTTATAGTGGAAGTCTAAGCCCCAACAGTTAAGTTTCATGAGCAGATATCATTAAAGAGCAAAACTCCTTAAAATAAGGTTAGCTGTTGGGAATTGAAAGCAAAGAAAAAGAATAAAGGAATCCAACTAGGAGAGATATTTAATCCAGCTTCATTAGTTTTACTATGACACAATTATATCACCTTGTTATTTGACTAGAAATTGAAAAATATTAGACACCTCATTAGGGAAATAGAATGTACCTTTTAGGCAGGAGGAGGAACATTTTTCAACTCAAGAAGCAAAAAAGATCTCCACAAATTATATTATTATATAAACAAATTGCTTATTTTAAATTGAGCAGCATGCTTTCCTTAACACATTTATGTATTTTTTTTAATCATGTTAGCTTTTTCATGGGATAGTGTAATTCAACAGATGTGAATCTCTGAAAAAATAAGCTTAATAATTTTTTTTAAATGTTATAAAAATTAAACTTTGGAAAAAATATCCTTGCTACACTGACATTAATTGATTACTTCTATGGTTTTTATAAACATAAAATTACTTACTGAAAATAGATAAATATAAAAATATATTTGAGAAGATAATTTCTACTAAATAACTAATATATTTAAATTGTCAAGATTCCATATGTTGGGCTAAGGTATAAGTATTAAATAAGTATGATCAATTCTTTGAAAACCGTATACTAAAGAGCAGAGCAAAAGTAGTTTATTTTTTGTTTTAGTCAGCTTTTTTGCTGCTGGAACTAAAAGACTCAACCACAAACAATTGTAGAGGAGGAAAAGTATATATGAAGGTTCAGGATTTCAGAGGTCTTAGTCCATAGAAGGCTGGCTCCATTTCTTGAGACTCCAGGTGAGGCACAACATCATGGCGGAGAGTGTGGCAGAGAGAAGCAACTCACAAGGTAATCAAGAAAGGAGACTCCACTGTCAAGATACAAAATATATACTCCACAGTCATGCCCCAAATGAACCACTTCCTCCAGTCACACCCTACCTGCCTCTAGTTACCACCCAGTTAATCCCATCAGGAATCAATTTATTGATTAGGTTAAGGTTACAACCTAATCATTTCTCCTCCAACCCTTCTTGCATTGCCTCACCCATGAGTTTTTGGGGCATACCTCATATCCAAACCATAACATTTTTATAGAATAAAATTTTAATATTAGATGCAAATGTAAAACTAAAAGATAAAGGGGAAAATAATAGCTTTAAGTTTTCCATGATTAGTAAGAAAATATGCAAAACTGAGGTTTGTTTTGAATTAAAATCACCAAAATGAGTTTGCATTTTCAGATGGAATTTTTGTGGGAGAACGTGTGCAAATTATGAAATCCTTATCCAGGGTGGCATGTTCAAAGACTAACAAACACTCAGAAACCTATGATTAAAATGTTGATATTAGAAAAAGCATGAAATAATGGTGGATAAGAAGATAGAACAAAGGACATGAACTGATTTTTTATAAAAATTCTAGGAAATGAGAATCAAGTGAAGTACTTTAAAGGTCTATTCAACAATCTCATTTTCTTATTTGCAGTGACACTCTAAAAAATTAAGTATGAACAATAGAGATGGAAATGCAAAGTTATGAAAATTGAAACCAATTCAAGTTCCCCAATCCTTTGTACAAGAACATGTTCTTAGCATTTAGTGAGGTAATAATTGCCTTTGCTTTCTCTGCAAGTATGAGATTGTGTATGTCAGATTCTTCATGGCCTTATTATCCAAAAAATATTTGGGGATTATATGTTTAACCTCCCTGCCTTGTCATAGGTCATGAATTTTTTCCTCTAGCATTTTTGTGCAATGCTTAGTACATTATAGATACAAAATATAAATTTCTTGATTAGATGAATGAATGACAATGGAAAATGGTCCCTTCTAATAAGTATTTACAATTTGATCAAAGTAGTATGCTTCAGGATAATTTTAAAAGTAAAAGTATGAGAGGCATATCAGATGTTTCTCAAGTTTTTTTTTTTTTTTTTTTTTTAATAAAACAAATGGTGCCCCTCATTGAGAAATGTATTTTGAGTGAAATTGCTCTGGTAGACTACAGCATGAAAAACAGAGACTTCTGTGAGATCAAAAGAGAAAGCGAAGTGGGTGCAGTGGCCTACACCTGTAATCCCAGCAACTTCAGAAAATGAGTAAGTAGGATCACAAGTTCAAGGTTAACCTCATTAATTTAGTAAGGACCTAAGAAATTTAGTGAGACCCTGTCTCAAAATAAAATAAAAAATAATAATAAAAAATAAGAGAACTGGGGATACAGCTCAGTGATAAAGTCCCCTTGTGTTCAATCCCTAGTACCCAAGAAAGAGAGATAACACTAAAGGGGATTAATGATTCATGATCAGAGATTTAGAGAGTTTTAAGTTAAAAAAGATATTTAACAATGCTATAGATGTTTAAACAGTCAATTGTTTCAAATTAGAAATAGACTGAGTAAGGATCATTGGATTTTTGTAATCAGGTAATTTTAATGAGAAAAAAAGGTTTTCCAAACAACAGTGGGGAGAGGAAAACAAGTAGTGAAGGAAATATCAAGTACAGACCACCTGTTCTAGAAACTATGTTTTGAAACATGGAGCAAGGTATCAATCCACTCTTCTATTTTTGTAAATATTATAGCACATAAAGTATGGGTATTTTTACTGAATATTCCTAAAAAAGTTTTCAGATGGGAACAATGTTCATACTTACAGAGAAGAAAAGAAAATGCCAAGATGAAATTGTGACAGTATTTGGTACTGTTTTTCTTTGAGACCTAGATATGCCTCTGAAACCCTTCCCTGGAATTGTTCATCATATCTTATTATTAGGTATATCTTTCTAAGAGTGCTTTTTTCCTATGTGATATTTTCTCTTTCAGATTTTGTCACTTACAAATTAAAGAACTCTGACTAACAAATTACTGTCAGAAGGTATTTGGAACATTAGATCAATTTCCCAATGCCTTCCATAACCTTCCTGAAAATTGACTAAACAGCCTTGTTTAAAAATATGTACTAAAAGGAAGATCATATATTCTTCAGTCATCGTATTAATTTGGGAAACAATCTAATTTCTAAGAAAACAACCAATCAGTTCTTCACATTTTGTAAAAATCTACCTGATTCAACTATTCAGTTCCAAGTCCTAGGATCTCATGATAAACTAACTTATCTAGAACATTTATTATGCCATGTAGTATTCTAAGTTATGCACATGACAATTATATAATCTTTACAACAACTTTATGACACACATATTATATGCATTTACAAACATGAATTTTTAGGCACAGAGAAGTTATATAAATGGTCCAAATTCTACCAATTGATCACTTGTAGATTGAGTGTTCAAATATGTGGAAATAGTTCCAGAACTCACTGCTAACAATTATTCTATGTGATATTTTCATATATACTATTATTATTCATCAAAATATCACATGAAGTCTAATTCCTTATGGCCTGTAGTATTTTTAAAACGTGTGAAAAGACTTGATATAAAAATGGTGGAATAAACAAAAGAAAGAACAGTATATATAATTTTTTATTTGCTTTGTGTTTTGTAATTATCTCCATGTAATTAGGAAGCACTCTAAGCAAACCCAGGTAAAATTGTTCAGTAAATTTGTTAAATTAATTGTTCTTTTCCTTAGTATAGAAATTCTGGACAAACAATAATCACCCTTCTCTATGTTTCCTTCTAATCTTATTCAAATGCTTCCTATCATTACTGTCAAATTTCTCTTTCCCTGAAAGGTTTTTTCACAGACAGCTTTCAATTCTATAACATAAGTGAACATCTGTAAATATATATCACATACTTTCATATTTCTTTGTGCACATTCTGATGTCATTTGTAGATTGTGAATAATCTGTTAGACAATATAAAACATAAGATAAAACTTTAGAAAGATTAACTGCATGCTTTTAAATGTATTTCAGTGAAGATTGAATAGAATGAAAGAATCTAAACAAGATAGGTAAGAAGATGAATTAAATGAGGAAAATCAATGTCAAATGTTCTCGTGCCATCAAGAGTCAGGAGAGAAGTGATTGATCTAGAGCTTGAAGTAATTACGATGCCATTACTTACCAATAGGAATGAGGATTCAATACTGGGGAGAATTTTAGAGTCCTGTCCTTGAAGTTAGAATATAATGACTAGAACACAATAGTACTCAATTAGCTGCTTACTTTCTATAAATTACTTCTTTTCTTCTAAGTAGAAGAGAGTCTATAATCAATCTTCTGCTTAGTTTCTTATACTACTTCAGAGGTAAATTCATTGTTCTGAAATTACTGATTTTAACATATACAATAAATAACAGTACAGAAAAAAATTAAAAATAGTATTAATAAAGAAGACTACAATTTATATTTTGTTTCAGATTAAATTTTTAAGTGGCTTAGGATGTGTCTAAATTCAATTAACATATTGTTAATGAAGGTGTTTTTAATTATTTTTCAGGATGAAAAATGCTGTATTATTTTTATATAGAAGAACTACTTCATCTTATATATTCTTCTATAAATGATTAATCCACTTTAATTCAAGTTAAAGTATCAATTCTGTACTTTAAAAAATTACTAAATTATTCTAGTTAGACTGAAATTTTTCTATATTCTATTTTTTTTCTGTTTTGCCTTTTTTTTTCATCTATGTAGGAAAAAATGTTATAACTTTTGAGAATGGGGGAATCACAGCTAATTTATGGGTTTGTAGAGTAAACTCATGAGTTGGCAGAGTTATGGTTTACATTTAAGAACATTTCAGAAGCTTCATTGGTACTTTGCCTGATGCCTGCATCCTTTCAATGAATCAACATGGTCTTACAATACATCACTGGACATCAGGCACATGGAAAAGTACTTTTTCATAAGTGTTCTAAAGGACATTCTTCACTAAGCTGGTGTAAATTATTTGTTGAGAGATACTCATATAGTCCTATGCACAATTGTTCTAATTACATTTAAGAAAAAAATACAGAGGGTTCAAAACAGATCTTCCTTAAGTTGTATTATAGTCTAGGAGAAATTTAAGTAATTGGTATGTATTATAGCCTAGGAGAAATTTAAGTCATTTTGTATGACTCACTCATTTATGAGCAACTACTATATGCAGAGAAATAATTCACTAAGCACTCTCTCAAACACCATGAATGATTGATAAAGAACATTAAAATGTGTTCTAGTCTATTCTGAGATGTTCAGGAAAAGATCAAAAGCTGTTCAATTTGGCACCTATAGAATAAACAAGAGTCGAGAGAAAGGTGATTTGCAGAGGATATTACAAAACTGCAGACAAAGGTACCAGTAGAGACAACATTCAGATAAATAGTAGGCTATACATGTCATTAAGAGTGACTGAGTGACACCACTTACAATTTGATACTAATAGATGACAATCATGGCCCCTTAAATGCTAGAGAACAATATTCAAGATAGAAATTTTAGTTTAATTAGCCATAAATGTACTATATTAAAGCTCTTCTTGTGTTTTTATATCTTTGGGTATCAAGTAGGGAATTTGTAAAGCTCTATTAAAATACTATCATCCACATAATTACTAAATACCAGTGGCAGTAGAAAGTAAATTTGTTCACTGAGGATAAGGATTTTCTTTTAATAATACCTTTCCAGAGTTTATTTTTCAAGGTTTAATAGAAACCAAGACATTTGTGAGCTGAGGCAAAAAATAAATTACATTTCCTAAGTTTTGTTGAAGAAGAAGGCAAGAGGGAAGCATGTTTTCAAATATTTTATATTAGATTTCTTGCTGTATAAAAATGAATAAATAGCTCAATATTGAATTAATTAATTGTAGAAATTTGATTTTAAATCCCAAACTGCATAGCATAATATTCTGGCTGGAGATATTTTTTCATTCATTTTAGAAAAGAAATCTAACTATTTTATCACATTTGGGATTTGGACATTATAAATAAAGTGGATTTTTCTCATATTCTCTGGTTTCATGGGTCAATAATGTTATCCTTTACCCTTTAAAAATAATCTCTGTTGTAATAACAACCACCTTATGGAGAAGATTATGTAGGGTGTTGATGAAGGAAATGAAGTATGGGGATTTAAAATTGACAATTTCCTGACATTGTGAATTAATAGTATTCACAAAATTCAGACAGGGTTTAGAAGTGAGGCAGTCTTTGTGTGGAGTAACTTTTGTAACAATGACAGGCAGATATTTCATTTAGAAAAATATAAACTCAATATTCTGAATATGATTACAATAAAGATTTTAGCACTAACAGTGAAGAACAGGCAAGATGCACGGTTAGATGAGGAATGTATTGTTATCATGTTGGTTTTGATATTGAGTTTTTACATTTGAGAAATGTATTTTTTAATTTTTTTTGTTGTAGGTGGACACAATACCTTTATTTACTTATTCTTATGTGATGCTGAGGTTTGAACCCAGTGCCTCACCTGTGCTAGACAAGCACTCTGCCACTGAGCTACAACCTCTGAGAAATGTATTTTTGAATTGCATAAAGTTTGGACCAAAATAAGTGTACCATTTGGGAGAGTGAGACATAAGACAAATAAAAATTCCCATGTTGGTCATTATTACATTTCAACCATATTAAAGGACGAATGTGTAGGGGCCCAAATTTTGCAATCAGGATGCCTAGATTTGATCCCAGGATCTACCACTTCCTAGTAATATCATATGGACCAAGTTACCAAACCTTTGCATGTTCTACTTTTCCATCTGTAAAATGGAGCTACATTTATCACATGAGGGATGGACATGGAGGAATAAATTAAAGTAAAAGAAAGATTATAGAGACAAGACCATTCCCAGAGTGTAGTGGCTTAAGAAAAAGAAAAGATATAAGAAAGAGGAGATCATGTGAACAATAAAAGATATAATCAGGTTAAGGAGAACAAAACATATAGGGTGAAAGAAACTATAAGAAAAATTCAACCAAATTAGAATGGAATTAGATTTTTGACTTTCTAAATTACCAAGTAAACATTTCTGAAGTTATTTAGGTTCCCCTAAATAGTGGTAAACAACATATGAACCACTCAGTTTTATTCAAACTGAATTAATCATTGCAATAAATAGGATACTGAACAACAAATATTAAATGTTGTCAAACATACCTAACTTTATAAACATTGTGTATATCTTTTAGTCCATATGAGGGGATATGTCACACCATCAGAATACACTGTTTCAAGATTAGCCATTTATTTTTTAAACACACAGAGGTTCTTTACAGAGAAAATGTGTTTTAATTCCAAGGTAGGTAAAGTACACATTCCATAAAATACACCATAGGAAATTAGAGAAAAGGAAAGTATCTTTGCAGAAGTTTCCTTAAGTTTAAAGTCAAATTTTACTCTCTGCTATATAAATAGCAGCCATCTCCTTGCACTACAAACCTGTCACATCTCATAAACTTGGCTGAGTGAATTGAGTAGATGGGAAACCTCCAAGGAAACATCAGTTACTGCAGTAAGTGGGATCAGTGATTCAGGAGAGTTCACTCGTAAATACTTTTCCAAAGCCCTAACTTTGTGCTGGTAGGAATCCGGATACCGAAGGTGCTATTAAATGAGTTTCTGCCTCTATTTTAGTACTTAAAGCTGTTCTGAGATATTTCTCAATATAACTATAAAAATAATAGTTTTCTGGCTAAATTCCAGTCCGAAAATAAATAAATAAAAATCACATACAACCAACCACTCTAAATCCTCCCTGAACTTAAAAGTGGATACAAACTTTTAAGGGTTCTTTCTGTTAATGCTTGCCAGTAATTCATCCATGTCTCTGACTCTGGAGTAAGCAAGCAAGATGTTTAACTACATGGTGATAGTGTACTTACAAAAATGTCTACAGAATTTGGAACACACACAAGTTCTCATTCCAGACCTCCAAATAAACATGTAAAAGGGAAAATGAACCAATGTAGAATTTATGATGATGATTCTCTATCTGTGCAGGTGTAAAACACAAGGAAGCCAAGAAAAACAGCAATGATCAGATGATAGGCATTAACCCAAGAAAAACACATGTTAATGAGCACATTTTAAAGTCAGGTTCAAAAACCTATTTGAGATCAGGGCAAGACAAGTAACTGAAAAGTGTAAAAAAAAAAAAAAAAGAGCCAGCTGTAGGTAAATAAATAGTGGTTAGTGGAACCAAAGAGCCTAATAAATTATGCCCAGCTAGTAAAATTCATATTCATGCTATTTATGCTATTTTTAACATTTTACTGGTCAAACAAAACAAGTTTGTAGCTGATGATGGCTCAAAAGCCAGCAGTTCAAAACCCTCACTTTCGTAAGTTCTAAGTAAATCTGTAAATTTTCTCTTCTTTCTTGTTTCTTTCCATGCCTTTTCATTCCATGTCCCTGTATAAGCTCTTCTAATCACAGTAATGATAACTTACTTTTCCTATATGCCAGCCACCAACTTAATATTTTCAATGAGACCATGAGGTTACTCATTTTTCTTCCATTTTCCATTTAAGGAAATGAGCAATAAGCCATCCAAAATCAAATAGTCAGTAAGTGGTGTATGGCCGTGATTATCTCTTGATATAATTAAATGACTGCATATTTATTTTGCTGTCATAAAAGGAGCCATTGTGCCTATAATGATGACAAGGATCCTGGAATCTCTTCTAAACATAGTACAAAGGCTAAGTAAATAAATAAATAAACAAACAAAACAAAAAGAAGAGGGAAAGGAAAGGGTACATATTATTGAGAAATAATGACATAGTTTTGAATTCAAACAGAGCTGGACTCTATTTGCCAGTTGGGTGGTTTCTCCAAAGTTCCTTACATATTTTAAACCTAAGCTTTCTTATCAGGGTATAAGATCCCTTTATTAGTTTTCTTTCAACAATTGTATTTTCAAAATAATGATGATCTCTTGATGTTGTCCATGAAGAGATATAAAATCTGGTTTATTATGTACACAGCAAAATGACAGGAATTTCTGTAGAAGTTTCTGTGAAACTTCAGCATAGAGAATGCTCAGTAGACATCCACCTGTCAGGTCACAAAGATGCCTGGTGTCTCAGATCATCAGAATTGCATTTGTGATTCTTGGTTGCTTGCACTGGAAGACAGAAGAGCTTTTTCTTATGAGCTTGGTTCTTTTCTGTGTTATTAAGTGTCTCTACTCAACTCTAATCACAATAAGGCAAAGCTATCAGAGCTTCTCAGTAAAAATTCCATTCTGTATATGGTAAGTTGAACTCTAGGTTTCTCTTTGGCTGAGACCCCAGGGTCTTCGTTCATGGCGACCATCCCATATTAGTGGCATATGTAGTGCCACCATGCTCTTTCAATATCTATCTATATAAGAGCAAATATACCCCAGTGGAATCTATATCCTCTTCTTGTCATTTCTGTATAGAGAATACACATTCTTTCTATTCTTGTCATAAACATATGTTGGTCCAACAGACCATGCTTACACTTTTGAATCATAAACTATCTACTGATATTTTTGAGAAGTTATAGGAATAAAAACATTAGGAATATGGAATTCCACAGAAGTAAAAGTACATTTTCATTATGATATGATTATTGGCTACCATTGCTAATAATGAATAAAATAATTTCCTACAGTAACAAAAACAAAACAAAATAGTCTTTAGTAAATCATCCTACCAGCCCAGATAATGACTCAATAGATTTAAGCAATAAAACTACAGTGATAGAGTATATTTCATATATTTGAGAAGTTAATTAAATGATCTATTAGTGTAACATATTTAGAATACTTTATATATCATGATGGTACTTGATAAATGACAGTTACATTCCATCTAACATGGTTTCAAAAACGAAGAAAATGATCAGGAAATAAATTTTATGAAGAAAGAAAGTAAAAGATAAATTTTCAATTAAACAATTTTGTAAGAATAATAATTCTCCATCTTTTTCTTATCCTAAAAATGTGGCCAATTTATTGAGAAGCATTTTAGAAACACAAGTTTAAATTTAGATATATATGTGTTTTGAACTCTTGCTTTGCCTTTTATAAACTATGTACCTTTGAGCAATTTCCTCAAGTTTTACTTGGTTGTGAAATAAGAATAGTGAAGAACATTACAGATGGTAGTTTTTATTGGTACCTAGTTGGATAATATATATTTAAAGAAAGACCTTATACTTTGCCTAGCTTATAGTAAATGATCATCAACATTTAGGTGCTTCCTCTTCCTTCTTTTCTTCTCTAGCTCCCCCTCTTCTTTGAACTTACCCATCTTCTCTCTCTCTCCTCTTCCCTTTCCTCCACCCTTTCTCTTCATTTACTTCCCTTTCTCTTCTTAATATTTTCCCTCTCCTCCTTGTTCTTCTTCTGACTCTTCTACTTTCTCCTTTTTAATTCTATTGATTCTGTACTGTAATGAAACTAGACATAAGCACTGTTAGTATCATTGTTACTATATTTGAAGAGAAAAAGTGTTATCTTGTTGAGTAAAATTTATTCTTATGATATTCATGCATTGAAATGTCTGTAACAGGAAGATTCATTTTATCTTGCAGACAGTAAGACTTCCTTGAAATTTAATAAGTTCCAAAAATCAAACTTTCCTCTAATAGTATTTGAGAACTAATGTTTCAGACAAAAATTTGTTTCAGAATATTTTGATGGTGATGATAGTGGTGTTAATGCTGATGAAGATGCTGGTTGTGGTGATGGTGGTATGACAGTGATGGGAATTCAGGGATACTGTAATGATTTCTTTGACTAAATCCTGGATTTGATATAAAAATCATTGAGTCAAATTGGTATTCTCTCTTTTGCCCAAATGATTCGTGTCATTGCTTGAGAAAGTATAGTATGTAATTAATAATTGCATGTGGTTTACAACTTCACTGTGCCTCAATTAGAAAGGAGAAATACATTCACTTTTCTAGACCTTGTAGATAACTGATTGCAGAAATTGACAGCTCAAAATCACAGAGTTTTTGCAACTGCAAATGTATCATGATTTATCTTATATGACCCCTGGAAAATAGAACATGATGACACAAGTGGTATAGTAAAAATTATACTTTGAATTAAATATTTCATTATATACTAAAGGCAGTGTCTAGAATCATATAATGTAAAATGATAAAGAAATGTAGTTGTAGTAATATTCTTATTCTTACCTGAAACTGTTCTCTGTGAAAGAGCTGGGGATCATCTTCACCATCTCCCAAATTGATACCCCTGATATTCTCTCTTAAAAAACTACAACATAGAGGTTATACAAGATGATCAAATCTGAAGATTTGCTTTTTTTCTCCAGAGGCTGCACAATAAAAAATAAGAACAAAGATAACATGGAGGAGGAATGTACTTATGAATTCAAATGCAAATATCACCTCCTACCAAGCCTGAATATACATATTTATAATGCAAGATTAACCAAACAAATATCATAATAAAAGGAAACAAATTTTCAGCAAGTATTAGAAAGAAAATGTAACTATGAAAAATATGCCAATACATATATGCTAATACATATATAAACTAAGTGTAAAACACAATGATATAAAAATATAAATTGATATAACTGACTCAAGAAGAAAAGAAAATGAATGAACCTAAAATCATTAAGTGGATAGACTTAAAAATTGAGATTCTATCTTCAAAGAAACACTCAGGAGTTTTAAGGAATGTCCTAATAGACATTCAATAAAGCAATAAATGCAATCTTACCTCATTCTTCTAGGACTTAGGGGAGGAAGCACTATCCAGTTAATTTTATGAATATATTAAAAATCTACTTCCAAAAGCATTTGAAAATTTATGTCTTGAAGTAGTTTGGGATTAAGGGACAAAGATCTATTCTCAAAGTCAAAAAGGGGTTTAGGAGCAAAGGGCCAAAGTTTGAATTTGGGATCTATTACTTACTAAGTGATATTGAAGAAATACTTTTTCTATATTCACTGTATTTGTCATTATATTTCAGTGGATTTAAGTAAGTCTGTTTAATAAAGATTTTATTCAGCATGTAATATATTATTATTACATATTTATTGCAATTATTAAAAGAATAATAAGAATAAAGAGATTTTTCATGACAGGGACAAGCCAAGAAGTATAGAATACAGGGATTTCCAATGGACCTAAAGAATGAAAAGTCTGAGGGCTGGTGGTATAGATCAGTGGTAGAATGTATACTTAGTATAATGAAGGCCTTGGGTTCAATTCCTAGAACCCCCTCGAAAAATAAAAAGGATAAAATGTTCAAAAGATCTATGAGAAAAAACAACTTGAAATTTGCTTTTGTCAAAGATCTTAGAAGATGCAAAAGCCATTTGAACCTTGGAGACCCATAGTGAGTACAGTAAAAATAAATTTCATACTACTAAAGAAAAAATTAGCAAGATTTGAAGAAGACTGAGAATATTTCAGCATTCAAAAAATGAAATTATTTTATATAGGTCAATGACATGAAAATATCATGCTGGACACCAGTTATGAGGTACAGATAGTCCGAATTCAGTAAATGCAGAGTTCTCTATGATTATTCAGGTGGACATAGAAGTCATTTCAGAAAATAATTCTTACCCACTATGATTAAAACTTACAATGTTATAGGATAAATTAAAATATGAAGAATTCATTTTGATGCAATGCTATATTTATAAATAACTGAGTAAAATTATTTATAGGACAGAAAAATAAAGATAAAATCGTTAAAGAAATCTTGACTAACTGAAGTATAGACTGCTGAGTTGACAAACAAAAAGAAATTATCAAGTGGCTGAGAGCACATTATTCTAAACTGAAAACTTCATAATGAAGAATACAGGGATAAAACTCAAGTAAAATTATTAATTTCATAGACAAGTATATTTACAGATTTGTTTATATATTATACTTATGTTTATATATAGTATATATTTTTGCATAATTTGACCACTAGATATTACATATTAAAATAATTATAATTATTTTCAGTGAATTTTAAAAAGCTTTGTTGAAAATCTATATTAATTTTTCCTAATATTTTTAAATAGAGCAGCATTTATTATTGCAACTGGAATTTCTGTCAACAGTATTTAGGACACAATTAATGTCCCTCTGTCAATCTCAAGAATTCAAGTACTCTAGCTTTGAGACTGATGAAAAGAATATGTTAAAGTTCAGTCTACTTCTCATTCAAGACTTTCAATCCCACCCGACTGTGGTAAGAAATCATTCCTATACTCCTCAGTGGAAATGGGTAAAACCTAACTCCAACCTATCTTGATGGATTATCTATGCAAAACAGTTGCTGACAAATAAGAAGAGTTGGTCTTGATGAGTTATGTGAATGGAATAATTGAAGAGATCTGCCTTCTAAGAGTTATACCCTGTGGGAAAATTTCAGAGCCCTTCAATTTGGTAATCTCATTTCTCTGTCACTCTCAGACATAACAGGGTATATATTTATAAATTGGCAAACCTGCAATTCTTTATGCTAAGACACCACTTGCAAGACACATGGGATTCAGGAAGGTAAGAGCCAGAGTTTATAGCAGTAGATTATTTGGCTACTAGAAGAGTTTTCTCTGAACTGTTAAGCTTCTCCCAGGGATATGGCAAAATCTTTGGTGCTCTGATGTATTTGTGAATATCAAAGTAGAATCATCTTGGCAAAAAGCAAATCCTTCAACTTCTTGTTTATTCAAGTGCTACTGACATCTAGGCTCGGCTGGAAGCAAAAGTTCTTGCCAGGACTTAACTCACATCAAGCATACAAACACCTTCCAGGACTGATGAGGAATCATTCATTGTTTTATTTTTAAATGTATTTCTTCTCTTTCACCAATGGGGATTTGTCTACTACTTCTATTTTCTAGGAAAGGAAATTCTTTGGAGCATCCTATCGTGCTCAAGAAGGAAATCTTTAGAGATCACTAAGTGATTTTTTTTCTCTCCTTGCTATGATATTATAGAATAAAATATAGGATATGTGATTCTGTTAGTGCTTTTTGTCACTGTCACTAAAATACTTGACAAGAACAGCTTAGATAAGAAAGATTTATTTGACTCATGTTCTGATGTCCACTCTATGGTCAGTAGGCTCCAAGGCTGAAATGACATGTAGAAAGGCATGGTGGAGGAAAATTTCTCAGCTCATAGAAGTCAGGAAGGAGAGACAGAGAAAGAGGGTCTGAGGACAGTAACCTCAGGTCCATACCCTCACTGCTCATTGACCTACTTCCTTCAGCCATACTCTACCTGTCTATAGTTTTCACCACCTCCAAGTAAGTCCATTCAAATTATTAATCCATCGAATGGATTCACCTACTGATGAGGTCAAAGTCCTCATGATCCAACCATTTCACCTCTGAACATTACTGCATTGCCTAACACATTCAAGATTCAAACTATCACAGTGATTGAAGAGGATAGGCAATAACAACTAAAAAGCAGGTACTTCTTCAGGATTATCCTGGAGCACTTAGAAAGTCCAATGTACAGAACAGACCATGATTAACAAATATAAACACCTCCAGAGCTTTACATGGTGAAAGACGGGATGTGTCTTTTTTACTACTTCTTGAATCCTGAGAACAATTGCTTTCAGAAATCAATAAAGGGAATTTTAGTTGTGCTTTTATATTATGCATTTTAATATTACTAAGGAATATTTTATCATAGACATAGAATTATAGAAAACTTAAAGTTGATAACTCATGATATATGCCTTAATTATTTCATTGTAAAAGAATGTTACTTTGAGAATATGAATAAGTATAAATATACAGTAGAGGTCCTAATTTGAGCCTAAAAATGTCATTTCCATCATATCTGAATATGTTTGTGTTATGATTTAGATGTGGTGTCCTCCAAAATCTCACATGTGAGACAATGCAAGAAGGTACAGAGGAGAAATGATTGGGTTATAGCCTTAATCTAATCGGTGAATTAATACCTAATGGGATTAACTGAGTGGTAACTGGAGGCAGGTGGCATGTGGCTGGAGGAAATGGTTCATTGTGGGTATGGGGTACATATGTCTAGAGAGTGAAGTTTCTCTCTTTGCTTCCTGGTCACCACGTGAGCTGCTTCGCTCTGCCACACTCCTCTGCCATGATATTTTGCCTTACCTTGAACCCTGAGTAATGGAGAAGACTTTCTATGGACTAAGACCTTAAACTGTGAACCCCCAGATAAACTTTTCATCCTCTACAGTTGTTCTGATCAGATTATATTTACATAATTTTATTTCATGAAGTGTTTAAACATCATGACAGATTCCAAACCTATCCAAAAACAAAGAGGACAGTAGGATAAATCTCCCTGAAATTTTACCCCAGTTTCAACAATTATCAACATGGTCAATCTTCTTCCAAGTATAGGATTTTTCTCCTGCAATATCTGATAACCTGATTTAAGGGACTTCCAAATGATTTGTTTTCAATTTTCACAAAGTAATTATATTACTTTGTGCCTGGGCTAGCAGCATTTTGCATTGTGACATTGCTATACATACATAGCATTTTATCAAAGTACAAATGGTAAAACCAGAATAATGTAAGCAATTGCTTATACAAAGGTAAATAGACATTGTAATGTTTTATTCTTGAATCATTTTTTCTGCATCTGCATAGTAAGTTGCAATTACATGTCAGTATGTTACTGGTCTATAGAACAGACTTTGAACAATGAGATATGACAACTACCTATGAGAGAGAGCTAACATGTAAATATGAATATCAAATGCTGATTTGCATGAGAACTTTTGTGCATATTTCTGGGGGAAAATATAGACAGGCAAAATTTGGTATGAATCCTGTTTTCCCAATATGCTCCTACCCTCCCCCTGCCCCACTTTCCCAGTCTCAAAATTGGTGTCTGAGTTTTATGGACAATAGATACTATAAGATATAGAAATTTTTGTATGAGTTGTTCTGAGATATGAGAGCATAAATTCACCATATTTTTCATATCAATATGTTTTATAAATACTATTGAAATGTATTTTCAAGACATAAAATTCAATTATTATGAGTGTAAAAGTCCATGCTTTTAAGTTAATTTATAGAGTAATACAACCCCAACACAATCTAGTTTTAGCACATTTCTATCACACAAAATATTCTGTGCTTTTTTTTTCAGTTAATCCCACTTATATTTGCAACCCCAGGAAACCACCAATCAATTTTGTGTCTCTATAGACTTGCTTTTCTGGATAATTCATAAAATATGAAATGCTATATATGGTCATTTGCATCAAACTTTTTTCACTTAGCATAAATTTGAACTTCATCCATGCTGTTCCATGTATCAGAAATATAGTTCTTCTTGGTGCTCAGTATTATTCTATTTTATGCATATATCATTTTTAAATTCAGTTGGTTAACATTTATTTCCAGCTTTTAATGTTATGAATAATGCTGCTAAAAGTTTGTTCATGTCTTTCTGAAGACATGTTTTCATTTCTACTCATAGGAGAAGAATTTCAGGGTCATATATAAGTTTAGTTTACTTACTTGAGAAACTTCCAAACTGTTTCCCCAGGTAAATTTGACATATCACTTTCTTGCCAGCATTTAATGATTGATCTGATTTCTTCATTCTTTCCAATATTTTGTAGTGACCATCTTTTAACAGTGTACACTCTACTGGGTATGCCGTGATATCTCACTGAGGTTTTAAATTACTTCCATAGTGATTAGTAATATGAAACATCATTTCATGTTCCTGTCTCCTATTCATATATGATCTTTATGACTTGCATAGGAATATCTATACAAATATTTTATCCATTTTGATTGAACTTCTCTGATTTTATTTAAGCATTCTATGATTTTTGATAATGTGAATTATATTGCTTTATTTCATTTATGTGAATTATTTTGGGGGGAGACATTTGAGTCAAACAACATAGCTAAAAGAACAAGTAGAGGAGGGAATTTATCACAATAATTCAGATAATGTGGGTTTGGAAACTGCTGATAAAATTTGCATCAGGGCTAGAAGCAATTTTGTCATGAAATAGTTTCCTGCCTAGTTTCTTTGGCAGGAAATATCAATGAAAGAATTATAGGTATTAAAAAGATTGAAGAGTATGCATGATTCTATTTCCTAGGGTCTCTGAAAGATATTTGGACCAGGGACTGAGTTCCTAACTTAGACAATGGGAGAAAGTCCTAGGATACACATTTTTTTTAACATTAATATCATTATGCTGTTCCCAGGTTCTAAAAATTAATAGAAATAAATAAAATTCATATAATAAAAGTGACTTAAATGCATTATAAGAAAAGAAAAATAAAAAAGCTTGAAAGGGGATGTCTCAGAATTAAAAAGAACATAAATTATTTTTGGTATAAGCAAATAAAATGTTAGAATGGATAAATAATGCCTACTTAAATTAGAAGAATCAAAATTAATTATTTTTACAAATTTAAAAGACTAAGTTTGGAATATATGTTTAAGATAATGTTAAAAAGGGTTTCTGTGCTAGAGTACTTCAAGTTATACATATAGGCTCATTTCTCAGGAGATGTTTTAGTTGACTCAGGAAGAGAATTTTCATTTTTCCACCAAAGTTACATGATCAATAAAATCTATACAGTTTTAGCATATTAAAAGGGGAAACATATTAACAAGAAACACTGGACTCACATCACTGACCTACTGAAATTTGTTGAGATAATCAGACATCCTAGGAAGAAACCATTTGCTCTCCTTGTCTAAATACATCACGGGCAGAAAATTTGGATACCTTCACTACAAAAGTATCTAAGTAATTGTATCCATTATCTAAGAAAGGAAACAAGTTTATAAAATAGAGCACTAGTCTCCAGGATTTACAAAGAACTCAAAAAACTTAACACCAAAAATACAAATAACCCAATCAATAAATGGGCTAAGGAACTCAGCAGACACTTCACAGAAGATGTACAATTAACCAACAAATATATGAAAAAGTTTTCAATATTGCTAGTAATTAGAGAAATGCAAATCAAAACTACTCTAAGATTTCATCTCACTCCAGTCAGAAAGGCAATTATCAAGAATACAATTATCAAGAATAGGTGTTGGCAAGGATATGGAGAAAAATTCACATTCATACATTGCTGGTGGGACTGCAAATTGGTGTAACCACTCTGGAAGGCAATGTGGAGATTCCTTAGAAAACTTGGAATGGAACCACCATTTGACCCAGTTGTATCACTCCTGGGTTTATACCCAAAGGATTTAAAATCAGCATATTACAGTGACACAGCCATATCAATGTTTATAACAGCTCAATTCTCAATAGCTAAATTGTGGAACCAAACTAGATGGTCTTCAATAGATGAATGGATAAAGAAACTGTGGTATATATACACAGTGGAATATTACTCAGCCTTAGGGAAGAATAAAATTATGGCATTTGCAGGTAAATTGATGGAATTGGAAAATATCATGCTAAGCAAGATGAGCCAATCCAAAAACCAAAGACCGAATGTTTTCTCTGATAAGTGGATGCTGATACATAATGGAGGCGGGGTAAGGGAAGATTAGAGGAACTTTGGATTGGGCAGAGGGGAATGAGGAGAGTAGAGGAGGTGCAGGGTGGGAAAAATGGTGGAATGAGACAGATATTATTACCCTATGTACATATATGATTGCACGAATGGTGTGAATCTACATCCTTTACAACTAGGGAAATGAAAAGTTGTGCCCCATTTGTGCACAATGACTCAAAATGCATTCTGCTGTCATGTACAACTAAATAGAAAAAAATAAAAATAAAAAATAATAATTTAATTAAAAAAATAAAATAAGAAAGAAAAAAAATGAGGTAAGTAAATTTCCAAAGACTAATGATATTAAGAGGAAGAATGTAAACTTAAACCTGTGATTGAATTCAGTTCCCTTATTCCTTCTAATAATGATAACTCAATAAATTAAATCTTAATAAATATGACTTTATAAACATGTCAGTTTCCCCCATTCATATCTAACAATGGATTCATTAAATAAATAGATAATTAAGTAAATTCCAGTCACTGGGCATAGTATGATGGAAAAAATAGGTATTACCTGTATACTACAAATGAAGACATATTTTAAAGTAATAATTACAAATAATTATATAATTATAATATACAATTATTAATAAATATTAACATAACTGTTTCAAAGGAAAATAAGTCTTACAGAGTATTTAGTTTATATGATGATTAAAAGAAAATCTAAACAAATTAATAAAGGATATATTATCAGTTGGGATTCAGTATGGGGCAAGAGAAGCTGACTCTGGATGTTTAGAGAACAGAAGGACATTTTGGAAAGGAAATTCTTGTGCAGACAGAATTTCTTGCAAGATTGGAGAACCAGCCTTAGAGATCAAAGTCAGATCAAGCTCCAAATGAGACTGTGAGTGTTTGAGAGGAAAATGACTTCCTGCTGTCCCTGAGGACCAGCTGCTGTAGCATCAGCAGCAACCTTGGACCTTCCACGTTGCTGCCACACCAATGCACCTGTCATGCATATGAATCAGATGTGGTGATGCAGCTGCTGTCATTCACTTTGGAATGATTTTGTAGGTTTTCTAGTTTTTGTGTTAATATTTTCTATGGTTTCTTGGCAGACAGAAAATTTTGCATGTCTTTATTCTGTAGGAAAACTAGGAATTTGGGTGCCTAGCATTTTCCTTCAAAATACTACTTTAATAGATCCATGTACAATTTGCTAATGCACTATTTTAAATTTTTTCCACTTCTAAGACTATTCCAATTTCTATTACCATTTCTTCTTTAATGCAAAGTTCTTTAGTTATATACATTCTATTTTTCAAATATATAGAATTTCTATGACTATCTTGGATGTTACTGTTTTGCTGCCTTCTTAGGTGACTTTGTTTTGTTTGGATGAGGTGTATAATATATGTCATTTTAAAATTTTGTGACATATCCTAGAGTATCAATATTTTGTATTTGTACTAATTGTGAGTCATATGAATGTTCATTCTGCAAGCATGAAATGCAATATATTGTGCATATCCCTGAGATTGTCAATTTCATTTTTCAAATCCTTTACCATCAAGCTACTCTTTACTAAAGAATAATATATAAAAATGTAAAAAATTTCATTGCAATTATTAAGCTATCAATTTCTCTTCACAATTTCTCAAATTTTCTTCAAATATTATGAACCTAATTTATTCGATATATTCAAAGTTAATTTGCTTAGAATTGTTTGTGCAAGACAATTGCAAATTCCCTCAGTATGTTCTGATAAAAGTTTTAAGTATTAAAAATTATTTGCACCTAAATACAGCTATTTTGACAAGAAGTTAAATTATGAATGCATTACCTCTCTGCTCACAATTCATTCTTCTTGCCTTC
Source organism: Sciurus carolinensis (assembly GCF_902686445.1). Classification (NCBI taxonomy): domain Eukaryota; kingdom Metazoa; phylum Chordata; class Mammalia; order Rodentia; family Sciuridae; genus Sciurus; species Sciurus carolinensis. Next base: position 56,945,454 of record NC_062217.1, on the reverse strand, counting down.
TTTGTGAAAATATATCTCCCTTAAGTATTTTTTTTTTCTCTTTGGCACTATGTTAATCTTTGACTGCAGAGCCCTAAAGCAATATTATAGGAGGAGAGGGTTTGCTCACTTGGCAGTTTTCTACAGCATCTGTGGCATCCTGTATAGTCCCTGGCTCCTGTAGTGCACATGGTTTCTCCAGGACCCAGATTCTGCAGGGCACAATGGTTAGCAGTAACCAAATGGGCAAGATTTTATCCCACAATCTACTAATGGTAGTTATGTATAAGATACAAGAATTCCTTGTGCCTTTCCTGGTACTCCAGAGGATAGATTTTTAGCAAGTTCCATTATTGTAGCATCATAGGGACTTTTTTCTTTGGTACCTAATAAACTGTGAATGTGACATCTCCAACAGGGTTAAGATTTCTGCAGTGGGTTACAGGGAACTTTAACATGGAGGCATTATCTCTGGTCTACTATTCCTATTGATAGTTGTTATTCTTTACATCTTGTTTCTTTATCTTTGGAATTCTATTTACCTCTTACTTTCTAATTCCTTATTAACCAAATCTGCCTTATAATTTTTAATATTTAATTTTTATGTTTCAAATTATTGTGTGATTTCTTTCTTTGATTGAATAACACACTGAGTATACTACCTGTATTGGTCAACCTAGGATGCTATAACAAAATACTACAGGCTAGACTTCTTAAGTAGGAGAAATTTATTTTCTTCTAGTTCTTCAATCTGGATGATCATATTTGAGATATGTTAGAGTTGAAGTTTGAGAGCAATTTACTAACATTGTTAATTTTGGTGAGGGCTCAATTTCTGGCTTATAGAAGGTCACTGTCTGTGTGTCCTCACATAGTGAAGATATAGTTCTAGTGACTCTTCCTTTGCCTTTAAGTATAAGGGCTCCACCATTACGACCTGGTTTAATCTTAATTGCCTCCTTAAAGTTTTGTCTCTATTAAAGTTATAAGTATGATTGAGGTCTCAATATATAATTTTTTTCTTTTGATTTTATTTGCCTGGTATAAAATTTTTAAAATAATTTTACCTTATAACTTTCTATATTTCATTTATCTTAACAGCAAAATTTATCCAGTCTAACAGGAGGTCTTTTCATGTATTTAGTTTTGCAGATAGTGCAAATGATTCTAAATCCTTTTCTATAGGGATTATTTTCAGCCTATTTTTTTGAATGAATATTCAAAAATTATTTTGTTTACTTTTGCTTATCACTTAGATGCCTTCCAACCTGGGTCCTCCTTTGACTAAATTGCAGGGTTGTGGTCAGGACTATAGTAGTAACTTAAGTTCATCACAAGGGGATGTGCTTTTATTTGGGAATCCTCTGGAGATGATCATTAATTAAGAGTTAAAGAAAGATTCTCTCCATGGAACAAGAGCTTATTCCAGTTCAGGTAATCAGGGTGCCCTTTTTAGATGCCTATAATGGATCTGGACTTAAATATGGAGACTCTGATCTTAAAAAAAATAATAAAAAAAAGCCCTTCTATTGTCCTGTGTCTCCTTTTCTGCAAATAATTCATAGAATGGCAGGTGTTCTCAAAGTTATTACTGTTTTTGATTTCTTCCAATTAATATTTTTCTAGAAAAGTTTAACATTTGAGGAATTCTCTTCATTTTCCATTCAGTCATCTATCCATTAAAATAAAATCTTTAAAAAATATTTTACCATGTATTTTAAATGTGCTACACCAAAATGAATTTCTCCGGTTGTTTTGTTCATATATTAATCATTTCTTATTGTCTGCAGGTCATTTGTATCTTACTATTTCTTCTACATCTCTGCCATCTCATCTCCAATATTCCTGATGTCTGATACTTTTTTAAAGCACAAACATACTTTGGGAAAATCTAGCTTAATTTTTACTTAATATCTTTAAATCAATGTCAATTTTACACCCTATAAACATTTTCAAATGCTAGATTACAAACTATGTTATTTATTAAATCATATATGAATCTTACTTGTATGAACCATACAAATATGAACCATATATGGGAATCAGTAATATTTCTCAAATGCTTATTAAACAAATATGAACCTGCAGTAATATATGTTTTTTCCCCAAGGTTTCATTCCGAATAACCAAAATGATGCAGAGAATCTCTCATAATTACTCTTGGAACAAAGAAATTTTAAATGTTCACTTATGAATATAATTAAGCAAGTGGACTAAAAGAAAATTTCTATATTCTTACATAGTCTTATAATTGTATTCTCTGTATCTGCCTTTTAAATGAAATCTTGTGAAGTAAATTATTAATCTATAAAGTAAAATCAAAGAACATTAAAACTGGGTGTGTGCAAGGTACCTAGTTCATCCTAGTCATTTTACAGTTTCAAAAATAGAGATCATGGAATTTGAATACTATTCGGTTATATTGGACTGGTATTCTAAAACTCCTCAAATATATATTTTTCCTTGTGTTTAAGTTTTAATCATTTTTGGGTATTTCTGTATTTCATGCTTTAACAATCTGGTGAATGTGTGTTACCTAGTGCTCCCAGTATTCCTTTAAATTTTTAGCCTATTGATATAAAGTCATAACAGTGCCATGGAAGACAGAAATATTGTATAGTGTCCTTATGGTTAGTCTGGAAGAAATAACTGGAACATTTCTTTCTGCCAAAATGTTTTTAATCTTTCCATCCTAGTTATTTAATTTTAATTCCCTCCCTCTTCATTTGTAATGTCTGCCCTGCTCTCTATAATATCCTTGAGCTCTGCTTTATATTAAGTGAATTCATTCAATAGCGTCCTTTTCATCTATTTGAATTTGCTTTGGCAAGTCCTATATTTATTTAGCCACAAACTCTTAATAAACTACAGAATAAAATTCAGTAAACTCCCCAGATGAACTTGCCTTTCAACTCAACTCTTCCCTTTCCCAACTTTGTAATTTCTCTCTCTGGTAATGGGATTCAGTTTCTGATACGGCTTTTTCACTGCTGTGATCCAAAAAACAATTAGAGGAGGAAAAGTTTATTTGGGGCCTCATGATTTTAAAGATCTCAGTCCACAGAATGCTGATTCTATTCCTTGGTACCTGAGGTCAGGCAGAACATCATGACAGAAGTGTATGGCAGAAGAAAGTAGTGGGAACATTGTACCAGGAAGCAGACAAAGACAGTTCTTCTCTCACCAAGGACAAATATATACCTCAAAGGCAATCTCCACCATGACCCACCTCCATTAGCTACACTCTATCTTCCTATAGTCACAACCCAGTTAATATCTATCAGGGCATAAATGCATTGATTAGGTTAAGGCTCTCATAACTCATTTTACCTCTAAACTTTCTTGCATTGTCTTTCCCATGAAATTTTGCAGGACGTATCTAAACCATAACATTCCACCCATGGTCCCCAAAAGTTCTTACCTATCTCAAAATGCAAAAAGCATTTAGTCCATTTCTATTGCTCCCTGTTGGGCAACAAGGTCCAATGTACCTCCTCAGGGCCCGCCTGAGGAGAATACGGGCTGAGCAGGATGATGAGTGTAGGTGGCAAGGGAAACACACCAGAGCCGGGAGGTCTGTCAGTGTGTGAGGCACAGCAGGAATCTCCTTTATTGAGGAAATCACACAGCTTTTATGTAGGGTGGGGGCTAGGCGGGAACCAATTAGCTTAAAGGTCAGCAAGGCGGCGGGGGGGGGGGGGGGGGGGGGGGGGGGGATTCACACAGGTGAGAGTCCCATAGGACTATATGGCAAGCAGGAGCTGATCACATTCGAGGAACTGTTGTTAACCAATCCCTGATGGTGGTCCGATTTATCGTCACCAACTATTGAAACCACCTTTGAGGCCTTGATCTTGCTCACTTGCCAGGGAGTAAGGAGTCAGTCTGAGTTAGTTAACATGTCATTAGTCTCAACACATTTCCACAAGTCTCCATAGTCTCAACAGTTTTAGCATTGCCCAAAAGTTCAAGTTCAAAGTCTCCTCTGAGACTCAAGGCAAATTCTTGTCATGAGCCCCTGTAAAAATCAAAAGGAAGTAACATATATTCAATATATAAAAACACAGAAAACATTTCCATATGAAGAAAGAGGGGCATAGAAGGAAAGGATGGGACCAAAGCAAGATTAAAATCCATCTGGACAAAAAAATCCTGTAGTTCCACCTCTAGCATCTGAGGCACATGACATCATGATGTTGCCTCCAAAAGGCTTTATAGCTCTGTCCTTATGGTTTTACTGATTGCATCCCACAAAGCCTCTCTCATGGGTTGTCTCTGGTCAATTCCTTTAGTTTTCCAATGCAAATGATTCGCTGTACTGGCATTTCTTGTTTGGGGAGGGTCTTCACTGCAGCTTGCTTCCTTCTCACATCTCCATTCATCGCCCTCTCAGGGACTGCCTGAAGAGAATGTGACCCTACTGCACTTTTTCTGGACTCTCAGGCCTTCCTCCAGCATCCTGTATTCCTGCAGAACCAACACCATGTGGTTGCTGCCAAATTTTCCACCATCTTGAGTAGTAACCAAGACTTCAGGGACCATGACTGCAGTAGCCTCTGAGTTCTAGGACAGTTACACTTGGTGAAACAATTTCTTAGCCCTCACACCCCTCACCCCTACAAAAGCAAAATTCCCCACTGGTCTCTTCTCTTTTTCCTCTGAAACTTGTTGAGCACAAGTTTGACTGCCCACGGTCCTATAGGCATTCTAGTTTCCTGCACTCCCACCAGAATCCCCCATTAAGCTGCACTTACAACATTCTAAAGCTTTCCAGCTTGCCTCTCTTAAGTGTTCAAAATTCCTTTCCCAAATTCCAAAAAGTCCCAAAAGTTTCATAATCCCATGGTCAGGTTTGTCACAGCAACACACCTAGTTCTCTACCAATTTCTGCTTTCATTAGCTTTTTATCTGGTGTGACTAAAAGACCTGACAAGAAAAATTAGAGGAAGAAAAGTTTACTTAGGGGATGATGGTTTCAGAGGTCTCAGTCCATTGACTGCCAACTCCATTCCTTACGGCCTGGCAGAAGTGTGTGGCAGAAAAAACAGTGGGAACATGGCACCAGGAAGCAGAGAGAGTTCTCCTCTACCAAGGAAAAATATATACCCCATACACTTGTCCTCCATGACCTACCTCCTCCAGCCACATCATATCTGCCTACAATTACCATCCAGTTAATTCCTAGAGAGGGATTAATACATTGATTAGGTTAAGGCTCTCATAACCCAATCCTTTTACCTCTAAACTTTCTTGCATTTTCTTACACATGAGCTTTTGGGGGAAACCTCATATCTGCACTGTAACAGGAGGTTATATGTTGAAGCAAATAACATTACATTTATGATAAGAAAAAGAAAGGGATACAGAATGACAGAAAGTAGTGGTTGATTAGGGTGTATTTATTTTAATTAAGGTGCACAATAATGACTTCATCAAGAAGAATATATTTGAGGACAGATAGGAATGAGCAATGTAAGAATATATCAACATTCATTTTGAACATGTTCTAGGCAGATGATAGGCCTTCATTAAAAATCAAATATCTGTGGCCCTCCCAACTTCACATTTTATGAGAATTCTGACCTCATCAATGGACTAATACATTGATAAATTCATAATTGAATAGACTTTTGGGAAGTAGTAGAAACTGTAGGAGGTCCTTATTTAGATCCTTCATAGTTGAAGGAAGTAGGTCACTGGGTGCATACTCTGAAGGTATATAACTCATCCCCGACTCTTTCCTCTCAGTCTCAGATTCCAGCTGCTCTGAGGCAAGTAGCTTCCTCTATCACATGCTCCTGCTTCCATGATACTGTATCTTACCTCAGATGCAAAGCAATGGAGTCAACTGACCTTGAGCTAAAATATCTGAATCCATCAGCCAAAATAAATCTTTCCCTCTTTAAGTTGTTTTTCTCAGGTATTCTATCACAATGACAAAACACTCACTAACAAATTAAGGGAAATCAAGATTCTGATTCCAACATGAAGTTTGTGCTATATCTAGCATTGTGTGAGGTCAAGTATACAGAAAAGGATACTCAAATAGCACAAATCTAAAGAGAGGTAAACTCTGGACCTATTAAAACAGTACTGATGTATACATGATGAATAAAACAAGAGAAAAGGGGTTAGTAATATAAAAAAAAAGGGGGCAAGAGTTTATTTCAGAAACATGATGAGCCAACAAAGAAGACTGAAAAGGTGCTAACAGTGAGGTAGGAGAGAAACCAGGTATGAATATGGTTGTTATGGTTTGAATATGAGGCTAAAGCTCGTATGTAAGACAATGTAAGAAATTCAGAGGCAGAATGATTAGGTGATGATAATTGTAACTCAATCAATGAATTAATCCACTGATTGGGATTTCCTGATTGGTAACTGAAGGCAGATAAAGTGTGACAGGAAGAAATGAAGAATATGGGTAAATACATAGACATGTTAGAATTGACATGTCTAGAATTGACATTGTTAGAAATAGACAAGGTAATACAAAACATCAATTATTTTTTCACGGGTAGAGAAGGGTTACAAGAGATTCGGAAGTTTAAAAGAGATGAAAAAATGTGAAATATCAATCCAGGAAAGAGTAAAGCAAATTTTCCAGAAACATCTAGATAAAAGCAGAAAAAACAATCACTTGGAATCTAGTGGTGAATTTAGAGTCAGCAACTTTTGGATAGCAAAATTTTTAATTCAGACAATCAATAAATGGGAAGAGAGATGAACGCAGTCAGGGTGGAGGAATGTCTGGGTAAGTTCATGATACAGTGCTTTGGGTATAATGCAAAGAAGAAATTATTGAATTTGATCTGTAGATTTGAGAAGAGGTAAGTATAAATAAGAAGGAAAAATAGAAAATAAATGTTAAAAAATGTGAAGGTCCTGATGGGGTCAGAAATAGTTGAACTTCAAGTTCCATTGTGAATGATGTGACACACAAGGTGGTAATTAAAAGGGCATGCTTTAAAATAAGATATTTTAGATGTGGTGCAACTCTTGGTTTAATATTTAAAAATGGACAATATTAAAGAACTGGCACAGAGAAGAGCATTTCTAAGGAGGAAAGTTGGAAACAAAAGTCAGCTAAGACTCCTTTTGCCCTCCAATGGTGCCAATTAAATTGTGAGTTAATATTATTATATTATTATATTATTTCTATTATTATAATAGGAAGATACACCAAAATTAGTATGCTTTCTACTGGTTCTACAAATGATACTCCTCTACCAAACAGACAAGTGCATTAAAATAGTAAATTTTGAGATTTAAAATTAAGAAAAAAGTAAAAGGACAACACCTGTGTAAATTCTCTTGCAGTATCTCACACTTTATATCCCAAGAAATACTGAGATATACAGGCTTTCAAAGAGTTCTCATGATATTGATTTTAGGGTCATGTTCATCCTGCTGTTGGAATACAAAGCACACCAGGTCACATGGCTATGCCCTATAGGTTTTCTCACAGGCTACGATGGCAAACATCATTGTCTTTTCAGAGTAGTTCAAATAGGACAATAATTAACTTTGTTTGTGTATTCAGTACATCTTATTAATGTGACGGGATCAATATATGATGCTGGGATTTATAATGCACTCACTGGGACAGAGAGAGCTCAAAACAGTCACTACTTATCTTAGTCTTTAGCAAAGTTACAATATGTGTATTGAATTTAATAAGCTTAGAAAAGAAATGATATGTGTGTCAACATATTACTTGTGTTGTCAGAAATTAAGGAAAAAAGATGTCTACTTTGGGTGAGATACTCTGAAGTTTTATAAAAGATATTGGTTCATTTGTTTGATGATTAATTCAACAATATCATTTACTATTATTTTATTAACTAATGAAAATATTTTTATATTTTTAAAAATTATGTGGAGAGAAATGGTCTCCATAAGCACATGACTTTCTTTTGAAGCTTGCAAACTAGCTTAAGGACAAAAATAAAAGCATGAAATAATTGAAGTAATAATTGAGAAAGTTTACATGCAATTTGAGCACAGAATATGGGAATAAATATAATGGATGGTAGAATAAGGTAAGTCTTCACAGGGAAAAAAAAAACCTTCATAGAGGATAGAAACTGAACAAATCTGGAAGAAAGAATATCATATTTGAAGACAAAAGGACAAATAGTTTCATCATTAATTTATAGTATTAAGTGACAATAAAGGAACATGGAAAAAGCAGGTTAGTAGAGAAATTGAGTTTTATGGGTAGAAAAATACCTAAAACAGAAAATCAGTTATTCTGTTTTTATTTTAATTTTCCTGCTGGTTTACTTTCAGTTTCGATATTTATCACATATCGAAAGGAACTGAAAAAAAAAAAGGAAAACAAAGAATTCCTTTCAATATCTCAGGTAATGAACAATGATTAATGGCTGCAAATGACCCTAAACATGCATATCCCCAAAGACATTAGTCCTTTTACATGAAAATCCTGTTTCCATATTCTGTACATGAGTTCATGGTTCTTGTTATTCTGTATGGAGTCTCATCTGAACTGGAAAATGCTTCAAAATAGGAACTGCTTTAATAAATAAAAATTAGTAATAAAAAGGTAGCAAGAATAGAAATTCACATATGCAATGTGTTGGTTAAGCCACAGTAAATTTTGTCTCTTATTTTTATCTCATAGGACAAAAGGATGGTAAATCAAATCCATGCCAACAAAAGCATTTAATTTCAGCAAGTAATTAAAAAAATTCCCTAGCTAGTATAAAATGCTTCTTTAGGGAAGTGACTTTCCAAACTGCAAGAAGGAGTAGTATCACAGAGAGGCCATAGAGATTTCGCTGCTAGTTGTAAAATAAACAGATCCTTACAGAATGGATATGTTCTTACTCACTACTGTGCTTATAATGAGATTGAATTCAACTTCTTATGTACTAATTGTATTAAACTGTGTACATAAAAGTGATGGAATGGGAGTGATCTGGGGATTAGGCAAAGCAATCAAAGGTTTGGAAGAATGATGTGAAATTAATATGGGCTGATTTTTTTTTAGCTCCTTTATGTGCATTTCTCTACAGATACAGGGCTCCCTTTTTCTCATTCTCTTTGAAGAGGAGAGAAATAATACTCTTCTAAATGAAAGTAGAGCTGAAATCAATCTGGACTTATGATATATTTGTTTTGGTTTCTGTAAGATTTTGTTTATTTCTTTTGATTTTGTTGAATTTTGGTTTGGATGTGTTTGGTTTTATTTTCTTGGGAAAATGCTCAAATCAAAAACATAAGTAAAAGCATAACTTGGAAGATATAGTTTAATAAAATAAGAATCTCATTCTCTAAAATCTATTACCCACAAAAAGTGATAAACAGTAATCAATTTATCTCATTATCTCATGCTAATGAAGAAAAACACAAACATTCTGAATTATTAGAAAATACATTTTCAAATAGATTTAAAACCCATTTATATATAAATAAAATTTACTAAATAAAGTACTGAAAGTATGTGAAAGGCTATGAGATTTGGTTTCATGGAAAACATCCCATGCTTTAAATCCTCTAATATTTAATGTATGTACAATAGTAAACCAACTGACAATATTCATGATACACAAAGATTGCTTTTTGTTTATAGTCTAATAACTATTTAAATCATTGCTTAATATCTTAGAGATGGATAAGAATAAATATAATGCTAAGGTGCCAGGATGAGAAACTTCTCTCATTGCCCCCAAATTACTGTTTAGCTAAATCTATTCATTAAATAAAATTAAATGAAGCTATCAATTACTCAAGTTCAAGTACCAGAAAAATCTATAGAATATTCATACTTAGTAATACTTCAAGAAAACCACAGAGCACAAAGTAAAATTAATTCACACATTGCATGTGTGTGTATGTGCGTGTGTGTGTGTGTGTATACATATACTCCCTTAGGTTAAAGAATAAAAGCACTGCTGTTGTTTGAATGTCCCCTCTTAAATTCACATTGAAATTTGGTTGTCATTGTGATGGTGTTAGGAGATAGTCTTTGGGAAGTGATAGGGTCATGAAGGCTGAATGTTCATGACTGAGAGTAATATTATTATAAAGGCATGAGTTTCAACCCCTGGCTCTCTGTCCTTCCACCTTCCACTCTGTAATGATGCAGCAAGGAGACCATCACCGTGTACTGTACCTAGACCTTGAATTTCCCAGACTCCGAACAGTGAGAAAATAAATCAATTCATTATAAATTACCCAGTCTGTGTTATTCTGTGATAATAGCACAAAATGGTCTCAAGCAGTATGTAAATAGGCAGAGAAATGACAGTTTACAAAAGGGCATAGCGTGCGTATTCCAAATATCAAAAATTTTGAAATAGTCAACTTTGTTTTGCCTCTAACAATTTAAAAAGTTTCATATTTACATACCTTGCAGCTCTTTTTATGCTTTTTTGTAAATGAGAATGCTTATAATCATTTATCTCATTTTGACCCTTCGTGTTCTAATTAAGTATCTTAAGTTTTCTGGTCAATGCAATATTCTACAAATATGATCAAAAATGTGATGTACATACAAGTTCCCTTACAACTCTTTTATAAACACTTGAATTAATTTGGATTTTATAAATGACATTTTAATATTTGAACACTGGACTCATGGTAAGTGCAGCTGATTCATATTTCTAATCTGCATTTCACTAGTAAAAATGGTGAAGGAGCATAAAAATATAAAGAAATTAATTTAGCTTTCCATTTTAATTAGTCATAACTATCTGATTAGATATTAGTTCTGTATTTAAACCTTGGTAACCTAGATTCAGAATTATTATGATTATGGCATAATTAGCTACTCAAATCAATTATGTCATTTAATTTTATTAATTTTGTTGCTAAAATTATTACATAATTAATCCTAATATTATTCATTATAACTCATAATTAGCAAACTAGAAACTCTATAGGTGAAAACTGAAATAGTTCTGATAAAACCTGTACAAGCAGATTCACTATCACGTTTATATTGATTACCTACTCCTGTCAATAATAATGGAGAGGTAATAGCAATAAATTTAGTTTAAACTTTGCACATTACATATTACCAGTTTTTAGGATCTTTTTAGTTGTTTGACAAACTGTATCTTGCTTAGTAGATGACCTCATTTAACACAGTTTAGGAACAGCATTACATTCAGATTACTTTTCCTGTCAGTATGAAAGATACTAGTATTCTTAAAAAAAATCTCAAAATAAGCATGCATCCCTATAAAATACATTAGCATTATAACTCACTTGAGGGTAGACAGAGCACTAAGAATTTATTGTACTGATTTTATTACACAAAAATAAGCCTCTCATAGTATTTATTATTAATATTTATTAAATATTGGTAAGAAACTAAATTTGGTGGGAAATATTTAACAATCATTCTATGGGAAAAACATTTTCAATAAATGTTGGAATAACTGGATATCTACATGTATATAAATAAAGTTAGGCCCTCATTTCAAAGTGTGTGTGTGTATATATATTTATAATGAACTCAAAATGAAAGCTTAACTATAAGACCTGAAACTTTATAAGTAATGGAAGAAAATAAATATAGAAAGAATTCATTTTGGGGATATTTTTTGCACAAGCACTAAAAATAAAACAAAAACAAATGGTATTGCATATAATGTAAAATATTCCACAAAGCAAGGAAAATAATCCAGTGAAGAGTCAATGTAGAGCACATGAAGATATATTTTCAAACTATAAAGCTGATAAAAGATTAATGTGCAAATTATGTAAGAAACTTAATAGCAGGAATAAAATAACCTAATTTAAAAATGGGCAAAGGGCAGAATGCAGTGGTGAATGTTTATCATTCCAGCTATTTGGGAGGCTGAGGTAGGAGGGTTGCTTGAACCCATGAGTTTGAAGACAGTCTGGGCAACACAGTGAAACTGTGTCTCAAAATAAATAAATAAAAATAAAAATGGGCAAAGAACCTAATGAAAACATATCAACAGGTATATGAAAATGCTTAGCATTGCTAATCATAAGAGAAATTCAAATTAAAAACTCCATGAAGGATCATCCCACACATATTAGAAGAGTCATTATCAAAAGACAAAAGAGCCCCTGCAAGGTGACAGTGGTGGTGATACACTACGATACTACCAGGGAGGATGAGGCAGGAGGATTGAAAGTTCCAAGCAAGCCTGATGTACAGGAGACCCTATATCAAAATAAGATTTTTAAAAGATTAATGATGTAGCTGAATGGTAGAGCACTTGTCTCACATATGTGAAACCCTGGGTTTCATCTCCAGTACCTCAAGAAAAAAAGAAAGGAAGAAAGGAAGAAAGAAAGAAAGAAAGAAAGAGAGGAAGGGAGGGAGGGAGGGAGGGAGGAAGGAGGGAAGGAAGGAAGGAAGGAAGGGGGAGGGAGAGGGAAGGAGAGGGAGGAAGGAGGAAGGGAGAGATTGATTGATTGATTGATTGATTATCAGGATGAAGAGAAAGAAAAAAGAATATAAATTAGTACATCCATTATGGAGAAGGGTATGGGTTCCTACAGAACTTAAAAATAGAACCAACATATAATCCAGTAATTACATTACTAGGTGTTTTTGTCATCTTTTTCACTGCTGTGACTAAAAGACCTGACAAGAACAACTTTACAGGAGGATAAACTTTAGTTTATCTGGGGCTCACAGTTTCAAAGGTCTCAATCCACAGATAGCAGGTTCCATTCCTTAGGGCTCAAGGTGAGGCTGAGCATCATGGCTGAAGAGAGTGACAGAAGGAAACAACTCATATGATGATCAGTGAGCAGAGAAAAAGACTCCACTTGTCAGATAAAAAATATACCCCAAGGTGTGTCCACAATGACCCACCTCCTTCAGCTACACCCTACCCACATTTAGGTTCTACTCAGTTAATCCCATCAGGGGATTAATTCACTGATTGGGTTAAGGTTCTCATAATCCAACCATTTCTCCTCCTTGCATTGTTTAACACTTAAGTTTTGGGGGGACACCTCACAACAAAACCATAACATTCCAACCCTGGCCCCCCAAAACTCATGACCATCTCACAATGTGAAATACATGTAGTCCATTTCCAAGAGTCCCCAAAGTCTCAACAATTCCACGATTGTCCAAAAGTTCAAGTCCAAAGTCCTCTCTGTGAGTCAGGGCAAGCTTGCATGTGAACTCCTATAAAAATCAAAAGCAATTTACAAGTATTCAAAATATAAATGTATAGAGTAAACATTTCCATTCAGATAAATGTGGGCATTGTAAAAGGGATGGGACCAAATTAAGACTTAAATTCTGTTAGTCAAACAAGTTCTATCGCTCCAGGTCTGGCATCCAGGGCATATGGCATGGTGATGTTCTCTCCAAAGGGCTTATGTTTCTCCACCCCTGTGGCCTTGTTGGTTGCAGCCCAAGTGGCCTTTCTTTTGGCTTGTCTCTGCTCAATTTCTGCAGCTTTCTTAGGACTTTCTCCTATGTTACTGCATTTCTTAATCATGGGGGTGTCCGCTGCAGCTTTGGCCTCCTCCTCACATCTCCACACTTCAGTCTCTCAGGGGCTGCCTGTAGGGACTCCAAACATGCTGCACTTTTTATGGCCCCTCAATCTTCCTTTGAAATCTTGACAGAAGCCTACATGACACCCTTAACTCTAGCATCCTACATTTGTGCAGAACCAGCACCATGTGGTTGATACCAGGTCTATCAGTAATGTCTTTAAGAACTGCAACTTCCTTAGTCCCAGTTTTACTCCCACCTTTCAAGTCCAAGTTTTTCATCTTTTTGCTTTACTTTTTGTTCCTGAATATCACAATGAACTTGACTAAAAGCCACCAGTAATATCGACGTCACCTCCTAAATGCTATGCTGTCTAGAAATTTCTTCTGCCAGATTAAGAAGTCCATAGCTTTTAAAATTACCTTCACAGAAAGCCTCAGGACATGGACAAAATGCAGACAGTTTCTCAGTCAGAACATAACACAAATGATGTCTAGTCCAACTACCAATAGTGTCCTCCTTTGCCTCTAACATTTCATGAGCCCTGTCTTCACGATACATAGTCCTATTGGTATTCTGGTCTTCTGAGCGCTCAACAGAATTGGCCATTATGCTCTGCTTATAGCAATCAAGCATTTCCAGCTTGCGCTGCTATACATTCCAAAATTCCTCCAACCAACTCCAAAATACTACAATGTCTTATGAACCACATGGTCAGTTTTTTCACACCAATAAGTCCAATCCTGGTACCAATTTCTGTTTCAGTCAGATTTTTTTTGTGCTGTGACTAAAATACCTGAAAAGAACAACTATAGAGGAGGAGAAGTTTATTTGGGGTCTCACGGTTTCAGAGGTCTCAATCCATGGACATCTGACTCCATTCCTTGGGGCTTGAGGTGCAACTGAATATCATGACAGAAGACTGTGGCAGAGGAAACAGCTCACATGATTAACAGGAAGCAGAAAGAAAGACTTCACTTGCCAGATATAAAATGTATACCCCCAAGGCTTGTCCAGAGTGACCCACCTCTTTCAGCTACCACCTACCCACCTTCAGGTTGTATTCAGTTCATCCTGTTAGGGGATTAATTCACTGAATGGATTTAGGCTCTCACCCAAGCATTTCTCCTTGTTGCGTTGTTTCACACACAAGCTTTTGGGGGGACACCTCAAAGTCAAACAATAACATAGGTATATATCCAAAGGTAATGGAATCAGTGTATTGAAACAACTTCACTCCAAAGTTTATTTCAGCATTATTTACAGAAATGGATATGGGATCAAAGTTTTCTTTAACAAATGAATGGATAAAGAAAATGCAGTATACATAAAAAATGAAATACAGTTTAGTCTTAAAAGAAAGTGAATTCCCCACATTATGACAACAGAGGTGAACCTAGAAGAAATTAAGTGAAAAAACAGGTACAGAAAACCAAATATTACATGATTTCATTTTTATATATAAAAAAATAATAAAGCTGAACTCATAGAATTTGAGAGAAGGTTGATGTTTACTAGGAGGTAGAGAACAGAGGATTGGGAAAGTATTCAAAGGATACACTTTTAACTAAATATTCAAGAGGTCTACTCTACAATAGGGTGACTAATATGAATTTAGTGTATTTTAATTTCCTTCTGTTGCTATATTGGTGATTTTTAAGACAAATGAATACCATATTTTGACAAATTAGGTTTTATTTTCTCATTTATCCATTTGTTTATTCATTTTATATCTTATTTGCATTTTACATTGAGTATTACATATTTTTATATTTCTGCAAATATACTGAACATTATTCTGCAAGTTACCAGGAACATTTTGATATCCTCATCTATTGTTTCTCAGGTGTGGCTGGTGTGGCAGTTCATGCCTGTATTCCCAGTGACTTGGAAGACTATGGCAGGAGAATTACAAGTTCAAGGCCAGTATTGGCAATTAAGGAAGACCCTGATGCAAAATAAGTAAAACCTAACAAGGACTGGGGGAGGGAATGTAGCTCAGTGGTACAATCACTGTTCAATTTCCCAGTACTTGGAAGAAAAAAAAAAAGCTTCTTAAGTGAAACCTGTGAAATATTTATTCAAAGGCTTTAATCCCTACAACTGATGCAGAATCTTTCTGAGCAATATGAACTTACAATTTGGGCCAAACTACCCTATGTTCTTACCCACATGGTTTATCCTAGATTCTATGTTCATTCTATTCACCAGAGTAATTTTATTAATATTTATTAAATTATGATACTCATCTGCTAATGACCATCTAAAGAATTCTTTTTAAAATCAGAATTTTTTAAATCTGTGTCTGCAGGCTAGAAAACTCAAGTTCTCTTCTCTTGGTCTATTAAATCATAATTCTTCCTCTTTTATCTACATATTCTATAATGTAAACTCTATATGAACAGAGGGTTTCATCTATTTTCTTCACTGCTAAATCATTAAACCTTAAAAAAATGTAGTGTCTTTTTAAAACACCAGAAAAATATGTTGAATAAAGCAAATTTTCTTACAATAATAATGTTTCACATAATAATTTCTACCAATTTAAAATTTTGTAGATGAATAAATATTCTTTTGTTTACATCTCAGCCATGTATATGCTTATATATAATTTTTATTATAAAATAGTTTTAATGTATACAATGATACAAAAATTTATATTAAATTTATTTATTCTGTATCAAGAATAAATATAATTTAATATTTGTGCTATCAATTTGTTATATTTTAAATTTAATGCTATCTACATCTTAGAGAGGAAGTATTTAACAATCTGTTATCAAGCAAGTTTTGTCTTCAGGAATGTTAGAGGTAATACTAGTAAGAAAATTTCTTACATTAGCAAAATAATAATGATCTTATTTTCTTCTGTTATAGACACTACCGATGTTAATCACATTGAGACCAATAAAACATTTTCATTTTGACCTTTACTTTCAAGGCATGACTTGAGAACTCATAAGCTGTTCTGAAACAATGTTTTGAACAGGTAGCTGTAAAAGCTACTAACAAGAAAATTGGGTATGGAAATTATAAAATAGTCTACACACTGCAAAACAAGGTAATGATCATAGCTAAAATACAGTTTTATGTTTTGATAAATAGAACAAGTATTATATACATAGATTTTTATATCTTATTTCTCTAATTATGAGAATTTTTCCTTTATGCTATATTTAATCTGTTTAAAAATGATGTTTCTATGATGTAGTATTAGTTTTTTAAATCTCCATTTATTTCATTTATTGTAAATGTTATAACTATTGAAACACACTTACTGAACATGTGACAGTAAACAAAGCTTCTCTTGCAAAATTTAGTAATTAGTTCTGTTTTATATATGTACAGAGTAAAACTAAGATGTGAAATTAGTGCATTTCACCACATACTTGTTGCCACTTCACTGACATATACCTGCAAGTATTCTGTGCATCCTAATCTTGCACCAAAGGCAGTTCAGTGATAAGTGACCTTTAAGTAACAATGGCACATTTAAAAAAAAGGCTCACATAATGGTCACGACCCACTTTTCTTCAGAAAACTTTGGCATAAAATGTGCAACAATTATGTGGTGAAATATGGTAGTTGGAAAAATATGTAATTCCTCCTGTGGCAAGTTTTTAACATAGATTAAATTTTAAAACACAATCAAAATCATTCTGTTCTATTAACTTATAGAACTAACACAAACCATTGTTGTTTTCATTTGTTTTGATTTTGTTGTCCTTGCTGTTGTGTTTTGTTTTACGGTTTGAAATTAACAAAGTGGTCATAGGGAAGACAAAAATTCCAAATACAACCTAAGAGGAATGTTTTTAAACATTGTATTGGAACTAACAATAAAACAAATTACCTCTGATTGAATTTTCTAGTAGTTTTCAGCTTAGCAGTTATTCTATTGCTGACAAAAAACCAATGCCAGTCCATAAAATCCTGCTCAATATTATCACCACACAGACAAAGCAATTTGCAATCGAAAGTTACATCCAATATTTTAAAGAATTGGGAAAGAATTAAAAGTCCTTTATTCCAGAATTTGCACAAAAGATTTTAGGATAATAGAAATGAAATATATCTAGAGATATACTTTGTACTTAAAAAGTAAATTTGGCACAATTATAAAGATACTATGAAGTTTCTGAAATAAATGTTTTGAAAAAATTATCTCATATGGAAAAATAAAATGCAGAAAAAATGACCAAAAATAATGTAAGTAAAGCAAACTATATTGATTATTTTTATTTATTTGTTATGTATTTAAATATATGTATAAATTTTTGTATTTATTATTTACTATCAGATGAACATTTGTTCATTATATATCATATATGTAATTATAATATATCTATATTTGGTACTACAGTACCAAAAAATCGATAATTCTCCAATTGACATTGAATAGGTTTTTCTTGAATTTAGAATTTTTTAGCAAGTTTGGTAAAGGTTCAAAGAGTAAATCTTGTTTCCATGTGAAATAGTCTCTCCTCAACTACTGGTTTGTGCACCTGAGCTGATGATATTGTAACTACTGAACTTTTCTGCCATAGCAGCCATAGGCAACATATAAATTAATAAGCCTGATTGTTGTGTTACAGTAAATCTTTTTTGTATGTAGGTTTTAATTTTTTTATTAACACATATTGTTTGAACATATTAATGAAGTATAATGTGACATTTCAACAAATGCATATAGTGTGCCCTAATTTAATCAAGAAATTAACATTTCCTTTTTTTTCTGGTAGTGTATTCACATACAAACATAGGAAAGTTATGTCCAATCCATTCTACTATCCTTCTATTCCCATGTCTTCTCCCTTCTCTTCATTTCTTTTTATCTAATCCAATGAAATTCTATTCTTTGCTCCCAGCCTTATTATATATTAAAGCATTTGAGTATCAGAGAGAACATTTAGCCATTGCATTTTTGGGGTTGCCTTATTTTACTGAGGTCGATAGTCTCCAGGTCTATCAATTTACTGGCAAAAGTTGAAAAGTCAATTTTTATGACTGAGTAATATTCCATTGTCAATATATATATATATATATATATATATATATATATACCACATTTTCTTTATTCATTCATCTGTTGAATGGCACCTAGTTTGGTTTCATAGCTTAGCTATTGTATATTGAGCTGCTATAAACATTGATGTGGATGCATCACTGTAGCATGCTGATTTTAATTCCTTTAGGAACCAACATCCTTACCAAGACTCCTAAAATTCAAGAAGTGAAATCAAGAATCAATAAATGGAATGGTATCAAACTAAAAAAATTCTTCACAGCAAAGGAAACAGTCAAGTACATGATGAGAAAGCCTACAGATTAGGAAAAAATCTTTCCCACCTGCACCTCAGATAAAACATTAATCTCCAGGATATATAAAGAACTCAAAAGACTCAACACTAAAATACCAAATATCCCAATCAACAAATGGGCAAAAAATTGAACAGGTGCTACTAGGCTCACAGCTCTGCCACCAGCCCATAGCCCAGTCTGCCATGCCTGCACTTTGCTGGCAGGTCTACCCAATCCAGCACACAACTTTGCTGCCAGCCCACAAGACCCATCTCTCAGCCCTGAGCCACCTGACCCAGGTCAACTATTCCCACAACACATAGCCAGTCACTTTGCCACCCAGCCCAGTTGCAGGCCAACCTGCCTGTTCCACCACTTCACAGCCAAGGCCACCTGACCTGCCAACTTTTTTGTGACCTGGTCCATCCAGCATGGTACTTAACTGCCTGGCCTGCCCAGTGTAGGCCAGCTAGGCCTGCTTGACAAGCCACTACACTGCCTGGTCCAGCAAGTTTCTTTGCCGCCTGGCCATAGCCCAGCTTGCCCTGCATGCCAATTTGCTACCAGGCCCGCCCGACCCACATCCTGGCCAGTTCACACCAATCTCCCAAGAAGGAGAATCACAGCGAATAATACACAGAAAAGGAAGAACTGGGCAGCTTATGGCCCATACTCTCATGCTTAGCTTATACCTCAAGAAGAAATGAAAATCAGATGGGCACACACAGTGAACACATGCTCACTGACTATTTTGTCCACCATAGGGGAAACAACGCCTTAATTTCTTAACTTTTCACCAAGATTTTTCCTTTTATCTTTTTTTCTCCTGTTGTTCTTCTGTTTCTGTTTTGCTTTGTGTTTTTTTCTTTTTTTTGTATTTGGTTTTTGTTTTATTGGAATGTGTACTAATTGTGTACTCCTATATATATGTACACATTTGTTTATCCTCATTTATAGCCTTTTTTTTGAAATTCTTATTTTCTCATGCTCTGTGTTTGGAGGGTGAAGGTTTTTGATTAGAATGTTTGGATTGTGTCTTGTATATTTTTTGTCACTACTCTATCTTTTTTCTCTTCATCTCTCTAGTTTCTATTGCTTACTTCCAAATTCCATTCTCTCTCTCCTCCTTTACATTCTTACTCCTATTTTTTCTTCTCCTTTCTTATTAACAACATATCATAAGGTACCACTGCATCTGCCCACTTACCCTTTGAAATTGCAAACACTCTTCTACCCTCCTATCTTTTCTTCTTTCCTTATATTCAAATTTATCCTAAATACATATAAATACTAATTGATGAATATAACATCTGCCACTACCACCAATGTCATAATAATAATTAATACAATGAAAGTCAGAGACAACACCTATTGTTTGCTTTTATACCAGACATAATTCATATTATTTACTGTTTTTTCTGATGGAAATTGCTGACCCTACTATTTCTGTATATTTACCAATTAACACTGTAGATATCAAAATATGAACTAAGTACCTAGTCTACCACTATATATTGTTTGCATAGGATTTTGCTATCATTGGGCTCCCCCCAATCTGGGAGGTACTGGAAACATAGAGGGACACTAAAACTCATAAAGTTGAAACTCTATGCTCTAGATTCATCCAGATTGATGGGTTGACTCACAAAAAATATAAAAAAGCAAGGGGAAAAAGCCATCCCAACAATATAGAATATCTAACAAGAGACTCTATTGACACAACAGTGGAGGAAATGTCAGAATTGGAATTCAGTAAGTTCAGGTTAAATTAATCCGTGAGGTCTTGAAATAATATATAGCAAAATCTGGAAAAAAAAAGTGAATGCCAACCAAGAATACTATCCCCTGCAAAATTGAGCTTCAGAAAGAATGATGAAATAAAAACCTTTCATGATAAACAAAAGTTAAAAGAATTCACAACTAGAAAACCTGCACTATAAAACATACTCAGTAGGATGTTTCATGAAGAAGAAATGAAAATAAAAGTGAAAAACAGCAAAGGGAGGAAATACACTAGAAGAATAGTCAAATCAAAGGATAAACTAATTCAAATTAAAAACCAGAAATAACTCAAAATGACAGGGAATAATATCTTATCTCAATAATAACATTGGATGTAAATGGCCTAAAATCATTAATCAAAAGACATGGACTAGAAGATTGAATTAATAAACAAGACCCAACAATATGCTGTATCCAAGAGACTCACTGCATAGGCAAAGACATCCACAGATTTAAAGTAAAAGGATGGGAAAAAGCATATCATTCACATGAATCTTGTAAACAAGAAGGGATTTCTCATATCAGATAAAGCCAAGGTTAATCAAAAGGGACAAAAAAAAGTCCATTTCATACCGCTGAAGGGAATTATACATCAACAAGGCATAACAACCTTAAATATTTATGCCCCAAACAATATAGTATCTGCATATATCAAACAAACTCTTCTCAATTTCAAGAATCAAATAGAACACAACATAATATTACTGGGTGACATTGAACATGCCTATATCATCACTGGATAGATCTTCCAAACAAACACTAAAGAAGCTATAGAACTAAAAATGTAATTAAATATTTAGACTTCACAGACATATAGGATACTATATTCTTCAATTACTGAATACATTTTAATCTCAGCAACACATGACTTCTTCTCTAAAATAAATCATATCTTAGGTCACAAAGCAACTCTTTGCAAATACAAAAATAGAGATAATACCTTGCATTCTATCAGATCACAATGTCTTGAAATTAGAAAGCAATGATGTAATAAAAATAGAAGTTACTCTAACACTCGGAGACCAAATAACATACTACTGAATGACCAATGGATAGCTGAAGAAATCAGGGATGAAATTAAAAAAAAATAAATACTTAGAGGTTAATGAGAATAGTGAAACAACATATCAAAATCTCTGTGACACTATGAAGTTCATTCTAAAAAGAAAGTTCATTGCATTGAGTTCATTCATTAAAAGAATAGAAAGTCACCAAATAAATAACCTAACATTACATCTCAAGGTTCTAGAAAAAGAAGAATGAATCAATACAAAAAGCAGTAAAAGATAGAGAAAAATTAAAATCAGAGCTGAAATCAATGAAATTGAATTAAAAAAAATTTTAAAAGTCAATGAACTAAAAGTTGGTTCTTTGAAAAAATAAATAAAATTGATAAGCTAATGGGGAAAAAAATAAAAAGAACCTCAAATTACTAAAATTCATGATGGAAGCAGAAATATCACAATGGACACGACTGAGATACAGATAATAAGCAGAAACTATATTGAAAAATCTATATTTCAATAAAACAGAAAATCAGGAAGTCATCAACAAATCTCTAGAGACATTTGACCTACCCATATTGAATCAGGAGGACATAGAAAATTTAAGCAGGTAATTTTAATCAACAAAATTGAAGACACCATCAAAAGCCTACTAACAAAGAAAAGTCCAGGACCACATTCTCAGCCACATTATACCAGATCTTCAAAGAAGAACTTACACCAATGCTCCTCAAATTATTTCATGAAAAAGAAAAGGAGGGAACCCTTCCAAACTAATCCTATGAAGCTAGTATCACCCTCATACTAAAACCAGACCAAGAAACATGAAAGAAAGAAAACTTCAGACCAATATCCCTGATGAACATGTATGCAAAAATTCTTAATAAAATGCTGAAAATTGCATGCAAAAGCATATTAAAAATATAGTGCTCTGTGAACAAGTTCAGTTCATCCTAGATATGCAAGGTTGATCCAACACACAGAAATCAATACCTATAATTCATCACATCAATAGACTTAAAGACAAAAATTGTATGATTATCTCAATAGATACAGAAAAAGGATTTGTCAAAATTCAGCATCCATTCATGCTCAAAACACTAGAAAATACTAGGGATAGTATGAACATACCTCAACATTGTAATGTTATATATGGTAACCAAAGGCCAACATCATTCTAAATGGAGAAAAATTGAAAGCATTCCCTCTAAAAATTGAAATGACACAGGTATGTCCTCTTTCACTATTTATATTCAACATGGTCCTTGAAACCCTAACTGTCAGGGGCGGGCTCTGAAGGCCCCAGAGCCGCACCGTGGCCCGATCTCTAAGATGGCGCCTGGCAGCTTGCCAAACATAGCTGCAGTTGTAAACAAGTTTTAGGAAGTAACTCTGATTGGCTGTTGTACGTGAGGCGATCCTGGTATCTGCCTGGAGACTGTTCCTTGATAGGCTGACTTTCCTGGTAGTCTACTCTCTGATAGGCTGATGTTCTCAATATAAATCGGAGACTTGTGGAATAAAGCCCCCTTTTGGTTCCTGTGATCAAGAAGAGCCTGTGTGTTGTGATTGCCCACCGCCTGCGGGCGGTGGGCGGTCATACCTAACCAGAGAAAATAGACAAAAAAAAAAAAAAAAAAGAAAGAAATGAAAGCAATATGAATAGGGAAAGAAGAGCTCAAACTAACCCTATTTGCTGATGACATGATTCTATACTTAAAAGACCCAAAAAACTCCAACAGAAATCTTACAGAACTCATAAATTAATTCAGCAAAGTAGCAGGATATGAATTCACACCCATAAATCAATTGCATTCCTTTATACCAATAATGAATCAACTGCAAGATAAATTAGAAAACTATTCCATTCACAATAGCAAAATAATACCTTGGGAACCAATCTAATAAAAAAAGTGAAAGACCTCTACAATGAAAACTATGGAACACTAAAAAAACAAAATTGAAGAAGACTATAGAAGGTGGAAAGATATGTTTTTGGATAGGCAGAAATAATATTGTAAAAATGGTCATTCTACCAAAGCGTTATACACATTTAATGCAATTCTTGTTAAAATTCCAATGATGTTCTCCACAGAAATAAAAAAATCAGTCATGAAATTCATTTGGAAAAATAAGAGGCCCAGAATAGCCAAAGCAATCCTTAGCAAGAAAAGTGAAGGAGGAATCACAATACCAGTCCTTAAATTATACTACAGAGTTACAGTAACAAAAATGGCATGGTATTGGCACAAAAACAGACACAAAGACCAACTGAGCATAATAGAAAACATGGGGACAAACCCACATACATATAGTTATCTCATACTAGACAAAGGCACTATGAACATATACTAGAAAAAAGATAGCATCTTCAACAAATGGTGCTGGGAAAACTGGAAATCCATATGTAGTAGAATTGAATTGAACCCCTATCCCTCACCCTGCACAAAAATCAACTCAAAGTAGATCAAGGACCTAGGTATTACAGATACCTGTCCCTATTAGAAGATGTAGGCCCAACTCTCCATCATGTCAGCTTAGTAACCAACTTTCTCAACAAGACTCCTTAAGCACAAGAAATAAAGTTAAAAAAATAATAATAATAAACTGAATGATTTAAAACTAAAAAGCTTCTTCACAGCAAAGGAAACAATTGAGAACATGAAGAGAGAGCCTACAGAATGGGAGAAAATCTTTGCCACTTGCATCCCAGGTAGAACATTAATGTCCACAATATACAAGGAACTCAAAAAACTTAACACAAAAAAACACAAATAACCAAAACAATGAATGGGAAAACCAAATACAGGCATTTTATAGAATAAGAACTATGAATATCAACAAATATATTTAAAAATGTTCTACATCTCTAGCAGTTAGATAAATGCAAATTAAAACTACACTGAGATTTCATCTCACATCTGTCAGAATGGTGATTATCAAGAATACAGGTAAAAATAAATGTTCCCAAGGATGTGGGAGAAAAGGTTCATTCATTCATTTCAGGTGGGAATACAAATTGTTGTAACCAGTATGGAAAGCAGTATGGAGATTCCTGAGGAAACTTGGAATGTAACCACCTTTTGACCCAGTTATCCCAGTCCTCAGTGTACAACCAAAAGACTTAAAATCAGTATACTACAGTGATGCAACCATATCATTGTTTATAGCAGTTCAATACACAATAGTTAAGTTATGGAACAAACCTAGGTGCCCTACAACAGATAAATGGATAAAGAAAACATCACACACACACACACACACACACACACACACACACACAGTGGAATATTACTCAGTCATAAAGAATATAATTATGGTATTTTTTGGTAAATGGATGGAACTGGAGACAATCATGCTGAGTGAAATAAGGCAATCTCAAAAAACTAAAGACTGAATGTTCTCTCTGATATGTGGATACTAACACACAATAAGGTGCGGGGGATAGAATTTCATTGTATTAGACAAAGGGGAATGAAGGGAGGGGAAGGAGTATGGGAATAAGAATGACAGTAGAATGAATTGGATATAACTTTCCTATGTTCATATATGAATATACCACCAGTGAAACTCTACATCATGTAGAACTGTAAGAATGGGATCTTAGTTAGAATGTTATAATCCATGTATATGTAATATGTAAAAATATACTCTACTGCCATGTATATCTAACAAGAACAAATGAAAATTTTTAAAAAGAAGTGGACAGACACTTCACAGAAGAAATACAAAGAGTCAAAAAGTGTATGAAAAAATGCTCAACTTCTCTAGCAACTGGAGAAATGCAAATTAAAACTACACTGAGATTTCATCTCACTCTAATCAGAAAGGCAATTATCATGAATACAAGTAACAATAAATGTTGGTGAAGATGTGGATAGAAAGGTACACTCAAATATTGACGGTAGGATTGCAAACTGGTGCAGCCACTCTGGAAAGTAGTATGGAGATTCCTCAGAAAACTTGGAATGGAACCACAATTTGACCCAGTTATCCCACTCCCCAGTATATACTCAAAGAACATAGAATCAGCAATACTCTTTATTTACAAAAATGGTCTATCTGCATTTGTTCCATGGGCCATAGTTTGCCAAATTCTGTTGTAGACTCTAGACATAGATGATTAAGCAAAGTGAGATTAAAAAAAAAAAAAAAAAAAACTCCCGTGAAAGGTGAGAACATTTAGATTTAGAACATTTAGTAGTGATCGGATGCAACTTACTGATGTCGTTTCTCCCAGTACCCTTCTCTTTCCCATCACTCTTATTTGACTCCTTTCTGTTGGTCTCTTTGTGTTTTTCCAATATAATCAGCCCAGGTACACAAACCAGAATTGTGGCTGTGATGCTCTATTCTTCTCCCTTAGAATCAATTCCTTTGCTTCATCAAACCAAATATCATGGTGGGAAAACATGAAACAAAACATTCCAACATACTTGTTCATATTTATGAAGTGGATAACCTTCTTTTTATAAAAAAAGATGAATTCATTTTACAAATATGAAAAGCAACTGTATCAATAGCTGAAACATGTAAGCACAAATTCACAAATACATGTTGCACATTTGTATATTTGTATATTATATATACTTATATATATATAATATATATATATATATTTATATATATAATCTTTGGTTTTAAAGGCTACAAGTGATAGATTAGTGAGCAAGTCATACGTTAATTTAAGACACTGAAAACTGATGTTCTGAGAATCCTATCATTTTTTTTCCTGTCAGTTTTAAACAAGGTCACAAAGTTTCAAAGTATAAATATATGTAGATATTCAATAAATTAAATTATTTAATAAAACAACATTGTCTTTCCCTGTTTTTTTCTACACTTCCATCACAGAATGAGAAATCTCCATTTTAAGATTACTATAATCTAATAAAAATAATTTGTATTTTGTCTTTCTCTGTTACTTGCTATTGCCAAGTGCGAAAATTCTGTTCAATGAGAAATAAGCATGCATCTCATAGCCATTTTGGTATGCCTGATATCACATGCATTATATATTATTTCCTTAACTTTTGCCCTTCTTGTTGTCCTTCTTCCTCTTCCTTTTCTGCATCTTCCTTCAACTCTTCTTCATCTTTTCCTTTTCTCCTCCTCTACTGCCCCGTCCTCTTCCTCTGTTTTTCCTTTCTCCTCATCTTTCTCCCCCTCCCCCTTCTCTGACTCCTCTTTCTACTCTTCCTCCTTCTGCTCCTCCTCACTTCCCATCTCCCATTCTTCCTCTTATTCTTCCTTCTCCTTTACTTTTTCCTTCACCTCCACTTTCCTTCCTTTCTCTTAATATTTTAAAGATAACCACAATTATACTGTATCATGACTAAGAAATGAAACAGTTTGAGACTCCTGATAACCACACCAGAAGGCCTACCTCCCTCCAGAGTAAATTTTCTTGTAACATTGAAATTATCTTTTCTTTGCTTTCTTTATTATTTATACTGGTTTTTGATGCTTTCAGTGTTGACAGAGACTGATATTGGATAAATGATTCTGTTACTTGAGTTTTTCACTACTATTACTCTATAGGGTCTATCCATGCTGTTAAATGAAACTCTTGAATTTTTATTTTTGGTATTATTGTATTCAATATATGTGGCAGAGTTTATCGATTTTTTTACTACTAGTGGAAAAGTTTTTAACTTACTTCTTTTTTTATTTTAATATTATAAATGCTGTTATGGAAAAATAATTTTATATGTTCCCAGAGAAAAAATGCAAGATTTCCACTCTCATAAATGGATATTAATAATTGCATGGATCAATACAAATTGAATAGGAAATATCAAAGTCAAAGTAATTTTTTCTCTTTCAATGGAAATTCATTTGCAAATAGTTTATTTGGTACTCTACTTCCTTCCTAATATTTGATGTTGTTTCCAATTTTAAGTTGTGACAATATAGTAGATGAGTAAGTTTAATTTTTTAATTTTTTCATTATAGAAATAGTGGCCAACATCATAAGTTTATAAGTAAATTGATTGCTTTTCATTATGACTTATGAATTTTTATCTAATTTAATTAAAAATTATAACTCTGGACAAGATTATGGATATGTCCTGGCTTATAGGACATTCTTCCCCTCATGTACCTAGAATATATGTGCTTATGTACATGTGTTTATATGTACACATATATACAGGGTTTAAGTAATTCATTTTCATTTTTTCATAAATTATTACTCAACTGTTTCATTTACTAAACGTTCCTCTTATTTTGTCTCATAAGGTATAATACTTCTGTCTTCTGGGTAGCAAAACTTGCAAATGTTCCCAATTTCCAAAACTATTAACATAGGATTAGAGATTCTCAGATCTTGCACAGGACTGAGCTAAGAATATATTCATATTTGGCAGAATTGAGTAGTTGTGAAAACCTTGAAAGATAAAAATATTTTCATCAGACCCTTTATAAAAAATTGCTTATCACTGAAAGAAAATAAAATATCAAAGGCTAATGTCACTCCTTTTCCAAGCAACATAGAGTTACAAAAACCAGATATACCCAGCTTCTGAAAACTATTAAATTCTCAACAAAATGGGTTAAAAATAGTTTTTAATTCACTAGACATTGGGCATGAAAGAACAGTGATCCCTTAGAGATGAAAAACTAGGGAGATAAATCCTATCCCTACACCAGTTTACTTCCTAGAAACAGTTTTCAGAAAGTAAGGC
This sequence comes from Sciurus carolinensis, assembly GCF_902686445.1. NCBI lineage: Eukaryota > Metazoa > Chordata > Mammalia > Rodentia > Sciuridae > Sciurus > Sciurus carolinensis. The sequence goes on along the minus strand of NC_062217.1, from coordinate 56,917,237 downwards.
AGATGGAGGTAACTGGCCAGATTTCAGAAATATTTCTTTTAGGACTCTTTTTTCTAGTTCTGTGAAGAATATCATTGCTATTTTGATGGGGAATGTATTGAAACTGTATAATACTTTTGGTAGTATGGCCATTTTGACAATATTAATTGTGCCTATCCAAGTACATTAAAGGTCTTCCCATTTTCTAAGGTCTTCTTCAATTTTCTTCAGTGTTCTCTAGTTTTCACTGTAGAGGTCTTTGACCTTCTTGGTTAGATTTATTCCCAAATATTTTTTTTCTTACTTTATTTTAGCCTCCACATAAAGGAGAAAACATTCAGCACCTGACTTTCTAGGTCTGGATTATTTCACTTAGCACGATATTCTCCACTCCTATCCATATATATCATAATTTCATTCCTCTTCTTTTTTCTTTTAAAGAAAAGCTGTGTTTCCTTTTATTTGTGCCAGATGTGAGGCTGACAATATAAAGAAATTAGCTTGGATCCAAAGGTCTAGGCTACATATTTTTCCCTTTACTTATTTATTTATTTTTTATGTTTATAGACTGCATTTGATTCATTGTACACAAATGGGATACAACTTTTCATTTCTGTGGTTGTACACAATGTAGATTCACACCATTCATGTAATCATACATGTATATAGGGTAATAATGTCTCAGTCCACTATCTTTCCTTCCCCCACCCCATCCCACCCCATTTCCGTCTACACAATCCAAAGTGCCTTCATTCTTCTCTTACTCCCCACCACCTCCCGCATTATGTATCTTCATCCATATATCAGAGAAAACATTCTACCTTTGGTTTTTTGGGATTGACTTATTTCACTTAGCATGATATTCTCCAACTCCATCCATTTACCATCAAATGCCATAATTTTATTCCTCTTTATGACTGAGTAGTATTCCATTGTGAAAAGAGAGCCTACATACAGAGTGGGAGAAAATCTTTTCCATACACACTTCAGTCTCCAAAATTTATAAAGAATTTACAAACTTTACACCAAAAATACAAAGAACCCAATCAATAAATGAGCTAAGGAACTGGGCAGACACTTCATAGAAGATATACAGGCAATCAACAAATATATGAAAAAGTGCTAGTCATCCCTAGTAATTAGAGAAATGCAAATCAAAACCACCCTAAGATTTCATCTAACTCCAATTAGAATGGCTGTTATCAAAAACACAAGCAATAATAATTGTTGGTGAGGATGTGGGGAAAAAGGCACACTTGCACATTGCTGGTGAAGTTGCAAATTGGTGCAGCCACTCAGGAAAGCAGTATGGAGATTCCTCAGAAAATTTGGAATGGACCCACCTTTTGACCCAGTTATCCCACTCCTTGGTTTATACCCAAAGGATTTAAAAATCAGCATAATACAGTAATACAGCCACATCAATATTTATAGCTGCTCAATTCACAATAGCTAGATTGTGGAACCAACCTAGATGCCCTTCAATTGATGAAATTCATTCTTCTTTATGACTAAATCTCCACCGTGTACATATACATATTTTCTTTATCCATTCATTGATTAGTGGGCTCTGTGGCTCAAATTTATTTATTTATTCTGGGAAAAGACCCATAATAGCCAATGTAATTCTGAGCAGGAAAAGTAACACTGATCTCGAATTATACTACTGATATATTGTGATAAAACACCATGGTATTGGCATCAAAATAAGTATGAAGACCAATGGAATAAAATAGAAAACACAGACACGAACCCACATAGTTATAGTTGTATGACACTTGACAAAGGTACCAAAATTATTTGTTGCAGAAAAGATAGCCTTTTTAACAGTTGGTGCTTAGGAAACTGGATATCACACACAGAAGAATGAAAATAGGTCCCTATCTCTCATTGTGCACAAAATCCAAACCAATGTAGATCAAGACAGAATTAAATGAGAAACTGCAACTGCTAGAAGAAATCATAAGGACAACACTCCAACTTGTTGGCATATGTACCCACTTCCTTAACAAAACACCTAAAGCTCAGGAAATGAAGCAAAGAATCAGTAAGTGAAATGACATTAAATTAAAAATGTTCTGCAGAAAAAAAGACAAGAGCATGAAAAGAGAGCTCACAGAGTGGGAGAAAATCTTTGCCAGCTACTGCTGACAGGGGATTAATATTCAGAATATTAAGAGATTAAAAACAAAAAACAGTGTATATGTGGGCAAAAGAACTAAACACACATTTCTCTAAAAGAAGAAATATAGATGACCCACAAATAAATGAGAAAATGTTCAATACCTCTAGTGATCATAGAAAAGCACATCAGAACTACACTGAGATTAGAATACACTCTTTAGAATAGCAACCAAGAATATAAATAATAATAAATGATGGCAAGGATGTGGGAAGAAAGATTCATTCATACATTGTTGGTGGTACAGCAAATTAGTACAGCCTCTCTGGAAAGCAGAATGGAGTGTCCTCAAAAGACTAGCAATAGAACCACGATACAGACCATCTGTCCCACTCCTTGGTATTTTTCTAAAAGAACTAAAATCAGAGTACTGTAGTGATAAAGGTCCATCAACTTTAATAGCAGAGCAATTCCCAGGAGCCAAGTTAAGAAAATAAAATCACAAGGCAAAGAGTTATTTGCACTGTCATGTTTATCGCAGCACTATTCATTAGCCAAGATATAGAATCTACATAATTTACATGACTGTTCATCAAGAAATTAATGTATAAGGACAATATAGTATATATAAAAATTAAGTCTTGTCATTTGTTGACAATTTGGCTATGCCTAAAAGACATTATGTCAGGAGAAATAAGGAAGATAAAGAAAAGCCAAAACTGCATGATCTCATTCATATGGAATATAAGTTGATTTTATTGAAATAAAGAGGAGAGTAGTAGTTATCACAGGCAAGGAGGGGTAGTGAAAAGGTGAGCAAATGTCAACAAAGTTATAGTTAGATTAAGAAATAAGTTTTGTTATTCAATTGCACAGCACTGTGACTAAAGTTAATAATAATGTATTATATATTCCAAAATAGCTAGGAAGGAAGGACTTGAAATGTGCCATTTTGAATAAATGATATGTGACATGATGAATAGGATAATTACCATGATTTGACCAGTGCCCAATGTACATGTGTACTGAAACCTCCTCCCGTAACTCACAAATTTGTGTAACTACTATGTGTCAATTTAAAACAAATCAACATACATAGATTTGCAGGAGGGGAGGGGTTGGGAGTCAAACCCATGGCTTCGTGCATAGTGGGCAAGTGCTCTACCACTGATTTATGTCCTTAGCTCAGAAAATGATATAACTTTAAAAAACTTAATCTGAATTGTGTTATAATTTTAATGCTTATAAGTTACAAGAAACATATTTTCAAAACATCATAATATAAATCAATCTTTGTATTTAAATAAATTTAATAATCTAATTCAATTCAAATTAAGTATTAATATGTACCTAATCTGTATCTTATAGCACTTATACTTAAGTATGATAAATTATATTTTCCTTATAATTTTCACTAAATTAGGCCATCCTTTGTTGGAGTAGCCCTATTTATTTAGTCTAACATGTTTAAATTTTACTATTTGAAATACAAATTTAAAATTGTATGCTTATTTTATAATGTCATGATTTTAAAGCTCTTTTCTAAACAAATGAGAGACAAAAGCCATCAACTCATCATGTTTATTTTCAGCTATGAAATTAAATTTTGTGGAAAATAACGGCAAAACAAAAAGATGTTTTCATCTTTACACTTGTGTTTATGTGCTTTCTCGTATTATTAACCTCAAAAAATTACCCTTGTTACCAATGAAAGGTTTGGTGATATTTGATACAGAAGCAGAAAATCAGTTACAGATTTTCAGTTTTACAGATGAGAGTTAAATATCTATAATTGTAAAAAATGCATGTTTCATGAAATGTCAATCTAAATATTATAAAATGGAGAAAAAATGTTTTTCTTAAGTGAACCACAGGAAGCTTACACACACCTTTTACATATTGAAAAGCACTTTCAAATCCTGAAAATTTAGGTTAGATCAAGAGAGAGAGTACAAATTCACTATGTCTATTTGTGATTTTTTTTCTAAATCTTCTAACTTGTGTCAGGAAAAAGTATTTGAGTAAAGTCATTATGTTACCTAAACTCAGTTTTCTAGAGAATACTAAGGATTTAAAAAATTTCTTTGTTTTTTTTTTTTTTTTTTTTTTTTTTTTACTAATGAAAGAAAAAGATTTTTGCATAAATTGAAATGTTTTTCTTTTCTAAAGTTGCAAAAAGAGCAAACAGGAAAAGAATAAATGAAATACTTAATGCATGTAAACAATCTTTCAAATAACTTTTAGGTTTTCAAACACATCTACTAAGATATATTAAGCTTAGTTTTTGATTCAATTATAGAATTTTAGTTTCCTGTTTGTTTGGTATATGCACATATTCTTCATCTGCTAATGCCATTACACCTGCTAATTTGCAATCACTGTTTTTCAAGGAAATATTAGAATAGTTCTTAATTTTGAAAAATATTTTGAAACCACATTGAATACATTGGAGACTACATTGCTTCAGTTAACTGAGAAAGAGGTTAGAGTATAAAAAAAAATAAAATAAAAGCAGTTAAGCAAAAATAAAAATAAAAAAAAAGTTACAAAATCAAAAGAGGAAAACATAAAAAAGACGAATGATAAGAAATAGAAAATAGGAAAATGTTTAAGAATAATAAGATAATAAGCCCAGCAAATTATACAACCCAGTTTAAAATACACCCACATGTAATTATTGATTTTGACTTTGCCCATCTCCTTTCTACTCATTTGTCACTTTTCTACTTCTGGATATTTGCATTGCTCACATCCAGCAAACTGTAAACCTAGATTCACTACAGGGTCTAGAAAGTTTACTGTTGTATCCTAATGCCTACTGAACTTTTTCTGTTCAGATAAACTCTACTGTTTCATATTTTTGAACCTCTTCGCTCCACTCTATCAAAACCAACAAAAATATCATTTGCATAAGTTAGGAAAAATAGTTATAACTAGTAGACTTACTATATCACATTTTGTTATTATTTGCAATATATTTTAACTTCTTAGGAAAGGTTGATGGCAGATTCATGATGTACTCAAAAATTATTTGTGTGAGTTGGCTTTATCTTAGATGTTATATGCTAGGCATATCATTCCAATCAAATCCAAGAATGATAACTTAGAGATCACTTCCATAAAAATGACTTAATTTAAAAAGAGTACTGTATGAACAACTAGATACAACAGAGAAGAGATTAAATGTTCAAGATTGCATGGTTAGGCCATGTTGGCTTAGCAAATGGAATCTGCAATTTTTAAATTCGATTAGAATTCATAAAGTACCTAACACTCCTAACACTTTATTTTTCAGTGCCCTAGACAACAATCTCTGTCTCCAATAATTTATGATATTTGTTACAAATGTTATACAACATATATTGGTAATTTTAGGGAGTTAGAGCAGAGAACATGAACAAAACAGGGAGGAGGGAGAATAATAATTAGAATGTCACCTTTTTTCTCATTCCTCTCATTCTTCTACTGATTTTTTTCTACTTGTTATCAAGAAGGAAAAAAAAATTTCTTCATTTTCAACATCATTCGGTTTTACCACTTCTCTGTGCCAATCTGCTTGAACTAACTCTGCTAATATTCCTCTATAAAGTAATAGACTTCAGCTTGGCAGTTTGATCCAGAGATTGGTTAGTTTCAAAACCAATCAGAAAAATTGGGGCTGGACATAGAGTAGTTACCAAAAACTTGACATTCTATGAGAGTTGCAAGTAGAAATCGCTATTATTTACAAAGTACCTACAGAGTATTATGTTAAACACATTAATTCATTAAAAGTCTATCAATGAACTGAAAAAATAAGATATGAATATATTTACTTCAGGCTCTGATGTTTACAGATTAGATATTATTGTTCTTCCTTTATTATTTTTGACTTCAAGTTTCTTGCTTTCAGTATGTTGTTATCAGAGACACTGGCTTATAATAAAAATTATGGAGACCAAACATTTCCAGGGTAAATAGTGCCAGATAATTTGAGCTTTTTACTAGTGGCAAGAGTCAGGTGTGAAGGCATCCTATTTAATGGGGGATAAGAAGTTAAAGTTCGCATTTTATTTCATCTAGGTCATTCATTAATCTTTGTGTGTGTGTGACAAGATGTGATGCAATGTCCATAAGAACATAAGGACAATAAAGAGAACTAAGAAAACCAAAAATATAATCTTTATATGATTTAACATAATCTGTGTTTCCCCAAGTTAAGAGAATATAAAATATTGTAAACAGAAAAAAATGATAGTATGGCATAAAAGGGGCATAATTTTCACTAACAACTATGCAATCCTTGATTTACAGAAATTGCTAGATTGACAAGGGGTATTTAATTCTACTAGACACAGAAGGAAAGTCAAGTCAGGTAAAAATATAAGAAATTAAAAAAGAGTACCTATGTAAGATCAAGACAAGCCTGCAACCTAGACGCTTTCTATAACTACCTTGGACTCAGTGTTTTATGTGAATCTTAATAAGAAAGTCTTATTAGGTAAAATAAAAGATCACCATGTTATTGCATGATGATGTACATACTTTTATAAGAAATTGACTCTACCCAATATAAAATGTTAGAATTTTTTCAACTCTGTAAAGACAGTTTGTAAAAAAGATGTCATTTAGTTGTAGGTTGCATGGTTTAGACGTGAGGTGTCCCTCCAAAGCGCATGCGTGAAACAATGCAAGAAAATTTAGGGGAGAAATGATCAGGTTGAGAATCTTAATTTAATCAGTGCATTAATCCCTTAATAGGGATTAACTGGGTGGCAACTGCAGGCAGGTTGGATGTAGCTGCAGGAGGTTAGGCATGGGGTGGATGCCTTTGGGGTTTATATTTTGTCTGGTGAGTGGGACTCTATTTCGCTTCCTGGTGGCCATGTCCTGAGCCACTTTTCTCCATCACACACCCATTAAAAAGCTGGACATTGTACCTAACATTTTTTATTTTTTGGTACCTGAGATTCAACTCAGTGATGCTTAACCACTGAGCTAAGTCTCTAGCCCTTTTTAATATTTTACTTTTCAGACAGGGTCTCCCTAAGTTGCTTAAAGTCTTGCTAAGTTGTTGAAACTGGCTTTGAACTTGTGATCCTCCTGCCTCAGCTTCCCAAGCCTCTGCAATTACAGGAGTGCTACTCTGGTTTATAGCTAACAATTTTAATGAACCCCAAAGTGTATTCAATTTCCAATGAACAGGATTAATTTTGAAAGACAAATGAGGTTCTAATGAAGGACAAAAAATTACAAAAAAGAACTTGACTGTAGTTAATATCATTTTTTTTCTTTATTAGCACATTCAAAATATTCAAAAATTTATTTCTCTGTAAATATTGATAGGATGCAATATTTTTCATTTTTTATTGATGCATAGTCTTCCTGTTTTTTTAGTTGTTCTCTAACTTAAGTATAGGATCAGAAAATTACATATGATTAATTATAATGATTTTTAATAATTTCTAGCAGAGGATGAGAACCAGAGTAAAAAACAATGCTGGAGAATATTGCTTTAATATAAAAATATCACTTTGCTAAATATATAATTAGAAAAAAAACTCTGGATGTCACATTTTTTTCATCTTTCCACAATTTTGCAGTTAATATCACTTAGCAGCTTATGCCACTTAGCAGCTATGTCCCTTAGCATCTCATGAATGACTTCTTTAGAGATCCATCTTTTGGGATGGACAAATCAAGTGAGGAAATCATTGGAATCAGAGAACAGATAAGTACTTTCCTTAGCTGTGGTTAAATGAAAGAAAAAAAATGAAAAATGATTATCTATGATATTGATAAAATAGCCCTATGGGGGAATTAAATATCCTCTTGAATATTCATTTCCTGAGAGATGAAAGGTCTAAGTTGAGAGAGTCGGACAGGATCTCACAATTCTTGTTGGTAATATGGAGTTTAAATTAAGGATTGCAAGTCATTCTCAAAATGCAAAAGCATTATGTAATACATTAAACAAGGATGCAATCAAACAAGGAGTCCTGGCTATTATTTCCTTACTTACAAATGTTCCTCAGTATATATTTGGTGTCAACACAAAATAACAAACTTTTTAAAATATAGTTTTCATTTCACCTAAAATAATTCTATAAAAGATAATTCAAGCCTAATTCCATCAGGACAATGCCCCATTGACAATTACTTAAAGTATCTGCTACCAAAATCTAAATAAATATGTTTCATTTAATATATCAAAGGATGGTAAACTATTGAAGTAGTAGTTCTTAATTATTTTATTTGCTCACTTTTTGCTAGAGATTCTTTTCATATTTTTGTGAAGTGTATAGGAACTTTCTCCAAATAACAATCTTTAAATATAGTGTATATAATAAAAAGGAATATGAAGAAAATAATAAAAATGTAACTACTGCATATTTTAATGTTTTATATTATGTTAATGTGCTTATTTATTAATATATTAAAGATATTTTAGAGTCAGTATAATAATTTGGAAGCAGTAATGATCATTAATGATATTTTCAGATTTCTAAAACTTTTATAATATAAAAATCTGCATTATAATAAAAAATCTGCATTTTTATTGTTTAAAATGTAAAAAATAGAGCTAATATATTGTGGTATGTGCTTTCATTTTGAATGGAAGATAATGCTAAATTTCAAATAAAAGTAAATAAATATTCCAAGTTTTTCCTCCTCAGTATTCTTTTCACAGATTTAAAAATTAGAGAGTTATGCAATTTGAGAGTTATGATGGTAGTAAAATAATAAAATCTAGCTGTTTTATACACAGCCTTTTTGGAAACTAGTTTAAGAACCTCTCAGGTTAAAAAAAAATAGTTATCTAAAATAAGGGTCAAAAAACTTTTTCCTATAAAGGGATGGACGGTAAATATTTAGAGTTCATCTGCTATAGTGTCTCTGTCAAACCACTCATCTCTGTAGTGAGTGTTTTAGTCAGCTTTTTTGTTGCTGTGACTAAAAGAAATGACCAGAACAATTGTAGAGGAGGAAAAGTTTATTTGAAGGCTCACGGTTTTGGAGGTCTTAGTCCATAGAAGGTGGGCTCCATTCCTTGGGGCTGGAAGTGAGGCAGACATCATGACAAAAGAATGTGGCAGAGGGACACAGCTCACATGATGATCAGAAAGCAGAGAGATACAAATATATACCTCTTGCCAAATACAAATACATACTACAAAGTCAAGCCCTTAATGGCCCAACTCCTTCAACCACACCCCACCTGCCTTCAGTTACCTCTCAGTAATCCCATCAGGTGATCAGTAAACTGATTGTTTTAAGACTCTCACAACCAAATCACTTCTCTTCTGAATCTTCTTGCATTGTCTCACATATGAGCTTTTGGGGGACACCTCACATCCAAACCATAACAACCATAACAGTGATAAAGCAGACATAAACAGTATGTAAGTGAATGGATGAAGCTGTATTCTAGTAAAACTTTATTTTAAAAAGGTAGTTGCCAATAGTTTGCCAGTGGTTGATGTAAAGAATTTAAATGACAACTCAAATATTGGAGTCACAAACATGATTTCTGAGCTAATGAACATTCTAGTCTTTATATTCATTATCTATTAGAAATCAAAGGTTGTTCTAGTTTCACGTTTATGAATAATGATTTCAAATAAATATATTTGAAAATTAAGAGGATAGAACACTCAAGAAATTAGTAAATTTAATCAACATCTTTTACATTACCTTAACATATGTAAAATCATGCCACTACAATATATATTTAGCAATAAAAATAAAATAGAATGATTATTTTCTTCTGTATTATTTCTTTAAAATGCATACTGATATACATAGTGTAAAGATCCTGAGGTTGGAATTGAAAACCTGGGTTAGTTATAGTGGAAAAACTGGGTTAGCATAGTAAATTATAAGTTCATATTTCTATACAATATGGTTTAAAACACTTAAATCTTAGAGATTTTATGAAAGTACTAAAATAATATGATTTTTGAATTTAAATATATTAATATTTATTAATTTATCAATCATTTTACACATGGAATCTATCTTAGGAATTACTGGCCCTAGCCCTACAATTTTAAGGAACTGCAGCTGACTCAAGATCACAAATGTAAAATGATTCATTTTACATTTCTGTAAATGTAATGGCAATACACCCACTGTGATGGCAATACACCCACTGATTTCAATAACAATTCTGAATATGTTTTAAAATCTTCAAATTAGATTATTATTATAATTATGTTAAAATTATTGTTCATTCAAGATATAGAAACTTTTAATATTTAGTATTTTCATTTAAAACCCAAATGAACTATTTAAAAATAACATACAATGAGTAGTATGATAGTTTCTTTGGCTCTGTCCTACCTAAATAATTGCTATATAATAAATTTTTTAAAAATCTTAAATGTAATTTTTGTACCAACACAGACAAGCTTATTGTTGTAGTAATCTAATCTTATTTGTTTTATGAGTCAAATGAGTAATGTGATGCTATATTTTATTCTAAAATTTAGAGTCCTGCAAGACTGAACAATCCATCTTTCCAAATCTTTCTTTTTACATTAAGTTCATTAATTTTGGATACATTTACTCCATGAGAAAGGAATAAAGAATTTCTGTTCAGTATAATTTTCTGCTAAAAGTTAAAGTAATTAGAATTTCAACTTATCAAAATGTCATTCCTAAAATAGAAAAATGTTATGTGGTTTAATTATGCTCCTGTTATTTCACCATAGGATTTTGTTTTTCATATATAAATTTATAGGCCAATGGTAAAGTCAGTGAAATGAACGTGACTATGCTGAATTCTCTAATATTACATCAAAATTGGCAAAGAACCCTTGAAGGTTAATAACACTCTTCTAAGATTACAAATTCTGAACTTTAGAAATTGTTCATTTAAAGAGACTAATTTGTCATTGGTAGAATGTTTTCACTATGGCACAGAAATGTGAAAATACAATGACAAAATCCATGTTTATAAGTGGATAATGGTCGAAATGCTTCTACATGAAGACACATCATTGTGGGACACTTCAAATAGAGTTTGGAGTCTTTTGGACATGAATATAAAAGTTTTAACTATTCAGTGTAGGTAAAATTGTTTCCAAATACCAGTAGGATAGCTTAATGCAGAATTTGCACACAAAAGAGACTTTTAGTTGTATGAAATATTTATAGATTAAGAAGATGTTATAACTGAATTACTTCTACAAAACTTGAAAGTATTTTTCAATCTTGTGAACAATTCACAACTGCTCTTGTTCCCAATTACTAATAGCTTTAGTCTAGATATGTTGTCCTATAGGATGACAAGAAGTGTCATATTTATATATCATCTAACTCAATTACAAAAATCAGAGTGAATAAAAATTTTCAGCTATTTTTGACATTAGGGCAAAAAGCAACCCCTCAAAATAATTTCGGAATTTATCTTCTATATTGAGTGATTTCTCTTGTGTACCTATAATGAAATATTTGATTAGCATGTAAAAATAACATTGATAAGGCTTACATAAGGTTGATTACATGTTCTTGATATTTAAGGATTTTTGGAACTTGAAAAACTTCATTAATCCAGTTATCAAGTTACTTATTTTACAAGAATGTTTGGATTTTATTGTGCCTCTTGTCTTTCTGGAGAGCAGTTACATTGATATCTAACTATGGAGTCAGTTTGATGTAAATTAGATGATATAAATATATGAGTACACTCATAATTTGTCATTATATGTCATCTGATCACAAATCTTCTTTAAAAATGTTGACAATAGATTGAGAAGGGAAACCCGGGAAACAAACTAAAAACACACACATGAAAGTATAACAAATGCTTTTTCAGTTTTCCAAGTAAACACTGCTAAATCATTCTGAGAATTTTATACTAAAGTTGAAATTGATTAGTATAATGGCAAAGTCTTTTGTAAATAGACAATTTGTTTCACATTGTTGGTGCTAAATGTGTCTGTGCATAAAAATATTGAAATATTTAGGAATGGAAGAAATTTTGATGATGAAACTGCTTTGTTAAAAAAAAACACTATTGTTATTTTCCAGCTAAAAAGGTAAAAATATCCTAAAAAGAAAACCCTGTATGAATATATTAAATATGAGACTCTGAAGACATTCTTCAGAAGATATTTCCCAGGGGAAAAAAATTTCCCTGAACTACCTTGGCTTTGTTAGAGAACCCCCACAAGAATGCTGCAGGTTAGGTTAGTTCAATAAGTTCAGAAGTTTAATTCATCATACAAGAATGACAGGACTATCTCATACTCTCATTAGTTTTCCAGGCTACAATTTCCTTCTCTTTTCTTTAACTCACCCATGCAAAATCGCCCTCTCTTCAAAGTGAATCAAAATTGAGTACACACAGATGTGCCACTGGGTACTTCTTAGTTGGTAGTATTTAGAGGAGGGAGATTTTGCACCTTTGTTGAATCAGAAAAGGGTGTAATCATCTGGCACTAATTGAAACAAAGCCTACACTACAGAGAAAATAAAAATGAACTTGTCTTTTCCATTGCAGAGTTGAATATTTACACTGCTCTTTCATCAGCAAAAACACACACCTCACACCTGCTGTGTTTTCTTTTTCTGTTGAACCTCTATCTAATTAACAACCATTAAGATTCACACCTGTGGTGGCTTTAGCCTTTGCCTACTGCTCAGAGTTGTGTTTTTTAACCCTTCCTTTTGCCTATATTACAAGAATGATCACTTTCTCCAACAGGTTCAGTCTTTCAAAGAGAGCTATTCTCAGTATTTGCTTGAATTCAAAGTCACTCTTGAATTCACCACAGCTGGGAACTCTGAAGAGGCGATTGTTTTTTCTGGAATAAGACATGAACAGGTGGTATTCCCACCTGCTGCAAGTCTTTCAATTTTTGTTGGCTCAAAATTGTTCTTGGACCTGGTATTTGAAATGTTCTCTTGCATTAGAAACAGCAGAGAAAGAGAAAACGGGCCATGGCCTATTTTGTTACTAATAGTCTCATTACAGACATTCTCTGGTTGGTAATTGCTGGCATATTGAAATAAATGGGTGCATTGCTTTCTGGACTGGGTGTGGGAGGAAATAAACCAAAGAAATTGGAACATAGACTGGTTACTTTATTTTGAACATTAAAGAAGATTTTAGCCAATCAAATTGAGTGACTTATTTTCCTCATGGGAGAGTTTGCAAAAGTCTCTTTGTAAGTTGCCAATGAAAACACTTCTGGATATACAAGATTTTGTTGAAATTTTCACTGCTATTTCTTCTACACAGAATAAAGCACTTAGTCACTATCTAATTTAAGTTATATCTGTTCTGTTTTTTAGTTTATTTAATGTTTTGTTATTTCTTGTCTAGTATAATAGGACACATTGGCCCCAAAATACTAATAGTACCTAGTGTAAGGCTTTTATAGGCACAGGAAACCATTGTTTATCTGGTTGTAATTACAATCTGTAATAAAAGTTGGGACATTTGTGTTCTGAACAAAAATGAAAACATACTGATAAATATGTTTTTTCTATTCACGATGCTCTAAGAGTTTTCAATAAACTGCAACATTATAAATATCAACATCTAAAAGTACTATTTGTGTATCCACTTGTAGAGTTATTCACCATATGATTGCTGTGTTTTATCTTTTATATTTCTATAAAATCCATATCTCATAATGTAGTTTATACATCCATATGACACATAGGGAGTTATGGATATTGTTATAATCAAATGTATACATTAGGCATTAAATATATCTATTCATACAAAATTGTAGATTAAAAATGTATAAATTAAGATCCAGGGCTGGGGATATAGCTCAGTGATAAAAGTGCTGGCCAAACCTGTGCAAGGCACTTGTTTGATCCCAGCACCACTAATACTACTACTACTAATAATAATAATTCTTATATATGGATCTCTAAATAACCAATTGATTCATATTCTAAAAAATTTCCCATCAACTATTTTCTAGGATTCCTGACATTGAATAGACATTCAATAAATGCAAAATGTCACTGCCTGTTAAATATTGCCTTCTCCAAAACATAGAACAATTTATGTAGAAGGGATAATTATCCTATTTTTCATATTGGAAAATCAAAGCATTTAGGTATGCCTGAGTCCCTACCAGAAGTTCAACAACAGAGTGGAACTTTCATGATTATACCTCTGACTCTTAGTCACATTCATCTTCCAGAATATTATTGTCCTCCAAACTTTACAGGAAATCTTCAAGTTTTGGGCAGACACAAGGGAATCTAGTAGTACTTTTATAAGAAACATTGACTTTTATTTTCAAAGTTTAAGTTCTAAGTAGAAAGTGATTGCTCAAGAATAATATTGGGGAGAAAAACATAGCAAAGGTTTTCAACAGAAAATGTTTGGAAAATTAAAGTTAATGTCATATAAATTCAGACATAAATTGAATAGTTTAAATAACAAAGATGAAAGGGAAAAAAGCCTAGGCTTGATCAGTTGGTTGAGGATGATTATGGAAATTTGAGGCACTTTTTTGTTAATTTCCTTCTATTGTATCACAATCCTCCTCTTGGGTTTTCCTGCTCTCATCTCACTTAGACTCTGGTGGTTTTTCCTACCCTGTCAGATATTTATTTACTCTTTAGATATTTCTTTAGATTTATTTTATTCTCATATGTGCCATCCCAGTCGAAATAACTTTTTGGACACAGTAGTTCACTATGGTAAGTTTAGGAATGAGGAATACACTGCTGTGGGGAAAGACACAAACCAATTTAGAATACAGGGACCAGATTGGGCAGTTAGAAAAAAATTTACAGTAACTTCCAAATTGGCCCATAATTTTCTTTTAAGCTATCTTTTCAAATTTTTAATATATTTGTGTGTGTGTGTGTGTGTGTGTGTGTGTGTATACACATAAATACATCTAATGTCTACATATCAACCCATGTTTCTTGGGGAGAGAGAAGGGAGAACTGATGTGAACTGGAGATTCATGCTGCCTACGTGCTGTAATAGGTATGTTCCCTGATTCAGAAGGCTTATGTCTTCTACCAGGATTCCACAAACAGTGATAGATCTCAAGAAACTGGTTATCTAACAATAACTTAGATTAAAACTATAGTACAATACTAGACCCTTCATGGTTTGGGGCAGCCATGATATAATTAATTTTTGTGTGTATTTATGAATTTCTATTTAACTTACTTTTCTAGCCCTGTCCTCACATAGTGAGTAGCAATTCATAGCTAATTAATAGATATTTGTTGACTTACTGGAAATGTAGAAGTAAGAAAAAAAAAACAAAATTAGAAGAGATGAGGGACAGTTGATATTTTGATATTGAAGTAGCCTGCCAGTGATCCAATTTTTCTATTGGAAAGTACAATTACAGTTCTCTTTTCAAGATCTTTGATACCCATGTTATAGATTTTATTTTTAAAGAATATCTTTTTTCTTATTTCTGAAGTAGAAAATCACCACTACTATATTATTTACCAAACAAAAAGTTTCTGAGTACTACATACGTGCTATTATTTCATATTTTTTAAAATTTTTTATTCCTTAGGTACAGTATAAGCATCATAGTTGGGAAGTTGTAAAGTTAAAATATTATGAGACTCATCTGTGGAGATAAATTTTTCTGAAGAAGATGATAGAATTTGTGCTGGATTTCTTAGGTGAGATAAAATCTTGGTTTAAGATAGAAGTTAAGAAGTCAGAAAGTAGGCAAAGTCATGGAGAGTAGATAATTAAGATCAATTTTAGCCCAATTTGACTTCAACTTAAAACAAGTCTGATAAAAGAAGGGAGTGTGACAGAATGTACTATTAAGCTATTGCTTTCATTCATGCTTTCAGTGAATGTTTCAGTGTTTCCTGGAATCCATACTTTCCTTACCTTTTTGCAAATAATGATAATTTGTGAAATTGAAAACAAAAGCAAAGAAAGAAAATCATTTCCAAAGGACCAGATTTCACTAAATGATATTTTAAAAAGGTTAATCTGGTAGTCAAATTATCCTGGGTTTTGAAGGGACAACTTTTACTCTCACTGAAGCTTTGTAGATTATTTCCAGTGACATTAAGGAACTTTAAAAAAAAATACCACATTCAATATACTTTGTCCTCCTGCTTGCTACCAAGTTCACATACACAGAATGCCAGTGAACAATTCCTAATGATCATTTTCCCCCATTTCAGCATCTTTCATACTAAAATTCTATGAAAGACACAAGAATCACTGTCAATCAGAGGTTCAGAATTTAGAGTCACTTTGTGATGCAGCTTTGAGAAGTATGGTTTCCATGAAAATTTATCATGATATGTATCAAGATACCAGTAATTATTAGTAGGAAATTCAAGGCTGCCATGGTAGTTTCATAATGAGATGGATGATGACAGCCAGTGATCCCATCAAAAAATCAAAACAGAAGAGAAAGCTATCACCTAATTAACCATTCTGAGAAGGAAATTAATGGACTTAGTGAGTAGGAAAAATGATCTAAGAAGAAAATATGTATCATGTTCTCAAAACTTTAAGTTATTTAAAAAGATTTATTTTTAAATCTAACTCTAATGAAAGCATCAACTGATAATAAATAAATAAAATTAAGAAAAATATTACTATTCTATTCTAAATTCAAATACATTCTATCCTGGCAAAAATTATAATAACTTTTTAAAAAATCAATTACTTTTAAAATAATTTACTTAAACCTAAACCCACATGGAAAACAACAATAATAATTTATATTTTATAATCATTTGTTTAGTTTTTAAATTTTTGCCATGTTTTTGATCTTTTTTCTTGTGATTTCCATGTAATATTTCTAAGGTAGTAATTTTGGTAAATTCCACGTCATTTATAGGTGAGAAAATAAAAAATAGCTTTTTTATTATTTTTATTTAGCTTTTAATTTTTTACAGACTGCATTTTGATTCATTGTACACAAATGGGGTACATAATTTCGTTTCTATGGTTGTACACAATGTAGATTCATACCATTCGTGTAATCATACATGTACATAGGGTAATGATGTCTGTTTCATTCCACCATTTTTCATATCCCCCTCCCTCTCATTTTCTTCTACATATTCTAAAGTTCCTCCATTATTCGCTCATTCCCCACTCCCACCCCCATTATATATCATCCTCCACTTATCAGGGATAACATTTGGTCTTTGGTTTTTTGGGCTTGGCTTAATTGTGATAAATTAGCTATACTTCCAAAAGATTTCCTTTTTCAACTTTACTTTTACCTTCTTAAACCTGTGTATATTTTACTCCAAATTTTGGAACTCTTGATTTAGTTGCTTTTATTGTTATTGTTCTATAAATGGGAAGTAATAAACATAAGGAAAGTCACTTTGCTCTTGCTTTAAATATTGCTTTGGCATAAAACTGTCTATACTCAGAAACACCCAGTTCAATAATCTAAAGCAATTCAAAACCATTTAACTTTACCTTTCCTGACATTCATTGGGCTCTATTCATTTATTAATAAAGCCTGTCATTTATGATTATGTTTATTTACTTGGTTACTTATCATCAGTTGTCCTTCCCCTGCACTCTATTTGCTCCAGAGGAGAAAAGAGCAGGCCTCTTTCACTCACTACTGTTAATACAGGATACAGTTGTATGCTTATATCGTATTAGACATTTGTATGAGAGTTGGCCTTTCAATCTTGATACCACTAGCTTTACAAATTAATTAAATGTTCATATTTCAACAGGTAATACATTTACATGTGAAACTTGAAAATAAAATTTAACATTCACATCGTTGGTTTTATTTTTATCTAATTTTTTATCCAAACAGAAACATATTCATGTTGAAGAATCTGTCATGCTGAAATTATCTCAGGCTTTGAGATTTGCTCATCTACCCTTTGAGAATTGTATACCTCTGAACATCAGGTAGCTAATGAGCTTAGGGCAATGTAGGCAATAATCTCTTTTCCCTTAATACCTATACCATAGAGTACAAGAATTTAAATGGCAAGTAATCAACTTTTGCTTACAGATGTCACTGATACATGTCAATACAAAAAATTAAGTAAGACATGTTTTCTTCCTAACAATAGCAACCTATTATATAATAGTTAAACTCAACAATAAAGAGATCTTAAATCATTGTTTTCAGAATAAATACATGGCATCCACATTGAACACCCAGGACAGAAATTTGCTATAGGCCATTTCATATTTCTACCACATGGGTAGAAATTTCTTAATTTCTTAATTTAACAACTGCTCACTTGTTCCAGACTGGAGGGCAAAGGTATGAGTTTGATCAGGAAATCTTAGGAAAAAAGATTTACCCAGAATCACTGAGTGTACAAAAATAATTTACTCAGTTTGAAAGACTATTTACAAACTATATAAAGGAGTGAAAATAAAGTCAAAGATGATTACACATTTCCTGTCTTGGATTATATTCTACTCTTCATCAAGAATTTTAGTTTCTCTTTTTAACACAGCTGTTATTTTACATTTAGACAAAACTCTAACTTTATTTATGTCTTTCAAAATGGAAGGAAGAACACCTATTTTGACTGTTCTGGAGCACTTGAAGGATACAAGAGCAATGCTAATTGCTCACAAACAAAAATTATTGTTCTGATCTCAGTTTCTAAACTACTTTTCCTTTTTTCTAGTCTCAATTAGCTAAATATCTCTTTTTCAGTATCATTCATTTCAACTCATCTATTGACCTGATCACTGGGTGAAATGTGCTGTTCTACACAGTCCATATCTTGGATATTGTTTCTAATTCTACAGGTTTACTAGACAGTGAGAGTAACCCTTGTAAATGATTCTCCCCTAAAGATTGAATTGGGTGCCAGTCCCGGCAGACTTTCCTGTTTCTGCCAGAGTTCTTATAGTCCTATGGTAATTTAATCCACAATTTGATATCCTTTTAATTCCATAAACTTGTATGTTTCTTGTTTGGCAAAAAATATTACTGAAGTACAACACAAATAAATGTTTTTAAAATCCCTGCAATAAAATAAACAGAACCCACCTGAGGGGCATTTTTGATTGAAGTCTTTTTTACTAATACAGCTAAGTGAAAAATGATCAAGTAAATCACATTAAATCTCCACCTCTTTGAAAGGGATGGATAATATTCAAATATTGTTTGATCAACTACGAAACTAATTTTTTAAAAGCATAGTAATTTGCCAATTGCTTTTAGAAAAAAAATAATGAAATTAGAATTATGTGTTTATTCTCATAAGAAAATAATATTGAGATTATATAAATTCATGAAAACCAATGGCTCCTCATAAAAGGTAGAGTCTTCAGTTAAAATGCCTTCCTTTTCTACTTCAATGTACTACTTATCTCAATGGTGGAAAGCAAAGAAAAAAAGTAATGATGGTTCTCCATGGCTGGAGATAGGGAAAAGACTAAGGTACATATGAGTACATAGGAGTAAAACTGATAATCATATATATCAGGAGACACCTTTCTCCCTTTTCAACCTTTTTTATTCATACATTTTTGTTAATGCATGTGAAAATCTGTGGTGCATTTTTATTTTTTAAAATTTATATCTTATTCAGCATTCAGATAGGATTAAAACGTGATCTAAAGAGAATACATCTGTATTTACGTGGAAATATTCTAATTTTCAAAACTTTTTTGAACAAAATTAGGTATGTACTATACTTTCATGATGTTATTTCCATATAGGAAATTCTTGAACTAAATCTAAGCCTCAGAAAATATGTTCCTCTAATTCTTATAATATATCTTATATTAAGTATAAATATATATCCTAAATTTATGATATATTGCAATTTAAAAAATTATTTCCAAAATTAAATTATATAATGTCAGGGGCGGGCTCTGAAGGCCCCAGAGCCGCAACGTGGCCTGATCTCTAAGATGGCGCCTGGCAGCTTGCCAGACATAGCTGCACTCATATACAAGTTTTAGGAAGTAACTCTGGTTGGCTGTTGTACTTGAGACAATCCCGGTATCTGCCTGGAGACTGTTCCTTGATAGGCTGACTTTCCTGGTAGTCTACTCTCTGATACGCTGATGTTCTCAATATAAGTCTGAGACTTGTGGAATAAAGCCTTTTGGTTCCTGTGATCAAGAAGAGTGTACACGTTGTGATTGTCCCTGCGGGCGGTGGGTGATCATAATATAAGAAAATTGACAGGAAATATTAATAGCATTTTATAGTTTTGCAAACAATATAAAAGAAGTTAAACCATTTTCCTTTTAATTCATTGTACTTAAAATTTAAGAACTGATATATATTGACAATGTCTTAGAATCCAAAAAAGTGAAAATATAACTAATTCTACATCTTTACAAATGAATATCTACTTATCTACATAATGAACATTTGAAAAAAAGTTCAGTTTTTATTTGGGCATAATTATAGTTACCATGCCATAGTTGTCTTTCTGTGTTTAATTCCTTTTATTTACATTATGTCTTCTAGTTTTATGCTATAAAAGTGACTATTTTGGTTTCTTAAATTTGACTTCTGAGAAGGAGTCAAATTTTATTATTTTGAAAAACATTTTTGAATGTATCCATTGTACTCATGTTCTAAAAAGATAACATGGTTGAAGTTGTTAATATTATTTTAATTGTTTTTAAAAATTTTTAGTTATAGATGGACATTATGACTTTATTTATTTTTATGGTGTGCTGAGGATTGAACCCAGTGCCTCATACATGCTAGGTGAGCACTCTACCACTGAGTTATAGCCCCAGCCCCCAATATTATTCTAATTTTAAGGTATTTAAAATTTTCAAATGCCTGGATTAGTTACTGCAAATTTACAGTAAGAAAACAGAGCATTAAGACAAAGGATTTTAATTGCAAACAAAAACATCTCAATAAAAATTTGTTGGCAACCAACAACCAAGCCCTACTTAAACTGCCTTCAAAGGAATACAAAGTTTACAGTAATATAAACACACTCATTCATGCAGAACAGCAAATGTCAAAGGAAAAGGCTAATTGTTTCATAAGCAACTTTAACAAGAACACTATATAATAAATACCATGAAGATTGACAGTTCTAATCAGTTTGTAGGTAAACTTCAAACTTGCAAGGACAGATTTGAAAATTAGCATCTTTTATTCTGCTAGTTATTATAAAATGATCAACTGAGCATTTACAGAAATATCTGATTTAATACTTAGTTGATTCATCCGAAAATGTGTCAGATTATGTAAAGATTTCAAGTTATTTATATTACTATATTACAAATTGATATACTTAAAATATTAGATCAGAAAGAAACATATTTGTACAGTTAGAATCCCATTGAAGTTCACATTCTGATTAATATTTGTACAAGCATTAACAACAAAAAGAAACTACCTTTTAAAGGAGAAAATGGTGTGTTATAGTATAGTCTGGTTACTTTAACTTAAATGGGGAAAAGTACTCTGTTATCAGGCCAATTTGCAAACCCTTTGAGGATCACAAAGTGCTCAGTTATAAATAGCATGACTTGAGTACAAATCATTGTCAAACCAAATGTATTTTGTACTATGACAGAATAATGGCCTTGCTTCTGTCAATCTGCAGTAAGTGTAATCGAGCTTGACCTCAGGAAGTCTTTTAACTCTGTCCCACATGGCATACTCATCAACAAGCCAGGAAAACAGGATTTAGGTTGTGCTATTGCTGACTTGATGTAAAAGTCACTGGAGTGTGGTGCTCAAGAAGTAGTTATTGATGGTTCATGCTGGACCAGAATGTATGGAAAGGAAGAAGGGAAGGAAGGACTGGTTTGTATTTGAACAAGTGGTATTGTACCACATGGAAATTCTAAATCTGAAATAATTTCCAATATATAAATGATTGGTAACTTGTTCTATTTCCTAACTTCTCTCACTACTTATAATTGGGAAGGTGAACTATTAAAAGTTCTCTTGATACTTTTAACATCTATTTTATATTTTAAAAATTTATTTTCGACACACACTAATTGTACATATTTATTGGGTACAAGGTACCATTTCAATACATATTTACAACACATAATGGTGTCAGATCAGGATGGTTTACACATCCATTTCTTTGTGATGAGAACATTCAAAATTCTCTCAACTTGCTTTTGGAAATAATTGAGTCAATTATATTCAGTTGTGCTATGGAACATTAGAAACAGTTCTTCCTGTCCAACTTCACCATCCTCTATATATTCCCTCTCCCTTACATTCTTCCCAGGCTATGTTAACCACCAATCTATTCTCAAGTTGTATGATAAAAGCATTTTAATTTTGTTTTGTAAATGTTACCATGCCATAGTTGTCTTTCTGTGTCTAATTCCTTTTATTTACATTATGTCTTCTAGTTTTACCCATGCTGCACGAATGACAGAATTTCTTTCTTTTTCATGACTGCATATTACATTGAATACACACACACACACACACACACACACACACACACACACACATTGCATCTCCTTTATTCATTTGACAAAGAATACCTAGACTGAGTTGATTCCATATCTTTACTACTGTGAGTAATGCTGTAATAAACAAGGGAGTGCAGATGTCTCTTTCACATACTAATTTCATTTTCTTTATACAGTATTGGGGTTGCTAGATATAACTAGAGTTCTATTTCTAGTTATTTAAGGAAAAAAATATCATACTGTTTCCATAATGGTTGTGGTAATTTTCATTGGCATCAACAATATGGGAGAGTGTACTTTTTCTGCATCTTTGTGATTTTTCATCTTTTTCATAATAGCCATTCAAACTAGGGTAATATTATACTCCATTATGGTTCTGATTGCATTTAATTAATCATTACTGATGCTGAATATTTTTATATATACTTGTTCGTTATTTGTATATCTTCTTTTGAGAAATGTATGTTCAGGTCATGTATCCCATTTTTGGTTGGAGTATTTGTGTTTAGGCTGTTATTTGACTTACTTAGATATTCTTCGTGTCAATTTCCTATTGGATAAATAGTTCACAGATATTTTTTTCCATTCTATAGGTTGTCTCTTCAGTTTGTTGATTGCTTCCTTTGCTGTCATTTTGAATGTTTATATGTATAAAATAATAGAAAATTTCTAAGGAATGAAAGAAGGTATCATGACTGTGTTAGTCAGCTTTACATTCCTGTTATAATATACCTTAGATAATCAACTTAAAATGACTAAAGTTTTATTTTGACTCACAAGTTCGGTAGTTTCATAACTGATTAACCCTATTGGTTTGGGGCCCATGGTAGGGCAGAATATCTTGGCAGAAGCATGTGGCAGAGGAAACTGCTTCCTTTAGGCAGCCAGGAGACAAAGGAGAGAAGAAAAGGAAAGTCTGGAGCCAGTATCCCCTAAGGGCATGCTTCCAATGACCTAATCTCATCTCTTAAAGGTTCCACTACCTCCCGGTAGCCCAACAGGATGGGAGCCAAGCCTTTAATATAGGGTCCTGTGGAGGACATTTCACACCCAAACTATAGCAATGACTAAACCCTTAGTGAATAAGTCATTAGCTGTTGCATATATAACTTACAGCACAACTCCTCACACACATACACACACACACACACACACACACACACACACACACACAGCAAAACATTCACATTAACATTTCACTCTGATGAAATATTTTTAAAAATGATGTAGTTAAAAACTTAAGTGACTAATGCTGCAATATATAAATCATAGAAGGAATATGAGTCTGTTGGATTTAACTTCATCTTGAAGGAATAGAAAATTATACATAGAAAAGAAACACAGGGTCCTTAAGGGATTGATTTTTAGAGATATCTCCAGCAATCTGAAAGTTCCTGGAAGCAATGCTAAGATAGGTATATGGAGAAAAACTGTCATAGCTCAACATATATTAAGGCTAATATTCCTTGAAACACACTGAGTTCTATCCCAGAATACTGGGTCATACTGAAGTGATGTAGGGGAAAGACATAAAATGAGAGCTCATTGCTTCTTATATTGCACAAATGCAATTTAAGTATAAAACTTTTTATAGCACTCTAAGAAAGGTTTAAGTGATAGCCAAAGGTTGAACTGAATTTAGGGTTTATCCCCAACAATTCTTTTAAATTATATATAAAAATATTTGACTTTCCTAAATGGAGTGTAACCTGCTTAATTCTAAGCCCATTTAAAAACAATTAATATAATTACATGAATGTAGATATACTTGTGAAATACTCTTAGAAGCTTTGTGCCATTGGACAATAAGTCAACCATTTCAAACTTCAACTTTTGTAAAGTGTCATATGTCAACTAATCCCACAAATGCATTCATGTGAGAATAGAAGAGTTAATAACGATAATAATTGTAACAATAGCTATTTTTATCAAGTGCTCACTGTATGAGAAGCACAGAATAAAAGACTCAGTTATACTCTACAACAGTTGTATGAGACAGATGAGAAAACCAGGAAAAAAGTTTAAAGAAACTTCCTTGCTCAGGAATACAGTTCATGAATATTGGAACCAAGGTATGCTCTTAACTCTATATTCATCTAATAGATAATATGTTTGCACAGAGGCTGAAAGAAAATCAACTATGAGTACTGTTATAATCATTAATAATTATGATAAATTTTAATATCGCCATCTGGTTCCATCTATTTTCTAACTTCTTACACATAAGTGATGACATCTGAATTTAAGGGATATTTTCTAGCTAGAGTTGATATAGGTGAAACACAAAACATTCAGGTCAGAGAACAGGAACTTTTGCTTAACATAGGAAGTTATGATAGTAATCATGACCCGCTTGGGACTTACAATTTAGACAATAAAATTGGACAAAAAAGGAAGACATATAAGTATACATATCCATTACTATTAATATATATCTTATTTTGGGGACATGAAAAATATTCTGTGATGTACAGAAATGGTGATTAAGCTACTATACTTGTAAAAAGAAATAGCAAGGAAATAAAAGTATTTTTAATGTAAGCACAAATACATTACTGTCAAAATTTATGCAAAAGAACAATATCACAGATATAATAAGAGTTTCACCTATGGTTTCAAAGCCAACTACTTAATTCAATCTTTCTTCAAGTTTATTTTTTTTTATTTGTGTACTTTACTCATTGAAAGAGGAGTTGAGCAAATGCATGGAATTATTCTTTAATGAAAGCATGTCTTTGAAACAACAAAACAGAATTCCTATACCAGGACTCCATCAGTTCCAAATATAGTTCCTGACAAAGGCTGGTTGTTCTGAAAACACTTTCTGTTTTCAATAAGGTGAGCTTTCAGAAGTTTCACTAATGGCATGCTCAAATCTCAAGTGACCAATCTCACATACAACTCCTACTGATCCTGTCTCTTGTGATCCTTCAAAATGTAAGGTTTTGTTCTTAAATCTATATTCCCTTTAAAGTAAATTTCAAACAACTAACTTCAAATCATGTTTATGCTGTAGGTTCACTAGTATTAAATCTTAATTAACTGAAGTGAAAAATAGTTTGAAAAATTCTTCATAATAATTTCAAATAATAATAGTAATAAGCAAAAATATTAATTTTCATTTATTCCAAATTTTAAATCTTAGTTCCCATTGGCATTATAATAGTATACTTTTTTTTTTGCATGCAGTGATATTTTTTCACTCTTTTCTAAACAGAGAATTACAGGCACAGATATTCATGGTAATTATGGTCATAATTTACCTGATATACCTACATATAGATATATAATGTCTACATACATTATGTAATCAAAATGACCTTTTTAATAAGATATGAGGACTGAGGATGTAGTTCAGTGGTAGAACATTTGCCTAGCATATACAAGATCCTATTTCAGTCCCAACACTGTTAAAAAACAAAACAAAACAAAAGACATAGGAATGTAGAAAGAAAGGATAATGATCAAGGTAATTGTTCAATGAGAGAGGTCTTTATTGAAATTCTTATTAATGAAGTGTGTGTTTTAAACATGTCCAAGAACACTCATTGTAGAATTATGTATTTAGTGAGGAATAATAAAAATCATTCAAAGAACATGCAGGTATACTCTAAGAGATATTAAATAGACTTTGAAGGAAATATAAAAGCCTTTTACTATTTTCATTATGTTGGTAGCTCTTCCTGGATGGATCTTATAAATATTATAATTCAGTTATACATATTTACATACATAGACCCCAGAAAGACTATTGACACAATGTTTTATCATTGTTTGAAATTAAAATGAAATTTTTAAAACACTGTCATTATCTTCAACATTAAAATTATCTTACTTTGTGAGAAAACTGCACAAAATCAACAGAAGACTGCCAGAGAAGTCCAAATAATCAACAGAAGTCAGATGCAGTGGAGGTTGAAGCAGGAAGATGTTAAGTTTGAGGTCAGTTTCCTTACTCTTCAACTTAATGAGACCTGTCTCAAAATAAAAAATAGAAAGATCTGGTTATGTAAGTGAGTGGTAGAACACCCCTAGATGGTTCAGTTTCCAGTATTAAAAAAGTATGTCTAATAAATAAATAAATAAATAAATAAATAGTCTGTGTATGTATAATCTATATACATACATATATATATATTTCATTATGATATTCATGTATCACCACTTAATTAAAATTTTAAAAAAAATTTTCCAGGATCATATTATTACATCACAAGACTTAAACAAAATTCAACATTTTATAGATAAAAGAAAAGACACATCCATCAGGGAAATTATTTAAACCCAAATATACAGACCGTTTTAATGTTAATAAAATCACTAAGCAAATTTAATGGAGGAATAATGGGTTTTTCAGTTAGTAGTGTTGAACAACTAGACTTGCATATGCATAAAAACACCAAATAAATCTCTACATGTATCTGAAAACATATTAAAAATGAACTTAAATCGTGTTTATATGTGAAATCTATACTTATAAAATTTTAGAAGAAAATATAGAACATCATTGTGAACTTCAACCAGAAAAAAGATCTCTTGTAGAATAGTAAGTGTCCAAATTTTTAAAATTTCTAAATAAGATTTCATTAAGATTAAGACTCTTCAGAAGACACACCAAGGAATCATGTTTGTAGCTAACTGAGATAACATATGTTAGCAGTGTGCAGCCTTGGGTTCTAACTCAAGCACTACCAAAAGAAAAAAAAAAAAGTAGGAAAATTAAAAGATAATCTGTAGGCAAAGTGAAAATATTAGGGAAGCATATGTCTGATAAAAGACTGAGATCCAGTTTACATACAAAGAAATCTTACAAATAATAAGCAAGAAAACCACATCATTATAAATTTGCAAAGGATATCCATGATCACTTCAAAAGTATTAAATAATGAATAAATGAATGAACAAATGGATAAAAATAAGGTCATGCCAATGAAGTCATATTCTGAAGCTAAAAAATGATCAAATAATTAAAGATTTAAAGTCATATCAACTAAGGCATATCAAAGTTGAAAAATGATCAAATAAGTGAAGAAAACCAATAGGATTCTATCCTTAAAGATGATAAATAAAAGTAAGTGTGCATGAATGGAACTAGAAAGGAAACAAACTGACAACACACCATGGATAAGAGAAACAAATATAAAAGAAGAGGGGCAAACAAGCAAATAATTTACCTATCAGATCTTATTCTAGGGAATAATTACACATAGAATCACCTTCACTTAGTTCCATGTAAGTATTAAAATATATATAGTGTACTTCCCTGATTAGCAGTAGTTATATTCTATAAAGTCACTGAAAATTCTGAATTAATTAATACTGAAACAGTATCCCCAGGAGAAATACATAATCAAATTTCTATGAACCTACTTACAACATTTTTGTGAGCTAATCAACACATAAACCTGTTTTATGTGTGTTTCCGTTTAAAAACTTCTATTTTAATATATATTCCCGAGGCATTGATGTTGAACTCATGACCAACAACTCTATGGTTCATTCCTGAGCAAAGCTTACCTAAGACACCATTTATTTATAAGACATTATGAACTAGAAAGCACTTCGAAAATATGATTGGGGTCATTTTAAATGGGTAGATCACTAAATAAAAAGCAAATAACTATTAAATCCTGGCACTATGGCATTAGATAAGATGATAAAAAGGAAACTGTTTACAGTAGAAGAGCTGAAATAAGCCAATAGTGTTACCTTATTCTATCTTTTCTGAGAATATGCACACCTCATGACTCAGAGTTTGATTTGGGTACTACAAAAACATTATAACGAGTTCACAAATTCAGGGAGGAAGAATTTGTGAATAATGGGAATCAACTACACTTACAAATAACTTAAGAAAATATATATTACAAGATTCTTGATACTTGGAGTGTTTTTTGTTTGTTTCACTAATCATAATTTCTAGACCCATGAAAAAAATAGGCAAAATTATTACTCGAATGCTATAAGTTTAAATGGTTTGCATGGTCCCCTCACAAATTCAGGTGTTTTCAATGTGTTAGTATTAAAAATGTGGGGCCTTTTAGAGACAAGTAGGTGAAAATGGCTCCTTCCCCATGAATGAGATTAAGGCCTTTATAAAAGAGGCTTCACATAGAACTCAGCTAGCTAGCATTTCTACTTTTTGTCATGTGAGTTGCAGCAAAAAAACCTCATCACACACCAAATGCTCGTATCCTGATATTGAACTTTTCAATCTTGAGAACTGTGAGAAATAAATTTCTGTTTTTTAAATTATCCAGTCTCAATTATTTTGTTGTAGCAGCACAAAAAGGACTAATATATCAAGTATCATTAATAGTTATGGCTCTTTTCTATACTGTTAAGAAAAATTATAAACTTAATTGATCATTTAACAAATGTAATTTTTAAACAAAATACTCTTTTGTAATAATGTGACATGTTAAAAATATGGTCATTGAATAAAATTCTGTTTGTATTCACAGGAATGATTTGAATTTAATATCTGATGATATTCTAACTACTGTATGTTTGACAACTGATAGAAAATTTGATACCAGTCTATCTAGAATATCGAAACATAAATCTCTCAGAACTCATTTCTCTAACTAAGCTGTTATTTTTTTTCATTTGTAATCTGGCATAATTATTTAAAACAGGGTTATAAAATGTATTGAAAGAGTTATTGGTGATGTGGTTAATAGACACAATGAATAAAAATGGCCTTCATTCTGTTCTGTGGAAATTGTCATAACTCAAATGAATTTATTACATAGCCCAAACAAGTTATCTTCATACTTCATATGATGTTACCTAAATAATGACCTCCTCATCATTAAGAAATACACTTTTATATTTATTAACAAGTATTCCCAAATATGCCCCAAACAAAAGATGCAATACTATATTACTTATATATCAAATTAAAAATCTAAAGTTTGAGAATTAAGCATTAAGCATATTATCCATTTAAAATATTCCTCAAATCATCTTTCCTTATTCTTTTGTATTATTCTCACAATTCTAATTTTGACCCTGTTGTCAATCCCTGTTATGTAATAATATTGATGAAAAAGATAGTATAAAAACATACAAGTTAAACTACTCCTGAGTCTTTAATATAAATTTAAAAAGAACTTGACAAAAATATCATAAATGTTATTTTGACTTGGAACTTTAGTGTTTAGTTTATTCCTTATGTCACATAATGTTTATTTTTACCCAACATTCTTAAAGTCTCTTTCAATCCATTCCTCTTTCCCTATAAGGGAAACATAAAGGCTTAGCAATATCTCTGCCTTTGCTGGTAGAACAAGACCTACAAAATCTC
Organism: Sciurus carolinensis; assembly: GCF_902686445.1. NCBI lineage: Eukaryota > Metazoa > Chordata > Mammalia > Rodentia > Sciuridae > Sciurus > Sciurus carolinensis. The sequence continues at coordinate 56,887,489 of NC_062217.1, read as the reverse complement.
TAAACTAGTAGATTACTGATGAAATCACACATCTTCAATTCTTTAGAAAGCTAGCTAATAAACTGGTAAAGACTAATAAATTCAAATAGTTAATTACAGAAAAACATTTAACAGCTTCAATTACAGCATCACAAATATTTCCATGATGTGTCACAACTTCTTTTTCCAGTCATCAAATACATTTTCATATTTATTAGCAAGTATTACCAAATAGGCCCCAAACAATAGATTCAGTATGGAATATACCACTGACTGAATAATCTCAATCAGTTAATTCAGGCAAGGTAGTTTGCTATGTTCCTTCAAGTCATTTTGTAAGTTTTAAATGTATAAATATGGATATAAAAGTTTCTTGGAAAATTGTGGCATTATGAAACATTGAGGTCTGAAATGACAGTTATTTTTAAAAATAATTATAATCTGTTTATCATATATTTTTATTTTAAAGTTTACTTTTTAAAATGTGGGTATGAAATAAAATTAAACTAAGTGATCTAAAAGGAAAAAATAAGCTAATATTTTAAATTTTTCTAGTTAATGTTTTAATTTATTTCCTTAGATTGTTAATGTACTTTAGATGCTAAGAACAATCATTTATTTAATTTAACCTTTTGAGAATAGAAGAATAAAAACCGTGTTACAAGGCACATGCATACACAAGACAATACTAAAAATATATTTTATTTTCATTCATGTTGTATTTCATTATGTGTTCTGGTTTGAATTCATTAAAACTGTTCTTGTGTGGCCTCATTGATCTAAGAATGAATACAAATACATGGCTTACTAATGACCTATGGTAATAACATTTAGTTTTGTAAGAACTAGGACATTATTTTTCCATTTTATTTATTTATTATTGCTATACGTCCCACTATCACTGTTTTCATATAAATTCTACTTTCTATGAAAAAAAGACACTGAATTTCTTAATCTTATAATGAGATCATCCATGATAGAGTGAAAGATAAAGGATAAAGAAATGTTTTTTTCCTTATACATTTTTCTTTGTCAAAAAACAAGAAACTTTGTCATTTCAGTCCACTGATTATATAACTTGTATTAATTCCTATTTTCCAATTCTGGTAAAGATGTATGTTTAATATGTGTAATTTCTGATAGAAATTGATTTGCTGAGTGTACTATTTTAGGTTCCAAAGTGATACTTTAAGGCAATATCCTATACAAAGGGCGGAAGCAAGTATTTTTAGTTTTCTATTTTCTTTTCATTATTTTTGTTGTTCTTGTGCTTCAACCTAAACTTATTAACTCAACTGGAAGAAATAATGTTATATAATAAAGTTAAGTTATATATAGAAATTTCCATAAAGTAAAAACAAACATAGCAAGATTAAAACCATCCATTTCCTATAATACTGAAGGCAAGTACATAATATAGGTTTTAATAAAATTTTTGAAAATGCAAATAAATTCAGTTCATTTTTATGCTGTAAGTTGTTTAATATTTATCAAATCTATGTATATCTATAGGGAAAATTTTTGTCAGATCAACAATAATCAGCTGAAAACATTAAGAAACTTGTTGCAGGAATAGTCAGTATGATAGGGTTCAGTGATTTTCTAGGAGAGGTTTGAACTACAAAAGTAAAAAGGCAGTAAAATATAGGATATAGTAGGGTACATTTCTGGATCAAAAAAGAAAATTATAAAATACAAAATTATTGGTAATGTTTGAGACCCCACAGTTAAGACTATAGATAGCAGAAGAGGATCAAAGGAATTTGGGGTAGTAACTAGGGTGTGGATGGGAAGGCAGAATCTACACAGAATGTGAAATAAATATTTGGTAACACACAATTGTATATTTAGAATAAGGTAGTATTTATGCCCAGATACAGACTTACAAAATATAAAGATATTTAAACCTTTCCTAGTTTCTGAGCATTCAAATCAAGGATACTTAAAGAATTTAAATTAGAATTTTAGTGTAGGTCTAGGCACCAAATCAAAAGGGGATTGGATGAAAGTAACATACTTCTCTAAATAGTCATATCCCAATTAGTTGATGGTTCAACTTATTAATGTTATTATTAGTAGTAGTATGCTTTATAATGGTGTGAAAGCAGTATGCCCTCAGTAGAAACCATTCTTCAAATTTTGAATTCTGATCTTTTCCTGGTTCGACGTATGTACATGATACTCTGTCATGATACTGTGTGCTTCCAGTCTCCACACCATGGTGAGAACAGGCAACTCATACTCTACAATGTACTGATACTGCACTATGATTTCTAGTAGCTTAGGTGCACTAAATGCAATTTTGATTTATGGTATTTTCAACTAACAATGGGTTCATCAAGATAATGTATAAATCAAGGACCATCTGTGTTTATTCCCATCACACTGTATTTAAGACACACACACACACACACAAAGAAACAGAATGCAAGGAAAATGTCATATAACAATTGCTTCTAAATTTTTTTCAGATAGTATTATAAATATCATATATATGATATATTGTATGATGTGCATGTGTGTTGTCAGTGAGAAAAAAGAAGAAGAAGAGGAGGAAGAGAAGGAGGACATTAATAAATAAAAGGACAAGTAAAATCAGAAAATATCTGCTAAACAGTGTGTACCTTTAATTCACATTGTAGAATTTAGTTCAGGAATTATGAATATCAGCAAAGAAAATGAGAAGTGTCTTTTGGGACACTCAAGTAAAGGTTAAACCAAAGTAATATGAGTGAGGAAAGAGTTGATGGAGCATGATAACGTGACAAAAATCTATGCAAGAATCAGCATTATATTATTCAATACAATAAACAAGAAAGGTACATGAGAAATAACTGAGTAATCAATTCTATGACTAGGAACCATTTAAGAAATTGAATAACTTAGCAATATGGTAAATATTTAAATAGAAATATTTTTTCTCTTAAATGGAAAATGTCAACTATTATATTTCAACATTCATTTTAGCTATCTTTAAAATTTTAATAACAATGATAAACACAATTCCAAAATATAATATTTAAAAAATTAAAATAAGTGGCTTTGAGAAACAGTAAGTTGTATTATTATGAAACTGCTCAGTGTTGAAAACTGATAATATATGTTTTACTTACTAACTAAAAAATTTGCATTCTTTAACTAAAACCCTGAAGATCAAGCATATTTGGTACATAATTTATTTAATATATGACTTACAAAAACATCTTTCATAAGAATTTCTTCATATTTTATTCTGTTAAATAGTCCTAAACTTTTAATATTCTAAATGTTATAAATAAATACATGATTGAAGATGCAAAAAATATTTGATTTCATATAAGTAGTAATAATAAGAAAATGGTAGATGTCGTCAATTATCATAGAAAAACAAAGTTTCCAAAGCTTCACTACAAGAAACCAAGGAAAGAAAGAAAATATTTTGTCATATCACTTTGGTTCATAGCTTTATATAAACACCAAAGAAATAAAACTTGGAAAAGAAGGCAAAATGGTCAAATTATGGAACTGCATGTTAACATGCCCTAAATTGAAAAAAAATTAAATTAAAAGTAGGCAACTCAGGAAAAGTAAAATGTCCAGGAAGTTCACAGGTGTAAACATGACTACTTCCCTCCCTGGCAGATACTCAGTAGAATGAGGAGTCTGTCCCCGAACTCATTTTGTTTGTTTTAATAGTAGTTCAGTAAAGCAGAATGACTACATATTCTCAGAACTAGATCACCCACCAGCAATAACAGGAAACTTTGTAGAACTTCATGCAAAAACAAGGACACAATGAACAGCACATTATCTTCTGGAAAAATAGAACACAAAGTTGAGATGCCCAGATAAAAGATCATCCTCCATTGCAATCTACTAATCATAGAATATAAGAACACAAGTACATTTTTCTCTCGTGCTCTTTGAGTAAAGTAGAAAGGGCTGCTGGAGAAGTCAGTTGAGTAAGTTGGGAAGGTAAATAACTAGTCTAATGTTCAGATAAAAATACAAATTCCTAGACTCATGTTCAATTAAGGGTCCAATATGATACTATAAACTGTATTGTATAGGGCTATGATACACATTTGACTAGATGGAATAAGCACTACAACTCCCCTGATGATTACATAAACCAAACATTTCTAAAAAAGAAATTGTGCACACATAGAAAAATATCAATCAAAGGAAAATATCAGGCTGACCTTTGATTTTTCCTCAGTAAGAGTCAATACTAGAGGTCAATGGAGCAATGCTTAACTCATTCTGAGAGAGAGAGTATGACCAAATATTATCATCTTTAGCTACATTACCACTTGATACTGTCTTATTTTGCTAAATACAGGGAAAAATTAAATGTAACCTTATAAATACTGTTTATGTCAATTAAAAATAGATGTTGAGTGAATATTATCTAAAATCATAGATTTTCAGAAATACAGCTATTTGATAGGATAGTGGAACACTTTACTCTTGCTTAAAAGATCTGAGTTATTTTAACACAAAAAAGAATCCTTCATTTCCAATATAAGAACAAACCTCAGATTTCCAAACATAATATTCCATATTTATCTTAATATTTTAGTTTCCAAGGAAAAAATGACTGAAGTTCAGCTCATCTTCCAAGACCTGATATTAAACTGTTCACACAGCCCTGCTTTTCTTAGACTATCAAACCACTGTTTCATTTAAATATTATCTAAAAGACACCATTTCCTGAATTCTATATCAACATCTCTTTCTATTTTTAATGAGACATATACAATCTCTACTACTGGAAATCTGCCTTTGTTGTGGCAATCCAAAAAATTTACCTTTGTTGAACTGCAGATTTTCCCTCATGAAGAGTATCGGATTTTTTCCCCTTATATTAACAGAATTATCACAATATTTAAAAAATATTTTTCACTATTTTAATCCCTCTATTTTTAAAAAATTCTCTCTGCATATACATAGATGTTTTTAATATTATTGACTTAATGGTAATGTTTACATCTGATACTGAACATCTTACTATTATATATGTCATTTTTCTAAACTCAATTAGATTATCAAATTTGTAAATTAACAATAGTTTATAATGATTTTTTAATTCAAATTATTTGTACAAATGACCTTAATTGAAATCTTCTGCATATACATACATCAGTGAATTCTTAATGTTTCCTTTCTTTAAAGTCAAATTATAGTTTTCTTTTATGTCTCCAATAATATTGATTCAATAAATAATATGTCAATAAATTGTTCTAAAATTTAATGAATGTTTTCACACTGCAAGGATATTTCTTTGTCTTTAAAATTATTTCCTCCCATTTCATTTATTATTGCTGATAAGTAGAACTATAGAAACATTTCATTTATTTCTCTGGAGACTCTTGCAAATAGACAATGTAAAGGAATATTCTTTACTTTAGGAATGCCATCCTTACTATGTTTTCCTGGAAATTTTAGAAACATTATTTTGTATTATTTTTATTGTATTAAGACAGGTCCAATTTGGTGAAAATATGTGGAAATTACCTAAATGATACCATAAGTAACTGAAGAAATAAGTGGGGTTTCCAAAAAGAAATACATTTAATATTCAGAGAGTTGTATATACACTAAGAGTTCCTTAATTCCCTTCTGTCAGTGTATTTTTTTACATGTGATTCTTCTAGGTAATTTTACAAATATTATTCCAGCTTCTCAGAATATAAATCATGTTCTGGACTTCTATTCACTGTATGAGGAAATGTAAAATCTCTTAGATCCCTACTGGAACACATTTTTTAGTTTCACACATCTGTGGTAATTGACTAAACCCAAAGTTTTCAAAAGTTTAAAGACCTTTCATATGTGTTGAAAGGAGTGATTTTTACACAGTGTAACAAAAATTTATTTTTTCCATTTAAATTTGAACATTTATTAGATTTCACAAAATAGTTTTCTATGTACTTTCTTCCCGTCATTATAAATAGTGCCAATTGTTTCGAATGATTCACTACTTACAATCATCATTTCATTAATTATGTTTTCTAAAATGATATTAGGTCTATATTATACCAAAATGTCATTTCCCTACTTACTGATTTCAATATGAGAATTAAATTTATGCAAGTTAAAATTAAATACTAAGTACCATTTTAATCATATGAAAGACAAGATACATTAAAATTCTAAGATAAAGAGAACAAACACTCTATTTAATCCTTACTTCATTTAATATCTAGTAGGGAAGATATTAAATTTCTGTTAAAAACATAAAGATTTTTAATGTTGTATAGCTTCTGGTACATTGTTTAAGAAAGAGCTAGTGAGAGGGAGAGAAGGAAGAGAATTTATGAATATGTTCTGGATGGGTTCAGTGGCACAAGCCTATAATCCCAACAACTGAGGAGGTTGAGGCAGCAGTACCACTAGTTCAAAGCCAGCCTCAGGAACTTAGTGAAACTTTAAGCAACTTAGTGAGAACCTGTCTCAAAATAGAAAATAAAAAGGACTTAGGATGTGACTCAGTGGTTAAGCATCCCTGGGTTCAATTCCAAGTACAAAAAAATAAAAAAATAAAAAGTAAGGGCTTACTCCGAAATTGTCCTTGAAACAAGAAGAACTGATCCTTGCATAAGTGAAATTATAGTTCAAGAAAATCCTGACTTACAATATTGTCTCCAATCACAGATGGATATCCATGTGTCTGTTGTGTTTCTGTGAGTCTTGATCAGCTTTAGGTCTATATTATTTTTTTACGGATGTTTACATAGCAAATAATTGTGGAAGATATTGTGTCTTGTTTCAGGGAAGAGAAGATTTGTTTCTTGACAAGAATAATAGATATAGTATCTTCCTCCCCACTGTAGGTCAAACTGCTTATTAGTAATCCTCTTTAAAAGAGTAGGTTTCCTAAATTCATTCTTTCTTTGTTGTGACAAACTCACCACTTACAGACTATTCACTTGATCCCACCTCTTCATCACTGTTATGAGTTTAAGGGATGAAAACCTGAAGTTCACAATCAATTCATATCCATTGAAAGATCTATGTCTTTAGGGGAAAAAAAGGAGGTGGGTATCAAACAAAATATGGGGGAAGGAAGTTAAGATAACCTTGCAGGTGACTCCTCTTGGGCTAATTCAATGCACTGTTGTTTTGTCTACATCTGAATGTGTACTAAGGATTACTGTGCTATGTGCTTGTGCATCCCATTCCATAAGTGCCAGAGAACATTTTCCTGATCTGGGAAGAGAAATAGGTAGAGAAGTGCTAATGCACTGACATTTGCTACTAATGAATAGATTAGAATTTAGTGTGGGTACCTCTGCATTCTGATATGAAAAGCTTTCGCAAAACTGGCAAGGTTCTCTTGGTCTGCATGTCAGAAGTCTCAGTCTCAATGACCTGACTGCATGATAAACCTTGAAAAATTTTCTGGGACCTGCTGGACAAGTAAACTTTCTTGGGATTATGTGGGTAGATTCACCAATGCTAAATCCCTTCTCAAAGAAACAGTGCTATCTGTTTAGCCCTCTCTTGCCCAAGAGTTCCAGCACCTTATTAGACCCTAGATATCAGAAACGACCTAAATATCTGTGACTGGTGATTTTGACCAGAGTTTCTGGCAAAGAAGGGAGCTGTCAGCATATGTGCTTTAGGATTTTTTCAACTTGTGTTCTCCCTGATGTGACTACTAGTTAGTACTTTATTGTTGGGTTCTTGTATCGCCCATGGAGGGTATATGACTCTGAGCCAGTATTCCGCTTTGGATATAAGTCAATTTGTAATACAATAACTGACAAATGGAAGCAACCCAAAAATCCTCATTTAGCAAGGGTAAATGGTATATTTGTGGGAATTTTTACCTTGGCTATGTATTTGTACTAATAAAGTAAAAATGAAGTTTATTCTTTTTTTTTTTTTTTTTTTTTGGTACTGGGGAGTGAATCCAGGGGTGCTCAACCACTGAGTTACATCCCCAATTCTTTTTTGTATTTTGTTTAGAGTGAGAGTCTCACTGAGTTGCTTAGGGCTTCGCTAAGGTGCTGAGGCTGGCTTTGAATTTGCAATCCTCCTGTCTCAGTCTCCAGAACAGCTGGTATTACAGGCGTGTGCCACCATCATGGCTAAAGTTTATTCTTAAAAAAAGAAAATTCAGCAGAGTCAGCTACAGAAGCATCTCACTTTTACATGAAACTAAGATAGACTAACCTCTTGTGTAGTTTCATTTAGGTTAAAATCTCACTCTTCTTAATTGTTGACAGTGTAATGTTGATACTTTTTTCCCTCTGAGGATAAATATCACATTTATTTGTTTTACCTATAATTTTTATCAATGTTATTGTTCAAATTTAGGTTAATTTCAGTTATTCAATTCTATGTTATAAATTATATATTTTACTTTTGCCTACACATGTTGACCTTAATTTTAATTGTCACATAAGTAATATTCATATTTACCATGTACATTTTTATAACAGAAAAGTCTCTAAAACCTTTCTAAATTATATTTGTTGCAAAACTTTTAATAGTAGGAGTCAGTCATTAATATTAAACTAAACATGACTTATCTCTTAAGATAGTCATGAATGAAATACAAAAACACATAAATTTAACATAATGCAAGGCACACAGTATACCATAATACTGTTTTTTAGTTATGTATTGTCAGTTTTGAATAAAATTAAAATTAATCAAAAAGATTTCAGAAAATAAGGTACTTATCTAGAATTCAAGAATGTTTTGTTTGTTTATTATTAGAAATGTCTTCTTTTAGTATATATTCAAAAAATATGTACAAGTAATTTTGTACAATCAATAGATGGTGTTTTGCAATTATAACCACAATTCATATTTCTACAGCACTAAATGCATTGTATTAAATTTTATTCTTTTTTCATGCCTGCCTGTTTCCCCTTCCTAGACTTTGAGCATTTCAAGGACAAGGACTATGTTTTTTTCACCTTTGTATCTTCTATACCCAGTATGCAAACTAGGACACAGTGAATTCTTGCTTATTAAGAAGCAAGAAGATATGAATGTATGAAAATTTGTCTTATATTTATTTTATATCAAGGGCTTCTAAGTTTATATTAAAAATGTTAGTAATCATCAGTAAAATACATATTTTCTTTATTTTCAAAACACTTAGTCCAGGTGCTTTTCAATATTAAAAATTGTGGTTGTAGCACTATGTGAAAAGTTGATTCCCTTATAATGAAGGATATTATACAAGCATAAAAATGTATTGTCAAGGTAATGCACTTTTAAATCCATAAACTGGGAGAAAAACATGTTAACTACTTGAGTGGGGACATATTCTTCATTATTTTAAAATCAGAACTTATGACAATCATTCAGACTTTCAGGAGGGACTGAAACCAGAGTACCAAACCTTGGAATAGAGTTTATATTAAAACATATTTTAAGATAAGGAAAAGGCAATTCAAAGAAAGTGTGATTTAAACCATGTACAACTTTTATATCACAAATATGAGAATTTAAGTACCGCCCATTCAAAATACAAAACAAAAATAAATAAATTCCAAGTGTGCAACTATGGATTCAAATCAATTATTTATGATGGTTAGGCTTTATAAATTAATATCTGTACTGTATGAGGTAGCCAAAGAAAGATGCATAGTTTGAATCCTCCCAGATATTGAACTAAATTGATTCATGTCCATTTGGAACAACATTAATTTTAGCCTAAGTTTATGTGCCAAAATTCTGTTTATATAGTAAACATTAAAACTTGCTAAAATGAGATTCATGAAGAAAAATACCTGAGGACGGTGATCTAATTTAAAGACTTCAATTCTAATATATGTTTAGGTTATAAATTTCATGTGCAGCAGCACTGTATTTTTTCTAATAGAGAGAACTAGACACTGTTAAAAAGAACATATACTAGAAATAATGGATTAAATAGATCTCTGAAAGTAAGCATATCAAAATTTTCTGGGACATGACTGAGGATTCCATAAAAAATAGCAAAAAGTGGATATGCATAAAAATATGCTATAAAGAATTTTTAGAAAAAAGGTCAGCAGAATATATGTGCCTGTCCTAAATTCCAGTTACTCTCAATGACTCCCTGACAGTAACTATTGTAGAAATTTTCATTACCACTTTATCTGAAGCTTGCAAGTCAGTAAGTCTCATATGTTTATCCACCCACATCTGGTTGCTATGGAAAGGACTTCAGACAGAATTCTCTATTGCAGAAGCTGTCAGTTCTGTGTGTCTTCTTTCTTCTTCACTTCAGTACATTAATGATTTGCTTTGATGTTTGATTGTTCACCAGAGTTTAATTAGTGGAATCTATCAACTTATTCTTTTCTAAATCATCTATTTTCCTATTATGTAGATTTATGATGAATCATCTTCAAATTCTTCAAAATGCGACAAACAGATTAAGTGAAAAAACAGACTTATTTCTTTCCCTTTCTGTGTGTGGTCCCTAGGGATACTGAGATGGAGAATATACACTTAGGGACTAGGGTTACTTGTGAAACACAAAGTTAATCATCTTGGATAAAGACTGAACCGTGTAGACTATCTGATAAGGATCTAGAATAAACAGTTGAGGTATAATATTTAAAATGTCAGCATAGGAGACCTTCAAAGTGGAGATAAATGCATGCTGCAAAATATGTCCTGTACGCATGCAGAAATGTGAGTTTAAAGTTAACTCCATTCTGTAAACTTTTTTTTGTATATATATGTATACTGATCCCATGCTCAAGAAAACACAAGTCCCATGACCTTATCTATTCATTACAGTGCCTATCTTGTGTTTTGTAAATGTGATTGAGGTGTAATGCTATATGCTACATAGATAACAACACAGTATGGTACGAGGGCTTCTTTTCCTTATTTTGGTGGAAAAAACAGTTTAAAATCATAAGCACAATTTATTGTTGGTTATGATATAACTACAACTTTTAGCATTCTTATAAACATTTGCTTCCTTTTAAGAATGCTTCCTTCTTTCATTCCTTCTACAAGAAACTGTTATATACTCTTGACTTCTCTTCCTAATGTAACCTAGAAAAAGCAAATAGTATATTCTTGATATATAAGTTCTAAATACTTATCCTTTTGAGTACTGCAGTAAAAGAAGAGATAATATACAGAGTTCTCCACCCATTCCCATTGTCGAGAACTGAACTAGAAAAAGATGAACAGTCAAGTATCAGTAGGCTTAAGACAATATACCAAAATGAAAGTAATAGTCAAGGAGTCATTTATTGAAATAATAAAAGCAAGAACATGGGCTTTTCCTGTGGTGTATTTTTCCCATGAAATATCACTGACCCTGGGGATTAGTGGAAGAAAAGGGAGAAGACATAGGAATGGAAAATTATAAATACTGAGTTAGAGAATAGCATCTCCAAGCGTTTCCTCTCCCCCAATAATGAGGACTCTATTGATGTGTCTGGAAAAGTCTTCAGAAACAACCCCAATGAAGCGGATCTAATTGGTGGGACCTGGGTTAAGAATGCATTTATACGTAAGAGCATGGCTGGTCAGTGGTTCCTGGGTCCTTAATTACAGCTCCCTTAAAAGGTTGCAATGCACTGACTGTGCATAAAGTCTGGTGTGGAGAAGGTTTTGCTTTCTGCTATGAGACACACTAGGAATAGCCTTTGTCATTGCCTATGATTGTACTTAAAGCTCACACATAGGATTTTGATCAGGAACTATACTCCTCAACTCCACCACTTGATTTTTCATTGCCTGATAAATAACCTACTTCACAGAAACTCAAATGAGTCATATTTTGAATGACTGTGACAAGAGACATGCAAATGTCTGAGGCCACAGAGGACCCCGGTCATTATCAAAATCTCTCTAAACAGGATGATCAGGCCTTCCAAATTGAGTCAATACAGTCATGATTGTCAAACTTTGCCAAGCCAGGGAAAGATGTTCCATAACCCACGAGAGTCTACTTTAGAAATCCAGTAAGTCTCCTCTTTAGGTTTCTGTATGAATAATTTGGCATATATAATTGTATATATAATTTCTGTATATATAATTTTAAATCTGGTTTGAGGCATCAATTTTGGCAAAGCAGAACTCTGGCCAGTACATTGAATCTGACTTGAATATCTTTTAGGACTCAGCTGTGTGATAGTAGGTTATATGTACAGAGGGCACATATGTTCTCCCTAGAAACAAAGTTTACAATGTTCCAGCCCTTCAAGCAGACCATACGGTATTAATACCATCATGGTGGCATGACTACCAATGTGATCTGCCATCATAGTGTCTCCTGCCCTGAGGTTCACCGTGCCATCCAAATTATTTAACTCAGTGGTTGGTTTTAGAGTAAGTGCCTCAGGCAGTTAGTTTTAAAAAGTCCTGTTTGTGTGTGACATTGGTTTATCAGATTCAAGAGTGTGGATGACATCTGGAGATGTTCTGTGTGGAAAGTGCAGGAGCCAAGGCTCTGTTGTATCATAGTCAGCATTGTCAGGTATGATCATAGATCAGCAGTGACTTTGACTGCAAAGCAGTCACAGCTGCTTAGGAAAGCAGCACAAGCAATTTTTCTTTAGGAGAAAAAGACTTAAGGAGCAGTTATGAAAAATGATGATGATAATATTGTCTTCCTTCTTCTCCCACAGCAGCCCAGGTGTTGAGGTTTTGTTTTTTGTTGTGGTGGTTATTGCTATTAGCATTTACATTTAGTAATCAAAATTTCATATTTTTTCCAACATTCACTACTCTTAGTAGATGTTTCAATTAAAATAATTATATGAAAAAGTGATAATTTTTACCAAATTTTTTACATTATTTAAAAAGACATGTAAGTTTTTAACTTTAGAACATAATCCTGAACTTTAAAAATTTCAAAATGACTTGTAAAACCATCCTGATTCATGAAACCATGAACTATATGAAAATATTATTCCCATTTTAGTCTTTAGTAAGTGTCAAAGGGGATGGAAAGCCCTTGAATGTTCTCCCATGGTGACTGAGGTGCAGTAAGGAAGAGAAAAGACAGCATGATCAAATACACTGTATAAATGAGAAGCACTCATATAGGGAATTGATACATCTAGAACCAAGATTGCTCACCTGAAAAGAGATGGTATATCTTGTCCCCTCCCATCATTCATTTAAACTTGTCCCTTCATTATTCAGTGAAACTTTTATTCACTCTTGCATATGGGAGTGGTAGGAAACATAGCTCCTTGTATATGCCATGTTAAGGTCCACCGATGTGCAGTTTGGAATGTAAATCTGGGGCCATTATCAGATATGCTATACTCGGGAAAATGGAACAAAGAACATTTGTGGTCTTATAAAATCTGAATAGTGTTGTCCAGTCCATGGAACACTTGGGAATAGAAAGGCCAAACCTAGAGAAAACTATAGTTAAGATCCAACAAAATTCTTTGAATTGAACTAGAGTACCAACCTGATTTACCTGCCAAGAAAATTCTGGCCCTTTGACTGAGGAATCTGTCCTGGGCCATATATTCAGCCTTGCCTTGCAGGACAAATTTTTTGGTGCTATTTTGACATTTTCTAAAGTGTATAAATAAGTCCAGGGGTGCCCCTTGATAATATATCAACATTATAATATATTCGGTAGTGGAGACTCTCATAATGGTGGGTCAGGAGCACTCAGAAGGAACCTACACATAAATGGTTAGTAATGGTAGACCCCAGCCCCCAAACAGGAAATAAGTGACCATACTCATCTGCCTTCTGGTATCTAAAAGACTGAAGAAGTGCAACTCTCAACCACCACTCACTGAACTTTAACTTTGATATAGGATTCTGGACCCTACAGAGACAGAAAGACATTAGACTATCTCTTAGTTTGTTTATTTCTGAAGCAAGCAGAAGGATGCCCTGGTACTCATCCTGGGTACTACCCTAGGTTGAAGGGAACAGGACTTATGGTCACTCACAGGGGGCATCACCGCCAGGAATAAATCAGGGTCGCCCACTATGATTTGTTAACAAGTTATCAACAGAGATAGAGGGAGCAGAAATCCAGTGGAGCAGTGAGCCCATGAAGGACAGTTTTTCTGCCTAAACTCCAGCCAGTACAAGCCAGTTGACCCATGGCATGTGCTGGTCGGATGGACAGGGATGGCTTCCGTGCAATCGAGTGGATACTCTTGTTTTCAAGCTGTGCAGTGTGGACAAGCAGGAGAAGTTAAGATTTAGATGAGGAGTCTTCTATTCATCTATCACCTGTCCTCTCCCCTCTCTTGATCTCTGTCTCTTTCGCAGTCATCAAGGTGGAAGCCAGGGGAGGAGTTGCTGCCACCGACCACCACTGCTGCCATAGGGGGATCAAGTCTGCAGTGCTGATGCTTGCTAGTCAGACCCAGGGACAATAGGAGAGTCATCGACACTCCCCTTCAGTCGTGCCTCTGCAACCCCTGCACTTGCTAATGCCTCTCTAAGATTGTGGTCAGGGTACTTTAAGGTATAGGACTTTCGTAGTTAGGCATCACACACCTTGATACTCTCTCTCTTTACCTTTATCAAGATTACTTCACTCCAGGGTCTCTAATGGTGCAGACAAAGCAATCCCCAAGAATTCTTTTTTTTCCCCCCTAGAGTTCACAGTTGTCTCCTCACCAGGTTATTTATCTGGGCTCCAGGACTGTTTGGTGTTACTGGGTTGGGTGAGGTTTGGAAAGCATTGTCTTCTCTCATTGTGGGAGGAACCTAAACAATGGGTAGGAAACTGCTTCCCAGGCTGCCTGGAACCTAGATTTCGGGGATTTGTTTCCCTAATATTTTGGTATCTCTAATCTGATGCACCAGATGAGCTTGACTTGGAAGTCAAAGACCAAAGAGGACAAGTGGTCCCTCCTTGGATCTAAGAAGTTTATTAAAAATCCCACTTGCAGTCTTCAAGAATGTTCCAATGCTTCCGCTTATACTTCCTAAGCTCCATGAGTGAAGTGCCTCAAGGGACCCTGGTACTCGGAAACATTCCACCATCATCTCTCAGAGTGGCCCCAGGCTCCCCTTGCACTGACTCAAAAGCTCCGCCACAGATCTGCAGGTATTTAGCTTCCTCAGAATGCCACTGTGCTTCATCTACCATCCTGCTTGCTGCCCTGATTTCTCAGGAGGTTATAGCCCCATAGAGCTGAGCTGTCAGGACCAGAGTCAACATGCATTCACTAGCTAATTTATCCAGACAAAGAATCTTCCTCCAAATGAAGCAGCGCAGTTTCAGTTGTTCTCTTGATATGGAGAAAAGGACTGCAAAATAAGACTATTTCTGAATCCCTTTAGAGTTTTCAGTAGATGGACCTTGTAGTTCACCTTCAGGGAGGGGCATTGAAATGTAGTTTGGTTCTAACATATTTTCTAGAGGGGCAAAAAGAACTGTGACCACAATGGCACTAATACTCTGTTTGACAAAGCTTATCTTTCCTGATATCTATGGAAAATAATAGATGCTGCTGCCAGGTTCTTTTCTAGATTGTGGAACTAGAGAAGAAATTTAATTGTATCTCTGTCTTCAATATTAGAATTGGTGCAATTTCATATATGTCAAGTATACCTTTGTTATATAAATATTTTCTTTTTATAATTTTTAAGTTTATTTATATTTTATTTTTTATTTTTTACATATTGATTGGTTGTACACAAATGGGGTACAACTTTTTGTTTCCATGGTTGTACATGATGTAGCGTCACACCATTTGTGTAATCATACATGTATATCAGGTAATAATGTCTGACTCATTCCACCATCTTTCATAGCCCTGACCCCTCCCTCCTCTCATTTCACTTTACATAATCCATAGTTCCTCCAGTCTTCTCTTATCCCCACACCCCCATTATGTATCATCATCCACTTATCAGATAAAATAGTCAGCCTTTGGTTTTTTGGCATTGGCTTATTTCAATTAGCATTATATTCTCCAACTCCATCCATTTAACTGCAAATTCCATAATTTTATTCTTCTTTATTGCTGAATAATATTCCATTGTGTATATATACCACAGTTTCTTTATCCATTCATCAATTGAAGGACATCTAGGTTGGTTCCACAGTCTGACTATTGTGAATTGAGCAGCTATGAACATTGATGTGGCTGTATCTCTGTAGTACGTTGATTTTAAGTCCTTTCGGTATAGGCCAAGGAGTGGGATAGCTGGGTCAAATGGTGGGTGCATTCCAATTTTTCTAAGGAATCTCCACACTGCTTTCCAGAGTGGCTGCACTAATTTGCAGCCCCGCCAGCAATGTATGAGTGTACCTTTTTCCCCACTTCCATGCCTACACCTATTATTGCTTCTGTTCTTGATAATAGTCATTCTAATTGGAGTGAGATGAGTAGAGAAAGCAATCATGAAATTCATCTGGAAGAATAAGAGACCAAGAATAGCCAAAGCAACCCTGAGCAGGAAGAGTAAAGCATGAGGTATCAAATTACCAGACCTTAACTATACTACAGAGCAATAGTAACAAAAATGTCATGGTATTGGCACCAAAATAGACAGGTAGACCAATGGCACAGAATAGAAGGCACAGCAACAAACCCACATAAATACAGTTACCTCATACTAGACAAAGGTGCCAAAAACATACAATGGAGGAAAGATAGCCTCTTCAACAAATGGTGCTGGGAAAACTGGAAATCCATATGCAGCAAAATGAGATTAAATCTCTATCTCTCACCCTGCACAAAACTCAACTCAAAAAGGATCAAGGACCTAGGAATTAGACCAGAGACTCTGCACCAAATAGAAGAAAAAGTAGGCCCAAATCTTCATCATGTTGGCTTAGGATCAGACTTCCTTAACAAGACTCCTAAAGCGTAAGAAATGAAAGCAAGGATCAATAAATGGGATGGATTCAAACTGAAAAAACTTTTTCTCAGAAAAGGAAACAATCAATAACGTGCAAAGAGATCTTACAGAGTGTGAGAAAATCTTTTCCACATGCACTTTTGCTAGAGCACTATTCTCCAAAATTTATAAAGAACTTAAAAAACTTTACACCAAAAATAAAAAGAACCCAATCAATAAATGGGCTAAGACACTTTACAAGATGATATACATACTCTCAATAGCAGGATTATACCTTTATCATCATGTTTATGGAAAAGTGATCAATCCATTGTTAGTAAATGTTTCTTGACCTTAGGTGTTCAAATGCAAACTGTAAAGTAGTTCCTGAATGCTTTGATTAGTACTCTTTACTAACTACACTTATTTGAATTATATTTACAACTGAAAACTGAGAACAAAACATTTCAGAAAGTTAATGTTAAATAGTGAATCATATTTAGAGAATAATAGAAGTTTACTGGAATAATTTAACATTACTGTTCTTTTAGTGAATTATTTTGTGTAATACAAAGCTGCTCTCCTGCCCTTTCTGTTGCATGGCAACCTAGTTTGTCAGTCTGAAAGCTGCTCTCCCCGCCCTTTTCGGTGCAGCCATTTGCCCCGCCTCCCAACTACTGTCAGTCTTTGAACATCCTAGCTAGCTATTGGTTCATCAGTCAGCTTGCAAGTATCCTTCTCCGTTATTGGTCCCCTGTTAGCCCGGCAGAATTCAACTGCTTCACGGTAGCTACTCCGCCATCTTTTCTCATCCTTCTCTCTCTCCTACTCACTTTCTCTATCCTCCTGGCTTTCACACTCTTTCTTGCCCATGCCCTTTCTCATTCCCTTTCTTTTCCTCTCATTTTCTCTCTTACCCTGCAGGGAGATACTCTGTTTGTGTAATAAACTCCCTTATGTGATTTCCCGTGTCCAGCATGGTTCCCGTAGGATTCCTTACACTTTGTTCATTCAATAATTTAGTGAATGACTGTTTTTATTGTAATTTATGAAAAGGATATGATAAACACAGTGAAAGGGATGTAGACTTGTTTCTCAGGATACTTTATCTAACTGGCAATTCAAGCAGACAAAGAAGATTAAAAATAAGCATGTCTAACTGACGCAACCTCTTCATACAGGTGGTTGAACCAGCAGAGAAAGACTAACAAAATTTAACCAGTTTGTTACTTTACTGAATTTGGTCAGTAAGACAGAATATCGCTGGGTGCAGTGACACACACGTGTAATTCCAGTGACTTGGGAGGTTGAGGCAGGAGGATCACAAATTGGAAAACAGCCTCAACAAATTAACCAGACCCTCAGCAACTTAGAGAAAGATCCTATCTTAAAAAAAAAAAAGTTAATTGGAAGACTGGTTATGTACCTCAGAGGTAGAGCTTGCCCCTGAGTTCAGTCCCTGGTTTAAAAAACAAAAAGGAAGTACAGTCAAATCTGGATGGTTCAATTTAGACGAGACATGAAAACTAGGACTTAGGAATCGTAGAATGAATACACGTCCAGAAAACCAGCAAAATTTGGTCTAGTGAAATAGAAGAATGACGTTGATGGGTAGAGTTATGTAGGGATGAGAAATTAAACGTATAGCAACCTTGAGTGTGTGTGTGTGTGTGTGTGTGTGTGTGTGTGTGTGTAAAAAGCAAATTTTAATGTTAATTTTAAAAAAGGATCATCTTTCAGTCAAAATAATTACCTAATGATGATCTCCAACCATTTTCTATTCCTTTTCAGCTAATAAAAATGTTTCATTTTTTTTTTTCTTTTTTTTTTAGATATACACAACAGTAGAGTGTATATATTTTTTTCACCTCATGAAACTCAGCTGCCTCCTTGGCCTCTATCCTAGGATTCCTATTAAATGTGTTCACAATCTAATATATCTGAATTTGGAATGTGTCTTATAATAAATGTTGAATTATAATTGCTGTTGACCAGGTAACAGTAGGAATATAATTCTCATTGCCTGTGATTGTGTGAAATTAGTCAATGCCTATTCATATGGTTGTCATGGCAATTGAATTACCTGAACTTTTGTTATGACATGTGTTCAGTG
Organism: Sciurus carolinensis; assembly: GCF_902686445.1. Classification (NCBI taxonomy): domain Eukaryota; kingdom Metazoa; phylum Chordata; class Mammalia; order Rodentia; family Sciuridae; genus Sciurus; species Sciurus carolinensis. Next base: position 56,868,660 of record NC_062217.1, on the reverse strand, counting down.
AAATGACATTTAAAAAGCTACACCATGATTACACATGAAACAAAATTTTATGGTGAAAAGTAGCAAGCCTGAAAACAGAATAGTGAGACACAATATGATATTGGTGGAGCAAGTATTTATCATTAGAGAATGACTGCAATGAAATATTTTCTAACAAAACAATAACAAGAAATAATATCACACACCAGGCAAAGCAAAAAAAGTCGAGATATTTCTAAATGCCTTGGAAAACCATTAAATTTTTCAAAGCAACAGAGGCTGTTGTGACATAGTAAAATATTTCACAGAACTATCTTTAAGTTCTCAAACATAAATTTTTCAAAAATTTCATGCTGAGTTTGAGTAGGAATCTTTTATAACTTACAATGACACATATTTAGTTGAGGAAAAGCAATAGTATGAGTGAGTTTAGTCTAGAAATGTTAAGAAATATCTAGTGTTATCAACATGCCAAATATACTGTTAATGCTAAATGTACTTCAGAGATCAAGATTATAAGGATCAACTATAAGAAAAACATACTAACGTAAAGTTCTGCTTCATAATAAATTTCAAAAGTATATTGCTATCATATTTAATTTCAAACCACTGAATGAAATCAAACCCCCAATAGGTTATTGTGGAAGCACCCGAAATAAAAACCAAAGATAGATAGTGTCTGAACTGGTATTAGCCTGTTTAAATTCTTCATGTAATCCAGGAGCTTCGTGCAACCCTTAAGTAGGCTACTACTTGATGCATTTGAGTGTATTTATCTGATTAACTAAATGAAAATGCCAAAAAAAAGAGTTTAATTATTAGTAGTGTCAGCATGACTAGAAAACTGCAATACTAACATTTCCATTAAAATTATTTTATATGTTTACATTTATATTTTACATATAAAAGAATATAGGACAATAGGAAATATTCTAATATTCCTCCCCCTTAGCTTTTTATATTTCCTTGTTTTATTATCCTATTGTTCTAATATTCTTTTTGAGAAATTATTTCTTTATTAATTAAATATTGATGAGGAAGATAGAGTTATATGTGCTCCTGACATCAATAACCTTCTTCATCATTATTTATTAAATCATGATTTCTCTATCTTCCAAAAATATATCCTTTCTGGTCTGGAGATAAGGGAAAACTTGAGTGTCAGCTTTGTTCTAATGTCATCTTAGAAAATCATCTAAGGCTACATCAGATTATACATGGCCCTAGCCTGACAATCACTGAAGAAGAGGGGTACAATTATGGCTTCATCTCTAAAGATAGTGCTTTTCTGAAAACTAAGGCAATTATTAAATCTTCAAAATTTTAACAAAGAGTGAAACCAAATCATTAGGACAATTATCTCATTTCTGCAATTTTAATTTTCTAAGGTATTTGATCTATTTAACCTACCATGTGAAATAATTTTTAATAGATCTAGAAATAATCTGACAATAGTTTACTGGCTGTTTTTTTTAATTCCTTTTTTATGTTTATAAGAATGGATTGAATAAGAAACATATTATCATTAAATCCATTTTCTAGTATTATCTTAATAATTTCTATTTTATTTTGTTAATTTTGTAATGTTTTTATTCAGTGATTTATATATGTGATTTTTTTTGGCGGGTACTGGGGATTGAACTTGGATTGAACAGTGAGCCACATTCCCATTCCTACTTTGTATTTTATTTACAGACAGGGTCTCACAGAGTTGCTTACTGCCTTACTTTTGCTGAGGCTGGCTTTGAACTCTGTGGTTTTCCTGCCTCAGCCTCCTAAACTGCTGGGATTACAGGTGTGCACAACAGCACCCACATATTTGTGATTTTTTTAAGCTTAGTTTTTTACCATGTTAAAAACATTTAATGTAAGATTTACTCTTAATAAAATTTTAAGTGTACAATTTAAAAATTTTAAATGTAGTATTGCTTAAATGTAGTATTGTTAACTATAGGGATGAAGTTGTACAGATCTCTGGAATTTATTCATCTTGCATAACAGAGACTTTATAAATTTGAATAGCAACACTCCATTTTCTCCTCCCTGAAGGCTCTGATAACCATCCGTCTACCTGCTTCTGAATGTCTGGCTATTGAAGATATCTTATAGATACATTGATGAATGGGGTATGTAAATACATGGAATAGCACTTGGTCTTCAAAACCAGGAAAACTTTGGTTTCAAATGTATAATTTGAAATTCAGAAATTCAAATGTATAATTTCACCCATATGAATAAGATCAATCAGTACTAGTTTAAGCTTTGTTCACCTGAAAAATATGTATATTCTGTGACCTGTTAAAAGGAATATTTTGCATATGTCTCTGGTCTGTTTTGTCTATATTGTTTTTATATCTGCTGTTTGTTAATTATCTGCTTGATTTTCTATTCATTATTTAAAGTGGGGTAATTGCCATTCCATTGTATTGCCATCTATGCCTCTCTTTACTTCTGAAAACTAAAGAGAGCATATATAACTATATATTCTTGGCAAATTGTCATTGTTATATAATATTCTTCTTTCTTCTTTGTGACAGTTCTTGTTTTTTGCAGGGTGTGGGTACTGGGGATTGAAACCAGAGGCATTTTACCATGGAGACACATTTCCAGCCCTTTTTATTTTTAATTTTGAGACATGGTCTCCAGTTGTTCTGGCTGGCCTTGAACTTGTGAACTTCCTGCCTCAGCCTCCAGAGTTGCTAGGAATAAATATAGGCATGCACCACTGCATTCAGCAAATTTTTTACTTAAAGTGTATTTTGTTGGATAAATAAACATAGCCATATATAGGCACTTCCTCTCTCTCTCTCTCTCTCTCTCTCTCTCTCTCTCTCTCTCTCTCTTTCTCTCTCTCTGGTACCATTTGTACTTAATAACATTTTATATCCCTTCACTTTCAGCTGAAATGTGTCTTTAAAGTGAGTCTCTCATAGATGACATAGAGTTGGGCTTTAAAATTAATGTCATCTACTGAATATCTTTGGATTAGAGAATTTAACTCTCTTATTTGAAATAATTATTAATAGGAAAGGATTACTGTGATATTGGTATTTCTTTGTTTCAACTTTTTCTTTTGTCATTCTTTTCCTTTCTTGCTGTCTCCCTGTTTTTCCATCGTGTTTTTGTTTTGTTTTGCTTCTTTTACTAATATGCTTTGATTCTTTTTCCTTTTTTGTTAATTTTCTGTATGTATTTCTTTGTAATTACCATGAAGCTTACATAAAATATCTCATAGTTCTAATAGTCTGTTTTAAGCACAATAACTTTAATCATATACTGAGAAACCCACTGAGATATTTTTATGGGTTTTTTGTTGTTTCTGAAAAGTTATTTTTCTTTTGCTCCTTTCAAAAGTTTTTTTATTGTCTTTGAATTAGAACAATTTGATTATAGTGTAGAGTGGTGTGGACCATTTTTTATTGAATGTTTTACAATCTCTTTGGCTTCCTGGAACTAAATGTCTGTTCTCTTTCCCATATTTTTGGAAGCTTTTGGCCATTACTTCCCTGAGAAAACTTGCTGCTCTCTTGTTCCGCTAGAATTCTGATAACTTATAGTGGTCTACATGATGGTGTTCCTTAAGCCCTTAAATGCTATCTTTTAAAAATGTTTCATTCTCCTGACTGGATAATCTTAAATGATTCATTTTTTTGTGTATTTATCCTTTCTTATACTACATTTTGTCTTCTACATCACTAGTATAATTTTTACTTAAATAAATTGCATTCTTCAGTTCCAAGATTTTCATTTGGTAATTTTTTATATTTTCTCTTATTATTGAAACTTTGTTTATTCATGCATTGTTTTCCTGATTCTGTCAAGTAACTTTATGATGGTTATTTTAAGTTCTCTTTCAGATAAATTATATGTTTCCTCTGGGTTAGGATAAGTTCCTGAAGTTTTTTTGTTTTGCTTTGTTTTGTTTTGTTTTCTGTTCTAGATATATTTCTTTGTTTCTTCACTTTTCTTGACACTTTATTTTGGTATCTATGTTCTGGGAAACAAAAACAAAAACAAAACCAAAAAAATACCAACCAAAAAACTCCAGCAATTTTCCCTAGTCTTCAAAGACTGGTCTTATGCCAGAAAAGACCTTTATCCATCAGTCTAGCTAGTGATTCTGGTGGCCTCTTTAGCATCCCTACTAGTCTTTATGCTTTGTAGTCCTCAGCTGTCTAGAATATCTTGGGTGTCATCAGGGTTCAAGTGAAACTGAAGTCAACAACTGTTGTTGTTTTCATGATCCCTTAAGGGTGCAGAGTGTTATGCATTCTATTATTTCTCTTAGATATGTAAGAGAGAAGTCATTCCTTTGGGTAGCACCCAGAAATGTTGGGGTATTGAATGCATTGTCCAATTTTTTCCTTCTCCAGGGAGAAGTTGGGAAATGGAGTTTTTATCTTCTTGGTTCAGTACAGGTTCCAGAAGGGTTATGAATCCACTGGCTCAAGTGGCTATATTTATTCTCCCTTGCTTCCAAACAAGTGGAGCATGTGAGGTTCTTTCAGCACCCTGAGATAGGCAAGAAAAAAATCTAGTCTTCTGTGCATCTCTTAGAAAAGTTAGGGTTTTGTACACATGGTCCAACTCTTTTCCTCCCTAAAGAACACCTGAGTGGTGGGTAGATTTCCACCTAATTATAAGAAACTCTGTAGAGGGTAGGTAAGAAGTGTGTCCTGAATATCACTGCCAACTTTAGTGTCAGACATTATTTTAGGTACATTCTATTAACTATTCTAATTAGTGTTCCAAAAATTTCTAAGTCAGTTATATTATTAATTCTGGATCATTTATGTGAAACTCTTAGAGAATAAGTAAATTGTAAAGAATTGAACAGATAGTACTGAACCAAAACTAATGGAAACAATTCTTTTAATTGTAAAGTATGTATGTTAGATGGAAATATTTACTACAAAACATTAATTGTAAAACCCCTTTACACACAGATTTTGGTTTTGTTCTTTAATTTCCTTGGCACGTGATTAATTTCAGGCCTGTAGTTGGTGATGCATATTTCTCAGATAGTATTTCTAAGAAATAGTGCATTAGCCAAAACAACTTCCAAAGTACTTTTTTTTTGTTTTAACCAATAGAATTCCCATGGCAGCTAGGAAATAGTCCATGGAATTAAGTATATATGAGAACCCTGAGCAGTTGCACTTATTACCTCTCCTTTATTACTCACCTATATCAGTCTGGTATACAAAACTGAGATCTTGCCTTGATCTTTACAGATTCCTCATAGAATAACAGTTCTATCTAATTCTTAAACCCTTTCCCAACACCCAGACAATAACCAGAGGCCTTGACATATATCTGAAGTATACCAATTATTTCCAGAACTGCACATTACACCTATTTATTTTCATGTATTTCCTAATGGCTATCACAAAGATAATGTTCTCTGAGGCCTCCTCATTGTTATAAGATCTGATGTTTCATAATATTGCATACACTGGACTTAATCTTATGCAGCAAGGATTATCTGTTTTGTGACCAAAGCAAAAATGACAAGGAACTAAAATAATCAGTACATAATTATATACACATAAGGGTATATATACACCCACATATATGAAATTTACTGATATAAATATATATATATATGTAAATCATTTTTATATCATCTAGAACAATGTTGTTTCTATTGTACTGGACTGTAGGAAGCATAGACACTATGAAGAGCCATGTAACAATGCTTCCATTTTTTGTTTTCCCCCAACATAAGCCTGCATACTTGTGAAATCTATGAACAAGGAAGAACTGATGTTCATAAATCCTTTTTGAAATTAAAACACAAAGACTATTAAGGAAATCATAGAAGATATATAAATATGATCCCTTTGTCCAATTTACAAAAGCCTTGACACTATATAGTTTTGTGAAAATGTGGAAGAGCAATTATCTAGGAAAACATGTTAGTTATACAGAGTTAAGAGAGTGAGTTTACAATCAAGTTGGCATGATAAGATGACATGTGAAAAATCATTCAGCATTATGGCACCAAAGATTCTAGTTAAATCTTATGTATTTGAGTGCAAAACAGGCATAGGAGAGGGAAAGCAGATATTTGAAGACATAAAAGTTATGTTTGAAAATTTGTTACAGATGGAATACTAGAGATTTGTTTTGCAAGAATGGCAGGCCTTAACTAAGTAGGAAGAATGAAATTCACATCAAATGCATGGGGGAACAAAAAGATCACCAAGAATGGGAAATAAAAAGTAACATGGAGGGGATATCCCAATTTTAAAAGCATAGTGGGACAACTAAATAAACAGAATAAGTGTAAAACAAAACGTCAGTATTCTAAGGCCAAGTGATACTATTATAATTTACTAAAATTATTTTAACTTTTCCTTATCTCACTTTTGGTAAGAATACTTAGATATAAATTGTTCTCTTGTTATATTTTTACTTTTTTATTGTAAAAAAATAAGAAAATCAATTTTGAGTTATTTGTATGCCCCAATAATTATCCTAAGCTTGAATTTATGTATTTATTTAATAGCATAGGATCTCCTTTTATCCTCATAAGTACCCTATCAAGTGGATAATAGGTTTACTCATTTATATATTTCAGAAATTTTAGAATTGGATATATTGAGTAATTGTACAAAGTCAAACAGTAAAATTAAAGTCAAGCTAAAAACTGAAGGATGATTGATTCCAGAGTATTTTTTAAATAGATATTATTTAAGTTCCTGAAATAGGAAAGTTAGCTAAATCTACAAATTGATACTGTCATATTGTGAATGTAAAGTAGGAAGTGGCTTTATACTAGAGTTCTAAATGATTAATGTCCTTAGGTTTCATTAAGACCTTTTAGGACATTTAATAATTTACCTACTTTACATCATTATGAAGATTTTCAACATGCTTTCTATAAATCTTAAAATAGTTGTTATGTTGATATTTTCAATTCATCCCAATGTAATCAGTAACTAATTACTTACTTCACCTTGACAATTTGTCCTTAAAAATTCTATTGATAGTGTTCCTGAAAATCAGCAATCCCAATGATTTTAGCTCTCACTTGCTTAAATATGAACATCTTTTGAAACTGTCAACCTTCCCGTCTTAAATCTTTTCCACTATACTACCTCTCCTTTTATACCTCTGAGTACTATATTATATTTATTTTTCTTTTTTTATTTTTAATTAAATATGTTAGTGGTTATTTTGTCCTTGTTTTTTGTTTCAAAAAAAATCTGTCTTTACTATGGACCAGAAAGTCTCAATTAGTTTTATTTCTTGTAAGATTGTAGTTCGCAAATCTCCATCTTCACATAAAATATATCCCTGATATTCTACTCACATTTCCACCTACCTGAAGACAACTTCATTTTAAATGTTCAAAGCTATATCAAACTCAGTTTGTCTAAAAGTAAACTCATAATTTTTCACCTCAGACCCATTCTTCTTGTGTTGTCTCCTTCTATCTATGGAAACACTACAACTCGGACTCAAACCTTTAAGTCAATCATGAGTTTCCCTTATCGCTTTTCCTCACACCCAATCAATTATTAAGCTTTCTTTCTTCTACATCTGAAGGACTTCTAACTTTTGCCTTTTCTTTTTTACAACCACTTCCTTAGTTCAGGTTTTCGCTTCTTAATAAATCTAGACTTGAATTCTAAATTTTCTCATTGCACATCAAAATTTAGATAAGTTAGTATATACATATGATAGATCCATGGTCATGTTTGTACAAATAAAAATAAAAACTAAAAATAGATATGGAAAACACAAATAATATGAGTTTATTATTGGCAATATGTTGGTTATAAGTTGTAATCCTTTTTATTAATAATATAAATTATTATATAAGAACAATTAGTGGCCCAGATAGCTTTATAAATTTGCCCTTTCATCAGTCAAAAATTTGTATAATGGCAGAAATAGTGACATTATTTTAGAAACTGTGACATATTTTCAGTTTTAAAAATGAAAACAGATTATTTAGAAATAGTATTAATGTATATTTTAGTAACAATTTATAAACATACCCAATCATTTCAGGACTGCCAGCTTTTTCTTTGCCTTCTCTCCAATTTTTCTTTGTTCATTTTTCACATTGTGACTTTTTTTTCCCTTTTAACTCCATTTTCCTGTGAGGCAGAATGAAAGCTCTGAATATTAATATTCTGCATCTTTCAATGTGGTATCCTGATGAAGCTTTCTAAGTTTTACATCTTTTTTTCAGTATAGTCTTTGTGAAAAACAAATGGAATTACTTGACAACCTCACCCACAATACTCTCAATTGTATGCAGCATGATAGAAGCACTTTTGTATTTTTTTATTATAATACAAATTTTGAATTAATATTTTTCACTTTCATTGTTATATCATTAGTACACAATTCACAGGTTATAGCTACCATACTAAATGATAAATTCTCCAAAAAGATGAAGCTTTAGTTCATTCTTGTAAGCAACAATTGTTTACAGTTGTTCCTAGGTAAATTAAGGTTTTATTCCATGATAAATTAAGTTTATGTTTTTAAAACACTTCATGACATAAGCACACATCAAGACTCATTTAGGATTATTTTAGTTCAACAGTCATTTACTGAGGGAGCCCCATATACTAAATGCCATGTTGTACGCTAGAGATAAATACAACTAAATTCTATGGCATGTTTAATGAGTTTAGAATATTGAGAAAGACAGGTACAGAAATGATAATTCCATTTTAAAGTGTTAAGTACAACAGAGAAGTATGTACAGAAAACCATGGAAGCAGTAGGAAATGAAAGAAGAAATAATATGAGGATTCAAAGTTGATTTCTTATCTCCAGTAACATCTAAACTGAGTTCTAAAAGAAGACAAAACTATATCTTAATGAAAGTAAACCATCTTTCTTGAGTTCAGCCACAACTGAAAGTTACAACTAAAATCAAGTTATGCTTAATATTCTGTTATCTAAAATCAAGATATTCCTGATTTTCTATTTATAGTAACAACTATAATCAGTCTAGCATAACTTCATATCTGTCTAAAAACAAACATAACAATTCAAAATAATCCTCTTATTTTCATATATCATGACTGAATTTTATCTCTACACTTTATGAAAGTAATTTGATCTCAGAGGGGTATACGAATAATAAGATTTTTGAGTCTTGGGGAAAAAAAGAAAAAATAATTGGGGAGCTGGATTGAAACCACTCTTTTCAAGTTTGTCAATAACCAAGAAACTTTTTTATTTTGTGGTTAATATTTCTAGACTTCTTGGCTGTACTGGATATGTTGAATCTCTGCTTATCTTAATAATGCCTTATTTACTACTTCTCAAGGTTGCTCTCTTAATTGACTTCATTATTTTTAATACTGTTTTAAATATGAAAAAATGAGAATCTTTTGATCCTACTATCACTACTACAAATGGAAAATAAAGCTCAACATTTATCTGTATATATAACCTTAGAAGGCCCTTCTACCTTCCAGGTCCAGTTTCCTTCTCTGTGAAATACTCAGTAAGGTACTCATGAATATATTTGTGATACAAATTCTCAACAATGAGTCACTTATTTTTTAAGTCACTTTTTTCATTTTTCATCCTTGCTTTGAGTAATATTACCTATTGTCTGCTTATAATTTACAGTCTTTGGAATCTCATTACTCCATAGTTTTGTTATTCCAGAATATACCCAATATTTGAACTTGGAAAATTTGTGTTGGAGATTTTCTTTTGTTTGCTACAAAATTCTCAAATGCACCACCTCACTCAAGAATTACTCCACCTACTTCTGTATTTTACTTAAGGCATCAGTAACAAGCTATTGACAGAATCCAAAAATCCAGCATTTCTTGGTACTTTACACCAGTTTCCCTACTTTTACATTAAAAAATTTTTTTTTCAAGTCTAGTTAATCTTATGTGCCATAGTTTTGTTTTTTTTTTTTTCTTTTTTCTTTTTTTCCTTTTCTCATACTGGTTGTTGCAAAGATAGTTATGTGGTATCCAAAGATTCTCCTTTCCTCAAAGTAAAATTCTTACTTAAGAGTTGCTGTCCAGTCAAGGACTATATTTTTTTAGCACACTCTATACCACTGTGAATTTTGGGTTCATATGTTATACTAGTTTCATTAATTATTAATTTATTAATGATTTATTAGTTTATCAATACTAACTTAAAGCAATCTATTAAATTCATTTTTGCTTTATTTTATATTTATTTATTTTTGTGGTGACAGAGATGGAATTCAGGGCCACATATGCTACTGTGAACTACATCACCAGCTTTATTTTTTATCTCGAGACAAAATCTTACTAAATTGCTCAGGCTGGACTTGAAGTTATGATTATCCTGCCCCAGACTTCTGAGCTGGGATTACAGGAATGCACCACTGTGCCCAGTTTTTATTTCAACTTCAAATCATTGTCTTGGTTCATCTGGATTTTGTACGGATATGGTAACTGTTATGATTATTTTTAGTTGAATTCTCATCAACTCAATGCTTCTGCCACTGAGTGCTTCTGTTATAAATATGTATACACACACCAACCCATACACCCACACAAAGACACAAATGGCTCCCATAATTTTAGAAAAGATTAAACATATATTCTTTGGCATCATAAACCCTTTTTCTCTCCTCTCAGCCTGAGTAACCACTATTTTATGGAGATATCATTTAGTTTTATTATCTCTTCACTATAATTTTGTAACAACATCCCTAAAATTTTGGTAAATGAACCTCCTACATTCCCAGATTAATGCTAGGTCTTGGTGTTAATGCAAGGTTATTTTTGGTTAGATGTCATTTTCTAGGGTCTATAGTATTTCATGGGACTCCTCTTTACTTTTCAAATTTAACTAATCTGATACCTTCTAATTATTGCTACAATATACTGGTTAGACCATTGCTTTTGAGGAAGAAATTGATTTTCTTTCCTTTTATGCCACAAAAGTGTCTTTTGATAGGAAGTTTCACATAAACATTTGTACTAAAATATTTACCATTCTGTATTAAATGGTCAGTTTGCTTTCCGTCTGCTTGTCTGTCTGTCTCCCCCTCTCACTCTCTCACATTGGATAAGAAGCTATTTATATTAGAGATTGAATTTTATAGATTTTGAATTATTTGTGCCTGATATTGTGACTGCTACAAGTTTCATTCATTTATTGAGAGTCTACAGTGTTTAAAGAACATAAACAGTTGTTGTATAGCTAGGGAATATAAATATGCATACCACATTCAAAATACAATAGTTTTATATAATACATTAGAAGGTACAAATTACAATGAAATTTTTAAAAAGCACAATAAGTTCAGGAGAATAGGAGTGTGGGAATAGTGCCTTTTAAATAGGGTTGTTATGGCAGGCCTCCTCTTAAAAGTAATTTGATCAAGGAGAATATGACTATGGGGAAAATGCATTTCAGAAATAGAAACAAAGTAGAAACACCTTAAGGATTAGTATCCTTAGGGTGTTGGAAGTGCAACAAGGAGACTAATGTCACACAACAGTGGTCTAAAATGAGTAATAAGAAAGATTAGGCATGTAGTAGGTAAGAGTCAGAGTATGTTGAGTGTTCAGGGTTTTGGAATAACTTGACTTTTCACTAGGTATACTGGGAACCAATGAAGAAATATAAAGAGAAAAGGAGAATGATCTATATTTTAAAGGGATTCTCCAGAATCTATGTTGAAAAAGTTGGAAAATGTCACATGTGTTAGTACAGAGATAATTGAAAGGCAAATTTTCTAATCCATGTAAGAGATAATGGCAGCTTAAACCAATTGTTACTGGTGGAAGTGAGGGGCTGAAGGAGTGCTCTGATTGTGAATATATTTTATAAATGGAGCTAGTTGCATGTACATGGGGTATGTCAGAGAAAAAAGGGGTAGCTTTAACATTTTAAACTGAACATTTTGAATGATAGAGTTGTCATCATTTAAGATGAGGAAAGCTGAAGTTGGAATATGTTTGGGGCTGAAAGAACTCAAGCTGTTCATTCAAGTAGAGGCTGTTCATTCAAGTAGAGGTCAAGCAGAAAGATGGATATTACTTTAAGGCTATATTTTAGAGAAAATTTGAATATGAGTATATAATGGTGAGAGTCTCTGGTGTGTAAATGGTATTTCTAACAAAGACACTAAATAAGATTACCAAAAAACCAAGCACAGTTAAGAGTATCTTATGGTTTGGATGTGAGGTGTTGCCCAAAAGCTCATGTGTGAGACAATACAAGAAGGTTCAGAGGAGAAATGTTTGGGTTGTGAGAGTCCTAACCTAATCAGTGAATTAAATCCCTGATAGGGATTAATTGATTGGTAATGAAGTGGTAGGGTGGGACTGGAGGAGGTGGGAATGGGGGCGTGGTTTGGCGCATATATTTGCATCTGGCAAGTGGAGACTCTCTCTGCTTCCTGAACATCAAGTGTGCTACTTTCCTCTGGAACACTCTTCTGCCATGAGCCCCAAGGAATGGAGTCTGCTGTGTATGGATTGAGACCTCTGAAACCATGAGTCCCTGAATAAACCTTTACTTCTCTACAATTATTCTGACTAGGTCTTTAAGTCACAAAATAGCTGACTAAAACAGAAATCAAGAAGGAGAGTTGTTGCTTTGACTAACCTGATCATGTGGTTCTTAAGATTTTGGAGCATTTTGGAATTGGAGGAATTTTGAACTATAGTTTTGAGGTGTTTTAGCAGTGCAAACTGGAAATGCTTTAGATAGTTGTAAGTGTAGCTTAATAACTGATTCTGGTGGGAGCTCAGAAGACCAAATGTCAATCAGCATCTTCCTCTACAGTTGTTCTGGTTGGGTCTTTCAGTCACAGCAGTGAAACAACTGACTAAAACAAGGTACAAAAACTGAGTTATTGGCATTATAATATAAGAAGAAGGAATAGGCAAAGGGAAAAAGCAAAGATTAGTTACAGAACATGTGCTCTATAAGTCAAATGGAAACAAATCAAGAAAATATTTTTTTAAATTGCCGTTTTGACATTCTCCAAAAATCACTCCAGGGTTATTGCATGGACTATATCTATATGCAAGAACATTTTATAGGCCAACCCTTGTGTAATTCAATTAAGCATATTCTTTATTCTAGGTTTTGTGGAAAAAGTCTCTCTTTGCCTTATATCTACTGAGATTCTATCCCTAATATTTCTTTTTATTTTTACGTGATTGATTTTGGAGTTAAAGAGTAGAAAATAAAATATATATATATATATATTCTTTTTTTAATGATTCTTTTTAGTTATACATGACAGTAGAATACATATTGATATAATTATACAAGCATGAAATATATCTTATTCTAGTTAGGACCCCATTCTTATGGATGTACACAACGGTGAGATTCACTGTGGTGCATTCATGTATGTGCATAGGATTCCGATTCTTTCCACTGTCTTTCCTTTTCCTATCCCTTCTCCCTTCCATTCATTACCATTTGTCTAATCCACTAAACTTCTATTCAGTCCCCAATCCATTGCGGTTATTTTTTCACATACTGGTGAAAACATTCTATCTTTGGTGTTTGAGGATTGGCTTATTTCAATTAGGATGGTAACCTCCAGATCCATCCATTTACTGGCAGATATCATAAAGTCATTCTTCTTATTGGCTGAGTAATATTCCATTGTGTGTACATACCACATTATCTTTATCCATTCATGTTTCATGAGCCCTTAAAGATGTGATAAAGTTGATATTGTAATGTCATAAAATAGAACAATTAAATTAGTGCTAAAAGTCGGGTAGACTCTGAATTCTATGACTATTAATGTTTAAATACTTAGGACATATCACTCTATTTTTTTTTTTTGCTTTATCACATCAGAGAATGATTGTTATTAATGGATTATATAATTTTTTTGAATAAATTGAAAAGAGTGACTGAAACTCTTGAACTACAATGATCAAAGACAGAGAAAAATGATCTTATTTTACATTAATATTTTAAAAGAAGATTTTAGATTTTTTTTCTACTAAACTAAATTAGAAAAGATTTTATTGACCAATTCTACAAAGTAAGTTTTTAAGGAAAGTTAAATGTGGGTCACTCTGTGGGAAGAAACAGAAACTTCATCTTTGGTATATTTAAAATTATCTTACTAGTTAAGTAAGAAGTAACAGGTCTATTAATGGTATTAGTGGTAAGTTCAGATAGGGAATTGAGCATGTTTTATTATAATTAGATATAAACTGGTTCTGAGAATATGAAATTTAAGTTGTTATTAACTTGAAATTCCCCAAGGCATAACAATACAAAATAGGATATCTAGAGGGGCGTTAGAACACCCTGTAATTAGTCTAATTAGCAGTGAGGTAATAAGACTCGTAGTGGCATTTTTATGAATAAATGGATAGTTTCTGAAATCAAAATGACATGCTTTCCATATGTTTGTGTTAATTCTGGAACTAGTATATTCTCTTGTTTCTCAAGGTAGTTAAAATACTAAAGGGAATTTTCAAAAGTAAAATATGCCTTTTATTATTTGGAATTTAATTGAACAAAAAAGCACCTTCAAATGGAGAATGCTAAGATTAAACCTAATTGGCAGAGAGCAAATAGAAGTTAATATACTGAAAAGAAATATTAAAGTGAAATTCGTATATGAAACCCCATTATCCTTCAAAAGCCTACTTACATTAGAATTATATAATAAAATACTCTGATGTCTTGTAACATTTAAAATAGAATGGATTCTAAGATACAAGTTATAAAAGATCTGAACATCAAATGGCAATTAGACATAAATAGCAAAAGCTGAAGAATAATCCATTTCACTTCCTAGGAAAAAGTAGGTTAGATTAAATTGAAGGTGATTTCATCACTTTACTAATAGTTTGGCTTCTGTTATGAAAAAAGTTTAGTGTGTGGTGGAATGGAAATTCTTAATTTAAAATGTGCCCTAATTAGTACCCTAAAATTCTGAAACTCTAACATTCTGAATTGGTATAAAGTGTGTCCAGTGACTTTTTAATTTTTTTTTTAAATTTGGGGATTAAAACCAGGGACACTTTATCACTGAACTATATGCCAGTTCTTTTTTTTCTTTTATTTTGAGACAGCATCTCACTGAGTTATTGAGAATTTTGCTAAATTGCTGAGACTGTCCTCAAACTTGTGATCTTCCTGCTTCAGCCACCTGAATCACTGGAATTATTAGAATGCACCATTTGCTCACTTTTGACCCTAATATTTCATGATTGTTTTTAATGTAATGACCCATAGTTTAAGAAATATCTTATCCTTAAAAAAATGGGGTGGTGGAATATCCTATCTTTATTTGAGAGAAGGAAAACTTATGATTTTCCCTACTTAATCTAAGGCAGATACCAATAAACTATGACTTATGATCAAATCGACATTTTTAAAAAAAGATCCAATATGCCCAATTTTGAGTGATTCAAGAGTAGAATGTTTTTATGTTTGTGTTTTTTCAAAAATCAAAAGAGCAATATTAAAATGACACATAAAATTTCTATGAAATTAAAGTTTCATTTTCTATCAATAAAATTTTATTGGAACACAACCTTGCTCATCTATCATGCATTGTTTATGAATACTTTCACACTACAATGGTAGAGGGACTAGACTAGAGGCATCATGATTACAAAGTCTGCACTGCTTTCTATGTAGCCTTATAAGGAAGACATCTAATATTCCTGGCATAAGAAATGGAAAAATTATGACTATTCTATTTCAAATTTAAAGTTATTATTTGAGATTAGGGGAAAAATCAAATAATAAATCTAGTGATTAGATAAAACTCTATGTATAGAGGTTTCACTATAGAGCCAAACCTAAACTCTATCCAAACAGAAAAACAGAAAGTACAAACCTCAAGTAATACAGTATTTATAATAATAACAGCTATGATTGAATTATAAAAAAGATTTTCTTAAAACCTATAAGGAGAACTAAATTCATCCTGAGACACTTAAAATACTTGAAGTTATGCTGTTATATTTAGTTATAACAGTTCATTTTTCTACTGAATAAAAGAACATAACAGAAAACCTTTAAAATAACTATATTTTTAAATAGTTTAATATAAATAATCTAACCACATTTATTTAAATTTCTCCATATAACTAAGCAAATTTAACACAACTGAAATTTATGTTCTCATCATGAAATACCTTTGTTAAGAAAATTTTAATATTAAACTTATTGTTTTTTCTTATTTTTTTCATTTTTACTTTATTTTTTATTATTGCATTATAGTTATATGTAACAGTTGGGTTCATTTTGACAAAGTCATACATTCATGGAATTAGATTTATTCCATTTCAATCCCTGTTTTCCCTCCTTTCCTTCCCCTCCTCCCTTCCCCTATTCTTCTTTCCCACTAGTCTTTCTTTCACTTATTTGCTTTTGACTGGTGCTTTGTAGATATATACATAAAGGTGGAATTCACTGTGGTATATTTATATATACACATAGCATGATTTGTTAAATTCATTCCACATTTCCTGTTCTTTCTATCCCTCCTCCCTCTCTCTTGATCTCCTTTTCTACTCCACTGATCTTCCCTATATCTTTATTTGTTCTCTCTTTTAATGGGAAAGGTAATCACTGATTATATTTAATGAATGCAAACTGAAAATTGGTCTGGAAAATGACCATGGCAAACTCACAATCTGAGCAGTACAAATCTATTTTCAAATACTTGTATATAAGAGTCACAATGCTCTGAATAAAGAAATGACCACAAATAATGAGATGATTCAATAAGAAAAAGAAAAAAAAAGTATTTCCTCAAATCAAAAATAAAAATAGATCAATTAACAGTAAAATAGGCAAATTGTGTAAGAAAAGAAAATAGGTTAATATTTCCATTTTACAAATCCACACAATCATATTGTAAAAATATGTATTGTATCAATACTCATGACAAAGATGGAAGGTACTAGCCTGAAGGACAGGGTCATGTATTATGTCAGCAACTATAGCAAATGGTGATATAAGAAGGCAATTTGCCATAATGATTGCAAAAATGAGTTGTGGGGCTACATTTCTTATATTTTCTAGCTGTGACATCTTGCAAAAGTTAATCTCTTTGCTCTTTAAATTGTTGATCTATGAAATCAAATTAATAAAACATTACTCAAACCATTGTGAAGAGTACTGTCTTAGGCTATTTGGGTTACTATAGTAAAACACTGTGGACTGGGAAGTTTATAAATTAAGGAAATATATCTCAGAGGTTTGGAGGCTAGAAAGTTCAGTTGATTCAGCATCTGGTAAAGCTTGCTTTTCCATGGGTGACATGTTGTCAGTGTGTCCTTACTGGGTGGAAGAGCAAAAAACTACCTGGGATCTCTGTTATAAGGACCTTAATCCAACTTTTAGGGCTCAGCTCTCAAGATCTAGTCACCTCCCAAAGGCACCGCCTCTGGATATTGCCACACTGGTGTTTAGGTTGCCAAATACAAATTTGAGGTGGGGAGACAATCATTCAGACTATATTAATTATTAACTACACAAAAATTAACAAGTGCTCAGTTTTTTGCTTTGCAAAGAATGTTTATTAAATCATAGCTATTTTTAATAAATTGACAAAATGTCTCATATATTATAATAAAATCTGAAACTTCAAACATTTTTAGTTCTTTCAACTTTCACTGACCATATAACAATGAATAAAAATGTAGCTAAGAATCTCAGAACTTAGCCTAAAATGAAGAAATTTCTTATTGCATTTGATCTTAAATTAGCATGAATTTTTCACTGTGTATTATTTTATATTGAAGTACAGAGTATATTCTGCATATTTTCTATGTAAAATTGTTACTCTAGTTACCCTGTGTCATTGAAATAGGTTGCTAAATTAATTGATATACAGATATTCTTGCAGAGGTAGTGACAAACTGGTTTAGTATTGCAAAATTTATTTTTGAATATTTAATGAAGTTGTAATATATGTCTGGCCAGGTTATAGAAGCTGGAGAAATAGTGACAAAAAGACAATACTTCGTTATCTTTTATATGAGTAATCTTTTTGCTCTTGAAAACAGAATTTCATTGTTGTCTTTAGTCTGAAGAACTTTCATCTAAAATTGATATTGAAAATAAATTTCATCTGCTGTTCATTAAATACAACAATTATTGAGATGTTAAATCTGTCAAGAGGGACTCCTTCTTCAACTTTTAAAATACTAAGGGAAATTAATAGTTATTGAGACATTAGTTTGATTCTTTTCATGACAGAATAAGCTGTTAGAAGTATTCTTCAGTGACAGTGGGAGGCAAGAAGAAAACTCCAACAATTATAAAAAGTAAATAAATAAGGTGGTGATCAATGAGTTTCAAGAAGGATATTAATTTAATGTTGATAAAAATGATATATACATTCCAATAAAGTTTTCTTCAGAGGAAGTTTTTTATTGAATTGAGTTTGAAAATATTTTCTGAGCATATTGATTAGAAAAACTAAATGTTTTAGTCAACTTTTTGACTGCTGTGACCAAAGGACATGACAACAACAATTTTAGAGGATGAAAAGTTTATTTTGGTGCTCCCTGTTTCAGAGGTCCCAGTCCCTAGATGGTCAACTCCATTCCTAAGGACCTGAGATGAGGCAGATGAAAACTGTTGAGATATGGCTCCAGGAAACAGAGAAAGACAGAGACAGAGACAGACAGAGAGATATCGCGTCCCCTGCCCGCAGAGAAACACGAAACCGGATCAGGGCAAGTTCTTTATTTTCTGCAGTCTGCTTCTTCTGGCTGGCCAGCGCTGGCCGCTCTTGCAAGCGCCTTACATTACATACATCAACCAATCAGCTTATAGATCACGAGGGAAAAGCATGGACAGTAATGGAGCACAACAGTGTGGATATAGCAATCATGCAGTGTCCACGAGGACCCATAACCAATCACATTAACTTCCTCAAATAACGCCACTTGTTGGCAGAGAGTATTAGTCTGCTGGAGGTACCTGGTTTTGTTCTCAGCACTTCCTTGGCACCTTGCCAGGCGCCATCTTGGCCACGCCGAAGGGCTGGGGGTCTGCAGTACCCCGACAGCTCCCCCTTTTTTATTTATTAAAAGAATGCTGGCTTGGGATCGTGCCTGTCTTAGGCAGAGTGGTCAACCATCGTCCTTACCCGTCATCGGATAACTGCAGAGCATGCTACAGCTCCTGTCTTAGGTCGGTACACGGTTACCTCCTTCCTTACCCGTCATTGACTACCGATCCAGCATGCTCAGCCAGACTTGAGGAGAGCTGCCAGCCTCTAAGGCCATCATGGCTTGATGGAAAATGATGCGATCTCTGGCATGAACTTGGCGTATACGCATGATAAAACGTGTGAGGAAGATAATTGCAATGATCATTAACACACACAATGCTCCCATTCCTGCCCATTGCTTTACAAAACTGAAGGAAGAAGATAACCAATTTTGCATTTCAGATATAGGGGCTACATTAACTCTAGTAGAATTAAGGCTAACAATTTGTGATCTAAGAATGGCAGTAAGATTATCAAATTTATAAGACCAATTGGCACGTAGCTGAGTAGATATGATTTTAGACAAATTTGCTGCATAACTAAGATTATGATAAGCTACAGGTGTAATGCACAGTCCCGGCAGATGATAAATACACCCCACGCTTAACAGTTTTTGTAAAAGGTCCATTTGTTCTTGAAGTAAGTCCACACGCTGGTTCACCAGAAGTAGTCCTGCTTTTAGGTGTTGATCCACTGTTTGTTGAGTAGACAGAGCAGTAGCTGTCTGCTGGACCACTTCATTAAGCTTAGTTGCTGACTGTACTGATGTCGTCAAGGCTACAGCTGCTGCGGCGGCTGCTGCTGCTGCAACTATGGTGGTAATGACTGCTACGGTGATTCCAAAGTCCCTCTTATTTCTGGAAAGCAATACTGGCAATTCATCATCTGTAACAGAAACTGGCATAGGCAGAAAAGTAGGGATTCGCATGATGACCGCTCGGGAGAAATTGGTAGCATTCCAACATTGAGAAAGGTAGCATCTAGATTGAGAGCAATTAAGATTTGTGCTATTAGTGTTAGTTAGTAAAAACATAAAAGGAGGGAACACACAGACTGGGGTGGACAAGAATGAAAGATTTTGAGTACAATTAGTAGTAGTCTTGGCTCCACTCCTGTCAATTCCAGTCCACTTCCTAGAAGTCCATTCGCATTGTCTGAAAGAACCTCCTTTAAGAGCAAAAAAGGGTTGTAAGTTAGTATATCCTGAAGTCGAGGTAAATAGCAACCAATTATCAAAGGGGTTAGTGCGCCTTCCGCCAAATTTGCCGTCATAATCATGAAAGTCATCAGTAGTACGCTGAGAAGTAAAATTTGGTGTGAAGAAAAATCCATGTTGAACTGGGGCTGCTTGCTCAGCATCTTGACAACCTGTCCAGGTAGGAAGTGTGGAAAATTTTGGTTTACATGGAGGAAAAAGTCTAGGAGTTTTAAATCCATTAGTGGGAAGTGGTAATCTGTGAGGTATAAGTCCTGTAATCAAAGTGGCTGCCCCTTCCCTATATTCCATTGATGTGGTTATTTGTGTACCATTATCAAAGTGAACACCAAACGTATTATAGCCTTGGGGTAGATCATCAGGAGAATCCTTGGATGTAAAGAAACCCTGTACCTGCTTTTGGAGAACAATACAAGGGTTAAAGTCATTACTACTAATAGCATTATTTTTAGGTATATCAAAGCACAAGGTTCCAGGGAGGGAGAAAGTGGAAAAATTATATAGATGAGTATCTGGATCAAAAGACGTGGTGGGTAATCCTGTAGCCGCATTGGTGGTGAACAATGGAGGAAGTAAAGAGGAAGTATTAGTTAACGGTAAAGGATATGGCCAGGCTTTAACTATCGCCCATAATTCTCGTGTCTTCACCAGTGTCAACATCATCATTAGCAGGGCGCTTATCAGCACGATGTTCTTCATCGTTACTTTGATGCACCAGTCTGGTCAACCTTTCAGGTATCCAAATTGGTGTTTGCTGATCCTGTGGGAAGACACAAACAGACCCTCGGACCCACCGAAGAACTGGATCTGGACCTTTCCATGTACCTGTGAGAATATCTTTCCACTTTACCCACATTTGAGTACTTGCGGGATTAGCATGTCTCTCTGCAGCCGTGCTTCCATTTTTGTCCACATTTAAAAAATTTAAAATAAAGAGTACTAAATTTAGTTTGTCTTTAGGTGCTCTAAAGTCAGCACCTATTCCCCCTTTTTGTTTTATTAAACAATTTTTTAATGTTAAATGAGTGCGTTCCACTATTCCTTGTCCTTGAGGATTATAAGGAATTCCTGTGATAAGTTGTATACCAAAATTTTTTGTGAATAGAAGAAAACTTTTGGATGTGTAAGCTGGCCCATTATCAGTTTTGATGATTTTTGGAATGCCCCAGGCTGTAAATGTTTGTAAACAATGTTGTATAACATCTTTAACCTTTTCACCAGTGTGAGCTGAGGCCATAATTACTCCTGAAGCGGTGTCTACTGAAACATGTACATACTTTACAGTACCGAATTCAGGAATATGAGTTACATCCATTTGCCAAATATGATTAGGTAACAGTCCTCTGGGATTTACTCCAACAGACTGTACTGGCAATAGGGTGGCACAATTTTGACATGTTTTAACAATTTGTCTAGCAACATCTTTAGAAATATTGAACTTTCTTCTAAGAGTAGTAGAATTAACATGAAATTGTGAATGAAACATCTTAGCTTGTTCAAATAGTGTAAAAGCAAAGATGGTTTTTGTGGCTTTATCAGCCTTAGCATTTGCTTTGGCAAGTGGTCCTGGTAGGCCAGAATGAGCTCTAATATGTCCTACATAAAAGGGGTATTTGTGGTCTAAAATTAGGGCACGCAAGGTTCGAAAGTAAGGAGCAACTGTGGATCCATCGGGAATATAAGGCACAGTTTCTAAACAAGGTATTGATTGTACTATATAATTACTGTCAGATAACAAATTAAAAGGTTGATCTTTCATGATATTAAAAGCTAAGACTACTGTAGCAAGCTCCACTACTTGGGCAGATGAGGAAGGGAGAATGATGGTTTCAGTTTTATCTCCAACTATTACTGCTCCCACTCCATTTTTAGATCCATCAGTAAATATTGTTTGACAATGATGTAAAGGCTGCATCTTTGTAATTTTTGGAAATATAATTGGAGTATTTTTACAAAATTGTATCCATGGATGTTTAGGATAATGATTATCAAATGTTGCTGTGGTTGAGCAATATAAAATAGCCCAATCATCATCATGCTGAATCAACCACTGCATTTGTAGTTTAGTATAGGGAATAATAATGACCTTAGGGTGACTTCCAAATATGGTAATACAGGCTTCTAACCCTTTGTATATCAACTGAGCTATTGCCTTAGGAAATGTTTGTAACTGTTTTGTGGGCGATGTTGGGAGATTGATACTCTGTAAAGGTCCTCCTTGCCATAGAATTCCATATGGGCTATGTTGTTCTGGGATAATAATCAACATTAGAGGTTGGGATGGATCACATCTTTCTGTATAATCTGATTGCAATCTCTGTTCTACCAACGTGAGAACCTTTTGTGCTTCCGAAGTAAGGACTCTCGGAGAATGGAGATTAGGGTCTCCTTTAAGTATATTAAATAGAGGTTTCAGCTCTCCTGTGGTAATCTTTAAATATGGCCTAATCCAATTTATATCTCCAAGGAGTCTTTGAAAATCATTTAGATTTTTAAGCTTATCGGTTCTAATGGTTAATTTTAAAGGCTTTACCATAGTAGCTGTAAGCTTAGTACCTAGATATTCTTGAGTTTCTCCCATTTGTAGCTTTTCTGGAGAAATGTTTAAGCCATACTGTTATAAAGTGGAAATTAAAAATTGCAAAGCCTTTTCCAAGAATTGTCTGTTTTTGTGGCAGATAAGGATATCATCCATATAATGATAAATCAACAAGTCTGGAAAATTGTCTCTTGTAGGTTTTAAGGCTTTATCTACATACATTTGGCATAATGTGGGACTATTAGTCATGCCTTGAGGCAACACAGTCCACTCAAATCTTTGGTCAGGCTGTGCATGATTGAGAGAAGGTAAGGTAAAAGCAAATCGCCAACAATCCCTTCTATGTAATGGGATTGAGAAAAAACAATCTTTTAAATCTAAAATGACAGTGGGCCAATTTTTAGGTAAAGCTGTAACTAAAGGCAATCCCCGTTGTATAGGACCCATAGGGAACATCTGTGCATTAATGGCTCTTAAATCATGTAATAGTCTCCACTTTCCAGACTTTTTCTTAATGACAAAGATAGGAGTATTCCAGGGAGAAGTGGACGGTTGTAAATGTCCTGCCTGTACTTGTTCTTGTACTAATTTATGAGCCGCTTCTAACTTTACTGTAGTAAGGGGCCACTGTTGAATCCATTGTGGCTCATCATTTTTCCAAACTATTGGAATTGGTGTAATAACAGTGGCCCCTATATAAAACCCAGCCCTCTGAAATCATTTTTTGGAGGAGGTAAGGGCAAGGGTTGTAGTGATCCCTGTTGTTCTCGACCTAACCCTTGATTTTCTGTATATTGCATCTTTTTCATCATATGTGTCACAGGTTTAGAATTAATATTTGTTGTTAATTTAGCATTCATTTGAGTTAAGACATCCCTCCCCCATAAGGAAATAGGTATTTTACAGATATATGGTTGAAAAATCCCTGAATGGCCTTCATTATCCCTCCAGGACAGCGAAGCAGCACTCTGGTTAGGTGATTGAGCCACACCCAAACCTTGTAAGTTTTGATTAGCTGTAACTACAGGCCAACCTTTGGGCCAAACTGCTTCACTTATTATACTTTTATCAGCTCCTGTGTCCAGTAATCCTATAAAAGGTTTATGTCCCACTATTAACTGCATTATGGGCCTATCTTGGAGGTCCATAGTAAAATTAGCCCAGGGTCCTCCTGTAGACCCAAATCCGTTATTTCCCCTTATTGTCTTCTTACTAGGCCACAAGGAATGTTGACTAGGTAAAATTAACATTTGTGCTATCCTATCTCCTGGAGAAATGACTGTAATTCCTTTGGGTGAAGAAACCATAGCCCTAACTTGTCCTTGAAAATCAGGGTCAATTACTCCTGGGTGGACTATAAGACCTCTTAAGGTAGAAGAACTTCTGCCTAGAAGCAATCCTACTGAATTTGTCGGAATATTTCCTTCCCAATCTGTGTCTACCATTTGTACACCCATATCAGGGGTTAATACGAGTCTGGAGGTGGCACAGATGTCCAATCCTGCACTTCCTGAGGTGGCTCTTCTTTCCTGAGCTTCATTCCCTTCTCGGTTGGAGGATACCACTGTCGTGGCACTTGTTGAATCACCCCGTATATTTGTTGTGGGCCCCGGGGCGGGCCCCTCACCCCTTTTTTTTGTAACTTGGGGTTAGTTGGTAAAAGATTCCCTTCATTGTCCCTAACAGAATAACATTCACTAAGCCAATGATTTTCTCTTTTACACCGCGGACATAACTTAGGCCCCTTTCCTTGGCCATTGTTCCTGGAAGGGCAACATGTTCTCAAATGTCCCATTTGTCCACATGTGAAGCAGGAACCAGGAGATCCTCCTTTTTTACTCCCTCCTCTTTGTGCTAATACTGTGGCAAGAACAGAGGTTTGTCTGTCGAGTGCAGCAATAAATGCAGCACTATTTCCAGAGGCCTCATTAATGTCTTTGTAGACTCTTAAATAAGTAGTCAAGTCTTTATTTCTCCATGGCCTGATGGCATCTTTGCACCATTTATTGGCTTGTTCATAGGCTAACTGTTTTATTAATGGCATTGTTTGATCAGCATCTCCAAAAATTCTAGAAGCTGTTTGAATTAATCTATCAACAAAGTCTGTATAGGGCTCATTACTTCCTTGGGTAACTTTTGACAACTGTCCTTGTAAATCTCCTGACCCTTGTAGGGTTTTTTATGCTTTAATAGCAGCCACAGCAATTTGAGCATACACCGCAGGATGATAATTAATCTGTGCTTGGACTCCCTCATAAGGCCCTGTTCCCATCAACATGTCTCTGTCTACCTGCAGATTCCCTGAAGCTGCATTGTGCCTTGCAGTGTCCATTGAAATTTCCTGCCAAGCTGTTTTCCACATAAGATACTGTCCCCCTGATAAGGTTGCTCTAGTTAGATTAGTCCAATCCAAAGGTAGCATATTTAAAGACATCATGGTCTCTACCAGTGAGACTGTAAAAGCCGATTGAGGCCCGTAAGTGCTCACTGCTTCTTTTAGCTGTTTAACCATTTTAAAATCTAATAGCTGATGAAATCTTTGATTTTGAGCATCCTCAAATACTGGATATGTAGCATTCTGCAAGGAGGCCCACCCTCTATGTCTGCTATGGTTTTCCTTTTCCTTAAACTCCATAGGTGGTGCACTGGGAGCAACAGGTGTACTAAGCCTTCTGGGGGCAATAGGTGTACTAAGCCGTTTAGATGCTAGATGGCGCTCAGGTTGCACGCTTAACTTTCCCATAGCTTTCTCAAGCTCCTCCCCAGTAAGTTCTTCCTCAGAACTTTCTCTTTCCGTATAACTTTCTCTTTCTGAAGTCTGAGAACATGATCGTTCCTCTTTAATTTCTTCTAAGATCTGACTTCCTTCTTCTAAAGGCCCCTTTAAATCCCTAAAAGGGTTTTTTGATTTACCTTGCTGCATCAAACAAGATTTAACAAGTGACCATATTGCCAGAGTTCCCATTGGCAAAGGCTCGCGTCTCTCCGCGTCGCGCAAATCCTCTCCTAGCTGTTCCCACTGAGGAAGATTTAATAATCCCTCGTCTAAAAACCACGGAGAGACTTTCTCTACAGTATCTAGGAACTTGAAGGCCGTGTTTGCCTTCAATGGTGTTCCGTGATTTTTTAAAAGTTCTCTAAGAGGCTGCTGTATTCTAATCTTAGACAGATCCGTTCCCATGACTACGAGGTAGTTTACTAGTTTAAACACACAAACAAAAGACAGGCGCGCGCACGCACACACGCTCACTCACACACGCACACAGTTTGGTACCACTTGACTCGTCCCTCCTATGGGGAACCTTTTGTGATGAATCGTCCCTCCCACGGGGAACCTTTTGTGATAAATCGTCCCTCCCACGGGGATCCTTTTGTGATGAATCGTCCCTCCTATGGGGAACCTCTTGTGATGAATCGTCCCTCCTATGGGGAACCTCTTGTGATGAATCGTCCCTCCTATGGGGATCCTCTTTTTATGACTCGTCCCTCTTACTGGGATCCTTTTGTGATAAATTGTCGCAGCTCCGCGAACCTCGAGACGTCTCACCTTTTGAACTCTCAGACTAATTTTTCTTGATTTGAGAACTTATGTGAACTTACCCTTATATTTTTTCTCGTTCCCGGGTTTCGGCACCATCTATCGCGTCCCCTGCCCACAGAGAAACACGAAACCGGATCAGGGCAAGTTCTTTATTTTCTGCAGTCTGCTTCTTCTGGCTGGCCAGCGCTGGCCGCTCTTGCAAGCGCCTTACATTACATACATCAACCAATCAGCTTATAGATCACGAGGGAAAAGCATGGACAGTAATGGAGCACAACAGTGTGGATATAGCAATCATGCAGTGTCCACAAGGACCCATAACCAATCACATTAACTTCCTCAAATAACGCCACTTGTTGGCAGAGAGTATTAGTCTACTGGAGGTATCTGGTTTTGTTCTCAGCACTTCCTTGGCACCTTGCCAAGCGCCATCTTGGCCACGCCGAAGGGCTGGGGGTCTGCAGTACCCCGACAGAGAGAGAGAGAGAGAGAGAGAGAGAGAGAGAGAGAGGAGTGGGGACACTCTTCTCACCAGGACAAATACACAAATCTCAAAGACACACCCTCAGGGACCTACCTTCTCCAGCCACACTCTACCTGCCTACAACCAAGTTAATTCCCTATCAGGGGATTAATGATTAATGCACTGGTTAAGTTAAACCTCTCATAGACCAATCATTTCATCTCTAAACTTTCTTGCTTTGTCTCAAACATGAAATTTTGGTGCACACCTAATAGTTAAACCATAACAGTAACTAATATGATAAATGAAAGTGAATAATCAATTTATTCTTGAACAATATAAAACTAAATTGGTTCTTAGTTTAATGATTCTAAATCAAATAGAAATGAAATCATAAACCATGAAATTTGTATAGTTTATTATTATAATTATCATATGTATTAAAGTTATAAATCACCAAAAAATTTAAAGAATAAAAATGATTTGGCTTACACCTGTTCCAAATGCAACATAAATGCAAGTTGATTATTTTAGTTGATATTTTCTAATACCATCATGTTTTGCTTTATTTCCAAATTTTTTAGTATAATAAAGAGAACAAGAAAAACTGGTTTTGGAGTTTTCCATTTAGTTGTGCTTATTTTATTTATTTTATGTTATAGAGATTCAGATTATCAAGACGATAGTAAATTTAGTAAAGAAAATTACTTCATATATTTGAAGACCTGGAAATAATTCTGTGTAACTTGATTTTAGTGCCTAATACACAAGAAGCAAACAAAAACAATATTTGCTACATATTGATTATTTTGTTAACACTGTGTAATCATATGATTTAGCAAAATTCATGTAGTAAACACAGCATTCAGTATGTTCATTTTGATAGTCATTCTATATCTATATTTTCAGTTGTTATATAATACCTGTATATTATGTCATACAAAATGTAAGCCCAGGGAATTTTAAAATACTTTACTTGTTTTCAGTTTAATCTGAAATAAATATAATTTAAGCATAACTAGCTAAATCTCTTGCTGTAGTGATTTTAATGGACATTTTAGATCTATACCAATATCAAAGTGACCTTAATCATTTAAGGGAAAGATTTGTTATGCCTTCTAAATAATTCCTTTTAAACATTTTGTTAGACCTTCAAAGGATCAAAAGGAAAGGATATGATCCATCTATCCTTTTCTTTTCATTGTACTTGAATTTTTGTCAAATTAAAATTAAAATGTGAAATGCAGATGAAGAATAATGCAGTAATATTTTAAGGAATAGGTAAATAATAAATATTTTTTAATAAAAAAAATAATTTACAACAATAAAGGAAGAGCGGTGTACCTAATCTCATTGTACAAGCCTGAACCAATGAAGAATATCCTCTGATGAACATTGCAAGAACTATTTAAATGAAGAATTCTACAAATGAAAATGTTGGCACACAGTGTCAGGACTGCTAGAGATAACTAAAATTTATTGTGAGTGTAATTCATTCAATATATAGATGATCCTTTTTACCAACTTTCCATTTGATGATTAACTCAGTTACTTTTACATTTTATTACTTAATGTTATGGCTTAGATATTAGTCCCTCCCCAAAACTTATATGTGAGACAATGTAAGAAAATTTAGAGGTGAAATGATTGTGTTATGAGAACTCTAATCTCTGCATTAATCCACTGATATGTGTCAACTGGGTAGTAACTATATAAGTGGTCACAGTGTGGCTCAAAGAGGTAGGTAACTGGGGACATACATTTGG
The DNA here is from genome assembly GCF_902686445.1 of Sciurus carolinensis. NCBI lineage: Eukaryota > Metazoa > Chordata > Mammalia > Rodentia > Sciuridae > Sciurus > Sciurus carolinensis. Next base: position 56,840,165 of record NC_062217.1, on the reverse strand, counting down.
GGTACATATTTTGTAATATTGAGCAGACCTCTCTCTCTATTTTCTTGTTGCCATGTCCTGAGCTGCTTTCCTCCTGTTCACCTTTCTGCCATGATGTTCTGCCTCACCTAGGGTTCCAGAGCAATGAGTCATTTACTTATGAACTGAGACCTCTGAAATCCAAAGTCCCAAATAAACTTTCCTTCTCTAAATTGTTCTTGTAGGGTCTTTTGGTCATAGAACAAAACAAAACAAACAAACAAACAAAAACCTGTCCAAAAAGCTTATCTATGTTTTAATGCAGTTCTATAAGTTCTTGGTCAAATGGAAGATTAATTTGAGAAAGTGTTTCCAGGCATGGAATGTGTTAGATAAAAATAGAAAAAGTATTGGCTAGGCATTAAACTGAAGCTCATATCCTTGTATTAACATCACTAAACTTTGAAGCATACTAAAGTAAATGAATTTTCACTTTTCTCCTTCTAATTCATAAGTTATGCTGTCTCCTAACTTCCCCTTTAAACTCGATCGTATAATGATTAGGAACTAAGGGGTAGAAATACTAAAAAGAAAAGACTAACATAGTAATCAGATAAGAGACTGAAGGATGTAACTGTTCAGTTTTGAAATTTTAATAATGTAACTATCAACAAATAAATCAAGATCTATTTTAAGCACAAGTCTATATTAAAAATGAATTTCTTTTTAAAAAATATTAGGTGTATGATACACTTTCATGGATAATGTTTGAAGGATAAGACATACATATTACATAAATGAGTAAAATTACGATGAACTAACAACTCCAAAACAGGAAATTTTGCTGAAATTCTTCTGGAAAAATTTGCCCATGCAAATAAATACTATTATAGTATATGAACATATTCTGACATGTTCATGTCTACCTTCTACAAATGTCTCATTTTCCTTACTCATATCTATTTTCCTCCTCCCTACCACACAACTTGCTGTGTGTTTTAATTAAATTCATAAATAGAAAATATTATTGAATCATAGTACTTCTGTGAATGCAAGAGGATGATAAGCAAAATGGACAGCAGAACAATAGTTGCAAAACATACCTATCTGGGTGTAAAGAGCAACTGGGATATAGTTCTCCTTAGTTGGACAATTTGGTGATAAGAATTAAGTCAGGCAGCAACCTCAGAGATAAAAAAAAGAAGCTTACCAGTTCTTTGGTAATGTGGAAATATACTATAAAAAACTCCTATTTGGAATGTGCTTTCCTGTTACTGAAATATACTTGTGTCACTCAGCAATTAGGAGTTTCATATAAAAAATGTTTGGATATTTTGCAGAGATATTCACAGTTTGATAATATAAAAAGTATATTTAAAATAAAACTATTCTAACGAATCCAAGATATTCTACAAAATGTTAGTATGTTAAAAAAATTAGTATACTACATATATTTCTCACTGTATCCCCCCAAAAAACTTCACATATAGCTTATCCAAGAAAACTGATAGAAAACATTTTCCTGATTAAATATTATTACATTACTATCTTAAATTCTTTTTTGTAAATATTAAAATGAAACATTATTTCATAACAAGTCAAAGATAATATGATGATGTAGTTTCATTGTTAATCTGATTAGACAAGAATATAATGCAGTTAGTTATAATGCAGGAACACCAATTGGTTCAAATATGAACCAATTACATTTATTTCAAGTAGAAACATTGATTTTTCAAAGCGGACCTTGCCATATTTTAAAAAATATAAATTTCAAATTACACTTAAAATTACCTTTTTAAATTTACATTATTTTAGTTCACATAATTTTTAAAAAGTGTCACTGGAAAAGAAATGGAAACAGATGGTCTTTCATCCAACTTCAAGGAAGTCTAGGGATTTAACTCTTGCCCTAATCCCCTTTAAGTCATTTACAGTCTAATCATTAAGAGTTTATCAAATTCAAGATGATTGACCAAACATCTATACCCGGAGCTGAGATCAATATTGATAAGGAACTGGGATTTATTAAATGTAGCTGTGTCAAAGAATCACATAACCCTGAGGGCATAATAACACTAGTTAGCAACACATACACACACCCATTGTTACTGGAGACTGGGGTCCGCTGAGAGTGAGGACAAACGATGCCTCCCAGTAAACAGATATCGGAGACTAGACTCGGAAGGCACAGATCTAATTTTACTTACAATTATAAAGATTATAAATAGGCACATTATCCAATCAGGTTAAGATGCTTGTTAAAACGTAACAGAACCAACCTATAAGTAAACTATACAGTGTACTAATGTAAACAAACCAAGTATCCCTAAGTGATTCTGCTCAGCAACAAGTCTGAGACAAAGGACTGGGGGAAGGGCAAGCTCCAGCACACAGCATGAGGTGAGGCAGCACGGTGGAGTTCACATCACAGCTTGCTGCAATGCCTGTTGAGCAAGGCTTTCCCTCAGCTCATAGCTCAGCCTCAGTAACTGCAAAGGCCTACAATCTGTGGTGAGTATTTACCATTTTTTCAGTTTCTCGTCCAGATTATTTGGCTTATTTAGACCATGGTGTCAGTGACTGCTGACAAATAAGCTTGAGGAATGTTCCCTACACACACCCTAGAAGGCACATACTAAATATAAATGTGAAGGAATCCTAAATCTGAGGGATTTCATGAACTACATTGGTCTCATTATACCCAACATTATTTTTTGTTATGTATTTCCCAAGTGAGGAGAGACTGGGACATGGTTATGGGATTGTTCTTCATTGTGTGGTGGTTCTTGTCTTGTGCCCAATCTTAGAGTTAAATAAATACTTTAGACCCATATAAATATCACCATTAGGAAATGAAATGATCAGACCCCACAGCTATGCTTGTGGTAAGTTCTTTTCATTCAGTACCTGCCTCTCTTACCTATAGGTATGTGTTACCCCAATCCTATCAAAATTGGTATGTTTTGTCTGATTTTACTCATTATATAAATGAAATTTTAAATATGTCTTCCTCTCTGTTTGCTTTATTTTGCTCAGCATTTTCTTTATAAGATTCATTCATATTGTGAATATGGGTGATATTTTGTTAATTTTTATTATTATGTAGTATCTATTCTACTGTTGTAGAAATGGTAGTTTTATTCATTCTGTTAACAGATATTTGGTATTGTTAACAGAAATTTCTGCTTTGAAAATTCTTATAATTTTTGTTATACATATGTGGAGATATGTGTTTAATATATATAAAGAGTGAAAATGCTCCCTCATAAACTCAACATTTGTTTTCAAATTTTCTCTAGGAGAGTGCTAGAGTTCCAACTACTTCACATCCATGCCAGCACTTAGCATTTTCTGCCTTAAAGTTTAGAAATTGAGGCAAGCATGTATTATTATCTTAGTTTTTCATTTTCATGATCCTGATAGTAATGATGTACATGGACACACACTTTTCCTTCTTTCTGGTTTGCCTTTAGAATCCCTAATGACACCACTTTTTGAAAAAGGAATCAGTATAAGTAAAGGACAATGTAGAAACTATCCTTTTAGGATTAGTTATTTGTAAAAAGTTTTAACTATTATTTTCCAATTCTAAAACCATAAATATTTTTACTAGGATGTCCTTTAGACATTTTATTAGTTAACATCAAGAGTTTTAATCTATCTGTGACTGATTTTTGTGTTTTATGTGATTTAGGGTTGATTTTTGTTTGTTTTTCGTCCATTCTGTTTTGATAGTATAATTATATATTTATAGTATAATACTATAATCTCTTAATTATAATTTTGTAAGACATTTTTATTCATGATCTTATACATCCTAAAAATATGCTAGTCATTAAGATCATCTTAACTATATTTGATTTCTTCCATTTTAAATATAGAAATGACACTTGTCAAATAAGTAAACTCTGCTGATATTTTAACTGAGATAGCATTGGATTCAATCACTACTTCATGTCTTCTGGAATTTCATTCAATGTAAATAATCTCATATATATCAAGGACTCTTTTTCTGCTATTTAATATTTTTCCTTCTCAAATACTCAAAATGTTAATGTGCTAATCAAACAAATTTTTCCACCAAGAATCTGAGAATCAAAAAAGGTTTTATATGACAACATATCTTAAAACTCTTTCCTGAAATGCATTTTTTCCAAAATGATATCAGAAACATAATCACATTTTTGTAAGTTTTCTTTTGCTTTAATTTTTTCCCCTTATGCACTAAAAAATGTTGCCTGACCTATGCTCATTGCGAATTGTATAAAATTCAACAAATTATTTGATGAGACCATAGAAAAGTGAGGCTAGTCTTGATTTTTCTACTTTCTGATCCAGTTTTTATATTAAATCATTTGATATATTATACACAGTTTTGGTATTGATGATACAAGAATTAAAATTATGGAATAATATATAAAGATTAACTACATTCAATTTCCCATAATTCAGTTTTATAAAAATGTGAATGCAGATTATTATAATAACGACAAGTCTCCATTTCACAATTTATCTTGTTTTCCCATTTGATGTCCCAAGCAAAAGCAGGCAACTGGAAGCTTTTGAATTAGGTGATAAAGATGTAATAATAGATTCTTTCTCTAAAGATATGATCAGATAACAATATTTTCTCCTTAGTAGTTAATTTATTAGAATGTCCTTGCTTCTCTCCTAGGAGCTTGAAGTATGGTTCGTTGTTCAATGTTTTGTGTCAAAGTGAGAGATTTCCCTGCTACCAGGTTCCCTCCACAGACTAAGCTAATTAAATACAAAGCAAGAGAGATTTCCACCCTAATAAATCTGCCTGTGGGTTAAGACACTATGTCACTTTGGTAGTTCTTTCAATAAAGCCAGGAGGGATTAAAACTATAGTTTTTTTTTTTTTTTTTTTTTTAATCATTGCCCCTGACATTAGTAATAGTCTTCTAGTCCTACCCTACCACAATGAAAGCTTTGACAGGAAAATTTCCCCCTACTCCTCTCAGTAATGTAAGTGAGACGACCAGCACTTAGGACAACTGACAGATTCTATTATAAAAATTCATACACATTTTTCTTAGTAGTGGAAATAAAGAAACTTATTTTCATCTCTATAAATCCTAACTGATCACAGATAGTTATAGTTTGAACATAAAACAGTTTTCTGTCTTAAGTCTTCTGATTTTGACAACAGCTATCAAACTTTGTCACTGCTAAAATAGATGTTTATTTTAAATGTCCTGCTTGCTTTGAACATGTCCTTTTGTAAATAAAATTGGTAAAAATCCAGTGGTACTTAAATTTCTCAAATATAACAGATCACATAAGATTGATTTGTATTTGAGTTTACTTTTCTTCAAAGACAAATTCAATTTGATAGAAGTTTACTCTGTTGTTTGCACATTTGCCATTTTTATAAAGCTGCTACTCTTATGTGACATAACTAAATCTTATTTTCAGTGCATAGCTCCAGGAATAGGAAGTCCCTCCTTAATCTGACAATGAAAATGTTATGTTTGATACACTTCCTTTATCAAGATAGAAAGCAATACTGTGTTACCAACGAGTTGAAGATTTCATTATTAAAATCTACCACTGGATTTATTTAATCAATAATTCCCCAAATTTATATTACATATTCCATATTATGCAGACCAAAAAAGTTTTCCCAAGTTTCCATGAGTGACTTTATCTGTTTTTTTCCCTAAACCTCTTTTATAATTTGAGATTATATAACACAAAACACTGCCACTGGATTTGCACAGCCTCTCCCTTCCTTTCCATAGTGAAAGACAGCATCCATACTGAAATGCTAGTATTTAGGAAAAGAGTATAGAAGATAATTATGTAGTTCAAGAAATTTCCCCAACAATTTTATAATAAGCAGTAAGTGACACTGTGTTTTGTTGCCCTACCAATTGTGATCTGAATTATTGAAAAAGAATTCCATTGAATTTTTATATATGGATCTAGGAAGTAAAAATATATCAGTGAAATAAAAGAAAATCTCTGTCAGGGGCAGACTCTGAGGGCCCCAGAGTCGCACTGTGGCCTGATCTCTAAGATGGCGCCTGGCAGCTTGCCAGACATAGCTGCACTCATATACAAGTTTTAGGAAGTAACTCTGGTTGGCTGTTGTACATGAGGCGATTCTGGTATCTGCCTGGAGACTGTTCCTTGATAGGCTGACTTTCCTGGTAGTCTACTCTCTGATAGGCTGCTGTTCTCAATATAAGTCTGAGACTTGTGGAATAAACCCCTTTTTTTGGTTCCTGTGATCAAGAAGAGCGTACGCATTGTGATTGTCCTTGCCGGCGGTGGGCAGTCATAAATCTCAGTCCTTGTTTAGCTTCCATTCTAGTATAATATGCTATCTAAAAGTGTTGCTCACAATTGTCAATTCTCAGTTCTACCTGGATTTCATAATCATTGTTTCATAGAAGTAAGATTTTAAGCTCAGTTTCACAGGTGTTTCTTGGAGGATAGGCAGGACACTGAGCACTATTTTAGCCTGAACCTATTGTTATCATCTTATAGGGAGCTACTAAGGTGGGTTGTTTAAAAGAGGGAGAATTTTTCATTGGGAAGAGGAATGTCTTGGACAACAATCATATTTAAAAGTAACCAACTGTTGATGAAAAAAAAGCATAAACCCTGTAAAAGTAGGATCAGGGAAAATGGATAAATGGAAGTAGAAATATTTATGCAGGTTTGTTGTGCATAATTCTTACATTTTCACATTCTTAGCAAATAGCCAGTGGATTTCACTTTACTTAAAGTCCTCAAATGTTCAAAAGATCTCTTGAGATGGAGATCATTAATTCTATATTTCACTGGAAGTTTATCTGTTAGGCTTCTTATAAATTTCAAAGATATTAGAGGTATTGGCAAACAACAGAGTTGCTTAAATATATAGAAATAATTTTGCCAAACATGATTGTGTGTATTAGGTTGGGTATGAGCAACTTATAATGGGTTGAGTGGTGTCACACCAAGTGACAAGTGGGAGGTGTGTTTAGAATTCCTTAAGGCTATTCCCAGGTGGCATGAATAAAACTAGTGAGAAATTAAGCAGAGCAAAAAAAAAAAAAAAAAAAGTTTATTTACATTATAATAATTCCTAGCAGCAAGCTCTTTTAGATTGTGATAATGTGTTCCAAGTTTTCCATTTGAGTTATATAAAACTAGATTAGACAAATCACTAGAGAATTTACTCAAGGATAAAAACCTATCCAGACAAAGATGGGGAGATGACCAACCAACCCTTTTCCTTCTCTGATTACTATGATTCCAGGAAACCCATGATGAATTTAAACACATAGCAGTCGCCCTTACAATTTTCCAAGATGAAAGCATGTTATTCATCTTCATAACCAGAATAGTCATGAAAGGAAGCAGATTTTTCAATAATTTGAATATATTTTTCCATAGTGAAATAGCTCAATGTCTTTGACATATAATTGTCATGTACTTTCTGTGTAATCATAAGAGACCTTATAATTGTATGCCATGCATGCCACCATATTTTTAATAGCATGAAATCACTTTTATATGATTATTCATAAGCCATGAAAAGTGCAACAATTTGTGACTAAAAACAAAAAGAAAAATGAAAATAAGAAAGAAAACCAGAAACCTACTAAGTCAGGCAGGAGGTTGTTGTTGGCTTTGGAACATAAAAAAAAGTCCTTACAGATACTCACATTAATAAACATGTGTTCTTTGGGGAGAAAGAAATTTGTTACCCATTGAGTTGGATGGGCATTTCATACCTATTGAGTAAATGAGTTCAGAGTAAAACTAAACAGTCACTGGCCAAAGGCATTAAGACCAAGAATATCACTAGCTTCCAAACCAGAGGCTATGTAAAGAGACTGGTTTAAAATCCTATGCATTTTTACATTTCTACATTCTGTTTATGGCTATTTCTTTAAATATTTTTCAGTTTATGATAGAGGGAAAGATGAGTTTATGAATGTAGGGAACTATAAACATGAGTAGGGCATTTAACTATCAAGAACTTATATAAGTAAGGATCTGAAGAGAAAGGGATATAAAGGGATATGTTATTTCACTTCTAGAAGAAGGATGAGAGAGAAAATAAATAAAGCAACTATAGCAAAGTCCTGAGTGTACAAAATTGATTTGAGTTTGGAAATACCAAATCAAATATCTGTTTCCCTCTCTTCTCTCTAGTTTTAGGGAGTAAAGAAATTTAGCAGGAGTCAGGTGAAGTTTTATATCCAAGATTGAGATGGTTTTAGTTGGATATAGGGAGAACAGTAAACTTTTTATTCCTTTTATATTTATTTATGTTTTTAGGAAAATTATACAATTACAGGAGGGGGTGTCAACTTTACCCCATTTCATAGTTCAGTGTGCTATAAATGCTCAATATATCCTAAGAACACATTAATGGGCAGTTATTATTCTCTATCCCACAACATGATTTATTTTGATCTTGTTTTGTCCTTTGTGCACTGTGGAAGCATATCTTTTAAAACTAAGAATCCTATCTTAAGCTGGTCATGGTAGCCCAGGCCTGTAATCTCAGTGGCTTAGGAGGCTGAGGCAGGAGAATTGTGAGTTCAAAGCCAGCCTCAGCCAGGTGCTAAGCAATTCAGTGGGACCTGTCTCTAAATAAAATATAAAATAGGGAGAATACTATCTTAAAACTATAGAAATTAAAGATCCTAAAGTTAAGGACTATAAAATATGTAAATGTGATGTATTGCTTTACCTGTTGAAGTCCCTGCTCTCTTTGCTTATGTCTCATTTCCATCTGCTTAATTTTCTTTTCTAAGTTCATGAAATGTTTCACCTCCGTTATATGGTTTTCTTTGGCTTCTCTCAATTTTTTTTAGAGTTTTGTAATCTAAAATTAAAGTATGGAGTAATTGAAAAAAAATGAGAATACTAGATCTCACAAATTGTAATATAACATGTTCATTTAAATTTGAATTTCCGATAGTTTTTTTAAAATGTGTTTCAAGTAGTATTTGGAACATACTTATACTAAAAAATTATTAGTAATTTATATAAGAATTTAATTAAGCATCCTGTTTTCTTCCAAGATTCTATATCTATAACATGCTTGTTCCAGGTGACTTTGGAGGGACAACTTATGGCATGACTTATGACACTGGACACAGACATAATGCGGCATCACTCGCAATAATGTTTACCTCTGAACCTACAGTTCTCTGACACCATAATTTGTAACAGTTCTTCCCTGGTTCCACTAAGATGGCTACTCCTTATTAGCAGTAGCATTCCATACCTGGGCCAGGATTTGTAGTCCCTGTAGTCAAGATAAAACCAGGCATGACACTCTCAAGACACGTATAGACTGACCTTCACTTCTCTTGCTACTTGCCTTAGTTTATTTGCTTATAATTGTTCTACTAAAAAAGATACTGATCTTTTTAAACTCATAATAACATTTGATTGATAGGATTCTACCCTGGTGATTATATTTAGGGTAATATAATTTGTAAATTGCTGACTCTTTCATTGAGATATTGAGGATCAAAACCTAGGACACAAAACTGGTTTTCTCTACTCATTTCAGTGGAAATGGTTACATTTCATTCTGAGGAAAGTAGCTAATCTTTGTCTTCTCAACTCTTCCTTTTCTCTCTCCTGTCCCTTCATCCTTTGAAATTATTTCTTTCAGAAAAATAAACACAAAAATATGATTTCATGTTTTTAAAAAGTGGTTTAAATGTTTAAATAATGGGCATTGAAAAATTCTCCTTAAATTGTTAAAGATTCCAAATAAGGGTCTCAGTGGATAAATTTTATAATATAAATATGTAAAAATATTAAAATAATATTGAAAATAATTGAATATATTAAATAAAAACAATTTCATAGTGTTATAAATATAGTGTCATGCACAGCATATGATTATAAAGTAAATCATACATTATTTACCTGCCTTGTCTCATATCTTCATCACTTACTTGACATCTCAGCATCAATATTATTCAGTTATATGCAATTTTTAAAGATGGAATTCTCTTTATAAACTCCTGACTTTTACATATGTCATTCTTATGCATGGATCACTTTTTCTTCTGTACTATATTTGTTAAACTAGTCATCATTAGGAATTTGGCTTCCATATCTCATGTTTTTCTGGAAAAGCCAGGATACTGAATAGCTCCACCCACTGTATCATCTGTGTAGCATCCTGTGATTCATTTATAATTGCATTTTTTCACATATATTGCAATTATAACTCTGTTATGATGTAGAATTGTTTTCCTCTAAGTTAAATCCAGTTTAGTGAATGGTTGGTTAAATGCAGGAATGATTCTTTCCCTGACTACCTGTTTGACTTTGAGTGAGAAAATCACTGGACTGTTAATTTCTAATCTACAAATAAAAATGTCTGAACTACATAAGCAATATGATATCTAACAATCTTAAATGTCATATTTTTATGGCTAGATATACATATCCCATATGAGGTAATAAATATATTTTAATGTTGATTTGTGAATATTATTTTTAAATTCCATGAGAGCATGAATAATATTCTATTAGGAGAATTTTAAATAACATAAGAAACAATTTATTTTTATCATTACCAGCATTGCCACATCATAAAATATACCTTTTACTTATAGAGATATTCACAGCTATAAATTATCATTTCCTTTGAGATAATGCAAAACTGCTCTGAAAATTTTTTCAAGCCATCTAGATATCATTCCCATGTGGAAAACATTCTGATAAATGTCCTTGTCCTTTTTTAGCACCAAATTCTTTTTTTTTTTCTATTTAATTGGCTTAATTTTGACATTTGAATAAGTGATAGTTACATCCCAAGTTATCTTGAACTTTCAGAAGGCTGATATAATGGCATAACAAATCATCAGTATAGTTGGAGAGAAATTGAACCTTCAAAAAGAGTTCAGCACTTGTGGTGAAGAAACCTACAAAAAATTAAAATACTGATAATTAAAAGCAAACTTTTTCAATTCTGGTGAAAAATACAATAATAAGCAGGCATATAATTACATTTCAAATGGCTAAACATTTTAAAATAGTCTGAAAATTGTTTTATTACTTTAGTCTAATTCATTCTCCAAATAAAGTAGACGAGATTATATTTTCAAATTCACAGTGAACCTTGGTGGGGGTGGTGATTTTAATGTCATCAGTAAGTAGAATATCCCTAGATTCCATTGGTAAGAATATAATATTTATTGGGAAGTGTTTAAATGTTTGATTTTCTACTTAAAATCTTAAAGTAAATTTGTACTTAAAACACATTCTTTGAAAATAAAGCCTTTGTTTTTCCTTATGATGAGGGGTACGTGAAAAAAGGAATTCCTTCTGTAGTAATAATTTGTTTATTCTCTGTCTTTTCAAACGCTTAAATATTTCTTCTGTGGGAAAAAAACGTTAATGTTATTCTACTAAATGTGTAACACAGTTGCAAAAAAAACTGTAATGAACACGCTGATATCCATATATAGCTATACCATTTAACTGTGTCCTCAGATCAGGAAGCAGTTCTTCATTTTAATCAACATATAGTATTTTTTTAAACATTACATGCTCAAACTAAGTGCCCTAGCAACTGTGGCATTTGGTAGATTAAGGGTACACTATGTCCCTGCACAGTGAATTCAACACACACAATTACATCCTACAGATACCCTCAAAAGAAAATTCTAAATTTTAATATAACCAAGCTATTGTTGTTTGTATTGTGGCAGTATTGTTTCCATACATCTACTTCATAATTTAAAAAAGAATAACTTTGGATTATTTTGTTTTATATTTCCCTATTCTCTTTTATATGTCTCCACTGGGCTTTTAAAAACTAGTTATTCCTTTAAAAATATTCTCTTTTGTGGTGATTTATTTAGCAGTGTCATAAAATAAACTATAAAGGAGAGAAATGCTTATATATCAGTTTATAAGAAACAGTTTATATAAAGTGCTACACATCGTAGAGATATAATTTGATAGCAAATCAATATGTGCCAAATATCAAAATACATCAATTTAATTTAAATAAAAAATCAAAAGCATACATTACAGTACTTACTTTTCAATAGAAAGCCACCTGTCCGTACCAGAAATAATCACAGAGAATATCATAGTTAAGGAACATAAAAAGCTCTATGCTTGAATACTTATGAAACAATTTGAATTTTGATTGTTCAGACAGTGTAGTGTGACTGATTAAGAGAGGAGGTAGAAACATATGGCAGTAAGGAAAGATGAGGCTATATAACACACAAAAATCAATCTTGCTGTATGCTGGAAACCAATGAGATTCTGACATATTGGGTCATGGTATTTTTTTTTTTTTATGTATTAAAATATTACTCCTAGATTTTTTGTTTACTTTTTCCCCCACCATGACCCAGCCTGAAATTTCAAAGAATTAGTTATACATAAAAGACAAACCTACAAACTCGATTGTAGTTATCATGAAGATGCATAATTCTAGATTTCTGACATTATGACTAAATAACAATAGTGAAATTGGTTGAAAATATAATTATTTTGATTTCATAAGCATTTAAAGTTCAAATTGGAATAATTATTAATAGATGAAATTAAAGATGCATTGAATTATCAATGTAAACAATATACCTAAAGGGTCTTGAAAGGTCAAATATTTAGAAATCATTTTTACCCCAGTAAAATCAATTTTTATGGGACCATTTTTGATTAATATAATTGGAACATGCTTTATTCTAAAATTTAGCATAAAATAATTGAAACTAACATTTGATGATCAAGCATTTTGGTAGGATTAGACATGTTTCATGGGCTCATAATCGTGTCTGTGGTAACTGCCATGCCAGAGTTTAAATCCACAATATATTTTTTATATATCAACTATAAAATTTCTCAAAATGATATCTGATTATTAACCTTCAGGAATGTGTGATTATTGCAATTTGAACTTTTCAATTTAGGATACAAAATGGAATGTAAATTGATACCTACATCCCTCAGCACAATGTAGGGTCCTAATAAAAGTCCTATGTGAGGAATTCAGGTTTTTGTGGGGTTTTTTTTTTTTTTTTAACAAAATCATGAATGTATTCATAAGTTGAAAAACTGAATTTGAATTAATTACTTTTTAATATTATTTTTGTTTTTGTTTTTGTTTTGTTACTGGGTATTGAGCTCAGGGGCACTTGACCACTGAGCCACATTCCCAAAGGTATTTTGTATTTTTTTTTTTTTTTCTTAATTTAGAGGCAGGGTCTCAGTGAGTTGGTAACTAAGTTATAAATCACCTAAGGATTTAGATTTTTCTTTTTATGTTATCCATTGGGATGCATTTTGATTTGTTCCATGCTTTGACTTTTAGGACTAGTGAAAATGAGAATATATTTTTTATGAAGCAAAAATATCACTCATGATCAATAGACTATAAATCATACACATTACTATTCAAAAATAAAATACAAAATTTGAAATAATTTTCAAAACATAAAAGAGATAAATATGGTTTAGATAGCCTCAACTTTGTTGAAATGATTTCTGTGTGCCCTTAAGCTCCATGACATGCCTCATCACCCCAATCTATAGAAGCATGTGATCAAGTAATACTCTAGCACCAGGGTAACTTGAAAGCCTTTTTTATTTTGGTGGCACTGAGGACTGAATCTAGAACCTCATGCCTGCTACACAGAACTGAGCTATAGATCTACCCCCTCTTTTTTAAAGAAATTTCAGATTCTTTTTTTTTAATTTTTTATTATTTTAGTTGTAGATGGACACAATATCTTTATTTTATTATTTATTGTTATGTGGTGCTGAGGACCTAACCTAGTGCCTCACACACACTAGGCAAGTGCTTTACCACTGAGCCACAATCACACAACCACAGTTCCAACTCTACCCCTTTTTAATTTTATTTTGAGACAGGGTCTCACCAAGTTATCCAGCATGGCCTTGAACTTGTAATCCTTCTGCCTCAGCCTCTTTTTTCTTTTCTTTTCTTTCCTTTTTTTTTTTTTCGTGGCAGTGGGGAGTACCAGGGATTGAACTCAGGGGCAATCAATCACTGAGTCACATCCCCAGCCCTATATTGTATCTTATTTAGAGACAGGATCTCACTGAGTTGCTTAGCTCCTCACTTTTGCCGAGGATGGCTGTGAACTCTCCAATTCTCCTGCCTCAGCCACCCAAGTCATTGGTATTACAAACATGCACTGTCTCACCTGACTGCCTCAACCTCTCAAATAGCTGAGATTACAGGTATGTGCCACTGTATCCTACTCTTTTCTTTCAAATAAATTTATTGTGTATGTACTGAGTATACAACATGATGTTATGATATAATCACTATAATGAAATAATTAATTTACTGATCATCTCTTATAGTTACTAGTATTATTTTTGTGACAATACAGTTAATATCAACTCATTTAACAAAAAGCCCTAATACATTTTTGTGAACATTAGCCTTCCCTATCATATATTAGATTCCCAGACATGCTCATTCTATATATGACTGTTTTATACCCTTGGGCCTATATCTTCTCTTCCTCTCCCCTTCTTCACAGTCTGTTCTAGCACTTTCATAGTCCCACTCTTGGTATAGCAAACCTCTTCTGTTCCTTTAAAGATAAAATTTAGTGCCAGCTAAGACTAGTTTTTAATATAAACAACAAAACAAGAATCAGTTAGGAAAGTGAAGGTTAATAGAAGTATTGAATTTTGAGAAATTATTTTGTATAGCAATTATCTAAAAGAAGACATATAAGCAGTTTGAATTGTTAAAAATTCCCCAAATTGTGAAATTTGTCGAGGATTAATGATATATTCTTATTTTCATCTACTCACATTAGCTTAGATACCTGCTATGGGTTAAACTGTGTCCCCACAAAAAAGATACATTGAAATCCTCTAGTATCTCAGAATGTAACATTGCTTGGATAAAGGTCCCTACAGAGGTAATCAAGTTAAAATAAGGTTGTTAGAGTGACTGTAATCCAAAATGACTAGTATTATGTAAAGGAAAAGTTTGGAAATAGAAACACATATGCAGAAAGGGAGACCGTGTAAGTATGTATTTGAAGAAGATGGTCATGTGGTGGGGTCAATACAGCATCAAGAAAAAGTAATGGCAAAGACTGACAGAAAACAGCAGATGCTAGACGTGGTAAGAAAGAGTCCTCTTCTCAAGCTGATAAAGCATAGCCTTACCAACACCATAATTACACTCTTCTAGCTTCTAGAACTGTGAATAGGTGACTTCTATTTTGCTTTAAGGACTCAAATGTTGGTACTTCATTATAGCAGTTCAAGGAAACTGAAAGACAGCAGTTAATACATGTATATTAAAATTTTATAATTAAAATATGGCTTATAGTGCTATAAAATATCTGTATATAATTAGATCATCTTGAAAAAATATAATGCTCACTGCTGAACTGCTATCATAACAAGATAACCTTTAAAATGTTAGAAGTTAATTAAAATATGGATTTACTAAAAGAAGTGCACTGGTTTAGAAATATTATTCACCCTTAATTTGAAATGACTAAAATCATGCTTCAAAATATAAATAAATGATTTAAATTTACATGCAGTCATTAACTTGACGTCAGTATCTGTTTGTTTGTTCTTTTGGTCCCGGGAATTGAACGCAGGGGTGCTCAGCCACAGAGTCACATACTTACTTCTCTTATTTTTTATTTTTAGACAGGGTCTTACTAAATTGCTTAGAGCCTTGCTAAGTTACTGAGGCTGGCTTTGAACTTGTTATCCTTCTTCCTTAGCCTCCTGAGCCACTGGGATTATTGGTGTGTGCCACCATGCCTGGCTCTTAACAGCATTTTAATGCATGTAAATATCCTAAATAACTACCAGGAAACTCTATACACCCATGCATAAAATCTTATGAGAATTAGATAATATTATCTACATATAACCTAGTTTTGACCATTAATATTTATCTTTGCCAAAAAACAACATTTTGAAAATCTAATGACTAATATCCAGGGAAATTTTCCATATATTTTCATAATTCAGTATTATATAACAATATCCCTTTTTATTTGATAACATTTCCATTCATCACAGAAATCTGGCCAATTAAAATATAGGGTGAACCTCCTGTCCTTAGTGTTCATGTCCATGATACGAATTCAACTTGACTAACAATATATGGTTTTACAGCTTACAATATGACAAAACATTTATTAAAAAATAAAATAAATTAAAGATCAAGATTTTTATTTCATAATCTGTATATTTTCTTCTTCTACATGAAGCAAACAAATTACAGAACTGAAGATTTCTTTCCCCTCTAAATTTCAATTCAAGTCTATTTGTCATAAGTAAAATATTCATCAATTGAAATCTACTCAGCAACCTTCCCAAGCAGAAGTCCTACGAAATTCAGAGTTTGATATTTTATCATATATGTGAAATCTACCATGTTATTTGCTAAATGCTGTTTGACTTATATACTGGAAATGAAATTTCCAAAGAGAAAATGGATAATCTATTAATGAGAACAAAAATGTGGAATTAAATATTAATAATGTATGTTGGAAATGTACTTTAAGACATGTATGCAATATTTTCACTATTGAAAACAGTCATGATATTGTTAAAAATATAATGAGAAAGCATGAAACAGTGAAATATGTGGATCTAAATTCAATCCACATATATGGAAGCATCGTTTTTTTTTTTTTTTTTTTTTTTTCAGAAAAGGAATCAAGTGATATTTCTTCCAAGCATGTTTCTAATTGTTATAATCTGTGAGGACAAATTGATACTTCAGAAAAGAATGCCCATGTACACTCTATTAACTTTATAACTATGTGTACATTTCTGCAGGCCAGTGTGGCATTTAGCAAGTAACTCATATCACAGTTACTAAATGTGGTTATTTTTTTTAAATTTCCCTTTACTCTCTGGCATAATATACTGTAGGACTGAGGATTCAGTTTTTACTTAATTATGTACTGTAGAATATGTACCTTTTTTGTACTTGGATCATCTTGAAGGATTTTATACTGATATAGTATCTCAAAACATGTCAAAATGCCAACAGAGAATATATGAAGTAAAGTCATGAAAATTAATCAAAATAATATCTCAGGACATAGCCATTATGAAAATTAATTTTGGGCAAGAGAACAGTACTAAGACAAACAAGAAAAATAATAAAGATAAACTGAAACAAACAATTAGCAACCAAATACTTCAAGCATAAAAGAACAAATAGGAGAAAGAAAATATTAAAGAAAAATTTATTGTGAAATGTAATTCTCACTGAAAATCCAGGAGTTCTTGATTATCTTTTGTATAACAAAGGTACTACTTTTTAAAACATGATTGTTTGGGAATAAAATAAGAATCATCAAAGATTTTCTTAGCTGCTTAAAATTGATCCAAAAACATTCATGACAGAATAAAATTGCCCAAGTAATGATAGAAGCAGATAAAGAATAAGAATAAATATTTTCTCTTCTAATATGCCTCAAAGAAAAAAGCATGTATGTTCTTCTAGAGAAAAAGGGTATTACAAAAGCATATAAAGCAGTATAAACAATGCATTCTCCTTAAAGAAAGGAAATGTTTTATTGGTTAGGAATAGGATAGGAGGGAACTTGTAGTGGCCTTGGCAGAATGGATTACCTGTCTTACATTTTTCTCAAAAAACCACAGTCTGGGCAAATGAGGACTCAAGGCTCTTATTAACACTCCAAGTTTAGTGTCCCAACACAGCTCTACATTCTGTGGTTGATTGATTAGACTGCTATTGCATGCTTTCCCCTAAGATTTCAAGACTCTTTACAGAGAATTTTAAACACGGACAAGCTGATGCTATAAAATTGAAAGCAAGGAATTCATTTGAAAAATTACAAAGAAAAATGAAGAAAGTAATAGAATTACAAAGTAGAATAAAAAGAACAGGTGATGGAAAAATCAGAACTCATAAAACAAGGAGAAAAGTTAATCAAAACTGTTTTAATTTTTGAAAGAACAACTGTTTTCTTTGCCAAATGTAACCAAGCACTATCCTTAAAATACTAGATACCTCCTAGACAAATGTAATGCTTTTCCCCTCAGTGCAAAATAACTGCCTTGGTTCTCCTCTTCATCTGTGTCACAGTCTTATCTATGCTTGAATATGTCAGTAGGTAAGAGGTTTGTTCTACTGATTAGCAATGTCCTCCCATTCACCACCACCTTCATCCATACACCCAGACTTACTGAGAATCTGCTATCTAGTACAGATTTTTCAAAACTGACTGCCACATTAGAAATAAAAGAATGTTTTCTTGTTTGTTATTTTTACTGTCAATAACCAAGTTTTACACTTACAAACTCTATTTTAATTAATCTGGGAGTTGAGCAGACAAGAGTATGTTTTGTTTTGTTTGGTTTTTTTTTACCTAGAATTTTTCTGATGCCCTTCAAATGATTCTAATTGGCACTGAGGTTGAGAACTACTGATACAATTGAGAAATTCAAAGTGGGATCAAAAACTTGGGCTAAGGTTCTTTAATATCAGGTGTAATTGATATTACAAATCAATCATTTTGATCAGGACTTGTTATGACTAGAGGATAACAATACTAATTTGTAATTCACAGCATCTTGTCAGGATCGAACAAAATTATAAGTGACTATAGAATATAAGTTTTAAGGCATATGTTAATTATTTTATTATTACAACTTCTAGCTCTGCCCTATATAGTACAATCTACATTGGTGCCTTTAATTCCTTATCCATTGTTTTCAATGTCCTATATTATTTTATTGACATTTGTTTTCAGTGTAAACTTCACATAATAAGTAGAGATAGTTTGGCATGCTATGATATTTTTAATGCTACTTAATTTATAACAGAAATTTCAAATTGTGTTTAAAAACATTTTCAGTTATTGATGTTAAGTGCATAAGGTATGCAGTTTGGATTTCCTGTTGGATACACAAACAACAATATGTAGATAGATAAATGATCTCTTTTGCTTCATTGGGAGAATGAACCGAATATTATTACTGAAGCATGTTGCAGTGATAAGATGTGACCTTAAAACTATGAATTGGACAGAACTGAGAAAACAAGGACAAGGTTTTTTAATTGTGATATATGATGTTTTACAATGTATTTTTAACTATAAAATTATCTTCTTGAAATTTTATCAACTTTGAGTGAAAAACTATTCATGGAATTTAAAACACAAGGAAATCTAAAATTGTGAAACAATTTAAATGTGGTCGTTTGAGGCACTCAGTCTTTGAATTTAGGCATGAGAGTTTAATAGTATATGCAAATTTAATTTAAGCAACACTTTTTGAATATATATATACCTTGTCAATAAATCGTATATAAGTGTAAAAGCAAAGCAGGGATCATGTATAAAAATATTAGCTAACATTTTTTAAAATCTTACTATGTCACAAAATTGCTCTTTATGTGCAATTCAACTCATTTAATGCTCACAGCTACCCTGAGCTAGGGATCTCTGAGGTAGGGATGAGTATTATCTCTAAAGATGATAGAGAAGTAGAGTTTACTTACTTTAGGTCACATAGTTAATGAGGTCACAGCTGTATCTGAACACAATCTTGCCTCCAAACACAGGCACCTAACCATTAGCCTGCCTCTCACAGTAGAGTATGTATAATTCGTATATACTAAATTTCTGCTGTAATACAAAACTTTGCATGGGTATTCAATAAACATTTGCTAACTTACACTGGAGTGAACTGATTTGAATGGTACATTACCTGATGCAGTAGTATTAAAATTTTGCATACTCAACATTTCACATTTTGCTGGCATTTAAAATATATTTCCTCAGAAATAAAACGGTCATCTAGATTACTCCTGAATGTCTCTAAATTTTCCTAGTATTGTCTTGCCTGAAGAACTGACTTATCTGAGCTAATGAGATCTAATGAGATAACCACCTCTCCTGCAGCAGGCCCTACAGGTAGAACTCCTATTCATAATCTTCAAATATTAGGTTGCAAAATACAAATTTGTAACTGAGCTGGCAGTAAGACTCAGGCTAAATGTAAAACTTTAAAACTTTATGGTTTTGTTGCTAACATATGTATATCATTTTATTGCCAGGAAATCTGCTGCATTTTGGTATCCTAACTAATCACAGAAGTCATAATGCTGTAAAATAGGATATTATGGGATTAAGAATATAACTGTTATCATCTATTAAAATAAGAGCTGACTTAGACATTCTCTAATCTGATCTTTTCATTTCACTTATAAAAATACTACAAACCAACTAAAGTACCACACTTGCCCATAGACTGAAAGCCAAATATCTCTTGAGACAGGATTGGGATTTATAGCTTGAATCTTGTGAATTACAATCTATTGCTCTTCCATGATGTAACCTTGCTTGATACAGAATAGCGGTCACAAACATTTTATTTTTAAAAAGCTTTATCCATAACTTATGAGTCTTAAGAAGACATGCACTATGTAATATTTTATAGAAAATTTAAAAGATATTAATAAAATCCAAACAGTAACAGAGTAAAACTTTAAAATATTCCATAAGAAAATATAAATTTTGGTGATTTTATTTATTAGTAAGGATTTATGTACAAGAGATTCTTCTGACAAACAGTTTAGGTTTTATGACTAGAATAGGAGAAAAGAAAGAAATCATGATTTTAATTGCAAAACACTTTGTAAACTCAGTAAGCACAAGAGGAAAAGCATTCTAGCTAAGAAGGCAATGTAACAATTTGATAAAATGAGAATTTAGATGTTGGTTTTATTGATGAGTCACTCCAAGAAAGATATAAGAAGGGCATATGTAAGCAATCCCTCTTAAATTATTTGTATGACATAAAATATGAAGATATTCAATTTCCTTATATAGAAGAATTTTGAAATGCCAATCCTCTTTGCCAAAGATGCGATAGCATCAGAAAATGTAGTTAGGATACATACAAATTCTAAAAATATGTCAATATAGATTAGAAAGCATTCAGCAATTGTCTTGTTTTTAAGTGCTACTTATAATCATAAAAAAGCAGGAAAATAATGTCAGCATTCTTAACTTATCTACTGGCAATTATCAAAAATTTCAATGTATTGGCCAGGTGCTTTGGTACATGTCTATAATTCTAGCTACTCAGGAGACTGAGGCAGGAGGATTGAAAGTTTGAAGCCAGCAGGACCCTGTCTCAAAATAAAAAAAATAAAATAAAAATAGAATAAAAATTAAAAATCTGGGGCTATAACTGTTGTAGAGCACCACTGGGTTCAATTCACAGTATGACACACACACAGACACACAAACACACAGATACACATACACACTCACATACAACCATACTTTAAAATTGAAAATTATTACTATAAAAATTGATTATATATCCAAGGCAATAAAATAAAAAAGAAAGGAAAGAATCTAATAATTTATCTCTTTTTCCTTTATTCCCTTTCTCTCTGTTATCCTCCTTTTTCTCTGCCTCTCCCTTTCCTCTCCCTCTCTCTCCCTCTCTTTCATTTAATCTCTTTATAATATCTCTGCATATATACTTCTATAAATACACTGATTTTCACATTGAATTGATAATAAGGTTCAGTGAAAAAATTAATGCTCACAAGCTGAAAATAGTTAAGTTATTAGTCATTAAATTAGCTGTATAATTTAAAATAGGATAGAACCTGTATCTATTGCATGGCAAAATCAAGCACAAGTTAATTTCAGAAAATATTGTTGGAGAAGTGAAAAATGAATAGAAGAACTAAAGACTGAAAATCCATAGTCAAGGATGAACACAAAAAATTCAAGTAAAAAAGAATTCTTAAAGCAATGTTATAAAAAGGAACAAAACATAGCTTGAGAGCCACATTAATTATTTTTTTATATCCAAAATTTATGGATAAGGGGAGCAAGAAACAATACAGTTTGTGCATAGTGATAGTAGCAGTTTAAATTATAACTGAAAACTATTAATAAGTGACATAACAGAATCATAGCACGGACATTCCAAATTATAAAGAATTAAAGATCTTAACCAATACATATTTAGAGTAAGTATACAGTAGAAATAAATTTTGGTTTGAGTAGGAAATAAAATATTTTAATAGGTAAAGTATATATCGCATTACGTTGCATAAACAATCTGCTTACTTTGTTTTACAAATTTTTGATCTCAACATTTCATATTTATTTCCACTGGTAGGGTCAGTCTTACTCCTCCATAAACATAGAAACCTTCTTCATTTTTTGGATCCTTTACATCTGAACTATATTTGTGATAGGGAAGAGTCAGGAAAGAAAAAAACAGAAACAAAGGAAACAGATAAATCTACTAAAGCTGTATTTTTGGTCATTGTTTACCCTGAATGTGATATCATTTTTGTTCAGATTAAATTGACTGCTTTTGTTAACATTTGTAATTCAGTTCTGCTGGATGGAATTTAAGCAGTAACTATAAAAAGCTTAATTAATGTAAACTGATGATTCATTAAATGATAGGCATGAATAAGAATACAATTGAGTATATGTGTGTGTGTATATATATATATATATGTATATATATATAGAGAGAGAGAGAGACAGAGAGACAGAGAGACAGAGAGAGAGAAAGAGAGGGAGAAGATAGAATTTGTGATAGTAATGATCTAGGCAAATTGATTTGTCAAGCAACAGGATATCAATATCTTGATTTCAACCCTGCCTCCAAGTTCAAACACTGAACATGTGAATTAGTAAGGATGACTGATTACCATAGTTTAAATCTGATTTTCCTAGAGTTCTAAAGAGATGAGCTTTTACTGTACATTAATGTGTTAAAAACCATTGAGCAAAAAATATAATCAATTACTGAATGTGCTACAAAGTATTCTCTAAACTCTTTCAGTTTCTTAACTAATATATAATGAACATCTGTTTTCAGTGAGCCATAAATGTAGTAATTTAACCATGATTCATGCTTATTTTTAAAAAAATAGTTACTGAAGTGGATGTTCATGAAACAGAAAAATTAAAATGGACATGCAAATGCAATAAAGTTGAAGTATGATAATGTTACTCCATTGCTCCAAAACCTGATTACTTTGTAGAACTTTAGAAAGAGCTCCTGAGAGATACTCAAAGAATTTGGAATATTTGTCTGAAGGAAAATGTCCCCTAATAGAATAAATGGTATGTTCTATGATAGTTTTAGATGTTTGTCAGAAAAAATATAACTGGTTAATATAGCCTATTTTAAAAATATATTATGCTATAATTGATGAACTATATATGTTAATTTATGCACATATCAAAAAGTTATTTAGAATTCGATAGTTTTGAGTCACTAGAAAAAGATGCAAAATAGTAAAGTAGAAATTAGCATGCTTTTTCTAAAATAAAAATTCTTAAGTTTTAGAGGTGGTAGAAATAACATAATAGATAATGATTAAAAATAAAACAAGTGCACATAGGACATGTTTTCTTTCATATATATTTCCCTAAATTATAAAAATTACTGATAATTATAGCATTAGTATTTCACTGTCCACAGAATCTTTTCAGATTCAGAAACTTGATATTTTCTGGGCCATGCTTGGAAAACAAGTTAGAATTTGAAATTCCAAAGTATATTATTATAGACCTTCATTCAAGATTATCACTAGTGTTCTGATCTATAAAAATATAGCATCTAATAATACTTCAAAATATATGAAATGAAAGAAAAAAATTGTCATGAATCATAGATATATAGATCTAATACCATCTAATTGTAATGCCTGTAATTCCTATAATGACAAGCAAAATCTGTACTTCTGTTGCTTGGTGCACTTAAAGAAGGTGATTAGTATATCAGTTATTCCTGCCCACACATGCTCAGTAATTCTAATATCATTCATATTTCTATTGTTGTTCTGATACCCAGTTCTTTCATAGAACCATTTAATGCTTATCATTTTGATAAGCTTTCTCCCTATGAATTTTATGTTGAGATTTTAAGTTTAGTTTTTCTTCCATCATTATACAAATATCCTAAAACTCTCTTATAATAATAATTCTTCAATAAGACAATCACATTTTTGTTTCTGGAATTTTGTAATTGTCAGGATATTTGAAAATCTTGAAGATAAATACTCGAATTTCTTGTGAAGTCTCATTAGAAACTAACATTATCCCAAATAATAATGGGAAGAATCACTTTCATAAAATAGTAATATAGGTGCCTGGATCAAGCTTATGGTTAGCAAAGTGATCCATGAACTAAAAAAGTTTGGGAACAATATCTTCAGTAAACTGAACTGTAGCAGAATCCAAGAAGCAGTGAAATCCCTTCCATACAAATGCCAGTAGAATAATAGGCAAACAGTGATGATTAAATGTTAATCTGGGAATAAACTGACAAAGGAAATATTTTCCTGCTTTTAAATGCTTTCTCAAATTTATACTTTTCTCACTTCAATCAAAATATTGAAAATTGAATGGAAAATATAAATAATTTTTTGTTATTGTGTTGTATTAACTAAATATTAAAGTTAATTATCTTTTAAATGACAAAGTAACATTTATTTACGCAGTACAATGTGCTGCTGTCATACAAATTATACATTATATAATGATTAAGTCAGACAAATGCACACCCATTTCTTCACATACTTTTAGTAGTGAGAGCATTTCAAATCTACTTTTCAAACAATTTTGAAATATATAGTATTACTATCTTCACTATCCTGTGCAATTAACCCCTAGAACTTACTCTTCCTGTTCAACTAAAACTCTTTACCCTTTTACAATTATCTCCCCTTTTCCCATCTGCCACCCCCTAAATATTTTCTTTTCCATGTTCATTGCAGCATTAGTTACAATGGCCAAGATATGAAAACAAAAGAAGTGCCTATAAATGAAAAAAATGTAGCGTATATGCAAAACCAAATACTATTCAGTCTTGAAAGAGGAGTGAAGTTTGTCATTTGTGACAAAATGGACGAATCTAGAGGATATTATATTCAGTGAAATAAACCAGGAACAGAAAGACAAATACTACAGGATCTCACTTTATATGTAAATTAAAATAATTTTAATTTAATTGTTGAAATATGCAAAGCAAACATCCTATTTTCTTAAGGATTTTTCCTGGGCAAAAATAAATGCAAGACGCTCTTCTTGATTTTTTAAATTATTTATTTTTTTCATACATGTATATATGGTAATAATGTCTGTTTCATTCTACTGTCCTTTCCATCCCCACTGTCCCACCCCTCCACTCGCACCCCTCTGCATAATCCAAAGTTCCTTCATTCTTCCCTACCCTTTCCTTGATTCTTTTGTCCAGAAAATAATCCAATTAACAAGAATATAGAAGGTATCAGTGCATAGCAGTATATATGTCCAGCAAAATACGAAAAGCATTAACCTTTCATTATCAATAAAACATGACTTCTTATTTTTTCTGGTATAATTGGAGATGTTCAATTATATTTTGTGGTCTCTCTTGTTAATGAAAACTAGTAACCTTTGAAAGATATGTCTTCAGTTTGGGGTATGTAGTATGTGATAAAGGACTTACAGAAAATAGTTGACAACATAGAAACTAGATCGAGAAGTAGATCTATGACCTTATTCTCATTAGTATCATATTCCAACCAATCTAGACAAACAACAGACATGAGTAATATATTTGATTTCTGGAATTGGGTAAGTCATACCAACTCATTTACTAAGTAATAATTCTTAAAAGGGGAAAAAAACAGTTTTTAAAAACACATTAGAATTAAATTAGGAGATTAAATGCTACCTCCTGAAAAATTACACACACACACACACACACACACACACAAATCTCTTTAAGGTAATTTCTCACTTTTTTCCAATAGTGAAAATGGCAAACTGTGAGTCTTTACTATGATCTGCATTTTCTAACAGAACAACCAGCCTTATACATTACTTAAACTAAATATTGTAGTATTAAAAACCTGCTGTTGCTCACTATTGACTGAAACGATCTGATCTAATAGTTATTATCTATGTAACTTTGAAAATATAATTGCATACTTGTAATACTCAATTTCTTCCATTATATCTCACTACTGATGTGCCTGTGATTCATTTTCATCATGCTAAAAGTTGGCTTTTCACCTTACACTTCCACAAAGGGACTCATTAAAAGATCTTCTAGTAACAGCTGTCTGGGAATGAGTCTCAGAACTGCCGGCAGGACCAGATAGATTTTTCATTGCCTGTTGTTTCCTTGGCAGGCAATTTGTTTCCTGTTGCTTCATTTAAAAGTTTCAATTTATGCCAAAACTTGGTGAAAATAAATTTTCTTTTCAATATTTTTATTCCATAAAAATATATATAATTTAATTTAATTTTTCTAAAATATTTCAGAAAGAATAGAGATGGATATTTTGTGTACACTTTAAAAATTAACCATTAACTAATTAGTTGATTCTTTATTGATTCCAAACACACAAAAATAAAGTAAAATGCACTATATTAATTTTAGGGAGTAGGAAATTTTGGAAATATATAGAAAGATGTGTCCAATATTATATAGTTAATCCTATGGAAATTCACCATACTTTCAAATATCCCTAAGTATTCACTAAATTTCCACATTAAAGAAATATCCAAATAAAACAATTCAATAATCAGTTATCACAGTAACAAAAGAGAAATTAGGAGAAGCTTTCTATATATACATGTTTGACAGGTTTTCACCAAATGTAAAAAATAAAACAGTGTTGGGAGAAAATTAAAGAATCATGTAAATATACATTTTTCTAAGTATACTCTATTAATATAAACTCTATAGTCATTCTATTGAATGAATTAACACACTAGAAATATCACCATTACTGCAACTATACTCTATGTTTTTCATATTAGTTCGTAAAATAGGACAAAGAGATCTCTAAGTAGTTACAGGATTTGTCAGGTTATATAAAAGTGAAGGGAAGATCTGAAGTAACATTCCTAAATGAGTAAATCCATATGAAATTGACAACTGCCTCCATGCAAATCAATAAATAAATTGAAATAAAGTCAAAATCATCACAGAATTGAAAGACACTGAGAAATATATTTCAAATTTCATATCAAGAAGAATAATATTATGGTATTTGCAGATAAATGGATGGAATTGGAGAATATCATGCTAAGTGAAATAAACCAATCTCCAAATATCAAAGACCAAATGTTTTCCCTGATAATTGGATGATGATATATAATGGGGATTTGGGGGTAGAGGGTGAGAGAAGAATGGAGAAACTTTAGATTACACAGAGGGAAATGAGAGGGAGGGGGTAAGAAAAATGGTGGAATGAGACAGACATCATTACCCTATGTACATGTATGATAACACCAATGGTATGAATCTACATCATGCACAACCATAGCAACAAAAAGATGTACCTCATTTGTGTACAATAAATTAAAATGCAGTCTGTAAAGTTTAAAAAATAAATAAATAAATAAAATAAAATGCAAAACTGAAAAAAAAGAATAAATTTGAGCCAGGCTCAGGCTCAAATTACAGGCATACACCTGTAATCCCAGTGGTTCAATGGCTGAGGCAGGAGCATCATAAGTTTAGTCAGCCTTA
Source organism: Sciurus carolinensis (assembly GCF_902686445.1). Lineage (NCBI taxonomy): Eukaryota > Metazoa > Chordata > Mammalia > Rodentia > Sciuridae > Sciurus > Sciurus carolinensis. Next base: position 56,812,667 of record NC_062217.1, on the reverse strand, counting down.
GCAAAAGTGAGGTGCTAAGCAACTCAGTTAGACCCTGTCTCTAAATAAAATATGAAACATAAAGCTGGGGATGTGACTCAGTGGTTGAGTGCCCTGGATTCAATCCCCACTCTCCCTGTATCACCAAAATATATATATATATATTTAATATATATATTTAATATATAAAATATATAAAATATATATATATATATTTAAAAGCAAGGTATAAATTTCATGAAATTAACCTATTGATAGAAAATGTATGTAGATGAATAAGTAGAAAATCAGGAAAGAAACCAGGATATACATATATGTATATTCACGTGAGTTCATTTCATAAAGTCAGCATGTAATAAGATTAAAAAAGAGAGATTACTATTTACTCAAATATTTAATTTATGTTTTATGAATAGGAAATAATTGTTTTTTACCTTAAAAATGGGATAAAGAGCTCATAGTAAACAATATGAATGGGAGTGTAGCTCCATGGTAGGACAGGTGCTTAGCATGTATGAGACGCTGGGTTTAGTCCACAGTACCAAAAACAATAAATAAATAAAAATAGCAGTTAATATATTGATAGAAAAATGGATTACATATTTAGGAACTAAGAAATTAAGAATTTCTCAAATCAAAACACAAAGCATGTAAAAGAAAGTACAAATATATAAATAGTAAATTAGAAAATTTCTAAAGTCAAATATAGATGTGTATATTGAATGGATGTATGAGAAACTTGATGTCTAAAGATATACAGTTAAATTGGCTTTCTATATTTTTTGTTCAAATCACATGTTCAATTTATGTGATTATGATTTGTATTTCTGAATTACTTGGAACTGTACCTACAGTTTATCCTGGAAAGCATAACCTAGCTTTGACAGCTAAAATCTCAGTGATTGTTACATCATTTTGTGTAATTAACTTAAATTACTGCTGGGCATCCACTCCACTGCTAGCATTATTCTTCTTCATAGAGTGGATTTTATAAAGTTTGAAGAAGAAAATTACCATTGGGGAAATTGCCCCTTTCAACACTATATACTTCAAATTTCCTTCTTCTAATGAGAATCTAGGAAAATTTATTCCAGTTTTCATAATGTATTCCAGAAAATCCTCAATACTTGAGTTATCTTGTGATATTCATTCTGGATTCTTATGTTTATTGTTATATTCCCTCTATCTTTTTAATGATATATTGGTATTGATAAATAAACATATGTATTAGTCAAGGTTCTCTAGAGGAACAGAATTAACAGGAAGTATGATTATAAAAATGGGATTTATTACATTGCCTTACAGAACCAGAAGCTGGATAGTCCATAATGGTCCTCTGCAGACTAGAGAGCCAGTAGCTGTACAGTCCCCAGGAGAAGAAGGATCAACAGAGCTACCATAATCTGAGACCAAGGCTTCTGGAAACTCTCCCTGGAGAATCACTGGCAGAGTCCACTTTGCAAGAGTGAAGCAGCAAGAGTTTGATATCCTCAGAGCTGCAATTAAGAACAAGTTCAAGAAGTGTTGAGCTTGTATCTGCATCTGCTTCCTTGTTCTTCCAATTTTTATTCCACCCAAGCCACAATCCTATTGGGTGGTGCTGCCCACACCTAGGGAGGGTCTCCACTTAAGTTCACTATCCAACATTCCAATCATTCCTAGACACACCCAGCAGCCTCTTAATCATTGACATCTCTTAATCCAATCAAGTTGACATTCAACTCAACCATTGCAACATATATTTAGCTAGTGAGACCAAAATTCAACTGAATTTTCAAAATTTTATCTACTCATGTTTTAGAATATATCTGATATATGAAAAAATAGAAAATATTGTACATCTATTTATACATAGAATAAATTTAAATATAGTTTTGTATAAAATTCATTGGAAGTTTGACTTCAAAATAAAAAATAGGGACAATGTCTTAATGAATTGATACAGTTACAATAACATAATTATTTTTGAAATAACAGTGTTACCAAAGTCCACAGAAAGTTTTCTATAATGAATATGAAATTCTTCCTCCAAGTACCACTACTTACATAAAAAGTTTGAAATAATTGTTTTATAAAATGTATATGGAAGTTCTAAAAACCAAATTGAGAATAGAGTTACTTTAAATCTTGTCACTATTTACATTATAGTTAGACATGTTACTTTTTAAAGTCTTTTTGTAGAACAATTTACTTATTCATTTATTCTAATAAGAATATTCAGCATGAGATTTACCTTCCTAACAAATTTTTAAGTGCACTGCACAGCATTGTCAACTTGGGAGAATGTTCTACTGCATACCTCTGGAACACAGGAATGTATTCATGTTGTTTAACTGAAACTTTATACCCTCTGATAAGCAATTTACCACTTTTCCTACTATAACCCTGGTGACTATCATTTACCCTTTCTTTTGTAAGTTGTCATGTTACTTTTATATGGCACTAAAATTGATTTAGCTTCAAATTTGTTGTGCGATATACAATGAATTCATATAGTCAATCTGTTGCCTATTTCCTGAGACATACTAATCCTTGAGCTAGGAATGGACAATAGAAAGGTTTTCCATGTTGCCACATTTCTATGCTCTATCTTGCTCTTTAAGACCAAATAGTTGATCTCTATTTATAAAACCTTTTACTACAGAACCTGCCTTCTACCCAGTTTCTCATATTTATACTGATGATGATGAATTATCACTTTCACCATTATTATGTGTCATTATATATTAGACTAACTTTTGACATATTGTTTGACAGCTATTCCACTCTCAATTTTCTTCTGTATGTCTGTACACATTCATGTACAGTGGACTCTCCTTCAGTATTTGTCCTTTAATGGACACTGTCTATTATTTTGTCTTGACTGTATGTTGAATTAATATAATTTTAGCTATGTATACTTGAAAATTTTAAGGACATTTTTCTCTTCTGAAATTCTTTCCTCCTTTCTGTATAAATTAACTAAAAATAACCAATATTCAAAATCAACAAGATTTTATTTTCTCCCTCTAATTCCATTTATCACCACTATTCCTAACTTTGACACTTATGATTATATCTGTGTATATTCTGTCTTTGTAAATTATAGAATTCTAGAAGTATAGATTTCTTTTTCTTCCCTGTATACCTGACTATTACAGTATAACTTTTGGTTCATATTAATATTATTTTGGCAAATAAAATTATGTGGACTTGAAATCATATTCTGTGCAACTATATGGTATAAAATCTGATTTTTTTGTCTTCTTTTATAAAGAAATCACTGTGATCTAATTATAGTATCCTTTGGTTATTTCAACAATATTATTCAGTAATGAATTTTAAAACTCTTACTAGTATAACAGTCTGCTAACTAGAATGGTTAATTCCACAAATATACTTCTTTGAAGTTTAATACAATGCTAGCACTGAGGGCCATTATTGCTTTAGTATAACTCAGTGTTCAAGTTGTTAAAACTTCAGAGTGTGCTTAGTTTGGGTTTCCAGGTTATCAAAATAATTTTCCCTCATAAGAAATTGTTTTCTGAGGCAAAGGAAATTCTTGTGACTTAAATCAGCACATAATTTAAAATAGCATACTATTAGGAATTCCCAATTTTTATATCAGATCCATTTAACTCACTTTTCCATAGATTTAAAAAGTGCTATTAGCATTATATAATCCCTGAAAACCACATTTCAAGATGATCTATAGTTTGATCCAGGATAGCTCTTATTATAAAATTCTTAATATTTCTGCATTGTCGAAGCCAATAATTATTTGTTTCCTTTTCCTCATCTTTATGGATTTACCCTGAATTTTATTTTAATCATCTTTGATTTTTACAGCACTGGGAATTGAGCCCAGAGCCTCATGCATGCTAGGCAAGCACTTTGCCACTAAGCTATATCCACATTCTACCCTCTTTTGTTTATTATTTCATTTTTCAAACAGGGTCTAGCTAAGTTGCTTAGGTCAGTCTCAGTTTGTGATCCTCCTGCTTCAGCCTCATGGGTATGTAAGATTACAGACTTATGCTACTCTATATAGCAAGCTTAAATAATTATTAATTAATTGATTGACTTATTTGTAGAATTATTTATTAAGTAAATCCTCATCATGTCCTAGGGTTCAGGTAATCCTTGTGCACCCACTTTCTAAAGGTCATATGTCTACTTTGATTTGTGCCCAAAGTGATTCTGTACACATCATCTGATGCTCAAGCAGTTTGTGCTGGCAGTTTTCCTCCAAGAAAGACAATGTAAACAGGCCAGGAACATGGACCAAATACAGTGACAGAGTCAGACAAATGACTGGGAATATTCACTCAGAAACTATAATGAGAGTTGGGGGATCCTTCCCCCTTTCTGCTATTTGTACTCAGTCTGGGTTTTGTTCCAGATATTTCTTTCATAAAGGGATTTTAAAATATTCTTGTAAGGACAACCTTTTCTTTAATTTTTTTGTGCTTTGTTTTAATGTTGATAAAAGTTATACGTGTGCTGAAATGTCCATGTGTCCTAAAAAATCCCCATACCAAGGATTAAAAACTCCCAATATGTTTCATCATACTGCAAAGTGACACATATTGGAACTCCAAGATTTTCACGTCTGTCTTCTGATTATAAATAATCTCATACACGTAGTTTCATAGTATACTGCACTCCTGCATATATAACACTGTGCTAAGTATAAACCAAAGATCATTTGAATAGGACATCATGGCTTCCTGTGTAGGAAAAATCAATCAAATAATCACACAACAAATGGTTAACATACAGAAGGAATGCATGTTTTTATGAAATATAAAACAAGAGGACCATGATTTATATTTGTATAGCAGTTGAAGAACAAAAATCTCTTTAATTCATTCAAAGGAGTTCATTTAATTATCTCAGAAACTTTATAAAGGAGGTATTATTATACCTATTAAAATATAAATAATCTGAAATTTATTAAATTGCCCAGCTTCAGAGCAAGTGATGACCATCTAGAGAATTTGAACACAAATCTGTCTTCAAAATGAATGCATGTTATTATACTTATGTGGTTATTTGTGCTTCTTTTTATTTTGTTACACAGTTATTGCTGCTGGAAGTTTTTCACAATTTTGTGAACTATTTTTAGTGGATTGAAAAATATGGACACTGTATTTGCAGATTTTCCTCATGAAATATATTCATGAAGGATTTGTTCTAGGACTTAATGCAGATACAGGTATCCATCAAAGTTTAAGTCTTTTAATTAAAAGACATAGTATTTGCATATGACCTGGTCACATAATCTTGTATGCTTTAAATCTCTAGATTACTCATCATACTAAATAAAATGTAAATGCAGTGTTAATAATTGCTCCACAGTATTATTTAAGGAGTAATGACAATTTTAAAAAAACTATACATTTCGGTTTGGAAGTAATTATCCTCTTAATACCTCCCATCTGTGGTTCATTGAATCCAGGGATGCAGAGCAAATGGAGCCAGAGAGCTGATTATGATCATTTTCTTCATCATTGTGACTTGACAACTGTATACTAAAAAATTTTAAGAATTACATTGGTGGAAGTAATTTAAGAGGGCACAAATAGAAAGATATTCTCTGTTCATGGAATGGGACAAAGCATTAATAATGCTTAAATGCCCATACAAACACAAAGCTATTCATAGATTTAATACAAGCCCCATTAAAATTCCAATGACATTTCTAACAGAAATAGAAAAAGCAATCCTAAATCTATGTATAACTATAACAGAAGAAGAAATGTCTCTGAAGAATCCAAGTGTTCCCAGAGAGAACAGAAAACTCCACTCAGAACAAGTAGGATTCTCAGCAAACATGACAGAAAAGAATTTCAACATGGGCTTCAGAACCAGGTCCTCCCGCCCACCTGCAAACTGTGGCTCCCCATCTACCAACAGGTTCAGAAGCCTCTGCTGCCATCTTGGATTATTCCCAAAGTCCAAGTCACCATTTTTAGGTGGGACAACCCCCATCCAGGGACAACTACTAATGACTAGAGGTTCATTATCAGGTACCTCTCATGCATCAGGTTACTGATGACTGGGAGATTTGAATAGTATATACAGTTATATTAGAGATTTTTTAAATTTTATTTTTAATTTTTTTTATTTTTCTCACTCTCTCAATATTTCTCTTATTTACCTGTTTCCTCAGAGTCTCTTTTTTCCCTTTTCTCATACTAACAACAAACTTCTTTTGATTATATGTAGTACCTCTATATACACACTGCTTATCCCATTAACATTACATCCTACACCCCTCTCCATCATTTTTGTACACCATTAGAAATTGTAAACTTCATTGCAAACTTATTGGTTATACTGTAGATAATAATTCAACTCATCCTTTCTGTTTATTACAACAATACTGAAATATCTTAATAGGAGCTATCTGGTTTGAGGTTGCATATTGTTTGCATTGGGTGCTGCTAATATTGATCTCCCCTTAAAGGCGAGGTATTGGAAACCTGAAGGGACACTATAAAACTATACAGGGAAAACTTTAATACCTCAGATCCACACTGATAGAGAGGAAGATACACAAACAACATGAAAAAACAAGGGAAGAAAGCACCCCAAATAAACCAAGATTCTATATTGATAGAATCCAGTGACAGCATGGGAGAAGAAATGCCAGAAAAGAGTTAAGAATGTACATAATTAAAATGATTCTGGGAAGTAAAGGATGATATAAGACAGCAAAAGCAAACAATGAATGATCACTTCAATAAACAGTTAAAAGAGCAAATGTAGTAGGCAAAAGATTATTTCAATAAAGAGACAGAGATTCTAAAAAAAAAAAAAAAAAAAAAATCCTTGAAATGAAGGAAAAATAAACCAAATTAAAAACTCACCAATAGACTAGATCATGTAGAAGACAATCGCAGACAATGAAGACAAAATATTTAATCTTGAAAATAAAGTTGATCATACAGAGAAGATGGTAAGAAATAATGAACAGAACTTCCTAGAATTATGGAATAAGATGAAATTACCAAATTTAAGAATTGTTGGAATTGAGGAAGGCATAGAGATACAAACCAAAGGAATGAACAATCTATTCAATGAAATAATATCAGAAAATTTCCCACAACTGAAGAATGAAATGAAAAAACAAATACAAGGGGCTTATAGGACACCAAATGCACAAAATTACAACAGATCCAAACCAAGGAACACTATAATGAAAATGCCCAACATACAAAATAAAGATAGAATTTTAAAGGCTGTGTGAGAAAATATCAGATTACATCTGGAGGAAACTAATATGGATATCAGCAGATTTCTCAGCCCAGACCCTAAAAGCTAGGATAACCTGGAATGACATATTTCAACCACTGAAAGAACATGGATGCCAACCAAGAGTCTTATACCCAGCAAAACTTACCTTCATTTGTTGACAAAATAAAATCCTTCCATGATAAACAACAGTTAAAAGAATTTACAAATAAAACGTCTACAGAACATTCTCAGCAAAATATTCCATGAGGAGGAAATGAAAAACAACAATGTAGCTCAGCAAATACAGGAACTACCAGTCAAAGGAGAAACCAAATCAAGTTAAAAACCAAAAATAAGCCAAAATGTCCAGGAATACAAATTATATCTCAATAATAACCCTGAATATTACTCATTAATCAAAAGACATAGACTGGCAGATTGGGTTAAAAAAGACCCAACAATATGCTGCCTTCAAGAGACTCATCTCATAGTAAAAGATATCCACAGACTTAAAGTGAAAAGATGGGAAAAAACATACCATACACATGACTCAGTAAAAAAGCAGAGTTTTCCATCCTTATATCAGATAAAGTGGACTTCAAGTCAAAGTTAGAAGGGATAAGAAAGGACATTTCATACTGCTTAACAAAATCATAAGTCAACAGAACATGACAATCAAAAATATTTATGCCCCAAACAATGTAGCATCCACGTATGTCAAACACATCCTTCTCAATTCCAGGAATCAAATAGAACACAACAAAATAATTCTGGGTGACTTCAACACACCTCTTTCACCACTGGATAGATCTTCTAAACAAAAGCTGAACAAAGAAACCATAGAACTAAATAATACAATAAAAATTTAGACTTAACAGATATATGTAGAATATTCCATCCATCAATGATGAATACTTTTTTTTTCTCAGCAGCACACGAATCCTTCTTTAAAATTAACCATACATTATGTCACAAAGCAACTCGTTATAAATATAAAAAATATAGAGTACTACTTTGTATTCTATCATATCATAATGGAAAGAAATTAGAAATCAATAATAAAATAGAAAAACAGAAACTAATCCAACAGCTGGAAACTAAATAATATGCTATTGAATGATGCATGGATAAGAGAATACATCAGGGAGGAGATTAAAAAATAAATTCTTAGAGGTAAACAAGAACAATGACACAACATATCAAAATCCCTGCCACACTATGAAAACAGTACTGAGAGGAAAATACATTGCATGGAATGCATTCAATAAAAGAATAAAAAGTCAACAAATAAATGACTTAACATTATATCTGAAAGCCCTAGAATAAGAAGAACAGATCAACACCAAAAGTAGTAGAAGACAGGAAATAATTAAAGCCAGAGCTGAAGTCAAAGAAATTAAAACAAAAGAAACAATTCAAAATATTGACAATACAAAAAGTTGGTTCTTTGAAAAAATGAACAAAATTGATAAATCTTTAGTCACACTAACACAGAGGAGAAAGAAAACTCAAATTACTAAAATTTGTAATGAAAATGGAAATGTCACAACAGACACTATAATACAAAACATAATTAGAAGCTATTTTAAAAATCTATACTCCAACAAAATAGAAAATCTTGAAGACATCAACAAATTTCTAGACATGATCCTCCCAAACTGAATCAGGAGGACATACACAATTTAAACAGATCAATTTCAAGAAATGAAATAGAAGAAGCCATCAAAAACCTACTAACCAAGAAAAGCCCGGGACCAGATGGATTCCCAGCAGAATTCTATAAGACCCTCAAAGAAGAACTAATACCAATATTCCTCAGAGTATTCTATGAAATAGAAAAGGAGGGAACACATCCAAACTCATTCTATGAAGCTAGTATCACCCTGATACCAAAACCAGGCAAAGACACATCAAGGAATGAAAACTTCAGACCTGATGAACATGGATGCAAAAATCCTTAACAAAATTCTGCAAATCACAAACAAAAACATTTGAAAAAGATAGTGCACCATGATCAAGTGGGGTTTATCCCAGGGATGCAAGGTTTGTTCAACATCCAGGAATTAATAAATGTAATTCATCACATCAACAGACTTAAGAGTTAAGAATCATATGATCGTTTCAATAGATGCAGAAAAAGCATTTGATAAAATACAGCACCATTTCATGCTCAAAACACCAGAAAAAATAGGAATAGTAGGAATATACCTCAACATTGTAAAGGCTATCTGTGCTAAGCCCATGGCCAACATCATTCTAAATGGAGAAAAACTGAAAGCATTCCCTCTAAAAACTGGAACAAGACAGGGCTACCCTCTTTTTCCCCTTCTATTCAACATTGTAGAGGTTCAGAGACTAGGGGTCCTGCTGAGGGTAAGGACGATGATGTCTACCCCGGTTCAGATATTGGAGACCGGGCTCTGAAGGCACAGATCTAATTTACTTAGGATTGTACAAGACATATATAGGCACATTATCCAATCAGGTTAACACGCTTGTTAAATCATAACAGAATCGACCTATGGGTGAGTTATACATCAAGATAATGTAAACAAATCAAGTATGCCTAAGTATTTTTGCCCAGCAACAAGTCTGAGACAAAGGACCGGGGGGATGGTAAGCTCCTGCACACAGCATGAGGCAAGGCAGCACTGGTGAGTTCACATCTCAGCTTGCTGGGATGCTTGATAAGCGAGGTCTTCCCTCAGCGCGTAACTCAGCCTTAGCAACTGCAAAGACCTTCATTCCATAGTGAGACTTTACCATTACCTCAGTTTCTCTGTCCAGACTGTTTAGTTTACTTAGACCATGGTGTCAGCAACTGCTGTCAGATAAGCTTGAGGAATGTTCCCTACATTACATCATCCTTGAAACGCTAACCAGAGCAATCAGACAAACCAAAGAAATTAAAGGAATATGAATAGAAAAAGAAGAACTGAAACTATCACTATTTGCAGATGACATGATTGTATATTTAGAGGAACCTGAAAATTCCACAAAAAATTTTCTAGAACTAATAAATGAATTCAGCAAAGTAGCAGCATATAAAATCAACATTCATAAATCTAATGCATTTCTATTCATAAGTGATGAATCCTCTGAAAGACAAATTAAGAAAACTACTCCATTCACTGTAGCCTCAAAAAAAGTAAAATACTTAGGAATCAACCTAACAAAAGATGTTTGGGAGAGATCTCTACAATGAAAACTACTGAACACTAAAAAAAGAAACTAAAGAAAACCTTAGAAGATGGAAAGATCTCCCATGTTCTTAGGTAGGTAGAATTAATATTGTCAAAATGGACATACCATCAAAACCAGTATACAGATTCAATGCAATTCCAATTAAAATTCTAAAGACACACTTCATAGAAGTAGAGAAAGAAATCATGAAATTCATTTTCAAAAATAAAAGACCTAGAATGGCCAAAGCAATCCTTATCACAAAGAGTGATGCAGGAGGTATCACAATACCAGACCTTAAACTATACTACAGAGCAATAGTAATAAAAACAGAATTAGACTAGATACCCTGCACCAAATAGAAGAAAAAGTAGGCCCAAATCTTCATCATGTTGACTTAGGAACAGACTTCCTTAACAAGACTCCCAAAGTCAAAGAAATGAAAGCAAGAATCAATAAATGGGAAGGATTCAAACTAAAAAGATTTTTCTCAGAAGAGGAAACACTCAATAATGTGAAAAGAGAACCTACAGAGTGGAAGAAAATCTTTTCCCCACACACTTCAGATAACACACTAATCTCAAAAGTTTATAAAGTACTTAAAAAATATTACACCAAAAAATACAAAGAACCCACAAATGAATGGACTAAGGAACTGAGCAGACACTTCACAGAAGAAGATATACAGGCAATTAACAAATATATGAAAAAGTGCTCATCATCTATAGTAATTAGAGAAATGCAAATCAAAATCACCCTAAGATTTCATCTAACACAAATTAGAATTACTATTAAGAACACAAGCAATAATAAGTGTTGGTGTGGATGTGGGGTAAAAGGCACACTCATACATTGCTAGTGGAGTTTCAAATTGGTGCAGCCACTCTTGAAAGCAGTATGGATATTCCTTAGAAAACTTGGAATAGACCCACCATTTGACCCAGAAGTTTTATACTCAAAGGACTTAAAATCAGCCTACCACAGTGGCACAGCCACATCAATGTTTATAGCAGCCCAATCCACAATAGCTAGACTACGAACCAACCTAGTTGCCCTTTAATAGATGAATAGATAAAGAAACTGTGGTATATACACACAATGGAATATCATTCAACCATAAAGAAGAATAAAATTATAGTATTTGCAGGTAAATATATGGAGTTGGAGAATATGATGCTAAGTGAAACAAGCCAACCCAATAAAACCAAAGATCAAATGTTTTCTCTGATAAGTGGATGATGATTCCTAATGGGGGTGCAGGGAGGTAAAAGAAGAATGGAGGAACTTTGGATTACATAAATGAGAAGGGGGAGGGGCAGGGGTATGAAAGATGGTGGAATAAGACAGACATCATTACCATATGTACATGTATGATTACATGAATGGTGTGACTCTACATTGTGTACAACCACAGAAATAAAAAGTTCTACACCATTTGTGTAAAATGAATAAAAATGCATTCTGTAAAAATAAAAGAAAAAATCAACATACTACAGTGACACAGCCACAACAATGTTTATAGCAGTTCAATTCATCATAGCTAAAATATGGAACCAACTTAGATGCCCCTTCAACAGGTAAATGGATAAAGAAAATATGATACACACACACACACACACACACACACACACACAATGGGATATTACTCAGTTTTAAAGAGGAATGAAATTATGGCATTTGCTGGTAAATGGATGGAGTTGGAGAATATCATGCTAAGTAAAATAAGCCAAACCCAAATAACTGGAGGTCAAATGTTTTCTCTGATATGTAGATGCTAATTTACAATGAGCAGGGAGCTAGGAAGAATAGAGTTACTATATATTAGGTAGAGGGGAGTAAAGGGAGGGGAATAGGTATGGGGGTAGGAATGATAGTAGAGTGAAATAGTTATTATTATCTGATGTACATATATGACTGCATGACTGATGTGATCCTATAATATGTATAATCAGAAAACTGAGGGATTACACTCATTTATCTATGATCTATCAAAATGTATAAATGCATTCTACTATCATTTACAAGTTGGAACAAATTTAAAAAATTAAATTGAATAAAAGAAAGAATTTCAACATGCACCAGTCAAAGGCATGGACAGAGTTTTATTGAGGAAAGTAGATAACACATTCAAGGGAGAATGAGGGATATCTCAAGATACAATGCTTTTGGAGGTAAAGCAAAGGAATATCAACTCAAGGGAAAATGCAGGCCATCTTGAGAGTGAGAGACATGATTTGAGATCTCCCAACTGTTCTTTTAAAGGAAACTTGGTTCAGGATTGATATGGAAAGGTACGTAGGATTGATAGCAGTTTAGTAATGTCAAGACAGTTTCTACTGTTCCTGTCAGTCTCAGAATCCTCAGGCTGATGTGATTTTCATTATCTGATCAGTAAATATCTGTGGAATGTTCCCCAAATTATAGACTCCTCAAGATATCATATCTCACCTTGCTTGGTGGGGCAGGCCTGTAATCCCAGAGGCTCGGGAGGCCGAGGCAGGAGGAAGGCAGATTTGAAGTCAATTTCAGCAACATGGTGAGGCTGTAAGTAACCTAGTGAGACCCTGTATCAAAATTAAAAAAAGAACTGGGGATGAGGCTCAGTGGTTAAGCTTCTGTGTTCAATCCCTGGTACCAAAACCAAGACAAAGCAAAACAAAACAAACAATATCTTATCTCTCTTTTCTTAATCTATTTATTGTGTGGAGTTAATTAACAGTGCACAGATAGATTTACAGATGTCCCAGGAATTTGGTACAAGTGAGATTGGTTTAGGGAGAAACAGGCCTGGAAAAGTATGTGCAATTTCTGAATTAAAGTCTTTCTTCCTTGTCCGTTTTTTATGTCTCCTTTCTATCTATTTTTTATTTCTTCGATCCTACCTCAAAACCACAAAAGATTTTATATAGTTAAAGCAATCTCAAACAAAAACAACAAACCTAAAGCATCTAACTACCTGATTTCAAAATTGTTGCAAAGTGTAGTAATTTAATCAACATGGTACTGGCATAAAAACTTCATATATTCTGCTTACACTAGTAAGCAGAATAGAAAACACAGAAATAAATCTTCACAGTTATGGTCAATGGACTTTTGACAAAGAAATCAAGAACACACAAATGGAAAAGGATAGTCTTTTCTACAAATGATGCTGAGAAAACTGGATATTCACATTTAAGAAATGAAATTAGATTCTCATCTCCCAACATATATAAAAAATCAACTCAAGAGAGGTTACAGAAACATATAGCCTAAAATCTATAAGGTTCTAAAACTGCTAGAAGCAAACAGGGAAAATTCTCCCTGGTTTTGGTCTGGGCAATAATGTGTTCCTGTGTGTGTGTGTGTGTGTGTGTGTGTGTGTGTGTGTGTGTGTAAAACCTAAAAGTAAAGGTCATTAACCAAAAATAGGAAAATAATCAACAAAATAAAGAGACAACCTACAAAATTGGAGTAAATATTTGCAGAATTATACATCTGGCTAGGGGTTAGTACCTAAAATATGTTAAGGAACTCACATAGTTCAATATCAAGAAAACAAATAATCAGATTTAAAAATTGGCAATGGACCTGAAAATAAATATCTAAAAGAAGACATACAAATAACTCAGAAATAAATAAATGCTTGTCATCACTAATCATGTGAAAATTAACACCACAATGAGACGTCATCTAACACATGTTAGAACATATTATCAAAAAAACAATGCTGCAGAGGATTGAGATGGAGTAAAGAGAGTTCTTTTTAATTTACATGTAGTCAACACATTTGGAAATGAAAGAACTGTAATGGTTTTGAAACAAGGAAGGAGTGAGTACTCAGTGAAAACCAACATTTCAGGTCTCATTTTATAAATATTTCTTAAGAGATCTTTCACCACCTTGGTTAAATGTATTCCTACTTAATTTATTTTGTACCATTTCTTTTGTAAAAGGGACTGCTTTCTTGAGATTTCAGAAATTTCAAGAAAGGGAGTTAATGTAATGTAATGTTAATGTAGAGAAATAGTACTTACTTTTGTATGTTGATTTTATATTTTGCAACTTGACTGAGTTTATTAGATCCTACAGGTTTTCTTCTTTTCATTTTTTGGTGGCCTTTTAGGGGTTTCTATATATAAACAGAAAAAATTTACAGATGTCAAATAATCAACAGTTTCTCACTTTTACTTTACAGCATTAAATGAGACTGCCTTTCTATTTCTTAAGTGATAATTTTATCAATTCTTATTTTTATACTCTGGATTTCTTAAAATATATATGAAATTTTTATACCAGTGATCTTATCTGGCACTGATATTTTATTGTTATCTCCTGATCTGTCAAAAGGATAAATGATTTGATTACTGCAGTTTTTAAAATTTTTTAGTTATTAGCATATGTTTTGATAGCACAAAACTACAAAAACATGTTTATGAAAGCTTTCATTTTATTTTTTCCTGAAAATATTTTTTTCTATATTTTTGATGGAGTTTCATAACTTGTAAGGAAGATCTTGAAGATGCCAATTCCCAATTTAGTCAACAGGTACTAAATTACTACATCTAGGTGTTACATGATTTCTCTTATTGTCCTTAATTTCAGACTCACAAGAGGTTTTCTGAAATTTTAAAGTAAATTAAGGTAAAAATTGTTTAAGGAAAGCTAAATTTCTATGCTTCAAGTTACCAATATATGTGGTGTTTCTTCATACTACAAAAAAAATGATAAACATATCATTTAACTCAAAATGGTATTTAATAAAACTCCCTATTATAGTAAATTTTAAAAACTAGGTGTTAAACAGCATCTTGTAAAATTAATACCAAGGGTTTCAAGGAGGTCCCCAAAGAGAGGATTTCAATTCAGAATGCTGGAGTCCTTGACAAATATCTCAGAAAATAATTTCAAGACAGAAACAAAAGTGCAGATTTATTCAGAAAGCAAGGAGTACACATTTGAAGAAGAAGGTAAGCTATATTGAGAATAAAATACACTTTGAGGGTCTTTAAAGGCAACTTTATGGTATAGTTATTCTCAGGATCTTTAACATTGCCTCCATTATCTGATTAATAGTTAATTATGGAGTATACATTGATATTACATGTTTCTTAAAATATCATATTCCCTTTTGCTTAATCTCTTCTAAAAACATATGTGTTAGTATATTACATTAGGATATTTTCCATAAGTTGCTGAATTTCCACTAATGAAGTTTTTGAGTAAATTTACAGTAACTTTAAGATACATAAATTTCCCAGAAATTTGGGAAGGGACATCCTGGGAGGAATACTGGTTTGGGGTGAAAAGGAATGAGGAACTTTAGTACAAGGCTTTGAGATTAAAGTTATAATCTCCTTTTCTTTCTTTTGTCTCCCTTCTACCTACCTCTTATTTCTTCTATCCTATCTCAATACCATTGCTTCTGTAAAGTTGTTTTTGTTGATGTCAGCATTATCTAATCAAATGTCCTGACTGTCAGTTGCTGTAAGTGTCCAAAATTCTGGAGACAAGAGTTGGTGGGAAGCAATCAGGATCATTCAAAGTTGTTTCTAAAGCATATAAATGGGCTAGAACTTTGAAGTTCTATCTTGGGGAACTGAAGGATGGTAAGGGTTTTATGAAAAAGGAAAAGAGGTAGTAAGGTCAAAAACTGTTCAGTGTCTTCATCAATTAAGAAGACTGCCTTTTCTAGAACATGCAACAGTAATGGACTTGGATCTACTAAAACTAAGTTGCTGAGAAAAGGGTATTATGAAGGTCATCTGGGTTCTGTGAATCTAAAAAAAGATTGAACATGCAGTAGGTGGGAATCTCATCAGCCAAAAAATTAGGAAGAAGAAGGGCAAAAGGGTAGGGTGGAGAGCAAAATAAATATTTTTTTTTTCCAAAGGATCCCCTGTTAGGTTAATATAAATTATTGGCACCAATTAATCAGTCTTGAAATAGGTCCCAGGCCTGTGTAGACACCTTTAAATACAGACTTGTAGTATTTGTCTTAAGCTATTTTGATTAGCTCATTAAAAAAACCCTTTACTGAATTCATTATAAAAATGTCCTTTTATTTTTTTGTCTTATTGACTTTTCTCCTTTTTTTCAGATATTGAAAGAAAAGAAAATATGTTTTGCATTTTTAAAGTTCTTTCAACATTTAAACATAGATTGACGACAAAAATGGTAATAGGAAGTCTATCATGGATTTTCTTACTTTAAAAGCAATTAACATATTTGGAAATGAAAGAACCATAATTGTTATGAAACAGGTAATCTCTATTTCCAAAACTAAATTTCGTGTTGCTGGTGTTGTTTGCTGAGGAGAAGCTGTAGTACTTCTGAGGCTCAGTTTTGCTTCAAGGAGTCAGAACATAGAAGGGAAGTTCTCTTTCTCTCTCTCTCACACACACATATACACACATGGAACTTTCTCCTCCTGTCACTTGGTCTCCACTTTCTTAAATGACTTTAGGTATCCCCATCTCCCAGATTTTAGAAGAAAAATTCAGAGAAATTGGCCCTTACAGAGGTCCTACTCTTCTACACTACCACAATGTATATATGAGAAAAACGGGAACATAACTTGGCACAATGGCGCATGCCTATAATCCCAGCTACTGGTGAGGTTGAGGCAGGAGGATGACAAATTTGAAACCAGCCTAGATGAATCAGTAAGACCTTGTTTCAAAATAAAATTTTATGAAAGGTCTCACAGTGTAACTTGGTGGTAGAGTGCTTGCCCAGCTTGAACAAGGTCCTGGCTACAGGAAAAAACTAAAACCAAAAAACAAAAAACACAAGTGGGGGAGGTAGAGTAGTGATATTGAATGTGAACAACAATGATTGTGGAGAGTGTGATCTAAATCATGGCCTGTATTTGCTCTGGGAGCTGCCTGTGGGAAGTGTAGGTCAAGATGTCCCAGTTGCTATGGTAACAGTGACCAGCAGGGGTGGGGGATAGCTACCTGAGAAGGTGTGGTCTATCAGTTCAGGCCTTGAGTTTAGGACCTTCTCCCAGGGATAGAGAATTCTGAACAAAACAAGATGACCCTAATGTCTCACCAGTTCTGCATCCTTCAGATTGCCTGCTTTACTGAAACCTTGCCACAAATAACCTATTGATGAAAACTATATAATAAACTTGCTAACTCTGATGTCAGTCAAGCCCCCCCAGGGCTTGGCTATCCACCTTGCCCCAACTGTTTCTCCCTATGTGTGTTTGTCTTTTCTTTATCTGGCATCACCCCTCAACTGATATCTGTACAGTTAACCACCATGACCAAGAGAGATAAGAGGGTTCCAGCAAATGATCACAATGGCTGTGAGTCCTCTGAACAAAGGATGGTGTCCAGAGACACCTCCCTGATGTAGTAATTTCTTTGTCTATGGGAAACTAGTGAGTCAGACACCTTCCTCAGAGAACCCTAAGAACAACATTTGGGTAAGGAATCCAGTTAGTAAGCCACCAACTCCTTATGGTTACAAGGCAGCTTCCCTCAGCCCCAGCAGATCCTTCTTTGACATTGACCTCTGTAGAAACTGAAATTCACATTGCCGTTGGTCTACATTTTGAAGATGAATAAATCCAGTCATCATGTCCATCTGAACAGTTATAAGACTATCTGTTTCTCCTGCTGCCCCATGAACTCTAAGACTATATTTTTTATTTGCCCTGCCAGAGACTGAGCCAAATACTCCAAGTTCCTTTTTTCTCCCTCCCTTGTCTTTCTTTTCCTTTCTTTTCTTTTCTTTCTTTTCCTTTCTTTTCTTTTCTTTTCTTTTCTTTTCTTTTCTTTTCTTTTCTTTTCTTTCCCTCCCTCCCTTCCTTCCTTCCTTCCTTCCTTCCTTCCTTCCTTCCTTCCTTCCTTCCTTCCTTCCTTCCTTCCTTCCTTTCTTCCTTCCTTCCCGTTACACTATTCATTAAACTCATCAGAAATTCACACTGGGATCCTCCCATTGGACCAGAGGCCAAACTTTATCCTGGGACTAGTGTGGACATTCTGGACAGAGAAGGACATGGGCTCCAATTCCCCCATGGACTCAGTCACCAGAAGTGTCCATGTTTCTGCTTCCAAAGCTATGGGCTGTGAGAGCAACCCTGGGAGAAGTGCCAGAAGAGGCTGGGGAGAATAAGGTTGCCATGCTCCCCATATGTAACTTTCTGGTAGCAAACTGCAATCAGGTGGTCGTGCAGGCAGATGTTGCACTTCTGGTTCCCACTAAAGGCCCATTGCCACCCTTATGGATTGCATGGAAATGCAGTTTGTTTCCTCAATATCTCCTGAGCATAGATGGTAATGAGGTAATGATCCACTGGCACTCCTCTTTAATGTTGATATAAAAATGCCATCCTTCACATGGAACAGGGCCACTGGCGTTGTTTCCTCAGTAGAAAAAAAAGGCAGCCAAGTCCTGATTCTCATTGGAGGAGTGCCTGGAAGCTATCTGGCCACAGTGCTGGGAATAGTCACGCAACTACAGATCAGCCTCACATGTTCTGTAGTCTGCTGCAGACTAGGTTTCCTCCTCAGGTCCATGGCTACAGCAGAAGCTCACACAGTGGCTCTCCAATTCTGGTGAATAATATCATCACCACAGGCAAAGGAGCATGAATGGAGCATGAGAGGGGCCCTTGAAATTTTTTATTGAATTTTTTTCTATAAATGTTTCCAAGTTTCCTTGGGTCTTATACATTTAAACTTTTAAGTTGGAAAATAAAACTTTTGTCTAGAAGATGGAGAAATGGCATTAAAATTATGTATATTGTTAGAAGTTTTTCACATTTTCATGTGCCTTGAGTTTAAAAAATTTTTAGAGTAATAAAATCTACAATGAATAAGAATTGGATAAGGGGCAATATTTTATGATTTTTTTAAAATCTAGTGCAATTAAGATAATTGCAAAGCTTATACTGGAAAATTGTCATTTATAATCAAAGCCAACTCAATTTTAATGGTGGCCCATTGGCAAGATCCCTAGAATAGCAACTACAGTTGCACAAATGTCTTCCTGCTGCTATCATCAGTTGGAATGATTACCTTCTGATTTGTATTTTAAACTCATAGAAACATACTTTTCAAAGGCTTTTTACTAAATGGCTTTCATTTTAAAAATGTAAAGAGCTTTCTTATTATTTGGAAAGACAGAGTCATCTTTTTTCATGTCAATAACCAACTCCTTGACAGCTATCAAGATAATGGTGTCAGTTCATATCCTTTCTCCAACCTTCTTGCTATAGAAATAGTGAATTTCAAAGGCACACTTTAACTAAAAATTTTACCAACTTTCCTCTAATTTAGTACTGAGCAGTACTTTCAAGTAATCATTCTGCTACTACATATACAGTACATAAGCTGCCTCACTTCTTTAACTGCTCCAAATGAGAGGTCAGTATAGGAGACCCTTCTCATTTAAAATATTCAAACTGTACTCTGTCAGAAAAGTGTACAACATTCAAGTCTTGTTACATTTGGGAAGGATGGCTCATACTACTATTGCAAAAATAAGAGGAGCTCAACATTTGAATGATGGAACTTTGCTCTGATAAGCATTTTGACTCAAGTGATAATGATTATTTTTTAATGAGTATTTTTTAGTGATCGGAGTTTAGGGTAAAATTGGGAGGAACTGTACATCCCATGAATAACAGTTACTGACAGTTAATTTTTAAGCTACCTAATATGTGGCTCTATATTTATTTTTCATATTAAAACTTCTAGGACTTATTTTTTTTCCCAAATAAAGAGGCCTATAGATAAATGGCATCCAAAATTGTACATTCTCTATGGTGGGGGTAATTAAGACAATTTGATAATGGAGAAAATAATGGAATATTATGAAGATTTAGTTATAATAAATTGTGAAAATCTTTGACCTGCTCAGTGCAATGCATAAAAACCATAGATTTTCCCAGTGCTATGCATTATCCAGATAATCAAAAGAAAAAAAACTATCAATTACATGACCAGTTTAAATTGTAGAGACAAGGAAATATAATTGCTTAGATTGAGAATATTTAAATGTGCTTTTTGGAAAGGCACAGCAATATTTCCAACTCTTAAGTTAAAAGTGAAATGGGTTTATATTATTTCTATAATATGACTTATTACATTTTCAGGTAAAACAGTACCGAAGAGGATCTTTGGTTGCTTGGAAGTAATGATTTTACTTAAATTGCATTACTAAAACACATATAAAATGATATAGTTCAGTAAAAGGAAGAATGCACATTTAAATTCAAGGTTAATTAAAGATCATTTATTAATGTGGTATTCATGTATAATATTGATGTTTGGAAAAATTTTACACAAGAATATCAAATAATATCTGAATAATGAATAGAGAAGAAAGATGAATATAATGTGGCTTTTAAAAATTTGTGAATAGACATAATATGAAAGCATATCTCACATGAATTAGAATTTAAAATCATACGTATACATAGGAATGTTCAATTTCTACTCGGCTGAACAATTTATACATATGGATTCATTCATAAGAATTCTCACAATACATATTGCTTGCGTTCCTTTTCAGTTACTTTCATAGTCTGAATTGTTTTAGTTAAACAAAACTAGCAAATATAGCACTACATTTTTCAGGTTTGTAAAAAAACTATTTTGGACACCTGCTAGGTAAGAATATTCAATTGTGGACTAATTTGCTAAATTCAGCATAATTGTATTATATGTTCTTGCAGAAGATATTTGCTTTTAAAAAAAATAGCAAACAAGTGCAGAACTATATAACCTTAAGTGTCGTGATTTCAAGAATTATATAATTTCCCTTTTATCAGGGAGTTTGTTTCAGGATGAGGGCAGGAAATTTTATGGAATAGAAAATAAAAGAAAATCTGCAAATATAATATATATGATAAGGACACTCAGTATTTTGCATACATTAATTAATATAATATTCAACAGAATTCTTTTGGACAGGAACTATTATCTTCTTCATTTTATAAATGGAAAAGTCAAAGCACAGGATTTAAATGATTTGTTCAGGCTCTTAAATTTATAATTTACAAATGTACCTAGTCAAACTGGCTCCAGTGTCCATGCTAAAATACTATATAATGTGTCTCTGAAAGATCCTGCTGTAATTTGAATGTTTTGTTCTCTCCAAAATTCATGCTGTAACTTAATCCCTTTCATAGTTCACATGTCACCAAAGTGATGTATTATGAGATAGGGCATTTTAGAGGTGATTAAAACATGGAACTCCTTTCTCATTAATGGGATTAAGGCCTTTGTAAAAGAGGCTTCATGCAGTGTTTGGTTAGTTTGCCCTTCTGCCACATGAGGATGAAATAAGAAGACTCGCACCAAATCAAATACTGGCACTGTGATCTTGGACTATGCAGCCTCCAGAACTCTGAGAAATGATTTCAGTTCTTCTATAAATTACCCAATATCAGCTATTTTGTTCTGGCAGCACAAATTGATTAAGACAAAAATAGACTAATGAGTATATAAATGAAGGAGGCCTCACTCTTAGAAACTTGGGCCCAGAACACCATGAAAAGGTAGCTAACACATTTTAAGCATACTTTAAACACAGAATAATTGCAAGTGATATACAAATAAATTTCTTATGATGATGGTAAGTGACTGGAGTTAAAAAGTAAAATTTGGATATGTTGATGTTTTATGAAAAAATTTTTAAAAATCTAAAATTTTGGCACTAAGTGGTCAAAATATAATTTAAAAAATAGGCCTACTCTATCAATATCAAGAATGTCCTGATGAACAACAATTTGAGTATCAGCAGGGATAGTAATTGTAGTTAAGATGTTTATATATATTTAAATTCAAGAGTTAACACTGATTGAAAAAAAATCTGTATAATCAATAATTTGGAAAACTTGAAAGAAAAAAGACAAAAGACTCAAGGATTTATTTTTAATGTATTTTATAGATTTTATTTCAGCATACTAAATATTGGTAAGTCAGTTTTTCTCTTTGTAGAACTATTCTAAATATAAATGGAGATGGTAAATAAAATTATGAGTACTACTTAACAATCCCAGTAAAATAATGGTTTTAATCAACCATTACCAATGCTTGCAAAAATAGTCAATAAAATATTGTATACCTCTTCATAGAAAAACATGACTATGAAGAAGTTTTGCCAAGACACTCAAAACTGAATCTGAAGAAGTCTCCCTGCTATACTGACTAATCCACAGAAATGTAAAAATCAATAGAGTTTATAAAATTATATCATTGAGTTTTATCATCAATATACATAGTAAGGGAAACTATAGAACAAAAATAAGTCAAGCAATATAGCCACCACAACTATAAATGGATGAAAAGGGGGAAACAGACAAAGGATAGGTACGTAGATTACTGCCATGTCAATAATTGAAATATGCCCATATTTAAAATTTGATTGAAAAACTTAAACTACTTAAGTCCATTCATGAAATGATTTGGAAAACCTTAACTAAGTGATATTTAGGGTTTTTTTTCAATTGTGGATATTTTCAAGTTAGAAAATGTTTTTATGGCTATTTTTTTAAAGAGTCCTTATCTTGTAGTAATACATGCTAAAATAGCTATGGTGAAGAAACATGTTATCAAGGATTATCTTGAAAATAATACTAGAGAAGGTCAGAATTGAGTAGGGACTATAAATTGAAAATACTTTAAATTGGGTTATGATGTTTTATTATTCTCTTTTTTATATTTTTAATACTTTATAAAATAAAAAAACTAAAGAAAAATCTGAGTTGAATAACAACTTTAAAACTTCTGAATGTAACAACCTCACAAAGACTCAATTGTTTTATTCTTTATATTGGTGATAACTATATGTCAAGTACTTAAGAGAGTTGTAAAAATAATTTATACCAATTACTTAAAATAATTTCAAGGAAATAAAAATAAATAAAAGTTAATGATTTGGGTTTTATTTATGATTGAGAATTTTTTTTCTGACTTTGTACGGTTTCTGGTGGGTTTTAAACTAGATTTTACAAATGGTATATGAGAGTTGAGGAAACTACTTGTTTGTATTATGTGAGTATGCTTGTTAGACTTTTCCTATAATCCATTTGGTTATCCTAAAAAATCCCTAAGATTACAAGCTTAAGTTTCTTCTTTTTAAAAATTACTTATAAATTTACATGTAGTGATAAAGATGTAAACATGGTAGGAAATATAAATTCTGGTGCTTCTAATAAAAGTGACATTACTCCAGCCTTGTTGTGTTTGCATTGCAATTTTTCCATTTTCTGTTCATGGACCCTCCAAATAACTTTTGTAAACACAGATCTGATTGTACCAGATTTCTAATTTAAAATCTTTTCTTTTTTGTCAGGTAGGTATAGATTATTTCTTTCATATTGTTACCCCATTTTCTTTTCTTTTTTTAATTTCTTACTTTTTCTAATTAGTTGTACATAACAGTAGAATGCATTTATACATTTTTATAAACCATGTGTAAATGGAGTGTAATTTATCAGTTTTTCTGATTGTACATATTGTAGGATGACATCAGTCATGCAGTCATATATGTATATGAGCTAATTCTTTATCTTTCAATTTAAGTGTCACAAGAAGCCAGGAATGAGCTAATCCTTTTTTCTATAAATCTCCATAATTATCTCTGACTGCTCCATGCTACACATCATATTTGTAGCAAGCAATGTTCTTCAGTAACTTTACATGTGTATTCCCACATAACAACATATGTCATGATGGTCATGGTGTTTAGAACTCAGTTGTGTGGAACTGCAGGGAACACACACATACATATACACTAAGATTTTAAGTTTTTTGAATATTGCTTTGATATGTTGCACATTTAATAGAATACTTTGTTCTTGAATTGAGTAACATCTGTCGGTGAACTGATAGACATCAACAACCAAATATTTTGGTTTTATAGGTAGGGTTCACTTGGTTTTGATTTTCAATTTAAGTTGTCACATTTATCTTTCAAAAATAATTGAGAGAATTACACTTATTTTGCTTAAGAAATGTTGCTGAGTAACTGCATAAAGTGTTATTGTTAATGGTCATTTCCATGAATATATCAGGTTTCAAATCTATGGCTAACTTAAAACAAGGAATGGATTCATGCTAAAATATAATGAGATTTAAATTGATGTTAGAGGTCCCTGAAAATGTTAATTAATTTGAATCTGATAGAACTGATAAAATATAAGATTTCAAAAGACAATTTACTTTATTGGAGAGCACACAGTCTCAAATTCATCAGTTAAGAATATTGATCATACAGTATAGCTCATATGCTAGTGACTGGTACATCAGAAAAGAATAGTACAGCAAACTCTTATGGATACTAGAAAGTTTAGTAGCATTCAACAAATTGTGTTCGCTGGACAAAGGTACACTTTTTATTTGGAATCTCATTTGGAACTGATGCCTATCATCAACTGATTCAAAACACCCTGCTCAGCCAACTATGGAACACTGATGCCACCAGGGAAAGACAAATGCCAGATTGGATACAGATATGCACTGGATGTAGATAAAGGTACATAGAGTGGCAGCATATAATTTTCCAAATAGTAAAATCATCATTATCAGGCAAATGAAAAATGAACTTGTGCTAAAAACTGTGATACATTATTCAGTGAAGGAGACGCATACCTTAAATTGATGAATTAGATTGTAAACCGGGTAACATCTCCCATACAAGCATTGGTATTGTTTTTACTCCCATGCAAATAAATATGTATCTTTGTCAGACTAAAATCAACAGTTCACAAGTGAAATCATTAAACCCGAGATGTTACCCAGTGGTAAAGAGATAAAATAAATTATTTTCTCTAGACTATATTCTAGAATATATATGTCATATTTACAAAACATAAGACTTGACCCAGAAAATTAGAAAATCCTTTACTCAAAATCTCAAATTGCACATCTCTTGTTGATTGTGAATTTGTTGATTATCAGGGCAATCTCATGTATTGTGAATTTTTTATCTTCATTTATCCAATTTCAAAGAAAACAATGAATGATTTTATTTTTACCTCTCAAGTAATTTTCAACTATTTCAAATTGTTTCTCTTTTTTTGTATTAATGATTATAATTTGATTACTTTTTTTTCTTTTTTATGATTCCATTGATTTGCTCTGCATACTTGTCCTTTTTGTTTTTAATGTTAAGTGAGTACATGCTAATCATGATAAATTATTGCCTCAATAATTGTCCCAAGGCACATGAGATTCTGCTCTAAATGACATTTTAGCTATGTTACACAACTAATTAAAAGTTATATGGAAATTAAATCTTTGATATAAAATATCCTTAGGAAAATATGATATATGTGTTTAAGGGATTTGTATTTGTTTAAAAGGCCACAAGTCCTAGTTTTCTTGTATTTTTAAAGTAAAAGGTGAGTGAAGAAAGAAGACCTGAGATTGTTATGACAATTAACATTAATATTAAAAAAATACATTTACTTCAAGAAATAATAATATACTAAACAACTAATATATACTACAGACTATCTAGTGGCTCATTATAATTGCCTGATAAACAATTATATTACTGAAATACAGTATATGCAACATATATTGTCCATTAACCTTACATATAATCTTGAAAAACATATTTTTTTAAGTTCTTAAAGTTGTCTTTGGCTACTTTACTTTTACTTTAAATATGACCTATGCCTGATTATAAGATCATCATTTATATCTCCTAGCATGTTTCTGTCTTTGACTTGAATGTTGAAATGCTTATGAATTCTATTGAATGAGTCAGAAACTCTGAGAAACATAAGGGTTGCTATATTTTGTATTTCAAACTAATCAGGCTGTAAAGATTTGTAAGGGATTTGACCAAACATGGGTCAACCAACTTGGAATGTTAATGAAACTTGTATGAGAAGTACTCCCTAGTGACTGATAATCAGGAATCTTTACCCTTTCTCAAAATTATACAATTTATTTTTAATAGCATAATGTGGCCACAGACCAAGATATTTTCTACATAAACTGGGATTTCACTAAATTTATTAACATGCAATATTTTCCTAGAGGATTTTGTTTGTTGGCTTGTTTGTTTTTAATTTCACTTATTGATTCTTCCTTCTTCACTGAAACAAAATAATTTGGAAGACTTGTCACTTTGAGTAATCCCTTCTGTGATCCCAAACCTTTTCTCCTTGTTGCTTTTAATTAACTAACTTGTCAATCAGATTTGCACTGCTTGTGTTTTTACCCATTATCGCTGTTTGTATAGACTTTTAGTTTAATCTGTATGTATATTACATCCATCCAATTCTTTGATAAGCATGGGTTTCTGTATCTGTCTATGTGAGGGTGAGTGTTTAGAAAGTCTGCACTTTCCACATGAAGCCCTTTCTAAAACTTTCCCACATCTTAGGAAGACCAATACTGCCATCTTAAGGCAAGTTAATTTTTAAGAAGCATCACCAAACTTTTATGCATTTTGGATTTGCATGTGTTTTCATATTCTCTCTATTATTCAAACTAATTTGAAAGAAATAACCTAATACATCATAGTCCTGATTAAGTTTGGATTATACTTCCTAAACTTTCTCAAGAAAAAAAAATCCAAGATTTTATGGTATATTAAGAGAATCATGCATTTATTTCACCCCCAATATTGCAGTTTGCAATATTGATCCTAATATCCCAAACTGCAGAGTAGCGAAGGTTAGAGGAGAATGGCAAGGACAGTTAAGAGTAAGATATATGGCCTAAAAAGTTGTGGGTCTAGGGACTGTCTAGCTCAGTGGTAGAGTACTTACCTAGCATGTGTGAAGTACTGGGTTTGATTCTCAACACCACATAAAAATAAATAAATAACATAAAGGTATTGTGTCCACCTACAACTACATTTTTTTTTTAAGTTGTGGATCTAATAGGAGGCCTTAGCTTAGAAGGAGAAGATATGGGGTAGCATATTGTGAAAGAGATCACAATAAAAACATTTGATGGATAGTACCTGAAGAGTGTTTATCAGTGTTGCTTCAACAGAAGAAGTAGGAGGATGCTATGGTTATTAGAACTGGATAGATTTCAGTTAAATATTAATACTCCTTACAGTTTTCCTCCAGGGAATTTATTACTCTTTATTTGAAAGTGAGAAGTTTGAGAACATAAAATTACTGTCACTCCAACCTCTGTCATTTCTTCAATATTGCTATGTTTTTACTTGCTGCACCCTAATTTCATGCTGTCTCATAGGACAGTTGCCTAACCTTTATGTTCTTGTTCTTAAGTCTACCTTTGTTTCCTGGGAAATACGTACATTAAAGTCCTAAAACTTTCACACTCAAACATACCCATGAACATATCCCCATGTCTCCCATAATCAGTTTCTACTGTCTCCATAACAAGTAATTTACAATTCTTGTCACACTGAACACTGACACAGAAATATTGAAAGTCTTTAGCATTATAAGAGTAAATCTGAGCAAACATAACATTAAAAGCTTGATGAGCAGATACCACTAATTTTCTGTTTTTGTTTCATTTCATCACAAATATTCTGTTTTCCATCAAAAAGCATGCTCATTTGTCCTCTGGACTTATCATTGTTTCCTTTTTCTCTTTTGAATTTACATTACCATTTCCTGTACCTTATATAGCCCTTACTCCCTATGTGCTAGAGGAGATCATGTTAATCCTTCACGATTCAGTGTAATTGCCATTTTTTCAGTAGTCTTCTATTTAGACTAACATGTTAAAGTCAATCTATTTTTCTAGTAGATAGTAAAAGTATCTTCCTTAGGAAAGATAGTGAACCTTATTCATCTCTGTAACCTTTTCCCCCCAGTATGGAACTCCACATGTATTTTCATGGCTAGAACAAAAAGAAAATGTATTGACTGAAAACACTGATACTGGAGCATTACCCCCTACATTGTCTGCAAGATTGTGGGAAAAATTACTTAATTTCCTCCGAACTTCTGGTCCAAAAAGCAAGTAATGAAGACAATATTTTTCTTAGTAATACCACAGGGTGGTTATTAGAAACCCAGGTGATAACAGTACTCACTTTTAAAATATAATATGTTGTTATTATGAATGAAAATTGACTTTTGTTTCACTCCTTAAGTGCACACCAGCAAAATTCCTCATTTTCATAAACATCTTCTGAAAACTCTGTACATCATATATTCTGTTTTCTTCTTGAGTCTTTTCACCATTAGATCTCCATTCATTTATGTGCCTCTCATAAATTCTATGTGATCTTTTCAAAAAGTTTGCAATACTCTTACAAATAATGTTAACATAATAATTATTTTTCTTGAGGCATACTTCTGAAAATCTATTTTATGTTAAAATCTGTAGTGACATCCAGTCACTTATGCAGTTAAATATAAAAACTTTAACCTACAAGCAAAATAGTATGTGAGCTTAAGTTGAATAGCTATTTATAAATAACACCACATTCCTCATTTGTTAACTTTATTCTTGTTACTCCTTTCTCTGAAATCTCTTTTCTCTCACATATTATCAATACTTAAGTCACATTGAATTTTTCTGAATACCAGTATTTCCTATAGAAATTTTTCTCTTCTATTTCATTTCTAATTTCTTTATCTCTTACTGTATGCTTGCAACTTTATAACAGATATTTGTGTGCATGAATTTTTTTCTTTACCATATTCTTAATATTTCCACAGTTCCTAGTATATGAAATATGCACAAAATATATGAAATAAATGAAGTTAGTTTAACATGAAGCTGTCTTCATTAAAATAAAATATATTCAGGAATTTTATATTTTCAGTAACAGAAAATGCAGCTCAAAATGTGTTAATAAGTCTATGTCAAATTGGAGCACTCTATTTATTTAATGTGAACCTGATAATAAAAGTTCTTATTTGTCTGGCAAAGGGGATTAAACAGCTTCTTCCCCTCCTCCCATCTCCCTTTTTCTTTTTCCTTCCTCCTTCTCATCCTCCCTCTCATCTTCCTTCTACTCAGTATTACCTCTTTTTCCTATGTCTTCTTCCTTTCCACCTACCCCCCTTCTCTCTCTCTCTCTCTCTCTTTCTCTCTTTCTTTCTCTCTCTCTCTCTCTCTCTCTCTCTCTCTCTCTCTCTCTCTCTCTCTCTCTCTCTCTCTCTTTCTCCTCTGACTGTTTTTCAGGCTCCTGAAACTCCTAGAATCAAGTGACCATTCTGCCCCAGCCTCCCTAGTACCCAGATCTGGGACCTAGAGGCTTGGCCATGACATCTGAATTCTTCAAAGAATATAAACGTTTTAGGAATGACATGATAAAAAGTCTGTATTCAGAAAATTATTTTGGCAGTAAATTATAAGTGGGCATATCCAGAAGAAAAACATGGTGAGAACTCTCTCCTCATGGTGAAAAGTAACAAAGATCTGAATGAAACATGACAATGAGCATGGAGATGAAATGACCATTATAATAGGTTATGAAAAAGTGGAAACATGATAATATGACTTATTACATGAGATTGGAGGGGTGAATAAATGAATCCCAATATGCATCTATCAAGTCTGTCCTTGAGCAAACAAGTAGATTACAGTATTGATTCTTATTAAGGAACAGAAAGAACACTCTAGGTCAATAAACTTTGATTTTAGTTTGAATTATACTAAACTTACATAATAACCCAGTGACACTTTGAATATGCATATAAATTGATATGTAGACTTTAATTTATAGGAGGTTATAGCAAATCTGTTAAATAATAATCCCTTACTTGTAAACGACTCTTACTTTTCACATGATTCTTCCAGAGGCAGAATAAATGAAATGAGCTTCAAATTTTTTCAGTCATTTGAATTAGCCATGCCTGTCTCTCTATGAGGTTGGACTATCTGTAGTATGTAAAATGTATTCTAAGTGTTTAGAATGGTAGATTGTAGGATTTTTATGAACACATTTATACTCCCCTTTGATGATAGTATTCATGGCTTTGATTTCTTAGGAATTACAAAGTTAATTTCCACAACAAAGTCTCAGACAGAAAATATGTATTTTTAAAATCTGATACAAAGCTAAAATATATAGCATCAACAGAAAGACTTTGAAGCTATAAAACTTCAAAAAATTGGCATTTTTATTCCCATGTATTAAACAAAGGAAAACTCGTTTTCAGTCTCCTACGAAATGAGGTAAAGTAACTCATCAACCTGTTGAGATATATAAACTTATAAGTTATTCAAGTTATTCATAGGTAGAAATTCTAGTATAATAAACAAAATTCTTAATAAGTCATATCTAGGACTTCACAAAGCCATCTTGAGAGACTGAAATTTCTTTTACAAGCACCTCTCTGAAAGTAAGGACTAGTTTCATAAAACTACGTTAAATGCATTGTGAAAAATCAGAAATTTCACAAAATCTCAGTCATTGATAGATTTATCACAAAACTATAATTCTTAGGAATAAAAAAATGGGTCTTGTTCTGGAATCATTATTTGTTAAGTGTGATCAAAGAATGTTGTTAAGTATCAGTTTTATTTTGACCAAAATCTTAAATTGTATCTATTTTAAATTTAGATGATAGAAATTATTTTTTTAATCTAAGACACAAGAAATCAAAGTAAAAATCTTTGTTATTACTACTAGATACTATCCTGCTCTGCCGTGACCAAAGGGGCCAAACTCTCAGTTTAGATGAAAGGCCAAGGGGAATTGGAAAATAAAGATTCACAAACAAATTTTGAAGATTAAACTGAGATCAGGTGGAGCTTTGCCCTCTAATGGAGATGCAGATCTAAAGAGTTACACCAGCAATCTTTATTTATATATGTCTCATTCTCAGGTTAAAGACTATGCAAGCATTATTCTTTGTATTTGGAAAGTTACACAAACTCCGACATCTATGTCGCTTTTCAGCAGTTGCAGTCCACAGTTGCAAAGTGCAATGTTAGGTTGTGTAGCTCTCAAGAAAGTTCATTGTTAAGTTACTGTAAAGTGGGCAGGAACCTGAGGAGCTGAACTGGTGAAACATTGTGGTTGTCTAGCATAAGAATTCCTCTATTCCCAGGAGCTATGTGCCTGAGATCAAGGTCAGAGCTGATAGGACCCTTACACAGAGCCTCCTCTCGCAAGGCATTGCCACAGCAGGTAAGCATCCTGTACCTTTGCACAGAAACATTCCCAGGCACCAGGCATGCCACAATTATGAGGTCATCAGAGACCCCCAATCTCAGTCACTGCTCTCTCATCCTCAGTCACAGCTCTCTGCACTGCACTGCTTGATCAAAAATTTTAAAGATCGTAACTTGGCAGAATTAGTGTTCTTGATGACTACACCTTGGTGTTAATTTGTGAACTGAGGTATGATTTGATACATGCTTAAGAGAACATTTGATCCCATTATAATCTGTAGTTTATGATTAATACTATAAAACATGTCAGTCATTATGATTCTCAGACTCTTTACACTGAAGTTTTGAGAAAGTAATATTCTTGCATCTCTTAAATTTTCATTTGGACCATAGGTAGGAATTACTTCAAATTACTAATAATACACTTCTTATACCATTTCAACTTATTTAGCAGAAAATGCCCCAATTAATTTATAGTTTCAAGTAAGGTATATAGAGCATAACTTTTTATATGAAATGGTATGATTTTCTTTAAAATTTTCCCACACTAAGATATAATTATCAAGTCTATATTCCAGTTATTTATTCTTCACCTTATTTCTACCCATGTATGGACAAAAATATGAGGACATAAATATTTTGGGATTGGGTTTAAGTAGATGACTATGCCTTAGTGTAGTTAATGTCCATGTCATTATGTCAAGATATTGCCAGAACCCCTAAGTTTTAAAGTTGTCTTCAAGTCTTTTCTTGTGTGTGTGTATGTATGTGAGTGTGTGGGCGTTCCACTGATTTACATCCCCAGTAATTTGTTTGTTTGCTTACCTTTAAATTTTGAGGTAGGGTCTCACTAAATTGTCAAGGCTGACCTTGAATTGTGATCCTCCTGCTTCAGCCTCCTATGTAGCTGAAATTATAAGCATCCCATGCCAACCTCAGCTGAAGTTCATTCTTTTTAAGGATGTAATAGGAAAACAGTGAACTATCTCACAATAATATGCAGAATCCACAAAATATAAATAACTTCTAATATATTCCTAGGGAAAAACACATACTTGATGTTTAATATTGGTAGCCAGTCTTGAAAAATAGCAGACAGAATACATTAAGTTCAGCATACAATTAGTAGTACCTCAGCAAAAGCTTAGAAATTTAGAATGATTTATTTTACTCCTTTGTTTGAAATGTATTTTTTTGCCAGTTAAATAGCTACTCTAATATGATAGCTATAAAAATTGACCTTCGAACCAAATCTATTTAATATAATAAGGACAGTGCCCATGGGATCTTTTGTTTTTTTAAAAAAGATTTTATTCTGATAGAGGTTTGAAAAAAATAGAGGTTGGTTTGGTCACTAAATTAAAGATAACATTCTCTGGACAGTAAATTCTATCCATGGTCATAATTCATAAAACTCCTCTAGCAGTTTAAATATTATAAATGGAATTTATAATCACTCCAGCAGGCTCACCTGCAGGATGAAGAGCAGTTCCAAATCATACAAAATTATATTCTCACTTGGGAAGTGAAGAGTGAACACATAAGAAACATATTGCTGCCTATTTGATTTTCCCAGAGCCAGAACTAACTACTGGAAAACATGCTTTAAGGCACAGCGTAGTACACAGTAGTGGAATGTGGGTAACTGTGTCAATTAATGAGAATTTATAGTCAAAATAGCATTGCCATAATTCTCATTATCTTTTCCACTCTAATCCCTTGCTTGCCAATCTGTCTGAGTGCCATACCTAGATCTAGACAGGAGTATTTTAGTGTATTCAGAGTTTCTGAATTCAGAATTGAAGTTAGGTTGTCTGAAGGCATTTCTTCTCACATATCCTCTCTGCTTCTTACTTCCTCTGCCCCTTTCTGTATGCATTTGCCTTCACTGACTGCACCACTGTCCAAAACAATCAACAGCAATTTTAGCTCAAAGGTGACACTCAAATAAGCATTAAAAATTTAAGGTAAACAGATAGTTGTTTCCCTAGAACTCACCAATTGATTTGAATCTTAATTAGGGATATAATCAAACATGAACTTGATGCCTGGGTATCAAATGTTAGGATTGTCTTTAACAGATGGATCATGTTCAGGGCAGTTTCGGATCATTGACATTTATTTCTGAGTAATTTGAATAAACTCTTAATCTCTAATAGTTTCAAGGTCATAACATGAATTTCCATGTGATACAGGTACAGCACAATATTTATGTTCATAATAGTCAATGTCTAACTGAGTATTCCCCCTGTCTGTTTTTGGGTTGAATATCACTTCCCAACAATCAGGTAACTCTGATTTTCCAAATGTAAATTAATTTCCTTTTAAAATAATGGAACATACAAGAACTTCTGAGGATACAATGAAATGATACATATTTAACTTCAAAGAGAAACTGTTTTCCCCTTGTATTAGTAGATATGACACCACTAACCACCCATTGAGTAACCAGAAATGAAGTCCCAAGAAACCTTTTACCAACAAAATTATGAGATGAAATGATTTTCTATTCTGAATATGTTATTCCTTCTGTAAAATTATTATTTTATGATTTAAATAAATTTTGAAGTTTTTCTATAATTCTAGCTTATTCTTAATGGTTAGGATTCCTTAATATGAGTTAATTTTTCATTAAATATTTTCATGAGTTTACTGAAATTCTTAAATCGAATGGTGATCATTAATTCCAAAATTCTGAATATTAGTATATCAAAATAGCTAGGGATTTGTACAAATTTTGCCTGAATCTGCATTCTTCTGATCCATCATTATTCGTACCTGTGTAAATCCTTAACACTGGATAAATAGGGTTCAGAAGAATATATTAGCCTAATTCTATGGGGAAATATATTTACTATATAAAAGCAAAAATTTTCTTCTTCTCTTTCACATTATTATTTTATTTCTAAAACATTTTCCTTTTTTAAAAAATGTAATTTCCTTGTTGACATAACATAAAAACCTGTGGTCTAGCATTGGTCTTTCTTGCTTCTTTGTCAAATATATAGTTACCTCTTATTTAACACAATTCAGTTACATAATTGCATTAATTGATATTTATGTATAACAATAAGGAAAATTTTATTTTCTTTCACTAATATCAATTGATAGTTATCATGCTATTTGAGGTTATTCTTTATTTTGTAGTACTGCTCAGTGGGAGTGCATAGTTTCAGTATCATGTTCAGGGATTTTAAGCTGACATACATAAGGATATTGAATCTTGATGGATTGGTATATCATGTAAAGCCTTGAATTTCAAAAAGTCCAGGCAAAATTGTACTGTAAGTAGCATGACATTGTGATGTATGAATTTATTCTGAGGGGAAAATACAGTATTTGGCAAGCTTTTTATTTCATTTTCATGCTAATTGATAGGAAATTGAAAACTATTATTATGACTACATAAATGTGTGCATTTATATTTAATCTACCACATAACATAAAATTTCTCATGTGGGAAAAGAGTATTTTAAATTTACTAAGCGTTAATGCATTTTGGTAACTTTAAAGTATTTTGGTAATTCTTTTCTGCTCATAATGTTAAAAGGTACATTGATTGTGAAAAAGTAGGCTTTTAAAAAATAAAACACATAATGAAAAGTTTAAAATGACAACTAATATGTGAAGCCATCAAATCAAAATCTTAATCACCTAAAATCTGTATAAGAGAGAGCAAGACATAAACTCTCCACATTTAATATTTGATTTGTACTTTGAAGTCATGATTC
Organism: Sciurus carolinensis; assembly: GCF_902686445.1. Taxonomy (NCBI): domain Eukaryota; kingdom Metazoa; phylum Chordata; class Mammalia; order Rodentia; family Sciuridae; genus Sciurus; species Sciurus carolinensis. The sequence goes on along the minus strand of NC_062217.1, from coordinate 56,777,533 downwards.
TATTACTACTTATTAAAAAAATGTATTTTTTAAGATAATACTTTATAAAGTAGAAATAATATTTATTTCAAAATATTAAAAACTTTAAAAATTAGGAAAGCAGTTTTAGAGTGACTAATAAGAGTACAGGAAATAATGGTATCAAAATTCCCATTGTATTCTTTCCACAAATAAAAATTAGATTGTTGAAGTACATTTCAGAGTATGAATAGTATTCCTTACTATGATGTTCTTTAGTAGGTAGTTCTCTATAATTAAATATCAGGGTTCCACTAATTTGTGATTTCAGAACTTATTTCTATAATTTATGAATTCATGCAGATAGTATTTTTAAATTAATCTCAGATGTCCTTAAAATTTTTGAATTTTCTTTAATAGAAGGTGGTCAACGTTAATAAGAAACAATAATCATTTGAACATCTACTATTATGACTATTTTTGAATTATTATTTTATATTATTTAAAGTAAAGTAAGTTGCACTTTAAAATTTGAAAAAGGATGAGAAAGCCATTAGAATTTATTTTATTTTATTTTTTGGGAAATAGAGGAATTTCTCATATCTAAACACTTAAAAATATGGAGATAACCTTTGATAACAGAACTACAGTAATTTTTGCAAATAAGGCACACTGTTCTTTAAGCTTTTTGCCCATTTTGAACTAATTACATCTAAAAGGTGTGTTAAAACCAGTGAATTTTCACAAGAGCTGTTTTTCATATGCTGCCCATATAGACAGTATTTTACCCCATCACATGGCTTTGTGAAAACATGTAATCTCATAAACAATAGAGATGTTTCTTAACATTGTCTCTATAATCTATCATATTTATGCCAGAATAATCTCATTTCAGAAAATAAAGAAGAGAGGTAGTAAATAGGAATTTAGAAAGCATGCATCAGTGATGGAAAGAAAATTTCTGAACACATGAAATTTTGAAAGCAAGAAGAGTTAAAAACCTGAAATGAAAGAGGTTCCACAAGTTAGTTGTTATTCCCTGTTTATTGATTGTGTATTGCATTAACTTGAGAGGTATAGGTGTATCATAACAGATAGGTGTAACTAACAGATAAAAATCATTATACTGCTAAGTTATTATCTTTGCTTTCAAATCAATTAAAGTGAATTCAGAGTTTTTCTGATAATAAGACACTCCCACTTGCTACCTCATGTCACAACCTAATCAGAGAAGAATGGGGAAAATTGCATGTTTTCTGTAACATCTATGGCACAGCCTATAATCTGTAGAAATTCACATTGTCATTTCTGTGACTGTCATTTACCTCTGTCTGGTTGGAAAGGGGTCTATAAATACAGTCACCTAGCCCTGAATACTTTAAACACAATAGTTTTAGGAGGCTTTGTGCAGTACAAATATTGATATTACCAATCATCTCATGGATGAAGGGATTCCAAAAATGTGATTATTATTTATTGCTTAATGCTATGTTGTATAATTTTAGGTTTTTCTTTTTATTGGAAAAAATATCTATTTAACTCCCCTTATAAAGTTTATAAGCTATTAAAACACATTATAAAGTGTTAATTAGAAAAATGTACAAAGAAAAAGCATTCACTATACAAAGTAATTAATAAGAAATCAAGACTTTAGATAATATTGCTAAGTGAATTATGGCACTAATTTTATTACATAGAAAAATGAAAGTACTATGTCAGTTTTTAAAAACCAATACTTGTGTGAAGGGGAGAGGGTTTCAGAAAACAAGCATTAAACCACCCACAATACAGTTGTAAAAGTGCATATGAAAATTTATTCTGTTTGTATGTCAAAATAAATGTATAGGTTAAAGGAATGATTACAAGACATTGTTGAACAGATAAGTAACAAGCAGAAATTAACTCAGGTTGAAACTATTATAGTCTGTTGGCAAAAGATGTGCTCTTTAACTTATTTGCTCGGTTGCTCAAATCACAGAAATTTTAATTAAATTTATCATCATGTACCTACCAATTGAATATATGAATTATTAAACAGGAAGATATTGTAATTGTGTTTATGGTCTTGGTTCCCTTGAGCCCCAACATAATTTTCTTCTGGGGAGTGACAACAGAACACATTAGGCATTCTTTTAAAATAATGACTTTTATTGTTTCTCTTTATGAGTTGAAGTTCATAAATAGTATTATCAATCATAATTTTCTAGGTTATGGTTCAGTAACAAATGCTCCAAAATCTTATAGTTTTAAGAGTTTATGTTCATTTCTTTGTCATTCAACAAAATAAGAAAGTAACAGTAGGCAAATATCCTCAGTTCAAAGGCTCAGACTGAATAAATAAGGTAGGAATTAATGGAATATGATAAGTTTATTACTACTTAACATATCTGTACAGACCATTCACTTTTTATGGCCAAAGAATATCACATTACCAAAAATAACTTTCTCAGTGGGTCTAGAGTACAATTGAACCATACCACTCAAAAAATGTCACGAGCTCAAAATATTTGATGGACAAAACTGATGGGTTTCATAATTGTCACAGAAGAGTATGTGCAGTAAGATTCTTGAATTGAGAATGTCTCCAATTACATGATTAATGACTTGAGATTTGATACTATATGTCATTTCAATGTCATGGTCCCATTCCAAACATTTAAATGAAATTCTGAAGATAGAGCTTGAATGTTTGTACTTTTTATAACCTCACCACGTTCTTCTAATATACATTCCTGAGTGAAAACCACAGATCAAAATGCTTCCTTATGGCACCGAGGATGGTGCCTTCACTGGTCGGATGCAGTCCTGGAGCAAGCTGGTGGGTAAGTCAGGCTACCTGCATCACGGAGGTAAAAGGCGGGCACCCAACCCGCCTGCATTGCGGAGCTAGGTGACCGAGAGCCAACCCGCCCAATCACCAGGCCAAAGACAGATGCCATCACTGAGCGACCCCACCTGACCACAACACCAAGGTCTGCTGCCATCGTGGAGCAAGCCAGCAGATGAACCAGCCCACCTGCATCGTGGAGCTAGTCAGAGGTTTCTTTATAGGCTGGTGCAGCATTTTGAATTATTCCTGAGGGTGTGGCATCATCATTGGAAGGGAGACTCTCTTCCTGAGACACCTACAGGAGGCTAGAGGACCTTTGACAAGACCCAGGAGTGAAGAAGAGGAGGTATTGAGAGACTTTGGACCAACTCAGAACCACCGGGTGAGTTTCTCCCACTGGTCAGGCTCCCCGGATGGGGAAGTAGTTCTGAAACGCAGGGAACTTTGTGAAGTAGAATGGCCCAGTGAGACTCCTCTGCTGGAGCCGAGAACCCAGTCAACCGGGAGCATTGCAGAGGAGGGCCACAGAGCAAGGCTTCAACACAGAGTGAGGGCCCGAGGCCCAGGCTGTAGCTCCAGTCCCCAGGGAATGTAGCAGAGGAGGGTGGCTCAGAGAGGGAGTCCCTTGCAGGGACAGGCTCCCCAGCCCAGGTGGTAGGTCAAGACCCCAGGGAACATCGCAGAGGAGGGCTTCCCAGTCCTGGTGGTAGTTCTGGACCGAAGGGAACTTCTCAAAGGAGAGCTGCCCAGCAAAACTTCCCCATCAGGTGAGTCTTCCCCACTGGGCGAGGCTTTCCCACCAGGGAAGTAGAACCAGAGACACAGGTCCAGATCGGACGTGCCCCAGTCTGCAGTCTAGTCCCCCTTTGGCTGACCATGAGTCAACAAGTGGAGGTGCCTCTGATCACTGACAGGGAATATGCCCCACCTGAAGGCCACCACCCCTAGAGGGGCAGCTTCCTAGTGGAGCACCACATTATCAAGTTCCTCCAAGACTTCAGGCTACTGAAGGCTATGAGGTGAGTTATTGGAATTCTACAGAGAAAGTATTAGTCAATAGAGGAAATCTGCAATATCTCAGAGTTTCACTACTAGAGGGTTAGATACCTGAGCAATATGAGGAAAAAAAGGCAAGAAAATGTCCCAAACAAACCTAGATGGTTTAGCAATAAAACCCAATGACAGCACAGCAGAAGAAAAGGTCAGAAAGGGAGTTCAGAATGTACATAATTAAAATGATCAGGGAAGCAAATGAGGACATGAAAGAGCAAATGCAGGCATTGAATGATGAGATGAAAGAGCAAATGCAGGCATTGAATGAATGCACCAATCAACAACTAAAAGAGCAAATACAGGAAGCAAAAGATCATTTCAATAAAGAGTTAGAGATATTGAAAAAAAACCAAACAGAAATCTTGGAAATGAAGGAAACAATAAACCAAATTCAAAACTCCATAGAAAGCATAACCAATAGGACAGAACACCTGGAAGACAGAACCTCATATATTGAAGACAAAATATTTAATCTTGAAAATAAATTTGACCAAACAGAGAAGATGGTAAGAAATCATGAACAGAATCTACAAGAATTATGGGATATCATGAAAAGGCCAAATTTAAGAATTATTGGGATTGAGGAAGGCTTAGAGAAACAAACCAAAGGAATGAACAATCAATTCAACGAAATAAAATCAGAAAATTTCCCATATCTGAAGAATAAAATGGAAAATCAAGTACAAAAGGCTTATAGGACTCCAAATACCCAAAATTACAACAGACCCACACCAAGGCACATTATAATAAAAATGTCTAACATACAAAATAAAGAGAGAATTTTTAAGGCTGCGAGAGAAAAGAGTCAAATTACATTCAGGGGAAAATCAATAGGGATATCAGCAGATTTTTCAATCCAAACCCTAAAAGCTAGAAGGGCCTGGAACAACATTTATCAAGCTCTGAAAGAAAACAGATGCCAACCAAGAATCTTACACCCATCAAAACTTACCTTCAGATTTGACGATGAAATAAAATTCTTCAATGATAAACAAAAGCAAAAAGAATTTACAAAATGAAAGCCAGCATTACAGAACATTCTCAGCAAAATATTCCACGAGGAAGAGATGAAAAACAATGATGTAAATCAGCAAATGGAGGAACAGCCAAACAAAGGAGAAACCAAGTCGTATCAAAAAAAAATAATAATAATGAGCCAAATGACTGGGAATACAAATATTATCTTAATAATAACCCTGAATGTTAATGGCCTGAACTCATCAATCAAAAGATAAAGACTGGCAGATTGGAATAAAAAGAAAGATCCAACAATTTACTGCCTGCAAGAGACTCATTTCATAGAAAGTGATACCCACAGACTAAAGGTGAACGGATGGGAAAAAAAATACCATGCACATGGACACAGCAAAAAAGCCGGTGTATCCAATCTCATATTAGATAATGTGGACTTCAAGCCAAAGTTAATCAGAAGGGATAAAGAAGGACATTTCATACTGCTTAAGGGAAGCATAAACCAGCAAGACATAACAATCATAAATATCTATGTCCCAAAAAGCGGCTCATCATGTACGTCAAACAAATCCTTCTCAATTCCAGAAATCAAACAGACCACAACACAATAACACTAGGTGATTTTAACACACCTCTCTCACCACTGGACAGATCCTCCAAACAAAAATTGAACAAAGAAACCATAGATCTCAATAACACAATCAATAATTTAGACTTAATGGACATTTATAGAATATAGCATCAACAAAGAATGGATACACCTTCTTCTCAGCAGCACATGAATCGTTCTCTAAAACAGACCATATTTTATGCCACAAAGCTAATGTTACCAAGTACAGGAAGATAGAGATACTACTTTGTATTCTATCAGATCATAATGGATTGAAATTAGAAATAAATGACAGAGTAAGAAACAGAAACTACTCCAACACCTGGAGATTAAATAATGCACTATTGTATAATGAATGGATAACAGAAGACATCAGGAAGGAAATTAAAAAATTCTTAGAGGTAAATGAGAACAAAGAAACATCATATCAAAATCTCAGGGACACTATGAAAGCAGGACTTAGAGGAAAATTTATTTCATGGAGTGCATTGAATAAAAGAAGAAAAAATCATCAAATAAACAAACTAACACTACAGTTCAAAGTCCTAAAAAAAGAAGAACAGAGCAACACCAAAAGTAATAGAAGACAGGAAATAGTTAAAATCAGAGCTGAAATCAATGAAATTGAAACAAAAGAAACAATACAAAAAATTGACAAAATAAATAGTTAGTTCTTTGAAAAAATAAACAAAATTGATCAACCCTTAGCCACACTAACAAAGAGAAAGAGAGAGAAAACTCAAATTACTAAAATTTGGAATGAACAAGGAAATATCACAACAGACACGAGTGAAATACAAAACATAATTAGAAGTTATTTTGAAAATCTATACTCCAACAATATAGAAAATCTCGAAGACATCAACAGGTGTCTAGAGACATATGAATTACCTAAACTGAATTACCAGGAGGACATACAGAATTTAAATAGATAAATTTCAAGTAATGAAATAGAAGATCATCAAAAGCCTACCAAAAAAGAAAAATCCGGGGCCAGATGGGTTCTCAGCTGAGTTCTACAAAACCTTTAAAGAAGAGCTCATTCCAATACTTCTCAAAGTATTTCATGAAATAGAAGAGGGCGGGAACCCTCTCAAACTCATTCTATGAAGCCAATATCACCCTGATACCTAAACCAGACAGAGACACATTGAGGAAAGAAAATTTCAGACCAATATCCTTAATGAACATTGATGCAAAAATTCTCAACAAAATCTTAGCAAATCGCATACAAAAATATATTAAAAAGATAGTGCACCATGATCAAGTGGGTTTTATCCCAGGGATGCAAGGTTGGTTCAACATTAGGAAATCAATAAATGTCATTCACCATATCAACAGACGTAAAGTCAGGAATCATATGATTATTTCTATAGATGCTGAGAAAGCGCTCGATAAAATACAGCACCCCTTCATGCTCAAAATACTAGAAAAAATAGGGATAGTGGGAACATTCCTGAACATTGTAAAGGCCATCTACACTAAGCCCATGGCCAATATCATTCTAAATGGTGAAAAACTGAAAGCATTCCCCCTAAAAACTAGAACAAGGCAGGGATGCTCTCTTTCACCACTTCTATTCAACATTGTCCTCGAAACTCTAGCCAGAGCAATTAGACAAACCAAGGAAATTAAAGGATATGAATAGGAAAAGAAGAACTCAAACTATCCCTATTTGCTGATGACATGATTATATATTTAGAGGAACAGGAAAATTCCACCAGAAAACTTTTAGATCTCAAAAGTGAATTCAGTAAAGTAGCAGGTTACAAGATCAATGCTCATAAATCCAATGCATTTTTATACATAAGGGATGAATCTTTAGAAAGAGAAGTTAGGAAAACTACCTTATTCACAATAGCTTCGAAAAAATAAAACACTTGGGAATCAATCTAACAAAAGAGCCGAAAGACCTCTACAATGAGAACTACAGAACACTAAAGAAAGAAATTAAAGAAAACCTTAGAAGATGGAAAGATCTCCCATGTTCTTAGATAGGCAGTACTAATATTGTCAAAATGGCCATACAACCAAAAGTGCTACACAGATTCAATGTAATACCAATTAAAATCCCAATGATGTACCTTTCAGAAATAGAGCAAGCAATCATGAAATTCATCTGGAAGAATAAGAAACCCAGAATAGCTAAAGCAAGCCTTAGCAGGAAGAGTGAAGAAGGGAGTATCACAATAGCAGACCTTCAACTATACTACAAAGCAATAGTAACAAAAACGGCATGGTATTGGCACCAAAACTGACAGGTAGATCAATGGTACAGAATTGAGGACATAGACACAAACCCAAATAAATACAATTTTCTCATACTAGACAAAGGGGCCAAAAATATGCAATGGAGAAAAGATAGCCTTTTCAACCAATGGTGCTGGGAAAATTGGAAATCCATATGCAGCAGAATGAAACTAAACCCCTATCTCTCACCCTGCACAAAAATCAACTTAAAATGGATCAAGGACTTTGGAATCAGACCAGAGACCCTGCATCTTATAGAAGAAAAAATAGGTCCAAATCTTCAACATGTCGGCTTAGGATCAGATTTCCTTAACGCAGGACTCCCATTGCAGAAGAAATAAAAGCAAGAATCAATAACTGGGATAGATTCAAACCTAAATAACTTTCTCTCAGCAAAGGAAACTATCAGCAAATGCGAAGAGAGAGCCTACAGAGTGGGAGAAAATCTTTTCCATGCATACTTCAGATAGAGCACTAATTTCCAGAATATATAAAGAACTCAAAAATCTTTACACCAAGAATACAAATAACCCAATCAACAAATGGGCTAAGGAAATGAACAGACACTTCACAGAAGAAGATGTACAAGCAATCAACAGATATATGAAAAAATGTTCAACCTCTTTAGTAATAAGAGAAATGCAAATCAAAACTACCATAAGATTCCATCTCATCCCAGTTAGAATGGTGATTATCAAGAATACTAGCAATAATAGGTGTTGGCAAGGATGTGGGGGAAGAGGCACACTCATACATTGCTGGTGGGGCTACAAATTAGTGCAGCTGCTCTGGAAAGCAGTGTGGAGATTCCTTAGAAAACTTGGTATGGACCTACCATTTGACCCAGCTATCCCACTCCTTGGCCTATACCCAAAGGACTTAAAATCAGCACACTACAGTGATACAGCCACACCAATGTTCATAGCGGCTCAATTCACATTAGCAAGATTGTGGAACCAACCTAGTTGCCCTTTGATTGATAAATGGATAAAGAAACTGTGGTATATATATACAATGGAATATTACTCAGCCATAAAAAATAATAAAATTAAGGCATTTGCAGGCAAGTCGATGAAATTGGAGAATATTATGCTAAGTGAGATAAGCCAATCTCAGAAACCAAAGGATGAATGATCTCACTGATAAGCATATGATGACACATAATGGGAGGTGGGAGGGGGACAAGAATGGAGGGAGGAGGAACTGTTTAGCGGGATAGGAGGGGTGGGAGGGGTAGGGGGAAGAAAAAAACATAACAGAATGAATCAAAAACTATTACCCTAGATAAAAGTGTCATTACACAAATGGTATGCCTCTATTTCATGTACAAACAGAAAAATAAGATGTATCCCATTGTTTACAATAAAAATGAATTAAAAATTGAAAAAATGCTTCTTTGTAACACATTTATCTAAGTTGAAAACCTTCATTTCAATAATTTTTATTGTATCTACTATTTGAAAGGCTTAATCCCCACCAATAAATGGTTCATAAACTGTTTTCTAAGAGATGAGTTCATTTTTTAGGTGTAGTGCTAAGTCTCAGGTAGAGTTTTCTAAAGAAATAGAATCATAGTATATAGTAAAGTAGTATCATATTATTTTTCAAAATACATATCATTATTAGGAAGAGGTAAATACAGTTGTTACTTTATATTTCTTAATACTACCTTGCTTTTTAAGATAAACTTTAGCTGAGAATATAATTCTTTAGGTGGTACTTTCTAATGCAAATTTATCTGAAATTCATTTACAAAGAAAGATAATTCATTCAATCTCTTCCTGTGGGCAAGGTCATCCATAGGCACAACTGGAAAAGTACCACTGTGCAAGAGTTGGGTACCATGGTGACCACAGTGCCAGGTCACATGGGAGAGATGCCTGAAGTAGCCTATGGGTGGTACCAAGGGCTACTTACCACCGGTGGCATCTACCCAATTGAAGAGAGTCAAGCTGTAGGTGAAAAAACAAAGCATGTTGCATTCAACATAATAAATTGTATAAGTTGTAAATTATACATCATAAATTTGTTATGATCTTTATTTTTTTAAAATACTGAAATCATAACAATAATTTTTATGAAAAATCTGTAATCTGTAGCTTACATTTATTTAGGTTTCTTACATCAATCCTCACAAAATTAGATCATGCTTTATTCATATGACTGTTTTAGATCTGGTCTTAGAAGTCCTCAAGCTAAAATCATCTCAACCTAAAAGGTGCTAAATTACATATTCTTGGAAAAGAAGACAATTTGAATTACTTACTCCAATCCTATATTTTTATTCTATAGAATCTGAAATAGTTTGCTATTATTCACTGCCAGCACCAGAGCACTTATCATAAAATACTTGGCAATAGGTAATGTTATAATACTTCTAAGATAGTATCTATAACAAACACTTTGTGGATTCAAATTAATGGTGATCCAATTATATTTTAATTTTCCCAATTCTATTTCACACTAATGTAAATAACTACAGATCTCTTGTTTTTTTCCTCTTATTTTTGCAGAACATCTTTCTTCAAAATATTGTTTATTTCAGTTTTTTATTAAAAAATGATTCAATTGAACATTTTGGTTCCTCTTTTGAGAATTATACATAAAGATATTATGCTCCTTAAATTAATTTAAAATTATTAAGAATTATTATCAATCAAAGAACTATTTATTAAAAAGACACTTATAAAAATACACTTAGAATTTAGCATAAGCAGATTAATTTTTCTACTATGATGATAGAGAAATTTAAAACACTTGGTAAACAATTACTACAATAAATTCTAAGTGACAAAATGTCACAAGGATGCATTACTGCATCCAAATGATTTCAAATCTATGTAAAATTTTATTTATTCATTTATTTACTTATTTATTTATTTTGGTACTGGGTATTGAACTCAGGGACACAACCACAGAGCCACATCCCAGCCCTTTTTTATATTTTATTTTGAATCAGGGTCTTGCCGAGTTGCTTAGGGCCTCACTAAATTGCTGAGGCTGGCTTTGAACTCATGATCCTCTTGTTGTAGCCCTGCAAGCAGCTGAAATTACAGGTGTGCACTGTCACACCCAGCTATAATTTTATTTTTGTTTGGAAACTATTGCATATTTATTTGTGAAGCAAATGATATATGAATTACAAGTAATAACTTAAGATAAATAAAATATTTAAAATATACTCAAAGCTATAAGAAGTTATTCAATTATACTTGTCTAGATCCATTTTATTTATTTTGCAAGTATATTATTTAGAAGGATGTTAGTCTAAACTCTGTACAGGAAAAAAAAATTAATAATCAGTTTCTTAGCAAAGAACAAATCAGTTTTATCAGTTTTGGTTTCTTGTAAAAGATTTCTAAATTTTAGTTGTATGTTTATTATTCTAACTCTTATCTCTGAATAGAGGGAACAATAATACTTTTCCATGAATGAAACATTGGTCTTAGTGGATACTTTTCCATAGAAAATTAGCACAGAGTGATTACAAGAAACAATTGCTATAACAAAGACCAGAGTTACAATTAGTTTGGACAATTATTGGTAGTGCACTTTTCTTTGTGTGTGTGTGTGAAATATTAAGTTAGTTCCCAATCTCAAAATACCTTCACCAGTGAACTATGTATAAAAACACAAGCATTTGGGGGTTGATAGAAAATTAATTAGAAAGTACATATAAATCTCCACAGCATATATCAATGAGCTAATACATAATTAGTTATTATTCTATCATTTTTTAGTATTTATCACTTTCACATTTTTGTCATAGAAAATACTTTTCACAAATAGGTAATATTAATATGTACTTTCCTAATAGTATATATTAAGTAAAGAAGTTCATTAAAATTACATGGTTAAAGACACAGGCATTCAATAACTCATTATGTGATCATACACACAAAAACTTAAAATTCACCTATTTATAAACCCATAGTATATTTTTTTGGCTCATAGTGAAGAGTCACCAAATTATTGTCTTTATAATTAAAGCTGTTTGATAAAAATACTTCTCTAAGTTTTAGTTTCTCTCTTAGTTTTTCCTTCATAACTGTAAGTGTTTAAAATGTTTCACAGAATGCTTCAACCTTTACTCCTAACAATCAATCTCATGAATTCAGGTGGGTTAAGTTCCATTTGAGCAGGCTTACTTCTATTGAGATTTGAAAAGTATATGTGACCTGTAAATGTTATCAGAAATAGTAATTCTATTTGACAAATGGCCTAATCACTCTGCTCTAGATTAACACATTTTTCTTGTTATAATAAAATGTCTCTTCTAAAGAGTGTGTATGGATTTTAACTTTCCTGAATTTCTAAAAAAAATTAGCTACTTCATAATGTAGTTTTGTCCTGGAAAACTGAAATGTTCCACAAGGTAAATGCTCAACCTATTTCCTTGCATTCCACACAAAATTCACTTTCAGGGTTCAGAGAATAACTATTCTTTGGTTCCTTTGTGACAATTGTCAGTTTTTGAAAATGCACAAACCTTCCTTCACAATGAAAGGAAACAGGGAACATTCAATACCAGAGGTCAGCTCAACATTAGGAAGTTATTTAAAACATGGCCAAATTTCCCCTGATATCTGTCACTATGCCAACTTGGGAGGAAAATCATACTATGCTAGAACTTGAAGAGTCCAAAGTTTCATTCAAATAATAAATTATCATAGGTTTCCACAGAGGTGTGACTTTTTTTTTTTGTACTGGATTGAACTCAGGCACTTGACCACTGAGCCACATCCCCATCCCTTTCTTTGTATTTTATTTAGAGACAAGGTCTCACTCACTTGCTTAGCATCTCACTTTTGCTGAGGCTGGCTTTGAACTTATGATGCTCCTGCATCAGCCTCCCCAGCTGCTGGGATTATAAGTGTGTGCCACCACGCCCAGCAAAGTGTGACTTTTTATAACACCAGTTAAGTTCATAAAATCAAGCTACAGTTTATACCATATTATGATCCATTCTGATAAGTACACACTCTTGCTTTTACTAATGGTTCTCTTTTCCTATTATTTTTTTCTTGCTGTCTTTGAACTTAAAATTTACCTGTCTTGGAAAGTCATTCTTGAGAGCGTAATCTGAACATGGACCTTTTATTTGTAAATCTCAGTATTTTCCCAAGTAAGCAAAGAGCTAGTTGACATAAATCACATTTTTAGATAATTGAAAATCGCCCACATTTGAAATATAACAAATAATAAAAATCTTACTTGATGAATAAAATTTTAAATAATGCATGACCTTTTGAAATACTTTAGTCTCAATATCAGACTTTTTTTTTTTTTTTGGCAGTACTGGGGATTGAAGTCAGGGGTGTTGTACCATCCCCAGCCTTTTTAAATATGCTATTTTGAGACAAGATCTAACTAAATTGCCAAGGCTGACCTCAAACTTGTGATCCTTCTGCCTCAGCCTCCTGAGTCACTGGGATTAGAGCTGTGTGCCATTGTACCAAACTAAAAACATTTTCAAGCTTAGCTGTAGCCAAAATGACTTATAAAACTGCTTTAAGCTTTGGCACATGGCAGCCCCACTTTAGCTTATAAAGAAAATCCATCATTCTCCTATAGCAATGTGTACACCAAGTTGAAATTCACCTGGTGATAACAGTTCAATGTGCTAGTAGTTTAATATGCATTATAATTATAATTTAAATTAATTTAATATGATGTCAAATTGACTTATAATTTTTCAACAAGTAGGAGTGTATGTAGTTTAAAATCTATGACTTCTGTATAATGTGTAATTAATGCTATGAAAAAGCCTTTTAAAAAAGCCATCAGTGCTACTAGCATTAGAGTAAGGACTTAAAGATATATTGGTGAGAAACAACAACAACAAAAAAGTAAAATGAAAACATTTACAAAATTAAGCTTACAAATGTTATTATGTGACTGGGAAAAAGAAATGTATCTGCCACATCACTGTAAGATTAAGGTTCCTATAATGGTCACTAAGCCAAAGTGGTGTATGTGATAAAACATAAAATATATTAGCAATTTAGGGAAAAGCCACACTAAAACAAAATGTTCAGCATCAGGTATTTATTGAGCTTTAAAACTGTTTTGCAAAGGCAAAGTCGTGCTACAAAGCACAACAAATGCATCCACCCTAGTTTGCATTTTTCCTTTTGTGAATATTAGATCTGAATTGTAGTGCAAAACTTCTCAGGAAGATAACTCTTACCATTTTCATATGAATTTTTCTGCTCTTGTTATATAAAACTCTGTGAAATCAGGTATTATCCTCATTTCCCTATCACTTAATGAGGTACAAGCAAAATAGTAAGCACTCAAGGACAAATAAGTAGATGAATAAAGGTCTATTATCTAAATTTCTTTTAGTAATATCAAGAAATTTGACAGTCACAAAAAAATTAAATAATTTTACTTCTTGCATTCTGACAGAATAAATGACCCCCCAAAAAATGACAAAAAGGATAATGTTACATTTAATTGTTGAGAACATTGTTGAATTAATTATAAAAATATAGCAATTTATATAAAAAACATAAAATCTCATGGTCATTTTAACACATTACTGAAAACAACAAGAATTAAAATTTTATACTGAATCTTTTTTCTGTAATCATTGGGAATTTTCAAAAAACAAGTATAACTAAAATGTTTTTTAGATACTTAATTTTTTTCTAAAATTAATGTTGGAGTCTTTGATGCTGTTGCTAATTTTCTTTGTATGTTGTTTGGTATGAAGCAAGAGGCTAAGTTTGGATCTAGACCCCTAAGAGTGTGTGTTGCATTTATTGGAGCAAAGAAATTTTAACAGAAACTACAGTGATCAAATTTTTAATTTTTTCTTGACAGAAAACTAATAAGGATGAGTTCAATAATAGAGACTTGAAATATTATATTGAGAGTCTTAATCAAGTATTTTAAGACTAATAATAATTATATAGTAATTAAAATGATTTAAAAATCCTAGTCTAATGGTTTATAATCATATTTACTTGGGGCTTTCAATGTCCAGAGTCATTTCTCTTAGAAAATTTAAAATAATTATTTAGCTTCTTGAGATCTTAATGAACAGTGTTCTACCCTATACTAATGAAGAGGTTAATTTTTTATAACATGAATTCTAAAACACAGACCATGAACACGTTAAAACAATGGAAGAATAGATTTTTTAAATGTTGAGGCTCTTCTCGGCACAATGAAAAAGGACAAATTATTTCAGCATCATTGGAACTGCATTTGATACCTGTTGCTGCTACTTACTATGTCTTCTAAAGCAAATTATTTAACCTCCCTGAGCAGTAGTATCCTTACTTATGAATGGAAGATAGCAATTTATTCCAATTAGGGTAATTGTAAAGATTATACTGTAAAACTTTTCAAATTGTGGGTATAATGCTGAAAGTTGATGCTGTTGCATTTTATAATGTATAAGAATAGGAAGAACGAAGGCTCTACAAATATATGAAATTCTCAGAGCAGAAAGACAGTGGGTGAGAAGAAAAAGAGTCAGCCTCTTGGCTTGGATTATATAATTTGTGCTGACTGTACTGTTTCTGTGTGACAGAGTAGTGTTCTGAATGTTGGGGGCTATGCCATGCAGACTACGCCAAGATGGTGCCTGGCAGCCAGCCAGAAGTTGTTTTGGTCACATTGGCAGTGAGAAGGTTAATTAACATAAGCACACTCAGGTGATTTGTCATTGGCCATATTCAATTAAGTCCACGCATACAATGCATGCACATGTGTTCTCGAGTGCTCCTGATGTGCCTGCTTGTTTTGACCTTTACCATGATTGGGCAGCTGGTTCCTCGCCTGATCTTCGCATAATTGGCATCAGCCCTACCCTTCACCTCCTGGAGGGGATATAAGCCGACTCTCCTCGATCGCCGGGGTTCCAGGTTCAAGGTTCCGGTTCTTGGGTTTCCTGAATCTACAATAAACCATTCCAAATTCAAGAGCCTCACTATTTGTTTGTCTCCCAGACCAAATTGACTCCGCTGGATGACCGTCACTGAAAATGTGATTCCCCTTACATCATGGGCAGTTCAGCAGAAATGGAACAGGTATGGGTGAATGACTACGAGCAGAGCAGTCATGCTTATAACAGTATTACCATTTTTTGGATGTACTGTGATATAGTAAATGTTGGAAAGTCTTGCAGAAGTGACTTGGTGGCAGAAGACAGTGTGAAGTGTTAAAAAATATGTCTTAAAAATATGCAACTGTAGGGTGTTTTTCAGAAAGGTATTCATAGTGACTCTTTAGAAAACTTGGAATGGAACCACCATTTGACCCAGCTATCCCACTCTTGACCTATACCCAAAGGACTTAAAATCAACATATTACAGAGATACAGCCACATCAATGTTCATAGCTGCTCAGTTCACAATAGCCAGATTGTGGAACCAACCTAGATGTCCTTCAATTGATGAATGAATAAAGAAAATGTGGTATATATATATATAATGGAATATTGCTCATCCATAAAGAATGATAAAATTATGGCATTTGCAGGCAAATGGATGAAATTGGAGAATATCATACTAAGTGAGATAAGCCAATCTCAAAAAACCAAAGGAAGAATGATATCACTAATAAGTGGATGATGACACATAATGGGGGGTGGGAGGGGTTAGTGTTGGGGTTGGAGTTGGGTTTAGGGAGGGGGGCAGGAATGGAGGAAGGAAGGACTGTATAGAGGGAGGGGAGGGGTGGGAGGGGTGGGGGAGAAGGGAAAAAAATGGCAGAATGAATCAAACAACATTACCCTATGTAAATTTATGATTACACAAATGGTATGCCTTTACTCCATGTACAGAGAAACAACATGTATCCCATTTGTTTACAATAAAAAAAATAAAAAAATAAGAAAGAAAGGTATTCATAGTTATGAAGAAACACACCTTCAGCAATGACATAAAATACTGGAAATTCTGTATGATTTTGTAGCATTATTTATAATAGAGGAGAATACAATGGTGATGAAATACAAATGCCCATAACTTTATAAATGTGTATTTATAGCAACATTGAAGCATTTTAGGTCAATATCTGAAAGTCTTAATTTATTATTCAAATATATGCAATAACCTTATTGCTATGAATGAAGAGATGAACCATTTAAACATTGCTTAGATCTATTTATTAATTAAAATATTTCCAATGAGATCATCCATTTCTTTAAAGTTTAAATTGATCCCCATAAGCATAAACACTATGTTACCATGTGAGATCAAATACACTCTACAAATGACTATATAGCAGGAACAATAGGGGTATTTAATGAAGCATAGTATATTTTCTGTATCTTCAGTCTATTGACTGCATGTACTGAGTAACACAAAATCAATTAGTTTTATATTACATTTTAGACTTTAAATTTATGTTATAAAGATAAGGAGAAAAATAGGACAAAAAATCATGTACCCAAAAAAGCTTTTCTCACTCTTTAATTCTATATCATGAGTAAATATTGGATATGCATTGTAAAAACATATTTTTTCTAGGTTAGACACTAATTTATCTTCATTATAAATTTTCATATTCATCTTCTAATTGGGTTGTAGAGTTGGATTTCCTCTTTTTCTTTCTTTTGCAGTTGTCCCCATTATATTTATTTCTGTCCTTTATTTTTCATCAATTGCTTTACATTTTTTTTCCAAGTGATTTTTTAATCTTATTTTGATTTGGACCCTGAGCCAATTTCTTAATTAAAAATGAAAAAAAAAAAAAAAACAAAATAAAATAAAACACACATACACAAAATCCATACAAATACAATTCTGGGCATTCTGTTTTCATGCATGCATTTCATGTGTCTAAATTACTTGAGATAAAGCCTTTCAATAAATCACAATACACTCATGCAATTTCTATGTATTATATTTACAATTTGATCTTGTCTTGGATGTTACTTGTACAAAAATTCTTGATTCTTATGAATGTTTTTCCAATTACTCTTTATCAATATTTAGACTCGGATAACATTAATAAGTATCTATAATCCAAGAAATGTCACTTTAGAAGAATATTTCGATGCTATTCAAATTTAGTTGTCAAATACTGGGAAGTATGCATTTGGATGCTCACAAACACCACGTCCTGTGTATACATAAAGTATAGTTAAAATATGGATTAAAATTTTATTTACCTAACCAAAAAATCATCGGGTACAATAACAAGTGGAAATAGGAAAGTAGGTAATGGAAAAATAAAACAATGTGCATATCTAGAATCATCTTTTATTCTGATTATATTTGTATATACTTATTACAAATCTATTTTATTATCTAGATACATATTGATCATTTAACATGTTTATTAGCAATACTGTAGTATATATTATATATATATGTATATGTGAAGAATAATGGCTTTCTCCATGATTACCTAAGGAAAAAAAATTGGCAAGAATAATCCCCCCATATTACTCTGCCAAACTAGAACTACTTGATAGACACTGCTGTGAAATTAGTGTTAGCAGTTTTCTACCAGATCTCTTCAGATACATAGTTTGTTATTAAACTAAGTGTGATTTTTGGAACTCTGCCAAAGCAGAGTTCTGCTTTTCAGAATCCCAAACTGAAAAACATTTAAGGAGCAACATTTTAAGTTAATTTTCAAGAACTCAAATCTCAAAATTAAGTCTTGGAATGATTGTGTGTTTGACCTCTTTTTTTTCATACTTCACTGAGAACTCCACATAAGTTTAATTATTTCTAATAATTTGAGATAGCATATTAGATTGGATACAGAAATGAGCAAAACCTTTTGACAAACATTTTGCTCTGGATACAATGAGAAACTAAGATCTTTATGTATTAGCTCTTTTTAGTTATACATAGTATTGAGGTTCATTTTGACATAATTGTACAAGCATGAAATAAATTTTCTCCAATTCAGTCCACAGTAATTTCCCTTTCACTCTTCTCCTTCCTCTCCCTATTTCCCTTTTTCTACTTAACTGATCTTTCTTCTATTTATTTATAGTTTTTCATAAAATTAGTGTATTATGAATATATATAAAGGTGAAATTCACTGTGGCATATTAATATATGTGTACATAGGAAAGTGGTCAGATTCATTCTACTGTTCCTCTCTTTTCTTATCCTTCCTCCCTCCCCCTCAATACCCTTCCTCTTCTCTATGGATCTCTCTTCCATTTTCATGGAATTTCCCCATCCATTTTCTTTCTTCCTTTCCTTTCCTTTCCCCTCCCTCCCTCCTTCCCTCTCTCTCTCTCTCTCTCTCTCTCTTCCTTCCTTCCTTCCTTTTTTCTTCTTTTCTTTCTTCTCTTTTTTGCCTTAACCTGGTCTAGCTTCCACATTGAGAGAAAGCATTTGACCCCTGACCTTCTGGGTCTGCCTTACATCATTTAGTATCATGTTTTCCAGTCCCATTCATTTACCGGCAAACATCATAATTTAATTCTTCTATATAGCTGAATAAAACTCTATGTATGTATATCATGTTTTCTTTATACATTTGTCTATTGAGGGGTACCTAGTTTGTTTCCATAGCTTGGCTATTGTGAATTGCACTATTAGAAATACTGATGTAGCTGCAACACTGGCATACGTGGATTTAGATCTTGTGGATATATACCGAGGAGTGGAATAGCTGAATCGTATGGTGGTTTCATTGCTGGCTTTTTGATGAATCTTCATACTGTTTTCCAGAGTGGTTATACTAATTTGCAGTCCTACCAGCAATGTACAAGTGTAATTTTTCCCTGCATCCTTGTCAAATTTTGTTATTATTTATATTCTTGATAATTGCCATTATGACTGGAGCAAGATGAAATCTTTTTTTTTTTTTTTTTTTTTTTTTTTTGCGGTGCTGGGGATTGAACCCAGGGCCTTGTGCTTGCCAGGCAGGCACGCTACCAACTGTGCTATATCCCCAGCCCAAGATGAAATCTTAATGCAACTTTGATTTTGAATTTATTGCTAGAGATGTTGAACAGTTTTTTATGAATTATTGGCTATTTATATTTCTTCTTTTGAGAAGTGCTTAGTTTTTTTGCCATTTTTAAATTGAGTTACTTGTGGATTTTTTTGGTTAAGATTTTATAATCCTTTTATTTAATTGTATGTTTTAGTGTGAAAAATTTGAGTAGTGTCCACCAAATTGTTGCACAACACTCTTTTTACCTTATGATTTACCTGTTAGGTACAGGGCATTCAATGAATACATAAACAAAATTAGAGTACTAATTATGGGATTTATCAATTTTCTTTTTATCACTAATAGTTCAGATTAACTTTGGACATTGTTGACAATTGGTAGGAGCCAATGATTTAATTAACTATTATTAAATTGTATTATCTGATTTGGGAAGACTGGTGATGTGTGAGTGTACACATGCACATGGGAGACTTCTGTTACTCTTTTGGCTATCATTGCAATTTTAAAATATTTAGTGGCTCTCAAAAAGGAATTACTTTCTTAGGTTGTTGTGATGATTCAAGGAGATCTTCCATATAAACTATTTAGATTATAATATTGATCTATAGTAAGCACTCTGTAAATAAGCTTTTAAAAACTCTTTTGTGTACATATAAAATAATTTATGACGTGTGGTATAGGATTAGATTGTCCACATACTTTTCTATATATTTCCCTCATTT
This sequence comes from Sciurus carolinensis, assembly GCF_902686445.1. Lineage (NCBI taxonomy): Eukaryota > Metazoa > Chordata > Mammalia > Rodentia > Sciuridae > Sciurus > Sciurus carolinensis. The sequence continues at coordinate 56,757,252 of NC_062217.1, read as the reverse complement.
TTTTGCTTTTAGGTTGTAATGTTTGTGTATGTTTCCTACCAACCCATTTTTCTTAGAAAAAATTTCAATTTTCTTTCAGGTACCACATAGATCCCACATGATCTGGGGAAAACCACCTCTAGAGGTGGTTTAACAGGTACAAAATCATTCTCCCTGTGTCAAATTCAGGTAGAGGATACATAAAGCAATGTGATAGTTTTACTTTCATCTAAGGTTTGATGTGCTTTACCCCTTGTGCTGCTGAGCATAAATTATTGACTGAAGTAATATTTTAATGTAACAAAAATAAACATAAGGTATAATAACATGTAAATGGTGTAGCAGGCAATGAAACAAAGAAAGCAATGTGCATATCCAGGTTTATCTTCTATTCTGGTTATATTTGTACACACTGATTACAAATCAATATTATTATCTAGATTCATGTTACTTATTTAAGACTTCAGAGTACAGAGAAATCTAGTTCAGAGCTAGAATGTTTCTGCATATACTTATGTTTCACTTAATGCAGTAATCAAGCAAAAGTAGCATAATTATTTAACTTAAATGCAGGAGATCAATATTTCATGACACAATAGAAGTAGAGAATATCTTGGAAGTATTCTTTCTTTTGTTTTCTCTAGGAAAGGAAAAGAGGAAAGGGGCTAGTGTGATGAATTATTCTAACAAATGTCACAATCAACAGGACTTATTCTAAATGGGAATCAAACCAAAGCAGGTCATTGTAGAAATCAGAAAAATAATTAAGTAAATATACTCTTCTGTTTTGCATTAAAGAAAAAAATATAATTTTAGTGTGAGTTGAACAAATTATGAAATTAAATGAGAAAAACACTAAACTGAGCAAATCTTTGCTTTTGTTCTTTTGAGAAAAATTTATTATGGAGCACAGGAAAAAGTCTACATTAATAGCATTGTTATATGTGTATATACATACTTGATTTGAGATTTCTTATTTCTTGAATATTATCCATTTTATGTGAAATTGTTATTTTATATAATATAAATTATAACTTTATTAATTATAATATATGCTAGAATCCTTAAAATTGATTCTATATTGAAAATATGTAATTTATAAGCATCAAATTTATGAATAAGTCAACATTATATTGACCATATATTTTAACTCTTTCTTAGCACGAAAAAGCTCAGTGCACATATTTTTGTTGTAAGTGAAAAAGACATAGCTAATTTAGAAACTAGCAAACAATAACTTGTACTTTTATATAAGATACCTATGTTCAATTTAATTTCAACATTCTTTTGTTCTCTGCCTTTTTTAGTGATGTTTAATGGTAAAATATGCTTGATTATATCTATAAATAAAATTCAGAAATATTGACACCAACTACAAATGTAAAATAATGTTTTAAATTAAACTTATGTATTTTCTTTATATTTTTTGTACTTGTGCATTCTGAAATCTAAGAAATAGTTACAATATTTTAATCTCTTAATACACATGAGGGGAAAGCAAGGTTTAGAAAGGTTAGCAGCGTATATGAAGTAATCTAGCCAATTTGCTAAATAAAAGAAGACAGTCATATTTTTCAAGTCATACACCTAAGAATATTGTAATATCTAAATTATATAATTTTTCAAAAATTTTATAGATTTTTAAAATAGGACATTGACTAAAAACCAAAAGTTTCTTTGACTTAAATATTCAAATTACTTAATATCCTGCTGAATTGTTCTAAATTATACCTATTTTTATTTTAGAAAGAATATGTACTACTACACCTATTTTCTATAGCTATTTCTATAGGTATTTTCTAAAAGTATTTCTAAAGGAATCTGATGAATAAAACAGGAAGATAACTTAGATATGGAGAACAAAATTAAGAACTTAAGCAACTTCCAATCAAACATCAACTTTTAATACTTTATTTAGACTGCCAAAGATCTCACTGCTTTTCCTTCATAAGCCATTATTTTCCAGAGGTTGTAATGAGATTAATTATAAATATTCACCTCACTCTGAAAGTTAACATGTCATCTCTCTAAAATCTCTCTCTAAGCAAACTTGTTTTTGTGTCTCTCTCATAAATTGACCTCTAAAAGACATTCACTATGACAATGTAGACATTTTATACTTAATATGTCCATGGTAGTTACATTTTTAAAAATACTAAATAATTTTACATTTTGCAAGTAGAAGAGTAAATGACAATAAATTTACAAACTGTATTAATGAATATTCTCAGTTATCTTTCTGAAAGGGAAGGATGAGGACAGAACAGAATAGATACCAGAAATTCAGAGATAAAGCTAAAAATTATGATAATGTATGCAAAAATGTGCTAATATTGCTCCTCTTTTTGTGGTATACTTTATTAGATAAGTAGTATATGCATACTAATTGCTCATTAGTGGTTTTTTTTGGGTTCGAAGACTAGTTTAACGTATTGACGTCAACTCACAGTCAAATAGGAAAAGCCAATAACAACAACAACAACACTGCCAAAAATTAATCAGAATCTGTTGTGTTAGTAAGTAGTATAACATGATCAAAACAAACACATAAGAAAAAAGAAGAAATCACTAACTCCAAATGAGGGTGTTTGTGGATACAAGCTTCTGTATGAATTTCGTGGGGAGAATGGTGAGAGTCATAGAACATTTTCCAGAGAAGAGATGCACATTCTTCTTTTATAGTGATGATGAAAGACTTCCCAGGATAAAAATCTAGTCAATGACTTTCCATTCTGCTTTCCCCCATTGCAAAAATAATCTGAGCAAAATTATAGAGTTGAAACAAATATAGTAAGACTGAAACGAGTTTGAGACAAAACTCGATTCTCTGATTGTGCTGGCAGGTGGAGCCTATTCACACTGCAGCTCTCAGCAACTGAGAAAGTCCATTTTAATGTTAGCAGTTAATGCAGCAGGGAATGCCTACCACAGTCAGCACCAAGGGAGGCAGCCAGCAAAGCCCAATTCTTCTCCACTACCATTGAGTGGTGTATTGCATCTCTCAGTATTGCAGTGCTAAATGAGGGCTGTGCCCTCCAGTGTTGGACTAGACTCCAGAAGCTCACTACCATCTTCTTTCCAGGTTCTTGTTTTGCAAATCTGAAAACTGAAATTCACAGGTTAATAAAGGAAGAGTGAAGAGAGGATCTAGTCAAGTGTAAAGAAGAGAAACAACACTTGCATAGGCGACCTGATAATAAATAGGTTACCACTTGAGTGTGCTAGTCTAGGAGTTTATATAGCACTTGGGCCAATGTTATTGGTTCAGTGCAAATCAGAGTTTGGAAAAGTACCAACAATCTTGGTTAGTCCTACTATGCCAATTAGTTCTGTGCCACTTGATTTTTCCCACCACTTGTGAAGTAGTGGGAGGGTGAAGTCCTCAAGGATCATTAGTGCTCAGGTTTCTGGGTTGTGGTGCTGTGTGGAACAGGTGTCTCTACTGGTTGCAGCCTGGGCTTACTGCCCGTATTCTAGCCCAACCAGGTCACCTCTCCATAGCTCAGGGACAAGGGTTTGGTTTCTGGACAACTATATATCATTAAAATGAAGAAATAGTTGATTAAAATACTTCAAAGAATAATGAAATAAAGTGTAAATATCATTCATATACTTAGTCAAGGGATTGTGCACAATACAGTTGATACTGTGTCACATGAATCACTATTCCTCATTCACTCACTATTTACACACTAAAATTATCAATTAAATCACCTAAACAAGGTTATTTACTCTAGGAATTCTTTAAAACAGGCATGCAACCTGTTTTTATTCCTTTTGCAACCCCTAGAAATTTATCCTTAGATACATTATATAATGTATAAAAGATAAAACTATAAAAGATGCTAGCCATAGAGAATACATGCTGGTATGATTTTTATGAAGACATTTCATAGGTGATGAACTCGGTTATCGCATTGGAAAATGTTTTTATGAAGTGTTTGCTTAACATATGACTTAAAATAACATTTGAAAAGAAATCAAAATAATTACTTTTCTACTTGCTTGCTCAAGAATTTCATTAAAAATGGTTTAAAAAAAAAGGTAAAGTGTTGTCTGGCCACCTAAATATTTTTAGGAATAAAAAGACTAGTCTGAATCATCTACCATTCACATTTTAGTTTTATAATGACAATTAAACTAAACATTTCATAACCTTCATTCTAGTAAGTTTCCTTTTCCTCCTTTTTCACACCTTCCACTGAAAAATAAATACAGCCTTCTATGCTGGTTTAATGAGATAATTAGGCTCTGTTTCACTGGGCTCTGCAGCCATTTGAACACTCTTGTCACCAGCATGCACTATTAAAGATTCTGTCAGAACAGATTAAGTGTCACATTGCTTTTCCAAAAGTACATTCCTATTTGCTTGGAGGAGTAAATGGAGGCCAATTGGTGAAATTAGAAAAGGTATCTCTCCTCACAGGCTGCTCTTTATGATATTTCAGATGTTTTTGGTATTGCTTTGGTTGTTATTGATAATTCAAATGAAATGTATTTCTATCATTCCCATTCCAAAGGAATCTTATTGCTATTGTTATAGATTCTTCTCAGTTGCTCTGCATTGTTATCATTAGATTTTATCTGGTTCAATGCATTTTATTTACAACCATCTAATCATATTAGAAAATGAGCATGCTTAAGCTTACATAAATGCTTAAAATAAAACATGAAACCTTTACAATAGACTGGCTTTGAAGCATGTTTTACAAAGCCCACAGGAACAAAATGAAATGAAAGAAACATACACAGTTTTTGATCAATGAGGAAAGTTCTTAAATAATTATATCACACATCAAAGTCTGTTCATGTTTTAAAATTTTAAATAATATTAAACTTAACCCCAGGAAGTAACTTTCTTTCACAAATTTCTGTTACAAATACTGAAAATCTGTGTGTACTTGAAAAGTTTCATTCATCCTTCCTTCCAATTATTTAAGGTACTCCTTATAAGCAAACTTTAAAGGGAGGCTTTCGTTAAGAAGTAATCTACTGTTCTGTGAATTTTTTATGTACTAATGGCTTAAAACAACACACTTTATGCACATAGTATATGGTCTATGATAAATTTTCAACTCTGAATTCATGTTTTCCTAGCTAGTTAATATCAACTAAAATTAACAGCTTTGAGACCAAGAGAAAAACATGAAAAATCATCAATTCAAAATTATGATAATCAACCCACACATTTCAAGAGTATAAAATTGTCACATAAGTTACGAACATAAATTTTGTGTCCTAAACTTTTTCGCCCCAAATAATGGGCTTTTCCTGTATCCACAGTATCTAGTTCCCTGTGGGGCTTTGAACTTCTGACTCTCTGCAGAAGCAGTAGCTCCATCTTTTGTGTATGTTCCTAATTCAATATCACAGACTTCTAGGATCTGAGAAGAACAGTTGATTAAAAGTGACTATCATGATTTATTCAGTAAGTATGTATATTGTGTCTGCAGAACTTGCAGAAGTGCTATCAAAGAAACATAAATGTACTTTTGTCTCCCATGAATTTATAATCTATTGGTGGTAGATAAAATAATGTTTAAAAAGTTAGCAAACAGCATCAAATGCTATATGCTATGTGAGTATCAGCAATAATATGACATAGATTTTAGAGGAAAGAGCAGATTGAACTATTATAATTGGGAATAATGCACAGGATATTATCACATTGACCTAAAATATAAATGAAAAATGGGATTTTTGTGGGTGAGAGTTACAAAAAGTATATGGCATTTGATTCAGAGATAGGAACATAATTCCTTTGACTTAAATTATTGATAATGCAACAGGTTAGTGGCTAATCCTAAAAAGAGAATTCTATAGTAGTAACATACTTGTACCTTTAAAAAATAAGAGATTGAATTCTAGATATTTCATATGAACTTAATCATAAAAGTAGGCAGTAGGCTATAAGCTAGTTAATGAATTCTGGAGGACCTAACTCGTGGTAGGAAAAATTTCAAAGAACATACTACCTCCAGGCAAAAAGATCCAATCACTATTTTTGATAAGATTTTTACTTGTTATTCAAATAAATGTTTATGTTAAATGACTTATGCTTTTGTCATCTTTCCCAATACAACCTCAAACTGAATTCATTTACTAGAAATTTGAATAGACAGTAATGAATGTAAGGAATAAAAATAACTCATTCAATGAAGAGGTGCTGAATCCAGAGCATTTACCTAGGGTAGCACTGAAATTATATTTCCTGGATGCAGATCTGTAGGCCCCTTTCAGCAACTGTATGATCTTAGGCAAGTTTGCAAAGTGGGGATAAAAACAAAACCTATTTGTGTCCTTAGAATAAAAAAATACTATTGGCTATTAAAAATTAACACAATGTAGAATATAGCTTATTTTAAGAATTCAATAAAAATTGATAGTATATCATATCTTGTTAAAAGAAGTATAGTGTTTTAGTAACATTCCTATTACATAGCTACATATTTACTGCCTGAATGATTATTTTACAAAAGTTAATAATATATTACTAGTATTGCTATTTTATAGGTAATTACATAATACATTCTTATTTTTTATTTCAAACAGGTTTTTTTCCTCAAAATATGGAGAACTAAGAGTAAAAGAATATTAAAAAACCTCATCATTGAACAACCTAGACTTAAACATGTTAATATATTGATGTTATTCCAAGATTTTAAATAACTATTTGCATTCTTTTTCTTAAATCATAACCTGGAATTTTACTGAGTGTACTGATTTCGTACATCTGTTCACATTAGAATAGTAATCATTAATATTCTTCATATTTTGATATATTAAACCATGATTTATAGGAACTGTATAGTATCCCATAACGTTAAGTGTAGTGTTAACACCATTTATTTTTTGTTATGTGTTTATATTAACTGATATATTTAATGTTTTATGCTGAAAGCCTAGTGTTTTGTTTTCCTTTCCAGTTTAATAGATTATATTTCTGTAATATAGTGAATCCACACCTTTAAAATGAAATATAAAAATAAAAAGTTTAGCATTACATCCAAGACACAATTCTTTATAAATGCCACATATTATCTTAGTTATTAATATTAATACCATCACAAAAAGAGTATAACTCCATGCACTTACATCCTCTATTGGATGTTTTGGTGCCTGGGATATTATTATAGATAGTAAAAAATACCTATTTTTATGTACATATATTTTTTTTCTATATACACATATGTAGAAAAAATGTATATATAGGAGATAAATATATATAGTACCTGCTTTTTATTGGTTCCTTCTTCATAACTCTTTTCCCAAGGCAGGTTATAGAAACTTTGACCTAACCTTGATGAAGCTCCCTGGGGCCTCCTCACTCCAGGGGGAGTCTTGGCCTGGTTCACACACTGGAGGGAGAATTACTTCACAGGCCCATAAGAATCTGAATAGACAGGACTTTCTGGGTTTCCCCACTAAGTAAATAAAATGAAGGTTGCAAAGCAATCCAGAAGGGCAGGGTTCAGATAATTTCTGGATAGCTGAACACAAGGTGGTCCCTGGAGAGTGGCATCCTGGAAAGGACATGGAAGTTCCCATGTTTTACCCTGTGCATTTCTTTATCTGTCTGCTTTGTAATATCCCTTATAATGAATGGACAACAAGTGTTTTCCTGACTTCTGAAAGTCACTAAGGAAATAATTGAATCCAATCAATGGAATGGGGTGAGAACCCTGATTTATAGCGGACTGGTCCTAATTACAGGAAAAACAACTTGGGGCTTGCAATTGGCATTAGAAGTGTGTTTGTTAGAGGCGGGAGTCTTGGGCAATTAAACCCTCCTCAACCTGCAGAATCAGAGGTCATCTTCACTTATATAGTGTCAGAAGTGAACAAGAGGACACCCAGCAGGTGTCTGGCCTTCAAAATTGCTTAGTTGCTAATGAGGAGAAATTCCCTCATCTTTTGAATACAGAGAAGTGATCTGTGTTCTAAGTGTGTACAAAAAAACAATAGGAGTTATTTATTCCTTTTGTATTTTCAATGCCCATTCCAGATCCCCTTTACTGGGAAGAGCACTCATTGCCCAACACCCATGAGAATTGGCTACAAAGGAATTGCTATGGCTGCCTCCTTTCTATAAAATTGTGGTTGGTGAGTAAAAGTGGACAGCCCCTGGAATTTATCTCACTTACTTCACTTTCAGGAGCAGTGGCTAGCAAAAGGTAGCTTCAGCATCTTGTACTTGCCACAAGGTGGGACCAATGCTGCAGCCTCATTCACAATTCAGTACATCCTGTTGGTTCAGGAAGGATTACAGCAGAGACCACATACTCACTTAGATCCTTCCCTGGCCTATCCTGCTCTCATTTCTCCTTTTACTCCCTGTGTACATCCCTTCAGTGAATCATATAAGTGTTGATATGAGGTGCTGTTTATAGGTAACTATGATACCATCACTATGCTCCAGATAATAAATCTTTGAAGGTTCTTCTCTTTTTAAGATGTTTTCTAGCTATTCCAGGTCTATGTAAATTCAAGATTATTCTTGACTTTTTCTTCTGACAATTGTCTGTTTACTATCATGTAGAAATATCATTGCTTTTTTAAATGTAGATTTCACACCAAGCAATATTACTATAGTATTTCTATAGATTTCATAAAATTTTCTGAATACACAGTTATATTATCAGTTGACAGAATCAGTTTTACTTTGTCCTGTACTATGTGGAGGGGATTTGTTTCTTTTTTTCTTTCTTTGACTTCTTTCAGTGATGAGAACCTTTTGTACAATGTTTAATAGAAGTACTAGGAACATATTTTTATCATATTCTTGAACTTAGAAAATTTTCTAGGAATAAACTTTGAAATGCAATGTTAAACAGAGTTTTTGTTTTCTGGGGTTTGTTTGAGATGATTTTTATTTTAATTATACTATGGAGGTTGCTTCCATAAGCATTTAAATTATAATTTGTTATTATTTTTAATTGGAATGTGTGCTGGAATTTTGAAAAATAATTTTGTGAGTCTCTTGAATTATCATATGCCTTTTCTGTTTTAGACTTTGACTAGAGTGAAAAATCATTCATTGATTTATTGATAGCTCAATAAAAATTCCATTATTGGGAAAACTACCAAATAATTATGTATAAAAATTTATATATTATTGTTGGATTTCATTTGGTAGGATTTTGAAACAATTTTTTTTTATCTATAATTCATAGGGATCATGATTTGTACAATTTATTCTTATTTCTTTGAATACTTTCCATGGTTTGGATCATGGTAATCTTGGCCTTCTAGAATGAATACCAAATCATTAACTCTTCTTCGATTTTTGAAATAGTGTGGGTAAAGATGATATCTTGTTATGGTTGGTTGTTCATTGTTTGGTGAAATTCACCAGTAGAAGCTAAGAATGTTGGTGAACCCTATGATTCCAGACTGAGGCAGGAGGATCATGAACTCCAAGCAAGCCTCAGCAACTTGGTGAGGCCCTAAGCAACTTAGTGAAACCCTGTCAAAAAAATATAAAATAAAAAGGACTGGGGATGTGGCTCAGTGGTTAAACACCCCTGAGTTCAATCTCCTGTACCAAGAAAAAAAAAATCACTAGTGGAGTCATCTAGCACAAAACTTTCCTTTTGAGAGATTTATAAATTATAAATTTAATTTTAAAATATGTTTATATGTATATAGATATATATGTATATATATATTTAAGTTCTATATTGTTAAATGAGTTTTGCTAAAATTTTAATTTATTTATCTCATTTAAACCATTAAATTATCATATTATCCCATTATTACTCTTTTAAAGAATCCATAAAGTTTTCTAGTAATATTATGTCATGAATTTCAGAATTGAGAATTTGCATGCTTTTTCTTTGCTGATTACATTGGTTATAGTGTCCCTTTGCTGATTACATTGGTTATAGTGTTAATAGTTTCCTTAAAGAACCAGATATCAACTATTATTTTATATTTTTAAATTAACAGATAAAATTGGTTTTATCTGTTAATGTACTTATTGTGTATAGCATGATTTTTTAGTGTATACATACACTATAATTGTACACTGATTAAATCTAGCTCATTAACAAATGTATTACTCCACAGTTATCAATTTTGTGGTGAAAACACTTAACATCCATGTCCTTAAACATTATTCAAGAGTACAGCATATTGTTATTAACTACAGTGACTATCTTATACAATAGGACTCTTGACCTTGTTAGTTTTGCAATTTCAGGTCTTAAGTTTGAGTCTTTAAATGTGATTTACTATAACCACAGAACAAAGGATACATGTTTGACAAAGTTTAATGTCCTATCACGATAAAATTTTCAGCAAATTAAGCATAGAGGGAATATTCCTCAACACAATAAAGGTCATAAGAACAAATCCCTACCTAACATATTGATTGTTAGTTTCTGTCACTGCAACACAATGTATGAGACAATTAACTTATACTAGAAAAAGGCTTATTTTGGTTCACAGTTTTAAAGTTTCCGATCCATGATCAATTGGCCTTGGTCTTAGGATCTGTGGGAAGGCAGCACATCATGGCAGGAGCATATGGTAAAGCAAACACACTTGTACCATGAGCCAGGGTGTAAAATGGCGTGATGAGGGTCCTGGTTTCCATAATTCCCTTCAGGACACAGCCCCAATGATCTAAAGCCCTCCCTCTATGTCCTATCTCTTTAAAGTTTTACTGCTTCCCAAGAACACCACCTGCAGAATCAAGTCTGTAACAGAAGAAACTTTAATTATATTCAACACCAAAATAAAGCACTATTCAGTGGTGAAAAGTTAATGTCTTATCCTCTAAAATGAGAAACAAAGCGAGGAAATTCTCACTAATTCTCTTCTACATAGTACTGTACTCCTGGTCAAAGCAATTAGTCAAGAAAAAGAAATAAAAGGTATCCAAATAGGAAGGGGAAAAAGTGAAATGATCTGTTTGCTGATGACATCATCTTATATATAGAAAACCCTAAAGAGTCTGACTAAAACCTGTTAGGATTGATAAATTATTTGAAGTCACAGGATACAAATTCAATTTACAGAATCCAGTAGCTTTTCTATCATACACCAGCAAATAAACTATCTGAAAAAGAAATTAAGAAATTTGTAACACCATACAAAGTACTTTGTTATAAACTTAACCAAGGAATAAACCAGCTGAAAATTGACTAAAGACTTAAAAATAAGTCTTTGATTTGTGTTTACAGTGTTTCACTCTTTTTTTTAAATTCAGCATATTAAAATAACTTGTAATTAGTTTACTTGTATAATTCACATTTATTTTAATTATTGATAACTTTATTAAAATCCACCCACTTAGTACCTGTTTTTTTATTGTTCCTTATGATCTTTCATTTTTCTTCATTTTCTGTAGGCCTAAGTGAAAAGAATCAGGGTGGTGTTGTTCTTTACATAGTAGTTAAAATCCCACCCTTGCCTCAGGAACAATTTTTTGTCCTTAGTCTTCCAAATATTTTTTGTAAAGTTTATTTAAGGTATACAATGAAACCTTACAGAATGAAAAACTGCCCCCAGGGTGGCCTCCAGACTCTTTTTCAGCTAAACCACTTCAGTTTCTCTTACTGTTGCTAACTATGTCAGTCTTTGGCAAGTAAATGCCTGCATTTCCATTGCTTGACTTAGATATTGGGCTAACTGACACTTTCTGATGGGCCCAAGATAATGACTTGAGTTTTTCTTCTTTTCATATTTTAATGATATTATCAAAATCTTTTAGCTCTTTCTCCTCCCTACATTTGTGTTTAATTTTTTTCACTTGTCAGTTTAAATCAACCCTCACAAAATATTCATAAAATGCACATTATCTTTTCAAATAGTTTTATGACCTTTAGCTAGAATATTTGGGCTTATGTGTATAATATTACATTTTGGATTCTAGTAAGTATATGGAACTAAGACTTAAATTTTTAATGTAAAATACCTTAATCTTCTGAAATTTTTTTATATCTACAAATGTAAAAGGAAAAACATGAAACACATCTAGATATAAGGTATGGGTGATGAGGAAATTCAACTCTACTGGCTACAATTTATATCATTATTGTTATTATTCATTTTAATTATTTTCAATTCAGTACATTTACTCCCCTGGTATATGAATGAATTAAAGGGAAGTCAAACTGACTATCTTTATATTCAGTGTTTTTTCCTCCTTCTGAAATAAACTTATTTAGTTAATTGCAGTTATGCTATTGTGTTTACAATTATGTGTCTCTAGTACATATAGAACATATTTTCTAAAGTAGAAGTCACATATCCAGGCACATCCTCCCCACACCATATTGAAAGTTGAACTCAAAGTACCACTGAGCTACCTATCCAGACCTTTATTTTATTTTATTTATTTTTAAAGGTTTCTCACTAAGTTGTCCAGGTTGGTTGTGAACTTGCAGTCCTCCTGCCTCAAACTCTCCAGTCACTGGGATTCCAGGCATACACCATAGACTCAGAGTAGGAGCTTTATTTCATCCTTTCCTATGGAGGAAAAGTAAGATGAGAACAAACACTTTCTTCATGAGCAGTACCTACTTTCTTTGCCAGGTATGACACAATCATTTAAGTGGCTTTATTCTTTGTCTTCTCATAACCTTGCCTATTGAGAGAGTACAGTGAACAATTTTGCCATTTATATTATACATTTTATTTAAGCACATATATAGTGCATATTGAATCCTGACAGTTTCTGAAGAAATAGGGCTCTGTGCCATGATAATTAACTTCAAAGTTTGGATGATATAGTACTAGTGATGAACTAATCCTATTTATAATGGAAACATAGAAAATAAAATTAGACTATTGTGTAAGTGTTTATATTGGCTCCTATTACTGCTCTCTGTGAGGTTCCAATAAATAATTGAATTTGATGGTTTTTAGTTTTATTATTAACATTTTTCTATTCGTAATTTCTTTGGAAGAAACTGGTTGCCATAGGCAAGAGTACTAGGTTTGGAGTCTGTAGGTGTGGATTATGTAGCCAACTTTGGTCTTTAATAATTATGTGACTTAAGGGATATATGAAATATATAATTAAGAAGTACAAAGAATGAACAGGAGTACATAATTATTTTATTTAAGTGATATTCTAGTAACAGCCTTCACTTATAATCTCCCAACCTTCCACTAAACACTACAGTGTTCAATATTCAGTCTCCTCATACCTAAAAGCACATGATTATAATCATTGGACATAATCTAGGAAAAAATTCCAAGTAATACAGAACTGATGAGATTATGTTGTATACAAATTGTGCCATTCTAAATGGAGCAAAACCATTCATCCTAGATAAAAAAAATAAATTACTTTACCTTTCTAAACTGTTTTCCAATTCAAAAATAAAAATGCATACAACATACAAACACAATCCTGGTGATATAGGTTAATCATTTGGACTATGCAGACATAAAGTTTTATTGCTACATTTCAATGTTGCTATTTCTATATTTAACCCAAAACTACTAATAATCAAAGCTGATAAGAATGGGGTATAGTGGGAATTTGGAGAGGGCACTAAAATTGAGATATTGCATTTTAGTTGACTGTTTATGCAAAGTGTCATTGAGAGTATGAAAATAGCTATAGAAAAGTAAAAAGAGGGGTTGATAGTATTTCCTTATATTCTAATTATTAGGAAATTTTCACTTAAAAATAAATTAGTTTTTAAAAGAAATTTGGAAGATGGATACAAAATGTTATATGCATATGTGAAATTGTCAGAATTAAATCCTTTATTTTTTACAGTTAATATATACCAATAATTATAATAAAAACTTCACCATAAATAAATGATAAATCTTTGAGGAGATAAGTAAGTTTAATCTGATTTAAACATTGCATAATATATACATTTATTCAATAGTCTATGGTACCCTTTTAATATGATACAACTTCCACATTTTAGGGTATCAGTTAAAAGTGAAAAATAAGTAAAAATTAAAAAAAAATAAAAGCAAACTAGAACTGGAAATTGATTAATTTATTCAACAAACAGTATTTCTTTTGGAAAAGGGGCAGGAACCATAGAAACTGAGAGAAAGAGCATTAAACTAGATGAAAATATGTGTCCTCTTGTGTTGGGACTACTGACATGTTAACTAACTCAGGCTGACTCCTTACTCCCTGGCGAGTGAGCAAGATCAAGGCCTCAAAGGTGGTTTCAAAAGTTAATGACTATAAATCAGACCACTGTCAGGGATTGGTTAACAACAGTTCCTCGAACATGATCAGCTCCTGTTTGCCATATAGTCCTATGGGCCTCTCACCTGCATGTTAAGCTGATTGGTTCCCACCTAGCCCGCACCCTACATAAAAGCTGTGTGATTTCCTCAATAAACGAGATTCCTGCTGTGCCTCGTGCGCCCATAGACCTCCTGGCTGTGGTGTGTTTCCTTTGCCACTGACACTCATCATCCTGCTCGGCCCCGTATTCTCCTCAGGTGGGTCCTGAGGAGGTACATCGGACCTTGTTGCTCTACAGGGAGCAACAACTGGTGCCCCGTGTGAGGAACACGAAGTCACTGACAGGCCAATCAGACTCCAGGTGAGTGTACTCCCATAAAATATGGGGGACAGTTCAATTCCAAATCTGAGCCCTCCCCTGACTCCCTTAGGATTCTCCTTAGAAGTAGAGGATAGGAACTCTCAGATAGCCAGGCGTTTCAGACCTGGAAGGCCCTCACTAAGGCAGCCCCTTGGCTGCTTGAAGCAAACTTGTTTGACGGTCCACATGGGATCGTGTAGAACAACTTGTTAGGAAGAGGGAAATCAGTTTAGGGGAGGGTCCCCCATTGGGATACTGCCCTACATTATCTGCCCTTAAGGCCTGCTTCTCTCCAGGACCTCCCAAAGGGGGCTCCAAGGTTCCCCCCAAAGAGCCGCTGCCTCCGGATGGTGGGAAATCTTCCCAGCAGCCATTTTATGATACTGGGCAAGAACTCACAGACTCTAACCTCCCCCCTCCCTGTATGGCCTTCCCGGTAAATGCTAAAATGTTAGTTTGGGAAGGAATGACTACCGATCACAAATTGGCCTGTGCAGGGATGAAAGATTGCTCCATGGGAAGGTGGATTGTGGCTACCAAAGATATTGGCACACAGCTTCTGCAAGCGAGCGGGCAGATGGAAAGGGATTCCTTATCTTCAAGTCTCTTCTTTCTTGTACTTCTATGCTCTTCCTGCAAACTCGAACTCCTCCTTTTCCCCCTCTTAATCCCTCCTCCTCCTCCAACTTCAACTCAGCTGTTTCTGCTTCCATTCCCCAGCCCAGCCCACCTAGTCCTCCTGCCACGAGGTCCCACATGTGCCTGTGTGGAGGGAGTAACCAGCCCAACCATCAGTGGCATGTTCTAGTAAGGAGTATGATATAGTAGCCCCATTCCCCACAAGTAGTGGGAGATAATTGTTTCACAATTTTCTGTGTCCAAACCTGAATTGAACCAGGAAAAAGGGTTAAAATGCCCTAGGCACAAAGTTTCTGCTAAAACCTGTCAGCTACTTCCAGATCTCAGTCAAGGCTTACATTGAAATGTAAATAGAGAAAACCTGAAGGCACAGTAGGAGACCAGTCTCAAACCCAAGGGAAAAAAAAAAGAGCAAAAAGAGTCTTACCTGAACTCCAGCAAAAGTAAATTTTATGGTGCTTTACTAAAGTAATTAACGGCCATATCATTTTTCCAGGATTCTTGTTTGTTTTGAATTCTATATTTTTTTGAGCTCATGATTTTTTTTGATCAGTTCTATTTTTTTATTCAACTAGAGTTTTTGAACATCTGTTACATTGCAATGGACATTCACCTATAAAGTTACAAAGCCTTTGATTTTGTGTTATTTGTATGTAGTGCTGTCTAATGTCATGTTTTTTCTGTATCAAAATTGAGCGCTCCTAAAATTAAAATTTAAAAATGGATCCAAATATTTTTTAATTCACATGATTTAAAAAGGTTCAATTTAAATTGGGTAAACTAATAGAAGTAAAATGTCTTTAAAATTAACTAACTCACAAGTCTCTAGGTGGTCAAACTAATAAAACATTGATGTTTATAAAATGTCTAACATCAATTTTTCTAGGACTCAAATGTGTTTGTTAGAGACATCTGATTAATTTATAAAGTTATTCCATGGAGTAACATACTTAAAAACATTATTCTTTGTATATTAAATGTGTTCGTATTTTCCAGGTATACAAGCCTTTAAAGCAGAATATTTATCAAGCTGCTAGTCTCCAAATTAAACTTGTCTGTAATGGTAAACCTATCATTTAATATTCTATATAGGACCTGTCATCAATAGAGTATATGTAAAATTTGTTAAATGTATTTCTAAAAGTTATTGAGAGACTGATTTGTGTAAAGGTTAAGCATGAAAGCATTTTACCACTTTGCCACACAAAAGGAATGTCAAATTGTGTTAACTAATGTTCATATAGACTCAGGAGTCAATATATGTAAACTGCTTAAAATGACATTTAAGAAAGAGTGTAATGCGCAGTAGCAACAATGGGACAACAGTGACTAAGATTAGGGTCTCTGACCTCATGACTTTGGACAGTGGACTTCCTTGAGAGCTACACAGAGCTCCTAACACTGCACTTTGCAGCTCTACCATCTTAGATCTATAGGCTCAACTTGATTCCTTGGCTGCTGTCATCCTGCAAAATCGTTGTGGTTTGGATCTGCTAATGGTGTAGGAAGGAGGGCTTTGCCTGTTCCTTGGTGAAGAGTGCTGTTTCTATGCCAACTGCTCTGGCATTATACAAGATAAAATCAAATACCTACAAGAAGATCTGGAACGTCGAAGGAGCAAGCTCCACTCTAATTTCCTCTGGACTGGGTTACATGGGTGGCTCCCCTACCTCCTCCCACTTAAGTAACCTCTAATCACCATTATCCTTGTGTTCACCTTTGGGCCTTGCATAATCAATAAGCTTATCCATTTCCTGAAAATCCAGGCTAAGTCTGTGCAGCTCATGGTGGTCCGATAGCATTATACCGCCCTTCAAAATGATGATTGGGAGCCCTATAGGATCATGGATCACTTGTATCAGGACACTGGGGTCTAAGTGTCTCTCCCTTAAGCCCTGCTCCTCCTGAGGGGCCTGCCTGAAGTGCTAAGATGGTAGTCAAAGACGGGTAAGATCTCCTGCTCCTCCTAAGGGGCCCGCCTGATGTGCTAAGGTGGTAGTCAATGATGGGTAAGATCCTCAGAGGAGGACAACCTAAGACAGGCACACCTTTGAGTAAGGCGGACCCCCAAACTGCTAGGGTGATGTTACATGACGGGTAAGACCCTCCCAGGGGAAACCTAAGACAGACACACCCTTAATATAAAACAAAAAAGGGGGATATGTTGGGACTAATGACATGTTAACTAACTCAGGCTGACTCCTTACTCCCTGGCGAGTGAGCAAGATCAAGGCCTCAAAGACGGTTTCAAAAATTAATGATGATAAATCGGACCACCATCAGGGATTGGTTAACAACATGCTTGCCATATCGTCCTATGGGACTGTCACCTGCGTGAACCCCCCATGCCTTGCTGACCTTTAAGCTGATTGATTCCTGCCTAACCCCCACCCTACATAAAAGTTCTGTGATTTCCTCAATAAACTAGATTCCTTCTGTGCCTCGTATGCTGATAGACCTCCTGACTCTAGTGTGTTTCCTTTGCCGCCGACACTCATCATCCTGCTTGGTCCCATATTCTCCTCAGGCGGGCCCTGAGGAGGTACATCAGACCTTGTTGCCCAACAGGGAGCAACATTATTGGATCATTTTAGAAGAAATAGAAGGTAGTGCAGTTACTAATAAACTTATATACAAAAAATAAATAATCATAGGTGTCATTAAATACTATTTAAAAATAATATAATTGAATGTGAAAGTAATTAGAGATGGTAAGTGAGTACTTTGTATAATATGATCCAAGAAAGAAACAGAAAACATAAAGCTCAGATATAAGCAACAAGAAAGAAATTCCAGGCAAAGAAAGTTGGTAGTAATTAAATAATGCACTAAAGTGAATGATGCTGAAAAAAATTTAGAAGAGTCTTGTCAGAGATAAATGAAAAATAATAAATGTCCCATATAGGAAAATTATTTTTAAGAAAAAATTGTAAAATCTCAACCTTTTCATTTTATCTTGAGGACTTTGGATAAAAAAATGAAAGATGTTTTTTCAAGATTGGGAAATAATAATTAGATACCCTGTACTTTTTACATCAATATAAAAACAGCATTAAATCCCCTTATCCATCAGCATCCCTGGACTTGTTATCTTGTTCACTATTTATTTATTCTTTGACTACCTATTTTGCACACCTTACTTGAATGCTGTTCTCCAGATTCTGTGGAAGGTGTAGGCAATGAGCAAAAATAGAAGAGTACCTGCTTTCACAGATATTAGATTTTAGTAGAGGAGATTTGCCATTAATTACATAAGAAAGCAAGCACATTCACAAATTTGAATTAAATGACCCAGTAAAAGAAAAAGTTTCTATAGGTTTTATTTTTTTAGAAAAGGAAAATGAATTAATCTATCATGGGTAGGAGAGATAGACACAATAATTTCTCTCTGAATAGCTGAATCATGAACTCTTAAGTAGTATAGAATGTGAGGAAAATTTAATGCAAATGAGCAAGCAGATAAAAAAATTAACTTACAGGACTGGGGTTATGGCTCAGTGGTAGAGTACTTGACTAGCACACGTGAGGCCCTGGGTTCAATCCTCAGCACCACATAAAAATAAAATAGAGTTATTAAAAAAAAGTTAACTTACTACAAAGGAATGAGATAAAAATCTACTGAAAGAAAGAAAATCATGCTAATTGAAGGAGGGAATTGTGGGTAGAATGGGAATTTAGGGCCAAGTAGGACCTAGTGCAGTCAATGGCGGATCTGCATGTCAGGTTAAGTTACTTTGGTTTTATACCAAGAAAAACATGAAGGCAATAATAGATATTAGGCCGATGGAGTCACATGATTATATTTCCTTTTTTTTAAAAACAAATTCTAGTTATTACATGCCCAATGGAGAGAGTCAAATGGTTAGGCATCACTATAATGGTCCAAGTGAGACATAAGGATGGCTTACAAAGGTTTGGTGAAGGTATACATGAAATTTGGAATATCTGAATGAGATTC
The DNA here is from genome assembly GCF_902686445.1 of Sciurus carolinensis. Taxonomy (NCBI): domain Eukaryota; kingdom Metazoa; phylum Chordata; class Mammalia; order Rodentia; family Sciuridae; genus Sciurus; species Sciurus carolinensis. The sequence continues at coordinate 56,738,139 of NC_062217.1, read as the reverse complement.
ATGAAGAAAATTTTATGGGGCCTTGCTGTAGCTTGGATTTGGGAACTACACAAGTACAAGGAGTAAAGAAAATTTTCACAGTGTCGGGCTTGAAAATTTGGATGGATATTGGTATCATTTTATGAAAAAGAATACCACAGAAAAGAATATTAGTACGTTGTGTGTGTGTGTGTGTGTGTGAGAGCGAGAGAGAGAGAGAGAGTTTGTGTATATAAAATTACTTTAACTGGAATATGTTGAATATAATGTTATTTGACATGCCCAATAGGAAATACTTGACTCTGGAGCTCATATCTGTGTTGGAGTCATAAATTTGGCAATAATCATCACATAGATATATACAGAAATTATAACTGTGTATGAAAGGGATTGTGTTGGCCATGAAAGCATAATACAAGGACAGACCACTGAAGTACCACACATAACCAAATAATAAAGAAGGAGTTACAAACTGGGCATGGGTAGAACTGGCAGATAGCTATAAGAAAATCCAGGTGAGGGACTAGTCCCAAAGGACCCCAACAGAAGACAGATTTTAATAAGAAATTTTAGGATGCAACTCAAATGAGTATTAAAACATGGAGATGGTATCATATCATGTTGATCAGTGTTAATATAAGAAAATTTGTTTCAGTGGGATGTCAACAGTATACATAATATTATCTAGCTTTAGTTAACAACGGATGCAAGAAGGCAATGGATAAGGTATCACAATATTAAGAGAAAATTATGAAAATGAGAAAAAAATAATTACCAAATAAAATTTATTTAAAACGAGTGTGAGTGTGAGATAAATTTAAAAAAAGCATACAAAACTCAGATTTGTGTTTCAGATTTCATTTCAGGAATTATACTATATCAAAAGAGAATGTACTATATCAAAAACGAGTAAGATATGTAATTAGTAGACAAAATGGTGTGATACATTATGAAGTCTAGCAGAGTAAAGGAGAACACTTATTGGAATGGGAGAAAGGGAAACACTTGCACACTGTTTGTGGAAATGTAAATTGGCACAACCATTACTGAAAACAATATGGAGGATCTGAAAAAAGTTAAAAATAGAACTACTATATGATCCAGAAATTCCACTTCTGGGTATACATCCAAAGAAACTTGAATCAGCATGTCAAAGAGATACTGCACTCTTATGTTCATGTAGAATTTATTATTTATAACATCCCAAACACACAAATATACAAGAATGATATTCAAGCTTAAAAAAGAAAGAAATCCTGCTATTTGAGATATCATAGATGAAACTGGGAGCATTATACTAAGTGAAATTTTCCAGAAAGAAAGGTAAATTGTGAAAGTTCTAACTTATACTTGAAATATAGAAAACCTGAAACTCATAGAAAAAGAAAATAGAATAGTGGTTGCCAGGGGATAGATCTGGGAAGGAGGAGATGAATAGGGAGATGTCGGTTGAAGAGTACTCTCAACTCTATGAAGGATTAATTATGGGTTTCTAATGTACGACTTGCTGACTGTAGTTAGGAGTACTTTTGTGTATACTTAAATTTTGCTAAGAAAGTAGATATTAAGTGTTCTCAATATCCCCACACAAAAATTCCATATAAGATGATGGTCATGTTGAATAATTTGTGGTAATCACTTCACATGTATCAAATCATCACATTATATACCTAAATTTGATATGGTTTTGTCAATTGTACTTCAATAACTTCAGGAAAATCTAATGAAACAGATTCTAAGAAAAAGATTAATAAAATATTAGGATCCCCTGCTCCTAGAAAATTGAAAACCATGCTACAGATGTAGCTCAGTAGTAGAAAATGCACGTAGTATGCATAAGGCCCTAGATTCAACCCCTATTACTACAGGGGCGATAAGGAAGAAAACCCATATTTTAAAAATATATTTATTGGTTCTTTTACTTATACATGAGAGCAGAATCAATTTTGATATAATTATGCAAGCTCGGAATATCTCTTAATCTAGTTAGGAATCCATTCTTATGCTTATACATAATGGTGGGATTTCCTGTGATTTTTTTCATATATGTACATGGGAAAATTGTGTCAGATTCATTCATTTGCCTTTTCTTTTCCTGTCCCCACTCCCTTCTCTCCATTTCCCATTGTCTAATCTACTGCATTTCTATTCTTCCTTTGATCTCCCCTTCCTTATTGTGGGTTAGCTTCCAGATATCAGAGAAAACATTCAACCTTTGTTTTTCTGGGAGAACTGACTTACTTCACTTAGCATGATAGTCTCCAGATCCAAGTCATTTTTCCTTATGGCTAACTAATACCCCATTGTGTATGCATGTATATATACATAGTATATATATATAATATATATATATTATATATATATATATAATATATATATATGACTTTATCCATTCATCTGTTGAAGGGCATCTAGGTTGGTTTCATAGCTTGTGAATTTAGCTGCAATAAACATTGATGTGACTGTATCACTGTACTATGTTGACTTTAAATCCTTTGGATATATACTGGGTAACTGAGTCAAATGATAGTTCTTTTCCAAGTTTTCTCAGGAATCTCCATACTGCTTTCCAAAGTGGTTGCACCAATTTTCAGTCTCACTAGCAATGTTTGAGTACACCTTTTTCCCCACATCCTCACCAATATTGTCACTTGTATTCTTGATAGTTGCCATTTTGATTGGAGTGAAATGAAACCTCATTGTACTTTTAATTTTCATTTCTCTAACAGATAAAGAAGTTGATCATTTATATATCTATATCTATATATTTATATACACAGATGGTATTTCTTCTGTGATGTGTCTGTTCAATTCATTTGCTAATTAGAAAGGGTTATTTGGGGATTTTTTTTAAAGTTAAGTTTTTCTGATTTCTTTGTATTTCCCAGAAATTTATGCTCTATACTCTATCTGAGGTCCAGGTGGCAAAGATTTTCTCCCATTCTATGTTTTCAAGTTCTTCATTGTTCCCTTTGCTATGAAGAACCTTTTTAGTTTGAAGCCATCCCATTTGGTGTCAGATTAAAAGACCTGTATTTGAAGAATTGAGTAAACATGTGCGGGCGCGCACACACACACACAAACACACACATGAAGCAAAATAGAAAACTGCCGAAAAGCCATGTCTAAAATATCATATAAACTAGAAATAGCCCTGCTTTGAAAAATTCATTGAATGTAAGAAGGAGAATATATTTGACCTTTTTTTTTTTGGAAAACAAATGGGATACATGTTTCTCTGTTTGTACATGGAGTAAGATATACCATTTCTGTAATCATAAATTTACATAGGGTAATGTTTGATTAATTCTGCTATTTTTTCCTCCCCCCCACCCCTCCCACCCCTCTTTTCCCTCTATACAGTCCTTTCTTCCTCCATTCTTGCCCCCCTCCCACCCCCCATTATGTGTCATCATACGCTTATCAGTGAGATCATTCACCCTTTGGTTTTTTGAGATTGGCTTATCTAACTTAGCATGATATTCTCCAATTTCATCCATTTGCCTGCAAGTGCCATAATTTTATCATTTTTATGACTGAGCAATATTCCATTGTGTGTGTATATATATATATATATATATATATATATATATATATATATATATACACATACCATGGTTTCTTTATCCATTCATCAATTGAAGGACATCTAGGATGGTTCCACAATCTGGCTATTGTGCACTGAGCAGCTATGAACATTGATGTGGCTGTATCTATGTAGTATGCTGATTTTAAATTCTTTGGGTATAGGCCGAGGAGTGGGATAGCTCGGTCAAATGGTGGTTCCATTCCAAGCTTTCTGAGGAATCTCCATACTGCTTTCCAGAGTGGCTGCACTAATTTGCAACCCTACCAGCAATGTATGAGTGTACCTTTTTCCCCACATCCTCGCCAACAACTATTGTTGCTTGTGTTCTTGATAATAGCCATTCTAATTGAGGTGAGATGGAATCTTAAGGTAGTTTTGATTTGCATTTCTCTTATTACTAGAGATGTTGAACATTTTTTCATATATCTGTTGATTGCTTGTAGATCTTTTTCTGTGAAGTATCTGTTCATTTCCTTAGCGCATTTGTTGATTGGATTTTTTGTATTCTTGGTGTAGAGTTTTTTGAGTTCTTTATATATTCTGGAGATTAGTGCTCTACCTGAAGTATGAGTGGCAAAGATTTTCTCCCACTCAGTAGACTCTCTCTTCACATTACTGATAAGTTTCCTTTGCTGAGAGAAAGCTTTTTAGTTTGAATCTATCCCAGTTGTTGATTCTTGCTTTTATTTCTTGTGCTATGGCAGTCCTGTTAAGGAAATCGGATCCTAAGCCGACATGTTGAAGATTTGGACCTACTTTTTCTTCTATAAGATGCAGGGTCTCTGGTCTGATTCTGAGGTCCTTGATCCATTTGAGCTCCTTTTGTGCAGGGTGAGAGATAGGGGAATAATTTTATTCTGTTGCATATGGATTTCCAGTTTTCCCAGCACCATTTGTTGAAGAGGCTACCTTTTCTCCATTGCATTTTTTTGGCATCTTTGTCTAGTATGAGAAAATTGTATTTATTTGGGTTTGTGTCTATGTCCTCTATTCTGTACCATTGATCTACCAGTCTATTTTGGTACCAATATCATGCCATTTTTGTTACTATTGCTTTGTAGTAGAGTTGAAGATCTGGTATTGCGATACCCCCTGCTTTGCTCTTCCTGCTAAGGATTGCTTTAGCTATTCTGGGTTTCTTATTCTTCCAGATGAATTTCAAAATTGCTTGCTTTATTTCTGTAAGGTACATCATTGGGATTTTAATTGGAATTGCATTGAATCTGTATAGCACTTTTGGTAGTATGGCCATTTTGACAATATTAATTCTGCCTATCCAAGAACATGGGAGATCTTTCCATCTTCTAAGGTTTTCTTCAATTTCTTTCTTCAGTGTTCTGCAGTTCTCATTGTAGAGGTCTTTCACCTCTTTTGTGAGATTGATTCCCAAGTATTTTATTCTTTTTGAGGCTGTTGTGAGTGGGGTAGTTTTCCTAACTTCTCTTTCTGAAGATTCATCCCTTATGTATAAAAATGCATTGATTTATGAGCATTGATCTTATATCCTGCTACTTTACTGAATTCACTTATGAGTTCTAAAAGTTTTCTGGTGGAAATATCCTGTTCCTCTAAATATTTAATCATGTCATCAGAGAACAGGGATAGTTTGAGTTCTTCTTTTCGTATTCGTATCCCTTTAATTTCTTTGGTTTGTCTAATTCCTCTGGCTAGAGTTTCAAGGACAATGTTGAATAGAAGTGGTGAAAGAGGGCATCACTGCCTTGTTCCAGGTTTTAGGGGGAATGCTTTCAGTTTTTCACCATTTAGAATGATTTTGGCCATGGGCTTAGCATAGATGGCCTTTACAATGTTCAGGAATGTTCCCACTATCCCTATTTTTTCTAGTGTTTTGAGCATGAAAGGGATACTGCATTTTATCAAATGCTTTTTCTGCATCTATTGAAATAATCATGTGATTCTTAACTTAAGTCTGTTGATATGGTGAATGACATTTATTGATTTCCTGATGTTGAACCAACCTTGCATCCCTGGGATAAAACCCACTTGTTCATGGTGCACTATATTTTCAATAATATATTTTTGTATGCGATTTGCTAAAATTTTGTTGAGAATTTTTGCATCGATGATCATTAAGGATATTGGTCTGAAATTTTCTTTCCTTGATGTGTCTCTGACTGGTTTAGGTATTAGGATGATATTGGCTTCATAGAATGAATTTGGGAGGGTTCCCTCCTCTTCTATTTCATGGAATACTTTGAGGAGTATTGGAATGAGCTCTCCTTTAAAGGTTTTGTAGAACTCAGATGAGAACCCTTTGGTCCTGGATTTTCCTTGTTGGTAGGCTTTTGATGACTTCTTCAATTTCATTGCTTGAAATTGATTTATTTAAGTTGTGTATGTCCTCCTGGTTCAGATTAGGTAATTCATATGTCTCTAGAAACTTGTTGATTTCTTCGAGGTTTTCTGTTTTGGTGCAGTATAGATTTTCAAAATAGCTTCTAATTATGTTTTGTATTTCACTCGTGTCTGTAGTGATATTTCCTTGTACATTCTGAATTTTAGTAATTTGAGTTTTCTCTCTCTTTCTCTTTGTTAGTGTGGCTAAGGGTTTATCAATTTTGTTTATTTTTTCAAAGAACCAACTCCTTATTTTGTTAATTTTTTCGATTGTTCTTTTGTTTCAATTTTGTTGATTTCAGCTCTGATTTTAACTATTTCCTGTCTACTATTACTTTTGGTGTTGCTCTGTTCTTCTTTTTCCAGGGCTTTGAGCTGTAGTGTTAAGTCGTTTATTTGTTTATTTTTTCTTCTTTTGTTGAATTCGCTCCATGAAATAAATCTTCCTCTAAGTTCTGCTTTCATAGTGTCCCAGAGATTTTGATATGATATGTCTTTGTTCTCGTTTACTTCTAAGAATTTTTTTATTTCCCTTCTGATCTTCTGTTATCCATTCATCATATAATAGTGTATTATTTAATCTCCAGGTGTTGGAGAAGTTTCTGTTTTTTATTCTGTCATTTATTTGTAATTTCAATCCATTATCATCTGATAGAATACAAGATAGTATCTCTATCTTCTTGTATTTGCTAACAGTAGCTTTGTGGCATAAAATATGGTCTATTTTAGAGAATGATCCATGTGCTGTTGAGAAGAAAGTGTATTCACTCATTGTTGAATGGTATATTCTATATATGTTCGTTCAGTCTAAATTATTGATTGTGTTATTGAGATCTATGTTTTCTTTATTCAGTTTTTCTTTGGAAGATCTATCCAGTGGTGAGAGAGGTGTGTTAAAATTGCCTAGTATTATTGTGTTGTGGTCTATTTGATTTCTGGAATTGAGAAGGATTTGTTTGACGTACATGGATGAGCCAATGTTCAGGGCATAGATATTTATGATTGTTATGTCTTGCTGATTTATGCTTCCCTTAAGCAGTTTGTAATGTCCTTCTTTATCCGTTCTGACTAGTTTTGGCTTGAAGTCCACATTATCTGAAATGAGGATGGATAATCCAGCTTTGTTGCTGTGTTCGTGTGCATGGTATGTTTTTTCCCATCCTTTCACCTTTAGTTGGTGGGTATCTTTTTCTAGAGATGAGTCTCTTGCAGGCAGCATATTGTTGGATTTTTCTTTTTAATCCAATCTGCCAGTCTATGTCTTTTGGTTGATGAGTTCAGGCCATTAACATTCAGGGTTATTATTGTGATATGATTTGTATTTCCAGTCATTTGACTCATTTTTGTTTTTTGACATGATTTGTTTTCTCCTTTATTTGGTATTCCTTTAAGCTTGTTCCTCCTGTTGCTGATTTGCATAATTATTTTTCATCTCTTCCTCATGGAATATTTTGCTGAGAATGTTCTGTAATGCCGGCTCTCTTTTTGTAAATTCTTTTAGCTTTTGTTTATCATGGAAGGATCTTATTTCATCGTCAAAACTGAAAGTAAGTTTTGCTGGTATAAGATTCTTGGTTGGCATCCTTTTTTTTTCAGGGCTTGAAAATGTTGTTCCAGGCTCTTCTAGCTTTTAGGGTCTATATTGAAAAATCTGCTGATATTCTTATTGGTTTCCCCCTGAATATAATTTGAGTCTTTTCTCTCGCGGCCTTTGAAATTCTGTCTTTATTTTGTATGTTAGGTATTTTCATAATAATGTGCCTTGGTGTGGGTCTGTTGTAATTTTGTGTATTTGGAGTCCCATAAGCCTCTTGTACCTCGTTTTCCATTTCATTTTTCAGATTGGGAAATTTTCTGATATTATTTCATTGAATAGATTGCTCATTCCTTTGGTTTGTTTCTCTACGCCCTCCTCAATCCCAATAATTCTTAAATTTGGCCTTTTCATGATATCCCATAATTCTTGTAGATTCTGTTCATGATTTCTTACCATCTTCTCTGTTTGGTCAATTTTGTTTTCAAGATTAAATATTTTGTCTCCAATGTCTGAGGTTCTGTCTTCCAGGTGTTCTATCCTATTGGTTATGCTTTCTATGGAGATTTTAACTTGGTTTATTGTTTCCTTCATTTCAAGGATTTCTGTTTGTTTGTTTGTTTGTTTTTTTCAGTAACTCTTACTCTTTATAGAAATGATCTTTTGCTTCCTGTATTTGCTCTTTTAACTGTTGATTGGTCCAATCATTTAATGCCTGCATTTGCTCTTTCATCTCATCCTTCAATGCCTGCATTTGCTCTTTCATCTCCTTGTTTGCTTCTCTGATTGTTTTAATTATGTACATTCTGAACTCCCTTTCTGACATTTCTTCTGCACTGCTGTCATTGGGTTTTATTGATATAGTATCTTCCCTTGTTTTCTCATATTGGTCAGATATGTGGGACTCTGAAATATTGCAGATTTCCTCTATTGGCTTATAGTGTCCAGGTAGATTTCCAGTATATCACCTCTCACCCTTCAGTAGCCTGATGTTGTGGAGGAACTTGATAATGCAGTGCTTTCGAAGAAAGCTGTCCCTAGCCTGCTACTTTGTCCAGGTCTGGGGGCTGGTTCTGCATGGAAATCCTCTCACTGTGCGGGCCTGCTCGAGAAGCTGGCTGTAGACATGGCCTGCCGCTGCCAGAGGGAGCCAGGCTGCTCCAGGAAAGCCTTTTGCTGTCCTGCCTTGGTTCCAGAAGTCGCCTGCGGGTTGGGCCCACTGCAGGGTCCGGGGCTTGGGGTTGGCTTTGTGCGGAAAATTTCTCACTGGGTGGGCCTGCTCGAGAAACTGACTGTGGATTGTGCCTGCCACCGGAGGGAGCAGGGGTGCTTGGGGAAGAGTCTAGCTGCCCTGCCCTGCTTCAAGAAGCTACCCACTGTCCGGGCCTGCCGCCTGGGCAGAACTTCACCCGGTGGGAGAGACTCACCCCACAGCTCTATGTTGGTACGAGTCTCTCAATACCTCCCCTTCTTGAATCCTGTGTCCTGGAGCAACAGGAGATGCAATCACCCTCTAGTCTGCCATCTTGGATCCTCTCCTACATTTGACCTTTACACCAAAAATATCACCACTTTAATGTCCAAGAAGTCATGACTTTGGAACCAGAAAGAAAATATTGTAATCATAAGTCAGTTCCTTTGAGTTTGCAGGACAGTATAGTTACATAATAATAGAAATCTATTAATGTTTCATTTAATATCTACCTATAAACAAACCATAAAGTTTGTAAAAGTAAATAATACTAACTTATACATCTAGAAAGATAAAACAGAAACAAAGTAAAAGAATAATAAAGTTATAAATGTGTGAGGAAAGTGTAAAGGAACTAAGTATTCAAATGACCCGGGGGAAAGAGGACTAATAAATGCTGGTGACATTTATTGGAATGAAAGTGACAGGTTTAAATATAATATCAAGTTTGCAAATCTAAACAGAACAAAAAAATTGGAAGGTTTTCTTACATATCACAATCTCTCTCTTCCCAAATGTGATATGTGTGTGTGTGTGTGTTTGTGTAAACACACACATATATTTATATGTGTATATATATTTACAAGTGTATATTGATACTGGGGTTTGAACCCTGGGTGCTTAACCACTGAGCCACATCCCAGCTCATTTTTATATTTTATTAGAGAGAGGGTCTCGCTGAGTTGCTAAGTGCCTCGGTAAATTGTTGAGACTGGCTTTGAACTTGAGATTCTCCTGCCTCAGCCTCCAAAGCCGTTGGGATTACATGCCAGGTGTGCACCACCACACCTGGCTGTTCAAATGTACTTTTGTTCTAGAAGACTGTACTTTTCAAAATGATAAGATTTAAGAAAAATAAAAACCATCAGTAATCTAAATCATGTAACTTGCTAACGCAAGCACTAAAAACAGCGATCGTTTGTCTTGGAAAATAACAGAGTCCAGACTGCAGGCTTCCTTGTGGTGTATTCAAAATGCACAAAACAATAGATCAGCAATGTATCTTTCATGGTGGGGTTCATCAAGACAGAAGTGGAGTTTTGGACAAAAGAAGCAGAATCTTCAAGGATTTGAGGAAGCTTGGAGATGTCTAAATATTCTTATTAAAATAGAACTAAAAGGAGTTTGTTGCCTTTGTAGAAAAGAACAAAGCACATTTCTTCCCTTGGAATTATAATTCTAGCCCTCCTGTGCTGCTTTGCTTCTCCTAGGAAAATAAAATAGAGTATTAACAAGTTCCACATTAATATTAACATTATTACCCTAGGCTCTTATAAGATATGGAAAATGATAAACCCCAAATAGTGTGACCTGGGAAAAGGGAATGAGGAAGAAGGTCAAACAATGATAACATTGATCCTTTCCCAATACATCCTTTCCCAGTGACAGGATGTAAGGAAGCAAACATCACCCAGTGCAAGACAATCCCATAGAAGGAGGTATCCATCAAACCTAAAATGGTGGTCTCTTCGAGGAAGCCAAAGCATTGATCTTTCTCCAAATAAATCCTTTTCCACTGACAGTACAATGGGACCCTGAAGGGAAAGATATAAGCACTGAGCACTGACCCCAGACCCTCCATTCTTCGTCAAGTAAAAATATTGCCCAGTAAAATCAAATTTCAAGTTCTGAAAAACCTGTTTCCTGAGTGCCCAAACTGACATGCTGTCAATAATTAAGTGTAGTATATATAAGCAAAGATTCTTCCTTTGGCCAGTGGCTCATTTTCCATCAGGAACGTGGGTCCACCAGATGCAAGACTCCACTGTTGAATAAAGGCTTCACTGATCTATGAAGTTTGTACCTGGCTCAGTCATTTAGTGCTAACAGTTCCAATATCATGTGAATCAATTAACATTGAGAAACACATGTTGCTGCAGAACAGATTGTAACAATATAGCCATCAACATTTTGAGAGGAGGCAGGAAAGAGATTTAGAGTAGTATATGTCACTTAAATTATCATGTATTTCATTAGAAGCCAACAGAGACGGATTATTTAAAATTGTAAGTCAATATATATAATTAATAAATATTGCTTAAAATAGCTCAAGAAAACAAAACTGTGAAGATGAATTAAGAATTGTTGTCTCTAAGCATTGTGAGTGAGTTACAGAATGCTCCAGTTAATCATTAGTGCTTTTATTTTTTTTATTAGGCATGATATATTATTTTGATTTAAAATCAATAAAAATAATAAAAACATGAACATTATTTCTTCTAATAGCAAAGAGTTAGAAAACCCTTAATGCTAAAGTCACTTTTCTCTTGGCCTACACTTGAACAAATTGGTTATTCTAAATATTCTAATTAAAATTTTACCATGAAGCAGAAGAGTGCATTGTATAGGAATCATTTGACCCAAACTCCTTTCTAGCTTGCTTTCATCCCCATCCCAAGAACTTGTAATGCAGCAGAGAAAACTCAGAACTTTTATCAGCCTGCAGGAAAAGTCTTGGTTTGCCCATCCTACCTTTTTTCCATGGAATTTTCAGCAAGGTACTTAGCATTTTTTTTTTAAAGCTCTTAGGTTTGATAATAATTAGTGTACTATATGTTATTAGGAATATAAAATTATATATATAAATGAAAATCACCCAGTTATAGTAAAGGTTCAATAAATGTTAATTAAAATGTTTAAATAATTTAAAAATATACTTCCATTTCAAAAAAAAATCTAAGAAAATTTGAAATTGCTATAGGACTCTTCTTAGAGTGCAAAGTCTTTCTCAGTAAATATTCTAATTCACACTTTCCCTGGGCAAATAGAGTCTTTAAGATAATTTAGCACCAGTTCCCTTAGAACTATTGCTGCTTTTTTACTTGCATTGTGCAGTCTATATACCTTATGTATTTCATGCTCTGCTCCAAAAAAAAACTAGGGTACTTTTCTCCTTCCAGTTTTATTCACTTTGAAGTAAACAAGTCAGTGCGCGTTAATGTGCCTCTTTAATAATGTTTTGTCAGTTTTTCACTGTTAACTCAATAAAGGGAGACTGAGTTTGGTCATAGAATTTTTTTTAATAGTATATATACTTCTAATTTCTAAATGTTTCCTTTTCATAACATTGGCCTTAGCTAGAGAAAAGGGCATGTATTTTGGGAGCATCATACTTCTTCCTGTCCCACAGTTAATGAGGCACATGAAGCATTGACTGGGGCTTGATCATGCATACAGAGCAGGCAGCCAAGAGGAGGCACATTCTTCTCTTGCAATGAAACCATCTGCAGCCAATCCCAGCAGGTTTTCCTTCAGGGCTGTAAGCAAAAGGCAAGAATACAGATTGTTTCTCATTCCACACCATTCTAGTGCAGCAAAGACAAAATGCAAGGGGGAAAACTTAAATAAACATGTACAGATGTCTTTTTCCAGGTTATTTTCCAAATTCTGACTTTGAGTTGTATAATTAAGGAGAAAAAAATCTCAGATGAAACTAAGTGCATTTTCATACATTAGAAAAACAGGGTCATGTGTGGAGAGATGCACATCTGTTGGGTCTTGATTTTAATCATTTATTTGATAGATATTTCTGGACAAACAGACTCAGCCATGACCAGATGTAGCATGTCTCCGTTAATAATCTGAGCTAATTGAGTCTCCCTTTTGCCATTTCCCAATTATCTATGGATCCATACTGAGAGGTTTTTTTTCCTTTTTTTTCCCCCACTACTAGACAGAGAAGCATAAACCAAGAGATCAGATAGTATAAAAATTATGATGATGTTATGATGTAACTGTAACTGGGAGTAGGAGTCAATTTTGTTTGTTTGTTTGTTTGCTTTTTCTGAGAGCAGCTTAACAGAAAACAATTCAATAAACTTTCCTTGGAAACTTTCACAGAGATTGTTGATAGCTTTTGAAAGTGTTTTTCCTTTTGATTAAAGGAAATGGAGGGGAGGGAAGGGAGGAAAATAGTAAATGGAATGTATTCACTGCTGGAATATAGATTTTCATTGCTCTGACTGAGTGCTTAGTAGAGATTTTCACCACATCTAATAATCATTTTCTCAGTAGGCTGTAAAAAATTAGGAGATTACGTTTCTCATAATCAAGGCTCTATTTATCAAGCACACTACTTAAGAATTTCATTGTTATTGATAACCAGCACATGCTATTCATTTATAAATCTTGCCAAAAATGATGCATTCTTGCTTAAGAGAGGAATTATTGCAAAGCAAATAACACAATGTTCTGGTTATCACCTGATTATAATCATTCAGCAGTGAAAGAAGTTACTATTGGTGATATCTTTGAAAAAATCTAACTGAAAATTTAATATGAACCCAGAGACAGAAAAGAGCAGTATCTTTTCTTCACATTAACTCCATCAAATCTAAACAGAACAAATCTCTGAAGGTCAAGCCTATTAGCTGGTAGGTTAGTGTTTCAAACAAGGGAAATATCAATGTACTTGAGAATTATGTACCAGTGTTATTGTTCAAAGAATGCTAGCGATTTTGAAAAGACAATGTTACGTCTGAATGATACACATAATGAATTTATTAATACTTGAACCATGTTCTTTCAACTGTGTGAAAAGTGAGTTTTTTCTTTATTCAAAAATGTTTTCTTTTTGGTGATCCTCTGCACATAGAGATCAATACTTATTTTAACTATATATGAATGATAAAAATAAAGAGATCCTCAACAGCAAATGAAATTGGCATCAAAAGTAGGTAAAATGCAATAAAAGGAGAAACAATAATGTATACAGTGCATTTTTATTTATCTTTTTCCGTGTCTATCTCTAGAACTGAAATGTAAGGTCTTTCGGGGCAGGAATATGTATGCCTTATTCATCTTTGAGTTTATAAATCCAATTACAGTGCCTGAAACATTGTGGTTGTTTTAAACATGGTTCAGCCCATAAGAAGAAGGAATCATTGGTAAATGTGGACAATAGTATCCTTAGTTCCCTATGTCATACTGGGGGAATGAACTGTACTTGCATATAAAGAGCACAGAATAACTACCCACCAATTCTGAATTCTTTCTCTAATCTAAATTTACATCTTCTTGAATGAAATATTTAACTTTAATTTGTTCCACAGAGATAAAATGAAAGAAGAAGATATTACCTGTACATTTAAAAAAAATAACAGAACTCCACTTGGAACAAGACAGAATTTGCACAGAGTGCATCACTAATATTTATGTACTCAATGTTCTTTTCTATCTTTGGTTTAGAAACTTATAACCTCTTGTTTTAAAGAATTGAACACTATTTTCCTGCCCTCGTCCATCAGTCCCTGCCGTGTACTCCTTTCTCTGTCCTACTTTCTTTTTTTTTTTTTCTTTATTGTTTCTTCCCCTTTTGTGTGTCTAAATATTCAAGTGAATTCAATGTGAATAACATAATAGTAAAAGAAGTGATGTTTTCAAATTCATTATACAAAGATAAACTTAGGTTGTAGATAGAATATATTGTCATGTGAATGTGGAAAATGATCTTATTCAAGCCACTGAAATAGAAAGAACTCCCAAGATGCTCAGTGGCCCTAAAGATCTGTATATATCAGTGTGATGGTTTTGCTTTGAAATTTTAATGGAAGGAGTTTTAAGTTATAGGTTGGGTAGTTTTATGCCCCTTGCCCACTTATAGACATAGTCAGTTCAAGAGAGATTCCAAAGAATAGACATTTTATAGAATTGAAAAAAATGTATTTTCTTTTCAAAAGTCACCAAAATCTTTCTGATTTATGTATGTCTGTTCTTTGGAATCTCCCTTGAACTGACTATTAACATCTTACCGATTTTTTTCCCTAATGAATTAAATAAAAAAGTCTTAACACAGGTTCAGTTAATATCTATGTAAAATAATTTTAATTCCTTGAAAATTATCCTTTGATAATTTTCAATGTTTATCTTTAAAAAACTAAATGTTTTCTTAAATATCATGTAGAATAAATAAAATCTTAATTGTAAAATAGGAGTGATTTCTCATATTAATTTATATGATTGAACTTACCTTTGTTAATTGGTTTTATTTCTTTTTTTCTGCCTTTTATTATTCTTTGGAAGATTTTTTTTTTTTTTTTTTTTTGAAACTGGGAATTGAACTCAGGTGCATTCAACCACTGAGTCACATCCCCAACCCTATTTTCTATTTTATTTAGAGAGCAGGTTTCAATGAGTTGCTTAGCACCTCACTTTTGATGAGGCTGACTTTGAACTGGCCATCCTCCTGCCTCAGCCTCCAGAGGTGTGCACCACCACACCAGGCTCTTCGGATGACTTTTGGAATGTAAACTATTTCTTATTTGTGTTTATGTGCTAGTATGTTTGTTTCTTTAATGAATTAAAGAGATACATTGAATTTTTAATCTACTTAGAGATAAGCTAGCTTGTTTTAATCCTTTTCATTACAGAACTTTTATCTAATTATCAACATTAAAATAAATAAGTATATTTTAGCTCCTTCCAAATAATAGAAAAAAATTAGCACCTATTTTTTTATTACAACTTCTATTCCTTCTACCATTTTGCTAGGTTTTTGTTTAAAAATATCACATTTTGAAAAAATTATTAACATTTTATAATGCATAATCTTTTCAATATGAATTACATTTTTCTTTTTAATTCAAATTTAACACATTTATTTAAACAATTATGTGACTAGTTTCAATATGTTCTGATATTCTGGGCAAACCTGTTTTTGTTTTTGTTTTTGTTTTTGTTTTTTTGGTACTAGGGATTGAACCCAGGGGCACTCAGCTGCTAAACTACTTCTCCAGTCCTTTTTATTTTTTATTTCAAAACAGAGCCTCTCTAAGTTGCTGAGGCTGGTTTTGAACTTGTGATCCTCCTACCTCAGCCTCCCAAACTGTTGGAATTACAGGTATGTACCACCAGGTCTGACTTGACATTCTGATTATATAATGGTTCATTCTTTCTTCAATTAATTATTTTTAGTACCTTTTAAAATTGTCAGAGGACATATTCAAGTACTTTGTCAAAAAAGTGTACTTGTATGAAAAGTTTTCAATTAAATTGATTTTGAGAAACATAATGCACAAAAAGACAATGTCCAAACTATCTATGACCATATAACTATGACCCACAACTCTGATCCACAACCTCTACAGCAATTATTCCTGGAGGTCAAAATGCAACTCTTGCACAATCTGCTCATAACAGAAGAAACTTGGCCAAATTCTAACTTACCTATTTTCTGCCCATCCAACCTTCTAACTAATGTCAAATAAGCTTCCTAAACTAATCATATTAGATACAAAATTTTACTTTACCTTCCTACAACCTCCTCTCTAATAAGAGCATACATGAAAACTTCCCTTCCCCACAATGCAATAAAGCTTTCTCACTTCTCTGCCTGCCCTTGAGCCTTTCAATCAAAGTGGTCATGAATTTTTCTATTATTTCCACAATGCAGAATGTCTAGATCAGAAACATTTTTCTGAAACTAGGGAGATGATAATCCACTTACTTCTGAAATTTAGTGTTGAATGTAGTTTCTGCTGCCAATCATTCACACCATGGCTGAGCAACCTCAGAAAACAGTTCAACCTGGATTTTACAAACTAAAGGGTAAAAGAATCGCTGGGCTAAAGTATTGAAGGATGTTCTTCCTAAGGAGGATAGAAACAGACCTCAGGCTGTTCTGGTCAATTACTCTTTTCTTAGGAAACTTCATTCCCAGAACATTCTGTTATTATTGAGAATGACAGTGAAAAATAGGGGAGAAGATGGTAGACTAAGTCCACTCAGAGAACTGTACTACATATCCCACCACTGACATGACAAATTTATGGCTAACTTGTAGAGGGATAGAAGGGAACCACATGGAAGGTTCATGCGTTGAAAGCTTGGCCTTCAATCTGTTGTGTTTTGGGGAGGTGGTGGAACCTTTTAGGAGATAGGGGTAGTGAAATTTAGGTCACTAGGGTCATGCATTTAAAAGGCAGTGTTGGGACATCAGTTCATCTTTCTCTTTTAATTCCCTACTACCACAAGGTGAACCTCCTACACACTCCTACCATTATGTACTGCCTTGACAGGCCCAAACCAACCAATCTACCAACCGTAGAGTAAAACCTCTGAAAGTATGAGTGAAAATAAGATTTTTCACTTACCAAGTTGAGTATCTCAGATATTTTGCTACAGTGAGGTAAACTTAAAAAAAAATCAAAATTAATGATGTCGCACACATACAAAGAAGATAGCAAAGTTTTATTATTTACATAATGAAGGTTTATGAGAAGAGCAGGCCAATCTCCCAAAGGAAATGGCTTGAGAGAGCAAGGTTGGAATGTTTTTGCTTCTGCAGTGGGATCAAAGTGAAGACTACTATGTGATCACAGAACCTTTTATGTTTTAAATACCTACTAGTATTCAAGAAGGAAAGGTTCAGCCTTCCTATCAGGTCCTCAGATTTGAAGAAGAAGGGGAAAAAGGAGAAGTGAAATATAAACATTTTCAACAGTCAAACATCATAACATACAGTCAGATTCTTCATTGTACAAAAAGATGTTAAAATTGTCTAACAAAGATTTTATAACAGCCATGAAAAAATATTTCAATGAACAAATGTGTACACACTTAGAGAAAATGACAATAGAAACTCTCAGCCAGGAAATAAGGTGAAATTTTTTAAAAATGAGAACTTTGGAACTAAAATATATAATAACCTAATATACAACTAAATGAATGGGCTCAAGAATAGAATGAAAAGAATAAGGAAAAGTCAGTTAACTGGAAGACAGAGCAATAGAAATTATGCAATCTGAGCCAAACAGAAAAAAAAAATACACTGGAATAAATTAAGGGAGCCCCAAATACCTGTAGAACTGTAATAAATTGATCATTCATGGCATTGGAGTTCTAGGAGAGGAAAAAGTTTATAAGGTAGAAGAAATAATCAAAGAAATAATGGATAAGACATTTTTTGGGTACCATAGATTTAACTCAAGGGCACTCAATAACTGAACCACATCCCCAGACCTATTTTATACATTTTATTTAGAGACAGTGTCTCACTGAGTTACTTAACGCCTCATGGTTGCTGAGCCTGGCTTTGAACTCACCATACTCCTGCTTCAGTCTCCTGAGTTTCTGGGATTAGAGGTGCACATTACTGTGCTTAGCTAACATTTTTAAAAATTAATCAAAGCAGGCAGAACTGCAAATTCAAGGACTTATGCAAGTTCCAAATAGAGTAACCCAAAGAAATGGACACAAGGACATGTTCACAAACTTTTTGAAAAATAAAGACAAAGAAAAAACTTGAAGTCAGAGGGTGAGGGAGAAGGAGATTACAAGAGGATGAGAGATTGAAGAAGTAGAGAAAAAAGAAACTTTGCTGTAGAAGAAAATAATTTAAGTGGTAGCATATTTCTCATGAAGGCCAGATGCAAGTGGCACAACACTTTTGAAGTGCTGGAAGAAAAGAAAGGTCAGCTCAGAAATACATCCATCTGGATAAATGTCTAGGGTATTATACTAAGTGAAAATAACCACCTCTAAAATTTAAGTGTATTATGCCATTTATTTAACATTCTGGAAATGACAAATTTATATGTCATTTATATATTAACATATATTTCATGAATATATATGCTATTAATCCATATGTAATATGTATATTACAGAAATGAAGAACAATTGGTGGTTGCAGGGCTTCAGGATGATGATGGGGGTGGGTAGCTAATAAAAGAGCATCAGGAGGGATCCTAATGGTGGTAGAAATCTATGCCTTGTCTGTATTAATGCTAATATCCTTGTTATTATATTTTACTATAGTTTTGCAATGCATTACCATTGGGGAAAACCGAGTAAAGGGTAAACTGCGTTCTGTTCTAACAACAGCATGTGAATCTAAAATTGTTTCAAATTAAAATTTTTAATTTAACAAAACCTTGTGAAACTTTGCTTGCATGTATTTTATCCTCAGTTATTACCAAACCTGAATATGTATTAAAAACCCTAAGTATAAAAAATACTAAAAGATAGATTCAATTCCAGACTGATTATATCATGATCTCTATAGCAGAGGATTAAATTTTGTTGTTGTTTTACTGATTGGTTGATACTTTATTTATTTTACTTTATATCATGGATAATTTTAGATGCAGTAATTAAACCAACACAGTTTTTCAAGTAAATATCACCCAAACTTCAACAGCAGGTAATATTTTCCTTGTCTTGTTATATTTGAATCATCTACAATATTTTCTTGATGATTTCCTCTTCATTTCTTTCTTTTTTCCTTTTTATTAGATCCTTTAAAACTTCTCTGCTTTTGTTAATGAATTATTTTAAATTAAATGGTATATATGTTTTCATTTTTCTTATCAATATTTCAATATATATTTTGGATGAATGCACCTTTTGTTTTTTATATAACGTCCAATACTGTTATGACACCTAGCCAAATTAATAATAATCTCACAGTATCACAAAAATTTATCATAAAATACCCATCCATACCCTAGTGTTTCCATGCTTTTCAAAGAGGTTTTTAAAAATCATTGATTTAATCAAATAAGTATTGAGGTTAAATTCACATTTCCACAGACCAAGATCATGATTAAATTTTCCTTTAATTTTTTTTTTTTTTTTTTTTGAGATGCCAGGGATTTGAACCCAGGGCCTTGTGCTTGTGAGGCAAGTACTCTACCAACGGAGCTATATCCCCAGTCCAAGTTTTCCTTTAAATTTAAACTAACTTGTTTATTTGAATCAGAAAACAAATTAAGTTCATACATTAATAGATTAATGTATTTCCTTCCTTTTTAAAATTTTTTATTAACCTGTTAGTTGTACATATTAATGGAGTTCAATATGAAAATTCACTATGTGTGCACAAACTGATCAAATCCAGTCTACTTTTAGTCGTCCTCTCTCAACCCCTTTCTATCCTCTAATCATTATTCAGGACTACTATTTGTGTGTGTGTGTGTGTGTGTGTGTGTGTGTGTGTGTGTGTGTTTATGTGTGTGTGTGTGTATGTAACTTCCACCTATGAGTGAGATTATATGGTACTTGCAATTCTGTGTCTTTGTGTCTTGTTTCTCATAAAATAATATCCTCCTATTTTATTCATTTTACTGCAAATGACAGGATTTCAGTCATCTTTATGACTAACAAATATTCCATTGTGTACATATACTACATTTTCTATATCCATTCATTCATTGATGAATTCTTTTCTTAGCTATCAGGGACAGAACCACAATAAATATGGTCATAGATGTATAGTTATCTCTGGTATGCTGATTTCATTTCCTTTGGATATATACCCATAATGGCATAGCTGGAACATATAGTAGGTCTATTTTATTTTTTTGAGGAACCTCCATATTATTTTCCATGATGGTGGTAGTAATTTATATTCCCACCAACAGTGTGTGAGACATCTTTTCCCATAACCTGGTTAGTATATAATTATTATTGCTTTATTTTTATAATGGCCATTCTAACTGGGATGAGATCATATCTCAATTTAGTTTTGCCTTGTTGGTATTTAACAATTATCTATCTTACATTTTCTATAAAATGGTTAGACTGACCTAATAAAAATAGCATTTAGCTTTTTTTGTTTTCTCTTTTCCCCAGACATCTTCAGTACTACTGTGCATTTCTATAAGAAGTCACATTATGTAGTAGCCTCTTTTTGTGTAATGTTAGCAAAGGAAAAAAATTGGTTCTTATCAATTTGCACTAAAATACATTTGAAACTGCAGCACTTATTTATTATTGTTATTATTATTCCTTCCTCATTTATTAGCTTTTTTAAAATTTTTTATTAGTATTTGAAGAAATATCTTTCTTTTTTCATCACTTGGTTACTCTAAAATAATAGTAACTTTAATTTTATATAGTATTACATAATATATTATACACTGTTGTATACTATATGATATACTATTAATAGTAGCTTTATATACTATTTTCCAGATTAAAAGAGTTGGTTTCCTGAAATTGCCTAAGGAGATTGTTTTGTTTGTTTGCTTGGTTTTGAGTGCCAGTATGACCTTGATAGGTAATAGACAGATAAAAGCAGTGGGAACACGATGTTATTGGGATAATTCTATACATTGGATCTACTGTGCTCACTCCTACATGGTTTCTTTTAAAAAGCAATTTATCTGCAGTGCTCCCTGGCTTAAGTCAATAAACCAGGGTGTGTTAGATTCCTCAGCAAACAACCCATTTTCTTCCAGAGAAATGCAGGTCCAAAATGTTGATAAGCAAAACACAAATTACCCCTGATGTGGGGGAATTTTGTTACCCTTATACAGACCAGACTTCAGAATTTAGTGACATACAGATAATCCTCCCTAATTGTAAACTCTGTAGGAACAAATTCCGATTAAAACCTGCCATTATGGACAAGAGAGACCTAGAGTTACCTTGGACATTTACTATACACAGTGGGGACTTGGAAGTCTGATGCAATTCTATCAGTCAAAAATCAAGAGGGGGACCTGGATGGAACTCTTTGGAAACTTTCCTTATACCATGAATAAACTGGAGGACAGAAGTAGTGAGCTATCTTTCCATGAGAGGACCCTCTCTGCCTTGAGAGTGTCCCCTTTTCCCTTTTTCTATCCTTTCTAATAAAATTAAGCCTGGTACTCTGAATGACATTTCTGAAACCTTTTTGACTTTGTCACAAAAACCAATGAGAGAGGGTTGCCATGGCTCCCTCATCTCTACAATAGTCCCTGGCACCATAACTTTTGATGTTCATAACCTGGTTTTATTTGCTTTTTTTTGAGCAACATTCTGTTGCTATGGTGAGATTGCAATAAATCACCAAGTCAATCTTAAAGCAGGAGATGAACCATCTTAATTCACCTGCTGGCAGTCTGAATTTACCAGCTGGAGGGACATAGGGGCAAGATGCAAGTCTGTACACCCTTCAACCCCCTCCAAGGGCTAGAGTACACCCTTTATATCATAAGTAAAGCGTGTCAGTACATTAATCATAAGTGGCTGTTGCTGTGACTCAGAACTACAAACATCATGAGATCTAAAATCATAAACAGAAGGGAAAGTGGGTCGAAATGACCCCAGTTGAGTACAAGTTAAAGAATGGTTACTAATGTCTAGACAAGCATCCTCTGACAGGGCACATGGTCCAAGAAAAAAAAAGAGAGCAATTTACATCGTATAAGAACAGAAACATTAGCATTTCTAAGCAGGGTATGCTCAGCAGGTTCAGTATGGCAGAGGAGGAATTTTCTCATGGGAGAAGCATTTTATACACGACAAGGAGTCTTAGGGTAAAATGGAGTCTGTTTGGTCATTTCCCATATAACCTGGACCTACCACTATGCCTTACTATCTCAATGACTAGAGGATTCAATGAGGAACAGTTGACAGTTTCTTGTGAGGGAATACCCTAGTGAAATTGAAAGGTGTCTCAGCTGGAATCTGGTCACTTCTGGCCCTTATAAGGCAGGAAGATGGGTTTTATTTGCTTTTTTTGAGCAACATTCTCTTGCTATGGTAAGATTGCAATAAATCACCAAGTTGATGGGGTCTTTATTTAACAGATGTAATTTTACATGCAAAAAAAAAATGGGTTTTTAGTCTGTCTTATATTAAGAAAAAATACAAAGATTAAAGTATTTCACTTATTGAAAAAAATTTGTAAGTATTATTTTAAAATGTAAACTTAAGAAAGAATCAACAACTGAAAAGGGAGGTGTAGAAAGTTATCAGTATAAAAATACATTTTGGTAAACAAAATTAAAAGGAAAAGGGAACATTTCTGGATAAAGGGAGAGAGAAATAAAGAGAGAGGAGGAGAGAAAGAGAGAGAGAAAGAGAAATATTTTGTATGGTGACATAATACCTTGTCCTAAAGTTCTAGATCAAAAAGTTAGAAAAAAAAAATCAAGGATATGAACAAATTGTAGAGAGTCTTAATATGTTTCAAAAGATTTGTGGAAGGTAAATCTCAAAAGAGTTGCATATGTGATTAAGTTTAGCTATAATAAACACAGTTAAAATCATTTAAGAGTTTTTCTAAGGTCAAAATCCAATATTTTTATATAAAACCAGAAAGTAATTCTCTAAGTGTTTAAACAACAAAGGTTTCTTACAACATCAATCTGCTCTTAGTTATGAAGATAATTTCTTGTATCATTTATGTTTTTATTATTTAGGGAAACTAAGTCTTAAAAAATTAGGGTTTGTTTAAATACCCATCTGTTTATAAGTCTTCTAAATGATTACTTTAAAATTGATAAATAACCATTGTTTTAGATTGTTAGAGTATATTTGACATCCTAATTATATTTGACTAGTGATGTAAACATCTGAAGACCAAATGTTTGTCTGAGCTTTGTTTACATGATATGTAAAATTTTGTGTTGTAAAAGCTATGTAGGTTTAATACAGGCAAATAACCAATAAGTGCTTTTTTTATACTTTGTATTGAACATAAAATGGCAACCCTGCCATTTAAAAACCTGGCTTATATCTGTGTGCTTTGACTAAATAAATGTTTTATTATTATATAAATGAGATATATTTGTACATTAGATAGTAAACTTATTTCTTATCATTAGCACTGTGTCTTAAATTTACAAAAGATTTAAAGCTAATCTCCAAATGAGGGGGATTATGAGAACTCTAGAGAATAGGAAACCAGTCAGTGTACATTCTGAAAATAAGAAGGGTCATTGGAGTAAGAAATGTCCCTGATGATTCCAAGGGAAGCCACAGTGGATCAGCAAGACCCTGACCTATTCTGACAGTTGACACCACTGATGGAAGAAAAAGTCAAGCAGACGAAGACTCTTCTCACAAGTAACTCCTGAGGAGACATATCTGCCTTTAACAGTAGAAAGGAAAGATGTTAATTTTTGGCCAGTGTAGGAGTCACCTACTTGGCCTTAAACATCTGGCAGGAAAATATAACCAAAGCACAGTCATTCATGAGCATTTCAAAGGAAAGAAAATGATTCTTTTACTGTAACTTGAGATGTACACTTGTGTCAGTCCTACCAAAGCAGAGAGGTTAAAAAGGAAATGCTCTTATGCCAGAGTGTCTGATAATAACTATCACAAGACTCTGCCAGTCAGTTTACCCTAAGTCAAATTGAGGCTGCTCTCATAGACCTACAAATATTCCTAACCTCTTACTTAGGTGGACTCAATCTGATTTTTGCAGGTGTGATTACCTAGCATTATGGTTTGGATATGAGGTGTCCCCCAAAAGCTCACGTGTGAGACAAGGAAAGAAGGTTTAGAGGAGAAATGATTGGGTTGTAAAACTCTTATCCCAATCAGTGATTTAATCCTCTGATAGGGATTAACTGAGGGATAACTGAAGTGGTAGGATGTGGCTGGAGGAAATTGGAATTGGGGCATGGCTTTGGGGTATATATTTTGTATCTGGAGAGAGGAGACTCTCTCAGCTTTCTGACCACCATGGTGTGAGCTGCTTCCCTCTGTCACCCTCTCCTGTCATGATGTTCAGACTCACCTCAAGCCCGTAGGAATGGAGCCGGTCTTCTATGGACTAAGACATCTGAAATGTGAGCTCTCAAACTTTTCCTCCTCTACAGTTGTGCTGGTCAGGTCATTTAGTCACAGCAACAATAAAACTGACTAAGACACCTAGTCCCAACATTTATCCTCAGATTTGTCTAAAAGACATGTAGCTTTATTTGGCAAATAACTTTGCAAAAGAGCCCTAAATGACACAATGACACAGCTGAAGAAATCCCTTTACTAAGCAGAGGTAACACTGATCAAAAGGCTATTTTATAGATATCAGATGGCATTAAGATGACTTCAGATATCTTAACTGCAGCTCAAGAGGGGCACCTGTGTGTGTGTGTGTGTGTGTGTGTGTGTGTGTGTGTGAGATATGGTTATTTAATAAACTAAATGTATTTGTGTAACTTTTTTTTTACAAAATTATTACTTTTATAAAATTTAATTTTCTTTTAAAAATAGTTGTGTGATCTCAAAGATAAATTTATAAAATGTAGCACATTTTAGGTCATATTTTAAAAGACTTTATTAAGTACTCATATATATGGAGCACAACTGTTTTCAAAATGAATTTTTATTCAGATACCTCATGGATAATTAATATGGGTAAAGAGAAACTATTTTCTCACCAAAGACTCTTTTAAAGAATATATAACGCTCTTCAGCGGGTCTTATCAAGTGTGTGAAGCAGAAATTATAAAAATTCTTTCAAAGCTACATTAACTCAATGAAGAAAATTTATGCTTTACCAGTGAATCTCATTATTAATTTTGACTAATTTTTTCTTTTTCTTTGATTGCATTATGATTTAAATATTTACTTCAAACATAACAAAATTCCTACTGATATGATTTTGGGTGAGTTATAGCTCTATTATGAATACTTTAATATTTTAAGCCAAAACTACTCCTTTCTTCTATGGAAAGAACAAGATATTCTCCTTTAAAAAATAGAACAATTGTTTATGATTTGTTGGAAATATGTTTCTGGAAGAATCAGATGAAATTCTCCTGCTATCACTATTATTATTTACAAGGATAAAAAGTAACAAAATTTAGAATTATAGATTATCATATTTCACAAACTTTTTTAAAAAATCAATGTTTTCAAGTTCTTAAGTACTTTCATTTAAAAAAATAATCTGAACTGTTGAAGATGAAACGAATTTCCTTTGGGATTTAAACAAAAGGGATGCACAGAATGGAGACAGAGCTCCTCTTTCTCAGAATTATAAATTCTTACCCTGACACTGTAATACTTTTCCATAACATTAGGTTAAAACACAAACAGCTCTGAAGACCTAAAATATTTTAAACTATTAATTATTGGTGAAAAGTATAGAACACTTTTACCAGATTTCCCATTCAGGCAACACTAAGTTAAAAACATAAAGAGAAAAATTCAACATCTTACTGGACAATTACATATTCCAACTTAATAGAAACATAACTATCATGGTGGGACAAACCATTGAACATTCCAAACTTTTGTAAAGCTCTGTATTTTCTGATCAATATAATTTAAAATTCCCTCCTGAATAAAAACTATTTATTGGCAAACTAGAACAGTAGAACCTCATTTGTATGAGAACCTAAAGTTTATACAGAGGTACTTATAACAAATAATAATTACTGAAAATAAGAAATGATCTCATGAAAAGAATTGCAATGATACTTTATTTTATTGCTTAATTTATCGGTATACTTTAATAAATCATAATTCTGGCTATTCTTATTATGTGAGTCTCCTTTCAAGGTTACATGGTTTACTATGCGTCTGTAAAACTGAATGCCAGAGATTTGGGAAACTGCATATACACTAAATAATTTTTCATAGAAAATATATACATATATACATGAATAATTAATTGAAGAAAACTTTTATTTATGTATTTGTAAGGTCATGAAACATCCAAAAATGATGACTTGAAATGACTAGACATCAGGGTATTTTTTACATACTGATTATTTTATTCATAAGGTAAGTCATAGATATAAATATTTTATCATAAACAATAAACAGATGCTAATAAAAAATAAGAATTTCTTTGACATATTTCTAATTTGCATAACAGCAAGGAAAGCTCACAACTTTATCACAAAGCAGCATAATTTTTTTTTGTTTTATGATTTCAAAATAAAACTTGAATTATTTTTTATCTATTTATAAATAAACTCTTGGAGAGATAGATATATTTAAAGTTATAGAAAAAATGATAGCATGCACTGAGAATTTGACCTTAATCAAAAAATTTCATCACATGATTCTCTGAAGAAGTATGGATACTGAGGGATGACACTCTCCCTGGGTTCAGCCTGTTCACCATGTCAAAAGGATCTGAGTTGGCATTTAGCTGAATTTGGAGCAAGAATAGACAGACTGCTATGCTGCTGTTCTGTTCGACAACCTCATCACAAAGGACAGGTTCAACTTGGTGCAGGGTTTTGTGCTTGTCAGAATGGAAACCTACAAACACATAGACAAATGTCATCATGAAAGCAGATATAGAACCTGTAACCTTCATAGACAGGACTTTGGAAAGAAGAAGTCACAGGTTATTGCCTTTTGACATCTCCCCACAAATTGGCCATGAAAGCTGTTTCCATGGTGATTTTATATCCAGCCATGACCTCTAATTCTCTTAGCTTTCCAGATTCATCTTCCTATTTGATATAACCTTCAAGATACATGTTATTATGCATAATGTGATATTTGGTTGACAGGGTTTCATTAGACTCATTTTGATTATCCCAGTTAAAGAAGTGGGGATTAGAAATAGTTTGGTTGATTTCAATGTTACAAAACAAAAAGACTAAAATTAAAGTTGACCAATGGTTTCAGGTTAATCTGCTGTGAGACCTTGAGAATGTCAAGTAACCTATCTGGAATCAGGTCCCTGTTTCATTAATAATATATTTTATTTTTATTTTTAGTTATCAAAGGACTTTTATTCTTTTTATTTATTTTTTTCTATTTGTGGTGCTAAGAATTGAACCCAGTGCCTCACACATGCTAGGTAAGTGCTCTACAATTGAGCCACAGCCCCAACTCCTAATAATATGGTTTTGTATATAACATCTGAGCGAGTCTTCCAGACCAAATGTTACAAAATCTTATAACTTTTTGAACAGCTTCTTTTCACTAGTAGTTCTTAAGTACATGTTTGTTGACTTAAATTCCCTTGAAAAAAACTTACAAGCTGAAATATTTGATAATAGTCATTAAATTAACAGCAATTTTGACACTCAAATTATGACAAAGAAATAGGCCACAACATAGAAGAATACATTGATTTAAATCCCATGATCATGTGTGTGTCTGAAAAAGTTGAAAACTAATCAAATGCAGTTTTAATAAGAAAGAATGTGTCTAAGGCCAAAGCTAAAATAACACAGTGAATAAAATAATCAAAATGGAAATAAAACAACAATTAAATAACTGCAAAATAGTATCACTTATGACAATGTGAAAATGATGACCTAGTATAATCACAGTATTAAACCTAGGATAATAGAGTTCAGAAAGTCGTTTTACAGAATTTTAGAGAGTAGAGATTTGCATATTTTATTTGAAATTGAAGCATAGAATTGAATTGTATGAGTTCATTTACTTGCTTGTACTTTCTGATATAATGTTCCCTTACAAACAATTTCACACCATTAATTACACTTTTTTTTTTTTTTTTTTTTTTTTTTTTTTGCAGTAGCGGCAACAGCAGCACCATCTAAAATCATTAAAGAATTTGAACAATAGAAAGGGGGGAATTCCAATGAGATAATACCTTGGATTTTGTTGGGTAAATGAAGGAAGCTAAAAGTTGAAATTAAGAATGATAACAACTTCTACTTTGCATCATAAGATGTTTTATTTATTATTTTAAGTGGTGCTGGGGAATCAAATTCAGAGTCTTCTGCATGCTGAGAGTGTGCTCTACCACTGAGCTATAGCCCAAGCCAAAAAATGTTTTAAATCATGTCACTAAGCTTCTATCTATAAATGTTAACCAGGATTGCAATATCTGAATGTCCTACTATCATCTTGTAAGCTAAGAAATGCTGTAATCCAAGAGTGGGCCTTGTTATTCACATAAATTTACTGAATTGTGCAACAAACTTTATTTCCTCAGAAAGCAGACATTTTGAAATTATGGCTAGTGTTGACTGGTGTTACCCCAAAATTGAGTAGGTAATTCCACCCATAGGACTCAGCTGGGAAAACAGTCTCTGTTACATTCCCTTTCCTGACAGCCAGTACACTTTAGTAAATCCAAAAAGGCAAAGGTTTTGTTTTCCTTTTCTTCTTCTTGTTTTCATTTTGCAAAGTGTTATGGAGTGGTGTTGCCAGTCAAACTTTAATGTGCATGTGAGTTGTCTAGATCTTCCTGAAGTGCAGATGACTAAGGAAATCTGAAGTGGGATCTGTGCTTCCTTATTTTTATCAAGCTCCTAGCTGATGCCAATACCAAGAATTATAGAGTCAGGAAATAACTGAGAGCAGTTATTGGAATTTCAGTTCCTGGTTAGGGACAGAAAAAGACAGTGGTAATTACTTAAAGAGTAAATAGGCTGGACAAAATTTAGGTATCTTGGATGCTAGGTGAAAAAATATTAATGAAAGATTTTTTTAAGGGAAAAAAATGATATTAACTTTTCTAGCTTCCAGAAAAGTGAGCATGAAATTAAATTAAAAGCCAAACATCAACAAAAACAACAGTGGGAATGATGATAATATGCCTTGTGTATATACAGGGCAAAGATAATTACTACACAAGTATTGCTGTACTCTGAGCCCCTGTAGACTGAGAATGGATGTGGACTTTTCCAGCTAGTGGTTTGGATTTTAGGAAAGCACACAAACTAAGCAAACAAACAAACAAGAGTGGTAATACGAAAATCCAACAGTGTTGTAGAAAAGCTCTCGCTTTTCTCTTTGCTAAGTGTTAGCTCAGTTTTCAATACAAAGGCAGGTTTTATGTCCAGCTCTATGCAGGGATAGCTGCGGTGTCTCATCTCAGATTCCACAGGCAAAAATAAAAGGGGAACATGGACTCTCCACATGTAACTGAATAGTATTAGATCATGGTAATATTGTCCAGAGTAAATCTGTCTGGCTATGCCTTGTTTCTTCAGGAATCCATCTAATCTTCTTTAAAACTCATATGGTTTAGAAATGAAAAAATATAGATACATAATGATAATTCATAGGTTACATTTAGTGCATGATGGTATTACTGAATGTACCTTTTTACCATATCATTACCTATGAAATGAGAAGATTTTTCTGAAGAGAAATACTTTTACTTTAAATAAATATTTTAGAGAGGTATTTAATCTTGGCAGTTGTGATTTGTTGTCTCCCACATATGCTCTAACTGTATGGACGAATTATTTTCATCATGCTGGTGAGTATCATGGCATGTGATGTGTTAAATGACCAAGTGATAATGACACAAAAATCATATAATGTCTTTCAATCCAGCATAGTTTCAATCACAGTCATCAAGGTGAATAAATGGACA
Organism: Sciurus carolinensis; assembly: GCF_902686445.1. Taxonomy (NCBI): domain Eukaryota; kingdom Metazoa; phylum Chordata; class Mammalia; order Rodentia; family Sciuridae; genus Sciurus; species Sciurus carolinensis. Next base: position 56,708,219 of record NC_062217.1, on the reverse strand, counting down.
GTAATAATGCACAGATTTCATACACACTTCTTGAAAAGTTTTTTCACCAAAACCCCTGTTTCTCCTGCATTTAGCATTATCTTTAAAGGATTTATATGGTCTTATAGAGATTAGCTTTTATAATTTATATTTCTCTAAAATTTCTTAATTTTATTTTTAACTCTTAAAGTTGCAGTAAAATCCTGCCCCTTTTTTTCGCACTTGTCAATGTTAGTGTTCCTCCATTTGAATTTTTTTTTTAAATACAAAATGACAAATTATTAGGACAATAGTCAAAAGGACTTCAAGTTACATAGCTGTTAAATTCACTCAACAAATAATTTTATTTGATTGTAGAAAAATATTTTAAACTATTCCTTGTATTCCTTTTTACACAGAAACGAGAAAAAAGCCTATCAGTAGGTATTCAAAAATAAGCATTAGGCACTCAAAGCAGATTTTGTGTTACAAGCCTGCCATCTACTGACTATATAGGAACAAAAACTTCTTCAAGGACAAGAATGGACCAACCATTTTGTAATCCCTGTTTAAATTTTAGATGGGATAAATTAATTTTCTTTATTTGATCAGTTTTCAGTTCATAATTAAAAAACTGCCTTTAGCTCAATAGTCTAAGAAGGTAGATTAGTATTCTAGCAAGGAGTTACCTAAGAACAATATAAGTAGCACATTCAAATACTGTTTTAATCAGTTTTGTAATCACTAGTGCTGCACTGAATCATTCTTGAGGAAATGTGGTCTCTGAGAATAAATAATTTGAAGTTTCTTAAGTATATTATAATCTTCACTGAAAAAACTTCTAGTAAATATTATGAAATTTCAAGTTTATATAGAGGTAATGCTTACTGTGTTATGAAAAAAATCCGGAAAACACATTGATGCCTACTACACAAAACATGAATTATAGTATTTATGATAATAAATCTTTCTGTTTAAAAAGAATGAGGATAGAATTTATTGGAAAATCATAGAACCCTGTGCCTGGTGGTACCATTATGTTTGCATAAAATGTTTCAATACTTTTTAAAAAATTAAAGTAGACATACCATTTATTTCTGTCAACCTATTATGTATACTTTATATGAACAGAAAATTGTATCTTAATAGATATGCTCTGAATTATGAATAGTGCTATTAGGATGTGATAAAGTAAGAAACATTCCTATATTCACCCATCATTTAGGAAACAAAAATATTAAATAAATTAAATGTTATATACCAAACATATCATACTTTATTTCCTACTGTACATCGAATTCAATAATTATATTTTATTAAATATCCGTATATATTTATCAAGCATTTTATTCAAAATAGAATTAGGAGAAATAATTATGGTTACATGATTTTTTATAATGTTTGTTTTTTATATAACAATCAAAGATGATAACACTTCTTCAGAAGTGCATTTGAATGCTAAAAGCAAGGAAACACAAATATCTTTCATTAACTGTTTAAGCAAATCCTCAAGTTATCAAGTCAAAGATCGACAATCGACAGAATGTCAAGCTTTAGCAATTCTTGGCCAGTCTTTATTATTAAGGCACTTCAAGATAGTCTTTGATATTAAAAATCATGAATGTTAAGAGTTTTCATTTTTATTATTTTTTATGTTGATGGTAAATGAGCAATGTAGGAGTTGAGCCATGAATGAAAAATGAAAAATTTTAAGAATTATAGGACTTAATAACTAGCAGTCAGGACCCTAATTCAATAAGAAATATAAATATTCTCTGTATAATAAGAGATACCTAATTTCATTTTCTATTTATTTTGCATATTATAGTTTTGTTTAATTTAATGACATACTTTCTAGTCTTGCAAATAATGTCAACCAATATATGTTGTAATTATTCACCTACCATTCAAAATAACAAAAAATACCATAACCCCAATATTTGTACATTAAAAAGTCAAAAGATCTTTTTTTTGTCCTTAATATTGTTGAGTTCTAACTAAATAACTTAGTACTCTTTAATTTTACATAGAATGCAGTATCAAGCCTTAGGAGAATAAGAAGAGAGAAAAACATGGAGAGAAAGGTACTGCCATGGATACCAGAGCAGTTTGTAACTTTTAAAACTTCCCTAGTAAACTTATGCTAAAAAAAAAAAATCTGTTTGTACCTTATGGAATTAATTAGCAATTGATTTAGAGTAGCAATAAATGCATACTTGCTATTGTGATTCTGAAGTATATTCTTTAGGGACTAAGTATAAAATATAAGTTAAAAGATCCCACTGAAAACAGCTAGCTCAATTGTTTTTTCGTTCCAATTTGATACTCTTAATGATAATATGTTAGATAAACAGTGTAGGAAAACACCTAAAATAGGGTCTAATGGTCTCTGAGTTTACTAATTGTCCTTTGACATGGATTCATAGAATAAGACAAAGATAAGCAGCAGAAGTGGACAAGCTTACAAGTTTAATTCCACCAACTAAAAATATAAGAAATGTGTTTATGCCAAAATATGTTAAATAAGATATGTATTATGCGTTTTGCTTTGAATTGAATTATAAAAGACAGCACTGAACCATTGCAATTTGAACTTTAATTTCCTAATAAGTAAATGCATGTTACTGGTGAGAATTTTTTTTTATTGTTTTCTATTTTTTTCTACTCCTCTAAAAAGACATGATTTTTAAGTCAGTTGAATTGAATGAAGAAAGAAAACAATAGTCCATTTTTCAAAGCTATTTGAGAGGACAGATATGGATAACTTCCTGAGACATTTAAACTTTTATAGATATTTTAAATATGCCCATTTAACACATACAAAAAGCATTTTGTGTAAATTTAGTGCTTATTATAGCAGAAGCCAAACTGGCTATGGCACACATTATCTTATATTTTCTCAAACTCCATTGTCTTTGGTCATAAAGATTGTCACCCTAGTGATGATTATGCTCATATTGTAATGATAAGTCCATAGGAGTTGCATGATTTTACAAAATGTGCATATAAAAATAAATTTATATTTTTTTGCTTTTAGTGTATATCGTGCAAAATCATATAAGATTCAGGTCTTACAAAACCAGATCTTTATTCTAACTAAAATGAAAACAAAAATAATGAACCGCTGATTTTTCCTTTTCAGATTGATTATTTGCAAGTTTTCCCCACCCATGATGCTGAAACTAAGACTTTGCAAATGCTAGAAAAGCACTCAACCACTGAGCTACTCCAGGATTGAAGAGTCCTGAATATTTTTAAAAAGAACTCAGTGAGTATACTTAACCTGTTTTTAAAACTCTACAGGACAAAAACTTAAAATGTAGTTAAGTTGTACATAGAATTTTATTTTTTTGAGGATCTCTTGACTGGATAACCTGCTATCAGTTGATCAATGAACAATACATAAAATTTTATGAGATCATTCCACATATTTCTGCCATATTAATATCCCAATCTGACAAAAGTCACAGTTGCATTTTTACAAGCAGATGTTGAATAATACCATTGAATTAACTTGGTAGCATTGTATCTTGCTTGGACAATGAGAATGCAATGTAGGTATAAGTGACTTTACATGTGTTTACTATAAGCATATGTTGCAAGCATTTTACTAATTGTTTTCTGTATAGATAAAATTTTGATCAATTGAGTATATTCATGTAATGTATTCACTTACTAATAATTTATTGAATATCTACTTTGTTCAAAATTCTAACCTAGACTCAATATACAGGGGAAAAACAATTTTATCAGTTCCTAAGTGGCTTACATTTTAGTTGCCCAAATTAAACATGAGTGATTTTACATCGAAACATGATAATTTTCTATTTTTTCAAGAAGCAGATATATGTCATAAGTTATATGCTAAATGTTCAGAAATCATCAAACTCTCAAATTCTATTCTAATGCTCTTATTTCCACTCTGTTAATATGCAATAAATATTTAAAGTTGTTGAAAATTAAAAAACCGCCAGATGCCTTATTCTCTATTTTATTTTTGTTTTTCAAGAGAATTGAGGAATTTTCCTAAAATGATTCTTTCCTATCATCTAGTGTATTAATAAGTATAAATAGAAAAGATATAAAAAGGACATTTATTTATACCTAGGTCTAAAAATGAACTCTATGATGTTGGTCCTCACAAACAGTAACTTAAATAAAGATGACATTTATCTTTCTCATTTAATAGGAAATTTGAAGATAGGCAGTTTAGGTCTGGTGAACCCATTCAAAAGTATGGTCATGGAACAAAAAACCATCTTTCAACTTTCATCCTCATGGCTGCAAGATGGCCATCCCAACCTCTAACCTCATGTCCCCATTCTAGACTGGAAGAAAGAAAGCAATAAAAGTCCTTTTATCACAAGACTTTGACGTTTCATCTAGAAGGGTAAAAGTGTGCCTACAATTCAAAGCTCAGAACTATTTTTACAAGTTACATCTAGTTGGAAAATGTCTAGCAGAAAAGTAACTTTTCACACTCTAGAGTAGAGAAAAGGGAGAAAGAGGGAAGTTTGAACTGGATGATAAATTAGAGTGTAATTCATGATGAATGTGCTCACAGTGGACTGAAGAAAAATAAATATATTTTTTCAAAATATTTATAAAAATTTCCACTATCTCATCTAAAAAGCTATTCTATGAAAAGGTATTTGTGCTGGCATATATAGTCTATTCTCAGATGCTCTATTTTCTAATCATCATTACTTGTCACTCATTTTCTGATTTCATTCTGCTAGTTTTGAGATGGAAATCTCAGTAAAAGCCATAATAACTTCAAATCACCCAAAATATTTTGTTATAAATATTTTAATATTAGTTTGAAACTTATATATAGTAGTTGCTAAAAATGAATGTGAAAAATGGTTTTGATATGAAGAGGACTTCAGAAATGAATCAAAATTATAAACATATTTAAATTATATAAACTTTATTCCAGACGATGTTCTGTGTGGGTTACTTTATAAACTCGCTTACCCCTATAATAGTTCTATGCAGTATGAAGCTTTATTTCTTTCATTTTATAGCCAAGAAAATAAGATAGGGAAGTTAAGTAAATTTCCCTAAGCCTCTTCATAATTAGTAGACTGGGACTTAAACAAAGAGTCTGCTCCAGAATGAATGCTCTGAGTCATTCTAAAAATCAGCCTATTATAAATAAAATATAATAGTTCTTATAAATCAGAAAATATTTTGTATAATGCCTAGATTTTATGTAACTTTAATAATAAAATTAGGAATAATTCATAAAAAAAGGAAACTTAAGTTAAAAAAAATATACTGTGTTGTTTCTTATGGTAACATAATGAGAGGGGGGAAAAAGATGTGCCTAAAAGATATTTTCATCCCAATATAATGGTTCACAGATCTAGTACCATATTTTAGAGAAAAACTATACATACCAAATCATTACTATTATCAAAATTCTCATATTAATACGACATATTTCTAAAAAAAGCATACCACAGTATTAAAACCCTGTTGGGTTCCATTTCAGAACTTCTCAGCCTCTGCTTCAGGTTTAGATCAGCTTCTCACAGTATAATCTGACAGTGTCTCTTTGCTTTGGCCTACCCCAAGAAGTTCTCTCTTCCTACCCAGGAGAGTCTCTGGCATTGAAACGTGAAAGACTAGCAGGAAACTGGTGTCTCTGGTGTGTACAACCAGAAACACAGCAATGTCAGTACTTAAGGATCCAGTGTGGAATGGGAGTCGACAGGCAATCCTCCCTTATAGCCTTCAACTGGCAGTTCTTAGCCACACGTCATTAGAATCTTCAAATGTTTCTGGAATGATCAGCATTAGCAACCAACAACAAATACATATTAATTGCCTTTTCCTCTTGTCCTTTCACTGCTCTATTAATTACTTCTGCTCCCTAAAATTGCTTCTTGACTGAACATAAGCCTTCGACTCAGAATATACTTTCAGGGGAAACAGAACTTAAAAGATTTACATTTATGTAGTTATATCTCTGTGTATATTGCTCTTATTAAGCTTTAATGACAGTTCTTTAATTTTACTTTTCAGAATCTGGCTATTTTAAATTATATCACAGCATTATTTGAATAGCATGCTTCTATTTGTCCCAGAGATCTTACAGGTCTCTTATAATGTATCCTTCTTGATCAATCAAGTTAAATAAAGCCAATATGAAACAATTTTCTTTTATCTGAAATGCACAGTTAACACAATTTTATTCATATGTTGTCCTATTCCAGTTCTGCCACTGTAGCAAAATTCCATATACTGGTAGTTTATGAACAAAAGAAATTTATTCTTTACACTTCTGGATGTTGGAAAGTTTAGACTAATGTGCCCCAAATTCATTGTGAGCCATGAGCCCTCTTGAGGGCTAGCCTCTTCTCTTCAACCTTGTATGACAAGAGTGGAGAGAGCTCTCTGGGGCTTCTTTTATAAGAGCACTATTTCCACTCACCCCATCTCCACAGTTATGAACTAACTACCCCCTACAAGCCCCACTTCTTAATACTAACATCTTGGGAATTAAAATTTCAAAAGGTTATTTCTTAGGGACAGAAACATCAGAAAACAGCAGATGTGCATCTTATTTATAAAAGAAGGAAAATTTTGTAACTGTTTGTCTAAATATCTGGAATTTAGGAAAATGCTTTACTCAGATTGCCTCCTTAAATATTTACTGACTACATATATATTCCATATTTATGATATTCATAATTTATGAATAAATAAACATGTTTTTTTTGTCAATGGGGAACAAGGGTAAGCAAGTTGTATGCCTTGTTATTCTACTGCTAATCTCTTTGTGAAACTTTAATAAACTGCAGAGGAACCAATGTATGGTAAATTTAATACAGTGGAAGAGAATAAAACAACATCTGCCACAAAAATATCCATCACTAGCTCCATATTCTCAATGGCTTCTGCAAGCTGGTAATAAGGAGATATAAATGATTTGACTCTGCCAATTTCTAGTTGTGCAGCCAGTGTAAAATACAGGGATTATAAAATGTTCCTCTGTCACATATTTTGGCGGTGATTGGAGTATCTAGTGAAATATGGGATTTTATTCTTAGCACTTTAAGTTAATAACAATAACTGTAAAACTAATATTGTTCTTTCCAGTAATTGCCATCATCCATCATACTGCCGAGTAATGCAGGAACAAATATGTGCCACTTTGTTTCAGCGCAGGCTCCCGGGTAAAACTATGATATTATTACTGAGACTTTTCTGCTTAAAACATTATTCAAATAAATTATATAGTAATGAAATCATATATTTAAAGCCAAGCACAAAACTAAAAGTGTAATAATGGTTTTATGTTTTACAGCAATCTTGCCACCTACACTCTGACCTGGAATTCTGAGTGTATCAATTTGTTATAAATATAGGTGAACTCCTTGCAAAATAACAAGTAATGATAAGGCTTTATCTAAATTACAGATTCTTAGGCATATAAATTTTTTCAAAAGAAAAATATGGGTGAAGGAATTGAATGGTTCACCCAATATTTTGTTCTAAAAGCAAATAATTTTTTTAAAAAATCTTAATGAAGTAATTTTATTTTATTACAGTCTAAAACCACTATACCATTTTCTACTGTTTTTAAATAGCCAGAAAGAATCATGAGTAAAATCAGAAATTAAGTAAATAAAAGTGTCCTTATTTTTCTTGGGTTAACATTTTTATTTATAACCCACTTCTAAATGGAATCTTTCTCTCAAGTGTTTTTTTTTTTTTTTTTTTTTTTCCTCTAGGGTGCCGCATTAGTAACAGGTGAGTTACTAGGAATGAACACTTTAAATGGAGCTCACCAGTCATATCAAATGCCAACTCCAATATTCATTTGAATTTTTCAAAGTGTCTTGAATATTAGGTCTCATTTCACAATTACTTAAAGGTGAAAGGGCAGGTTGCTGTGGGAAAACTCTTAAATTTTGCCACAAACACCACTTGAATAAGTTTATTCACATGGGAAATTCATATATGGAGTAGAGATAAGAAATTGGTGGTAGATGAAGTCACATCGGGATTGGCCTCAGGACAGAACTGGGCAAGGAATTCTTTTTCTAAATGACTCTCTTTTCTGTTTTCGAATGCACCTACTTTTACTTATGTTAGCAAATTGATCTGTGCCTCTCAGTTCTACATAGTGGAAAGTAGTATGATTCCTCCTCAAAAGATGCTAAGCCAATTCTGAGTCCATGGGGAACAGGAAGCTTGAGTTTTAGTCTGGACCCTGGCAAGATGAATGTTAGCCAGTGAATGATCAGGTTTGTGTCTCCTTTGAACAAAAAAGACTTGCTTGCTTCCTGTTGCTGCAATTTTAGTCCTTGTGGATCTAAAGCTCATAGGTTCCAGAAGCAAAGTGTTGCGTTAGACTGAATTGTAACTGCTACTCAAAGTAGCAGGCAAGGGAATGAATCACTTGAGAAATCAGTTTGGGGCTGTTATTATTGAATGTGAGCAAGGAAGAAAGTGTTTGACACCCAAGTAATCCCTGGAATATATTGTGACACTTTCTTGCCCTAGTTTGAAAAGAATGCAGCAGCCACAATTAAAGAAACCTATAATGACCAGAGGTTCAGATATCACTAATGAGACACCCAAAACAGGAGAGGTAAAAATCAAGGGAAATAAAATATGGCTTATGGAGAATCTACACTGTGAGGATCAATGGCATTGAGACCAGCTACAGCAGCAAGAGCTAGTTTTCCCCTTTAGACTTTATACCCTAAATTGCCCAGGAAAAGATTCCAACAAAATTTCTAGAAGAGCTTTTTTTTTCAGATAGAATGAAATTGAGTTTAAAAATGGTACAAAGAACAAACTTAGTAGATATTTGGGGTGCACTATCCACTTCTTCACCATTGAGAATGAAAACATGAATTCCCCAATTGCCAGGTGTATGGCTTAATAACGAATCATAGTTATGTGCCTTTTTAGGAATGGGCCTTGTGGACAGCTTCCTACCCTTGGCTGATATTATAGTTTAGATATGAAATGTTCCTGAAAAGCTCTTGTGAGAGAAAATGCAAGAAAGTTTAGAAATGAAATGATTGAGTTATGAGAACCTTAACTTAATCAGTGCTTTAATCCACTTGAAGGGAGTAATTGGGTGATAACTGTAGATGGGTTGGGTGTGGTTGGAGGAGGTGTGTCACCAGAACATGAATCGGGGGTATATTTTTTGCCCTAGTGAGCCAGGCTTAGTCTCTCTCTCCTTCATGATTGTCCTGTCCTGAGTTGCTTTTCTCCTCTACATTCCATGATATTCTGCCTCACCTCAGGCCCAGAGCAACAGAGTGGCTATCTATGGATTGAGAGCTCTCAAACTGCAAAGCCTGAAATAAAATTTTTCTCCTCTACATTGTTATTGTCAGGTCTGTTTTTCATAGCAATGAAAAAGCTGACTAAAACAGATAATATGTAAAAGAACAACAAAAGTGTCCCTCTTGCTTTCATTCATAACTGAAGAGCTCCCTTGGAGAGCAACCTATACCAAGGGAGACCAACTATTTGAGAGCACTTTGTAGCTTAACTTCTTCCTTTGTCCTTTCCTGCGGCTTTTTTCACTTACCTCCCCCCGCCAACAAAAGATCATTTCTGAGAATATTCTTCCTGAAATTTTGCACACAAATCTTTATCTGTTTTCTGAATTTCTGAATTATAGGAATAATGTGGTGAGAATGAAACTGTGAGTGTAATCTCTAAAGAATCTAAAGTCAAAAATATATTCAAATCCCAATTTTGTTACATACTAATTATGTGTATTTGCATGAATTATTTAATCTTTTCTTCTAATTTATAGCATATTGATAAAAATAATGTCTCTTAAAATAGATAGTTTTGGAAAGCACATAGAGTAATGGCAAAAATGCAAGAAGTAAAACTGTATTATTGTAAATAAGACTAGTACTTAAGGGAGCTCATATCTGAAACCACATTAGAAGACAGGAGGAGCAGTTATCAGAAAACAAATGGAGAAATCTAATAAGCTCCACAGTAATCAATATTTTTCAATACTATATACATATATTTATATAAAATTCATTGTATATGCATATTTTATGAATATAGGTATACTTTTAAAGAATTCTATTTTTCTTCTTATGAATTTAATCACATTTAAAATATATGAAATAAATAATACAATGTAAAAATATGTATTTCATAACATGTACATATATTAAAGCATGTAAGTCTATATGTTCTATATTATTTGATGACACATCTACACCTTAATCTTTTTGTGCCACTATTTATCTGCCTTTAAGAAAGAATAATTGCATGAGAAAGAAACATAATAAACATGCATTTAAAATTTAACAGTAACTCTTTCAAGACTTAAATGAGATTCAGAAGGAAATAAAGCAGGGGAGAATTCCAAATTGAGATATGAAGTACCAAATTGTTTATTAAATAAATAATAATAAGTTCAGCTTGAAAATTCAGAATTAATCAGTCTATCTTCTAACTTGATATGTATGAGCACATAGTTTGGGGATGTTGTAGCATAGTATACTCCAGCACACTTTCCTAGAATGTGAAAGTGGATTGTACGCATCTCTTTCTAATTCTTAATTCAGTGACTTCATGTAGATAGCAGTATTTTAGTCACAAGGTGTAAATCACATAGAAAGTGAAAAAGCTACAAATCAGAGCTTGTCCAATCTGCCACTTGTTAGAGGACATGGACTTGACATTAGGAACAAGCATTTATAAAGATAAAAATGTACTAACCAAGGTAGACAGTGTATATTTCATAAATATTGAATGTTATACCAACAGTTGATCTATTGGAAATGGCTAGAAGCTTTTTTTGTTTGTTTATTTTTATACGTTTGCTTTTAATTATAGGATGTTCATCTTACTTTATGTTAGCATAAACTTTACAAAAAAGAAAATTCTTAAGAGTCAAGATATCCATAAATTACACCTTATCAGTAATCTCAATGTCAAGTACTTCATGTATTGAATCAGTGAGTCACTCTACCCTATCAGAATATACTTCAGGACAATTTATTTATTCATTCATCATATATTGGATCCAGTATGGATATATAATCTCTTTGTACTGGATATACTCACATGGAGGGGACTCTTTCCTTAAGAAGCTCATAGTCTAGTAATAAAATTGATATTAAATGTATAAAGGAAGCATTATGAATCTAGAAGTATAGAAAAGTACCATTAATATTATGAAAAGGGCCATAGTAGAAAAATAACAAGGATAGATCTAATTAGAAAGGTTATTTAGAGTAGATCTCTCTTAGATGATGATATTTAAACTGAGATTTGGAGGATAAAAGGAAGCAAGTCTAGTGAATATCCACCAAAAATGCACTCCAGGCAGATGGAATAGCATGAAAGGGCCCTGGTTCATCTGTCCTCAGTTATAAGAAGTGAAAGCAAGGCATTTTAACTAGAGCAGAGATTGTGACTCAAATGCCTATTGGGGACAGTCAGTTTGGAAAATGAGTTAAGTAGAAAGGTGTCTTTAGCTTTATTCTTTGTACCCAGATACACTTCGTTTGCATATTAATGAAATCTTAATTGTACTCTTCCCTTAGGAACACTCTCTGATTGCATATTAAGCACATAGGAATATTTTTCACTTACAGAAAGAAATATGCTCTGTCCTAATTTTTGTGATACACACTAGTCCTTTGGGTCTACCTTTTGTTTTCTCCCTCACCTTCACAACACCGAAAACAACAGGGCAAGCTCAGTAATAAATGACAAGTGACAGTGGATATCAGTACCAAGGTAACAATATGGTGAGAGGTCTCTGGTGAATTTGGAGTGCACATCTCACATTAAGGTTAGAGTTGCTACTCAACCCAAGTGATTTTGCTATGAATGAAGAAAGGCCAGTGAGGTAGAGGTTGTGCTTTTAAAAAGAGGATGTTTGATCTAGATATTTATATACAATCACCATAAGTTTTAAAATAGACAAATAGTTGAAATTACAAACAAATACAGTACTTATTATCAAGACTAAATGATATTCCTTTTCATTGCTGAGAAGTACAAGGAAACTAAGATTTTTACACTATTCGCAAATTAATAAGTTATTCTTCAGCAATTTATCAGTGATAGAAAAAGAGATATTCAAAAATTTATTGCTCACATAAAACAGCAGCCATATTCACAGTGTTTGTGTTAGATCCCTCAACTTCAATCCCCTCTGATCAATGCAAACAGGGCCTGCTGACCCCTGCATACATAATGGACTGCATTATGGGAAAGGGTACATCGGTTAAGGAAATCTAAATCTTTTATAATCTACAGAAAGTAAGTCTGCCATTTTAGATCTGCATAAAGATGTCATCTTTAAATAAACACAAGACTTTAAGTAAACCTTGATCTAGAGGGAGGCCATTTTCCAAGATGTTCACTAGACAAACATGTTTTAAAAGATTGATTGGAACAAAAGATAATCAGTGTCTCTGCTTGCAAAATGTGTGGATACACAAAAGAACGACAAAAATTGAATCTCAACATCCATAGGCCTCAATTTTTTTCCACTTCTGTACTAAAGAATAATGAGTGAAGGGGAAACTCAATTAAAATAATGTTTCTCGATATAGAAAAGAACCTGGTTATAGAGGAATTTATAAGCCACACAAACGTAATCCCTTTTATATATTAAGTTTAATGAAATTCAGTTATTGAATATCGAGGAAAAGAATGATCACAAGATAATTTACCTCTTCGAAAGATCATTATGGTAGTTAGATGAAGAATGGACTTGACAGCATGAGATGGAAGATTGGCAGAGGTGGACTGTTTATGTAAGACAACTAAAGATGTCTAGACATGATATGGTGACCTGGTTGGACTGTTCTCAGTGCAGATATAGGAAACTAGATTGGTTTATGATACCATCTTGAAGTTGGATCTATAGAATTGATTGATGAATAGAAAGGTCAATGGAAAGAAATTAATTAAGAGTCTCGTGGTTTTTGGCTTGAAATGCTACAAGGATATTTGAACTTGCTAGCATATTTATTTGAGAGGAAAAACTATTGAAATAGTACAGGGAAAACCAAAAGTTAAACTTTTGTTGCATTTTTCAGATGCTTACTAAACATTCAAGTACAGGATAAAATTAGGTATTGAATATTTAATTAAAGACTTACTGTTTTCTATTATACTATGTGGGAGCAGTTCTCATAAACATGGCATTTAGATGATGAATATTAAGGGAATCACATCAAGATAGAATTGTAAGAAAAAAAAGCAGAAAGATTTAAAATGTCCTTTTTTTTTTTTTTTTTTTTTCAGTGCTGGGGATTGAATCCAGGGCTTTGTACTTGCTAGGCAAGCGCTCTGCCAACTGAGCTATATGCCCAGTCCTTAAAATATTCTTAAAGAACCTTGATATTACAAACTTGTAAGAGATTTTTGGAAGCAAAGGAGAAGGATGTTTTTTCAGGATCATAAGGAAAAATGAGCATGGGGACAATATAGTCAAAAAGAGGAATTTCTAGGAGTTTATGGAAAGAGAACATGAGTCCCATGAAATACATAGAAAAATTGAGAGAAGAGTGTTGTGTCTGTTGGATTTACAAACATAGAGGTCAGCAGGATATATGAAGAAAACCTGAGAAGAATATGGGTTGAAATGGAAAGGAATAGTGAGGAAGCAGAAAGAAAATAAGCAGTCTATACTTTGAGGAATATTTTCTTTAGATGACAAGAAAAGGATAAGGCAGAACTTGAGTGGGAAGAAGAATCAAGAATCAATAAAAGTGGTCATATTTTGAAAGGTCACTAAGTCCAAATTTGAGTGATTCTATGAAGAAGGACCAATAAATAATGTAGGAGAAATAAGTGGAATATAAGCCTGTTAAATGTGACCCACTGTATCTGTGAAGAGGATAAAACTCTTCTATTTTCACAGGAGAAAAGGAGACAGTACTTTCAGAAGCAAATATTTTAAACATTTCAGTTAAAGGAAGGTGAAGGGACTTATGTCTACTGGTTTTTATTTTCTCAGTGATATAAAAATTAAAATAATCAGTGGAGAACAAAGATTGAGAAAAGAGGAAAAGGTGGCATCTGATAGTTGTGGAGAAAACCTGATCGTTGTGGAGTGATCTTTGTAAGTGTCCACATAATTGTTCACGAATCTATTGTGACACTGTCATTCAGGATGTAAAATTTTGTAAAGAAATAACTACATTAGGAAAACTTAGAGAAAATAAATATTTCAGTTCATCCATCATTGTAGTACTAAAGAATATAAATCTGAAACTGAAAGGAGCAAGAGAGTTAAGGACATTTTCAAGAAAGAAATTACAATAACGAATTGCAAAATACATACTAAGTAAAGAAGAAAGCAAACCTAGGGCTATCCAAATAAGTTTTCAAAAATGTAATGTTGTATTTAATTTGTGTATATTTCTGTGGAAGTGAAAATTTGATTCTATGAGCACAATTTAGGAAAAAAATTAATAATAAAAATGTGTTGCAATTGGATTTATGAATTTATGATTTTTCAGATTTCACTGTTTCTGGTTTTAATTTAAAGTGGAAACCAGGCCTGAAAATTCCTAGCTGACAAAACCTGTTAGACTTCATATGCAACCTTCATCTTGATTGATTTGCAAACATAAGTGAAACTTACCTTGAGCTATTTCTTGTGAATGCCAATATTAAAGAAAAATGAAACGAGGCTAACAATCGGATGCTGCCAACTTTAAGTTACACAACTAGGGACTTTTCAGCAGGATATACCAACAATGTAGCTAAGTGACTGTAACCAATCAAATATTTCCTTTGTTTTACTTCTATCCTTGCCCTATAAAAATCTTCCCTTTGTGTTTCCTCGGTGAAACCCCCAACCAAATTTCACTTTGGACCTGCCCAATCTGTGAATCACCATCTTCTCAAATGAACTCCTTAATTTTTCTGTTTTTTACTGCACTTCTCTTTACCTTTTTAAACTGAAGTTGACCATTTCCGAGTAGTTTGTGATAGAAGTAGAGTGGAGGAAAAGTTAATTGGTCGTTAAAGAATAGAGAAACCCAGGGTTATCCACGTGGATTTTGCATTTACTAACATCAATCAGAAACGTTCAGTGGAGAAGAAATCATTAAGACTGATGATAAGGTGCTCAATTATTAAGGACAATAACAAGGAAATAAGAAAATAATAGGGTTAATAGGAAGTTAGGATGAAGGAGTATAGGGAAATGATGTGAGACAAAGGCTAGACGATGAGAACTTCCCTGATTTCAGAATAGGATACAGGTTTTACTGTGTTAAGATTTGGAGCAGGGATGGCAGCAAAATATGTGATGTGAATCAGTATGATGAAGTCAAGTCTCAGTGGATTAGTATTGGGATCAACCAACCAACAGATCTAGTTGTGAGATTGATTCTATGGTGTCCTCCATCTAATTTTCCTATTCCTCCTTCTTCAAAAGAAAGACTGATCATCACATTATAAAAGGCACTGCACTTGGGCTTGACTGTATGGCGCATGGTATTTCTAAACTCGACATCACAGTGTATAGACTTTTATCACACCAACTGGCAGACCAAGAAGGATTTAATAAGAGGCAGAATGGTGAGTCAATTGAATTGCGAGGCAGGGAATAAAGAAATGCTAAATATGTTGTGCTAGCACCATCATTAATGTGGATTTTTATAAAAATAAGAATAGGGAAGTTGGATCTCTTAAATATATTCATTGCTCAGAATTTAAATGTACATAAAAATAAATTGTATGACAACCTATAACAGACAGTGTAATTGTAGCGCTCAGAAGCCATCTCGATTGTACACTTTTTTCTGCATTTTTCACTTCTTTTCACTATTGACTGAGGTCTACTCAAACTCTTACGTCTGACCCAGTAATCAAAAAATAGGCAGCATATTAAACTTATATGGAATCAGTCTCCATTTCCCCCCTTTTTGTGCACAATATTAAAGTAAATACACTGGATTCCATTTGATTTCTTGCTTTTCATTATATTCAATTTATTGATTGCCCTTGAATACCTAATTTCATTATAATATCAATCACAGGAACTCATACAAGATTTCCTTTTACTGAGCACTGTAGCATTCGCTCACATACAAAAAGTTTCTATGCTTAGCTTTTTAAAATATTTTTAGTTATAGATGGACCCAATAACTTTATTTCATTTATTTATTTTTATGTGGTGCTGAGGATCAAACCTAGTGCCTCACATGTGCTAGGCAAGCACTCTACTACTGAGCTACAACCCCAGCCCCTATGCTTATCTGTTTATAAAGTATCTCTTAAGAACTTAATTTTTAAATTTTTTTTAAAAATTTGTTCTAATTAGTTATACATGACAGTAGAATGCATTTTGATACAGTGTACACAAATAGAGCACAACTTCCCCTTCCTCTGGCTGAACAGGGTGCAGAGTCATACTAGTAGTGTAATCATATATGTATACAGGGTAATAATGTCAATCTCATTCCACTGTCTTTCCCATTCCTACTCCCCTCTCCCCTCTCCTCACTCCCCCCTGCACAATCCAAAGTTCCGTCATTCTCCCCACCCCCCAATTATGGATTAGCATCTACCTGCGAATGCCATGATTTTATTCCTTTTTAAGGCTGAGTAATATTCCATTGTGTGTATGTACTACGTTTTTTTTTATCCATTCATCTGTTGAAGGGCATGTAGGTTGGTTCCATAGTTTAACTATTGTGAATTGAGCTGCTATAAACAATGATGTGGCTGCATCACTGTAGTATGCTAATTTTAAGTCCTTGGGATATAAACTGAGGAGTGGAATAACTGGGTCAACTGATGGGTCCATTCCAAATTTTCTAAGGAATTTCCATACTGCTTTCCATAGTGATTGCACCAATTTTCAGTCCCACCAGCAATATGTGAGTGTACATTTTCCCCCACATTCTCACCAACACTTATTGTTGCTTGTATTCTTGATAACTGCCATTCTGACTGGAGTGAGATGAAATCTTGGAGTAATTTTGATTTGCATTCCTCTAATCACTAGAACTGAACATTTTTTCATATGTTTGTTGATCAATTATATTTCTTCTGTGAAGTGTCTGTTCAGTTCCTTAGCACATTTATTGATTGGGTTTTTTTGTTTGTTTGTTTGTTTTAGTGTTAAGTTTTTTGAGTTCTTTATATATCCTGGAAGTTAGGTCTCTATCTGAGGTGCATGTGTTAAAGATTTTCTCCCATTTTATAGGCTCTCTCTTCATGTTAGGTTTCCTTTGCTGCTTTTTTGTTTGAGTCCAACCCATTTATTGATACTTGATAAATGAAATTTAAATAACTAGGCTCAAATTAGCTTGGTTAAAATTACACTTAAATTCATGGGAAACATATGCAAACAGTATTGTTTCAGAATATTCATTCTTGCCAGGCACGGTGTTGCAAGTTTTTAATACCAGCTACTCTGGAGCTTTAGGCAGGAGGATCACAAATTCAAAGCCAGCCTCAGTATATTAGCAAAGCCCTAAGTAACTCAGTGAGACCCTGTCCTAAAATAAAAAAAATAAAAACAGTGACCAGTAAATTATCTGATCTCCAATTGAAAAGAGTGAAAGAAAGATAAGAGAAAACAAACCAGACATGTTTACAAAAGAATGAAAATAACACAAGACCTTAGGCAATAAAAGGCAATTTAGAAATTTTCAAGAAGAATTAGATGACACTGACAATTGCTACAAAAGAGCTCCTGGGTATGGCCCCTGAGACACATGTGATAAATTTTATTATAAAAAGTAAATGAAAAGTTGTACCCCATTTGTTTACAATGAATCAAAATGCAGTCTGTAAAAATAAAGAAAATTTTAATTAAAAAAAAAGTAATTGGTGACCTATGACAAAATAATTTCCCAAAAAAAATGTGGATGTGAATGGCATCAAATGAGTGTATACAGAAGCACTGCAAAGCTTCTCTTGTGAGAGTATTTTTTTCCTCTAATGAAAAGCAAAAGAAGAAAGTTAAACTATAGAGTTCAAGCAAATAATGTGTTAAAGAAAAACCATTTTGTATATTGATCACAGTGGAATAAAAATTCAAGATAACAGATAGAATGAGTGAACACAGCTGAAGGAATGTCTTGAAGAGTTGCATGTGGAAAATGTCTGAAGTGTACTAACTGCAGAAAGAGTGGACTCTGTGCTTATTTCTTAGATAAGAAGGTAAATAATAAAAAATAATTTGAAACAGAAAAACAGTGCAAATGTGGAAATTCATACCAGTTCTCTTTCTGTCATGTTTTAGTGGCATAAACAGAATTCTAAGGTACTGGAATTTTTTATACCTTATATTGTGTAGTCATAAAACAAATGCCAAAGACAGTCCAAGCTTCTTCAGTGATGAAAAAGTTCTTTGAATCTGTACTTTCACAATACACTAGGGATGATTTTCAGTAGGTTATTACTTCACAGAGGGAGGTTAGTTTATGTCTTAGCCACAAATATAAGAAAAGGAAAAGAAAATTATTTATAAGAGTTAACATATGCAAATGGTATGAAACTCAAAGCCAATCACTTAAAAAAAGACTCCCCTCTTTTGTCATACCCCATTTTCATGGAAACATAACTTTTTCTAAAAAAAAAATAAAAACAAACAAAAAGAACAAAACAAAAAATCAGAAAAACTTTTGATGTGGGCAACTCTTTCTTATTCAGCCTCTCAAATCAAAGTAAAAATATATATAAAATAACTATGGTCTTAAGAGTGGGATTGAATAGGAGGCAGAGTTGCCAACATTATCAAAAGTTTTCCCTTTTTTTATTTTTTGATTTGATTTGGTCCATGCAAGTACATGTCAATTTTTGAAATTTTGTGCTGAAAATATCTAAAACCTCTTTGGACTTTTCAGAAAGAGAAATGCTACATAACAAAATAATTCTACTAAGTTAGATTCTATTAAATCTTTAGTCATATGTTAACTCATGACTAATATTTTGTGTGAAAGCAAAATAATTTATAAGAGACAATTGTGTGGGTCATGTATTAGTCATTTTTATGTTACTATAATGAAATACCTGAGACAATAAACTTATAAAGAAGAAAGGTTTATTTTGACTTATGGCTCTGGAGGGTCCAGATCAAGATAAAGTAGCTCTTTCTTTGGTTCTCTGACAAGGATAGCACATCATGGCAGAAACATGTGGTGGTGCAAACTTGTTATATCACAAGCCAGAAAACAGAGAGAGAGATCAAGAGACTGTGATCCCCAAATCCCCTTAAAAGGCATGACCCAATGACCGAAGAACTTACAACTAGATTCACCTCTCAAAGATTCCATCACATCCCAATAGCACCACTCTGGAGAATAAGTTTTTAACACATTGGTACTTTGATGAATAATCATCCAAGTCACAGCAATGGGTATTATATTAAACACTATTGATGATAAAATACAACATATCAACATATACCACATTTTTTGTGGTATAATTTGTCTAGCTTTAATTTTTCAAATAATATACTTTAAGAATATTGATACAATTTAATTTGTTTTTAATTCATAGTTATATTATTCATAGTTATATTATTCAGGTTGCTATATTTTACAAAATATCAAATATAAATAAAATATCAAATTTGGAGAACTTCATTATTTGCCAATAGAGTACTTTTAGATCAAGACAATGTGATTTTATTTGAATTATCAAAATACATAACTTAGTGCCTTCATAGAAATGAAGGCATTTTAATATCTAATCAGTATCTGAACTCTTAGTAAGACCAAATGATCTATTTAATTTTGTGTTAAATTAAAGGAAAATAATTGATATATTATTAACAAACTATCTTTAGCCTATCCAGTCTACTATGCTTCTATCAAGGTCTCTGAAATTTTCACATCAGATATGTGTCTATATTCTTCTTACTGTAAACCAAGATGCACTTAATACTGACAAGGAAAATGCAGAAGTACAATGCTAATATCAAGGAACTGATTATCTTCTATGATGTAAGGGACTACAAATGCAAATAGTAGCTTTATAAAATATCCCAGAGGAATTACCAAACTGACTCTAGATTTGTTTATGTTTAGTTACCACTGAAATATCCCTATGTCAATCTTCTCTGATGTTTCTGGTTTGGGCAAATTTTGTTTTGCTATATGATCCCGTATAGTAGTCATTGCTGATGTCAACACTGGCTCAGATCGCAGGCACTTAGCATTGGAAACCCTGTGTTACACTGAATAAAAAGTATGGTTAATGAGAATTCACAGTTTTAATCATCAATGCATTATTAGAATTAAAGTCAGATAAAGTAAATATCCACTTGTTTGATAAGATTTTTACTGTCCATTGTATAATATTTACTCATGTACTAGGAAAGACTGCCCTGAAAACCATAAGTACATTACAATATTGTCCATGGTACTTGTTTTTCATCATAACGTATTCCCCAGAATTGTATAATGATACTTTAGAATGTTCTAAATTTAAAAAAAAAAATAGAAGATAGTGGGGGAGATGAATGGAGAAAAAGGAAAAATTTTCTCAACTATTTGGTAAATGAAATGACTACAGAAAAATCCATGATGCAATTATTCATTCATCATGGATAAGTAGAAAAAAAATCATTTTGAAGGAATGCAAGGGAGCACTTTAAGTACAATTATGTCCTGTGCTCACTGTGCGGGTCTAAGCCACAGAGCACTTAACAGAACTAATAAGGTCAGGTCTTTTGAAATGCTTGACATCAGAATGAGAACAATTTTCTAAAAGAGGATGAAGTAAATTGAATTAAGTTGTTGAAAGTGTACTGCTCCTTAAAAAATATGGAGCAGAACATATACTTTCAATGTATCTGAAATTACTACCTAGATTGTCTATGTATATTTATATATCTACCAATTACAACTTTTTTGCCTTCTGTTTTAACTTCTGTTTTTGTATTTTTAAACAAGGTGATTTATCATCTTAATTCTTGACAATACTTGAATTGACAAGATGTCCAATGTCTAGAAAAAGAGATTTCCTTATTTGTGCTATTACTTTTTTTCTAGCTAAGTATAAAGGACAATATAGAATCCTTCAGCTCTAGTGACTGACAGATTTGTTAAGGTGTGTGTTTCAGTGTGTGGAAAAAGGGATTTTCATTTGTTTCCATAAACGTAAGCATGTCATTTAACTAGGTCTGTAAACAGTCATCTTTTATGTGACTTTCCTGGATCAACCAACTTTAGTAGGTAAAAAAATTCAAGCTTGCAGATGACAGAGCTTGTGGATCTATCACGAAGACAGCTGAAAAGAATGAATTGGCCATGTCAGAGTTCGGTTTGGCAGCTGGCTGGAGAAATACACAGAGTAACATTTGCTGCAGAAGGAAAAGTGTTGGTTTAATTCTTGTAGAGAATGACATTTTGTTTGTTTTTCACCTTCCAACTTTCACTTAGAACACTAAGTCCTTCAGATTCAAAACTGAAAGGACACTGAATCAAAAAAATTAATGAGCATGAATAATTAAACCTATCAGTGAAATGCTATGAACTGCTTGCTCTTTATGGGAAAAAAAGGAGTCATATGTGCTTTCAAATTCTTTCATAGATATTGCTACACCAGTCTCAATTTGAGTTATTGGGAGTAATAATGCATATCTTTCTTATTTAATGAATGTAAGCCTGAATATTATTATGTGCAACCAATTAAATGCTGAAGAATTACATGATAGAGGAAAGAAATACTTTATTTTTTTAAAACCTGCACAATGACTTATTATTTCTATTTTTATCTTATGAAAATGTTTGTGACATTCAAACAAGTGTGGTATTCTTTTTAAATCTGTTACAAAATGATAGTCCTTATATAAGATGTATACTTAGTCCAGGGCATTGTAAAAAAAAAAAAAAATCAAACCAAAGGCCTTACATACTCTACCTCTGATCTACATCCCAGCCAACACTGTTTTTAACATTTTGTGTGAACATAGAATGGTATAAACAACAACATTCATGAAAATTAATTTTTGTCTTTCATATACATAAACACATAAAGTAGAGGAGCATAAGGTTTATTTCATATTGATGTCCTTTATTATTCTTTTTTGACACTATTCCATCTGGTCAACTTTAAGTATATTATTCTGTAAAGGGATTAATATCATATATCTGGGTCAGTAGATAGCTCTCTGTTTTGAATGTTTGCTTCACAGTTACTTTATTTGCGACAGACATGCATTCTATGACTCTCATAGCAGTTTGAATTAGTGAGTACTTGAGAAAAAATTTATGAAGGTGAATTTGACCTCTCTCTAAAGTAATAATTATTCATATTAAGCATTGTCACTATTAAAAGAGCACTTACCTAACTTAGAAGAGAATTTTGTGCAGGTATGACATTTAAATAATTTTCAACATAAAGTTATAGTGAGAAACAGTAACTTATATAAAAAGTAATGCTTTATTTTGAGTTAGTGTAATGCATGTATTAAGAACCAATGTACAATAATTTTCTAATTAATCATAGTTATCACAGTGAAGAACACATAACGTATGCTTAATGTCTATTTAATTAATTTGTTCATATATTAAACATCCAACTCAAAAATCCATAAATCTGCTGCTTTTTGAATTATTATGTAGTTCATAATATCAATGTCTGATAAAACAGGCAATATGTAATGAGAGATAGAGGAAAATTATATTTGTAATGGTTCTTTTAAACAATTAGGCATCAGAGTCTAAACAGGAACAGTAAAATAAATAAAATGTTGAAAAATATGCTTCGTTTTTGATTGCATAGGTGATCATCTATCATTCGTATAAGATTTCTTCTCGTCATCTGTAACTCTGTTAATTTCCAAATAATGGTTACACAGAATATATGCATTTGGCAAAATATAGGTCATTAACAAATCTTCTAATTACCATTCCAAGAAAGCTTTGTATAAAAAGGAGAAAAAATGCATAAACTCTAGCAATTTTTAGAGCACAGGGTATCATATTAGTCCATTATTTCTTATGTTTTACTCACTTATTATTGGTTTATCTGTGTGCTAATGAAATTTATATGCATCACAAACTTCTAGGTACATGAAAATGGAAGCATTTTCTATTATTGGTCTTGATCCTTCTTTATAATTATTGATGCTTTATGTATATAACTCAAATCACACATTTGACAAATTTCTAAATTAAATATAGCTATGCAATTTCACACAAATTCAAAATGAGTTGCTGCTGCTTAATTCCTCCCAAATTTTGTGGTTACAGAATTAGATTGTACTTTACATCAAATTACTTCATGGGTTTCCCTTTCTTCTTTATTTCACAGAATTATTTAGGAAGAATAGAGTAGATATTTCAAAAAATTGTAAGATATATCTTATAAAAGACATGATTGAATTTGATTTTATACAATGTTAGAGACAAATATAATTGTAAAATAATTTAAATATACTAAAAACATTCTACATTTTGTACATAAGAAAAAAATGTTTTTCCTACATGTAAACTGGGAAGTCAAAACTTGTTTTGATTTTGAAATGTTGAAATGAGCTATATCAGAATAATTTGGGACACTTTGAAAACTGCAGTTCTTATTTGCACCTCTGACATACAGTACATTAGTAGTTATACAAATTTTAATGGTCTTTTACTGTTTTGTTTTCCAACCAGCTTTCCTAATCATTGTACTATTTATTCTTATAATTTATTTCAAATGAAAATGGTATATCACATTAAAATTCTATTACTAAATTTATTCAAAATTTTTTTTGCTTTTTGCATATATTTTATTTCATTGTTTTTTATCTTGTCTGTAACAAAAAGAAGCAAGTGATTATAATAGATTTTAATAAAAACATACAGTGATTGGTCAAATATTCTTATAAAATGTAAAGACTTCTCATCATGCAGTTGGGAACGAAACTGCATCTCGTTTGGAATAGTATGTAGAATGAATGACTCCAGTGGGATTCTAGTCACCACCTGTGGGTATATTTCAAGTCCAGTATTAACTTTGTTCATAAAACCGTAAAAATAAAAGTACTTATCTATCTATACTCGTTGGGCTTAATTGGGATCTCCTCAGAAGTGTTTTGTATCTGGGAAAAAATTGAGCTAATAAGGTGTGAGGTATTTGTTTGACTCTGTTTGCAGAGGTCGCATGTCTGTTTTGATGTCACCATCTTTGCCTTGATGACTTTTCAGGAGAATTAATTTGTAGACATTTTTGATTAATTAGACAATTTGAGCTAAGTGTATGTATAGAAATTGGAGAAAAATCAGACTCACTGCTGTAGTTGTTTTGGCAGCAGAGTGTAATTGGGAAGATGCTATTCTTGAAATTAATGATGTGGTTTAGAACTAAACAATGTTGTGTACTGGAGAAAGCAATTTAATGTTTTCTAGCCTAGTATTTTAGAACTGTATAATGTGGATATTCACAATTTCCTTAAGGCAGATTGAAGCTTACATGAGAAAGCATAAAAAATGGAACTCTTATTTCATCACCAAGACTATCATCATCATCATCATCATAACACCACATAGGCAAGTACCTATGTCATCGCTAAGGCAAAATCTCAAACTTAACCTGGGATAAGCTGAATTTTGTAGCTCAATACAATGTTTCCTGTACTATCTTTTAGGTTTGCACAGAACTTTTGGTTATAGTATACAGTAATAGTTTGTGAATATTGTTGTGTCACCAATAATAAGCATACCTTTATCAGATACTACTAATATTAATATTTACTTACAGACAATTGTAATACTCTAACATCCATGAAAACAATATGACCACTTGTCATCATGCACAAAAATCACATTATATAAAAATATCTAGGATTACAATATATTGAAAATATGTTGAGTTTATGACCTTGATGCTTACAAAGTTAGCTTGCTCCATATTTTAACATTTTTATTGCCAATTATTTATTTTATGTTATAACTTAATGTACTATTTATCTTAGATTATAAAGTAATATGCTTAGTATCAGATTTTGAGGAATAAAAGATATCCATTTTATATAATATATTTTTATTGCAATGTAAAATTTGTACTTAGGCATACAACTCCTTTAGTCACTTTTAGAATGTTTCATGTTATCACAGAATTTTGTGTAATATTAATTAGGAAAAATATAAAAAATCTCAATAAAAATTATGAATGACTTAACCTTGCATTAAGGGAAACTGACCTGAGTAAAAAAAAAGAATGTTTTTAGAACTCATGGTTAATGTCAGAATTGATTCGATTACATATTTCAGAATTAGAAATAGGTTGTTTTATCATGGGTTATACTTCAGTTTTGAATCAAATATGAGATTTGATTCAGTATCTTAACAACTTCTCTGTATCTCAATGGATAAAAGTGAAGTGTTCAACTTTGCATATTATCAGAGAAATTCAAAGTCAACTCTTTAGGCCTTATTTTAGAAAATATTAAAATGTGAAATAAAGGTTAGTGCTGTTTCAAAGGAGAGCACTGAACATTGATAGCCATTTGGGTTTAATATTGTTAAATGAGGCCACATTACTGCTGTAACAGTTGGCTGTCTAATAAGCTGGAATATTTCATCAGGAATAGTATAACAAGATGTGCTCTGAAGAGTCTGTTGGAAAACAATAGCTTGATATAGCTCATTTAAGGTTCAGTGTGATGGCTCTCATTTGCCTCCTGTATATTATCTATTTCTGCAATGACAGCAATGAACACTAAGCATCATGCCCTTATCAGTCTTTGACACCCTGACTTAGTCAGGGTTTGGATTAGTCCCCAAAGAAAGTATGTTTTACTGAAAGATATCATGATTATCAGTAAAAGGCAACAGGATGGCAAATGGAATTGTGAGAAATGGCTCAAATACAAAATGTAAATATAAGACCTATTAATTCAGTGACATTTCAGAACTTGTTAAGCATTTACCACAAAGGTACTGGGTACGTTGTATTTATAAATTTAGTGTCCATTCCCAAAGTTTATGCTCTATCAGTTGGATGTATCACTATTGTTTTAAACTACAAAGGGTCTCTTTAATTTAAAAATGTATCATGTGACCTTATGAATATGATTACATATCTTTAGTTCTTACTTTAATTATAATAAACAAGTGAATAATTTTATATACTTTCCACTTAAATTTTGCATATTTTGCAGAATAAAAATATATTCATTTTGTAAAATATACTTTCTAATGTAAAAGTCTGCATGTGGGAATACAACTTGAGTTATTTTTAGAGTGTTTCATGTTATCACAGAATTCTCTGTAATATTAATTAGGAAAAATGCAAAAAATCTCATTAGCAATTATGAGAGTGCCATAGACTAAACAAAAATAATCTTTCATTGAAAAGTTGTACATAATTTTAGTGACTCATACTGCATTTCTTTAAGATTGATATTCCATTACCTCTTGCAGGTTATTTTACATAAAACCTTGCATATTACAGTAGTGTGCAAATTAAAGTTTCCAGAAATCTAATACATAGTGTATTTCTACTTTCAGGGATGAACAAAACCTATGCATTAAAAATGCATGCTATTCCACTGAAATTTTAAGAGGTTTTCTTTTTTGGTGTGTTTTATCATTCCCCAAAGTGCAGTGAAGATGTTTGGTTTGAGATTAATAATATCCCTTGCATT
Source organism: Sciurus carolinensis (assembly GCF_902686445.1). Classification (NCBI taxonomy): domain Eukaryota; kingdom Metazoa; phylum Chordata; class Mammalia; order Rodentia; family Sciuridae; genus Sciurus; species Sciurus carolinensis. The sequence continues at coordinate 56,681,680 of NC_062217.1, read as the reverse complement.
TTCAAGACTGCTTTAAAACTTACAAGTGTAAAACCTTCATGTTTTGTTGATTCATCCCAGGATGAAAGCCACATGTACATAAATGGACTAAATTAATCTTTTCTCACTCAGTGAACCTGACCTGATATTATTCATTCAGTGATATTCATTGGGTGACTATTATGTGTCAATAGTGTCAACACTGAAGATTTTGGATGACTAGGAAAAAGGTTCTTCTGTGTCTTACTGCTATTCGTTAATAAGAGAGTAAATTACTGATGAATCAGTGATTGCAGACTAACAAAAATGATGCAAGAGAAGGAATCCATCTTGATGAGATACTACTCCAAATTAAAAATTAGAAGAAATTCCTAAAGAAATGAGGCTTGAACTTATAGCTAGAGGATGAATGGCATCTGACTAGGAAAGTGTCAATGGTGATCGTGCATGGGAAGCATTACAGAGGAACAAACTAGTGAGGACAAAATCCCATTTGGGAGGAAGCATGGAACATTGAGCTACTGAAAGAGAACTCCAGTGTCTTGGGAGGAGAAACATGGAGGAAGAGGTTTTGGGCAATTTTTTCAAAAAATTGTGGATATCAAGCTGGAAGGAGAATAGGACGGCTCAGGAGTAAAACTCGTAATCTTGTTTTTGATAATGTAGCTTTGCTTTAATTTTTCTCATAAAGTGGAAGAGTCATAAGCACATTTGGAAGTTAATGTGACAGCTACAGCTTTGAGACCCTGATAGCATACATGAAAAAAGACAAATATGATTGATAAGTTTTCCAGAAAACAGGCCAAAATAGGATCCAAAGAACAGATGGAGGGCATGACTTTAGATAGGGAAAGGATCAATTCCTCCTTCATAACAGCAGGGACAGGAGCACAGTGGATTCATTTCTACTCTTCTTTCATGACAGTGGGCACCAAGCCTAATGGCTTCAGGGTCTGGCCCGCTCATTCTGGGGTGACATCAGTTCAGCCTGTGAAATCTCTGCTCACCTGGACTGGAGGTTAGTAAACAAAGAGATTGCTGTTTGATGACTTGTTTTTTATATTTTCTATACAGAAAAATGTTCTCATTTCCTATAATACTTCTGTCCAATTCTTAATTATGTCTAGCTGTTATTGGAAGGAAATTTCCAAGGAGTTAAGATACTCAACATTTCAAAAAGAAAGTATCTATTCGTCAAAAAATAAAGTTGCTCTTACTTGAACTAAAAATTGTAGTCACATCTCCTCTTTCCTCCTGGAGTTATTAAATACATGAGGTAATGACCAGTGGTTCTTTAGTGGCACTTTTGATTTATGCTAAGGTAGTAAAAATCATGTTCCTTCAGGGAAAGTCACTGAAATATAGTGCTTCTTGAAGTGTATATGTAAAAATAGATTTAATTATATATACTTCTGTAAAAAAGTTCAAGGTGTAATTGGAGATTAGAACTAAGAGTGACATGAACATTATTAGGAACTCGTCAAATTAAAGGACAGCAACTACTTTAATAACATTTTAAAAGTTAAAGGTTTTCGTAATTGCACATCACTAAGATGTGGATTATTTCAAAAGTAATCCTTATGAAATATTCTAGTGATCGTACATAATGTATTTCAAATCATATTTATTTCTCAGTAGAGGAAAATGACTAATTCTAAACTAATATTATCTAAGAAAATGTTAGTTCCCTTTTATCTTTTAAACTTTATCACTATAACATAAGTGATATTTCATTTCTCCATTACACAAGCTTTCGGCCTTCACAGAAGTCAGCAATATAAATTTCATGAATGTTTGCAACTCATTTTAAAAAACTGTCAAGAATATGAAATATAGATTAACCTGAGCACAGAGATTCTTACAGGATTTATAATAAGTATATATAATTAATATCAGTTAGAATATTTTTTTAAAAACCTGGCATTTTAAAATATTAGATTAAATTGTCTTATTCTTTTTCCCAAACAAGTTTTCCTCTACAGATTGATCTTTTAGAAGAAAATTAGCCTACTTCAATACCCTCCTGAAACATATTCTTATCCAGCACTTTACAATCACCCTGGTTAACTACAAGGTTTGGATTCAGGTCCTTGATATATGGTGAAAGGACCAATATTGAACCAGCAAAGCTTTTTGATATGGTGAATTTTCCACTGGCTTCCTGTATCCTAGAGCTGCACCAAAGTGCTTAAGTATTTTAGCCCCTCCATCATGCTAAAGGAGGACTAGGTACTACCACTAACCACAAAACTAAGTTCATAGTGAGTTTCAATGTGGCATAGCTGTTCACATCTACTAAGTCAGAGACAAGAGCTTCCTTAAGTCATGTAGCTTAAAAATTTGTCAACTTTTGTAGACTGATATTTTCAGCACTATCATACATTGCCATGAGATTTCCAAGAATATAGTAGCAGTGGGAGACAAGGCTTCCACCTGCTGCTCATCTGATTTCCCCAGATTACTGCCTCAGCAGGTCTTCCATATGTACTGCCTGTCTACAAGCTTTATATATTCAATAATTTCAGTTAACTTTAATTCACCAAGATATTTTAATATAGTCTATCAAGCAAAAATATGGAACAAAATATAAAAAAGATTAACTAATGACCATTGTGCTAAAAGTTAAAAGACATTTTAAAAAAGTAAAAATAGATAAAAATAAAGGAAGTTAGCTGAGTAAAAGAAAGCCCACCTTCACCCTGTTCAAAGGTCAATCATGATTTTGGTATAGGCCTATAGTCAATACCCAGGTTTTAAGTACACTATTTCAGAAAAAGAATATGAAAAACATTCCATGAATGGAAACAGTGTGCGATATGTAATGCCAAGAAATACTTAAACAGTGTTCTCATCCCCTTTCTTGTCTGCACAAACTGGGTAAATCCTCTTTTCTGGAAGTGAGATGTCATTAAGCAGAGTATACAATTTGCAATCATTCAATCATACAATGATAGATAAAACATCTCATTTTCTTCCCCTTTCCTCTTGCCTGTTTTCTGTAGAGATTTTGAAATGTGCTTTCATTCCTTATCCTCCTTGAAGCCAGTTTTGAAATGAAAAACACTTCTCATCGATGAAATGCATCAGGACATCTGGGGACCCTCAGGAAGATGTCACTTTCTCAGGTAAAGATCTGGATACCTTGTCTCCATTCTTACTATTTAATTCTTAAGATGAATACATTGGAGCTTCACATGATCCTATTATCATAAAAGAAAAGGAAAGGAAATCATTGATTCTGACTTTGTTGAACTGGAGAACTAACTTGGGAATTCACCTTTTTTTGAATTTCTTGTGGTTGGGGTTGACAAATTAAATTACTCCAATTTAAGTCACTATTGGTTGATTTTTTTTTCATTTCTTGCTCTGAATTTTATCCTTACTTATAAGTGTTAAATTTTATACTTTTGGATTATGTTTCATGAAAGAAAAGTCATAAAATGAATATTTGTTCTCAGCAATATTTTACCTCTTTATCAGTCTTTGTGTGTGTGTGTGTGTGTGTGTGAGAGAGAGAGAGAGAGAGAGAGAGAGAGAGGGAGAGAGAGGGAGGAAAGGAGGGAGGGAGGGAGGGAGAACGTGGGAGAGAGAGAGGAGTTTATTTTACGGTTGTTTCTAGGAAGTTCACAAAGAAATTTCAGTTTTATTTTTTAATTTAATTTTTGGGACTGGGGATATCGCTCAGTTGGTAGAGTGCTTGCCTCACAAGCACAAGGTCTTGGGTTCAATCCCCAGCACTGCAAAAAAAAAAAATTAATTTTTGTTGTACATGCACATGTATTATACATACACATTTTATGTATATGCATATGCATACATACATAAAATGAAATATGTGTAAGTGTATTCTGAAATTTTGAACACTTGGACCAAAAGTTAAATTGTAAAATGAATATATTTGTATATTTAAAATGGTCAAGAGTCTAATGACAGAGCTTTGCCAATGCTAGTGAGAGTTCTTCTAAATGCATCTCAAAATATGAAGCAGTTACATAAGTAAATTTTTGTGTGGTGTGCTTTTTAGACATTAACTTTTTAAAATGGGAACTTTTGGAAATATGTTAGGCAATTATTTTTTCAGGCAGTTCATTTTCCTTACTCTATGTGTGAGTACATAAGGAATTGATATGTCAATATTTTTATAGTTTTATTGCATTTAAAGTTTGGCTCTGCTCAGCAGCAATTCAGATAGTGCTAAATTGAGTTGTTGTCATATGAATAGTAAGGCATTTGATATTTCTGAAAGAAATGTATCTTGAAAATATAAGTGGAAGTCATGCTTTCTTTTCTATTTTATGTAAAAGCAAACAGAAGCCTTTTTAATAAACTTATTCTGAATAAGTTTCTGTACTAGCAGCTTTTTCTTAAAGACTGAAAGCAGAGTAGCTTCCAAGCACAAATTTTTGTGCAACCCAAACTCATTATTAATTCAATGAACATTGACTGAGCTCCAAATGTGTATCAAATAATGTGTTTGCCTTCCAAATCTCTATTGTCTGTTAGAAGATTGGGAAAAGAAAACAGGCTACTGCAGTATTGTACATGTTCTAGCAGAATAAGATGGTGCCATAGTAATATATAAGAGGAATATCCAAACCAGGTTTGAAAATGTTTAAGCCAAGACTACAAGAAGTAGTAGGAGTTTTTTGTATGGAAAGGAGTTAATAGGATGAATAGACACTGGTGTGTGTGGGAGGGAAGTACCACACATTCTAACTACACATGATTTAGCTGTATGTATTACACAGAAGAAACAGTGATAGATGAAGAAAGAGAAAAAGACGTTTCATAGAATTTTTATATTATGCTAAGGGATTGGACTGTACTTGCAGGGCAATGGAGATCTATTAAAGATTTATGAAGGGGAATGAAAAGATCAAGTTTGCATTTTGAAACATCACTCTGGTCACAGTGCAGAGATTATATGTTAGTGGGATGGGATTTGGACAAAAAGACTGGAGACAGGGGCACTAGTTAGCAGACTGTTATACCAGTTTCAATGATAGCAGTGGTTGTGCAAACTAAAGAAGCATCAAAATAAAGATCTGTGAATAAAAATGAAGCTGAAGAGAAAGAAACATGATATAGATCACAAGTTAAAGATAATGGGAGATGTAGACTAAACCAGACTGAAATTATATATGTGTGTGTGTGTGTGTGTGTGTGTGTGTGTGTGTGTGTAATTTCCTTTAGCTAATATCCAGGACAATAAGCAATAAATTAATACAGATTAAATTAATACCTGCTGTCATGGGGAACTCTAATTTTCAGGTTTATTGATATCCTTTATTGGATCACACTTCAAAAAACTTTTTATTAAATAAGAAATTAAAGGAAACATAGCTCTAAAACACATAGATAAAAATCTGGAAATCTCTGGTAAGCCCGGAGCTTACTTATCATAATATTTTCAAACGAATTGAATTGAAACTACTTTGATTTGGGTGCTCTACATTTAATTTTTAAAAATATCACCAAAATGATCAGTTCTGTTTTGGAAGCAAAGAGGGATCTATAATGGGCTTTCTTTTCTGGTTCTATAAAATGATTGCAATTTTACTGACATTAACCAATTCATTTTACAAGCAGTAAATGTGACAGCCAAGGTTCCTAGGCAAAGGAAGATGCCCACTTTTCTTCCAATGTAGACAGACACATACATATCACACATGTGGAAATCTCCTCTTACATGTGATGATGTAAGAGAATTTTCATTACCCTTACTCAGGGACTGGTTCTTTAAAAACAAATAAAACCTGGGCAAAAGACACATTCATTAGTGTATAAGGATCATCCAGGACTATTATACCAAAGATGGGGCCCATTAGCAATAATTCACCACCTGACTCACCCAGCCAGTAACTTCAATTTTGACTCTTGTCCTATTGGTTATTCAGAATGTTAGAAAGAAAACAAATGAGAAAGAGTCACAGAAAATGAATCATCGTTTTGATAAAGTTGTTTCATAATCCTAAATCTGTTCAATTGCTTTAGGATGGCTCTTGAAATCCTTCTGTCATTTACTCCTACTTAGTACTGTGTTTAGTTAAGATAATTAAAAATTGAAGTATGACTTTAGCACATTATGGTCTCCACTGGCCAGTTTCCTCTACTCTCCCAATTTTAACTGATTCCCTAGAAAAGAAAATTCTTGTGATTTAAGTTTGGGCTCTGGAGCTGATATTTAACCAATATTTAACAATTCAATGAGTGAGGATTAGAGATAAACAAACATAAAGTTACTTTGCTGCCTCTAACATGTCATTTTAGATCATGGTACCTCAAATATTTACCTTTCCAGATTGTATACCTGGCCTTAATTTATTAAAGCATCTATGTATTTTGCAACCCAATCATAGTTTTGCATAATAGTAACATTAGAGGTAAATTAGAATTTAAATGATACAACCTCATTCCAGTGTAGATGACAGGTTCATAAAATTCCTGAAATAAGTTTACCTACTGTTTGAACAGTTCTAGCCAACAGAAGCACCAGAAAGTGATGTTCTTAATTGTGAAATATTTCTAATAATTGAAAATGTGATCTTTGTACAGAATAAACATTTCTCTTCATTTCTCTTTCTAATTTTTCAAACTTTATATTGAATCTTCTATTAGTGTCACCTAATTTCTCCTCTTTTGCCACAGAAATAGAAGGAGAAAAGTTCAATTTTAAAAGTGGAGACTATATTTGAAGAAAATACTAATGATATCCATAAGTCAAAACTTTATTTATTTATATATAATTTTTTAGAATCTGATGCAGTATAATATGATGTATAGGAACCTGGGTTTTACCCTCAGACCATCATGTGTTCAAATAGTAATGTTGTCATTTACGAGTTGTAAAATTGGAAATTACTTCAGTTCTTGGTTCCATTGTCTCTTTATCATAAATGAACACAAATGCCTACCTCAGAAGGCAATTGATGAACTAGTGCATATAAATTGTTTATAATTTTGTTTAAATTTAAAACTAAACTGTCTTAAATATGCATAAATAGTAGATATATATATAGTATATATATATAGTATATATATATATAGTATACATATATAGTATGTATATATAGTATATATATATAATATATATATATAGTATATATATATATATATATAAATAGTATATATATATATATATGAATTAAGGACAAACACATATATCTACATATTTTATGTAATTCATCCAAGGATAAGTTTGAGTGCCAAAATTATTCCATGTTCATAAAACTATGGTAATCTATAATAATTTTGGCTATGAGTCAAAAGTAATTACTCACCCCAAATTCATAAATGTCCAAATTAAACATAAAATGTGAGAAACATGTGGCTGGGCTGTGTGTTAGTATAGAATGATTGTTTAGCATGCACAAGGCCCTAGGTTTGATCCCCAGTAGTATTAAAAAAAAAAAATTAGTCACATGCATTTTGAAGAACTAGTAAATGAGAACCATTCTGAAAATATAGCAATTAATCTATTTATTCTGTATTTAGTGAATATGTAGTTTTTCAGTCATAAAAAGAATAAGTACTAATTTTTATATAAAAATTATCAGTATACATCCAAATCTTTTAAATATTGAAGAATTACTAAATCTTTAAATCATTCCATCTGAAGTTCCATAAATCCCTCTCAGTGCACAAGAGTCAATTTAAAAAAGAATACTTCTTATGAACTACTTCTTAAAATGCTTTAATTTAGATCATGTTAAGAGTTTGTAAATGATCATTCATTAAAAACATTCATTTCAGTATTTACTATGTATCTTTTTCACCTTTTAGTTACCTAGAAAAAAAAATACAGGTCTTATGTTTGAATAGTTGAATATTGTGTCAAAAACTGAAGAAAAAGAAATGGAAATGCACAATACTATGAAACTTAAGTAAAATGATTAAAATCTTACTGTGTACATAGGAAGTGGTAAATAATCTAAATATTTTACACATATTATTATTCCTCAAAACAAACCTAGGAGATGAATATCCTTATGGTCTTTATTTTCTGATAAACTTAGGGGCTGTTAGTTTAAATGACTTGCCTGAGATCACAGAGAAAGGACACAATAGAGTGAGGATTTGAACTCCAGATGTAAAGTTCATGATTCCAATCTAGTTTCTTATCACTGTGTATGGGATAATACAGGCACATATCCAATATCTATAATCACATAGGATAGGACATATTTTTACACATTAGACATCAGAAATCCTTTTTCCAGACTATGATTATCTGAGTTATTGATACCACTGTTTACCGGTGACAAGTTCTGCTTCGGTTGGGGTTCAATATCGACGGATCCCCAGAGAGTCAAAGTGCACACACGATAATGCAAGACACACAATGAGGTTTTATTGCAAGCTCGAGCTTGGACCACAACCAGCCTCTCAGACCACTACAATGGCTGAGTGGGGAGCGGCCCTGAGGGGTAAGAAAGCACTCTATTTCACACACAAAGACCTGTATTGGTTAACATTTGAGTCGCTAAACATTTGTCCTCTTTGGTTGGGTCCCACCAATCTATTTGATTCTCATTGGGTTCTGCCAGAACTGAACGGTCCTGGAGGAAGAAGGGAGGAGGGGAGGGGTGAACTATGCAGAAGATGAGTGGGGGCTAGGCCCCCTTGTCCTTGATAGATAAGGTTCCTGGGCAGCTGCACATTCCTCGGACAGGTATCTCTTAATAGCCTTGATAAGCCCGGGGGCCCAGCACATCCTATTTGTCCTGTATTGGCTCCTGAGGGCGCTGTCACAACCACCTGCATCCTGGTGATTAAGAGTTTCTCATTCCTTAGTGTTTGCGCGCCCTTTCCTGTGGGGAGTTTTACAGATGTCACCCTGTTCTCAACACTTCCTCAGGTGTTGAAGTATAACATCAGAGAAACACGCCAAGGCAAGCATATTAAGCAGGTTTTATTTAAAGGTAATAATACAGCCTTCTCCCAGGAGGGAGAAGGGGGCTGTGGCTGATGTTCTAGATTCCCAAAAAGTGAGCATACCCTACCTCTTTTATAGGTTAAGGCCTCTTTTTTCTCCAGTTCTCTACCCCCTTACCTCTCTTTCCTGCCTAAGTGACTAAGCCTGGTTTTGCAGGTGAGATGCAAAAAGTGGGAAGCAGATGGGCAGGGGGAAGGCCAAAGTGATTCAGCCAGGTAAGGGCCCAGGGGGCATTAATTAACAGCTCCTTGCCTGTAGTCCCTGACAAGCAGAGGTAAATTTGGTAATCAATGGGCTCCGGAGATCCTTGACGTTCCATTCTCCCAGGGGCAGTCTCCAACTTCCAGAGGCAGATGGCTTTCATGGCCTCCATTTCCTTGATTTGACTGGATCCCCTATTCTACACTAACTGCCTGTCCCCAACTGTTTATTCCCACAAAGAAATAAGAATATAAAAAAAAATCATAATGGTCATTTTTTTTTTCTGACATATACGGAAAAGCTTCCATGAAGTGTGCGTGTGTGTGTGTGTGTGTGTGTGTAATTTAGAATATAATTTATGAATGTATATACTTTATAAATATATATTTATGAATATACAATTTATGAACTTAGAATAATACATATCTGAAAAAAGTCATTTTCAGTTATTTTTTAAACTATGAGTTAGCATTTTGTGAAAGATATTATAAAATTTATTCTACTTAAATAACAATGAAAATTGAATGCAATCAATGTAATTAGATGACTTGGCCCAAAGTGGAAAAAAAAAATGTTAAAATGAGTTGTAGAATATCAGGAAGAAGGACAATGAAAAGAGTAGAAATCTGAGTATTTACAATTTCCTTTTTGTCACAAACATGTAATTCGAAGTTGAAAAGTTTAAAAATTATGGCACCATCTTATGCTGAAGAATAAAGACGATTTGGTGATCCTCTCTCTCCCTTTTTTTTTAGGGGAGGGGGGTCTGTTACTGGCCCTTTAAGAAATAGGCCATGCTGCGTTGATCTTACCAATAGCCTCTTGGGCAGAGAGATTTGGCTAAATGAGCCAAAGGTATAAGGTATAAGCCTGTATAAGAGAAAGATGGTTAACTGTAACACAATCTGACCTTTGAATGATTTTCCTGGATTATTATACAATCTTGACATTGTAGTTGGACTGTTAGGGGTAAAGTATACAAAAGAGATTCTATATGTACAGGCAAGTATGCATTTGCATAGTAAGGCATCTGAACCATCAGGAACTAAGTTAAAGTTGCCAAAAGGCACTGCCTCTGGTGTACAAGGATGACTGGCAGAATAAATAACTGTACCCATAAAAGAAAAAGACAGAAACTAAGGTCAACCTGTGTTTTGTAGGCAGCCTCTGCAAAGAGAACTCAAGGAAACCTAAAGAAAAGGAGGGAAATGGTCTTCTCGATTGCACATCAATATACCTAGTATAAGATAAATAAAAGATTAAGGCACAGGTTTCGTATATTCTGTATTGTCCAACCCTCTCCTGGGCTGAAATTTGTTGTGTGAATTAAATGCACAGATAACATTCAGAAGGATTGTTTCAGAATATGAATTTAAGAAAGGGTCCAAAACTAGAATAAATAAAAGAAAGTTATAGGTATGGAAATATAGTTTAGTACAAAAGATCAGAAGGTAAAAGAAATATATCTGGATGGGAAAGTACTTTGTCTGGTAAAGTAATATTCTTGTTCTAAAGTTCAAGATAAAAAAGGACAAAAATAAGGGTATAGACAAGTTTCAAATGTCTAAGTCACAGAAGGTTTGTGGAAAGTAAATCTCAAAAAGTCTGTATTTGTGATTAAATTGACTGTTATTAACACAGTCAGTAAAAATTATTTGAACTTTAATGTACTGATGTGAAACAAAGTCTGAAACATTGATCTCTTATATTAAGATAATTTTCTTGTATTTGTCAGGTTTTATTACTTAGGGAAACTAAGTCTTAAAGGAATTAGGGTTTGTGCCTTTTTCAAAGTCTCATATGATTACTTTGTAACTGGTTAAACAAACAATTGTTATTTAGGTTACAACAATATAATTGACACCCTAAATATATGCAACTAGGAACACATATGCATCTGAGAACTATATCTATCTAAGCCTCGTCTAAGTGTTATGTAAAAGTTTATAAAAAGAAAGTTTATGTAAGTTTACTGGCAAGATAACCAATAAGTGTTCTCTTTTGAACATTGTATCTGACATTGAAAGGCCACATTGTCATTTGAAGACTGTCTTGTATCTGTTTGTTATGACTAAGTCAACTATTGATCATTAACATTGTTTCCTATGTGTATAAGGGATTTAAGGCTGTCCTTTGATTTTTTCTTAACCCATGCAGACCTGTGACTATTGTTATCATAAACTCTGGATTCTAAATTGTACTTTAAAGTTAAACTTAGTTCAATGTAAAACTTAGGAGAACACTTTGCCAAGTTAGTTTTCTCCAAACTAAAATATGTGTAGCAAAAGTATTAGATTTGTATAAAAATAACAAATTTGGTTGATATTGATTCATGTAGTTGATGTTTTATAGCTGGATAAAGTAACCTGTTTTCAATAAGTTATAGATATATTTTGTGTTACTCTTCACACTAGAATTGGAATTTAAATGCATTCTCAGAAGATAATAAGGAGAACCTGGTCTGTTTAAAGGTGACATTGTAAAACATGGAAGCATTCTGCCACATTTTCCACAAAAAGGAAGTTAAAACTCTCTTAGCCTTTCTGTGATTCATATGTAATGTTTATTATTATTTGTGAAGAAACCCCCTTACCTGAGATAAGGCTCTGCCTCCTACCTTACTCCATGTTAGAATGTCTCTGAAATAGGCTACACTTTAGCTCATTAAAGGGGTGTTCAAAAAATTGGCTTTTGTTGTAAAGATACTGTGATCTTAAATAGGGGATATAATGCATAACTAATTAAGGTTCAATATTATAAAAGTCATTTTTCTTGGTTCATAGCTATTACTCAAACTGAATATTTTTGCTCTGTTAATTTTATTTTGTATTTCCCTTGTAAACTTTATAACTATTTCCTGTTAGTGTTTTGTAAAGGTACTGCTTCAAATAAATAAATAAATAAATAAATAAAACAAACCCTGGGTTAATTTGAGATAATAAGCCATTACCTAAAGGAAAGATAGTATATAATGCTGACTTCCAGTACTAATAATGACCCCAATTAAATGAAAGGTAGAACTGTAAAATTATAGATATGGTAGTTACAACCCATTACTCCCTTTTAAGACTGGTGAAACTGGCTTGCCAGTGTTTAAAACCAAAACCTTGGAGATCCAAAATCAAGGAAGAAAAAGGGTCATAGAAAAAGCAACCAACATTTTGGCTACAGTCTTCTAAGTTCATCCAGGATCCAGAGAATGATGGGATCCCTCTTTGGTCATTGCAACTCTGGTGAGTCACTCAATCTGTGGATCAGGGAGATTGAGAGGACCCTAGAGAACAGGAAGCCATCCAGGGCACATTCTGCAAAGAGGAGGGTCATTGGAGATGGAAGTGTTCCTGAAGCTTCCAAGATAAACCATTTATGGTCAGCCAGACTCCAACCTATACTGTTTGGTGCAACCACTGGTAGAGGAAAGCTACATGAGCCAGGAGGTTTTTCACATGTCCCCAAGAGTGATCTCTATAAATCTCAGCTGACTCTTAAGTGTAGATAGGAACAAGGTCAGTTTTGACCAACTTGATCTTAAACACCTGGCAGGAAAATATATAGGCTGAGTGGAGTCCTAAATGGACTTTTAAAGGAAAAACAATGTTGTCATTTGTGTGTGTGTGTGTGTGTGTGTGTGTGTGTGTAACTTAAGATGCACACTGTGTCAGTCCTACCAAAAACAAATAAAGTGGAGACTATAAAATAAGGGTTCTTGTGTGTAAATGCCTAATAATAATGATCACAAAGGACTCTACAGTTACAAATATGTCCTGCGTTAATTTGAGTCTTATCTCATAGACATGCAAATCTTCCTAACTTCCTACATTGATAAATTTATGTTTTTCACTGATATTATGAGTTACTCTCCTCATGGTTTTCAGAGACTAGCTTAAATACTAATTGTTTTTGTGCTAATTGTTTATTTTTAAAAAGTAGTGCTTTCCTGTCTTGTTTATTGTTATCTTAGCATGATCCTTGCCCTATGTATGCCTTGTCCAGTCACCTGCCATCTGCCACTGTGCACCTCTTGACTGCTCTGATACTGAATACCCTTAACTCTCCATGCCCCAACTGACAGAGAACAAGAACTTTGGGTTACTTCCCCCAACATCGCCCCCTTTCAGCAGGAAGCAATTTGAAGATGTCATCTCCCATTTTTCCATAGAAATGTAACACAGAAGTTGACAAATATAATGGTGGAGAAACATAATGGTGGTCCACTTTACACTTTGAATATAGCCCTTGCTGCTCTGCCACTGCAATTTATTTTTTAAAGGGACGTGTTTCTTTTTCTTCCTCTCTCCCCCTCCCTAATCTCAGGGGAAACAGAATTACCTTTCTTCCCCATTTTAGGCAGATTTATCTGTTCTTGAATACCTACCCCTCACAGGAATGAAATAATTCAGGTATTGGGGATGGTCCCAGAAGATTTCAGAAATGACTATGTCCCAAATTAACAACTGAATTACAACTCCAACAGAGAATACATGGAATGTAGTTTTGAATCATCTCTTTATAAACCCCCTGTTCCTGCTAATGGGACTAACCATAGCCTTTGGGACAGAAGTCCCCTGTATTTCTCTTTTACTAGCAAAGCAATAAGCCTTCTTTTTCTTTTTCTCAAAGAAATTTTTAAAAAAGAAAGAAAGAAAAGAAGGATTTGCTGTTATTCTGTTCTTTTTCTAGGATTTTGAGCTGTAATGTTATGTCATTTAGTTGTTGACTTTTCATTCTTTTCTGGAATGCACTCCATGCAATGAATTTTCCTCTTAGTACTGCTTTCATAGTGTCCCAGAGATTTTGATATGTTTGTTGTCATTCTCATTGACCTCTAAGAATTTTTTTATATCCTCCCTGATGTTTTCTGTTATCCATGTTTCATTCAATAGCATATTATTTAGTCTCCAGGTGTTGGAGTAATTTCTGTTTTTTATTTTGTCATTGATTTCTATTCTCAGTCCATTATGATCTGATAGAACACAAGGCAGTATCTCTATTTTTTTGCATTTCCTAAGGGCTGCTTCGTGGCATAACATATGGTCCATTTTCGAGAAGGTTCCATGTGCTGCTGAGAAGAAAGTGAATCCGCTCGTTGATGGATGGAATATTCTATATATGTCTATTAAGTCTAGATTATTCACTGTGTTATTGAGTTCTATGGTTTCTTTGTTTGGTTTTTGTTTGGAAGATCTATCTAATAGTGACAGCAGTGCATTAAAGTCACCCAGAATTATTGTGTTCTGGTCTATGTGATTCCTGCAATTGAGAAGGATTTGTTTGATGTACAGGGATGCACCATTGTTTGGGGCATAAATATTTACTGTCATTATGTCTTCCTGATTTATGGTTCCCTTAAGCAGTATGAAATGTCCTTCTTTATCCCTTCTGACTATCTTTGGATTGAAGTCCACATTATCTGATATAAGGATGGAAACCCCTGCTTTTTTACTGAGTCCATGTGCGTGGTAGGTTTTTTCCCATCCTTTCACCTTTAGTCTGTGGATGTCTCTTTCTATGACATGAGTCTCTTGAAGGCAGCATATTGTTGGGTCTTTCTTTTTAATCCATTCTGCCAGTCTATGTCTTTTGATTGATGAGTTTAGGCCATTAACATTCAGGGTTATTATTGAGATAGGATTTGTATTCCCAGTCATTTGACTTATTTTTGGTTTTTAAGTTGGCTTGGTTTGTCCTTTGAGTGGATTTTCTCTAAGGTAGTTCCTCCCTTTGCTGACCTACATTGTTGTTTTTCATTTCCTTCTCATGGAATATTTTGTTGAGAACATTCTGTAGTGTAGGCTTTCTATTTGTGAATTCTTTTAATTTTTGTTTATCATGGAAGGATTTTATTTCATCTTCAAATCTAAAGGTAAGTTTTGTTGGGTATAGGATTCTTGGTTGGCAACCATGTTCTTTCAGAGCTTGAAATATATTGTTCCAGGCCCTTCTAGCTTTTGGAGTCTGGGCTGAGAAGTCGGCTGCTATCCATATTGGTCTCCCCCTATATGCAATCTGTTGCTTTTCTCTTGCGGCCTTCAAAATCCTATCTTTATTTTGAATGTTAGGCATTTTCATTATAATGTGCCTTGGTGTGGATCTGTTGTGATTTTGGGCATTTGGTGTTCTGTAAGCCTCTTGTATTTGATTTTCCATTTCATTCTTCAGGTTTGGGAAATTTTCTGATATTATTTTATTTTATTATTATTATTTTATTGCCTTTCTTAATTCCGATAATTCTTAAAATTGGTCTTTTCATGATGTCCCATAGTTCTTGGAGCTTCTGTTCATGATTTCTTACCATTTTCTCTGTTTGGGCAACTTTATTTTCAAGATTAAATATTTTGTTGGGAGACAGGGGTGAGTTGCGGCCCACAGGCAGCTTCAGGGACCAGGACAGGGCAGCCAAAGACTTCCCCAAGCAGCCCTGCTCCCTCCGACAGCAGGCGCCTTTCAAGGGTAGTTTCTTGCAGCAGACCACCCAGTGAGAGCCTTTCTACACACAGCCAGCCACAAGTCTCGGAGCCAACGGAGAGCTCCTGCACGCAGGCAGCCTCTGGAACCAGGGCAGGGCAGCCAGAGATTTCTGCAGGCGGCCCTGCTCCCTCCAGCCACAGGCTCTTTCCACAGGACAATCCAAGATGGTGGACTAGAGGGTGACTGCATCTCCTGTCGCTTCAGAACCCAGGATTCAAGAAGGGGAGGCATTGAGAGACTCTGACTAAAATAGAGTCATGGGGTGAGTCTCCCCCACTGGGTGAAGCTTGGCCTGGGCGGCAGGCCCAGATAGGGATGGCTTCTCAGAGCAGGGCAGGGCAGCTAGAGTGTTCCCCAGGTAGCCCTGCTCCCTCCAGTGGTGGGCTCCTCCACATGGCCAGCTTCTCGGAGCAGGCCCCCCAGTGAGAGCCTTCTGCACAGAACCAGCTCCGAGTCCTGGAGCCAGCAGTGAGTTCCGGCCCACAGGCAGCTTCAGGGACCAGGACAGGGCAGGCAGGGACTTCCCAAGCAACCCTGCACCCTCCGACTGCAGGCGCCTTTCACGGCCAGCTTCTCAGAGAAGACCGCCCAGTGAGAGCCTTTCCACACAGAGCCAGCTCCAAGCCCTGGAACCAGTAGCGGGCTAGGGGCAGCTTTCTGTGGAAGCACTGCATTATCAAGTTCCTCCAGGACATCAGGCTACTGAAGGGTGAGAGGTGATATACTGGAAATCTACCTGGACACTATAAGCCAATAGAGGAAATCTGCAATATCTCAGAGTCCCACTGACATCTGACCAATATGAGAAAACAAGGGAAGAAAATATCCCAAACAAATCTAGATACTATATCAATAAAACCCAATGACAGCAGTGCAGAAGAAATGTCAGAAAGGGAGTTCAGAATGTACATAATTAAAACAATCAGGGAAGCAAACGAGGAGATGAAAGAGAAAATGCAGGCATTGGAGAAGGAGATGAAAGAGCAAATGCAGGCATTAAATGATCACACCAATCAACGGTTAAAAGAGCAAATACATGAAGCAAGAGATCATTTCAATAAAGAGTTAGAGATACTGAAAAAAAAAAAAAACAAACAAACAGAAATCCTTGAAATGAAGGAAACGATAAACCAAGTTAAAAACTCCATAGAAAGTATAACCAATAGGATAGAACACCTAGAAAACAGAATCTCAGACATTGAATAAAAAATTTTTAATCTTGAAAACAAAGTTGACCAAACAGAGAAGATGGTAAGAAATCATGAACAGAATCTACAAGAATTATGGAATATCATGAAAAGGCCAAATTTAAAAATGATTGGCATTGAGGAAGGCTTAGAGAAACAAACCAAAGGAATGAACAATATATTCAATGAAATAATATCAGAAAATTTCCCAAATCTGAAGAATGAAATGGAAAACCAAGTACAAGAGGGTTATAGGACTCCAAATATACAAAATTACAACAGACCCACACCAAGGCACATTATTATGAAAATACCTAACGTACAAAATAAAGACAGAATTTTAAAGGCCACAAGAAAAAGATTCAAATTACATTCAGGGGGAAACCAATAACAATATCAGCAGATTTTTCAATCCAGACCCTAAAAGTTAGAAGGGCCTGGAACAACATTTACCAAGCCCTGAAAGAAAATGGATGCCAACCAAGAATCTTATTCTAGCAAAACTTACTTTCAGGTTTGACGATGAAATAAGATCCTTCCATGATAAACAAAAGCTAAAGGAATTTACAAAAAGAAAGCCGGCATTACAGAACATTCTCAGCAAAATATTCCATGAGGAAGAGATGAAAAACAACAATGCAAATCAGCAATGGGAGGAACTAGCATGAAGGAATAGCCAAATAAAAGAGAAACCAAATCATGTCAAAAAACAAAATGAGTCAAATGACTGGGAATACAAATCATATCACAATAATAACCCTGAATGTTAATGGCCTGAACTCATCAATCAAAAGACATAGATTGGCAGATTGGATTAAAAAGAAAAATCCAACACTATGCTGCCTGCAAGAGACTCATCTCTAGAAAAAGATACCCACAGACTAAAGGTGAAAGGATGGGAAAAAACATACCATGCATATGGACACAGCAAAAAAGCTGGAGTATCCATCCTCATTTCAGATAATGTGGACTTCAAGCCAAAACTAGTGAGAAGGGATAAAGAAAGACATTACATACTGCTTAAGGGAAGAATAAATCAGCAAGACATACCAATCATAAATATCTATGCCCCAAACATTGGTTCATCCATGTACATCAAACAAATCCTTCTTAATTCCAGAAATCAAACAGACCACAACACAATAATACTAGGCAATTTTAACACACCTCTTTCATCACTGGATAGATGTTCCAAACAAAAATTGAATAAAGAAACTATAGATCTCAATTACACAATCAACAATTTAGACGAAACAGACATACATAGAATATACCATCCAACAAGGAAAGAATACACTTTCTTCTCAGCAACACATGGATCATTCTCTAAAATAGACCCTATTTTATGCCACAAAGCTACTGTTAGCAAATGCAAGAAGATAGAGATACTACCTTGTATTCTATCAGATCATAATGGATTGAAATTAGAAATAAATGACAGAATAAAAAACAGAAACTTCTCCAATACCTGGAGATTAAATAATACGCTATTATATGATGAATGGATAACAGAAGACATCAGGAGGGAAATAAAAAATTCTTAGAAGTAAATGAGAACAAATACACATCATATCAAAATCTCTGGGACAATATGAAAGCAGTCCTTAGAGGAAGATTTATTTCATGGGGCGCATTCAACAAAAGAAGTAGAAATCAACAAATAAACGACTTAACACTACAGCTCAAAGCCCTAGAAAAAGAAGAGCAGACCAACACCAAAAGTAGTAGAAGACAGGAAATAGTTAAACTCAGAGCCAAAATCAATGAAATTGAAACAAAAGAAACAATCAGAAAATTAACAAAATAAATAGTTGGTTCTTTGAAAAAATAAACAAAATCGATAAGCCCTTAGCCACACTAACAAACAGAAAGAGGGAGAAAACTCAAATTACTAAAATTCGGAATGAACAAGGAAATATCACAACAGACACGACTGAAATACAAAACATAATTAGAAGCTATTTCGAAAATCTATACTCCAACAAAAAAGAAAACCTCGAAGACATCAACAAATTTCTAGAGACATATGAATTACCTAAACTTAAACACAACTTAAATAAATCAATTTCATGCAATGAAATAGAAGAGGTCATCAAAAGCATACCAACAAAGAAAAGTCCGGTATCAGATGGGTTCTCAGCTGAGTTCCACAAAACCTTTAAAGAAGAGCTCATTCCAATACTCCTCAAAGTATTCCATGAAATAAAAGAGGAGGGAACCTTCCCAAACTCATTCGATGAAGCCAATATCACCCTGATACCTAAACCAGAAAGAGACACATCGAGGAAAGAAAATTTCAGACCAATATCCTTAATGAACATCGATGCAAAAATTCTCAACAAAATTTTAGCAAATAGCATACAAAAATATATTAAAAAGACAGTGCACCACAATCAAGTGGGTTTTATCCCAGGGATGCAAGGTTGTTTCAATATCCAGAAATCAATAAATGTCATTCACCATATCAACGGACTTAAAGTTAAGAATCACATGATTATTTCAATAGATGCAGTAAAGGCATTTGATAAAATACAGCATCCCTTCATGCTCAAAACACTAGAAAAAATTGGGGTAGTGGGAACATCCCTTAACATTGTAAAGGCCATCTACGCTAAGCCCATGGCTAACATCATTCTAAATGGTGAAAAACTGAAAGCATTCCCCCTAAACACTGGAACAAGGCAGGGATGCCCTCTATCCCCACTTCTATTCAACATTGTCCTTGAAACTAGCCAGAGCAATTCGACAAACCAAAGAAATTAAAGGAATACAAATTGGAAAAGAAGAACTCAAAGTATCCCTATTTGCTGATGACATGATTATATATTTAGAGGAACCTGGAAAGTCTACCAGAAAACTTTTAGAACTCATAAGTGAATTCAGTGAAGTAGCAGGTTACAAGATCAATGCTCATAAATCCAATGCATTTTTATACATAAGTGATGAATCTTCAGAAAGAGAAATTAGGAAAACTACCTATTCACAATAGCATAAAAAAAATAAAATACTTGGGAATCAATCTCACAAAAGAGGTGAAAGACCTCTACAATGAGAACTACAGAACACTAAAGAAAGAAATTAAAGAAAACCTTAGAAGATGGAAAGATCTCCCAAGTTCTTGAATAGGCAGAATTAATATTGTCAAAATGGCCATACTACCAAAAGTGCTATACAGATTCAATGCAATTCCATTTAAAATCCCAATGATGTACCTTACAGAAATAGAGCAAGCAATTATGAAATTCATCTGGAAGAATAAGAAACCCAGACTAGCTAAAGCAATCCTCAGTAGAAAGAGTGAAGCAGGGGTTATCGCAATACCAGATCTTCAACTCTATTACAAAGCAATAGTAACAAAAACGGCATGGTATTGGTACCAAAACAGACAGGTAGATCAATGGTACAGAATAGAGGACATGGACACAAACCCAAATAAATACAATTTTCTCATACTACACAAAGGGGCAAAAATATGCAATGGAGAAAAGATAGCCTCTTCAACAAATGGTGCTGGGAAAACTGGAAAACAATATGCAACAGAATGAAATTAAACCCCTATCTCTCACTCTCCACAAAACTCAACTCAAAATGGATCAAGGACCTCAGAATCAGACCAGAGACCCTGCATCTTATAGAAGAAAAAGTAGGTCCAAATCTTCACCTTGTTGGCTTAGGATCACACTTCCTTAACAGGACTCCCATAGCACAAGAAATAAAAGCAAGAATCAACAACTGGGATAGATTCAAACTAATAAGCTTTCTCTCAGCAAACGAAACTATCAGTAATGTGAAGAGAGAGCCTACCGAGTGGGAGAAAATCTTTGCCAATCATACTTCAGATAGAGTGCTAATTTCCAGAATATATAAAGAACTCAAAAAACTCTACACCAAGAATACAAATAATCCAATGAACAAATGGGCTAAGGAAATGAACAGACACTTCACAGATGAAGATGTACAAGCAATCAACAGATATATGCAAAAATGTTCACCATCTTTAGTAATAAGAGAAATGCAAATCAAAACTACACTAAGATTCCATCTCACCCCAATTAGAATTGCAATTATCAAGAACACAAGCAACAATAGGTGTTGGGTAGAATGTGGGAGAAAAGGTACACTCATACATTGCTGGTGGGGTTGCAAATTAGTGCAGTCACTCTGGAAAGCAGTGTGGAGATTCCTCAGAAAGCTTGGAATAGAACCACCATTTGACCCAGCTAGCCCACTCCTTGGCCTATACCCAAAGGTCTTAAAATCAGCATACTACAGAGATACAGTCATATCAATGTTCATAGTTGCTCAATTCACCATAGCCAGATTGTGGAAACAACCTAGATGTCCTTCAATTGATGAATGTATAAAGAAACAGTGGCATATATATACAATGGAATATTACTCAGCCGTAAAGAATGATAAAATTATGGCATTTGCAGGCAAATGGATGAAATTGGAGAATATCATGGTAAGTGAGATAAGCCAATCTCAAAAAACTAAAGAACAAATGATCTCGCTGATAAGTTGATGAGAACATGTAATGGGGGGTTGGAGGGGTTAGCCTTAGGGTTAGGATTAAGGTGGGTGGTTAGAATGGAGGAAGGAAGGACTGTATAGAGGGAAAAGAGGGGTTGGGGGGAAGGGAAAAAATAACAGAATGAACCAAATGACATTACCCTATGTAAATTTATGATTATACAAATGGTATGCCTTGACTCCATGTGCAAACAGAGAAACAATATGTATCCCATTTGTTTACAATAAAAAAAATTAAGAAAAAATAAAGTAAAAAAAATATTTTGTCTTCATTGTCTGAAGTTCTGTCTTCCAAGTGGTCTAGTCTCTTCGTGATACTTTCCATTGAGTTTTTTTATTTGGTTTATTGTTTCCTTTATTTCAAGGATTTCCGTTTGGTTTTTTTTTTTTTTTTTTTCTTTGAGAATCTCTACCTCTTTGTTGAAATGATCTTTTGCTTCCTGCACTTGCTCTTTCAACTTATTGATATTATCATTCATTGCCTGCATTTGCTCTCTTATCTCATCCTTTGCTTCACAAATCATCTTAATCAAGTATAATCTGAAGGCCTTTTCTGACATTTCTTCTAACATACTGTCATTGGATTCTATTAACATAGAATCTAGATTTGTTCAGATCATATTCTTCCCTTGTTTTTTCATGTTGTTCATGTATCTTCCCCTCTAGCAGTGCAGATCTGGGGTATTGCAGTTTTCCCCCTATAGGCTTATAGTGGTCCTATAGGTTTCCAAAATCCTTTCTTTAAGGGGAGATCAATATTAGCAGTGCCCAATTCAGACCTATGCAATCCTAGACCAAATAGCCCCTATGAGGACAATAACAAAATTGTCATAATAACCAGAATGAGTTCAAATATTATCTTCAGTAAAACAAACAGATTTGCAATAAGGTCTGCAGTTTCAAATGGAGGACAAAGAGGATGCAGAGGGATGTAGAACATGGCTGTTAATGGGATAAGAAAAGAATATACAGAAGTTCTAGATAACAGAAAGGGTGAGAGTATAATCAAAAGAAAATGGATGTTAGCATGCAAAAAAGGGAGAAAGAGACTCTGAGGGAACAGGTAAACAAAAGGAAAAGAGAGCAAGAAAAGTAAAGAAATAAAAACTTAAACTTTTTCAATAAGGAGAAAAAAGAAAATCTACAGTATAACAGTTATATAGTAATGAAACCTCCCAGAGTTCAGTAGCCTGATGCATGAGAGGTACCTGATAATGAACTTCAAGCCTCCAGCAGGCATCTCAGGATGGGTTTTGCCCCACCTAAAGATCAGAGCTACGGCATCCAGGATTATCCAAGATGGCCACTCTGGCTTCGAAATGTGTTGGCAAATGGGGAGCTGCAGCTCAGGGTGTGGCCATGGTCAGCAGGAGATCCTGGAGGTGGGATGCGATTGGTCAGGCAGGGGTCCTGGAGGTTGGGTGTGTTTGGTGTGGTTGTGGGATCCTGGAGGCAGATTGCAATCAGTCCGTCTGGGTTCCCGGTGATAGGGTGCAGTCAGTTGGTCTGGGGGTCCTGGCGGCAGGGAGCAGTCTGTCGATGTGGTGGCCCCAGAGTCAGGGAGTGATCGGTAGGGCTGAGGGATCCTGGAGACGGTACTCAGTCAGTCCGGCCAGGGGTCCTATGGAGCCGGGCTGTTATCTCAAAATGGCGGCAGCCACGTGTAATCTAACCTGCAGGTACTGTAACAGTGAACTTCCAGGCAACAGCAGGCAACTGGTGCTCCACTGGTGGTCGGCGATCAGTTTGCTGACTGTTGTCGGACAATCAGGAGGTGAAACTTGTGCTTTGGGTGATGGATAGGTGTAAGGCAGGCGATGGACAGGTGAGAGGCAGACAAATGGCCTAGCAGAAGCATTTTAAAAACATAGTTAAACTATGTTTTTAATAAGAATTTCATTTCAAAATCGATGGTACAATAGTTTAAATGTTAAAGAACAAAATAGATGTAGTATACAAATATTATTCATAAAAAAAAGAGTGGTTATATATATCTTATTTAGAATTCAAAAGAAGGAAAATCATAAAGAAAAAGGGACATTACATAATGATAAAAAGATCAGAAAGGTAAAACAATCCTAAATGTGTTGGGGCTAATGACACATTAACTAACTCCGGCTGATTCCTTACTCCCTGGCGAGTGAGCAAGATCAAGGCCTCAAAGGCGGTTTCAATAGTTAATGATGTTAAATCGGACCTCCGTCAGGGATTGGTTAACAATAGTTCCATGAACGTGATCCGTTTGTGCTTGCCATATAGTCCTATGGGACTCTCACCTGCATGAATCCCGCCAAGCCTTGCTGACCTTTAAGCTGATTGGTTCCCACCTAGCCCCCACCCTACATAAAAGCTGTGTGACTTCCTCAAAAAATGAGTTCCTGCTGTGACTTGGTCTCCCTGACACATCTGATTGTCCTCCGCCCGGAGGGTTGGGTGCAGGTGGTCAGTCGGCCCTACCTATCCTGGTCTGGCCTTGTTGGGGAGTGTCCCCTTCCCTTGCTGCTGGTCGAGAAGAGCAAGGGGGCTTAAGACCCCAACATAAATGTGTGTGTGTGTGTGTATATATATATGTACTGAAAAAAAAGGAAACAGCAACAACAAAGAGATATCGCCCCCTCCCCACTCAAAGTTTAAGAAGAAAAAGTTAGACCTGAAAAGATGAACTCAGTTTTACTATTGAGGACTACAGAAACTTCATTTTCATCAATTTATAGAACTATTAAACAGGAATTCAGAATGGATATTCTGTTAGCCAACAGGTTCTGACAAATGGATCAAGAAAACATAACAATTTTACTTCACCATAAAAGAAGAATGAAATTATGTAATTTTCTGGTAAATAAATCTGGAGAACATCATGCTAAGTGCAATAAGCCTGTCTCAAAGTTGAGTCAAATATTTTCTCTCATGTGGAAATTAGAGAAAGAGAGTAAAGAAAGAAAACAAGAAATGGAAAAGGGATCCTTTAAAAATATAAGGAAAAGCAATGGAGTAGAGGAAAGGAATTGAGAGAGTGGAGGGAAGGCATGGGAATTATTGTGGAATAAAATTACCAAATAAAGCTATATCTATGTATGAATATACCACAATGAATTTTGACTTTACATATAATTATAATGCAATAATTAAAATAATAACAATAGAAGGAATATCAGTAGAGTAGTGCTAGTGAATCCAGGGAAGAGAAAAGGAAAGAAAGAAAATATAATAGGAACTCAGATTGACCAATTATTTTATGTCCATGTACAAATATGGCATAATGAACCCCACCATTATGTGTAGTAATAATGCACCTAAAATATATTTGTTAAAAAAAGAGAAGACCTCATTCAGTAACAGAAGTAATTGTTCAAGAACTCACATACTATGAGTCAAATTTTGACCTTCTTTCCATCAATTTATTTTATTTTAAAAAGATACATTTAGTTTGAGTCCATCCCATTTATTGATTCTTGCATTACCCTATGTACATGTATGATTACATGAATGGTATGAATCTACATCGTGTACAACCATAGAAACAAAATGATGGACCCCATTTGTGTACAATGAATCAAAATGCAATCTGTAAAAAATTAAAAAATAAATAAAAAAAGATTTGTTTAAGTCTTAATCTCCAGTACCTCAGAATATGACCTTATTTGAAAATAGAGTCATTGCAGATAAAGGTAGTTAAGATGAGGTCATCCTGGAGTAGGGTGGGCTCCAATTACATGATTTCCATCTTTATAAGAAGAAAAAACACATCAAGAGAAACACAAGGAGAATATATATGAAAACATAATATAGGAACAATACAACCACAAACTACTGGAGACCAACAGTTGCTGACAAACCACCAAAAACTAGGAAGAGGCAAAGACCTCCTTGCACATTTCAGAGGGTGCAAGACCCTGCCAGTTCTAATTACAGAAATATGAGATAATACTTTTCTGTTGTCTTAAGTTCCCTAGTTTTATAGTACTTAAATTATATAATTATTGTTAGGAAGTAAATTCACCTTTAAATATTAAACAATGTAAAACATAACCTGTGTCATAAAGCAGATCTTATAAAACAAATTTAAAAGAATTAAAATTGGAAGCTGGGGATATAGCTTAGTTAGTAGAGTGCTTGCCTTGCAAGCACAAGGTCCTAGGTTCAATCCCCAGCATTGCAAAAATAAATAAATAAATAAACAAATAAATAAAAGAATTTAAATTGCATAGACTATGTTCTGTGATCATAATAGAATAAAGTCACAAAAAGACAACAGGAAACCTTTAACCATATGTCAATTAAGAAAGCACACATAAATAATTCATAGATCATAGAATTCTCAAGGGAAATTTAAAAATAGATTTGAATGAAAATCAAAGCAAGACACATAAAAATATATGATAATCAGTAAAGCAGCACCAAGAATGAACTTTTTAGCACTGAAGGCTTACATTAGAAATAAAAAGAGCTTTTGAGTCAATAACTTAAATTCCTACCTCAAAAACTTAAAAATGGAAAACCTAGTAAGTTCAGAGTAAGCAGAAGAAGAGAAACAAGATAAAAGCAGAATTCAAGAAAAAATGAAAGTAGGAAGCAATCGTGAAAATCAAATAAACAAAAGATGAATAGTCAAAAAAACAATAAAACTGATAAACTATCAAGAAAGAAAAACATAAAATGAAAATATTGCCAACATTAAGATTCTTCAGTTATTTAAAAGAAAATAAAGAGTTACTATGAATTATTTTACACTTATAAATTTAAAATGAGAAAATTGGAGCAAGTACTTGCAGACTATGACCTACCAAAATTCAATTATGGACACTTGGAATTTAGTTCAGCATAGAGCATTTGCCTAGCATGCAATAGGACCTAGGTTGGATCATCAGCATGACAAAAAGAAAAAAAACAAAACCCCCACAAATGCTCAACTAATAGGATCTAGATAATATGGCTAGTCTTATCATTTAAAAATGAAATTGTAAAGTAAATTTAAAGATATCAAGAGACAAAGAGATGGAGAGATCTCTAGGGTGGACATGATTTCACTGGGAAATTCTATCAGATATTTAAGGGAAAACTGGCATTGATTTTATCCAGTCATTTTAGAGAAGAGAGGATAGACTGCCTCATAACTTTTTCTGAGGCTGATATTACACTCATAATCTCACTGGGTGAGGGGAGTTCAAAATAAAAAAACTGCAGACCAATAATCCTCACATACACAGAATGAATCACTAAATTCAATAACCTATAGAAGGAATTATACATCATGATGATTTATAATTTATCTCATCTTTTCAAGGCTGGGTTAGTCTATGAAAATTAATCCGTGGAATTCATTATTTCAACATGCTAAAAATAAATCATATAGTTAAATTAATTCATGAAGTAATGGATTTGACAAAATTCAGTATCCATTCATGGTAAAAGTCCTGGATAAGTTACAAATAGAGGAGGATACCAGTCACTTTATCAAAACCATCAACAACATGATATAGGTAAAATCAAACCTAATGGTTTCCTTCACTTGAGTGCATTTCCTCTAATATTGAGAACAAGGCAAGGACACCAACTCTCACTATCACTCCTTTTCAACGTAGTGCAAGATGTTTTAAAGAACATAAAGTTAAAATGAAGACATAAAACCACATTTATTTGAGGGGACAAGATTATCTACAGATTCATAAAAAATTTACAAAAATAAACTCAGGAAACCAATAAGTGATTTGGACAGTCTCAGTACATAGGACCACATTATAAAAATCAAATGCATACTAACAATAAAATTAAAAAGAAAATTGACATAAAAAACACAAAACTACTACAGTCATTCCAAAGAAAATGAAATAATAATTTAGTTTACTCTTAACACATATACATGGTATGCTAATAATTATAAAATATTGATGAAATAAATCAAAGAAATAAATATATGAAGAGACATGGCATGTTCATGGATTGAAAGATTTAACATAGCAAAATCATCTATTTCCCCAAATGCGACTGTAGATTTTATGCAAATCTTATAAAAATTTCATTAAAGTTTTTGTAGGCTTGATGAATTTGTTCTAAAATCTATTTGGAAAGGGCAAAGTTCCTTTTTTTTAAAGATTTTGGCAGAGAAGAATAGAAAGGGGACAATCATTTTCCTCAAACTGGGTCTTGTTATGTAGCTACACTAAGACATTGTGGAATTGCTGGAGGGATTGATGCAACAGGACAGAGAACCTAGAATTAGATCCACAAAAATATTCTCAACTGATTTTTGACAAAATTGCAGAAAGAATTTAATGAAGAATGGATAGTTTTTTGAACAAATAGTTCTGGAGTAATTTGATATGACAGGAGGGAAGATAAAACTTGACCTGAACTTCACATATTATACAAAAATTTAATAGAAATTAGATCATAGGCTTAGTCATACAAGGTAATCATTTCAAGGTAAAACTAGAAATTTTAGGTGAAAAAGGCATTGGAGAATACCTTTTTGATTCAAGGCTATTCTTCTTATTTGAAATTAAAAGCACAATCCATGGAAGAAAGAAATTTAATAAAAATTTTTAAAAAATAAAAATTTTGTTCTGTGAAAGTTCAAATAAAGAAAATGAGAACATGTTATAAAGTTAAGAAAAACACTTGCAAACTACACATCTGAGTACAGATTTTAGAATATACAGTGTTAAAATTCAACAGTAAATCAACAAAAATATCAAATTAACAATGTTCAAAAGACAGAACAGACATAACACTGAGAATGATATACATATGTCAAATAAGTATATAAAAAGATGTTCAAGTTAGTTATCCGTCAAGAAATGCAAACTGAAATGAGATATCACTCTACACCTGTTAGAATGGCTAAATTAAAAGGACAACATCAAATGCTTATTTTCATTGTTGGTGACACTATAACATGGTTCCCCCCACCCTCTCTCTCTCTCTCTTTCTCTCTCTCTGAAAAACAGCCTGTTCACACAAAACTAAAAATACAATTACCCTGTAACTCTGAAAATGTAGTTCTTGCTATTTATCCCAGAGAAATGACAACTCATGATTACACAAAAACTTGTACACAGTGGCTCACAGCAACTATATTCATAATGGCCTAAAACTGGAAACACATTAAAACACATGTTCTTCAACAGTTGAATGGTTAAACAAACAATGGTGCAAGCTATATCATGAAATACCATTTAGTAATTAAAGGGAACATTCTTTTGGTACACACAACAACTTAAATGAATTTTCAGATAACTATGTTGGATGGAAAAGTCATTCCCTAAAGGTTACATAATGTACGATTCCTTTTATGTAATGTTTTTGAAATTACAAATTATTTAACTGGAAAAGAGCATACAAACCTTCAGTGATTAGGGCCAGTGGTGACAGGGGTGTGTTTAGGTATTGTATGTATGATTATATAGCTTAACAGGAGGAATCCCAAACTCAGGAATTGTGCCATATCTTGGCTATTATGCTGGATAAAGAAACCTATAGAGGAGACAAAAATGTATGGGACTTACACATTCACATTCAAAAACACAGATACAAACACTGTATACTCTAAAAGTGAAAGATCTGAAGATCAGTGAATTTCATCAATGTCAATATCTTGCTTATGAAGTTTCACTATTGTGCAAGATGTTACCATTCAGGGAAACATAAAACTGTACAATGGCTCTTTGTATTACTTCTTACAACTGTATTTGAATCTACAAATATCAAAATAAAAATGTTAAAATATTTTATGATGAACTACTTTAAGGCAAAGATATTAGCAAATTGATAAAATAGACAAAAGAATCTACAGAATAAATGGGATATCCTGTGTTTGAAGTAAATTCCAGTTGTACATAGCAGAAAATAAACAGAATTATGTAAGTACAGTATAGGCCTTTGTATGATTACACTATTAATATTTCTATGTAGCTATACATATTTACTCTCATTTCTTGAAAAGGCCTTGAATTTAATCATTGCTGTCACTCTAAAGTGCAACTATATAGATTATGTATTTGATAAATCTTGGATAGCCTGTTATTAAATATAGGGCAAGTGACAGTTGTTATAGCAGCCATTAATTTAATAACTTGCATCTTTAAACAAAAGAATAGATTTTTTGATTCTCTGTGGAAAATGAAAATATTTGTTGCATCTTTAATGAACACACATTCCTGAGTGTTCTTCATCTGAAAAAGAAAATATTTGGTAAAACATAACATCTCCTAATGTTTGAGTGATGAATACTAAATAATTCTGGAAAGGAATTTTTTTCTACTTCACACCATGAACACATTAGAAAATAAGTGCAGTAAAACTTAATTAAAAAATCTTGAGATTAAAATCTTATATTTAAATTGAGCTATTTCCAATATATATTGTTTTGCAGAAACAGCGAAAGCAAAAATAGGTTTACCTGAAAAGTTTCATTAAGAAAGAAGGGGGAATAAGAAAATATAAATCTATTATCACACCTGTATGGAAGGAAAGAGAAATGGTAGTTCAGAAAACAATGAAATAAGTTACTGACCTGGAATTTGGGGCATGAAAGAAAGGACAAAGGGAAGGAAAAGTGACCATTCTCAGACTATGGCATTCTGTGTGTTTTTGACTTTTGGGAACAAACTAATGTTTACATCAAGAATGGGAGAAAGAGAGAGAGGATTGACACCAAATAAGTTAAACTGAAAGAAGCAAGCAAAAAGTTTTAAAAACAAACAACACAATCATATTAAATACCAAAGGATGGTGGTATTGGTAAATAATTGAAATAACTAATAAACATATTAATTTACTGGGTAGCCTCTATTTTTGTTCTTAATATTATTTTTTGTGAGGGAGAAGTCACCACAATTATATTCTGAATTATGCTTCTTTTTTGTAGTTGTATGAATAAATCCATTCTAAAATGATTTTAAGTATATTATATAATATTGGACAGATAAGGAAAGGGGTTGATGTTAGAAGATAAGGTTCTCAAAATAAGAACAAGGAAATAAAACATGGAAGGAAGGAAACACAAAAACCCATGGACATGGCCTTGTGTTTGTATATTTATACATAAAAATACATTTTACATCTATGAACCTTTATGTATTCAATACACATATCTAATTTTAAGTGATTCTATGGAAAGAATCTTTGATATAAATAAACTCCAGGAGTAATGTGAAAACCTAGCTCATATATCCTAGTTTCTAGAATCATTTTCCACTAAAAATGTTCAAATGGTCTGCTCAGAGAAAGGACTGGTTTCAAAGCTGGGACAGGAGTAATAAAAGAAGAACTTGGAACATTATTTGATACCAGAAATCTAATAACTTCCCAAAGACACTAACTTCTAGTACCATTATATTGGTGATTAGGGCTCACACAAATTTTGGTGAGACAATCATTTAGACCATACCATGTAGTATTTTCTCTTATACCATTTTTCTGCTAATAAAATTCTTCCCTATGCTACACTGAAAGTAACTCTTAGACTACAATTTCTTTTTTTAAAAATCTCATTTTCCTGTTTATATTGTCAAAATACAAAATATGCAAAAGTATAGAGATGCGTCTTCAACAAAGGAACTTGTATTTGGGAGTCACAAAGCATAGGCTTGCAATCTAGGACACACATGGCCAAGCACAGGTTGTCTCTGGGATGTCGAAAGAACAAACAAAAAGTTAAGAATTTCATTGTGCCATGAAATTCTATGTAAGTTGTTTTGTAGATAGCCTTAAGGCCACATGGCTGGCAGCTCTATCATCAGTATCTGTTGATATTACTCTTGAAGACAGGGGAGGTTATTTGTTGAATTGGTTTTGTGAGATAGTTTCTGAAGCAGGCAACCATAACGTGAATGTTTTTCATTCTCCCATGGTTTCTTGACTTCCTTTTCATAAGTTATGACAGTAGTGACTCCATTTTGTATAAGAAATTTTCCTATTAGCTTCTCTGTAAACTTCCATGGTTTGTATGTGTGTGTGTGTGTTTGGTGTATACACACACATATATGTACTATTTAAAATTTATATATAAAATTGTATGCTTTTATTGTGTAAAACATGAAGTTTTGAAATATACAGATACATTGTAGGATGACTAAATCCAACTAACAAATGCATTGGCTCCAACCCCATCAGTGAGGGATGGTTATGTGGATATCTGAACACACAACAGCCAAAAACTGGACAGAAGAGATGGGCAGAAATTCATTAGTATTATATTTACAGCCCAGTTGTAGAGGAAAGTGCACTCCATGAAGAACCATACACATGTTGCACTTGTGAACAGAGTGAATGAGGAGAGGGTATATGATACCAGCAAAATAGAATCAAGAGGTTAAAGTGCTCAATTGTTCCTGCAGAGGAGAAGATTGAAATTGTTGGAATAATCCCGCAGACAAGACTGAAACTGAAACCTGCTACTCAGGTATAAGTAGAAACTACAACTAAGGCATGTGGTTGGGCTATGTACCTTGTCCACAGCAGCAAAAAGAAAGGAAACTTGCAGTTAGGCTATTCAACCTCCTCCCTTTACCATGAAAAGTAGCACAAAATGTTACTTACTCAATAAACATTTGTAAATTCTAATTTTCCTTTCTTCCCAGACCGTAACTTATGATCAGTTCAGCCATTCTCTTGAATCTTTGTGATCTTTACAAGTATAGTATTTTGTAGTTTTTGATGTAGAAAATACACAAATTAAAAATTTATGTTGAATGTTTTGGTACTTTCAGAAGAGCTTTTGAATTATTTACCATAATGTTGTTCAATATGTATTTTTAAATCATTATTTAATACAGAAAAACTGCAATGCTTAAGATGTAAGTAATAATAATATAGTTACTCAGAATTTCATGTGTTTTAACTTCCTGATGAGATTAGTTTGTCTAGAGATTGAAAAAATGGAAATGAAAACTCTTAGATCTTTCAAAACAGTACGTTGGTTCAGTTACTGGAAAATAGCTGACCATACACTCACCTAACCAATGATAACAAACAAATAAAAAAACAAATGAAGGTATTTTCTTCATGATTTAAGAAATAAAATGTTTGGAAAAGAATAAAATTCATTATTCATCTAGAGGTCGGTACATACAGACCCAGAATAATGGCTAACCATGTGAAATTGCATCAATAATAATAGTAACAATAATATACCCATTATGGTTTATATGTAAAGTGTCCCCCAAAAGCTCATGTGTGAGACAATGCAAGAAGGTTTAGAGTTGAAATTATTGGTTTATGAGAGCCCTCATCCAATTGGTGCTCTAATCCTCTGATGGGGATTAACTGGGTGGTAACTGTAGGCAGGTAGGTATGGCTGGGGAGGTAAGTATGCCTTGAGGGCATGACATTGGGGTTTATATTTTGTTCTTGTTGAGCTCAGCTTTCTCTCTGCTTTCTGATCATCATGTCCTAAGTCATTTTCTTCCACCACACACTTCAGTCTTGATGTTCTGCCTCATCTGGACCCCTAGGAATGAAGCTTGCTGTCTGTGAACTGAGACTTCTGAAACCCTGAACCTGGAAATAAACTCTTCTTCCTCTAATTGTTCTTATCAGGTCTTTTTTGCATAGGAGTGAAAAAGCTGACTAAAACAATATGAAAGTGTCTTAAAGAAACAAATAGTACATAGTAAAACACAATATACTTTACTTTGTAGACAAGTAGTCCCATATTTTGAAAAAGTGAATAGTGGATACTACTGACCGAACAAATTATAAGTTGATAAACTTATATTCAGTCAACATTTCTGAGCGAATTGCTTTTCTATATTATAAAAAGTTTTTGTTTTCCTTTGTTTATGAATTATTTAATTACATTTTTATCTTTTTATAAGTGTTTCAAATGATTACTAAAGGTTATAACATTAAAAACAGTTATCTGTCACTGTCAGATGTTTAAGATTTATATTTTGAAAGTTTATTGCAGCATTTTCTACTGCTATCCTAATTGGTATAATTAGGAGAGTAATGCTTTTTTTTTCAAAAATGTGTTTAATAGCTTTTGATTTACTATTATTTGTATCATTTATTTCAACTCCACAACCACATAGGAATTCTGAGATTGAGTCAAAACTAGTCTCAATGCTACATTTTCTCTGTGTATTATTTATGGTATTTGAAACCTCTGATGTGAAATGTGCAGCTTCTCTCAGTATGATCACTTTTTAATAAAGACTTGAAACACTTGTGATTTGCGCTTTGAGGAAAAACAATTTAAATATATTTTTGTGGATGAGATTACTGACATTTCAAAGATGACATCTTAGAAAAGACTTTCTTTCAAGTAATTTTTTAGATGGCATATCTTCCACTTGAATATGCCTCTGAAATGATCCCAAAATGCATTGTTATTAAGCCAAAAATACTGTCATAACCTGACCAATTGATGCCTTCAAAAAATCAAAATTCACTCACTTATTCACTAAATACTACATTAAATGCTCATTTAAATTGTTTTTGATCTGAACAAAATATTCTATTGCTTGTTAAGGATATAGTGAAAAATATGCAAATTGTGATTCTTTTCCTGTGTAAAATCATGCAAAATAATAATTTCAAAAAATTAAAAGAAAAAAATTTAGGAAGCTATCATGAATTGGATACACCCTAATATTTAGAGCATTGGGATATATAAATTCCATAGATATACCCAATTCCTTCTATTATTATCAACTTTTGTTCTTAAAGGTAAATAATACTATAACTTAATTTGAGGGTAGGTCACTTTGTGTTATTAGCATATTTTTGCTAGAAATACTTTTAGAATGAGGATTCACAAATTTTAAACGTTTTATTTTCTCATGCTGCCATTCTGATAATGATTATGTCATACAATTTTACATGGTGTTTCCAATTCTTAACTGATAATATTGTTGCCTTGATACTCAGCAGAATGCAAGGAGTTTGAAAGAATATGCACTATTTTAAATTTCCCTTGTGAGGTCAGTCAGCGGAAAACACACTAAGCAAAAGAAAGTAACAGAAAATAAACAATAACCAATATAATCAAAAACATATTAGTGGATATCTTTAAAACAGAACACATAATAAAATTAGTAGTCTATTTTCAAAATACTATTTCTGCTTATATGGGACTTTTAATAGTTGTGGAAATTACTCTGGAAGAAGCAACACCAATCCTACTGGGATAACGGGGAAAATGGAATAGTTGAAGAGTTGGTGGGTCATAGAGAAAGGATAGAATCATTGAGTCGACCTCAGGGACTACTAAAAGGTGATTTTCTGAATGTGATTACAACATTTTTTACACAATTATGTAGGGATATTTTACTTTAGCTCAAAGTTCCATTATGTTGTTTTTACAGTGGCCTAATTCACTAACGAATGAATTTAAAAGACAAACAAAGAAATTGAGACGTGCAAATGTAATTCACAGGGCTGCAATAATATTTTGTCAGGTTAAATATAATTCCCACAGTGATTTGAATGAGGAGCTCCAAGAGAAATTGTCTGGGTGCAAAGCAACCCCAAACAAATTTTGAGAATGCATTAGTCAAGCAACATAAATGCAAAATGAAATTGAAAAACTCAATACGAACCTATTCCCCAAGTATATTGGAAAGTAGATTCTGCAGGTTAGCATTAAGTGACTTATGAGATAGAGATTCCATCTATATTTTTTTCTATATTTTCTGTTGTATGAAATATTTTAAGGCAATTCACAAATGCCATAGATCTATATTGTCTTTTCTCTCTTTATGAAATGTATTATTGTTTTATATATTCTTAAATAAAATTACATCTTGATTGCTCTGGAGAATCTCACAACAGTTATTTTATAAAATAGTACTTAAATGGTCCTGAAGGAATTATATTATAGGGTGGTTTATCATTAAGATAGTTTTGCAATCTCTAAATATAGGTGAAGTTGTGGGTATCCAAACCACTTGGTGTTTTACCTAGCACACATAATTCTCTATTCTCAAACTGATTATAGATTTGGTTCATTAGAAATTAATACTATACACACACACAGCACACAGACACCATTACACAAACTGCATACTCCTTCCTCTATTCCTCTAGTAACTCATTGTAAATAATTTACTTTACCTAATATGGACAAGATAATATGTCACAAATAACTCATTTAGATATTTTAAGACTGTATATAATAAAATTACAGAATCATATCATTAGATCACGTTTTCAAATTTTTTCCCATTGAATTATTTATTTCCTGAAAACTTTGCCAAGTACTAACAAGCTTAATAAGACTGACAGATTGAAACATTAGGAATTATTCAGTATTTAAAAAGGTGTTGTTCTGGCCTTTTTTCCTATATATGTTCGTATAAGTGTCCATGTTTTCATGTATGATCATTTGGAACTTATAACATGAATTCAAGTATTCCTTCTAACAAACATTCTTTGTTTGACCAAACTTTAGTCAAGTTCCTGAACTTACTCCTGGACCCATCTGTGCATTTTTTAAATTTAAATTTAGCAAGATTCTCCTATTCTTCTTATCTCATCACCACCACCCCCATCTGGTTTCTCATCTTTCATCATCTCCCTGGTCATGTATGATAGCTCAAGCATGTCATCAACAAGAAGCCCTTTGGGTAGGGCTAGCCAGAATCCTCTCTCATTCCTGATGTTTCTTAGAAATTTTCCAGCTACCAACCCCCCATACCACAACTTGTTTAAAAATTCCCATTTGCTCATGTTGTATTCAGAATTGAACCAAGTTCTATATTTAGGTTTCTTTTCATTTACCTCAATAGTTCGGAATAAAATCTGTTCTTACTGATTTAACTACTGTCAAACTATTTTTTTTTTTTTTCGTTTTGACACTTCATATCAGTTGAATGAATTCAAGATAGTTAGCTAAATATTGAGAACTATTTTCTCATTTCATAAAGTAATGGAAGAATAATATTGATTTTGAAGCACTGTAGTATAGATTAAATATCATTTTTTTCTTAAAATATATGAAAAGAACAATTATAGCTAAATTTACATCATTTTATTTACTTTGCTCTCTTCCATTGATTGTCTTCAAAGTTCCTGTTCTAGTTTCACATTTTCCTCATTTAATTTAGTTATTACCTCATCAGTACTGCCAAAGTATTCTTTACAAATATAATCCCATAATAATGACTTTTAGAAAAAAATGTATGTGCCTCTCTTTAACTAGATGAATTGGTTTAGGGGAAGGAATATGAACTATCTGACTTCTTTTCTCTAGTTCCTAGAAAATTTCTGGCATGATTAAGTTTTCAAAATTGAATAAATATGAATGAATGAAATGATTACAATTAAAAGAGTTCCCATACATACTTAAATTTGAGAATTATTCCATTTAAAAGAAAGTGTATTCAGTAACTAATAAAATCACAACCATTAATTAAATACTCAATTAATTTAGACCCCAGAAATTCTTAAAAAGGAGACACACAAGCATGCAAAACTAATTCTTAAAGAATCAGGAAAGATCACCAATATGAAGATAAAAAATTCTATTGAACAAAACTTGACAGAATAAACACATAATGTATAGAAACTTAGAAGACATTTATGTCCAAATAGAATAAATGTTTATAGCAGTAAATGACACTCAGTGTTGTCTTTTTTTTTCTAATATAATAAAATTTTATTAACTATAGTTTTTATATTATACTTTATATTTCTAGACTTGCTCATTGTAAATATATACTGTGTTGTTTTCTTTGACCTATATCCTCCTATTTCCTCTCCCTAAACCTGCTCTTTTTTTTTAATCTTTTTTTTATTGTAAACAAACGGGATACATGTTGTTTATGTTGTTTCTCTGTTTGTACATGGCATAAAGGCATACCATTTGTGTAATCATAAATTTACATAGGGTAATGTTGTTTGATTCATTCTGTTATTTTTTCCCTTCCCACCACACCTCCTACCCCTCTTTTTCCTCTATACAGTCCTTCCTTCCTCCATTCTTGCCCCCCTCCCTAACCCTAACTCTAACCCTAACACTAACCCCTCCCACCCCCCATTATGTGTCATCATCCACTTATTAGCGATATCATTCGACCATTTGCCTGCAAATGCCATAATGTCATCATTCTTTATGGCTGAGTAATATTCCATTGTATATATATACCACAGTTTCTTTATCCATTCATCAATTGAACGACATCTAGGTTGGTTCCACAATCTGGCTATGGTGAATTGAGCAACTATGAACATTGATGTGGTTTTATCTCTGTAGTATGCTGATTTTAAGACCTTTGGGTATAGGCCAAGGAGTGGGATAGCTGGGTCAAATGGTAGGTCCATTCCAAGTTTTCTAAGGAATCTCCACACTGCTTTCCAAAGTGGCTGCACTAATTTGCAGCCCCAACAGCAATGTATGAGTGTACCTTTCTCCCCACATCCTCGCCAACACCTGTTGTTGCTTGTATTCTTGATAATCGCCATTCTAATTGGGGTGAGATGGAATCTTAGGGTAGTTTTGATTTGCATTTCTCTTATTACTAGAGATGTTGAACATTTTTCCATATGTTTGTTGATGGCTTGTAGATCTTCTTCTGTGAAGTGTCTATTCATTTCCTTAGCCCATTTGTCGATTGGATTATTTGCATTCTTGGTGTAGAGATTTTTGAGTTCTTTATAGATTCTGGAAATTAGCGCTCTATCTGAAGAATGATTGGCAAAGATTTTCTCCCACTCTGTAGGCTCTTTCTTCGCATTGCTGATAGTTTCCTTTGCTGAGAGAAAGTTTTTTAGTTTGAATCTATCCCAGTTGTTGATTCTTGCTTTTATTTCTTGTGCTATGGGAGTCCTGTTGAGGAAGTCTGGTACTAAGCCAACATGTTGAAGATCTGGACCTACTTTTTCTTCTATAAGATGCACGGTCTCTGGTCTGATTCCGAGGTCCTTAATCCATTTTGAGTTTAGTTTCGTGCATGGTGAGAGATATGGGTTTAGTTTCATTCTGTTGCATATGGATTTCCAATTCTCCCAGCAGCAGTTGTTGAAGAGGCTATCTTTTCTCCATTGCATATTTTTGGCACCTTTGTCTAGTATGAGAAAATTGTATTTATTTGGGTTTGTGTCCGTGTCCTCTATTCTGTACCATTGATCCACCTTTCTATTTTGGTACCAATACCTTGCTGTTTTTGTTACTATTGCTTTGTAGTAGAGTTGAAGATCTGGTATTACAATACACCCTGCTTCACTCTTTCTGCTAAGGATTGCTTTAGCTACTCTGGGTTTCTTATTCTTCCAGATGAATTTCATAATTGCTTGCTCCATTTCTGTAAGGTACGTCATTGGGATTTTAATTGGAATTGCATTGAATCTGTTTAGCACTTTTGGTAGTATGGCCATTTTGACAATATTAATTCTGCCTATTCAAGAGCATGGGAGATCTTTCCAATCTTCTAAGGTTTTCTTTAATTTCTTTCTTTAGTGTTCTGTAGTTCTCATTGTAGAGGTCTTTCACCT
Source organism: Sciurus carolinensis (assembly GCF_902686445.1). Lineage (NCBI taxonomy): Eukaryota > Metazoa > Chordata > Mammalia > Rodentia > Sciuridae > Sciurus > Sciurus carolinensis. The sequence goes on along the minus strand of NC_062217.1, from coordinate 56,642,944 downwards.
CTTTTGTGAGATTGATTCCCAAGTATTTTTTTTTTTCGAGGCTATTGTGAATGGGGTAGTTTTTCTAATTATTCTTTCCAAGGATTCATCACTTATGTATATAATGCATTAGATTTATGTACATTGATCTTATATCCCACTACTTTACTGAATTCACTTATGAGTTTTAAAAGTTTTCTGGTGGAATTTCCTGGTTCCTCTAAGTATATAATCATGTCATCAGCAAATAGGGATAGTTTGAGTTCTTCTTTTGCTATTCGTATCCCTTTAATTTCTTTGGTCTGTCTAATTGCTCTGGCTAGAGTTTCAAGGAAATATTGAATAGAAGTGGTAAAAGAGGGCATACCTACCTTGTTCCAGTTTTTTGGGGAAATGCTTTCAGTTTTTCACCATTTAAAATGATATTAGCCATGGGCTTAGCATAAATGGCATTTACAATGTTAAGGAATGTTCCCACTATCCCTATTTTTTCTAGTGTTTTGAGCATGAAGGGGTGCTGTATTTTATCAAATGCTTTTTCTGCATCTATTGAAATAATCATGTGATTCTTAACTTTAAGTCTATTGATATGGTGAATGACATTTATTGATTTCTGGATGTTGAACCAACCTTGCATCCCTGGGATGAAACCCACTTGATCATGGTGCACTATCTTTTTAATATATTTTTGTATGCTATTTGCTAAAATTTTGTTGAGAATTTTTGCATCGATGTTCATTAAGGATATTGGTCTGAAATTTTCTTTCCTCGATGTGTCTCTTTCTGGTTTAGGTATCAAGGTGATATTGGCTTCATCGAATGAGTTTGGGAGGGTTCCCTCCTCTTCTATTTTATGGAATACTTTGAGAAGAATTGGATTGAGCTCTTCTTTAAAGGTTTTGTAGAACTTGGCTGAGAACCCATCTGGTCCCGGACTTTTCTTTGTTGGTAGACTTTTGATGACTTCCTCTATCTCATTACTTGAAATTGGTCTATTTAAATTGTGTATGTCCTCCTCGTTCTGTTTAGGCAATTCATATGTCTCTAGAAACCTGTTGATGTCTTCAAAATTTTCTATTTTGTTGGAGTATAGATTTTCAAAATAGCTTCTAATTATGTTTTGTATTTCAGTCGTGTCTGTTGTGATATTTCCTTGTTCATTCCGAGTTTTAGTGATTTGGGTTTTCTCTCGTCTTCCCTTTGTTAGTGTGGCTAAAGGTTTATCAATTTTGTTTATTTTTTTGAAGAACCAACTATTTATTTTATCAATTTTTTGTATTGTTTCTTTTGTTTCAATTTCATTGATTTCAGCTCTGAGTTTAACTATTTCCTGTCTTCTACTACTTTTGGTGTTGGTCTGTTCTTCTTTTTCTAGGACTTTGAGCTGTAGTGTTAGGTTGTTTATTTGTTGAATTTTACTTCTTTTATTGAATGTGCTACATGAAATAAGTTTTCCTCTAAGGACTGCTTTAATAGTGTCCCAGAGATTTTGATATGATGTTTCTTTGTTCTCATTTACCTCTAAGAATTTTTTTTAATTTCCTTCCTAATATCTTCTGTTATCCATTCATCATATAAGAGCATATTGTTTAATCTCCAGGTGTTGGAGTAGTTTCTGTTTTTTACTCTTTCATTTATTTCTAACTTCAATCCATTATGATCTGATAGAATACAAGGTAGTGTCTCTATCTTCTTGTATTTGCTAACATTAACTTTGTGGCATAATATATGGTCTATTTTAGAGAAGGATCCATGTGCTGCTGAGAAGAAAGTGTATTCGCTCTTGGTTGGATGGTATATTCTATAAATGTCTGTTAAGACTAAATTATTGATTGTGTATGGTTTCTTTGTTCAATTTTTGTTTGGGAGATCTGTCCAGAGGTGACAGAGGCGTGTTAAAATCATGTAGTATTATTGTGTTATGGTCTATTTGATTTCTGAAATTGAGAAGGATTTGTTTGACATACATGGATGAGCCACTGTTTGGGGCATAGATGTTTATGATTGTTATATCTTGCTGATTTATGCTTCCCTTAAGCAGTATGAAATGTCCTTCTTTATCCCTTCTGACTAACTTTGGGTTGAAGTCCACATTATCTGAAATGAGGATGGATACTCCAGCTTTTTTGCTGAGTCCGTAGTCATGGTATGTTTTTCCCCATCCTTTCACCTTTAGTCTATGGGTATCTCTTTCTATGAGGTGAGTCTCTTACAGGCAACATATTGTTGGATCTTTCTTTTTGATCCAATCTGCCGGTCTATGTCTTTTGATTGATTAATTCAGGCCATTAACATTCAGGGTTATTATTGTGATATGATTTGTATTCCCAGTCATTTGGTTCATTTTTTTAATTTAATTAATTAATTTATTTTTTTTGATACGACTTGGTTCCTCCTTTATTTGACAATTCCTTTAGGATAATTCCTCCCTTTGCTGATTTGCTTCTTTGTTTTTCATCTCTTCCTCATGGAATATTTTGCTGAGAATGTTCTGTAATGCTGGCTTTCTTTTTGTAAATTCTTTTAGCTTTTGTTTATCATGGAAGGATTTTATTTCATCCTCAAATTTGAAGGTTAGTTTTGCTTGGTATAAGATCCTTGGTTGGCATCCATTTTCTTTCAGGGCTTGAAAAATATTGTTCCAGGCCCTTCTAGCTTTTAGGGTCTAGATTGAAAAATCTGCTGATATCCGTATTGGTTTCTCCCTGTATGTAATTTGGTTCTTTTCTCTCGAGCCTTTAAAATTCTGTCTTTATTTTGTATGTTAGGTATTTTCATTATAATGTGACTTGGTGTGGGTCTGTTGTAATTTTGTATATTTGGAGTCCTATAAGCCTCTTGTACTTGGTTTTCCATTTCATTCTTCAGATTTGGGAAATTTTCTGATATTATTTCATTGAATATATTGTTCATTCCTTTGGTTTGTTTCTCTAAGCCTTCCTCAATCCCAATAATTCTTAAATTTGGCCTTTTCATGATATCCCATAATTCTTGTAGATTCTGTTCATGATTTCTTACCATCTTCTCTGTTTGGTCAACTTTGTTTTCAAGATTAAATATTTTGCTTCAATGTCTGCGGTTCTGTCTTCTAGGTGTTCTATCCTATTGGTTATGCTTTCTATGGAGTTTTTAACTTGGTTTATTGTTCCCTTCATTTCAAGGATTTCTGTTTGTTTGTTTGTTTGTTTTCAGTATCTCTAACTCTTTATTGAAATGATCTCTTGCTTCCCGTATTTGGTCTTTTAACTGTTGATTGGTGTAATCATTTAATGCCTGTATTTGCTCTTTCATCTCCTTCTTCAATGCCTGCATTTACTCTTTCATGTCCTCATTTTGCTTCCCTGATTGTTTTAATTATGTACATTCTGAACTCCCTTTCTGTCATTTCTTCTGCCATGCTGTCACTGGATTTTATTGATGTAACATCTAGATTTGTTTGGGGCCTTTTCTTCCCTTGTTTTCTCATATTTTTCAGGAATCAGTGGGTCCTTAAGACATTGCAGATTTCCTCTATTGACTTATAATGTCCCTGAAGATTTCTAGTATATCCCCTCTTATCCTTCAGTAGCCTGCAGTCTTGGAGGAAGTTGATAATGCGTTGCTCCACAAGGAAGCTGCCTCTCTAGGGGTGGTGTCCTTCAGGCGGGGTATATTCCCTGCTAGTGGGCAGAGGTGCCTCCACTTGTTGACCAATGGTCATCCAAAGGGGAAGTAGGCTGCGGTCTGAGGCAAGGCCTGTTTGTGCCTGTGTCTCTGGTTTTACCATCCTTGTGGGAAAACCTCACCCAGCAGGAAAGACTCACCCGGTGGGGAGGTCTCGCTGGTCAGTTCCCCTCCTAGAGGTTCCCCTCAATTCCCAACTACCACCTGGGCTGGGCTGCCTTCCTCTGCAATGTTCCCAGGGGCCCAGACCTGCCTCCTGGGCCTGGGAGCCTCACCCTTCGCAGACGAGTCTCCTTAGGTTGCCGCTCCTCAGAGAAGCTACCCTCAGTCCTGGAACCTTCACTCTGCCTCTCAGCTTGTCTCTGTGCGGCTCTTCCACCAAGAAGCCTCCTAGGTCCTGGGACCCTGCTCTGCACCTAATCGCCTGGCTATGTGGCCCCTCCTCTGAGCAGCCACCTGGAGCCCCGTATAGTTGCTCCAAGTCCCAGTGATCGCCGCACGCTTCCTCCTCCGGACAGCCACCCGGTGTTCCGGTGTGGTCACTAGGAGTCCAAGCAACTCACTACGCTCCTCCTCCTCCCACCAACCACCCATAGCTCTGGGCAGTCACTCCAAGTCCAAGTGATCCACCCCGTTCCTCCTCCTCCTCCGGGCAGCCCCCCAGGTGTTCAGGAGCAGTCGCTCTGAGTCCAAGCAACCAGCTGCGTGCCTCCTCCGGGCAGCCACCTGGAGCTCTGGTGCGGCTGCTCCAAGACTAAGCGACCCACCACGCTCCTCCTCCGGGCAGCCCCCCGGTGTTCAGGAGTGGTCGCTTTGAGTCCAACAACTCACCACTCACTTCCTCCTCTGAGCAGCCGTCCAGACCTCTGATGCAGTCACTCTGAGTTCAAGTGACCCGCCGTTTTCCTCCTCCTCCTCCAGGCAGCCCCCTGGTGTTCAGGAGCGGTCCCCCTGAGTCTAAACAGCTTGTCGTGCAGCTCCTCCTCTGGCAACCACCTGTAGCTCTGGTGCAGTCACTCCGAGTCCAAGCGACCCACCGCGCTCCTCCTCCTCCTCCTCCAGGCAGGCCCCGGTGTTCAGAGGCGGTGGCTCTGAGTCCAAACAGCTCGCCATGAAGGAGCTCCTCCCCTGGGCAGCTGCCCGGATCCCCAGTGGTTGCTCCAAGTCCAAGCACTGTGCTGAGCGGCATCCTCTGCAAAGCTCCTTGTTGTCTGAGTTCACTGCTCCAGCAGGGGGGCTGTGTCTCGTTGGGCAACTGTACTTCACAAAGTTCCCTGCATTCCGGGACTACCGCCCCATCCGGGACGCCTCCCCAACGGGGGAGACTCACCCGGCTGCTTTGAGTTGGTCCCAAGTCTCTCAATATCTCCTCTTTTGAATCCTGAGTCCTGGAGCAACATGAAATGCAGCCACCCTTTAGTCCGCCATCTTGAAACCCCTCCAGTGTTGTCTTTAATAGTGTCTTTTGGGGCTGGGGCTGGGACTCAGTGGTAGAGTGCTTGCCTCACAGGTGTGTGACACTGGGTTCAATTCTCAGCACCACATTAAAAAAAAAAAGAATAAATACTGTGTTCATCTACAACTAAAAAAAAGATTTAAAACAAAATATAGTGTCTTTTACAAAGTTAAATCTATGAATGCTTTCCAATAAGTGAAAATGTGTTCCTACAAATTTTGAGAAAATAACCGTTGCCATAATAACTTTTAAATTCACCAAATATTGTATTAATAATAATTCATAATAAAGTTGAATAAAAAAGTTTTAGGCTTACAAAGAAAGACTTAACAGTAAGTCACACTTGTAGCCACAACCTATTCTTTAGCAAAAACAAATATACTGAAATGGTCCATGTATGAATTAGGCCCACATTTTTTGTATCTCCTATATATTAGGAAATAACTAATGAAGAAATAGGAGTTGACTGATTGAACGATATGAGTGCCACCTCACATGGGACCTGAGGGACCTGTTTGTGTAATCTACATTCATCCTCAGGACTTCTAGCTCTAGTTTTATATTTAAATTACATCTCATAGTAAGACACACAGACACTAAAAGGTCCAATATCAGGTTAATTGTTACTTTTAAGACATTTACTATTTTTCTACTTCAGAAGGTATAAACTTCTCAAGAACCCTAGGGCTTTGCTTGGCACCTATCCTATTAAGATTTCCCAAAAAGTTTGCATAGCCTAACATAATAAATACAATTGAATTTGCAAATTCAGAGGTTCATGTGCCAGGGCAGGTTAGGTTATAATCTGTCAATGAGTCCTACTCAAAACTGATATCCTTCTAAATCACAAAATAAAGGATCCAAAAAATATTCCAAAATGCAGGATATGATATTTCCAAAAGAAAGAACTAACAAATGCTGTTCATCTTTTATAGTATGCGTTGAAAGGTTTAATAATTTTCTGTCATTTATAATAACAGGCCAAAGAAGATTGCATCTCTAAAAATTTAATCCAATTGCTCACACACTAATTTTTAAAATATTTATTCTCTTATAATTTGATACTTGCCTGTTACTAATCATTTAATGTGAAGTGATCAAAATTAATTAATTAGATACAATGGAATTAATTTGGTGGGCTGAAACATGTTCTGCATAACATGAAAATAATCAAGGTCTCTATGGACTATACTATAACATGAAGCAAAATAGCTAGGCATGATCAAAAAGTGATTCTTCTTCTATGAAGTGTCTACCCAGTCCCTTAGACCATTTATTGATTGGGTTCTTTGTATTTCTGGTATAAAGTTTTTTAAGTTCTTTATAAATTTTGGAGATCAGCACTCTGTGTGAAGTGTGTGTGGAAAAGATTTTCTCCCACTCTGTAGGCTTTCTTCACATTATTGATTGTTTCCTTTGCTGAGAAAAAGCTTTTTAGTTTGAATCCATCCCATTTATTGATTCTTGTTTTTATTTCTTGAGCTCTGGGTGTCTTGTTAAGGAAGCCTGGTCCTAAGCCAACATGATGAAGATGCAGACCAATTTTTCTTCTATTTGGTGAAGGGTCTCAGGTCTCATTCCTAGATACTTGATTCATTTTGAGCTGAGTTTTGTACAGAATGAGAGATAGAGGTATAATTTCATTTTACTGCATATGGATTTCCAGTTTTCCCAACACCATTTGTTGAAGAGGTTATCTTTTCTCCATTGTATGTTTTTGGCACCTTCGTCTAGTATGAGATAACTACTTATGTGATTTGTCTCTGTGTCTTCTATTCTGTACCATTGGTCTACCTGTCTGTTTTCATGCCAATACCATTCAGTTTTTGTTACTATTGCTCTATAGTAGACTCTAGGGTCTGATATTGTGATTCCCCTCCTGCATCACTCTTTCTGCCTAGGATTGCTTTGGCTATTCTGGGTCTTTATTTTTCCAGATGAATTTCATAATTGCTTTCCCTATATCTATGAGGAATGTCTTTGGGATTTTAACTGGAATTGTGCTAAATCTGTATAGTACCTTTGGAAGTATGGCCATTTTGACAATATTAATTCTGCCTCTCCAAAAACATGTGAGATCTTTCCATCTTCTAAGGTTTTCTTTAGAAGAAGATATACATGTGATCGATAAATATATGAAGAAGTGCCATCATCACTAGTAATTAGAGAAATGCAAATTAGAACCACCCTAAAATTTCATCTAACTCCAATTAGAATGGCTATTATCAAGAACACGAGCAATAATAAGTGTTGGTGTGGATGTGGGGAAAAAGGCACACTCATACACTGCTGTTGGAGTTACAAATTGGTGCAGACACTCTTTAAAGCAGTATGAAGATTTCTCAGAAAGCTTGAAATGGTGCCACGATTTGACCTAGCTATCCTACTCCTCTGTTTATACCCAAAGGACTTAAAACCAGCATGCTACAGTAGAGAAGTCATATCAATGTTTATAACAGCTCAATTCAAAATAGCTAGATTGTGGAACCAACCTAAATGCCCTCCAATTGATGAATGGATAAAGAAACTGTGGTATATATACACAATGGAATATTACTCAGCCATAAAGAAGATTAAAATTATGGCATTTACTGGTGAATGGATGAAGTTGGAGAATATCATGCTAAGTGAAATCAGTCAATCCCAAAATCCGAAGGCTGAATTTTTTCTCTGATAAGTAGATGATGATACATAACAGGAACAGGGGTAAGAGAAGAATGGAGGAACTTTCGATTGTGTAGAGGAAAATGGGGAGGGAAGGTGTGGAGAAAGGAAAGATAGTGGACTGAGATATACATTATTACCCTATGTGTATGATTACATGAATGGTGTGAATCTACGTTGTGTACAACCATAGAAATGAAAAGTTGTACCCCATTTGTGCATAATGAATCAAAACCCAGCCTGTAAAAATTTTTAAAAAGTGAATTCATATTATTATCTTTCTTGTATGATGTAATCTTCTTTGATTCTTTTTATTGATAGTGTTTGGGGGAAATATACATATTCAATGTGACTTTGTTTATCCCAGCAAAACTCTGCAATTGAAGTCAACATTGGTTCCTTAGAAGTCCTCTGTCACATTCTAAGAGCCAATTTTTGCAGAAATGGGTAAACTGAATACGGGACAACCATTCCTGCACTATTCAAATTTTGATGATGGAAATAATCCCTGCAATTTTATTTGGAATATGATATTCCTTCCAATTTACTATGATTTGGGTGAGGAATATTTTTAAAGATTTCATCTTGATGTTCACTACCATAATTGATTTTGTTAAAAAATGAGGAATTCAATCGTGTGAGTACTACATTCTCTTAAAGTCGTCTACTTCACATAAAAACCAAGGAGTCAGGTGGACCCTGAGTGAGGTCAACTTAGATGACTTTAAATATCATCTGGTCTCTACTAACTCAAATATAACTAGGAATGAGGTTTGAGTTCCCCAATATTAGTGAGCCCACAGAATTCACTTCTAGAAGTCCTTGAAAGGTCTGTGTATCCAGTGTATTCTATTTTATAAGATTTAGATATCCTTTTCATAGTGACACTCAACATACTGATAATTGGATAAATGATGGACAATATTCTGATACACCTCTAAAAGAGGAAACAACCAGGCAAGTTCCCATAGGGATTTGTATCTCAATACTGTGAAATAGCAAACTGGAACTCTAGGCAGTAGTGTAATTGACAAGTGAAATGGTTTTAGGTAGGTTTCCAAGCTTGTTGTAGATTGACTAATTTGAATAATTAAATGGTCTTCACGGTGTCCAGGGCAGAGGGACTGCCCTAGTTGTTTGTAACATGGTCCTAGGATGGTTAGATTGGGTGCATATTGACCCTGGGTTTTGAGAGCCTGGAATGTGTACTTACTGTTTTTTTAAGAAGCATGACTGAACAACATTAGCAAAGACAGTATTCATAATAGTTTATTTATATTTATACAGAAAGCATACACTTAGAGTAGTATTGTAAAGACGTCTCAAAATATCTTTGTTTCCCCATTAATCAATGAAACCTGTATTTAAGAAATTTGCACAATTGTTATATGTCAAGTAAAACTAAAGTAAATCTAAAAATAAAGAAAAAAACAACTAACTGAGATCTGGAAACAGAGGAGAGGTTTGGCAGTACAAAATTCTGCTGATATGGAGGAGGTCCTGGGGCAGAAAATGAAAACTCATACTACTCTAGCTGAAGGTGAAAATCTGCTAGCTATGAAGTGAATCTAAGTTTTTATAGAAATATCTCCTGCAGGTTAGGCTAAAACCAGAGCAGAGTCAAAGCAAAGGCACATAATAAGAATGCTATAAGGTTTTTGCTACAAAAGTTTTCCTAGGTTCATTTTTATGTGGGGCAAAAAAAAGAAAAAAAAAGAAAAAAAATTACAAAGACATTGAACTGACAAGGTAATTTATTAGTCCATTATGGGATATTTGTTTCATTTCACATAATTAATTGTTATGATGCAGTTTTTGCTGTTGAATGTCCTTTCAAATCCCTATTCCTAGGCATAAGTGACAATGTAGTAGAGGGTTTCTTTGGTATACATATTTGAATTTCAAAGTAATTGTCTTTCAAACTTTGTTAGGACTGCTAGTTTACCTTCTTCATTCATTAATAGAGTATAGTTTGTGTTAATGTTACTCAGGAAGGCTAACATGGTTTGGAAGGCCAGATTTCTCTCCATTAAGTGCTATGGGCATTGGTGGGAAAGGAGTCAGGAGGATTAAAGAATTTCCGTATGCAAAATTTCCTGAGTGCTTGAGGAGATAGGAAGCTATATTCATTTACAAAACATGTCAAAATAATGAAGTATAATATGTTCATGAAAACATAATTGTTTTAAAATCCTTAAAATTATACCTATTTCACACTATCTGACATGAAAGATGCTCAAATAGTGCTTACTGTATGAATGCATCATTCTTTGTATTCTTATCTTTAAATATTCAATTTTCCCATATCTTTGAAAACTGCACTATCAAATATTTGCTGTGAAGGATCTTAGTGCTGAAACTTTATTCCTCGGTATTCATTGTTCTTTACCATATTCAATTTCTTCCATTGAAAACTCCCTCATTTCTGAAAGCTTGGCTCTCTTTCCCAGCATAAACCTCCAACATATACTATAAACTTTCTTATGGAGATGTAATGCCTCTAATTCTACCCATTTCTAGCTGTTTTTACATGTATTAAATATCACCCTTTTAATTGTCTTGGTTTCTTACTGAGTTTTGGTGAGACACTGTTTTGGAGAATCTAGATTATTTGGAATTTAGATTTACTAAAGTAGTGGCAATAATACATTTAGAATATATTTTATAAATATAAAAATATTGAATATGGTGAGCAACTACTATGAAATGAAACATTTGTTTAATAGTGAACAAGACATATGCAGTCATTGTTCTTGTGAAGCAAAAACTCTAATGAGGTAGGCATATATTACAAATCTAATTACACGATTACAAGCCTTATGAAAATGTATAAACGGAGACAGAGGAAGTCTTTCTTAATTAAATAAATGCCAGAAAAGTAGAACAAATTGCCAAGTAAGGGTTTTCTCTTTGGAGTTATTTGTTTTGTGTTGGACAGTGATGACTTAGAATGTGATAATAACATTTGGAAAGATGGAGCTTCAGTCCTTGAAGTATGCACAGAAGAACCTTTGTTTGGAGCACAGTGAGTCAAAGAGAGTAAACGGGAGAAGCTAAGGAAGTAGTCAGAAGCTCTATTGTGTAAGGAATTTGGATAATCCAACAAACATTTCACATTCTAGAAAATTTTGTTTTACATTTATCTATAAATATTTTTTCTAATATGAAAATTAGAAAAAATGTCTATAATTGAAACAAATCAACCAATTAATTTTGTATAATAAAATAATATGTGGCTATTAATATTGTTTATAAAATACTGAAAAGCCTAAAAGAGTTCTTACATTATTCAGTTGAAAAATAAATGCAGAAGTATATCTACTAATTAAACATAACTACTTAAAATTAAAACAAATAGAGGAAATATCTATACAAATTTTCCATAGGAAACAATATATAGAGCAACAAACAGAGAACACTTTTTTATTGTTTTATTTTTAATATTATTCTATAAAGATTTTGTTTTCTCAGTCTAGTAGCAAAAACAATATATTTGTACATTATTTTTTTAAAAGAAAGCCTTCTACATGTTTGTTAATATTTTATCAAAGCCTTTTGGAATGTGGCATTTACCATATTTCCTAGGTAATTAAGAAATCATGGTGATCATTGAGGTCCCTGGCTCATAAGAATGATTTGCTTTGTTAAAGTACATAATTAATTTACACATATTTCATTAAAAATGTAAAAAGCATAACATAATTTTAAGAGGACAATGAGAAGGATGATATCGAAGTTTGGCAAAAGCACAATGTGCTAGTCAGTTTTGTATCACTGTGATCAAAATATCTAACAAGACCAGCTTAGAGAAGTAAAAGTTTTCTTTTGGGTTAACAGTTTCAGAGGTTCAGTCCTTGGCTGGCTGACTTCATTGCTCTAGGCCTGAGATGAGGCAGAACATCCTGGTGGAAGGGCATGGCTGTGGAAAACTGCTCTGCTCAGGCATTTGGGAAGCAGAAAGTGAGAGAGAGGAAGGAGTCAGGGACAGTTATAGCCAAAGGTCACATCCTAAGTGACCTAATTCCTCTAACCATACCCCACTTACCTGGAGTCCATTTGAATTATTAACCAATCAAATGGATTAATCCACTGATGAGGTTACAGTTCTCATAATCCAATCTTTTCCACACTGGACATTGTTACATTGTCTAACACCTGAGCACTTTGGGAGACATTTTTAGATCCAAACCCTAACATACATTCAGTAATATAATCTAGTGAACATTAAAATGGGAAAGAATCTCAGAGGTAGTCAAAGATTCAACAAGACCATTAAAACATAGTGATGAAGTGATTTGTGCAAATCACAGTGTGTGTGAGGAATAAGCTGTACCTAGAAGCACCAGGTCTGTGTCTATTCAAGGATCCTAACTTATTTGGTTGACATACCAAAACTGGAATCAGGTTGCATGTGTGAAATTTGCTCCAAATAATCATTTTATTTGCTATTTCAAGATTATGATTTGTCTGAAAATATTAGTAAAGGTTCTTTCTTATTTTCTCCTGTGTATTTTATTTAACACCATTATGATTCTTTTAGTAGAAATAATCTTCTGCAAAATAAACTTATAAAAAGTATTTGTTTCTGGTCTCAATACTAAGTTCCATTATTTTAGGAATAAAGAACATCTGCATGTGAACTGTGGTTCAGCAAAAGCATCAGTTCTCTTGGCTATCTTCATTATCTGTACATGTCTCGGGACTGAATCAATCTGGAGGCCATCTACATCAATCATTAAAGACAGATTAAAGGAGCACATCCAGTCATGCTGTGGAATGTACTAATTTGTGTATGTGATTATGTCATTAGACTAAATCTCTTAGACTTTCAAAAACTAATAAATATTGTCTTTTAAATATACATATTTCTTTTCAGAACTGCATAATCTTTTCATTGCTCTCTTCTTATCTAAAGATATTTTTACCTTGTTAGTGGAAGATCAATGACTGAAAAAACAATTAAATGAATGTCTTCTTATTTTATTTGTTAAGATTGGGGATGAGCAGTTTAAATTCATATCCCTTTCCTGATAGGGTGCAGTCAGGTCTTCTACAGTTTATGCTGTTTTACTTGTTTCTGTGCCTCCACAAACATGCAAAAGCCATAGAAAAACAGGTCTGTAGGAAATTCTGGAGACAAGAAACAGACTAAGGAGTGAAAAGGGAAAAACACAGAGAAATGGAGTGAATGTATACATGGTTCTATAGCACATAAACTCTGTCAGCACTGTGAACATCACCATAGAAAATAATGAGACAGTGAAAAAGTTCAATTTAGACATGTGCATAATTATTAATTGCAAAGTTTACCTCTAATCCAACTGATTAGGTCAATGTATGACTTTAAACAGAGAAACATGTATTCAAACCATATTTTAATATATTTTGAAATGATCTTCATTATTCCTGCAAAAGGCACATTCTTCTTTTGCTCCTCAACGATCCTGGTTTGAAGAGAACATTGTCTCCTTTCACTAAAAGAAGGAAGAGGCAGGAGGAGAAACAGAAAATATGTTAGGAAAACATTAATGGGTTTTTATAAAGGCATTATCAACATGAATATGTAGTTTCTCTATGGAGTTGTTATATAACTTTCACAGATCTCAGCATCCTGTGAGACTATCATATTTATATATTTTTTTTCCCTTTCAGTTAAGTTGTACTCTGCATTTACCAATCTTGTCAGAAAATACACATTTTCCTTTATGAAGATCCCTGATCCCCAGCTCATTCTAGAGATTCAGGGAAATTCAGTGGAACGAGACGTGCCCTTTTCCAAAGTCATGAAGATGTGAACTGATAGTTACTAGTACTGGTACATAACCTTATTATTAAAAATAACAAGCATTCTTTGGAAGTGTATATAATGTCCCACTGAGACTTCATTTCAGCCATAGCTTCCCACTGCTGAATCAAACCTAAAAGGTATTTGTTTGATTGATTTTGCTGGGCCTAGGTTATTATTCCAAAATGCTGTTTCCCTATGAGAGCCTTTATGGCAATGATTCTCAGTGTTTTTTGTTTTTTCCAGTCCATCTAATGACATTGTCCACTGAAAAGGAAATTGTGGTGTGGTTTTACTTTCTGGGAATTCTTGTCACCTCGTTTCATTTTTATAAGCTGTTCACCAGAAAACAACTCTGATCTGAGTGTTTGAAGAAGCGATATTGTTGGCACATATCTCTGTCTCTGTTCCTTTTCTCTCGTTTATTATACATGAATAAAATTCCTTTGAACATTCAGAACCAATGGGATATAACAAGAAAATTTAATTTTTGATCCTTAGAGTTTCCCTTTTAACTCATAAGATGAAAAATGAAAATAACTCTTCACCTTACTCTGTACAGAACTTGAGTAGAACTCATAACTGTGCTGGCTTCTTTTAGTTAATCAAAACGCCTGTGGTCACTGCAAATTAGCAAGCACCTAGTCAATTAAGTAATTAAAACTGTAGTCCAATATCTTTAATCTGTCCTTTACTCTTCAATCAATAATACTTTTTCTTCTCTCCCCTCATCAGGCTTGTGGAAACTAGATTTTTTGCTGATGTGAGATTGTTTCTCCATTTTTCACTGACTGCTTCCATGACATGCTGATTGTCACATTCACTTCTTCTGGAGGAAGGAAAAAGGAAAGGTAAGGTAGTTAGGACAGTTTGAAATAGGTTTAACACTGACTCTTTCTCTTGGGTGATTTTGTGCACATCCCTGTTGAAGGTACTGCCTCTACTTTGGATCGCTGATTCCTATGTATTTCCAGCATTCATCTCCACAGAGACTTTGCTTTGGTGAATTGTATAGAATTGAAGGCAACTTGATACTAGCAGAAGCATCAGTATTAAAATTGCATGACATTAACATATTCTTACATGCATGCACTAACTCTTGTATACACCTACATATCATTAATTAATGCATTTGGGTGATTCTTCTTATAATGTAGAATCTTATCTGAGATGATAGACTATGAATTCTTAAAGTCATAGAAACAAAGTCATATTTTTGAAATTCTACCTGACTTGGCTTTCTGTTGCATTCGCTGCCTTCTGAATTTAACAGAAGGAAAATATGTAAAGGAGAGAGTTACTAATTTAGATTTTAATTTAGTCTCTTTTGATCCCAAATCTCCAATTTGATAAGGGCCACAAGTTCCAATGTTTCTTTTTTTTTTTTTAACAGAAACATAAATTTTACTTGATTTAAAATCACATAAAATACACTGTAATGTTCAAACAAACTTTGGTGAATGACAAAAAATAAAGCAAAATTTACATCAAGGTCAAGGCTAAGATATTTTCTTCAAGTGCCATTCTCTCTTTGCTTCCCCAAGGATCTATGACAATTCTATTAGACTTGGTGCTTAGGAGAAATTAGAGAGAACATATGGAGAATATTTACATATATTCACAGACTCATCCTGGGAAATACATGTTTTAAGTTCAAGGATGATAACCACTCAAGTCCTTTCTCTCCTTACATGGTACCTACAGTCCAGTGGCTCTTAATCCAAACTACATATTGAGATAATGTGGGAGATTTTAGAAACTACTGAGGTTCAGGTTCCATGACAGTTTGTACTTAATTATGCTGAGGTGGAGTCATAGCACAAATATTTAGAAGCTCTCTTTGTGATGCTAACGGGCATCTAAGGTAGGAACCACTGTGATGGCCATTCTTCTTGGTTACTGGTTTTATTATCACTCAGCATTTGCTCCTGCTTCGTAATAAGTATCATTTCCATTTAGCAAATAACACTGAAGTCGTGTTTCTCAAAAGTTTCAAATTAGTGGGAATATTGTCTGTCTATCTATCTATCTATCTATCTATCTATCTATCTATCTATCTATCAGCTATCATCACCTTACAAAACAGAGAGGGTATGGGGATGCAAGCTGTGTGATTACAATAGTAGCAATTATAAAGAAACAGTCTGAACTCAAACCATTATTCCATTTTACCCTCATTCTTGTAAGTGTTTATAAGTTAGTCTCTTTCCATATATTTAGGGGCTGAATTGCTTCTCTCTCTAAATTCATATGGCAATGTTCTCTCCTTTAGTTCCTCAGAATGTGACATATTTTGAGATATGATCTTTAAAAAAACACTGAAAGTTCAATGAGGTCTGGGTAGGCTCTAATATGTTATAATTATGGAAAAAGGAGATTACAACACAGACATTCACAGGGAAACACCATACAAAGCCCTGGTAGAAGGCAGGCATCCCTAAGCCAAGAAGATCACAAGATGAGACCTATCCTGCAGATCCCTTGATTTTTATTTCTACCCTCCTGAATTGTAAGAAAAGAAGTTTCTGTTGATTAAAGCAACCTGTATAGTTGCTGACAGATAATCTCCAACTATCTCCAAGATGACTGCTTAAAAACTAGAATAAAATTTTATTTTGAGTGGGATGTTTTGACACACACTTTTAATCCCAGAGACTTGAGAGGATGAGGCAGGAGGATTATGGGTTCAAAGACAACCTCAGCAATTTAGCAAGGCCTAAGCAACATAGCAAGATGCTGTCTCGAAATAAAAAATATAAAGGACTATAGTTCAGTGGTAAATACCCCCTGGGTTTAATCCCTGGTACCAAATATATATAGGTATATGCAATATATATATTTGGATGTGTATATATTTTAGCTATATATATAATATATATATATATATATATGTGTGTGTGTATATATATACATATGTAATTTTTTTCTAACAGATGACCTTTATGGAGGTTTGCCTTAAAAGCTCTGCAGTATGCTCTGTTAGATCTTGAGTACATTGAGTGAAAAAAGATCATGTGTGTATGCTGGGTACTATGTGAACCTTTTGAAATTATATGAAAACTCCACACATGCATTGTGTTTGAGTATGTGCTTTCAGTGAAAAGGTCTATATTTTTCTTCCATTGTAAGGAAGAAAACTATAGATTATGTATTTTTAGGTCATATTATATGTCAATCTAGGACAATAGTATCTAGTGATATAAAGCATATTACCTTGAGTCTTCCTGAGGTTTTAGTCCTCCACTTTCACTGAAGATTGCTGCCTTAAAAGCAAACAAATACAACAAAACAAAATAGCAACAGTAAAATCCTTTTGAAAGCTTTTTTTTTTTCTTTTTACTGAAGAGAATATTAGTAAGAACACTGCCAGATGAGGCACTTTGTTTTACATCAGAAACTTTTTGTTTTACATCAGAAACTTTTTGGTAAATTATACAGTTTCTTCTATTTAAACCCAAAAGTTTAAAGGGGAGAAATTTACAAGCAACACGTAGAAGGAAAAAGTGCAATTATTTACAATAAGAAGAAGTAGCAATTGGGTAAGGCTTTAAGTGCATATTAAGAATGGCATCTTTAAGCAGATTATATTTAAACTGAGATCTGAGTATCATGAGAGCAGCAGATACACAAATGTTAGAAAAAGATTTTTAAGACAAATGGAAATGATAGTATAAAATCACAAGAATGGAAAGTCCAGTATATCAAGGACAAGTTAGAAGAGAACTCGTAGAGTTTAATGGGAAGAGAGAAGTGTAACAGAAGATAAAACCTCTGAAGTCAATTGAGAGAGAATCAGATATGATATCATCAAACTTGGTAGAGAGTTTGGAAATTTTTCTAAATGGAATGGGAAGCCAAAGGAGAATTTTTAGCAGAAAGCATGACAATATCCAATTTCTGCTTTTGAAGAACACATTGATTTCTCTGTGAATAACAGATTTTATAGAGGCAATAACAGAAAAGAGTCTATAATAGCTTATCTCCTTTTAGTGCTGACTAATAATCCATTGTTGGTGTATACCAGTTTATTTATCTATTCACCTACTGAATGGCATTTTGGAATTCCACGTTTTACCATTTATGAATAAAACTGCCTTAAATATGCATGTGCAGATATCTGTGTGGGCATAATTTTTCAGTTCATTTGGGTAAATATCAATGAGGGCTATTGTTTTTATTTAAAAAAGAAGATAATTATTTGAGAACAATCTTATTTGTTGCTACCACCCAAGAGATGCATTGTGTTCATTAAAGAGGTAATTTTTTGTTTCAGTTATTAAAGACATTACAAATAAAAATGCATTTTTAATTTTCCCTTCTGTTTTTAGTTAAAAATGTTACAAAATACTGAAACTGGTTTGACTCTACTACTATCACTAACTTTATCCATTTTTCAAAAATTGAAATGAGAATGAATAAAAATAAGGATCTTGTCGACATTGTCAAAACATAAAACTCAAGGGGACCTTATGGATAGATCTATGGATTTTGCAAAAGTACTTTTGGCAAAATGGTAAAGATGGAACCCCAGCTGAAGGGGGATAAAGGGATCTGAGAATCCTTGTTCTTAAATCAAGAAAATTTTCTCTGAAATATAAAAGAAATAATTCAGAAAGAATTTTCTTGATGATAAATTTTTTTCTTTTTGTTTTTAACAAGTAAAAGATACCAGAAAACTATTTATTTTTATAACAACATCACAAGAAAAAGTTTTTAATCTGTGAAAACTGACATAATACGTATTAACAATGTAAGAAAGACTTAATTTTTCTTCTTTATTTTGATACCAGAATTATCAAAGCCTAATTTGAACCACATATGTAGCAAATTCATGCATCATTACTTTTACTACATTTATAAAAATGTTTCTGTCAAGAAATTGTTTTTTGATTTATATTATTTTCTGACCCTCATTCATGTCCATTAATATTTTATTAATGGACATTAATAATTTTGTATTATGTGGTCCTGTTTTATGATAGTCTACATATTTTGCAAAATAAAATGGGTTATAAACAAACAAGTTCATCATGTAATATAATCCTTTCTAACCTTTCATAAAGTGGCACATTTTAGGGCTGCTCATATAGACATCCCTCCCTATTGGTGACTCTACTTTGTAATTCACTGAAAGGGATGGTTACACACCAACCCTTTTCAACTGTATCTTCAGAAATATAATAGGGGGCTGAAAGGGTTTCTCTTTCTTTCTTTCATGCTTTTGTCCTGTCAATCTCACCCTGTCTAAACACATATCAGGATAAGATGAAGGTTTAAATTTTTATTTTACTGAGGGTCCATCTATATCACAACACAGAATAGAACAAAGTAAGAAGAGAGATTTTTTTCAAACTTGATAGTTCCTTTTTGTTAAACAGTGGTATAGATCTACCTCTTAAAAAATAAGGGTGATCCGTGTGGGAACTTTTTTTTTTTTTTTTTTTTTTTTGGTTCAGTCCTTGTTCTTTCCTTTTCCTGTCATGCAAGGACAAATAAAATAATATAACTTTCTTGGTTCAATTTTGACTCTTCAGGAGCAATAACTTGCAATTACTGTGCCAAGCAATTCTTAATTTTTGACCTGAATTATATTCAAAATGTGCAGCATAAAATATTAATTGTACTATTTTAGCCATCAACACAGTGTATACATGGATGGGTGGGTTATACCCTTCCTATAACTGAAATAATTTATATTTCATATTATTTAAGCAAGTGATGTGGGAACATTCAACACAAGTTATATAGTAAATTATGCTTTTTCATTTGAGCATTGCTGTGGAAATGTCATTATCTGGCCCTCCAGAATTTTTAAGCTCAATATGATACACTTGCTTCAAATACTCTGGCTATATATATTTTCAAGATGAAGACAAATCCTTTCCCTGGCTTAACAAGACTACCTTTAAGCATCTTCATCATGCTTATCCTTCCTGTCTTAACACTTAATAATTTATATGCTACAGGTGATAGACTACAACTATATTCAATTACCTTCTGTTGCCTTAAGGGACCATGTTGTATCTCAGGTTTAGTCTTTGTAAATGTACTTAGCTTGGACTATTAATTCCTGTTCTTGAGGTCTCAGTCAAGTCATCTCTTACATGGGGAACCTTCTTTAAAGGTATGTGTCCAGGATCCTTCACCCACTATTGGAAATAGTATCCAAACTTTAAGTATATTTCTATTATAAAACTTAGTGCACTATATTTCAAATGTACTTTACTTAAACATATTTTCATTTATATCACGATATGTGTGGTAAAACTGTTGGGTTTATTGTTGTTTCTCACAATATCCAGCAACCAAAAAATGTATATTAAAGAAAACTAGATGAATGAAAAGTTATTAAACTCAAAAACTATTGAACAAAATACATATGCAGAGCATAATTGAGTAAATATAGTTGCTGCTAAGATTTGTATCTGAAATGTTCTCACAAATCTCATGTGTTGAGAGCTTGGTCCCCAACTCAACAATGTTCAAAGATGGGAATTTTGGGAATTGATTGGAAGTGATGACTCTGACCTCATCAGTGGATTAATTGATTCATAGCTGATTGGGCTACTGGAAAGTAATGGAAACTGGTGGGGTACAGTTGGAGGAACTAGGACACTGGGGCATGTCCTTGGGGGCTATATGTTGTCCCTATTCCCTTCCTCTCTCTTTCTCTGTTTCCTGGGTTCCATGAACAGCCTTGCCCTTCTACCATGAACTTCTGCCTTACCTCAGATCCAGATTAATGGAGCTTACCAACTATCAGCGGAAACCTCTGAAACTATGAGCCAAAATAAACCTTTCTTCCTTTAAGTTTTTTATGTGAGGTATTTTGGTCACAGTAATGAAAACTTAACACAATTATCAGCATCAACATATTGCTAAAGAAAATAGATGTATGATTTCATAAAAAAAGCTATTTCTAACCAATAGCTCCTTTCCTCTCTCAGGTTGAAATTTGTTCCTATTTTTGTTGTTTAAGTTTCTTTCACTCTAAAAATCTATGTAACTCGTTTAGATAAAAAATAATATTTTTTCAGCATTTGAATTTCCAAAGAATGACCTAGGTGATTATTTATTTGTTTTACTCCTGTTGTTTCACTTATAATAAAGGGATTAGAAAACCTAAAATTGCTTAGTATTATGTTATACACTAAAATCTATAATAATTTCAATCAGAAATATTAGGAAGCTGTCTTTGTGTTTTTAAGATTCATATATGTTAAAGATATTAAATTTTTAGTGTTGAAAGGACTGTTCCAATGTTATTGCTGGAATATTTTTCTACTTAATAAAATATATACAGATAGAGATTCCCATCCACATCCACCTAGGGAGAAAAAAGAATTTATTTCATCACAAAATGAACCTATTTTTTTGTTTAAGAAAGAAAAAAGAAGATTATCCAAATTTGTAACATTTTTATTTAACCTAAATTAACACTTAAGAAAAATAATAATTGCCACCAAATTTCTAACAAGAATTAATTGACATCAGTCACCAGTGTAGTTTTGATGTGCAAGAGTGGGCATGGGCAGGAGAAAAAATAATCTAAAAATATTTCAAGGCCAATAACAATTTTGTAAAGGATGACTTATTGAACCTTCTGATTAGGAACTTTGAGAAGCAGAGGAAGGCAGCATGTTGTCAGGTACCTACCTAACAAATTTTTAAAGGTCATATAAGCTCAGCCCTGCCTGATAATCTTCAATCTCTACTTAAGTAAACCACTGAAAAGGAAAGCATAAATTTACCAAGTGAAAAGACCTCAGTATATATAACTTCTACTTCCGGACCTAAGCTCAGACAATTCCAAAAATACTGAATCAGCCGCCCCATCTTAAGTAGCAGTCAAGTTGTATTCAGTGTGTCCACTCACACAATGGACTAATTAGTTGAAATATAATTCTATTTCTATCAAAGGAAATGAAGAACAGAAATGACCTCTTCCTTTCTTAATATTTTAATTCAAAACTTTTTTTTCTACTTCCAGATTTGTGAACTATTCTAGGCTAGTGAGAGTTTTAAAAAGAGAAGTCCTTTGACAGATTAGGCTTTTTTGACCTTCAATCAAGCAGCTTTATTTTCAGATAAGTCTTCTTAAAATATCGAAATTACTCTGAACAAGTATTTTGATTGAATATTTTATAATGTATTATCAGTTTCTATATTAGGATATAATTCTAACTCCTTTTTGAACTTGTTTAGTTTTCTCAGATGTGGATAGGACCTCTAGATTATCAAATCAAAATGTTCCTGATGAACAAGACAATGGGCAAAATTTCTTTGTGATGGTATGTTATTAAAAATTTACAAATCTGCTACAGGGCATCAGCAGGAACTGAAAGATTCCTTCTTGCCATAGATAGAAGAGTTGTCAAGATACAGCATTATAATTTCTCTTTCCTAACTCTAAATGAATAACTTTTACCCAGATTTTTATCCTTAACATTGCACATCAATGATGCTCTCAAGGCTGCTGGTAACTTCCACTTTCCTTTAACCAATGATCAAATATTAATCCTCACTTATTTGACTATTCACTTATATTTGGCCCAGAATTCCAGGTTCAAATATCCAAAGGCCTACTATTATTGAAAAATTCTATTGGAAATATAGGAATGGAAAACATAACATATATAAGAATTGTCTTTTGATCTTTTCCCCAAAATCTGTTTATCCTGTAGATTTTCTCCCAAATCAGTTCATAACCTTACTTGTCCAATTTATCATGCAAAAGTCTTGCCATTCTCAACTGACCTCATTCTCTCCCTTACCCATGTCAAAAAATTCTGCTGATGTTATCTTTTTTAAATATCCAGAATTGTATCACTTCACCTCCTTCCAAAATCATTGAGGAAAAAGTGAGATTCTTCCATGGAACTATAGTTAAGATTTTTTGAAAAAGACAGGGGAACACTGAAGGAGTCACATTGGCTAGAGGGTGGTCAGGTCATTCCTATTATGGTGTGAACTGTCAGAAAAGATAAAAGGCAAATCAGCATGTAGCTACAATATTATGAACTCCTACTGAGGCAAAAGAGCATGTCTAATGGGATAATTTAAGTGAAGACAAATAAAAGAAATAAATATTTGAGGTCACATCATTAATTTTTTTAGAGGTAGTAGAAGTATAGATGATGAAAATAGGTGATATCTATGTCAATAGATATCTCTGTCAATAGGTGACAGAATTGAGCTAAAGTGGAGTACAAAGAAAGATTATATATAAAATAATTATAACACTATAAATTTAGTTGTTGTATAGGTAATAACTATATATATTGAGATAATTCAAGATATTCCAAGACTTCATTGGAGAGATTTGTTATGTATAGAAAGTCAAAGTTTAATAAAGATAGGAAAAGGTGAGAATATAGTAGATATTTTGAATGAAATGAAATAGCTATTGAACAGAGAAACACTGGACAGTTGCCTTGAAGGAAGAATAATTTATTTTTAGGTGAATAAGTGATGATATAGGAATTACAGCAAGAACTTTGAATTTTTCCTTTAAAACAAATAGTTTTCTGCCTTTTCATTCAGGGGGAGAAGGAGGCAGCATCATCAAATAACATTAATGTTTATACATTATTCATTACATTTCAAAACACCTTTTCCAAGGAATAAGAATTGAAGGAAGAAGGAGGTGCTAGAAGTGTTATATAAGCATTAATAAGAAACAGGTTTAATGCAGAAATTTCATGTGTGTATTGAGGATAATATTAGTAAAGTAGGTATTTAAAGCATAATAGTAGTGCAACAAGAGAATGCCAAGCTTTATGACCTATAGGAGGGGGCAGAATGATAGGAAATCAATGACAAACAGGATTTTAACTATGAAATAGGACACTGATGATAAATCTGCAATGTTTTGAACTCGATGAAGAAATAGATGTGGATAGAGGAAACATAGAAGGGTCTGGGAGTGAGAATCTAAGTTGTCAGATCTAATATAACCTAGAGGTTTTTAAATATAGATGGTAATTTAGAGATTCAGAGTGTACCAACCATGAGATTCAAATAAGTTGTATCCAAAGTTTTCAACAAAATTTGATAAATAATGTTAATATGCATAAATTATAGTAGAGTGTTATGAAGAATCATGCTTTTAAATATCTCTTAAGGTCACTGCACAAAGGAGTTAGATTCTGACCTTATAGTAAAATAAGCCCTGAATTCAAATGGTTCAGATAAATGTCTTGCTTAATTTTGGTTGTAATTCAAAGGAAATCCTACCAAGATCCTATTGTACTCTAAGATAGTGGATATTGTACTCTGAAAAAGTGGATTATCAACTTTTCCCCTAATGACAAAGGGTAGAACAGTTTGACAGGTGGTGTTATGGTTTAGATTTTAGATCTTCCCCAAAGCAGATTTGTAAGACAATATAAGGAAATTTAGAGATGAAATCATAGGATTAAGAGAGTCTTAACCTAATCCATTTATTGATCTACTGATATGGATTAACTGGGTGCTAAGTGATGTCAGATAGCATGTGGTTGCATGAGCTAGGTCACAGGGGACATGCCTTTGTGGTTTATGTTTTGTCTCTGGTGAGTGGAACTCTATGCTTCCTAACTGCAATGCCCTGAGCTGCTTTCTTCTGTCATGATATTCTACCTCATAAAGGGCACAGAGCAATGGAGTCAGTTGTTTGTGAACTGAGACCTCTGAAACTGTGAGTCCCACAAAAAACTTTTCCTCCTCTAATTGTTCTTGTACAATTGGTCGCAGTAGCAAAAATCTGACCAAAACACAAATTGGAACCAAGAAGTAGAGATATTGTGTAACTAACCTGACCATGTGGTTTAGAATCCTTTGGAGCTGGTTTTAAAGGGAGGAATATTGAAAAGTTTAGAGGTGCAAGCTGGAAAAGCTGCACATTGTTGTAAATGAAGTCCAACGAGCAATTCCAGTAGGAGCTCAGAAGACTAGAAAGCTGATAGGACTATAGTCAGTTTAAACTTGGTTCATGAGGTTTCAGATGAGAAGGTGGACTCTGCTAGAAATCGAACCAGAAGCCATTCTGGTAAGGAAATTGTCTCACATTTTGTCATTATTCTGAAACTGTGAGGTTGAATTTAAAAGTGGTGAACTAATTAATTGGGCAAAGAAAATTTTAAGGCAGCACAGCACTTGGGCACTGGCAGAGATATTGTTGGCAACTATTAGCCAGGTTTACTGCGATAATCCAAAGCAGAAAGATCTGAAAAAGTCCTTGCAGTTTGGTCATAAAAATATGAGTAAAACTGTGAATAAAGAAGATAGAGTTTTAAAAAAGGGATTGCAACTATTAAGAAATGCTAAATACTTTACTCAGAAACAATAGGAAAGATGGTTTGAGGACAACTCAGGAATTAGAAAGAGCACTCCCATCTCAGGCTCAATGGTGTAAAAGTGAAAATTCCTTTGAGAAGAGACTATGGGTGCACTCTGCTTTCACAGGGAGTCTAGGAAGATTTTTCACCATGCCAAGCCACCAGGCACACAGAGATTACTGCAAAACGGTCCCAGAAGGCTTGACTACTGCTTGAGATGGCAGCAGACATTGGCATCAAACAAGCAGTGCTTGTTCTGCAGGAGTCAGGGGGTCATGGAGGTTTGTACCAAGATTTCAAAGGTGGCAAGGGAGGAAAGGAAGTGACAGGGTCAGTGTCACCAAATATTGCCCTTAGAGATCAATGCCTGAAGAAGTTATGAAGCCAATAATGCAATGTAGACCCAGAAGTCATGCAATGTAGATGCCAGTACCATGGTACATCTGCAGAGGAAAGATGCAGAAATAAGGGAAGATAGAGGCCATGTGACCTGCCAACAGCAAGACCATATGGGCAGAGCTACACCTTTGGAGAGGACATCACAATGCATGCACCACAGATGCTGGATGTGGAACTATAGGACTTGTTTAACCAGCTGGATTTCAGTCTCGTTTTGGTCCTATCCCTTCTTTCTATTCCCCTATTTCCCCTTTTTGGAATGGAAATGTTTACTTTGTGCCATTATATATTGGATGTATATTAGTACAATATAAGTGCTTGTTGAATAGTGCAATGATTATAAGCTTTGAATCATTCATCTAAATCTTCAGAGATATTTATTTAATTTGTATCCTGTTGCCTTGGGATGCAAATACTTCACTACTTTCAGTTTTGAATTGTGAGTGAGTTGTCTATGAGAGTAGTTGTGTTTGTGTCTGTTTTGTTTCCTTAGATTTGACTTTCTTAGATGATTTTTCTACGATTTTAAGTTCAATATCAAAATCGTATCTCATTGTTTAAAATAATATGTCAGATAATATATCCATGCATCTGAGTTTCCATCTGAATTCAATAGTCAGAAGGAATTAGCATCTGTGACAAAATTTATAAATTAACATTTTAAATTGCCTAAATTCTATATCAATGCCCTACTGAATCTAATGAATTTGTATTCAGAATTATTTTTAAATTCAAATTGGCCAGCAACAAGCTAATAATTATAAGATATAAAGGCAGATATATTTTGAATATTTTGCATATTTTGTGTTATACTGAATGCAAACATCACAATTTTAACTTTTCCCTTGAGAATAGATGAGAAAACTAATTTTATTAACTACAGTTACCATGTTGTACAATAGATCTCTGAAACTTATAATTAATACTATATTGTGTTCTTGAAAATGCTGACAAGTCCTCTTACAAAAAAACATAACTATGTGAACTAATGCATATGTTAATTAGGTAGGTTGAATCATTCTACTACATATATATTTATTCAAAACATCATGTTGTATATAGTGAATAGACTTTTTTGTATCAATTAAAATAATTTTATTAATTAGAGTTAGCAAATATTAATTAGAGTTTCAATATGAGTTTTATATAAAGGTAACCAGTGTCTCTTACATAACATAAAAGAGAAGTCTTAAGCATGGATTATATGTCCTTCAACCAAAAGCATAAAGTCAGTCAGAACCCCAATGAGTCAATTTTCTGTGCAGTGCACCATGGTTTAATTCTATAATTCTCATTATAGTTAATTGGCATCAGGCAGTTAAACTTGCTATACTACACTAAAAATGAAACCAGTACAATAGCAAGCTGTGCATATACTTCAAACATATTTACTATCCTGTTGCTGTACTTAAGTTTTACTCACTAGGGAAGTTGCTGTCTTCTAAATAGTCAGAAAAAAGAAAATAACATTGAACATTCTGATTGAACAGTAAATGCCAGCAGAGAAAACTAGGCTATGTGAACAAATGGTTACTGCCCTCACATACTAGCCACTTAAATATAAATGCTATATATTTTTTTTCTATGGCTTTGTAACAAATTATCACAAAACATAGCAGTTTAACAACACACAATTATTATCTCAGCTTTCATGCATTGGAAGTCCAGGCATGATTTTGCTAGGTCTGTTACTTAGGGTCTCATAAGAAACTGAGCTACTGGGCAAACTTCAATTTTATCTGGAGGCCTAACTGGGAAGAATATGCTTCCAACCACATACAGACTGTTGGCCAAATCCATTTCCTGTTGTATGGAGGAACTGGCTTTGGAATGGCTTTTGGAGGTAAGGATTTCTCTGGTCCTGGAAACCAACCACAATTCCCTGCTGTGGATAAATCTCACAGACCCTCTGGAAACACGAGCACTTACTTAAAGTCTAGCTGGAGAGTCTCTCTCCAGTCTTCTAAGAAAAAATTCTTGTAATTTCAAAATGTGTTATAACCTGATCATAAGGCTGACATTCCCATCTATTGACTATTCCCATTCTCTATTGGCTAGGTTCTAATTTGAGAAATTGCCACACTCAGGGAGAGGATTTTACAAAGGTTCACTGCACTCAATCCCCAGTACCAAAAAAAGAAAGAAAGAAGGAAATAGAAGTATTAGTTAGCTACTCAGACAAGAATGTGTGAGCAGAGGAAAATGAAGGACAACTGGAAACCACAGGGAGACTAATCTGACAGATAAGCCCTCATGACTGAATAACTTTCTAACACCTCTCTCTCTCTCCTTTTCTCTCTCTCTCTCTCTATATGTGTGTGTGTGTGTATGTGTGTGTGTGTCTGTGTCTGTTTCTGTGTGTGTATATATATATAATTGAAATAAGTTATTTTGGGCCTAAATCTTACATTTCGACTTTGGACCAGCTCCATATTTCCTATTACAGCATTCAGCTTTAGAGTGCCTCTGTTGATTCCTAGGGACAATGTCTCAGTACTCTACACAATCTTGGGTTTTTATACTAGTTGTAGGCTGATGACACCATTTTCTACCTTGAGTCTATCTTTAGTTTACAAATCTAATTTCCTGTTGACATGTATATTTGGATATTTTATAGGCAGTTCATGAATTTTGTATACCTAAAACTGAGTTTTTAAAAGAGCCCCTGCAATATTCAAATATTTTTCTTTCCCTCTTACTGACTGCTGTACATTTAGAAATACATGCATATCATCTACTTTCATTATCTAGAATAAATTCCTCTTTAAATTTTGTGTATTTTATGTCTAGAATATATCTCAAATCTGTCAACTGCTCTCCCTCTTCATTTCTATGAGCCTCTTTCTTAATTACTGAGTGAGGCTACTACCTGTGCTTTCTGCTACCACTCTAGTTTGTTTTATATTAAAACTCAGGAAAATACAATTTAATTTTTCGTCAAGCCATTGTTTTGTGCTTCTGCTATTAGGGATCAAACCCAGGGGCTCATGTATGCTAGGCAAACACTATGCCATTGAGCCACACATCCCCAGCCCTCACCTTTTTTATAAGTTACCAATTATATTATGTTTTCATTTGTTCAAAACTTATCAATAAGTGATGTTGGGCAAATTTGTTATCTAAATGCAAAAGAATAAATTTGGACCTTTACCTTACTCCATAAATAAAAATTCAAAATGACCAATCATGCAAAATGGAAAAAAAGACCTAAGAGTAAGAGTTGAAAGCATCAAATTATTTTAAAGAATAGAAGGAAAAGTTCATGACATTGTATTTAGCAATGATGTTATAGCTATGAGAGCAAAAGCACAGGTAAAGTAACAAAAAAATTAGACCATATCAAATTTAATATTTTCTGTATCAAACACTATATGCAGTGTGAAAAGGTAACCCACAGAGTGGAATATATTACTTGCAATTGATATATCTAAGTATGTAGAATACCTAAAGAACTCTACAGCTTAATAATAGTAAGCAAATTACCTGGTTAAAAAATGGACAAAGGACTTGAATGAACATTTCTCCAAGGGAGATATGCAAATCGCCATTAATACTAAACATCACAAATCATTAAGGCAATGTAAATCCAAACCGCAATGTGATTTCCCACAGAATAGTATAACTGTTCTACAAAGAAAAATGAAAATACTAAGTGTTTTGTGGAAACAGAGAAATTGGAACCCTATACATTACTAGTGGGAATGTATAATAGTACAGCTTCTACAGAAAACACTATAGATATTACTAAAACAATAAAAAATTATATTACCATATGAGCCAGGCTTTCTACCAAACCAAAATAAGCTGACCTTTCCACATAACCAAAATAAATGAATATAAGGACCTGAGTGGATATTTGTAAACCCATGTTAATAGCAGCTTTATTCACAATAGCCAAAAAGTGAATGCGGTCCGAGTGTCCACCCATAAACGAGTGGATAAATTAAATGTGATATGAACATATCAAGAAATGCTGTTCCACCTTAGAAAATTATAACACACGCCACAACATAAATGAAGCTTGAAGACTTACAACATTAAATAAACCACTCATGAAAAGACAAATACTCATGATAACATAATTTTAAGATGATCAGAGTTGTTAAATTTAAAGAATCAGCAAGAATATGAGTTGCCAGGAGCAGGGTAGTGTGTGTGTGTGTGTGTTGGGGGGCTATTATTGTATAATGAGTATGCAGTTTCAAGTGTGAAAAAACTTGTAGAGATGAAATGTAATGATGGTTGCACATCAATGTAAAGATAATGCCACAGTTCAGTTAAGAATGGCTAAAATGGTCACTTTCACATTATACATATTTTGTCACAATAAAACAAACAAAAACAATTTTAGAATAACTTTCCTTCCCATCAAATAAAAAGCTTTTTCTTGTCTAATATGTTTATCTTTCCCTACTGTAGCTTCCCAAGCCACTCGGCATCTTTCTAACTGGTTTTCAGGAACAAGAACTTTGTTGTAGATACTTGATTATTTACTAACTCTTCTGTCACCATAGGATGATCATGAACTCCACCTGTATACCCAGGAGGCTTCTCTCTCCCTCTCACCTTTGCTAAACCCCACTTCTTTAAATTTCTGTAAATGTCTTTCCTCCATTAAGCCTTTCTTCACCTTTCAGACTTCACATTCCCTCTACAACACTACATTTTTAGTAATGTGTTTATAAACACAAATGCGTATATGTGAACGTTTAATTTAATCAGTGTCTCTAATTTGTGACTTCCATAGTAAGGGAGGACTCATTTTTCCTTGCTTTGTCCTCATGTACCAAAACAGTGCCTTAAACATATTAATTTTAAAATAAATGAATTGTAAGTCTTCAAATAGATGAGTAGCAGAATAAGGAATGAATAAATCCAAACCTTCTCTCTTTCATCTCTAAAATGGAAAAAAGAATAACTCTTCTTCTTAACATAAAGATGTCATAAGGCTCATGTATATGAAGATGTAAGTATCTCTTATAAATGTAAAATGAAGTATATTAAACACACGTGATCTCTTTTGGGTTAGTCCATGAGCACAACCCGAAAGAAGGATATAGTATATATAGTATATATAGTATATAGTATATTTCACTTAAGTCCCAGGTGGCACTTGTAAGGTTGTCGGGGTACCGCAGACCCCCAGCCCTTCGGCGTGGCCAAGATGGCGCCTGGCAAGGTGCCAAGGAAGTGCTGAGAACAAAACCAGGTACCTCCAGCAGACTAATACTCTCTGCCAACAAGTGGCGTTATTTGAGGAAGTTAATGTGATTGGTCATGGGTCCTCGTGGACACTGCATGATTGCTATATCCACACTATTGTGCTCCATTACTGTCCATGCTTTCTCCTCGTGATCTATAAGCTGATTGGTTGTTGTATGTAATGTAAGGCGCTTGCAAGAGCCGCCGGCCGCCGGCCAGCCAGAAGTAACTGCTAGCAGAAAATAAAGAACTTGCCCCGATCCGGTTTCGTGTTTCTCTGCGGGCAGGGGAACGCGATAAATGGTGCCGAAACCCGGGAACGAGAAAAAATATAAGGGTAAGTTCACATAAGTTCTCAAATCAAGTACAAAAGGTGAGATGTCTCGAGGTTCGCGGAGCTGCGACAATTTATCACAAAAGGATCCCCGTAAGAGGGACGAGTCATAAAAAGAGGATCCCCATAGGAGGGACGATTCATCACAAGAGGATCCCCATAGGAGGGACGATTCATCACAAAAGGATCCCCGTGGGAGGGACGATTCATCACAAAAGGATCCCCGTGGGAGGGACGATTCATCACAAAAGGATCCCCATAGGAGGGACGAGTGAAGTGGCCAGATACAGATTTATATAGTGGTACCAAACTGTGTATGTGTGTGCGTGCGTGAGAGAGTGTGTGCATGCGCGCGCTTGTCTTTTTGTTTGTGTGTTTAAACTAGTAAACTACCTCTTAGTGCTGTAAGATTTAATCACAGGAATAGAACTGTCTAAAACTAGGCTAAATTCAGAAATTTCATAAGAACAATAATTTTTCACAGACAAGGGTAAGTTAAGTGGTAAGTAATAAAGTAATAAAATAATAAAGCAATAAAGTAATAAAATAAGTAAGACTAGAAAGCCCGGTAAGAGAGAAAGATTAATAGGCTTTAAGCCCGGTAACAGAGAGAGGTTAATAGGCTGAAAGCCCGGTAAAAGTTCACAGAAGGCAGACTCGTTGCCTGGTAAAATTAGTTAGTTTCAATTTATGAAGGGGTACCAAATTGTGTGTGTGGTGTGTGTACTTTTCGTGTTGTTTGTGTGGTTCATCTGGGTGATTGGGTTAGCTCTTAGCAGTGTTAGAATTTGACCATGGGAACAAACTCTCCAAAACTAGGATGCAGCAGCCTCTTAGGGAGTTGCTAAAAAGTCATGGAATGCCACTAAAAGAAAAAAAAAAAAAAAACAAACAGCTCGAACGTTCCTTGATACCATAGAGAAGGTCTCTCCGTGGTTTTTAAATGAGGGGCTGTTAATTATTCCACAGTGGGAACATAATATAGTAGCCATAGTCTCCACAAGTATTGGGAGATAATTGTTTCATGATTTTCTGCATTCAAACCTAATCTGATTTCTCAACCAGGTAAAAAAAGGGTTAAAAAGTCCTGGGTGATCCTCCCTCCCCCCTGCCTGGCCTTGTCAAAGCCTAAAATGCAATGTAAATTACAGCAGTCTCAGCGGGAAGGAGGAGGGGTAACCTGAAGAAAAGAAAAAAAAAAAGGTGTCCGTTTTAAACTTAACTAACTTATTTTCTAGGATTCTTTGTTTGTTTTGTTTTTCTTTAATGCTGTATTTTTGAGCTCATAATTTTGATCCTACATACCTAGGTTAATGATTTTTTTCTTTTTGATCAGTTCTATTTTTTTATTCAACTGAAGTTTTTGAACATCTGTTTCATTGCAATGAACATTTACCTATAAAGTTACAAGGCCTTTGATTTTGTGTTATGTGTTATGTTGTGCTGTCTAATGTCATGTTTTGTCAAAACTGAGCGCTCTTAAAATTAAAATTTAAAAATGGATCCAAATACTTTTATTCACGTGATTTAAAAAGGTTCAATTTAAATTGGGTAAACTAATAAAAGTAAAATATCTTTGAAAATAACTTGCAAGTCTCCAGGTGGTCAAACTAATAAAATGTTAATGTTAAACAATGTCTAATATCAATTGCTTCTAGGACTTTTCTTCAGCAGGAAAGAGACAACGGATCCTGTTCAGGACACTTGTCTGATATCTTGGTTTTTATAAAATAAATAAATTGGAGTTAACATGTATGGGATTACTCAAATGTGTTTGTAGAGACGTCTGGTTAATTTACAAAGTTAAAATGCTAATTGTTAAATAACATCAAGTACTTTTAACTTCTTAAATTACATGGGGTATCATACTTAAACATTATTGGTGTTTTCATAGGTTGGTAAATAAAAAGGGTTTAAACTTGCTTTGTGTCATCACTAAACTAAAAACAAGGTTATTAGAAGTTATGTCCTAACAAGTGAAATTCTATATATAAAGGGTCCCAAAAGTTTCACCTGTGTTTCAATTAAGAGTACTATAAACAACAAAATATTTAATCTTATTAAAATAGAGTGATTTATCTAAATTCAAAAATTTCATAAGAGTTGTTTCAGAATGTAAACAAAAAGGGGTCAACAGATAGAAAAGACAAAATAAAAGGTTCTAGGTTTAAAATGTATTTAATAAAAAGGAAAAGGAAATGTTTCTGGGTAAGAAAGTCTGTGTGTAAGTAAAGGGCAAGTTTCAACAAGTCTGTATATAACTAAGTTGGTTGTATGTATGTAAAACAGCTAAAGCTATTTAAGGTTTTTCCTAAGGTAAAATACTAATGTTCTAATATAAGCCAAAGTTTAATCTATATGGTAAAATGACATGGTAACATGGCAAGGATTTCTTAGAAACACTAATTTACTCTTAACTTTGTGTCTCTTAAGTTTTATTCTTTAGAACAATTAGTCTTAAAAATTGGGGTGTATACAATTATGGTTAAACAACTGTTAAAGTATTGTACTGTGTTACAGAGTCTAAATTTTTCTTTAAAAACTAAATTTGGTAAGAAAAAAAGTGTCAAGGTAATTGTGAAATGGTTTCTAGTTGTATATTAAATGTGTTCATATTTTTCAGATATACAAGTTTTAAAGCAGGAAATTTATCAAGCTGCTATTCTCCAGATAAACTTGTCTGTAATGGTAATTTTAAGCTTATAAAGAGTAAATTTCATTGGGGATTAATTTCTATCATTTAGTGTTCTATTAGAGGACCTGTTATCAATAGGATATATGTAAAATTGGTTATATTTTACATTGAGATAAAAAATTTCAAATGTAAATGTATTTCTAAACATTAGAGCCTGACTTGTTTAAAGGTTAATTTTGTGAAACATGAAAATATTTTGCCACTTTGACACACAAAAGGAAAGTTAAAAGCTCTCTCAGCCTTTCTTTGATTCATGTTTTAGATACAATGTTAAATTGTGTTAATTATAAAGTTTGTATAGACTCAGGAAACAGTATATGTAAACTACTTAATGATATTTAAGGAAGAAGCAAAGATCAACATCAAAATTAGAACACTTAAGATCTATAAAGAGTCACGCCTTACCTGAGATAAGGCTCTGCCTCTCACCTTACTGCATGTTAGAGTGACTCCAAAATAAGTTAGACTTCAGCTTATTTAAAGTTATAATCAAAAGATTGGTTTTTGTTGTAAAATTACTATGATCTCAAATAGGAAATATAATGTGGTTCTCAGTCAAAATTCAAGATAGCTATTTTTACTCTTGCTAATTTCATTTTGTAAAACTGTTACCTGTTAATGTTTTACAAAAGTAGCTGCTTCAAAAACACGCAACCTAGGTAAATTATGATAATAAGCCATCACCTATAGAACAGATAGTGGTAACTTCCAGAACTAATGCAGACTCCAGTTAGATAAAAGGGTAAATAACTGTAAAGTTATAAACATTAAAGTTAAAGCCCAGTACTCTCACTTTATGACTGGTGAAACAGGCTTGCTGGATGATTAGGATCAAACTTAGAGATTGGAATTAAATACAGAAGGCAAGATAGGCCAGTATTTGGATCTTTTGCCCTCAGTCAGCCTGAACCCAGGGAATAAGAGGACTTCTCTAAGGAGTGCTACAACTCTGGGTCACACAACCTCCTGATCAAGGAGATTGTTGAGACTAGAGGATGAAGAATCGCTCAGTGCATCTGCTGCAGAGGAGGGTCATGAAAAAAGGGAGACATCCCTTAATGCTTCCTAAGGAAGTCACCTCATCAAGGAGACCCTGCCTAACCAATGGTACTGGAGGAGCTAAGAAACTGCTCTTCAGTTCTCTACAAGTGGCCCCTGTGGGAACTCAGCTGACTCTTTAACAAGACAGGAACCAGGTCAATTTGACCAGCTTGATCCTGGACACCCAGCAAAACAGTAAAAACCAAAATATAGCCATTCTTGGGCATTTAAGAGAAATAATAATTAAATGTAACTTAGGATGTACACTTATGTTAGTCCACTAGAATGAAGACTAGAAGCTACAAATAAAAGAAAGATTCTTCAGCAAATGTGCCTGATAACTATCAAGAGAAACTGCCAGAGTCAGAAGTTTTTAGTCAGTTTAAGGCCTGCAGATCTTCCTAAGCTACACAGGTAGACTTAATCTATGTTTGCTCGTATGATTACCTAGCCCTAAGTAACAGAAATATAGAGCTCTCTACTAAACACAGGTTATACCAATAAAGGGATATTTTACACAATCAGATGACTTAAGTAGCTTGACTATATTTTTTGGGATATCTATGACATTAAGAGTTAAATGTTGTGTTTACATTCCTGATAACCTGGACTATGTTAAAGTTCCCAAATAAAGGCCTTGTCCTTTCCAGCCTTTGCTAGGTCTAGTTATGGGAACAATTTCTCAGTTCTTCCACCTCCTGGTGAAAGATTGACTTCTGTCATTTTCATGATACTCAGTGGCATGTTCCAGATGCTGCAACATTTACTTTGTACTAATTTCATTTCAGTACTCATGTCTTTTTGTTCTTCTATCATAGAAGCACCCACCCCCAGATGACTTTACAACCTGCTCCTCCCCAACCAGACTTCTACCTCGGACCCCTCGATTGACCCGATTTTTAAAAAAGGAACTCCAAACTGCTTGCCCCTCACTGCCCCCTTTCAGCTTCGAAGCAGCCAGAACGACCGACGCCCCCTTTTCCTTAAAGCAGTTGGGAGTTCCTATAGCTAAAGCGGAGAATGAAGCCAGAATTAAGGACAGGTAGTTAGTGTAGAAATAGGGAATCGGGTCAATTCGAGGAAATGAAGCCATGAAGCCATCTGCCTTTGCAAATGTCAAGGATCTCCGGAGCCCATTGATTACCAAATTTACCTGCCTATAGGGGATGTAGGGTGCGCTCACTTCTCGGGACTTTCGAAATATCAGCTTTCTCCCTGCCGGGAGAAGTCTGTATTATTCCCTTTAAACAATCCAAACTATGGTCCTTACTCAACAGTACCAAATGATTAAGCAAACTGATAACCGAGGCAGGATGAACAAATGGATATAAGATTCTATCCATGATAAACAAAAAGGGGGAATAGAGGAGACCTTCAGGTCCCCTAAAGATAAACTTTCTCTTTGTCTCTTTGTTTGGGGTTTTTTAACTCTGGGTAATAAGGGTAACCCGGTGCTTTACTGGAGCTGCGGCTCAGTTTGTGTGTTTCCACGGAATAAACTAACTTACAACCTCTTTTTAGTCTCTTAGGAGGAACAGTTCAACTATGTAACAAAACAACTGCTTCTCTCAATTGTACTTCAGATTTGTGCTATCTCTCAATGTTAAAATGCTTCTAGGTTCCTGCTGGCAGACTTAATGTGTGTTCCTACCTTCCTACCAGTCCCAGTCTCTGTTACAGATGATGAATTGCCAGTATTGCTTTCCAGAAATAAGAGGGACTTTGGAATCACCACGGCAGTCATTACCGCCGTAGTTGCATCAGCGGCAGCAGCCACTGCAGCAGCTGTAGCCTTAACTGCGTCAGTACAGTCTGCAGCTACACTCAATAATGTGGTTCAACAGACTGCTACTGCTTTATCCACTCAGCAAGCAGTGGATCAACACCTAAAAGCAGGGATTCTTCTTGTAAACCAGCGAGTGGACTTACTTCAAGAACAGATGGACCTTTTACAAGAACTGTTAAGCGTGGGGTGTATTTATCATCTGCCGGGACTGTGCATTACACCTGTAGCTTATCATAATCTTAGTTATGCAGCAAATTTGTCTAAAATCATATCTACTCAGCTACGTGCCAATTGGTCTTATAAATTTGATAATCTTACTGCCATTCTTAGATCACAAATTGTTAGCCTCAATTCTACTAGAGTTAATATAGCCCCTATATCTGAAATGCAAAATTGGTTATCCTCTTCCTTCAGTTTTGTAAAGCAATGGGCAGGAATGGGAGCATTGTGTGTGTTAATGATTATTGCAATTATCTTCCTCACACGCTTTATCATGCGTATACGCCAAGTTCATGCCAGAGATCGCATCATTTTCCATCAAGCCATGATGGCCTTAGAGGCTGGCAGCTCTCCTCAAGTCTGGCTGAGTATGCTGGATCGGTAGTCAATGACAGGTAAGGAAGGAGGTAACCACATACCGACCTAAGACAGGAGCTGTAGCATGCTCTGCAGTTATCCGATGACGGGTAAGGACGATGGTTGACCACTCCGCCTAAGACAGGCACGATCCCGAGCCAGCATTCTTTTAATAAATAAAAAAGGGGGAGCTGTCGGGGTACCGCAGACCCCCAGCCCTTCGGCGTGGCCAAGATGGCGCCTGGCAAGGTGCCAAGGAAGTGCTGAGAACAAAACCAGGTACCTCCAGCAGACTAATACTCTCTGCCAACAAGTGGCGTTATTTGAGGAAGTTAATGTGATTGGTCATGGGTCCTCGTGGACACTGCATGATTGCTATATCCACACTATTGTGCTCCATTACTGTCCATGCTTTCTCCTCGTGATCTATAAGCTGATTGGTTGTTGTATGTAATGTAAGGCACTTGCAAGAGCTGCCGGCCGCCGGCCAGCCAGAAGTAACTGCTAGCAGAAAATAAAGAACTTGCCCCGATCCGGTTTCGTGTTTCTCTGCGGGCAGGGGAACGCGATATAAGGTAATCAGGAGAGACCTGGAAGGAAACAGTAAGTGAGGTCATCGCTCTTGGCAATAGAGGCTCAGCTCCATATGGAACCTCTGGGAGGTAGTGTAGATCATCAAATTATCATCTGAGTCCTGTATTGAGGGAAAAAAAGTGTATTTCTGAGAAGCAAAGTAAAAGAATATTCAGTC
Organism: Sciurus carolinensis; assembly: GCF_902686445.1. Taxonomy (NCBI): domain Eukaryota; kingdom Metazoa; phylum Chordata; class Mammalia; order Rodentia; family Sciuridae; genus Sciurus; species Sciurus carolinensis. The sequence continues at coordinate 56,605,295 of NC_062217.1, read as the reverse complement.
TCGTGCATTATTTGAATTCTATTCCCAAAGAGAGTCAGCTCCCTAGTGTTTTCCTATGCCCACATATCAATAAAAGAAAAACCAAACCTCTAATTGAGATATATCTTTATTTTACAGCAATAACAATGGCCAGAGTAATAATATAATGACAATTAATGTAACTCCAATCCTCAGTGCAACACAGAGAGGGCAGATGTAGACGATCTAATCAAAAGAGAGGAATTTAAATGAAGACTAATATTGGCCATCAAAACACTGAGCTGGGATGTATCATTTTGTTGTTCCAAAAATTTCCTTTTCTCCTCATATATAACTTGGAGCTCCTCCCTAAGGACAATGTTGCCATCTTAGCAGTCTGATGGTGTCATGTTCTTAAGTTAAATGATATGAACAGAAGTCATAGTACATTTGTGAGCAAAATTTTAACATGACATCATCTTTTGATAATCTTTTACTGTTTCTTCCTTTGAAAATACATGTTTTGGGTAAGTGCTAATCCATGAAAAGACCTGTGGAGCACAGCCAAGCAGAACTTACTAGAGTTAAGCATAACAAATAGTCATCATAGCAACTGACTTGCAACAAGAGCAAAAATAAATTTCATTGGTTTAAGCCTCTATAATTATGGGGTTGTTTGTTACTACAGCAAAGCTGGCTAATACAAATGTATACTAAAAATGTAATAATATAACACAAGTAAAATTTTGATCTTATTTGTCAAATTAATTACCTGTAAAGTTATTACCCTAGGAAGTTGGCCTTACAATGTTTTAGTATTTAATTTCATTTTTGTAAAATCCTAAAATTATGAAATATTCCAAAAAGATAAACCTATACATTTTTACTCTTGTAGCATTGGTCTTTAACTAGCTTCCAGATGCTGAGGCAAAGAGGACAGGAATCCTGGGGAACCTGTAAAAGTGAAGAAAATGAATCTGCCCTTGAAAGAGAAGAAACTGAGTTTTGCCAATGACTTGATTTTAGACTGCTAACTCCAAGAACTATAAGGTGATACATTTGGACATAAAGTTCGTGGTCATGTGTTGTATCAACAATAGGAAACAATATAAATTTTGGTATCTGGAAGTGGTGTGTTGCTGTAACAAATACCTAAAACTGTGGAAGAGACTTCGTAAGTGTGTAACAGGTAGAAGCTTGAATAACCCTGAGGAGTATGATACAATTAATCATCTCCCCTCTAATTTCACATACTTCAGAAAGTTAAATTTTTAAAAATATGTATTAAAATATACACTAAACCACCATGCTTTCTGTTTGTTAGTGTAAATATCCAAAGCTCTCATTCATTACTTTTCCAGTAATTTGAATGATCATTATTTGTAACATTTTAAGAGGAATACAAGTAATATGTTTCAACTGTCAGATAACTATTATAATATATAAAAGAAAATCAAGCTTATTTCACTACTCCAATTATGTTAATTTAGCCTATAAACTTGATTTATAAACAGATTTCCAAATTTAAACAAGTTTTAATGAATTTAAAAATATATAAGATGGAATTTTTTTAAAAAATAGAAAAATTCAACTAGTAAAGAAAAAAAATAGCCACACTTGTAATTCTAGCAACTCAGGAGACTGAGACCAAAGGATCTCAAGTTCAAGGTTTGCTTCAGCAACTTAGCAAGGTCTTAAGCCACTTAGTGAGACACTGTCTCAAAAAAAAAAAATCTGCAAATTATTCTTAATGCATATAATTAGTCTAATCATAATAATTTGGCTTAAAACTTTCATGATAATGTTAAATTTTGCTCTAACTAATCATAATAACCTGCACCCTTCTGACAAAGTAATGAAACCACAGATATTAATTTATTTTGAAATAGATATTGAAATAGATATTAGAACTTTTGAAAGTATACTAGATTTGGATGTTGGATACCTTTATCACAATAGAAATACACAATCTTATTTATAAAGAAAACATGAAACAAGGACTGAAAAATGCATCATCAGTTTAAGCATCAGATTGGTTGGAATATAAAATTTAATTGCTGTAAATCTCTTCATGTTTAATAAATTTTGGAAGAAATTTGTTCTGTAATATGACAAAAAATGTACAATGCATGGATTTTTGCAGTAGGGTATAATATAGTTTTAAAATATATAGATAACAGAAAAATTTTATATGAAGGGACAAACTGATACATGCTTGCTTTTGGTATAAACATGTAGTTCTATTTTCATAGACATAAATATTTCAGTTATAAACATAAATCATCATTATCAACATATGGTAAAACTTTCATTTTGATTATAATCAACAAAACTAAATTGGCAATTTGCAGTTTTATTTAAAAAAGTGATTTTGATCTTGTCAACAATAGATTCTTTAATGCTTGAGATATTTACTAGTTTACAAATTGGTTACAAAGATAATCAACATATTATATTTAATAGATTTGTTTCTATTTAAGGAAGCTCACTTAGTAAATTGATACATCCTAGTTGTTGCTACAGATCATGCATTTTCACTTAAAAATTATTTAACACAATCTGTACATCCATATTGACTTTACAGCCTTTTTTCATGACCACATATATAAAAATACATTAATGTAGTAATTAAATATACTTTAATATCTCATGTTAAAAGCATTTGCTATTTTTCTTCTAAATATTTGAATCCTATAGTATGATAGATAATTAGCTATTCTTTTTTTAAAGATTCCAGTGTTTAACAGTAAGGCTTACTTTGACAATTACAACTAATGAATACATAATATGATATAAAAGAAGGGTAGTACATAGGAATCTGTGGATGTAGCTCAGTGGTGTTTGCCTTGCACCGAAATCAATAAAACAAAGAGAGAAGTATGTAATCTTAATGTAACTGAGTTAGTTCAAAGAGAAATTTGATCCAATTAGAATTTTATTGGTGTTTATTACATTTATTTTTTATTCAAACCAGTTGTTTTTTTTCCAAGCTAGCTAGTTATTGATTGGTTTTGGAATTTAGTCACAGAATTAACCACAGCAATTTAAACTACTTCAGAACTGCTTTTCAAAGACCAATGTTTGCTAATAACCAAAAATAAATTTCTTAGATACAGGAAACAATGATCTTCAGAAAGGAAGAAATTGTATTTAATTTTTGTTTCTGTTCTTTTTGTGGTTCTGGGGATAAAACCTGGGGCTTAATGCATGCTAGGCATACCACTACCACTGAAACGCATCCTCAAGCCAATTGTATTTGTTTTAAGTCAATAGAATAATTAATAAAACTTGAGAGCAACAAAAATTAATAATGTATAAATTTAAATAATATATACATATTTTTCTCTTTCGGTATGTATATATAATTATTTCCCAAAACACGATGAAGTCTTACCTATGTATTTGCTTCAAGGAAATATAGTAAACTCAATATCTTGATTCTTTTTGCAGAGTTTATACATAGTTCTGAAACTCTTATGAGTTTTTAAAAAAATACATAAACATACTACCATGATTAAATATCTCTAGGCATTCTAAGCAATTATAGTAAACAGTAAGGTTGGAAAATTGCTTATTCCATGTGTCATATACCTTTTATTTTAAGCATGCCTTTGGTTTTATATTTCTAGAGAAGCTGGAGTGTACCTCTTGCAAGAAGGATCAAGTTTAATTTTTTAATATAAAATTTTAAATATTTTCTAGGAAAAATATGAACTTTAAAAAATGTGTGACACTACATGAACTACCCAGGGATAATTTCCTAGAGTTACATGAACACCCTAGCATCAAAAGTAAATATTTTTTTTTTTAAATTCTGCTCTTCTTTACCTTCTCAATTACATCTCACATCCTTACATTTTTGTATTTCAAAATTTTATTGAGCTCAAAGGAGGTTACTTATGCATTTATTGGTTTTCTTTGTCTTTTGATCACATTGCAAAATTAGAAGTGTGAGTGCAAGGCATTCTGTTGTGTTTGTTTTCTAAAGAAATTGTGCATGTTTCCACAATAAATTTGATTTTTTAAAATATTTCATGTGTGTGTACATTTATAATGTGTATCCAATATATTTCTCACCATAATTGGATCCACTTAATTGGAAAATTACTAATTTCATAGTTTATATAACCAACATTTTCAGATAATTTAATTATCAATATATTTATATAAATAATAACCAATACATTAATACCAATACATTAAAAGTCAATAACCTTCTTTTTTTTTTTTTTTTTTGCAGTGCTGGGGATTAAACCCAGGGCCTTGTGCTTATAAGGCAAACACTCTACCAACTGAGCTATCTCCCCAGCACACAAAAGTCAATAATTTAAGAGCAAATAATATAATATTATACATGCAAAAAGTCAGACTTCTAAATAGAAATGTGTATAAATCAATGAATTATAATAATTAGAATTTGGTATTTCACAGCTCTTGAATATTTAAAGATGAAATTAAAAGAAAAAGACTTAAGTGTACTGAATGAAGTGGAAAGAGCACAATCTAGCTGTTTAGGTGACTGACATCTATATCTACAATGAGGAAACATTCAGCAAATTAGTTTCTTATGATTTGTCACCTGTAAAATTAAAGTATGAACCTAATTCTTTTTAAAGACTGTGTCCATCAGCCTAATAATTTATGTTGCTTTTGAAAAACATTCTATAGTCAAATGAATTTTGTGAAAATTGGGTTAAAATAACTCAAACATATTTTTAAAGGATGTTTTTCAATGCTAACTGTGTTGTGAATAGTTTGCCCAATTTAGCAAATAAAATACACAAGGTTTAGTGTAATTTGAATTTTAAATAAATAACAAATAATCATGCTGTAAAATATGTCTGTTCCTTTCAGTATTTGGAACATATTTATCCTGAAATTCAAATTTATTGGGATATATTTTATCTGGGGATGCTAATTGGGAGTGTTCAAACGTATTTGAATTTATTTGTATTTTATCTGGCAGCCTTATTTGTGAGCATCCAAGGATGAAGTTGTACCTTTTTCCCATCAAAATCTGTTTGGCAGAAATATTGATGAGAATGAGTTCCAGAGAACATCCAGTTTGGAGACTTATCCTTAAAAAGGATTAGAAAAAAATCTTCATTGAGGTTGATTCAAGAAAAGGGAAACTAATATTAACAGCTAATATTTATTCAGTGCTTACTCAGGAGAGAAATTATACATGAATTTATTTATTAATTCCACATGACAGATGTTATAATTCCCATTTTTCCAGTGGAAAACTGTGGAGCCTTAAGGTGCTGACTAGAGTTTTCAAGATTTCAGAGTTTTTAAGTGGTGGCATTAAGGCTCAAACATTAGCTGTTTATGACCTACATCTACCACTAACAGAGTTGACCAACACTAGACATCTCAACTTTACTGTATGCTTTCATAATGTTTTAAATTTAATGGGGTAGATCATACTTTATGGAGAGTGATTTCTGTGTGGACATTATTTTTGAGATTTTTATTGCTGCTTTCATTACTTAACTGATAAGAATCTGGTTACCAAATAATTATGTTTTTTTAGCAACTCTTGACTGCCAAAGTCATATGATTGAATATTAGAACACTTTAGAAAAAGAACCCATTCATCTTTTCAGTAACTTAATGGAAAAAAAAATTCCAAGTCATTTCAAGATGGAGTTTCTCTTAAAAAGTAATAGTTTTTGTGTAAAGTACTTTATTGCAAATATATATTTAAAGTTGTAAAATATCAAGGCAAGAAAAAAGGTTATGCAAAAATATTTATGCAAATACTTTATGTAGCAAAACTGTTGTTGAGTTGCAAAACTGAAATAACACAAATTAGAAGTTAGAAGGGATTTAATTCTAATGTTTAACACAAATTAGAAGTTAGAAGGGATTTAATTCTAATGTTTAATTCTAATGTTTTTCTTTTCTCTTTTATGGTAACAAGAATATATGACTTTTTTTATAATACATATTTTTCTTTGCAAAAATAAATTGTAAATGTACTTTTAAGTTTGTTGTTGATTAGTCATTTCATTTCAATCTGCTTTATGGAGAGTAAAGAACAGGAGTTGACTTGCTGTGCTGCTGAATTTTGGATGTCTAGGTCTGCATCATCACTTACCAGATGCAGTTGGAGTCTGAGAGGCATTGCTGCAGACAGTTCATAGGTATGGAGATATAATGGCAGATGTGACAGTCATAATAAGAAAGTCTGCAGGCTACTTCCTTAAATTACCAGAAATGAGAAGCTAGAAATAGTTAGCATTTCTGAAATAGGACTTTTTATAGCTGAATTGTCCTTTAGCCTGCACACACTGTGCATCCGTGTTCAAATTAACATTGCTATCTAGTCAGTGCAGAGAATTTCAATCCATATAAATTCAAAAATTGTGGAAAAACTCACCAGACTAATTTTCCTCCTTAATGATATTCAGGATCTAAAGAGAGAAATGGAATATAATAATGCTGGTATTTTTTTTTTGTCATGCATTTTCAGTTATTAAAGAATTTCTAGTTGAAACAAGGTTGGTGTCTTATTCAAGAAAGAAAATGCTTAAAAGTTAGATAATGTTTGCTGTTTAATTTGGATTAATTTACGTGGAATTATTATGGAATAGCAAGAGTAGGTATAAATAAAACAAAACACTCTAATAAAGAAATACAACATATATGAATGATTTCAGATTTTTCAAAATGCTTTTATACTACCAGGGCTTTAAGGATCACAAAGATCAATCAACCACTAATAATAAAAATGAATATGTGATAGATAAAATATTCATATGACATATGAGTATTCATATGTCCAACAGGTCATTTGAATTTTCAAAATTCAAATGATAATTCATATAATATATGCTAATTTCTGTGGGCAGAGCCAATATACTTTATAGTTTCTTCATAAGATAAAAGTATTTTAAAGTAAAACATACAAATAAGTCTTGTTTCATAAATAACTGGTTAATATGATAAAAACATTATTTTGATCATTCTATTACAAGAATATCACATGAATAGGAGATGAATACCATATAAATAAGAGATCATGTCCACTTAAGCAGATGGTTATATAAAGTATATGTAACAACTAAAAGTTCTTAATAAATCACTTATGATCTTTCCTGGGAATAGCATGCATTAATTGAATTATTTTCCTAAATCCAATTGCATAGAGGATCACTGCTTAATGCCTGTTGTGAGTCTGAGAGCTGAGCAAGGAAATAGACATTCTTCCTTTAAAAAATGCATGTTTTATTATCATTATTATTATTATTACTATCAAGATCATTATTATTATTAAACAACTCCTTGCAGAAGTACTTCCACCTTTTCTTCCTTAGCTAGCTTTTTTCTACCTAACAATTGTATGTTTAGGGTATATGAAAAAAGTAGATATATTATTTTCCTTCTTTAATGGTAGGCAAAAAAGGAATAAAAAGATTCTGCTTGACTTTAAAGTAACAAATTTATATTGTCTTTCAATGGAATATTGTCATTAAACTAGTCCTTGTTTGTCACCTCTGTTGTTTGAAACCATTTAATTATAAGCAACAACTATAGATTTCCTATTTCTCAATTTAAATAGAACACTAGAATAGAAATTTAGCTTATATTTTTTCTCTTTCTTTTATCTATTTTTTGGTTTTACATTTTCAAAATCAACATTGTTACAATCTCCCTAGATGAGAAAAAAGACAATGAAAGTCAAGGTAGCTTAAATAAATCATGTATGTGAGTGTGAGCATGTGTGTATGTGTGTGTGTGTAATTATAGCATTTAAATTATTTTATCTTGAAATATATCTAATCAATGAGCATTTATCCTGAGATTGTTTGCTACCGATTCGTTATACAATATTAGTTTGCAATTAAAAGCAATTGCATATGAAATCCTTAGTTTTTATTAAAAATATTAAATTTCTTATCATTTAAGCAAGTCTGAATTGAGTTTTATTTTATTTTATATATATATATATATTTTTTTTTTACAATTTCTTAACATAAGAAATCAAATACTCCTTTTCAAGTAGTTTGGATTTCTTGAGCTTGGCTTTATAATTTATAGATGAAAGAGAATTCTTTGCCTATTCCTCTATTTGATTTTTAGGGGGAAAATGTGTTTGCTTAAAGACTCTGGGCTATATTGCATCCTTAATGAAATCAATAGTCTAGTCCAGAGATCAAGGATGGGTGAGAGCCCTACCTACATATTTAAGTGGTGAACATTTTTTTCTGCACAGACCTGTGATCACTGTAGCCACCTCATATGTAAAAGATTTCCATGCAAGTTTTTAAACATGATTCTTTTTCATCATGCTCAGACACTTCCTGAATATTAGCAGAAATAGCTCACACCCTCACTTATAATAGAAACGTCAAGGTAAGTATAGTGGAGGAAAAAATAATGCTGTGAGCACTGAGTGTTCAAACTGCTCTAAAACTGCCTTCCAAGATGTGTGCAAATTGAAAAAAAGGGCAACATCTTCATTATCCTATACAGACTTAGAATTAATGCATTAATGCTTCACTGAGGACTGAATCAATTAGAGCTATCTGGCACTCATTTTTCCTCATATTTATTCATATATTCAAAAAAGGTATGATTACACATATTTGATAGGTATGTTTTTAGTTACCCATTTTGGGCGTTTGAAAATAGGAAAAGTGCATTAGGTATTTACTGAAAAATGAAGTATTTGGATGTGGGTTTAACTTAAAAGAACTAAGAACAGTCCTGGAGATACCCTTTGATGGTAATGTTCTGGATTTGGCTCTAGGGGTTGTATTTGAAACTTTTGAGTCCAAAAGAAAAAAAAAAAAAAGATTTTATACAAGTCCAAGTAGAGATTAAAGTATTTTTGCTATATTAATGTGCCTTTGATTATATTTGAGTTTTATTTTTTTTTAAAAAATTCCCACTTTTATTTCTTAGCTAATAGATATCTAGAGATAATAAAAATATTGAAAAATTTTAGGAAAGATTCTAAAGAAATTTGTAAAACTTTATTATAAGAACAGCTAAATGTAAAACTGACCATTACTTATGCAAACTTCAAAATGTATTGAAGTTTAATTTCATTTTAGACTGCTATTCAAAAGGTACTTAATTATGAACTGAGTAGTAAACCATCAATTTATACTCTTCTTTCTGGTATTGCATTTCAGTTCATTAAATCCTCTTCCTAACATAAGAATAATAGATAAGCTATTTCCCTAGTCATGTGTGCCAATCTTTAATACAATGATCAGGACTTTACTGTCTCTTTCTTGAGGACACTGCTTCTTTCTGTTGCTGGTGGAATACTAGGGCTAGGTTAAGTGGGTCAGGTTGGGAGAGAGGGGCTCAGGATTTTTGCTGTGTTTGATCCACCTTGGTACAACTTCTTGTTCTTGGTTTTGCTTCTTGTAAATTAATTAACTAAATATACTTGGGAGTGTATGCTATCTAACTTTATCATTATCCACTTAGTATTTCATGTTGTCATATATTTCTAGTTTGTTTCCTTGCATTTAAAAAAAACTGATATATTAAATATGAACTAAATAGTATCAACTTCTTGTCACCTACAAATTCATCAGCACCATACATTCTTTCTTCTTTTACAATTAGTGAATATGATAGCTATCCATCTTAACTAAATCAAAGTCCCATAACTTTCTCTGGATCCTTCTTATTCATCTTTCCTGGGAACCTCCTTGATTTTCACCACAAATTGTGTCATCTCCCCTGTAAAGCTAGCTCTGACTAAACCAGATTTCATCTGTGTCTTTGTACCCTTCTCTATAATAGTATTTATATCACACTACATCATAATTTTTTTTCTAGCTTTCTTAATACATTGTAAACTAGTCAAGGAAAGAGAATGTCTTGCTTAAACATGATCCTTCAAATATAGTAAAGTATCTATTTAGTAAATTTTGTAGAATGTTAGAGAAAACTAAGTAAAGGGGTATTCCAATTAATTAGTTTCTCTTTTTTCTCTTTTATCAGTAAACTTCTGAAAATTGTCTATAACATTATCCAAAAAATTCAAATATTACTGAAATCCAAACATTACCAAATATTAGTCTTTTATACTACAAAAATGAGTATATTGTTAGAATGTTAATATGTATATAAAAATAATTGTCTCTGGTTTCAAATGGTTAAAATTTATAAATGGTTGAGTAATAAATAATAAATAAGTAGTTGGGAAATTTCTTGCTATGACTCAAACAAGTATGGTATGGCAAGTGGAAAATGACTGTTAGTTTTTTATAAGGAAACACAATTTTATAGCTAAAGTGAGTAACTAGTTACAAGTATAACTCAATTCATTGATAGGTAATACTAACCAGTAGTTATTATCTATTAGTGAATTGGGTTGCATGATAACATGAAAGGCTCTTTAGCAGGATGAGATTAAAAAATCTGGAGACTTAAAATTAGTTATGAAAGACAAAAAGAGTACTAACAACACATTATATAGAAAGGTACACGCCTTATGGAAGATATGATGGCATTTCTATTAAATAACAGAAACTCAAGTATTTTACAAGTACAAAATTAAGGTATATTAGTTTAGGTTAAAAGGAGATGAAGATAATTAATGATTTATATAATTAACTAGTAGAAGGGCAATGTAGCAACTTTAACCTGAACATCTGTGAGTCCAGGATCTTCATCATTGCTTATGGCTATAAACATAGGAGAAAATGCTTCAGGCACACCACATCCTATGACTTCACTCCAGAAAGGAATTGAACCCTTCTTTTCCTTTCTGAATAAATTTCATAAATATCAGTCCAGTTTACATACTATGGGTTCTCTACATTAAGCTGTAGGAATGATTCTCTAGGATTCTGATATATGACTTCATCTGTTTGCATTTGTAAGATTGTTTAGACAGCATCAACTTATGTGAAAAAAGCTTTAAACATTATATAAAGTAGAGCATATAATTAACAATCAATTCATTCACTCAATTATTTAATTGATTTCTTCAAATATGATAACAGGGCAATTACATATAAAATTACATATTATTATTAATATTATATCATGAAATGGTAGGGTGAAAAGCAATAAAATAGAGAAGAGCATCATATGGGAATTAAAGCTTTAATTGTTTTGTAAAGGACAGGAAGAGAATCACAACAGGTAAAAGTGAATCTTGACCTACATTCGAAGTATTATCCTATTGTAGAACCTATTTTATGCTCCCTGTATGGTAATTTCATCACCAGTAAATGTGGATTATAAGAGCTGTTTCAATGGATTTTGTAACATTAAAACACCATATGAAAAGTGCATAATAAAACATTAGCAAATTACATGTTGTTTAAGAAGTAGCTATATTGGGACTAGAAATGAAGCACTGAAAGAGTGCTTACCTAGTATGCTTCAGGCTCTGGAGACAATAACCAGCACAACATAAGAAAAAGAAAAGAAAGTAGTCATTTTATTAGTAGGGGTTGACTTTGTGTGCAAAATAATTACAAAAAAAAAAAAAGTTTTCTGCCATCCTCAAGTGAGATATTCTTAGGAAAAACCTTTCTATAATGGGAAGTGTTATGAATAGTAGGAGCAACATTTAGTTATATATGCAAACTTGGTGATGGTTTAACTCAATTTTTGCAAGCTCTTCTCTTTTCTCTGTATATTTTAATATTTATCTTGTGATAACTACTTCATATATTTGTATGGTAAAGCAAACTTGGCTACAATTTATAAGATTTTGAAACATTTCGTTTTCTGTGATAGAATTAATATTTACCCACAGGACCAAATTAATCGTGAATCACTGCTGACTTTGAAAGCAAAAAAAAGTTAGAGCCTGCTATAAAATGAATCAACTCAATTCTGTTCTGAAACTGCAGGTTTTTCCAAGTTGGTTATTTTGTTTCATAAAACACACCCATTAAAATATTAATGTTGATTTTCTAAATTCATTTATGCTGACAAATAGCAAACCACCATACCATTTCACCTAGGAATTCCAGTTAATTAAACACCAGTTGATTCATTTTGTGTTTCTCTGATGTTTTCTATGACACCTTGGAGTTATAAAAACTGGAAAAAGGGAACACTCCAGGGGAAATGTGGACATTAAGCATTAGAACAAAGCTTGAAACTTTTTTTATTTTCTCTGCTTTACAAATAAGATATGTTTTACAAGTTTTTGAACTAACAATTTAGCTGATGGTTTCCATTTAAACAGTTACTAATAGTCATACAGTCATATATACTATCACAAACGCTTCTTTTTTTTTTTTTTCTTTTCTTTTCTCTCTCTCCTTTTTTTTTTTTTTTTTTTTTTTTTTTTTTGATACTGGGGATTAAACTGAGGGGCACTCAGCCAGAAAGCCACATCCCCACCCCTATTTTGTGTTTTATTTAGAGACAGGGTTTCATTGAGTTGCTTAGCACCTCGCTTTTGCTGAGGCTGGTTTCGAACTTGCCATCTTCCTGCCTCAGCTTCCCAAGCTGCTGGGATTGCTGGCCTGCACCACGGCACCCGGTTACAAAGTTTACTTCTAAAAACGGCAATGTAAGGATTTCTTTGGAAGTATTTATGTTGGTAACTTCAGAACTTAGTGCAACTATTAGAAGGACCAGTGAGTTGTTGGTTATTCTACAATATCAGATTTACTAGCTATTAAATTTGATCCCCTAGATATTTATGTTTTCTCTGTATGTCTCAAATTCTTCATTTGTAAAAAATATATAACTGGACCTAAGGCCGTTTATGATTTTTTTTTGCTCTCAAGTATATAAGCTTATAAAATACATGACATGTGTATTTTGTCATATTAAAAATTTGTTTCTTATTCCCCTCACATATCTATTATCTGATATGTCATTAAAATAACACAAAAAAATGAATGATATTTTACATTCCTCTGAATGAAAAACAACAAAAAATTTATTAAAATCTGTTTAAAATATAGACAATATGGCATGATAATGAATTACTAAACTAGAATAACATTTGTAAAATCTAAAAATACATGTATATGATTTATTCAGTTTTTATTAAATTGTTTAATATATAAAATAGATAGCTCTTCCAATTTACATTCTGTTGCTGTACTTTATAAAGAACTATTAGTGTAATGTGAATTTTGATTATTTTTATCCATCTTTGGAATAAATTGAAATACATTCATGTCTCATTGGGTTTAGAGATTCTGACGTTACCGTGCAGTACAATGAAGACTTTTAGTTCAATGTGTAAAACTTCTCTAAATGTTTCAGATAAAAATGTTGGAATCTATAGGAATACTTTTCCTGTTGTTTCAAAATTTAGTGCAGCCTTACAACTGAAGATAAAGTAAAATGCTATCCTCAGTTTATAATCATGGAGCTAAAAATAATTTGTTGAGTCAAAAGAACGTCAAAAAATTGTCACTTCCCTGTTAACTGCAATCACATATCTACTGCCCGTATAAGGGAAGGCGAAACTTCTGAGGTGATTCTTTAAAGACATTGTAGACATAGAGCATGGTCTGGCATCTTCATCAGGAAGGGACTGTTTCTCCTCATCATCTTCCTCCACCTAAGCTAGGTCCAAGGAAGTTGCTGCTAGGATTGGGTTGCCATGTGAGAGGAAACTTTACCTTATACCCTTCTCAGATATATGCAGAACTATAGTTACCTACATGCTCATTCATAGGATGTAGAGGTGTAAAACTGATCCTTATTTCTCACCTGAGACAGTGCAAAGACCTGAAAGCTGTTCATGAGAGCAAGGCACTATGGGAGAGCCAGCAGTTATCCAACCTCATTATTACCATTTAGTAAGGGAAAGGAAACATTTTATTTCAATGGGGACAAAAAGGACAATGAGGAAGGTGTCTGCACTGAAGTCATGATAAAAGGAATCCACCTGGCAGTCGGCGGGAATGTGGGAATCCCTACTACAAGAAACTGAGATTGAAGATTTAGTGGCAGGAATTGAGAGGGATATTTTAAGGTGACATCTGGCCACACTATCACCTATCAAATCAGCCAAGTAAAAAGAAAATTACACTTTTACTTCTCTTTCTCCCTTCTCTAGCCTTGGAGTAACCACAAACTCACTCTGGAAGGAATGTGGAACAAGGAAATTGAAAGAACAGATCACATTTCTGTAACTTTTCACCCCCCTCTGCCTCTGCTGGTCTCTAGGCAGCTGGTCAGGCTGTGGCCGAGAATATGGAAAGAGATTGAAGTGCACATACATTTAAAATTTTGATTTAATCTATCCCTAGATAAATCTATCTTATAACTATCAACTATTAAGAAACTAAAGTTTGCTTGAAGTGTCACTGAGAGTCAAAAAATATTGATAAAAAACTGTTTAATGTAGTGGTAGAAGAAAACATTTTTCCTGTTTATAATCTGCCAAATCAATTCATTATATATATTTATAAATATAGTAATATATAATCATTAAAACAAAAAATTATTAGCTGTATCATTGTCCTCATTTTTAAATAGCAAAACTCATAGCTCCTAGCTACCTGAGTTTCACCAAGATTTCAAACCCATGTTTGTTAATCTTCTAAACCCTGGTCATATTCTATCACTCATATAATGATTCCTGTCATAATTTTATAGATCAGAATTTTTATTTTATTTTCTCACACATGAAGTATAGGCTTAAAGAACTAATTTTAAAGATCTTTCATTGTGGCCAAGTCCTGTTAACCAAAGCACATTTCAGAATAATCCCTAACATTCATTCTTGTTTTTCAAGGCCAGACTCTGAATGATCCATGTAAATTTCTTTGCCAGCCCTGGGTTGCTTGGGTGAATCACTTCTCCAGTAGTGATCTGACCTTCTTGTACCTATTTTGAAGGACCATGATTTAAAGATTCAGAACAGGTCAGGTCTCTCAACATAATTTGGCTTAACTTGTTATTGTTCATGTTCTAGTTATGATATTAAGAAGATAAGTTTTGAAAGAAAAATAAAAGGAAATCTTAAACCATGATTAACGTGTGATCACAATCACTCATACGTACCTGTTTATATCAGTTCATTTACTTGTCAAAGATAAATTTGTTGTTGTTGACATTGATTTGCAGTGCAAATTTAGTTTTGTCTAAGTACTATAAGAAAGTAGATCTTGGAGAAACATCAAAATTAAGAGGAGTTTCATGTTTGAAAATTCAAATATAATTTAGCACATTGACAATATAAGAATATATATGAATTTTTATATTTCTAAAATTTGAGAAAAATAAGGAACAGAAATTAGTGCTATTTATACTTTAAAGGAAATAAAAATCTGAGTCCAGTTTTCAGATGGCAAGAGTCAATTTTATAATTTTTGTATACATTTTGTTTTTCCAAATCTATAAGGGTACTTTTAAATTTTATAAATATATAAATATATATGTATATATACCTTTTGTTATATATATTACTTTCATTCAAGTATAGTTTTAGTAATTAATGACTATTGATTAAATACTGAGATGTGTAAACCACATATGTGAAAAACACAGAGAAGTATTCTCTAAAATTATATCATTAAAAAAAATTCCCAAAATCAATGGATACATTTTGTTTCTTAATCTAATCATATAATATTATTAGAAAAAGAATGTTAAAGATAGTAATTATTTTGGTCATGAATTTAATTTCCATAAAAACATTATCTATGCTTCTAAACTTACTTAGCAACAATATACAAATCATGTCCTGAATCTACCATAATAACTTGCTCCCTTGATTTTTTTTTTATGCTTTTGGGGACATGTAGAAACTCCAAATAATAATGTAGTATAAGTACAAAGAGAACAGAAAGAGAGAGAGAGAGAGAGATCCCAAAAGAAATTAACAGCCCTCTTATTGCTAATTAAAAGCTCTTTGCTTTCTGTCCACATGGACAGTACAGCTGCTTCATATCCTATCACTGCAAAGGAAACACATAAATTCAAAGACAGCATTGAGAGCAGCACCTGGTTCTGAGTGCACCTACCGTGATGAGGGTATATTTCATACTGTCAGTAAATTAACATTTTCAGGGTCCCCAAAAGACGGTATTTTTTTTCCTCATTCAACTTTTTCCATTGTTCCCCAGTGGTAAAGAATCAGTAGTTTTGCTTCCATTTTTGATACTAAATATATCATATTGTTGTTTGCTTCACTGGTGCAGACACCTGCCTCCTGCTGTAAATGCTGTGTTCTAGCTCTGAAAGATTTCCCTAGGGCTTCCTATTCAAGTATTGGCTTGTAACTATGGCTTAATATCATGTCAAAATCTCTTAAGGAAGATACAGCCTGTCACGTCATTTCAGGATTGAACCTTCATCTACTGAGATTCTGAAAATGTCCTCTGAGTGTTTGAAGCATGAGCAGATAAATAAAAGGCTAACAAGTCATTTGTAAAGATAATAGCTAACAGCGTGCATTCTTCTTCTGCTCCCCCACTTTCCATTAAATGCTTATAAAGAAGAAAGAGAGCAGACTGCAGGGCCCTAGTCTTCCTTATTTATAAACAGGTCAGAGAAAGCTCAAAGCCCTGGCTTTTTAGACATGGAATATAAAAAAAAAAAAAAAAAAAAAAAAAACCCGAACACCCTGGGAGAGTTCAAGCACACTGAAACATGGATGAGATGGCAGTTTACTGAAAAAAATAGGTTTAGACCATCAAAATGGAGATACTTCCACTCAAATACATTTATGATTTTAAAAACATTGCATTTGAGAAAATAAACCAGGCTCACTTTTATCTTATTGTGGTTTTAGGATTTGGTTTGATAAGCAATTGGAAATGTGTTATGAGTTGTAAGATTAGGAAATCCTACGGACTTTAGTAGGTGGGAGGGTCAGTTCTGCATACTTGAATTGACTAATGTTTTAGTCAGCTTTTTCACTGTGGTGATGAAGACACCTGATGAAAACAATTTTAAAGGAGGAAAAGTTTGTGGACTCACAGTTTCAAAGGTCTCAGTCCATAGAGAGCAGGCTCCATTACTTGGGGCTCGAGGTGAGGCTGAACATCATGGTAGAAGAGTGTGGCAGAGGGAAGCGGCTCACATGGTGTCAGGAAGCAGAGCGATTCCACTCACTAGATACAAAATATATACCCCAAAGGCACGCCCCCAATGATCACCTCCTCCAGTCACACCCTCTTCAGTTATCAGTCAATTCATCCTCTCAAGGCTGTCAACCCAATCATTTCTCCTTTAAACCTTCTGGCATAATCTCACACATGAGATTTTGGGGGACACCTCACATCATTGCTTAAGTATAAAATAAAGTCTCCTTTCATTTGGAAAAAATTCAACATTTTAGTATAGAAAATTACAATTTAGTACCTATTAATCAGTCATCTCTATCACAACAGGCAAAAATATTACATTCCTAAGGTTTAGAACATCTCAAAAACATTGCTAAGGCCTATGTACAAAAGTATTTTAAAAGTTGATGTTTTGCTACTATAAGATATTTCATTTCCTCATAAGAGCTAGAGCTTTGTAGGTTGGGTGCACTTAGTTTAAGTCACCCTTTTTGATAATGGAAATAAATCAATAACTGAGATAAAAATCTTTCTGGAGATTGCTTTGTGTTCCTGGCTCTTGTACTCTTGCATGAGAAGATTTTAAGCAAGACACAGACTTAGTTAAAGTATAGCAAAGTTTATTAGAAGAGAAAGAGTGAGGAAAGACATTATCAAGGAAGAGAGTGGATCCTCTCAGAGAGGATGAGAACTCATTTCTTTGTGTCCCAGCTTCTACTGGGATAGGAGGAAGATTGGGCTCTGCATTGACAGACTACTTTAGCTAACAACCTAAGGGTAACTCTTGATCATCTTTGTCTGGATGACAGGTCCTAAATCAAACTGATTTTATAGAATTTATGGTTGGTGGACTCCAGTCTTAATCATCCTCTTTCCGAGGTGTGGGAAACTCTTATCTATATTGTTTATGTAGAGTGGTGCTTAGGTGTTGTAGCATTTATGCCCTTCTAAGCCAATATGTATTTGTCCTCCCCTAAATTAATCTGTATTCTTCCAGTTGTAAGAGGAATAATTTATAGGGCTAAGATCAGGTAAGGGTCCTGAAATAACTATTTGGTCAGACTTTGTATTCCCACTGATGCAGGGATGTAAATTAACTGATTTGTTCTGCAATAAGTATTTTCTTAAATCTCCAACCCATTGCCCATGTCTAACTGCTAACTAACATTCTGTTTTCTATAGCCAATTACCTCATAGTGCATTCCTTTGTGCTATGGAATGACTGATAGTTAAGCACCATGGTAGAACATATATTTCTTCTTCCATTAAGAATGTCCTTCCTGAAATTACAGAAGAAAAAGATTTTTGTGTAAGAGGGAGAATAATTTGCTCATGTCCAACACTCATTGACACCCCCTGGGAATATAAGGGATTTACTAAGCTTCAGAATTAGAAACATCTTTAAAAGACTATGAACAAGACATTATTAGGAGCACAGACTGTATAGCAGAGATTGAGGTCATTTTCTTATTACTCTGTGGTCACCAACTTGTTTTATTTAATGAACAGTTATTTTAAGAAAGAAAGGTACAGTAATTTTATTTCTTTGAGCTACTGAGTTGTGCTATTTATCATCTAGGAAGAAAGACAAGACTACCTTCAGGGCCCTAGCTTTAATATAAGTTATTCTTGAAAACCAATGGTCTTTTGGACTTTAGAATATATGCTAGGCTTAACATAATAGATTTGAAATAGCAATTTTTATTACTAAAGAGTTACTTTGGAATCTTTCAGTCAGCTTTTGTGCTGCTGTAACTAAGACCAGACAAGACCAATTTTAGAGGAGGAAAAGTTGGTTTATCTTACAGTTTCAGAGGTCTCAATCCTCAGATGACCTGTTCCATTGCTCTGGACCCAGGGTGAGGCAGAATATCATGGCAGAATGGCATGGCAGAGGACAGCAGTTCAGGACATGGCACCAGGAAGCAGAGAGAGAGCTCCCCTCACAACAGACAAAATACAAACTCCAAGTGCATACCTCCCAATTAGCCCACATCCTCTCCACATTCTACCTGCCTAGAGTTAACACCCAGTTAGCCCTATCAGAGGATCAATGTACTGATTAAGTTAAGGCTTCATAACCCAGTCATTTTCCCTCTAAACCTTCTTGCATTATCTCACACATGAGCTTTTGGAAGATATCTCATATCTAAATAATAACATTCTGCCCCTGGTTCCCAAAAGCTCATGCCCATCTCATAAATTACAATACATTAGTCCATTTCCAAGAGTTTCCATAGTTCAAGTCTAAAGTCTCCTCTGAGTCTTAGGCAATCTCTCAGACTGAACCCTTGTTAAAATCAAAATCAAATTAATATATCTACTATATGATGAAACAAAGTAAACATTTCCATTCCACAATGGAGAAATATGAGCATAGAAAGAAGGGATGGGACCAAAGCAAGACTAAAATTCAGCTGGGCAAACAAATCCTGAAATACCATGTTCTGCATCTGGGGCACATTGCATTGTAATTTTCTCTCCAAAGGATTTCTATAACTCCACCCCTATGACATTGTAGGATGCAATCCATATGATGTTGACTTGTCTTTGCTCAATTCCTGCAGCTTTTCTCAGCAGACATTCCATAATACTGGCATCTCTTAAATCTTGAGGGTCTCCTCTCAAGAAAGCTTTGGCTTCCTCCTCCTATCTCTATGCATCACCCTCTCAGGGGCAGCCTACAGAGACACTAACCCTGCTGCATATTGCCTGGCTTCCCAGGTATTTCTTTAAAATCTTGGTGGAAGTCTCCATGATCACTAATTCCAGCATCTTGCAATCCTGAGGAAGCAGTACCATGACTTTGATACCAAGTTTGACACCATCTTGAGCAGTAGCCAAGCTTTCAAAGACCATGACTGAAGTAGCCCCTGAGAGCCTGGGTGGATGAGCATATTAAAACAACTTCCTAACCCCCACTTCCATGCAAACAGGGTGCCCCATTTCTTTTCAAGGAAATGTTTACTTTTACACTAAGAACCTGAGATGGGTATAGTTTTGCCCATTTCTGAAATGCTTTCAAGCTATCATTCCTATTATCTCTGTTCAAAGTATTTAGCAGCACCTCTGTGGTGGCTATAATATTTTTAACAACCACATCTTCTTTAGCCCCTTTACTCATACTTTTCTGACCAAACTGCAAATTTTTTAAATATTCCTGCTTTGATTTCTGTCCCTGAATATCACAATAATTTTGGTTAAAAGTATCCAGCAATATCCATACCACTGCCTGAATGCTATGCTGCCCAGAAATTTCTTCCACTAGATTAAGAATCCATCATCTTTTAATTCAGTCTCACAGAAAGTCTCAGGATAAGAGTAAAATACATGCAATTTCTTAGCCAGAATGTAACAAGAATGGCCTCAAGTCCAATTTCCAATAGAGTCCTCCTTCCCCCTCTAAAACCTCATAAGCGTGGTTTATACCATCCATAGTCCCATCGGCCTTCTGGTCTTCTGAACTCCCACCAGAATCTCACCTATTAAGCTCTGCTTACAACAATCTGAAGGTTTTCCCACCTTGCATCTCTAAATGTCTCAGAATTCCTACAAGGAATCCCAAAAATCTCCAAAAGCTTCTAAACCACATGGTCAGGTTAGTCAACAGCAATGACCATATGTCTCAATGCCAATTTCTATTTCAGTCAGCTTTTTTTCCTGCTGCAACCAAAAAACCTGACAAGAACAATTTTAGAGGAGAAAAAGTTTTTCTCATGGTTTCAGAGGACTCAGTGTACAGACTGCCAACTCTATTGCGCTGGAAACAAAGTGAGGCAGAATATCATGAAGGAATGGTGTGGCAGAGGAAGGCAGTTCAGGAAACAGTCCTGCTCCTCACCACTGACAAAATATAAGCCACAAGGGCATGCCCCCATTGACCCACTTCCTCTAGTCACATCCTACCTGCTTATAGTTACCATTCAGTTAATACCTACCAGGGGATCCATGTACTGATTAGGTTAAAACTCTCAGAATGCAATTGTTTCACCCCTAGACAAGGCATTATCTCACACATCAGCTTTTGGGGGACAACTCATATCTAAACCATAACAGTGAATGTACCCAAAACTTTGAATGATGTGGTTATTTCAACACTTAAATACAACTGCACCTCATTATCAGTGGAGGATTTGTTCCAGGAATCTTCACAGATATCAAAATCTGTTCATATTAAAATCCATGAAAGCTCAAGTCCCTTAAATAAAGTAGCATTCTATTCACACACAAACTCTGCACATCTTCCTGTATACTTACCTACTTTGAATTATCTCTAGATTATTTAGAATACTTACTATAATGTAAATTTGGTAGGTATGTTACCAGACTATATTGCTCCTCTGTTCTTGTCTTCTTGAAAGAAAGATTTTTGTCAAGAGACTTAGAAAATTAACACAAAGAGTTTATTTAGCATAATGGAGATATGCTCCACGTGGAGTCTGTGGTCTCCTAGAAAGGAAAGGGCCTGGATTTTTCCATGTGGAAAATTTTTATATTTCATCAGGGAAGCTCCATCTTCATGTAGCATGTATTTAGGGTAGTTCCAGGCTTCATCATAGGGGAAAATGTACATTAATATCTAAGCAAAGCCTACAGCATTTAAAGACACAATGTAGCCCCTACTGGTGGCTCTGAAAAGCCATCTTTGCATTGTTCCTGGGTTCAGTTCCCTGCTCCTGCACTCTGGCAGCTTTATGCCAGTCCCTGAACCCTAGTTTCCTTTTTAACCCACTGCATTGGATCACCAGTGTGCCCTGACCATATCAGATGTGGCTGAGTACACCAGCTCTAAGATCACCACCAGGATGAGGAGGCTGAGGCAGCTGAAGATGAGGAGGAGGAAATGTAAATACCAAGAAGCAGAAGACCATGAGGATGACTAGACAGCAAAAGAGGAAAAGTTAAACTAAAAATAAGAGGCAGCCATGACCTATTCACCCTCCACTTCCCTTCTCAGAATCCAGTAGAGAGGCCCACCCGCCCAATCACGGTGGACGGTGCCACCCCTAGATGACAAGCACTCTCCACCACCCAACCAAAATCATAAGGTGAAATTACAACAGGGGAGGGGGATAAAAAGCCCAAACTTTTAAGGCCCTGTTTTTTTTTTTTCTTAAAAGTACTTTAAAAAAGGAAAACTTGTATTTTTTGTTTACATTTTATATTTTTGTACATATTGTTAGGGGGTGTTTTACTCAGCTTTTTTACTGCCATGACTAAGTGATCTGACCAGCACAATTACAGAGGAGAATAGGGTTATTAAGGGCTCATGGTTTCAGAGG
Source organism: Sciurus carolinensis (assembly GCF_902686445.1). Taxonomy (NCBI): domain Eukaryota; kingdom Metazoa; phylum Chordata; class Mammalia; order Rodentia; family Sciuridae; genus Sciurus; species Sciurus carolinensis. The sequence goes on along the minus strand of NC_062217.1, from coordinate 56,583,079 downwards.
TTGTAGTCCATAGAAGGTCGGCTCCATTCCTTGGGACTTGAGGTGAGGCTGAACATCTTGGCAGAAGAGGGTGGCAGAGGGCAGTAACTCATATCATCAGAGAAACAGAGAGAGAGAGAGAGAGAGAGAGAGACACTCCCCTCTCCAGAAAAAAAAATATATCCCCAAAACCACACCCTGATTCCCACCTCTTCCATCCATACCCTACCACTCAGTTAATACCTATTAGGGGATTAACCCACTGATTGAGTTAAGACTCTCACAACCCAATCATTTTTCCTTCAAACCTTTTTGCATTGTCTCACGTGTGAGTTTTTGTGGGACACCTCATATCCTAATCATAACAGGGGGTCAACCATTTTTAATGATCTCAGATGACCAAACCAGTATTTGGAGTATTCTCTCTCCTACTTCTGACTTCACTTGTTGTATGACAATGTTCATCATAATCTCAAAGGAAAAAACAAAAAACAAAAAAAACCAACAACAACAACAACAAAATAATCTTATTTTGAGCATTCCAATGATTTTGTGTATGTGTGTTTATGTATTTTGGCTCTACTATAAGTAGTTGGTTTGTGTGCAATGGTTAAAAAGGCCAAAGATAAAAATATTTATTTATTTTTCCTTTCTTTGTCTATGAATAGTTGCTATTTATTTTTTTGTTCTGTTTGATGAATGTGTGAAACAATTTTGTCTCATAATAAACTGGAATTTTACTTTGCTGAGTTGATCTAACAACAAAAAGACATAAACTGGATGCTTCTGAGTCCCACAAATGATAGTGTCTCAGTTCTCTGCATATTATTTGAGGTTGGAAAGTTCCTTTAGCTGGTTACACCTAATTCTTCTAGTTTAAGGAGGTAGTGCCTAACCATGAAGGTGGTAGGTGCCAATTCTGTCCCCAGGTGGATGACCTTTTGTCATTCAAAATGGGTGAGATTTATTGCTCCTTCCTCCATCTCCCCTGCTCATATCTGCCTGTTCTGCCTGCTTATTTTTTATGCTTGCAGGGGAAAATGATGAAAAAAATAGTGCATATGTGTTCAAGAAAAGTGCAATGTTTTTCATGGGTTTTTGATCCATAGGGTAGATTGTGGATGTGAAACCCACAGATAGTGAGGGTTAACTGCAGAAGGCAATAATGGGTCTTGAACATTCTTGTTAGGAATTAAATGTAATTGGGAAGACTCACTGTCATCTTTAACAGAACATGTATCATTAGAATATAAAAACAAAATGTATTGTGTCCTATCAGTGAAAAACACTTCTCAAAAGAAAAAAAAAAAAAAAAAAAACCCTTTTTTCCAGAATACTTAGTCCAAACTCTTGTGCTTATTCACTCCAAAGTTGCATAGTTTCATTTAATGCTAGTCACAGAATCATTATTGGTTTAACAATAGTGTCCCTACTTATCTGGAGTTACTCCAATGAAGTCACTATTCCAACTGAAAAATCATTTTACAAATGTTTCCCTCATTTTCGATTGTAACAAAAGGTAATCCCTGTAGAATACATTAATGTTAAGCACAAATCATTAGTGTATCATAATTTGACTTTTAGCTACATATGGCATATTTAAAATGGCCACAAATCTTGTCTCTGTACTTCCACTAAAAGGTGGACTTTCTGTCCTCTCCTCCTTGAATTTGAGTAACTCCGTGCTCTCTTTGAGTGCAGATGCTTACACATCTTCCCTCTTAGAACACTGAAGTGTGGAACTTAGACTGCAATGTAAGAAATCTTATCAGCACTGCAGTGAAGGGATCAATCCACGGGGAAGTCCAATCAGTCATGTATAAAGTTCATATTGGGTGTTAGAGAGAGAGGGAGATATGATATCAGGCCAGGTATGTACTACTTGAATTTACACTCATTCTCCCAAGCTACCTTTGTGTAGGAGTGGTTTGGTTTGAGGCACTGAATTTCAGCCATCCTGAATATTAGAATGTGATGTTCCTAAAGACAAGTAACAATGTTTCCAAAGGGAAAAGGGAGGACAACAAAAAAGAATGTCTCTGTTGGAATATAAGTCACACAGAAGTTGCAAATAATCCAGAAATCATTCTTGTAGGAGAGTGCTAATGTCATACAACTAGTATCCTTGCCCTCCTTACTTCTTTGCTTCCGTATCTTCGACTAAGATTACTGAGATACCCAACTGCAGATCTACCCTTCTTTTAGGACAGCATTTTATCCAAAATGAGCCCACTTGACTGATTCTTCATTGGAATCACTTATAAGCCCAAAGGCTATGAAAGAGCAACTTTGGTATTTTTTTCTTTCTGATATGCACCATGTTTTTCCTGGTGTGCATTTTCCATTGCTACTGCAAGCTAATAACTCTGTATACAAGTATATTTCAGTAAGATCTGGACAGTTGGTTCTCTTTGTAGAGATTTCACTATGATTTAGTTGAGACCTATGTTGACCCAGACTGGGACGCTCAGTTAACAGAGATCCCTTCAGTGTCTATTGTAGTGAAGGTAAAATTGCTTGTTATAGTGAAATAATTCTTGTATTGAGTCTGAACTTAGAATATTTATTGAGCCCTTTGGTATTAGGCCTATTTTCTGGAATTGGCAGGAAATTTTTGGTTATCTTCTCAGATTTGTACTTAGTTTTGATCATGGTTTTAAAAGTTTGGATTTTAAATGTCTCCCAAAGGTCCATATGCTAAAGACTTGGTCATCATCCTGTGGCATGATTGGGATATTGTAGAACATTTAGGAGCGTGCCCTAGTGGAAGGAAGTTAGGTCATTGGGTGCATGTTCTGTGGGGCATACTGGAATCGGGATCTTTCCTGTCTTTTTCACTTCCTGACAACCCTGAGGTCAACAGATCTCCTTTTCCATTCACTTCTCACATGATGTTCTTTTCTGCCACAAAGCAATAGGACCAGGGAATGATATATCAAAACCTCTGAAATCATGAATCAAAATAAATCTCTTCTAATAAGTGACTATTACTGATATTTTGTCATAGTAACAGAAAACTGACTAACACAGTGATGGTTTGACAAAGCATAAACTGCCATAATATTTCTGTCTGCCTCGTAATTATATGAACTATTACCTGTAGAAACAGAAAAGTTTGGTATAATGAAATTTAGATATGGATTTTATAAGCCTGAATTCTAAGCCAGGATCAAGTACTAATGAGTTCAGAAGTCCCTCTCAAACCAACATCCTCTGATTTTCTCTTCAAAATTTAATAGAAGTTTCTTTGTTCCTGGATCTGTGAAATTTGCCTGGAGAGCAATCTTCTCCACAAATTCGCTTGCTAGGGGAATGCTATCTGACCCAAAATAAGCACACTAGTAATTTTGCTTTTGACTAACCATCAGCAATTTTTCACACATGTGTCTAATAAACTTGGGTTACCTCTGGATGAAATCTCAATTCTGTGTTACTATTATTATGTTTATGTTTATCTTTCTAAATGGTCTAAATACTGAGAACATAATTTAAATTTCAGTGATACTTATAAAATCTGGGTTTTATCTGTGTGAAGGAGATTCAACTCTATTTAACATAGGAGAAACCCCTCCTTCCCTTCCACTTTTGAGCACTGACAAAAATAAGCATTTTAATTGTGCACTCTGGAAAGAATTTTCAAAGTCCAGGTCTTCATTAAACTACATCCATTGAAATTATTGAATACATATAAGCTTAAAGGATTTGCCCCTCATTGATAAGGAAAATTAATAAGCATCTTATGGTGGTAATTCCATATGTGTTCATATTTGTGTATCTATTCCTCTATTTCTTCTTCCTCCTTCCCTCTTTTCTTTTTTTTCCTTCCTGTCTTTCTCAGACTTCTCTAGGAAACTTTAATAATTAATTAGTAAAAATAAAATTCCATCCACTATTCTATTTCAAAATCATACATTTTAATGTGCTAAGGCTATCTCAATATTGACTCATCCTGAAATTTGTTCAGGATAATTCATAGAATACAACAATGTGTAGCTATGATTAATTCACACTATAGTCTATGAATATAATACATATGATTATTGAGTTTACACATATTTCCTTTTGTGATTTGCATAATTCTCTTTGGAGGGTATTACAAAATTGACTACCAAGAGAAAGAATCACTAGCTTATCTCACCTTTACTACAAAAATGGATGATTATTTTCCAACTTAAGTAGCCTTGGATGCATTATCATAGCAGAATTCATCATAACTGTTTTTAAAACATTCAGATGTAAGCTTGGTCCAGATGGGCATTAGATTCATGAAAAAAAGGCTATCAGTTACAACTTTAAAATGGGCCAGGATTTTCTTATATTGGAAAGTACTACTTGTCATCCCAATAGTCCCTAGTATTACCCACGGTATATTTAGCTGAGTTTCTTCTTGAAGGAAATGAGATTTTCATTTTTTTAGTTATTTTTGTTTAATGTCTTTATTGGCCTTTAATTTTTGGTCCTCCTTCCTCAGCCTCCCAAGTCACAAATGTAAGATTTTCAAGTAGCAGTTGACGAAGGAAAAAGTTTGAGCCTCAACTTAAAGCTGCCTTTTTATAAAGGCAATGTGACACAAAACAATTAAGTTACCAAAGATCAAAGGCTTTGCTACTGTGGAATATATATCCACAGTGAATTTTCTGAAATTTAAAGCCACATTTTCTAAGCTCCACTATGTTCTTTTCCCACTCTACCTTGTTCAATTTCAGTTATTATTTTTGAAACACGCATGAATGTTTCTTGGCTAAAGAGGCCAAGTTCAGTTTCAAACCTTGAATGATGTAGCGTGCATGTATACAATGTAATATATAAAGCCTATTTCTCTGTTACCTGGTTTGTATCCAGTACATTGTGTGCTTATAATTTAGGCTCTTGGAGTATTACTTTCTGTCTGGTAGGATAAGTGAAGAAAGTATAATATGCGTATTTTTTATCTATTCTGTTACTCTTGCTTTCCTTCTAAAATGAACACACAGTTGCATACAAATCATATATATCTACAAATATATAGTTTCATACTTTTTCTGTCTTTTTTACTTCAAGACAATAAAAGAAAATAGATCCTTAAGCAGTGTATATTTAAGTTCAATATGAATGAAAAAATGTATCATGAAATTATTCATGATAAAATACACCAGGTATCAATAAAATGTAATATAAACAAGGACACTAGGGCTGGGGTTGTGGCTCAGTGGTAGAGTACTTGTCCCCCATGCATGGGACAGTGGGTTTGATCCTCACCACCACATAAATAGATAAAATAAAGACGTGTCTATCTACCAAAAAAAAAAGTTAAGTAAATAAATAAATAAATAAATAAATAATAAACAATGACACTGAAAGTGATAATGTAACTTCTGGTATGGCAGAAATTAGGAAATTGATAAGACCCTTTTAGATATAAATAGCTTAAACATTATCTGTTGATGTCATCTTTTGTCTTTTTTATATGTGCTCCAAGAGAAGCAGAGAAGGCATCATGAAGAGAATTTTGAAAATGAGCAGTTATAGTAAGGAGAAAATACAGGAAACAAAAGAAGTGGGAATACAAGGAAATATAATGCTTAAAAGACACTGTTCCCTTGATCAATTCCAAGAATTGATGGTGGATTGAAAAATGCCCTATTTTTTGTATATTTTGTTTTAGTTTACACAAGCCTGTTCTTGCTTTGTTTCTCATTTTCTCTCTCAAGATTTTACTGGGTATTTTTCTTTCAAAAGAATGTGCCTCTTCCCTTCCTTCCCCTGTTCCCAATCAATGCCCCGCATTTTTGTGTGTTTCCCAAAGTTCATGCAAAAGATACAATAGACAATTACCTTTGTCATCCACCAGCTTGTGCTAGTCTCATTATTACAGTCTTATACATACAAATTGACTGTATAAAACTAGTACAGTCCCACTTAACCTACTGGGGTAGTACTATTTATTGTGAGTACTGAGGTATGACTTACTTCATTGATTTTGAATTTCTTTTACTAACAGTAAGGATTAAGTTTTTAATGACCTAACTATAAATAAAACTTTTTAAAAAATATACTGAGCTATATTTCTCATACCTGACACATTCCCCATAAAGATGGGCTTTTTAAGTTCTACCAACCATTACAAGTACATTTTTGTTCACATTAGTTCTGTTCTGTTTTTCCTTCAATACAGTCCAACTGAACATGTTATATTATAGTTTGGGGTAGAAATCCAATGATAATTATGTATATATTGTATCCAGTAAAATTGATTATAAATTTTCATACAATAAAAAGAAAAGTGTGTCCATAGTATTTGTTTTTATAGAAAGGCTTGTCACATATTTTGTATAAGCAGTACATTTTAAACTTACTTGTATCTCTTTCCTAGGTGAAAAAGAGTAATCTTGCCACTTCTATTTCTATTATTAAAACAAAATCCTGGTTACTACAGGCTCTGGGTCTCATTGTCATTGTTATAAGATGCATTATTTGAAAATGCTTTATTTTTTTTAAAATTACTTCCAGAAATGTTCATAAAAACAATTGCCAGAGACAGCAGATAACTGCTGGTTTTTTCCTATTTTATTTCTTAGATTAATAAATTTTTAAACTATACTGTTTTAAGTGGAATGCCACTTTCCAATGTACAGCTTATTGGAGTGTACAATATAGTCAACAAAGCTTAAAAGAACAATACAAAGGGATTTTTTCAGCTCATCTATTCCTACCATCTGCACTTATCACTCACTTTCCCAAATTCTCATCAGATAACACTGCTTGATGTGTAGAGGGCAGGGAGGCGCGTAGGGGCGAAAAGTAGATCATACAATCTTTGAACCCTGTGTTAACCAAAATTGTGGTTCTCCGCAGGTTCCAGTGATGACTTCTGTAGTGATCTACAGCAATGTTCTGTAAGATTTTCCAATAACACAATACAGTAATTATACACATACACACATGCACACACATGCATTTCTGTCTTCACAAAGGATTCCGGCAAGTTAATAATACAGTTTGAGAACAAAAAATTGAGGTTGCTAAATTCATTTTAAATATCATTAATCATGAAATCTTATGTGTATTTTTTCTAATTTGTGATTGGCAAACTACAAAGTCATGCTGTAAAATCAATCCCAAGTTTTGTGGTGTACCCAAGTGCTGTGTTTAGAAATCTGTCTCGGGAAAAGTTAAACCAGTAGCCTGAATAAATAAATGATTAAATCATTGTAGAAAACATGGCTAAAAATACAGAAGTATTATATGTAAGTGTTCAAAAATTGACAAAAAAAATCAAGCAAGTTACATTAGCTAGCTGTATTTTCATTGTAAAATAAATTTTGATAATGTTATTTAAAAATTCTTATTTTAGTACTACTTTTCTGTAAATAGCCTGAATTCTACTCCAGAATTCTGCTCCTCCTGCCTATTAGTACCTGTGTCTCTGGTACTTTTGTTGCAAACCTATGTGGTTAAGCTAGATAATGATTATATGAATTAGTTCTGAAATTCTATCATTTAGTGATAAAAACATATTTTTTAAGTTTACATTTTTGTTTGTCTTTGACAACTTCATTAATCTCACACTGTATTTTGTTATATATTTGCTTCATGTATGTGAGTTGTTTTATATTAAAAACTGAACACTGAATTTCAATAAAAACTGATAAATATTAGATAAGATTATTAATTTGACATAATAACTACCTAGCCACCTATTTATCCATTCATCCATTCATCTATCTATCCATCCATCCATACAATCCTTCCATCTGTCCACACATGGATATACCTATCATATGTCTGTCTATTTTCTATTACTGGCAAATATGTCTATACAAAAATTGTTTATTCTGCTTATTAATGAATATAAGGACAAAAGTCATTTCTTCAGTTGGAAAGTGTATCATGTATGGTTTCAGTTCATTCTTTTTCTTATTTTCACATTGTTCTTAGCCATTCTAGCACTACCTTTTCTTCTTAAGCTTTATTGTTTTAAGTGTTTATTCTGAGCACGTGTGTAGAATAATTTCTTCCTGATTGCTAAGCAGAATAATTCTGCCTTTCTTAAAAATAGCCACTAAAAATGAGACTTTCTCAGTAATTGTCTAATGGTGATTGTGTTGTTAAAGTTGGAAATGTTATGATAACTTTAAAAGAAAAGTCAAGGAGCTTATACAACAGTCATTTAACCATTCTTTTAGCGGATGTATTTTATGGTTGAATTGTTTTATTACAAACATCTATTATAAATCCCTAGAGTAAAATCCAAATTGCCTTTTATGTCTCTAAGGCAAAAACAGAATAGAATCTCTCAATAGACAAAATATAAAAGTGATTTAAAATATGATACCTCACAGAAGCATGGAGAAATTCTTTTTTCTTTAAAAAAAATTTCTCGTTATTTACCCATATAATTAAAATAGAGCACATTTATAGATAAGCAAATACTCGTTACCCTATATGTCCTTTGAAATAGGCTTACTTGTCATGTTTAACACTCAATAATTGGATTCTACAAGCCATGGGAATTAAAGTTGTATAAATTATTGAAATAGGTTTTTTTCAGAATTTAAAGCAAAATGTAAAATGCTTTCCTATTTTCTGTAACACTAACTCTAAATTCTTCAATGCAATATTATAGAAAATATATTGTCTGTTTATTTTCTGTTTATATGACATTATACCATACTTTACCTGAACATTGCAACCCAGATAAATCATTTGCCCAGATTTCTTAAAGATAATATGTTCATTTTTTAATACTCAATATGTATATACAATGTTTCTGCTATCATGGAATTTATAATTTAATGGGATACTCAGTCAATACACAAACACATAGGCAAGATCATTTCAGATAATGAGGATTATCAGGAAGAAAACTCAGTCAGTGATATGGTGTTGGCGAGGATCACGGATATCTAGTTTTTATTCCAATGTGGACTATAATTCCAGAAGAGCTATTGAAACCTGAATGATTTCAAAGAGTTTCCTCATGAAGAACCGAAAGAAAAGCTTTCAAGTAAAACAAAGAAAAACTTTCAAGAGCAAAGATTCAACTCTTATGTTAAGTTCAAATTTTATTTCATACATAATAAATGTAATTCTAATGTGGTTAAATATTAGGGTTTAGGGGGAATGTTGTATGGAGTAAAGTTAGAAATGGTATTGAGTTTGGTTCATGTAGAGCATTGTAATGTGTGATAGCAATTAGTTGTACTTAAACAATAAAGAAAAGTCTTTGGAGTTTTAAGGAAGTAACATAATGTAACCTAATTTTTTTTATAATGATTAATCTATAAGATGGAAAAAGAAGGGAGAATGGATTTTAGAAAATCAAGGATATCATAAGAAAAAGAAGTTAAAATTTATTATAGTTTTCCAAGTGACAAATAATAGGGGTTTGAATTCAAATAAAAGCAGAATTTGAGTTACAGATTATAGATATAATTGAGAGATAGACTCAACAGAAATCGTTTTTGGACTGCAAGAAATAGAATAGCGAATAGTGACAGGGAAGAAAAATACTGGAAATACTGGTTCCACTGAACCATTCTGCCATTCACTCACTTTCACTAACATAACTGGGGGTAGTAGTTTGAGGATAAGGGTTTATACCCTGCATATCACTCCAGGCAAGGATACTCTTGAAAAAAACATTTAAAATCTGCATATATGACTTTTTGACCATAACACTTTGTTAATTAACTTATTGCATTGCAAAAGGAGGTCTAAAGATAAAATCATATAGACCATTGGACATTACATGGTTATATTGAAACTTAGCTAGTAGTACACAGTGAAACTGTAATAAAACAAATGGAAACACAGCAACTTAAAATATATTTTAGGAAAGAATGAACCAACAAAGTGTAACAAATACTGATATGAGACCTAGTAAAGTGAAGTCTGAAAATAAGTTACTGATTTTACTCCTTTCCTTATTAGAATTATGTTCTGCTGTATTTTTATCAATTCAAATGATTCATCCTAGAGCTGTAAATTATATATATTTGGAGTTTGTGTGTGTGAATATATATATATATATATATATATATACTATACATATATATTTTTATGTGCATACTTATCTGAAACATACTATATGTATAGGTGGACAGATATGAATATTAATGTGAGAAAGAATTTTGTTATAATGAAGAATTGGCTCTCATTGTAATGGGAGCTGAGAAACCTCATCATCTGCCATCTGCAAGATAGAGACCTAGGAAAGATGGTGGTGGTGTAGTTACAGACTGACTCTAAAGGCTTGAGAAATAGAGAAACTATATATACCAATTCAAGAGCAGTAGAAAACTTTTATTCTAACCGTTACAGGAAAAATAGGTTAAATTCCTCCTTCATCATTCTTTTTGCCTTTTTGCTAGGGTGGAACTGCACAATTTCATGTTAGTTTTCCCTGTGCTTGAATATTTTCCTCATTTTTCAAGGGCATGGGGCAAGGGCCTGTTGCTCAAGATTATTAATGGCTCATAGACATTTCCTTTAAGACTCAGTATTTCCCTCTCTGTATCCTAAATCCATATCTTCAAGTTCGTAAAGAAACATTTTTCTGTGGTTAAAAATGAATTCATTTTTTTCTTACATATATAGGTGAAGAAAAAGGTTAAATTTTCTCAACATTTCTGCTTAAAGTATGAGTTTGAGCATTTATATGAGATTTGGTTATGCAATAAACAATCAATGAGGTCTTAAGTAGTAAGCTAATTGTCACTATATACTAGGTTGTTTATTGAACCTTTAGTAATTAATTAAATTGCCTACAAAAACATTCTAAAAATTGAACTTCTATTAACAATTATATTGTGAGTAAATTCAATTACCATTAACACTGTGTGTAGAAAGCTTTTCAGTAGTTTGAGCCTCAAGGCTAAGATTACATTTCTTAGATGACAAAGGCAAAACTTTAATAGTTTAAAGGAGAAAAAGAAAACTTTGTGGTATTGTGTGCATACTATGTTGAAAAATTTTCTCAAAAGTCCTAGTAGCAGCTACATAAAATCAACTTCTTAAAAATGCATAGTAAAGATAGAAAAGACTTTTCTTACTTTCTATTTTTTTAATTGGTATATTGTAACTATATGGGTTCATTGTGACATATTCATATATGCACAGAATATAATTTGGTCAATTTCATTCCTTAGTACTTTCCCTTTCTCTCCCCTCCTTATTCCCCTTGATCTCCTTCCTTTCTTCCACTGGTCTCACTTATTTTTTTAATTAGTGCATTATAATTATACCTAAAATAGAATTTATCATGATATCTTATTGCATGCACATAACATAATTTGGTCAATTTCAACCCCCTGTGCCTTCTCTTTCCCTCCCCTTCTCTTTCCCCCTTTATCCCCTTCCTCTACTGTTTCACTTTCTATTATTGTGAGGTAGAATGGTATTTTTTTTTAAGTCCAAGGGTGATATAGAGGCAAAGGGAAAGAGAAATAGAGTAAAAAACAGAACAAGAAAGGTTACGTGATGCCAATGGAATGGGCCTTCAAGTAGTGTTTGTTAATTTTAATGGCCAGGAGGTTGGAGATTTATAGTCAAGATGGAAAAGGGCATCAAACCGTGGGTAAAAGGCACAGTATTAGACTTGAAGCTCCTACCTGCATCTCCTTCAGAGGAGCTGGATCTTTGAAGTACCATACTACAGAAAGTTTACATAGGGGGAAAAATATCACTGAATGGCTAAAGGTTTGAATGTTTGTGCACCCTCCAAAATTTATATTGAAACCCCAGAGAAATAGTATTAAGAGGTGAACTCTCATAAGGTTCCACCCTCATAAGTGGACCAATGTCTTTTAAAGGACTTTAGGGGGCAAATTCACTTTCCTGTGCCTTCTGCCATGTTAAAGCAGCAATGCAATTTAAAAGCAGAAAACAGCCTTCTCCAGACATTAAATTTGTCAGCGTCTTTATCTTGGACCTTTCAGCCTTCAGAACTATGAGAAATAAGTTCACATTATTTATCAGTTGCTCCATTTCAATATTTTGTTATTTTGTTAGAGCAACACAAATTGATTAAGATACAAACATGAAGTTCTCTGTATTATCCAGGGTTGTGTCTAAAAAAAATGTTTTTGTGTATAAGTGTGTGTGTGTATGTGTGTTTAGTTTTCGAGTGAAGTCATATATATGTTTGTGTGTGTATATATATATATATATATATATGGATATAAATATTTAGATACAGGTACATTATATAGGTAAAGTATATCACTAAAAAGAAAGACAAATTGTAAAATCAATAGAGTAAAAGAATAGAATACCAAAATTGAAGAATAGCACAGGAATAAAAGTTTAATAGAAAAGACAAACAGAAAGCACAAAGAGAACAAAATTACTACTAAATGTGTAGATGATATTACATACAAAGAGATAAAATAATTACTTAGAAACAGAAACTCGAGTTATTTGCACTTTCATAGAGCAAAATGGCACACCCAAGTAGAAATAAACCAGAAAGATCTGAAGTAGAAAAGGAGTTTAAATGTATAGAATCATCTCCATTAAAGTGATTAGTATTTATATAAGACTTTCAATTCATATATAATTTTAAGATTCAAGATCTCCAATGGCATTAAGATTTCAGAGATATTATTAATACACCCATTAAATGATTGAGATGTGAATAAAAACTATTGAAATTCCCCTGCCATATGCATCACTAAAATCTAAAAAATGAGCTCAGAAATATATATTCTAAAATCAAAAAAAAGGTAAAACACGTTCATAGTTTTAAATTTTCAAAATTTCAAATTTAATATCTGGTATTACTTCCTAAGAAGTTTAAGCTTTTAAGCAGTAATAACTAAAACATTTTTTTTCTGTGAAGAACCCATTTCTCATTGTATTGTATAACTTACCTATTTGCTACTTACTACATTCCATTTTTGAAATTCATCTATTAATATTACCAAAGCTACATTTTCTTTCTTTGACATATGGTCTATATTTTCTACTCTACTCACTGTAATGAGAGCCTTTGGGTACCATGTGAGTGTTTGTGTGCATGTGTGTGTGTGTGCGCACGTGCGAGTTTATAGTTATTCCCTGAGAAAGTAACTTTCATAATTATATGGAAGTCACAGATAAATCTAAATCCTAAATATGGTGGACATACTATTATTTTTAGACTGAAATACAAACAAATAAAAACAAGTATAATCTTAATCCTTTTAATGAAACCACTATCACTAAAATAATTTGAAAAATTTCCAGGTAGTCTCATTTATTTTTTTTTTACCTACTATCCTTGAATAAAATAATTGTTACCTAATTTTAATAAAAAATTTTAGTCTGAGTACTTGAAATGAGTAATCTGGCTTATTATATTTCAGTTTTTGGATTTCTTATCTAATAATTTTTTTTTAATTTAAACAAGTGTTATTTTCTTAAGAAATTTAGCTATCTTTCTAGACTTTAATATCTTAATCTGTTATGTTCTGGTGTCCCATATATAGAACACCTATAAATTTAAATTGAGCAACAAAGTTATCATTAGTGTATAGTGGTTGCTCAATTTAGGTTTTTTTTAAATTTATCTTTTAATTTTTTATAGACTGCATTTTGATTCATTGTACACAAATGGAAACATCATTTCATTTCTGTGGTTGTGCATGATGTACATTCATACCATTTGTGTAATCATACATGTACATAGGGTAATGATGTCTGTCTCATTCCACCATTTTTCATACCCCCTCCTTCTCATTTCCTTCTACATACTCTAAAGTTCCCCCATTCTTCTCTCACTCCCCACCCCCACCATTATATATCATTCTCCAATTATCAGGAGAAACATTCGGCCTTTGGTTTTTTGGGTTTGGCTTATTTCACTTAGCTTGATATTCTCCAATTCCATCCATTTATTTGCAAATGCCATAATATTATTATTCTTTACTCCTGAATAGTATTACATCATGTATATATACCAGAGTTTCTTTATCCATTCACCTGTTGAAGGGCATCTAGGTTGGTTCCACAATCTAGCTATTGTGAACTGAGCTGCTAAAAACATTGATATGGTTGTGTTACTGTAGTTTACTGATTTTAAGTCCTTTGGGTATAAACTGAGGAGTGGGATAACTGGATCAAGAGGTGGGTAATTCCAGGTTTTCTGAGGATTCTCCATACTGCTTTCCAGAGTGGCTGCACCAATTTGCAACTCCACCAGCAACATAAAAGTGTGCCTTTTTCCCCACATCACGTCAACAACTATTATTGTTTGTGTTCTTGATAATAGTCATTCTAATTGGAGTAAAATGAAATCTTAGAGTTGTTTTAATTTGCATTTCTCTAATTACTAGAGGTGTTGAACACTTTTTCATATATTTATTAATTGTCTGTGTGTCTTCTAAAAAGTGTCCAATCAATCTAACCAAAGAGGTAAAAGATCTCTACAATGAAAACTACAAAACATTGAAGAAAAAAATTAAGGAAGACCTTAGAAGATGGAAAGATCTCCCATGTTCTTGGATAGGCAGAATTAATATTGTCAAAATGGCCATACTACCAAAAGTGCTATACAGATTCAATGCAATTCCAATTAAAATCCCAATGATGTACCTTACAAAAATAGAGCAAGCAATCATGAAATTCATCTGGAAGAATAAGAAACCCAGAATAGCTAAAGCAATCCTTAGCAGGAAGAATGAAACAGGGGGTATTACAATACCAGAACTTCAACTGTACTACAAAGCAATAGTAACAAAAACAGCATGATATTGGCACCAAAATAGACAGGTAGATCAATGGTACAGAATAGAGGACACGGACACAAACCCAAATAAATACAATTTTCTCATACTAGGCAAAGGTGCCAAAAATATGCAATGGAGAAAATATAGCCTCTTCAACAAATGGTGCTGGGAAAACTGGAAATCCATATGCAACAGAATGAAACTAAACCCCTATCTCTCACCCTGCACAAAAATCAACTCACAATGGATCAAGGACCTTGAAATCAGACCAGAGACCCTGCATCTTATAGAAGAAAAATTAGGTCCAAAACTTCACCTTGTTGGCTTAGGATCAGACTTCCTTAACAGGACTCCCATAGCACAAGAAATAAAAGCAAGAATCAATAACTGGGATAGATTCAAACTAAATAGCTTTCTCTCAGCAAAGGAAACTATCAGCAATGCGAAGAGAGAGCCTACAGAGTGGGAGAATATCTTTGCCACTCATACTTCAGATAGAGCACTAATTTCCAGAATCTATAAAGAACTCAAAAAATTCTACACGAAGAATACAAATAACCCAATCAACAAATGGGCTAAGGATATGAACAGACACTTCACAGAAGAAGTTCTACAAGCAATCAACAAACATATGAAAAATGTTCACCATCTTTAGTAATAAGAGAAATACAAATCAAAACTACCCTAAGATTCCATCTCACCCCAATTAGAATGGCGATTATCAAGAATACAAGCAACAACAGGTGTTGGCGAGGATGTGGGGAGAAAGGTACACTCATACATTGCTGGTGGGGCTGCAAATTAGTGCAGCCACTCTGGAAAGCAGTGTGGAGATTCCTTAGAAAACTTGGAATGAACCTACCATTTGACCCAGCTATCCCACTCCTTGGCCTATACCCAAAGGTCTTAAAATCACAATACTACAGAGGTACAGCCACATCAATGTTCATAGCTACTCAATTCACAATAGCCATTCTGTGGAACCAACTTAGATGCCCTTCAATTGATGAATGGATAAAGAAACTGTGGTATATATATATACAATTGAATATTACTCAGCTATAAAGAATAATAAAATTATGGCATTTGCAGGCAAATGGATGAAATTGGAGAATATCATGTTAAGTGAGATAAGCCAATCTCAAAAATCCAAAGGACAAATGATCTCACTGATAAGCGGATGATGACATGTAATGGGGGGTGGGAGGGGGGCAAGAATGGAGGAAGGAAGGACTGTATAGAGGGAAAAGAGAGGTGGGAGGGGTGGGGGGAAGGAAAAAATAACGGAATGAATCAAACATCATTACTCTATGTAAATGTATGAATATGCAAATGGTATGCTGATACTCCATGTACAAACAGAAACAACACGTACCCCATTTGTTTGCAATAAAAATAAAATAAAATAAAATAAAAAGTGTCCAGTTCCTTGGCCCATTTATTCTTTTTTCTTTTCTTTTTTTTTTTTTTTTACCAACCAAATTTTTTATTTCTATACAAATCTGAGACTTTTGCTAAAGATAATTTTAGTTTGGAGAACACCAACTTGGTAAAGTGCTCTGCTAAGCTTTACATTTAACTAAGTGTAACTTTTTAAAGTACAATTTAGAATCCAGAAGATATGGTAACAATAATCACAGATCTGCATAGGTTAACAAAAATCAAAGAATAGCCTTAAATCTCTTACATTTAGGAAACAGTGTTAATTATCAGAAATTTACTTAGTCAAAGCAATCATATTAAGACACATCTTCAAATGACAGTGTGGCTCTTCTATGTCAGATACGTTAAATAAAAAAGAGCACTTACTGGTTATCTTGCTGGTAAACTTACATAAACTTTTCATTTTGTAAATTTTTACGTAACACTTAGACAAGGCTTTAGGCAGAACTCTCAGATGCATACATATACCTAGTTGCATATATTTAGGGTGTCAGCTATGTCATTATAACATAAATAACAGTTGTTTTTTTTAACCAGTTACAAAGTAATCACTTAAGGCTTTAAAACAGGTACAAACCCTAATTCCTTTAAGACTTAGTTTTCCCAAGTAATAAAACCTAACAAATACACAAAAATTATCTCAATAGTTAAGAACAGATCAATGTTTCAGATTTACTTCATATCATTACATTAAAGTTCAAATAACTTAACTGACTGCTAATTATAGCCAATTTATAAACAAACACAAACTTTTTGAGATTTACCTTCCACAAACCTTCTGTGACTTACTTAGACATTCACAACTTTGCATCCTAAGTTTTGTCCTCTTTTTTTTTTATTTTATTTTTTTTTATTTTTTATTTTTTTATTTATTTATTTTTTTACGTTTACATAGGGTAATGATGTTTATTTTTTTCCCTTCCCCCCCACCCCTCCCACCCTTTTCCCTTTATACAGTCCATCTTTCCTTCATTCTTACCGCTCTCCTTAGCCTAACTCTAAACCTAACCCTAAACCTAATGCTAACCCCTCCCACCCCCATTATATGTCCTCATCCGCTTATCAGCGAGATCATTCGTCCTTTAGTTTTTTGAGATTGGCTTATCTCACTTAGCATGATATTCTCCAATTTCGACCATTTGCCTACAAATGCCATAATTTTATCATTCTTCATTGCGGAGTAATATTCCATTGTATAAATATGCCACAGTTTCTTTATCCATTCATCAACTGAAGGGCATCTAGGTTGGTTCCACAATCTGGCTATGGTGAATTGAGCAGCAATGAACATTGATGTGGCTGTATCTCTGTAGTATGCTGATTTTAAGTCCTTTGGGTATAGGCCAAGGAGTGGGATAGCTGGGTCAAATGGTGTTTCCATTCCAAGCTTTCTGAGGAATCTCCACACTGCTTTCCAGAGTGGCTGCACTAATTTGCAACCCCACCTGCAATGTATGAGTGTTCCTTTTTCACCACATCCTCGCCAACACCTATTGTTGCTTGTATTCTTGATAATCGCCATTCTAATTGGGGTGAGATGAAATCTTAGGGTAGTTTTGATTTGCATTTCCCTAATTACTAGGGATGTTGAACATTTTTTCATATATCTGTTGATTACTTGTACATCTTCTTCTGTGAAGTGTCTGTTTTTCTAAGCTTTTAAATTATTTTTGAAATAAATATCAACAGTAAAAACTGCCTTGTCATATAACTCTTACCATTTGAAACTGAATTTTTGTGAACTAGAACAATTTTAAGATATTTAGAGATAATTAATTTTAAGACATTTAGAGATTTAGTTAATACTATAATCTTTTGAGATAAAAAGATAGAATTAAGAGTAAAATGATATCTCTCAAAACACTGCACCAGTATCATCAGTAGGATAATGTAACTGATTTAAATAATGGGATGTTTTTTTTCCTCTGAGGATTATATCAATAAACTTCCCAACAGACCCAGAGCAGGAGATAAAGGTTTATTTTTGTAAGGCCATCAATAGTTTATTCTTAAAATGCTAATGAATAAGATCATCTTTCTTACCTTGAAGTCAATTTCAGGATGCATAGACTAAATGAAAGATGGAGAAGAAATTCAAAATTACAACAGAGATTCCATGTATGGTCTAAGGATGTACTCTTATGTTTATTTTTTGTTGTAGTAAATCATATTAACTGCTTCAAATAATAAATAAAATACCATTTTTTAACATGTGAGAACTATGTTGGAATGGGAACATGATAGAATGTTATGTTCTTGAGCATAAATACAAAATTGAAGTTTAGACTGAGTCACTAAGATAAATGGATAATAGATTTAAAGCATATTTTATATGATATAAAGCACGCTCTATACAACATTTTATTAACTAATTTCATGAACCTGAACTCTCACCATATTAAATGTTTTAAATAGTTGAAAATTAAGAGAAGATATGAGTAAGAATTTCCTGGCAGAGTGTTTTCTGTGAGACTTGAATTTGGGGTAGGGGATATGTGTCCCAACACTTTAAGTGATAAATGAAATTTTGGCAGGATGTCCAAAAGAGCTTGATACATATTCCCAAGAGTTAGAACAGCTGATGTCTCATTTCAATGTGGAAAAGCTAACAGCAGAATTGAGCAAAGAAGAGTTGTTAATTCATAAGAGTTAACCTTTAATAGAGAATTTTTGAAAAGCAATTCTTTGACTTTTAGTATATACATGTAAGAGACACAAACTGCAGTCATTTAGAATCATCTGATAGGTAACCAGGAAGGCAATGAGAGTGAGGTAAGACAAAAGAAATAAGAAATAGATAAAAAAAAAAAGGAGACATAAAAAAAGGATGAAGAAAAAGGATTTTAATTCAGAAGTCCCATATACTTTTCTAGGGACATCACCCCCTAAAATTGTCTCTCTTCTGGGCCAATTATCCCCAAATATCTGGGAAATAAGTCAATATACCTATGCACTATTATTAATCCCAAAATCAATTAAGCAAAGAGAAATACAATATCTTGAGGAATCTATAGTTTAGGGGACTTTTGAGCACTATCTATTGGTCATGTAAAGAGAACACATCAACCTAATGATCCTGAAACTGACCATATCCATAATCACTGGACTGATATCAAACCACATAGCTCTCTGTACCCACCCCTCACCAAGTTTCCTTTAAAAGTAGAACTGGAAACCCCAAACCATGTCTCTCACTCTTAGTATGGTCTTCACTCTCCCTCAAATGTGTATTCTTTGCTTTATCCCCAAAGATCTCTCTCTTGAGATTGCCCTCATTCTTCCTTGAATGTGTTTCTCCTTTGTAAATAAACTTCTGTCTATGCCTTAACTGGTGCATGCTGAAATTCTTTTGGATTATGTATGCCAAGAACCCTACTGAGTGGAGTTCCCCCTTCTCTCCAGGAACTTCTTGGGCCCTTCTTTGGAGATATCATGTCTTCCAAAGAGGACTACTGGAGAGAAAGCCTGTGTGGAATAGGCCAATGAAAACAGGGAAAACTGCATGTCCAAGGAAAGTAAATCACCTGAGTCAAGAAAAGTATAATTGAAAGATACAGAAAATGAAAAGAATGACCTTTAAATATCTGCTGGTCCCAAAGAGCACATTACATTCACAGTTTCAAGAACTTTTTGGCAAGATTTTCTATTCCCTTTTTTATCTTCGCATTTTGAACCTGAGTAGGCAGATGATGGAAATTGGGTAGAAACACAGGCAAGACTAAAGCAACAACAATCAAGTATTTCTTTTTCTGAGCAATAGAGTCCAGTAAGAGATGAGATATATAATTATAATTAAGTAAAGTAATGTGTTGGTTGCTACATGGTTCTAGATAATTTTAATGGTAGAATTGAGTTTTTACATATTCTTGAAAGAAATCTTAATCTAAAGAAGGAAATATTCCCTTGTGAGTATATTTCAAAGGATAATTACAGAAAGCAATGTATAAAATGTTTTTGATTATATCATATGAATCCTACTTGTTTACCAGATACATATAAATTTATATTTCTGTGTGTATATTTCTATACAATATGAAAAATGTTAATGAGAGTTGGTAAATTGGAAGCATCAGCATGAATTTTTGGGGGGAGGACACTGGGATTTTACTTCAGAGGTACTAAACTACTGAACCTCATCCCCAGCTCTTTTTATTTTTTATTTTGAGACAGGGCCTCACTAAGTTGCTGTAACTGGGATGTGGGTGTGCACAACCACACGAAACCCCTCGGCATGAATTTATGACTTTAAAAGTATCTTACGTTTTCTATGTGACTAATAGACAATCTTTTTTTTCCACTAAATCATTATACCTAATGCACATAATTAGCTACCAGAAACTGTGTATCTCTTATGACAAAATTTGAATTTTTTCTATCAAAAGGAATCATGCTACCCTGGAGTCACTGACACTAGATCTTGAGGCTAGAAAAACACAATGTGCCTGAAACTTTCTTAAAGATTCTTAAAGCATTAATTTCTGGAATAATGTTGAACAAACAGGTTTGCAACTTCTTCTATCACCAAGAAACTGAGAATTTGTGCACATACAAATTTGTATTCTCTTCTTCTCTCTCTCTTTCATAGTTTCAAATCTACAAAAAGAACCACTAAATCATTCTGACATCATGACAACTTAAAGTTTAGTATACATAATGTCCATGTATTCTCTGTATTCTCAAATGTCAAACATCAATCAACACAAAATATTTAAAATTTCCACTAATATTTTCCACATCTTCTAACAAAGTAATTGAGAAATGGACTAGAAATCAAGATATACATATATATGGTTTATATTTTACATAATTTAAAATTTATCTACTAGTTTTAGAAAAGGTTGAATCAGGACATAAATAGTAGGGCATGTTGACTATCTAAAATTAGCTATACCAAATGTGGGTCTATTATTAAAATTCCAAGCTTCTTCTGCTTTCTTAAATATGCCAAGTCTCTTATAAATTTATGGGATTTGAAAAGGTTCTTTTCTATGCCTGGAATATTTTCCCAGCAGCATTTTTCAGTCGCTCATTTGTTTCTTCTAAGTATCTGCCCAAATGTTCTCTCCTTATGCAAATCTTCCTTTGAAGGACTATTTAAATTTTTTTCTAACCCTTTGCTCATCTTTATATTACTTATGTCATTTTTAAAATTGCATTGCATAGGTATTAATTTTTAAATTCTTGTTTATTTTCTTTTTTGCCTACTAGAATATAAGCTTCATGAGAGAAAGGATTTTATCTTACTCTTGTCTGTTTTAATTGTCTAAAATAGTTTGTTCTATAGGTACATCCTCAATAACTACTTGTTGAGAAAAGAAACAAATGAACTTTTTCAGAAAATCACATTTATTTCTAAAAAAATTTTTGAAGCTATTTAAAATTATATAATTGCATGTACATCTATGTAGATTATATAATTTTACAAAATGTGTAACTGTTTCACAAAAATCCAAATAAAGTTAATTATATTTAAATTTAGGAAGTGAAGTTCAGTCATGAATGTATGGCCAGCCTTAGATTTGGGTATACAGATGAAATTCATATCATTTTCCTGGTGATTAGAATTAGGTTAAAAAATCCACTAAAATATTGGTATGGACTTACATATATTTAGGCAATTCTTAGACTCATCTCTCAGCTTGGAAAGACCAATCAGTGAAACATGAAACAAATAAACTCTGGGAAACACATGAAGTATACACTGTGATTTTTTTGCATTTGAATTGGAAAGCTTAGAATTCTGGTGACACCCTTTTTGACATCCATTGTATCAGACTCTGAGACATCCAACAATGCAGAAATATATTTGTGAGTATACATAGAACTTTGGAGGTCACACTGAAATGTGTCACATGACATCACCAAACTGAAGTGAAACAGAACCTCAAGATTAAGGAAATTCCTCATCTGCATTTTATTATTTTGAACGTTCGTTTTTGATTAACCACTACAACTTTTGTAGATATTAGCTCACATAGTCCTAAAAAATATAAAAGTAACTTTTCTGTTATGAAAGTTACATTTGCTTTGCCTAAAGATTTTTCATCAGTTTAGTTCTTATAATTCTGAAGCCTTGAGTAAGAACACAAACACTTCTAAATACCTGCAAAAGTGTTGGTTTTTTTTTTTTTTTTTTTAATCAGATAGTTAATGTAACATACACAGTGTTCTGAGCATAACTGATTATGGAAAATTGTCTTCTTCTGATGAAGTAATCTGCATCTAGATTGTGTCACTGTGGTAAAAACAGCTTCCTCCAAATTTATTTTACAAGGAAGTTGGTAGTTTGAAATGATGTTACCTCCTTTAGAGAGAAAAACATCTTTTGAAAAACATTTTTTTTCTTTCAAAAAGGCCCTGCTGCTCCAAATTTCTTGAAATATGCTCTATTACCTTTTTAGAAAAATTTCCTCTTTCAATTGTTGATTGGAAGGAGATTTCAGTGTCATAAATACTCTGTAATAAAACGAACACAGAAGACTATAATCTAAATCAGTAATAAGCAAAATTTTTATTACAATATAAATTTTTATAGTTTTGGAAGAAAACAAGTTATTAAAAAATTAACATACTTATTGATTCTAGTGAAAAATATAAACTTTCCATGTAGTAAATATTTACTTTCTTTACAAGTATTACCATTTATTAAGCTTGAAATCATCTGGCAACTTAGGCACCCAAAGCGCTTTTAATATGACCAGGGATGCATGACCACATAGGGGCTGAATTTATCCTCCTCAGAAAAACTTGTCTGGCATTCTCCCCACTCATTCCTTTATAATGAACAATCTAAGTCACTCTGAGAGTTGCAACCAAGTGAACAATGGATCCAGAAGCAATTGTTAGACCTTATTTTTTAAATCATTTTGCAACTCAAACAGAAGGCAGTGTGATATAGTGAAGTGTCTTGTTTTGAAGATAGGCAAATTTAGATTTAAATAATGACTGTCTCCCACTGACTTTGGGATTTTAGGATTTATTTACCTTTTGGGTCTTGTTTGTTTGTTTTTTCATGATAGACATCCAATGAAAAGTGGTCATTATTATCCATACCCCAGTAAAGATATAGAATGGTTAGAAGACTGGTAAGTGATTTCTTCTGTACAAAGAAATAAAAAATATAAAGAATTATTAACATAAAGTTAATAACAGCACAGATATAAAAGAGAGTTAGATAAGGCAACTATAAAATTTTTAGAGTAGAATATGACATTCCAAAGAGTATCATAAATATAATTAAGGTTTTCTAGATTATTGAACATTTCACCTGAATCTGCAACAAATTTAATATTGAATGACATTATCCTGAGTACTAACTATGAGGCATGCACTTGGCATGGGCTTCAAATATGATCCCTGTCCTCAGTGTAAGTTAGTACAGGTAAATCAGTAATTATATTATGTGCAAAAAGTCTTAGATGTCAAATATGATGCTAAGTGGATAGAGAAGGAAGGTTACATTAACACCGTGTGTATTAGGGATTGGTGGGCAGTGAACATGTGTAATACCAGCAAAAACTGAAGACCAGTGAGTGAGGAATGAATGGTGATGGAGAAGCTTGAGAATGAAGTGAAAAATTTCCCTTATATAATTTTCTTTCATATCACTTCACAATTTATAATTGTGTCAGTATACAATTGTGTATTTAATGCCAGTGTTTCCCGCTTCCAAGTATATTCCATTAGCTCTTGTCTCTTTTGTCCACTAAAACATTTTATGCCCTTCCTTAATGATATAATTTCAGTCTGGAATGTCCTGTAAAGTCTCACGTGTTGAAGGTTTTGTTCCCAATGTGGCAATATTCAAAGGCAGGGCTTTTTAGGAAATGATGGGATCATGAAGGCTATAACTTCACAAATGAATTAATCCATTTGATAGAAAAATAATTTGAATGAATTTTTGACAAGTGCTAGAAACTGTAGGAGGAGGTGGGACCTAGTTACAGGAATTAAGTTACTGGGGTCATGCTCCTAGAGGACCATAGGCCTAGAGGAGGGACCTAGTTAAAGGAATTAGGTTATTGGGGTCATGCTTCTTAGACTGACCGCTTTCTCTTCTACTCTTTCTTTCTGCTTTCTAGATGCTATGAGTCTGAGAGGCTTTCCTCTGCCACACCCTCCTGCCATGATGTTCTGCCTCACCTCAGACCCAAAGCAACGGAACCAGTTAACCATAGACTGAAACCTCTGGATTGAAACCTCTGAAATTGTATCCAAAATAAATCTTTCCTCCTCTAAATTGATTTATTCAATTATCACAGCGATAAAAAGCTGCATAACACTTAATTCACCAAACTACCACTAATTGAGTATCATTGCTTCATCCAGGATCACACTGAACAAGCACTCCAGCAGGTTAAGGAAAGAGTTTTTCATTCCTATAATGTGTGCTTGTAGTTAACTATTCTGCAATGGGTCACCAGAAAGGCACTGATATTTAACATCCTGGTCCCACTCTGAGTTTTATAACCCACATTTTCGCCAAACTTAATTATCATAAATATTTAAATTTCAACCTTTTAAGTAGTTTGCTATCTGGTAATATTCTTGACCACTGTCCATACATAAAGTAGAATTTAACCTCAGATTGTCTCTTTTTTTTTCATGTAAAGTGACTATGTGATATACTGATTGATATCTGCTCACTGTGCAAATTTATCTTTTCCACAGGATTTCAGAGTCACTACTGCCTCTGGACCTAACTCCTGAAAACTCCAATTTTGAGTCGTATGTTAGCATGTTATGAAAAACAATTTACAATAATGTTTTCCCGTTCGTGGTCATCTCATGCAAAGAACTCCCTGTACACTTGTGTACAGAAGGAGGAATGATAGTATAGCACAAGTAGGCTGAAAAGATTTTCAATTACTTGCTGATAGAACTTTCTTATGTCTACAGAACACTGAAAACCCTATCACTTGAAGATATCACTTTTAATTGACGATCATGTTTGTGACTAACCTAAAGTACTTGGCGGATCCATCTGCATTCATGTTATGACAAGAAATCCCACTTACATTGTCATTTGGTATACGCTATAATTCAAGTTACAACGGATTGGAAGTTTTTTTTCATAGCAAAAAATTAGAAAACATGGAAGCAAAGCCATATACTTTTGTCTTCAACCCTCATGATCATTTAACC
Source organism: Sciurus carolinensis (assembly GCF_902686445.1). NCBI lineage: Eukaryota > Metazoa > Chordata > Mammalia > Rodentia > Sciuridae > Sciurus > Sciurus carolinensis. The sequence continues at coordinate 56,557,826 of NC_062217.1, read as the reverse complement.
CCTGCCAAGGATTTCTGCCAGTCAAAACATTTTAATTGCCATTCCAGACTCTGGTGTCTATCAGGGATCCACAGACTCCTCATTTCAGGAATTAAAGCACTGATTCTGGGCCTATGCCACTCTAGATTCTCCCTTGGAATCAGGAAATTCATTTATTTCAACTGCAGTAACATCCATATTATCATCATTATAGCATTTATCAAATATGTTAATGCTCTTATTAATTCACTTATTATTATTGTTGTGTCATGAATCATATTTATATACTTACAGAATATATAGCTGCTCCAGCATTTCTAATTTTCTTATAAGTTGGGTTCCAGGTTCTGATTTAACAATGCTCAAGTCTAAGTAGTTTGCAGCATTTCTAGTAGCTTCTTGGTCTATGATTATTTCTAGATTTAAAGCTAATTACACTGAATGATAATGATGTAGCACAATGTCTTTAGTGAATTTAAATTGTTGAATTAAAATCCACTAAACATGCCTGTATTGAAAACTTATTCTGAATTAAACCTGTGTTCTCCCTCATATCCTTTCTCCTGCAATCTTCCTTATTTCACTTAAATTTAAATGATAGTTTCTTGTACTAAAAACAACAGTATCCTCCTTTCTTTTCATCTAAACTTCCATTTCATGACCAAGTTATACCTCCAAAACTTATCTTAAGTCCAACTATCTCTCTTCCATATATTGCTTTCTGGAATGGTGTGTTTGGAAGAGAAGTAGGAGATCTTGTACGAATGATAAATCAGGTGGTGTTCTTTTATTGCTGGTAGCATTCCAGTGATGTCTAATACTGTGGAATAAACTCCAAATCTTTACCATAACCTACCAGCCTATTATTATCTGGTATCTGGTATAGGTATCTGCCTATGTCTTCAGCCTCATTTGTAATATATTTTCCTTCTTGTGGTCTCATTTAGTGACTTTTTTATTATTTCAAAAACCTCCTAAGCCGACATGTTGAAGCTCTGGACCTACTTTTTCTTCTATAAGATGCAAGGTCTCTGGTCTGATTCCGAGGTCCTTAATCCATTTTGAGTTTAGTTTTGTGCATGGTGAGAGATATGGGTTTAGTTTCATTCTGTTGCATATGGATTTCCAATTCTCCCAGCACCATTTGTTGAAGAGGCTATCTTTTCTCCATTTCATATTTTTGGCTCCTTTGTCTAGTATGAGAAAATTGTATTTATTTGGGTTTGTGTCCATGTCCTCTATTCTGTACCATTGATCCACCTTTCTATTTTGGTACCAATACCATGCCGTTTTTGTTACTATTGCTTTGTAGTAGAGTTGAAGATCTGGTATTGCGATACCCCTGCTTCACTCTTCCTGCCAAGGATTGCTTTAGCTATTCTGGGTTTTTTATTCTTCCAGATGATGACACATAAGGGGGTGTGGGAGGGGTTAGTGTTAGGGTTAGAGTTAGGGTTAGGGAGGGGGGCAAGAATGGAGGAAGGAAGGACTGTATAGAGGGAAAAGAGGGGAGGGAGAGGAGGGGGGAGGGGAAAAATAACAGAATGAATCAAACAACATTACCCTATGTAAATTTATGATTACACAAATGGTATGCCTTTACGCCATGTACAAAGAAACAACATGTATCCCATTTGTTTACAATAATAAAAAAAAAAACCTCCTGAACTTCTCTCCCCCTACAACAATGTTTGAAAAACTACTATATCCATTTCCCCATCCCTATACTTTTTCACATCATTCTGTGCTCTGCTTACTTCTCACTTTTCAGGAAGGTCTTCTCTGATTGCCTGTCTAAAATATCACAGCATTTCTTCAGGTTCTTACATATTATCCACTTTATTTTTCTTAATATTTACAGCATAAAATCATATTCATTTACTTACTAGTTTAACTTATTTTCCTGCAGTAGGTGGTAATATAATGAGGGAAGCAATTAAAACATAAGTTAATTAATGGTTACATAATCAATATGTGATAGTTAAGGAAAAACATGAAAATTCTCTGAAGGAAGGCAAAAGAATTTATAATGGAGATGATGGAACACAAAATATCACCCAAAGAAAATCGGTGATATTACAATCGGTAAGTTATAAGGAGAGAGAGAGAGAGAGAGAGAGAGAGAGAGAGAGAGAGAGAGAGAACAGAGAAAGATAGCTTGCATTTTCAGCCTCTTTTTACAGAAAGATAGTGATAGCACTATTCTAGGAACAACATATATTATAAACAGATTACCACTTTTCCTGTGTGATATGAAATGGAAAATTTGATGTTGAAGAAAGATAAAATAGTTTATTGGAGGAGAATGAGATTATCTCCAAACTTTGGAATTTCAATGAACTTCTGGAAATTAATCATGAAAAAATACCAAGAAAGTATTTAAAGCCTCTCATGTATGTAAACATATTAATAACAGGATGCTCAACAGCATTATATCGAAAATCACATTTTCAGTACAGTGATAGATAGAATAAGAGAGCAAATTTCAAAGAAAAAAAAATTCAGTAGTATGCATTCGTCCTAGTTCACAAATAAGAAATAATTTGGGGAATTAGGAGACATAATTTGGCCCCTGGATAATGTTCACTGCTATGTGAGGTAGGAATAATTCAGTAGACTTTTCATAAAGTAGATGCAATATCTCTTGAGAGTAACTGCTCCTCTATTCTTTCATTCCATGGTCATCAAGTAACCTTTTGATTAATAATTAATTTTCTTATATAGTTCAAATACCAGGAGGTGAGCTGCCCTAGCTAGAAAATGTGATCACTAGAGTAAATTAATATATTGAAAATCTGATTTATTTATCAGTCTCTTGTGAGTTTTGTTAGCATCAAACCAATTTGGACTTGAGAGCACAAAAAATTCAGTTTCTGAACATTCAAGACAGGATAAATATTTTATCTTGGTTATTATGAGTTTTTTTATTCAGTTAGCCTAACCAATACCTAACTATATATTTTTATTTTGATTTCAAAAAATTGTCTGATTTCCCACATTTTTTGAATAATGTAGTAATTGAGGATACTAATAGTTTCTCAGAACAACTGTTAGTAATTTTTGGCACAGAATGGAGCTAAGATTATGGGGCTATGATGATAATTTAAAAATAAGTGTCCCATATAATCCAGGAACTTATCAATATCCAAGTAAATCTAATTTCATACTATTTAACATTAAACTATAAAAATTTTTACTGTATGCCTTTACTTAGTTTTTCTCTGCAAAATAAGTGAGAAGATATTAAGTGAAATAAGTGAGATATCAATAAAAATTTTTTTAACTTTTTCTTATGAACTTTTTTTTCACAGACAGTTCTTGTGAACAGTGGGTTAGGAATTTTGTGTTTTTTTTGATTCTGCTTAAGTATTATGATGTAAATGTTTATACTTAAGATATCATTTATATTTTAAATTTATACTTATGATCTCTTTTATGCTTTAAGATCCTTTAAATTTATATTATATATATATACACATATATATATATATATATATTTGCAAACTACATAGAAATTGCCAAAATATCTACCATATAATGTGTAAAAGATTAACTTAGTATTGATTGAATGAAAGCTCTGTGTGTCGAGTTTATTTGTTTAAAGTAACAGGCACTAACCTTTGTTAACTTTGGCAAAATTGGAAGGAAGAAAGTAGTTCAATGATTCAAAAGAAAAGACTACAAAATAAGTAAGAAATAAGTGGAATTAGGGCAATCTTCCAAATTTATGTGACAGCATATTTGAAAATAGAGAATTATTAGATAACTTTTCATTACCACTAGTAACACTCTAGAATATTTTACTTTTCTAACTTAATCTTATTTTTAACAATTTGGTTCCTTTTTAATAATGTCTAAATTTTAAATCCATGTGTACTTTGAATAAGCAATTATAAAAATATCATCTTAAACATGTACTCTCTATGATCCCTAATAGAGGTGTTTGTGAATTTAACTATTTTATATAAAAAAGTGAAATAAATGAGGAGTAAATTACTATGCAAAAGAAAACAGTAATGCAACTGTGATAAATTTAGGTTGCAGATATTAGCAATCCATAGTTTAAAAGGAACCATTTATTAGCATGCAAAAGAAAGATAGTTGATGAGGAAATAAAAATCAATAACTTTCCACTTTCCAAATGTGTTGTAGTGAGATAAATGATCAAGAGTAACACCTCAATTATCAGTATTTTTCTGAAGTATAAACAAAGTCACGTGAATAGAACAGCAATGATTACATATGATGTGTCAAAATGCATTCTACTGTCATGTATAACTACTTAGAACAAATTAAAAAAATAAAAATTATACATATAATGGATCATTATAAAAAACTAAATAGCAAATAGATCTAAGAATTTCCAAAACATAGTACAATAAATATCACTTTAAATGGTAGGTATTTAATATATAAAATCTGAAAATTGTTATTGTAATCAAAAACAATTCTGCATATTTCAATATTTCTATAGCAATGATTTTAATTAAAAATTAAATGCAACAACATTAGGGTTAATGCCTGATCCTAAAATGCATAAAAATATATATGTGTGTGTGTGTGTGTGTGTGTGTGTGTGTATAAATATATATATATATATACACACCAGGGAAGATATTCAGCATATGGTTTATTGGTATCATTTCTGGGTCTTTTTCTGTTTGGTTTCTTATTTTTCTCATTATGGATCACATTTTTATTCTTTCCTTGCCTAATACTTTTTCATTGAATGCCAGACATATTGAATTTTTGCCTATTGAGCATTGGATATTTTTACAAACTATACATATTCTTGAGTTTTGTCTTGCCACACAATTAGGTTACTTGAAAATAGTTTGATCTAAAGGCAGAGCCAAAGCAGTATTTAATCTTGTATTGACATTTTTTTACTACTAATCCCATACTTCTTCAGTACTCTAGCCAATGTCCTATGATTATTATTATCATTTCTATTAAAGGAGTTATAAATTATTCATGTTCAAGAAATTCAGTCCAGTAGGAAAGTAATTGGTGTCAGGAGTAGGGTTGAAACTCTATAATCTTATTGTGCTTTATGTCAGAAAGCTTAGTACCTAGGCTATCTAAGAGATTATAGAGTATAGGCTTTCCAAATATTACTGTACATAAAAATCACCAGGGCTGATTCCCAGGCTTCAGAGTTTCTGATTTAATACATCTAGGGTTAGCTGCAAGGACACAATTTTTTTAAATTGCTCTCCATATGATGGTGAGGCAGTAGTCTATAAATTACTCTGTGAGGAGATCTGGTCTAAAATTTGAGAAAAAAAGTACATGGGGATTTAAACTGGAATTTATTATCATTCTAGAGAAACAAATGGAAAGACAACTAACCCAAATTCAGGGATAAGGAAAACTTTCAGTAGGAGTTAATTTAAAGAATGTTTAAGAAATGATAAGTCAAAAATGTTCAGTCTCTTTATGGGGAAAAGTGTAATGATGGGAAGGACTAGAAAAGAATATATGACATATTTAGGTAACAATTGGGTTGTTAAATAAGAACGAATTCACAAGTTTTTTTTTTTTTTTTTACAAAATAAATACTAGGCAAAGAGATTATAAACAGAGATATAAAAGCATTAAAAATAAATCAATATTTTGTTAAAGCCATTCAATAAGGTATGAATTTACCCTTAATTTTAATTATGACCATATCCAATAGTAGATATTTTGATATGTACTTGTTCTCTTCTTCATATAATCAACACTTATTTGAAAATTTTATATGTATGGTATAATTAATTATATTTCTAATAGTCTAAGGCCAAACTGATTTACTTTTCTACCTAGTCACTGAGCATAGGTACCATATAACTTCAGATTCTACAGTAGTCCTCAAAATATTTTACAATACTTGAGACCGTTATCTATATGACTTTGATTTTCCTATATACAATTAGAATTTATCAATTCTTTGTTGTATGCTATAGCCATGATACACAAATAAAAAATGCTGATACCCATACATCAGACAATGTCATCTTTTATTCCTTACCCTTATAAAAGACATGGTCTTCTTCATCCCTCTTAATTACAAAAAAAGCTGTATTTCTATGTAAAAACTGAAATTTTGGAAAGAATCAGACGTGATCAAAAATACTTTTAGCTTTATAGTCAATGACTATATTAGCTTTATCTATACCTTGGGATGATTAACATTTGAAATACATTAATAGAATTGACATGACAAAAAACTTTTCTGGCCATATCTAATATTCTTTTCATAAAATTATAATATCTGTAATGGAGGTTGTGACAATTAACTGGAGTGATACTAAAATAAAATTTCATTGTTACAATGAATGGTGTTCTCGAAAAGTGATTATAACTCACTGTCTTTGTATTCGTAGTTTTCACAGTCCCACCATCAGATCAAGAGTATTAAAAATAAACTATTAGTAAGGGCTACTCCAGTAAGCAGCATACCCCCCAATGTTTCAAGTGAAGGGACTACTAGCAGACTTCTGTGTTCTGGTTGAGTATGTTGGCAACATACAGAGAAAAGCAACCATAGGAAACTACTTCAACACCCAAGTCTGTCCTTAAGGGAACAAAACAGTGTTCCAGGAATCTACTGAGAAGTACACTTGGAAATGCTGCACCGACAAACAGAAGTGTGGGTGACCGTCTGAGACCTCGTCGCCAAACTGGGAACCAGAGAGATGGCCAAGACTGACCCTAAGACAGTGCGGGACCTCACCTCGGTGGTTCAGATGCTTCTGCAGCACATGCAAGATAAATTTCAGACGGTGTCCGACCAGATCATTGGAAGAATTGATGATATGAGTAGTCGCACTGATGATCCTGAGAAAAACATGGCCGACCTCATGACACAGGCTGGGGTGGAAGAACTGGAAGGAGAAAACAAGATACCTGCCACTCAAAAGAGTTGAAGGTTACTAATTACCCTGAAATCTGGAACATCATTTTCCCAAGCCAAGAGAAGACTGAATGGTATTTTGCAACTAACTACTAAGTGTAGACAGGTTTTGTATTATAGTGCATTCTTATCACATACTATATAGTGAGTTTTTAGAGTGATTTTTCTCCCCAGTTTCTTAAACATGGTATCTTCACATCTTGGAATTTGGTCAGTTGTGCTCTTAATTATTAAACACTAAAATTTCGGTTATTCCTACAAAAAATTGTCAAAAATTTTAGGGCATTTTTGTGAAGTCATTTTTTCCTGCCATTCTTTTGTAGTAGTTGCTGTTTGATAAAAGTTGCTGTATAATTTTTTATTAGATAAGTAGTAAATCCTTCGATTATTGTTGGACTTGGTGAAGTAAAACATTTGTAGAGTTCAGATTCTTTCATTTTTAGCACAAAATGACTGCTGTGCTAACACTAAATAATATGTTGGCAATACCTTTCCAAATGGCTAAAAGTTGTTTATTCAGAAATGTCTGTCACTACTTTATTGCCAAAACTCAAAACTGAACTGCAACTTATGACTAGTCCATGAGATCAGATGCTAAAGTCAGTGAAAAGTAACCACTGCCACTGTACTGCATTAGCATTTTTAAATACAGGGAATACCGAATAGCCTGCTGTAATGAGGTATTTGTTTGTTAGAGTTTTGCATGAGATTCTATTACTTCAGTAGGCCTCTAGTTGTTCATCTACAATGGTTACCACAGAAAAAAAAAAGGGCAGGATTTTAAACTCAATTTTTCCATCCTTTCTTTGCTCTACTGATTGAAGAAAAGAAAAAGGAGAAGTGCTGAGACTGTGCCAGTCACTTGGCTAGAAAATGATGAGTGACTGGTAGTAGGTTCAGGTTTTTGAACTATTTCTTACCCAAATCCTTGCAGAGTAATAATTTTTGTTACTGATTATAAAAGACAGAGTTAATAATATTTGCCATTCAAAAATGCCGTGACAAAAGTGCTGAGCCTAGAGTCCCATATTGATGACCTGGCAGGCAATCCCTGTGATTGTCAACACAGAGAAATTTCCTACAACCAAAACTTGAATGCCTGGAAATGCGGAGAAATGCATTGGTTGTCCTAAAGGGAAATCCCTATGAAAACAGCAGGGTTTAAGTTTCCCATGTCACCAGTCTCATTTGTATTGCAAATATGTAATACTAAGAAATATTTTGTCTTGTTTATAGATTATATGGGGCACACAGTCAGATTCTGTAATGAAATCACCAGGATATTAGCGAACTGCAGCAGCTCTGAGGTGGGTCCAGCAGCATGTTCGGACCGGGCCAGCTGCAGTCTGCGTGCAGGGTGTGTTAAGGGTTTCTGAGGGCAGTAGAAATGGCAGGCTGCTGGCAGTTGGAGGATGGCAGGGACTTGGGGAGGAGTTGACTTTCTTAAAGTAACATGTTTCAGAGGCCAAAAATAAAGGTGCCTGAAATTCAGAAGAAAGAAAGAAAGAAAGAGAGAGAGAGGGAGGGAGGGAGGGAGGGAGGGAGGAAGGAAGGAAGGAAGGAAGGAAGGAAGGAAGGAAGGAAGGAAGGAAGGAAGGAAGAAGGAAGAGAGAGAGAGAAAGTAAGAAAGGTTGCAGTACCACAAGGAAGCTACTACTTCCTAACACATAGTGATAAAACATGGAGCTAATAGGAGAGAAACGACTAGCTCTACTCTCCCACTATGCTCTGAGCTGCTGTCAGTAACTTATACTATCTAAGCAATACGAAGCCATGGGGCAGTGTAGCCCAATGACAGTTCACAAGGCTTAGTCTCCAGGACCTCCATCAAGGTGAGGAGAGGAGAATAATATAAGACAATCAAAAAATAAGCAGCCTGGCATATTTTATTGTTATATGCGAATTGTATAAAGTAGTGTTAAACTTCTAAAAAGAGTTGACAATTTTTATACACCACTCTCCATAAAACCAGTATAACTTGCAATTAATACTTTGTGATGCTTTGGTTAGTACAAGCCTCAACCCAAACTGTAAAGCACCTCACTGTTATACAAATGTTTTCATGTACCATGGCCCTACATTTCTATGACTATATAAATACTTTTACTGATGTGAATTTTTTTCCTTTTATTGTCTTGTTTTACAATGTCTGATATTGTTTAAAACTAATGAGTTCTCATTTAACAGGTGATAAAAAATGAAAGATTCACTTACCAACATTAAAAAAATTGACAAAAGTTTTCGATTGTTATTTTAGATCATTATTTCTATATCTGGTCTTTCTTTTTTTTTTTCTTTTACCCTGAATGTAGTAATAATCATTATGACCCAGAAATGTATCATATTTTATGGTCATATTTTCCTAAATTTTAACCTGTGGAAGTTAATATTTTACATAGGTTTATACAGGCTAGAGAAATAACTGGCAGTACATTTATGGAAGCTGCATTAGCCACAGGTAGATAAAGAACCCCACCAAATGGTATATCTTTTCTGCACTGAATCACACCAACTGTATTCTTACAGTATGTTTTAAACATTTTAGTGTAATGTACCAAGTAGTTTGAATATAATTGAATGTTAGAAAAGGCAAAGAGAAAAAAAGTCAACATTAAAAAGCTAAAAATACAGTATGCTTCCTGTAGGGGAGAAAATAAACTTTAGACATTTAATAAATTAGGCTTTTATCCCTAAAAATTATATAAAAGAGGCACTTAGAAAATTGACTAAGAAGCATACTGTACATGTCTATAGAGTAAAAATAGCAACAATTTTAATATTCAGAATTTTATTAGTAGTATTAGTTTTGAAACAAGTCATTTATTCAAACATGATTCAGCTATTCAAGGATCTTTGCCTTTATATATAAATTTTTTAATGAGCTTTTGAAATTCTTCACAAAATTCTGTTGGAATTTTAATGAAGTTATACTAAGATAATAAATTTAAAAACTGACATAATAGTAACATGAATTTTAGTGAGTCAACAATATCTATTTCTCCATTTATTTAAGATTTTAATTTCTTTTAGCAGTGTTTAGGCTATTTATTATGTGATTACTGAGGTTTAGTTTAAATCTATTAATCTTCTATTATCTTGTATCTCTCCTGTTTTTTGTTCTCCTTTGTATCCCTTTCCTCTGCTTTTTTTTTTTTTTTTTTTTGATTGAATAATGTTCATAATTGCCTTTCATCTTCCAGAAGCTCATTAGCTATAACTTGTGGGAAGCCATCCATGTTTAGCAGAATCATGGTTAGCTGTACCATGGGATACAGAGGTCTGACTCCCAGAAACTGGCAGTCATGAAAGACTGTTTCAGATAGCCTGGGGTAGGTGACTTTGTACAGAAGTGGCTCACCACCTGAGGAAATGCTAATTCTCTGAGCAAATGGCTTCATCCCACTCCATCCTGTTCCTCACAGAAGAAGTTCCTCCCCGTTCTCCTTTACCTGTTCCACTATAAATAAAGGAAAGGTGGGCTTCTCCATCTTTTTGGAGGCCAGACTTGGCATGGCTCAATCTGTCACAACCCTTCCCATTTATTTGACTCCTGTATTTATTTAATTAACTAAGATTTTCAGTGATTAATAATAGCCAGCACCGTCCTCTGACAAAAACCCTTTCCCTCATCCACGTTGGACGTGGCAGGAAGTCCCTTTCTACAAAAACTCTGTATTATTGTTTTAGTATTTGCTTTATTGTTCATAATATACATCTTTAATTGATCAGTTTTCCTTTGAAGTGTGATATTAAACCATATCCCCATATATATGAAACTTCAAGATTTTACTTCAATTCCTCTCCTCCAAGATTTTATTTTTTTACCATATAATAAATATTTAATTACGAGAGCTTTAATCTCTAACTTGAAATGCTTAATTGACACTTGAAATAGAATACAATCAACAAGATATATTTTAATGATCATCAAATAGATTCTACTGCTAATAATAGCAGTATTATTATAGTTTTTAGCTAATTGCCTTTTAAGGGTATTAACATTGAGAAAAAAATTTATATATTTGACTATGTAGTTACTATTTCCAATAATTTCCCTTACTTTATGTAGATCTGAATATACATCTGGTACCATTTTTCCAAAGTTTCTCCCATGGTTTCCAATTCCTGCTATCCATATCCCCAGGTATTCATTTCCTTCCTTGTGCTTCACCTCTGTGGGATTCTGAGCCAATAGTATCTTGCAGATAATTTCATAGATTGCTCACCTTAGGAAATTTTTGAATTTATCTTATTTTAATTTGCTATGTTTGAGTATTACTTTTATGCTAGGACATATATTTAATAAAGACCAAAACATATTTTGGTCACTAGGAGTGGAGTGCTGTGATATCAAAGTGACTTTGGAAGTGGGCAGTAGGTAAAAGTAAGGATCTTAAGTGTCTTGAGCAGAAAGAGAGAAACATTATTGAAAACCATGGGGAATCTTGTGATATGGGCAGAAAATTAAGCAACACTGTAACCTGCAGTTATGTAGAAATTTAAAAAAAATTCCTGATAATTTAAACTGACTGCAGAAAGTTATGAAAATTTCTGAATAGAAGAGTGAAAAAGTTGCCTAATTTCTTCCTAATTCTTATAGTACAACTTGAGTAACCAGAAACTAATGGGATAACTTTTTATAAAATAGCAAATATTTTATGGTTTTGAAAATCCTCTGCCTGTCTAGGTGCCAAATGGTATAAAAGTAATAAAGAATTTCTCTTCAAATCCAAGACACTGCAATGAGGGAATGATGATACCAAAACAGTGGCTATAAAAACTATTGTTTGAATCTCAGAAAGTTGAACATTGGTGCTTTGGAGGTATATAAAATTAGAAAAAGACTACCCAAAAATATTAAGAAAATGTTTCACATAACCTGTCAATCAAACACAGCTCTTAGGCAGAACAGAACATTTTACTCCAGCAGAGGTCTATCCAAACTTAAGAACATCTTCCCTTGGAAAGAGTTTTTCTTATTGTGACTTGAATGAACCCCAAAAAGTTTCACAAAAGACTCACAAAGATTTTAAACTATTTGTAAGATGAAGAAACATTGCCAACTTGTAATGAAAGGGTCAGAGACCAAGCAATATGTAAAGATCTTTGCACACCTCATCCCACTCTCATTTTGGGAAAGCAGCTGAGAACACTGGTCTGTTGCAAACATATGCTACCTTTTGTAAAAGGAACATGACTGGGGAAGTAGAAATGAGGGTCCAGATGGCAGAGTTGAAAGTCAGAGAGAATTTTCTCAAACTTTGAAAACTAATCAAGAAACTTGAAATATTTTCCCCCTTTCAAATGTGATACTATATAGAATCCCTATGCATATTTCATGATTATATTTGAGTAAGGTTGAATAACTTGTTAAATTTTATAGGTTATGAGAGACAATAATAGTTGAGAAGTCTTGCTAATGGGACTCAATCGAAGGAGCATAATCTATAGTTAGAACTCATTTAGATTACAAAGTTTTGTATTTTGAGGTAAAATTTAACTGAATGAGATTTTATTGGCTTTGAGAAAATGTGAAAATATTTTGTAGCTAGGAGGTGCATTTATCTGTGGAGGCTGAAGGTCAGATGACAGTAGCTAACTTTGAGACTGACCCCAATGATTCTCATATCCTGTTGTCATACCTTTGTGTAGTATCTTACCCCACTGTACCAGGGTTTGTCTGTGAGACTGTTAACATATAGCATGTGATGATTACAAGAGAGGTTATAAAAGATTGTCAGTTACACAATGAGTTCTCCTTTTTCTGCTTTTCTCTGCTTTTATCTCTCTTATTTTTTATTTCTGTCTAATCATTCTTCCTGTAGGAAGTCAGTTGTCACATCATGAGGACAACCACTTAGATACTTCATCTTGAAGAAACACTTATGACAAGGAATGGGAGTCAATAGCAAACAGCCTGCAGGAGTCAAGATCTGTAAGTAATTTCATGACACAGTAGCAATTTCTCAAGCCCCAAATGAATATGGAAATAACCAAAACTTCAGTTGCCAATGTAACTGAACATTTGTGAGATTCTGTCTCACAACCACCTTACTAACCTGTATCCCTGGACTCCTGAATCTCACAGAGATTATAAGATAATAAATGCATATTGTTTTAAGCAGTTGTGTTTGGGGAAAATATGTTACGCATGAACAGGAATGTAATGCACCTTCGAACTGAAGAATTTTCTCTAATAATTTTTGTAGTTTCACATGTACTGGTAATGAACATTTTGTATTTATGAAAAATCTTATTTTATTATCATTTTGGAAGATACTGATAGGTATCAATTTCTCAGCATACATTATTTTTCCTTTCATTGTTTTAAAGATGATGGTCTATCTTTTATCTTCTGCATTGTTTTTAATACGAAGTGTGCAGGCATTATTTTCTTTGTTCCTATGTATATAATGTGCTTTTATTTTTCCCTTCTGGCTACTTTAATGTTTACTTTTAAATGCCAAATTTGAACAACTTGATTATTGTAGTAGACGCCTTCTGAGATGACATCAAAAATTTTCATCACTTGGTAAGTGATTGTGTAATATCCTGCCTTAAAAGTGCAGAAGAGGTTGTAACTTGTTTCTAACCAAAAAAAGAAAAGAAAAACACAGTAGAATGGGTTATCATTATAAGGTCCATAGTTCAACATCTGTGCAACCATTTTAAGTCCTCATTGCCATTTTATAACAAGTTTAATTTTCCTACCAGAGAAAGGTAAAGAAACAGGAGGTCAGCAGGTAGCTCCCCTATCCAAGTTTTGTTTTCCTGCCTTAGAGACATTTACAAAAAAATGAAAAGTTAGCAGATAACACACCGTCCGCCTCATCACCCATTAACTAACTTAGCTGAAATATCCCTTTGTTCCCCTACAGGCTTACCACAAAACTTCACATGTACATTGCATACTAGAAATAGCTAAACGCAAGGCTTTACACAAGCAATTCCTAATAGTCCACTCAAGACTCTACTAGGAAAAGTCCACCACGGGTTTCACACAGACAGCTCATGCAAGACTACACAAAATAGCCCTATAAAACACCCCAGAGTTAGATTTTCCTTGTCTTCTCTCATCTTTTTGAGTAATGGCTTTTGTCAGGTTCTGACTGGCAAATAAACGTTCTGTGTGTGGATCTCTGTGCTGGGTTTCTGAGTTTCTCGCTGGCGTTTCACTTTCCTTTCAATCATCTTCAAAATTAGGTTAATAAGATTGTGACTTATTCCCTGCTTAAAGAAGCTTGCTTGCCAGCTTTGGTGAAGCTACTTGCCATCTACTTAACTTTTGAACATAAAATACAATTAGAATAATTGTTTATTTGGGGAGTTTTGTATATGTTCTTATCTACTAATTACAAGATCTGGTAAATTCAAAGTTTCTTTGATAGGTAAATTTCATTTTTATTGTAGGAAGCTTTTCTACTGTTACATGCCTGTTCATTGTTGATTAAATGCCAGAATTTGAGATTTTTTACTGTGTTGGATGATGAATATTTTTTTAATTCCTGCAAATACATTTGAACTTTCCACTGATATATCAACAAATCACTCCAGTTTTTTGACCCTTTCTGGTTTTGCTAGGCATCAAATATTGAGATTTGGTCTAAAGTCAATTTCTTTCCACTTCTGAGGCAAAATTCTCAGAAGAATTTTCCTTTTTCTTTCTTTCTTTTGTTCTTTTTAGAGATAGAATTATTTAGGAAAGATATGCATTCAGAGAAGAATATAAGTTATCTCAGGAAAGAGATTTGGGGAGATAAATTAAGAAATACACATTATTTGATAAAATACAGCACCCCTTCATGCTCAAAACACTAGAAAAAATAGGGATAGTGGGAACATTCCTTAACATTGTAAAGGCCATCTATGCTAAACCCATGGCTAATATCATTCTAAATGGTGAAAAACTGAAAGCATTCTCTCTAAAAACTGGAAAAAGGCAGGGATGCCCTCTTTCACCACTTCTATTCAATATCGTCCTTGAAGCTCTAGCCAGAGCAATTAGACAGACCAAAGAAATTAAAGGGATACGAATAGGAAAAGAAGAACTCAAACTATCCCTATTTGCTGATGATATGATGGTATACTTAGAGGAACCAGGAAATTCCACCAGAAAACTTTTAGATCTCATAAGTGAATTCAGTAAAGTAGCGGGATATAAGATCAATGCACATAAATCTAAGGCATTTTTATATATAAGCGATGAATCTTCAGAAAGAGAAATTAGGAAAACTACCCCATTCGCAATAGCTTCGAAAAAAATAAAGTATTTGGGAATCAATCTCACAAAAGAGGTGAAAGACCTCTACAATGAGAACTACAGAACACTAAAGAAAGAAATTCAAGAAAACCTTAGAAGATGGAAAGATCTCCCATGTTCTTGGATAGGCAGAATTAATATTGTCAAAATGGCCATACTACCAAAAGTGCTATACAGATTCAATGCAATTCCAATTAAAATCCCAATGATGTACCTTACAGAAATAGAGCAAGCAATTATGAAATTCCTCTGGAAGAATAAAAAACCCAGAATAGCTAAAGCAATCCTTGGCAGAAAGAGTGAAGCAGGGGGTATCGCAATACCAGATCTTCAACTCTACTACAAAGCAATAGTAACAAAAACAGAATGGTATTGGTACCAAAATAGAAAGGTGGATCAATGGTACAGAATAGAGGACACAGACACAAACCCAAATAAATACAATTTTCTCATACTAGACAAAGGTTCCAACAATATGCAATGGAGAAAAGATAGCCTCTTCAACAAATGGTGCAGGGAGAATTGGAAATCCATATGCAACAGAATGAAACTAAACCCATATCTCTCACCATGCACGAAACTAAACTCAAAATGGATTAAGGATCTCGGAATCAGACCAGAGACCTTGCATCTTATAGAAGAAAAAGTAGGTCCAGAGCTTCAACATGTCGGCTTAGGACCAGACTTCCTCAACAGGACTCCAATAGCACAAGAAATAAAAGCAAGAATTAATAACTGGGATAGATTCAAAATAAAAAGCTTTCTCTCAGCAAAGGAAACTATCAGCAATGCGAAGAAAGAGCCTACAGAGTGGGAGAAAATCTTTGCCAATCATACTTCAGATAGAGCGCTAATCTCCAGAATCTATAAAGAACTCAAAAAACTCTACACCAAGAATGTAAATAATCCAAATGACAAATGGGCTAAGGAAATGAATAGGCACTTCACAGAAGATCTACAAGCCATCAACAAACATATGGAAAAATGTTCAACATCTCTAGTAATAAGAGAAATGCAAATCAAAACCACCCTAAGATTCCATCTCACCCCAATTAGAATGGCAATTATCAAGAATACAAGCAACAACAGGTGTTGGCGAGGATGTGGGGAGAAAGGTACACTCTTACATTGCTGGTGGGGCTGCAAATTAGTGCAGCCACTCTGGAAAGCAGTGTGGAGATTCCTTAGAAAACTTGGAATGGAAACACCATTTGACCCAGCTATCCCACTCCTTGGCCTATACCCAAAGGACTTAAAATCAGCATATTACAGAGATACAGCCACATCAATGTTCATAGCTGCTCAGTTCACAATAGCCAGATTGTGGAACCAACCTAGATGTCCTTCAATTGATGAATGGATAAAGAAAATGTGGTATATATATACAATGGAATATTACTCAGCCATAAAGAACGATAAAATTATGGCATTTGCAGGCAAATGGATGAAACTGGAGAATATCATGCTAAGTGAGATAAGCCAATCTCAAAAAACCAAAGGAAGAATGATATCGCTAATAAGTGGATGATGACACATAATGGGGGGTGGGAAGGGTTAGTGTTGGGGTTGGAGTTGGGTTTAGGGAGGGGGGCAGGAATGGAGGAAGGAAGGACTGTATAGATGGAGGGGAAGGGTGGGAGGGGAGGGGGGGAAGGGAAAAAATGGCAGAATGAATCAAACAACATTACCCTATGTAAATTTATGATTGCACAAATGGTATGCCTTTACGCCATGTACAGACAGAGAGACAACATGTATCCCATTTGTTTACAATAAAAAAAAAAAAAAAGAAAGAAATACACATTCAAGGAAGAATGCTTGCCATCTTGAGAGTGAGAGACTTTGGGGGTAAAAACAAGGAATCCACATTCAATGAAGAATGAAGGCCATCTCCAGAGAGAGAGGGAGACCAGAAAAACCCTTCGCATTCTAACTGATGCCCAAATAATCAAGAGATTCTCCCATCTGATTGTTGGGAACAGATGCTACCTTTACACTTAGGTATGTGCTGAGAAATGCATTCTATAATATATTCAGGGCATGTTTCCATGTATCAGAAAGTTATCTCACCTATGTGTGCTAGTCAGTATTCTATGGAATGCTTGAGAAGGACCTTTTACAGGTTTCCTGAACTTGCTTCTCATGTAAGTCTCTCCTGTCTAGTATGTTATCCAGTGAATGCATACCACTTTGCTGTCCCCAATACGCAGGTTGTCTTCTCAATTCAAAAAACTCCATGAACTCCTTTTAATTTTTCTTTCTGAAGCTTTCTCTGGGAACTATCTTAAGGCAGTAAGTTTCGTCAGTAGAAAGTACTCATCTGGTTTGTTTTCTATTAGGTATCACCATCTTTTGTTATCTTGTGTTCAATGTCTTAAAAAAATATTGTTTCAGATTTTTTCAATCAAATATTTTTTTTTCCTCTTAGAAGTACATTTTTCTACTTTGGTCAGAAGTATAAGTCCCTAAAAAGTATCTCTAAAAGTTTTACTTTCCAAGTGCTTCCTGCTAAAATATAAAACTGTAATTGATTTTTCTTTTTGGTAGCTTAACTTTGTGTTCTGTGATCTTCCTAAAGTCACATCTAAATTCTACTAGTTGGTTCTGATTTTGGGGAAAAGACTTTCACCATTTCATCATTAGATAAAATGCTAGCTACAGTTGTTTCACACATGTTCTTTACCTCAATGAGTAAGCTATAGAATATATCATAAATGGATGGTATTGTGTTATATTGAGTATTTTTCTGCACCTTTTTAGAAGATCATAAGCTCTTTGTTCTTCAGTCTATTAATATTATAAATTACATTTATTTTCAAACATTAAGAAAATCTTGCATTCCTCAAATATGTACTACGTTTTCGAGTTGTATTAACAGTTCTAAATACAATTAAACTTCTCAGAAATTTAAGAATTTGGAAATACACATTCATAGAAGGTATGTCAGTAATTTCCTTTTTTCCAATGTTTAGAATTTTACTGATCTTATCACGTTGGGAAGTGCTTCCACTTATAGATTTTAATAATGATTTCATAGTGAAATTTTTTTCTGTTTTCCATAATCTTGCATGCCTTTGATTCAGTCATCAACAGCAAATTCTAAAACTTACTAATGTCCTTCTTATATTAATTGCTATTGTTTTAAAAAGAAAGTATGTTTCTTTTTTTTTTTTTATTTATTTATTTATTTATTTTTTTTACATTTACATAGGGTAATGATGTTTATTATATTTTTCCCCTCCCCCCCACCCCTCCCACCCCTCCCACCCCTCCCACCCCTCTTTTCCCTCTACACAGTCCTTCTTTCCTTCATTCTTACTGCTCTCCTTAGCCTAACTCTAAACCTAACCCTAAACCTAATGCTAGCCCCTCCCACCCCCCATTATATGTCCTCATCCGCTTATCAGTGAGATCATTCGTCCTTTAGTTTTTTGAGATTGGCTTATCTCACTTAGCATGATATTCTCCAATTTCGACCATTTGCCTACAAATGCCATAATTTTATCATTCTTCATTGCAGAGTAATATTCCATTGTATAAATATGCCACAGTTTCTTTATCCATTCATCAACTGAAGGGCATCTAGGTTGGTTCCACAATCTGGCTATGGTGAATTGAGCAGCAATGAACATTGATGTGGCTGTATCTCTGTAGTATGCTGATTTTAAGTCCTTTGGGTATAGGCCAAGGAGTGGGATAGCTGGGTCAAATGGTGTTTCCATTCCAAGCTTTCTGAGGAATCTCCACACTGCTTTCCAGAGTGGTTGCACTAATTTGCAACCCCACCAGCAATGTATGAGTGTTCCTTTTTCACCACATCCTCGCCAACACCTATTGTTGCTTGTATTCTTGATAATCGCCATTCTAATTGGGGTGAGATGAAATCTTAGGGTAGTTTTGATTTGCATTTCCCTTATTACTAGGGATGTTGAACATTTTTTCATATATCTGGTGATTACTTGTACATCTTCTTCTGTGAAGTGTCTGTTCATTTCCTTAGCCCATTTGTTGATTGGATTATTTGTATTCTTCGTGTAGAGTTTTTTGAGTTCTTTATAGATTCTGGAAATTAGCGCTCTATCTGAGGTATGGTTGGCAAAGATATTCTCCCACTCTGTAGGCTCTCTCTTCACATTTCTGATAGTTTCCTTTGCTGAGAGAAAGCTTTTTAGTTTGAATCTATCCCAGTTGTTTATTCTTGCTTTTATTTCTTGTGCTATGGGAGTCCTGTTAAGGAAATCTGATCCTGAGCCAACAAGTTGAAGATTTGGACCTACTTTTTCTTCTATAAGATGCAGGGTCTCTGGTCTGATTCCGAGGTCCTTGATCCATTTTGAGTTGAGTTTTGTGTAGGGTGAGAGATAGGGGTTTAGTTTCATTCTATTGCATATAGTTTTCTAGTTTTCCCAGCACCATTTGTTGAAGAGGCTATCTTTTCTCCATTGCATATTGTTGGAACCTTTGTCTAGTATGAGAAAATTGTATTTATTTGGGTTTGTGTCCATGTCCTCTATTCTGTACCATTGATCTACCTGTCTATTTTGGTACCAATACCATGCCATTTTTGTTACTATTGCTTTGTAGTAGAGTTGAAGATCTGGTATTGCAATACCCCCTGCTTCGCTCTTGCTACTGAGGATTGCTTTAGCTATTCTAGGTTTTTTATTCTTCCAGATGAATTTCATAATTGCTTGCTCTATTTCTGCGAGGTACATCATTGGGATTTTAATTGGAATTGCATTGAATCTGTATAGAACTTTAGGTAGTATAGCCATTTTGACGATATTAATTCTGCCTATCCAGGAACATGGGAGATCTTTCCATCTTCTAAGGTTTTCTTGAATTTCTTTCTTTAGTGTTCTGTAGTTCTCATTGTAGAGGTCTTTCACCTCTTTTGTGAGATTGATTCCCAAGTATTTTATTTTTTTCGATGCTATTGTGAATGGAGTAGTTTTCCTAATTTCTCTTTCTGAAGATTCATCACTTATGTATAAAAATGCATTGGATTTATGAGCATTGATCTTGTAACCTGCTACTTTACTGAATTCACTTATGAGTTCTAAAAGTTTTCTGGTGGAATTTCCAGGTTCCTCTAAATATATAATCATGTCATCAGCGAACAGGGATAGTTTGAGATCTTCTTTTCCTATTCGTATCCCTTTAATTTCTTTGGTTTGTCTGATTGCTCTGGCTAGAGTCTCAAGGACGATGTTGAATAGAAGCGGTGAAAGAGGGCATCCCTGCCTTGTTCCAGTTTTTAGGGGGAACGCTTTCAGTTTTTCACCATTTAGAATGATATTAGCCATGGGCTTAGCGTAGATGGCCTTTATAATGTTTAGGAATGTTCCCATTACCCCAATTTTTTCTAGTGTTTTGAGCATGAAGGGATGCTGTATTTTATCAAATGCTTTTTCTGCATCTATTGAAATAATCATGTGATTCTTAACTTTAAGTCTGTTGATATGGTGAATGACATTTATTGATTTCCGAATGTTGAACCAACCTTGCATCCCTGGGATAAAACCCACTTGATCGTGGTGCACTATCTTTTTAATATATATTTGTATGCGATTTGCTAAAATTTGTTGAGAATTTTTGCATCGATGTTCATTAAGGATATTGGTCTGAAATTTTCTTTCCTTGATGTGTCTCTGTCTGGTTTAGGTATCAGGGTGATATTGGCTTCATAGAACGAGTTTGGTAGGGTTCCCTCCTCTTCTATTTCATGGAATAGTTTGAGGAGTATTGGAATGAGCTCTTCTTTAAAGGTTTTATAGAACTCGGCTGAGAACCCATCTGGTCCTGGACTTTTCTTTGTTGGTAGGCTTTTGATGACCTCTTCTATTTCATTGCTTGAAATTGGTTTATTTAAGTTGTGTATGTCCTCCTCGTTCAGTTTAGGTAGTTCATATGTCTCTAGAAATTTGTTGATGTCTTCAAGGTTTTCTGTTTTGTTGGAGTATAGATTTTCGAAATAGCTTCTAATTATGTTTTGTATTTCACTCGTGTCTGTTGTGATGTTTCCTTGTTCATTCCGAATTTTAGTAATTTGAGTTTTCTCCCTCTTTCTCTTTGTTAGTGTGGCTAAGGGTTTATCAATTTTATTTATTTTTTCAAAGAACCAACTATTTATTTTATTAATTTTTCCGATTGTTTCTTTTGTTTCGATTTCGTTGATTTCGGCTCTGATTTTAACTATTTCCTGTCTTCTACTACTTTTGGTATTGGTCTGCTCTTCTTTTTCTAGTGCTTTGAGCTGTAGTGTTAAGTCGTTTATTTGTTGATTTCTACTTCTTTTTTTGAATGCACCCCATGAAATAAATCTTCCTCTAAGTACTGCTTTCATAGTGTCCCAGAGATTTTGATATGATGTGTCTTTGTTCTCGTTTACTTCTAAGAATTTTTTTATTTCCCTCCTGATATCTTCTGTTATCCATTCATCATATAATAGTGTATTATTTAGTCTCCAGGTATTGGAGAAGTTTCTGTTTTTTATTCTGTCATTTATTTCTAATTTCAATCCATTATGATCTGATAGAGTACAAGGTAGTATCTCTATCTTCTTGTATTTACTAACAGTAGCTTTGTGGCATAAAATATGGTCTATTTTAGAGAAGGATCCATGTGCTGCTGAGAAGAAAGTGTATTCATTCTTTGTTGGATGGTATATTCTATATATGTCCGTTAAGTCTAAATTGCTGATTGTGTTGTTGAGATCTATAGTTTCTTTATTCAATTTTTGTTTGGACGATCTATCCAGTGGTGAGAGAGGTGTGTTAAAATCGCCTAGTATTATTGTGTTGTGGTCTATTTGATTTCTGGAATTGAGAAGGATTTGTTTGACGTACGTGGATGAGCCAATGTTCGGGGCATAGATATTTATGATTGTTATGTCTTGCTGATTTATGCTTCCCTTAAGCAGCATGTAATGTCCTTCTTTATCCCTTCTGACTAGTTTTGGTTTGAAGTCCACATTATCTGAGATGAGGATGGATACTCCAGCTTTTTTGCTGTGTCCGTGTGCATGGTATGTTTTTCCCCATCCTTTCACCTTTAGTCTATGGGTGTCTCTTTCTATGAGATGTGTCTCTTGCAGGCAGCATATTGTTGGATTTTTCTTTTTAATCCAATCTGCCAGTCTGTGTCTTTTGATTGATGAATTCAGGCCATTAACATTCAGGGTTATTATTGTGATATGATTTGTATTCCCAGTCAATTGACTCATATTTGTTTTTGACATGATTTGGTTTCTCCTTTATTTGGCTATTCCTTTAGGCTAGCGCCTCCTGTTGCTGATTTGCATCGTTGTTTTTCATCTCTTCCTCATGGAATATTTTGCTGAGAATGTTCTGTAATGCTGGCTTTCTTTTTGTAAATTCCTTTAGCTTTTGTTTATCATGGAAGGATCTTATTTCATCGTCAAATTTGAAGGTAAGTTTTGCTGGGTATAAGATTCTTGGTTGGCATCCATTTTCTTTCAGGGCTTGGTATATGTTGTTCCAGGCCCTTCTAGCTTTTAGGGTCTGGATTGAAAAATCTGCTGATATTCTTATTGGTTTCCCTCTGAATGTAATTTGATTCTTTTCTCTCGCGGCCTTTAAAATTCTGTCTTTATTTTGTATGTTAGGTATTTTCATAATAATGTGCCTTGGTGTGGGTCTGTTGTAATTTTGTATGTTTGGAGTTCTATAAGCCTCTTGTACTTGGTTTTCCATTTCGTTCTTCAGATTTGGGAAATTTTCTGTTATTATTTCATTGAATAGATTGTTCATTCCTTTGGTTTGTTTCTCTAAGCCTTCCTCAATCCCAATAATTCTCAAATTTGGCCTTTTCATGATATCCCATAGTTCTTGGAGATTCTGTTCATGATTTCTTACCATCTTCTCTGTTTGTTCCACTTTGTTTTCAAGGTTAAATATTTTGTCTTCAATGTCTGAGGTTCTGTCTTCCAGGTGTTCTATCCTATTGGTTATGCTTTCTATGGAGTTTTTAACTTGGTTTATTGTTTCCTTCATTTCAAGGATTTCAGTTTGGTTTTTTTTCAGTATCTCTAACTCTTTATTGAAATGATCTCTTGCTTCCCGTATTTGGTCTTTTAACTGTTGATTGGTGCGATCATTTAATGCCTGCATTTGCTCTTTCATCTCCTCCTTCAATGCCTGCATTTGCTCTTTCATCTCCTCATTAGCTTCCCTGATCGTTTTAATTACGTACATTCTGAACTCCCTTTCTGACATTTCTTCTGCTGTGCTGTCATTGGGTTTTATTGATGTAGTATCTAGGTTTGTTTGGGACATTTTCTTCCCTTGTTTTCTCATAATGGTCAGTTGTCAGTGGGACCCTGAGATATTGCAGTTTTCCACTATTGGCTTATAGTGTCCCAGTAGATTTCCAGTGTATCACCTCCCAGCCTTCAGTAGCCTGATGTCTTGGAGGAATCTGATAAAGCAACTCATTCGAAGAATACTGCCCCTAGCCCCCTACTGGTTCCACGTTTTGGAACTGGCTCGGTGCGGAAATGCTCTCACTGTGGGCCTGCACCGTGCAGCTGGCCGTGTGGGAAGAGCCCACTGCCGGAGTGTGGAAGACTACCTTGGGAAGACTCAAGCCGGAGTGGGCAGAGCCGCCTGAAGAGGTCTCCGGCTGCCCTGCCCTTATCCCTGAGGCTGACTGCAGATCGAGGCTCTCCGCTGGTTCTTTGCAGGAGTACACTGCACTGCAGGGGCTCCGGGACTCGGAGCGTGCTCTGTTCAGACAGGCTCTCACTAGCGGGCCAGTTCCGTTCCGAGAACCTGGAGAAGCTGGCTGTGTGGGCGGGGCCCACCGCCGGAGTGCGCAGGACTGCCTGTGGATGACTCTAGCTGCCCTGCCCGGCTCCGATAAGCCACCTCTATCTGGGCCTGCCACCCGGGCCGAGCTTTACCCAGTGGGCAGACTCACCCGTGGCTTCACTTCAGTCCGAGTCTCTCAATGCCTCCCCTTCTTAACTCCTGGGTTGTGGAGCGACCGGAGGTGAAGTCTCCCTCTAGGCCGCCATCTTGGATCGCCCCGTGAAGAGAGCCCGCAGCCGGAGTGGGCAGAGCCGCCTGAAGAGGTCTCCAGCTGCCCTGCCCTTATCCCTGAGGCTGACTGCAGATCGAGGCTCTCCGCTGGTTCTTTGCAGGAGTACACTGCACTGCAGGGGCTCCGGGACTCGGAGCGTGCTCTGTTCAGACAGGCTCTCACTAGCGGGCCAGTTCCGTTCCGAGAACCTGGAGAAGCTGGCTGTGTGGGCGGGGCCCACCGCCGGAGTGCGCAGGACTGCCTGTGGATGACTCTAGCTGCCCTGCCCGGCTCCGATAAGCCACCTCTATCTGGGCCTGCCACCCGGGCTGAGCTTTACCCAGTGGGCAGACTCACCCGTGGCTCCACTTCAGTCCGAGTCTCTCAATGCCTCCC
This sequence comes from Sciurus carolinensis, assembly GCF_902686445.1. Classification (NCBI taxonomy): domain Eukaryota; kingdom Metazoa; phylum Chordata; class Mammalia; order Rodentia; family Sciuridae; genus Sciurus; species Sciurus carolinensis. The sequence continues at coordinate 56,533,251 of NC_062217.1, read as the reverse complement.
CTTCTTAACTCCTGGGTTGTGGAGCGACCGGAGGTGCAGTCTCCCTCTAGGCCGCCATCTTGGATCGCCAGTATGTTTCTTAATAAAGACTTTCATTAGGAAAAGCAACATAAATTTTATTTTTATATAACTGCCTTTTTGTGAAGTTTTAAGATTGCCTGCATTTATAATAAATTGTAGTGGATTTTGATTCATTAATTTGGTATGATTTTTCTCAGTTTCTGATACATTTCGGTAAATATATGAACTTTAAAAAGGGTTAAATAATTAATATTGAGATTGGCATGAAGGAAAGACAACACTTGTATTAGTGTCACATAAATATAAGTTTGAGAAGAATTGTATTAGTGCACTGTACCTTTATTCTCTATTTACAAATCAAACATACATATCCCAATTTTATTGAGGAAAATGAAGCTGAAAATCATAAATTTTTTTTTTCAAATTCATACAGCATGCAAGAGACAAAGATAAGATTTAAATTCAGTTCTTTCATTCATTAGAATCTAACCTGTTGATTGGTATTCTATTTATCTTTAATCTTTTCTTTTTTCCAGAAAGCCATTTTTCTTTTTCAGAAATAAGTCACATACATAGAGATATCATAGAAATATGATATATTTGTGTCATGTAGACAAGACTGAAAACTTTGTTCTTCAATTGTACTGAAAAATGTGTAACTGCAAAATGTTTGCATCAATTTGGTGCTTATGAAAATCTATTCAGATATTATTTTACACTAAAAATTATAATCACTTATTTTGTCACATAACTGATAGATGACTAGAATGCAAATGTATTAAAATTATATATATAATTTTAAACAAACCTTCATTTTGTAAAAAATTTGAAAAAACTATTATAATCAGCAACTAGAATGTATTCTTAATGGGAGAGACCTTTGACTTGGTTCTCTTTGAACATCTTGCTAACATGTTTTTATGTTGGCAGAATTTACACTGAACAGATAGTAATTCCTTTATTAGCAATAAAAATATAAATTTCCAAAAAATCAAATATGTTATTGAAAAAATTTTAATAATAATTCAGATCTTTTAATAAGTTAATATGAGGGACATTTAGGTTTTAACAGCTTTATCTTGGTAACTAAAAAGGTATTAAAAATGTATATTTGCATAGAAATCTCAATTAATGTGAATGAAATGAGGTATTGACAAATAAATGTGGATTTTGAATGATTACAGACTAAATATATTTCTCTGGTTACATAGATACCTGAGAACAATCCCAAGCAACCATGGCTTTTTTCAGTATATACATAATAAATTTGAGGTTAGGTAAAATAAGCACAAATCTTACTTATATCAAACATACCAATGTTTTTTAAAACATATTGGTTATTACTCAGAAGATCTTTGAACTGATTCACATATAATTTTTCATAAATACTTCTGAAAATTAAAAAATATGTCAGAAATTTTCTTGATAGCAAGAAAAGTTCTTAAGATCTGTCTATCATAAATTGCTAACATTATGTGTAAATTCATGGCAATTTGTCTGAACTGTATTCTATCATTCTTTAGTTACGACAACCATTTTGTTTCTTTTTATGCTTTTATTAGTGCATTATTATTTTACAAAATATTGGGGTTCATTTTTATATAAACATACATGCATGGGATATAATTTGTTTCACTTTCAGTAACCAGTACTTCCTCTTTTTCTCCTCTCTCCCTTAATCTACTTTACTAGCCTTCTACTTATTTATAATTTTTAAATTAGTACTTTAGCGATACAAATAACCCAATGAATAAATAGGCAAAAGAACTAAACAGATACTTCTTAAAGGAAGAAGAACAAATGGCCAAGAAATTTTTAAATGTTCAACATCCTAGCAATCAGATAAATGAAAAATCAAATCTACTTTAAGATGTCATTTCACTCTACTTAGAATGGCAATCATGAAGAATAAATGCTGACAAGAATGTGGGGGGAAAGGTACACTCATAGATTATTGATGGGATTGCAAATTAGTGAAACCATTTTGGAAAGTATTATGGAGTTTCCTTAAAAGAGGAGGAATGGAACCACCATATGACCCAGGTATCCCAGTTCTTGGTGTTTATCCTAAAATACTAAAATCAGTGTACTATAATTATAGAGGAACATCAATGTTTATAGCAGTGCAATTCATAAAAGTCAAGTTATAGAATGAACCCAGGCGTCTAGCAACAGATGAATGGATAAAGTTATGATGATACTTATAAACAGACTGTGAATCATGGTTACATTTTGTTAACATGGTCAAGGCTTATCTATATTCCCAAAACTAAACAATCCTTGTATACAGGTAAAGATACAAATACAGATACAGATACAGATATAGAAATACACATACATATATGTATGTGTGTGTGTGTGTGTGTGTGTGTGTGTATTCCCTATTCCTATGATATTTAAGTATCTTTTACTTTTCCTATTGGGAAATTTATTATTATTCTTCATTTGGTTGGAAATGAGTGACCAAACTGGGGTTCAATTACCATCCTTGAGTAGAGCTATTTCTAATCAGGTTATTTTGGCAATAAGCACATTTTACATCTGAAGCAAATGGGAATCTAAGAAAACTGCCAAATCACCATAATAAAAGCTCTCATTGAAAACTGCAATTGAAAAGCCAGCATGGTAGACTGTAAGTTTATTACCTCAGTCTGTGAGGCAATATGTCCTCAAAGACTTTGGTTTGCATCCTGAAACTATTCTTTATTCTGACTTCTTACTCATCTTGAGACACAAATTTCTTATTGCTGATGGGAAATATAATGAGTTTTTAAAGTACAGTTGTAGCAACAATCATAACTTGCCAATTGACTTTCTTCAGTTTGTTGTGCTAGAAGTTTTCAGAAGGAATTTCATATTGGTCTTTTAAAAGCCTCCTGAGGCTGAGAAGCCCAACAAAGTACTAACTACCTGTTTTACTTGTATTAACTATAAACTTGGGTGAATTCTGTTTTCTTGATGTCCTCAAAATATCTCAAGATTCCTGGTTCTACCAGGAAGGGATCTCCATTACTCACCTGTTAGTCTGTGAACATATAAGTCTATGAACACTGTAGGTCAGGTACCTGGCCTGTTTTCCCAAAAGTACTATGAAAACATTGGCTCCATTAAATCAGGCTTAGATACTTAAAAGTGTCTAGTCAAATCTAAGTAGATGAGCATCATTTTAAAATATGCACTCCGGGTAAGACATAGTCACATATCACATGCCCAATCAACTCTTAGTAATAAGAAAGAAGATTCTTACTGAACCTATGTAAGAATACTTAATAGTGATCATAATAATTAATAATAAGTATTAATAATTTAATAATAGTTAAATCCTAAAGGGGTCAGGAAGGGGAAATATGATTTATAAAGGATTAATATTTATTTATAACAACATAAATCCATAAGTTTTTATAACTTATAGACAGCTTAAAGGAAAAGAGAAAGGGATTTTTTTTTCTCAATTAATGTTCTGGAGTCCTCTGCCTCCTAGAATAATCTCAAAGTTGTTTAGAGGATGCTTTATCATAGAGATGATTCATAGAAACTTTGTCTTTTTAAATGAGGACCCGAAAGAGTACTTCTTTTTTTAAAGTCAAAACACTGAGGTCTATAGCTGACAGCAAGAGTTTTTAGAGAAGCATCACATGAGTGGCACATGTTAAAGACACTGCCAGACACTGCTAAGACATCTGCCTGATGTATTGGTTGATCTTGGTTGGACTTCTTACCTACTAATATGTGAATCAGTTGGCTATTAATTTCTCTAGATTCTCTAGGGTAAGGCATGCCTGATATGCCTGATGAGAGATGATAAACACACAGAGAAGGGTCAAGTCACCCAATCATCCTGTTAATAGCATGAGCTGCAAAGGCATTTAGTGATAATGGTGAGAATGCAGATGGGTGAAATTTACATGCTTCAGTGTAATCAATCTATCATAGTTAAGTGGTTTGATATATGTAACACAATTTTAAAACATTTTTAAAAAACTGCACTGAGTAAAATTTATTCTTTCTTGCATTTTATGGAAGATATAAAATGCTTCATACTTTTCCCCATACTTATTTACAAAATATTTTTCTGATTACCTATAGCCATTCAGTACTCTAGGTGCTGAAAAATGAATAATATCTATCCTCAAGAAGCAAAGACTCTTTATGGATTGCAAATGACTATAATGCTTGGTAACCTGTTGTATGTGTGGCATAAAATTACTATGTGAGTTCAGAGAAGGGAGCAATCCATGCTGACTACTAGGGGATGGAGATTGTAAATTGCTTCTTTGCAGGTGACATGTTAGCTGAAGCTTGACAGATAAATAGGATTTCAATAGGTAGAAATGACAGGGTTTAGCTATAACAGAAAAAAATGGTATGAATAAATGAAGGAAATAAACTACAGGACAAGTTTTGAAGAAAATCAATGACTGTATGAAACTCTAGATGTAGGTGCAGGAGTTAAATTAGATCGGCACTGACTTCATATAAACACTGGAATTTTCTTCATGAAGTCTCTATCATTTTTACATGTCCTCTATATTTTACTCATAAAATTTTAGGACAAATGAAAACACAATCTAGATATTTCAAAGTTTCTAACTGTTTAGATCCATGGAAAAATTTGAGTTCATCGTAATTCTTTTTCCCAAGTTAGCTCTTTTATTTCAAATGTCAAATATATCATATTGTACCCTTGCATAAATATTTTAGAATATGACAAGACTCTAAATTTGCATGGATGAAAAGATTTAATCATTAATATTGAAACAATATCTTTTAAATTATGAGTATTAAAATGTTCATGAATAAATGATGAATTGTGACAAACATAGTGCATATTTTGTTGCAAAGGAATTTCAATGTTGAATTAGTATTCAATAAATGACTATCCTAGTAAACCTTCTGAGGACCTTTCAAAAAGAAAGAATGAAGAGCCCTTTGGACAAAAAGCTTATTCTGGATCTTGTGATATCTACATGCAAAAGCATTACCTACAAACATCTGTTAAAGACCCCAAATACCTGCCACTGTATGATTATTTTTACTCTGATGACTTGAAATACAAGGCTGAATATTACAGTACTCTTTCAAGCTCTCGGTATTATTCTGGTGGCCCATCTTACTTGTATTGTTGCTGTTATGTTTGTTACTTGAATTTATTTATTTTCAGAATCAAAGAAAATCACATGATCAAGTCCTGCCAATGTCTGAGATGGGAGGAAATGTTTTAGAAAGTGCAAAATTCTCATTTAAAATTTTCCACTTAGGTTTTTGCATTTTTTGATAAGAAATATTTTGCTACCTGTATTTTTGTTCTATTTTATGAACAAATAGATTCAGAGTCCATTACTGAAATATTATATTAAATAGATACTTTCTATTATTCTTCACTTAGAAGGGGAAAGTACTTATGGTAAAAAATAAATATTGGAAATGGTTAGCATCTATTAATTATATGAATGCTTTTTATTGAATGAAAGAAAGTGGCCACTAACTCATGCATGAAATTCCAATTTTAAAGTTCAAAATATGCTCTGTTCAGAACACAACAATAAGGAATTAATAAACACCATGAGTTACTCATCTAATTTTTTTCCTCACTCTAAGTTATTTTGATTACATTTTTTATTTTTTCTTTAATTAGTGAATTTTAATTAAACAGCATAGTGGGTTTCATTCCATACCTTGATTATATCCATCCCTTAATTATTCTTCCTGAACCTTCCCTGATCTCCTTCCCCTTCTACAATAGTCTCCTAGTAATTACAATCCTTTTCTCAAAGTAAGAAAAACCTTTGGTGTTACTTCTCTCCCCTCTCCTGAAGATTTCAGGTTTAGTTAAACAAACAAATGGACTAATATTTTCGTTTATCACCACTCCTTATTCTGAAAATGCCTTTTGCTATTGACCTTCTGTTAATAGAATATTGAATCAGACTTGATGATTACTATTCTTGAAAATTTATATGCATAAAGCAAGATTGGAGCAACAATAACAGTAATTTTTGGTAAAAGAAATTACCATCTCTGAAGTGAAATCAAGTAGATTTTCAAAATCACAAGGTTAAAATCTAAATATGAATTCTGGCATGGTTATGCAGGTGTACCTATCAGAAACCATTCTAATTTTAATAATAGTTAAAGGAACTAAATAAAAAAGAATAAAATTTAGTCCGATATTATTTAGTTATGTAATGAAAAATCAGGTAATATATACTAAAAAGATTTTTATTTAATTTTGAACAACTTAAAATATTTTAAGAAGAATTAAATTAACCTAACAAAAATATTTGAAAATTCATAATCTTCTTAATAAGAATTCACTGGGTTATGCACCAGGACAGATTATTGCTGTTTCTTCCTTACTACAAAAAAACGAAAAGTGAAATTAAAAAAATAAGTGAAAAGAAAAAAAAAAGTGTAATGGTCTTCATATTTAATTAGCCAGTTGCTTTCCTGAATCCCAGTTTTAATTCTTCCTAAAATAATGTTAACTATATTATATCTTTAAAAAAAATTGTACTGTTCGAGTAATACTTACATATAGTAAAATGGCTACCAAAGTGCATGTGTATCTTCATGCAATAGTTATAATTAAATTATCTGACATCATGAATGAAACCTCCTAAAATTAGATGTGATTTTAAAAGATTAAAAAATGGTAAATATAATTTAAATATGTAAAGCCATAAAATTGCAAATTTCATATTATTTTATTTGCTATACTTTATTTCAGATTTTGTATCATTCTAAACAGTAACAGAAAGATTGCTAGAATTAGAAAGCTATAGTTTTCTGAAATATGTAAGTCATATTTTAATTTTACCACTAAAATAATGTCAAGATGCAATATATTCCAAGGAAAATTAGATAGAAGATGCTGTAAGAAGTATGATATTTGTTTGTTTGCTTGTTGCTTTAATTTATGAGGACATTATTTATGTAGCTTAACCTCATCTGTGTGGATGACACAAGTTGTCCAGCAAAAACACTGATTTCTAAAGATGAAGTGATTAATATTGAAGTAGATGAGTGTTTTGTTTTGTTTTGTTTTGTTTTGTTTTTTCCACACACAGAATAACAAGAAGATACTGCATTGTGACTGTTCTATTTGTATCAGAATGCCAGGTCTCACTCTGATTCAGGCGAATTCCTGAGTCATTCATGTATGCATGCAAACAAGTTCATTTTATATTCACTTTGGAGAATGGAGAAATTGAGTTGGTAAAAGTTTTAAAATACACTTTAGGGGAAAAAAAAATGCTTATGACTTGGAACCACTAGGTTGAAAGCAAGAACTATGTGAACCATAAGTGGAACATGGTAAAACAAAAAAAATCTGTAAACTAGTAGAAGTCTTAAAAGATTAAATTTAAATGAACCACATTCTAGAGAAATATACCTTCATGTCTGTGTTATTTCCATCCTTACATAAAATAGAGCAAAATGAGACATTTATTTGGAAACATGGAAATATTTTTAAAAGCATTTTATTATTGATTTTGAATGACAAAATTTATCCACATAAAATTTCATATTTCAAATGATATTAGATAATATGGATCAAAGCACTGTTGAATAATATTCTTTATGGAAGTGCACATTTACTATTTTTATATGTATTGAGATTGTCCTGGATATAATAGTATTCGACTGAAATATTTTATCTTTTTGTGAGAGCTAAATTACTTGTAGCAGAAAAATACATATTTGGATAGTGACATTTTGTAAATTTTGATTTTGTAATTCCCACCTCCCATATATACTTTTTCAATCTTGAAAGACAATGCTCTTTGATGATATTACTAGAGATAAGCACTAGCAAAACTCATTCTAAGGGAAGAATGGAAAACTAAACACAGACACACATCGGTGTGAATAAACCTGAATACTGAAGGAATAAATGACATCTAATTAGTTTATGCAATCTTAGGAATTTTTAAAAAATTCACTAACCCATACTTATACCAAAATTCTTCCTTCCTTTATAAGATGTGGTAGAGGGGAACAAACTCTCTGATATATACTCCTTCTTATTCCTATAGGCTATAATATATACAGAGGAGCTAACATTTTGAAAAGAAAAGTGGGAATTAAAAATAGTTGCCAATTCACTATTAACATTGCTATCTATAGCAGTGTCCCAACTGGTGAGGCTTTTGACTCCCAGGAGACTTTAGCAATATCTGGAGACATGGTTCATTGTTACAACTAGAAAGCTTACATGTTTTCTGAAATCTCAGTGGGAAAAGGTCAGGAATATGGTTAAACATCTGCAACGTATGGGGCAGTTCTGAAGACAAAGAATCATGTAGTCTCTAATTTCAATATTGAAAAATCCTGATCTATGGTTACAAATTCAGACAATATAATACGTAATTGATAAAATGGGCAAATTCAACTAAAATTATATAATTATGTTCAGATTAGCAACAATTGATTGTGGCATTATTAGGATATAATAAGAACTCTGCATCAACATACTCTGCTGCTCCTGAGTTCTGAAATCATAGAGGCATCATAGGAAAAAGCTTATAAAGCACTCATGGAAGACTTCGCAATGAATTTTTAACCAATGGAATTGTGTATAACACCCCACTGGCAAGAAATGCCTACTGTGGAGAACAAAGTGGGTTTTTTTTTAACTTGATGCTATGAAACCTTTGAATTATACATGTGTCTCTCCTTATTCATATTATAACTCACCAAGTATAATTCTAATTATTTAGTTTTCTATTTATTAAATGATATGGAATGGAGCTAGTCCTACCCCTGAGGAAATCCCTGCCAGCTGGAGGTCATATGCATTTTTATTGAGTCCGCTCCCACAGTATGTGCACATAACACGATACATGGGGGTCACTAATAGAGAAGGTATCAGGGTAATGTGTCATCATGTTAGTTCACATGTGATATAAGGAAAGCAAAAATACTAAAAGTAGAGGGAAAAAAGGAAATGCATACAAAGTTAAGTTTGATACCTATACTGTCAGCTGGAGTTCTTTCCACTGTGTTTAAGAAAAAAGAAACGAAGCATGAGCTGTTGGAATACTTTGCTGAAACAGAGTACCTTCAACAGTATCAGCCTTTTAGGCCCTGGCCTGCAAATCTTTACCGTAATGGCAGTTCCACAAGCCAATGAGTTATTCCATATAGATTCCATATAGATGGTCTCAATATCTACCAGCAATGTAATAATAACAGTGATGCAACATTCCCACTGTATTGTTTTTGTTCATTTAAAAAAAAATCACAATGGCAATTTCTATTCAAGCTGAATTGTCTGCTCACGCAGCTCTATTTAGTTCCTATGGTACAAACTAATGCTTTTGTTACTGTTTTGCAGACTTTTTAGAGTATATGTATTGGATTTTAGCTGAAATTATTGAATTGTCAAAAAGCAATTTCAATTTTATACATGAATTTTCTGAGTGCAATTAAATTAAGACAAATCTGGGGAGATGGATACATGCCATGCATCCCAATGAAATTGTTTTGAGTATGCTACTCTTCGATGCCCTTCCTTGACTCTGGTAAAATTATTAAGGTTCTACCCTTTTGACCTTTGGAAGCCAATCAATAGGCTTTAATCTGGTGATGTGTGCTCTTAATACCATAAACTCAAACATTCATTTGCAATACAATTTGAACTCATGGATGATATGCTTCTCTAAGAAATCAGTAAGTATTATTTCATAGATATGTCATGTCTCTTTATATTTACCAGTATATTTTATTTTTTTCCTGATTAGAAAATATTATATTTTTACAGATTTACCTATTATAATATTAGTTTACTTCATATTGGTATAATTTCAGTTTAAGTGAGGAACAACTATTCCTAAAATTTTACTTCTAATGAAACTTCATAATCTGAAAATATATGTGAAAATGAAAAAGAATTTGACAAAAAAAAGAAGAAAAACACATAGGTAAGCAAATTTGTTGAGATAATCTATTGTTTATTTACCTTGGAATAAAAATATCTTTAGGCCTTGACATTCCAGAATTTATGTTTATTAACCCATTCCCATACTAATTAGATTAATAGGTAACACTAAACTTAGAAGAAATTAGTCTTTCAGTTGTATTTACCAAACAAACTTGTTGCAACATTAGGACCCAATGTCCATGATAAACATTGATATTTCTGTAGAATAATATAATTTGTTAGGGGGGTGCAGAAAGATAGTCAATATAGATAATAAATAATTGGGTCCTATGGGAAGGTGAAGACTGGTTGAAAAGGAAATCAAATGCTGCCCATTGCCCCTCTTTCTTCCAAAACCCTTCCCCATGCTTTCTCTACAACCTGTGCTAAGGTATTCTGCCCCAGGAATTGTTTCTCCCTGCAGGTCGTTGTAAGAGTTGTTAATTATTACCTCTGGCTCTTATCTTACTGCTAGGATCATGCCACCAATTGTCCCTCCCCTTGCCTGTTTGCTTCCCACCTTTTGGCACATCACCCCCTGGACCCTGGACTGGTCACGGTACACAGGAAGGGGAGAGAGAAGGGGGAAGAAGAGCATGAGAACAAAGAGAATCTAAAATTTATGAAAGGGGCACGATACTCCCACTTCTTTGGATATCAACCCTGGGTCCCCTTCTCCGCAGAGAAGTTTGTGTTACTATTTTTTAAATAAAATTTGCTTTCTGCACTTACCTAGGCATTTCTCGAATGTTCAAACTTCAACACCTGGGAACAGAACTTGTCATTCCTGGTAACCAGTCGTATCATCAGAACAGCAATTCAGTATTTCTTTGAGGTGGTATTTGACTATATCCTTAGGTGTTATCTCTTTCAGTTGTAGTAGAATATTAAGGATTTCATTATTATACTTTTTTTTTTCAGTATCTTACTACTTTTGAGGAAGAGTTATAAAGAAAAATTAACCACTCTGTTAAATGAGTTTGTTAGCCATTTTTATAGATATCTTGGAATATGTTATTTTGAAAAATATAGATTTTAATTTAGAATCATAAGTGGTTGGTACAGCAACAAAACAATTTTATTAAAACAAAATATATACAGGCTTAAAATTTAATTTTGTAAACACAATTCTTACATTAAAATTTATATTGGTTAATCGTGTCTTATAGACCCTAATCTCATGATTCCTTAAATCGAGCATGCAAAATTATTCCATTAATTGATATTTAATAATTCCCTGAGGATTGTTCCCACAAAGTCGCACTCAATCTATAAAAGTAGTTCAGGATATATTCAATAATTTAAACATAGATCATTCCTTTCTTCTATAGTAGTCTATTGAGAATTATAAATGTTGCTTGTTAGATAAATTATTTTTTTAAATTGTTTTTATTTTATAGGAGTCATTGAATTCTTCAATGGAAAAATTATGCTTTATGTGCTGACTGGTTGAATTACATTTGTTTTAGCTTGAGATTCATAATTATTGTTGAAATTTAGAATGATAGGATCTCTGATAACTTCAGAACTTATAACACTTAAATATCTAATACAAAAATACAGAAATAATAGCATAGTGAATTAAAAAACCAAGACTGATTTTTTAAGCAATAAAGATAGCATAAGATAATTTTTGGAAAATCAAGATTATGTATGATATCTAATTAAAGTTATACATTAACATGCAACTTGAGCATAATAGCAACATAATGTATATTGTAATTCTCAGTAGAATTAATCCAATGATGAAAAATATACATGTTTTGTTGGGGTCGGTGTAAATGTGTTTGGGATGTAATGGGTGTCTGTGTATATTTATGTGTGTTAAAAATATTGTTTCCAGACTATTGCATATATTAAATTTTACTATCTAGAAATAGCTAAATTCCATATTTTATGGATTGTAATACTCATAGATTCAAAGTTAGAGTTAGTTGTACTAAATAAGTGAATTAAAAGAGTTACAAACAGAGACTGGAATAAATATAAATCACGCTGGACCAGAATATGAATTTTATCTCAAAGACAGAGACAGCTGCAACTTTTCAGGAGAATTTTTTCTTCAAGTTATAGTAACCAAGAATAGATTTACCTTCCTATCTTAAACAACTGGTGAATTAAAAAAAAAAAAATCTGTGATACAAAATTTCTCACACATTGATAAAAAAGACAGTAAAAAACTGAGATCATGGAGTGGAGGAAATCAAATGATGTGAGTTCTAAAATTGCATGGGCTTCCTGCCTGCAGGCAGTTTCCAGGTCACCAAACAGAGTGAAAAAAGATCAAATGGAAGCTGCATTCTTACAGCATTCTTACAGAGTTCAGGGAGGTCAAGGCAGTTAGAATTTGTGAGGCAGAATACTAAAGAAGAAGGAACTCTCCAAGAAAACATAATAGCTCCAAAAATCTTCAGAGTTCCCCTTGAGCCTTTGGTTGAGTTCTAATCTGTTCATGCATGAGAGGGAAAGGGTCCAAGGTCAGGAAATCACCATCAGAAAGCAGTAGTCTGAGCAATTCCCTATGTTCCATCAGAGCAAGGAATAGCATATGTTCCCATCAGTCCAAATGGAAAGGTCTCAAAATACAGAACACACTGGGAAGAATTTTTAGATGAATGTTACCCCAGTAGTTGGACTACACCAGATTTAGAGTTCAATCTGCTCTGGAGGTAGCCTAACAAAGTTTAGAACTGAGTCTCTAAGTGACAAATTGATTCCAAGAAACTTAATTGTGTGCCTGAAGTTCAACACTGTTCAACAAACAAAAGACAATGTCAAAAAACAAACAAACAAAAAAAAAACCCACAAGCATTTCTACAATTAAACTAACATTTGACAAATTTGACAACTAATCAAACTTTGAAATTTTAGACATCAGGAAAATACAACCCATGGAAAGGAGAAAAAACAAATAGTTCAAGAAATCACAGAGAAAATGGAATTAGTAAACAATACAGGGAAATTAACTCTCTTCTTCATGTGTCCCTTACATTTCTGTATGTCTTTTGACTATGGCATATTAACTCCTCTTTGTTATTAAGTTTTCAAGAATGTTTTGTAAAGAACAGCCTTAATGATAGAGAAATATTCTCTCTTTAGATTAAGTAGATTTATTTAAAACAGAGATATGTCTCCCTCTGGAGCAAACATGAGGTATTCTTAATCCCCAGAATTATAAAGCAAGGTGTCCCACGGAGACAAAGGGTAGAGATGCTTCCTGGCATTAGATTCAGTTTTCCTTTCTCAAGATTCCTCAGCTATAATAGTAACACATTTTGTATGCAGAGGTCATGCAACCCTCTGCATTGACCTTACGTCACTGGGCCTCAGATAACCAGAATGAAATGCTGAGAGTTCTCCGAGTCCTAACTTGACTTTTGTTTATGCCCCTTATCATATCTTATCATTTCTTATGCAATCGTATATTCTGTAACCATTGATAATCAAGAGTTAGGTCCATTTGTTATCCTGTTACTGGGATAAATCTCAGACTCTTCAGTTTGTGATTAAAATATAAATTACATAATTCTCTATATAGTCAAGAAATTAAGGGGAAAAAAGGAGGGGAAAAAGCTACTTTAAGAAAAACTGTTGGGGTAAGCAATAATTACTGCCTAGGAAAATTTGGAGTGAGATAAGGACTCTAAAGAATATAAGAATGAGAGAAATGGAGAAGGTGGCCACTTCATGGACTACTAATTTTCAGGTGAGAATCAAAACAGGGTAACCTTGGTTGAAAAGTAAAAGAATAAGTCATAAAATATCTAAAGAAATCAGCCGGGTGCAGTGGTACATGCCTATAATCCCAGTGGCACCGGAGGCTGAGGTAGGAGGATCACAAGTTCAAAGTCAGCCCCAGCAAAATTGAGGTGCTAAGCAACTCAGTGAGACACTGTCTCTAAATAAAATACAAAATAGGGCCAGGGTGTGGCTCAGTGGTATAGTGCCCCTGAATTCAATCCCTGGTACCAAAAAAAAAAAAAAAAAGAGAGAGAGAAATTTATCTGCCCAATGGTCATGCAAACTGTCCTATGTATTCCCCCTGCTTTTAGTCACCATGTGGCTCTCCATTGTATCCTGCCTACAGCTGCCAAAGAGTAGTGTGAGTAATAAAATGTCCAAAACTTCACCATTGAATCCTCCAAGTTCTTTCTTTGGAATTGGTAAATGGTGTGCTTGGGGCATTTGAAGGCTTGGGGTTGAACAAAAACATCAATAAAACTAGTGGAGATAAGAAAAATCAGTATGATATGAATTGTTCCTTGGATGAGAAAAACAAAGGAGACACTGCTGAAGGAAACATCAGTAAACATCAAGTCACAGTAAACATCAACTATTTAAAATAAATAACAGAGAGAAAGGAGACAGAGACAGAATCAGGGAAAAATCAACAAAACACCAGTGACCTGTGGAAAAAATGTCAAGTTTGGCTGGGGATACAGCTCAGTTGGTAAAGTGCTTGCCTCACATGCCAGCACCACAAAAAAAAAAAAAAAAAAAAATAAGAAGAAGAAGTCAAGTATCTTAATATATGTCCTGTCACAGTCTTAGAAGGAAAAGAGAAAGGAGAAAAAGAATAGATAAATTATTTAAATATAATGAAAGCCATAATCTCACCAGTCCAGAAACATCACTGAGGAATAAAATAGAAATAAACCACAGGTTTATAATAATCAAATTACCAAACACAAGTAACAGAGATAAAATCTTAGAATTTCATGGCAAGAGGGATGGATGGATATATTGGAAACCAAGAAATAAATATAACATCAAAGAAATAAAACTTTTTTTATCAGAAAAGATGCATATGGAAACTAAAAAAGAACAAAGGAGAAAAAGTAAAGATGGTAGATTTAAACAAACATTAAAGGTATTGGTGATTTCATTATATATAATTGGTCTAAGGATGTCAATTTAAGAAATCATTAAGTTGGATATTTAAAAAGTAAAAAATTAAGCAGATATATGTATCTATTTAGTTCTATAATAACAAAGGAAAAATAATATCAGAAAGGCATAACAATTCTAAAGGTGTATGTGCACTCAATTATATAGATTTTGAATACAAAAAGTAAACACTAGAGGAGCTGAAAGAAATATCGTAAGGGATCCCAAGAAAAACATGTTGGACACAGGAAATCACATAAGGGAGTTTATTAAGCAAACAGTGTCTCCCTGCAGGGTAAGAGAGAAAATGAGAGGAAGAGAAAGGAAAGAAAAAGGGCAAACGCTAGAGAGAGTGGAAAGTGAGGAGGAGAAAGAAAGCAAGTCAGGAGGAGAGAAAAGCAAGAGAGAAAAGATGGCGGTAAAGCTATCTTTAAGAATCCCTCCGGGCTAACAGGGGACCAATAACGGAGAAGGATACTTGCAAGCTGACTGATGAACCAATAGCTAGCTAGGATGTTCACAGACTGACAGTAGTTGGGAAGCGGGGAAAATGGCTGCACCGGAAAGGGCGGGGAGAGCAGCTTTCAGACTGACAAACTAGGTTGTGATGCAACGGAAAGGGAAGGGGAGCAGCTTTGTATTACAAATATATGAATCCACAATTTCTGTAGGAAACTTCAACACCACTGGACAGGTGGAAAAAAATAAGACTGTGAAAAACATTAAAAAAAAAAAAAACCTGTCTTCATAATCACTTTCTGAATGAAAGAATTTTCCATGTAATAATAGCACAGTATACATTGTTTTAAGTTATAATGGAATATTTACCAAGATAGATGACATTTCATGTGATAAAACACATCTCAAAAATATTATTAAAAGTATACTAAAATGTTGTTAAAATCATGCTAATTATGTCTATGCCCCCAAAATACAAATCAAAAAAGAAATGCAAATCTGGAAAATATCCAATTATTTAGGAAATAACCTAGACACTCTTAAGTGACCCGTGGCTCAGGGAAGTTATCACAAGCAAAAATATATATATACATTTTTTTTTCTCAGAATTGAGTGTTTATTAATCACAGCATAAAATTTGCAGCACAAAGTTAAGTACTTATAGAAATATTACAAAACATCTAAGCTGCTTCTAGATTTTTTGAACTGGATATTTGAAAATATTATTTTTAAAGTGCTAAACCTCTAAATATTCTGATCATTTAAAAATAAATTAAGAAGACCTAAAAAGTTAACAATGCCAAGAACATCATAAATACTTCTGTTTATGCAAACATACACACACACATTATTCATTATTTAAAACATAGCAACTAAAAAGAAGAAATAAAGGGAGATAGGAAGAAAAAAAAAGAAAGGAAGGAAGGAAGAAAGAGAAAGAGAGATTACAGAGCAAAGTGGCTTCAGTGGTAAATTTTACCAAATTGATAAGAAATCATAATAATTCTACAAATATTCTTTCACACTATAGAGAAAAAGGGATATTTTTATCTTTTAAGATTAGAATTATTTTGGTATTAGTATAAGACAAAGGCATTGCAAGAAAACTGAATATAAATGCTAAAGTCTGCACCAAAATAATTAGCAAGCAAATTCATAAACTTGTATTTGAAGGACCAGGCATCATGATCTAATGAGCTTTATTTCAGGAATGCAAAGTTTATGTAACATTTGAAGATTTAATGATGCAATTCATTATAATAGATTGAAAAACAACAACAAAAATCTGATCATTTCAGTATATGCACAAGAAAAACAACTTTGCAAATAAACATATTTGTTATAAGCACTATCAGCAAACCAGAGATTGAAAGATACTTGCTTGATCAGATAAAGATTATTTCTAAAAAATCTCCAGATAACATTAAGTCAAAGATCTTAAGGTCAAGACATTTCACTCTTGCCGCTTGTGTTTAGTATTTTTCCAGAGGTCTTTGCAAGTATAATAAGGCAACAAAAAGAAATACAAGGCATACAGATTTAAAAAGTGAAATATATTTTTTATTTATAGACATTTTTCCATGTAAAAAATTCTAAATTATCTCCAAAACAGCTACCAGAACCAATAAGTATTATCAAAATTAAAAGGTTACTTGACCATTTCTGTGCAATCATAAAGAGTAATTAAAACTTAAGATATCACTGATAAGCCATCAGAAATCCTTGGGAATTTTCTCATGCATGCAAGTCTGTAGAAATAAACTACAGAACATTATGGAGAAATAGAAATAGTACATCTAAATGGAGAGAAGTGCCGTGTGTGTACATTGAAAACTTGATATGATAAAGATGTCAATTCTGCAATTTCATTCAAAATCCAGGAAATTGCATTTTGTAGATATGAGCAACATAGTTTTTAATAGATACCCAAAGTCTATTTCACAGTTTCCTTTTCTTACTAGAATTCTGCTCCACAATGTTGAATCACATCAGCACTGAAACTCAGGATGCTGCCAAGATTGTCCCTTGTTTCTATCCATAGTTGGTTAATGGCTTCCCAAAGGAAAGCCAGGGTGATTGCAAAGATCATCTTTCCTGTTTCCTTTCTCATAGGGCAGGCTCGTATTGCCCATGGTCCAATTTTTTAAAAAGTTGATCCACATACCCTATTTTCTACTGGAATATGGTGGATGTTTTCTTTAAAGACTGGAAGTGAAAGTCTGTACATTTCTGGTCTTTGTATTTCTGCTGTTTAAAAATACTAATTATATTTCCCCCAAATTAGTTAGCATTAGAAAAGTTGCAAATTTCAATGAGCATATCTATGTCTTTCTATTTTTTATATCTTTATTATTTTTAAGATTATATATCTATACTATCTATAAAACATTAAGTTCTGAGATGAGCTTAGATGAGATTAGTTCTGAGACGTCCCTGTCCATCTTCCCCATCATCCATCTTTCATTCCTTCCTTCTTTTTTCAATAATGCATTGCATTTATGGAACAGCAATTATCACTTGGTGTAGATTTCCATCATCTTATTTCCCAAAAGTTGTATAGCACATATACATTCACTACATTCAGTATTGCCTTAAACTAACAGATGAAAACGTTTTCTTCTACTCCTAATTAAAAAAAGGAAACGAAGTTTCTTTTCTTTCTCTCAGTCACCTTCTCTCCCCATGTCAAAAGATAAAAAGGAGCTACAATAAGATAATAAATAATAATTAATAAATACAGAAAACACACTGAAACTAATTATTGAGTCATTTCTAGGGGGGAAAATTGCAATAATCAACTGTGTCTAAAGTAAAATTTCTATTACTGTACACCACAAATCGGGTGTTTGACTTGCAGCTGGAATACTCTCTAACTAGAACTTCTGATGGAGTTAAGAATACACTGGAGAGCTTTAGACAGTTCTTCTCATTTTTCCCAGGGAATTTTCTGTGTCATTATCATTTAATTCTTTCGACGCCAGTGGCAGAAAATATTCACCTGATAGACAAAATAACTAAGATCCTGAAGTCACCCAGCAGTCCCCATGTGAGCAGAAGACTCTTGTGCTGATTCCTACCTGTGGTTGGAGGTAGCTCTAAAGGAAGAAGAGCAGATGCCCAATTCAGCTTTGCTCAACCCTTTGCCCAAGGCCAGTCCTCTATCTGAAGATAAGAATTGGGGTGGGAGGTCTAGTTAAAGTTCAAGAATTTATTACGTTTTGACTGTTTTGATCAACGTGTTTCTATTTTTTAAATGTAACTTGCCCTATTAAATAGTTCTGAACACCAGTCAAAATCATAAAGGAAAGCTCACCATACTGATCTTGATTCAGAAATGAATGATCCATTTTCACTCCTCAACATTTAATTCTCAAGAATAAATATTCCAAGACGTTTTCATGTTGCTATATATTGTGGTTTTTATAACTCCTTAGTGATTCTTATTTCTTCCTCCTGGACCCAATGTTCATTCTCTATAGCATGCCCCTCTGTGCTAGGATCAATTAATGGATTGAGAACAGTAATGCAGGAACAGACTACAGAGACTATTCTGTGTGGAAAACAAAGAAACCAGAATACACTTAAAAGAATGGACTTTTTTCAGTGTCTTAGGACCCACAAATAACCTTGAAGACCAGAAAGTTCATTTCCTCCTATTACAGCTTTTGAATTGCTATAAAAATCGAAAATAAAAATAAAAATGGATAAACATTGCCACCCAGTGGTCATCTTCAGGAACTGTATAAATTACATACCTGATTAGCAGGGTTTTTTTCTTTTGTAACCTACTGAGTTCAAGGGTATTTAATCACTTATATCCTGAAAGATCCTCCTTTCTTACTCTGAAATTCTACTCCAATTGAAATAATTTATTTCCTACAATTCAATATTATTTTAAGAATTTTAATGGTCCTGTCTCTCAGAGTAGCAGGAATTTAGCATCCTATTCAAAATATCTAGTTCTAAATAGAGCAATGAAAACATGCATGCAAGCATATGTGTCAGAGTACACTTATCCTAGTATAAAATGCTATGTAATTTAGTCTAGGATATAAATAATTATAAATTTTACTTTAAAAGAACAAAATCATTATTTTTGGTTTCCACTGCTTAGTGTACATCCATATTCAAGAATTTTGGAAAGTAAATTAAGATATATCAACTTATATTATCTATTTAGACAGTGACATATGCACACAATCCAATTGGAGTTTCAAACAAATTTTAACTCAATGCAAACTCTGAAATATTTTCCTTACTTGCTGCCCTCAAACTAAATTCACTGAAGTAAGGAAGCAATGGTAAAAAATGTACATTAGATAGATAGATAAGACAATTCTGTAATTAGTTTCTTCTACCTGAAATCATACTCTAATTTGAAAACTATTGTTTAGTTGCCTATAAAAATATGTAAGTGAAGCAGAGTTTGCAACAAATCTTTGAGTTTTGTAATAGGTAGAAGGAGAAAGATTCAAGAGAAGGCTTATAAGAGATTTGGGGAAAAAGACTTGTGAAACAAGGAAGGACAAAATTCTTTCTGAAATCTAAAAACTGCCTAAATTCCAAATAGATTCTCCCTCCTCATTTTCATCTTTTTAAAGACTAATTAAATCTCAGTATAATTCAGCACCATATTTCCCGCATGCTCTACTTTTTTTAGGAACAGATGAGGAAGAGAAAAAATAAAATGAAAAAACCCTCCTACTTCTTTTTTATTTCTAGGTAGAAAAACTCTTTTAATAGATTTTTTTAAAAAAATAAATGCTATTTTTCTAACACGTCATTAAATAATCAGTTAAGAGAGACAAGTGTGAGGACTTAGACTGACAATGACTATTTATTGAACATGATGGAGAAAAAAATAGGACTTTGTTGAGATTTCTAAGGAAAAGTAGGTGAGTGAAAAGCACACAGGAAGAAGAAATGCAGTTATTATGGTCTGGGTGTGAGGTGTCCTCCAAAAGCTAATATGTGAAATCATGCAAGGTTCAGAGGTAAAATGATTGGTTTATGAGAACCTTAACCTTAACCTAAGTCGTTAATCCCCAGATAGGCATTAACTGCGTGGGTGGTGACTCTAGATCGGGTGTGGTTGGAGGAAGTGGTCACTGGGGATGTGGCTTTGGGGTTTATAATTTTTCCTTGGTGAGGGGAGTCTCTCTCTCTCTCTGCTTCCTTGTTGCCATATCCAGGGGTTTTCTTCCACCCTGCCCTTCCACCATGATGTTTGGTCTCACCTTGGCCCCAAAACTGTGGAATAGGCTATCCATGAACTGAGACCTCTGAAATGTTGAACAAAATAAACTTTCCCTTCTGTGTTTTTTTCAGTTCTTTTGGTCATGATAAAGCTGACTAAAACAGCTGTCAATGATTCATTTCAAGACAAAGACCACCAAAGGACATGATTAAGCTATTTGTAGCAGAGAAAAAAGGAAATTTTTTCATTTTTACAAGGAAGGTGGAAAAAACTAAGCAATATTGTGAGAACAACCACTGCTTATCTTTAGCCAAAGAAGTTTGGATATATAAGAATATCTTTGAGATACTCTTCTCAGTATTAGAGGCACTCCTCTCAGTGCTAGATAAGTAACATTTTAACAATGGTTGTTCTACCTTGCTTCTGTTGGAATTTCAATCTAAATAAAGGATAATTTTTGGAGCATTTAATTGAAAAATGATAAGCCATATTTTCAAAATTTATTTTTAATATATTATACTATATATTAGTTATGAAGGTTATTTTGTAGCTATTGGTTTCTCAAATATAGAATTAACCCATATGTGAAAAGGTCAACTTTGTGTAGTATATTATGTTAAATGATCTTACCAAAAACAAATGATAAATATTTGAAGTGATAAATAAGATATGCTAATTAACCTGATTTGATCATTTCACAATGTGTACATGTATCGAAATACCAAATGGTACCCCATAAATACATACAATTACTTGTCTGTTAAAATTTTTTAAAATAATAGATAAATAAATAGATTTTAGTCCTTTCCTTAGTTACTGATTTCACTTCAGTTTGACATTTTCACTCAAGGATGGAAAAAGGAAAACTATTTATGTGCATGTTTTGAAAACAAAATTGTGTGAACTATTAATTCAAATAAAGTTTTAAAAATTATTAATTTCACTTGAATGTCTTTTTATTGTCTTGCTTTAGGAAAAATGATTAAGTATAGATATTGAGGATATATTCTCATATGAGCCTCTGGAAGATAAAGTACATTTCTCATTGATAAATATGTCCTTAAAAATCTTCAAAAATGTAAAGCAGTTGTTGATGTCCTCAGCTTTGTCCACTAAAATAAAGTATAATTCACAGTAAAAATTTTTTAAAAATACTTGCACATCTGAGAGGATTTCTAAAATCAGAGATTCTGTGATTAACATAGGTACCCCCAAGAAAGTAACCTAGAAATAAGTAACCAAGGATGAAATTTCCAAAATGACACACACATTTAAAGAAGTTTTTTTCCCTGCACATCAGGAAATCTTTACCTTATAATCTGTCTTTCTATTATTATTTAATTTATTTTTATTATTATTATTTTGTCTCACTAGATCCAAAGAACTGTCATCTGGAGTTTGAATACTGACTACAATTGCTGCTGCAGTTGCCCTACTATTGGAGTTGAAGAGTGGGAACACATTATGGTACTGAGATAGGATTTTTTAAAAATATTTAAAAACTTCCTCCTCCAACATTTCGTGGTGTTGTCTAAACATTTTTAATGAATAATGTACATGGGTTTCACTCTTTACCCATGAAGCTGAGAGAGTGAAAAGACCTCAAAGAGAGTCCTTTCCCATTTCTACAGGTCCCTTCCTCTGGCACATTAAAACAGAAGATGGGAAGTCTTTATTTATGGCTAGGAACATCTCAGAGGTCACCCGGAGGCTTTTTGTAAAAGAAATCTAAAAGGTGTAAGAATGTCGTTTTTTAATTTGGTCCATTGTTCTTATAATTTATAAAGTATGAAACAACAAAATCAAAATGAAAAGAATGAGCTTCACTTTTCTAAAACTTAGTCTTTTGAACTTAAGTTACTCAATTTCACAAAATGAAAGCAGGTTATCATCTTTACTAGAATTCCTCTTCTTCTTTTCTCCCCAGATACATGTAAAATCACTTGATTTGATCCCCTTTATTTGGCCATTTTTCATATAGCTATTTTCATTGAGAGTTAAACAGAAATGTAAAGAAGAAATATTCAGAGGTGTATGTCAGTGCACAGGTGTCTAAGACCCACAGAGAACCATGTACATTATTGCTCTTGACTTTGACATAATAATGTGGGCAACTATAAAACTGAGCTTTGAAACAATTTTATGTTGCAAATACTTAACACTAAAAATGAATTCCTGTAAGTTACATAATACATCTAAATTAAACCTTCCTATTACATGTGTCACACAAACAGATTTTTCTGTGGTGAGGAGAGAAAGCCTTAACCTTCAGGTGGGTTTTGCACTATTTGTTTTCTGAGAGGCATGGCTCTTTTCTCTCTACAGAAGTTTTGTGTGCTATCACTGTGGATTGAATTTTATACAAAATTTCCGAAGAATTTGATTATACACTTAACTGCATAAAGTTAGTTAGGGGAGAAGAACTTCACATTCTTCTGCAGTGGATACAAGTATCATAGGGCCAAGAAATTTTCACATTTTTATGCTTAGCGAACTCAGAGAGGAATATCCTTAGCTTAATTAATACACAAGCTAGTTTTATATCCTCCCATGTTGGAACATTTTACATTTAAGTGAGTTAGGCAAACCTAATGTTTTGGCTTTAGATATGACAAGCACGTATCTGTCTCTGGACATGTAGGCAAACTGGACAGTACATTAGATAAGATATTGAAATTTTCCCTGGACATAGGTAGTTCTTATTTAACGATAGTGATAAAGTTTTGTGGTCCGGTGGGTATTTGGAGAGTGAATCCATACAGACAGCTGTACAAAGTGGATTCATATTTACCTTTCCTGTGCTGAAAAGGCAAGGTTACAATGTAATTCAGTTTATATACATTTGAGTACTTGTTTAGTTCAAAATAGCATCTCATAGAGTTTCCTGTGGAATACTGGATCTGTAAGATGTTAAGAGAAAGGTTATTTTTTAAAAACTGTCCTCCAGTCTAGTATAGTTGTGAACAATGAGGATAAACAAAACTAAACAGCATTCTTTATGCAAGATTGTTTAGACCTCTTGCTTTACAGGCTGTGACTCTGTGTGTGTGATATAGTAGTCTTCACTTCTCAGAATTAGTTAGCTGTGGCAATCTTTCTTCATAGAAATCTCTCAGTTAGTGAAATGTAATATTATGAAATAATACAATGAAATGTTAGTCTCCAATATGCACTCTGATTCAACTCGTATTCATTGATTTTCTTAAATGATTATTAGATATCATCATGTATATATCTAAAAGTGGATATTTAAATATATGGGTTTGCAATTCAAGAACTGCATAGTGTAACTTCTTTACCTATGGGTTTGCAATTCAAGAACTGCATAGTGTAACTTCTTTACCTATAGGACCAGATGAATTGTAAACTTTTCACATCTGGAATAATGGAGTGCTTTTTAGTCATTCCTACAACACTCAATTTTCTTGTATTTTCCTATTCAATTATGAACATTGTATTTAAAGATTTTAATGAAATGAAGCCACATTGAAATCCAAATCTACAGTAATTCAATACTAATTGAAATGACAATCTTTATTTGCTTTGTTTTCTGAGGTGCTGGGGATTAAATCCAAGGCCTTGCACATGCTGGATGAGCCCTCTCCTACTAGCAACACTCCCAGGGTCAAATCACAATTACTTTGACAATTATTCCTATGATTGACAAAGTGGGCAGTCTTTTCCTCACAAGTAGTTTAGCTCCAACTTCTTAAGGCAAAACAGTGTTCCCCCCTGGAGCTGCAAGATAAAACTGCAATAATAAAAAAAATTGGAATCTCATATGAAACTCACTCTCATTCTATTAGGAAAACAGTGAAAAGTATAGAATTTATTTTAGAATGCACATAATCTAATCCTAGAAATAAAATTAGGGCACCACAGAACATGCTAGATAGTTCAACTTCTTCTACCCATTATTAAAAATTGAATATTGGCCATTATTTTCACCAGTGAGAGATTTTTATTTAGTTTTAATCTTGAAAGAATGAAGGTGATTTAGAGCAGTACCACCTATACTCACAGACATACCTGCCCCCCTACCCAAATCCTCTTCCCACTGAATTCTGGATTCTGTGAGTCTAAAAGCTAAAGATTAAAGACATCTGGTTGGTTGAAAGCAGAATGGTTCATGCAGGAATGTAAAAGAAGTCAAAGAAAACAGACTAAGTAGAAGGAGATGATACTCAAAACAAGTCCACGGATGCCTGAGAAACATGGTAGACAGGCACATGTGACTTTGACATCTAAGCACAGCTCCAATCCTATATATTTGGTTAGTATTATTTATTAGTTTTCCTTTTTGAATCTGTTATTTCTACAATTTACATGAGACTGAAGTGCAATGAACATCTCAGAGGTATAAATTCTGTGCAAGTTTGTTATGCTTATGTATAATTTTAAAATGTAGAACACAAGAAATAATTTGTGTATCACCACAAATGTAAATAGTTCAGACTCTACCAAAGAAATTGACAGATATTTGCTTAATAGAAATCAATTATTAAAATACAGAAAAATATCATCAGGAATTTTACCCATAGCTTCTCTTAGTCTAAGGGATTTAATATTGTACATGTTAAATGATGAAAGTGAATGTGGTTAGAAAGCATTTATATTAAAACATACAATTAATTTAATTGCCAAAGGCAGAAATCCACTGAATGTATTATACTTTTAAAAGGTGATTCATTTAAAAAGCTAACAACTACTAAGCTATTTAATTCTTCTCTTACCTATTTCTATGACTATTACTTAAAGACATTTTCATTTTATAAAATCTGTGAAAGCAATTGTAACATGTTTTTCTCAGTGACTGCACATTGCCTTTCAGGCTTTAGCTGTGTGAATTAACAACCAATTTCTATGTTTTTAATTTAATGCATATTGTTGTTCACTATTTAGAAAGTACTAGCCAATAGTATATTACAATTTTCTTTTTATTTTAGTAATTTAATTCAGATCCATTTTGCTTTCAAAGAATTTCCCAAAGTTACTTAAGCCATGCATTTTAAATAATAATGTTATTTTACAAATAAAATGAAAAAAATATGATAAATTTTGTCATACCTACTATGGCAAATATATTAGAAAGTGATGCATGCATTTTAAATTAGTGATATTTAATATTGAGCAATATAAATTGTAACTTTTCTAAATCATTTCTTTAAATAGAAACCTTTTAACGCAATCATTTCCACAAAAAGCCATACAGTGGGCACAGAATAGCCAGGATATTCACATTTGACTCCAGATAATTCAAAGGGCTTATGAGACTTACAGTTATTACATGGGAGTTAAAATGTTGCCATAATATCACATTAACTAAAGATCAATGTGCTTGGTTGAGAGAATCAATACAACAGCTATAACTCATGTTAATTGATAACTGACATTGGGTCCATTCATAAGAACAAAGCTAAAGTTAGTGTGTCTGGGTACCAAGGAGCATATCTGTGAGAGGGATGCAACTTGGTGATTATTTCTGTCTTTTCTTTATAAAAGCTATTTACCATCACACCATTGATTTGGGGTTTGAGGAATAATAACTAAAAATTAGTTAGAAGAAACCAAAGATAAAATTAGTATAATTTAGACAAATAACTTTTTTTACCTCACTGTTTTAAGAAGGGCCATTTTGCATTTCTTCTGTTGCCTTTGTATTCTTATGAGAGGTTTGCAAAAGACTTACCATAAACAGTTGTTCAGTGGGTACACGCTGATTGACTCCTATGTCAAGTTTTGTGACCAATGGTGTCATGTTCCAAAGGTACTGAACCTTCAGAAAGGTTTAGACACCAATATGATACATGTCACAATTTTCAAATTGTTGATTTAAATTCATCAATAGGTGCAGTATAAATATATTTGTTGTTGTACCTACTATATAAAGGAGAAAAGAAAGTACATTATCTCCCACTTACCTCAAGAACAAATTGGTAAAATTAATTGAATACAAAGTTAGTAGAAAATATATTTTGTGTGTTCATAAGAACTACCCATGTATCCATTATAGCTATTGGTAATTGAGGGGAGTGTGAAAGAAATGATTAAACAATTCTGAAAGAGTAACAGCAAAGACAATGGAGGGGAGAGAAGAGATCTTCATCTTCTTGACAGATCCATTAAAAGAGAAAGGAACAGGAAGAATCAATGTGAAGTTATCACTTCCAGATTATTTGAGCACTTTTGACAAAATTAAAACTCTTTAACAATTCCTTTTGAGAGTTTTTCCTCCAAATATATAATTTAAAACAGATCTTTTTGTAAGAGACAATTATGATAAAATATACAACAAATATTTCCTCAGGGATTTCTCTGGGTCAAATACTTCATTGAGAATTATGAATAAGAACATGAAATGAATACAGTTTGTTACTGAATATAATATTGACTTTTGTGAAGCTCAGTGTCTAGTGGGAAGTGATATTTGCATGTGAAGAAAGAATTATACCACAGAGTATGAGGTAGTATTACCTAAGGGGTTCTATGTTTTCAGAGAGGCTCGACTATCACTTGCTTTCAGGGATTAATGTACTGAAATTGTGAAGGATTTGTAGATGATTAATAGGGTGATGGTGTGGTTAAGCCCCGAAAATGATAGTTGAGGCTAAGGCTAAGCAGGTTTGCTTCAACAATTCAAATAGCACATATAGTATAGCACTTATAAGTATGGGCAGAGGAATAAGACTTCTTAAGTGAGGATTAAATCTTGGTTACTTATATATGACTTTATAGTTTAAGTATCTCAGTGAATTCTGGCAATTTAAACACTCAAACACTGTCAGATTCCTCACATGTTTCATATATAAATAAATATAGGTCATAATAATCCCAATCCATATAAGGCGGAGCTCTTACTAAATCTTCTTGTCTGATGGAGAAGTACAGCTCTATGCGGTCACTTGATACATATCCAGTTGCAAATGTGACAATTGCTTCCCCATGTCTTTCTGTATTTTTGTTCCCTTCCATACATGCAGCCAAGATCTCAAGGGAACTCATCTTTTGCCATAACACTGCCACAGGACCCACTCAAATTCGTAGGGACAGCTAGAAACATCCAATTCATAGGGTTGTTCTTGGACTAATATGCCCAAGACTTGTAATTGATCTACAACTATTTTTACTTGAGAAAAGACCTGAAGGCAGATCATGTTCTCAATTCTAATGGATTTTTCTTTATACTAAATTTTACAATATTCTTAACATCTGTGCTAACTATAGAATGAAGAAGCATCAATGCCTTAGTAATTCCAAATGTGTCTGTAGCTGTTTGGGAATAGTCAGGTAGGGAAAACTAGGAATATAAAAGCTACTGGTACAACTTTATCCTTGCCCAACCAGAAAGCCCCTGGGTTACATTAGGTAGCCCAGTTCTCTGCAATTTGGAGGAGTTGATGGCATATCATGTCTCTTGGAGATGAGCCAACACCATTTGAACTGCCTCCTATAGGAGATAAAAGATTCAAAAGTTAACATCATACCATCAATATAATGAATCACATACACTCTGTCCACCACAATCCATGACATATAGTTGGCCTATTACATACCTTTTAAAAGAACATTTAAAAGTTCACTGTTGCCCTTCCCATGTGAAAACAAATTGCTTCTGGCTTCTCTTGATGGATCTCTTGTATCTCCTTTGCATTCTGTTTCTTTCACCTTCAGATCCATACTCTGCATCTCTTGCTTCCTCATCTTACAGTTTCCGCCATGTTAACTGTAGCCTATGCTGCTTGAGAAATGAGAAGTTCTAATAAAGGGCTCAAAATTCATACCAGAGATTCAAATGGTTGTCTTGAAACCATTTGAAGAAAGGTTGCCTTCATTCCTGTTATGAATATTTCATTATCAAAACCAAGGTAGTTTATTGCATAGATGATGTACTTCCTCCCTAACTATCTTAGGTGGTCTTATCGTTTTTCCATGACTGCTATCATGGGATCACCCTGTTATAAATCCTCCACATTGGGCAAATGTTTTTACAGGCAGATATCTGCTAGGACAATAAAGAAATGTCCTGATTACATTAATGGTTAAATATAAACATTGTCATAGTGTGGTATTTGTGGTGACTTAGGTGACTTTACTCATTCACTCCCTGATAGGAATATGAATTCAGTACCAGAGTCCCAAAGCCACAATAGCTATCTTGCTTCATATTTCCTGTATTGCTGCGTAAACTTGTTCCCAGGTTCTACCAGATTAGCCTCAGTATAATCTTTTATGTGCCAGTTGGAGTGGGGGACAGGTTCTCATTCACTCCTGTGATCCATGGCTGATCTGTCTGTATGTTTTGAGATATGACCAGTCTGGATGCTAGCACTGGAACCTCAATCAGTTCATTCTTGTTATCATTCTCTTCTTCTGAGATGCTAGATTCACAGGGGTCCCATTTATGGTGGTTCTGATCCTTTTGAGTAATTACCATCCTTACTCTAACTTGTGGTAAATGTTTACCTTTCAGTTTACTAAAGTGGAAGTCTGGAGTTTCTGAATTCTCATCAGTACTCTTCACACGAGCAATTAATTTCTCAGTAGTCCCTGCTTGAATTAAATGCACTTCATGCTCCAGTTTTAATTCCTTCTGCAGTTGCTTGACATGGGCTTTGGCCCGAAGCTCGCCCTCCTGTGCTGCCTGCACTGCTGTGAGGAAGAGCCCACAGCTGCTGAGATTTTATAGAGCCCTTTCTTTCTCTTTAAACCAAACTGCTTCCCCATAAGCAAAAATATTTCCCCTAGTCCTTGTCCTGATTACAGATATTTAGGAAACATACTTGATGGACTTGTCTTGACCAGAAATAGGAGGTGATAAGAGTTTCTGGAAAAAAAAAAATCTCCATAATACAAATTAATATGTAGATCCAGAGAAAGGACCACAAAGGGGGCACATCCTAGTACTCAAGTGATGGCCCCAAGAATCAATAATAGTTGCCATCACCCCACACATGAAGGTGAAAAGACATTGGAGAAGTTCCCTCTCAACCGCCATTTTCTTTACTTTCCTGGATAGTCTTCCAGTTATAAAGTCCATAACCCAGTTGTGTCAGGGAAATGGGATTGGTTGCCAAGAAGAAAATTCACAGAGACAATATACAATGAGGAATGATTAGAAGGAAGGTCCAGTGACCATAGACAACAGATAGCATCTCTGTCCCTCACTTTTTCTTTATCAAGCACTTGCTCTCTCTCATGGTGTATTGTCCATTATCAGCCTAGTGATGTGTTTCAAGGGTTGAACCTTCAGAGGAGGATTAGAAAAGCCTCTGAAATCAAGCATTTTCTATCCCCTTCCATTTGCTTTCATTCCCTTTGGTTTTTCCATGCTTTCTTCACTATTTATCTGTGTTTTTCCACAAATAGGTATATTTGCCACTCATCCCCACTAAGCACTGAGTGTGTGTGATTGAGCAAGTTACACATGAAGAATTCCCTGCACACATTATAAAACTTGCTGTTTTCATAGGAATACAAAGACTAACAATTCAAATACTGCTTTTCTGCTATGATAAGTACAACTGACCTAGAATAGGATTACCTAACACAGAGTTTACTGAAAGTATGTTTTTGTGAGAGCATCTATGAGGCACTCATCTGATGAGAGCTGAGTGAAAGGTGAAAGAATACTCTAGCATCATTTCAGCATTGTAGGTTCTGGACTTGAATACACTGACCAAAAGGGCCAATGGTGAAATAAGAAGCTCAGATGAAAAGCCAGTAAGAAAAGATGAGGTGGGGACAAGACAGAAAGCAGGAGGGTGAGGTAGAAGGTTGCTGAATACTCTAAATTGGAGTGTAATTGCATGGATAGGGTAGGGTTAACTGGGCTAAGAAGACCAATTATAGATATTTAAGAGACATACTTGATGGACTTGATCTTGACCAGAGATAGGAGGTGATAGAGTTTTTGGGAAAAAAAAAAAAAATGTGTCCAGAATACAAAGGCCTGCTTGGTCAAGACCAGCTTCCTTCGACAGGGCTACAACAATGGGCTTTACAATTGGGGTTTTAGGTTTAACAAATGAAGTAGATACTAGGGTTCCCAGCAGTTATAAATAGAGAGTAACAGAAGTCTATTCAAATTGTTCAGAAATTGAGTCCCGAGTTGTTCTTCTTGTCTTCAAGTGCTATACAAATTCAATGCAATTCCAATTAAAATCCCAATGACGTACCTTACAGAAATAGAGCAAGCAATTTTGAAATTCATCTGGAAGAATAAGAAACACAGAATAAGCTAAAGCAATCCTTAGCAGAATGAGCGAAGCAGGGGTATCGCAATACCAGATCTTCAACTCTACTACAAAGCAATAGTAACAAAAACGGCATGGTATTGGTACCAAAATAGACAGGTAAATCAATGGTACAGAATAGAGGACATGGACACAAACCCAAATAAATACAATTTTCTCATACTAGACAATGGGCCAAAAATATGCAATGGAGTAAAGATAGCCTCTTCAACAAATGGTGCTGGGAAAACTGGAAAATCATATGCAACAGAATGAAATTAAACCCCTATCTCTCACCCTGCACAAAACTCAACTCACAATGGATCAAGGACCTTGGAATCAGACCAGAGACCCTGCATCTTATAGAAGAAAAAGTAGGTCCAAATCTTCAACTTGTTGGCTTAGGATCAGACTTCCTTACCAGGACTCCCATAGCACAAGAAATAAAAGCAAGAATCAACAACTGGGATAGATTCAAATTACAAAGCTTTCTCTCAGCAAAGGAAACTCTCAGTAATGTGAAGAGAGAGCCTACAGAGTGGGAGAATATCTTTGCCACTCATACTTCAGAGAGCGCTAATTTCCAGAATCTATAAAGAACTCAAAAAACTCTACACGAAGAATACAAATAATCCAATCAACAAATGGACTAAGGAAATGAACAGACACTTCATGGAAGAAGATATATAAGCAATCAACAGATATATGAAAAAATGTTCAACATCTCTAGTAATAAGAGAAATGCAAATCAAAACTACCCTAGAATTCCATCTCACCCCAATTAGAATGGTGATTATCTAGAACACCAACAACAATAGGTGTTGTCGAGGATGTGGGGAAAAAGGTACACTCATACATTGCTGGTGGGGTTACAAATTAGTGCAGCCACTCTGGAAAGCAGTAGGGAGATTCCTCAGAAAGCTTGGAATGGAACCACCATTTGACCCAGCTATCCCACTCCTTGGCCTATACCCAAAGGACTTAAAATCAGCATACTACAGAGATACAGCCACATCAATGTTCATTGCTGCTCAATTCACCAGTAGCCAGATTGTGGAACCAACCTAGATGTCCTTCAATTGATGAATGGATAAAGAAACTGTGATATACAATGGAATATTACTCTGCCATAAAGAATGATAAAATTATGGCATTTGCAGGCAAATGGATGAAATTGGAGAATATCATGCTAAGTGTGATGAGCCAATCTCAAGAAACCAAAGGATGAATGATCTCGCTGATAAGCGGATGATGACATATAATGGGGGGTGGGAGGGGTTAGCATTAGGGTTAGGGTTAGGTTTAGGGTTAGGATCAAGGTGGGTGGCAAGAATGGAGGAAGGAAGGACTGTATAGAGGGAAAAGAGGGGTGGGAGGGATGGGGGGGAAGGAAAAAAATAACAGAATGAATCAAACAACATTAACCTATGTAAATTTATGATTACACAAATGGTATGCCTTGACTCCATGTACAGAGAAACAACATATATCCCATTTGTTTACAATAAAAGTAATAAATAAATAACTGCTTTCATAGTTATCATTAAAAAAAAGAAAAGTAAACTAAAACAATGACAAAAGATTTATTTTAATACCTCAAATTTTTTGAAAGATTGTGAATAATTGGAAAATCACAATTATTTTCCTCTGAGTCTGGAATCATATACCTAAAATAAAATAAATGTTGTAGGGGGAAAAACATAATTTAGAGCATTAGTGAACCCCTCCACCCCAAAGAGTTTGTGTTTTTAAAAAAAAGTGTTTCTTTTTCTGAGCAAGGTCTTTAATGGTAGAGTTTCAGGAGGCCTGTAGAGGAGTATGAGAAGATAGCTGTAAAGGAGAGGCCCTCTTCTTGCCCCCTGCATGGGAGCAGTAGCACCATTTTGGTGGATACAGAATGCTTAGCTCTGACTTGGATCCTTGCTTTCTGTTCTTGTGTATAAACTTTTTTTCTGAGGAGAAAAGGCTTTTGGAGAAACCCAACTAAGGATATTTGCAAAAAGTGTGCCCCTTAGGAGTAAATAAAAGAACCCAGAGAATATTTTTCTTGTGGCTCTATAGGAAGACAGTATTGTAAATGTATTTTTTTAAAAAAAGAATATTATAACCTCTTACATTGGACATGTGCACATAAACTAATGATCACAAACTGTACTTTTGTATTTTTGCTGTATTGTGACTATAATATATACCTATTGGAACTACATTATATAAAAATGAAATATAAATATAACTAAAATACACACCTATGATGAAACAAACTGTACTACTTTTGACATGGGACTCAGATAACTGGTAATAGTTCTGGTGATAGTTCTTCTCACAGTACAAAGTATTCACCTCAAATCACTGAACAGGATAAAAATAAAAAGGTCAGAAAAAAAATTTAACCTTACCTTCTTAAAAGAAAAACACCCCCCAAAACCAAAGGCCAAGTGTTTTCCCTGATAAGTGGATGATAGTATATAATGGGGGTGGGGGAGTGAGTGAGAGAAGAATGGAGGAACTTTAGATTACGTAGAGGGAAATGAGAGGGGGTGGTATGAAAAATGGTGGAATGAGACAAACATCATTACCTTATGGACATGTATGATTACATGAATGGTATGAATCTACATCGTGCACAACCATAGAAACAAAAAGTTGTACTTCATTTGTGTAAAATGAATCAAAATGCAGTCTGTAAAAATAAAAAAGAAAAAATAGGACAAATTTCTCAGTTTTTATTAAAGGTTATTTTGGACTCTCTCATGCGTATTATTTTAATGCCTCCTATGGCATTTCATCATTGTTATTTAAAAACTCAATAATACATAATACCAAAATATTATCCCAAAGGAAAACATTTTTGCAGTTTTTGGTATTCTGTTTGTTTTCGATTCTGAAATCCCTGGGGTTGCATCACCAAACCACTGTTTCATTTTCTGGTGCTGTAATGACAAATAAAAAACTACAATCCACTCTTAACAGCAAATTTTAAAAATACATCAATGCTCCAATGGGAAACGTATAGTAAGAATTATAAGTTCCATTAGGCAGTGTCCCACTTGTAGGGCGACATTTATGTGCTTCCTTACATGGTTTTATTCCTCACGAGACACCATGGATTGCTCTGGAGTCAGCAGTGACTCACTCACTAAAACTAGCACACAGAAGCATTAATGTTACTTTTTGGAAATGTCTTTCCAAATTTTTAAGTTTGACCTTCAAAAGTATTCTGTATTTTTACTACTCTCAAACCTAAAATAGAAATATATATACATATTTCACAAAGTTTAGTTAACTTGACTAAATCTTTAAATTTCTGTGGGGAAATGCATCATAGATGATTTTAAGTTTAGATAAACATTAAGCTGTGTTTAGTTTGTTTTATTGTTACTGATATTTGATCTTTCTTTCTAAGTATTCTCTTGAGCTAAGTGTTCTAAATAAATGAGACCAAATCTCTACAAGAAGTAGAGAGCATGGCATGGGAGAAAGGGAAGGTAACAAACAGTTGACGTGGGACCAATAAATAAACAGGGAGTTACTAGGTCCATGAACTTATCATTTACATGTGTCTGAGCCTGAATCATGAATCCTTTGCACCACTGCCACTTTGTGCCCAAGAAACACCCATTGTCATTGACAATTTATTAGTTTAGGATTTTTAATCTCATCAGAGGGACCACTTGAAATCTCACCCAGCATAATGCCAGGTTTTTTTAAATGACAAGGATTTTACAATGAAGACTTGTAGAGCTATTTCTACAGGGTAGGGAGAAAAGCAAACAGGACCAGTGTCTGAGAATCCTGGAGAGTTCTAGTGGACAGATTGAACTGCAGAGCTCATGTGATTCTCCTGAAGACTGGACCCTATTTGTGTATACCAGTGTTGTCAAACTTGTCTCATCATGAGGATCACCTGCATAACTTCTAACTAAAAATACAAATTCTCAGGTTGCCCTGGAGATTGAATTTTGTGTACCTGTAATAACAGGAATTTAATTAATAAGGACCTTGATGATTTCACTAACCCAGTTTGGACCTAGCAAGTCTGAACCTGGGAACCCAGCAGATTCATCAATTGCGTTGCCATTACCACAACTCTTCTTACTACCTGCAACTGATCCCAGGATTCTTATGAAAATTACTTTCTGAAATTCTCTGTAGGCTTTAGAAATGATTCTTCTCCCTGCTCAAACTGAAACATGGATAGCTCCATATATACTTGTATGTAAGATTTCCCTATTCTACTCCATTCTGGGAAGTGCAAACCCTAGGATCTGTTGCTATAAACTGAGTTCTCGGCTGTCTCTGAATCATCACCTGCTACTTCCTTTCCCATCAAATATTACTTTTAGTGATTTCTATTTGTTCATGGTTATGCTCTCTGTTTAACTATTCATTGTGTAACAGTCAGATAAATGGTTTTGGTTGCCTAGAAACAGAACTTAAAATTTTCATTCAAGGGTCTTCTTCAAGTGATAATGCAGGTTTCCATCTTTTTTCCATCAAATGTCTCCTCAAATTAAGAGTCCTTTATTTCTGGCTTTATGAACAGGGAAGAGAGAAGAAATATAGATCTCCAAAGGTATTTTAGAACACCATATTCCTTTAGAAGAAGTAGTCACTTTTTCTACCCAAACTAGAGAGTACTAGCCATCTCTGTATCTAGGAAGCATATTGGGGATGCTTAGGCTGCAAACAGTTTGTTCCACTGCCCTACTTCAGAGAGAATAATATGA
This sequence comes from Sciurus carolinensis, assembly GCF_902686445.1. NCBI lineage: Eukaryota > Metazoa > Chordata > Mammalia > Rodentia > Sciuridae > Sciurus > Sciurus carolinensis. Next base: position 56,497,806 of record NC_062217.1, on the reverse strand, counting down.
CTTCTCTCCTCTAGGATTACCTTGTACTGGATTTTAAAGTTCTGATTGTGTCTCTTAATTATTTTAGTCTTTGTATACTAGTTTAAATAAATAGTTCAAAGATTATATTTGTCACTTAAAGTACTTGTGTAAGCAAATAATGTTGAACTTTAATCCTCTGGGAACAAAGGAAGGTTACTTTTTTCCTTCGTAGTAAAGAAAAAGAAACCAATTTCCCCACCACACCTGAGCGTCATTGTCAATATACTAAGGACACTCAGAGAGAAAGCTCCCTGAACACAAGTCTGCTTAGACCTTCACAGATATGACATGGCTTCCATTTTCTTTCCTAATACCTTACTGCCAGAGTCATTTACTCAAATCACAATATTTAAGACAATAATTTAATTCAGAGATTTTTTTATTCACATATGTGGCATTGCAGATTTTATGAGAAATGAAGAAAGCTGGGGGTCTTTCTTTAAAACAAAATTTTAAAAATCAACAGAACAGTAGCAACAGTAACCAATGAAAGCACCTGGAGAATTGCTTTCTTTTTTGCGGTGCTAGGGATAGTACCCAGGGCCCTGTGCTTGCAAGGAAGCACTCTACCAACTGAGCTATCTCCCCAGTCCATGGAGGATTTATTAACAATGCTTTATATTTTCAAAAGGTTTAATTTTTTTTTTTAGATAATCCACAAATATCTTAGAATAAAACTCAATAATCTGATTTAGGGTAAACCTAACAATGATAATGATTTTAAAACTTCATAGACTAAATGAAAATGAAAGTCAAAATTTACAGAAATAGCAGGTGATTGATATATTCAAGCAATTTCAATACAATATGTTCATCATTTTCAACCAATTCTGTGTTTTTTCTTCCCCCCCAAAATTGGATGGTTCTTCCCACATACAGTTCTTTCTGATTCATAGCAAAATTTATCTTCTATATTCATCTGTCTTTGCAAATTGTGTGCTGATTTACACAAGTCCTTTTAACAGAAAAAAATGTTGCAAATTTTTCTTTTTGCTACATGTTCCTTGACTTAAACAATTTCAACAACCATTGCTTCAGTCAGCTTTAACTTTAATCAGTTTTGACATTCTAACTGCCCTGTTCTTGGGAAGGTTGATTACTTCATACTCTTTGACCTAGAAGTGATATCTTACTGTTTTTGTACATTTCATATCAAAGATTTTCTAATTTTTTTCTTTGATACTATCTTTAATATTTTGAGCAATTCAGTAAGTAACTATTTGGGAAAACAAAGAAATTATTCTATGTATTAAATTAATGAAAATAAATGAAACATACATCAAAATAACTTCTTTATTCAGGTAAACTTTGGCCACAAAATGTCCAAAAATTTAGGTAATCATTTAATTGCAGGGAAATTCAGATTTGTTTATGAGAGTAGCCTATATGTATATGTGAATACATATAAATTTGTATTTATTTCCTATTGGTGCCATAACAAATAATTACAAATTGAGAGTCTTACAACATGACAAATTTATTATCTTGCACTTTGGTAGGTCTAACAAGTCTCACCTAGTAAAAATTGAGATATGGACAGGGCTACATTTCTTTTTAAGATCAAATTCTTTTCCTTCCCTTGTGTGTGGGTGCATGTGTATGTATATGTATATGTTGGGAATTGAACCTAGGGTCTAGGTTTATCCACTCTACTCCACCCCAGATCCCTTTTTCTTACCTATTCCAGCCTCTAGAAGTCATAGGTATGGTGGTTCATGTTTTTCCTTCTTCTTTTTATTTTTTATTTTTTGGATACGTGACATTCGCCCACTGAGCCATATCTCCAGTCCTATCTTGTATTTTATTTAGAGACAGGGTCTCACTGAGTTGCGTAGTGCCTTGCCTTTGCTGAGGCTGGCTTTGAACTTGCCATCCTCCTGCCTCAGCCTTCAGAGTCGCTGAGATTACAGGTATGTGCCACCGGGCCTGGCTTCTTTCCTTCCTTTTTTAAACCCAGAAATGTTGCATGTTCCTAACACTTCAGTTACACATCTTCCTTTGACCAAAACTGGGGAAACTTTCTTAAATTTCAGGTCCTATGAGATTAACTTGGACTCACTCTGACCATTTCATGTAACCTCCATATCTCAAGGTCTTTAACCTGAATTGCACTGCTGAATTATTTTTACCATATAAAGTAAAACATTCACAGGTTTCATGCTTTAAATGTGAATATTTTGAAGACTCTGCTTACCACAATATATTGCAATATATGATATATTCATATATGTGTATGTTGTACTAGATATACTGTGATATATTATATTCAAATATATTTATATTAAATAATAAGTTATATTTTGAAATATATCATAAAATATACACAAACTTCTGTGTATAGTTTATGTTACAATAATGAAATAAAAACACATATACCTACTAACTGGGCTACACAAACAGAATATTACTAGTAGCTTAGAAGCCCCCCCCAATTTTACTTCTTTTCCAAATAAATAACCCTCTCTTCTTCTATACCTCTCCTCTTAGAGAACATTCATACTAGATTTTTTGTTTTTAGCCTGGTACACATTAATAGTTCTCAACAATTCTTTGTATATCTTTCCTTCCTAGGCATTTGGGAGAAAAAATTTTCTAGTTACTCCCACAAGCCATCAGATAGGTAAAGCTATGTGTTTACCTGAAAAATGAAATATAATTTTTTTTCTGTGCAAGGTAGTATAAAACTCAGCATGCTACTGAATTTTCTTTGACATTTTTCTAGGAAAAAACATGATGGGGTACAATTTCAACACAGTCTGACTTGGTGCATCACCATATAAAAGATACCCTTGATTGCACTGCATTTGGCATAGGCAAAAAATTAGCCTAAATTCTGCAAAGACTTTTTTTTCACAAGCAAAATATAACTTTAACTTTGTGAACAAAACAATTATTTTGCTTTCTTTGAAATTTTCCCAATTTCATAATAATCATTAAATAATGTTTATTTAGTTTTCTTATTTCTCAAATTAGTAGAAATGACATAAAATTTTATGTTTTCATGGCTTGCATTTTTACTCATTTTTGTGTCTTGATTTTTTTCATGTAAAAATGTGCAACTATTCCCATTATTTTTCACTAAGTGAAAATATTTCATCAATGTAATATATTACAAATTTTCCATTTTACCATTCATGAATATTTGATTTTACTAGAAATTTTACTTGGATGTTTTATATAATGAGTCACGCAAATATCTCCTAGTGAATATAAAATATTGAAGTTTCACATTGATAGGATAGAAAATGCTATATTATAAAGCATACATTAGTGCAACATATTAGACTTTTTTTTTTTTTTTTTTTTTCGTGCTGGGGATCGAACCCAGGGTCTTGTACTTGCAAGGCAAGCACTCTACCGACTGAGCTATCTCCTCAGCCCTAGACTTATTATTCTAAACAGTTACCTTGTTTTTGTACTTCCATTTCGAGTAAGAATGTTCTTACATTCACACTCGTAACCTTATTTGGTATTGAGAAAACTTTGAATTGTGTGTAACTTGGTACGTTTTATGGCTAATGATAAGTCATTCTATTGTAAATTTAATTTTACAATTAATTAATTAATTATTAATGAGGATGAGCATAATTATATATATTACAGACAACCTAGAATAATTCTTTCTGTAATTCCTGACTTCATTTGCCCCTTTCCAAAACAACTTTTTTTCCTCCTTGTTGATTTATTAAATTCTTTGTAGGTTCTAAATGTAAATTATTTGTCAACTTATATGTCATAAATAACACTTTTCATTTGTTGTAAACATTTTCTCCGTCATTAGGTGACTTTTAATTTACAAAGATTCTAATTTTAATGTGATGAAATGGGTTGATCTTTCCTTATATTACCAGTTCATACATTATTTTAAGCAGCCTTTGCATTGTTGTGACTGAAATACCCAACGAGAAAAAATAGAGAAAGAGAAGTTTATTTGGGGTTCATGGTTTCAGAGGTACTGGCCCATAGATGGCTCCATTGTTGTGAGCTAAGTGATGCAGGACAACATGACAGAAGGGAGTTGTAGAGGGAAGTAGCTGAGGACATGGTAATCTGGAAGCAGAGAGCAAACTCTGATCACCAAGAACAAAATATATAGTATAAAGACATGCCTTTAGTGACATACCTTTTCCAGGCACACCCTACCTGCCTATAGTCTTCACCCACTTAATCTATTCAAGTGGATTGATTCACTAGTTAAGGCTCTACTAACCCAATCACTTCACCTCTAAACTTTCTTGCATTGTCTCACACATGAACTTTTGGTGGAACTTCATATCTGAACCATAATATTCTGCTCCTGGCCCTCAAAAACTCATGCCCATCTCTCAGTGCAAAATGCATTTAGTTCATTTACAAGAGTTTCCATAGTCTTAACCATTCCAGAATTGCCCCAAAGTTCAAGTCCAAAGTCTCTGAGACTCATGGAAAACTCTCAGCATAAGCCCCTAGAAAAATCAAAAGCAAGTTACATATTATATATGTGATGGAACAAATTTAACATTTCCATTCCACAAGGAGAAATAGAGGCATAGAAAAAAGGGATGGGACCAAAGCAAGACTGAAATCCAGCTGAACAAACAAACCCTATAGCCCCATATCTAGTATCTTGTACCCATGGCATTGTAATGTTCTCTCCAAAAGACTTTTGAAGACCCACACCTATGGTCTTGCTGATTGCAGCCTACATAACTCTCCCTTGGCTTGTCTCTCCTTGTATCCTGCAGCTTTCCTTGACAGGCATTCCAAGGTACTGACATCTCTTAATCTTGGAGTTCTCCACTGCAGCTTCAATTTCCTTCTCACGTCTTCACTTATCACCCTCTCAGGGACAGCCTGCAGTGACACCAATCCTGTTACACTTTGCCTGGCCTCCCAGATCTTCCTTTGAAGCTTCTGTGATCCCCTAACTCCAGCATCCTGCATTCCTTCAGAACCAATAGCATGTGGTTGATGCTATTGGTTCTGCCATCTCCAGTAGTAGCCAAACTTGTGGGAACACTGGCCGCAGAAGTTACTGTGTGCCTGGCTCAATGAGCATGGTGAAATCACCTCCTAGGCCCTTTGTGTAAGCAGGGTGTCTCCATGGTCTTTTCTCAAAGGTACTTTTACAGCCTTGAACTTGAGAAGGGTGTGGTCTTGCCAATTCCTGAGATGCTGTAAAGGCATATTTCCTATTATTTTGGGAGTAAAGTATTTATTTTTTGTTTAATGGTTGAAATTCCTTTAACAACAACACTGTCCTTAGCCCCAGTTGTACTCCCACTTTTCTGTCCACACTGCAATTATTCAAATATTTCAGCTTTGCTTTCTGCTTCTGATTATCACAAAAAACTTGGTTAAAAGCCACGAGCAATATCCATTCCACTGCCAGGGTGCTATACTACATTGAAATTTCCTCTGTCAGATCACTTAATTCATCAGCTTTAAATTCGATCTCATAAAAAGTCTCAGGACATGGGCAAACTGTAGACAATTTCTTTGCCATAGCATAGCATGAATGACTTCCAATCCAATTTCCAATAATCCTCCTTCTCTGAAACCTAATGGGTCCAGTCTTTATTGTACACAGTACTATTGGTATTTTGGTTTTTGAGGTCCCATGAGAATTGCCCATTAAGCTGAACTGACAATATTCTAAAGCTTTTTCAGATTAAATCTCCAAACTTTCGAAAATTCTTCTCACAGATTTCAAAGAGTTTCAAAAACTTCCGAACCACATTGTCAGATTAATTAGATAAATAGTTGCACTACTAAGTGTACCAATTTCTCTTTTATTCAGCTTTTGTGTTAATGTAACAAAAACCCTGAATTAGCTCTTAGAGGAGGAAAAGTTCATTAGAGGAGTAAAAGTTTCAGAAATCTCAGTCCATAGAAGGCCAATTTCATGACCCTGGGCCTGAGATGAGGCAGAGTATTTGGTGGAAAGGTGTGGTGCAGGGAAGCAGCCCAGGACATGGCAATCAGGAAGCTGAGAGATGAAGCTCCACTCAGCAGACATAAAATGTATACCCAGAAGACACACCCCAAGTCACCTCCCTCACTTACCACCCAGTTAATTCATTCAAGCGTATTAATGCACTGATTAGGTAAAGGTTCTCATAATGGAATCATTTTATCTCTAAACTTTCTTCCATTGTCTCACCTCATATCTAAACCATAACATGATTCTTACTACATAAATTACTATCCATTCCAGGATCATAGGATTTTTAAAATTTTCTCTAAACATTATAATCTTGTCTTTAATCCATTGGTAATGCATTTTCAGTTGTATAAAATACAAAGTTGTTTTTATTCCTCAGTAACCAAATGCCTCAGCAGTTTTTACAGAGTAGTTATCTAACGTATAGTCCCCCTGCCTCTTTTTGCATCTATTATGATTTAGATATGAGGCATCTCCCAAAAGCTCATGTGTGAGATAATGCAAGAAAGATTAACAGGAGAATTGATTAGGTTATGAATACCTTTACCTAATCAGTGAATTAATCCCCTGATAGGGAACTGGGTGGTAAGCATATGCAGGTAGGGTGTGGCTGGAGAAGGTAAATCATTGGGGTATGCCTTTGTGGTATATATCTTGTCTGTGGTAAGGGGTATCTTTCTCTTCTTCCTGGTATAATATCCTGAGCTATTTTCTTCTGTCACACTTTTCTACCATGATGCTCTGCCTCAACTCAAGCCCAGAATAAGGGAGTCAGTCATCTGTGGACTGAGACCTCTGAAACTGTGAGTGCCACATAAACTTCCCTCCTCTTAGATTGTTCTTGTCAGGTCTTTTTATTGCAGTGTCAAAAAAACAAGCTGACTAAAACAGTGACTATATAATTCTACTGGTTTCTCTTTGTGCCTAATGCTCCATCAACTTGATTTCTCAAAGTTTCCTTTCAGGAGTATCTTATTTGACTAATTATAAGTTTTAGTTTTCCCATGTAAATTTTAGAACAATTTTGAGTTCCGTATTAAATCTTATTCACAACAACCAGGGGTAGTAGTTTTTTAAAGCAATTACTCATATGCAATTCATTGATCTGTTCCATTATCCAGAATCCACTCATGTGGCAATGCTTAACTAGTAGGAAGACTAATTGTTGTATCTGGAAAGAAAATGATTTATGTGAATCTCTTATCAATTTATTTCACAGTGTTCTCTTCTTGATACTAAATCTTTGTTTTAATATCATTCCTGTACTTATAACAATAGGCTCATCACTTCCACAAAAGAAAGTATTTAGGACTCCACCTAATCACTGCATTTAGCTCAAGCACAGCATACCTATCTGATGTGTTTTCCTGTCTGTTTTATATGAACCCGGTTTCTTTTGCTCTAGCCATACATGAAGTAAAAAGATAAGGTTTCTACTGACTTTTGATCAATACACAGTGAGTGAAGTGTTGAAGGTAAGAACAGTAAAGGATTCTGTATATAAGAGGGAAACATTCTAGTGTGCTTTTGTACAGTGTGGTGACAATAGATAACAATAATGTACTAACATTTCAAAAAGCTAGAAGAAAGGATTTTGAAAGTTTTTACCACAAAGAAATGATAAATGGTTAAAGAGATAAACATGGCTTAACCTGAATTAAACATTATACAATGTATATATGTATCAAAACATCACTTGGTACCCCATTAATATGTATAATTTTTATGTTTTCATGTACAAGTTATGATGAATTCAACTTTAATATGATAAATAAATAAAAAGAAAACACTTTAAAACATACAGCCCTCATTGTTCAACGTAAGTAAGAAATCTAACTGGACAAATGTTGGAGATTCCTTGAATCTGCCACTTGAACTTACAAATTTTATTCTTCAGTTGCTAGAGCAAGGAAACCATAGAATGTATAAAGTTTTAAATACAAAGAAGTTAGTTCTTTCTTGCATAAACTCCAAAACCTGTTTCCATTGACGGGAAGTTCTTCTTCAATAGACTCCTCTGTCTTATGGTTTCATCATCTTTATCATGAAATGTTCAGATTTCCTTTATGAATCTCAAGCTTGCAAGAGTATCAAAAGCATGAATAATGGTGGATGGAAGATTTTATCATCTGTAGCCTAAAAGAGATCACATCAATTCTACTCAATTTGGAGTGAACTAGAACTTGATCATTTGGCCAAATGTAAAACTGCATGAAAATCAAAGAAATTTAGTCAAGTTAGTTAGTCTAGAAAGATGAGGATATTAGTTTCATAAAAATTCACCTACATTGGCCATATTTTATTTGCTCATATTTGTTTCCTGATAGAATTTTTTGGACATTCAAGGTGGGCTTTATGTCAAAGAGAGGTAATATGCGAATATAAAACCATATAATTTATAAAATAATATTAATAGAGTTTATATTTTATTCAGTTGGTGGTCCCTATGTGCCAATAACTACAATATGTTATTAAAAGGTACAACTTATTTAATTATAAAAACATTTGAGCATGGTATTGGTACCAAAATAGACAGGTAGATCAATGGTACAGAATAGAGGACATGGACACAAACCCAAATAAATACAATTTTCTCATACTAGACAAAGGTTCCAACAATATGCAATGGAGAAAAGATAGCCTCTTCAACAAATGGTGCTGGGAAAACTGGAAAACCATATGCAATAGAATGAAATTAAACCCCTATCTCTCACCCTACACAAAACTCAACTCAAAATGGATCAAGGACCTTGGAATCAGACCAGAGACCCTGCATCTTATAGAAGAAAAAGTAGGTCCAAATCTTCAACTTGTTGGCTTAGGATCAGACTTCCTTAACAGGACTCCCATAGCACAAGAAATAAAAGCAAGAATCAACAACTGGGATAGATTCAAACTTAAAAGCTTTCTCTCAGCAAAGGAAACTATCAGAAATGTGAAGAGAGAGCCTACAGAGTGGGAGAATATCTTTGCCACTCATACTTCAGATAGAGCGCTAATTTCCAGAATCTATAAAGAACTCAAAAAACTCTACACGAAGAATACAAATAATCCAATCAACAAATGGGTTAAGGAAATGAACAGACACTTCACAGAAGAAGATGTACAAGTAATCAACAGATATATGAAAAAATGTTCAACATCCCTAGTAATAAGGGAAATGCAAATCAAAACTACCGTAAGATTTCATCTCACCCCAATTAGAATGGCGATTATCAAGAATACAAGCAACAATAGGTGTTGGCGAGGATGTGGTGAAAAAGGAACACTCATACATTGCAGGTGGGGTTGCAAATTAGTGCAGCCACTCTGGAAAGCAGTGTGGAGATTCCTCAGAAAGCTTGAAATGGAAACACCATTTGACTCAGCTATCCCACTCCTTGGCCTATACCCAAAGGACTTAAAATCAGCATACTACAGAGATATAGCCACATCAATGTTCATTGCTGCTCAATTCACCATAGGCAGATTGTGAAACCAACCTAGATGCCCTTCAGTTGATGAATGGATAAAGAAACTGTGGCATATTTATACAATGGAATATTACTCCGCAATGAAGAATGATAAAATTATGGCATTTGTAGGCAAATGGTCGAAATTGGAGAATATCATGCTAAGTGAGATAAGCCAATCTCAAAAAACTAAAGGACGAATGATCTCGCTGATAAGCGGATGAGGACATATAATGGGGGATGGGAGGGGCTAGCATTAGGTTTAGGGTTAGGTTTAGAGTTAGGCTAAGGAGAGCGGTAAGAATGAAGGAAAGAAGGACTGTGTAGAGGGAAAAGAGGGGTGGGAGGGGTGGGGACGAGGGGAAAAATAAAATAAACATCATTACCCTATGTAAATGTAAAAAAAAAAAAAGAAAAAAAAAAAAGAAATGTTTCTGAATTGGAAAAAAAAATTTGAAATAAATAACATTGTTATTTACATTTATAAATGAAGAAACTGAAGTGATAAAAGAAAGATTACTTTGTCTAGTCCGGAAAGCAAATGCAGTATGAACCATGTTTTTCTGATTCTATAAAACACAATTAAACATCACCTGATAAATCAAGTAGTTAAATAGAGATAATAATATCTATTTAATAGCAAGAGAGGATAAATGGGAGAGAGAATAATTTGTTTTATGTCAGAGATTGAGCAAGGCAAGTATATGATGAAATGTACAGATTTAGAAAGAAATATTTTTAAGGTTCATTTTTTTTTCATTCAGGAAATTTAAATTCTATACTCATTAAATAAAACTTCTCTTTTTCTCCTTATCCCTGACCATAGTAACCGCAATCTACTTATAATGTGTTGTTAAGACATTATCTACCTAAAATTATTTTTCTGTGGGGAACTTAAAACCTCATACTTGATCGCTGACTTTCAGCAGATAGCTACAAACAGAAAATCATGTACATTTTTATGATAAGAAATTACAATGATTTGTTATGATAAAGAATTTCCCTGCTGCAAAACCCTGAGTGTAGGTTATGTGACAAATTTCCAGATAATGAGTGATCATAGTCCAAGGAGAACAATGCCTAGCAACAGTTTCTCAAGAGGCTAACCCGAATTGGCATAAAAATATTCTGTTGTTGCAACTTGCCCCTCTTTGTGGTCTGTGACTTCATTATACAACTTGAACTCTACAGTATAGGTAGTTTTTCCTATATATTATATTATGATATATGACATAGTCATATGTGTGTATATTACATTATATATTATATTGTGATATAGGGCATATATTCACATATGTGTATATTACATTATATATTTCATTGTGCTAGGGCTTGTTTTCTGAGTGACACCTGGTATTTCTTTTGGGAGTATAGTTTTTAGAGCTAAGGAAACACCCTGACTCTTTAATTAGGAAGGATTTGGAGACATTGACCAGGAAAAGAATAGCAGCTAATGCCAGAACCCGTTTACTGCCCAGAGGAACATGACAATATCAGCTACAAATGCAATAGTTCTCCTCCCGCTCCCATTTGTAAATTCATGAAATGTGATGTGTCTGTCAGTTTACACATCTTCCCCCACTACATTTAAAAAAAACAGAAATAAAATCTGTAACTCTAAAAAATTGGCCATATAGAATCTGGTTGTATTTTATAACATTGGGCAGTGGAATGGATTTTTATCCTAACAATCACAATAAAATCATTGCAAAATTATCAGGAACTTTCATATAGGTTTCACCAGCAGGCCAGTTTCTCTGTTTCATGCTTTGCTGAGCACTATTTGACCCTCACAACAGGAATCATTATCCCGTTTTCCCATACAATGATGGAGACATTGAAAAATCACTCAACCTCTTGATGCCAGGGCCATCTTTTACCCATAATGTAACTGAGTGGCTACACTTTAGCATGTTTTGTTTTGTTTTGTTTTGTTTCTATTCCATTCTTACTTGTACTTGACTATAGGAATTCTCAAGCTACAATAATCCAAAATAACTAACTGTAAACTCTGCAAGATCTTACTTCCCATCACCAACCATTCTTTGGTCAGCCATAGGAAACACAGTGTTTGAATATTATATATTCTGCAACCATTCCTTTGCCCTATTTAGAGGTGTTTTTTTTTTTAATTGACCTTTATTTTAGAGATAATAATTAATGGAACAAGTGAGATTTTTGGATTTACATCTCCTTAATAATTTAATGACATGGAGGGAATAAGTTCAGGAATTGAATAAATAAATTGTAAAATATTCAACCAAAGCCAAACATTGTCCACCAAGTTTGAACATGCTTTTCATTTATCTTGCTTACTGTTCTATCTGTAAGTAGACCTGACATGTAAAAATAGCTCCAGCAGTAAACCTTTGGTCTCAAAGTGCCTACCATTCCCCATGAGTGCTTTTATAACTATAGCTTACTTTGTAGTGAAGTTGTAATGACAGCTGTCATCAAAAGGCTTTCATGAAGCATTTGCTGACCTTTAGATGCTGCATGTAACAAGTGCTGTTGCAGAGTCTTCAGGGTCTTGCTTTGGAGTTTCCTGATTCAACATAGGTTTCACATGGTTGACCCTTAGCATGCTGAACAAAATCAGATAATTCAAGTCTTTTCTTTCCCTTATGGTTCTTTCATTCCTTAAGGATTCCTTGAGTTCCTGTTTTGTGCCTGGGAGTTTATTAGGTCCCGGATTACAATGATGAATGGAATAGACATACCCATTTCCATTCCAAAATTACCACCTAGTGGAGTTACTAGACCATGTACACAGATACAAATGTTTTATTAATTTTTATAAGTGTCATAAAGGAAGCTGTGGGGTGAAATGTGAATGAATAATGGGAGCAGAGCGCTGCTTTTGAACCAGAAAATAAATAAGGCCCTGATCTGAAAAGGAAAGGCCTAATGGATGGAAAAAAAAGTCATCAAGCCGAAATGGACATGTGGGCAAAGACCTCTCCTTCCATAGAGTGGATGGATAGAGCAAGCAAAACCACTAAAATAGAGAAGAAGGGTGCTTTTTAAACCAAAATGTTTTAACAATTTATAAATTTTGATTAGTTCAAATTATAAAATTATATTCCTATTGATGCTCCTTAGTAAAACCTTACTTATGGTATTTTTAGAAGTTTATAACTTAGATGGTATATCTAATACCTAAATGTTTAAAAAGGGCATTCAGACATGTTGAATTTCTCAAATTTTAATGTTGAGTATTAATAAGTCCTGAACATTTATGTCTTAGAAGGAATCTGTTTTCCCACAAAAGTGTGTATCTCTCCAGACCAATATTTTAAAGAATAAATACATTCTCCAAGACACAGAGTCTTGTTTTCCATTCACAGGCTGCAATTCATTGTTACCTAGTAACTATTTATTGTTACTATCACAAAGACGTCAAATAGCAAATAACATTGATGAAGAAATATTTAACTCTTTTCCTATGAGCAACTGTCAGTGCATTGTTTCATCCATCCCTTCTCTATTAATTCATGCCCTGACTGTATAACATGCCCGCACGTTGCAGCACTTAATGATTTGGGGTGTGAATTTGGATCTCTGTAATTTATTTATCACTACAGTACAATAGAGATAAAAGGAATAATGTCCCATGGGAGGTAAGTGATTTCTAGAAATAATTTCTTCCAAGTTCTTTGAATAGCTGGGAAATTTCCAGTTCTTTTATCATTGGTTTTGTTTTCATGCAAATTTTTCAAAAAGGTGTAACCTCTCAAGAACTCCAGAGTGAATGACAACTGATGTTCTTTAAGGATGGACTCAACACTGATATATTTTAAAGGCTGGATCAGGAATCCTCAAACAGTAGTTTCCAAAATCCTAAGTGCACAATAACTAATATATTCTCTGTGATCTGCCAATTGTATAGGATCATCATTACACTTTTAAGTGAAAGTTAAATTTCTGATATCTATAATATTGAAAGTAGTTTGATGCTCATGTTATAAGCAATGTAGGAGTACTTCAAAGTGCATGTTGTTGAAGTGCGTGCTGTGTTTTGATGTGGTATGGTGATCATGTAAATTGTTAATGTTTAATATTTAATGAAATGTTTCTTAAACTGAGAATCATCATGCATCATTTAGCAGTTGCTAGAAATACTCAAACTATAATACATCTCTAAAGTAACATTTGGAGAATAACCATTGAGGAAGGGTTGCTGATTTTTGTTTTTTTTGGTTCTTTTCCCCTGAGAACAGATTTTACTTGACATCACAAAAAAAGGTTTTCTCGGTGAAGACAATAATTATAGCGGAAACAAACAAGTTAGAAAAGCCTTAAAAAGATGTGTCCAAATGACACCAGAAAATATATTTGAGGATAACTGTTAGATTACATATGTAATGTATGCTTTGCCTGGCCAGAGTTTTTAAGAATGCATTAAATAAATTCTGAGGCACAGGGGAAGTTACATCACCATGCTTTTTAACCTAAAGTAAAGTATATATGACTCTTTGTTCCTGATTTGTTCTAATTCCCTTCACCCCAGTGACTCTGTGGAGAGTTTCCTGCCCAATTTCAGACTTAATCAGTTCAGCCTCTTCCCTGGCCTCATGTGAACAAATATGAAAGATCTGAAAGTGAAGCCGTTCAATACAATGGGGGCTCATTAACATTGTTTTAACAAGCCTTAGCTTATGCAAGCAGTTGTCTAACATGCAGCTCTAATTTGAATCTACACTTCTCAGCATGGTAATGAGGGCTCTGCTGAATGCCAGTGTTTGTGCATATACATGAGCACTCTGCATTTAATTCAATCAAGAAAATAGAAACTTTCAGACTCAAACTTCATTTGACTTTGGTTTAACAATTCTTACTACACTAAAAAGTTTTATATGAACTCATATGCCTCAAAAAGAGTTGAAGAGTACATGATGAAATAGTGTATGATTGGCATTTACTTTAAAAGGAAAAAATATCTAAAGCTCTTCATTGTGTGTGGGGGGAATCATATTTTCTGTTTCATCCTTGCATGAATAATGCAACCTGTACTTGTGTGGTTGAAGAGAAAATGCACAAAATATCTCATGAACCTCAGTTTTGCTACAAAGAGCCATGTGAGTTTTCACATCTGCAAATTAAGATAGGAAAATAGAATATGCATCAGATAATTAAAATAAATACTACTTTTATTTAGAATCAATGAATGTATGAAATCACATATACAAAATGTTGTAGTGCTAATATTACACAGAATATTCTAAAATATAAATTTCATAAATTAGGGCTGGGGTTGTGACTAAGTGGTAGAGCTCTTGCCTAGCATGTGTGAGGCACTGGGTTCCATCCTCAGCCCCACATAAAAATGAATACATAAAATCAAGGTATTGTGTCCATCTATAACTAAAAATATTTTTAAAAATCATAAATTAAGTTATAGAAATATTTTAATTAAAACTGCTATGCAAGAGAGTACTTTTTAGTACAAATACAATATAATACATTTATTAATTCTGAAAATATATTGTTTAAGAGAGATTTGTTTTGAAAAATGTACATAAAATTAAGTATTTTAGAGTATATATCTTTAGATTCAGAATTCCAAAAGGAAGTTTTTCTTTGGCTAGGAAAATAGTCCACTTAGACAAGAAAAATAAGACTTTATCAAATAAAAATAAATCTGAAGCTCTTTAATATTTATATTGAAATTACATCTTTGCCTTCTGTCCCTTAATACTGTATGATATATTGCCAAAATACTTAAATGCTTTTCCTTTGTTTATTTGCCATTAAGTTTATAAATTTCATCCAAAGGAAAGTTAAAACAATCAATGTAGAAGAGATTTTAAAAATTGGTTTTCTGTAACTCTCATTCTTTTTAGCCATATTTATTTTATTGGTGCATTGTATTTGTACATAGTGGTGGGATTGGTTTGTTACATATTCTATTCTTGCAAACAATATAATATTATTTGGTCAATGTTACTCTCCAGGCTTTCCCTTCCCACTGCCCACTCCTTGGTTCCTTTTCTCTCTTCTACTTATATTCCTTTGACTCTCATAAGATCCGTGCCCCCTTCCCCCACGTTTCTCTTCCCTTTTCCTTTAACCTTCTGAGTTTGACTTATTTCACTTAACTTAATTTTAGTGTTTTAAAATTCCATCCATTTTCCTGAAAGTAGAATAATTTTACTTTTCTTTGTGGCCAAATAAAACTCCATTGTGTATGTATATACCACATTTCTTGAAACTCTTATTCTTGCTTAAAACTGCAGTGATCCCCCATCTTACTTGGAGTCAATGTCAAAGATCTTATAGCTGTCAATTGGCTTCTATCATTTATTCTTAAATTACTCAGTGCCCTACAAAGCTCTGTGAATTATTCTCTAGTTAATCCCTTCTCTAGTTTCCATTTTCATCTTTTATTGTTTTGTGACCCATTTGCTCCATTCAAACTGTCACCGACTGTTCATCTGCCTTGGAAGCTCTTTTCAACAGATATTCTTATGGCTAATTCCCATATTCCTTCAAGTCTTGCTCAGATGTCAGTTTCCTAATGAAGCCTATTCTGAAACATTCTTTTTGAAACTGAAGTTCTCAATCATGTTCATGCACTCTTGATTGTACTTTTACTCCTCTTTTATTTATGGCATTAATGACAATATAATGTAGTGCATTATGTATAAGTTTAAAAACTATGTACATTTTGTTTCCCTATAGAGAAGGCAGTATTAAATATATCAAATAATATTCTTATTGATTTTGATTATCATTTATTATTTCCCCCAACAATAATACAAGCTTATTATAGCCAGGGATTTGCATTTTATTTATTGTTATGCTACTTATACTTTTATACTAAGTCTATCTACTTTATTAGGGGTTCGGGGGTACACGGGATTGAACTCAGGGGTGCTCAACCACTGAGTCACATCCCTAACCCTTCTTTGTATTTTATTTAGAGACAGAGTCTCACTGAGTTACAGGCTTTGAACTCTCCATTCTCCTGCTTCAGCCTCCTGAGTTTCTGGGATTACAAGCATGTGCCACTGTACCCTGCTTCTTTTTGAGTATTCAATTTTCTCAGGGGGAAAAAATTCCAAATAATAAAGGTTAAAGGTTTCCCTTTTTAATCAGTTTCTTTATATTTTAATTTCCATATCATATGGTTCATAACACATATTGTGTACTGTAAAATGTTATTTCATTATTAATTTTAATATTAGATTTCATCTCATGTTAGTTTGACTGCTTCTCATATGTTATTATATTAACTAAATTCCAGTGGTTTACCATAATTTTTAAGATTTAATTATTATTTTAAGTCAGTCCTTTTCTCAAACTTGGAATGTAACCAATGTTTCATTTTTTAAAAATTTTTACAGACTGCATTTTGATTCATTTTTCACAAATGGAGTACAACTTTTCCTTCCTATGATTGTGCACAATGTAGATTCATACCATTCATGTAATCATACATGTACATAGGGTAATGATGTTTCTCATTCCGCCATTTCTCATACCCCTCTTCATTTCTCTCTACGTCATCTTTTAAGCTAACACAATAACCTCTATTTTATTGTTTTCAGTTGAAAACAATAGTGAATTTCTTTTTAGCAAAGTGACTGTTGTAATTTGAATTTTTAATTTATTACTCTTGTAACATTTCTCTTTTCTAAGCTCATTGGGTTTTGCTAAGATACTTCAGTACTGTATGACTTTCCTTTAGGGAATGGTTCTCATATGTTTAGAAGTCTTATTTAAAACTTATATTGATGATTCCTACTCTATTCTTATTCATTTTATTACTTTTATAATAAGCTAATGATATGTCAAATATTTAGATTTCTATTCCATTATTTATATAAGTATTTCATTTGGTACTCTGGTACTTCATTATTTTTATATTAATTTCAATTTCATTGAAATACATATAGAAAAGATGGAATATATATTTGACTATGTTTGCTTATTGCTAACTACAGCTTTCTCATATTTTTCCAACTTGTGATACGTTTTAAGCCTTCTTGAGGGTACTTTTTCCCCAAAATTGTGCTCTGGCATACTTCATGGACACCATGTTCTCTAAATTCATAAATTTCCTCCATGATATTGTTTCTTGGCTTGGTTACATCATTTGAGAATTGTGGTCCTATTGTTTGCTCTCTTTTTAATCTGCTTTTTTATTATTAAGAAAAGAAATAACTGAATGTCAGCATATTTTTTTTTCTTTTGCAACTTTTCCTTTCTACTTGGAACCCAATGAGAGTATTTTCAATTTTTTTCCTATTGTGGTAAGTAATTCTATATTTTGTGCCAAGGAACATGAATTTTCTTATAAATCCAATCTAATTTGTTGAGCTATTTCAACCTATCAAAATAAGGCTTCACTTATCTCAAAGAATTTTCTTCTAGTTCTTGTTATTAATTGACTTCATATACTTATTCCATTTTGTTTTCTGAATGAATCTTTTAAGTTTCTAGCATTTTTATTTTAGATAACTTTTTTTTCTTTTACCAGGAGCAATTTTTTTCACATAATTTTCCAAGTGCTGCTTATCTCTTTTTATTTAACACAGTTTTGATTAATTTAGTATTTTTTAGCTTATGGGTTTGCATGAGTTATTTTTAACTACACAGATTAAACTAACTACATAAGACAGTATAAGTAGATGACTAAAAATACAACTAATGCTTTATCGTGTTTGACTTCTTGAAAACTGATACAAGTATGTGAATTTGATGCCATAAAATTAAAAACTAATTTTTTTAGCATTCCCAAATCATGAATATCCTTTTTAACTCAATGTTAAGATTGTGATCCTATATATTAAAGTTTAAATATCAAACTAAACATAAGCCAGACATGGTTGCACAGGCCTGTAATCCCAGGAGCTCGGGAGGTTGAGGCAGGAGCATCAAGATTTCAAAGTCAGACTTAGCAACTTGGCAAGGCTGTAAGCAACTTAGTAAGACCCTGTCTCAAAATAAAATATAAAAGGGACTGGAGATGTGTCTTAGCGTAAGCACCTCTGGGTTCAATCCCTGGTACAAAACAAACAAAATTTTAAAAAGAATACATAGTAAAATTATAACTGTTTATGAAAGGAGGAACCTTGAAATTGTTTTGATGAGTTCAATAAGATACATTTAAAGAATGAAGCATCTATGAAGACTGAGAGAATTTTATGAAATAGAATCATTTCATTATCTAATTAGAAAATTACATGTAATAAACAATTTGAATGAATGGAATTTTAACCAAAATTCCCATCAACTTATTTCTATAATTTTTTGTTCCATCTCATATAATCAATTTTACATTATTCATGATATGTCTGCAATAGATGATTATGTTTGTTTCCTTTGGAATTTAAAATAAAAAATATGACTACTATTTTTGCTTAAAAGGATAGAAGGAGAAAGTGCATGATATTTATTCCCTCAGTGGTTTATTAAAGAAAATGTTTAAACTTTATACTTAATGGTGCTGATAAAAATTTTAAAGAGCAAACCTGAAAGCTTACATAATAAAAAAAATATATAACTCACCCATATGGTTATCTTGCTTATATGAATATAGTGTATTTAATAATTCAAGACAAGACACTGTATCCCTATGCTTATAATGTTGTGAACTAATGATACTTATTTTAAATCATACAGAATGTAGTTTCAGCAGAAGTCAGCACAATTTTTAAAAATATAAGTCTTTCTCTATTTAGGTTGAACAAACAATACTATAACCAGGTTCAAAAAACAGTATACATGATATTATATTAACAACAGACTAACTTTTTTCTCTCCAGCTCTAGGAAAGGAACATTAGGAAATATCGAATGCTACCAATTACTCTAACACCAAGACAGTATATAATCAGTGAAAACATAGGTGAAAAATTAAATGTATTAAGTTCCCTGTGCTTAGCAAACATATATTTCTGAGATTATTTAGATATCAGATAGATTATATTTTCCAATTTTAAAATATTCACAAAGATTGGTGAAATAATTGATGATTATTTCTCAGTCATGTATCCAATAAATAATATGATACTTTTAAAAAAAACTTCATTATGTGAGTTACTATTTCATTATTTGATTCTTATGTTTTATTTTATGTGAAGAAAATATAGATATTTAATGTTCTGAACCTTGATATTGTACCAAATATTTAATAGTTTTGATTATTTATAAAAGAATGATTAGGAAAAGCACCCTTTATTTAATACATATCATTACTTTGTATTTATTTCACTTACTGAAAGTTCCAAGTAATTTACAAAGGAAAGTCATCTAGAAGGGAAGATTATTACATAGAGGAGGATGACAAGCTGTTCTTTTTCTCCAGTGTGAACTGAAGATGTTAAAAATAATAGAAACTTCCTTTTTTTTTTAATTTCACAAATTTCACTAAAGAAAAAGGTAACACTTTTCACAAATTTCCTATTGAAAAGCCCTTAATTAATTCTTATTAAAATAATACACATTGCTTTCTGGTATCCACTTAGGATAGAGAAACTAGATCAAGCATCACTCTTATCCTTACAACAAAAACAAAGGATGGACATTCTGCAAAGTTCTCCTAATTCATCAAAGAACCAAGATGACAGAGAAGCCAAAAAACCTGAATCAAAAGAAAGTCAGAGATGCTCAAATAAGGTTAAATAAAGCACAAGAACTTGCCTCCCTGGGTTTAATAATGTCAGGCAATATTAAGAAAATTAAGCAAAACTTTAAATAAAAAGATTAGAAGGGTCACCATTGATAACAGAAGGTGGAAAAGCATTGAAATAAATTTTTAGCAACTAAGTTCTCACTCTAAACAAAAAGAAAACTAGAAAGTATTAAATTCTGTGGCTCCTAAGGGTAACTGGGGCAACTACAAATCAAAAATCTATCAAAGGTTCTGGCTAGAGTAGCTCAGGAGGCTGAGGCAGGAGGATCACAAGTTCAAAGTCAACTTCAATAATTTAGCAAGACCCTAGGCAACTTAGTGAGACTCTATCTCAAAATTTTAAAAAATAAATGCATTTAAAAAGAGCTGGAGATGTGGTTCAGTGGGTAAGCATCCCTGGGTTCAATCCCTTATGCCAATCAATCAATCATTCAATTGATTCTGGCTTGATTTTTTAACAAACTACATTAAAATTTTAGTAGAAGAAAATTTTACCCATAAATTTTTAATTTTTCAATAACAACCAAAGAGGAAGACAAAAGAGCCTAAGAATAATTATCAACAAGCAAAACAATAAGTAGAAGCAAACTCATCTGTATCATAAACATCAGAAGAGACAATTTAAAGTAATATCATTAATATGTTAAAGTATATAATAGGAAAGGTGAACGAAATGCAAGATAATTATATCAGAAAGGTGTATATATTCATTAGGAATCAAGTGAAAAGGCAGCTAATAAAATACCTAACAGGACACATTTGTTGACTTCAAAGAACCAAGAAGAGAATCTGAGAACTTGAAAAGTTAACTCACCCACAGGGAAATGCAAAGTTTGTAATAAGGCTGAAAAACATAAATAATTTATAGAGTTGCAGGATATCATCAAGTGGATTAATATATGTTAACTGAAATCCCAGAAAAAAAGAGAGAAAAAATGGATTAAAGGAATATATTTTAAAATTATGGCCAAAGTTTTTTCCCTAAAATTATTGCATTAAGCTTTAAATCTAAAAAACTCTTAGGCCACATAACATGATAAAAACCAAACCAAATCAAAACAATGATAAAAACACCTATGTAAATAATATATAGATGGAACACAGAATATTAAGAAAATATTGAAAGCAAGAAAATACAATGTATTACATATAGGGAAATGTGATTTATAGTATACTTCTCATTAGATACTATAAATATTAGGAAAAAAGTGAAATGACATTTTTAAATGTTGAAAAATAAAAATATTTAAAACAGAATTGTGTGTTTATCCAAACAGAAGGTTTGAAGGTTTCAAGGTTGAATTTAATAAAACTATTAGAAAAAAAAACTCAGAGTGTGCATTTGTGAGTAATACAGCAGGCATGTACTATAGGATATGTTAAAACTAGTTCTGTTGATAGGAAAACTAGTGCAAGATAAAAATTTGTATCTACCTTATTAAATAAGAAGTACTGGACACAGTTTACATTAGAGTATATCTTGTAATTCATTTTCTGCAATGAAGAGACTGAAGATATCTCTTCTATAATTTGATTAGTTTTCCTTTGAATATATATCCAATGGTGGTATTTGGGGATCATATGTTAGCACAATTTTTTGATTTTGAGGAAGCTCACACTGTTTTCTGTTTTGTTACACTAATCTAAATTCCCACGAACAGTGTATATGATTTATCTTTTTCTCTACATTCTCACCAGCATTGGTTCAACAGATGACCAGATTAAAAATAAAATGTGGGATATATATCCATAATGGAGTACTATTCAGCCAAAAATGGGAAAAAATCTTATAATTTGCAACAACAGGGATAGCCCTTGAGGATACTGCATTTAAGTAAAATAACCAAGCCCCCCAAAGTAGGTACTACATGATCTCACTCATACGTGGAATCTAAAAAGGTAATTTCATACAAATTGAGAGGAAAATAGCAGTTGACAAAGACTGAGGAAGAAAAGACAGGAAAGAGGATGGAGGAGAGATTGGTCACTAGGTACAATATAACAGGAATAAATAAGCCAATCATAGACAAATATTGCACAATCTCACTTATATATAGCATCTAAAAATGTTGAACTCATAAAAGTAGAGAGTAGAATGGTGGTCACCACAGGCTAATAGGGTGTGACGATAGAGAAAAATGTTGGAAAACAGAAATTAATCAATTTCAAATTATGTAAATTTAGGTTCTAAAATTTATATACAAGAAACCAAAATAGAAAAAAATTGGAAAAAGTTAACTTACTCCCACTACCTACACTTACACCCAGTGTAATGCTAAAGCAGTCAAGGTAGTGTGAAGCTAGAGAAGATACAGACATAGAGATGATGAAATAAAATACAGGTTCAGAAATAGGTCCTCAGGTAGAAGCTCAATAAGTTCTCAATAAAGGCTTGAAGGTAACTCTTTGGAGGAAGGGTAATCTTTTCATTTAGTGTGAAAACTGTTTGACATAAGTATGCTAAAAATGATACTGAATTCATATCTTAAAATAACTCAAAATGTTTCATAAACCTAAGTGAATTTATAATTAAAAAATCAAAAACAAAAAGCTAAAAACCTTCATAATAGAATTTTTTAAAAATTTTGTATCAGGAAAATATTTCTTGCATATAAGCCAACAAAATGTACAACTTGTAAAATTAAACAATGGTAAGTTGGACTCATTAAAAGGAAGATTGTGTGCTCTTTGGGGAAGAACAAAATAATAGGAGTAAAAAACAAGCTTCAGATTGGGAGAAAATATATTAAAATCCTAATTCTGCATACAAAATTATTAAGGACTCTTAAAATCAATAAGAATATTTTCACTGTTGAACAAAATACATGGACAGGCACTCAGTAAAACATCTATAATTTGCTGAGGATCACAAGAGAAGATGTTTAACATTGTTGGGACATTGAAAAAAAGAAAATTAAATTTCTATGAGATACTGTTACATTTTATTAAATTAAAAAAAATTAATGACTCATGCAAAACATGAAGTAAATGGAAGTCATGGAATTTTTTTTTTATGAATGCACGGTCACTTGAGAAAATATTTTTATCACCTTCCTATTACACATACAGTTACCACACGATCAATCGATGACATTTCTATTTATTGATGTTTGTATTGAAATAATACAATGATCTAGATGCAAATATTTTATAGAAGTTTTATTGGCATTGAACAAAAATCTGAAAACAACTCATTTGTACTTGAATGGTGAAACACATAAAATATATTACATCTATATAATGAAATACAACCTAGGAGTACAAAGGAGTTGATTGATGAAACGTGAACCAATATGTTTGAATTTAAATTGAAAGAAGCCAGAATCAGAAGGCTTCAAACAGTATGACTGAATTTATTTTGAGTATAGGGAAAGTCAATATATTAATGATAACATCAGTGGAGGCACTGTCAGTAAAGAAACATGGAGGGAGTTTTTCAGTTTTGGAAATGTGCTATAACTTGATATAAGGTCACTGACTTGTTTATGAAACTAAAATGGATAAATTTTATTAAATTAAATCCATATTTAATTAAAATGGAAAATTATCTATGCAATTATTTATGCTTGCACTAGCAAATAGTTCTGTTTCTTCCAATTAATTCAAAGTTATTACTTGTTTGACAAGAGAAATTTTCTTTCCAAGATTATGTAGAAAATGAACTACTAAATGAGAAGTAAAATCTTCCAGTCTTTCTAGTAAATTTATTTTGACATTCATTTAAAACATTTGCAAATTTGACAGTCAAATTTTTTTTTATTTATTACTTGCCATTTTATTTTAAGAGTTGATATTTCTAAATTATATTTTTTTAAATATAAGTTGTTTACTCTTTAACTGGTACATAAAAACATTATACATATTTATGGGGTATATACATATATTATATAATATTTAATTTGGGTTAAATATATTTATTTCCTAAAATAATATTCATTTCTTTATAGTAAAAATAATTTTTGCTAGCTTTTTAATGTATAAAAAATACATCATCTATATTCACCATATTGTATAATAGCATACCAGAATTTCTTACTCACTGTTAGCTAAAACTTACTCCCCACTGACCAACATTCCTCCGCCCCTCTCTGCCCCTTTGGTTCCATCCTCCAATAAAAACCTAGCTCTTCTTAACTTCTGTAAGATCATCATTTTTAGATTCTACCTATGAGTGAGATCATGCAGCACTAGTTTTTCTTTGATTAGTTCATTTCACCTGACATAATGACCTACATGCATTTCCAGCCACGTTGTCACCAATGAAAGAATTTCCAAATCTTTGGAGCCCACCTGACAACACAGTATGCCCCAAATGTGGATATGGAGCTATAGAGTTTGATATTTGCTATGCTGGGTTTCAGTCTTGCTTTGATCTGATACCCCATTTCCCTATTCCCCCCTCTTGGAATAGGAATGTTTACCCTGTGGCACTGTATCTTGGAAATCTATAACTTAAGATTTTTTAATTATTATTTTTAAAGGGGTTCACAATTTGCCTTTCATCTTTGAGATGTTGAACTTGAACAGTTAAGATTTTAGGGACAACTGGAAATGAATGCAATGCATTTTGCTTTGTAGGATGGACATGAGGCTTTGGAGGTCAGACACAGAACAGCACAGTTTTTGTCTGGAATAGGGCCCATTTGCCTCTGTGTTAAAGACTTCATCCCTTGAAAAGTCTTGTCAGTTATAGCCCACATGGCTACAACTCCTGGTCACCACAGCAGTTGCAAGAAAGGTAGAAAGAAAGAAATAAACTACAATAAAACTATCCAAATGATCTAGCCTAGAGAATGTTATCTATGCTATTGAGAAGAATATGTATTCTCTATTTGTTATGTGGATAATTCTACAGATGGTTGCTAGGTCCTTTAAGGTCTAGGTTGAAATTTACATCTGCTTTAGGTTTTTCATTGGATGATCTGGACATTGGTAAATGTGGGTTCTTAAAGTCCTCAAAGATCATTGTGTTGGAGACTGTCTCTTTAGGTCTGTTAATATTTGCTTTATATATTAAAGAGCTCTAATTTGGGGTACACATTTTAGAATTGTTATTTCCTCTTATAGAATTGGGTCCTGTAACATGGCTGTAATGACTCATTTGTCCTTTTTACTACTTTTGATTTACATTTTATCTTATCTAATATAAATATGACTGCTCCTGCTTTATTTTGGATTCCATTCAGTGAAATATTTTATTTCACTCCTTCATTTTTAGTTTATGTGTGTCCTTAGAGGTGAAATGAATCTCTGGGTAAGCAAGATATGAAAAAAGAATATTCTTTTTTGGGTGCTGGTAGTTCCAAATTCAGAACTTATATTCATTAGGGTCTTTAAAAACAATCTATTCAGTCTCTGCGTACTTTTAATGGTTAATTTAATGCATTTGCTTTTAATGTTAATAGTAATAGGTCTTACTACCTATACAATAGTAATAGGTTTTATTTTGTAAAACTGTTTCTACTTTTGCACTCTTCCTTAGTAATTAAATGATTTACTCTACTAGTGTATTGTGATTCCTTTCTCATTATTTGTCTATTACATATTCAAACTTTATGGTTAACCTAAGGTTTATAGAAAAATATATTTTGACAAGCTGTTTTGAAATGACAGCAATCTAACTTTCTATAGGACAAGAAAAGATACCATAGAGATAAAAGATGTACTGGGAAAACAAAAAAAAGCTACACTTGTACTCCATTCATCCCCACATTTTATTATTTTTATGTCTCATTTTTGCATTTTTCCATATTGCCTATCTAACACAGTTATTATTATTTTTATGTCTTTTAATTTTTATCTCCAGACTGAAACTATGAATGTTTACATTTTTTTTTTTTTTTTTCGTACTGGGGATTGAACTCAGGGGCACTTAACCACTGAACCATAGCCCCAGTACTTTTTTTGTATTTCATTTACAGACAGGGTATCACTGAGTTTCTTAGGGTTAACTAAGTTGCTGAGACTGGATTTGAACTCGGGATCCTCCTGTCTCAGCCTACCAAGCTGCTGGGATTACAGGCGTTAACCACTGTGCCTGGATACCTAAAATATTTCTAATCTTGGAGGTTTCTAAATTTTTCTCTGTAGTTACTATTACCAATGAGTTTTAGACCCTTTTTATTATTCATAAATATATTCTTCGAGTTTGAAGAACTTTCATTAGCATTCTTGTAGGACAAGACTAGTGGGTACACATTCTCTCAGCTTTTATTTATCTAGGACTATTTTTATGTCTTCTTTATTTCTAAATGATAGCTTTGCTGGGTACAGTATTATTGAATTTTATTTTATTTTATTTTCCCCTTCACTACTATGAAAATCTCATACACTCTCTCATGGCCTGTAATGTTTCTGTTATAAAGTGAATTAGAACAACTTCAATAGGTATTTGTTTATTTATTTATTTATTTATTTGTGCTTTGGGAATGTTTTCATTTTCTTTCACTTTTGTACCTTTGATCATAACATATCTTGGAAAGATAAATTGAAATACATTTGACAAGTGACCTTTGACCTTTGGTACTTGGCTATTCATTAGCTTCTCTAAGATTAGAAAATTTTCTGTTATTTTCTCTTTGTTATTTCTGCATCTTTGGCATTCCCAAGTTATTTTTCAATCCTATAAACCAAATGTTCATTCTTTGAATGCTGTTCCGAAGTTCCTGTAAGCTTTCTTCATTCCGCTTCATTTTTTTCACTTTTATCTTCTCTGTGTATTTTCAAAACTCCTAGTTTTGAGTTTGTTAATCCACTCTTACTTTTGATGTTTTTAGTTATTGATTCTTTCTTTCATATTTTAAATTTTATTTAGTGTGTTCTTCAGCTCAAGAATTTCTGCTTTTACTTAAAAAAAAAATTGCTTCCATCTTTGTTCTTTCCCTGTTAGAAGATTGGATTTTTAATCCATGTTCTGTTGAAGCATTTTTTATTTCCTTAAAACAGTTGTTTTGAATTCTCTCAGAGTTTATCTATATTGATTATCAAATGGTTGGTTTCTGACACCTTATTATGATTATTAGGTGAAGTTATGACTCCTCCAAAGGTTTTGCTGCATGTCAGTATGGGATAATATTCATACTTTGGAGGAATAAGATTTTAGCTCAGTCTTCATAATCTGGCTTTGTTTTTAACTGCCTAGAAAATTCTAAAAAGGCTTCTAGCCCCATATGAGCTTTCTCTAAGCCCACAGTCACTTCTGCTCTTTCAGCACTATATGGTGACCAAAATGCATGTTTACCGTGAGTCCTAGGTTGATGTGTTTTCTCTGAGCATTAAAAGATGATTCATGTCCAAGTTGTCCCAAATCCATAGTTGATGTGTTGTTCAGCATAAGCTCAGAAATAACTTCAGACTAGCCCACTCCCAACATTCCTCTACTTGGGCCCAGTGTAGGCCCATAAACTTTGTCTAACATGTGGTCATGTACTGAAAGATCTCTCTTGGCTTTTTGCAGAAGTCCAAGTTTGTATAGCATACCTATGTCCACAAATAGTATCACAATTTACTGCAATGCTGAGTCACACTCTGAGCCCACAGTTTGCCAAGACCAATGTCTTGTGTGGAACTGAGGCCTACACTTCTATGGTCTGCCTACTGCTGAAGAGAACTCACAGTTCAAGTTCACAGCAAATAGTCACAGATAATGCTTGCTGGAATAGAAGACCATTAGACTAGAGCTTTGTGTCTTTACTGTGTGTCTATGTGGCACCAGGAATGTTTCAGTCCTGGTTTTAATTCTTAGCATTAGTCCAAGAATGGGAACCATTAGGATCTGTGTTATGCTAGGTTTCACTACTTGGCACTCTCTTCCAAGTAAGTTTTATGTTTACTGCCCTGTCCTACCCAAAGCAGATAGGCTTGCCTAGTGTTATGTTACCCAAGGTTAGGATAGGCTCTTGATGGCAGTACCTTGACTATAAGGCTGATGCTAACATGGGTTACCACTGCCTCAAAGCCACAAAGACCTGCTCAGTTTCTGGGGTACACCCAGGTAAATGTCACAACTGGAGGCAATACAGGTTGAAACACATGTCTATCCCAGGGCTTACGCTTGTAGTTGGTAACTGGGCTGATCTAGAGGCTTCATCTGTAAGAACTGACTTGGGGATAGCTACCTAGAAAAGGTTAGAGGACAAATGATGAAGACAGAGCATTCATGGGCTGCCATGGCTGATGCTAAGAAGTATACTGCCTTAATCTCACAGTTACAGCACCTGTATATTCTTGGGAGGGAGAATATGATCCTGGCCCATACCAAGGCTGGCAATGATGAAGGCCAAAATTCAAGTATGTCCCACTCTGAATAAGTTTCTTTCTTATGCATTGGTGGAACTGGAGTTTCCATCTCTGAACTCTCTTTTGAGTATAGGAGACTTTGCTCTTTACTTCATGTTGGGTATCATGTTAGTGACCCTGACATTGAGCTCGAAGGGGAAGTCCTGGGCTAGTTTTTGTAAGGTCCTTCCTCTGTTACTTTTGTTTGGGAGAGTCAGGGTAGAGCTAGTCATTTAGGCAACAGACTAAAGTAGTCCTAATAGAGTTGTCTGAGGATGTGGGTTGCTATATTTTTCCTACCACTGGGTTTCACCATTGTGGGCCTGGTACTGTATGATCGCCCACCACCCGCGGGGACAATCACAACGCGTACTCTCTTCTTGATCACAGGAACCAAAAGGAGTTTATTCCGAAAGTCTCAGACTTATATCAAGAACATCAGCCTATCAGAGAGTAGACTACCAGGAAAGTCAGCCTATCAAGGAACAGTCTCCAGGCAGATACCAGGATCACCTCATGTACAACAGCCAACCAGAGTTACTTCCTAAAACTTGTTTATGAGTGCAGCTATGTCTGGCAAGCTGCCAGGCGCCATCTTAGAGATCATGCCAGGGTGCGGCTTTGGGGCCCTCAGAGCCCGCCCCTGACAGTACTGGCTTTCAATTGTAAGACCTGAAATTAATTCCTTCTCCCTACTTCAAGTGGGAGGTATCTATTTGGGGATGCAGCTCAGCAGCCAAGAGTGCTTGTTCAGCATGTGCAAGACCCTGGGTTTGATCCCCAGCACTGCAAAAACCAATCAACCAATAACAATAAAACAGAAACAGAAACAGAAAAAAACCCAAAACTTCAAAGTGGGAGGAATCTCTCTTTAAACTGTTTGCAGTTAGGGGAAGGGTGAGCACAGGTAATTTTTGCCTTCCTGCCTTCTTCAATGTGTCTGTTTTATTATTATATTAAAACTGGGTGATATGGTTCTTTAACTGGCTCCTTCCAAATTTATAAAGGTGGTTTGGTATATGAAGCAATTCAGATTTGTATCTCTATGGGGAGCTGTTCTCTACAGGATCTTAGACTCCCACAGTGCTCCATCTCCAAATATTTAGTCATGGTTAACTAAATATAAAATGTTTGCTTTTGTAAAATATATCAATAAAAATAGCTCCTATCTTTGAAGATACAATATTTAATCTTTTTTGAATAAGTTTAGAAGATTTAGAGAATCTGAATTGAAATGAATATACTAGATTACAGAGCTTCAATTTATTTAAAAACAAAACAAAACCAGAGCACAGTATCAGTTAGTCCTTTTTAAAGGGACTTTGTTACCAGACTATTGGTAGGAAGGAATCAAGCTTATCTGAGTCTGGCCCTAGGAAGATATAGTAAGTAGCTACTTCAAACTCTTCTCTGGGTGTGAAAGGCTTTCATGGGGAAGGAAGGCAGCAGTGAGGTTGCTGGCTACTGAGTCTTCAGCAATGTCAAAGATGGATTTTGACCTCCTATCCTAAGTTACTAAGGAACAGTGTCACAAAACCCATCCCAGTTCTGTGAAGTTAAAGGCAGATTTTCTTGTAAATGATCTTGGACCTTGAGAATGGAAGACAAGAGCTTATGTTTGTCAAACAAATCTAGAAACAGACCATGGGTCTATGATGTCACCAAGAGGGTCTAATACAGATTTTGAATTGATTACATTTGATTACATCTTTTAAAGAAAACAATGTAGAAAAATTTTTAATAAACCTACCAAGTTTCCAATCATTCCTACTAGCAGATGAATAACAATTCTTAACTGATGAACTTTGCTAAGAATTTTCAATTTTAATTGAAAGTGAATAGAAAGAAATACTTGGATATTAACTAGGCTCACAAACTGAAAATATCTGTAACTGATAGAGTGAAGAATGACCTCTGGGCATGGAAAATATGGAAATATTAGTTGTGGAGAGAGATTATTGCAGATGGTGGTAGCATTGATTAGTGACCGGTGGAGGAAAGGTAAAGAAAATCAGGATAACTATCATCCATTTATATTTTTTTAAAAAACCCTAAATTTTAGGTTACTGAAATGAAAATGCAAAGCCTGATTATAGACCTTCACTCTACAAACTTTAGTATAAGCTGCTAACAATCACATGTATAAGTAAGAGCTCCCAGTCTCAACAATGAGTAATGACAAAGAGAGTAATATTTATTCATATAAATCCTCAAATATTTTTGCCTCTAGTTTTCATGTGTTTGACAAGTAGGACTTTCGGTCTTATATAGAGTCTTCTTCCTAATATATTTTTGAAAATCCACAGAATACCTATCTTATATGAATTTTCACCCAGCAATATGATTTGGGGATTCTGGCAAATGCATATCTTTCTTAATATTGGTTGCACTGACATTGCACCTCACAGACAATCTTCTAATGCTGCTGTGTCCTCCATATCACTTGCCAGTGTCCTCCATAATGGTGAGTTCAGAAATTCACATGCCAGTGTCTATATTGCTGCACATTCTTTTAATATGTAGTTAGCTGTGAAATGCAATAACTGGAAAGTCATGGGAAATAAGTTTTAGTTATTTTTCAACTGGAAAATAAGTAAAACAAACCCACTGTTTTATTCTATACAAGTAATGAAATAACTAAATTTCAATATATTTCCAATTCCAAAATCAGTAATAAAGATAAGGTTAATTTAGGTTTACATTTGTTCCATTGAATTTCCTAATCTTTAATAGTTAGCAGTTTTAGTCAAGAAAGAATTAATAAAGGAGAAATAATACAAACTATAAAATGAAATTTTAGACTTCCCCACAGAAAGTAAGTCTGTGAAATTCCTCACATTGTATGGAAAATTATTTCAAAATTGGTCAAATAAATATCTTCTCGCCCAAAGTGAATGAACTAAAATGTAATCCTGAAACTAGACATGAAACTGAATTATCAATACATGATCAAAATGATAGCAATATTTTTCACTTGATAAAAATAAGGTTTATTTCAAAAGAATACTAATACAAATACCAATAAAGGGTTAGATGTAACATTTTCAATTTCATATAGAGAACTATATTTAATATCACACTAATTTTCCAATTAGGTCAATTTTTGTTTTTGACTTACTGGGAAAGAATTTCCAGAAAATGTATTGAAACTTTTAAAGAATAGTTGTCTCTGAGAGGATATATCTGTATAAAATGCATTGGAGAAATTTCATATCAGTCAGTTGAATTTCACATCAGCATTTTGAAGTGCAAGTGGTAATTAAAATAACATTATTTCATATTTCTATTTCATATCAATATGAGAGATAAGAAATTACAAAATGGATAAAAATAAGAGAAATGTGATGTTGGGTGTATTATAATGTGAAAATGTCTGTTTTCGATATCATTTTTCAACGGTTTTATATACTATTAGCCTTGGAGTCAATTTTTAAAACTCCTCTGGCATAATGGACATGTTGTACAATTTTTCTTTTTAATTATCTTGTGAATGTTCTAATTAACTTTTTAGTGTTTCATAAATCATTAGAATGCTAAATAGCAAGACAAAGATTCTTCATGATAGACCCATGTGTTCCACCAGCAACACAGTTCTCTTTCTGGTCACAGTCTCCAGTTCTATAAGCTGCCTACACCCCATGCCACAATCCAAACCACCGTTGGTAGCATCAGAATTTTATCTTTTTCCTACACTTGCTTCTCTACATCCGTAGTCTCATAATTACCTTCTTTTTAAAGTGAGCTTTAATTTCATCTCCATTGGCAATGTCACCTTCAATATTTTCTTTCCTTCGTGCTTCATGTATGTGAATATGGATCCTTAAACATTTACGTAGTCTAATAAATAGATATCTCCCCTCAAACAGTCAAGCAGCTAACGTTTTGGAAGAAAAGTTTGTACCCTTGTCTTCAGTGGCTTTAGATGTGTGCTTTGCTACTTCTGGTTCATTTTTATCATCCTGTTATAACAACTTCACTATCTCATTGTATTTTCTTGCATTGTATGTAATCCACAACTTTCTTAGAAAATGAGACACAGGTAACAAGAAAAAGTTCTCAATATAGGGTAGTCTTTCTTTATATCCACCCCAGTTATCCAGCAACTTGAACTAGCTTCTTTTACTGTCCCTGCCCAAATAATTGGTTGTGTTACAATTCTTCAAATCTTTAATGATGATACTTTTTTTCTTTAACTTTCAACTACTAGAAACTCAGGACCTTTCTACAATAGCTGATGTATCTAGTGACTCCTATGTGGGAGAGGAGGAGATTGGCAAGTTTTAGTTACCACAGGCAAATCACTATCCCATCTCTAGAAGTGTTACTAAAAGTTCTCTCTTTCCTATTTGATAACTGCATTCTCAGAGTTCATTTTATATTATTTTAAAATTGTACTTAAAATTTTATTCTTTATATTCCCAATGAATTAAAAGCAACTCTTAATCACTTTACATGGAAAGAAAATTATCAGGTTATTCTATTAAGAAGTAACAAGTATTAAGATAATATGTATTATGTAGCCTGTCATATTCTCATTATCATTTATATATATATATATATACTTAATTTGATCATTAATTTTTTTCACATCTCAATTCATGTTGATTGCTTATGATATACAGTTTCCTCCTGTATTTGTATTTCATCCTCACCTTTCTTTAAGTTCTATTTGAAATGATATTTTTTCATGAACCTTGAATAATTGACAAGCAGTAAGATATATTTTAATTATTTATTATTACTGCTACTATAAATCTAAGGTTTATTTTGAGCTCAATGAATCCAGTATTTTAAATCAGCTCTTACATGAGATCCTAGCCTAATCTCTTTCACAGCTCAATGCAAAAACTTTCATTGACATTTTTATGTATATTCTTAATTTATTATTTGTATTTAATATTAAGTCTCAGGTCCAGGTGGCAAACATGGAATCCATACAAATTTAATTTGTATAGTGCTTAAAATAAGAATTTAATTATTTTTATCTTTTAATATATAAATATAAAAAGTGTCTATAATTCATTGTTTTAACCTCTGATTCACCTGAGATAATCTATTATATTGGATTATTCTCAATAAAAATGACTGTCAGATTTACTTTTTCAAAGGCATTGATGGGTCAAGGACTTGAGTACTCTTGTCACATGAGCACTTTACATGATTCCTGGTCATAAAATGAGCATTTACTAAATAATTGTTGTGTGTACTAATCATGAAGATTACAAAGACCCCAAAAATACCAAGTAAAATTGACTTTATAGCAAGACATAGCCAGTTTTATTTGTCTCAGAATTGCTTTACTGAGAATGACAAACTTTCTATTTTCCTCTGCCATACATAGTTATAAAAGCAAAGAGCTTTGTCTCAAGTAGGACTAATATGATCTTAAAATATTGCATTTAGAAACATTTTTTCTGCCTGAAATACAGCCCTTATTGAAAGTCTAAATTAAATACAAGTAGAAGTGCTTTTATAAAATTCTATTATGGCTCAAAATTGAAGTCTAATAAGAAAACCCATCACAGGACACCACTAGATGGTAATTCATGGGCTGCTGACATTTCAGGTTTTAGTCCTTAATGCATAGGAAACCAATTATTATCCAAATGACAACATACTTCTTAGATTTTTATTGTCAAAAACCACATATTCAATCATTCAGCTTTTGACTATTCTGTGGCTTTCTTTTCAACCCTATTTATTCCTGTACATCCGTGTACTTTTCAAAGCGTCATTTGTGCATGTGGGACAGATAAATAGTTTATTCTTGATCTGTTGTTTTAAAATAATTAGTTGTTCTAAAGGAAAAGGAAGTACTAATTTTCTTCCTAATAATATTAATAAAATTAATTGGAAGTTGCAAAATAGTGAGTTTCTAAGATATTCTTAAGCAAATATCAGGTATGTTTTAAAAACATAAAAATAAAGAGTATTTCCAATCATTTGATGTAATGAATATTTAGAAGGAAAAAAAGCAATTAGCACCAACAGGATAAAACTGTTTTTCATCATGTATTCAAGGAACCTTTTCATCCTTAGGTATTGAAAATCTAGATTTATGAACTGCATCTCCATTGCCTCAACACCATCACTTTTTCTTAAATTAAAACCCAGAAAATGTGTTAACAATTCTTAAATGAAAGGTTAAAACTGTTCCTTATGCCATATCATAATGATTTTATTAATTTCTCAGTTAATTTTTAAAGTTTTGTTTTCTCTGTGAAATTTTGAGATAACTTACTAAGGAAAATGAAATTCAATATCCCTAGTCTTATTCTTAGGAATATTCTAGGAGTATGTTTTACCTGATCTTTTTCACCAAGAAACTCATATACACAGTCTATAAAATTGTCAAATAGGAACATAAAGGTTAGGAAGATATCCTAATACTAGGAGCGTGCACAGTTTTCAATGAGAACTTAGTGTCACATGATCCATGAGTCTTTGAGATCAAAGAAAAACTTATATGTATTCCTTTCTTTACGTGGCTGCTTTCCTTACATACAACATATTAGTATTTTTCTATTACTACTTTTTTTTTAGTTATCTAACACTATGCTAGTTTAAGGCGAAGTCAAACTCATGAGGAAAGGCTACAATTAAACACGGCTGAAGTAGTACCGTAGTTTCCCCAATGTCCTGTGAATTTTCTAGATGTAAAGAAAAATATATATGTGTACTTAATATGTCAGTAATACTATGGTACTTTAATAATTGACCTTAAAATAGAGTCAGGATTTAAAAATGTAATGAGGTGTTTGCTAGATTAATTAGAACTCAAGCAGGAAATAGCAGAGATTATATAAATATAGCATATGACAAATGGCATAGCACATGGTCTTTTAATGCACTATTAAATTGCAACTGTCTTGGGTAAAAGAAATATACATAAAGACTGTCAGGAGAACTTAAAGTAATATATCATCTTCTCATAAATAATAGTTACCTGTCAACATGGAACTGCTTTGTGTGCAGTAATTCAAGTTAAAAAGTAATGTTTCAATTGCAGGCATATCTGCACTATTTCAGTATATATGTTTTTGAATGCACTTTCAGAATCACTTAAGCCACTACTTATAACTAGCAATAAAAATACATACATTATTTAAACAGGAAAGTTTTACTACCATATAATTAAAAAATAATTTGCCCAGCTTAAGTACATTCTAGTTATATACTGCCTAACTGCCTGTAGATATACTGAAAATTTGAACTGAATCAAAATAATTTTATTTACTTATTTTCACCCTCATTGAATAACAGATTGCTTTAAAGAATTGTAGAGTTTGGATTTATACCCATTCCTATAAACTATTAGAGATGTAGTTTCTTTACTTAATAATTGAGATATCCCAATACAGTAAATCTTTGATTTGTATTTTACACTGAGTGACTAGGTGATAATTATCAGCAAAATTAAAACTTTGAGAGATTTTTCAATATTGTTCTAGTCTGCATTATTAAAAGTCATGCCAATTGCATATTTTATTGATTAATTGGAATCTGAATTTCAAAGTCACATAATAAATAGGAATTAGAAGTCTCTTGATATAAAAAAGAAACCATTTAGGTTTATAGACATGTAGAGTAGATTTATCTTATTCAATTATTTCTGACCAACCCTAGATTTTGTGCAGGAAAGTACAAAAGATAGTTTGTATACTATAGTGTTAAAGAATATATTGGTGAGGGAAATAGTATTGTCATTTAAAAGAAATTTTAGTAATGATTCAGAAGATGGTGGAAGGAAGCTAGGCACAACACAGAAAGGAGACAACAAAGGAGAAACAGAATTGAGAGGTGGCTGAGAAAATAAATGCTCTAAGATTCAATATTACAAATTCAGAGACCTGGAGACATTTGAAGATAGGTTACCCAAGTAGAAAATATGTACAGAGCTCCCCAACCCAGAAACCAAAGCAGAGTAGGAAAGGAGGGAGGGCATCAGAGAGAGAAATAGGCAGCGAAGAAACTGTTAAGCGCACCCACTTAGAACATTTGGAAAGCCAGGCAAAATTTAAAGTGTGACAGGACTACAGGGCCCTTAAAAGAAAGCAAATATCTTAAAACCAAATTGTGAAAAGAAAACTGAGCCAGTGGGCTACAGTCATCTTGTGGAGCCCTCAGCCTACCAGTCACTATCTTAAATCAACTTGGCATCTTCCCATCCCCAAACAGATGCACATTAGAGGAACATTACCCAGAAAGAATCTCAAGAGGGACTGGTAGTAGCCAAAAATCTCTGAAATTCCTTTTTCCTCCATGAACAAGGGGAATGGAGGTCGTGGGAAACTAACCCAGCTCAGGCTTCCAGGACTCAGGCAAAGTCAGAAAGCGCTGTGCATCCACTCAACTGAGCATCCACTCAACTGAGAGAGAAGGAGAGCAATGAAGCAGCTTTGGTCTCAATCAGAGGAAAGTGGAGTCATCAGGAATGCACCAGCCTGACGACTGACATTAGGAGGAGGCACCATGGGAAACCTAGGGAATGTTCCAGCCAGCACAGGGGCTTACCAGAGGGAAGCCCCCTGAATATCCAGGGACAAAATAATCCAGTTCCCAGATGGTGGCAGTTTCAGACAAAAGGCTGCTAGGATAAGTTCTCTGAATACCCCAGGACCCTTAAGCAGAAGGCACCAGCAAACATAGCCAGAAGGAGATCAGTTAAGGTAGAAAATTACCAAAGCCTAGACAATAGGAAGTTGATGCTACCAGTTTAACTGGCACCCAGTCTAACCTGTGATCACAGCTATTGAGAGAAAAGGTATAGTTTGGACTTTGGTGGGATCTTGAATCAGACAGTCAACAGAGTGAATCAATCTCTGACATTCACTACCTGGGGCAGTGAAAATGAGAACCCAGGTGAGTTTCCTGAGTCCCTTCACTACAGTACCACAAAGAGTGGTGTCAGCCAGAGGAATACTTCAGCACCACAGAACACTTATGAACAACCCACAACCAGAGTTCCTATGCTCACAGATTTTCATCACTATGTAAAGGACGCTGTAGAGGGGAGCACCTCAGCAATCACAGGGACACTCCAGAGCCTGCATCCTGAACTTCACACAATAGAAACACCAAGCAACAACATTGCACCCTCCCAGAAGTCAACTGCAAGCCCTTGAACTGATAAACCATAACTGGCTGTTGAAAGGTTCATGACAACTAGGGAATTGGCTCCTGTGCTCCTGCAACTCTGGTGATATTCACAACCAAAGAATGATAGACATCTGCTAAATGTTCAAACCCCAGTGAAGTCCAAATCAGATTAAAAAATTATTTTCT
Source organism: Sciurus carolinensis (assembly GCF_902686445.1). Lineage (NCBI taxonomy): Eukaryota > Metazoa > Chordata > Mammalia > Rodentia > Sciuridae > Sciurus > Sciurus carolinensis. The sequence goes on along the minus strand of NC_062217.1, from coordinate 56,460,210 downwards.
TCACCTTGATATGGTTTATTATAAATATTCCAGTGTCAATTTAGATTATATAAATAACACTTTAACTTGAATAATAGTTGTTTCCACAATAGACAGCACTGTACCTTCAACCTACTAGAATATATTTCATATAATAGTTTATATGAAAGAGTTTATATAGTTTTATAAGAATTATTTGGAATCAATCTTTCCTGTCTTTATTTTTCTAGCTGTAGTTTTCACTTGATCCCCTTGCTCCTCTTAATTACTTACTCCCCTAATACATCCTTTAGTTTTATCTGCAACTACCTCAATACCCACCATCCATCTATTTCTCCTTTCCGCCTTAGTGTGAATTATTCTTTTACATCTTTTCTTCTCTTTCTTTCTTTCTTTCTTTCTTTCTTTCTTTCTTTCTTTCTTTCTTTCTTTTCCTCCCTTCCTTCCTTCCTTCCTTCCTTCCTTCCTTCCTTCCTTCCTTCCTCTCTGTCTCTCTGTCTCTGTCTCTCTCTCTGTCCCTCTCTCTCTCTCTCTTTCATCTCTCTTTTTCCGTTTTCCTTTGCCCTACCTTTTTTAGTCCCCCTTGTATCCCTCATTTAAGGTTATATTAATTTCACTAAATCTAATAACTAATTTCTGACCTATTCCAGAAACTTATTACAAGTTTATACCTGGATTTGAAAGACCATGGAGAAAAATATCAACAAGATTTTTACAAATAGGGTTCAATGGTATCTCTCTTAAAGTGGTTCTGATATTGGGATCAGAAGAGGTCGTGCATCCATTTAAAATATGCATACCTCCATATTCACCCATACAAAGTTTTTAAGAGAAAGAATCTCACAGTTTAGTCCCTTGCTTAAAAGAGGAATTGATAACACTCTCAATAGATGGGTATACATCAAAAAATATAAAAAGGGAAAGGAGTAAACCATATCAAACACTCCGTAATGCTACAACAATTGACCCCATCAACCCCACATTGGGGGAAATGTCGAAGAAAGAATTTAGAAAGTTTATAGTTAACATGTTCTATGAGTTAAAAGATGATGAATAAGTGAAAATAGAGAGAAAATACAGGAACTGAAAGATCACTTCAATAAGTAGACAGAGATTCTGAAAAATAACCATACAGAAACCCTGGAAACAAGAGACTCAATAAACCAAATAAAAAATTCAATGGAAAACATAACTAATAGATTAGACTATTTTTAAGATAGCTTTTCTAGTTCTAAAAGACAAAGTTCATAATCTTGAAAATAAAGTTGACCATAGAAAGAAAAGATGTTAAGAAAACAAGAACAGTATGAACTCAGAAGAAAGTTCATAGCATTGAGTTCATACATTAAAAAAATGTAAAAATGCCAAATAAATAATGCAACACTACCTCTCAAGAATGAACAAAAAGATAACAAACCAACACCAAAGTCAGTAAAAGACAGAAAATAATTAAACTCAGCTGAAATGAATGAAATAGAGAATAACAAGTATATGACGAATCAATGAAACAGTTATTTACTGAAAGGATAAATAAGATTCATAAACCCTTAGACAAATTAACCAAAATAAAAAGAAGACTGCATCCCTTAAGGAAATGCTAAGTACTTTGCATAAACACAATATCAGGGATGTGTAAGTCCATATCTACTAAAGGCTCCATGTACAGAAGAGACTATTTCTCTGAAGAGAGATCATGGGACACTGTGCTGGCACAGGGGTTGCCTAAAAATTGTTTTACCATGCTGAGAACAGAGACCATCAGAGGCCACTTCAGCCTTCATTCTGGTTTATGGCACTGAATACTAAGCGCATAAAAATGGTGTATTGTGACATCAGTAAGTAAGGGGGATTGAAATGGAGATGTGCAGGAATAGCATTCTCTGTTACTGAAGTTACACTGCCATAGGGTCATATCAGAGTCGTCTTCCTTTCATATTAAATGGAAGACCTGTGAGAAACACAAACATAGCCAAGATGAAGGGAATGGGAACTCAAATATTTCACTTACAAAAGCAACAAGATAGAAGAGAAAATTATAATGTAAAGACTCCAGTTCAAATGAAGAAACAGGCTGAGCTCTTTGTAAGAAAAAGTCCAACAGAACCAGAACAACACCCTGTTCTCCTCATGAGGCCAAGAGTCCCATTGGCCCAGTATCTCCCACTGCTCTCTCCTCGTAAGGATGCAATGCTCTCCCTACTGCCTTATGCCCCTACTGCCTTATGACCTCATTCTCAGGGAATTTCATCTTCATAATGCCATTTCTCAGAAAAAGGCCTTATTCCTAGGTATGGGGTTAAAACTTATATAAGCTTTAGGGGATGTAATTTAACCCATAACACTCACTATTCCCATTTTTCCTATTGTTTTTTTAATTCGTAGAAGTTAAATTTTGTCATACAATATTTGTACATCAGGCCAATCATATGACCTACTGGGCCTGTCACCAAGTATATTCTGTAGGGATTTTACATCTATATTCATGATACAGTTTGACCTGTAAATTCTGGATTGCTTTCATTTTTTTTATTTTGGTACCATCTTCTTCACTATAACAATCGGGTAACTCTAACTTCATAAAGTAAATGTGAATTGTTCCCTAATCTTCTTTTTGTTTAAATGTGTGATAGAACTCTCCAGTGATATGATCTATAACTGAAGAACTTTTTTCAAGATTTTTCAGTTAGAAACTTTATTTGCTTAGTGGTCACTGGACCAACTGATGTCACATTCTTGTATCTGTTCATGCTTCCCCAAAAATTGATCTATTTCACCAAATTATACAGATTTTATGTTTAAAATTGTTGAGCTGTATAATCCATTTTCTGTTACTCTCATAAAATACTTGAGGCTTCATACTTTACAAAAAAACAGGTTTATTTGGTTCTTACTGTGAAACAGGTCTGTTCCTATTCAGGTGTGTGAAGATGAATGTTCTGAGTTGCTGGACCACTGCCACTGACCTCCTGTGACCTGGGAACTCACATAGACCCAAACATCATTTCCAATGGGATTACATATGTGACAAGGAGACAAGAGGATGCCACAGGAAGTCATGGGCAAAAGGAGGATCCAGGAAGAGCAGGTGCTGCTTGCCACGCTTGCCGCCGACCAGCGGGACAAACCACACGTACACTTCAGAAGTTCATGAAGCAGCTTCCGCTTTATTCGGATAACACCCTCAATATATAAGCAGTCTCATGCATAAGCAATTGTAACCAGATATGTCCATCCAGTCCTATTAAAGGTCAAGCGATCACGAGCTCAAGCATACATGTAAGATATATCTGTCCACACGCTAGGCGGCTGAACTAATTATCATACAGTCAATGGTAAACGCTTCCTGTTTTTCTCAAGGCACATTCAGCAAGCCATTTGACTCTCTGCCAGTCGCCATCTTTGGATGCATGTAGTGTAACCCTGGGCCCCAGGTCTCCCCCATCACAAGCAGGCATTTGGGGTCCTCAATGGAAAACACAGCATTAGCCATAGGAATGGAACCAATGGCTTACCTGATGGAAGGGCCTCAGCATGAAGTAGGTAAGAATTCACACATTTAAATAATTAAGTAAAACAGTCCTTCCATCTTCCCAACTGAATAAAAATTACAGTGATCACTGGGGAATACCATAATCTATTTCAAGAGCCTCAGTCCAGCCCAGCAAGAAATCAATGCTTATGCTAATAGATTCCTTCAAAAGATGTGACCCACCCTCTCTGTCCACCTCAGGGAGGGGCATGAGACATGGACAAAAATTCCTTTTGGCAAAGACCACCAACTAAAAGCAAACCATGTGTACAGTGGAGCAAGAGGAGAGACTCCATCCAAACAAGGTCAAGAAGGACAGTCTGCTTCAAATTTACATGAAAGCAAGTGAGCACCAATGGCACCAGATAAAAGAAAGTGAGCTCCCATGTACATAGCCTAAGGTGACTCGAACCCCATTGATGCTGGCTAAAGGTGACCAGGACTCTAAAAAGGAGAGGGAGGTACACTGCTCCCTGGCTTAGAAAGAAGGGGTGGAGAGAATCCATTCAAGTCCCTGAAGCCCTGCAACACCTAGCTCCATTTTTAAACCACACATTTTTGGATTTTCAGAACATCAATTTTATTATAAAGTTTGTGAGTAACAAATTATCAAGAAAAGCCTCTGCTCTTCCAGAAACATGGGGGAAAGGACAGAGAAGATTAGTGCAGGGGCCAGTGTCCCAGGAAAAAGTCTCTGGTGTCTCTCGCAGGTGGGGGCAGAGGAGACTCCTGTTGTCTCGGTGGATCCACAGGTGCCTCTGGCTGCGCCTGGTGCAGAGAAGCCTGAGCCAGTTTACACTCATGGCTCCTGCAGCTGTTTGGAGTCCACAGGACCCAGGTCCAGGCCCTGAGGTCTGGATGCTGAGAGCACAGCGTCCTCCAGCTGCCTGTGGGGTGCGCCTGACGCAGCTCTCCATCACACAGGAGCCACTCTCGCTCTGCCTCTGCTATGTCTCTGCTCTCTGGTCCCTGGAGTCCCTTCTTTGCTGCCACCGGGCACACAGCAACACAGCCGGCGGAAGCAGGTGGCAAGCCTCCTAGCCACCCGCTTCCAGGCCTTGGGCTGCCCTGTGGAGGTATCATTGCGGGAATGGCTGGGCTTCTGGGGCGCAGGGGCAAGTGCAGGGGTCCTTTGGAGCAGCCAGCGGAGGTCGGTGCCAGCCAGGCTGGCCCTTCTGAGGTCCTTGTGCCCTGTGTGCTGGGCCTCCTCGGGAAGTCGATGGTCAGGAGACCAGGGGCAGGCACGAAGGGCAGGCTCGCTGGTGCTCCTCCTCGGGAGGACGGAGCCATTGGAAGGGTGTGCGGGTTGCGCAGGTCTCCCCTTGAACGCACAGCCCGCCCCCTGACTCAGCTGGTGCCGAAGGATCAGGTAGGCAGCCGCTGCGTCATCCAACTTTCCCCGAGTCAGAGAAACCCAGGCCTTGTACGGGTCGTGACCCAAGTCCACCAGGGCTGCCATTATGGCGGGGTCTGGGCGTTTGCGGGGTGGCTCCCCATCCTGACAGGGCGAAGCCTCCTCACCTTCCCTCAGCCACGGGTGCTGGAGGACTTGCTCTACCGTCGGGCGCCTCCCCGGGTCCATGCTCAGCATGCTACGGATGAGGCTGCGTGCTTGGGGAGGAACGCGGTCAGGGATGTGGTACCTTCCCTCCCGGATCTGCCTCACTATCAGCCAACGGAAGGGCGCCCTGAAGGGGCATTTTCCTGTCAACATGCAAAACAGGATGACGCCCAGGCTCCACACGTCAGCTGGGGGGCCCTCGTATTCTCGCCTCAGGACAATTTCGGGAGCAAGGTAAGGGAGGGTGCCCCAGAACCTGCGCAGCTTCTGCCCAGGCCTGACCCTCAGGCTGAGGCCAAAGTCGATGAGCTTGCAGGTGCCAGCCGCATCCACCACCACGTTGGGCAACTTCAGGTCCAGGTGGACGAAGCCCTGGCCGTGGCAGTAGCCCACCGCCCCTGCGATCTGCTGAAACACCCTCCGCGCCTCCTTCGGCTGCATGCCCCCAGGCGGGAGGTGCTGGAGCGCCGGGCCCCCCACCGCGTGCTCCATCACCAAGTAGATGTGCTCACGGGTTTCGATCACCTGGAAGAGCTGGATCACGTTGGGGTGATCCAGTGAGCTCATCACGCTGGCTTCGGAGAGGGCCACTTTCCACTTTACCTTCGGCAGCACTTTCACTGCAACCTCTGCCCCGGTGAGGAGATGGCGGGCTACCTGCACCTCGGCAAACCCACCATGCCCGATGGTCCTCAGGACCTCATAGCGGTCCCGGAAGGCCATCTCTTCGTGGGAGCTGATCCCCCGCAACGCTACACTAGTCTCTCTACTCTGCCTACGCATCCTGAGCAGGAACCCCGACTAAGGATGCTAGCTAAGAAGAAAAACAAACAAACAAACAAAAAAAACACAAAACAAACAAAACAACAAACCAAAAGCAAAAAACAAAGCAAAACAAAACAAAACAAAACAAAACAAAAAACCCAAATCAAATAAAACAATATCCAAAGACCACAACCACCAACCGCCAACCACCAAACGCTCTAACTATCTGGGAGTCCGACAGGTCACCACCAAGAGCTTCCTGTACTTAATGGACAAAACCCCAGCCACTGCCACCCTCTTATATACCTGCTGTTTCAGGTTCCCTCACAATGGCTCCCTGTGAGGTCAGAGAACAAATGGCCCAGTCACAGGTGGCCAGAACCCCCAGTGGTCATCCCACTAGTGGGTTCCCAGGACCCTGCCCACTTCAGAAAAAGAATAAGAATGGACTCTGGAAGCTTTTTGCTTTGGGGTAGTAGAGAACAATGTTTGCTTTTTGAAAAATTAAAATTTGTACAACACTTTCATTAACATTTCATTGGAAGTTTAGAAATCTGAAATGACATTTGGTTGTGGAAGACCTCATCACGGTCTCTACTCAAGGTACAGCATCATTCCCTTTTCTTCCAGCTCCAAATCACTGGTACCAAAAGGATGGTAACAGCTCACTCACATGGTGACTCCGTGCCAAAATGTACACTGTGGAGCATGCTACTAACACCTGTGGGCATTAAAGGGAGGAAGGGTGCATCCGAATATCTCCATAAGGTATTCAATGAATATTTGAATAAAACCCTGCAACCCAATTGCAGGTCATTTAGTTGTTAACTTTTTATTCTTTTCTTGAATGTGCTTCATACAATGAATTTTTCTCTTAGTACTGCTTTCATAGCGTCCCAGAAATGGTGATAGGTTGTATCTTCGTTCACATTTACCACTAAGAACTTTTTTTTAATCTCCTCCCTGATGTTTCCTGTTATCCATGCTTCATTTAATAGCATATTATTGAGTATGTTTTTTTTAATTTGGTTATTGATTTATAATTTCATTCCATTATGATCCGATGGAACACAAGGTAGTGTCTGTTTTTTTGCATTTACTAAGAACTGATTTTTGGCATAACATATGGTCTCATTTAGAGAAGGATCCATGTGCTGCTGAGAAGAAAGTGTATTCACATGTTGATGAATGGAATATTCTATGTGTCTGTTAAGTCTAAGTTATTGATTGTGTTATTGAATTGTATGGTTTCTTTGTTTAGTTTTTTTTTGGAAGATCTATCCAGTGGTGACAGTGGTATGTTAAAGTCACCCAGAATTATTGTGCTGGGGTCTATTTGTTTCCTGGAATTGAGAAGGATTTGTTTGATGTACATGGATGCCCTGTTGTTTGGGGCATTAATATTACAATCATTATGTCTTCCTGATTTATGGTTCCCTTAAGCAGTATGAAATGTCCTTTATCCCTTCTGACTAACTTTGAATTGAAGTTCATTTTATCTGATGTGAGGATGGAAACCCCCTCTTTTTTATTGAGTCCATGTATGTGGTAGGTTTTTCCCCATCCTTTCACCTTTAGTCTGTGGATGTCATTTTCTATGAGATGAGTCTCTTGAAGGCATCATATTGTTGGGTCTTTCTTTTTAATCCAATCTTCCAATCTGTGTCTTTTGATTGATGATTTTAGGCCATTAACATTCAGGTTATTATTGAGATATGATTTGTAATTCCCAGGCCTTTGGGATTACTTCTGGTTTTTAACTTGACTTGGTTTCTCCTTTGATTGGTTTTTCCTTTAAGGTAGTTCCTCCCTTTGTTGACCTACATTGTTGTTTTTCATTTCCTCCTCATGGAATATTTTTCTAATAATATTCTGTAGTGCAGAGTTTCTATTTGTAAATTCTTTTAACTTTTGTTTATCATGGAAGGATTTTATTTTTTCCTCAAATCTGAAGATTAGTTTAGCTGGGTTTAGGAATCTTGGTTGGCAGTCATGTTTTTTCAGAGCTTGAAATATGTTGGTCTAGTCCCTTCTAGCTTTTAGGGTCTGGCTGAGAAATTTGCTGATATCTGAATTGGTTTCCCCCTAAATGTAGTCTGATGCTTTTCTCTCACAGCCTTCAAAATCCTATCTTATTTTGTATGTTAGGCATTGTCATTATGTTGTACCTTGGTGTGGATCTGTTGTAATTTTGTACATTTGGTTTTCTGTAAGCTTCTTGTATTTGATTTTCCATTTCATTCTTCAGGTTTGGGAAATTTTCTGATATTATTTCATTGAATAGGCTGTTCATTCTTTTGGTTTGTATCTCTGCACCCTCCTCAATCTCAATAATTCTTAAATTTGGTCTTTTCATGATGTCCCATAGTTCTTGGTGGTTTCTTTCATGATTTCTTACCATCTTCTCTGTTTGGTTAACTTTAGTTTCAAGGTTAAATACTTTGTCTTCATTGTCTGAGGTCCTGTCTTCCAAGAAATCTAGTCTGTTGGTAATGCTTTTCATTTTTTAATTTTGTTTATTGTTTACTGTATTTCAAGCACTTCAAGGATTTATCTCTTTTTTTATTGTTTTGAGAACCTCTATCTTTTTGTTGAAATGATCTTTTGCTTCCTACAGTTGCTCTTTCAACTGCTTATTTTAGCAATCATTCATTTCCTGCATTTACTCTCTTATTTCATCCTTTACTTCATAAATCATTTTAATTATTTATCTGAACTCCTTATCTGACATTTCTACTATCATGCTGTCACTGTGTTCTATTAATATAGAATCTAGGTTTGTTTGGATCATTTTCTTCCCTTGTTTTTTCATGTTGTTCACGTATATTCCGTCCTAGCAGTGCAAATCTGGGGTATTGCAGTTTCCCCCTGTAGGCTTATAGTGACCCTAAAGGTTTCCAAAACCTCTTCCTTAAGGGGGGAGATCAATTTCAGCAGTGCCCAGTAGAGACAATATGCAGCCCTAAACCAAATAGACCCTATGAAGATGTTAACAATATTGTCATAAACAGAGAGAATTAGTTCAATTATTATCTACAGTTTAACATAGATTTGCTATAAGGCCTACAGTTTCTAATAGAAGACAAAGAGGATGGGGAAGGGTGTAGGATGTAACTGCTAATAAGATAAGAAAAGAGTATATAGAAGTTTTAGATTGCGGAATGAATGAAAATGTAATCAAAAGAAGTTGGTTTTTAGCATGAGAAAAGGCAAAAGAGACTTTTTTTTTTAATTGTAAACAAATGGGAAACATGTTGTTTCTCTGTTTGTACATGGGGTAAAGGCATACCATTTGTGTAATCATAAATTTACATAGGGTAATGCTGTTTGATTCATTTTGTTATTTTTTTCCCTTCCCGCCACCTCTCCCACCCCTCTTTTCCCTCTATACAGTCCTTCCTTCCTCCATTCTTGCCCCCTCCCTAACCCTAACTCTAACCCTAACACTAACCCCTCCCACCCCCCATTATGTGTCATCATCCACTTATTAGCGATATCATTTGTCCTTTGTTTTTTTGAGATTGGCTTATCTCACTTACCAATTGAGATTTCATCCATTTGCCTGCAAATGCCATAATTTTATCATTCTTTATGGCTGAGTAATATTCCATTGTATATATATACCACAGTTTCTCTATCCATTCATCAACTGAAGGACATCAAGGTTGGTTCCACAATCTGGCTATTGTGAACTGAGCAGCTATGAACATTGATGTGGCTGTATCTCGGTAATATGCTGATTTTAAGTCCTTTGGGTATAGGCCAAGAAGTGGGATAGCTGGGTCAAATGGTGGTTCCATTCCAAGTTTTCTAAGGAGTCTCCACACTGCTATCCAGAGTGGCTGCACTAATTTGCAGCCCCACCAGCAATGTATGAGTGTACCTTTCTCCCCACATCCTCGCCAGCACCTGTTGTTGCTTATATTCTTGATAATTGCCATTCTAATTGGGGTAAGATGGAATCTTAGGGTGGTTTTGATTTGCATTTCTCTTATTACTAGAGATGTTGAACATTTTTCCATATGTTTGTTGATTGCTTGTAGATCTTCTGTGACGTGTCTATTCATTTCCTTAGCCCATTTGTCAATTGGATTATTTGCATTCTTCGTGTAGAGTTTTTTGAGTTCTTTATAGATTCTGGAGATTAGTGCTCTATCTAAAGTATGATTGGCAAAGATTTTCTCCCACTCTGTAGGCTCTTTCTTTGCATTGCTGATAGTTTCCTTTGCTGAGAGAAAGATTTTTAGTTTGAATCTATCCCAGTTATTGATTCTTGCTTTTATTTCTTATGCTATGGGACTCCTGTTGAGGAAGTCTGATCCTAAGCCAACAGGTTGAAGCTCTGGACCTACTTTTTCTTCTATAAGATGCACGGTCTCTGGTCTGATTCCGAGATCCTTAATCCATTTTGAATTGAGTTTCGTGCATGGTGAGAGATATGGGTTTAGTTTCATTCTGTTGCATATGGATTTCCAATTCTCCCAGGACCATTTGTTGAAGAGGCTGTCTTTTCTCCATTGCATATTTTTAGCCCCTTTGTCTAGTATGAGAAAATTGTATTTATTTGCATTTGTGTCCGTGTCCTCTATTCCGTACCATTGATCCACCTTTCTATTTTGGTACCAATACCATGCCGTTTTTGTTACTATTGCTTTGTAGTAGAGTTGAAGATCTGGTATTGCGATATTCTCTGCTTCGCTCTTTCTACTGAGCATTGACTTAGCTATTCTGGGTTTTTTATTCTTCCAGATGAATTTCATAATTGCTTGCTCTATTTCTGTGAGGTACATCATTGGGATTTTAATTGGAATTGCATTGAATCTGTATAGCACTTTTGGTAGTATGGCCATTTTGACAATATTAATTCTGCCTATCCAAGAACATGGGAGATCTTTCCATCTTCTGAGGTTTTCTTTAATTTCTTTCTTTAGTGTTCTGTAGTTCACCTCTTTTGTGAGATTGATTCCCAAGTATTTTATTTTTTTCGATGCTATTGTGAATGGGGTAGATTTCCTAATTTCTCTTTCTGAAGATTCATCACTTATGTATAAAAATGCCTTAGATTTATGTGCATTGATCTTATATCCCGCTACTTTACTGAATTCACTTATGAGATCTAAAAGTTTTCTGGTGGAATTTCCTGGTTCCTCTAAGTATATAATCATATCATCAGCAAACAGGGATAGTTTGAGTTCTTCTTTTCCTATTCGTATCCCTTTAATTTCTTTGGTCTGTCTAATTCCTCTGGCTAGAGTTTCAAGGACGATATTGAAAAGAAGTGGTGAAAGAGGGCATCCCTGCCTTGTTCCAGTTTTAAGGGGGAATGCTTTCAGTTTTTCACCATTTAGAAGGATATTAGCCATGGGCTTAGCATAGATGGCCTTTACAATGTTAAGGAATGTTCCTACTATCCCTACTTTTTCTAGTGTTTTGAGCATGAAGGGGTGCTGTATTTTATCAAATGATTTTTCTGCATCTATCGAAATAATCATGTGATTCTTGACTTTAAGTCTATTGTTATGGTGAATTACATTTATTGATTTCCTGATGTTGAACCAACCTTGCATCCCTGGGATGAAACCCACTTGATCATGGTGCACTATCTTTTTAATATGCTTTTGTATGCGATTTGCTAAAATTTTGTTGAGAATTTTTGCGTCGATGTTCATTAAGGATATTGGTCTGAAATTTTCTTTCCTCGATGTGTCTCTGTCTGGTTTAGGTATCAGGGTGATATTGGCTTCATAGAATGAGTTTGGGAGGGTTCCCTCCTCTTCTATTTTATGGAATACTTTGAGAAGTATTGGAATGAGCTCTTCTTTAATGGTTTTGTAGAACTCGGCTGAAAACCCATCTGGTCCTGGACTTTCCTTGTTGGTAGGCTTTGGATGACTTCATCTATTTCATTACTTGAAATTGGTCTATTTAAATTGTGTATGTCCTCCTCATTCAGTTTAGGCAATTCATATGTCTCTAGAAACCTGTTGATGTCTTCGAAATTTTCTATTTTGTTGGAGTATAGATTTTCAAAATAGCTTCTAATTATGTTTTGTATTTCAGTCGTGTCTGTTGTGATATTTCCTTGTTTATTCCGAATTTTAGTAATTTGGGTTTCTCTCGTCTCTCTTTGTTAGTGTGGCTAAAGGTTTATCAATTTTGTTTATTTTTTCGAAGAACCAACTATTTATTTTGTCAATTTTTTGTATTGTTTCTTCTGTTTCAATTTCGTTGATTTCAGCTCTGAGTTTAACTATTTCCTGTATTCTACTACTTTTGGTGTTGGTCTGTTCTTTTTCTAGGGCTTTGAGCTGCAGTGTTAGGTTGTTTATTTGTTGAGTTTTACTTCTTTTATTAAATGCGCTCCATGAAATAAATTTTCCTCTAAGTACTGCTTTCATAGTGTCCCAGAGATTTTGATATGATGTTTCTTTGTTCTCATTTACCTCTAAGAATTTTTTAATTTCCTTCCTAATATCTTCTGTTATCCATTCATCGTATAATAGCATATTGTTTAATCTCCAGGTGTTGGAGTAGTTTCTGTTTTTTACTCTTTCATTTATTTCTAACTTCAATCCATTGTAATCTGATAGAATAAAAGGTAGTGTCTCTATCTTCTTGTATTTGCTAACATTAGCTTTGTGGCATAATATATGGTCTATTTTATAGAAGGATCCATGTGCTGCTGAGAAGAAAGTGTATTCCCTCTTGGTTGGATGGTATATTCTATAAATGTCTGTTAAGTCTAAATTATTGATTGTGTTTTCGAGATCTATGGTTTCTTTGTTCAATTTTTGTTTGGAAGATCTGTCCAGTGGTGAGAGAGGCGTGTTAAAATCACCTAGTATTATTGTGTTATGGTCTATTTGGTTTCTAAAATTGAGAAGGATTTGTTTGACATACATGAGTGAACCACTATTTGGGGCATAGATGTTTATGATTGTTATATCTTGCTGATTTATGCTTCCCTTATGCAGTATGAAATGTCCTTCTTCATCCCTTCTGACTAACTTTGGCCTGAAGTCCACATTATCTGAAATGAGGATGGATACTCCAGCTTTTTTGCTGTGTCTGTGTGCATGGTATGTTTTTCCCCATCCTTTCACCTTTAGTCTATGGGTATCTCTTTCTATGAGGTGAGTCTCTTGCAGGCAACATATTGTTGGATCTTTCTTTTTAACCCAATCTGCCAGTCTATGTCTTTTGATTGATGAATTCAGACCATTAACATTCAGGGTTATTATTGAGATATGATTTGTATTCCCAGTCATTTGGTTCATATTTTAAATTTTATTTATTTATTTATTTTTTTGACACAACTTTGTTCCTCCTTTATTTGACAGTTCCTTTAGGATAATTCCTCCCTTTGCTGATTTGCTTCTTTGTGTTTTATCTCTTCCTCATGTAATATTTTGCTGAGAATGATCTGTAATGCTGGCTTTCTGTTTGTAAATTCTTTTAGATTTTTTCATCATGGAATAATTTTATTTCATCATCAAATTTGAAGGTAAGTTGTGCTGGGTATAAGATTCTTGGTTGGCATCCATTTTCTTTCAGAGCTTGAAAAATGTTGTCCAAGGTCCTTCTACTTTTAGGGTCTGGATTGAAAAATCTGCTGATACCCATATTGGTTTCCCCCTGAATGTAATTTGGTTATTTTCTCTCACAGCCTTTAAAATTCTGTCTTTATTTTGTATGTTCGGTATTTTCATTATAATGTGCCTTGGTGTGGGTCTGTTGTAATTTTGTGTATTTGGAGTCCTATAAGCCTCTTGAACTTGATTTTCCATTTCATTCTTGAGATTTGGGAAATTTTCTGATATTATTTCATTGAATAGATTGTTCATTCCTTTGGTTTGTTTCTCTAAGCCTTCCTCAATCCCAATAATTCTCAAATTTGGCCTTTTCATGATGTCCCTTAGTTCTTGGAGTTTCTGTTCATGATTTCTTACCATCTTCTCTGTTTGTTCAACTTTGTTTTCAAGGTTAAATATTTTGTCTTCAATATCTGAAGTTCTGTCTTCCAGGTGTTCTATCCTATTGGTTGTGCTTTCTATGGAGTTCTTAATTTGGTTTATTGTTTCCTTCATTTCAAGGATTTCTTTTTTTTTTTTTTCAATATCTCTAACTCTTTATTGAAATGATCTTTTGCTTCCTGTATTTGCTCTTTTAACTGTCGATTGGTGCTATCATTCAATGCCTGCATTTGCTCTTTCATCTCATCATTCAATGCCTGCATTTGCTCTTTCATCTCATCATTCAATGCCTGCATTTGCTCTTTCATCTCATCGTTTGCTTCCTGATCATTTTAATTATGTACATTCTGAACTCCCTTTCTGTCATTTCTTCTGCCATGCTGTCGTTGGATTTTATTGATGTAACATCCAGATTTGTTTGGGGCATTTTCTTCCCTTGTTTTCTCATATTGTTCAGGAATCAGTGGGTCCTTAAGATATTGCAGATTTCCTCTATTGACTTATAATGTCCCTGAAGATTGCTAGTATATCCCCTCTTATCCTTCAGTAGCCTGCAGTCTTGGAGGAAGTTGATAATGCCGTGCTCCACAAGGAAGCTGCCTCTCTAGGGATGGTGACCCTCAGTTGGGGTATATTCTCTGATAGTGGGCAGAGGTGCCTCCACTTGTTGACCAATGGTCATCCAAAGGGGAACTAGGCTGCGGGCTTAGGCAAGGCCTGTTTGGGCCTGTGTCTCTGGTTTTACTGTCTTTGTGGGAAAACCTCACCCGGCAGTGAAGACTCGCCCAGTGGGGAGGTCTCGCTGGTCTGTTCCCCTCCTAGAGGTTCCCCTCAATCTACAACTACCACCTGGGCTGGACTGTCTTCCTCTGCAACATTCCCAGGGGCCCGGATCTACCTCCTGGGCCTGGGAGCCTCACCCTTCACAGACGAGTCTCCTTAGGCTGCCTCTCCTCAGAGAATCTGCCTGCAGTCCTGGAAACCTCGCTCCACCCCTAGGCATGTCTCTGTGCGGCTCTTCCAGCAAGAAGTCAGTCCTGGGACCCTGCTCTGCACCTAATCGCCTGGCTATGTGGCCCCTCCTCTGAGCCGCCACCTGGAGCCCCGTACAATAGCTCCGAGACCCAGAGACCCACCACACACCTCCTCTTCCGCACAGCCACCCGGTTTCTGATGCATCACTAGGAGTTCAAGCAACTCACTTCGCGTCTCCTCCTCCGGCCAACCGCCCGTATCCCTAGGCAGTTACTCCGAGTCCAAGTGACCCACCCTGTTCCTCCTCCTCTTCGGGGTAGCCCCCGGGTGTTCAGGAGTGGTCGCTTTGAGTCCAAACAACTCACCACTTGTCTCCTCCTCTGGCAACCGCCTGTGGCTCTGATGCAGTCACTCCTAGACCAAGCGACCCGCCGCGCTTCTCCTCTTCCTCCGGGCAGCCCCCAGTGTTCAGAAGCTATCTCTCTGAGTCTAAACAGCTCACCACACTGCTCCTCCTCAGGCAGCCGCCCGGAGCCCCAGTGGTTGCTCCGAGTCCAAGCGCTGTGCTGAGCCGCTTCCTCTATGATGATCCCAGTTGTCCGTGTTTACCGCTCCAGCAGGGGGAGGGGCGTCTCGCCGAGCAACTCTACTTCACAAAGTTCCCTGCGTTCTGGGGCTACCGCCCTATCCAGGACACCTCCCCAACGGGAGAGACTCACCCGGCGGCTTTGAGTTGGTCCCAAGTCTTTCACTATCTCCTCTTTTGAATCCTGCGTCCTGGAGCAACATGAAATGCAGCCGCCCTGTAGTCCGCCATCTTGAAACCCCGCAAAAGAGACTCTGAGGAAACAGATACACAAAAGGGAAATAGAGAAAGCAAGAAAAGTAATGAAATAAAATCTTTAAAATTTTCAAAAAGGAGAAAAAAAAATATACACTATAACAGTCATATAGTATTCAAACCTTCCAGTCTTAAGTAGCCTGATGCATGAGAGGTACCTGACAATGAGCTTTCAGTCTCCAGCAGGCATCTCAGGATGGGATTTGCCCTATGTAAAGATAGGAGCTACTGCTTCCAGGATAATTCAAGATGGCCACTCTGACTTCCAAATGTGTTGGCAAATGGGGAGCTACAGCTCAGGGTGTGGGCGTGGTCAGCCAGGTTCCTGGAAGTGGGGCTCGGTCTTTCTGGCTGGGGATCCTACAGGTCTTGGCTATTGTCTCAAAATGGCAGCAGCCATGTGTAACCAAACCTGCAGGTACTGTGACAGTGGACTTCCAGGCAACAGCAGGTAGCTGGCGATCCACTGGCCATCTGTGGTCAATCTGCTAGCAACTGGCGGACAATTGACAGGTAAACCTCAGGCAGTGGGTGATAGGTATGTGAAAGGTAGGCAATGGACAGGCAAGAGGCAGGCAAATGGCAGATGATAGGCACCAGTCAGTGAGCAATCTGCACTCAAAAAGTAGTTGATATGCTGGCAGACTGCAGGTGATCACAGTGGACAAATGGGGTAAACCGCAGGGGATTGATAAGCAGCAAAGACTGCCTCACTGAGAAACAGATATCCTCTGCTTGAAACCTGAGTTATGAAGTGACAAGGAATGCAGCCTCCTTCTAGTCTGCCATATTGGGCCCTCTGTTTGGATATTTCCTTTTTCATCATGAATTTTAGTAATTTGAGTTTTCTCTCTCCTTCTCTTTGTTAGTGTGACTAAGGGTTTATCTATTTTGTTTACTTTTTCAAAGAACCAACTTTTTGTTTTGTCAATTTTTTGAATGTTTTGAAAAGATATTTTTGATGACTGAAAGATGTGTACGAAATTAGAATCCATACTTTGCCCACATGTGATATCTGTTATGCTTCCTATGCAAAGAAACAAAATTTATTTTTCAAAATAGAAAGATCATCTTTCTACAACAACATTCAATATAAACAGTCTAAACTCTTCATTCAAAAGACATTGACTGGCAGATTGGATTTAAAAAACAAGACCCAACAATATGTTGGTTGCAAGACAAGCACCTTACAGGCAAAGGCATCCAAAGGCTGACAGTGAAAGAATGGGGAAAGATATATTATGCAACATATAAACAATTAGGGGTAACCATTTTCATATTGGGCAAAGTGGACTTGAAGCCAATATTAATCAGAAGAGACAAGGTCATTTCATACTTGTTATAAATTATAAATATTTATGCCCCAAACGAAGGTGCATCTGTTCATTAAAAAAAAAAATCCTTCTCAATATTAAGAATCAAATAGACCACAATATAATATTGGGTGACTTCAACAACCTCTTTCACCACTAGATAGGTCATCCAAACATAAACTAAGTAAAATTTGCTCAAATGTAAAAAATATTATTAACCAAATGAACCTAACAGATATCCATAGAATATTTCATCTATCCACAACTGAATTCATCTCCTTCTCAGCAACACATGAAATATACTCTAAAATAGATCCTATTTGAAATCACAAATTAAAGCCTAGCAAATACACAAAATAAAGATAATTCCTTCCATCCTATCAGATCATAATGGAGTGAAATGAGAAATCAATGACAAGATAAAAAAACAGAAACCACTCTTAACACCCGGAGGTTACATAATACACTTTTGTATGATGAATACATAGCAGAAGAAATCAAGGTAGATAAAAAACAATTCTGACAAACCAATGAGAATAGTGATACAAGGTATTGCTGCATTCATAGTGAAAACAAATAGAAAAATACCTAGTAAATAATCTAACACTACACTTAAGGCCCTAAAAAAAGAAAAAGAAAACAACACCCAAGTCAATATAACGCAGGAAATAATTAAAATCATAGCTAAAATCAATGAAATAGAGAATAAAAAAGATATAAGGCTCAATGAAACAAAGCTTTTAAAATGAAAAACAAGATTGACAAATCTCTAGTCAAATTAACCAAAATAAAGAGAAGACTAAAATAAATAAAATTAGACATGAAAATGGAAATATCACTAGACACAACTGAAATTCAGAGAATCATCAGAAACTATTTGGAAAATTTAAACTCAACAAGTGAGAAAAATCTTGAAGATATTGACAAATTACTCAATGTATATGACCTACTGAAATGGAACCATGAGGTATTGAAGTATAGAACACCTAAATAGATCAATATCAAGTAATGAAACTGAAACAACTATCAAAATCCATCCAAAAGAGAAAAACCCAGGATCAGATGGATTTTCATCTTAATTCTACCAGACGTTTAAAGAAGAACGAATATCAATCCACCTCAAATTATTCCATGATATAGAAAAAAAGGGAACACTGCCAAACTTAGTTTATGATGCCCGTATCACCCAGATACCAAAACCAGACAAAAGACACCTCAAGGAAAGAAAATTTCAGACCAATATCCTTGTTGAATATAGATGCAAAAACAAAGAAAAAAACAAGAAAACCCCATACATATATTAAAAAGATAGTTCACCATGATTAAGTGAATTTCATCTCAGGAATGCAAGGGTGAGTCAACATTTGGAAATCAATAAATGCTATTCACCACATGAATAAAGACAAAAATCACATGATTATCTCGTAATTGCAGAAAAAGCATTTGACAAAGTGCAGTACCCATTTTTGTCTAAAACACTAGAAAAACTAGGGATAGAAGGAACTCATCTCTATATTGTAAAGAATTTATATGACAAACCCAGGACCAACATTTTGCTGAATAGAGAAAAACTGAAAGTATTTTCTCTAAAAACAGGAATAAGACAAGGATAGCTATTTTCACCACTCCTATCCAATATAGTCCTTGAAACTCTAGCCAGAGCGGGTCAGGCAAGAGAAAGAAATTAAATGGACACAGATAGGAAAAGAAGAGCTCAAATGATCTGTTTGTCAATGACATGATCCTATTTTTAGAAGACTCAGAAGCTCCACAAATCACAAATGAATTTAGCAAAGTAGCAGGATGCAAGATCAACACTCACAAATCAATCATGTTCCTATACTTCAATGGTGAATCTGCTGAAAGAGAAATTAGAAAAACTATCCCATTCAAAATGGCCTCAATAAATATAATACAATACAATATACAATACAATACAATAGTTTGGAATCAATCTAACAAAACAGGTGAAGGATCTTTATAATAAAACTACAGAACACTAAAGAAAGAAATTGAAGAATACCTTAAAAGATGGAAAGATCTCCCATGTTCTTGGATAGGCAGAACTAATATTGTCAAAATTACCATAGTATCAAAAGTGCTATACAGATTTAAAACAATTCCCATCAAAATTCCAATGATATTCTTCACAGAACTAGAAAAGGGAGTTATAAAACTTAGAAAAATAGGAGGTCCAGGATAGCCAAAACAATACTTAGGAAGAAAAGTAAAGCAGGAGGCATAAAAATTCTGGACTTCAAATTATACTACAGAGCTATGATAAGAAAAACCACATGGTATTGGCACAAAACAGGCATGAGACCAATGAAATAGAATATAAGACATAGAGACAAACCAACATAAATAAAGTTATCTGATACTAGACAAAGGTGCCAAAAATATATGTTGGAGAAAAGATAACCTTTTAGACAAAAGGTGGTGGAAAAATTGGAAATAAATATGAAGAGGTTACTTTCATCAGCGTTGTGATCTTTGCCATAGGATATACTCACACTATTCCTTACAAAACTGGTAAGAAAATGACTGGTAAGAAAATGTCAATGGGAACCATTTAAATATGATATTTTTAAAACTTTTAAATCAGAAACTATTAGAAATTCTACATAAAGTAGTATATTGATATGATTGCATGCAACAAAAGAAATAGGGACAAAATCAAAGAAAATCACAACAGCATTTATTAGAAAATAAGTATCTTGTTATTTAAATAATGCGTTCTTACTCATTTAAATACTGAATCTGACAGTGTTAGGTTAGTTTCCTTTAATAGCTATTGCTTCAATTATTTTATAAACATCACATTATTCAATGAATAATAAGTCTTACTAGACAGTTTCTTTTAACTTCCTTTTTACATTCATAAGCATAAGAGAGCTTTTTAAGAAAAAATATCAGCTCTCAGTACATATTATCTTTATTTTTTACAGGTTGCAAAGCTTCCTTTCCCTTTTTAAATTCTACTTGTTTTACTCCTTTTTATAAGTAGTTGTGATCTATTTTCTAATATCTAAAATAGGCTTACACTCCATTTTGCTATGTATTATTGATTGTTTCATTATATATGTGCATATATATACATTCTTTTCCTAAATTGTCATGAAATACAAAGTTTCAGAATTTATTTTCCACTACTAGAAATACTTTTTAAAAATTAGGTATACTTGCTTTAAATCACATTTTTATTTCAATTGAAATGTACTTTAGATAATACAATAGGGACATGTCAGTGGAAATTCATATAGACAGAGTGACATTCTTTTCTTTTGTAGTTTTAGCTCTAAAATCAATTAAATGTGGACAAAGTGAGTCTGAAGATACCAACTGAGTCAACATAGTTTTATTGCTATTGGCCTTTCTTTACAACTGAAACACACTTTAGCCATATGTCAATCATATTCCAACCTCAAAGCCTTTATTATTTTTCACTAGATTATGACTTTCTTCTCAGTTTAAATGGATTGGAAAATTGAAATGCTATTTTACATTTTCTGCTTCCAAGACAAAAATACAAAACTAATCTGAAATGAGGCAACTGGCAACATATCAACTTAGTCAATCAGTATTGACATAATATTCAATTCTATCTGTATGCTAATATCGATTTTTGTCTAGAAATTAATTTTTCAAACATAAGTCAACCAAGAACATGAAGCATTAATATAATCTCAGTGAACAAATATGGATAATTTTTAGCAATATGGTGTTAGTGATTATATTTTAGCAATATTTAGATAAAAAGCAAAGTCACAAAAATCTTTCCAAAATTTCTCTACATTCATTTTGGGTAGTCAAGATGTTTTTTGAAGTACAAAGTAGGAGCTACATTCTGGTGTAGGTTATTGAAGCAACATTTTCATTTTAAAAACTCTTCATCATAAGAGTTCTTAAGAAATATTTTTCACTGGAGGCATTTTAAGAGGAAAAAGTATTAACTATTTTGATTTGTCCTCTGACTAAGGAGGATAAAATTCCTAGACTTTATTATTTTTCTTCACTAGTAAATTTTATGGTTAATTTGAGAAAAGATCCAGTCTTGCATTTTATATGAAACTGTCATTTACAACATTTTGTAGCAATTAGAAGTGACCCATGAACTCTGATAAAAATGATTTAATCTTTTTTCTTAATGAGTTTCAGAGAAGTTTACAGAAAAGTGTTCATGTTTTTTAGTCCATTTGAGTTTCTATAACAAAACAGCATAAACTAGATGATTTATAAACAACAATTCCTTTATCTCTCATAGTTCACAAAACTGGGAAATCTAAGATGAAGGGAACTGGAGATTTGATGTGTGAGGTGAAACTTCTTCATAATCTATACAGTATCTTTCTCTTGTATTCTCACATGAAGGCAGAGGCAAGGGAACTTTCTCAGACCTCTTTTATAAGGGCACTAAACCCATTTATAACCACTCACTTCTCAAAAGCCTCATCTAACACCATCACTTTAGGATTTGGGATTTCAACATATAAATTTGGGACTGGCATATACATTCAGATTATAGTACCGCAGAATAATCTACTATGAATATTTCTAACCAAAACATATTTTGAGATTATTTGGTGTATCATTTTTTAAATTTTCTTTTACCTCTGATTTACAAATGTAGGGAACATTCCTCAAGCTTATCTGACAGCAGTCACTGACACCATGGTCTAAGTAAGCCAAACAGTGTGAACAAAGAAACTGAGGTAATGGTAAAGACTCGCCATGGAATGAAGGTCTTTGCAGTTGTTGAGGCTGAGTTTGAACTGAAGGAAGGCCTCGCTCTGTCATGCATCACAGAGAGCTGTGATGTGAGCTCACCTGCACTGCCTTGCCTCATGCTGTGTGCAAGAGCTTACCATTCCCCCAGTCCTTTGTCTCAGACCTGTTGCTTGGCAGAATTACTTAGGCATACTTGGTTTTTTTGCACCACCTCAACGCTCGATGTATAGTTCACCTATAGGCTGACTCTGTTATACTTTAACAAGCATGTTAACCTGATTGGATAATGTGCCTATATATGTCCTGTGCAACCCTAAATAAAATTAGATCAGTGCCTTCAGAGCTCGATCTCCAATGCCTGAGTAAGCATGCTGGGTAAGGCCAGGTACGGTAGGCATCGCTCCTGCTCACCCTCAGCGAACCCATCTCTGAGCGTCTACATACATATGTTTTATAAGTTGAATATTCTTTATCTGAAATGCTTGAGAACAATAGTGTTTCAGATTATACAGATTTTTTTCAGATTTTAAAATGTTTGCAAATACATTATAGAATATATTTAGAATACATTTTAAATAGAGAATGTATTTGAAATATTTGCATAGTGAATTGTGTTAGGGATGGGACTCAAGTTTAAACATGAAATTTATTTAAGTTTCATATGCACTTTAAACACTTCAGGTATTTTTATCAATATTTTTAATACACCTTTATTTCACTGTGATCCATCACTTAGAATCAGGTGTGGAATTCTCAACTTGTAGCATTATGTTGGCTCAAAAAGTTCCAAATTTCAGGACACTTTGGATTTCAAATTTTTGTGTTAGTGATGCTCAACTTTTATTATGAAAAGACTCTGGGAGCTTGATATAAAAAAAAAAGAAGAATCTGATGGAAAGCTCTGCATTTCCACTTTTTGTCACTATTAACACTTTATAATAATTTTATTCAAAAAGGAAGGACTACATAAAATAGAAAATTGAAGCATCAAGCTAATAAATTAAAAACAATGAAATATTCAGGAAATAGCTCAGTGGTAGAACTCGCTTAGCATGCTTGAGCCCTGAGTTAGAAACTCAGCACTGCAAATAATTAAATAAACAAACAAATAAATAAATAAATAAATAAATGTTTTGAACAGCCATACTACTCAGCAATTCAAAACAGAAAAAAAAAAATCAGTTACTTTGTTTTATTCAAATCAAATACAGAAAATTTTCAAGAATAGCTTTCAGTTTGCTTTATGGATTAAGTAACACGGAATTTTAAAAATTATATTCAAAATTATGTTATTGTTTTTGTTATTACTTTTTCACATTTCATTCAGCCCAAGTTGATCTGTTTTGATGAAGGTTGTAAGATTAAACTAATTTTTATTAAAACATGGGTTAGAGATGTTATGAGTATGAAATGATTAATTATAAATTATGATACAAGTACACGTATAAGATAAAATAAAGTTAATTTTATCCACATTATGATAAATAATTATTGCCATACAAACATTTGGAAATCTGAGGTATTTATTTAAAATACAACTACCTTTGCCTGTGAAGCACATTGAAGGTATATTTTAATTTATGAAAACTGATAAACTGAGTGTTTTAAATTGTTCAAAACCTAGTATCATTTGTACAATTGTTGTCGGTATCAATGAAGAACTGAATAGAAAATGTTTCATTTAATTTTTAAATTAATTTTTTAAAAAGTTAAAACAAAAGAGTCAAAAAACTCCACTACAATAATATTATTGCCAAACATTGATTCAAAACTTTCAAAATATTTCTTAAAGCCAGTGAAATTTTCTTATCTGTTATTTCTTATTTATAGGTGTATTGGAACTTTCATTAAAATCATACAATCCCAAGTGACAGGCTGAAATATGTTATAATGTATAAAATGTAAAATATAATGAATTAAATATAATGTATTAAACATAAAAATAATGAAGTAACTTCGATAATTATTTTGAAGAAGTTATTTTCAGAATCATAAGCACAAATAAATTTTTTATTCCTCTAGGTAAGTGACACCGAGGAAAGTAAGAACATAAGACATATGCCATCTACACTTTAAATAGCATTGAAAGAAAGCATTATAATTAATTAAAAACTTTACTTTTACAAACTGAATATTATGTTACAGGGGGTATTATTTGACTAATTTAAAAAAAAATTTCGGTTGTTGATGGACCTTTATTATTTTTAATTTTTTATTTTTTTCTAGTTGTCAATGAGCCTTTATTTAATTGATTTATTTTTATGTGGTGCTGAGAATCAAACCCACTGCCTCACACATGCTAGGCAAGTGCTCTACCACTGAGTCATAACTCCAGCCCCTCGACAAAATTTTTAAAAAATCTTTAAAAATGAGAAAATCCAGTATTTTAAATATGAAAAGCAATTCAATTTTTGAAAGTCATACATTTGTGAATGTTTCATGAGTAGGATATTTCATACACACAAGAAAAATGCTAGTAAATTTAGTAAGAGAGATGGCATCAATGATGAAATTTACCTTCCTGTTATCAAGAGCTTATGCTCAGTTAATATCTCTGAATTGCCACTTCAAATTCTGTAATAAAATTCCCTAAGATTTTTATAGAGAAAGCTGAAGTAAGGAAGTCATAAGGGTCAAAATTTACAGTGGGGGTTATCACTTTTGAAAAGGCAAATTATTAATCAATCAATAAATAGTAAATGAAAAGATAAAAGCAAGGAGTATGTGTTAGGTAATTTGTCGAAAGTATTGTCTGTGTAAATAGGGAAAGCAGAAAATATATTTATGTGTGAGCCATTTGTATGTTCCATAGTATTGTAATTCATTGAAAGGAACAATAAAACAAAATTTCAAGAGCATCTATGGAAACACAATTATTAATATCCACTAAAATTGTAAGTTCGCATAAAAATCCAAACATAATGAATTCTAATGGATAAAGTGCTTATTTTTCTGCCTTTTCACTAATAAATACATTTCACTAAAAATTTAACACATATTTCTTTTATAATTTCTGTTCTAAATACAGAAACTACGAACTTTATGTTCTTTTTTTTGTTTAGCAATTTTGATTTTGTTTTATGCCGGGGTCCAGCCCTAGCAGGGATCGTGGTGGTCTTCAGGTGAGGAAGTAGGCACCAGCGCGATGGAGAACAAAGCAACACAGACTCAAGGAATGGATGCTAAGTTCTAAATTTTATTTTTCCCAGCCAGCCTTTTATACATTAAAAGGTTGGCAGTTACACATGTTTTTCCAGAACAGGAAAGGTCACAAGGAAAAATAAAAAATATTTTGTATAATCATTACTAGACTGTAGACAATGAAATATTCTAATTATTTTTAGTAATTGTTTACTTGTAATAACCTATAACTAAACAATAAAACATTAATATTTAACTAATCATAAAGGTTAAAGCAAGCTCAGCAGGGTTGAATAAACGTCAGTCGTGTGATTACTGCTGTAGTTAATAAATGCTAGACAGTTTAAGTTATGATATCATCTTATACTGTGTGAACTTAACATTCCTTTTTCCCCCTTTATTTCTTCTGTTCCTGTTAGTCCTTCTTGATGGGGTTGGAGTTATTTGCCTACGTGCTTCAGGTTATCTAAGAGTAGTCAACAGGGGATCGGCAGCTAGAATCTGTTTTTGTATTTTCTCATAGCAATCTTGGTTACCCAGAGTTTCATTGCAAATGATTAAATCTGAAATCACTGTTCCATTAGAAGTCTGGTTTTTATGTTTTAACCCTGGTTCTGTTAAGACCCCTGTTTTCAGGGAAAACACATAAAATATTAATAGTAGGTTTACCACACATATTAAGCAAGCAAGGAAGGAAAGCCCGCAACTGAATTCCCAAGGAGCTGAGACTTTGTAAACATCTTTATTACTCAGTGGAATCCTTCTCAAGCACTGAGGGGAATTGCCCACGGCGTAACAGTTTTGTTGGTCTCCCTTTTTTTTTTTTTTTTTTTTTTTTTTGGTACTGGGAACTGAACTCAGGGGCCCTGGACCACTGAGCCACAACCCCAGCTCTATTTTTCTTACATTTTATTTAGAGACAGGGTCTCACTGACTTGTTTAGCTCCTTGCTTTCACTGAGGCTGACTTTGAACTTGTTGATCCTCCTGCCTCAGCCTCTGGAACTGCTGAGATTACAGGCGTGCGCAGGTTGAGTTCTTGTTTTCACCTGTGTTTTACATACCTCATTATTTTTTCCCCTAAGATTATGGCTACTTGATACTTGATATGGGTTATTTATTTTATGCTAAGCACTATTTTACTAATATTAGAGACAAGTTATTTTGGTGCTAAGTGGTATTTTATTAATGTTAGAGAACATGGATATTTCCTGTGGATTGTACTATTAAAAAATTAAAGTCATTAGTTCATAAGTTTAATTAAAAATATGTTCGACCTCCAAAAAACCCCAAAACTTAGAGTAGGTACCCACTTATGATCCCAAATAATAACTAACCTTCCAAAAAATAATTGGAAAATTATTTTTGCAACTTTGTATAAAATCTTGCTTGGATTTAACCCTGATCGATAATAGAATTTGTCTCACATGCATTACATCTATTTAATAAGATAAATATCACACACTGCTCAACACAGTTTCTGAAACTTAAATCTCTGTATTTTGACATTAAAGAATCAATAACTAAGTTTGGAGTGTGATATTTTTGCAAATAATGAAAAGAAAATTCACAAATTGTGTGTTTGTGTGTGTGTGTTTATTTGTGTTTTGTAACAAAAGGAAATAGAAATTGTGGGAAGATATACTGTTCTTTTCCACTTATCCATGGCTTTCATATTTAACAGTAGAGTCAGATAAAGATTAGGGCTTTAGAATATAATCTTAAACTCTTTGGGAAATCAAAAGGAATTTGAAAATAATAAGTATATTGCTTTAATTCAAAGCACATTTTAAAGTGTTCCTAACATAATTCGGGTTGTTTTGAATTTGAAGTTGTTTATAAATAAAGAGCTATAGTCTTGTACAAAGACATAAATACTTGAAAATATTACAAGAGTTATGTAGATATATTCTAGAATTCATGAGTATAATCTAAAAGTGCCATGAAATGAACTTGAGAATGAATATATTATTAACCAGAAAAAGTGAAATTCATGCATCTGGGTACCTTAAATTAGGCCCAGAACTGTTCAAACTAATAGAATTGTTTTCTACTTATGACTATAGTAGGAAACAGAAAGTGATCCTGCATTGTTAGAAGATGGTGAAATAACAAGACCAGCAGTTTTAGAAAATCAAAGGATTAATTTTATCCTAGAAGACTGATTATTAAGTAAGGAAACTAGCATCATACAGAAGGGGAAATTTTCAGAGGGATTATGTATTGTTGTCAAAAGTATCTACTCCTACTATATAACTTGTCTACGCACATTATTAAGTTTAAGGTAATTCAAAATGTTTTATCCTTATAATTAGGAGTGTCTTTATTATTTCCCTTCCCAATGTCACAGATATATTCTGTTGTATTTTTTATAATTTTTTCCTTTTAAATGCTAGTCTTGGAAAGAGAAAAATGATAGTAGTTACCTAAATAGAGTTACAATGCATAATTAAAATGCAAGAAAATACAATAAAAATTCATTATGTGAAAATGTACTTGAGATAATTTTCTAACATTACTTTAGAATAGAATTCTTTTGCAAGTCTATTTTATAGTTTTCAGTTGACTTCTTTTCACCCAGAGTTGTATAAATACAGGTTTTAGAGGAAAAAATATATGGAGAAGTAATAAACAGCAAATATATTTTCATTTAGATATCAAAAGCAAAGAAAAAATCTATTTGTTTAAAAGTAAAAATTAAACCACTATATTCAGGAGTAATTAATATGTCTTTAATGAAAGGTGTTGCATATCCAAAAATTGTCTTCATAGTATATAAGCATGGTTCAGTGAACTACCATGACCTTATTGTTAACACTGAAAAAATAAAAACAGCTAGCAATAATAGTAATAATAATAATGCAAGGCAAATGTGATTTTAATAACATTGAGTAACACGTGAAACTATCTCATTAAAATATATGTACAAGGGTTTGCAACATCAAAACATTCAGGCAAGGGTTTGCAAATTTGAATGGAATTAAATGCAAATAATAAGGACCAGAAGCCAAGAGAAGAAAATCAAGCATGACTTGAAACTCAAAAACTCATACTAAGTGCTATATATGTTTATTACAAATCAGGTTTTTAAAATTTATTGAATTGATCAACTCCAAATTCAAGACATAAATTTCCAAAACTATCATAAAAGAAATATATGCTAAATAGCCCTATATCTATTAGAAACTTAATTTCGACTGCAAAGCATCCTGCAAAACTATACAAAAAAAAAAAAAACTTCTTAGAACACAAATGCTATTAACAACACCAACAAAAATAGGCAAACACAAAATAAATAGGTTCATATCACTAGCAAATTCTATAATGTGTTATGGAATCAATAATACCAAAAATATCAACTTGTCCTCTATAAGAAAAACTATTTTCTTCATAAGTAAATGAAGAACAAGCATTTTCCATTTACCTTTGAATACAGCATAATCCAATTCTAAAACTTGGTGGTGGTATTATCAAAAATATAATTCATGATTCTATGTACTTTGTGATTATAAATAAAAAATCTTCACAAAACATAATAAATTGAATCCATTAACATGCAGAAAAGATAATATATAGCTAATGTGATTTAACATGATAATGCAAGATTACTTTAGCATTTGAAATCAGTACAATTCACCATATTAGAATAATAGTGAAAATCTACATTATCATAATATTCAATTCAGAAAATATTTTGGCAAATTTTTATACTCACTCATGAAAATGCTCAATAAACTAGGAATAAGGGGATACAGTTTAATTTAACAAAATACAACAATTTAAAAAATGTATCACATAACTACAAGTTTGGTGAAAAATTGAATTTTTTTCCCTAAGAATGAAGAAGAAGGGAATATGCTCAACCTACTCAGTTCTAAACAACATTATGCTAGAGATCCTAGCCATTGAATTAAGCAAGAAAAAAATCAAACAAAATTGGGAAAAATTGTTTTTAGTTTACTGATCATATAATTGTGAATATGGAGAAAATTCTAAACAACTTATAAAAAGGTTACTAGGATTAATAAGTAAATTTAATACACTTTTATGCCAAAAGACCAATTTAAAAATTAAAATTGTTATATAGAATAACAAAGAATATTTAGAACATGGAATTGAAAAATAAGATTAATGCAGTATGTAATATCATAGAATTAGGAATAATTATCAAAGACAATATAATAAGAGTTTCACACTAAAACCTGCAAAACATAGATTTGGAGAAATTCCAAGCAAAATCCAACAAGAACATTTTTAAGAAACTTGAAGTTGGTTGTTTAATTCATGTGAAAAAGAAAACATATTGAACAGCCAAACGATTTTGAAAATGAGAATTTATCCCACCTTATTGTAAGATTATCTTTGGCAATCAAGAAAATCTGCCATTTTTGTGTGGAAAAACAGATTACTAGAATGAGTGAGGGCATAGAAAGAGATACTGTGAAATATATCCAATTGATTTTCTACAATGTAACAAGGTAAGTTAGTGAAGAAAAGAACAGTATTTTTAAATTGTGTTAGAAAAAGTTGTTCTCTTGGAAAAGGAGAATTCCCAATATTAACTCAAAATAAATTCTAGATTGAAATATAATGTCTATAAATGTTGGCTAAAAATAGAAAAGTATCTTCTATTGGTATGGTAAAAAATCACCTGTACATTAACCTATAAAATCATCAAGGAAAAAAAAAAGTTATATTCAAATTCTACATTTATATTCAAATTCTACATTTTTGTCCTTGTGTTACCAGGGAAAATCTAAATAAACCTTCTATCTTCAATTGCTCTTACTTGACTTAAAAACCACTAAGTTTGGAGGCCACATAGCTAGGAAATACATTAGTCTCATGAGGTTTGCTGTAGGTAACATCTGATAAGTGGATGATAATGACAACAGTTGTCTGAGTTTCTCTTCATGAACCTAAAGGCCACTTTTCCTGCAAATACACTTCATTTGGACCTGCAGATGTCCAGTGGGCAATTGGAATGGTATGAAAAGGCTTGGCATCTCTGCCTTCATACTGTCTCTGTGTACTTTGTTACTTAACCTCAGGGTCAGATTTTACTCAGTATCATGCTTAAATTGACCTAGACATGCCAAGTTTTTCTCTATCTCTCCTGCTTTAAGGCTAAAGACATCTATCAGCCACTGTGACCAGAAAAATCAGAACACAAAATGCGTAAAAAGAACTGGCACCTGGGTTCCTGGAAGATTTCTTCCTATTTTCAGAAAAGTCATCAATATTTCAATGCTTTACTAGCCTATACATCTCCTTCATTATTTTTATTTTATACCCTTAAGCCCTCAATTCCATAGAGTGGGGAAGTTATTTATGAGCAAAGTTCCCACTTCTCCATCCTCTGTCCACTGAATAAAGCTTTTGTTTCTCCCCATAAATTGTATCTCCCCAAAACTTTTCTCTCAAGCATTGTATTTTCTATAGAAAGAGATTCCAAACCTGGGCTCAGTAGC
Source organism: Sciurus carolinensis (assembly GCF_902686445.1). Lineage (NCBI taxonomy): Eukaryota > Metazoa > Chordata > Mammalia > Rodentia > Sciuridae > Sciurus > Sciurus carolinensis. The sequence goes on along the minus strand of NC_062217.1, from coordinate 56,429,935 downwards.
ACTTAACTTTTACCATTAAGAAAATAAATAGGGTCAGATGCAGTTGCATTGGTCTGTAATCCCAGCAACTCAGGAGACCAAGGCAGGAGGATCATATGTTCAAGAACAGCCCTGATAACTTAGTAAAACCTGTCTCAAAGTAAAAACATAGTAAGTATTGGACATGTACCTCAGTGGTAGCATGTATCTGGGTTCCCCAGTACATAAGGAAAGGAAGAAAGGAAGGAAGGAATGGAGGGAGGGAGGGAGGAAGGGAAGAAGGAAGGAAGGAAGGAAGGAAGGAAGGAAGGAAGGAAGGAAGGAAGAAAAGAAAAGAAAAAGAAATGGAAAAGAGTTCAGAAAAAAGAAAAAACGTTCAGAAAAAAATTCTAGTAATATCTATATCTCGCACTTGAGTTTTATCAGAATTGATGTTGATAAAAAATTTTAATATTCAGTAGAAAATGCCATGCTATAATTCATAATTTACAGTAAGTGGATTATTTAAAACAACATATTTAAAAAATAATTATCACTTGTCGCATTGAAAAGTGATTCTCAAGTTTTTACTGCTTTTGGAACCAGAATACTTATAGCTATTATCCCATACCTGACCTACCATTATAGGTAGCATGTATTAGGCATATATATCTTGTTTCTTAATTTCACAGGTTCAAATATAGAATCTGTGCCCCATGAGCTGCACTTAGTATTTATTGACTGAAGTCTTATCTTTACCTTATACATGTGTTAATGAATTTGATAAGACCATGGACTTTAACTGATGAAATGAGATGATGAAATTTAACTTTAGATGGGACTATTGAGGATGCTATTATGAGAGGAGATTTTTAGTAAACTTTGGAGAGGGTATTTTTCAGTTTGGAAGGAAGTGAATCCTTGGGGACCAGAGAATGAATGGTGATAAGCAGCATTTTCCAATGAATCTCAAGATCTCTTCTCTTTACATGCATACCGGATTTCAACCTCTTTCCTTAAGTTTGAACAGTACTACTGAACATGATGAAATATCATTCTTGTAATTCTTGCATTGCGTACTTTTCTTGCATTGCATAGCTAAAGCATGGTGGGATCAAGAAGCAGAGGGAAACGGGTGAAGAGAGTTCAAAAAGAATAACTTATTGTTTAGATATGGTGTCCCCCAAAAGCTCACACATGAGATAATGTGAGAAGGTTTAAAAGAGAAATGATTGAGTCATAGCCTTAACCTAATCAGCGAATTGACTCCTGATTGGATTAACTGAGTGGTAACTGGAGGCAGGTGGGGTGTGGCTGGAGGAAGTTGTTCACTGAGAGCATGACTATGGGGTATATATTTGTATCTGGTGAGTGGAATCTCTCTCTCTCTCTCTCTCTCTCTCTGCTTTCTGATCACCATGTGAGCTGCTTCCCTTTGCTACATTCTTCTGCTATGTTGATCCTGCCTCACCTGGAGCCCTGAGGAATAGAGTGGGCTATCTATGGATGGAGACCTCTGAAATCATGAGCCCTTAAATAAACTTTTCCTCCTTTAAAATTATTCTTGTTGGGTCCCTTCAGTCATAGCAGCAATAAAAACTGACTAAAACAACAACCATCCACGACAACCATCCATGTCTCTTCTAGACATGCCCCATCCATGTGCAATCACCACCAAGTCAACCCATTCAAATTAGGATGAACTGACTAGATTATACCTCTCATAATTTAATTATTTCACTTCTGAATCTAACAGAACCATAACATGGGATTGTCCTGCCATGAAGTTAGGATGATGTGATGTGAAGGACTTGTTTCATTGCTACATCTTAAAGAGACAAAACAGTTAAGAATTTGAACAACTTCTGAGTTGAGATCATATTTCAGAAAGGTCTTTTTGCCTACAATAGGCAGTCTGAGTTTGGAGGAAATGAAAATTCAAATTGATTGACTTTAGTATAGAAGCAAATGCAAATCGCACTTTATTCCTAGTGATCCAAATGATGTTCTGATTGATAGTTTGTGATCCAAGATTTTTCTGGGTAGTGATGACCATTAAACCCCTTAAAACGTCCACATATCACTGTTCCTCTCAATTCTAGCTTTCCTATTTCTTTCTGCTTTCCATTTTATTTGTGATACAAATAAAAAAGCAAATCAAAACATAAATTAAGGATCCTTCAAATGATAATTATGTCTGAAAATTAAGATGTATAATTTATCTATAGAGAGAATGTTTTCATATATATGTTCCCCTAATGGTCTGAAACTTCAATGAATCAGGAAAGAACAATTAGGGAGAACAGACATCTCTATGATCAAGTAAACATACAGCAGGTCCTCTCTTCCTCGCCTGGTAGAGGTGTACACGGACAGTGATCACAGATGGTGGAGGAACAGAAAAGAGAGAGCCATTTGGTTCCAGAAAATATCCTGAAAGAGAAGGCTTATCAGGCCCTCGAAGCTACCCAGGCCAAGCAGGCACTTTTGGCAGAGAAGGAGAGGAAAGGAAAAGAATTCAGATTTAAGCGACTGGAATCATTTCTACATGATTCCTGGCAGCCAGAACGTGACAAAGTGGGCCTCAGACGAATAGAAGTGAAACCTCATGCTTTGGAAATGCCTGATTGTTAAGGCACTATTCCCAAGTTCCCAAATAATTCTATAGGTCTTTTCAAAATGAAGACAAAATCTTTATTGCCAGCCAGGCCTAGAGTGCAGGGAACCAAGCAGTTCTGCAATCCTCAGCCTTGACTTAGGGTAGGTACAGGCTTAGAAGACTTAAAACCATAAAGGGGAGCAGGCAGGAGAAGCAATCATAATTATAAGATGCATTTCATAAAGTGGAAAAGTACCAGGCTACAAAAAAGTCACATTCTCAGAAGTTACATTTTCAAAAGGGCCGAACATACCTTCTCAGAAAAAGAATCTTGCATTAGTTCCATAGTTCAAGGATATTGTGTTTAGGGTGCAAGTGGCTTGGGGTGGAGGTATTAGCCTTCTTTTCCAGTGGGCTTAGGTGGAAGGGGGCCAGTTTCACACAGGGTGAGTTGTCCTGAATAAAATGGGGTAAGTCTGAATTGATTTTGAAAACAGCCCATAACATTAATAAGCACTTTTTGGCCTTTGTTGTATACATCCAAAGGATTGATGGGGTGAGTTTACTGGTACAGAGGACCATTGCAAGACTTTGTCTGAAGAAATTATTTAGTGGTGTCTTTGTTAAAGTTAACCGGAAAATCAAAAAATGCTGTGGATAGTAGAACTTTATGTGACCTGGGGATTTCCAAATCTGAAGGCTGCCAGGGGAACTCAACCTGAAATGTGGACAAGCAAAGGTCAAGAATAAGACCATTCATTCCCCTGATAGACAATAGTGACTGAGGAACAACTAGGGAGATTTGATAGCATTTACCCGGAAGACCTCATTCATGAAATTGCCTTTCCGGGTAAGTATGTCCAGAAAATCTGTAGGTTCTTGTGCCCTTTCCATCTTCCTCGAGGTGATAGGTTCGCCTGGCTGTCGGGGTAAACCCATCAATCAGCTCATCCACCAGCAGAACAAACTCAGAGTATGTGAAAGCAGTGTGTTGGGAGTACGTGTTTTTGTAATGGAATTGTTATCAAGTATCTTCAGAGAAGATTATTTCTTCCTTAAGTAACTGGAAGGAAGGGACTGGGGAAGAGACAGTAGGTTATGATCATGGCGGGCACCTCTCATCACAGCTCAGTTCCAGAGGAAATTCCATTATTTTCCACACTGACCACCTCTGCCTCTGAAATCAATGCTACTGATGAAGGTCTTGCTTTGCCACATCTTCCATCCTGGGATTTAATGTTGGTGAATGAATAACCCAAACATGTATACAGGCTCCCTAAGACTCTTACAGCAATGGACCAAATCCAGGAGCATACTTAAATCTAGGGGTCCCAAGAGCCTTGTTTTGAAAAGATTTGAAATACTTAGGAAGGAATGCACAAAAGCCAAGTGCTCATTTGTCCATGTTGTGAGTCCATGTTCCACCTTTTGAGTGAAAATTTTGTGAATTCTCATACTTAGAGCCTTGGCTCTAAGTGTATCTGGGGGCTTTTCTATCCTGTCTTGCTACAGACTTAACTTCCTTTCACTGGCTCAGAATTTGAGAAAGGAAGAACCCTTCACCCTGAACATATACATATGCTCAAAATTTTACTTGGAATTTCAGGGTATTCATTGACCCTTCTCATTCAGGATCTATACATCTTCTCTGAGAAAGTTCTGTTCTTGCTAGCATTTGGTCAGCCAGGCTGTGGTCTTGCTAGTATTTCGTTCCATGCCCTATAGAAGATCAAAGTGTACCAAGTCAGTAGAGTTTCTACTAAGAACATAGTGACAGGCCAGGTGTGGTGATAACATATCTGTAATATCAACAGATCAGGAGGTTGAGACAGGAGGATTGCAAATTCGAGCCTCAGCAGTTTAGCAAGATCCTGTTTCAAAATTTTTTTAAAAAGTGTGTGTGGGGATGTAGCTCAGTGGCAAAGTACCCCTGGGTTCAATCCCCAGTGCCAAAAATAATAAATAAATAAAAGAATATAGTAACGAATTGTTTACTTTCTGCACCATTTATAACTGCATTGCTGACTATTTCTCCCCACCCCTGGCCCCAGGATTCAGGTTGACATTTCCAGGTTTCTTTGATCAGTTTTCTCTTTAAACTCCAGATTAGGAAGAAGGGAACTATTTTATTTTATTGGCATGGATTAAATTAGCACTATTTGATTTTTTTTTTTTTAGGACCCAGGCAGCAACTCAGTTGGATTTTTCTTTTTTTTTTTTTTTTTTTCATATTCTGGACTTCCGAAGTATTGTCTTTCATCTTTCTGGTAATGAGATAGATCAACAACAAGGCTTCTAGGGATGTTAATCCTGAAAAAAGTGGCTACTATTTGTTTTCATGAGTGCCTACCCATAAAATGGTACTTCCCTCTATTCCCTCTCAGTTGCTTCAGCTTACCACCTAAGCAGTTGGTGAGAAATTGTCAGAGTTCAATTAAATGGAAAACATGCTTAACCACTATGTTTCTTGGTCCTTAGGGGTCTGCTCGATTGTAGCTTTGACTCTTGAGACTCTCAAATATAACTATGAAAATTGAGTGAGAGGTATAAGAATGCCTTAAAATGTGCCAGGTTATGAGATAAATAATTAGGTTTAGTTCCAGAGTTTAACCTGCCAGAAACAGATGTTATAAATGTGCTACTTTCTTATTGGAGAGCATTGTGAAATCAGACTATTTTAAAATGATGTATCACAAAGTCAAGGAAAAACAGTTGTAGGTTGGTAAGCCTTAGGTTTATATCTCAGATCTCTTACTAAATAAAGGAACAAGACCCGACTGTAGTTCAGTGACAGAGTGCTTGCCTCATACGCATGAGGCCCTGGGTTCAGTCCCCTGCACAGCAAAAAATGGAACTGACATCCTCTAGCTTGCTTGCCACACAAGGTTATTAAAATAATAGTTTTAAATTTATAATCCTACATAAATAAATTGATTATCATATAAAAAAAGAAAAGAACAATTAGGGATCAATCTTGGGGTTGGTGAGTTCTATTTGGTTGCTTTACAATAGAAGAATACTTTAATGCTTGATTCTGTTTGCCTCCATATTTGTAGGACAAATGGCATTTTGCGAGTTTTTGTTATAAGATTTGTTAACTTAAGACATTTTCATTTGAATAACTGAAATAATAATTTTAAGTAACCATGTAATAATAGAATGTTTTTTTGGTTATATTTAGCATAATTTTATGCAAATCAAGTTTTGTGTATTATAATCACAGGATGTGAATATATAGACAATAACTTTATGGTCTCTCTGCACTGAGACCTTTCTTCCTAAGCAATGATACTTTACAATGTTTTTTACAAAAGGGTAGAAACATGCAAAATAAAGTTTGATAAACTGAGGTGAAAGGTTAGCTACTCAACTAAATGGACAAACTGATCTAGCAATGAAATGTTCATATAGCCTGAAAAACAGGATTAAAAAAAAGAGTGTTAATTTTTAATGATTTCTAACTATAACTTTTATGAGAACTTGTCAAGTCATGATTTCTGACTTTATGTCACTGTAATGCTCATGGAACCTTAAGATAATTGTCTTCTTTTAAGAGCTATCAGGTAAAAAAATATACAGAGAATGTAGTAGTTCGGGTCTCTTATCTCAGTGCACTTATATTTATTACTATCTGTGCTTTCCTGCTTTCCTGTAATGCACCTGTACCACACTTTGAAGACTTCTTTGCTGGGAGTCTGGGCCATCTTACTAAGTTCTAGCCAATGGAATGTGTGCCAGAATAACAGATGTTCTTTCTGTCTCCTCCAGACAAATGACTCACAAATATTCCCACACGTTTTTCCTGTCTGCAGAGGAAAAAAGGAGAGAGAGAGAGAGAGAGAGAGAGAGAGAGAGAGAGAGAGAGAGAGAGAGAGAGAGAGAGATAGGAGAGAGAAATGGCAGATCTCAAAAACTGAAGCCGTAAGACTAAGGAAGAATTACTACCTAAATTACAAGTTGTAAGGCTGCCTGTGGAATGTACAATGAATTCTCATGACAGTCAGGAATAAACTTGTGTTAAGTAGCTTTTTTATCTGTGTTGTATGTTGCAAGTACTTTGTTCTAACACAGAACTATTTTTGAGGGAGTATTGGCATAAAAACAGATTAAAAATATGTCCTTGGCTTAATGTTAAGGTGACAAGCAGAAGGCAAAAATGGAGTAATACAGCATGAGAGTAAAACAGCATTAAATATATCAGAATTAACCAGCATATTTAAGAAAATATTACATTGTGATTACCAGATCATGAAATTGAAGGAAGGTACAAAACAGTCGGTAATTTAAAGAAACTTCGATTCTTACATTTAACCTTCATGAAGTACACATCATATTCATAATTCAGAGGAATAGATTTCATGCAGAAAAATGAATATATTGTGATTGTTGGAGAGTGAAGCTTTTATTAGGTGTATCACCAATAATAACAAACACAACTTTTAAGTATGTATGCATCTTGCAACAAACAAAGTATATATAAAAGCAGGTACTCACTTTTATGTTCAAACAAACAAAATATGGACTGTGTCATTCTGTCAGTGTATGTACACACACATATATACACGTATACATAGTCATGTGCACAAAATGTATACACACATACACATAATAAATATTATTTATATTGATATATTCTTTATGAATGCATATAAATACACATCAACATATATATTAATTACATATCTGTATAATATATAAAAATTATAGCATTTAATGTTGTATTAAAGAAGTTTAGGCTATTCTAACATGCACACCCCACACACACACACACATGCTGCAAATACATTTCTTCATGTGTAGTTAAAATACTGGGCACAGTGTTCAGACACATTTTCCTCCTACAATCAGAGCCTCTCCTCTAATTACTGAGACTACAGCACTACAACTGGACTGTTGGAAAGCAGATGACAGATAGAGGAGGATAGGTTCAAGGTTATCACAGCTTTGTATAGACAAGCACTCTACTGCCTATAAATATTTGCAGATATCTATGGTGATAGGAAGAATTCAGAGGGAGTATTCACCTTTGTGTATTTGTTATCATGCTGACATACTTTTGTAATTTCTGCTCCAGTAAAATACCTCCCTATTTCATGTAATTTTCACAATAAATCAAAGCTGGAAGCTGAAAAAGCTTATTTCTCTCCACCAGAATGATATGAGATCAAAGTCTTCAGGTCTTGAAGTCTTCCAGAACTGGAAGCTGAAGAATCCAATCTCCATTTCAGTTTACTCTCTGAGAAATAAAATCTAAGAGCACCAAAGACATAGCATCTTCGTCATCTGTAAGCATTTAAGTACCGGGTTAGGTACAATCTCTCTTCACTCAAATTTAAGTAAAATGAAACAAGGAAACATGCTGTTATGACACATTTCTGCATCACTCAGAGAAAAAACAAAATTCAGCAGTATGACTCTACTAAGCAGAATGGAATTTCAGGGGGCATTCACATTCTTGCTCTCAGTAGACCATGTGAACTTTCTGAGCTAGAACAAGGTGCTAAATGTGTAAAATAGGCTAACATTGACTGACTTAAAAATAAAATTATGTGAATTTAAAAATCAAAGTATTGTTTATTGAAACTCAAAGTGCTATATTGTGATTAAATTCCATATATAAAGCAATTAATGACAAAAATACATCATGAAAATTATAATCCATGCTAGGGAATATAAACTTCTCCTCAGAAGTAAAGAAGAAATAAACAAATGGTAAAATAAAAAGGAATAAAGAAAAATAGATCACATTATAAAGATATAAAATGTGGGTTAACATTTTGTTTAAAATAAAATCCATAACAAATACCGTGTTAAGAAAACAAAACTAAACATCACCATGGCATCCACAATTCAGAATGTATCTGGATTTTCAGAGAAACTTAAACTAGAGATAGGTCTCAAGATTTGGATAGAAGATCTAGACAGAGTATATTCTGATTTCAAATGTATTCACATAATACATCTTCATTCCATTAACTAAACAAAAATTTAAAAGTTTAAACAACTCAAGAGAAGAAAATATTCCTGTGATGCATTCTTCCCCCTTTTCCTCTGAAGACCTCTTTAGCTGAAATATTATTCTTTTTTTTTGGAATCTCAAGGAAAAGGACAATGCTGTTTTTAATCAAATACTGTGGATACATATTTGTCTTGATTAATAGACTAGAAAGATCACAGATTGTGACTACATGAATCCTACTTAGAAATTAGCATGGGGTTAGGATGGATGATGTGCATGATGGACATCGCATGACTAACATAAAATGTAATCTGAATTTTTTATTTTTAAAAAATAATATTTTAGGGAAACCACTGTGAGAACTACTGAGATGCTTGAGTGCTGTGTAGACAGAGATCACTGAAGTTTGAGCAATTATAATAGAATTGTCTTTCAATCCACTGATCAGCCCAAGTTTGGTCACAGAAAGAAGTGAACATTATAACTAATGCCCTTGGGCTATGTCCCTTAATTGTATTAGGAAAGGCATGCTTTAAATATTGTATTTCACTTATTTTGTATAGGACAGGAGATTTTCAGCTGTGTACATTTATTTGCTCATGCACTTCTTTGGATTTCTATATTTATTTGGACATGTGTGGAAATAAGTCTCTTGGAAAATTATTTCTCTTGGAATAATGCAGTTATTGCCAGGTTTTGAGCAGTCCCTTAAAAGTGCTGTCAGAACAAATACATCAGGTCACACAGCAGGTGGTTTATCTCTGTGAAAGCCTAAGCATTAAAATAGAGAAGGCTGTAGACTAGTAATTAGGTATTGATTGGTTTATCTAACACATTCTGCACATTTCTAAACAAATGCAGCATCATTTCTGATTCTTTTCTTTTAAACCTTGAAATTGCTCAGTGCATTTATTTCAAAGATTACAAAATATGAAATGCAGGTTTTTTTACAACTTATTTGCTGATCTCACTTGAACCCAATCAATAAACTTCAGAAAATGATTCTATTCTTAGAAAATATCACAAAGATCAACAGAAGTACATTTATACCTCTGATAAGTATTTTTACTTTGTATCTAAAGAAATTTATGTTATAAACATCATCCAAGCAATGACATTTCTTTTAGAGCCATAGAGCATCACAAAATCCTATGGCAAAAAAAAAAAAAAAAAAAAAAAAAGAAGTGCAGAGTCACAGAGCAAATTACCAAAGATCACACCATTAATCAGAGCACCTAGGTGAACAGAAACAAAAGAATATAAATGAGAAAGTAAAATTTTGGAGAACAAATAAGTGCATAACTAAACAGATACAAATGTAAAAAATTTGTGAATTATAGCATAATGAACCAAGATTTAAATAGATTTTTCAGAAACATGATAGAATTTTTTTTTACAGAATTTGTATTCTTATTTTGCACAACAATGGTCACAGTTTTACACAGATCAGGACTATATAATTACAAAAATATAAAGAATCTGGTTTTTTTCAAAATAAAGTATATGGGTATTTAGAGATTAGAAAGCTAGGAACAGATAAATGAATCAAGATAAAAGGACAAAAAAAAATCAGTTTCCTATATTTACACTTTGTTATTTTCTACCAGTGTAGAAAATATGAGCAGTATGAGACACAACTGTTTATTTTTATCTTCTGGATAAAATGTCCATTCATAATAAAAAATAATTCAATGATTTTAAGTACTTCATAGATGAGTATAAAAGAAACAATAAAATTGTTTCTAATAAATAAAAAAATGAAATAGGACTATAGTATGCCTTACAGATTTTTCAGATGACACCAATAGATTAAATATGGTATTTGAACAAAGTGCATTCTGTCAGATCCTATTTGCTACTCAGAATATCCATTCAAAACCGAAAGAAGTTATTTGTCTTCTTCAAATCAATTGGGGACATAAAAAAGTTTAGAAAAGAACTCAGGTAAATGTGCTTTAGAACCATTCTTTTTAACATTATGCCTAAGCATTTCTATTATAAAAGAGCAAATAAGAATCTTATAAATAAAGGTGCATAGATCATAACACATATTTACTTTTTTATGTAAAGTATCCACTTCTCCACACACATTTTCCATCATGATGCTAACAGAGTCAAAACAATCTTGTGTGTGTGTGTGTGTGTGTGTGTGTGTGTGTGTGTGACGACTATATAATGTGAGGAGTTAGGATAGTTTGATTGTTTAGCATTCAGGAAAGATATTTTAAAATATAAATTTGTCTTACAATTATCTAATTTCCCTGTATATTTGTTTTATACATTGGCTATATATTATTCTTTGTAGTGGAATATATAAATTTTATTTATGATGAAACCCGAGATAAACTGTTTAGAAATATACCTAATATGGTGCAAGTTTAGAAAATTACTTCTATTGACTGGTTTCATCCAATGTATCATAGTACTTTATTGTTTACCTGCATTTTGTCAATGCAATGGAAGTTGGTCATAAATATGTAGAAGGTTGGCAAGGCAGTCATACATTTTAATACAAGGGAAGTATGTTGGAAAAAATACATTTTTAAAAAAACTTCTAGCTGGTAACAAGCTTTTTCGGGGCTATATAAAAACATATAATGGAAAAATGTGCATCTTCACTCCTTTTTTTAATCCCTCTCTTTTGCCATGGCTGAAAGGATGAACAAATAGCTTCTTCTATGTATTGTCACAATGACTGCCTGATTTTTATGCATAAGACAGATGATTCTTTCACTCCGCATGACTTCCCAAAACAAACTAGATTTATATATACAGTAGCTATTAAGGAAAAATTTGAGTGTTATTTCACCTTTACCAGCTAAAACTTGTATGAGGGTCAGTTGAGAAGAAATGGAAAACATAGGCATGTATCCTATGTCTATTTTTATAAAATCTATATATATGATAAGTCTTTCTACACATTTATTCATGTAGCCTAATGAAAGATTTTAAAATTATATGACCAAAGAAATGTTTGGAAATATAAAGTTTATAAATATTAAAAGTTGATAAAGCTATAGAGACTCAATTTTTAAAATATTTATTCTACAGATATATCTAATGCATACCTACTAATTACCTACCTACTATGATTTATGCTCTCATCTAGTACTTGAGATGTACCAGTAAGGAAGATAGCAAAAAAAAAAAGCATGGATTTTTGTAGAACTTACACTGTAGTATAGATGTAACTTTGTACAGAATCTTAGATTGGGCTTTTAAGTTGATAACTACAAAATAGATTATATAAAGGACATAGAAATTAATTAAATAATTTATACAAAACTGCCTTTTAAAATTTCAAGTGCCTAATGTTATATTGTTAAGTACAGAAATAATTATTTTATTTCTTGTTTATTATTCTACATATTTTTTCCGTAAAGTCAGTGACAAAATACAGTTGAAAATAATGATTTTTAGCTCCTATCTATTAATTTAGTCATTTTTTATCAGCAACATAGAAAAATCAGAAAGGGACATAGCAGTATTTAACTACAAAGAGGAGAAAAATCACTCTTTCTTGGTGCCATCATGAGAATGATACATAAATATCTTATAAGTTTCTTATTTTTATTGATATTGTAAAGAATAAATATTTGTGACTGTTTTAGTCAGCTTTTTAGCCACTGTCACCAAAAGACCTGACAAGAACAATTTTAGAGGAGGAAAAGTTTATTTGGGGCTCACAGTTTTAGTGGACTTAGTCCATAGATAGCCAACTCTGTTGCTCTGGACCTGAGATGAGGCAGAACATCACAGTGAAAGGGCGAGACATAGAAAAGAAGTCAAGTCATGTCAATGATGAAGCAGAGAAAGAGAGAGCTCTTTCTCAACAGAGACAAAATATAAAGCCCAAAGGCATGCCCCCAGTGATCCACCTCCTCTAGCCATACCCTACCTGCCCACAGTTACCACCCAATCAATCCATTCAAGTCGATTAATTGCACTAGTTAGATTAAGGCTCTCAGAGATGAATCGACTCACCTCTACACTTCTTGCACTGTCTCACACGTGAGCTTTTGAGGGACACCTCATACCTAAACCATAACAGTGACTTTATATAAAATGACAGATTGAATGCACAAATGGGCCCTTTTTAAAATAAAGTATAATACTATGCAATCGAGTCCCTGACCATATACCTAACCTCATTTTACTCCGTTTTACCTTTCTTATGTCTTCCTTTTTCTTGAGGTACTTTGAGCAAAAGGTCTCTATCCTGTGGTCCTTACCCTCTATACCTGAAGTGAAATACCTGAAACATTTCATTTCTGTCCCTTATCTAAACGATTCCTATTCTTCCTCTAAAGGTCAAGGTCATTCATTCTCCAACTTTCCTGAATGTCCAAATTGCCTAGAAGACAGGTTAAGATATACTTTGCTAGATATCACCATCCAGATTTTCTGAATTAGTAAATTTGAGATGAGAAATTTCTTACAAGTTCCAGGTGCTGTTCAAGATCATACTGTGAGAACCACTCCTTTTGGTTTCAGTTTAAATATACTTCCTCATAGAGACTTTCCTTGACTTTTTTAGCATTGTTAGGTATTTCCAAAGTTTTCCATGTTTTTCTCTTCCATGGTGTTGGTTAGTTTTTTCTTATGGAAAGAAGGTCACCTATGTTTGTAGTATCTGAGAAGATAATGATTCTGTATAAATGACCACCACTGCCAGAATATACCACTCAATAAATGAATGAACAGATTCTATGTTGGATACTTGATGGTTTGAGGTTCAAAGTAGAATTTAATTTGTGGTATTTCAAACTCTTGAATTCCATAGTAAATTCAAATTGTATGATCTAAAATTCATTGATCACAAATATAGACACTATATATTTAATGATTTTACTGAATTTAGTCTCTGTTTGAATAACATCCTCTCAAATCTTTATTCTGAAGTAAAATTTACACACATATATGTATTCTTATATAAATATATATGCACACATATATAAAATAAAATTTTAATAATTGTATTTGAATAGTTTAAATTAGTAAAAATCTTGTAAACTTATATAGAATTTAAAATATATCTTTTCATTACTACTAAATATTAAGGTCCATAAATATTAGTTTATAGTTAAGCTTTTACATGTATCTAACTTTTTCCATTTGCCTGTTGTTCTAAGTTTTAGTATTTACTTCACAGTTTAATAAGATAAGCATTAGTGGTATATCCACTGATATAAAAGAATCAATGGGTAGTTGTAATTAATAAAAATGGGGAGCACAGATTGAGTTGAGAACTACTGTATGTATTGTTTTTATTCCAATTTATCCTCTACAATGCTGAGATTAGTCTCCATACATTCTTTGAATTGTACATTTACTCAGTTAAAACTCTGACCAAAACAAAATCAGACTTTTAAACACACACACACACACACACACACACACACACACATATACATATATATATATAGAACACTATTTACATCCAACATATTTGAAAACATTTTCTCATGTCCTCATATTTATGCATTCTACACACCAAAGTAACTCTGTAATGTTCATTTCCCAGTAATGTCACTTCTTAATTTTCATTTTATATCTTTTCTTAAGGTTTCAACTCTTCTACTACTTTATATTCCATGTTTTATAACAACTGGTAATCTTTCCCCAAGGCACAAAGCAAATGTCACTTTATCCCTTGATTGTATCTTCACTGATATCAGGATTTACCAACATTCAAAATACTTTACAAAGCTACTCCCTGATATTTTAATTACTTATACTTATGCCCAGTGACCCTTTCAAATTGTAATTTATATGGAAATTTATTTTAAAATAATTCCCATTTCTTTCATATTGCTTGTGAGTATGTCATTAATTTGTTTTACATGGACAAATATTTATTTAATAAAATTTTATGTCAACAATAAATTATAAATAGTGCTATCTAGACTCCCCAAAGCCATGAAGAATCTACTCAACTATTATGAATTACCAGTTTTCTTATAGGAGTATTTTGTTCAAACTTTTACATTGTAAGTGCATGTAGAGGACAATATAACTAGGTTGTTGATTGAATGATCAGAAAACTAAATGTTAGCTAAATCTTATGTTAGAGAAACAGAAAAATAAGTATAGCATATTTTTATTAAAAGAGAAATATTAATTATCTTATAGTACATATATATGCAATATTGCCCCTCCTATTTCTAAAAGCTTAAAGCCGCATATAACACAAAAGACTTCATTCTTCCGAAATATTAAGTCACTGGGGAAAAGTGAAATTTCCTTTTGCAATAAATTCATCATATCATTATAAATCTCATATCTGAACTTTTGGCCTTTAAAAATAAGTGTGTTGAGGTGCAACCTCATTTGTGGAACAAATAATTTTATGAAAAGTAGTTTAGTTATTATAGCATGTAATATACCATAAGAATATAAAATATTTTGATGATATTTAGAAAATTTATAGATACTAAGATATTTTGATATTAATAATCATATTTCTTAGCTTTAAAGTCATGCTGTTGGGAAAACTGGCATAAGAATTGGGAAAGAATGGAATATTATTGTTGTATTCATAAATTTAATCTATCCATGATGTTTCTTTAAATATTACAAGGTTTGTAGATGTTTTGTGACTTTTTCACTGTTATATTCACACTGCTTAAAATCATTCAATTGAAGTCATATTTTGTTACCTTAAGAAAGCACACCCTTTAAAGGTGTTCCCAGAGTATCCAGAGCATCCATTGATAAATGAAGCTTTCCTTCCTTTCTAATATGTTTAAAGATGAATGTATCCCAAATCTGCAAAGGATTATTTTGTCACAAGTATTTGGTGAATTAAATGTATTTTTATCAGTAAATAAATTAATATTCCTTCTCCTGAAGAAAATGACATTCTAAGTATTGACAATGACAAATTTGTTTTTTAGTCACCTAATTACACCTAATTACATCACTCACAGGAAATCTTCACATATATGTGTCTGGGAAAGGTTCCATTTGTTGCTTAGATTAGATAAGAATTATTCTTAGTGGAAAAGGTGATAATTTGGAGATTTATTTTTCCTTTTTTTAAAATTTTTAGCTAGCAAGCTTTTTGATTCAAAGATGACATTTTCTGGAAATCCCAAAGGAGTACTAAGTTGCGTTGGACTAAAGGAAATCATCAGTGATCTTCTTAGCTGTCAATGACCTATGGATGACATTTGTATATAATTAATTAGATGTCTTCTTTTGAAAGAACTGTGCATCACGCATAATTAGAAGAGACATCAAGGTTGGAATCATTGGCTCATTAATCTAATGAAGCTAGCCTATGGCATTTATATTACACAGTAGTGGTGTTATTTTATTTGCAATTAACAATGATGTATATGAAATGTTAATTCTTGGTAAAGAACATAAAAGTTAAGCAAAGCATGATTTTCTGAAAACATTTCAGATTCAGTTGTTTGATATATGTCCTGGTGAGTTAATTCTATTACTAGGGCACTGAAAACCTGGGATGTTTTGACACTCAGTTCCTTATAACCATATACCATATATCACTCCATAATATCCTATTTCTGTTCACAGAGATCAACATGCCACCTCTTCAGCAAGGATATTGGTCAAAGGTATAAATATGTGACCTGATTTTGGCCCATTTGTGTCCTTTCCTAAGAATTTTCAAATTGTCTTGAGGATAAAGTAGATTCTTTTCCTTTTTGGTAACAAATGAAGTAAGGATATTAGCCTGGAGAAACAGACAACCATGAAACTAGCTGACCTGAGATCATAGAGTCATCCAAGAAGAGTAGATATAAGAAAATAAAGTTTTCAATTTTATTAAAACCATTGGGTTAACCATTTCTATGACTATGACATATTTTAAATTTACAATTTATTGTTCTAGTTTCAGCTACTTAGAAGGTTTTCATTAATTGAAATTGAAACAGGTCTTATACAAGATATATTTGATTATCATAAGTTCATTATCCTATAGATATAAAGTAAATAAACTCAGAAGCAAATAAGTGAAGATAAAAACAGAAAATAGTATTGTACTATAAATTAAATTAAACCTCATACAGAAAGTTTATTTTTCTTCCTATTATATACAAAAGACTTTTATATCTAAGAAAATTGGTGACCTATAAAAACTATGTAGTAGAGACTGAAGCAAAACCAAATTCCATCTTGCTCCAAAACCCATATAGTATCTATAACACTACAAAGAGCTCAAAAGTATAATTTTGAAAATCTGATAAATAGAGGAATATATCTAATGTTTCCTAAAGAAACAAACATAGATAATTTTAAACCAGAGGCACTCTCTTAACATGTTGTTTAATTTAGGATTATTCTTTGCTAGAAAAAAAAAATGACTATTTGGTCATTTCAATCTACTAATGCTAATGTAAGTATTAAAAATTCAAAGCTGGAACATTGTGCTTGATGATGCCTATGAAATCTGAAAAGAAGAAAAATGGAATATGTTAATGTGCATAGCAAAATCAGCACCAGCAATTTGGACCCATTGGACATCAGGATAAAGCACTCTATATGTGTCAAAAATCAGTAACTATTAAGACATTAGAGCAATATCATTATAATTGATCTAGGTTAAGGATAAAGTAGACTACATCATAATTTAGAATATCTCTTAACTTGGATGATTTTAATTAGAAATAAATTTAAAAAAACATTTGAGTCTTAAATGTGTGAATTTCAAATATTTATATACAAGGAAATAATTCACAGAATAAACAAACATGGACTTTTTAATGTATAGTTAACATATGAGATGAATAGGTTTTTAAGTAATCCTTAAAAACAAATGGTTGTGAAAATTTATAATATTTCCCAGCATAATAAGCAAAATAATAGAAAATTTCAGGCATTGAGTTTATGAAACTTCACAATTTACAAAGTAAGTGACAACTGTCAAGTTGATTAACTACTCTACCCTCCAGTTTTGTATTAGCATTATTACAGGGCAGAGGCCCCCTCTTCAAATCCTGATTTTTGCAATCACGTCAGAAAGAATTCAGGCATGTCATTCATAGTAACAGGAGGGGGTTCTTTAGAAGTGTTAGAAAAAGGGAAAAGGGAACACTCTCAAGGGAGAGAGTGGTTCCTGTCAGGATGACAGTGTACCCAGCATGCTTTTATCCCAACAAAACTGGATTCTCAGGGAATTCTCCAGAGTTCCTCCCAGTACCCCTCCCTCAAATTGGTTTATTACCCTTTGAATAACCTTCAGTAAAATTTCTTTGTGAGGGTGTTGGTGTTTGAGTTGCCAGGGTGATTGGGGATTGTGATATAATTTAGGTAATAAGGGAGTGTCCAGGTCACTGGTTAGGTAGTTTTTATAAGTAAATATATACCATTAAGAAAAGTGTTTATCTTTCAGACAAGTCTCTCTGTGGCTTTCAGTCACCTGGTCCTTTCCTTGGTTACTCATTCATGACTGAAAATTTACCTAACAGAATGATAATAGTATCTCCCTCAGAGGATTTCATAAAGACTCCATTAGGCAATGTGTGAAAATCACTAGGCATGATTTCTGTTTCAGAATAAATTATTCATTAAATATTGTTTCCTGGTATAAGCTTACATAGACATTCATATTCAATAAAAGTATATAATATTTGAAGATTTACAGATTTCTTTTTAAATAATCAGGGGTGAATATAATTCTTATTAATAACAAAATATGTATAAATATATGAATAATTTTAACACTGAGAAATTTCAAATAAGTAGTTTTTCTCATTCTGTAAAATCCCCAGGGTAGCATAGGCTTAGATTTCTTTCTTTGTGACTTTAACAAGCTATAGGATTCTATAATCCTTGATAAGTTTCATCAAGGAAAAAAAAAAACTGCAACAGAAAAGTTGAACAGATAAGGAAGACTATTCAAGGCTATCACAATAATAAAGAGAGACCAGAGTACAGTATGAATTCAACTCCACTGAAATAAGAGGCAGGCAAGGTTTTAACAGATGGGGTAGAGCGGATTGTAGACCACCTGTTTGCTAATTTTTCCATAGGAAAATAAATTCTTCTTGTATCTCATGAAAGGAGAGAATTTTACTACTTACAGCAAGATTCTCACTGAAGTTAGGATCCTACCATCCCACAGAATTGAGGGATAAGAGTGCCATCTGCCTGGATGACTACAATTCAAAGATTGGCTCTAAGGTCCTTGAAAAAGATGTTCTTGGGTCATAAAACTGGCAAGAAGCTTTTAGAAAAGGATTTACATACATCTCAAAGGGACAGAGAGAATTTACAATGACAAATTTTCTAAAAGCAATGCTATAAGAAAAGGGATGGGAGGGACCTTTGTGGTTAGGCCATCTGGATGCTTCAAGAGTTGGGGTGAGAAGGAGGTCAGGGGTCTAGAGGAAACCTGTCTAAAATTTAGTCAGGCTGAGGGAAATTTAAAGGCTGTCTTGGACGTACATTTTGGAATTAACTTAAAATTATTCAATTGATGTATTTTAACATTGTGGTATCTCTTACTATGGATAAGTGAAGAAGAAAGCACTTTTTGTAATAAAATTCAAAATTACAGCAAATATTTCTAAGACCGAATGCTAAAGAGACAAAACCAAATGCCCCTTTTATCATCTGCATACAGTCCTTTATTTTATTCTTACTGTTTGGTGCCCATGGAATTAGGTTCCAGGCTGCATTGAAGACTGGAGAGTTTTCAATTTGTTTTGCCATTAACGGTTTGATAACAGAAAGAAACTTTACGTGTATTTTAGTGCAATTGCACAATAAGGTTTTGAATATGGAATATGACTGTCTGGGTACTTCAATTAGTAAGAGTGCTAAAGAGACCAGTCACTCTTATTTCCTTAGTTTTATACCCTCCAGTTAAGAACTAATCATAAATATCATGATTTGATATTGCCATGAAATAACTGAGCAATATGAAGAAGAGGACCCACGTTAAGTTTGCACTAGAAAAAATGGTTAAGTATTCAATATTTGTTTAATGTTCTTTATTACTTTTTCCTCATTCTTCTTCCCTGAATGTGTGTGTGCCCTTTTGCATGTATGCATGTGTGTATGAAATTTTAATCTTGCAGCACATCCCCAGTCATTTTCATGGGTATGTTACTTAGGATAACACTCAAAAAAATATACAACAATCACTTGTGATGGCTTCATTTTCCCAAGTGACAATTCTCTGCTTCTTTGGGGTCCTAATCTTCATTTTGAAATACCTGAACATATTGGACTTTTTTTTTTTTTTTTTTTTTTTTTTTTTTGCGGTGCTGGGGATTGAACCCAGGGCCTTGTGCTTGGGAGGCGAGCACTCTACCAACTGAGCTATATCCCCAGCCCTGAATATTTTGAATATTTGAATACTTTGAATATATTTTTCATCATGGGTTCTGTAGAAACTATCTCAAATTTGTCAAACTAGTGAAAAGATAACTGGGGAACATTATGGTAATTTATTAGTTGATATCAAGATGCTACTTAGAACACTTCTCTGTTTTTACTTCTCAGCACAATCATGTAATATTTGCCTCAAGAATAAAGAAGACATAACACTACTATTCCTACTTTTATTTTTAGTAAATAAGAGATTTCTAATTGGAAATACACACCTAGAAAGATAGCACATAAATACACTGGAGTCAGGTATAAATGTGGAGATTAAACCCTGAACTTCAGAGTGTAAATCTTAGTTAGCATAAGAAAAATCTGTCTGAAAGTCACTTAAGTGAACATTAAGATCTCTATCAATTAGGCTCACAGTTTCTGTTCTGGTATTGAAATAAGCCAAAGTTCCTTAAGGTAATTAAAAATAAAATTGTAGCCAAGTGATGTGAACAAATCCGTAACGTACATTTTGAACATGAATTGCACAGTGCATTGTGAGATTCTCAAATGATCACAGAGCTTTTAATAATTGAATGAAAAAAATGGAAAATATTTTTATGTCTTCAATTTCATTTCCTCTCAGATACATGAGACAGTTCATACATGTTGTTCAGATATGTGAATCTTTGACCATCTATTTAGATTTCTTTCTCTCTTTTTTTTTGGCACGGAGTGGGGGGAGTATTTACTGGGGATTGAACTCAGGGGCACTTAACCACTGAGCCACATCCTGGTCCTATTTTTTTGTTTGTTTGTTTGTTTAGAGACAGGGTCTTACTGAGTTACTTAGGCCTGGCTGTTACTGAGGCTGGCTTTGAATTCCTCCTGCCGCAGTATCCCCAGTCACTGGGATTACAGGCATGCACCACTGCACCCAGCTAGATTTTTCTCTCTCTTAATGTCTCATTCTCTCTGTTCCCAAAACATAAATCCTAGTTGCCTAAGTTTAATACACCTATGATAAATTTCATTGTAAATAAACTATTTTCTTTTCAGTGCTATTTTCACCATCAGATACCCAGTTATATTCTGTTCATGTTACAGTGGTGAAACAAGATTATATCTCCCACTTACATTGTAGGTGTCTTGCTTGCATAAGTGCCTTCTGTTATGTTTACACAATGACACTATTACTTACCAATGCATTTATTGGAATATTATTAAATGATATATGATTTTACACATATATCAATATATACTTATTTAGTGAAGTAAAATTGAAAATATAATAGAATACTATTATGGAATACTATTTATTGAAAGAAAATTGAAAATATAATAAATGTATAGAATATGAATACTTGTGAAGAATGTTATTATGATAATGGTAAATTAGAGTGTTAAATATCAAATCATGTGCCCATGGATAAAATAATCATCTTGATGAAAACCAAGAAAAAACAAAAGCAAAACCAAAATGTTTGTTATTAGCTCTAAGGGTCTTAGGCTTGACATGGGAAATTCCCCATACTAGTTACTTTGAATCTAGTTTCATCTATCTGAAAGAAGAACTGAATAACAGACAGTAAGATGAGGTCACATGTTCCCACAGAATATATCATTATCTTTCCAAATAATTTACCTGAAGAAAAACTTTCCTTAATGCTAATATTTCATTTGGCCCACATGGAAATTATGAGGCAGCAATGAATGAGTTTCAGTTAAATTTGTATGAAGGTATATCTTCTTTTATATTCATTTATTTGACAAAAATATTTATTAAGATGCCACCTTACATCAAGCAATATGATAGATACTAATGTAGAATACTGAAAAACAGATGTAGTATACTATTAAATAAATTTGTATTTGATTGAATTCAGTTGACTTTAGATAAGTCTAAATTGACTAGGTCTCAAAGACTTTTTTAAGAAATGAAAAATGAAGCAACAATAGAACCATCTCTAAATTCTTAAGAAGAAAAAATAGAACAGGTAACATGAATCCTGTAATAATTGAGAGTCAAAGTAGTATGTTGGATTTTAGCATTTATATTGCAATCAAAAGCATGTATGCTTCTCTTATAGCAATATGTACATTAAAATTTTTATGGAAATAGGAGTGAAATCATCAGATAAAATCTGCAATCAATTTTATAGATCTAAGTCCTACATGCTTTAAAGATTTCGATTCATTGAGTTGAAGAGCTAAACTTTCAGCTCTACTAAGTAAATATATTTCTGTTCCCTTATCCTCAAAAAAGTAAAGGCATAAAAAAAAACATATATTGAAAACTTCATGAACAAACTCTTGCCTGAGGTTCTGTTGGCTTCTCTTTGAGGGACAAAAAGAGACTTTCATTTCACAAAAACAGTGAAGAACTTCCTCTTTCAGCTATTTTTAGCAGCAATATTTCTTTTAATGGAGATAAAAGTGGCCTTCCTTAATGAACAAGTACAAATAAATGTTTTATAAAGCAAGATACACATTATACTTTTTTCTTTAGTCAGAGGAAGAATGCAGTTAAAATGGACAAATGTATTTTCAGAATGAGTGAAGCTTTACAACTCACCCGCTATAGCTACCTTCTCCAGTTATATCTTTGCTACAAATAGGTAAAGCATGTCCTTGCCAGCCTTTAGTGACATCTCCTGGAGAGAGTAAACACAATCATCCACAGTAATTGCTACTGAACTGTGACCAGGGCATGCTGCTCCACTCTACACTTCTGCAATTTCACTGCTGTTTGCAAAGGACTAAGAAAGCTTTGTCAATTTTTTTTTCCCACATTGTGCCAGCATGAATTAAAACTTTTTTAAAAAATACTTTTTCCTCCTTTTAACATTGAGAAATGGCAAGTTAACTGAATGGAATTTCTCTCCTTAATAGGCATCAGTGCCACAGATATGAATTCTACAACCATTCACCTAAGTACTTCTGTGGATTTTTAGATACCCATAAAATCAGAGGTAAAAGAGAAACCTAGTAGGTCTCACAGGGACATTAAATCTCAGAGTAAAGTTTAGATTGATCAATGAACCTCAAAATGCTATGCTTCACACTTATTTTCCATTCTCAGTGTTGGGAGGCATGAATTAATTTTTATTTACAAATAATGGAAACAAAATATAATACAATGTGAATATGGTTAAAAAATGATACTCAGTCACAAAATATTTACCAGACTGAGATTACATTTCAAGTTATGTTCACACTCCTTCATCATATCAAATAGCATATATTTGCATGTTAATAGATGAGAATATTTCTATTAGACCCCCTTTATCATATAACTTCTGAAGTATTAGTAAAACAATTAATCCTTATTTAGAATTACATTTGGAAATCATCTCTTGAGTAGATATTTGCTATCTTTTTCTCTGTAAAAAGAGGTACACTATGTATTTCCCAAATCTGTTTTAATTTAAACGATTGGTTTACATCCTAGCTATAATTTGCTGAGTCTGTCATCTTCCTTGACCCTTCTATAGTTACAGCATTAGTGCAATGATTGGCACATAGAAGGAAATCAATGAGTTTCTATTAAATTGAGTCAAATGCATTGACTTTGTAATACGGAACTGACCTTCAAGAAGATGTGAACTTCAGTGAGAAAAATCACTGCATTGTACATGGATTCATTATTCTTCCTACATTCGCACTATTGCTACAAAGAATTAAATTCATTCAACAATACAATATTTGCTTAGTAAGTTATTTTCATCAATGCCACATACTCTTTTGCCCAGTTGGTTTACCTCAGAGAGAGACAACCTGCACTCTGGTCAGGGAGGCTCAGACTCCTATAATCAAAAAACATTGAGGTCCAATAACACACTAGACAAGTCCAGTGACTTGCAAGTCATTCATATATACAAGTCACTTTATAGTATTTCCTGGGTAAACTGATGTATTTCTTCCAAAATGATTTCAAGAAGTTAAAAATAAACATCTTAAATAGGTGTCTTAAACTAAGATTTAGTCTTCATTTCTGACTAATATTTTCCTAACAATGTGAATGAATGGGATATGTAAGCAAATATGTGTGTGCAGATATTTATATCCCTTTGTTTCATCTTTCAAAATACTATCATATTAGGATGACTCAACATAGATATCCTGGTTTTTGTTTTGTTTTGTTTTCAGTATTAGAAATTGAACTCAGAACCCATACTAAGCAAGCACTCTACCATTGAGTTATATTACCAGGCATCGCTATTATTATTATTACTGTTTTCATTATTTTATTTTGAGACAGGATCTCACTAAATTGCTATGACTGAACTCAAGCTTGCAATCAATCTTCCTGCCTTGGCCTTCTGGATAGCTGGAATTACAGTCATGTGCCAACACACCTGGCTCAGAAATCCATTTTTTTAATAAATATAAATCCATGCTATAACTAGAGTTTTTAATCTCTTAATAATCCCACTGTTATTGCTCTAGTCTTGCATTTCTGTCTTTCTCACCCAATGACTGCTACAGCTGTCTGAGCAGCTTCCTTTGTCTCTCTGCTTCTGATATCACTTAAATCTAAACTGACTTTAACCTGGCCTTCAGAGTAGTCTTTCTAAAAATTACTTAAATCCTGACCATTATTCACTTCTCTACATAGAAATGTACAAAATGCCCCCAGTGTTCCAGCTTCTTGCTGTCTTTCCAGTTTCATATTTACTTCTCTCCTGTTCTTGAATCACAAAATCCCCTGCAATACACTATGTGATTCACATCTGTATGCAATAAATTTCACTTTCTCTAAAGCCTGCTTCCTCCATATGATCTCCTCTGTGAGTCCATGGATGCATGTCTTGGAGATAGAATGGATGCACAAATGCTTTACAGACCTCTGCTATAGCACTTTCCCTTTAGAAAGGAACAACTATAACATGTTACCATGTCTATACCCCCAGGTAAATAGTGCAGAGTATGGAAGTAGAGGCTTGAAATTGTTCCATGTTCATTCTTTTATGTCCGATTCTACCACAAACACTGACACATGGCTAGCTAAAATTTACAATAAATGTTTTAGTTGAATATAAGGTGCATAGGTATGAATATGATTTAATTTACACATATCATAAGATGGAAGATAACTAAATAATCAAATACAGGCTCTGGGGATGCTATTAATCCAGATTGGCAGATGGTACATTGCATTCTTTTTTCTTTGTAAGACTATGAATTTGCTCTAATTCCCTGTCGATTTATTCTTTCTCATCTTGTCAGTTTTTCTTCCTCTCATTCCTCTTTCTCTTATTTCCTTTTCTTCTAACAGAAGTATTCCTTTATGTTCATTTCCTTTAATCTTTTCTTCAAGCATTCTCTTCAGTTATCATCAACCTCTGAAACTTCAAATAGCATCGGTATTTACAAACCCACAAAACTGTACATTAAGCCTTATGTTTCTCCTGAATTCCAAGTTTCCATTGATTCCAATCTAAATATTGCACTGGTAATTCAAATGCAAAATATCCACACTTATATTCTCCAGAAGTTAGTCATAGTGAAAGGTAATTCTGTATCAATTCTGACTACCACCTATTTGGATTCTGAATTAAATAGACTTGTTTATACTTTTATGCCTTGGAGACCTTATCTGTAAAATGGGTATGGCATTATTTAGTTTCATACTGAAGTTCCAATAATTCCTACATATTGGCATATTTCATTATAATGAATTCTCATGTAAATTTATGACAATTTTGAAACAGCTTAGTTGTATTATGTTCATATTACATGATGATGAAATACAGAATAGTTACTCCTGTTATATAATATTGCAAAAATAGTGCTTATAATTAACATTTAGAAAATGTTGCCCACTACTTCATGTAATAAATAGCCAATTAAAATTTTTGGGAAAAAAGATTGAATGAGAAAAAGTTTGTAAAGAGATTAACTCAGAGTTAGTATAAGCATAGCAGTTAGACCGGGCATAGTGGTGCACACCTGTAATCCAGGGAATGGAAGGCTGAGGCAGGATAATCACAAGATTCAAACCTGCTACAGCAACTTAGCAATGCCCTCAGCAACTTAGAGAGAACTTGTCTCAAAATATAAAAAATAAAATGTGCTGGGGATGAGACTCAGTGGTTAAGTGCCTCTAACTTCAATCCCAGGTAGCAGAAAAAAAAAAAAAAAGAATACCTGTTAGTAAATGGTAGATAATAACATCTAAGGTGGCTGACATGCCTACTTGTATGACTTTAAGTCCTTGAATAGGATAGCTTTTCAAGGGCACCTTTTTATCTCTTGCTCCACACATCTGATTACTTGAGAAGTGCGATTGATTCTTTTTTAGTAATAACTTGCAGTTTTATCCTTTTGTTTCATCTTTCAAATTACCAGTCTATTTCGATTACCTATTTTTTTCATGTACTATTCACAGAGAATCTTACATAGTCTCTCACTTTTTTATCCTGCATGTTTCCATTAGATTGAAATTTCTGAACTACAACTCTCTCTCTCTTGTAATTTTTGGTTCTAAATTGTTCAATGGTTCTATATCTCCCAGTGAGTCATTTCTAAATTTCTCAGCTAGACATTTGGGCCCTTCAATTTCTAGCCACAATCAACATTTCCAGTCTTATAATCCACCAACCTCACATTTGTAGACTATATTCCCACCAAATTGAACTACCCTACTTTGAAATACCACCTTTCTTTATTAGATCTATGCAGTTTTTCAGACTACTCCCTCTTCATGAAATACACTTTTTGTCTCATTCTTCCGTGAATCTTTGTCTGTGACAATTTTCTTTACCTCATCTGTAAAAGGGTGGAAGTAATAGATATCAAAAAGCCTGGTTGCCTGTGAAATTCTATGGTTCTATGAAAAACATCTCACTTATTTTTATAACTCCTTTTAAACGATACATGTCATCAGACTTTTAATCTCCCCCCTACCTGGATGTGAAGGTAATTTCATGAGTGTTTAAGAACTCAAGCTTTGGGACAAACTAGCTAAATTTGGATAAAGCTGTGCCTCATACTAGGTGTGTGACTTTGGACAAATTTCTATAGTTCTTATACTCAGTGATCTCATACTGAAAAAAAAAAAAAAGGATAATAGAATTTACCCCACAGAATTGATGTGATATGTTTACAAAGTCATGAAATTTAATCCAAGGGATATACTCTTAAAAAAAGTCTTAAACATTTTAAATTCTCCACCTCTTAACAAGTATAGCAAATTTTATTATCTTATTTTATCATACATTGCATTAATCTTAACAATGTACCTAGTTTTTACCCATTGCAGCATCAGTTATTTAAAATATGATCATTTCATTATAATGAAAGAACACACCAATAATAAACATCAAATAAAGTTTTAATGAATGCATCACTATAGGTCTAAGGAATTTCACTAGTCAGATAGATGAAGTACCACAGTGCTGACCAATAGAATCCTAGATATGCAATTGCATTGACTCAAATTACAGCTCAATTATCCACCAGTTCCATAATATTGAGCTTGATACCTTAGACACTTTGTGCCACAGATTCCCTATCTGTATGTCAGAATAATATCTTATTAAATTAGTTCAAGACAAAAAGACATACTTTGTATCTTTTATAATTCATAGTATTATAATACATCTTTTAGTAATACCTGAGACCTAACATGAAATTAAATTAATTTACTATTATTATTTAATCCATTCTCTGTATCATATATTATTATCCACTTTTACTATGATAAATCAAATTTAAAATTCATAAAATTTCTCTTCAACCTTTATGGGTCTCATTTTTTACTATTTCTTGTAACCAATCTCTGTGACAAAAAATTTTGTACAGAGGCTTTAGACAACATGACGCTAACCCATGCATCCTTCTTTAAGCCTTCTCTTCCTCAGATGTGATGCATTAGCTCTAATTCATTAAATATTTATTGATCACACTCCACATTCTAAGTCTTCCAAGTTTGTAACAACACCATTTGCCCACATTTCAGATTTACTAACAAAATCCACTCTTAAGTATTGCATAGGTGCCCCACCCCATACTACTTTAATTCAAATATCTCAGTTAATTTTCACATTGGAAATTTCTTTAAGATAAGCTTTACCTTATTATTTTCCATAAATTGATTATTAACATTTATAAAACATATATGGAGAGAAGCCGATCACTTGCTCATTGTCACACAATGCAACCTGCTAGGTGCAATCTAGAAGTTCAGCCTAGGCACGGAAGTTCCAAAGATTCTACTCTTTACCATCACCCTAACAAGAGTGGAGGCACTTTCAGTTACTTAAGAGATAGGAAAAAGGCAGCTGTTTGTGATAAGAGAAGGGAAAGAAGTCAAAGGAAGACCTAAGACCAGGGCATTTACCTTTTGTGTCTTAGAATTCCCCAGTATTCTAAGATATAAAAGACCATGATTTAGCAAATAAACAAGAACCTCATTAATACAGTAGAAAAGAGAAAATCAAAATATTAAAGAACGGGCTGGGGAGATAGCTCAGTTGGTAGAGTGCTTGCCTTGCAAGCACAAGGCCCTGGGTTCGATCCTCAGTACCGCAAAAAAAAAAAAAAAAAAAAAAAAAAATTAAAGAACTTGAATGAATAAATAGTAAAAATGAATAAATATAAAAAAATGAATAAATATAAAAGTAAAAAACATTTTACTAAACAGTTGCTGTTGGACTTTTAAAACCAGAGTCCTATTACCACGCTCTTTGGAGGAATTTTAACAGGCAGAGCTCCTATAGATAAGAGACTATGCAACAGTGTAGAAGATAAAGGGAGCATGTGATAGATAGGAGGCTCCTAATCTGATTAGAGAACTTGACCTCTTTCTCCTTAGGTCTGAGACATCCTCATTAGGAATTCAATATTGCTTTCCTGTAAACACTTAACAATTTTATGAAAAATGGTTAATCATTAAAATTAGAACAATTTGTCTACAAGACATAAATGTTTAAGGATAAAAACCAGAGGATAAAAGGCCATTCTGACTTCAGATTGGCAGACAATGAAGAAACAGAACAACAACAACAACAATAGCAACAACAATAACTACAACAAAAACCTCTATTGTGCAGTCTGTCCTCATTTCAGTTCCACTGATATTCTCTCAATCTCGTGCCTGACATTTTACAACTTTCCTCTCAAAATAAATCAGGACTAAATATGAAATTGTGGAAATCAGACTTCAAAAGACAAAACAGACACTTCTCTTTCAATTACTCAACTTTATTTCTTTTTTATCCATTTCACTTAGACATCATTTAGGAGGCAATGAGAGAAATTTGATTGACTTAGATTCTAAGTTTTCTTTTCAAGAAATGTTCCAAAAATTAAACATGTGTAACTATCTCTGATGGTAGTTAAAAAAATATTTCTGCTTCTAGATAATCCTCTCTGCGTGCACATGACTTCCATTTTTTACTCTAATTAAGTGAAGA
Organism: Sciurus carolinensis; assembly: GCF_902686445.1. NCBI lineage: Eukaryota > Metazoa > Chordata > Mammalia > Rodentia > Sciuridae > Sciurus > Sciurus carolinensis. The sequence continues at coordinate 56,400,708 of NC_062217.1, read as the reverse complement.
AATAGTGGTAATAATTTAAATGAAATAAAATGGGGTTTATTTCTTAATCATTTTAAAAACAGGACTTTAATTCTCTTTAAAAAGTAAATTGTATATATTAAAAATGCTATTTGAAACTTAATCCCCAAAGACTTCTTTTTTGAAATCTGTTGTACCTATGAAGAAAAACAGAAATGTTTGGGGTGATTTAGATTCCTTGCAAAGTTATTTATACTTGTAATTGCAAATATCCATTTTTTCCTAGGAGATCCAATAGGAATGCAAGCCTCAGGAGAGGATCCAAGACAGGCGAAAGCCATGGGATCAAGGATTACTAGAAACAAGATTAAAAAGCAAGGTAGAGAAGTCTCACTCTTGCATTCCCCAAATGATAATGCTTTATTGTGTGGTGCAGGAAAAATGAAAAGTGGAAAAGCATTTTAACATTGGTTTCTCTTATTCATTCAATCATCTGGGAATGATGTAGAAAAGGAGAAGATTTTATGAGTGAGGTAACATTCTTCATCCACTTGGATTTCTTCCGTAATACTTCTACAGCTCTAGTTTGATAGTTTTTCATTTAAATTTGGACTCCTCTGGGCAGCAGAGAAGGATTGGAACACAGGCTGTAAGAGAAACAAAAGAGTCAATGCTCCCCAGAGAAGCATCTTGTGTGTGACATTTGTGTGACAAGCTGTCCTTCAACTCTTCATGCTCAGTACCAAACCTTACTTCTAGGAAACTTATATTGACATATAATGGGGTGTCCAAGCAGCTACTTTGGTGAAATTATAAACAAAAGCAAACAAACCAATAAGATCCCATTTAAAAAAATTTTTGTAAGCAATTGGATAGAAATGGAACTGAAACTGCTCAGGGAACTTGGTTTTAAAAATGAATGTTGTAAGACAGGAAAACATATCTAAAATAAGAATGATATGCACAGCGGCAAACTTACAGAGCCCCCAAACTTACAGGTGTAAGCATTTTGTGCTTCTAAGTGCCCGGTAGCTCTGAAATTCATGAGATCATTACTGGGGGCAAAAAAGGAGCCTGTGGGCCTTGTATCCTCTTTGTCAGGAAATTTTCTAACATTAAAGCCCTGCCATGCAGAAAAATGGTGGATTTACTATTCTGTTTGATTCTCCATGTGTGCAGTTTTTGCTGTGCTCTCACTACAAGCTTTTTGCTTAGAAAGTCTCTATAAGAATCATGTAAAGTCTCTTCTGTGAGCTGAATAAACGGTTCCATTGCTTTCCTACTTGATAGGTTTTCCTCACTTCAAATTTGTGATGAAGTGGTCTTTAGACTCGTAATCCCCCCAGGCCCTTTGTTCTGATCTCTCCATTACTAGCCATCTATTAACTTCCTACCCTCTTCAGCTCCTGGAGTGTTTCTAATTTTCTCAGTCCTTAATCCTCCACTAGAAAGATATTCCTGCTTTGCACAAATCCAAATTATGTCATTCATACTGAATCTTTCCCTGGCAAGGTTAAAATAGATTTATAGGAAACACAGAGCCTGGTATATAGGGAATTTCTTACCTCCGGTTTCTACTCTGTGGCATTGTAGCCATTGGCATCTCTGTGCCATCCCCACTGTCCTGGGGAGGTAAATGCTTCAAAGTGGACTCTGACTGAACATAGCACTGTCAAATCAGTGACTCAGGGGTACAGCAAATATTACAGTGGTTTCTGGTGTAAGATTCTAGTGAGAATTTGGCAGATATGAGAGGCCCTTTTCCCCATAGCAACGGAGAAGTCATATGCAAAAATTCATCTATGAAAGAATGTGATAGAAAAAAGGCCTGTTTGTTCATAGCAAGTACCCCATTCTACTTTCTGGACCCTGTTAGTGCCCAGTACACCAGAAAACTCCATAAGTCAAATGACACTGATTTATTTTGTCAAGTTTTAGGTGCTAGAAATTGGAAGATGTATTTTGTGTTAGATAAAGACAAGAAACACGTAGACTTCTAAAAAGGAACTTATCTTATGGGAAGCTCTGCTTTCTAAACAAAAATACCCATAATACCCATAATCTACTAGAGTAAATCATTCATGCCCTATATTCTAAGCATATTGATTTTTTCCCCTATCTTTAAAAGTTTTATGTTCCATTCCCCTACCCCATAATACTCTCTGGATTCTCAGAAGCTAATTTAATTCAAGGTGTTAAATGAAGTATTGATGTTTCCCTAAGTTAAATTTTTAATTTTTTCAAAAAATAGTGCAACCTAAAGAAGTGAGTAATCTGATAAAATACAGAGTAAGTAGACAAAACATTTTGACTCTTGTGTGGTAGGTGAGACCCGGGGCCCAGGGTTATGCCACATGCATCCAAGATGGCGACTGGCAGAGAGCCAAACTCGTGCTGAATGTGCCTTGAGAAAAACAGGAAGTGTTTATCATTGGCTGTATGATAATTAGCTCAGCCGCCTAGCGCGTGGACAGATATATCTTACATGCATGCTTGAGCTCGTGATAGCTTGACCTTTAATAGGATTGGATGGACATATCTGGTTACAATTGCTTATGCATGAGACTGCTTATATATTGAGGGTGTTATCCGAATAAAGCAGAAGCTGCTTCATGAACTTCTGGAGTACATGTGGTTTGTCCTGCTGGTCAGCGGCAAGCCGCACTTTTGCCCTTTTGTCATAAGACTCCATTTTGCTATTAATCCAGCATTAGAAATGGAACTGCATGCTGGGTGATGCCTGTCTGTAATCAGTGACTCAGGAGGATTGCAAGTTCTGGGGCAGTCAGCCTTAGCAATTTAGTGAAGCCCTAAGAAACTTAATGACACCTTATCTCAAAATAAATAATAAGAAGTGCTTAGTGGTTCAATACCCAGTACCAAAACAAAGAAGAAGAAAGAAAGAAAGAAAGTTGAGAGAGAGAGAGAGAGAGAGAGAAAAGGAAGGAAGAAAGGAAGGAAGGAAGGAAGGAGAAGAGGGAGAAGAGGAAGAAGAAATGGGACAGCTTTATTCACAATAAGGAATTGATTTCTGTCCATACAATATAAATATTTATACCTAAAAAAATTTCCATCCTGAGATTGTCTATACCTAAACTACTATGGGACTTTAAATGCTAATGTTGGAACTTTAGAGCTCTGTAGCAGTGTACATACATTTTACAAAAGGGAAAAAAAATTTAAAGTGAAATCAGTTCATCAATTATGGATTACCAAATTGTGTAAATAGAATGAAGTATTTCAAATATATTAAATATAATATGATCTAAGTCTATTTTTTGACATGTTATTACAAAAACAAATAACACCACTTGCTGCCAGATATTCTATACTAACTTTCAAAGAAAGGGATCAAGGGTTGAATTTCAGTTTTTTTTTTTTTTTTTTCTTAAATCAAAGTGTTACAAATGGTGAAAACTACAAATACTTTGCTTAATAAAACTAAATCTGTAAAAAGGAATATGGTTTTCTATATTAAAGCTTTAATTTTCTTGGAGGCTACCTAAAGAGTTACATAGCATGAAAATTTGGCACTAGGAAATGAAACTTGAAAAACATGATTCTGACAGAGTGCCAACATTTCATAGAGGCTAAAAGCAATGATTTTATTCAGGAGCTCAGCTTGGTGGTGAACAACCCAAGACTTTGAAGACTAAATAGGAAGGCTCATCCTAGGTAGACTTCTTTTCTTTTCTCCAGGATCCAAATGGGCTACTTGAAATATCTACAAGTCGTTCATCTAAACAGCAGTGCATCATTTCAAGAGCTAATTGCTCATTATTTTTGCAGCCCAGCTTAAAAGAAATACATGAAAGATTTCTCAGAGGGTTTGCGTTTCAATTTTGAAACCTAGAGTGAAAGGACTTAGACTGTGATCCATTGTGAGAGCTGACTAGCAAACAGAGCCTGTTGCAAACCCCCACTGTGCCCCATGTTCTAAAAGAATACAAGCCCCCTGTGTCAGCAGTTGTATCGGGCACACATGAATGAACTTTCAGAATGACCGTTTTATTATGTGTATCTAAAAATGAGATAAACCCATATGCCTGGGGTATGGGTCTTCAGAAATGAGGTACATCAAGGCCTGTGGTTTGATTAAGCATTTTACCTTATTTTAGAAGGGATGGTGTCTGTGAGATCAAACTAGACAGGTCCCTGCTTGTTCTCTATGAATCTGACATGCCTTCATCCAGAGGGGATACTAATAGGCTGCTGAGCTATTAATGAAATTCAATTTCAAACTATGTCTCATGGCCAACCATGCTGGTAGGATACAAGAACAACAAGAACAGCACTTTTAACAGCCTTTTCTGGTTGAATTAAATAAAGATGATAGAAAAATCCCCTATATCACAAATAAAAAGGCATTGAATAATGGAATCAGGGCTAGGCAGAAAGGCAGTTCATTGTCAACATCTTACAAGCATAGAATTTAAGTTTCTGTATAGTGTTTGGTCCTTATGTGATTCATGAAATAATAATAGAAGAAAACAGTTTGAATTGTCATGCACTTAATTACTTTTAATTTTTAAAATTATCTGACAAAAATGAGGAGACTGGATATTTTTAATATTATAAAAGGCCTTGGAGAATTTCACTAAATGCTGAGCTAAAATTTTACACTTTTGATTCACATTTTTTTCTTTCTATTAATGATCGAAACCTTTCTCTTTTCAATCAAACATGGTAAACTCTATGAAAGTGCACCATCACTTTACATACAACAATATATTTAGATTCTTAAATTTAAATTATAATAGTCATCCATTTTTATCTTGTTAGTAGAATTTAATATTTGTTTTCATTTCTTCAGCAACTACTATGAACTTATACATTGTTTATCTAATTAATATTTCAAATATTTATTCATTTTGGTATTCTTTCTGACTGAAACTTTTATATCCTTACATGTATATTTATATAAAAACCTTTAATGGTATGATCAGAGGTTGTATTAATTTAAAATTATTTTCTTAAGATAGAATTATTCCTTTCTAATACCAGTTTACCTTTAATAGTTCATAGGTTTAATTTTGTTCAAACTTTCTTTTTTTATCCCTGTTGTATTTGTTAGAACTCAAGTAAAAGAATCACAGAACTTTTATATCAAAGAAATCTTTGGAAAATTTTTATTCCCAAACCTTTATTTTACAAAGAAACTAGGTCTCAGAAATACTCAAAGACTGTCAGTACAGGTCAACAATGTATTCCAGATATGTAAGTACTAGGAAGCAAATCTCCTTAGTTCTAATCCATTGTTATTTCTACAACCTAAACCATAATACCAACAATTAGCAAATAATATTTTAAAATAAACTATTTATTCTTAGTTCAGTGCTCCAGTTTTCCAAACTGCTCACTGCTTCTCAGAAGAACAGTCTGTTAAAAATAGGTGACGTGGAGTTAAGATATAAAAGTCAGAATTAGTACATCTCCAAATAATCTGTCATGACTTGTTCTCCTTTCTTAACCCTGACTGATTGATTGGTTGATTGATGGAACCCAGCACTGTTCATTCCTGAAGCCTATCTGAATCAATTTCTGTTTCCAATTTCTAATTGGCCTGTTTCCTTTCCCTAATTGCACTTAGTGAGGACTACTCTAGGCGACCAGCTTTGTGAGCTCATTAACAGCTTTGTTCAACCCCAGGGAGGTTAAGGCAGTCACTCAAGGTCGCACACCTCGTTAACTGAGAGTCTGGTTTCAAACCCACATCTGACTAAATCTAATTCTATTCAGAGCTTTGAAGGCTCAGAAGACATATAGCTGCCCAGAAAATCTGAATTAACTATGTAAGTGCCAGGACAGAATCCTAGAATTTAGAAAAGAAACAGTGAATGAATAGATATATTGCTCCTTTTTGTTTTTATTTTTTTAATTTTTTAGTTATTAAATTTATATATTTTCACATATTGGTTTTCAGTTCAGAGAAAAGGACATGGAATTTGAAGTCAAAAAGTAAAGTATGTCAGGCCTACTATAACACTCGTGAATGTTTAAACTCTCCTGTATTTAGTATTTTCCCATTCTGATATATACAAGGGTTCTTTGTACATAATGTGTTCTCTATAAATGTTACATAAATTTAATGAAGAATGCACCCACTTAGCTCTCCAGTTAGCTCAATACCTTAGCAAACTCAATGCATTTAATAACAATGATTATCAACTTATCAAAACACAAATTGAAATAACCCTCTGTTGGGATTTTTAATACATTTTTGTATATAGGTACATATTCTATTGCTTCTTATGAATATTTAAAACATGAATCACATTTAATTCTTACTCTTTCATGCTATGACATTTAGACAGTAAACAGATTTTGACAATTATATTCCCAGAATATCTCTCACATCTACCTATTTTTTGCTTTCCATTCTCATTACATCCATTCTGGTATAATACAGAGATTCTTAAAATTATTTATAAAACTTTACTGGCTCTTCAATATGCTGACAGTTTTGCATCACTTTGCTAAAGGATTTCAGTATATCAATACACACTAAAACTTTTTCAGGTAAAATCACTCCCTTACTGAGGTTTGTACTGCAAACTTAGTTTATTTCAGTGGAGTGAAATTCTGATGTCAGTAACTTTCTACATCACATTTTAAAGACTGATATCTTTCCATTGGAGCACGTAATGCTGTTTAACAATACCGTATTCAACATCTGAAGATCATATGACTTCTGCTTCAGCTTCAAGTTTTATTAGTTTATTTTTATTGTTTATGGCAATGGTGAACAGGAGAAAACCAAGAATGGAACAAGGCAAAATAACTAAAACTGCATCTTTCACCTTCAAAGTATAAGGTTTGTATTAGAGTCTTATAAGACATTTTGTTCTATTTCAGTCTTAGGTTGTGTGTGTGTGTGTGTGTGTGTGTGTGTACATATATATATATATATATCACATAAGGTTATACATTCATTCATTAGTAAAAATTAATTCTTTCATTTTTATTCATTCTTTCCTTATTACATTGCAATCTAAATGGTCAGATCCAAAAAGAAGATTGCACTGATTTTTTTTTCAGAGTCCCTATGAAATAGTTTATTTCATGATGTCTCATGTCTTCACATGCACAGAAGTGGAAAAATTTGTTCAAGTTCCCTTATGTGAGAAAGTCAAATATCTCTCTATTCCCTCCTATGATCTGCCACACACCTCTTGCCTGTCCTAATGATTGATTTTGAGTGTGGGCTGAGGGGAGGAGAAAGTTAAAGAAGGTTTGGAACTAACTCGAACATTCTATTTGATTAGCCACTATTTCCTATACTGAGATTTGAGTTGCAAATATAAATGATCAAATAGTGCCTTGTTTTCCTTTGTGATTGCTCCTTTTGCTTTTTATCTCTCCAGAATACCTCTAGAGAATTGGGGGCTGTTATTCCTAGTTCTTCTTCCTATACTGCTATTTATATAAGGTACTAATTTTGCCTTTTTTTTGGTACCAGGATTTGAACCCAGGGGTGCTTAAACACTGAGCCACATCCCCAGCCCTTTTTTATATTTTACTGGAGACAGAGTCTCACTAAGTAGCTTCGGGCATCACTAAGTTGCTGAGGCTGGCTTTGAACTCTCAATTCTCCTGTCTCAGCCTTCAGAGTCGCTGTGATTACCATTGTGCACCACTGCACCCAGTATAACTATGTCATTTTTGCCAGTATAAAGGCCAGTATGATTTTGAATACATATCTACTTCAAAATTGTGCATTAAATATTTAAATAAAATTTAAGTATTTAAATTTTTTGTTGTTCACTTTTGTTTGGTGTTTCATTTTCTGTAGAAGAGGCTGATTTTGTGATAATCTACATACCAATAAAATATGTTCAATATATTTCTATATGCATTAGAATTTTAAATCCCGGATTGTAGCTTCTGAAAATAAATATGTTGACTAATGTATTTAGGATGCATATGGCATAATGCTTTATTTCTTTTGTGAATACTCATACGGTTTTTATATATAAGTCAAAATTTTGAAGTAATATTTGAATGTTCTAAATTTAACCTTCCAAATGAATCCAGGTTGTTCCTTGGATATTTATAATTCTGGAACTAAAATTTATAACATATGCATCATTCCCAATAGTTTCTATTTTTTCTGTGCATCTTCTTAGTGTAAGAATATCTGTACCTAAATATAATCCTCAGAGTTCCACTTCAGCCAAGTCCTTTTTGCAGAGAAATACTAGCTTTCACGAGGTGCTCTTATTTTTTTATTTTTTTGTATTTTTAAAGTCTTGTTCTTCCTCACAGTGTGGCAGTACTCTTGGTCAATATATAGACTTTCTTCATTCAGGAATACACTGCAGTATGTTTTGGCCTTTGGCAATGTGTTACATTTAGACACTGTTTATCATAACACTAAAGTGAACTCTACCATTGAAAAGAACAGTGGAATGTAAGTCACATACATATAAAATAACTACCTGCATCTTCCTCTAAAGTTCCTGTTTTATTCTTTTAAAGCACTCATACCTGTGTTCGTAAGAAAATCCAGAACTACATGCCTTGTGTTTGACTCACAAAGAGAATAGCATCCTCCACAAATAGTAATTCTTAATTTTATCTATAACAGTGTTCTTTATTCACAGTGACTAAAAAAGAAAGATGGTTCTTAAGAATAAAAAAGAAAATTAACAAATTTGTGAATGCATCTATTTTAAGTTGTTAGTTTTCTTTACTATCTTAGTGCTCTTGTATAAGGCAAAAACCATAATTTTTTGGTTATAACACTGTCCTCACACTTTCAGCATAAGCAAATTTGAGTTTTCAGGTCTGGCTTCTTGTTTTTTATTTGAAAGTCAGGTAGGTCACAGGCCAATTTAAGTCTGCTCCACCTGTTTTCCTTCTGGGTCTTGGGCTGAATGAGCAACGCCCCTTGCAATGTTTTTCTCATGGTGGATAGTGAACATGCAAAAAGACCAAGGGGAGCTCTTGATGCCTCTTAAAACATCAGCCAGCAAAATATACATTGCCACTTTTTCTTCTTTTTCTTATATTCCTTGGTGAAAAATAGAAAGCAAAATCCCAAATGAAGGACATCAACAATAAATACTCAATTGAGTCTAATGCAAACCAGTGCAATGCCACATGACAGTCATTAGATATTTGCATGTTTCTTAGGGAGTAAAACAGTGGGGAACAATAAAATAATCTATAATATATAAGGGAAAAAGGCTCTCTGTGAATACTTAAGCTGAGTGAAATAAAGGTCACTTAAATAGCACCCATTGCTATTAAAAATGATTTCCTTTACTTTCCTGCTCTTGTTGGGTTTTTCCTTCACAGCAAAACATTCTTTTATAAAACCAGTGCCATCAAACAAACAAGGTTATTTAATGAAAGCTACCATCTCTCCCACTTTGTTATACCACATCTGGTTCAGAATGTCTTAATATGGACCAAAATAGTTCATTATTTTATCACATATGCACCCTTATGCAAAACGTGCATAAGACAGAGAATAAGAATATAATGCCGGGGCTGGGGTTGTGGTTCAGTGGTAGAGCACTTGCCTAGCATGTGTGAGGCACTGGGTTCTATTCTCAGAACCACATAAAAATAAATGAATAAAACAAAGGTCCATGAACAACTAAATATATATATTTAAAAAAAGAATATAATGCCTTCATTGACTCCAGGTTATCTTGACTAAAGGAGTCTTTGCAAACACAGATATGTTTATTTTTCCCCTTTGTTCTGTGTTTTGGGGTATTTTATAATCAGTGCAATTAATCATATTCTAGATAGATTAGAATTATAATTTTCTTTGGTCATATTCAAGAAGGACAATTGTAAAGGGGCAATATGTGCATATTTTTAGGCATGTCTAATATTAAGAAAGAACACAGTTGAAATTGAGAATATTAAAATTTATTCTATGAAAATCATTCAAGCCTATATGGTCTTTGCAAAGGTTTTGAATGTTTTTAAGCATTACATATATTTCAGTTTGAAAATCAATTAAGTTTTTTGGAATTAATTAGAAATTTAAAAATTCTGATCTTCACAAATGGATGCTGAAAAATAGTTAAGAAACTCAAACATTAATTTGTGAGTTAGAGAATATAGGAAACTAGAAATAAGGTGTCTTTAATGACATATGTTAAAAATAAACAGTAACCCTAGTGGAGATGATCACTGAAATTGAAAAACAGAAAGAAGATAGTCCTTTTCACCATGTCTATTCAAATTTGTATTAGATGTCCTGGCTACTCCAATAAAAAATAAAAATTATGTACATGTCATAAGAATTTATAGGAATAAACAAAACCTTAAAATTTTCGATTGACAATAACTACATAAAAAATATAGGAACTCTCCTATACAAGTCATCTAAATTAATAAAATAATCAAGTTGGTATGAAATATATATTACTATTCGATTAGAGACAAAGTTTCCATTTATAATTGACTACAAAAATGTAGCTAGAAATAAACATAACAAAAACTTTCTTAGGAGACAGTTACAGAAATAATAGAAAGACATAAAAGGCCACTATATTGTTCAAGGACTGGAATATTGAATCAAGTCATGTATTCTCTCTCTCTCAAACGAATCTACCACAGTAGGAAGACTAGTCCTAACAGAAATATTCCTATAATTTTGTTTAAAAAAATTAAGACAGTATAGTGTTGCTGAGGGGTAGAATCATCAAACAATGCAATAGAAAATCTTTTTTATTAGACCAAATTATAAGAAAATTGACCTAGGCAGTAGTAGCATTATAAATCATGGAGGAAGGGTTAAACTTAATCAATTATAATGCATTCAAATGTGATATTTTTGCACAGTAATAAATGTCAGAAATTATAAGAAATAACATACCTGAAAAAATAAAACACTAAAACTAACATGTTAATACTAGAAACTTTATAAATCAAACTTAAGACACTAAATTTCCAATATAAGGAAAAAACAATATGCTGTTAGAATTATTAACATGATGACAGATGATCCTTAATAATTTGGAGGTTTATTACCAATATTACCCAAACAGTTTCTAAATAAAAGCCAAGATAGTGACTAAACTTCCTCTGCAATATCATGAAATACAGCAAAACCCCCATCATTAAAATCTACACTTGCCTTAAAACAAGGGCATAATCATGGACTTACCAATTTTTAATTTTGTTCTGAATTCTACATATGGTCTATATACAGCCATTTATAGACACAAATATGTTACTCTAGTTGTACTATCCTATCTCTTAGAATGTTAAATTTGTCATAAATCATCATCCAGTTCGGATTATCTCAGAACTATCCTGTTCTGAAGCAAATATTCATTAGTTTATGTGTTTAGTCTTTTCTAGGGCCTGAATCAATAAACATCAAGCAATTCTAAATATTTGGGTCTATACCCTTGCTGATTGGCAATGCTTGAAAATATTCTTCAGCTTAAACTTGCTACCCAAAATGCTAGCATGAAGCTTGCAGATGTTCCATTATAGAATAAGTTGCAATATCATGCATATATGCCCTTCCTTGTTTTTTTAAATTTTCATCCACAATATGTAAATTTTCTTTGCAGTTCAATTTAATTTCTCACTGTATCTATAACTCACCTTGAATCATAGTTCATTTTGTGTATTTCTACATTCATCATGGAAAGTAAACTTGTGTTTACATCCTTGCCTTTAACATGGGCTCTTATTTAACCCAGATGGTCATTTTTTTGCCACTTTTGGAAAAGATTGCCATCTATGACTGCTTCCATTATATCATAGATAGTCACCAAACTATATAATGATCCAGTGTTCTTTTTGATAGCCATGTTTTGAAGCTTACATCTACCTTTTTAGGCTGGGATATTTCTTCCCTAGATTGTTTTCGTTTGTTCTCTACGAGATGACCAATCAGAAGGTCTCATTCTATTTGACAAAAGGACCCATATGAGCTTTAAACTCAGCTTTTTTGGGCCCCAGTATATTGGGAAACTGTGGACACTTATACCAAAGGATGCACATGAAGATACCACTAATAATTTTGCCTAGTAAATTGCTTTGGAGATTTTGAGTTTTGTTAATAAACACTTGTGTTACTTAGTCCAGTGGAGTGATCATTCAATTAAACCTAGCTGCTCATGAGTTAGTGATCTTGCATGACAGATTCTCAGTCCGGTAGTCCATTTCTGTAAAACAGAAGCAATTAGGATACTAGCATATTTTTGCAAAGATCAAGAATATTAAGTGTTTTGTTAAGTCCTCTGCAAATGTTATAAAAAGAATCCAGTGCCTTGAATTAAATGCAATATTCAGTCCAAATACTTTCCCATTTAAAAAAATTTTCAATGAAAAATTTAACTGTTTTGTTATAAAATTGTGTATGAGATTAAATTGCCCATGTTTTATTAAATAGTTAGAAGTTAGGCTACTTACATATCCAACAGTTTGATGACAGTGTGTGAATTAAATGAATCAAATAGAAACCTGAGCTGATCCTAATAAAATTACGACAGAGTAGCTAGCTTGCTACTATACTTTTGATTGTTGCCAGTTAGCACAGAAATGCTGAATGCTAGTAGATTTTCTTGGCTCTAGTGTGTGTTATCAGCTTGTAGGCCAATGTGGAGCAAAAGATAAATAAAAGACTGAATTTATGTTTTCATTTAACAATTATTTATTGAACAGTTACCTTGTATGAAGCTCTATTCTAGTCATTCAGGATCGAGCAGAAAAGGAACCAAATAATGCTCTTGTCCATGAGATGTACAACATAGCTGAGAGACAAAAGATAAACATTTAGACAAACAAATGTTGTGGTAGGCCCTTGGTAAAGGGTCATCCATCCTGTTTACATGTCCAGAGTACACAGTATACAAAGTCTTATATTTTCCAGTAACCCTTTTGGTTATAATGGGAACATATGACTGGATGCCAGCAAAGAGAAAGAATTGATTGTGTCATTCTGAACCTGAACCTAGCCACGACAAGCCATGTATTATTGTTCTCCACTCTCCCTATGCAAATACACTGACTTGCTACTGAGGAGACCCTAGAAAATGACAGTGGCTCATGATGGAAAGTTCTGAGTCACTGTACATTGAAGAACCACCTAACAAAAGTTGGAAGTGTAGTATGAGTGAGAAATCAACTTTTACTAGATTAAGTCAGTCTTAGTTAGTTTTTTTAGAAAGTAGAGTTAGTTAAATTCTCTAAGGTATAACTGGCTGTTGGGTAGTTTATTTATACTTTGGGAAAAAATTAAGAAAAGAGGATATATTATAGATAAGTCAGAAAGAACTTTTTCTTCTAAGTGTGAACAGAGTAATGAATCAAATAAGAAGGGAAACTACGTGAATATTGGTCAAAGAACATTTTATAGGTATAAAACACCTACAAATGCTCAGAAACAAAAGAGGAATTGACTTTTCTGAATAACAGTGAGAATGAATTACAGTTGGAAAAAGTCATAAAGAGTGATAGGGGCTTCTTCATTTTTTGGCTCTGGTAAGGACTTGATTTAAAGCTATTAGTCATCATTTCATTACTATAAGAAAATATCTTAGATGTTCAACACATATGAAGAAAAAAGGTTTATTTTTGGCTCAAAGTATTGAAGATTTCTGTACATGATCTGTTGGCCATGTTGTTTTGGGGCAGTGACAAATCAGTACAACAGGACATGAGCTTAGGGTAGTAAAAAATCCACTCACCTCCTGACCAGGAGAGGGGAAAAAAAAAAAAGAATAATGAATAATGGACAGGGTCCCAAAAGCCCCCTTGAGGGCATACCTCCATGAATTCCTATAGGACGCCACTTTGTAAAGGCTCATCCACCTTCCAATAAAGCCACCCTGCAGAACAAATCTTTAACACATCCACCTTTGGGGGCCATTCAACATCCAAATTATAGCAGAAAATAGGAGAAGTATTTATCTATAAGCTTCCATTGAGTTCATAATTATGGATAACAAAACCTTGGTATGATGAAAAAGATATACTTTGCAAATGCTAAATCAAAGTACATATTTGGTTTTCAATGAATCTGTTTACTTATTTGTCCTGATTCACAAATTACTGCAATATCATGTAGATCTTCCTTACTGAGGCAATTTTGTCCTATTCTATAATAGTAATGTTGCCATAGAATCTTGCAAATTCCTAAAGCTTTCATTTCTCATATAGCATATAATACTTTTAGATAGTTTGATTAATATTCATTAACTATTTTTATATTTTCTGGAAGAGCATTAGTGGTACCTCTATACTGGATATTATAATTCTACAACATGATATCAATAGCAACTATAATTAAACACACAAGAACTCATTTTACTCTAAATTCATATAGTTTTATTTTTAAAACAAAAACAATAGCAAGATATTTGCTTTTCTGGGTTATATTATTTGATTGCTTTAAAAGTGCCTAAAGAAATTACTAATAAAAATAATAAAGTTCAAAGTTACATATGTTGTAATGTTTGCATTTGATAGAGATTTAATTTCTCCACAATTCTACACTATGCCCTTGTTTTAGGATAACATAGGAAGTGTTTTTGTTTGTTTGTTTGTTTGTTTATATGTTTTGTTGTTTGTTTCTGAGAGGAAGAATGAAGATAAATTTTTCAAATATGTAAAGAATTTTTAAAAAAATCTTATCTGATAATTTTGATTATATTTTCTTTTGAGTATTACAAAGGAGTCAGACAGGTTTTTAAGCATAACTCTATTTTTATTACTTAAAATTTGCAGTGAGAAGCAAAAAGAAATTATTATGCCTATGAAAGCCATGCTTACCATAACTGCTTCTCATTTACTGTTTCATATAAAGATAAAAATCACTTCAATCAGAATACTTTTCAGAAACAAAGAAATGTTTCCTTTTATCCAGGATTTTTTTAAAGATAAAATATATATAAGAGTTATTCTAAGGCAATAGTTTAATTATGGATTACTTTTTTCATACTTAGGTAGTAAATAGACCAGTTATATGCAGATAAATGCACCATTTCTGTAGGAAAATGATGTAACTTCTTTTCTTCAGTTTTACACTGATAAAAAGAATTTGAAAAACTATCATGTAGGTAATAATTAATTGGAAAATATTTAAGATGTCACTGAGAGCCTCTCATAACATGTTACAGTATATGTTTTCACCAAATTTGCAATATTTAAATGGAAATAGACAAAGTAGTCCCCACTATGTGGTTGTGCTTTCTGTTATTTCAGTCACCCATAGTCAAATGAAGTCTGCTATGATTTGTCTTGATTAGACAGAGAGAGAGAGAGAGAGAGTCTACATTCACACAGTTTTTACCACAGTATATTGTTATCATTCTTCATTTGTTATTGTAATCTGTTATTTTGACTGATTCATGAATTCAACATTATTATGTATAGTATGTATTTATTACTCATAAATAATGTTGATTTATGGATTCAACATTATTTTAAGTATGTATGTATGTATGTATTTTTGTATAGGAAAAAGACATAGCATGTATAGAGTTCAGACATGTACTTGGAATCTTGGTACATTTCTGCCATAGTTAAGAAAGAAGCACTAAAACCAGTTTACTCTGCAAACATTTATCTCCAAATAAAAAGTGAGATAAATGAAAAAACATTGAGTTTTAATATTTATAATAATTATTAAATATTATTTAGGACACATTCTACCTGGATGCTGTAATTGGACCTTAGTAAGCTAAATAAGGATAACTGTTTCCATAAGCTTTAATAAAGATTTATAAAGGTTTTTGAAACACACTAAAAATATTTATTATTTTTTATTGATTTTTTTAAGATAGAAGTTTATTTACAATATCATGGTATTTTGAATTGTGTATCATGATTAAAACAATCCAATTATTTCTAGTTTTCAACCTTCATTGTCACCATAAAATGTACAAATAAACCAGTATGACTCAAGAGTAAAAGAGTTCAATATGAAAACCACAGAGCTTTTAATGGCTTTTTTCAATATCTAATCTTCAGTAGTTTCTGTTTACTCAACAAAAAAACAAAATTTAATTTAATTGGTTTTCATTTCACCAAAACTCATTATCTAAAATAATTACCATTAAGAAAATTGCTTCCAATGTTGTGGATTTTATCTTATTTTCTGATGTTGTACATAGATAATCGATGTTGTTCAGAGAAAAGGAAGTTGGCAATTATTTTTTGAGAGAGTGAATACATATATTAACAAATGAAACTATACTTTTATTATAAGAGAGAATAATGTTTACTGTACTTTGTGTAAATGATGGTTTTGAATGTGCAAAACCAAACAAAGAATAAGTATGTGAATGTTTCTTTGAGAATAAGTGCTTTTTATTGGGTATACACACATGTATATAATAGAACATAGTACACATATATTTTAAATTAGCTAAAATGATTTTACTTTGATCTTGGACTCAAAAAGAGATATCTCATACACATAGCTAAATATTCTGAAGAAAAAATAATGACATTAGGTTATCTTCCCTGACATGAGAGCTATGTATCCCATTAAAGCAATCTATTACTATCACAAAGCAGCAGCCAAAAGAAAATCATAACATTGCTGCAATATATTCCTGATAAAGGAAAGATGGGATAACTCATAGTGTTAGAAATTCTAAATTAATTCAATAAAAAGCCATCAGACAAATCTAGAAAATATCAAGCTATATTTCACATTTTTACTGTGAAATTTCTGCCTAATTTTAATGATATTATGGTGACATTAACATCTCCATCTAATTTTCATGATTCTGAATAAGGAATTGAAGGTGAGGGTGTTGCATGATTGAGGGGTAGGATTGAGGAGGCCGCCTCAATTCAGTAAGTAGATATCCTTCCTTCCTCACTATTGACAGTTTCTCAAAATTGTGTCCTTGAATAGTAGGGGTCAGTTTCACAGATGAGACTGACTTTTATTGAGAAAGTGACCATGATTAGATTCTCAATCTAGAATATAAAAAATAGTAACATAAAGTTTGAAACATTAAAATAAACAAAATATAGTCTACTCAAATAATAAATTGAACATGGAAGGAATATTTTGAAAATGGCAAATATATCTTCTTCAAAATAACTGAGATTTGCTGAGATTTCATCTTTCTCTGATGAGCAAAAAGCCCTTAAATTTTGTTTCCTAGACCATCACTGTCCTATAGAAAAATAATGCAGTCCATAATTATGAGGCAATGTAAATTTTTAAAAAACTTATTAGTGCATTATAATTACACATAAAGTGGGATTCATTATGCCACATTTCTACATGCACAAGATAACTTGGTCATTCTCTTTACCCAGTACCTTCTCTAAGGCAATATAACTTTAAATTTTAAAGTAGACACAGTAAAATATCAAAAGCAAACAAAATAACAATCCCAATAATGTCTTATTTAACAAAGTATGGACAAAATTTTATCATTTTTGTATGGAATGAATATATAATTTGTAAGGAAGTATTCTACATTTCTGTTTTTTTGCTTGGTCTCTGTAATCAGTTTTATACTCAAACTTACATACATTTTACTTCAGACTAGTCACATTTCAGTTTCTCAATAGCCAAAGCTTGTGATTTTATAAGTGAGAAAATGTTATCTTGGAGAGGTAAAGTGATGGACCAACTTGTAAAGATAGGACTGTGACTGTATTGGATTTCATTTGCCTTGTAATCAATCCAGTTTTTCTCCTTTGCTTATCTTTTAATATGACACAGCACATGTGTGACAGGGGGAGGAAATGATTCCATTTTCTTCTGTGGGAATGGTTCTCATTTGTTTCACCTGTTATGTTTTATTTAACTTGTTTATCAACCTTAAATTCATCGAAAAAAGAGTAATTGATTAAATGTGGACGGATATTTTTGTTTGTATAAAGAAAACAGGATAACAATGGAAAAGGATATTACTACCAAAAAAACAAAAGCTACTTTATAGGTAGACTAAAATAGTTAATATGAACAGCTACTTTATAGGTAGACTAAAATAGTTAACATGAACAGGATTATTACCAAAAAATTACATTTTTACACTAGGCAGTTTTGTGGAATTTTATTCGGTTCATTTTAAGTAGATTTTCCTAATGGACATACCCTATACACTTTCATTATGTGCTGTATTAATGAAGGTGAATGATTGAATTCCATTCATTTGAATGGATTTTTACCACTGTGTGGGCTTATAGTATTAACTACCATTAAGTTTCATGCATTTTTACTGGGTCAGTTTTTCACTAACTGCTTCCATTGTGACCAAATCCATTTAAAATAATCAAAAACATTAATGGAAACTCAAACGAAGTAATATATGACCTTAAGGTTGAATGGGCATGCACAGTCACAAATAAGTTTTGGGGTCATCTTTTGCTTTGTCTCTAAAACAGTTGTTGTTCAGTAGCAGAGTTAAGTGCTTATTCTTTCATCTATATAGAAACAGAATTTGGGGCCCTCAGGCTGCCTATTCTTCCATGTCAAAGATGTTAATAATGTATCTGCCTACCAATGTGACAAAGAATATGTGTCGGCTGGGTTCTTTACTTTGAAGTGAAGTGAAAACTGGAAACTTTCATTTTGTCATTGAAAATCTTTTCCACATAACTCTTCAATCTCACACTCCCTGTGGAGCAGTACAGTCTAGGTTAACTCTGGGCATAAGAAATTCATGGGCTTGCCCCCTGTTCATAGATAACAGGGAAAAAAAGTACCAGTGTCATAATTCTTCTCTGTGTTTATGTGACTGAAGAAATACATGATTGAATACTTCATAAAATTGTAAAATATATGCATCTTTAAAATTTTGAAACCTGAAGCTAAGCTAAGTAAGAAACACTGGCAAATAAATATAAAAGACTCTTACCACTTTAGGAGAGCTTACTTTTGAAAAAGCAATATATTTCTGAAGACAAGACTGACAATTATTATAAATAGTATATGACATTGAGCTAATTGCTTCTCACTTTCTATCTGAAATATTCTGACATCAACTATAATTGAACTATTTCTCAAGTTTGTAGATGCATTTACTATTAGTTTTGGTATAAACTTATTGAATCACATGTAAAAATACTTGCATTCCCATTAAAATAATACAATCCAGTGGTCATTATACAAGTAAATACAAGAGCAGTCCTACAAAACTTGTCCTTTTGAGAGGGTGAAAATAAAGTGAGTAATTGAAGCAATCTTTCATACTGAAGCAGACAATTTAAAAATGAAAATAATAGCCTCATTAATTGTCAGTCTCCAAAGCCATGAAATTTGTGTTAAAGATCTGTATTCCCTTTGCTAGTTAGCAAGGACCTAAGCCATCAGTAGCAACTATTCTGCCTAATTTATACTCTTTGTGTCAAAAGGAGAAATGAAAAATAAGGAATGACAGAGGTGAATGAAGCTGTCCTTCCCTTAATTTTATTTAACTCACCATAACCAGCTCTCTCAACAAATGCTCCAGGAATAATTTGTTTTTTATATAATCCACCAGCACCACCAAGTGGTGAAAATTTTATTTTCTCTCATAGAGTAATCACATGAATCAAAAATAAATAAAAACAGTACTGGAACTATATTAAAGCTAATTAATCATCTCAAATGTTATTTCCAAGAAAATCTGCATCTCAGAATTCTCAGTTTTTGTCAAAGCACTTCTGAAAATGTTCTATTTTTATAAAGCTTGAGATAATTCAATAAATATACATTTATGCTTATTTTCCTAACTTTGTATTATCTATATTTTGTTCCTCAGAGATGTTTCTGCTATTGAAATTTATTTTAGCTTTATTTTTCAATATTTTCAATTAGACCATTAGTATAAATTACATGAAATGTATTTTTATTCAATCAAAATTATTTTACTTGATGGCAAAAAGGTGAAGAAAAGAAAAAATATGAACTGTGAGCTTAATATTAGTTATTTTAACAAAATAATATATGAATGACTATAGAATATTTTTGTAAACTCATAAGAAAAGCATTTGGTTTAGTGATAATGTAAAAATAAGGCAAAGAGGAATCCCTTACAATATGAATAAAATGTACACACATATACACGTTAAAAATATATATTTAAAATGACACGTTGTTGCTGTTTGGGGCTTTATTTTAACTATTTCATTTTCTAAAATATAAAATGTCATTTGCAAAAATAAGCAGAAAACATAATTATATGGCAGTAAAATTATATTTAAATTTGCTAGGTGAAAAGTGTAAGACCTAGTCACAAATTGCATTGCAGTAATCTAGGAAGTGGGGGAACTTAGTAGTGTCAGATACAATGGGCATTCAAGATAAATTAATATTTAAGTATATTTTACTGCTTTATGATATAATATTAGTGCATTCATATTGGAAATAAAGTCTCTGTTTCCAACATTGGTCCAATTAAGCAGAGGGAAACTTTGCTAAATATGATACACATTTCCCTTCACCTATGCTGTCCCAAGGTGATCTTGTCAAGTGATAATTAAATGTGAACCATTACTATCAAAGTTTCAAAACCAGTCAATAATGACAAAGATTGACCTTATAAAATTATTTTGCTCCCATTGATAACTTGAGAGCTCTCCCTGTTGATCAAGAAGAGCTGTTACACCACTGCAATAAAATGGAACATCACCTTGAAGAAGCCTAAACAATGTCTCAGAAGGAGGATGTTTCAGATTTCAGTGTAAATTTAAACTTAGTGTAAATTTAAGAAAGGTTTTAAAAGCCTGGCATGGTGGCGCACACCTGTAATCCCAGTGACTTGGGAGGCTGTGGCAGGGGAATCACAAGTTTGAGACCAGCCTCAGCAATTTAGCAAAAAGCCCTAAGCAATTTAGTAAAAGCCTGTCTCAAAGTGAAAATAAAAAGGGTTATTTTGTAGGGCACCCTTGGTTTCAATCCTCACTACCTGGATAGATAGATAGATAGATAGATAGATAGATAGATAGATAGATAGATAGACTGATTGGTTTAAAAGATGGGGATCTAGTTGGGAATGGACATAGTTTATGATACGATGGCTTTAAATTGGTGGGTTCGAGGAAGCAACTATCTAGTGTTTGTATTGATGATTGATGATCTAGCTTATAAGTATTGCTAAATAAGTTATTTTATTTGGTTCAAAGTCTTGTCCTCAGAAGCAACTATTTTGAAGAACAAAATGCTTTGTTTTTGCCTAATCTCCATGTTGTCTAGCACAAACACCAATAATTATGCTTTATCAGGACACAATTTTATATATGCTTTTCTGGCCAAACTGCAAGTTTTTAGAATCTTTCCTCTCTGCTTTCTGCTTCTGATTCTCACAGTAAACTTGGCTACTGCCAGCAATATCCATGTCACTAGCATAATGCTATGCTGCCTTGAAATTTCCTCTACCAGATTAATTCATCCATCACCCTTAAATTCAGCCTCACAGAAAGTCTTAGGATATGTGTAAAATGGAGACAAGTTCTTCACCAGAATATAAGGGGAATTGCGTGGAATCTGATTCCCAAAAAGAATCCTAATTCCTGTCTTAAACTTCATGAGCACAGTCTTCCTGTCTACATTCCTATTGGTATTCTGATCTTCTGAGCTCACAACAGAATTGCACATTAAGCTACTTTTACAACTCTAACATTTAGATCTCAAAGCCTCCAATATATGTTAGTAGTACTCCCACAGGAACATCTAAACTCCCTTGTTACTTGCCAGCCTTGAATGCGTCAATATCATTTAGTGTTAACATCTCTACCTTTCGATGTCCAAAGCTTTTACGATGTACATGAAGTACTATTGGATGGCAACTAAGAAGCTTCATACCCAATGGCTTTGACTTTAGAGTTATCATATCTCCTTCAGAAGGAGTGAATGATAAACCTTGATGAACGCTAAAAAACAGATTAGCAAGTACATTTTCCTGGAAGAGAATAGATTTACAATGCTTAACTAATTACTCTGGTAGTCTAGGAACAATTTCTTTCCTCAGGCCTCTTACATAAGAAAAGAGGGCTACCACCTAATCACACTCAATAGGCACTGGAGAAAGCTTGTGCTCACTTGTGCATTTTACTTGATCTTTTATGTGGACTAATCTACATATCTGCGTTTTTTGAGTGCACACATAGCAATAAATCCAAATCAATAGAAGCAGTCCAACAAGCTGCAACACATTCCTTATTGGGAGCTTCTCAACCCTAGGAATATCTTTGAGCCACACATCTCTGTGAATGATAATTCTGCTGATTGGAGCTTCTGGAGAACAGAAGTATCCTCCATTTGGAGGCATCCTTTGGGTTTTGGACTAGCTTCTCAGATGCATCTACTGACTGCACCAATTTCAAAAAGAAGCTACTAGCTTAATACTTTGATCCTGTTAAAACTGAACTTCTGATGCATGGAGGCCTTGTGACTTTGGCATGATATTGCTACTTGGAAGTGGGTAAACTCAAACCCAAGTGTTAGCAAGATAACAGCGATCCATTGAGCCTCCCTATTACATGTGTGTAGGATATTCAAGAGCAGAGACAACAGCATCCCCGTGTTATCTCACCTGCACGTGAAAAATTTGAAGCTGTCATTTTAGGGGAATATTTACCTCCTGACTGTGTTGACTAAAGCAAAGATATTAAATTTCCTGGAGTCAGTTCACAAAGATTCCTCTAAGCTCCAGACCTGGTTTGATAATAACTTATATAGGTTAAAACTTGATAATTGGTGTCTATTAGGCTGTTACTGCTGTTGAACCTCAAAACCAGATAAGCAGAACCAAAAATTGACATGATCACTTCCTTCACTGGGCAGAAATTAAAGCCATTTTCCTAGCTCTGCCCAGTATTTCACTTAATGAAATGTGCTATATTTATGCTGAGCTTTTGACCTTTGCTCATAGTCTGACAATTTCACATTTGGAAAACAGCAAACTGACCAATTTAAGGCACTTATCTTTGGGCTCGCTGATGGCAGAAACAAATTGCAGATGATAAATTCACTTTCTGGTTTATACATGCAGATGACAATTAGAAAGCAACATTCCCTGATGAGATTGATTGAAATTAAGCTGATAAACAAGTAGCACCCAGATTCCCATCATTTTTATCTGGATCCATTACCATACCAAGCACAGAAATGCATTGCCAGCATAGACTTGGCTCTAAATGAATAATTCCATGTTTCTAATGCAGAGGCTATTGTTTTGTTGTCTTTATGAATGACACCTGGCTTCCATTGATGTGGCTGATCAATAACAATCTCCTGACCAATCATTTTGCTGCATCCTTCTTTACTCTCAAAAAGTCTTTCTCATATTTTATAATTATGGATAAGCTGAGAATTCTCCAAAACTGGTTATGCATCCATTTTGATTAATAATTAGATTAATTCATTTCTCTCTTCTCACATTTTAATGTAAGCAATTAAGAGGAGCCAAGCTTCCCTCTCAACAATTTTTTGAAAGAACTTTTACTAAATATACAATTTTATTGTTCACAAATTCTGCCTTACACAGAACAGTAGGACATGGCAAAATTCATCCAGATATTTTAGCATTTTATAACAAGGATCATAATAAAATATTCCTAATTTTCATCTGAGACCTCATCAGAATGACCATATTAGTAATTCTACCAACTTATTTTCAAGACCACTTAGATATTCTCTAAGAAGATTTCTTCAACTTTCTTCAACTCTACTATTTCTGAGCCATCTTCAGAATTGATATTCGTGATCCATTCATGGTAATATAGGTTTTTCTAGCAGTGCCTTGAAACTTTTCCAGCCTTTGCCCATTACACAACTCCAAGGCCCTTTTCACATTTTTTGGTATGTGTTTTAGCAGTATCCCTAATGTCTCTTCAAATTTTCTGTCTTAGTCATTGTGGAATTCTCTAACAAAATACCATAAACTGGATGACATAAAAAATAGAAATTTATTTCTCATAGCTCAGGCTGGGAAGTCCAAGTCAATAGCATAATTATACAAAATAACACAGTAGTTTCACATAACTTATGCATCAACTACTATATAATTAAAATCATCTCAAGTACTTAAAATGACTAACACAGTTAATAATTGTTATACTGTATTGTTTAGAAAATAATGACAAAGGGAAAAATCCTGCAAATGTTCAGTACAGATGAAATTTTTTCCAAAACTTTTCTATCCACTGATGGTTGAAATTATGGATACTGAATCCTTGGATATGGAAGGCTGACTGTATTATAATATCATTTTTATCTCAAATACAGATGCTCCTCAATTTATGATATCATTTTCCAACAAAACCTCCATGAATTAAAATAGTATAAGTCAAAAATTCATTTGATTCAGCTAACCTACAGAATATTTTTGCTTAGCAACAGTATACTGCATACTACACATTGCATCCTTGTGATTTTACTGCTGCTATCCAGCACTGAGAGTTTTGATGTTATCAACCTTTGTATGTTCTTTTATTAACATTTGCTTAACTACATATAAACCAAACAGATGAGGACAATCAGAGAGAAAGAGAACAGTGTTGTCAATAGCAACATATATTTATTTCAAGGACAAAAGTTTCGAAGTGAAATAAGTTAATTGAAGAAATACTAAAAAATATTTTTTGGTTTGCAGAAATAAATATAAATTAAAAATTTGACGCATGACAAATTAAAATCAGTACAAAGCATTAAGAGATTTATTTCATTGCTGTAAATGAAGGACTCCTAATAATAAGCTCATTGGGGTCTCAGAGTAGACTGATACCTTTAAAGTTCTTGATTCTCAGCAGAGAAGGACTTTGAACTAGATAAACATACTCAAGGACTCTGGAGTATGACAGACAGTCTACTTCCCAAAATGAAACCTGTTAGCTGGGTGCAGTGGTGCAGACCTGTAATCCCAGTAGCTCAGGAGGCTGAGGTAGGAGGATCACAAGTTCAGAGCCAGTCTCAGCAACTTAGCAAGGCCCTAAGCAACTTAGCAAGATCCTGTCACAAAAAAGAAAAAAATGATAATAAAAGGGCTGGAGATGTAGCTCAGTGGTTAAGCATCACTGGGTTCAATCTCTGGGACCAAAAGAAAAAAAAAAGTTCTCAATGACATCTGTTGATGAAATACTGCTAAATTTGTACATCCTCCTGAGATGAGAGAGCACTATCTTGATAGATATTTAATGATAGTTGAAAAAGGAAAGTCATGGGTGGATATCTATAGATGTGTGTCGGGGTACCGCGGACCCCACCCTAGTCTGGCACTGAGCCGGGGCGGCCCAGTTTGCAACATCGAGGGCCCCACCCTAGTCTGGCACTGAGCGGGGCGGCCCAGTTTGCAACATCGAGGGCCCCACCCTAGTCTGGCACTGAGCCGGGCCCCTGGTTTGCAACAAACAGCTAACATTGCTTAAGGAAGTTGGCCCGGCACTAAGCCAGTGCCAGAATGGACTGCTCTGATTGGACAAGGTGACTCATGCTCGCTGCGTGCCCTCTTGTTGCCCTTATTGTATTACATTGTTATCATGCTCTCCCCACATGCTTTGTAACCTGATTGGCTCATGATTCATATATAATGGCCATGACTTCCTTGTAAGAGAGGAAGAGAGAAAGGAGAAAGAGGAAGAAGAGGAACAATAAAGAGCTCTGACGAACAACCAGTGTGTCGTGTCTCTGCGGGCAGAAGGGAACGCGACGAGTGGTGCCGAAATCCGGGAACGAACCAGGGACCTTTAGATCAGCAGCAACTACCTAGGTAAGTTTTAAAAATTAATGTTATATAAGTTTTAAAGATTAATGTTATATAAGTTTTAAAGGTCAATGTTATATAAGTTTTAAAGATTAATGTTATATAAGTTTTAGAGATTAATGTTAACCAGTTTGTCTGTTGTAAATAATAAAATAGGAGTGATAAAGGCAGCCTTAAAGTTCGCGGTAAAGCGACTATCAGGACACACGGAAGGTAGTCCGGGGACACGCGGAATGCGGTCCGGTTAAAGTGAAAGTATCGCGGTACTACAGCGCGGTAAAGCGACTACAGCGCGGTAAAGCGACTACAGCGCGGTAAAGCGACTATCAGGACTCACGGAAGGTGGTCCAGGGACACGCAGAAAGCGGTCCGGTTAAAGTGAAAGTAGGCACGCGGAAGGCGGCCACTATAGCTAAAGCATGGGTTCAGAAATGTCCAGAGTTCGCATGGAAGGACTATTAAAGGCTTTATTAAAGGCTAATGGAGCACCTTTAAAGGTTTCCTCAGCTAGGAAGTTTTTAAAAACTGTAGAAGACAAAGCCCCTTGGTTTTTAGATAAGGGCTTATTGAATCAAGAGAAACTATCACAAGAGACAGAAAAAGGCCCCCCTCCTGATCCCTTCCACGCAGCTCCATGGCCACCTAGGGAGGGAACACCCGTGTCCTTGAAGTAGTCCTCCCCCTAGGCAAAAATCTCAGCAGCTCCATTCCTCAAAAGTAGTAAGAAATAATGTTTTGTAATTTTCTGCATTCAAACCTAACATGATTTCTCAACCAGGAAGAAAAAGGGTTAACAAGTCCTGGGTGATCCTCCCTCCCCCTTGCCTGGCCTTGCTGAAGCCTGCATTGGAATGTAGGCTGCAGCGGTCTCAGCGGGAAAGGGAGGTAACCTGAAGATAAGAAAAAAAAAGAAAGAAAAAAGGGTGTCTGTTTTAAACTTCTGGGCTGCTACGCAGAACTAACTCATTCTCTAGGATTCTTGTTTTGTTTTGTTTTTCTTTAATGCTATATTTTTGAGCTCATAATTTTGATCCAGCATACCTAGGTTAATGATTTTTTTCTTTTTGATCAGTTCTAATTTTTATTCAACTAGAGTTTTTGAACATCTGTTACATTGCAATGGAGATTCACCTATAAAGTTACAAGGCCTTTGATTTTGTGTTATGTGTTATGTTGTGCTGTCTAATGTCATGTTTTGTCTGTATCAAAACTGAGCGCTCCTAAAATTAAAATTTAAAAATGGATCCAAATACTTTTATTCACGTGATTTAAAAGGGTTCAATTTAAATTGAGTAAACTAATAAAAATGAAATGTCTTTAAAAATAACTTGCAAGTCTTTAGGTGGTCAAACTAATGAAATGTTAATGTTAAACAATGTCTAATATCAATTGTTTTTAGGATTTTTTTTTTTTCAACAGGAAAAAGACAGCAAATACTGTTCAGGACACTTGTCTGCTTTCTTGGTTTTTACAGAATAAGTGAATTAAAGTTAACATGTATGGGATTACTCAAATGTGTTTATTGGTGACATCTGATTAATTTGCAAAGTTAAAATGCTAATTATTAAATAACATCGAGTACTCTTAACTCCTCAAATTCCATGGGGTATCATACTTAAACATTATTGGTGTTTTCATAGGTTGGTAAATAAAAGGGTTTAAACTTGCTTTGTGTCATCACTAAACTAAAAACAAGGTTACTAAGAGTTATGTCCTAACAAGTGGAATTCTATATACAAAGAGTCCCAAAAGTTTCAACTGTGTTTCAATTAAGTACTATAAACAACAAAATATTTAATCTTATTAAAATAGAGCAATTTATCTAAATTCAGAAATTTCATAAGAGTTGTTTCAGAATGTGAACAAAAAGGGGTCAACAGATAGGAAAGAGAGAATAAAAGGTTCTAGGTTTGGAAATATATTTAATAAAAAGGAAAAGAAAATGTTTCTGGGTAAGAAAGTGCCTATGTGATGGAATACATGAGGGTCTAAGTAAGTGCTAAAAAAGTCTGTGTGTAAGTAAAGGGCAAGTTTCAACAAGTCTGTGTGTAACTAAGTTGGTTGTGTGTATGTGAAACAGCTAAAGCTATTTAAGGTTTTTCCTAAGGTGAAATACTAATGTTCTGATATAAGCCAAAGTTTAATCTATATGGTAAAATGACATGGTAAAATAACAAGGATTTCTTAGAAACACTAATTTACTCTTAACTGTGTCTATTAAGTTTTATTCTTTAAAACAATTAGTCTTAAAAATTGGGGTTTATACAATTATGGTTGAACAACTGTTAAGAGTATTGTACTATGTTACAGAGTCTAAATTTTTCTTTAAAAACTAAATTTAGTAAGATTAAAGTGTCAGGGTAATTGTGAAATGGTCACTCCTTGTATATTAAATGTATTCATATTTTCCAAGTATACAAGTTTTAAAGCAGGGTATTTATCAAGCTGCTATTCTCCAAACTTCTCTCTCAATGTTGGAATGCTTCTAGGTTCTCGCGGGCAGTCTTAATGCGTATTCCTACCTTCCTACCAGTCCCAGTCTCTGTTACAGATACAGAACTACCAGTGCGATTATCAAGAAACAAAAGAGATTTTGGCATCACAACAGCTGTGATCACTGCCATTGCAGCCTCTGCAGCAGCAGCCACAACCGTAGCAGCCGTGTTGACAACTACAATACAGACAACAACTACAGTTAATCATTTGGCAAAAAACACTGCCACTGCCTTACAGACTCAAGAGACCTTAAATCAACACTTAAGAACAGGCATCCTCCTAGTAAATCAAAGAGTGGACTTATTACAAGAACAAGTGGACTTGTTACAAGAACTTATGGGTCTAAAATGTGTTCTTTCTTTAAAAGCAGTTTGTGTTACCCCCATCACTTTTTATAATGATAGCCATGCAGCTATGTTGTCTAGAAATCTTTCTCACTATCTTATTTGTACTTGGTCATATGGGTTTAACAATTTAACCTCTCAACTAAGAGCTGAAATTATGAAAGTCAATACCACCAGGGTAAATGTGGCACCTGTATCTGAAATGGTCAAATGGTTCTCTACTGCTCTAGGTTTTGTAAAACAATGGGCAGGCTTTGGCTCCTTAGGACTAATACTTTAGGTGTTTTATATCTCATTCGCTTAATTTATCAATTACAAGCCACCCAACAAAGAGATCGAATCATCCTTCCTGGTCCTGACTGCCATTGAGGCTAGAGACCTCCCCCCTTATATGGCAAATATGCTAGACCGGTAGTCAACGACGGGTAATGAAGGAGGTGGCCATGTACCAACCTAAGACAGAAGTTGTAGCATGCTCTACAGTCTTTGATGACGGGTAAGGACATGTGCTGACCCCTCAACCTAAGACAGGCACGGTCTCAGGCCTTTTCTTTTAATAAAAGAAAGGGGGAGCTGTCGGGGTACCGCGAACCCCACCCTAGTCTGGCACTGAGCCGGGGCAGCCCAGTTTGCAACATCGAGGGCCCCACCCTAGTCTGGCACTGAGCCGGGCCCCTGGTTTGCAACAAACAGCTAACATTGCTTAAGGAAGTTGGCCCGGCACTAAGCCAGTGCCAGAATGGACTGCTCTGATTGGACAAGGTGACTCATGCTCGCTGCGTGCCCTCTTGTTGCCCTTATTGTATTACATTGTTATCATGCTCTCCCCACATGCTTTGTAACCTGATTGGCTCATGATTCATATATAATGGCCATGACTTCCTTGTAAGAGAGGAAGAGAGAAAGGAGAAAGAGGAAGAAGAGGAACAATAAAGAGCTCTGACGAACAACCAGTGTGTCGTGTCTCTCTCTGCGGGCAGAAGGGAACGCGACGGATGTGGAAACAATCCTGTATTTAAGGGACTTAAATTGAGTCTTAGGATATGGATATCTAAATAAGAATGGGAAAATTCTGTGATACAATAGGGCAGATAGTCACAGGAAGCTAAAAAATTTAAGTCTTTAAAATTAAAAAGTGTTTAAGTTATCTGAGTTCTTAGATAAGGAAGTCTTTGTCCTAAGAAAGAAGGTTTTTACCCAGATGAGCAAACTGGGTATGTTACTTTTAAAGAATTTCCTAAGAAATCATGAAGGATATATACTGTATATAAATCTGTAATATTGGTCAAAAATTTTCCGGAACAAGCAAAGAGTCACGCACACAGAAATGATCTCACTTTTCCATGGGTTAAAAAGAGATTTAGGGATATATTAAAGTTTGATCGCTATGGTTTCTTTCCTGTAAAAGGTTGAAAATTTTCAAGTTGGAAAATTTTACATATGGTTACCTTAAGTATTACAATAATGCTAACTCATGTGTCCAGCTGAAAATATTCAGTGAATTTTGTGTTAAGGTAATTTCTGATAAAATGCCATAAATCATTAAATTATTATCCTCTTTCAAAAAAAGTTCAAGGTATTTTGATATTAAACATTATCCTCTAAGTAAAATGACATTGTTTATTAATTATCAAGAGAAGCATTTACTACAAACAGTTATGAAAATATATTTGGGGTAATTCAGTTGAAATACTATCACTTTAACCTTTTATAAAACAAGTTTCCATTTTCATCAATATGTTAGTTCTTGAAGTACACAGATGGTTCTATAAACCATATGGTGACTAATTTTCATTACTGAATGCAGTTGACATGGAAACAATTAGTCAATATCAAATAAATAGATTATTACATATAAAATGTTTCCCCTTTGTGATTACAGCAAATAATTTGTATCTAAAGGAAATGTTTAACAATAATACAATGAACAATTACAATGTCTCTCTATGTACGAAAATTGTAATAAATATGCATACATAAAATTCTTGAAATATTAATCAACCTCTGGTATAGAAATAAATTTGTAAAATTAAGTTTCAAGATTTTGACATTATCTCCCATTTGTTTGATAGTGAAAAAAATGCTATCTTTGAATAGACAATTATATTGAAAAAAATTCAGGATGTATAAATACCATAGTGTTAAAATTTAAAGACAGAAGCTAAGCATGGTAAAAATTCATTTTCTAATCCTTTATTGTCATATAATGCATGCAAATTTTCTTAGTTGCAACTTTTTTTATTTGCTCTTATTATACAGGATAGTAGGATGAATTTTTACGTATTATACAATATGATGTATAACTTTTCATTCTTCTGGTTGTACATGATGTAGGATTACATTGGTCATGTAATCATACATAAACATATCAAAATCTCTGGGACACTCGGAAGGCAGTTCTAAGAGGAAAGTTCATTGCATTGAGCTCATTCATTAAAAAAGTAGAAAGGAGCAAAATAAATAACCTAACATTATATATCAAAGCACTAGGGAAAGAAGAACAAATTAATACCAAAAGCAGAAGACAGAAAATAGTTAAAATCAAAGCTGAAATACATGAAATTGAAACAAAAACAATTCCCAAAATTGACAAAACAAAAAGTTGGTTCTTTGAAAAAAAATCAATAAAATTAATAAACCATTAGCCATGCAAAGGAAGAGAAAGAGAAAACTCAAATTACTAAAATCAGAATGAAAAAGGAAATATCATGACAGACACAACTGAAATACAGATGGTAATCAGGAACTATTTTGAAAATTTATACTCCAATAAAATTGAAAACCTTGAAGCTTTTCATTATCAATTAATATTTAAGATAAGAATAATCTGAAAGAGTAGGTGCAAACCTTCATACCACAACTGAGATTGGATGTGCCTCTAATGTGTTCATATTTATTTATAACTATAGAAAAGCAGGTATGAAAAGTTATTATTATACAATGATATAGTAGTGAGAAGAAAATAAAATAGCTATAGCTCTTTGATGACTATGAAAATATAGCTTTCATTATATCTTGAATAATATGAGGTACAAAAAATTCACATTTGCATGAATTTTATGACTTCAGGGGAAAACATAATAACTACTTTGAAATTTATTCTTAAATATCTCTATTTAAATTTTGACATGTCTGAAAAACTGTCATAACGGTGATGGAATTACTTACACTGACAACAACAACAACAACAACAACTATATATATATATATGAGGTTATGAAGCAAGAGACTTTAGGCATGATTGCCTGATAATAACTATCACAAAAACCTCTGCCTGAACCTCAAGTTTTCATTAAAGCACTGCAACCCTACACAAAAGGTTCTGCTACAAGGATATCTACCCAACAACTATCTGCCTATCTCAGACTGATATCACTCTTGTTATTAATCATTGTGGACAAAGATTCTTGATTCAAAATAGCTTGAAGGATCTTCATATCTGCTTTAAAAAGCTCTCTCTTGCTGCTACCTCTTGAATTTGCCCGTAGTTTACTATGGGATGCTTTTCCCATTGCAGTGCTCTACTATTCAAACTACGTCTTGATTTTGCTTTGATTTTCACTTCTTCTTGTTTCTCTTGGTCCACACATCTAAGCAGCAAAAAATGAATACAGTGTGTTTCATGGGGCAAATAGAGCTGGAACTGCAATTATAAGATTTTTATGCTCGGTTCTGTAAGCTCTGTTCTTATATGAACAAGTATTTATTGATAATGATATTAGGTCAGTGAATAAAACAGTTAAAACATACAAGCTTTGTGATTTTATGAATCTTTCATCTCAGTAAATGTAGAGTGACCCAGGAAGAATAATATGAGTTAAAGTGATTGAGGAAAGGAGAGAGACCTCAGAAAAATGCCATGATGTTTAAACTAAGGTAGTCAATTAGGTTTAACTGGAAAGCCATTGGGTCATTTCAAGAAGAGGATTCAAATTATCGGTCCTTTGTTTTAACAGAGCATTCTGAACACTTTATCAGCAACAGACTAGAAAGGCAATAATGGAGGTGAGGACACAAGAAAGAAAGGTGTTCCAATAAGCTAGAAAAGAAATAAGGATTTTGAATGCCTAATTTTTCCAGAAAAAGAGTATAAAATAAAAACAAAAATGAAACAACAATAAAAATATGTATAAGGTATGGAATAAAATATGATAAATAGAATTAAAAACAAAGCCAAAAAAAAAAATGCCCTGGATAAACTCTAGCATTGGCCTGGTCCATAGTAGGCTCTGCAGTTTAAGCCATGTTTCAAAGTTGCTGTATGACCCTACCGGTAAGTATTAGATCTGAGCCAACTGGAAAACAGAAGTTCTAAACTGCTCAGTAACAAGGCCTTTTTGAGCCAACTAAGAAATATACAAAAAATCTGGAATTTGAATGTTAACCTTGTAAAAATAAATCTGGAAGAGATATCAGAGGTTGAAAATTTTCAATTTTATATGGTATTTTGAAGGTAGATAAATAGAATTTGTGACAGATTACATATCAACATAAGATAAATAAAAGTCAATAATTATTTTAGACACTGTTCTGGACAATTAAAATAGAATTGTAATACACTGAAATTTGCAAGATCATGTGAGTAACATTTACAAAGGCAGAGGGAATCAGAAGTTGAGGTTTTCATATTATAATTTTAATATGCTTATTAGGAGGCAGTGAATATACAAGTCAGAATTCAAAATCTTTGTGGAGATATACAGTAGCACTAGGGTTTCCCTCAAGAAAAAAAATCTCAATCTCAGTAAGAACTTTGAGCTTTGTGATATTCCAGCTTGCTCTAGTTTCATCCCATCCTGCCCCACATCCACAGTAGTCTTGAAAAGCAACCATTTCCAAGAACAGTAAAAAGAGCAGTCTACAGAATACTATCATAGGCTATAGTGCAAGAAACGATAAGCAGATAAAGTTGTATATTTAAATAGCAAAGAGGGCAGTGTGAGAGGAACCAAAGAACAGCAATATATTTGTCATATAGAAAATCATGGCAAAATGAGAAATACAAATTTTATCTGATCATAAATTAAATATAAATAAAATAATAAAACAAACCATTCATTCTTAGAAAAATAAATAACTATAAGTGAAGAAAATACTTCTTTCAAAAGATTTAAATAGCTCTTTTGGTTGAAAAATACAAATATATTTTGCCTACAAGAAAAACAATTTAAATACAAAAGATGATAAATTAAAAGTTTGAAAAAGAATCTACCATGCAAATAGTAATGAAATGAAAGTTAGAGAGGCTTTATTGATATCAAATGAAATAGATATCATGAAAAAATTGCTAGTAGAAACAAGGGTATTTTGTAATGGCAAAAGCGTCATTCCATCAAAAATATGTAATAAAGATATATCCTCCAAAACAAAGTTCTGCAATACATGAAACCAAAAATGACAGAGTACAAGGCTAAACATAAAGATTGCAATTCCCAATTTTTAATAATGAATAGATAAATGAGGAAAATAACCAGTTTTTAAAAAAAAACCTTGAAAATACTATACTATAACAAGAACAACAACAATAAAAAAAAAAAAACTGTAGGTCATTTCAACAGCAGAATACATTTTCTTCTCATTTGCACATGGACCTATATAGACCAAATGTTAGACTATAAAACAAGTTTTAGTATATTGAAACAAACTAAAATTACCAAGTGTATTCTATGATAGCAATGAAAAAACTATAAATAACACAAGAAAACTTAAGAAATGTTAAAAATATGTGGAAATTGAACAACATACTTCTAAATTGCCAATAGTCTAATAACCTCAAAATTAGTCACAAGAGAAATTAGAATATACTTTGAGATGCGTGGGAAAAAAAATACAGCATACCAAAATTTAGCAAAGGAGAATTATGAAGATGAGAATAAAAATGGTAAGAAGGAGTTCAGGAAAATAATGGTTCAAAGAAAAAGCTCAATGGTTGATTTTTTGAACAGACTGACAAGCTTGACCAAACTTGAGATAAGCTGACCAAGTAAAAAGGAAAGACAACTCACATTACTAAAATCAGAAGGAAAGAAGGAAACATTAATCCAAACCTTACAGAAATAAAAGACAGTATAAGATAAGATAATATCTAGGTGAAGTGGACAAATTTCTAGAATCACAAGCTATGAAAACAATCAAAAAATATATGAATACACTTATAACTAGTAAATGTAAATTAATAAATAATCATAACAATAATAAATTCTGATTTTTCAAAAATATAATTTTAACTAATATGACTTATACAAATTAATAAGTTTCACTTTGACATTTGCAAATGTATGCTGTACTTTGAATTTTTTTTTTTTTTTTTATAGTGAATTATGTTTGGGGGACATTAACAAAGAAGATTTGTTGTTACATAATTTCTTTTAAGAGTTTTTCAAATAAAAGGAAAGGGCAGATCATGAGCCATTTTATCCAACCTCAGGAGTTAACACCTCAATAACTCCTTGGAACCCAAAACCTCTGGGAAAAAATAGTCTAAAAAACTTAAAAGTAATAAAGATAGCATTCTAAAGAAACATCTTAAATAAACAATAATAATAGTCTGTGTTGGTTGGGTTTTTGTCTCTGTGACCAAAATACCGTATCAGAACAATTTAGAGGAGGAAAAGTTGATTTGGATTCACCATTTCAGAGGGTCACACCGTGGTTAGTGAATTCCATTGCTCTGGGTCAGAGATGTGGCAGAACATCATGGTGTAAGGCATAGTAGAGGAAAACTGCTCATCTCATGGCAGTTGGGAAGCAGAGAGAGAGAGAGAGAGAGAGAGAGAGAGAGAGAGAGAGAGCTCACAAGAAGACAGGGGCAAGATACATAATCCCTAAGGCATATCCCTAGAGAACTACTTCCTCTGGCCATGCCCCACCTATCTACAGCTATTACCCAGTAACCCATTCAAATTATTAATCCTCTAAATGGATTAATCCACTAATTAGGTTACAACTTTTATAATCTAATCATTTCACATCCTATATTATATATAGCTTTTGGGGGATACTTCATATCCAAACCATAATATAGTCTTTCATCGACCATAGTCAGGGTCTTTGCTAACAACTTTGGGGCCTTTGTGCCCTTGAGAATATCAAGCCCTTTCTTCCAGAGTTTGGTGAGCTGGGCCTGGACTAGAGACCCCTCCCAGAAACTTGAAATGACAGCTTCGTACAGAACACAGCCCAGCCTGCACAACATCACATGGAGTTTTAGACTAGTCCAGGCTTGCTGGAAATTTCCTAAGACAGGAATATCTTAATGTATTTTAATTTATGAAGACAAAATGTTTTGGGTTTTCTACTCCTTCCTCCCTACAAACGTTCTAAACTTTTCTTCTTGTATGACAATGAGATGTTGACTCCCACCTCCCATTTTTTAATCTCTCCTGCCACACTTCCTACCCTATCACCAGCACCATAATTCCTCCTACAAAAGTCTATGTTCTCCCTCTTCAGATGTTGCAATTGGGTAATCCTGATTCTTTTCTGAATTTTCTTTTTATCTTTACAAAACTTAATTGCGAAAGTATCTCTAGAATCTGTTACTTTTTTCTTAAAATTCTCCCCCCATTATTCCCCAAAATATGACCACCAATTCAATTTTTGTACACCAGAACTAAAGTTCTTAAGTTTGCTCTAAATGAGATGTAGAAATAAATACACATACATCATCTAATTTCAACTAAACAGAACTTGCAGTAGTAAAGATATTTCTGTATTTTTAATTATTGATATAAAATGTCAAATATTTTGCTATCAAATTTTGGTAACAAATGGATTCATTGCCTCATTTGCACCTAAACTGCTGCCAAGATTCCCGATGAACCCCTGGGGTATTCTAAATATTCCACATCTAATATATCAAAGTGACAGACTATGATGAGTGTATACTTGTGGGGTTTTTTTTATTGGTTTGTTTCAGTTTCCCCACTTCACTTAATTTGTTTCACTAGCATTCACCATAGGTAGCCACTGTGCCCCAGGCAGACACCCTGATTTAGAGGGTTCAGAATGTATTAGGGTAGACAACAATTTAGCAAATTCAAAATAATAAATCAAAGGAAGCCAAGCAAAACTTCAGGGCTCTGGCTCTACTCTAGGGAGTTGGGGAGGTTTCTCTGAGGAGATGACATTCAAATGGAAGGGAAGAATTTAGTACAACAGAGATCAGTGAGAAGAGGATTTCTAGCAAAGGGTCTGGTGTGGACAAAATCTTTTTTTTTTTTTTTTTTTTTTTTTTACATTTACATAGGGTAATGATGTTTATTTTATTTTTCCCCTCCCCCCACCCCTCCCACCCCTCTTTTCCCTCTACACAGTCCTTCTTTCCTTCATTCTTGCCGCTGTCCTTAGCCTAACTCTAAACCTAACCCTAAACCTAATGCTAGCCCCTCCCACCCCCCATTATATGTCCTCAACCGCTTATCAGCGAGATCATTCGTCCTTTAGTTTTTTGAGATTGGCTTATCTCACTTAGCATGATATTCTCCAATTTCGACCATTTGCCTACAAATGCCATAATTTTATCATTCTTCCTTGCGGAGCAATATTCCATTGTATAAATATACCACAGTTTCTTTATCCATTCATCAACTGAAGGGCATCTAGGTTGGTTCCACAATCTGGCTATGGTGAATTGAGCAGCAATGAACATTGATATGGCTGTATCTCTGTAGTATGCTGATTTTAAGTCCTTTGGGTATAGGCCAAGGAGTGGGATAGCTGGGTCAAATGGTGTTTCCATTCCAAGCTTTCTGAGGAATCTCCACACTGCTTTCCAGAGTGGCTGCACTAATTTGCAACCCCACCAGCAATGTATGAGTGTTCCTTTTTCACCACATCCTCGCCAACACCTATTGTTGCTTGTATTCTTGATAATCGCCATTCTAATTGGGGTGAAATGAAATCTTAGGGTAGTTTTGATTTGCATTTCCCTTATTACTAGGGATGTTGAACATTTTTTCATATATCTGTTGATTACTTGTACATCTTCTTCTGTGTCTGTTCATTTCCTTAGCCCATTTGTTGATTGGATTATTTGTATTCTTCGTGTAGAGTTTTTTGAGTTCTTTATAGATTCTGGAAATTAGCGCTCTATCTGAGGTATGGTTGGCAAAAATATTCTCCCACTCTGTAGGCTCTCTCTTCACATTTCTGATAGTTTCCTTTGCTGAGAGAAAGCTTTTAGTTTGAATCTATCCCAGTTGTTGATTCTTGCTTTTATTTCTTGTGCTATGGGTGTCCTGTTAAGGAAATCTGATCCTGAGCCAACAAGTTGAAGATTTGGACCTACTTTTTCTTCTATAAGATGCAGGGTCTCTGGTCTGATTCCAAGGTCCTTCATCCATTTTGAGTTGAGTTTTGTGTAGGGTGAGAGATAGGGGTTTAATTTCATTCTATTGCATATGGTTTTCCAGTTTTCCCAGCACCATTTGTTGAAGAGGCTATCTTTTCTCCATTGCATATTTTTGGCCCCTTTGTCTAGTATGAGAAAATTGTATTTATTTGGGTTTGTGTCCATGTCCTCTATTCTGTACCATTGATCTACCTGTCTATTTTGGTACCAATACCATGCCGTTTTGTTACTATTGCTTTGTAGTAGAGTTGAAGATCTGGTATTGCAATACCCCCTGCTTCGCTCTTGCTACTGAGGATTGCTTTAGCTATTCTAGGTTTTTTATTCTTCCAGATGAATTTCATAATTGCTTGCTCTATTTCTGCAAGGTACATCATTGGGATTTTAATTGGAATTGCATTGAATCTGAATAGCACTTTAGGTAGTATAGCCATTTTGACGATATTAATTCTGCCTATCCAGGAACATGGGAGATCTTTCCATCTTCTAAGGTTTTCTTGAATTTCTTTCTTTAGTGTTCTGTAGTTCTCATTGTAGAGGTCTTTCACCTCTTTTGTGAGATTGATTCCCAAGTATTTTATTTTTTTCGATGCTATTGTGAATGGGGTAGTTTTCCTAATTTCTCTTTCTGAAGATTCATCACTTATGTATAAAAATGCATTGGATTTATGAGCATTGATCTTGTAACCTGCTACTTTACTGAATTCACTTATGAGTTCTAAAAGTTTTCTGGTGGAATTTCCAGGTTCCTCTAAATATATAATCATGTCATCAGCGAACAGGGATAGTTTGAGTTCTTCTTTTCCTATTCGTATCCCTTTAATTTCTTTGGTTTGTCTGATTGCTCTGGCTAGAGTCTCAAGGACGATGTTGAATAGAAGCGGTGAAAGAGGGCATCCCTGCCTTGTTCCAGTTTTTAGGGGGAACGCTTTCAGTTTTTCACCATTTAGAATGATATTAGCCATGGGCTTAGCGTAGATGGCCTTTATAATGTTTAGGAATGTTCCCACTACCCCAATTTTTTCTAGTGTTTTGAGCATGAAGGGATGCTGTATTTTATCAAATGCTTTTTCTGCATCTATTGAAATAATCATGTGATTCTTAACTTTAAGTCTGTTGATATGGTGAATGACATTTATTGATTTCCGAATGTTGAACCAACCTTGCATCCCTGGGATAAAACCCACTTGATCGTGGTGCACTATCTTTTAATATATATTTGTATGCGATTTGCTAAAATTTTGTTGAGAATTTTTGCATTGATATTCATTAAGGATATTGGTCTGAAATTTTCTTTCCTCGATGTGTCTCTGTCTGCTTTAGGTATCAGGGTGATATTGGCTTCATAGAACGAGTTTGGTAGGGTTCCCTCCTCTTCTATTTCATGGAATAGTTTGAGAAGTATTGGAATGAGCTCTTCTTTAAAGGTTTTGTAGAACTCGGCTGAGAACCCATCTGGTCCTGGACTTTTCTTTGTTGGTAGGCATTTGATGACCTCTTCTATTTCATTGCTTGAAATTGGTTTATTTAAGTTGTGTATGTCCTCCTCGTTCAGTTTAGGTAGTTCATATGTCTCTAGAAATTTGTTGATGTCTTCGAGGTTTTCTGTTTTGTTGGAGTATAGATTTTCTAAATAGCTTCTAATTATGTTTTGTATTTCACTCGTGTCTGTTGTGATGTTTCCTTGTTCATTCCGAATTTTAGTAATTTGAGTTTTCTCCCTCTTTCTCTTTGTTAGTGTGGCTAAGGGTTTATCAATTTTATTTATTTTTTCAAAGAACCAACTATTTATTTTGTTGATTTTTCCGATTGTTTCTTTTGTTTCGATTTCGTTGATTTCGGCTCTGATTTTAACTATTTCCTGTCTTCTACTACTTTTGGTATTGGTATGCTCTTCTTTTTCTAGTGCTTTGAGCTGTAGTGTTAAGTCGTTTATTTGTTGATTTCTACTTCTTTTTTTGAATGCACCCCATGAAATAAATCTTCCTCTAAGTACTGCTTTCATAGTGTCCCAGAGATTTTGATATGATGTGTCTTTGTTCTCGTTTACTTCTAAGAATTTTTTTATTTCCCTCCTGATGTCTTCTGTTATCCATTCATCATATAATAGTGTATTATTTAGTCTCCAGGTATTGGAGAAGTTTCTGTTTTTTATTCTGTCATTTATTTCTAATTTCAATCCATTATGATCTGATAGAGTACAAGGTAGTATCTCTATCTTCTTGTATTTGCTAACAGTAGCTTTGTGGCATAAAATATGGTCTATTTTAGAGAAGGATCCATGTGCTGCTGAGAAGAAAGTGTATTCGTTCTTTGTTGGATGGGATATTCTTTATATGTCCGTTAAGTCTAAATTGCTGATTGTGTTGTTGAGATCTATAGTTTCTTTATTCAATTTTTGTTTGGACGATCTATCCAGTGGTGAGAGAGGTGTGTTAAAATCGCCTAGTATTATTGTGTTGTGGTCTATTTGAATTCTGGAATTGAGAAGGATTTGTTTGACGTACGTGGATGAGCCAATGTTCGGGGCATAGATATTTATGATTGTTAAGTCTTGCTGATTTATGTTTCCCTTAAGCAGCATGTAATGTCCTTCTTTATCCCTTCTGACTAGTTTTGGTTTGAAGTCCACATTATCTGAGATGAGGATGGATACTCCAGCTTTTTTGCTGTGTCCGTGTGCATGGTATGTTTTTCCCCATCCTTTCACCTTTAGTCTATGGGTGTCTCTTTCTATGAGGTGAGTCTCTTGCAGGCAGCATATTGGTGGATTTTTCTTTTTAATCCAATCTGCCAGTCTATGTCTTTTGATTGATGAGTTCAGGCCATTAACATTCAGGGTTATTATTGTGATATGATTTGTATTCCCAGTCAATTGACTCATATTTGTTTTTGACATGATTTGGTTTCTCCTTTATTTGGCTATTCCTTTAGGCTAGTGCCTCCTGTTGCTGATTTGCATCGTTGTTTTTCATCTCTTCCTCATGGAATATTTTGCTGAGAATGTTCTGTAATGCTGGCTTTCTTTTTGTAAATTCCTTTAGCTTTTGTTTATCATGGAAGGATCTTATTTCATCGTCAAATTTGAAGGTAAGTTTTGCTGGGTATAAGATTCTTGGTTGGCATCCGTTTTCTTTCAGGGCTTGGTATATGTTGTTCCAGGCCCTTCTAGCTTTTAGGGTCTGGATTGAAAAATCTGCTGATATTCTTATTGGCTTCCCTCTGAATGTCATTTGATTCTTTTCTCTCGCGGCCTTTAAAATTCTGTCTTTATTTTGTATGTTAGGTATTTTCATTATAATGTGCCTTGGTGTGGGTCTGTTGTAATTTTGTATGTTTGGAGTTCTATAAGCCTCTTGTACTTGGTTTTCCATTTCATTCTTCAGATGTGGGAAATTTTCTGTTATTATTTCATTGAATAGATTGTTCATTCCTTTGGTTTGTTTCTCTAAGCCTTCCTCAATCCCAATAATTCTCAAATTTGGCCTTTTCATGATATCCCATAATTCCTGTAGGTTCTGTTCATGATTTCTTACCATCTTTTCTGTTTGGCCAACTTTGCTTTCAAGATTAAATAATTTTTCTTCAATGTCTGAGGTTCTGTCTTCCAGGTGTTCTATCCTATTAGTTATGCTTTCTATGGAGTTTTTAACTTGGTTTATTGTTTCCTTCATTTCAAGTATTTCAGTTTGTTTTTTTTTCAGTATCTCTAACTCTTTATTGAAATGATCTCTTGCTTCCCGTATTTGGTCTTTTAACTGTTGATTGGTGCGATCATTTAATGCCTGCATTTG
Source organism: Sciurus carolinensis (assembly GCF_902686445.1). Taxonomy (NCBI): domain Eukaryota; kingdom Metazoa; phylum Chordata; class Mammalia; order Rodentia; family Sciuridae; genus Sciurus; species Sciurus carolinensis. Next base: position 56,359,127 of record NC_062217.1, on the reverse strand, counting down.
CTCTTTCATCTCCTCCTTCAATGCCTGCATTTGCTCTTTCATCTCATTAGCTTCCCTGATCGTTTTAATTACATACATTCTGAACTCCCTTTCTGACATTTCTTCTGCTGTGCTGTCATTGGGTTTTATTGATATAGTATCTAGGTTTGTTTGGGACATTTTCTTCCCTTGTTTTCTCATATTGGTCAGTTGTCAGTGGGACCCTGAGATATTGCAGTTTTCCGCTACTGGCTTATAGTGTTCCGGTAGATTTCCAGTGTATCACCTCCCAGCCTTCAGTAGCCTGATGTCTTGGAGGAATCTGATAAAGCAGCTCATCCGAAGAAAACTGCCCCTAGCCCCCTACTGGTTCCACGGTTTGGAACTGGCTCTGTGTGGAAATGCTCTCACTGTGGGCCTGCACCGTGCAGCTGGCCGTGTGGGAGGAGCCCACTGCCAGAGTGTGGAAGGCTACCTTGGGAAGACTCTAGCTGCCCTGCCTGGCTCCGATAAGCCACCTCTATCTGGGCCTGCCACCTGGACCGAGCTTTACCCAGTGGGCAGACTCACCCGTGGCTCTATTTCAGTCCGAGTCTCTCAATGCCTCCCCTTCTTAACTCCAGGGTTCTGGAGCGACTGGGGGTGCAGTCTCCCTCTAGGCCGCCATCTTGGATCTTGTACTTTGAATTTGTCCAGTCTCCCTCTGATCCTCTCTTATATACCTCTCTCTCCCCCTACACACCAGTTCTATTTTCTAATAGTCCCTTCTCTATTTTCAGATCATCTTTTTTCTTTTTTTCTTTTTTCTTTTTAGTTTTCACATATGAAAATAACATATGACACTTATCTCTCTTGCATCTGACTTTTTAAACTTAATATGATGACTTTCAAATGATGCTCCATACATGTACATATATGTGCATATGTATATGTACATATACTATATTTTATTCATCCATTCATTTTTTAATGGGCATGTTAGCTGATACCATATCTTGGCTATTGTGAATAGTGTCACTATATATATAAGTATACACTTACCTAAATACCTTTTTTGTATTCTGACTTTATTTCAGATAAATACCCAGGAATGATATAGCTGGATCATATTTTTTTAGCTTTTTGAGGAACCTCCATACTGATATTTTCCCATTAGCAGTATATAAGGGTGCCTTTTTCTCAATCTTTTTATTAATTTTTTTTATAACAGCCATTGTGACTGGGTTAAAATGGAATCTCAATATAGTTTTTTTGTTTATTTGCTTTTGCACTGCAGATGATTATTCCCAATCCTTGCTCATGCTTGGCAAGCACTTTACTAATGAGCAACATCTCCAGACCATCAGTGTGGTTTTTATTTGCATTTCCCTGATAGACAAAGGTGTTGAATGTTTTTATCTACATTTATTGGGTGTTTGAACTTTCTCTTTTGAAAACTGTTCAGATTCTTTTCCCTTCTTTAAATGTATTACTTGTCCTTTTGATGCTATGATTTTGTTTTATTTCTTCATATATTCTAGATATCAGTCCTCTTGCAGATGAAAAGCTGGCAGACTTTCTCCCACTCTGTTGGTGGTCTCTTCACACTGTTAATTGTTTCCTTTGCTGTGCAAAGCTTTTTATTTGATGTGATCCCATTGTCAATTCTTCCTTTTCTTTCCTGGACTACTGCAATCCTATTTAGGAAATTTTGCTTGTGCCAATATCTTGATAATTCTTCCAAAATTTGAAAATGTGGAAACACTTCCAAATTCAATCTATGAGTCTAGTATTACTCTTATATAAAACTAGACAATGTCATAACAGGAAGCCTATATACCAAAGTCTCTTATAACTAGAGATTCAATAATCCTCAAAAACATTATCTACATGAGTTCAGTGAAAGAAACAAAATGAGTAAGCAATCTACCAAAGTATGATTTATTCCAGTTTTACCATGTCGATTTAATATAAGAAAGCAAATATATGTAATATATTATTATATGTTAATGTAAAAATAACAAAAACATAATAATCTCAATGCATACACTCAAATGCAAGAAAATGTATTTAGTAAATTTCAATACTTTTTCATGATTAATCTGTCCACAAATCAGAAATCGAAGCATACTTCTATACCAAATGACCAATAATCACATAAAATTACATTTAACATCATTGCCAGTAGGAAAATGCAAATACAAATGGTTTTAGCCAGCTTTTATGCTGCTGTGACCAAAAGACCTGACAAGAATTATTTTAGGAGGAAGTGTTTATTTGGTCTGGAAATGTTTGCCCACTGTTTCAGAGATCTCGATTCAGAGAAAGCTGGCCCCATTCTTTGAGGCTCAACAGGTGGGATATGTCATGGTGGATGAGCGAGGCAGAGGAAAGCAACTTGAGACATGGCCACCAAGAAGCAGAGAGAGCTCTGCTCAACAAGGAAAAAGTAAATACTCTAAGTCATGTTCCCAGTGACCCACCTGCTTCAGCCACAACATATACACCTACAGTTACCATCCAACTAATCACAGTCAGTGGATTAACACACTGATTAGGTTAAGGCTCTTGTAACCTAATCATTTCACCTCTTAATCCTTTTGCATTAACTCACACATGAGTTCTTGGGGGCACTTCATATCTGAACCATAACACAATTAGCAATTACTTCCCATTCACTATGATGGTTATAATTAAAATGGTGTATAATAGTAAATGTTGTCAAAGTTGAAGACAAATTAAAACCTTCAATGTTATTGGTGGGACTGTAAAATAACACCCATTCTTCAACAAACAAGTTTGATAATTCCTCAAATATTATGCCTAGATCTACTATACGGTGAAGGAATTCATACAGATTCTTGCACTACACACATATTACAGAAAAATCAAAATGTGTCTACTTAAAAATTATATACCAATGTGCACGAAAGTATTATTTATAATGCTCCAAATTTGGAAGTTAAAATGCCTACTGAACAAAATATGGTATAGACATAAAATAGACTAATATTTAGCCACAAAAATTAATGAAGTAGCTATACATGCTATAATATAAGTGAATCTGGATTAAAGCAAGCTATGTGAAAGGAGCCATCATACTGTATGATCCCCTTTTCACAATTGGAAAATATCATACAATAGTATTATTTAAAGTTGTACAGTCACAGATATTAGCCTTTTTTAAATTTTCATTCTCACTTTTAAAAAATGCTATTAAATAATAAATGAATAATTACAGTATTGAGGCTATTATCTGTTGTCCTCTCCTGGTTTGTTTTCCTACACCAACTCTAAGATGACTTTACCCATCATTACATATGAAAACAAGCAATATCAAAAGCATATATAAATAATTTAAAAGTTTATATGAAACTATAATTGAAAAAGTTTGTCTTTAAAGTTACCCTCGCATATGTCCAAAAAATATACTTAGTAGACAAAATTTAATTAATCTAAGAAATTACATAAAACCTATTGTACTAGTGTATTAAAGAAAGTATCTGAAAAGGTAGATGTTTTTTCCTTTAACAACTGTTCTTAATAGCATTCCTTATATTGTAATTTTATGGATAGGGAACATGAAATTATTGACCTGAATGAACAGAATTTGGAGTGAATAAGTTGTTTATTAGCATGGCTTTTCAGATCTCCAGCTCTCATTCATCTTGCATGACTGAAACATTTTTCCTATTAATAGCATTTTCTGTAATAGCCAAGATATAGGAACAACCTAAATGTCTGTCAATAGATGGATAGACTAAAATGTGATGTGTACATACAACAAAATATTATTCCACCTTAAAAAGAAGGAAATCTTGCCATATATGACAACATAAATCAATTTGGAGACATTATGCTTTGTGAAATAATATAGTCACAGGACAGATATTATGTGTTAGCTCTATTATAGCTGAAGAAGATAATTTTTAGTCCCTATCAGCAACCAGAGTTTGTGTGCAAAATTGACTTTGTAAATCCAAAACTAATGTGAAATTTTCAAAAGGAATCGGTTATAGTGAACACCAAAAAAAAAAAAAAAGAAATAATCATAATGTTACAATAATAGTTAAGAAAAAGACATTTTCTGACATTTCATTTATTTCTGTTTTTGTGTGGCAATATTAATTTTCAAGTAGTCTTAATACTTTCTAATAATTATAAGATTACATTTTCTCACTTTATGCACATTTTGAAACTTACTAGTAAAAATGATTGTTTTTGTGAATTGAAACTTTGCAGTGCTGGCAAGTAAAATAGGGGTCTTAAAACCAAGTTATGAAAATTATTAATGATAAGAATTATCAAAATAAATAAAATAATAAATTTCAAATGAGGTTTTTATACTGAATCATTTACATTGATGCCTGCAACCATACATAGTTCATTCCTTTTTTATCTACTAAAAATTTAAAACAATATTAAATTTAAGATATTGTAAACTATGATATTTTACTTGATCTTTTATTATATAATATCTGGATTCAAAGTTCAAGACTTATATAAGCACTATAATGTTATTTTTAAAAAAGGCTTAAAATTGTCAGTTTAGTGATGACATTATGATATTTCTAATTTAACAGGAGAAAAATTTATATATATATATATATATATATATATATATATATATATATGGAAACAGGTATGCCTACATAATTTGGGAGACCAAGTGCAAAATTAAAACGTGGAGCCCTATTACAAAACAAAAGCAAACACAAAGAAATATATAATTTTTAAATTTTTTCTGTGGTTTATTTTCTGAACTGTCATGTTGTTTTAGTTTGCTATTTAATGGTTAACTTCATAAGGTATGGAAACATTGATGGGGTGAGTACAGACCCTCATACTTGTCCAGAACCTAACCCTTGACTTGGTGCATAGGATGGGCATGCATAAATGTATGATTGCATGCATGGTATGCATGAATGCCTCAATATATGAATATAGCATCACCATCGATCTACAAGACAGGAGGCAAATATACTAATATAGGTACTTGATTGATGAATACCTAGATAGATTAGATAGATCCTAAAATTAACATTACTGTGAAGCATCTTTCTTCTTTACCTCCATAATTCTTTATCTGAAATAATATCCAGAATGTTTCAAAGGAACTAGATGTTTGAGTTAAATGACTTTGGTCATTCTTCTCTACTAATACTTGCTTACAATTTGTTATGTGTCAAGAGAAAAGTAGTCCCCGGGCAGTAAATAACCCCCAAAGTAAAACACTTAACCCATTTTTGAATCATTAGGAAAAACTTTGTTTGAAAAATTGTTTTTGAGTCAAATTCTAAGAACAATTATCCCTTGGGAGTATATGGAAGGAAGAGCAGAAGGGGGCACACAGAGATTGGAAATTACAAAGCATGTGCAGAAAAATGGAAAAATAATTAGGGTTTGCAACAAAAAATGGGGAACAGAACGCTAAAAAATGAGTTAAAGTTATTTCTGGCCCTGATGCTATGTTAATAAATCCAACTTTACCCTATAACTGAGTGGCTCCATTGGAGGGTAATTTTAGCCCCCCCCCAGGAGAGTTTTGGTAATATATACACACTATTCGTTTGTCACAACCTGAGGTGGGGGATGGTAATGGCATTTAATTGAGAGACACTAAAGATGACACCAAATCGTCTTAGTATGCATGGGGCAGTCCTCAGAAAATGTTATCTGATATATTAATAGTGTAAAGGTGGATAAACACTGTTGTGGTTGGATGGGTTTTCATTTAAGAATTCTAAAAGATGGAGTGAACTAATCAATTATGCTTTACAGATCATCTATGACAGTAGCTATATGACTACAAGTGATAACATTTATGAATAATCAATACAATATTTCTTAGATTACACTAAATTTTATATATAAAATAACAAATGTTTATTCCTTGCTTGACTTTGGGGGAAAACTGCAGTATTTCCATTGGTAAATTAGGTACTATGTAATAATGCTTCTTGAGAAATGGGAACTACAGTTTATGGCTCCACAAGTGGTTAAGGATTAATTTTTATCCACTCTCATACCATCTGCTTAGCTATTTAATTGCACTGCTCCACAGAATATTACATTTTAATTATAAAAGGTTAAGAGAACATTAATTTGGTATTGGCTGAACAAAAAGATCTCAGATTTCTGGTGTTTTTTCAGTTTAACCTCATCTATTTTCTGTATTTACCTCTCACTGCAGACAATATTTGAGAGATGAATTGTTAAACTACAACAAATATTTTCCACATATGGCAAGGCATAGCAGTATATTTATAACTACTAAACTAGTACTTCATGGAAATTTAATTGAATAAGTATTCAGTTTTCAGTAACATTTTATCAGGAAGTTTATAATGCTTGTGGATATGAAGAAGCTGAACCTACTGGTAGAATCTAACACTACTAGGTGGGTATGCAATTGATTAACACAGAAACATTTTGGTCATGTGGTTGGAATTATTTTAATAAATTGGTGTGGTATTTATTTTGTTTAATATTTTGAGATATAAATGACGATATTTGCATTAAATTTTGGAATGGTAAACATACCCTAAATGACAAATGAAAGATATATATGTTCTGGAATGATGAACTCTTTTAAAATAGATTTAATATGGATAAATATTTAATCTTATACTCCATTGAAAAAGATGAACCATTATTTCAAGCTGAGAATAAAATGAACAAGTGAAAATATAAAAATGATATACTAGTGTTAACTAACAACCAGTCAATACAAATGAATAACATAATATGCTTCTAGGAAATCTAGTACAAAATGAGTCCTTATTAAATAAAAATATTGCATCTAAAAAGATTCAGAGTACTTTCTTTTGTTCTGAATTTTGTCAGAATTTATCCAGGAGTTTAAAAAGCTAAGCAAAATGCAACATTTATTCTTACAAAGAAATGTAAACTCAGGTCATTGTAGTTTCTTATTTACGCATTTTTCCTGTAAATAACTGATCAAACTTTGCCTTATAATGGTAGTAACAATGAAAACAATAATAAAGCATCTGGGTATGGGCATCACCTTTGTTTCTCTACATAGAAGGAAAAAAGGAAGTATCACACAAAGAATTTATTAAGTTAATATGTAAAAAGGAGTTTCTTATTAATCAAAAAGCAGCTCCTGGGTAGCAAGGTAGCCTTATTCTTATTTATGTGGGTCCTACAGAGGATCACAAACCAATCATTCTTGTGTATAATTAGTAATAATTCTTCCTTTTGCAGACAAAGGAAGAAATTCAAAGAGCTAACTCTTAGAGTATGGAGGTACTATTTGAATCTTCAGGGCTTATTTCATCTTAAATATCCCAGAAATAATTTTATTCGTGAGATATGCTTATATGTTTTGTATGAAACATGAACTAATAAAATAAGCATGCTGACCATACATGATTATGAGATGCACGTAATGGATACTCTGCTGAGAGAATTTGTGTCCATTATTGCCTATGGAGGATGCTTCTTTCTTCCCCACTATAATTACCTGCTCTTAGGAAGGACTTCTCGACCAAATAAAATTACTCGAAATATGAGACAAGTGTGTGGGTAGGAGCACAAATTCAGGTTCAGAACTGTGATTCCACAAATTAACAGAATTTTATCCAAAAAACAAAGACTGATTTTGTCAAGAAAAGTATTAATCTGAGAGAAGTAATAAAAGCCTCCTAGGATATGCACTCTATATGTAGATTCCCTTGTGGACAGATGCAGTTGGGAAGAACTCTTGTGTTAACAATCTCTCTCCAATTTATGGAGACAGAAAGGAGTCCCATTTATTTAGATCTTATTGTTTTTTCCACTAGTATTTTAAAATTTTATGTGTATAAGTTCTGTACATTTTGTCTTAATTTATAGCTCAGTATTTCATTTTCCTGGAATTTTTTTTTTTTAATAATTGTTATGGCATTCTATTTTTTTTTATTATTATAAAATTGTAAACAAATGGGATACATGTTGTTTCTCTGTCTGTACATGGCGTAAAGGCATACCATTTGTGTAATCATAAATCTACATAGGGTAATGTTGTTTGATTCATTCTGCCATTTTTTCCCTTCCCCCCCTCCCCTCCCACCCTTCCCCTCCATCTATACAGTCCTTCCTTCCTCCATTCCTGCCCCCCTCCCTAAACCCAACTCCAACCCCAACACTAACCCTACCCACCCCCCATTATGTGTCATCATCCACTTATTAGCGATATCATTCTTCCTTTGGTTTTTTGAGATTGGCTTATCTCACTTAGCATGATATTCTCCAGTTTCATCCATTTGCCTGCAAATGCCATAATTTTATCGTTCTTTATGGCTGAGTAATATTCCATTCTATATATATACCACATTTTCTTTATCCATTCATCAATTGAAGGACATCTAGGTTGGTTCCACAATCTGGCTATTGTGAACTGGGCAGCTATGAACATTGATGTGGCTGTATCTCTGTAATATGCTGATTTTAAGTCCTTTGGGTATAGGCCAAGGAGTGGGATAGCTGGGTCAAATGGTGTTTCCATTCCAAGTTTTCTAAGGAATCTCCACACTGCTTTCCAGAGTGGCTGCACTAATTTGCAGCCCCACCAGCAATGTAAGAGTGTACCTTTCTCCCCACATCCTCGCCAACACCTGTTGTTGCTTGTATTCTTGATAATTGCCATTCTAATTGGGGTGAGATGGAATCTTAGGGTGGTTTTGATTTGCATTTCTCTTATTACTAGAGATGTTGAACATTTTTCCATATGTTTGTTGATTGCTTGTATATCTTCTTCTGTGAAGTGTCTATTCATTTCCTTAGCCCATTTGTCAGTTGGATTATTTACATTCTTGGTGTAGAGTTTTTTGAGTTCTTTATAGATTCTGGAGATTAGCGCTCTATCTGAAGTATGATTGGCAAAGATTTTCTCCCACTCTGTAGGCTCTTTCTTTGCATTGCTGATAGTTTCCTTTGCTGAGAGAAAGCTTTTTAGTTTGAATCTATCCCAGTTATTAATTCTTGCTTTTATTTCTTGTGCTATGGGAGTCCTGTTGAGGAAGTCTGGTCCTAAGCCGACATGTTGAAGCTCTGGACCTACTTTTTCTTCTATAAGATGCAAGGTCTCTGGTCTGATTCCGAGATCCTTAATCCATTTTGAGTTTAGTTTCGTGCATGGTGAGAGATATGGGTTTAGTTTCATTCTGTTGCATATGGATTTCCAATTCTCCCAGCACCATTTGTTGAAGAGGCTATCTTTTCTCCATTGCATATTTTTGGCCCCTTTGTCTAGTATGAGAAAATTGTATTTATTTGGGTTTGTGTCCGTGTCCTCTATTCTGTACCATTGATCCACCTTTCTATTTTGGTACCAATACCATGCCGTTTCTGTTACTATTGCTTTGTAGTAGAGTTGAAGATCTGGTATTGCGATACCCCTGCTTCACTCTTTCTGCCAAGGATTGCATTAGCTATTCTGGGTTTTTTATTCTTCCAGAGGAATTTCATAATTGCTTGCTCTATTTCTGTAAGGTACATCATTGGGATTTTAATTGGAATTGCATTGAATCTGTATAGCACTTTTGGTAGTATGGCCATTTTGACAATATTAATTCTTCCTATCCAAGAACATGGGAGATCTTTCCATCTTCTAAGGTTTTCTTGAATTTCTTTCTTTAGTGTTCTGTAGTTCTCATTGTAGAGGTCTTTCACCTCTTTTGTGAGATTGATTCCCAAATACTTTATTTTTTTCGAAGCTATTGTGAATGGGGTAGTTTTCCTAATTTCTCTTTCTGAAGATTCATCGCTTATATATAAAATGCCTTAGATTTATGTGCATTGATCTTATATCCCGCTACTTTACTGAATTCACTTATGAGATCTAAAAGTTTTCTGGTGGAATTTCCTGGTTCCTCTAAGTATACCATCATATCATCAGCAAATAGGGATAGTTTGAGTTCTTCTTTTCCTATTCGTATCCCTTTAATTTCTTTGGTCTGTCTAATTGCTCTGGCTAGAGTTTCAAGGACGATATTGAATAGAAGTGGTGAAAGAGGGCATCCCTGCCTTGTTCCAGTTTTTAGAGGGAATGCTTTCAGTTTTTCACCATTTAGAATAATATTAGCAATGGGTTTAGCGTAGATGGCCTTTACAATGTTAAGGAATGTTCCCACTATCCCTATTTTTTCTAGTGTTTTGAGCATGAAGGGGTGCTGTATTTTATCAAATGCTTTTTCTGCATCTATCGAAATAATCATGTGATTCTTGACTTTAAGTCTATTGATATGGTGAATGACATTTATTGATTTTCTGATGTTGAACCAACCTTGCATCCCTGGGATGAAACCCACTTGATCATGGTGCACTATCTTTTTAATATGTTTTTGTATGCGATTTGCTAAAATTTGTTTAGAATTTTTGCGTCGATGTTCATTAAGGATATTGGTCTGAAATTTTCTTTCCTCGATGTGTCTCTGTCTGGTTTAGGAATCAGGGTAATATTGGCTTCATAGAATGAGTTTGGGAGAGTTCCCTCCTCTTCTATTTTCTGGAATACTTTGAGAAGTATTGGAATGAGTTCTTCTTTAAAAGTTTTGTAGAACTCGGCTGAGAGCCCATCTGGTCCTGGACTTTTCTTTGTTGGTAGGCTTTTGATGACTTCTTCTATTTCATTACTTGAAATTGGTCTATTTAAATTGTGTATGTCCTCCTCGTTCAGTTAGGCAATTCATATGTCTCTAGAAACCTGTTGATGTCTTCGAAATTTTCTATTTTGTTGGAGTATAGATTTTCAAAATAGCTTCTAATTATGTTTTGTATTTCGGTCGTGTCTGTTGTGATATTTCCTTGTTCATTCCGAATTTTAGTGATTTGGGTTTTCTCTCGTCTTCTCTTTGTTAGTGTGGCTAAAGGTTTATCAATTTTGTTTATTTTTTCGAAGAACCAACTATTTATTTTGTCAATTTTTTGTATTGTTTCTTTCGTTTCAATTTCGTTGATTTCAGCTCTCAGTTTAACTATTTCCTGTCTTCTACTACTTTTGGTGTTGGTCTGTTCTTCTTTTTCTAGGGCTTTGAGTTGTAGTGTTAGGTCATTTATTTTTTGAGTTTTACTTCTTTTATTAAATGCGCTCCATGAAATAAATCTTCCTCTAAGTACCGCTTTCATAGTGTCCCAGAGATTTTGATATGTTGTTTCTTTGTTCTCGTTTACCTCTAAGAATTTTTTAATTTCCTTCCTAATATCTTCTGTTATCCATTCATCATATAGTAGCATATTGTTTAATCTCCAGGTGTTGGAGTAGTTTCTGTTTTTTACTCTTTCATTAATTTGTAACTTCAATCCATTATGATCTGATAGAATACAAGGTAGTGTCTCTATCTTCTTGTATTTGCTGACATTAGCTTTGTGGCATAATATATGGTCTATTTTAGAGAAGGATCCATGTGCTGCTGAGAAGAAAGTGTATTCGCTCTTGGTTGGATGGTATATTCTATAAATGTCTGTTAAGTCTAAATTATTGATTGTGTTATTGAGATCTATGGTTTCTTTGTTCAATTTTTGTTTGGAAGATCTGTCCAGTGGTGAAAGAGGCGTGTTAAAATCACCTAGTATTATTGTGTTATGGTCTATTTGGTTTCTAAAATTGAGAAGGATTTGTTTAACATACATGGATGAGCCACTGTTTGGGGCATAGATGTTTATGATTGTTATATCTTGCTGATTTATGCTTCCCTTAAGCAGTATGAAATGTCCTTCTTTATCCCTTCTAACTAACATTGGCTTGAAGTCCACATTATCTGAAATGAGGATGGATACTCCAGCTTTTTTGCTGAGTCCATGTGCATGGTATGTTTTTCCCCATCCTTTCACCTTTAGTCTATGGGTATCTCTTTCTATGAGGTGAGTCTCTTGCAGGCAACATATTGTTGGATCTTTCTTTTTAATCCAATCTGCCAGTCTATGTCTTTTGATTGATGAATTCAGGCCATTAACATTCAGGGTTATTATTGAGATATGATTTGTATTCCCAGTCATTTGGTTCATATTTAAAATTTTTGACACATCTTGGTTCCTCCTTTATTTGACAGTTCCTTTAGGATAATTCCTCCCTTTGCTGATTTGCTTCTTTGTTTTTTATCTCTTCCTCATGAAATATTTTGCTGAGAATGTTCTGTAATGCTGGCTTTCTTTTTGTAAATTCTTTTAGCTTTTGTTTATCATGGAATGATCTTATTTCATCGTCAAATTTGAAGGTAAGTTTTGCTGGGTATAAGATTCTTGGTTGGCATCCATTTTCTTTCAGAGCTTGAAAAATGTTGTTCCAGGCCATTCTAGCTTTTAGGGTCTGGATTGAAAAATCTGCTGATATCCGTATTGGCTTCCCCTGAATGTAATTTGATTCTTTTCTCTCACAGCCTTTAAAATTCTGTCTTTATTTTGTATGTTAGGTATTTTCATTATAATGTGCCTTGGTGTGGGTCTGTTGTAATTTTGTGTATTTGGAGTCCTATAAGCCTCTTGGACTTGATTTTCCATTTCATTCTTCAGATTTGGGAAATTTTCTGATATTATTTCTTCAAATAGATTGTTCATTCCTTTGGTTTGTTTCTCTAAGCCTTCCTCAATCCCAATAATTCTCAAATTTGGCCTTTTCATGATATCCCATAGTTCTTGGAGATTCTGTTCATGATTTCTCACCATCTTCTCTGTTTGTTCAACTTTGTTTTCGAGGTTAAATATTTTGTCTTCAATATCTGAAGTTCTGTCTTCCAGCTGTTCTATCCTATTGGTTATGCTTTCTATGGAGTTCTTAATTTGGTTTATTGTTTCCTTCATTTCAAGGATTTCTGTTTGTTTTTTTTTTCAATATCTCTAACTCTTTATTGAAATGATCTTTTGCTTCCTGAATTTGCTCTGTTAACTGTCGATTGGTGCGATCGTTCAATGCCTGCATTTGCTCTTTCATCTCATCGTTTGCTTCCCTAATCATTTTAATTATGTACATTCTGAACTCCCTTTCTGTCATTTCTTCTGCCATGCTGTCGTTGGATTTTATTGATGTAACATCTAGATTTGTTTGGGGCATTTTCTTCCCTTGTTTTCTCATATTGTTCAGGGATCAGTGGGTCATTAAGATATTGCAGATTTCCTCTATCAACTTATAATGTCCCTGAAGATTGCTAGTATATCCCCTCTTATCCTTCAGTAGCCTGAAGTCTTGGAGGAGGTTGATAATGCAGAGCTCCACGAAGAAGCTTCCTCTCTAGGTGTGGTAACCCTCAGGTGGCGTATATTCCCTGCTAGTGGGCGGAGTTGCCTCCACTTGTTGACCAATGGTCATCCAATGGGGAAGTAGACTGTGGGCTGAGGCAAGGCCTGTTTGTGCCTCTGTCTCTGGCTTTACCGTCCCTGTGGTAAAACCTCCCCCGGCCAGGAAGAGTCACTCGGTGGGGACGTCTCGCTGGTCAGTTGCCCTCCTAGAGGTTCCCCTCAATCTACAACTACCACCTGGGCTGGGCTGTCTTCTTCTGCAACGATCCCAGGGGCCCGGACCTACGTCCTGGGCCTGGGAGCCTCACCCTTCGCAGGCGAGTCTCCTTAGGCTGCATCTCCCAGAGAATCTGCCCGCCGCCCTGGAAACTTCGCTCCGCCCCTAGGCGTGTCTCTGTGCGGCTCTTCCAGCAAGAAGCCACCTAGCACCTGGGACCCTGCTCTGCACCAATCGCCTGGCTATGCAGCCCCTCCCCTGAGCCACCACCTGGAGCCCCGTACAATAGCTCCGAGACACAGAGACCCGCCACACACCACCTCCTCCAGACAGCCACCCGGTTTCCGACGCAGTCACTAGGAATCCAAACAACTCACTTCGGGTCTCCTCCTCCCGCCAACCACCCGTAGCCCTAGGCAGTCACTCCAAGTCCAAGTGACCCGCCCTGTTCCTCCTCCTCCTCCTTGGGGTAGCCCCCCAGGTGTTCAGGAACGGTGGCTCCGAGACCAGGTGACTCACCACGCTCCTCCTCCAGGCAGGCCACCGGTGTTCAGGAGCGGTTGCTTTTAGTCCAATCAGCTCACCACTCGCCTCCTCCTCTGGCAACCGCCTGTGGTTCTGATGCAGTCACTCCCAGGCTAAGCGTCCCACCACTCTCCTCCTCCAGGCAGGCCACCAGTGTTCTGGAGCAGCTGCTCCGAGTTCAAACAGCTCTTCACGCAGCTCCTCCTTTGGCAACCGCCCGCAGCTCTGATGCAGTCACTTCCAGGTCAAGCAACACGCCGCGCTCCTCCTCCTCCTCCGGGCAACCTCCCGGCACTCAGGAGCGCTCGCTCTGGGTTCAAACAGTTTACCACGCAGCTCCTCTTCTGGCAACCGTCTGTGGTTCTGATGCAGTCACTCCCAGACCAAGCGTCCCGCCGCGCTCCTCCTCTTCCTCCGGGCAGTCCCCCAGCGCTCAGGAGCGCCCACTCTGAGTTCAAACAGCTCACCACGCAGCTCCTCCTCTGGCAACCGCCCGTGGCTCTGATGCAGTCACTCCTAGACCCAAGCGACCCGCCGGGCCTCTCCTCCTCCTCCGGGCAACCCCCCGGTCTTCGGAAGCGGTCACTCTGGGTCCAAACAGCTCGCCACGCAGCTCCTCCCCAGGCAGCCACCCAGAGCCCCAGCGGCTGCTCGAGTCCAAGCGCTATGCTGAGCCGCCTCCTCTACGATGATCCCAGTTGTCCGTGTTTACCGCTTCAGCGGGGGGAGGGGCGTCTCGCCGAGCAACTCCACTTCACAAATTCCCTGCGTTCCGGGGCTACCGCCCCATCCGGGACGCCTTCCCAACAGGAGAGACTCACCCGGCAGCTTTGAGTTGGTCCCAAGTCTCTCACTATCTCCTCTTTTGAATCTTGTGTCCTGGAGCAGCGTGAAATGCAGCCGCCCTCTAGTCCGCCATCTTGGCCCCCCCTATATTTTCAATGGATAGCGCTTTCTATTTTTTAACAGTCACCCACTTTGTGCTTTGAATATAGTCATTGAAACTCAGTCACTGAGACTTTTAAAATGGAGGTGTTTCTTTCTCTTCCTTTATCCTTCTCCCTCCCTTTCGTCCTTAATCTTCTCCTCCCTTATATCAGAGGAAATTGAATTACTTTCTTCCCCATCCTAAGCAGAGTTACTTGTCCTTGAACATACACCCACCAAAGAACAAAGTAATTCAGACAGGGGATGGCAAAAGATCTAAGAAATGACTTTCTCCTAAGTTAACAAGTGAATTATAACTCTGGACCGAGAAGACCTGGAATATAGCCTTTGAATCCCTCTTCAAAAACTTCTTCTTCCTCCTGATGGGCAGACTCACAGCCTCTGGGACAGGAACACCCTGTGTTTCTCCTTTGCTATCAAAGCAATAAACTTCCTTTTACCTTTTTCTCAAAATCATGTCCTCATTATTGGATTGGCGTTGGGTACAAGGACTGAGCTTTGGGTAACATTTTTAATTTCATGTTCCTTAGGTTATTAGTAGAATATCTCAGAGCAATTAACTTGGAGTCTTGCAAACTTATAATAAGATTAGTGAAAGTTTTTGTTTTTGTTGTTGGTTCTTTGGGATTTGCTATTTCCTTTACTTTTCTGCTTGAAACTGTTCAGGATTTCCACTAGTGTAGGAACAGTGAGAGAATTTCTTGCCTTTTGCCTCATGTTAGTACAACTACAATCAGCTTCTCAGAATTAACTAGGTTAGTTGTAGGTTTATAATTTTCTTTATCAGAATAATAATTCTTCCTCTGTGTCATGTTATTATGTATGGGTATCAGATTTTATTAAATTATTTTTCTGCATCACTGATATTGTCATATAATTTTTCTTTACCCTGATGATATGGTAGATGACATTGATGGAATCTCAAATGTTGAACCATTTTGTATACTTGGCATAAATATCACTTGTTAACTATAAAACTTTTATACATGTTGAGTTCTATTTACTAATATTTTATTGTGAATTTTTGCAGCTATGTTCTTGAAAGACATTAATTGCTATTTTCCTTTCTTATAAAATTTTTGTCTGGTTGTGATATGGTAATGTGTGGCCTTAATGAATGAGTTAGGAAGTTTCTCTGTTTCTATTTTCTAAAAGCAATCATGAGAATTAGTATCATTTCTTCCATAAGTATTTAGTTGAATTTGCAGATAAAACCATCTGAGTGTGGAAAATATACTTCCAGTAGGTTAATTATTAATTATTAATATATTTCATAGATATGAGCACATTAAAATGTTTCTCCTTGTGTGAGTTTAGCTGGTTTGTCTCTTTAAATAATTGGTCCATTTCACCTAAATTATCAAATTAATGGGCATAGTATTATTGTTAATACTTTTATTATTATTTGACTTCCTCTTTTATTTGTGATGTTGGTAATTTGTGACCTCTCTTCCCCCCTCTCTTTGGCATGGTCAGAGGTCTATTACTAATGTTTGAAAATAATAATTTTTTACTTTGTTCCTTTTTTCTATTTATTTTCCTTTTTTCAGTGTAATTGTTTCTCTACTTTCCATTAATTCTTTCCTCTGACACATTTAAGCTTGTATTGCAGTTATCTTTCTAAATCCCTAGGGAGAATTCTCTGATTATTGGATCATTATCTTTTCACCTAAAGTTTTAACTCTTTAGACAATCTTTCATTAGTGAAAATTTCTTCATTGTACAAATTGATAGGCTAGCTATGGAGAAACTGAAAGAATGAAAGTTGTTTAAAGAGGGAGGGAAATGCTTTCCCATTCTATTGCTCCTGGCTGTGTTTATAAGAGAAATGAAGTTGATTATGAGAATTATGAGAATGATAATAATCATACTAAAATCGGCATTTAAAATGTGTTCTAATTCTGTACATATGTTAAGTATAACTATGTACATTTTAAGAATGACAAATTAATGTTAGAAAGGCTTATAAAGGAAATTATTTGGTGCCAGGGAACATAGTCGATTATAGAAAAGAAGATCAAATCTATGTAGTTTTATGCTAAAGTATAAACATTCAACCACTGTTCTGTCCTGGGTGTAACCTCTCAGCAGACATGCTTGTTCCTCACAAGCTTGTTCCTACAATTTTTAAAGCATCAGTTGTGCATTCCGTTGGCACAGGTATTAAAGTAGAGAACATATCACCATGTGCTTCATTTAACTAAACAATATCTATGATATAAAAACATACAAGCATATTATAACAAAATCATTAAAATTTTCTAGTATTCCCTTTTTGTAGTATAGAAGACTATACTGTGAAAGATCTAAATAATGCTCCCACCTGAAGATGTCTACTACTTCTCAAACCTGCAAATAGATTATAGGACTCTGCAGGTGTGATCACATTAAGCATCTTGACGGGGGCAGGTTGTCCTGGCTTATTCAGGCGGAGTCTGCGTAATCACAAGTGTTCTTCTAAGGGGGAAGTACAGATAACAGAGTCAGGAGGGGGAACTGATGTGAGAAGGGCCTGTGAGTCAAGAAATTCAGGTATAATCTAGAAGCGGAAAACAGAAAGGAAACAAATTCTCCTCCAAAACATCCAGAAGGAAGGCAACCCTACTGTCTCCTTAGAGTTTGACCTCAGGAACTGTTAAAGGAAAAATATATATTATTTAAGTAATAAGTACTTGTGATTTTTACAGTAGCCCTAGGAAACTAATACACAAATCTAGCTGGGAGACAACTTCCATTGTCAATATCTTGAGGTGACAAGTATCATTCAAACTACTTAAAGACCCAGAAATACAGAAAAAGAGTGATGCTACTGCAAAACAGTATTTGAAATGTGAGCTGCAGTGATAAACATTACAAATTGGGGCCCACTGAACATGTGCTGCTGCTGCTGCTTCTCCTTCACCTCAACCATGGCAATTACTACACTGTACTGCCCTAGGAAACAATAACTCAAGATTGGCTTCTAGAGGATTATAAAGAGAAGTGTAGAATTAAGAGAGACAGGTTTTCATTCTCAATTAGTAAGCTATTTCTATGAGTAAGTGCAGTATTTGACTACTACCTCCCCTTCTCCATCTTTACCTCCCATTCTATTAGAAACAGAAGGCCAAGACCTAATGGAGGCCTCAAGTAAATGATGCATTCTCACTTCTCACTTAATTTAAGTAATTGGTTACCACTACTTAATTTGCAGAACTCTGATTGAAATCTTACACTTAGGAACATTAAATGAGCTTGAACAGCAGATAACTAACTTCAATTTTTTTTGAGTGTCAAGCAATTTGAAATATAGAAGCTTGTAAAGGGTAAATATCAAATTCAAATGCAATAAATATTAAAGCATATTTATTAAGCAGATAATTTTCAGATCAATAGTACCCATGAAATAAGGTGTTTGGATGCTGTGAGATATTATAAACTGATTGAAAGAGTCAAGTCAGATTAGATATAGTAGAAAAGTTCCTTAAATAATTTTTTCCTTTGATTGATTTACCTACTCAAGAAACACAAGTTATGTTCCAGGTACCATGTTAGTCACTAAAGTTTTAAAGATAGAAATAATATAGCCCTTGATTCTGACAATCTTAGACATGGAGCTGAAGATGTAGCTCAGTTGGTAGAGCCCTTGTCTAGCAGATGTGTCCAATTTCCAGTACTGAGGAACAAAAAGAAATTCTTACATCCAAATGAGGAAGACAGATAATTAAAGTGCAGTGTGACTGGTGCAGTTACACAACGGAACACAATGAGCTATTCACACTGTTGGCAAAAGGAAAGAATATCACATAAGAACATCGATAATACACTTACTCCATAAATTATAGTAATGATAATTTTAACATATGACAAGATGTGAATATAAAAACTATAATTAAGCTGTACACTATAATATATTGTCTTGAAATATGCACAATTTTTAATCAATGTAAAATTTGAGATTAAAATCTCCTTGGAAGTATGTACTATTTCAAGCATGCTGTTTGTCTATTGATTGAAATCCACAATTATTCTTTGTCTAAATGTAGACTACTAATTGTAACATCCATTTGTGTGTGAGTGTGTGTGTGTGTGTGTGTGTGAATATATCCCTAAGTTTTCCTCATTTATGTGTTTCTTCCAAATTTCATTGATTCTCTTGAAGCTATATTTTATTATTATGTGGAAGGTACTAGAAAAAAGTTCACCAGAAATACACAGAAGAAAAATGAGAAAACTTTGTTTG
Source organism: Sciurus carolinensis (assembly GCF_902686445.1). NCBI lineage: Eukaryota > Metazoa > Chordata > Mammalia > Rodentia > Sciuridae > Sciurus > Sciurus carolinensis. Next base: position 56,340,021 of record NC_062217.1, on the reverse strand, counting down.
CTGTTTGCAAAGAGTAAGTCTAAATGAGATCATCTTTTTCTTTGGCAAAATACTTTGTATGCAAGAGGCAGTTGGCCTGGTTTTGAGGAAAATGGTGATGGGAAACAGGAATATGTGGTGAGACCTGTGCCAGATCAAAACATAGCTTGTTGGTCTCAGTTTACAGAAGCAGATGTTCTAAAAGACCTTCAAAATAACTTCCCACATAGTTGAATTTATTATGGAAAACTGACAATTTAAATAAATTCATGATAGTATAGCTTAACAAGAAAATCAGGTAAACTTATAAATTTTGTATACTGGAATCTTTTAAGTGTTGACTAAGATTTTAACTCCTTACACATTCTTATCCAAAGATAATTTATGGAATAACTTGAAATTGATAATTTTTTATGTAAGATAGTTGAAACTACTTGAAGTAAAATATAATCTCTGCTCACTTTTATTTTGCAGGCATTAATTAATCTACATAGCTGGGCAAAACCATCATCATTAACCAAAATTATCAAAAGTCAGTGCTATATTAATTTTTGTACTAGCTAATTAAAAATAAACAATTTGAATTTGAAAATATGTGCAATTAAATTGCCATAATTCTAAGAATCTATATTTCATTTTGTTAAAAACAAACACTTTCTAAGATTACCTCAATAAGGATATAAATTATATTGATTTTTTTTTTTTTTTTTGTCATCTGTCAAACATCTTTTATCCTGTTAGACTGATTCTGAGTCCAGATTATGGACTGAAAAACATGAGGAATGTCTGAACTGATGGAGTTATTTTCCTTGCTCTCACTCTTTCCCCAGTTGACCTTCAGGATTATCAAGTGATCTTATCTCTGGCAAGTTAGAGCTAGATCAGAGGCTTGACAGACACTACGCCTGGATCTGAGATTCTCTTCTATGTTTGACAATTGGTTGCCTGTCAGGAAGAGTTAAAACGAGGCTTAGAAGAGAGTCATCTACATGGTAAGAAAAGCACCCCAAAAGAAACCATGGATTTAAAATGCAGAACAAGCCAATTCTCTTCCATCCAGAAGTAGCCTTGTTGCTAAAGTCATCATATACACATCTCTGGTGTTGATTTTGAGGTCAAGTGAACATTCTTTCTGGTTATCTAAGAAAGTCAATAGATTACTTGATCTTACAACAAATTTCACTAGTTTCCATCTAGAAATAATTCTTGGATGCAGATATCACTACAAAGATTTATAGTATTTGATTTATCTTCTTATCTTTCTCCCCCTTTATCAAGAGTGACAATAAGCTGATCGTACTGGACCTAAGTGGGTTTTATTTACATGGAAAACAATGTGGAGCCTGACACCAGGAGGCTGGGCAACTTTATAGATTGTCTTACTCTGTGGAAGGAAAAATATATTAAGTGCTTTACACAAATGAGAGAAAAAAGGACATTTAATAACATGTTTTACAGTTTGCTATGTGACAGATATCTTACTAGACATTTTCATATATTTATTTCATGAACAATTTCCTCTTCTCAACAGCTTTAAGAGATAAATATTGTTATGATTTTACAAATAGAGACACTGCATTCAGAAAGGTTAAGCAATACCCAAGGTTACATATCTAGTAAGTAAAAGAAACAGAATACGTGCATGAGTCATTTCAAATGCCCTGCGGTTCCTGCCACATGAAGCTGACCAATATATTTCTATCAAATGTAATTGACCATGGAGCCATCGAATAATATTTTCCTTGAAAACCAACCGTAAGGTAATTTTTGCCTAGCATATGCTTTGGGATTTTGGACAATTTCAATGTATTTCCCCACTTCCAAGTATAATCCTCCAAAGGACAAAACCAAACAATTCTATTCATCAATTATTTATAATGTATGTAGTTGCTATTTTATTACACTAGAATGTAAATGAAGATTAATGAATTGTCTCAATGTTGTTTTAGCAAGTCTCTACGCTGTATGTTGCTGGGATTCTTTTAATCATTACTAAACTTGATTTTCAGCACACTGCAACAGAGAATATTTTATTTTCTTAATTGAATAACCATTATTTCTGATTTAAAACAACTTATTAAGTTTTACTAAGTACTTGAAATATTGTCTCAAAGGTAAATTATTCTTTTCTGTATAGGGCAATTAATTTTCTGAGTTGGTTTAGTTGTTATTAAATATAAAAACTAGTTTGAATAAACATCAGCTTAACCCTATGACATTTTAAAAAGTTATTTTAAGTGTACTACTGCTACCAAGCAGATTATGGTTTCCTGAAACAGTCATCCCAGAACCATGTACCTACTGAACTACTTCTCTAATTGTGCTTTAGCATCCCCACTCACAAATTGAGAGGTCACAGTGGTTTTGTTGTTGTTGTTAGTTATACTTGACAGTAGAATGAGAGAGGTCACAGTTTTAAAGTTCTTCGTGACTCCTTATTTCAAAGGACGTAGGAACAACACTTCCCATTAATTTACTCTTTGTGCTGCTAAAATTTGTATTTTACCCATGCCAATCAAAAGTATGTATTTCTTCTAAGTTCACCTTGTCAACTTCTACTCATTTTTGTTAGAGAAAGGCATTATTCTGATTGCACTGCATATAAACTCACATTATTTTAACTCTTTTTCTTTAGTTGTTTGCCCATATGTTTAAAGGTTTCATTTTTTATTCCTCATGCTTCAAATACTACTTCTACATTTTTCACTTTCTTTTTTTTTTTTTTTTTTTTTTTTTTTTTTTTTTTTTTTGTGGTACTGGGGATCGAACTCAGGGCCTTGTGCTTGTGAGGCAAGCACTCTACCAGCCGCGCTATCTCCCCAGCCCCCATTTTTCACTTTCAACACATGTCCTTATCTAATACTATACTGAGAACAATTTGTCATATGAAAGTATTTTTCACTTGGAACATAATTCCTATTAATTTGGCTTCTTACGAATAAAAGCCACCTCCAAAAAAAAACTATGAATAAAAGTTTCTACATTCTGCTTTAAACTCTTAAAGAGAGTCACTTCATCTGTGCCAAATATAGCCTAAATTATTGGTCATTTGATTCTTGTTCTATATACTACCCCAAAGATGCTGTTTTACCATGTTCCTAACTTCTTGTATTATCCTTATCTCTCTTTATCGAGTATCCCTTCTGTTTCAACTGGCTTTTGCATTTGTGAAAATACCCAGCAAGAACAACTTAGAGGAAGAAATTTTATTTGAGACTCAGAGTTTCAGAGGTCTCAGTCTATAGTTAGTCAACTCCATTGCTCTGGGCCCAAGGTGAGACAGCACTTTATGGGGGAAGATACAGCAGAGGAAAACTGCTCAGTTTATGGTAAGGTAAGGAAGCAGAGAGAGAGAGAGAGAGGAAGGGGTCTCAGAAAGAACAACACTTCCAGGACTTGCTCCCAGTGACCCACCTCCTCTAACCATGCCTCACCTGCTTATAGTCACCACCCAAGTCAGTTCATTCAAACTAGGACTGATTAGAGTACATCTCACATAATCTAATCATTTCACCTCTGAATATTCCTAAACTAACAGAAGCTTCCAGGGAATACCTCATATCCAAACCATATCAACTTTTTTGCTTTAAAATTGTTTATACACTCAACAATGTGAAAATAAATTCAAATTTTTGCTTCAGTAAACCACATCTCTATCAGTGACTATCATATGTCTTCCTTTTCATCATTATTTTTCACTATCCATAATAGAATCATAGACTCAGAATAAGAAATGGTCTCACTTCATGCTAGAACATTTTCCAGGAAGTAGCAATTTAGGTATTCTTCCAAACTTTCTGTTGTTAGGAGATAAACTTGCTCATAAAGCATCTCTTCTATTAATATATTCCAAGTATTGGTTCACGTTTACTAAACATGACTAAATGTTTTAGTCAGCTTTTTCACCACTGTGACTTAAAGACCCAACCAGCACAACTGTGGGGGAGGAAAAGTTTATTCAGAGGCTCACGGTTTCAGAGGTCTTAGACACAGAAGGCCAGGTCCATTCCCTGGACTCAAGTTGAGGCTAAATATCAAGGTGGGAGAGTGTGGTAGAGGAAAGCAGCTCACATCATGATCAGAAAGCAGAGAGAAGGAGACTCCAAAATACGCACCACAAGACCACGTCCTCAAAGTCCCACCTCATCCAGACCCACCCTACCAGCTTCCAGTTATCACTCAGTTAATCCTTACCAGGGGATTAATTAACTGATTGAGTTAAGGCTCTCACAACTCATTCAGTTCTCTGAACCTTCTTGCATTGTCTCACACATGAGTTTTTGGGAGATACCTCACATCCAAACCATAACAATCTTCCGTGTTTTATCTAATATAGTCCTGCTTGTTGAAATCCTTTAGAAATGTAAAGAAGTCTAAGAGTATTCTTCCTTTTAAGAATTATTTTACATTCTTTTTTCAATGTCCTATCTATAGATATTCTTGAAAGTTCCATGTTCTTATATTTTTATTCCTGCATGGATTCCTATAGTGCACTTATATTTCTTAATTTTTTTTAAAATGTGTCACCAGCTTTACTTCCCATTTCTAACATTACTGTATGAATATTCCACCAACTCAACAACTTGTGATGTTGAAAATAGAATTCATAATCAACCAAATAAAATTTTAACCTGGCTCTTCACATTTTTGTTGTATGAGTAGTTTTTATAATTGCATGTGTCCCCAAGGGTTCATGTGTGGGGAATTTGATCCCAAATAAGGCAATGTTAAGAGTTAGAGAGCTTTCTAAGGGTTGTATTCATTAGGAGCCCTGGTCTTGGAGGGGATTACCATAGTTTTCTTGTGATCCTTGTTAGTTCCCACAAGGGAGTTTCCTACAAAGGAGTATGACTGGCCCCTCCCTGATCTCTGACTTCCTGTATCCCCAAGTGTCTCTCACACACATGCTTCCACCACTGAATTACAATTTTTCATGCAGTGACCCAGCCAAAAATGCCCTTGCCAGAGGCCAAATCAACAAGATTGCCTTATCTTGGATTTTCAGGCTTCAAAACTATGAAATAAATAGATCCCTTCCTTTTATATGTACTCAGCTTCAGGTATTTTGTTACAACAATGGAAAATGAACTAATGCAGAAAATTGGTACTGAAGAGTGGGGCTATACCTTTAACTATACCTGGATATGTAGAAGCAGCTTTGGAAGTGAGTCGTGGGCACAGGTTGGAAGAGTTTGGAGGAGTACTCAAGAAAAAGTCTAGAATGGTATAAGTAGAGTGTTTGGGGAGATTATGATGATGTCTCAGATCACTAGGGAACTAAACTCAGATGGAAATGGGGACCCTATAGGAAATAGGAGTAAATGCCATATACTTTACACCATTGAAGAGAAATTGGCCAAATTGTATTCACGCCGCCCTAGGGTTTAATGATGCATTAAGTCTAAGAATGATGAAAAAATGGTTGGGTGAAATTTCTCAGCAAGATATAGAAGGGAATCTGTCTGACTTTTTGACTGCTTTCAACATGATTTGAGAGCAAAGAGAAACATAGAAGAGATACTGGGAAAGTCTTCAGCATTGCCAGGGAAAGAGCCCAAAACAACAAACAAACAACAACAACAGGCATGTTTGAGAGAATAAAATAAGGATATTGCCAAAGGATCCCTTAGTAAAGAAATTAGCATTGATGGAATGACATGTGCTAAATGGCAAGGCAATAGGAAAAAGACCTTGGGGGCATCTCTCTCTACAGTCACAGAATTACAAATATGATTCAGACTGAGTCCAGGTCACCCTCTATGCTGTCAGGGTCATTCTTACTATTTTTCTACCTGCTCTCTGCTTGCAAAGTGTACTCCAAAGCTGCATCCATGATTCAAGTAGTCTCAGGTACTGCTCATGTTAGTGGCAGAACTTGGTGACTTTCACATGGTGCTGGTTTTGCAGGTGCACAGAATGCAAGAGTTTCTGTGTCACCTTCCACCAGAATTTCAAAGAAATCCTGGAAGCCCAAGAAGAAGTTTGCTGTATGGGTGAAGTCATAACCTTGCCCTCAGAAAGGTAGAGCCATTAGCAGTGTTTATTGCTCACTAAAGAGAGTTGCAGGTACTGTATAAAGTCATCCAAGAGAGTAACTATTTGGCCTACTACTAACAAAGTTACAGGGGCAAGGCTACCCAAGGCTTTGGGGATCCATTACCTGCTTCAGTGTGCACAGGATATTGAAGTTGGAACTTCACGGCTTAACAGAGAGCTTTAGGTTCTGCTCTGATGAGTTTAACCTTGCTTTTAGCTGGCTACTCCTATTTCCATATTTTCCCTTTTCAGAATAAGAATGATTATCCCATCTTGTCCCACCATTTTATCTTGGAATTATGTAACTTGTTTATTTTTATTATTATTTTATAGGGATTCACAGTTGAAAGAGTTTGCCTTGAGTCTCAGAAGAAACTTTGGACTTGAACCCTTTAGTGATGCTGGAATGTGTTAAGATGTTATGGATAACTGAAGATTGAATTAATATTTTGTGAGATGACATGAATCTCAGGAGTCAGGGGTGGAATGGTATTATTTGGGTATGACTGAATGTGTCCTCCAAGGGATCATATGTGGTAATATTTAGAGGCGCATGAGCCTGTTTATACATTTATTTCAAACATCTAGCCACCAAAACCAAGAATAAATTTCTGTTATTTAAATCAATCCAGTTTATGGCACTTTTGTTATGAAAACCTAGGATAACATTCAGTCCTACCTAAAGCCTCCATAAAGTTATATTGCATAAGGCCAAATTCTGTAACCAAACTTTCCTAATAGTCTCTTACAGAGATGCTGTATGATTCTTCATGGACTGCATTGACTTTGCAGCAAAATACAATAAACTTAAATTTGTCCAATGACTTAGTGGACTTTAACTAATGGGCAATGAGAAATCTCTCCCCTCATTCATGAAACCTTTTATAATTAAAATTACAATTGTAATGTTACACAATTAAAATTTTGTAACATGCTTATATTATTCTGCCTTTCGTTTTGACTGCATTAATTTCCTGACTGACTAATCTATTGATTAATCTTCCTAAGTATGTTCTGCAAAGTTCTCGTGACCCTGAACAAACCATAACTCATGCACTAGTGTAATCTTCTCTCCTTGAATCAGTTCTGGCCCTGCGATGTGCTTTAATCAATAGAATGTGGCAGAAGTTATGCTCAGTTTCCAGGCTAAGTCTCAGGAAGATTTAGTTTCATCTAACTTTGCATTCTGAGGGAAATTGGCTAAGGTGTATGTAGTCTGAATTCTCAAAAGACATCATTTTTGTGGGCAAGAGATATAAACCAGAATAAATTAAGGCTCACATGCTACATTTAAAAATACTTAAAAATTATTAATCAAGTTGAAATGGACGAATAAAATATGTCTAACCTCCAAGATGTCGAAATTTAGTTAATTGTGACTTGGAAGGCCAATTTTGAATTTTTTAAATTTTCATGATTCTTGGATTTCTGTACTGGAATTGGATGACATGGGATTAGAAGGTCTTGGATGCTGATCCTTTTTTCTAGCACTGGGCCTTTTATCTTCCCTTCTCTCTTGACATTCCCAGTTCTGTCCTGCACTTCAAAAGGCCTCAGTCATGGACAAGATACATCCCTATCCCTAGAAAAGAGTTGCCAGTTGGTCCATGACTGGCAACACAACAGATTCCTAGGAGGACAGATGGAAGGATGAAGCATGTGGAGGCCTTAAAACAGTATTATTTGGATAGGCATTTCTATGTTCCAATTATCTGTTGGTTTGGAAGCCTCTGAAGACTGCCAATAGGAGTCAGATTATGAATTCGTGGTCTTCTTTGACCTGTGAATGACTCATCATACAGAACAGGTAATAACTGAAGGATGACAAGAATATGACTCCCTAAATTGCAGTTCTCAGGGCTAGACTCTAATAAAGGGTACTAGGCAGTTTTGAGTGTACTTTTCAAATTGTACCTCATATCATGACATGATAGAAAATATTGCCTTAGTGATTGAGTGAAATTTTATTTTCTTTCATTTTTATTTATTTTTTGTTTGACAGAAATTTTCCATGTTTATTTTCATAAACTCAAATGGATTTAACAAACCCTGAAATTTGTTCATAATATTTCCTACTTCAACATAAGGATTTTTATTTGCATAAATATACTTATTTAGGTATGAAGTGATATATATATAAATATATATATAGTAGTAATCAACTCACTGTAGTTAACATACCATTGCCTTAAACCTTATCATTTATTTTTGATGAGGCATTCAAATACTCTCTTTTAATTATTTTCAGTTATGTAATATACTGTCATTAATTATATTCACCTTGGGACTATTTATTATGGCTAACTATTCCTCAGAAAAAAGTTGAATCCTGGTAAAACAATTTAATGCATTGAAAAGAAACTTAATTTATTAAGTTTACTGAACTTTGCAAGTTTGTGAGCTTTATAGGTTATTCTTCATAAATTATATTTCAAAGACCTTCTTGAATTATATACCCCCTTGGTTTCTTAAAATTTTAACATTTTAATAAGTTATTAAACAATTAGTGTGCATTTTTAAATCAATTTTAGATATGTTTAAATATTTTCAATATTAATATTAAATGTAAAAATAACTTCAAAATTATTAAGAAGTTTTTCAGAACATGAGAAAGATTGCATGGTATCAGATATTGTTCAAGGTATGTATGCTCAGTGAATAATAGATTGCATGAAGCATAAATTTGTTTCTGTAGTAACATTGTTTTAGTCAGCTTTTTTCATTGCTCTGACTAAAGGACCCGACCAAACAATTTTAGGGGAGAAAAGGTATATTTGCGGGCTCACAGTTTCAGAGGTCTTAATCCATAGAAAGCCAACTCCATTCCTTGGGGCTCAAGATGAGGCAGGACATCATGGCAGAAGATTGTGGCAGAGGGAACCAGCTCATATGGTGATCAGAAAGCAGAAAGAGATTCCATTTGCCAGATACAAATATATGCCCCAAAGCCATGCCCCAAATCCCACCTCCTCCAGTCACACCCTACCGCTTCAGTTAACACTCAGTTAATCCCTATCAGGGAATTAATTTACTGATTAGGTTAGGACTTTTACAACCCAGTCATTTCTCCTTCAAACCTTCTTGCATTGTCTCACATGTGAGATTTTGGGGGACATCTCATATCCAAACAAAAACACAAATATTTGTTCCAACCCCAAAATTAGTCTATGCAATTAAACCCAAAATTAATTGTTGTCAAGAACGGTGAACATCAGGCCATTTGAGGCTCCACTATACTTTGCTACTTTTGGGGGGAGGTCAATATGTATCCAGAATTGATGAAGAAAATTCTCACCAAAGACCACTTTTTGGTATTCTATCAGATAATAGGTCAAAAAACATATTTCTGTTATCAGCTGAAAAGAGATTTCATAAACACTGGAAAATTGATGCCAAGTGTATATTTTCAGTAATGTCAGAGTTTGAAAGTTTTAATACTTCTTTTTAATCTCAATATTTAAATGTAGATTTTCAATAATATGCCATTATTGTCATATCCCTTTCAGATATGTGAAGAAAATCATTATTTGATGGAGAGGAGTACTGTATATATTTTTATGTTAATAATCCTAGTACCTTACGTTTATATTAAAAGCTATTGTATTGGCTGTTTACTAGTGTACTGAGTTTCTAGTTTACTCAAGGTACAGAAAATATCATTGTAAACACTAGTGTAAAAGAGCTTACAATGAAGTACTGTATTTGAATTGTCTATATTATCAATATCATGAACAAATATTTATAAACCCAAACCCCTATTTCATACATCTTAAAAATGCATATCCCTTTAGCAATGAGAGATAACCACATTTGAAAAAAAGATTTTGATATGTCCATTTATTCAAAGAGGTATGTAAGAAGATATATGTGGTTATGATATTTTGACTAATAATTTTTACTTCTTTTTTCAAAATTGAGTACAAATCACATGTTTCAATGAATTATTATGCTCTGACTAATGCAGTTTTGGGATTGGTATTCAGATGCTAAATTTTTGTAGTCTCTATAAGAGTTTGTACATAGTAGTTCTGTCAACAGTAATAAAAGCATTAGAAATGAAAGAAAATTATTTCTGTCCCTCTTGCATGAATTCTCAGTTGTAAATGAAACAAAAATTGTTTCATTTCACTCTTCCTTCCCATATAAAACATTTTTGCCAAGAGGTGACAAAACATAAGCTAGCTCAAACTTCTGATAGCAATTGCTCTTGCACATTGTATGTTGCTGCTTTCAACCATCAAACATACAATTTAGTAAAGTTATTTTTCTAGAGTTTCACTTTGTTTTTATTATTTCCCCCAATACAATAGGTGTTATTCACTTTGTAGATACCACAGAAGTATTTTAGAAATTACCTTTATCTTAAATTTCAAATTTTTAAAATGTATGTGAGAGCAATTATTTCATCATGTCTTTTGCTAGGACTTCCAAATCATCTATAGCATGTTTGGTTTATAGTTGTAGCTCTATAAGTAACAGGTATTGTAACTACTACAATTAATGCAAATACTGTAAATTGATCATTTTTAAAATCACCTATTTAGACATTGTTTTTGATGATTTGGAAAAGCACAAAATGAAATTTCCTACATGTCTTTCAAAGCTCATCTGGTCAGAATGTACAGGGATTTGCAGACAAATTCACCTATCATTTCTAGCTCTTACTCATTTTGAGAATGCCAGGAATATAACATTGGTCAGGTAGACATTGTCCATACCCTCATCAAATTTATACTTGAGAATGTCTATATTTCTAATTAATGAAAGCTTTAATTGATTACCATATATTAGTTTTTAAAAGAGCTTTCTTTACTAGAAAATAGAGGTGTATTTATATATTAAATATGTAGTTGAATATCAACTGGTTAGGGAAATGTATTCTTTTCAGTACTTAAAAATAGTTTTTTCTATTGTACCTATCACAACATCAGAAAAATATTTTTAATAAACAATTAATGAATTTACTATTTAACAGTTTAAACCAAATGTTATAGCACACTTAAAAAATATGACAGAAAGGAAGGTGAGGTCTACTCTGAAATATAGAAAGTTTGATAACAGTAAACTAATTTTGAAATTAGCATATTACCCATCTAATATAAAATGCCACATCAGGTGATTGAACATGTTGCCCCTAAGTATGAAAGTGATAGTAAGTACAATGTGCCTTACACAGGATTATATTACAATGACCGACATTTTCTAAATTTCATTTCTGATGCATAGCTTTCAAGATAATGATTAAGCAAATTGCATCGAATTCCCAGTATGTGTGGCAAGATGCTTGATAAAGATGATTATGTCAAGCTCATTGAATCATAGGCTAAAACTTATAATCATAGAAGCAGCATTCTTCTTGATTATGTGCATCTGAGATATCAAACCTAATGTGGTGAAAATGTACATGATTTATGAAGTCTGTAGCATAGTAAATGAATTTAAGATTCCAAGAATAGTGATTGTTATCATCAAAGACTGTGAAAGAACAGATAGAGTTTAAGGGAGATAGTTAATATTCAAATCCAACTAACTGGCAGAGGAAAGTATATGAAGAATAGATATAAGGAGGCGAAACAATCTAAAATTGTGCCAAAATTTATAAGCAAGAATTTTGTAACTAGAATTTGGACTTACTGGTTTACTGTAAAATGTGTTCTAATTCTGACCTGAGTTGACTTTTATATATTAACTACATGGTTGTAAGCATTCCTTGATATTCTAACACAAAGTAATTGGAGAAACTTCTGTTATGGTATTCCTATATTGTTTTATCTTGTAATTGTTCTATAGAAGTACAGTATATAGAATGAGTACACTAAATATTCACATGGAGAAAGCAAACATCTGTGTCACACAAATCTACATATTTCCTTTATTAGCTTGTGTGGTGAAAAAAAAGAAAAAAAAAGACAATCTAATGATAAGCAGAATTTTTGCAATTATTCCATTATAAGAAGGAAAGTGATTTCACATGATTCAAATATTAAATAACAATAGTCTCTGTTAGTTCCATTTATGTATTCCCATTGTTAGAAAAATATCTGAATATCTGTCACAAACAGAAGATAGTTAAATTTTAGACCACAACTCTATATTCTCTGCAGTGCTGAAACCAGACAATTCTGCTTCCCTGATATATATATATTCCCTGAATATATATATATATATATATATATATATATATATATATATATATATTCATTTTCATACCAGGGATTGAATCTTGGGGTGTTCAAACACTGAGCCACATCCCAACTCTTATTTATTTATTTATTGAGATAGGTTCTCACTAAGTTGCTTAGGGCCTTGTTAAGTTGTTGAGGTTGGCTTTGAATTTGTGATCCTCCTGCCTCAGCTCCCAAGCAGATGGGATTACAGGCATGCACCACCACTTCTGGCTCCTATTCTCTCTCTTTTTAAAAGATATATTAAGATCATCTATTTAATTATTATCATGTCTCATACTGTCCTATGAACTGGTCTAATTAGTCAAAGAAATCTCTTATTTATATGTCTTCTATAGTTTATTTTTCATAGGGTGTAAGAAGATTAGCTTCAGTTTCCCAAAAGCAGGAGAGGCAACCGTGTTGTAAACATTACAGAATTTTCTGGACATAGACAATTCAAGGCGGGCACAGTGCCTTCATGGGAAAATGATGAAACTTTTTTTTTAAATTGTTCTCTTCATTGACAGTTTTCATCATCAATGTTACCTTGTGGTTCACAATGATTATTAGAGAACTAGGCAGAATAGTACTTTGAAAACCACACAGAGCTGTACAAATCTTACTGTGCTATTTGTGTGGAAAATGTGGTTTGGTTTAACTTTCCTCAACTTGTCTAACAAGTAATATTAGAATGTGCTTGGAAGAGGCTATTGAGATCATTAGAAACCTAAAATTGAATTCAGTCTCTTCCACTTATTGATTGTATTAATTGTATGATATTACTCCCATAGTCCCTATGGCTTTCAATTCCCTTTCACCTGTAATAGATATAATTTAATTGTTTAATGAGAAATACTGAGAAAGAAAGCATGAGGTTATTTTAAAATCATAAAATGTAAAACAAGGCAAATGAATTTTAAGTTAGACATGGTTCAAAAAATGTAATCGTATTTTTCCAAAATCTAAGTTCGTCTCTATAGAGAACCCATACCATCTGAAGCAGAAAAATGAATTTTTTTTTAAATTCAAAGAATACTTAGTCAATTTCATGGAGGTTAGAATATTCCCATCTTAATTTTACTTCAATTATGACTCAAGATGTAGTGCTCTTACATTAATGATTTGTCCATGTTAATCAGCATTTGACAACTATACTTTTTGAGGTGTTCAAGATTTTTGGAGTGTTAAATTTTTTTTCCAATTTTGGACCTACCATGGTTAAAGGATCACCTCTCCTATCATTCAATATCTAATCTCTTGTCTCTTCATTCATCTTTCCTTGCTCAATAGTTCTTGTTGCCATGTAATCCACATGTTGTAGAGATAAGTTGGAAAAACTCATTCCAGATCATACCATATATTTATAAGTTACATGGATCAGAATGTGGATCATACTTGTAACTAAAAGAGATGAACTTTTCAAAATTATCATCTGTATGGTAAACTTTCAATATACATATGTATATTTTCTATACCAAGGGATGAACTCGGGCGTTTAACCATTGAACCACATCCCCAACACATTTTTGTATTTTATTTAGAGACAGAGTCTCACTGAGTTGCTTAGGGCATTGCTAAGTGGCTGAAGCTGGCTTTGAACTCATGATCCTCCTGCCTCAGCCTCCTGAGTTACTGGGATTACAGACATTTGGCACCATACCCGGTTCCAAAACATATTTTGAGACTGAAAATCTGAAAATGGATCAATGTGAATTATGGTGGATTAAATTTAATTTGTAATGTTTTGTGCATGTTAGTAGGGGTCTTGAGGGGTGATCAGGCACATACGTTCATATTCCAAATATTATTCTACCACAAATATTAAAGATACTGCTACAGAAACAGTAGCAGTAGTAAATTTTTGGTCAATCCATTATTTTAATTAAGGTCTTATATTGTCATTACTCACAAGCAATAGTTAACCTACTAAGCAGGAAGTTGGGAAATTAAAAGTGGAGCTTGTGTGTGCTAATAACATATTTAGTTAATAGTATGAATTTATATACACATCTAGGTGTTTATTAATAAATTGGAGACTGTTCATAAAATTGGCACAAAAGCAGAAATTATAGGTTAAGCATAAATTTTACTGGAAACTGAAATTTTAAAAGCCTTTAACTTACATTTTTCATCCTGTAATTCAAGTGTGAATGGTCCAAAACACCTTAGTTCTATAATAGCCCTGTTATTTATCACTGCAAAAATAGCTGACATTGTCCAGTTAGTCCAAATTTTAGGACAGAAAAAGAGTAATGGATAAAATTAATGGAATTGTTTTCATCCTTAATACATATACCCTGGGAATCAATTTTTTCATGCCATGTTATGTTCTGTGATATATGAGCATCTCAGGGAAAGCAACTGAAGTACAGGAATATTTTCTTAGTTCCCCCTTAACACAAAAATGAAAATTTTCCTTTATATCAGGGCAACATTCTCAATTTCCAAAATCTATCAATTTTTTAAAGAACAAGATCAATCCCACTGCCTGTCTTATTTTGAAAACTAATTCTTAAGGCACAGAATTAGAAATATCAAGCTCACATAGGTGTGAACTAACACTGACATTGTAAAATGAGTTATTGCTAAAGTAATACAAGGCTGACCATCCAAACAGAAAGGACTTTCTTTTTCTCTTTTTCTTTCCATTTTTGAAGTATTAATAAAAACCTTTATATATGTATAAATACAATATTTACATATGTACATATGTGAAACATTTATACATATTAACAAAAATTAATGCAAACATTGATGTATATATATACATATATTAATGTCTACAGGATACCTTATCACTGAAAGTATTAAAAAGAAGAAAATATAAAATTTTTTCTTATGCAACATCTTGAAGTTATTTCTTAAAATAACTTGAATTTATTATATTTACAAATAAAAGGCTTATGTTATAGGGTTTGTGCAGCCCACATGAGATCATGTGTAACATGTTATATGTGTATATATGAACTAGTACTTCTAATAAGATGTCTCTGATTGTCAAATGAACTTGAGACTCATGTATTCATGTCATCAACTGACTCGGCTAAGAACTATATTTTACAGATGAGAAAATAAATGTGTAGTAACATCGAGCTAATTTATGGCAGAACTAAAGTCTGATAGCTGTACTCAAATTAACATTATGCTTTTTCTCCTAACTGCACTAATTTTTATGTGTCACTTGATGCAGCTTTTTTGTAATCAATGTATAACACATTTTTCAAGAACAATGTACTTGTGACAGTTTAGTTTTCATGAAATTAATTTTCTCTTAATTCTAAAGACACAACCACAGTACCATTTTCAGCCCTTTTGAGAAACAGCTCTGACCAATGGAATATGTGCCAATGTTGACATTTTTTCAAGACTGGTCTATGACAATCATTCATATGAGTTTTCAAATTGTTCCCTGTCTCACGTCTGTAAAATAAACTTTGATAATTGGGATCTTTAGAATACACAGGTAGGTAAAATAACTTCTGTTGGTTTGAGAATCTAGAATCTATTGTGAAATAGAGATTCCTCAAATACTTATTCCAAAATATTTGGTTTTGAAATTCACATAATAAAGAAAACAAACCATTTTGAGTTTATCTGTTGATATTTGTGAGTTTATCTACTAAAGAATAATTTCAATAATACAGCCATATTAAGAATACCTTCTGAAAATGGGATATGAGCTTTTAATTTCAAAATTAGTTCCATACATTATGTATAAAATGAAAAAAAAATTCTACACTTACAAATTATTTAATAGTCTTTTAGGATTCCTGCTTGTAAAAAGAAATATTTCTTAATTTAAATAAGGAAAAGGATCCAGACTTTTTAATTAAGATAGCAGAAAATTATGTATGGAGAAATCAAATCCAAAATCTCTTTTAAAAGAGATGGAAACAGAACTCTACATTTTAAAGTAAAAAGTTACTTTCAATAAGTGGTATTAGATAACTATCTTAATTAGCACTGTACAAAATTACATAGAAATACACTATTTGATATAAAATAATTAGATGATTCAAATAAATAATAGTTTGCTATATTTAGGAATTCTTACTGTATGTAAATATTTGCTATTAATGAATGGTTTATTGATGAGCCTTGGAAAACACATATGTTCTATTTATTAAATGAAGGATATGTTAACTTAGATGTTCTGTAATGGAGATCTGTTGTATCTTGCAAACAGAGGCCTAAATAAACTCTGGTCTAGGGTTCCTCTGGAATCTGGATACTATTTCCTTAGGTCTTGAAATAAGTATTAGGTATGCATTTGTCTGAAAGGGTAATCAGTGGTGAGAAACCCATCTCTATGGAACACCCTGATACTCACACTGTCACTAAGTATAAAAATTAACAATGACAGATGATGATGACCAACAAGTTATAAGAAAACCAAGCTTCCACTTTCTTCCTTGCTTTGCTTTCACTTATTTATAATTTATTTATGTCCATATCATCTAGAATTTCCAAAGAGTGTACACATGTACACACACACATGCGCACACACACACACACACACACACACACACACACACAAATGTTTTGTATAAGGGCATTGGTCAATGTAAAAGAATAACCAATAATGACATAGAAAAGTCAAAAAAACCAATTAATATTGAAAAAGAAGAATACTCCATATAATATATAAAAAGCTAATCAAATCACTTTTTAAAACCTCTAGAAAACTCACAAAGAATATTATTTTACCTGTAAGACACACAAATTGAAAAATATGATAGCATTTTCATTACCTTAGTGGAATAATATAAAATGACTAATATATAAGTAAAAGTGCCCATGGAAATAACATAGCCTTGGACATTTTTTCAAATATAAATCAAAATATTTTAAAAATTGTAATCATTTAGGAAAAGTGAGTCTTACACTATTCATTTTGCCTTTATGCACAATTTTGATAATGTGTTTTCACAACTCCTCACATTAAAAGATGAACTGATTTGCTTACTCCTTGAATCTGAACTATAAAATGGAGTTGACCAATGACATATAGCAGAGATGAAAGTATGACAACTCTTTCAGCCTAGGGAGGCCAACTCCCTAGGCCTAGGGAGGATAGGACTTGCATGCTCTCAGTCTTTCTTAGATTCCTACGTGTGTCATGAGAATAATCCTGGAACACCTTTCTGGAGGATAAGACACTGGAAGGAACATAAATGAGACAATTTACTTGTCTACACTGAAACTCGGGCAATACAGCAAGCCACCAACTTATCCTATGGCTGACCAAACACATGTAATAAAGCCCAACTTTTCTGAAGCAGTGAGTTTGTTACATTATTTTACTGTGCCTATATATAATTAAAACAGCTTCTTATACTTGCTATAACTATTTGGCATATTGGAAGAATCTTTAGGCTTATTATGTACCCTACTCTAGATCTGCAATTAGCATAATTTTAAATATGAGAAACTTTTCAAGAAATTACTATTATTCAACAAATGCATTTAAAAGAAAAGAAAGTAATCATAAAGGGTATTTTACATTACAAACTTAAGTCAAACTTCAACAAAATGTGTATGTGACTTTAGAGTATAATTTCAAGAAATAAATTGTAAATTAAAGCATTATGACACAAAAAGTGAGATTAATACTGAAAAATCTTCATTATGATATTATGACTATATTTTAATAAAGAATCCTAATGTTTGAGACCAGTGTTACTCAGATACCAAATCCAGACAAGAAAATCACAAGGAAAAAAAAAAAAAAAAGACTTCAGGCCACTATCTTTCATGAACATAAATGCAAATATCTTCAAAATACTAGCAACCATAATTCAACAAGATATGAAAGGAATCATCAATATCAAGTGGGATTCATCCCTGAAATGCAAGGATGATTCAATACATGTAAATAAACAAATAGGATTCATGACTTTAAGGGAACAAAGTGTTCTCCAGCACAGTGAGGCAACAGATATAAAAGATATTCCATAGAAAAGGAAGAATAAAAATTGGCACTGTTGGCTGGTGACCTGATCTTATATACAGAAAACCCTGAAGATTCCACCCAAACCTTGCAGAATAAATACAGCAGAGTTATAGCATACAAAACCAACACAAAAAATCTGTGATATTTCTATACATTGACAACTTTCTAAAAGATGTATATTGAACTATTTGCTGTAGTTTTAATCTAGGGAACCCACAGATTAAAGGTGTGTTTCCCAGAGTGACACAACTGATAGGTGGTGGACACTCTGAGAGGTGGGGCCTAACAGGCACTGCCACCATAATGTTCTGCCTCCTCACAGGCCCCAAAGCAACAGGGCCATGGACTGAAATCTCCAACACTATGAGTCAGAACAAGTCTTTTCTTCTTAAAAGTTGCTTTTGCAAGTATTCGTGAAAGTAGAAGAAAACTAACATACTATTTAAAGAAGATATTTGTTTGGATTTTTTTTCCCCAAAGTATACCAATGTGATAGAGGTAGAGAAGTGTATGGTATTGTAGATTCGTGCTTCTTAAATTCTACCATGCAACTGTGAATTTTTTTAAAATGCATATTCTGATTCAACACTTCTTTAATGCGACCTGAGTTTCTACTTTATGATAAGCTTCTTGATAAAGTTACTGGTTCCCAGAGTACACTTTACAGATGAAATGACTAGTCTTCATTTGATAATTGTGTACTTGGAAAATGGGTACATGAAAGTTCGTAAAACCATTCAATTTTTTCATAATAAATGTTTAAACTAATTTGTCTTCTTCAGTTAAATATATTTCCACTGAAAGTGAGGTTCTAAATCATGCTTTTTCTCATTGACTTTAAGAATATTAACAATGTCCAAAGAATAAATTATTGAAACTTAGAGGAGTGCATGAGGTCTTGAAAGAGGAGGTGTTACCTTTAGTTTAGTCTTGGTGAATGAATAAAACTTGAATACGTGGAAATGAGAAATAGATGGTTTCAGGAAACAGGAACTAATTCAGTAAACGCATAAAAGCAAAAATAAACATGGCATCATTACTGAGAATATAACTACCTTACGTGATAGTTGAAATACATTTACTAATTTGCAAGGTCAGCATGGGAATTCAAAAGAATTCAATATATATATTGTTTTCATAGTGGGGATAAGCTCTCAATCCGGAAAGCCAAACAAAGAATGCAATTTAAAGAACCACAAGATGGCGCCAAAGCCCCTTCTGAATATTTCTTAGCTTGAAATTCCCCCCACCACACACCCCCAGAAAGAAATCAGAAGAAGAAATTTGAGAATAAAATAGAAACTCAGTGTTTTAAGAAGTAGTTAAAATAATTGAAATTTGAACCTAGCTATTACCAAGAATGATTTAATCATAAGAGAACTCATGCATTTTAATCATAGATATTACATGCCTTTATTAGCTCACATTAAGTGATGGAAAAAAGTACACATTCATATTTGATAAGTTTATTCTTCCTTAAATATCTTAGGCAAATTGCAGATAAAGTTTTATTGGCAGCACTAATAATCCTGCCAAAATGAATTCTGCATTCTTAGTTATTACATCTACTATGGTGGTTTTTTGCATACCTGTTCAAAACTGATGATTGAGATTTAAAAAGAATTCGTGAGTTGTCTTTTCTCTAAAAAAAAAAAAACTTCATAAAAGAATGAAATTAATATGTTATTATGAAGAAATACGATTTCAGTTCTACATCTTTTTTGGAAAAATACAACTTTTAAAAGATTTCTGGCGTTATGTTTTGACCACATGTGAGTTACTCTGTCCTTATTTATACCTGCTTCATTTTTTTGATGCTAAGTTTTTCAAGGCACAAGAGATGAGGATGATAATAATCCTGCTAGACAATGCTATTAACAAGTTACAAGTGCAACTCGTGCAAAAGTTGCAGCACCATTGAAAGCAATTAAAAAGTATTTATTTATTTTGAACTTATGATTACTATGCAAAGAGTGATATGAATAATCTGGAAATAAAAACAAATAAGACATAATTTTAGGGGATGTATGATAAGTAGTGCTAAAAATGAAAGAACATTCTAAGCTAAGCCATAAACTTATGCATGGAAAACTGCATTTGGCAGTGTGTTAGTTTGTTAGTGTTTAGGAATTTCATTATCAATGATGAGATAAGGTAAGAAGTTAGAACAACATGGATGTGGCAGGAAATTTAAAGTGAAAATTGAGGCAAATACTCCTTCAAGAATGGGGCGCTGATGAAAGGAGAACACTATGACTGTATCTTACAGGAGGAAAGCAAGACAAAGACAGGTTAGAACAAATACCTGGACTTGTCGGGTAGGTAAATACTTGGATTTGTCCATGTCAGCGATAATTTACATGTTTGGGTTCTATTTGTATATTGTGGCTTAGAAACAAAAAAGTAGAAAAAGGTAGGAAAGAATATATAGTTTAGTGTTTAACAGATAAAGAAAGCTACATCATTTATCCTCGGAAGTAAATCTATGTTTGAAGCTAAATGGTTTGTGGGCACAAAGTGAAAATTATGTGATTGGAAATGATCAGTGATAGGATTGTACCAAGGAAGACCAGTTAGAACTGATTTTAGAAATTTCGCAAAGAAAAACTGTATATAATTTACTGTTTTACATAGGGAAAAGATTTATAAATCATTGCATGGTAAACACATTTTAGAATCATGTTTCTAAGAAAATGCTATAAATGATTAGTAATCATAATAAAAGTTGCAAGCAATTGAATGTGTGTAATTAATGATAATTCTTAAGTAACGTAGATATTTTATTAATCCTGCTAAATTGCTTTCGCAAACATGTTTCATTAAAAAATATTAAGGTAATAAACTTGTGCCTCCAGTCCTAATTCTAAATTAACACAGACCAATCAATATCTTTTTCATAGAAATGCACGTTACTTCTGTGAGCTATAAGCTTTAGGGTGATGAAGACATTTGAACATCAAATGTGATAAAGTATGATATAATATGATTGAAATATTAAGAATGAAATTATTTTTGTGTACAATTGGTGATTGCATTAATTTTACTCTTGAAACAACCCAAAATAACTTTTTAATCCCATAAAACAGAAGACTTGTAAGTTTTTTTTTTCTTTCTTTCTTTTGTTTTTTCAGTGCTAAGGATGGAACATAAGACCTCATGCATACTTGGCAAACAATATACCAGTGACCCATACTCCCAGGCAAAGGTTTATGTGTTTATTTCTCTAAAGTCATTTCATTGTTTCCTTATTCAGTACTCAACCAATTTTAACATCTTTGGTTTCAAGGCACCTAGAGGCTACATTGGTCAATACAAAAATCACTCTAAGTGCTTAGAGGAAATTTGATGGAAAGGATCTCTTAAATACAATGAGGTGCTTAACATCTATAATTTTATGATTACTCAGTAGAGAATGTTGAAATTCTTTCTAGTCAGAATATTTAACAAAGAACTTGCACATGATGAGAAGTGAGGAGCAAAATCAAAATCAATATGGAACATTTTAGTAACAGGGATTTTGTTTTATTACTTTTGCTAAAATAGAATTATTATGGTAGAAGGGACATTTAGATGATTTAAATATTGATGGGTATTAACTCCCAAATTACAAAATATAGTCATGCTTATTTTAACAGTTGTCAAAATGTGCCATATATAAGATAGTTCTAATTACTCTCAAGCTGTGAGTATATTATTTTGAAAACACATTTTTTGACCTATCACTTTGATAATTGAGAGTTAGTATGTGTTTCTAAGGAATAAGGGAGTCTAGGAAATTATTATTTACTATTTAGGACAAATATGAGTAATTCCTATATAGGGATAAAAATCCATGTGAAAAGTGGGAAAGGTCAAATTTTCATCCAATTCCATTGTCTGTTTTTGTGTTTTTAAATACTGGGGATTGAACCCAGGCAAGGATACTCTTAACACTGAGCTATATCTCCAGCCCTTTTAATTTTTTCATTTTGAGACAGGGTCTCCCTAAGTTGCCCAAGCAGTCCTTCAACTTGTGATCCTCCTGCTAGTTGTTGGGATTACAGGTGTGCACCACTCTCCCAACCCTGTTGTAACTTTAGAACAGCAATATAGACAGGGAAGCTGAAGAGATATTGTCAGTGTTCTTCTCATTCAGCTTCCTAATCATTATTTAAATCATTTTCATGGAAAACATTTCCCTACTTGGCTATGACATACTCTGATTTTTGTTTTAGAAGAAAAAATTTATTAGCATTGGTAAATAATAAACTTAAACCTATTAAAATTTTCATTCAATGTCCTTTGACATTTTTTCATAATTATATATATTTAACTTGCCAATGATTAGAATTAAAAGACATTTGCATTGCTGGATATTATGCAGATCAAAATACTGAGGGTTATTTGAATCATTTAAAATAAATTCACAGATTTCATCTTGAATATAAAATAATGTAATCTTCAGTATCACTTAAGTATTTGAATAAAGAGATAAAATTTAAGTAATTCTGTTTTATTATCAATGATTATCTTTCTAATAAATATTTTACATAGATTTTTAAAAGAAATACATATCAGAGATGTGTCTCTTTACTCACAATATAGTTTCATCTATATAGTTTAATTAGAAAATTAATTTTCTGATGTTATGAAAATTGTTTAATATTTGGAAATGAAATCTTGAAAGATGCTTGATCTTTACATAAGGAGAAGTCATAGGAAAAGAATAAATGAAATGTTTTTATTACTGCACTGGACATTCATGAAATGAATGAATGAGTAGTCACTCTTATTTCTGTGCTAGAAAATATTTCATAATTAAAACTTTCATTCAAAACACTAGATTTCATGTCTTTGATAGTAAAAAAAGTACCATTCCAAAACTAATATTTTTCACTGGTTCTCACTTAAGAGAAAACTCATGTTTTGAAAATCATACAAATTTTTTTTTCAGTTAAAACACCTATGTAACTAATGGTTGAACAATTACATTAACATTAATAATGGTAAAGTGAATTTGTATTGCAATTTGTTGTATTCTTGCTGTCAGAAATGTGAAGGAATTTGAGGGAATCTTACTGACTAAAATACACGTTCGATTAAACAGTACAAGAGAATTATATTTAATGGATGAACATTCAAATTTGTCTTCCTAGATTGTTGGAGTTCAGAAGACAAGTAATTCACCAACTATTTTTTACTACATTCCAGGCATTAATAGATGCTCTCGGATTATGATGCATCAGTGAAGAAAACAGACAAAACAAAACTGCCACATAGAGAACACACTTAGCCACTTTATTTTTAAATAAAGAAAGGCAGCCTAAGGGAAATGCTAATCAAAACTACATTTAGATTGGCTTTATCTAAAAGACAAAAAATTTAAAAATGCTAGCAAGGACATGGAGAAAAAGGAACTCATTCTCTGTTGGTGGGAACATAAATTAGCATAGTCACTATGGATAATAATATGGTGGTTTCTCAAAAAACTAAGAATTGAGCTAAAATGTGCTTCAGTGAGCCTATTTTGGAGTATACACCCAAGGGAAATGAATTAGCACGCAAAAGATATGCCTGCACTGTCGTGTTTATTGTAGGCACTAATCACAATAACCAAGATATGGAATCAACCTAGGTAGGTTCAACTGGTAAATAAATAGATTAAAAATGTCGTGTGTGTGTGTGTGTGTGTGTGTGTGTGTGTGTGTGTGTTTTGTGTGTGTGTGTGTGTGTGTGTGTATGTGTGTAAACAATACTTACTTCAATGACATCCTTCAAGTGGACCTTTGCTCTAATTTTTTTTTTAAACTTATAAATTCTGAGAAGGGGGGCTTGTCAAGACCCCAATGATGAATGACAGATAACATTTTAATAGGCCTCAAAAGCTCATCCATACACATACAATGGAATGTTATTCAGTCATAAAAAATATGAGGACCTGTCATTTGCAGCAAAGTGTATGTAAGTGAAAGATCAAAGGCACAGAAGACAAATAACTTCATGTCTCTTCTCATATGTGGAAGCTAAAACAGTTGATCTGAATATAAAACAGTGATTACTGGAGGATAGGAAGTATGGAAGAGAAGGCCAATAAATGGAAGTTGAATGAGGGGCAACAAAACACAGATAGAAGTGTTCTGGTGTTCTGCATCATGGTTGAATGCCTACAGTTCATAATAAGCTACTATATATATATATATATATTTTATAAAGATTAGAAGAGACATGCTTGAAGTCTCCAAACAAACAAATAATTAGGAGAGGAAATGCTAATTCTCTGATTTGATCACAGCATACTCTATTTACACATTAAAATATCACGCAGCATCTCATTAACATGTACAATTAATCCATGCTAATCAAAAGAATGAAAAATAACAGTAAGGAAAAATGATAACAGTATGTTCTACCATTTTCTGTTTGGGTTATACCAATACCAATGTGGAATTAAGTCACAGAATTTCTGGCAAACAACAAAATACCATAGTTATCAAAGTTAATTGTCAAAAAAAATATGCTGAAGACTATCAAAAATATCTTTGAAAGTATTTTTCCATTCACTCTATCTTGATTGTTTGTAGAGACACAATAGTCACTGATCTGTTTGGAAAATAACAATGCTGCCTATTTATTACAAATAAGTTAATCTTTCTCTCAAATTTAGGTTCCTATATCCTTTCAGGATTGAATGAATAATGAATTACTGAATTAAAGACAATATTTTACTGAAAATAGTTATGTTCACTTTGGCTGTACTAAACACAAATGAAGTAATAAAATATAAAAGACAAATTTCCCAAATGTGCCTGCATTTAATGGGAAATTTTTGAGTTATAAAATTGTACTTTTAGCTACTTAGTCAATGTTTTCTAATTCGATATGAGTATACTTTTCATTTTTCAGTATTAATTGTACCCTGGATACCTATTTCATTTACACGTAAATGTGTGTATTCCATAATTAATCACCATTTGAAAACATTGATGATTCTCTGACTACAGCATTTACCTGTGGAGCTTTTTCTCCAGAGTACCATAAAAGATGATCTAAAAGTAAAGTAGCAAGACCTCAAACAATGCCAATTCAACTTTCTAGAAAACTTCCTGAAAATTAAAGGATCATCTTTATGTATTTTTAAGAAAGAGAGTTCTAGCTATTTTAGAAAGGTTCACATGAATAGATTCATACCTTCTTCAGAAATTGTGATGTTTTAACCATTGATGCACATAAGAAGTTACTGTGTTTATTTTAACAGATATCTAGGTCCAGAAAGCTTATCCTTAGACAGTGATGTGTGTCAGATTCACACTTACAGGCTCTGCCTACCTAAATAGTTCAATGACATGAAAAGACTAGCTCTTTAAAGACTACTTTTGGAATAATATGGAGAATCAGAAGTGTAAGTTGTATAACATTAAAAGCACTGAAATAGCCAAGTGTTGTCAGTAGTGTCAGTATAATTTTGGAATCTCTCCATATCTACATGAATGTAAAATAATAGATTGCAATCCTGAAAACACATGGGTATTACATGTAATGAAACTACATGACCTTGTAGCACCATGAGCACCAAACTTAAAAGGGCCGTGGCCACAAAACTATTGTGCAATCAGTATCTCTGTTGGAAGAAGGAAAGGAAGCAACAGAAAAATGAAAATGTAGAGAACATCAGAGACCAAAATACCCAACAAGCAATTGTAGGAAAGTCTTGGTTAGTCTGACTGTGAATAGTGCACAAAAACTGAACAAATTTTGCCAAATTTAGTAGCAGATAACTCCAAAGTGATTTCAGAGAGATTTTAAAAGTGTACTTGTCTCTGTAAACTATCAAAAACAACTACATAGCTTTCCCTTACAAAAGAGAGTCCCATCTGAATAAGAAACTTATGAAAATGAGTTCAAATGAAGCAGGATAAAGACTGTTGTCAAAAGAAAGAGTAGGTCCAAAAGAAGTTGGATAGTAACAGATAACCAGAAAAAAAAAGAAAGAAAGTCAACATATTTTAAAATTGTGTACACTGAAAGAGTAGAAGTTGGAAAAGCAATCTTGAACTACAAAGTTCTTTTCACTTTTACAAAAAATAATTTCTTGAAAAGAAGCAATCAATAAATATCATGGTAAAATATTATATAACAATATGAGGGGGGGAAGAAAATGAAGAGAATCACATTACTACAAAAAATTAAAGCAATTCAGAAATGCAGATTCACAAAAGAGATGGAAATTATAACCTGATATTATAAAAGAAGGCTAATACCATGAAGAATAAAATAAAACATAAAGAACTTCATAAATATGATTTTGAAATTCAGAAATAAAGTTACAAAATATTTAATAGAACTACAGATAGGAACAATTATTTCAAAACGAGACTAAAGAATATGCCTTCCAAGCACAAATAATATCAGCGTTTCCATCCTAAAATGGGTTTTTTATAGGAAAAAAAAAAGAAAGAAATAAGAAAGAAATTAATTACTTTTTAAAAAGAGTGACTAAGATAGCAAAGACTTAATTCACAGGAGTTAATAGTTAGACTCTTAAAAAAAAGTGAGGAAATTAAATACTAAAAATTATAATCCATGTAGTTAAAATTAAATCCCATGAAGTCAAAAAAAAGGACATGAAACTACATACTATAGGAGCATACAGAGTGTCTGAAAATATTAAGCAACAAGACATGATCTAGAAATGTTGCTGCATTTAAAGAGGAAAAAAATTCTTAGAGCATCTAGACAAAAAATCATGAATTGGAAGGAAAAAGAGACTGCAATTACACTTTTCCACAGCAAAATTTTTCCCCAGAAGAAAATGAAGTAACATAATTTATGTACTCAGAAAAGAACATAAGAGCCAAGGATTGTAAATCCAGCATAACTGGCTTTTAATAAAACTCACAATCTGTTAGAAGCATTTCAAAATTCAAGCAATGTTATTACCAAGAGACTTTTCAGAGGATTCCTTTGAAAGAGTTCAAACTACCAAAAATAAAACAAAGTTATAAATGATATTAACATAAGCACTAGCTGTGAAACTGAATATTAAATTTTGCAGAATATGTATTAAATTAAGGTAAGAAAAGACAAGGTATGTACGTAATTGATATTGGTTCTGGCAATATATGTCTAATGTTAACATTCATAAAGCAGTTTTTAGGTGGTCTAAACAAATATGGGAGCACTCCATAATGATGAGTTGGAAGAGTCAATACACCCCCAAATGTTCTACAAATCAGTGCAACATCTATCAATACTCTGACTGGTTATTTTTTTTCTTTTTTCTTCTCAGAAACTGATAAGTAGATCCTAAAATTCATATGAAATACAAGGGGCATAGAACAACAAAAACAAACTTAAAAGGGAAGAAAGTAGAAGAATGAATATTTCCTGATTTCAAACCTATTACAAAGATAGAGGTATTAAGAGATTAAGGTAATGGTATAATGTTATATATTTAGATATGAATTAAGAGTTCAGAAATAAACCCTTACAGTGATGTCCAATTTGTTTTTGAATAAAGGTACTCAATCAACCCAATAAGGAAAGATTAGTGTTTTCAACAAACTGGATAGGGAAAATTGGGTATGCTAATGAATGTAAATGAATTTATTTTCATACCACACCATAGCAAAAATTAATATGGAGACCTAAATATAAGAAATAAAACTTACAAAACTTAGAACACATAAACAAACATTAAAACACAAAACTAAAAACACAAGCAATAAAATAGCACATTGATCAGTTGGGCCTCATCCAAATGAAATCTTTCAAGTATCACAATAACATTAAGAAATGAAAACAGAGGAAGAAAAAAGTTTGCAAATCATATATCTAATAAGAAACATAATTTAGAACATATAATGAATTATCACAACCCAATTATAAGAAGACAAGTTATTCATTATTTTTAAATGTGGAGAAAGTAACTAAATAAATACTTTTTCAAAGTACACCATTTTATGCCTACAAGAAGAGCTATAATAATAATAATAATAATAATAATAATAATAACAATAAAGAAGGCGTCTGGGAGTGAATCTCAGTGGTCCAGGACAGCTTAGCAAGTGGGAAGACCTAGATTCAAGCTCCAGTACCTAAAAAAAAAATTTAAAAATTCTATACAATAAGTGTTGGTGAAGATGACAGGAAACCAAGACTTCTCTGATATTTCTTAAGAGATCACATGAAGGTGAGGGGAATGTGCCTGTTAAGTGCAAAGATTAGACTGTCCTAACACTAATCTGGTGGCCAAGAATTACTAATGAGGAAACCTGATATTATGTATCTACTAATGTGACATACAGAAGTTAATTATTGAAATATAAACTTTTATAAATGGTGGCAAACTCTTCTAAGTGTGATAAAGTAGGACCCAATCAGACAAACTCCCCTGCATCAAACTATAAAACAGAAATTAATAAAAAGTGAGAAAACTACCTAAAAGTACTAGAGAATAAGAAGCGATGGAATCTGGTAGTGATTTCACAATCACTGGGAGAGGAATGATTGAAGTTATGCAAGGAATTTCTCCTCTCCTTGACTTTCACCTGGAGTTGAGTGTGGTTTTCATGTTGCTCAGCGGCAGCAGGATGTTCATGAAAAGACAGAATTTTTTTAACCTAAGAACCAGAAAAGTAAAACCCAGATTCTGTGAGTGCAGGAGTCTCTGAAAGAAAAGTCAGAAAGGGTTTCCCACACTGTCCACAATGCTGATGAATCTCTGAACAGACTTAAAGCAGATCAGATCTTGGCATAAAATCGACTGAAGCCCTGAACCACTCTTCTAAAAATACTGAAGAATAATGAGACATGGGCTAGGAATGGCAGAGGCTACACTTGGAAAATAGGATGGGAGAAATGAGCTGCCTTTTTCATGGCTTTCATTCTGGGGCTTGTTGCAGGTCACAGTGGAATGGAGATGCTTGTGGGGACAGCCAAAGTCCTCTGACTTTGAGGAATGAGAAATTCGAAGCCAAGAAACTCTGAATGGTAAAGAGATTGGTGGTATTTTACAAAGAAAAAGATAAAAAAAGAGAAATCCCTTAACTTGGTATGCCCACATCTTGACAGAACTCTGAGTTGGCATGTGTTAAACAAACTCAACACAGCTCAAATAAAAACAAGGATATAAAATGGCACAAGAGTTGCTGTAGCAAAAGAGAGTCGGCAGTCTGTTATGGCCTGAATGTGCCTCCCCCACAAAACAACTCATGTGTTCAAATATTAAACTCTTAGATAGCATTAGATAACCAGGTCAATGAGTACAGAGGTCTCGTGAATGAGGTAAGTGCTGTTACAAGATGCTGAAGATACCTACCTTCTCCCTTTGCACCATTTTGAGGACACAGCCTAGTACTACCCGTGAAGAAGAAAGCAGGCCTTCTCCAAACACCAAGTTCAGTACTTGTCAGTGCACAGACTGTGAAAAATGCATTTCTGTTCTTTATAAACCAGTTTGTAATATTTTGCTATGGCAGCCTGAATGGATTAATATAGTTTAAATCCAACCAAGAAAAATAATTGTGTTAACAAAGGAAATTACTCAAATTGGATAAACTGAATCTAATGTCACAACTTAACATCAATAATATCCAAAGTAGAATTTCATGTTACCCAAAATGCAAAGAACCAAAAACCTGAAATACAGTCTCAAAATAAAATAAAATAAACCAATATTGGAAGTAACCTAAGGATATTAAAGTAGCTATTATTATAACTATCTTCAATTAAATATTATAAAACATTTTGTCAATGTACAAAAACATTAGCAGAAAAATTGCCTCAGCTAAGAAAACAAAATGTGAAAATTGTAGAAGTAAAAAAGCAACATTTCTGAAACAAATTTTCAATAGACAGAAACAGGAGAAAGGACAAGTGAACTTGAAGACAGATTAATAGAAATCATCCAAGGCTAAAAACAGAGAGAAAAAGAATACACCACAATGAATCTCCAAATCATGTACAACCACAAGAATGTGATAGTAATTGAATAAATTATACATTATACATACTCCATGTATGTATAATGTCAAAATTCTACTGTCATATATGTCTAAAAAGAAAAAAAATAAAAATATATAAAAAAGAAAAAACGTTGAAAATCAAAGACTAGCAGAAAATCTTAAAAATAGCACAAGAAATATTATGTTTATAAGGTACAATGATTGACTTCTCTTTATGAAACATCAGTTTAGTGCAGTATGTTTAAAGTGATAAAAAGTATATCCATCCACCCAGAAATCTGTAGATTACAAGAATTTATTTTAAGAATGGAGGTAAAATAAGGACAATTATTTATAAGTAATATCAAGGTAATGCATTGTCAGTATATAATCAATGTTAAAGGAAGTTCATCAGTTTGGCGATAAAGGGTACCATATGGGAATTCTGAGCCTCCAAAAGGAAATACTGAAGACTACTTAAAATAATCTGTCTTGATCTTAAAAAAAAAAAATTTCTTAAGAGTTTATTAATAAGATGTAGAATTTAAAGTTAAATATGTGTAATGCAGCAAAAACAATACTCAGAGGGAAAATTTAAAGCTACTATATGAAAGAACTATCTGAAATCAATAATCTGAAGTTCATCCTTAGCAAACTAGAAGAAGAAATATAAAATATTTCCAAAGCAAAGACAGGAAAGGAAATAATAAGATAAGAAGTCAGTGAAATAGAAAACAACAACAACAAAAACAAAAACAAGAGCAGAAGTCAATGAAATAGAAAATAAACAAAAACAGTTGAGAAATCAATCAAACCTAACCAAATATTTTTAAAAATCCATAAATCGAGCAATCATCTAGGCAGCTTGGTTTTTAAAAGTAACATAAATTAGTAATATCAGAAATTAAAAACAAACTAACCATATAGACCCTTAAGAAATTAACAAAAAGAATACAGAAAAATAAAGAATGGGCCAATATTTAACAGATATTTCACAAATGAAGACATACAAATGTCCAATAAACAAACAAGAAAAATACTTAACATCATGGGACATCAGAAAAATCAAAATTAAAAGCACTACTGGAATGTCAGAAAAACTATGAAGGATCTGGACATCTATACACCACTGGGAAGAATACAAAGTGGTATAGTCACTTTTGAAAACAGTACAGTAGCATCATAACAAGTTAAGAGGATATTTATCATGCAACCTGTCAACTACATTCATATTTGTTATCTAAGAGAAATGGATATATATATATGTCTTCACAAAATCAAGCACATGAATGTTGATAGCAGTATTATTCATAATAGTCTAAAACCAGAAACAACTCCATTGACCATCAACTGGTCAATGAATAAATATATTGTGATCTACTTCTATTATGGACT
Source organism: Sciurus carolinensis (assembly GCF_902686445.1). NCBI lineage: Eukaryota > Metazoa > Chordata > Mammalia > Rodentia > Sciuridae > Sciurus > Sciurus carolinensis. The sequence goes on along the minus strand of NC_062217.1, from coordinate 56,308,570 downwards.
GCAATAAAAAGAACAAAAAACTGATGTTCATGCAACACAAATGAGTATCAAGTAGATTATGCTAACTGCAAATATTCAAACCCAAAACATGTAGTATATGATTATAATCATACAAAATTCTAGAAAAACAAGAATATGTTGATAGAAGAAGATCAACAGTTATCAAGCTTCTAGAGTATGAGAAGATCAAACACAAAAGGACATGAGAAAAACTTTTGATAAAGGCATTGGTCTTTATCCTAATTATAGTTGTTTTTAGTCAGTTTTTTCATCACTGTGATCAAAAGATCTCATAAGAAAAATTATAGAGGAGAAAAAGTTTATTTGGGGGCTCACAGTTTCAGAGGTCCTTGTCCCTAGGTGACTGACTCCATTGCTCTGGACCAGAGGTGAGGCAAAAAGATGTGGTAGAGGACAGCTGCTCAGAACATGACCACTAGGAAGCAAAGAGAGACTACGTTCAGCTCACAAATATAGACCCCAAAGGAACACCCCCAATGACTCAACTCCAGCCACACCATAGGTGCCTTCAGTTACCACCCAGTTAATCCCTTTCAGGGGACTAATGCACTGATTAGGTTAAGGCTTTCATTACCCAGTCATTTCACCTGTAAGATTTCTTGCATTGTTACACACATGAGCTTTTGTTGAACACCTCATCCAAACCATGTTGTATAACCAACAATAATGTTGGTTATACAATTGTATAAAATTATGAAAATTCATTGAACTACATATTCTAAGATGTAAACTTAATTTCAGGTAAAAATCCCTTAATGAACAAAAAGAAATAAACAAACACAAAGGTTAGCTTTTGATTCTTTTAAGAATTATACTTCCTGGAGTTGCTGCCACCATTCTGAAGCTAGAGGTAAATGGGACTAAAACAGCAAACATGGGAACCAAAGCGAAGTGTAAAAGGTATCATAGTGAAAAGCAGGAAGTCTCTCATAATCCAGAGAATAGTGATTACCACTGGGGAAATGTGTTGGGGATTGGAAAAACGACTTGCAGTAGCGTTTCTGAAGCATTATGAAAATTTGAAGCCTTGTTCTATTTTTTTGTTAAATAAGCGTTTGACTTATAATAACTTAGTAAGAAAAAAATGCACTTAAAAATGTAATAAAATGAGAATCTCAAATAATAATAAGCTATGAATTGCTTTTAAATATTAAATCATAAGTTTTAAAAAAGTGTATATATTTTAAATGTATATTTATATATACACATATGCACTTGTGTGCTGTGTGCATTTATATATACCAATACATATTTAAGTAAAAATTAAATTTTAGAATATTAAATTTAAAAGTTCCTAATAATGAAAGTATCAGTAATTACTACTTCATATTGCAAATTAAATACATGCAGGGATTCAAGTTTCATTTCACTGCATTTAATTGGTGAAGGGCAAGATGAATATTTATGACTATCCTAATATTCAAACACAATAGTAAATAGTTCTTTTTATTAAACAAAAATATTATTACCTTAACTTTAAGGTTTTAAAAACATGGAGTCTTTGTTGCTGCTGTTGTTTTTGGTACCAGGAATTGAACTAGGGGCTGCCAACCACTGAACCATATTTCCAGTGCTTTTTTTTTTTTTTAATTTTAAAACAGGGTCTCACTTATGTAGTCTTTTAAAAAAGTGTATAGTTTACTAACTTGATGATGATACTTCAAATCTAAATCAAATGGTTTTAAAATCTAAGACTTCCTTAATCCACACATACACACATCAACCCTACTCTTCTATTGGAAAAGAAAGCATTATATGTAGAATAATGTTGTTCTTAAAAAAATAAAATAAGCCTTAAAAGTTAATATCTCAATATCAATTCTCTTTTCTAATGTTCTATCCTGAAAATGATCATTTTTATACCAGAGATCATGTTTCATTCATCTTTGGACATGACTCCACATCATACCTACTTATTAAGCAAAGCATATTTTTCAGAATCTTGTTCATACAATAGTCAGTTAAGTAAAAAGTAATACAACTATCTTTTGAGATTGTATTGTTCTGACCACATCAAACTCACAGTTTCCTCCAAAAGTCTAAAATATTTTCATTGTATACAACCTTAGCTATTCTTCAGATAAATCATTCATCCCAAATCCGAAGAGCATAGTTGAAAAGGAATGTGAAAATAAGTTTATATTATTACAAAAAAACATGAAATTAATAATGTGAAAGATCAACATGGCTTGTACTATCAGTGCAGGTCTTCAAAGGATATTATTTATTGGCAGTGATTCATGTAAATTAGATGAAAGGAGAGTATAATGGGGCTCCACTTCATGAAAATTTATATCCCCTTTCATAAAGAGTTCTTAAATAATGTTGGCCAAAAAATGTCTTAGTATTGAAATATTTACATAGGATAGTCTACAAAATGCTTTTTGGATGAATTTGTTTGAGTTTGTATTTCCTCTGGGGATAGATCAAATTCTTCTTTTAATCCACAAGTTAAAGAGAAGAGAAAAAAGTTTTTAAAAAATATATTTCCTTTTAAGTAACTCAAAACTTCAAAAGCATGCTAGTAATTGTTTCACTAAAAAAAAAAAAAAAGTTTGATGTCTCATTCTCATTTCTTCACATATGTACTTGCCCACCACAAATTTTTATTAAGCAGCAAATCCAGACAAATACAACTTTTAAAAAAGGAAGGTGAATATGATTGATGCTTAGACAAATAGCATATACAATTGCTATTTGTGAGTACAAGAAAATAATTGAGACTTAGAGTCAATATGTCTAGGTGATATTTGTCTTCTCAATAACAGGTGAAGGTAGAGGTGGCTGGAAGAAATGTAAGCACTTTGAAGTATGAGGCCTGGGAAAGGCTTAAATGTGCATATTTCATTAAAGCAATTCAGAGATGCTCTGCTGGCCTCACTCTGTAAGTATTTGTCCTGACCCTAAAATACGGTAATCTCCTTTTGGTATCGTTATAGCTCTCCTGGCTCTTTTCTCAGCACTGTGTGTCTAGACTCTCTGGTTGCCCCTTCTCACCTTTTCCATTGGTTCTCCATGGTAGGAGCCAAGTCCATTCCATACCTGGCCCTTTCCACAATGAGAAATCTTTTTATAGGCCTTATTCTCCTGAAACACCTAGCAGAACAGAATGGTCTCACTGCAGCAGCTTAGTAAAGAGATTAATCAACCACTTCTTACTTGTTTTCAGTGTTTCTTGACTCACAATTAAAATCCAGCTCATCAGATTCCATTTCTTTCCTTTCGTCTTTCCAAAGGTGGGAGATAACTTCCAAAATTCTTTATAGTTTTACATAACTGAGGTAGAGGAAATACTCAAGGCAAGTTTCTTTCTTCATGTGGGTGTAGCATAGAAACACACAACAGCAATAATTTCTTCTACAAAGGCATGTGTCCCCAACCTCCTCACAAAATCCTTTATTATACCTTTCATACGCTTGATGTACCTGCAAGGTCTTCATGCACTCTCTTTAGAAATGACTGTGCTATTTGTTGAAATGAATTTTTCTCTATCATACCTTATACCTTAATATCTTCTGTTTCAGAATTTCAGTCAAACATGAAGCAGAAAGAATCTGATTCTAAAATGTCATTTTTGACATGTTTATTTTAAAATATTTTAAATGGAAGACCTGGAAAAAACTAGAATGAAAATTCAGCTAATACAAAAAGTATAACATATGAGAAAGAAGAAACTGATGTGCCAGAGGCTTCATGTATAATTATATTAGTGAATAGTATATAGATATAGAACTTTAATTCCAGAAGAAATATGTTTAGATTTGAAGAGGCTAATCAATGTCTTGAGAAAATTTTTTTCTAAATGTTTTACTTTGAAGTAAATATAATAGAGATAAAATCATTTCTACTCATTACTCTGTACAGAGTAGTATGAGAGTCAAAAGATAACATTAATTCATCATCTTATAAAACTAGTGCTATAATGAAAATCCAAAATTTATTGCCTCTTCTTCATTAATCAGTATATTTTTGCATTAGTATTTGGGACTGCTTATGTAATAAAACAGAAGTATGGGCGATCCAAGATGGCGGCTTAGAGGGTGACTGCACCCCCAGTCGCTCCAGAACCCAGGAGTTAAGAAGGGGAGGCATTGAGAGACTCGGACTGAAATAGAGCCACAGGTGAGTCTGCCCACTGGGTAAAGCTCGGCCCGGGTGACAGGCCCAGATAGAGATGGCTTATTGGAGCCAGGCAGGGCAGCTAGAGTCATCCACAGGCAGCCCTGCGCACTCCGGCAGTGGGCCCCGCCCACACAGCCAGCTTCTCCAGGTTCTCGGAACAGGCCCGCTAGTGAGAGCCTCTCTGACCAGAACAAGCTCCAAGTCCCGGAGCCAGCACAGCACAGTGTACTCTGGCACGCAAGCAGCCTCAGGGACGAGGATAGGGCAGCCAGAGACTTCCCCAAGTAACCTGGACCACTGCGGTGGGAGGTGCCTTTCAAGGCTAGCTTCTCAGACCAGACCGCCCAGTGAGAGGTTTTCTACATAGAACCAGCCACAAGCCCCCGAACCAACGGAGAGCTTCGATCTGCAAGCAGCCTCTGGGATCAGGGCAGGGCAGCCAGAGACCTCTTCAGGCGGCTCTGCCCAATCCGGCTGCAGGCTCTCTTCACAGGGCGATCCAAGATGGTGGCCTAGAGGGTGACTGCACCCCCAGTCGCTCAAGAACCCAGGAGTTAAGAAGGGGAGGCATTGAGAGACTCGGACTGAAATAGAGCCACGGGTGAGTCTGCCCACTGGGTAAAGCTCGGCCTGGGTGGCAGGCCCTGATAGAGGTGGCTTATCAGAGCTGGGCAGGGCAACTAGAGTCTTCCCAAGGTAGCCTTCCGCACTCCGGCAGTGGGCTCCTCCCACACAGCCAGCTGCACGGCGCAGGCCCACAGTGAGAGCCAGTTCCAAACCGTGGAACCAGTAGGGGGCTAGGGGCAGTTTTCTTCGGATGTGCTGCATTATCAGATTCCTCCAAGACATCAGGCTACTGAAGGCTGGGAGGTGATACACTGGAAATCTACCGGGACACTATAAGCCAATAGCAGAAAACTGCAATATCTCAGGGTCCCACTGACAGCTGACCAATATGAGAAAACAAGGGAAGAAAATATCCCAAACAAACCTAGATACTACATCAATAAAACCTAATGACAACACAGCAGAAGAAATGTCAGAAAGGGAGTTCACAATGTACATAATTAAAACGATCAGGGAAGTTAATGAGGAGATGAAAGAGCAAATGCAGGCATTGAAGGAGGAGATGAAAGAGCAAATGCAGGTATTAAATGATCACACCAATCAACAGTTAAAAGACCAAATACGGGAAGCAAGAGATCATTTCAATAAAGAGTTAGAGATACTGGAAAAAAAAAAAAAAACAAACTGAAATACTTGAAATGAAGGAAACAATAAACCAAGTTAAAAACTCCATAGAAAGCATAACCAATAGGATAGAACACCTGGAAGACAGAACCTCAGATATTGAAGACAAATTATTTAATCTTGAAAACAAAGTTGGCCAAACAGAAAAGATGGTAAGAAATCATGAACAGAATCTACAAGAATTATGGAATATCATGAAAAGGCCAAATTTAAGAATCATTGGGATTGAGGAAGGCTTAGAGAAACAAACCAAAGGAATGAACAATCTATTCAATGAAATAATATCAGAAAATTTCCCAAATCTGAAGAATGAAATGGAAAACCAAGTACAAGAGGGTTATAGAACTCCAAACATACAAAATTACAACAGACCCACACCAAGGCACATTATTATGAAAATAACTAACATACAAAATAAAGACAGAATTTTAAAGGCCACGAAAGAAAAGAATCAAATTACATTCAGAGGGAAACCAATAAGAATATCAGTAGATTTTTCAATCAAGACCCTAAAAGCTAGAAGGGCCTGGAACATATACCAAGCCCTGAAAGAAAACGGATGCCAACCAAGAATCTTATACCCAGCAAAACTTACCTTCAAATTTGACGATGAAATAAGATGCTTCCATGATAACCAAAAGCTAAAGGAATTTACAAAAAGAAAGCCAGCATTACAGAACATTCTCAGCAAAATATTCCATGAGGAAGAGATGAAAAACAACGATGCAAATCAGCAACAGGAGGCGCTAGCCTAAAGGAATAGCCAAATAAAGGAGAAATCAAATCATGTCAAAAACAAATACAAGTCAATTGACTGGGAATACAAATCATATCACAATAATAACCCTGAATGTTAATGGTCTGAATTCATCAATCAAAAGACACAGACTGGCAGATTGGATTAAAAAGAAAAATCCAACAATATGCTGCCTGCAAGAGACTCATCTCATAGAAAGAGACACCCATAGACTAAAGGTGAAAGGATGGGGAAAAACATACCATGCACATCGACACTGCAAAAAAGATGGAGTATCCATCCTCATTTCAGATAATGTGGACTTCAAACCAAAACTAGTCAGAAGGGATAAAGAAGGACATTACATGCTGCTTAAGAGAAGCATAAATCAGCAAGACTTAACAATCATAAATATCTATGCCCCGAACATTGGCTCATCCACGTACGTCAAACAAATCCTTCTCAATTCCAGAAATCAAATAGACCACAACACAATTATACTAGGCGATTTTAACACACCTCTCTCACCACTGGATAGATCGTCCAAACAAAAAGTGAATAAAGAAACTATAGATCTCAACACAATCAACAATTTAGACTTAACGGACATATATAGAATATACCATCCAACAAAGAACGAATACACTTTCTTCTCAGCAGCACATGGATCCTTCTCTAAAATAGACCATATTTTATGCCACAAAGCTACTGTTAGCAAATACAAGAAGATAGAGATACTACCTTGTATTCTATCAGATCATAATGGATTGAAATTAGAAATAAATGACAGAATAAAAAACAGAAACATCTCCAATACCTGGAGATTAAATAATACACTATTATATGATGAATGGATAACAGAAGACATCAGGAGGGAAATAAAAAAATTCTTAGAAGTAAACGAGAACAAAGACACATCATATCAAATTCTCTGGGACACTATGAAAGCAGTACTTAGAGGAAGATTTATTTCATGGGGCGCATTCAAAAAAAGAAGTAGAAATCAACAAATAAACAACTTAACACTACAGCTCAAAGCGCTAGAAAAAGAAGAGCAGACCAATACCAAAAGTAGTAGAAGACAGGAAATAGTTAAAATCAGAGCCGAAATCAATGAAATCGAAACAAAAGAAACAATTGGAAAAATTAACAAAATAAATAGTTGGTTCTTTGAAAAAATAAATAAAATTGATAAAACCTTAGCCACACTAACAAAGAGAAAGAGGGAGAAAACTCAAATTACTGAAATTCGGAATGAACAAGGAAACATCACAACAGACACAAGTGAAATACAAAACATAATTAGAAGCTATTTTGATAATCTATACTCCAACAAAAAGGAAAACCTCGAAGACATCAACAAAATTCTAGAGACATATGAATTACCTAAACTGAATGAGGAGGACATACACAACTTATATAAACCAATTTCAAGCAATGAAATAGAAGAGGTCATCAAATGCCTACCAACAAAGAAAAGTCCAGGACCAGATGGGTTCTCAGCCGAGTTCTACAAAACCTTTAAAGAAGAGCTCATTCCAATACTCCTCAAACTATTCCATGAAATAGAAGAGGAGGGAACCCTCCCAAACTCGTTCTATGAAGCCAATATCACCCTGATACCTAAACCAGACAGAGACACATCGAGGAAAGAAAATTTCAGACCAATATCCTTAATGAACATCGACGCAAAAATTCTCAACAAATTTTAGCAAATCGCATACAAATATATATTAAAAAGATAGTGCACCACGATCAAGTGGGTTTTATCCCAGGGATGCAAGGTTGGTTCAACATTCGGAAATCAATAAATGTCATTCACCATATCAACAGACTTAAAGTTAAGAATCACATGATTATTTCAATAGATGCAGAAAAAGCATTCGATAAAATACAGCATCCCTTCATGCTCAAAACACTAGAAAAAATTGGGGTAGTGGGAACATTCCTTAACATTATAAAGGCCATCTACGCTAAGCCCATGGCTAATATCATTCTAAACGGTGAAAAACTGAAAGCGTTCCCCCTAAAAACTGGAACAAGGCAGGGATGCCCTCTTTCACCGCTTCTATTCAACATTTTCCTTGAGACTCTAGCCAGAGCAATCAGACAAACCAAAGAAATTAAAGGGATACGAATAGGAAAAGAAGAACTCAAACTATCCCTGTTTGCTGATGACATGATTATATATTTAGAGGAACCTGGAAATTCCACCAGAAAACTTTTAGTACTCATAAGTGAATTCAGTAAAGTAGCAGGTTACAAGATCAATGCTCATAAATCTAATGCATTTTTATACATAAGTGATGAATCTTCAGAAAGAGAAATTAGGAAAACTACCCCATTCACAATAGCATCGAAAAAAATAAAATACTTGGAAATCAATCTCACAAAAGAGGTGAAAGACCTCTACAATGAGAACTACAGAACACTAAAGAAAGAAATTAAAGAAAACCTTAGAAGATGGAAAGATCTTCCATGTTCCTGGATAGGCAGAATTAATATTGTCAAAATGGCTAAACTACCTAAAGTGCTGTACAGATTCAATGCAATTCCAATTAAAATCCCAATGATGTACCTTGCAGAAATAGAGCAAGCAATTATGAAATTCATCTGGAAGAATAAAAAACCTAGAATAGCTAAAGCAATCCTCACTAGCAAGAGCGAAGCAGGGGATATTGCAATACCAGATCTTCAACTCTACTACAAAGCAATAGTAACAAAAACGGCATGGTATTGGTACCAAAATAGACAGGTAGATCAATGGTACAGAATAGAGGACATGGACACAAACCCAAATAAATACAATTTTCTCATACTAGACAAAGGTTCCAAAAATATGCAATGGAGAAAAGATAGCCTCTTCAACAAATGGTGCTTGGAAAACTGGAAAACCATATGCAATAGAATGAAATTAAACCCCTATCTCTCACCCTGCACACAACTCAACTCAAAATGGATCAAGGACCTCGGAATCAGACCAGAGACCCTGCATCTTATAGAAGAAAAAGTAGGTACAAATCTTCAACTTGTTGGCTTAGGATCAGACTTCCTTAACAGGACTCCCATAGCACAAGAAATAAAAGCAAGAATCAACAACTGGGATAGATTCAAACTAAAAAGCTTTCTCTCGGCAAAGGAAACTATCAGCAATGTGAAGAGAGAGCCTACAGAGTGGGAGAATATCTTTGCCAACCATCCCTCAGATAGAGTGCTAATTTCCAGAATCTATAAAGAACTCAAAAAACTCTACACGAAGAATACAAATAATCCAATCAACAAATGGGCTAAGGAAATGAACAGACACTTCACAGAAGAAGATGTACAAGTAATCAACAGATATATGAAAAAATGTTCAACATCCCTAGTAATAAGGGAAATGCAAATCAAAACTACCCTAAGATTTCATCTCACCCCAATTAGAATGGCAATTATCAAGAATACAAGCAACAATAGGTGTGGGCAAGGATGTGGTGAAAAAGGAACACTCATACATTGCTGGTGGGGTTGCAAATTAGTGCAGCCACTCTGGAAAGCAGTAGGGAGATTCCTCAGAAAGCTTGGAATGGAAACACCATTTGACCCAGCTATCCCACTCCTTGGCCTATACCCAAAGGACTTAAAATCAGCATACTACAGAGATACAGACACATCAATGTTCATTGCTGCTCAATTCACCATAGCCAGATTGTGGAACCAACCTCGATGCCCTTCAGTTGATGAATGTATAAAGAAACTGTGGCATATATATACAATGGAATATTACTCCGCAATGAAGAATGATAAAATTATGGCATTTGCAGGCAAATGGACAAAATTGGAGAATATCATGCTAAGTGAGATAAGCCAATCTCAAAAAACTAAAGGACAAATGATCTCGCTGATAAGCGGATGAGGACATATAATGGGGGGTGGGAGGGGTTAGCATTAGGTTTAGGGTTAGGTTTAGGTTTAGGGATAAGGAGAGCAGTAAGAATGAAGGAAAGAAGGACTGTATAGAGGAAAAAGAGGGGTGGGAGGGGTGGGGGGGAAGGAAAAAAAGTAAACATCATTGCCCTATGTAAACGTAAAAAACAAAAAAATACAAAAAAAAAAAAACAGAAGTATGTTGTTTTACTTTTTCTCACACGTTACAGATAGACATATACACGTGTGGGGATACACACAAGTCAAAAAAATTTAGCAATATATTTACAAAGTTTTTTTTTACATTAAATGCTTCTTTTTTTAAACATAAAATGTTTTTAGTGGATTACGCCTGTAATCTGAGTGAGTAGGGTGTCTGAGGCAGGAGGATCACAAGTTCGAAGCCAGCCTCAGCAACTTAGTGAGACATCTCAGAATAAAAAATAAAAAGGGCTGAGGATGTGGCTCTGCAGTAAAGTGCCTCTGCTTTCAATTCCTAGTAGCAGAAAAAAAAAAAAAAAAAGAAATGAAAAAAGTCTTCTATGTCAAAAAACTTTATTAAGCATCATTCTTTCCTCCATATTAAGGAAAATTTTATTGAGTGTTGATTAAAATTAAGGAAGTTTTAAATTGTTTAAAAAGACTATAGTTGGTAACAATATATTGTTTTCTTTATAATTTCAAAAACAAATAAAACCTAAAAAACAGGAGTGGAGTAAGATGGTAGGTGAGTAAGAATCCTCCTGTGATCATCTCCCCACAGACAATTGGATTAATAGCTATTCACTGACCAAGTTACCTTCCCAGGAGTTAACCATGGAAGACAGGTAAGAGATCATAGTGCCTGGTTTTGGTGTAAGATGCATTGAAAGAAACAAGAAGGAAGGAGTTGCCCACATTAACCCACTTAACTCCAGGCTGCAATGATGAGTGAGAGATACCTCCCATATGGGAAAGGAGGAAGAAATTAAGTCCAGGTCTTAGACTCAAAGCTCAGTACCAAGCCTGCCAGTGAACCCAAAGCTACTGTTGGCCCACAACATGCACCCAGCAAGTACCCATACAGAAACCCAGAACAGTCAGAGAAAGTCCCAGGGGAAGGAATAGAGAAATGTTGATCAACAGATACTGAGGTAAAGCTAGATGGGGGTAAGACATTATGATTTTTCATTCCATCATAAGGATGCGTGCAGATAATGATAACATACTGTATAGTTCAAATAACTAGAAGAAAGGATCTATATGTGAACTCTGACCTAAGTATAGGGATCTTTAGTTCTTGCCTGATGCTGGGTTTTACTGCCCTAGGTTCTACAGTGAACTCCAGAGCAAAGTCCTGTCCTTGCCTTCATGTCTTGCTCCCTAGTAGGTAAAGTCTTGCTCTCTGCTTAGTGTCTGAGGTTGGGTGAGGGGTGGTGAAGTCAGTCCTCTGGCCAGCTGGCTAATGCTGTTCCACCAGCTTGGTCTTTGGGTATATTGTCCCAGAATATTGTTATAATTTTTGTTTTGTTAGTGTAGTTAATTTCACTATGTCTAATTTATAAATTAAACATTATTGTAGGACAATGATGGCATATATAAGGTTTAGTAATATCTGTTGTTTCAGGTATCCACCAGGGGTTCTGGAGATGAAATCCTCTGCTTATAAGGGAGGACTACCGTACAGTGAATTTTGCCTGGAGGAAAGGTTTTATTTTATTATGTTGGGAGTGAATTTTATTTCATGAAGTTGGCAATCTTGTGGAACTTAATTTACAAGCAAGTGGAATCCACTTAAACTGCTTTATCAAAAGATTGACACAGCCAGAAATCTAAGAAAAATTACTATGAGCAAAATAGAAAAAAGTAAGACATAAAGACTATCGACTGGGATACAAATTAGGAACATATTTACTGAGAAATGCAGAGACAAAAAGAGTCTCAGATGTTAATAACTTTTACATTATTTTGATAATAAAAAGAATGAGGAATGGTATTGGAAATTTTATAGAAGCTTTCATCTACTTTACTCCAATGGATATCAATGATGCCAGTGGGAGAGAGGAAAGGCAAATGTTCTCATTCAAATTTTTAACAAGAAAATTGAGGTTTAGAAAAATTAAAATGCTGGCTTAAAATCACATGACTGACTGGTAAACCTATACACTAATTTCATTGTTCAGACAGGAATCCTAGTGGATTTCCATTCCTTTATCCTTCTGCTGACACTATGTTGTGTAATGCCAATATACACCCAATAATATACAAATTAAATGAGATCCTGGGTCAAACAATTCATGACTCACTAATATTTGTTCAGGCTGCCTGAACATGGTAATCCTGGTGTTACTTAACTAATTAGTTTCCTAGATTACTTAAAGTTTGCAGTATACAAGGATTATTTAATCTGTCTTATATGAAAATGTCAGCCCTTCCAATTATCAGTGACTCATTTTCCTAGCCTGATGTTATAATGACTTAGAAATGTTTCTTTTTTACTAATGCATGATTAAGTATGCTCTGACTAATAAATTTAGTTTTTCATAGAATTTAACATCTCCCTAAAGGGTCTGTGATATGGTAAAATAAACTTTAAAATGAAGTCAAGACTGGAGAAAATAATACCATTTATGAAGGTGTGTTTCAAGTGCCAAATGAAACAAGTGAAGGTAATAACTTTGAAAAGTTCTTTTCCTCAAATAGAAGTTGTTGGGGGCTGTGCCAGCCTGGCGGCCAGCCAGAGGTTGCTAACCAGCAGTGAGGAGGTTAATTAACATAAGCACACTCAGGTGATTTATCATTGGCCGTATTCAATTAAGTCCATGCACACAACCGTGCACAGATGTTCCCTAGTGCTCCTGCTCGTGCCTGCTCGTTTTAACCTTTGCCGTGATAGGGCAGCTGGCTCCTCGCCTGATCTCAACTGACTGTGGCCCCGCCGTCCACCTCCTGGAGGGGATATAAGCGGGCAGTAGGCAGAAGGTAAGTAGCAGCAGCTAGCAGAGAGAAGAAGCAGCAGTAAGCAGAAGCAGCAGTAAGAAGAAGCAGCTAGGAGAAGCAGCAGCTAGCAGAGAAAAGCAGCAGCTAGCAGAGAAAGGCAGCAGCTAGCAGAAAAGAGCAGCAGCTAGCAGTAAGAAGCAGTAGGCAGCGGCAGAAGGCAGATTGTAGAGCAGAGAACTGAGAACACACCTCTAGGTTGCACCCTTTAGTTCACAGGATGCAGGATGCACCTCTAAGAAGAAACAGATCTCTGATAAGCGTAGCAAGCCTGTCTTTCTCTAAAACTTCCTCTAAGCAAAGTTTCTCTTCCTCTAAGCAAATTTTCTCTTCCTCTAAGCAAAGCCTATCTTTCTCTCAAAGTCTCTCTTCCTCTATAAATTAGTGAATATAGGAAAAGTAGTTTATTTTCAGTCCACCTCCGATAAATACCCACGCAATTGTTGCCGCGGGCGGCGACAAGAAGTTAAGTATATTACCTCACAGATTGACTGAAATGGATAATTATTCAATGACCTGTATATGTTGGTCCTTAATATTTTTGTACTTATGTTTTAGAAATGTATGCAAAATAAGTAGAAAATATAATTTAATTATTATTTTATGGCTTCACTATTTAAAATCTATTATAATTCATTTATTCCTAGACCTCACATTTATAATATGTGTTATATAAATCTAAAAGAATTTAAAGAAAAAGAATACAAATATTTAGTATGTGAAAAGCATATTTAGATGTTGCTTGAAGAGGGATAATGGAATGGGGAAAAGAAGCAATCTAAAAGTTATTCCTACATTTATCAGATTAATGTGGTTATTAATTAGAAGTGAAATAATTAATAATACAATCCTTTCTCCCTTTCCTTCATCCATCATCGTAGCTAGTAATTATTGCCAGAGATAACAAGAAGATTATGGTGCTTTATTTCTCCCTATTTCTGTTTTCCCCTTTTTTCTACTTATTTCCTTTGTTGCACTTTTATATTAATACTTTGCAAAAAAAATTTAATAAGTTTCCACCTTATCTCTAAATTTATAAATAAAATACCATATCTATGCATAATATAGGTATTTATTAAGTTTTATCACATGGTATACACTAATTGAATGTTGATTCTCTTGATTTGTTGATTTTCTGCCATTTATAATAAAATTTACAAGCATGATAAGTATATTCAAAGGTGAAAATTGGCAGGAACATATACACTTTGCAAATTTCTTCTTCCTTGAGTGTGATGTAACCCACAAACTACGACTGAAACAGAAAGAAAACCATTACTGATTCAGTGAAATTGGCTATGTCTTTAAAGTTTTGAAAAGACATTCAGTTTAGTTCCTAAGAAAGTATTATGCACAGATTTTTTTAAAAAATGAAGACAGTGATAAAAAGGGAAATAAGGTAGGAGAGAGAGAGAAGAGAGTAATTTAAAATCTCAGTTAAAGGAGTTTATAATTTAATTCCAGATGTAATTAGAGACCAAAATCAATCTCATCATTTTGAGGACAGTTTCTCTAAAAGGATAAAAATCATAGCATAGTGAAATTATGGAAAGGATGCTGGAAATTTACGTTAGAAATAATTCATATGCTATCTAATAAGTGAAGAAAAGAATTAGAAATACTGTTTTAAACATTTTTAAATATTAAATTTTAGAAACATGCTAAAAATATTGTACTTTTGACTAAATTTTTCACAAACATATGTATTATTTTTAAAATAGTGCATGTAAAACTTCATTGTTAAACTGAAAATATTACACATAAACTATATTATAAATAAGTACCTTAAATACTGACTGCAACTTATAATCACTTTAAAGTGGCTTTCTTCACTTTTATGATTATTAATATTCACTAACATAAAACACATGTAAAAGCTTAATTTTGAAATATTTGTAGTTCTTTTCAATAAAGCATGTTTTAAAAATACTTATAAGATCAAGGTATTTGTCCTATTTCAAAATATTGTGAAGAAATTATTTCCAAATGTACTTATTTGGTACAATTATATTTTATATTATATACAATATTCATTTTACAAGGTTAACTGATCCTAAATAATCAAAATAATACAAATCTGTGCAAAAATATATAGAAATTTTAAGTGTGTTAGACTTAAAACTTACAGAATATTTAAGTAAACACTGATTTGTTGATGTTCTGTCATTTATATTAAAATTTACAAGCACAATAAGCTTATTTATACTAACGTTGATTTTTTTCTCATCTGGATCTGACCAGTGTTTTCTCCTCTCAAGTACTAATTATTGAGAGACATAAAGATCTTTATGATCATAATACAGTCATTAATATAATTCACAAGGTTTTCTATACTAGATTGTCCACAAATAATATTGACTCTATTAATTTCCAGGGCCACTGAATACAAGTGATTACAAAGGGATTATTCTGTCATGGCCTTGTGTAAATCATGTTCTCTGCTCCACTGGACAAGACATCTTAAAATTATATTGGAATCTATAAATATGATCTGGACAAAGGATGGAAGCATTTATGGCATAGTAATGACAATGTGATAATAAAGCAAAATAACTGAACTGAAAGTCAAGAGAGCTATGGCCTAACTACAATCTTTTACTAGTTGCATGTTGATGGAAATATACCACTTACTTTATTTGATTTCAGTTCACTCATTTTCATAGGTTGACACTGAATTTTTAAATGAACTTTATAGTTCTAAAAGCAAATTGTGGTTTGACATTATATTTTGTATGCAAATATAAGATTATTGATTAGTTCCGTTAGTTATACTTGCATTTTAATTCACTGAAAGCTTACCCATGTTGATTTGGGAAAGTTAATTTCATGAATGTAGTGGTATAATTGGGATTTAACTTATACTATATTTCTTAATATAGGAAATTTCCTTTAAGTTGTCAGTTTTACCTTACTTTCAGGATATTTTATACCTCAACTTGGTTGATTTCTGGCTTTACTTTGTGGGTTATATTATTCCTTCATGAAAGCAGACTTGTTGAAAGGTTAAATAAGATTTGTTTACATAAAACCAGTTATGTAGTTATTACAAATATTTATCATAGTGAAATTATGATATATAGCCCTTGCAGGAAAATTTTATTTCAAAATATAAGGTACAGAAAATAGATATAGGGGGGGTTTCAAGATGGCGGACTAGAGGGCGGCTGCATTTCATGTTGCTCCAGGACTCAAGATTCAAAAGAGGAGATAGTGAGTGAGTTTGGACCAACTCAAAGCCGCCAGGTGAGTTTCTCCCATTGGGGAGGCGTCCCGGATGGGGCGGTAGCCCTGGAACACAGGGAACTTTGAGAAGTAGAGTGGCTCAGCGAGACGCCCCTCCCCCCACTGGAGCAGTAAACATGGACAGCGGGGAACTTTGCAGAGGAGGCCACGCAGCACAGCACTTGGTTTCGGAGCAAGCTGCCGGGGCTCCGGCTGCTGCCAGAGGAAGAATTGGGCGGCGAGCTATTTGGACTCAGCAACTGCCTGAACAACGGGGGGTGCTGTCCTGAGGAGGTGGAGGTGCACAGTGAGTTGCTTGGTCTCCAAGCGCCCACACAGAACACCGGGTGGCTCCCTGGAGGAAGAGGTGAACGGCAGGTCACTGGGGCTTGGAGCATATGTATGAGGCTCCAAGTGGCTGCTCAGAGGAGGGGTCGCATAGCCAGGCGATTAGGTGCAAAGCACGGTCCGGTCCGGGAACTACGTGCCTTTTGTTGAAAGAGCTACACAGAGACAAGCTGAGGGGCGGAGCGAAGGTTCCAGGACTGTGGGCAGATTCTCTGAGGAGGGGCTACCTAAGGAGACTCGTCTGCAAAGGGCAGGGCTCCCAGGCCCAGGAGATAGGTCCGGGCCCCTGGGAACGTTGCCTGGGAAGGCTGCCCTGCCCAGGCGGTAGTTGTGGACTGAGGGGAACCTCTAGGAGGGGAACTGACCAGCGAGACCTCCCCATCTGGTGAGTCTTCCCCGCCGGGTGAGGTTTTCCCACAAGGACGGTAAAACCAGAGACACAGGTCCAAACAGGCATTGCCTCAGCCTGCAACCTAGTTCCCCTTTGGATGACCATTGGTCAACAAGTAGAGGCACCTCTGCCCACTAGCAGGGAATATACCCCACCTGAAGACCACTACCCCTAGAGAGGCAGCTTCCTTGGGGAACACCGCAGTATCACCTTCCTCTAAGACTTCAGGCTACTGAAGGATAAGAGGGGATACACCAGCAATCTTCAGGGACATTATAAGTCAATAGAGGAAATCTGCAACATCTCAGCAGTCCACTGATACCTGAACGACATGAGAAAACAAGGGAAGAAAATGCCTCAAACAAATCTGGATGTTACATCAATAAAATCCAATGACAGCATGGCAGAAGAAATTTCAGAAAGGGAGTTCAGAATGTACATAATTAAAATGATTAGGGAAGCAAATGATGAAATGAAAGAGCAAATGCAGGCATTGAATGCACGCACCAATCAATCGACAGTTAAAAGAGCAAATACAGGAAGCAAAAGACCATTTCAATAAAGAGTTAGAGATATTGAAAATAAAACAAACAGAAATCCTTGAAATGAAGGAAACAATAAACCAAATTAAGAACTCCATAGAAAGCACAACCAATAGGATAGAACACCTGGAAGACAGAACCTCAGATATTGAAGACAAAATATTTAACCTCGAAAACAAAGTTGAACAAACAGAGAAGATGGTAAGAAATCATGAACAGAATCTCCAAGAACTATGGGATATCATGAAAAGGCCAAATGTGAGAATTATTGGGATTGAGGAAACAAACCAAAGGAATGAACAACCTATTCAATGAGATAATTTCAGAAAATTTCCCAAATCTGAAGAATGAAAAGGAAAATCAAGTTCAAGAGGCTTATAGGACTCCAAATACACAAAATTACAACAGACCCACACCAAGGCACATTATAATGAAAATACCTAACATACAAAATAAAGACAGAATCTTAAAGGGTGTGAGAGAAAAGAACCAAATTACATTCAGGGGGAAACCAATACGGATATCAACAGATTTTTCAATCCAGACCTTAAAAGCTAGAAGGGCCTGGAATAATATTTTTCAAGCCCTAAAAGAAAAATGGATGCCAACAAAGAATCTTATACCCAGCAAAACTTACCTTCAGATTTGACGACAAAATAAAATCCTTCCATGATAAACAAAAGCTAAAGAATATACATAAAGAAAACCAGCATTACAGAACATTCTCAGCAAAATATTCCATGAAGAAGAGATGAAAAACAAAGAAGCAAATCACCAAAGGGAGGAGATATAAAGGAACTCTCAAATAAAGAGAAACCAAGTCGTGTCAAAAATAAACAAATAAATGAATAAAATGAGTCAAATGACCGGGAATACAAATCATATCTCAATAATAACCCTGAATATTAATGGCCTGAATTCATCAATCAAAGACATAGACTGGCAGATTGGATAAAAAAGAAAGATCCAACAATATGTTGCCTGCAAGAGACTCATCTCTTAGAAAGAGATACCCAAAGACTAAAGGTGAAAGGATGGGAAAAAACTTACCATGCACATGGACACAGCAAAAAAGCTGGGGTATCCATCCTCATTTCAGATAATGTGGACTTCAAGACAAAGTTAGTGAGAAGGGATAAAGAAGGACATTTCATACTGCTTAAGGGAACCATAAATCAGCAAGACATAACAATCATAAATATCTATGCCCCAAACAGTGGCTCACCCATGTATGTCAAACAAATCCTTCTCAATCTCAGAAACCAAATAGACCACAATACAATAATACTAGGTGATTTTAGCATGCCTCTCTCACCACCGGACAGATCTTCCAAACAAAAATTGAACAAAGAAACCATAGAACTCAACAACACAATCAATAATTTAGACTTAACAGACATTTATAGAATATACCATCCAACCAAGAGCGAATACACTTTCTTCTCAGGAGCACATGGATCCTTCTCTAAAATAAACCATATATTATGCCACAAAGCTAATGTTAGCAAATACAAGAAGAGAGAGACACTTCCTTGTATTTTATCAGATCATAATGGATTGAAATTAGAAATAAATGAAAGAGTAAAAAACAGAAATTACTCCAACACCTGGAGATTAAACAATATGCTATTATATGATGAAAGGATAACAGAAGATATTAGGAAGGAAATTAAAAAATTCTTAGAGGTAAATGAGAACAAAGAAACATCATATCAAAATCTCTGGGACACTATGAAAGCAGTACTTAGAGGAAAATTTATTTCATGGAGCGCATTCAATAAAAGAAACAAAACTCAACAAATAGACGACCAAACACTACAGCTCAAAGCCCTAGAAAAAGAAGAACAGACCAACACCAAAAGTAGGAGAAGACAGGAAATAGTTAAACTCAGAGCTGAAATCAACGAAATTGAAACAAAAGAAACAATACAAAAAATTGACAAAATAAATAGTTGGTTCTTCGAAAAAATAAACAAAATTGATAAACCTTTAGCCACACTAACAAAGAGAAGACGAGAGAGAACCCAAATCATCAAAATTCAAAATGAACAAGGAAATATCACAACAGACACGACTGAAATACAAAACATAATTAGAAGCTATTTTGAAAATCTATACTCCAACAAAACAGAACACCTCGAAGATATCAACAAGATTCTAGAGACGTATGAATTGCCTAAACTAAATGAGGAGGACATACACAATTTAAATAGACCAATTTCAAGTAATGAAATAGAAGAAGTCATCAAAAGCCTACCAACAAAGAAAAGTCCAGGACCTGATGGTTTCTCAGCCGAGTTCTACAAAACCTTTAAAGAAGAGCTCATTCCAATTCTTTTCAAAGTATTCCATGAAATAGAAGAGGAAGGAACCCTCCCAAACTCATTCTACGAAGCCAATATCACCCTGATACCTAAACCAGACAGAGACACATTGAGGAAAGAAAATTTCAGACCAATATCCTTAATGAACATCGACGCAAAAATTCTCAACAAAATTTTAGCAAATTGCATACAAAAACATATTAAAAAGATAGTGCACCATGATCAAGTGGTTTTCATCCCAGGGATGCAAGGTTGGTTCACCATCAGGATATCAATAAATGTAATTCACCATATCAACAGACTTAAAGTCAAGAATCACATGATTATTTCAATAGATGCAGAAAAAGCATTTGATAAATTACAGCACCCCTTCATGCTCAAAACACTAGAAAAAATAGGGATAGTGGGAACGTTCCTTAACATTGTAAAGGCTATCTAAGCTAAGCCCATGGCTAATATCATTCTTAATGGTGAAAAACTGAAAGCATTCCCCCTAAAATCTGGAACAAGGCAGGGATGCCCTCTCTCACCACTCCTATTCAATATCGTCCTTGAAACTGTAGAGCAATTAGACAGACCAAAGAAATTAAAGGGATACGAATTCGAAAAGAAGAACTCAAACTATCCCTATTTGCTGATGATATGATTATATACTTAGAGGAACCAGGTAATTCCACCAGAAAACTCTTAGAACTCATAAGTGAATTTAGTAAAGTAGCGGGATATAAGATCAATGCTCATGAATCTAATGCATTTTTATACATAAGTGATGAATCTTATGTATAAAAAGAAAGAGAAGTTAGGAAAACTACCCCATTCACAATAGCCTCGAAAAAATAAAATACTTGGGAATCAATCTCACAAAAGAGGTGAAAGACCTCTACAATGAGAACTACAGAACACTAAAGAGAGAAATTAAAGAACACCGTAGAAGATGGAAAGATCTCCCATGTTCCTGAATAGGCAGAATTAATATTGTCAAAATGGCCATACTACCAAAAGTGCTATATAGATTCAATGCAATTCCAATTAAAATTCCAATGATGTATCTTACAAAAATAGAACAAGCAATCATGAAATTCATCTGGAAGAATAAGAAACCCAGAATTGCTAAAGCAATCCTTCGCAGGAAAAATGAAGCAGGGGGTATTGCAATACCAGATCTTCAACTCTACTACAAAGCAATAGTAACAAAAACAGCATGGTATTGGTACCAAAATAGACAGGTAGATCAATGGTACAGAATAGAGGACACGGACACAAACCCAAATAAATATAATTTTCTCATACTAGACAAAGGGGCCAAAAATATGCAATGGAGAAAAGATAGCCTCTTCAACAAATGGTGCAGGGAGAATTGGAAATCCATATGCAACAGAATGAAACTAAACCCATATCTCTCACCATGCACGAAACTAAACTCAAAATGGATTAAGGACCTCGGAATCAGACCAGAGACCCTGCATCTTATAGAAGAAAAAGTAGGTCCAGATCTTCAACATGTCGGCTTAGGACCAGACTTCCTCAACAGGACTCCCATAGCACAAGAAATAAAAGCAAGAATCAACAACTGGGATAGATTCAAACTAAAAAGCTTTCTCTCAGCAAAGGAAACTATCAGCAATGCAAAGAAAGAGCCTACAGAGTGGGAGAAAATCTTTGCCAATCATACTTCAGATAGAGCACTAATCTCCAGAATCTATAAAGAACTCAAAAAACTCAACACCAGGACTATAAATAACCCAATCGACAAATGGTCTAAGGAAATGAACAGACACTTCACAGAAGAAGACCTACAAACAATCAACAAACATATGGAAAAATGTTCAACATCTCTAGTAATAAGAGAAATGCAAATCAAAACCACCCTAAGATTCCATCGCACCCCAATCAGAATGGCAATTATCAAGAATACAAGCAACAACAGGTGTTGGCGAGGATGTGGGGAGAAAGGTACACTCATACATTGCTGGTGGGGTTGCAAATTAGTGCAGCCACTCTGGAAGGCAGTATGGAGATTCCTTAGAAAACTTGGAATGGAACTATCATTTGACCCAGCTATCCCACTCCTTGGCCTATACCCAAAGGACTTACAATCAGCATACTACAGAGATACAGCCACATCAATGTTCATTGCTGCTCAATTCACCATAGCCAGATTGTGGAACCAACCTAGATGCCCTTCGGTTGATGAATGGATAAAGAAACTGTGGCATATATATACAATGGAATATTACTCAGCCATAAAGAATGATAAAATGATGGCATTTTCAGGCAAATGGACGAAATTGGAGAATATCATGTAAGTGAGATAAGCCAATCTCAAAAAACCAAAAGACAAATGATATCGCTAATAAGTGGATGATGATACATAATGGGGCGTGGGAGGGGTTAGTTTTAGTGTTAGAGTGAGGGGTAGGGAGGGGAGCAAGAATGGAGGAAGGAAGGAGTGTATAGAGGGAAAAGAGGAATGGGAGGGGTGGGGGGAAGGGGAAAAATAACAGAATGAATCAACCAACATCACCCTATGTAAATTTATGATAACACAAATGTATGCCTTTACTCTATGTACAAACAGAGAAACAACATGTATCCCATTTGTTTACAATAAAAAAAAAGAAAATAGATATAATGCACAAAAAACAAAACTTCTTACATCCTTTTGAAATGTGATAATTAAGATTATTTGTTTAAAAAGTCATTGAAAGAATATAATAAATGTCACATTTATTTAAATTTAGTTATGATCCCATTTGTACATAAATAAATAAACTGACATTGTTATCTATGTAACTATAAAGATATTTAAATACATATGAATATGTATGCTACATACATAAGTATCATTTTAGTTTGAATATTTCTAATGGTTCTTAGTTCTTTTATATTTCCCTGTATCACAATAATTCTGTTACATAACATTTATGAGAAATTTCCGTATCAGGCTTTAAATATCTTTTGAAATACAGGTCATTCAGATAGTATATGATTTTTGAGTTTTAATAAAATTTTTAAGACTCGTAAGTAAAATAAATCTTGATTTTAATCAAATTATTACCACTTTTTAACTGTATGACCAAAGACAAATCTCCACACTGCTACCCTTCATATCTCACCAATAAAATGAGGACTAGATAAGTATGAAATATATACAGATTTTTGTGAGGATAACATAATTTTACTGAGAGCTGAATACACAAAGAGACAGTGGCTATATATATAATTATATTTCTAACATAAGGTGCATCATTTGCTCACAAAACCAAACACATACCATAGTAGACAACCCAGGAAGCCAGGCTGCAAAATTCCAGTCTTGTAAAAAGTCAGATCACTATCTGTAGTAACAATCCAGCAAGCTAATAATTTCTGTAACAATCAGTCTTAAGTTAGGCCGTTCAGTCAACTGACCCAACTGGCCAAGACTTGTTTAACAACTGGTTGTTTTTCTAATTTTTAGCTCAGTTTAAACTTAATGGTAATTTGTGAAAGAAAAAAAAAAATGCTTTCGAACCAATCACTCTGTTTCTTTAACATCTAGTTATGTGCCTACAACTTTCCCATACCAATAGCCTACAATCAAGCCTAACTGAAGCCATGACGTTTTTCCCACTATAATATTTTCCCCTTCCTCTCCCTGCCTTTGAGACTCTGCCAAAATGTGGGTGACAGTGGCTTCCTCCCTTACCACAGAAAACTGAATAAATTGCCTTTACTCTTCTCACTGAGTCAGTCTTTGCTTTTGCTTTGCATAATGAGATAATAATGAAAATCATGATATCATTGTTCATTACATGGTATTTGACAATATGTACACTGAACAGATTATTGAATAGCATTTTTTGTATCATCATAATTTGATAAGTATGAACCTTCTTCTATAATAACACCTGGTGTATATAATTAACTGAATCTAAGGACAATGGGACTTTATATATTAAAACACATTACTACAATTAATTACCTATATTATCCTCTGATTTTACCTTCAATTATATTCACAAGTACAGGTTGTTGTTCTAACTAGCATAACATAACTAACAAGTTGCAGTTTATTTGTTTACATATCACTTAGAAGCCAACCCCACAAGAATGTCTGCATGATTGTCATGTAGTTGTCTCTTATTCATTAAGACACTGTTATATTTTTTAATAACTACTATGTTTGTGCTCGATACCTTAGTACATACTTGTACCTGTCAGTAAACAATATAAAGTTCAGAGTTCTCATAGAGTTTACTCAAGGATTGAATACAAAATATTAAATATTAATCTTAAAAATTTAAATGCTTATATAGTATAGTGTGTTGAGATGGACTACGTTCTATAGGTAAGAAGCTGCCTCAGGGTAAGAGAAACAGAGTAGGCCTAACATGGAAGCTAACACTTTACCAAGAATAATCAGGGTGAGTTTCATATGGAAGGTGATATTTGAGCAACTACTGAATAAATAATGGATATTGATTCTGATGGGTATTTCACAGAGGAGTGTTTCAGGAAGAGAAGGCAGCAAGAGAAAAGGTCCTAAGACGGATGTCTGCCCAAAGTGAGTAAAGGGGAATAGTGGAGGCAAGGTTGACTGAAGCAGGAGGGTAGTAGAAATTAAAATCAGGAAAGTGAATGGAATATATATGATTTGAGGGACTTGTCAATCTATAACTGTAATTTTGAAGGAAGTGAGAAGACAAATTGCAAAGTTTGGAGCAGAGAAATAATTAAATAAGATTTATATTTTAAAATGATACCTTAATGTATGAAGAATAGACTAAGAAGCCAAATATAGAAACATAATTAAGACAGAAAGTCATTATACTAATCCAGACTAGAGATACAGGAGTCCAGGACCAGAGTGATAGTTGTGAAGGTGATAAAAGTAATCAGATTTTGACTATAATTTGAAGATGAAATCAATAATATCTGTCGATAAATTGAATATGTGATGAGAGACAAAATAAGGAGTTAAGGATAACACTAAGATTTTTGTTTGGCAAATTGGAAGGTACTTGAAAGAGAAAATGCTGCTACCTGCATATTTGAGGAAAGGACAAAAATCAGGAATTTTTGTTTTTATACTCTTGATGATTTGTTGTTTGTTTTATTTTGTTTGCTAAGCAATCTTTCTCATTCCCGCAGCCCTGACTTTTATCAGTACACTCCATCATTTTAAGAAACCTTAAGATTACTGTAAACATAAAATAGTGGTTCCTTTTGCCTAGCATAATCTGAATTTCTACATGATTCTAAATTGCTCCATCCTACATTAAAGCAAACGAACAAACAAATAAACACTACTGAAAGAATAGTTATGTCTGTCATTTACAGTTGGAATACTGCTATGTAGTCTACCACAACAAAACAACCAGTCTGGTAGACAAGTGTGATTTAGAGGAAAATGAATATCTCCTCTAATCTCTCTCTCAGAATTCTGCTGGGACACAGTGCTCATGCTATCCCTAGAATCAAGAGGATGAAAGATCCTGTACCTGGAAAGAAATGAGTAAGAGAAAACCCAGAATTGACTACTATGGCTTTTAGCTAATAATACTTCCATTAGTAATCTCTGAAAGGTCAGAATTAAAACTCTCACATATAATGTACTATGGGAATGTGTTTTAGGAAAGAAAAAGCATTTTCAGCATAAACTTTGTATATTCCATTTTTACTCAATCCTCTAAACTTGACTTTTCTTCAGTTTCTCTGTTATTGATAAATAACTTTATTATGTTTGATTCAGATCAAAATATTAAGACTTTTTTCTAATTTTAACACTGAATGTATAATCAACACCTAATGTTAATATGAATGGTAAGCATATTAATTATTCATTGAGTTCTATGTGTCAGGCATGTTGTGAATAACTTTATAATTATAATCTCAGTTAATTATCCCAACAAGTCTGAGGAATTACTATTATCACTGTGAAGATACTAAAGCTTCTGTAATAAGTAACTTGTTACTTCTCTCAAGAAGAGAGAATTCAGGAAATAGAAAATGCAAGATGCTTGAATTCATTGTATCATATAGTTTTCCAAAGTTCTATAAATTCTGTGAAAAAAAATTATTTATTTGTCAACTTATCTGTGTCCCCATTGCCACAGTCTTAATTCATATCCTTCTCAAATTAATGCAATGGTCTTACCCATTGTGTTCTACCTCTATTCTTACCCTGTCTTACATTTTTCACATAGCAAACACAGAAGTTTTTCAAAATAGCAGATAAAACCATGTTTATCCTTCTGCATGAAAGTCCTTCATCCTCTCCCCTTAACTTTATTCTTAACATAAAAGTCAAAGACCCTAGTTGCCTAGGCATAGATTCAGTCCATACACTTAGGTCTCTACATTAGTTTTGTAAGTCTAGGGCACACATTTCAGCAAAATCAGAAGCAGGAATTCTAGTTCAAATGAAGAGAAAATATATGAGGCTGCCACTTAAGAAATTTATTTTAATAATTTAAAATTTAATTTATAAATACCACATAGTGCTTTGTCATGAGAATACTCTTTCATAAATATGGAATTGGTGACTGAGGATTTTGCTATATAATATAAGGATAGTGTTACAGAACATATTGATCTACTGAGTACAAATATAGTTGTCCAAGGATCAACTCATCATCCTTCCCTGATGAAAGCAAGATTCCACTAAACATTTTTTATATATTTGCATTTTCATTTCTTACCTCCATGTTGGCTAATGTAATAATGCAATATATTAAATTTTAGAAGAAAAATATAATTTGAATTCATTTTTATGATTTATAATAATTTAATGATACTGAATCTCTAATTTTATCTTTAAATTATCAAAATTTGAATCTGACTTCTGAAATGCTTTAAAACCTCATTTTTTTTATTAGAGCTTTATAGTGATATATAGTAGTTGAGTTCATCCTAACAAACTCGTACATGCATGGAATTCAATTTCAGTTCATGATTCTCCCCTTTTCTGTCTCCCACAACCCTGCACTCTTTTCCCCTCTCTCATTCTCCTTCCTCTACTGGACTTACTTTGGCTCTTTTATTTATTTATATTTGATTAGTTCTTTCTACCTATTAATAAAGGGGAAGTTCCTTGTCTCTTACAGACTATTATTTGGGGTAAATTAATTAATTTCATTTTTTGCTTAGTCATTTATTCATCAAACAAATAATACATATATACCAAAAATCTCCTGTGTTTATGAAGTTTGCATTCTTTTGGAGAAATATAAATAATAGGTAGTAAGCAACAAGTGTAAGAGCAAACTTATCAAGTCTGTTCATAACATTGGAAGTTCTATAGGAATAAAATAAAGATAAAGTAAGGTTAGGAGTACTTAGTAACTGTTGGTATTTTAAATAATGATGAAAGCAAGCCTAATTGAGTATATGACATTTGAAGGAGGAAAAACTGCTGAAGATGCAGAAAGAAGTGATTATCATTGTAGACAGAGGATTTATACAGAGTAAAATTCTCCTAACAAGAGTGTACTGATAGCTGTATCCAGGAAATAGAGATGGTCAATGTATTTGGGTCTGAAAGAGGAAAGAAGTAAACAGATGGAAGTAATCATGGATGTGGGAAAGTCTTGGAGGTTGTTTTAAGCACTCGAAAGTTTAGTCTGAATAAAATGTGAGACCACTGCAATATAAGCAGCAAAAAGACCACTTGACTTGGCTTACATTAGTACTCTGGTGACTATTTAACATAAACTATGAGGGCAATTTTGGAATCATGAGATCATTTAAGAGACCACTGCTACAATATGCGGAAAACATATGTTATGGTTTGGATGTGAGGTGTCTGCAAATAGCGCCCGTGTGAGACAATGGAAGAATGTTCAGAGGAGAAATGATTGGGTTTTGAGAGTCTTAATTTAATCAGTGATTTAATTCCCTGATAGAGATAAGCAGAGTGGTAACTGAAGTGGTAGGGTGTAGGAATTGGGGTGTGGCTTTTGGTATATATTTGTATCTGTTGAATAGAGTCTTTCTCTCTGCTTCCTGATCTCATATGAGCTGCTTCCCTCTGCCACATACTCCACCATGATGTTCAGTCTCACCTCAAGCCCCAAGGAATGGAGCCAGCCTTCTATGGACTAAGAAATCTGAAACATGAGCCCTCAAATAAACTTTTCCTTCTCTATAATTGTGCTGGTGAGGTCATTTAATCACAGCAGCGAAAAAGTTGACTAAAAGCACCCAATATCAGAGCATCAGAATACATAAAGAAACCATTAAGAGAACTGAAGGGAGAAATAGTAACACATTAGTAACTTTAATTACTAGGAAGAAGAAAGATCTTAAATAATCAGCCTAACTTTAGACCTTGATGTAATTTGGATTCTACATGTTTCCCTAAGATCCACATGGTAAAGGCAAGGTTCACAGTGTGATACTACTGGGGGATATGGGGATCTGTAATAGGTGTGTCTTAGTGGAGGGTGACTTTGAATGAGGAGGGTGGTGGGACTCCAGCCTCTGCCTCTTCTTTTACTCCCAGCTATGAGGTGAGCAGTTTTGCTCCTGCATGCACTTCCATCATGAGTTCCTTTCTTACCACAGGTTGAAAGTAACATGGTCAACTATGACTAAAACAACATAATGTTTTAGATTTTTATGTATTTTATTTTGTGCCATTTGTAATTGCTGATAAAATGTCTATAGAGAGTAGATAAAGAGAAAAGCAAAACATTCTGAAAAGATTTTTTTCCTCCCTATAGAATGGCAAGAATGGAGTTGCCATTAGCTGAGTTGGGAAAATATTAGAAGAATTAATTTTTAGGAAACAGACAGGAGGTCAGTACAGTCATGTTAAGATTGGTCTATCTCCCAGCAGCTCAGGAGGCTGAGGCAGGAGGATCACAAGTTCAAAGTCAGCCTCAGCAACTTGGTGAGGCCCTAAGCAACTTAGTGAGGCCCTTCTCAAAGAAAAAATAAAAAGGATCTGGAAATGTTGCTCAGTGGTTAAGTGCCTCTGGGTTTAATCCCTGCTACCAAAACAAACAAACAAACAACAACAACCAAAAAACTGGGCTATCAGATTCAATGGTATATATAGGAGTCCATAGCTGAATATATGAAAAATGAAATTAGAGGAGATATTGGTCATCTTTAAAGACACAAGGCTAAAAAAAATTATCAAGATAGTAAATATAAATAATAGAAGAGTTCCAAAGACTAAGTCCTGAAACACAACTAAATTTTTAAAAGTTGAGAGACAAAATACAAAAAGAAAAAAAGGAAATAGAAATAGGTCAAGTAAGATGGAAACGGAATAGACCCATTAATTTCAAACTGTAAGTGTTAGTGATAACCTTGAAAAGTGGAACAATTTTTATGAATTGGCATTTCTTTAGGTATGATTAATTTCAAGCATGTGGTATCACTTTCTGTTTTCCCTCTGGGCTTACCACATATTTTCACTACACAGAAAAAATATGACGGATTTTGATGGAATTTCTATATTGCACATATTTCAACTGAGCACCTTGACACCACAAATAAACATTTCTAAACCTCTGTTCCAGCTATATTGGACTTTGCAGCCAATGAGATTTATTGAGGTATAAGTGGCTCAGATGTATGTAATGTTTATCTTTCTCTATATCTTGTTCCTTCCTGGTGACCGAAATGTGGATAATAGTAGGAAAGGCCACTATGGACCATGATTTCAAGGCCATTCTCAAGGAAAGAATGCAGAGTAATGAGCACTAAGTATTACCTACATCATGAACATCTTAACAATGCTGCCATTTACCCATATTTTTGCATGAGAAAGAAAAGTTTGTCTACATCATTTAAATAATTGTTTTCTTCCTAGTTTTTTTCACTTATGTTGAACTGAAATCTAATATAGAGGCTAAACCAAAAACCTTTTCCTTTATATTATATAGGTGTTAAGGGGGAAAAAAATCAAAAAGAAATTATAGTGAGCAAATTCACATTAAATATTAGGGAAGTGGAACATATATGTTATTTACAGAGAAGTGCCTGGGAGTAATAGAACAACAGAAAATAGGAAATAAACCAGAGAGTTTGGATGAAAGCACTGATGTTTTACTTCAGGCAAAATTCAAATATCTCCTTGAAGGTGATGCTTAGGGAGACTGCTATAAATATGAACATATATGACTGCCTGTCCAAGAGCATGGTCCCATATTGGATGAATTAGTGTTTTTTCTCAAGGTCATCCTAAAGAGAGAGAGTCTAGAAAATCTTACATCTTTTAATTCCATTTGAGAGCAGAATTTACCCTGAGGGAATTGGACTGATAATACACTTACTGAGCACTGAAAATACTACTGATTTTATTCATCCTACAACCATACTTTCTCTGTTCCCCAACATCTTTCACATTATTGTCAAAACTTAATGAACAGTTTAGAAGTAACATGGCAAACTAAAATTTGAAGTAAATCTATCTTTGTAGAAAACTTCATGATATAAATTAAATTAGTATTAGTTTTAATGATTCAGTAGCTAAAACATCTTTGCAAAATTACAACAGCAAATAGGAGTTCATATTCTGAATTTATCAAGTCTTGCTTTCTAACTACCTTCTGGGTTTCTCCCTTTCTTCCTTCTTTGTTGAAAAAATAATGATGATGATGATCAAAACATATCCTTCCCTGCCTAGAAAGTTCCTGACAACCTGTATATAAAAAAGTAATTCACTCCTAAGCAGCAAATCTATTTAATACTTCTAGAAAACATGTCACCAAGCAGTAAAATTACATTTTAACTATGATCAAACAAATGTACCATAATAAATTAGGTGTGGAGGCACCTAAACAGAATATTCCAAACTCATTATTGAGTTCAGAAGATAGTCCCTGAACTTAAATTAAAGAAGGTAATTCTTTCACACATATAAATTCATCTTGTGGTCCTGAGGATGGAGCCCTGCCTTGGTCTTCTTGATAATGCTCTGGAAGCACTTCATCACTTAGCCACACTTCCAGCCCCATGCACATTTATAAATGCCCTCACAGACACAATGTCACAGCAATTTTAAAGAGAGATATTTACTTTTAAATGTTTATATTTATAATTTTTCTACATGTCAGCCAAATTTACAGACAAATAACTATAAAATCACAAACTATCACATAAGTACTTAAACTATTATAGAATTCTTTCCCCACCATATTTGTACTTCAAAATATTTTGAATAAATATCCATACTATAAATTAATCATAAAAGTCAATGATATTATTAGTGGTTTATATATGAGTTATATTGATTTCTAATAGAAAATAAATCTTTGATTAACAATCCAAAGTGAATAATTAAATTTAATTTCCAAAATATTTATTTAGTGTTGCCTGTGTATTAGTCAAGAATTGCCCCTGGTAGTAGGAATAAAAGGATGAATAAGACACCATTTCAATTAGGTCATATGCTTTTTAATAATGCACTCCTGCTCTAGTTCAAAACAGATCACCCACAGATAACTGTTTAAACTAAATTAATAGCATCTAAAACTGAATTAATAGCATCTGAAAGAAAATAAACATTGTACAAGTTAATTATCATTATCATCTCTCTTTATTGTTATTATTTATTCTGTATTTGCCATTTACTGTGAAACCAAATACATGTGTGCTTATCAGTTTATGACATGTAATCAACATTTAAAATATTCAAGAGAGATCAGTATTGCACTTAGATTTCATGATTTTAGGTGTAATACTTGAAGTAAAATATTCCATGCAGATAAGTTTTTGGAGTACCAAATGTGTTAAAATTATATAATTTTGCATAGGATATGTTACAATGGTTATATAATAATAAAATAACAGATTTCTTCATAACTGATCATAATGATTTAAATGTTATTTCTTTGCCCATATTTATTAAAGAAAATATAATATAACCTATATTTCAAACTTGTGAGAATAGTGGATTTATATTTGGAGAAGAACATTAGAAAAAGTATAATGATTCTTCTTTTTTTGTGGTAGGGGGTTTATCAGGGATTGAACTCAGGGGCACTGAACCACTGAGCCACATCCCCAACCCTTTTTTATATTTTATTTAGAGAAAGGGTCTCACTGAGTTGCTTAGTGCCTCACTGTTGCTGAGGCTGGCTTTGAACTTGGCGATCCTCCTGCCTCAGTCTCCCAAGCCTCTGGGATTACAGGGGTGGACCACCATGCCCAGCAACAATTCTTTTTATTAAACTTACTTATTCAGAATTCTAATAATAAAAGAGCTCCAGATAGTAGTTAGAATGAGATGTATGATCAGGGGAAGGAAACAATAACATATGTAATTAGGCTTAAGCCTTGAAGAGTTCAAAACCTGACAAAGTCATGTGTAGAAAACAATAAACCAAGTTGTGTTTTGGAATAGCATATCAGTACGACTAGTTTTATGTCAATGATACCTTAATATGTATGGCGCTATTATTGAGAATTGAGTAGACACCTACAATAAACATACAGCCCTTGGAGGTCTGGATAGGGTCAGGGAGAAAGTTAGATAAAGTTATAAGTACAGATAAATCTAAAATAACACATGTAAAACTTTCTACCAGCAAAATAGATGAATCATTTTTTTCTGAGAAAGTCTATGAAATTCTTAGCTGAGGAGACCATATTTAAGCTAGCTCTTGAAAGCTGAGAAGGAACTTAACAGCCACAGGAGGTGAAAACTGCCTTCCAAGCATAGAAAAATATAATGCTGATTCTCTAAGCATATACAACATTAAAAAACAAGCAAGACATTTCTTTTTTTTAAAACAGAACTATAGCTGGGTCAGTGATAAGTGACAAGAGGAAGTTCAGAAGAAAAGTTTGGAGAGTATGTTTAATAAATTGCATATACTAAAAAAGATCTCAGAAACTATTAACTTAAGGAGAAAATATTCATTGTTTTCAACATTTAATATGCTTCAAATAGTTGTTACAGTGTTTGGGTGGATGTATTAGGATTTCATGAGATTTGATGGTGAGGTGGATCGATCCATAAACATTATATATGAGGTCAACAAGTAAATAAAATGAAGGTTAAATTAGCATCACTAAAATTCATTGAAAAAAAATTTACCTCCTCTTGAATAAGAGTTAGATAAAACATAGTTATGAATTTTATAAAGGATAAGGATAATGGCAAGACTGTACACTCAGAAGACTGTGTTGATTGGGGTAACCTTGACTGAAATATTGAATACAAAATTGGAGGTGTTTGATAGGAAGGAAAAATGTATTCAGTAACTGATTTTGTTTTGAAGTTTATTGTATCTTTAAAAAGTCAAAAAATATCTATCAGTCTCTTAGAAATATAGTTTCTCAAACTCAGGAAAAGCATCTGATCTAAAGATTAATATTTTAAAGATCTAAAGTACAGCCAGGTATCTTTGGAGAATCACATAAAACTAATACATTGTTAAATACTGAGGAATTAACTTCATAAATTGGATTTGGGAAATTATCCTTCACAGAATAATTTGTATAGAAATGGCATATGACTGATGAGAGTGATTCCTAGACTTCACATTTATTTTGTGAAATAGGAACTAATCTTATCACCAGGAGACTTCAGAGAGCTATGGTTTTAACTGGCTTATAGGTCTTTTAAACATTGAAAATTAAGAGCGATGTAGCAAATAACTACTATGTGCAATGTTCTAGGCTGGGTAATGTAAAGATTCATGGAAAAAATATATTGTACCTCTCTTCTAAGCATTCATTTTTGAGTTCAGAGGAATAAACAGAAGCAACTCAAGGGGAAATGTGCTAAGATGGAGGTATGTACAATTGGCAAGGAGAACAGAAAAGAAATGAACATATACAAGATGAATTCTCATATCAGAATAAATTTTCAGATGAAAACTATTTTTTAAAAGCATATCTTTAAAGGACACCATCTATGACCTCTGTGAGTTGGTTAAGGCATTTCGTGTTAGACTCTTAAAACAGTATATGCCATTAGTTTAATATTTATCAGCTTTGAATTTGAACTTTTGTTTTTGTAATTATTTTCACTAATGTCTATCTGTAAGAGCCAAGAGGCAGCATATTATAATGACAATAGCATGAGTTTTAACACCAGGTTGACCTTTAGCCATCCCCGGAACTTTAACGTGTTAACTTTTTTTTTTTTTTTTTAATTGTAAACAAATGGGATACATGTTGTTTCTCTGTACATGCCATAAAGGCATACCATTTGTGTAATCATAAATTTACATAGGGTAATGTTGTTTGATTCATTCTGTTATTTTTTCCCTTCCCCCCCACCCCTCCCACCCCTCTTTTCCCTCTATACAGTCCTTCCTTCCTCCATTCTTGCCCCCCTCCCTAACCCTAACTCTAACCCTAACACTAACCCCTCCCACCCCCCATTATGTGTCATCATCCATTTATTAGCGATATCATTTGTCCTTTGGTTTTTTGAGATTGGCTTATCTCACTTAGCATGATATTCTCAAATTTCATCCACTTGCCTGCAAATGCCATAATTTTATCATTCTTTATGGCTGAGTAATATTCCATTGTATATATATACCACAGTTTCTTTATCCATTCATCAATTGAAGGACATCTAGGTTGGTTCCACAATCTGGCTATTGTGAACTGAGCAGCTATGAACATTGATGTGGCTGTATCACTGTAATATGCTGATTTTAAGTCCTTTGGGTATAGGCCAAGGAGTGGGATAGCTGGGTCAAATGGTGGTTCCATTCCACGTTTTCTAAAGAGTCTCCACACTGCTTTCCAGAGTGGCTGCACTAATTTGCAGCCCCACCAGCAATGTATAAGTGTACCTTTCTCCTCACATCCTCGCCAAAACCTGTTGTTGCTTGTATTCTTGATAATCGCCATTCTAATTGGGGTGAGATGGAATCTTAGGGTGGTTTTGATTTGCATTTCTCTTATTACTAGAGATGTTGAACATTTTTCCATATGTTTGTTGATTGCTTGTAGATCTTCTTCTGTGAAGTGTCTATTCATTTCCTTAGCCCATTATCGATTGGAAATAGTTAAACTCAGAGCTGAAATCAACGAAATTGAAACAAAAGAAACAATACAAAAAATTTACAAAATAAATAGTTGGTTCTTCGAAAAAATAAACAAAATTGATAAACCTTTAGTCACACTAACAAAGAGAAGATGAGAGAAAACCCAAATCACTAAAATTCGGAATGAACAAGGAAATATCACAACAGACACGACTGAAATAAAAAACATAATTAGAAGCTATTTTGAAAATCTATACTCCAACAAAATAGGAAATTTCGGAGACATCAACAGGTTTCTAGAGACATATGAATTGCCTAAACTGAACGAGGAGGACATACACAATTTAAATAGACCAATTTCAAGTAATGAAATAGAAGAAGTCATCAAAAGCCTTCCAACAAAGAAAAGTCCAGGACCAGATGGGTTCTCAGTCAAGTTCTACAAAACCTTTAAAGAAGAACTCTTTCCAATACTTCTCAAAGTATTCCATAAAACAGAAGAGGAGTGAACCCTCCCAAACTCATTCTATGAAGCCAATATCACCCTGATACCTAAACCAGACAGAGACACATCGAGGAAAGAAAATTTCAGACCAATATCCTTAATGAACATCGACGCAAAAATTCTCAACAAAATTTTAGCAAATTGCATACAAAAACATATTAAAAAGATAGTGCACCATGATCAAGTGGGTTTCATCCGAGGAATGCAAGGTTGGTTCAACATCAGGAAATCAATAAATGTAATTCACGTGTTAACTTTGAGGAAAGTCGTTTATCCTTTCTGGGCTTCAGCATCTTCATGTACACAATAGAGGCAATGCTACATAGTCAATGAGATTGTTAAGATTATGAGAGGTGATGACTCTAAAGTATTGGTGCTTGGTAATCAATGTACTTCATTCACAGCTGTTGTTTATCTGTTGGTCAGTGACTGTCACTTTGTGCAGTTTGGGAAACTGAGTCAGGGTTTCAATCTCCACTCCAGGAGGATGGAGGAAGAGCTGTACGGTGAATTTGCAGTCACTACCATTCTGTTTCATCCTTCCATTTCCCTCAAGGAAGCCAAGATTTTATCTGTTTTAATTATTTGTTGCAATCTTAAGATTTTTATCTCAAAACCTGAAAGTAATCATCAAAAGTCATTTGCATATGTTCCATAGTTATGGTAATAAAATATCTCATTTTTTTCTGTAATGCTTTCACTATCCTTTGGAGTTTTGAGGTGTCAGACTAATTCTATCTCAACTTATAAAATAAAATAATTTTCTCTCCTTACTGGATATATTCTCTAATGCTTCATGTTATGAATAATAGTTGCTAATGTTAGTAAGGTAATATATAAGCACTGCAATAATATTTTATCTTGATTAGAATAAGATTACATAAGAACAACTCATAGAAGAGTTTTGTAGCTTCTATGCAATAG
Source organism: Sciurus carolinensis (assembly GCF_902686445.1). Classification (NCBI taxonomy): domain Eukaryota; kingdom Metazoa; phylum Chordata; class Mammalia; order Rodentia; family Sciuridae; genus Sciurus; species Sciurus carolinensis. The sequence goes on along the minus strand of NC_062217.1, from coordinate 56,272,354 downwards.
AAGGCAGTAGGTATTTTTCAAAGTCAGCAATTTTACTAAATAAGCATTTTGGAAATATATTGGACATGATGGTACTGAATAATTTTCTATTTAAGAAATTCATAATTAGTTATGAACCCAAATACCCTAAAATTATAGTCTTTAATATTCATGGTTCCATGAGCTTTTTACATTGCTATACTTAAGGCATACAAATGATCTAATACTTATATAAATGCCTTCATGTCTGTATTATGTGTGGGACAATCACTACTGCTTTCTATTGCATACGTGCTTCCCATTATTTTTTTTTTCCATATAATCTTTTTTTTTAATTGTAAACAAATGGGATACATGTTATTTCTCTGTTTGTACATGGCGTAAAGGCATACCATTTGTGTAATCATAAATTTACATAGGGTAATGTTGTTTGATAAGCTGGCAAATGGTTTGGGCAATAGCAGGCAATTTGGTAACTGTAGGGAGGAAAAGAGCTTAAAGAAAGATTGACTTTGTTATGAAGTCACAGAAAGTTGGTTTAAAACTGAGATTAAAGTAATAACATTGAGAAAAATTCTCATAATTCAACCCTACTATAAGCCCAGATATTTGAAGTCCATTAGTGATTCTGAAACCAGACACAGATACTAAAAGAAAAATACCTAGGCAAGACCATAAACAATAATATTTCAACAAATAGCACTAAAAAAATTCAAATATTTATTATGAAAGCTAAAGAGTCTTGACCCTTAACTAAACTGAAAAATATATCATGCACTTAAATTCAGACCTGTGAAACTATAAAATTTCTACAAGAGAATGGAGAAAGTATTTGTGATTTTGTTTTAGGCAAATGTTAGTGGCACTAGGAGTAAAATATGTAAATAAAAATTGACAAATTTAACATCATCATAAATTGAAATTTAGCTGGGTACAGTGGCACAAGCCTATAATCCCAGCATCTTGGGAAGCTGAGGCAGGAGGATCATGAGTTCAAAGCCAGCCTCAGTAAAATTGAGGCACTAAGCAACTCAGTGAGACTCTGTCTCTAAATAAAATACAAAATAGAGCTGGGGATGTGATTTAGTGGTCAAGTGCCCCTGAGTTCAATTCCTAGTACCAAAACAAACAAACAAAAAATTGAAATTTATTTTTGAAAATCACATAAAAAGTGACTTGGAGGGAAATGTTTCCAAAATTAATATTTGGAAAAGGGATATAACAGAATATTTGTGTATGTATGTACATATACATTTATAATTTATAATAAAACTCAACATATAATTACTATTAAAGTAGCCATTCCAATACCAAGTTATTTATCACCCTATAATGCAAATTTTTATTATCATGAAAGCCTATAGAAAAATATAGATATTAATAGGGATTTTATCAATATATAGTATAGGGTTGATATATTATCAATATACAGCATAGGGTTGAATACATAATATCTTCATTATTCTTCTGTAATTTAATAGGTTTACTTGTTATCTGTCAACATTGCTTATAAATCACATAAGAGAAGGATTGTTGGCAGCATAGGTCAAAAATATCTTCCAATGCAGGAAGTAACAATAAGATGCATTTCATGATAAATTAGAAAGCATTGTTCTGACTCTTATGAAAAGTGACTGGGTAAACTATCCAGTGAGATCCTTACCTCTTAAGGGAGTGGTACTATTTAATTCAATAACTGATGTTATGCCAAGTGGTCCTAATAATGATAAAAATTTACCTCAACATATTCTTGTCATACATTATAATCCAAGATCGGTGCACAATATTTCAAACTGTAAGATTCTTTAAAGAACTAAAAAGTTTAAAGTTATTTTGTATTTGTATGAAAGATCATTCAGTGCTAGTAAAATTAGATATTTACATTTATTTATCCCTTCAAATAATGGAATTCAGATCAGTAGGAGATGGAGATGTGATCCAATGATAGCACATGTACTCAGCATAAGCAAGACGCTGGGTTGAAATACCATAACCAAACAGAAAAATCAAGCATATAGATTGGCTATATACCTAGATCAATTTCTCTGCAATCTATATCAGAAATGTGTGTATTTCAGAGAACTACTATATCCCAATATTTTATATTTGCTTACTATCATCATCTAATTGTGACCCAAGAAAGAGATTTAAAGAACCCCATTTGACTTCTATTTTTACTATGAGTCTGGAGAAAATTTAGAGATATTTCTGAGGTCATTAGGTAATGTGGTAGAGAGATCTTGAATTTTCTAACAAGTTTTAGGTGTTTATATTATTTTGGTTATTGGGATATAACACTGATTTAAGAAATGTGTTAACTTGCAACTCATTTACCATATTTGAAGCTAGATAAAAACATAAACCTAATGGCTTTGAAAAGACAAAAAAATGTAAATTATTTTTAACTTAAATACATTCTAATTTTATTTAGTATGATAAATCATTGTCCAATTAGATCACATATAGTTAGGCATTGCTTAATACACCAAGATATCTAAAAAAGTTGCACAAAATTGATGAAGCTGTTTTAGTAGATATCCTGAATGATTACCATTGAAAATTAGTCATCAAAGCCACCTTCATTTTAAGACAAAATTTAATAATCCATTTCTATTCTCTTTACATCCTATAATTTACTAAAAGCTCAAAATTTGAATTGTTTGATCACTCATTTTGACAATAAGTTATTATCTTTACAGAAACCTACTACCACATACTTCAGTAAATAAATAAAAAGTAACTAGAATGGAGAAAGTATCAAGTTTTGAGAGTATGCTAAGAAATAAAGTATATTAGTCTACATTCAAGCTTAATCTAGTATATGGTAAACCTTTAGGAACTTTATTATAGTATATGTAACATAATAGAGTAAGTTACTCGGATATACCTTTCTACTTAAGTGAAACACAAATACTCTATTAGTAATGGCTTCATGTAGGTAATTTAACTATACTGAAAGAATAAAAATATCAATTCAATTACATTTATTTTCTTTTGAACACCCAAATGCTTTATACTTCCTCATCTAGATAATGAAAAGTAACCTGAATAAAGATTAGACATATTTAATGATAGTAGCTAGAAAATACTTTTCTCACAGAATTAAGGAAAAAAAGTAAATTAAAAATGTGGGCATTTCAAAAAGCAGGCACACTAAAACCATTTTTTAATCAAATGCATGCAAATTTGTGATATATATGTACATATATATGTGTGTATACATGCTTATGTATACACATCTACACATATGTATATATATACACATATATATAAGTATACAAATACTGTATATTTACTGTGTGTATGTGTGTCTGTGTGTACAGAGTGAGAGAGCCAAAATAACAGAGATAGAGACAAAAACAAGCATGCACAAAATTAACAATTTATCTATAGAAATTGTTTTATTTGGATTTAAAAACAGATTTCAAGGAAATATTAGAAAGCCATAAGAATGAAAAGAAGCATAATATAAATATGATACTCGTGTTTTGCTTAGCTTTCCTTTTCTTTTCTTTTTCTTTCTTTCTTTCTTTCTTTCTTTCTTTCTTTCTTTCTTTCTTCTTTCTTTCTTTCTTTCATTAATTCATTTCTTTTCTGTTTTTCCAGTGCTGGGAATTGAACCCATACTAGGCAAGCACTGCACCATTCAGCTACAGTCCTTCCTCAATTTTATTTTAACAAATTTATTCAAAATAGATTTCATTGAGAATTCTGTATTAAACAAGTAAGTAAATATGTTATATTCATTAACTGGTGTATGTTTATTTTAAAGCAGATTTTAATGTTTGTTGAGTTTGATTATGACATAGACCATATGTTCACACTGAAAATAATCTAGAACAATTAGCAACAAAGCAATTTAGTAAGAAAAGAATTAAGGTGGTAGGTGATAAATGGAATGCTTTTGAACATATATTTTAGTGCAGTGTTTTTCAATGTTTTCCTATTTTCTGGCTCTCACTTATATTCTGTTACTTATTTTCTTCCATGACTTAGACTTTAATATTTTTACTCATAGCAATTATTCAGAGCAGTTTATTATTTTTCTCTTGTTTTACTTTGGATATTTGCAAAAATTAAACCTATGCTCCTCTGTGCTCATTACCTTACATAGATATTGTTATAAAACAGAAGACCTTGACCTTGAGCCACGTGGGAACTGGCTCACGATGAGGATAAGAATTCCCAGGACTTCAGAAGATGATTTGTCTGAGTGCATGATCCCCTGCTGGTGATGGGTAGCATAAATTATGTCTTTTCCATAGGTGTGATAGTGAACTTACACCTTGAGATACATTTATTTGTTCTACATTTATTTTTAATGGAAGTGATATTCATGGAAAGAATTTATGTTATTTGAAGAACCATTTATAAATAGTGAAGGCAATTATTTGATTTAAATAGCATAGGCATTGATGCAAAATGCTATTTGTATGATTTAAAATACAACATTTTAAAAATTTAAAAGAACTTGGGTAATAGAAAATGAAAAGGATGAATAGTGTGAAAAACTTCAGAAGGTCACTTTTTTCACTTCAGTACTCAAAATGGTAAGAGAATTATGTAGGTTTTGTGGTAACAATATGAATATTTTGAATAGGTTTAAAGAAACTGGAATACATATATTATAAATATAAATGATATATTTATTCAGAGAAATAAAAGCAATAAAATATGTAAAGGATCAAATGAATGCATTTGACTATATTTTTCTCAGATTAAATTATATTTTAGTTGTTAGTGGATTAAATAAAAAATGTGCAGAAATAGAATTAAGATTAAAAAATTATCTTAAAATGTAGGCAAAATTCTGATCCATTCATTTTTCCTGTGATTAAATTAAGTCCCATGGAACTTTAATACCTTTTATTAATACAAGTCAATTAAACAACTACTTGTAGAATGATATTTCTGGCACCATGACAAGGTTAATTTACACAGTTTCAAATTTATAATATTGAGTCTATTTCATAAGTCTAAGAATGCACTTTTAAGACACCACAGAAAACTATGTACTTGAGCACTCAGTGGTGTGGAGATGTATCATAGCCTGCCAAGATTTACTTTTTATTGCCATATTGCTTTTAGAGAACAGGCTTTGCAGGTGAGATTTCTTTCAGAGACCAGAATAAACAAAGCTGTAAGAGTTCTTTATAAAGTTTGTAAGTCTATGATTTCCATAGTATGTTTAACACAAGTAATAATGTTGGGCTTCTGGGTGAAAATAGAGAGTGTTTGAAAGTTAAAGAGTTTATCTTGGACTCGGCCTCAAGATAAATTTGTGATACCCTCAGGGAAATTTCTGAAAGTTTGAATTTCTAAATTTACTGATTTATTTGACTAGGGTCTATAATTACCTACCTTAAAGAAAATGCTTAATTTTCAATATTCTAATTATTCTTTCATTTAAGGGAATCACAAGAGAGGACAGAACTCCACTGACTTTGATAGCTTCACAAATCAGCTTTGATTTGGGGGATATTCAGAGAATTTTGCATCGCTCCTTTTAAAATAAACTGGCAAACTTAATATTTCTATCCTAATTACCCCAATAATTAATTGAAATATTTCCTACTCCTGGAATTACCCAGAGTGCCACTTTCTTTTATGAAGAATGAATGTCTGGTTATTAAAATAAGATTTTTTTAAATATTGGGGATTAAACCTAGGGCTTCACATATGCTAGGCAAGTGCACTGAGCTACCTTCCCAACTAACTATTAAAATTAGAAGACCAAAGATATATAAATGTCCATAAGTTCTCAAACGAATTTTTTGGTGGCATGCCTGAGCATTGTGTTTGCTGAGTGAATTCTATTTTCGAGAAACATGAGATATAAATTAAAAAGAAAAAGATGACAATGCCATTAAGCAGTATCAAAGCTCCTAGGTGATCTCCCAAGAGACTTGGGTTAGGTCTCAAAATTCCCTCTCACATTTGAATTAACTATTCCCTGCATATCAATACCTTCCAATGTGTTCATTAGGACTTAGTTTTCTAATCATCTTAAATAACTTGTTTCTACAATAGATTAATACTCCATGTTTAACTAAGAGGAACATTAGATAAATAGTATTTATAATTTGATGCTAAACAAAATATGAGGATTCTTATGACACTTTATTACAACTTTGCAATACTTAGTTTTCTCTAAGTCATGTTACAGATACACCCCAAAACATTTTATGGAATAAATTTCACAAAACTCGTCTAAAAATATATTATCCTAGAAGCAAAATCTTAAAGTCTACAATTTCCGTCTGCATTGAGCCTTTAATATTTCTAGTATATTCATCAAAGTCTTTTCAAAAGATTCAGAAATAATGTCTTGTGTTCTGCTGTTGGAATGTCTTATTTCAAGCTTTGGTTTTACAACTGAATGCTTCTGGGAAACCAAGCAGTTCATTTAGTTTTGTCTTCTCATTTCTAAAATTGAATACTGGGATAATAATAACAGTGAACACAAGAGAAAACATGACATGTTTTGAGAGAAAAATGTAAATGAAATTTAAAATTATAAAACTTAATAGTGGCTATTATAATCTTATAATATTACCCAGTCACTACAAAAATATCAAAAATAGAATATCCACACTCTATTTTCATTAATCATTCTGCCCACTACACACATTTGAAAACTGGAAGGCAACTATTTACTTTATTAGAATGGAAAAATCATAAATGTGTGATATGATTAAAAATTAAGTAACTCTTTTGCTGCATGTTTGTTCTGTTTTCACACTTCAGGTTTATTATGTTCTTAGATTTAAGCCTGTTCTGAAGGTTCACTTTGACATTTTACAATCTCTAACTTTTTTTTTTTCAGGAGGAAAAAAGCTGATATTGTGTATACAGTGAGGTACACATAATCATTCATGTGTGTGTAAACTAAAATATGCTTAAGGCAGTGAATTTTTTATTCTTATTTATATCATAAAAATAATAAACTAAGAAAAACTTGTTTATGTTCTTGGTGGTTTAGACATCCAACCTCCCCCAGAAATGGTAATGAAAGTAATCTTTTTTTGTCATCTTGAAGTTCTCATAGGGAAAGACAATCATTCCACCTGCCTCACTGAGGATGCATCCTACAATAATTATGAGAAAAGAAGCAGCAAACATGAAAATTTTTAAATTGCCCTTCAATAATAAATTATAAAATTCTTTTGGGTTCACATCCTCAGTCTAATTTGGTGTGTTTTTGTTCATGTTAAAATGAAAACATTTGAAAAAAATCATATAAACATACCAGCTTTTTTGACATTTAAAGTATAATTCTTGGTTACATTTAGAGACATTTTAAAAGTAGAACTACATTTGCATTATAAAAAATTGTAAACTAAATTTGAAGCATGGGATGAGATATTCATTCAAATATTGTGAAAATTTAAGGTTTCAAGGAAAGTTGTCACAGGATTGTCTATCACTATTTAAATGTAGTATAATAGTTACTGGCATTAATGAGTGTGGCTTTTAAATGATTTTAACCTGATTTTGCATAAAAAAAGACAAAGAAAATTTTGTTGAATTATAAACAAGAAAAATGACAATTTTGTTCATTGTTTTAATGAATTAAGCACACATGAAAAGTCTTTTAGAAAGTACTCCCAGTAACTCAGATAAACTTTCATAAAGAAACAGGAATTTAAAAATTATATAAGAAACTTAAGATTTACCTAAAATAAGTAAATCCTTCCATTTCACTACTTTTTATTTCCTTTAACACACAAAATTCGTTTCCTTCTTTAAATAGGGTCAACATTATGAACTTAAACATTCTCATCATTAGGAACTGTTTTGAAAATTTATACACCAATAAACTGGAAAATCTAGAAAATATAGACAAATTTCTAGACGAACATGACCTGCTCAAATTAAACCATGAGGATACATAAAACCTAAGCAGACCAATATGAAGCAATGAAATTGAAGTAGAGATTAAAAGCCTTCCAACAAAGAAAAGTCAAGGAAAAGATGGATTCTCAAACATGTTCTATCAGACCTTCAAATAAAAATGAATAGCAATCTTCCTCCAATTAATCTATGAAACAGAAAGCCGGGGTAGGGGTGGACACTCCTAAATTCATTCTATGAAGCCATAATCATCCCAATATACAAACCAAAGAGACAGACCAATAAAACTACAGACCAATATCTCTGATGAACATAGATACAGAAGTCCTTAAAAGCACATTCGAAAACACATCAAGAAGATAGTTGCAAGTGGCATTTCATCCCAGGAATGGAAAGTTGGTTCAACATACACAAATCAATAAAAATGATTCACCACACAAATAGAGTTAAGGACAGGAAGCATGAGAATCTCAATAGATTCAATAAAAACATTCAACAAAATTCAGGACCCATTCATGTTAAAAACACTGGAGAAATTAGGAACAGAAGGAGCTTTCCTCAATAAAGACAATATATGACAAACCCAGGACCAACATCAAATCTAGTCAGAGCAATCAGAAAAGAGAAAGAAATTAAAGAAATGCAATTAAGGAAAGAAGTCAAATTATGTTTGCTGATAACATGATCCTTTATCTAGAAGACCCCAAAATCTCCACCAAAAAACTTCTAGAGCTAATGAACAAATTCAGCAAAGTAGCAGGATACAAGATCAACGTACATGAATCGATGTTTACTATACTCCAGTAATGAATTTGCTGAGAAAGAAAGAAATCAGAAAAATATCCCATTCACAGTAACCTCAAAAAAAATTCTTGGAAATAAATCTAACAAAGGAGGTGAAAAATCTCTACAATCAAAATTATGAAACAATGAAGAAAGAAATTGAAGAACACATTGGAAGATGAAAAGAACTCCCATGTTTTTGGATGGGCAGAATTGATATTATCAAAAGAGCCACAGTATCATTTTATACATATTCAAGGCAATCCCCATAAAAATAATAATGACATTCTTCACAGAATGAGAAAAAAATAGTTCTAAAATTTCATTCTGAAGAATTAAAGACTCATTTTCGAGTTGAATACTACAGAAATTCACCTAAACAAATCATAAAATTATCTCTCCAATGAACCAAGGAACCTATGAGACCATTTTTCTCAAACTTTGAGAAGTTTTAAAATATTTGTGTAACTGATATTATTAATAACTACATACAAAAAAGAAATAGTTCTCAGTTGAATGAATCATTTCAGGTCAACAGGCAACTTCATAAATTGAAAAAGTTTTGTTACATAAAAGCAACATATGTGTTATTTTGTTTGTCTCCTATTGTTTTGATCATAGCCATCATTTTTTTTAGCAAAATAAGACATTTTTGAACTATAAATTTTAAACCTATCATTCTTCTGTAGTCTTATTTGAGAAAAATCTTGTTATTTAGGAAAAGAACTGCACTTCAAAAAATTACTGAAAGTCATATTACCTTATTTCTCTTTTAAATCAATTCTAACACTCAAGTGAACTGTCACCTCTTTCTGGCTGCCCTTCTACCTGATGGGTTAGATTTAGTCTAAATCTGTACTTCCTTATTTCTTGTAAAACCTACAGGATTTAAATAGCACATCTCATATCACCAGACAAAAGAGAAAACAGGTGAATCTTTAAAGAGAGAACTTCAACTGCAATAGAAGACACTCACGCACCCTTTCATTTAAATATCAGATTAAAATTCACAGAATGGACACATTTGATACCAGAGCTATCAAAAATTATTGTTTTCATACACTAAATTTAGGTTTCTAGTTAATTTGGTATGAAGATCACAATTGCAAGGGCAAAGGTTTCTAGGATAGAAGACTGAAAGCTGAGAGTATATGCGATCATTCTAAGATACCAAGTCTTAGAGAAAGGCTGACAATAATTTTTCCTTCTCCTTTTGGGGACTATAGAAACTCAGTGTGTTGCCTATTATTCTACAATGGTGTCAATGTCTAGTTTCAGCTATATATATCTCATGGTACATTAATATGAAGAAGATTAAGATGAGATCATATGCTACTAGTTAATATTAAATAGTAAAGCTGCTAATTTATACTGTCTTTAAAGTGACCTGCTGGGTGCAGTGGTATACACCTGTAATCTCAGTGGCTTGGGAGGCTGAGGCAGGAGGATCATGAGTTCAAGCCAGACTCAGCAACTTAGAGAGGTCCTAAGCAACTAAGTGAGACCCTGTTTCTAAATACTATACATATATAGTATGTATATATATACATACATGGCTGGGGATGAGGCTCAGTGGCTAAGCACCCCTGGGTTCAATCCCCAGTAACATATAAGTAAATAAATAATAAAGTGACATATAAGTCATCATTGCTTGGATTTTCTATTTCAAAAATTCAGAGCAGTCAATTTACTGAAAGTCATATTACCTTATTTCTCTTTTAAATCAATTCTAAAACTCAAGTGAACTGTCAACTCTTTCTGGCTGCCCTTCTACCTGATGGGTCAATTTTGATGCTGAGTATTTATCAGAATAATTTATAAGGGCTTAAACAAAATGCATGTTCCCTGGTCTTGCCTTTGTAATTCTGAAAAATTACTCTCAACCAAAAAACAAACAAAATACCCTCTATTCATAATTCTAACACAGCCCTCATACAAGTAGCATATAATTATAGTGCTGAGAAACAGAGAAAACTCTATAGTCTTAATTGAAGCTTTGGTTAAAGTCTTTCAAATATATTAGAATAAAATCTTAGTCATCTGAAGGAAACAGTAAGGCACACAAACCTTATGATTTTTTTTCATTTTTAAATCATAATTAACTTAATGGAATTTAACAAGGATTCATTTGCCATTATGCCATTGCATCACCATATTTCTTCAGTTACAACCCATGGTACATAGTACATAGTAGGTTTTCCACAATTATTTGATCATAATCACTCAAACTGGACGCAACTGGTTTCTTTCAATGGGAGAATAAATAGAGTGGCAAATTCAGTCAATGCAATACTTCTCGGTAACAAAGAAATAATGAAGTATTGACACATGAAAAAACTTAGGTGAATCATAGAGGCATGATATTAAGTGAACAAAGTCAGTCACAGAAGCTTGCATTTCCACTTATGTAGAATTAGCAAAATGACAAAAATTGCAATGATGAAATCAGTGGTGTCAGGGGTTGTAGAGGGAGGTTTGATACAGGAAGATAGCATGAGGTAATAATTTGGGATGATGGACTTATTCTGTGTATTGATTATTGTGGTAGTTAAATGAACCTATAGGTATTTTAAATTCATAGAACTATACAATAAAAATAGTCAAGTATACTGTACATTAGTTTAAAAAATACAACTTATGATTGAAATATATCCCATAATAAACATGCTTGTAGATATGTAGATTATCTACTTGTCTATAATATCTGGACTTGCACACAATTTGTCACCAAGCACATGGAGAACTCTGGAAATATAGAATGACTAAGACCAACAAATCCACCAGAACTCTTCTCCTATGGTATTCAGTTACTACCCTTCAGAAGTTTTGAAGTGACATAGGAAGGGAACAGGTATAATCTAGAAAATACTCTAGAAGTATATTCTCAATACTCTCAAGCTCTTATTTTTCCAATTTTATGCATTGCTTTATTATAGTTAGTATATTTTAAGGTACACAGGACAGTAATTAGTTGTTTTCTGATATTTTGACTGAATGACCTGGAGTGGAAATTACTCAATTCAATTTAACAAACACTGAGTACCCACTGAATAGCCTATATGTGTGTGTGTGTGTATATGCATGTATCTCAGAGATCATCTAAAACATGAACCATTTCATTCATAATTTACTGAACAAATATTTATCAGCTAATGTGTCATATACTCTATTAAGTATTAGGTAATAAACAGGTAACATGATAAACAATGTTTTTACACCCTATTGGGAAGTAAATAATAAACATTTTTTTAAGAACAAAAACGTCTATGAAAGGAAAAATGTGTAATATTATAGTGATATATGAAACGGGAATGTATTTATTTTCTAAATCACAGTAAGTATTTTAAGGTAATATAAGATGCTTTTGAAAATATTAATTTTTAAGCTTTATTTAACATGCATGGATTGCTTACTTGGGCCAAACAATATTGGATATTGAAGTAAATTATATTCATAAGTACCCTACAACATAAGAAAAATTATTTTTATTCCAACTTGGAATCTGAGGGAAGTAAGGAGCAGAAGCTACCCGTTATTCCATGGTTGCAGTGTGGAAGAGGCAAGCATTAATCTTAGAAAGTTAGCTCCAACATCTATTCTTGTTACCATTATACTTTGCAACTTCTGCCTTCAGCTGTTTTCATATATTGTAAGAAATACAATCATATTCAGAGGATTTATAATTCATACCATTATAATTTTCCAAACCTGCAGTGTATCAATATGGTACTAAATAGGCCCGTAATAGAATAGCAGACTGACTTTATTTGAAAGAAGTGGGAAATATACAGAACACAAAAGCCCATGAGAAGGTTATGGCATTTTTTGAAATATTTTATTTGGAGGAGCTGAAATCAATTTTATCCTGAATTCCCAGATTATGTATTTTATCAGTCTATTTTTGTAGCTACTTCATAATCTCTGTATCTTGAGTGTAACATAGACCTGCCCTCACACTTATCTCTGAACATATGTTACTTTGTCCTAGTTCAGAATCATTATAGAAACATTCTGACTTCACAGCAGTAGAAAAGACACACAGAAGACAGAACTCAGACTACTATTTCTGTTGCCTGGTGTGCAGTCTCAATGAATCTCTGCTACTAATGTACTTTGAATGTTTGTTCATAAAGTTTTCTGCGCTAACATGTGGAGGGTCTTCTCTTCTGCAAAACACTTAACATAGATGCCCCCTGCACTTTTCATTAACACTAGGTTGTCATATTGTGCAAATGTGCCTGTACAGATCAAGAAACCAATATAAGAAAATCTGCTGCATTGCTCAATATTTGTCATTGAACCTTATGGCACTGGTGCTTAAACAGAGAATGATATTTTCAGGAAATTACTCTGATTCAAAATGTAAGCCTATTTTCCAGTGGCTTCCCACCAGGGTTGGTTTATTTGTTTGTTTCTGTTTCTTATTGCACTTTACCACTCATTTTGTCTTGCTTCTGGCCTTGGCAGTAAGTTCCTTCTGAAAAGGTTTCTGTCATTTTCAGGTATAAGTTTTATCCTAGCAGTGTCTTCAGTAACCATTTAATTTTTTTGACGATAACTGACTCAGAAGAATAAGTACCTAAATAAGAGCACTACATAAGCCCCCACACACAGAGCTATTCTGGATGTGTGTGAGTTTGTGTGTTTTGTGTGCACACACATAGTCTCACTTTTCTAACTTAATATGGCCTGATTGAAAAATACTGTATATTATTTGTATTTTGGACATAAAATATGTTGGCATTTCTGAAGTAGACCCACTAAATTATAGTCTTCTTCTCTGGTCTTATATGAATAAGTCATTAAAGACGACTGCTGCTACATTAACTTCAATACAAATAAAGACCAGGTTGGAAGATATTGTTTATATCTGTGAGCTGCTTTGCAGAATTGGAACAATTTGTTACTCAATCACAGGCAGTCTTTCTTGGCTATGCTTCTTGATGTGTAGAAATCCCCAGTAAGATTTACCACATGGGGGAGCTGGCAAGGAAACCCCAAGCAGATTTAGTGTCAAAGGAAGAGTGAGTTGAGCTCAATATGACCAATTATTTTTGTTGATTTGTCAATCAAGTCACTGGTTTTCTGATGCATTTATAAGGCCATTTCCTAAATAAGTCCTTTTTCAGATTTTTGGGAACTTTAGTTAAGGTGGGCCACACTTTCCGCAATACACTGTGATGATCAGAACAGTATTACAATCCACTCTATTCCAAGGTCAAGCGGTACTCTAATCTGGAAGTACTTCCTTCTCTATTTTCTTTCCCATTCTTCAACATATAAAAATACCCAGTACATAGTTAGCTACCTACATATTCTTAGAAAAAATGTAAAAAAATTTTTCATAAGAGGGCAAATAATTATAGCAATGCATATATCTAAATTTGCCTATAATCACAAAAATTATTAAGTTATCATCTGAAGCTCTAGAAATACAGAACTGCAAGTCCACCAGGTTTGTCTCTGTTATAATTGCAATTTGGAACAACAGTTATCACCCTTTCCAAATCACACAGCTAATCAGGGTGGTAACAGACATCGTTCAAAACTCACTCTGTAAGAACACACTCAAGCTGTTTGCCTTGGAGTTTTAAGCAAAATATCATACGAAACTCAAAATAAAAGGCAACTTTAAAATAAAATCTATAGAAGTAGTTCAGTAATCACATGCAAACAACATAGAGATGAACCCAATTTTAAATATGAATACCTCTCATAAATTTCCCAAGGAAAATTCTATTATAGTAGTTCCCTTTGAAAATTGAAATCCAAGGATCAAAGGAATTGAACATCAAGATCATTTGCTATAAAACTTGAGCATCAGAAGCCTCACATCCACAATCCTAAATTAAATAAAATCCAAAACAATGGTAGCCAATTTCTTATCTAGTTTAGAGTGTACTAGAGGTTTCTTGATTCCTGAAAGGAAATGGGGCTGCCAATGGTTGCATCTGGCCTGGACTATCTTGCCTACTGAGCAGGTATAGTTCTTTTGGAGGGGAATTATTATATTGATTTGATTGCAAATTCCTCCTTTGCTTTCCTTTTATAGGTTAAAGGCTTTAAAAGGCATTTTAGCTTGACCTAAGACTAGCAGAGGCTCGAGACCTGTACAATTTAGAAGGCAGTCCAATCCTTAGATTCTAAGATAATTATCTCAGGAAAATTTATGCTTGCAAAATCCAGTGTTTAGTACTTTTAGGAACCAGAGACTAAGTAGTATTAATTACAACAGAAGACCAGATGGTCTGCACCTGCTATCCAGAATCCAAAGCTTGTGAACTAAAAATGAACTGGAAAGTTTTTGAGAAAGATGTTAATTTTGGTGTTTGCATATTTATTGGACTCCTATTGTTTCTGTAATCAATTACCCCAAAATAGTGTGTTAACACAGCCAAACTTATCAACTATAGTGCTGGTGGTTGCGTATGAAATAGGTCAAATAGGTCTAAAATCAAAGTCTTGGCAGTCTTGTGCTCCTTCTAGAATTTATTAACCTTTTGTAGTTTCTAGAGACTGCTCCTATTTCTTGGCTCACAGCCTTCTTCCACTTCAAAGCCTGCAACTTGTCTCTCCGACCCGTTTCTTCTATTTCATCTCCATCTCTGATTCTGATTCTTCGGTCTCCTTTCACTTATAACCATCATTCCAAATACACTGGATGCACTCAGATTATTCAGGATAGTCTTCCCAAAAGAAGAACCTAACATCATCATACCTGCAAAGTCCCTTTGCCACTTAGGGCAATGCACTCACAGGTTCTAGGGTTGAGGATGCAGACATCTTCAGAGACCATTATTCTGTCAAATTCAGTGTTCCTTATCTCATAGAAAAGATATCTATGATTAGTGATCCCTCTCAGACAATGAAGAGACATTGCTGCCTTTATCACAAGCTTTAAAATTTCAGTGAAAGATACTTCAAACGCCAGGTCTCATTTTAGTTATTTTTCTTAAGCCAGCTTTTTCAAAATCTCAAATTTTCTACTTTTTTTATTTGATACCCATGATTCTGGAGACACTACTGTATAGGGAAAAGCATCAATATCAGTGCCAAATGCATGAAGATTTTAACTGAGATAATTCTAATAAATAATTCTCACACATGTTCTCTGTTGACAGTTAAGTCAAACGACACTTGCTATTCCATTTTTTATTGCTATAATTGGTTATGAGTTGTAAGTAATCAAATCCCTAAAAAAAAAAAAGCACCCAGAATGGTGCTTAAAACAGAAAGAGACCAACAGATCAAAAGTTTATCAAGGGACTGGGGATGTAGCTCAGTTGATAGAGCACTTGCCTTGCAAGCACAAAGCACTGGGTTCAATCCCCAGCACCACCAAAAAAAACAAAGCTTATCAAAAACATTATTACTGACTTTGTAGCTATAATTAAAACAGGAGTGAAGATGTTAACACAACTGAAAAAAATATTCTGTCCTACCTGTTAATCGCTAACTTTCCAGCTGCATTCTGCTCATTGCTTTACTCCTTCCACTGAGATTCCTCTACTCCATGCTGCCCTGGAGTCCAATGTTAAGCCAATAAATCAATCTGTTGGTGTTTCCTTTAGATACCATGTGTTATTGGCCATATTAAACTTTATTTTAGAACAATTACTTAGTTTTCTTTTCTTTAATTATTTCCCTCCTCTCAACAGGGCTTAGTTTGTTTAAATTATTCCACCGATATGATTCACGGAGCCAAATTAATAAGCATGCCAAACATGTTTCAAGGCATGAAAGAAAATTCAAAACCAATTAATACTAGATTTAGTCCCTGACAGACATGAGATGTTCCAGAAGGGCCCACCTGTGTATGAGTGTACAGAAATGATTGGGTTTTGTTGAGGAAGGTCCTAGAAATTCAGAGTTAAGTAATCTATTATTCTAATCCCCACTGCTTCTTAGAAGAACCAAACAACACTTCATCATCTTTTTTTGAAAAAGTGAAATACCTAACAAAAAGTACTGAACTTCTCCATTTCCAGAACTGAATAGGATTTCATATTTAAAGTTCCTTCCATAAAATAAATCAACTTTGTGATAGTATTCTTCCTTTAAACTGACTTATATTGTCACAATTCTACAAATTTTTAATAATACACCGCTCCAGGGTGACACTTCAAATCTGAGCCTTTCATAGTACTTAGTAACCTTCCATTCTCAGAGTACCACGGACAATCATTAGCTTAGTGAAAATAGAATTTACAATCTCCAATTGTCAAGACTGTCAAATAACAGTATATGATTCTTCTGAAATATTTATTGCTACTTATATCTTAGTTAATGAATCAGAGAAAATAATGACCAAAGAAAAGAATGGTTAACACCAAAAGATACTATGGTGAAAAGGAAATGAAAATTACTAATTTAAATGCCCTAAGAAGACATAGTTGTTTTAGCTGGAATTATTGTATGCAGTTTGTATTTGCTTCTAATAGATTGTAAATAAAATATTTAAAGTTTACTTTATATAATGAACAGTACTGTGACATTTACTTAAAGTACTTTGCTGTAATTCAAGAGTACTTAAATGTTTGTTCTCAAGCAATTACTATTATTTAAGGTATTGTAGTGAACATTACTATCATGAAGGAAAACAAAAGCAAAAGACCTTCTCCCCCAAATTCTGCCAAATGTTTATTGATTTTTAATGACAACATTTATCATTATTGTATCATGATTGCTGTACAACCTTGGAAATTGTTGAAGATCTAAAGAGATATTTTCTATGTTTAAGTTATATTTTTCATTACCAATGCATAAAAATTACAATGAAGAAAAAAATTAAATAGTTGTTAATTCATTCAAAGTAATAATAAACCCATTACATGTTAAAAAAATACTTAAGTGAAAAATAAATATGGTTAAAAATAAACTGTATAAGTGATAGTGATAATAGCATTGTTTTAATTTTTTTGCACATCTTTTTAAATCTGTCTCAATGAAAATTTCCTGGGTTTCTTACTTACTTTTCCATTCAGTCTGTTGTGATATAATGTTTCTTTGAGGTAATATAAAAAATTCTACCCTAAATAAGATTTTAGAGACGAAAAAGAAAGTATTTGTATATCCTTTTCTGAAAATCAATTTATACATTACTTTCTGATGTCTTTTTTTAGTAAATTTAGTGGTCTTTTAATTTGCAAGAGAAAAAGTAAATTTTATTTTTGTTTTTCATAATTTTTAGTGACTATTATTTTATGTGGGATAATATATCGTAAAACTATAATTCAGTAAGTTAGTATATATTTTTCATTGAGTCATCACAAAATATGGTTGGTAACTGCAGAGTCAGGAAATGTGATCATGAAATTCTCCCCACGACTTTTGCTAGGGTAAATTATTTTAAACTAATAAGTTTCTTTCTTATAATTGAAATATCATGTTTGTCATAAAATAGTTTTGTGAATATATTGGAAGTTAATTTTGGACTTTAATTTCTTTTATTCTGATGTATTTGTCTATTGAGTCAGTTTAATATTCAATGCTGAATAGGATTTCATATTTAAAGTTCCTTCCATAAAATAAATCAACTTTGTGATAGTATTCTTCCTTTAAACTGACTTATATTGTCACAATTCTACAAATTTTTAATAATACACCGCTCCAGGGTGACACTTCAAATCTGAGCCTTTCATAGTACTTAGTAACCTTCCATTCTCAGAGTACCATG
Source organism: Sciurus carolinensis (assembly GCF_902686445.1). Taxonomy (NCBI): domain Eukaryota; kingdom Metazoa; phylum Chordata; class Mammalia; order Rodentia; family Sciuridae; genus Sciurus; species Sciurus carolinensis. The sequence continues at coordinate 56,254,062 of NC_062217.1, read as the reverse complement.
GACAATCATTAGCTTAGTGAAAACAGAATTTACAATCTCCAATTGTCAAGATTGTCAAATAACAGTATATGATTCTTCTGAAATATTTATTGCTACTTATATCTTAGTTAATGAATCAGAGAAAATAATGACCGAAGAAAAGAATGGTTAACACCAAAAGATACTATGGTGAAAAGGAAATGAAAATTACTAATTTAAATGCCCTAAGAAGACATAGATGTTTTAGCTGGAATTATTATATGCAGTTTGTATTTGCTTCTAATAGATTGTAAATAAAATATTTAATATAGTACACTATTTTATTCCTAAGTAATTTTCAAATGTTTTTATTCAAAATACTTTTTAAGTAATTTTATTTTACTGAAAAAAAATATATTTGAAAATAGTATGAACATAAATTCCAATTGGAGTAACATTATATAAATATAATTGCATTGAAGAATTATTAATCTTGAATCAAATTTTTCCCATCCAAATAAATAATATTGCATTCATTACTCAGATAATTTTATTAATTTCCTTAAAAACATCATTTAGAATTTTTAGATAGGTAGTTTGCTTTCTTATCAAATTTATTCCTTGATAACTTTATTATTGTGAATTTAATGTTTATATTTAAAATTTCCATTATTTAATTATTGTAAAAATAGAAAATTAATTGATTTGATTTTTATTTGTTCTGTATATAATGAATGCATTAAATATCCTCATATACTGACTGGTTTTTTAAGTCATGCCTACTGTTTGCTAGTGTCACAATTTCACAAAATGTATAATTGTACCATAGCTTATAATATGTACTCCAATTATTTTATTTTTAATCTTAGTGTGTTCTCTAGAAATCTTATAAAGCAAATTGAAAACTAATTAAATAATTTTTTTGACATTCTATCTTGCTGATTATGAAATTGTTATTTACATTCCATCTTTAGAATACTTTTTTTCTCTTCAAGAAAGACATTCCCATATGTATATACCTTATTCAAATTTTACCTAGAAATTTTATTAGAATGACTACGAAATTTAGTACATATCTTTATAAAATCTCTTAATGTGATTATAATTTTCTTCTTTTAATTGTTGGTATGACAAATCAGTACAGTTTTCTATGTTGCATTATTCTTGCATTATTTCGTCATGGCCTCTTTGCTTATAGTACACTATTTTTATACAGATTTATGTTTGTGAGTTTATACATTTTTCAATCCAGTTTTGGTATCAACTTCTAGATGGACTCAAAATTAATGCCAGTTTTTTAAATTTATTTTTGTTATGAATAATTTTCATAAAAATTATTCTATATTTGTCATATAATATTCTTTTTTGGTGTGAAGAATAATATCTTTATTATAGGATAAACAAAATTGTTTATCATAAAATTCACCTTGAGGATACCATATGTAGCAAAGATGGGAAAGGGCACAGTGTGCAGGAAAAAGCCACAGGACTTTAATTATAATGAAGTCTGATGTTTTGGGGTTTTTTTTTTTTCCTACAGTTCACACATACAAAAAGAGGCTATTTTATTTTTGTCCCTTTTATATCCTATTTTATTTTTTAAGATAGGACACTAAAATTTTATTCTGAAATTATATCTGGCCACAACAAATAAAATTTAACAAATATTCACTAAACAATCTTACACCTGTCATCAGTTGTATAATATATACATTATCATAGAACTGGCCACTAGGATTAAAATCCACTAGAACATATTTCATGTTAAGTGGCAACAGCAGCATCTCACAGAAATTTTTACATAGATATATACTTAGTCCTCATTCAACCATTTTCACATATTTTCAGTACACACAGTTGCAGCATATTATAATCACATGTCTAAGTTGTTGCTCAATAAAAACCCAAGCCACTGCCTACACATAACTGTAGCAGTTGAGCTGAGTATAATTACAATTAATTTTATATATGTCCATAGCAGAGAGATGTACAAGCCCCTAAGAAACAAAGAGTTCACAAATACTTGTTTTTTAAATGCTACTGCAGCATTATGTTGGGCAATATTAAAACCTTTATCAACCAAATCGGATTTTTAAAAAGTCTTCTGCTTACCAGAGATATTCTTGATGAAAAAAAATTTTTAAAAATGAATGCTGTCTTTAAAATAATTCACACTTGTATTTTAAGATTCCAATATGGCCCAATGCTAAAGTATTTTCTAACAATCTGACAAAGTCAATTAATATGATTCCAAACCACCCATTAAGTTTCAAAATGGCTTAAGTACCTTGCACCCATATTGTAAAAATCCCTGGCCATCCTTACTAGAGGCAGGCACATATAAAAGGAATGCACTTTGGTTCATACCAAATGCCCTGGGATTAATCACATTATAAAATTAAATGGTTTGCGGTAAATTTTTACAAATAAAGTTTGATTTTTGTCTAGTGTTAGCAAAACAAAAAAAGAACCTTTAAAAAAATCAGTCTGATGTTAAGATACAAAAGGACATCTTTAACCCCTTAAATATAGGAATTCCCTGTGTAACTAGCCAATGGTTATCTTGTTCAACACCCGATGATGATTCATGCCTTATGGTTCCTATTAAGGACTGTAACTAGATAGTTAAGAAGATGTATCTTTGCAGAGGTGGGTGGCATCCTTACTGTCTGGAATAGATGATTGAATCTGTTTCATTTATAAAATATCAAGTTTTTATAACTAGTGCATTCCCGTTACTTTCTGGGTTTCATCATAAGTTTTTACTTATACCCTATTTTAGACAAAATTATGAAACCCAGAAAATAACAGGAATGCACTAGTTATAAAAACTTGATATTTTATAAATTAAACAGATCCAATCAACTACCCCTTGTCTCAAATTCCAAACAATGAGGCTTACTGAACTCTACTCTCGGAATGAACTTAAATAAATTTTTGCTTGATTCTAATGAAATACACATTTTCAATTGTTAATAATCCAGGTAGAAAAAGTACATAAAATGATTTATAAGTCATAACATTTTATACAAAAGGAATGTTTTTAACAAAACCCACACAATATCAAGAGAAAATGCATTGAATTTTAAAATTTCTGAAGCAGGCATTTCTTAAGACAATTACATAAAATACCAAAAAGTTTGGAACTGTCATAAAGTAAAAATTTATACAGATGAAGCTAAGGGATGAAAAACTATCAAATGTATTAAAACCATCTAAAGCCAAATAAGATATAACTAAACTACATAATTTAAAAATAGGTTTAAGTGCAGTTTCTCTGTACAATTTGACTACCAAACGTAAAAATTGACAATTAGTATGTAATTAATACAGATTTGCAAGCTTTTCAGCCATTATGTAAATATTAAAAAGTTAAATGAATTGCCAAATGAAAAATAAAAGCTTACATGCATACTATAAACACACAAATGTTCAAAGATGCACTATAAAATTGTATGAGAAAAAACATACCCACACCCAACAAAGACCGCCCCCCCCAGGCACCTGCATCCAGAAACACCCCACAAACAAGCACCCAGCTTCACAATTGGAGAAAATCTGCTTTATTTTTTGAAGCAAAACCAAGTGCCTATCTATAAAATGCCTCTCTACATGCAAGTGCCTGAAAAATCTCCATTGGGTATGAATATGTCTTTTCCCACACAACCTTGACCATTATGTAATTGCATTAGAACTTTGTGACGTTTATGTTAATAAGTTAACAGTCTTCGAACTGTTTGAGTTGTGTTTTGCTTTTTTAGTTTAAAAATTATCTTGCATAAATAGGATGTCCACCCTTCAAATTTGTTGAGAACTATATCATACAGTAGGGATGCATTTAAATGAACCATTTTATGGGGAAAATCATTTGAAAATTTAAAATTATGATACTTATTTTATGCACAACTTCAAAAACACAGAATTTAAAGATAATTCCAGTGAGGCACAAATGTGACCTTATCAAAACACTACCATTGAATATGTCTAGCAAATATGATACAAGGACAAACAGTAAAATAAACACTTTGGCAATCTTATACAAAAAAGGTCCTGCCAAAACATTCTTTCACAAAATAAACACAATACCACAAAACAAAACAACAAAAAGAAAAACTGAATTTTGACAACCCTACACCAATTGTGAGATTTCATTTTCAAGGTCTTCAAACTGTTGGACTCATTTTAGCTTAGATCTCTGGCATGTTGGATTCACATCAGGCAGGCTGTGCTCCTCAGAGTTCTCTTTAGGTTATCCTGACTGCAAAGGATAAGCTGATGTGCTGTCCAAGTCTGGAACTGATTTCTCCACCAGACTCGGGGAGTATAAGCTGTGCCAGGAGGCACTGCTGCTGAAGGTGAAGCTGGTCTCTCCTCAGTCCCCCTGACATTGCTGGTGGAGATACGTGATTTTAAAAATATTGTCCAGTGCTGGGGCTGCAGTGTTCTGGGTGCTCTGGCAGGAGTGAGAGGGTAGGAATCAGAGGACCGTCTCTCTGATGCCTCTCTTGTTGACCCGGCTGCCTCTGTGTATAGCTTATTGGGTTGTGTGGCACTGCTGGAATGGTGACCACTGATGTTGATGCTCATTGTCACTTTTTCCTGGAGTACACTAGGCACGATCACTATAGTCTTGGCAGTTAAATTGTTTTGTTCATAATGTTTTCCCCTAGTTTTTGGTAGAATCTGCTGATTAAAGCCATTAAATTTGGAACAAGCAGTAGTAGGGATATCTTTTCTATTAAGTCCTTCAAAGGTAGAATTCTTGCAAAACTTATCTGCATTCACATTTCCCACATTTCTGCTGTTTCTCACTAGGAGGACTTGCAAGAAGTAACCTATCTACAGGTAAACTTACAGGTCTAGTTTTGGTCCTTGGTATATAACTCTGCATGCTATTTGCTGCTCTGTCAGATTTCAAAATACTTAGCTTACTGGTTTTACAAATGCTGTTCATCTTTTGGGATGATGATCAAGTTCTTATCAATGAGACATGCAATACATTTTTCTAATGCATTTGGCTTGCATTCTGATTCCTCAAAGGATGTAGTTAATTCAAAATTTTTGCTTTCACTATCTGCAGTGTGGATATCTTCCTTTGAAGAAAAATATAGTGACTTCATGGAATGTTCTGAGTCTCTTTCTTCTGATGATAACAGAGGTTTTGAAGGACAGCTTTGATCAGCCTGAGGTGTAACAACACCTTCACTACGCATAACATCTTGAGGCTGTAGGGACCCATTGAAGAGCTTCTGTGAGTAAGTAATGAGGAACTCTACCAACTGTGCCTGACTTAAATATTTAGCAAGGGAGGAGATGGTGACAGGAGTAGTTGTGGGCCTTGGACTAATGAGATTGGGTCCAAATAGCACTCCCAACTTTTTGGAGTTCATCTTGTTTTCTTCTACATGATCTACTATCCACTTAAGATATACAATGAAGTAATGAAGACTGTTAAAATTTGATGTTGGCAATTGTCTTAGAAGGTCCTTGCATTTTAGAAGAATTTGGTTTATTTCTATACACATATCTGGATATTTTTTATCCTTGGGGTTATCCTTTTTGGTTTCTTGTTCTTCATTAACATGTTGGATCTCTTTTGCAAGGTCCATAAATTCCTTGTATAATTGGAATAAAATAAATTGTTCTGGGAGCTGCTGAAGGTATAATTTTAAGACCTCACAGATGTCATGTGAATTAAATTCTGAAATGTCTATCAAGTGCATTCCATTCTCAAAGCTTGACACAGTGTTTCAGTTTTTGTTTTGTTTCCACTAACACGATAAATTCCCTGTAAACACAAGGTTCTATTTTCAATCTCTGAGGCACGTATTTTGAGTATAAAAGGAATGCCATCTAGTTCCTTTTTTGCAACTTGTGCAAATTCTGCTCCAAATAGGTGTTTTTTTTTTCCCCAGAAGCTTCTGATGACCACAGAAAATGACTAAGTTTTCCAAACATGACAAACAAGGAGATACTCTTCACATTCAACACTTTGGAATACTACAGAGCCTTTGCAATATATGCATTTTGTAGGGAATCTCAATTTTCGGAACTTGTGAGTGACAGCTGCTTTTGGCATCAATGTTTTCTTAACTACTCCAAGGAAACTGGGTCCAGCTTCTGAAGGGGAAGGTGACTTTCTTTCATTTAAATCATCTGCAGAAGACATGGTTCCATTGGCTGGAGTTTGTGGAAGTTTTCTATGAAAGTCTCCTTGGCTTACAGATTCTGAATCCAAAAATCTAGACTCATTGCTCCCTCCAGTACACTCAGAGCCACTAAACATCCCAAATGTCTCTGATATTATGAAAGAAGAACCTGTTAGGCCTGTACTGTTGGAGCATCTGTCCTCTTCAATTTTATTACAACTGTCAGGAAGGTGCACAACATCCTCTAAAAAGTCGGCAGGACCATATCTAGATGTCTGGGAACTATTCCTTAATAGTTTATTTACATTAACATCAAATTTTTCTTCTTCAGTTGAATTTGTAGCCTTCACAAATTCACTGTACTCTTGGCCCGGATCATAAAATTTGGCATTATCAGAGAGAGACTGGGAACTCAATGCAAGGGAGGCAGCCTGCAGGTGTTGCATCTAAAAGACATTAACTGTTACAGCTTTAAGGGTGAGAGCACACTGGAAAACAAGTGTCCTGGGTTGTGTTAAAATTTCTCTTTGGGTATTTTCTAGGTCATTTCATCTTTCTTCGACTTTTGTCACATGAATTTTGTAGAGTTCATTTGCTGTTTCTAGTTTTTGAAGAGCTTTTTCTTCCTTTTTATTTTTTTTTTTTAGTTGCTTGTTGAGATTTTTTGCTAATCCACCACTTGAGCACTGATGCTTCTCCTCTACAGGAAACATGGAAGATTTTGCTTTTTCATATTCATCTTGACATTGCATGCATGATAATTTGACAATTTTTTTTTTTTTTTTGACGGTACTGGGGGGATCGAACCGAGGGCCTTGAACTTGCAAGGCAAGAACTCTACCAACTGAGCTATCTCCTCATCCCCATTTCTTTTTTTTTTTTTTAATTTTGCCTTTCTGAGAGCAGTTTCTGTTTCGAGTATTTTATTTTGTTCCTGTTTCCAGGAACAAAATATTTCTCTCCTTTCTCTCCTTTGTTTCTCCATTTCATTTTTCCTCCCCAGTAGAGGCTGTACAAATTCGTTGGCTTGGAGAGCTGCAAATGTTTGTTGTAAAAGGCGACTATTTTTAATGTCATTGAGGACAGCACTGGTAAATAGAGACTGTAGTGGCATAAACTCCTGTAGTCCAGTGTTAGCTCTAGCTGCCTCTGTCAACTTTACAGTATTTCTGGTGGACCCTAATTCCAAGTTAAGCTTTTTTTCAATCCTTGACACTCTGTTCTTTGTATATTTTGACCATGTTTTAACATATGAAAAGGCCAATTCAATAGAGTCAGTGTTTCTTAACAGCATACTAATTCTATAGGAGAAAAATTTCCGTTTTCATTGTATGACTTGACTGAATCCACAGAAAGGTTTTCAAAGACTTATTTTCCCAAGAAACAGGCAGTGGTAACAATGAGTCATTGCCTGTCTCTCCCATAAGGAAGTTTGAAAGGATATTCCCAAAGGTAAATGCCAAAGTTTCAATGGAAGAAAACACTTCTCGGAATAGATCGTTTTTGATTTCTTCATTAACTTCACAGCTTTCACTTTTTTTTTTCCCCTCCAGATTTGGCTTCGCACTATTTTTTTTTTCTTATTATTCTAAACAAATGTAGTACAACTTGTTTCTCTGGTTGTACATGAAGTAGAGGCGTACCATTTGTGTAATCATACATTTACATAGGGTAATGTTTGATTCATTCTGTTATTTTTCCATCCCCCCACCTCTCCTAACCCTCTTTTTCCTCTATATAGTCCATCCTTCCTGCATTCTTCCCTCCCTCCCATCCACCATTAGGTATCATCACCTGCTTATCAGCGAGATCATTCGTCCTTTGGTTTTTTGGGATTGGTTTATCTCACTTAGCACGATATTCTCCAACTTCATCCATTTGCCTACAAATGCCATAGTTTTAAAAGTTGGTTCTTTGAAAAAATAAACAAAATTGATAAACCCTTAGCCACACTAACAAAGAGGAGAGAGAAAACTCAAATTACTAAAATTTGGGATAAACAAGGAAATATCATGACAGACACGATTGAAATACAAAACATAAATATAAGCTATTTTGAAAATTTATACTCCAACAAAATAGAAAATCTTGAAGATATCAACAGGTTTCTAGAGACATATGATTCACCCAAACTGAATCAGGAGGACATACACAATTTAAGTAGATCAATTTCAAGTAATGAAATAGAAGATGTTATCAAAAGTCTACCAACAAAGAAAAGTCTGGGACCAGATGGATTCTCAGCTGAGTTCTACAAAACCTCTAAAGAAGAGCTCATTCCAATACTCCTTAAAGTAGTCCATGAAATAGAAGAGGAGGGAACCCTTCCAAACTCATTCTATGAACCTAATATCACCCTGATACCTAAACTGTTGAGAGTAGGGTGGTATCTGTGCCGCTAACTGTCTCAAGGACAGACAGGACTGCTGGGTCCCTATGCTTACCAAGGTTGTTAAGAGATATTTGTCCGAGGAATGTGCGGTTGCCTGGAGACCTTATCCGTCAAGGACGGGAGCGGGGCTTAGCCCCAACTCATCTCCTGCATAGTTCACCCCTTCCCTCCTCCCTTCTTCCACTAGGACCGTTCAGTTCTGGCAGGACCCAATGAGAATCAAATAGATTGGCCTGACCCAACCAGAGGAGGACTAATGTTTAGCTGTTCAAATGTTAACCAATTAAAAGAACACTGTAAAACTGCTTGCCTTTCATTATAAAAACCCTGCTAAGGAGGGCTCGGGGACTCTCTTAGCGTCACCGGTTAAGGACGCAGAGGATCAGGCTTGAGCTTGCTAATAAATGACTCTTTGCTGCTTGCATTGATGGTGGTCTCTGGTGGTCTTTGCGGGGTCTGGAGCCTTTGGGCACAACAAAACCATATAGAGACACATGGAGGAAAGAAAATTTCAGACCAATATCCTTAACACAGCTTTCACTTTTGCAGTAAGCATTTCTGCAGCATTTTGAAGATCAACAGAATTGAGGTTCTGATGCTTATTCATTATGGACTTTAAAACACAGAGAAAACTCATCCATATATGAATGCCTTTTATTTTAAAACAGTCAGAAAGAATAGCTTCTTTCAAATACAATAACACATGGGAGAACTTCCTGATGTCCTTCACCAACTCCTGGATGTAGTCGATCAAAAATGGAGTTAGAACTTATGGACTTGAGCCCCATTTCAGAAGCTGTAACATCAGAAAGTTGGCCTGATGCCCACACGCTTTTTTTCTTCCCCTTTTTCTGTTTGTGAGCAATCATCCTTTCATGTAACAGGAAAACTGAAATGCTCAGCCTTTTTTACTAGTCAGACTGAAATTCCAGGAAAGGTCACCAAACTTCTAAAAAAGATCCAGTGGGAAAGATGGACTTGAAGACCCGGGTAAGGAAACCAAGGAGTAAAAGTAAAGAGCCCCTGAATTCCGCAGGGAGGCCATGAACGCGGAAGGCTACAAAAGGGAAAGAGGCTGCAGGACGTTGGGTGGGGAGACCTAGATGAGGAGGAAAGTCCGCCGTAAGTCTCCCCCGAGGCGTCTCCCCACTCCGGCTGCCCACGGAGGTTTGCAACGTCCCTACAGCGCCAGGTCGTGACGCCCTGCTCCTGGGCGCCTGTGGCCAGGGTCCGAACCTCCCCGAGGACCCCGCCCCGTCCGCAGCCGCCTCCGCTCCAGGCCACCGCGTGGCCTCCCCGACCCGGGACAGCAACTGGCCAGCTGCCGGCGAGCCAGTCCTGAAACCCGTCTATGGCCAGAGCGAGCACCGCGGTTCCACGCTCACCGCGACCTGCGAGCCCCGCGTTCTGGATACCGAGGCCCGCCCAACGCTCTCGGCCGCCGCAGCCTCGGGAGAGGCTGGAGCTCGCCACCCCCATCCTGTCATGTAATATTCATAAAAATAATATTATAATATTGGTAATACAGTTTTCTGCTGTTACTTTAATCTTAAACTATTATTGTGTAATTATACACATATTTTCATTTAACCTTTGCGCGTGCACGCGCGCGCACACGCACCCCTTTGTGTTAAATAGTTAACAAATGAAAATAACTGCAAAGAGATATAACTTGGCCAATATTAGGAGCACGTTTTCAATTCATGTGTATCGCATTCTTGAACACAGCAATATTGTTTCACATCATTAACATCTTTTATGTGGATTTTAGCTCTGTTTGATCTTTTATTAGTTATTTTTCAGGAAACTACTTTTAGGTTCACCATGATCTTATCCTGTTTTAACTTTACAATGCTCTAACCCCTTTTATTTCATATCACACTACATTTCTCTTCAAAACCAGGAAATAACCTGTAGTTTTTCTCTAATTTGGGCAATGTTATTTTCAGAAACATACTGTTCACTTAATTTTGTAGAAAGCAGAATTTTCTGGTTCTTTGTGATTCAATCAATATTTCAGTTTGAATATTGAACTTGTTTTTGTGCAGTGATTTCTGACAGACAATAAATGTACAAGTCCCAAAGTTTTACAATTAAATACTTTCTGTATAGGTTCCTTTCTAATACATAAAGTTCAGTATTTCCTGAAAGTCATCTCTTTCAATTAATACTTCACTACAGGCATTAATTTATTTCAGAGTAGCTGGTTTCCTAGAATCTATCTGATTTAAAGGGTAGATTTTCTAACTAAGCAGAAGATTCCTACTTAAGAAATGCAATACTTGCCAACATATACCCTTTCCAATGCTTTTCCCATCTGTACCAAGTTCACATTTGTTTTTTCCCATAAGTTACCAAGGTTAGCAAATGAAATGTCTATTATCTTTCTGTTTCTCTGTTTTCTGGGACTTGCAGTTCACAATTTAATGTAGTAAGACAATATTAGAAGGATAGTATTTAAAATGTGCTTACACATCTATAGACAACTAATATTTAATGAAGTTGCTAAGAATACATATGGGGGAAATCTTTTCATTAGATGATGGAGGTGAGACTTGAATATCTACATGCAGAAGAATGAAACCAAACCTCTATTTCTTAAAAAAATTATAAAAATAAATAAAGTTATAAAAAATGAATTAAAAGTGGGTTAAAGACTTAAATTCTGAAACTAGTAGGAAAAAAACAGGGGAAATTCTTCATGACTTTGGAATAGTCAAGCATTTTTTTTAATAAGACCTCAAAAGCCCAAGAAACAGAAGCAAAAATAAACAAATGAGACTACATTTAATTTTAAAAATTAAAAACAATTTATGCAAAACATATACAAATAACCAATAGGTATATCAGGGAAATGCAAATCAAAACTGGAATGAGATATTACCTGAGTCTAATAAGAATGTTTATCAAAAAAGAAGACTATTATAAAAAAAAAGTATTAGTAAGTATGTGGAAAAAAAGAGAAACCTTCCATACTGTTGGTTGAAATGTAAATTAGTGCAACTACAATGGAAAACAGTTTACAGTTGTCTCAAAAAATTAAAAATAGAATTACCAGAGGATCCAGCAATCCCACTACTGGGTGTATAAGCAAAGGAAAAAATCAGTATGTTTAATATGTCCATCTTCCTGAGTTTTCTGCAGTTCTAGTCACAGTCACTAAGATATCTTCCTTAATTTTCTGCAGTTATAGTCACAATCACTAAGATATAGAAATAACCTCAGAATCAATTAAATGGGTTAAGAAAATGTGGTACATATATACAATGCAATACACTTCAGCCATAAAAATGAATAAAATCCTGCCACTTTGTGATACAACATATGAAACTGGAGATCATTATCTTAAGAGAAATAAGCCAGGCACAGAAAGACAAGTACCCCATTATATTATTCAAATGTAGGACCTAAAAAACTTGATTTTATAGATATCAAGTAGATTGGTGGTTACCAAAGACTGGGAAGAGAAGAGAGAGGTGGAACAGGAAAGGTAGATGAATGGAAACTAAGTTACTGTTAAGAGGAGGAAAGAATTCTTGTTTCTGTTGCATAATAAGGTGACTATAGATAATGATAATATATTGATAGTTTTAGAAAGCTAGAAGTACTTTGAAAGTTTTTACGTAGAGAAAAGATAAATGCTTGTAGGGATATAATCTCAGTACAGAACCTATAATCTTGCAAAACCTGTAATCTCAGTGACTTGGAAAGTTGGGGCAGGAGGATCTGAAGTTTGAGGTCAGCTTGTGCAACTTAGTAAGACCTTGTCTCAAAATTAAAAAAAATTAAAACAGGCTGGGAATATAGTTCAGTAATACGGTAACCCTGGAATCAATCCCCAGTAATAAATAAATAAATAAATATTATTCTAAAAATATCCGTAAGGACTGTATTCCATGTACATCAGCATCAGGTGATATTTTAAAATAACTATTTTTTTCTAGTTAGCTCAGCACACGTATATGTGAATTAGGTGAAGAAACACCATGTAAACAGCATTATCTATCTGTATCTGTCTTTTCTGCCTTTTACTAGTTGAGTTCTCCAGTCACTGGGATTGTCAGTGACTATTATGCATGAATTTTGATCCATGACCTTTTCTCTCATTTAACTTCTTTCTTTCCAATTCAGAATGCATGTTTAAATGAATTTAATGAAAAAGTGGGGAAAAAGCATACCAGACAAGTTTTCTCTGTTTTCAAGTATAATTTTTAATTTGAAATTATGATGTTATAGATACTTTGGGACACATCTGTACCAAAAACCTTTCATTTCTTTACAATGAGATTTTATAGAATCTTGTTTATTTTGTATAATTTTCTAGGTATTCAAATAATCAACAATAGTAATAATTTTCATCCATTTTAGCTAGAGATATTTCTTATTTTCTTAGTAAAAGAACTAGGAAATGTATTTTTTCATAATCCAGATTTTAATAGAAAAGCCTATTTTATTTTTGAGTATCTTATGAGCTGCTGATTTAAGATAACATGTTAACAATGCATTCTTCTATTTATAGTCTACTCTGAGCTTTCATCAGAAATACGTATTCAATTTTATCACATCTTTCAGCATATTTATGTATTTTATATTTATGTAGTGAGTTTTTATTAACAGATATCTATTAATAATACACTTTGCATTGATGGCCAATAGTCTGTCTTCAGTGTACTTTTCTTTTTAATATGTCATTAAGGAGGATTGCCTAAACTATAGCCTATAACATAGTTTTCAATTGTTAAAATAATCACCTTTGATAAGTATAATTATAATGTTTCAAAAATATTTTTATTCCCCAAAGAAAACATTAGCCAATTAGTTTCAATGTCATGCTGAAGGATCCAGTTTCTAAGTGGGCATAATAAGAATAAATGTGTAATTGTACAAAATAAAGTAAAAGAAAAGAAAATACAGAATGTGTGCCCCCCCCAAAAAGGATCAGTTTTATTGTTTTCTTGAACTGTGCAGTGCATCATGAAAAAGATTGTTTATTTCCCAACATTGATAAATAGGATGCAGATATCAGATAATGCTCTTCTTAAAATATCATATTCGAGCATAAGATATGGTGGAAATACCATATAGTTATGTGTGATTTGTGGAGAATAAAATGTAGATATACTACAAAAACACTGTGTTAATCCTTCCAGTTGATTTAAACTAGAAAGTAGAAATTTCTGCTTCTGGTTTAAAAGGAACAGGTTTTAATTTCCCACTGTTATAATCGAGGAAAAACAAGAAAGAAAAATAACCTTAAGAAGATAATATACATTAATATAAATTAAACAAAAATTGTCAGATATTAGTTATCAAGCATAAAAGAATATGGTCTCTGCAAGAAGGAAAGCAAAGGCCTGCAATTGTCACAGCTCACTGTGACAATTCACAGTACAACCAAAACAGAATTTTCAGAATTATTAGGATGAGGGAGAAAAGACTAGATTCAGGAAAGTACAGATGGATAAAATCTGTATGACAGATTTCTACAGCAATGTCAAGATTTTAGTACAGTGCATGTCTACAAAAACGAAACAAAACATATACTTAAAACAAAATATATACTGAAATGTATATTTGAATCAAAATTGCTCAAGGTCAGGGAAAAACTAAAGGACAGCCATAGGCCAAAAATGTGCTAGAGTTCCTGGAGAGCAGATATGTGTTTCTTTTCCTACCACCTAGAATGCAAATACATCATAATATGCAAGACATACTGTGGAGCACAATCGGTGTTCTATATCTGCAGGTTCTACATCCATAAATTCGACACCAGAGACAAAACTATTTTTAAAAATTGCTTCTATACTGAACTTGCACAGACATTTTCTGTCATTACTCCCTAAACAACAGTGTAATAACTATTAACGTAGTGTTTACCTTGTACCAGGAATTATAAGCAATCTAGAGACGATTTGAAGTATATTGGAGAGTATATGTAGGTTATATACAAATAGTATACAATTTTACATAAGACTTGAACATTCACAGATTTTGCTATCTGTGGAACACACTAGAACAAATCCCCTATAGACATTGAAAGACTATTATATCATTTTGTAACTCTCTGATCTTACTTCCTCTTTTTATAGTAAGTCAAAATGAATTGTTCACTCATGGAGGTAGAATGCTCCCTTACAGCTCTCACTGCTCCAACAGAAATGATAGCGTCAAAAGCACCACCAAACCTGACTGGAGAAATATCCTAGGTTTACATGAAAAGTTTACTTTTTTCTATTGCTGCTACTATGACAGAGAGTTGAGCAATTACATAAATATTTCAGAGTGAAAAGCAGCAAATATGCCATTGGGACAGTAACATCATGGGAATTACATTCCTGTGGAATATATGAAAACAAGAAGGGAACATCAAGTCCCACCTTGAAGATGGGGCTACCTTCACTGAGATGTCTATAAAGATTGATGATGTTGGATTGAAGGATTAGATCTGCTGAGACTATCAAATTGCCTGAACTGGCTGTCCGACAGAGCAATGTCAAAAAAGTCAAATTTCTTACCTGCTGACCCTATCACCCAGAGAGAATGTTTCAAGAAGTCCATACAAAAGAAAAAAGCCATTCTCACCTCACATGAAAAGTACCAGGCCACCTTATCAACTATTATTTGACCAAAAATATTATCAAGTCTAGCTAATATTGAAATGGAAAAGAATTAGAATCCACCTCTCAACCAGAAGAAAAGCAAGAATTTGCTATTTTTTCTAGTCAGTCCACTGGTGGGGGGGGATCAATATAATTTTATATTGCATCCACTTAAAAAATGCTATTATCCTTTCTTTAGGGTCTCCAAAGTCATATCTCACTATGGAATCAAATGCAAGACCAAGATTCAACAACATTGAACAGACTCAGGATTTCTCACTGTTCTCAATCTCAACTTGAAGACCTGTGAACTACAAACCAGTTTCTCTTCCCATTCACTCAGTGTACAAAGATGTCACAAAGATAGAGTGAACACAATGAATACTCCTATTCAATAATGGAAGCAATAGGAAGAAAACAGAAGTAAATAGCCTATCATAATTCTGAAATCTTATAAGGAACCTATCGCCAGTTTCATGATTAGGGCTCAGGGCTGCTTTCCCAAGAATGACTCCTTATATCTCCTACCTCTGTCCTGTGAAATCTGAGTTCCTCTCTTTGAATGTAGCTCTTACATAACCAATGATTCAAGTTTACAGATGCACAGTTTCAGCTTATATCCTACCCATTCAGTAAGGGCTCTTCCCATCCCCACCCCCCCCACATGCTGTCTCTTTGCTTCTACCAAGCAAAATCTCTTACAAGAATGGGCATCCTGTGAATCTTATGTGGGTTCGGTCCATTAAACAAATATCTAATTACAAAGTCTCTGAAGTTGGCACTTTTTCAGTTGGGCTGAGAATCATTAGGTTGTGAGGCAACATGCTTAAAGTTCTTAGAAAACTTTTCATCTAGCTGGGAATATCTATGAAACACATCCTTAAATCTTTCCAAAGTTTTTCTTGGTCTTCAAGCCTCAAAATTGAGATGATTTTTCCCTAAAGCTATTTCTCATTTTAAGAGTATTTTTCTGTCAAAACAGGCTATGAATAAGAAATAATTTTATATTCAAATACTTCAATCCTTCACTCCATTATTTTTCTTTTAAATTGTGCTTGAAAACTAGGCAATCTCCTTCATAGCTCATTTCTCTATTCATGTCTCATTATTCCTGGCTAAAAGAAAACAGTACTTTCAAAATTTTGATTGAAAATTTCCTTATGAAAATACATTAGATACATATTATATTTCTACATCACCTCAAGTGATAGTGCTGACCCTACAAAATAAGAACTATTGACTAATATGTCTTTCTGTGGCCTTTTATTATGTCAGTCTCAGGAGAGTTGAAATTTCTTATATGGAGACTCAAGGTTCCCAGAGAAAGTATTCTTATGGATTGACTTGGAAGCTGCATAGCTTCTTTGGAATTAACAAGAAAAGTACCCAAATTACAACTTTTATCATTTAATTTCTAATTAAATTAATTCTTATATATTCAATTGAAAATATTTAGAGTTCACCTAATAAATGGGAAAAGAGGAACCAATATGTCTATGGCTGTTTTAGTCAGCTTTTTCATTCCTGTGAACAAAAGACCTGACAAGAACAATTTTAGCACAGGAAAAGTTTATTTGGGGACTCACAATTTCAATCCATAAATGATTAGTTCCATTGCTTAGGGCCCAAGGTATGGCAGAATATCATGTTAGAAGAGTATGGAGGAAAGTGGCTCAGGATGTGGCCACTAGGAAGCAGAGAGAGACTAAGATTAGTATACAAAATATATACCCCAAAGGCATATCTCCAATGACCCACCTCCTTCAGTCACACCCGATAGGCCTATAGTTACCACCCAGTTAGAGGATTCATGCACTGAAATAGGTTAAAACTCTCATGACCCAATCATTTCACCTCTAAACTCTTTTTCGTTGTCTCACACATGAGCTTTTGGGGGACGCCTCATATGTAAACCATAACACTGGCTAAGAGAAGATCCTTTACCATCTATCCAGGGACAAATGAGAACCACAGGACCCAACACCTTAGAAGCTCTGGCCCACTTCAGTATTGATCATGCAATATTGCTTAAAGTTGAATAATTCTGAACTTCAGCATTAATAAAATCACCTGGCTAACCCAGGCAAGACATATCATTTAATAAGTTCTTCTCAGTAATAAAGGTGTAATTTTTTTACCCATTTTTTATTTATTCAATTGCTCAAGACCCAAGATTGTTGTGGGAATGTGGAAGAGGAACTGGAATATATCTTTTTATCTAAAGGAACTTTAAAATTACAAACGAAATGAATTATGTGGGAGATAAGTAAGCACTTACATTCTTCATGAATTTAATTTTGTTAGGAAGAACTCTACCCAGCCTTAAAAATTAAGTCTGCACTGTTTTGATGAGCACACGTCCAAGAATTTTACTCTTATAGGAAAGTGCATTTCTGGGTTACCATTTTCTTTTATTTCCTTTATTCATACAAATGTTATTTTTAAATTAAACTAATTTTTCACTGATAATAAAACGTGTATTTATGTCCAGGTGCTATTCTAAGGGTTGCATAACATAATCCCATGCAGTCTTTACATATGATTTAGCACATAGTGTACCTAATGAAAATAATGAAAATAAGGAACAAAACTGTACATAACAAATAGTTTGTATCATGCAAAGATATATGAATTGCAATGACAAAACTTTCAGGGAAAGCAATATGCAAACAAAATGGCAATTCAATTTGCACTTATTAATATATTTAAGGAGTTAAAAGTAAATATAATTTTTGCTTAAATTTCATCCCTAGAGATATTAAATAAGAATGAAAAGAGTAGGATCATCTTCTTACTTTTCTTCCAGATCTAATCCAGTTCCAGTGAAAATGTTATTTAGCTGTGCAGTAAGGTAGGATTTTCTAAGGTTTATTTCAATTTAGAAGAGTTTACAAGTTAATGTAAGATAAACAAGATACTATGAGTCATGGCAAAATGTATAAAGCTTTGAGTAGCTAATAGTATTCTAGCAGATATTGGGTGTGTAATAGTCAAAGTATACTGCAGCTTGTTGAACAAGATAATTTAATCACAAACACACACAAATGGAAAATATAAAATTAATACTGTTCACAGTCTAACCTTTTTTATGCCAGCTTTAAGCCTGAGGCACCTTATTAAATATTTATTTTCTTCTGATAATGAGCCTAACCTTGGTAAGGATGAAATTAGTGTGTTAATGTGCTTTTCCATTGTCTGATTTTATCTTTTCTCCTTGTTAAGTAATTTGGTAATGTTGAAGTCTTTACAACAAAGAGTTTGCCTTACTGTTAGATGTATTTTATATTTCTAGAGCTAATGTTGTGACAGTAAATCTTTTGCTACAAGCACATCTGGGATGGATAAAAAGTTGAAAGAGCTTATTGTGAACCATGATTTGATTTACATAATATTTTAAATTAAAATGTTCAATGATATTGAGAAAAAAGTAGATTTTCATACAAGCAGGAGATAAGAACATTGTATTATGATAAAATATGATAGTTTGCAATTGCTTTTAATCAACCCAGAATTATATATAAATATGTGTATGTATAACATTCTTCCTGAAGTTATATACCCAAAACACCACCATATATAAATATTTATATGCATATATACATATGCACTCATATGTGGGGGGGGGGTGTATGTGTGTGGAAACTTAGGATCTGATCAGACCTAGAGAGAAGTCTTGGGGAAAGATCATTTATCTGGGATATGACTTCAGTATAATTCAGTAAGTAAGAAAAATGAGATATGGGAAGGAGAAAAGTCAACAAATGTGCATTGATCTGCACTCTGTGGTTAGCTACTGAGCAAAACCACATGGAACATTCTTCAGAATTGTGTAGAAAGAACATGGAAGCTGGGCAATTTTTTTAATCCAATTCTGTGCAGTAAAGTCAACCCAGGAGATATTACTTACTGCTATATTGACTGTAATCTTTTCCCTTTGCAGTTGAATGTAGCTGAACAAATTTTTGGTGTAGCAAGTGGAAAATTGATAACGCTGGAAAATATCTTCAAGAGCATATGGGCAAGTTATGGACCAGGATATCAAGACAGTTGGCTACTCTAAACTCAAGTCTGTTTATATTCTGCACTGAATCCATTTTCTTAGAGACACTTCTGGGCAAATACCATATTCTTTACAAAATTCTTAAATCGAAGGGTCAGAGGAACAAGCTGTTTACTTTCTCATCATTTTGTCTCTATACTCTTCATTTTATATTTCTTTTCCCCTCAACTAGAACTTCCATTTGTCTGCATTTCCCGTTCAGTGGGACGACACTAACCTCCAATAACACTGAATTAGATTCTTTTACTTTACAAAGCATAGCTTTACAATTGCCTGTTTATTGCTATTTCCAAGCCTGGAATTACCAAATGTCAAAAAGATTTCCTCAAGTTCCAGATATTTTTCTCCTTATGCCAACTATACGGCAGTAACTCTAGTGTTTCCTTATAATCAGGGGTTATTACCCAGAAACACAGAAACCCCTTCCTTTTTCTCTAGTCTCAAAGCACAAGTAACTCACAATGATCAGATGACAGATATGGATTTTAAATTCACTGAAGCCCATATTGTGTTCTTCCTCTCTGTGGGGCCTCTTATTCTAATGGGGTTTAAGTTCTGAAGACAGGAAGAACAAATTCCCCAAGTGCATCAATGCATGGTTAGTTAGAGTTCAATTTTTCTTTCCACAGTTCTGGAACTTGTGAATTGACCACATCATTTAAAAGCCATCATCTCAACAATATACTATGTTTTAGAAGACAGTGCCTTATTCACATAACTTGTTATCCACTAGTTATAGACTTCATTAGGCCTTACAAAGCTTATTTCAACACATCATGTGACTGACAGTTATTGGATCATGTGTAATATCATGGTATTGATATGTCCTATGATTATGCATCTGTCATAACTCATTCATACCATTCTAGGTTCATTGATACAAGGGGATCTCATACAGAATGACATATTACCACATCAGGTATTTTATAAGTGAATATAGAGTGTTACTGAGCATGAAAACCAAACTATAGTCAAATTCAATATCAATTTCAAAACAATTATCTGGCTTCTTCTTGATGAACATGAAAGTGTATTATTGGCCTCTGAAATAATGGAAACCTAAGCTGTTTTGGTTTCTATACTGACACTTTAGATATCCATTGTTGTAACCATGGTGAAAGAAAATCCATGTTTTGTTGCTGATGAGCAACTTCCATCCTTGTTATCAGGACTATTATGGTCAAAACCTATTGAACAAGCTAAAGGTAGATAAAATTGAGAGACTAGGTAACACCAGAGAGACTGAGTGACCTATTTCAACAGAAGGGTTGCACTGGCCTGTCAGGTCTTGCAGTTCCTTGGTGGGATAAGATGTTCTTCCTGTAAAAGAGATTAAAATTTACCATTTTGGCTATGCCAAGACTTTTGCTTAGTTTTAGACTAAGAGGTAATGAGCAGAGCTAAATATTGAGGAGGACAAGATCCCTTTAGAAGGCTTCTTTCTATTTCAAGGGAGGTCTTTCAAGGTCTGTAGGCCACTTAAACCACTGTTCTCTAACAAGAAGGTGAAGATCAATTCTGCTTCTCTGGAGGCTTTGGAAGAATCTAAGTTTTCAATGTCCTCAGGGACATCAATCCAACCATTATGTCCTAAGAAAATAAATATTTACCAAAATTTTTTTAAAAATTACATAATAAATAAGGTTTAAATCCTGGATAAGAAAGACAAAATATCCCTTAATATACCATGACATGATTATACAAACCTATTTTGCATTATAACATATTTCAGATAATATGTTCAATTTTAGGAGAGAGTAGAGCAATGTCTATCTCCCTATAGATTTATCAGAGCAGGAAAATGTGACAGAAGTAAGATGTGAGCTGTTATTAATGATCAAATAATAATAGATATGTGCTTACATGCCTGAAGTCAGGTATAGTTATTTGAGCTTCAGCAAAGGAACAGTTAAAATCAAACTTTACCTAAAAGTAGGGAAATGTGAACCCTTTTAAAAAGATAAAGCTAGATATTGGTAGTGATTTCAATTGCAACATTTGAATATTTAAAATATTTAGATTAGGAAAAGGTGATCACACAACTAATAAAGATCTAAATGCATTGTTTAAACAGAAACTACAGGAAATAAAAATATCAAAGTATTCAACCAGAATCAAGAATTGATATCCAGAGGGATGATACATAGGGAAATTTAAGTATATTTATTTTTCTATCAATACAATGATTAGTTATTAAAGTTGTTGAATCAAAAATAAGTCTATATAAATATATAGAAATTTTGTAAATTGTTCTAACGGCAGAAATTATAACAAGTAAAATATTATAAGCCTTCCAATTTATTAAAAGAAAATAAATACTGGCATTAAAAATCTCTGAAAATAGATTATATTCTACATATAAAATATTTAAAATTTCAACAAAAAAATGGAAAAATATATCCCAACATACTAAGGGAGAACTAAATCCAAACCAATCTGACTTAGTTATACGTCTATCAAATAACTTATCTGTCAAAATAAAAAGGACTTGAGTGGATAGGAAAACCAAATCCAGATACATATTTGATAGAAGCACGTGTTATCCTGTCTCCCCATATGGAACCATCAATTCTCTCTCCCTCCCTTACACTGAATCTATTTCTCATTGAAAGACAGGATTCATTCATGCCCTCCCTTAATCTGTACAAACTTTGATGAGTAAAATAGAGCAGATGTGATGGTGGTAGATTTCTGAGACCAGATCATAAAAACACTGGCAACTTCTTTCCAAATGCTTTAGAACGCGCACACTGAGGAAGCCAGTCACCATATAAAATGTTTTAACAGCTTCAGATATTTATTCTGTGAGAAAACCCAAGATAGTCATGTGGGGAACCAACTGGAGAAAGAAATTGATGTGGAACCAACTCTACTCATTCATCCATTCCAGACCAAATTGCAGACATGTGAATGATGCTCCATCAATGTTCTGTCCCAACTGTCATTAGTTTGCACGTGTCCATGTACCCAATGTCCAAAACTACTATATTGAGAAGCTCTCAGCTGTTACTTATTAGATGATTTAAATGTAGAAACTGCAATTGTTCAATTGTAGAAGTTGTGATAGAAGGCAAATTTTACATGAACCAAAAAGAAAATTATTAATCCACAGTCATGTTAATAGTTTCCTATTTATGCATTATATATGTATACATGTTTTATATAAATTTATTTACATTACTAATTTTATAGTATTCTTTTTACTTATTGCTTAAATTACTGATATATTTTATTTGCATATATAAAACATCTCAATATTTACATAATATTTCATCTATATGGGCCATATTTACTAAGAGCTTATCAGGTACTACTCACAGTGCTGGGACTGATTATGCACTGCTAAATTAAACAGAAATAGTTCCTGCTGTTTTAGAGTTTCAATCTTGTTAGACACACATCAATTTAAAAATGTTTTTTTCCTTAGGTTCCCTAGGAAGTAATTCGTAAGATGAAACTTATTAAAGAGGGTCATTGAAATCAACACATGTAGCAACGAAGAAATGAAAACAGGGCTAGGAGGGAGAAAAATCAAGTTCTGGTGAAGATCTCATCACATTTTTGGTGAACTCCTCCGGTAACTCCAGATAAAGCACCCTCAATTTAGCTCAAAGTGAGAAGTGATGGCCAGAACTTTATATAACCACATAAGTTGTATTAGAAATTCTTCTAATTATCAAGATTTTTAAAATTTAGTTTGGCTCTAGTCACATCTGAAATTTGATCACTGAAAGGAAAATAAGTTGATATAATATATGATACAAATTATTAGTTGTATTAATAATACTTTCTGGTCTAGAAATAGTTTTATAACTGAAGGTAAAGGGATCACAGACTCACTCACTTACAAATTGTCTATGACTAGTTTCATGTTACCATGTCAGAGTTAAGTAATTGCACAGAAGTTGAAAAGCCCTAAAGCTTAAAATATTTAATATCTAGTCTTTTATAAGAAGATCATACAACATTCCAGTTTATTTTAAAGTAATTATTGAAGTTTGACTAATTCATAAAAATAAATAAATAAAACAAAACAATGTATATTCACATCAATCATAAGTAATCTCTCAATATTTTGTATTTAAGGTTTACTTTCCATGTAATTCATGTAGTAGAGATAACCCTATCAATCAACAAGTATTTATTGGGTGCTTGTCGTGTACCAGAAAATTTTCTAGGACTTGTACAACTATGAACAAAATTTTAAAAATCAATTTTCACAGAAGTTTAAGGCAATTAAACACCTCTTAATGCATAGGCATTTGCAAAATCTACCAAAGACAAGTATCTCAATATCAAAGTAACAGGTGCATTTTTAAAAATATGATCCTTGTGGATATAACAAAAACATTGCTTAGAATATTTGAAGCCACTCTCTATAATAAACCAGATGTAGGTAGATAAAGAGAAACAGAAAGAAATATATATGTACTGTATAATTGATTCAAAAAGATTGTTTCTTGAAAGGGACTAATAGGAAAGGGGAAAGTGATCCAGGGGAGTAGGGAAGGAGGGGGAGGCCAAAAGGGTAGTAAGAAGGATGGGTGTGATTAGAGCATGATGTATGCATGTATGGAAATGTCATGCAAAACCCACTGATTTCTACAATCAGTGTGAGTTCTTATTCATAATACATTTGAAGAGTTTACATCTGTATATCAGGCTCTAAGTTGTTACTACTCTGCTGAAGGCTGAGATTCATTAACTCAAAAGCCCATATCAAATTCAAACATTTACACATCCAAATATTTCAAAATAGCCCAAAAGAGCAGATTTTTTTTTCTTTCTTTCTTTCTTTTTTTTTTTTTTGTGCATGAAACAAAACCCCAAATCTGCTAGGCATTCTTAAACCCTGGGACCCCAAATCTCCAAACTACTGCAGTTCTTCAGTGCTCTCTGACTCAGACTCCCTTCCATGCCACCAAATTATATCACGTAGACACATAAGTGTCCCCTGGAATTCCTGCTCCCCTGGGGTTCCCTTACTCTCCCCTACTTCTTAATAGCAACCCTCTGGACACATTCCAATCTTTCAGTTATCACCCAATGGAGCTTGCTTGTGCTAGTGCCACCTGGTGCCTATCTTTTTCTTTACTCAGTCTCCAAGTCCCTCAAACCTCCCAGTGTGCAATGTCAACATAGTACACACACACACACACACACATATATATATATATATATATATGAAATTTTATATAATTTTACTTGAATATATTTGAATATAAAGCTCACAAAATAGTTTATATTTATCAGTTTGGATATGTGCATGTTTATATATATGGATGTATGCATATATATATATATAAATATATAAAGAAACTGTACTGTAGCCCACACAACTCAGCTTTATCTTCACCGAGCATATTATGAAAACACTTTCATTCTTTTGTTGTATATATTCTTCAGTCTTTTTATGTTTTCTTTATTAACAGAGGATATGTGGAAGAATAATTGTTTATTTTTCATGAATTACTTTAAAAACATGGCTGGAGAATTCCTCATCTTTGTTTATGTTCTTGCTTAAGGTATTATTTAGGTAACATTGATTTCGAAAGGTAGATATTTTTTCTACATTATCCTCTGCAAAAATATTTACTGAACAATTTATTAGATAATAGGATTGACCTGGGGTGCTGTAGCTTTCCATTCATTTCTCTCTCAGAACACTGACTTTTGTCTTTGGTTTACTGGCTGTATTCTTTTTACCATTATCAATGTTCTCTACTAGGCAGACTCTTTTATGTATGATGATAAACAGAAGAACATTTTATTCTACATCCTATGGCAAAATAATAAACTTTCTTATAAAGTTCCCAGAAAAAATTTAGACTCTGCACTGAAGTTATAACTATTTCTCATTGTGAAATTATTCCCAACAATGCTTTCTACGGTCATATACAATATTTAATACATCGTAAGCCATATATAATAATTGCAACAAATATAAAAATTTATTAGAACATCTTTAAATATGTGATAAACACCCAAAAACTGTTTTTGTTTGTTTCAATCTGTTCTATTACTTATTTTATATTTAAATATTTCTAGCAATGTGTGTTCAGAACGGTGCATAAAATTATCAAAAAACATGGTATGGATATCTTGCCATTAAGCAAAGGAAAAAAATTAAAAATAATTTACTGCTTAAACTACTGCATAATTCACTTTCATTAAGTCAGGAAAAGCATCCAATAAAAGGTAATTTCTACCTAATCACTTTCCACAAAATTCAATGAATATCTACTCTATGTTTGAGACTGCCACATTTACAGTGAAGAATAAGTTAGAAAGATTTCTTCTTTGCAAAATGAAATATATTTTAAAAAGTCCCAGAATTGCAATTAGTGCCAAATGGATAAAGAGCTTCTTAAAATAGGCAGAAGGGCAGAAGACTCAGTTCAGGGAACATTTGATCAGAGATAAAAGGAAGAAAGCTATGCAAAAATTTGGTCAAATAGTATCCTAGGAGAAGAAACTCTGCCTTAAATAAGGTGGTTGCTTCTTGCATAACACCAAAATTCATTGTCTAGACTGTATTTGGGACTCTATCATCTTCAGTAACAGTCTTCCAGGGTTGTTTCAGTCATTTAATGACTAGTGTGGAGGTCCCATTATCTCTGTCCTAGACACTGGTCTGAATTTGGTCACAACTCAATAAGAGGCTAAAAATGCAGTTCACAACTGCCAGGCATATTACCATCTACAATTCAGTGGCTATATTACAGGAAGGAAGAAGAGAAGGATGGATACTGAGATACTGTTATCAGTCTCTGCACAGGCTCCATATTGAATACAAACCTGCCTTATTATGGAATATGAAAAAGGCCAGAGGAGTTGAAATAGTCAATCTTAAAAGCAAAGTCAAGATTGGTGAATTGGACAGAGTACAGATAATTTAAAGCCATGTAATCTGTGATAAGAAACATGAATTTTATTCAAAGGCAAAGCATAAGTAATTGAAGCTTTAAGCATGAGAGGGACAGATGTCATTTGTCATTTAAAAATACCAAGTTAGCTTTGCATAAGGAATAGATTACTAGTGTGAATGAATGGATGGATGAATGAATAGCAGCTATAATGTTCAGCCAGACTTCCAGAACAAAAATGATGATGGTGCCTGTGAGAATTGCTATGATTTGGTTTCCTTTTGGAGACAGGATTGACAGTGTTTCCTAATGAATTGGATTTAGAGAATGATGCAAGGAGAGGAATCAAAGAGGCCATATTTGATTTTGTTGCAAGAAACAGGAGACATAGTGATGACACTTAGTGATATGGAGAATATTGCCAATGAAACTGTTTTTCTTTTTTTTTTTTTCTTTTCTGTTGAAAGATATTCTGAATGTCCAGGTCATCCTGGACAAAACACTTCCAGTATTTTTAAATTTTTTAGTTTTATTTTTAGTTATACAGGACATGGAGTATAATTTGACATATTTATACAAATATGTATAATTAGGATTCCAGTCTTGTCATTGTACATGTAGAGATTCACTGTGGTGTATTTTTATGTGTATATAGGAAATTATGTCAGATTCATTCTACTGTCTTTCCTATTTCCTGTCCTGCCTCCCTTTCCTTCATTCCCCTTTGTCTAATCCTAGAAAATTTTTATTCTCTCCTCCCCCTTGTTGTATGTTAGCATCCACATAACAGAGAGAACAATCAAGAACATAAAGAGAGAGCCTATAGAATCAGAGAAAATCTTTATCACATGCACCTCAGATCAAGCATTAATCTCCAGGATATATGAAGAACTCAAAAAACTTAACACCAAAAATAAAAATAATCCAATCAATAAATGGACAAAGAAAATGAACAGGCACTTCACAGAAGAAATACGAATGGTCAACAAATATATGAAAAAATATTCACCATCTCTAGCAATTGCAGAAACTCACATTAAAACTACACTGAGATTTCATCTCACTCCAGTCAGAATGTCAACAATCAAGAATATAAAAACAATAAATGTGGGACAGGATATGGGGAAAGGGTGCATTCATACATTGCTGGTGGGACTGCAAAATGGTGCAACTACTCTGGAAAGCAGTATGGAGATTCCTCAGAAAACTTCGAATGAAAACACCATTTGACCCAGTTATTTCACCCTTGGTTTATTCCCAAAAGACTTAAAATCAGCACACTACAGTGATGAAGCACACTACAGTGATACAGCAGCTAAATTCATAATAGTAAGCTATGAAACCAATCTAAGTGCCCTATAACAGATGAATGGAAAAAGAAAATATGGTATATATACACAATGGAATATTACTCAGCCATCAAAAGAATGACTTTTTGCATGTGCTGGAAAATTGATGGCTCTGGTGACTATTATGCTAAGCAAAGTAAAACTGTTTTAATGAGGTGTAAACTTGGTGAGGAAATCATGTTTTGTTTGGAGCATGTTGAATTCTGTATACCAATTGGACATGCAAGTAGAATTGTCACCAACAATTGGATAAATGTACCTAGAACTCTTACAGGATGTTGGTATATACAATATCTGGAAAGTCTTCAACATATGAATTATATACTATTGCTGTGACCTGCACCAGATTGGGAAAACAAGAAATTATTTGAAATAAAGACAAAGACTCAATTTAGGTAAAAAGCAGGATTCAGTGGGTAAATCAGTCCTGGTGGGGTCTGATCCAACAATAAGGTAGGCTCCTTATGCTTATCATATACATTTTAAACACTGAAGGGATTCACTGTGAAAAGGCTTCTGGAGGTAAACAGGACAAAGTTGTGAGCAAAACAGCTTAGTTGAGGTTTATCAATTTACGCCCATCTCTTCTATAAGAAGCTGAAATTTGAATTCAAGGATTTTGAGCTAGTAAATTCATGAAAAGCATGAAATTCTCCCTATCAACATGAGTCACCTGCAAATGGGTGTTTCCCTCTGTGCCCTCACACAGAAGGATTCCCAGGAGAGGCTTCTCACTGTCTAGGGTTACATACTTCAAAGCAATGATTCATTTGCAGCTCCTGACAATATACAAAGAAAAAGAATACAGAAAAGAGAAGTCTTAATTTACAAAGAAAGAGAACCCAGAAAAGAAGAAGAGACTCTCAGACAAGCCCATAAGGGAATCTGAAACTAGGATGGGTCTTCAGTGTTACCTCAATTGAGGTGAAAGGCCCATTCTTTTCCTTCTTAACAATATTGGTCAGATATTTGCTACAGGCAGCCCTCAGGGAGTTGACATAAACTTGAGCAAGGCAAGGGAGATTCCATGGAGGGGCTCACCTGTGGAGTCCTAAAAAGTAATTAGACCCAGTAAATGGTAGGAAGAGTTTCTTTGTCCTCAAGAGGAATCAGGTGATAGATTTAGACTCAGATATGGACCACCCAATTCTCCAGGATATGGGGAAAAGGGTACTATCACACGTTGCTGGTGGGTCTGCAAATTGGAAGTAACTGTTGCTTCAATTGCTAGGAATATTTTTGAGAGACAGACAACCAAAGCTTCTAACATCAGCAGAGATTAACTCAGATTCATGAGGTTTCATCACATCAACTCATACTACTCTGAGACACTTAGGTCCAATAATTGAATGCAGTCAGGGCATAAAGTCAGTATTTCTAGGAAAAGATGAGTCATTTCAGCTCTGTATCTACTTGTGCAGTGAGGGAAACTGTCAGATTGTCCTTTATTCTGTGTATGTTATTTGGAAAGTCTCCTCTTAGAAAACACCCTACCCTCAAATATTCATATCAGAATTTGCTTCCTGAAAAAAAGAAAAATTGGTATTAGAAGTTAACTAAAAGTATCAGTCATAAACTGGAGTTTTGGAATAGTGCCACTCACTATTTGGGGCAACAAAGACCCCCTCACTGCTGTGGGTGAACCACACATCATCCTCTCTCAGAGGAGGTAGTAGAATAACTGTTAAAACTTTCAAAAATGTTGAATTAAAATATTTTGCTATGTTGGTACAGCATATCAAGTATTTGAAAATTATTGTTTAAAGAGTAACTGTGCCACCTGTTGTGGACGGACTCTGGGAGTGGCTGCCATTAACCTCACATCCTATTCTTTACAACATTGTGTTATTTCCTCCCTTTGAAAGTAAGTGGGACCTGTCACTTCTAATCAATAGATTATAGCGAGGACAATAGTATGTATATGATCATCTGTATGTTATGATGCAAAATGTCACAAAAGACTATAGCTCCATATTTCTAGAGTCTCTCTTTTGCACGAGGAGGCAGCTCTCACACATGCAGGCCACTCTATGAAGGGGAACATTCTCTCCCCTAGGGACAATAAAATATTAAAATCTCTTAGTACTAAAAAAAATAAAGAAATGAATTGTAATAACAATCATCCATACAGGGGAACAAATACTAGCTCAGTTAAGCCTCCAGATGAAGTTGTGGACTAGTCTGTATCTTAATTGCAGTCTTGGAATACCCTAAGCAGAGAGACCAGTTAAGTGATACTTGGAATTCAGAACTCGCAGAAACTATAAGACAAGAATGTTGTTTTTAAACTGCATGTCAAGTCTGTGGTAATACTGTTATATAGCAATAGAAAATTAATAATGCAGATAACCATATCAAGAAGCTATTGATAGACTAGATTAGCAAGCTGAAAAAGCTATCATAGATAGTTGAAAGCCTATGATAGTTGAAAGCCTACTCTGAAAACTAAATTCATATGGGCTACCTGTGAAGAACCTGTCATGTCTTTCAAGGGGAGTACAGCAAACACTGAGTATGATGACAATCATCAGAAAAGCAGAGCTCTGAGGAAGGTTTAAATCCTAAACAAGGAAGATTCACCAAGCCAAAGCCAGAGTTTTGAACTGGAAAGAATGATACCCTGATATATGGACGGAAATATCTGGGTTCATGTCCCTAAATTTTTAAATTTGTATATTTGTATATTTCCCTGAAATCTTTGAATCTGCTGAAGCAAGTGTTCACTCCCTATTCAGAAGCAGAATGTCTACTTTGGATGAATGTGAGAGTAAATCATTTGAAGCACTGTCCCAGAACTGATGATTTAGTACCTGACAATAAACCTCGGTGATGATCCAAATTTTTGCCAGGCTGGCTCCATGAAACATGGAGAAGACACTGGAAACACTAAGGATGGTCAAAGTGTGAGAAATTCTCTGGTAGCAGGTAATGGGATTAAAGGACACAAGAAAGTGGGAGAGAGGGAAAGATTTAATAATTACAATGCAAACACCCACCAGGTGTTTATGTACTAAGTAAGGTCTAGAGAGTACATAGTTAGAAAGCTATAGGAGAGTGTGGTGAAGGAAGCATCAGCATGGCTGATAAGTTCAGCAGTGGTTTTACTGTGAAAAATTTGGCACAGTCACCACATGGAGGGTTAAGAGAACATCAGCATCACCCAACATGCTGCCTGCTCTCTAGAATTCAATCACTTAAACCCTAGCTGAATTTATTGTGCTGAAATGATTTGCACATTGCGTTGGTAGTTATTGCTTGAGTTTACCCAGCATTTATGTTTCTCAGGAAGGTTACTCAGATACACAGCAAGAGAAGAAGAACTTCTGTACTGATTACCTAAACAGAGCCTGTGTCTTCTACAGTAAGGGTTACTTATTCATAATTAAAGGTACATCTGGACCATATCTAACAGTGTTTTCCTGCATTCTGTTCTTCTCACACTCTTTTTTCTTTACTTTTTCTACTTTTTCCTCTAAAATAAACTTTAATTGGTTATTATTTTATTTTATACCTGACATAAAGTATGCATATTTAATTTAACAAAGTATAAGTGAATTATAAAAATGCAACTCCAGTCATTTTCTTCCAGGCTATATTATTATTTTCTATTATTTATTAAACCATAAATTACAAATTCTTTTGATTTTGTTTTAGACTAATTATACTTGTCAGTCTCTCTCACTTTCCTTTTTTGCATGCCTTCCTACCTGTAATGAATATTTTTTCCATAATTTCTAATTTATTCTTGATATGTGCTTGTTTGAAAACATCATTATTCAGCAATTTTTTAAAAAAAACAATTTCTTTGGAAATTTCAGTTTTATGTTGATTTACTTCAATATTTTGAAGATATTATTTCGTTCCTCTGTATTCTATTTTCTTTTGGTATGTCCTTGGTAGGCAAATTAATATCCTTGTTAGGTCCTCTACATTTTTTCTTTGATGCTTTGACATTCTTCTCTTTTAGCTTTTTATTCACTCTCTCTCTCCTTTTCTCCATACCTCCCCTTCCCATTATGCATTTTCTACCTTAGATGATTCCCCTTTGTCTATCAATCTTGTTATAATTTAGTCCTTGAATGTTAAAACTTTTTCCCTATCATCCTTATCCCATATTCAAGTCTCCATTCACTCTTTGTTTTTTTCAGTTGAAACTTCTACCATTTTATGTCCCTTAATATATTTTCCATATTTTTACTCTCTGAATATCAATCTGATCATTTTTATTTAACTCTGTATTCCATTTTTCTTAATCTCTTATGCTCAATATATTTAATGTATATATAATTTTAATATTTATTTTGACTATTTTGGAGCAGAAAGTAGGTTTTTATTTAAAAGTTTAGGTTTTAATTATTATGAGTTAATATTATTACATTAAAATGCACTTGATCATTTTCTATATGATTCATTTTATTGTTATTTTATTTTATGTTATATTCAAAAATTTCAATACATACAATTTTGTAAAGCTGGTTTTTTTTGTTTGTTTTGTTTGTTTATTTATTTATTTTTAATGTTTACATAGGGTAATGATGTTTATTTTTTTCCCTTCCCCCCCACCCCTCCCACCCCTCTTTTCCCTCTATACAGTCCTTCTTTCCTTCATTCTTAACGTTCTCCTTAGCCTAACTCTAAACCTAACCCTAAACCTAATGCTAACCCCTCCCAACCCCCATTATATGTCCTCATCCGCTTATCAGCGAGATCATTCGTCCTTTAGTTTTTTGAGATTGGCTTATCTCACTTAGCATGATATTCTCCAATTTCGTCCATTTGCCTACAAATGCCATAATTTTATCATTCTTCATTGCGGAGTAATATTCCATTGTATAAATATGCCACAGTTTCTTTATCCATTCATCAACTGAAGGGCATCTAGGTTGGTTCCACAATCTGGCTATGGTGAATTGAGCAGCAATGAACATTGATGTGGCTGTATCTCTGTAGTATGCTGATTGTAAGTCCTTTGGGTATAGGCCAAGGAGTGGGATAGCTGGGTCAAATGGTGTTTCCATTCCAAGCTTTCTGAGGAATCTCCACACTGCTTTCCAGAGTGACTGCACTAATTTGCAACCCCACCAGCAATGTATGAGTGTTCCTTTTTCACCACATCCTCGCCAACACCTATTGTTGCTTGTGTTCTTGATAATCGCCATTCTAATTGAGGTGAGATGAAATCTTAGGGTAGTTTTGATTTGCATTTCCCTTATTACTAGGGATGTTGAACATTTTTTCATATATCTGTTGATTACTTGTACATCTTCTTCTGTGAAGTGTCTGTTCATTTCCTTAGCCCATTTGTTGATTGGATTATTTGTATTCTTCGTGTAGAGTTTTTTGAGTTCTTTATAGATTCTGGAAATTAGCGCTCTATCTGAGGTATGGTTGGCAAAAATATTCTCCCACTCTGTAGGCTCTCTCTTCACAATTCTGATAGTTTCCTTTGCTGAGAGAAAGCTTTTTAGTTTGAATCTATCCCAGTTGTTGATTCTTGCTTTTATTTCTTGTGCTATGGGAGTCCTGTTGAGGAAGTCTGATCCTAAGCCAACAAGTAGAAGATTTGGACCTACTTTTTCTTCTATAAGATGCAGGGTCTCTGGTCTGATTCCGAGGTCCTTAATCCATTTTGAGTTGAGTTTTGTGTAGGGTGAGAGATAGGGGTTTAATTTCGTTCTATTGCATATGGTTTTCCAGTTTTCTCAGCACCATTTGTTGAAGAGGCTATCTTTTCTCCATTGCATATTTTTGGAACCTTTGTTTAGTATGAGAAAATTGTATTTATTTGGGTTTGTGTCCATGTCCTCTATTCTGTACCATTGATCTACCTGTCTATTTTGGTACCAATACCATGCCGTTTTTGTTACTATTGCTTTGTAGTAGAGTTGAAGATCTGGTATTGCAATACCCCCTGCTTCGCTCTTGCTAGTGAGGATTGCTTTAGCTATTCTAGGTTTTTTATTCTTCCAGATGAATTTCATAATTGCTTGCTCTATTTCTGCAAGGTACATCATTGGGATTTTAATTGGAATTGCATTGAATCTGTATAGCACTTTAGGTAGTATAGCCATTTTGACAATATTAATTCTGCCTATCCAGGAACATGGGAGATCTTTCCATCTTCTAAGGTTTTCTTGAATTTCTTTCTTTAGTGTTCTGTAGTTCTCATTGTAGAGGTCTTTCACCTCTTTTGTGAGATTGATTCCCAAGTATTTTATTTTTTTCGATGCTATTGTGAATGGGGTAGTTTTCCTAATTTCTCTTTCTGAAGATTCATCACTTATGTATAAAAATGCATTGGATTTATGAGCATTGATCTTGTAACCTGCTACTTTACTGAATTCACTTATGAATTCTAAAAGTTTTCTGGTGGAATTTCCAGGTTCCTCTAAATATATAATCATGTCATCAGTGAACAGGGATAGTTTGAGTTCTTCTTTTCCTATTCGTATCCCTTTAATTTCTTTGGTTTGTCTGATTGCTCTGGCTAGAGTCTCAAGGATGATGTTGAATAGAAGTGGTGAAAGAGGGCATCCCTGCCTTGTTCCAGTTTTTAGGGGGAACGCTTTCAGTTTTTCACCATTTAGAATGATATTAGCCATGGGCTTAGCGTAGATTGCCTTTATAATGTTTAGGAATGTTCCCACTACCCCAATTTTTTCTAGTGTTTTGAGCATGAAGGGAAGCTGTATTTTATCGAATGCTTTTTCTGCATCTATTGAAATAATCATGTGATTCTTAACTTTAAGTCTGTTGATATGGTGAATGACATTTATTGATTTCCGAATGTTGAACCAACCTTGCATCCCTCGGATAAAACCCACTTGATCGTGGTGCACTATCTTTTAATATATATTTGTATGCGATTTGCTAAAATTTTGTTGAGAATTTTTGCATCAATGTTCATTAAGGATATTGGTCTGAAATTTTCTTTCCTCGATGTGTCTCTGTCTGCTTTAGGTATCAGGGTGATATTGGCTTCATAGAACGAGTTTGGGAGGATTCCCTCCTCTTCTATTTCATGGAATAGTTTGAGGAGTATTGGAATGAGCTCTTCTTTAAAGGTTTTGTAGAACTCAGCTGAGAACCCATCTGGTCCTGGAATTTTCTTTGTTGGTAGGCTTTTGATGACCTTTTCTATTTCATTGTTTGGAATTGGTTTATTTAAATTGTGTATGTCCTCCTCGTTCAGTTTAGGTAATTCATATGTCTCTAGAAACTTGTTGATGTCTTCGAGGTTTTCTTTTTTGTTGGAGTATAGATTTTCGAAATAGATTCTAATTATGTTTTGTATTTCACTCGTGTCTGTTGTGATGTTTCCTTGTTCATTCCGAATTTTAGTAATTTGAGTTTTCTCCCTCTTTCTCTTAGTTAGTGTGGCTAAGGGTTTATCAATTTTATTTATTTTTTCAAAGAACCAACTACTTATTTTGTTAATTTTTCCAATTGTTTCTTTTGTTTCGATTTGTTGATCTCGGCTCTGATTTTAACTATTTCCTGTCTTCTACTACTTTTGGTATTGGTCTGCTCTTCTTTTTCTAGCGCTTTGAGCTGTAGTGTTAAGTCATTTATTTGTTGATTTCTACTTCTTTTTTTGAATGCACCCCATGAAATAAATCTTCCTCTAAGTACTACTTTCATAGTGTCTCAGAGATTTTGATATGATGTGTCTTTGTTCTCGTTTCCTTCTAAGAATTTTTTTATTTCCCTCCTGATGTCTTCTGTTATCCATTCATCATATAATAGTGTATTATTTAGTCTCCAGGTATTGGAGAAGTTTCTGTTTTTTATTCTGTCAATTATTTCTAATTTCAATCCATTATGATCTGATAGAGTACAAGGTAGTAGCTCTATCTTCTTGTATTTGCTAACAGTAGCTTTGTGGCATAAAATATGGTCTATTTTAGAGAAGGATCCATGTGCTGCTGAGAAGAAAGTGTATTCGTTCTTTGTTGGATGGTATATTCTATATATGTCTGTTAAGTCTAACATGCTGATTGTGTTGTTGAGATCTATAGTTTCTTTATTCAATTTTTGTTTTGACGATCTATCCAGTGGTGAGAGAGGTGTGTTAAAATCGCCTAGTATTATTGTGTTGTGGTCTATTTGATTTCTGGAATTGAGAAGGATTTGTTTGACGTACATGGATGAGCCAATGTTCGGGGCATAGATATTTATGATTGTTATGTCTTGCTGATTTATGCTTCCCTTAAGCAGCATGTAATGTCCTTCTTTATCCCTTCTGACTAGTTTTGGTTTGAAGTCCACATTATCTGAGATGAGGATGGATACTCCAGCTTTTTTGCTGTGTCCGTGTGCATGGTATGTTTTTCCCCATCCTTTCACCTTTAGTCTATGGGTGTCTCTTTCTATGAGGTGAGTCTCTTGCAGGCAGCATATTGCTGGATTTTTCTTTTTAATCCAATCTGCCAGTCTGTGTCTTTTAATTGATGAATTCAGGCCATTAACATTCAGGGTTATTATTGTGATATGATTTGTATTCCCAGTCAATTGACTCATATCTGTTTTTGACATGATTTGGTTTCTCCTTTATTTGGCTATTCCTTTAGGCTAGCGCCTCCTGTTGCTGATTTGCATCATTGTTTTTCATCTCTTCCTCATGGAATATTTTGCTGAGAATGTTCTGTAATGCTGGCTTTCTTTTTGTAAATTCCTTTAGCTTTTGTTTATCATGGAAGGATCTTATTTCATCATCAAATTTGAAGGAAGTTTTGCTGGGTATAAGATTTTTGGTTGGCATCCGTTTCTTTCAGGGCTTGGTATATGTTGTTCCAGGCCCTTCTGGCTTTTAGGGTCTGGATTGAAAAATCAGCTGATATTCTTATTGGTTTCCCTCTGAATGTAATTTGATTCTTTTCTCTCGCGGCCTTTAAAATTCTGTCTTTAGTTTGTATGTTACTTATTTTCATAATAATGTGCCTTGGTGTGGGTCTGTTGTAATTTTGTATGTTTGGAGTTCTATAAGCCTCTTGTACTTGGTTTTCCATTTCGTTCTTCAGATTTGGGAAATTTTCTGTTATTATTTCATTGAATAGATTGTTCATTCCTTTGGTTTGTTTCTCTAAGCCTTCCTCAATCCCAATAATTCTTAAATTTGGCCTTTTCATGATATCCCATAATTCTTGTAGATTCTGTTCATGATTTCTTACCATCTTTTCTGTTTGGCCAACTTTGCTTTCAAGATTAAATAATTTGTCTTCAATGTCTGAGGTTCTGTCTTCCAGCTGTTCTATCCTATTGGTTATGCTTTCTATGGAGTTTTTAACTTGGTTTATTGTTTCCTTCATTTCAAGTATTTCAGTTTGTTTTTTTTTCAATATCTCTAACTCTTTATTGAAATGATCTCTTGCGTCCCGTATTTGGTCTTTTAACTGTTGATTGGAGCGATCATGTAATGCCTGCATTTGCTCTTTCATCTCCTCTTTCAATGCCTGCATTTGCTCTTTCATCTCCTCATTAGCTTCCCTGATCGTTTTAATTACGTACATTCTGAACTCCCTTTCTGACATTTCTTCTGCTGTGCTGTCATTGGGTTTTATTGATATAGTATCTAGGTTTGTTTGGGACATTTTCTTCCCTTGTTTTCTCATATTGGTCAGTTGTCAGTGGGACCCTGAGATATTGCAGTTTTCCGCTATTGGCTTATAGTGTCCCGGTAGATTTCCAGTGTATCACCTCCCAGCCTTCAGTAGCCTGATGTCTTGGAGGAATCTGATAAAGCAGCTCATCCGAAGAAAACTGCCCCTAGCCCCCTACTGGTTCCACGATTTGGAACTGGCTCTGTGCTGAAAGGCTCTCACTGTGGGCCTGCACCGTGCAGCTGGCCGTGTGGGAGGAGCCCACTGCCGGAGTGTGGAAGGCTACCTTGGGAAGACTCTAGCTGCCCTGCCCGGCTCCGATAAGCCACCTCTATCTGGGCCTGCCACCCAGGCCGAGCTTTACCCAGTGGGCAGACTCATCCGTGGCTCTATTTCAGCCCGAGTCTCTCAATTCCTCCCCTTCTTAACTCCTGGGTCTGGAGCGACTGGGGGTGCAGTCTCCCTCTAGGCCGCCATCTTGGATCACCCCGTGAAGAGAGCCTGCAGCCGGAGTGGGCAGAGCCGCCTGAAGAGGTCTCTGGCTGCCCTGCCCTGATCCCAGAGGCTGCTTGCGGATCGAGGCTCTCCGTTGGTTCGGGGGCTTCTGGCTGGTTCTATGTAGAAAGTCTCTCACTGGGCAGTCAGCTCCGAGAAACTAGCCTTGAACGGCACCTCCCACCGCAGGGGTCCAGACTACTTGGGGAAGTCTCTGGTTGCCCTATCTGGTCCCTGAATCTGCTTGTGTGCTGGAGTACGCTGCGATGCGCTGGCTCCGGGACTTGGAGCTTGTTCTGGTCAGAAAGGCTCTCACTAGCAGGCCAGATCCATTCCGAGAACCTGGAGAAGCTGGCTGTGTGGGCGGGGCCCACCGCCAGAGTGCGCAGGGCTGCCTGTGGATGACTCTAGCTGCCCTGCCCGGCTCCAATAAGCCACCTCTATCTGGGCCTGCCACCCGGGCCGCGCTTTACCCAGTGGGCAGACTCACCCGTGGCTCTATTTCAGTCCGAGTCTCTCAATGCCTCCCCTTCTTAACTCCTGGGTTCTGGAGTGACAGGGGGTGCAGTCTCCCTCTAGGCCGCCATCTTGGATCGCCCCGTTGTAAAGCTGTTTTTAATTTTGTTTTTCTTGTGAATTTTGCACATAGAAGTTTCCTTATTTGCTTCATGAGTTCTGATTTTGGAATTATGTTCCTTAGAACTTTTGTTAAAGATACTCATAGGACATAAATTATTCCTTTTTTACTTCAGTAAGATTTAAGATTCAAAATGCAAATATCGCCACTGATAGTACATTTTTAATTTTTCATTGTTTACTATATGATATTTTAATCACTAAAGTTGGTAAATTTTCTTAGTCACGGCTTCTAATCTAAAGTCCATGAGCTTCCCAGTCTCCCATTTATTCTTTGAGATTGTCATCCACTGACATTTCAAGGTTTCTTCCTTTATGTGAATATTTTTAATTTAATCTTCCACTAGTTTCTTTTCTTTTTTTTTTTTTTTCCTTTCTTTGGGAAGGGAAGTTTCACAGCTTTGAAATTCTGTCCTTCATAGGATATAATTTTAATCCAAACTTTAAGCTGCAAAGATTTAGCAAGATACATTCTAGGAAATATTGACTTTGTTTATCATAAGCAGTTTTTATTTGTTTCTGAACTCTGGAGATAGTCTGTATTTTCCACATGGAAAAATATCCATGAATAAATGCAATTTGTCCATTTTAACTTTTTAATCTAAAAATTTTAGGTATACTTTACTAGGATTTGTTTCCATAAATTTGATTCTCCATACTAGGAAAACATAATTCCTTACCCCATATCTATTGTTTTTCAGTTGCTGTACATTTAGTATTTGTTGTAGGGTCTTATCAGGTCCTTTCTTGGCATGCATGCTTCCTTGAAAATGTGTATAACTTAGAGTACCACAGGATTCTTGGGCACTTTTGAATGCCATAATTTCCAAAAGAAACTGTCTCCCTAGGTTGTTTCTTCTAGTCTTTAGGCAGTTTATCAAATACGTCCACTCTGTTCTTTGGCTCCAGGCAGCTGTGGGCTTTTGTTCACCTTACTGTGTTTTCAGGTGATACTGTCTCATTTCCTTGAAGAGTTCTGAGGTATTACAACAGAGACAAGCATCAGTCCTTTATGTAAAATCTAGACAGATTTGAATAAACAAACACAAAAATGTGAATACGGTCTGTCCTGCTCCCTCTGGAACCTGAAAAAGAGTTCTGCTCTGGGAATCCAAGCTGGTCTTCCTGACCATCCCTGAACCTGGGAGCAAATGCAGGTGAGCCAAAGATAAGTTAAAAGCACTACAAAACTTTCCCGCCATTTCCAAGTTGCCTTTTTATTGATTTGGTGTGCGCTTCATGTCTACAATCCTTCAGTCACTTTCCAGAATTCTGACAGTTTCTGTTTGCTTTTCAATGTTTCTCTGGAGGAACAGGAATTTGGAGCTTCCTACTCCATCATTCTGCAGACATAGCCAGCTCATTTTTCAAATGCAGTGAACAAAATTTGTTTATTTTATGCCTGCATCAATTAAACCTATCAGCGTTAATGCTTTCTCCACCTGCTATAGCAATTTTCTCGCCATTTTTTCAACTTTACTGATTGCTCACTATTTTTCTAGTCTTTACTAAGAGTTTTTTGTTTTGTTTTGTTTTTTTAGTACCTGCCTATAGCCCAGTTCCAAAGGCAATTTCACATATTTTGTGTTTTTCTACTCTAATTATGGTACCATTCTTTTCTTTAAGCATTTACTATACAACAAACTACTCCCCCCATTCCCAAATCAGGAACTTAAAAGAAGCATTTGCTTAGTGACAATGCTCTTTGGTCTCAACTGGGTTCCTTTATTAGTTTATAGTAGCCACAGGATTCATGGAGTTTGAATGGTTTATGATAGCAGCAACAGGAGGAATTACATTACTTGTTAACAGTTTCTTATCATTCTCATAGGTTTTTGAGAGTTTGGTCACGTGGCTGGTATGTTCCTTACATCTACTTTCTTTTTTCTTCTTGAAAAATGTTTTTAATTTTCTAATTTTATTTGTTCTAATTAGTTGTACATGACAGTAGAATGCATTTATACATTTTGATAGATCATACATAAAGTCTACCTTCATTCCACATTTGTAATTCATCCAATGACACTCCTTTTCATTTTTTATTAATATTAAAACAATATTTAATTGACATTTAAATATTGCATATTTAAGATATACAATGTGATGATTATACATATGTGTACTTTGTATAATGAGTACCAAAACCAAATTAACATATTCATCACCACCCATAATACTGTTTATTAGGTGAGAGGATTTGTTTATCTCATAACAGAAAGTTTACAATCTTGATCAAAATTTCCCACTCCTGCCCCTTAGCTACCGGAGGTATCTACTCTGTTTCCTTTAGTTAAAGGTACATATAATACTCTAGATGGTACATATAAAACTCTTCTCTTAGTTTTTCTATTTTTGGTAGCTACCACTACTTCATTCTTAATTCTAGGAAAATTCCATTAGTAATTCATGTTTCATTCTCTTCACTAGAGATGTACTTTTCTCCTAAGATTTTTAAATTGCCTTGATTTGAGAATTAGCCTTGATAATTTTAATAGAAACTATATCTAATGCAAGTGACACAGTGTCATATTTTCAATATTTCAGAAATGCTATTATACATGAATATAAATGATGATAAGAGTCTACCTAAATTGAAAACTCTAATGTAGTCTTAAAATCTTAAAAGCTGTGTTTCTATTAGCATGCTTTTCTGCCAAAATTTCTTTTGCTCCATTTTTAGGAATAATAATCTAATCCATGCTTTCTAGCCTTTTCCCTTTATTTCCATATATATTATTGAATTGACTTATTATGTAACTACAGGGCTATCTCACTGGTTTAGTAATTATCTTGAATTTGTGAAATTACATATATGTAAATGTTTGCACACCAGGTTGCATCATAAATAGCAGCACAAAGAGATTGAATTAAAAAACTAATTGTTCTTACAGGTTTTGAAGCTTTGATATAGAGTATGGCATTTTCTACTAAAGATAATTTTTCCAACAATGACATTTCTGAAAATGTTAGGCAAATGGACACAGGAAATGTTCATATACCAGGACATATGCTATGCTTTAGTTACACCTACAGGATTTTGGATAAAATTTTTATCAAAAAAGTGCTAAAACTATATTGTTAGATAGCATTTCTGCTCATCCACAGCAGTAGTCTTAGGATATAACATTATTCTCTTTTGATCACTTATTGTAAATCTAAAAGAATGAGGTATAAAAAGTAATTCCTCTATTTCATCAAATCCTAGCAAAAAAGTGCTAGAGTCTTCTATACGGTTGAATTATTTATGACTTAACACATTTTGATTTAAATAGTGTAGAAATCTAAATAGAAAAATACGAATTAAAATTGTTAATTCTTTACTTTCCATTTAGAAATCATCTCTCAAAGAATAAGCTTTCCAAATTTACTCAACATACATTGGAACTCTATATGAAAGAAGGAAGTATATTCTTATGTGAAGGAGAATATTTGGGATGGTGGATTATTGTACTTTAGGTATTTTAAACCAAATATAAAATCTGAGGTAAAATAATGTTTAAATATTACTTGAAATTAATTTCCCATCAAGTAAATAAACTGAAAATATTGAAAAATAGTAGAGAAAGAAAAGTAAAATAATACAAAGAACAAAATATCAACTACTTAAAGTATTTTTTTCTTTCTGGTAATCCTAATACAAGAGACATGGTGTCTATTATTAATCTACACAAAGTTTATGTGGTTATAGTAATGTGATTCTTTATAATTTTGTATTTGTCTTTTTCATGAAATACTATAATTGAAGTTGTTTAACATGATATAAGAAAACACAAATGTATGGTCAGCTACATAATATTTATCCAATTATTGCTACATATTTTTATTTGCTTTTATAAGATGTAATTAGAAATTAATTAATAATATGAAAATTCTATAACTTAATTTTAAATGGTAATATTTTTATATTTGAGTTCCAATTAGCTCTATCTTTTCTTTTACACACTCCTTTCTATAGTTCCTCCAGAAGATTGCATTAAAATAAGTCTTTGTGGATATCTGACAATTATTGCCTTCTGATAAAGTTTTCCAGAGTGAAACTATAAGAAATGTCTATCACCAGTCTTTTTTATTCTTTTTCCAGATTTTTTATTGGTGCATTATAGTAGTACATAGTGATTTGTTGTCACATATTCATACATGTACACAATATAGCTATGTAAGTTGGCCAATATTAATCCAGAGCACTTCCCCCCCTCCC
Source organism: Sciurus carolinensis (assembly GCF_902686445.1). NCBI lineage: Eukaryota > Metazoa > Chordata > Mammalia > Rodentia > Sciuridae > Sciurus > Sciurus carolinensis. Next base: position 56,211,761 of record NC_062217.1, on the reverse strand, counting down.
TCTCCTCCTCCCATCCATTTTTTTTCTTTCCTGTACTAATCTCCTTTTGATTGGTGTAAGATACCTACTTCTCCCACACCTTTCTTTTCCTTTTTCTTCTTCAGCTTCTATATATAGGAGGAAATATAGGACCCCTGACCTTCTGAGTTTGGCTTATTTCACTCAACATAATGGTCTCAAGTTCCATCCATTTTCTTGCAAATGACATAATTTCACTTTTTTTATGCCTGAATAAAATTCTGTTGTGTATGTATACCACATTTTTTTCTTTATATATTCATCCATTGATTGATACCTAGACAGGTTCCATAGTTTGACTATTGTGAACAGTGCTCCTATAAACATGGATATGCACATATCACTGTAGTGTGCTGACTTTAATTCTTTAGGATTAATACTGAGGAGTGGTTTAACTGGGTAATATGGTGGTACCATGTGTAGTCTTTTGAGGAAACTCCAAATTGATTTCCATAGTGGTTGTGCTAATTTATAATCCCATTTAACAGAGTATCACAGTCTTTATAAAAAATAAAATCAATATTATTTATGCCCAACTTCTAAAGGAATGTTTCCTGAAGGATAGCAGTTTAACTGAGGAAAAAAATAGGTATGAGAGACAAGTTAAAGTTATTAGCTCTGTTCCTAAGAGGGACACTGAAACCAGTGGATAATTTCTTTTGAGTTGAATCTGATGTGTGGGTCCATTATTCCACCATCACTTCAAGACATTTCTATTAAGATCACTAAAGTTAGTTTTTAATTTCATTCCACAGTCACCTAATTATAATGTCACCTAATTTAAACTTCACACATAAAATTCTAAATAGGACATTAACTAATCACTAAGTATTCTGGTCCACATTTCCCAATGTAAATTACTGCACAACTATTTCCTTTTATTCACTGTGTCTCATGGTTCACTTTGGTCTGTACTATTTTTGCAACTTGATTAATTTAAAGGTCATGGAAAAACATTCTTTAAGTGGAGGGTTTCTCCAATGACTAAATCCATTTGCTCTACATTGTTAGGCAGTGACCAGCATTGGTTAAGCCCCAATGAAATAGTTTCATGAAATAAAGTCATTTGTCTCACACATAAAGATTTAAAAAAACAAACAAACAAACACATAACTACTCATTAGTCATGAACCAAAGTGATACCCATTTTAGTTTTCTTAGCCCATGTTATCTGTGGATATAGGTCTAAGTCCTCTGATCCTCTCTCCATTACTGGGCTTCATCTCAGTCATTTCACCTTCTTGTCAGTTCTGACAAACAAAGATGTCAATTCTACAGCACAACACTTACTGATATTAGATTTGCTTTGTGATACTAATTGACTCAATTCTTTAACTCTCCACCAGACTCATTCCCTAGAACAACTATAAGTTTAATAAGGTAGAAGTTTATGATTTGCTAGAATTTTTCCAAGCTACTCTCATTCTAAGAGTATTCAACTTTTAAATCAGAGTGATTGTGTCTTGTTACAAATATGGAGCAAAACATTAAACATTATATAATCAAATGTATAGTCTTCATGATGACTTTTTAAAAAGTCTTTCCACATACGTTTTTTTCTCTGGAGCACTTTTCTCTTTCTTAAAAAAAAAAAAAAAGATTGCCAAGCATGATTTACATTAGAATCCCACAAATCTCATAATTATGGCAGTTTTAGAATGTGCTGCTAAAACATGCCTTTATGGTTTAGCAAAGCATTATCTTTTAGAATTGTCAAAAACTTGCTAAAATTACTGAAAGCTATTTAGAAATGCTTGAGCATGCCTCTTTTGGATACAGCTAGCATTGAAACAAGTCAATGCAAACAGCTCTCTCTGAAAATGCTTTATGCCTCTTAAGTCGAAAATGAGTCAAATAGCTTTATCACTGCTTCAGCATGACCTCTAGGAGTCAAAGGAAATGCAGGTTATTTTTACTAAACTCTGCCGTTTGACAATACATGTGAACAAAACAGATACTAGCTGCCAGTTAATTTTCTGAAGAATAGTTCAATATTTATAACTTTCCTGAGCCACAAAGCTAGGGCAGGCTGATCTTCAAATAACTCTTATTTTAAAATTCTCATCATTCCATGCTTGCCTAGTAGAATCATTTGTGAATTTTAACCTACATCAATAAAGAAACTGTACCTTATCGCTTCATAATATGCAGACATTTACAAATGGGACTTTGAAGAAGGCCAAACAAATACATAGAAAAAAGATTTACTCACCTGGCAATGTTTCTTCAAATATTGAATGGCTTATTTATTTCATGAATATTTATTGAACGGCTATTTCCCAGTTAAGAGATCACAAGAATTCAATGTGTAATCAAGAATTCACTTATGTTTTATAAATGTATTTTTTCAGATGTAAGTTTTGGAATATAAGAACTTTGATGGCACATTCTATCTTTGAGATGAGAAATGAGCAAATAGAATATTTAAGTTTAATTTTCTACATTCTAAAAAAATAAGACATTTATGATGCACTAATAATTGTATGTGGTAGAAACATGTATTGTTCTTAAATTCCCATATGAAATTCATATTTTCTCTGAAAATTTGCAGACAAGCAATAACAAAATAGCTCAAGGGAAGTGACAATTGAACAAATAGATCATTTTACTAAGTAAAGGAAGGTAGAAAGAAAAATATAATTTTCATATTCATTCTAATTTTATTTAACTATTACTATTGTGAATTTACTGGTCTTTTGTAAAGTGGCATATATGCTAAGAAATGACAGATGATTTTGAAGTGTGTGATTCTGGTGTATGGCTTCATTTGTAAAGTCACAAAACTGGAGTGGAATTCTGGCCCACCCATGGAACAAAACAGAGTTGTGCCTGGGTGTTTACAAATATAACACTTTTTGAATTCAATTGTCTGTGTCTAGAGTCAGATTATATAGTTTCTAATTCTGGATTAGGAAAAGATGATTCTGTAAGTTCATTGGAATTTGAGATCCTGAATTTATATTCAACAATATTGCAAAAAATAGAATAAATCATACAAAAATTCTCAAACATTACAGAAAGGAAATATAATGAAATTGTTACTTGTGGGAAAAAACTTAGTACTGATTCTGCATTCCAGTAGTAGCTGTATAATATTGAAGATGTTTATTTTTTAAGAGTATATAGGTAAATTAACACATCGATACTAAAATTATAAGATTATAGATGACTAAATGAGACAATGGCAGAACAGGCTTAATATACTGTCTGGCACAAATATACATTAGTTCTTTTAAGATTGTCTTATGATTGAAAATGTTGACAAAGTCAAACCTTCTCACAAGTTTAGCACTAACTTTTAAGTTTCTTATAAGTGACAGATAATTATTGTTCATTAATTTTATGTTAATTGTAAATTCAGTAACGTCTAAAGACTGAACAATGTTCAGTAGTGTCTATAGATGGATTAAAGATAACATAATTTCTTAAGGATCAATTATGCAATTACTGACTGGCACTAAGCACCTCAATTAATAAACCAAAAAGTTCTCACTAGATTATAACTGCAAAACTCATGTTTTAATATACTCCCATTGAGCACCTTACTGCAACTCAGAAACTTTTTTTTAATAATTTTTTTAGTTGTTGATAGATCTTTATTTTATTCATTTATTTATATGCAGTGCTGAGAATCAAACCCAGTGCCTCACACATGCTAGGCAAGAACTCTACCACTGAGCCCAAAACTTTTGTTAAAGACCTTTATTCCAGATACCCCAATAGATGAATAGATAAAGAAAATGTCGCACACACACACACACACACACACACACACACATGGGCACATGCTAGAGTTCTATTTGGCCATAAAGAACAAAGAAATTATAGCATTTGTCAAGAAATGAATGGCAGTGGAGAATACCATGCTAGGTGAAATAAGCCAGACTCAGAAAATCAAAAGTCATTTTGTCTCATATGCAGAAGCTAGACCAAAATAAGGACAAAAAAGAGGGGGGTCCCATGAAAACAGAAGGGAGATCAATTAGAGAAGGGACTGAGGGGAAGGGAGGACAGATGGTAAAAGGCAACACTGGTAGGATGAAATTGACCAAATTATACTATGGATGTATATGAAAATACTACAGTGAATTTATGTATACCTATAAAGCACTAACTTTAAAAAAAGAAACCTATAAATAAATAAAGGGAAGACCAGTAGAGCAGAGAAAGAGGAACAGGGGGTGGGATGAGGCTAGGGAAAGGGGAAGTACTGAGGACTGAAGCAGAGTAAATTATATTCTATGCATGGCAAATGAACTACAATATTATGCATAATTATAACGCATTAATAAAAACATTTACAAAGAAAACAAAACATTTCAAAATCAATCTTTCTATAATATACCTATTTACCCTATAGCAATGAAAATATGATATAAAATACATATTTTAATCCATGTGCTTTTCATATTTACTATCACCATTTTAATTCCTCCTTTACTATTATTTTTATTTTAGTTGTTTTTCTGTTTTTTGTTGTTTTGTTTTGTTTTTTATTTTTAATGCAGCATCTGTGGTTTTTCTGTAACACCTTTCTCAACTATTATCTTTGACTTTATGAACCTGTTTTTTGTTATATGTTGGGCTGGGGTTGTGGCCCAGTGGCAGAGCACTTGCCTAGTGTGTGTGAGGCACTGGGACCAATTCCCAGCACCACATATAAATAAATAAAACAAAGGTCCACCAACAACTAAAAAAAAATTTTTAAAAATTGTCATTAAAAATTATTCTGTAAAATTGGAGTACTTCATGTAAGTCATTACACTAAAAGACTCACAGTAAGGAACATATCACAGTGTATACTACCCTTAAAAATTCTCCAAGATATATACATTTTCCAAGAGTGCTTCCCACAGATCACAGTTAAAAAAAAAAAAAAAAAAAAAAAAAGCCCATCTGTTCTGTTCTTATTTCTTCTTTTATATAACCTCAATTCACCTTCATCTCTCCCCTTTATCATAAGGTATTATTTTTTCTTCTCTATTGTTCAGAAGTGAATAATGCTAACTTTATAGAAATTCTAGGGACAGAAGTCACATTGAATGACATCCCTATCCTACGTTAAGGCATAAGGGTGGAAGTTAGGGTTTTTTTCTTGTTTGTTGAATAGGAGATACAAGAAAATTAATACCATCATATGAGTCACCCAATTAAGCCCATCTGTCAAATAGAGCACTATGATTTCATGAGCTTTATTATACCAAAAGAGAGTAGTAAAAATAAAATAATAAATATCAAAGCACATCATCATGCCTAGGGTTCTGGGTCACCATCTAGTCTTCAGAGAAAAAAGGAATGTCACCACCTGGCAACAATTGCATGGGTATTTATCGGAGGTGAACTGGGAATAAACTACTTTTCCTATATTCACTAATTTATAGAGGAAAAGAGACTTTGAGAAGAAGAGATGCTTTGCTTAGAGGTTAGAGGAAGAGAAACTTTGCTTATCAGGAAGAGAGACTTTGCTTAAGAGAGAGAGACTTTGCTTAGAGGAAGAGAAACTTGGAGAGAAAAATAGACTTTGCTTATAGAAAGAGAGAGTTTGCTTAGAGAGAAAGTTTTAGAGAAAGAGAGGCTTGCTACGCTTATCAGAGATCTATTTCTTCTTATAGTTCTGTTGCTTCTTCTTAGAGATGCGTCCTGCATCCTGTGAACTAAAGGGTGCAACCTAGAGGTGTGTTCTCAGTTCTCCGCTCTACGATCTGCCTTCTGCCGCTGCCTACTGCTTCTTACTGCTAGCTGTTTCTTCTCTCTGCTTGCTGCTTCTGCTTCTCTGCTAGCTGCTTCTTCTAGCTGCTTCTTCTCTCTGCTAGCTGCTGCTGCTTACCGCTGCTAATTGCCTTCCACCTACTGTCCGCTTATATTCCCTCCAGGAGGCAGAGGGCGGGGCCATGCCAGTTGAGATCAGACGAGGAGCCAGCTGCCCTATCACAGCAAATGTCAAAGGAGCAGGCATGAGCAGGAGCACTAGGGAACACCTGTGCATGCGTTTTGTGCATGGACTTAATTGAATATGGCCAATGATAAATCACCTGGGTGTGCTTATGTTAATCAACCTCCTCACTGCTGATGTAATCAAAACAACCTCCAGCTGGTTGCCAGGCGCCATCCCAGCACAGCCCACATGGCACAGCCCCCAACAAAGGAATTTTCTTTTTTGAAATGTATGTGATTATATTGGCTCCCTTTATAATTTAAGGATGGTCAATCATCATTTCTCATGAAGGGTCATTGAATAACAACAAAAGAGGAACATTGTCATGTCTGAGTCTTTTAAGTCTTTACTTTCTTTAAAAATCAATTTACACTTATTATTTCATTGCTCTTTAAAAAAAAAACCCAAAGGGCTCTAATTCTGCAATCTGTTATTGCCTTTGGCAGTAAAGATATCTTACTTCCTCATATTTCTTTTTTCTTCCAAAAGCATTTGTACTTACTCCTGCTAGTTGCTCTTGATTAGTTTATAGTAATTTTGGTTGATATATCCTGAAATTCATATCAAAAATTTGAGCCCAATTTGGTGGAATAAAGAAGAAGTTATTTATTGGTTCATATCACTGGGAATTAAAAAAAAATACTTGCTTCATACAGGGTATTTTATGTCTCCCAGTCTACTTTGTTTCCTCTAGGTTGGCTTATTCTTAACAAGGCTCTTTCTTGGATTCCAAAGACTTTCTGATACACTGGGCATATTCGTCCTCCTAAAGGATTCAAACTCCTGAACAATAACTGTGTCCAGTATCTCCCTTCATTATAAGTAGATTATAATATCATTATTTTTAATTAAGGGAATAGTGTACGTTAGGTTAGGCAGGTCACCAAGAAGCATATAAGAAGTAACCAGTTTGGTCCTCTGCATTCTATTTTCCTAGTGCCCTCTAATGTTGTGACTCAAGCTCAATACACTGAAAAGATATTTTAAGGATCCTAGAAATGTTATAAAACTGGATTATGTACTGATTTTTCAACTCTTTAAATTTTCTGAAAACTAGTTCCATTTACCCTAAAAGCAAGAATTTTATAGTATATAACTTATTCTTCATTAAATCTGTTTTTAAAATGATTTGCAATTGTAGAAAAAGGTGTCTTTCCACCTAGCTTCATGAACTTCCTATGCCTCATTTCTGTAATGACCCTCAGTGATTTTTCTTAGTTGTTGGTTTAATTCTCCTAGATGTTCGTTATAGTTCTTATCCAGCCAGAAATTACTACTAGACAAAACATATTGTACTTATTGGTCTTTCCAGGAGATTTATCTGTTTTGAATTATATATTGGGAATTGTCTTAATATTGCTATATTATTTTACAAATTGAATATAGAATTTATTTTATATTTTGCACTTTTTACTATTTTCAATGTTTTTTTTCCAGAATGGGGCAATTTATTCTATTATTTTTTTATTGTTGATTTTTGTTTGTTTGTTTTAAGGTACTTGGGATTGAACCAAGGGATGCTTTACCACTGAACTACATCTCAGTCATTTTTATTTTGTATTTTGAGGCAGGGTCTCACTAAATTATTGAGGTAGGCCTCAAACTTATGATCCTCTTGACTCATCCTCCCTAGTCACTGGGATTGCAGACATATATCACAGCACTAGGCTCCTGTTCTGATCAAGGTTATTGTAGTATCCATTACCATAGTTGATATTTGTATTAGTTTTTTAGGGCTTCTATAACAAATACCACAGATGGGGTGGCTTAAACAACACAGATTTATTTTTTTTTACAGTCCTATGGGCTAGACATCCCACAGAAAGGCATGCTGTGATTTTTGTTTTCTTAAGGCCAGAGGGAAGGATCTCGTCAGGAATCACTTGGCTTATAGATGGCAATATTCAATTTTCATCTGCACATCATCTTTCCTTCATGTATATTTTTATGTCCAAATTTTCTCTTTCTAGAAGGAAACCAATCATATTGAATTAGGGACCATGCTAATGACCTTACTTTAAATGAATTACTTCACCCTCTCTTCAAATACAAATTCAGAGATATTATGTGCTAAGTTTTCAAAATATGAATTTTAGAATGTCACAAGTTAACCTGCGACAATGCTTTCATCTTTTTAACACAAATCTTCATCTGTGGTATTATTTGGATAACTATTAGGCTGGATTACAAAGGTGTCATAAAAATAAGGAAGTGCTACTTCTAAACAAAATTGATTATTTTCTTTACCAACAGAAGCTCCTGTACTAATAACATACTTTGTTTTTATATGCATATTTGATAAGGGCCCTCTTCCTTAGAGTACCTCTTACAAAAGAAATAGTTCACTGTTAGCAATTAATAAAATATATTGGAAAATCTACATCTGTGTGTGTGTGTATGTGTGTGTGTGTGTGTGTGTGTGTGTGTGTGTGTGTACATATATAGAAAGTGTATTAGACCATGGAGATATAGGGAAATATGATAGAAGCATGGACTCCAAAGTTGAAAGGCACTAAATAACTGCAATGTGCATGTGACATGCCATAGCTATTTTAAGTTTTAAATCTAACACTACAATATTTTTTGACACTGCAGCTACAGGCTGTGAAAAGTACATGATCTTATACTCAGCTTTTGTTCCTCTTTGCAGACTGCTGCCACTGCTGTCAGATTTTCTAACTGTAACTGAGATCTATGGCGTGAAGTTCTTACTGATACCTAAGGACATCCCAAAGTAACCATGAAAAACATCATCACCAGGAGCAACTGATTCCTCAGATGCAGGAGACTGTGTCTGTGAAAGACCCGTTCTACATAATGAAATGCCCTCTTTGATGAGCTAATTTTCTGTAGCTACAAATAAATTGCAATGATGCTTTAAAATACATATGCACAAAAGGTATCTGTAAAAATGAAACAGTTAATGCCACTACAGAGAGATAAGTTAGTGATTTTATCACTGTGTCAACATTTATCAGTTCATCACAGCATCTTTAATAGGGGGGAAGAAGCACATTTTCACCAAATCTCATTAATTTAAAATGACTAGTTGAACATATTAAAGATAAAATGCAAATGTTCAATAAGAATAAATTTGATATTTAAATTAACAGAAATTTTTCTCAGTTATGTGATAAAATCTATTACCTTTGGGTGTTCAGTTACACTTGGTTGCTTTAGTAATCACAAATTCTTTTGCATTATTGATAATCAGAAAATAGGACCAAGCAGAATCAGCAGTCTTGGGACTGACATGACTTTTACAGAGGTTCTGGGCATTACATATTGAACACTATATAATCTCTTGGGCATTGAAAAAAAAATCTATTGTTAAGGCTTTCATTTTCAAATAAAAATGTGATAAAGGAAATAGCTAAATGGGGTTAATATTTGCAATAGGGTTTCTTATAAAAAAAGTATCAATGAAAGAATGATTGGTTCTTTTGGCTGCATGTATCTATTATGCATATTATTCTTTTACATAAAATAAATTACAAAGTTGATTGTTGATATCTAAAATATTATATCTATGCTTTCTTTATGTTACATCTGCTAAAATATAGTCTTAAGCTTTCTGTAAAGTACCAAACTTTTTGTGATTTAACTGCCTTGATATTTTAACCTAAATTTGAAACTCACTGCACTTTATTTGGAATTACACTACTATTGACAAAACTTTTTTTTAATAATGTAAATTTAGCACAAATAATATTTGTAAATAGTAAAAGAAAAAAGAAGCACAAGTTGAAAGAAATTCATCATATATCTTTGTATAACTATTCAAATAGTTATTTTCATATTTACTTGTGTGCCTATTAAAAATGTTCCATGTGATAAAATATATTTCTTCTGTGTGCCATTTTCTATTGCTTAATACATCATGTTAATGGCATTTATAAAATGTTTTACAGAACTGCAGGTTATTTTTACAGTATTTCACAGACTCTCTTAGGTTTTATTATGCATTTTGGCTTATAAGGCTTTAAAACCCAGAGAGGTTAAGCAATTTACTCTATATTATATGGTCAGTAAAAGTTATTCATCAGTTCCTTGAAGACACATTTCCTTTCTGTACTGTTTTATCCTCTTTGTAGTCAAACATTGTGAATGATTCACTGTAGGCACCTAGTCTACTCTCTCAAATCATTTCTGAATTCATGGCAGAAGGGTTTTACCTCCTCACCTATAATGACATTACTCTCACCAAGGTCACTAATGACTCATTTGTAGTTCAATTCAAAAGTTAATTCTTTAAATACTTGCATGTATTCACACATTTGACACTGTTGGGACCTCCCTTCTGATTTACAAGGTCCTTCATACTCCTATTATTCTTATATCTAATCACTCCATTTGGTCTTCCTGCATCTTTAGCTTCTGCTCCTAGTTTATGTAAGACTCTCTTCTTTCTTCATATTCTTATTTTGTTTTATTTATTTATTTATTTATTTGGTCCTGAAGATTGAACACAGGGGTGACTTACCACTGAGTTACATCTCCAGTCCTCATTTTTAGGGTCGCACTGTATTGCAGAGGGTCTCATTAAGTTGCCTAGACTAACCTTGAACTCGAGATCCTCCTGCCTCAGCCTCCCAAACTGCTGGCAAAAAATTCCTGTCCCTGTTTGGGTCTCCAATTTCTGCTAATTTGCTCAGGATCCCTAATGTCTATCTACGGTTCAGAGTTCTTTCCTTAGTTCCATACTTGATATTTAAATTTGTTGTTCTTTCATTTTTAAGAAAACCTTTTTCTACAGTGTCACATACCTAACAGACAAATGCATAAATCCTACACTTGAAGTTCAATGTATTTTTCTCAGTGATCATAGGTGTATAACCAAAACTCAAATCAGGAAATGGATTATTTTAACACCCTTGAACTCAAGTCCCTTTCCAGTTGCCACCCACTTCATGGCCAAAATCAAGTCTCATTTTGATTTTTATTACCATATATTAGTTTTGCCTGTGGATTGTGCTAAATTGTGAGAAGTATATTTTCCAGATAAATTAATATTGTCTTTAAATATTATTTGAGTATAACTGCATCAAATTCTCATCTAATCTTTAAATGCATTAATGCATTTAAATGATATAATGACACGAATATATTACTTTTATTTGTTTGATTATCAGAAATTTTTATGAATACATTATTAATAGCAATGCTTTTATATAGAATTTTTCTATCATTTCCTTCAGATCATTTTAATAATATGCTATAAAACTGATAAATCAGATAAAATTATGCCACAGAAGGTTATAATTTGTTTCCCTTGTAACATTTTCTTTTTTATCTTATACAGACTTTGAACAATGATGTGAAACTTTCAGTGACACCCCAAATCCTAAATTGGGTAACAAGGAGTGAAAAGTTGTGGTAGTTTGGGGATTAAAGTGAACTGCCATGTTGGCCAAATTATGTTAATATATTGTGTGTGCATGTACAAATAGGTAACAACAAACACCACTATTATAAATCACTATAATGCACCAATAAAATATGGAAAAATTAAAAATAAACATTGTTTACATTTTGTGTTATTTTAAGTGAACTTGACTTCAAAAGACCTTGATACTATTTCCCCCACCTACCCCAAAAAAATCATTTCTTGTTATCTCTTCCCAATATTATTGATATAAACCACTCAGCCAACCTTATTTGAAATCAATAATTCCAAAAATGAATAAATAAAAATGTAACAAGAAAATATAATTCAGTAATAATTTAAGAGACATATTAATTTCAAAATTGTTGCATTTATTCTTTAATTTTTCAAATTTAATCACCTCTTCATTAAAAATATCCACTACTTCTTGCTAGACCAGAACATTATATTTTAAGCTCATGATTTTAGGATGCAATTCCCTTTCTTTATAACTAAAATAACCTAACAAAAATATATCAAGAGGAAATAAATGGCAAATATTTATATAGGATGGGGTTTTTTAAAAGGCATACTCAATTCAAATAAAAATTGTCCTAAAATATTAAACAACTACAGCAATTTATGTCAATAATTGCCACACTGGTCATTTGGAGCAGATCAAGACACTCCAATAAGCAATTGTGATATGTTTTTAAATCCATTCCCAGCATAACTTTAATGTTCTAGAATTACTAGCACTGCAAAGTCACATGTGAAAACAGAAAATATTTTTTTAAAAAACACTTCAAAATAAAAAATATGTTTTATTTTCTAAGAAAAGAGATCACTGTTTCTGTGACTTAACAGATGTTAAGCTTGAGGCTGCCTGATTAGTCATAGACCATGATGCTTCCTCTTCAGTGTCTAGAACTTATTTGTCACTGCACTTACTCTGATAGCTGAGCTAAATTTTATCATGGACTTGATTAACCATAAAAGAAAAGAAAATTTAATCCTGCAAATTTCTGGAGCTCCGTTACTCTCTTTCTTAATTGCAAAATGAGATATTGTTCTATTTAATGAAGAACCCAATAATTGTGAATCCACAATAAGAAGCAATATATGTTGATGAGCTCTCAGAAGGATTCACAGCATTAACCTATGAAGTAGCAAGCTTTTCAATCTCTACACACCCTGAACTTCTAGGGAAAACCATAAATATCTATCATTTCTTTGTACACATTTCATGGACATTTTAGTAGAGAATTTATAATTTACCTTCTGCATTTCATAAGTAGGTAATAGCAATCATTTGGCATCCCATAATTTGGAGAAACCTATTGTCAGAATACCATATTAATTTATACTCCCCTTCTAGATTATTTTTCAAATAGAATCAGCATTTCACTATATTTTTGAGGTTTTCTCAATTAAATAATAATAATCTGGAGTTACTTGAGGATTGTAAAGGGAAAATTATCAGTTCATCATACTACTATTTTCAAATAACAGGAAAATAGGATTTCTCATAGAACTTCTTATTTATTTTCATTTTCCTGAAATGAATACAGAAACATGAAGGTGTTTATTTTTATCACCATAAGAAAAACTCCTTGCATTCATAATTAATCCTGATTGAAAGAGTTATCCAATAGTCATCTAGATATTAAACCATTCTTGAATCTCTCATAAATTTTTAACTCACAATAAAGACTTTTCATTTTATTGTTTGTTTATGCAATACATATTTGTGTAGTACCACCTTTGTTCCAGGTAGAGAACTATCATAGAAAAGATAGAAAAGTGTCTTGTGCAATAGATACAGGAGGGAAAAAAAAGATTTATGAAAAGTATCAGAGAAAATGCCTTCCTCAATTGGAAAAACTGTTGAAACTCCTTTAAACAAGTCACTGAATTTGATCTTTAAAGATAAGAAAGGGCCAGGCACAGTGGCACACACCTGTAATCACAGTAGCTCAGGAGGCTTAGGCAGGAGGATTGCGAGTTCAAAGCCAACCTCAGCAACAGTGAGGCACTAAGCAACTCCATGAGATGCTGTCTCTAAATAAAATTCAACATAGGGCTGGGGATGTGGCTCAGTGGTCAGGGGTCCCAGGGTTCAATCCCCAGTAACTCCCGCCCTCCCCCCACCAAAAAAAAGATAAGAAAGGTAGGTTTAGAACACTGAACATACATACAGAAAGAATGAAAGTATGATAATCATAGTTAACAAAAGGAATCCAGACAGAACAGAGTGAGTAATACTATAATTTTAAATCAAATTGAGGATGGCAGAAGGGAAAGAAGGAAAAAGGAGGATCAATCAGATATTATTGAAGTTCTATAGGAAAACGTTGTAAGAACTGAATTAGAATAATATCAATAAAAATGAAAAACAGGACCATATTTTTACAACATTAGAACAAAATAATTGAAATAATTAAGGTAAGAGATTAGTATATAATATAAAATAGATGGTCCCCCAAATTATTTTTGAGACTTAAAAACTGAAGTAAAATATTAACAGTAAGACCTTCTGGACCCCTTTCTTCTGACATACCATCTTGTATTAGTGTTCTTCCCCTCTCTAGCCTCTCAGGTGCTCTGATCAAACCCATATCAATCGTTCTACCTGGGGGCCCTCCCCAGAACATGCTGGTGTGTATAACCACCACTCTTCTTCCCAGCAGGCTTTGCCTAAGTTCTTTGTGCACTCAACACTCTTTTGACATGGGTCAGAGTTTTAGTGCTTTGCCCTCAATGGGGTTTTTGTTTGGGAGTATTTTTCTATTTACTTCAGCCAGTTGCCTGTCCTAAGATTTCTGTATCTTCTCTGGTCACAACTTGTGCTGGCTGTGGTGACCAACTGAGACAGATGTCCTTTACCTAAATCAACAGGTGAAAAACAACTCCCAGTCTCAACACATGCAGTCCTTGTAACACTATGTCTTCTGCTGGTCCTAACGTAATCCCACTGTTTCTAAAAGTCTCTCTCAAGCATTATTTTTGAAAAAAAAAATTTTTTACAGATGAATTCTCAGGCTAACTTAATGAATATGATCTCAGAACTTCCATGGTTATCCACCTAAAGATCAAAGTATTATATGCTATGTGCTTTTTAGTCATTAGTGCTGTGAAGGTAAAAATGATTTTCACATCGATGCACCTGTTTTACGGGCAGCCATGAATGTCTGCTGTGTGCTGGAAATAGGCTGAAGCTACCCTGCTGTCATAGCACATCAGGTGTGTTTGTGTACGTTTGCTTAAAACCCTTAAACCCTTTCTGGGTAAACAAGTTGGTTGGGTTTTTTTTTTGGGGGGGGGTAGGTAAGGACTCTGCAATTTCTTCTTCCTGTCAGAATCTCTCCTGCCAAGATGGTGTCCACTGGTCTAGCTTAGCATGAGTAGGAGGCAATAGACAGCTTTACTGGTCATCTGTCAGCTTTGGTTTAGTACAATGTTTGGTTTAGTACTGACCAGAAAACATGTATGTCATATCCCTGGAAAGAAGAAAAAAAACAGTTCAATCACCAACATGTACTTTTGATTTTATCTTTTTATAGTAAAAATAAGAATCTGTGCTGACTTTTCACTTATTTGTTCTGGTTTTAAAGGATGAGCTAAAAGCCGTGTGTTTCTCTGTACTAATATGTCACTTATTACTTTTTGTACCATGACTAAAGCTTGAGACTTTTGCAAAAACTGTCATTCTAAAATAAAAATTAACAGTCTGAAGAGAAGCAATTTTTGGTAAAGATGAAGAATTTCAATTTATACAAGTTGTCACATCTTCAAACTGGAGTGTGGGAAACAGGGTTACTATATTCCACATTGTTCTGTCCTTGTCTTTTTCCTTTAGTGCTGATACCTGTAAATTGCTTCTAATCGGGTAGTTTTACAGACTTAACAGGAAGCTAGTAATCAAAAACGACAAAGAAAAATGGGACAGTGCTGTTTGTTGGACTGCATTTCATGAGTCTTGCCATTCAGGAAAATCCTCATTTGATAAACTGCTGAATGTGTATTCTTAGAGCAAAAATGGATTTTTCTCTTCTAGTAAGGGGATGTGGTAGCACTCCTTGTTCCATTTTTTATCACTGAAATAGATTTTTATTTAATGAATGACACTTTATTATGTGCTGTCCTACATTTCAATCCAAAACATCATCATATTCCAGTTATTTTAATTTTATGAATTTAACTCAATGCAGAGTCTCTGGTACTATTTCTCTTGAACAAGTATGACAAAGAAATTAATGTTGAAGAATTCTGAGGGTCTATAAAAAATAACAACTTTTTATTTACTTGTGCATTTTCAATATTCCCTCAAAGGCCTGTTCTAAAGATTTGATCCTCAGGGTGGCACTATTGGAAGGTGACGGAATTTTAAATAGTGGAACCCAGTAGAAGTCTCTAGGTCATTGCAGCTGTGTCTTTGAAGGGGATTGTTGGATCCCAGCCCCATCCTCACTTTTGTTTGCTTCCTGACATGGGATGAGCAGTTTTGCTATCATGGTCTTCCACCATGATGAGTTCCTTTGGGCCTCGACCACAGGCCCAAAGCAAAAAGGTCAACCTCCAAAACTGTGAGCCAAAATCAGTCTTTCTCTTTATAAGTTGATTATCTTAGGTATTTCAGTTTATAGTGATGGGAAGTTGGCTGTTAACATACTTTAAAAAATCAATGGAATTTAAAGAAGATTTTACAAGTTCATGAAATAAGGTTTAGAAAAGTCCCATGAAATCAAGAGTATAATGAGCAACAAAGTTTACACACACCCAGATAAATATATATAAATGAATCTAGTACTTGATAAGATTTAGCTGTACAGTTCCTCTAATACTGTTGCAAGTCTCTATGTAGTTCCAATGTCTCCATCCCTTATATATATTTGTATTAGCATCACAAAGTATATGCCAACATTTTCTGAAGCAATTGTTTTCTCTCATTCTTAAGGGTTTTCCCTTTCCCCTTATACATCATAGGTCCCATAATCATAAATCCTTTATATGCAAAGGTGTGACATAAACTGTTTGTATTGGAGGACAATTAATGAGTAATGATTGCTGAGAGAAAAGAGAAAATGAATATTTCAATTTATTTTTAAAAATAATTTTTTTCTGAAAGAATGAGCAAAAAAGGAAAAGATAATAGATATAGTATAATATGAGCCAGAAAAACAGAAGATAACTAAAAGTTTATGGCAATTATTATTATAATTCATCCTTCTTACTTTCATATATAAGAACCATTAAGAAATATTGTAAGTTCTTTTTTTATTTTTTATTTTTCTTATTAGTTATACATGATAGTAGAATGTACTTTGATATATACATATACAGAATATAACTTCTCATTCTTCTGGTGTACATGATGTAGATTATTACACTGGTCATGTAATCATATATGCACATAGGATAGTGATGTCCAATTCATTCTACTAGCTTTCCTACTCCCATTCCCCCTTCCCTTCCCTTCATTCCCATTTGTCTAATCCAAAGTACTTCTATTCTTCAATTACCTCCCACTTATTGTGAGTTAGCATCCACATATCAGAGAAAACATTTGGCCTTTGTTTTGGGGGGATCGTTTTATTTCACTTAGCATGATGTTCTCAAGTTCCATCCATTTACTGGCAAATGCCATAAATTCATTCTTCTTTATGACTGAGTAATATTCTATTATTTATATATACACCACAGTTTCATAGTTTAGCTATGGTTGTGTCACTGTAGTATGCTGATTTTAAGTCCTTTAGGTATAAACTGGGGAAAAAGATAACTGCGTCAAATGGTGGTTTCCATTCCAAGTTTTCTGAGGAATCTCCATAGTGCTTTCCATAGGGGTTGCACCAATGGAGCAGCAGTCCCACCAGCAATGTATGAGTGTACCTTTCTCCCCAGACCTTTGCCAATATTTATTGTTACTTGTATTCTTGATAATTGCCATTCTAACTGCAGTGAGATAAAATCAGTGCACTTTTAATTTGCATTTCTAAACTGCTAGAGATGTAAACATTTTTTCATATATTTGTTGACAGATCATATTTTCTCTTCTGTGACGTGTCTATTCAATTCCTTTGCCCATTTATTAATTGGGTTATTTGATTTTTGTTTTGGTGTTAAATTTTTTGAATTCTTTATATATCCTGGTGATTAATGCTCCATCTGAAGTGCAGGTAGTCAAGATCTCCCATTCTGTAGGATCTCTCTTCACATTCTCATCATAAGTTCTTAGCAGGAATAAGCCATAGTTACAGAAAAATATATAGAAACAGCTTTTCAAACCCTTACCATATATCTGCTGATTCCATGTTTTTTCCCCATCTCAGTAAGTACCAACTTCATCCTTCAGGTTACTCAGGCAAAAACAAGTAATTCTTGAGGACAAAGCTTTTCTTTTTTTCCAAAAAAATTGTCCAATATTTTAGGAAGTATATGATGTAAATTATAAATATTCCTCTTCAATTTCACTGCTACCAACCACAATTTTAAAATAGTGACCAAACCCATTAACTAAAGCAAGTTAAAAACAAACAAACAAACAACAAAAAAAAAAAAACACAATGAGTGTTAGGAAAAGAAAGAGAGTGAGGGAGGATGGATTAGTTTAGGTCTATTTGTCAATCTATCATCTATTTATCATTTATATCGGCCTGTCTACCCATCTATCTATATATCTATCCTTTATCTATATATCTATATCTTAATCATCATCATCATTATCATCTCTGTATTTCTTCAGAGGTTATTCTAAGAGAGAGGACTGAGAATCATCACCTTGTACCATTTAAAAGCACTTGACCTTTGATCTCGGGTTTAAACAATTGTTCACTTGTCGTAACCTCATTGGCCTTCTCCTCAAGCAACCTTTGAAATTATTATTTAGATTTACTGTTTGATAACATTTTTCTTTCAATCCCATCTTGGATGTTTTCAAATGTAAACTTTTCAAAAGGTCTTTCTTTTAGTTTTTTATAAGATCAAAAAGCTAACACTTCCTTATCCTGGCATTCCAAATATCACTTATTTGTTTACTGTTTTAGTCAGCTTTTTGTTGCTGTGACTAAAACACTGAGGGCAACAATTTTAGAGGAGGAAAAGTTTATTTAGGGGATCACATTTTCAGAGGTCTCAGTCCACAGACAGCCAGCTTCATTCCTCAGGGCTTGAGGTGAGGTAGGACATCATGGCAGAAGAGTGTGGCAGAGGGAAGCAGCTCACATGGTGATCAGAGAGCAGAGAGAGAGACTCCACTTACCAGATACAAAATATATTCCCCAAAGTCATGCCCCCAATGCCCACCTCCTCCAGTTACACCCTACCTGCCTTTGATTACTACTCAGTTAATCCTGTCAGGGGATTAATTCACTAATTGAATTAAAGATCGCACAACCCAATCGTTTTTCTCTAATCATTCTTCCATTTTTTCAAACATGAACTTTGGGGGACACCCCACATCCAAATTACTATTTGATGATTTTATTGATAGTATTCTGCATTGGTTTATATGCAAGTTCCTGTAGGAGATTTTTAACTATATGACCAATACTTAAAATGATATCTGACATGAGATAGGGATTCATTAAACATGTTTGAGATAAATTAATAAATACATAAATTTATCCTCTACTCAATATTTGTATTCCCATTTCCTCAGCACCTCTGGCACTTCCTGCCAGATGAATAATAAATAATAATATTTATTATTGTTGGACCAGATGATTTTTAACTAATGCTTTGGAAATTTTATAAACAAACCTTTTATCTCCACCATATCTGATATTAAATTTCTTGCTTTTTGATCATCCAAAATGTCAATTATCATCAGCCTTTTTATTCTGTCTTGGTCTCTTGTCACCATATGAATAAATATCATTAATAACACAATATAGTACAATAAATTAATTCCTATGCTTGTGTGTCTGTGAGCCATAGGACCTTATAAGAACAACCTCAAGGAGGAAAGATTTAGTTTGCTCATGGTTTCAGGGAACTCAGTCCATGGTCAGCTTGCTCCAAGGCAGAAATGTAGGTGCAGAAGGGCATGGCAGATGAAAGCTTCTCAACTCATGGCAGCCAGAAAGAAGAGCGAAACAGAGAGAGTGAGAAAGAGAGAAGAGGGTGAGGGAGAAGATAAACCCTTGCAGGGAACTCCCCTGGTTGGCCCACTTCCCTCCCAGCACCCACCTCCTGTGCTCCATCCAGCTACCAATGCATTAACAAACTGACGAGGTCAGAGCCTTCATATCCAATGACAGTTTAACAGCTTTACCTCTGAATGCCACCTGTGCATTGTGGACCATGCTTTCAACATGTAAACTTTCAGGGGACATTCCAGATCCAAACCATGTGTGTGAGATATTTATAAAATTTATAAAAATCTCTCTCCTCTCTTTTCTACCCTTAAACTTTGAAGAGTAGAAAAGTGTTTAGATAGTGAATAAAAATTTGGAGTAAAGAAAAGCAAATTAAATTATTAAAAATAGAAACACAAGAAAAATACATTGTATAATCTTTCACCTTTTTAAAAAGTCATTATTTGTGCAAATAAATAAGCACTAACATCATATTTACTAATGTAAGATTTGACTTTACTTATCTATTTGATACTGGGGATTGAACTCAGGACCTATGCATGCAAAACATGCATGCTACTACTGAGCTACACGCACATCCCTGACTTTATTTTTTTATTATTATTTTAACATGTCTTATACCTTTTAATTCTTAAAATTATTATGCTAATTCTCCCTCAAAATGTTAGAATACATATTCTATTTTTTCTTTTTTGAATTTCATATAGCATCTTTGTATAATTGGAATTTCTAGCTCATAATATTGCATTTAATTGATGGTGAATTTGTGATGTATGTGTGTTGTATGATTTGATATGGGGACTCAATGAGTTTAGTTTCAGATACTATTTTAATATTAACTTGTTACTTGGGACATCAGTTCTATAATCACAAGGAATTGAATTCTGTTGACAACTTGATTAACCTTTGAAAAGCTACAGATACTCAAGTGAGAGTGTAACCCTGGCTAACTTCTACACATCAACTTGAAGAGATGCTAAAAAAGAATGCTAAGGCATGCTGTCCCTGGACTCCTGACCCATGGATAACAAAAGATCATAGAACAATGATGTTTCAAGTTGCCAAAGTTGTGTCAAATTGCATTACATTTTTCATACTACCTTGATGTCATATGCCCTTTTAACTTCTTTCAATCAAATTGGTAGAATTTGGAAAATATGTTGGCATGCTGTGTGGAACCATCCATGTTTAGCAGAATCAGGCTTGGTTGAGCCATGAGATACAGAGGTCTGACTCCTAGGAACTGGCAGTCATGAGAGACTGTTTCAGATGGCTAGGGGTTAGATGGCCCTGTGCAGAGGTGGCTCAGCCCTGAGGAAATGCTAATTCTCAAAGCAAATGGCTTCCCTAACTCCACCCCATCCTGTTCCTCACAGAAGAAATCCCTCTCGGTCTTGGCCCCTTTACCTATGCGACTATAAATAAAGGTGAAGGTGGGACTTCTCCATCTTGTTGGAGGCCAGATCTAGTATGGCCAGATCCATCACACATCCTTCCATTTGAAAAGAATACTGACTCTTGTGTTTATTGATTAGATAAATTTATTAGTAATTATTTGATTGTCAGCACCATTGTCCTCTGACAGAAACTGCTTCTTCCCTCATCCACACTGGACATGGCTGAACCACACACAGCATGCCAAATCTTAGGTGGGCCAACATTTAGCAAACAAACACTAGTATAGTTACACAATCTTTTGGGCCATTATCTGTTCTTCTTGGTTCATGTACCATATGATTTAGTTGATACCTATGTTATATTGTTTGTTAAGCATTTCACAGTCGAAGGGATGTGACAATAATGTGAGTTATTTGAAAACAAAAATTATTCAGCAAAGATTTCTTTGTGACTAATGCATTTATTTCAGGAGATTTATATTATGTAATGCTTTACCCAAGTATATGACTCATCCTATATCTCAATATATTTAAAGATGTTAATGTTGTATAATTGGAAGAAAGATTTCTTTGAATTAGATAACATTTTGCTTAAGGTGCAGGGGACCCTACAAGCAATAGGCACTGTTAGGATTAAATGCTAAGTTTGCACAGTCTATTGCACTTTTCATCTAACATAACTTATTTTACTTATTAGTATTTTGTATTCATCTATAAAATGAACATCAATCTAGACTATTTTATCTATGAAAAATTCTATAAGTGCAATCCTGACAGATATGCTATTGAGCTCTTTTTTAGTTGAGGACATTCTATGTCTTTCTCCTTCTTCTATTTCCCTATTTCTTCACCATTATTAATTTAAAATAAGTAAAGAAAAACTGATTTTAAGTTTTACTTTGGGAGTTCTTGGTAAAACTGTGTAAAAACACACAAAATGAATATATATTGTAAAGTAGATTGAAGAGTAAAATATGGCTTCTGAAAATACCTATGAAAATTTTCTCTCCAGTTGACAGACTCCATCTTTGTGAAAATCGGGGGAAAACAAACAAATTCATATTTTTAAAAACAGAAAACACAATGTAACTAAAAAGCAGTTTCTCTGTGCCTTGGAAATTTTTAATTTATTTGTTCTACATTCAGAAAAATTAAAAAAGTATGTTTTCAATTTTAAATAAAACTATTTATAAAGGTTTATTTTAAAACTCTATTTTTTCTTTTATCAAAATTTATCTTAGCATTTGTGTATCTTGTCTTTGAATAAAATTCAGTGAATTGTTTATTAAAATACTTCTTCATAAGGGGCAAGTTATGTGTCCATATGTTGAGGTGTCTGAGCATAAACTCAAGGAGAAGAAAATGTGCCACAGTAATAGATTCTAGGACTACAAACTGCATTATCATTTAGAATTTTCAGTGAAGAGTTTAGTGTCTTATGAGGCATTACAATACTTTAGAGAGTTCTTATAATAGATCAAATGGAAACACAAGAAATCAAAAGACCAGTTGGTAACCAAGGTGTCCCTTATCCCAAAAGGTGATATGGAATCAGTTTTGCCCAAAATTTTTAAACAAATTCCCATAAAGCAGTATAAAATAACCAGTTTCCCAGATTTTGGGTAGGATGCATAACGGTTCACCAAATACTAGAGCTTTATTGATGCCCCTGCATTATATCTCTAAAAACTTGTGAATTTTACATTATCAAAAATTTTAAAATTAATACTCTAAGGAAATATTGTTTATCCTGATATTTTTGGCCCTTCTGACACATTACTGTGTAATTAAGTGAATTTTAAAATCCAGTTTGATAAACAGATGCATTTTTGAGGGGTCGTAACATTGTACCAATGTGTTATATTATTAAAACCACAACATTGCTGGCAGTGTGCTACCATGGAAACCATCTGGAGTGCCTAATGAAAGGAAACATTCCCATTGCTCTTCATATGGTTCGGGTATTGTTCTATGTACATTATTTACATCTATCTGATTAATCTTTACAAATGCTATATAAGTTAACAGATGAAGGATCCAAGGAAAAATATCCTAAGATCACACAGCTAGAAAATACAAGCACCACAACTTGGACTCTGGTCATTCCCTTCAGGAGTAGATGATCTCAAATGCTATGCTAAGGTAGTATTCTTAGGTCTGTCACATTTTGACTCTGATGTATTAAGCTAATTAAGTTTGTGATTCATTTCTCAGTTTCTTGTTCTGTCAAATAGGTCTCAATGTCTATGTTTCATGAATATTGAGAAGATTCTTATATGTATATGAATCAAGAGTGAGATGTGTTGATGAACCTCACACACTGTGGTTACATTTTTAATTTTCATTCCACTGTTAGCAAAATAAGTGAAAAAAAGAAAAAAAAAAAAAGAAAACAATAGATGGTGACCTGCCAATTTCCTTATTTGCTTAGCACACATTACTATTATGTTTCTTTAAAATTTGAAGACACACATAGAATTCAAATATTTAAACCTTGAGTCCTTTCACTTGTTTAATTAAAAACATAAAATATGTCATTTCTAACAAATCTGCATAATGAAAACAAAATTCAAAAAAAGATGTGGATCTCTATTCAAAGACATTCTAAGATATTTTTGAAGCAAAAAAAAATTAAACGTTTGTTAGTTAAAGACTTCTAAAAATAACTATTGATTAGCAGTGTTCTTGGCTATAAGTATTACTTTTCGAAGAACACAAGAACAAAAGCAAATATTAAGTATAACGTTCAGAATTTCAGATAAATACCTCAAAATAAGATGCCATGACATCTCTGCATAGGTCCACAAACAGTTGATTGAGTATTTTTCTTTTCAGTCAATCCTGATTAAATTGTGATTTTTTTAGTGCCATCTTCCTTAATTAGAGTTGAAGCTATGAAATTATATCTTTATGTGAGGATATTATGCCATATTATCTGCTTTGTTTAATATTATGCTAAGTAAGCTGTGGAACATTTTAAATTGCCTTATTGGATATTTGCCTGAAAAATAGGATCCCATAGCTTACAGCTGTTTTCAAATGAAGTAAAGAAGTTTCAAGACTGTCTCTTAATTTATTTTTTGAATGGCTTCTCTTGTTCCCCTTCTTTTTTTTTTTTTTTTTTTTTTTTTTGGCAGTGTTGGGGTTTGAACTCAGGGCCTTGTGCTTAACAGGCAAGCATTCTACGAGCTGAGCTATATCCCCAGCCCGGTTGTTCCCCTTCTTAACAGAACTAAATTTACAAACTGTAAACTTCAGATAGAAGTGACTTTCCCAACTGAAACTTCAGGGTGGGTTCTGAATAGGTGACCCACAATGATTTGTTGAACTCAACAAATGACCCAAACTTTTCCAAAGAGAATGCGTGTCATATGTTCACTGGAAATGTGATGAAATATATTAGCTCTCTACAATTGACCTGGAAACATAAAAGTAGGAAGCTAAGACTTATTTATCCTTAAAATTTACAAAGAGTTTCTCCTGGAGTTGGGAATGAGGTCAATATTACTCATATCATATGGAGAGGGAAGAGAGAAGACAGAGTGGTGGGACAGATTTAAGAACAAAATGCTGGTGAGTTACTTTGCATTCTTGATAAATCTCAACAGACTCTTAAAGTATCTCTGGTGTCTCAAATTAATGAGTTAGTGCGTCATTTTTAAAAAACAATTTGAGTTGGGCTCACGCTATGTAGCATGGCATAAAAAGTGAAATACTAACAAGTATTTTGTGACATTTTGAATCCTATATGAAGAACTGAATTATTGAAACAGAACATAGATGCCGTCCTTGACACACAGATATGAAATATTGAAGAATTTTAGTAATGGGTTCAAATTTGGATTATTTTACAATGTATCTTTCTACACCCAAATATAATTTGAGCCCTTGTCTGTTACCATTAAAACCATCAATAACAAATTAAAATAATGAGATATTTCATTTACAGTTTTGATAACCATGAAAACATTGATCGGGCAAAACAGGAAAGGACATGGCTATTGCTCCAATAATGCATTCTCTATAAAAAAAAATGGTGTCTAAACTTAGTAGTATTAGTAGGATTATAAGTCACATTGAAACAGGGAAAACTTTCCACCAAGGAATATGAGGATAATGTTAAATCTACTTTTGCTCTAAATGATGTTTTATTCTGAAATACAAGGTCCCCTAAATATAAATGTAGACTTTTGATTTAAGTTACCTATCAATTATAGTCTACTTACCTGTGCTAATTATACCCAAGCAGTTTTCTTGAGAAAAAGATATTCAAAGTTGGCAATAGAAGTTTTTGATCACAGCTCAAGGTGAGACGAGACAATAGGTTTTATAAAAAATAAAATTATTCACTTGGATGATAGGATTCCTGCCTGCTGTGCAAAATTTGATTAAGTTGGTTTTGTGATTTTTATCTAAGTCTTTAGGCCTTTAATCCTGTGATTTTCTTGTCTAAAGAACACTACAATACTCTAAGGTACTCTGGTCAAAATTCTGTGATCTGAGAGTGGAACAAGAGTTATTTTCTTAGGTTTGGTTTTATTTTTTGGACTTGCTGATTCTCTGTTAGAAGATTTTCCATGATGCTTTCAAGGATTCACAGGTCTCAGAAAAAGTGGGATCCTCAAAAGATTCACAGAAACCACAGGGCTCTTCATTAACAGCGGTATTCTGTGACACACACTGGCAGAGAAACCTAAAGCAAGGAACGAACTTTATTTGGGGCACTTTCTCAGGTCATTTGGATAAGATTGTTTGACAATAATCATGTGTTTATCCAAGTATTATTTTCCATTTAACTAAATGTAAGATGTAAGGCATTTATAAAACAATTATTTGCCATAAACACCAAGAAGATGGGGGTAAAGAAAAAAAACAGATTTTGTAGGTTGGAAGGAAAATACTGATTCCGGTATACTCAAATTTCAAAGAAAATGAATCGTTCCTGTATTTCTTTCCTGTATGTCTCATTACAGTGTTCTTATACATCCATGATTAAACCTAAAGTAGTATAAGCATTCTTCTAATTAAAATGATGAGAATGCTTGATCATGAGCTCAACCCTCCATTAAATTCAATGCATTTTCTGTATCTCGATCCTCACGTGGATTCTGTGTATGTTTGTTAGTATGGTCATTTTATCATTTAAAATTTGCTGCATTTACAGTACAATTAGGGTTACATGGCTTTTTACTAAGAAAACATTATTCATCCACAGCTCGCACATGTTCTGTCCGTAGTATCTTGCTCTCCCAGAAAAATTTTAAACAGATAATGTTATAAATCCAATGATAGCAAAATATGTTCCTGCTGATAATTGCTTCATATTTTGTGATAAGTCACTGTGCCTCATTGTATTCAGGACTGGAACTTCATTCTCCAGATTTGGTGTTATAGAATCACATTCTTATAGATTGTTACTCCAAGGAGGACCTTAAGTTCGATACTGTATTGCCAGATGAAAATGTTGTTTGTATATTTAATTTTTCTTGTAACAAAAACGTAGGCATTTCTTGAATGAGAGAATCTGAACACCTATAGACATGAAATAAGGTAAATTCTAAGGAACCATATCAGAGATACTGAAACCAGTTTCCTTTATAAATGTATGCATGTGATTACATGTATACTTGCACACACACAATGTTAGTGAATATTTGTGCTTTTATTTTGGAAAAATTTAAATACTCCAAGTAGAAAAATCAAGGAGACAACTAATCTGTAACTTCAAAATATATTGGCTAATGATGCTATATTATTATTTGCATTGATCAATATTTCAAACTAAGCTTTTTGCACAGAAATTATTTGTAGAATAATTAAATTGCTAAACTAAGGAAGTATTTTTTTCCTAACTGCAAGTATAATCACTTGTTGATCTTTCAGCCCTCAGACAGTTTACAGCATATTGCTTAAAGTGGTTATTTAAAAAGTAACTACAAAAATTCATTCTCAATTATTCTATCGTAGAAAGAATTTTCCATCAGTTCTAAAAATGCAGTCTAAATACTTTTCATAGTCTCACTTTTAGTATTAGCTCTAACTTCTAAATTAACTTGATCTTTTGGTCTTTAAACTTCTACTTATTATCTCTATGATTGCAATTTAGAAATTTAACTCTGATTGCAAGAGTAGGCGGTACACTTAGTTCTTATTTTATTATGGGAAGAAAAATACCTGTTTGTATGTAGGTTCAAGAAGATCCAGAAAATTATAGCTAAACAATTCCAAATAATTAAACAAAGTAAATCAAAGTATAAAATATAATTTAAAACAATTTTCAGTATCACTATAATTTATCTTTACTATTAAAGTAGTATGAAATATAGTGAGGCAACTATTTTTTTTCTATTCTTCAGTATCATTACCAAATATTGATGTATGGGCTGACATAACTGTTCAGATAAAATCAACCAAAAATTAACAATAACATCAATTATTTCATGGGTATACTTCAGATATGGGTATACTGCATGACAATAGTTTTCAAAGGAAAAATATCTTAAAACAGTATCTTCTGTAATCCTAACCACATAATTGAAAATTATAAGGTAGTATGCTTTAATGAAAATAAACTGTCAGGAGCTCAAAATTACTGTTGTTTCACTTTTCATTATTTGAAAACTTTAAAAAAATACCATAAGCCTTTTTACATTTATCTTTTTTCATCCATATAATGCAGAATCTATATGAAATCTGTTGACTCCAAATGTGTCTAACTGTACTGTACAATTTTCCATTATTGACTATCAATTGATATTCAAGTGAGCTTTATGACTGCATTATAATGTGGAAATAATATTTAAAATTATTGCTAAAATGTTCAATTATTTTAGTTCTTCTAAAGCTAACTGTACATTATTAGAGTAAATAATTTAACCCATCCCATAATTTACATATTAATAAAGTCTAAATGTTAAAATGACATAAAGATTCCATGTTTTCAAAGGCAATGGTCATAATATCTGAAGATCAAGAACCAAGAAGTAAAATAAGAAATGATTCAGTAAGTATGAGTTCAGACGATGCCTTATTTTGTAGCACCCAAAATGTGAATGATAGTGATATTATTACAATGTTTAACAAATAAATTAATTGAGTCTCACATATCTTATTAAATTTACCTGACAACTTCTCATGAGTGTCATTTAGCAGACAATTTGTATTACAGTATGCTGGAAAAAAAAGAAACTATAAAACAGAGGTCCTTCATCTATCAAATATCTGCAAATCTCCAGGTTCCTGCACCGACCTTCTATTTTGTTATTTTCTTTACCGTGCAGGAAGTATTTCTTCCTACCAAAGGTTCTCCTGTGTCTGCTTTGAATTACCCACTCCTTTCTCAAAGGTTTGGATCATTTTTACCTCTTTTCTCACCTGTCAGCTTTTATATCTCCATTATTTCTTTTCCATTCACCTAGTCATAGTCCAATGTCTGCCATACTTTAAATACCCTGATTTTACATAAAATCTCTGATTTATGACAACCTCTATCTTCTCTTTATAAACAGAAAACATTGTCTTTATACTTCATTTTCCCTTCCTCATTCTTAATGCTCCTTTTTATCCAATTTATTCTCATATAACTTCCCTTGTTGCCACTTACTCTGCTCTTACCAGTGTAACCAGAAATGTCTTGTGGTAAAATCCTGGACCTTTCTCATTCTTGATCTTTCATTGTAATTCCAAAATGTTGAAAATATCAACACTCTTAAAACGCTTTCTTCCCGTTCATTCTGATACCACAGTTCCTTCAGTTTTCTCCAAGTTGTCTACTGCAATTTTCCATTTAATCCAAATTCTAACTACTGGATTTCCTTAAAATCTATCACTTAATTACACTACACTCTCTACACTCTCTCAATTCATTATCATATTTATTTCCATAGACTTACCATCAGGTAAAGTAGAAGAGTTTTACATTTATCTATTAAGTTGTAGCTTCTTATTATGTTTACAATGAAAGCCCAACTGCTTATGTGTCACTGACATTTTGATATCATAGAAAATGATAAAATAAACTCACATTGATTCTCCCCTCTCCCTATTTTGTCTATTTTTTCTTCTCCTTCTTCAACATTATTGCACAACATTTTATCCATCACTCAGATTTTGCACAATTTGGCTCTCTTCTTTGTAGTTATAAGCAGAGAAAATTTTCTAATCTCGTTTTAAATATTTTCTTTCTTGTAAAGACTTCTTCAACCATCCAATTTAAAGTTGACTTCTCTTGTTATTTTTACTCATAGAAATCTATTCATTTCCTTTAATACATGATGTAATTAATATCCATAATTTCATTTACTTGTTGATTATATTTCCCATAAAATGTTATGCTTCTTGAGAACAAAGACCATAGACACCTATTCAGTATTGTCTATATCATATCTAGCATGACATAAAGAATGAATTAATGAATAAGCCAGAATTTTCCTTCAAAGTTTTCTAACCCTGAGCACATTAGCAGCAATGTCAAAAATTGTGACTTTCTACATTGACTTTAAAGCAAAACCAATTTTAGAAAGGATAATGCATATAGAGAACTCACATGCAATTAGCTATGTAGTATCCTGGGCTCTGCTATTGAAATTTTAATTTTCATAAAGTTAGAATGCATGAGGTTCTATCATATTCAGAATTCACTTTCCAATCTATCAAAGTTATCTGTAGACATAATTGATGGAAACAAACAAATCTACTTCCTTCTCTTGGTATAATATGGAAAAAATTCTCCACCCCAGGAGTTGCAACACGTACTGCGCTCAGCTTTTCACTGCCTATATCTCCATAGCCCTGGATCAACCCAACCCCTGAGATATTCATTATTCTTTATTTAACTCACATATTTTTCCATGTATTCTTTGAGAATCATCATGTAATGATACATAAATGTGACAATATATTTTTTAAATTAAAACTTCAGCAGAGTACAGTGGTTCATGTTGTAATATCAGGAACTTGGTAGGCTGAGGCAGGATGATTAGCAAGTTCCAGGCCAGGCTCAGCAACGTAGTGAAACCCTGTCTCAAAATAAAAAGTAGAAAGGGTTGGGAATGTGGCTCAGTAGTGTAGTACTTCTGGGTTCAATCCCCCATACTGAAAAAAATAAATAAAAACTTCATCAAAGATATTAACATATGAAATGTTATAACACAATATGATAAATTGATATTGTTGGCAGAGGGCATAACAAAACAGCCATGAAGGAACATTAACCGAATGCATCTATGGAAGAGTAGTTCTTAATTCTTCAAAATCAGGAACCCAGCCTTGGGGGGGCCTAGAATATATTTTGTTTGTGTCCATGATGCTAAGAATAAGCCCTAAGGCCACTTTCATCTCCAATGCTTTCCTACAAAACATTTCTGAAACTAACTACACCTAACTCTTATGCTGTCCCACCATGATAATCTGATCCAGGTCTAAAATTTCTTCCACAGAACTCACAAATTACATATTTTCTTCTCATTCAGTTCACCTTATATATATTGGATATCAAATAATGACTTTCATTATTAAAAAAAGTAACAATAAGATTTTTTTTTAATTTCTATGGAGAAGGAATGCTATTTACTATAGAATCAGGGAGAGAGAGGTCAATTAAACTATAACACTGAATAATAAACAGACTATACAGGTACATGCTTTATTTGCAGACCTAGATATTTCATAAGGATGCAGAAATAGAGCATGACCTATTTCCGTAACCTTGAACAAGGTCCCAAATTACTTTAAACAGAGTTGTTATTACACATGAGTCAATCTATCAGTGTTATACTTTTAAGAATATAACTTTGATTTTAAACATCATCCATTAAAATGTGTTCATTTGCGGGTACAATGGAATCAACATGGTCCTGAAATCAGAGATAGAGTGAGTCTTGATATCTGTTGGTTTAATAAATTTCTGTGAGAAATAATTTTAACTCTTATCTTTTAAAAATGAATAATTAACACATTAAAGTAATTTTAGTTCAAAGTCTAAAGACAGGAGAAATATTAAATATATGAAACGAAAATCACCAGTTCCTAAATACATATAAACATACCAATTTATATCTGAATTATAATTTATTTTATGCTTATTACTCACATAACCACAACAGAATTTGGTATAAGTAAGTGTTCATAATATTGTGAGCTCAACAAATTTTTTTTAACATTTAAAACTTAACAAAACCAAATAGGTAGCAAGGTTTGATCATAAAGAATATTTTTGTATAAAGATAATAAATCATAGCATGATTCTTACTTTCAGGCACACGTTCAGATATTTTATATTTTCCTTATTAATAAGGAATTAAAATGGGAATTAGGTCTTAATTACAGTTGAATACCTGCTTGCATTCTTAGGCAAAGTAATTTTAACTGTAGGTAAATATGAAAAATCCAGAAGCACAAAAATGTTTTATGCAAAATGGCTTTGAAGCTTAGTGTAAGGGGAACACCAATTTATAGGTAAGACTCAACACATCTCAGCATCAATTTACCAGTACAGCTAGAAATGTCTGACCTACCCTTAGAAAATCTTAGGACAAAAAGGAAAGAAATAATTCAATATTGCCTTGCCTCCATTTAATTAAAGCTGTAGAGCTTTAACTCCTCTCCCTCTTCTGCCAGACTTCTGGCAAAGAAAAGTGTAAGCACTTTGTCCTTCACTTCTTTGCATAAATGTGATTTGCCTGTGAGTCACCATTTACTGGAAGCTGAGAGAAATTATTAAAATAATGTGCCACTGTATTTCAACTGAAATAATGATATATTTTTGACTATTGAAGGCATTTGTATAATATACAGAATCTGACTTGTTATACCCTTCCATTGTAACATGGCGGTAAAGAAGCTTGCTTAGTGACTCTCAGATTGTAAAGTTCTTAAAAATTCCTACACAGTTGTTTCCTATCACATGTGTGGATCCATCCGCCATATATTCATCACAGTAATCCACTGAACAAACATGCACAGAAAAGCCAGACACACCACAATGAGTTAGAAGATGAATAAGAAATGTTTCCTCCAAAATTCATGCTGTTTTCAAGCAGATGTAGAAATGGTAGTCACTCAGGTTACCAATGAAAGAACTTAAATGAAGAGATAATATTTGAATAGAATTAGAAAGGAAAAAGAAACTTTCATAAATTTTTTTCCTTTGGGGCTGGGTTTGTGGTTCAGTGGGTAGAGCACTTGCCTGGCATGTGTGAGGCCCTGGGTTCGATCCTCAGCACTGCATATAAATAAAATAAAGGTCCACTGACAACTAAAAAAATATTTAAAAAATAAAAAATTAAAATTAAAAAATATATTTTCCTTTAAAATTAATTATATGTTTCTTTTCTTCTACCTGTATATCATTGATGTTTCCTCTTTTTGATGCTATTTTTTAAATGATTGAAGACTCCAATTTTATGCCTTAAGTATTTCATTTAGTCATAAGTGTCTAAAACACACCTAAGGGAATAATTTCTTTGTTCTAAGTATTGTGATTTATGTTCTAAGTTACATTATGCAATATCTAGGTCAATATATAAATCATGAGACTCTTATTTACATCTCTACCTCGAGAACTTAAGGCGTAAGAAACATAACATCTTGGCTCTCCTATATTCTAAAATCATAAGAGTTAAGAAATCACCGAAAGACAGAAGTACTGATAAATGTTAGTGCATCCGTTATGTTAAATACAAAACACAATGGGCAGTTCAAATATAAAAATCAATCTAACAGGAAAAGATTTCAAATGTAAGCTTATTCATTAGAAAATGGTTCACTTACATGAAACAAAGATTTGCTGAATTATCAATTCCCTTTTGGAAAAAAAAAATCTTGAAAAATTCAGGAATGTGCAGGAGTGAACTTACCAGTTTTAAAGTTTCTTTGCTGTATTTACTGCCCATATGTTGACTTCATTCTCTAAAATATAGTTAGCATGGGAACCCACATTTTTTAATATGAATATACCAACCAAATTGATTTCTATTTTTATAATTAAAAGCCTTAAGCCTCAGCTAAATCAGAGAAATAAGAAGGAAACAGAACCACCAGGCCAGCAAAACAACATGCAATATTTATGCCACCAAGCATTGCCTACTTTCAACAGAATAAAACTTAGCTGTATTATTCCATTAATAATATATTCTGTTTGCTCAACACCATGAACAATCCATTTGTCATGCATACATTCTTGCTATTTAACTTTGAATTGATCCTGATATGGCTTTATACGTGATTTACTTTCAGATATATATAAAAATCTTCCCTAACTTACAATTTTAAAGTCTTGGATAAGATTTTCCTGGCTCTACAATGACAATCATTAAAATGTAGTGAAGCCTTATATAGCAATTCAGGAACTGTTCTCTAACTAAGGGACTAACTGTTTAAGAGGTGTAGTACTTTTGAGGTTTGAAGTTCCTGTGTAAGTCTGCCTCATGGATGCTCCCTTAAGTTTGCCAAGCTACACCAGATGTCAGTCATGTCTCCTGAGAAGATTTGGCTGGTTTCTTCAATGCTGGCAATGCCAGCCAGTTGTATACTGTGGCTACCCCTTTATTCTGTTGGCAGATAGTTACACAGAAGGCACACAGACATATGCACATATTTAATTCCTAGGGAGGAACATGGCTGCCAACTCCTTTGTAGTCAACTCCCTAGTGAACTCAGCTGGAACGCTCTGAATATTCTTCACTCTACTTTGCTCTTCTCGCTAAAGGCCTAAAACTAAATTTAGTGTTTGAAATCAGTCACCTCTGTGACTTCCCTTGGTATCATCATAGTTTGCATTTGAATTTCCAAATAAAGGGAGTGGAGGAGGTTTGGGGAGAAAGAGGAAGATGAGGGTTTCTTATGTGGATAGAGTATCATGGGTATGTATTATTAGCAGCTATGGAAGAAAATCACTTGAGAAAAAGTTTGAAAGAGGTAATTGTTGGAAAGCATGTAAAATGACAGTGTAAGATGAAGGGAAAGTTATTAGTGGAGGAGGTGTAAGAAAGAGATATTCTATGTAGAATAAACTGATTATTTCCTCTTGGCCAAACTAAGCCTAGACTTATGAGAACTGGGGAAGTATTATTTCCTTGATTTTTTTCCCTGAAATCCTTTTTCTTCAGGATTGAGAGTGGGACTGAGATGAATAGAAGCAGTCCTGGCAAGCTAACCTTGACTCCTTCCTAGAAGTTAGACAATAAAATTAACAGCTAATGTTAATTATTAAGTGTTTTATGTCACTTGTTTTCTAATAAATTAGCCTAATCCAATTGAT
Source organism: Sciurus carolinensis (assembly GCF_902686445.1). Taxonomy (NCBI): domain Eukaryota; kingdom Metazoa; phylum Chordata; class Mammalia; order Rodentia; family Sciuridae; genus Sciurus; species Sciurus carolinensis. Next base: position 56,177,689 of record NC_062217.1, on the reverse strand, counting down.
CTGCCATAACAAAATACCACAAACTGGTATCTTAGAAAATACAGACATTTATATCTCATAATTCTGGAAGTGAGAATATCTAAGATCAAATCACCAGTAGCTTACTTTCTAGTAAAGGCCTACTTCCTGGTTCCTACATGGCACCTTCTAGCTTATATAGTTACAGTGGAATGAGTCATTGAGCTACCTGCCGAAGGCACTTTAGTTTCCTTTTTCCAACCCTGGGGATTAAACCCAGGTCCTCACTCATACTAGGCAAATAGTCTACCACTGAGCTACCTCCCCATCCCTTTTTATTTTTATTTTGAGACAGGGTCTCACTAAATTGCAAAGACTTGCCTACAACTTCTGATCTTCCTGACTCAGACTCTGGAGTATCTAGGAATAGAGATATACATCACCACACCCAGATTTTCTTTTCTTTTCTTTCTTTTTTTTTTTTTTTTTTTTTTGATCTGATGGTGCCTTCTATTCATGAGTCTGATCCTGACATTGGCTTGGAGGCAGAGGCGGCCCTCCCCTGAACTTCCAAAGGAGATAAAGGGACCAGTTGGAGGAAGGGCCTTCAGGCACCCAAGGGTACAAGTGTGTGACGGCCACCCCATGGAACTCAGCAGGGATCACAAAGTTCCAACCTCAGTTTGTTCTCAGAGCAACAAGCATGGCATGGGGTTTGGGGGCTTCAGTGTTGGAGACAAGGGCAGGGTTGCAGTCTGTCTTCTTGGCCTGGGAATATTTGGGATCCCCCAGCTGGGTCATCCAGATCACCCTTCTGGAATCGCCAGCTCTCTCCTCTCTCCTCAGTGGACAGGCGAGTGGGTGGGAGGGCAGCTTCACCCAGCAGAAGACACCATCTCCTCTCCATGGGACACCCAGTCCCTCTCCTGGACAGGACCCCTGGGACCACACAGGTGTATCCATATCTCCGTGTCCACAAGGTAAATGTTGCCCATTTTGTGCTCTCTGACCCACAGCTCTCTGTCTTTGGCCAGGTCCACTTTTCGAAGCAGTTGGTCCACGGCTCAACTGTGCTTTGGTTGAACATGTCCGTCTCGTGCCGCAGCTGTGTGTACTGGCACAAATGTTGCCGGATCATCTACGCCCTCTCCACTTCCAGCCACTCCAGCTCCAAAGTGGTGGTCACCATGTCTTCAAACCACTTGGACTGGGCCTGGTTGTAGAGGTCCACACCAGCCTGTGTGGACTTCCTCCGTGCCTTCTTGATGTCCTCCTCCGTCTTGTTGCTCAGCTTGATCTCCAGCTGCTGGGTCTTCATCTCCAGGTTTCTCTGCCGCTCTGTGAGGGCTTTCCAGGCCTTCTCCACTGATGCATAGCAGTTGGCGAGTTGCTTGCGGAGGTCAGCGATATGGTGGTCACACTTTTTTATGTCTTTCTTGAAGTTCTCACGAAAGTTCATTAGGGGCTTCTCTACCTCACTGTCAAGTTTGGCGGAGAACTTGAGATGAACTTCTTGCTTCATCTGCCAGGTTCTTCTTCACCTGAGCCCACGCTTCTCCCAGGGAGCCTTCCTCCTGTGCAGCCAACGAGTTCTGGGAGAGCTTTGCCAAGTTCTTTGCATATTCTTCTTCAATCTTTATCCTCTCTCAGATGAATTCAGACATTTCTTTCTGCATTTGTTTGCCCTTCAGTTGCTTTTGGAGTAGCAGTTCGAACCCCGCCATGGTGCCATTGCCTTGGGGGTCTTTCTTATCAGCTCAGAAGTAGTCACAGTAGCTCCACTCCATTGGCTTCAGCAGCTGCTATTCAGGCATTGTGTCTGGGTGAGGGAACGTCACGCAATTTATCATCTTCTCTGTGTGGTCACCTTTATTTTCAAAATTATATATTTTGTCTTCATTGCCTGAAGTTCTGTCCAAGTGGTCTCCTCTGTTGGTGCTACTTTCCATTGATTTTTTATCTTGGTTTATTGATTTCTTCATTTCAAAGATTTCTTCTAGATTTCTTCTCAGGATCTTCATCTCTTTCTTTAAGATATCTTCCCTCTCCTGAAACATAGCTCTGATTTCATTCTTTATATCCTCCTTAAAGTTGTGAAGCAGTTTTACTAAGTATATTCTGAACTCCTCTGACATTTCTTCTACTGGTTTGTCAATGAAGTCTATAATTGGAGCATCCTGATTTGTTTGGAGTGCTTTATTCCCTTTTTTTTTTTTTTTTTCATTTTGTTTGTGTGTCTTTCATTTAGCTGTAGGGATCTGAGGTAGTACAGTTTCTACCCTGTAGATTTATAGTGTCCCTGTAGGTTTCCAGTACCTCACAAATCTGGGTTTCAGTTTCCATAGGCTCCGCCATGCCGCAGTCCCAAGATGATTCCTGGATCGCAGATGATTGATCCAGATTTTCTTTATTTATTTTCTTTCTTAATTTTTTGTTGGGGGCTGTGCCAGCCAGAATGGCGCCTGATCACATCAGAGGTGGGGAGGTTAATTAACATAAGCCACTCAGGTGATTTATCACTGGCCATATTCAGTTAAGTCCACGCGCAGAAGGCATGCACAGGTGTTCCTGAGCGCGCCTGCTCGGGCCTGCTCCTTTTAACCCTTGCCTGTGATGGGGCAGTTGGCTCCTCGCCTGATCGCAACTGGCGTGGCCCCGCCCTCCGCCTCCTGGAGGGAATATAAGTGGGCAGTGGGTGGGGGAAGCAAGAGTAAGGAGCAGCAGCAGGCAGAGAAAAGTGACAAGAAGAAAAGAAGCAGTGAGTAGGGGCAGCGGCTCGCAGAGAGAAGCAGTGCACCTTTAGCACATACTCCTAGCATGCACCTTTAGTTCACAGGATGCAGGACGCACCTTTAAGAAGAAGAAGCAGAACTAAGAAGAAATAGATCTCTGATAAGCGTAGAAGCCTCTCTTTCTCTAAAACTTTCTCTCTAAGCAAAGTCTCTCTTCCTCTAAGCAAAGTCTCTCTTCCTGATAAGCAAAGTTTCTCTTCCTCTAAGCAAAGCCTATCTTTCTCTCAAAACCTCTCTTCCTCTATAGTGAATATAGGAAAAATAGTTTATTTCCAGGCCCCTCCAATAAATACCTGCACAATTGTTGCCGCTGGCGGCGACAATTTTTGCTCTGCTGTGGATTGAACCAGGTTCTGATATATGCTAAGCAGTGCTCTATCACTGAGCTACCGGCCCAGCTCTAGAGCCTCTTAAAGGAATACTAATCTGATTTCTGTGAACTCTGACCCCATGATTTTATCACCTCCCAAAGAGCCTGCTTTATAATGTTATCACTTTGGGGCTTAGGCTTTTTATACATGAATTTTCAGGGTATACAAGCAGAAAGTCATGACCACCTGAAATTGTGGCCAATTTATGCATTTAATTATGGAAAGATTTCTTTATGACTATCTATATAAAAACTCAGGTATCCTATTCCATATGGGGCTGATGTTTCAAATTATAATATCTCAGGGGGAAAATAACTTTGTAAATATAACTCAGAGAAGTAATTATAAATGCAACTTACCAAAAAATATTTTTAATATTAACTATTCAGTCTAATAAAAGTGCAAATTTATTTTTCTTTAATTACTTTTTTATATAAAGTCCTTCAATGAGAACTTTGACGATTAATTATACTGCAGGTTTATTCTTTTCTAAGAATTTAATATGGGAAAAAATGGTAGAAACCGTGAGTGGCTTTTGTATGTGTTTCTCAATGTAGCAATTTCAGACATTTTAATTTGTACTGTTGCCTCCTAAAGAACCCATTAAAACGACTTTTTCCTTATGTTCGTCCATGAAATTTTGAGTGTACTGAATAATTATGTACTGCATGCATATCTACATACACAAAAAGAATAGTATAAATGTCACATGTTTAATTCAATGTCTGGTTAAGAGAGACTAGACAATACTAAGCAAGAAAAGAGAAGCCAGAGGCATCTCAATACCTAATCTGAAATTATACTACAGAACTGTAGTAACAAAAACAGTAGGGAATCTCCACACTGCTTTCCAGAGGGGCTGCACTAATTTGCAACCCCACCAGCAATGTATGAGTGTTCCTTTTTCACCACATCTTCGCCAACACCTATTATTGCTTGTATTCTTGATAATCGCCATTCTAATTGGGGTGAGATAAAATCTTAGGGTAGTTTTGATTTGCATTTCCCTTATTACTAGGGATGTTGAACATTTTTTCATATATCTGTTGATTACTTGTACATCTTCTTCTGTGAAGTGTCTGTTCATTTCCTTAGCCCATTTGTTGATTGGATTATTTGTATTCTTCGTGTAGAGTTTTTTGAGTTCTTTATAGATTCTGGAGATTAGCGCTCTATCTGAAGTATGGTTGGCAAAGATATTCTCCCACTCTGTAGGCTCTCTCTTTACATTTCTGATAGTTTCCTTTGCTGAGAGAAAGCTTTTTAGTTTGAATCTATCCCAGTTGTTGATTCTTGCTTTTATTTCTTGTGCTATGGGAGTCCTGTTAAGGAAGTCTGATCCTAAGTCAACAAGTTGAAGATTTGGACCTACTTTTTCTTCTATAAGATGCAGGGTCTCTGGTCTGATTCCGAGGTCCTTGATCCATTTTGAGTTGAGTTTTGTGTAGGGTGAGAGATAGGGGTTTAATTTCATTCTATTGCATATGGTTTTCCAGTTTTCCCAGCACCATGTGTTGAAGAGGCTATCTTTTCTCCATTGCATATTTTTGGAACCTTTGTCTAGTATGAGAAAATTGTATTTATTTGGGTTTGTGTCCGTGTCCTCTATTCTGTACCATTGATCTACCTGTCTATTTTGGTACTAATACCATGCCGTTTTTGTTACTATTGCTTTGTAGTAGAGTTGAAGATCTAGTATTGCAATACCCCCTGCTTCGCTCTTGCTAGTGAGGATTGCTTTAGCTATTCTAGGTTTTTTATTCTTCCAGATGAATTTCATAATTGCTTGCTCTATTTCTGCAAGGTACATCATTGGGATTTTAATTGGAATTGCATTGAATCTGTATAGCACTTTAGGTAGTATAGCCATTTTGACAATATTAATTCTGCCTATCCAGGAACATGGGAGATCTTTCCATCTTCTAAGGTTTTCTTTAATTTCTTTCTTTAGTGTTCTGTAGTTCTCATTGTAGAGGTCTTTCACCTCTTTTGTGAGATTGATTCCCAAGTATTTTATTTTTTTCGATGCTATTGTGAATGGGGTAGTTTTCCTAATTTCTCTTTCTGAAGATTCATCACTTATGTATAAAAATGCATTGGATTTATGAGCATTGATCTTGTAACCTGCTACTTTACTGAATTCACTTATGAATTCTAAAAGTTTTCTGGTGGAATTTCTAGGTTCCTCTAAATATATAATCATGTCATCAGCGAACAGGGATAGTTTGAGTTCTTCTTTTCCTATTCGTATCCCTTTAATTTCTTTAATTTAGCAGTGTGGAGATTCCTCAGAAAGCTTGGAATGGAAACACCATTTGACCCAGCTATCCCACTCCTTGGCCTATACCCAAAGGACTTACAATCACCATACTACAGAGATACAGCCACATCAATGTTCATTGCTGCTCAATTCACTATAGCTAGATTGTGGAACCAACCTAGATGCCCTTCAGTTGATGAATGGATAAAGAAACTGTGGCATATATATACAATGGAATATTACTCCACAATGAAGAATGATAAAATTATGGCATTTGCAGGCAAATGGATGAAATTGGAGAATATCATGCTAAGTGAGATAAGCCAATCTCAAAAAACCAAAGGACGAATGATCTCGCTGATAAGCGGATGAGGACATATAATGGGGGGTGGGAGGGGTTAGCATTAGGTTTAGGGTTAGGTTTAGGGTTAGGGATAAGTAGAGCGGTAAGAATGAAGGAAAGAAGGACTGTATAGAGGGAAAAGAGGGGTGGGAGGGGTGGGGGGGAAGGAAAAAAAAATAATCAAACATCATTGCCCTATGTAAACGTATGATTACACAAATGGTATGCCTTGACTCTATGTACAAATAGAGAAACAACATGTATCCCATTTGTATACAATAATAAAAAAAAAACTTAAAAAAAATGCAGTTGTCATTAAATAAACTAGTAGAAAATGCAAAAAAAAAAAAATAAAAACTAATAAACTTTTGGCTAGATTAACAAAGAAAAAAGAGAGAGAAATCACAAATTACTAATACCAATTAGGGACAGACATCATTATATATTCTATGTATGTTGAAATTAATATTAATTAATATAAATAAATTAATAAATATTAATTAATATTTCTTACAAATAAATTTATTACAATAAATTTGATAATTTATGTTAAATGAACAAGTTCATTAAAAAACAAAATCCATACTCAAAAAGAAACAATCTGACTACCTATATAAGTTTAGAGCATGAATTTGTAGTTAAATAATTTCTCACAAAGATAAAATTCAGTTTCCAAGGGCCTCACTACTGAATTCTACCCAATGTTTAAAAAAATAATAATGCCAATTCTACACAAACTCTTCAAGAAAATTCAAGAGGAGAAACTGCTGCCTACTTTATCCTGTAAGGTCAACATTTCCCTAATATTAAGCCCAAAAAGAAGTTCCAAAAAAATAAAACTACAGGCTAATAACCCTTATTAACATAGATGTCAATAATTCTTAAGAGAATATTAGCAAAACAATCTAGCAATATATTAAAAGATTATATTGTCATAACTGTATCAGCCAGGGTCCAATCAGGACTCGGAAACCACACATTAATTTGAATAAGTAAAGATTAGTATAAAAATTAAAAAAAAAAAAAAAAAAGCACGGTATTAGCATCAAAATAGATATGAGGACTAATGGAACAGAATAGAAGACACAAAGACAAATCCACATACCTACAGCCATCTGTTCTGTTATTTGACAAAGTGCCCAAAATATATTTTGGACACAAGACAGCATTTTTAGCAAGTGGTGCTGGGAAAACTAGATAACTGTATGTAGAAAAATGATACTAGACACCCCCCTCTCACCATGCACAAAACTCAAATCAAAGTGATCAAAAACTTAGGAATCAGACCAGAAACTTTATAACTACTGGGAAAAAAAGGAGGGTCAACACTCCATCACAGAGGTGCTAAAACTGATGTCCTTAACAAGACCCCCAGAGCACAAGAAATTAAACTAAGAATCAATAAGTGTAATGCCACCAAACTAAAAAGTTTCTGCCCAGCAAAGGAAATGAATATACAACAAAAAAAAAGAGTCTACAGTCCTGGAGAAAATCTAAGATTTTATTTCACTCCAGTTAGAAAGGCAAAAGTCAAGAATATGAACAATAATAAATGTTGACAAGATTGTGGGGAAAAGGTACACTTGTGCATTGTTGGTTGAGCTGCAGACTAGTACAATCACTCTGGAAAGTAGTACAGAGATTCCTCAGAAAACTAGGGATAGAACCACTATATGACCCAGCTCTGCCTCTTCTTAGTATTTTCCCTAAAGATCTAAAATTGGCATACTACAGTGATATAGCCACCTAATGTTTATAGCAGCACAATGTACCATAACTCATTTATGGAATCAACCCAGATGCTGGTCAATAGATGAATAGACTAAGAAATTGTGGTGTACACATACAATTAAATTCTAGTCAGACATAAAACAGAATGAAATTAGGGCATTAAATGAATAGGAATAGAGAATATCTATGCTAAATGAAATAAGCCAGACTCAGAAACCAAAAGATCAAATGTTTTCTCTTATATATGAAAGCTAAAGTAAAATAAAGTGCAAGAGAAGGATAGAATAACATAAAGAACCAATCAAGTATAAATTACTAGATGAGTAAAGGAAGTCTAGCACAGTAAGGAGAATGGGAGAGGGGAGGGGAGGGAGGAAAACAGGAGGGAAAAATGGGAGTAAAAAGAAAGATATCATGAACTGAAATCGATTTCCATGCTTGTATGAGTTTTTCAGAATGAATCTAACTACCATGTATAACTATAAAGATCTTATAGAAAAAGTGACAAAGTCAGATTTTCAGAGTAAAAATAAATATTTAAAAGATAGTAACATTAACTTTATAACTATATTTGGTGTCATAATTTTAATGTAACATGTACATATATAAATTATAATGTATGAAATTTGATGCAAAATAGCAATTTATATATACATCATAATGCTGATTTAATCAATAATCAGAATTTATTCAGAATAATTTTGTCAAGAAAAATTAAAACAATCAAATAAAATTATTCCTTAAAAATTATCCTTAATAAATTTAACTTTCAACTTTTGCCTGCAAGAAAAAGTAACATATAATGTGTACTTAAGTGCAACATATATTCATATATTGTCAACATTTTTTCTTTTAGCACTTGACAAAATTAATAATGTGTCATATTAATGGCATAGAATGAAACAATAAAATATGAACTGAAGATCAAATAGAATCAATATCCCAAACACAGAAACCAGAAGCCAATACATATGTGCAAGCTACCTCTCACAACCCTCTCCTCACCGTCATACATTTAAAATACCATATCTTACATAAAATCATTGTTAATGCTGCTTATGTGATGCCAAAAATCATTGCAAGGGAAACTTTTGCCCTCCCTTACCAAAAAAAGTATTCAATTTTATTCCCTTTAAGAGTTACACGGTTCCCATTAAGATTTAATATACTAGAGTCATATATATTTTACTCTGTAAAAATCATCTAGTTCAGTGATTTCTTCACATGGCAGGTAATGAGAATTATGTCATGAAATATGTCTCTTGTTTATAAAAATATAAATTAAAACTTATGATTCCAAGATATTGCCTGAGAAAGATGACTCTTATTCCTCTACATTGTTCTATCATGTATTTCATTATTTTTCCAGTAAAATCCGATAATTTAGGAAAACTAGAGTAACATTAATATTTTGTTAATAATTTATTTGTTAAGAATTAACTTTTGTTAATAAGGTAATTTCTCAACTTGTCTGAAACAGCTCAATATTAAATAATTGCACCTTTTTTCAATTAAAGAACTGCTTCAAATTATATTTTTGTCCTGGAAAAGAAGGTACAATTCAAAATGAGAACAAGTATGCTCCTGAATGACAGAAGGACAGAAGTACTCCATTTATAAATGGCTAAACAGAAAAATGTTGCTGTTTTCTTCCCAAGCCTGAATTGACATAATGTGCTCATTAATTTTATCTTCATGCACCATCACACCCACAAGAAAAAGAGGGTACTCTCCTGTGTACAACAATAAGGAAGATGTCTGCTGTGTGTGTGTGTGTGTGTGTGTGTGTGTGTGTGTGATGGTGTACAATTGTGGTGGCATAAAAAAGAATTGTTCAGAATGCAATGCAGGTATTGTGCTTGGGGTGAAAGGACAGAATGGAACAAAGGTTGTGCCATGAGTGTTTTCACTTCACTGTCGACTATAATAAATGAAAAAGAGTTTCCTTGGACTAATAAGTTATTTGATAAAGTGTTTTAGAGGCAAATTTAAAATTCAAGTAATATAAATGAATGTCAGACAATATAAGAAAGATATTTCTCTATATTATCCCATTTGTTTATTTTTCATCAATGATTTATCGCACACCATTGACGATGAGCTAAGAAAGCTTTAATATGAAATGTCACAATCTAATCTTAACTTTCCTATGTTCATATATGAATACAGGATTAGTGAAATGCCATATCATGTACAACCACAAGAATGGGATCCTAATTAGAATAAGTTATACTCTGTGTATGTATAATATGTCAAAATATACTCCACTGTCATGCATATCTAAAAATAACAAATAAAAATGTGCTGACAAGTACTATGATTTAGATTATGAAAAAAGGTATTAAAGAGATGACCTGGGAAAGTTCCCAAAAGGAGGCGACCTCTAAGTTCAATTCCTAAAGACATGTAAAAATAATGTGGTTGGATATTAGTAAAGGACTCTTTAAACAAGACAAAGCACTTGCTGGGGTGTGAAGACTTGTAGCTTCATTGCCTAGATAATAAGTTTAGGTATTTCTGTCTGACCAGAGTGCAAGTAGGATAAACAGTACAACATGAGAGAATAGAATCATCAGCAGCCATTTGTATTCTTGGGATAATACTAGAGTATATGATGATTCATAAAAAAGAAATTATAGGATATGATCAAATATTATAAAAAGTGAAGTGATAATTTTCGTTTTAGCAATTTGAGGATATGCATGAGGTAGTGAGGTTTACTTCAATTTGGGGTGGGTTCTGACTCTATTACAGGCACAATAATGTGGTTGAAATAACATACAAATAATAATTACAGAAGCTCAGAGGATATTTAGCAAGATCATAGATTGCAAACAGGAAGATGACAGATAATAGACCACCAATAGGTAGGTAGGTAGGTAGCTAGGTAGGTAGGTAGATGATAGGTAGATAAAACAAAATTTTAAAAACAATAAAGAATGAAAAAATAAAGTAGGAACTGAAGAAAGAAATATTCTTGAAAGGCCAGCCCTGAAGGACAAACCAAAAGTAATATTTGCTAGTTTGTATGTTTTTACTTAAATTATTTTCAATTCAAAAGTCTTGCTATTAACAGTGTCAAGCTGCACCTTACTGACTTGGCATGTTAAAGGACACTTGTCAGACCAAGCAGAGCAAGTTGAAAATTATAGAAGTAATTGAAGGGAGCACAGCTGGAGATATGCAAATAAGCTCCACCAAACATTTGGCTGATTGCTGAAGTATGTATGTTCTGGGGAGACTCAGTAAGGTGTGGAATAAAAGAACAAACAACAAGCAAGTGTCACTGAGTGGATATTCTAGATACTAAACACCTGAAAGAGAGGCCCCGATTGAAGTTTGATCTCAGATCAGTTAACTGCCTGCTTGAAGAAAAGTACTCCCAGAACATAATGAAATGCAGATCTTCTAATATGAACTATTTATAACTTTAAGTATATATATATTCAAATTTACTAAGTCTATAAAGAAACAAAACATTCTGACTATAGATGAGATAAAAATCAGTCAACAGAAAATGAATCCAAGATATTCAAAATATTACAACTAGGAAAGAACTATAAAGCTCGGGGAGGGTGTCTGTGTGTTAAGTACTTAAAGGAAAATATGAGTAAGAATAAATGTATTGGAAAAAAAACAGATGGGATATGAAAACTGTGGAAATAACCAAATGAAAAGTTTTGAAAGTAAAAATATTGAAATTAAAAATTCACATATACTTAATACCGGAATGAAGTTGACAGATAATGGAGTCATTGAACTTGAAAATAAATCCTTACAAATAATTCAATTTAAAACTAGGGAGGAAAAGAGATTTGAGAAAAAGAAAGACTCTCGGTATTATGTGGGAAGATATGAAGCCACCACACATTATACTTATAATTGGAGTTCCAGGAAGAGAAAAAACAATAAATGGGTAGTATAAAATAGTTCACAAGAAATAATAGAAAACATTTCCATACTGGCAAAACCTTCAACCTCAATATTCAGTAAATTCTCTGATCTCAAACAGAGATACAAATAAACATATATAAAATTCACCTGGGCAAATTACGATCATGGGAACAAAATCTAAAGATGGAGACAAAATCTTCAAAATATCCAAAGTAAAATGGCACATGTCATTCAGGGACAATGCACTTGACATCTGACTACTCATCAGAAAGAATGATGGTAAGAAGACCTCGAATTTGCATTTTTACGTGCAGAGAAAACTATACAACATAACAAGGCGTAAGTCTATAAGCAGCCAAACAATCCTTTAAAGAGGAAAAGAGTTTTAGAAGGTATGGTTCTAAGAGGTTTCCCCTTCTGCTGTAGACAATGAAAGCAACTAAAAACCAAACAAAACATATGGAACAACAACAACAACAACAAAAAAATAAAATAAAATGGTTTTAGACATTAGGAAACAAAAAGACAGTATGCCCTGAGGAAGGGGAACAAATGAGGTTAACCTTACCATTGCTCTGTCTCACTGCTTGGGGAAATATTTCAGGTTGAGGTTGACTCACGGGGGGTGGGGGTGTCAAAATAAATCCTAAAATTCTCTGAGTTGAAACATAAAGTTTTAATTCATAGATAGAAAATCAGAAGAAAAAAAAAAAAAAAAACACAGAAAACTTGAAACATTAACCAAGTAGAACAAATTGGCTCCCATCTGTAGAACATAAAATTCAACAACAGAATAGACACTCTTTATGTGAAATGCACCAACTTGCCATATTATGGTCCTAATATCTTAGTAGATTTTAAATATTCAAATCACACAAGTTATGCACCTGAACACATTGGTATTATCAGAAGTCAAAAAGAAATTTCTATAAAACTCTAAATATTTGGAAAATAATGTATGTAAATTTTTGGAAAACAATTTTCTCATTAACATTTTTAAATAACTCGTATTAACTAAAAATTGAAAGGGAAATCAAAAAGTATTTTAGTATAAATTATAAAGAAAATAAAATAATAAAGTCTGTGAGATGAAACTGAAGCAGTACTTTGAAAAGAATTTGTATCCTTAAAGATGTTTTATCTGTCTCTATCTTAAAAACCTAGAAAAAGAAAATAAAATCCAAATTTCATTTAGAAAACAAACATAATTTTATAGAAAATACAAATAATAGAATTCATTTCTTTGAAAACATTAAATTCTGTCATTCCTTTTGAAAACTAGGAGGGAGAGATTAAAAATTTGTGCTTGACAAATCACACTTAACACACTGAGGTATGCCAAAGAAGAAATAACATATTTGGAAATTTCATATTCGACCACCATCTAATAGAAGAATATGTAATGATCTCTTCTGAGTCCATAACTGAAGGACAAAATACATGTACATATATGAGTTCATACATGTGTACATTAAAAAATGGTTCAATAACTTGTATCATTGATCATTAGGAAGTGAATTCAAATCATAATGTATTCTTCATAATTATAAAAATCAAAAATACTTTAAATTTAAAATATTAAGAAATATTTAGAACAACCACAGTTCTAAATTTAAAATTATACACTTTGGAAAATTTTGTTTTTTAAATTTTTTTATATCTTTATTTATGGTACTGGGGATTGAACCCAAGGCCTCACACATGCTAAGCAAATGCTCTACCACTGATCTATATTCTGTACCCAGTTTCATTTTATCTGTTCTTTATAAACTAAAATACACTCCTGTTCTTTGTCCTGTTGATGCCATGTGTATTTATTTACCCCCCAAAACTAAAATAATTATTTTATTCATAACATCTAACCATGGAAACAATAAAAATTTCCTTCTCTAGGAGCATGAAAGGGTAAACTCTGGTATATTCACAAAATGGTGCACAACTCAGTCATAATAACAGTTTATATATGACACAATATGATCAAAATTTTTAAAGAAGCTCTTCAATAAAGAGTATATTGTAATGTTTTTATAAAGGTTTTCAGAGTGTTCAAAATAAAGATGATTGATGATTAGATAGATAGATGAATACATGTAGAAATAGCCTCCAAAGAGGATGCTACTTGAAGATATTTTCAGACTTGATAACTTCATAAGATATGTAACAAACAAGTGTATTGGTAAATCAAAAGTATATTATGAAGATGTGTGTATTTCAGGTTTTATAATTTTGATTTTAATGAAGCAAGGTGATAAATAATGGTGACTTGAATGCATAAAGGGAAGTGGTTAAAAAGTAAAGATGAATAGTAAGGAGTTGCCCTGAATAGTTACAATAATTGTGCTTAGATAAATGAATGGATATTTATATCTTTCTCGAAGAATAAAATTAGAATTGTTTGGGTCTTACCAATGTGTAAGAAGAGCTGTTTTGCTCATAATTAATTTAAATTCTTTATTGAATATCTGTGTAGACATGTTCAGTAAATTTTGATTATACAATTTATCTGAGATCTAAGCTTTCTAAATTCAAACGTGTAGTTTTTAGACCAATACACGTACACATTTACACCCATATGTGTGCACTCACGCATACCCACAAAGGCTTAATTCTCTGAAAGATCAACGTGAAAATGAATATTTTTTGTTAAAACTCTTGATCTAGTTGTAAAACTATTTGACATTTCTCAACCAGCATAATATTAATCTACCCATATCTGCAAAATTTCTAATGTTACTGGGGAGCTGTAAGAAGCTCAAACAATATCACCATATACTATATACAATGAGAAGAAAAGTTAAGTTCAATTGAAGTCTTACTCCTTTAAATTATGGGATTGTTTAAGCTGTAAACCATTGAATTTTTTTTATTTATCTTTTAATTTTTTTACAGACTGCATTTTGATTCATTGTACACAAATGGGGTACATCATTTGATTTCTATGATTGTACACGATGTAGATTCATACCATTCATGTAATCATATGTGTACATAGATAATGATGTCTGTCTCATTCCACCATTTTTATACCTCCTTCCCTCTCATTTCCTTCTACATAATCTAAAGTTCCCCCATTCTTCTTTCTCTCCCCACCTCCCTGCCCCATTATATATCATTCTCCACTTAATAATATTAAAGTTGCCTGAAGAATAACTTAGATAAATGTTACATATTTATAAATTCAAATTTGTGTCACTTTTATACAAGAAATCTGATTCCAGTTATTTTAAAACCCACCATTAACATCACAATGCTTAGATCTATTTTTGTACTTATAACACAAACGCTGAATTTTCAAAAAAAATCTTTAAACTATATATTCTCACTCACAGAAATGTCTAGTTCCCTTTATTTTATATACCCTGTTGTATTATGAACACATTGGAAATGCAAGTCTATTTTGCCTGATGCTTTCCAATGAATTCACATTTTACTTAAAATCCCCATAGACCCAAAATAAATATTCAATAAATCCATTTTCTTTATCTCTGGACAAAAGTGCTTTGCAAAACAAGGGATTCCTTGTCAAACATTGATGTAAACCAAGAGCCTCTGTTGCTTTACATGCCTCCAAGGAGTACTACCTATAGACTAACAAAAGGGATGAAAAATGCTGACTAGCACCCAACAGAAGTGACCCAACATTTAAGAATAGCACTTAAAATTGAAAAACAAAATAATAACTATGTGTATAAATACAGGGTAAAAAACTTTTACAAGACACTATGAAGTGAATGTTTATGCCCAACCTCAAACTCACATACTAAACAGTATTCCCTTCACAAAACTGAACATAAATTTTTCTAGCAATCAAGTTTCTATTATAACTGTACAAACTTGGAAGTACATGATGTCTTTAGCAGGTTAATTGATTAATAAAATATGGCAAAGGGAATATTTAGCATTAAAAATGAGCTATCAAGTAATCCAAAGGCAAGAAAAAAATCTAAATGCATATTACTAGGTGAAAGAAGCTAGTTTTTAAAAACTAAATACTAAATGAGTCTATTTATATGACATTCTGGAAAAGCTTTCTGAAAATTGGAGGGAAGGGAGAGATATATAGGTAAAACACAGAGGATATTGAAAGCTGTGAAAATGCTTTATATGATGCTATAATGACTGATACATGTCATTATACATATGTCCAGAGTCACAGAATGTGCAAAACCAGTAGTTTCCAGGTGATAATTACATATAAATGCAGGATCATCCATAGCAAAATCTGTACCTCTCTGGTGGAGAAAGTGCAAAGGAGACTTCATGTGTGAGGGCAAAGGACATGTGGGGAAATCTCTGTAACTTTATGCTCAATTTTGCTATAAATCTAAGACTGTTCCAAAAATAGTCTATTTAGACAAAACACAAACAAACAAACAAATGAAAATCCCATAATCCCCAATGCAATGTAGTTGGAGATGTGGCTTTGGTAAGTAATTATATTATGACAGTGGAACACTCATAATGGTTATTAGTGCCTTCATGAGAAGGGACACAAGTCTCCATGTGAGGACACAAGGAAAAGGGGACTGTCAGCAAGTTAGGTATCAGGCTTTCCCTATACATCAGATCTGCCAGCACCTTCATCTGTGATGTTTCCCTTTCCAGTACTGTGAAAAATACATATCAGTTGTTTAAGCCACCCAGAATGTAGTAATTTGTCATAGCAGCCCGAACTGATTAAGACACCAGTGAAAAAAATATTTTAAAATTTCATAGTTCTATGAAGAACTGGATTGACAAGAAATGGGAATATATCCAAAAACGAGTAATGAGAGTTTCTCTAAGGCTTTCTAGGTGATATTTTTAGAAAAAGAACCACATAATCAACATAATGCTTGAATGTGCAACCCCTTTAAGAGTATCTATATGAAAGAAACGATTAAGAATTTTAACCTTCTATGGAAAGACTCAGGATTTAACATCTGAAGTCTTTATAGTATGCACAAATGAAAAACTAACTAAAATAATTAGAGAGTAGCAAAATCAAATTTTTTAAAAGGTGGAAACATTGTTCTTCCAGAAGAATTTGTGTGAACAACCTATAAAATAAGATTGCTGAGTCAAAAGTAAAGGTGGATATTAAAAAAGCCATATTGCTGATAGCCCAGAAAGAACAAATTATCTTTGAAATGGGAAATCCTTGACCAGCCAAATGGGATTTTTTTCCTTTTTTTCCTTTTTATTTATAAGAAGAAAAAGAAAGAATCCTTCAACAATCAACCATTTATTGATGCTGAGTACTGGTTTTGTGGACTCTAAGTCATTTCTCAAATTGAAGCTGAATCAATCTGTTCTTTATTATGGATAGAGATTTAAAGACTCTTGATGAACCTGAAAAACAGTTAAATCTGATAGGTTCAGAAGGTCTTTGGTTTGTTGGATGTTGGGATTCTAATGGGATATACTATTGCATTTCTTGTTGATATCAAAAGACTAACAGTTATCTACAAGTCTATTATCTGTCAAGCAATACTTGTGAAAATGGCATAATTTTATGAATAAGAACATGTAGTACATTTTTACTAAGAATCATATTCCCTGTCATGTTGGACATAATTGGCTTGCTTTTTTCATAAAGACATGCATGTGGGAAAAATATATCCAAGAATTGTCTAAGTGTATATTTGCCTTGGAATACAAAACATTGGGTAAGGTCATGAAAGCAAATGTACAAAAAGTTTTTTCTTAAATAGATTAAAACAATGACCTCAAAAAACCACTGGTTATTTTTTCCATTTTATCATTGTCTATTCATTATTTCTTGTTCTTCATAAAGTCTCAAGTAATAAATAGCAAAGGACAGGATCCTTGTGTAATTTGAAATCTTTATCAGTATCTTATATGGCTGACCATGTATTTAGTCTATGGAGCATTTTGTTGGGCCAGAATGACTTTGCCAAACAATCATACAGATGTATAAAGGGCTAAGCCATCACTTTATGTAATAATCTAGATTCCTTGATTCATCTTCTTCCCCAGTTCATCTCTGTAGTTCCAGAATGAATGTAAGGTTGTGTATTTTCATTATTCTTCATCTCATCTGTCTCTATAGACATTGAAGCTTTTTAACTCCTATGATCCTTGATATAAATCATAAAATTCTGAACTAGAGTGCTAGGAAAATATTAACAATTCGATTAAGCACTGTATTCCTTACTTCTTCATGTCTTACAAGAAATTGAGCTAATTATTATCATAAATCTCTTCCTAATACTCGTTATATCTTATGTGAAGCATTCCCTTTGCATCCAAGCAGAAAATCACCTTCTTCTCTGATCCTCTCAAACAATACAAGGGACCATGTGTGCATATTGTGCCATTGTTGATTTCCTATTTCCCAAGTAAATTATAAAGAGGGTAAACAGAGATATCTTTTCTTGACACAGTTCTTAGAACAGTATCTGATAAACTATTGGTACCCTGATACATTTTTTAATAAATAATAGCTGTATTAATCACTCTCAACCCCAGAATATGCACATTTCCTATTCTACAAACTGCATTGAATAAAATATTTCAGAATTTGTATATATGTTTGTATATATATTTATTATTAGAGACTAGTTTTTATATTTAAATTATATTATAATATAAACCAGAAGCCAGAAATATACATAACAATGGAAAACCCCAAATCTTTTATTGTAGCAAAGTGACCTGAAATGGAAAAAAAACTTTGTGACAATGTGTTACTAGAAAAGACCGCAGACTGTACATGTTTAAAAGAAGAAACTCAATTTACAAAACTAGAGAAAGAAATCTCCTGAATAAGGAAAGGCATAGAGCATAGAGTATAGAGTAGATGAACTGTGAAGCAGTTTGGAAAATATACCAGATGATTTTAAATAATTATGGCAATTCCAAATTAGAATGAATGAGGATCTAAGCCACTAGTGAGTTTGAGGATAGGGTAGTAACATTTTTCTTTTTGTCCAGGAATAGAGGTCAGAACATTGTTTGTTTCAACAGGCAAAGAGTAAAGTAAATAACAGAAAAGAAAATTAAAATAGCCTATCTCTAGGAGCCAATGTCTTGAATATCCCTATGGGTATTTTATTTCATGTTTAATGATACAATAGATATTTGCATTTCTATATCCCCTAACATTGTATAGACTTTTAATGATCATAGAAATGTTGGCCATGTCTAAAATACTTTCCCTGATATGAAGAATAATAGAATAATTCCCCACCAAATGAGAATTTATGAAAGGAGCAGGAGAAGGACAAGGAGAAGAAGGAGAGAAGGAGAAGGAAAAACATCACATTCTGAATCTAAATTATTTCTATGCATTATTTCAACTTGAAGAATAAGAACTTAAAACTATCATTATAGATTTTATTTATTATAGTTTGATTTTGAATTAAATATTTGAGCAGTTTTCTTTGAAAATCTTATATGAGCAACATCAATTTACTATAGTTGTGTAATTCTTCTAAAAGAGCATGAAATGTTTATTTTAAAATTTGAATTAGTAAGTGTATGAAGAATTAGTTTGATGTTCATATTCTGTGGAACAAGTTAAAGATGAGAAGGTTATGTATTAGAGAGTTTTAGTATTCTATGAGAATTATGACCAAGAGTTAAAATTGTTTCCCTACCCAGTTCTCCATGGGTATGTTCCTAAAGTGAATAACTTTGAAGGGGTCACACACAATGCTACTCCTTTCCTTTCACTGCCAGATAATTACAGTACAATTCTGCCGTGATTTCTACATTCCTTTGATAAGAAGTTATTTCACTGATGTGAAAAATATAATTAGTTTGTGCATTTACTTAAGAATTATTAATTATTAAATGAGTCAAAATCTGGGCAAGATACAATATGAAAGCATTTTAAGAAAATGTGAGGGGTAAAATAGGAGCAATAAGGGAAAACTAACGAATAGTGAAATTTAAAATGTTATTTTATTTATTCAATGCTTGATATTTTTTGATCCTAAAAGTCATGTCATCACTCACCTTTTCTAAGAGTCTGCTAGACAAATGATTGTTGTGTTCTGTTAAATTACAACAGGACTCTGAGACCCCATTTATCAAGGTAATGGCTCCTGAAATTGAGACTAAGTATATAAAATGGTAGCTAGAGAACGTTGTTATTTGAACTTCTAACTTTTCTGCACAATGTGTTATGTATTAAAAAATCTTCAACATTATAAAATGTTATATACCTTTTATCATACCATAATATCTAATAAATTCAAAGAAACTCTAACCTCTAATCAATTACTTAAATGTAGCCTTTGCAAAGTGTAACATGACATCTACATATTTTGGCAAAGGCAGAATTAATCTGTTGTTCTTCTATATCCATTAAAATGACATTTTTTAAGCCTCTAATCAGTTTTGTCAGAATTATTTGCTTAGATATCAAACAAGTCTGCAGTGATATCAAAGACTCTGCAGTGTTCTGAGTCATTGGAATTACCTCAACTTGCAACAATATCATCATTTAAAGTACAAATTAACATAGCTGATTTGATAGAAATTATTTATTTTACAATAATTGAAAACATCTTATTTTTTAAGCCTCTTTTTAAGCTTTAGTATTCTCTATGTGCATGTAATATAAGTATATGCATATACATTCACATATCTATTTTATGTGTATGCATTTTTTACTTACCTAGGAATGTGTTAATGTACATACTAATAAGCAATGTGAATAATGACATAAATAGTTAAAAAAAACAAAGCCTTCTCCTTATTCAGACATCTCATTGGCACAAAAAGACTATAGGAAATGGTTTGGAGGTTTTGTAGTACCTTAACATGGCAACCAAGATTCAGATTAGAGATAATGTGCAATATTATTGATCTTTTCAGTTAAATTCCATGCTCTATGTATTTTTTTCTTAGAAATGTGACTCAATGTTCTGCACATTTTCCTAGCTGTCTGATTATTGATATCTCTCTTGGTCAGTCTTGCTGAAGGAAAAATAAATAGATTACCAGTGTGAAAACTAAGGAAGCTGTGCATTTCTTACATAGGGTTTTCAAAAGCCATAGATTTAATTATACAGCAGGCCACTATATCAAACTGTATTCTAAACTGATATTTAAACTACAAAGAAAAATGATAAATATATTATGTGCACAAAAGACAACAAAAAATGTTGCAAATATCCTGAAATTTGCCTATGTGCATCATTTGCATTTTCCCTTCCTACAAACAAGAGTAATTTCTTATCATACCATATATAAATATATATCCCTAAATAGTATGTTTTTGATTATATATAATAAACCATATGAGATCATCTGTCATCTTTGGTTATCAGCTCTATATTTTAATATGTTCATGTATGAGTACACAAATGATGTGAATCTACAACATATACAACCATAGAAATGAAAAGTCGTACCTGATTTGTGTACAATGACTCAAAATGCATTTTTTAAAACAAATAAATAAAAATTTTAAAACAATTTAAGAAAAAAGAGCACAGGCTGTGAACTCAGGTGATAGGGGTTCAAGTTTCAGTGCTGCCTCAATGAGCCCATGTTCACTTACTTAAGCCTTTAGAGCTTCATTTTCCTTTCTGTGTAAACAGTAACAATAGTACCAGTGGACTCAGGGATTAACCGTGATCATTAAATTAGTTAATACAGATAAAATGCTTAGAACACTGCCTGGTATATGACATATACTGGTATATATGAATTTTGCAACTAAACATATACTCCTTCTTTGCTTTGGCAATGGGATAGTCATAAACAGATTTGCACATATCTAACTCCATATTGCCTGGGACACAATTTGATGAAATAACATGCCCCATCAGTATTTCTCCCCTCTTCAACCCCTCACCTATTTATTTTGATGATTATATTATGTGCATTTTAAACAAATCCCACAAATAATAGGGATGGGGTAAGATATAAATAAATGCAATTATTAACTTTAAAATTCCAAGTGCAATTTTTTTTAAACTTTCAAATTTAGTATTAGAAATCAATTTCTCTTGGCTTTACTGTGGTAACTTCTAGGTACCTACTTCTCAGAAGGTAAAACGGTTTACCTTGAACTGGTCAAACTAACCAATGAAGTTCCTAAATCAGGACACTTAGAAAATCATTAATAATTACTTTTTCTCTTTATTTATGAAGAGTGTGAATATTAAAAAATCTTAATCTCACTTTCCACATGTAGAAAATGTAAAACTAATGAATAATGGGATTTAAAAATGTATCAGAAATGACTCAATATCAAAAGGGTTTGAAGAAATAATTCTCAAATATATCAGACCTCTTCTAGCCAGGATGTACTCACTCAACATTTTTCTTAAGAATCATTTGTGTTTCATCTTGAGTTCCTAAAAATATTGGAAATGTAATTAAAGCAAAATGAATCAGAATCCATCAGTTCACTTATGAGAAATACTTCTATAAAGATTACATGAATGGTATGAATCTATATCATGCACAATCATAGAAACATAAAGTTGTGCCCCATTTGTGTACAATGAATCAAAATAGTCTGTAAAAATAAAAAATGTAATTAAAAAAATTATAGTATCCAACACATTATTTTTTTTTATTTTTATTTTTTAATTTTTTTTTTAGTTGTCAATGGACCTTTATTTTATTTATATGTGGTGCTGAGAATTGAACCCAGTTTATTATACATGCTAGGCAAATGCTCTACCACTGAACTACCCCACCTCTCCAACAAGTTACTTCAAAGTAACAAACTTTTGGATGAATTGAAGAAAGAATTTTAAAAAGGGCAGTCACATTTACTTAGAAGTCCACATGTGATCCACCCAGGTCCAACTAAGAGTCTCACCAGTGTGTTTATGTAGGGGCCAAGACAACTGCTATTAAAATTGTTATTTTGTATACTTAATAAAACAAAGAAACATAGCTCTTAATCTTGACTTGAAGAAGAGTCACTTGATTAGTTAAAAAAAAAGAAAGAAAAATTTTATGGCTATTAATTTGGAACTGGTGTTTTTGCTCATTTGTTTGTTTTTACGGTGTTCAACACATCTTTACATCCTTACTGACAAAGTTTTACTAATGTCTTTGCTTCATAATTTTACTAGCAGTTCAAAGCATTTTGTCTTCGATATTTTCAAATATAGTTGACTATTAGATAAAATATCATTGTAGTCTCAATTCTAATTTTTGGGATAATCAACAATGTGAAGCATTATTCTGAAAATATTCTATTTTCTCTTCCAGAACATTCTCCAGACTGCTCTTTTTCATCCAACATGGCCTAGAGTTGATCCCTA
Organism: Sciurus carolinensis; assembly: GCF_902686445.1. Classification (NCBI taxonomy): domain Eukaryota; kingdom Metazoa; phylum Chordata; class Mammalia; order Rodentia; family Sciuridae; genus Sciurus; species Sciurus carolinensis. Next base: position 56,155,100 of record NC_062217.1, on the reverse strand, counting down.
AATCTTTTACCTTTGATGAGAAGCTCAGGAAAACCAAAGCAAAGGAAGAGAGAATTCATAATTTCACAAGGTGTCCATTACTTGACTCAGAGGCACTTCTGCTCACAAGTCAGCTTTCTCTATTCTACCCTCTCTATTTACTTTTGAACTACTGCTGCCTTTATTTATCATCTTTTATTTCATTTATACCCTTTGAATTATAACTTTATTATAATCATAATTGGTGTCAAAACTGTATTACTATTTGTTTATGGTTATAGATATATAATTTACTTTTGAATAAATGTTTTATATAAAAAATCCTTGCTAAGTCCCTTTTGAGCTCTAATATTATTTCCAATAATTAAGCTGTACATTTACTTTTATAACACAAATAATCATACTGTTGTTCTTAAATCTTTTGTACAAATACCTTGACACAAAATTAGACGCAAAACAGCACACTGGTTGCTCCCCAGCCTTCTTTTTCGTTTGTTTCATTTTTTCTTTTATTTATTCTCATTAGTTATACATGACAGTAGAATGCATTTTGACATATCATACATAAATAGAGTATAACTTCTCATTCTGGTTGTACATGATATAGAATCACACCACTGGTGTAATCATATATATCCATAGAGTACTAATGTCCAATTCATTCTACTATGCTTCCTAACCCCATAAACCCTCCCCTCCCTTCACTGTGACTGTCTCTTTCTTTAACACTACCCAGTTTTGCTGGACATTTACTCATTTTTTTTCTCTGAAGAAAATTATGGAAAGTATAAATGCTTGAGAAATAGGATGCATAAATTTTATTTACTCAATACATATACTTCATTTATATTTAGGTTCATACAGAATATAAGATTTTAAATCATCTTGACTCAGAGTTCTGAAGCCCCTTTTTCATTTATCTGCCTTCCAGTGTCATTGTTGAGAATCACAATCTTAATATGTATATATGTGAATATGCATATGGGTGTTTTCTCCCTGGAGACTTTTGGGTTCTTCAATTTTTCTCACTTCTCTAATATTTTGGGATAATATATGCTTGTATAAATCTATTTTCTTTCAGCAACTTATGCATTCCTTGAGGATATACAACTTTTCAAGAAGTTCCAGCAAATTTTCTTGAGTTTCTTTTTTTCATTATCCTTTTTAATAAGGTTAGACAAATATTTGAGTCTTCTAGTTTTTTTTAAAGGTATTTGTTGTTTTATGGGAGATAAAATATATACCTTATTCTATATAATTTTCATATATGGAATATAGGTTTTCTGTTTCAACGGCTCTTTTTATAAATGAATATTGTTGATTTCCTATTAGACATACATACACACACCTACAAACTTATACAGATACATATGCAGACAAACACATAACACTTAAAGATAGAAAGCTAGAAAGATATATCTTTATATTATCTTGGCTTCTTTTTTTACTTTTTCTTTTGGATATTTTATTCATGTAAATGACTAGCCTAAGATTTTGTATGGTTGGATGTCTATTCTTATTTTGTTTTGCTACTCTTTTGGCTTATACTCCTATAAATTCTTTAGTGTGTACCATTTTATTTAGCTCTTTAGTATTTTAATAGGACTATCCATAAATATCTAGACTGTGATAATTAATAAATGCAATAAATAAATGGTTGCTTAAAGGGGTGAAACTTTTTTGGTTTTTCAATTAGAATCCCTTTGGATAGCACGTGTGACTCCAGCATTCACATATTATTATAGTTTATGTCATGCTTCCTTATTCCTGCTTATTTGACCAAATCAAAGATAAGGAAGAAAATCCAGTTTTTCTAATACTGCAAGACTCAATCATCTTGGCAGATTGTATACAAGCTGAAAGGGCTTCTATTAACAAATTCACATTTTCCATTTCTAGATCCATCAGTTATGATTATATATATGCCTTTCCTTCAGGACTTTACTGAAGATAAAGTTATAACACTCCAGTGTGTAGACTCTGACCCTCAGCCCCATTCAGTTCTACTAAATTTCCAGAAGTGATCTGAGTTGCAGGTTTCAGCAACTGCTTCCCTTTCCCATTACAGGTACTGTTGCTGTCCCCACAGGAAATGCAGGAATCCTCACTGCTCTTCAAGCTCTCCTGACTCAAGCTATTCTAAGTTTTATTGTCCAATCAATTCCATACTTGTTTCTGATATATACATAGATATTTTTTGATATTATTAGTTTCAAGGGACAAAAAAATAATAATTCAAAAGTGTGGGAAGCATCCTTATTTAGCAGAATCAGACTAGGTTGAGTCATGGGATGCAGAGGCCTGGCTTCTATGAACTGCCTGGAAACATGTGGCGCTGCATGGGAGTGGTTCCCTGTCTCCTTCCGGTATTTTCCCCCTAAGAGGATGGCTTCCCTAACTCCACCTTATCCTGTCCATCACAGAAGAAGCTCCTCCAGTCCTTACCTCCTTTACCTGTATTATTATAAATAAAGGAGAGTTGGGCAACTCCATATTGTTGTAAAAGTCCAGAACTGGTATGGCTAGACCCCCTCTCATAAAAAGAGTATTTGCTCTTGTGTGTTCATTGAGTAGCTATGTTTTTTTGGGTGATAGAAAAACCACCAATATCCTCCTCTGACAGTTAACCCTTTTCTCCTCCACGCGGGATGTGGCAGAGAGGACCCCCACACAAAAGATTTCATATTCAACTGACTACAACTAAGTTTTCCTGAGTTTAACTGAGCTTTCCTGAGTTTAAGTAAGCTCTTGTTATCATGATAAACAATGGTACTACTACCAAATCTCTCCCTCCATTTAGAAATACTTCTTTTTCTTTGATGACTGAGTTATTGGGCATTTTGTCAATATATTGTGGTAAATGTACAACTATACCTTAAGACTTATAGATCACCAACATGGTATTACATTATTTCCCATACTTTCAGCCAAAGCACTACATTAATTCTGACTGGTCTGGGTTATGTCACTCACATTATATCTGAATCAATCATGTTTTTTGGCCCATGAAATATCTGCAATCATGAGACTAACCTCATTTCTGGAGCCAAGAAGGGGCCAGCTCTAAACTCTCTATTGCCTAAAAGGTAAAAAGAGTAATTATACAATGAGCTCTTCAGAAGGCAAAAACAAGCAAATAAGTCATATATCTAGTAAATGTTGTTAAAGATATTCATTCAGACAATAGTTAAGAATGTGTCCAGTTTTAGCAATCAAATTCTAGTTTACAAACTAGAATATTATAGCAAGTATTTTAATATTTTTTAAAAATGTTTTTGGTTTTGCATATTCAATTGAAATTATATAAACCAACTATAAGACTAAATTATAGTAAATAATTTGCTGTATTAGTAAATTTGGTGAATAATAAAACACCAGAATATTTTTCACTTGTATGTCTCAACAAAAGTATTTTAAACCAGATCCACAATTTTTTAATTTAGATTTTTAAATACATAAAATTTTGAGGATAAGATCATGCTACTAATGTATATATAAATGTATATGCTAAAAATATTCAGCATGTAACTGATTGTTCTAACATTGAAAAGGACTTTAAAATTCTTGGAGTAAATGATTTTGAGATTATTCTTAATTCAGTTCTGCCTTTTCTATCCATGCTTTTCAATTCAATGCAGTACTATTTTGTCATTACTACAATTTTCATTTAATAGTTTGAGAAGTATAACAACAGAAGCAATTTACTTCCACCAGTCTTTGGGTTTAAATACTATTATCAAAAAATGTTCTGAATGACAATCTTTTCATACTTATTTTTCCCATATGCCCTATAATCACTCTTATTAGGACCTTTAGTCATTTTAAAACTTGATATTTTCAGTTATATTATACAACATTGCTTTCAAAGTAAATCTGATATACTGATATAGATAAAGGTAGGTAGATAGATATTGAATCAAGTATCAGTTCACCCAAAGGTCCAGGTTCAAAACCAGACTTCTAAAATTGCTTCTCTCCAGGCACGGTAGCACAGGCCTGTAATTCCAGTGGCTTGGGAGCCTGAGGCAGGATTAAGAGTTCAAAACCAGCCTCAGCAACGGTGAGGTGCTAAGCAACTCAGTGAAGCCCTGTCTCTAAATAAAACACAACGTAGGGGATGTGGTTCAGTGGTTGAGTGCCCCTGAGTACCCAAAAAATCCCCAGTACACACACACACACACACACACACACAATCTAAAGTTGCTTCTCCACAATGATAAAAAGAAATATAAATTATTCTAAATGTAATTGGACACTCAACATAAGGTTCAAGTTTGTTTCCTGCCTATCTTATGTGAAGATGCTTAACATATAATTCTGACATTTTAACTATCATAATATATCCATTAACAGCTACTGTATTTTAAGAAACCTTTTGGAGTTACAGCACTATATATCCATTACATCAAGGATCACTCAAAAGTACACGTGTTTATTCTCGTTTTGTAAAAAATGTGAGAAAGGCAGTGTCAGAACCAACACTGGTGTCAGTTTATGGCCTGCCTGGAGAAAAATTCTACTTCCTAAAAGAAACACAAATAAGTAGCCAAATGAGAAAATAGAGGTAAAATTAAATTAGTGGTATAATTCAGGTATAATTCAAATAACACCATTTTGTTTGAGTAAGGATGGAAAGCTAATCTGTCACAAAATCTGTCCTTAAGAAATGTTGCTTATAGTTAAAATTCACAGGTTTTAGGATGAGGACTTGGAGACATTTGAGGGGCCAATTTTCTGTATAAAATTGTAAAGGAACAAAGTCTTCCCAATGTTTCAAACTGAAATTGGAATAGTACTTACTTTTATTGGTTCTTTTTGGTTATATACATAACATTAGGAATCATTTTGGCATAATTATAAATGCATGTTTTATAATTTGCTCTAATTCAGTTCCTACTATACCTCCTTTCCTCCTTCCTCCTCCCCCATTCTCTTCCCTCTACTCTATTGATCTATCTGCTTTTTTTTTTTAATTAGTGTCACGTAATGGTAAGATCCACTGTGATGTATTCATATATGTACATAGGAAAGTTAGGCCAGAATTGTTCTACTGTTCTTCCCATTCTCCTCTCCTCTCCTATAAATGCCTTTTCTCTTCCCCACTCATTTTTCTAAAATAGTATACCTATGCCAGAAAAAAGAGGCACAGAAATAATGATCTTTGAAGTGTAATTTTTCAATTGGTTCTAAAAATACATATTTATATAAAATATAAGGAAAAGTCAAGTTATATGTTTTATATAATTTGCTTATAATGCTGATTGAAATGTTATAATTGTACACATTTATAATCGTATAATGTAATATTATGATCTATATACAAAATGTCGAATAATTAAACTATATTGCTTTCCCATCACCTCACTTTTTTGTGACATTTGAAATATCTATTTGAGCAATTTTGAAGTGTATAATACATTATTGTTAACTTTAGTCACCATGCTGTATGGTAGATGTCAAAGAATATTTCTGTTAAGCTGAAACTTCATACCCTCTGATCAATGTCTCCTCATTCTCCTCACCATTTCAGTCTTGAGGTAAACACTATTCTACTCTCTACTTCTGAATGTGATTGTTTTAGATTCCACATAAATGTGAGTTCATGCAATATTTATCTTTCTGCATGTGGCTTATTTTACTTAGCATTATGTCCTTTCATTTTCCTCATGTTGTTGTAAATCACAAAATTTTCTGGTTCCTTTAAGAATGAACACTATTCAATTGTGTATATGTACTACATTCTGTTTGTCCATTCATCCACTGATTGAAACTGAGGTTGATTCTGTATATTGCCTATTGTGAATGATGCTATACTGGATTAATCAGTAAAGATATTTCTCCAACATACTGATTTAATTTCCTTTGGAATATATGTACTCAGAAGTGGGATTGCTTGATGATATGACAATTCCATTATTAGTTTTTTAGGAACTTCCACACAGTGGTCTAGAATGACTATACTAATGTGCATTTCCACCAACAGTGTATAAAGGTTCCCTTTTCCTATGTTATTGTTCAATAATAGACATTCTGACAGATTTAAGGTGAAATCTCCTTATGGTTTTAATTTTTATTTAGCTAAAGATTTGTAATACTGAACATGTTTTCATGTATCTACTGGCTGTTTGTATGTCTTACTTAAGAAATGTCAATTCAAGGACTTGGATCGTTTTTAAAATTTTATACCCTTTTCCCTCATGGTGAATCTCTTCAGTTCTCTTAACCTATTTATTGTTTTCTTTCATGTTTTAAATAACATTCTTGTTTTACTCATTGTTTAGCTTAGCCATTTTAATTGATTTCTAACAAGGTTATTGAGTATTTTAATTTCTTTATTCCTTTTTTTTTTTTTTTTTTTGGACTGGAGATTGAACACAAAGTCACATTCCCAGCCCCGTATTTTGTATTTTATTTAGAGGCAGGGTCTCACTGAGCTGCTTAGCACCTCACTTTTGCTAAGGCTGGATTTGAACTCTCCATCCTCCTGTCTCAGCCTCCCACACTGCTGGAATTACAGTCATTCCTCTTTTAAAATGTTTTAATATGCAAATTTTCTCTCACCTCATTTTCATAATGAAGTCATATCACATTTTAATATATTAATAAATTATTCATATAATCATTATTATTCAAATTTTATTTTCAGTAAAGTGATAAACTTTATTCTCTCCCAAACCTGATGCATGCACATTTTTTATGGCAGTTCTGTACTTCAAGTTTTTTATGTCAAAAACCTTGACATGGCAACAAGGAAGCAGAGAGAGTTCTGTTCAACAGGGACAAAATATAAATTCCAAAGGTATGCCCACAGTTGACATACTAACTGCCACTTTCCACCTGCCTATAGTTACCACCCAGTTAATCCAACAGTGGATCAATGCACTGATTAAGTTTTGACTATCATAACATGATCATTTCACCTCTAAGCTTCCTCGCATTGTGTCTCATATGAGTTTTGGAGACACTTCATATCTAAACCATAACACACTGAGAGTCAATAAAAAAATATAAATGCCTCCAGAAAATAGTTTTAGAAAAACATGAAGAAACAGCTACCATCATAATGTTCAATCTCTCAGCATTAACGTTAGGTGCTAGACAACAAATTTCTAAGGAGAAATAATCCCAATATTAACTCCTAAAATTACCCAAATGAGGTAAAAGGATGGAAAGAAAAAGACATGGTCAGATTCCTACTTTTTTTTGTTTTTTTTTCTTTTTTTTTAATTTGTCTCTCTTAAAACTTTGACAGGAAGCTATAGAGAAATGTTTTAACAAAGAAAGTCAAATTGTATCAAAAAAGAGGAGCTCATAAATTTCAAGACACAGTGTCACATACAGAAGAATGACTGGCATGTTCAAGATGGTAGTAAGAAGAAAACCATAGATGAATGTGGGGTATCCACTGCAGATATAGTGCTGATTCCACAGTACAGAAGGATACCATTTACAAGGAAGAAGATTTCAAAGAAAGAGTAAAGATAAAATTAGTTTATGAGTTTTAGTAAACTTTCTGGTTTATCTGGTGGATGACTTAGAGATGAATTAATACCAAATTTCTAAAAAATACATGAGCAAAAATGGAGACTACATAGTAGAAGAAGCAAAAAGTTATTTTAGAAAAAGTTTATTGATGTTGCTTAAGCAATACAATATTTTAAAAAGAGTAGTAAAATCATTTAGTCATTCATCTTTAGTCAGGATATAATATATATGGACAATGTCTTTGAAAATACTTATTGAATATTAATTAATTTAATTTTCTTAGTGGAAATAAAATTAATTTATTGAATCAGTATTCTGGTCAAAGTAACTTTGTGCAGTTTAATTATTAAAACAGTATATGATTAGCCAGGTGAGGTGGCACAAGTCTGTGATTCCAGCGACTTGGGAGGCTGAGACAGGAGGATCACAATTTCAAAGCCAGTCTCAGGAAAAGCGAAGTGCTAAGCAACTCAGTGAGACCCTGTCTCTACATATAATACAAAATAGGGTTGGGGATGTGACTCTGGTCAAGTTCCCCTAAATTCAATCCCTGATAGTCCCCCAAAACAAACAAAAAAACAACAAAAAAAAGTACATAATCAACTAAGATCATTCTTTGATTTGTCCATGAAGTGTATATTTATGCCTAATCATAAAACCAACATAGTAGAAATTGAAGAAAGGAGTATTTTGTGTGTGAGTGTGTGTGTTTATTTGTATTTATAGTTATATTTATATATTTTTATATATATTTATATTTACATATATTTATATTTATTTTTATCTGTGTAATTGATTGCAGCATTAGATAATGTCATGATCTCTACTCTTATTTGAAATATGAGTGGAAAACTAGAATAAAAGTTATCTACAGAAGGTTAAAAATTGCATTATTCCCAAGTTAATTGAATAAGAAAGGAATATATTGTATTATAAAAGATTCAGGAGATAATTTTCCTTTTTAGAATATATTATCTGAAGTAGAGCAAAGGCAAATTAGAATATAATAATAAGGAATTTGTATCTTTTTGGTCAAATATAAAGTAAATAAGATCACCAAGAATTTCAGCTTTTACAATTTTATATGGATTTTACACAAATATTTTTATAAAAAATATTTAGTCAATGATGAATGACTGACTTTTATATTTTTAAAAGTACCAACTCTATCTGGACATGTATGGATTTAATAACTAAAGCAAAGCACATCATTTTGCCCCTTCAAGAACTATTAAGAATTATTAAGATCTCTTTATAGTACTGATTCATAATTTATCAAGATATAAAAAAGACTGCTTTAGGAAAATTACTTTTTCACACCAGGTAATGAAAAAATATATACTAAATAGTAAAACATAATTTGAATTTCCTAGTATACTCACTGACAGGACAATCATAATAGTATGCCATAGGTTATATTTATATTGGTACTTTATACTGAAAAAAGCTATAAGTATGTTTATTTATTTCAAATAAACTTTGAAATAATATCCAATTTTCTTTTTTAAACTCCTTCATGCCCAAAAATTTCTTACAGGAAAATTTGAAATAGCCTAATCTGATATATAGTCATTAAGTTCTATGCAAGTCAAATTTCTTATTGGATCAGCAGTCATATCTGAAAATAGGGTAGTGTAATCTAATTTTAAAATTTATGTCTCAAAGTAAATTTCTATCCAACATGTAATCTTCACTTTGACTAAAAAATTTATACTTCAAATTTCACAAAAATGTTTCCACTCTGTGGGTGCTTAAACTAAAAGTGAATGTAATAGTCATCTGTATTACTGTAGTAAATTGAAACTTTTACCTCATTAAAATCACTTATTCTATACCTAATATGTTATAACGTATTATGCTATATGCAGATCTGAGTATATTTTGCCTCTTACATATATTACATTGTAGCATAATAATGTTTGTACATTTTTCTTTTTGATTATTTAGATCATAGAATACTCAGAATATGCAAAATTATTAAATAACTTCCTGAAAGCATGTTATGGTATATCAGCTTCTCTCTGTAGGGTCAGAATGGCTCCAATAATGAATGTTGTAACATTTGCCTTGTATTATGTGAGATAACTCAGGAGTAAACAAGTATTCTTGTATTTTCTTGATTTGTTTTGTGAGATAAAAATTTCCTGAAAAGAACCAGAGAGTGAATATTTCAGACTTTGTGGACCGTACAATCTCTGTCACCATTCAACCCTTCCATTTTAGCAAAAAATAAACCATAGATGATATTTAATGAGTATGTATGGTTGTTTTTCAATGAAACATTATTAAAGCAAGCAGTTGGATGACTTACCTGCAGGCCATACTTTTCCCATCCCTGAATTAGTATAACACTAGAACCTATTATTTTCCAATTACTGTTTTAAAAATACCAAGAAAATCTTGAAGGCAAACTAATGGTCTATGCCATTCTATTTAGCTACGATTCTTATTCTGTCACTAATAGCTGTGTAAGAAATGTGTAAGGTAATGAAAACAAATTATTCCAGAAATTTGGAAAACCAAGTATATAATTAATTTGGATGCATATTTATATGAAAAACAAAATGTATGGACCTGGGAGTTTTAAAATAATATTTATTGGGTGACTAATATGTGATTATAAATATCCTCTATATGTGAACTCACATTTTCTCTAAGCCCAGAGAAGAAGGTATTTTTATGAGTATTTTTATTTTACAAATGATAAAACTGAGACATAGAGAGTTTAGAAAATTGCCCAATGATAAATTAGGCACTTGTCTTGACCCTACTAATTTGATCATAAGACCTGCTCCATTTCAAATAAGGCTTCTGTTTTGCCTGGTTTAAGTTCATGATGCAGTTTCTAAGCAACAGTTCATGAGAAAGTAGCTCACCCTCTGGGTTAGAGTTTCCTCATGCATGTAATGATTATTAGCTTGAATGAGATAATCTGTAAGACCTTTTTTAAAATATCATAATTAAATGAATTTAAGATCTTAGCTTTGGGCTGGGATGTAACTCAGTGGTAGAGTACTTGCCTGGCAGGTGTAAGGCCTGGGTTCAGTGCCCTGAACTGAAAAAAAAAAAAAGAAAAGAAAAGAAAAAGAAAAAGAAAACAGTTTTATCTTCATAATTTAAAAAAAAATTATATAAGAGCATTATAGCTATACATAATATATTAGGGTTCATTGTGAAATAATTTTAACATACATGAAATGAAATACAATTTGCTTAAATAATTTTGAGTTTTTCAAATTTTATTCACATTATATTTACATAAAATGTTATTCAGATATTCTAAACCCATTTGCATCTTGTCTATAGTAATACAGATTATTAGAAGACATAACTAAAATTCCTTTTCTGGGAAGAGATTAAAATGTCAGAATCCTAATGTTATTGTAGAGAGTTTAAGGAAATTGAAGTCGGAAGTCCAGTTTTGAGTCATCCTCACTTTCCTTTCAAAATTGCTAATTCTCAATTGTTCTAAAAAAGGGCATTCATGGAAAAGGGGAATTATGTACTACACTTTAAAGAATTGCTATTGTTAGGGTCGAGGCACCCACCACCCGCAAAGGAAGACTCCAAGAGACCTTCTCATGCAACACGCACAGGGTTTATTGTCCAAGCATGCTGGGGCCCACTTTATGTCCTTACAGCAGGACAGAGGCAGAGAGCCCTGAGCCAAAGTACAGCGGTCTTTTTATAACAGCAAGCAAACAAGCAGTTTTCTTGGGTAGGCAAATTTATGGTTTTACCAGCAATTTGGTGATGTTTATTCAAGGTTAGCTCCTGATTTACTAGAAATTTGGTGATGTTTACACAGGATTAGCTCCGGAGCTCAGTTCCTTATCTGTTTTAGTCACAAAACTACAACAAAATGCAGGTGGGGGTTATATTATCTTTTCTGGGCCGTTTTCTGACTTTTTTAGTTAACCCTCTCCTATCATTTAACTTTCTCATGTCCTTTGGCCTGAGCAACTCTTACACTATGAGGTGATGTATATTATGATATATGAATGCTAATATTGTTGAATTGAGCTATATAAGTATTCTATAATTTCCCCAAAGAAACACTTAGAAAAAAACCTACTTACATATAAATAAATTCATTTTAAGTGTTCACATTTATCAGATATCAATTGTCTGAATCTTGGTTTCAGTTGTAGTTCCACATTTAGTGCGTGAGCATCTACTCAGGAAATTAATTAGTGAATTTTATTTAAAAGAAGTCAGGATGGAGAATAATATTTGATATGCTGAAAATAGCATGAGGCAAAAAAGGCCTATTTAAAATCAAAATGTAAAATTTTCTTAAACTGTATTTTTCAAAAATATCAAAAATTTGATCAATTATGTATCATATATGTTTTCATGAGGAATACTCTATTACAACAGGCTGACACATTCTGAGATAAATCATTTAATCAATTTTTATTTCAGTTATTTATAAATGATATTCATTTGTATTTCTTTATTTGCAGTATACCATGGAATAATCTTTTGTCTAAATTTCTACATCTCCTGGTCCACAACAGTACTTCAGATGTTATTGTCATTATTACTGTGGTGCTGTATCAATGATTATTAACCAGAAAATAGAAGTACAAGTCATATCATTCAAATATCTAAGATACATTTCCTATACTAAAAGAGATATTTAAATGTATTAAGAGATATGGAATGTTGAAATTATTAAAATACATGCAGGGACAAATGAAATTCTTAACTACGAGTCTTTGTAAGTAAATAATAATTTTGAGATCTCTAAAATGTTAAGGTATCAGGGGAATAAAAATGATGATAACTGTACAGATGGTAGAGAAGCAAGAAGGGCAAGTGTCCAAGCATGCACACACAAAGCATAAAATAAGCACAAGCAGGAAATAATGAACACTGGAGCAGAAATAAAGGATAAACAATAGAAAATCATCAGAGAAAAAGCTGTAGAAACAAAAGTTTGTTCTTGGAAAAGAAAAAGCAACATGGCAATCCTGTATATGGGCTGAATGAAATGTGACTTCTATTAGCTATCCAGTTTCTTTAGGAGATGAAAAATATTTCAAAATTAGATAGTAGAGATGGTTGTACAACTCTGTGAATATAGCAAAAAACATTGAATTTTCCAATTCAAAAGACTAAATTTAATAGTATGAGTCATAGCTCAATGAAACTATTATTTAAAACAGTGACATAGTTTATGATAATTTACATGTCTTGCCAGGTATACATTCAAAGAGAAAAAATATTTATTATAAGTGATGGACAAATTCAAATAAAAATTTCCATGTTAATAATAAATGATATTGAGACAAAGTCATTTGCTATTGAAATGTAAATACCAAACTTGGAAAGCATATTTTCAGACAACTCAACTTTATCAAAAGTCAAAGAAAGATACATTTATAAGAAATCATCATTCACTTCCAAGTGTCAAAATGTCAACTCATTTCCTGGTCTTCACTGAATTTTGGCACAAGATACCAATGGTACGACTCTAAGTTTGTGCCAGAATTCTAATCAGCAAATACTATACTAAAAAGGAAGCAAAAGTCTAAAGCAAAAATTATGTACATATATGTATATATATACATATACATATGCACACACATATATATACACACCATGCCTTCAACCACAATCAATTAAGTATTTATTTTCACTACATATCCCTAAATAATCCAACACATAGATTAGAAATTAATTACCTGGTGTGATGGAAATGAGAAGTTCTAGCTAGTTGGCTCAAAGGGTTAAGTTATCACACATCTATAGTTTACTAGAGAGAAAAACAGATTTTGGATTCAAATGGTTAGAATATAAAAACAGCTATATCACCTTCAATAATACAAATAATTCCTGTATATTTTTCTTGCCTTAATGGTCTATGTTTCTTTATTTCATCTATTTTTTTTTTAAATACACAATGTCTAGCACTATTTCTGTTAATAGGAAAGAAAATCAAATGTTGAAAAAGTCTAGTATATAGAGTGGATAGTGGGTAATCTATAAATATTTGCAGTATGCAGTTAAATTATATTTCAGATGGCATTTAATAAAAAAGAATATATCAATAAAACCATGCTGAACATAATAAATGCATTTTAATAATTTAGATCATATTTTTATATTTGGATTAAAACTAAGAATTGTTCTTACAAACACTTATTTTTGATTCTACATAAAAGATTTTTAAATAATGGGGTCTACTGTGATCACCTGCAGTCTGCCAGCATATCGATGCCTTTTTTGAGTGCAGATTGCTCACTGTCAGATACCTATCATCCACCATTTGCCTGCCTCTCACCTGTCCATCGCCTGCCTTACACCTATACATCACACACCACACGAGGTTCACCTCCCGATAGTCCGACGACAGTCAGCAAACTGATAGCCAACCACCAATGGAGCACCAGCTGCCTGCTGTTGCCTGGAAGTTCACTGTGACAGTACCTGCAGGTTTGATTACACGTGGCTGCTGCCATTTTGAGGCAACAGCCAGGCCCCATAGGACCCCTGGCCGAACTGACTGAGCCCGTCTCCAGGATCCCTCCGCCCGACCAATCACTCCCTGTCTCCGGGGCCCTCACATCGACTGACTCCTCCTTGCCACCAGGAGCCCCAGACCGACTGACTGCGCCCTATCACCGGGACCCCAGACCAACTAACTTAACCTCCAGGATCCCGCAACCACACCAAACACACCCAACCTCCAGGACCCCTGCCTGACCAAGCACACCCCGCCTCCCAGGACCTCCAGCCAATCACGTCCACACCTCAAGGTCCAGCTCCACATTTGCTTGCCAACACATTTGGAAGTCAGAGCGGCCATCTTGGATAATCCTGGAAGCCATAGCTCCAATCTTTAGGTGGGACAAATCCCATCCTGAGATGCCTTCTGGAGACCTGAAGCTCATTGTCAGGTACGTCTCATGCATCAGGCTACTAAAGACTGGGAGGTTTGAATACTATATGACTGTTATAGTGTAGATTTTCCTTTTTCTCCTTATTGAACAATTTTAAGTTTTTATTTCTTTACTTTTCTTGCTCTCTTTTCCTTTTGTATACCTATTCCCTCAGAGTCTCTTTCTCCCATTTTGTATGCTAACATCCAATTTCTTTTGATTATACTCTCACACTTTCTATTATTTAGAACTTCTGTATATTCTTTTCTTATCCCATTAACAGCTAAATCCTACATCCCTCTGCATCCTCTTTGTCCTCCATTAGAAACTGCAGACCTTACTGCAAATCTGTTTGCTATACTGAAGATAATTTTTGAAATCATTCTGTTTATTATGACAATATTGTTATCCTCCTCATAGGGGCAATTTGGTCTAGGATTGCACGGTGTCTGAAGTGGGCACTGCTAATATTGATCTCCCCTTAAAGAAAAGGTTTTGGAAACATATAGGGTCACTATAAGCCTATAGGGGGGAATCTGCAATACCCCAGATCTGCACTGCTAGAGGGGAAGATACATGAGCAACATGAAAAGACAAGGGAAGAAACTGATCCAAACAAATCTAGATTCTATATTAATAGAATCCAATGACAGTATGGTAGAAGAAATGTCAGAAAAGGACTTCAGATTATACATAATTAAGATGATTTATGAAGCAAAGGATGAGATAAGAGAGCGAATGCAGGCAATGAATGATAATACCAATAAGCAGTTGAAAGAGCAAGTGCAGGAAGCAAAAGATCATTTCAACAAAGAGACAGAGATTCTAAAAAAAAAAAAAAACCAAATGGAAATCCTTGAAATGAAGAAAACAATAAACCAAATAAAAAACTCAATGGAAAGCATCACCAACAGACTAGACCACTTGGAAGACAGAACCTCAGACAATGAAGACAAAATATTTAATCTTGAAAATAAAGTTGCCCAAAGAGAGAAGATGGTAAGAAATCATGAACAGAATCTCCAAGAACTATGGGACATCATGAAAAGAACAAATTTAAGAATTATTGGGATTGAGGAAAGCACAGAGATACAAACCAAAGGAATGAAGAAATTATTCAATGAAATAATATCAGAAAATTTCCCAAACCTGAGGAATGAAATGGAAAACAAAATAAAAGAGGCTTACAGAACACCAAATGTCCAAAATCACAACAGATCCACACCAAGGCACATTATAATGAAAATGCCTAACATTCAAAATAAAAATAGGATTTTGAAGGCTGCGAGAGAAAATCATCAGATTACATATAGGGGGAAACCAATACAGATAGCAGCAGACTTCTCAACCCAGCCTCTGAAAGCTAAAAGTGTTGAGAACAGCATATTTCAAGCTCTGAAAGAAGATGGTTGCCAACCAAGAATCCTATACCCAACAAAACTAACCTTCAGATTTGAAGATGAAATAAAATACTTTCATGATAAACAAAAGTTAAAAGAATTTACAAATAGAAAGCCTGCACTACAGAATGTTCTCAATGAAATATTCCATGAGAAGGAAATGAAAAACAACAATGTAGGTCAGAAAAGGGAGGATCTACCTTATAGGAAAACACACTCAAAGGAGAAACCAAGCCAAGTTAAAAACTGAAAAGAAGCCCAAATGAATGAGAATACAAATCATATCTCAATAATAACCCTGAACGTTAATGGCCTAAACTCATCAATCAAAAGACATAGACTGGCACAATGGATTAAAAAGGATGACCCAACAATATGCTGCCTGCAAGATACTCATCTCATAGAAAAAGACATCCACAGACTAAAGGTGAAAGGATGGGAAAAAACCTACCACACGCATGGACTCAGTAAAAAAGCAGAGGTTTCCATCCTTATATCAGATAAAGTGGACTTCAAGTCAAAGTTAGTCAGAAGGGATAAAGAAGGACATTTTATACTGCTTAAGGTAACCATAAATCAGGAAGACATAACGATAGTAAATACTTATGCCCCAAACAATGTTGCATCCCTGTATATCAAACAAATCCTTCTCAATTTCAGGAATCAAATAGTCCACAACCCAATAATTCTGGGTGACTTTAACACACCATTGTCGCCACTGGATAGATCTTCCAAACAAAAACCAAACAAAGAAACCATAGAACTCAATAACACAATCAATAACCTAGACTTAATAGACATATATAGAATATTCCATCCATCAACGAGTGAATTCACTTTCTTCTCAGCAGCACATGGAACCTTCTCGAAAATGGACCACATGTTATGCCACAAAGCAGCCTTTAGTAAATGCAAAAAACTAGAGATACTGCCTTGTGTTCTATCAGATCATAATGGACTGAGAGTAGAAATCAATGACAAAATAAAAAACAGAAATTACTCCAACACCTGGAGACTAAATAATATCTATTGAATGAAACATGGATAACAGAAAACATCAGGGAGGAGATAAAAAAATTCTTAGAGGTCAATGAGAATGATGATACAACATATCAAAATCTCTGGGACACTATGAAAGTGGTACTAAGAGGAAAATTCATTGGATGGAGTGCATTCAAGAAAAGAATGAAAAGTCAACAACTAAATGACCTAACATTACAGCTCAAAGCCCTAAAAAAGAAGAACAGAATAACAGCAAAAGTAGTAGAAGACAGGAAATAATTAAAATCAGAGCTGAAATCAATGAAATTGAAACAAAAGAAACTATTCAAAAAACTGACAAAACAAAAAGTTGATTCTTTGAAAAAGTAAACAAAACAGACAAATCCTTAGCCACACTAACAAAGAGAAGGAGAGAGAAAACTCAAATTACTAAAATTCATGATGAAAAAGGAAATATCACGACAGACACCACTGAGATACAGAACATAATGAGAAGCTACTTTGAAAATCTGTATTCCAACAAAATAGAAACTACCAAAGACATTGACAAATTTCTAGAGCCATATGATCCTCCCAAACTGAACCAGGAGGACATACACAATTTAAACAGATCAATATCAAGCAATGAAATAGAAGAAGCCATTAGAAACCTACCATCCAAGAAAAGCCCAGGACCAGATGGATTCTCAGCTGAGTTCTACAAGACCTTCAAAGAAGAAATTATTTTAAATAATGAAAGAAAACAAGCAGAGGACTTCTATATGTAACAGGACTAAAATGAAAAAAATCACATTTTTAAAAAGTTTATTTAGAATCCTATAATTCTAAAATGTAAGAATTCAAGTCTCTATAATTTATAAAGAACCATGGAGTACAATGAAATAGATAATACTTTTTAAAGGATATATAGATTTCAAAATAATACTAAGGTGGTAACTATTGAATACTGAAGGACAAAGCATCAATAATTTATTATAACAGTGTGGCAAAACAATTACTGACAAGCAGCATAACAGATATAAACTTTAAACAATCATAAAATCCAGAAGGATTGGAACAATGGTGAATGTTAATGTATGCAGTCACTTTTTGATGAAATGAAATTTGAATTGTTATACTTTTCTGTATCTAAAGGAGTTTCCTGTAAGGAAAAAAAAAGTTTCTTTCCTTTCTAGCTCAATGAGAAAAAGTAACATAAATCAAAATGTCACCAGTGACTGGTAGCCTATTGCAGTCCTCAGTGTCTCAAATAACTATTACAGAGGAAGAGAGACAAAATAAAACCTCATGAGGTACTATGTGAGATCTCTTACAGTAAATGAAGAGATGCCCAATACTGCTCTCTGGACTCCTGTCCCTATAGGAAAAATAGAATCACTGAAGGTCATAGTCTATCAAACCAGCCTTCATATGTCATGGCCACTGGTGTACAGCACTCACGACACTCGATGTCATATTATTCTATATGAGAAATAAATAGAGGTAATTTCTTTTTTAAAAAATCTAATTCCTTTCCCAGATACATCTGGGCATACCTTATAGCTCTCATCATAAAGTTATTTCCTGATAAACCTCTAGTCTAGGGTCAAATAGAAAAATTGAGTATGTATATTTGAAAAACTACTTAACATTATATCTAAGGAAACAATAAAGCCTCTAGGAAAATTAGGCATCACTATACATTTTGTAGCACACTTTATTTCCATATTAGGTAATTTTCCAATGAGATTAATCAAAGTGGTGTTTGTAATATGGCAAAAAAAGGTTACATGATATGCAAATAGTTCAGGAAGATAATTTTATTATTAATATATAGTTCAAGATTTTGAAGTATTTTTATAAGAATTTTTAGGAAAATTAAGGGGAAAATTGAAATGCATCTTACAAATTCTCCAAGTTCAGATTTCTGACAAAGGAAAGATCTATATGCATATATTAAAGATGGTTGTCAATGTATGATTTTGGCACCTTTATCAAATATAAGGTAACTTTACTTTTGTTGGTTTGTCTCTGTGTCTTTTATGCTGTTCCGTTCCATTGGTCTTCTTGCCTGTTTTGGTATCAATACCATGCTGTTCTTGCTACTATAACTCTGTAGTATAATTTAAGGTCTGGGATTGTGATGCCTCCTGCTTTGTTTTTCTTGACAAGGATCGCTTTTGCTATTCTGGGTCTCTTATTTTTCTAGGTGAATTTCATGACTGTTTTTATATTTCTATGATGAATGTCATTGGAATATTTATGTGAATTGCATTTCATCTGTATAGTGCTTTTTATAGCATTACTATTTTTATAATATTAATTCTGCCTATCTAAGAACATGGGTGGTCTTTCCATCTTCTAAGGACTTCCTCTACTTCTTTCTTTACTGTTCTGTAGTTTTCATTGTAGAGGTCCTTCACTTCTTTTGTTAGATTGATTCCCAACTATTTTTTTTTTCTTTTGAGGCTATTGTGAAAGAACGGGTTTTCCTAGTTCTTGTTCAGCTCATTCGTTGTTGGAGAATAGGAATGCAATTAATTTATAGGTTTAATTTTGTATTCTGCTTTGCTGAATTCGTTTATAAGTTCTAAATGTTTTCTGATGGAGTTTTTTTGGGTCTTCTAAATATAGAATCATGTTGTTGGCAATCAGAGACAGTTTGTTCTCTCCTTTCCTATTTGTACCCCTTTATTTTCTTTCTTTTGCTTAATTGCTCTGGATAGAATTTCAAGGACTATGTTTAATAGAAGTGGTGAAAGTGGTCATTCCTGTCTTGTTCCTGTTTTTAGAGGGAATGTTTTCAATTTTTCTCCATTTAGCATAATGTGGGCCTTGGGTTTGTCTTATATAGCTTTTAAAATACTTAGATATGTTCCCTCTATCCCTATTGTTCCTAGTGTTTTAAACATGAATGGATGCTGTATTTTTCAAATGTTTTTTTCTGCATCTATTGAGATAATACACAGGAAAAGATAGCCTCTTCAACAAAAGGTGCTGGGAAAACTGGAAATCCATATGTAGCAGAATGAAATTTAAACCCTCTTAAACTACACAAAACTCAACTCAAAATGGATCAAAGATCTAGAAATTAGACCAGAAAACCTGCACATACTAGAAGAAAATGTAGGCCCAAGATTTCAACATATTGGCTCAGGAACTGACTTCCTTAACAAGACTCCTAAAGTGCAAGAAGTAAAATAAATAATTAATAAATGGGATGGCATCAAACTAAAAAGCTTCTTCACAGTAAAGGAATCAATCAATAATGTGAAGAAAGCCTGTGGAATGGAAGAAAATCTTTGCCAGTTTTATCTCAGAGTGTTAATTTCCATGATATATAAAGAGCTCAAAATACTTAACATAATAATAATAACACTAATAATAATAATAATAACTTACCAATAATAATAAGAAGAAGAAAAACAACAATAATAATAATCAATAAATGGGCAAGGAACTGAACAGATACTTCTCAGAAAAAGAAATGTGAATTGTCAACAAATATATGGGAACAAAGTATTCAACACCTCTAACAATTAGAGAAGTGCAAATTAAAATTACCTTAAGATTTCATTTCACTCCAGTCACAATAGCAATTATCAAGAATACAAGTAATAATAAATTTTATTGAGGATGTGGGGAAAAAGTTATATTCATACATGCTGGTAGGACTGCAAATTGGTACACTCTGGAAAGCAGTATGAACATTCCTCAAAAAATTAAGAATGGAACCATCATTTGACCCAACTATGCCACTCCTCATTTTATATTCAAAAGATTTAAAATCAGCACACTGTAGAGACACAGCCACATCAATGTTTATAGCAGCACAATACAGAATAGTTAAGTTATGGAACCAACCTAAATCCCTTCAATAGATGAACAGATAAAGAAATTGTGGTATATATAATTACAACAGAGTATTAATCAGCCATAAAGAACTTTATGACACCTGCAAATGGATAGGTCTAGAGATTATCATTCTAAATGAAATAAGTCAATCCCAAAAAATAAAGGTTGAATGTTTTTGCTGATATGTGGAAGCTAACCCACAGTAGCAGGGAGAGGGAAAGAATAGATGTTCAATAGATTAGACAAAGGGGAATGAGGGAAGGAAAGAAGGAAAGGTAAAGGACTGACAGTGGGATGAATCCAAAGTACGTTTCCTTGTATTTATATGAATAAATCATAGTGAATTCTATTATCATGCACATCCATAAGAATGGGGTCCTAACTAAAATAAGATATAGTCCATCCTTGCAAAATTGTAACAAAATGAAATCTACTGTCATATATTACTAAAAAGAACCAATAATACTTAAATAAATTAACCTGGTTATCAAGGAATTTGTTCTGAGCATTTCATTTTTGGAAGTGATTTTGCAATATAATTATCATGTTATCAGTTAAAAGTAACAAAACATGTCTTTTAGGTCTCAGCTGTATTTACTTTCTTCTACAACTGATCTTGTAGTCTACTAAACTTATGAAAAATACCTTTCATTTTGTTCTTTCTTATTACAAGGAAGTTAAAAATGAAGAGTCATTGCTAGGTGTAAATAATGAAAGATATTGAAAAAAAAATGCAATTTACCAACTTTTATTCCCATAAGGCTCTAAACTGTGTTCGTATATTTGGTTTGACTTAATCTGGATTTTCTTATGCAAACATATGATATAATGTTTCTTATAAATTTAACAAGTGTTTATTGAAAACCTTCTGATAATCAATTAACTAGGAAATGAAATATATAAGAGTCTATATTCTAACAGCTTCAACTTAAATAAGATATTTGGTAAGAGGTCTTGTTACAGAGGTATTTGCAATATAAATTAGTTGGGTAGGGCACATAAACATGAAATAGGGGAGCATTATTCATATATATATATATATATATTTTGTACCAGGAATTGAATCTGGAGGAGCTTACCTCTGAGGCACATCTCCAGTCCTTTCTATTTTTTATTTTGAGGAGGGTCTCACTAAGTTGTTTAGGGCCTTACTAAGTTGCTGAGACTGGTTTGGACTCTTGATCCTGCTGCCTCCACCTCCCAAGTTGCTGGGATTATAGGTGTACACCATAGTACCTGGCTGTATTTTTAAAGAACAGACACTAATTGATTTCCCTTGGGAATTTTCAGGTTAAATGATTCTTCAATATTAGATTGATCCTATTTAGAGCTGTGCTGATCTATCTAGGCCCTTCCTCAGGTAATAGAGATAATTTTTCTTTGCTTCAGTCAGCAAATCTTGGGAAAATAAAGAACTTATTAAAAAAATTATAAGGGATACAGAAATTTTCTTTGTTATAATGGGGGATAAATAGGAAGATACAGTTTTTCTATCAGAAAGTAACTTTGTAGAAAAAGAATAAGTGTGGAAAAATCAATAAAACTTAATATCAAGTTACACTCAAAGATGTCCAAATGGTCCACTTCTTAATGCATTGAAGAAGAATTAAAAAGAAATGTCTATTAAATAGGGATTTGGGGATGATTGAAAATGTATTCCATGAAAAGAGGCTGTGTATCATGACTTGAATTCTGTTTATAGTTTAAATATCCTTAAATTGCTCAAAGTAGCTTTCTATATACCATTAGAAAAGTTACAGTTTAGTTGAGGAGATGCTGATGGCAATTTTAAAACACATCCATGAAGTCTTACATTTGGTAAAATTATTTGACTTAATGCAGGAGAGTTCATATTTATTATAGAAGTGCTATGATATTTTACTTCATGTTAGCTTATTAAAAGATTTCAAGTTATGATTTGAAAAACTATTGAATAATTTTATGATCCTAACATCAGAAAAACATATTTCAAAAAATATAGAAATGAGAAAATCTTATTCTAATCTTGG
Source organism: Sciurus carolinensis (assembly GCF_902686445.1). Taxonomy (NCBI): domain Eukaryota; kingdom Metazoa; phylum Chordata; class Mammalia; order Rodentia; family Sciuridae; genus Sciurus; species Sciurus carolinensis. The sequence continues at coordinate 56,132,504 of NC_062217.1, read as the reverse complement.
ATTTATAAATTGATTAAACAAGGTATATGCATATATATGTGTATATATATATATATATATACACATGTATATGTGTATACACAAAATAAATTATGTTTTTTCAGGAGAGATTTTTATACTTTTATTCTTGTTTCTTAATTTTTGAGTTTTCCTAAGTTCTTCATATATATAAATCACATTTATATATGTATAATATATGACCTAATATATATGTATATATATATATAAAAGTGATGTATAATTATATATGTGTAATTAGGTGATAAAAAATGAGGTGAAATATCAAAGTAATTTAATTGATAGTCTTTCAAATTGAATGTCAAAGACATTTTCAACACTTACAGTAATTTTCACATATATTTATGTGACCTTATATTCACAAATATTAGATTTCAGAGGAAATGAATGTGATTATGTTCTTCTATCAATGGCATCTGAACTACAGCTTGTCTTGGATGGCTTATTTGAATGATAAAATACATTATGCACATTTGAAATTTGTGATTTGAATTTCCTCCATGGAGCAGAGGTTGAAACTTCAATGGTAGAATCAGTCAACCTGTAAGTCACATTTCAGACAGGATATTATTAGTCCTGTGACTGGGGATGTAACTGAAACTTTTCAAGTCTAAAACCTTATGTATTAAATGTGGAAAAATACATGGAAGTGAAAATTAGAATAGACTACTTGGTATACATATGATGTATTAATGAGTGCTTTTCTGGTATGATACTTGAGACAAAACAGCAAGATAATAATTGAACTCATTCTGTTTATTATGACAATATTGTTAACATCTTCATAGGGGCTATTTGCTTTAAGGTTGCATATTGTCTGTACTGGGAGCTGCTAATATTGATCTCCCCCTTAAAGAAAAGCTATTGGAAACCTATAGGGTCACTATAAACCTATAGGGGGGAAACTGCAATACCCAAGATCTGCACTTCTAGAGGGGAAGATACATGAACAACATAAAAAAAAAAAACAGGGGAAGAAAATGATCCAAACAAACCTAGATTCTATATTAATAGAATCTGCTGATAGCATGGCAGAAAAAATATGAGAAAAGGAGTTCAGAATATACATAATTAAAATGATTTGTGAAGCAGAGGATGAGATAAGAGAGCAAATGCAGGCAATGAATGATCACACCAATAAGCTGTTGAAAGAGCAAATGCAGGAAGCAAAAGATCATTTCAACAAAGAAATAAAGATTCTCAAAAAAAAAAAAAAAATCCAAGTGGAAATCCTTGAAATGAAGGAAACAATAAACCAAATAAAAAATTCAATGGAAAACATCACCAACAGACTAGACCACTTGGAAGACAGAACCTCAGACAATGAAGACATGTAGGGAACATTCCTCAAGCTTATCTGACAGCAGTCACTGACACCATGGTCTAAGTAAGCCAAACAGTCTGAACAGAGAAACTGAGGTAATGGTAAAGACTCGTCATGGAATGAAGGGCTTCACAGTTGCTGAGGCTGAGTTTGAGCTGAGGGGAGACCTCGTTCTGTCATGCATCACAGCTGTGTTGTGAACATGCCTGAACTGCCTTGCCTCATGCTGTGTGCTGGAGTTTGCCATTCCCCCCCATCCTTTATCTCAGACCTGTTGCTGGGCAGAATTGCTTAGGCATACTAGGGTTGTTTACACTACCTGGACCATTGACGTACAGTTCATCTATAGGCTGACTCTGTTATACTTTAATGAGCGTGTTAACCTGATTGGATAATGTGTCTATATATGTCCTGTGCAACCCTAAATAAAATTAGATCCATGTCTTTGGAGTTTGATCTCCGATGCCTGAGTAAGCACACTGGATAAGATTAGGTGAGGTAGGCATCGTTGTCCTCACCCTTAGCAAATCCATCTCTGAACATCTACAAAGACAAAATATTTAATCTTGAAAATAAAGTTGCTGAAACAGAGAAGATGGTAAGAAATCATGAACAGAAACTCCAAGAACTATGGGACATCATGAAAAGAACAAATTTAAGAATTATCAGGATTGAGGAAGGCACAAAGATACAAACCAAAGGAATGAACAACCTATTTAATGAAATAATAGAAAATTTCCCAAACCTGAAGAATGAAGTGGAAAACAAAATAAAAGAGGCTTACAGAACACCAAATGTCCAAAATTGCAACAGATCCACACGAAGATACATTATAATGAAAATGCCTAACATACAAAATAAAGATAGAATTTTGAAACTGTGAGAGAAAAGCATCAGATTACATATAGGGGGAAACCAATTCATTTATCAGCAGATTTCTCAGCCCAGATTCTAAAAGTTAGAAAGGTCTGGAACAGCATATTTCAAGCTCTGAAAGAACATGATACCAACCAAGATTCCTATACCCAGTAAACTACCCTTTAGATTTCAAGATGAAATAAAATCTTTCCATGATAAACAAAAGTTAAAAGAATTTACAAATAGAAATCCTGTGCTACAGAATATTCTCAACAAAATATTCCATGAGAAGGAAATGAAAAACAATGTAGGTCAGCAAAGGGAGGAACTACCTTAAAGGAAAAAACCATTCAAAGGAGAAACCAAGTCAAGTTAAAAACCAAAAATAAGCCCAAATAACTGGGAATAGAAATCATATCTCAATAATAACCCTGAACGTTAATGGCCTATACGCATCAATCAAAAGACATAGACTGGCACAATGGATTAAAAAGAAAGACCCAACAATATGCTGCCTTCAAGAGACTCATCTCATAGAAAAAGACATCCACAGACTAAAGGTGAAAGAAAGGGAAAAAACCTACCACGCACACGAACTCAGTAAAAAAGCAGGGGTTTCCATCCTCATTTTAGATAAAGTAGACTTCAAGTCAAAGTTAGTCAGAAGGGATAAAGGAGGACATTTTATACTGCTTAAGGGAATCACAAATCAGGAAGACTTAACGATCATAAATATTTATGACCCAAACAACAATGCATCCCTGTACATCAAACAAATCCTTCTCAATTCCAGGAATCAAATAGATCGCAGCACAATAATTCTGGGTGACTTTAACACACCAGTGTCACAACTGGCTAGATCTTCCAAACAAAAACTAAACAAAGAAACCACAGAACTCAATAACACAATCAATAACTTAGACTTAACCAACATATAGAGAACATTCCACCCATCAATGATTGAATATACTTTCTTCTCAGCAGCACATGGATCCTTCTCTAAAACAGACCATATGTTATGCCACAAAGCACCCCTTAGTAAATGCAAAAAAATAGGGATACTACCTTGTGTTCTATCAGATCATAATGGAATGAAATTAGAAATCAATGACAAAATAAAAAACAGAAATTACTCCAAAACCTGGAGACTAAAAAATATGCTATTGAATGAAGCATGGATAACAGTAAACATCAGGGAGGAGATTAAAAAAATTCGTAGAGGTAAATGAGAATGATGATACAACATATCAAAATCTCTGGGACACTATGAAAGCAGTACTAAGAGGAAAATGCATTGTGTGGAGCATATTCAAGAAAAGAATAAAAAGTCAACAACTGACCTAATTTTATAGTTCAAAGCCCTAGAAAAAGTCGAACAGAGTAACACCAAAAGTAGTAAAACACAGGAAATAATTAAAATCAGAGTTGAAATCAATGAAATTGAAACAAAAGAAACTATTCAAAAAATTGACAAAACAAAAAGTTGGTTCTTTGAAAATGTAAACAAAATAGACAAACCCTTAGCCCATACTAACAAAGAGTAGGAGAGAGAAAACTTAAATTACTAAAATTCATGATGAAAAAAGAAATATCATGACAGACACCACTGAAATACATAACATAATGAGGAGCTACTTTGAAAATCTATACTCCAACTAAATAGAAAATATTGAAGACATGGACAAATTTCTAGAGACATATGATCCTCCCAAACTGAACCAGGAGGACATACACAATTTAAACAGATCAATATCAAGCAATGAAATAGAAGAAACTATCAAAAGCTTACCAACCAAGAAAAGACCAGGACCAGATGGATTCTCAGCCGAGTTCTACAAGACCTTCAAAGAAGAACTCATTCCAATAATTCTCAAAGTATTCCAGGATATAGAAAAGAAGGGAACCCTACCAAACTCATTCTATGAAGCTCATTTCACCCTCATACCAACACCAGGCAAGAAAAGAAAATTTTAGAACAATATCCTTGATGAATAGAAACATAAAAATCCTTAACAAAATCCAGGCAAATTGTATCCAAAAACATTAAGGAGATAGTGCACCATGGTCAAGTGGTGTTCATCCCAGGAATGCAAGGTTGGTTCAACATCCATTAATCAATAAATGTAATCCATCATATCAGTAGACTTAAGGATAAGAATCATATGGTTATTTCAGGTGACACAGCAAAAGTATTCAACAAAATATGACACCCCTTTCATGCTCAAAACACTAGAAAAACATAGGGATAGTAGGAACATATCTGAGCATTGTAAAGTCTATTTACACTGAGCCCACTGTCAACATCATTCTTAATGGAGTAAAACTGAAAGCATTCCACCAGAACACTTCTAGACCGCATAAATGAATTCAGCAAAATAGCAGGATATAAAATCAACATGCATAAATCTAAAGCATTTTTTACATAAGAGATGAAGCATCTGAAAGTAAAATGAGGAAAACAACTTCATTCACAATAGGCTCAAAAAAAATTTTGGGGAATCAATCTAACTAAAGAGGTGAAAGATCTCTACAATGAAAACTTCAAAACATTAAAGAAAGCAATTGAAGAAGACCTTAGAAAATGGAAAGATCTTCCATGTTCTTGGATAGGCAGAATTAATATTATCAAAATGGCCATACTTCCAAAGGCACTATACAGATTTAAGGCAATTCCAACTAAAATCCCTATGACATTTCTTATAGAAACAGAAAAAGCAATCATGAAATTAATCTGGAAGAACAAAAGACCCAGAATAGCCAAAGCAATCTCGGGCAGGAAGTGTAATGCAGGAGGTATCACAATACCAGACCTTAAACTCTACTACAGAGCAATAGTAACAAAAATGGCATGGTATTGGCATGAAAATACACAGGTAGACCAATGGTACAGGACAGAAGACACAGAGATATACCCACATAAGTGCAGTTATCTCATACTAGACAAAGGTGCCAAAAACTTACAATGGAGAAAAGATACCCTCTTCAACAAATGGTGCTGGGAAAACTGGAAATTCATATGCAGTAAAATGAAATTAAATCCCTATCTCTCACCCTGCACAAAACTCAACTCAAAATGGATCAAGGACCTCGGAATCAGACCAGAGACCCTGCATCTTATAGAAGAAAAAGTAGGTCCAAATCTTCAACATGTGGACTTAGGATCAGACTTCCTTAACAGGACTCCCATAGCACAAGAAATAAAAACAAGAATCAACAACTGGGATAGATTCAAACTAAAAAGTTTTCTCTCAGCAAAGGAAACTACCAGTAATGTGAAGAGAGAGCCTACAGAGTGGGAGAAAATCTTTGCCACTCATACTTCAGATAGAGCACTAATTTCTAGAATATATAAAGAACTCAAAACACTCTACACCAAGAATACAAATAACCCAATCAACAAATGGGCTAAGGAAATGAACAGACACTTCACAGAAGAAGATGTACAAGCAATCAACAGATATATGAAAAAATGTTCACCATCTTTAGTAATAAGAGAAATGCAAATCAAAACTACCCTAAGATTCCATCTCACCCCAATTAGAATGGCGATTACCAAGAATACAAGCAACAACAAGTGTTGGCGAGGATGTGGGGAAAAAGGTACACTCATACATTGCTGGTGGGGTTGCAAATTAGTGCAGCCACTCTGGAAAGCAGTAGGGAGATTCCTCAGAAAGCTTGGAATGGAACCACCATTTGACCAGCTATCCCACTCCTTGGCCTATACCCAAAGGACTTAAAATCAGCATACTACAGAGATACAGTCACATCAATGTTCACTGCTGCTCAATTCACCATAGCCAGATTGTGGAATCAACCTAGATGTCCTTCAATTGATGAACGGATAAAAAATATTTTAATAATTAAAAAATCAAATTTTTCTATGTTTTCATTGCCTTAATAAAAAATGTTATTAATTTGTTTTACTTAGGTTTATTTTAATTGGTGATATAAAATTCATATAAAATTTTAGATTAACTTAAATAAATGTTAGTACTCATAAATGGTCTAAGACACTGTCACATTAAACTAGATTTTCTTAATATATTTAGATGTGTGCATGAGGTCATGTATTTTATGTGACTTTAAAAAACATGCAACTTGTAAGAAAAATAGAATTACACTAACAAATTGTGATTTTTATTGATTAACATAAGCATTTTGAGAATAAGGAATGTCAAATATAGCTTTTTACTCCCTAAGTTCTAAGAAATATAATTATTATTTTCTTTCATTAGAGTAATTACTTGGGTATAAAATTGGATGTGAGAGACATCTTTGTATAACTCATTTATAAACCTTTAAAAAAGTATTTGTTGATAAACTTTGTTTTTGTTTTTAATCTAGGAATATTCTTGGAATTGATGGTAAAAGAAGAAAAACATCAACAGCTTAAGTTCTTCCCATCTGATGAGCTATTGTTGTTTATAATGCATTTTATTCACTATCAAAATCCTTCTCCCAAGGAAAGAAAATCTAACAGCATATAATATCTATTTTTAAAATAATGACCATACTGGTATGATGCTCAGTATAAGGACATTTTTTATGAGCACATTTAAGGGGAACTTATTTTAAGCTGAGTCAATACTATATGAGATTCTTATAGCACAAGAATGAGTTCTCTTTTTATGTGTAGAGAGACTTTATTCCTTCAATTTGTGTTTCTTACTTTTTCAGTCTTCCTCATTTTCCTCTAGTGTTACATTTCAGTTTCAGGATCCCATCCAAGATATCATATTTCATTTAGCTGTTATGTTTCCTTAGTATTCTCTAGGTTCTTAAAGTCTTTCTGATTTTTGTCTGTTTTTTATAATCTTGACAGTTTTGAGAAGTACTGATCAGATCTTTTTATAGACCATCTCTCTATTTTCTCATGATTATTGCATATATATATTATTGCATATGCAGTATATATTATTGCATATATATTATTGCATGTACAATATATATTATTGCATATAAATATATGTATGTATATATATATATATATATATATATAGAGAGAGAGAGAGAGAGAGAGAGAGAGAGAGGAAATGGCAGAGGTAGAGAATCGTTAAAATCACACTACATCAAGAAGATGTATGATTGACATGATTTATCACTGCTATGTTGACCTCAAATAACTGGCTAAGGTAGTATTTTTCAGTTTCTTCCATTATAAAGTTTAACCTTTTCCACATCCTTTAAATACTATGCCCTTTGGAAAGAAGTCACTATGTACAGACCATACTTAAGAGGTGTAGAGTTATGTTTACTTCCTTAAAGACAGCATATCTAATAAAATGTTCATAATTCTTCTGCATGGGAATTTACCTCTTCTCTTCACATAGATGTTGATTAAATGAATAGCTTACATTGACATGGACTCATTGATATTTACGTTTTACTTTGAATTTCAATCAATATTACTTAATTATTGGGGTTGCTCAAATTGTTCTAGCTTTAGCCTTCAGGATCCTTCAGTCAAATCCTGTCACTTTCACATACCCACAACAATGTGCTTGCTATTGTTTCTGTTGGTACTTTGTTTATTCTTTTTGAGAATTTCTTTAATTTCTAGCCTTGTGGGATGCTCCATACTCATCTTGTATAGTAACTCTCCCATCCTAAAATCAGCCATCTTCTAAAGAGTCCTGGTTCCTCACACTGAAGAAAAGCATTAGGAACTGAAACCTACCTACTCGATGTGCTCATTGCCAAAAGGGTTGTCACTGCTTATTGGCCCCCTCACTTGACAAATAATTCTCTATATAAGCATATGTATCTATATTAAATCATATAGGAGTTCATCCTTGGTCACAGTGTATAATTTATATTTTTAAATAAAATTTGCTAATATTTTGTTGAGAATTTTTTAATCTATGTTCATGAGAGAGAATGGTTGGTAGTTTTCCTTTCTTGTAACACATTGGCCTGATTTCAGTATTAGAATAATTCTTGCCTCATAGAATGAGTCAAGATGTGACAACTTTGTTTTATTCATAGAATTGTTTGTGGAAAAATGATATAAATTTATCTTTACATATCTAGTAGAATTGATGAGTGATACCACTGGGTTCTGGTGCTCCCTCTGTTAGAAGATTATTAATTCATTATTCAACTTCCTTAATAGAGAAGAGCTATTCAGTTTGGGCATTCTCTTTATGTGTGTTTAAGTATTTATGTCATTGAAAGAATATGACCATTTTTCCTAGGTTATCAAATTTGTAGATAGAGTTTTTAATGGAATTTTTTGTTTAAATTCAGGGGTTAAGTCATGCAAATAAGACATACCACTAATTACATTAGTAAAAACCAAAGTAGAACTCTTATCAATTTTGCAGTGATTAATTTAAAAATTTGTTTTAATTGTTAAAAGATTCAACATTGTATTATTCCTAGTAGGTGAATTGTACAGACATTGTATACACTAGAATTGAGTTTAAGAACCTCCCAAATTCAAAGAAATACCATTGTACAAAGCATGAGTAAGAAGCATGTGTCTTTGTGGGTGAGGTAAAGACTAGGGTCAGTAATAACCAAGTCACAGTGTTGGTGATCTGGCAAGACAATGAGGTTAAGAAACTTCATAGTTTTATAATACATAAATTATTTTACAAACCAGAAACTTGAGACATGATTTTTTTTGTTAGAAAAGTAATAAAGTACTCATTAACTTTGAAGTAACATTGCAACAGGAATACATTTTTACTAATATACAAAAAAAAAACCACCACCAAGTTCTATTATCAGGAAAAATTTAGAATACAGGGGAAACATCTTGTTCATTAAGAAGAGATTCTCAGGCTGGGGTTATAGCTAGTGGTAGAGCACTTGCCTAGGATGTGTGAGGCACTGGGTTTGATTCTCGGCACCACATATAATTAAATAAAATAAAGGTCCATCAACAACTAAATATATACATATACATATATATATACATGTATATGCACATGTACATTCTTTTCTTAGAGAGTCTTTTATATATATGTAAGAATCTCTTTGACTAAGTTAGCAATTACTGGGATGACTAGTTCAAAGATGAATTAAATGCCCAATCTGAAGAAGGATGGCAAGTGTAAAAAGAAGGAAAAGTTTTAAAAGACCCTAATAATACTGAACTTTCTTGATCAACTGCACTTGACAAAAATGAACCTTTTAAAAATTGTACTTTGAACTCTTTTATTCAGTTCAATTATTCCATGTATAATGAAATATAAATTAATCTCCACTTCACATGTTATCAAAATACTGTCTTCATGCTTGAATTACACCATGTTTCATGTACTTCTCCCCTACACACCCACATCTAAAGACAGCATATGTCATTAAAGGAAACACATCCCTTTTCAAAATACCAGCCAAAATTAACAAACTATTACAATTTTTTATTTCAAAATTTAAAAAGATAGTTTCAAAGATTTGAGTTGTTTTACTCATTTCTTTATGACATAACACAATGTTATGTAATAAACTTGGATTAACCAATTACTAAGTGCATTAAATGACATTTCCTCAAGGAGACTGTTCTTCCCTACACACCTGAAAACTGTGTATATAGTGTATGCATTTCTTACCATCAGAAATTACAGTTCTCTTAAGACAGTAGTCAATAGAATAATTTGTGCTTAGTGTTTCTAGCACACAGTGAGTGCAAGGTATTTTGGCAACTCAATCTGAGCAAACTGTAAGTATTGAAGAGGAGTCTTTCAGAAGGCTTGTCACTTTAGGCCATAGTTTAAACAGCATGTGAAAATTTTGTTTCACTTTAAACAAACAAAACTTTGAAATTACTCATTAGTTCAAATTGCTTTTATGGGAAACAATTTTGTTATAAAAATTTGGAGCTGAGTGTGAAAGTTTCATTATTATTTTCTGAGTAAAATGTGCAAAGTTATTCCAAGGAGGATAGGGCAAGGAATGAGAATCTTTGGTATTTAGTACAAAAGGCATTTATTCTTCCTTTTTGATGAGGTGAGGAGAGAACTGTTGGAATAACAGTTCTCTGTTATTCCTGAGACCTCATTGCCCTAAGCATTCCAGGGATTCTCAGCTTTGATCTCTTTAACCAAAGCTCATCCTTATTGGACATGTGATAGAAGTTAGTTTCTTCTCCATAATAATGTCTTTTTCATCTTTCAGATCAAGTTTAGTTCTCACAAGGATTATGCTAATGTTTGGACAGTGGTTACACTCTTTGGAATACCATTTCCATGGACAGATTTCAAATGATGCAGAACTCAAGTGGGAAAAGCAAATTAAGACTATATCTCTTTGAGAGTAGGACAGAGCATGTGTATTTCATAAAGCAAAATTCATTAATTTTTCATCTATTGTAACACTGACAGAAGAGTTATCAAAGACAGTGGTAATATATTCTCCAGAAAATGCATTGAGGTGTAACTTAAAAGCAAGTTTTACCTACATATGCAGTTCCCACTACCACATACTTGACGATATATATCTGGGCCAGTTGGTAGGTAGACCAAATACTAAAGCCTCTCATTTCTGTTAATTGTTACTTGCCAGGTCAGATGTTCAGGGAACAGCTCCATATGATGTAATAATTTATGCTTGTAAAGGGAAGCCCTCAACTCAGAATCCCTTATGTAATACGGTTTGTTAGCTGTTGACTTTGGAAGTTTACTTCACATTTGTATAGTACACTTCCCTAGTCTAGAAAATAGACATCATATGGTAAATACAGTTGTGAGTATAAAATAAGATTGTACATGTGAAGCCCTAAAGACAATATCTTAGTTTCAGTAAATGTTCAATGCATATAAATTATTATGAATATAACATTAGCACATATTTTTAGTTTTCAGGCCTCAATGACCTGAAATGCCTATCATTATTGATAGTATCCTGGAGATTAGTTGCAATATCTGCTGGAAAAAAAAATACCAGAAGTTCATTCACTTAAAGAAAAATAGTTAACCTATTTGTAGTCACTTGTCCTTTCTGCATAGCATAACACAGAAGTGTTTCCATTTTCTTCTCAATGATGATTAATGCAGTATTACCTGAGTTTACAAAGGAAACTTCATTTCTTGGAGAATTCTTCAAATCCTAAACTAAGATTAGAAAAAATCCCAATATTTTTTCAGGAATAAATAACCAATAAATATGGTGTTTCTCAGTCAGTAACTATTTTTTCATAAGATAATATTAATTTACTTCTGGGATATGGTTCCCTGATTAAACAGTAATAATAACCCATTTGTAGATTGTTTCACTCAAAAAATATTGTTTCTATCAAATTCAATTTAGATTTTGCAGATTGGTGAGTTTGGGAACCACTCACTACTTACTTATGGACAGATTTCAATGTGTTAGTGACAGTGTACAAAGCTAGAAAAGGAGTTACACACAACTTGATTTCTTTAGAGGGCAAACGCATCACAGATTAATAATAAATCCCTAATATGTGAGCACTCAAAATATCAGATAGTGAAAAACTATTCTAATCAAGCCTCTCCACATCATTCAAGAGTAAACATAATGACATTTCTTATCATTATTTATGCCTTATTAGGAATATATTTAGCATAAATTATTTTCATGCATAAAACCAACAATGGTCAGGGCATTTGCCCTATTCTAAGGGAGAACATTAGCTTACTATTACTTAAACAACTAATATCTGTATATTCAGTTATACATAAGGTTATCTATGACTTTTTCAGACTAAAAATAGGAAAAACAAAAAATGTGGTTTAATTTTTTACTTCAGTTTTATTTATCATTAATAAAATGCAGACTAAAACTTAGCCCATTTTTCTCCAAATATTTTCATTTTAAAAGTATTTATTCAAAGCTTCCTAGGTGTGTGTGTGTGTGTGTGTGTGTGTGTGAAATGTTGCTCCTTAGAGTCCCCAATTAAGAATTACAACCTAGAACATTTTACTCAGAATGAGTGATTAGTTTTGACCAATTCTCTTTCATGACAACAGCACAATTTTTTGTGCTTATTTCAAAGCCTAGCATCCTAAACTATCCCACACATTTCACTTTACCCTTTAACATAAGTGACCAGAATCAAAATATGTTCCTATGTCCAAAATACCAAAACTAATACCAAATCTTCCAAAAGTTTATTGTCCACATGGATTTCATTACATTGAAAATCAGGCAATTCTGGCGAAAAAGGAAAATTTTACAAGGTTAGCTATTTTTAATACTTTCAGAAAAAATGCCAGACTGTAATGCTTGGATTTCTGTGGCAGCATGAATAACAAATAAAAACAGAAATCTTTTCTCCGCAGGATACTTTTCTCTTGATATTGCTTGACTTAACAGCACCAGCCATAAGTTTAGCACTGTAAATTGAGTATATCACATTATCTAAATTGTACCTGTTACTGCCAAGAGGAATGTGAACAATTGCGAGGTAATCTAAAGCAATTAGTTTGGATGAAAAATGACCTACAGGAAAAAAAAAAAAAAAGAAATCTGTTATCCATTTGCAACTTTTCTGCTTTAAAGAAAAAAGAGTGCAACTATAAAGAATGGGAGGATTCAGAAGTTACTCTTTTGATTCAGTCCAATTCTGTCTGAATCTTAAGTATTTTTATGAACTTTTCAACTCTCTGCAGCCTGAAAATCAATAGCTCACAACTATTTTTATTTACAGAAAACAAAGGTCAATACAGAATTAAGTAAACACCTGGAGAAATCATTTGAAAATTATTTTCTCTCCAATGCTGTTACTGATGAAGAAAGCATTGTTTAACTACAGTTATCATCAATGTCATCTATCTAAATATCATTAAAGGGCAGCAAAAATTTTTGAAAATGTGTTGCACTTAAAACTAGAATATCTAGGTTTTTTTCTTAATATGCAATCTCTAATACTTGTTTTCTTATGAGATAAATGTGTGTAATATGTCACTGAACTAATTTTAAGAGTATTTCATTCATCACAAATGTATATATGCATGGCCAGGTTTGAGACAAGAAGTTTTCTGTAATCAGTTGCATATGTATGTATAAGATCCTTTGTGAAATAATATAATAAAGAGTTTAAAATTCTTTGGAACTAAAAGCCAGCCCTCAGTCTAGACCCTTGAACAGTTAGAGTAAAAATGTAATAATCTAATTATTTAAATTAATATACTCACTTTTAATAATTTATTTCTCTTTATGTTTATTTTTTATTGGAGTAAAAATACTTAACATAAGAGCTACCTCCATGAAAAAATAATTTTAAGTGTATAATAAATATTATTAACTATAGGCACAATGTTGTACAGCAGATCTGTCAAACTTATCCATCTTACAAAACTTAACATTTATGCCTGTTGAATAGCAGCAACCAATTTCCCCCTCTCCTCAGTTCCTGGCAATAATTATTCTATTCTTTGTTTCAGTGTCTCATTTAAATGTAATCATACAGCATTTGTCTTTTTATGATTGACTTATTTAACTTACTATAATGTACTCCAGCATCATTCATATTTTCATATGTGACAAGTGTCCTTCTTAAGGCCCAATAATATTCCAGTGCATTCTACACTTTTTCATCCTTTATCTTTTGATGGACATTTAGATTGCTTCCACATTTTGACTATGGAAGTGATGCTGCAATGACCATGAAAGTGTAAATGTGTCTTTGAAATTCTAATTCCCATTGTTTTATATATGTGACATGAACTGGTGTTTCTGGATCATATTTACTTTTATTTTTTAAAAAAATTTGCAGAACTACCGTACTGCCTTTCACATTGGCCAAACCATTCTAACTTCCCACCAATATTGTACAAATGTTCCAGTTTCTCCATTTTCTTACCAACAGTTGTTCTGTTTTGTTTTCTATTTGTTTAGACAATAGCCATTCTAACAGATTGAGATGTTATCTCCTGTTTTTGATTTGCATTTCCGTGATGGGGATATTCAGCACTTTTTCATATAACTGTTGACCATTTATATGTTTTTGTAGAGGAATGTCTATTTAGGTAATTTTCCCTATTTTTAATGGTGTTATTTGCTATTGAGTTGTAGGATCTCCTTATATATTTTTTAATATTAACCCTATAACAGAAAAACAGTTCACAAATATTTTCTCTCATCCTGTAAGTTTTCCTTTTCATTTTGTCATTTCCTTTGCTGTTCAGAAGACTCTAAATTTGGTACACTATTTTGATGTGTCTAATTTTGTTTGTGTTGCTTGTGCTTTTTGTATCATATCCAGCAGATCATGCCCAATGTGCTGAAGCTTTCCCCCTAATTTTCTTCTAGTAGTTTTATAGTTCCAGGACCAATATGAAAATCTTTAATCCATTTTGAATTAATTTGCATGCATGATGTTAGATAAGGGAATAATAAATTGACCTAAAAGGCTTCCATTCTAAAGGGAGAACTGGAGATCTAAAGATAGGTGTGGGATAACATTCCCGTAATTGACAAGGAAGAAGCAGTCCTAAGCAGCACTTGGTGTCTTAACACTTACATGAGTTTCCAGACCCACTACTCCTGAATAAGTATCAGAGCTTTGGTTAAAATGATCTAAGTAAATTAATACGAAATACAAACTTTATTACTGGTTTGTTTATATGTCGTAATGTTATTAAAGAAAAAAGAATCATAAAACTAGGTAGCTCTGTGCAGAAGAGAATTGGTAATATTTTCTCTGATATTTTAAGACAATGAAATTTTTAGGTGGTACAATTTTTGCAATGTTTCTATTTCTTTTCTAATATATTTAATTTTTAAACTCAGGTTGTAATTCAATTCAGCCTCTTTCTTTAAAAAATTGTATAATGGGCTAGGAAAAAATATATCTACTTGAAGATATATTCAATCAAAAATTACTGCCTCCATATTACATTTAAATGATTAAATCATTCAGTGAGACTACAATTCTTGAGTATTTATAACATATATTAACTAGTAAGGACTATATTTTTTATAACAGTATTAGCTAGCAAGGAATATGTTTTCTAAATCACATTATATACAGAAAAGAATAAAGCACACATACATTCACAACCATCCTCTTTGCTTTTCCTATAATACTTTTCCTTCCTCATGCCCTGCTCTTCACATGTATATATAAACACAAATACTGCCTTGGCCATTTTAATTTCTTCCTTTTTTCTCAAGTTTAAAATTTACCAGTTCACTATCAACAATATTTTAATACCTTTTCCTTGTATTATCACTGAACACTGTATTTTCCCTTGCCCAAATTATTTTCTTAACTATTTTTTTACCTTGTCGATGCTAAGCCTCATAAAACTTATTGTTTCCTTATCACTATCAAAGTGCATAGAACATAATTTATGCTCAATTACTATTTTAAAAATTACATAAAAACTACAGGAAGCCATTGAATTTTATAAACAATGTGAAGACATAGTGGAATAAATACAGAAACATGCTTGGTATTCATTTGCTTATGCTTCTACTGTGCTTCTTTTTAACACAGAAGGTAGAAAACATGAGCTGCCTCTCAACAGACACTCTTTAGTTAGAATTGTGGAAGCAAATTAGATCCCATTGTATTAATGTGTTTGTCAAACACTTGAAAAAGGAGAAAGACAGATATATTTTTTCTGCTTTAAGTTTTCCAGCTAATGAGCAAAATTGGAGATATGTGAATTTCTTGAGACAATTTTGGTGTGTGTTTGGGAGCTATATTGTGATTTCTCACATCAATCTTCTGCATAACAGAGGAAAATGTGGAAAACAGCCTAGGGTAGCTAGCTATTTCATTTTCTTTTCCTTGAATTTTTAGCAACTGAACTTAGTAGTTATAAAAGTAGTTAATTGAATCTTTTTCTCCATGTCTTAAAGATTACAATTAAATAAGAAACTATGTCCTTATATTAACATTCTACCCTAAAATATTAATAGCTGTTTCCATTTTCTGATTTCAATTTTGAATGGTACAGCATTGGAACCAGATGTGGTTTCAGACACTTAAGAAAGGAAATTAACTTGATTGTTTAGGTATTATTATCTGACTATTTCCAGGAAATGCAGTGCTACTAGATAATAGCATACGAGGACAAAATAGAAACTTAAATATATATATTTTCACTAGGAATGAAAATCAGTTAAGATAACTTTTTGAAAGGCCAAAAGTTTACAACAAACATTTTGGTGATAACGAAAATCATATGTGGGCTTTCTCCTGTTGCTACCACAAAGATTAAAGAACAAATAAAAGATTATAAATTAGTGATTTAAAACACATAGAGCCTGGCAGATTCAAATATCCAAAATAATATTTTATTTCTTAGAGTGTTGTTTTCACCAAATGTCAGATTTGGGTCTAATGTAGAAGGTTGCTGAATTACTATAAATTTTAATTCATATTCTCACCATACCTATTGTCTAAAGTGAATTCACTTATGGAGTAAAGTGGGACTGTGAGAATTTTAATGAGAACTTAGAGATGGGCTTATCTGATGAGCTAATCTTGGTTTATTTAGAGACCACATAGTGACTGCACTTAGAGGAGTTGCCATGCAATGAGGGTACCCATTGACCTCATGCTGTGCCCCAAATATTGCAATCTCTGTCACATCCATAAGTGGGCCCATATCTCAAGACACCCTTAAGGATGTAACTGCAAAGTCCTACCTGAGACAAAAAGCTAACATGCAAAGTTCTACCTAAAATTAAAGAGCCAAAGCACTTGGCATTATTTTAATTTAAATTAGTATGATTCTTAGTAATATTTGTAGAAATCTGTTTTCTGTTTTTTAGAGGCATAAAGAAACCGCAGATATTTAGATAAAGCAAAAATATCTTTAAGAATAAATTCAATAATTTTCTGGATTCAAAGAAATAACTTGGACATCTACAAATAGTTTTTAAATTTTCTGAGGGTTCACTGAAGTCTTTTCTAAGGTTGGAATAAAGAAATTCATTCTATTTTGTAAGAGAATGAATAAAACATAAATGTTCAAGTAGTCATGTAAATCTTAATTGTCTTCCATAGAAGAGCCTACACACTTAATTCAGTGAAGTAATGAAAAACAGATGAGAGAGAAGAACACGAGAATCCTGAAAAATCTCTGCAATGACTACACTTGCAGGCCATAAAGGATACTAGCTAGAGGACAAATGGGATCGTGAAGCAGGAGAAGATAAAAGACAATTCTTGGCTGTAATAATCGGCAGTGCTGATTGACTATCAGAATATTGTGATTCAGTAAGACTTCTCAAAGGTGGTTAATTGTGGTGTTCCTAGGAATAAAATGTAATGCCAGCCTCCCCAAAGTCTATATGTCTTGTGTATATGAAAGAAATATAACTTTTTTTAATGATGAAAATATAATTTTCTTTGTTACATAAGGAGATGTTAAAATGTACATAAACAAAAATATGTCATTATTTGTTTTTTTATTGTAAACAAATGGGATACATCTTGTTTCTCTGTACATGAAGTAGAGGCATACCATTTGTGTAATCATACATTTACATAGAGCAACAGTTTTTGATTCATTCTGTTATGTTTTTCCTTTTCCCCCACCCCTCCCACCCCTCTTTTCCCTCTATACAGTCCCTCCTTCCTCCATTCTTGCCCCCCTCCCACCTCCCATTATGTGTCATCATCCACTTATCAGTGAGATCATTCATTCTTTGGTTTTTTGAGATTGGTTTATCTCACTTAGCATGATATAAAGAAGTATAACTTTAGAATTAGGGAATAAGATATCACTATAAGCCATATGGTAAAGAGAGTAAAAACCACTTCTTCAAGCAAACGTGGATCAATTCACGGACTCGGAGAATGAATAAACCAGGACTCTTGCAAAAAGATTTAATGACCATGCACAAGAACAGACTGCATATGCTCCTTCTGTTCTTTGCCAAACGTACTCAAGGCTATGACTGAAAATTGAATATATGGAGAAAGATATATACTAAGATATTTGCACATACTTATTACTGACTCTGAGTCATCATTAACACCTGGCGACACAGAATGCTGCTAACTTTTATGGATGAGAAGAGAGCCAGTGGAAGTTATGGCATAAAAGGGATGTTGGCCAGTTTTCCTCTCACAGTGGACCTAGCATGTCCACGTGCTCCTTCTGTGGAGGTTTCACAAACTCATGAATCATAAAGTTATCAGACCAACATATCTCAAAATCCAATATGTGTTTCTTCTAATGAAAGCAGTTTTTAAAATTATACTGAGATTTTGTACATTTATTTTTACTTTGTATATTTATTTTTACTTTGTTGGCATTTGCACTGACAATACAAAGGTGCATAAATCTATGGGCCATTCAGAACAAATTAAGACAGTGGCACCTACAGTACTTATTGTCCTTGAATTCTTTTCTACCATGCAGTCATACTACACACACGTGTGTGCATGCATAGGCACACCTACGTACACACACACACACACACACACACACACACACACCTCACACACACAGCAACTTAATAGTGTCGTAATGAGCCAGCATGGTGGCACACACCTGTAAACTCAGCAACTTGGGTGGCTGAGATAGGAAGATCACAAGTTCAAGGTCAGACTAAATCCTGTCTCAAAAAAATGAAAACAAAAACAAAATCTGAAGATATAGCTCAGTAAAACCAGAAGAATGAGAAGTTATACTCCATTTACATATAATGTGTCAAAGTGCATTTTACTGTTATGTAAAACTAATTAGAACAAATAAAAAATAAACACATCACCATAAGAAACAATATGGCAAATAGGTAAATAATTATTTATTGGATGTCTTGTTCAATGATTGCCTGAGAAAAAGTATTTGTGCATCTGTTTCAGTTACCAGTGGAAATCTATTTATTTCATGGAACAAGATTTTGGCTTGAAAGAATGACTGACCAAAATTATGTTAGTCAAGATTTAGGCATTTGGCTGATTTTCCCTGAAAAAAGAATAAAGTATGTTTATCTTTTCCAAAGAGAGACAGAGATGGAACCTATATTGAAACTTATATCTGCTACCATGAACTTGACCATTTCCCAATGTTTAAAATCTTTCCAAATAAAATTTACGTTAGTATTTATGAATAAGATTATTGGTGTGACATAATAAAATGTGTCAGAATTTGAATGGTCTTCATAATACCAAGAATTAACATTTTCCAAGTGATGAAAGCATAATGTTACAGAATCAAACAGCATAAAATGCCCATTGAAAGTGCAAATGTGCTAAGGTAACAGTACAAAATTTATTGATAAGGTGGTTCTGCATTGCAACTAACCTTTTAAAAACTACATATTTTCAAGTTTTGTTGTAGTCTTAGACAAGAATAACACAATCAGTTACATATATGATATAATAGTCTGAAGAATTTGCAAAATTGTAAAATAATGTCGCTCTTCTCAATATTTTTAGCAATTATTGTGATTTTCATAAAATTATTTGTAATATATTGCTCTGTAATGATTTCTTAATGTTAGTTTAAATGAATTTATAAATACATACTAGGCAATTTTGGGTCCTAATATTAATACAAAAAGTCCTCAGATTTTATTTATATAAACAAAGGCAATTTGGAATCCTCAAAACTACCTATAGAGTAGAAAGTGATGCCAGACTAAAATTTTGAGACCCATTCAACTAGACAAACTCAGTTACTAAACTACCTGAAATTGTCTTTCTATACTAAATAGCAAATTTAAAGTAATATGGTCAGTAAATCATATTAATTTTCCTTTCAAAATGTTATTTAAGAAAGCAACCATCAGTTACTATCTCCATTAATATAGCCCTGTCATTTCTGACCTATGTTTTGCAGAAGTCTCCAGAGTTATCTCCCCGAACTTAGTGTTCTTTAGTCAATTAACTTACAGTAGGTACGTGTTGTGTTAAAATATGTCATACCATGTTCTGACTGCTCAAAACTTCCAGTTAGTTTACTTATGTGGGAATGGGACTTAAGGGTCTTACATCAAGGAGCACTGAATACAAGGTTCAAATAGATAAAATTCAGTAGAAAAGTATGTTGTTCTAGAAATCAGGATTACATGTGTTGACTTAAATCCCTGAAGTGGTGCTGGGTTACTTAATCAGAGCCTGAACTCAGTATTAGACTACAGTTAATGTATTTTAAATGACTGAATTTTCTAGGCCTACTATGCAAAAAGAAAAAAAATATATTGGGTTTCAGAAAATATTTTTTTTCTTAGAATGAATCTATTATGGGCAACTGCTTAGAAAATCCTGCAAAGTTCTAGAGGATATTCCATTAACCAGGCTAAGAAGGTACCAGTCTTTTGAAGACTTGGTGGTGGCTCACCTTTGTTGGTCAGAAATGATATATGGAATGAAGTGATGAAATTTTATTTCATCATCTTAGCAGAAATAATATGATCCTGAAGGAGTAGGAGTCAAATTGTTTTAATTGTCTGAGATCAGGTGAGCATAATTACCAGTGTAAGTCATAGGACTAGAATAGTAAAAGAGTACTATTTAATGAGGAATCTCTAGCAAAGGCTAATTAATCACAGGGTCCCCTGAAATAGACACCAAGTTAAAGCGCTGCTTGACACAGAGCAGAGGAAAAATTTAAGCATTATAAGTCAATTCACAGAATAGAAATTTGTTTCTGTAACTCAATTTCTAGGACTAAACCAGTTTCCCTTCCTGGAGTCTCTTGATTCAGGTTGAGACTGTGTCTTTCTGAGGAAAGATTCTGCTTCATATTCACATATATATTCCCTGAATCTTCTCTGGAATGTTTTCCAATCTCCGGGTGACTCTTGTTTTGGAAAACATAGAAAGCTATGCTGTTGAGAATTACCTGATACCACTCTGAGCTTACATTGTCCTGAGGGACCCCAAATGTTGCTGAGAACCAAAAATAACAATGGATATTTGAAGAGATCAGTGGTTAAATAAAGACTTAACCCAAGTTCATCTAATAGCACTTCTAGTGAAATTATAAACTCGTTGAAAGCCCCAGACTCATGATTTGAGGGTTTCTGTGGGCATATGGCCTAAGTGGTAGTACCCACACTAAACTACTGTCCCACCTTCACTCCAAACTAAGAGATAATACTATCTCCTGGGGAAACTGCAGAGATTAGTGCCACTGTTTACCATGAGAGATGAAGAGGTGATGATTCTTATCATAACTATACTTAATTTAATCAACTTAGTGGTCCCTAAAAATATGTCATGTGTAAGATGGAAAACAAGAAATTATTTGAACTGTATTAGATGTTGCTGCCAATAATCTACATTTGAAAATCTGTTACCTTCAGAACAAATCTACACAGTCCTGGAGTTCAGAAACCGACCCACAAATAAGTGAAATCTGAAGCAGCACTCTCATTTATCATCATACCTCTCTTTGCCACCTCATTGCTCAGGGACATTTTATTTAGCTTGCTACTTGTCTTAGATTAGAATTTCCCAAAAGCAGTCAAGATTGTGGATGCAATGTTTCTTTGACAATTTATTCTAGGAAACAAAAAGAAAGAAAGGGCAAGGCATCAAAGACAACTTATCCCAAACCAAAATTTTAAAAAAATATTATTGAACCTTCAAATCCATGACATCACTTTAATTGGAAGTGCCTTAGTCCCTTCTGATTGCTATAGATAATGTCTTGAAGTGAGTAAATTATAAACAACAGAAATGTATCACGATTCTAGAGGCTAAGAAATTCAAGGTCAAGGAGCTGGAAGATTCAGTATCTAATACAGTCCTTTTTAGTCATAAAATCTTCTAGTAGTGTCTGCACATGATGGAAAAGGCTAAAAAGTTTCCTCAGGCCTCTTTTTATAAAGGCCCTTTTCATGAGGTCCCTACCCTAATGATGTAGTTACATCCCAGAAGACCTCACTTCCTGATATTATCTCCTAATACTATTACACTGGGGATTAGATTTTCTGGGAGAGACACAAATAATCAGGATGTACCAGGGCAGGAACCAAAAATATCAACTCTGCTTGAATACTTAGTATGATTTACACTTAAGAAGAATAGGAAGTAAATACTTATTTCATTGCTGAAATATTTAAATTGAAAACAGTCCAATGCATTTCATGATGTTTCTTCTGGAAAGATAGATGAATGAATTGCTATGCTTTGCACTGCCTTTGATGAATAAAGAGATGTGTTATCTGATGGGACATGTCCTTCTATGGGACTTCTCGTAAGTCTCAGGAGGAAAAGAATAATGCAGATCCTTAAAGGCATGAGGTAAGCCACACTTTCCCCTGTCATTTAAAAAGCAGTTACTGACTAGTAAGCCACAGTAGAAAATGAATGTCTGACAATTGGACATCAAATAAATCTCTGACTAGAATTTATTGTCATGAAGTTGGTTGTCTGATGCATACAGAAAACCATAAAATAAAATCTGTATAATAATATTTCAATGAAAAAAATGTAAGAGATTTATCCAATGAAGAAGTCTAGGAGGTTTGGAGATATAAGTGAACTGCAGGTACACTACCTGTTCTCATTGCTTTCCTCAATTCCTTTTCTGTCTCTTCTTCAAATTAACTATGTCTTCATGAAAAATACCCAATAATCAATAAGTATGTGAGAAAAATCATGGATTCAGTTTAAAGATAGATCTCTGTGGTATGGCAGCATTCCTTGAAAAGGAAAGTTGCTGTAATACAATTGTAGACAGGCATACTCTGAAAAACAGTAAGGAAGAAGAATATTCCTTGTGGTCAGATAAGAAAGGTGTCCTCTTTGTAACATATTATATACAATTTGAAATACATATCTATACTCACTAATTGGTCATGCACAATGACCAATGGGCTGATCAGGTTATCAAATTTATAGGAAGAACAAAATCAGAATACTGAAGAGAAAAAAGAAAGTCATGTGATTGCTCTTCACAGAATAGACCAAGTTAGTTATGCACTATTTGAATACCTACAAGCGAATGTCAACAGCCTAAGAGGCTGCTCTAGTAGTTCTGGTAAAAAAGATGACTCTGGCTATGTTTATAAATTAGACTTTTTCAAAATTGTCATATGTTTGTACAGTGAACTGATGTAAAAACACACTATACTATTACCTTGGGACAAAGATTGTGCATAGGCAAGGCAAAAGGGTCCATCCATCACCAAGGTTTATTAGATAACAGAAATCACCTGTTAATATAGTACCATCATTTATAGGAACTTGCATTCATTTAATGGCAGGTTGATAACACTGAATGTTTCCTTTATGAAGGGAGCTCTGCTTTGTCTCAACTGGAAAAAATATTGTTCAGTATTTGCCTTTTCTAACCAAAGCATGCTTGCAAGAACTTCTGTCTGTGATCTTATAGACAGATTATCCTATATCCCTGTATCTGTGTTTCAAACAATATCAAGTCTAATGAGGGGCAATATTCTTTAGCAACTAAAATGCAACAACAAACCCATGCCTTAGTTATTCACAGGTATTTTTGTTATTCCCACTGTATAGAAGGAGCTGATTTGATAAAATGTTCTTGTAGACCCAGGTTCAATTTATGTTAACAACTAAGAGACAGACTGTAAATTTGGGTTGCTGTCCCATAAAATGCTCTGTGTGACTTAAACCAGTGCTAAATATATGGTGGCTTCTCCCTACAACCAGGATATATTAGTTGGGAACCAGAAGTATATGTGAAAGTGGTCATTCTCACTATTATACCAATTAAAAACTGGAAATATCAGTTGAAGCTGAATATGTCTTTAAGAATCAGACATTTTATTTCTAATTATTTACCCAACAAGAGCACACACCTAAATTAATCAGAAAATTTGTGTTAGAATGTTTGGACAAGTAAACCTCAAGAATAGAATGAATGTTGATTCTAAATTAATGTATGTGTATGTCAAACTCTAAACAATTGAAAAAAGGTCACTAATTATCATAGTTTAAATTTTATCTAATTATCATATTATAATATTTACAGAGAACCTATTTTTGGTAAACTGCAGTGATTTTCTGAATGGCACTTTATTAATTTAGTAAGTATAAGCATTTTTACATTGAATGCAACCAATGCATCACAATTATTCTACTTACTGCTTGACATTCATAATCTGTGTGATACTAGAACTTAGAAAATAAAAGTGGTTATGAGTTTTGTTCAAGTTTTAGAATGTGCAGACATAGGTTAGATAAAGAAGAACCATGGAATTTAGATTAGTTTTTTTTTTAATAAGAGATGCATAAATTATTGGGCTTAAGGCCTAATGCAGCAAAGAATATCATGATGAGAAAGTGAGATAATGTAATTTTTTAAAAAGAAAAGAGAAATTTTGGTTGCTAACAAGATCCAATGGCATAGATGTAGAACTTAAGTCATTTGCTATCATTACCCCAAATATATCTTTTGTCATTCATGTCGATTCATCAAGACTGCTTTCTTTGAACCCTTGCAATTTTCTGGATGTAAGTCTTGAAATTTCCTCCCAAAGAACAACCCATACTCAAATCCATGTGTCAATATTCACTTCTGAGATCATCCAAATCAAACAGAAGTTTCCTCAATAGACAGATCTCATTAGAAGGGAAAATGTCAAGGAATTTAGAGGCAAGGTTATTGATTAAGTCAACTATATAAATATTGACATCAATTAAAATGAGGAAGAAACTGGTAGCAAAGTCTGGATATTATTATGAATATTAGTAGATGACAATCATGAAGAAAGGTGGTAGGTGTGTACCTCAAAATTCAGGATTTTAAAAATTTTATAAAAATGTGAAAAAAAGATATTCTGGAAATAAGGGATGGATAAAATGATAATGGTTTGAACACTCAGTGCAAGGGTAAAAGTTATATGGAATCAAGAATCAAAAAGGGAAATGTCCATTTAGAATGATGTTGGTCTTGGGCTTAGCATAGATAGTTTTTATAATGATGAGGTATATTCCTACTATCCCTAGTTTTTCCACTGTTTTGAACATGAAGGGGTGCTGTACTGGTTAAATGCTTTTTCTGCATCTATTGAGATGATATGATTCTTATCTTTAAGTCTATTGATTTGATGAATTATGTTTATTGATTTCTGTATGTTGAACCAACCTTGCATCGTGGGTTGAACCTCACTTGATCATGCTGCACTATCATTTAAATATGTTTTTGTATATGATTTGCTAGAATTTTACTGAGAATTTTTGCATCTATGTTCATCATGGATATTGGTCCAAAGTTTTTTTTTTTTCCTTGATGTATCTGTATGGTTTTGACATCAAGGTGATGCTAGTCGCATAGATTGAGTTTGGAAGCATTGCCTCCTTTTCTATTTCCTGGAATACTTTAAGGAGTGTTGGTATTAAGTCTTTTTGAAGGCCTTATAGAACTTGGCTGAGATTTCATCTAATCCTGGGCTTTTCTTGGTTGGTAGGCTTTTGATGGTGTCTTCTATTTCACTGCATAAAATTGATCTGTTTAAATTGTGTGTGTCCTACTGGTCAGTTTGGGTAGGACATATATCTCTAGAAATTTGTCAATGTCTTTGAGATTTTCTATTTTATCGGAGTGTAAATTTTCAAAATAGTTTCTAGTTATCTTCTGTATTTCAGTTATGTCCATTGTGCTATTTCCTTTTTCATCACAAATTTCAATAATTCAAGTTTTCTCTCTCTTTCCCTTTGTTAATGCGGCTAAGAGTTTATCAATTTTAATTATTTTTTTCAAAGAATCAACTTTTTGTTTTGTCAATCTTTTGAATTGTCTTTTCTTTCAATTTCAATGATTTCAGCTCTGATTTTAATTATTTCCTGTCTTCTGTTTTGGTGTTGATTTGTTCTTCTTTTTTTAGGATTTTGAGTTGTAATGTTAGATCATTTATTCATTGAATTTCTATTCTTTTTAATGAATGACCTTAATGCAATGAAATTTCCTCTTAGTACTGCCTCCATCCTGTCCCAGAGATTTTGATATATTGTATTGGTGTTCTCATTTACCAAATTGAAAGCATTCCCTCTAAAAACTGGAAAAAGACAAGATGACCCTCTTTCACTATTTCTATTCAACATAGTCCTGGAAGCTCTAGCCAGAGCTATTAGATAGATGAAAGAATTTAAAGGTATATGAATAGAAAAAGAAGAACTCAAACTATCACTACTTGTTGACAACATAATTCTATATTTAAAAAATCCAAAAATTTCCATTAATAAATGAAAATGGCAAAGTAGCAGGATATAAATCAACACCCATAAATCAAACATGTTCCTAAACATCAATGATGAAAGTACTGAAAGAGAAATTAGGAAAACTACCCCATTTACAATAGCCTCAAAAAAGTATTTGGGAATAAATCTAACAAAAGAGGCAAAAGATCTCTACAATGAAAACAACAGAATACTAAAGAAGTAAATTGAAGAAGACCTTAGAAGATGGAAAGATCTCTGATGTTCTTAGATAGGCAGAATTAATATTGTCAAAATGGGCATACTACCAAAAGTGTTATACCAATTTAATGCAATTCTTATTAAAATTCAAATAAAATTCGTAGAAATAAAAAAAGCAATCATGAAATTCATTTGGGAAAATAAGAGACTCAGAATAGCCAAAGAAATCCCTAGCAAGAAAAATGAAGCAGGAGACATCATAACACCAGAACTTAAACTATAGAGTCATAGTAACAAAAACAACATGGTACTGGTACCAAAACAGACACATAGACTAATGGTATGGAATTGAAGACACAGAGATAGACCCACACAAATACAGTTATCTCATACTGGACAAAGGCACAAAAAACACACACTAGGGAAAAGATAGGCTATTCAACAAATGGTACTGAAAAAATTGGTAATGCACGTACCCAAGTGAAATTAAACCTCTATCTCTTACCCTACACAAAAGAGACTCAAAGTGGATCAAAGACTTAGGCACTAGAATACAGACCTGACACCTAATAGAAGAAAAAGTAGTCGGTTTAATATTTGATACTCCTTATTTAACACTCGGATCTGTTTCTGAATCACTTAAAATGTTTTTTGTCTTTTCAAAATATCCTGTCATTCTGAAATGAATATAATTAGACTTTCAATTGGGTAGAAACAAACACAAAATGTTTTTCCATTTTGGATTATTTCCCAGGTGATGACAGTAATAAATCTGTATTTATTGGGTTTACATTCCTTTTCTTCTTGCCTGAAGTGCTTAATAATTGGAAGTAATTTATTTTTATAATACTGTACATAACAATATCCAAGTGACTTACAGAAATAAACGTTTATTGATCTTGCATTTGGAATCAGCTGGAGTCAGGAGACTCTGCTTCTCTTTGTTGGATTCACTGATTACTGATTAATCTGTACTGGCTTTGGATGGGCCAGTATGGAAACTCCCCTCAACAATGCTTCATCTCCCAATACATTCTCTTGATGTCTTAGTCAGTGTCCTCCAGAGAAAATGAACTATTAGAATGTGTGTATTATAAGTAATTGGCTCGTGTGGTTATGGAGGATGATAAGTTCAATATCTGCAGGTCAGGCTTATAGGGTAGAGACCCAGTAGAATCAGTGCTGCATTTATAATAATAATGGAGTTGATTCATAATAATAATCATCACACATGATAGTAGAAGAGTCATTGGAACATAAGAGAAAGCATGCAAATTTTTTGAGACATTGGCACACAACAGATTTAATATAAATTCTGCCACAATCTCTAGGATGAAGCAAATCATAAGTCAAGCTAAGGTTAAGGAATGGGGAATCAGACACAAATTCTTCAATATAAGAAATTACCAAGTCACTTGACAAAGTATGTGAATATATAGAGAAGCAAACAATTAAAGATATTAATACTCTAAAATACATTTTTAAATCCTCAGTATGATTTTATATTAACAAACAGTTTTTTGAAGCTAAATTTTATTATACACTTAAATGAATGTTTCATAATAGTTTTATAGGTATATCCAGCTAAAATGTGTGAGATTTTTAACTTTAAAATTACCTTATTGCTTGAAATGATTAATATTCACATTATGTAACAAGAAAAATTGCAAAAGTTAGAAATTTTAGTTACTATACCAAAGAAGTGAGCCAATATTTAGCTATTTGTCAACAGTATTGTGAGTTGTAGATTATGTAGTGTTAAGCTGACTCAGCATTTATGCATTCCATGCCTTGAATGAAGACTGAGTTGCCAAAGCTTAATGATTGCTTGACAGATAATGAGTATTAAATTTCAAGGTCTTATCCTGAAGTGAGCTTCTTTATTTTTCCTTTCTCCATTTATCATTTTATAGAGGGAAATCATTATAAATTTCCAAAAAACTATAATAAGGACAATTTTAAATATTGAAGTAAATCTTTTAAAATTTTCATACAAATGCTGTCAAATTATTTTAAGTTAGGAAAAATTTTGTCATATTAATCATGGTGTAGCACTGTAGCACATCAACATTTGAAATTTTATGTTAAAGTAAGAAAAGTAATTAAAACATACGTGCAAAAATTTTCTAATACTCTGATAAAGAAAACTAGGTAAAAGAACAATTATTTATAGATGCTATAAAGTGTATATTATATATTTTTCTCTATTGGAAATGATAATCTGATATTGTTAGGGGACAGATAGATGAAGATGCTGGGAATAGGAGGTCAAAAGAACAATTCTATAAAATGTGCCCATTGTGATGACCTCCACATGCTATTTTTTGCTAAATAACAATTTGCCTAAAGCCCTTCCAGGTTGAAATGGACAGGATATGTCACATTCCTCAGCAAACTGAGGCAGGGGCAAAGGTCAGACAGTGCAGGTAATGAAGGATGGGGTCGGTGGAGAGAGGATGACCACTTACCACTGGTTATCAAGGAGAGAACACTGGGTTGCTAAGCTAAGGGTTAACCTCTGCAATCATGCTCCTGGGCACTCTGGGTTGCTAACGATTAACCTGCACACCCCTGCTCTTGGTCCTTTATATGGGGAAGAAAGAAGAGATAATAACTAAAGAGAGGAGTTCTGGGGCCTATCAAAGAGCAAGTCGCACCCGCAACCATCTCAGTTTCAAGGCCCCAGTTCTCTTCACTATCACTTTCTTAAATAAAATTTGCTTTCCACACTTACCTCGGCATCTTTCAGGTGTTTAATCTTCAACACCAGGGAACAAGGACCCATAACCAATTTCCAGTGGGCTAGTATCAATGTAAAAATGTTTTAAGATTTCTTATTTTCTGTGAGAAATATTTTTATCATGCTTATTTGGAATGATTTTGTTTTTTCCTTACAATGTCCTAATCTTAGATTTAAAGTTTCTTTCTTCTTACAAAATAATAAGATAAACTCTCGATTTGAATAAATTGTAAATATGGATAGCTAGAATTTTCTACAGAATGGGTAGTTATAATTTCATTTTAAATACTGATAAATGGAAAATATTTTTCTTGAAAATTAATATGATACAAGATTAATTTTTATTATCCACTATTAAAACATTCATCATATAACATTCATTTTAATCAATGTTTGCATTACCATATTTCTAGGCTAACCCAAGTTCCCTTATTTTTCTAGGGACATATAAAAATGAGACCTCTTGTTCTATCAGTTTTCAGGCATCATGAAAACAATTCAAGGTTGGAAGTAGTTGAAAAGATATTTACAGATAAGAACATCCTCCATGGCATGTAATTTCTTCTCAATTCAGCCTGCTCCTTCATGATTCCAAAGAAGACGAATAGACCATGTCAGTAAATATAGGGAAAAAAAATTTAAATTAATCTTTATTTTCAAATCAAAGTTGTTTTGCCTAGAGTAATATCATTGGGGTACCAATATTTTGTAAGATTTTGCAATATTTTAAATCACCATATGCTAATTAACTTAAGGATTTTATAAATAAGTCAGAGGAATCTACGGATCAGGCAACTATTTATTACTCCACAGTATCTTAGTTCACAACATAAAAAATTTCAGGTTATAGGAATCCTATATACCACAGACAGATATTTTCCATTTATATGAGGTAAGTAGGAACTGGATTATCAGAATAATGTAGACTCTAGGAAAAGATATTCTTCAACAAAAAGCTGTTATATAATAGAATAATAGGAGGGATCCAAGATGATGGCAGACTAGAGGGAGGCTGTGTTCCTTGTCGCTCCATAACTTGGGTTTCAAGCAGAGGATATCTGTTTCTCAGTGAGGCAGTCTTTGTTGCTTATTAATCTTCTGCTGTTTACCCCATTTGTCCACTGCGATCATCTGCAGTCTGCCAGCATATCAACTACTTTTTGAGTGCAGATTGCTTACTGACTGGCACCTATCATCCGCCTTTTTCCTGCCTCCTGCCTGCCACCTGCCTTTCACGTACCCACCACCCACCACCTGAGGTCCCCTTGCCAATTGTCTGCTGGTAGCCAGCAGACCTACTGCAGACTGCCAGTGGATCACCAGCTGCCTGCTGTTCCCTGGAAGTCCACTGTCACAGAACCTGCAGGTTTGGTTACACATGGCTGCCACCATTTTGAGACAAAAGCCAGGACCTGTAGGACAACTGGCTGGACTGACAGAGCCCCATCTCCAGAACCCCTCAGCCCAACTGTCCACACCCTTCCTATAAGATCCCCGGACTGACTGACAGTGCCCCACCACCATGATCCCCAGACCAACTGACCATGCGCTGCCTCCAGGACCCCGCAACCAGACCAACCAGACCCCACCAACAGGACCCATGACTGACCACAACCACACCCTAAGATACAGTTCCCCATTTGCCAACATATTTGGAAACCAGAGCAGCAATCTTGGATAATCCTGGAAGCCGCATCTCCCATCTTTAGGTGGGGCAAATCTCATCCTGAGATGACTGCTGGAGATTGGAAGCTCACTGTCAGGTACTTCTCATGCATCACGCTACTGAAGACTGGGAGGTTTCAATAC
The DNA here is from genome assembly GCF_902686445.1 of Sciurus carolinensis. Taxonomy (NCBI): domain Eukaryota; kingdom Metazoa; phylum Chordata; class Mammalia; order Rodentia; family Sciuridae; genus Sciurus; species Sciurus carolinensis. Next base: position 56,101,529 of record NC_062217.1, on the reverse strand, counting down.
TATATGACTGTTATAGTGTAGTTTTTTTCCTTTTTTTTCTTTTTTTTTTTTCTCCATTTTGAAAAATTTTAAGTTTTTATTTCTTTACTTTTCTTGCATATTTTCCTTTTGTTTACCTGTTTCCTCAGAGTCTCTTTCTCCCTTGTCTCATGCTTAAAACCAATTTCTTTTGATTACACTTTCTTTCTACGATCTAGAACTTCTATACACTCTTTTCTTATCCCATTAACAGCTACATCCTACACCCATCCACACGGGAGAAAAAATGATCACATAAAGACACCAGTGCAATGGAAGCAGCAGCCCAGGCTGCTCTCCTTATAAGGACACAAGTCTCCCTAACCCAATAGCACCCCTGCTCTCCTCATAATGGACACCTTGCTCCCCCTACTGCCTTATGACCTCATCCTGAGGGAATTTCATCATCACAATGCCATTTCTCAGAAAAAGTCCTCGTTCCTAGTTGGGGGGATAGGAGCTAAACATAAGATTTGAGGGATGTAATTTAACCCAAAACACTCACTATTCCTCCTACTTGTCCTGTGCTACTTGCGACCGACCAGCGGGACAAATGACACGTACACTTCAGAAGTTCATGAAGCAGCTTCCGCTTTATTCGGATAACACCCTCAATATATAAGCAGTCTCATGCATAAGCAATTGTAACCAGATATGTCCATCCTATTAAAGGAAGCGATCAGGAGCTCAAGCACACATGTAAGATATATCTGTCCACCTGCTAAGCAGCTGAACTAATTATCATACAGCCAATGGTAAACGCTTCCTGTTTTTCTCAAGATGTATTCAGCACGCCCTTTGGCTCTCTGCCAGTCGCCATCTTGGATGCATGTGGCATAACCCTGGGCCCTAGGTCTCGCCCGCCACAGTCCTGTTTTTTTATTATTTCAATCCGTGAAAGTTGAATTCTGTCACACCACAATCCTACATCAGCCCATACAACCATATGATGTCTTGGGCCTGCACTCTCTTGGGACTTTCACATCTATATTCATGATGCCCTTTGGCCTGTCAATCCTAGGCTGTGTTCATTGTTTTCCTTTGGAAACACATTTTGCATTAGAACAATCGGGTAACACCAGCTTTGGAAAATAAATTGTGAATCGTTCCCTGTTCTTCTACTTCCTGGAAATGACTCCATAGAATTGGGATTAGTACTTCTTTAAATGTGCGGTAGAACTCTCCAGAGATATCATGTGTAACCCAAGAACCTTTTGGAATTTTTCAGGTTGAGAACCCAATTTGCTTAGTGGTCACTGGCCTATCTGGTGTCCATGTCCTTGTGACTGAGCATGCTTCCTCACAAACTGTTCTACTTCACCGAATTGTAATGTCTGTGTGTTTAAACTTGTGCAGTTACGTAATCCATTTTCTCTTACTCCCATGAACGAGCTGGGGCTTCATACCTTCCAAGGCAACAGGTAGCTATATTTGACTCTCACTGTGCAACTCAGGCCCGCCGCTGTTCACGTGGTGGGAAGATGAACATCATATCTGGGTTGCTAGGCCCCTGTCCATGACCTCCTGTCCTCTGGGGACTTGCATGGACCCAAACACCCATCCCCACCGGAATGCACTTACGGCAAGCAGGCAAGAGGAGACCATAGGAAGTTGGGGACCAAAGAAAGCCTCGGGGAGAAAGCGGCATTTGTGACCCAAAAGGGAAAAGTGGGCATTGGCCTTAGATATGGCACTGGTGGGTTAAGTGTTGCTTGGTGGAAGGGCCTCGGCGTGCAGGGGATGAGCGCTCACATATTGAAATAATGCAGTGAAACCGCCCTTCCTTCTCTCCCTTAGAGAGGAGTGACACTGCTCCCAGGGGGAAGACCAACACTAGGAGCCACAGGGAGGATGCCTTTCCAAGCCTGGACCGGACCTGAGCTTATCCGATATGATTTCTCCAACACAGGCCAGCCACCCTCTCTGCCCACCTCAGGGAGGGACTTGAAGACTGGGAGAGAAGTACCTTTTGGCAGAGAACACCAGCTAAATGTAAGCCATGCCTACACTGGTTCCATGGGAGAGTCTCTAGTCAAACTGGGTCAAGGGGAGTCTCCATCCACATTAGGACAAAGTAACTGAGTCCCCAAGGACACTGGCTAAAGGAAAGTGGGCTCCCCATGTCCATTGACTGAGACCGAGGACGCCCCATCTGCACTGGCTCAAGGTGATCAAGTCTCCAGATGCACTGACCCAGAGAAGGAGCTCCACCAGTCTTGCCCAGCCTCGGAATGAGGTGCTGCTGGACCCCATCCAAGTTCTTGAGGCCTTTGGCCCTGGCCACGTTGCATTAACCACACTTTTTGTGGATCTTCAGAACACCGATTTTATTATAAAGTTTTCGAGAAACAAATTTATGAAGAAAAGCCTCTGCTCTTCCAGAACCATGGGGCAAAGGACAGAGAAGGGCCGTGCAGGGACCAGTGTCCCAGGGAGAAACAGTCTCTGATGTCTCTCGCAGGTGGGGGCAGAGGAGACTCCTGTTGTCCAGGCGAATCCACAGGTGCCTCTGGCTGCGCCTGGTACAGAGAAGCCTGAGCCAGTTTGCACACCTGGCTCCTGCAGCTGTTTGGAGTCCAAGGGACCCAGGCCCAGGGGTCTGGATGCAGAGAGCGCAGCGTCCTCCAGCTGCCCGTGGGGTGGGTCTGATGCAGCTCCCTATCACATGGGAGCCACTCTCACTCTGACTCTGCCACGTTTCTGCTCTCCGGTCACCGGAGCCCCTTCTTGGCTGCCACAGGGCTCGCAGCAACACAGTTGGCGGAAGCAAGTGGCAAGCCTCCTAGCCACCCGCTTCCAGGCCTTGGGCTGCCCTGTGGAGGTATCTTTCCGGGAATGGCTGGGCTTCTGGGGCACAGGGGCAAGTGCAGGGGTCCTTGGGAGCAGCCAGCGGAGGTCGGTGCCAGCCAGGCTGGCCCTTCTGAGGTCCTTGTGCCCTGTGTGCTGGGCCTCCTCGGGAAGTCGATGGTCATGGCCCGAGGCGCAGGGGCGAAGGGCAAGCTCGCTGGTGCTCCTCCTCGGGAGGACGGAGCCACTGGAAGGGTGTGCGGGTCGCGCAGGCTTCCCCTTGAACGTGCAGCTGGCCCCCTGGCTCAGCTGGTGCCGAAGGATCAGGTAGGCGGCCGCGGCGTCATCAAACTTCCCGCGAGTCAGAGACACCCAGGCCTCATACGGGTCATGACCCAAGTCCAACAGGGCTGCCATTATGGCGGGGTCTGGGCGTTTGGGGGTTGGCTCCCCATCCTGATGGGGGGAAACCTCCTCACCCTCCCTCAGCCACCGGTGCTGGAGGACTTGCTCTACCGTTGGGCGCTGTGCCGGGTCCATGCTCAGCATGCTACGGATGAGGCTGCGTGCTTGGGGCGGAACGCGGTCAGGGATGTGGTACCTTCCCTCCCGGATCTGCCTCACCATCCCTGAGCGCAAGAGCGCCCTGAAGGGGCACCTTCCGGTCAACAGATAAAACAGGATGACACCCAGGCTCCACACGTCCGCTGGGGGGCCCTCATATCTTCGCCTCAGGAGGATTTCGGGAGCAAGGTAGGCCAGGGTGCCCCAGCACCTGCGCAGCTTCTGCCCAGGCCTGACCCTCAGGCTGAGGCCAAAGTCGATGAGCTTGCAGGTGCCAGCCGCATCCACCACGACGTTGGGCAACTTCAAGTCCAGGTGCACGACGCCCTGGCCGTGGCAGTAGCCCACCGCCCCGGCGATCTGCCGGAACACCCTCCGCGCCTCCTCCGGCAGCATGCCCCGGGAAGGGATGTGCTTGAGCGGGCCCCCCACCGCATGCTCCATCACCAAGTAGACGTGCTCACGGGTTTCGATCACCTGGAAGAGCTGGATCACGTGGGGGTGTTCCAGCCACCTCATCACGCTGGCTTCGGAGAGGGCCGCCTTCCCCTTTACCTTCGGCAGCACTTTCACTGCAACCTCTGCCCCGGTGAGGAGATGGCGGGCTACCTGCACCTGGGCACACCCACCACACCCGATGGTCCTCAGGACCTCATAGCGGTCCCGGAAGGCCATCTCTTCGCGGGAGCTGATCCCCCACAACGCTACACTAGTCTCTCTACTCTGCCTAAGCATCCTGAGCAGGAACCCCACCTAAGGATGCTAGCTAAGAAGAAAAACAAACAAAACAAAACAAAGAAAAAAACACAAACCAAACAAAACAACAAGCCAAAATCAAAAAACCAAACCAAACAAAACAAAAAACCCAAATCAAAAAAACCAATACCAAATACCACAACCACCAACCGCCAACCACCAAACGCTCTAACTATCTGGGAGTCCGACAGGTCACCACCAAGAGCTTCCTGTACTTAATGGACAAAACCCCAGCCCTGGCCACCCGCTTATATACTGGCTGTTTCAGGTTCCCTCACAATGGCTCCTTGTGAGGTCAGAGAAGAAATGGCCCAGTCACGGGTGGCCAGAACCCCTAGTGGTCATGTCACTAGTGGGCCCCCAGGACCTTGCCCACTTCAGAAAAAAAAATAAGAATGAACTCTGCAAGCTTTTTGCTTTGGGGTAGTAGAGATCGATGTTTACCTGTTGAGAAATTAAAATTTGGACAATGCTTTCATTCGCTTTTCAAATTAAGTTTAGAAATCTGAAATAACATTTGACTGTGGAAGACTTCAACATGTCTATACTCAAGGTACCCCATCATCCCCTTTTCTTCCATCTCCAAATCACTGCTACCAAAAGGATGGTAGCAGCTCACTCACAAGGTGACACCCTGCCATAATGTACACTGTGGAGCATGCTACTAACACCTGTGGGCAAGAGAGGGAGGAAGGGTGCATCTGAATTTCCCCATAACATACTCAATGAATGTCTGAGTAGACACCCTGCAACCCCAAAATACAGTGAGTTGACACATTCAAAGTGATAAAGGAGAACGTGACAGCCAAGAATGCTGGAACCATCCAAAGTGTCCTTCTCATGGGTGAAAGACATGGATGAGACAGGGTCCTCCCCTGCTACTGTAACAAAATACCTCCCACTGGTTAATACATAGTAACAGAACTTAACCTCTCCCTGTTGTGCAGACTGGCAAGATCAAGGCCAAAGAACTCCATTGCCCTATCCTCGCATGATGGAAGGAGCGGGAGGGTGGAACTCATTCTCTTCTGCACCCCCTTTCACCACCCAAGATCCTGCCTACCGAACCCAGGGTCTCCCACATTTTAGGAAAGCACTCTCCCACTGAGGTACATCCCAAGTATTTTGAGACGAGGTCTCACTGACGTGCTAAGGCTGGGCCTGAGTGTGTGATCCTCTCCTCAGGGTCCCTGGTAGATGGGCTTGCAGCCTGCCACAGTTTGCACAGGAGGTATCCCCTCCCAAAGGTTCTCTGTTAACACAGGAGGATTCTGAGGTTGAATGATTGGCTTGTGAGAGCTGTAACCCAATGAAGACCCTCCTCATTTCAATGGAAGTTCCCGGTGGTGACCCTACATAGGCAGAGTGTCACTGGAGGAGGTACGGTGCTCAATGGTCATGCCCTGGAGGGGTGCTTCTGTTCTCTGGCTCCTTTCCTGCTCTCTACTTGGAGCTTTCATGCAGGGGACAGTTCTCCCCTGCTGGGTTCCTTTCCCATGGTGTGCCACCTCACCTTTGGCCCACAGTGATACCGTTGGCCATGTCTGGACCCAGACTTCTGAAATCATGACCCTGAATCACATTCTCCTTCCCTAGGCTCTTCTTTTCAGGTGGTGGGTGTATTACCAGTGACTGACAGATCTTAACCAACAGGTACTTGGCACTGAGAACTCCATTATGTGTTGCTCATGCCCTGAGGTCTGTGTGATTCTGAGTTAAAGGGATGAACTGCTTATTCTGGTGGAGGGAATTTCGGGATGGCACAGCACATTCAGTCACTAGCATGGATGTTACTGGTGGCCTTTGTCTTCGTTTGCCATGAGAATGGGGAGTACCGTTAAAGCCAAAGCACTTTAAAAACTTGCAGCTGAGCCAGAAAAGTGCACGTATGAATGAGGCTAAAGAAGACAAGCTTCTTGAAGAGGATGCAGCCTTGAAAGAGACACAGACACCCTAGGAAAGATGCCTTGAGGGCCTCTCAGCTATGTGTAAGCCCACACCCACCAAGGGCTCCAGGGTACAGAGAATATTTCTCCAGAGAGTCAGCACAGGACACTGCTGGTGCAGGGGACGCTTACAGATTGTTTTACCATTCTGGGCACCACTGACACTCAGAGGCCACTTCAGCCTTCATTCCAGCCTATGACAGTGAACACACCATGCACACACATGGTACACGGTGATGTCGGTGTGTGAGGGGGATCAGAATGTATTTGTGTAGGGGGAGTAATGTCTCTGTGTTACTGAAGTTACACTGCCACAGGTTCACATCAGAGTGGTCTCTCTCTCTCATTAAGCAGTCTGCCCATGAGAAACACAAAACATACCCAAGATGAAAGGTAAGGGAATTCATATATTTCACTAAAAATATCACCTCCCCGGGAGAGAAAATGATCACATAAAGACACCAGTGCAACGGAAGCAGCAGCCCAGGATGCTCTCCTTAAAAGGACACAAGTCCCACTGATGTGATAGCACCCTGCTCTCCTCATAATGGACACCTTGCTCCCCCTACTGCCTTATGACCTCATCCTGAGGGAATTTCATCATTCAATGCTATTTCTCAGAAAAAGGCCTTGTTCCTAGGTGGGGGGTTAGGAGCTAAACATAAGATTTGAGGGATGTAATTTAACCCAAAACACTCACTGTTCCTCCTACTTGTCCTGTTTTTTATTATTTCAATCCATGGAAGTTGAATTCTGTCACACCACAATCCTACATCAGCCCATACAACCATATGATGTCTTGGACTGCATTCTCTCAGGACTTTCACATCTATATTCATGATGCCCTTTGGCCTTTCAATCCTAGGCTGTGTTCCTTCTTTTCCTTTGGAACCACCTTTTGCAGTAGAACAATTGGGTAATGCCAGCTTTGGAAAATAAACTGAAAAAGGTCATATGAATTAGAGTTGTTAAAAACACACTATCATGGATCCAGAAAATGGAGATTGCAGACACTAAACTTAAAACAGTTACAACAGTTATATTTAAGATGTACAAAGGAATAAAATATAATCATTAAAAGTCAGAATAGAGGAAAAGTTCAAAAAATAAAATCTAGGAATGTAAAATAATATAAGTGAAATTAAATACTCAATCTACTGGCACCAGCATAAAAGATTAAGATAGCATTACTAAACTAAAACATGGGTCAGAAAAAAAGTATTAAGAATGAAGTATAGCTAATTTCCACATCCTGTCAGATTTATTGCTGCCTTACCAACAAAGATGCATAGGTCTTTGCCAAATGTCAAAGACCCAGGGAATCCAGGGTTAGTGGCCCTTACTGACCTCCACTGCCACTATCAGATTTCCAAACATGGTGTCCAATGATAAAAATATGGCTTATAGTAGGACGTATTCCTCTACTTCATTTGTCTGTGTAATTAGTGAGCTCAGCTAGTAAAAATTCTATTTCTATTAAGCAAGGTCTGAGAAATTTTTACAAGACCAGAATCATTGATGTTAAAGATTTTGTTAGAAAAAGGTGATTTATGCCACCTTCCTCTGTGGGAGTCCCAGGAGGGCAGCAAAGACAAGTTGCCACTTTTGGGCATTCCTTTTGTGTCCTCCTACTTATAGGACCATGGTTTCATATTATGTTTCTCAATTCTAAGTGAGGTGCAAGACTTTTAGTGCTCTGGGTGATAGCCCCCATCAAGAAAGTAAACAGTTTGGCTCCCTGAACTAAGAGAGGTGAGTGTAGTTTATTTTAATTAAGTGAGACAGAACTTCTAGTCCTTTTTCCTGCTGGGTGAAGGGAGGTATAGGAAAAAAGGTGCCTGTGAGAGCCTAGAGAAGGCAGTTTAAATTTAAAGCTAGGAGAACTCTAGTTTGGTAATCTCCCACAATGGGTCCCTGTTTAAGAGGTGGGCCTCAGAGACAGACTTGGGGTTTGACTCCCAGAAAACATGCAAAAGCCTGGAGTCCCTAGAGACTTTATTTGGGCACTTGAATAAAAGCAAAAGAATGGGGGGTTGGTTGGATATAGAGAGCAGTTGGGAGTAGTCTGCACACCAGGCCACACATGAGGAAGACATTTCTGCAGAGATGGAGAGAGAATGCTCAGCTCACACTCTGAGGATTAACAGGTTACCTCTTTCCCAAAGACCTGAGATCAAACTAAGCCTTCACCTCAGAAAAATAAATAAATAAGTAATGAAGTATATAGATGTACAATAATGAAAATAAGGATAAGATAAAGTTCTTTAGATACAATGTTAAGTTATATCAAATATGTAATTGGATTTTGCAAAAGAGAGGAAATGCATAGAATCAATCTTGAAATAAAAGCTGGTATATTTTTTAAATGACAGAATATATCAACTCACATTCAAGAAATTCAAAAAGTCCTACGGGGTATATCTTGTCTACACACATAGTAAAATTCCTGAATTTGAAGGAAAAAAGGAGAGTACAAACAAGATTACTTTCAAAATTTCCAAAATGGATGTTTGTTCTGACTCAATAGAAACAATGATAGCATAAGAAAAATTAATATTGGATTAAAGGGATAAAATAAAATTCCAAATTTCAGTTGTATAACAAAATACAAACACACACAGACCTAAATTCAGAAAACTAATGCATAGCTAGGGTAAATATGTCAGTCACTTAAACAATTTTGACTGTATAAGTAATAATTATACAGGAACAACTCATATATTTTGAATATTTTTAAAATACCTGATTATTGTAAAATAGAGGTAACGAGTTAATGGAAATTCCTCATTTGATTGGGAAAATTAAAAAAAAGAAAATTGACTTTGCTGAGTCAAAGATGCATGTGGTAATCTACATAGTAACTGCAAGAAAATAATAAATGTGTATGCAACTAAAAATCTAATAAAATGATAAATGATAGAGGAATTAAATGATATTAATGAAAACAGAATAGGAAAAAGAAAAGAGCATATTGGACAATAAGAAAATAGTAATACAATATTTTAAAACCAAATATATTAATATGAACCTTAAATATAAGGGTGCTAATAATGAAAGTATTATGGATGTAAATAATAAACCACAAATCTATTATGCTGTATAGAGTTTATATAAGCCTCACTTAAAATTAAATGTTTGATAAACCTGTAATTATAAGGATAGTAATCAAACTATGCAAATACTACACAGAACTCGTGAAAGAGTATTGATAATAAAATAGTAGATGTTAAGGCAAAATACAAGAGATACCATATCGCAGGAACAATCCTACACCTACAGTGCATGATGGAAATTTTTTTCACATATCTCTCAGTAACTGAGGAGAAAAATCAATGGGATGTAAAATATCTGAAAAATAGGATTTTTAAAATTTACCTAATGCTCACTTATAGGAGAATGTACAAAACTGTAGTTGACTACACATTACCATTAAATCAAACTAAATATTCAGAAAAATAATCTTATATTTGGTCAAAAAACAATATAGAATTTTTAAAAGCCAAATAGAATAAAAAGTGTCCCATATATCCCTGCTTTAATACGTGAATAAACTCCACTTCATTATTAACATCCCTTTCCAAAGTGGAGCATTTGTTACAATTGAACCTACATTGATATATTATTGTCACCCAAAGTGCATGGTTGACATTAGAATTCACTCTTGATGTTGAACACTTTATAGTACCATGCAGAACATATTCACTGTGCTAAAAATTCCCTGTGCTTTGCCTACATTTTCCATGGCAACAACTGATCATTCTAGTGTCTTCATAGTTTTTCCTACTTCCAAAATGTCACAGAGTTGAAATCATACAGCATTTAGCTTTTCAATTTGGCTTCTTTCACTTAGTATTATACATTGAGTTTTTTTCCCCATGTCTTTCCATGACTTGCTAGTTTCTTTCTTTCTTTTTCTTTTTTCTTTTTTGGTACTGAGGATTGTGACCCAGGAGGTATTAACCACTGAGACACATCCCCAACCCTTTTTAATTTCTCATACTAGACAAAGGTTCCAACAATATGCAATGGAGGAAAGATAGCCTCTTCAACAAATGGTGCTGGGAAAACTGGAAAACCATATGCAATAGAATGAAATTAAACCCCTATCTCTCACCCTACACAAAACTCAACTCAAAATGGATCAAGGACCTTGGAATCAGACCAGAGACCCTGCATCTTATAGAAGAAAAAGTAGGTCCAAACCTTCAACTTGTTGGCTTAGGATCAGATTTCCTTAACAGGACTCCCATAGCACAAGAAATAAAAGCAAGAATCAACAACTGGGATAGATTCAAACTAAAAAGCTTTCTCTCAGCAAAGGAAACTATCAGAAATGTGAAGAGAAAGCCTACGGAGTGGGAGAATATCTTTGCCAACCATACCTCAGATAGAGTGCTAATTTCCAGAATCTATAAAGAACTCAAAAAACTCTACACGAAGAATACAAATAATCCAATCAACAAATGGGCTAAGGAAATGAACAGACACTTCACAGAAGAAGATGTACAAGTAATCAACAGATATATGAAGAAATGTTCAACATCCCTAGTAATAAGGGAAATGCAAATCAAAACTACCCTAAGATTTCATCTCACCCCAATTAGAATGGCGATTATCAAGAATACAAGCAACAATAGGTGTTGGTGAGGATGTGGTGAAAAAGGAACACTCATACATTGCTGGTGGAGTTGCAAATTAGTGCAGCCACTCTGGAAAGCAGTGTGGAGATTCCTCAGAAAGCTTGGAATGGAAACACCATTTGACCCAGCTATCCCACTCCTTGGCCTATACCCAAAGGACTTAAAATCAGCATACTACAGAGATACAGCCACATCAATGTTCATTGCTGCTCAATTCACCATAGCCAGATTGTGGAACCAACCTAGATGCCCTTCAGTTGATGAATGGATAAAGAAACTGTGGCATATTTATACAATGGAATATTACTCCGCAATGAAGGATGATAAAATTATGGCATTTGTAGGCAAATGGACGAAATTGGAGAATATCATGCTAAGTGAGATAAGCCAATCTCAAAAAACTAAAGGACGAATGATCTCGCTGATAAGCGGATGAGGACATATAATGGGGGGTGGGAGGGGTTAGCATTAGGTTTAGGCTTAGGTTTAGGGTTAGGGATAAGGAGAGCGGTAAGAATGAAGGAAAGAAGGACTGTATAGAGGGAAAAGAGGGGTGGGAGGGGTGGGGGGGAAGGGAAAAAAAATAAACATCATTGCCCTATGTAAACGTAAAAAAAAAAAAATAAATAAATAAATAAATAATGTTCCATTGTAAAAAAAAAATAAAAAAAATAAAAATAATAATGTATGCGAAAAAAAATAAAATAAAATACATTTTATTAGAGACGAAGTCTCACTGAGTTGTTTAGGATCTTACTAAGTTGCTGAGGCTCACTTTGAACTCAATCCTCCTGCCTCAGCCTCCCAAACCACTGGGATTACAGGCATGCACCCTGGCGCCTGGCTCCAGCTTCTTTCTTTTCAACTTTGAAGAATGTTCCATTGTCCAGATGTACCAAAGTTGTGAATCCATTCACCTACTGAAGGATATCTTGATTGTTTCTAAGTTTGGCATTTATGAATAAAGCTGCTATAACAATTCATGCACAAGCTTTGTGTAGACATAAATTTTCAAATCTCTTGGGAAAATACCAAGAAATTAGCTTGCTGAATTGTACAGTAGGAGTATTATGGCTTAGATATGATGTGTTCCCCCAAACCTCATGTGTGAAATAAGGCAAGAAGGTTTAGAGGTTACATGACTGGGTTATGGAAGCCTTAACCTAATCAGTGTCTTAACCCCCTTATAGGAATTAACTGGGTGGTACCTGTAGGTTGGTAGGGTGTGGCTGGAGGAAGTAGTTCACTGGGTACCTGAATATGGTGTTTATACTTTTCCTTTGTTGAGTAGAGTGCTCGCTATCTCTCTGTATCTCTCTGTATCTCTCTCTATCCCTCTCTCTCTCCTTCCTGGTGTCCTGTTCCCAGCTGTTTGCCTCCATCACACTCTTCTGCCATGATGTTCTGCCTCCCCTCCAGCCCAGAGCAATGAAGGCAGCCTCTATGAATGAAGACCTCTGAAACCATGAATGACAAATAAACTTACCTCTAAAATTTTTCTCATCAGTTCTTTAGCTACAGCAATGAAAAAGATGACCAAAATAGAAACTGGTGCCCAGAATTGGGGTCATTGCTGTGACTAACCTGACCATATGATTCAGCAGCTTTTGGATCTTTTTGGAATTTGTGGGGGTGTTACAAAAAGTTTGGTTCTTGTCCTCAATGCCAATCCCATAATGAGACAGTTTGAAAAAGGAAAAATAAATTTAATTGCTTTGCTAAGCAAAGGAGAAACACAGAGGATTTGGGTCCCAGAGGCTGTGATTCTACCTCTCAGGGGGAAAGAGGGAATTCTTTTTTTTTTTTTTTTTTTTTTTAAGAGCAGGCTTCTTAAGAGGTGATTTAAAGGCCATGTGTTCTGGCGTTCTGTGTCTGGAGTTGTAATTCGCTTGTTAATTTGTGAGATAGTTATTTCTGAGATCTTCTAGTGACATCCCCAAAATCTGAATTACTTCATTCATGTGGTGAGTATGTTCTCAAGGACAGATAACTCTGCCTAAGATGGGGAAGAAAGGTAATCATGTTTCCCCTGAGACTAGGGTCGAGGTGCAGGGAGATAAGGGAGGAGGAGAGAGAGAAAAGGAAACAAGTTCTTTTAAAAATAAGTCACAGAGGCAGGGGACCAAGGGCATAATGTTACAGGAAGAATTTTGACTAATTAAAGAGGACTGTGGTTGTGGCTTGGTGGTAGAGCGCTGTCCTAGCACATGTGAGGCACTGGGTTCGATCCTCAGCACCACATAAAAATAAGTAAAATAAAGGTATGGTGTCCATCTACAAAAAAGAAAAAAAGTTAAAGAAGCAAACTGGAAAAATTTTAGATTGTTGGAAGCAGAGCTTAATGGGCAATTCTGGTGGAAGCTCAGAAAATCAGAATGTTGATAAGAATTTGTACTGTAAAGATGGGGTTCAAGAGGTTTAGAGGAGAAAAACTCTTGGAAATAGAACTAAAGGTCATTTATGTTATGTTCTGCATAAGAAGTTGTTTAAATTTTACCTGTGTCCTGAGACTTTCTGTGAGACTACATTTAAAGGTAATGGACTTCTGGCAGAAGAAATTTCTAGGCAGTCTAATGTTATGGGGCTGACTTAAGAACAGACTGATCACCACTGAAAAGTCCAAATTTTAGAGTCTTTATTAAGTTGACTGGCTGACTATTTCTTCACACAGGGCCCCCAAAATGGCTGGAGAACAGCCCCAGCCATAGGGTTACAGGGGGTTTTACACCATAAATTGGTACATCAATCATAAGTGTCTGTTGCTATGATTCAAAATTACAAATTAACATCATGGAATCTAAAATCATTAGCAGAGGTGGAAGTGGATCAAAATGACTTTACTCAGGTACAAACTAAAGAATGGTTACTAACATCTAAACAATCACTGTTGACATTACTGTTAACATAGTACATTGTTTAGGAAACTAAGCATCAAAAAGAGAACAATTTTTCATTATACAAGAATTACCATTTTGTCATTTTGTATTGCCAAACTAGTCATGCTAAGCAACTGTTGACAGGTACAGAGGTGGGGAGTTCCCATGGGAGAAGCACTTCCTACTAACATGTAGTCTCAAGGTAAAATGCAATCTGTTTAGTCATTGCTCATATAACATTTCCATGGAGTCAACTATGTCAACCCATCACACCACCATTCAGGTGGTGGTATGGGTATTGATGGCAGCTTTTAGTCAAGTTTATTTAGATGATTAGTAAGTAGCAGAAGTCAAAGCAGAAAGACTTGAAAACCTTGTAGCTTGGCCAGAAAACTGGGGCTAACACAATATAACCACTAAACAAACTGGTGCTAAGGAAGGTGTGGTTGCTAAAGACTTCACAGTCACTAAAAAAAAAAAAAAAAAAAAAATGCTAAAGACTTTGTCCAGAGATAATAAGACAGATGACTTGAAAGTATTTCAGGAATTGAAAAGACCTCACCCATCTCAGGGTCAAGGATGTAAAAGTAAAAATTCCTTTGAGAAGAGACCAAAAAGGAGTTTGTTTAGTTTTGTAAGAAGCTAGTAAGTAAACTATTTTCCAAAGTGACTGCATCATTTTACATTCTTACCAACAATGAGTGAAAAATTCTGTGCACCATATCTTTGTCAGCATTTTGTGTTGTCAGTGTTTTAGATTCAACAAATGTTAAAATGTGATATTTTGAAGTTGCTTCCTAAAAGAAACTAAACAGTGAATTAATAGCAGACAAACCAAATTATATTTAGAAATTAAGTTATAAATGCATATTTTAAAAAATCAAAAAAGAAAATAGAGTAGACATTATATAACATTTTGAAATTAGTAAAAATTTCAAAGCTACATATAAAAATTTGTGGTTGACTATTGCCTCTACCTAATCTATTATTCTTAACTTACATTATTTTATTTTTTTGAATATCCTGCGCATGTCAGTTACTATATATTTGTTTTTGAACACTTTTATTTGCCTTCTACGACTCTTAAATATGTGTGATGTGTTTTGTGAAACTCTTTGTGTTTTTACAGGAACATTTTTAATTTTGTAGAAATATGCTGTCAGAGATTTTTACACTTTTTGAGAGCTAATTAATGATAGTTGTCCAATTCAAGTTCGCAGATTTTCCTCCTGAATTTCTTATTAAATATTTGCTAATAATAGGTCATATCTATGACTTTCATTGATTACATCTCAATATTTTGTATATGTAAATAAAATCCAGGTTTCATTTTATTTGTTTTATTCCTATGTGAGTACATGATTGCTTTAGTACAATTTGTTGAACATAATATCACTTTCACAATGAATATAATGGGCATTTTTTTTTTCTGAGAATTTAACCCAGGGACACTTTACCACTGAGCTACATCCCCACGCTGTCCCCAGTGAGATAGTGCACATTTATTAGAAGTTCTAAAATTCAAAGGAAAAACAAAATCAAAAGAGAGGTTGTGGAGCTACTCAAATTTTCTTAGATGGCTAAATGCAAACCATTACAGGCAGATTAGCAGAGTACAGTACTTAAGCATCTTAGAAAATTAAACATAAAATAAGTCTCAGCAGGGTTCATATTTTGTGCAATTACCCAGAATATATTAAAACATTGTTCATATAAAGATTTGTATATTGATATTCATGGTAGCCTCATTAATAATAACCCCAAATGAAAATTCCCCAAATGGGAAAGAATAAACTCATGGTAATAAAATATTACGGTTGTGGCCAACATGGCCATTAACTCAGAAACCAGCAAGGGGCAATGGTGGATTGAGAAAAGACAAACAGATACACATGGAGGAAAAGCTAGGGCTGGTGGGAATTCAACCTCTGATGGAGGATGAATGACCCAGAGCTAGCTCAGCATATTTATTATATAGGTTTTATCATCAAAAGGTTATTTGTAGGAGAGTTTCAGCAAAGCAGAGAAATGTGAAGTTTGCAATGAAACTCGAAAGACATTGAGGTTATCTTGTTATGCCCAGAACTCTCTATCCCTGGGAGTTACTGCTGGAGCTCAAGGTCCTGACTGATACAGTTCTGTGCCTTCACATGGAGCCTCTGGTCAGGTGTCACCCACAGCAACTGAGCCACCTTCACCTGAACCTTTGCACAGGAAATTTCCATTTCACAGGCAGCCATGAGGCAATCAGAAACCATGGTTCAAGTAACAGTTCTCCACAACTCACTAAATAAACAAATAGGTAAATAAAACTAAAAAAGAAAATACACTACTTACATACTCAAAGATTGTACGTAATAGTTAAATTTCAGTAGGAATTGAGTATCCCATATATGATAGCATATATATGAAATTCTCAAGAAGTTTATTACAATAGAAGAAAGATTAATGGTATTTAAGACATAAGTTATAGCAGAGAATGGATTGAGGGTGAAAGAGAATGAGGGGATTTTTTTTTAGAAGATGAAACAGTGCATTTACGTGACAACATGTCCTTTTAAAGAATTTTCAGCCAGTACATTTATAATGATGAGTTTTATTACCTGTAAATTTGTCCTTTATAAAATTAGACTCCAAAAAGTTATTTAAATGCAGTGTTTTTCTTGAATAAATCCATCACCACAAATGAAATAAGTCTCCAAGTCAATGAGGTAAGAATTTTTCTGAATCAACAAGTGAAAGATCAACAAACATATCTAAGAAAAGAGGAGAGAAAGATAACATATAAAAAAGAAATAAATATATAACAGAAAATTAATGTAAGCTAAATGTCATTTCTTTGAAAAACACTAAGGCAAATTGAGAGTCATTAAAAACAAAAGTGAGAAAATAGAATAACCAATATCAGTAATTAAAATGGTACTAACTGCAAAATAAATGATGTATAAAAATCAATTTATAAGATTATATTGCAAAATCTACTGTCAACAATTTGAAACAAATATTTTATATAAATCTCTGGAAAATCATATCATATAATAATGATACAAAAAGCAACAAAAGTCTGAATATTCTAAGAAATGTTGTCTGTGATTTAAAAATTCCTCATTGAGAAATGTCAGATCCACAGTTTTAAAAAGTGTCTTCTAAATATTTGAGGGACAAAATTTTGCATATATTATAGAAACTCTCAAATTGAATACAAAGAAACCTAAAATTTTATAACTTGTTCAGTAGCACAATTTAAAAGTAACTATTTAAAAAATACAAATGAATACTTTTATTTAAAAGACACAAAAATATTAAATAAAATATTTGCAGAGACAATCAATAAGCAAAAATATAATCAAAAACACAGGAGTTGAATATGTTATGGGAATATAAGACTATTGTAGTATTTAAACACTTATGAATAGTACATCTTGAAAACAGTAAAGAAAATTCTCAATTATTTCAATGCTTTTTGGAAAAGTACTTAATATATTGTAATATTCTTTTGATAAAATATTTTAAAGACTGAAAATGTCTAAAATTTTTATCTAATTAATTTAATAAATGTTGAAAATTTTCATTTTAAAATTTGAAATTAAAATTAAGCACAGATATTTGCTCATATTCTATTAATAATTATGTAAGAGACAAAAATCAGTAAAATGAGAGGGAATGAAGTGAACAAAAATATAAAAATTTTAAATACAAAAATATTCTGGGTTTGCTCCTCAGCACTACAAAAATAAATAAACACATAAATAAGTGAAAGTAAACATGTCCTCATGAATATATAATTCCATATATAGTGAGTTTAAAACAACTACAGATAAAAGTATTAAAAAGTACATTTGAAAGTTTCTTAGAAAAGTGGCAATCTTTTCTCTGTATATCAACATAAAATTACTAGAAAATGAATGTTTTAAAAATCAAGTCTTTTTAATAACATCGACAGCATATATAAGGAATTTGTGAAGAGTACAATAATTTTATAAAAATATTAGGAAGCCATATTTACATAAACTATCAAGGGCAGAAATTAGTGGTAATATACATATCCTGAATTGAAATCAACATAGTAAAAGTTGCTAAATTTACCTATATTTCAAGTTAATCTCAGATTATCAGATTTGGTAATTATATTTCTGTGATGATTCTACTTTGTCATCATTGAAAAGCTGTGAAATTTTTCTGAATGCAAATTTCTTAGAAAATGCAAGAAATTTTTGGAAAAGAATAGAAATTGTTCAGATTTTTATAAGATAAAAAGACTTGTCATATAGATGGTATGTAAAGAGAAAAGGTATAAAGACAAATAGAGAAATCAATAGAACAGATGGAGAATTTAGAAATTGAAGTAAACATAATAGGATATCCTTTCACAACAATGAAAGAAGGAAGAAGTTTAAAAAGAGCTTCATAACATTAGATTAGCAAGATTGAGTACTATGTAGGGAAAGTATACAGACAGACAAGTATATTTATCTCATCAGTGTGCTAGTGAGGTAGAATATTAAGGTGAGCAGTTTCAATAAAGTGGTAGAAACAGAAGCTGCAGCATTTGGTTAAGGTATCGGTTTGTATACCTATTGCTTAAAACATACTTCTATATTCTCTTCTGTGCTTCTGATGTCCTCCTATTATTTTTTTGCTTTAATCTTTTCTTTTAAACACAGTGGCTGTGCTAGCCCTAAGCAAAGTACATATTAGAACAAATACTATACCCAGAGAGTGTTTATAGATGCCAATTCATCAAAAAGACCTAGCAATCTCAAAATACTTTTAATAAAGCTTCAGAATCAAGATTGATATAACTAATGGGGGAAGCTGGGCATGGTAGCACATACCTGCAATCCCAGAGACTCTGGAAGATGAGGCAGGAGGATCACAAGTTCAAAGTCAGCCTCTGCAACTTCAAGAGGTTCCAAGCAACTTAAGGAGACCCTAAGCAACTTAGTTGGACTGTCTCAAAAGAAAAAAGAAAAAGAAAAATGGCTGGGGATGTGACTCAGTGAAATCTTCAAATAATTGATAAAACCATAAACCCAACAAAAACAAAATCAAAAATCTTTCTGGGCATACATCAAGAGTGTTCTCTCACCACTTTTTTACTACATTGTGCTCATAACAATAGAGGTAGAAAGTGAAAAATGCTTTTGTATTGTAGAGAAAGAAGTAAAACTATCTTTCATCATAGATGGCATGACTAAAGATAGAAAGGTCTATGGAATCTACAAAACAGTACAGCTAAGTTCAGTAAGTTTTCACATGTCAAAATACAATGTCAAATTCAACTGTATTTCCAATTTCAACTTACAATTGCAACTAAATATAAAGTACTTAAAATGTTTGACAAAATATCTAAAAGAAAACTCAACTGCAAATTATGAAACATTGGATTTGGCAAATGTGGAGAGCCACCCATGGCCTTTAAAAAAGAACCAAGCTTGGTTGAGCTATTAGGGAAATCTGAGCTCAGAAACAGGCATGCCTGCCTGAGTCAAGCAGTTTCCCTGTGTTGGTTCACCATGTAAGTTCAAATGCAAGTTCTGGATGTGGGAATGCCCCGTTAGAACCAAAGGGCTTGCTTAACTCTACCCCTTATCCTAATTTTCACGGAAGAAGCTCCTACCTGCCCCCTTTTGATCTAGACCGCTATAAATAAACCAAGCTCAGGCTCCTTCCTTTGTTAGAGCCAGTCCTTTAAGGACAGCTCAATTGATCATACCCTTTCTTCTAAGATAATTCTGTCTATTCCTGATAAATAAATTTCATTAGCTTTTTATTTTGAACCCATCCCATTCCTTTATAGGAACCCTTTCGCTTGCCCACTGGGGAAATGGGGAGAGAGACAAAGATCAAAATGAAGACAGAGATAAACCAAATTCTTGAATTAAACATACTTCATATGGTTAAGGTATCAGCTCCTCCCAATTGTACAACACAATCCCAATCAAAATCTTCTAGGCTTTCTCCTATTAAATTTGGCAAATTTAGTCCAAAATTCATATGAAAATAAAAGAATTCAGGTGAAAGTAAAGGAATTCATTTACATAACTATAATAATTTATTTTTTGGTAATAATTTACAGTTAAATCACAGGAAAAACAATATAGCCAACAAAAATAATTACAATATTATGTATTCATATACAAGAAATATCCAATATTTATGTGCAAAAAATTCACCTTGGCCAATAATTGTTTGATAAATGAAAATTAACTCAAAATTATAGATCCAAATTTAAATTAAAATTAGATAATGCCTCAAAGAAAGTGTAAGACATAATCATTGAGACTTTGAGGTAAACAAGTTCTTAGATACCAAAAATGGAAGATTGATTTTAAAATTGAAAACTGGACTTCATCAAACTAAAAAAACTAATCCCCCTTTAAAGACAACATTAAATGATGGGAAAGTTCAACCATCAAAGATGACATGTTGGTGACAAGTAACTGCATGAAAATGTGTTCAGTTTCTTAGTTATTAGGGAAATGCACATTGAAATCTCAGTGAATACCATGTATTCTAATACATGTCTATTAGAATTCCAAACATATTGAATTTTGCCAAGAAATTGGAGCAATTGGAACTCTTATTCACAGTTGGTTAGGGCATTAATTATAAAAGAAATTGGAAAATATTAATACTTTTTGAAAAAGATAAACATATACTAACATAAATGAATACTGCCATTCATTTCTTCATTCATTCATTGTATTATTTCCGCCACATTTTTTATAATGCATTATAGTTGTGAATAACGATGAGGTTGGTTACTACATATTCATACATGTACAAAGTATGCAATATAACAATATAATTTGGTCAATATCACTCCCCAGAGCTTCTCCTTCCCTAATTTCCACCCATTGGTCCTTTTCCTCAGCCGATTTCCCTTTGATTTTCATGATATCTGCCCC
Organism: Sciurus carolinensis; assembly: GCF_902686445.1. Lineage (NCBI taxonomy): Eukaryota > Metazoa > Chordata > Mammalia > Rodentia > Sciuridae > Sciurus > Sciurus carolinensis. The sequence continues at coordinate 56,081,031 of NC_062217.1, read as the reverse complement.
CACCTTTTTTTTTTTTTTTTAACCTTTTCCTCTCTAATTTCTGCATATGAGAGAAAAAAAGATCCTCAGTCTTCTGGTTTTGACTTATTTTGCTTATAGTAAGAGTCTCTAGTTTTAGTCATTTTCCTATAAATGACAGAATTTAATTTTTCATTTTGGGGAATTCATTGATCATTTTTATAAAGATTCTTTAGAATTCTTTATCACATATTTCATTCACTTAAATATCTTTGGGGTCAGATGCTGATGAATTATGAACTTAAAGAGGTATCATGTTACCTTGTTTTTTCATATTTCTTGTATTTCTGTGTTGGGTTTTATGCATCTGTTGGTAGATATTTCTCTGCTGCCCTTAGTGCTCCTTTATAGAGCAGAGATTTCACTTGTCAAAGTGTCCTAGAGTGATCTGATTGAGACCCTCCTCATAGGTATGGTATCCACATCCTTTGTATTAATTCTGTTTTTGTTCTACCAGTAAATGTCTATAGGTGGGGCCTGGGGGCTAACCCCTATCTGTTTCTTCTTGGAGCCCATCATTAATTTGGGGTTTTGTCTCTTCTATTCTTTGTGTTAAAGTACAGCTGAACATTGAGTGCCATTAATTTGTATAATGGGGTGTTCTGTATTTTGGTTGAGTTTAGTTCAGCCACAAAGTCTCTACCCTATGAGCTTGTAATGTTTCCATAGGTTTCTAGCACCTCACAGAATAAGGCATAACAAGCAATAGCAACTTTCAGTGCAAACAATTTACAGCATTAAATACCCAGTTTTTACTATGACATATACAATCTTAGTTACCGCCCAAAACAGAAATGGTAGGGTCAGTAATTATCAACAGTAAAAAAAAACCATGAACTGATGTCAGGAGTCGCAACTGAATTATGTTTCTTGAGCCATCCTGTGACAGAGGCAATACCTGTTCTAGGAACTTTCCAGGCAAAAGTGCTGATTAAGATTGTCCAGTTGTTATGGGGATGCCCTGTTCTGAGGTTCTCAGCCAGTCATGAGACTATGAGTTTTTGAACTTGAATTTTAGACACCAGCTGCCCAAAGGTAGAAAATTATGGGTGTAAACTGATAATCAACTGGGATGCTTATACCTGTGACCTTGGTTCTATTTGTTTTGAAAAAACTCTCACAGAAACTCTTTTGATGTTAAAATTTATATAATAAATATGCTGAGCTGGTTCTGGGTCACTATCTCCCTACCAGGGGTTTAGTGATCCACTGAGCCCCAGTTTTCTCTATTTGTGTGTCTGTTTGTCTTTTCTTCACCCCCTCCTTGCCCCATCTGTTTTCCTAAATTTAAGGGCAGTGCAGGTCACGGCAGACTACATCTGGCTTTAAAGCGTTAAAACTTGTGATCCACAGCAGTAATAATCCCATCAGCTTAATAGTGGTGACAAGAGTTATATAAACCAATTCATTCTCAAAGGTGGTTAAAATACTGTTAATTAAAAGAAAATGTGCTAGGAAAGGTTTAAAATATCAAAAAGTGAACAGAGAGAATGCAGAAGAGATATAGCAGGTAATGATTAGAAGGAAGGAGGAGAAAAATTGGAGAAACAAAGAAAAGGGAGAGATAAAGAGAGAACAATAGAATTTGGTAGCAAGAGAAGAAAATAGAGGAAAAAAGATATAAACAAATGAAAAAAATACAAAATAAACCAAAATAAAGAAACCCAAAGCCCAAACCCTTGAAGTGTTACTGAAAGCTCAGTCCTTGTCCCCAACATCAATCCAATAATGATAATGAAACAGGGGTCCATTTGATGCTTTGACTATATTCCTTGTTGCTTTGAAGCTTACATGTTTTTTTTTCCAACCTTTTTCCTGACCTTCTCCCTAATTTTCTTTTTCCTAAACTTCTCCTTGCTGATCTTCTCCTTCCTGATCTCATTTTCTCCTGTTTCTGCAGATGGACAGAATCACAGCCTCCAGGACAGGAGTTCTCTGTGTTTCTCCTTTGATAGCAAAATGATAAACCTTCTTTTTCCTTTAAATCAAAACTGTGTCCTTGTTATTGGATTGGTACTGGGGACAAGGACCAAGCTTTTGGCAACAGGACACAATTTTGAGCAAAAGGAAAAAGAAGGTTCATTTGTTTGTTAGCAAAGGAGAAACATGGGACTCCACTCTCAGAGACTGTGATTCAGTCCATCAGCATGAACAGGGGACTTTTAAAGAGGTGATTCAAAGGCTGCATTCCAAATGTTCTCTGATGGAGTTGTAATTTACTTGTTAATTTGGGAGATAGTCATCTCTGAGGTTTTTCTGGTACCATTCCCCAAATCTGGATTACTTCCTTCTTATGGTGACAGTGTACTCAAGGACAAATAGAGGAGTTTCAAGATGGCGGACTAGGGGGCGGCTGCATTTCATGTTGCTCCAGGACGCAAGATTCAAAAGAGGAGATAGTGAGAGACTTGGGACCAACTCAAAGCCGCTGGGTGAGTCTCTCCCATTGGGGAGGCATCCCGGATGGGGCAGTAGCCCCGGAACGCAGGGAACTTTGTGAAGTAGAGTTGCTCGGCGAGACGCCCCTCCCCCCGCTGGGACAACTGGGATCATCGTAGAGGAGGCGGCTCAGCACAGCGCTTGGACTTGGAGCAACCACTGGGGCTCCGGGCGGCTGCCTGAGGAGGAGCTGCATGGCGAGCTGTTTAGACCCAGAACGACCGCTTCTGAACACTGGGGGTGCTGCCCGGAGGAAGAGGAGGAGTGCGGCGGGTCGCTTGGTCTAGGAGTGACTGCATCAGAGCCACAGGCGGTTGCCAGAGGAGGAGCTGCATGGCGAGCTGCTTGAACTCAGAGTGACCGCTCCTGAACACCAGGAGGTTGCCCAGAGGAAGAGGAGAAGCACTGCGGGTCGCTTCACCTAGGAGTGACTGCATCAGAGCCACAGGCAGTTGCCAGAGGAGGAGCTGCATGGCGAGCTGTTTGAACTCAGAACGACCACTCCAGAACACCGGTGGCCTGCCTGGAGGAGGAGCGAGGTGGGTCGCTTGGTCTAGGAGTGACTGCATCAGAGCTACAGGCGGTTGCCAGAGGAGGAGCTGCGTGGTGAGCGGTTTGAACTCAGAGCGACCGCTTCTGAACACCGGGGGGTTGCCCGGAGGAAGAGGAGAAGTGCGGCGGGTCACTTGGTCTACGAGTGACTGCATCAGAGCCACAGGTGGTTGCCAGAGGAGGAGGCCAGTGGTGAGTTGATTGGACTAAAAGCAACCGCTCCTGAACACCGGTGGCCTGCCTGGAGGAGGAGCGTGGTGGGTCACTTGGTCTCAGAGCCACCACTCCTGAACACCCGGGGGGCTACCCCGAGGAGGAGAAGGAGGAACAGGGCGGGTCACTTGGACTTGGAGTGACTGCCTAGGGCTACAGGCGGTTGGCGGGAGGAGGAGACATGAAGTGAATTGCTTGGGCTCCTAGTGACTGCGTCGGAAACCCAGCCGCTGTCTGGAGGAGGAGGTGTGTGGTGGGTCTCTGGGTATCAGAGCTATTGTACGGGGCTCCAGGTGGCAGCTCAGAGGAGGGGCCGCATAGCCAGGCGATTAGGTGCAGAGCAGGGTCCCAGGAGCTAGGTGGCTTCTTGCTGGAAGAGACACACAGAGACACGCCTAGGGGCAGAGCGAAGTTTCCAGGACTGCAGGCAGCTTCTCTGAGGAGGGGCAGCCTAAGGAGACTCGCCTGCGAAGGGTGAGGCTCCCGGGCCCAGGAGGTAGGTCCGGGCCCCTGGGAACATTGCAGAGGAAGACAGCCCAGCCCAGGCAGTAGTTGTAGATTGAGAGGAACCTCTAGGAGGGGAACTGACCAGCAAGACATCCCCACCGAGTGAGTCTTCCCTGCGGGGTGAGGTTTTCCCACAGGGATGGTAAAACCAGAGACACAGGCACAATCAGGACTTGCCTCATCCCGTAGCCTAGTTCCCCATTGGATGACCATTGGTCAACAAGTGGAGGCACCTCTGCCCACTAGCAGGAAATATATGCCACCTTAGGGTCACCACCCCTAGAGAGGCAGCTGCTTCGTGGATCTCCACATTATCAACTTCCTCCAAGACTTCAGGCTACTGAAGGATAAGAGGGGATATACTAGCAATCTTCAAGGGACATTATAAGTCAATAGAGGAAATCTGCAATATCTTAATGACCCACTGATTCCTGAACAATATGAGAAAACAAAGGAAGAAAATGCCCCAAACAAATCTAGATGTTACATCAATAAAATCCAGCGACACCATGGCAGAAGAAATGACAGAAAGGGAGTTCAGAATGTACATAATTAAAATGATTAGGGAAGCAAACTATGAGATGAAAGAGCAAATGCAGGCATTGAATGATCGCACCAATTGACAGTTAACAGAGCAAATTCAGGAAGCAAAAGATCATTTCAATGAAGAGTTAGAGATATTGAAAAAAAACCAATCAGAAATCCGTGAAATGAAGGAAACAATAAATCAACTTAAAAACTCCATAGAAAACATAACCTATAGGATAGAACACCTGGAAGACAGAACTTCAGATATTGAAGACAAAATATTTAACCTCGAAATAAAGTTGAACAAACAGAGAAGATGGTAAGAAATAATGAACAGAATCTGCAAGAACTATGGGATATCATGAAAAGGCCAAATTTGAGAATTATTGGGACTGAGGAAGGCATAGAGAAACAAACCAAAGGAATGAATAATCTATTCAATGAAATAATATCAGAAAATTTACCAAATCTGAAGAATAAAATGGAAAATCAAGTCCAAGAGGCTTATACAACTAAAAATACAGAAAATTACAACAGACCCACACCAAGGCACATTATAATGAAAATACCGAACATACAAAATAAAGACAGAATTTTAAAGGCTGTGAGAGAAAAGAACCAAATTACATTCAGGGGGAAACCAATACGGATATCAGCAGATTTTTCAATCCAGACCCTAAAAGCTAGAAGGGCCTGGAACAACATTTTCAAGCTCTGAAAGAAAATGGATGGCAACCAAGAATCTTCTACCCAGCAAAACTTACCTTCAAATTTGACAATGAAATAAAATCATTCCATGATAAACAAAAGCTAAAAGAATTTACAAAAAGAAAGCCAGCATTACAGAACATTCTCGGCAAAATATTTCATGAGGAAGAGATAAAAATCAAAGAACCAAATCAGCAAAGGGAGGAATTATCCTAAAGGAACTGTCAAATAAAGGAGGAAACAAGATGTGTCAAAAAATAAATAAATAAATAAATAAAATTTTAAATATGAACCAAATGACCGGGAATACAAATCATATCTCAATAATAACCCTGAATGTTAATGGTCTGAATTCATCAATCAAAAGACATAGACTGGCAGATTGGATTAAAAAGAAAGATCCAACAATATGTTGCCTGCAAGAGACTCACCTCATAGAAAGAGATACCCATAGACTAAAGGTGAAAGGATGGGGAAAAACATACCATGCACATGGACTCAGCAAAAAAGCTGGAGTATCCATCCTCATTTCAGATAATGTGGACTTCAAGCCAATGTTAGTCAGAAGGGAGAAAGAAGGACATTTCATACTGCTTAAGGGAAGCATAAATCAGCAAGATACAACAATCATAAACATCTATGCCCCAAACAGTGGCTCATCCATGTATGTTAAACAAATCCTTCTCAATTTTAGAAACCAAATAGAACATAACACAATAATACTAGGTGATTTTAACACGCCTCTCTCACCACTGGACAGATCTTCCAAACAAAAATTGAACAAAGAAACCATAGATCTCAATAACACAATCAATAATTTAGACTTAACAGACATTTATAGAATATACCATCCAACCAAAAGCGAATACACTTTCTTCTCAGCAGCACATGGATCCTTCTCTAAAATAGACCAAATATTATGCCATAAAGCTAATTTCAGCAAATACAAGAAGATAGAGACACTACCTTGTATTCTATCAGATCATAATGGATTGAAGTTAGAAATAAATGAAAGAGTAAAAAACAGAAACTACTCCAACACCTGGAGATTAAACAATATGCTATTATATGATGAATGGATAACAGAAGATATTAGGAAGGAAAATTAAAAATTCTTAGAGGTAAACAAGAACAAAGAAACATCATATCAAAATCTCTGGGACACTATGAAAGCAGTACTTAGAGGAAGATTTATTTCATGGAGCGCATTTAATAAAAGAAGTAAAACTCAACAAATAAACGACCTAACACTACAGCTCAAAGCCCTAGAAAAAGAAGAACAGACCTACACCAAAAGTAGTAGAAGACAGGAAATAGTTAAACTCAGAGCTGAAATCAACGAGATTGAAACGAAAGAAACAATACAAAAAATTGACAAAATAAATAGTTGGTTCTTCGAAAAAATAAACAAAATTGATAAACCTTTAGCCACACTAACAAAGAGAAGACGAGAGAAAACCCAAATCACTAAAATTCGGAATGAACAAGGAAATATCACAACAGACACGCCTGAAATAAAAAACATAATTAGAAGCTATTTTGAAAATCTATACTCCAACAAAATAGAAAATTTCGAAGACATCAACAAGTTTCTAGAGACGTATGAATTGCCTAAACTGAACGAGGAGGACATACACAATTTAAATAGACCAATTTCAAGTAATGAAATAGAAGAAGTCATCAAAAGCCTACCAACAAAGAAAAGTCCAGGACCAGATGGGTTCTCAGCCGAGTTCTACAAAACTTTTAAAGAAGAGCTCATTCTAATACTTCTCAAAGTATTCCAGAAAATAGAAGAGGAGGGAACTCTCCCAAACTCATTCTATGAAGCCAATATTACCCTGATACCTAAACCAGACAGAGACACATTGAGGAAAGAAAATTTCAGACCAATATCCTTAATGAACATCGATGTAAAAATTCTCAACAAAATTTTAGCAAATCGCATACAAAAACATATTAAAAAGATAGTGCACCATGATCAAGTTGGTTTCATCCCAGGAATGCAAGGTTGGTTCAACATCAGGAAACCAATAAATGTCATTCACCATATCAATAGACTTAAAGTCAAGAATCACATGATTATTTCGATAGATGCAGAAAAAGCATTTGATAAAATACAGCACCCCTTCATGCTCAAAACACTAGAAAAAATAGGGATACTGGGAACATTCCTTAACATTGTAAAGGCCATCTACGCTAAGCCCATGGCTAATATCATTCTAAATGGTAAAAAACGGAAAGCATTCCCTCTAAAAACTGGAACAAGGCAGGGATGCCCTCTTTCACCACTTCTATTCAATATCGTCCTTGAAACTCTAGCCAGAGCAATTAGACAGACCAAAGAAATTAAAGGGATACGAATAGGAAAAGAAGAACTCAAACTATCCCTGTTCGCTGATGACATGATTGTATACTTAGAGGAACCAGGAAATTCCACCAGAAAACTTTTGGATCTCATAAGTGAATTCAGTAAAGTAGCAGGATATAAGATCAATGCACATAAATCTAAGGCATTTTTATACATAATCGATGAATCTTCAGAAAGAGAAATCAGGAAAACTACCCCATTCACAATCGCTTCGAAAAAAATAAAATACTTGGGAATCAATCTCACAAAAGAGGTGAAAGACCTCTACAATGAGAACTACAGAACACTAAAGAAAGAAATTAAAGAAAACCTTAGAAGATGAAAAGATCTCCCATGTTCTTGGATAGGAAGAATTAATATTGTCAAAATGGCCATACTACCAAAAGTGCTATACAGATTCAATGCAATTCCAATTAAAATCCCAATGATGTACCTTACAGAAATAGAGCAAGAAATTATGAAATTCATCTGGAAGAATAAAAAACCTAGAATAGCTAATGCAATCCTTGGCAGAAAGAGTGAAGCAGGGGGTATCGCAATACCAGATCTTCAACTCTACTACAAAGCAATAGTAACAAAAACCGCATGGTATTGGTACCAAAATAGAAAGGTGGATCAATGGTACAGAATAGAGGACACGGACACAAACCCAAATAAATACAATTTTCTCATACTAGACAAAGGTTCCAAAAATATGCAATGGAGAAAAGATAGCCTCTTCAACAAATGGTACTGGGAGAATTGGAAATCCATATGCAACAGAATGAAACTAAACCCATATCTCTCACCATGCATGAAACTAAACTCAAAATGGATTAAGGACCTCGGAATCAGACCAGAGACCTTGCATCTTATAGAAGAAAAAGTAGGTCCAGAGCTTCAACATGTCGGCTTAGGACCAGACTTCCTTAACAGGACTCCCATAGCACAAGAAATAAAAGCAAGAATTAATAACTGGGATAGATTCAAACTAAAAAGCTTTCTCTCAGCAAAGGAAACTATCAGCAATGCGAAGAAAGAGCCTACAGAGTGGGAGAAAATCTTTGCCAATCATACTTCAGATAGAGCGCTAATCTCCAGAATCTATAAAGAACTCAAAAAACTCTACACCAAGAATGCAAATAATCCAATCGACATATGGGCTAAGGAAATGAATAGACACTTCACAGAAGAAGATCTACAAGCAATCAACCAACATATGGAAAAATGTTCAACATCTCTAGTAATAAGAGAAATGCAAATCAAAACCACCTTAAGATTCCATCTCACCCCAATTAGAATGGCGATTATCAAGAATACAAGCAACAATAGGTGTTGACGAGGATGTGGGGAGAAAGGTACACTCATACATTGCTGGTGGGGCTGCAAATTAGTGCAGCCACTCTGGAAAGCAGTGTGGAGACTCCTTAGAAAACTTGGAGTGGAACCACCATTTGACCCAGCTATCCCACTCCTCGGCCTATACCCAAAGGACTTAAAATCAGCATACTACAGAGATACAGCCACATCAATGTTCATTGCTGCTCAATTCACCATAGCCAGATTGTGGAACCAACCTAGATGTCCTTCAGTTGATGAATGGATAAAGAAAATGTGGTATATATATACAATGGAATATTATTCAGCCATAAAGAATGATAAAATTATGGCATTTGCAGGCAAATGGATGAAACTGGAGAATATCATGCTAAGTGAGATAAGCCAATCTCAAAAAACCAATGGACGAATGATATCGCTAATAAGTGGATGATGACACATAATGGGGGGTGGAAGAGGTTAGTGTTAGGGTTAGAGTTAGGGTTAGGGAGGGGGGCAAGAATGGAGGAAGGAAGGACTGTATAGAGGGAAAAGAGGGGTGGGAGGGGTGGGGGGAAGGGAAAAAAATTACAAAATGAATCAAACGGCATTACCCTATGTAAATTTATGATTACACAAATGGTATGCCTTTACGCCATGTACAAACAGAGAAAGAACATGTATCCCATTTGTTTACAGTAAAATTTAAAAAAAAATTTAAAAAAAAGGACAAATAAATCTGCCTAAAATGGGAAAGAAAGGTAATCCTATATCCCCTGAGATTAGGGAGGGGGTGAGATTAGGGAGGAGTAGGGAGAGAGGAAGAGAAAGAAACATGTCCATTTTAAAAATAAGTTACAGTGGCAGAGTTATACTCAAAGCATAAAGTGGACCACTGTTACAAAATGACACAGTAAGATAAAAATAACTGCATTAAAAATGCTAAACATGAGAAAAAAAATTGTGTACATGTATATGTCCCTGAACAATCAGCAAAGAAATAACACACACACACACACACACACACACACACACACACACACAAATACACTCAGAACCAAAGAAAAGAAAGGGGGGAAATGATTCTTAATTAAGAGTAAAGTATCTCCACTGAGGTTGTCAATGGAGTTTCTGAGAAAGGATGGTTATGGTCTATGGCCAACTGTCTGTCCATTCTTGGACTCTGTACAGAAAAAGAGAAAGAGAGAGAGAGAGAGAGAGAGAGAGAGAGAGAGAGAGAGAGAGAGAGAGAGAGAGAGAGAGAGAGAACAAAGCCTGGGTTTGTTAACTCATTTCTCTTTTCGTGTTGCTCTCTGAGCCACCAGTTGGAGCAGCCTAAGACTGAAGCTAGTTGACATAAGTCTCAGCTTCTCTTCTCACACGTAGGCATGCTGGAACGGGAAGTACTCTCAGTTGGAGTTTTCTCCACCCAGACCAGATCAAGCACTCCCAATCTGATAGGGCTTCTGCCGTTTACTGAGTGGAGTTCCAGTGGGGGCGGTTAGGTTTAATCAGATCTCAGGGCTTTATTGGGAGGCCTCTGTCTGGAGAGATTACATCAACACACCCCTAGAGCCTGGCAGTTGCTGATTTCTGACAGAATTCTGGATCACCCAAGCCTCTCAAGAATTCTACTCACAGGGTAGGGGTGCCAATCATTCATGAACTCTGCTGCCCAAGAGCACAGCCTCCGTGAGTTTAGTCCCTGAGGGTATTCACACACTCCCTATTCAGATTCCCCACTGGCTTTAACTGGTCATGTGGGCCTCCAGACTCAAAGGAAAAGTGAGTTGGGATCCCCCTTGCTTTTTGACTTGAATCCCTGGGTACAGTCTTCTCTCTGCCTGTTTCATGTTCTGTTAGGTACAACCCAGGCCACACAGCAGGTGCTTGGCAGGAAAGCATGGCAGTATTTGTTCTGAGTTAATAGCTCCCCAGTCCAGTCACAGCAGGACCACTTCAAGATGACTACAGCCTCAACTGGTCTCATGACCAGTTGAGAAACAGACACTTTTCAAAAATGAGTACACAGTGTAGACTCTGGATCATCGAAGTCCAGACCTTTCTGATCTCAGGTGTTTCTGTACCAAATCTGTGCTTCTGTGTTATCCCTTTCTCTGTGGTGAATCAGGGTCACTACCACTGCCACTGCTGCAACCAGCTGGGCTCCAATATACTCCTTCCTCTTTGTATAACGTACTAAAATTTCTGAATCTCTATGAAACTTTGTCTAATGTTGAATTTCAGTGAAATACCTCTTTCACCCACCTGGCTGAATTGCAGAATTCCTGCTGCTTGAAGCCCGAGCCCTGGAGCAACTAAACTGCAACCTTACTCTAATCCACCATCTTGAATCAATGGTTATTGCATTTACTTTTAATTACGCAAAGTGAAGAAAAGAAAACTAGGAATTCTATCAAAGGTGAACTAAGAGATAAATTGTGTTATATACATATGATAGAATACTACTAATCAATGAAGAGAAATGAACAGTGATTATTTCCTAAAATTTGAAGCTTATTTTGGTGGTGGAATCCAACTCACTGACACTTGGATAGATGAAAGGCAGAATTTTTTTTTTACTTGTTTATGATTTTTTAAATTGTTTTTAGATATACATGACCGTAGAGTATATTTTGACGTATTTTTGCAGGCCCACCATCAATGTATGAATGAATCTTTTCACAATGTCTTCACCATCATTTACTGTTACTTGTATTCTTGATAAATTCCATTGTGACTGGAGTGAGATGGAATCTCAGTATAGCTTTAATTTGCATTTCTCTAACTGCTAGAGATGTTGAACATTTTTCATATATATTTTGACCATTCCTATTCATTCTACGAAGTGCCTGTTCAGTTCCTTTGGCAATTTATTGATTGGGTTGTTTACTTTTTTGTGTTAAGTTTTTTGAGTTCTTTATATATCCTGGAGATTAGAAAATACAAACTAATCTTTAGTGGCATAAAGCACACAACTATCTGACTAGGAATGGGGAAAGAGAATATCAATGAAAAGAACAGTTGAAGGGGTTAAGAATGCTACAACATATGTATTCATTATTTTGTATTGATTTTTGTTTTGATTTTCCAGGTACATGCATATAGACATATATAAAATTGTGTAACGTCTACATTATAATTTACTGAAACTTTTTATGATTCAACAACTTATTTAAAATGTCATTATTATTACTTTTTGTACTGATTTACAAATGAGTCTAAAAAATGAATTGAAGACAAGTAAGTGCACAAACCTCAAAAAGCAAGACTTCAAAACCAGAGCATCAAATTTGTATTTTTCATCATTTGCCTTTTCCTTTTCATGAAACTTTTGATAAAACTACTTTTCTTTTTTATAAATTATTTAATATGTAAGGTAGCATAATTTACTTTTTCTAGTTTTACAAATATTCATGCTCCTTTTTTTCCTTTTATGTGCTTTTGAAAAGTTTTCTATTCTTTAATTCACTTTCTGTCCATTTGCTTTCAATTTCCATTTTCACTTTGTAATTTAAATTGTTATATATTTATATTTTACAAGAGCATGCCCCCCACTTAGTGGGGCATGTAGTTGAATAGTTTTTCATTTGCAATATTCCTTATAACTCAATTATAAAATTCCAACCAGTTATTTTATGGATAGCCATTGCTAATTTTATCTTCTGTACAATGCAGTTATTAATGGGACATCTTGCTACTATGCCTCTTTTCATGCCCACATGCCCTCAAACTCTTTCAGTGTATCTCCTTCATTTTCCTATTCTAGTGCTGGAATATGATTGAGAAATCTTTCTGGAATACTTTAAATTATGTCTCTTCAAGAAACCTGACCTTTTATATACAACATGTTTGTATAGCATGCATCTTAAAAGCACAATCAGAGCTAAATTACATCTTAAATCTACTATACAAATGTTCAAAATAATTTTTCCCAAGCAATCAGAATCATAATTTATTGTCATAATATTAACCCTTGATGTTAAAAATATTAACATTGAACCATTTCTGAAAATCCTAATGCTTAAGTCTTAAATGAACATATTACAACTAGATTTTTTTTAATGAAGAGTTAAGGTAAGTAGGCATATTTTTAACATTGTATTTAATAATACATTATAGTTTCTAATAATTATTTAAAACTCATTTAAAAGAGAAATTTATGATTATGTTAAATAAAATTCAAACAATAGATAATTTCCTTCATTAGTAAAAGAAGTATTATTTTAGGTTATGTTGTCAGGGTTATTTCCATCTGTGTGAACACACTCATTCACACCATTAAAGAATACAGTGAAATGTCTTCAATTTTATATTTAAACTTAGAAAAAAATGTTGAGATTCTATTACCAGATGGTAGAATGAAACATAATAGATTTTCTCTACTAATTGTTGCAATGCATAAAAAAGGGGTGAGGGAAAAATATGACACAGCCAAATAAGCAGGAACAAAACTGCATGCTGTGAAATTTGGAAAAATTAGCAGTGAAGACAGAAAACTAATAGCCTAGCATAGACTTGCAAGGCTCCCACCTTAGAGACAATAGAATACTGAGTGAGAAAAGAAGGTAAATAGAAACATGCTTCTAATTGCCAGAAATGTCTTGCCACTAGGAGCAAAGTAGAATGAGGGTAGAAAGAGGAAGTAATAGGAAATAAGGTATCTTTCTTCTCTGTGATTTTTTTTCCTGAGTTCTGGTGAGAATTGTTACTGGAAATATCAGTTGAAAAGAGTAATGGCAACCAGGCAACATGAACAAATAAAAGAGTTGTCTTTAATATGCACAGGAACTAGGTTTCTACATATTCATTTATTTGTTCATTTATTCCACAGAACTTTACTGAGTTCATTCCAAGTAATAGCTACTATTCTAGATGTTTACACTTACCTCAGAAATAACCTAGTATGGGACTATATTCTTGGGTAATTTAAGCTCTAGTGGGTGAGAAATACACAGGATAAGAATATAGAATATAAGATTAATTCCTGTCATGATAAACAATTGAATTGAATTGTGAAGGATAATGTGATGAAAAATACTGGGGTGAGAGGGTGGGAACCATTAGGGAGTCTACCTCTGTCTAAGGGGAATGATGATATTTGAAAGTTAGCCTGAATGACTTGAAAGAATCAGCTGGGAAAAGATTAGGAGGCAGAGTGATCCAAGCAGAGGCCAGAGGAAGAATAAAGACCCTAAAGGGAAAACATTCACCACATTCGCTGACTAGATTGATAATGAGCAAGACTAAAACTGAAGAAAATAAAATTAGGGGGTACAGGCCAGATCATGCTTGCCACTTATATTTGAAGTGCAACCAAAAGACAAAATGATATTCAAAATTGGAGAGTGATATGATGTGCTTTGCATTCTTAAAAGGTCATTTGGAGGCTGTATGGAAAAGAAGTTTTAGAAAAACAAGTTTGATCACACAGTTCAGTTTATAGACTATTCTAGAAGTTCATATAAGTGAAGATGATAAGTTATAAAAGAGTACTGGCTATGGAAGAAGTTTCTGTGTGGGGATATTCAATAAACATTTATGAAAAACTTGTGTAGAAGGTGAATAAGAATATTCTGAAATCCAGGTTATGCCTCCAGGTATACAAAATGGATTTCTGGGTCTATAAAAGAAGCAGGAACAGGATGTTAAAGTTTTGAACACAGAATGGATCTCAAGTGGCACAAGAAAATCAGGACAGGGTTCCATGTGAGCTTTTCCTCATCTTCAACCCTCCTACAGTAGTCACAGAAGATTCAGAAGTGCTGGATGATTCCTCTATCATCTGCTATAAGAGCAGAGGGAAAGAATGAAGTCAATGGCTAGCTGAGAACACGTTCTTCCAGGAGACCAGATTTTCAGCACGTGGCACAGGAAGTAGAGTATAAGGTGGGTGCGGCACATTCAGGCACTTTGAGGCTGGCAGAGGCAGTTCTCCACAGTCTGTTCTTCAAGCTGCCCAGTCACAGGCTCCTGGCTTCAGACTTCTTATATTTTTGGAAATGTCTTTGATGATGATTATTTATTAGCATCATTTTCCTGCCTTTTAAAAAATGTGTGAGACATTTATTATACTCTTTTTCTTTCTTTTTTTTTCTTCTTCTTTTTTTTTTTATTGCTTTTTAACCACATAATCTTTTTAACTGCCCTAGTTCTTGGTGAAATATACATGACTGACATACAAAAAGCAAAGATAGCTGATATTCTGAAATGGAAAACTTAGTGATAAGAATAGGAGGGGGAGGAGGACAAAAATATATAAGGAAGAGTATGAGGCTAAGATCATCTGGAAACCTAAGCTTAATTCTGAAAAAAAGAGAAATGACCTACTAGATCAAAAACCTATTCATAAACCATACCTATTAAAATACTGGAAATTATCACACTAATATATGTTAATATGTGAGCAGATGAAAGGAAGAGACTAGGAGTACAGAAACAGCCATATGTGAACTTGATAGTATCACATTCCATATTAATGGGAAAAAGTAGTATATTCTATAAACAGGATATAAACTATCTTTCCATATAAATTAAATCAGATAAAATTATACAATAGTCCATGCAAAGATATGAATTTGAGGTGAATTCAAGTGATAAATGCAAGAAAAGACTGAGAGTAATATTATGACATTTTATCAGTACAACTAAAATCTGTTCTACAGAGTGACAACGTAAACACAGTAAATGACAAAACAAAAAATAAGCAGATGTTGGCAAAATGAACCAATAAAATTTTTCAAATGCCAAATTGCAATATATAAAATACTTTCCATAAATAAAAAAATAATAGGCTAAGTGTATAACAGAAATTTCTAAGAAGGGGACACAAACACATGAAAATGTGTTCAACCAATCACTATTTAGGGGAATGCAAATTAACATAATGGTGAGATATCACCTTGTGGTGCCAAGTGTGACAGTATCAACTGATGGTAATAGCGTGGTTAAACTTAAGTCATACACATTGCTGACAGTAGTATGAATTATTACAAAGACATTGAAGAACAATTTTACAATATCCAGAAAATTGAAGATAGGCTTACCTTGAGACCTAACTATATAGAAATATATATGCAAGAGGAATACCTTGTTCAAAAATGCATGAAATATTTATTGCCACTCATAAAGAGTGTTTATAGCAGTGTTTACAATAGTGAAAATTGAGAATAAATGTCTATCCACAAGGGTGGAGATAAATAACAATCACAGCAGCAGTAATGATAACAATAGTAGCATCTAGCCCAAATGAACAATTGCATTTCTAAATGTTTCATTTATGTTGTTATTCAATCTTCATAAAATTCCTAACAGGAAAATTTCTATCACTAATGTCATTTTAAACATAAGAAAACAGATGCAGAGTTCAATTACTTAAATTGCTTAAAATCACAAAAATAGTCAGAAGTAGAGTCAATATTCAAAACTGCTCAATATGCTGTAGAAGTCACTATATTAACCAACATTCTAGTATGATGTATTTTATATGCCATGTTGTGTGTGAATACACAGACACACATACATGGATAATGAATAGCATTGTCCTTTGAAAAAATGAATTAGTGTTATATGAATCAATGCAAGTACTTTTTAAGAATTTAACATAAAGCAACAAATCCCACTGTAGAACAATCTGTGTGACCACTGCTCACATGGCTGCTGTGTTGAGCAATTCCAGAGTTTCTTTGGCTTTATGTTCCAGGGACTGCAGCCCATTCAGTTTCCATACAACTTGAATGTTGTCCCCCACACTCAGAAACTTAGCAATGTTGATTTCACCTAGTTCCATACTTGTATTGCTTTAATGAATTTTAAGTTTCTTAGTTCACTCCTCAAACATAGCACTTAAAAATTAAGTCAGATTACCCCACTTGTCCACCCAACTCCTTTCTCTGTCTCTTCATGTCACTGGGGGTAAAGTCGACCTACTTATAAGGACCTGCGACAAACAGTGAAATATGATCTCATGTTACCTCACCGATCCTTAAGGCCTATGCTCTCCCGGCTGTCATCCCTAGGCTTCATTTAACTTTTCAACCAAAAGTTTAGGGTTACCCCACCTCCTGTTTCTGCTGACTGTAATACTCTGCCCTGTGGATCATTTTCTCAGTTCCTGCAAACATTTTTGTAAATGTCTCTTTGGGACTAAAACCTTCCCTGCTAGCACTGTTTAAACCACCAGGATACTTTCTTGCAGACATTTCTCTTCATTGTATTTACCACCATATAATACTGTATCTTTTAATTGGTTTTGATCAATCAATGTTCACTCCAATCTAAGTTGCTCGAAATAGAAATTTTTGTCTATATTGCTCTGTACTGTTTTCCTTAGCATCCAAAGGAGGTTTTTATTGTGTTAACAAATTCATACTGAATGTTTATGTAAATTTAATAGCAAATATAAAGTAATCACTTACCATTTCTTTGACTTTATATGTACATGTGCCTTTGTGAATAAACTTGTAATGGCAAAGGTCAGAGACTGGCTGACCCATTGAAGAATTTTGTCTTCTTTGTTGAATTCCTGCTCTGCAGCAAATGCTTTCTGGTGAGCACTTTCCTACCCTAGTGCATTATGGTTCTGATTGTCCTACCCTGTTCTTTTTTAGATCCCCAAATGGTCAATCTAAGTGATTCTTCAAGTTAATGGCTGGATGTATTGATGTCCACAGAAATGATTCCCTTTAAGTTAACCCCTACAGAGGGTTGTCCATCTTCTGTTCATAGTAACATACTCATTCGAGTTTTCCATAAATCAGACCTGTATTTTACCCTTTCTTTTTTGTTTTGTTTTGCTTTGTTTCTAACCCATTTGAAAAAGGTCCATTTGTGTGAGTTGATGATGAGACATGGAAGTAGCAGAGGTCACTTATAAGTCTCATGCCCTTAGATCTGCTTAGACTCAATTCCATATATGTCATTTCCAAGGTATAATGAAGTGCTCTTAAATCTACTTGACCTAATGACTTGGTATAATTGGAGCAACTCTGGGCACAAAATCTCTTGATATCTCATGATAATGCTGTTAGTTTCTACCTGGGCACTATAGGCATTTCAGGAATTGTTTTTAATTTTTAGGTTAAAATTTGCATTTTGAGATGATTTTAATTTAACATAAACTTACAAGAAATAATGCAGGAAGAGTCAGGCACATTGGCACATACCTATAATCCCAGCAGTTTGGGAGGTTGAGGCAAGAGGATCACAAGTTCAAAGCCAGCTCAGTAAAAGTAAGGTGCTAGGCAACTTGGTGAGATCTTGTCTCTAAATAAACTTCAAAATAGGGCTTGGATGTGGCTCAGTGGTTGAGTGCTCCTGAGTTCAATCCCTGATACCCTTCCCTGCAAAAAAAGAGAAAACAATAATGCAGGAAGATTTCTTCTACTCTTTGCAAAGTTTTTCTCAATGATAATATCTTGTAAAACTATAGTACAATATCATAATAAGAACATGGACTTTGATCCAATCCACTGGTCTTATTCAGATTTTGAGTGGCCTCCTTATTGCATTAATAAAGGGATATCCAAAGGGACTTCAGTGGGAACATTGCCATCTGATGGGTTTTGTAGTCTTTTATAATAAATCTGTTTTTAATATTCTTTTCTTAGTTTACTGAAATCTCATTACATAATAGTGTCAGGAATGCATATTTCTGTAACACAGGGTATTCACTGGAGCATATTTTTGTTCCCATACTCAGTAAATGGAAAAATTTTGCAATTATAACCTAATAAGAACAAAATAACCAGGGCTCAGAATTCAGTTCCACAGAGATCTGCGTAACCTACCTGACCAGCAGTCTAGGATGAAAGTATTGCCTCCCCTTTTTAATCATTCATTTTTATTTCTTAGTTATTAATCACAATAACATTTATTTCTAAAATTATCTCTTATACGTACAGCAAATAACATTTCTCAGTGAGTTGCAATCACTTGTACTTGTCTGATGTGTCAAACTTCTTTAGCTACTTATTGTTCCTTTCATCCCTTTAAGGGAAGCTTCAGAGCATGGATGCCTTACAGCTGCTCCTCAGGTATTGATCCTTATAGACCTATACCATAGTTCTCTACATTCTTAGTAACAATGGAGATCTTGAGAGGTATGTTTGACTAGATCTTGTGATTTTTCAGAGCCTCAACACTCTGGGGCACCCCCGTGACATTGGCCTATACCTTATTTCAGAGTGCTTCATTATTTATTATGCAAGAACCAGAATTACAGGGAACCTTGATCCTATTTCAGTATCAAAGGTGATCATTTTATTAATAAAAGCTTTATCTATTAGTTATGTACTAGTACTGTTTTTCTCTATTCTAGAACCTTGTAATAATTGTGAAATATTAGGTAATCATTACCAAAATGAGAGAGATTTGGATTTCATTAAATACATTTCATATTATCAAAATGTCAATTTTATGATAATACATGAGACTTTGATAAGGTACTTGGCATTTTTAATAGTTTGAGATATCATTTATAGATGAAGACGCTACTCATTGTTGTACACAATTCAATAATTATACTTACAGAATACATAAAAATTCAAGGGTAAATTAATTACAACACCCAAAAAGAAATCTTGGGCCCACTGTAGTCACTACCATCCCTACTATCAGCCTCAGGAAACCATAAATCTACTCTTTATCTGTCTGTAGATATTTTCCTTTTCAGAACATTTCATATCGATGAAATTATACCAAATATACAATATGTGGCATTTTACATCTTGATTCTTTCACTTAGCATAATGTTTTGAGGTTCATTCTTGACCCTTCAAGAAGCAAACAAGTAAAAAACTCTGCATTAAATTTTAAGGAGACTTTAACACAGTGCAAAAAAGTTTTTATATTGAGGATGAAAAAGTATGAATTTAAATTTTCTCTTTTATGATGACATTCTTAAATTTTATGATGACATTAATATGAAGAACACACTGCTATGTACCAACTCAACAATTGACCTCACTCAAGAAATTACATCACTCCTTTTTATGGAATATTTCTGAGGTCTAGAATCTACTAAGTACATTCACTGAGAACCACAGGCATTTTAAAAATGAAACCTGGAAAATATTTTAGAACTAAAACCTTGAAAACTGCACCCTAGAATATCTAACTTCCATAATTTCCATGGAAAGCAAAGGACAATTTCCTTTATCTACTTAGAGTTTGTTATATAGATGTTTAAAAGATTGCTAAAACTCTCAAAATTTTCTCAAAATGCAATAATTCTCCTTGTTATTTTTTGTTATTTTTGTAGAAGAGTATATAATTTTGTGTTATTTTTCCTAACAGAGTTATCAGGTTGAGACTCTTAAATGTAAAACTCAAAATGCATGTGAGGTGGTAGAATCAGGAAACATAAAATGTCTATGCTATAATCATTTACTCCTTGAAGATTCTTTAATAATATACTGTATAGTTCACAAGGCTACAAGAAAGGATTTTGAAAATTTTTATTATAAAGAATGGTAAATATTATGTTCACCTGATTTAAACATAAAATGCATACACAGTACTCCATTCACATGTATAATTTTAAAACATCAGTTTAAGACTAAATTAAATTTTTAAAAAAATATGTTTGCCAAGTTAACATTTATAGAATTAACTCCAATAGTACCTTTGTTCTACGTATGTTTCCCTAATATACAAACTGCAATGCCTCAAGGCCCAGGGATTCCTGTTCTGCTCCCTGGCCATTGTCTGAGTAATGCCAACAATTTAGAAAGAAGAGTTGTGTAATGAGTCTAGGCAGGAAAGAGAGAGCTGTTGAGAGAACTGTCTTGGCAGATTCCTGTGTTTAGAGCTGTTTTAAGCAACACTTAGCCAGTGCTCTTAGGGGACCACATGAACTCGGTCATGGAGCACTACAGTGTGATTACTGTCAGACAGTTCCAGGATTACTTTGGCTGACCCAGTTATTCTCCCATCTTCTTTTTCTGTGTAGTTTTCATAATAACTACAGAATGACCTGGAAATGACATACCTTGAGAAAGTGGGGGAACAGCCCCAAATGGTCTGGGTCTTGTTCCTGTCCCTCCTAGGGAATGTAGTGTTTAAATTAGGAAGGAAACGCCCCAGCCAGCCTGGGCCTTTTTACTGTCTCCCTTGGAAGCAGACTGTCCTTCAAAGCCTTGCCTAGCAAGTCACATTGCCCCTATAACCTAGGGGGGCTGCCTTTCAGTTGTGGTGCAGGAGAGGCACATGTAGTCATGACTATCTGCTCCAGACCTGAGGGCTTTCTTGAGACTTGGAGGACAGGCTCAAAATGGACTCTAGTCTTCTTTTGTAGCTTGTTGCCTGTCTATAACTAGTAAATATGATTCAAGTAACTTGTTAAATGTGAGTGTGCTCTTGTCTCATCAGATTCAGGTAATTGGTCAAGCCATAGCCCAGGCCACAGTAAACAGAAGTATTCAGACTCCTATTCCTGGTTGTTAGAGTATTGGTGATCCTTGTTATCCTCCACAAAGTGGAGTCTTCCCATAGTATTGGCTACTAGTGAAGTTGCTTCACAATCATCGTACTCTGACAGCTGAAAAACTATAGTATTTTCCTGACTTCAACCTTAAGATAGAAAAATATGAATCATATAGAAAAAGAATCAAGATCTGTACTTAAAAAGTAAAAAAAAAAAGTTAAATAAATATACAATAACAAGTTCAAATAGCATACATGGATCTTATGCCGTGTATTGTGTATTAGTGTCTAAACAGTTTGTTTCCTCATACCAAATAAAATTATATTAGGTATTGCCTTAAACAAATACATGAAATCCAATCAACAAATTATTTTCTATTATAATTCAAGAGAATGTTTATACAGCAGCACAAAGTTAGACAATTATGACTGTCAATTATCAACCCAAGATACCTAAAGAAAAGAACTGTAAACCACTTGTGGACAAATACAAAGAGAAAAATTCAGCAGTTTAGGGTTTGGGGTGCGGTTCAGTGGTTGAGCACATGCTTATATACAGAAGGCTCTGGGTCCAAGCACTTAGGAAAAATATCATTATCCATTAGGTAATAACTGCAGCAATCTGCTATTTTGAAAAAATTCAAATTTTTATCTCACCCCAAAAATGAGGAAATTAGTCTTATAAATTGCCAAATGTATTTAAGCAGCAAATGTTCTATTCTGAGAAAAGAGAAGTTAATACATCTGTGTTAACAATTGTTAATGTGAAATGTGCTAATCCTTTTGCATTTTCTTATTAATGGAATCTAAAGAATGTGAGTCAAAAATTAAAAATCTTTTCTTTTGCTGATAGAAGGTGACAGAGGTAAATGTGGCATATGGCTAGCATGTTTCAAATACAGGAAAATGTTGTGAGCTCTATGTATATCTCTGTCATATATTTTGTCATACACTTTGAAGAAGCATTAAGTAAATTAGTCATTTGGGGACTGAAATTATTATTTTGATTTGTAATTATGTTTTATTCTTTCAATAAATTCTTATAAATGCCTCTTAATTTGGCACAATATTTTGGCAATGGGAATACAAAACTCCATAGGTTCAAGGAACTTATATTCCAGTGTAACAGACAAAGTTCAAGGTTAGCCTTGGCAACATAGAGAGATCCTATCTCAAAAATAAAAATAAAGAGACTTTGATCTTATCCTTTTGCCCAAACAGCTATTTTTGTGTCACTGATGACTAGCATGAACATACTTTCCAATTTTCATGGGACAGTCTTGGTTTACATTTGTGGCAGTAGTTAATGAAACTAATATCCCTCTTCATTCTCAACATTTTCTAGTTTTACAATATGTTCTGTATGTCACTGTACCAATGATATCCATGTTGCCATACAGAGTTCATTTTGGACCAAAAATCAATTAACAGTTAGCAAAGGTGATCCCTCTTAAGTCAAAATTTTCTTTTCTTTATTCCGGGGATATTATATTTTCCTGGTGGATCAGTTATAGTAAAACTTACCAGCTTTCTAGTTGCTCCATTATATAATCAAAACTCTTTAAATTAGGGTTATATAAAAGATTCTAGGCAATAAAAATGTGCTGTAAAATAATAGAATTCACTTCAGTGTTCAGATAGTAAAAATCTGTGACTCTCCATGTTTCAACATCCATCAACCCCAGTTCCGGTATGACTTTATACAATACAGTCCTCACTGACACAAGTGTGACAGAAAACATGAGTGAGAAATGAGCTTTGGTACTGTTGAACACTGATATATTAGAGTCGTTTGCTACAGAACCTTCCCCTGACTATCCTGAATAATAGACCTACTATTATGGTTTAGATGTGGTGTCCACCAAAAGCTCACATGTGAGACAATGCAAGAAGATTTGGAGGAGAAATGATTGGGTTATAGCCTTAACATAATCAGTTAATTAATCCCTGATGGGATTAAATGAGTGGAACTGGAGGCAGATATGGGGTATATATTTTGTATCTGGAGAGTGGAGTCTCTCTCTGCTTTCTGATCATCATGTGATCCGTGTCCCTCTGACACACTCCTCCACCATGATGTTCTGCCTCACATTAAGCCTGTGTAACAGAGCTGAGATTCTACAGATTGAGACCTCTGAAACTGTGAGCTCTTAAACTTTTCATCCCCTAAAATTGTTCTGGCCAGATCTTTTAATTGCAGCAGCGAAAAAGCCACCTAAAACACCTACTTTATTGTTTTCTCATTCTCAGTTTTTATCCTGGTTCTTCCTCCTTTACCTAACTTTAGATATCTTGCATTTCACATTAAAGGATTCTTTTTCTTAACACTTGTCACTATTAATCTATTTGTTCTGTGTTGTTTAACCATACAATGAATGATGCTTCCTCAGATTTTAAAACGTATTTGCCTTGTTTACTACAGGATCACTAATTTTAGAATATCACCTGCCACAAGTAGTTACATTTTACTTTCAATTGAATGTGGATGAAGAAAACTGAGACATTCAATTCAACAAATTCTTTAGGCTTATTTTTAGTTATATAGCTATTTTTACATGTAAAACTTTTTAAACTACTTTGTCTTCAAAATTTTACTAGTAAATCCACTGTTTTCAGTTCAATAAAGTTTCCTCCCAGGATGTCTCATTATGGATAGTGTTTTTAATTCCATTTATTTTTACCTGTTTTTTTTTTTTTTGTTTTGTTTTGTTTTGTTTTAGGAATATGAGTTAGCTATAGTTACATGAAGGTAACTTATTTTCTGTGTTGCTAAATAGCTGAAACAATCTTTATCCTCTCTCACATACTGACAATGTGACTAAATTTAATATTGCTGGGTCACAAACCTTTTCTTTCAAATTATTATAGACTTTCCTCCATTAGATATGTCATTTCACTTCAGTACTGAAAAGAATGAAAGCAATATGATGTTTTTACTCCTAAAGTAACCTTATATTTTAATATTCTCACTTAACAGATATTTTCTGTGTGACTTTTGAAAGTGAAAAATATTTTTGTTTAAATATAGATCTATTTTTATTAAGTTGGAGAGATGAACTGATACAAATTCTCAGTAGGAATAGACTTTATTTTTAAGGAAGAGAGCTTATAATTTTCATATATTAATCTTTTATATGCCCTCTAATCTCTTCTCATTTTAGAAACCATTTTTATATGTAGCCCTAATCTCCACTTTGAGGAACATTTCCAAAATTTTATCTTTGTATAGTATATGGAAGATTTTTAGCAAACTTTTTTCTCCAGACTTAGATTCATTTGTGGTTATTTCCAGCAACCATTGATTTTCCTAGATGTATGTTATTAAGCCAACAATTATATTTTGTAATCCCAAAACTTTATTTTAATTTTTTAAACTTTAATAATATAATATTTTTGTATTTTCTCAGGTGTAATATAGACTTGCAATTTTTAAAAGATGAATCAAAGCAAAAAGATTGAAAAATAATGATCATCAGACTTGAGAACAGTGTCAAGCAATCTCTGGAAGAAATAAGTCAGCACAGGGAATAAAAAAATTTTGGAGAAAAATATTGCCAAATATTTTCTAAATTTGTAAAGCACAACCTAAAGGTACAAATCCAAGAAACTAAAAAACTGTGAAGACAAAAAAAGAAAAAAAGAAAAACATGAAGAAAAGCAAACCAAGGCAAGGCATGTTGTACTCAAATTGTGGAGAAAAGGGCAAAAGGAAATTCATACTGAGCACCATTATTAAAAGGCTTCCTCAAACATATTAACTGATGATTTGTCAGAATTTATGCCAACCAAGATACAGAGGGCAGAAAATGTTAAAAAAAAAAAAAAAGAAAGAACAAACCAAACAAAAACCTATCAACTTGGAAATCTAAGTTCAGTGAAAATTTCAAAAGTGAGAATAAAATAGCTTTTAAGACAAAAGTGGAGAAAATATATTACTGTTAGATATGCATGACAAGAAATGTTAGGAATCTCTTCACGTGGAAAGAAAATGATACCAGGTATATAGTTAGATATGCATAAATCAACAAAGTGAGCCAAAAATATTAAAATAGAAAAATGGCAGCAGCAGGACACTTTAAAGTAATAAACATGAAGATGTTAGTGAAGTTTAGAATGATGGTAAATCATGCTTTTCCTGAACTTACTCCAGTTATAAGGAATGCCCTTCTATACAGAAGCAAGAAGAAAATGGAGCAGTTCCCTTTATAGATAAGAGTACACTTTGTAGGATGCCAGGACTGTTAAGCTACTGACTACTATAAAAAGGCCTGACTTTCTCCTTTCCCCTTCTTTATGTCACCTTGGCATCTCTGTAGTGTTAGTGAAGAAAGTCTCACAAATAATCACCATGCTAGCTTTGAAGTAAATAGCTGGCTATTCTTGATAATATATCTAGATGTTATGGTCATTTTAAGACAAACTTAAGAAAAGTATAATGCTGTTTCTAAGATTATCTGATTCTTACCAATAAAATCTTCATTCACAGATTTATTTTTAATAAAAGTTTTATTATAGAGTGGTTAATTCTGGAAATTAATATTTTTAATCGAGATAATAGTATTTTCTCCTCTAAATATTTACTCCTCTAAGTAGAAACAAGAATTTTTTAAATGTGCATTTTTGATCACCTTTCAAAATTTGTTTTCAGTTTTACTTAACACTAAATTGAAATTATAATGTGAGCCATCTGAGAGCTTAAGTGATACCAAAGCTTTTGGTTTTCAAGTGCCAAAACACTAAATGTAGATCGTATTCACTCGTGTAAAACAATTCCCTCTTCCAAAGACAATGTTCTGTAGAGTCAACTATTGCTTTGGCATTGTTTTTATTCCCATTTATTCACTTTACTTGTTAATATATAACAAATACAATTTTCCCTTGAGCTATAAAATATTGAATTTAACTTTCTAGAGTCAGTTGTAACTATTATTTTTATTCTGTACTTTCGACCACGATGTGCTTATCAAGATGCTTAAGCAAATGTTTTTATATAAGTGTATAAAAATATCATGATTTTCCCTGTAATTCACTTTAGAGTGAATAAATGAAAAAAAAAAAAAGAAAATATCGTAGAACTGTTCTTGGGGCTCTATTCTGGTTTTATTCTCCACCTCTTTTGTCCAGTCACATACCCACCCAAGAAAATTTAAAACAGAGAAGAACTTAGAGCATAAAGTACCCGTCACCATTAATATCCCCTTCTAGAGACTGGCTTTTACATCTAGTATTGACTATAAAATTTCAAAGTAATAGATAATTAAGTAGGTAGGAGGGTAGGATGATAGATGTTAGACAAAATTTTATGTTTGTCAGCAAGGACAGTCTAACTAATAGAAGAAGAAGCAAAGGCACTGGTGGGAGGGATGTGTACTGTTCATCAGGGAAGGGTTCTTAGCATATCTTTCAAGATACCCATTGGGAAAAAGACTTTTCCTCTTGTATTATTGATAGACTTGTTTATGACACCTTAATTTCAATAGTTGTATTATGTTAAAACTTTTAAAGATAGAGTCATGGTAAAAACAATAGTTTCTCTTATCTTTCACTGGTCAACCATTCCTTAATGTAAATTTAAGTATGTAGTTCAAATCTATACCATTTTTAAACAGCTCTTAATAATGTAGTATACTATGCCCGGCTATCAAACTAGAAGTTTTATAATTATGATTAATTATATACTTTTAAAATATTACATCTTTGTTTATTATTTTTTAAAGTAACAAGTCAAAATGTCAAGAATAAATGATAAAGTTAGTGTATAATTCTTTTCATTATTTTTAATAAAGTCAGAAATCATTTATCAAATAAACCATTAGATTAAAATTTAATCAAATCAGTAGCAATCTGATGCTTTACAATTACTAGTATAGCTGGTTGATAGAGTTTTGTTAATTTTATTGATAAAAAATATTTGCCACCTTTTTAAGCTAATTTATTTCAATATTTATAGATATTTTGAAAAGTATTTCCCTGTAAAAGGTTGAATCAGGAAAACTTTTTTCTAGGGTTGAATTGTTCACTTAGGGACCTGCCATAAATATTTCAATTCATACAATGTGAATATTAGTACCTCAAAATATCTCTGCCTTTTGTTGTAATTTATATCCTCACCCTCACCCCTTTCAACTCCATGATGAGTCCATAAGAAAGTACAA
This sequence comes from Sciurus carolinensis, assembly GCF_902686445.1. Taxonomy (NCBI): domain Eukaryota; kingdom Metazoa; phylum Chordata; class Mammalia; order Rodentia; family Sciuridae; genus Sciurus; species Sciurus carolinensis. The sequence goes on along the minus strand of NC_062217.1, from coordinate 56,053,821 downwards.
GAAAGTAATTCACTTTTAGTTTTGTGTCTTTGAATATGATCTCAAGAGTTGATATTATATGAGAAAAATCTGAACACTTAATTCTGTTATCATAAAGTGGGGGAATATATTATATAGTTCTTCTAGTACTTTTGATTTAGTGATTAATCTAAGATATACTCTTTCTTTCCTAAAATATGAATGATGACACTCTGCTTTTTCCTGACTGACTTTGAGAACACTTCTTATTATAATAATGTCTTTATATGTACAATAAAATTAAATGTGGACTAAGTAACAGGCTACTCTGAGTTATGGAACTATATATCTTTCATGGAATCCTAGAGATATCATAAAACATAAAAACATGTTTTATTTTTATATACCCACTATGACACACGATTAAATTATAGCTCAATAATTCAAGTTTTCTGGCTCTTGTATCATTTATGCAGCATGCAATTATCAGATTTATTTTCTACATGGTTTGGGTTTCTTTTCTAATTTTATGAATGCAGTAAACCACTGTTTTTGTATAGGGAAACCCTATGACTATATTCTAGAATATAAAATTCCTACTCATCTTCCAGAATTTACAAGGCATGTAAAATAAATATGTACCATGGGAAAGATTGAGTTTGGTTGATAGACTAAAAAGAACTTGAATTCAAGGCTATTCAATTATTTTAAATTACTTCATTCATATTACATCCCACTGGAATCTGAAGGCTTTGGGTTGCCTCTAACAGTAAAAACAACAAACAACAACAAAACAAAAACCCACAAATGATGTATAATGTAGTATATGGATCCCATTGTAAAATATGATTTTTCCCTTAGAATATATAACACACACAAAGAAAATAAAAATTAAAATGCGAGTCATTTAGGGACCACTGGAGATGTTTATTAGCCTAATTACTCTCTGGTGATTTTGTGCTCCCTAGGGGGAAAAGTTAAAGAAAAGAAAAATGTATAAGGCTACTTCAGGTATAAAGTTTATTTAGGACTCATTTACTCCAAGTCAATATATATAGGAATCAATTGCAGAATTGAGTATAAGCTCAATTTGTAATCCTGAGTGCTTAATGGAAAAGAAAAAAGTTCTAGAAAAAAAATGTTTTTAAATTCCTAGAATTGTCACAAATACATTAATAACATTTTAAAAAATCTTATAGGCAAATAACCTGGTGCACTTATTTAGCAGAGGTCTAAGTTCAATTATTTACTCAACCTCCATATAAATTGATTCAATCATCATTAAAATAGCTGTAAATAACCCCTGTACCACATGTCTTGTATACTCATTAGTCCAAATCCACAAACATTTTGGCATTATTAGTCATCATTAAATGCTTTTAATAAATATACTGTTTTGTGGATATTGTTTCCATGCCCTTCCCACATTAAAATCGCCTATATCAGAATTAAGAATTTCAGTTCTTTAGTAAGTACCATCTAGAGACTGAAACCAACAAAGTACTAAAACCAATAACAAAAAAATGGATCTACCACCACCAACCCCAAAATGGACAAAGTCCTGGGGAAAAAAACTTCAGAAAAATGCACAATTACACTCACAAAAATATATTCACTGTCGTTGTTCAGGGTATCACCAACTAAAACTACAATGAGATACCAATGAATCATATCAGAGGCAGAACATATCAGATGTTAGAAACTATAAGAAACAAACATCTCAAAGTCTTGTGGTAAATCTATAAATTGGTATAAAATAGGCCAGCAGCATCCACCATTGCTAAAACTATGCCTAAATTGTGACCAACAATTCCATATGTAAGTTGTTATCCAACAAAAATACATATGTATGTTATTAAAAAACTCATTTTGATAGGTTTATAATAGCAGTATGAATTATAATCAAAATAGTGCCAGTGCACATCAGTATAATGAATGAATACATAATGACATCACAATGAACTATTATATAATGATGACAAAGAAGAAATTTTGACCATATCCATCAACCCTGGATGAATTTCAAAATTCTCCTTACAATGAAAAAGGAAATCAGGCACAGAAGTATAAACCATGTATGACTGAAATTTTATGAAATTCAAAATCATGCAAAATTCACATCTGATATTAGAAAATAAGATTTTAGCTATTTTGGAAATGGGTGACCACATAGCAAATATAAGGGGGCTTTTGTAATTATTGCTTATAAATACATATTTTCAGTTTGTGAAAAGTAATTTTGCTTTACATGTAGGATTTGTGCATGGTTCTGTTTCCCTATTTTATAAGAAATGTGTATAGAACAATTTAAATAAATGAAACAAAAATAAGAATGGATAATTGCTTCTCCAATATAATGGTATATTAAACATGCATAATAATTTTAAAGATATGATACTGGCAGAGGAATAGACAAATAGACCAATGGAAAGAACATGGAGAACCAAAAACAATTCCATTTTCTTAAGCAGGTTGACAAGAATTCATGTACAAAAATACAGAGTAAAAGCAATAGTTACTGCTGACTCTAGAAAGTTTAATTAAATATATTACAGTTCAGGGTAAAAGATGTATTAGTTGTACATTAGCAGATAAAGTGGGGGGAAATAAAGGAAAATTAAAGCAACACCAAAACACTGAAATCCCTAAGAATGAATCCAAATAGTTTACCTAGCATTGTCTTTGGAAGTAGAAATTGTTTTACATGTATAAATACAGACTACATTTATTATTTTGGAACTTGGGGAAAAAAAAAACTTTGGTATCAGTTATCAGTAGTTTATAATAAAAATTAATAACACACATAAATCTTTGCTTACTATACACTTACTTCCACTGTTAAACACATCATCTGTTCTTAGGATTCACTCTCTGTAATCTTAAATTTAAGTTGGAATTTTAAACTTTTTTTATTAGTTCTAATTAGTTATACATGAGAATAGAATGCATTTTGATACATCATATATAAATGGAATATAACTTCTCATTCTTCTGGTTGTAAGAACTTAAATTTTTTATTGGCACAAAATAATCATAGATATTTATAATGTACAATATGAGCCTTTTATACATAAATACATTGGGCAATAGTCAAATGAAGATTATATATATATATATAAAACATATATATATATATATACATACATATATATACATATTATCTTAAATTTTTATTACTTCTTCATGGTGAATATATTTTAAAACTTATCTTGTAGCTACTTTGAGATCCTCTATGCATTGTTGTTAACTTTATTCATGCTACTATGTTCTAGGACAGCAGAATTTGTTTTTTCTATTTAACTGTAACATTGCACCTATTGACAAAGCTCTCCCCTTCTCCCCTGCTCTCTCCGTCTATGTTTACCACTATTTTATCAGCTTCCATGGAATCAACTATTTTACATTTCACATCAGTGAGATCATGCAGTATTTATTTTTCTGCACCTAACTTATTTCACTTCATATAATGTCCTCCATGTGACAAAATTTCATCTTTTTTATAACTGTATAGTATTCCACTGCATATATACATCACATTTTTAAAATCCATTTCTACTCTAATGAATATTTCGATTGTCTGTCCTGACTATTGTTAATTGTGCGGCAATACACATAGTCATGCATATCTTTTGGACAAGCTGATTTCATTTCCTTTTGGTATGTGCCCCACAGTGCAATTTCAGGATATCAAAGGATAGCTCTATTTTTAGTTTTTTCTTTTTTTTTTTTTTTTTGAGGAATTCCATCATGTACTGTTTTCCATAGTTCTTGTATTAATATTGTATTCCCGCCAAAAATGTTTGCATTCCCCTTTCTCTGTATCTTTGTCAGCATTTTGTTTTTAGTTTCTGGTTTTTTTTGTTTTGTTTTGTTTTGTTTTTTGTCTTTTGATAATAGCCATTCCAACTGGGTACTATAGTATCTCATTGTGGTTTTGATTTGCATTGTCCTCATGGTTAATGATGTTGAGACTCTTCAAAAGTAACTGTTGGCCCTTTGTAAGCCTTCTTTTGAAAAATGTCTGTTCAAAACTTTAGTATATCTTTTAATTGGCTTCTTGGGGTATTTTTTGCTGTTACATTCCTTATAAACTCTGGATATTAATCCCTTGACAAATATATAAGTTTGCAAATATTTCCTCCCATGCTTAAGATGCAAAAGCTTTATAATTTGAAGACACATTTGTCAATTTTTGCTTTCTTTGCCTATGCTTTTAGGGTCATTTCCAAAAATCTTTGTCTAATCCAATGTCATGAAGCATTTCTTCTGTTTTCTTCCAGTAATTTAATGGTTTCAAGTTTTACATTTGAGCCTATAGTCTATTTTGAGTTGGTATTTATAACTGATGAAAAATAGAGAACTACTTTCATCCTTCTGCATGTGGATATTCAGTTTTCCCAGTATCATTTACTAAAAAATGTGGCTTCCCTCATTGTGTGTTTTTGTCTTCTAAGAGAAAAAAAAATCAGTTGACTAAAAAAGTGAGGAAGTTATTTTTGGGCTATATATTTTGTTCTACTAGTCCTTGTGACTTTTTTTTTTTTTATATCACTACCACACTGTTTTCATTACCATAGCTTTGTGCTTTGATGTTAAAAGGTGAAATGTATCTTGCAATTTGCTCCCAGTTTTGGACACAGTCATTAAAATGATTTAAATTAAAACTTGAATCAATATATATGAACTCATAGTTACAAAATAAAGAATTTAAAATTTATTCAGAAAAAAAAGCATTCACTATAAATCTTATGTATTTCACTCCAGTGTGACAAAAAGTACAAATTAATTTATTGTTATTTTAATTAACCAGTAATTAAAAATAACAAACTGGTTCTAAACCACCTCAATTTTAAATATTGTTGAGATTTCTTTAGTAACACTAGAAAAGACGGGTATGGTTAAGCTGTGTATTTGACACTGAAACCCTTTTTAGAGCCTTTATTTGCTGTAATAGTTTTCTCATTATAATAAAAACATCACTCGAATGAAAGTGTAAAATAATCTTTCCAACAGAAATTAAATTAACAGAAACTCAGTATGATAGTAAATTGTGTATGATGTGCTATTGTTTTAATCAGTAAAGAAACAGAGTAGCCAAACTGGCCTCAGAGACAAAATCAATCAGAACACATTGCAAGATAACATATGCTTTTCCTTGATGCACAAATACATACACAAGTGAAAATAATCACATTCAGAACTTGCTTAAGAAGGCAGTAGCATGTTTCATTAAGCAATAATTTATACAATATCTAGAATTTCAATTAATTTAATGGACGAAAAAAAGCAAGTTTGAACTAATAATAATTCCTGTTGTAGTATTTTCCAGGGAAACTTTAAAAAATTAAATTGCATAAACTGTATTTATCATGGTATGGTATGAAAGGTATAATATCATAAGTATGCATTTAATAAAACAATTTCTAGAATGCTACTTTTAAAAAATTATTATTATTTTATTCAGCAATAATGGTCATTTAATTTAAAAAGAAAATGCAATATACTATTAATATTAACTTTTATTGTGAAACTAATGATAATAACATTCAATTATTTTAACAAACATATATGATATTGGAAGATCATTAATAGTCAAATTAAAATTATAATTACTGGAAAGAGCTATCTACTACTGAGTTTAGGAACATTTTTTTTAGTCACCAGAACGTAGTCTCTGAGATTGGGCAAAATATATAAGCTTGTTCAGTAGGCAATGAACAAAAAATTCTAGAAAAAAGGAAAGAGTAAAAGTATTTTTGTAGAGCACTATGCATAAAGAAGACTGAAATGTTGAGTATGTTACTAAATACTCTCCATAAAGAAAATACTTTGGTGTTCAGAACAGTGCAAAAGAAAAAAAAATAGTCATATCATCACATGGTTGATCCATAATTAAAAATAGCAAAATGTAAGGTCTCTAGAAACAACAAGAACAATACAAATAAGAGATGCAGAATATTTTATTAAGAAAATTTTATTAAGATGCAGAATATTTTATTAAGAAAATAAAAATTTCTTTATTAAGAAATTTTTCAGTCATACATTAAAAAACACAAAGAACTGTGCATAATGTCCTTGTAAGAAATAACAGAGTTCACTCTTCCCTCCTCAGACACAGGTAAGAAAGCTCAGGTGAGGACACAGCAAGGAGGGAGTCATCTGCAAGCCAAGAAGGGAGCCCTCTTCAGACACCAAATTAACTGGAACCTTGATCTTAGACTCCTAGACTCCACAACTATAAAATAAATAAACTAATAAATGTTTAAACCATCCAGCCTATGGCATTTTGCTATCATAACCAGATCTTAATACAATCAGGTACTGTAGCTTGAGGAGAATCCTTGCTAAATATCTCTAGTTAACTTTGAAATAAATTCAAAATATGAATTTTTATTATAGGAATATTTGAAAATAATGTTATAACTCTCAGTTAAAGTATACTCATTATAAAATTAAATATATTGAATAATGTAGTTTAATATATTTTTCTCAAAATTTTAAATATAATATTGAAATCAGTTATCACTGAAAAACTGCAGCTTTCAAGAAGCTTATATTATGTCTGAGAATTCAAATTTAGATGTCAGGGTTTGGAGGTAGAGAAAAGAAATCAGGGTGAAGAAAAACAAAAGGTTATTTTAAAACATTTTGTTTAAATACAAAGAACTTTGGAATAGTTCCAAGCTCTGTCACTACTGCAGAATTTATAAAGAACTTTAAGGAAAGGAGTAGTAAAAAAATTTGTGCATTAGTATTCCTCTCATTTCAAGAAGAACGGACTGAGAGGGATAAACACAAGCTTAGAACAAGGAGGTGTTAAACCAGAATCATTACAAAATCTAGGTGAGAAATGCCTGACACCATGCAATTGTCTTTTAATAAAGATGAAGAAATCTTGACATATAATTTGTCCTAGAATTTAATTAATTAGCTATATGCCTGATCACTCTTGAAAGAGGAGGTAAATAAAAATAAATATTTCAGACTGTTAATTCAGGCAAGTAACAGGAAAATTCTGGGACTAAATGAATTGAAAAGAATTCAATTATATTTAAATTTTGGAATTACTTTTTAAGTTACCAAATATGAAAGTAGATATTTATATAATTACATAAATCATTACATAATTGATAAAGAGTGTTGGAACTCAGGCTAGAGAAAACTCTGGTCTAGAGAAACATAACTGGGTCTCTTTTGCAAAAGAATGAGCATACAGGTGATGAATACTAAATGAATCGACTCACAACATCTTCTCACAGGTGACACAAAGAAGGAAAAAACCCCACATTTTAGACTATTTACTCTACATGTATTAGGCAGTAGTCTCTGCAAAACAAATAATCCCAAAGTAGTGGTTTAAAATAGCAAGCATTGGTAATTCCAGTTTCTGGAGGCCTGGGATTCACACAGATCCTATGGGGATAGTTTATATCTGCTGGACAATGCTTTGGATCAGCTAGGGCAGGAAGGCCAGGGCAGGAATAATCTGAAATCTCATGCATTCACAAGACTGGTGAATGAGGATTGTTGTCACCTGGAGGACTAGGCAGGCATGTCAGCTGTAACACCCACAGGTGGCACATAGCCTCTGTGTAGCCAAGCCTCCTCACTACATTATGGACAGGATTACAAGGACATGCTACTTGAGATAAAGAGAAAGTGAGAGGAAGAGAGTTGTGTGAGAGCTGCATTGCCGTCATGGCATAGCCTTGGAAATAAAGCAGCATGATTTTCTCAGTTTCAATTTTAAAAGTCCAACAAGATAAAGATTATTTTTACCATATGAGAGATATTAATACACCCACATACACACAAACACATTAGCAAATTGGTGTGTGAGAAAAGATATTATGGAGGTGAGATCAGAAATGAATGCTTTTCAAAACTGCAAAACAATTTTAAGGCAAGAATTAAAAGTAGTCCCTTGAAAAATCAATTAAATTAATAAAAGTAACACGGTAAAATAAATCCCCCAAGTCAGGAAAGAAATAGAGGACGTGGTTGTAGACCCCACAGTCATTAAATAATAATAAAGATAAGGGATGGAGGGAATGATATTTATTCTAGTCAAGCTTTCAGTTTTTAGATGAACAGGTTTGGGGGATTTAAAGTATAGTACTGTGACCAAAGAGATCAGATCCTAAGTGCGACTACCCATGTTAAAACATTGTAAGTATGTGAGATAACTTGACCGTGATTATGGCCTCACAATGTATACAATATATCAAATCATAATATTGTATATCTTAAGTATGCGCAATTCTCATTTGGTAGTTATGCATCTATAAAGCTGAGAAAATAATAGGAAATACTAGGAAAAATTCAAACTTGTAATTTTGAGAACAGATTAATTGGACCTATTCCCTGGAGTAAACAAACAACCAAAGCTCACTCAAGAAGTAATAGATGATCTGAATAGCCTCATAGCAATTAATAAAATTAAACCTGTAGCTAAATCTTTCCAAAGATGGAAAATAATGGCCCAGATGGCTGCACTGGGAATCAGTCCAAAAAATTAATAAAGAAATAACACCAAATTTACAAAATTATTTCCATGGAAAAAGGGAGAAACATATCCAAACTTATTTTAGGAAGCCAGAATTACTCTGACACCAATACCAATGGTATCAAATGGTGGTTAACTAAAGACCAATGTGCCTCCTAAACACAGACACCTTCTTCACAAAACGTCACGGATAGGATCCGGCAATATGTGTAAAGGATACCACACAGCAACTACATGTGTCCCAGAAGTACAAAGATACTTAACCATTACAAAAAACTCTGAGGAATTTACAATGAAATAGGCTTAAAACAAAAAAAAGAACATTTGATCATCTATATAAATGAAGGAAAAGCATTTCATAAAACTCAAAATCCATACACAATTAGCACTCTCAGTAAGCAAGGAATAATGGGAATCTGTATAATCCTATAAAAAGCTATCAACAAAAATCCAACTGTTGTTCCATATATAATGGTGAAAAACCTGTGATCAGGAACAGAGATTATGTTCTGATAAACCCATCTTAAATTAAAAATACCCTAAGGGTTTTCCCTCTCACCACACCTCCTTGACACTGTATTCAAAGCTCTGGCTACTACAATATGGAAATAAAAAGAAGAGTATTGAGGTTAAAAGAGAAGTAAAACTGTTTCTATGTTTATATAACATGACTTATTGAGAAAACCCAAGAGAATTTTTTAAATATATTTTAAAACATTCTAGATGTAAAAAGTGACTTTAACAAAAGTTATAAGGTACAAGATCAACATTCAAAAATCAATTTTATTTTAATATATTATAAATAAATTTGAAAGTGAACTTTAAAAGGTATCACTTATGATTGAAAACATGAAATATATAGTTATTTATCCAACAAAATATATCCCAAATCTGTATGCTGAAGAAATAAATCTAAAAATGCACAACAAATGACAACAGTATAATCTGCAGCATGTTTAGGTATATACAAACTGGTAAAAAATTTGCAAAGATAGTAAAATAATTAGAATAGCCAAAACATTTTTTAAAAATAAAATCAGTTTGAGAAAACTCACTCCTTGCCTTAAAGAATTAGAATAAAGTTACAGAAATCCTGAGAGTGTACTATTAACAAGATACAGATATACAGACTCCAGGAACTGATCTCCATAAATAGGGTCAGCAGATATTTGAAAAAGGTACAAGGAAGTCAATGGAGAAATACTGTTTATTAAACAGTGCTAGAAAATTTGAATATCCATATACAGGTTCTCCTTAACTTATAAAGAGATTGTGTCAACATAAGCTTATTATAGATTTAAAATATTGTTTAAGGGCTGGGGAGATAGCTCAGTCGGTACAGTGCTTGCCTTGTAAGCATAAGGCCCTGGGTTTGATCCCCAGCACCCAAAAAAAAAAAAAAAAAAATATTGTTTAAGTTGGAAATGCATTTGATCTCACCTATTGTATATCATAATTTAACAACACAGTACACTGTATAGTATCAAGTATTTACCTCCCATTATGTGACAGATTGGTTACTGTGGTTTGTTGCTGCTACTCATCATTGAAAGAATATCTTATCACATACTACTAACCCAGAAAAATATTAAAGTTCAAAATTCAAAATATATTTTCTGCTGAACCAAGTCTACTGAATTTGTACTATTTCAAAGTCAAAAAACCAAGTCAAACCCAGATGCAATGACACATGGCTGTGTTCCTGGAGACTGGCAAGAGAATTCCGAGTTACAGACCAGCCTCAGCAATTTAGTGAGACCCAAAGCAACTTAGACCCTGTCTCAAAATTAAAAATGAAAAATAATCTTGCCCCAGTCAGAATGGCAATCATCAAGAATACAACAACAATAAATGTTGGCGAGGATGTGGGGGAAAATGTACACTCATACGTTGCTGGTGGGACTGCAAACTGGTGCAACCACTATGAAAAGCGGTATGGGAATTCCTCAGAAAACTTGAAATGGATCTATCATTTGACCCAGCTATCCCACTTCTCAATTTGTACCCAAAAGACTTAAAATCAGCATATTACAGTGATGTAGCCACATCAATATTTATAGCAACTCAATTTACAATTGCTAACCTATGAAACCAACCTAGGGGCCCTAAAACAGAAGAATGGGTAAAAAAATGTGCTCTCTCTCTCTTTCTCTCTCTCTCTCTCTCTCTCTCTCTCTCTCTCTCTCTCTCTCTCTCTCCTCTTTCTCTCTCTCTCTCTCTCTCTCTCTCTCTCTCTCTCTCTCTCTCTATATATATATATATATATATATATATATATATGATGGAATATTTCTGAGCCATAAAGAAGAATGAGATTATGGCATTTGCTGGTAAACGGATGGAGCTAGAGAATATCATATTAAGCAAAATAAAGCCAATCCCACAAAACCAAAAGCCAAATGTTTCTCTGATATCTGGATGCTAATTCACAATGGGGGGAGGTGGCTAGGGAAGAATTGAGTTACTTTAGATTAGGTGTAAGGGAGTGAAGGGAGGAGAGGGGTGTAGGGGTAGGAAGGATAGTAGAATGAATTAAACATTATTACCCCATGTACATATATAACTATACAAACAGTAGTACCCTACATTATGTATAACCAGAAGAATGAGAAATTATACTCCATTATGTATGATGTATCAAAGTGCATTGTGTCATGTATAACTAATTAAAACAAATTTTAAAAAAATTTTTAAATTAAAATTTTCATTAAAAATTAAAAATAAAAATAAGTGGATTGGGGATATAACTAAGTGTTAAAGTGCCTCTGGGTTCAATACCTACTACCAAAAAAAAAAAATAAGTCAAACAATCCTAAATCCTAAATTTAATACTAAGTACTTTAATTTGATACACACATCATATAATTACAAATATTATCTAAAAATGGGTCATAGACCTAACTATAAATCACAAGTCTATAAAGCTTCTATAAGAATTCATAGGACAAAAGTTTTGACTTTGGGTTAAATACATGTTTCTTAGGTACAAAAATACCACACAGTCCCATAAAAGAAAAAGATAAATATGAAAACATAAAAATTGAAAAGTTATGATCCATGAAAGCCATTAAGAGAATAAAAAGACAAGCTAAATATATATATACACATATATATGTATATATATATATATATATATATATATATATATTTATTTATCAATGGACTTGAACCCAGAATGTAAAAGGACTATCAATACTTAATTAAAAAAAAAATCACTTTTGAAGGAAGGGCAAAGTACTGATGAGAAGTCATAACCATAGAAACTCTCATAACTTACTGGTGGGGATGCAAAATAGCACAGCCAATTTGTAAAACAGATTATCATTTCTCATAAGGGTGAGTATACTCTTATCATATGTCAATTATACCTGTAGGTATTTGTCCAAAAGAAATGAACATTTATTTGCACATCTTAGGGTTACCCAAACATGTCTTCTGCACTGTATGGTTCTGTTTATGTAGCATTTTGAAAACGTATAACTAAGAGAGAACAGATCAGTGGTTCCAGAATCTTGGCACAGGAGAAAGTGGTAAGTAAAAGAGGCACCCGACAACGTTTTGAGGTGATGGCACTATTTTATATCCTGATGTTGGTAGTGGTTACATGATAGCATGTGCTAACTCAAACTCATAAAACTTTAAAATGTAAGGAGTTAACTTTATTCTATGTATTATAGCAGAGTAAAAAATGCAAAGTTAGTAGTATCCAAGCAGTATAATTCCAATAGTACAAATGTGGATGATTTAATTTTTTTTATAATTTCATTGCATTTAAGCCAAATACTTGTTTTCCTCCACTAATTACCAAAAAACAAAATAACTTGTTATATGTGTATGATTCCATTTATTTAGGGTATTATTATTATTATTATTTGGTTTTCTATTGTTGCTGTTATTTACTCCAAATAGTGATTTAAAACAACCCAATTTATTAATGCACAGTATGGTAGATAAGATATTCAGCATGTCTTCAATGGATTCTCTTCTGCAATCAAAATAGTGGTGAGGCTTAATATCCTCTGGATGACATGCACTTCTAAGTTCATTTGTCTCCAGAATTCATTTCCTTACAGTTTCAAAACTGTAGTTCTATCTCATCAAATTACTCATATGACTAATAAAAGATTGTTCGGGGGAAAGTATTATGGTAGGAAGAATTCCAAGATGATCACTGCCATTTTCTCTACGCCAAATGTTGTACCTGTGAAAACTTTTTTGCAAAAGAAAATGCAAATATAATTAAGGTCCCTAATGTTTTGACTTTAAAATAAGGTTTATCTACTTTGTCCTTAACCTAATCAGGTGAGCCCTTTAACACACATTGCTTTTTCTGGCTAGTGGCAGAAAAGGAAGGCAGAGATTGCAAGTATGGGGAATCTACCTCTCATTACTGGTTTAGAATGGAAGGGGTCACATACCGAAGAATGAGAGTGATGTCTGAGAACTAAGGTTTGCCCTGTTTGTCTTCTTCCCTTCTGTGTGTCCTAATGTTTCCACTTGGAAAGCACCTTTGCAGAGGGGTTCAAGTCTTTCTCTTCAGCAGTCCCTGAGCACTGGTGAGACTCTGGAGATCTTTCTGTGCTCTCTAGTCCAGTTTCTCAAACACTGAGTGATCACTGCATTTTACAACCTACATATGTTTCCTTTTGTTCTGCTTTTCTCTTGTCATGAATTTATATATTCTATTCACAGTACACAGCTCACTCTAAGCAAAGTTTTAAATCAGAAAACAAAAATCTTGTTTCTCAGGGAAACTATAATGAGTTCCGTATTGCCACTGACTGAAGGTGGAATAGGTTAGTAATGATATCCTTCACATTTTGAGTGCCTACGTTGTGTCAGGCACTGTTATAAGCATTTATATTAGCTCACGCCCCAACTTTCACTATAGCTGTCAAATCAGGAAAAGATGTTAAATATTGTTTCCAAGTTATCTCGAAGTTTGTCAGTTGAACACATACAGTCTAATTCCTGAGATCAATTTATCTGATAAGCTTTGGCTTCACCAAAATCTGTAAATTTATACAGGAAATTCATTTCATAGTCAAATCCATAATACTGAACCATATTTATTTCTTTTAAAGTATAATTATGAAAATGATATAAAATATCTATTTTTGTTTAAAACATAAAAGCAATCTAAGTGTATTATCTAACACAAGTTTGTGATTCTGCCTATAACAACATAACATTTGAAATAAGTCAGACTCAATAGACTTTATAGTGCATGGTTCTATGTATGTGGCATTTTGAAAATGTATAATGTTTATGAGTTGGGTTAGCACATGCTGCCATGTAACCACTACCAATATCAAGATATAAAATAGTGCCATTCCCTGGGACCTCTTTTACTTACCACTTTCTCCTGTGCCAAATATTTATCTATAGTCAAAAGAAATTCAGTAAAACATTTTTATGTGTCTGTACTGCTTATTTTCACCTCACCTCTACCTATTAATACATGTACAACAAAATTTGCACTGATATTCCTTTCCTCAAACATCAGTTGCCAATAAAATGTCTTGCCACAATCATCTCTATAAATTCCAGTTTCCAGGAATGTCATTTTAAAGCATAAATTTAGATCTATATAATTTTGGCTCTCTCTCTCTCTCTCTCTCTTCCCTCTCTCTTTCTCTCTTTCAATGCTGGGAACTGAACCCAAGGCCTTACTCATGCAAAGCACACACTTTACCATGAGCTACAACCCCATTCCTTTACCACCTTTCTTGAAATTGCCAAGTTAAGTCACTTTCTTAAAATCATAGTGACTTTATTTCTCTCTTACATACTCAGATGCAAAACATGGTCAAACAAGTCACTTGAAAGCTTAGATATTAACCTCAAAGGATGAGAAATAGTTTTATAATTTATTATTTCATACTTTAAATGCTTTTTATTTAATATTGAAAAATTATATGTGCTATGGGATAAAATGTGAGACTGTGACATGTATACACAATGTGGGATGATTGAATCAAACTAATAAAAATATTCCTCCATCTCAAATACTTATTACTTATTCCCTTGTCTAACTGGAATATTGGACCCCTTGACCAGTACCTCCAATTTTCCCTACTCCCAGCCTCTGGTAATCATCACTCTGTTCTTTGCATCTATGAATTTGATTTAGATTCCAAGTAAGAACATGCAGTACTTGCCTTTTTGTGTATGGTATATTTCACTCCATATAATGCCTTCTAGGTTCATCTGTATTGCTCAGATGATAGAATTCCCCTTTTGTAGGGTTGAATAGTATTCCACAACACATACTTTTCTTTAACCAGCTATTGATGGACACTTGGTTTGATTCCATATCTTGGCTATTATGCAAATGCTGTAATGAACATGTTATAGATAATATGTTCAACGTGGTGATTTCAATCCTTTAGAAATATACTCAATAAAAGGATTACTGGACAATATGGTAGTTCAACTTTTAAAATTTTAAGGAACTATTTATTATCCAGGAAAGATACTCTAATTCACATTCCTACTAACAGTGTACAATGTTTTCCACATCCTCTCCAAAACTTAGTTTCCATTTTTATAATCATTCTAACTGGGGGGAGGTTACATCTCATTGTGTTTTTAATTCCCTCTTTTTCTAATGATTACAGTAGCCAAGCATTTTTTCTTGTATGTGTTTTCTTGTATGTTTCTTGTTTGCCTTCTTATAAGAACTGTCCATTCATATTATTTCCCAATTTTTTAATTAGTTTACTTGTTTCTTTGCTATTGAGTTGTTTGAATTCCTTATATATTTTTGATTTTAAATGATTATTAGATGTATAGCTTAGGAATGTTTTCTCCCATTCTTTATGATGTCTCTTCACTCTGTAGATGATTCCCTTTGCTGTGAAGAAATCTGTTTAGTTTGATTCAATCCCATTGGTCCATTTTGCTTTGTTGCCTTGTTTTTGCATCATATCTAAAAAGTCATGGCTAAGACCAAATAGAGTTTTTATTTTCTCTCTCTCTCCATGACTTCTTGTATTTTTACAGGTTAGGTGTTTTTATAAGACTTAATTCATTTTGAATTGATTTTATATATGAGATAGGAATTTAACTTTATTCTTTTGAGTATCTTTTGAATATTCTTTTGATATCTAGTACTCTAAAACTCTTCAATGAAGAGATTGTCCTTTTCCTGTTATGTAATCTTGGCAATTTTGTTGAAAATCAACTGACCATAAATGTGTGAATTTCTTTTGTCACACTTCATTCTGTTTCATTTGTTGTTGTAGCTATTTTAATGCTAGTATCCTGCTGTTTTGGTTACTATAGCTTAGGTTGAAGTCAGATGGTATGCTTCTTTTTGCTCAAGACTGCCTTGGCTTTTTTTGCATGTGTGTTTCCATATTAATTTTAGGATATTTTCTATTTCTGTAAAAATGACATTGGAATTTTGGTAAGGATTACATTGAATGTGTACATTCCTTTAGGTACTTGAACATTTTAACATTATTGTTTATTTCAATTAATAAACATTAGATATCTTTATGCTTATTTGTGCCTTCAATTTCTTTCATCCAAGTTTTATAGTTTTCAGTTAACAGATCCTTAACCTCCTTGATTAAATTTATTCCTAAGAATTTTATCTTTTTTTAGGCTATTGTAAAAAGGATTATTTTCTTAATTACTTTTTCAGATATTTTGTTATTAGTATACAAAAATGATAATTATGTGTGATTTTGTATCCTTCAATTTTACTCTCTTTATTAGTTCTAACTATCTTTTGATGGAGTCTTTAGAGTCATATACATAAATTCATATCATCAGCAAACAGCTATTTCACTTCTTCCAATTCTATTTGTTTTTCTTCTCTGGTCTGATTTCTCTGATAAGTCCTATTGAGTAGAACAGGTGAGAGTGGACACCTTTGTCTCCTGGACAAGGAAGAGATTTCAACATTTTCCTGATGCATATAATGTTAGCTGTGGGCTTGTCATATATAGTCATCATTGTTTTGACATATAGTTCTTCTAAACCTAATTTGTTGAGGATATTTTTAATCAGGAAGGAATTTTAAGTCTTGTCAAATATACTTTTTACATCTAATGAAATGATCATGTTTTTTGTCATTTATTCTTTTAACATGATGAATCCCATTTATAAATTTGTATATGTTGAACCATCCTTTGTATCCTTAAGACAAATCCCACTTGATAGGGTGAATGAACCTTTAACAAGGTTGTAGAACTTGGTCTGCTAATATTACTTGAATTTTTTGTGAGTTTCTCAGTGAAATCCCTAGAAAGTTCACAATACATTGCACTGCAATATATCATGAACTAAACAACAAATATGTGTTTTTAAAAAGTGTCTATACTAAGTAGCCACTACTAAAATTTTGCCAAGATATTATTTAATGATAGTCTTTCCATCACCTCTCAAAGTTAAAATTTTACTTTCAAGAACTATATGAAGCAAAATTATTTCCTCCATTGGTTCTTCCTTTTTTTTTTTTTTTCCCCTTTTGTTGGGGTGCTGGGGATTGAACCCAGGGCCTTGTGCTCATAAGGCAAGCACTCTACCAACTGAGCTATATTCCCAGCCCCTCCATTGGTTCTACTTGCAGCTTTGTATACTCTTCATTACAAAAGAATGATGACTATTAGCTAAGATTGATAATATTTAATGACCAATGTAATTAAAATAATTTCATAGGATAATCAATTATTATTACATTGTCTAACTTTTTCCATTACTTTTTTTTTCTACTTTTTTTTTGAGGACAAATGTCACTAAATGTCAGTAACAAATATCACTATGACTGTTTTAGGTTTACATATTTATGAATACCATATATCTATTTTCACATTCTGAACAATTCAAAGTTCTTCTCAAGGCACTGCTTGCTCTCTTCAAGTGTATCTAAGAGTTTTAAAGTAAATAGATAATTGAAGAACATATATACTACCTGTGATCAGCAAAATTCCAGAAATGGTTATCTAAGATTTCTTTTTCCTGATCATTCAACCAAATATTAAATTAGACAGTATTTTGAAGACATTTTGCCAATAATAGTTAAGGTTACTGAGTTATTTGCTTAAAGTGTTATCTTTGAGAGCATATTGCACTATAATTACATGAGAGCTTTACACGACAAGTATTCTTTTGTCAATACAAGAAAATTTCAGAGAAATGTAATCATGAAAAAAATGTATATGTTGTTTCTGGTTTTAAAGATATAGGGGGTCACATGCAAAAACAGGAGAGTGGTTCCCTAAGTACTTAAAACAAACTCTTGGGACAATCGACAGAAAAGGAATAAAATATTTCATTCTGTCAATATGTCATAGTGGATAATGGGCATAAAACATTTAAGTTTTTCCTAGTTCTTCCCTCAGTTTGTTGTAATTTTGCATCTATTTTCTTCTTCTCTTCTGATTATCATTTTGAATAATTCAGAGATGGAATAACTGATTCTAATTAGGTTCACCTAGAATGTCATAGATGCAGTAGAATTCACTATCATTCATCTTCTCTGGTATAAACTGCAATTTTATTTATTTATCTTCTCTATTGTGACTATTAGTTCCATAACTCATTTATTTAATTAACTCATTTATTTATTTAATTACTACTTAATTAAATAATAGCCAATGTATCTATTTGCTAATTAGAACTTGCCGAACACATAGCAGGTATTGGGTTTATAATGCTGAGAACAAAAGTCAGAGTCCCGCATCATCATTTTCAATAAATTTATAAAGACAAATATAAATAATGAATTGTTGAAAATCCTATAAGAGATACAGATGTGAAAGCACTTAAATTACATTGTTATTATTATAGGGTTTTATGGAAATTTTTCTCTGAAGAAGTAAATATTGAGCTGAGATTGGAAAGATGATAGTAAAGAGTATAAATTATTATTTCAGTGCAGCATCAGTTTTAGTGATAAAATAAACAAAACTGGAAAACATAGAACAAAGCTAATGTTTTGTATAAGATCATGTTTGAATACATTATAGTTATCCATGATATGCAATATTATGCAGTTTTTAAAGATAATCAGTTATAGGCCATCTTGGGAGAAGTCTGCCATGGTGGCAACTGCAGGACCAGGAGATCAGGAAAAAACAAAAAACAAAAAAAAACAAAAAAAACAAAACAAGCAAACAAAAACAGTCACAATATCCACCTATTGAGGAAGTTAAGGTTGAACCTTAAAGAAACTGAGCAAAACAGGCACAGAGTAGACTATACCCAGGGTTATTTGATTTGGACCAGTAAAGAGTGAAAGGGAGCCTAAGTTGCTTTTCCTTTGTGTCTCCAGTTCATGTGGCCAACTAAAGCAGGCTGGGAGTCTGAGTGGACAGGAATGAATACACTCAATAAATTGGAAAATCTATAAGATGTTGACAAATTTCTAGACACATATGACCTGTTGAAATTGAATAAGGAAGACATAGAAAATTTAAACAGACCAAAATTAAGTAATGCAATTGAAATAACAATTAACAGCCATTCAAAAAAGAAAAACCCAGGATCTGATGAATTCTCAGCTGAGTTCTACAGACCTTTACAGAACAATGAACACTGGTCTTTCTTAAATTATTTCATGACAATGGAAGAGAAGGAATACTCCCAAATACATTTTATAAAGCCAGTATAACTCCAGTACCAAAATCAGACAAAAATGCATCAAGGAAATAAAACTATACACTAATATCCTTGATGAACACAGATGCAGAAGTTCTTGATAAAATATTAGCAAACCATATCTCAAAAACACTCCAAAAAGTTAGTTAGTTTCATTACAGGGATGCAAGGTTGGTTCAACAAACCTAAATCAATAAGTCATCACTTAAACAGAATTGAGGACAAAATCCCTTGATTATCTCAATAGATGCAGAAAAAACCTTTGATAAAATAAAATGCCCATTCATGTTAAGAATGCTAGAGAAGCTAGGGATCAGAGGAAATTACCTCAATATTGTAAAGGCCATTTATGCCAAACCCAAAACCATCATGCTAAATGAAGAAAAAAAGCTAAAAGCATTTCTCTAAGATCAGGAACATGGCTTTTCACTGTCACACTCATATTCAATACAGTCTTCAAAATATTAGCCAGAGTAATCAGGCAAGAAAAGGAAATCAAAGGGGTATAAATAGGAAAAGAAGAAGTCAAACTATCTCTGTTTGCTGACAATATGATCCTCTATCTAGAAGACCAAAAGAAACTTCACCAGAATACATCTAGAACTTATAAATGAGTTTAGCAAAGGAGCAGGATACAAGATCAACCCCCATAAATCAATACCTTTCCTATACTTCAACAGTTACTTAGTCAAGGAAGAAATCAAGAAAACCATCAATTCACAATAACCTCAAATAAATTAAATACTTGAGAGTTGATATTACCAAAGAGGTAAAAGAGCTCCACAATAAAAGTTACTGAACACTTAAGAAAGAAATTGAAGAAGACCTTAAAAGATGAAAAGATATCCCATGTTCTCCAATAGGTAGAATCAATATTGTCATAATGGCCATACTACCAAAATCATTATACAGTATCAAGGTAATCCCCATCAAAATACCAATGAAATTATTTACAGATTTAGAAAAAACAATCCTTAAAATTCATTTGAAAGAATAAGAGACCCAGGATATCAAAAGCAATACTAAACAAGAAAAGCAAAGCAAGAGGCAGCATGATACCAGATCTGAAATTGTACTACAGAGCTGTAGTAAGAAAAACAGCATGATATTGGCATCAAAATAGACATGAAGACCAATGGAAAAAATAGAAGACACAGAGACACATCCACATGCCTATAGCCATCTGATATTTGATTAAGGTGCCAAAAATGTATCTCAGAGAAAAGACAGTCTTTTTAACAAATGGTACTGGGAAAACTGGATAGTTGTATTTAGAAAAATGAAGTTAGACCCCTCTTTCTTACCCTGCACAAAACTCAAATGATAATGGATCAAGGACTTAGGAATTAGACCAGAAACTTTACAACTTCTAGAAGAAAACTCATGCTTAACACTTCATCATATAAGTGCTGGCACTGACCTAATTAATAAGAACTCCAAAGTGCAAGAAATAAAACTAATTAATAAGTAGGATGCCATCAAACTAAAAAGCTTCTGCACAGCAAAGGAAATGATTAAGAACATGAAGAGGGAGCATACAGAATCAGAGAAAATATTGGCCAGCTTTTCCTCCAATAGGGGATTAATATCCAGAATGAACAAAGAACTCAAGAAAACTTAACACCAAAAAACACAAATAACCCAATCAATAAATGGGCAAAAGAACTAAACAGAAACTTCTCAATAGAAGAAACAGAAAAGGCTAAAAAATACATGAAAAAAATGTTCCATGTGTCTAGCAATCAGGGAAATGCAAATCAAAAGTACACTAAGATTTCATCTTACTCCATGAAAATGGTAGTGATCAAGAATATGAACAAAAATACATGCTGGTGAAGTTCTGGGGAAAAGGGAACACTTGTACATTGTTGGTGGAACTGCAGAATAGTACAACCACTCAGGAAAGCATTCTGGAGAATCCTCAGAAAACTAGTGATGGAACCACTATATGACCCAGCTATCCCACTCCTTGGTATTTTCCCCAAAGATCAAAAATCAGCATACTGCAGGAATATAGTCACCTCAATATTTATAGTAGCACAATTCACAAGAGCTAAATTATAGAATCAACCCAGATGTCCATCAATAAATGAGTGGATTAACAAATTGTGGTACACACACACACACACACACACACGCACACATAATGGAGTTCTACTCAGTAATAAAAAAGAATGAAATTATGGCATTTCCAAAAAATGGATGGATACAGATAATATCATGCTAAGTGAAATAAGCCAAACTCAGAAACTCAAAGGTCACGTTTTCTCTCATATGCAGAGGCTAGAGTAAAATAAAGAAAAGGAGGAGGGAAGGATAGGATAACATAAAGAACCAATAAAATATAAATTAATAGATAAGTGAAAAAAAGTCAAGTAAAATAAAGGAAGCAAAATGGAAGAGGAGAGGGATGATGGGGAAGGAAAAGGGGAGATCATGAACCGACTTTGATTTCCATGCATACACAAGTTTGTCAGGTGAACCCAACTACTATGTATAGCTATAAAGCTCTAATAAAAAAAGGAAAAAATAAACAAAAATAACCAGTTATAAATAAAAAATAAATTGGTTAACATCCCATAAAAATTGCTAAACAAAATGAAAATAAAATGTAAAGAAGTACATATAAAATGCTATTAAATTGATTATATAATTAGTATGTGAATATAGTACTATTTAGTATGTGAATATAATTATATATAATTTAGTATGTGAATATAATTACATATATAACTAATAGAAAAATAAATAATATATTTAGTATGTGCATATGTGTGAAATCATGTATGCATATACATAACCAACAAATATCAATATATAAATTAATATATATAATATTATAAACCCTATGAAGAAAATACTAGATTGAGTGCATGAGTTACCTGGCATTGAAAGGGAGTTTTGGAGAAGAAATGAGAATATAAGAATTAAAGGCAGATGAGAAAAAATACAGACTAATATTAGCTACACAATTCTCTCCAGTCAGGTCTGCAAAGCTTTGTTTCTGTTGAGAAATATTTCCTTGGTGTGTGGAATATTAAGAACAGAATACCTAAAGTTAAAAAGCCTAACTGACTTTGTTCTGCTTAGTAACTGTAGCAGAACAAGTTCTTATTCTCTTTTGGTAGATTAAAAATGGCAGAAATGTCTTTGACACTTCATTGAAGGAATGAGATCTATTTCCCCTTCCCTTGAATCTGGGATGGTTCACTTTTAAAATGCAGCAAAATCAACACGGGTCTTGTTCTGGACATTACCTGTCTTAGTACTCAAACTTCTGCCTTTGTTGTTTTTGAAGGGAAGCTACCAAATGAGAAGTGTGACTGCTCTGAGAATGTTAGCACGTAGCGAGAAGCCGGTGCTACATGGAGATGTTCCAGCAGATGCGCTGCTTAGGGAGGAAGAGGCAAGAGCCAGAGTGAAGTTTCTACTGTCATGTGACACAGAAAGTAATTACAGATCTCTGTACCTCAGCTTTTCAAATTATGAAATGAAAATAACAATAGTGTCCTCCTTGTGCTGTTGTTGTAAGGGTTAAATGAATTAAGACTTTCAACTTCTTAGACCAGTGCTTTGCATGTATAAGTAGTTATGGGAATGCTAAGTGCTATTATTTTTTCATCTGTAAACTGGATATTACTTTCAATAAATTTCTTAAATTATGAGGATTAAATGAGGTAATGGGAGTCTAATTATTTTTCAAACTAATTGTATTAAAATTATATTTAATGTTATTATAGTTAACATGCCAGTAATAATTATGAAATGAAGAAAACTGTAAGTAGTCATTACTCTCTTAATGAGCAGAGACTATGTGACAGATACACAGTGGTAGATCATAGAGACACTATAGTAAGTAGATAAGTCAAGATTTTTCCCTCTGCAGACATTTTGATATAATGGGTAAAGATAAGAAAAGAAACTTTTATAAATCAGATTTTTTTATAAGCAGTTTTTTCAGGAAGACTTTGCTAAGCATCTCATGTCAAACATATACTAAATATTTCTCCTTTTGATTTCCAAAGCACATAAAAATTACATCATCCTAGCACTTAAAACAGTACAATGCACTGCCAGAACTTAGAATATTGCCATATTGACATCTCCATCTCCAAATGCTCTAATGAATCTAGACTTGTTCCGTAGGGTAACAAAGGCCAGGGGTGGTCGATTTAGGTTTCCTGTTCACACTTTATGAGAAACTCTTTTCTTTTCCCTTTGCTCCTTTTTCCTTGGAATCTGATTCAATTGTCATTTCTTGGCATCCCAGTAACCAAGAGGGTGTGAATACAGAGAAAATATTTAAGGAGATTATTTTCTTTGCCTTTGCTGCAGGACAAGGCATGCTTAAAGCAGACGAAATACATGGTCTCAATGACCACCTGAAGTGTAGAGATTGCACTAGTGGTCTGCAGGTAGTCCCTGGATAAAGTTCCCTGCCAAATAGACAACTGGGTACTCAAACAGTGACTGTGTTTCTACCTGGTAAACAATGAGCCTGGCATGTTGCTGTGTCTGCTCTGGGAGGTAGATGCAAATATCATTTTCAAACTAATATCAAAATTCCTATACTCAGGGCAAATTGCCTGTATATTACACTTGGTAGGCAGAATAATTCCCCTCCCAAAGACATTCACATTCTCAATCCCCAACACTTGCAAATTCTTGCCTTGCATGATATAAAAGGACTTTGCATATAGAATTTAGGTTGCTAGTCCCTTGTCTTTTGAATAGGAAAATTCTCAGTTATCTAGATGGGCCCAATCTAATTACAAGGGTATTCAAAAATAGCAAGAAGATGCCGAACTAGAGAGTTTGAGAGTGTGGTCAAAAAACAAAACAAAACAAAAACAAAAACAAATAGAGAAATGTGACATTGCTGATTTGACAATGGAAGCAAGGTGCTACAAGCTAAAACCGCATGAAGCTAGCAGGAGTTAGAAAACTAGAGAGGTAGATTCTTCTCAGGAGCCTCCAAAAGGGATTATAGTTCACCAAAACAATTGGTTTCACCCAGTGAGAATCCTTTTAGAATTTTGATCTGCAGAATTGTACAATGATAAATTTCTATTGCTTTAAGTTTCTAAACTTGTGGTAATTTGTTATGACAGCAATAGAAAAATCAGTGCAGTACATCCATATTTAGTGCTTCTTTTATTTTTATAAGCTATATTCTCAAAAGTGAGATTACTGGGCCATATATCTTTAAATTTTTGACAAATTACTTAGATTTGCCCCGAAATCTTTCAGAATTTCTGGCTGAAATAATTCTCTGAAAAATGTTATTGAAAAAAAAATGCCATATGTCCTTCTTTGACATTATAAAACAAGACCCAGAAGATCTGAAGTTGATACAGTATGATTAGAATGAAAATTCCCACTTCTGAGTCAAGAGTCCTCAGACACCTGTTCACTGACATGTTCAACATGAGGGACTTCGTAGTTTTTCTGGAGAGAAAAAAAATCCTTCTATATTATTTTTTAATGAATACCTTTAAAAATAAAATCTAAAGTAACAATTAGTTGTAGTGTCTGACATGATATGAATTTTGAGAAACTCAAACCTTAAAATTTTTTCCTATAAAATATGAAAATAATTCAATAACCAAAAATAGGTGTACTGAAACTGCAGTTTTACCACTATATTGTTCTTAACAAAGGGGAAAGAGAGAAGTATCAGATTTCCTGATTTGAAAATATGCTTATGTAACCAAAACAGCATGACACTGGCATAAAACAGACATTAAACAAAGGAATAGGGCAAAGAGAACAGAAATAAATTCACATATCTACAGACAATTGATTTTTGGCAAAGGGCCAAGAATACACAATGGGCAAAAGGTAGTCTCTTCAGTAAGTGGTGTTGTGGGAAAACTAGGTATTCAGATAGCAGAATAATTAAATTGGAACCTTATGTTGCACAATATGCAAAAATCAACTCAAAATGGATTAAAGACTTTTAGCTATGAACTTAACCAATAAAACTGCTAGAAGAAAGCATAGGGAAAAACAATTTTGACATTAGTTTTAACAAATATTTTTTTTGATGTGACACTTAAAGTACAGACAACAAAAATAAAAACAGATAAGAAAATGCATCAAACTTAAAAGCCTATACACAGCAAAGGAAAATAATGAGTAAAAAGGTAATCTGGGAAATTGGAAACGCATATATTATAAACAAACCATAAGTCTGATAAGGGATTTATATCCAAAATATATAGAGAATTCAAACAACTCAATGTCAAAATAATAATGATAATGAAAATAACAATAACAACAACAACATTGTGTTAGTCCATTTGGGCTTCTATAACAGAATAACAAAGATTGTGTGACTTAAAACCAACAGAAATTTATTTCACACAGATCCGTAGACTGAGAAGACCAGAGCAGTTCAGAATAAAGGATCTGTCCGATTCAATGTCTGGTGAGGGCCTATCTTTCCCTGTGTACTAATATGGCAGAAGAGATTTCTTAGAAGTCTTTTTGGTAAAGGGCACTAGTCCTATTTGTAAGGGCTCCATCCTCATGATCTAATCACTTCTAAGGAGTTCTATCCACTAAGACTATCTTCTTGGGGTTAATATTTCAAGGTATGAATGTGGGGGATACATAAATATTTGACTCATAGCAAACTTGATTTAAAACTAAGATATGGACTTGGATATATATTTCTCAAAAGAAAACATACAAATAACTACAAATATAGGAAGAAAGCTGACCATCACTTAGTATAGGGGAATTGACAGAATAATTGTTAAAAAGATGAAAGACAATGGATGTTGGCAAGAATATGGAGAAAAAGGAAAACTTCAACCCTTTAAAAGGGAATTTAAATTGGTACAGCCATTACAGAAAACTGTAGCTTTTTCTCAAAAACCTAAAAATATAATTACAATATAATCCAGCAAACTGACAGTATTTAGACAACGGACTTGAAATCAATATGTTAAAAAGATATCTGCACACTCCTGTTCATTGCATCAGTGTTAATAATAGCCAATGTATTGAATCAATTTAAGTGTCCATCAATGAATGGATGAATTTTAAAATGTAGCATATACACCCAATGCAAATACTATTCAGACTTAAGAATATCTTGCCATTTGTGATAACATTATGCCTTTTGAAGCTAGTGGACATTTTTCTAAGTAAAATAAACCAGAGATACACAAAAACTGTATGACTTCACTAATATGCAGAATCAAAAAAATTTCAACTCATAAAAGCAGAGAGGATAATGATGGATGCCAGAGGCAGGATGAGGAAAATGGAAAAATGTTGGTTGAAGGGTTCTAAAGTTCATTTATGCAAAAACGAATCAATTCTAGGATCTAATGTGTAATATGGTGATAATAGTTTATAATATTGTATTATATACTTGATAATTGTTAGGTTGGATCTTAGTGGTCTCCCACTCAAATAGACACAAGAATCTTCTGTGACGTGATTAAAAGTTTTCTGCTCTGCAGTTCTCTCATTGTGCCACTTTTTAAAAGATTGATCGGTTAATACAAACATATGCCATTTTCTCATTAAAATGTTTCGGGTTTGTTTTATTTTTGCATTCTTGCCCTTCATATTTTAGGAAGAATCATTCAGCAATTTAACTATTGTAGAACTTGATAGGTATTCCTCTTATGATAAAAAAAAATGTTTCTATTCCTTCTGAGGAAAATCTTAAATCGATTCAGTAAAATGGAGAAAAATATACATAGCCATTCCTTCCAAGGCAACCTTTAAAACAGAGTTAAAATTTTGCATTTGTTCTTATTTCCATTTGCTTTGTTCATATTGTTTTATCTGAACAAAATAGATCCTTTCATCCATTTTATTTTTATAGTTATCAGTTTATTGACTAAAACATCTTTTGGTACATATATTGAACATCATGTAAATTTTATAACTCAGGCATGCTAGATATTAGGACAAAAGGAATTGATATGCATAAAATAATTTATTATATATAAATGTAACTATATATAGTTTTTGAGCATTGTTGTTTTCTAGTGGGACATTGCTGCAGCCCATGCCACATTTATTCAGTTTCCCTAAGTGGGTGGTGAGAGGATAAGAAATAAGACAGACAAACACAAAATATAGAGAAAGGGGGACTCGGTGGACCAACCAAACTCCTGATGAGAGAGGGACTGGCCACAAGCAGGTGCTACACATTTATTACATAGGTTTCAACATCAAAGGGATTCATTACAAGAAAATTAATTCAAAACAACAGTTCAATTGCAGTCATGAGCTTGTGCCCACAATTCTCTATCCCCTGGTGGCATTTGAATCTTAGGTCACGAACTTATGATAAACTCCATGGTAACCACAGAATTTCCCTTTGAACAGGGCGTCACCATACAACTGGGTGGTTTTCTTGGCATCTTTGCACAAGAAATTCCAAAGAGAGGCATCACCCCTGTTTCTGGGCAGTTCATGGGGACCATAATTAATTAGGCACTCCTGACAAGATATTATCATTAAATCATAAATGATAATAAGTATTCATTTCATACTTAGAAAATAAAATATTAACCTTTATTTCTAGTGATTAATTGTAAGTAGACTTGTATCATACTATATTTGTGTCGTTCTTAAGAGTCTAAGTAAGTTTCTTCATAAACCAGATAAAATAATCAGTGTACATCTTCCTATATATCAATTTTAAAAGTAAGGGAAGACGAAACAGGTTTTTTGATCCAAAAATATTTGAGTGAAAACCTGAGATGGCACAAAGCAATGACTGAAAATATGAGACCTTGTTTTGAAAATGAGTTTTATACTTGGGATAACATAAAACTCACAATGCACATAGTTAAAAGTTTAAAGAGAATTTTAATTTCCTCAAATCTGAAAATGATACAGTTTTCAGTGTGTCTAGAAAAAAATCAGAATGCAGACAGCAGGATGATTAAATTATTTTGCTCACAAAGATTATATGAATAAATAGCATGTGTTGAGTACTAAAGCACAGTTGTTTCCATGGACACCTGACATAATGATTAGGTAGGAAAACTATGTTTTATAATCCATAAAGTGCAGGTCTAATAGTCTTGACTAATGCTTCAACTTACAATTTTGTCTTATTTCTTTAAAATATAGATATTTGGGGAAGATTCTGGTATTGATTTACATATTTAATTCTGTGTTTTTAATAATATATTTATTTGATGTGTATTTGTGGAATGATATGTCTATATACATAAATATGTCAAACTATTAGATAATCAAACTTTTTAATACATCACTGAAATTAACTGGAACCATGAAATAACACAATATTTGGTAATAAAATAAAATATTAATATTTTAATATATAGTTTTGCTTCTTGAATTAATTCAAAATTACCTCATTCTTAAATAAATCATATTTCAAAATTAACACATTAAATAAGAGGAAATAATCTAAGGCTAAAGTATATTGTCCTTTAAATGATAAAAGATAATTTTATTTTTTACAATAATTATTTTAATATAATCAAATTAAACTATTTAATTAGTAATTTTTAACTAAAAGGTACTTGGACATCAAAACCAGATAGATTTTTCATAAGCTTGAAAAATAGCAAGTGAAAGCAAAGTCATTTGATTTGTTTAATGTTCACAAAAATAACATAATCCCATTAATTTTGTATGTGAATCTTATTGTAAACAAATGCAACATAAGAAGTATTTGCAAGAATTAATTTAGGGCATTGTTATTCACACTAGAATGCATACACTAGTATATGTATATGTACCCATAGATGATATTGAAATTGCACTGGTAACATATGTAACTTAAAACTGAATTTGATGTTCACTCAACTCTGCAGATGTGATTACATTGTATAAGGTCTGTCTCTTTTATTTACATACATTATTTTTTAAACTAACTTCATAGCTTATTGAAACATTATTGCTTTATAATACTTGTGCAAAATTCTACATAATCTAATATCATTATAGTTATTGTGATTTGTTAACCTTTTAATAAATATTTTATGAGATGTGTACTTCCGAAATGGCAGAATATATATGTTTGTGTGTGTCTGTTTTGTAATGAAACTATGCACACATTACAAGGGCAGCATTTGCACTTAGCTAACATTAAAGAATGCAGGATCGTGAAGAAGCATACACTAATTCTTAATTAAATATTTTGTAAAACTCAAAGCAAATATTTATAAGTCAACCTCAATGCACAAAAAGATTCTTGGAAACCACATCCTTCAGGGTCCTAGCCTTAGAAAAATAAGGGGTCATGGTCAGGAGAAAATGTGACACTTATTTAGAAATTAGGTTAAAATATACTTTCTGGTTCATAGCTGTCTAAACAAAAATGAAAACCAAAGTATCTCCAATTGTAATTTGAAGGCTTAAAAGTTACTTCTCAGTATCAACAAATTAGCTAATATCTGGAGGTACCAATATATTAGACTAAAATTTTTAAAAAACATTGCTATATGAAATTTTCAAATGTCATTATTTAAGGAAATCTCTGGTAACTGGCACTCAGCATTGAAGCAAGCAATATTTCAATTAAATTTTTAAATTTTAAGAAGTAATTAATGCTAAAGTTCCAAAAACAACCATCCACTATAAAATTTTTAAAACAAAATGCATGGCCTTTGTCATTAGCCAAAGCAATTTTTGTCAATTATTTATTACTTTATTTTATTATTATTTAATTATTTTTATTTATTAGTAATAGTATTATTTTAAAGAGTATATTGGTCAAAGTTTATAAAATATTAGAATGAATAAGTTCAAGAGATCTAGTTTGCATCATGGTTACTATAGTTAATAATATATTTTGCATTTGAAAATTGATGAGTAATATTAAATGTTATAGCTATAAAAATAAGTTTGTAATAAATATTTGAGGTAATGCATATATTAATTTGTTTAATTTAGGTATTCCACATTGTATAAACATATAAAATATTTTGTATACCATAATTATATACAAATTCTACTTGCCAATTAATAAAAAGTGGTAAAAAATATAAAGAATGCATTTTTGATGCATGAAATATATTGTGAAATATTAAATTTCAATAAAGTTATTTATATATAGTCTTAACCATATTGGCAATATAGATGATTTTATATTGGTTCCTTTATGTATAATTTTAATTTGAATTATTCAAATATAACCTTTCAAAAGACAATGATTCTCACTCAAATAAAAAGTATCTTCCACTGTTTAATATAGAATCAAGAACATTTGTAGGTTTTAAATCAAATAGTCCTGAATAAAAGAAATATTGAATGAACATTCACATAATTGCCACAGCATTTTGAGAGTAATAGAAAATTTAGAGAATGGATAAAAGTTAGCAGTCAAATTTCTGCTACCTCTCCCCCAAAGCAAGAAATGAACTTTGCAACAAATATGTACATTTTAGAATCTCAGTAGATAAACAGAGACTTTCAAGGGGTAGAATGACTGTTTATTACATTGCATCATGCATATACACACAACGGGAAAATTTAACACCATTTTTGAACAGAGAAGTCCAAAAAAGGTGATATTAAGAGAAAACCAAGAACTGAAACAACATCCTGCAGAGAAAAAGTCCCAGTATCCTTGTCCATGCCCAGTTGATACTTTTCTCTGTGCAGAGTTGGTGCACCTATGGGTCTATTTTTGCTGGTAGTCACCTAACACTTCAGAATAAAGAATGTGGCTTCAGGATAAAGCAGCTGATTCTGGGAGAGTGGCCAAAGGGAAATAAAATTTCCCTTGTGGGAATTGTTGCTAGTGCACACCCAGATGTATAAAGAATTGCTTAGATAAAATTTTTTTAAGCAAGTCTTTTTTTATCTCCCTATAAATATAACTTTCTTCATTAAATGCATATTTACACACTAAAAATATTACAACTACAACTGAGTTAGCTTTTTGTCTAAGGAAAAGTAAGGACTGTACAATATGTCCAAGCTTCCAGTGTACAATTTTGTCTGTGAATAAAATAGTGCTTGTTATATAAGATGTGTTATTGTTTATTATCTAAATACTATGAATGTTTGAAGTAGGTGTACTCTACTAATTGTTGACTTCAGTAAAAGTCTCTCATTAAAAAATAATGTAGCATGGCTATGGACATAGATAATTTAAATTTGTTTTTGTGCTTCAACCTTTAATTATTGTCAAGATGCTGTTTGTGATACAGCACATTCATATTAATGGATGCAAGATACTTAATTCTGAAATAAGCACTTGCTGTCAGAGAGAAGTATATAAATGTGACATGTACAGACTATACACCTGATGAGACATTTACACTGAGAGAGAAACCTCACAAGCACAGCAGTCAGCCTTTCTCTGAAAAATGAGTGCAGGGTAATATGTAGACCTCCTGAGAAAAACAAGAGAAATAGTAGAAGTCTCATGTTCACATTTTTGTCTAAATGCCAAATATGAATCCTTTTTTATTTGGAATATATCAGCGAATATCTTTCCTGACAGTCTGAGGAATTTCACTGTTGTTTTCACTGTCCTCCCAAACTGAACACGACTCATTAAAGAGCAACAAAATCTTGCCTGAAACTAGTGCTAATTATATTAAATGAACACTGAAGCATCGCATTCTATAAGGAATGATAAAGACGATGCAAGATAGCTTCCACGTGAAATCATATTGAATTGATGATTGATATATTTTTTGAATGTAGAATTAAAATTATAAGAGGCAGTTTATAGTCATAAATTCTAATACAGGATTTTTCTCTTATCAGTATAGTATATAAAGCACATAATAATTAAATATAAAGCAATGAGTGGATTAAAGATATGATCCCTTTACTTTTAAATTCTGCAAAAACAGAAGTAGTATATTTGGATTTCAACATATATATTTCCCATAGACATCATATAGATACAGTTAAATATCTTTTGCTGTCATACAACAAAATGCACGACTGACTCATTGTAAACAAAACAAAATCCATTATGAATATTTGTCACTTCTAATTCAGCAATAATAACCATATATAAACAACTCTGTTTTAAATTTTTTTTTCAAATCTGGTCTTTATTATAACCCACAAAATTGGGGGAGAAATTAAAGAGAACAAATATTTCCCATCAGAATATGACAAAAAAATGCATAATTAATTTTTAAAGCCATATATTCATGCCCTAACTCAAAGTTCTAAATTTATAGTTTTCTCTATAATTTATTATGTTAAAATAATAAATCTTTAATATGAGTGGAACTTCACAAGTTCCTTCATATCATTTGACCTTCAAAATAACGACAGGACAAAATCGTACATGTGAATTTAATTATGAAAACTGAATTCTGAAGTCTGAACTATTCATCTTTATTCCCCAGTCATAGTATCTCTTAATTTCTGTTTTTGTCACACACA
This sequence comes from Sciurus carolinensis, assembly GCF_902686445.1. NCBI lineage: Eukaryota > Metazoa > Chordata > Mammalia > Rodentia > Sciuridae > Sciurus > Sciurus carolinensis. The sequence continues at coordinate 56,021,381 of NC_062217.1, read as the reverse complement.
CACACACACACACACACACACACACACACGCTCTTACACAGAAGAGACAAAAATGAAAAAAGTTTTCCAGGTTTAATAAAACAACAATCTATTTTCTCACATAGTCCTATAGTAAAGTTTTTTCATCCAAATTTCCATAGCTTTTCAGATGACATATGGAATCAAACGGCTGCAAAACCCTACACCCAGGACTGAATGCTATCTGAGTAGGAATAAGAAGGACCTGAAGCCAATGATAAGAACATAGCATGACCACAAGTTCTGTGTTTGAAATGCACGAAAGTCCAAAACCGCCAGTCTGAACAAGGTCTTGCTGCCCAAGAATCCAGGAGCCAGCTTAGATTGTGCCATGTCCTTCTATCTGAACACCAAAGGCAAAGGTTTTGAGTCTTTTTATTAAGTGTTCTACTTGTAGACTTAGTAGAAATACCTGAAACACTGCAGAATTGTCCTTGAAAATCTCTTTGGTAAGACTTCCTTTTGTTTTTCCCTAAAAGCTAATTTCTTTTTAAACAAATGTTTCTTTTATTTACTAATTTCTCTGATGCCACAAGGAAAGTCTTCTAAAAAAAATCACCAGCTGGTTGAACTGGCACATGCCAGTTATCCCGGAGACTCTGGAAACTGAGGCAGAAGGATCACAAGTTCAAAGTCAGCCTAAGTCACTTAGCAAGGTCCTAAGCAACTTAGAGAGACCATCTCAAAATAAAAAGGGTTAGGGATGTATCTCAGTGGTAAAGTGACCCTGGGCTCATTCCTGGAAAAACAACTACAATGACAAAATCATCATTTCACTCTCTCATTTCAAGTATGTTTTTAAGCCAAGTTTTGTCATTAATATTAATTTTTTACTTCATGTTTGTTCTGATAACGGAAATAGAAAGCATTATGATTGCACTTTGAATTTTTGTTGTTTTTGAAAAGTTGACATAAATTCTAATTAACCAAAAACTAGTTTTCTTTTTTGTTTTTTTCATCTCAGAGGTAGGTCTGATCATTATCTGATTATCATCTATTATGTATATAACTATAATTTCTGACAAAGTGAATTCCTTCATCTATAAATTTAGAGAAACAGCTCTCAAAGATTTATCAATAAGTGGCTTTATTAGATATTTATCCAAGAACCTAAGTAGATTCTTTGGACATTTTGCTGTCCCACATTAAAGTTATCAGTTAGAACTTTGGGTTTTATATTGTGATTGATAAGAGTTTCATTGATATAAAGCAAATACTGGAACATGAAAGGAAATACATGTGTAAGAAACAACAAATTACAAGAATTAATTTCTCCCTTCTTTTGTTTGCTGATAAAAACCTCCTACTTTTGATTTTTAACTGGATACCTGACTGTCCAATTGGAGTTCCAGTTTCCCTTTCAGTGGCTCTAGCCCTATGAATAAGTTTAGAACAATGGGAGGTGAGCAAAAATAAGGTGTATAATTGTAGGTTCTTATTTGCTGAGGATACTGACTATGTTAGAACTTTTCTTCGTTCTTACTACAGAAAATAAAATAACTTTAGGCTCAGACATGAAAGCCATATGATGAAGAGGGGGGAATACTCCATTAGCCTGGAAGTCTGAATTGGATGCAGAGTTAATTTTTTTTTGACATTGTTTTTTTTATTGTATACAAATGGGATACATGTTGTTTCTCTAATTGTACATAGAGTCAAGGCATACCATTTGTGTAATCATACATTTACATAGGGCAATGATGTTTATTTTTTTTCCTTCCCCCCCACCCCTCCCACCCCTCTTTTCCCTCTATACAGTCCTTCTTTCCTTCATTCTTACCGTTCTCCTTATCCCTAACCCTAAACCTAACCCTAAACCTAATGCTAACCCCTCCCACCCCCCATTATATGTCCTCATCCGCTTATCAGCGAGATCATTCGTCCTTTAGTTTTTTGAGATTGGCGTATCTCACTTAGCATGATATTCTCCAATTTCATCCATTTGCCTACAAATGCCATAATTTTATCATTCTTCATTGCAGAGTAATATTCCATTGTATATATATGCCACAGTTTCTTTATTCATTCATCAACTGAAGGACATCTAGGTTGGTTCCACAATCTGGCTATGGAGAATTGAGCAGCAATGAACATTGATGTGGCTGTATCTCTGTAGTATGCTGATTTTAAGTCCTTTGGGTATAGGCCGAGGAGTGGGATAGCTGGGTCAAATGGTGTTTCCATTCCAAGCTTTCTGAGGAATCTCCATACTGCTTTCCAGAGTGACTGCACTAATTTGCAACCCCACCAGCAATGTATGAGTGTTCCTTCTTCACCACATCCTCGCCAACACCTATTGTTGCTTGTATTCTTGATAATCGTCATTCTAATTGGGGTGAGATGAAATCTTAGGGTAGTTTTGATTTGCATTTCCCTTATTACTAGGGATGTTGAACATTTTTTCATATAACTGTTGATTACTTGTACATCTTCTTCTGTGAAGTGTCTGTTCATTTCCTTAGTCCATTTGTTCATTGGATAATTTGTATTCTTCGAGTAGAGTTTTTTGAGTTCTTTATAGATTCTGGAAATTAGCGCTCTATCTGAGTTATGGTTGGCAAAGATATTCTCCCACTCTGTAGGCTCTGTCTTCAAATTTCTGGTAGTTTCCTTTGCTGAGAGAAAACTTTTTAGTTTGAATCTATCCCAGTTGTTGATTCTTGCTTTTATTTCTTGTGCTATGGGAGTCCTGTTAAGGAAGTCTGATCCTAAGCCAACAAGTTGAAGATTTGGACCTACTTTTTCTTCTATAAGATGCAGGGTCTCTGGTCTGATTTCGAGGTCCTTGATCCATTTTGAGTTGAGTTTTGTGTAGGGTGAGAGATAGGGGTTTAATTTCATTCTATTGCATATGGTTTTCCAGTTTTCCCAGCACCATTTGTTGAAGAGGCTATGTTTTCTCCATTGCATATTTTTGGAACCTTTGTCTAGTATGAGAAAATTGTATTTATTTGGGCTTGTGTCCATGTCCTCTATCTGTACCATTGATCTACCTGTCTATTTTGGTACCAATACCATGCCGTTTTTGTTACTATTGCTTTGTAGTAGAGTTGAAGATCTGGTATTGCAATACCCCCTGCTTCGCTCTTGCTACTGAGGATTGCTTTAGCTATTCTAGGTTTTTTATTCTTCCAGATGAATTTCATAATTGCTTGCTCTATTTCTGCAAGGTACATCATTGGGATTTTAATTGGAATTGCATTGAATCTGTACAGCACTTTAGATAGTATAGCCATTTTGACAATATTAATTCTGCCTATCCAGGAACATGGGGGATCTTTCCATCTTCTAAGGTTTTCTTTAATTTCTTTCTTTAGTGTTCTGTCGTTCTCATTGTAGAGGTCTTTCACCTCTTTTGTGAGATTGATTCCCAAGTATTTTATTTTTTTCGAGGCTATTGTGAATGGGGTAGTATTCCTAACTTCTCTTTCTGAAGATTCATCACATATATATAAAAATGAATTAGATTTGTGAACATTGATATTATATTCTGCTACTTTACTGAATTAACTTATGAGTTCTAAAAGTTTTCTGGTGGAATTTCCCGGTTCCTCTAAATATATAATCATGTCATCAGCAAATAGGGATAGTTTGAGTTCTTCTTTTCCAATTCGTATCCCTTTAATTTCTTTGGTCTGTCTAATTGCTCTGGCTAGAGTTTCGAGGACAATGTTGACTAGAAGTGGTGAAAGAGGGCATCCCTGCCTTGTTCCAGTTTTTAGGGCGAATGCTCTCAGTTTCTCACCATTTAGAATGATATTGGCCATGGGCTTAGCATAGATGGCCTTTACAATGTTAAGGAATGTTTCCGCTATCCCTATTTTTCCTAGTGTTTTCAGCATGAAGGGATGCTGTATTTTATCGAATGCTTTTTCTGCATCTATCGAAATAATCATGTGATTCTAGACTTTAAGTCTGTTGATATGATGAATGACATTTATTGATTTCTGAATATTGAACCAACCTTGCATCCCTGGGATAAAACCCACTTGATCGTGGTGCACTATTTTTTTAATATATATTTGTATGCGATTTGCTAAAATTTTGTTGAGAATTTTTGGGTCGATGTTCATTAAGGATATTGGTCTGAAATTTTCTTTCCTCGATGTGTCTCTGACTGGTTTAGGTATCAGGGTGATATTGGCTTCATAGAATGAGTTTGGGAGGGTTCCCTCCTCTTCTATTTCATGGAATAGTTTGAGGAGTATTGTAATGAGCTCTTCTTTAAAGGTTTTGTAGAACTCAGCTGAGAACCCATCTGGTCCTGGACTTTTCTTTGTTGGTAGGCTTTTGATGACCTCTTCTATTTCATTGCTTGAAATTGGTTTATTTAAGTTGTGTATGTCCTCTTCATGCAGTTTAGGTAATTCATATGTCTCTAGAAATTTGTTGATGTCTTCGAGGTTTTCTGTTTTGTTGGAGTATAGATTTTCGAAATAGCTTCTATTTATGTTTTGTATTTCACTCGTGTCTATTGTGATATTTCCTTGTTCATTCCGAATTTTAGTAATTTGAATTTTCTCCCCCTTTCTCTTTGTTAGTGTGGCTAAGGGCTTATCAACTTTATTTATTTTTTCATAGAACCAACTATTTATTTTGTTAATTTTTCCAATTGTTTCTTTTGTTTCGATTTCGTTGATTTCGGCTCTGATTTTAACTCTTTCCTGTCTTCTACTACTTTTGGTATTGGTCTGCTCTTCTTTTTATAGAGCTTTGAGCTGTAGTGTTAAGTTGTTTATTTGTTGATTTCTACTTCTTTTTTTGAATGAGCCCCATGAAATAAATCTTCCTCTAAGTACTGCTTTCATAGTGTCCCAGAGATTTTGATATGATGTGTCTTTGTTCTCGTTTACTTCTAAGAATTGTTTTATTTCCCTCCTGATGTCTTCTGTTATCCATTCATCATACAATAGTGTATTGTTTAATCTCCAGGTATTGGAGAAGTTTCTGTTTTTTATTCTGTCATTTATTTCTAATTTCAATCCATTATGATCTGATAGAGTACAAGGTAGTATCTCTATCTTCTTGTATTTGCTAACAGTAGCTTTGTGGCATAAAATATGGTCTATTTTAGAGAAGGATCCATGTGCTGCTGAGAAGAAACTGTATTCGTTCTTTGTTGGATGGTATATTCTATATATGTCCGTTAAGTCTAAATTGTTGATTGTGTTGTTGAGATCTATAGTTTCTTTATTCACTTTTTGTTTGGACGATCTATCCAGTAGTGAGAGAGGTGTGTTAAAATCGCCTAGTATTATTGTGTTGTGGTCTATTTGATTTCTGGAATTGAGAAGGATTTGTTTGATGTACGTGGATGAGCCAATGTTCGGGGCATAGATATTTATGATTGTTATGTCTTGCTAATTTATGCTTCCCTTAAGCAGCATGTAATGTCCTTCTTTATCCCTTCTGACTAGTTTTGGTTTGAAGTCCACATTATCTGAAATGAGGATGGATACTCCAGCTTTTTTGCTGTGTCCGTGTGCATGGTATGTTTTTCCCCATCCTTTCACCTTTAGTCTATGGGTGTCTCTTTCTATGAGATGAGTCTCTTGCAGGCAGCATATTGTTGGATTTTTCTTTTTAATCCAATCTGCCAGTCTGTGTCTTTTGATTGATGAATTCAGGCCATTAACATTCAGGGTTATTATTGTGATATGATTTGTATTCCCAGTCAATTGACTCATATTTGTTTTTGACATGATTTGGTTTCTCCTTTATTTGGCTATTCCTTTAGGCTAGCGCCTCCTGTTGCTGATTTGCATCGTTGTTTTTCATCTCTTCCTCATGGAATATTTTGCTGAGAATGTTCTGTAAGGCTGGCTTTCTTTTTGTAAATTCCTTTAGCTTTTGTTTATCATGGAAGGATCTTATTTCATCATCAAATCTGAAGATAAGTTTTACTGGGTATAAGATTCTTGGCTGGCATCCATTTTCTTTCAGGGCTTGGTATATGTTGTTACAGACCCTTCTAGCTTTTAGGGTCTGGATTGAAAAATCTGCTGATATTCTTATTGGTTTCCCTCTGAATGTAATTTGATTCTTTTCTCTCACGGCCTTTAAAATTCTGTCTTTATTTTTTATGTTAGGTATTTTCATTATAATGTGCCTTGGAGTGGGTCTGTTGTAATTTTGTGTATTTGGAGTCCTATAAGCCTCTTGGACTTGATTTTCCATTTCATTCTTCAGATTTGGGAAATTTTCTGATATAATTTCATTGAATAGATTGTTCATTCCTTTGGTTTGTTTCTCTAAGCCTTCCTCAATCCCAATAATTCTCAAATTTGGCCTTTTCATGATATCCCATAATTCTTGTAGGTTCTGTTCATGATTTCTTACCATCTTTTCTGTTTGGCCAACTTTGTTTTCAAGATTAAATAATTTGTCTTCAATGTCTGAGGTTCTGTCTTCCAGCTGTTCTATCCTATTGGTTATGCTTTCTATGGAGTTTTTAACTTGGTTTATTGTTTCCTTCATTTCAAGTATTTCAGTTTGTTTTTTTTTCAGTATCTCTAACTCTTTATTGAAATGATCTCTTGCTTCCCGTATTTGGTCTTTTAACTGTTGATTGGTGCAATCATTTAATGCCTGCATTTGCTCTTTCATCTCCTCCTTCAATGCCTGCATTTGCTCTTTCATCTCCTCATTAGCTTCCCTGATCGTTTTAATTACGTACATTCTGAACTCCCTTTCTGACATTTCTTCTGCTGTGCTGTCATTGGGTTTTATTGATGTAGTATCTAGGTTTGTTTGGGACATTTTCTTCCCTTGTTTTCTCATATTGGTCAGCTGTCAGTGGGACCCTGAGATATTGCAGTTTTCCGCTTTGGTTTATAGTGGCCCGGTAGATTTCCAGTGTATCACCTCCCAGCCTTCAGTAGCCTGATGACTTGGAGGAATCTGATAATGCAGTGCATCTGAAGAAAACTGCCCCTAGCCTCCTACTGGTTCCACAGTTTGGAGCTGGCTCTGTGCGGAAAGGCTCTCACTGGGGGCCTGCACCGTGCAGCTGGCCGTGTGGGAGGAGCCCACTGCCAGAGTGTGGAAGGCTACCTGGGGAAGACTCTAGTTGCCCTGCCCGGCTCCAATAAGCCACCTCTATCTGGGCCTGCCACCCGGGCCAAGCTTTACCCAGTGGGCAGACTCACCCGTGGCTCTATTTCAGTCCGAGTCTCTCAATGCCTCCCCTTCTTAACTCCTGGGTTCTGGAGCGACTGGGGGTGCAGTCACCCTCTAGGCCACCGTCTTGGATCGCCCCGTTAAGAGAGCCTGCAGCCGGAGTGGGCAGAGCCGCCTAAAGAGGTCTCTGGCTGCCCTGCCCTGATCCCAGAGGCTGCTTGCGGATCGAAGCTCTCCGTTGTTTCGGGGGCTTGTGGCTGGTTCTATGTAGAAAGCCTCTCACTGGGCGGTCTGGCCTGAGAAGCTAGCCTTGAAAGGCACCTTCCACCGCAGGGGTCCAGGCTACTTGGGGAGGTCTCTGGCTGCCCTATCCTGGTCCCTGAAGCTGCTTGCGTGCCAGAGTACGCTGTGCTGCGCTGGCTCCAGGACTTGGAGCTTGTTCTGGTCAGAAAGGCTCTCACTAGCGGGCCCGCTCCGGGAACCTGGAGAAGCTGGCTGTGTGGGCGGGGCCCACTGCCGGAGTGCACAGGACTGTCTGTGGAGGACTCTAGCTGCCCTTCCCGGTTCCGATAAGCCACCTCTATCTGGGCCTGCCACCCGGGCCGAGCTTTACCCAGTGGGCAGACTCACCCGTGGCTCTATTTCAGTCCGAGTCTCTCAATGCCTCCCCTTCTTAACTCCTGGGTTCTGGAGCGACTGGGGGTGCAGTCACCCTCTAGGCCGCCGGCTTGGATCGCCCCGTTAAGAGAGCCTGCAGCTGGAGTGGGCAGAGCCACCTGAAGAGGTCTCTGGCTGCCCTGCCCTGATCCCAAAGGCTGTTTGCTGATCGAGGCTCTCCGTTGGTTCGGGGGCTTGTGGCTGGTTCTATGTAGAAAGCCTCTCTGGATGTAGAGTTATTAATCCACCATAGACCACTTGCCTACCTCGGGATTCTTAACGGAGACTGAAATGCACTTCTTTCTTGTTTGTCCTGAGTATTACTTTCTTTCTCAGTTAGGGCAGCATTGCTAACTAATGCATTGCCCTACTGTCACTTAATAAAAGGACATTTTCTGAAGTCTTTGAAGGCAGAATTTTCATCATCATAATCAACACTCATTATTTAGATATGTAAATTAACATGTTGAAACAAGAGTATGGGTGATATATTGCTGCATATATTGAAGAAATAAATGTAGCATTAGATATTTGAATATTTTGTAATTTACATTTTTTTGAAAAATGTTCTTCAATGGTTGTGATGCATCTGTTCTTTATAATTAAAATATCCTTCAAATGCACCTCTCTATAAAGTCTGATGCCTTCCTGGCAGAATAAAGGCCTGTTCAGGAAATTTACCATCACAGAATATGACAACACTTAACAAAATTGTCTTTAATAAGGCAGAATTAGACTACCATCAGAATTAAAATGAAGAAGTTCAAAAGAATTCACTACTAATACTTACGGGATAAAAGCTGTGTGTCATATACTGCTCATAGGATATTTTATTTAATTCTCAAAACCATCATTATAAGCTTTGTATTATCATAGGATCTCTGCTTCTTGAGGACCTCTCAGATATGGATGGTGGCCTCTTTCCTGGCCCTTATCAATTTTCTTTGCAGAAAACTTTCTCTTAGAAAACAGTATGTCCTCACTGTCTGGTTCCCCTAAGTTCATGCTATTTCCTCTTCATCTTTCTCAGTGAACTTTAACTGGAGGTTGAAGGATACACACACACACACACACACACACACACACACACACACACTCAATGCACATGCATCATTTGCTGCACATTATTCTAACAGAAAGCTGACCTTGGGCTTCCCTAGATAATATGAAGGCAACTTTCTTTAGGGTGAATGTGTAGTACACTTATTTGACTATTCGTTGAACTTTAGAGCCTAATACATAGCTCAGAATGCCAAAAACAATCTTCCCTTTATTATGAAAATAATCATATTGTCTCTGAGTTACTGTCTTTGAGAAGAACTTAGTTGAATTCTGGGAAGAGGAAATGTGTAAACTTCCCATTAAGTTTTAGGTGAAGCCATTAGGTTTATCCAGAATAGCACAGATATGGCTTTCTCAAAATGCTTTTACACTGTGGTCAATTGGTAGGTGAATATAACAATTATTAGGGACAAGTCAATTAAGTTCATTCTTATAAAGTCTAAGGAGGTCTCTTTTACCCATGAATAATAATCTCTGTATTTTCACAACTGAAGTCCTATTACTTAATTCCAGAACAAGCAGAAAATGTTCAGAAAATATATAATTACATAGTAAATCCATGACAGTTGCTTTTGAAATAATTTTTGGATTTTACAATACAAAAAGTAATAAAGCAGTATCAATTCATTTAAACATGAGAGTGACTAAAATCCTTTGAAACATAACACAGAACTAGAAGTCAGGACCTGATTATTTCATAATGGAAAAGAAATTTTCTGTAAACATTTGGGATGAAGCAGTCCCTTAGAATATCATCTTCAGAAAAAAATACAAACAAAAGAGAAAAAGAAAGAAAGAGGGTATGCCACTCATTTCAGTTGAATGTAAAGAGTACAGAAATTAACTTTTAGTTAATCTGGTAATATTGTCTTGGTATCTCTCATGGATTCAAAATTAATAATTTTATGAGATTTTGTCATTCATTTTGGATCATTGTCATCCTTAAGTTTGTTTTGCAATTATATTAAATACAAGTGTGTATTCACATTGGGTATATATGTGTCACAAACAGTAACACATACACACAGGCACACACACATACAAATAACCCCCATGCAAACATATTGGAGGGAGATTTACATATTTGCCTTTTATTTTTATAGGGCACATACTGTCACAAATCTCAACATCTGGTTCTGAGTTACAGACATAATAATTTTTAAACTAACATTCACAAATAATGTGTAGTAATTTCCTTAGGCTTATCATTAACCTTTAAGTAATACTTTTATGCATTTTGGTTGGTAGTCACATAAGACATTTATTTTAAACATTTAAAACAGAATTGTTCAGGTGAACCAAGATAATCCTTCATTACACTTATCTTATATTTATTTTAAGAGATGTCAATAAATCCACCAGAAAGGGATAAAAAAAAAAACACAAATAAAATGCATGTTTTACTGTAAAAGGAAATTTACCCTTCCAACAGTAAAAATTTCCAGAGAATTTCTGATACATTTGATAAAAACTGCATAAAAAGTAAAAGTAAAAATTTTTAAGAACTGAAAACACACTGTGTTTTAAAGGTGATATGTAGGTAACTTTTAATTCTTTGGGGATTATATAGCACTTGCACTGTTGATAAAACTACTTCCAAAATTGAGACTTTATGAAAAATGCAAAAACTCTGTGCACAAGGCATTTATTCTTCACGCACAAGTTTTAACAGCAATCATCATCTTTTCTTTCTTTTCTTGTTTTTGCTTTGGCAGTGGTGATTTATGTAAGTATGAGAAGAATCAGGTTTTGCAAAAGTTTAACAGCAGTAGATTCTTATATATCTGCATAAGAACAAATCAGCTTCTTATATCATTTGCAAATGAATAATATATAATATTATTAATATATATTAAATATATATTAATATTATATATATAATTTCTGTGATCCCTGGAGCTTCACAGTGCTTAAGAGAAGACACTCTTTGTAGAATTATGTGTATGATATTCTATTCCAAGATTCCACTGACGATAACTAAATTATAGGTTGGTCAATTTAAATTTAATTTGGTTAAAATTTTACATTGTACTTCACTAATACTATACATGTTAAATAATATTTTTCAGAGTATAGATGTAGGTTAGTCAGTTTTCCATTGCTGTGACAAAATACCTGACAAAAACAACTTAAGAGGAAAGTTTTTTGGCTTCTTTTTCAGGGGTTTCAATTCATGGTTCTTGGCTCCATATGTATGGGCTTGTGGTTAGTCAGAACATCATGGCAGAGGGCATGGAGTAGAAAAGCTGCTTACCTTATGGCAGCTGGAAGCAAAAGCACAGGAAGGGTCCAGGGATAAAATATACCTTTTAAAGGCAAGCACTCACTGACTCACTTCTTCCAAGTAGGCTCCCTCCTAAAGTTTCCACCACTTCCCAATAGCACCACCAGCTTGGGACCCAACCTTCAAAACATGAGCCTTTGGGTGACATTCCAAATCCAAACTGTAACAAGAGGGTTCAATCTGAACTCCACAATCTTATCAGAGGAATGCAAATTTTATTCAGAACCTTTGTCATAGGGAAGATAAAAATATGTAATATAAATGCGTCCAAAACTAGCAACCAAAAAAATGGATAGGATAGATATTAATAAAAACAATCCACAGTGCTTATCAAATGTGTATTCAAGACAGAGTCTTTGTCACTATAGAAATTTCTACCTGGAAAATGACAGGACAATCACAGCCTGAACTTTTTTTCCATGCTAAACAAAGTGGCCCAAAAGTTTGTTTTTATGCTTAATTGATATGTGGTTTTTTCTTTGTAAATACTTTGCTTATATATTTCTAAAATATTTAATGAGAATTTACTATGTGTGAAACATTTCCTAAGTTCTAGACATTCAGCAGAACAAAGCAAAATAAGCACAAAAAACAAAAATAACATCTGCTGCCTTAGGATGCATAGTCTATTGACAGAAGGGTAAATGTTAACCAGATATTACAGAAAATGTGCTTAACATTATAATGGAAATGCTATAGAGATGTTTTACATGTAATAGGTATTAGAAGATCACATAACATATTGATCTGATCTAGTCTGAGTTTCAGAGAAAGTTTCCCTGAAAAAAACAACAGTTTAAAAGAAGTCTGAAAAAAAGATTAGTGATGGTGAACATTGGATAGTGGTCTACACCTAGGAAATAACATGTGCAAAACCCACAAGTATTTAGAACTAAATTATGTAGAGATGTTGAGTGAGACTTGCTCATGAAAGCTAATTATGTTATTTCTTCCTAATTCTAAATTCACTGATATCATGCTGACTTGATATCAGCCACAATTATACCAGGAATCATATCATAGAAAAAGTGACAAAAAATAGAAATCTTGGTTCTATTTCTCTTAGAAAGTTGGCTGGAACCGTTTTTCAATTTACTACTAGTTTGGAAGCCATCAATAAAAGTGAATAATATGAAATATTAGATACAAAAGGCCCAGAAGAATCAGTTCTTGTCTTAGAAATTTGAGCATTTACCTTAAGAGCAAGAGAAAGGCACTGACTGGATTTTAGTAGTCATATAACATTATTGATTTACTTTTTGAAAAATATCACACTAGCTGCTGTAGAAATAATAAATTAGAAAGGAGAAACTAATACCTACAGAAACATCAGGTGAGATGAAGAATAGTACATTAAAGTAGGCTGATGACAATAAAGTATAAGTGAGCAGATATAATTGCTACTTAGGGGGAGCATAGACTGAAATTGCAATGCATTCAATAAGGCCGTGAAGTAAAAATTTCTTCCGTGATTTGATGGATGGCAGTGTTATATACTGACTAAAGAATGCCAGAAGGTGACCAATTTGGTTGAAGTGGGAGATCATCAATTTGTTTGACACTGTGAATATGAAGTACATTTGAACTACTCCAGTGTTGTTGAATAAGTTGTGACTGAATTTTCATGCTTGGTAATCTTTTTGGTGTTGTTGTTGATTTTGTTGTTTTGCAGACACACAATATCCAGAAGTTCTAGCAACAGAGATATTGTCAATTTTCTGTGAATCTTCTTTTTTCCAGAAATTATATAATCTTTTCCAAGAATTTTGATAGTTTTAAAGGAAATCAATTGTTAAAATTGTATTTTGAAATACAAAATTGTATTTTGTAATTCAGAGGAAAGGAGTAAGGAGGTAAATCAGCCTTTATAATACAAGGCCATATGCCCATCTAAACAGCAGGATTTTAACTACCATAAGACCTTTCTAGATATTGGGTGAATGCTTTCAGATTTCTGAAGGGGTACTTTATTTACACAATGATCAAGCCTTATAATCTGCTTACAGCTTAAAATATTCAGACTTAAGGAATGAGAGAAATTAACATTCTTGCTTAGAAAAGGATTTCATAAATGTTGATAAATGTTTGCCCATCTACTCTTTGTTCCCAAGGGAGAATGTAGTATTACTATTGTATAACAGTACAGAAAAAAATTACATGTATTACAAGCCATTTTAAATCACTTCTATCCCCGTCACCCTTTTTTAAGGGCATAATATGAGATTCTTCTATTAAATTATAATAATGCCCTGGGCTGTCCTAGGTTGTCCTATTTGATTTGGGAGCTAATGAGTTTCCATCAAAATTTTGCTTATAAATCTTTTCTAGAATATATAATATGTGAAAAACCATACCAACTGGCATTTGAATTGTATTTTATATCTGATTTATTTGATCCTTGGTAATCACAGCAGTGTTACTACATTTAATGAAGCTCAGAAAATAGAATCTAAGAAGAGAAAATATTTGCCCAAAGTTTGAATGCCCACTTAGTGGACATTATTAGTGAATTTAGATTTGGTTTGCTCTTTAATATCTCAAAGCTAACAGAGCGTGTGTAAAACAAATTAATTATATTACTTTCTCTAATTTCAAAGTTAGAAGCTAATAATCTTGCCTATTTTCAAAGTCCTGGGATGGCTACTTTATGGATAGAAAATTAAGGTCAGATTCTGAGAGTATTCAATTTAAGAATGAACTTCTTATTTTATCCTTTGGTAGAGGGAAGCAATTTATATTAGTAATAAAGAAATAAAAATAAAATCAGTATTTTAGGAGGCAAGCTTTCTGGATAGACCATTTGTGGGATGCATGGCGATTATTTTTCAAATGGTGGTAATATGAATATAAATAATATTTTCATGTAATAAAAATGAAGTGATTAATAAATAACTATATTGCTACAGTAAGTATATGGATGAAGTAAAGTATAATATGGGAGTGGTAAACTTCTAGAATGGCAAAATAAAAACTTCTTAACACTCTCCCCCATAAACACCACAAAACTACTGGAAATATTTTGTCAAAAAACATTCTCAGAATTCTGGAAATTAAAGGATCTAAAAATATAAGCATTTATTTAAGAAAAATGGCTAAGTCTAGGTTAAAAACTACCAGCTCCATAGTATTTTAATTTCCCCTAATCTCATCTCTAATGTTACTAAAAACTCCAAAGAATTTGAAGATAAATTAGAATCAATCTAGTAACTTTTTTAGTAACTTAGTTATTAACTTTTAAATTATTAAAAATAATGCAATTAATTTTGAATAACCATATTCTATCTAATTTGAATAACCATGTTCTTTCAAACTTATTAGATACCTACAACCTAGTAACTGCAGTAGCTGAGAAATCAAGAAGCCTAGAAGCTACTGGAGACAGCAGAAGGGTCTAGGGTTCTCCTAAAAATCTGATCTCCAGAAATTTATCAATATTGTATTTGCCCTGTAGCTTACCAAAAAACTCCAGTGTCAAGGCTTCTCTTTATTTGACCTCTTTCGGAGTTAGCTCTATAGGAACAATCCTATAATCAGAAAGTTTGTTGAAAACAATCAGGAACAATTATTTAATATTGCAGCTACTTTGGCTATTCTTATCATTTTGGTCTGATTACGAGGCTACCCCCCCCCCAAAAAAAAAATGGAAAAGGAGAAAGTGGGGAATGAGATGTTCATAAGTACTTCACAAAGCTCCAATGTATTTCTGGAAATATGGAATGCCAAATACAGGTACAAGACTATGTGCATGCCTTCTTAGAAATGATACAAGAAGATACTAATTTCTCAATTCAGACATACTTAGGGTCCTGAGAAAATAACAAGAATAAGGCAGGATTGTAAGCTAGTGACTGAAAGGTCAAAATTGTACCCCAGACACAGATAAATACATTCATTACTTCTATTGAACATAATATTGGTACCCTTAACCAGAGTGATGACTAAAGACAAAAAATTAATAATAAGCATCCAAAGAAGATGCTTGGTAAGTTATCTTGACCCTTTCACAGAAAGCATATTATGAATGGGAAACCCTACATATTCTATCCAAAATGATTAGAATTAACAAATTCGGTAACATTGCAGATAAAAAATCATCAGAAGTTCTATATGCTAACAGCAAACAATCTGAAAAAAACTGAGAAATTGATTTTAGTTATGATGGCTACAAAAATGTAAAATACTTAAGAATAAAAAATTCAAGGAGGTAAAAGAGCTCTACTCTGAAAGCTATTAAATGTTGCTAAAAGCCATTGAAGAAGACACAAATAAATAGAAAAATATCTTGTGTTCATGGACTGAAAGAATTCATGTTGTTAAAATGTCCACACACTCTAGGGCAATCTACAAATTCAATGCAATCCCTATCAAAATACCAGTGTCATTCCACAGAAGTAGAAAAACAGTCTTAAAATTAGTATGAAATCACAACATACCCCTTAAATATTCTTGAACAAAAAGAACAGCAGAGACATCACATTACCTGACTTTAAAAGATGCTATTGTGCTACAGAAACTAAAATAGTATAGTATTGTCATAAAAACAGAAACAAAAACCATTGGAATGAAATAGAGTGCCCAGAAATGAGTCTACACATAAAGAATCCACAGATTTTTTTTTTTTTATTTGACAGTGGTGACAAGAACGCATGATAGGGGAAATGATAGTCTCATCAATAATGGTGGTAAATCTGTGTATTCACATGTAGAAGAGTGAAATTAGACCCTTCTCTCACACCTTGTACAAAATCAACTAAAATGTATTGAAGATTTAGTTGCTAAAATTGAAACTATAAAACTATTGTAAGAAAACAGACAAAAAGCATTATGACATTGGTCTGAGTAATAATGTTTTTGGATATGGATCCAAAGGCACAAACAACAAATGAAAAAAGAAACAAAATGAAAAAACATTCATTGGATTGAATGTAGAAGCTTCTGCACAGCAATGAAACCAATAAGCAGGGTGGAGAGATAATCTACAGATTGGTAGCAAATATTTACAAGCTATAAATCTGGTAAGGGTTTAGAATGCAGAATATACAAGGAATCACACTACTTAATTGTAAGAAAAAAAGTCTTGTTTTTTTAAAGTGGGAAAAATATATAAATAGATATGTTTTAAAAGTCATACAAATGATTAACATATATATATATATATATATATATATATTTATATAAACTCAATATCTCTAATCATTAGGGAAACCCAGATTAAAATCACAATGAGATATTACCTCACACCTAACACGATGGCTATTATTAAAAGGTTAATGATAACAAATGATAGTGAGAATGTGAGAAAAAGAAAACCTTTGTACACCACTGGTAGGAGCATAAATGGGTATAATTATAGAAAACTACATGGAAGATCCTCAAAAAAACTAAAAATAAAAAGTAGTATGTGATCTAACAGTACCACTACTGGATATATATCCAACACAAACTAAATCAGTATGTCAAAGAGCTATCTGCACTTTCACATTTATTTCAGCATTGTTCATAGTATCCAAATATCAAATCAGCCTAAGTGTCCATTAATGAATGAATAGATGAAGAAATGTTTAATATATACACAGCAGAAAACCATTCAGCCTTTTCATAAACAAATAAAAATGCAATTTCTTACAAAGCTGTTGAACCTGGAGGACATTCTGTCGAAAGCAAAATAAGCCAGGTACAAACAAATAAATATTATGTGATTTCAGTTATATATAAATATAAAAACATTGAACTCACAGAAGTAGATAGAATTGTGATTATCAGAAGCTGGGATATATGGTTGGTGAAGTTGAAGAGATGCTGATCAAAGGGTATAAAATTTCAGATAGGAAGAATAATTTCACAAAACTTATGGTAGCTGCAATTAACAATATGCTGTATTAAAAATATTGAGTAAATTTAGTTTTCTCATCACAAAAATGATAAATGTGAAGTAATGCATATGCTAATTAACTAGATTTAGTCATTATATAATACATATATATATATATATACATATATATGGCACATGATATCATGAGGCACATGATAAATAAATACAATTCTGTTGATTTAAAAATAATCTTCAAGATTGTTATTGATTGCTATAACTAAATTAGCTGAACATCTATCTGTCAGTCACTGAAATGAAGAACCTAGATATTCTATGTTCATTCACTTCATGCATATAAATATATGAAAGATGATTCATTAAGATGAAATGTGGGAAAGAACTTCTAGAGATAAACTATTTGGGGAGCCTTAATGAATAGACCAGCAAACATTTATTTTACAATTTTCATGTTTGTTCTACATAATAGCTGAATATTTTGATCTCTGAATACAGACACATTTTTAGCAGAATACATGTTGAACATACTGAGATCAAAGTAGACTAGGGTAACCCATTTATTCTAAAGTGAATATTAAGAATTCACTACATGCTTCATTATGTTCACTTAAGTTAATTATTATGATATAATCATGGGCATTGCCATTTAATTCATTTTTTTCAAAGAGCAAGCTCTTATTAGTATATTACTCCTGCGCCTCATGAATGAGCCTCTGCAGAGCTGTTGGATTGCCATTTATGTGTTACTGACATTGCTATTAGGAGGACATTGCTGTATGTATCTGCACTGTAAATTCTCCATGATCAGTAACAAATGATGCTCTTATTTAATTATCTTACATAGTACAATGAGTTATGTTAGATTAATTTGATACTTTCTAAATTTACCATGTGAAGAGAGCATGAATTAACATGATTCTATTCAATTCTTTTTTTGTTCTATTTTCATGAGCTGTTTCTTTTACTCCTCACGAATTGTTTAAATGACTGTCCATAGAAAACTACTGTGAAGAATTTAAAAAATAGACCCAAAAGGTTTTACTGAGGAAAAAAAATTTCTGAATTATTATATAAGGAGAAATTATGAAACAAAAGACACAATAAACTTTCACTTATTTAAAATTAATAAGAAAAGTTCACTTTTTTTCTCTTTTCCAGTAGTAATGCTATCTTGGCACATATCTGCATCATTGAGTTTTATCCACTTTTCTATTGACTTACAGCTTCAAGGTTCAGTTCACTGATAGGAAAAGACACAGATATGTTCTACCTTCTAATATGAGGAAGTAGAATTCATTTTATTGGTTAACAATGAAAGTGCAATTCTTCTTCATAATAATTGGCACATATTAAGATATAGTTATTTATTGGAATCTGAGCTTATGTGTATTTTTTGAAAGAAATCTGGATTTAATATTTTGTATTAGCCTGATTTGAAAATTATCAATTTATACAGATTTTATTCACATAATAGCCAATTACAATAAAATAGATATTATGCTAGAAATAAGTAAGGAGAATATTAAAAACTTAAGTTTCCATCCCAAAACATTGTGTTCCCTAAATAATCTGACTAACCCCTTTGAGACGGCATCTCAATACTGTTTTATTTTAGTAAGTTTTCTCGGTCCATTAGGTTATATCCAATTTGCTTGGTCCTCTGTTAAGAGAATTTTCTCTGTCCACCTTCAAGCTTGTCTGGTTTTTATTCGATCCTACTTAGAGTTGAGTATAACTATCTTTGAATAAAAATGGGCAACATTTTATGATCAATGTAGCAATTGATAAGAAGTGTAAGTCACAATTTTATTTCATGTATAAATACTCAAACTGGTAGAAATCTGGAAATTTTGTTAAAATATCAGCCAAACTATCATATGTACATATATATTTTGTATATGAACTCTTTTGTGACATTTTATCAAAACTAGAGTCCAAGGAGTTATTTTAAAATAAGTCCTTTTCTAAATTTTATTAATTTTTACCAGGTGTAAAAATTTTTTTATGCTATTCTTTCTAGAGTTATTTATTTAGATAGATTTACTTTCACTTTATATAGAGATATTTTAAAGGATCCTAGGGTTTTCTATGCAATTATATTTAATATCCTTACTTTATATAAAACATTTATAAACTCTACATCTCAAAAAATTTCAATCATATTATTATACTGTGGGAAAATACACAAAATTTTGGATTATAGGAATAAAGAATTTGCTCATTTATTCTGTGTCCTTGCTCACTTTCCCCCCCTCCTCCCTCCTTACTCCCTTTCTTTTCTTCCTTCTTTGTTTCTTTCCTTGTTCCTTTATTTTCTGTGCATGTGGTGAAAATAACTTAGCGTAAGATCTACCTTGTTAGCAAAAAGTTTTGGTGCATAACAATTTACTTAACTGTGGGCGCAGCATTATACAACAGATATTGAGAACTTACTTGTCATACTGGGACTTCATGTACTTTGAACTACTGCTCCCTATTTCCCCCTCCCCCAGCACTTGGCAAGCACTATTCTACTCTTTTTTTTTTTTTTTTTTGGATGATAACTTTAGATAGATACCACATAAAAGTAGAATCATGCAATATTTTCTTGTCTATGACTGTCTTAATTCACTCATGCTGCAATTCATGATTATTTTTTACTTTACCATGGTACAAAAGTGATGCACATGAAGTGAAAATTTAGTTTGAATTTTGAATTATTTTCCTCTTTTATTGGGCTGGAGATATACAGTATGGTACTATAATGAGGTTAGGTAGTGGTATAACTCCTCATTATCCACATGATCATGATGATAAACCACTCTACAATGTACTGTGGTGCTAAGCTATGGTGTTTGATAGGTTCAAATGCATGTCTAAATGCATGTATAAGTTATAATATTTCCAATTTATCATGGATTTATCAGGGTTTAATTGCATCTAAATAGAGAAGCATCAGTAATAAACAGATAACAGGGATGGGGCTAAACACATTGTAATATACAGAACAAAGCAATATCCTGTCCCAAAACTAAAGACTGATAGTACTGAGATTGAGCAATCCTGTCTAATGGGAAGAATTGTAAAATAATACACACAAGACCAAAATACACATATTTTCACAGAAACATGATTAATTTAGACTGAAGTGAAGATAATACCACAAAACAAACCGTGGATTTGAACTCTCAAAATTCTATGGGGTAGAAGCTGATGAGAAACAGTCCAAGGAGTTATTTTAAAATAAGCTGGCTGTGGAAGGAGCCTGCAGCCTATATCCAATAAGCAAATTGGATATAACCTAATGGACCGAGAAACAGCTGCAAACACATGCTGTCTTTTATGAAAAATGGAAGAGTGCATGTAAGAGTGAAACTTTTGTGGCAAAAGACAACACAATTTTTTTTGTTAATCTTAGACTTTCTGTAGGTCAGGAATATGGGCACAAGTCTGTTGGCTCCTGCTTCAGGATCTATCTTAAATCTGTAATCTAAGGGTGTATAAGATCTATGCCTAGAGGATCCAAGATGGTGGACTAGAGGTGAATGCATCTCCTGTCGCTCCAGAACCCAGCATTCAAGAAGGGGAGGCATTCAGAGATACGGACTAACATAGAGCCGCGGGGTGAGTCTCTCCCACCAGGTGAAGCTCTGCACGGGCGGCAGGCCCAGACAGGGGCAGCTTCTAGGAGCAGGGCAGGGCAGCTAGAGTCTTCTCCAAGCAGCCCTCCTCCCTCCGGCTGCAGGCTCCTTCCACAGCCAGCTTCTTGGAGCAGGCAACCCAGTGAAAGCCTTTAGCACAGAGCCAGCTCCAAAACCCAGACCCAGTGGTGGGACCCGGCCTGCAGGTGGCTTCTGGGACCAGGGCAGGGCAGCCAGAGATTTCCCCAAGCAGCCCTGCTCTCTCCAGTGGCAGGCTCAATCCACAGTCAGCTCCTCGGAGCACACCTGCCCAGTAAGAGCTTTTCTGCACAGAGCCAGCCCCCAGCCCTGGAACCAGTAGTGGGCTAGGGGCAGCTTTCTTTGGAAGCACTGCATTATCAAGTTCCTCCAAAAATTCAGGCTACTGAGGACTGGGAGGTGATACACTGGAAATCTACAGGGACACTATAAGCCAATAGAGGAAATCTGCAAAACCTCAGAGTCCCACTGATATCTGACCAATATGAGAAAACAAGGGAAGAAAATGTCCCAAACAAACCTAGATACTATATCAATAAAACCCAATGACATCACAGCAGAAGAAATGTCAGAAAGGGAGTTCAGAAAGTACATAATTAAAACAATCAGGGAAGCAAATGAGGAGATGAAAGAGCAAATGCAGGCATTAAAGAAGGAGATGAAAGAGCAAATCAGGCATTAAATGATCGCACCAATCAAAAGTTAAAAGAGCAAATATGGGAAGCAAGAGATCATTTCAATAAAGACTTAGAGATACTAAAAAAAAAAAAAAAACAGAAATCCTTGAAATGAAGGAAACAATAAACCAAATTAAAAACTCCAAGAAAGCATAACCAATAGGATAGAACACCTGGAAGACAGAACCTCAGACATTGAAGACAAAATATTTAGTCTTGAAAATAAAGTTGACCAAACAGAGAAGATGGTAAGAAATCATGAACAGAATCTTCAAGAATTATGGGATATCTTGAAAAGGCCAAATTTAAGAATTATTGGGATTGAGGAAGGCACAGAGAAACAAACCAAAGGAATGAACAATCTATTCAATGAAATAATATCAGAAAATTTCCCAAATCTGAAGAATGAAATGGAAAACTAGGTACAAGAGGCTTATAGGACTCCAAATATACAAAATTACAACAGACCCACACCAAGGCACATTATTATGAAAATACCTAACACACAAAATAAAGACAGAATTTTAAAGGCCACGAGAGAAAAGAATCAAATTACATTCAGGGGGAAACCAATAAATATACCAGCAGATTTTCCAATCCAGACCCTAAAAGCTAGAAGGGCCTGGAACAACGTTTACCAAGCCCTGAAAGAAAATGGATGCCAACCAAGAATCTTATACCCAGCAAAACTTATCTCCAGATTTGACGACGAAATAAAATCCTTCCGTGATAAACAAAAGCTAAAAGAATTTACAAAAAGAAAGCCGCATTACAGAACATTCTCAGCAAAATATTCCATGAGGAAGAGATGAAAAACAATGATGCCAATCAACAACAGGAGGAACTAGCCTAAAGGAATAGCCAAATAAAGGAGAAACCAAATCATGTCAAAAAACAAAAATGAGTCAAATGACTGGGAATACAAATCATATCACAATTATAACCCTGAATGTTAATGGCCTGAACTCATCAATCAAAAGACATAAATTGGCAGATTGGATTAAAAAGAAAAATCCAACAATATGCTACCTGCAAGAGACTCATCTCATAGAAAGAGATACCCACAGAATAAAAGTGAAAGGATGGGAAAAAACATACCATACATATGGACACAGCAAAAAAACTGGAGTATCCATCCTCCTTTCAGATAATGTAGACTTCAAGCCAAAACTAGTCAGAAGGGATAAAGAAGGACATTTCATACTGCTTAAGGGAAGCATAAGTCAGCAAGACATACAATCATAAATATCTATGCCCCGAACATTGGCTCATCCATGTACGTCAAACAAATCTTTCTCAATTCCAGAAATCAAATAGACCACAACACAATAATACTAGGTGATTTTAACACACCTCTCTCACCACTGGATAGATCTTCGAAACAAAAATTAAATAAAGAAATCATAGATCTCAATAACACAATCAACAATTTAGACTTAACGGATATATATAGAGTACACCATCCAACAAAGAATGAATATACTTTCTTCTCAGCAGCACATGGATCCTTCTCTAAAATAGACCATATTTTATGCCACAAAGCTACTGTTAGCAAATACAAGATGATAGAGATACTACCTTGTATTCTATCAGATCATAATGGATTGAAATTAGATATAAATGACAGAATAAAAAACAGAAACTTCTCCAATACCTGGAGATTAAATAATACACTATTATATGATGAATGAATAACAGAAGACATCAGGAGGGAAATCAAACAATTTTTAGAAGTAAATGAGAACAAAGACACATCATATCAAAATCTCTGGGATACTATGAAAGCACTACTTAGAGGAAGATTTATTTCATGGGGCGTATTCAACAAAAGAAGTAAAAATCAACAAATAAACGACTTAACACTACAGCTCAAGGCCCTAGAAAAAGAAGAACAGACCAACACCAAAAGTAGTAGAAGACAGGAAATAGTTAAAATCAGAGCCGATATTGAAACAAAAGAAACAATCAGAAAAATTAACAAAATAAAGAGTTGTTTTTTTGAAAAAATAAACAAAATTGATAAACCCCTAGCCACACTAACAAAGAGAAAGAGGGAGAAAACACAAATTACTAAAATTTGGAATGAACAAGGAAATATCACAATAGACACGAGTGAAATAAAAAACATAATTAGAAGCTATTTCGAAAATCTATACTCCAACAAAACAGAAAACCTTGAAGACAACAACAAGTTTCTAGAGACATATGAATTACCTAAACTGAATGAGGAGGACATACAAAACTTAAATAAATCAATTTAAGCAATGAAATAGAAGAGGTCATCAAAAGCCTACCAACAAAGAAAAGTCCAGGACCAGAAGGGTTCTCAGCTGAGTTCTACAAAACCTTTAAAGAAGAGCTCATTACAATACTCCTTAAAGTATTCCATGAAATAGAAGAGGAGGGAACCCTCCCAAATTCATTCTATGAAGCCAATATCACCCTGATACCTAAACCAGACAGAGACACATCGAGGCAAGAAAATTTTAGACCAATATCCTTAATGAACATCGACCCAAAAATTCTCAACAAAATTTTAGCAAATCGCATACAAAAATATATTAAAAAGATACTGCACCACGATCAAGTGGGTTTTATCCCAGGGATGCAAGGTTGGTTCAACATTCGGAAATCAATAAACATAATTCATCATATCAACAGACTTAAAGTCAAGAATCACATGATTATTTCGATAGATGCAGAAAAAGCATTCGATAAAATACAGCATCCCTTCATGCTGAAAACACTAGGAAAAATAGGGATAGCGGGAACATTCCTTAACATTGTAAAGGCCATCTATGCTAAGCCCATGGCCAATATCATTCTAAATGGTGAGAAACTGAAAGCATTCCCCCTAAAAATAGGAACAAGGCAGGGATGCCCTCTTTCACCAATTCTAGTCAACATCCTCCTTGAGACTCTAGCCAGAGCAATTACACAGACCAAAGAAATTAAAGGGATACGAATTGGAAAAGAAGAACTCAACTATTCCTGTTTGCTGATTATATATTTAGATGAACCAGGAAGTTTTACCAGAAAACTTTTAGAACTCATAAGTGAATTCAGTAAAGTAGCAGGTTACAAGATCAATGCTCATAAATCCAATGCATTTTTATACATAAGTGATGAATCTTCAGAAAGAGAAGTTAGGAAAACTACCCCATTCACAATAGCATCGAAAAAAATAAAATACTTGGAAATCAATCTCACAAAAGAGGTGAAAGACCTCTAAAATGAGAACTACAGAACACCAAAGAAAGAAATTAAAGAAAACCTTAGAAGATGGAACGATCTCCCATGTTCTTGGATAGGCAGAATTAACATTGTCAAAATGGCCATACTACCAAAAGTGCTATACAGATTCAATGCTATTCCAATTAAAATCCCAATGACATACCTTCAGAAATAGAACAAATAATTATGAAATTCATCTGGAAGAATAAGAAACCCAGAATAACTAAAGCAATCCTTAACAGGAAGAGTGAAGCAGGGGATATCATAATACCAGAACTTCAACTATACTTTAAAGCAATAGTAAAAAAAACGGCATGGTATTGGCACCAAAATAGACAGGTAGATCAATAGTACAGAATAGAGGACATGGACACAAACCCAAATAAATACAATTTTCTCATACTAGACAAAGGTTCCAAAAATATGCAATGGAGAAAAGATAACCTCTTCAACAAATGGTGCTGGGAAAACTGGAAAACCATATGCAAAAGAATGAAATTAAACCCCTATCTCTCACCCTGCATAAAACTCAACTCAAAATGGATCAAGGACCTTGAAATCAGACCAGAGACCCTGCATCTTATAGAAGAAAAAGTAGGTACAAATCTTCAATATGTCAGCTTAGGATCAGACTTCCTTAACAGGACTCTCATAGCACAAGAAATAAAAGTAAGAATCAACAACTGGGATAGATTCAAACTAAAAAGCTTTCTTTCAGCAAAGGAAACTATCAATAATGTGAAAAGAGAGCCTACAGAGTGGGAGAAAATCTTTGCCATTCATACTTCAGATAGAGCACTAATCTCCAGAATCTATAAAGAACTCAAAAAACTCTACACCAAGAATACAAAAATCCAATCAACAAATGGGCTAAAGAAATGAACAGACACTTCACAGAAGATCTACAAGCAATCAACAGATATATGAAAAAATGTTCAACATCTCTAGTAATAAGAGAAATGCAAATCAAAACTACCTTAAGATTCCATCTCACCCCAATTAGAATGGTGATTGTCAAGAACACAGCAACAATAGGTGTTGGCGAGGATGTGGGGAAAAAGGTACACTCACAAATTGCTGGTGGGGTTGCAAATTAATGCATCCACTCTGGAATGCAGTCTGGAGATTCCTCAGAAAGTTTGGAATGGAACAACCATTTGACCCAGCTATCCCACTCCTTGGCCTATACCCAAAGGACTTAAAATCAGCATACTACAGAGATACAGCCACATCAATGTTCATTGCTGCTCAATTCACAATAGCCAGATTGTGGAACCAACCTAGATGTCCTTCAATTGATGAATGGATAAAGAAACTGTGGCATATATATTCAATGGAATATTACTCCACAGTAATGAATGATAAAATTATGGCTTGCAGGCAAATGGATGAAACTGGAGAATATCATGCTAAGTAAGATAAGCCAATCTCAGAAAAAGAAAGGACGAATGATCTCGTTGATAAGCAGATGATGACATATAATGGGGGGTGGGGTTAGCATTAGGGTTAGGGTTAGGTTTAGGGTAGAGTTAAGGAGGGTGGCATAAATGGAGGAAGGAAGGACTGTATAGAGGGAAAAGAGGGGTGGGAGGGGTGGGGGGGAAGGAAAAAAATAACAGAATGAATCAAACAACATTACCCTATGTAAATTTATGATTACACAAATGGTATGCCTTTATTCCATGTACAAACAGAGAAACAACATGTATCCCATTTGTTTACAATTAAAAAAAATAAAATAATAAAAAAAATCTGTGCCTCATTTAAAGGCTTAGTTGGGGCAATCAATTCTCAGTTCATTCAGGTGATGACTGGCAGTGTTCAGTGCTTCAGGGGTTGTGGGACTGAAGGTATCAGTTTCTCTCTGGTGGTCCCTTTCATTTCCTTGCCAGGTAGGTCTCACATCTTCTATGTAAGGGGTTTTTATATTTCGAATTTACACCAAGAGGGAATTCAGACTCATAGATTGAAGAGGTTAGAATCACAAACCTGCCTCTTGCTTGCTGTGTGTTCTGGAGAAAATTTTGTAACTTCTTTATGCCTCAATTATTTATCTAAAAATAGTTATAAGTACATACCTCAAAGAAACTGCTATAAGAATTCATTGTGTAAATGAAGGGAAAGTGTTAATACCAGTGACTAACACTTAGTAGGTAATAAGTAAGTACTAACCAGTATTACAATTATTCAGTAAAGGAAGAGAAAAACATCAACATAATCTATATTTAAGCAATCACATTCTGTTTGTTGCTAAAATACCAAGGATTATGTACATAAGTACATGAGTTATTACAAAATTTAAAATAATAAAACAAAGAACAATCTCAGTATATTCCCTCCTATTCATCTTTCTTTAAATTGGCAAATAATTAATTTAATCATGTACAACATAGAAATACATTACTTAAGTAATCTTCCTTACTAGTTATTCTACAAAGATAAAAAAAAAATGTCACATTTACAGCATATTTATATAAAGTCTTTATTGGGTAAGTCACAGAGTTTCACAACAGAAAACTCCTGGGAATGAGAAGAAAACAAAGTGCAGTTGTAATGCATTAGGAAGACAGTCAAGCTCACATATTATCATAAGCCAGTAAACTATCTCCAGGATGTATTATTAGATTGTACTAATAACAGCAATTTCCTAATAAAATAATATAGAAATTAGGTTTTTATGTAGAGTCATAAAGTTTTTAGATAATGAAGTCACTCATGAAATGTGCAGACTGACTCTGCTTTAGTGATTCAGGAAATCAAAAGCCAGTTGTGTACTTTTACTTACAAGTAACCTGTTAAATATTATACCATGCACCCCAAATAATTACTCTTAAATTCAACTATGGAACTAGTAACTTAAAACACAATTTCTTTATGTTACTTTTAAGATTTATCATGACACACATTCTTTTTTTATGGTATCAATTACTCTGTGATTTATGACTGTTGACCCCATGAGACTTTGAACTTAGTCATTCTTTTTTTTTAAATTATTTATTTATTTTTTAATTTTTTACAGACTACATTTTGATTCATTGTACACAAATGGGGCATGGAAACAAAATGATGACACACATTCTTTAACTTAAAAATAGTATTTAGTAAACACATACTTTTTAAGATCAAAGTATAAAAAAAAGGTCTTTTGATGCTCCAGCTTTTATTTACTTAGTTATTAGCCAAGAAAAAACAGAAAAATCCCAGGAAAAAGCAATCCATCATCAATGTTTATGCTGAGTTTGAATTTTCTGATCTTTTTGAAGTATATCAAAAGCATATGGGCAGTTTCTCTAAATTGCAGGATTAGCAATAGGTCAACTTACATAGTTGAATCTTACTTCAACTTGGTGAATGCTCTTTTTAATGTGTGGTTGAATTTGGCTTGCTAGTGTTTGTTGAAGACTTTTGCATTTTTTCTGATAATGAACTCATCTGTCCTTGATATCAGAGTAATGTAGGCTTTGTAAAATGAGTTTGGAATTCTTTTATCTTCTTCAATGTTTGAGAAAAGGTTGAGAAGAATCGATATTTATTCTTTGAATGTTTGAGAGGATTCAGCAATAAAGCCATCAAGTCCTGTGTTTTTCTTTTGTGAAACACTTTGATTCATTATCCAACCTTCTTATTTATAATTGTTCTGTTCAAATGTCCTTTTTCTTCTTTATTCAGTTTTGGTAGTTGCATGTTCACAGGAACTTGCCTGTTTTTTATAGATTATTTATTCTAATAATAATCTGATTCTTTGTATTTCCATGATACTGGTTGTAAAGTCTTCTCTTTCATTTCTAATATTACTTGAATATTCAAAGGGTTTGTCTTTTCTTAGAAAGTCTAGCTAATCATTTGTGAATTTTATCTTTGAAAAATCTGAACCTCTTGATTTCTTTGATCTCTTTTTGTTTTGAGAGTATTTCATTTATTTTTGCTCTGATCTTAATAATATTATTGGATTTCTTCTTCTAACTTTGGGCTCATTTTGTTCTCATTTTCTAGTTCCTTCTGTTGAAACTTCAGGTTGTTTATTGAGACCTTCATTTTTGATGTGGGCATTTATTGCTATGCAGTCTTCTCCAAGACTGTTTTTGATTCAACCCATATGTATTGGTATGTTGTTTCCTTTCTTCAAGTATTTTTTTTAATTTATTTTTATTGTAAACAAATGGGATACATGTTGTTTCTCTGTCTGTACAAGGAGTAAAGGTATACCATTTGTGTAATCATATATTTACATAGGGTAATGTTGTTTGATTCATTCTGTTATTTCTTTCCTTCCCCCCACCCCTACCACCCCTATTTTCCCTATATACAGTCCCTCCTTCCTCCATTCTTGCCCCCTCCTCCCCCATTATATGTCATCATCCGCTTATCAGCAAGATCATTCCTCCTTTGGTTTTTTGAGATTGGTTTATCTCACTTAGCATGATATTCTCCAATTTCATCCATTTGCCTGCAAATGCCATAATTTTATCATTCATTATGACTGAGTAATATTCCATTGTATGAATATACCACAGTTTCTTTACACATTCATCAACTGAAGGACATTTAGGTTGGTTCCACAATCTGGCTATTGTGAATTGAGCAGCTATGAACAATGTGGCTGCATCTTTGTAGTATATTGATTTTAAGTCCTTTGGGTATAGGCCAAGGAGTGGGATAGCTGGGTCAAATGGTGTTTCCGTTCCAAGCTTTCCGAGGAATCTCCACACTGCTTTTGAGAGTTGATGCACTAATTTGCAACCCCACTAGCAATGTATGAGTGTACCTTTTCCCCCACATTCTCGC
The DNA here is from genome assembly GCF_902686445.1 of Sciurus carolinensis. NCBI lineage: Eukaryota > Metazoa > Chordata > Mammalia > Rodentia > Sciuridae > Sciurus > Sciurus carolinensis. The sequence goes on along the minus strand of NC_062217.1, from coordinate 55,992,056 downwards.
CAACACCTATTGTTGCTTGTATTCTTGATAATTTCCATTCTAATTGGGGTGAGATGGAAACTTAAGGTAGTTTTGATTTGCATTTCTCTTATTACTAGAGATGTTGAACATTTTTTCATATGTCTGTTGATTGTTTGTAGATCTTCTTCTGTGAAGTGTCTGTTCATTTCCTTAGCCCATTTGTTGATTGGATTATTTGTATTCTTGGAATAGAGATTTTTGAGTTCTTTATAGATTCTGGAGATTAGTGCTCTATCTGAAGTATGAATGGCAAAGATTTTCTCCCACTCTGTAGTTTCTCTCTTCACATTGCTGATAGTTTCCTTTGCTGAGAGAAAGCTATTTAGTTTGAATCTATCCCAATTTTTAATTCTTGCTTTTATTTCTTATGCTATGGGAGTTCTGTTAAAGAAGTCTGATCTTACGTCAACATGTTGAAGATTTGTACCTACTTTATCTTCTATAAGATGAAGGAAATCTGGTCTGATTCCAAGGTCCTTGATCCATTTTGAGTTGAGTTTTGACAGATTGAGAGATAGGGGTTTAATTTCATTCTTTTGCATATGGTTTTCCAGTTTTCCCAGCACCATTTGTTGAGGAGGCTATCTTTTCTCCAATGCATATTTTGACCCCTTTGTCTAGTATGAGAAAATTGTATTTATTTGGGTTTGTGTCCATGTCCTCTATTCTGTACTATTGATCTACCTGTCTATTTTGGTGCCAATACCATGCCGTTTTTTTTACTATTGCTTTAAAGTATAGTTGAAGTTCTGGTATTATGATACCCCCTGCTTCACTCTTCCTGTTAAGGATTGCTTTAGCTATTCTGGGTTTTTTATTCTTCCAGATGAATTTCATAATTGCTTGCTCTATTTCTGTAAGGTACATCATTGGGATTTTCATTGGAATTGCATTGAATCTGTATAGCACTATTGGTAGTATGGCCATTTTGACAATATTAATTCTGTCTATCCAAGAACATGGGAGATCTTTCCATCTTCTAAGGTTTTCTTTAATTTCTTTCTTTAGTCTTCTGTCGTTCTCATTGTAGAGGTCTTTCACCTCTTTTGTGAGATTGATTCCCAAGTATTTTATTTTTTTCGAGGCTATTGTGAATGGGGTAGTATTCCTAACTTCTCTTTCTGAAGATTCATCACATATATATAAAAATGAATTAGATTTGTGAACATTGATATTATATTCTGCTACTTTACTGAATTAACTTATGAGTTCTAAAAGTTTTCTGGTGGAATTTCCCGGTTCCTCTAAATATATAATCATGTCATCAGCAAATAGGGATAGTTTGAGTTCTTCTTTTCCAATTCGTATCCCTTTAATTTCTTTGGTCTGTCTAATTGCTCTGGCTAGAGTTTCGAGGACAATGTTGACTAGAAGTGGTGAAAGAGGGCATCCCTGCCTTGTTCCAGTTTTTAGGGCGAATGCTCTCAGTTTCTCACCATTTAGAATGATATTGGCCATGGGCTTAGCATAGATGGCCTTTATAATGTTAAGGAATGTTCCCACTATCCCTATTTTTCCTAGTGTTTTCAGCATGAAGGGATGCTGTATTTTATCGAATGCTTTTTCTGCATCTATCGAAATAATCATGTGATTCTTGACTTTAAGTCTGTTGATATGATGAATTATGTTTATTGATTTCCGAATGTTGAACCAACCTTGCATCTCTGGGATAAAACCCACTTGATCGTGGTACACTATTTTTTAATGTATTATTGTTTGCAATTTGCTAAAATTTTGTTGAGAATTTTTGCGTCAATGTTCATTAAGGATATTGGTCTGAAATTTTCTTTCCTCGATGTGTCTCTGTCTGACTTAGGTATCAGGATGATATTGGCTTCATAGAATGAGTTTGGGGGGTTTCTTCCTGTTCTACTTCATAGAATACTTTGAGGAGTATTGGAATGAACTCTTAATAGGTTTTGTAGAACTTGGCTGAGAACCCATTAGGTCCCGGACTTTTCTTTCTTGGTAGGCTTTGGATCAGATCTTCTATTTCATTACTTGATATTGATCTATTTAAGTTGTTTATATCCTCCTGGTTCAGCTTAGGTAATTCGTATGTCTCTAGAAACCTGTTGATTTCCTCAAGATTTTCTATTTTGTTGGAGTATAGATTTTCAAAATAGCTTCTAATTATGTTTTGTATTTCACTCGTGTCTGTTGTGATATTTCCTTGTTCATTCCAAATTTTAGTAATTTGAGTTTTCTCTCTCTTTCTCTTTGTTAGTGTGGCTAAGTGTTTATCAATTTTGTTTATTTTTTCAAGGAACCAACTCTTTATTTTGTTAATTTTTTTTCTATTGTTTCTTTTGTTTCACTTACATTGATTTCAGCTCTGATTTTAACATTTCCTATCTTCTACTACCTTTGGTTTCGGTCTGTTCTTCTTTTTCTAGGGCTTTGAGCTGTAGTGTTAAGTCATTTATTTGTTGATTTTTTCTCTTTTGTTGAATACGCCCCATGAAATAAATCTTCCTCTAAGTACTGCTTTCATAGTGTCCCAGAGATTTTGATATGATGTGTCTTTGTTCTCATTTTCTTCTAAGAATTTTTTAATTTCCCTCTTGATGTTTTCTGTTATCTATGCATCATATAATAGTGTATTATTTAATCTCTAGGTGTTGGAGTAGTTGCTGTTTTTTATTCTGTCGTTTATTTCTAATTTCAATCCATTATGATCTGATAGAATACAAGGTAGTATCTTTATCTTCTTGTATTTGCTAACATTAGCTTTATGGCATAAAATATCATCTATTTTAGAGAAGGATCCATGTGCTGCTGGGAAGAAGGTATATTCTCTCTTTGTTGGATGGTATATTCTATATATGTCCATTAACTCTAAATTATTGATTGTGTTATTGAGATCTACAGTTTCTTTATTCAATTTTTGTTTTGAAGATCTGTCCAGTGATGAGAGAGGTGTGTTAAAATCACCTAGTATTATTGTGTTGTGGTCTATTTGATTTCTCGAATTGAGAAGAATTTGTTTGAAGTACATGGATTAGCCACTGCTTGTCGCATAGATATTTATGATTGTTATGTCTTGCTGATTTATGCTTCCCTTAAGTAGTATGAAATGTCCTTCTTTATCCCTTCTGACTAACTTTGGCTTCAATTTCACATCGTCTGAAATAAGGATTGATACTCCAACTTTTTTGCTGTGTCCATATGCATGGTATGTTTTTTCCCATCATTTCACCTTTATTCTGTGGGTATCTCTTTCTATGAGATGAGTCTCTTGCAGGTAGCATATTGTTGGATTTTTCTTTTTAATCCAATCTGCCAATTTATGTCTTTTGATTGATGAGTTCGGGCCATTAACATTCAGGGTTATTATTGAGATATGATTTGTATTTCTGGTCTTTTGGCTCTTTTTTTTTTTTTTTTTTTTTTTTTGACACGACTTGGTTTGTCTTTATTTGGCTGTTCCTTTAGGGTAGTTCCTCCCTTTGTGATTTATATCATTGTTTTTCATCTCTTCCTCATGGAATATTTTGCTGAGAATGTTCTGTAATGCCGGCTTTCTTTTTGTAAATTCTTTTAGATTTTGTTTATCATGGAAGGATTTTATTTCATTGTCAAATCTGAAAGTAAGTTTTGCTGGGTATAAGATTCTTGGTTGGCATCCATTTTCTTTCAGGGCTTGGTAAATGTTGTTCCAGGCCCTTCTAGCTTTTAGGGTCTGGATTGGAAAATCTGCTGGTATATTTATTGGTTTCCCCCTGAATGTAATTTGATTCTTTTCTCTCGTGGCCTTTAAAATTCTGTCTTTATTTTGTGTGTTAGGTATTTTCATAATAATGTGCCTTGGTGTGGGTCTGTTGTAATTTTGTATATTTGGAGTCCTATAAGCCTCTTGTACCTAGTTTTCCATTTCATTCTTCAGATTTGGGAAATTTTCTGATATTATTTCATTGAATAGATTGTTCATTTCTTTGGTTTGTTTCTCTGTGCCTTCCTCAATCCCAATAATTCTTAAATTTGGCCTTTTCAAGATATCCCGTAATTCTTGAAGATTCTGTTCATGATTTCTTACCATCTTCTCTGTTTGGTCAACTTTATTTTCAAGACTAAATATTTTGTCTTCAATGTCTGAGGTTCTGTCTTCCACGTGTTCTATCCTATTGGTTATGATTTCTATGGAGTTTTTAATTTGGTTTATTGTTTCCTTCATTTCAAGGATTTCTGTTTGTTTGTTTTTCTGTTTTTTTTTTTTTTTGTTTTTTTTTTAGTATCTCTAAGTCTTTATTGAAATGATCTCTTGCTTCCCATATTTGCTCTTTTAACCTTTGATTGGTGTGACCATTTAATGCCTGATTTGCTCTTTCATCTCCTTCTTTAATGCCTGCATTTGCTCTTTCATCTCCTCATTTGCTTCCCTGATTGTTTTAATTATGTACTTTCTGAACTCCCTTTCTGACATTTCTTCTGCTGTGATGTCATTGGGTTTTATTGATATAGCATCTAGGTTTGTTTGGACATTTTCTTCCCTTGTTTTCTCATATTGGTCAGATATCAGTGGGACTCTGAGGTTTTGCAGATTTCCTCTATTGGCCTATAGTGTCCCTGTAGATTTCCAGTATATCACCTCCTAGCCTTCAGTAGCCTGAAGTCTTGGAGGAACTTGATAATGCAGTGCTTCCAAAGAAAGCTGCCCCTGGTCTGTTGCTGGGTGTGGGGGTGGGGACTGGGTGTGCTTGGAAAGCCTCTCACTGGGCGGGCCTGCTCTGAGAAGCTGTCTGTGTACAGGGCCTGCCACCTGCTGGTGCTGCGCTGCTTGGGAAAGCCTCTCGCTGCCCTGCCGTGCTCTGAAATGCTGCCCACTCTCCTGGTCTGCTGCCCAGGGCAGCTTCACCCAGTGGGAGCAACTCACCCATCATCTCTGAGTTGGTCTGAGTCTCAATACCTCCCCTTCTTGAATCCTGAGTTCTGGAGTGACAAGAGATGCAGTCACCCTCTAGTCCGCCATCTTCTAATTCTTTTCAAGTATTTTTAATTTCTCTTTTTATTACTCCTTTGATCTATTATTCAGAAATATATTCTGAAAATTTAATATTTATTAATCATAGGAAATTCTTATTTTTTATTTCTAGCTTCAGAATTTCATTCTGGTTAGAAAACATGAGATATATTTTCAATTTTCTTAAAATTTTAAGACTCATTTTGTGACCTAACATACAGTCTATCCTGGAGAGTGTGCTATGTGCACTTCAGAATGTACATTTTGCTGCTGTTGAATGAAATGTTTTGTATGTGTCTATCAGATCCATTTGGTCTAAAGCATTGGTACAGCTCGGTGTTTTCTTATTAATTTTCTGGCTAGATAATCTATTTACTATAGAAAACAGAATATTAAAATTCTCTGCTGTTATTATATTTCTTTCTACACCTTCCTTCTTATCTATTGATATTTGCTTTGCATATTTAATTGTTCTTGTACATATATACATATTTATGATTGCTATTCCCTCTTAATAAGCTGAACTCTATTGTTATAAAATTCCTTATTTTTCTGTTGGGGGGTGTTTTACTGTTTTTCATTTAAGGTCTATGTTGTCAACTCTAAATATAACTGTCCCTGCACTCTTTTGGGTTCCATTTGCATGAACTATATTTTCTTATCCCTTCAGTTTAGTCTATGTATATTTCTAAAGAAGAAATGGAATTCTTGTGTGAAACTTATAGTTGGGTCTTGTGTTTCTATCCATTCAGCCACTCTGTGCCTTTTAGTTGGAGAACTGAATTTATTTGCATTAAAGGTAATTATTGCCAAGGTAGTACTTACTATTCACTGTTTGTTTATTGCTTTCTGTTTGTTTTACTAATTCTTTCTTCTTTGTTATCTCCTTTTTTGGGGGGGGAGAGATGATGATGCTCTGCTATTTGTGTGCTTTTTATTTATCCTTTGTATACATCATACAGATCTCTGCTGTGTGTTTAACTTGAAGTTTACCGAAATCATTAAGATAATGTAAATCTTCTAGTATTTTTGGAAATACTCATTATATTATTTTTATCTATAGTTGACCTATTCAAGTACGTATTCCTATTACTCATTATATTATTTTTATCTATATAGTTGACCTATTCAAGTACGTATTCCTATTCATGAGACTAAGATAAACAATTCTTTGACACTTTCCTTAGTTCAACACTTTGATCTTGATATTGAAGTCTTAACAGTTAAATAATGAAAATAATCATGACAAATAAAAGAAGTATGTTAGTTGATAAGATGTAGAGTAGAATTTTACTTTGATGGTCTGCCTACTTGGGCCTTCCCAGGGCATGATAGGTGCAATGGTTGTGAAGCTGTGATCCTTCCAAATGAGGATATTTAAGATTTTCCTTACAAACAAAGAAAATATATGTAAGCAAGAAATTACACTGGTGCCAGAATATTTTGAACTTTTTAATTCTACCACTAACCTTCTGTCATACAAATATCTCTGGAAAAAATTGATAATATGTAATACAATTGGTCCTCTGTTAAGTCTAATGGCTAATTTGCCATTGGTTATGGAAGACAGATAATTGGATGATGTTTTTATTTTTTATTTTATTTTTTTAGAAAATACTAACTGAAAACCAAGATTTCTATCTGTGGCAAATCTTTCTATCTAAAATGAGAGAAATTAAGATAGCCTCACATAGACAAAAGTGAAAAATTTTGTTGACATTAGGCCTGATGTACAAAAAATACAAAAAAAGAAATGTTTTAGGTTAAAAATAAAAGGACACTGTATTACAGCTCAAAGCTATATAAAAAATAAAGATCTCCAATAAAGTTAAATGTATGTGCGTAAGTATAATATGGTATTATCATTCGTTTAATTTCTAACCTTTTTTATTTCCTGACATATAAAATATAGACATAAATAATTATTTTTCACACAAAAGATAAAAATGTAATATGTGCTAAAACAACATAAACATGAGTGGGATATGAAACTGTAGAGGCAGAGTTTTATGTGCTATTGAATGTTGTTGGTATCAATTAAAACTAGATTCTTATGTTAAACATAATATCCATGATAACATAAAAACATCTAAAAACAATACACAAAAGAAAGTGAGGAGAAAAACAAAATAGTTCATAGTAAAACAGAAAGTGAGGAGAAAAAATAGTTCATAGTAAAAAAATCAGTTAAACACAATAAACCCAGTAATAGAGGAAATGAGAGATAAAAAGTTATGACATAAAACCAATAACAAAATGGCAGGATACTTAAGTATCTCTTTATTAGTCATTACTTGAAATGAAAATGGACTAAACCTATAAACATAAGAAGAGATTGCAATAATGCATACAAGAAACATGATCCAATGCTGTGTAGTTTCTAAGAAACTCAGTTTAGATGAAAAGATACAAATCAGTTGAAAGGATGAAAAAAATATTTTGTGCAGATAGTAAACATGTGAGTGGCTGTATTAATATTAGACAAAATAAGTCAAAGCTTATTACAAAATCATTATATACTGACAAAATGGCTAACTTATCAAGAAATAGAATAACTATAAACAAATATGTACTCCCTCATCTATAGCTGGTGGGAATATAAGATGATGTAATAGTGGTGGGGAACAAATTCATTTTTTTAAAGCTATAGATTACAATATGTGTTAGAAATTTCACTCTTAGGTGTATATGCAACAGAATTTAAAACAGGGAGTAAAACAGACTTGTATGTCCATGTTCTTTATAGCACTTTTCACATGAGCCTAATGGTGGAAACAATTCAAATGTCCATCTACAAGTGAATAGAGAAACAAAATGTGGTACAGTCGTTCTCCTCTCTTATCCATGGGGGATATGTTGCAAGACACCCCTTCCCCATAGATGCTTGAGAGTGCAGATGTAATAAGTGATAAAGCAACATAAAAATGAGTGGGATATGAAACTATAGGGGCTGAGTAATACCAAATCTATATGTACTTTTCCTTTTACATACTTAAGATTTATATATAAATTAGGCACTTAAGAGATTAACAGCAATAATAATACAATGAAACAATTATAAAAATACACTATAATAAGAATTTTGTGATTGTGTTGGTCTCTGTCAAAATATGGTATTGTTCTTTCACCTCTAACCTTAGAGGAACTTCTCCTTGTCATATCTGAATTGCTAGAATCACTACTCTTGTGTATCAGGGTTATTATAAGTATAATAAGGTAACACAAGCACTTTCATTCTTTGACAGGCAATCTGAAAACAGAGACAGCTATTAATTGACTAATGGGAAAGTAGTGTATACACCATAGATATGCTGGAAACAGAAATGGATTATGTTCTGAGCTAAAAGAATGAGGCTGGCGTGAGATTTCATCACACTACTCAAATAAATGTACAATTTAAATTTGAATTATTTACTTCTGGAATTTTCCATTTAATATTTTTGCTGAGGTTGACAGCAGGTAAATTAACCATGGAAAACAAAACTACAGATAAGGAAAGTATACTGTGTATATGTATAATAAAATATTATTCAGTAATTAAAATAAATTAAGTTCAAACACATGATGAACAATTAAAATCATTATGCTCAATATAGTAATCCAGACATGAAAGGTCAAATGTTGTAGGATTTCGATTAATGGGTATAAACAGAACCAGTCATAGAGACAGAAAGTAGATTAGAGATTATCAGGGGATTTGGTATAGGAAGAATGTGGATTTATTGCCTAATAAGAGTTTCTGTTTGAAGTGGTAAAAAGTTTTGTATATACTGGAAGTGGTTTCATAACATTGTGACTGAAATAACACTGAATTGTATACTTAAGGTTAAAAATGCGAATTTTGTTACATATATCTATCATAAGAAAATTAACAAACAAACATCTTTTTTAGCTTCAGGCTTATTTTCTAGGAGATCAGCAATGCCTGAAGCAAGTTAAAGCCTTTTCCAATAGCCTTGAGAAATCTCAGACAGGTCCTTGATTGAGTTCACTTGGGTAATATGTTCAATCCTAAATCAATTACATTGATCCTGGGACATGGGTTTCTGACAGGACAGGAATATATGATAACCACATCCCAAATATGTATCCATATTTTATGACTTGCAAAACTTTTCATCATCTTTCTAAACTTATACATAAAACTATATTTTTGGAAAGTAAAATTTTAAGAAATATTGAAACTTGTTACTTTTAAAATCATTTATGGTGATAATGAACCATATTTATTTTTCACTAATTAATCTGTTGTACAATAAAATTTCTAAATATCATATTATATTTAGTTGCTGTCTCAATCTCTTTGAAGTAATTTCATAAGATAGAGATGGTTAAATGTTAATTAATAATTTTGTGGTAATTATTAAACTTTAGAAGTTGATGGTATTGTTTACCTACAGAAATAAGAATTCATTTTTTTTTTTTTTTTTAATGGTTCCTGCTTTATGATGTTATCCTTCAGAGACATGCATCCTTCTCAGGGCATTGTATTCTCCCTCACCACTCAAATTTAGGAAAACTCAACCTCAGCAGGGGAACACTGGTTTTCTGGAAACTGTCTTGCTAAAAAAGTTCATTCAATTTTCAAACACTAATTATTAAGTGGGTGAAAATATCCATCCCTTTTAGAATTCATTTGGAAGAGTTAGAGCATAATAAGAAAAGCTATTTGCATCTTTTTAGGGTAAAAGCTTGTTTACAAAATGACCTTCCAGATAATATACTTCTGTTTTCACCATATTCAAAGTCCTTGAAAGACCAAAATTTTAGGTTAATTTGGAAGGGTAGGGATATTTACAGGCAGAAATGATCTTGACATCCTTGAGATCATGTATATTATAATATATTGGAGTATTATGTTCAGGTTAAAGTAAGATTTCTGAGATGACTGACACAATCCAAGAAAGAATATTCCTCTATACACAAAGCTGTAACGAATGGCAAAACACATTAGAATATCTGATGTGAAACTAAGTTTATAAAAGATAAATTACTAAGTTGGCAGACAGAAAATTTTGCTCAAGGTGTTCACATATTATAAATACTACCATCAGATGAATGCAAATGTAACTTTCAAGGGTTTATTTTGAAAATTATGTGACAACTTTTAGAGAAAAACAAGATTTCTCTGACACCAGAGCAACACAATTTACTATTGGTGTATTCTAAGAGGAGTAGTAAAAATACAGGTTTTAATTAGTTTTCTCTTCTCTCTGGAGAATTTGGACCTAAAATATTTTCACTAATGAAATTCAACTAGTGAACTGAATGTATAAAATGACTGCTTTTTAAACCTGTCTTTTTCAAGTTCTCCACTTTTTGGTCTATTGTCCCTAATAGAGCACTAGAAAAACACATAGCTCAAAAATTTATAATTGGGTCTTTTTTGCTATCATATAGATAGTTAAATGAAGTTAGGCTGATTAAGGTTGGTAATCACAAAGACCCTGTAACTTGAATGATAAACAATAGCTTGACTTAACACCATGTTTATTCATAACTGAAGTTTTCACATTTATCTAGTCAGTACAATAAAGTGTACCCTTGTGGCATGAAAATTTGAATGCAACTTTAAATTACCTGAATTCCTCTCCTGAAGTAGTTGACATGGTAGGAATGTCTTGAATCTATTATCCATATATGCTTGATTATTAGGACATGGTTAACAGGAAACTTCTTCCATTCTTGGAGAAACTGAGATATAGAGACAATTTAATTATGGGTCCCTGGGTTAGGAACAGCCCATGGTGTTTTACTCCTATTCCTTGTTCATTCTGCCAGAATGTCTTCAAACATTTCATTAGTCAATTGGCAAATTCAACAGCATGAGGAACAGAACAACATTGTCTAGTCTGGTGTTGGACAAAAAATAAAGTAAGCAACCACAAGCCCAATGCATATTCTGTGTGTCTCATACTACTTTGTTAATGGTTTCTCCGTCTTTGACTAAAGTTTGCTGAAATTTTACCATCCTGAAAAACAAAACAAACAAGGCTAAAAAGTTCTTTTGATATTAATTGATATTATATTTTCCCAGTTCATAATTTAAAAAATACTGATTGAAGAATGCTGCTCTAGAGCTTCATTTGAGAAACTGGGTAAAACTTACAGGAGCCTCTTAAATCTGCTTCTATCTCAAACATTCCTTTTCTACTCAACTTCCCTTTCACTTGAACATGATTGACAGCTCAGCTATAGCCGAAATTCATGGATAGATGTCATATAATTTTAGTCAATGCATTTTATCTTTAATTTTAAACATTTTTAAATAAATCATACTCAAAGGGGACTATTAAAATAATGTAAAAATCTACCTAACTATAACTTTGGCTTAGAATAAATAGTCCCAAGAGCTTAGAAGACTCCTATTTAAATTACATATCCTTTGCTCTCCTTAGATATAACCTTTTTGACTTACCTGATTAAGTTCCCTTGCTCTTTTGTTTTTCTTTTGCCTATCTGTGCATCCTTTAAATATGTTTAATTTTCCCTGACTTTCAAACTTATAGGAATGCACTCATATCGGATATATTAATTTGTGAACTACAACCAAGGTGATGTATAATGCTGTGGTTCATTTATTTTCATTGCTTTAATAATCCACTGTATAAACATCCATTATTTTTTACTTCTACCCATGAATGGCTATACTATCTGAAAAGTCCAATTCAAAATGAAAATGTGAAACCCTTATTTCAAAAAGTATTAAGAATTTTAAGATGATATCAGCATAACATTAAACCAACTTAGGAATGTATAAGTGGAATCCCCTATGAGGCTGAACAGGTTATATGCCCATGAAGTCAGCTCTGCTTTTATCATTGATTTACATGTAATTTTTTTTCTGGTTTTGTGTTCTTAAATTCCCACACAGCTGCTATAGGCATCCTGCTGAATTTCTCCTGGAGCTCACGTTCAAGATTTTTTTCTAGGATAGGTACATGGGAGTCTGTGTGTCAAAGGATAGGTACTTAAAATTTAGTAACTAATGGAAGACTATTTTTCAAAGTGCCTAATAGAAGTTAGATTTTGAACACAGTAGATATAAGCAAAAATGATCGAAATGGGGACAGACCTCGATGGATCAGCAATGCATTTTATTAAGGAGTAGGTAGAGTCAGTCAGGCATCAGAGGGGCACATTTTCTGGGGAGAAGATGGCAATGGCTGCAACAGAGGTCAGAGTTACATAGGTCTTTAGCAAAACCAGGTCATAGGAGGAGAGGACTACCTTTGGCCAACTTTTGGCAGGTGGGTGAATTTTGGCTGAGTCTTAGCAGGAGAAATTTCAAAACTGGCAAGGACAGAGGCCTTGGGCGACCAGAATGATTATAAGTAAGGGAAATTGTACGTGCTCAGGGCCCATTGTCCTTCCTGGGGGACATGATTTTCTGTATCCTTCAGTAGAGATTTCCCTATTTCATATACTTATCAGTCTATTGTATACTTAATGATCTGCAACAGTATCTCACTCAGACTTTCATGTGTTTGTCAATACAAAGATTAACTTTCCTTTCATTGCATGTAGTGATGCTAGTTGGGATTGGAATTCCATTGACTCTATCCTTGTGAGGAAAATTAATATCTTTGCAACATGTTTTTTCTTGTTTTTAAACAGTGTATGTACTTCCATCTTTAATCTTGTAGGTATCTAATAATTATACTTTGTAATTTTCTGTATAGAATTCTCAAAGATTTTTTATTAGAACTTTCCCCTATTACTTGATAATTCTCATTTAAGACTTTTATCTAATTTACTTATTTTCAGTATAATGTTATCTGAATAATAGTCTGCTAAATAATAAAAACTGAAAGTCATCTTTTTCTGCTACTAAGAATCAGTTTTCCAAGTCATCTACATTTGTTGTCTCTGTATCCTAATTACTCTATCTTCTAAATATATAAACATATTTTGACCTTATAAACATATATTTTATTTTCTAAGCTATTAACATTTACTTCTGGGAGAGGACCATCTCATACTAAAGCTACCTAATACTGGTTTTTAAATTTGGTTCCCCTTTGACATCCCTTCTTATTTCATGGTTTTCCTTTTAAAATTCTCTTCCCTTTTGACAATAGTGCACATACCTGATTCACTTTTTCAACATGACTCCAGAAATTCATTTCACTGATTAAAGCATTCTCCTAAGTTTTTACCTTGATGTTTTGCTTTTCTCCAGTAATTAACCTCAGTGTATCTCTAGCTTTAAATATCATTCCTAATCAATAATTCTGAATCTAGTCTTGAAAATGTCACTTTTCTTTTTAACCTGATAATCAGTTTCTATTTATTTATCATATCTGTATTTCTTTCCACACAAATTGTGATATATTTCAATGATGACTAAAATTACATATGTTTTTTGCATCTCTCTTGTGGTATTGGGAAAAGTTTTGTTCCAAGTGTGATTGTTAAAGCACTCTACTGTTAGAAAACAGCTCTTTGAGTCACACTAGCACTCAACTGGTCTACATTATTTTCATGATTTTGTTAGTGAGACTCTGCTACCTCATGAACAATAAGCAAAAGATTCATGGATGTTTTTTCACTGCCTTAATTGCAGTGCATTTTTAAAACAAATTTACATAGTTTATTAATAGAAAATAAATCCCTCAAATAATTCCAAATCAGTCTCTATTCTCAAATATTGTATAACTTTCCTAGTCTCAGTATCCTGCTGTGAGGTTGCTGTTTTTCTTCTTAGTATGTGCTCTCAGCATTTAGCTCCCTTATAAATTTTCTCATTGGTTATCCTCTAATATTAACTATGAATAGATCTTATGAATTCAGGATCTGAAAGTCCAGCAATAATTTAATGATAGGCAGTAACAAGTTTTAAAGTGTTTACATTGAATAGTAAAAACAGGAAATGTTTACTAGAAAAAAGGAAAACTATGAAATATGAAGGGATGTCAAAAGGGAAAGTTTCAGAAAACATATGAGACATTTCATATGTGTTAATTCATTAAATACTCACACAGATTATGATGATTTCCTAATTACAGAAAAGAAAAATGAAGGTAAAAGAAGCTAAATAACTTATCCAAGATTACTCAAACAGGTTGAATCATTTGGCTCTAGTTTGAAGGTTTGGATGCTTCAAAGTTTGTGAATTTAAATGGACTTCGTTGTGGCTTTGTTTCCCACACAAAGAAATGAGATGACAGAAGGCTGTAGCTTCATTTAGTCCAAGAAAACAGTGCAAAAGAAACATTGTCCAGACAGCTGTGAAACTGGGTTCCCTCAGTATATGATTCCCTAAAGAACCTCCCCAATTCTGATTGAAGTCTCTTTGAGTACAAAAATTCCAGGTCTTAAATCTCTATATACTTCTCAACTTCTTTGTCTGTTTCTAAAACATCTCTTCAATATTTATGTACCATATGTTTTACCTCTTCTATCTCAAGTCTGTCATATTCCTTTTTATTATCATTTCAACAATGTTCTGATTAGGTATAAGGGAATCAGGTGATTTGAATTGGTCTAACAACTATATGCTTTTTTATTGATAAACAAAAGATTGGGGATTATAACAGTGAGTTAAAATTTGTATCCTAAGTACCTTTTAGAGAAAATAAATGGAATATATTTATGAAGATTAATAAATTATCTCTGATTATACAAATCAGAGAGAAGATGAATGTAGAAAGATTATACTTCTTATGTTAAGCAAATAACAAGGAGCACTCCAAATTTAGAAAGAATGAAATACAAATTATAACAAGTATTGATGTAAGTGGGTCCTTTCTAACTATGACTTGAATGTGCTATGGTATGAGGCATTACTATTGCTCACAATTATTTCAACCTCTTCCAGTGAGAAAATTATACTTCCCTGCCTTATTGGCCTAACATTGTTCCTGACATTTGCTTTATCATTGAAATATAAGCAAAAGTGATACTTTGAAGCAGAAGGTTTAAGAGTCATCACATTGTTAGATGTGGTTTCTTTCCTTTTTCTTTTTTCCAATTATAATGGTAACATTCTTGGAAAAAGTAACTATCCAGCATTTTATATAAAAGTGATATAAACAAAATTTTACTAGCCCACTATGAACATGTAACCATAAGTTAATTTTAAAAAAACACTGTTGCTATAAGCCACTTATATTCTTGGATTTTTTTTTTTTTGACTGGCATAAAACTTACTTTATCTAAAATTACAAAAGACTGCCTAGAAGATTTTTATCCAGATTAATACCATAAATAAATTTCCTTAGAGAATTTTAAGCATCATATTTAACCCCTTTTATTCTACTCATATTTTTCCAGCTATATTGTACCCAGCATCCCTATTGTTAGGCTGGTGGCTCAACAGTAAGAAAAAAGTCAAAATGTCTCCTCATGGAACTTGTGTTTGTCCAAACCAAATATTTTAATTTTGTGAAATTTTAAAAACTGGAAGGTATTGTGGAGAGAAGTAAAATGAAAACAGTCAATGGAGAGCTTAGCAGTAAGAAGTTAGGAGGATGAGTTTAGTTCACAACTTGACTGAATTAGGGAACCCAGATAGACAATAAAAACCTATTATTATCAGTGCTTCATTAGGCACTGAGCCCATCCATCTTTTGTTCAAAGGGAAGCATGGGTGGTTTGACATTTGATTAGAATAATTGAACTGTTCCAGGTGTGTCTGTGAGTTTGCTTCCTGAGAAGATTGGTATGTAAATTCATGGAACAGGTGGGGAAGAGCTGCCCTCAAAGAGCAGGCACCATCCAATAGCCGGAGTTGTGGATAGAACCAAAAGGCAGAAGAAAAATGAATGTTTTCTCTCTCTCTTCCAGAGTTCAGACACACTGCTCCTACCCTTGTGTGTCATAACTCATCTTCTCCAGCCTTTGGACAGTGGAACTCATATCAGTACCTAGACCAGGCTCTAGGACTTTTGGTCTCAGCTAAGAGTTACACCAGCTTTTTTTTTTTTTTTTTTTTTTTGGTTCTGAGGCCTTTAGATTTGGATTTAGCCATGTTACTGATTTTCCAAGTTTCCAGTCTGCAGATGGCCTGCAGATAGGACTTCTCAGCCTCAATAGTCAAGTAAGCAGGTTCACCAAATAAATCCCTTTCATATACTTCTTTATGTATCCTATCCATTCTCTCACTGGAGAATCTTAAATAAAACTGGAGGGATTTGAAATTTTAAAATAAAGTTCTCAGGGAAGATTCATTGAGAAGTTAATATTTTGGCAAAAATTTAAATGAAGTAAAAGAACTAGACTTGAGGGAATTATGGAGTGGAGAACCTAGACTGGGAGAGTAGTCAGAACAAAGATCTTGAGCCAAGAACATAATCACAGAAAGAAAAAAAATGAAGGTTGACCAGAGTGAGTGAAAGAGACAAAGTAGGAGATAGAGTCAGCGGAGCAATGTTACTCAAAACATGTGAAGATTTCTGAATTTGGTTTTTATATTGAGGGAAACTGACAACCCTTGCTGAGTTTAATTAGAAGTTGTATTGTCAGTGCCCTGATGAAATAAAATCAGGTTGACCTGCTGGGCAACTTCAGCAGTAGTTCAGGAAGGAGACAATGGTGGCTTTAACAGTGAGCTTTGGTTGAATTCTGGGTATAATTTGAAGATTAGGAAGAATGTTATTAAAAGATGTCAAGAATAATTCCACTCTTTACCTGAATGGCCAGAAGAATGCAAATGTTATTAACTTAGAAAAACTTGGAGTTGAGGATTTGAAGGAAGGATGAAAATGAGGGGTCCATGACATTAATGAGTGCACTGAATTTAAGATGTCTCCTAGACATACACAGAGAGATGCTGAATAACTGTTCTATGTACAATCTAGAATTGATGAGAATAGAGCAAGTTGCAGATAAAAATTTAGGAACCATACAGATTGCCTCTAAAGCCATGAGAGGGGTGGACATTTCTAAGGAATAGAGAATTGAAGCCTGATTTTATATTAACTTATGTCATAATTTCTGTTATGGGAAATAATGAAAGTTAAGAGTATAATCATAATTTTGGAAATCATAGTTAAGAATGTTTATTAGCATAAGATTATAAATAAATTGATTTATTTGAGCCATTATCTGAGGGAAATTATATCTTGAAAGTCAACTAAAATAGATATCTTTATTCTTATCAATATTAAATTATCATAATATTTTGTAGGAAAATGAACATAAGAAATCTCTTACCTGAGTTGCATGACTTAACTCCCTAACAAATATGACCCACTCTTGTCATATGAAAATATTTAAAACTTTCTATGCAGAGATAAGTTTATTCATTAAAAATAAATATATGACAAACATCAGTAAAAAATGAGGGAAATATGATATTATTTGAAATGAGAAAAAATTTTCATTCTTTTGAACTTTTAAAAAATTATTTCACTAGTCTGCTTCTGGATAAAGTATTTATTACTGACAAAAATGCTTAATTCCAAATTAAGTTAAGGAAGTTAAGAAAACACTGGAGAATGACAGAAAATTTGAAGAACATATCACTTGACTCTAGATCGTATTTTTTTTATAGAGGAGATTTGAACCACAATCTGACAACAGATAATCTATGCAACACAGAGAAAAACTGGGAAATATGTATTATTTTTCCCCATCCACAGAAAAAATGAGCCTCTTTTCCTTCCAAAAATGAAAGCAAAACTGAAAATATCAAGGTACAGACAGAAATAAACAGCTCTGACAGCTGTCAGCTTGTAACTGGCATGGCACTACTGCTGGGCATTCTGCTTTACATAAATAATTTCACAAATTCCCAATATCAGATGATGTCTCTAATCCTGATGGAAAACAAAAATAAAATACCTTTGTAAACACATCTAAGTATAAATAAAAAATACTGCAAAAATAAAAGGGCTAAATAGACCCCCTTCCATGCTACCATGGAGTGACTGTTACTGCTGTACAAATTACAGTTTTAGCCTTGTTTTTATTTTTATCTTTCTAGAAAACAACGATAAATATATTGATCAAGATTACCCTAAAGTTCATTTCCATTTGACAGAAATTTAGATTTTTTTTTTTTTTATCACTATTGGCCCCTAACCTCCTTTTCTCAGAGCGAATATTCACTTTAGAGAACTTTCTATGATAAATTATTCTCTGCTAATTTTTATTCAACATTGTCCTGGAGACTCTACTTGAAAGAACAAAGGATAATACACACAGAATAATTGAAAATGTCTTTATTCACAGGTGACTTGACAGTATTTGCAGAAAACATCAGGTCAAGGAATCCATAAAAGAACTGTTAGAATAAACACATTTAAAGGTTGTAAGAGTCAAAATCTTTATAACTCACTTGTATTTCTACACTCTATTAACAAGGAACCTAAAAAAGAAATGGATTAAAGCAATTATATTCACAATAACTTCAAAAACAAAACAACAAAGCAGAGATTTAACAAAAGAATTCTAAAAGTCTTATAATTGGGAATATAGAATGTTACTGAAAGAAAGTAAAGAACACTGCAATGGAGAAATACTCCACGTTCATGGATTAAAAGACCCACGATTGTCAAACTGACAATTCTCAAATTTATCTATTCATTTTTTACCCTCCCACAGAAACAGAGAAGGCTCTTGTTGAAATCTTCCAACCTGATGCTAATATTTATGTTGCAACCTAAAGTAGCAGAGCAACTTCAAACAAAACTACAATAATTAAGACATTGTATGATGATCACATGACAATGGACATGTAAACCAATATAATAAGAATTGAAAGTCCAGAGTAAACCTCTATTTTATTTTGCTTTTTCGTGGTACTAGTAACTGAAACCAGGGGCTTTTTACCACTCAGCAACATTCCACATCTGTTTTATTTTTGAATGTCGGACAGGTTATCACAAATTCAGACAGGTTATCACTAAGTTACTGAGGTTTTGTTAAATGGCTGAGACTGCCCTTGAACTTGTGTTCCTCCGGCCTCAGCCTCCCATATTTCTTGGATTACAGGCATGTAGCAATACCAGCACTGTGCCAGGCTACTTTACTGATCTCCAATAAATTTACCAAAACAACTAAAAGAGGAAAATAGTTTTTTCAGCAAATTGTGCTTGGAATTAAAAGGAACTGAAAAAAATGACTGGTATGTCATGTCATATACAAACAATGGAGCACAGGCCTAAACCACAGGAGAAAAATTCCATTTCCTTATATTAAACTAAAGGCTTTTACATATGACAACAAAAACATGTTCCATAAAGCAAAAATATTGATGAACTTAGTTAAATTTATCAAAATAGATTGCTTTTAAATATCCTATTGAAATATATTTTAAAATGCCATACTGGGAAAAATATTTACAAATTATGTATCTGATAAAGATTTTATCAGAATGTTTAAAGAAATCTTTAACACAATGAACATGAAAGTAAACAACTTTATTTAAAAATGAGAACAAAGTTAAATAGACATTCCATGACTATGAATAGCTAGTAAACACATTAAAAAATCTTCAACAACATTATTCATTAGGGAGATGCAAATTAAATTCCAATGAGATACCACATGTACCCACTAAAATGACTGTAATTAGACACAGAAAAGAATGTGCTTCAGTAAGGATGTAGAGAAATGAGGGCCATCATAGATTGCTGGTGAAAATGTAAAATCATGAAGCCATTTTGGAAAACAGCTTGGCATTTCTTAACAAGTTTAATATAAATTTATTATTTGATACAAACAGTTCCACTACAGGGAATTTACCCAAAACTAATAAAAGGATATTCATACAAGCAATATGTACAGTATTTATAGCAGCATTATTAATTATATCCAAAAAGTGGAAAAAATCCAGATACCCATTAGATGAATAAATGAATAAACAAAATGCAATGTATCTACATAATGAGATACTATGCAGCAATAAAAAGCAACAAATAACTGTGCAGTATAGGTGAATTGTGAGTTTCAACATAATGTACGAGAAGTGAAGGGAGTCAGATGCTAAAATCTGTATTTATATATATTTATATTATATATATTATATATTTATATATATTTATATTATATATTTATATTTATATTTATATTTTTAAATTTCAAATATTCAAACTATTCAAATATACAATGAACAAAAGACAATCAACGGTAGTGTTAGACTGAGGGTTGTTGGCAGGGTACATTAACTAAATTGATCACTATGGAAGCTTTGGGGCAAGGAAATGTTCTAACATTGGTTTGTGGTAATGGCTAAACCACTGTATAAACTGAAAAAAACTAAAGAAAGATAGTGGGGAAGGAGTTGTTTCCTTTAAGAAGGTGCCTCTATGAGGAAGTGATAATAGATCTAGGAACTAGAGAATAGAAGAATCCATGTTAAATGAGGGGATGGAGGCAAGATTCTAGATGTCAAGAGCCTGGACTGGGTGGGGTTGGGAGGGCCAGAGGTCCTCTGCCTTATTTCCAGGCACATATTTATCAAGTTAAGGGATCCAGCTCTCAAGACAGGAACCAGAATATATAAATTAGATAATCTCAATCTACTCAGCTCCTTACAGAGCCGTTTCCTCCTTCTGCCATAGAAATCTTCCCTCTCCCTGACTGTCTCTCTATCTAAACCGCTAGCTTCCCAAGTCAAGATGCAGATTCTTGGAGGATTTTACAAGGGCAACAATGAGAAGACACCAGGGAATGCACTTCTGATCACTGGGGGCCTCTGGTAGACAACCTTGTTTGCATTAGACACTCATTAGACAATCGTTTATTGACTGCTTCTAGCAAGGTGATTTTACAGGTATGCACATGGGCACACATTCAGAAGCGTCTGTTATTTAATAATTTGCTGTTACTACTTTGAAATTCTGAATAATATAAATTATTATTAATATGAAATATTTTACTAAAATAAAATAAATTATCTTTGAAGTTCATTTTCTAAGTATGTTCTAAGGAACAATGGAGAAGGCATGTTTGTAGAAGAGATAAGCACCACTTGCATACATATCTGTCATCATTCATTGCCACCCCATTTATCTACAGGGTTTGCTATGCCCCAAGCACACAGAATTCCAACAAAAACCAACACATGGGAGTTCAGCAATACTCAACAGAGTCATCTATGCTTGGACAGTGGCGAGGGACTAGTACCATATAGCCTGCTCACCAACTGTCTCTGAACTAGAACCTGAAGAAGGCAAAGGTGTTCTGAGAAACACAAATAATCGCAAAACCATATCATGATGCTTCTTATTCATTGTTGCCACCAATGACTCATACTGAAAAAGGTGACATAGAAGAAAAGGCAAAGATAGGACAAACTCATCCTGTGAGTGCTTTGATATTCTTCAGTAAACTAAAGGTAGAGTTGATAATATGGCGGCATATCAAAAATTGAAAGATGATTGAGTTAGTTTTGTGCAGTACTTCCACACTTTTGATAGCAACAAAATATATATGTATGAAACACAAACTGTATAATTTCAGTGATTCTACACACATGTTCAATGTGTTAGATGCCCTTGTATTTGCATTTAAAAAACTTGCATTGCACAATACCAAAATATATAGAAAAATTAATGCTAATAAAAATTATTGTTTTATTTAAAACAATATTAATTAGTAAATATTAGCACAGCTTTACAGGCTTAGAAATTGTGGAAAGAGGAGGAAAGTTTAATATTTTAGTGTCTTTAATGCCATAGTTTTACCATACATTATTAACAAGTCCATCATTTTTATTTTTATTTAAGCCTTACAAATTATTGCCAGCCCTAGTTGCTGGATAATTTTTAATCAAACTGTTTATTGTGAGAAGGTGGTGGTTTAAAAATTCTACCTTGCCTAAGGACTACTTTCCTGTACTTTAAAATTAATGAGATTTGCATGTGTAACATGAGATTTGCATGTGCAAGTTGATTTTGATATAGCATTTATTCCTTAGATGTATGCGGTAGCTTCAATTTGAAAAATTAAATCCGGACTTGCAAATCCTGCCAGTAGAAAACTGTCAGTTTCCTGACAACAGAGTCTACCTTTGCTATGAAACTGCCTAAGATTTTTGAGCCCAGCCCCATGGCTATCAAACAGCTCCTTACTCACTCCTCTCCCCTCTAGTTATTCTTCAATGAGTATCATGGCAGATTTTCACTAAAACATTATAATAGTTCATTTTTTTTTTTCCGAAGTTGAGTTCTTTCTACTAACTGGTTTCAGAAGTAATTTCTCACCACCAATACTGGCAACAAAATTGCAGATAACAAAGAAAAGAGACTATAAATAATAAGACCAGCAACAAAATTAATTGTTTATCAAAAAAATACCTCTGTGTCCACATATTCATTTAAGAGAGTAGCAACACTATAAAAAAGAGAAAGAAAGGAAGAGAGAGAGAGAGAGAGGAAGAAAATAGGAAAAGATTTAGGCAAACTACAGAAATAGCTGACTACAATGAGATAATACCAAACTTGTAGAAGATGATACTTGCAATTAAAATAATATGAATGGCAATGGATATGTCAAGAGGAATATTTGACTAGTTATGGGTAAAAGTACTTTACACATAGAACATCTTGTTTAGTGATAAAAATAAAACAAACAAAACTCAACTAAACTGCACATAGAGATTCAAAGGGTTATTAAGGAGTTATGAAATAGTGAATAATCTAAGACTTTGGATTTGGAAAGAACGAAACTTCTATCTTTCTATCTTTCTTGCTCAATTACTCCAAAGGCAGAAATTGCTAGAATTCAAAGATCTAAAACAATTCTAATTTCTCTCCAATATAACCCTCAAAACTTCATTCCTTCAGCAGTTTCTAGAGTTCATGACTTCAGCCATTCTCTTGTCAATACTTTCAAATCCATTTGTGATTTTTAAATTTTGTCTTCTCCATAATACAACCTATCAATTCTAGTCTACATTGTTTTTTGTACCAGAGATTGAACCCAGAGGTGCTTAATCACTGAACCACATCACCAGCCCATTGTATATTTTATTTAGGGTCTTCATAAATTGCTTAGAGACTCACTAACTTGCTGAGGCTAGCTTTGGACTTGCTATCCTCCTGTCTCAGCCTCCTGAACCTCCGGGATTACAGCATGCCCGGCAAACAATTCTAAATAAACCCAGTTGTATGATGTCTGATGTAAGATATAAGGTCTAGTACATTTTTTAACACTACAGATAAACTCTATAATTCCAATTTTTTATCATTGCTTACCATTTTTTGTTTCCCTTGGAAGTTTTTGTTGTTTTCTTTTTTCCCTTTATTTCCCAAAGGTAATCTTCATCTGATTTTCTGGTAAAACTGGCAAAGAAAAAGAAATGCACCATTAAGTGTTAATCAGGCAAGGAAAACTTCAAGACTACTGAGTAGGAGAGAGAGATAGAAACTCAGCTCTTTTGAAACAAAAGCTAAGAAGTTCTTATGCCTTGGGGTAAGCTAGAATAAAACATTGGAGAACATCAGGCAAGAAGCCACTCAAGAGGGAGGGTTGGAGGAAGGAAAGATAGTGGACTGAGACAGACATTATTACCCTACGTACATGTATGATTATATGAATGGTATGAATCTACATCATGTACAACCATAGAAACAACAAGTTATATACCCCATTTGTATACAATGAATCAAAATGCAGTCTGTAAAAAAAAAAAAAAAAAAAAAAGAAGCTGCTCAATATGATTAGGCCATCTGTTTGCTAATTGGTGCTGTTGAAGTTAGGGTCTTCTTTTCTATAGACATGGAAAGATAGGGACACTATCTCCCATTGATGATTCCATTTCAAAGAATGGCTTCCAGGTTCTTGAGAAGGACATTACTAGGATATCAAATTGGCAAAAGTTGAAGATTTATATCATAAAGGGGCAGACAAATGTTCTACATTGAAAGTTTTCTTGTGCTCAGAGAAAAGAGTGTATAGAAACCCATAGTCAGGAAGAAATCTTTCTCAATCCTGGTCAAGCTGAGGTGAATTCTAAGCCTTGGACATGCCTGCTCCTTTCATCTACTACTTCACACCAGCCTTTCATTATACCTGTGAATTAACCTATCTTTCTTCCCAGGTAACTATTTTTCCTCATTCCTGCTTTCCCTCATTCAATCTAAGTTCTTTTCTTTATGTTTATATTCCATCCCTTTGGTTCTCTCAGTAAAACATTAATTTCCCTTACTGTACTTTGCATTTTCAATCTCTTCATCTCTTCTTGGTGCTTATTAGCATAAAAATCATTTCCAGAAAAAAAGATTCTATTGGCTACAAATCCCTTGTATCCTACCATCCTGATATTCAACTTCTATTTAGAGCCAATTTTATTGAAAGATGTTATTAAAATCACAATCTCCTAGACCTCATTTCCTATACTATTACCCATGAATTTTTCTGTGTATCACTTATGTAAACCTTCTAGATTATACAATAGCCTTCTGTCTATTGATAGTGCACTAGCATATGGAGGCATTAAATTCATATTTGGTCCCTTCTGGGAAATTCTTTTTGTATTTTAGTATTTAAATATGGCTATTTTATTTTAGTATGTAAATATAGCTATTTTATTTGCTTACTTCAAAAGTTTGATACAATATTCCTTCCCTCAGTTTATGAAATAGTTAGGCTCTTTGTATCTTACTTGAAACATCAAGCATCTTCATTATCTTACAGAGCTTTTGAATATATCCTAATTGTCTTTTACTTTTAGCTCTTCTTTTTCTTCTTCTTCTTCTTCTTCTTCTTCTTCTTCTTCTTCTTTTAACCATTGAGTCACAACTCAGCCCCTTTTATTTTTTATTATGAGACAGGGTCTTGCTAATTTGTTGAGGCTGGCCTCAAACTTGACAATCCTCCTGTCTCAGTCTCCCAAAAGTTGCTGGGATTACAGGTATGTGCCACTATGCCCAGCTTTTTAGTTCTTGACATTAAATGGTCTCATATTTGTGAGTTTAAACATTTCTTTTCTTTTGCCTGAAACATACTTCCCACCTCTACCATTACACAACTTCTTACTGGGTTTGTTAGTTATCTATACTGCGGCAACAGACAATTCCAAATTCTACAACAAAGACTTGTTTTTCTCATTCATTTTACTTGCTGTCATTATGAGTGAGTTACTGCTACTTTACCAAAGAGTGGCAATTTGGTCATTATTGCTTTTTCCTATAACTTGACTAAAAGAACTCCATTTTTAGGTATTTTGTCTTACAGGGACTCTTTGTCTTCTTTTTTTTTTTTTTTCTTGCAAGGACTCATCTTTTTTTTTTGTCACACTTTTGAGTATGAAGGGATAAGAAGAAATATTAAAGTAAATGAACATGTTCATATTCAGGCAAACCTTGATACCTATAATTTAAATTTAATACACAATTAATATTTATATGAAGTATGCTTTGGTCTTTATGATTTTTTTGAATTCTGTTATGATTTTCATGAAGAAAAAGCAAGGAAAAAATTGAGTATAGATTAGTGCATAAAAATATTATCTATTTTTACAGAATCGACGGTAGCACCTCTATTAACTTTTAAAAGGTTATTATAAATATATTTCTTTCTAATAAGGTCAAAAGAAATCCAGAACACCTAAAATAAAAACTTGATTAACTATGCTTTAAATTACTTTTTTATTATTATTTTACTGCATTCTCAAGGACACAGTGTAAAGTGAATTGGAGTGAAAAAAAATTGAGTGATCAATATCATCATAACCCAAATTACTTTGAATCATTTGCTCATCTCTAACTATTATGAGCAACTTGAGTTGACATTTTCTATATCAATTAACATTACACTGAATATACTTCAATTTAATTTCCTCTTAAATACCTTTTTTATATGCCACATGGAACAAGATCCTGTGGTGTAGCCTTCATTTCCAGTTTATATGCTTCAGTTGAAAGATAATTTGATTGCTTTCTCTTTTGTGTCAGTTAGGATCCTATTAGAAGTTTTTCATATAAATATGAACTCGAAATTGAGTTTATAATTCCTTGTGTAGAATTACTTGGTCTACTTATGCAATCTTTTTCTACTAAATATGAACATTTCTGACTCTTCTAAATCATAGAAGACAGGGAGTACCTAAAGTCAAAATTCAACTTGCATATAACCATCCTAAGATCTGCACCACCCTCAAACCCTTATCAATAAAATTCTTTAGTCTTGGTCTTAATTTATTTTTAGGGTTATGTCAGCAGACAACTAGATGATCTTTCCACATCTTGTTATGCTGTTTCAGTTCATATATTATATAATCAGAGTTATCCTTCTGATCTCTAATGTGATGTAACCAATCCCCTGCCATAAAGACATTCATGGTTTCTGACCCAAAACCCTGCAACCTCTTCAATCACTAAACCCCTGCATTATCCTTCTTACTATGTGGAATTATTTGTTCTTGCATTAATATGTCTAGATTTGTATGCCTCCACATATCATCTTCTTTATATCTGAAATGACTTTCTCTATTTCTTTTTACTGGTGACATTTTTTCTGCCTTCTTTTATGACTCAGTCCCTAGAATTTTTAGATACCTTCTTCCTTCATGAATTTTACAATTTGTGTGACACACATTTAGGAAGAACTAGAAGGTGTTAGATACCATGTAAGAGCAGGATAAACAAAATTCTAAATTTGTTATGAAACAGAATAATCAAATAAAGATACAAGTAAATGGTGTGTTTTGAAGAAGAGGATTGTGAAATTAGCAGAATATAAATAGATTACCAAATTCACTGAGTTCAAAAAGGATTTTCCAGATTACAAGATAAACTAAGAATCAAAAGAAGAGTAGGAATTGATTATATGAATGGAGGAGCCAGGATAATTTTAAGCAGAAAGAAAAGCACATGCAAAGACACGAGGGTCAGTTTACGAGTCCAGAGCAGTTCACAGTTTTGAAGGGTTTGTGCCTTAAGAATAATGGGAGACAAAGAATCAGTCAGTGGTTTTGGTCTGGAAGGCTCACACTGAAGAGGAATTTTTGGAGTTTGGAAAGGCAGGTAACACAATGATTGGAGATCACTAGTGAAGTTTAGTGAATAATATTTAACAGTTTTAGATATTCTACCACACAGAGATCAGGTATACACAGAAAGAAATGTCCTTCAATAAGTTAACATAGTTTGAATTATGTAGATTCACTTATTTGAAAATAAAGCTTAAGTGTATTTTACCTATAGCATGAAGTGAATTTTGTGTGCAGTTTTACTCTACAGAATATTATTCGCTATTTTAATATCACTTAACTTTATTTATAAATCAAGGGAGAAGGTACTTCATTTTATTTAAAATAAAGCAAGAATTACTATTTTAGAAAAAAATTTCCCTGACACTAGTAATATTTGAGTCAATAATATAATGTGCCTGTATAAATCTGCTTTTGTAGCTATTACATTTACTATAATTCCATGTACATTTCAATATTCTACTTTGGTGCTTATTTCAAAAGTTAAAACACATTCACATTGAAAGGCATCAACAATACATGGTTCAACATTGATAATGAATTGTATAACATGGTTAGCAAGTTAAACAGATACCACAGCTATTATAGCAATATTATATTTTTTTTGTTTTGTTTTGTTCTATTGACTCAATAACAATATAAATATTAAGAAACAAGTTTACAAAAATATTTTGTACTTAAACTATAGTATAGAGCAATAGTAACAAAAACGGCATTGTATTGACTCCAAAAGAGATACGTAGGCCAATGTTACAAAATAAAAAACACGGACAAACCCACATAAATACAGTTATCTCATACTAGACAAAGGTGTCAACAACCTATAATGGAAAAAAGATAGCCTATTCAACAAATGGTACTGGGAAAAATGGAAATCCATAGGTAACAAAATGAAATTAAACCCCTCTTTCTCACCCTGCACAAAACTCAAGTGAATGTGGATCAAAGACTTAGGCACTAGAACAGAGACCTAGTGCCTAACTGAAGGAAAAGTAGACCCACATCTTCATCATGTTGACTTACGACCAGACTTCCTTAACAAGAATCCTAGAGCCCAATAAAATCTAGAATCAATAAATGGGATGAATTCAAATTAAAAAGCTTCTTCTCAGCAAAGGAAACAACCAATAATGTGAATAGAGAGCCTACAGAATGAGAGAAAATATTTGTCACCTGCACCTCAGATGCAGCATTAATCTTCAGGATATATAAAGAACTCTAAAAACTTAACACCAAAATAATAATAATAATAATAATAATAATAACCCAATCAATAAATGAGCTAAGGAACTGAACAAGACACTTCACAGAAGAAATACAAATGGTCAACAAATGTATGAAAAAATGTTCAATATCACTAGCAATTAGAGAAATGTAAATTAAAGCTACACTGAGATTTCATCTCACTCCAGTCCGTATGGCAATTATCAAGAATACAAATAACAATAAATGTTGGGGAGGATGTGGGAGAAAAGGTACACTCATAGATTGCTGGTGGGCCTGCAAATTGGTGCAACCACTCTAGAAAGCAATATGGAGATTCCTCAGAACACTGGGAATAGAATTACCATTTGACCGAGTTATCCCACTCCTTAGTTTATACTCAAACAACTTAAAATCAGCATACTTCAGTGTCACAGCCACATCAATGTTTATAGAAGATTAATTCACAATAGCTAAACTATGGAACCAATCTAGAAGTCCTTCCACAGATAAATGGATATAGAAAATGTAGTACATGTACCAATGGAATATTACTCAGTCATAAAGAAGAAAGTATGGCATTTGCAGGTAAATAGATGGAAATAGAGAATATGATATTAAATGAAATAAGCCAATCCCAAAAAGTCAAAGACCAAATGTTTTCTCTGATGAGTGAATGCTAATCCATAGTGTGTCAGGGGGTAGGGAAGAAAGATAGAACTTTGGATTAGGCAGAGGGGAGGGAGAAGAAGGGTCAGGCGGTGGGGATGAGAAGGATGATAGAATGAGACAGACATTATTACCCTATATACATGTATAATTACACTACTGGTGTGAGTAAGCACCATGTATAGCCAGAGAAATTAAGTAATGCTCTATTTGTATATATGTGTTGAAATGCATTCTACTGTCATGTATAACTAATTAGAACAAATAAAATATATTTTGGAAAAGTTATATCATATTTCATAGAGTAAATTTTAAGCCTATAGTATTGCCAATGTGATGTTTAAAATATCTTCTAATTAGAATGTAAAACCCTTCATTTTGGTTTTTTACTTTATAGCACAAATTACTGAAAATCTGGGATGCCACATATTATTATACAAAAACTAATAATATCATTCACACAAAGAGTTTTTTTTAAGTCTCAGTGAAATTTCCATAGGCAGTATTAGTCTTTCTAAAATTACTCATGTGGTAGAAGATTGTTGAAAGTCACCTCATAATAAAACAGTTAAGAAAAATTTCCATTGCACATAGGTAAAGATGATATTTCATATGCAAAGATCCTGTTATTACATCTGTCTTTTATTTTTAAAAAAGGAAATTTTTAATTTCCTTTCCCAAGCAGCTTCTGCTATATTTCTCCCCTCCCTTTTACAGCAAAAAAAAAATTCCTTAAATTGTTGCCTGTGGTTTGGGGCTGCTATGCACCCTGTTCTTTTTCCACCTTTCTTCTTTCTATAAAAAATAAGCCATTTGGTATTTTTACGTGACCTCATGGCTTAAAAATATAATCTATGTGTGCAGTTCCCAAATTTATACTTTCAGCGTACTCTTCCTAGGCCCAAATGTGTGTATCTAATTGTATACTCAAAAATTCCATGTAACTTGCTAAGAATCAATTTTTACCTGCTCAAATAAACTTCTGTTAAACACAGAGCTGTGTATGCACACACCACACACACACACACACACACACACACACACACACACACACATTCTTCAAAATTTAATTTTCTACCTCAGTCAATTGCAATTTTAGCTTTTTAGTCATTCAGACTAAAGATGCGAAATATACATGATTCTTCTATTTCGTTCATATCTACAAAGCATGTATAAGGAAAGCTGTACAGTCTCCAACTTTACATACAGAATCTGCTGACCTCTTACTCCATTGCTACCACATTTGTCTAAGTTATAAACTCTTACCTGGATGATGTTAAAAAGCTTTATAATTAGTTTTTTAATTGCCACCCTTGCCCCTTCCCACACTGTATTTTATTGTCAATAAGGTAATTAGACTATCTTTAAACCACTGCCCAGATCATGGCACCTCTCAAAACCCTCTCCATCTCATTCATAGTAAAAGCCAAACAAGCGTGGGATCTTACCTGGAGCCTCAGTGAGTGTCTCCAACTTTGTTCAGTGGGCACTTAGACTCATTATTCACCTTGCCGAATTTGAATTCCATCAGTCACTATCACCTTGAATTTTGTGGGTTCAACTTTTCTCTGCCAGAGCTGTCCTTCCCTAGATATGCATATAGTCCCTCTCCCATGCCTTTCAAGGCTTAGATAGTCATTGTCCCTGTGATTTCTACCTATGATTTAAAATCATAGTTCTCTGCATCTCATGTCTTTATCTTCTTCATTTATTTCTATAGGACACAGTCCCTAAAGTGCAATAAATAATTTATTTACTTATCTATTCTTCTGGAAAGTAAGCTTAATAAGGGTGGCAGTTGCACATATTTTATCACTTGCTTTAGCCCTAGCTAGAATCCAACATTTGTCCTATATTTATGGAATGAATAAAAATCTCTGAATTAATGAATGATAAAGCTTACTCACTTAGATAAGGTTCATGAGGTATGAAAAAGTATTACACATCACATAACACTTAACAAAAATGAATAAAAATAGATTTTAACATGCAAAATATTAGAATACTAGAATATATTGTTCACAAAGGTATTTATTTTCAGTACTGCTGATGGGACTATAAAACACCATTTATAGGTGATTACCAACATTTGGTTGTAGGCACTGTTAAGAAAAAAAGGAAGAAAAGAATATCGTTTCTTTTAGAAAGTCTCTGTTATTCATAGACCAATATTTAGGTGCCAAATATTTCAGAGAAAGATGTTACAATCAACAAAACATGTTTATAGAATTAAAAGCAAAACTTGGCTAATAGTTCATTGCTTGATTGTGCAGTGAAAAGCAAATTTGAATGTCTTATCTAACAGAAAAGGTTTTCTGAAGTAAATCATGTCTGTTCTTATGTTTTAAAACGATACACACTTATGGTACATAGTATGATAATTCAGTATATATATGCAAAAAGTAATATTTGAATCAAGGTAATTACCATTTCAATCTCTTCAAGCATTTATTTGTGAATTTTCAAATTTCTTATAGTTCTTTATAAACTATACAATAATACTAAAGTCACTCTACTGTGTTACAGAACACCAAAATTTATTTCTCCTACCTAATGGTATTTTGGTAATTGTTAACCAGTCTGCCTCTATTCCTTTCCTTCTTCCCTTCCTAAACTCTAGAGACCACTGTTAGTTCTATGAAATCAACTTTTTTAGCTTCCATATGTGAAAAGGGAAAAATATAATATTTGTCTTTTTGTGCCTGGCTTATTTCACTTATCATAATGTCCTCCAGTTCTATCCATGTTCCCATAACCGACAGGATTACGTTATTTTATTATGGCTGAAAAATATTCCATTGTGTATATATGCTACATTTTCTTTATCCTTTCTTCTGTTAATAGATACCAGGCTTGAGTTCCTATCTTGACTACAGTGAATAGTGCTGTGATAAATGTGGGAATGCAGGTGTTTCAATATGCTGATTCATTTCCTATGGGCATATACCCAGAAGTGGGATAACTGGATCATTTGGTAGTTCTATTTTTAATTTTTTTAATTTCTTGGGGAAACATCATGCTATTTTCCATAAATGACTATACTAATTTACATACCTACCAACAGTGAATAAGAACTCCCCTCCTGCCCCACATCCTTACCAGCATTTTTTAAAAAGTCTTTTGATTATAGTTTTTGGAACTAGAGTGTGAGGCAATCTCATGGTTTTGGTTTGCATTCTCTGACGACTGGTGAAGTTCAGCATTTTTTCATGTACTTTGGCCATTTGTAAATATTCTTTTGAAAAATGTCTATCCAGATTTATTCTATCATTTTAATATAATTGATTCTTTGCTGCTTTGAGTTCTTAAATATTCTGGATATTAATTCTTTGCTAGATAAATAATTTACAAGTATGTTTCCCTATTTTGCAAATTGTCTCTTCACTGTTGATTCATTCCTTTACTATGGAGAGCTTCATGGTTTAATATGATCCCATTTGTCTTTTAATGCTTTTCATTAATGTTTTGTGGTCTTATCCAAAAAGTTGCTATTCAGACTAATATCTTGAAGTGTTTTCCCTATGTGAAGAATGACTTGGTCTTAATTTATTTTGTTATAACATAATGCCACAGGCTGCCAATATAGAATAGTCTGGGT
Source organism: Sciurus carolinensis (assembly GCF_902686445.1). NCBI lineage: Eukaryota > Metazoa > Chordata > Mammalia > Rodentia > Sciuridae > Sciurus > Sciurus carolinensis. The sequence goes on along the minus strand of NC_062217.1, from coordinate 55,959,722 downwards.
AATTTACAAAGAACAGAAAATTTCTCACAGTTCTGGATGCTGGGACATCTAAAATCAAGGCAAGTTAAAAAGAGACTTCAATCTCTCTCTGTCCTAAGTGTTGCCTTGAAAGCCGAACTTTCTGGTGAGGAAAAACATTACATTGCCACATGGCAAAAAAGAAAGAAGAAAGAACCCACTCCTGCAAGCTCCCTTTATAGCAGCATTAATCTAATCCTGATGGAGAAGTTACGGTGACCTTAATACTTCCCTGAAGTCCTCATTTTCCAACATTGTTGCATTGGGGATTAAGATTTCAACACATGAATTTGGGGGAACACACTTAGACCATAACAAATTATATTTATTCTCTCTTTGAAATACTGAAATGAAGAAAATATGATCTTTCAACATAAGGTGATTAAAAAAAATGAGTCCACAGCAAAAAGATTGAATCCAGAAAGTAACCTTACGGTTTTCATAAAAATTGTTACAATGGGTCACAGACTCTAAAGTAAAAAATCATAAAACTACAGGAAGAATATCTAGGTAACTAGATTTGATGATGAGTTTTTAGATACAATATCCAAAACTAAAATCCATTAAAGAAAAACTTGCCAAAGTTGAATTTTATTCAAATTAAAAACATGTTCTCTGCTAAAGAAACTGTTAAAAAAAATGAAAAAAAAAAAAAAAACAATAAAAACCATAGATTGGAAAAATATTTGCAAAACAGAACTGATAAATGATAACATGAGAATTATTTTTGAAAATATATGACTCATTTGCAAGAAAAATACCTTTTCCCAATTTTAATGTTATACTTATCCTAAAATGTTATTTCTTCTCCAAGATTATTCTTATCTATCCTTCATGCTATGGCCTATGTGCTCTGATTTCTTCATCCTGTTTTACTTTTTCTTAGATTACATTTGCTCCACAATTACATTCTAGTTACATTCTAATTACATTCTAGTAGCACTGGTCTTCTTTCTGTCATATGAGTGCCCCAGATTTGTTCCTTCCCTTCGAACAACACAAGATTGTTGTTTTGGAAATAGATTAGAGCTTATGTATTAATAAAGAAAAAAGAGATGGGATGGGAATAGAAAAATCAAATCATTTCCAGTACAGTGACAAGAAAACTACCTGATTGGGTGTATAGTGTTCATTCATAAAATTAGTAATTGATACAGTATTAAATTCTGATCTTAATGCATCTTGCCTTTGTTAACATATACAAAATTTAGCTAAGTATAATGTTAAAAATCAATAATTTATCTTTATCTTTATACCTGATTTTAATACAAATTCTCAAATTCCACCTGAATTTAAATTTCTCCTCATAGAATATGTGTTTGATAAAATCAAAATCATAGAATAAAAGAAGTAAAATAAGGAAAACTTGTCAAGATAGGCATTCAAAACATGGTTTTTGAAGAATGAATTTAAAATGGTGAGATATCAGTAGAATCCTAGATAAACAGGAAAATATACAAGAAAATAAATTTCAAATAGTTAATATTTCAAAGTCTTGACCAGTCAAAAAGTATTAAAAACACAATGCTTGGAGTGAGTCACTTGTTTACTAGTTGACATATAATAAAATAAATATCAGATTTAAAAATTGAAAACATCATAGCTGAATTTATAAGTAATGATTATCCCATATTCAATTTTAAAACATGATAATATTAAAGTAAGTTTATAAAATTAATAGGCACATAATAAAAATTAAAATGCTCTGTATATCATCAGTGATTACATGTAATAAAATTAAAATGGAAACAAAGAAAAAAATTTTTCATATAATAAAAGTGTCAGTTTAAATAGCTTGATTATATAAAGCATGCTATTTTAAAAGAACAGGGGAAAATTTCAATTAAAGTGAGCATATGATTTTTCATTTTTTATTTTGTAAACTGATACATAAAAATTATATACATTTATGAGGTACCATATGATGTTTTGATGCATGTATATATTGTGTAATGTTCAAGTCATTAAACTAAGTGAAATAAGACACAGAAAGATAAAAAGTGATTTCACTCATGGGTATAAAACTTAAATAGATAAATCTCAGTGAAAAAATTTAAATGCATAAAATTTAAGTGCACTAAAAATCAAGAAAATATGAAAAGAAACTAAAACAGCATTTTTGCATATTAAATTGCAACATTTACAAAGAACACTGTAAAAACTTTTTCAAAAAATGTTACAAATGATACCTATTACTGGGTAGGATTTCTTAAAATGTGTGCTTTTGTACTTTACTATTTTTCTTAGGGATGTATGTAAAATATTATGACACCTCTGAAGAAAATTTAGCAATCTGAATTAAACGTTTTGAAATTTATACATTTTAACTGGGTAATTCCACTTGAAAAAATTTTCATAAAGAAACATTCAGATATGAGATCAGAATTTTATGTACTATAAAATCTGCTGTACTATTTTTATGAGGAAAAAATAAGAGCCTAAATATTCTTCCCTGTGAGAACTGTGAAATTGATAATGTTTATTATACAAATTTGAATATTATTTAGCCATTAGAAAACATATGTTTGAAGATGACATAAAAAAATTAACATAACATAAAGTAATTTTGCATCCTCAATGTATGCATAAAAAGGTAAAAAATAAAAACAGTAATAGGAATTCAATGATTTCTAATGATTCATAATAGTTTTCTGATGCTCTAATATTATAGGTAATTTTTTTTAAATGGCTTTTGTTTATACACTTTCTATTTACTGAGTATTCTACTATAGTTTTTGTACTCAGAAAATTAAGTACAAAGAAAGAAACTACTTTGCTTAAAAAATAAGAGATGAGTAAAGGACAGAGACAAAAGATAAATCATAAGTATTAAAGTGTGTCAACTGTAATTTTAGAAACAGAAAAACATTCAAATAATTCATTTGTATTTGCAATTATATGCAGAAGCATTTGTGAGGAGTCTCCTAGTTTTCTTGTCTCCTGGTGAGGTGCTCTGGTTCAATGCATAAATGAATCAGAATGCTAAAGCAAAAAGCAAACCATTAATTGTCATAGTTGTCTTCTATATATTTTGCCCTCTTCCCAATCTAAGACAGACAGATGAAATCATTGGGTCTCCTTGTTCTCTGCCCTTTAGCCTAGAGCTTGCATGAAGTGTTTTAATGGCAGCGTCCAATGTTCTTTCTTCTTTGAATCCTGTCCTGGTGTTCTGACTTTTCGGATTTAATATCACTGATCAATGAGTGCCAAATTATAGACAGAAGTTAGAATTTTACATGTGCTATTGCACAGTGACTGACTGGAGAAAATGATAATACATTGTATATTTCGAAAAGCCAGAAGAAAGGAGTTTGAAAGTTTGCCATAAAGAAATAACAGAGGTTCGGATATATCTTTGGGCTCTCACTTCTGGCTCTCGCTCCTGTGCATAGGACAGCTAGTTTGCTAAGTCGTGCCCATGCTGGAAGATCTATAGAGAGAAGGCCTGGCACCCTGGAAATGGAAATGGAGAGCAACAGCTTAACTTTCAAAAGTAGCAGTTAAGACCGAGGTCGGGCACCATCACTGGTTGGTGAAGTCATGGAGTGAGCTGGCAGGTGAGTCAGGCCACCTGCATCATGGAGCTAGCCCACGGGAAGCCAACCCACCCAACCACCAGGCTGAAGGTGGACGCCATCACTGAACAACCCCATCTGACTCCTGCACGGAGGTCAGGCGCCATCACTGAGCCAGCATGCCTGCATCACGAAGCTAGCCACAGGCTTCTTTATAGGCTGGTACAGGCATTTTGAATTACTCCTGAGGGCATGGCCATCATCACTGGAAGGGCAGCTCCCTTCCTGAGACACCTACAGGAGACTGGAGAACCTTTGACAAGACCCAGGAGTCAAGAAGAGGAGGTATTGAGAGACTCGGGACCAACTCAGAGCCACCAGGTGAGCCTCTCCCACTGGTCAGGCTCCCGGGATGGGGCAGTAGTCCCGAAATGCAGGGAACTTCCTGGAGTAGAGTGGCCCAGTGAGACTCCCCAGCTAGAGCCGTGAACCCAGTCAACTTGGAGCATTGCAGAGGAGGGCCGCACATCCAGAGGCTTCGACACAGAGTGAGGGCCCGAGGCCCAGGTGGTAGCTCCGGTCCCCAGGGAACGAAGCAGAGGAGGGTCACCCAGCCAGGGAGTCCCTCGCAGGGCCAGGCTTCCCAGCCCAGGCGTTAGGTCAAGACCCCTGGGACCGTTGCAGAGGAGGGCTGCCCAGTCCAGGTGGTAGTTCTGGACTGAAGGGAACTTCTCGGAGGAGAGCTGCCCAGCAAAACTTCCCACCGGGTGAGTCTTCCCCGCTGGGCAAGGCTTTCCCACCAGGGCAGTAGAACCAGAGACATAGGCCCAGATCAGACATGCCCTGGTCTGCAGTCTAGTCCCCCTTTGGCTGACCATTGGTCAACAAGTAGAGGCACTTCTACCCATTGACAGGGAATATACCCCACCTGAAGACCACCACCCCTAGAGGGGCAGCTTCCTAGTGGAGCACCACATTATCAATTTCCTCCAAGACTTCAGGCTACTGAAGGCTAAGAGGTAAGTTATTGGAAATGTACACAGACATATTAGTCAATAGAGGAAATCTGAAATATCTCAATAGAGTTTCACTACCAGAGGGGTAGATGACCAATATGAGAAAACAAGGGAAGAAAATGTCCCAAACAAACCTAGATGGTATAGCAATAAAATCCAATGACAGCATGGCAGAAGAAATGTCAGAAAGGGAGTTCAGAATGTACATAATTAAAATGATCAGAGAAGCAAACGATGAGATGAAAGAGCAAATGCAGACTTTGGATGATCGTGCCACTCAACAGTTAAAAGAGCAAATACGGGAAGCAAAAGATCATTTCAATAAAGAGAGAAATCAGACAGAAATCCTTGAAATGTAGGAAACAATAAACCAAATTAAGAACTCCATAGAAAGCATAACCAATAGGATAGAACACCCAGAAGACAAAACCTCAGACACTGAAGACAAAATAAAATGTTGAAAACAAAGTTGACCACACAGAGAAGATGGTAAGAAATCATGAACAGAATCTATAAGAATTATGGGATATCATGAAAAGGCCAAATTTAAGAATTATTGAGATTGAGGAAGGCACAGAGATACAAACCAAAGGAATGAACAATCTATTCAATGAAATAATATCAGAAAATTTCCCAAATCTGAAGAATGAAATGGAAAATCAAATACAAGAGGCTTATAGGACTCCAAATATACAAAATTACAACAGACCCACACCAAGGCACATTATAATGAAAATACCTGTCATACAAAACAAAGACAGAATTTTAAAGGCTGTGAGAAAAAACAATCAAATTACATTCACGGGGAAACCAATACGGATATCAGCAAATTTTTCAACACAGATCCTGAAAACTAGAAAGGCCTGGAACATTTTCAAGCTCTAAAAGAAAACTGATGCAACCAAGAATCTAATACCCAGCAAAACTTACCTTCAGATTTCACAATGAAATAAAATCTTTCCATGATAAATGAAAGCTAAAAGAATTTACAAAAAGAAAGCCGGCACTACAGAACATTCTCAGCAACATATTCCATGAGGAAGAGATGAAAAACAATGATGTAAATCAGCAAAGGGAGGAACTACCACAAAGGAACAGCCAAATAATGGACAAACCAAGTCGTGTCAAAAAAAAAAAAATGAGCCAAATGACCGGGAACAAATCATATCATAATAATAACTCTGAATGTTAATGGCCTGAAATCATCAATCAAAAGACATAAACTGGCAGACTGCATTAAAAAGAAAAATTTAAAAGTTTGCTGCCTGCAAGAGTCTTATCTCATAGAAAGGATACCCATAGACTAAAGGTGAAAGGATGGGAAAAAAAAATATCATGCACATGGACACACAAAAAAGCCAGAGGATTCATCCTCATATCAGATAATGTGAACTTCAAGCCAAAGTTAATCAAAAGGGATAAAGAAGGACATTTCATACTGCTTAAGGGAAGCATAAATCAGCAAGGCATAACAATCATAAATATCTATGCCCCAAACATTGGCTCATCCATGTACGTCAAACAAATCCTACTCAATTCCAGAAATCAAATAGACCACAACATAATAATCCTAGGTGATTTTAACACACCTCTCTCACCACTGGATAGATCCTCAAAACAAAAATTGAACAAAGAAACCATAGATCTCAATAACACAATCAATAATTTAGACTTAATGGACATATATAGAATATACCATCCAACAAAGAACGAATACACTTTCTTCTCAGCAGCAGATGGATCCTTCTCTAAAATAGACCATATTTTATGCCACAAAGCTAATGTTAGCAAATACAAGAAGACAGAGACACTACCTTGTATTCTATCAGATCATAATGGATTGAAATTAGAAATAAATGACAGAGTAAGAAACAGAAACTTCTCCAACACCTGGAGATTAAATAATATGCTATTATATAATGAATTGATAACAGAAGACATCAGGAGGGAAATTAAAAAATTCTTGGAGGTAAATGTGAACAAAGATACATCATATCAAAATCTCTGGGACACTATGTAAGCAGTTTTTAGAGGCAAATTTATTTCATGGAGTGCATTCAATAAAAGAAGAAAAAAATCAACAAATAAATGACTTAACACTACAGCTCAAAGCCCTAGAAAAAGAAGAACAGAGCAACACCAAAAGTAGTAGAAGACAGGAAATAGTTAAACTCAGAGCTGAAATCAATGAAATTGAAACAAAAGAAACAATCAGAAAAATTGACAAAATAAATAGTTGGTTCAAAACCCTTTCTCAAAATAAAAATTAAAAAATGGTCGGGGATGTAGCTCCATAGTAGAGCATTCCTGGGTTCCATTCCCACTACCCCCGCAAAGGAAAAAGAAATAAGTGCATTATTTTCTGATTTGTTTAATTATTCTTATACACAAGGAGCCAAATAATAATTGAGCAATTCCTGAAAGATCTGAAAATCAACTTTACACCCAGAATTTTTATACACATAAGATGTCATTCATATGTGAGGTCTGAGAAACAGCAAAAGAAATTTAAATTTTAAATATTAAAACAACACACAATACTCATAGATTTAAAAACCCAATCCAAAAAAATGGTTAGAGGGTAAAATAAAGGAGAACATAGAAGAGCATAGGACTGGAAGTTGGTGTTCAACAAGTCTTGATGATCATAATCTAATCTAATCATTGAAGATATTTAGAAGAAAGTAAAATAATCACTTCAGCAATGACTAAATCAAATGAAAAATAAGACTATTTAAAAAGTGAAGAACATATGACTTGAGGTAGGATAGATAGTAAGTTCATATCATTGGAATCACTTTGTTCAAGTGACTGTTATCTAGGTTTTCTGGTTTGATATTTTCCCCCAATGGACAAATATGGTAGAGAGTAAACATAAACATTTCAATGTCAATATAGGTTTTTGTGACTGTCAGATATTCCAAATGTCAGACCCTAAAGATGATTGTTTAAGTTTCTCCAAAATTACATTATGCACAGAGGTATTCAGAGTACCATTTAATATATAATAAAAATAGCAATAAAAATGGACTGTATTTTAAATTGTAATTTACTAGACTGTAGTAATCAAGCACTGAATCAAACTAAATATCATTATAAATTTTAATAGATTTTAATTACAACTTTTAAATGTAAAATGTATCGAATCAGTTATTTTAAACATTAAATCAGTTTTGCCCAAATGCAAGAATAATTGATTAAAATAAAGAAAATATTGTTGTTCTGTTGTGAGGGACAAACAACAGCTTGCAAGTGTAGTACATTTTGGAAACAGTGTCAGATTTCAGTAAATTATGTTGATGACAATTTTCCAAAGAATTATTTTGAGCACTTTGTTTTCTTCAGTATTCCAGCTAAATTGTTGAGAGGAAGTAATTATTAAAAACTAGTCTTTTTGTCAACATAGATTTAAGCAACAATATGCAGTCATTAACATTTTCTGTCTTCTTAAGGTACATAATTTCTGATGTAGTAAAATTGATCTCCTATCATTATCACTTTTTCAAGGAGCCAATAATTTTTAGATTGAACAATCATATTTAAGAAAAAAACCAAACTAATTTTCATTTGAAATTAGAAGTGTTTATCATGTTTCTAGATTATATATTCATATTTGGATGCCAATCTTGATGATTAACATGTCACCTTGCTAGTGTTACCATGGTAATATTATAATTAAAATTATCCTACTTAAAGCTAAGAACCTTGATACACAATAATGCTCATGGTACCAATTTTTAATATAAAGCAAGAACTGACTTGAAATACTGCCAAAATATGCAGTATTTTTTTCTTTTCTTATGCTCTCACTTCTTTAGGAAAAAGGGAGAGAACAAATTTTAGAGAAATGTGAAGTTATTCATAATTGCTAAGCATTCTATTGGTAAGCCTTTCTAGCAGAGATCAAACAAAAATGTTCACTTACTAAAATCAGGAGCGGTTGGATAAAAACAAAGTTTAAAAATCCTCATCATCATTCATTTATCATTTCTTTTATTTACTTCTGATTTCTTCTTTGCTCCTTGCACAATTAGCAAAAGAATATGTTTTCTTTATTTTGCCTTAAGTACCACTTATATATTACTTTAAACATTTTTTCTCATATACAAGGAACACCCTGATGCTAGCTTCTAGCACCAGAAGCAGTAGACAGCACTAACAGCAGCAGGGAAATGACAGAAGGAAGATCAGTTTTGGTGTTTTGAGTACCATCAGATCTACTATCTCAGAGGTGCCACTTATTAATATGGACTGAGTTAAGTCCAGGTAGTTTGAGAAGAGATCTCCAGAAACTTAAAGAATTAAGTCAATTAAGATAAACTTAATACTTCTTAAGTATATGATAAAGTTTTCAATGAGGGTAATTGGGACTCCATTTTCATTTGGGACTCCATTCTAATGGGGATCCAGATAATAGTAAAACCTGCTGAAGAACCATCCTAATGAAGAATGGAAGTCTGAATAATTTATTCACTGATTTCATGATTCAAAAGCTCCCTCAGTTGTGTCATTTGTTTCTGCCTTGTGGTTTTGCAGCAAGCCAAACTCTGAGAAAGTTGTTAGGTACAGGAAGGGGAGAGGCAGAAGTCTTTGTTATGAGCAGCTGTTTGTTGACTGTGAACTGCCTAGCTTCAGACAATCTCAGGTGAGCAAAAGAGATTTGGAACAGGAAGTCAGGAGGAACTGCTCTTTCCTTGATGAAAGGATCAAAACCAGATTCTGGATTTAAAACAATAAGCAGGCATCAATTCATTATGAATTTATGGTAGCAGACAAGACACATTTAAACAACTAATTCTTAAATTCAATGTTATATTGAATTTGGTACACTGGTACCTTTATTAAACAACTGACATTTGTTTTCTATGATTTCTCAGTGTAACAGCTCTTGCTTTTCTTTCCCAGCAAGCCTACCAGAAGATTCCATAATGAGATAATCACAAATCACCCAGACATTTATACTTTATGGTTCGTACTCAGAGTTTTTTTTTTGTTGTTGTTGTTTTTTCTTTATACCTCAAAGCTCATCTTAGTCAATTTCACTGCCTAAATTCTTGTTGTGTGTTATTTAGATGTTGATGAATTATTGTGTGTCCTTATTGATCTTGTAATGTGTTTTAATTCCTTCAGGGCAAAGAATTTTCATAAAGTGAAAGTCCATTTAAACAACATACAAATCAAGAGAGTACTATCAGCAATTCAGAAGTTCCCGAATGCCCCTCCCTGTTCTCTATTCAACCCAAAGTTTGTCATTAATCTGTTTTTCATTACCATAAATTAACTTTGCCTGCTTTAGAAAACATTAAAAATGGACCCAAAAGGTATGTACAGTTGTAAGTGGGGTACCTCTTCAACATTGTACATGTTATTTTAAGTAACAAAAGATCATTTTATGATTATTTTCAGAGATTCAAATTTGAAATTAATAGCAATTTTTTAAAGTTTATGGAAATTTGGTTTATTTCTTATTATGGGCTTCGGTGAAAATTATTGTGTATTTGTCAAATATGTATTTGTACTTTGCATACATAACTGAGTGTAATTATTAGACCAAGTTTGAATGTATTACTTTATTGAATACTATTACATTTTTTCCAAAGTGATTTTATAAGGTTTATTTTTAAATTTGATGTTCTCATAGTCACTGATAAATAAAACTATAATTCATTGTTTTATAATGACCTTGCTATAGACACATACCTATTTTAATAGATTGTGTCAATTATCTTGAACATTTTGCATATACAATCATGTTAACAGCAGACACTCATAATCTATTTCTTCTCTTCCAATTCTCACTTACTTTTTATCTTTTTTTTGTATTGACGAAGATAATCAGTTTAACATAATAAAAATGTTGGATGCCATTTTATAATAGCTAATTTATATCAAAGCTATTCTTGGGAAAAAAATTTCAATATTTGTCATTAAATATACATTAAATTCATCATCAGAAAGAAACTTTTTCCTCTAGTATTCTAAGCACCTTCATGAATGTGTGTTAAATTTTATCAGATATTATTTATGTGTCTACAAATATACTACTTCCTAGAGCTGCCAAATTTGGTGGCATTAAACAACAGAAGTTAATTCTTTCAACATTCTGAAGTTCAGAAGGTCTCTGAAGTCAAGGCATCAATAGAATTGTACTGCCTTCAAAGAATCTAGAGGATTCTTCCTTGCTTCATCCAGCTTTTGGTGGTTCCACACATCACTCAGAAGTCTGACTACATAACTCCAGTCTCTGCCTCCATCTTTATGTGATCATCTCCTGTTTCTTTCATGAATCTCCCTCTCTCTTCCATTGATAAGATGCATATAATTTGACTAAAGGCCCATCCAGATAAACCAGGATGAACTCTTATTTTCAAGATCCTCAATGTAATCGTGCATTTTAGATATCTTTGGGTGTCCTTTTTTGGTTTTGTTTTGTTTTTTTTTGTTAGTCACATGATTTCTCTTTGTGTGTGTGTGTGTGTGTGTGTGTGTGTACACACCACATTATACACACTAACCTTGTACCTCAAGGATGAATCCAACTTGATCATAATGCATTCTACTTTTATATTTTTCTATATTTGGTTAATAATATTTTTATTTAGAGATTTACATCTAAATCAACAAACGATGTTTTAATTTTCTTTTTTTAAGTTGTTTCCTGAGTTTCAGGTAAAAATTTATACTTGTATCATTAAATGAATTTGGATTGTTATTTGTCCTTGAATATCTGTAAGAATTGCTCAAAAGTTTATGGTATTTTCCCTTGAATGTTTTGAATTATTTGGTAAATCCTTTTGATTCTGTAGGCTTAACTAAGCAAAGGTATTTATTATAAAATATTTCTTCTTATTTTCTTTCATTAAGATAATAAAGGTTTCTATATCTGGTTTTGTTAAACATTCCCTTCTCCAATGAACCAGAGTTACCTGCGGAAGCTATCATTAGAAGAAATTCAATATTTCATATAGATAAAGTTTACCATCACTTATGAAAAACTCTTAACACACCTGTAGAAATTTTAAAAATGCTAAATATTTCTAAAATCTTGAATTAGAGATTACACTACAATATTTTGAGATAAATGAGGTATATCATAAAAGTTCTCTGTCATATTGGCTTTATTATTTTTTTGTTTATTAATTAAACCACTGTTAGTTATTGTCATTGGAACTTTGTGATATTCAAAGGCTAAAATGTGTATAGACTACTAAGATATGTCATTTTGATCAACACTGAAGATATTCAAATAAGTATTCATGTTCCTCAATGAGTGTACTGTAGTGGAATTGTTGATGTCTGAAAATCTCTGATAGAGTGATATGGTGGTAAAGAAGAGATTCGAACTATTTTGAAGAGGATTATACATTAGCTTGTAGATGTAAACATGTGAACTACTTTCCATAGATAGAAATATAAGTGTATTATTAAGGAAACATAATGGTCTAGGAAAAGACGCTGAAATGTTATGGTATTAAATACTGTTCTGAGAGAGAGAGAGAGAGGAAGAAAGAGAGAGAGTGAGAGAGAAAGAGAGAGAGAGAGAGAGAGAGATTATTTCTGAAATAAAATTATTTTACTCCAATGACTAACATAGGGAACTTCTGTGCTTGTTTTCATTTTGTTGTGCTCCATATTATTGTGTATTATATGATTATAAATTGAGAAATAGCTGAAATAATTCTTGAAGTTCATCTAAATTTGAAAGTTTATGTATAAGAAACTTTAAGGTGAATTATGTCTGTGAAACCATTATAGTTTTATTCATATGTATCTTATAAACCATGGATATCTAATTAGTGTCTAATATTAAGAGATTAGATAGTGCACATATTTTTGGCTCTAAACATAAAGTGAAAATGTCTATTAATTTAACAGATCCCACCAAGAAATTTTATAATTAGTAACCTTGTTTACCTAAGCCCATATTATTCTTGATGAAATCATAGACTGTCTGTTCTATGACCACATCTCAGAAAAAAAGAGGCCTCCCAAAATTAAGGAAATTAGTATCCATGATATATAATTTAAATGGAAAAAAAACAGTCCTCATCTTACCTTTAGGTAGTAGAACATAACTGAGCACCATTAAATTACTGAAACTAATTGACACATGGGAACTACTGCTTTATTATCTACATTCTGGGAGAATGAAACTTTGAACTCAACCTTACTTCACTTGGTCTAAGTATAATGTTGGAAATCATGAAATCAAGCCATGGACTTGTGACTGCTATTAATTTTATCTCAATCCTGAATTATATCTATCCATAGGGAAGAAAATGTCTTTTAAATTAAAAATCTTTAAATCAAATGTTGTCAGAAATGGTGAAATTGCATCTGTTTCCATTTTAGTCTTTCTTTTCCTCTATACATGTACCAAATTGGCCTCTTATACTTTATCAGTGTCAGGATAATTTGCTTGAATCATCAGAGTGAGCTAGGAAGAATGAAAATAGATAAGTGTATTTAGTCCCAAAGCCATTTTGTATTGCTGCTCTGTTCAGTTCCAAAAATTTAAGACAAAATGGTCTCTTCATAATAACGAGCAAAATAATATGTCTCCTAAAATTTCAGAGCATATCTACATTACAGTGAGGACAGTGCTTTGTCATCAGAAAGTAGAATAAAATTTGAAATATGTTATATACTAAATGTGGGAGGCAGAATGACTCCAAAATATGTCTGCACTCTAATCCTTAAAATCTTTGAAAAAGTAATTAAGTTTACAGACTTTAAAATAGGGACATTATCCTGCATTATCCATCATTCATGCTAGTTCAATCTAATCACATGAGTTCTCAAAGGCAGAGCATTTTCTTGTCTGGAGACAGAAGGATGCAACAAAAGTCAGAGAGATTCAAAATGTACAGCTCCTCATTCCTAGTTTTAATTTGCTGAGGCAAGTGATGAGAAATGCCTTTGGATTCTGAGAAGGACTTTTCGCTGACAATAATCCAGGAAATGGGGTCTTAGTCCTACAACTTCATGAAACTGAACTTGGCCAACCATATGGGTTTGGAAGCAGGTTCAGTCCCAGAGTTTGCAGAAGGGAACACAGTCATAATGACATTTTGATTTCAGCCTTTTAAGACTCTAAACAGAGAATACCCATTCTGTACCCTTATATCTTACCTACAGAACTGTGAGACAATGATGTTTCTTGTTAAAAGACACAAAGTGTGTAGAAATTTGTTATAAAAGTAATCCAAAACCAAAATACTCACTTTGTGACCTCTTATAATAAATCCCTGAACTTCAATTTCTACTTTGAAAATAGAGGGATTAGTATGGCAACCTCAATAAAGTGGCAAGTATATTGATCTAAATCTAATTGTATTAAGCATAAATATGTAATATATTTTTATTAATATGTAATATATTTTTTTAATAAAACTGTAGTTATATTTTTTTTACAATATCATTTTCACTATGTTGTATCAAACATAAGTTTGAGTATAAAATGGTTAATAGTTAACATTTACAAGTTAGTATAACCATAAAGAATGTTTAGAAATGTCAGTAAGAGACATGCTGGGTAGAGTGTTTCCGGATGTGAATTTCTATTAAATGAGGATTTCTTTCCAATTCAGGCAACTATTCTCCCTTTAAGAAGTGAAAGAGGATAGACTCAACATTATAGAAATAATGACTCTGAATGTACAAGACAATAGCAGCATTGAGATTACAGCAAGAAATGTGATTGTATAAACAAAAGAAAATAACCTTGACAATAAACAAATAACATTCAGAATTTTGTCAGTTTCATTGCCCAAATCAAATGTGTTTTGTCAGTACAACTGGTAATAAAATATAATAAATTTGAACCTGTGGATTAAGAGAAATCTAGAATGTTGACTTTGAAAAGGAAACAAAAACACATGCAGTTAGACATATTTTCATTATTTCTATAAAGATAGCAGACATAATTGTCTTGGAAATCCCTTGTACGTCATTTAATGATAATGTATTTTGTGTTATGTAGTTTCTACAGTAAAAAGAAAAAATAATAAAATTACAAAATATTAGTTCAGCCATTTTTTAAACACTTAGGTTGGGTTCATAAATTATTAAATTAATAAATTTTCAAATATCATTATATTGAGCTATAAAACCAGATGAATCCTCATTGAAGAATTTAACCAAGATTCTTGTACTTAGAAAAGGAAGGTATCCTACAGTCTTACTCTAGTAAGCCATATTTCTACTTTTTATTTTAGAAAATGTCAAAAAGCTTGACAATATACTCCCCTATATTTAAACTTCATGATACATTTTTAATACTTTCAAATTTCTATTGCTTACATTTAAAGATAAATGCTTAAAGATTTTACACCTGTTATGATATCTAATACTATTTATGAAAAACGTATTGTTGAACTTTTACATCAATTAAATAGTTTATTCAGTATTAAACAATGCTGAAAAGAGATTTTATTAAGGTACATCTTCAAATATTAGAATGTTATAAATTTATCAGTATACATTTATCTCCACAATTTCAACTTGTAAATAAATTTTTCAGCTACAAATATGAGACAGTGCAAAGATTAATGGTAAATCCCCAGCATCCAAAAGGCCTTTTTAGATATACTTTTCATGAGATACTGTAGAATTTGTGAGCATTTTTTAATTGAATCTCTTTGAAATGACACATACTAACTGTACATATTTATGAGGCACAATGTAATTTTTTCAATTAATGTATACATATGTATTGCTCAAATCAGAGGAATTAGTATATCTATCATTTTAAACTTTTATCATTTCTTTATGGTGAGTTCATTCAAAATTCTGACAGCTGCTTTGAGATATACTATGAATTATTGTTATATTTATGCTGTTTTGCTATAGAACATCAGAATTTATTCCTCTTGTCTAACTCTAACATTGCACCCATTGACCAAACTCTCTCCAACTTCTAGTCTCTCCAATCTCTTCAACTATCATTATACTCTTTTTTTTTTTTTTTTTTTTTTGGTACTGGGGACTTGAACTCAGAGGCACTCAACCACTGAGTCATTTTCTCAGCCCTATTTTGTATTTTATTTAGAGGCAGGGTCTCACTGAGTTGCTTAGCACCTCACTTTTGCTAAGACCGGCTTTGAACTCGAGATCCTCCTGCCTCAGCCTCCCAAACCACTGGGATTACAGGAGTGTGCCACCACACCTGGTTTGTTACACTCTTTTTTTTCTTTTCCACGCAGGAGATTTTATTAAGTGGACAGGCAGAGTGTCTGCGTGCAGGGTGAGAGAGAGAGAGTGAGAAAGAGAGTTAGAAAGCAAGTGAGAGTGAGGAGGAGAGAGAGAGAAAAGTGAGTGAGAGTAAGAGTGAGTGAGAGAGCTGTTATACTCTTAACTTCTATGAAATTAATATTTTAGATTCCACATATGAGTCGGATGATGCACTGTTAGTCTTTCTGTGTTTTGCTTATTTCATAACATAATGTCCTCTGGGTCCATTCATGTTGTCACAAATGACAAGAATTCATCCTTTTTATGACCACATAGTATTTTGTTGTGTAAAAATACTATATTTTTTTATCTATTCATCTGTTGATGGACATTTTTTTTCTTAGTTATTGTAATAGTCTAGCTACAAAACAAACAAATAAACAAAACAGGTGTCACTTAGAAATATTGATTTCATCTCCTTTGGTATATATCCACCCAATAGTGGGAATGCAGAATCATACTCTTGTTTTATTTTTAGTTTTTTAAGAAAATGCCAAACTATTTTCCATAAAAGATATACTAATTTATATTCCCTTCAACAATGTATAAGAGTTTCCCTGTCTCTGTATTCCCACCATCATCTGTTGTCTTTTCAAAAATAGTCATTCTAATTGAAGTAAGGTGATATCTCACTAAGGTTGCAATTTTCAATAGTATCAAGTTAAAAATGTACACGGTCTGTTGCTTTTCCTACTCACTGTGAAGATATTCCACTTTTACCATTGGAAGGGTTATTAACATCAGACATTAAGAGCTCCCAAGTTTTTTACTGGTGAACAAATCATTGTGTGATAATAATTGCTAAGACCATGTAAGTTATTATAAAATACAATCAGGGGAATTGACAGGGAACCAAAATATAAATGATATTGTAAAGTAAACAGAAATAATATCAAACTACAAGTTATCTTTTTAAATACACCGTATTTGAATTAAGTCTGCTAAAAATAGACCATCAGAAGAAATTTGAATTTGTACTAATATGAAAAAAGGACCATAAAAGGGTAGTTTACAAACAATAGAAATTTACTTTTCACTGTTCTGGAGGCTTGAAGGCCAGGGGCAGTGTGCCAGCACAATTGGGCTCTGGTAAGGGCTCCCTTCTTGGTTCACAGATGCTTATGTAGAGCTGTATTCTCATAAAGTAGAAGGAGGTGTGGTAAGGGAACTTTCTGGAAAACCTTTCACAAGGGCAAGGGAACCCTATTCATAAGGTTTCCACCATCATGATCTAATTATGTAGGAAAAGTTCCACATTCTAATACTACCACATTAGTGATTAAGAGTTGAATATATGTTGGGGGAAACACAAACATGTAATCCTACACCAAATACATTTTGTCTTTTTTTAAGACAACTCTAAGATTTCATCTTACTCCAATTAGAATGACTTTTATCAAGAACACAAACAATAATAGATGTTGGCTTGGATGTGGGGGGAAAGGCACACTTTTACATTGCTGGTGGAGTTGCAAATTGGTGCAGACACTCTGGAAAGCAGTATGCAGAATCCTAAGAAAACTTGGAATGGACCCACCTTTTGACCCAGTTATCCCACTCCTTGGTTTACACCCAAAAGACCTAAAATCAGCAAACTATAGTAACACAGTCACATCAGTGTTTAAAGCAGCTCAGTTCACAATAGCTAGATTGTGGAACCAACCTAGATGCCCTTCAACAGATGAATGGATAAAGAAATTCTGGTATATATACACAATGGAATACTATTCAGCCATAAAAAAGAATAGTATTATGGCATTTGCAGGTAAATGAATGGAATTAGAGAATTTCATGCTAAGTGAAATAAGCCAAGTCCAAAAAACCAAAGGTCGAATGTTTTCCCTGATAAGTGGAGGATGATATATAATGGGGGTGGGAGTGGGGAATGAGAGAATAATTGGGGAACTTTAGAATATGTAGAAGAAAATGAGAGGGAGGGCTATGAAAAATGGTGGAATGAGACAGACATCATTGCCCTATGTACATGTATGATTACACGAATGGTATGAATCTGCATTGTGTACAACCATAGAAATGAAATGATGTACCCCATTTGTGTACAATGAATCAAAATGCAGTCTGTAAAACATTAAAAGCCAAATAAAAATAATAAAAAAAAATAAAGTCGATACTTCTTCAGATTTCCTCAAAAAAAAAAAATGTGGTATTACTTCTGTCCATTGTTTCTTCCCATGTTGGCATTTACTTTTATTATTAGTGATTTTCTCTCCATTTTTTTATTGTATCATATTTCATATATTAATTTATTTGCTGTAATGTGACCACCCTTTACCCCATGTTAATTAAATCAGTAAAACTATCTCCCTGAAAATTTTGGTTCATTAATATGCTCATATTGATTTGTGCTGCATTTTTTTCTAATGAGAAATATAAAGTATTCAATTAAATTTAAAGTAATTTTCAATTTTTAAATTTCATCATCTCTGCTTAAATGTTTTTACCAAAAAGCTTTTAAAACTTTATTTTAGTTTATTTAACTTCAAAAATTACCTCATGTTTTATGTCAAAAGATTTGTACTGTGAACCATATTCTGAATAAATATAAAATATCTACAATTTGGATAAGGAAAGGAAGCTTTTGAATTTCTACATTATTTTCAAATATGAAACCAATAACATTTATTTTTTTAAATTCTTAATATTTGATTTTCTGATTTTGTATCTTTGAACATCAAAAATTAACCACTACTGATATTTCAATTATGTATAGGTCTATTTCATTTGGAAATTTTTGAAGTAAATTTCATTCAGGATGATAGATGAGCTCAACAATTTTTTTTCTGTGTTAGTCTTCCATTAAGAAAGGCTCTATTTTTCTCTTGTGTGAAAAGAAATTCCTTTAGAAAATTCATTTTTTACAAAATCATATTTCCCTGCCTCACATTGACTAATTTTGAATGACATAATAAAGCCATTTAGGGATAATTCTGTTATTTATTCTTACAGAATATACTATGAAGCCAACATTTCTATGCTGGTCACATTGGTTTTATGGTTAACATCTTGGATTGTCACTGCTAGCTGGCTCAGTCTCACATGTTGATGGCAGGATTTCAGTGTGACATCTGACAGACTGGAAAAAAATCACTGAAAATTCTTTACATAGACAAACATAATACACCAATACATGCTCTGAACATCTGTTTTTTAATTCAGATTTTACAAACAGGGTTGTTCTCATCCACATAGGTAACATTGTGCTAGTCCCTAAATGAATATAAAGATGAATTCCTACATTTATCTTAAAATTAATGATTTCACACCTTTCTCTAATTTACCCTCTTGCACTCTCTGAATAGGGAGGGACAGGTAATATTTTTACCATTTGATGGATAAGCTACCTCACACCTTAGGACTATCCAAAATGAAAACAGGGAACCGCTTATCATGACTGAAATATTGGTTAACAGTCTAAATGAGGATATTGCAATATCTGAGAGTAAGTGTGTAGAAACTTTACAGCAGTATATCAGAGTAATTAAATATCTGCTGAATCTAATAATAAAAATAGGTATTTTATGTATTTTTGTTTAGTTTCATTTTTTCTAATATTTCTAAACTGCATTTTATAAAGTTTGGTTTGTTTAATGGAGAAAATTGATACCTCATATGTACCAACCTTTTTCTGCTCAATTTTTCTTTCTTTCATTCTTTTTTCCTTTTGCTTTCTATTTTTCTCTCAAGTCAGAGATAGCTAAAGAATTATTTCTGTAAAGGTAATTAAATGTAACCACTGGCATTATTTAGTTGTTCATATCACTGTGTTAATATTTGGATTGGAAAAAAGCAATTAAATTAGAAAAAAAGACTAAATTACATAAGGTCTTTTCTAAAGCTTGATTTGAAACAAACAAAATCCTAAAAAATAATCAATGTAAAATAAGTGGAACCTGTGAATCTAGATCTTAGGTACTGAAATCCCTTAGTCATATTCTCCCTAAAGTTCCCTAGAGTTTACAATGATCCCCGGGCAATTTTTCCTCCCTCAGAAGTGAATTCCTCTAAACACTCAGGCAGGAAGGATGGTTGGTGCTTGGTTGAAGGTGGTCCTATCAGTGATGATGCTGGTAGTCTCCATGGTAACTGTTACCATGGAGAGAGATAACTTCAACAATGGTTTGCAAAGTATAAGAAAGGGAATGTAGAATATTCGATATGATAGCTTCTCTGTGAGTACTTAGGAAGGCTCGGTGGGGATGCTTTCACCACCTTTTCCTGAATTCTGGCAAACTGATTTGGTTTTATAATAATGTCAAACAAAAATGTTCAGAAATCTAGTTCAAATACTCAAACTCAATGATAAATCATTTACCATACAGCCTACCTCAAATTCTAATAAAATAATTTAGAAGTCATATCCCTCAGAACCTCAGTTAATTTGACAAGCAATTTTTACAGATTGTGGAAAAGAAATTTCGCAGTACCCCAAAAATCTAGCATTTTTGCATAAACTCTTCATTTTAACAGAGGTCCAAATATTTTACCTGTGTGACTGGGTTCTTCCCAAAGATTTATTACTGTTTATCTGAATCATAACAGTATTTGTGTGACTGTGAGCACAGTGGAATGAAGACATTATAAACCAGCGTTCTTATAATAAATTCAGATGCAAATGCAATAATATGTTTCTTAGTCTTTTTTCTATATTTAAAAAAGGAAATATAAATTATAACAAATTATCTGATGGGGGTTAAAAATTTAAAGATCCTTTTCTTATGTTTAAAGTCTCTGCACATATGATAAAACAAGACAATGAAGCAACATAGGCTATTGCTGACTTTTACATAGGACATCATCAGATATACCTTGAAAGTTATTAGGAAGAGTGAAGAATCCAAACAATTAGAATAAAAAAAGCAATCTCTGCAATGTGATTTCAGTATCTATGTTGCTCAATGGTCACATGTGCCTAGTGGTTCCTAAATTGGATGTAAAAATATGAAGCAGTTCCATCATTCCTGAATGTTCTTATAGAATGCACTACACTACCCTAGAGAACACATGAAGAAAACCCCAGAGAAACAGGTAATAAACAGATGAAAAAATAGAATACTAGCAAATACAAAACAGAAAACATGCCAGGGAAACAGAAAAATAACAAAGAAGAGATTAGATAAAGAAAGAAGAGCTATCAAAATGTACAACTGAACTCTACAACCATATCTACACTTACACTAAGCATATACTCAGGTTCTTTTCCAAAGAAAATGAAACATTTACCAATAAAGATGATATGATGATCCATGAGCAGATAGCATATTTAATGATATTAAATTTTAAGTACTACATTCTCTTATTACAATGGAATTATTCTAATAAGCAATGAAATAGGTATTTTTATAAAATGCCTATACATTTAGAAATAAAGAAGTACAAGTATAAGCTATACATTGGTCAAGAAAGATATAAATGAAGAAATCAGAAAATATTTGTATTAAATGATAAATAAAACCTAGTATATCAAAATTTATGAAGTGTAACCAAAACATTTTTAGACAGATGCTTATGGGGTTTAAGTATCTGTATCAAAAATTAGAAAAAAGTCTAAAATTAGTAATCTAGGCTAGCCTCAACCACAAAATTCAGAAAAGAGAAAATTATGTTCATTAAATTAAGAGCACAATCAATAAAGATGAATCAATGAAATAAAAGTGGTTTCATTAACAATAAAATTCATAAACCTGTAGCCTAACTAATCAAAAAATTTAAAACAAGGGGAGGAAACAAATTAACAAAATCAAAAACAAAGGAAGGCAACTCTAAATATCCTATGGTCATCAAACAAACAAACAAACAAACAAAAAACCAACCAGATGATATTTCTGACTGTAAATTTGACAATCTAGATAAAGTAGAAAAATATTTGAAACTACATACTATCAAAACTGGCACAAGAAACTAAAAAATTCTAAAAAGCATTAAGAGAACATGTAAGACACAATAATGAATACAAAAATCACTCCTCTCTTATTTACTGCTCACTCTACTACCTACAAATGTTAACTAACTCAAGAGAATAAATGTTCATAGGTATAAAATTGTAATTGAGTTAAGAAATTATCATAATTTAAAAGAGTATAAAGTTTGCCAGATATAAGATTGTACCTAAAATCTAAACTTTGGCACATCAGAAACAATTACTAGAAAATAACAGAAATTATTTTCAGGCAGTGTTATGGTTTAGATATGGGGTATTCCCCAAAAGTTCATGTGTGAGATAATGTAAGAAAGGTGAGAGGTGAAATGATTGGGTTATGAACCAGAGTCTTAATCTGATCAGTGGCTTAATCCCCTGATAGGGATTAACTGTGGGAATACTGCTAGCCATTTAGGGTGTGTGGTTGGAGGAGAGATGTCACTGGGGGTGTACCTTTGGAGTTTATAGAGATCTTCCTGTTTCCTCATTGCCATGTCCTGTGCTGCTTTCCTCTACCGTACACTTCCATCATGATGTTCTGCCCCACCTTGGACTCAGAGTCATCTGTATACTAAGATCTGTGAAACCGTGAGTGCCAAATAAACTTTCCCTCCTCTAAAATTGTTCTTGTTAGGTCTTTTGAGTCACATCAACAAAAAAACTGACCAAAACAGGCAGCAACTGATTAACTTAAAGTATGAGACATTTTGTATAAAATTTCAAAAGAATTAAATGCAAATTTTAAAGACTCTGGATAAATAAGTAAATATGTCAGGTTCATATAGGGAGATTTTAATTTTTTAAAATGTGAATTATCTTCACTAAACTACAAATTCCAGGCAATTCAGATCTGAATTCCAAAGATTTATTATCATATTACATGAGACTGATATGAAAATAGTTCATAAAAAAGAATAAACATGAACAAATCCCTAAGAAAAAATTGAAGATCAGAAAGGGAGTAAATGTTTTTGATGCCCATCTTTTTTGCTCTGTATAAATTTAGTAATAATTATATGTGCAAAAAAAGCAGATAAGGTAATTGATAAAAATGTAGAGTTCAAAACTGTTCTGGCTTCCTCCTTATTGTTATTATACTTCTTATTATCTGAGTTTTAAAAATTTGATTACTGTCTACATGCTCCACTAAAACATTTCTTCAACTTTATGGCAGAGTCTGAATTTTGTTGTATGATCAGCACCTGTAACAATTTTTAATAAATATTCAATCAGTGTTTCTTGAATCAAAGAAAAGTTAACTAAAAATATATGATAGACATTGAACCACAAATTACTAGAAGACTTCAAAGAAGCTATGAAGAAAACATGAGATCACATACAGCTTATACCACACGCTTAAGTGGATTGTAAAAGAATTTAAGACCTAAATATCTAAGATAAAACCTAAAAAGAAAAAATAGGATGATATCTTTGTTAAATTAAAATAAGAATAGACATCTTAGAAAATAAAACAGTAAACTGTTTGAAAAATAAAATCGTCTAATTCCATAGTTATTTTCAGAAAATAAAATGTACATGATTTCTGTTAATGATGCACATTAGGAAATTAATGTGTATCAATTTATATTTATCTTTGGTATGCATTAATTTTGAAAACTGAAAACACATGAAATTTACTATATACAGCTTTTCAGAGCAGAATATCTAAGGCAATGTTTTTGAATGAGATTACAAAAGTGATAGTTTCATTCTCTCAATATTTGTTATTCATTCTATTTCAGTATAATAAATTCCCTAGTTCTCATTCAGGCATCTCCCCCAATAAATGAGAAAAGGCAAAAACATATAAGAAGAAGAAAGAGGAGGTGGGAGAATGATTATGGTTTCAGACCTCTTTTCTAGCTACCTCTGGCTATGGGAACACTTTCTAGACAGTGGAATGTAAAAAAAAGGTGACATGAACAACTTCTAGATCAGGACCTTATGTGAGTTTCTTTATGCTACATACTAGTTATACTGTAAACCTGTTAGACTATGAACTTTCTGGATCATGTATATGAGAAAAAAAAAACTAAACAAAGGGAGGAAATCTACAGAAGAAACATAGCAACCATACTAAACGGCATTTTTAAGTGAGAGATAAATCTCCATCTTGCTTAGGAGGAGCTGAACTACATACTGTTTCAGTCAACTTTTTCACTATTGTGAAAAAAAGACCTGATGAGAACAATTTTAAGGAGGAAAAGTTTATTTGGGCCTCAGAGTTTCAGAGGTCTCATTCCATAGACAGCTGACTTCATTCCTTGAGGCCTGAGGTGAAGCAGAACATCATGCAGAAGAAGGAAAGCAACTCAGGACTTGGTACTAGGAAGGAGAGAGGAGGCGGGGGTGGGGAGAGAATGCACCAGTGCTTTGTTCAACAAGGACAAAATATATAGCTGGAAGGCATGCACCCAATGACCTACCTCCTCCAGTCATACACCATCTGTCTACAGTTACCACCCAGTTAATCCATTCAAGGTGATCAATGCATTGACTAACTAGGCCAAGGTTCTCATAAACCAATCATTTTATCTCTAAACTTTCTTGTATTTTATCATACAGGAGCTTTTGGGGGACACCTCATATCCAAACCATAACACATACAATCAACTATAAAACCCCAGGCCATACAGAGGTTATATTAATTGTGTTCATGTAAACAATCAGTTGACTTTCAGAAATAAGAGAAATAGTGTGCATTGTTTATTCTGATTTTTCTTAATTACATGTTATGGTTGATAATATTTCCTATGGATACTCTCTACTGAATATTATATACAGGTTTTTATTTTAAGCTTTTATTAGGAATCTTGGTTCTGTAATGATGCTTATTTGTTCATCTAATTTTAGTAAGTCACAGTCACATAAGTTGCTCTTTTTATAAAAGAAGCCAGCATGACAACTAAAAGTGGTGAAACATAATAGCCCTGACTTCTTTCATACTTCCATAGAGAGAATTAAAATCAATGGCTAAAGCAAAAGCAGCATATGTCTTTTCAGAGAAAATAGAATAAAATAGCCTTCTAACTGTAATTAAGAAAGTCTGATTATTGTGTATCTTTTCTACTAAGCAATATTCTAATGAATAGCAAGGGCAAGATAATGTTATCCTGATACCAAAAATTTTTGTGATAGATATACATTAGGAAAGAAGGTAATGTTTAAATTCTGGAAAAGTATCCTACAGACATGGAATTTGAAAGACTCTCATAGCTGTCACAGTTATATATTCTCTTTTAGATTGTCTTAAGAATGACATTTTGAATTTCTATTGTTTCTAGAAAAATAATAATAGACTAGAAAAAAGTTAGTGTTTTTAATACAGGTTTATCTAGCAGAAAAATAATACAGGAGCATCTGAATGGCAGTATGTCAATTATACACTATTTGATTTGATCTGATAAACCTGGAGGTTAAATGTGTCTTTGAAAGTTTTTATGGAAGATTTGACATTCAGGTGCACAAAACTTTTATTTCTACTTCAGGTGAAGAGAGTTGTAATTATTACATGATCATTAGTAGAGTTGTTAATATAGATTTTGAAATCCAAAACACAAAATCCAAACCCCAAATTTTGAAATATACACGCAAACAAGAACATACATGCATACATGATAAAAAAGAGAATTCATTAACTTAATACTCCCTATTTTAGTTAGTGCTCCTATAACAGACTACCACAGCATAGAAAGGTTATAATGAACAGATATTAATTTTATCATAGTTCTGGAGACTGGAAAATCCACTATGGAGGGGTCAGCATCTGGTAAGGGACTTTTACTGCATCATTCCATGACAGAAGATCAGGCAGATGGGAGAGACAAAAGGGAACTGAACTCCTCCTTTTATAAGTACATATACCCAAGGTAAACCCACTTTCACAATAATGGCAGAGACTTCATGGACTAATCACTTCTTAAAAGTCCTGCCTTCCAATATCATACTGGGAAAGAAGTTTCCAGGACATGAACTTTGGGGAACACACTCAAACCATATTACTTCCCCTTCTTGATAATTTGTATTTGCACAAATCAATTTTGCATAATACGATGGTAGTTAAGGAAATTTTTTTAAAGAAAGTCCAAGTAACATTTCAAATCAATAAACTTCAAATTTTGCCTCTTTAAATAATAATGACTTAATTTACTTTTATCATAGAGGAAGGTAGAATTGGAGGCCATTCTCATTGAACATTTGCTTATTATTACAATATGTATAGTTTAGAGCAAATCAGGAAGAACAATTTATGAAAAATAAATATATAACTTGAAGAATAACATATAAGACCTAAAGTATGAGAAGGTGATCTCTAAAGAGTGGTAAACAAGAATGTATCCATCTTGAAAGAGCAGAAAGGAGATTTAGAGCTGTAATAATTACTTAGTGAGGTGTAGCCAATTCGATCAGCTATTATCCCTGTGAAGAAGTAAAATGATTGCATTTTGACTCTTGTTTCAAAAGAGGAATGATTAACGTTGGGTAGGGAACTTATAATCATAAGCAGTATATTCTGGACTTAAGAGTATAAGATAAACACACACAAAGACAGCTACCCTAGGTTTCCTTGCCCTCCCTCTCTCTCTTCCTTCCTTACTTCCTTCCTTCCCTCCCTGAGGATTAAATCCAGGGGCACTTTACCACTGAGCTACATACCCCGTACTTTTTATTTATTTATTTATTTATTTATTTTGAGACAGTCCCTCTGTAATCCTCCTGCCTCAGTCTCCCAAATTGCTGGGATTACAGCCTTATGACACTAAGCCTGGCCCTTGCTGCTCTTTGGACTTACAGATTCCTGACTCAAGGCATTTGTACTTTATTTTTTCCTAACTGGAGTAATTGCCCCTAGGTATCCATGCTCCCTCCTTTACTTCCTTTAATGTTAGTAAATGAAATCTTTCTCTGAGCCATCTTATTTTAAAACATGGCTAATATTTTCTACACTTTCATCTTTTATTTATTTTTCACAGTTGTATTTCATATACTGCTTTGATTAAATTAAATTAAATTAGATTGGTAAATGGAATGTTGATGTACCTTTGAAATTCACATGTTAAAACCCTAATCTCCAATGAGATGGTATTAGTAGGTCTGACCTTTGAGAAACAGGTTTAAGTGGGGTCATGAGAGTACAGCCCCATCATGAAATTAGTGCCTTTATTAGAGAATAGAACTCCCTAGCTGGGCCATGTGAGACGACAGCAATAATGTGGTTGTCCATGAGCCAGGAAGGGGTCCCTCACCACTAACCTAATTGGTGGACGCCTTGATCTTGGATCTCCAGAACTGTGAGAAATAAAGCTTCATTGCTCAAGCCACCCAATCTATGGTAATTTGTTGTAGCAGCCTGAGCTAAAACAGACATTACATCATATTACATTATTAAGTTCCTGTGTTTTACCAGAAGAATTTACATTCCATGAGGGCAAAGAATGTTTATATATTTGATTCACTGCTCTCTTTATCCTTAGTGCTTCAAACAAGATTTGGCATACAGTAAGTACTTAATAAATGCTAATTAATTTGAATAATGGTCCTTTTGCTGGGTAGCTCTGGGCCCTTGGGTAACCTTCTCTTAGCCTCAGTTTCTCATTTACAAATTTAGATACAATCATTGTCATACCAACCTCATGATATTTTTTGAGAATCAAATGAAACTATTTATGTCAGGGTACACTGAAAACCATTAAGTCTAATGTAAATATAAGGGATTAAGAATTACCCTCTCTGACTTCATTTTAATAAATCTGCTTCATAAAATACAACTTTTCTGAATATATTTGCATTTATCCTGGTCTAAAATCACTTGACAATTCATGCATTCAATGTTGAACTTTTAGATTTTATCTAAATTGGCATCTTTCAGTTCTAGTAATGAGTTTATATTCTTAATAATAGACTATATCAACTGCATGGATTTTTGAATCACTGGATGCAGAATACTGATTATCGCTCACCTACCATCCAGTCATCACCCTGAAAAGTTCCTGATGAAACTGAACAAGACAAAGAAAAAGAGTCTACTTTTTTCCTATTGTTTTTTTTTACCTGAAACCCTAATTTAGTACTTATTACACTTAGTTTCATCAGAGAGTATGCAAAGATAAGACAGAAAAATAACTAAATATAAATGAGATTGCCCTTTCCTCAGATTTCTTCTCCTAAATATTTTCTTTCATCATCTTGATGACAAATGTTATTTTTATTGGTTGTATTTGATGAATCTATGGCAGTATTCAAACTCCTACTGCTGAATTGAGAAATAGATAGGGAAAGGGGATCTGGAAATCTAATCCCTTAATCCTAATGTCAATCTTCTTTCTCAACAATTTTCCTGTTTCATAATTACCTAACACAAACATATGTCTATGAAAATAATATGGAGTTATGATTATCTCCACGTAACATGAGATGTCAAAAAAGTGCATCTGTAAAGCAAATGGCTTTGCATTATGTTGTTCCTATTAACATTTTCTGAAAATCTGTTGGTTTTATATTATACTGTAGTTTTAAATGAAGGAACCAAGATATAAATTAAGAAGTAGGAAAAGGTCAAGAGAAGTTTATGATGTTAAAGCTATTTAAGTCCCATTTTAGTAGATATTTGGAAACCTAGTATCTTTGTTTACACATAATGGAACTTACTTGGATGAAAAAGTTTGTTAAGTACAAAAACATGTAAGGGAAATAAATACAAAGGACAAAAGATGTACTACATGGCTAATTATCTTGTCTGTAATATTGCCCCTGTTAATGTTTCAAGGCCAATAGATTATTTATGTGTTTTGTGTTATAATTACCTTAATGATTAATACATTGTATTGGTAATAAAATGATAAAGGACTTTGTGGAATAAAATTCTAATGTCAGAAGCTGACTAAAGAAAATTTATTTCTAACCTTCCTGAGCAATTTCTGTGCTCTTGAGGTATCAGCAATTTTGGTAATTACTCTGAAATATTCTGTATATACACTATTATACTCTAATAGGTAGAGAGCAAATACATTTTTTTTTTCTGATTGAACATTTACAGTAAGAGAAAGGTTCTGAACAAATGTTGACTGAGCAGTTTGCCTCTGACAGTGTCAGCTCACCCACAGCTTTATATTTTTGATAATGGGCTAAATTCCATGTATATTGTCTCAAAGAGATAATGAAAATTTAGTAGTATTTATTAAAAGTTTTTATATGTTGAAATCATACTATTTTTCTAGACAGAAATTCACTCTATTGATCATGTCCTATACACTGGAAAGGAATCTTCTCAGGAAACCAGAGTCCCTTCACCAGTTATGACACTAAACAAAAGAAGGCATAACCATTTCAGAATACAAACAATTTCTAGTCTTGATAAGAGTGATAGTACTGCAAGTGGATTTTAGATATCACCTTTGTCAACAGCCTCTTATTATCAACTAGGAAATTGAGATAGTGGGGTCAAAGAGCTCATTAGTAAGATCAAACAGAATCCATGAAGTGTCTCTTTAATTTCAATATGTCCTTTGCCCATATTGTTTCTTCTCCCCTGCCATCCCAGTTCACCCTCACTCTGCCTGGTCACTTCCTTTTCATCATCTAACATTCAAACACAATGTCACTTTTTTGAGGGAGAAGGACATTCCCCATACCAAGCCTTTGCCCACTTATTGCTACCATTGCACTTGTTCTTGCCAAGAAACCATATGCTTTTAATTTTAATATAAAACATGTAATTCTATTGCAATTAATTGCTGAAGTTTGTTTCTAATTGCAAGTTCTTTTGGATAGGAACAATATCTTATTTCTAGCTGAATTCCTGTGCCTAACTGAGTTTCTGTTACAAAGAGGCATGCAAGAAATGATCACTGGCTAACTGAAAAAGGAACTTAAGTTACCAAGTGTGACAGCTTGAATACAAAGTTCTGTATTTCACTTTTTGAGATCTTTCAGCTGCATGACCTCAAAAATAGTATAGACACTATGAGGTGGTGCTTAGATTCTATCACATTCTAACATTCTTGTTCTTTAGCCTATGGAGATATACAAAACTAATTCTTCCACAATTTCAAAGAAAGGCAGTTTTCTTGGCAATAAACTGGGAATAAGCAGAATTCAAGTAGAAGAAAGGTCAAATCTCATTAATGTATTCCAGACAGATACGCGAAGTAGAAAGAAGATATAAAATCATTATAGTAATATTAAAATCATTAACAGAGACTTAAATATGAGAAGTTAGATATTTAGACTTCTATGTTTTTAGGATACTATCTCTTTTATAGAGAAATGATCAGTGTGGCAAAATTATCATACACAGAAAAAATACATTAAGGAATAATGTTGTATCTAGGAAAAATGGAGTTTGAATTTTACCACACAAGGAATAATTTCCATTATGTATACTTTCCTATACTGTTCACTAATATCTCCTGTTTTCTTGTGGGATATCATGTTGGAAACTTCAAAACACCTACTTTTGCCAAGGACTATCAATGAAATCTCCCTAGTTTGGCTAAACTTCCCAGTATTCATCCAAACCTCTGTCACTACTCCTGCCTCCTCCACACTTAATGGCTTGGTTAGATTGACTTTTAGTTAAATGGAAAATGTTTATTGAATTCCCATTATTGATGGCATGGTTATTGTATTTCTGCATATATTCTGAACAATAACATTGCTAGTTTTTATTCTCAGCTACCTTTTTGAGATTTTTATACAGCAACCAATATTAACAGGTAAAGATTGTGTCTCAGTCAGAATAATAGAGATTTTGTTGTCAAAAAAAAAAAAGTCTCCCTCCAAGAGAAAGGTTGTGTAGGTTTGAATAAAGCCCTTTAAATGGTGTGGTTCTCTGAAATCAGAGTTTCTGAAGTGTGACCCTGATCCAATGCACAACCTGCCCAGGAAGTTCCACACTGTCTCTATGACATTGGTTAGGGGTGAAGAGCAAAGGATCGGATGCATTTTTAAAGCACATGGGGCCTGCTCTGCTATGTGTCCTAAAATCCTTTGTCTCTGACCCAGAAATCTCATGTCTTATGCCAGTATATATGACATCAAGTCAAACTAACTTGTTATCTTTCAAGCAGGGTAAAATTTTCAGCCCTTCACAGTTCTTGACAATTATGTGTTCAACATGACTCCAGCTATAATAAATACAATCATGAGTGACCCACAAGCCCCTGCCAAAATGAAATTTGTAGTTTTTATAGAGGGAGACAAATAAAATATGGAAATAATAAAGCTAATGATAGTCACATTTCCATGTAAGTGTTATAATAGAAGTCAATAGGAATATGTGATAGAGAATAATTGCAGACATAAAATGTGGGATAGTGAGGAAAACATATCTCTGAATAAGTGTGATTTAAACTGGGTCATAAATTTCAAGAAAGTGCTTTCACTCTGAAATATGAGAAAGGAGTGCTAGGTATACAAAACATGGAAATCAAAAGTTCTGAATTAAAAAAAAAATGAAATAAAACTTTCAATGTCAGAAGATTAATATGGCTAGAGTGAAAAGAGAGCAAGGATAGAAGGGTTTGAAAATTATATAGGGAATGTTGATAGGGGCCATAGCATACAGTAAGTTCTTGACGAATCAGGTAAGGAATTTGAATTTCCTAAATAAAACTGTATTTTTATTTAAGGGGAAGAAAGTCACTAGCCATGGAAAATAATGACATTTGATTTCTGTTTCAAAAAGATGACTCTAGTTCTAGTAAAATGATTTGGAGAGATTAAGTAGAAGCAGAGACGGTAGAACCAATAGAATTTTGGAGACAATTAAGCTTTAGATAATAGATGGTAGTACTTTGGAGTAGGGTAATGGCAAAAGAAACGTAAATGATTGAAACAGAATAAAAACATATTTAGAGCTAGAATTCACAGAATTCAATTTTCAATATGGGTGGTGAGTGACAGAGAGAAGGATAATTGATGCCTATATTATAGACAAAAACATTCATTTTCTCCCTTCCTTCCATTAGCAATTATTGGCTAACATACAAATACAAAGTGTGGTTTAAAGCCTTGGAGATACATGAGTAGATGAAGTCAAGTCCCTGCCCTCAATTTGAGTTCCAATGGGAAGCAGAAACAAAAAACAAAAGTAGAAAAAAGTATGCACTCTTAGGAAGTAAGAATTAACGGAGAAAAATCAGATGGATAGAAGATGAAGAGGGTGTTACTTAAGATTGTATGATGAGGAATGGCTTTGCTAAGGAGGTAACAGCTGAGAAGAGACCTGCAAAATGTGAACAAGTGAGTCAGGCAGATATTGGCATGATATTTAGGTCCAGAAAATGTTTCAGAGCAGAGGAGCAAATACAAAATTCTTAAAGAGGTCCACATATTATGGTTTCATTTAAATTAGTGTAGTCTCAAATTCAGTCTCTAATTCCTAATGGAAGTTTTCTTTTTCCTTTTCTCAAAACTTTAAATAAATAATTGAACAAATATAGTCTTGTCTGCCTTGTTAATTTTTTTGTCCATCTTACGAGGGTGTGTGTGGCAGAGATTTGACTCTTAATATTTAGCAGCTCCTAAATTAACATCGCTTTCTCTGGCAAAAGCAGTGTTTTTGATTTGTTTAGTTTTAAAAGAAACAGCTTAAGAGTATACTGTTTGTTTAAACTTAGACTTATGAATAATTTATTTTCATGGTCTCTGTCTACCATCCTGTGAGTTGTTGCTTTCCTTGATATTTGAAGGGATTCAGTATGTTCTTGTTCAGATGAATTTCTGCCACTTGCATACAAACCCGCCTTTACCTGCCCATCCTAAAATTTGAAAACTCCATTCATCTCCAATGTGTATCCAATATTGCCCCATTTTACCTGATACCCTCATAGTAGAGCTGTCAAAAGAGGTATGTGTGGTGGCTCCTTCTTCAGTCTTGTTTGGTCTTTATGCAGTTGTTGATTTGTCTTTCTCTCTTTTCCTAAACAGTATTAGGAGCAGTATATCCATGTTACTACTCTTTGAAAAGAAGCAATTTGACAGTAAGATGTGTGGGATTTTTTAAGTGAATTAAAATTATTTTAAACTGTAAACATAAAACCATGATACATGTACATTTTTTGGGGATACATAGTGATGCTTTCATACATGTATATATTATGTAATGTTTAAATCAGGATAAGCATATCTATCTCCTCTAAGATCATTTATGGTTAAGGTGTAAGACGTGTTTTATCACCTCTTAATTTCTGCTCTTTTAATAATAAAGGCTAACCACAAACTACTGAGCAAAATCCTGACACTGTGTCTTTTATATACTTACTCATCCAATCCTTACATCTCTGTGAAGCCAGCACTATCACTACCACCCATACATTATAAATGAGGAAATTGGAGAGCTTATGTTACTTGTTCAAGGTCAAAAACTAGTAAAGGGGAAAATTGATTCACATGTTGACGATCTAGCCTCAGAGACTGCCTTTTTAATAAAGCCTACCTTGTATTTTCTTTGGGATCATTCTAATTCTACAGTTTTTGTTTTTAACCTTTAAAACTGGATGCTTCACTTATAAATTTAGCCTTTGATTTTTTTCCCTAAAGACTATTTATTCCCAAGAGTTTCCCTCATTTATATTCCACAAATTTAGATAGGTGATAACTGTAAAATGTTGGCACTATTTTCTAACATCCATTTTGATTTTTTCTTTGACCTCTTAGTTATTTGGACTTTTTCCCCAAAACTCTAAACTTTTGGAAGTCTGCTGATTATCTTGTTTATGACTAACTTTCTAACTTAACAAAACTGTTGTCAGACAATGCTATCTATACCATACTTAACTTTTAAATTTGGTTGTGCCTTCCTTTATTGCACAGGATGAGGTTAATTTTTATATTCATATATGTTTAACTGAAAACTTTATTGCTCTCTACTCTTGGGTGTTACATCTTTCATAGTTTTGTTATACCTTGTTTATTTGTTCTATTGGGCAAATCTCCAATATTCTTTTATTCAGGTTTTTAAAATAACTTTCATTTTTTTAAAGTTAATATGTGAATTACAGGAAAAATAAAAACACAAGCAAAGAAGAAGGTCATCCAGTGACAAGCAGCTTAGTTGGTCATGTCCCTCCAGGTTGTAAGCATACATACTCAATATCCCATTTTGTGTGACTGTGATTGTAGTGTCTCATGCTTTTCCACACATCAGAAATATTCACCAATTCAAAATACCAAAGCTACATGAGAATTTTTAATCTCCAAGAATACACTAAACCAACTCAATATGTTACCTAAAATTGTAATCCTTTCTTGGGGACAAAAATTTCACAGAAGACAGAAAAGGTAACAGGTCTCTAGATAGGCATATTGGCATAGTTACAACTAAAATAATTTATTCCCTTAATACTCAATTTAAAATGAAATCTCCAATATTCTTAACTGATATTGGCCAGTTTGCTCTATCAATTACTGGAATATTTAAGAGAAGGTGGAAAGCCTTCCAAATTTGGGTATTTTCTATTTATTTTTAAGATTCTACAAACATATATAGTTTTTAAATTATTTTATGAAGTTCAGACAAGTAAATAATTTTATATGATTTGGATGAACTTATGAAGTACACACAAGGAAGTAATTTATAAGCTTTAGATGAATTGTATTGCTTATCATCATGTACTTAACACTTTTTTCTTCAATGATACTTTCCCTTTTAGACACTATTTTGTCTAATTATGGTAACATTATATAAATTTTCTTTTGATTATTATTTTCTATTTTTTCATTTTTGCTTTCAACATTTATATATTTTGATTTAGAATGTTGCTATATAAAGCCTCAATAGGTGAATTTTGTTATTAAATAGAAAAATATTATGTTTCATTTGAACATTCACTCCAATAAGATACATTGTTTTCTCTGGTGGCTTGTTTTTACTTCTTATTTTATGTTTTTATTTATCCCAGTTACTGTGTTTTCATTTTCTCTTATGTCTTGACTTCATTTGGATTAATTTTCCTGATTCTTTACTTCCTGTAGTTTTCAAAGAGCTGTAAACGTCATTTCTATCTTGTTAATTTACAAATAATTACATGTGTAAGTTTATATACCAATGTTAAAATCTATCAGTATACTTACTTATCTTCCAGATAGCCTTAATATTAATAACCCCTTTGAGATTTATATGTATTGTTAGAATATTTACTTCCATCTTGTTTTTTAATTACACAGGACATTGTAATTTTTATGGTTTCAGATGTATTATCTTATGCACCACCTTCTCTATTTACAAATCAAAATTTCCTTTTTATCACTTTCATTCTACTAAATGAATTCCTTAAGAATGCTTCTATAGAAGCATATCCTAGTGATTGATAAACTATGAAGCATGCCTTTCTTGAAATGTTCTTTTGGGATTTTTTTCAGAGTTATAGTATTCTAATTTCTGTTCAAATGCTACTAAATCACAAAGGTTTTGACTGATTTATTAACATTTATGCTCTATGCTGTAGATTTTTATCATGTTATTTCTACCCATCTTACTTGTCATAAGACTAAATGTTGAATTAATAGGATATGATGATAATAACATTTTTTCCTGAGTATTGAGATCTTTTCTGCTTAGGTAACATAATGCTTATTTTTTATATTTCTTATTGAAACCATGATTACATTTATTTACACGCTATAAAATTTTTATATTCTATTACTGTTTAAAGCTGAGTATTTTCTACAATCTTTTCATAAAACTCAAAACATCTACAAAATATTTTACCTTAAAAGTTATTTCTAAAGGAAACTCTTTCCAGATTAAATGAAATAATAGGCATTTTAAATAAACCCTCTGATACCTGATGAGGTGATCCTTCCAACTGAGGTTTCTCCTCATGGGGTGCATTCACAGATCTTCATTTCTACATTACTATTATTATTATTAAGTTGGCCATTTCTAGATGAGGAAACTGCAATAGTCCTTCTGATATCTAATGGGTTTTTATTTTGATAGTTCTTCCATTCATTGATTCTATTATTTTCCTCATTAAAACCCTAATAATTAATAAACAATGAATGTCAGCAGAGTCCATTGAACATCCACTTTCTTCATGGAGTCTCCTCCATGAACCTCCCTGTGGACTAAGACATCCTGCCAGCACTCATCTAACTCATGGTTTCCCACAGGTGCAGCCTGATGCATGGTATGAGCCTGTTGTCCTGCTACTTGAGAAACTGAGGCAGGACAGTCACTTGAATCCAGAGTCTTGAAGCCAGCCCGGGCAAGAGTGAGTCCCTTCTCAAACAAACAAACAAAAAAAGACTAAAGCATAACCTGCTGTTGAGAACATTCAGAGAGTTTGCTGAACTTCTAGGGTCCTGTGTATATTTCTTAGTGTGTTTGGGGTGTGAAGAATAGTTTTCTGCAGATTATTATGGACTCCTGGCATATGCCAAGCACTGAAAAGATTTCAGTGCAATATAAGGTCCTGTTACACACAAGAAAATTCCAGTGGAGTTTCTTTTTCATGATTTTTGTCAGTATCCCCTGTAAACTGACTTTGGAGAGAAATATTCTGATATAAAATGCATTAATGTTTTTCATCTGTGTGTGTTCTCTGATGCACCATAAACTGTGGTTTCCAACAAAAGGGTTTCCCACAGGAGAGAAGCCCTCTCAATGATGTGCACTAAGAACTGAGAGAAGGCTTTCCCACATTCAGGGCATCCACAGACTTTCAATTCCCTAATGAAGGCTTTCTCATACTCACTGTATTCATAAGGTGCCTCTCTTGCATGCATTACCTGATGACATGCATTATTTTTACACAGGTTGTAATTATGGAAGTCAGCTCTTCAGGAAGATATTATGGCTTAATGAATAAGTGACTAAATCCCAAATGCTTTATTTTACACACACAAAGCTAAAGGAACCAGAAAGAATATTAGAGGTAAAAGAAAATCAGGAGGTATTAGTTCTAAAACCTTAATTTCTTCCATTTTCATTCTCCATACAGAATCTGGGCACTTTAGAATATTCTTGAATTCTATTCAAGATGGGGCAGTATTAGTGGTTTTCTTATAAGGTACTAATCAGTTAGCTTTTTAAAGACAAGTTATTTTCTTTTACATTTATTTCCAATCAGATCATACCAAAGATATATAACTATACACTAATCTAGGAACAAAATATACAGTTAATTAGTTAAAGGTGAATACATGCAATAAATTTTTGCAGCTTAATTTTGCATTATGTGACAGATCTTCTTAGTCTACTGAAATGAAGAATATTAGGTATATAATTATAAAGAAATAAAATAATTTTAAATTAGTTCAAGAATTATGTTCATCGGAAACAATATTTCTCCTGAGATTTCTGGGTCTGAAAGGCAATTAAAATTTTGAACACATTCACCATACAGTAAGAGAACATGTACATATATAACTATACAACCAGTGGAATTGTACATCATGTATAACCAAAAGAGTGAGAAATTATACTCTATCATATATGATGTATCAAAGTGCATTTCCACTCTCATGTATAACTAATTAAACAAATAATTTTTTAAATTGTATTCATGAGAATAAAAAATATTTACTGTCATTGGCATAAGGCATACAAATTATATAACTAGTCATATAAGAAATACTTCTTTAATATTTAAAATGTAGGAAGGGAATAATCTCAAGATAAAAAAAATTTGTCTAAATTGAATATTTCTAACTTTGTGAAAACAACTAATTTATTTTCATTTATGCTTTCTCTTTATTCAGAGAAAATTTCAAAACAGAATCTAGGGAAAGTAACTGGAATCTACAGATGAGTAACTGGAAAGCAGGAATAAAAAGTATTTAATTCAGCTTTTTTTCCCCTCTGGCTTAGCAATTCCCAAACACTTCTTTCAAACACTGTGTAAGTGTTCTGATGAGATCTATTAATAATCAATAAACAATGATGGTTTTGTTATGATGTTTTTATTATTGCCTGATTTTAAAAATTATGAATTTTCTTCTTATTTCTCCAAAGAAATATTCATATATTAATTAAGAAACCATGGACAAATTTTTAAAATGAAGACAGAAGATTGTAGAGGAGGAAAGAGCTAATAGAGAAAGAGTTAAATAGGCATTTGGCACCACCAAATAAGCAATACATATTTATGATGGAAACTTGATTATTCTTCCATAACAATCTGAAAAGAGTTCTGATTCATGATACATTTCCCCATTAGTTTTCCTATATTGAGTGTTTATTTCTTTAATTCTTCAATGTGAATAACATGGTTGAACAATCACAATAAAATTGAGAACAAAATTAAGTATTTAACTTGGTTTAAAGTTAAAAAAAACATTATTCATAGCTGTTTGTTTTTTTTTTTTTGTAAAGTTTCTTTCCATTCTATGTTGATTAAGTTGTCTCTGAATCAGAATTAACCCAATTCTGATCCCCAGCCATACAAAGATCTGAACCATGGACTCAGTTCAACTAACACACCTCATTACTCTTTACAAAAACGGCATCTTATGCAAGTGTAAATAGCACAATAGAAAGACTCTGCAAGTGTCTGTAAAATGAAGTCACATTTTAAAAAAATTTTTTAGTTGATGAGCCTTAATTTTATTTATCTATATGTGGTGCTGAGAATCAAACCCAGTGCTTCACACATGCTAGGCAAGTGCTGTACCACTGAGCCACAATTAAAGATATATTTTCAATATTCTAATTGAAACAGTTAATTGATAACTATGTAATAATGCACATAATTTTGTATTAAATGTGATATACCAAGGTTTTGAGTATCATCTGCACTCCCAGTGAAATAAAGTAGATTGGATAACTAAACAAAGAGATTTCTGTTTAAATGGCTTCCCCAAAGACAGTATTTAAAAAGACTTAGCAGTTTATTTTTTATTTTGTATATTTGTAAAACTTTTTGAAGGCAAAATGAGCTCTAATTGTAGATACTATGCTAACTTGAGTTAATCTCCAGTTCTGGGAGAGACAGGGAATGTACAAAAAATAAATGAAATCATTATGACAGTCAGCATTTTTCAGCCTTATTTACAGAAATAAGAAACAGTTTGCATGTACATTTTTTAAAAAGGGAGGGGGGTAAAAGGAAGTACTGGGGACTGAATTAGAATAAATTATATCTGATGCTTTTATAATTATGAAAATAAACTCTAATATTATGTACAATTAAAAATAGCTACTAAAAATACAACAAGAATTTCATTTGTTAAAAAACTATTTTCAATCACCTACTCTATATTAAATATATCCTACATAATTGAAAATACTTAAGATGGACTGGAAGCAGAGCTTAGTGGTAGAGGACTTGCCTATCATCCACAAAACCCCAAATCAGATTACCAGAACCATTGAAAGGAAAAAAACATTGAAAACATGTCAATAAATGAAATAAAGTCCCATTTTAATAACATAAAAGTCATCTTAACCACCTAAAGTATCAGGAAAATTTTTGCTGTCCTTTCTAAAATAATAGGCTTAAATAACAAAATCTATATATTTGTAGGTAGACAAAATGATTTCTAAATGTTTTTTAGTGTATCTAGTATGGTATTCGTTAAATATGTGGCCATAACTGAAAAGACTGCTGAAATTACTACATAAATGTATTTTAGAATATGTGCATGGATGGGTCATTTGAAGATGTAGTGTGAGAAAAAACTACAAGAAAAACCAGTGTTGAAGCTTACTGAAATAAAAGAAATATTATGCTATTAATTCAATTTTAATTTTTAAAATACTATATAATTAATAAATATCAAATATTTAGACTTAGTGATTAGATATGAACAAGTACATGCTTTGGAATCTACCAAAAAAAAAAAAAACCTCTTGATGTCTTTGATGACTATCAAATGGCTTACAAATAAATATAATGGCTCTTCTGGAATAGAATTGAAGTAATAATCTAAATTCAAATATATGAGATTAATTCAACACCTCTAGCAAGACAGTGAAACATGTTCTTTGAGATGGTACTAATAAGCCATTTGCCTCAATTATCTACTCCATGGCACAAAACCAAATTATAGATTTTGAGCTTAGCTTCAGCATATAGATTCTGATACAGATTTATAAATAACAATGACAAAAAATAAAAAAGAGTCTTCAACCTGATTCTTCAGTTTCCATGTACAGCCATAAGATCACAGGCTCTAAATGGAACACTGAAGTATCAAGATATATGCAATTTAAAATACTATTTAAAAGTGTTACATGTCATTGCTTATCAGTTATTTCTTAGATAACTCTTTCCTAACATTTCAAGCAAGAGTTAATTCAATTACCCAAAGCAGATGGGTTTCCAGAATTGCCAACACAATGGTCTTCACCTTTACTTGTTTGGCTGCCAAGATAGGGCATCTTAAACTCCAGAAAAATCAACTCTCCCATTCACCTGCTATTAACTATGAATTATGTGTAGTAAGTCCTTACTTAAAAGTATTCTGGGATTTTTTTTATATATAAATTGAATATGGGATAAATGTTGTTAAATATTATTGTACTAGATAATAATCATTTATAGTTATAATTGAAAAATAAGCATCACTTTCATGTATCATATGTGCTATAGTTTGGGTCTTACATCTCCCCCAAAAGACCTTATGTTAAAGGCTTAGTCCCCAGATTGCCTCTATTGAGAGATGATAGAAACTTTAAGAGGCGGGCCCTAGTGGTAGATCTTCCAGTCATTGAAGAGATGCCCTCAAACAGGATATTGGGACCCCCAGCAGTGCCTCTTGCTTTTTCTGTGCATGTCCTCATAATGGGGGGAACAGTTTGCTCTGCCACATGCTGTCTTTCATAATGTGTTGCTTTTACACAGTTCTAAAATCAACAGTGCTACTCGATCACGAACTGGAATTTCCAAAACTGTGACACAAAATTTAAATTTTCCTTATAAGTTGACTTTCTCAGGTATTTGTTACAGTGAGAAAGCTGAGTAATATAATACTACAGTATTGAATAATATAATATTCATAAATATAGTTAATTGAACTTTTATCTTTCCTTCTATACTTAATCTTACTATTGTGATACTTGGATTCACAGAGATTTGTAAACATTTTCCTGGGAGGAAAAGATATTTTCTACACTGCACATATCTATAATTTGTATTTTATTTCCTATGACAACATTTTATTTTTTTCCTGACAATTCTTATGATTTTTTTTATCTGAGTATGACATACAATTTTCTGACTTGCCAGTTCAACTTCTTACAGTACATTATACTGCAAATGTGTTTTTATTGTCCCAGAGATAACAACATCCAAGAGGAAATAGGTGTTGTTAAAACTGACTAGCAACGTTATGTAAACTGTACTTGGTAGTTTCCAGGGACTCATTCAAGGCCAAGGACTATCGTTGAATTTCAGAGACCCTGGTCATGCTTCAGATACCATAGCAGGGGTGCTATAAAAAATGCAGTTAAATACAGGTCAGATTTAAGGAAAAGCCAATACGTGCTGTGATTTAAATATTTAGGTTTTCTCATTCTTCCTTTCAGAATAAGACAAAATTGAAAGCTGTAACTAAAAGAATTACAGCAATATATTCTTAAAATTACTGTTGACAAAAGAATTACTGAAATATTTATATAACCATACATCCATCTCTACTATATAATGACTGTCATTAAAGTGTAAAATGTGTTCAAACCTAAAGAAGAGCCAGTTGTGGTTTTGCATGCCTAAAGTTCCTGCTACTCTTGGAAAGCAGAGGCCAGAGAATGTCGGGTTTGAGGCCAGCCTGGGTAACACAGCCAAACACAATCACAAAAACAAACTGCAGAGATGTACACAGTTATGTTGCTAATTTGAAGAAGAAGAATAGTAATTCTTCACTTAATGTAGGAGAATTATTTACAATGTGTGATTTTTCTACATGATACAGGGATTATTTCTCAACTCTTTGCATTGATTGACTATATTGAAATAGCTATAGAGTCTAATAAAATCTAGAGTGTAATATTTGGAACTTCTTATTAACCTCACACAGATTAAGAACAAAACAGGACCAGAATACAACTTCTGATAGGTACGAATTATTGTTTACCCCATTTAGGACTTCTGAGTTTTTTTTTTATATCTATATCTTACGTACATTTGATTATTCATCTGATTATTCCATGATTTACAAATTATTTCCTTGTTTACAGTTATTTTATATTTAATTAATGTAAGTAACAATGTAACATGTTCACTAGTATTAATTCATTTTGGAACTAACAAGATAGACCCTTGAAAAATAAGCAGCTCAACAACATTCAACTCAAGAAGTAGGACTGTGAGGCTGCAGTAGGCTAGTACTGGCAGCCTTGGCCTGTATCTCCTGCTCGTGGAATCCACAGATTTTACAGACTATGAATAATCCTTAATTTAGTACTTCAATTAACAAACTTCTATTGTTTTTCCTCAGAAGATACTGTATTCAATAAACTCCGAAGACATATCAAACTGATAAAGATACAAGTAAAGAAAATATGTTATATAAATGTGTCGGCCTTTAATAAACACTACTTTGAATTTTCAGTGTGTATAACAGTACATTCACAGTAGAAAACTCACATTATCTTAAATTTCCATGCTGATTTTAGTCAAAATGTATTCATATAATTGAATTATATGTTTACATTATAAAATACGTTTCCATGGAAATAAAATTAAATTTAAAGATAACAGTTCCCTAACCAAGTGATTAGGGTTATATGTTGCTATTAAAAGTTATGTTTAAATCATGTACTTCCTGATAAGATACAATGAGAAGGACATAACATTGTTGTCATAGTCTTGCCCCAAATGCATAACCTCAATCTAATAAAAAAAATCTGAGAAACACAAATTAATAGACTTTTGAAAAGTTTTCTGATTAATGTTTTTCCAAAAGCTCAAGGTCATGAAGGACATGAAAAACTGAAAAAGCAATCACAGATTGGAGGAGACT
Organism: Sciurus carolinensis; assembly: GCF_902686445.1. Classification (NCBI taxonomy): domain Eukaryota; kingdom Metazoa; phylum Chordata; class Mammalia; order Rodentia; family Sciuridae; genus Sciurus; species Sciurus carolinensis. Next base: position 55,917,096 of record NC_062217.1, on the reverse strand, counting down.
GACACATGACAACCAAATGCAACATGGTGTCATGAATCCAATACTAGAAAGAAAAAAAGAAATATTAGAAAAGTTAGTGAACTCAGAAAAAATCCCGAATTACTTAATATAAATTTATCAATGTTAATTCAATAAGCACTCATTAATACAAATACATGTACTATGGTTATGGAAGGTGTTCACTTTGGGTGATACCAGGAAAAGGACACATGGAATCTCTGTACTATACATGCAATTCTTCTGTAAACTATTTCAAAGTAAAACTACTTCTAAAGAAATCTTTTTTTATCTGCATAGGTTTTATAACACATAGCTCTCTAAATGTATCAAATATCATTTTTCCATTTAAAACTGTAACTGACAAATTGCTTGTAAGATATATAATTCCTATCCATGGCAGGTGTATGATTGTCTCAGACAATCATTTCCTGATGGTTATAATGCCTATGGGTGCAAATGTCAAATTGTAGTTCCTCTGATATATTTCTGATTGGTTTGAATACAATTAGAGAAGTCATAGAATTTCAGCTTTATTATAGTTATGACTATGTTATAGCTAATTTTTCTAAAATTATTTTATCCAAGAAATTACCCTACTGCCATTGAAATATTCACTACCTAAAACTATGGCCCCGTTTAGAAATACACATATTCAAACACTGAAGGAAGAAGAGCATAGAGTTTGAAAGTCTGATTCATCTAATTTATTTTGTTTCACCACATTGAAGAGCATCCAATCAGATGAAGCTGTTGGGTGTTAGTACATTTCAAAACAAAAACATTGCTATGAATTTCTTTGATCAGTAGAGCTATGAAAAAATGTGTAATCTCAATTTTGAAAATGTATAATGCAACATCATCTGTAAAGGTACATAACATGTTGAAATCCAAAAGTAATAACAGTAATGTAACAATATAAGTTGCACTCAAGTAGTTGGGAGAATCTTTCTTGTAATTGAAAAATAAAGAAATAACTTACATATATGAAGAAAATTGGTTATCTGTAGACATATTATAAAATAACATACATTAAAATAAACTCATACAAACATAAATTTTAAGCTGTTTAAAATTACAAAATAAGAGTTAAAGCAAAAATAAGTGAAGAATAGAGGGCAGTTTTGCTACTATTTTGATGGCTATAAAACTGAATTCACAGAATTAATTCACAATTAATTCATTCAATTAATTTTGAACTCTGCTTGAATAATTTCAGTGTTAAGTTCACAAATATAATATCTTAAGTGCTTTAATTTTAAATATTTTGACATAAATGCTAAGTTTTGGCATGTACAAAATGTAGATTTATTTTTGCTTTTTTATATAGAACCCTAATGAAAAACAATTTCCCTATATCATTCAGATATATTGAATAAATATGCTTATTTACCTTATAAGCAAAAAACAGTTTTTTAATAGGATAAAAAACAGAAACATCTAGCTTAGATTTCTACATACAAGAACCCATCTGATTTATTTTTAAATCTTATCTCTTAAATTATATATACTTTTTCTATTTGGGTCCTGGCGAAGTGCATGTTGTTTAATTTTAATTCACTCTCAAGATAAATCATTTTACTTGGTTCTGTGTTATTACCTATAGATCAACCTTGCTTTAGGGGATTTTATGTGAGAAACTCTGGGTAAGGTGAAGATAATTTGTTACCATGGAATCACAAAAGTAAAAATAGCACCCAGTGAGTTGGTGCACTTAGCCATCATCTCTAAGAGAAATATTTCAAGCAAAGTAGCATTACAGTCAGGGATTTCATCTCATTGTTTAAAAATCCCATTAGTTTGGAAGATAGCTGTGCTTCTCCAACTGCAATGCAGCTAAAAGTTTAGATAAAATGAAATATAGAGCTGCTGTTAATATACATAACATTGCAACCTGAGAAATTTCAGTAATGATGTAATTAAGAAGATATCCATCCTCACACATCATGGATTTAATAAATTTAACATTCAATAATTGTTGAACAAAATGTTCATTAAAATTGTTATTGCTCAAATATTTAAATTTAATATTGAAATTGCCCACTAGCTGCAAAGTTTTTATTTAATTTTCCATAAGAGTGATTATTCTGTTAATTTTGTGTTTTGGGGGGATTGCCAAATCCCAGATGTTTTTAATAGTTTACTTAAATATGCAGCATAAAAACAACTTCACAAGAATTTGTTGATACAGTTTTGAAGTTAAGATGCCACTAATCTTTGAACCTATTCACTACTGTCCAATAGATAATAAAATGATTAAGGATTTTATATTAATTGTCAACTTACATCTCAGGCAAAAGGGAAAAAATAATTATCAGAAAGCTATAAAATAATGTGTGAAAAATTATTTTCAAACACAAATATCATTAAACTTAGGAACAAAAAATCTTTTACTTAAGAAAAAAGAAAAGAATGATTTTATAGATATTTGTCATCAAAATTTTCTCTCTCTATAGTCCCCCAATTTTTTATATCCTACATATATTTTGTTTTCAAATTTTATTTGTTCCACTCATAAAAGTGTCTGAATCTTATTTTTTTGAACTTCAGAGCTATAAATTTGAATTTATTCTTGAGGGAAAAAAATTCCTGAGGAATTTCTCAATTGTGTACCTAAAAAAATGTTAAACATTTTAAATATTTAGAGAAGTTGGAGATTTTAATTAAGTAAAAAATTAATCCTAGTTTAAAAAATATTTTTATTAACATACATCAATTGTATATAACTGGTTGTGATATTTTAACTGACACATGCACTGATTAAGTCCAACCTCTTTTTATCCACCCTCATCCCCCACACTCTTTCCAACCTCTATCACTCACTATTCTACATTCAGGTTGATGTTCTCAGATTCTATATATGAGCGGAAACATGCTGTACTTGTCTTTCCTTGCCTCGCCTATTTCACTTAACACAATGTCTTCTAACTCCATCCATTTTGCTGGAATGGATAGAATTTAACAGAATTTTATTCTTTATGTCTGAATAATAGGTGATTGTGCATATGTACTGTATTTTCTTCATCCATTCATAAATTGGTGGACATATAAGTTGACTATCATAAAGAGTAACACAATAAACATGGTGTGTAAGTACCTCTTTGGCATGCTAATTTCATTTCCTTTGAATATATATCCAGAAGTGGAATAGATGAATCATATAGCAGATTTACTTTTTAGGGATTTTTTGTTTTTTTGTTGGAATACCAATGACATTCTTCACAGAACTAGGAAAAACAGTACTAGAATTTAAATGGAAGCAGAAGACCCCAAATAACCACACCAATCTTGAACAAAAAGAGCAAAGCTGGAGGCATCACAATACCTGTTTTCAGAGAATTCACAACTGACGCTGAGTCAGATAAAACAAAAAGGAGTGTTTTCCTGACACACACATAGATTTCTTCTCCAACCTCTCCACTTCTGATAATTGCTGTTTGTACCTGCTTTGAGATATAGATCAGGGAGGGTTTTAAAATATGATCCACTTATTTGCCAAAGATTATCATATGTTCATGAATAAAATCTCTAGTTAATGTTCTGCCTTTATTTATCTTTTAATACCATACTTTGTTTTGTAAATATTGTACGGAGCTTGTCAAATCTTACGTCATTCTCTAGTTGAAGTTTAAATGAAGTTTTCTTTGAAAGTTATATATGAAATTCTGCTAAGATTTCCCTAACATAAAATTTGATGTCTTGTAAGTCTCCAACCACTTGAACTAAATTGTTCTGAATTTTGTTTTGTTTTGTTTTATATGGTTGTACACATAACTACATATGCACAGAAGTAGCCAGTATTATTAAACAAGACACATAACATGAGCACAGGTAAAATGGCTCATTGCCAGGAAAACTTCTGGTTATAAGAAATATACATTAATTAATCTACAAACTATACACCTAAATGTTACATTACTATTATTATGGACAAAAGAGATGAAAAATGAGTTTACAGGAAGTTTCTTGATTATATTAAATAAAAGAATTTTTCATATTTTGTAGTTTTTGAGAAACTACAAATTAGGAAAAACAAATGCTTCCTTTTTATCTATTTTTTTCTTTTCTTTTGCATAGCTGGGGGCTTTTTACTCTAAATAATCCTCAAAATAGTTAACATTTCATGAGAAAATACCTCTAGAAATATTATATTAATGGTATTCTTGAAACCATTTAGGAGCCTCATTTAGATATACTATTCTAGTACTTTTCAATAACACTAAATAATGCAGAGCAGAAATTACTGAGTAGATTTTGAAAATTTCCTATTAGTTGAAAGTTTTTATTAGGTGCATTAGATTTTTTCTTTAGTCAATTACTATATTATTTTTTACAATCACTAGGGGTTAAACACAGGGCATTGCCACCGGTCGGCAAGAGCTCTAACACTGAGCTGCAGTCTCAGTCCTACTGAAATGTTTTTAAATGCATATATTTCACTTCTTTTTTTCCCAATTCTTATTATTTATATTTACTTTCCTTATTACACAAACTAGAATTTCCAATAATGTCATTTATAGAATTAGTAATAGTAGCATACTTGCTTTGTATCTGATCTCAAGATGAATGTTTCCAACCTTTCAGTGTTAACTATGATCACTAGTGGAGATTATTTAGAAATGCACTCTAACAAATAAGAATGTAATTTGTCTTTTACTATGATGTTTTTGCATATGCTATGGTTTGATCTTATATGTCCCACAAAGGTTCATGTGTTGAAAGTTTGGTTCTTAAGCAGCAGTGTTCAGAGTTGAATTCTTGACAGTGATTAGATCATGAGGGCTTTGTTATTGTCAGTAGGTTAATCCATTGGTCAATTCTTAATCTGATGACATTATTGGGAGTTGGTAGAAATGTAGGAGGTAGGATCTAGTTAGAGGAACTAGGTCACAGGAAACATGCCCTTGAGTGATATATCTTCTTAGACCCTTTCGCTCTCTCTCTTTCTCTTGCTCTCTCTCTCATCCTCTCTTTCTCTCTCTTTTCTTCCTAAACACCATAAGATGGGCAACTCTGTTCCACAACACCCTGTTCTCCATGATGTTCTGCCTCACCACAGGAGCACAGCAATGGAACCTGCTGATCAGGTACTGAAATCTCTGAAACCATGAGATAAAATAAATCTTTCTTCCTTCAAATTGTTTTTCTCAACTATGTTGTCAAAACAATGAAAAGTTGGCTAACACAGAAAGCATATATTTATCAGAAAAATGTATCTACTAGTAGTATTTTTTTCTTTTTCTTTATAGCAGTTAAAATTTTATCAACAAAGGAAAACCACTAGAAGTGATATCAAACAAGGAGGTTATTATATGAATTTTATCTTACATAATTGGGGTAGTTAGATAAATTCTTTATGAAATTCTTTTGATTAAGGAGTCTGGTGCAGCACAGGGTAGCACCTATATCATTGGTGTAGGCAGTGAGGAAGAAAAATGGACAGAAGTTAGAAAAGACAGAGAAAAATTTGGAACTCATGAAGACAAGCTATAACCCACAAAGATAAACTGAAACTCAAGTTAGTCTGATATTAAATCTTAGTTTCCAAACTCAATTATCTGCATAAATTATAGAAGATTTTGTCTTCCAACTGATCCAGTTGTCAGAGAAGAAAATGGTGGCATAGAGAAGATGGGAGGACCTGCTCCCACATGCCAATAATGTGAGCGAGTTGATTGATGACATCCTACATGTGTTCTAATAGTGCCTGACCATATTGACTGGCAAGCTTAAAAATGGCAGCTGTTCAATTTTTTGACTTCCAAACAAGAGTACACAGATTCCTCTCATAACAAGAGGCAACAATATGTAAGGAAAGTAATTTAGGGAAGCATAATTCCAGTAGCACTACAGTGACATAGAAGAAATTTAATGGCATTCATATATACACTGTTATCAACATATAAATTTTTAATGAAAACAATAACAGAAGCATGGTTCTGAATAATATGATACCTTAATAGCTAGTACAACTGAAAATATTTTAGACGTAAACCTTGGTATCATCCTTAAGTATCGTTTTCCCTAAATTAGCAGATATCAGGATAAAATGGGAGGAAGGGATGAGATGCAGAGTGAGATACACTCTTCATGTCATGAAACCAATATTGTATTTAATTTTGGTTGTGAGCAGCTGCTGGTGGCACTCAGTCAAACAAAACTAATGTTTTCCATTCTGCCTGAATTCCGTGTCCTCACTGCTAACACCATATATTTTTAACTTTGGGGACTTCTTGAATCAACAGCCATAGCCATCTTGTCTGTAGTTCAGTCCTGTGGGACTTGCTGTCTTATCATCATAGTAACACATCTCCCTCCTCTTACCTGAACAAAAATGAAAGAATAATTTCAGAAGCTTGTCTCAATGCTAACTCTTACTGTTTGTCCTTTAAAAATTCAATAATAGGTAGGGGAGTAAGTGACCTTATCATCCTCCTTACTCACCACTGAATGAAAGCATTTGCTAACAGCTTCAAATGGGAATTTTCATATCCCCTATATCATCTCAGAACATCCTCATCTTTTACCTTCTAAAAAAACATGTCTCTGTCAACACTTCATCCTCAATGCCAAAATCTCAATAAATTAAATAACTTAGATCTTAAATTTTACTGTATTTGCAAACTAAAACACTATCTTCCACCTTTTGATGTGTGCTAGAGAGAACACTGTATCAGGGGAAAAGATCATTACTCACAAAAATAGTAAAAACTGGAGTGTCATAATTAGTGCCAGTTGCCTGAGCCCCAATTACCTCAGCAGGCAAAGAGGTGATGATGGCTGCATATTCTACAGGTTGTATTATAGTTAAAAGAAACCCTAAGTTTAGGAAATCTAAATATTTTATGATGACCAGTAGATCTGCCTGCTCTTTGTTCTGGAGAAAAACATCTTTATTATCCTGGATTGCAGTCAAGTCTTCCATTTTATCCAGAGGGTGACACTATATCTGTCTTCCAAGACTTTTTGCTCTACAAACATCCTTCAAAGGAAGGAGAGTAACAAAACTAGTTAGTACCTTTGCTTTGTATACAAGTAGAACTGTAAGAAAGCCATGGATAATTGGCCTCCAAAGATCAATTGAACTGCACTGAGACCACAGATACATATGGACAGGAAAAGACAATACAAGAGAAAAATAGATCACAGGTATCTAAGGCCACCTGATTTTGCAACCTATTCATGACTACAACTATTGTAATTAGGATAAAGAGTCTATTAAGTTTATAATAATGTATTGTTAATCCATCTGCCCTCTGCAGAGACCAAAAAGGTAAGTTGAAAGGGAATGTGGTAGTACTTGTTACACCTGCATTTTCTAATTTCTTAGGGTAGCACAAATTTCTGCCATTCCTATAGTAATGTGGTGTGTGTTATGTATTTTGTTTTAACGTTTTTTTGTAGTTAAGAGGCAGTTTTAGTGTTTCCATTTGGCTTATGTTTAATCCACATTTCTTGCTGTACACAGATCAGGGGATCCATGTGACCATTCCGTAAGTAACTAAGTCTATCAAACATTCTGAATTGAGTATATAATGACTGGGACCACTGTAAAAATGGTTCAAGTCAAAATTCCATTCATCGCTTTCATTAATTCCCTACTATTTTGGGTCCTCAGAAATTATCAATTCAGCAGGTCATGGTGGCACACTCCTGCAATCCCCGCAGCTGGGGAGGCAGAGGCAGGAGGATTGCAAGTTCAAAGCAAGTCTCAGCAACAGCAAGACACTAAGCAACTCAGTATGACCCTGTCTTTAAATAAAATGCAAAAAAAGGGCTGGGGATGTGACTCAGTGGTTAAGTGCCCCTGGGTTCAGTCCCTGTACAAGAAAGAAAGAAAAGAAAAGAAAAGAAAAGAAAGAAAGAAAGAAAGAAAGAAAGAAAGAAAGAAAGAAAGAAAGAAAGAAAGAAAGAAAGAAAGAAAGAAAGAAAGAAATTATCAATTCAAGGTGATATATTCAGTATTACTCTTCAAATTATGGTTATTTCTCTTTGTCCAATGTATAGTCACCCTAATAAGTAGTCATATATCCCTTTGTGGAAGGACTGTAAGGTAATACTAGAAAGCATCTGGCTGTATAACAGGATCCTTCTTCAAGAGGTCTGAGCTTATCATTAATTTAAGATGCTTTTGGACTATGAGCTAACTCAAATCTGTAAATATCCATGGGGATATAGCTCTTTATGTGGTAATTCAAGTTGAACTTCTGTTCACCAGACTTAGAGATTTTCCAGTTATAGACATCAAAGATAAGCAGTGCACTTATCTAAATCTGTTCATACCCCTATGTAGCCAATACTCAAGATAGCTGTGGGTTAGAATGTTCTGGTTTCTGTTTTGTCTCTACTCCACAGTATAACAAGCAGGTTTATCATGTCTTTTTCATTATGTGCCAATCCATGTAGTCTGTTTGTCAAGTCTATCTTATAGCCCTAAGTTTATTTTTATGTTCTATTTTCTCATGTATGCCTGCTTGCTATGCACAATGAAAAATAAATGTATGTGTACAGATGCATGAACACACACACATACAGATACAGCTGATGAGCTTACATTAAATAAATTATGTGTTATCATACTTAGAAAAGTACCCTTCATGTACTTTAGCTTCTTAGATATTTTAAATCTCTGAAAAATTATTACATGGCAAATTTAAATCATTTCCCACAAAAACTGTGATGTGAAAACAGCTTAACATAATCTAAGCATAAAGGTTATATTGGCTGCCTCCTATAATTGAATCATAGGAAGGATAGGAGTATACTCAGCCTTTAGTATATCTCTACATATAAACTATAATCCAAGACTTTGTCCCTATTGCTTGCTCTTATTTCTCTCATTATGTTAGTTTAATTTCCCCTGATTAGTTTTCTCAGTGGGTCATTACTATAATCATCCACATGTATATTAGATTCCTATATTTGGACTTTATCAATGGAGAGGAAAATATAAGCAGAACCAAGAGAGCAAAGTGATAAAATTGGTAGCCCATTTCTGGAATATGTTATTGGCATAAAATTAAGGTGAATATTCTCCCATAATGTTTATGCTATTTTGTAAAAGAGAAGTACTAGACAGGCAAATAACTAATACCAATAAGAGGACCTCCTATTAAATTCTTTGAATTTCAGATACAACATCAAAAACATTTTAAGATTAAACAATTAAGCACATGATTTATGCTCATGGAAACACACAGAAACTACAAATTGAATAGTATGCATAGCGTATAAATATACACATTCCTATGCATTTATGTGTGTGTGTATACTCATGTAGATAGAGACTGTTAACTGATTTTATATATTTAAATTTAATAAGGGAAACAATCTAGGTCAAGAAAATGCAAAGAACTGTGAAAATTTATTAGTTGTATTTTATTCAATTTACTCAGGAAAAGAATTTAAATAACCAAGCAAAATAAGTGATCCAAATTTGAAATCTCCAATGCCTTAAATGCCATCTGTGCTTTTTGATTTATCAGATGATTAAACTGCGTTGGTAGCTAAGATGGGAACTTCTCCACATTATCAAAAAACAGAATAGATAGACTATAAACTTACATTAAATGTGTGTATACAAATATGCATATGCATATATATGGAGGAAAAGAAAGTCAAACAGCATTTATATTTGCAATATTTAAATACATAATTGCTAAATAAATTAGTAAATACATATTTAATCTAAATATACAGGTCCACACTCTACTCTGACAATGTAATAAAGTATGCCATGCTATAACTTCTACTGAGTCTAACAATTATTTCAAAAAACTGCTATGCTTTAATTGAGTTATAAAAGGGTCTGTAGTCTTTGACCTGACCATTTCTCCTATTGACTAAAGAACTATTTCACAGAGATCAGTTACACATAATAACAACTATGACATAAATTTCTTGAAGACACTGGTATTTTGTGATTAGGTCTTTCTCAGCTCCAAATAACCAGGGATATTCAGTGGGATATATTAGACAGATAATAGATGATAGAGTCGCACAAAGATATAATGAGTTAGAGAATAAGTAGAGAGATTTTGAATTTATTCAGAGTAAAACTACTTGTCTTTTTCTAAATGAAAATAATCTGATTTTATGACTAAATCCTACCACTCAGTATTAGAAGTGGACACCTAGTCTGTCCATCTAATGGTGCATTAGATGATTAGTCCATTTTGCAGTTTGAACATAGTTACTATTTTGTCAGTGTTCAAACATGACTACAAAGTTGTATTTTTTTCTCAATCCGTCAAAGTAACAGGGATGTGTCTGATATTAGTGTTCTATGAAATTGATTTTGTTTAGCAGAAGAACATGATGACCTAGTAGTTAGGGGCAAATCAGCTGCTAACAACACCAAGGCCAAGAAGATAAATGTCAGGTCAGCTCCCAAGCTGTCAGGGGTTGTTTTCCTATGGAAATTTAGATCTCTAAAACTTATCTATAATATAAAGTAGAATTTTTAAAAAATGATGGCAATCGAGTTGTGGTTCTAATATATCAGCTGAATTCTCTTGAAATATTTACCTTATCAAATTAAGCAATACTCATGTATTAAAAACTTGTCTAAAATGCAACAATATTAAGAGGGAAGTAAGTGAATCATGAAGGCTCTGACTAATCAATGGATTAATCCCCTGGGGGGTTCATATTTGATGGCATTATTGGAAGGTGGTAAAAACTGTAGACTGTGGGGCCTAGTAGAATAAAGATCACTCACTGGGGTCATGCCTCGGAAGAATATATATTATCCCAGGGCCCTTCCTTGCTTTCTTTCTCTGCATTCCTGCTATCCTGAGCTGAGAAGTTTTGATCTGTCTTCCACTCTGTTTTCTGCCTTAATCCAGGCCCAAAGCAATGGAGCCACTTGGTCTTGAAATGAGAACTCTGAAACCATGAGCCAAAAGAAAACTTTCCTCCTTGTAAGTTGTTTATGTCAGGTATTTTGTCCCAGCAACAAAAAGTTGACTAACATACTTGCCATTTCTATTATTTGAAGATGGGAGAGGAAGACAAAGAACGAGAAAACAGGCCTCCACCAGACACTAAATCTGCTGGTGCTTTGATCTTGGCTTCCAGAACTGTGAGAAATAAATTTCTATGGTTTATGAGTCACCTAGTCTGTCCTAATCTGTTATAGCAGCTCAAACAGACTAAGTCAGAAGGGTATCTAATATTTATTAAGGTCTGTGAAAGCTGCCAGGTGTCAAAATGGTCAATTAGGACAATGAGCCAAACTGAATGCAGTAGTCTAGCCTTTATTTATTAACTGCAATCATACAGAAAGAGGCCAAAAAGAAAGATAGTACCAGTTTTCCACTGTTCAGTTTTCTCTCACCGAGTTAGCTTTAGGTAAGGAGTGAGTGACATGTATGCAGATGAGAAATCATTCTAGTTCTCTGGACATTTGATGGACCCAGGGGATTCAGGGGAGAGTGAGGGCAAGGGATAGAAGTAGAAACATACTCAGATGTTTAGACATTGAATCTAAGTAAGAAGGTCTCACTGAATGACCTGAAAAGTGACTCACTAATGTCTTCCCTTATCTCTAATAAGGAGACCTCCTAGTGGAGGTGTCTAGACTAGGAATCCAGGTATGAATAGGAACATGACTGGCCAGGGGAGCGTGAGTCTTTGACTACAACTCTCTTGGAAGACTGAAATGCACTTCCTATCATCAAATCTCGTTTGAGGGGAGAAATTTCTCCATCAAGAGATTCGCAGGTAAAACCACTGTAATTCCTATGGACAGAAGTCTTAAAGGGCACATGCATGACTTTAGTCTGGAGTTGAAATGCTCAAGGTTCTGTATATGCATAGATGAGTACTGTTCAAAAGAAATATTAGGTAACCCATCTATATAATTTAAAATTTTATAGTTCTTGCATTAAAAAGTAGGTGGAAAGTAATTAATGTTAATAGTATGTATTTATCCCACTATATCCAAATGTTTATCACAAACCATATTCAATATTAAAAATTATTAAGACATATTACTTTTTCATGCTGAATCTTCAAGATTTGGTGTCTTTTAAACACTTAAAGAACACTCAGTAATATTAGACAAACTTCAAGTGTTTAGTATTCACTGTGACCAGTAACTATTATATTGTCATTTTCAGAATACAATCTTTCCTTAATACTTTGAAAAAAAAATAGGTATAAATAAAAAGGTATAGTCCAAAACCCTTTCAATATAAGTTTCCAGTTTTAGCTCCCAGATTCTTTGTTAGCCAGGCAGATAGAGGCAAATGTCTTAGCATACTGAGTTTATATATATATAAATTCAGGAAACTAAGACATTTGTATATAAATATATATATTTATATATATATATGCATATATATATTTAAGTCTTAGTATACATATATATACATATATACTTTATATATATTTATAAATATACACATATTTAAAGTCTTAGTAAACAATCTGATTCAGTTTGGAGATTCAAAATACATCAGTTCCTTTTTCCTTGACTTCTTTTTTCTTTACATAGATTTTTAAAATTCTGGGTCTTTAGTGAGATAAACATACTTATATTGTGTAGGATGTGCAAAAAAAGTCAACATAGACCAGAAACTCTTATCTTTAGAAAAACCTACTTGCAAGATTGACCCTTGGCTGATTTGGAGGAACTTAGTCTTAGACCTATTACCTAACTAAGGATAAATCACTGTGTGTTGACTGTAAAAATAATGTGCCAAGTTAAATGACGTACTTCATGGAATCTGAAATTTCAAACATTCTAGACAGAGGGTGCTTATCTAACTAACACAATAAAACACCTTACATGTTCAATCTGTATTGGGATTCCTGGACAGAAACATACCATGAATTTTATTGTATTTTTGATTTGAAGAAAGGTGGAGATACAGAATATTCTGTTACCATTGTACACAGTTTTTTTTTTTTATTTTCAAAGATTTTCCCTTTTATATTTTATAATTTTACAGACCACACTCTCATTCATTGTACACAAGTGGGGTAAAACTTTTCATTTCTATGGTTGTACATGATGTAGATTCACACCACTCAAGTAATCATATATGTACATAGGGTAATACTATCTTAGTCCACCATCTTTCATGCCCCCATCCTCTCACTCCTCTCATTTCCCCCTGTGTAATCTAAAGTTCCTCCATTCTTCTGTATTTGTATCCCTTTTATGTCTTTGGTCTGTCTTAATTGCTCTGGTTAGAGTTTCAAGGACAATGTTGAATAGCAGTGGTGAAAGAGGGCATCCCTGCCTTGTTCCAGTTTTTAGAGGGAATGCTTTGTTTTTCTCCATTTACAATAATGTTGGCCATGGGCTTGCATAGATAGCCTTTACAATGTTGAGATATGCTCCTGCTATCTCTATGTTTTCTAGTGTTTTGGACATGAAGGGTGGTGCTCTATTTTATCAAATGCTTTTTCTGCATCTACTGAAATGATCATATGATTCTTAGCCTTCGGTCTATTGATGTGATGAATTACATTTATTGATTTCCAGATGTTGAACCAACCATGCATCCCTGGGATGAAACCCACTTGATCGTGGTGCACTAACTTTTTAAAATGTTTTTGTATGTGATTTGCTATAATTTTGTTAAGAATTTTTGCATCTATGTTCATCAGGATGGTCTGAAGTTTTCTTTCCTTGATGTGTCTTTGTCTGATTTTGGGATCAGGGTGACACTAGCTTCATAGAATGAGTTTGGAAGGGTTCCCTCCTTTTAATAGAAATAATCATGGAATACTTTGAGAAGTATTGGAATTAGTTCTTCTTTAAGGTCTGATTTTAATTATTTCCTGTCATCTACTAGATTTGGTGTTGATCTGTTCTTTTTCTAGAGCTTTGAGCTGTAATGTTGGTCATTTATTTGTTGACTTTTTCTTCTTTTATTGAAAGTGCTCCATGCAATGAATTTTCCTCTTAGTACTGCTTTCATATCATCCCAGAGATTTTGATATGTTATATCATTGTTGTTCTCATTTACCTCTAAGAATTTATTTTTATCTCCTCTCTGATGTCTGCTGCTATCCATGTATCATTCAGTAGTGTATTATTTAGTCTCCAGGTGTTGGAGTAGTTTGTTTTTTATTTTATCATTGATTTCTAATTTCATTCCATTATGATATGATAGAATACAAGGTAGTATCTCTAATTTTTTGTATTTGCTAAGGGGTATTTGTTAAAGGAGAGGACTAGTTCTTCCCAAATCTCCACTACTTGGAATTGTATGTAATACTGGAGATGTAGCAGTGATCTTGAACCATGAAGGAAAGGGCTGTGTCTCAAATGAAGGAAGACAAATGAGAGTAGCCTTTGCCCCTAATGACCTAGGAGCTGCCTTATAAGTCACAGACTGTCCAATATCCAGATATTTTTAATAGAACTAAATATGCCTTTCCCCTCCCTTCACTCCACTCTACCTAACTCTATTCTTCCCTATCCACCCCCCACTTATTGTGAATCAACTTCTGCATATCAGAGAAAACATTTGGCCTTTGGTTTTTGGGGACTGGCTTATTTTACTTAGCATGATATTCTCCAATTCCATTCATTTACCTGCAAATGCCATAATTTTATTCTTCTTTATAGCTTAATAATATTCCATTGTGTATATATACCAGAGTTTCTTTTTTTTTTTTTTGTTATTTGGCAGTACTGGGGATCTAACCCAGGGCCTCGTGCTTGCAAATCAAGCACTCTACCAACTGAGCTATCTCCCAGCCCTACCAGAGTTTCTTTTTTTTTTTTTTTTTTCAAAGTGCTAAGTCACTACTTCTTTTATTGGGTATCTTTAGTGATTTGTTTTTTTTTTTTTTTTTTTTTTTTTTTTTTTCTTTTTATTGTAAACAAATGGGATACATGTTGTTTCTCTATTTGTACATGGCGTAAAGGCATACCATTTGTGTAATCATAAATTTACATAGGGTAATGTTGTTTGATTCATTCTGCCATTTTTTCCCTTCCCCCCCTCCCCTCCCACCCTTCCCCTCCATCTATACAGTCCTTCCTTCCTCCATTCCTGCCCCCCTCCCTAAACCCAACTCCAACCCCAACACTAACCCTTCCCACCCCCATTATGTGTCATCATCCACTTATTAGCGATATCATTCTTCCTTTGGTTTTTTGAGATTGGCTTATCTCACTTAGCATGATATTCTCCAGTTTCATCCATTTGCCTGCAAATGCCATAATTTTATCGTTCTTTATGGCTGAGTAATATTCCATTGTATATATATACCACATTTTCTTTATCCATTCATCAATTGAAGGACATCTAGGTTGGTTCCACAATCTGGCTATTGTGAACTGAGCAGCTATGAACATTGATGTGGCTGTATCTCTGTAATATGCTGATTTTAAGTCCTTTGGGTATAGGCCAAGGAGTGGGATAGCTGGGTCAAATGCTGGTTCCATTCCAAGTTTTCTAAGGAGTCTCCACACTGCTTTCCAGAGTGGCTGCACTAATTTGCAGCCCCACCAGCAAGGTAAGAGTGTACCTTTCTCCCCACATCCTCGCCAACACCTGTTGTTGGTTGTATTCTTGATAATTGCCATTCTAATTGGGGTGAGATGGAATCTTAGGGTGGTTTTGATTTGCATTTCTCTTATTACTAGAGATGTTGAACATTTTTCCATATGTTTGTTGATTGCTTGTACATCTTCTTCTGTGAAGTGTCTATTCATTTCCTTAGCCCATTTGTCAATTGGATTATTTACATTCTTGGTGTAGAGTTTTTTGAGTTCTTTATAGATTCTGGAGATTAGCGCTCTATCTGAAGTATGATTGGCAAAGATTTTCTCCCACTCTGTAGGCTCTTTCTTTGCATTGCTGATAGTTTCCTTTGCTGAGAGAAAGCTTTTTAGTTTGAATCTATCCCAGTTATTAATTCTTGCTTTTATTTCTTGTGCTATGGGAGTCCTGTTGAGGAAGTCTGGTCCTAAGCCGACATGTTGCTCAAAACACTAGAAAAAATAGGGATAGTGGGAACATTCCTTAACATTGTAAAGGCCATCTATGCTAAACCCATGGCTAATATCATTCTTAATGGTGAAAAACTGAAAGCATTCCCTCTAAAAACTGGAACAAGGCAGGGATGCCCTCTTTCACCACTTCTATTCAATATCGTCCTTGAAACTCTAGCCAGAGCAATTAGACAGACCAAAGAAATTAAAGGGATATGAATAGGAAAAGAAGAACTCAAACTATCCCTATTTGCTGATGATATGATGGTATACTTAGAGGAACCAGGAAATTCCACCAGAAAACTTTTAGATCTCATAAGTGAATTCAGTAAAGTAGCGGGATATAAGATCAATGCACATAAATCGAAGGCATTTTTATATATAAGCGATGAATCTTCAGAAAGAGAAATTAGGAAAACTACCCCATTCACAATAGCTTCGAAAAAAATAAAGTATTTGGGAATCAATCTCACAAAAGAGGTGAAAGACCTCTACAATGAGAACTACAGAACACTAAAGAAAGAAATTCAAGAAAACCTTAGAAGATGGAAAGATCTCCCATGTTCTTGGATAGGAAGAATTAATATTGTCAAAATGGCCATACTACCAAAAGTGCTATACAGATTCAATGCAATTCCAATTAAAATCCCAATGATGTACCTTACAGAAATAGAGCAAGCAATTATGAAATTCATCTGGAAGAATAAAAAACCCAGAATAGCTAAAGCAATCCTTGGCAGAAAGAGTGAAGCAGGGGGTATCGCAATACCAGATCTTCAACTCTACTACAAAGCAATAGTAACAAAAACGGCATGGTATTGGTACCAAAATAGAAAGGTTGATCAATGGTACAGTATAGAGGACATGGACACAAACCCAAATAAATACAATTTTCTCATACTAGACAAAGGGGCCAAAAATATGCAATGGAGAAAAGATAGCCTCTTCAACAAATGGTGCTGGGAGAATTGGAAATCCATATGCAACAGAATGAAACTAAACCCATATCTCTCACCATGCACAAAACTAAACTCAAAATGGATTAAGGATCTCGGAATCAGACCAGAGACCTTGCATCTTATAGAAGAAAAAGTAGGTCCTACCAGAGTTTCTTTATCCATTCATTTGTTGAAGGGCATCAATGTTGGTTCCACAATCTAGCTATTGTGAACTGAGCTACTATAAACATTGATATGACTGTGTCACTGTAGTATGCTAATTTTAAGCCCTTTGGGTATAAACCAAGGAGGAGTGGGGTAACTGAGTCTAAAGGTGGGTCCATTCCAAGTTTTCTGAGTATTCTCCACACTGCTTTGCAGAGTGGCTGCACCAATTTACAACTCCACCAGCAAGGTATGAGTGTGCCTTTTTTCCTTCTTCTACGCCAACTCCTTTTATTGCTTGTGTACTTGATAATAGTCATTCTAATTGGAGTAAGATGAAATCTTAGAGTTGTTTTAATTTGCATTTCTCTAATTACTAGAGATGTCAAGCACATTTTCATATACTTGTTAATTACCTGTGTATCTTTTTCTGTAAAGTGTCTGTCCAGTTCCTTGACTCATGTACGAATTGTGTTGGATACATTTTTATGATGATCATCTATTACTAAAGGGGGAAATGATGTACAGGTTTTGTTGTTTTTGTTGTTATAATTATTTTCTGTTGTTTTGTTTTTGCCATACTGGGCACTGAAACAAGGACCTGGTATATTCTAGGTAAGCATTTTAGCACTAAGCTTTACCCCTAGTCTGTACTGTATAGTTTAATTCCATATCAGAGGCTCTTTTAAAGAATCCAAAGACACACAGGAACATTTAAGGGGATTGTATAACAGAGTCATCTACAACTCTTAAATAATCCCAATTTTTCTGCTAATACTTAGATTTTAACTTTCCCTAAAACCTCACACTTTCACTCATGTTTCTAAAGAACTTTCTTTTATGTTCTCTGGTATCCTATTTTTTTTGTTGTTTATGTTTCGAGCCTCCTCTCTATTAGTTCTTCATACAATATGTAATAAAATATGATGAACTACAGTCCTGCCACTGTGCTACAGAATACTAGAACTTATTCTTCTTGTTTTTGTATCTTTTGTCCAATATTCCTCTGTCCCCTCTCTTCCTGCTTTTCTCAATCTTTAATAAGTATCACTCGACTTTCAGATCAACTTTTTAAAATTTCTAAATACAAGTGAGAACATGTGGTATTTTTCTGTGTAAAACTTCACTTAGCATAATGTCCATCAATTCAATCCATTTTGCTGCACATGTCAAGATTTCATTATTTTTATATGTGAAAAAAGTTCAATTGTGTGTGCATATATATATGTACATACATATATATGTGTGTGTATGTGTGCGTGTGTGTGTGTGATGTATTTATGTAATATGTATACATACGTATATACAGAAACGGAACTCAGATCATATCACTGGTAATCTACTTTCAGAGTTTTTGTTTTCCTTTTGTGCTGGGGATTGAACTGAGGAGAGCTCTACCACTTAGCTACATTCCTAGCTCTTTTTATTTTATTTAGATATAGGCTCTAAGTTGCCCAGGCTGGCCTTGAACTTGTGATCTTCCTGCCTCAGGCTCCCTCCCAAATTGTGGGGATGAAATGCACGCACCATCTCAGCTAGCCAGTGTCTGTCTGTCTTTCTTTCTTTCTTTCTTTCTTTCTTTCTTTCTTTCTCTCTCTCTCTTTCTTTTCTTTTCTTTCTTTCTTCCTTTCTTTCTTTCTTTCCCTTCCTCCCTTCCTTTCTTCTGTCCTTCCTTCCTTCCTTTCCTTTTTTTTTTTTTAGGAACCTCTAAAATGCTTTCCAAAATGTCTGTATTAATTTACATTCCCATCATCAACAATGTATAAAACTTTTTTTCTCTGTATCCTTGCCACCATTAATTGCTTTTGCTTTTATAACAGTAACTATTTTGACTAGGATGAAGTGATATCTCTTTGTGGTATTGGTTGCATTTTCCTGATGACAAAAGATGGCGAGCATTTTTTTCATGTATTTTTTTGCCATTGTATTTCATTTATTTGTGGAATGTTTATTCAGATCATTTGTCTACTTTTTAAATGGGATTATTTGTATTTTATGATTGAGTTCTTTGAGTTTCTTATATATTCTGAATATTAATCCTTTGGTAGACAGAGTTGACCAGTATTTTCTCCCATTCTGTAGTTTTGTTTTCCTTATGTTGAGTGTTTCTGTCATAGTGCTGGGGTTTCTTAGTTTGATATAATCCATTCTCAAGACATACTACAGAGCTAACAAGAAACCAAGAGTAACCAAGGTATCATGGTACTGGCATAAAACCAACACTGAGGCCAATGGAAGAGAACAGAGAACCCAGAAATCAATCTATGAATCTATGGTCAACAATTCTCTACAAAGGTGCCAAAAAATACAGTGGAAAGAAGTTTTTTTCAATAAATAGTGCTGAGAATACTGAATATCCATATGCAAAAGAATGAGAAGTGACAACTATATCTCACATTATTCAAAAATCAAATCAAAATGGATCCAAGACCTAAATATAAGAAATGAAATTGTGAAACTAGTAGAAGGAAACATAGGGAACACACTTTGGGACATCAGGATAAGGATTTTTTTTTTTTTTTTTTTGGATATGGCCTCAAAAGCCTAAGCAACAGAAGTAAAAATAGAAAAATGATATTATATCCCCTCTTAAATTTACCAAAATTTGAGCTTCAGTAAGCAGAAGTATGAACCCCATCAGCATTAAAATTTGGAAAGAACATCTGTGAAATAGAATATATAATATTGAAACATTTTATGTATGTGATAAATTATAATTTTGTTGCAGACTTGACATATATTTATTTTTATTTCCATATTTTTTCAGCAGAAATTTTAGTAATTGTTATGACTCTTTTGCAGAGCTTGGGGGAAAAAAACTAAGGTAACATCAATCTGCATATTTTCCAAAACATTAAAGAGGTATGATATTATGTCTAATATTTACTGATTTATTCTTAGTCTTCAAAGGAAATATTATTTGCCATTAGCCATCTACTGATGAATACTAGAATGTGAACTACTGTGACTGTGATTTTTTAAATTTTTCTAGAAATTAGAGAAAATATACAATGTGAGCTTCTAAATAAAAGTAAAATCACCCTACCATTATTTATATTGCTCTAAATGATATACTTCAATTACTTTTGTTTTCCTCATAGAAATAAACTTCCAGAATATATAACAACTAATTAGTCAACTTTATCCCATTACATTACTAATCCTTCCATGTGTGTGTGTGTGTGTGTGTGTGTGTGAGTTTAATTACTATAGTCCTTAAACAGACTTGACTTTTCTCTTCAAAACAAAATCAAGTTTTGAATTTCAAAATGAGAATCTTTTAGATCAGGCAGAATAGTTTGTGTTGTTTTCCCATATTTTATCCTTATTACAGGAATGAAACCAGAAACAGTTGGTGAAACATTGTACCATGTGAACCTTAGGGCTCTTTTCATGAGCCGTAATGATTTGGGAACAATTTGCACAGGAAAAGTACAAAAATTATTATGTGGTAGATAGATACTTTATCATTTAGCTTATTGTCACACAAAATTACCCTAAATTAAACATGTAGTGGAGATGAAATCTAATTCAACATTAAGCCAAAGGGTAATGGAGAGGCCTGTGTTTCGTTCCTGCAAAAGGTTAATTTCCTTATGGGCCAATATATTGACTCTTTATAAAGAAAGTAATTTGTAAGACTATGTGCAAATTACATTTAAAAAGTATATGGTTTTTTACAAAAAGTTTCTTTAAGAATTCCACAAGAAATACTAAGAAAATGTTATGCTTCCAAACCAGGTTAAATATGTCATTACACAATGCTCTCTGAGTGACAATAAAACCTAGAGCAGTGATAATATGGTAAGTAACAGGACCTAGTAAATTTAGTGGAATAAATTAAAAATACCTGAAGAGTGAATAAGGTAAATGGATTAATGTCGGGGTCTTAAGACCCTTTGCTCTTCTGACCAGCGACAAGGGAAGGGAGCACTCCCCAACAAGACCAGACTGGGAAAGGTAGGGCCTACTGACCACCCCCCAGCCCTCCGGGCAGAGGACAATCAGACGTGTCAGGGAGACCAGTCACAGCAGGAACTCATTTATTGAGGAAGTCACACAGCTTTTATGTAGGGTGGAGGCTAGGCGGGAACCAATCAGCTTAAAGGTCAGCAAGGCACGGGGTTTCACAGAGGCGAGAGTCCCATAGGACTATATGGCAAGCACGAGCTGATCACATTCGCGGAACTGTTGTTAACCAATCCCTGACAGTGGTCTGATTTATCGTCATTAACTATTGAAACCGCCTTTGAGCCTTGATCTTGCTCACTCGCCAGGGAGTAAGGAGTCAGCCTGAGTTAGTTAACGTGTCATTAGTCCCAACAGATTAAAAGTTGTGTGATATGGATGGATGCTATGGTTTCCTAACTTGGCAGTAAGTAGGTAGCAGCATATTAGATAACCATCTGAACAAGTAGGAGATGTCTCAGGAAGAGGAAAAATTAGTTACTTCCTTCCTATTATCCACATTACTTAATCAAACTCAACAACTTTAACACTCAGTATTGAAAGTGAAAAAATGTTTTCTGGATAAAGAAGACAAAGAAGTTACTTAAACTTGAGTAGCTAACTCATTCTCAGTGATTTCACAAGATAGAGTGTTTAGATAATCAGGTTATTATCCTTCAATGAAATCATATCTCTGGAATCGATGTGCTATCTCAACTGAACCACAACATGCTGATGATATTGGAAATGCCATTTGCAATTGCTTTTGTGTTTTTAACATTTATTTAACAAAATGGAGTTAAATCTCAAGATAATATTTGAACAGACAAAAAAATCACAAAAGCAATTCTATCCCCCACAAAGGAATAGTGCTTTTAGAGAGATCCAGGACAATCATCCACTGTGTATTAAGACAAAGCATCATCCTTCCAGTTGCTTTGCCCAAGTTGGAGTTTGTTTCCTATTAGTTTATTTAAACCTCAAACTAGTTCACATAAAGAGGGATTCTTAATTAAAGTTGACTAAATACTTGCCTTAAGGAGAAAAAATATTAAAAACGGAAATGATCTTTATGTACTTGCAGGAGTTCTCATTATCAAAAAAAAATTACATCTGATTTCTGAGCATAAAATAACAAATACTTCACCAACTCATTGACTTTTGATTCCTTCCTTTTCAAGGTAAAAGAAATCACAGTAGTAGAATTTTAGGAAATATAAACTCACTTCTCTTTTTCCTCATCTCGCCAAACAAGGTGTCATGAATAGAACTCTGAAATATCTGAGCATACTTGATAGAATATTAAGAAGTTAAACATGCTCTTCCTAGACTGCATTTTTACTATACTGACTCATTATAATTTAGAGATAATTGAGTCTTAGATAATTTTTAAAATACTGTATACAAAGATGAACCTCACTCTTATAGATTTCTTTTTGAGCAAGTCACCTATGTAGGTTACAGATATTTTTCAGGAATAAGTATTCATTGGAACAAGCAACTAGAATTTTTAAAGTTTATGTATATTTTAAAGCAGGAGAAATACTATCCTGGTATTGTCAGGTATAGAAACAAAAAAAAATTTTTTTTTTGGTATAAATTCTTAGTCATTGATCCAGACAGAAGTCAGCAGAACTAAGTACTTTTAGCTTTTACTGCTGTAAGTATTAGAAGATAGTCATCAGGACCAGTCCCTGTTTTGATGGAAAATCTATAGTTCACTCTACTTTACAAGTTACAGTAAATAAAATCCAGTTTATGAGGAAATAATAAAGTCAGTATGTTAGTCTTCAAAAAAATAAGTTGTTTAAAATGACAGTGATTGTTAAGAAAATTTACACCCTTGTCCTTTAATATATGTATCAAATAGTGGAAATAAGATATGGACTAAGTTTCAATTGAAAACATGCATAAAAATAAGAAAACTTAAAAGCATTAAGTATATGTAGAAGAAATAAAGACAAAAAATTAATATCCATATTGGTTTATAAAAATTAATTCTCAGTTAATTTATCCTTAAGACATAACATTTGCAAAACTTCATAAGTGTGGTGTTTTATTTATGTGTATATTGTCTTCCATTTTGCACCATTATTAAAATCTGATTACAGACATAGCAGAATTTATATATTTGTGTTAGCCACAAATATATATCAGCCTATGATGAGAGAAAGTTGGAGTCTTATTTAGCTGTAAAGAAAAATGAAATTATGTCATCTGCTAGACCTTACTAGACCTTACTAGAGAATATCTGAGTCAGACTTGGAAAGTTGAAGGATGAATGTTTTCTCTCATATGTAGAAGTTAGAGAAGTGGGGAAAGTGGGGGGGGGGGAGAGCTCTGCTCAACAAGGACAAAATATATGCCCCAAAGACAAACCCCCAGGGACCCACATCCTCCAACCATACCCTACCTGCCTACAGTTACTACTCAGTTAATCTCTTGCATGAACTCACACATGAGTTTTGGGGGAGACACTCCATACCTAAATCATAACACTGTGTAGCAGATAATAAAATATATTTTTGCACATAGCAAGTGGAACTATATTATTAAAGCCATCAAGAAACCTCAGTACCCATCCCAGTGCCTAGATAAAGTCATTGATCTGAATTATTTTCTGAATGATTAAAGGGAGACTACCAAAATAGCAATGTCACCTGAAAGTGCTTTGGAACATGCTTTGATCCTGAAATAATTTTAATTTGCAGAATTTACCCTTATTCCCTTCAGCTTTTAAAAATTTAACTCTATAATATTGATGTGGCTAGAGTTATTATACTAGCATCTACATAAGACTCAACTAAAATGGGAAAAAAAATACTAATCATGTGTACATACAGTAAGTTACAAGTTTGGTTAGAAACACTCTTTAATCCTACAGACCTACTGACAATTTTACTTGCATGTTATCTTAAAAATATTGCAAGTATCTGACAGGGTCAAGGAAAAACAGTTTTCTCTGTATATCTTTATGTTAGTGATTTTAAAATATGCAGAGTCAAAAATATAATGTAAGAAGGGCATGAGTCATTTCTGGAGGGAGAAGATAAAGAGTAATCTTATTTTCATCTTTGTCTTATTAATATCTTAGTCAATGGAATACTTGACTCACTAATGGAGGTTTGAAAGTTATAAGGGTTTTCTTTGCTCTAGGCTCTTGGGCCTTTCTTTTCTGCCAAGGGTCTTGTTTTCCTCCACTTTGGAACCTTTGTAAGCAGCTGCCACGAACTGAATGTTTGTGTTCCCTCAAAATTCATACCCTGAATCTCTAATCCCCAATGTGATGGCATTAGGTATTGGAGCATTTGGAAGGGAATCGGATTATGAAGGTGGAGGACTCATGAATGGGATTAGTGCCTTTGAAAGAGACCCCAGACAGCCCTCTTGTTGCTCTCTTTCTGCTGTGCCAGGATAAGCAAAGAAATAGAACCTGACCATGCTGATGCCCTAATTTTAGATATCAACTTCCAGAACTGTGAGAAATAAATTTCTATAGCTTATAAACTACTGGAGAGAAAAGTTTTACAGGGATCTCCTGAAAATAGGAGACCAATAGAGTAGAGGAAGATGACAGAGAAGGAGGGAGAAGGGGAAGACACAGAGATGTACCGGAACAAAATCTATGGCAAAATATATATATATATATATATATATATATATATATATATATATATCTGTGAAAGAACATAACATATTGTCATTTACTATATGTTACTATATGTTACCCTTCCTGACAATAGCACCTCCACTTAAAAATTTAGTCACTCAACAAATCTTTCTTCTATTTGTGAATATAATTATTTGCAATTTAAAAAGTATCCACATATGGCTTATTCCTAGCAATGTTACAATGTACTGCATTTAAATCTATATTTAAATTGATAGTATTTTACCAAATTAAGTAACTATTAAATAGTGTTTAATCTTTTTAACTCAGAAAACTAGGCCCGAATCTTCATTATGTTGACTTACGATCAGACTTCCTCAACAAGACTCCCAAAGCATAAGAAATCAAAGCAAGAATCAATAAATGGGATGGACTCAAACTAAGAAGATTTTTATCAGCAAAGGATACAATCAAGAATGTGAGGAGAGAGCCTACAGAGTGGGAGAAAATCTTTTCCACACGCACTTCAGATAGAGCACTTATCTCCAAAATTTATAAAAGAACTTACAAAACTTTACACCAAAAATACAAAGAACCCAACCAATAAATGGGTCAAGGACCTGGACAGACACTTTACAGAAGAAGACACACAGGTAATTAATAAATATATGAAAAAGTATTCAACATCTCTAGTAATTAAAGAAATGCAAATTAAAACAACCCTAAGATTTCATCTTACTCCAATTAGAATGGCTATTATCAAGAACACAAATAATAATAGATGTTGGCGTGGATGTGGGGAAAAAGGCACAATTTTACATTGCTGGCGGAGTTGCAAATTGGTGCAGACACTCTGGAAAGCAGTATGGAGAATCCTCAGAAAACTTGGAATGGACCCACCTTTTGACCCAGTTATCCCACTCCTCGGTTTATACCCAAAGGGCTTAAAATCAGAATACTACAGTGATGCAGCCACATCAATGTTTATAGCAGCTCAGTTCATAAAAACTAGATTGTGGAACCAACCTAGATGCTCTCCAACAGATGAATGGATAAAGAAACTCTGGTATATATACACAATGGAATACTATTCAGCCATAAAAAAGAATAATATTATGGCATTTGCAAATGGAATTGGAGAATATCATGCTAAGTGAAATAAGACAAGCCCAAAAAACCAAAGGCCAAATGTTTTCCCTGAGAAGTGAAGAATGATATATAATGGGGGTGGGGGTGGGGAATGAGAGAAGAATGAGGAAACTTTATGTAGAAGGAAATGAGAGGGAGGTGGGTATGAAAAATGGTGGATTAAGACAGACATCGTTACCCTATGTACAAGTATGATTACATGAATGGTATGAATCTACATTGTGTACAACCATAGAAACGAAATGATGTTCCCCATTTGTGTACAATGAATCAAAACTCAGTTTGTGAAAAATTAAAAGCTAAATAAAAAATAATTAAAAAAAGAAAACTTAGATTGGCTATTTGTGGCTCACAAAACAAATTATGATCACAAATGAAACTATAAAAGCCCTTCTTTGTGATGGATATGATGCAATAAAATGCACATTCATTTATATATAAATAACATCAGTTGTTTCTATTTTTATGGACAGTTTACACCCTAATTATCTACTGAAGTGTCACCTATTGTCTATAAATGGAAGATTACTTGGATTTGCTTTTGATGTACACTCTAACTTCTCAAGAAATATAAGAAATCTTTTTGAGAATTTGTTATATATATATTCAGTTGAACTATTGAATGAATAATCTTTTAGTTTTATAAAATATTATAAATATCAAATTCATAAAATGTTAATTACCATGTGTCCTTCAATACAATCACAATATAATATGTGTAGTCATACTTCAACTAAAATATCAAACATATAAAATATGGATTCCTTGCTGTTATTCAGAAAGTGGAATAAGACAATGTCTCCCTGATAAGAAAATTAGTCATTGTGCTATACTATTGTAATATACTTAACTTACCTAATAAATTATTCAATTTGTACATATATTTCTTATTTATATTCATTCAATTCAGTGATAATATATCATATTCAATTACTGAAGATGCATAACCCTATAAAATGGCCAATATAGTATAACTTTAAAATTTATGAAATTATGATCTCTGTAGTTTACAAAAGAACTATGAGATCAACCTATTTTGCATTATATAATTAATTGGTGGAAATTATCATTACATTACAATGCTAGATAAATACTGAAATAAACATATCAAAAATCTTAGAATAGTCATTTTAATAATTTCTAATATAAGTAAAAATCAGATAGAAACAAGTCTGACTTTTTCCTAAATATAAAATTTTAATAGTTAAAAAAACCCCAATAATATCAATTAAGGGCATGAGGAGAGCTATTCCAAGATCTTTATATAGTAACTTGCATGGAGTCTTATCACTTTTTATAATAATAATAAAAACTATACAAGGCATCCAAAGGTTTAGTATCTTGTCCAAAGTCACTCTGAAAGTAAGAAACAGGTCCAGGAATAGAATTTAAGCATTCTAACCCATGTAACCACTAATGCAATATTTTGCCTTCTGAGAGAGATTTTAGCATTCATCCATTTTATTACAAACAACATAAACACATTCACTGATTTCCTTCACTAAAGCCATTTTAGATAGAGGGGTCACTCACACTGGGCGAATGTAACCAAGGAGATAAAAAGAGAAAGAGTTCAGTTTGAAAGATTTGGGATTTGGAATTTCAAAATAGAAACTAAATATATTCTCCATTTTTCTCAGGAGAGTCAAATTTAGGAGATCTCAATTTAGCTTCATTAAATTAGGAAAGAATAGGGATGTCATTATTGTTCCCCATCATTTTCTTTCTTCCAAGTTGAGACCTATCTGATCGCTGTTTTTGTCATTGGTGCTGTGAATCATATACTTTTTTGATCTCTTTTGGAAACCTACTTCTGGTGTGGTGATCATAGAAGCAATGTCAACTGAAGTCTCCTGTGGTCTGAGTCCCAGAACCACTTAAATAAACTGAATCCACCTGAAAATTCCATAGTAATTTATGGAACTTCAGTGGGTGAGAAATACAATAATAATCTAATAACCCATTGAGGTTCAGGCTTGCATATTACTGCAGTATAACACAATTTATCCTAAATGACACACTCTCAAAACACCATTGGATAGTGAAGAAACAAACATCTATCTTATGCAAAAACTTGGACATAAAACTGTGAGGAAGATTTCATTAGTAATAAACCTAACGTAAGTTTTATAATAATTACCAGAGAGAGCTTTAAAAAACAAAAACTTTTAAAGCAGATTCAAGCATAATAATAAAAACAACAAAATCTTACCTCTATTTAACTTCATATTTCCATGGCTGAAAATGTCCATGGATGTAATTTATGATGCATTTCCTAATCAGATGAGATAAATAGCATATCTCAAACAAATCTAGGAAGGCAAAAGGATGTTGTCTTCCACCAACTCAGTAATGATCTCCATACCTACATTTCTTCTCTTTAATCTTGAGTAATTCTGAAGTAACTATTTCCCAGTGTTAGGTAAAATAGGCTGTTTTTCCCCCATTAGCTTTACTAAGGTGGCTAATTCCAGGATCACTGTACAGAATGATTCCATAACCCTGAAAAGTTTCCTAGTTTCTATTTCAGTCAATTAATTTCCCTTTATACTTTTAAGAATATTCAATAGTACTCATTTGACTCTTTAAGCAGATAAGACAGAGGGGAAGAGTCTGAGTCTTCTTCCAGAGGAAGTAAAAGGAGGAATATAGAAGACTGACCTTCCTATGTATTTATTATCAGGCACTGTTACGCCATTACAGGCCTGTACCCTGCTGCTATTTTTCTTCAATATGGGATAAAGTTATCACAAAAAATGTTCAG
Source organism: Sciurus carolinensis (assembly GCF_902686445.1). NCBI lineage: Eukaryota > Metazoa > Chordata > Mammalia > Rodentia > Sciuridae > Sciurus > Sciurus carolinensis. The sequence continues at coordinate 55,888,564 of NC_062217.1, read as the reverse complement.
TTGTCAGATCTCAGTTTGGGGTTGATTGCTGGGTTGGTTTTTATAACATAAAAATTCAGGGTGCTGCACATTTATTAGGAGGTTTGGGGACAAAAATTATTTTAATTGATAATCTCTTTCCACATAACACCAATAGGATTATATTCAACACAGAGACTTAATTTCCAGGATAATTTTAACTATCTGCCCAATGTCTCTCCACATGTCTCTGTATGCCTGTGTATATGTGTGTTTACATATTTTTACATTCATTTATATTTTTTGATTCAGTTTATTTCCAGTGAGAGTAACATAGAATCTAATATTACAGTTTAGATGATATTTTCATTGATAAAAGGATACTTACGTGGCATTACTTAAAAAATAGTTCACTATGTTCTGGGAATGTAGCTTAGTTGGTAGAATGCTCACCTACATGTGTGAGACCTTGAGTTAGATCCTCAACACACACACACACACACACACACAAAGCCATATTTTCTCTTAAATCTATGAAAAATGCATTCAAAATTTTTTACATGAACATTTTAACTTATACACAACGTATATAAGTTTTATATATCTATGTGATATGTGATATACCATTAAGAGGAATACATTCTGTAATGTCATTTGGAGACAAATAAAAATTCACATTTAAATTATTATAGGTATGCCCACGGATACATAAAGAAATATACTTACATATGTGTATATTTGTATGTATATGCATGTTGGCTAGTACACATATTTGTATTTATTTATTCTGTCTGCTGAGCAGTCCTAAAATAATCATCACCTGTTAGAAACAAATGCACCTTGCATCCAGAACTTAGTTCCTAATATTATTTTCCAATTAAAGGAACTAGTACCTTTGGGAGAAATGGCTGATTCTAAGACTGGGGCAGAAAATATACAAGATGATCCAGGAAAATCTTACATTCTCATACTACCAGAAAGTAAGGAAGTGTTCAAAGAAAAAAATAAAATCTGAAATCCCACATCGATGCCAAAATGATGCAGGAGGAAACTGAAAGCTGCAATAGTATCTTAGTGTAAAATAAATATCTAATAAAATAAATTCACTTCCTTCTTTCTGACAGAAGAATAAGATGCTCCTGGCTCCTCCTATGTATTTCCTGCCCCAGTCTTAAAATAGGCCATTTCTTTCCAATGGGTTCTAGGAAATACTCCACATTCACACAGGAGGATCACAACTCTTAAGTGTAAGCTGTACATAGTTACCTCCTTCCAAAGAATACAGCATGACAAGAGAGGAGTGTTACTTTACAGTGGAAAAACCTGACCGATGATAAATGCCAACCTCAACAGTCATAATCATATTAATAGCATGTACTCTTGATTCATTGTGGTAAAAATAACACTTTATATTTATACTCTTCTTTTCCCAAACCAATAAGGCCTATATAATTATGAGATAAACATATGAAAAACTGTAATAGTATCCTACAAGATATCTGAGGATCCTTAAGGGACATCATGATTTTAATGCAGTATCCTAGATGACATCCTGGAACAACAGCAACAAAACCATTTAAAAAGTAAAAATAAGAAAATGTAAACAAATTAAGGATTTCAGTTAATGATGCTATTTCAATATTAGCTCAATAAATTTAACAAAGGTACTGCACTAATGTAAGGTGATAATGACAGGAAACTGAGTGCTGGGTATGTGAGAACTTCCACACAATCTGTTCAAAATCTCTGGAAAGATAAATACTTCTAAAAAATAAATCACATTAATATTAATGTTTTAAAAATTATTTATTTTTTGTTTTTTACAGACTGAAGTTTGATTCAATGTACACAAATGGGGCACATCATTTTGTTTCTATGTCTCATTCCACCATTTTTCATGCCCTCTCCCTTTCATTTCTTTCTACATAATCTAAAGTTCCTCCATTCTTCTCTTACTCCTCACCCCCTCACCCCATAATATATCATCATCCACTTATCAGGGAAAACATTTGGCCTTTGGTTTTTTGGGATTGGCTTATTTCACTTAGCATGATATTTTAAAAAGAGTCCCTGTGCTATAATGATATCACGAGGTCCCCTTACTCAGAACTTGAGAGAACTAGCAGGATTTTAAACTTTTACTAGTGGTGCATTTTTGCTTACATGAAGGAAAATGACACATATATTGGCTATGTGTAGTTAAAACTATTTTCAGTTCGCCACTTTGGTTATTTCTCAGCTCTCCTTGACCACTAACCTGAGAGCTATACTGCTATGTATAATAATGCTTACATGAGAAAATAAAACTCATGTTCCAAAAAATCTTTAAAAATTAGTTTTCTAAATAGAAGGGAGACTAGTAGAATAGTAGAAGGAGACCCAGGGAAAAAAGAAGGGAAGGGAAGTGGAGGTACTTGGGAAAACAGTTGGTCAATTTATATTGCGATAGCATGTGCACATACAATATGTAACAATGAATTCTACTATTTTGCATAATTACAACACACCAATTTAAAAAAGCAAAAAAATTAACTTGCTAAAAAGTATCCATTTGGGAGAATAATTGACTTTCCATTCACTGAGTATTACTTAGCAACAAACAAATTTTCTCAGATTTTTTAAATTGAAATTTAATGTATTCAAAAATTTCAATGTACTTTTAGAAAACATTGTATTTTTAATCCCTTAAACTTTTTTCTGGAATAAATGCAGTCATAGTTTCATTGTGTTGATATTGATCAAATTATGAAGACTGCATGAACCTCTTTTTGATGTGCAAAAATAATCTATCATTAAGTTAAATATAATGAAATTCAACAAATGTTCTTTTATCTGCACACTTTAAAAAATATGGAAACAATCTAGTATAAATTGCAGGATCTGGAATAATACTGTTCAAGGAAATTAGTGTAAACACACTAATGGTTCCCTGTGTAATTCTACTGAAATAACTCCTATCTTTATACAAATGAGAGTCAAGAAGAATGACTTTACAGTCCTATGTGTTCTCTGTTCTCTCTCACAAACTCAGGACTTTGTCTCTGATTGATTTCTTTTCTCCAGGCATATGCATTATAGAAGCAGGAATAGGAATACAGAAAGAGAAAGTTTTTAAAAAATACTTAATTCCTTTTTAAATAAACTAAAATGGCATAATATATGATAAAAATAAACTGAAATCCCTAAAAGAAATCTGAAGACTTTTAAAATGTTCTTGATTTCAAGAAAAAAAGAATAAATAAATATAAGGGCAATTTATGAGTTACATATTAATGTACTTCAATTTATATAAAAACTGTGATGCTAGTTTAATACCCACTTATGGATTATGGATGGGAACTACACATATAATTCCTGTCAGGAAAAAAAGTCAAAGAATTGTAAATGGGTAAAAAAGCTGACTGTATTTATAAGTAGCTGCTGAAGATTATCTAGGAAAACTTGGACTTTTCTGAATTTATGGTGGTATTTTTTGTGTGTGATTTTGATTCACTATACAATTTTACAACTCTAGAATTAGAAATTAATTTATGGAACTGTTAGTAATGCAAAGGTTTATCTGTAGCAATGCAAATAATTTTTTTTCATCATAGAAAACAAACCTTTGAATGGCAGATTCTCATTGGAATTGGCTTTATTCCTTGCTGTTTACCTAACTACAACAGAAAATGAATTTTATAAATCTCTGGCATTTAATATATGTATAAGAATCATGTTTTTACATTTTTAATAATTATAAAATTTCTACCTGAAAGAGACTGGATCTAAATAATACTAAATATAAACTAATCTTAAACATAAGAAGAAAAAATCAGAAGTTGTGATATCTTATATATGACTATTTGGTGCCTGAAGCTAAAGTGCCTTTTATAGTGCTGTTTTTGATCTTTTATATGTTGCGGGAAACATCTTTAAAATGTAGAAGCTCAGGCATTGCTCAGGCTACAATTGAGTGAGGGCTCCTCTCTGCCACTCCTCAGTGAGGAGACCAAGAGGCTTCTTACGTAGTTTGAAGGAAGATTCACTATAAATATTACTTCACCCCAGAGCAGTTTAAGTTTGCAATTGTGGAGCTACCTGAACTTGAGAGTGAACTGATGAATGAGAGGGTGTTGGACTTTAGGCCCTGGTAAGAATTTTCTTCAAAGGTACTATCATACTAACCGTGTTCTTCCTCATCATAGTTTATAAATTGCTTTGTTAAACAAACATTACCTATTCATCAGATGTTACAATGAATACTGCTACTATTTGATATTTCTCTCTCATGTGTTAAACAAATTGGGAGACAACATCAAACTTATTTCAAAATGGTCAATGGTATTCAAATTATAAAGTTCCTTTTATCTTCAAGAAATTTTTGAGAATTGTTAAAAATACTAAACTTCCTTGACAGTAATAAAATGACTTTACAGCTGTGCTTCTACTCAGAAAGTGTTGAAGAAAAATGTAATTTGTCACTTCAATTGAGACATTTATTTCACTGTGATGTGTAAATATTTCTGAATAGACATCATTGAAAGATCTTACAAATAAAGACATCTTCTGTTTTTGGTGACATATTTAGAGCTTTGAATATGATCAAGGAGCCTACAAAACTGACTCAAATAAAATACACATAAAACTTAAAAAGAATACTAAATTAGGAGGATTGATCTAAAATTAGGAAGCTGATAATAAAAATATGCTGACAGAAAGTATAATGTCTCTAAAATTAAATTAGATAAATGTCTGTATAAAGATTACATTGAGAAATTGAGGGGGGAATATGCTAATAAAGATACTGGCATTTAAAATTAGGAGACATTTTCTTTATTATCTGTAGGATTTCATCTAAATAGGTGAAGTAATGGAAAACTTAGAATAGATTGAGAGTCAGAGGCAGAATATAAGTAACCTTTAGTATAATGGGCTTACACACATCTCTTTCCTGGAATTTTTTTCTGAAGTATCAGTGACATTTTTTTCTTTGTCTATAAATTTTCATTTGATCCTGCCTCTCACTCTGGTATACGCTATTAATACTTACAAAAGAACTTATCTAAGCAGTTTTTTGGCAATTTCAGTGTAACTCTATCACAGTTTCAGAAATATAAAAAACTCACATACCCATTTATATGCAGACAGCATTTTTCACTATTTTTTTTACTAAGCTTAAAAACGTGTTGCATTTTATTCTCCATGCAACAAGAACAATACTATAATAGCACATGAAATGTTCCAAATATTCACATAATTTCTTCCTAGTCAGGGGTAATATCCCACCCTCAGAGTTTCTGATCGGTTTATACAACATAGGAGAAAAAAGAGAAAAGAAAGTGAAAATACATAAGTTGAAGAGAGAATATCATATACATTGTAAGATCACAGAAATTCACTAAAGCCACATTTCAAGTAGCACAATGGAAAATGTTACATTTCCAAATCAGTCATCTCCTTTTAATTGCTCAAGAATAAATTATCCTGTTAAGAGTTCAGAGGCTACAATTTAATATGTATTTGGTGACGAATTCTCCATATAGCCTTTCTCAACAACCCTTAAAAATGTTTATAATGAATAAACATTAGACTTCCAATGATTTTCCACTATACTCAGAATAAAATTCAGTTTCAAATGGGGCAAATGATGTCATTTAAGTCTGTCGCCATTCTCTGTTTGATCTTCATCTCATGAAACTCTCTTTTTTATTCACTAGTTTATAAGCTCTTCCCTAGCCCAATGCTTTTCTTCTGCCTAAGTGAATGCTTTCTTATCCTTTACATTTTAGTTTTCATTTTGGATTTGAAAACGATAGTTGACTTCTCAAGAGACTTTCTATAACCACTAGTTTTATTAGGTACATGGTACTGCATTGTTTTTTTATCCAAAGACAAGTATCCTGATTTAAAATGATATTGTATGCTTATGTGCTTTTTTTTTTCCAAGTTGACCTTTGTGGCAAGTATTGCTATGAATTTTTTAGGCCACAATGTTATAAAAAACAGCATTAATTTTTTTAAAAAATCAAATTTACTACTGATGTTTTCAGGAAATTTTGCATAACAATCCTGATTTCTAGCATTACTTACAACCCAGAAAAATTTCATACCAATAGTCTGCTACTTCTCATAGACCAATTTGATAATGATAGATAGACAGATAATGAGAGTAGCACCTATAACTGTGAAGAAGCAGGTACTTTCCAATCCCTAGTCGATCCTACATTCTCTCTCATATATCTGAAATTGTTGACTTTGCTCATCTGTGGTCTCTTGATCTGAATAACTATTTGTGTTTCCTATCTTTGCTTTATCCATTCACTGTGTCATTAGAATTTTCTAAAAGGCAGGAAATGTACCTTTTTCTAATACAGAATTAGTATTCTGCAAGAATTTGAGAATAACTTAGATTAAACTCATAGATAGAAGTGGAATGAAAACTCATGTTTAAAGTGTGCTATGTAGATAAAAACTAGTCAAAGTTACCTTACAGAAGCCATCTAACTGATTGCTGATCCTCCCCCAGCTGTATTCTTCCTTCTCCCAGTCTATAAATTTTTTTTGCTAAACAAACAATACATTACCTACTCATTCCTCTAATTTGCAACCTGATCATTTATTTATTTTGAGCAAAGGGTGTAGTCTTCGTTCTGTTCCCATCCTTACCCCCAGCAGTATTTCTCTTCCTCTATTCTGAACCTAAGAATCTCAAACAGAAATGGACAAGAAGAGAAAGGTTCATATTTTCAGGAGGAATTCAGCACATAGAATATTTATCTTTTCATATGTTCTATCTCATTAGATTGTAAGAAAACTGGGTTTCATATTTTAAAACAGAGACAGACTGAACTCAGCATTAAGCAATGCCTGTGAAACAAGGAAAATTGATTACAAAGTTCCCACCCAAATTACCCTACATTTTAGTACTGACTGTGAAGTTGCCCTCACAGGAAGTGGTAACAAGATCAACCTGAATCTGCTTCTTCTTGGTAAACTCAACTAGGGCTGTAGATATTTATCATCATTAAAGTATCATGAGATAGAAAATTAAAATAATATAGGTCAGCCCTGCAAAAAATTATTTAGTCCTACAATGTGCCTGGCACTGTCTTGAATTTAGGAAGCAAGATAAACAAGAAATACATGTTCTCTGTTCTTATAAATTTTAAACAGCAATAGATGTTTTATGAAAAATTACTCTATAATAACAGATGGGTAAAACCTCATTTCAGTAATAACACAAATGTAGAGATGATTATGAACATGACTGAAGTAGATGATCAAGAAAAAATGATATTGTATATTACACTTTTGATATGGTGCTTGATGAAACATATTTCTCTAATAATAATAGTAAAGTCTAATAAGGAACAGTAAAGACAAGCCAGGTGTGGTGCTGCATGCCTGTAATGCCAACTACTTAAGCAGTTGAGGCAAGAGAATCTCAATTCATGGTCAGTCTCCGCAACTTAGCAAGACCCTGTCTCAAAATTTAAAAAAATTAAAAGAACTGAAGATGTAAGTGAGAGTAAAGCACCCTGGGTTCAATCCCCAATACCCATAAAAGAGGGAAAAGTAGAAAAGAAAAGGTAGAACATTATGATGAAGACAGAAAAACAAGAAGTAAAAGTAGAGTAAAATATCTATAACAATGGCAATGTAACTAATTGAATGGCAATTCAAAGACAATATGTACTCATCTTGGGAACTAATGGAGTACCAATCTGGAAAATAAATATGAAGAAACAAAAATTTTAAGTACCTCACAAGTGCTATTGAAGGCAAAGATGATCATGATGATGAATCACAGCCGGTTACCAAGTGGAAACTGGGAAGGAGAGAAAGCAGAATAGGTAAAAAAAGACTTTGAGACATGATGCATCTAGTCATTCTTGTTTGAGAATGAAGTGACCAGAGATAACATAACTGAAATGAAAACCAATCAACGGAGAGTGGCTAGTAAGAATTACTTTCTTTTCTCAAAAAAATTAATGTTCAAATCACACTAAGGTCAGTATTTTTGCTAAATAGTTGGGAAATACAACTATAAAGCTCAGGAAAGAAATAGAAATTGTAGGTTAAAATTTTAGTTTGTTTGTTTTTTATTCACAAAGTAAAATTGGATAAATAGAAGGAGCGAAGATGAGGGTCAGGTGGAGGCTCAAACCCTGGGGAACAGATTAGGCATCCCAGTAATTGGAAGAAAGTGCAAGGCAGCAGTTGCGATGATGTTCTTTATTCAGAGACCCCAGTCTACAGTTCCAGCTTCATTTAGCCCCCCTGAGCCATTTTCACAGACCTTTTCAACATTTAGGCCAGACAAAGAAGGTACATTCCCAACATGTTACATAAGTGATCACATGCTCACATGCAAATGTTTATGATCTTGAGTATGTACACTGAATGAAGGTATTCATGATCTTGGCTACATATTAAAAACATGGCCTGCCAGAAGCCTCAGCAAGGGAGCCTAACTATAGCCATTTTGCACCTGCCTACATCAGGTGCTTCAAAATGAGAATTTATGTCTCTAAAATGTTATTTTCCTTAACTGATAAAATACAGTCCAAGTACTTTGCTTAATATTTAGTTCTATATACAGAATGCAACTTAATCATGTATTTGAATAACTCATAGACTTCATGTTGTGTACTTTAAATGAAAATTTAACTGAATTATAAAAATAAAATCAATATTTCTTCAAAGGTATTTTGGACTTCAGAAATTTCCTGTGGTGGTTTTCTCAATAAGGTATAGATTGGAATAACGATATAAGTATAAAAATTTAAAACGTAAATTTAGAAAACATGCACATTTAAAAACATTTCTTTAGACATCTATGTTAAATAATTTGATAGTACAGCACTACAGGAAAACTTCACTCCTTTCTTGGAAATACAGACAAAAGGGCATGAGTACAGGAGCAATAGAAAACAGTTGCAGACTCAAACACTCTAGGGCAGGTGGCTACAATGCCACAGTCAGTTTTTAATACAAGATCATATTAGTCATGGTTTCCACACATAACGTTTCACTAACACTTTAAAAAACAGTGGCCATTTAGAAATTTTTAAATCACTGGAAATAATACTAACATTATCCTATTTTATCATCTAGTCGATTCTCCAAGAACAATAACACAGATTATTTTTGGTGTTATACTCTGGCCATGAAATATAAAAAATCAAGCCAGTGGATAAATGGGTGATATGGGTGGTATGTGTGTGGAGGGAGTATAGATGCTACTGAAAAGGTGTATGTGACGGAGGGAGTATAGATGCTACTGAAAAGGAAGAACTTGATATGTATATGTAGAACTATTGTGTAGAATATAATAAAATAATTATATTCCCCATAACATTTGCAAAAATAGTTTGAACTCATTTCCTGTACATTTCAAACAAAAACTAAACATTAAGAGTTGAATATAGTTTTATAATCTTACTCAAGAGTCTAACAGACAATAAAAGATTAATAGATTAACGTGAGGCTATGTAAACGTTTCAGCTATGTGAAGACCTTGCTCATTTTAATTTATAAAGTATTTCCTATTTGCTACAGGGTAGCAAGAAATTCTAGAACATATGGTTCCTTGACATACTGCTCCACTTTTTATTTCATTTTAATTTTTTCATATTCATTTTTTTTAAATGAAAATCAAGTTAAAAGCCAAAGGGTTGAAAGTCCTACAGAAAAAATCATGCTTCTCAGTTCTAATCCTGATTCCCATTCCTCAGAGGCAGATTCTTTCCATTATTTTAGACTTGCTCTCCTAATGTATATTCCCATATTTCTAAATTGTATTCATATTTCTTAGTGTTTTAGTTTTGCATATTACATCCTGACTTTTATGCTAAGCCATATTCAAAATACACAATTTTCAATTGGTTGGCCTCATTTATCTATGTAGTTTGAAATAACATTATCATGATCAAATTTTTCATAATAAGTTCAAAAATCACTTCCCATTTTCTTCTTAGCACCTGTTTAATTATTCACAAATTACTATTCTATCAGTCTTCTGTGAAAGCATTATTATTAAATCATCACGATTATGTGGTAAGATTTAATTTTGAGGTTGTTTACCCAGCATATTTAATAATAATAACCATTAAGTAAATCTAATGGCAAAACACAAGTAACCTGTAAAAATATTATGGCATAATATATTAGAATATAACAACTTGTTAATATTTAAATAAAAACAAAAACAAAAATAAAAGCAAAAATCTACAGAATGAATTTTCTCAAAGTTGACAGCCTGTGGAATGTCATTGTGGAATTGTCCCTCAACAATTCTTTTTGTGTTTTCTTCTGTCAAGAATCATAGAATTAATTGAAATTTATCACACTGCATGAATTTTACCTGTTTTGATTCTGTCGTTGCACCAATTTGATGTCTTAGGTGAGAATTTTCAACCTAGTACCTTGAAGGCAAGTGCCCTCACTGACATTCTCCTGTGTCTGTTGGAGCCTGAAAGCATTTCATTAGATACATTTTCACTGAATGTGCAGTTTCACATCCTGCATGAGAACTCTTTTCCTATTTCCATCCTCTTGTAATCCTAAAACTCATTTCCTGCTCCTAAGTTTTTTTTTTTTTTTTAAAGTACTGAACTGTTTTTAGCCATTTGTGAATCTGAGAATCTCCTCCAAATTGTTAAAGAGTATTTTTATCTCTGTTTCTGTATTCTTTGGAAGATGGGGTTGCGTTCTGCCTTGTTTTTAAAGTTGTTACATTTTATCTGATGCAGATATAGATCTTTTTATGCATAAGACTTACATAAGAGTTTAGTGTTATGCAAAGCCCTCATTATGCCAAAAATGAGTGTTATGTTTGTTTTGATTTGTTTTGTCTCCACATTGTTTTGTTGTTTAATTTAGATAATTTTAAGATATGTAGGATAAATACTAAGAAGGAATATAGCTGGGTCATATGGTGGTTTCATTCCTTTTTGTTTTTGAGAAACCTCCATACAGATTTCCATAGAGGGTATACTAATTTAAAATCCCACCAACATTGTAAACGTATTCCCATTTTCCCACATCCTCTTGAGTATTTATTATTATTTATATTCTTTTTTGAGGGGGAGGGGGAGAAGAAACTGGGGATTGAACTCAGGGACACTTAACAACGGAGTCACATCCCCAACCCTATTTTGTATTTTATTTAGAGACAGGGTCTCACCAAGTTGCTTAGCACCTCACTTTTGCTGAGGCTGGTTTTGAACTCGCGATCCTCCTGCCTCAGCCTTCCAAGTCACTGAGTTTTCAGGCATGTGCCACTATACCTGACTAATTGTTTATATTCTTGATAATTCCCATTCTAACTGGAGTGAGATGAAATTTCAGTATATTGTTGATTTGCTTAACCTTAATTGCTAAAGATGTTGAACATTATAGCAAATATTTGTTCACCATTTATATTTCTTCTTTTGAGAAATGTCTATTTATTTCTGGGTATTAACCCTCTGTCATAAAAGTAGCTCGTGAAGATTTTCTCCCATTCTGTAGGCTCTCTCATTTGCTGTGCAGAAGCTTTTTAATTTGATGCCACCCATTTATTGACTCGTGACCTTATTTCCTAAACTTTAGGGGTTGTACCTATATGATCAAGTGTTGATCCTACATTTTCTGTCAAATTATGTCCAACACCTAACTATAATGCTCCAATAAAAAATATGGAAAAATAGCCAAACTATGAAACCACTCAAGGTGTCCATTAATGGATGAATGGAATAAAGAAAATGTGAGTTTTATTCAGTCAAAATGAGCTCCAATTTCAGATATTAAATAACAGTGTACACAGACTACTAAGCTGTTAAGAAAATTCTACCTCTGCCACAAAAAATAAAAATAGAATTGCATAGTTTCCAGTCTAATTTTGAGATCATTTTGAACTTCTTTTTGCACAGGTGAGAGATAAGGAACTAGCTTTATTTTTCTACATATGGATAACAAGTTTTGCCAGCACTGTTTGTTAATAAAGATGTCTTTTCTTCATTGTGTGTTTTGGCACCTTTGACAAGGATCAGATGACTGTAGATGTGGTAATTTGTCTCTCTTTCTTCTATTCAGTTCCATTGGTCTATGTGTCTGTTTTTATGCCAGTACCCTGCAGTTTTTGATATGATAGCTCTGTAGAATTTATCCTAAAGAATTAAACTCAGCATAAATGTAGTAATACATATATACTCTATTTATAGCAGCACAATTATTTTCATTGCAAAGTTGTGATGGAGGCAGTGAATACCTAATTATAATGGACAGATAGTTGCTACTTCATTCCCATTAATTTTATACTCTATTTAAAATATTTCTCCTTCCAGATTCCCTTACAAATGACTTTGTAAATCATCAAAACAGAAGTTATTTAAAACCTAGGGAATAAATAATATCTCATATGGATAGAATAGGGACAGCCAGTGAGGTAGGAGGGATGTGTGTGTGGGGGGCTGGGGAAGAATACTCTAATGTTAAGAGTTCAATTTCTTTTAAAGTACTAGGAATTGGATGTGATACTGGAGGTGTAGCAACTGTCTTGAACCATAAAGGAAAGGGCCTCAAGTGATAAGGCAGAGAGATGAGAGTAGTCTTTGGCCCTAATGGCCTAGAGCTGCCTTATAAGTCACAGACTGCCCAACATCCAGACATTTTTGGGGGGAGGAGGTAGTGGGAATTGAACTCAGGGGTACTTGGCCACTGAGCCACATCCGTAGCCCTATTTTTTATTTTATTTAGAGACAGGGTCTCACTGAGTTGCTTAGACTCACTTTTGCTGAGACTGGCTTTGAAATAGCAATCCTCCTGCCTTGGCTCTGTCTTGGCCCACTGGGATTACAGGTGTGTGCCACCACTCTAGGCCAGACATTTTGTATTTCTTTGTTTGTTTTGTTTTTCTCTTTTCTTTTCTTTATTTTTACAGACTGTATTTTGGTTCATTGTACACAAATGAGGTACAAATTTCAATTCCATGGTTGTACACAATGTAGATTCATACCATTCGTGTAATCATACACGTAAACAGGGTAATAGAAGAACTAAATATGCCTCTTTCCTATTAAAGTCAACTATTTAGGGTTTCTTTCAAATGCACCTGATCCTAATCTTAATTAGGGACCTGTAAAGGTCCTGAGTTGCCGCTTGCCGCCGACCAGCGGGACAAACGACAGGTACTCTTCAGAAGTTCATGAAGCAGCTTCCGCTTTATTCGGATAACACCCTCAATATATAAGCAGTCTCATGCATAAGCAATTGTAATCAGAATGTCCATCCAATCCTATTAAAGGTCAAGCGATCATGAGCTCAAGCATACACGTAAGATATATCTGTCCACGCGCTAGGCGGCTGAGGTAATTATCATACAGCCAATGGTAAACGCTTCCTGTTTTTCTCAAGGCACATTCATCATGCCCTTTGGCTCTCTGCCAGTCGCCATCTTGGATGCATGTGGCGTAACCCTGGGCCCCGGGTCTCGCCCACCACACTGAGTGAATTAATTAAATGTTAATAACTTACATTTGTTATCTATTTCCAATTGTATATTCCCAAATGTTTCTTCCTGGCCTGAAACTAGAATGGACTGATTTACTAAGGCTCTCATTAACCTATCATTTCATCATGGAACATCCCTGCATTAACGGGAGCTTTTGGAGTACATCTCATATCCAAACCTTAACACCCACCTGGATGCATATGAGAAATAGTAACAACAGATGAAATTAAAATAGGTTTTTTTTTCTGAACACTTAGCAAAGAACATGTCCTCTCCTTTGACGAACATCTCAGAATTCCTACATTATCTGTCCACTCATATGTGATGTTGTTCAGGTTTTAGGGACATTGGCACTTAGCATTCTTTCACTATGAATATTGCATTTTCTTAACATTATGAAGTACTTGATTACATATGTATTTATTACGTTTTCTGTTGTTTTATATTCTTCATCTGTTTATCTCTGTACTGCTCTCTAAATAAAATTTTTGATGCCAAATTCTAAGTCACTAATTATGTTATTTAATCTTTTTAGTCTCAAAAATATAAAACTGATTAAGACATCAAGTTTTATAAGTTACTATGAAAAATGCACACACAAATTCTAGTGGTTCAATTTTCATGTCTACATTCTTGATACCTATATGTGCTTTTCATAATTATTTTTACAGATATTATTTTCCTTTCTATATTAATAGTTTCAAATATATAAAAATTTGACATATCATCATTACATGATTGTTTTAGTTTTATTGGGAATATATTCAGCCAGCCTGCTAAACTTAAAGAAATCTTTCCTAGTTCTCTCTCTCTCTCTCTCTCTCTCTCTCTCTCTCTCTCTCTCTATATATATATATATATATATATATATATAATATAAATATATAAATTTATAAATATAAAAATATTCTTTGACTTACTAGTTTATATGCTGACTTGACAAAAATTCTTGGTATTTTTTTCTTTCTTTGTTCATCCTTTCTTTCCTAGTGATCTATTTGAAAATGTACCTGAAAATCTGTTAAAATGAAATTCTTAAAATGGTGTGAGATGCCTCTTGTCCCAGAGTAAGTTTGGGTATAGAGCAGATCTTGTCCCTGGGCCTTGGACCAGATACTGAAAGGACAGCTTCCTCTCTCCACCTATGCATTTGCACCTTTACAGCCAGGGCATCTCCTTAGAGTTATCAGTAAATGTGTTCATTCTCCTTTTGCAGACGATACAGTCCCATCCCAGTTTTTAGTTTTATATAGTAAGTCTCTCTCATGCATTTACCACATATGTGAATCTTTTAGTGTCCGTTACTCTGTACAAGTGAAAAACCTGCCTCCTTTTTTTGTGCTATAGGCTCCCAACTATAGTTTATGCCTACTGCTGTACATTTTTCCCATCATAATTATATAATTTTCTATTCTTACATTGTAAGACAAGTGGTTAAAACTTAAAGTATTACTTTAAATGTAATCTTAACCTGAAGTTTCAAGTGTTTTTCTCCACTTAATGTCATTAAGAAACTAAAATGTTGTATTTTCTTTTAAGTGTCATCTCCTCCTAAAGTATTACACATAGATGTTTATACAGAAAACAAGGGCATTTTTAAAAAATAACATCTAGCATGTTTCTACTTTTCTTTAAAATAAAATGTTTACATCCAAAAGAGTGGATGTTATTGATTGTGAAAAGCTAGTATATGAAGTTCATAGGAGATATATTCATAAAAGCTAACACCTGAAAACAATCCCTCAAAATGGTCATTAATTTTTAACAATAGGACTGTATGACAGTTTTTCTTAAGTCATATTATGCTTATCATGTCTCATTCTTTCTTAGTGAAAAAAATCAAATAATACTCTTTTGTAATGAAAGAAACCAATATAAGATTTTTATATTTATTCTTCTGAAGCACTAAATTTTAGGAACATCAAAGTACTAAATCTGAGTTCCATGTTAATTTGGATAAACACACAAACAAAATTGAAAAAATGATTACCCTAATCATTTGTATAATCATAATTTTTCTGCTTTTTTAAATACAATTGTATGTAGGATATCCTCTTGGTCTTATGGACCTTAATAGATAACACTATTATTAGTTCACTTATATTTATAAAAATTATAAAGTTGATAATAACAGTGAAAAAATTTGACTTCATACAATTAGTGACTTTCATAAGAGTAAATGTCATATATCTGAAGACATTTGCTATACATTATATAAATCAGAATTGATTACTGCCTTGCTGTCTTTCCATTTTTTTCTTTGTGAAAGCTTGGAAACTATAAAAATAGCTCCCCTCTTTCAACTATATAATATTTCTACATGAATTATTAAACAAGAATTAATGTTGGTTTTACCATCTTACATAATTATCTTTCCTTCTTGCTGTTGGTATAGAACGTCACTTATAAGATGCAAAATTACTGTTTGCAGTTAACTTTTTACAGAAGCTTTGATATATAATTGTGTCTGTATTAATTCAGTTTGTGTAATTAAGTATTAGAAAATAGAAATAATTTTCTAATTCACTTTATATGATTTCTATATTTAGTTATTTGCTGGAATCAACTACATATATAGGGTATTGCTATCTTTTAAAAAATGAGTAGAAACTTGCTTATATTTTTCAATAAAAAATAAGATAATGAAATTTAAGGGGAAAAAAGCTTTCAATAACTTAACATTCCTAAAATTCTGAAGAATTTGGAAGAAAGATTGTCTCTAAGTTTCCATGTTTCTTGAAATACACTTTCCAACATGCCATTCCTCTTCTTCCCACAACACCGTAACTTCCTGTTCAATGTTTTCAAAACTATTTAGAAAAAAAATTATGTAACTACTATAAATGAGATGTATGCAATTTCACAAAAGCATTTGAATATCATGTGACTGATTCAAATTCAGTTCCTTTTATTTAGCTGTTATAATTCTAGTAATGGTTATCTCATGAAAACATACACTGACCTATTATTGTAAAGGAGGAAGCAGGAGTAGATTTCACATTAAAACTAAAAACTTAAGTAGTAATTCTCAGAAACAACCCATTTAGGGATATAGGAAGATAATTGTATACTCTATGTTCCACAACTTATTTTAATAAAGGGCAATACAATAATTATTTCAGCCAGTCTTACTGATATCCAATTTTTAACTAATCCAATTTGTATTCAGATTTTTTGACAGCTGGCTTGCCCCATGCTTGAAATTTATTTCTGTTTATGTTACATTTTTATTTGCAGAGATAATGTATAGTACAAATGTGATGGAAATAACTGTTACTTAAAAATGAAACATTAAAATAACCGTTTTAGAACACTCTCAAGTTATGGACCCTCAAATACAATTGGAAAGATAATAAATATGCTATTAACATTTCATTAACTTTAATTAACTCAGGACCTTTACACAGTCATACTTTCAAAAAAGTGGCAGTTCCCTATATCTAGATAAGTTCACTAATTAAGATTACATTCAGCTGCATTTAAAAGAAACCCCAAATAGTTGACATCAACAAGAGAGAGGCATATTTAGTTCTTCTATTAAAAATATCTGGATATTGGACAGTCTGTGACTTATAAGGCAGCTCCTAGGTCATTAGGGGCAAAGCCTACTCTCATTTGGTTGCCTTATCATTTGAGACACAGCCCTTTCCTTCATTGTTCAAGATCACTGCTACATCTCCAGTATTACATTCAATTCCAAGTAGTGGAGATTTAGGAAGAAGAACATGTCCTCTTCTTTAACAAATACCTCTCAGCAAATACAAAAAAATAGAGATACTACCTTGTATTCTATCAGATCATAATGAAAAGAAATTAGAAATCAATGATAAAATAAAAAACAAACTACTCCAACACCTGGAGACTAAATAATACACTACTGAATGATGCATGCATAGCAGCAGACATCAGGAAGGAGATAAAAAAATTCTTAGAGGTAAATGAGAACAACAATGATACAACATATCAAAATCTCTGGGATGATATGGAAGCAGTACTAAGAGGAAAATTCATTGCATGGAGCACTTTCAATAAAAGAAGAAAAAGTCAACAAATAAATGACCTAACATTACAGCTCAAAGAGAGCAGATCAACATCAAAACTAGTACAAGACAAGAAATATTTAAAATCAGACCTTCAAAGAACTTATTCCAATACTTCTCAAAGTATTCCATGACTATTTCTATTAAAAGGAGGGAACCCTTCCAAACTCACTCTATGAAGCTAGTATCACCCTGATCCCAAAACCAAAGACTCATCGAGGAAAGAAAACTTCACACCAATATCCCTGATGAATATAGATGCAAAAATTCTTAACAAAATACTGGCAAATCACATATGAAAACATATTAAAAATTAGTGCACCATAATCAAGTGGGTTTCATCCCAGGGACACATGGTTGGTTCAACATCTGGAAATCAATAAATGTAATCAATAGACTGAAGGCCAAGAATCATACGATCATCTCAATAGATGCAGAAAAAGCATTTGATAAAATAGAGCACCCCTTCATATTCAAAACACTAGAAAACATAGGGATAGCAGGAGCATACCTCAACATTGTGAAGGTTATCTATACTAAGACCATGGCCAAAATCACTGTAAATGGAGAAAAACTGAAAGCATTCCCTCTAAAAACTGGAACAAGGCAAGGATGCCCTCTTTCATCACTTCTATTCAACATCGTCCTTGAAATTCTAACCAGAGCAATTAGACAGACCAAAGAAATTAAAGGGATACAAATAGGAAAAGAAGAACTCAAACCATCACTATTTACTGATGACATGATTCTATATTTAGAGGATCCAAAAAATTCTACCAGAAAACTTCTAGAACTCATAAATGAATTCAGCAAAGTAGAAGGATATAAAACCAGCACCCATAAATCTAATGCATTTATATTCTTAAGTAATGGATCCTCTGAAAAAGAAATTAGGAAAACTACTCCATTCTCAATAACCTCAAAAAAAAATGAAATAAAATACTTGGGGATCAATCTAATGAAAGAGGTGAAAGACCTCCAAAATGAAAACTATAGGACACTAAAGAAAGAAATTGAAGAAAACTTTAGAAGATGGAATGATCTCCCACATTCTTGAATAGGGTGAATTAATATTGTCAAAATGGCCAAACTACCAAAAGTGCCATACAATTCAATGCAATTCCTTTTAAAATCCTAATGCCATTCCTCATAGAAACAGAGAAAACAATCATGAACTTCACTTGGAAGAATAAGAAACCTTGAATAGCCAAAACAATCCTCAGCATGAAGAGTGAAGCAGGAGGTATCACAAAACTATAAACTATACTATAGAGCAAGAGTAACAAAAATGGCAAGGTATTGACACCAAAATGGACAGGTAGATCAAAGGTACAGAATAGAGGACACAGAGACAAGTCCACATAAATACAGTTATCTTATACTAAACAAAGGTGACAAAAACATACAATGTGAAAGAGTCTCTTCAACAAACTGGAAATCCATATGCAGCAAAATGAAACTAAACCCTTGTCTCTCACCCTGTATAAAACTCAACTCAAAATGGATTAAGGACCTAGGAATTAGACCAGAGACCCTGCACCAAATAGAAGAAAAAGTCAGCTTAGGACCAGACTTCCTTAACATGACTCCCAAAATACAAGAAATAAAAGCAGGAATCAATAAATGGGATACATTCAAACTAAAAAAAATTTTTTCTCAGTAAATGAAATAATCAACAATGTGAAGAGAGAGCCTACAGAATGGGAGAAAGTCTTTGCCACATGCACTTCAGACAGAGCACGAATCTCCAGATTTTATAAAGAACTTAAAAAACTTTACACCAAAAATACAAAGAACTCAATCAATAAATGGGCTAAGGAAATGAGTAGACACTTCACAGAAGATCTACAAGCAATCAACAGATATGTGAAAAAATATTCAACATCTCCAGTAATAAGAGAAATACAAATCAAAACTACCCTAAGATTCCATCTCACCCCAATTAGAATAACTATTATCAAGAACACAAGCAACAATGTGTGTTGGCAAGGATGTGGGGGAAAAGGTACACTCATACATTGCTGGTGGGGTTGCAAATTGGTGCAGTCACTCTGGAAAGCAGTATGGAGATTACTTAGAACACTTGGAATGGAAAAACCATTTGACCCAGCTATCCCACTTCTTGGCCTATATCCAAAGGACTTAAAATCAGCATACTATAGTGATGCAGTCATATCAATGTTTATATCAAGCAGCTCAATTCACAATAGCTAGATTGTGGAACCAACACTGATGCCCTTCCATAGGTGAATGGATAAAGACACTGGTATATATACATGATAGAATATTATTCAGACATAAAGAAGAATAAAATTCTAGCATTTGCAGGTAAATGGATGGAGTTGGAGAAAAAAAAAAAAACAAAGGTTAAATGTTTTCTCTGTTAAGTGGATAATGATATATAACGAGGTGGGGAGGGGGTAACAGAAGAATGGAGGAAGGATGGATTGTGTAGAGGGAAATGGGTGGGGAGGGGGAAGGGGAAAGGAAAGAAAATGGAATGAGAAAAACATCCTTACCCTATGTATATGTATGATTACACAAGTGATGTGATTCTACGTCATGTACAACCAGAGAAATGAAAGTTGTACCCTATTTGTGTACAGTGAATCAAAAAATAATTTAAAAAATACATCTCAGAATTCCTACATTTTCTGTCCATTCATATGAGTTATCATTCAGATTTTAGGGACACTGGGAATGACAAAAGACATTGGAGGGAGGCTATTTCTATTTTTCATGGCAGAGATAGAATAGAACATTTTAAAACTGTTTTTTAAAGTGTGTTTAATATCTAAAACTGAAGCTCATTACAACTGGAGGGTACCCTAATGTTAAGAGTTAGATTTCTTTTAAATAAAGCAAATTGTTAATACTAAAATTTGGTGATAATAACATTGTTTTCAATTTTCTTTGCTAAGTGTCAGAAAAAAATACTTTTTAATTCCATCTGTTATTACTATATTTTAATATGCAGTTTGGTGGGTATTATGGATTAGATGTGAGGTGTCCCCCCAAAAGTTCCTCTGTTAGTACAGGAACATTCTGTGGTGAAACGATTGGGTTGTGAGAGCCTAAGTAATCAGTGCATCCTAGTTTGAAAGGACTAACTGGGTGGTAACTCTAGGCGGATGAGGTCACTGAAGATGTACCCTCGAAGGTTTCATCTTCCCCAAGGCCCCTCTTTCACTTTCTCCCTTTGCCTTCAGGCCACCATGAACAAAGCAGCTCTCCTCCACTGTGCCTTTCTGTGATGAGGTTCTGCCTTACTTTGTGCCCAGAGCAATGAAGTTGGGTGACCATGGAATAATCTCTGAAACCTCAAGTCAAAATGAACTTTCCCTCCTCTATGTTATTCTTGTCAGGTATTTTGGTCACAGTGACACAAATTTAACTAACAAGTGGGAGGTAGGTGAATGGTGGGAAGGATATTATACTATGATGGGATCTAGTGACAGTGCTCTTGCTCTCATCTTCTACTTCCACAGTGCCTGTCACCTTTCTAATACTACCCAGGCCCCCAAATTCTTCTGTGGTTAATCCCATGTCATTTTACGCAATGAAGGGTTTAATCCTCTGTCTCTACTCTGCTATCTTAAGCCCTATCCTAATGTTAGGGAGGGATTACTCTGCCCAGAATTCATAGAAAACAAGAAATGGAAGAGAGAAAATAATAGATGCAATGAAAAATTGGGAGATGAAGCAAAATGATCTGTTTTCTTTATGAATTACTGAAGAAAAAATAAATTACTCATTAATATCTTCATTTTTCCCAAAATTTTCTTGCTTGCATATGAAGAAATGAGTATTTTTTCCTAAGGAAAGTACTAGGTACCATTTCAAAAATTGTTAGTATAACTTTCCTACGTTTGAACCAAGTCCTAAGTGATTAGTTTCCTGTGACACTTCCTGAGACTTATCTTACTTTTAGGTAAAATATATATATATATGAAACGAGTTGTAGAGATTGGTTACCACCTCTGTAAAAGTATTTTCTTAATCTCATAGTGTTTCCTCTGATTCCAATGCAAAACATATATGATTTTATTGTTACAAAAATAAAATAGCAAAGCAATACTGAAGAAGAAGAGCAATGCACAAGGCATCATAATACCTGATCTGAAATTACACTATAGAGCTATAGTAACAAAAACAGCTTAGTACTGGCATCAAAATAGACATGAAGACCAATGAACAGAATAGAAGACAAAGAGAAAATGCCACACGCCTACAGCCATATGATACTTGACAAAGTTGCCAAAAATATATTTTGGAGAAAAGACACTTTTTAACAAATGGTCTGGGAAAACTGAATAGTTATATGTAGATAAATTATATTAGATTCATATCTCTTACCTTGCACAAAACTCAAACTGGAATGGATCAAAGACTTAGGAATTAGACCAGAAATCTTGCAATTCATCAAAGAAAACTGATGGTCAATATTCCATCATATTGGTGCTGGCGCTGACTTCCTTAATGAGACTTCCAAAGTGCAAGAAATAAAATAAAAAAATCAATAAGTGGGATGCCATAAAATTGAAAAGCTATTGCACAGTAAAGGAAACAAGAGCATAAAGAGAGAGCCTCCAGAATGAGAGAAAATCTTTGCAAGCTACTTCTCCAATAGAGTATTAATATCTAAAATATATAAAGAACTCAAAAAACTTAACACCCCAAAACCAAATAATCCAATCAATAAATGGGCAAAAGAATTAAACAGAAATTTCTCAAAAGAAGAAACACAAATGGCCAACTAATATATTAAAAAATATTCAGCATATTTAGCAATCAGGGAAATGTAAATCAAAGCTACACTAAGATTTCATCTTACTTCTAATCAGAATGGCAATGATCAAGAATATAAACAATAATAAATGCTGGTGAGAATGTGAGGGGAAAAGTACATTTGTACATTGTTGTTGGAACTCCAGGGTAGTATAAATGAAAAGTAGAATGAAGATACCTCAAAAAACTAGGATGGAACCACCACATGACCCAGATATCCCACTCTTTGGTATTTTCCCCATAGAACTAAAATCAGCATACTATTGCAATATAGCTACCTCAATGTTTATAGCAGCTCAATTCACAATAGCTAAATTATGGAATCAACTCAGGTGCTGTCAACAGATGACTGTATTAAGAAATTGTGGTATACCTGTATGGTGGAGTTGTACTCAGCCATAAAGAAGAATAAATGGATGGAAATGGAGAGCATAATGCTAAGTGAAATAAGCCAGACTCAGAAACTCAAAGATCAAATGTACTGTCTTATATGTGGAAGCTAGAGTAAAATACAGGACAAGACAAGAGAACTGTTGAATATCATAAAGATTTAGGGGAAATCAGTACTCAGAGGAAGGAAACCGAGAAGCAGAACAGAGGGATGGAAAAGAGGAGGCAATGCAGAATGAATTACTAAAAAATCATGTTGTGTGCCTACACAAATATACCACAGGGAATTTCACCTTTATATATGAGTAAAACGAACCAATCAAATATAAATACATAGATGAGCAAAAGGAACTCTAGCAGAGTAGAGGAAGAAGAACTCGGCAGAGAAGGATGGAAGGGAAAAGGAAGGAAAATCGGGGACTGTGAACTGAAATAAAATTCCATGCATGAATGACTTTGTTCAGATGAACTCTACTATTATACATAACTCTAAAGCTCTAATAAAAAATTTAAAAATAAAAAGACACTGATGACTGCAAAAAAATTGTACTTATTCCTTATGAAATGCAATACTTTTTTTTAACAATTAACTGGTAGTGTGGGGAAATGTTGATTTTGTTTAAAATGGTGTTATTTACTCATTATCTAGAACAGTAAGTTATTTTAATAAAATAGCATCAGTTCAAATTTGAGACAAATAGTGTGTTCTCAAGGTAGATTTTGAAGTAGTCACAGAAGTTAAACTTGTGGTATAGTCTTCCAGTGCTTATGTTTTCATTTCATAATTGAAGTTAGTTTAAAAAACCGATATTACAAAATTCTTTGTGAATAATTTGGGGATATCATGTCAGAGAAAGGCTCACAGTTTATTCAGTTTATTTCTTCACCAACATTTATAGGCATCTTAGAAATGCTTTTCAAAAACTGCATGTAAGAATGTATTTGCACAGGGTAATTATAAGAACTAAATGAGAAAAATGAGAAAATTCTTTATAACTCACTTTACACTAATTTAGAAGTGAAATGCAATGTCATAATATATTTACTATTGTATTAATAAAGTAAAATTCAACCTTCAAAACTGACTTTTGATTAAAAATTGTTACAAAAATATTGTAAATTACAGTTGAATGTCCTAATTATATTTTGCTTAGTTATTTTTAACTCAAAAGACTCAAAAGTACTCTATCAGAAGATAGCACAATGAATATTTTGTATAAATTCATGATATATGTGATAATTTAATGTGTAAATTAAGAAAAAGAGATAATTTCAAGAATAGATGAATAGATGTATTATACATGTATGTGTGTATATATATATATATATATATGTTTCATACTTAATAAATGTAATTTATTCTTTATTCATTAAAATATACTAAGGTATTTCATTTCTCACAGAAAATTTTAAAAGGATCAAAAGAGATGAGCCTGGAAAATAAGTATTATACTACTTCTTAAGGTATGAGCTGAACATTTGTTGTTTTGACATAATAACCATTTCTCCATTTTCAGCAACAGAACCTGAATATTTCTCTATAGAGCAACATTTTACTATGTAGAGTTTTGCAGACTCAGCTCACAAAGGTGAGCTTGTAAGTCAGAGCTAACTTATCACAGTGAATGGTTTATAGATGAACATCTGATCCAGTCTGTTATATAGAGACTGCTAATTCAGTGAAGCAGAGAACAGGAGATGTGTTACTAGGGTAACCCAGGAAATAAACCAGCTATACTGTTATGTTATATCATGGCCTGGACAAGAGTAAATGGTGATGTATATCAAATGAAGATGCAAATGAGCTTATATAACCTTGCAGTTTGAACAGAAAATTTAAATATGTAGCTAACTAAATCACATGAAAGGGTATAACACTTTGTCTTTTAGCTTTCTACTCAATTTACTTGCATTAAAAGCAATGCACAAAAATATGCAAAATAGATGGAGAGCATAAATATTTTCTGGGTACCTGCACAGTAAATCTGTTAATTTGTATTTGTTACAATGGCATAATTGAAACATGCCATAGCAGCCATTTGCTGTCTGAA
Organism: Sciurus carolinensis; assembly: GCF_902686445.1. Taxonomy (NCBI): domain Eukaryota; kingdom Metazoa; phylum Chordata; class Mammalia; order Rodentia; family Sciuridae; genus Sciurus; species Sciurus carolinensis. The sequence goes on along the minus strand of NC_062217.1, from coordinate 55,863,863 downwards.
CTGAAGCTTTGACTCAATGACTCAAGGTTTATTTTAGGGAATTGAACAAAGCTGACTTTGACTTTACCATGACAATTAAATATTTGTGGAATGATAGAAGTTCCCCTTTTTAATTATAACATGTATACTTATTAGCATAAAGTAAAAAGCTTCACTGTGAAGCCTTTCTGAACAGTCAATACTGATCTCATCCCAGTCTAAAAACAGTAGACATGATCAACCTGCTCTAAGAATAGAAAACAAACAATTTCTGTGGATTATACTTTTCAACTGCATAGATTTTTAGTAAACCTTTCATTAGCTTCATCACTGACATGTTGCAATCAAATCCACAGTCACAGAGCTGAAGAGAGTATATCTGCTTCCAGAGGAACATTATTTACCAGAAGCAATTTTTAACAAGTATTTTATAGTTCAAATGCTTAATATCCATATGCTGTTTTTTAGAGAATTCTTGGGTCTAATTACAGTCTTACTTTATTACCTTTTTAAAGATATCATGACCATAGGATCAATGATGCTACTTACATAACTCTGGATATTTTGGTTGATTTTACAACATGAGTTTTCAAATGAATAATTTTGTTCAGAGACCAAGCAATAGAAAATATTATATATATGGAACTACAAAATGAATATCTTTTAAGCATCTTTAAGTAATCAAATTAGGACACAACTGTGTTATTTACTCTCCTCCAAAGTATGTCTTTTTTTAAACATCATTTTGCTTTTATTAAACTTCAGCCATTCACTTATTGAAGTTTATACTCCTTACTAGTATTGAAATTTGAAACTGTTGAGAAATAAAAATGATAAACCAGACATAATGTCTCATGGAATTTAAAACATTCATTTGTTCAACAAATTTGTTCAATTTGTTAATTCTGTTATAAGACCTAGTCAAGAATGTGTTATCAGACATAAGTAGCATGTTGTGAGTGAAGAAAAAAAGATCAATTCTTTATGAAGATATTTGGATAGGGAATATTTTCACAAAGGAGGAATCATTTCTTCAAGCCTTGTCCATATGAATATCTTTGAAAATGGTAAAAGCTATATTTTTTCTAAATAATTCTATAAAAAAGATCACTGGGGATTAACCCCAGGAAAGTTGTTATATTCATAAGAGCAAGATTACTGTATTGTGTATATTATTTAAAAAATTAAGAAAACAATATCCATCAGTAGATATTTGGTTATATACCAAATACTATAGCACACTTTGCCTTTTGCCAAATGAAGGTGCATTATTATCCATTAAAATGAACTAGAGAAATTTATCTGCACTAATTTAAAATGGTATCCAGGGGCGATCCAAGATGGTGGCCTAGAGGGTGACTGCACCCCCAGTCACTCCAGAACCCAGGAGTTAAGAAGGGGAGGCATTGAGAGACTCGGACTGAAAAGAGCCACGAGTGAGTCTGCCCACTGGGTAAAGCTCGGCCCGGGTGGCAGGCACAGATAGGGGTGGCTTATCAGAGCAGGGCAGGGCAGCTAGAGTCTTCCCCAGGTAGCCATCCACACTCCAGCAGTGGGCTCCTCCCACACAGCCAGTTGCACGGTGCAGGCCCCCAGTGAGAGCCTTTCCACACAGAGCCAGTTCCATACCCTGGAACCAGTAGGGGGCTAGGGGCAGCTTTCTTCGGATGCACTGCATTATCAAATTCCTCCAAGACATCAGGCTACTGAAGGCTGGGAGGTGATACACTGGAAATATACCGGGACACTATAAGCCAATAGCGGAAATCTGCAATATCTCAGGGTCCCACTGACAGCTGACCAATATGAGAAAACAAGGGAAGAAAATGTCCCAAACAAACCTAGATACTAAATCAATAAAACCCAATGACAGCACAGCAGAAGAAATGTCAGAAAAGGGAGTTCAGAATGTACGTAATTAAAATGATCAGGGAAGCAAATGAGGAGATGAAAGAGCAAATGCAGGCATTGAAGGAGGAGATGAAAGAGCAAATGCAGGCATTAAATGATCGCACCAATCAACAGCTAAAAGACCAAATACGGGAAGCAAGAGATCATTTCAATAAAGAGTTAGAGATACTGAAAAAAAAGCAAACTGAAATCCTTGAAATGAAGGAAACAATAAACCAAGTTAAAAACTCCATAGAAAGCATAACCAATAGGATAGAACACCTGGAAGACAGAAACTCAGACATTGAAGACAAATTATTTAATCTTGAAAACAAAGTTGGCCAAACAGAAAAGATGGTAAGAAATCATGAACAGAATCTACAAGAATTATGGGATACATGAAAAGGCCAAATTTAAGAATTATTGGGATTGAGGAAGGCTTAGAGAAACAAACCAAAGGAATGAACAATCTATTCAATGAAATAATATGAGAAAATTTCCCAAATCTGAAGAATGAAATGGAAAACCAAGTACAAGAGGCTTATAGAACTCCAAACACACAAAATTACAACAGACCCACACCAAGGCACATTATTATGAAAATACCTAACATACAAAATAAAGACAGAATTTTAAAGGCCACGAGAGAAAAGAATCAAATTACATTCAGAGGGAAGCCAATAAGAATATCAGCAGATTTTTCAATCCAGACCCTAAAAGCTAGAAGGGTCTGTAACAACATATACCAAACCCTAAAAGAAAATGGATGCCAACCAAGAATCTTATACCCAGCAAAACTTACCTTCAAATTTGACGATGAAATAAGATCCTTCCATGATAAACAAAAGCTAAAGGAATTTACAAAAAGAAAGCCAGCATTACAGAACATTCTCAGCAAAATATTCCATGAGGAAGAGAAGAAAAACAACAATGCAAATCAGCAATAGGAGGCGCTAGCCTAAAGGAATAGCCAAATAAAGGAGAAACCAAATCATGTCAAAAACAAATATGAGTCAATTGACTGGGAATACAAATCATATCACAATAATAACCCTGAATGTTAATGGCCTGAACTCATCAATCAAAAGACATAGACTGGCAGATTGGATTAAAAAGAAAAATCCAACAATATGCTGCCTGCAAGAGACTCATCTCATAGAAAGAGACACCCATAGACTAAAGGTGAAAGGATGGGAAAAAACATACCATGCACACGGACACAGCAAAAGAGCTGGAGTATCCATCCTCATTTCAGATAATGTGGACTTCAAACCAAAACTAGTCAGAAGGGATAAAGAAGGACATTACATGCTGCTTAAGGGAAGCATAAATCAGCAAGACATAACAATCATAAATATCTATGCCCCGAACATTGGCTCATCCACGTACGTCAAACAAATCCTTCTCAATTCCAGAAATCAAATAGACCACAACACAATCATACTAGGCGATTTTAACACACCTCTCTCACCACTGGATAGATCGTCCAAACAAAAATTGAATAAAGAAACTATAGATCTCAACAACACAATCAACAATTTAGACTTAACGGACATATATAGAATATACCATCCAACAAAGAACGAATACACTTTATTCTCAGTAGCACATGGATCCTTCTCTAAAATAGACCATATTTTATGCCACAAAGTTACTGTTAGCAAATACAAGAAGATAGAGATACTACCTTGTACTCTATCAGATCATAATGGATTGAAATTAGAAATAAATGACAGAATAAAAAACAGAAACTTCTCCAATACCTGGAGATTAAATAATACACTATTGTATGATGAATGGATAACAGAAGACATCAGGAGGGAAATAAAAAAAATTCTTAGAAGTAAACGAGAACAAAGACACATCATATCAAAATCTGTGGGACACTACAAAGCAGTACTTAGAGGAAGATTTATTTCATGGGGCGCATTCAAAAAAAGAAGTAGAAATCAACAAATAAACGACTTAACACTACAGCTCAAAGCACTAGAAAAAGAAGAGCAGACCAATACCAAAAGTAGTAGAAGACAGGAAATAGTTAAAATCAGAGCCGAAATCAACGAAATCGAAACAAAAGAAACAATTGGAAAAATTAACAAATAAATAGTTGGTTCTTTGAAAAAATAAATAAAATTGATAAACCCTTAGCCACACTAACAAAGAGAAAGAGGGAGAAAACTCAAATTACTAAAATTCGGAATGAACAAGGAAACATCAGAACAGACACGAGTGAAATACAAAACATAATTAGAAGCTATTTTGAAAATCTCCAACAGAACAGAAAACCTAGAAGACATCAATAAATTTCTAGAGACATATGAATTACCTAAACTGAACGAGGAGGACATACACAACTTAAATAAACCAATTTCAAGCAATGAAATAGAAGAGGTCATCAAATGTCTACCAACAAAGAAAAGTCCAGGACCAGATGGGTTCTCAGCCGAATTCTACAAAACCTTTAAAGAAGAACTCATTCCAATACTCCTCAAACTATTCCATGAAATAGAAGAGGAGGGAACCCTCCCAAACTCGTTCTATGAAGCCAATATCACCCTGATACCTAAACCAGACAGAGACACATCGAGGAAAGAAAATTTCAGACCAATATCCTTAAGGAACATCGACGCAAAAATTCTCAACAAAATTTTAGCAAATCGCATACAAATATATATTAAAAAGATAGTGCACCACGATCAAGTGGGTTTTATCCCAGGGATGCAAGGTTGGTTCAACATTCGGAAATCAATAAATGTCATTCACCATATCAACAGACTTAAAGTTAAGAAACACATGATTATTTCAATAGATGCAGAAAAAGCATTTGATAAAATACAGCATCCCTTCATGCTCAAAACAGTAGAAAAAATTGGGGTAGTGGGAACATTCCTTAACATTATAAAGGCCATCTACACTAAGCCCATGGCTAATATCATTCTAAATGGTGAAAAACTGAAAGCGTTCCCCCTAAAAATAGGAACAAGGCAGGGATGCCCTCTTTCACCACTTCTATTCAACATCGTCCTTGAGACTCTAGCCAGAGCAATTAGACAAACCAAAGAAATTAAAGGGATACGAATAGGAAAAGAAGAACTCAAATTATCCCTGTTCACTGATGACATGATTATATATTTAGAGGAACCTGGAAATTCCACCAGAAAACTTTTAGAACTCATAAGTGAATTCAGTAAAGTAGCAGGTTACAAGATCAATGCTCATAAATCCAATGCATTTTTATACATAAGTGATGAATCTTCAGAAAGAGAAATTAGGAAAACTACCCCATTCACAATAGCCTCGAAAAAAATAAAATACTTGGGAATCAATCTCACAAAAGAGGTGAAAGACCTCTACAATGAGAACTACAGAACACTAAAGAAAGAAATTCAAGAAAACCTTAGAAGATGGAAAGATCTCCCATGTTCCTAGATAGGCAGAATTAATATTATCAAAATGGCTATACTACCTAAAGTGGTATACAGATTCAATGCAATTCCAATTAAAATGCCAATGATGTACCTTGCAGAAATAGAGCAAGCAATTATGAAATTCATCTGGAAGAATAAAAAACCTAGAATAGCTAAAGCAATCCTAAGTAGCAAGAGCGAAGCAGGGGGTAGTGCAATACCAGATCTTCAACTCTACTACAAAGCAATAGTAACAAAAACGGCATGGTATTGGTACCAAAATAGACAGGTAGATCAATGGTACAGAATAGAGGACACAGACACAAACCCAAATAAATACAATTTTCTCATACTAGACAAAGGTTCCAAAAATATGCAATGGAGAAAAGATTGACTCTTCAACAAATGGTGCTGAGAAAACTGGAAAACCATATGCAACAGAATGAAATTAAACCCCTATCTCTCACCCTACACAAAACTCAACTCAAAATGAATCAAGGACCTTGGAATCAGACCAGAGACCCTGCATCTTATAGAAGAAAAAGTAGGTCCAAATCTTCAACTTGTTGGCTTAGGATCAGACTTCCTTAACAGGACTCCCATAGCACAAGAAATAAAAACAAGAATCAACAACTGGGATAGATTCAAACTAAAAAGCTTTCTCTCAGCAAAGGAAACTATCAGCAATGTGAAGAGAGAGCCTACAGAGTGGGAGAATATCTTTGCCAACCATACTTCAGATAGAGCGCTAATTTCCAGAATCTATAAAGAACTCAAAAAAATTCAACCCCAAGAATACAAATAATCCAATCAACAAATGGGCTAAGGAAATGAATAGACACTTCACAGAAGAAGATGTACAAGTAATCAACAGATATATGAAAAAATGTTCAACATCCCTAGTAATAAGGGAAATGCAAATCAAAACTACCCTAAGATTTCATCTCACCCCAATTAGAATGGCGATTATCAAGAATACAAGCAACAATAGGTGTTGACGAGGATGTGGTGAAAAAGGAACACTCATACATTGCTGATGGGGTTGCAAATTAGTGCAGCCACTCTGGAAAGCACTGTGGAGATTCCTCAGAAAGCTTGGAATGGAAACATCATTTGACCCAGCTATCCCACTCCTTGGTCTATACCCAAAGGACTTAAAATCAGCATACTACAGAGATACAGCCACATCAATGTTCATTGCTGCTCAATTCACCATAGTCAGATTGTGGAACCAACCTAGATGCCCTTCAGTTGATGAATGGATAAAGAAACTGTGGCATATATATACAATGGAATATTACTCCGCAATGAAGAATGATAAAATTATGGCATTTACAGGCAAATGGATGAAACTGGAGAATATCATGCTAAGTGAGATAAGCCAATCTCAAAAAACCAAAGGACCAATGATCTCGCTGATAAGCGGATGAGGACATATAATGGGGGGTGGGAGGGGTTAGAATTAGGTTTAGGGTTAGTTTTAGGGTTATGGATAAGGAGAGCAGTAAGAATGAAGGAAAGAAGGGCTGTATAGAGGGAAAAGAGGGGTGGGAGGGGTGGGAGGGGTGGGGGGGAAGGAAAAAAAAATAATCAAACATCATTGCCCTATGTAAACGTATGATTACACAAATGGTATGCCTTGACTCTATGTACAAATAGAGAAACAACATGTATCCCATTTGTATACAATAATAAAAAAAAATAAAATAAATAAAATAAAATGGTATCCAATATATATTAGTAAGAAAAAAGCAATCTGTTAAAAAAGAATGAATGTTATAATTATACTCATATAAATAAGCATAAACATAAACCCAACTAAAGGACTCTATGTCAACTCACTTGAATTTTTTTTGTAACTTGGGGAAAGAGCACGTTTTCTTAACCTTAGATTTTGTAAAGGTACATGAACTATTTTTAGAATCAGAAAATTATAGTTATTCACCAATGTCTCTTAAGACCTCAAGAACTTTCCTAGTAAACATTTGTCTTTTCCTTCATTGTGAAATGTCAAATTAATTAACATTACTCCACTTTGCTTTCTCATCTTCCATTCCTTCTGCACGCCAGACTTTCCCTTCTTCACCTAACCATACAGATTCAAGATAAGAGAAAGAGAAAGAGAAGAACAGGAAAAAGAAAAGTAAGCCATGTTTTCAGTATAAATTAAATTGACTCCCTTTTCTTTTTCAGGCTTTACCTGTGAGTCCCATTCTCTCTTGACCCATTATATTCTATCATTTTCTTTTTACTTCTCTTCCTTGCTAATTCCTTTTCTATTCTGTCTTTCAGGGATAGAAAAAAATACTTGCTTATCCAATAGCCAATTCCACTCTGGATACCTGCTAATTCAACTGTAATTTTGTTGTGATATTCATTCTTCTACTCTGTTGCTCAGGAGATGTTTATTCCATCCCCTACACAAAGGCATATCCTGACTGAACTGAATCAATCACAGTAGCTGCATGTCTATGCTAGCAAAAGGTTTAAGGGGACAATGTTTTTTGTTCTGTTCAATGAGACTTTATAATAGATTTGGTGGGATACTTCTGGGAAAAACTAACTCATTAAACAAAGAAAGAGGTCATAATATGAAGGAATTATACATCAGTTCCCACATCCATGGTTTCACTTTATATGGTTTTAGTTACCTATGACCAACTCTGTTCTGAAAATATTAAATGGAAAAATCCAGAAATGAACAATTGGTTTTAAATTGCATGCTGAATTGAGAAGTTTGTTCCATTCTGCCAGAGATAGAATTGTCCCTTTGTTCAGAGAATCTATGCTGTATATGCTACCTACCTGTTAGTCACTTACTGGTTATCTCAGTTTCTAGACTGACTATCAAAGTATTTGTGCTTGTGTTCAAGTAACCCTTATTTACTTAATAATGGTCTTGAATTATAAGAATTGTGATCCTGGCAATTAGGATGTGCCAATGAGAAGTAATAAAGGACTTTGTTTAAGTGAAAAGATAAAAGTTGTAAATGTTCTCAATAATTAAAAGAAATCGTATGCTGAGGTTGCTAAAATTCAGGTAAATTGCTCTTAATTTCTTACAATGCCAAAATGATAAATTAATCATAGTTAAATATGTATAATAAAAAAAATACACATGAGATTTGGTGCAACCTAGAGTTTCAGGCATCCATTGGGTTTCTTGGAACATATCCCCCACAAATGAGAGAGGACTTCTGTAGTGGTTAATATCATGGATTCTATTGCCGCACATTCTGGGTTAAATTTTGTCTCACCCACTTAATAGCTTGGTACTTGTAGTTTCCAGTGAATCACTTAATCTCTCTGTACCTCATTTTCTTTATCTGTGTATTAGGAAGATAGCAATAAATATCTTATATAGGGTTCTTAATACAAATTAAAATGGTTAATAAATAACAAACATTCGCAATGCACAGAATGTAGAAACTACCCAATAAATATCAGCCACTGTCATGTATTTTCTTCTTAATACATATGCTCTTCATTTCCCAGTTGCTTTGTTAGTTCAAGTATTCACTTTCCTGGAAGCTCTACAGTCTCTCTGCCATTCCTTGGTACTAGAAAGCTTTCTCTCACTTTCTTGTGATTGTCCCTAATTTGTGCTCCAGTCTGAGTCAAATTACCACTTCTTTCCAGCATTCCCCTTTATTTCTTCACGGTTCATTAAACACCCCTGTACAGTGCATACCTATATCTTTAGCATATGGTTATTTATATATTATAAATGTATATTTGGTTGTCTAAATTATTTTTCCCCTGTGTGTATGTGTTTCTGTTTATGATTTGTGACATGTGAAGTCAGAGATTTTTCCTTTTATTTCCATATCTACAGGACCAGCTTATGACATCTGTTCAACATTACTGTTTTTTATGGCTTGAATTGTCTGTCCCTAAATTCAAATGTTGAGTTCCCTGGTATCTAAGAATTGGCTGTATTTGGAGATAAGACCTTTCAAGGGGTGAATTAAGTTGAGAGATTGATGTCATTAAAAGAAGAGGAAATTTAAACACACAATAAGAGACCAGGGATGCATGCAAACATAGAAAGAGCCATGTGAGGACACAGGAAGAAACAGCCATCTGCAAAACAGGGAGAAGGACCTCAAAAGAAAGCAAACCTTCTTACAATTTAAACTTGGGCTTCTAGCTTACAGAACTGTAATTAAATAAGTAAATTTGTGAAGCCACCCAGTCAATGGTACTTTGTTAAGCAAGCCCTTAACAAACTAGCACAGTATTATAACCAAAAATTTAAAGTATGACTTGTTCATTTCTAGCTATATGAAATATACTAGCTTAAATTCTGCCAATTCATTTAAAATACACCTTACTAACTCAACATATTCTCTCCTTCGAAATAATTCTATGTAACTAAATAATTTATCTATTGAAAATCAAACATTATTTGAATTCATCTCTTAAATTTATTAGGGAAATATATAGTAGACACTTGCTGTGCTGTAAACTTTCTTGTAGGAAGTCAAAACATACTAATGAACAAAAATTCTTCCCTAAAATAGGTTACATTCTAATGTGTGGTGACAGAAAATAATTTACTGCTATTAATATCAAATTTTATCTTGTCTTCATAAGACTAATACATATAAGATGCACGCTCCGATTTCTGTACCTTCTATTCTCCAAAATACTAAATGTTTTCCCTAGAATTTAAATATTCTCTTTCTCTACCACTGTTTCCTTCTCATTCTCTTTCTTCTTTTCCTATTCATTTTTCTCATGATTTCTGATTTTCTCTCAAAAGTATACATGTATACAGCTAGCTATAAATTTAGCTGTATAGTTTTTCTCATGTTTCACAGATATTTCAACTATTCCATTATACATTCAGACACTTGATATTTTTCTATGTTAACACTAAGATAAGCACTGATAATGAGCATACACAATTTCATCATAGCACTCTTTTTCCTAATTACAAGAGACTTTCTCCTAAATTTTTTTTTCTCCTAAAGTTTATCCTAGTGAGTTTCATTTTTAGTCTAATACTGATGACTGCTATATCACAGATGGAGCTTAGGTGTGGTTGGTCAAGTATGCTTACCTGAGATTCTCCTACTGAGTCAAAATGAAAGTGAAATATTCACTGCCTATATGACAATGGATATATACTTAAATCACAAAATTCATGTACAGAATCAAGACTGCATTTTCCCGTATTTTTTAAGGAATGTGAAAATGAAAAGCAATCTATTTAGCTTGATAATTTTAATTTTAAATAATTCTCTTAAGTGTGTATGCTTGTGTGCATGTCATGTGAAAGTCATATTCTCTTCAATGATTTAAGAAAATCAGTAATTATTATTTTCTAATTTCTTGATATCCAGATAAGAAGAAAGATAATAACAAGGAATATTTTAAAGAACATCTTGATATATGAGTAACATTAAGTCATTATTCATATTTAACAAATTACATTGACCCAGATGATCTCAGGGAAGAAACTAGAACTTCACCGTGTGAAGTTACTTGGGAGTTTATTGAATTAAGGTTACAAGATTCTGTTTTCAGAGGTGTATTTCTAGTCTAAAGTTTAATTTAAATAATGATTCTAAGGTTTTCAGACTTCTTGTTTCTTAATATTCCTATACTAAAAGAAATATAAATTGGATGAACAATAAAATGATATTACTTGAGGATATTGCATATTGACCCCTAAATAAAACAAAATTAAGTATGATTATATTAATATAAATTATGTCAGACTTACCTAGGAAGTGCTGCACATAGAATCAGAAGTCCAAGTATTGAAACCAAAAACTAATAATAGATTCATTCCTTAAAAAGGGATTTTTCTAAAAAAAGTTCTTAGTAAATGATAAGTATGTTATGTTTTATAGATGAGGTGTCCCTCAAAAGCTCATGTGTTAGACAATACAAGAATATTCACAGGTGAAATGAAATAATCCATTGATATGGATTAACTTGGTAGTAATTGCAGGCAGATAGGGTGTGGTTGGAAGAAAAAGGTCACTAGGGGTAGGACTTTGGGGTTTATGTTTTGTCCCTGGTGAGTGTAGCTTGCTCTCTCTGCCTTCTGATGGCCATGTCCTGAGCTACTTTCTACCTCCACATCCTTGTGCCTCAATTTGAGGCTGGAGCAGTAGAGTGGGCCACCTTTGACTGAAACCTCTGAAACTGTGAGTCAAATAAATTTTCCTCTTCTAACTGTTCCTGTCAGGTCTTTTGGTCACAGTGATGACAACACTGTCTAAAACAAGTATGAGTTGCAGTATTTAATATTTAGATAATATTAAATTCTTTCTTATCATAAAATCTGACTGAACAATTAAAGAGATATCGGATGAGAGCAGAAAATTATTCTATTTGAGAAACTGCTGAAAGATATGTGAAATAACTGTAGAACCTGGAAGGAAAGGGAAAAGAGGCTCTATATTTCCCACAATGTTAGAATCATTTAAATATTTATCACTATGGTATAAATGTCATTATTGACAGAAACCAGGCAGTGAAGCACTTTGCAATCTACTTTTGTTGATTTTTAAGTCAAGCTTTCTTATCCTAACACACTGCTATAATTTGTTGTGTTTCACTCAATATATCAACAAGAATTTATGGAATAATGGCAGGCACCAGAGTAGGTTCAGAAGAATCAGCAATGAATACAACATAAATAGTCTCTACACTTGTACAGCTTACATTCTAGGGGAAGGGAAAGAAAAGTTAACAAATACACTAGTAGGGTAGTTGATTCTGAGTATAGTGGAGAAAAAAAATGAAGATTTTATCCACTGCTGGTAAAAAATGGAAATTATTGGAACCATTATAGAGAACAATATGGAGGTTACTCAAAATACTAAAACCAGATCTACCATATGGTCTGGTGATACCATGCCTGGGTATGTATCTGAAGGAAATCAAATCATTATATTGAAGAAATATGTACATGCCCATATTTACTACTGCCCTATGCACAGTAGTTAAGATGTAGAATCAACATTTTTTCTCATCAGTGGATAAATAAAGAAAACATGATATGTATACACAGTAGACTATTATTCAGTCATAAAGAAGAATAAATGCTGTCATTTGCAGCAAAATGGATAGTACTGGAAAACATTATGTTAAATGGAATAAATCAGACACAAAGACTAATACTACATGTGACTCTCATACACAGATTTTTTAAAAAATCAGTTTGAACATAGAAGTACTTAGTAGAGGCTGGAGAAGTTGAAGAAGAGATGATAGATGGAAGAAAAGTAGTAGGCACAAAAACAGAAATAATGAATTATAGAGTTCTACAGCACAGTGAAGTGACTAAAACTCACCATAATCTACTAAACATTTTATGAATAACAAGGAGAGGAACTTGAAAGCTTCAAACACAAAGTAACTATAAAGAAATGGAAGCATTCATTACCCTGATTGATTCAATATACATTGTATACATGTACTGAAATATCACACTGTATCTCATGTATATGTAGATACTGTGCATTAAGAAAAACATTTTAAAAGAAAACTTTAAGAAAATTTAAGTGCTAACTATCCTGATTTAATAATTATGCATTGTATAAATGTATCAAATTATCAAAATACTCTCCATAATTATGTACAATTAAAATAAAAATAATAAAAATTAAAAACATATTATGCCGCACAATTATTAATTGTACATTAAAAATAAAATTTACCAGCAACTTGGGAGGCTGAGGCATTCAGATCAAGAGTTCAAAGCTAGTCTCAGCATGTCAGTGAGACCCTGTCTCTAAATAAAATATTTTAAAAGGCCTGGGGATGTGTCTCAGTGGTTAAGTGCTTCTGGGTTCAATCCCTGGTACCAAAAAAAAAAAAAAAAAAAATTTAAATTAAATATAAAGATATATTAAAATGATAAAAATCAAAATAAATTTTCCTAGTGAAAACAAAAGAGCAATGTGAGGTGATTTTCATAGTAAAATATCTTTGCTCTATGATTAAGATTACATGTCATTTTTGTAGCAAAATATCATTTTTAGATTACCTGAAAACTTTCTGAGGTAGTTGAAATTGACAAAAGAGACTACTTAATCTATCAGCGTTTCCTGAGCATTCTGGAAAGCAGTTTCACTATTTTACCACCAAAGTAAAAAAAAGGTACATGGCTAGGAATGTCCCATGGCAGGAGTAAGATGTCTGCTGGACTGTGATGAAGAGCAAAATAGAAATAAGTTATACAATGAGCAAACATTTTGGCAGGTGCAAAGTCCAAGCCTGGATGGAAGAGTACATGTTGTGAAAGGACTACTTAGGAGAGAAAAGTTTTTATTGAATTATGAAAAACTTTTAATGGAATTAGATTCATTATATATATATAAAATATACAATTTGTTTATATAAAACCTTGCAAAAATCAAGGCTATCTTATCTTTCCTTGAAGAGACAAAGCTAGAACAAAAATATCTAGATTGATCTCAATGTCCCTGACTTATGGCTTTATATTTATTTAATTAGGAGAGAGAGTTTCCTCTTTAAAACAAAAGTAGAACGAAAGACCTAGTTTATATTTAAAATTTTTGAACTACAATCACTCAACTTAAGCTACTGAGATTTTTTTGTCTTAATAGAAGTACCTTAGAAAATTCACCAAAGCTCAGATGCTATACTATCTTGAAGAAAAAATTTATGGAGTTCCACAGAAGTGAAAATGGTTTTAACTATAAAGAAGCAGAGAATTTCCCTAACTCAACTACTAGATATAGTTGATGTTTTACTAGTTTAAATTCTTTTCTATATTCATTGATATTCTTATACAAACTGGTTATGTCTTTGTCTGAAGAGATGTTTGAGAAATCTGACTTCTTAGAAGAAAAATTGAGACACTAAATATAGAAAAATAGTGAGGCTGATTATCCCACAAAGTTGAACTTTCATGTCCTTCAAAAGAGAATAATTGACCCCATTATTGGGCAGCTTATAGACGGTTTCAATGAACAAAAAATGCATTGTGTTGAATCTTCATTTGTATATGACAAATTCTCAGATTTTATTCTTTGGCTCTGATGCATATTCAAGTTGAAGTCATTTTAACCAAATAATTGTGGTTCTGAGAAACAGAACAACATTTGTAAAGTCAAAAGGAACTCTTTGAAAATTTCCCCTCATTTAAAGTCTATCAAAGCCAGATCTAGACCAAATAAGGAGCTTGTTACAAGATGAATTATATACCACTGCTCCTACACTTTGAACATTTGTTTGTTTTACTGTATAAGGAAGCCAAGGTCACTATTTAAACCTCACTAGAATACTAGTGTTAGATTTTTCTTTTATAAGGTATCACAGCATATTGATTAATATAGCTATGCTATTTTGATAAATAGATATGCTATTTTAATAAATTTTTGTGACCACCAAAAATCTTCCATCACTAACAACTTATATGTCTACTTCATAAATGGAAGTATTCAGGACTGGGGCTGCAGCTCAGTGGCAGAGTGCTTGCCTAGCATGTTTGATCCTCAGCACCACATAAAATTAAGCAAATAAAATAAAGATGTGCTATCCATCTACAACTACAAAATAAATAAAAACAAATAAATGGAAGCATTCAATCATTTTCTTATCAATAACAATTAATTTACTTCTTGAAAAAGTCAACAAGTATCATACAAATGACAGTTAAAAAAATAACATCACGGGAGAATTAATCATAATGGATAAAACTTCAAAGTGCCCACATATCTGTAATCAGCAGTGCTAAGAAATAACCAGCCCTCCCAGAAATTTAATCATCAATGACAGCAATATGAAAACATTATCAGCAGCAGAAGGAAGTTCAGAACAATATGTAGTTCTTTATCAGAGTGTCAATATAGTATATATAATTATATGTATATACACATATATATTCCACAAAGCTATTCAATTTACAAATATTCAATTTGTATATTCAATTTATACATAGTTATTAAACCTAACAAAATCATGATTGCTATTCAAATCCCATGATTACAAATTTTGGGATTGTGGGTGGGGTTTGAAATTCTCATAGAAGCAGGACATTATCCTAAAACTCCTCAACTTTATAAATCTTTCTTTCTTTTTCTATTCTGCATTTGTGTGATACCTGAATATGTAGCCACATCACACAACTATCTTTGGCTTAAAAAATTGGCTCTTTTCTGAGTTTCAGCCAATTTCTGAAGTGAATAATAGTTGGTAATTATCTAATTTAATCCATTCAGCTGCTCTTAACTTCTACAATAAACATAGTTAGCTCTTCATTACAACTATGTGGAGAAATATCTGAAGGAATGAAGATAATTGTACTACTTGTCCCAAGAAGATATCAGTTAATCCTAATTTTATGAGCATAATACTTTGCTGATTTACATTTACTTCTGCCTAAATCATTGTAAAGAGTACTATGTCTAGTAATAGACTGGGACTTACATAAGCAGTTCATGGAATGCTTACATTCTAACATCAGAATGATAATATAATTTATTGACAGAACTACATAATAATGATTTAGCATTCAATAATTATGTAAAGTAATTATGAGAATTTTATCTATAGTGAACCTATAGATACTATAGCCATATTCTTTTCCTAATTATCAACAATTTTGTATATAAATAAATGGAAAGGAATTAGGAACTTAAATAGAAATATCTTAACTGTCTTAGCAGTGAAAGAAAAAGTTGCATCCTCAAAGTATGACAAATATTAAGATTTTTTTTAATTGTAAACAAATGGGATACATGTTGTTTCTCTGTACATGGAGTAAGGAATACCATTTGTGTAATCATAAATTTACATAGGGTAATGTTGTTTGATTCATTCTGTTATTTTTTCCCTTCCCCCCACACCTCCCACCTCTCTTTTCCCTCTATACAGTCCTTCCTCCATTCTTGCCCCCCTCCCTAACCCTAACTCTAACCCTAACACTAACCCCTCCCACCCCCCATTATGTGTCATCATCCACTTATCAGCGAGATCATTCGTCCTTTGGTTTTTTGAGATTGGCTTATCTCACTTAGCATGATATTCTCCAATTTCATCCATTTGCCTGCAAGTGCCATAATTTTATCATTCTTTATGGCTGAGTAATATTCCATTGTATATATATACCACAGTTTCTTTATCCATTCATCAATTGAAGGGCATCTAGGTTGGTTCCACAGTCTGGCTATTGTGAATTTAGCAGCTATGAACATTGATGTGGCTGTATCTCTGTAGTATGCTGATTTTAAGTCCTTTGGGTATAGGCCAATGAGTGGGATAGCTGGGTCAAATGGTGGTTCCATTCCAAGTTTTCTGAGGAATCTCCACACTGCTTTCCAGAGTGGCTGCACTAATTTGCAGCCCCACCAGCAATGCATGAGTGTACCTTTCTCCCCACATTCTCGCCAACACCTGTTGTTGCTTGTATTCTTGATAATCGCCATTCTAATTGGGGTGAGATGGAATCTTAGGGTGGTTTTGATTTGCATTTCTCTTATTACTAGAGATGTTGAACATTTTTCCATATGTTTATTGATTGCTCGTAGATCTTCTTCTGTGAAGTGTCTATTCATTTCCTTAGCCCATTTGTCGATTGGGTGATTTGCATTCTTGGTGTAGTTTTGTGAGTTCTTTATAGATTCTGGAGATTAGTGCTCTATCTGAAGTATGATTGACAAAGATTTTCTCCCACTCTGTAGGCTCTTTCTTCGCATTGCTGATAGTTTCCTTTGCTGAGAGAAAGCTTTTTAGTTTGAATCTATCCCAGTTATTGATTCTTGCTTTTATTTCTTGTGCTATGGGAGTCCTGTTGAGGAAGTCTGGTCCTAAGCTGACATATTGAAGCTCTGGACCTACTTTTTCTTCTATAATCTGCAGGGTCTCCGGTCTGATTCTGACGTCCTTGATCCATTTCAGATAATATGGACTTCAAGCCAAAACTAGTCAGAAGGGATAAAGAAGGACATTACTTTAGTGTGCATCAGAATGATTCAATGGCTTGTTTAAACACTGATCGTTCGAAGTTCTGAGATATTCACTGAAAATCTGCTAAAGATTGAAGTACAGCCCTAATTCTCCCTCTGCCCAATTATTTTTCCATCCCTTACTATCCCTTCCATACATTTTTGACTCAAAATCTCAATTCCTGGGTATTTAACGTAACAAACAAGTTTGTGTTTTTTTGTTGTTTGTAGGTCCTTTAATCTATAACATTTACTTTTGCTTCTAATTTGAGTTTGTTGATTTTAATATTTTCTAAATTTTTTCCCACTAAAATCACAAAAGAATATACCTATATACTTTAACTTTCTAAAATTAAGTAAGATTTTTGGAAAGTCATAGCTATTGCATAAATATGAATTTCTCTCTGTATAATATATATATGAATATATATCTATATAATATGTATTCTATAGATAGGTTTAGTAGGAAGAAGTAAAGGTACATAAATGTGAATCTTACCTTGTGAGATCAATTTCCAGGTTCTGCCTGCTTTTGTTCATTCTACATTGCCTCCAAATATGTTGGAGTTTGGGGGACATTTTATGTTTTGTTTTGTTTTATTAAGAGAGACGAGGAGAGGTTGGTGCAAAGATGATCTGAAGTGGGTTATCTGCTGGTACTATGAGGTACTACAACAGAAATTCCCTTCTGTCTTCTTTGAATAACTGCACTTATTTTCATTTGGTCTAAATGTATTCCTCTTTTTAAAGTCTCTGTTGCTTTCTGCATTTTACCATCTGTTTTGTTTCCATTTAAACTTCATTTTTCAATTTTAAAATATTTCCGTTGCAATATGAATTCTAACAATTTATTTATGACCTTCAATGATTATCACTTTACTGGCTTATGGAACACGATACACCTGTCTGAATACACATAAACTTTACTGTCCAAATTGCCAACATTGAGAATGAAATATGATCTAATAACTCTCCTAATGAAATGAAGAGGTTAGTTTCTTTCTTCCCCTACTTTTCCGTGGGCCTGCAGTGAGGCAGAATATCATGGTGCCAGGGCAAGACTGAAAAAAGCTGCTCAGCTTATAGCAGCCAGGAATCAGAAAGAGAAAAGCACCAGAGACAAAATATTAACCTTAAAGGCATGCCACCCGTGACTACTTCCTCCAGCCACACTCCACTGGATATAGTTACTACCCGGTTGATCCACTCAAATTAGTAATCCATCAAATGTATTAACGTGCTGATTAGATTATAGCTGTTGTAATCTAATCTTCTCAACTGTGAAACTTTCTGCATTAACATATTATTTTGGAGGAGCACCTTATATTCAAAATATAAAATATATGCTTTAGAATGTTTACATATTTTAAATTATCATTTATAATTAAATCAATAGAACATTAATGATCATTTTAAATCTTTGAAACTGTTGCAGTTTCTTGTTGATAAATGTGTTATTAATTATTCAATGTCCTTAGCTATTTTGGGTCTTTTATGTTTTAAGTTTTACAATTTCAACTTTTGAGAGAATGTTCCATTTTGTGTATTTTCAATAGATTAAACTAAAAATTATATTTTGTATTTTCTTTTTTTTTAGATTTATTTTTATTGTAAACAAGTGGGGTAAATCTTGTTTCTCTGTACATGAAATAGAGGCATGCCATTTGTGTAATCATACATTTACATACCCCTCCCACCCCTCTTTTCCCTCTATACAAACACTCCTTCCTCCATTCTTGCCTCCCTCTCACACCCCATTATGTATCATCATCCGCTTATGAGCGAGATCATTCATCCTTTGGTTTGTGAGATTGGCTTATCTCACTTAGCATGATATTCTCCAAATTCATCCATTTGCCTGCAAATGCCATAATTTTATTATTCTTTATGGCTGAGTAATATTCCATTGTGTGTGTATATATATATATATATATACATATATATATATATACATATATATATATATATACATATATATATATATATATATATATATATATATATATAGAGAGAGAGAGAGAGAGAGAGAGAGAGATATCACAGTTTCTTTATCCATTCATCCATTGAAGGACATTTAGGTTGGTTCCACAATCTGGCTATTGTGAATTGAGCAGCTATGAACACTGATGTGGCTGCATCACTGTAGTATGCTGATTTTAAGTCCTTTGGGTATAGGCCATGGAGTGGGATAGCTGGGTCAAATGGTGGTTCCATTCCAAGTTTTCTAAGGAGTCTCCACACTGCTTTCCAGAGTGGCTGCACTAATTTGCACCCCAAACAGCAATGTATGAGTGTACCTTTTTCCCCACATCCTCGCCAACACCTATTGTTGCTTGTGTTCTTGATAATCGCCATTCTAATTGGGGTGAGATGGAATCTTAGGGTACTTTTGATTTGCATTTCTCTTATTACTAAAGATGGGATGGTGAAAACTTTTTCATATATCTGTTGATTGCTTGTAGATCTTCTGTGAAGTGTCTGTTCATTTCCTTAGCCCATTCATTGATTGGATTATTTGTATTCTTGTAGTTTTTTGAGTTCTTTATATATTCTGGAAATTAGTGCTCTATCTGAAGTAAGAGTGGCAAAGATTTTCTCCGACTCTGTAGGCTCTCTCTTCACATTGCTGACAGTTTCCTTTGCTGAGAGAAAGCTTTTTAGTTTGAATCTATCCCAATTATTGATTCTTGCTTTTATTTCTTGTGCTATGGGAGTCCTATTAAGGAAGTCTTATCCTAAGCCAACATGTTGAAGATTTGGACCTAATTTTTCTTCTTTAAGATGCAGGGTCTCTGGTCTGATTTCAAGGTCCTTGATCCATTTTGAGTTGAGTTTTGTTCAGGGTGAGAGATAGGGGTTTAGCTTCATTCTGTTGCATATGGATTTCCAGTTTTCCCAGCACCATTTGTTGAAGAGGCTATCTTTTCTCCATTGCATTTTTGACACCTTTGTCTAGTATGAGAAAATTGTATTTATTTGGGCTTGTGTCTGTGTTCTTTATTCTGTACCAGTGATCTACGTCTATTTTGGTGCCAATACCATGCCATTTTTGTTACTATTGCTTTGTAGTATAGTTGAAGTTCTGGTATTGCAATACCTCCTGCTTCATTCTTCCTGTTAAGGATTGCTTTAGCTATTCTGGGTTTCTTATTCTTCCAGATGAATTTCATGATTGCTTGCTCTATTTCTGTGAGGTACGTCATTGGGATTTTAATTGGAATTGCATTGAATCTGTATAGCACTTTAGGTAGTATGGCCATTTTGACAATATTAATTCTGCCTATCCAAGAACATGGGATATATTTCCATCTTCTAAGATTTTCTTTAATTTCTTTCTTTAGTGTTCTGTAGTTCTCATTGTAGAGGTCCTTCACCTCTTTTGTGAGATTGATTCCCAAGTGTTATATTATTACGAGGCTATTGTGAATGGGGTAGATTTCTCAACTTCTCTTTCTGAGAACTCATCACATATGTATAAAAATGCATTAGATTTAAGAGCATTGATCTTATATCCTGCTACTTTACTGAATTCACTTATGAGTTCTAAAAGTTTTCTGGTGGAATTTCCTGGTTGCTCTAAATATATAATCATGTCATCAGCAAAGGGATAGTTCGAGTTCTTCTTTTCCTATTTGTATCCCTTTAATTTCTTTGGTCTGTCTAATTGTTCTGGCTAGAGTTTCAAGGACAATGTTGAATAGAAGTGTTGAAAGAGGGCATCCCTGCCTTGTTCCAGTTTTAAGGGGGAATGCTTTCAGTTTTCCACCATTTAGAATAATATTGGCCATGGGCTTAGCATAGATGGCCTTTACAATGTTAAGGAATGTTCCCACTATCCCTATGTTTTCTAGTGTTTTGAGCATAAAGGGATGCTGTATTTTATCAAATGCTTTTTCTCCATCTATCACAATAATCACGTGATTCTTGACTTTAAGTCTGTTGATATGGTGAATTACCTTTATTGATTTCTGGATGTTAACCAACCTAGCATCCCTGGGATAAAACCCACTTGATTGTAGTGCACTATCTTTTAATATATATATATATATATATATATATATATATATATATATTTTTTTTTTTTTTTTTTTATGTGTGGCGGGCGAGACCTGGGGCCCAGGGTTACACCACTTTCATCTAAGATGGCAACTGGCAGAGAGCCAAAGGGCAAGCTGAATGCACTTTGAGAAAAACAGGAAGCGTTTACCATTGGCTGTATGATAATTAGGTCAGCCGCTTAGTGTGTGGACAGATATATCTTACATGTATGCTTGAGCTCATGATCACTTGACCTTTAATAGGATTGGATGAACATATCTGATTACAATTTCTTATGCATGAGACTGCTTATATATTGAGGGTGTTATCCGAATAAAGCGGAAGCTGCTTCATGAACTTCTGAAGAGAACGTGTCGTTTGTCCCACTGGTCAGCAGCAAGCGGCAGTATGTGATTTACTAAAATTTTGTGTTGATGTTCATTAAGGATATTGGTCTAAAATTTTCTTTCCTTGACATGTCTCTGTCTGGTTTAGGTATCAGGGTGATATTGGTTTCATAGAATGAGTTTGGAAGGGTTCCTTCCTCTTCTATTTCATGGAATACTTTGAGAAGTTTTGGAATGAGCTCTTCTTTCTGTTTTGTTGGAGTATAGATTTTCAAAATCACTTCTAATTATGTTTTGTATTTCAATCATGTCTGTAGTGATATTTCCTTGTTCATTCTGAATTTCAGTGATTTGGATTTTCTCTCGTCTTCTCTTTGTTAGTGTGGCTAATGGTTATTCAATTTTATTTTTTCAAAAAACCAACTATTAATTTTGTCAACTTTTTGATTGTTTCTTTTGTTTCAATTTTGTTGATTTCAGCTCTGATTTTAACTATTTCCTGTCTCCTACTACTTTTGGTGTTGGTCTGCTCTTCTTTTTCTAGGGCTTTGAGCTGTAGTGTTAAGTCGTTTATTTGTTGATTTTTTCTTCTTTTATTGAATGCACTCCATGAAATAAATTTGCCTCCAAGAACTGCTTTCATAGTGTCCCAGAGATTTTTATCTGATGTATCTTTGTTCTCATTTATCTCTAAGAATTTTTTAACTCCCCCCCTGATATCTTCTGTTATCCATTCATCATACAGTAGCATATTATTTAATCTCCAAGTGTTGCAGTAGTTTCTGTTTTTTTATTCCATCATTTATTTCTAATTTGAATCCATTATGATCTGATAGAATACAGGGTAGTATCTCTATCTTCTTGTATTTGCTAACAGTAGCCTTGTGGCATAATATATGGTCTATTTTAGAGAAGGATCCATGTGCTGCTGAGAAGAAAGTGTATTTGCTCTTTGTTGGATGGTATATTCTATAAATATCCATTAAGTCTAAATTATTGATTGTGTTATTGAGATCTATGGTTTCTTTTTTCAATTTTCATTTGGAAGATCTGTCCAGTGGTGAGAGTGGTGTGTTAAAGTCACCTAGTATCATTGTGTTGTGGTCTATTTGATTCCTGGAATTAAGAAGGATTTGTTTGACATACATGGGTGAGCCACTGTTTGGGGCATAGATGTTTATGATTGTTATGTTTTGCTGATTTATGCTTCCCTTAAGCAGTATGAAATGTCCTTCTTTATCCCTTCTGACTACCTTTGGCTTGAAGTCCAGATTATCTGATATGAGGATGGATACTCCGGCTTTTTTGTTGTGTCCATGTGCATAGTTTGTTTTTTTCCCATCCTTTCACCTTTAATCTGTATGTATCTCTTTCTATGAGATGAGTCTTTGGCAGGCAGAAAATTGTTGTATCTTTCCTTTTAATCCAATCTGCCAGTCTATGTATTTTGATTGATGAGTTCAGGCCATTAACATTCAGGGTTATTATTGAGATATGATTTATATTCCCGGTCATTTGGTCATTTGGGTCTTTTTTTTTTTTTTTGACACAACTTGGTTTCTCCTTTATTTGGCTATTCCTTTAGGCTAGTTCCTCCCTTTGCTGATTTGTATCATTGTTTTTCATCTCTTCCTCATGGAATATTTTGCTGAGAATGTTCTGTAATGCTGGCTTTCTTTTGTAAATTCCTTTAGCTTTTATTTATCATGGAAGGATTTTATTTCATCAGCTCGAAAGGATTTTATTTTGTCGTCAATTCTGAAGGTAAGTTTTGTTGGATATAAGATTCTTGGTTGGCATCCATTTTGTTTCAGAGCTTGAAAAATGTTGTTCCAGGCCCTTCTAGCTTTTAGGGTCTGGGTTGAAAAATCTGCTGATATCCTTTTTGGTTTTCCCCTGAATGTAATTTGATTCTTTTCTCTTGCAGCCTTTAAAATTCTGTCTTTGTTTTGTATGTTAGGTATTTTCATTATAATGTGCCCTGTTGTGGGTCTGTTGTAATTTTGTATATTTGGAGTCCTATAAGCCTCTTGTACTTGATTTTCCATTTCATTCTTCAGATTTGGGAACTTTTCTGATATTATTTCATTGAATAGATTGTTCATTCCTTTGGTTTGTTTCTCTGTGCCTTCCTCAATCCCAATATTTCTTAAATTTGGCCCTTTCATGATATCCCATAATTCTTGTAGATTCTGTTCATGATTTCTTACCATCTTCTCTGTTTCGTCAACTTTATTTTCAAGATTAAGTATTTTGTCTTCAATGTCTGAGGTTCTGTCTTCCAGGTCTTGTATCCTCTTGATTATGTTTTCTATGGAGTTTTAAATTTGGTTTCTTGTTTCCTTCATTTCAAGGATTTCTGTTTATTTTTTTTTTCAGTATCTCTAACTCTTTATTGAAATGATCATTTGCTTCCACATTTGTTCTTTTATCTGTTGAGTGGTGCGATCATTCAAAGCCTGCATTTGCTCTTTCATCTCATCATTTGCCTCTCTGATCATTTTAATTATGTACATTCTGAACTCCCTTTCTGACATTTCTTCTGCCATGCTGTCATTGGATTTTATTGATGTAGCATCTAGGTTTGTTTGGGACATTTTCTTCCCTTTTTTTCTCATATTGGTCAAGTATCTACCCCTCTAGTAGTGAAACTCTGAGATATTGCAGATTTCCTCTATTGACTTATAGTGTCCCTGTAGATTTCCAATAACTCACCTCCTAGCCTTCAGTAGCCTGAAGTCTTGGAGGAACTTGATAATGTTGTGCTCCACTAGGAAGCTGCCCCTCTAGGGGTGGTGGCCTTAAGGTGGAGTATATTCCCTGCTAGTGGGCAGAGGAGCCTCCACTTGTTGAAAAATGGTCAGCCAAAAGGGGTCTAGACTGCAGGCTGGGGCATGGGCTGGTCATGGGTCTCTGGTTCTACCGCCCTGGTGGGAAAGCCTCGCCTGGCGGGGAAGACTCACCCTGTCGGGATGTCTCGCTGGGCAGCTCTCTGAGAAGTTTCCTTCCATCCAGAACTACCACCTGGGCTGGGCAGCCCTCCTCTGCGATGTTCCCTGGAGTCCAGAACTACTACCTTGGCCAGGGAGCCTTGCTCTGTGCTGAAGCCTCTCGGTGGGCGGCCTTCCTCCAAGAAGCTGCCTGCAGTCTGGTCCTGCCGCCTAGTCCTGGGACCCTTGCTCTGCTCTGAAGCCTCTCGTTGAGGGGCCCCTCTTCTACAATGCTCCTGGTTGTCCAGGTTCACAGCTCCAGCAGGGGAGTCTCACTGGGCAACTCTACTCCACAAAGTTCCCTGCGTTCCAGGACTACTGCGCCATCTGGAGTGCCTCGCCCTGTGGGAGAGACTCACCCGGTGGCTATGAGTTGGTCCCAAGTCTCTCAATACCTCCTCTTTTTGAATCCTGAGTCAGAGGCCTTGAGGTTCCAAATGGAGGGTGTGACCTGATGACCACAGACAGAAAACAGCAGCAGATGCCAGCTAAAGGTCAGGCATCAGAAGATCCTTCTCCCACTGGGATGCCACTCCAGAAGAGATTTTTTCACAGACCTGGAAAAGTCTCACACGAGGCTCAGCTCAGCCTGCAGACTCTGTATTTTCTCATATGTATCCTATTACCACCCATTTTATATATTCATACTTTATTCTTTGTTTTCCTTCCTTTCCTTAGTAATTAATCATCCCAGCTGAACTTTATTTCACAGATCTTTTCAAAGAAACAAATGTGGATTGTTGATACAAGTCTGTTTTTACTGCAACTTCTTTATTTTCATGGACTTACTCTCCTATATTTAATAACCTCTTCTTTCCATTTCCTTGATTTTTTTAGATAATTAGTAAAACATACAAGCAAGAAAAAAAACTGCAACAAACCTTGATGGATGAATACAAGTTCACTTCTTATATACATCCAGAGTCTGGTGTCAGATGGGCTCTTCCCTGTGCAGATATTAATGACACTATCATATTCAGAACACTCTTTGAACCAGCTACTAAAGAAGGAGAGAATGCTCAAAAATGGGATAACACTCTGAACTGTCTTGTCCTAGCCATGATACACATCACATATCAATAATAAGAGCTACTCACATATTCCATCTGGATATAAACAAGGTAGGGAAATGTTGTCTAGTTTTATGTCCAGGGAAGGGAGAAGAATCAGTGTTGTTAGACATTATTCCTTGCCAGTTGGCTTTTGGAGCCATCAGAGATCTCTTTGCTCCCTTCTTACACATAAATCATATCTATCCTTCCTCAGTGAGTGAAAATTCACTGTTTTATCCAGTCATAACTCAATAGCTATACTCTCTGGGGGCTGGGCAAGGTTGTCCATAGGATCCATAGTGACAGTCAAGTTCTCATGCTCTATGAATTAAACAATAATAATATGCCAACTGCTTAGTGATATACTAAGAACATGTCAACTGCAATACTCACTTCCAAATGAGAAAGAGAAGATTGGAGACATACTCAACAAGTTTGGAATACTGCTGGGCCAATGGACATGACAGAATTTCCTTGATTATGCTTTCTAGGAATGTCATCCTTGAGTAAATTTTGTTCATTGATCTGGCCTCTAATTCCAAAATCTGAGATGTAGGATTGAATTAAACACTTTTTGTTTTCATTTTTCTGAAATTCAAGCAATAATGACCAGTGTACAGAGGTCTGCTATTTACGTAGGGCTGTTGTGAAGACCATATAAATCATTTTTCCCACTTCATGGATTATTTGTCTCCAAATCAGGCCATCACAGATAAAGGCAAATCAAAAGATGAGGAAGGATGGAGCCCTGATGAAATTATTTTGTCTACTGGATCAAGTTTTATATGAAGACTTAAAAAACCATGTGGCTTTATAGTTATGTTAGATAATGCCTTGATTGTTTGCTACTTCAGATGAATTTTTAGTGCTTAATAAAAAGTACCTAAGAGAAGAAAGTTATCCAGAAAGCTTCCATTTTGAATATATATTCAGTAAAACATATTACTTAAGTAGGATGGCTTAGATAGACAATAGCATGAGGCAGTCATACTTTTTTTTCTACTTTCTAGATTAGGCTGATAATAATGATCAGTAGTTTATATGAAATACAAATTGGTCAAAGAGAAATGAAAGAGTAATATTCTACAAAGTAGGGCAGTAGTAATGAAAAAAGAATAGAAAGTACTATTCATATAATACGATTTATCATTAGATAAAATAAATCAAGTATTAGATAAAGTTACAAAATATTTTCCTGTATAAATAATATCATATAAAAATGCTTTGTACCCCAAATGTAATATACAAATAGTTCTTTTTTTTAAATGAGCCTCATTTTAAAATGGGGTATGTATGTTATAAAGAAATGATACATTTTGTCTTTCATAGGATTCACCCACATTTTAAAAGTTTCACATAGAATAAAACATAGTGGAATTCCAATGGTTAATTTTGTACTTTTATTAGAACACTTAAAGAATAATTACCAATTTTCATTAGATAAATGGTGTCAATAAACTTCTATGATCAAATCTGAAGTAATTTATTCTGATAGATACTTCCCTCAAAAAAAGACACTATCTTTGGACATATTTGGAGATTATGAGAAAAAATATAACAAGTTATGAAATTATTAAAAAAATAATCAGTTCATCACTTCCTTTTCTGGAAAAAAATCCTTCAATCTTTTATTGTGATAAAATAAACATTGGATAGCTCATTGGAATCCAATGTAAATTGAATCCAATGTAAATTGACAGTCATGATCTATAAGAATGACATTGTGAACAGAAAATTAAAAGTTTTAGGTTAGAGATGATTAAAAATAATGGAAAATAAGATTAATATCAATAAGATTTAAAGACTTTTTACAAGAGAAATTTCACTTGCGTATATTCCAAAAGTGCAAGAGTTTGAGTCTTTTTTGTCTTTTTCAAATGCCAGCAGAGGATCTCCTTATGTATTGGGCGATAACTAAAGATAATGTCAAATAATCAAAAAAAGTGAGAATCTTTAAAGTTAGGCTAACATTTGGGAATATAACCAGCTGCTCTCATTTTACAATGAAGGAAAAAATAGCTCAAGGCAAAACTGTAAATAAAATAAGTTCCCTCTCATTTTACAGGTTGAAAAAAATATTCACAATGAAATCCTTTAATGAGTTTGCCCTTTTTCAAGATGCCTAAAATATGACTAAAATTTGACAACTCCCTAAGGGAAATCTTGAATAGTATTATTTTTGTTCTATTAAAAAGTATTACCACACCTTACCATAGAGTTTTAAGAATATTTTAAATAATTCAACAAATTCAATTTTGTGTATTAATAAACAGAAAAAGCATTAAGCAAAGCAAGAAGGATTTGAATTTGTATCTTAACTTTAACCTATTGTGAAGTTTTAACTTAATGTTTCATCCATTGACTATTCATAATTACATGTATGTACACAGAATCATATATTTTATAAATATTACATGCATCTCTATCTGTATCTATAGAGAATCAGAGAAGGAGATGAATTGTGAAGGAGAGAGAGAGAGAGAGAGAGAACATACATATGATAACCCATGACTTTGAAATATAAGCAATGCTGTTCCAGAGTTAGGAATAATTCATTTGTTATTTAAACTTCAAAATGATGATAATCTAGCTAATATCAGGGACCCATAGTACAGCAACACATGTTCCAGGACTCCTCTATAAATTATAATTTCTTTTAAGGATTTTGAGCTAGCTAAGCATGGTGGCACTCAGAAGACTGAGTCAGGAGAAAAACAATTTGAGGCCGGCCTGGGAAACTTCACAAAAACCTGTCTCAAAATTAAAGATGAACAGGGCTGGGGCTACAGCTCAGTGGTAAAGTGGGTTTGATCTCTGGTACTAGAGAGAAAAAAATGAGAGAGAGAGAGGAAGAGAGAGAGAGAGAGAGAGAGAGAAAGAAAGAAGGGGAGTTGAAGAGAGGGGAGGGAAGAGAAGGGGAGGCAGGGAAGGAAGGAAGGAAGGAAGGAAGGAAGGAGGGAAGGAAGGAAGGAAGGAAGGAGGGAAGGAAGGAAGGAAGGAGGGAAGGAAGGAAGGAAGGAAGGAAGGAAGGAAGTTAGTTTGAATTAATGTACAGGTGCTTATTTAATACACTATGAAAATTGTATTCTAGTTGTATATTTTTTGGAGAAAGAACTCAGTAAAAATATCACACTTAACATTAAAATATTTTCTCTGAATTTATAAATGATGATGAGTATATGACCTATCATCATGACATTTTAGGTAGATCATTACACATAAATGAAAGAACAATTAAAAAGAAAGGAGATGCTTAGTTTCATTCAGTACAAATTCTACTTTACCATTACTTTTCAAAGGCAATCTAAATGTCAAATTTCTGACACCAAAATTGGTACCAAGTAAATCACATAGCACTAAACTGCAAAGTGGTATGCAAAATTTAGAACAGTAGGTTGCATATAATTAGGAGAGAGTTTGTGCTTCTAAATATAAAAGTCCTACATTCAGCATGAGAAAATAAAACCCTTTGGAAGACAGCAGTCTGGTTGCACTTTTTAAAAACTCTTAAGACAAACATAAAGGAAAGAGATAAAACATGAATGCTCAGTTTATAGAAGTCAGTTTTTCACAGGCAAATGTGTAAGATCATTAGTGGAACTAAGCAGAAAATGTTAGGTCTTGCCTTCCTCTATCCCTACATATTACATCTACACTTCATCCAATAGTACTGTAAAGGTTAAAGGCAGAGTTGTGTCAAATGTGTCAAACTTAAGACTTACATTCCAAATTTTCTCTATACCCCATTCATATTCATTCATTCATTCAGCAAATAATTTGAAGCATTTGCAGTCAGAGAGTGGTTTAAATTTTGGGAAACAGAAATGGAATAGAAAAGGTC
Organism: Sciurus carolinensis; assembly: GCF_902686445.1. Classification (NCBI taxonomy): domain Eukaryota; kingdom Metazoa; phylum Chordata; class Mammalia; order Rodentia; family Sciuridae; genus Sciurus; species Sciurus carolinensis. The sequence continues at coordinate 55,834,386 of NC_062217.1, read as the reverse complement.
TGTGCTGTCTTGGCATTTAAATACCATAGAGGTAAGCAAATAATAAACAAAAATATAAATGTATGGCAGTATGGTGATGGAAAAATACAGAAAGCAGAAAACATGTGATTAGAGTGGAGGGATAACTTACAAAGAAGAAACATTTGAACAGAAATTTGACTTAAAGGAGGGCAAGAGTCATGGAAAGATGTAAGAGATGAAAATTCCATGAAGAGAACAGCAAATTCGAAGACCTTGAAGAAGGAATGAACTGGGTTATGTTGTTAGGAAGTATCTAGTAGGAAAATGAGTTGATACCTGTTAGAACATTGTTATCAATTCCTTGTAAGAGATGAAGATGAAAGGACTTACGGTTATAGTTCCAGAAATCAAAGTTAGACTTAAGAGTATGGTTTCAAAATTGAAGAAAATTAAAAGCAATCAAGTGCCATTGGGCTGACTCAAAAAGAGAAAGTCAATATATGATATCAGGATGGTGGCCTGAGCTACAGGATATATTGTGGAGCTATTCTTTTCTTGGGGGGTGCACCTAGGGTTGAATTTAGGGGCACTTAGCCACATCTTTCCAGTCCTATTTTGTATTTATTTAGAGATTGGGTCTCACTGAGTTGCTTAGTGCCTCACTTTTGCTAAGGCTGACTTTGAACTCACAATCCTCTTATCTCAGTCTCCCCAGGTGCTGGGATTACAGGTGTGCACCACCATGCCTGACTACAACTATTCTTACTACTGGGAATATAAGGTAGAGGACAGAATATACTAAGAGTTAGATATCAATATAGTTGATTTAACATGCCTACTAGATATTCAAGTAGTGATAGTAATGAAGCCATTGTATATAGGAGTAGGATCTTGGAATGTGTGGTAAAAGGAGATGATGAAGTCTTGAGTTACACATTTATAAGTCATCAAAACAGAAGTTATTTAAAACCTAGGGGATACAAAACATCACATATGGATATAACAGAGACAGCCACAGGTGAAAAATAACCACTTGGAATGGGAAATAGAACCATACAAAGGCACTGAGATGATGTATCCAATGAGATAAGAAGAAATCAGGAAGGGGGAATATTTTGAATAGAATATAAACAATGAATGAGAATAAAATGGCAACTATCTATTATAATGGTATTCATTGTCTCCATCATAATTTTGCAGGTGGGAAGCTTGAATTTCCCAATGCTCAGTTGAACTGCTTATCTATGTTACCTAAGAGAAAGTCAGATTCCATGATAGTAAAATTTGAGAGTTGTTTATAAGAACAATAAAGTGAGTTATGGTCTCTTTTCTCATCTTATAGGAAATAAAATATCCAATGAAAGACAGTCCTTGGTGCATAATTAGATGAAAGCATTTTGTTGACTAGCACACAATTTAGTGTAGACTAGTAAAAGCCTTATTCTGTTGTTATTTTACAGGACACAAGAAGTGAGTCCTTGTAAATGAACAATAGGGAATTAATCATTTAGTTCTGATAAAACAATATTATATTGACCTTCAGATCATTTCTGGAGAGAATGTGTGTCTCCAAAGAAATAACAAAGATAAATTAGGAATGAAATGCCCTAATTATTTGAGTCTTTCAGATTCCTACCTGGGTTCGCTTTGTCCTGTCAGCCATTTTCCCCTGCATTTACATCCATTCTTACCACTTCAAATGTCACATATATATACACACCTGATGCATACCTCTATATTTCCAGATTTTCCCCTTAATTTGAATATTTACATTTACTAACTATCCAAAGATAACTCTCCCTCAATGTATTAAAAATAGAACTCAGTATGCCCTTGCCTCTTTCTTGTTCCTTTCACTGTCTGCAGAAAGGCAAGAGATTTAATCTGACTTTCAAAACTCAAAATCAGGAGTTATCCTTAACTTTTGCTTTCCTATTTCTCTGTATACATACAATTATATGCTGTGTCTGCTGTACTTCCTATGTTTATTCTCTTAAGGTATCTCACCGCTCCCCTTCCTGGCAGCATCATCCTATTTGGTCTCTCTGTTCTCCACATATGATTCACATTTTGGTCAGTATTAACTCTAGATTTTTAAACTTAAGTTTACAACCCTGCATGATCTGACCTCTATTTATCACTCCACCCACTTTTGTACTACCATGGTATACATATGCATTTAAAAGAGTCAATAAAGTCTCTGGAGTGCTCAGAGATAAGAGGTTAAGAGAAATAAGTTAATTTACTAATAACACTAAGGCACAAAAGGCATAAAATAAATATTATTTGATGGGAAACTGAAAGGTCTACTTATAGAAATTATTATCATTGTTATATTATTATACATCAACTTAGGGAAAAAGGACATATATTTTAAAATTTGAAGTATAGAAATGATGACAATTTATCTCAATTTATTGCCATATAATATGAATAAATTCCTAGTGATGAAATAAGATCACATGTTTATTAAATATTATAGAAAAAATTACGAGGAGATACATTCATTTGATTGTTAGAAAGAATATTATCCCTGAAACTGCATTTTGATAATTTTGTCTCTAATTTATGGAAATATGCCTAATTCTTCAAAACCTAGCTCAAGTGGGAAAAAAGGTACACTCAAAATTCTTGGTGGGACTGCACATTAGTACAACCACTTTGGAAAGCACTATGGAGATGAATCAAAAGACTAGATATGGAACTACCATATGACCCAGCTATATTTATCCAGTTGGTATTTATCCTAAAGAAATATAAACATTTATAGCAGAACAATAGTCAAGTTGTGGAACCAGTATTTATAGCAGAGCAATTCACAATAGCCAAGTTGTAGAACCAGTCCAGGAGTCTGACAACAGATGACTGGATAAAGAAAAAGTAGTAGTATATATATTGGAGTTGTATTCAGTCATAAAGTAGAATGAAATTATGGCATTTGTTAGTAAATAGATAGACCTTTGGAAAACATCATTCTAACTGAAATAAGTAAGTCTCAGAAAGTCAAGGGTCATATTTTTTCATCTGCAGAATTTAGGCCAAAATAAGTAAACACAAGGGGTGCAGGAATTCCATGAAAATGAAAAGGAAATAAAGTAGAGGAAGGGTTATTGAGAGTGAAGAAACTTGGACAGGAAAAGGGAGGAATGTTGGGTTGAAATTGATCAAATTATGTCAGGTGTACATACTTGAATATATCACAATGAATTTCATCTTTATGTATATCTATAAAGCACTATGTTTTAAAAAGAACCTATAAATAAATAGAAGGAAGACCAGTACAGTAGAGGAAGGAGAACAGGGGGAAGGAGGAGAGGAGGTAAAGAGGAAGGAATGGGATCTGAAATGGAACAAATTATATTCCACGCATGTATGTCAAAATAAACACCAATATCATGTATAACTATATACCAAAGAAAACATTTAAAAAATTAGCTCAAAAGTCAACTCTTTAATGATGTCATCTTTATAACCCTAGAAGATACAATAGCTTTATCAGTGCTCTATCTGAAGTATGAGTGGCAAAGATTTTCTCCCACTCAGTAGGCTCTCTCTTCACATTGCTGACAGTTTCCTAAGTTGAGAGAAAGCTTTTTAGTTTGAATCTATCCCAGTTGTTGATTCTTGCTTTTATTTCTTGTGCTATGGGAGTCCTGTTAAGGAAGTCTGATCCTAGGCCGACATGTTGAAGATTAGGACCTAATTTTTCTTCTATAATATGAAGGGTCTGGTCTGATTCCAAGGTCCTTGATCCATTTTGAGTTGAGGTTTGTGCAGGGCGAGAGATAGGGGTTTAGTTTCATTCTGTTGCATATGGATTTCCAGTTTTCCCAGCACCATTTGTTGAAGAGGCTATCTTTTCTCCATTGCATACTTTTGGCACCTTTGTCTAGTATGAGAAAATTGTATTTATTTGTGTTTGTGTCCCTGTCCTCAATTCTGTACCATTGATCTACCTTTCTATTTTGGTACCAATACCATGCCGTTTTTGTTACTATTGCTTTGTAGTATAGTTGAAGTTCTGGTATTGCAATACCTCCTGCTTCATTCTTCCTGTTAAGGATTGCTTTAGCTATTCTGGGTTTCTTATTCTTCCAGATGAATTTCATGATTGCTTGTTCTATTTCTGTAAGGTACGTCATTGGGATTTTAATTGGAATTGCATTGAATCTGTATAGCACTTTAGGTAGTATGGCCATTTTGACAATATTAATTCTGCCTATCCAAGAACATGGGATATATTTCCATCTTCTAAGATTTTCTTTAATTTCTTTCTTTAGTGTTCTGTAGTTCTCATTGTAGAGGCTTTCACCTCTTTTGTGAGATTGATTCTCAAGTGTTATATTATTACGAGGCTATTGTGAATGGGGTAGATTTCTCAACTTCTCTTTCTGAAGATTCATCACTTATGTATAAAAATGCATTGGATTTATGAGCATTGATCTTGTAACCTCCTACTTTACTGAATTCACTTATGAGTTCTAAAAGTTTTCTGGTGGAATTTCCTGGTTCCTCTAAATATATAATCATGTCATCAGCAAATAGGGATAGTTTGAGTTCTTCTTTTCCTATTTGTATCCCTTTAATTTATTTGGTCTGTCTACTTGCTCTGGCTAGAGTTTCAAGGACAATGTTGAATAGAAGTGGTGAAAGAGGGCATCCCTGCCTTGTTCCAGTTTTTAGGGGGAATGCTTTCAGTTTTTCACTATTTAGAATAATATTGGCCATGGGCTTAGCACAGATGGCCTTTACAATGTTAAGAAATGTTCCCACTATCCCTATGTTTTCTAGTGTTTTGAGCATGAAGGGATGCTGTATTTTATCAAATGCTTTTTCTCCATCTATCACAATAATCATGTGATTTTTGACTTTTTGTAAGTCTATTCTTTACATAGAATTAAATTTATAAATACTTATAATGATTTTAAGTGAAAAAAATATGTATATATCTACATATGTGTGTTTATATATATGCATATATATATATATATATATATACCATCTATGTACCACATCTAAATTCATTATAGACACTCATGCGAAAATGCATAAATAAGACTATTCATGAAAACCTGCACAAGAAAGACCTCAAAGAGAATAAAAAATGTATCTATTGCCACATTTAATGAATTTATTTTAAAAACTAATCATAAACATACTAAGAATAGGACTCAGGAGATATTTTTAAATTCCAAATATAGTTAGAACATAATTTTTAATGGATTTCAATAGTGTACTTTTTTCCAAACTTACTTAGAATACTATAATATCAGAGTGACAAACCATTTACTTTAATACCTTTCATCCCACATTTTTATTAATTTTTTAATTTGTTCTAATTAGTTGTACCTGACAGTAAAATGCATTTATATATTTTGATAAATTATACATAAATGGATTGTAATTTCTCATTTTTCTGATTGTGCATATTTTAGGATCACATCAGTCATGCAGTCATATATGTACATGAGGTAACAATGTCTTGTTTCACTCTACTATCCTTTCTACTCCCATACCCCTTCCCCTCATCCTACATTTTTTTTTTTGAGAATAAATTGAGGATGTGAGCCATCCTGGTTTACCTTGCACTTTCAATCATTTCAATCAGTTGAGCTGGATTCTGAAAAAGATTGGAAATGTTTCTTTTAAGACTATTTTCATTTTTTTTTTTTTTTTTTTTTTTGTCTGCATGGCAAAGTTTAGTTAGGATATTCCCTGTGGAGGGCATAGAAAAAAGATTATCCACAAAGTTCTATTCTAATCATTTTACATTTTTTTCAGGAAATAACTACAATATTCAGGCTCTGGGTCATTTGTGGAACCCTGCCTTTCTGAAAGCAGGCATGTTTAATTTGTTGTATTATACATCTATTGTGATCCTGCTCAAAAGATCTTATGTCAAACATGAAGAATTATTACAACAGTAGATAGCCAAAAATCAGATAACTTAGAAATAAAAAAATAGTACATAGATGGAGACTTTAAAAGTTTTCTTCAATTATTTTGAAATACAAAGTGATAATAGAGCTTGATTGTCTTAAATATTTCATAAGTCACATGGAAATTATGGACACTTAATAAATATAATTATTTAAATATAGAAAATGAATATAAGTATAACAAATTGATTAAAGAAGAGTTTCTTTAACTTTCACTATTAACATTTTGTGTCAAATAATTCTTTGTTGGGGGATTGTCCTGGGCATGATAGGATAATTAGTGCCAAATTGGCCTCTGCTCACTACATGTGAGTTCATCACCTCCCCAGCTATGACAACTCAAATACATATGGACATTGTAAAATACCCTCTTATGGGTGAAATAACCTGTGATTAGGAAAAATTGGTTTAAATAAAATTGGTAATATTTTACATAATTAACTCAAAGTTAATTGATTGCTGTTGGCCAAAATAGAAATTATTTAAATTTGAATTCCAAAATAAAAATTTAAGGGAAATACCTAGATGTGGAAGAGGGATATTTGGATTAAAATAAAGAGTATCATGCATGATAATGTTACAAATTGCTGCATAATTATCATTAACATTTTATTTAGTGGTATGTCAATAATAAAGTGATTTTTTAATATGTGAAGATTTTGAAAATGTGTTAGGTATATTTGTGAAAAATTCTATGTGTTTTTATATCTCCACCTATGCCTATTTTCTTTTCTTCTAGACAGAAATAATATAAATGGTCAACAAATATATGAAAACATATTTAACATCCACTAGCAATCAGTGTAATCAAGGCAAATCAGAACTACACTGAGATTTCATCTCATACCAGTCAGAATGGCAATCATCAAGAATACAAATAATAATAAATCCTGGAGATGAGGTGGAGAAAAAGGAACACTTTTACACTGTCAGTGGGATTGTAAAATTAGTATAACCACTATGGAAATCGGTATGGAGTTTCTTCAAAAGACTAGCAACCACCAAGCTCTACCACCTCTCAGTATTCATCCTGAAGAATTAAAGTCATCATACTATAGTGGTACATGTGTACATGTGTTTATTGCAGCAAAATTCACAATACAAAAATTATGGAACCAGAGTAGATGTCCATCAACAGATGAATGGAAAAAGAAAATGTGGTATATATACATAATGGAGTTTTATTCAGTATTAAAGAAAAATGAAACTATGTCATTTGCATTAAAATGGAAGTTAAGAAAAATAGATCAAACTCAGAGAGTCATGGATCATATATTTTCTCTAATGTGTGGAAGCTAGAGAGGAAAAAGGAAAACAAAGGTGGGGGTGGAGCTTATGAAAATCAAAGGGAGATCAGTAGACGAAAGGGACCAAAGAGTAGGAGGCAAGGAATGAGGGGCAAAAGATTGGGGAGTGATATTGGCCAAATTATTTTGTTATGTTGTGTTCATGTACAAATTTGTAACAATAAAGCCCATCATTATGTACAAGTCTAATACACCAATAAAAATTTGAGAAAAAATATATAAGCTTGCAAACAAAAATGTGAAACTGTAGAGCAAGTCTAAAGAGAATCTTCCTGCACTAAGAGTTTAAAAAGAGGCAAACATCCCATATTCTAAATTAATCCTGCCCAAACATACCATGGCAACCATAATAAGAGCTAAATATTTAGTTCATTTGCTCCAAGGTCAGTCATTCTATCTTTCTGTACTAACTGAGTGTGGCTCTGTTCTAAGGAGTTAAGGAAAAGGAGATTCAAAGATGCAGAGGCATTCTCAGTTAAGTACAGAATATATATATATTATTAATATACTATATAAAATATGTACTATATTAATCATATGTATTAAAAGTATATATACATATACATATATAATATATATGCATAAAGTGTATGTATATATACACTATTAATGAATGAAGATAATAAATGCTAACTGGGATAAACACACAGGAATTTGAAGAACAGAGGAAGAAACAAGTAATAGTGTTTTGAGTGAATCTTGAAGATCATAAGAGTTTTCCAAGGTTAAAAGAGGGAAGACACAGAAAATGAAATTGCAAAATTTCATGGTGCCTCTTATGGTTTGGATGTGAGGTGTCCCCAGCAAGCTCATGTGTGAAACAATGCAGGAAGTTTCAGAGGAGAAATAATTGGGTTGTAAAAATATTAATCAAATCAGTGAATTAATCCCCGATGGGATTAATTGAAGTGGTAGGGTGTGGCTGGAGGAGGTGGGAATTGGGGCATTGCAATAGGGTATATATTTTGTTTCTGGAAAGTGGAATCTCTCTTCTTCTGCTTCCTGATGATGCCAGCTGCTTCCCTCTGCCATGCTCTTTCCCCATGATGTTCTGCCTCATCTGGAGCCCCAAGAAATGGAGCTGGCCTTCTATGGACTAAGACCTCCGAAACCATGAGCCCTCAAATAAACCTTTCCTCTGCCATAATTGTGCTGATTGGATCTTTTAGTTGCAGCAGCGAAAAAGCTGGCTAAAACAGTGACCCACAAGTTAGCCCAATGTGACTTAAGTACAAAGTATATTATAAACAAACATTGAGAGAGAAGGCTAGAAAAATAGGACCAGATTGAAGAAAACTTTTATCCAATGCTAAAACATGAGAGAATCTCTGAAGGATTCTAAACAGTGATATGGTTTGATTTATATTTTAAGAAAAGTAAGTAAGATCAAATGTGATAGCATGGAGACTGAGTGCATGAAAAATAATATTAAAAAAGAAAGAAAATGCTAAATAATACTAGGAACTTCCAAAGATTGTTAATATTTTAACAGAAAATAAAAGAAGGAAGAGAATGAAGGCTTTAAGTAAACACTTTTTTTAAGTAAATAAGTATTCAGAGCTCTATTTTGCTAATGACTTCTGAAGAACTACACTGTTTTAAGATTTAATGAAATACATTTTTGTAATACTAGTTACAGACTCTGTAAGCTATGTGCAAATTATAAAACACATAGGTACTTCCTGAATAAATTAATGTTTTAAAAATAAGAGCATGAGTAATTCTAGTATCTGTGGTTACAAATAATTCCCTAGATATAAACGCTCTGTTTATTAAAATATTTCTTGATACTGGAAAAATTATATTCTTTTATCAAAACTGACAAATTTGTCATGGGAATTTGAGAACTAATTAATAATATGTACACAATTTATAAGAACTTGGCTATTATAAACCATATAAGAGTAGCAAATATATTTTCTGGAAGATGAATGATAAACTGTGCAAATTATTTTTTAACTATAAATTTCTGAATGCTTTTTTTTAAACTGTTAAATCTTACTCATCTTTGGTACTTTAAGTTACTCATTTAAAATTTAAAAGCAAATTTTATGCATTCCTGTATATATTTTAATAACAATTGTATGTCTAGGAGCTCTCTCAATTTACCCACATACATTACTGTCAGTGTAAAACTTCAGTCTCATATTTATAAAACATTCTGAATTTCTGGACATTATGTTCAATTGTAAGTAATTTTTCTGTTTCAAAAATCAGTTTATTTTTAATAACTTAATATCTCTATTGATTTTTACAAAAGAATATATTCTTCCTGATATTCAAATTAAAATATATATGGATAAGAATAAAAAGGTATGATTGTTTTAAATTTAAGATGTTATGTAACATCATTTCAATAGATGTTGTAGTTTGTTCTACAACAAACTACATGTGAAAAGAAGATCTCTATGTATAGCAAATAAATATATTGGAACAAATGAGAAAAAAGGGAAAATGATTTCATAAAATCTCATTTTTCTAATACCTTCAAATAGCCTTAAGTTACAAGATTTGTGAGGCATTCCTTAATAAAGAAAATTGAGTTTGATATGTAATCTTTATTTCACTTTTAATGTTATACATTAATAGCTCTTTATTACTATCCTTTTATTTCCACTTTTTAAAAAATGGTGGACATATCAATCTAACTCATTTTTATAAAGAAATATCCATAAGCATGCATGCAGACACACACACACCACACTGATATATTAGAATAGAGAGCAATAAAGGAGTAATTTATAACATCATCCTTTATTCAAAAAAACTGGTAGGATTTCTACTGTCCCTGAAAAACAGCTGCAAAGATTTATAAATGTGCATACAAGCTCGGTAAGAACTCACAGACTAGTAGTGCTAACAGATACAGAAATATTTTTTAAATAACACATAGCATAGTATAGTAGTGCTTTCAATAATGTGGTTTAGTATATAAGAGTAAAGAGTGATTAATTCACCTAAGAGAGAAGGAAGCATTTGTTCTGGGCCTCTAAAGTCAAGAGCAAAATGTGAACACATGTTATGTTATTCAGGCAATCGGAGTTCAGAATACAACAGTTCTGATGTCCTGACTTTGGGGAATTGATGACACAAAGAACATGAAAGGAGAAAAGCAAACAAACAAGAGAACAAAAATCTGGAGCCATGTTTAGAATTGCCTTGCTCTAGTTTTGTACTTTACTTTGTACATAGCTAGAAACAAATGAAGCCTTTTAAAGAGAACTTTTATTTATCAAATGAAAGTTGTGTTATCAGACAAAATTAACTTATCAGCCCTTCTCAAACAAGCCACAAAGTAACAAAGATTAAAAGTAAGTAAAAACACTATGGACTGAGCCACATCCCCAGCCCTATTTTCTATTTGGTTTAGAGACAGGGTCTCACTGCGTTGCTTAGAGCCTTGCATTTGCTAAGGCTGGCTTTGAACTCTCGATCCTCCTGCCTCAGCTGGGATTACAGGCGTGTGCCACTATACCAAGTTCAGCACTGATTTTTTAAAATGATGTCCATCACCATATTCATATCAACATTTAAAATATATAATAGTTTTCTTTAGTCTTTGCCTCAGATCGCACCTTCAAAATTGTTATTAACCAAACATAAGGTTTTTTTAGACAAGTGAAATGAAGATTCTCATCTTATTCAAGTAAATGAGCCTGTTTACATTTCAACCCTTCTTAAATGGACACTTTAGTCTCAAGTTGATTATATTTCATTGTTTATTTCCTTTATGAACAATACCTTTTCACCTTCTCTTAATCACTGTAGTTAGTGTAAGATAAAATTCAATTCAAATTAAAAACATTTATATAAAAGAGGTTTAGACTGTTTTCAATGGAAACTTTAATGTTATATTTTTCTTTTCTTTTATTTATTTTAATTGATGCCCTATAATTATACGTAATAGTGGGATTCATATTACATGTAAATATATATACCATGATGTTATCTAATCCAGAATTACTACATACTTGATGCAGGAGTGCTTCGAATTCATACTGTCATTCAAGCAATAAATGCTGGGCATCTGTCATCAAACAAGACAATTTTTTAGGACAATAGGTTAAAATATTCTGATGCTGAAAATTATCACCTTTAAAATGGAAACATATCTAACATTTTCTCTGCTTCTTATCCAAGTACAGATCCAAGATTATAACATTCCCTTGCCTTTTTCCTGAAGGGTTACTAGAATCAATTGCATCTTTCCAGGAAATTTGAGGAATTTAGTTAATTGTTAATGCTTAACAATGAAATATGATCCCTAATTCATACTAGTAATACTACTCTAGTACTATTAGACCTGGCTTATCTGACTTCTTTCTGCCTTACTTTAGGAAAAGTTTTAAAACCATACCCTTGTTCCATACCTCTGCTTAAAGAGCATAGATAAGAAAGTTTAAGGATATACTTATCCTTTATTGAAAATGACTGGTTTCTGCAGGTTAAAATTTCAATATTTTCTGTTTCTCTCCCAAATATTGATTTAAATTTTTTGTGAAACTCCAAAATATCCATCATGATGAACACTATCAGTTTGGGGTCAAGTTATGTATGTATGGGTGAGTTGAGTTCTGACTGTGGTGATAATTACTGCCTTAATATACCTGACTCTAGAAATGATCAGCTTAATTCTGAAAAAAGGGGCCAGTGTTTTAAAATAAACTTTATATGAGTGTGCATAAACTATATACAAGAATTTAAGTGTTTTAGCAATGTCAGATTTTTAGTGATTGATATATTTATCAATAAGATGTTGGACACTATAAGTTATTCCATATATATAGGGATTTATTTAGGTTTTTATCCAAAAAATATTTTAAGTGGAAAATTTTCTTTTCATTGAATATTGATACTTTCCTCATGTGACCATCCTTACATTTGAACATGACAGATCTCATAGCACAATTATTATATAAGAATGTCTTCATGTAAACTCTGAGGTAAACTTTACCAATCATTTATTATTTTTAGACCCTTCCTAAAATGTTCCAATTTATCATGCAATCCTATATTTTCTACTGCTTTATACAGTCACTGTAAAATTATAAAATTTATTGTCAAGTGCAGTGTTAAAATTAATATGTTGAATAACTTTATATTTCTCTAAGCATATATACAGAGATAATAGATTTTTCCATTTGAATAAAATGTGCATGTTAATTGGTGCAAGCTAATGTAGCAGATGTCATTTTCCACTGCTTTTCCTTATGTATTGTCACTCTGGTAATTTTGTTTCCTTTTCTCCTGAATCCTTCCCTTTAGTAGTGTAGGAAATGAGCAATCTTGAAAGCAGGGAATATCTATGTTCCTGTTAATAAAGATTTCTAAGCAACTAAGCTAATCACAATATTTAGCAACTCTTTCAACATCATTATAAGAAGCAAATAAAGAAATTGAATCAAATAATAAAAATGCACCAAAAATTCACCTGAAAATTTAAATGATAACCATAGTAAACAATCATGATATTTTAAAATTCTGGAAAAGTAGCACAATTGCTAATTTTATTGACAGATAAGAAAATCTGTATTTAGATGCTCTAATGAGGGTAGAATTCCTCAGTATTAAGTTTGTTTTGCAACAGGATACTTGATAAAACTAATTTAGATTCCTTTGGAGCTAAAACAAATCATTGTAGACACATAAATAGCTATATGAAATAAAGAACATGGCTGGGAATGTGGCTCAGTGGTAGAGCACTACATGTACAAGACACTAGTTCAATTCCCAGCAGTACAAAGATAATTAACTGTTAACTCAAAACATATCCTATTTTAAATAACACTGACAAATTTCAAACTGCTGAAATTCACTGTTTTATTTCACATATAATTATACTCTATAAGTTTTTTCTATCATATATACATAAAATTATTATGTTTACTTATAAATATCTTTAAATAGAGACATCTGATTCTTCATGAGATATTTATACACACGCATACAGATTTAGTTAAAGGAATTAGCCATGTCGTAAACTCTGTTTCAGTGCTTAAATAAAAATTGAATCTGATGGCTATATGGCTATATGGCATGTATGACCAATGATTCAGAAGATCATTATTTTATTTAATAAAGGAAGAAAATCAAGAGTAACTTAAAACTGTAAGAGCAACATGGTTGACATTCAGCAAGCAAAACTGTAGCATGATTGAGAGCAATAATAAGGAAAGAAGGTAAAATGACTCCAAATTTTAACAGCATTTGATTAGATGATCTTCAAAGTACTTAATTCTAGGTTAAAGAATGTTTTATAAGCATGATTTGCCAATGTTTTAAACTTTAAATCAATTGTATTTTCTCTTTGATAATATGAAAGTTATAAATTTTAGTAATATAGAAGTAATATCCTGGCTCATAGAAAATGAAGAGAGAAGGTAATCTAGAAAATTCTCTAGTGAATAAAACAAAGTTATTTATACATTTGTGTATTTTATACATTTCAGTGTATTTCCCAAAGAATCAAAAGTAAGAACTGAAATAACCCAAACACAAATAACCAATGTGTTGAATGGAGAATAAAAGAAGATTAGAAATAGTGTGTTCAAATTTTATTATGAATTTGTTAAAATGAGTAGAGTTACATGTTCCTTATAAAATTATAATGTTACCTATCAGATAAACATTAAAAGGAAAATATTTTACTCCTAAGAGGTAGCATAAAAGATAAGGAAAGAATTGATCAAGAAATTTTTACTCATTTTTAATTCCTCTGCAATGTGGATATAATAGTGTAATTGTAAAATGATTAAGAACCTAGACCTGCAATCAGTCTAATTTGGTTTAAACTCAGATATATACTTACAACTTGATCAATGGACTATCTCTTTATCTTAGTTTCCTCTCCTGTAAGTTAGAAAATTAGTAATATCTCTATTGTAAGTTTTTTAAAATTAGGACTTAATGATTTAATACTAAAAACCTGTAAGACCAGAAATGATAAATCTCTATTGAGAAAAATATAAGCATGGTTATTTAAATATTGCATAATGTGTTATGTATTGAAATATTGCATGGTATCTGGTATAGTTTGGATGAGTATGTTCTAAAGATTCATATGTAAAAGCTTGGTTCCCATGATGTCAGTATCGGGTGTGCTGTGGACATTTCAGAGGTAAGATCTATCAGAAGGTCCTTAGGTCATTAGGGACATGTCCATGAAGGTAACTATGGTACTCTGATCTCTTCTTCTCTGTCTCTCTCTGCTTCTTGGCTTAGGATATAACAACTTAGTCTGACACTCAATCCTGCCATCATATGCAACCCACACGAGATACCAAAAGTTGTGGGGCTATCTGATGTTGGACTTGAACCTCCAGAACTAAGAGCCAAAATAAACCTGTCCTTACTTCATAAGTTGCCTGTGTCAGGTTTATCATTATGATGATACAAAGTAGACTAATGCATATACAATCTTAACTTGTTGATTCAAAATATAAATTTTTAAAAAATAAAAAATTAAATGGCTAATACAATGCCTATTATTAAATAAGCACTAAAAATTTTTAGAAGAACTAATTTTACAGGAAGAAAATGTTACTATCATATAAAATATATATGACATCGAAAGTCAAAAAGCACATTACAACTGCAAGGTTTTCTGAATACAGTAGTTACAATTTCACTAGGAAATGGAAAAATATTTGATACTATTTCAGTTCTAAATATTTAGCATGCTAAGCAATATATTTTTTTTATGTTCTGAGAAACTGAAGAGTTCAGAAACACTACTGACAGTGCAAAGAAAGCCAACTAAATCTCAAGTTGTAAATTTCAATCTTGCAGAACTATTCACAATAACCAAAAAAAAAAAAAAAAATGGAAAAAACCTAAGTGTCTCTCAACTGGGTGAATGAATAAAATGTGGTATATATACACAATGGAATACTATTTGAACATTCAAGGAATAAAATCCTGTCATTTGCAACAACATGGATGGAACTGGAAATCATTATATTAAGTAAAATAAGTAAGGCACAAAAAGACATCTACTGTATGATATCACACTTAAGTGAAACCAAAAAAATAGTTGAACTCACAGAAGTTGAGAGTTACCAATGACTAGAGAGATAGAGGTTAAAATAGGGTAAGGTTGTTCAATGGGTACTAAGCTAAAATCAGAAGAGCAAGAAATTCTGGTTGGCTACTGCACTATAAGGTTACTATTAAGAACAAAATGTACTGTACTTTTAAAAAGATAGAAGAAAGAATTTTGAAAGTTTTCACTATAAAGAAATGATAAATGTTTGAGAAGACAGATACCTGTAACCTGGCATAAATATAATATGCACATTTGTATCAAAACATTACACGATCCTCCATTAATACAAAAAGTTTTGGGTTTGTGCATCAGTTAAAAATTTTAAAAATAAACAAAAATAAATCTCAGTCTACCTCAAACTTTCCATTTGACATGCTTATATAAATATGAACCTTCAAATCCTTGTCTATAATAAAATTTAAAAATAAGGAAAATCATCTCTCAATCTCACTACTTTGCCCCATCATTGATCAAAAATTTAATGTGCAGTAAGCAATGCATCTCATTCTGTATACTGCACAATGATTAAGACTGCTTATAAAATACAGGCAGTTCTAACTTACATGCAAGTTGTATAACAAAGTTGTAAAGTCCCAGAATATAAAGGTCAGAAAGGACCTTAGGGGACACCAACTTCTCTCTTCAATATTTGTATAAACCCTTCTGGAACATCCCTATCAGTGACAGATGGTTATTCATCCTTTGGTTAAAAATGTCAAGTGATCACAAGCTCAATAATTTACAGGCAGCCCATTTTGCATCTGGACAGTTGGGGTCTTTATTAAATTTTCTTATATTAAACTGTTTCACTATAATTATGTATTCTTGTAATAATTATTATTTAATTTCTGACATATAAGAGATATATAAATGACAGTAATAATAAATTCATATAACCAAGTAATAACAAATATATTATTATAATTTAAGTGTGGAGAATCAAAAAGCAGATGTTGCTGTTAGTGTTCAGATGGGAAACTTAATGCTTTCCTGAGCTCACAGAGGACATGCCTGAAAAAAGTATGAGCATGTGCCAAGAGAAGGGAATTAAATTCAGCGTTGAAAAACAGGAAGGGGGAATGTTCAAAGGACAGGAAGAGAAGAAAGACTTCTAAGAAAAAGATGAGGAAATGATATGCATAGGTTTTGAGAAGGGAGGCAGACAGTGGCATTCAAGAAACCAAAGGAATGAGGAAAATTTCCTAAGAAGAAAAATGTATAAGGTGAAACTAGAGAGCTAGAAAAGGCCAAGCATAATTTAGCTCCTAGTACCCTATATTCTAAATATATTGCTATTTTCTCTCTAAAGTAGCACATAATACATTTATAACCTCTTCTCCATGGCAATATATTTGACAGTAGTTGCCATTTCCAACCTCTCAGCTGAATAATTATCTTCAATTCCATCTACTGTTCCTCCATACTGCAGAGAAATGTCACCATCCTGCAGTATGGTGACATTTCACCTTTTTGTTGTTTAAGCTATAAATTTTGGTTTATAATAACTTTAAAAATATTGCCTAGGAGACATCAATAAGATGATGACAGAGATGTCATGGACCTTCTTTCCTTCCACATACACTGCAAACCAAGTATACTATACCTGGAAAAGATATTTCAGAAATGAAGGAGATCAAGACTTTCCCAGACTTTTCCCAAACTAAGGGAGTCAATCTCCATTATACCTGTCTTATAAGAACTGCTAAAAGGAATTATTCAAGTTGAAGCAAAAGAGCAGTATGCTAAAGAGCAGGATGAAAACATTTGAACATATGAACTCACTGATAAAGTTACATATATACACATGCAAAACATTGTAATCCTATATTCTAGATACAAGTTAAAATAAAGATAAAAATAATTATAATTATAAAAAAATTAATGGATACACAATATTAAAACTATAAATCAAATAATAACATTAAATGTAGAGGGGAATATAAAGTTTTGTAAAAGATTGAAGTTGTTAGACAAAATAAATTTTTGTAATAAATAAAAGTCTTATGGGTAAATTTTACCAAAAATTTAGAAAAGAATTAATACCAATTCTTCTTAAACTCTTCTAAACAATTGAAGAATATGGGATACTTGCAAACTTATTTTGTGAGGACAATATCAAATATACCTAAAGAAAAGAAAGCTGCAGGTCAATATCCCTGATGAGCTTAGATGTAAAAATCTTCAACAAAATATCAGCAAAATGAATTCAGCAGCACACTAAAAGGATCACACACAATTATCAAGTGTGATCTACCCCTGGGAAGGAAACATAGTTAAACATACCCAAATCAATTAATAAAATATACCACATTAATAAAATGATGCACAAAAATTAAATTATCATCAAACACATGCAGAAAAGTATATTCATATACTTTCCAACACATTGTCATGTAAAAATTTTTCAAACAAGTACAAATAGAAGGAAAGCGTCTCAACATAATAAAGCCCATATGTAAAATGGCCACAGTTAACATCATATACAACAGTGAAAAACTGAATGCTTTTCCTCAAAGATTAGGGGCAAAGCAGGATGTCCAGGTTTGCACTTCTTTTCAACATATTATTGGAAGTAACCAGAGTAATTTGGCAAGAAAAAGAAATAAAAGGTATCTAGATGAAACTGTGTTTGTAGATAACATAATTTTTTAAAGTAGAAAACCGTAAAATACCATAAAAACTATTAGAACTAGTAAAGAAAGTGACTGAATTTCAGAATACATATCAAAATATACAAAATCAGCTATTTCTCTACACTTACTTACACTAACAAAAAAAATATATCCAAAAATGAAAGTAATAGAAATAATGGTACTATAATAACATTTCAAAGAATAAAATATTGAAGAAATATAAAAACCAAACCAAGTTAGTAAAAAACTGTTCTACTAAAAACTACAAACACCAATGAAAGAAATCAACAAAAATATACTTAACTCTTTAATCCATTTTAAATGGAAGTGTATACCCAGTGTTCAAGGATTGCAAAACTTACTATTGTTAAAATGTACATACTCCTGAAAGCTATCCAGAGGTTCAATGCAATGACTATCAAAATCCCAAAGGGATTTTTTTACACAAATAAAAAAAATGCTAATATTCTTATGAAGACCAAAGGACAGTGAATAACCAAAACAATTTTAAGAAAGAAAAATAACACTGAAGGCATCACATTTTATGATTATAAAACACATTATAAGGCTACAGTAATTAAAACAGTATAGCACTGGCATAAAAGACAGATCAGTAGAAGAAAAAAGAAAGCTGAGAAATGAATCTATTCATACATGTTCAATTGATCTTATATCCCTACTCAGTGGGGAAAGGATAATCTTTGCAACAAATGGTGTTGAGAAGACCAGATATCCACATGCACAAACAATGGAATTTGGTCCTTATCTTCCACCATACACAAAAATCATTGAATTGAAGACTTAAATGTAAAGCCAGAAATTATAAAACTTATAGCAAAAAATTGGAAAAAATTTGTAACATGTTGGTGTGCATGGCACCAAAAGCACAGGCAACAAAAGCAAAAATAGGCAAGTGAGATCACATCAAATTAAAAAGCTTCTGCAAAGCACAGAAAATAATCAACGAGAGGAAAAGGTAACCTGCACAATGGGAAGAAATATTTGTAAACCATATAACTTATAGGTGTGTGTGTGTGTGTGTGTGTGTGTGTGTGTGTGTGTCTAAAGCAAAAAGGAAAAAGAAAAAATCAAATAACTCAGATTAAAAATGGTAAAGGACTACAATAAACATTTCTCCAAACAAAAAAAAAAAATGACAAACAGGTCTATGAAAAGATGTTAAATGTCATTAATCATCAGGAAAATCCAATGTGACCCAGAAAACCAGCTTCTGGGTATCTTCAAAAGAAATGAAATCAATATTTTGAAGAGATATCTGCACTCCCATGTTCAATGCAGCATCATTCACAGTAGTCAAGATGTAGAAAAAAATCTTAATATCCACTGACACATAAATACACAAAGAAAATATATAGCTGGTAGAGTATTATTCTTCCTTTAAAAAATCCTTCCATTTTTGACATCATGGATCAATTTGAAGGATGTTCTGTCAAAGGAAAGAACTTAGTCACAGAAAGACAAATACTGTATGGTACCCTTATGTGAGGGTATCTACAATAGTAAAATTCATAGAAGTTGAGAGTGGTTGTCAGTGGCTGAGAGGTGAGGAAACAGTTCATGCTGGACATGTATAAAGTACCAGATATGCAAAATAAATAATGTGTAAACATCTGCTATCCAATTCTCAGAATAGTTTTCATTCTGAGACAGACCTGATCCCTATAGAAGGTGCATGATTCCCAGATTGTGAACACAAGAGAACTAATTTTAAAAGTTAGTAAGAAGGTAGATAGTTTCTGATTGAATTACATGATTACATAATTAGCATTGAACTCTGCTTTTAAAAACTGGAGTTAAAATTTACTTCCTAGAAATAAAAGTGATTATGTTTTAGGCATTTAGAAAAACAGTGAACAGAATAATTTAGCAGTGCATTTACTTTTGATACAAATAAAGCTATTTTCTGAGAACCACAGGAAGTTTTCCTGAATTATATTTACTACATTCATTATATAGATCATTTAGTGAGATTTTTTACAAATGAAATAGATATATAGTCCCCATATATACATATATTCCATATATATATGCATATTTATACACACACATATGTGTGTGTGTGTGTGTGTGTGTGTGTGTGTGTATTTAATGTGTTTCTAATATTCTAATACCTGGCACTTCCATTTCACTCCTTTTTCTGTCTATCTTTTTTATTTAAAGAACATTTTAAAAGATGAGAAAATATTCATATTTTCCCATGATACTCTAACCAAAATGAATACTCAGTAACTTGTTTTGATTTACTATCCACTTTGTATTATAATAGTGGAAAAGTAAGGAATGTTTTCTTGCTAAAGAAAAAATTTTCATTCATTGTTTTCTAATATATAAACCAACTTTTGTCTCCTAATTTGTTTCAATAGTATTTTTAAGAAAGTAAGAGAAATTCAATTTTACATGTTCAAAAGTTTTAAAGAAGCTAAAATAAAATATGCCATAAACATTAATTTTGTATTGTTATTAAATTCATAATTAATATTTTGTTTTATATAGTATATATTCTACACATATAGTCTTATAGAACTCACACACACACAAATACAGTATTGTCTTTAGGTCTGAGAGGTGTGAACTGAGAAACCTGTTATAAGATACAAGAAAGTTGTAAAAGATGCTTAAATTTTTGCAGGGCTGGGACTGTGGCTCAGTGGTGGAGTACTTGCCTTGCATGTGTGAGGCACTGGGTTCGATCCTCAGCACTACATAAAAATAAATAAATAAAAGATATCATATCCATCTACAACTAAAAAAAAATTTTTAAATGTAGGCTGTGTTGTAAGGTTCTAGAGTAATCAACTTCACTTTTTGCCCAGGATTGAGAGATTTCTTGAATGTTGAACTTTCAGCACTTAAACAGGAAATTTGGAACAAATCAATACAATAATATACAATAATATAATCATATATATATGCACATATATACACAAAATTATACATAATTATTTTAGATATTATTATGTTATATTGTTACTAAGTATACATATAATTACATAAAATTAATATAATTGTGTAACTATTAAAATATCATTAATATGTAGTTATTATTTGACAGTACCACACTTACTTAACACCTAAAGAAGAATAGCAGTGCATCTCCAAATACAGTGACTTAAAAAAACAATAATTCATTGTACATACTCACAAGCCTGAGTGGTTGATTGATTGAGATAGGGCTCAACTAGGGCAGCTCTTTTCCTCATGTCTCTAGTTCTTCTTGGACCAGTGAGCTAGCCTTAATAGATTGTTATGGCAATGGTTGAGGTACAAGAAAAAAACCAACTATGCAAGCACAGTTCAAGATGCTGCTTTCTTTATATATGCTAATATTTCACTGGCTAAAATGAATTGTCAAGTCCAGAGTCAACAAGCAGGGCAATATTTTGTATCTTCAATGGAAAGCAAGTCTATTACTGCAAATAAATCATTTTTGTAAATATAAATTATTCTATATTATACTAAATTTGTACCTATAATATTTAAATTGTGTAAACAATCTCATTTGGAATTCAAGATTTTGTTTACAGAGTGAGAATACTATTAGCAAGCAGATAGATGACATATTTACTATCAGTAAATCCAACTTTAGAAATCAGACAGAATGAAGAAAAAAATGTGAATAGACTTATAATCATGGTATTCAAGAATCCAGGATGATTTTTAAAAGGAGGAAGATAAAACCAGAACTGTTTACTAGTTTCCCACTCTGTGTAATGAATGACTTTATAAAAATTTGTTCTAATTAGTTATATTTGACAATAGAATGTACTTTGATGCATCATGCATAAAGGGAATATAAATTCTCATTCTTCTGGTTGTACATGATGTAGAATCACACCAGTCATGTAGCCATATGTTCACACAGGGTAATAATGTTCTATTTTTTCTACTATCCTTCCTATCCCTACACCTACTCCCCTCCCTTGACTCCCCTCTGCCTAATCTAAAGTAACTCTATTGTTCCCTAGCAACCCCTCCCCTTATTGAATTAGCATCCACATATTAGCATTTGGTCTTTGGTTTTTGGGGGGATTAGTTTATTCTCCAGCTCCATCCACTTACTGGCAAATGCCATCATATCATTCTTCTTTAAGGCTGAATAATATTCCATTGTGTATATATACCACATTTTCTTTACCCATTTAGTTGTTGAAGGACACCTAGATTAGTTCCATAGTTTAGCTATTTTGAGCTAAGCTGCTATAAATATTGACGTGCCTGCATCACTATAGTATGCTGATTTTAAGTCCTTTGGTATAGTGATAGACTTTTGTTGCTTTTGCAATCAAACACAATTGTTTTGCTAAGTTAGTTTTGTCCAGAACTTTTTTCTTACAGATTCTTTCCCTGTTTTTCCACAATAATATTCACTCTCCTATTAGATGTTTAAAAATCAATCTAGAGCTTTCTTACCATAAAAATCAGTTTAGGGTCACTATAGATAATAAAATAAATAAGAAGAAAAAATTCAGAATCCTACATTCCACATAAAATCCATCTTAGTATGTCACATCCTTTCCTTCTATTCTTTTTTTGTTATATATATTTGCTAAAATTGTGATAAAAATAGTATGTAAAATTGAATATATTGTTGATTTCACTCTGCAAAAGTAGTTACACTCAAATTACTCATTCTACAACTTGCAAAGATGTTCAATAACTTCCATCTCAAAACCCTGTTATCATATAGACTTTTATTTTTGCTTTCCTGAATTGAAAAAGGTTATCTTTTCTGCACATGCTTGTTTTTCTGACATTGAAAAAGGAAGAAGAACAAAAAAATTATAATACACGATTCTGTACAAACTAAATGCAAAATACTGTACAAAAACTGAAGTCCCTCAGGGCTTCTTTGGCGTATGCTTCTATATCTTTGCTTTCTACCTCTGCACATTCCCACCTGCTCTGGGACCTCCATTCATGGGACTTTATGTTCAGTCCACGTATGAACAACAGATAAATATTTCTACTACACATTTCTTCACTAACCTCCAAATTCAGATACCTAGCTGTTTGCTTGATATCTTAAACTGTGAAGCTCCTAAAGAAATCAAACTTAACACATTTCAAAGGAATATTTTAATTTTCTTCTCCAAAATGCATGAAGACAGTAACCACTATCTTCCTCCATACCAGTTAGTGCCACTATACTATACAGATTTGCTCAAGTCAAAAAGGTATATGTATTGGGCTGGGGAGATAGCTTAGTTGGTAGAGTGCTTGCATTACACAAGCTCAAGTCCCTGGGTTCGATCCCCAGCACTGCAAAAAAGAAAAAAAGCTACATATCATTCTTGATTCCTCCTTTTCAGTAAAAAGGTCCTTCCTTTTCTACCTCCAATTTATCTGCAAAATCTGTTGACCCTTCACCCCACCACACTACAATCCTTATCCAAGTCACCCTCATCATTCCTGCAAATAATTACAGTCTCCTAACTCATTTCCTTGTTCACACTCCTTTGCCCAACCCATTCTCCCTACAGGAGGGACTTCTTAAAAAAATAAATCAGAATATCTCATCTCCTACATGAAACTCTTTAATAACCTTCCATTTAGTTAGAATAAAAATCCAGTCTCCTATCATGACCTTTAAGTTCCTTCATAACCTGGCCACTTTCTACCTCTGATTGTCTCTCAAACTCCACTTCCCTCTCCATACTTCTACCACAATTCCCCTTAGGGTCTCTTCTGCCCAAGATGTGCTCTGGGTCAACTCCACTTCTTTTAAGTAATTTCTTGTCCTTTCCTGCTTGAAAACTTCCTCTCATAGACTTTCTACAATCAGCCTACATCAAAAAGCTCTCTGTTAACTCCTCCCAGTCCCTTTGTTCCTTACTTAAGTAGACCATTATTTACTTCTCTCTCTCTCTCTCTCTCTCTCTCTCTCTCTCTCTCTCTCTCTCTCTTTCTCTCTGTCACACACACACACACACACACACACACACACACACACACGCACCTTCTATTTACTGAGGTACCTGGCACAGCACTTTGAATACTTCTTCTATGGCTTAACAAATTCTGCCATATACTCTAATGGCATGTTATCCCACCACATACTTAAGAACTTTATTAGGTAAGAGTTCGTGGTATTATTTATTCTTTAAATTACGTTAGATGTTTCTATCTAAATGGAATCCCAGCCAATCTGAAAATGAGAAGTCCTTGTACCTTATCTATTTTCCCAACACAACAGTGCCTAAAGATACTTTAAAATAATCTCCTCTCTAGCAAAAGGTTCATGTATTTCACTTTTTTATATGTTAATGTCTCTATTCTCTTCTTAATCAAATCCATTTATGCACTCAGATCTTCTCTGAGTTCCAAACTGAAGTTCTACAATAATATAATATTTTATCTCCCTCCTCAGAAATTTAGAGCAAGGTAAGAAGAATAGCCCTAAGTACAGAATCAACAGCACAAGGGCCGAAAACCATTAAGTAAGGACCACAGACTCTTAATATTTAAAACTATGTAGTCCATGGGTGTAACTACTACCTGTGTGTTGCTATTTCAATTTCTTCCTCTTTTGTATACTGGGATTTAACAAAATGGCACTAAATTACATCCCCAGTCCTTTTTCCTTTATTTTTTTACATGAAACAGGGTCTTGTTAAGTTGCTGAGGCTGGCCTCAAACTTGCAATCCTCCAGTCTCAGCCTCCACTATTGCTGGGATTACATGTGTGTGCCACTGTGCCCTGATCAATTTCAAATTTTATTCTATCATGTTAGCCACATTTCAAGTGCTCAATAGCAACATGTGATTAGTGGTTATCTTAATGAACAACATAGACACAAACCATTTCCATGCTTGTAGAAAATTCTGTTGAACTTCAAATGAGTTTAATTTCTATTTAGCCCTGCAAAGGTACTCCAAAAGCATCAGGGGTTCTGAATCCAACTTGGGTGTTTCTTCTCCTTTATCTTTTATGAATTCTAACATATGATAGACACTCTGAATGTATAGAGGCAACACAGGGATATTTATGACCTTCCAGTGAATGTGGACCGGGATTTTATCACACACAGCCTTGTGTGCTTCACATGACAGTGATAGGGGAGCAGTGGTACCTGCAGAGCATCCACAGGGCATACAAAGTAGGACCCACAGGGAACCACCCAGATGTCACTGACTCTGGATGCAGGGTGACATTACCCTGTCTCTCAATGTCCCTGTTTTCCCTGGGCAGTGTTCTCCAGCTTTGTTCTTCTTGCCGCTGGTTGTGGGTGATGAAAACCATGCCTTGTGGGGAAAACCTCTGGAGGAGAGCCAGGAGCAACAAGGATACAGTGTGGTGTCTGATGGAGCCAATAATGTAATTGGCATTCCCTGAGGCAGTCTAAGGGCTTCTTAGCTGTAGTTTTTACTTCTCAGATATGATTACCCCTGGACTCTCAAGGTCCCACCCTCTGCATGCCAGTTAAGTATACACAGATGTGGTGGACAGAAGGGTATTTAATGTGGTTCTACTGGTTTTTTCTGAGGTCAAGAGATGGCTCCGAAGCTGGGCAATAAAGCAAGGTGGCTGACTCATACTTATGATGAGAAAGGAAAGAGTACAGAATCCTGCAGGAAGTTCCACCCTTTCCTCTCCTGATGTCACAGGGATTCACAGAAGAAAAAGTAGGAACAAATCACAGTCGAGTCAGTTACAGCTCCCTCCAGGCCAAGAGGAGGACCAGCATAGACCACAACCAAGCAGGATGGGGCCAGGGGACAACCTGGAGGAGAGCTGGGCTGAGGAACCATTTGAAGTTTGATTCCACCAGTAACTTCAGTTCTGAGTTTCTGGGTTGATTTGACTGCTTCAATTCAAGGAATGATCAGCTCCCATAGAGTAAATCCACCTGACCCCTCACACCAGGGACATGAGGGTACTCTGTGCAGCATCCCCATGCAGGCAGGTATCTTCCTAGTGTGAAGGACAAGGAAACAGGAAGGTCACACTACACAAGGTTCCTGGAACTGGGGTATCTTGCACTCCAATTACAAATTGCAAGCCCCACCCTGAGGAGTCAGGCTAGTTAGTGAAGAGGAGGCCTTTAGGAAGCTCTGAGACATACCCAAGTAGTACTTGACCTGAGAATCTTAGCTAATACTCCTGAGAGAGGAGACATATATTCCTCACAGCAGGATGTAGCTGCATGATGTTTACAATATGGATATCTTCACAGTGACGAGCTTTCTTATGTTATCCTTTTTTGAAGGATAACTTGCCAGCCCAATGTTCCCTCATGCTCCCCAAATAAGGACAAAGAAAAGCAAAAGGCAACCCAGGAAACAGGAAAAGCAGGTGACAATACACACTGGCTCCAAGAGAGTGGTGATGGGAATTTAATCCAAAAGGATACGATGTCTGAGGGCAATGTCCCCACTGGATGATAAAGGAGCATAAGCCTCCTTGGACACCAACAAGCTTCTCACCTGCCTCCTGCCTCTGCAGTGGCCTCCATACTGATGCAGGAAGTTTTGACAGTATCTGCACACCCTCCATAATGTGCTACGTATAAATCAGGCTTTAGTTATAAATACAATTTTCTCATACTAGACAAAGGGGCCAAAAATATGCAATGGAGAAAAGATAGCCTCTTCAACAAATGGTGCTGGGAAAACTGGAAAACCAAATGCAACAGAATGAAACTAAACCCCTATCTCTCACCCTACACAAAACTCAACTCAAAATGGATCAAGGACCTCGGAATCAGACCAGAGACCCTGCATCTTATAGAAGAAAAAGTAGGTCCAAATCGTCAACATGTCAGCTTACGATCAGACTTCCTTAACAGGACTCCCATAGTACAAGAAATAAAAGCAAGAATCAATAACTGAGATAGATTCAAACTAAATAGCTTTCTCTCAGCAAAGGAAACTATCAGCAATGTGAAGAGAGAGCCCTCAGAGTGGGAGAAAATCTTTGCCACTCATACTTCAGATAGAGCACTAATATACACCATGGAATATTACTCAGCATAAAGAATGATAAAATTATGGCATTTGCAGGCAAATGGATGAAATTGGAGAATATCATGCTGAGATAAGCCAATCTCAAAAAACCAAAGGACGAATGATCTCACTGATAAGCGAATGATGACACCTAATGGGGGGGGGGAGGGGAGAAAGGAAGGACTGTATAGAGGGAAAGAAGGGTGCGAGGGGTGAGGGGAAGGGAAAAAATAACAGAATGAAACAAACTACATTATCCTATGTAAATTTATGATTGCACAAATGGTATGCCTTTACTCCATGTACAGAGAAACAAGATGTATCCCATTTGTTTACAATTAAAAAAAACATAAAAACAACACTTGTTTCCAAACTCATTTATACATGTTCTATTTCAACAAAATTCATTCACAAAAGAATTAAAACATAACAAAAAATTCACATTGGTCCAATTCCTTTATGTAAATAGCATCCATAGAAAAGAGGGATATCTCCATGCTCCAAATTCCATATAAAACAACTCTAATATAATTAGCTATGACCATGAAGTGGATAAAGGGAGGAGAACAGAAGGATGTTGGTAAAGCATGCAGCCATGGGTACAAAAAAGCCTTATATTGACCAAACAAAAAACTCCCCATACTTTAAATGCACTATTATGGAGATGATGTCATAGAACACATAGAGGGCCCAAATATTATGACATATATACTCCAATACTTAGCACTCAACCTCTGTGACCAACTCAGGAAGGGACGTGAAGACTGGGAAATTCCTCGACAAAGACTACCAGTTAAATGTAAGGCATCCTATGCTGGCTCCTGGGGAGAGTCTCTAGCTAAACCGGATCAAGGAGGTGAGTCTCCGTCTACACTAGGACAAAGTAACTGAGTCCCCAAGCACACTGGCTAAAGGCAAGCAAGCACCCATGTCCATTGCCTGAGACCGAGGACGCCCCATCTGCACTGGCTCAAGGATTTCAAGTCTCCAAATGCACTGACCCAGAGAGGGAGCTCCACTGGTCTTGCCCAGCCTTGGAGTGAGGTGCTGGTGGACCCCATCCAAGTTCTTGAGGCCCTTGGCCCTGACCACATTGTATTAAGCACACTTTCTTCGGATCTTCAGAACATCAATTTTATTATAATGTTTGTGAGAAACAAACTTATCAAGAAAAGCCTCTGCTCTTCCAGAAACATGGGGGAAAGGACAGAGAAGGGCGGTGCAGGGGGCCAGTGTCCCAGGGAGAAACAGTCTCTGGTGTCTCTCGCAGGCGGGGGCAGAGGAGACTCCTGTTGCCGAGGCAGATCCACAGGTGCCTCTGGCTGTGCCTAGTGCAGAGAAGCCTGAGCCAGTTTGCACACGTGGCTCCTGCAGCTGTTTGGAGTCCAAAGGACCCAGGCCCAGGCCCTTAGGTCTGGATGCGGAGAGCACAGCGTCCTCCAGCTGCCAGTGGGGTGGGTCTGACGCAGCTCTCCATCATATGGGAACCACTCTTGCTCGGCCTCTGCCACGTTTCTGCTTTCCGGTCACCGGAGCCCCTTCTTGGCTGCCACAGGGCTCGCAGCAACACAGCTGGCGGAAGCAGGTGGCAAGCCTCCTAGCCACCCGCTTCCAGGCCTTGGGCTGCCCTGTGGAGGTATCTTTGCGGGAATGGCTGGGCTTCTTGGGCGCAGGGGTAGGGGCAGGTGCAGGGGTCCTTTGGAGCAGCCAACGGAGGTCGGTGCCAGCCAGGCTGACCCTTCTGAGGTCCTTGTGCCCTGTGTGCTGGGCCTCCTCGGGAAGTCGATGGTCATGGCCCGAGGCGCAGGGGTGAAGGGCAAGCTCGCTGGTGCTCCTCCTCGGGAGGACGAAGCCATTGGAAGGGTGTGCGTGTTGCGCAGGTCTCCCCTTGAACATGCAGCCGGCCCCCTGGCTCAGCTGGTGCCGAAGGATCAGGTAGGCGGCCGCAGCGTCATCAAACTTCCCCCAAGTCAGAGACACCCAGGCCTCATACGGGTCGTGACCCAAGTCCAACAGGGCTGCCATTATGGCGGGGTCTGGGCGTTTGGGGGTTGGCTCCCCATCCTGACAGGGCAAAGCCTCCTCACCTTCCCTCAGCCACGGGTGCTGGAGGACTTGCTCTACTGTCGGGCGCCGTGCCGGGTCCATGCTCAGCATGCTACGGATGAGGCTGCGTGCTTGGGGCGGAACGCGGTCAGGGATGTGGTACCTTCCCTCCCGGATCCGCCTCACCATCCCTGAGCGCAAGAGCGCCCTGAAGGGGCACCTTCCGGTCAACAGATAAAACAGGATGACGCCCAGGCTCCACACGTCCGCTGGGGGGCCCTCGTATTCCCGCCTCAGGAGGACTTCGGGAGCAAGGTAGGCCAGGGTGCCCCAGCACCTGCGCAGCTTCTGCCCAGGCCTGACCCTCAGGCTGAGGCCAAAGTCGATGAGCTTGCAGGTGCCAGCCGCATCCACCACGACGTTGGACAACTTCAAGTCCAGGTGCACGATGCCCTGGCCGTGGCAGTAGCCCACCGCCCCCGCGATCTGCCGGAACACCCTCCGCGCCTCCTCCGGCCGCATGCCCCGGGAAGGGATGTGCTGGAGCGCCGGGCCCCCCACCGCGTGCTCCATCACCAAGTAGACGTGCTCACGGGTTTCGATCACCTGGAACAGCTGGATCACGTTGGGGTGATTCAGCCACCTCATCACGCTGGCTTCGGAGAGGGCCGCCTTCCCCTTTACCTTCGGCAGCACTTTCACTGCAACCTCTGCCCCGGTGGGGAGATGGCGGGCTACCTGCACCTGGGCACACCCACCACACCCGATGGTCCTCAGGACCTCATAGCGGTCCCGGAAGGCCATCTCTTCGCGGGAGCTGATCCCCCACAGCGCTACACTAGTCTCTCTACTCTGCCTACGCATCCTGAGCAGGAACCCCACCTAAGGATGCTAGCTAAGAAGAAAAACAAACAAACAAACAAAACAAAGAAAAAAAGAAAGAAAAAAACACAAACCAAGCAAAACAACAAACCAAAATCAAAAAACCAAACCAAACAAAACAAAAAACCCAAATCAAAAAAACCAATACCAAAGACCACAACCACCAACCGCCAACCACCAAACGCTCTAACTATCTGGGAGTCCGACAGGTCACCACCAAGAGCTTCCTGTACTTAATGGACAAAACCCCAGCCCTGGCCACCCGCTTATATACCGGCTGTTTCAGGTTCCCTCACAATGGCTCCTTGTGAGGTCAGAGAACAAATGGCCCAGTCACGGGTGGCCAGAACCCCCAGTGGTCATCTCACTAGTGGGTTCCCAGGACCCTGCCCACTTCAGAAAAAGAATAAGAATGAACTCTGGGAGATTTTTGCTTTGGGGTAGTAGAGACCGATGTTTGCCTGTTGAGAAATTAAAATTTGGACAATGCTTTCATTCGCTTTTCAATTTAAATTTAGAAATCTGAAATAACATTTGGGTGTAGAAGACTTCAACATGTCTATACTCAAGGTACCCCATCATCCCCTTTTCTTCCATCTCCAAATCACTGCTACCAAAAGGATGGTAGCAGCTCACTCACACTGTGACACCCTGCCATAATGTACACTGTGGAACGTGCTACTAACACCTGTGGGTGTGAGAGGGACGAAGGATGCATCCCAATTTCCCCATGAACTACTCATTGAATGTCTGAGTAGAAACCCTGCACCCAAAATGCAGTGGGTTGACACATTCAAAGTGATAAAGGAGAAAACGTGACAGCCAAGAATGCTGGAACCATCCAAAGTGTCCTCCATGGGCAGAACACATGGATGAGACTGGGTCCTCCCCCTGCTACTGTAACAGAAGACCTCCCACTGGGTAATACACAGTAACAGAACTTAACCTCTCCCAGCTGTGCAGACCAGCAAGATCAAGGCCATAGAACCCTGCTGCCCTATCCTGGCATGATGGAAGGGGCAGGAGGGTGGAACTCATTCTCTTCTGCACCCCCTTTCACCATCCAAGATCCTGCCTACTGAACCCAGGGTCTCCCACATTGTAGGAAAGCACTCTCCCCT
Source organism: Sciurus carolinensis (assembly GCF_902686445.1). Lineage (NCBI taxonomy): Eukaryota > Metazoa > Chordata > Mammalia > Rodentia > Sciuridae > Sciurus > Sciurus carolinensis. The sequence continues at coordinate 55,803,489 of NC_062217.1, read as the reverse complement.
GAGGTACATCCCCAGCTTTTTGACGTGCTGAGCCTGGGTCTGAGTGTGTGATCCTCTCCCTCAGGGTCCCTGGTAGATGGGCTTGCAGCCTGACATGGTTTACAAAGGAGGTATCCCTCCCAAAGCTTCTCTGTTAATGCAGGAGGATTCTGAGGTTGAATGATTGACTTGTAAGAGCTGTAACCCAATGAAGACCCTCCTCGTTTCAATGGAAGTTCCCGGTGGTGACCCTACACAGGCAGAGTGTGACTGGAGGAGGTGTTGTGATCAATGGTCATGCCCTGGAGGGGTGTTTCTGCTCTCTGGCTCCGTTCTTGCTCTCTGCTTCGAGTTTTCATGCAGGGAACAGTTCTCCTCTGCTGGGCCCCTTTCCCATGGTGTGCTCCCTCACCTTTGGCCCGCGGCGATACCGTGGACCATGTCTGGACCCAGACTTCTGAAATCATGACCCTGAATCACATTCTTCTTCTCTAGGCTCTTCTTTTCAGGTGGTGGGTGTACTATCAGTGACTGACAGATCTAACCAACAGGTACTTGGCACTGAGAACTCCATTACATGTTGCTTATCCCCTGAGGTCTGTGTGATTCTGAGTTAAAGGGATGAACTGCTTATTCTGGTGGAGGGAATTTCAGGATGGCACAGCACATTCAGTCACTGGCATGGATGTTACTGGTGGCCTTTGCCCTCGTTTGCCATGAGAATGGGGAGTACCGTTAAAGCCAAAGCACTTTAAAAACTTGCAGCTGAGCCAGAAAAGTGCACGTGTACATGAGGCTAAGGAAGACAAGCTTCTTGAAGAGGATGCAGCCTTGAAAGGGATACTAAGTACTTTGCACAGACACACTAGGAAAAATAACTTGAGGGCCTCTCAGCTATGTGTAAGCCCACACCCAGCAAGGGCTCCAGGGTACAGAAGAGAATGTTTCTCCAGAGAGACAGCACAGGACACTGCTGGCACAGGGGACGCTTACAGATTGTTTCACCACTCTGAACTGCACCGACCCTCAGAGGCCACTTCAGCCTTCATTCCAGCCTATGACAGTGAACACACCATGCACACACATGGTGCACGGTGATGTCAGTGTGTGAGGGGGATCAGAATGCAGTTGTGTGGGGGGAGTAATGTCTCTGCATTACTGAAGTTACACTGCCACAGGTTCACATCAGAATGGTCTCTCTCTCTCATTAAATGATCTGCCCTCAAGAAACACAAAACATACCCAAGATGAAAGGAAAGGGAATTCATATATTTCACAACAAAAACCACCTCCACAGGAGAGAAAATGATCACATAAAGACACCAGTGCATCGGAAGGGCACGATTGAAGAGCAGAACTCATGTCCAGTATTCCTTTGCCCCACCTTCAAGATACTGGCTTTTGATCGCAGGGTCTGCCACAAGTCTTGCTAATGATTTGAGTCTATGATCCTCTCCTTCAGTGTCCCAACTGTAGATGCTTGCAGCCTGCTATGGTGTTTATCTGAGATTCCCTCCCAAAGCTTATCTATTAATACAGAGTAATCTGAGGTTGTATGATTGGCATGTGAGAGCTGTAACCCAATTAAGACACTTCTAGTTTCAATGGATAAATTGGGTAATTACTGTACACAGGCAGAATGTGACTGTAGGAGGGGGGGTCAATGTGATCATGCCCTGGAAGGTTGCCTCTTCCTTGTGACCCTTTCCCTTCCTTCTGCTCCTGGGGGGGAATAGCTTTCCTCTGCAGGTCCCCTTCCTATGGTGTACTGTCTTACCATGGGGGTAGAGAAATGGAGTTGGTCATGTCTGGACTGAAATCCTGAGACTGGATAAATTTTCCATCCTCCATGTGGTTCTTTCTTTCTTTCTTTTACTCGAGGCTGGGTTCTTTACAGTGTCAGAAAACTTAACTGAATTAAAAATTTGGTACTGAGAACTTTGGTTACATATTTCTCTTGTCCTGAGATGCTGTGTGATTCTGAATTTAATAGTTAAGAACTACTTCTTCTGGTTTAGGAAATTTCAGGGTGACATAGCATTCAGTCAGTGGCATCAGTACTGCTGGCAGTCTTTAGCCTAGTTTACTCTGAGAGCTAAAGCATTTTAAAAGCTTGCAATTGGGCCCAAAAAAATGCATTTATAACTGAAGCTAAGGAAAATGTGCTTGTGGAAGAGAGTGCAGCTTTTAAAGAGATACCAAGTACTTTGCATAAACACAATAGAAAAGATGTCTTGAGGGCATCCGAGGTATGTGTAAGCCCATAATCATTAAGTGCATAGTATAGAAAAGAGTATTTCTGGGTATTTCTGTGAAGAAAGATCATAGGACACTGCTGGCCCAGGAGATGCTTAAAGACGTTTCACCATGCTGAGCTACACAGACCATCAGAGGTCACTTCAGCCTTCATTCCAGTCTATGGCATTGAATACACAATGCATATGCAAGGTACATTGTGACATCAGTAAGTGAGTGGGATTTCATAATGGATATGAGTAGGAGAACATTCCCTGTATTACTGAAGTTTTGCTGCCTTAGGTTCACATCAGTGTGGTCTCTCTATTACATTGAATGCATTTTGCAACCACAGAGAAATACCTTATTCCAAAATAAAATTATTGGTTTTTTCCATACAAATATCTAGTAAACCAGAGAGAAGATGAATTCATTATAATGAAAGTCTCAGTTCTTTAAGAGTTTACTCTTATCAGAAGTATGCAAATCTCCCTGAACCATCAGCATACCCTGCTCTCTTCATAAGACACACATTCTACTGATCCAGCAGCGTGCCCTGCTCTTCTACTAAGGTTACAAAAAAGATGATTATTTTGAAAAGATGTCTGGGTAATCTCCTGGCATAGGTGGACCTAAAATCCTTTTACCATTCTAATCCTTGCAGACTTTCAGAGGTTACTTCAGCCTTCATTCCCATGTTTTTTTCTAGATGGCAGCAGACCTGGGCACTATTCACATGGTACAGGTTTTGCTGGAATGCAGGATGCTAATGTGAAGGGGCATTGGAGGTTTTTACTGAGATTCCAAAGGAAAGTCTGGGAGGTCAGGTAAACTGTTGGATGGTTAGAGTCCCTGTGGACTGCCCCTGAGAAGGTAATATGTGAAGTGGAAAGGTGATGCCAAATCTGGAACACGGACCCCAGGAATTAAGAGAAGACAGTAACATGGGTAGTCTGCTGAGAAAAGCTGCTGGTTACAGACAGACAGTCTTAAAAGAAAGCTCCCATGTTAATATAGGAATATGCAATGGTGAAGTGATTGGAGTGCTAGAGCTATAAACTAATCAGACTCTCCTAATTCCAACTGAACCAGCAACCAGCCCTACTGTCCTTTAAGAATGAAACTCACACTGAACCAACAGCTCACTTTACTTCCTTGTGGTCCCATGTTAGGTTATTACATCATAAAAATGCCATTTGTGAAAAAAAGATCTTATTCCTAGGTGTGGGAGGAGAACATAAATATATGCTTTGTGGGATATAATTTAACTCATAACACTCTTTATTCCTATTTTTATGAGAGTTGTTATTCATAAGTGTTGAATTTTGTCATCAAATATTTCCATATCAATGCATACAATCATCATAGATTTCCTGAGTTTGTCAATAATGTATATTAAATAGGGATTTCATGTCTATATTTATGATTGTCTTTGGCCTGTCAGTTTTGGGTTTCTTTCATTGTTTTATTTTGGCATCATCTTTTTTTTTTTTTTTTTTTTTTGTACTGGGGATTGAACTCAGAGGCACTCATGACTGAGTCACATTCCCAGCCCTATTTTGTATTTTATTTAGAGGCAGGGTCTCACTGAGTTGCTTAGTGACTTGCTTTTGCTGAGGCTGGCTTTGAGCTCTCAATCTTCCTGCCTCAGCCTCCCAAGCTGCTGGGATTACAGGCATGTGCCACCGCACCCAGCATCTTTTTTGTTTTAACCATCTGGTAACACCAACTTCATAAATTGTTAACATATAAGAAAACAATGAAAGAATGAATTCTTAGCCTTGATCATGCATATCTAGAATCCAACTTATCTCCAGGCCTTCTATTATGTGAGATAATAGATTTCATAATTGTTTGTCAGTTTTTTAAAGGGTTTTATTATGGGTACAACACATTCATGAACATTAATCTTATTTTTAAGATTATATTATAAATATTAAATTGCCATTTACTTGTAATAAATAATTGTAATAAACTAGAAATTGAGTTTGTTCTTCTTTTCTACCAAATTTAGATTGTTTCAATATTAAAGGTGTGAAATCATAAGCAAAAATTATACCAAAGTCTTATTTTTTCCAGCAGAGAGAATATATGAGTCTTTATATACACCCCAAATGAAGTTATCTAATTTAATAAAGCCTAAATACATTTATTTTATCATGCTGAATGTTCAAAACCTGTGATTTTTAAACAAATGCAGATTGACTGGATGGTCACAGTTATGCTCAATCTATATAATATATAATAATTTCATCTAAATCATTTAAAACAAAATGAATTCTTGAAGGGAGGGGAGGGGTATGGGGGTAGGAAGAATAGTAGAATGAATTGTACATGATAGCCCTATGTGCATATATGATTATATGACCATTGTAATCCTATACAATGTACATCCAGAATAATGAGAAGTTATACTCCATTTATATATTATGTGTCAAAATATGATAAAATACTATCATGCATAACTAACTAGAACAAATAAAAAATAAACTGAAATGGATATTCAGATGCTTCACAAAAAAACAAAATGGATAATTCATAAATAAAAAACATTAGTAAGATATTATATTTGCACTTTTACATGGCTATTACCATCATTTTATATGTATTATCAATGTATTATCCATTAATCAATTTCAAAAAAATAAAACAATTAAAAAATAAGAAGTCATAATGAAGGCAGACTCATTTACTGTTTTTTCACATAGTATGTAGCATAGAACCACACAGACAAACACATGGAATGGACTAGTGCCTACATAAACTATTGACACAAAACTATTAGCTGAATTACAAGAAAGCTAGCAGGTAGTTTGTCAATAAAGGAATAGAAAACTCTCTGAATGTACATACTTCTCTTCTTCCTACCAACATGGTAGAACTGAAGTCTACAGTCCATTGACCAATGTGGGCAACTGAATGAAATAATGATATGAAAGAATTTTTCTCCTGTGTTCTTAGAAATATGTCATGGTGTCATGGGCTTGCCCTTTTACGTGTTATTTCACTGCAGTTCATAGACTCTTCCCTGAGAATCTACTGGAGGAAGGGAAAAAAAGAAAAAAAGGGCCAACCTCATAACAGTCAATGGGAAAACTAAGCTGGCCAGAAGAGGAATGTCATCCCTGTGTCAAGGTGATAAGAAACAACATGAAAGACTCAGAGGTATCATATTAATACCATGTCAAGGACTTTACTTTTCCCTAGTACAATACAGGAATAACTATTATGTTAGTTATTTATTATGTTAGTTATTTCTTCCTAAGAAATAAACTGGAAAATAACTAAGGGGATAGGAAATCTAAATGTATTTTGATTTCAACATTTGTCTTTAGAAAATGATACATCTTTTAAACTCTCCCCTAAATCAAAGTTTATCTGAAAACATTTGGTTTACACTGTGTTCTAGAAATTTCATAAAATAATTTTATGAAATTTTGTATTGTTTCTCATTCCTCCAAAAATCATTATGGGCAGAAATGCAGGTGTATTTGACTTGTGCGTGTGCATGTGTGCATGCATGCGCACGCGCACATGTCTGTGTGTGTAAAACTGTATATGTGTATTGATCAGTGCACTGGGTAAAATTAGGATGGTATGTGTATATGTGCTTATAAACAGACAATGACCATACAATAAAAGCTGAAAGAAGTTGGTAAATCATTTAAGATGTTGATGTTCAAATTTTTTAAATGACTTGTGGAGAAATACACATGGTGATATTTTTATTGTAGAATTCTTATTTTGTTCTTTAGAAAAATGGACAATTTTTTTTGTACCAGGGATTGAATTACGGGGCAGTCAAACTCTGAACCACATCCCCAGTCCCATTTTGTATTTTATTTAGAGATAGTGTCTTACTGAGTTGCTAAGAGTCTCACTGTTCCTGAGGATGGCTTTGAACTTGTGATCCTCCTACCTCAGTCTCCAGAACCACTGGGATTACAGGCATGCATCATTACACCTGGCTAAAATAATGGGCAAATTTTAAAATAAAAAATCCATTGGTAAAACCAATATTTAATATCTACATGCAAAATTGTCTAAAATATTCTATCCATAAAATAAAATGGTTCAGCTACCTCTATTTATTGAACATATAGAATAAAAGGAATTACTTATTTTGCTACAGAAAATAAATAAATTCAGCTTATTCAGAATTTGGACAAATATCTTTTGTATGCATTATCAAAGATATTGACTTAATTTAATTACTTAATAACTACCTTATTCAATATTTACAAAATTTGTACATTCCATACAGTTTTGTGTATTCCTGACAATATTGAGGGTGTACACTGGCATTATTTTTATGCTTTTATCTTCAGTTTCAATCTTTGAACCTTGAAAATAGGAGGTGCAGGAATATTTGATAAATTAATCAATGATCATTGGAAACAGAATTAGATGAGGAGATAGTCTGAATTGAAATCTCTATATCTTTCTAGTTTAACCAGTTTGCATGCACATTTTTGCACACAGACTGTTTTTTAATGGGTTTCTAAAACAAAATAATTATGGGTTTGTAATTGATTTTTAAAGGTTAAATATTTGAATTTAAAAGGTGAAAGAGCTGATGCAGTGGCACACCCCTATAATTCTAACAGCTCCAGAGGAGGAGGCAGGAGTATCACAAGTGCAAAGCCAGCCTCAGCATCATAGAGAGGTTCTAGGCACCCCTAGGTTCAATCCCCAGTACAAAAAAAAATTTTTTTTAAAGGTTAAAGTAAAATAGTAAAGTTCAAAATACAACGTAGACATTTTCCCTACTGAATATTTTTAGTGTTTTGCATTTACTAGATACACTTTATTAAATATTGTTTATATCGTGCATCTTCATTATTTTCTATTTGAAAATATTTCTATACCATTTGTATCTAAATCAAGTTTCCAGTTAGGTAGTAAATCTGTGAAAAGAGAACCAAAGTAGTGAAAAGACTGGCCTTGAGGATTTGGAGGAAAGAGAGGAAATCAGGAAGAAAAAAACAGAGAAATAAGAAGAACTCAAAAATCGCTGATATCAATACATACATCATTAGCTCATAAACAATTATCTGGGCTCACTGATGCAAAGGTTTGAAAGACTCCTTTGCTAACTCTCTTACACAATCTTAAGCTGTGTGAGTTTTTTTTGTTTTGTTTTGTTTTTTTGTTTTCTGTTTTTAAATTTCCAAATATTTGAGGATTAGTGTTAATAACAAAGAAAGACACAGTAAGTACAAAAGTAAAGAATATGTTTTAGAAACTGTCAAAACTGAAGTTTGAACAAGAAAAAGTTTTAGGGATTCTCTAGTTCCACTGCCTTATTATACAAGAGAATGCATGAAGTCTTAGACCAGTAACTAGCCCTTAGTTACTCTGCTACTCAGCAGCACAAGGAATGAATCCTATGCGAGATATTCTGAAAGTTGGTTTGATATCATTTCCCTTGTAAGATTTTCCAAGACTTAATCTTTCAAAGGGGTTGAAAAGAAGGAAAAATATTATCAGAATCACATAAACCCAATCATTTTTGGAGATTTAAACTGTATAATATCAGATCTCTTTTAAGGCATTGCTTCATCAACTCTTTCATCTTCAATTTCTCTATATATATATTCCATAAACATTTTTCTTCTCTAATTTCCATCATCCCTTTCAATTACATCCTGAATGCACCTTTTTCACTGTCAAACATTTAGAAAAATAATCTACATTCATTATCACCAGTACAGTATTCCTTCAGAATATCACAATCTGGTTTTTATTTGCTTCACTCTTTAAAAGATAAACTCAGCAAAGTCACAAAGTCATATATTGAGATAACAGATCTTGATCTTCTTCTTCTTCTTCTCCTTTCCCCTCCTCCACCTCTTCCCCACCCCCTCCTCCTTCTTCTTTTCCTTCTCCTGTACTGGGAATTAATCCCAGGGGTGCTTTACCACTGAGCAGATCACATTCCAAGACTTTTTATTTTTATTTTAAGACAGTGATAAGTTGCTTAGGGCCTCACTTAATTGCTGAGGTGGGCCTCAAACTTGCAATCCTCCTGCCTCAGCCTCCAAACTGCTGGGATTACTGGCATTCTTATTTGAATTTTAATTAGAAACTATTCACAATGACAGCTGGTTTATTTATTTAAGTATAGTACTTAATTTATTCTTCCATCTAAGTGGCTGAAATACTAAGTAGCTTGTCCATTACTGTTCCAAGTTTAACTATTTAGATCATTGCTGCCTATCATCTATGACTTATAAATTTATTTATAACCTTTTTATCTTTACATTACATTTTATAAAATATTTTTCCATGGATTCCCTAAGATTTAATGTATTACTTATAATATACCAAGTATCCTCATATTAAATGCTAAATTTAATGATTCCTTTTTAATTTTTGTCTCTAATTTTCATTTGATTACATTTTGGTTCTGGACATGATCAACTCCTCTTCTGGTATAGAGAGGCCATAGGACTGTAAACTGAAATCAGATATACCAGACTTTATTTCTAAGTCTAGAGATGTGCATGTGCATTGAGGAAATTTAAGAATTTGCTCCTTCGTTCCTCTAGTTTGGAAAATTAGGAACATTTTACTTTATAATACTGTTGGGAGGATGACCTGAAATAAAGCAAGTAAAGAGTTCAGCACAATGTCTAACACATAAGAATTCTATTTATCATGTCTTTTATTTCTTACTTAATGCTTACTTCTTTTGTCTTTTCTCTCCTGGTATCAAAATTCCATCTTTCTGATTAGCCTTTATTAGCCCTTCATAGCTGACTATTATTATAATACAAGTTTATTAATAGATGAAACCCCCAAGTCCAACGTTTAAACTGCCACTTCAAAGTTGTTTTATATACATATATAACTAGATCTCTAATTCTTACGTCTCTCCACAGATTGGTTTGTAGCTCTAAATACTCTTAATTCTTCTCAAATAAATAATATGAAATCCAACAATGTCAATAGATTGTCACCTTTCTTTTGTAAAAAATATACTTTTTTAATCATGCAGAGGTAGACAAAATAGAAATTTAGAAATTTTCAACTCCTTTCCAGTTCCATACAAATATGTCAATATGACAGAAACACAATTCACAATTTGGTTTTCTTCTCTGTTGTTAACCCAGCCCATCATTCTATTTAATGGCCTCAAAATCATATCACTGGGCAACTTGTCCTCTCAAAAGTCCTTTGCTTTACTACCCCAGGACATCTTTGACTATGCTTTTCTCTTTTTATTCTGGTAAATTCCTTTGCAATATTCCTAAATTTTAAGTACTCTTTTTTGTTTCCTTTCATAAATTCCCCAGAACTTAATGAAATTCTTCAAGTGTTTCCACAAACACTTTGCAAGTGTTTCTCACATGACATGGTATTACAATCATTTTGATGTCCCTCTGCTTCCAGAAAAGAAATCTGAATATTATTCAGTTCTTTATACCATCTTATCTCTGGTTTGTTTAATACTGAGTTTTTGAATAACAATTTATTCCCAGTTGTAATTTTTTGGTTTTATAAAATCACAATCTATTTGTATAAAACTTTTTATAATATAGCTTCCAAGAACAAATTTTGACAAAATATGTTTAAAAATACATTAAATATAATTACTTATAAATGCCTAAATTGTATAGTATTTGATGAATAAAATGTTATAAAAATTGACTTAGGAAAAACAATAACTCAGCATTCAATGTGAGAACTGGACCAAAACTCACTATTCTTTAATCTCTCTTTGTTCTTGCCCTATATCAGCTCAGACTGAAAAATTTTAAGATAAGTAATGAAATTTAGAGGTTATCCCAGTTTAACAGATTTTAAAATACATTATAAAATCAAAACACAAAGAAAGGTTAAATGATCTAATTAAGGTCAGAGAAATGATAGGAGAGAATTAAAATTAAAGTCCATATCTATTTCCTACTATCTAGGATCCTGTGCTGTGGTACAGAAAATGAAAGCGATTTGTAACAGACTGAAAAAAGAAGATTAGAAATCTGTGAGTAGGCCTGGGGTTGTGGCTCAGTAGTAGAGCTCTTGCTTAGCGGGTATGAGGCACTGAATTCAATCCTCAGCACCTTTTTAAAAAGGCAAAGGTCTTTCCTCTTGTGGAAAAGTGCAGAGCCAGAAAAAATGAATGCATTAGAAAAAAGAAGGAATCTGTGAGTAGGTAAAGTATAATATGATATTAATATTTCAGACCTATTTTTAGGTATTATGATGTACTCATGGGTGACCACTAAGAATACAATGATTCCTACCGTGGTACATTGCTTTAGAACAATATTTTACTAATAATTTCTCTGAAGGAATATAGTGATAGAAAACACTACATATCAAAACAGAATCCTAAATCTTCAGTTAAAAATACTTTGATATATAAAGAGTAAAAGATTCTAGCTAAATATATTTTTGAAATAAAACTATTGCATATAATTGTCCTTGTGTCATAACCTATATAAGAATTAAGTGTATATTCTTTGAGATGACAAAAATGGCATTGTAACTCAAAGAATAAGAAAATGAGAAAGTAAATTAAGTTCCCTAAAGTCACAATTGAATTTGTTAGAAAAACAAATTAATAAATGACTTTATAATTCATTTGTAATTTGTTAAATAGTGTAGCTTTTCTTTCTGTGAAATTTAAAGCATATGTAGTAGATATCTTCATACTTGAGATTATAATATTCACAATGGAAAAATCATCATTACAATAATTCAGTGAAAGATTAAAGATAAATACACAATAACAATAGATAAGTTAACATGCCCTATCTCTCCTTTAGTTCCCCATTTAGTGACATGACCTTAACTTCTCTTCCCTGTGTATACCATGAAAGATTTAGAACACAAGATAAATACTAAGATATCCAACTCTTCTAAATATGTATGATTCTAAAAGCTAATTTTAACTTTGCAAATTATACAGATCAATGAATTGAGTTTACCTAAATTATTCTATTTCGGATTATTCAAAGTTTTCAACCATTTTTAAAAATATGGCATTATATCAAGCTAATATTTTCAATACTTTGCTGATAGTGTAATAAAATCACTGATACTTTTATTTAAAATTTAATCTAAATTGAATGATATCAATCTCTAAACTCAAAATAGCAGACCTTCAATATCATAAATTCTTTATCTCACTGTTCTGTTTTCTCAAGAAGATACACAGAAATTTGTAATTCTATGCATTCTCCATTGCTTGCTCTCACATTTTAAACTGCAACCAAGTATGAAAATAATAGTTTTTCAAAGCAGAAAAGAAAAAATATTTTCCCTGAAGGAGCAAGAAATTTTTATATTATTATTTGCTGAACTCCAGGGAAGATCTGACCAAGGAAAGAAAAAATAGATTAGCAAATCCCATGGGCCAACAGTCTCTGGGTGATAGGAGGTCCATCCAACAGAGATGAAAATTGAGAATGTGATGTTTTCAATGCACTTGATTTTGAGAAAAACAATTTCATATTTCTTCCATGAACAAACTTAATCATGTTATATTTTAACTTTGGTAAAATAATATTAATTACATTGCTTATGCCACACATTAGAGAACTATATATCATATTTTATGAAAATTTTGAAGTTAATAATTATTATAATAATCATTAAAAACAGTGTTTTGGCAGATACAACCTTAAGCAGAGTCTCTGGTGTCTAAAGAATGACCATCTATGCTGATGGTAAAATTTAAAGATATTTTGAGAATATTAACTAAAAAATTAAAATCTAAGAGATTATTGCTTTCAGCCATTTAAAAATTATTAATTGAACATTGACTATCTGCCTGATTTATATTTACCATATCTATAAATACCTTATTATTTATTCTGGGAGATGCAAGTCAAGATAGATCAAATATTAAAGAAACTTATCAAACTATCTGAAAGAAAGAAAATGGCATCTGTATTATGTAATAAACTTAAAGTGATAAGAAAAGTCATCAATTTTGCCAAAAAGAAAACACATAAGACTTTTTTTATTTTCAAAATTATAAATATCTCAATGAAAATAATAAATGCTCTTTGGGTTTCTCATAATTTTTAATTTTACAAATTACTAAAAAATTCTAAAAGTATATTTATTAAACATATCAGGAAACCTTAAAACTTCCTATCCCATTGGAAACACATATTTAATATTCAGTCATTTATAGTAAATCATCATAAATATTTATACAGATGTGAACAAAGAAAACTTCACTGAAAAATTATTTGTATAAAACATTGAAACAAGTAAAATGTAAACCTATATGAGTGTGTTTGACTATATCTGACAAGGACAAATTAGAGTAAGTTTATTTTGAGCTCCCAGTTGCAGAGGTTCATTCTACGGTTGGTAGACTCTATACCTCTGGGCCCAGGGTTAGGTAGAGGAAAGCTGCTTAGCTCAAGGTGGCAGGCAAGCAGAGAGAGAGAGAGAGAGAGGGCAAGGCACTATGACAAAATATAAAACTCAAAATCATTCCCCCAATGACTTACTTCCTCCAGCCAAGCCCCATTTGCCTATAGTTACCACTCAGTTAATCCATTAAAATTATTAATCCATAAACTGATTAATCAACTAATTAAGGTACATCTCTCATAATTTTAGTCATTTTGGTACCACTGTTTACTGGTGACAAGTTTTGCTCCCTCTAATATTGAAGTTTGAACACTAGAGAAGCACACCAAGGCAAGCATATTAAGCAGGTTTTATTTAAAGGTAATAGTACAGACTTCTCCCGGGAGTGGGGTTGGGGCGGGGGCGCATGGCTGATGTTCTAAAGTCCCAAGAAATTAGCGCAACCATACATCTTTTATAGGTTAAGGTCTCTTTTGTTCTCCAGTTCTCTCCCCCCTTATCCCTCCTTCCTGACTACTTGGTTTTGCAGGTGAGATGCATAAAGTGAGAAGTGGATGGGGCAGGGGGAGGGTCAAAGTGATTCAGCAAGGCAAGGGCAGGTAAATTTGGTAATCAATGGACTCTGGAGATCCTTAACATTCCATTCTCCCAGGGGCAGTCTCCAACTTCCAGAGGCAGATGGCTTTTATGACCTTCATTTCCTCGATTTGACCCGATCAGATCCCCTATTTCTACACTAACTGCCTGTCTCCAAATCTGGTTTCACCATGTTCTAATTTGAATGAAAATGATGGGAAGGAGAAGGAAAGAGGAAAATAGTTTCAGTATTGCTGCATTCATTCTTTATTGAACTTTGTGTCAAGAACTGTGGTGAACACTTTAAATGCATTTTCTTATTTAAACATGCAAGTAAGTACTAGTGTTAGGTTAAGCAGGAAGGTAGGGTAAGGACAATGATGGGCAGTAGCATGCAAGGAAGACATCAGGCATATGCGTTAAGAAAAACTTAAGTCATAAAACTGAGACCTCAGGGACCTTATCAGGAAGGCAAGCATCTGGAAAATGAGAGCGTAAATGTCCAACCTTCCCTAACCAATAGATGATTGTAACTCCTTAAGGGAATTATTACTTGAAATAATGGGGAACCTTATTGAAGTAGATAAGCTTCAGGAAAATGGGTCCTAGTATGTCAGAACCTCCCCCAGCCATAGTTCATAATAATCCCTTAACTACTGATACCAGACCACTATCTCTTGACCAGGTTGCCAGGACCCTCCCTCATCATTAAAACCATGTCACAAGCACCCCTTGTGACTATTCATCACAACCCTCAGACCCTTTGGAAATTGGCTAAAGGCTATGCAAAGGGATAATTAAGCACTTAAGGGGATACAGATAATAGAACAAAGACAAAGAAACTTGAACCCCTCAAAACCCTGATTCTGTAAGAGCCACACAGCTCCTCTCAGAGATGGTCCAGGCCCCTCAACAGCTGTACTGTATGCTTATCTTATTCTCACTTTCCCAAACAAATTCTTGCCAAGATGTGAAACTTCTCTGAAATCCTTCTTGCAGGATTGCAAGAATTGGTGACTAAGAATCCCTACAGCTACTTCAGCTCTGTGGGTGGGTTTACTCTGCAATAGTAGTAACTGTAAGGAAATCCCACGAAACCACACCGGAAGGGAAATCACATAAGGGAATTTATTAAGCAAACAGAGTGTCTCCCTGCAGGGTAAGAGAGAAAATGAGAGAAAAGAGAAAGGAAACAGAAATGGCGCACGCTAGAGAGAGTGGAAAGCGAGGAGGAGGAAAAGCAAGTGAGAAAAGATGGCGGTGAAGCTATCTTTAAGAATCCTGCCAGGCTAACAGGACCAATAATGGGCTAACAGGACCAATAACGAAGAAGGATACTTGCAAGCTGACTGATGAACCAATAGCTAGCTAGGATGTTCACAGACTGACAGTAGTTGGGAGGCAGGTAAATGGCTGCATCAGAAAGGGTGGGGAGAGCAGCTTTATACAATACAGTAACCCTCCTTTCCAAGATAAAGTAGAAGGGAATTGGGTGAGTTAAGAGTTCTAAAGGCGACCTGCCTCATTTCCTGACTCAGTTTCTCCACTATTGGCTGGGTAATTGGGGGCAACATACATGGTCTCTTAGTTGTCTCATAGTAAAATAATGATAGCAATGCCTAGCTCACAAAATTATTATGAAAATTAAAATTTTTAATACATGTAATGTTTTTAGGACAGTATCTGTCAAATGGTGAATGCTGAAAATTTTCAACCATTTTTATTAAATGGAAAAACTGTCTTCAAAATTCTAAGAAATGATCAACACTACTAGTAACTTGCAAAATGGGAAATAGAAACCGGATCTTATTATTATTATTATTATTTTAATCACAAAGCCTAGTCTTATAAACAAGATGCTTTCCCTCTGTTCATACTCTTAGTCTACAGTTAAATGCCTGTCCTACCTTGGAACTAAGGAAAAATGCCTTGTCCTCTGATTTGATACACTATCAGAACAGAAGCACAAAAGTACTCTTTAGTAAAAGAGAATGGTTCTTAGACCTTGGGCTTCCCATACCCTGAGAAAGCTCCTGTGCTTTTAAAGAAATTATGTGTTCAGTAGCGGAGACTGACCAGCTTTTGAAATACAAAAGGAGCATTCCAGAGGAAGTATGCGTGGAAGCACAGAGAAATGCAGAGGGAATTAAAGTCAAATGGTTCTAAGTATTTCATTTCCATTGACATGATCCTTCCAGGATCAGCATGCTATAAATAAACATTTCATTCATTTTACAATTTGATTTCCCTGGTTCTTCTTCTTCTTCTTTTTTTTTTTTTCTTTTCCTTCCTACTTTCATCTATCTTTAGTGGAAAAAGAAGGGGAAAAAAAGGCAATAACCATGCCACATAAATATGGGAGTCTTTGCAAGGGTTATGTTTTCATTACACATGGATTTTTCTCTATCAATCTTGTAAATATGGTTAATTTGTCAATGTATTTTGTTCTCTAAACTACAGTATCTTAAGTGAAAGAAGACAATGCCCTGAGAAATAAGCTAAAAACAGATTGTCCGGAAAAAAACCAAAGTATACAGTCAGGATACATGAATACAAATTAAGACCTGAGATTTGAAAGTACTCACTCTATTCTCCTTCCCTCCCCAAATTAGATTTTTTCAGCCTGCAGGACTATATAGCCTAGTACACAAGATAATAGTGCCAGAATCAATGTAATATTTGAGAGGATTTAAAATATGGCTGTATGATCTTAAATAAGGTACATAAAATTTAAAGTTATGATCTACCAATTTTTAAATTGGAAAAAATTATGCATATTTCACAGGATATTGTGCGAATTCTTATACAATGCACACAGACATATACATACACACAAGATATATCTTAGTCCACTAAATACTTGACACATAGTAGCTGTTATCATTTCCTTGCCATTCTAATACCACTATCTGAAGTCTTTTGTGAGGCAGACAGTTGATTTTACTCAGGCAGCAATTCCCTGTTCCACTCTGTGCCTTCCTCCAACTTCTATATCTGCAATGTTCCAAGAACAGTCAGTTCTCTGTTATTAAAATGGTGACAACAAAGTTACAGACCTCAATTCTGTCTTCTACCAACAGATGGCACAGTAGTTACTGGTTTCATAATAGTTTGGATGTAGAAATAAATATGGTAGTGAACTACAATTTCAGAAGCTAATATGTTTATTAGTATGGATGTTTTTATTTTGTTAGAAGCATTATCATAAACAGATTGTCTGACCTAGGAAAGGGGTATAAGAGGGAATGAGTGTCCATCCTTAGGAAAGAATGTTTAAGTGTCACTTGGGGAGAAAGGTCTTTCAACTCTAGATGGTATCTTTTAATGACAGATATACTTTTGAGATGCACAGAATTTGAGAAGTTTTGGGAGTGGATTGGGATGCCTAAGTATATAAGACAATAATTAGTATGAAAGGGCTTCCCAGTGAGTGACTACAGAAGGAAACATATGAGACCTCTGGAGGAACCTATGATTAAAAGGTAAAAAGAGGAACAAGAAAATCTAGAAAAGACAAAGTAGAGATACAAAGTACAAAATAAAATTAAGTGTAGTGTCAGAGAATTCAGGGAAAGTGAACTATTAATGTGTAAAGGACTCATAAGGGAAGCAATAACAATAAAAAAATAACCTGGCATTTTTATGTTGTTACTACAATTATTCAGTGTCTGATAACGTCTATGGAATATGCCATTTATTTGCCAAAATCTACTGGAGGTAAAACATAAAGCTGAGAATATAAAAGATTTCTGATATGTTACAATATATGCTTAAGTGGCTCAATAGAAAGTGAAAACCTGTGCTTTTTGCTAAAAGAAAATTAAAAAAATAAATAAAAAGCCATTGCTCTTTTGACTATGGCATTAAGGAGATTAAGTATAGACTGTCGTATAACATACCAGAGAGGCTTTGGCAGTGATACAGATTCAAAGGATCGATTGCTAGCTCAAAAGAGCTTATTTTAAATGTTATAGTTATATGGAGATGGCACCTGGAATCAATCTTGATCCAGAAATTCCACAGGAATGCTAAAATATTCTTGCTCACAGTTAGCAAGGATATCTGAGATTTTACAGCTTTATGACTGGTATATGCTATATGTAAAATGCCTTTTATGATCATTACTGAATAGTTTAACAAGCTCTGGCAGAATTCTACTAGATTCAGGTTTTTTTCAAGAGGTACTAGACTATGAAAGTGGTAGTAATGATATTTTAATGCTTTCTTATTTTAAGATAGCATACCAGTATATCCACATTTAGAATAAGGAAATTGCTCCTGTATACAATATATTCCATGCTTATGGTACAGTCAAGAAATTTTTAATTCATTTAGTGAAAAATATCATAAAAATATGGCTTAAATTTCTCAACCTTTTTCTCATTTTAACTTTCTTTTCTCCTTTGCTTTTGTGTGTTAAATTGCACTAGGTGTAAATTCTGGGTAGTGATAACTATTAGTCTAGCAATATTCATCTTTTCTACATTTGTTTGACTTAATTTAAATCCTAAAATACATGTAAATACTTCAAATAAAGGTATTGATAAAATTTTGTCACTAACACTTAATTCCATTTAAATCTAATTAATGAAGAATTTATCCATAACAAGCAGAAATCCACAAAACACAATAATTATTATTATATCCTAAATAAATTTGATATCAACTTGAATAGAGTTAACTATTTTCTGCAATTAAGAGTAGGTGGGTCTTTAGGATATTTTGTTTCATTTGTAAGAAGCACATTATTTTCACCAAGCAAATGTTTTACTGCCATATAATTCTAAATAGTTAATTAAATATAAAGCCTACATTCTCTTCTTGATAGCCCAAGTAACTTGGAAAGAAGAAAATGCTCACTCTGTCATGAATATATATACATTTTTATTGAAATCCATTATTATTCAATTTTTCAAGAAGTTTTGTATGGTTTGATATTGCTGTTACTATCAGATTCTATGCACTGTTTATAATGAGCAAACATTCAATAGTCAGCATTTGTACTTAACTCAGTAAATATTAGAATAACTTTACTATGTACAAAAAAGAATCACTAATATAATAATAAATTTTCCTTATTCAATCCTAACTTAGCTACTTCCTGTGTGACCTCAAGCAACCTACTTAACCTCCAAAAGTCTCTAATTCCTCATCTGTAAAATGGGGTCATCATTAGCTTGCAGAAACTTTGCGAAGATTAGAGGTAATACCAATCATGCACCTGGCAAAAAAAAAATTAGATGCTCAATAATTGGTAGCTGTTAGCAGTAAATGAAATTGAGGTCAGCAACCTCTAATCTCTTTCTAAAAAGATATCCAGAAAGCAGCAGCTAGTGATCAAAGCTATGGTACCATGAAATGTTGGCTTCTTATAAATGTATAAAGCTTTTCACTGACCCTACAATATTCATTCAGTGCTTTTATATACCACACTCACAGAAATCAGAAGAGTCATGCAGTTTTTTAACAAAAATCCCGCCTTAGAGTCACAGAATAAAATAAAAAGAGATTTTATAAAGTCAGGCAAAAGAGCTATGTAAAGATATTACCTAAGCATAAATTTTCATTAAACTTTCCCATATGTAACACTTTAGTTTCTGAAAATGAAGAAAAGATATCCAAAGAAAGACAGGATCAGTGCCCTAAAACAAAATTTAAAATTCTTTCTCTCCTTCAATGGATTTGTTTTGGCCCTGACCTAATTTCTATGCTAATTTATAGGGTTTAGAATTTCTTTATTCTGCTCACAGTCAGTATTTCTCCCTTCTTTCAAGTGTCCTGGGGACTGGGACTGACGGGACTGACTCCAGGGAGTTAGGCATACACATCATCAATAAACTGCGTTCAGCTAACCGTTCATTATTCAGCAACTGCTGATCCACTTTGTGGATTTTCCATGCCCTTCATTTCTTCTCCTCCTCAATCCTATCACCTTTCTTTTGATGATTTCATTGCTCATTATCACCTCTACCAGAAGTAAGAAAGAAGAATGTGAAATTCAAATGAGTTGAAAATGACTTCCAAAATTTATCTTGAGGATAAGGAAAGAACGTTGAAAATGCTAGCTAAAATTAAACCTGGGATTTTCTAGTGACTTCACCCAGTTATACTTATCCCTGTTAAAGTGATGCTAATTGAGTTTTGAAAATAAAAGGACCATTTGACCCTACTGCATCCTTTCCTCTTGGAATATATAGGGAGAAAGAAGAAATGTGAAATCTATTAACACAAAGTTTTCTAAAGCATAAAAGAAACTAATTAGAATAGATTTGGGCTCACAGAAATTCCCTTTATGAATTGCACAGTACAGTAATATGTGTTTTGGAATACAAATTTGTAGTAAAGTAATTTATTTTATTTGCATCCTCTTCATACAAGTAGTATAAAGGTATATTTATTTACCAAATTAACTGTCCAACTTTTTAGCAAAAAAAAAAAAAAAACAATATATTATTCCCTATTCGTCTTGCAATTAATTTTAAATTATATAGGAAAAATGAAATAGGATTTTTTAAAAGTTTGTCCAATATACTTGAAAAATAATATGCCCAAATGAGTAATTTTAAAAATTGCAAATTTGAAAAATTAATAAAATATTACAAAGTAATCAGAGTTTACAGTAATACTTAAGATCAAGGCATTTGATCTTAACAATAGAAGGTAGAAAAATTATGTCTTTCTAGCATAAGTTCTAATATATGACAATCCTAAGAACAAAATCTAGAACTATTATAAGAATTAAGAGTATTTTGAGGATTCGAATCAGCTACATGTGGGTTGTCTTTCTTACTATCAACTAATATGTCAAATAAGGGCTAACTGCATAGCCTTAAAATTACTGAGAACTTTGCAATACTATCAAGTATATACACAAACATACCCACATAATAAATTTTCAGTCTACAAATTGGGATATCTAAGGTACACAAACACAGGTAAATTTTGTCTCTGGGTATATATCTATTTATAAGTACTAAAGAAGATTTACTTTAAAAAGGCATCATATAAAAAAACTATGCCTCCGTAACTTCTGCTATTGTTGTAGGAAAGTGGTAAATGTTCATTGAATTGAAAAGCATTTAAACATGTATTATATTTTATAGCATAAAAATTTACATATATATGTATAACATATACATTACATGCACACAAATATATATGACCCTTCAAAAGGGACTGATTTCATCTATTCTATTAATAGGACAAATAATTGAAATGTTCTTAAAATCTGGTAATATTCTTAACTTGCATTTATTTTCAGTTTTTAAATTAAATACACCATGACTGAATTATAATTCAAAATGTTTTAAATATGTATGAGTATATTAATGAAATGGAATTTTATGAATACCATATGATTATTAAAATACTTTAAGTAGTACCATAAGATTTAGTTGAAAAAAACAAGTTGAAGCTATTTGTAAAACACAGTATTCAAAAATTTAAATGTTTTAGATTATGTTTATAAATGTGCAAAGTTTGAAGATGGTACCATAATAGACACATAAAAACATGCTCACATCTTTGTAACACAAGATTACAATAAGTCTTGCAGTAAATGAAAAAACATTAACCTGTAGTGATGTAATGCAGTAAATAATAGCCAAGTTAACCTGTAATGTAATGTCAGTTAGTGACTTGTAAGAGGTAAGTCATTTCATGCATATATGTACATATAGTAAGTGGGGGTATTTTATCAAAAATCGAAAAAGAAATGTGTCAATTGCCTAATGTACAAAAATTTAGCAACAACCCAGAGAATGGAATGCAAACCCTCTAGTTCCATTCAGAGTACCAGCTATTGTATCAAGTTGGTATCTTTGTCTATGGAAAAATATAGGCTTGCAAGGCATATACTCTATTCTTCTAGATCGATTTTTACAAAACACCTGGGAAGCAGGCCCAGAGCAACTGAGACATCTGAGAAGTTCATAAGTATTATTTTTCAAGGGACTAATACCACAGAAGCTCTCTAAATCATCTTTAGAAAGAAATATGTGACACCAGATGGTAAGTCACAGGACTGACATCAAAAGGAATGGGAATTTGGGAATGTTTTCACAATACCAAGAAAGATGGTACGTAAGAAGAAAGAAGCTTATTTGGTCTTAAAAAAAATTTTAAGCCCAATTAAAAAGTATCAAGTTGCATGAAACCTCTTTGTAGATCT
This sequence comes from Sciurus carolinensis, assembly GCF_902686445.1. Classification (NCBI taxonomy): domain Eukaryota; kingdom Metazoa; phylum Chordata; class Mammalia; order Rodentia; family Sciuridae; genus Sciurus; species Sciurus carolinensis. Next base: position 55,782,191 of record NC_062217.1, on the reverse strand, counting down.
TCAAAGAGAAAAGATAATATGAAGTAGTTCAGTGAACAGTCTTGACATGTGATATGTAAGATATCACCCAGGATCATGCCAAGATCTCCCAATCTTGATAACAAACTTATATTTGGGGATTTTGCAATTTAAAACATTATTTCCAGAATGTGTTTAATTCTTGTTTCTCAACTTATATGAATAGCTTTTTCTATAGTTCACATGTTCATGATTTTTAGAAACACTATAGAAAAATCATGGTCGAAAACAAATGGGGAGGAGTAGTAATAATCCTTTCCATAGGGAACAGCTGGATGATAAGCCAGAAGACAAAGATTCTGCAATAGTGGGGTAGAAAGGACACTTTAAAAAGGTACATTCATACTAAAAGCATCCACTGCAAAGTAGGGAAATGGAGAGTTTAAGAGTCAGTCCAGGGGAAATTAAAAATAATTGAGAAAATAACTGCAAAGACATGATGTTACTCCAGTTGGATTATCTTCATAAACAATAATTCTTGTATAATGCCCCTATAAACCAAGGGAAACCTGAAAGAACTCTCTACATTTTCACTAGAGGGAAAAAAATCTTAACCAATTAGAGAGGGCATAAACTGACAAGCTATGTCAATGCTCAACGCATTTGTTGTGTTTTTGTTTATTTGTTCTGGTACTGGGGATTGAACTCAGGGGCACTTTACCTCTGAGCTACTATTCCAGCACATTTTATTTTTTAGTTTGAAACAGGTTATCACTAAGTTGCTTAGGCTGATCTGGAACTTGCTTTCATCCTGCCTCAGCCTCCTGAGTTACTGGGATTACAGGCAGGCACCACTGTGCCCAGCTACATTTGCTATCAGTATAGATGTACAGTTACTTCAGATTTTAGGTTCGGTAACAATTGACAGATTGCCTAATTCTGGTCATGTGTCTCTAAATCCTAGAAGCTATGGGTACTGAGTGAAGACATAAATTAAACACAATTCAGAAGCAGCTTGGTACTGATTCTTGGAGTCTGGTGTGTTTCAGTTACAAACCTCAACATAAATATTTACCAATAATGGTGAAAGTTCAGCTGCAGGGCAGAACCGGCAGCTGAAGAAGCAAGGAGAGGCAAATCGTGCTTCCCTGACTGTGGTTTGTTTACCAGTTATATAATGGCCTTACACTCAGAGGCCCAGGTTCACATGTTGAGTATGTGGCTTGCCTACTTTGTCAGGACTGGCACTTTAAAGAGTTTTGTTTTGTTTTATTTTAGTTTTGTTTTATTTTGTTTATGAGCCATGTTCATACCACACATCTGATTTGTATTATAAAGAGTTTTGTCTGTCAACTCCATGTAGAGCACCACTTGTGCAATAACAAGCTGTTACACACCAGGTGTTGTCAATATTTTGAACTTTGCCTCTAAGATTATTAGAAAGGAGGTGAATATGAAGGGTCAGAAGCAAAAGAATTAGCTCAGACGATTTATATTCTAATTAGCATATAGTAGAAGAAAATTAAAGTCGTTCCTTCAGAAAACAGAGAATTCATATATCTTTGATCCAAGAAAATATTTTTCAGTTCTGTCTCTATCACTTGTCATTGCACAGGTAAGGTTTATGTTTAGGGCTGTGAAGGGTAATATCTTGAAAGCCTAGTGACAAAGAATAATGCATTCTTAGGGAGATTCAATGGTCTTTCCCATTACTTATATAGCACCCTGCATTCAAAAAGCATTTCCGGCCATAATGCACTGAAGTCTCCCATCAGCCTGATTTTGTAAATGAAGAAATCAGCCCAGGGGGTAAGTGATTCCAGGTTAGTCATGTGGCTATTTAGGATCAGATCCAGAGGGGATATCCAAGCATTTTGCACCACACTCCTAGGATTTCTTCCTAAAGGACCACTTTCCGGGTAAGCAGTGTGTGTGTGTGTTGGGAGGTGGTGCAGAAAAAAAGTAAAAGTAATCAATTTTTTACCTAAGCTTCAGTGAGTGCCTTCCCTCTCTTAAAAGCTCCCTGAGAGAAAGATGTTAAAATTGTTTGCTGGCAGAACCACTCCTGTTACAGCATCTCTCTCCCTATCTCCACCCACCGCCCCCCATATTTTTCCGCCTTTTTCTTTTTGTCCAGAAGCCGAGGCTGCCACAAAATAAAACCACACAGCAGACATCTAGAGACGCTTGCGCCTACAACTAAGAAACTAGCGGAGACTCTCCCATCACCAACAGCAAAAAATCAAAGTATACCATGCGGAAGCATTCACTGAATTCATATATTTGCTTTTCTGGCTCACACAGCGTTTACAAAGAAGTTGAGACGCGCATCTAAGAAAAGTGCATTTTCTTGAACTGCGCAAACACTGCTGGATTCGAGTCTCTGGGAGGAACTGATGGCAAGGCAGGCTTTCGGGGGCATCGCGCCTGTGATTGCTCTGTGGAGAGGACTTCCTCTTTCTCTTGCATTCAGATACAAATGCAGACTTATTTAATTCTCCTACTCTTGCTAGCAACCTGTGGACTTGAGATCTAACTGGTGCAGCAAAGAGGTAAGCTGGTGGGCACGCACTTCAGTGCGGGACGGACCCTGTGACACCTCGTCGCAGTCTTCAGAGGCAAGTCCCCCATTCCAGCTCCTCTGGCAGGTTCTGGATGTGTTCGCGTCCAGGACTGGAAATCATAAATGTGCCCTTCTGCCCCCTCGCCTTTCTGCCGGCCTTAGCTTCCGTCCTTAATTGACAAGCCAGTTACTATTGGCTGAAGTTCCCCAGCGATTTGCATGAACGAAGAGGGAGTGTCTTCTGCCACCCTCCCTTCAGGAGCGCGTTGACTGCAGCTTCCCTGGGAATGCGCGGCCGAGGGAATGCGCGCAGCTCGCCGGCCCTGGCAGTGAGCTGGCGCCCGGCGACCTGGCACCCGTGCCTGGATATGGGGCATCTACATCGTCCCAGGAGCAGCACCAGCTACAGGAACCTACCGGTAAGGATTCAGGAGCCCTGCGATCCCGACAAGTTGCACTAGTGTAAAGCAGTTCCTACACCTTAATGGTTGCTCAAACCTTTTGCCTTAATCCAAACTTCCCGAGAATAGTGGAAGGGTAAGAGAGTTTGAGATAATGTGTTTATATTTTAGCAAGGAATACCTAAGTCTTAGGTTCGTGACAGGAAGTTTCAATAGCTGAAATGTAGTCAGATGAGATGGAGGAGTGGGGGCGACCGTGCGCTCAAAGCGCTTTATAAAGACAGAGGTTCGGAGATTGTTTCCTGCTGCCAGTGTCTGGCTGATTGTCTACTGCAACTAACAAATTGTTTTTGCATAATCATTTTCCGCGTTTACTTCTCTTCCCCCTAAGAGATGTGGTAGAAGGGCTTGGTAGGAGTTGGAGACTAAGATCATTTCAATTTGATTTTACATGCAAGCTAAAATGAAAATCACTCTTTGGGACCTAAAGCGTTGCGGGGCGGGGTTGGGGGGTGGGGGTTGAGCAGGTGGAGTGTGTTGCAATGTTTTCCATATTATGGCTGTTACTGTTGTTTTTATTGGTCTCATAGGGATGTAACAAATTTCGCGTTCTAGGACCCTAATGGCTGAATTGTTCGTTTCAATGAGAAATTAATCGGCCACCTCTCAGTACTACCCAATAGTAGCCCCCTCCCTCCCTCCTTATAACCTAGGGAGTTTTCTCTGTCGCGTTGCGCATTCCCTGAATTGGAGTCCTCTCCATTCTGGCGTGTTTTTCCAGGAATGCTTTATGGTTTTGGATTTTTGAATGTTAGGATGGGAACGTGATACGGGCAGCTTGGGAATAAAAAATGAGCAGATAAAATAAGTTTTGGAGACAATATTGCTCACCAAGTTTCCTCTTCACCCTATTCTGAGTAGGGGTTTTCCTCCTGGAAATAGGGATGGGGCATCATAGACTCCGGGAGCACTATTTTCTAACTCTGATCTCTATTATTTCCGCCTGTGTGCAAATGAACCGTCTCTCTTCCCTCCACTCCAGCATGTGTTCCTGTTTTTCCTCTTCGTGGGACCCTTCAACTGCCTTGCGAGTTACAGCCGAGCCACGGAGCTTCTGTACAGCTTGAACGAGGGACTGCCAGCGGGAGTGCTCATCGGCAGCCTGGCTGAGGATCTGAGGCTGGTGCCCCGGGCTACAGGAAGACAGAACCAGCAGTCCCTGCCTGAACGCACTGGCTCTGCCGCTGAGTGGTATCCCCCTCTCTCTTTCAGCCTGGCCTCAGGGGGACTAAGTGGCCAGTATGTGACCCTAGACAACCGTTCTGGGGAGTTGCACACTTCTGCACTGGAGATCGACCGAGAAGCCCTGTGTCTGGAAGGGGGTGGAGGAGCTGCCTGGGGTGGCAGCATTTCCATCTCCTCTCCTTCCTCTGACTCTTGCCTTTTGCTTCTGGATGTGCTGGTCCTGCCTCAGGAATACTTTAGGTTTGTGAAGGTGAAAATTGCCATCAGGGACATCAATGACAATGCTCCACAGTTTCCTGTTTCTCAAATCTCAGTTTGGGTCCCAGAAAATGCACCTGTAAACACCAGGTTGGTCATAGAGCATCCTGCTGTGGATCCAGACATAGGCACCAATGGGGTGCAGACCTATCGCTTACTGGACTACCATGGCATGTTCACCCTGGACGTGGAGGAGAATGAGAATGGGGAGCGCACCCCCTACCTAATTGTCATGGGTGCACTGGACAGGGAAACCCAAGACCAGTATGTGAGCATCATAATAGCTGAAGATGGTGGGTCTCCACCACTGCTGGGCAGCGCCACCCTCACCATTGGCATAAGTGACATCAATGACAATTGCCCTCTTTTCATAGACTCACAAATCAATATCACTGTGTATGGAAATGCTACAGTCGGCACCCCAATTGCAGCTGTCCAGGCTGTGGACAGAGACTTGGGTACCAATGCTCTGATTACCTATAGTTACAGCCAGAAAGTTCCACAAGCATCCAAGGATTTATTCCATCTGGACGAAGCTACAGGGGTCATTAAACTTTTCAGTAAGATTGGAGGCAGTGTTCTACAAACACACAAGCTCACCATCCTTGCTAATGGGCCAGGCTGTATTCCTGCTGTGATCACTGCTCTGGTGTCTATTATCAAAGTCATTTTCAGACCACCTGAAATTGTCCCACGTTATATAGCAAATGAGATAGATGGAGTTGTTTATCTGAAAGAACTGGAACCTGTTAACACTCCAATTGCATTTTTTACCATAAGAGATCCAGAAGGTAAATACAAGGTTAACTGCTACCTGGATGGTGAAGGGCCATTTAGGTTGTCACCCTACAAACCATATAATAATGAATATTTGCTAGAGACCTCAAAACCTATGGACTATGAGCTACAACAGTTCTATGAAATAGTTGTGGTGGCCTGGAACTCAGAGGGATTTCATGTCAAAAGAATCATTAAAGTGCAACTTTTAGATGACAATGATAATGCTCCTGTTTTCCTTCAGCCCCTGATAGAACTTACTATTGAAGAAAACAATGCACCCAATGCCTTTTTGACTAAGCTATATGCTACAGATGCTGACAGTGGAGAGAGAGGCCAAGTTTCATATTTTCTGGGACCTGATGCTCCTTCATATTTTTCCTTAGACAGTGTCACAGGAATCCTGACAGTTTCTACTCAGTTGGACCGAGAAGAGAAAGAAAAGTACAGGTACACGGTCAGAGCTGTTGACTGTGGGAAGCCACCCAGAGAATCAGTAGCCACTGTGACTCTTACAGTATTGGATAAAAATGACAACAGTCCTAGGTTTATCAACAAAGATTTCAGCTTTTTTGTGCCAGAAAACTTTCCTGGATATGGTGAAATTGGAGTAATTAGTGTAACGGATGCTGATGCTGGGCGAAATGGATGGGTGGCCCTCTCGGTGGTGAACCAGAGTGACATCTTTGTCATAGATACAGGAAAGGGTATGCTGAGGGCTAAAGTCTCTTTGGACAGAGAGCAGCAAAGCTCCTATACTTTGTGGGTTGAAGCTGTTGATGGGGGTGAGCCTGCCCTCTCCTCTTCCACAAAAATCACAATCCTCCTTCTAGACATCAATGACAATCCTCCTCTTGTTTTATTTCCTCAGTCCAATATGTCTTATTTGTTGGTACTGCCTTCTACTCTCCCTGGCTCCCCAGTTACAGAGGTCTATGCTGTTGACAAAGACACAGGCATGAATGCTGTCATAGCTTACAGCATCATAGGTAGAAGAGGTCCTAGGCCTGAGTCCTTTAGGATTGACCCTAAAACTGGCAACATTACTTTGGAAGAGGCACTGCTGCAGACAGATTATGGACTGCACCGCTTACTGGTGAAAGTGAGTGATCATGGTTACCCTGAGCCTCTCCATTCCACTGTCATGGTGAACCTATTTGTCAATGACACTGTCAGTAATGAGAGCTACATTGAGAGTCTTTTAAGAAAAGAACCAGAAATCAATATAGAGGAGAAAGAACCACAAATCTCAATAGAACCAACTCATAGGAAGGTAGAATCTGTGTCCTGTATGCCCACATTAGTGGCTCTGTCTGTAATAAGTTTGAGTTCTATCACACTTGTAACAGGGATGGGCATATATATCTGCTTAAGGAAGGGGAAAAAACACCACAGGGAAGATGAAAGTTTGGAAGTACAAATTCCTCTAAAAGGAAAAATTGACTTTCATATGAGAGAGAGGAAGCCAATGGATATTTCCAATATTTAATGTTATTTCATTGTGGAATAACAGAGATGTTTTAATTGACTTTGGATAGTTTTATTCGCCTACACAAGAGTGTATTGATGGCAGTTCCAATGAAGGATGATGACTAATTTATAACTTATATTGTAAATAGCTGTTTACAGGTTTTTAAATTCAAAATCAGAATTATAAAATGTGTACAGCATTTTTAAATGAAAATTAGTACTAACAGCTATAGAATCGTTATTTATAATACAGCTTGGACATGGTTTGCAGCTTTCAAACACCAAGCAAATGATTGATAAAACCTGGGAGTAAGGTAAGAAAAATGATACTTTGTTTTTTTCAGTCTAAAAAGTCCTTTCGCCACAAGAGGGCATGAGCTGCTCCTTTGCAGGGAACTGTTTGAGGTATTGTACATGAAATTAATGAGAGAGTATATTTTAAATATGTTTTTAACATTAAATAAATATAAAATCAAACAGAATTTTGCCCTACTTAAATATATGATATGAAAGAAAATAAATGTACTTAGACTGTTTATTACCTCATAGGTACATCATGTATAGTTTGAAAGAGAAGTCATTAAAAAGTGCAATTCCTTCTTAGTAAGGATAAAAACATTGCCATGTGTTACAAGTTGGGACTAGTAAAGAGTATTTTACATTCTGTGTACTCAAATTGCTTTCTGTTTGTTTTACCACTGTACTTGCTATGATTACAGGGGAAAATAAATGTATTCTTTCTTACAGAAAATGTAACTAGAAATTGTGTCCCCCCAAAAAAACAGCCAGAAGCAAATAAAGGTCTCAATTCTTATTTGCTTCTTAGTTTTCATGACATTTTAGTGCTTTCAATATTTGTCAGTAGTAATTTGTACTTGGGTTATACATTAGATTCTTATATGCTTAAACTCATCAATCACATAAAAAATAAAAAGCACATTAAAATCAAATTATTCTAGAAGCTAATGTATACTACTGGTTGTTTTAGTTGGGCATTTCATATGAAAGTTATACTTTCCTTTTATTGTTTAGGTTGTTGGCTACCATTTCTGGCTTCCTTTCTTTGGCTTTGGATTAGGTCCAAGAGTTTATTTGTAAGCCCAGCAGCAGATTTCTTTGATACTTTAGCTTTTACTGATTCTTTTGCAATGAAGAAAACTGGTTCATCACTGGATTTATTACTTTCTCTTCATTGTGTGAGCTGGAAATTTTATTTTATCTGAGCACTATAACAAAATCTGTATAAACAAGGAATGTGTTAGCTTAAACTGGATCATCTTACTTTTTTGCATCATGTGTCTGTATTGTACCAAAAGTGTTTATATGTCTGCAAATTAAAGGTATATATTTTCATAATTTCTTTCTCATTTTTACCATTTTATATTTTAACATGGGCTTGTTCCTTCACTTAAGTGCCTATATTGGCATCTGTGTGGCTTTAGGGTTAAATATGGGTAAACTAGTATTCTTCTGTGCTAAAGTTTATATTAAACTAATTCATTACTCAGTTAAACATTGGGTAAGTTTGGGTGTAGTTATAGACATATACAGCAGAGAGTATGACTATATGTTTCATTTAAGTTCATATGAAAATTTGCACCCATATATGTACACATGCATATTAATTTATTATAGATTTAATATCAATTATAAACTTTCCTTTTATCACATATTTATAGCAAATCCTTTCTTAGCTGTGTTTCATTAGCTTTCAATAATTTTTCAAGGTAAACATACATTGAAAAATATAATTTAATGCAAATACCCATGGCCTTTTGGATTTTTATTAATTCATTTTTCTTGTTACTTCAATTTGAGAATTTGAATAAATAAAATAATAAGCATATTAGGCAGTAGCATTTGTTACAAAAATATATATATTTTTATTGTGAATTACTTTTGTATGTGAGGAACTTGAGCTAAGATACTAAGACCATTTAACCCACAAAATTTTTCCTTCATAATTGATATGTAGCAGTAGAGAAAACCATACTTTTCCAGTCATATTTTACTTATGTTTTTTAAGGAAGAAACTACATGAGATACAAGTAGTGTGATAAATAAAAAATAAATCTGTAAAAGTGCAATGACTTTTACTATCAGTGTAAATTGTTTAAAAAAAATTCTATTCATTTCTAAATTTGAAGAAGATTCATGTGTTTTGGAGTATGAACTTCATATCCAGCATGAAAAATGTTTGTAACTTTAATAAAAAGATGTATTTCTTAATAACTTCTTGTGACAGGTTTCCTTTACAAAACATCTCATTCACATTAAAAACATTAGTAACAGAGAAAGCTAAAGTAAATTAAACTCAAAGATAAAAGTCCCTTTTTACTAACACCTTGTGCTAGAACAGTTGCCAAAATGTATGCTAATCATGTCAATGTTGTTAGTTGAGCTGGCACAAAATAAATGTTCCATTCATTAAAAACCCTAATATCCATTTAACAGTTTGAGAACCAGTGAGTTCTCCTTGCCCAATTTAATGAAGAAGAGACTGCTCTGATCTTTGTACTGCCAAGTACATCTTTATACAGAGAAATAGTTCATTAATTTGAACTGGGAAATTTAAAACCAACATAGCAACTTCAGCTAGAGAGGAAAAAATAATTCATATTATTTTACATTATTTGACTCTTTAGAGTAGATTTCTTCATCCTATTTTAAAACAAAAAGTTCTAGTAGTTATATTTTTATCAATAGTACTTTTAAAATGAAAAGGAGAAAAATGCTTATTTTAAAACAACTTTGTTGTATCAGTGTATTACAAACATCCAAAATTTTAGTGTTTTGGATGTCCTGTATGTATTTTATGAAAACAGCCATGACTACTATGAAATAACATCACTAGAAGCAGTGTTAAGGGTTGTGTCTGAAGTTGCCTTGATTGCTTGCAGGAAGATCTCTTACAAAGATTCAAATTTGTGCTCCCAGGAAATGTCTAAATAGATAACAAAAGGAGGAATTAAGCAATTCTCTCCCCTGAAGATTCAGGTTCCAATCTCTCCTTTGTGAGGTGAAGACTCTATGGGGTCCTGATATTTGACAGAAAACAGATAAGTTAATGAAAGTTTAGCAGAGACCACATGGTGTTCTTCAATTTCATTGGGCAGCCTTAGTTCATGGGGACCAGAGACACAAATATCCAATCATTTTCTTCCCTCTAGGCTAGATTTGCTCCTTGCAAAAACGAAGTCTATCGCTACAAAATGTCATATTGCAGATTTGTACAATCTCTGCCTTTGCAAGCGAGTAACCAATGAACATTTGTTCCAAGGAAGAGAAATGACAGTCATGTAAGTGGATTCAAATCAGAAAAATTAAGTGACACATTAATTAAAGCCACTTCTAATTCCTGAACAAAAAAGATCCTTCATAATATTTTTCTTAGTTACTGCTATTTCTGATAAGAAAAGTTATACACATTTTTTCAAATTATAAACATATATCATATGTATTACATATGTATAAGTACATACAGTACATAACCATTTTCAAATGTTGCATATATAATTATTAAAATATTAGCACTTTTTTCTCTGAAAAACTCGTAAATTAGGAGCAACTATCTTTAACGATATAAAACAAAAGTGAGAGAAATTAAAGATAATTCATTAATGTCTAAAAGAACAAACACTGGTGATTTTAAAAATTCAGTTACCCATTCCACACATATTTTAGTACCTATAATTAACAGGGATTTAACTAAGAACAAGATAAGAGTTCCTTAATAAACTTGCATTGAAAGACCAATAATAAACCATAAAATTTCAAAACACTATGTATGATAAATGCCTGTTCCCTGAATGCCATTTAAAAGGAATCTAATTCAATCTTGCAAAGTCAGAGGATTCCTAGTAGAAGTGATTTCTATTTTGAGCCCTACTCAGAAGAGGTGATGTAAAAACTGAGCCCTAAAGAAGAAACATTAGTCAGTGGGAAATGGGCAGAGAGGGGGTAAGGTCATTTGAGGAAGAAGAAATGGTATGTGAAGCATATGTGTAGGAGTGAGCATGTAATGTTTGAAGAACCACAAATATTATAGTTCTTCTTAGCTAAAGAGATAAAGAGAATAAAATAGATTATTAATGACAAGAAAGGTGAGGTAAACAGATTTTTAAAAATTTGACCAAGAATTGGTATTTTTAAAGGATCACTTTTGACCATATGTGGAGCTGGTGCTGAGGAAGATTATAGATACTGATTCTATGGTTCAATAATAATTTAAGTGAAAGCTGGGGTCTTCAATCTGAGAATATAAACATGTAATACAGTAAGTAAACAATTTTCAGCTCATAAAGAAACTTGCAATACTATAGGAAATAATCCACATACAATGACTGGAAAATACAGACAATGTGCAGTAAATTTCATGCATTGGGTGAATACCCAAAAAAAAAAAAAAAATGATGTCACAAGTAATTCTGAACAAGATCTAAAAAATAGGTATTTAGAACTAAGAAGTACAAAGGTCTTGAGGTTTAATATCATTTTTAGATGAAATAAATCCTTTATCTTATACTTCAGTCTTTTGATTTCAAATGAAGAACTTAATAGCACCTATTAGTCACCATTTAAATTTTGAAACACAGTCTAAACAAACACATAATAGATATAAAAACAGTATTGTAAATAATCCCAGCTTCAAAAAAAATCCCCTTGCCTTCCCTTTTAATTTCCCCTTAAGATACATCTATGTGGAAATTGTGAAGCTACTCTATTTCAAGATAAATTCTGATAATTAAATGAGAAAATTTATTAAAAATATTTTCACAAATGAAATGCTCCACAAATATTAACTATTATTGTAATTGTAATTTTAAAATGTGCCTGTGGTGGCCCCAATAGCTCATTCATTCATTCTTTCATCCAATTCCTTTGGCTAATATTTTCATTACATAACAAAAGTCCATAAAAATTAGTAGTGTTTTATTTAAAAACCAAAAGCTTAACACACTTATTTCTCCTCCTCATTATGCATCCCATAGACACTTTTCCTCATTTTTTCCCATGATGAAATTCACATATCCTTTTTCTTTTGTAAATATCACAAGGATCAGGATTATGATTTAAAATGATTTTTTAAGAATGAGATAATTAGCATTCCCCCTAATGGACTGATTGGAAATATTGATATGTCATGGCACTTCAAAATAATCTTTTGTAGGACCATTTACAGTTGAAGATACCAAGAACGTATCAAGAAAAAAATTTATAATAAAGGATATTAGATGAGAACAATAATGAATTTCAGAAATATTTAAAATCTTACTTAAAATGGCTAACAGTTTCTTTTCTTTCAAAACTTTCCTCCTAAAACCATATCCTTTCATTTTATGTTTACTAAAAAGTTAACCAAAATGATATTGCAAAGACAATATATTAGTTGTTAAAATTAATTTTGTGAGATGGAAACCTCATTTTAAAATTATTAAAATGAATAAAAAAATAAAAATAATAAAAGAATCACATATGTTCCCTGTACTTAAAGGGGAAAAAAGATAACAAATTTTAAAGTGAAGTGACTTTTCCCTCACACATAAGAAAATGTAAAATTAAATATTTGACAAACATAATAATGACTAGAAAAGAATAAAAATATTTAAGAGGATAAATCTAAGGTTTTATAAACTGCAGACAAAGCAAGAAGTAAAATTGTTTTGTAATATAATAATTACTAATGTGTAAGTAATGTGTAAATCATATTTAGAAAAGTGAGATTTGAGTGTGTATGAAGGGATATGGCTGATTTGAAAATGAGAATAGAGAAATGTTGGTAAAATAAAACAAAAAGAAATCAGAAAAACAAAAGAAAATATATTTGCCATTAACTAATTCAGAATCATGTAAGACATAAAAGTAAAAATTTTAAGTATTCAAAAAAAGAAAAAGGAAACAAGTATGATCAGCTTATGGGTGAAAAGGCAAATGAAGGTCACCCCCGGATGACTAAATGCTAGGAAGTTGCTGAATCACAAAAGTTTTCAACCCCAGTTGAACTTGGGATCATTGTCTTTTTCCTTAGAATTTAGAACACAATACCCTAAAGCTTCAATAAGATATGCACTGTATACATTAACTGTTAATTTATTAAATGTATTTACCTCTGTAAATAAATGTAATAGCCTGTCTCTTACAAGCAAGTCACTGTGCTAAGCACAAGGGAAAGCTTTCTTCATCATTGCAAGAATTATTCTGCAGTCTCTTAGAACTAATGAAAACCTTCAGTCAAGGGCCATTATGGCATATAAAAGCACTACCTAGAGATATGTACTACATATTGGAAGCTCATAAAGGAGAACATAGAAACTGTTAGAAGAAAATAATCTTAACAATAGATGTGAATTAGAAAATAGGAATTGAGTGTTTTCTGTGAATACAAAAGACAGATTTAAAGATGTTTATAACATGTATTTCTGGTACTCATTTGGAAAACTAATATTCCCTATACCTCCCAAATTCAAAATTTCTCAAAGCATCAAAGAAATACATACCCTGGGCTCTGTGAACCACTCTCTCCCTTTGAAAAATCATAAATTTGCAAGTGAATATAATTCAAATACAACTATTAGATTCATTGATTCTACCTATGTACATGTAACCATTGTACTTATTTCAAAAATAGAACTGATTTTTATTTTTCAAATATGCTTTATATCATTTTAAATTCAGCTTTGTGTTTTCTTAAGTGTGCTTTCTTGGCAAGATGAGGTTTTGACTAATAGAGAAAAAAATTGACTTTGAAAGTTGTCATGTACATCTTTCAAGTAAATACAATAGTATTTATCAATGTTATGATACATGGTAATATGTATGATGAGAGGACAGATTAATTGATGTATAAAATTAGTGTACTCCTCATGAAAAAAATCACTCAGAAGGTAACTAAACAATTTGGAGAAAAAAATTATATTTTAAAGGTAGATTAAAATAAGCAAAGGAAAAAAATAACTGAATAATATTTGGGAATTCGAAAAGCAAACACAGTTACTCAAAGGATATTTTTCATATTTGAAAAGCATCATCCACTTAACATCCCTTCCTTATTCTTTTGCTTCATTACAGTGGGACACTAGTTTCCTTCACAGGTTTGTAATCCAATTAAAAATTTCTAAACATTTTCAACCTCAAAAGAATGTCACCAATGTTAACCAAGCCAGGTGCCTAGAAAGAAAAAAGAAGAAGAAGAAAACAGACAACAATGATAACAGCAAAACTTGCTTTATGTTGAAATAATTTTCTATTTATGATTCTTCCAATCATTTTTCAATAGTAAAAAATTCCATTTGATTTACATATTTTATTTTAAATAACAGTTAAAATTCACTACAAGAAAAATTTCATTAACCCATTTTTAGCTTATCCCTAAAATATTTACAATGTATCATTAAATTTAGAAAAGTCCACTACCCTGCATATGTTTGATTTTTCAAACTGGCCCTACAAAGATTATTTTCTACAAAGAGCACTAGAGAACATACCCTTCTCATTTATAAATGCACAGATTAATGTGAAAAACAACTGAGTATGTGTTTAAAATAGGAGATCTAATCAACTTAGTGAAGCAAATGAATTCCTTTAGGTTTGACTTTGGAATGCTATTGAAGTGCCATGACATATCAATATTTCCAATCAGTCCATTTAGGGGGAATATTAATTAGCTCATTCTTGAAGATTTCTAAAACACCTTAGTAATGAAAGCACAGAACAGAAAAGATAAAATCACTGAAAATATACAAAACATCTGCTTCATGAAGTCAAGAGGGATTCTAATATGTTCTTTCCCTTTCAGCTTCCTTGAGATACCACTCAATTATGCTGCTTGGGCCTTCACAGAGAAAGCCTAATATTCTTAGAATCCATTTACCATATCTAAGTGGTAGACAACATATTCCTCCAAAGATATCCATGCCATAGTCCACAGAATCTGTGACTGTGTTATGCTAGGTGGCAGAATAGAAATGATTATTTGCCTGGCAAATGTAATTGGCATATGGTCCTCAAAATAGGAAGATGAGCCTCAAGAAGCTAAAAAATATCTACCAGCTGAGTCAGCAAGGAAATGGGGATCTTAAAAGAAATGAATTTAGCAACAATTTGAATCATCTTGGGAGTAGATTCATAGAACTTCCAAAAAAATAAACAAACAAGACTAACAAAGGAAACCAACCAACAAACAAACAGCCTTCTAACTGACACCTCGAATTTTCTGTGTTGCAAAACGCTAAGCAGAGGACCTCTAACCAGACTCCTGACTTCATGACTGGTAGTTAATAAATGGGTGTTATTTTAAGCTGCTAGACTTGTACTAATTTGTTACAACAATTGAAAACTACTACAGTATTCTAAAAAACGCATTAAGCATTCATTAAAGACCAAGTTTAGTTGATTCATTATAATAAAACATTGTTTTATATAAATTTTATAGATGTTTCAATATTCTTTCCAAAACAAGACTATTAACTACAAAAATATTTGCTAAGCAAAGGAAATAAAACAAATCTAAGAATAATCAATATAAATACATGAAAAATGAAATCATGTATTGTGAGCTTTCTGAGTTACTATCTGTTCAAATCTATTTTCATCTTACTTAATTTACTAATGAAGTCACAGAAATAAACGGAAAACCAGAGAAGTTTTTATTTCCCTAAAAGGCTTTCTCAGTTGACTAGAGCTCGAATGAATAGCACTGAATTGTTGAAATGATCTCAGACCCAATTTGGAATGAGATGAACTAAATGACTGATATTTTTAATTGAGGTAACTTGGGTAGGTATGTTGTGATTGCTCAGGAAATTTTTTTAAAAAGATACATGTTAAATGGTATCTTTTTATGCTTCTGCAAACAAAATAGCCTTTCTGAAGGATTAGTCTCCTTAATGGAAGGATCATTTGAAGTGACTTATAGTCCCTAATTCTCTGAAAAAAAGTACTTTGGGAACTTTTTTTTTAAGAATACATTCTTATTCTACTTTCCCACCAACTGTACTTCCAATTCAAAGCTGCTTCACTCTATACAATAAATGCACAGAAGATGAAGCTCATTATAATCATTGATCTAGTATGTAATGATTTTTTAACTAGGTATTTATTATTGGTATCTGATACATAATACACAGGACCATATTATAGAAAGTATACTAGTAAAATGATACCATCTTGTAGTTACAGTCAAATGTTTTGGATTCATATCAGAACTCTTCTAGCTGAAAGGATAAAAACAAAGTTACATTTTTCTCATTTTGCAGAAAGACAGATCTCTTTCTTAAATGCATATGTTTCTTTTTCATTTTCTATGTCATTCATTTTTGATTACTGTAGGACTTTTTTCCTAAATTCTGATCTAAGAAAAATATTAGGGGCACTGGTTCAAATAAGTTTAAATTATAAACAGGAAAAATATATTCCAGAATAATATTTTTAGAGTTAATAAAGAAATAATGTGAATAGGGGAGGGAGGTGTTAAGCAAGAGTTTAGGTTTTAGAAAGAAAATGGAATGATGGCTTTGTAGAGCAAGATGTTTTAGTTCAAAAGAGTCCCTATACTTTAACTACAAAAAAAAGCATGTCTTTTTCATCATTTGTTTAATCACCCACCAGGAAGAACAATACTCAGAATATTCACTTAGAACATATATTAAGAAAACGGGTGTGGTGGTGCATGCCTATAATCCCAGATACTCTGGAGGCTGAGGTAGGTGAATCTCAAATTCAAGGTTAGCCTCATCATTTTAGCAAGACTCTGTCCTAACATAAAAAATAAAAAGGACTGGATGTATTGTTCACTGGTACAGTGCCCCTGGATCCAATCCCCAGCACCATAAATAAATAAATAAGCCCCCTTTTATGTCCCAGAAATCCTGGTTAGCCTGGAATGGGGAATTTAGTCTATGTAGGCTGCTATAACAAAGTACCATAAATTATATATGGTATAAACAATAGATTTTTTTTTCCTCATAGTTATCCAGGTTAGAAAGACTAAGATCAAAGTACTTAGCATATTCAGTGTCTGGTAAGCACCTACTTTTCATAAATGGCACCCTTTTGCTATGTCCTCACACATTACAGAGTATTTAATCTTACTCATGAAGTCTCTGCCCCCACGGGCCTAATCATTTCCCAAAGACCCCACATCTTAACACCATCACCTTGGACTTTAGGATTTCAACATATGATTATGAGGAAAAGACAAACATTCAGACCATAGCAGGGACTGTTTCCAAACTTCCAGAGAAACCTACAATATTGGAGGGTCACTTTTAAGCCTTCCCTGGTCCTGGAGCACTGATGTGCTTTCACTATCCTTTTTCAATGGGGTTACAAATAACCAATTGTTCATAAAAGACCAGAGCTTTTACAGTCCTAATAAGGTGATAAGTGTGTTTAGAGCCTTGTTACTCAATGTGAGGTATACAGCTCATCAGCAGCATATCACCCATGAAGAATCTATGGCCCGTCCCAAATCTATTAAACCAGAATCTGCATTTAATATGATCTCCCAAGTTATTTGCACACAAAGATTAATAGAATGTTTTGAAGCACTGATTTTCAAATTTATATGTTGAAATAACCTAGGAAATTAAAAAAAAATCAAAATATCTGGTACCTGGGTCCCCTTTCTAGATTCTCCAATTTAATTGGTATGAGATATAAGATGGGAATCAGAATTTTTGAAAAGTTTCCCAGGTGATTCAACTGAAGAGCAAAGTTTGAGAATCATCATTTCAGAGATCTATTCCTGTAATTTGCCATTTTCACTTTGTACTCCAGCATATAGTCAATTTGGCATGCACTTCCCACCAACTATACAATAGGACACTATTTAAAACACTAAGTACTGAATTCAAAATTAGCAGGAATAAGATCTTTTTTTCTTTCCTAGCATCATCAGAATATTGTCATTACCATCATCAAAAGTAAACAAAGTAATTACAATGGGAACTAGTAAGTCTGCTCTTACCTTCTGGAAATTTTATTCTAGGAGAGTTACTGAAAGGTAAGTCTGATAAACATAGTAACTTTACTGTCATCATCTCCCCCCAACCTATCCCATTCTTTTTCTTTTCCTCCTTAACCTTGTCCTCCTCCTTTTTAAATTTGCAACCTCAAAACCTGGTACAAAAAAGAGAGATCACAGAAATATTTGTGGAATGAATGCGCAAATGTCAGGTAGTCCTAACACATAAATTAGAGTAGTTATGTACTTTAGAAGAAAAAAATTGTCTCTTGACCTGAGAAGGCTATGCCACAGAGGCTTGAAGCAGTCTTAAACTGCTGCTTCTGAGGAGGGTCTACAATGAGATGAGTATGATCTATCCCATCATTTTATGTACCCTTGATGTCAGAGTAGAGAGGTGGATGTGTTCCAGAAGAAACAAAGGAGAGAACAGGTAACAGAAATTTCATATATGGTTACTGGGGCAAATGATATAATTATTTAGGAGGTTTTCATCTCCAGGGACTAAAAACTTTGTTTCAATTGCCAATATGAGAAATGTCTAATAAGGAGAGTGAATATGAAATACAGAAACAGGAAAATACAAAAATAAAAATGAAAAGCATATTTGAGACCTGAAAATCTGAAGAAAACACAATGGAATTACTCACAATTGCAACTGTTAAGAATAAAAAGATGTGATTGATAAGAATCTCCCTACTTGCCCTTGTAATTTACTATCAATTGAAAGGAAATAGGAAATGTTACCTAACTTGATGAATAAATAAAAGACTTGACATATCCAAGATAAGGAAAACACATTTATGTTCCAAACCTTCCAACTACTGTTATTAAAATTGGGGGAAAACTTCATAAATATCTATAAGCTACATTTACCCCAAACATACATGTAGGATAACCCATGGGCGATACTTAGGACTAGAGATAATACAGGTAAGGTGGCTAGCACTACACCTGATTGGTAGGCAATTATTCAAATATTGTTCCCTTCTCATTTCCCTTTTGCCAGTCCTACCCTATTTCAGGTCATATTAGGGACCATCCTTGGAGCCTAGAACAAAAATGTTTTTCAAATAAAAAAAATTGTAAGGGTAGTGTATATATTTCAGGTTTTAATTGCTTTGAATGGGGGTGAGAAGGAAAAATATTAAGATGGGAAAACTGAGTCATAAATTATTAAAAATTTTCATTAAGTACCAGGTATATAACATACGGAGCTAATTTAACAGTGAACAATTGGAACTATTCTTTGGAGTTCAGTGTCTGGTTAGGGACACAGAAAATAAAGCCACAATTTGATGGGATAAATGTCTTAAGAGGGGATAAAGTGAAGAAAATCAATTCATGCATTTGGTTTACAACATTTTTGCATACAGCTGGTTTCATTTTCAAAATTATTAATAATCTCAAGGCTGAGTACATTTCAAAGAGTGTCCACATATATTGTTATAGCAGAACAAGCAGGAAAAGAAAACTGAAAGATTTGGCAAGTTTGGACCACAGAAGCATCATCTGTTCCTTATTTTACAGACTTTTTCTTTCTTTTCCCTGCCTCCTGCTCTCTAATTACATCCAAATACTTCTCTCATTTGTTTTTTTTTTTTTTTTTTTTTTTGGACATTCCATCTGAGACATGCTGCCAGTAATATATGCCATCTTCATTTTGGCTCCTTTCGTTTTATCTGCACTGGTAACTTACTGTTTTGTAAATGGTAGGATTTGTCATTCTCTCTCACACCTGTCATACTGTTTCAGGTAGACACATTGATACATGTTATGATTGGAAATTAAGTCACAAGCTAGTAAATGTATTTAAACATCTTTACCATCCTTTACCAATCAAACCATGAATGGACACGCAAGACAACTATAGATAGATTCAACTTTGTAAACATATATGCAAAGAAATTCTCTTCCAATATAATTTTATTATCATCTTGGCAATTACAAAGATATATAATTTTAGAGAGTACATACCGTTGGAAAACTGAAACAAATAGGCTGTTAATGCAAATAAAATTGAGAAAATTTTTCTGGAGAGGGAATGGCCAATATGTTTACATTTTAAAATGGGTATCATTCTTCTCTTTTGCACATTAACTTCAAAAACTAATACCAAAAAATTTAAAAATTGAAATATAACCAAAAACTACACTTCAAGATTCTTTGTACAAACATACCTACTGCAGAGTTTGAGAGCAGTGAAAAAAAAAAAAACGTTTACATGACCATTATATAAACATAAAGATAGTATACAGAGAACTTTCTCTGCCTTTATAGAAACATCTCCAAATCAGAAAAACCAAAGCAATTTCCTACCTTCTTATATCAGTCCTGTAATTATAAGAGTTATTTTACTTTTCTCATATTAATTAGACTCCTGACAAAGGCTCCCCATTCATCTGGAGAAGAAATGCTTCACTTTGTATGTATGTAACATAAATATGTGTAAAAACAGAAAATGAGATGGCAATAGGGGGAACATTATCAAATTTTTTGCATTCCATGGAAAGATCAGTCATAATTTGTACACATTTCGTGGTACAGTAATAGGGTATGATTTTAGCATAGCACTAGTGGTGGCTATCTTGGCTTCTTTGTGGTAAGGACCTGTGTTATCAGGCTAACATTGAAAAACGAAAGAGGGAACAGGGAGAGGAAGGAGAGGAGAGAGAAAACCATGAAGAGAGAGGGCAGAACAAAACTGCTGACCTCTTTTAAACCATCATATCCATCTGTGCTTGAAACCTGCCACTCTATTCATTTTCCATTTAATGAACATAAATTGGTCTGCAGCTTTTTTTCCCCTCCAAACTATTTTAAATTGTTTCCCTATTAAGTATATTCTTAAATGTCTTTGACTAATACTTCATCGTAACTGGTTGTAGTTCTCCAAACATACCGTGATGTCAATGTCTCTTGTCTTTTCACATGCTGATCCCTCCTGTCAGATACCCTTTCCTCCTTTATCTGAAAAGCATCTATAATTCATCAAGTCTTGGCTCAAGTGTCATCTCTTCTGGGAAGTCAGTCCTTGATAACTTATTCTACTTCCAGTGCACTTTACATATTCCTATACTGTAGCAATTAATTGGAAAATTATTATAGAATACAACTATTCTTCTGCATAATTTTCTTACCACAAAACATAAATTCTTCAAAGGAAACAGTTATAAAGGAAAAGAGAAAAAATTTGAAATTGCTTTTTCAAATCGAATCAGAAATACATTCAGAGATATATCATTTAGCATTTGGCTTTTTAAGCCAATGAAGTTAGTGACTAATAACTGTTGAGATTTTTACTCTTTCAATATTTCCCTTAATACTTTTGCTTAAGCTGATTTATATTACTTAGGAAAAACCATATGTCTTCAACTTATTTATGCTTCTTACTTTTACTTGGATATTCACAAAGTAAACTTTCTCATTATGTTCCCTATTCCCCAGAAATTTCTGGGTCACCTTAAACTATTAACTTTAGGCACTAGAGTCTCTGATCCCCATAGAGATCATGAAACTACATGACATTAAGTTAAGCATAAATTGTTAAGTATTCAGAGAATAACAAATATAATATAACTCTAGCATAGTATAAGACCCTGAGTCAGAAGTCTCCCATTCAAGATCTAGTTTTGCCACCTATAACTATAATTTTGTGATACTGATCAAATTCACTTTCAGAATATCAATTTCTTTTTCAGAAAATATGGATAATATTACAAGGATGAAATAACATTAAAAGCAAATAAGGTAAGTGAAAATCATTTGTGTATTCTAAAATGCCAGATTGATATAGCAGCAAAGAGGTCACTGTGGCCTAGAAGAAAGGAGTTTCAGTGGAATGATAGAAATAAAGCAAGATGAAATTGAATGTGAATTTAATAGAAAGTGAATAAGAGTAGACAAATACTTCAAGAGATTTGGCTTTGAGAAGGAAAAAAAGGGTAAGACTGAAGGGGGATGGTAATTGAAGGAGGTTTTCTTTCCTTCTGCTTCTCAAAAAAATAGATCAATAGGGAGAGACAGTTGAAGAAAGAAAATAGAGAATAAATTGCTGTAGTCTAAGATAATTCAAAAGGCTTGATATGCAGAGAAGAGGTAGAGGTAGTGGCTGTAGGCAGGAAAATAAATGACTCATGAAGAGAAGCTACAGATGGGTTCATGTGAAATTATAGAGCAGGTTAAAGGAGATTGAGGGAGTAATTACCTATTTTTTTCTGTGAAATAGGACGATGAAATCATCTGTTAAAAATTAAGGGGAGATGGGAGAGTTTAAAAGTTTTTGGACAATGTGTGATATTTGAAATAACTGCTTTAAAGTAAAAAGAAAGAAGTCAAATATGAAAAGAGTAACAATGACCATGAATTTGCATAATTTTGTGATCACTAATCATTTGCACAGGTTCAGCTGTGCAAAAGGGAACATTTCAACACCAACTAAGACTGATATTTTGTTAGATAGGAGTTAATGAAAAGCAAACAAAAAGATGAAGATACTAAAAAGAGGGTAATTGTAGGGGTTAAAAGATCTGATGAGAGCTATGAAAAAGAAGTTATAGAATTTTGTGGATTAAAGTATATAAACTGGATTAATTTTTTTCTTTAAATTATGAGTTAAGGATAGAAGGTTGTTTTATTTTTTAAAAGTGGAACAATTCTGGCTAACTCCATTATCCAAACAGTTACTATCAGAGAAGAAATGGTGGAGGAGTTAACAAACACAGGTAAGATAATGAAATCCTAGATCTCTGGCTGGAATACCTACATGAACGGTAAGTAATTCAGAAACATGGCAGAGCTTGAGGAGGCAAGGAAGACCCTGAGAAAGATGGCATATCTTCAATGAACAAGTTGAAATGTTAAGGAACTTTGAGATTGATAGTGACAAAGATTATAGCAGAATGTAAACATTTCATTTTTATTTTTATTTTTTATTTTTTTAATACCAGGGATTGAACCCAGGGTCACTCAACCCCTGAGCCACATCCTCAGTCCTTTTCCATTTTTTATTTTGAGACAAGGTCTCACTGAGTTGTTTAAGGACTTGCTAAGTTGCTAAGGCTGGCCTTGAACTTGCAATCCTCCAGCCTCAAACTCTGGAGACACTGGGATTACAGGAATGTGCCACCATACCTGGCTCATTAATCCTCTTGAGTCTCAATTCTTCCATACATTAAACTGAGTGGGTATTTAAAGTCATATATAACTGTTTTGATAGTTTGGTTTACTTGTAGTTTGAAATTTCCACCTTTGTTATCCAGTCTGAGAAGCAATATTGATCGTGTCTTATTACATCAGTGTCTACTTTTAAATTCTATGATATGAGAACCCTGGAACTTTAAGTAGACAGAGCTTCTGCACACAAGGTGTAAATATAATAACTATTTCCAGCAACACAGAGCAAAGGGTTCACTCTACATCTGTTGACCCTGAACCTCAAGGGGCATAGGAAAATAAATAATTAAGTAAACTTTAGGGCAGCAGTGCTCTTGGGAAAAAAGTTTTGTTTCTGCTTGGTTCATGAAATTTGAAAGAGTCATAGAAAAGCATGAAGATGTTAACTGGTTGTGGAAGAATAATAGTCCTAAAATATTAATTGTAGAATCTTTTTTCTGTTCCACCATGATCACTGAAATTCAGAGTATAGGACCCAGGACTAACATTCACTATAGAAACACTTGGATTTGAGTAAGAGAAAAAAGACTCCACATTTTTTAGTTGCAAAAGCCAAATTTTCACATATGAACTACAGAAAGTCTATATGTACTAGCCAAATGATTTCTTTCCTAGAACCTCTGAAATTAAAATAATAATAATAATAATATTTAAAAAAAAATAAAGAAAACCCTCACATTACAGAAAGAGAGAGAAAAAGCTTTAGAAATAAAAGTTAATGTGTCAGAAGTAATTTATGTATGTGGTGGTGGTAGGGAGACAGGAATGGAGTGGTAAATTCACTCCTTCCACTTCAGGAGTCTGGAATTCCCTTTCAAGTTTGAACTCCAAGGTTAAAGAAAGACATAGTAAGCCTGGTGTTGGAGAATGGAAATGTAATTAATTATGAAGATGTGTGGTATTTGAAGACTGATGATGCCTACTGATCACCCACACTGAGTATGTAGAGCAGAGTGGTATCTAAAGTTTAATTTCCAAATGATGACATGCAGAAATTAACAAAGAAAGCGGTTGGATTTGCCAGTAGATCACTTTGCCTACAATCTGAAACCCCTAGCCATCTTGTGGGGACATAGCTCAAGTATTATTGGGTCATTGGCACCAACAGGAAAAATAAAAAGGAACTGTCTATTTTAATATCATTCATTTTGCCACTCTTATACTCACAGATAAGACTTCAGATTCATTTTACATTCTGAAAAATATAGAGATTCCTACCTTCACAACCACCTTCTGGAAACAGGTGTGCCTGGAAGAACTTACAATTTAATTAATTTCATTATGGAAGGACAAGGAGGAAAACCTCAGAAGTACATTTAAACCTTAACATAGTTGAACTATAAGCCCATATTAAACAGAAATAACACATTTTACTGAATTTACTTTGAGTTGGTGAGATTAAATTTTTCATTACAAAGTGGAACAAGATTTAGAAGTTAAATTGAGTAATAAGAAAATAAATACACACTAAAGTATATGAATAGTAACTGAAAATAGAATACATTGGGTCAGGCAAGTTCAAAAGCGAGGAGAAAGATAAGTAGTAGGAAACTGGCTCAAGAAAAAGGATAATTTGGGAGCAAGAGATTATACAAAAAAGCATACACATTAAGTTTAAACCAGGAAAATATGGAATGGTAGAATTATGATTAAACAGAATAACTCCTTATGGTCCCATAGCAGACAGGAGGTGGGAACTGGGCAGGAGATACAAAATATACTCACTTTACCTCAGTTTAAAATTCCATAAGTAACTTAAATCTGTGAATATTATTACTACAGTCTCTCAGAAAGGTACTAATTATGACTTGCCTGCATTCAAAAGCTTAAAGAAGAGAACAAAACCTTAAGACCATAACTATTTAACTTTAAATATTCATAAAGGATTCAGAGGTTGATTACATTTTATTAAATCTCAGATGCAAAAATTTGCATATGTACTATCTCTGAAGTTGGAATTGTTTCTGTTATCCTAATAGTGTATGCTATAATCAATGACATACACAAGTGAATAAAATATAATACACAGTAAATAGATTTTCAATGAATTAGTTATAATTTTATATCTCATTTTCCTTCTATTCAAATGCAGAAGTAAATAATCCTCAACTTTTAAAATTCAAATCATCTGTAATCTAGTACAGAAGGCCCAACTGAACAGAATACCCTTGCACAAAAGCTATATGTGGCTTCTAATGTAGTACAAGTCAAAGTTAATTGACTCATGTACAACAAAAGATCATGACCTAGTTACGATCTTGCTTATAATCAGCAAAATAGTGTCTCAAGTCCGATTCTTTTGATTAGGAGCACTATATGTCAGTTAAAATATTCCAGAATATTAAGGACTGTTTTAAAAATTGGCATAAAATGATAACTTTGTTATTTGTATAAATTATATTATAAACTTCCAATATGAAATGTAATGATACAATGAATTTTAATAACTGCTTTTTATATTTTAGATTATAAACAGAATTGCTATCTTTGTAATGATTTTAAAAATCACAGACTCATGCTTCCTTTTTCCTCTTAACAGGAAAAAAATAAATAAAAACACATAAATTTATAGAAACTCATCAGATAATGTTAGATGACTTTTTGATACCATATTTTTAAAACAATGTAAGCATTTCTGATTTTTCTTTAATATGGTGCTGAATTATTTTCAGGTATTCTAATTAGGATTTCATGCTTATCTTTGGAGGTGAAATTACATAAAATAAGGAATAATTTTTCTTTTCAGTATTTTTTTTGGTCTTTATTATATTTTTCTACATTTTTTACATTTTTGGGGACATTCTAAAATCACAAAATAAACATTCCAAATATTTTATACTTTGGAATGATTAGAATTGAATTTAGGAGAAGTTGAGAGGAAATATCTTGACCTACCATTCAAAATACAGTCCAAGCAGTTTAGCAAAGTTGTTGGGAAGTCACTGGGTTAAAAAAAACCATCAGGGTAGAGTCCCAGATCTTCTGTAACACTCTCCCAACTAAGTCATTGTCCCAGAGCAGCCTGTGTGAGAGGCAGCCTGGTACAAACATATGATTCATTTTGAAGCACAGAACATGGAATATTCAATTATACTCTACAGTCTACTTCAATTACATGCATTATCATGGCCACTACAATCACCACTTTTAAAATTATTTCATATGCCTACATTTTCTATTCCATAAAGTGGAGTAAAAACAGTAATTTCTTTCTAGGCTTATTCTCAGGATTAAACAGTGCACAATTAAAATTAAAAAAATAAAATTAAAAGCCTGACACAAAGTAAGTGCTATAAAACTGCCTATTAATACAAAATGAAATAGAATAAAACCTCGCAAACTGTTCTAGGGATGGTCCCAAGGTATTCTATCTCCAAGTACAATGGTTTTTCATTCACATGGAGAACATAATTCACAGTGTTTACAGTTGTTAGTATAAATTTATTTTTGAAAGGAGGCAGTGCTGCTAAATCTCCAGAGAACTAGTTGCCACATGCGTTTTAACAGCAGCATGTTTTTGTAGAGATATGTTTTCTGTTGTTCATGTTTCTGAAGGAAATCTATGCTTGTTCGGTATTACAGTAATGTTGCAGGTAGTCAATGTTCTGTGAAAGATTGATGTGATTCCACTAGGAAAATTTTTCTGAGTAGACCTCCAGTCTGGATTTTAAAAAAGATGCTATACAGAAGATTCACATACATACACTCTTCTCACAGAAGAAGATGTTACTAGCCAAGGCAGGTGACCCCTTAGGAGATCTGGCATCCATTTGAGCCAAGAACAGAAAGAAGATTATTATTAATTGAGAATCCTGATGCCTCTCTGATACAAATGGGACCCAAATGTAGGTCTCTAGACAGACCCTAAGGTATTCCTCACCACCACTAGAGACTGGTCAGGAATTGCCATTCTACAATTCAATTTATAGCAGACCAAGGTAATTGTATATTTCCTCACTTGTTTCCTAAACAGTATCTATTACCTGTGATCATTCAAGTTTCTGCTTTCTCATGGGCATTAATATTGTACAAAAATATCATTAGAAATGTTGCTGTGATTATTTTAAAATGGCCATAGGCGATCCAAGATGGCGGCCTGAAGGGAGACTGCACCCCCTGTCGCTCCAGAACCCAGGAGTTAAGAAGGGGAGGCGTTGAGAGACTCGGACTGAGGTAGAGCCACGGGTGAGTCTGCCCACTGGGTAAAGCTCGGCCCGGGGGGCAGGCCCAGATAAAGGTGGCTTATCGGAGCCGGGCAGGGCAGCTAGAGTCATCCACAGGCAGCCCTGCGCACTCTGGCGGTGGGCCCCGCCCACACAGCCAGCTTCTCCAGGTTCTCGGAATGGAACTGGCCCGCTAGTGAGAGCCTTTCTGACCAGAACAAGCTCCGAGTCCCGGAGCCAGTGCAGCTCAGCGTACTCTGGCACGCAAGCAGATTCAGGGTCCAGACAGGGCAGCCAGAGACTTCCCCAAGTAGTCTGGACCCCTGCGGTGGGAGGTGCCGTTCAAGGCTAGCTTCTCAGAGCTGACCGCCCAGTGAGAGACTTTCTACATAGAACCAGCCACAAGCCCCCGAACCAACGGAGAGCCTCGATCCGCAAACAGCCTCTGGGATCAGGGCAGGGCAGCCAGAGACCTCTTCAGGCGGCTCTGCCCACTCCGGCTGCAGGCTCTCTTCTCAGGGCGATCCAAGATGGTGGCCTGGAGGGAGACTGCACCCCCTGTCGCTCCAGAACCCAGGAGTTAAGAAGGGGAGGCATTGAGAGACTCGGACTGAAATAGAGCCACGGGTGAGTCTGCCCACTGGGTAAAGCTCGGCCCGGGGGGCAGGCCCAGATAGAGGTGGCTTATTGGAGCCGGGCAGGGCAGCTAGAGTCTTCCCAAGGTAGCCTTCCACACTCCGGCAGTGAGCTCCTCCCACACGGCCAGCTGCACGGTGCAGGCCCACAGTGAGAGCATTTCAGCACAGAGCCAGTTCCAAATCGTGGAACCAGTAGGGGGCTAGGGGCAGTTTTCTTCGGATACGCTGCTTTATCAGATTCCTCCAAGACATCAGGCTACTGAAGGCTGGGAGGTGATACACTGGAAATCTACCGGGACACTATAAGCCAATAGCGGAAAACTGCAATATCTCAGGGTCCCACTGACAACTGACCAATATGAGAAAACAAGGGAAGAAAATGTCCCAAACAAACCTAGATACTACATCAATAAAACCCAATGACAGCACAGCAGAAGAAATGTCAGAAAGGGAGTTCAGAATGTACGTAATTAAAACGATTTGGGAAGCTAATGAGGAGATGAAAGAGCAAATGCAGGCATTGAAGGAGGAGATGAAAGAGCAAATGCAGGCATTAAATGATCGCACCAATCAACAGTTGAAAGAGCAGATGCGGGAAGCAAGAGATCATTTCAATAAAGAGTTAGAGATACTGAAAAAGAAACAAACTGAAATACTTGAAATGAGGGAACAATGAACCAAGTTAAAAACTCCATAGAAAGCATAGCCAATAGAATGGAGCACCTGGAAGACAGAACCTCAGACATTGAAGACAAATTATTTAATCTTGAAAGCAAAGTTGGCCAAACAGAAAAGATGGTAAGAAATCATGAACAGAATCTACAAGAATTATGGGATATCATGAAAAGGCCAAATTTAAGAATTATTGGGATTGAGGAAGACACAGAGAAACAAACCAAAGGAATGAACAATCTATTCAATGAAATAATATCAGAAAATTTCCCAAATCTGAAGAATGAACTGGAAAACCAAATACAAGAGGCTTATAGAACTCCAAACATACAAAATTACAACAGACCCACACCAAGGCACATTATTATGAAAATACCTAACATACAAAATAAAGACAGAATTTTAAAGGCCGCGAGAGAAAAGAATCAAATTACATTCAGAGGGAAACCAATAAGAATATCAGCAGATTTTTCAATCCAGACCCTAAAAGCCAGAAGGGCCTGGAACAACATTTACCAAGCCCTGAAAGAAAACGGATGCCAACCAAGAATCTTATACCCAGCAAAACTTACCTTCAAATTTGACGATGAAATAAAATCCTTCCATGATAAACAAAAGCTAAAGGAATTTACAAAAAGAAAGCCAGCATTACAGAACATTCTCAGCAAAATATTCCATGAGGAAGAGATGAAAAACAACGATGCAAATCAACAACAGGAGGCGCTAGCCTAAAGGAATAGCCAAATAAAGGAGAAACCAAATCATGTCAAAAACATATATGAGTCAATTGACTGGGAATACAAATCATATCACAATAATAACCCTGAATGTTAATGGCCTGAATTCATCAATCAAAAGACACAGACTGGCAGATTGGATTAAAAAGAAAAATCCAACAATATGCTGCCTGCAAGAGACTCATCTCATAGAAAGAGACACCCATAGACTAAAGGTGAAAGGATGGGAAAAAACATACCATGCACACGGACACAGCAAAAAAGCTGGAGTATCCATCCTCATCTCAGATAGTGTGGACTTCAAACCAAAACTAGTCAGAAGGGATAAAGAAGGACATTACATGCTGCTTAAGGGAAGCATAAATCAGCAAGACTTAACAATCATAAATATCTATGCCCCAAACATTGGCTCATCCACGTACGTCAAACAAATCCTTCTCAATTCCAGAAATCAAATAGACCACAACACAATCATACTAGGCGATTTTAACACACCTCTCTCACCACTGGATAGATCGTCCAAACAAAAATTGAATAAAGAAACTATAGATCTCAACAACACAATCAGCAATTTAGACTTAAGAGACATATATAGAATATACCATCCAACAAAGAACGAATACACTTTCTTCTCAGCAGCACATGGATCCATCTCTAAAATAGACCATATTTTATGCCACAAAGCTACTGTTAGCAAATACAAGAAGATAGAGATACTACCTTGTACTCTATCAGATCATAATGGATTGAAATTAGAAATAAATGACAGAATAAAAAACAGAAACTTCTCCAATACTTGGAGACTAAATAATACACTATTATATGATGAATGGATAACAGAAGACATCAGGAGGGAAATAAAAAAATTCTTAGAAGTAAACGAGAACAAAGACACATCATATCAAAATCTCTGGGACACTATGAAAGCAGTACTTAGAGGAAGATTTATTTCATGGGGTGCATTCAAAAAAAGAAGTAGAAATCAACAAATAAACGACTTAACACTACAGCTCAAAGCACTAGAAAAAGAAGAGCAGACCAATACCAAAAGTAGTAGAAGACAGGAAATAGTTAAAATCAGAGCCTAAATCAACGAAATCGAAACAAAAGAAACAAGTGGAAAAATTAACAAAATAAATAGTTGGTTCTTTGAAAAAATAAATAAAATTGATAAACCCTTAGCCACACTAACAAAGAGAAAGAGGGAGAAAACTCAAATTACTAAAATTCGGAATGAACAAGGAAACATCACAACAGACACGAGTGAAATACAAAACATAATTAGAAGCTATTTTGAAAATCTATACTCCAACAAAACAGAAAACCTCGAAGACATCAACAAATTTCTAGAGACATATGAATTACCTAAACTGAACGAGGAGGACATACACAACCTAAATAAACCAATTTCAAGCAATGAAATAGAAGAGGTCATCAAAAGCCTTCCAACAAAGAAAAGTCCGGGACCAGATGGGTTCTCAGCCGAGTTCTACAAAACCTTTAAAGAAGAGCTCATTCCAATACTCCTCAAACTATTCCATGAAATAGAAGAGGAGGGAACCCTACCAAACTCGTTCTATGAAGCCAATATCACCCTGATACCTAAACCAGACAGAGACACATCGAGGAAAGAAAATTTCAGACCAATATCCTTAATGAACATCGATGCAAAAATTCTCAACAAAATTTTAGCAAATCGCATACAAATATATATTAAAAAGATAGTGCACCACGATCAAGTGGGTTTTATCCCAGGGATGCAAGGTTGGTTCAACATTCGGAAATCTATAAATGTCATTCACCATATCAACAGACTTAAAGTTAAGAATCACATGATTATTTCAATAGATGCAGAAAAAGCATTCGATAAAATACAGCATCCCTTCATGCTCAAAACACTAGAAAAAATTGGGGTAGTGGGAACATTCCTAAACATTATAAAGGCAATCTACGCTAAGCCCATGGCTAATATCATTCTAAATGGTGAAAAACTGAAAGCGTTCCCCCTAAAAACTGGAACAAGGCAGGGATGCCCTCTTTCACCACTTCTATTCAACATCGTCCTTGAGACTCTAGCCAGAGCAATCAGACAAACCAAAGAAATTAAAGGGATACGAATAGGAAAAGAAGAACTCAAACTATCCCTGTTCGCTGATGACATGATTATATATTTAGAGGAACCTGGAAATTCCACCAGAAAACTTTTAGAACTCATAAGTGAATTCAGTAAAGTAGCAGGTTACAAGATCAATGCTCATAAATCCAATGCATTTTTATACATAAGTAATGAATCTTCAGAAAGAGAAATTAGGAAAACTACCCCATTCACAATAGCATCGAAAAAAATAAAATACTTGGGAATCAATCTCACAAAAGAGGTGAAAGACCTCTACAATGAGAACTACAGAACACTAAAGAAAAAAATTCAAGAAAACCTTAGAAGATGGAAAGATCTCCCATGTTCCTGGATAGGCAGAATTAATATTGTCAAAATGGCCATACTACCTAAAGTGCTATACAGATTCAATGCAATTCCAATTAAAATCCCAATGATGTACCTTGCAGAAATAGAGCAAGCAATTATGAAATTCATCTGGAAAAATAAAAAACCTAGAATAGCTAAAGCAATCCTCAGTAGCAAGAGCGAAGCAGGGGGTATTGCAATACCAGATCTTCAACTCTACTACAAAGCAATAGTAACAAAAACGGCATGGTATTGGTACCAAAATAGACAGGTAGATCAATGGTACAGAATAGAGGACATGGACACAAACCCAAATAAATACAATTTTCTCATACTAGACAAAGGTTCCAAAAATATGCAATGGAGAAAAGATAGCCTCTTCAACAAATGGTGCTGGGAAAACTGGAAAACCATATGCAACAGAATGAAATTAAACCCCTATCTCTCACCCTACACAAACCTCAACTCAAAATGGATCAAGGACCTTGGAATCAGACCAGAGACCCTGCATCTTATAGAAGAAAAAGTAGGTCCAAATCTTCAACTTGTTGGCTTAGGATCAGACTTCCTTAACAGGACTCCCATAGCACAAGAAATAAAAGCAAGAATCAACAACTGGGATAGATTCAAACTAAAAAGCTTTCTCTCAGCAAAGGAAACTATCAGAAATCTGAAGAGAGAGCCTACAGAGTGGGAGAAAATCTTTGCCACTCATACTTCAGATAGAGCGCTAATTTCCAGAATCTATAAAGAACTCAAAAAAGTCTACACCAAGAATACAAATAATCCAGTCAACAAATGGGCTAAGGAAATGAACAGACACTTCACAGAAGAAGATGTACAAGTAATCAACAGATATATGAAAAAATGTTCAACATCCCTAGTAATAAGGGAAATGCAAATCAAAACTACCCTAAGATTTCATCTCACCCCAATTAGAATGGCGATTATCAAGAATACAAGCAACAAGAGGTGTTGGCGAGGATGTGGTGAAAAAGGAACACTCATACATTGCTGGTGGGGTTGCAAATTAGTGCAGCCACTCTGGAAAGCAGTGTGGAGATTCCTCAGAAAGCTTGGAATGGAAACACCATTTGACCCAGCTATCCCACTCCTTGGCCTATACCCAAAGGACTTAAAATCAGCATACTACAGAGATACAGCCACATCAATGTTCATTGCTGCTCAATTCACCATAGCCAGATTGTGGAACCAACCTAGATGCCCTTCAGTTGATGAATGGATAAAGAAACTGTGGCATATTTATACAATGGAATATTACTCCGCAATGAAGAATGATAAAATTATGGCATTTGTAGGCAAATGGTCGAAATTGGAGAATATCATGCTAAGTGAGATAAGCCAATCTCAAAAAACTAAAGGACGAATGATCTCGCTGATAAGCGGATGAGGACATATAATGGGGGTGGGAGGGGTTAGCATTAGGGTTAGGGTTAGGTTTAGAGTTAGGCTAAGGAGAGCGGTAAGAATGAAGGAAAGAAGGACTGTATAAAGGGAAAAGGGTGGGAGGGGTGGGGGGGAAGGGAAAAAAAATGAACATCATTACCCTATGTAAACATAAAAAAATAAATTAGAAAAAAAAAAAAGAACATAAAAAAATAAATAAAAAACCAATGGTATAAAATAAAATAAAATAAAATAAAATAGAATGGCCATAAATTAGATGACAGGACGTCTGAATTTAAAATATTGCTCATTCTTGCTTTTTATTCAACAAAAATAAATCATTCCAATTTTACATCAACTAGAACTGGTATCTTTGTATTATATTACTACTATGATTATAATGATGTTTAATATTTAAGGTAATCACTTTAGAAATTCAGCTTTCAATTATTTTAATGTTATTCATTATCACCCCTCAATGTAACTGGTAATTTACTATAGTGTTTACTCAAAGAACTTACACTGGGACTGAAACATAGAGGTAGGTAGGAGGTTAAGTCATTAAATATAAATACAAAATTTCAGGTGTTTTGCATTTTAATGTTAAAGTATGAACATATTTTCCTAGAAGAGGAAAACCAAAATATTTTCAACAAATAAGTAGCTTCTACTGAAGGTGAGATTATTCATTTCCTTTGAGAAGTCTCTTTAGTACATTTGTACCCTTAGAGTAAACTAATTGGACTCTTTCCTAATATCCTGATGACTTAAAATATTTATTTTCCAAAACATTTTTAATTCTCTATATTAATGCTAATCCTTAATAAGAAAGAGCAAACATATTTGAAATTTTATTTCCCAGTATTTATATCTCATTGTCTTACAGCAAGAACTAGAATCATGGAGCTGCATATAGTGATGATCTTTTTAATAATGTAGATTATTTCTACTAATTTATCTTTTAACTCTGTAAATCACTTTTCTAAATTTTACTCTTTGCACTTTTGTAATAATTTCTGTAATTGGTGTTTCATCTTTATTCCTGTCTACTATACTATGAATTAATAGACGAAGTTCATTTCTTCATTCTTACCACTGCTTAAAAGAAAATCCGAGTCAAATTGAGAATACATAGTATTTAATATTGCATTTTTGAAGTGATATTTTCTCATTCATTGAGAACGATATTTGAAAAAGTTTTAATTCATTAATTCTGTTGTTCTCTCTTTAAGGATAAATTTATTATTATTCTGTGAAAACTGTCTTTAAAATTTACATTCATTTTTTGTAGACTACCTAGTACAATATAAATCCCTTAAATATGAATTTTAATAATTGAAATTAAATTGATAAAAGTTATTTAAGTAGCAGAAAAATTGTTGTTATCAGCATCTGGTATTTGGTAAACACAGTTAAGTTCTGGGCTTATCTTGGCTTCCTGGAAATGAAAATTAAAAGTGACATATGTCAGTTTTTTAAAAATTTTTTATGAAAGGAAGCAGGGTTTTGCTGACAATATAAGTAAATTATATGCATTATTTTTTAAAGGTATTTATGTAAATTAGTCTTTAAACAAATATTAGCTAAAGATTTAATAAGAAAGTCTATGAAGACCTCACTCTGTAAGGTGGCTTTTTTTTGTTTGTTTGTTTTGTCCTTGCTAGGTACCAAATTATAACCTTAACAATTTAGTTCACCTACTCTAATAATTTTTTACAAAAGCATCTATAAATAATATTATACTATGAATTCAAAGTGTTAATTAGGAATGATTAAACCCAGAATGCTAAATACATTTTTTCTAAAAAAAATGACATACATTTCTCTAAAATCTATCCTAGAAACATTTATACTGCTAAAGAATCTGATAATGTATTTCTGACTTCTGAAAGGAAGTAAGATGGTTTACTCAACATAACTAAGATAAACAGTTTCACAAAGTCTCTTTTGATTTATATTATGTCTACATAAATCAGAATTCTTATGCAGAGCAATATAGTCTCTGGGAGAGTAGCATTATTAGATGAAAGTTAAACAGGATCACTCCTGAAGCCCTGTTAATATGCTACTTCTCCTGTAATGGTACTCATTCATTTCCTTTTTGTTTTCCCCTATGATACAGGGATTGAACCCAGGGGTATTTTACCACTGAGCTACATCCCAAGACCTCTTGAGTTCCTGGGATTATAGGCAAACACCATTCCACTTGGCCATTCTCTTCTTAACAATTACTGTAGAGCAGATTACACTATATGCAGAGTTATTAAATATATTAGAAAAGTCACAGAAAAATTTTCAAGTATAGTATATACTTGGAATCCCTGACAAACGTGGAAAATAAAAATTTCGGGAAGAAGAAAAAACAATATGGCCCATAAATAATTGTGTTATGTTCTGATTTAATAGGAAGAACTTCAGTGATGGAGAACAGAAGACTCCTAAAGAAAGAGAGTTTTTATAGACTTCTGTATGGATATGGTTTCTGAATATAACCACCTGTGTAGCCTTTCTACTAAAGTATTTATGCATATACAGAAAAATTATCAAAATATATATCAAAAAATATAAAGCACAATCTAGCACCAAAATTTGACATACTTAGCCAATAAACAGAACACAGAGAGAAATGGATATAGATTTTATAAAGAAAGAATCTGCATCATTTGAAAGCCAATCTTGGACATGGAGGCTACATGAAAGTCTAATAAGAAGGCATTGTATAGTTCCTTAATTTTTATTTCTGAACTCAGAGTTAAGGTTTATGCCATTGAAGAAATTGGGCAGCAATTCCTTCTCAAATGGTAACTGCTCTTCCAGTATCAGATTAATTGCTCAGAATATTTAACATCCTACCATTTTTCCATGTTCTTTCAGAAATAAAAACCCCAAGGAGATAAATAAACTCCATTGTTCTCATTTTGTACTTTACATTTTCCAGAGAATCCTTGTTATTCCATAACCAACTTGACATCTTAGCATCACTTAATACTTTTTGAACATGTCCTCTTTTGAAAAATTACTCCCAACTTCCATAATAGCACACTTCACTAAGTATTCCTTGATCACTCTTAATTAATGAAATTACTAATGTTTCCTTTTTGATAGGGTCTATGTTACATTATAAAGGAAATTAAACATAAGTAAGTAAATAGTTTATGCTAATGGCTGGCTGTCTAGATGATTCAATGTCACCTAAACATTAAGGGATGGTCTGCTTAATCACTGTTTTTCCTCCTTTACTGTAAGATATTGTCACTAATTATTTCTTTCATTCAACTGTATGCTGTAGGAATAGGAGGCAGATTTTTTTTTAAGAAAACAAATAATAAGGTAATGAGGAAAGTTATCCTTGGATTGATAACAGGTATGATAAGGGATGGAATTGGTATGATATGAAGAAAATAGAAAAGTGTTAAATAAGGGATCAACAGTAAATGACTTTTGTGCCAAAAATGAGTTAAAGAGGTGGTAATGAGATTATTTGAGTGTTCCATGAATGAAGAGAACAACTTGGGATGTCCCCCAAGGATGTAGAACCCTATGACAACTGAACTATGTCTCTGAAGAAATAATGAGGTGAAATGAAAAGGAAATACAATGTATGAGATGTAAAAAGGCACTTAACCACTGACCCACATTCCAAGTCCTTTTTAATTTGAGACAGGCTCTTACTAAATTGCTGAGGCTGGCTTTGAACTTTTGATACTCCTGCCTTAGCCTCCTGAGCCACTGGGATTACAGGCAGTGCCACCATGCCCAGAAGTCTTTTCAATTCCTTGATGGTATCATATGAAACACAGAAGTTCTTAATTTTGAAAAAATCCCAAAGTTTATTTTTTATTTTGCTATATGTGAATTAGCAATGTGAAGGATTTTACTTCTTTTGAGTTCAGTTGAGTATGTAAAGAGTGTTAAAAAAGTGCGCTAAATGTTTGACAGTTGAATGAAATTAATGGAAAACTATGGCAAAGAAGTCTTAAGATTACTTCAAAAACTGAATATATCAAAACCACAAAGAATTAAAAAGAAATTGCTTATCTCTCATAAATGCTTGTGCAACTCCATGAACGACAATTCAAGCCCAAACAGAGTAATCATTTACTTTTATGTCTGTAAGGTCTTTGAGGATTAAACCCAAACACTGATCACTAATTGGCAACATCTTACAAAATACTCACCTGTCAGTGGCTTTCTATAAATGTGTATTTAATGAATAATGAATGAATGAATTGTGAATTTGTTAGAATAAATTAAGTAAAATTGTGCTTGAATGCAGTTATTGCTTGGATGATATAATTAGGTATTGTTCATTAAATAGTGCTGCAGTGCTTCTCAATGTTCTCTGCACAGTAGAGTCAGCTTAGATTTTAAAACATACTAATACTACAGCCCTCCTATAGAATTTTCAATTCAGTTGGTTTTGGGTGACCTATGAACTGCAGTATTTAAATTGCTCAGGAAGATTATCATATGCTACAAAGATTGAGGACCGCTGACATTTAGCCTCTGTCAACTCCAGTGTTTATCATTAAAACTTACTTAACATTGATATTAGTTATCAATGTTAACTATTTTTTATTCCCATAGTTATCTGTTTGGCTGCATTTAAATATACAACTTATTTTACCAAAAGAAGATCTATATGGTGGACATAACAGAATGTCTGACATATAGTAGGATATCAGTACCATTTTATTTACCTGGAACTTTGTTTCAGGTTGCTGTGCAACAGTACAAATTTTTTTAATGTACAAATTAAAAATAAGTGGTTCCATAATATGATTCTTCTTCATACTCTTTTCTTTGAAAAATGTTACGTGGTAATAGAAGGATTACACTCCATAAAGAGTATCAGGCAGCTTTTGAAAGACCCAGATCTCTTTAAGAAACTGAAAAGTCATGGACTACAGAAATTTGTGGTTATTGTTCCTGAGTCCACATATTCATAAATCTCAAAATCCATGGATCCTGATTAAGAATCTCTATACTATAAGAAATAATATTTATTATAAGTCATTAAGTTCACTTTCTAAATTATTAATATAATGCATAAATGGAAAAAGAATAAAAATTTCTATGACAATACTGAAGTTTAATTGCAAACAGATAACAAAGTTATTACTACTTTGTTTTTTCATTACTCTTCTTGGCAAAATTCTTACCTAAGTACTCTGAGTTACATATCATTACTCTCATTAAAGAACAGAAGACAGTTAAAAACTGTTTAGGTGGCCAGAGCAATCTTGATGTTCCCAACTCCTGCTGCTTTTCCATAAAAAAATCTCAAACATATACTGTGTTGAGGCTCCAAATGCTGCATGAACTTTAAAAGTCACCATTTATCAGATTATTCAGGAAAGACTCCATAAAATTTGTAAAATATTTAATTTTACTAGGTTCTTTTAGTGAATTATTGATTAGTCACTAAACTGGAAATGACATAAATGTTTTTCATACTGCTCAGTTTTAGAAGAATTCTGCTTGATTACCACACTAAATGACTATTTCCTGGCTCGTCTTTAAATCTTTTCTATTCTTGCTGGATACAATGTAAGTTAAAACCCATGGGCTACATGAAATCTTAAAACTGTACTGCCATTTCTATAATGGCACAACACAAGAAACTAGTGATTACCTTCTTTTATGGAATTGGATCAAAAAGTAGCAATATTCCTTGCTTCATTCAACCTACATAAATAGTAGATTATATACTTCCCTCAGTGGGATCTCTTCTTGTAATTTTTGTAATATCGCTTTGACAACTTTGTCTGGTTTCCTTTAAGAAAAGGGAGGACAGATCATAGAGTAAGAGAAACAAATGACAAGATGACTTCTTATATCTCCTATAGGAAATGTCTTTTCTAGACTGTTTTATTAGAGGGTTTTCTCAAATTTAATATGACAGGATAAATTCAAATGAACTGGTGCCACCAATCATATTACCAGTAACATGTTATATTCTAGAAGATGGATGACTTACTAGGAGAACTAGAGTATCATTTTTTTTTTACATTCAGTTTTCTCCTGATGGCTAGAGTTGTGTGCAATAATCCTGTATTGATTCAATTATTATAGGTTTCATTCTCATTTTTCCATTCCTAGTAGCTGAGGTAAATTGGATATATAGATGTTGTAAGTTCCCTCACTTTAGATTCTGTTATTAGGTAAGTTAACTGATTCAACCAATGTATTTCCTAATTTGATCCAGAAAACCATTGTCTGTAAATATGAGCAGTGCCCTACTTTAAAACCATGAGCTATAAAGAATGAGGAAAGAACTATAGTGGGTAACATGCATCAAATACAATCCCATAGATAAGATTATAAAATTGTGAAATGGTTTTTCTTACTCTTTCAAAATAAATCTTAACCTTGCCCTTATTAAAATATCATTCCCTGTAACATAGTTTCAAATGAAATATTTTATCATAAATAAATGGACATGCATATGATATCACATTTTTGTCTTCCACAAGGAAAGCATTGTATTTTATATATATAACCAGATATCTAATCATTTCTTATAGATTCTGACACTATGAAACACCATAGTATCATATTTTAATATTTTAAAGAATTCCTGTTTCAATAGAATAAGGTTGGAAAAGAAACAACATTATTTAATTGTGAGTTTTACCATGATTCAATTATATCCATTTTGACAAAAGTTTGCTGAATTTGTACTATATGCCAAGCATTACTCACCTATAAGATATATGCCTTGGGAATTCATATTATTCTTAAAGTCAACCATTTGGTGGATAAAATAAAAAGAAGAAACCTTTTCTGCCACTTTAAATGCAGTCAGGATTCTGTTCCATGCTACCCAAAAGTAGTAAAAGAAAGAGTGACATGATTGGTGTCCCCAACTTTTGAAATCAACAAAAATTCATATTCATTCCACAATCCACACAACTATCATTTTTGCTAATGTCACCTTCCCTACAGTTTAGTTCACTCTTTTTAACTGAAGTTACATACCTATGTTTTCCACCAGGTTGCAAACATTAAAAATAGGAGCTGCTCCTTAAATACAGTTAGATCTTGAAAACTTAACTCTGTGTTTTTTTCCTCATGTTATTTTCATTTTCAAAATGACATAAAACCGTTATGTATCAAAGAAAGTTTATAATTAAGACAATAATTAAGGCTACTATCTTTAATTATATTATGTGAAGGTATTAGATGTTTGTTCTGCTGCTCCATTAATCTAAATAGTTATTTAAATGAAAATATTGTGAAGGTGTTAAGATGCAGAAACTAAATAATTGTTAGCAAATTAGAACAGAAATAATTTTTGATAAATTGCCACGTTTTCAACCTTAGTTGTAACATTTTACTTGGATATATTAAGTAATAAATACCAAATTTCTAAAAAAAAGAAAAATAACCACCTAGTGTCAAACTTTACAACATTGACGTGGCCTGAGCAAAATATGATATAAACGGATTATAATTTAAATTTTCTTTTTCATGTAGTCTGAAAATATTGTCTTAAAATAGGGTATTTAGTTTATCTACATTTAATATTGTTACTTAATTGTTCCAGCTCCAATCTCCCATTTTATTAAGTGATTTCTCCTTGTTCCATCTATGCTCTTTATTCCTCATGTTTCCTATCTCTTCTAGCAATTATTGTGTAAATTTTATTGTTTCACTTTTCTTATTACTAGCTTGAAAATTAAATGTTCTCTAAATTTTATAATACTCCCTTCTCTCCCTTTCTACATTAATTAAGGCATACATAATATTCTCTCAATTTTAGTTTATATAAGTAATTTCCATATATGCATACATTATTATCATTGAAAATGAATTTTAAAAAACATTTATAGATTAGAAGGAAAGGAAAAATGAAACAATAAAATGCACACCACTCCCCAAAAAAGTAAGATATGGCATACATGAAACAAAAAGATCACTTAAACAACACGAGAAGTACTCCAATTATAAAATAGGATTATCAGATTGGATAAAGTAAAATCTCAATTATATATTTTGTCTATGAGAGATACATCTAAATATAAGGATTCAGAAGGGTCTTAGAGAGGAAAAGATAGAAAAATATATTGCATGGAACATCTTACACCACTATAGATCCTAATGTGATTATACTCTCAAAATAGACTTTAAGGTAAAACACATCACTACAGATAGAGACAGTTCATTTGTTGTACAAAGTCAATTCAATAGTAATATGGAACCATTCTAACTTTCGATGGTTTTAACTTCAAAATATATAATAAGGAAATGAATATATCTAACAGGGAAAACAGAAATATACATGATCTTGGAGAAAAAAATTTACACAACCAATCTCAGTGGCTGCTACTGAGTATGCAATATGTAAGGTATAATAGAGGTGTGCTGATATATATTCAATAACTAGCTTGAGAATAAAAACTACTGATTTACAGTATTTGCTAATTTCTATGGTGTCAATTCTATAATCATGGCTACCAACATGGCACTAATCCAGAGTTAGGAAGAAACAGGCTCAATAGGCTCAGGAAATCTAGTTTGAGCTACTGGATATGTCAGGAGGGAACAAAAAGATTAGCAAATTCAACCAACAGGCCTCTTTCTATAATAATCAACATTTGTAACAACTTAACTATGTTTGGCAATAAAATATATAAAAGATGAAAATCATATAAAGTATGTCTATAATCACAATTCAGAAATTGATTTTTTAAAGGCAATTAGAAAATCCCAGAGGATTTGAAACTAATAACTCATTAATTAAAAAATCACCATAGATTTTTTTAAAAAGTATTTTAGATGAATATTAGTGAAAATAATACATATCAAAGCCAATAGAATACAACTTAAATTATGCTTAAAAGGTAATATATACAATTTAATGCATATATCGAAAATGATTATCAATGAGCTAAGAATCCATCTCAATAAGTTAGATTAAGAAAAATATATTAAAGATTATAAGAAGTAAATTACATAGATAAAAAGAATAATAAAGATAAAAAAGAAATTAAATAGAGTAGATTTAACAAAGTCAATGTAAAACCACCAAAAAATTGGAAAGAGAATGCTGATAAAAGAGAAAATGATTGGCTGAACTCCTACCTCACAAAGGAGGATTTGATCTATTGTATCACTATATAAAATTTTCACCACTCTGCTCTGCTGAACTAACAAAAAATTCCACTATGGAACTTGCTTTGGTCAGTGCAATGTGGGTGCAAGCAACATGAGCCACTTCTGAGCAAAAGAGTAACCTATGGGACATAGCTGTTATGTTCTTTTTAGCATAAAATAAGCATTTCCCAGAAAGGGGCTTCTGAATCAACTGCACTCTCAGGGGATAGAGCCCAGGGAGAGTCATAGTCAACTCAAGATTAGAAACTAATATGAAAAACAAACCACTGTCATTATAAGTCACAGAGTATTCTGTTCTTCACATTCTTACTCACTTCTTTTCACTTTAATGCATGAATTCAAGAAGAATAACTATGTGGACGAATCTCACAAACATAATCTTAAGTCAGACATGAAGCACAACAGATACTAAATGATCATATTTATGTAAAACACAAAAGAAAGTAGAGAAAATAAACTAGAGTGCTTAAGGACAAATCCTTAGTTAAGCCACAAATAAAATCAGGAAAGTGACTATGGATACTGAGGTAAGTTTTTGAATCTGGATTGAAAAACCCAGTAGGAAATTATTGAAATATTTTAAGGCAAAAAAAAAAATCTTCGAAAGTAAATTAGTAAAGAGATTTCAACAACGATAATGCATTTCAGTTAGAAAAAGATAGTCATTAACACTTTGTAATTTCATTACTGTTCTTAGTAACATTCTTAGGTTGACATCCAGGGTCAGATATTATTATT
The DNA here is from genome assembly GCF_902686445.1 of Sciurus carolinensis. Lineage (NCBI taxonomy): Eukaryota > Metazoa > Chordata > Mammalia > Rodentia > Sciuridae > Sciurus > Sciurus carolinensis. Next base: position 55,739,442 of record NC_062217.1, on the reverse strand, counting down.
CTTGTTAAAGAGTAGTGGTCAGATAAAAATGTGAGTCAAGCTCAGGTCAATCCAGAAGACTCCATTCTACCCCACTTCTACAGTCTTTAAAATATGATCCTGGAAATATGAAATACATGTATAGAAAAAAGTTCCATTTTTCTGACTACTGAGAAACCACCTAATATTTGCAAATATATCATTTTAGTGTTTATGTGAATGAGCAATGACATAAATATGATGCCTAATATAAGTAGTAATTAGTACTTATTTTGCCAGATCCTTCCCTTCCTCTTATATACATTTTTATAATATGCATTACAAAGTACTATATATGAAATAGTTCAAGAATATGGCCTTTTTCCACAAACCTTTTATTCAACAATTTCATATAGTATTACAAATATTACACATCCAGAGAAATGTTGGTTAACTTTGTGGAGAGAGAAATTCTTTTGAGAATGAAGAGGTCATAAACTCTCTCTTTTTCAATAACTTTGTGAAGAAGTGATTATAATAAAAGTCAGGATGGTGTTTACTTTTGAGAATAGTGATTAGGAGATGACATGAAATGGGTTCTATGGTTCTAAAAGAAGTAAATAAAGAAACAAACTTAAAATGATTCTCCAGGGACAAAATAGAGAGAATTTCTATTATTCCTACCTATTAATAAAAGAGCATAAATGAGTTACCTGGGAGACCACAAAGATAAAATGTGTCTTGAATTCCCATTAAATGAGTCATCAGGTCTCAGGAAATCCCCGAATATTCTACATATATTTGACTTGTTTAAACTCATAGACTTTCTCTGAAGCAGAAGCCTACAATTATCTTTTCTACAGCATCCTACTATGGTTGTCCATAACTTGGCTTGCAGAGACAAAATCTCAAATAAAATATGAAAATAGTGAGTGTGTAAGAATTATGTAACTTAGAATATATAGCTGCACACCCACAAATCTTGGAATTTCTACGTAAGACTCAAGCTATCTGGGCTAGCACTGCAACCCTGATTTCCACATACAAATGTCAGTGAACGACTTCCTTCAAACTTTTTCTGAATCTGCATCCACAGCTAACACCAAACATTTAAAGTATCTGCAAGAGTTCGAAGAACTTGTGACATACGTGAAATATTCTTACTTATATCTGTTTCATTTGGAAACACTTGGAATATTTGCAATGCTTATTTATTAATTTAGAGTTGCCACAGCTGAGTCCAAGTAATCTCACCAGTCTCAGGAACTGGTCACTTTGTGATCTGTCCCCAGGTCATCCAGAAGAGTCTGATTAATTAAAATGAAAGACAAAACAGATAAACAAAGAATGACAATAAAATAACAGCACCAATTATGAAAATAAAACAAACCGCAAATGTTGATGTGAACACAATAAATATGGAAAATATTATGGTAAATATTTTTGACAATATATTTGAAAACTTAGAATAGAGATTTTTCCTATTTACCACAAAACACAGCACAGAAGATTAAAAGACTAAAAACTAGAAAAATATTTAAGATATATGACAAAGTGTTTATTACACTAGCATTAAAAAAGAAAAACAGAGAAGAAAGAGACAAATACAACTCAGATGGCCACAGGCAAACTTTTAGGTATATTGTATGTAACTTTCTCTTTGAAGAAATTCTCACTGGGACTGAAAACAAGTGTTCTTTTTTTATATTAAGTTAATCTGAGAAAATGCTATTTCTTTGAAACTTCAATGTTATCAATAATGGAAGAGTGGGATGTGTTCAATTAATAACATTTGTTATTAGATTATAAAATGTTAGAATAAAAGGCCCTAAGTTCAAATTCTGCCTTAACAATTTATTAGATGTGTTGTCCTGGGAAAATAACTACATATTTTCAAGCTTAACTTTCTTCTCCAAATGGAAATAATACATTCCAAATTATGAATAATGCAATATCACATTACACATGAATATGTACCACAAAGAAAATAAGCTATTTATAAGGTACTGTCAATTATAAGATTCATGGTTATTTCAGAGATGTTAACATTTCAAATTGTAAAATCAATAAATATGGTAATAAAATGAGGCATGGATATAAAATAAAGCAATCCATGTTAAAATGGCTCATGAACTAAATCAATAGGATATTAATTCTATACCATAATCTAGTATTTTAATATATACTATCATAGGTAGTTCTCCAGGTTGCTTTATATGTGAATATTATGTCTCCCCAGAGAAATAATGAAGCATTTCAGGGAATGTAATATTTTCGGTATTGCCAGAATACCTACAATAAATTATAACAAATAGGTACCATTTGTTCATGTTTCAGATTTTGTGGAAAAAGTTGAAAGGACTGTAATGTTTACCTAAACATTACTACTTGAATATTTCCTATCAATAAGAAGACAAAAATATTGCTATACAATATCAAATTCAATGGAGGCATTACAAACAAATATTAACCATGTTATAGCACTAATGTTTATTTATATCTTGTGTTTTGGAGGGAATCTATGTAGTATATTTTAATATTGAGATACAATTCTACATGAGTTTTATGTATTTATGCTTATCCAGCAAAATGAGGCACTGACTGCTCTTTTTTTCTATAGTCTGTTTCTTAAGGATGTTTGCATGGAAAAAAGTCCTGAAAGACAGAATGTAAAATATTATTTACAGGTGTATCTTTTATAGTGTTTACAGCTGGTAAAATATTATTTACAGGTGTATCTTTTATACTGTTTCTGGAAGAAATTAACATTTAAATTGGTAAACTACATAAAGTAAACTAAGAAGATCTGCCCTCACCAATGCATTAAGAGCCCAAATACAACAAAGAACAGAAGAAGGATGAATATTCTCTCTCTTTTCCTACTAGGATATTCATATTCCCCTCTGCCCTTGAACATTAGTGCCTGGTTTGGGGGCTCTAGGAATTACAGCAACGGTCCTAGGGTTATGAGATCTTTAAATTTGGACTAATACCATGAGTTTTTCTGTTCTTCAGTTTATCTTGGCCTTCACAATTGTGTTAGTCAATTCCCACAGTAAACCTTTGAAATAGAGTAAAATTTTTGAATCTGCAGTTTTTGAAAAATTTTATTCTCCAATTTTTACAATGCATTTGTTGTAATTTATGGTATAATACCTCAACAAAAAAAATTGTACCTAATAAGGCAATTAAATTTATACCTTGGGGAGATATGGTTTCAAAGAGAGATTTGGTGAGTTTGATCTGTAAGACTTTTTAGAAAAAGAGGTTTTGTATTCTTTTTGTAATAATTAGAATATATGTCTAGAGGAAGGGCTTATTGTAAAGGAAGTTTAAGAACCTATTCTGGTCCTAAGAAAATAGAATAGGAAATGAGGCCATCACTGATATTCCAAGGTAATAAAGTACAAAAAATATGAACATTATATGAATACCATGGAAACTTAGAATTTGTACATTTACTTATCAAAACTATGCATAGACCTTTATAATTATTGTTTCAGGAAAATTGCCCAAAGAAAATTCTTCAAATTAGCTCATGCATCATGTCACTCAATAATTTTTAATCAGTTCAAAAAAGTGTCTAATTTGCTACCTAAAAGAACAAAAAAAAGAGAGATGACTCTCTGCAAGTATCTGAAATTGTTGGTTTTTGCTTTATGTTTGTCTTTGTGGATATAGCATCTAAAAAGAACATTTAGATATTTATCAAAGCTTTCTATGTTACGTTTAAGAACAAATACCTATATATGTATATATAAAGTATAAATCACCACATCTACACATTTATATCTTTGAGACAAAGTAATATAATATTAAAGCAATTTGCCTTTTCAATTTTTTCTGATCAAATAATCTATGATCATGTTCATTATGCAAATGTTTTGATTATAATATTAATTACTGCATCGGTGACCTAGCTAGTTAATGGGTTAAAATAATAGTTCTTTAGAGAATTTCAAAGCAAAACGTTAATAAATCTCAAAATAAGAGAAAAATGTAAATTTTTTCAGAAATAATTTATTCTAAAATATTAATGATTTATTTAATTTTATTCTTGATGCATCCCCAAAGCATTACTCTTCCTAATCTATTAATTATGATTATTTGGTGTGATGATTTTAAGATATTAAAAGAATAATTAAAATTATTCTAACCTTTACTGATAAAACCATAGTAAATAGTCTCAAGTCAATGAGACTAAAATAATTAAAAAGTCATCAGTCATCAAGCATTTAAATTGAAAGTTATTTGTTATCTACTAATCTGTACATTTCTACCAGAGATTCATAATACAATATATTTGTGTTAATATGACTGGTTCAATCATTGACAGATATAGACTGATAATCAGACATTTATTATTTAGAGATTACAAGTGTTCCCTAGGTCTTCCTCATAGAAAATAATTTCACTTGAAATAATTTTATTCAACTTATATACAAATTAAATTGCCATGTAAAATGATTTATCAAAGGAAAATAATGGAATTGGAAATAAATAGCACTTTCGTTGTCTTCACTGAAAAACAAGGCTATATATAGTACATCACTGAAATGATTCATAAAACAAAATATTCTGAAGAAATAAAATTAACCAGATTTTTTTTCTGTAATTCTACCATGGAGTTCTAAGGTTTATATCCTTTCCCCTTAAAAATGAGTAGGTTCTTTCTCTGTTCAATAATGAATGTGATATTGCAAGGGTTTTTAATCCCAGACATTAAGCAATTAGTAGTGTCCACTTACTGTCTTTTGAATCTCTCACTTTTGGATCCAGCTGCCTTCCTGAAGACAGAGAGAGAGAGCCAGAGACAGAGACAGAGACAGAGACAAACAAAGAGATAGAGCACATCCCTAATTAAAAATACATGAACCAAAATGCTTCACAGTTCAAGATTTCTTTCTTTCTTTCTCTATTCTTTTTCTTCTTTAAGCATCAACATGATAAAAACAGGTAGAAAATTCTACATCTGATCTCATGAGATTGGCCCAAGTAAAAAGTTTATACCAAAATTATTGTACAGAATTATGTTCAGGCTGTATGAACAATGTATGTATGAAATTCAAATGAATTCTGTGCTTAGATTTGGGCTCTATTCCCAAGATACCTCATTATGTATATGAAAATATTCCAAAATTCAAAATATACCAAATTTGAAACATATCTGGCTCTAAAAATTTTGGAAAAAGAACACAAGATGATTGTGTTTATATACAAATTCCCATACACATGTAAACACGTTTTTAAGTATAAGGTCTGGGAAAATATATAAGAGCACCTGATTGAAAAACATTTTTAATAGATTACTCCTCAAATGGGAATCAGTCAAATGAAAGCAAAAATCTATGTGGTATATATAGTGGACTACTCTGGAAGTATAAATCAAAGTTTCACTTTAATAATTTTCAAGGAGTTCATGAATTCATTTAAAAGAATTTATCATTTATCCAGTGGTTATTCAGTTCCTTTATTAGTAAATAGTCAATATAAAATTTTGTATAAAATTTTCAAATGGAATTATCATTTTTTCTATTTACAACAGATATTACACAGTGGTATATCTGAAAAGGCTTCTCCAATTATCTATCTATTTGCTTCCTAGAACACTTGGGATTATAAGGAAGAACATAATAATGCAAATTAAGTAAGTGCAATTGTGACCTCATTACAGTGATACAGTAGCATATAGTTCCTGGGACCATACCATCTAATCTATTTTTACTTTTTTACATTTTTGTTGTTGTTGTTGTTTTTGTACAGGGGATTCAATTCAGGGGCACTCAATCACTGAGCCACATCCCCAGCCCTATTTTGTATTTTATTTAGAGACAGGATCTCACTGAGTTGCTTAGTGCCTTGTTTCTGCTGAGGCTGGCTTTGAACTTGCAATCCTCTTGCCTCAGCCTCCACAGCCACTGGGATTACAGGCGTATACCACTGCACCAGCCTATTTTTACTTCTGTCTAAAATTTAAGTCAACTTGGTCATGAAATATTTAACATTTGTAATGTCATAACTATTACATGCACACACAATTCTCTTAGTTTTATTACAAAATTTATTTTTACTTTGTTATTATATACTAATCTCTCCTAGAAACTTCAATAAGAGTTCCTTCTACATTAAAGGTGGCTGATGAACAACAAATAACAGAAAGAACTGGTTCTTCCCTATAATTAAGAGAGTTCAGAGATTCCTATGTAAACCTAGGGAGACCAGAGGTGAAAAGAAAAATTCATTTCATCACCAGGATGAAAATTAACACAGGAGAATATATATTCAGTTCTTGAGTGATAAACTTCAGGTATATTTCTAGAGTATAGTGAGATGCACATAAGTCTTTCTGAAAGAAATCAGAAAATAAAGACTTTGGGGGTATAAATTATAATTCACTGAAAAGTCAAGACAAAACTATGCTTAGAAAACCAAGGTCTTATGATTCTCATATCAACTTTGAAATAATTATAACCAAGTCAATAACAATAGGGTACTCCCAAATTTTCCTCCTTTTCTTTTTCCTGATTCTCCAGTACTCATACTTTGTGCAGACATCATCAGGTGCTCCTATTTCATAATTTTCCAAGATGTAGAAGTTTAATGATATGTGGGTATTTGCAAGTCTAGACATAATAGACAATATCTATCTTAATTTGTTTATGGTAGGTAAATTCAGCTAAAGGCATTGTTTTATTATCCTACATTTCTGGCAAAGTATTTTCTGATGATCCATGCCTTTGAAAATATTCCCAAATTAAAAGTCAAAACCAAAAAAATAGACACGACTTCTAAATTTTACTGCCATTTTCTTTTTAATGGAGAAAAAATTAAGGGACATATTATCACCTTCATGTACATATATCTTAGACAATTAAGAAATTTACAATTTCAATCATATTGAATATTGCTTTTTAAAATGTTTGAATTTTAAAAAGACACATCACAACTGCTTCAAACAATAGGAATATATATGCTTATTATATATCATATCTTATTATTTTATATAAATCAGTTTATAAGGTACTGTTGTTTCCTTTGTCAAAGTATGTCACACATATGGTAGACAAAATTGATGACTTTTACTTTGCAGCAAGTAATACAAAGAAGTTTGTCTGGTGTTACTTCCAGCTTTGGATAAAAATCCCCAATGACCCCCTGAGAAAAATATTACTTGTTTTTCTAGATATGATCACCGTAACTGTTTTGTGTGTTATAAAGGAAATATTTAGCCTAAAGCATCAAAATACTAAGTGGATATAAACTAATCAGATATAGGTTGTTATAGAATCTTTATTATTATTATTTTAATTTTTATTTAGCTATGAGCAGAGTCCATACTGTAAATCATTCATATTCCTTTTGCTGTTGTCAAGCAGCCAGCAACAAAGGCTTCCTACAAGGTTTCTGTGGTCCTTATAAGCTTCCAATCTAAAATGAACCAAACAATGCAAAGGCTAAGTCACATATATCCTTGTTCAATTGAAAAAAAAAAATAGGATCTAAAGTAGGCAAAATAATCCAAATAAACAAATATTGAAGCCCCCATTACAGCTAAGCAACTTTGTAAACTGACTCGATGTGATTTGAAATTGCACAGGGGTTAAAGTAAATAATCACTAATGTCTCTTCAAATATGAGATTTTTATGACTTTTAACACGTGGAAATACTTGAAGAATGACTGGCATTATATTTCAACCTGCTTTAGCATAATACTGTAGTAAACTATGGATAGACATCCTCAATTAACTATCAACCATCAAGGAACTACAAGCTTGAGTATTTGCTTTCACATTGCTGCTAAAGAACTTTCCATCATTAACTTGCCTTTTTACTCCAAAGTAAATGTTTCCTGTTTTTAATGTTCCATGCTGCTAAAGTCACCACTATATGCAGTCCCTCTAAGTTTCATTCACTACTTGACTCAGCACTGAAACGAGAGTGGGTTGGGAGACATTGTGCTCTGGATTGAAAGATATTCAAAGAATCTATTTGGAATTATTATTTTAAAATTCATTTTTATAGGTATTTGGGATCTAAACTGCTCTTAATACATCTGCTATACGTGATGTGAATTAAGATTCTACTTGGGAATCCTAAAACTTCCTATGAAAAAATTATTGTGAATTTCCAGCATCCAATGGATGCTTGAATTGTAAAATTCATAATAAAACTGAAAATAACAATAAACAGTTAAATGCTTGACAAAATAATCTTTTATTGTACCTATTAATATTATATGGTTTGATTTAATGTACATATAAAAATTATACAGCTTCATAGAAATATGAATATCACTATTATTTGTGTAACATTTCCCTCAATGTTAGTGTGCCCTTCAGGGTTATAATAGGCTATTCTTCTTCCTATAAAGTCATGTATAACAAAATTAGAAAATAGATCCATTAGCTACCTACCTACTGAGTATCAGATGCTTATATATTTTACCTCTAACTCTCACATCATTTTGCAGATGAATAAACATGATCAGAAAGAATAAATGACTCTCAAAATGTTAATGGGACTTAAATCTGTGTAACACCAAAACTAGTGGCTTTATAATATAATACAAATAATTTGCTTTTACATTTTCACTACAAACCAATGAACCAGAATTTAACAACTTTACAGATGAGGAAATTAAAATAGGCAGTCACATTGATGTGCATATGGTCACACAGTAATTTAAAAGCAAACATTAAGTTTAAAGAAGTCCAATAAAGGCCAAAATAAAACATTAGGCTTATTGGATTTCAATCTTTCCAGAAAACACGATTTTTGTTTGAATTAAAATTCTAGAAATTTGCCCTGTCCTAGTTTTAAATTCTGCCCTTCTGATAAAATTCTTTGTTCACCAAAGTTCTTTTTTCTTCACAAATCAGTTAGATACAATATTATAGATATGAAGAGAAAATAATATACAATTTTTAAATAAATATAAAAAAGTGTTCAACATTCAAAAACAATAAACCCAATGTGTTTTTTAAAGTCTAAAAGATATCCTCAAGATGAACACTTAGGAACTTGTGAAATTTAAGGAGAACTTATAAAATTTGAGACTTGCAACTGAATCACATGTCCATTTAATGTATTCATATGCTGTACACTATTTTTGATGATACAATTCAATTATGTATTATAAGAAGTCTTAAAATATATATAAAGTCCACAAAACAATCGTGCTAGTCTTTATAATTATTAACTGTGATATTTTCATCCATGCATTCATCATGTCCATACTAACTTTTTAAAGTCGTGATTCAAAGCTTTTTTTTTTTTGATGCTTGAATTAAGCACATCTATGTATATACATTCTAGAGACACCTGCAACGGCACCAACATACTGATTTGTACTATTGTCCTTGCTTTTGTTGCTTAATAAATCAATGACATATAAAAGTTCATACACATTTAAATCATTAATAACTGGCATGCCACTTTATGGTTCATATATAGACTTCCAAAGGAAGAATGAATTAATTGATGTCTGACTTCTATTCCTTTTCAGAGATTGTCCCCTGGCATACGGATTAATATTACCTTATCTCATAACAAACTGTTCTGAAAACTACTACAGATAAAATTACATTGAATTATTAATTGTGTAGACAGCCCGAGTTTAATAATGATTCTTACCTGCTCACATTTCTCAAAGTACTTTATTCTCCTAGTCATGGCATTGCCAGAAACAATTACTAAGTCAAAAACTGAGAAGGTAAAGTTACATGGAACTGAAATCATAATTAGTCTGTGACCCAGCTTTGATACCAATTCAGTTCACTCTTTTATTTTCTTCTTCTAAATAATGCAAACATGCCTTTCTCTTCTTTTCATAAATATTCTTTAATATTTACTATTAAATGACACCCTGTGCCACATGGCTGTAATCCAGGGGCATCACTAATGAGAATTTAATAGTTCTTAACAGTTTGATATTAGTCAGTTCCAATGTCAACAGCAGCCTGAATAGGTTAAACTGAATACAAATAAAATGACCCTTGCCTACCCTTTCCAAATAATGCACTGAAGCTACTCACTTTACACTGGGGGAATGACAAACAAGAAATTTTTAATTTGTTTCTTTGCTGAAACCTTATGGTTACATTAAGCAAAAGTTGTGAAATGCAAAGGTTCATCTTGATACTCACAAATAATAGGAGTTAGCCAGAATTTGAGATTCAAAGGTATAATTAACTGAAGCTCACTTTAGAAGAAAATTTGGTATAGAGAGAAGTGGTAAGCAGTGAACTGGGATATAATTGCTAATGAGTAAACCAATCTATGAATATCAGTGAGATCTTGAGAAAGTTCTTCTGGCCTAATTTAGAACCCCCAGTTCTGTTTTGTGTCCTGAAGCTAAATCATGAGTCAAGTGGAGGTCCTGGACAGGGGTTTCTTTTCTAACAAAAAGTCTCAGTTCTAGTTACATACCTTTATTTCTTCATGAAGAAGAATGACAAATTGAGTAATTTCCTAAAGTAGGATGAAGAAGACAGAAGAGAATATTAAGTGTAGCCTAAATCAGGTGTTTATTAATTGCCAAAGTCAAATGCAACGATTTTAAAAACTTATTCCTCTATGGCTTGGCAAAGTATAAAATTCAGTTTGTCCAAATATCTTTTGAGAGAAATAGTGAGTAATGTGTATTGAAATTAAAATCTACATAATTCATTAATTATTCATGGTGCATGGAGTACAATGTTGGGACAGAATTTTAAAGGGGTAAAAAGTAATAGAAGATTTGATCTACATTCTCAAATTATGTGTTGAGGGAAATAAATAAATGGATAAACAACAAAAAATAAAAATGAGAACATGAAGTATTATCAAGTGTACTTATGTATGTGCAGTATACACATGTATAATATCACAGCAATTCATCATTTTACCCTATTGCTACTTCTATTAATCTTGACTTACCAGAGTAGTAGCTTTCATTCATATAAATGACATGGAATATGTATATGAATCCACTTGTTAGTACTTTTGCCTGTGCAGATCCATGGGGCTTTGCAGGTGAAAATAATGGCAAACAAGATGTCAGCAGTCGAGATATATGAAGAAATAATGAACTATTTTAGCTGAGCTAGGGGACATCTTGCCTTGTGATGAAGAGAGTGGCTAAATAATTGGCTTTTCAGCTGAAGAAACATTAACATCATTATAGTAACAACATAAAAGTATTGATCAGTTGCCATCATGCTTTTGATAGTCTTAAGGTCAAAGAAATGATTTGAAATGTATTTTTTTGCTACAAGAAAAACTGCTAAGCCAAAGAAAAAGGACATTGGCTAAAATATCCCTACTCAACATTTAAAAGAATTTCTCTGTTTGGATTTTTTAAAGCCTTCTTAGTTATAAGATGATAAACATTTTAAAATATAGCAAAAAATCAAGATAATATTAACTGTTATGGGCTACCACAAATTTGTAAACTTAATGGTACCACAAGAACATCCCTAGGATCTGAGATATCAACAGCCACAAATAAAGCAATAGATTGTATGTTTAGACAGGTAAGTCATTTAAAGCCCCACCTAATGGTAAATACAAGATAAGTATAAGCCTGGCTCTGAGGAGAACTTAAGAGCTTAGAGGCTTTCACCCTCCCTCTCTTGGCTTTAGCTTTGACACACATCCTTCTTTCTGAACAGTTACTAACCAAAGACTCTACACCAGTACTGCCACAGATATTAGTGGTGTCTGTACCTCTGTTCCTTAGTTTTCAAATTTACAAGAAAATGGGTATGGACATAAATAATCTTTGAAGACTCTCATACTCTAAAACATCCCCACCCCCATTATCAAAGTAAAGATAAATAAAATAGCATTTTTAAATTCTGTATTTCTACCACTGCATTACTTTGAAGTCTTGGAAAACCTACAGTAACTCTACTGTTACTCAGTTTTAATATGAGTTTAATAAGACTAATATGGAAACATAAAAATGTATGTAAAATGCCATTAGATTTTCTTGTTTAAAATTTGGTCCCTAGGACAACTAAGTTTCTCATATCTAATTCACAAAAATTTAATTTTGACCCACACATAGTTTAAAGATATATCTATTTAAATTAGATTTATAAGTACATTGTTATTCAGCTTTATTAATAATTTTATCAGATTCCCTCAAATGTAAGGCAAACATTCCCCACCAATTCTCAGAGTAAATTTCTCTGAAAGAAAGCCTTCAAAGCAATTCAGCTCTGCTGAATCAGGCAAGTGAAGATGATTGATTGTACTCAGTTATCAAAACAGCTGTTATGTCATACTATGAAGAATGGTAGCCCACACTGATCACATTAGAAATAAAGGTCAGATTTTGTATTTTCAGACTCACTTGTGTATCTAGTAATAATGCCATTCTCAGTATCATTCATGAAAATGGAAAAACCCCAAAATAATATATAGTTACTAATTCCATAGAAGTATCATCAAGAAAACTGAAATAATTCTGTCAAGTTAATACGGAGAAAGAGCCTAATAATTTTCAATAAAGTATGTTTGGTTGTTATAAACCTAGCATTTAACACCAGCGAATATTTTCATTAAAAACAAACAGACAGATACAGTGATGCAGCCTGTAATCCCAGTGACTCAGAAAGCTGAGACAAGAGGATCACAAGTTTGAGGTTAGTCTTAGCAACTTAGTGATGCCCTAAGCAACTTAGTGAGACCCTTTCTTACAATAAAAAATAGGCTGGGGATGTAGCTCATTGGTAAAGCCCTCCCCTAGACTCAATCCCCAGTACCGATCCCAAATAAATACATAAATAAATAAATAAATAAATAAAAATACACAAAACACAAAAGTCTTATTGAATCACAAAACAACCTATAGTAACTGATTCACTTTGAAACTGAAATTGGATTTACCAATTTACTTTCATTTTCTGTAACTGTGGCTACTTTAAAGTGTACACTTTAATACAACTATAGATGTACTACATGTGATAATCTTTTTTTGAGAGTTACACTTTATGTTCAGACCAGGTTACAATTATTCATTCTGATAAAGGATCTATACACGATATTCAAATTTAATATTCCTATATTTCCTAAGAATAGTAGCAATAAGTCTAAAATCATAAAAAGTTCTAGATAAGTTTATTTTTGCTCTATCCTAAGTATAATATTCTGCCGCATGAATACTTAATCTTGTAGTATGGAATGGTTGTGATCCCCTAGTGTTAGGAGACAACAAATTTTCAGATTCATGGGCGGGGGTTGGGGGCTTGTGGGGTATGTCTATCAGAGCAAGGCACTGACCGCCCTTTGTTCTGGATAATCTTTTCAAGAATGCTTACAAAATAACAGAATGAATCAAACAACATTGCCTATGTAAATTTATGATTACACAAATGGTATGCCTTGACTCCATGTACAAACAGAGAAACAACATGTATCCCATTTGTTTACAATAATAAAAAAAAATAAAAATAAAAAATAAAAATGTGATGGGAAAAAAAAAAAAGAATGCTTATATAGTGAGTCAGTGAGTCACCTTAACAGAGTTAAATAGTGCCTCCTCCTGGAGCAGAGGGCAGATACCCTTAATGTCAATGAAAAATTCAGATTCTGAAAGCCCATATTCCATCATTAATCTCACTGAGTGTGCCCTAAATAAAATGGGACTCAGGAAAGTGGTACTAGAACTGGGGCTACTGCTATTATTGTGAACAATGAACTGTCCTATTGCTGGGTGGAGAGGGGAGAGAAAGTAGGAAGAGAGACAAACTAGCATCAAAAACATCCACAAAATTTCTGTGAATTCTAGGACTTTAGAAACAATTTACATAAGACAGAAGATAGGAGTTTTACTACATTTTGTGGGTATGGTATAACACATCTGACATATTTATTCACAGTCTTACTTCCTTATGTTGTCATTTCTTTACTACCTCTGGTTTGTTTGTCCTCCTTGGTCATAATTGCTTGCATTTCATTTTCAAGCATCCCAAACGTGACAAGAAAATAAGTATGTCTATATACATATTGTATGTGTATATACACAAATATGTATGTGTATATATTATATTTAATATGTATAATCATTTGACTATATATACATATTTCATTTTGTCCAAATTCCTTAATGATAAATATATAAAGCCCCCAAGATGTAATATCCTAAGTCATGCATCTCCTAAATTAGACATTCATTCAGCTATCTGATTTTTAAAAATCAGTCCTCAATATCATATATCAAATTCAACTAAATAACATTGTGTTGACCATGTTAAAGAGGATACATGAAATAAATTAGCCAAATAGTTAGGTGCCTCTAGGAAAAACAAATTGCACCATTGCTGCCTTTTACTTTGCTTTATCAAATAACCTAGATATTATTTTCTAATTCTGCATTGAATTTATACTTTTGATGTTACAGTCTTTTCCACTAGGAATTACAAATCCCTTTTATGGTTATCATTGTGTATCTCTCTAATATGAAATTTGGCTCACTTGAGATTATGAAAACAATTCTATAAGTCATCTTCATATCAAAAATAGGATCTGAGTCCATGAGAAGAATAAGGCAATATCACTTATTTTTTTATGTGCTCACCTCTAAATTAAGGGGTTTGATTACAATCTTGCTGCATAAGACTAAAGCTAAAATAGTCATGTGACCTATAATTATTTAAGACATAGTTATGACTCTATACTCATTCCTCTCTGATACCCATGCCTCAATGGCATGATATGGCCACTGAAAACTACCGAATTGAATGATGGGGTCTTAGCAGTACAATCAGAGGGAAATTATTTTAAAAAACTGAAGGACACAATTAATTCACTAATTATTATTTTATGAGATCACCCGAGATGCAAGAATCTTACATAGACTTGTAGTTGATGATGTCAAAATACAGAAATAAAGAAAACCATTAATGATAAATACTATGGCAAAAATAGGTCTAAAGTCAGTACAGCATAGAGGATGGAGTGATGACCTGTTGGCACAAGGAAAGATGAAGGAAAGTTCAGAGAAAAAGAACTTAGGCAAGAATTAAATGACATGGCCATTTAGGGAAAATACTTTGAAGTTTAATATTCCTAGAACAGTAGGTGAAGATCTAAGGGACAGAAATCTGTGGTAAAAACTGAAAATAAATTCAGGATGAATCAAAAATGGATGATTTGAACATGTTATAACTTTAGTGCTAAAATGTATGCTTTATTAATACAACATTAATAATAGGTTTAATCAATTCCTCCTTTATACAAATACCTTCCTTTTTCCTTCATTCATATTGATTGGTCTTCTTTGAGCTCCTTCAGTATATAGTCTCAACATTCTTTATTTTTAGAAAATGCGTTTTTGTTTCAACTTCAAATTTCATGCCACCACTATTAGCTCTGTGCAATTTCCTAAGTATAATCTTCCTGTCTCTCTTAAAGACTTGTTCCAAATCTTAAATTTGTTACTGCATTTATTGAAAATTCCTCTCCTGGCCTATACAGATTACCAGTTTAGTACATTTAATATATAATATTTTAAATATGCACATGTGTAAAATATGTACAATTAACAAATAAAAAAGTTAAGATGAGATTCATTCAGTAAATTATATTTTCCTAAACTTTTACACAGAGGACTCAAAATCAGCATACTACAAGGATACAGCCAAATCAATGTTTGTAGCAGCTTAATTCACAATAGCCAAATTGTTGAACCAACCTAGATGCCCTTCAAATGATGAATGGATAAAGAAAATGTGGTATATACACACAATGGAATATTAATAAGCCATAACGAAGAATAAAATTATGGCATTTGCAGATAAATGGATGCAGCTGGATAATATCATGCTAAGTGAAATAAGCCAATTCCCAAAAAACAAAGGCTGAATGTTTTCTCTGATAAGTGGATGCTGATAAGTAATGGGGTGGTAGCGGGATAAGGTAAGAATCCAGGAATTTTGGATTGTGTAGAGGGGAAAGAAGGGAGGAGAGGGGTGGGAGGAAGGAAAGATAATGGAATGAGACAAACATCATTACCCTATGTACATGTATGATTATACAAATGATGTGACTCTATATCGTATACAACCAGAGAAGTGAAAAGTTGTACACCATTTGTGTACAATGAAACAAAATGCATTCTGTAAACATAAATGAAGAAATAAATACATGTATGTGTACATGTGGCAACAGAAAAAATATATAAATAAATAAATATTCAGTCCCCCATCTTGAAAAATAATAATATACCTTTTGCTCTTTATAATGTGGGATGCTGTATCCCCTACTGGAAGAATGTATTTTACTGTCCAAATAACATGATATTTAGTCATATGACTTGTTTTGTCAGATGATGGTCTTCATCCAAGCTGAAGTTATGAGAACCATCATATGGTTCTGCCAACTCTCTTCCTCTTTTTCCTGTGCCACTCAAATTGCAATACCATGAGAGCTCTTCCTTCCTTAATCTGGACTAAGAAATGAAGTGACAGATGGAACAGAAGCAGAAGAGCAACTGATGAGCAGTCAACATATATCATAATGGAAAAACTTTGTTCTAAAATAAAACAAAAAATCATTTATAGCAAAACTAATTATTACAGCAAAACTAATTTTCCAACATCTTAGCACTCAGGTTAAGATATAGCAGATCACTCATCATTAAAGTTTGTAACACAGGCTGTACTATGAACTACAGATAAAGAACTAAAGAGGTCTGCATTTTGAGTGAAATTCAGGAAACCCACAAGTTGCAATAACAGGCTTTGATGAGGAAGATAGGAGGGTGAAAGGATTGAAGATTCACATGTGAATTGAAACAACCGTTATCCATATGGAAAATAAGATAAACTCTGCCTTATGCACATTGAAAATTCCAGGTGAATTAAAGAATTAAATGTGCTAAAAAAAGCTTTTAGAAGTACTAAAGAAATACGGTGCAGAATCTTTTAACCTCAGATTAGAAATGTCTTTCTAAATGAGACACACAAAAAAATACTCGAAAACAATAAAAGACTTTTAAATTCTGTTCCATTAAAATTTTAATTCTAATACAAAAATCAGATCAATGCATTTTAAAATAGGGTCATGTTCTAGGAAAATCCACTTAACCTACCTAAAACTAATGTAGAGAATATAAAAATAAGTTTTAAGTTTAATATGAAAACTAAAAACAATGCAGCTGGCAAAAGAATAATGGATATAAATATTCAAAATATAAAAAAGAATAATGAACATATGATGATTTTCAAAAGTCACTGAGAAAATAAAAATTAAATCAACAATGGGAGACTTGATATTGACAAAAATATAAACATTCAACAACAATGTTGACCAGATACAAAGAAAAGAGAATTCCCATTCACTACTTGTGGGAATACATATTTTAAAGAACAATTAGGCAATGCTGGGTAAAGTTGTCAGGATAGGTAGAATTAATGAATCCCTCAAAGATGTCAATATCCTAATCCTGAGAACTTGTGAATATCCTAGCTACATAGCAAAGAGGGATTAAGGTTGAAAGTGTGATCAGTATTTCTAAACAGATGACCTTAAAATGGAAAAATTATTCTGGACAATATGGCTGTACCCAATATCATACTAAGAATTCTTAAAATAAATAACCTAACCCAGTTGTGGTCAAAGGGAAATGTAATTATGAAAGAAGTCAGAGGGACAAATGTGAGTAGGACTCTACCCATTACTCCTGATTTGCAGACAGAGAAAAAGGTTTATAAACCAAAGAACAAAGCTAGTCACGAGATACAAGTAAAGGCAAAGAAACAGATTCTTCCTTATAATCCAGAAAGAAACGCAGCCCTGCCAACACACTGGATTAGCTCATAGGACCTGTGTCACACTTGTGATGTAATGTTGTTTTAAGTCACTAAATTTGTAGAGATTTGTTATAGCATCCATAGAAAAATAATCAGTTAGAGAGGCACATATTCAACAATCCTACTTCTAACAATATTCCTTGAGAAACTCAAACAGTTTTGCACAATTAGATATCAATAAGTCTGTACATTACTGTACTTCTGCTTTGTAACAGAGAAAAAAATCAGGTGTTATCAGTAGGGAAATGGATATAGTTAAACAGTTTATATTCTAGAACCATTAAAATAAATAACTATATGTTTATAATTCACCATAAGTAAATAGATATCACAAATACAATACAGAAGGCAAAATCAATTTGTAGAATGATATAATAGTGATATATTACCATTTATACAAAGTTTTAAAGCATAAAAACAATTTCAATGAATTATTTTCTGAATACTTGCAAATACCATAAATTTCAGGACATAAATGGGAAAGGTCCACACACAATTTAGAATGGTGGTTTAGTCCAGGAAGCAAAGGAAGGAAAATGGGACAGAGTGTAAATGGCTTCTGTGTAGAAAATGGGTACAAAGAATGCCTCAGCAATTTAATTCAAACAATTATAAATTTCTTATGAATTATTCAAAAGGAGACATACCACTTAATTATACGTCAATGGATACTATAATCAGACAAGGTTTAATCATTTTATCTTTCATATTTCCATTTGTCTTGAAATATTTCATATTATAAAATATAAAAATGAAAAGGGAAAAGAAAAAATTGAACACTTCTGATTAAATCCTATTATTGGTAATTACTGTAATATTGTTTTAGGCATAGAATTAGAATAATATATTGGAGCAATTACATATGAGTAAGTCAATTTGATAAGAATTTAGGATCTGATGGCTGGGGAAATGTGTTCAATGCTTTACATACATTATTTCATTTAATCCTATAAACATGTAGAATGTTGCAGGTTCTATTATTACTCATTCTATAACTTAAAACTCAAAGGTCTAGTAAAGTTAATTTGCCTGAGGCCATATAGATATTGAAGGACAAAACTGTGATTCAGTAATTCCAGCAAATATAATACTAGAAAATGTACACTGAACTTCCAAGTGATATTAATTCTGCCTTTCCAGGAGCATGGGAGGTCCTTCCATTTTCTAAGGTCTTCTTCAATTTCTTTCTTCAGTGTTTTGTAGCTTTAACTGTATAGTCTTTCAACTCTTTTGTTAGATGGATTCCCAAGTATTTCTTTTTTTTTTTTGAGGTTATTGTGAATGGGGTAGTTTTGCAAATTTCTCTGAGGGTGGATTCACTGTTGATGTATAGGAACGTGTTTGATTTATGGATGGTAATTTTATATCTTGCTATTCTGCTGAATTCATTTATTAATTCTAGAAGTTTTCTGGTAGAATTTTTTGGATCTTCTAAATATAGAATCATGTCATCAGCACATAGTGATAGTTTGAGTTCTTCTTTACCTCTTTGTATTCCTTTAATTTCTTTTGTCTGTCTAATTGCTCTGGCTAGTGTTTCAAGACAATATTGAATATATTTGGTGAAAGAGGGCATTTTTGCCTTGTTCCAGTTTTTAGAGGGAATGCTTTCCATTTGTCTCCATTTATAATTGTGCTGGCCTTGGGCTTAGCTTATATAGCTTTTACAATATTGAGGTTATGTTCCTATGATTCCTAGTTTTTCTAGTGTTTTTAACATGAAGGAGTGCTGAGAATTAGTGCACATAATGACCATCTAGCAAAGCAAAGATGACTTCCTCACAGCCTAATTTAATGTCTGAGAAGGTGACAGACTGAACATCAAAATCAACATAGAAAACAATTCAAAGAATCTTTCAATCCATTTGCTGCCTATTTATTTCAATATATTAGCTACTTATTTCAATCTATTTATTGACTTCACTAATCATTGCTGAAAGACACAGTGAAAATACCAGCCTTGTCATAAAAAAAAATGAGTGAGGGTGAAGTTAAAAGAAGGATAAAAGAAAAAATTCTAATGCTTAGCTCCAGAAAGAATATATATTTATATATAAAATGATTAATCTGATATATTCTTTACAATATACTTTGGAATAATCAAATTTGTGGGAACTAAAACATGGGTAAGACCATGATCCACCAACCTCCAAAACATTTAGCTCAACTTCTATGTATCAGGAAAATTATTTCTCTAGCATTCATTTGTTATCAGTGAAAATATAAGTATAATCATTGATAACCTCTATAACTTTCACTAGAGAAAGATTAACTGCAAATGACATTCTTATTCAGATATAGTATCCAATTTCTTGTTGAGTCTTGCTAAGTTATCTGCCTCCATAAAATATTATGGCAGGGTTCCAAGGGTTAATTATGAGTTGCATAAAAGACACTTCCTTCCATTCATTTTAATTTATTGTTTTTCACTAAGCATTTCCCAGGAACTTGGCTCACTGAAGTTTCAAGTGTTACTTTATTTTGCCCCCTCCTATTCTATTTTCCATTTGATGAATATATGGTAAACAACTAATTTCACAGATCAGTTATTTAATCCTTGAATAAAAGGCATTTCTTCTAAATCAGATGATAAAAAGAAGTAGGAAACACAGTACTAAAATATTCACAGCTTTAAAAATGATATTTATGTAAACCGTATTTATGAATTCCATTAATTTAGTAAGACATACTAATGAATTTTCTTCAAAATCTGCAAGAGTAGATAACTTATAGATTTGTATTTCTAATAATGTAACACTAACATATTATTTCAATTATACATTCAAAGCCTAGAAATGAAATATTATGATATATAAGATAATAAATGATCATTAAATGTCCACAGTATTATAATTCAAAATAGAACCACCACATTTGAGTAGTTTATGACCTGCAGGAGGAATCTCGAAGTGCTGACATATTTCATTGGGCATCCATTACTGTTATCAAAATGAAAACATTTATTTAAATTTTAGCAATTTCATATCATACCTGAAATTGCAACAGTACACATCTGCTTGATGAGAGTAAAGTTTTTATTTAAATAAAATTTTAGAGTGCAGGATCTTTAAAGATCTGCATTTAAAAAGTTCAATTAAGGTAGCTTTATTTTTTATCAGAAACCATACAGAATAATCATTTAGGGTAGGTTGGAACATGACAAGAGAAGGAACTGCTTTAACTTTTTCACTTCAGTGGTATTAATGGTTGGAAATTCCTCAGTTTGATTATCTTTATGGAAACATAAAAGAGCATACATTATGGTATTTCCTTTCCTACATGCTATATAGGGACATATGTCCCTATAAAAGGGACATATTCCGAAAGACAATACATGGAGACATATGCGAAATTTTTTTTATTCTTTTGTATTCCATCTTAATTATACGATGAATCTCTTCTCTGTGAACCTGCTCAATTAGGAGGAACTACACTTTCAGCTTATTCTATCAATATGTGAAATGTCATTTTTCACATTTCTTTTTATACTGACATATTTCAGTCCTTATACTGTGACCTCTAGTTTTTATAAATCAGAAACCTATTTCTAAGGCAAATCATATTAATAATAGCAGTCATATAGTGAGCGTTCACCAGTCCACAAATTTCATGTAGATTGTTATTTACTTATAACAGCATCCACATCAGACATTATTCATATCTACTTTACAAATGAGAAACTTTAGCTTAAGGAAGATGAAGCAATTTGTTCATGAGAGAAAAATGAAAATAAAACCCAAAGCTGTCAACATGTAAAGAATATGCTCAGTCATTGTACTTTTGATTTACTTTGGAGACCCTTTTGAAATCCCTGGATCTCATTGGAGTGATTTCAAAAAGACAGAGAGTAAAGGGAGAATAATATAGCAGAAAAGACTGGCATTTTGTTGTAATACTGACAGAATGAATACAAAAATTGAGTGGTATTTGAATTCCAGATAAATACCTTTTTTTATTTAGTATGTGTGTCTTAGATATTGCCAGACATACTTATACTAAAAATTTATTTGTTCTTATTTTAAATTCAAATGTAAGTGAGAAACCTGTATTTTGTCTTCTAAATAAAATAATTTTATTTGAGTAGTTTAGATAAGAGCTGGCTAAGTTGGTATGTTTGCTCAGTTGAATACAAGGCTGTTCTCCTTGGAGATCTTCCCTTCTAAGAAGCCACTTCCCACAACACTTCCTTTCTGCTGTACCTTTAAATGTACAAATTCTTGTGGGCCAGAGCCTCCTCTACTGAGACTTCAACTGTGGTGCATGCAACTGATGTGTACTGGCAAGGCTATGTAATTGGGAAACTGGTTTGCGCTACTACTGTGCTAGTAAATTTCCAAAAAAAAATCCCTAATTTATATCTATATCACATGTTGCTAATGTGTTCATAACCATTACATGACATCATTTTGCAAAATTTGAATGCTCATTATTCATTTTCAATGTTCATGTTAACTAATGTTCACTTACACAGAACAGAAATGACACAGAGAGGTTTCTCAAATGAGCTTTCGTGAAGATGTCTGTTACTGTCTTGTTTTTAGAGAGTGTATTCATAACTGCTCTTACTTTTTTGCATCCAGACTAAAAGTTTCTAAACTATATTTTTTCCAATACAACATACTACCATCTCTTTAAATACACTATTTTGCTTTTCTAGATATTTTTTTCCCAATTTCATAAACTTTATCTTGAAACACAACATTCAGATTCACAATTCTTTTATTTATTTTATCTTTAATTTATATAACACTCTTTCTAGAAGTGGCCTACTTTTATTTCATTGTCATTCCTTCAGAGTAAACATGAAAGCACTTGACTTCTATATTTTTCTAGACTTTAACTGATAACCTAGAATCTATAAACATAGATTTTAGAACAAAATGTCCATTCTTCATTTTCACAAAATGAAAATGTCCACAATCTCATAAAATTTTATCTTTTTTCCCTTTAGTCCCAAAATGACATTTTACTTTTAACAAGTTTAGTATAAAACTATTTTTATTCAAAAAGTTTTGTGATCTTATTTGAAAATACCTTTTCATGTCATTGCTTTTGACTTTCCTCTATTCAACATACTCTAATTTCATACTGTCCTATTCTCCCTAACACTTTGTATTTTCATTACTCTGCCATTTTCATCAAGCTGTTTTTTTTATTCTTCTCTCTTTAAAGAAAAAAGGAATGCTTGTTTTTCCAGAGACCTTGATAATACCCTTACTTATGAAAAGTCACCAAATTTTCCAGGTGAAGTTAAAAACTTTCCTTTTTTTATTAAAATCTTTTTTACTTTTACAGACTGCATTTGATTCATTGTACATAAATGGGGTACAACTTTTCATTTCTTTGGTTGTACACAATGTAGATTCACACCATTCATGTAATCATACATATACATAGGGTAATACTGTCTGTTTCATTCCACTATCTTTCTGTCCCCTACCCCCTCCCACCCCTTTATCCTCTACACCATCCAAAGTTCCTTCATTCTTCTCTTCCCCCCCACCGACCCCCCTCATTATATGTTGTCATCCACTTATCAGACAAAACATTAGGCCTTTGTTTTTTTGGGCTTGGCTTATTTCACTTAGCATGATATTTTCCAACTTCATCCATTTACCAGCAAATGCCATAATTTTATTCTTTATGGCTGAGTAATATTCCATTGTGTATATATATACCACAGTTTCTTTATTCGTTCATCAATTGAAGGGCATCTAGGTTGGTTCCACAATCTAGCTATTGTGAACTGAGCTGCTATAAACATTGCTGTGGCTGAATCACTGTAGTATGCTGATTTTAAGTCCTTTGGGTAAAGGCCAAGGAGTGGGATAGCTGGGTCAAATGGTGGGTCCATTCCAAGTTTTCTGAGGAATCTCCATATTGCTTTCCAGACTGGTTGCACCAATATGCAACTCCACCAGCAATGTATGAGTGTGCCTTTTTCCCCACATCCATGCCAACTCTTATTATTGCTTGTGTTCTTTATAAGAGCCATTCTAATTGGAGTTAGATGAAATCTTAGGGTGGTTTTAATTTGCATTTCTCTAATTACTAGGGATGATGAGCACTTTTTCATATATTTGTTGATCACCTATATATCTTCTTCTAGGAAGTGTCTGCCCATTTCCTTAGCCCATTTATTGATTGGGTTCTTTGTATTTTGGGTGTAAAGTTTTTTAAGTTCTTTATAAACTTTGGAGATTAGTGCTCTGTCTGAAGTGTGTGTGGAAAAGATTTTCTCCCATTCTGTAGGCTCTCTTTTCATATTATTGATTGTTTCCTGTGCTGAGAAAAATACTTTTTAGTTTGAATCTATCCCATTTATTGATTCTTGCTTTTATTTCTTGCGCTATGGGGATCTTGTTAAGGAAGTCTGGTCCTAAGCCAATGTGATGGAGATTCGGGCCTACTTTTTCTTCTATTTGGTGAAGGGGTTCTGGTCTAATTCCTAGATCCTTGATCCATTTTGAGTTGAGTTTTGTACAGGGTGAGAGATAGGAGTTTAATTTCATTTTACCGCATATGAATTTCAGTTTTGCCAGCACCATTTGTTGAAGAGGCTACCTTTTCTTCATTATAAGTTTTTGGCACCTTTGTCTAGTATGAGATAACTGTACTTTTGTGGGTATGTCTCCATGTCTTCTATCCTGTCTATTTTGGTGCCAATTCCATGCTGTTTTTGTTACTGTTGCTCTATAGTAGAGTTTAAGGTTTGGTATTATGACCTTAAACTCTGCTTTATATTAATTGTATTTATTTTAGTATACATTAAAGTATAATTATTGACATATGATCCTGCAAATATAGAATTTCACTGAAATCAGAGAAAATATCATATACATCTCTTTATCATCCCAAAGCTATGAAGAGGCATCTTGATATACTAATATTCAACATGTCTTTGTTAGAATGAAATGCAAGTTACAAAATAATGTTTATCCAAAAAAATCTTATTGTTTTCCTTCATCATTAAAACCCACTCTGTAAGGCTACTCCACTACTTGTAGTAGTTTGAAATCCAGTGCAAATCTCTAGTCTCTTTAATCCCTAAAACAATTGAACTTTAGTAACTAGAACATCTATTTCCATGTAATGGTCAAACTTTCCAACTTTATTTGAAGGTAAATCTCCTCTCCTTTGTCAAGGGACACCTTTAGTCTGGTGCCTGTAGTATATGATGGATATAAGTGTCCTGTTCTTCCATCATTGGTACCTTCCATATCAAAGGGGTGGGAAGGACCAGGTTTTCCTTGTTGTGTACTATTTCAGGATTTAATTTTATGACTCTTGACTTATTGGGTGTTTAAAACTGATTCGTTTTTCTTCTAGTCAATCTCCATCTTCCTTCTAAAGACTTTAAAGTGATTCATGCAGGAGAGGACACAATTCCCAGGCATTCTTTCCCTCACTGTAATCTGGATGTGCAGGTAATTCCCAAAGCAGCATTATCTATTTGATGCTTTTTAAACCAGCTTCTTAGTCTTCAAATTTCACAGCAATAAGCCAGTACCTGTCCCTTGAGTTCCATAAACTCTGGAGAATACATGGAAAACAAAGGCTCTCAAATTTGTCACCATTTGTTTAGCAGTTGTGGTTATGCCCGAATCAGGAAGTAGCTGCTGCTTTATCTGAAGCTGAATCTATACCTTCTTTGTAGAAAGAACTGGACTCAAGGACCATCAGAACTATAAGATTCATTAAAATCATGTAGTCCAAATAGCCATGCTATGGAAGAAACTAAAACCTAAACATTAAGCAATTTAACCAATGTTTGATTAACTTTAGCTCAACACACATTACTAACTGCTATTTGCAGAAAATATATGGGAATAACAAAGACAAATATGACAGAATTTGCCTTGCAAGAGATTTCTATACTGATATTACAATTCAAGTCTCCCAGTTAGTGTTCCAAAGTCATTTCTGTCATCCTAAACTAGAATAGTGTTCAAGTTTAATACACAGAACAGCTTCCCATGGGAGTTGTTAAAATGCAGATTTCAGAGCTCTGATGCTAGAGACTTTGATTCAATGTGTACAGGCCATGACTCTTCGTGTTAAAAACCACCTTAGGTGATTAAAATGCAGTTTTTTCTATTCCAGAAATTAAAAGCACAATTCTTTTGTTTGTTTGTCTTGCAGAAGGTAATGCCTACTGATATCCATGTCAAAAAGTGGTGCATCCGTGTCACTCAGTGTCTATCCTATCACCCCACAGTTGTTGATCTCTATAAAAGTAATGCAGTTGTACTGCAGATACTTTTGGCTTCGTTTTGACTACTTCTTTTCTAAAATATTTTTCTGGGGTTATTTTGAGTTCTCTGCTGAATCCTACAGACCAGTTCCCTTGCCCTAAGATTCCCTAAATGATATTATTACCGAGAGACTGTATTTTATTTTATCTTTTACATCTTTGTAAATAGAAACTTACACACACTGAAATGGAATGTGCGATATATTGGATTGATACATATTCTCTTGTCTCTTTTTACAATGTTTCTTTATAAAATATGAAATTGTAAAACAAAACTCTTGCCAGGCATGGTAGTACATGCCTAAAATTTTAGCAACTTGGGAGACTGAGGCAGGAGGATCACAAGTTCAAAGCCAGGCCAAAATACATTCAACTGTCATGTATAACTAAAAATAAAAAAATTAAAAATCAGGTTCAAAGCCAGTCCTAGCAAGTCCCTGACTCAAAATAAAAAGGGGTGGGGATGTTGCTCAGGGGTAAAGCATCCCTGGGTTCTATCTCCAGTATGAGGGAGAAAGAGGGAGGGAAGGAAAGAAACTATGCAAATATTGATTCCTTTTGATACTCCTTTTATTTCTCATAGTATGTTAGGGCACAGCAAAGTCTAATGTTTGAGAGTTAAATAGGTCTGAACAATAAGAAATGGCTTATCAATATCTGAGATATAGAAAGAACTTCTCATATGATAAAAGGTGGATTTTGAGTACTGTTGCTATTCTTTCTTCTGTCACTCAGAAGAGCTCTTATCCTAATTTCTAATTTGTTCTGATTAATCAGAGTTCTCTTCCACCTGGGCTAAGAATAAAATTTGGTCATACTTTCACAAGAGGCACTGATATGCCTTATTCACTCAGGTTGATGAGAGAATATATGTATGTATATATATGAGAATATATATATGCATATATATGAGAGTATACATATATATGTCTATATATGAATTTCCTAAAATATGCACAAAGTATTTCCATATCTGCTTCAAAATGCTATTGATGTGCAATTATATTACATTTATACTTAGCATAGATAAGACTATAAAACTTATCAGTTAATTCCTTAACAAGATTAACTTTCCAATAATAGCAGCTAATTGAGAAGGAAAAATTAACCTTAAAGGCATCTGAATGCAAGTCAACTCTTCTTTATGTAAGAGAATATTTGATTTAGTGATATACTCTCCTTATTTTTATAAGGAGACTAAACCTTAAGGCTAATGTCTTATTTCTGTGTAACAAATTGAAATAAGTTAAAAATCAAACATACTGAAGAAGATATAATCAAATACTTTTATAGCTAAAATTATCTTTTCCCAGAACACTCTTATATTACTGCCTTTGCATTTGAACTAACCTCTACAAATTAACTCTTATGCACATTTCAACATCACCTCTGATCCTCATTCATGAAATCCCACAATAGTTCAGACACTTTGGTGAATGCTGGACAACCAATAAGGAGTTAATGAGATTTTTCTACTTTTGAAAATCCAGATGGAGATTAATGCATAAATAGATATATTAAAATACAATATGAAAATGCTATCAGAATTATGATTAGATCTATGTGTGATACCCCAAAGGTTAGAGCAACTCACAATTCCTGAAAAAGCTGAGAATAGAGTAGTGAGACTCAATTCTGATTTCACATTAGCATCCCCTTGAGAGCTCTTGAAACAAACAATTTTCACACCCCAGTCTAGACCAATTAAAGTGCAATCTTTGCATGTGGGTCTTCAGCATTGTTTTTGTAAAAAAATTTATCTAAATTATAATGTACATCTAGTGTTAAGAACCAGTGCTTTAAAGAAAATGACAAATGAACTTCTCAAAATAAAGACAAACAATTCCATGTATATAGAACCCAAGTACCTATTGGTAAATTGGAATGCTTTGTCAATTTTCATTTTCCAAGTTCTTTCCAGTATTTTAATAATTCCTGTTTAGTTCATTTTGAATTTTAAAATGTCTTGAATTGAAAAATTACTAATACAGTAGGTAATCAAGCTTAGCTAAGAGTACTTCTTTTCTACTAAAATGAAGTTGTCAATCAGATAATTTTTACTATCCAGTATAATCATTTAGAAACATTACACTCATTTTCATTAAAGAAAAATTAAACTAAAATGAAGGTGAATGACTTAGTGAAATGGACTATAAGATTTGAAAGACTAAATTTTCAAATGCAATAGCATCTTATTATTGTGATGTATTTATGCAGGGTTAGCCTAAAAGTTCTGGAACTATCAACATCCCTAAATTTCAGTAAATATAATTAATTTAAAAGATATAGTTTATAAAGTAACTTGTTATAAGGGAAGTTGAAGTTGAGGCTAATGACCAGCAATGACTGATATCTACTGTGCTAAAATGAATTTATGACAATACCTTTCCCTGGAAGAAGAGAAATCTATGAGGCCCCGTCTGTCCCTCATCTGATGCAATTGTTTATCCTTTGCTGCTAGTCATAACCAGCTTACTCAATAAAAGTTGTATTCCTTTACAATCAAGATTTCTTCTCCTCCAGAAACAGAGATTAACAAAGTGCTAGGTGTTCTGAAAACTCCAGATACACGGGCCTCATGAGAAATCATATCCTTTATTTTGAATTCTTACAGTACAAATGTTCTCATCATATGCTTTCCTGTCCTGTATCACAGAAATAATTTTTATTTTAGGTGCCAATTCTCAGAGGAAGGTGGAAAAAGGAACTACAAACTTTTGAGAGGTTATGCTACATAAATATCTACCTATGCCCATTATTTCACATAATCCTAATCTGACATAAATTTTAGCATACCATTTTATGGATGACAAGAACTGAGTTGGTGAGTGACCTGCCCAAGATCACATAACTAGTGTACTACAGGAAGATCTATGATTCTAATTTTCAAATTCCTATATCCCTAATTATGAAGTCCAGGAATTTTCTACTACTTCATGTTGAAGTGAGTATATTTTACATTGAGTGTCATCTTCCACATTTAGTTCATTGCAATGATATGATTTATGGAACCCCTCCAATTCTGATGTGCAAAATAAAATGTTTTTACTTCTTTCCAATCTAATCTCCTTTTCTGCCCCCTTTGTAAATTTCATAAGAAATTTCAAGGGTTTCAGGTAACTCTAAGATAAAGTCCCAAACAGGCTAGTCTAACAAAACATGGTCATTACATGGAATTGCCGACTCCTTTTGTTGCTTCTATATCTACTTTAAGAAAAAAACAAACAAGGGACAGCTAAGTTATTACATAAAAGCACAGAGGATATTCAATGAAGAATATGTCAGTTTTTCCTATCCTCACTCCTGGATTCCTTAAAATCAGAGTAAGGGATTAGCCTGTTACCTTAAATATTACACTCTGTATGATTCGTGCCTTCAAATATTCCTTTGGGTTTATGAAACTAAACTTATATATGCATGGAGAGAGGCAGCATTGGGACCAAGTTCAGACACAGCAAGACTAATAGAGCTTTGGAGAAGATACCCCAGATATCAGAAAAGTTTTGACTCACTATCTTTCATTTTAGTTGTCAGAATACACATTTACACCAACTAATGGCACCACTGAATCATATGGTATTTCTGCTTTTAATTTTTTAAAGAACTTCCATATTGTTTTCCATAACAGTTGTTCTAATTTACATTCCTAACAGTGTATAAGATTCTTTATTCTCAACAGATTTTGTAGTAATTAACTTTTGTCTCTATTCAATATTTCAGAATCTCACTGTCCTTACACTAAAGGTATACCAGTTGAATGGGGTACCAAGTATGAATTCTGGTATGTTGTGAGTAATTAATAAATGTTTTAAAGAATAAAAGTAGATATGAGAGTAAGAGTAGGAAATAAAATAATCATAAAGTTGTGGAACTGAGGGTTTTTTTGTTTAACCATCTACTTCAGGTATTATAGAAAACAGCAGGTGGCCAAATACCTGGGTAAAACAAAAATCAGAACATTGCAATCACAAGAATATCAACTAAGCGGGATATAGAAAGAGATTGATGGACTGAGTTGAGTAAAGCTTGAGAGACTGAAGGCAAAAGATGTTATTCAGTGAAGGGGATAAAAAAGAAAATGTTAAACAATGATATAAGCAGTGCTGGAATAAGTTCATTTTGAATGCAGAAATAAAACAAGTAATGTCTTCAGTTTATTCTATGTCCCAAAAGAACTGAATGAAAGCCTAGATCTCTACTCATCTCTTACTTTCAATATATTTGAGTAATTAAGAACAACTTACATGAAACAGCAAAGAATTATGAACATCATGTAATGTAGTAGTAGTTGAAAAAGTATATGCCACAAGGGAGAGAGAAAGGGCAGTGATCATGGAGGGTTGGAATAATCAACAGGATTCCTGAAGGTTTTGACTGTTCTAGGAGAAGTGATGAACAAAGACCTTCATAATTTAAGGTTTCTTTGAGGCAAAGAGCTGACTTTCTAGTAAAAAAGAAAAAAAAAAAAGTGAATGAGATAGGGAAAGTAAGTTGGAGAACTCAGACGTAAAATAGTGTGATATGATATAAATCCTGCAACAAGATCATACCTTGATAAAATTGAACAAAAGTACAAGTGAAGCTTAAAATTTCTAGAAATTAAAAACTATTGAATCAAAGGTGCATGATTCAAATAGAGTTTATGCTTGGAAAAAAGTAAGTTTATTTTCTTTCTCTCCCTCTCTCCCTCCCTTTTTTCATTTCTTTCTTCCTTCCTTTCTACCCTACTTTTCCTTATCCATTCTTTAAGCACATTTATTTTATGAAGTTACAAATAACAGGTGCTATAAATAAACCAATGCCCATATAGCTACTGGAAGGAGAAAGCTTCTATGTTCGTGCGTGGGTGTATGCTTGTGTGTGTGAGCAAAATTTCTCTTTTCAGTGATAAATTATATAAAAAAGATAAAGCAGAAACAGTAGAAAATAATGAAAGGTGGAAATGACAAGGAGCTACTTTTAATAAGGGAGTCAGCCAAGAAATACCCTAGAAGAGAGCAATAAGGTAGAGAAACAATGCAGAAAGGCATGTTGATATTTAGAAACAGCATCCCATGAGGAGAAACAACAAATATAAATGCCTTAACATTCATGCTATATTCAAAGTATATCATGGAAGTCATAAGATAGGAGTAAAATGAGCAGGGAAAATACTAATATGAGGTTTGGCAGGAGGGAAAATTGTGTAGGTATTATAGGGCAGGGGATCTCCATATTTTCTCACATATCCCTCCAAATTCATGAACTATAGCTCCCAACTTTCATAAAAATATGAAACATTATTAGTCAATTTGGAACCATCCAAAAGTACTTAAATAACTATACTCAAGTACATTATTTATTTTCAAATCTGTAACATATTCCTGCTGTTAGTTTAAATATAACACATATTTGGTCAGAATGAATAAAGTGACAAAAAACTGTTTGCAAGCAACTGACAAATCAGGAGACTTGAGTTGAACACAAACCGCATATGGATTTAGAGCATACAATAACCTACTGTCAAATGCTGATGAAAATGCTTCTCATATGAACTTGGATAAGTGTTCAAGAAAATATAAAATTTTAACTTATTTCTGATATGTTCCTTTTCTTCAAAGATGTAACATTTATCTGTTGAAGGAAAATGAAGAACTTTTTACCCCTATCATCTTGAAATCCACAAAAAAATGTCACAGGTAAATGAATATACTATAATCTTCTTCTTTTTGTTATTATTATTATTATCATGAAAAATGGTAAAAATATGGAGATATGCCCCTTATTAGCTTATTATTTCCCAGTATGCTCTTGAATTTTTTTAATACTCTAAGATTGATGGATGAATAATGGACTAACATTTGCTGTGGATTTATTTGGGGGAAGAAATAATGCATGTCTACCTGTGACATTCCTTACAGATACTTCTCTTGTATTTGTTTTTAAGGAGTTTTCCCACTCTATTTGATAACAATCAGGAGATTAAAGTGATATAATCTCTAAATGAATTTTAATTACCACCACAGTTCCAACTCTATTTCTTCATTTGGAATGTCCCAAGAGAGGCATAAGTATGCTATATTTTTTCCTTTACCCCCACCCCCCTTTTCCCTCTATACAGTCCTTCCTTCCTCCATTCTTGCCACCCTCCTTAACCCCAACCCTAAACCTAACCCTAACTCTAATGCTAACCCCTCCTACCTCCCATTATATGTCATCATCCGCTTATCAGCAAGATCATTCGTCCTTTAGTTTTTTGAGATTGGATGATATTCTCCAATTTCAACCATTTGCCTGCAAATGCCATAATTTTATCATTCTTTATGGTGGAGTAATATTCCATTGTATATATATATATATATATATATATATATATATATGCCACAGTTTCTTTATCCATTCATCAATTGAAGGACATCTTGGTTGGTTCCACAATCTGGCTATGGTGAACTGAGCAGCAATGAACAGTCATGTGGCTATATTTCTGTAGTATGCTGGTTTTAAGTCCTTTGGGTGTAGGCCAAGGAGTGGGATAGCTGAGTCAAATGGTGGTTCCATTCCAAGCTTTCTGAGGACTCTCCACACTGCTTTCCAGAGTGGCAGCACTAATTTGCAACCCCACCAGCAATGTATGAGTGTAACTTTTTCCCCACTTCCTCACCAACACTTATTGTTGCTTGTGTTCTTGATAATCGCCATTCTAATTGGGGTGAGATGGAATCTTAGGGTAGTTTTGATTTGCATTTCTCTTTTTACTAAAGATGGTGAACATTTTTTCATATATCTGTTGATTCCTTGTACATTTTCTTCTGTGAAGTGTATGTTCATTTCCTTAGCCCATTTGTTGATTGGATTATTTGTATACTTGGTGTAGAGTTTTTTGAGTTCTTTGTATATTCTGGAAATTAGTGCTCTATCTGAAGTATGAGTGGCAAAGATTTTCTCCCACTCTGTAGGTTCTCTCTTCTCATCGCTGATAGTTTCCTTTGCTGAGAGAAAGCTTTTTAGTTTGAATCTATCCCAGTTATTGATTCTTGGTTTTATTTCTTGTGCTATGGGAGTCCTGTTAAGGAAGTCTGATCCTAAACTGACATGAAGAGTTGGACCTACTTTTTCTTCTATAAGATGAAGGGTCTCTGATCTGATTCCGAGGTCCTTGATCCATTTTGAGTTGAGTTTTGTGCAGGGTGAGAGACAGGGGTTTAGTTTCATTCTGCTGCATGTGGATTTCCAGATTTCCCAGCACCATTTGTTGAAGAGGCTATCATTTTTCCATTGTATATTTTTGGCACCTTTGTCTAGTATGAGAAAATTGTATTTATTTGGGTTTGTGTCCCTATCCTCAATTCTGTACCATTGATCTACCTTTCTATTTTGGTACCAATACCATGCCGTTTTTGTTACTATTGCTTTGTAATAGAGTTGAAGATCTGGTATTGTGATACCCCCTGCTTCACTCTTTCTGCTAAGAATTGCTTTAGCTATTCTGGGTTTCTTATTCTTCCAGATGAATTTCATGATTTCTTGCTCTATTTCTGTAAGGTACATCATTGGGATTTTAATTGGAAATGCATTGAATCTGTATAGCACTTTTGGTACTATGGCCATTTTGACAGTATTAATTCTGCCTATCCAGGAACATGGGAGATCTTTCCATCTTCTAAGGTCTTTCTCAATTTCTTTCTTCAATGTTTTGTAGTTTTCATTGTAGAGATCTTTTACCTCTTTTGTGAGATTGATTCCCAAGTATTTTATTTTTTTTTCGAGCTATTGCAAATGGAGTTGTTTTCCTCACTTCCCTTTCAGATGTTTCATTGCTTGAGTATAAAAATGCTTTAGATTTATGCGTGTTGATTTTATAGCCTGCTATTTTGTTGAATTCATTGATGAGGTCTAGAAGTTTTCTGGAGGAGTTTTTTGGATCCCCTAAATATAGAATCATGTCATCAACAAATAGTGACAGCTTAAGTTCCTCTTTTCCTATTCGTATCCCTTTAATTTCTTTGGTCTCTCTAATTGCTCCAGCTAGTATTTCAAGATCAATGTTGAACAGCAGTGGTGAAAGAGGACATCCCTGTCTTGTTTTCGTTTTAAAGGGAATGGTTTCAGTTTTTCTCCATTAAGAATGATGTTGGCCATGGGCTTAGCATAAATAGCCTTTACAATGTTCAGGTATGTTCCTACTATCCCTATTTTTTCTAGTGTTTTGAGCATGAAGGGGTGTTGTATTTTGTCGAATGCTTTTTCTGCATCAATTGAAATAACCATATGATTCTTATCCTTAAGTCTACTGACATGATGGATTATGTTTATTTATTTACGGATGTTAAAACATCCTTGCATTCCAGGGATGATCCCCACTTGATCGTAGTGTATGATTTTCTTAATATGTTTTTGGATATGGTTTCCCAGCATTTTATTAAGGATCTATGCATCTATATTCAAGGATATTGGTCTAAAATTTTCTTTCCTTCAATTGTTCTTTGCCTGGTTTGGGTATGAGGGTGATATTAGCTTCATAGAATGAGTTTGGTAGGTTACCCTCCTTTTCTATTTCCTGGAATACTTTGAGAAGTATTGGAATGAGTTCTTCTTTGAAGTTCTTGTAGATCTCGGCTGAGAATCTGTCCAGTCCTGGGCTTTTCTTGGATGGTAGGTTTTTAATGGCTTCTTCTATTTCATTGCTTGATATTGATCTGTTTAAATTGTGTATGTCCTCCTAGTTCAGTTTGGGAGGAGCATATGTCTCTAGAAATTTGTCAATGTCTTCGGTAGTTTCTATTTTGTTGGAATACAGATTTTCAAAGTAGCTTCTCATTATGTTATGTATCTCAGTGGTCTCTGTCATGATATTTCCTTTTTCATCACAGATTTTAGTAATTTGACTTTTCTCTCTTCTTTGTTAGTGTGGCTAAGGGTTTGTCTATTTTGTTTACTTTTTCAAAGAACCAACTTTTTGTTTTG
Source organism: Sciurus carolinensis (assembly GCF_902686445.1). Lineage (NCBI taxonomy): Eukaryota > Metazoa > Chordata > Mammalia > Rodentia > Sciuridae > Sciurus > Sciurus carolinensis. Next base: position 55,704,488 of record NC_062217.1, on the reverse strand, counting down.
TCAATTTGTTGAATAGTTTCTTTTGTTTCAATTTCATTGATTTCAGCTCTGATTTTAATTATTTCCTGTCTTCTACTACTTTTGCTGTCATTCTGTTCTTCTTTTTCTAGGGCTTTGAGCTGTAATGTTAGGTCATTTAGTTGTTGACTTTTCATTCTTTTCTGGAATGTGCTCCATGCAAGGAATTTTCCTCTTAGTACCACTTTCACAGTGTCCCAGAGATTTTGATATGTTGTATCATCATTCTCATTGACCTCTAAAATTTTTTTATCTCCTTCCTAATGTTTTCTGTTATCCATGTTTCATTCAATAGTATATTATTTAGTCTCCAGGTGTTGGAGTAATTTCTGTTTTTTATTCTGTCATTGATTTCTACTCTCAGTCTATTATGATCTGATAGAACACAAGGCAGTATGTCTATTTTTTTGCATTTCCTAAGGGCTGCTTTGTGGCATAACATATGGTCTATTTTCGAGAAGGTTCCATGTGCTGCTGAGAAGAAAGTGAATTCATTCTTTGATGGGTGGAATATTCTATGAATGTCTATTAAGTCTAGGTTATTGATTATGTTATTGAGTTCTATGGTTTCTTTGGTTGTTTTTTTTTTTTTTTTGGAAGGTCTATCCAGTGGTAACAGCGGTGTGTTAAAGTCGCTCAGAAGTATTGTGTTGGGGTCTATTTGATTCCTGAAATTGAGAAGGATTTGTTTGAGAAGGATTTGTTTGATGTACAGGGATGCATCATTGTTTGGGGCATAAATATTTACTATCGTTATATCTTCCTGATTTATGGTTCCCTTAAGCAGTATGAAATGTCCTTCTTTATCCCTTCTGACTAACTTTGGCTTGAAGTCCACTTTATCTGATATAAGGTTGGAAACCCCTGCTTTTGTACTGAGTCCATGTGCGTGGTAGGTTTTTTCCCATCCTTTCACCTTTAGTCTGAGGATGTCTTTTTCTATGAGTCTCTTGAAGGCAGCATATTGTTGGGTCTTTCTTTTAATCCATTCTGCCAGTCTATGTCTTTTGATTGATGAATTTAGGCCATTAACGTTCAGGGTTATTATTGAGATACGATTTGTATTCCCAGTCATTTGGGCTTATTTCTGGTTTTTAACTTGGCTTGGTTTCTCCTTTGAGTGGATTTTTCTCTAAGGTAGTTCCTCCCTTTGCTGACCTCCATTGTTGTTTTTCATTTCCTCCTCTTGGAATATTTTGTTGAGAACATTCTGTAGCACAGGTTTTCTATTTGTAAATTCTTTTAACTTTCTTTTAACTTTTGTTTACCATGGAAGGATTTTATTTCATCTTCAAATCTGAAGGTTAGTTTTGTTGGGTATAGGATTCTTGGTTGGCAACCATGTTCTTTCAGAGCTTGAAATATGCTGTTCCCAGCCCTTCTAGCTTTTAGAGTCTGGGTTGAGAAGTCTGCTGCTATCCGTATTGGTTTCCCCCTATATGTAATCTGATGCTTTTCTCTCATGGCCTTCAAAATCCTATCTTTATTTTGAATGTTAGGCATTTTCATTATAATGTACCTTGGTATGGCTCTGTTGTGATTTTGTGCATTTGGTGTTCTGTAAGCCTCTTGTATTTGATTTTTCAGTTCATTCTTCAGGTTTGGGAAATTTTCTGATATTATTTGATTGAATAGTTTGTTCATTCCTTTGGTTTGTATCTCTGGGCCTTCCTCAATCCCAGTAATTCTTAAATTTGGTCTTTTCATGATATCCCATAGTTCTTGGAGATTCTGTTCATGATTTCTTCCCATCTTCTCTGTTTGGGAAACTTTATTTTCAAGATTAAATACTTTGTCTTCATTGTCTGAGGTTCTGTCTTCCAAGTGGTCTAGGCTTTTGGTGATGCTTTCCATTGAGTTTTTTATTTGTTTTATTGTTTCCTTCATTTCAAGGATTTCCATTTGTTGTTTTTTTTTTATTTTGTTTTGTTTTTTTTGAGAATCTCTATTTCTTTGTTGAAATGATCCTGCAGTTGCTCTTTCAACTGCTTATTGGTATTATCATTCATTGCCTATTGCCTGCATTTTCTCTCTTATCTCATCCTTTGCTTCGCGAATCATCTTAATCATGTATAATCTGAAGTCCTTTTCTTACATTTCTTCTACCATACTGTCACTGGATTTTATTAATATAGAATCTAGATTTGTTTGGATCATTTTCTTCCCTTGTTTTTTCATGTTGTTCATGTATCTTCACCTCTAGCAGTGCAGATCTGGGGTATTGCAGATTCCCTCCTATAGGCTTATAGTGGTCCCATAGGTTTCCAAAACCTTTTCTTTAAGGGGAGATCAATATTAGCAGTGCCCAATTCAGACAGTATGCAATCCTAGACCAAATAGCCCCTATGAGGACATGAACAATATTGTCATAAGAAACAAAATGAGTTCAATTATTATCTTCAGTATAACAAACAGATTTGCAATAATGTCTGTAGTTTCTAATGGAGGACAAAGAGGATGCAGAGGGATGTAGGATGTAGCTGTTAATGGGATAAGAAAAGAATATACAGAAGTTCTAGATAATAGAAAGGGTGAGAGTATAATCAAAAGAAATTGTATGTTAGCATGCAAAAAGGGAGAAAGAGACTCTGAGGGAATAGGTAAACAAAAGGTGATAGGGCGCAGTCTGTCAGTCTGGGTGTCCTGGAGGCAGGGAGCTGTCAGTGGATGTGAGGGCCCCAGAGGCAGGGAGATGTTTCTGGGTAAGAAAGTGCTTGTGTGATGAAATAAATGAGGGTCTAAGTAAGTGCTAAGAAAGTCTATATAAGTAAAGGGCAAGTTTCAACAAGTTTGCATGTAACTAAGTTGGTTGTATGTATGTGAAATATTTAAAGCTATTTAAGGTTTTTCCTAAGGTGAAATACTAATGTTCAAATATAAACCAAAGTTTAATCTATATGGTAAAATGACATGGTAAAACAACAAGGATTTCTTAGAAACACTAATTTACTCTTAACTTTGTGTCTATTAAGTTTTATTCTTTAGAACAATTAGTCTTAAAAATAGGGGTTTATACAATTATGGTTAAGCAACTGTTAGAGTATTGTGCTACATTATAGAGTCTAAATTTTTCTTTAAAAACTAAATTTGGTAAGAACCAATTTCTCACTAAATTTGAAATAACTCTAACCACAGGTATACTTTATAACCCACAAGGACAAGGTATTGTTGAACGTGCACATCTCACCCTCAAAAATATTCTTTATAAACAAAAAGGGGGAATAGGGGAGACCTTCAGGTCCCCTAAAGATAAACTTTCTCTTTGCCTCTTTATTTTAAAAAATTTTTAACTCTGGATAATGAGGGTCGCTCTGCCGCTGAGAGACATGGCAATCATAAACAACATGATAGAGTGACGGTAAAATGGAAGGATGTTCTTACAGGACAATGGAACGGCCCGGACCCGGTGCTTTACTGGAGCCGCGGCTCGGTTTGTGTGTTTCCACAGGATAAAACATTGCCTATCTGGGTTCCTGAGCGACTAACTCGACCAGTACCATGATGCTCGTAGCCTTTCCCCCCTTGAACTAACTTACAACCTCTTTTTAGTCTCTTAGGAGGAACAGTTCAATTATGTACCTTTCCACCTACCCCAGTTTGTGTGTTTCCCCCTTTTTATGTTTCTGCTAACTAACGAAACAACTGCTTCTTCTCAATTGTAATGCTTCTAGGTTCCCGCTGGCAGTCTTAATGTGTGTTCCTACCTTCCTACCAGTCTCAGTCTCTGTTACAGATGTGGAATTGCCAGTGTTACTATCAAGAGATAAGAGAGATTTTGGCATCACAGCGGCTGTGGTCACTGCAATAGTGGTTTCTGCAACAGCAGCACTAGCAACTGCCATACCTACAGCAACAGCAGTCAATCACTTGGCCGAAAATACAGCTGCAGCCTTACAGACTAAAGAGACCCTAAACCAACATCTAACAGCAGGCTTACTCCTTGTAAATCAAAGAGTGGACTTACTACAAGAACAAGTGGATATCTTGCAAGAACTTTTGGGACTGGGATGTGTTTATCCTTTAAGAGCAGTGTGTGTCACCCCTATTGCTTATAATAACCTTAGCTCTGCAGCTATGTTATCTAAAAATCTCTACCTTACTGGTAATTGGTCATCTACGTTTGATAATTTATCCAGTCAGCTATGAGTTGAAATACTCAGAGTCAATGCCACCAGGGTTCAAGCTGCATTGGTATCTAAAGCTCTGGGATTGACAAAACAGTGGGCTGGAACAGTAGCTGTTCTGATTATTATCTGCTTAGGGATAGCCTATGTTATACGCAGCCAAATCAGAGCTCGCCAAGATGCCCGATGTCATCAGCGGGCTATAGTACAGACTTTAACAGCCATTGAGACAGGCACATCCCCCCAAGTATGGCTAAGCATGCTGGACCAGTAGTCAAAGACGGGTAAGATCCGTGGAAATGCATACCAACCTAAGACAGGGTTCTGATGCCTGGAGGTCAGAATTCCAATGACGGGTAAGGATGTAATTTGCCATGGACAACCTAAGACAGGCATAGTCCCAAGTCATCTTTTTCTTTATTTAAAGAATAAAGGGGAGATGTCAGGGGCAGGCTCTGAGGGCCCCAGAGCCGCACCGTGGCCTGATATCTAAGATGGCGCCTGGCAGCTTGCCAGACTTAGTTGCACTCATATACAAGTTTTAGGAAGTAATTCTGGTTGGCTGTTGTACATGAGGCGATCCTGGTATCTGCCTGGAGACTGTTCCTTGATAGGCTGACTTTCCTGGTAGTCTACTCTCTGATAGGCTGATGTTCTCAATATAAGTATGAGACTTGTGGAATAAAGCCCCCTTTTGGTTCCTGTGATCAAGAAAAGCGTATGCGTTGTGATTGCCCACCGCCTGCGGGCGGTGGGCGATCATACTAAAAACCTGTTTTTACAAATTACATAAAATATTTCTCCAAGTCTCAATGCTGACCTCTGTTCTCACCCATAGCTTTCTTATTCCAATTTTCTCTATTTCAGTAGATATTAAGTATCAATAAACACAGATGCAATGCTGTCTCAGTAATACTGACATCTTCATTTATTTATAAATCGTGACAGAAACTTTAAAACATGTTTGGATAAAAGATTTTTTTTTCATTAAAAAAAGGAGCTGAAATTCAGAAGGATTGTTCCCCCAATGCATTTTGTATGAAAATATTACATTTCAGTATGAACAGGTAAAGCTCAATTGCTCACTGCTGAATTTATGATACTGTAATTATTGACATTTATTATTTACAAACTATCTTCATTGTACACAGAGCTCACAAAACAGAAAATGTATGTGCCTAAAATTCTAACTAGCTTCTAAGGAATGGCTAGCACCTGGAAAACACTCAACTACTTAATTATATTAATAATATGAAATCATGGAGAGATAAAATTTACCAAAAGTCTCTAGTAGTATTTTATCTGTATTTTGAATAGAAGGGAAGTAAAATAGGTATAGACTACAAATACTGTATTTACTTGATTCTGAGATCATTAAAGATATATGTCTTAAGAAGTAACAGTTTCCCAAACACTATGCTACATGTACATTCACATCCAAAATACCTTTTACCATTTTTATTGCACACATTTATACTTAAGATTATATATCATTTATTTCTTTATCCTATTATAGACTGAGCCAAAGCTATTTTTACATTCATTCCTCTAAGTAATATTGCCATTAACCATAATGTACATCATCCCAGGGACACACTGCTATTCATAGCCCTTATTAGTTGTTTCAACTTCTTAACCAATTTTAGAACTGGGACTGTCATTTTGAGATATTTTGAAGAATATTTAATTTTATATTAATCATCTCTTTCATGAACCCCATAGTTTCCCTCTCTCATTTTCTTCTAAATAAATACTGCTGAAACTGAAACAGTTTTTGAGGAACTTCTGTTAATTGCATTTCAGTTCTATCTAATACTCTTTTCACTATATATACACCAATCACATAAGCTCCTCTGAAGTTTTGTAAACTTTTGGACTATTCTGAGAGAATTTGAAAACTTTCTTTAATAATGGTGTGAAAATGTGAAAACATATGATATAGTATTAAATAAATTACACAATGTCAATAACCAGGATCTGAAATTTTATATAAACTTTATAATGAAATCCACCTAATTTGCTTATTATGATCATATATATAATATATAATATATATATATATATATATATTAGTTGTAGGTGAACACAATACTTTTGTTTTTATGTGGTGCAGAGGATCAAACCCAGGGCCTCACTCATGCTAGGTGGGCACTCTACCACTGAGCCCCTTGTTATGATCTTTTTGACTACCATTTCTGTAGCTCAAGTTTCTTGCACAAATATCCTTTCCTCTTCCAGGGTACTTTTATTAATCTCTTACTATTCTACTTTTTTTTTTCTTTACTATAGTCAATAAGTAAGATGAACACAGCTTTCCAGTAATATGTAACAGGCAGTCTGAGAGTCTTATTTACTGATATCTGGAAGATCTCTGACAAATAAGTTATTTTTATTTGGGGCATTTCTAACTCCTTTAATAAGTGAGTTCCTGGGACTGTAACCTGTTTATCCTTTTTATCCCTAGAATAATTACCAACTAATGTGGATTTGATATTTAAATAGGTCACCATGAACTCTTATAATATCTTTCTAGCTTCACTTTTGTCTTATTTCATTGTCCAGCTAAAATCTCCAGGACAATGTTAAATAGACATGATGGTAGTAGACATTTTTTTCCAGTTACCAATCTTAAAAGGAGAAAGTCTAAACTACCAATGCCATTTACAGATACCCTTCACCATGCTGAGGAAGTTTTCTTAAATTTCTTAGATGGACCAATTCATTATATTTTTTACATCATAGCTTTTATGTAGGACATATACAGCTATGTTCAAAATATGTTCTCCCCTTGATTTTCTATTTCTGTATTGTTGTCTGGCTTTGAAATGCAATTTGCATCAACCTCCTAAAATAGATTGAGAATTTCCTAACCCTCTCTAGAAAATTTTGGTAAACTTAATAAAAACCATTCAACCTCGAGTTTTCTTTATCTCAATATTTGTATGTATTCAGTCAAGTTTCCTAGTTAGAATTTTTTAATATTTTTCTTTTCTATTTGACTTTGATAAGCTGTATATTTCTAGGAATTTATTCATTTCATATAAATATTCAAGATTATCCCATAAAGTTATTCATAATGTACTTCTCATATTTAAGTCTATACCCTTGTTAGTGATACCCTTTTTTCTTTCTTACTTGCTTATTTTTGCCTTTTTCACTACATGAATATTGACAGATTTGTATCTGGATTTTCAAAGAACCAACTTTGGGTTTTGATAATTCTGTCGTTTATTTTTATTCTATTTCATTAATTCTGCTTTTTACTGTCTCATTCTTTCAACTGTGAGTGTCTGTTTGAGAATATCCCTCTAGGTTCCTTTTAAACTATGTTTCATGAGCACCATTTTTATTACCACTTGCTTAGTACTTATTCTTAAATTTCTATAGTGATTTCTACCATTGACTATAGGTTATTTAGAAACACACGAGGGTGGTGCATGCCTGTACTCTACCTACTCAGGAGGCTGAAGCAGGAGGATCAGTAGTTTGAGGTCAGCCTCAGCAATTTATCAAGATCCCATCTCTCAAAAACAAGAAGGGCTAGGGATGTAGCTCAGTGGTAATGCATCCCTAGGTTCTATACCCAATATTGCTGGAAAACAAAAGTGCACTTTTTTATTTATCATTTTATTTTGTTTACTTTTTTATTGTTTATTTGTTTATTGTAGTGTGTATTGTTTGTTTATTGAAAACCAGGTTTTCACACCACCTAGACAAGCACTCTAAGATTGAACAACAGTCCCCATCCCTATCTTTTTATTTTTATATTATTCTAAAATATATTCAAATTACATGAACAGAATGAATAACTTCACTGTACTAGATTCAACAAGTATTAACCTTTTGTCTTATTTTCAATATTTTTTTATTTACTCTCTTTCTACATGCACATGTGCTCAAAGATTTTTTTTTCTAAATGATTTGAGAAGTACTGAAATCTCATGTCTTTATCCCAACATATTTCAATATATACTCTTTTTTTAAAACTATTTTTTAGTTGTCAGTGAACCTTTATTTTAATTATTTATATGTGGTGCTAAAAATCGGACCCAGTGCATTGAACATGCCAGGCAAATTCTCTACCACTGAGATACAATCCCTGCCCTCAATATATACTCTTAAGGGAAAAAAATTTTATTACATAACCACCATGCAATTACCAAAATGCAGAATCTTAGATACCCTGCCATTTTGTAATTCACTCTCTATATGTGAAATTTGACACTTATACCAACAGTGTCCTCTACAGCTATTTTATCCAGATAATAGAGCATATTTAAGTAAATATGTAACACTTAAATTAAGTAAAATTTAATTATTTTCTGGTTTTGTGTTAGGGATTCGTTGATTGATTCTGACAAATGCAAGTAACTTTGTGTAGTTTTATTTTAGAAACTTGCCAAAGTATTTCATATACTGCTATATTTTATATAACTCCAGTGATTTGTACCAGACAGAAGGAAAACACAAGTGACCCATTCTGTTTTGCCCAAGGCAATGCAAAGATATGTCCTTCCAGAAATGGTCATTATGTGGGAAGAAAGACTAAACAGAACAGACTATCATTTCTATTTGCTTATTGCTGGATCACTATTTTTTAACTGTACAACAGAATGCATTATTAGGACACAATGTCAGTTTTATTGGTCATAGACAGTATTTTATTATGAATATAAGAAAACAAAAGATATTAGACAATAAACATGTGATAAGAGAAACTATTATCACAAAATTTGATGTCAGTTACAAGTTTATATGTGACTGTATATAAATATGTGCATAGGAATCAGTTGATAGTATGAAATATAATTCTCATTTGCCTTCACTGTCAAAATAATCTAAATAGCTGGATTAAATCATCATACAATTAGGCTTTCACTGTATCCCATTATTTATAAGAGTAGGTAGTGTTTTTATTTGCTTCTTCATTTCAACTTTTTACTCTGCTCCAAAACAGTTTTCCCTGCCATTTTGCATTAGTGGGAAATGATGAGGGATTGAATTTTGGTGAGTTGTTACCCTAATGAATTGGCACTATTTGGTGCCAGCTTCACATGGAAAAGGTTTCACTTAAAATAAAGAAGAGTCTCTTGACTAGGAAGGCTTGCACCACCCTAACTGATTAGGTCCTGGAGTGCATTTTAATGAACACAAACTCTGAAACCAAATTGCTATCTAGGCAAATGTACTATAGACAAAAAGTGGTTACTGCTCTGATAGTTAGCTTATCACCCCTGGCATTGGAGGAAGTAAAAATAGCTTAAACAAGTGTAATTCTTATGAGGGAGAAAGGAAGTCATGAGATGACCAAAAAGCTTGTGATATAAAGTTCTGATAGTTTTATATCAGAGGGAGTAAAATTTATTCATTTGCTTTCCTATTCTCAATTTTATCCATTTATAAGTGTCTGTATTTTTTTGTTGTTGTTGTTAGTAGGTTTAGTTTGATTTTTATTGAAGTGGCTACCTGTAAAACACTGTTGTGAGGTTAGTATAACATTTCACCAGAAAACCAAATTAGAGAACCACATTTTAGTGCTATGGGCTGATTACTATTAAGTCATTCTTATTTTTTAACCTGACTTCATAATTAGTGATAAGATGGAAAACATAGATTTCTTGTTGTAGTGTTCTCTTCTCTGCTAAAACACATATAAAAAGTTTTTGCAATTTCAAGTACTCCTCATACATTACTATCTATATTCTATTTCTATATTCATTATTGAATGACAAATGATATCTACAAATAGTATTTATTTTTTTAGTTTTTAATGTAGACACACTTATTTTTACAAAGATGACTATAAACTTTTCCCTATATTGACATCTCATACTCCTTCCACACAAAGCAAGCATTCACGAGGACTTAAGGTATATTGAAGGCTAGAGACAAATTTAAAAAATGAAGGAAAAAATATACTCATAAAATGAAAGAAAAATTTCTTGTAAAATACATATTATTTCTGGGCATAGTGGCACACACCTCTAATCCCAGCAACTTAGGGGAGTAAAGGAGAAGGACAACAAGTTTGAGGCTAGCCTCAGCAACTTATGCCCCTTGCAACTTAGCTGAGATTCCACCTCAAAATAAAAACTAAAAAGGGCTGGGGATATAGCTAAGTGATAAAGCACTCGGTCTTTAGAATGCCATTTAAGACTTCTTCCAATTCCAATTCTACCACATATCAAATTCCATGTCAACTGTATCTTTAATTCTTGAAGAAATCATCTTTTTTCCTTTCTAGACCACTTTTTGTCTTTTATCACTAATCACACAGAAAAACACAAAAGGCATTCTAAAGACCTTCACTGAATTACCTCCAGGTATATATTTAGATGAAAAAAAATTCATATGGATGAAGAGATTATTGTGGGGAAAAGAAGGTAAAAAAGGAGCTCCTTAATCTATTTAGCATCTTATATATGAACATGAAAACATAACATTATTTTCATGAATTTTATACATATTGATATTTTCAGTCAACAAATTTCAAGAATAGTCCATCAAACTTGAAAGAATAAATGAAGTTACTTCTACAAACCACCACAAACTGAGCCAAAGCTCTTCTTGGATTGGTTCCCAGAACTGACAGTGACTTCAGTAGGAGTTGCATACACAAATCTCAACATTGAAATTAGCTGATGGACAGGATGTTATTACAAAGAGAAAAATCTATAAAATGTTTCAAATATCAGTAACAGCCAAAGGAAAGAAAAAGGCAGTTAATCAAATGTCAAAGCAACATCATGTAGAGCCAATTTTGTCCCTAGGAAAGTACATGTGGTTCTTTGTGACTAAGTAAAGCTTCATCAACTCAGATTAAAATATGTAACTTTCTACTTGTCAAATTGGACACTTTAATCAGATGACAAATCAATGTAATCTGTAAAGACCAAAATATAATCTATGAAGAAAACATATTTATATCTTGGAAAAAAATTAAATTACAAAAAAGAAAATAAAATATGTAAAAACATTTTTAATTAGTATGTTTTAATTAGCATGTATGACTATAGCTCATAAACACAACTACATTTGTCCCTTCAAAATGTAAATATGGTTATGTCACTTCTCTTATGGAACTATTTCATGGTTCCATGAAATTATATATTCATTCTTTATATAATATATACAAAGTGACTTAACATGAAATTGAAGACTTGGCTCATGCCTGGCTTTTACCCATCTTACAACCTCTCTCTACCATGTTTCTCAAGAACCCACCCTTTCTTTCCACTGCACAAATCATCTTCAATACTTCATTCCTAGTCTTCTTTAGGCCCTTAATATAAAAATACATTTCTCCCTACTGGGAGCCTCTTTATTTCCCTCTTGAACAAAACATTATTTCTCCATTAGCTCAATTATCACTTTTTCAAGTAAGAGAACCAGGTTAATTACTCAACTATTAAAATAATAGAAGATGGTTTTTCTATATTTTGCCACTACAGTATACTCCCAATTAAGACATAGCACCATGTAAAGAGCTTGTTTAATCTGCTTACTGTTTTGTCTGTAATGCCTCAGGAAAAACATGCAATGAATATACATTGAGTAAGTGAATGAATAAATAAAATATCAAGGCAAATTTTAATAATCATCATTATAATTACTGGTTAAATTACTTTAAAACAAAACAAAACTAAAGCAGGTAATCTACTCTAAGTAAATTAAGGCTCCAAATCACTCATACATTTCATTTAGTCATAGATAGAAGTCACTAAGCTACTGCCTTATTATTGTGATTCCTAATAATAGACAGTTTAGTATATGGAGAGAACCCTAATGTCTATATGGGTAAACTTTAGTCATTTTAAAAGGTCTTTCTAGAAGCTAATTAGATACATGAAAATATTTAAATTTCTGTAGCATGTTCTTTTAATCACCTTATTGTAGAAAGGAAAGTAAACCTTAGTATTCACATCAAATCCCAGGTCATGAAGTACTGAAACCAGTACTAAGGTTGCTAAGGACATTGAAAATGATTCTTAAAATCAAAGAAAACGAGAATAAATTCCAAAAGGATGAATTTCAAAATATTCTTGATGCTTCTGACTCAATGAGCATGCTGCTGAGCTGGCACAGTGGGGTTGCTTTTAGTGAATCCCAATCTTGAAGAGACTCAAAACATTGTAAAAATTGCTAGCAGTGTAATATTAATAAGGGCTTATAAACAATGTGCTGTGTAAATGTGCTGTCTTAAATATTTTAATAGTTAAGAGATATAAAGCTATTTATAATTAACATTAGGAGCTGTTAGGTCACAAGAGCCTAAAGTCTTAAAATATAATTAACAACATGATTAACTCTCATCAAAAAATAATATAAAATAAAAGTTAAGAAAGCACAATGAAAAAACCAGGGAAAGTGTAAAAATAGGTAATGAACAGAAAGCATTAGCACCAGAACATCCAGAGACTCTAGATACTCAGTAGAGGTAGCAACAATTTTTTAAAACCGTGGTAAGCCTATTGAACTATCTGTTTTCAGAAACCAAAAATTATTCAAAGGTGTTTTAGGCCATTGCAGAATAATCAGAGATTCAAAAATATAATCTAATGCATCCATGAGCAACCAGAAAATCTATCAATAAGAATATATGTTTTGAAATTATTGTGTGTTCAAAATCACTTATGATGCATATATAAAAGGAATTCTGTCCTCCCCAAACACCCAAATGTCTCGTAACTAAGTGTCAAGATAAATGTTGCACAATATGTTAAAACTACCAATGAAATATAAAATTATAACATTATGATATAATTATAATAATATATTGTTTTTAATTTATATATGAGTATTTTATAAACACATCTCATTGGAGCCTAAGAAGTTAAGTAAACCATGGTAAATTAAGGGCTATTAAGGGGCAGGTAAAGTCAACTTCAAGCCTGTTATTTGACTTTCAATGCCACAGTTTAAAGCAATATTCCATAAATATTACTGAGGGAAAAGAAATGAAGTTCTTAAACACATGCTACTAACTTCAGAAAAATAATTATTAAAGAAAAATGGGGGCGGGCCAAGATGGCGGACTAGAGGGCGGCTGCATTTCACGCTGCTCCAGGACGCAAGATTCAAAAGAGGAGATAGTGAGAGACTTGGGACCAACTCAAAGCTGCCGGGTGAGTCTCTCCTGTTGGGGAGGCGTCCCGGATGGGGCGGTAGCCCTGGAACGCAGGGAATTTGTGAAGTGGAGTTGCTCGGCGAGACGCCCCTCCCCCCGCTGGAGCGGTAAACACGGACAACTGGGATCATCGTAGAGGAGGCGGCTCAGCATAGCGCTTGGACTCGAGCAGCCACTGGGGCTCCAGGCGGCTGCCTGGTGAGGAGCTGCGTGGCGAGCTGTTTGGACCCAGAGTGACCGCTTCCAAACACCGGGGGGTTGCCCGGAGGAGGAGGAGAGGCCCGGCGGGTCGCTTGGGTCTAGGAGTGACTGCATCAGAGCCATGGGCGGTTGCCAGAGGAGGAGCTGCGTGGTGAGCTGTTTGAACTCAGAGTGGGCGCTCCTGAGCGCCGGGGGACTGCCCGGAGGAAGAGGAGGAGCGCGGCGGGTCGCTTGGTCTGGGAGTGACTGCATCAGAACCACAGGCGGTTGCCAGAAGAGGAGCTGCGTGGTAAACTGTTTGAACCCAGAGCGAGCGCTCCTGAGTGCCGGGAGGTTGCCCGGAGGAGGAGGAGGAGCGCGGCGTGTTGCTTGACCTGGGAGTGACTGCATCAGAGCTGCGGGCGGTTGCCAAAGGAGGAGCTGCTTGACGAGCTGTTTGAACTCGGAGCAGCTGCTCCAGAACACTGGTGGCCTGCCTGGAGGAGGAGAGCGGTGGGACGCTTAGCCTGGGAGTGACTGCATCAGAACCACAGGCCGTTGCCAGAGGAGGAGGCGAGTGGTGAGCTGATTGGACTAAAAGCAACCGCTCCTGAACACCGGTGGCCTGCCTGGAGGAGGAGCGTGGTGAGTCACCTGGTCTCGGAGCCACCGTTCCTGAACACCTGGGGGGCTACCCCAAGGAGGAGGAGGAGGAACAGGGCGGGTCACTTGGACTTGGAGTGACTGCCTAGGGCTACGGGTGGTTGGCGGGAGGAGGAGACCCGAAGTGAGTTGTTTGGATTCCTAGTGACTGCGTCGGAAACCGGGCAGCTGTCCGGAGGAGGAGGTGTGTGGCGGGTCTCTGTGTCTTGGAGCTATTGTACGGGGCTCCAGGTGGTGGCTCAGGGGAGGGGCTGCATAGCCAGGCAATTGGTGCAGAGCAGGGTCCCAGGAGCTAGGTGGCTTCTTGCTGGAAGAGCCGCACAGAGACACGCCTAGGGGCGGAGCGAAGTTTCCAGGGTGGCGGGCAGATTCTCTGGGAGAGGAAGCCTAAGGAGACTCGCCTACGAAGGGTGAGGCTCCCAGGCCCAGGATGTAGGTCCGGGCCCCTGGGATCGTTGCAGAAGAAGACAGCCCAGCCCAGGTGGTAGTTGTAGATTGAGGGGAACCTCTAGGAGGGCAACTGACTAGCAAGACGTCGCCACCGAGTGACTCTTCCCGGCCGGGGGAGGTTTTCCCACAGGGACGGTAAAGCCAGAGACATAGGCACAAACAGGCCTTGCCTCAGCCCACATTCTACTTCCCCATTGGATGACCATTGGTCAACAAGTGGAGGCACCTCTGCCCACAAGCAGGGAATATACGCCACCTGAGGGTTACCACACCTAGAGAGGCAGCTTCTTCGTGGAGCTCTGCATTATCAACCTCCTCCAAGACTTCAGGCTACTGAAGGATAAGAGGGGATATACTAGCAATCTTCAGGGACATTATAAGTTGATAGAGGAAATCTGCAATATCTTAATGACCCACTGATCCCTGAACAATATGAGAAAACAAGGGAAGAAAATGCCCCAAACAAATCTAGATGTTACATCAATAAAATCCAACGACAGCATGGCAGAAGAAATGACAGAAAGGGAGTTCAGAATGTACATAATTAAAATGATTAGGGAAGCAAACGATGAGATGAAAGAGCAAATGCAGGCATTGAACGATCGCACCAATCGACAGTTAACAGAGCAAATTCAGGAAGCAAAAGATCATTTCAATAAAGAGTTAGAGATATTGAAAAAAAACCAAACAGAAATCCTTGAAATGAAGGAAACAATAAACCAAATTAAGAACTCCATAGAAAGCATAACCAATAGGATAGAACAGCTGGAAGACAGAACTTCAGATATTGAAGACAAAATATTTAACCTCGAAAACAAAGTTGAACAAACAGAGAAGATTATGAGAAATCATGAACAGAATCTCCAAGAACTATAGGATATCATGAAAAGGCCAAATTTGAGAATTATTGGGATTGAGGAAGGCTTAGAGAAACAAACCAAAGGAATGAACAATCTATTTGAAGAAATAATATCAGAAAATTTCCCAAATCTGAAGAACAAAATGGAAAATCAAGTCCAAGAGGCTTATAGGACTCCAAATACACAAAATTACAACAGACCCACACCAAGGCACATTATAATGAAAATACCTAACATACAAAATAAAGACAGAATTTAAAAGGCTGTGAGAGAAAAGAACCAAATTACATTCAGGGGGAAGCCAATACGGATATCAGCAGATTTTTCAATCCAGATCCTAAAAGCTAGAAGGGCCTGGAACAACATTTTTCAAGCTCTGAAAGAAAATGGATGCCAACCAAGAATCTTATACCCAGCAAAACTTACCTTCAAATTTGACGATGAAATAAGATCATTCCACGATAAACAAAAGCTAAAAGAATTTACAAAAAGAAAGCCAGCATTACAGAACATTCTCAGCAAAATATTTCATGAGGAAGAGATAAAAAACAAAGAAGCAAATCAGCAAAGGGAGGAATTATCCTAAAGGAACTGTCAAATAAAGGAGGAACCAAGATGTGTCAAAAATTTTAAATATGAACCAAATGACTGGGAATACAAATCATATCTCAGTAATAACCCTGAATGTTAATGGCCTGAATTCATCAATCAAAAGACATAGACTGGCAGATTGGATTAAAAAGAAAGATCCAACAATATGTTGCCTGCAAGAGACTCACCTCATAGAAAGAGATACCCATAGACTAAAGGTGAAAGGATGGGAAAAACATACCATGCACATGGGCTCAGCAAAAAAGCTGGAGTATCCATCCTCATTTCAAGCCAATGTTAGTTAGAAGGGATAAAGAAGGACATTTCATACTGCTTAAGGGAAGCATAAATCAGCAAGATATAACAATCATAAACATCTATGCCCCAAACAGTGGCTCATCCATGTATGTTAAACAAATCCTTCTCAATTTTAGAAACCAAATAGACCATAACACAATAATACTAGGTGATTTTAACACGCCTCTTTCACCACTGGACAGATCTTCCAAACAAAAATTGAACAAAGAAACCATAGATCTCAATAACACAATCAATAATTTAGACTTAACAGACATTTATAGAATATACCATCCAACCAAGAGCGAATACACTTTCTTCTCAGCAGCACATGGATCCTTCTCTAAAATAGACCATATATTATGCCACAAAGCTAATGTCAGCAAATACAAGAAGATAGAGACACTACCTTGTATTCTATCAGATCATAATGGATTGAAGTTACAAATTAATGAAAGAGTAAAAAACAGAAACTACTCCAACACCTGGAGATTAAACAATATGCTACTATATGATGAATGGATAACAGAAGATATTAGGAAGGAAATTAAAAAATTCTTAGAGGTAAACGAGAACAAAGAAACAACATATCAAAATCTCTGGGACACTATGAAAGCAGTACTTAGAGGAAGATTTATTTCATGGAGCGCATTTAATAAAAGAAGTAAAACTCAAAAAATAAATGACCTAACACTACAACTCAAAGCCCTAGAAAAAGAAGAACAGACCAACACCAAAAGTAGTAGAAGACAGGAAATAGTTAAACTGAGAGCTGAAATCAACGAAATTGAAACGAAAGAAACAATACAAAAAATTGACAAAATAAATAGTTGGTTCTTCGAGAAAATAAACAAAATTGATAAACCTTTAGCCACACTAACAAAGAGAAGACGAGAGAAAACCCAAATCACTAAAATTCGGAATGAACAAGGAAATATCACAACAGACACAACCGAAATACAAAACATAATTAGAAGCTATTTTGAAAATCTATACTCCAACAAAATAGAAAATTTCGAAGACATCAACAGGTTTCTAGAGACATATGAATTGCCTAAACTGAACGAGGAGGACATACACAATTTAAATAGACCAATTTCAAGTAATGAAATAGAAGAAGTCATCAAAAGCCTACCAACAAAGAAAAGTCCAGGACCAGATGGGTTCTCAGCCGAGTTCTACAAAACTTTTAAAGAAGAACTCATTCCAATACTTCTCAAAGTATTCCAGAAAATAGAAGAGGAGGGAACTCTCCCAAACTCATTCTATGAAGCCAATATTACCCTGATTCCTAAACCAGACAGAGACACATCGAGGAAAGAAAATTTCAGACCAATATCCTTAATGAACATCGACGCAAAAATTCTCAACAAAATTTTAGCAAATCGCATACAAAAACATATTAAAAAGATAGTGCACCATGATCAAGTGGGTTTTATCCCAGGGATGCAAGGTTGGTTCAACATCAGAAAATCAATAAATGTCATTCACCATATCAATAGACTTAAAGTCAAGAATCACATGATTATTTCGATAGATGCAGAAAAAGCATTTGATAAAATACAGCACCCCTTCATGCTCAAAACACTAGAAAAAATAGGGATAGTGGGAACATTCCTTAACATTGTAAAGGCCATCTACGCTAAACCCATTGCTAATATCATTCTAAATGGTGAAAAACTGAAAGCATTCCCTCTAAAAACTGGAACAAGGCAGGGATGCCCTCTTTCAACACTTCTATTCAATATCGTCCTTGAAACTCTAGCCAGAGCAATTAGACAGACCAAAGAAATTAAAGGAATACGAATAGGAAAAGAAGAACTCAAACTATCCCTATTTGCTGATGATATGATGGTATACTTAGAGGAACCAGGAAATTCCACCAGAAAACTTTTAGATCTCATAAGTGAATTCAGTAAAGTAGCGGGATATAAGATCAATGCACATAAATCGAAGGCATTTTTATATATAAGCGATGAATCTTCAGAAAGAGAAATTAGGAAAACTACCCCATTCACAATAGCACCAAAAAAAATAAAGTATTTGGGATTCAATCTCACAAAAGAGGTGAAAGACCTCTACAATGAGAACTACAGAACACTAAAGAAAGAAATTCAAGAAAACCTTAGAAGATGGAAAGATCTCCCATGTTCTTGGATAGGAAGAATTAATATTGTCAAAATGGCCATACTACCAAAAGTGCTATACAGATTCAATGCAATTCCAATTAAAATCCCAATGATGTACCTTACAGAAATAGAGCAAGCAATTATGAAATTCATCTGGAAGAATAAAAAACCCAGAATAGCTAAAGCAATCCTTGGCAGAAAGAGTGAAGCAGGCGGTATCGCAATACCAGATCTTCAACTCTACTACAAAGCAATAGTAACAAAAACGGCATGGTATTGGTACCAAAATAGAAAGGTGGATCAATGGTACAGAATAGAGGACACGGACACAAACCCAAATAAATACAATTTTCTCATACTAGACAAAGGTGCCAAAAATATGCAATGGAGAAAAGATAGCCTCTTCAACAAATGGTGCTGGGAGAATTGGAAATCCATATGCAACAGAATGAAACTAAACCCATATCTCTCACCATGCACGAAACTAAACTCAAAATGGATTAAGGATCTCGGAATCAGACCAGAGACCTTGCATCTTATAGAAGAAAAAGTAGGTCCAGATCTTCAACATGTCGGCTTAGGACCAGACTTCCTCAACAGGACTCCCATAGCACAAGAAATAAAAGCAAGAATTAATAACTGGGATAGATTCAAACTAAAAAGCTTTCTCTCAGCAAAGGAAACTATCAGCAATGCAAAGAAAGAGCCTACAGAGTGGGAGAAAATCTTTGCCAATCATACTTCAGATAGAGCACTAATCTCCAGAATCTATAAAGAACTCAAAAAACTCTACACCAAGAATGCAAATAATCCAATCGACAAATGGGCTAAGGAAATGAATAGACACTTCACAGAAGAAGATATACAAGCAATCAACAAACATATGGAAAAATGTTCAACATCTCTAGTAATAAGAGAAATGCAAATCAAAACCACCCTAAGATTCCATCTCACCCCAATTAGAATGGCAATTATCAAGAATACAAGCAACAACAGGTGTTGGCGAGGATGTGGGGAGAAAGGTACACTCTTACATTGCTGGTGGGGCTGCAAATTAGTGCAGCCACTCTGGAAAGCAGTGTGGAGATTCCTTAGAAAACTTGGAATGGAAACACCATTTGACCCAGCTATCCCACTCCTTGGCCTATACCCAAAGGACTTAAAATCAGCATATTACAGAGATACAGCCACATCAATGTTCATAGCTGCTCAGTTCACAATAGCCAGATTGTGGAACCAACCTAGATGTCCTTCAATTGATGAATGGATAAAGAAAATGTGGTATATATATACAATGGAATATTACTCAGCCATAAAGAACGATAAAATTATGGCATTTGCAGGCAAATGGATGAAACTGGAGAATATCATGCTAAGTGAGATAAGCCAATCTCAAAAAACCAAAGGAAGAATGATATCGCTAATAAGTGGATGATGACACATAATGGGGGGTGGGAAGGGTTAGTGTTGGGGTTGGAGTTGGGTTTAGGGAGGGGGGCAGGAATAGAGGAAGGAAGGACTGTATAGATGGAGGGGAAGGGTGGGAGGGGAGGGGGGGAAGGGAAAAAATGGCAGAATGAATCAAACAACATTGCCCTATGTAGATTTATGATTACACAAATGGTATGCCTTCACGCCATGTACAGACAGAGAAACAACATGTATCCCATTTGTTTACAATTTTATAATAAAAAAAAAAAGCAAAAAAAAAAAAAAAAAAAAGAAAAATGATGCTTTTCTAAGGTACAAATTCTCCCATATTCAGTTATATCTGGGCAGAGTGCCCAATTAGAGATAAACCTCAAAGTTATTCCTAGAATTTTCTGATCCAAATTCTCATCATTTTAAAATTTATACTTTTCTGCTAGACTTTACTTCATTTGCCTTTATACTCTGGTCAGACCATGTATACTTAGGTATATCCATGTACTCTGAAATAATACAGAACTTAAAAACCTTATGTATCAATCACTTTTTGCTGTTCAGTGAAAATGCATCTCCCAGTTTTTCTTACTTTTGGATTACTAATTTTGGGGAAATGGGGTGAAAGTGAGTGTAAATCATCTCTTCCCAATATGCTATGGTTTGGTTATAGTTTGCCCTCCACAGGTTCATGTGCTGAGAACTTGGTCCCTATTTTGTGGCAGTGTTGAGTTAGTACAACCTTAAGAGGTCATAGGGGTTCTTCACTCATAAATGCATTAATGCTATGTCCAGGGAATGGAGTTAGGTATCATGGGACTGGATTAGTTGTTAAGAGAGCAGTTGTTACAAAATAAGAATGCTACATGCTTTTGCCCCCTTGTGTATGCAGTCAATTCCCTTTCCTCATCTCTGCCATGTTGTAGTACAGCCAAGGAGCCAAGGTGCTGGCACCATGCTTTTTCAAATTTTCAGTCACCATAATCATTAGCCCAATGAGCCTTTTTTCTTTGTATATTATATAGCATCAGGTATTTTGTTATAGCAACATAAAACAGACTTAAACCACATACAAGGAAGTTCTACAATGTGGCTAGCTTCAGGGAGATAAACTGAGCTAAAGTAATCATTAAAATTCCATTATCATTTCCTGTGATTTTTTTCCAGAAATCTAAATATTACAGAATTATTACATGATGTAGTATTATTATTCATCTATCAGTGACATATCGGACAATAGAGCAACACTTTTCTTCCACATTTGACAGATTTTTGTCGTTTTCTTACTAGGAATGAACAAGGAAGCTTATTGTCCCCATGACTTCCAGCTGTAATTTTGTAACAAAAATAGCAGTATAAAATGTAAAACAATATAGGGAGACCAGAGTCAACATGAACCCCAGAGAATGAACTTGGGACTTGACTCTACTACTTCTAGAGCCTATCTAACCTGTCACTGTATAGTAATGTGTCACCTTATTCTTATAGTTGGTTTGAATTAATTTTCTTGTATTTGAGAATATCTTAATTCATATAAGCTATAAAGTTTGGTTAATAAAAAATAAACTAGATTTGGGAATGCATAACTTACAGAAGACATACATAACAAACTGCATAATAAAATCTTTACCATTCATTTGCACTTGAGAAAAATAAACTTTTAAAAAACTGTTTTATCTATTAGCGTTTGCCCAATAGTTTCATATGAGCATAATATTTTCTTAGTTTTAAAAATATAGAAAAAAAGACATAATGATAACATAGAATAGTAGCATAAGAAAATATTATCTGTTTCTTAATATGTCAAAAGTTTAGGTTATGGGCTATTTCCCCCTTAAAACCACTCAATGGAATTATATTGCATTTAAAATACAATTTTCTAGCCAACATTCTTGCCTAACTCTTCAATTAATTTGGCCTCAAGTCTCAGGACCCATAAGACTATAGGTCTCATACTTTATGCCTCAGTACAAATGTTAATTCTTTCTGAGAGGCTTTATCTTTCTACTTATTAATCCATCTCCTTCTTCAATTATTATTAATCACCTTGTATATATCCTTGATAGCTTTTATCACTAGCCTGAAAATATTTTGCTTAATTGTTTCTTAATTGTTTATCTCTATGTCATGATATTATAAATTCCATTCTGACAGGGAGCTTGTCATTGTCAGTATTAAATTCCCAGCAAATAGAATAGTGCCTGACTCCCTGTAGGTAATCAATGAATATTTGTTGAATAAATGAGTGAATGACTAAATAAATGAATGGCTTCTAAAACACCAGGTGTCGGGGTTTCCGGGACCCCCAGGCTTGAGCACGGTCAAGATGGCGCCTGGCACTGAGCCAAAAGCGGCCAGCTATACAGTAAACAACCAGCGAATTCCAATGATTGGCTAGTTAACGATGTGATTAGAGCATGCCCCCCTCGTTTACCTATTCTACACCTGCAGCTGTCCGCGCGTTTACCTCGTGTGCTCTCCCCTGATTGGTTGAGGTGTATATAAGCTTGATGGGCGGGGGAGTAGCAGAAGCTGGGAGTAGCAGCAGAAGCTGAGAGTAGAGTCGGAG
Source organism: Sciurus carolinensis (assembly GCF_902686445.1). Taxonomy (NCBI): domain Eukaryota; kingdom Metazoa; phylum Chordata; class Mammalia; order Rodentia; family Sciuridae; genus Sciurus; species Sciurus carolinensis. The sequence continues at coordinate 55,682,058 of NC_062217.1, read as the reverse complement.
AAGAAACTGAGAGTGGAGTAGAGGAAGAAACTGAGAGTGGAGTAGAGGAAGAAACTGAGAGTAGGAGAGGAAGCTGGGAGTAAGAAGAAGCTGAGGGAAGAAGAAGCTGGGAGTAGGAGCAGAAGCTGAGAGCAGAAGCTGAGAGAAGAGGCTGAGAGTAGGGGTAGAAGCGGAGAAGCGGGACGACCAGAGCAGGCGAGAGTTAAGCGGAGGGAAAGAGAGCAAGAGAAAGAAAAGAGAGAAGAAACTGAAAGTAGGAGTAGAAGCTGGGAGTAGAGGCGTGCAAGCGGGCGTGAGCCGGGCGGGAGAAACGAAGCGGCCGGAGCAGGCGAGAGCCGAGCGGGAGAAGAGTAAAGTGCAGGAGAGGGAAAGAGAGCGAGAGAAAGGGATAGATAAGAAGGAAAGAAAGGAAGACTGTACGCAATAAACTTCCAAAGCTTCAGACGTTTGTCGTGTCTCTCTCTGCGGGCAGAGGGAACGCGATAACCAGGGTTTTCTGTTTACTTTCATAGCACTCAGGCTAATATGTGGATATATTTTTCTATTCTAATTATAATTCTCTGTTAGTGGTCAATTAGATTTAAGAACCCAACCTTAAATGCATTTGCATGAGATATTCTCCATCTTGACACTATCAGTTTTTCAATTAATAAATTAGTTAGGGTTCCCCTTTGAGTTTTGAGTGCTCAGGAAAATCTTTGGGTAACTATAATTAAGGAGGGAAGGGAAAATTCCAAATAAGACCTGGACTCTTGCCACACAGCACTTCTAAATGACCAACTCTACCTCCTATTCCAAATGAAAAATTCGACCCCAACAACATTTCCTTGATAAATACCTTGGCAATTTCAAAGCTGTGAGTTTTTTCTCTGTTTACCTGACCTTAAATTACAGTGAGATCCACAAGCATTTAAAAGTACAAAGACTACAAGGACGTTCCTGACACTCATTTCACATCTACAATTACCCAACTCAAAACACATGAGAATAGCACTGAATATAAACCCTCCGATACTATTTTCCTTTTAAATAAAATAAAAAGACATAGGGCACTAGTCTGTACTCCATTTTTCCACAAAGTTGAATTTAAGTTGACGAAATAAAACATTTTTTTCATTACAGACTTAATAGAAACTATGCCCAACTCTTAAACAGGGATATTTCTGAGTTAAAAATATATCTGTTCATCTACCATTGGTAAGAACAATTGTTTAATCACTCACTTATACTGTTAGTATTCTATTAATCATTCTTTTATTTTCTGTATCAGAAGCTTTGATATCTGGAGCCTAGCTGACCTTAGATGTTGGTCGATTTTATTCCCACTAAAAGAATTTTCCTTCCCCACTGTCCTTCAAGGACACCCTAGACTGTGGTTGTTTTTTTCTTTTTCTCCCCCAACTTATTTAAATGCAGTCCTGACATTATCATAGAGAATCATTAAAATAAGACTGTTTTAAATGTTTTTCTTAGTCAAGATACTCAAAAGGATTTCTCCATGAGTCCATTAGTACCAATGAAGAGGCAGGCGACAATGTAGCAGAATTTTGAGACATCATCTCTTTAGGACATACTTGAATATAATTTCTCGCAGACCACATTATTTGATGATACAGGGATGTTGTACCAATCACTGAATTTTGTGAATCTGCTAACTCACAGTTTATGATGGACAGATCAGGTCAAATAGTAACTTGTTAGTTAATGATCAAAGACATTTTCTACTATGGCAATTCAGAAACTGTTTCTCTAAGGAAGAATATTATCTACAGAAAATAGTGTGCTTTGCCCTCACATCATTATGGTTTAAACTATTTACTATATATTTCAAAATAATTATAAAAGTGGAGTTTGAAGGTTCCCAACACAAGGAAATCATAAATGCTTGAAGAGATGAGAATGCTAATTACCCTCTTATACCATATGTGTGTGTGTTAAATAGCACTGTACCCCATAAATATATACAATTAATGTCAGTTATAAACATTTAAAATTTTAAATTAAATCTGCATGATCCAGGAACGGTGGTACACACCTCTAATACTAGTCACTCAGGAGGCTGAGTCAGGAGACACAAGCTCAAGACCAGTCCCAGGAATTTAGTGACACCCTTTCTCAAAATAAAAAATAACAAGGACTGGAAGAGAGCTCAGTAATAGAGCACTCCTGGGTTAAATTCCAACTACCAGAAATAAATAAAAAGATAAATTTAAAACAATTAAATCTGAATATAATTATGCTCAATAAAACTAGAAATGTAGATTATCTGAAATATTATTTTAAAGCCCAACTATTTCATTTTTAAGCATGTCTTTTCAGAGTTGCATCTATTTTCCATTCAGTTGATAATCATAGGATGAATATTATTTCCAAGAAAATGACAGTATTATATTGTCATTATTTCAGATTGCCCCAATGACTTTCCTTTGTTTTGTTATATATATTTCAATTAAATCCTGACAGAAAAAAAATAAAACCTAAATTGGGCACACATTTAATTTGGCTTTATGTGTACTGAGATCATTTTGAACAGACGCTTTATACCAGATAAGTTCAAGTGAAGCATAAAGTATTTAAGGCAGTAAACTCTGCTTTCATGTTCTTTTTGAGTTTTGTTGATCATGAGGTTAAATGGACTCAGTAGTACATCTGTACTGGGATTTGCCAGTGCCAGCACTTTCAAAATCCAGAACGTGGCTTCGAATTGGAACAAAATCTTTCAAAATAGTCTCTTGCTATATCATTAAAATGTTATTCATTTTTATTAAAGGTATTTTTTTTCCTATGTTTTGCAGATCAGTACATATACTCCTTATAACAATTTATGGGTGTACATGGAAAACTAATTCCAAGATGCTGCTGTACTTTTGCACATGAGTAGAATACTGGCAGCTAATCCCCCTGATTATGCAAAGATGGAATTACAACAGGAATTACTGACAGGCTGGTAGGTTTGGATTCCCCACTTCAAAAGTAGTGAATTATTTCCTTTATGTTCTGTGACAAATGACCTACCTAGCAGCTTGGCCATACAGAGAAACTTGGAACAAGCACAGAAGCAGACAAGGCTGCTGGTAATGGTGAAGGCTGACTCTAAAAAATAAACTTGAACTAAAAACAGAATCTTTCAGTATAATTGGATAAATATTCTTTGAGTTAGAAATGTTCTATGACATGATTCTTGAAATCATGATCAAATATAGTGGTAAATTCCAAGAACATTTAAACATTGTATACAGTACTGATTTAGAAATAATATGTTTATCCAGAGCCTGTGAAATCCTTGAACGTATATAGTATATATATAATCTATATATATAATCATGTGTTTGTATATACATGTATATATACATATATATGCACATGAATATACTCATCTGGGTACATACACATATATGTAAATAATATTCATGCATACATGCATATGTGTTTACATTATATAGTATATGTACATTTTGAGTGTGAACACACATATATATTGTATATATACAGAGATAAATTATAAGTAAGGGAGAGAAATGAAATTCTCAACTATGAACTTCTATTCCTCCTTTGACTTAGGAAGAAATAAAAATATTTAGTAATTATTGTAAAGAGACCTCAATTCTTTTCCCAAATTTTGTTTGCACTGTTCATTACATATATAGTGAGTTATTTAAGGATTAATGTTTTTGTTGGATTGCTTTTTACTAACATTATATTTTCTTCTAGAAACCATTTCTAGATAACTGTTTGGATTTATTAGATGTCCTGCAAAATAAAATAATTTCAGGAAGTATGTTGATAGGGAAAGAGGATCAGGAGACAGATTTTAAGATACCAGGGTCTTGAGCATATCTGTCTTATCAATAGATGTAACAGTAAATCCAATAGGAAGCAGTAATGATTGCTAGGCATGTAGAGAATGTGAAAATCCAATCAGTTAATTATATGCTAAAATAAGGTGGAGTTGTCATGGGCATCAGAATTTAAGGATTGTCACTGAAACCTAACCTTGATAAATACAATCCTACCACATGAAGTATCTAACTGTAGAACAACAACAGAAGGAAAGAGATGATCAAAGATTTCAGTTTATTTCTATGTATAAACAGAACTATCTGAGGAAATCTTATTCAAATTGATAAGATTGCTGTTCGTATGCAAGTCAAAGATCCTTTACATCCTGCAGATATATAGATGAAACAAATTGCTGGATTTGACTGTGAATTCTTGGCAAGTCCTAGAAACCACACAGATGAGTGAGAAAAGTTTATCAACCAATCTTTACCAATCCATCATCTTAGCATCTGTCTCTGTAGAAAAATAGGACAAATATTTCTTCTAACAATCAAGTGATAAAATGCTGATCCAAAATGGCAAGTGACTAAAGTCACAGTTTCTTAAAAGTAGGAATTTAGTCTTTCTAATTCCAAATATTCTTTCCATTAGGCCAGACTGAGTGGTTACTGAAAGTTATACTTGTTCTGCATTTCTCTCTCCTTCATCTGAATGTTTTCCTAATATTTCTATCAATTGTGAATTCTCTCTCTTTTTTCTCTCTCTCTAACATATTATGAAAATGTCTCTTTGGCATTTTATCTACTATGTCAATCATAACTTGATTATAAAAGCATACTGGGATAATCACAGATGATATCCCTCCTAAGTCATAAACTTTTGAAGTTATATATTTTCAATGACCTATAAAATTGAATTGTGGTCAATTGTCTAAATTCATGTATTTCTTTTTTGAGCTATAATTATTTAACACAATTCACCTTTGAATACATAGAATTTTGAAAATTACAGTTATCCTTAAGAAAACTGAAGATACTCAGTGTTCTTCAGCACCAGTTACCACATTAGCATCTATTTTTGAAAGATTTTCATGGTTTTTTCTATTTAATTTAAAATAGTATGCAACAAAAAGATATAATAAAATTTTAAGGTCACCAAGACAGCAGTGATGTATCCTTTGTTCATGCTGCCTAGTATCTGTCCAATATACCTCTTCCTGCCCCAATCAAGTCTTCATTCATTGACACCAAACTGAATATGTAAGTCAGAATATCTTATTCAGCCCTTTTCTGTTCTCATGACTATGGTTTTCAAATTAGGAAAAAACCCTAAACCATTAATTAGTATCTTTATTTGAAATTACAAATTTTGTTTTCCTAGGATACTTGAATGATTTATCCCCTTTATGACCTCACACAGCAACTCAGATCAATTTAGTACATTGATAAATTATTTCTTTTTTGTGGGGAGGGGTTCCAGGGATTGAACTCAAGGGCACTAAACCACTGAGCCACATCCCCAGTCCTATTTTGTATTTTATTTAGAGGGTCTCACTGAGTTGCTTAACGCCTCACTTTTGCTGAGGCTGGCTTTGAACCCTTGATCCTCCTGCCTCAGCCTCCCAAGCTTACAGGCATGTGCCACTGAGACCAGTTAAATTATTTCTTATTTTTGCTGCTCATGTAAAAAGCTGATTATGCTAAAACAGTTCAAGATGTATGATACCACCCTGCACTTCAGATGATGGGCCATTGAAAAATAGTCATACAATTGTGCAGAATGTTAAAATCCAAAGGTTTCTGGTATCTTTATCATATGACATCTTCTTGTATCTCAGCAAGTGACTCCATGTTTTATTCAAACAAATGATCCCATGTTTAATCTCAGAAAGAACACTAAGGATATCCAATTCTCATTCCTCCCTCAACCAATTTATTCATATTTATAGTATTATGCCCTCCTTCTCACAAGAGTAAATATAAGTTTTCTCAATTACGTTCCTTTCCTATTGTATTTCTGAAGACCTGTTTTGATCTCATCTCAGAGTCTTGCCTTCCAAATTATTATCCTCATTCTCATGATATCATATATTCATTCTACCAGCTATTTCCCTTCAAAATATGATATTGCTTCTCTAACCCTTTTAAACAAAGCAAAAAATGCACATGAATAAACCCACCCTTTTCACTGAATGTGACCCAAAAAGCTAGTTATCTCAAAATATCTTCCCTTCTTTTCTTGAATTTATGAGAGCTTTGTCCTTCCATTTTCCAGTATTATATTCTAACTACCTTACCCACAGAGTTTTCCATTCCATATCAGTCTACTGGCTCCCTCAACTCTATATTAGCCAAAACTTCTCTCATGACCACATCTATTTATCTCTTTATGTACTGAAATTCTCTATCCAGCCATTCTAAAGACATAAGAATTAGTATGAACACAAAAGAATACATAATGGTCTTTCCACCACAACCTGTTTTTCGTATTTGTTGTGACTGATGATAATTGTCCAATTACCAAAGTCAACCAAGGCTACACATTTCACTCTATCTCCCACAATCAACTGCTGAAGATTTATTTACATTTCTATACTTTTTATATCTCTGCAATCCATCTTCTCACTTTGATTCTTTTTTGGCATGAAGCATTTGAGAAGATGCATTCTCTCTTGTTCCCCTTAATTTCTCATTCACAAAGCAAATATCATCATGTTCCTTCTCCTCCCATGAATTAATTAACTGGTTTCATATTACCAGATGATTAATCTAAAATCTACTGAATAGCAAATGAGTTTCTCATGAGCTAATCTCTGTCAACCTATGTGTATCTTATAACAAATATATTTATACAATTATAATTGTTTAAACCCAGAAAAACCAAGTCTTATTCCACTAACACAAAACTAGTCCCACAACCCTCTTCCATCTGCCTGAAATTCCTTTTATTCCCCTGTCTACATTGTTTCACTGCTACTCAACTGAAGTTTCTCTCCACCTCCTCTCTCTCCCCAGTTTGCCCTTCCTGGTATAGTCAAATATTAATCAAAACAACAAAAACAATTCATTGAACTCAAGATTTAAGGCCAAAGATATTTCACTATACCCAAAATTACTCTCCTCTAAGACTACTCCTCCTTAGAACGAATGTTCTACAATGAACAAAACCATATTTTATTTATATACACAGTCCCAATAACTTAAATGACTATATATTGTTTATAACCTCAAAACCAACTATATATCTTCCGCCTAATTGGTTTAGTTGTCTGCAGGGGCTCAGCAGGACTTGGCTCCAGGTCAAAGATTGGGTGCAGGTTTTCTACAATGGTAAATTAGGGGGAAATCCTGTTAATATTCCTTATTATTTTTAGAAAACAATTATAACTTATTCTGGTCTCTCTTCATTCATGTCCAGAATTTTTAAAAGTGGGAGTTAAAAAATAAATTGATGAATATGTATTTCACATATTCCTGAAGTCAAAATAAATAATGATACAGAATCTGTGTGAACAGTATAGAAATAGTTATTTGTATAAACACAATATATCCTTAACAACAGTTACTTACATATAAACTTTGAGTGGACAGAAGTGTGATTGCATTGATAAAGCAAACAACATCAATAATAAATTTCAAATGTTTTTCACAGTGATTAACTGTTTAGATTTTTACTACAGTAAAATTTAATACACGATAAAGCCCAGAAGTCAATTGTATAATTGTGAGACTAACATAAATTATTGTTCTCTATGTAGTACTTGTCCTTTCAATGCCATAAAATTATTTTATAATTAATAATAATACAGGATATTCCTCATGGTTCTTCACTGAGCTATTTATAATACTTAACATTTTCTGGTATTTTTGTTATATGTAGTCTTCAGGGGAAAAAAATGAAGAGATTCTGTTTCAGGAGTATTTTGGACTACATATTCCAACCTTCCTTTTGAAAATTATTAAGAATGCTCTCTAGAAAATTTTTAAAGTTTCAGTTATATATATCAATGATCTGGCAGGAAAATATAAGAATGTTGGGAGCCAAAAACTTAGTAAAAGCATAAACCTTGAGATAAAGTAATAATTAAAACCTTATTATATCTTGACAATTTTTGAAAGTCAATATTATTTAATTAAAGGTAGTAATGCATAATTAATACAATGAATGAACTAAAATAATAAAATAATATACTAATATATTAAAGTTGGGTTCATAAGAGGAAGAATAATAGCAGTAATATATTTTATTAAAAGATATAAGTAAAACTATGAATTTCTTAGTAGGTGCTAAAAAAGAATTGGAAAAAATTTACAATGATTGGCTAAAATTCAGCATACATTTGTGACATTTAAAAAACTTGTGAGTTTTCTGGCACTGTACTGAGGTTTCAGAAGGGCTCCCACTTTTTTTTATTGGTTCAGCTGATTGTGAACAGCAGTATATACAGTAAACACTAAATCCCATGGCCTCGCTATTTTCAATATAAAAAAAGTTCAATGGTGAGAATTTGGTGAGGAAACCTTTTCAGTAAATATGGGATTCAATAAGTTTAACCACATGTATTCTGGCAGAAACATGGCAGACAGAGAAATTTCATAACCAGAAGCATCTATTCCAAGGATAATTCATTGCCCCTTCCAAGATAGAAGAGTAACAGTGCAATCAATCACTCACTAAGCATTGGGGTAATCCTCACAGAAAATGAAAATTGAATTTTATCTCTACTGTTAACAGTTTTGGGGGTTTCAGCAATGGAAGTAGTCAGATTAGCCTCAGTGAAGGAACACTTATATTACTGAGACCATTTATGACTTCCATCCTGAACCATAGCCATTTTGATTAAGAAACTATGGTGAACATATTAGGATGACTGGGAAACAAAGTACCTGATAACCACCTCAAAATAACTGACCTTGTGCACTTGATAAATGATATCATTTACTACAGCAAAACTATAATTTTGGTGAGCATATGTGAGATTCTCAAATATCACAATTTGAGTACAACTCAAGAGATTCATGAACATTTTCTTTTTTATCTCCAACCACCTGGTACCAATTTCCCCCTATTTTCCCTTGTATATTCCAGAAAATTCAACCAAGATGTTTGATAATAATCATTAACAATTAAGACTTTTATCACTGGCTGTCTCTCTTTTTAAGTAAAATTTATGTATGGCTATATAAGTAGATGGTCTTCCCATAAAAGCAATTCTAAGAAAGGATAATAAATCAAGTTCACTAAAATCAAAAGATCTATAGAATTAAAATAAGATAGTTTGTATATTTTACAAAATCAGATTTTTTTTATCTTTTTATATTATTACTTTTTTATAGTATTACTTTTTATCAAATCAAATAAGTCATGATATTTATGACAATAAATTCCCAGTGGGAATGAAGAAGAACAATCAATGATGACAGACAATTTAAACAACAGGTGAATAGAGGAGGAATAAATTAAAGTAATTTAAATGGATAATTGATTGTCAAACAACTGCATTATTTATTAAGTTCATTAAAGTGAATTGTTTACCCATGCAGAAATTAAAAGAAAGTAGTAAACTAAACATGTCATATCACATATTTGATGCTAACAAGTCTAGCTTTCAATTAAAATATTCTAAAGAAAGCACTATCTATCCAGGCTGTTGACAATGAAGTGCATATCTTATTCCAACAGAAAAATTTCAAATACCTTATAGAAGAATCATTTATTCCATCTATAATTTCTTGTTGGAGAACATACAATGGTAGCACTTTAAAGTATCTTAAAAAATGCTTTCATTGATCTATCTCCATTTGCAACAATATACACTTTCTATCTAAATTTATTTGCCAAGATTGGAGAAATACATGTGCAAGTACCTTGGGATGTGCAAGTGCCAGCAGCAGGAAATCTGAAAAATTGAGGGGAATAAATCATTGTCAACTCTAAAGCTGTCTAATATTGCTGGAAAAAAGAAAGCACAAAAGAGGAAGAATGGATTAGCTAAAGGAACCCTAAGGCATTTATCTAAATGATGTAAACATCATTTCTTTCAGAGAAAAATTTTCAGCACCCCAGAGATAAGTAAAGTCCTATACCAACCAGCAAAGGATGTTAAATTAATAAAGAGAGCTAAGGTATTAAAGAGATCCACTGTCACCTCCTGTGTCCTGAGACATATGCCTGCCTAAAGATACTGTATCTGCAATATCTTTTCTTAAAAAATTTTTTTTAGTTGTTAGGCAAGCACTCTGCCACTGAGCTATGGCCTGAGCCCATGTGTCTACAGTATCTTAAAGCCTTTAAAGGTCATGTTTATATTATCTTGTAGTTTTAGTCAAATAAAAATCCATGAATAAAAATAGCTTTAATGTGCTGTGTCAAAAATTGTTTCAACTGTTCTGCAAAATATATACAATTTTAACTACTCTAAAAGTTATAAAGATTAACAAAGTTAAGCAATTTTTCCAAAACCACACATCTAATTAGTATGGAATTTGAACCTGTCTGTTCCTGACTACAGAGCCCATGTGTTTTCCACTATGCCAGGGTACTTCATAAAGTTGTGAAAATTACTTTACATTTTTTATTCACACTATAAGATGAGCATGGTCATTTAAGTATTTTCTAAAGAAAGCTCTAAAAGATATAAAGCCAGGTTCAATAATGGATATGTTGTTCAACAGCATGTAATATGTATATAACAGAACTTGTTAGAAATATGCCAAAAGTGTGTCCGTTTGTACTGTGATTGTGGAGATAGTATCATAGGTATATGAATAAGTCCAAATTCATCTAGTTGTATACATGAAATGTGAAGATTTCTGCATAACATTATACTTTAATAAAGCTCTTATAAATTTAATTAATTTAAAAAATATATTGGTTCAGAAACTTTGGCCTACTCAAAATCCTATTTCCATTTAACTTTGGCATATTTCTATCTAATTTTTAAAATACAGAATTTGAAAAAAGAATTAAGGAATATGCTAAGTGAAATAAGCCACACTGAGGAAGTCAAGGATTGAATGTTTTCTCTCACATGCAGAAACTAGAAAAGAAGAGGAAGGGAGAGAGAAAATAAAAAAGGAGACGTTGTAAAAATAGAAGGGGGACAAATAGAGTAGAGAAAGAAGATCCAGGGGGAGGCGGGTGGCATGGTGAAGTGCTCAGGAAATCTACCAAATTATGCTTTGTCCAAGTATGAATATACAACCATAAATACTGCTTATTATGTAATCATAATGCACTAATTAAAATAACAGTAACAATAATAATGGAGGGGAGATCAGTAGAGCAGAAAAGTTGTACAGGGGCAGGGAAGAGGGGAGGAAAAGGGCAGGTACTGGGAAATGGGATCCATCAATTCTGTTGTGTGCATGCACAAATATGGCATAATGACTCCTACTGTTATATGTAATCATAATGCTCCAATAAAAATATAAAGAAAAAAAAGAATATATAGGACAGATAATAACTAAAAAGAAAATTTGAAATGTGTGAAACCTCAAATTATGTGTTTTAATGTCAATGTTTTATTGTACACGACCATTAAAAATGAACACATTGGACCATGCATACCTTCCAAAGAATGCCTCTTTGTGATCATGCACAGATAAAAGAAGACTTTACAAAAAGAAGTAAAATTTTTTCATGCAGCCTAACACTGTTATAGAATTATAAAACCTTTGGGCTAGAAGGGACCAGAGAGATCCTCTCTTCTATATCCATATGCATAAGTAAATAGATGAATAGGTAACATAGAGATATTTAGCATAACATTGCTGTAAATATTCCCATGAAAAATAAACACATTCATATTATTAAGAGAATGTTATTTCCCAAACTTCTAAAAATGTAACAACCCCAAGTTAAATTTTCTTTTGACTCTAAAAGAAAATTGGCTCTTTTATCAAAATAATTTTTTTAAAAAGTACTTCAGAATCCATCACTATAGACATTATCTATCTAACTTGTATCAAAGAAGGTACTTTCAACATTAATGAATAAAAATTGATATTTCTTTTTAAATACATATTAGACACTCAAATGAATGTAATAAATTTGTAATTAGCTAAAATGTAGCCCAGTGAATCAAGACTGAACAAGATTTTTGTTTCAGAGTCTGAAAACATTCATGATTCTAATTCACCTTTCTGAAAGTCACTTTTAATTCTATTTACTGGTCTAGTCTGTGAGTCTAACTTGCTCATTAAACTACTCTTTATAAGAGGTCATATGGTGAAGTAATGTTTTAGTTAAAGTTTTCAAGCATGAGTTTTAAGATTAGGTAAGACATGGACTGCAAGCTTTGCTTTCACCAAATACCTGGATTCTTCAGTATTGATCCATAATGACTAGATTTTTTTTTTAAGTATAAAACAAGGCTAAAATCAGAACTTACTCTTGGCAACATGAGGAGAACCCAATAAAAAGGCATTCATTTTCTTACTTGTACTCAGCAGAGAAATAAAAATTAGCATGTGGTGACCAAAATATCTAATTATTGATAAAATTAACTTCATGATTTTAACTTTTCTCTATGAGAAAGGATATAGTATTTCTCATACAAGTCCTCCATATTAGACAGATGTGTCGACCATGCATGCTTGATCTTATGAAGTATATGGTGATTAACACAGGAAACTATATGCTGGGACTTGACTCCTAGGAAAGAACAATCTAATAAAAAATGTCCAACATTACCAAAGAAGCCACTCCATCCTCCCTGGTGATAAGAGAGTAAGCGAGGGGGAAAAAAAGTAGAAAAAATACAGTAATAAATGTTCCTCTGCAAGGAAGGAAATATGAGGTGTGAAGAAGGACTCCTTACCCTAGCATTTTAAATAAGTGGAGTTTTAAATTTGAAAGTGAATGAAAAGCACTTAGAACATAGTAATACTATTTTCAACAAACATAAAGTGCTATTATTATTTGGTATATGATTAGTTTTTTTTGTTCTGTATTTCTAAAATACTTCTTTGACAATGACTAACACATGGAATGCTATAAAGTAAGCACTTGCTAAATTTAAAAAATTTGTAAAATGTAGCATGTTTTTCTGTTTTCAAACCTTTGAACATATTTTCCTTATCAGCATTTTGGGGTCCATTCCTCCAGGAAAATAAACTTCTACTAATAAGCACAAAATGTGTTATACATTGCAGTCTAAAAATGTTAGTGAAAAAAAAAATCATGAAACAGATACTATTATATCTGTCACACATACACCGTTAAGCAGAAGTTATAACTATATCTGGAACACAATATTTTAATATATATAGAGTTCTTAAAATGATTTCAAATGTTTTGATCTGATAATTGTACTTATGATAAACCAGCAAAATATGAAAAAAATCATTATAAACTATAATTTTCATCTCAATCATATTTACAGTACTTAAAAATTGACCAACCTAATTGTTTGAAAATATAAGAAAGGGTTAAACTATTTTCACATGCTAATGAATATTTTATTAGTAGGAAAAATAAATATGAGATGAAAAACAAGTTCATAAAATTATAAATTCAATCATTCAATAAATTATATTCTATATTTACTAAGTACCGAGACCTGGGTTATTTTCTGGAAATACGTAAAATAGATGTATCATAAGTAAATGAAAAGTAGACAGTAGATGCGATGCTATAAAGATAAACTGTGACATATTAAACGTCTCTAACAGCATTTTAAATGAAATAATCAGGTGCTGGGTGAAACATTTAATCTTGCAGTTGAGTAGTCATGAAGGGAAGAATCTGTCTGGTAAATGGATAGGACTTGAGAATATCACAATAAGTGAAATAAGTCAGGCTCACAAAGTCAAAGGTCAAATGTTTTCTCTGATACTTGAAAGCTAGTCCAAAATAAGGAGGTCAAAGGAGAAAGGAGAGAAAGGGAAAGAGGTATGTCTGGGGGGAACTCCAACAAAACCAGTGGACTAGATGAAGGGGAATGAATGAGAGGGAGAAGAGGATAAGGAAGAACAGAGGAATGATACAGCTTTCCTATGTACATATATGAATACACCACAGTGAGTTACCATGATGTAGATCACAAGACACCAACAACAACAGAAGAAAAAAATATAAAAGTAAATAGCAGTAAGGAAAGAGGGAAAGGGTAAAGGGACAGAAAGGAGAAATACTGGGGGCTGATTTGAGCAATTATATTTCATACTTTTTTAACTATGTAAAAATGAATCCTAATGTTATGTGTAACTAAAAAGAAACAATAAAAATGTTTTGTTTTGTTTTTTTTTTAAATGGCACAGCAGAAGTATCAAGATAACTGAGTCTCTGAACCCTGGAATCCTTGGGCTGTCAAGAAATAGAAGGCAAAATCTGAGATTTCACTGAGAATTTCCAAAATACACAAAAATCTTAAGCAAAGATGTAAAAGGTCTATGTCTCTAAGAAACACAATTTTCCACCTAGAAAAATTTAGAGAAAAAATTGTCTGTTTCCACTTTGGTGCTTAGGGAAAGAGAAAAATGTATATAAATATAAATATAAATAATTTAAATGTCATACATAAATAAGTTTGTCAATTAAAAAATTCAACAAAAATGTATACATTTAAAGCAATAAATAATAATCTTCAAATCAGAAATATATATCCCCCAGAGAATTCAAAATCACAAACTGTTTTTATATGAGGTTTGCCTTCCAGCTCCTAGGGAAAAAGAACACACAGAAAAATTTCTTGATTTCATCATCATAAATTTTACAAGATATTTGTGTGATCTCACTCACAAATGTGTGGCAGAAAATTTAATGTTGTCCCAGGTTGGTGATAACAATGGTTGAAACACACACACACACACACACACACACACACACACAAAGAGCATCTCTGAAGAAATTCCAATTCAACCTAAAGAAATTTCCAACCAAACATTCAGTCCTACTCCTCAAACAGGTAGGGTAAGGTTAATCTCAGTAAGACAAAGAATAAACAGTGAACAGGAGAAACATACTTCCAAAGACTTCAAATACTGAAATTATCTGACAGAAAGTAAAAATAAATGAACTACTTATTTCACAAAACATTATGCCATACATAAATAAGTTTGTCGATTAAAAAATTCAACAAAATGGATACATTTAAAGGAATAATAATCTTCAAATCAGAGAATAGAAAACTATAAAACACAGGATAAGCAAATAAAAAATCCATATAAACTTTCTAGAAAATGTATAAATTTAATACTCAGAAAGCAATTTAATTCATAGATTAAAAAAAAAAAACTGCTCAAAACCTATAATGGCTCCATACCATTCACAGCAAAAGGTAAATTTCTCACTGTGGTATTACATAATCAGACATTCATTACCTATGTGCCTTCATCTTCTTCCACATTCCTCTCATTTTGCTCTTGCTATGCTCCTTAGGGAATGTACCTGCACATCTGGGTCTTCGAAACTTCACTCAGCATAAAGTGCTCTCCCTACAGTAACTACATGGAAAACTCTCATGAACTCCAAAATACTTTAATTAATTCTTTTCAATAAGGCCTCTTATGACTACCATATTTAAATTTTAATCTGTCCCTTCCCCTACCCTACACTTTATTTTCTCATAAAAACTTCTTCAAACAAAACTATATAATTTACCTTTCATGAGAATTGCTATCATTCTACTGCACAAGAATGTTGACTTCCTAAAGGAGTAATTGTTTAATCTTTTGTCCCATATTTGTAATGCCTGAATAGAATAAATGATCAAGAAATGTATTTGAAAGGAATCATGAGAGCAAATTTTGCAAAATTTTAGGAAGAAAACCAAGGAATTTCATTTCTAATGTTTTTTCATGTACTCTGATATGGAATTAGGGGCAAAAATGAAGGCTGGGAAGAAAGAAAATGGCACATACTTTTTGGAAAGTGAAATTGCTGAGTGAACACATTGAACAAAAAGTTATTGTGGTTAATGATTTGAGGTTTGTGATTTGAATTTACAGTAAAAAATATTTAACCATCTTTGAAATTTTCTCCAATACTATTTAGGTTCAGGAGCAAACACGTAGAAAAGTTGTCATGCTGAAGTTAGCCAAACTGGGATATTGCCAGGTAAGAACAACAAAAGAGAGATACTAACATGGAATGAAGTATGTCCATAAAGGAATAATTTAACTGGAAGCCATAAGATGTGGACAGAAGTGTGTCATGAATTGAAGGCCTAACATAGAAGTGATAGAAGTGATGGACAGTTAAAAAAGGACAAAGTGAAAAGGTCAATGGTAACTTCACAATTGTGTTAGTAAAATGTTCTTGGGTACATGTTTATATACCTACATACATAAATCAAATAGAATGAGAAAGTACATAAAATATTAGTGATGATTTATTTTTTAATAGTATGTTCTAAAGCTATGTATGCCAGTGTATTGGTATGTGCATCAGTGTTGTAGCAGTATGATTTTGCATTTTTCTTCCTTTGTACCTATATTCAAAATGGCCTAAAATGATATATGTGTTAATTTATCATTGAAGGCCAATTCTCTTTTACTTACATAAAATATAAGAGACTACCTATATGCCTGCAATGAAAAATTGAAATTTGAGATTGAAATACAATGCCATCACTCCACTAAATGAAACAGTATGGTATTAGCAAAGCATGTACAACATCTATGTGAAGAAAACTATAAAACTCTGAAAAAAGTGGAAAAAGAACTAAATAAATGGAGAGATATTTCATGTACATAAGTACAAAGATACACTATTATCAATAAGCCAGTTCTTCTCAACTTCATCTATACATTTAACAAAATCCCAAACTTCCAGCAATTAATTTTGTAGATACCAAAAAATTGATTTTAAAGTGTATATGGCTACCCAAAATATCCAACACAATACTGAAGGGGTATAACAAAGTCAGAGAATTGTCATATCCAAGTTCAAAACATACTATAAGGCTACAATAATCAAGACTGTACAGTACTGGTGAAATAAAAGCTGTTTGGGTCAGGATTTTCATTTTTGTTTTTGCTGTTGTTTCTTTCTTTTTACTGATCTTACCAAAAGATCTGACAAGAACAATACGAGGAGGAAAAGTTTATTTAGTGCTCATGGTTTCAGAAGTCTCAGTGCATACATGGATAACTCCATTTCTTTGGGCCAGAGGTGAGAAAGAACACTATGGTGGAGGGTGTGAAGAAAAGCAGCTCAGGACAGGGCACAGGGAAGCAGAGAGAGCTCCACTCAACTAAGACAAAATATAAGCCCCACAGGCACACCCCCAGTGACCCACTTCCTTCAGTCTGCCTACAGTTACCACCCAGTTAATTCATTGAAGTGAATTAACACACTGATTAGGTTGACACTCAAACCAATCAATTCCTTTCTGAACATGCATGCAATGTTTCACACAAGAGTTTTGGGGGCACCTCATATCTTAACCATAATAATAGCAAAAAAGATCAATGGAACAGAACTGAGAGCTCATAAATAGTGCTGCATTTAAAAAAAATCCTGTGACAAAGGAGCAAAGACAATACATTTAACTGGACACATCCCTATAAAAATAAATTTGAGTCTGGGTATGAACTTCACATCCTTCACAAAAATCCAGTCAAAATAGATCATAGACTTGAATATAAAACAAAACTATAAAACACTTAGATGAAAACAAGGAGGGGAATTTAAGTGATCTTTGATTTGATAATAGTTTTCCAAATAGAATACTGAAGTCATGATGTATGACATTGTCAACAGAATGAGAGGAAAAATCAAAAACTAAAATATTTGAAAAGACATATCTAGTAAAAGACTATAACTCAAAATATACAAAAAACATAAAATTAGCATTAAGAAAACAAAAATCCCAAATAATAAAAAACCAGGCAAATAAAAGAACACACATATAACCAAAGAAATTATAAAGGGGTAAATAAATATTAAAATGTGCTCAAGATCATAAATAATTAAGGAATTACAAATTATAATTAATAATAATAAACTTCAAATTAAAATGGCAACAAAAATACTGCCATATACCTATTTTTTTTATTTTTATTTTTTACATTTACATAGGGTAATGATGTTTATTTTTTTTCCCTTCCCCCCACCCCTCCCACCCCTCTTTTCCCTCTATACAGTCCTTCTTTCCTTCATTCTTACCGCTCTCCTTAGCCTAACTCTAAACCTAACCCTAAACCTAATGCTAATCCCTCCCAACCCCCATTATATGTCCTCATCCGCTTATCAGCGAGATCATGCGTCCTTTAGTTTTTTGAGATTGGCTTATCTCACTTAGCATGATATTCTCCAATTTCGTCCATTTGCCTACAAATGCCATAATTTTATCATTCTTCATTGCGGAGTAATATTCCATTGTATAAATATGCCACAGTTTCTTTATCCATTCATCAACTGAAGGGCATCTAGGTTGGTTCCACAATCTGGCTATGGTGAATTGAGCAGCAATGAACATTGATGTGGCTGTATCTCTGTAGTATGCTGATTTTAAGTCCTTTGGGTATAGGCCAAGGAGTGGGATAGCTGGGTCAAATGGTGTTTCCATTCCAAGCTTTCTGAGGAATCTCCACACTGCTTTCCAGAGTGACTGCACTAATTTGCAACCCCACCAGCAATGTATGAGTGTTCCTTTTTCACCACATCCTCGCCAACACCTATTGTTGCTTGTGTTCTTGATAATCGCCATTCTAATTGGGGTGAGATGAAATCTTAGGGTAGTTTTGATTTGCATTTCCCTTATTACTAGGGATGTTGAACATTTTTTCATATATCTGTTGATTGCTTATATATCTTCTTCTGTGAAGTGTCTATTCATTTCCTTAGCCCATTTGTTGATTGGATTATTTGTATTCTTCGTATAGAGTTTGTTGAGTTCTTTATAGATTCTGGAAATTAGCGCTCTATCTCAGGTATGGTTGGCAAAAATATTCTCCCACTCTGTAGGCTCTCTCTTCACATTTCTGATAGTTTCCTTTGCTGAGAGAAAGCTTTTTAGTTTGAATCTATCCCAGTTGTTGATTCTTGATTTTATTTCTTGTGCTATGGGAGTCCTGTTAAGGAAATCTGATCCTAAGCCAACAAGTTGAAGATTTGGACCTACTTTTTCTTCTATAAGATGCAGGGTCTCTGGTCTGATTCCGAGGTCCTTGATCCATTTTCAGTTGAGTTGTGTGCAGGGTGAGAGATAGGGGTTTAATTTCATTCTGTTGCATATGGTTTTCCAGTTTTCCCAGCACCATTTGTTGAAGAGGCTATCTTTTCTCCATTGCATATTTTTGGAACCTTTGTCTAGTATGAGAAAATTGTATTTATTTGGGTTTGTGTCCATGTCCTCTATTCTGTACCATTGATCTACCTGTCTATTTTGGTACCAATACCATGCCGTTTTTGTTACTATTGCTTTGTAGTAGAGTTGAAGATCTGGTATTGCAATACCCCCTGCTTCGCTCTTGCTACTGAGGATTGCTTTAGCTATTCTAGGTTTTTTATTCTTCCAGATGAATTTCATAATTGCTTGCTCTATTTCTGCAAGGTACATCATTGGGATTTTTATTGGAATTGCATTGAATCTGTATAGCACTTTAGGTAGTAGAGCCATTTTGACAATATTAATTCTGCCTATCCAGGAACATGGGAGATCTTTCCATCTTCTAAGGTGCTCTTTAATTTCTTTCTTTAGTGTTCTGTAGTTCTCATTGTAGAGGTCTTTCACCTCTTTTGTGAGATTGATTCCCAAGTATTTTATTTTTTTCGATGCTATTGTGAATGGGGTAGTTTTCCTAATTTCTCTTTCTGAAGATTCATCACTTATGTATAAAAATGCATTGGATTTATGAGCATTGATCTTGTAACCTGCTACTTTACTGAATTCACTTATGAGTTCTAAAAGTTTTCTGGTGGAATTTCCAGGTTCCTCTAAATATATAATCATGTCATCAGCGAACAGGGATAGTTTGAGTTCTTCTTTTCCTATTCGTATCCCTTTAATTTCTTTGGTTTGTCTGATTGCTCTGGCTAGAGTCTCAAGGACGATGTTGAATAGAAGTGGTGAAAGAGGGCATCCCTGCCTTGTTCCTGTTTTTAGGGGGAACGCTTTCAGTTTTTCACCATTTAGAATGATATTAGCCATGGGCTTAGCGTAGATTGCCTTTATAATTAGGAATGTTCCCACTACCCCAATTTTTTCTAGTGTTTTGAGCATGAAGGGATGCTGTATTTTATCGAATGCTTTTTCTGCATCTATTGAAATAATCATGTGATTCTTAACTTTAAGTCTGTTGATATGGTGAATGACATTTATTGATTTCCGAATGTTGAACCAACCTTGCATCCCTGGGATAAAACCCACTTGATCGTGGTGCACTATCTTTTTAATATATATTTGTATGCGATTTGCTAAAATTTTGTTGAGAATTTTTGCGTCGATGTTCATTAAGGATATTGGTCTGAAATTTTCTTTCTTCGATGTGTCTCTGTCTGGTTTAGGTATCAGGGTGATATTGGCTTCATAGAACGAGTTTGGGAGGGTTCCCTCCTCTTCTATTTCATGGAATAGTTTGAGGAGTATTGGAATGAGCTCTTCTTTAAAGGTTTTGTAGAACTCGGCTGAGAACCCATCTGGTCCTGGACTTTTCTTTGTTGGTAGTCTTTTGATGACCTCTTCTATTTCATTGCTTGAAATTGGTTTATTTAGGTTGTGTATGTCCTCGTCGTTCAGTTTAGGTAATTCATATGTCTCTAGAAATTTGTTGATGTCTTCGAGGTTTTCTGTTTTGTTGGAGTATAGATTTTCAAAATAGCTTCTAATTATGTTTTGTATTTCAGTCGTGTCTGTTGTGATGTTTCCTTGTTCATTCCGAATTTTAGTAATTTGAGTTTTCTCCCTCTTTCTCTTTGTTAGTGTGGCTAAGGGTTTATCAATTTTATTTATTTTTTCAAAAAACCAACTATTTATTTTGTTAATTTTTCCAATTGTTTCTTTTGTTTCGATTTCGTTGATTTCGGCTCTGATTTTAACTATTTCCTGTCTTCTACTACTTTTGGTATTGGTCTGCTCTTCTTTTTCTAGCACTTTGAGCTGTAGTGTTAAGTCGTTTATTTGTTGATTTCTACTTCTTTTTTTGAATGCACCCCATGAAATAAATCTTCCTCTAAGTACTGCTTTCATAGTGTCCCAGAGATTTTGATATAATGTGTCTTTGTTCTCGTTTACTTCTAAGAATTTTTTCATTTCCCTCCTGATGTCTTCTGTTATCCATTCATCATATAATAGTGTATTATTTAGTCTCCAGGTATTGGAGAAGTTTCTGTTTTTTATTCTGTCACTTATTTCTAATATCAATCCATTATGATCTGATAGAGTACAAGGTAGTATCTCTATCTTCTTGTACTTGCTAACAGTAGCTTTGTGGCATAAAATATGGTCTATTTTAGAGAAGGATTCATGTGCTGCTGAGAAGAAAGTGTATTCGTTCTTTGTTGGATGGTATAGTCTATATATGTCGGTTAAGTCTAAATTGCTGATTGTGTTGTTGAGATTATAGTTTCTTTATTCAATTTTTGTTTGGAAGATCTATCCAGTGGTGAGAGAGGTGTGTTAAAATTGCCTAGTATGATTGTGTTGTGGTCTATTTGATTTCTGGAATTGAGAAGGATTTGTTTGACGTACGTGGATGAGCCAATGTTCGGGGCATAGATATTTATGATTGTTATGTCTTGCTGATTTATGCTTCCCTTAATCAGCATGTAATGTCCTTCTTTATCCCTTCTGACTAGTTTTGGTTTGAAGTCCACATTATCTGAGATGAGGATGGATACTCCAGCTTTTTTGCTGTGTCCGTGTGCATGGTATGTTTTTCCCTATCCTTTCACCTTTAGTCTATGGGTGTCTCTTTCTATGAGATGAGTCTCTTGCAGGCAGCATATTGTTGGATTTTTCTTTTTAATCCAATCTGCCAGTCTGTGTCTTTTGATTGATGAATTCAGGCCATTAACATTCAGGGTTATTATTGTGATATGATTTGTATTCCCAGTCAACTGACTCATATTTGTTTTTGACATGATTTGGTTTCTCCTTTATATGGCTATTCCTTTAGGCTAGCGCCTCCTGTTGCTGATTTGCATCATTGTTTTTCATCTCTTCCTCATGGAATATTTTGCTGAGAATGTTCTGTAATGCTGGCTTTCTTTTTGTAAATTCCTTTAGCTTTTGTTTATCATGGAAGGATCTTATTTCATTGTCAAATTTGGAGGTAAGTTTTGCTGGGTATAAGATTCTTGGTTGGCATCCATTTTCTTTCAGGGCTTGGTAAATGTTGTTCCAGGCCCTTCTGGCTTTTAGGGTCTGGATTGAAAAATCTGCTGATATTCTTATTGGTTTCCCTCTGAATGTAATTTGATTCTTTTCTCTCGCGGCCTTTAAAATTCTGTCTTTATTTTGTATGTTAGGTATTTTCATAATAATGTGCCTTGGTTTGGGTCTGTTGTAATTTTGTATGTTTGGAGTTCTATAAGCCTCTTGTACTTGGTTTTCCATTTCATTCTTCAAATTTGGGAAATTTTCTGTTATTATTTCATTGAATAGATTGTTCATTCCTTTGGTTTGTTTCTCTAAGCCTTCCTCAATCCCAATAATTCTTAAATTTGGCCTTTTCATGATATCCCATAATTCTTGTAGATTCTGTTCATGATTTCTTACCATCTTTTCTGTTTGGCCAACTTTGCTTTCAAGATTAAATAATTTGTCTTCAATGTCTGAGGTTCTGTCTTCCAGGTGTTCTATCCTATTGGTTATGCTTTCTATGGAGTTTTTAACTTAGTTTATTGTTTCCTTCATTTCAAGTATTTCAGTTTGTTTTTTTTTTTCAGTATTTCTAACTCTTTATTGAAGTGATCTCTTGCGTCCCGTATTTGGTCTTTTAACTGTTGATTGGTGCGATCATTTAATGCCTGCATTTGCTCTTTCATCTCCTCCTTCAATGTCTGCATTTGCTCTTTCATCTCCTCATTAGCTTCCCTGATCGTTTTAATTACGTACATTCTGAACTCCCTTTCTGACATTTCTTCTGCTGTGCTGTCATTGGGTTTTATTGATGTAGTATCTAGGTTTGTTTGGGACATTTTCTTCCCTTGTTTTCTCATATTGGTCAGTTGTCAGTGGGACCCTGAGATATTGCAGTTTTCCGCTATTGGCTTATAGTGTCCCGGTAGATTTCCAGAGTATCACCTCCCAGCCTTCAGTAGCCTGATGTCTTGGAGGAATCTGATAAAGCAGCGTATCCGAAGAAAACTGCCCCTAGCCCCCAATTGGTTCCACGATTTGGATCTGGCTCTGTGCTGAAATGCTCTCACTGTGGGCCTGCACCGTGCAGCTGGCCGTGTGGGAGGAGCCCACTGCCGGAGTGTGGAAGGCTACCTTGGGAAGACTCTAGCTGCCCTGCCCGGCTCCAATAAGCCACCTCTATCTGGGCCTGCCACCCGGGCTGAGCTTTACCCAGTAGGCACACTCACCCGTGGCTCTACTTCAGTCCGAGTCTCTCAATGCCTCCCCTTCTTAACTCCTGGGTTCTGGAGCGACAGGGGGTGCAGTCTCCCTCTAGGCCGCCATCTTGGATCACCCCGTGAAGAGAGCCTGCAGCCAGAGTGGGCAGAGCCGCCTGAAGAGGTCTCTGGCTCCCCTGCCCTGATCCCAGAGGCTGCTTGCGGATTGAGGCTCTCTGTTGGTTCGGGGGCTCGTGGCTGGTTCTATGTAGAAAGTCTCTCACTGGGCGGTCAGCTCCGAGAAGCTAGGCTTGAAAGGCACCTCCCACCGCAGGGGTCCAGACTACTTGGGGAAGTCTCTGGCTGCCCTATCTGGTCCCTGAATCTGCTTGCCTGCCGGAGTACGCTGAGCTGCACTGGCTCCGGGACTCGGAGCTTGTTCTGGTCAGAAAGGCTCTCACTAGCGGGCCAGTTCCGTTCAGAGAACCTGGAGAAGCTGGCTGTGTGGGCGGGGCCCACTGCCAGAGTGCTCAGGGCTGCCTGTGGATGACTCTAGCTGCCCTGCCCGGCTCCGATAAGCCACCTCTATCTGGGCCTGCCACCCGGGCCGAGCTTTACCCAGTGGGCAGACTCACCCGTGGCTCTATTTCAGTCCGAGTCTCTCAATGCCTCCCCTTCTTAACTCCTGGATTCTGGAGCGACCGGGGGTGCAGTCTCCCTCTAGGCCGCCATCTTGGATCGCCATCTGCCATATACCTATTAGTATGGCAAAAACAAAAAATACCGATACTATAAATTGTTGGCAAAAATGCAAAATAACATGACATCTCATTCATTATTGGAGGAAATGGTCCGACAAATTTCAGAAGGCAGTTTGGCATTTTCTCATAAAACTAAAAATATTATATGATCCAGGAGTAAAATTTTGATATTTACCTATGAGTTGAAAACCCATGATAACAAAAAAATTTGCACACTAGTATTTATAGAAGCTTTATTCATAATTGATAAGACTTGAAAATAAGCAAAATGTCCTTCACTAGGCATGTTAGTTAGCTTCCCATCACTATAAAAAAATATCTGAGATAATCAAACTAGAAAAGATTTATTTTGTCTCACAATTTGGAATGTTCTAGTCCATGATTGGTTGGCTTCATTGGTTTGGGCTTACAGTGAGGCAATACATCAAGGAGGGAGCATGTGGCAGAGCAAGCCCACTTCTATCATGACCCAGGAAACAAAGAGAGAAAGGGCTAAAATTCTACATTTCCCTTCAAGGACATGCCTCCAATGACCTAAGTACCTCCTACAAGACCCCACCTCTCAAAGGTTCCACCAACCTCTCAACAGCACCACCAGAGGGACCAAGCCTTGAACACTTGGGCATTTGAGGACATTCAAATTCAAATAGAAATAAGTGAACGAATAAGCTATGGGTTTGGAGTAATAAAGGAACAGGTGGAGCAAAGACAATTTTTAGGAAGGTGAAATTATTCTATATGATACTGTAAGGATGGATACATTTATATGATGGATACATTTGTCAAAACCCATATGAATACATACACTCATTTTTACAAGTCTACTATAGTAATGGGAGAAATGATAGTGAAGGAGGTTATATACGTGGAAAGAAAACATAGTATATAAGAACTCTCTGTACTTGCTACTCAATTTTTCTGTGAATCTAAAACTGCCCTAAAAAGCATTGGTGTTTTTTTTTTGGTTGTTGTTCTAATTAGTTATACATGAGAGTAGAACGCATTTTGACACAGTATACACAAATAGAGTGTAACTTCTCATTCCTCTGACTATACATGATGCTGAGTCACAACAGTAGTATAATCATACATGTATGTAGGGTAATAATTGCCTGTCTCATTCTACTGCCCCACTCCTCCCCTTACTCCCCTCTGCACAATTCAAAGTTCCTTCAAGATAAGCAGATGCTGATCCAAAGTGTGGGTGTGGGGGTGGGGGAGGGTGCAGGGAAGAATAAAATGTGTGTTTCAAAAACAAAATATTGAATTTATTTTGGTATAGCATTATAGCATTTCTACTTCTTTATATTCCCAAATATTCAGCTAATTCATATGAATTCATTTTTTATTGAAAATTATTTCCACATATCTTGATCTACAACAGCACAAGTAACTTTAGACTCAGTCTCAAGTAAGATATTCAGCTTCTGATGAATTCAAAGCTAATTACTGCTTAGACTTTTAACTTGAAAAATTTCCTGTATTAAACAAGGTTTTACCCTTTCTGCCATTTCCTTCAACTTTCAACCATTTATTTCTAATACCTTATCTTTAAGTAGTAGAGTAATTCATAAGTTTCACTTTTAACTTAATGTTAAAGTAACTAAGAAATATGCAGTATATTTATATGAAATAATATACATACTATAATTTTACCTGATATTTTAAACCAATGATTCTTTCTTCAAAATTAAGCATTATACAGTGTTATCCAATCAGTCCTATCATTTTTTCTTGTACAATTCTGTTTTGATATTTTACTATCCTATTTATAACTGGAACTCATGCCATAGTCCATTTTATAAGGATTTTATTGCCATTGCTATTTCAAAGTTTTTTTTTTTATTTTTGCACATCTGTATGTCTATTAAACAACCAACTAATTTTATAACTTGTGGGTGAAAGGAAGCATACTTAAGTACTTGCAAACTAGAAACAGAACATGGATCCTTCTGCCAAGGCCTCATTTGTAAATATGCTGAAAAAAGATTCATTAAATAAACAAAGCTATACCACTTTAACCAATGAAAATTCTGTCTGCACAGTACATAAATGTGTCAGGATGATCTGTCATTGATCTTTCTTATATTTGCTTTCTGTCACTCTGAAAAGAAATCCTACTCTGTCCAACCAAAATGGGCTCTATCATTGAAAGAAAATGTATATCACAATTAAATATCTTTGTATATATCTTCCACCAATTTTTAACGAACAACTATTGTCTGATGATACAGTATTAAGATTTAAAAAATAGAAAAGGTGTTCTATATTTCCTGATGAACTCAGATGTTTCCTGCAAAGATTAGGGACAATTCCATTACTCTTATTCATTCATTTATTCATGGATTAACTAGCATTTGGGAATTTATATTCCATGTTCCAGAGAATATGGAAAATATGAAGACATAGTACCTGACAGTGAGGGGTTCACAGTCATATAGCTAGAAAACAGAAATATAAAAGTCATCTAACAAAACATCTAAAACAAATGAATACGGAACACAAAATTAGCACACGCGTTCTTTCATAAGGAATAAAAAGATTGTATATAGAGATGGAAATTTGAGAACAAGGAAAAACAAATTATATGTGTGTACAGAAATGTAAAATAACTTCACAGAACTAGAATATGTGTGTCATAAAAGAAAAGCTGAGAAATAATGTGATATATATGCAAGGAGTAGATTACAAAGGGATTTCTATGCCAAATTAAGAACTCTTGTAGGCAATAGGGAACCTTTGGTAATTTTAAGCAAATAGAGCTTGTTCAAGTAACTATTTTAAGGAAATACGCTATGAAGAATTTCAAGAATAATTAAATGGAGTACTCAGTCTGTGTGGGATGATTATTGGGTTCAAATTAGCTTGACAAAGACCACAAACTCACTACTAACCATCCTTTTGCCTTTTCTTTATGATAATGATGAATAAGCCTTATGAATCTACATAATTAGATGCTGCAGGTACCACACTGTCAGATAAAATACAGGACAGCAGTTTAATTTGAATTTCAGATAAGTATTAAGCATCTGTAATATAATTATATTCTAATTATATATTAAAACAGTAATATTTTATATATTACTAAAACTAATATAATTATGTTCTAATTATATAATAAAACAGAAATATTTGTTGCTTATCTGAAATTAAAATTTAACCAAATATTTCTACTTAGAATAGTTTCAGATAGGGTAAATGCTTTATTTCACTGAAGATACTAAATGATTCCTCATTTCTCTCCTGCCCAGCTTAGCAGTTAAATGTTAATATTTATTGAAAATGAGGGATGCCTAGTCATCATCTAAATACCTGGAATATTGCATCTTAGAGAAAAGATACAGATATAGATGACTGAACAAGTTTTCAGGTAGAGGCAAAAACACTAATAATTATTTTGCAGAAGAGAATCTCTAAGCAACTAGAAGATACATATCTATATGAGGACTTTAATCTTCACTCTGTGTTTCATATGTGTTTGACATATGTAGAAATATTTTCTAAGAATTATTATTATTTATTTATCTGGTTGCATTCTTGCTGAGACAAGGCAGTGATATATTTATGAGCATAGGCTATGGAACCAGACTACTTTACTTGAAAGGGTAGCTCACCCACTAACAAGAAACCTTAGAGGACTATTATAAGCATGAGTTATTACATGTAAAAATCTTAGATCAGTATTTAGACCATAGTAAGTACTCGATAACTGTTAATTTATTACTACATTGATAAATCATGATCAACTGGAAAGGTAGGAAATGAGAAAGCTAAGTCTGATACTATCTATACTTGAACTATTCAATGATGAGAGCCAACAAGTATTTGGATTTGCCTAAACAAATATAATAGATATTTTAATCACAGCCTCCAAATTTGCATCAGATATAGAAATACATTTTATTTAATAAACTTTAAAAATGCCTGAATAAGTAAATTAATTTAATAAACTACCTGAAACAATGTTTTAAAACATTCTTAAGTGGGTGTCATTGCTAGTTTAATATTTGATATTAAATTTTTTGTTGCTGAATAAGGAATTTGACCAATCATTCAATAGCCATTTTGAAAAAAGGCATATACTTATTTTATAAATCATGTTAATAACATTTAGTGTTTAGTAAAATATACTTTATAAAGCCAAAGGTCTTATTTTCAATCTAGTATTGTATCATATAGTCAGATCTATTCCACTGTCATAGATAATATTTCACCTTTTCTATAACAAAATTATCATTGCACAAGGAGGTTTAGAGAACTGGAAAATCTGAAACATATAATGGATTAGGCATCATCCTTTTCTTGTACTCATCAAAATGTTAATGTAATCTGCAAATTGGGGTGTGTGTTGGGGGGGAAGGAAGTGTTTCCAAAAGAAAGGATATCCACATACTTTTTTCCTTAGTTGGCATGTCCCCTCACCTTAATATCAGGTTTATACTTGTATATCCTACATGATATAAAAATGCAAATGTTTCCATTTTGAAACTTTTTTTGTGGTGGGGAGCAGTGGGAATAACTGGGAATTGAACTCAGGGGCACTTGACCACTCAGTCACATCCCCAGACCTATTTTGTATTTTATTTAGAGACAGGGTTTCAAAGAGTTGCTTAGTGGTTCACTTTTGCTGAGGCTGGCTTTGAATGCGAGATCCTCTTGCCTCAGCCTTCCCAGGTGCTGGGATTACAGGTGTGGGTCACCATGCTGGCTGCAACTTCTCACATCCTTTGTTTGTCTCAATTTGTTTCCCAAGTTCTCTAGTGTGTAATCATCTTCATCTGGTATAAGCACTTGACATTATCAGCCTCACTTGTTAATTCAGCGACATACTCTAAATAAACCGTGGCCTACAACTTCTGTGAATTCCACTGCCCTGGAAAGAACACTTAACGTGTATCTTCTGTTAGACTCTTCTCGTGAGCTTTTCTCCTAAATAAGGGTAAAAGAAGTGGGAAGAACAGAATTTCCCTACAGTTCTCATAAGTGTGGTCCAACTTTTTGAGGAATGTTAAAGTGAGCAACCTGCTTCTACCATAAATTTACCCCAATGAAAAATGGCTTAGTATTGAACTACCTATCTTTCCTAGTTAGTGCTACTATCGGATTAGTATTTATGCTTTTGTTATTGCCTCAATGACTTCACATAACTTAAAATTTAACAGAAATCTAGATTAAAATCAGCAAACAATTTTTGAACATTTGGGGTCATATTTTTCCAATATCCCTCATAATTCTTTGCCTATTAATATAAATTTTTAATAGTTTAAGTGTCCAATCTTAGCTTTTAGTTTTATCAAGGCATATTAGATGATTATTCTGTTTAACATTCTAAAAATAGAAATATTGAAAAATTATTAATGGTGGCATGAAGAAAACAGCTTGTCAAGAAATTAGGTTCATTTGTAGGTACCTTTAAGAAAAATCTATAACATAGTATTATATATAATTTCTCAAATATGGTAGTAAGAACCATAATAGTTTGACTAATGAGTCATCATTTATCTTTATTTACAGTAGATAAAAATTTTGGTAGTCCTTACATTTATAATATCTTTCTCTTTCTCCAAAAATTATTATGCACTGACTTGCCTATAGAACATGAACTGAGACTATTAAATCAGAAGTAACAGTTGTTATCATAACCAGATGAACATACTAAATGGCACTTTCTGTTCTTGTATTTTCTCAACAATGTTCAAAAAAAGAAAAGTGGTCATTATTATTCCTTCTAGACAAAATTTTGATATAATCCTATATTAAGATTAATTTGCTTTCATTTTTCTATTCTTTTGTGTCATAACTATTTGAATTCACATTTGTATAAATGAAAATAGAAAATTGGTTAAAGCAAAATATCCACAGAGGATTATAAGAGTATTTGAAATGTGGCATGACAGTGTTTGTAGAAGGAATTTTAATTAGGACAATAATTTTCAAAACTAAAAGATTTATGATGTATTTATTTATTTAAGAAATTGAAATTAGGAATATCATGTTGAAAATGTGAATCATTTTTCTACTTAGGAAAGAGGTTTCAAGTTCAAATTGTCCAAAGCAATTTTTAATCTTTCCCTTTATAGTTGACATTTCTCCTATATTTTTTGTCTTGGTTAAAACTATCATACACCCACTTTCACAAATAAAGATCTCACAGATATTTTTATTCCTTTCTGCTTTCATCCCACATTAAATTAGTCATGAGTTCAGACCATTTTTTTCCTATCTTTACTTGCTATCCACCTATTCACCTAACCATTGTAGTCTAAGACACAGTATTATATCATATCTTAACTGATGTCCCCTTAACTGCACCGTCAGTTCTGTTTTCTTCTAGTCCTTCCTCTTTAGGGGCCCTAGAATTGCCTTTCTAAAACAGCTCTACCAATGTTGTTTCTCTGTTCACAACTTTCAATGAGACTCTAGGGCTTATAGCCTTCTAGCAGTTTTCTAAATCATTCCTACTTTGCTTCCAAGTATATAATCAGGTGCTCTACATTCCTTCACACTTTGTATTATAATTTGCTTTCATTATATTCCTCCATTAAGCTGTGCATTTCTAGAACTTAGGGATTTTGTTCTTGTCAGCTATGGATCCCTGAAATAAAGTTTTATACAACAATAGTTTGTTTTCTTTAATCTAGCATACAAATTCTTCATCGATCACCCATGCCAGTTCTACAGTTTTATTTATTCCCATTTCCCCTCCTTGGGGACCCTTTACATCTATCCAGTCCTATTAATCTCTTGCAAGTTTCTCATATAACCTGCTATCTTCTGCAATTTTGATTTTGTGTCTTACTGTCTGCGCAATTTATCATGCCTGGTGTTATCCCTGATTGGTGTTTTCTTATGGTTTATTTTTGTTTTGTTTTGTTTTGGTTTTGGATCCCCTTTCTATTCAACTTTAAACAGTTCAGGGACTATACCCTCTAGAGAACCTTTTCTGAATCTCCACCCTTGTCAAGCTAAGTGTCCCTCCTGAGATCTTACGAACTTAGGGCATAACTCCACCAATTCACTTCATTTTTGGAAAACATCTGTTTATGTTTCTATCCTGATCAATAAGCTATTCACCTGTTGCAAAGACAGAATATGTCATTTAATTGCAGAAAGTATCGAGAAAAATATTTGGTAAACACTAAGTTTGCCAAATACTAACAGGTATTTATGTAAAAGAACTAAAAAATTGATCCTACATCTTAATTTGTATCTCCAAATTCTGCATGATGTTCAGTTGCAAAATTAAATACATACAGTATTTTTACTTCATTTGATAGCTGTGGGTTCTTGTTTTTTTTTTTTTTTGTACCATATGGTCAGCTCATGAGGTTTATTTTTCTGTTTGAACTACATACTATGACTCAAAATTCTTGATAAAAATAGATGATTCATAAATTTTTGTTCATTTGAAGAAAATCATGTCTCCTTTTCTTCGCAGGAAAAATTTTCTCAAGATTACAATTTAAGTTATAATTTTCAACTTTTCCTTCTCTTGTTGATCATCTTTTGACTGTGCCACCAATGTACATGATTATAGTTTAGAAATGTAACTACTGCCTAGGTGGCTTTTGTCTAAAAGGTAAAATTCAGATTTTAAATTTACATTTGTAGAAAATTAAAATAAATTGTTGATAATTTCAATAAATTTCATATTTTCTTTTTCTACTTTTCTTTAGGAAAGCCTAAAGGAAATAAGAAAGTATACAGTTATCTTGGAGTATACAAATGTGCATACATTTGTCCTTTATTTCCTAGCACTTCAATGCTTGAAGAATTTATTTGGAAGGTAGATTTTTAGAAAAACAATTGGTCAAGATACTAGTGATATAAATACCTTTCTGGTAAATACTTCTTTATTAACATAAATACATAATTCTTTGATTCTAAATGAGAAACTACACTATGTGGATTATTCATATCATTTTATTCTCTATATTTCTATTTTGCTAATAATTATCCAAAACTTGTATCAGACAATTATAAAATTTGTATCTTGTTAAAATTCATAGAGAATTTTTTACAGGGGAAATTAAAATGGCTTATTAATGTGGCTTGGGAATTATGTTGTTGAGAGTTCCACACCCTTTATTCAACTACCATACTTCTACTATTGGCTGTATATTTGAAACAACATCCTTCATCTCTTATGGCAATAAAAGATATTAAATGACACATTATGGTTTGATTTCCTCTTTGAGATGTGATATACCACACATAAAAAGGTAACTATGTAAGGTAATAAATACATTGATTAGCTTGATTTTTGTAATAATTTCAAAATCTTTAGGTACATCAAAATGGTACACCGTAGAGCATTATAATATGCAATTTTATTTGTCATTTACATGTTTATAAATCTAGCAATAATGAAAAGATAAGCATGTATCAATTTTAAAATGATAGAATGATTTTCTTTAAAAAAGAAATAAAAGAATTAAAAAAGGGAGGGAAGGAAAGAGGGAATATAAGAGGGTAGAAGAGAAAAGAAAAATCAAAGGAAAGAGAGTTGGGGGAGGAAAGGACAGGAAGAAGGACTCAGCAAATATGGGAAGAGATCGATAGTGGTAAATTCTCAGTGATCTTGTGAATATAACATCCTTGGAATAAGTTTCGAAAAAATTTTACCATCTGACACATGACTTCTAAACTACATAGTCTATATACTTGTTAGATAATAGAAATGCATGTTTCATTTTCAGAGGCAACATGCCTCTTTTTAATCATTGTGACTGTGGGATTTCTGTGTATAGATGTTTCCCTTCTCTTATCACTGTATAGCTACACTAATCAAACATTTTGATTACATGTACACTTTAAACAATAAAAATTACTGAAAGTGACAGAAATTATTGGTTTGTGTTATACCTATAATTATTATTATCGGAAATGAAAACATATTTTGTGAATTTTATGTGTACTACAAAATTGTTTTTTATAAAATGTCCTATTTCACAAAAATATCTAATTTTAGAAAAATAATCACATTTTGAAAAATTTAGTGAGAAGAACATCATTGTACTATACATTTTCAAGTCTCTTTAATATGACTCAAGAGGAGATAGCTGAATTCTAATATTTGCTTCACTGTTTAGTCTGTTGTAATAGGTAAATAGAAATATATGAAGTATAAAGAAATATATTAGAAAATCCAGACATATGTAATTGCACAACATAGGAATTTTAATAATCATTCAGATAAAATATGCTTTAATATTTTATGGGAAAATTTTTTGAGCTTGCAGACTCTCTAAAAGTATCACAGTGACTTTCTGTGGGTGTCTGAACCCCACACGTTGAAAACCTTGCTGCTGGGCATGGTGACACAAACCTATAATGTCAGCTACTGGAGAGGTTGAGGCAAAAGGATCACAAGTTTGAAGATGGCCCGGACAATTTACGAGATTTTCTCCTGAAAGTAAAATAAAATGAATGGGGATGTAGTTCAGTGGTAGAGCACTTGCCTAGCATTGAAAGTCTGGGTTTGATCTCCAATACAGAAAAAAAAATAAAATAAAATAAAGGAAAAAGAAGCTCTACTAAAAACGTGATTGCTGTCCTCAGACCTTGAACAGATAAGCAGTGCCCAAATTCCTAAACCATAGAAATGGTAAAATGATAAATAGGTGTTTTTTAAGTCACTAAGTTTTTTTGTGTGTGTGGTAATTACAAACTAAAGCTTTCCTGCCCCTGCCACCCACTTCTAGCTCCATCTCCTTAACTCGAAAAGTCCACCAGACTTAGGTTCATCATCCCAGCATTACATCCTGAAAATCTAGGGAATAATTCAGGCATTTGTTTTCCTTCTCTCAGAGCAACACATAAAAACACTGCTGCATAGATTGTGTTATATTTTTCTTAGTTGTTTTAGGGCAGAGGGAAAAAACTTGTCCCTGATA
The DNA here is from genome assembly GCF_902686445.1 of Sciurus carolinensis. NCBI lineage: Eukaryota > Metazoa > Chordata > Mammalia > Rodentia > Sciuridae > Sciurus > Sciurus carolinensis. The sequence continues at coordinate 55,648,172 of NC_062217.1, read as the reverse complement.
TTCCATCTTGGCCAGAAACAGAAGTCCTTTATGGATATAACCCATTGCAAATGTTCTCTCTCTGTGATCTGTAGTTTCATTTTCTTTGTGGTGTCTCTTGAATAAAAGGATATCTGAATTTTAATATTGTTAAATCTCGCATAAATATACATGTATTTTTATCAGTGTGTTTTGCATCTTAACTTTTCTGCAACAATCATGAATAATAATAAAATCTTCTAGGTGCTTTGAACTTTTTCCCTTCATATTTTGGATCCTTAATCCAATTAGACTGATTTTACTTGGACAAATCCCAGCAACATTTAAAGATACACAATGTCTGATCTGAAGGGTCACCAGTGTCATATGTCAAAAGTCCATGTAGATGTGGATTTGTTTCTGAACATCCTCTTCTCTAGTATGAATATAATTGTCTATTCAATTTCAATACAAAACTCTCTTGATTACTATTACTTTATGTTTTCATGTGTGGTAAGAAAGAACTTCTTCCACTGTTAAATAGTTTTATTTGAGGAATTTCTATATGTATATACTATTGAATTCTCTACTCCATGACCATGATATGGTTCTCAATAATGTTCACTATCACTAAAATTCTGTTATTTATGCTTTGCTCTCTTTTATAGCTTTTATTAGATTTATTCCTGGTTATTTATTTTTATTTTAGTATGTTTAATCTTTCTTTTGTTTACTGTTGAGATTTTTTTATTGCCTTTTATATTTTTAATTTCTACTATCACTGTTAACTCATTAATTTTAACAATTAGATTTCAAATAATTTTAACTACATTATCTACATACATAATCATAACATCTATGGATAAAGACAGTCCTTTCTTCCCTTTCTCTGTTTCTCTTTTCCTCTTCTTCCAGACTCCCCTTGTTTTCATTTCCTATCTAGAACTTGTGGTATAATTTTGAATTTGTGACAATGGACATTCTTATCTCATTCTGAAGTTCAAAAGGAAAAATTTTAAATTTTCGCTATGCAGTATTATGTCTTCTGTATTTATTTTGTAGATAAATAAACAAGGAGATTAAATTAAGGAGAATTCCTTTTATTGTTAGATTAAGCATTTTTAATCATAAATTAATGTTGACTTTTATTAAGCTTCTTTTCTAAAACTTTTCCAATGATTTTATTTTTTTGGTGGGGGGACACTGGGGATTGAATTCAGGGACACCTGACCACTGAGCCAATTCCCCAGTCCTATTTTGTATTTTATTTAGAGACAGGGTCTCACCGAGTTGCTGAGGCTGGCTTTGAACTCACAATCCACCTGCCTCAGTCTCCCAAGCCTCTGGGATTACAGGCATATGCCACCCACCTGGCTTCTAGTGATTTAAAACTAAGAATTCCTTTTAATCTAAGTGATAGAACAATTTATTTCCTAATATTAAACTAAATTTGCATTCCTGACATTAAACCCAACACTGTCATGATATATATTTATAAAATGACAAGTTCTGTGATTTACTAGTTTGGTACAACATTTATCAGTGAGTGAGACTCTTATCCTCTTCTCATACTTTCCTTATTAGATTTTAATTTCAAGATTATTCTAATATTATAAAATTAGTAAAATACTGTTGCCTTTTTCCCCACCTGAGTAGAATTCATATAATATCAGAACCTTCTAAATATTTAACAGATTTAGAAGAACTGACCATTTGGTATATTTTGCATATGCAGTCATTTGGTTTTGTGTTTGTGTAAGTGCAAATGAAAATGGAAAAAAAAAAGTTACTGATATTTTTCATATACATAGTTACTAATATTTTATGATGAAATTAGTAGTGTATCAGACACTGCTCTAAAACCCAAGGCTACACTGCTCTTAATTTATATTACAAACTGCCTTTTAGGAATGATGTAGGATTAGTCAGGTAGGAGGTTTTGTGTGTGTTTTTTTTGTTTGTTTGTTTGTTTGCTTTTTCACTAGTTCTCCCTGAGTCCATTTTGGAAAGATTTTATCCAGGTTTTTCTAATTTATGTAATATGCCAAATTTATTGATGCATTTTTACCAGGGCCTTTGTTGACTTTCTAGTGTTTTCCAATTTCTAACAATAAATCCTTGAATTTTGTCTAATCAATTTTATTAATTTATCATACAAAAATATTTATGTGATGACCCCTTTTAATTCATTTGCATTCTTTATTATCATTAGTAGAATTCTTTCAAAGAAATGATATACTAATATTCAATATGAATGTAAAATTTCATATTATTTCCTTCTATTTTAAAGTCAACCACTCTAGAAATAAATCTATTCAGTGAGCCAATTGTTCAATAAATTGTTCAGTGAGACAATATATAACAGTTACAAGCTATCAGAACTATCAAGTTCACATTGCATAGAGAAAGGCAAAACCTAAAATCAAGAAAAGTAAAATTATAAAAGTAAAAAAATATAAAAGAATTCTGGTCCATCACTTATTTTTGTTTTTGGTTTTCTTATTAGTTATACATGCCAGTAAAATATATTTTGACATATCATACATACATGGAACATAACTTCCCATTTTTGTGGTTATACATTATATGGAGTTACATTGGTCATGCAATTCATATATAAACAGGAAAGTTATGTCTTTCCCATTTCCATCCCCAGTCCCTTCCCTCCTCCCACTCTGTTGGTGAACCTCACTAACCTCCCCGCCCATTGAGTCTGCATCTGCATTTAGGAGAGAACATTAGGCCTTTAGTTTTTTGGAACTGGTTTATTTCATTTAGCATGATAGTCTCCAGTTCCATCCATTTACTGGCAAATGCCATAATTTCATTCTTATTTATGACTGAGTAATATTCCCTTGTGTATATGTGTCACATTTTCTTCATACATTCACCTGTTAAAAGGGCACCTACGTTGATTCCATAGTTTAGTTATTGCAAATGGAGGTGCTATAAATCAATTGATGTGGCTGCATCACTACAGTATACTAATTTTAAGTCCTCTGGGTATATGCAGAGGAGTGGAAAAACTGGGTTAAATGGTGGCTCCATACCAAATTTCTGAGGAATCTCCATACTACTTTCCAGAGTGGTTGCACCAATTTGCAGTCCTACCAGCAATGTATAAGTGCGCCTTTTTCTCCACATCCTCACCAATGTTTATGTTTCAGCACATAAAATTAATTTTTCCAATGAAAATAATCATCTCTGATTTCAATGGGTCACTGACATTTATATTTTAAGAATAACAGAATGGTAACAGAACAGCGCCAAGTCTTCTCTCCAAACAAATCATCAACTCCCTTTTCTTAATTACTTTGAATTAATATTTTAAGTACAATTAAGAAATTGTACTTTATCCTTAAGCATCTGCAAAAAGTCTTTGGGTAAACTCTTACATGGCAATTAGTTATATAATACTTTGATAAGATGCACATTGTTGAAGCTAGGCCTCATAATTGTACCTGCCTAAGTAGTATAAATAAAAGTTGTAAAATTATGTAATTTCACTTTGATATAATAGCATTTGGTTTGAGAATTTATACAGTATTCCATTTTTCTTTATAATGAGAAGCTATAATAATGATTTTCTTGTGTTATTTAAAAATGCATCTAATTTCCAGTGGTATATAAGACTAAAATAAACTAATTAACCTTAGTGGAATCTATTATCAAGAAATAGAACAGTGGAGTATCTAGATTAAACTCTTTGAAAGTTATATGTTCTCTGTATAATTCAAATAAGTCAAAATGCTCTGTCTGCCTAATCTTTAGCTGTGCATTCTACAGTTAAGATGCCATTTTCATGCAGTCAGTATAAGCATGTATGACTGTATTGTTAATTAATGTAATTAAAAAATGAAGTGGAAAAACATCATTCCAATCCATCTCAAGAGGACAAACACTAAAAAAACATACTCAGACACAATTTTATACATTACAGAATACTTGTTGGCAGTTGAGAAACACAGATGTACAAGACGTGATAAACACCAGAGAGGTAAAAGAGACAAACATGTAGAGGAATCACTGACTTAGTAACAGAAAAATGACAAAAATCAATAGGACCATATCTTTTGGTTATCTCCAAGGTTCCCAAATAGTCAATTTCAATACTGACCAGATGTACAATCAGAATCCAACATGTGTTACAGAACTATAGAAAAAAATGTTCGAGGTCAGTTGTAATTAACTTGTTTGCCATTTATAAGTGTAGTTAACATGAACACAGATCAACACCAACTGCAGCATAACTTTCACCAAGTATAAAGCAAAGCTACATTTCACTTTATCACTCCCTGTTATCACAATATTGTTTATCTGAAGATAATGGTGTCATCCTCTCAGCAGAGTTTCTTATAACTAATAACCATGTCTTCATTTTTCCCGAAAGTACTAATCTCACCTGTAAGGGCAGTTTTCTCCTATACTCAATCAATGAATCCTTTATTCATTCTGTGGATATTTACTGCATTTCAATAAGCACTGAAGACATGACACCATCTCAACAGTCTTGACCTCATGAAGTTTACCAAAGAATAAGACAGATATCAAAACAGTAACACACATTTAACTCTTGGTACAAATTATAAAGAAAATATACAGCAGAATATGATAGCATGGAACTGGGAGGAACTAAAACAATCACTTAGTGTTCACCAATGCTTTCTGGATAAATGGAGTGAGGAGGACAAATCAGGATGAGGAAATAGCTTCAATAGCTTCCCACAGGGAAGCAAGGAACGGATTTATAAAATATGGATACTTGCAGTGAGAAAAATTAATTATAGGAAGAAAATAGTGAATCTGAGGAGAGAATTTAGAGAATAGATTACGGTAAATTAAAACAATGCTCTTCCATTTATGATGTGGTTATATCCATAAAGTCACCATAAGTTGAAAATAATTCAGGTCAAAATGCATTTGATACACTTCACTTACCAAATATCATAGCTTAGCAACGTGATATACTATGGAATATCAGATGTCCACCTACCCTTGTAGTTGTGTAGTTGATTGAGTGCTGAGGCTCACTGCACATTGCCTGACATCTTGAGTGTACCATAATGCATATTCCTAGTGGGAAAGATGGAAGTTTAGAACTCAAAGTATGATTTCTCCTGAATGGATGTTGCTTTATACCACCAAAATGGTCAAATCAAACCAACACAAAATCAGGGATTGACTATAGTTGACAATGCCAATTCATTTATTCTTTTACTTTTTCATGCTGTAAGATGGCACAGAGCATGTTTATCATGCCTAAAAGTAAACAATGACCATAAATAGGACAAGTTAAATAAATGGGGGAAAAGAAAGGATTAAGACATGTAAGAGCATAAACAAATCGTTAGAGTAGGAATAACATGTTCAATTTATGAGGATATCTAATTAAATTAAGACAATACTTCAAACCAAACTATAGGCAAAAATGTTCCCAAATGCTTAGTATATACCTGTCACATATAGCCTCTGAAAACTAGATAAAATGTTTCTTATTAAAGTTGCTACTATAATCAATTCCTTGTGGTTCTAGATTTTTCTCCCACTTTTTTAGTAAAATTATATGTGCATTAAATAATTATGAAGCCCAAATTATAATGATCACGTATCTGAATTTTTGCATATACTTCAAATTTTTGAAGTCATTTCCACTCACAAATTTTTAGAAATCTGAAAAATAGAAGCATTAATAAAATGTCTAGGAGGTATATTAGGAAGATCTTAGGCCTTTCTCGGGCAACTAAATTGGAAGGTGTGTTTTCCCTTCTTTTTTCCTCATCTGAAAAATCATGATTTCTTCATGTTCATGTTTCTTACAACATTGGTGGGAAGAATAATTGAGATCATATTTCTAAAATTATGGACCCAAAACAGTCATTCAGAGTACACACATTTACTATTATTAGAATAAAGGAGGGAGACTGGGGCTATAGCTCAGTGACAGAGTGCTTGCCTGGCACGTGTGAGGCACTGGGTTCAATCCTTAGCACCAAATAAAAATAAACAAATAAAATAAAGACATGTTGTCCATCTAGAACTATGAAAAAAATTAATTAAAAAAAATAAAGGAGGGACATGCATCTATTATTTCATCTAATAATTTCAAATAATTCACATACAATGACAGATAAAAGTCTGTTGTCATGTATTATGAATCATTTCAAACATAAAGACTAACTTATAATGAAGAAGTATAAAACTGAAATAATGTCTATAATCACTATAAATTTTTAAAATGTTATTTATGAGTTACTTGGCAGAATTCAAAAAATAGCATTATATGTATTATTGTTCTTTCTATTTTGACACCTGTTTTCTAGGGGAAACATTTTTACCTAAATGAAGTATTATCAAATCTCTTCTCAGAATGCTGTATTTAACTGAAATTTTTTCATGTTTTAAATTTATATATTGATGTTTATATTCTATAATAAAAGTAATCAAATTTCATGACCTAACTGAATAAATGTCATACTTTCATTAGGTTCAATATATTTACTTTGTGTGAATTTGTAGTACATTAATGTTTTTAGTGGTTAGTACAGCTTTTAAAGGAATGAGTGTATTTCAAAGCTTTTAAAACGTTAAAATTAAGTTATCCTCATTAGAGGAATTATGCAAGTATGTTAGTCATGGTCACTAATAAAAGACCCCATAAACAAAAATACCATACCATACCATACAAAATACCAATCTGGAGTAAAGAACAGAAATTAATTTTCTTCTTAAGAATATTATTACAAAATCAGAGTAGCAGCACACTCGGGTTCTGATGAAGATCCGCTTCTAGTGAGGGTTCTCTTGATGGTTTGCAAATAGCTTCCTATGTTCTGTGCTCTCACGTGGCAAAGGCAGAGCCCTAGTGCCTCTGTCTTCTTATAAAGGCACTAATTAAATCATAAGAGTTCCATATTCATGATCTCATCTAACTACCTGACTCTCAAAGGTCCTATATCTCCAAATACCATCACATTTGGCATTAGGGCTTCAACATATGAATATGGAGGGGAGGACTCAATTGAGACCATATAGCACTGCATTTTATTTTCAGAACTCTCAAATCTAGGACAGGTGCAAACATTTGTAAATAACCAAAGGTCTAAAAATTTACCCTCAGACGACTATCATTTACTCTGTAAGCACTAACACAAAGAAACAGGGAGAGTTGTTTGTATGAAAATCTATAGAAATTCCAATTAGTTTTAATGATAATGACTACATTTGCATATAATTTCATAGGTGTCAAAGAGTTTTCTGAAACAGTCTTTTTACATAAATAAAGTAATATGCTTTTGACCTTTTTATTTTTTTTTCTTATTAATATTCATGTTTTCAAAAACTCTGTTCCTTAGAATTATAACATTGTGTATGGTTACTTAAAATCCAAAGAAATAAGTAGACGAGTCCCTTGTTCTCAATTTTTGCTTCTCCAAAGTTAGCATCAATATAACCTGTCACATGAAAGGGCATTCTCAGCTGAGATGAAAGCAGCCAAGCAATCCTCTTACTAAAGATCTCTCAAGCATAATTCTTTCTCACATGTAGGTGACAAAATGACCTGAATTTCCAGATCTGAGCAGCAGACTGCTTTTCATGACATATTGGTCAAAATGATAATTTTTACCTAAAAATTCTCTCTTTACACAAAGGTTTAGTCTATAGTCTGTCTTTCATGGATATTTTATTTGATCTATTTTTATGGAAACTTAATATCCCATGAAAGAGTATATAACCATTTCCAATTTAATATCTAAATAATCTAAATAATTATGGGCAGAATGAAAATTAACAAATGCAAATAATCAGCCCTAAACAAAATTGTATTTCAATGATAAGTAACACACCCAGATTTTTTTAGTTATTCTTCATGGAGTCTATAAGCTCATATTATCAGAAACTACTATAAATTATTTTACATCAGGAACATATTACCAAAATGTGAATTACTCTGACTTGAAACTTTAATGTTAAAAAAAGAAGAAAGGTCATTTTGAATATTTTTTCCAAATTATGATCCTGAAAGAACTGAGAAATAATGCAATCCAATTAAAGAAATAAAATGATTAGAGCACATTCTTAAAAGGCTCTTGTGTGGAAGTATTAATGTAAAGAGAAGAATCAGCATATTTCTGCCATTTATTTTCTAAGAAGGATTAGAGAACCTAAAGTAGCTGGCTCATTTGAAAGTCATTCAGATTGTTAGAAAAATGCATGAATCACACAATTTAATTTACAAAGTCTGAAATGCTGTCATTCTTAAACTTTATAGTAGATAATCCTATTTCTAGATACATAAAACTGCTTGGAGAACATTTTGATTTAGTATTTGAGAAATAGTAAAAAAAATCTAGCAATAGCAGTTTATTTTTCTAATGAAGTTATCTTTAATCTTTTTTGATTTTAGATGATCATTACATTAATAAATGGGGAAGAAAGGGTGGTTTAAAATTACTATGTTAATTGCAAAGAAAAATGAAATCCTGTGATCCAGAGAGTACAATTCACACTGATGAGAAGAAAGACTTAAAGAATATCAAATTGGTCCTTTAGAAGATAACATTGAACATCATAGTACAGGATTTCCCTATATTTTGTATAGATAATTTAAACTCAAACAGTGAATTTCTTAAATAAATAAGGACTTGCACTGTCTTTTTCTATTCCAGTTCACCACCAGCCCTTTGGGAAGATAAAGTATGCCCTATATTCTAAAGATACCCCTTAATCATATGAGTAGTCTCTGAAGAGTTCCTCCCAGACTTTGAAAGTCACAGAGGAAAGTTCATTTATTAAATGTACTAATTAAGGCTACAGGATGTGACACAGGTTTAGATGGAAATTCCAGGAGCCAAAGCACTGCCAAACAATGCAAATGTCCTTATCTGGTATTTATACTTGAAACATGTTAAGTCATTTTACATAAAAACAGGCAAAAACCAAAAAATTTGCAAACTGAATCAGAACAGAATTTGCCAGATTCTCATCAGAATTCTAAGTCTTTGAGATCAACTCTCCTGTGACCATAATGAAGTCATTATACCTCTCAAGCAATGTCCTGGCCTTTTACATGGAAATGGAGATACCTACCTCCTGAGATTATCATGAAAGTCCAGTGGGACAAGCTGCATTTTCTTTTTCTCATCTGAGAATAGCGATTTTTAATGAGAAGATATGAGCTTTACATACTATGAATTCTGCTAACATAAAATGATAAAATTATGACACATTTTCTGGATTTTTAAAAGGCAAGTAGTATCTTAGACGTGAAATTACTTTATCTTGTTATTTTATTGGATATTTCTCTAGTATAATTGATCCAAAATTAATTTATAACTATTATACAATTGTGTCACAGAGGACAGTTTTGGTACACTCTACGCTGAGTGACTTCACAGAGGTATATGTAATTATAACTGAATATAATTAATGTATAAAGATGTTCACTTGTGCAGTGCTTATTAGTCTAAATTTATCTGTATCAAATGATATCAGAATTAAAATAAGTTGGACCAAAATTTATGTGTAGTGGAGGAATAAAGGCATGTAATAACAGCTTCTGCAAAACAATAACCAAACACCCTTTCTCCCTTTGGTATCCTTGTTCAGCACCATGAAACTTCTAATGAAAAAACCCAACAGATTCTGGAAAAAAAATAGAAACAATGAATTACTGTACTTTACAGAATAACTATTCTCGAGAATTTTCATAATACTTAGAATATTGATCTTCTGAATCTAAAATTTTAAGTTTTCATCCCATACTATGTGCCAGATGCTGAGTATGCCTTTTGCATATATTATGTCATTTAATTTCCACATATGCAAGAACTGAGAATTTAGAGACAATGAACAGCTTTGGACAAAATCAAATGCCAGACAAGTTTCCTTCAGCAATGCCTAATATAAATCAAACGCCCTCTTTCACTCAAGAATATAGACCTTCATAAGTCAGCATATGGTCTTGTTCTCAGGTATCAACAACAGCCAAAGCTGTACCTCAGTACTCCACTAAACTAATACATAATCATATAGAATCTTTTGTACATGTTTTAAATATGAGGTGATCCCTAAAAGCTCATGAATGAGACAGTTAAATTATATAAATGATTAATGATAGTAATTATAGGTAGATAAGGTATAGCAGGAGGAATCAGGTCACTGGGAGCAAGCCTTTTATGTTTTGTCCCTGGTGAGTGGAGCTCTCTGCTTTCTGGTTGCCATGTCCTGAGCTTCTGCCACACCTTTCTGTCATGATGTTCTGCCTCACCTCTGGCTCAGAGCTATGGAGTCAGATGACCACAGACAGAATCTGGTAAAACATGAGTCAAAATAAACTTTTCCTCCTCTAAGTTGTTCTAGTTGAGTCCTTTAGTCACAGTAATGAAAACGTGACTAAAACACTAGACATAAAAGCTTTCAACCATAAAGATGACAGTACCTGCCAAATATATAGTTACAACCCCCTTTAGTAACTGGAAAATATTAAAATAAATCAATTTGGAAGTGTTTATGAGGTAAAAGAAAGTAGAAAAGAAAATCAATTAGAAAAAAATACTCTTTTACCATTACTAAATTCTTCAGATCTGAATGCTCATGTAGATAGAATGCAACTTAGTTTTATGTTCTCTAAAATGTCCATCTTTTTTTCAACATGTTGAAGAGTAATCTCTATCCAATTAGAAACTATGAAGATGGCAGGAAGATTTTATTCCCCTAATCTTTTTTCTTATTGTCATCAATTAAGGAAATGGTTTACAAATACACCATGAACCATTGAAATTTTACAGAAAATTTTTGAGAATGATAAATTTCAAACCTCAATCCTACAAAGGCTGGTTAAAAATTATGTTGTGATTCTGAATAAACTAAAATGACATGGCATTGTTTGGATGTTTCAAAAAAAATAGCACACCAAATTCATATTTCTCAGAAATGAGAAAGGAAAATGAAAACAATAATTATGACCCAATTCAGGTTAAAAAAAAAAAAGGTGAAATAATACACTCAAACATTTGATACTAAAAAAAAACCATAAATTTCTCATTTCTTATTTCTTTCTAGAATTCTTATGCTTTATTATTTGTATTCATTTACTTCTACATATATTATTTAATGTTTTTGTTTATGAAAAATACAGCAAATTATAAAAAAAAAAGGGTAGGGGGGAGTAGTGAAATTCAGAACAAAGCCAGAGGAGAACTTAAATTTTCTATAACCATTTCTCTAAAAGAATTTGTGCTTTACAAAAATCCCTTTGGCTAATTAAACAGTCACACATTACAGGTTTACAACTACACAAATTTCTCAAACTTCTCATTAATGAAAAGGAAAAGTGAAGCATCCTTAGACTATAAGATAATCATCAGGATTTCTGATTTCTAGAACCATAAGCTATGGTCACCTGACACATGGGTTCCACAACTGATCTCACATCCTCGTGGTCATTCCCTTTTCTCTGTAAGTTATATCAATATACATTTTTCTATATAAGCATTAGTCTATTCCATTCTGGCCTTGTTCACTTTTACTATTGAGTCTGTATCACCATCTGCTGGACACTGTCTCCTCTTCCTATCTTTACTCTTTCGGCCTTCCAATTTGAATGGTATATCAGAATTTCAGATCACTGTCATTACATTTATTCTTCTCATACTAAGGAAAGAGCACTTTTTGCATTTCTGTTTTGTTAGCCTCAAGAAATAGCCTTGAATGAAATTTCTCCCATTTCTCCAGTGGATACACAAATTTTCTCTTCAAGAAAAATACAGCCTGTTTTGTGGTTGCTTTTGTCCTGTTTTTTCTATTTAAAAGGTTCTCCAGTATTTAGCAGATATTAATTAAACTGTGGTACCACAATATTTAAAAAATATTTCCCAGTTTTCTGCACAGCCCACCCTTTCCTCATTCTCCTGAAGGAGATAGTATTTGAGGTTTCCTTCTCCTAGGTAAGAAGGGCATGACAAGGCAGAAAACAGAAAACATCTGTTAGTTTCTGAATTTATATTTTTAAAAATCTATGCCTCTTTAGGAAGATTATGCTAGTTACATTTGAGGCAAAACACTTTGGGACAGGGAATTTATTTCAGAGGAAAAACCATGATGAATAAGAAGATAAATAACGGACAAGGAGCATTATTTGGAAATTGTGAGAAATCAAATAATGATTTCCTGGTTTGCTCTATATATTAGAGATATAGAGTCTGAGGAGAACAAAGACTTCTATTCTCTGCCTGCTGGATTAAAAACCTAGGAAGATAGCAATATTACAGCAGAAGTAATGGCAAAGTGGATGCTTGGGTTCCAAGTAAAGGGTTATTACAGCTCATGTGTCTTACTGAACACCTCCAGGGAACAGATCTCCCCCTAAACAAATTCATAGTCTTAGATCTACCTATGCTTCTGGATTTAGTCATAACTACAAGAAAAAGGGAGAAAATACCACAAAGATGACTAACATTATGTTTTTTCTTCCTGGTATATAATACATATACCCAAAAGAGATATAATTATAAGATATAAATATTATAATTGTGGTTGTGTTCTCTTTCTCTCTCTCTCACCGTGTGCCTCTTAAAAGCAGAATCCGCATTCTAATAATTTGTGTACCATGATATGATTTCATTAATCAAAGAACAGTTGATAAATAAATCATGAATATAAATTTTTCTATAAGCCAAGAAGCAGAAATATTATCTAAACTTTAAAGTTAGAACAAAAATGAGTTTATGTTCAGAATTGGTAAACTGACGATTAATTAAGAAATAAGTTCCTATGAGATGATGCTTCATGAACTACATATTTGAAAACATCTTAATAGGTCTTTGCTTGTTATTTAATTATATAAGCCATTCTAAGGAAGCTATTCCTTTGAATGCAGGGTCTACATAAGTGCACAACTTTTATCATCTAGTTTCCCATAGAGCTTTGAAATAAATTAGCTGGAATATTTTATGTCACTTTCCTGACATAAGTCTTTAGAGAAATTTGCTCATGTAACTTAGAAATGACTAAAAATATTTGCATGTATAAAGAAGATTGAGAAATGTATAAAAATAAATCTATTATAAATTAAATGTATTTTTAGAATTATAGTTTTACTACCAGGCATTGATGAAAAGAACCTTTTAATGTTTTATAACTTAACCATGATTCTCTTTAACCTCAAAGAGAACAAAAGTTTTAGTAATATGTGATGGTTCCTAGAAACTCAAGAAGGGTAATTATTAAAACATGTTTTAAACTTAAAATAGCTATTAGAATTCATATTTTAAGGAGGCTATAAATTATAAACTGATACTATTTTTCTTTTTTTTTATCTCTAAACTAACTTCTCATCCCATGAATGATGGAGGTTTTGACCAGAATAATCCAACGTTCTTTAGATTGTCTTATAAGGTGTCTAATTCCAACAGTGAGCATTTATAATTTCAGTACTACAAGAAGTGAGGCTTTATTGTGACTATTGGAGGCACTTTATTTTAATTTGGCCTAATGTCAGAAGTATTTGATTTTTTTTCTCTTTCATAATCTCTTATTAATCCACCAAATTAAAACAAAAGAAACATAATAGGTAGCAGATCCAGTTTGCTAATTTTCATACCTTTCCATATCTTTAAAAATCAATATTATTTTTATTTGGTCCTACTTGACCATGCTAATTCAGTTTAGTAAGAATTATTTATAAAAAAATCCAAAAAATGTTTATAATAACATTTAAAAGTTCCTCCAGATTTTCTCCTGGGATAGTTTATTTTAAACAAAAGATAAAGTAAATGCAACATGGTTTAAATTTAGTGAAATAAAGTTCATTTAAAGGCATGATTTAGAATAGACTTCACTTGAATTAATGATAGCTACATCAGATTTTAGGAAAAATATAATGGATTATTTTTATTACAATCAAAATGTATCAAATGTCTGCTACTCATCATGATTTTGTAAAGCTCTAATAGACTGCTAAAAGAAATCATAGCTTCAGTTTACTTTGTAGTAAAGATGTGAATATGAAACACCAATGAATAACATAAAGCAGAAAATAATTAATCACAAGATTACCTGATACAAACAATATAAATATTGGTCGAGAAGGCTTGAAATAATAAAACTGTACATAAGATTTGAGGCAAGCTTTGGAAGATGAATAAACCAATGGAGAAAACATTGTAGGTGAGGATGATGAAAGCTCAAGAGTGGTGGGTAGGTAAGACAATGGCTGATACAGATAAGATGGTGTGGTGAGGATATCAGTCTAGCAGGCAGTAAAGAAAACTTTAAAAATTATGCAAAGAAGTATTGATTTAAAGAGTTAATAACCAGAAAAATGGTAACTACTTCTAAATTATTTAATAGCCTGATGGTAATAATGATATTGGTGATAAAGTTTTTAGTAATAATAGAGACTTAATAATGTTATATGCCAAGTACAATCATATAGTTTACATATCATCTCATTTACTCTTTACAAAATCTTCTGATATCCATAATAATAGCAGGTCAATGTTATAACTGAAAAAATAGAAAATGTTCTAAGTCAAATATAAGAGAATAAGCATTTTAAACCAGATTTTGCTATTAAATACATATTACTTATAGCTAAAGTTCTAATTTAAAATACAAACAATGAAAAATAGGCAATTAATTGTAAAGTACAAGAGAAATTAGACTAAACCTAAAATAATTTTTACTCAGGTAAAATAAGTTAATAGAAGAAGCACATATAAAAAATGATTTATATTTTTATGTTTTGAATATTTATGATGAATAAGTGTCTCTCAAAATGGAATACATTCACCACTTGCTCCTTCATGAATTTGGTTGTTCACTAAATAACAAGAACAATAAAGATGATGACATAGTATAGATTATTGAGTTTATTCAAAAAAAATAAATAAAAAATATTTAGGTAGTGAAGATGGTGATAAAAAGAAATACTGCATATATCAAAAGAATGAATATTATTATTGGTATCTAGATATAAAAAAATAATCAATATAACTCTACACCTCTTACTTCCTCCCCAGAAGAACACAAGAATCTAAGGCTGGTGTAAATTTACCTACCGAGCTTTTATATTTTAGTTAGTTTATATAAAATTTTAGTTTATGTAAAATTGCTTTTAAAATTTAAACTATTATACTGTATATATAATTTTGTAATTTGTATTTTAGAAAGCATTATGTGTTTGAGTGTCTCACATGACTATATGTAGATTTCATTGGTTTTTATTGATTTTTAATATTTAATCCATGAAAAAAAATCAAAGCTCATTTAGCCTTGTCTCTACTGAGATAGAACTGGGATGTACACCCTATATATTTTTTCTTCATCTTGTTAGACTTTCTTTTGCACATTTATTAGAGAGATATGCTTACTAGTGGAATTGCTAAACTGAAGATGTAATTCAGTAGTGGAGTACTTGTCTATGACTCACAAAGCTGGGGACTTCATCCAAAGTCCCACCCAAATTAAAAAAAAAAAAAAAAAAAAAAGAGAGCTAACGGGTATGAGGGGTTAGGAATGCAATGGTGGTAGAGTGCCTCAAGCATGCAGAAATCCCTGGGTTTGATCCCCTATATAAAAAAAAAGTATACAAGAAATTTGTTTTTCCAGTTATGATAAAAGTATTACCCAAATTGAGGACTTGAGACTATGGATATGAAATAGTATATCAGTTTCATTTATTATCCATAAGATGACAAAATTGAAAATAATTTCCAGTTCCTTAGTCCTTTAACTGGTTTCTAGAGGGCTATTTCTCTTTCATCTAATTACTGCTTTAGAAGAGCTTATTTAATATTTTGACTTATCAAAAATCTTACTGAAACTATAATCTATTTTTTTCCTGTTGTAAGATGTATCATGACTAATTATATTGAATATGTTTATAATTTAAAGTATGGTAGAATGGAAAATTATCACTTATTGAGTAAACTTTTAAGAACCAGATATTTTGCTAAATTGAAATATAGGGATTATATTATTATTATATAATTATTATTATTTTCTAATGTTATTAGCAAAATTACAATTAAAACTCAGATATTTTGAGCCCCGAATCTAGTATTTCTTACTAATCTTTCTTAAAGCTTAAAAGCTGATATATTGCTATAAATTGACATCAGAGATCCATATGCAAAGGTAACATTATTTTTATTAACCCTTTAATATATAATATATTCTCCTACAATTTTTAGCTCTGACACTAGTATATTTGTATCTCTATTACATTTGTATCTATAAGTGTTTTCTTAATTGGCCTTACATAAATTTTATATATATCTCTAAATATTACTTTAATTTCTAAAACATATAGAAATTTTATCAAATACTGATTTTAAAATTAAAAATATTTTCAACTACATAATGTTATATTAAAAGCCAAATATTTACAAATGCAGAAGTTGAGTGATTAAAAACTGAGAAATCGAAGCAAGGTCAAAATTATATATGGCAATAGAAAATGATGGAAATCACTCATCTAAAGATAAAAATTTGAGGCTCAAAGAGGCTACATGCTTTCTCTTTCATACATTGAACTGATGGAGGACTGAAAACTTAGTCTCCATTTTAACTATGATGACCTTTTAACACATATTGGCTTGTTTTTTTCTATACCATTTGGTTTTAAAGAGAGACTTGCACCTTTCTAGAGTAATGCAGTTAAATACTTTTCATGATTGACTAAATTTATAAATTTCATGAAAATTTTCTAAGTAGCACATTACCTACCCATCAGATCTGCCACTCTACTTTGTAAGATCTAGGAATAACAGTAATTCAGCATATGATAAGATCTTGAAGCAGCAGAATCTGTATGTGCTAGCTCTCCACTGCTGTGACAAAATACCTGAGAAAATTAAAGTAAAGGAGAAAGGATTTATTCTGGCTCATGGTTTCAGAGATTTCAGTCTATGGTCACTTGTCTCTCTTGGTTCTTTACCTGTGGTAAGGCATGTTATCATGGTAATTAGGATATGGTGAAACAAGCCACTCAGCTCCTCTTGGTCAGGAAATGGCATGTGGGGGGACATAAGCAGGGACAGGATTAGAAATAAAGAGGTGCCTCAAGAAATTAAACAAGTAGTCAAAAGCAGGTCAGGAAGGCACAATTGTACTTCTGCAGAAGGGTCTACTCCCAAAGGGAATCTTGTGGGCCAGCACACTACGGCAGGCATTCTGCTAATATTTATTCCTTACAAGATACTTCCCCTTGCTATTGATAGGAAGAACTTGATGGTACAATCTAGCTAATTTAAAATGGCGGGTGGGGGTGGGCATGTAAAATGGTTATAGTTGTGATTGGACACTTGTTAGGGAATCTTAAAATGCTGCCACTCTGGTTTTTTGGTTCCCATTCTTACAACATAGTTCCCTAATTTAAGATGGCTCCATTACACATGTGAAACTTAAGCTATAGTAATCATGCTGTGTTGCATTACAAGTTTAACTTTGATAGAAAAGAAAACATGAATCTTACAGTTTTGAGGGCAAGCCCTCAAAGACCTACTTCCTTCAGCTAGGTCCACCTCCTAAATTTCTACCACCTCCAAATAGCACATTAAATTATAAATCCATCAATGGATTAATCTTTTAATGTTATCAGAGCCCTCAGGATTCAGTCACCTTCTGAAACATCACCTCTGAACACTGCTGCAATTGGGACCAAAGTCTTCAACACATGAGCAATGGGGGGACATTTCATATCCAAATCACAATACTTTTATATATCCAAATATCAAACTTAATGAATATACTGTGCAAAGTTAATTTAAAATGTAATAACTACCCATTGTTACTTTGTTCAACACTATTTTATCCAGACGAATGTACCCTTAAAATATCAAATTTTTGTCATTATAACCATTACCCAAGAAAAAACACTAATATCCCACATTTCTCAATAAACACAGGGAGCAACATAAAATTAACAAATTTGCCCAATGTAAAACAAGCTGAGTGAGGATACCAATTCAAGCCTATTTTTTGCTTGTTTGTTTTTTCCCATGTACTATACTGACTCAGTTTGCAAAACCTGATAACTAGCTTATATTCTTCATAATGAATGAAAATGTGCTGTTCTCATTTTTATACAAAGTTTCCTAGCACTTCCAATGTGTGAATTTTGGAGCTGTTCAGGAATGCCCTTTAAATATGCCTGCAGTTGAAATGCCCCTCTTTCTCTCTTCCCTCCTACTTCTTCTTGGCTCCAGCTCCTTACTCAGACAAAGTTGCATTATGTTGTTTCTTTTATTTGAATGTCAGTAATTTAGTCCATTTTCCATGTGATACACATATGTGATATTCACACATGCAAATCACAAGAGACCTAGAATGATATATGTGCTGTCAGGAGAAGAAATATAAGGATTAGATGCTTCTCATTCACTTTGGGCTTTTCAAACACATCTGGTCCCTCAGTAATCTTGGTTTCAAATATTCAAAGGTATTTATTCATTTTTTCATGATAAATTTTTTGCAAGATATATTTTAAAAGATGAGGAGTCAGAGAGCATTTAAAAAAGACTTAGTGGTTATTTTTTTCACTTTTCTTCAATTTAAAGAAAAGCTCTGTATTCTATTTCAAAAGTAGGAAAATAAAATAGTTGAGGAAGGAATCTGATGTTTGATATGCCTTTTATAATTTTCCACCTTGTGTGTTTCTATCTCTATGCTTTGAGATTATTTTATTTTGATGCTCCTGAAATATGCACAAAATTTAGTAAATAACAATGGATGGTTATAATTATAAATACATTTTATAATATTAAAATGATGCCTACTTTTAAAATATTTTGAATTTCACTCATTTTTCTATTTAGAAGGTGCCTACATAAACTAAGAAGAAATCTAAGTTGTGAGTTTGGTAAAAATATATCCTTTATCATGAATCATTTCTCCACATGGCATTATATTTTTGGCTGGTAAGGAATTTTGACTAGCAGTTCAAGTATCTATATCTGTGAATATCCTTCTAACTTATAGATTGAAAAATCACTGATTTTTACTCCATATTCACCAACAGCCTGAAATTTCATGATTACTTTGAAGGTGAGGGAGAAGTAATTTGAGAAAGTGTTACTCTGTCTAAATTTCATCCTTATTTGGTTTCAACAAATTTGAAGGCCTGCTTCATCTCTACTAACTTAAAGCTATTGGATTTGATTAATATTTTCAAGCAGAGCTTTGGAGAGTCCTGTTTTCAAACTCCAAAGAAAAAATAAAACCCATCAGACTCTGAAAATCAACAGTAGGCATAATAAAATCCTTCAATGCCTCCCTACAGCCTGCAAGATAAAGTCCCAACTCCTTATTCTTGCAAGAAAACCCTCCCTTGAATAGCTCAATAACATTCAGTTCCTCCCATAGCTGAACAAAGTCATTGTCCCAGCCAAACCCAATGACTTATGGGTCCCAAACACACAGGCTTTCTCTAACTTGTGTACACATGAAGATTCACTCTTACTCATAATGCATTTCTCCTTTAACTGGTTTTCTTCGTCAATATTGTCATAGCTCTGCGGACATAAACTAGCATTAGTAAAGTCCCTGTATGCTGCAATAGTGTACAAGAAATATATCAAAGGAGGTCATGTAAAAAATCAAACTATTGAAACCAAAGGATCTACTTCTGAACATTAAAAATGGAACTTATTTATTACAGAATATATTTGTAATATTTGGGATCCCTCTCATCTATGCCCCACACTAAAAAGAGCTTCTTCTTTAAGTCTTATGTTAATATTATGTGGCATAATCATAAAGTATGGAAAATTAATTGAAGATCACAGAAAGTTCTATATAGAAACCAGAAAGAGGCTCTAAACAAAAAGTGAATGAAAAAAACAAAAAGCTTCAAATGGAAATGTGCCAAGAACTTTTAAGCAGGACAAAACAATTGTGTATTGGGGTTAATTCTCCTGTCCCAAAATGGTATGTCAAAAAGGATTATTTGGTTGGTTGTTTCATGTTGTATGCACATGCTTGTACATGCTTTTGTCTGTTGGTTTTGTTTTGAGGGGTGAGGGAAGGAATAATAAAAATCAATTTAACAGTAATAACTAACACTTTTATTATGTAGTCCAGCTAAGAGAGGATGGAGTTCAGCAAAGGATTATAGTATTGAAAATGAACAAAGGTAGACAAATTTATTATATAAAATTTGAACACTAATGATGGATGATTTCTGGGGAGTCAAAGGTAAGTAGAAGAAATACAGATAACTTCCACAGTTTTAATTTCATAAGTAGAAGTGAAACAAGTGACATTTCCTAGGCTATAAAGGACTGAAGTTAAAATTAGGAATTGAAGGAAAGACTACAAAAACTAGGAGTGAGTTTATCTTCTATGAATAATGACTATTTTAATAATATTAGGGAAAACATTCATAAATGAGATCAATTTCCAATAGTGCTTGGAGAGCAGGGCAAATATCAGAAATACTGCTACTGGAGGAATCTGCCTCAATAGTAAGAATTCATTTTCTCCACCAGAGTTGCCGTCCCCCCTGCCCATTAATACGTCAGCAAATAATTTCATTAATATTTGATATACTAGTTTTGACATAGTACTAATAAATAAATATCCATGTGACTCAGGAAAATATCATCAATTTGAATCTAATTATAAACTATAGTTATGGAAAATCTCTATTAGCAAAACTCATTATAATGTCTATAGGCAAATTGCTCCTAAAAGTGCTTTTAGTAATGCTTTTATGCCTTCACAAATCAGTAAGTTAGATATAGGGTAGGAGTCCCTAGTAAAATTGAGTTGAGGGATTGTTAAAAGTACAGAGCAGCCCATAAAAAAGCAGCTCTTTAAATCAAAGTAGTATGTGGAATTTAGAATCTTGATTGGGATTTTTTTGTTGTTGTTGTTTCTCTGGATCAGTTGATCTGATTTATGAGAAGTGGATGTGTAACACTTAATGTGAACAGGGAATTCTCCATCTTATAGTTAGAAAGGCATCTTTTCTGGGACTTAGTATACTCATGAAATTCAAGTCATTTTTGTAAAAGCTGGAGAAAAGTCCTCCCCTTTATCTATATAGAAACATTGTACAAGTGCATTTCTGCAATGCTGACTATGTATGAATGAGTGAATGAACAAATGGAGAGAAGATAGGCCTTGTGGCTTCAGTTCTGGCCCATCTTTTCATACTCTCTATATATCTGTTAA
Organism: Sciurus carolinensis; assembly: GCF_902686445.1. NCBI lineage: Eukaryota > Metazoa > Chordata > Mammalia > Rodentia > Sciuridae > Sciurus > Sciurus carolinensis. The sequence goes on along the minus strand of NC_062217.1, from coordinate 55,627,037 downwards.
CATAAGGGACAAATTATGTCACTATTCTGGTTTAAAATTCTCTAAATATTTCTCACTTAACCCTGAGTAAATTCCAGTCATCACTGGGACTTTCAGGCATTATAAGACTGAATCCTTATTTCCCCTCCAAATTTACCTCCTCATACCCTACCTTTGCTAAATTCACTCTAGCCCCCAAGATTCCTTACTGATACCCAATCCATCACAAGAACCCCAAATGAAACCCTGGCAGTGATGGTTGGGCTCTCCACCCAAATGTCAACAGTGCTCACTCCACTGCCAACTACAAAGTATTTAATTAATGTAACTTTCTCAGTGAAACATTCCCTGACCACTTTATTTAAAAAGCATATCCTCCAGTAGTCTCTATCTCCATTCTCTGCTTTACTTCTCTCCATAGAACGTATAACCATCTAACATTCCACAAGTTTACTTAATCTTCTTTATTAATGTTCTGGCATTATAGACTCTAATATAGGCTCACTCCAAGAAGTTATGGTTTTGTGTCTTCTATAGCCCCCATGCCTAAAATAGTAGCACATAATAGGCATGAAATATTTTTGAATAAGTGAATTAATCAAGCCAACTGTGCTAACATCTTTGAGTAACTGACCCAAGAAATAGTTATTTTGATTAAAGCAATGAATATTTTGTATAACAATTATTATTTAGGGAGATTCTTTTTGGGCATACTTCATTTCAGCCAAATAAACCAACAAAATGAATCATGAGTAGAAGAATCAGTATCCAAATATAGCCCACATCCACTAATGAAGCTTATGAAAGGTTTGTACATAGACTGTAAAATTATTCAGTCTTTAGGTAAGGATAACTTTCATTATCTTCAAACAAGTAAAATAGTCATTATAAAGCTGTCTACATTTCTGCATTGAGATTTTCTATATATAAAATCTGTGTCCTAATTTGGGTGTAGTTATCTACATCCCATTCCTCCAAAATGGCAAAAGGGAAATTCATGCGAAATTGGGATTGCTCGACTTTAAATTGCAGTGAATATTTTGATTGTCCTTTAAATTCTGTACTAAATAGCAAAAGGCTGTTTTCAAAGGATATATAATGATCACTTAAAATGGCATAACTAAGGAGACATAAGTAAGAACATCTTGAAATGAGAGGCTCTTTTGTATGTTTTGGTATCTCACTGATGACAAGCCACCTTTCCAATTAGTGCACAAGATGGCCCACAGGTGACCTGGTGATGAAATGTCTCTACATTCTTTTCAAAGTCTGTCAATGAAATTGATTAACAAAAGGATGAGTGACACTTATAAATTAGTTTGGTTAACTTCCAAGCATACCAAATTAAGCTTTGCTAGCTTGATTTATAAAGTGTTGCTTGGGCTTTCTAAAAAAAAAAAGGAAAATCTCTTATTGTCAAATATGTTTTTAAAAAATTCCTGAGACAATATTTCCTTTATTTCCCAGGACTTCCAGTTTTCTTGAAATTATTAGCTAAACCAGATTTAAAGGTTCATTATATATCTTTTGGACTCAGATCCAAAAGGAATCAACCACTATGCCAAACAGGTTTGGGACTTCATTTGAGAGAAAATTAGTATGAGTTTGCACTCTTTGGCATTATTCTATACTAATAAAAATACATAGTCTGTTTAATAGAGTAATGACTTCAAGGAATATTTATTTGGCACCATTAGCTAGATATTGATTCATACTTCCCATCATTCAGGAGCTTATACACTACCTGCCAAAATGGCCAAAACAGCACACATAATTGAGAAGTCCACAAGGGCATGAATAAAATGTGAAAGCTCAGGAGATGCTATGATTCCCACAAACTGGAAAAGGAAAGAAGGTTATGCTGAGATGACTATGGTTAAGTAATTGGCTCTGGTAGAGAATATCCAGTCTAATCCATATTTATGAAGGAAAAATGTCCTCATGTCTTTATGGCTTGGGTACAAACTATCTCCTAAAGACTCATGTGTTAAAGGATTAGTCCCCAGTGTAGAAATTTTCAGAGGTGGGGATTTCAGGAAGTGATTGGATCATGAGGGCTCTGATCTCCAAAGTGGATAAACTCATTCCTTAATGGATGCATTCCTATTCGATGGCATTATTGGGAGGTGGTGGAAACTGTGGGTGGTGGGACCTACTTGGAGGAAATAGGTCACTGGGGATATGACCTACAAGGGTATATCTTCTTCCTAGTCTCTTCACTCACTCTGTTCCTCTCCTCTCTTCTCTCCTCTCCTCTCCCTCCCTACTCCCCTTTCTCTCTTTTCCCCCATGCCCCTTTACAGCTGCTATGATGTGAGCAGTTTTCCTCTGCCACGTCCTTCTGCCATGATGTCTCTGCCTTGAAATCAGTTGACCATGGACTGTATCCATGAACCAAAACAAATATCTCCTCCTCAGTTGTTTTTCTCAGGCAATTGGTCCCAGTAACAGAAAGATGGCAAACACATATCACTCTATAGGTAGAGTGGACTTTTTAGGTATCTTCTTGTGTGTGTGTGTGTGTGTGTGTGTGTGTGTGTGATTTCGCTGATTGTAGTATGGGAAATCAAACAGGATATTTCAAGAGCATCCAAAAGAAGAATATTTCAAGGGCAAAGACCACATGCCATGTACACGTGTGGGCATAACTAGTCATGTGTATATGTGCATACTTCTGTCATTTTTCCAATAAATAAAAGTGCAGGTGCGTCAGTAACCACTGGACTGTAAGAGTCACTATTCTATTGGCAATAGAATACTATGGCAGTTCTGGCCAGATTTACAAAGGTTTGTGCAAGTTTGGTCTTATAGACAACCAAAAGTGCATGCTTACAGACTTGTTACTGATATCCTGTTTCAAAGAAAATGAACATTACCCATTAAATACCAAACTTTGTGTGCACAGTTTGATGCTAAGGAACATAGATGAGAAAATATGAAATTGTACTAAGGAGGAAAAAGCTATTGGATCCAGACCAGGACTTGCTAATGCAGTTTTTTTAGAAAAGGAAGTGTTTGTTTCAAAATTACATGCACGGAGAAAGCCCTCATTCACAACTTACCCCCAAGCAAAACGTCATTGCCAACAGCCCAGTCACTTTCCCTATGAGTTGATCAATATGTGGGAGAAACTGCCTTTACTGAACATCTCAGTCTGACACTTGGCCAAAATCATTTCTGGAGCTAATCTCATTAACTCTAATTTACATGTTTATTTTAGGAATACATAAATACATAAGCGTTTATCTCCACAGTGCCTCATACCTGGTCCTCTGTATGACTACAGCAATATCTCTTAAAATGTCTGTATGACTAGAAAGGGTGAGTTAATAGTGCCTCCTGAAACTCTGTACATAATGTCTCTTAAAATATTTCTTTTAAACATAAGGAAAAGAAATACATACTTTTGACTAAAGGAGTGTGAGAGGAAATGAAGTACGTAGTATTGAAAGAAATTATTCATAATCACTGAAGACCTTTACAATTTAGGGATATACATTTCCATAATAAATACTCTATATTGACACTATTGCTAAATTATTGGGCCAAGTATGGGGCGAAGTATTTGTTTTACACCCTGGTGTATAATTCAAAGGACAATACCAGAACAGGGATAGCAAATTGTTTCATCACCATGACTCATTCTTTGCCTATTTTTGTTTGCTGTCCTTACCATGGTATTGTATTCTTGAAGTGTAAAATTTCATCTTCAACTGTTCCAAGACTATAAAGAGCAAATATTTAACACAGGCACCTCCTCAATTCCTCCCACCATCATTGCAGTCACAGCATTACACTGTAATCTTTCTTAGCACAGCATTCTCAAAGTCTACAGTTTCCTTTGCTAACATGTAGTACCTTTGTTCTGAATTGGTAGAATGTTAGGATTTCACACTAATGGAGATAAAATAAGACTTAACCTCTTGGTTGATTGAAAGAAACAAATTCAATAATTTTCTGAAGTTTATTAGATGTTCAACATATTTGCTTTGTATTTTATTTTCAGTGACCTAAGCACTCTTTCAAATTATCACAAGTTCAAGTGACTAGAAACAAATAAATTAAAATTACAAAATTAACTTCACTCAAGTTATAAAAAAAATAAATTTGTACTTTAAGTTTTTACTTAGGGATAGATATCCCTTCACTAGATAGTATTGTATTTATTTCTGTTTCAAATTTACATATGAATTCAGAATAAAAACTATTTACAAATGTTTTCCTAATGATCACAAAACTATCCTCATGAATTATACTCTCATTTTTTTTTCTCCCAACACAGTGGTGGCCCCAGTGCCTCTTTAACTCTCCATGACCTCTAAATTTTGGAGAACCCCAAATATCAGTCCTTATAATTCTCCTTTCATCTATATTTATGCATAGTTCTTTATATGACCATAGTTCATTGGTTATCACGTGGATTTTTATACCTCTTAGAAACCGACAAAAAAAAAAAAAAACCATCCCTCTGAACTACAGATTTCACCTGCCTACTAAATATCTCCAACATAAACCAAAGACTTAACATGTCAAAATCAACACCCTAATCCTTCAAAATATGGTCAGTCTTATCTAGTTTAGTTCATGACTACCCCATTCTTTCAGATGCTTAGGCAAAGTTTTTAGTGTTATCCTTGTGTTCCAGTTCTTTAGCAAATTCTATTGGCTCTCTCTTTCAGGTATATCCAGAGTTCAACCACTACTCCTAATTTCCATCACTAACACATTGTTTCAGGCCACTATTATCTCTTGCCCAAGTTAATAAATGGATTTCCCAGTTACTTTCCCTGTTTCTACCTCTTCTTTCCTCAGTCTATAATTCTCAGCATAGTGACTACTGATTTATTATAGTAGCTAAAACAAATTATCACAAAATTACTGGCTTAAATAACTAATCTCATAGTTTCCATAAATCAGAAGTCCAGGCACAGAACTCACTGTGCATGTCATAATCAAGGGGTTAGGAGAGCTGCATGTCTTTCTGGATGCTCTAGGGGAAAGAATATTTCAAGATCACATACTGTTTAGATCATGCAGTATAAGTCTGTGATTCCCAGTTTTCTTCCTGACTTTTGGTTAGGTATAATTTTCAACTTCTAGAAGTCCCCTTCTTCCAAATTCAGTGCCAGCAATGGAGAGTGGCATCTTTCTCACGCTTTCAATCTCCCTTCTAACTCGTTCTTCTGCCTCATCTAACTAGTGTCAGATGGAGAAATTCTTAAATTTCTAAGGGCTGTTTCTATTGGTCCTGCTCAGCCATAATCTTAATCTTTGCAGAGTTTCTGCACTGCAGTATCTAGATAAGAGTTTAATTGAATAACTAGGGGAAGGAAATCTTACAGAACAACTTTAGAGCTCTGCCTACCACAATAGCCAAAACATCCTGCAAGAACATATTGCAAATTATGCTTTTTCTCTGCTCTATACCATATAATAATGGTTTCTCATTTTTTTAGAATGGTCTATACCCATGAGTTCATTTCTTATTACCCCACTATTAATGCTTTCCTCTGAGGAAAAGATATTTTAAAATGCTTTGCTCTTTTTAAAGATCTTTAAATGCACAAGTAAGTATCCTTTTATCTATGACTTTAAAAGTAACCAAGTTTTAAATTTAATTTGTCTAAACCAATGTTTCTGAATCTCATCACTATATATATATATATATCTATATATATCTATATATATATATATATTTAATTTATTTATTTAGGTACTGTGATTGAAACCCAGGGCACTTTGCCACTTAGCTATATTCCCACTCCTTTTTATTTTGAGATAGGGTCTCATTAAGATGCTGAGGGTTTCACTAACATTCCATAAAGGGCAGCCTTGAACTTGCAACACTCCTGCCTTAGATTTCTGAGTCACTGGAATTATAGGTGTGGTATGCACCACTGTGCCCAATTCATCACTACATATATTTTAGACAGCATAATTCTGTGTTGTAAAGAACTGTTCTATGCATTTTGAGATATTTAATACATCTCTGGATTCTGCTCATTAGATACATTCACACTATCAAGGTGTAACAACCAAAACATCTACAGATACTATCAAATATCTTCTGGGTGGCAAAATTCCTACTAGTTAGAAATACAAAATTTCAAAATAAGGATGATTATGCTACCAAAGGCATGCAGATACCAATACACTTAAACTTCTAATTTCAGAAGTTTTAGAATTTCATTTTTTTTACCTTTTATATACATATAATACTTTGGAAAGATAAAGAAATGTTAGTAGTTTCTATACCAATAAATAACCTTTATTCAATCAAAAACATTAATCAAATATATGTTTAAAAAAGAAGCTTAATGAAAACAAAGCAATAAAACTAAACAGGTGGGCTGCAATAATTATTAGAACAGAGAAATATAAGTGAGCTTGTAAATACAATCAAATCCTCAGTCCTCTTAGTAAAATCCTGTCTTTATACAAATGCCTGATACTAATATCCAGTCTCTGGTTTTAAGAAACCCATTTTCAATAAACTAAGGCTGCATGTTTAAGAAATTTCTACAGAATCTTTTAAATTAATCATGAACGGATTTTAAATAAGAGTTGAGTGCATGTCCTCTGGTATTCAGCATAAGGCTAGTTACGCAGAACTCCAGGGTACTGCAAGATTTTGAAAAATAAAACTCTAATAAAAGAATCCAAGTTATTTTCATTTTGTTTTGATGGAAAAATTATGTATGATGTAATGGTCACATGCTAGTTCTTATTTCTAAACAGGAACAAAAGTATCAATTCAGAAAGAATGCAAAGTCAAGGGCACATTCTAGTAGAAGCAACAGCAGAAACAGATAAATAAAACCTTTAGACACAATTACTAGCCACAATTGCAAAAAGTTACCTCTGAGGACATACAAGAAGTTAAAGTACCTCTAAAAGCAGAAAGTAATGTCTTCATTGTCACCAGCTTGTGGACAACTAAATTGTTTAGTAAAAATTCAAAATCAATTATATAATTTGGAATAAAAGAACAATTTTGCTATATATGGAATATTATTAGAATTGACATTTTTTAACATTTAACATTTATACTAAAATGAATTAAAGTATATTTAACTCCATGTTTTCAATGAAACAAAATTAATATTAAGCGTTACTCTTTTACATTTACACCTAACATTAGTTATATTAAAGAATTCTTCATTTATTGATATTTGTTTTGTTATTCAACTATTTTCCCAGAGTTTACTCTGTGCTAGGCACTGTTCTTTGCAGAACTGAATTAGAGACCTGATTCCTTGGGTCATGGATCTTTTGTCCCAGTGGAGTAAGAAGTAAAATTAAGAAATTAACAAATAATGAGTAATAAAACACAAGGTAATGATACTAATGATGAAATGATAGGGTCCAGGAATTAACTGTATCAGATGGTTGGAGAGGTCTCCAGAAGAAGTGATTCTATGTCAAGAAATCACTACTACAGTACTTAAAATCAAGTGTTTATTAGGAGCAAGTTGGACTATTTTGTCTCAGACTTGGTGTTCCCTACATAATGCTTCTTCCTGGAATCATGGAGAAAGAAAAGAAGGTACCAGGTGATGCCACAGGAATGGATGGTTAGAATTTCAACTGTTACCAGAATTTTACATACATCCTATAAACATGAATTTGAATGAATTGGTGATTATTCAGGCTACAGAAAAACTGAGGCTAAGAAATTGGGTAACAATAGAAGTGTAAAATATACACTCATCATTTGCTCTAGTACAATTTGTTTATGATCTATATACTCCTCAAACTCTCCCAAATCTCATTCCTCAAACATTTAAGACATATAGTCATTTCTTTATCATTATAATTACAAATGCTAACTTTTCATAAAAATTATTAACCAATAAATCTGAATATTTGTCATTAGTGTAGTCAGATTATCCTCCATGTTTCTTTTTTGTGTGTGTGTGGTACTAGGTTATTCAACTTGTAAAAAATTTCACTTTACTCTGAAGGATCAAAATAAGTATTTATGATGAAAAGTTATGGAAGACAAAAATAAAATTAATCTTAAATATACAAAACATATGGCCAAATCATTTGTAAACACCTGTCAATGCCTGTATGTAATAGATATTACCCACTAAAGTAATTTATTCAAAAGTTCTCCTTATCTATATTTAACGATAGAGGATTGTCACATGATTCATTTGTATAAAAGGCAAACAAAATTGTAATGGTGACATAGGACTTTGCCATGATTTTAAAGAAACATATATTAATCTTTTTGTTGATGTATGAATAAATTCTACTTGATAAACATGTTAAATTTCTCAAGATTTTGAAGATCATTTTAACAGATGAAAATGGTAATTTGTTCTATAGATACATATTAACTGGCATAGGGATTCCTTAAATGGAATAGATTTCTTTCTCATTATTGAAAAGAAAACCCTGACATCTCTAAGTATTTGCAATCAAATGCCATACCTGTATTCTAGAAAGAAGTTAGAATTAACTGTTGTCATTTTTAAGTATAATATGACAGGGTGATTTGTTTTGTTACCAGGGATTTGATAAATTACAGTTTAGCATGAGTAATTCCTGTAAGCATATATAAATGAACTGTGGACAAAATATTGTTTAGGGAATTTTGTATTTGTGTATATTAATTGCCTGAGTTTTCAAGGATGTCTGATGCATTATAATTCAAACTTCAAACGCCCTTCAAATTAGTAGTCCGTACATAAGTTTAAATCCTTACAAAGAAATAGCTTTAGAAGCTCTATATTTTCATTTTAAGAATATCTAGGAATATAAGTCTTTCTCTTTTTCTTTATTTTTTCAAGCTAAATGTAAACAGCTTGATCATGATTACATTTTTAAAAGTATTCAGAATATTTTTTCCTGAGAAAAGAACTTTGCAATAAGAGGTAAAATTTAGGACAAAGGGTGAAAAGCAAGTATTACAGACCTTCAAAAATCACCTTCTCAAAATCAACATGGTTAGTAAAATTAACAAAGAGTACTCGGCTGTCTTAACAACAACACACTTAATTTAGGATGTGAGGTAAATATCTCCTTCAGTAAGTTAGCTCAGTCTTTATTATCTAAACGAAACTGAATAATTTACTCAAACAAAACCCACTAATTTTTATCTTAAGACAATCCCTTTCCAACTCTCCTAATATTTCCTTGGTGACTAAATGAGGATTTCTGATTTTAAAATATTTTTAAGATCTTTGATAGTTTTTCTTTACCTGTTTTTATAGTTTCATTTCCATTTCCAGACAAAATCAGGGGCTGCTAAAAATAACAAATGTGACTAATTCTCAATTACCTGCAATAAAGAGAATTCAAATAGGGATCCAGCATGATGGAATAAATTACATCCAATGATAGTTTAAAAATCCAATTTTAACCATTACATTCAACCTCCTCCTTATTAACAAATAAAATTGAACTTCCCTAATTTCTATTTCCTCTTTCTTCACCTATGGAGGTGCTGGCATGAAGGTCAATGTCCCAAGGATGGGTAGGAGGGCACAAAAAGGGAGCAAGAAAATGACATAATTGCATTAATATTCTTAAAAAAAGTACTGATTATTCAGTCATTTTAGAGTCAGGTTTCAAATGGACAGTAAGTTTGGGCTGGTATATAGATGATACATTCTTTTCAGTTTTAGAAGTACATGATTTTGTATCATTAATTAAAAAATAATATTTTATACTTCTTTAGTTAGAATACATTTTCTTCATTTAAAATATTGATATTAATCATTATTAATTTTATGAGGAAATGAGGATTTATCTAGATATCTTCAAATCTAGTTCCCTTCTCAAACTTTTGATTGCCTTGAGCAAATTATTAATTTGGTCTTAGTTTCCTCATTTGTGTAAGTGAAAAAAATGAGGATGGTGAAAAATACATGGTCTCCAAATTACTTTCTAGATTTAACTTCATTGATCTAAAAAATATCAAATGTTAAGTGAAAATTCCTAAAAGAAAACATAAATTTTATGGGGTAACACTCTGTACCTGAGATCTGGGTTGTTCTCCATTGTGTGTGTGTGTGTGTGCATGTGTGTATTCCTTTTCCTTTTAAGTTATATGATGACTGGATAGAGGGAGAGATATAAGTATAGATATGTGATAAAGCAAATATAACAATAATCATCAAGTCTAGGTGGTATACATATGAATGTTAATTATATAATATTTTAACTTTCACATCTGAAAATTTTCATAACAAAATTTTGGAAATAAAAATCAAATTCTATACGAAATTCTCTCCAAATCAATTCAATTTAATATTAGAAAAGAAATAAATATTGTATGAGTTGGTCTTCTCTGATCACACAGGTGTTTTTTAAATAAATAGAAATATTAGAACTTTTACACTTTGGTGTTAAAAATAAAAATTATATAAGCATTTTAAAAAACAATTTCTTAAAATTTTAAATATATTCTTACTATAAACCAGGTATTCCTTTTTAGGTATTCACTGGAGAAAACACAAAACATACTCCACATGCAAGGATGGGTATTCATAAGAGTTCTACACATAAGAACTAAACCATGCAAACAACCTTAATATCCATGGGAACACTAGTCAGCAAAAGAAGAAAAAAAAAGGAATGAACCACACGCAGTGGTGCATGCCTGTAATCCCTGTGACTCAGGAGGCTGAGGAAGGAGGATCAGGAGTTCAAAGCTAGCCTCAGCAACTTAACAAGGCCCTCAGCAACTAAGTGAGACTCTGTTTCAAAATAAAAAATAAAAAGTGCTAGGGATATGGCTCAGTGGTTAAGTATCCTGGGTTCAATCCCTAGTACCGGAAAAAAAAAAAAAAGGAATGAAGCATTGATGCTAATATGTATGTGACAATATAAATAAACTTCAACATTATTATGCAAATGAAAAAAGGGAGGCAAACCTACACATTGTATGCTTCTAGAAAATTCAAACTAATATGGGACAGTCTTACAGACATTGTTTGAAAGAGGATGAACAAAGGGGAAGATGGACCAAGGAAGGATAGACTAAAAAAGGGCAAAAGGAAACTCTGGCATATGATAAAAATGTGTGTTACTTTTTTGTGGTGAAAGCTTTTTGAATAGACACATATACTGAAAATTGCCAAGTTTTATGCTTTAAATATGTGCAATTTACCTTACTTCACATATGACTCCTTGAAAGTACAAAACTATGGCACAATTTGGTCTCTTAAATACACAAAAAAGTCATCAGAAACATTATAGAATGGCTTTAATAATTTCCAAGTAGCTTCATGAATGTGTGTCATCTTTCATGGGTATACAAGCTTTATACATGTGCTTTGTGAATATGCAACCAGTTCAATCACAGATGATTCCATGTTTGGTTTAATGCTTTGCTGTTGCCATCTTAAAATTCTTTATAATTTTTAACAAGGGACTTCACATTGTCATTTTCCACTGTGTCAGCCAAGTTATATATCCAATTTAGTCCGAGATCATGAGATCTTTAGAAAGGCAATTTGATAGAATTAAGTCTCTTTGTAATTAAGAGTAGATATGTTCTACATCTCTGTTCACATTTTACAAATTCTACAGATGACAAGACATGTTTATAGACTCATAGCACAAGCTAAACAAAGACTTTTCTAATTAAATCAGGAAATAACATCTATTGAATCTTTGGAAACTTAGATCTGGGTATAAATTATACATCATTCCCCTAATACATGCTCGGTAGTTAGAGGCCACCTCTAAGAGTTATTAGAGAGTTGATGATGTACATGTTATTTGTTATGGGGCTTTGTAAAGACAAACATGTTCAGTGTCCTTCCCAGATGTTTTTGGTACCACAATTACTGAAAAAGTCATGTACTGTATTAAAATTGCCAAGCAAAAAGCAAAAACAGATCAACTGTAACACTATGGACCAGACATTATTCAATCTCCTCAATCCTATCTTATTTTTATCAACAGGCAAGAATGAATATCAATAAACTGATCCTATATTATCAACAAGAGAATTTGATTAATAATGTGTCCTAGGTAACTTGCTGGGATATCTTATTTCTTCTTCCGCTTTAAAAGATTCTTTTTTGCATAGCAGTGAGTAGAGGTCAAAAAAATAAAATTCCTTACCTTAACTATATACAAACTGACATGAAAAATGAAATATCCTGGATCACTTGTTTGTTGTATTACTGCTAGATCCAGATACCTTTTAAAGCCTGATAATAAAAAGTTCTAAAATTTTCCTGACTTAAGAATCTCCTTCGCCATAGGAAAAATAGACTCAAAAATTCCGGAGCTCAACACAAGAAGAGAATAAGTTGTTCACATTAATAACCACAAACTGGACTTGCAATAAGGATAGATATATAATAATTGGCATATTATGCAAATTGCTCATATTAGTGGTGAAACAAAAATAAATAAATAGTTGGGAAACTCAAAAGTCATTCTGGAAATTTCTGTGGCACAGGACACAGGTCTACAATAAGAGCAGTGTCAATTTGCCAGGGACATTCCAACAACATGAATTATGTGTCCTAAATATTGACATAATTAGATTCAATATTTAGAACAAAAAATTAGTTGTCAACAACATAAATAATAAAAGTATTTACATTACACTGAGTTGGGATTATATTATAATTGGCATACCATGAGTGTGTCTATTACTCATGGTATAGGGATGACTTTGATTTGGTTATAGGTTTGGTTGACTGGAAAAGATCTCAAGATCTGCATTTGAAAGCAGTTCAAAAAGTTCAACAGAGAATGGCAGATTTGCTTCTATTTGATCTGGGACACCCATCTTCTTCTGCCCTTAGACAAAATGCTTAGTTCTTGGACCTTCCAACTTGGTTTGAATTACAAGGGCTTTCCTGGTTCTCTAACTTGCCTTCATAATTGTGTGAGCCAATTCCTGTCACATATCAATCTCTCCCTTTTTCTCTCATAGCTCTGTTTCTCTGGAGAATCCTGACTAATACACACACAGTGATTTATCATGGTTTCTAATAAACGTATACAAATATGAATACTTATTATATAAATCACAAAAATGAAAGAGTGGATATGTGGCCATCATTAACCTGTTTGTGACTTTTTTTTTTTCCAGTTGAAAATGGGGATCCTATACTAACTCCTAGGTACAAATCAATAATGTAAAGATTTTAAGGAAAGAAAAAAAAAACCTAGAAAAATGGTTGGAATTATGACTTATCAGAATGTGAGCTCTGATTTTTAGGTCAGAAAACAGGGTCTTGAGATCTACATCTTAAGTCATGGGAGGGACTTTTTAGAAGCTTTATAATTGATGCCTAAACTCATAAAAGGCACTTCTTTGCAATACATTTTTCTAGAAAAGTTCATGGGCATCCTTTAACATCTTTGATGTGTAGAAAGTGTAGTGCAGATGTTCCAAATTAGACCACAGACTCCAAAACAGCAGGCACCTAATTATCTTGTTCCTAGTGACTATACCCAGTATATTGCAGGTTCTTAATAAATATATGTTAAATGAACAGACCAAGATAACAAAGTTTTTCCTTCACTTTAACCATCCCATTACTGAGACTGAGATCTAGCCACATCTCTGAACTGTTTCTTTGCCCCAGCAAGAAGCCACAGATGTTGACTTCATCTAGCATTCCTGACCCACCCCTTCCCTGGTCTTTGGTTTGGATTGTGTCCCTCCTTAGCAGCTCTTCTGGCATGCCACTGTCATCCTTTCTCAGCACTTGGCTGACCCAGCATCTGTTCTGTTCTTATTGAATGTTGTGTGAAGGAGAAAGGCAGGCAGGAAATTTACTATTTCCACTCTATCACAGGGTTACCTTTAGGGAGTGATTGAGTGGGTATCTAGAGGAAGATAGAGAATGAAGTGGGTGGAGGTGTTTGAGTTGTTTGTATAAAAGACTGAGTAGATCCAGCAGTGATTGCCAATGGGAGTCACAGTTATGCACCACAGTGTCCCCCTGAGTTTTTAAGATCAGAGGGCACCATCTACTAAAATATCAAAAAATGAAGTGCTCCTCCCATGGGGACTTTTATACTTTGAGAATAATTGTTCTCATTCGTGGGTAACATGTAGTATGGAAATGAAGAAGTTAGTTTCAGCAGTCGCATCTCCGGATTAGTTTCTTTTGCACTTCTAGGATTGTAGCCTATGTTATTAAAACCAGCACAAAGTTGTCTATAGTGGTGAACACTTGCCAGTTCAGATCATTTTAATTTTTTTCCTGGAGCTGTACAGAAGGTAGTTAGAGGTGAGAGGGTGAGATTAACTTTCGTCTCATTCGATTTTTTTTTTTTGTATGTGTGTGTGTTGGGGATTGAACCAGGGATACTTTATCACGAACTACATCCCTAGCCCATTTTATTTTTAATTTTGAGATAGGTTCTCACCAAGTTGCCAAGACTGACCTCAAACTTGAAATCCTCCTGCCTCAGCCTCCCAATTAGCTGGCATTAGAGGCAATGTACCACCATGACTAGCTTGAGATTGACTTTTTGAAAGAACTTACAAACTGTGAATTTTGGAAAAAGAAGTTCGGGTTTGTTATTTTGTTTCAGTTACACAAACTTAAAATATGGTTTCAGGTAAGCATTCCATCCCCCCGCCAAAAAAAAGGAGAAAAAAATGAAAATATGACTTTTAGATGCTGCGTTATATTCTTTTAAGCATCCTGGTTTCACTAATGGTATTTATTGGGTTATTGACAAGATAGGTTTACTAACTGGGGTATGTTGATTGCTATTGTAAATGGAGTTTAGATAAATAATGGTATAAACATGACAGAAGCATATTTCTTGTTCATGTAACATTTGTGAACAGGTCAGCAGACAACTCCCCTCCAGTCATTTGGACACCCCAGCAGCAGAGACTCTGCCATATATAGACTTCCAAGGTGGCCCTGGTTTTTCCTTTTTCTTTTTTTCCCCTTTTTAGACAGTTCTTCTATAGGAAAGAGAAGAGCTGAGCATGATAGAAATTTTATGAGCCAAGTTTGGAAGCAGTATGCATAATTTCTATGTATATTCCGTTGATTAGAATTGAGTTGCATGGTCATATCTAAATGCAAAAGAGTCTAGATAATGTAGTTGTTTAACTTGGATTCCTTAGAAAATAGAATTAGACGCAAGGATTAAATGTTAATGAGTTACTTGAGAGATATAAGTATGCCAAATAGGGGCAGCAAGAATGAGAGAAAAGAGAGGTGAGGCAGGAAGTAGGGTAAGTAATGCAAGGTGGCATGCTCATTATTCCTTCACAACAAGCTAAAAGAGATAACATGTTACTCAGCAGGCCAACTTACCTGGACAGGCTGCATGGTAAAATCATGATTCAGATCATTCGATTGGAATGAGGAAGGGTCCTGTGATCTGAATGTCCCCCCCATTCATGTGTTGAAACTTAATTGACAATGTGATAGTATTAGGTCATGGGGCCTCAAGAGGTGATTATGAGGGCTTTGCCCTTATGAATGGATTAGTGACCTTATAAAAGGGCTTGAGGAACTAGCTCGTCCCTTTTACCCTTCTCTCTTCCACCATATGAAGACCCAGGATTTATACCCTCCAGAGGAAGCAGTGTTCAAGACATCATCCTGGTAGCAGAGACGAGTGCACTGAGACTAGACACTGAACTTTCTGGAACTTTGATCTCGGGCTTCTAAACCTCTAAAATTGTGATAACTAAAATTTTCTTCTTTATAAATTATTCCGCCAGTATCAAGTATTTTGTTAAAGCAGCATGAGCCAACAAAGGCAAAGAGAAATAGAATTTATCTATTTTACTTCATCTTTTATTTCTTTGTATTGAAAATGGATTTTCTTTATTGAATGAATAAAAATTATTTTTGTCCAAAAAAAAAAGTTTGATTTTGTCCTGTTGCTATGGTTTATATATGAAATACCCCCAAAAGTTCATGTGTTATAAAATGCAAGAATTTTCAGAGGTGAAATGGTTGGGTTATGATAGCCTTAACCTAATCAGTGCATTATTTCACAAAAGGGGATTAACTGGGCAGTAACTATAGGTAAGTAGGGTGTGGCTGGGGAAGTAGGCCACCCTGGCTAGCAGAGCTTTCTCTACTTCCTGATTGACAATGTCCTTAGCTGTTTTCCTCTGCCATATTCTTCTCCATAATGTTCTGCTTCATCTGTGCCCAGAGTAATGGGGTCAGCCAACTATGGAGACCTTTGAAAGCATGAGGTCCAAATAAACTTTTCCTCCTCTAATATTGTTCCTGTCAGGTCACAGTGACAAAAAAAAGCTGACTAAAATGCCTACATTATCTTAGACCAAGAGTTTGAGGAAAAACAAGATACTAGATTATTTCACAACTCCCACTCCCCGGAAGCCTTCCCCAGTTGTAGAGTGCCATCACCTTCAGGGTTACATGATTGCAAAATCTCTGCTATCATCAATAATTCCATTGCCTTGTCAATTTTGAAGCCTGTTAAAAATGAATGTTCTATAAATTTATGTTTTCTTTACAATCTCCTCATTGCCTGGTTCTGGGAAACTGAATAAATGGTCAAATGGGTAGTGACAAAGGACAAAGTAAGGAGTGAAATCAGATAAAAATGAAGTGAAAGAATACTTCAATAAAGAGATATTCTGAAAAATCAAGCAGAAATCCTTAAAATGAAAAAAGTCAATAAACCAAATTAAAAATTCAATGGAAAGCATCACTAGCAGATTAGATCACTTGGTAGATAGTTTCAGGTAATGAAGGAAAAACAAATAATCTGGAAAATAAAGTTGACCATGTATAAAAGATGTTAAGAGACTATGAACAGAACTTCCAAGAATATGGAATAACATGAAAAGACCAAATAGAAGATTTAACTGAGATAGATGAAGGCTTAGAGATACAAACCAAAAAGGATGATATCTTCAGTGAAATAATATCTGAAAAATTCCCAAACCTTAAGAATCAAATGGAAAATAAAATACAAAAGACTTTAGAACCCCAATTATGCAATATTACAACAGACTCACATCAAGGCAACATTATTATGAAAATGCCTAACATACAGAAAAAGGATAGAATTTTATTTTAAGGCTGCTAGAGAAAAAAAAAAGACATGCTACATTTAGAGGGAAACCAATCCAGATCTCAGCTGATTTCTCAACCCAGCCTCTCAAAGTTAGGACATCTTGAAATAATACATATCAAGCTCAGGAAGACAACGGATTCCAGCCAAGAATACCAAAACCTGTCAACTAGGTTGGGTATATGAGTGAACTGGAAAGTACATCAAGTAACACCCAGAGTTCAAAGGAATCAAGACATTTTAGAAAGCCATAAAGTTTATCCACAAAATACTTAATCTTGATAGTGTAATCTTCTATGCATTTGTTTTGTTTTTGCAACCAATTTTATGTGTTTGCATACACGTGTGCCTATGTATGCATATATTATTTTTATTTGTCCTAAGCATTTTCTGTTGTTGATATGGAATATGACACTGATAATAATGAGGAAAATATTCACATTATTTTTAAACATTCATATTCTTTTGTACCTTTTCTTGAATATTACTTGTAAAACTTACATTCTGTTCTTGTAGTCACAAGAGTACTATTTTCATTTTGACTGGATGTTCTTTCCTAGTATCACTATTAGTATTCTCCTTGTTTACATCATGAAATCGAATCTTGATTAATTTTTTGTTGAATGCTTCTAATAAAGAATCATTACTCTTCTACATTAAAATTGTTATTGTCATTAGTTATCTGGATTTTGAAAATATCCCCAAGCAGCTACCTCATTTTGGTAAGATTAGTTTGATTTCAGTAATATTACTTAAATTTAGAATATTTTCAGTAGTATCTGTGGCTATTGAACTAAACATAGGTTATTTACTTTGACTTGATGTATTTCAATTTGATTTATTAAAAAACATACAGTTCAAAACAGAAGCTAAATGAGACCACAGGATAAAGGTGATGTTTAAGTACTATCTCACTTGAAAATATTATCAAATACTCATTTTTCCTTAGATCCTCAGACAAAAATTGGCACATAAGAACTTTTTAATTAATGTTCTTTAATTCTAATGAAGATCTTTCTTTACTCACAAACTTACTTTGTTTCTCAGAACACCATGCAAGAACAATTTTTTATCTCTATTTTTTTTATTAAAATGACCATGAAATGCCAAATTTCTTTTATTATTCATTAAAATTTCCATTTCTGAGTATCTATTATATGTAAAGCATTGTGACATATCAATAACTATAATCAATACTTTAAGAAAATAGAATAACGAGAAGCTATTTGGAAGTGTTATTAAGTTTTGGTCAAAGTTTGCTTAGGGAAACTCAGGCCAAGAATGGGAATAATAAACTATACTGAAACAGTCCAGGTATCAGGCTGAAGCCTAATGAAGGAGATGGAAACACAAGACATTAGTTAGTGTGCTTTGCTTTAACTGCTTCAAGTGTAAGAGATAAACTTAGAAAAGAAGAACTTTCCTTTAGGCAGAAAGAGATTCATGGGTATTTTTCCAGAATGGGCAGCTGCCAGTCTAGAAAACAAGCCAACCAGTGTACCAGTCTCAGCAAAGGAAGCCAGGAAGTTATTCCAGGCAGGCAAGGATGATTAATATTCAGTCATTTATCCACCCACCAAGGCACATTCACATTTCAAACAGCAAAGGATGAACATAAAAGCAATTTTTCTCCTTATAGTCTTTTGTGCTGCCTTGATTGCTAACTAGCTTGCTTAGTGCTATGATTAAATTACTAGAATTATCTACATTTTCTTTATCCTAATATTCTGAAAATACACAGTAAAATTGTTGGTGATTTGTTCCTGATAAATATTCTGTATGTATATGCTGAAAATTTTAGAGCCCTCTCATTCCTTCACATGCTTCTTGTTCTAAATTTTCTTGAAAAATTAAGAGGAGGCAAAGCTCTGTTACAAGCAAAGGGTCAATACATTTGTACTTAACAACACTAATGATAAAAACAGGACCCCAAAAGGATGGCAAAATTTCAGGAGTTCAAAGAAAGGCAACATAGACCTTTACTCTACTTATTATGTTCCTATTCCTAAGTCTAATTTGCCGAGTGTTGGTCTGTTATTAGAATCCCTCCCGATAAGTAAAAATAAATCATAATTAACATTAATAAGTTACCTTCTGGGTTATAGGATTCCTTGGTGAGCCTGGCACAATTAAGCCTTCCAGGAGTCTAATTAGAGTGCTATTTATTCTCTCACTACTATTTTCCAATTATTTAACATGATCTTTGATCATTATCTTATTTCAATATCTGAGAATGTACAGTTAGAAGAGGTCTTTTTGATATTGGCCTCTATTCTTTCTGGAAAACAAGTATATTTCTAGGAGAGTAAAGGAAGGAAAATCCAAGATAATCTTGCTCATAAGATTGGTAACTTTAGCCCATGGAAATGGTAGTATGGTTTGGGCCAAATTCTGAAGCAACCTACCTGCAGCTAAGGCCACTGGACACAGAATCCATGTGATTCTGTAACCTTCAAGGATTTAAACTGATGAAAAATAAATAGAATGAATTTGTTTAAAAAAGTAAACTTTCTGTACTTAAATCATAAAATCTGACTGATTATCGATGTTTAATGACTACAGCTGGAAATCTATACAGTTGCCTATGTGATGGTTGATGTTTAATCAAGGAGACCAGAGCCCATGTTTCTTACAGGTAATTTTAGTTCTCAAGAGGAAGAAGTGACTTAGTTATGCATGTCTTTTCTAAGGCCTCAGCTGCCAGGTAAGACTCATTATAGATGTTCTCATCTCCAAAGGTCAGAATTATTCAGGTAAAACATCCTAGAAGTGAAAGCCAGAGTACTGAAGATTAAGCACCCAATAATATCTCTCAACAATGGAGATATCATTTTGTCTGGATATAGTAGACTATGCTCTCAGGGTTTTTGAAGAGAAATCAGAATCCTCAAATGAGCCAATACTCAGTCTAGCTCCTCCATTCATCCCCTGAAAACTACAGGCCTTGGAAAATGAGTAGATAAAAGTTGTAGCTTGGAGAAAGAAAAGCAAATTAGTGCCAGATAAAATGGGTCTCAAAGGGACATCTCTCACATTTCATGGGAGCAAATAAAAGGTTTGGACAATAATATATGTATCTGAGAGATAAACGAAAAGTAATGGCATAGCAATTTTGCAAACATGCTATAAACACGTGAAGAAAAATGAGCAAAGTAAGAAAACAACAAATGACATGTATAAAAGGAAAAAAGAACATGATATGGAAGACAATAACATCTAAGACATAAAAGCAACATTACGTATGACTATAAAAACTTGTAAAAATAACTCATAACTGAGATAAGCAAACACATAGAATGAGATAAAAAATACTGCAAGTTTAAGGAAACAAATGAAGAGATTAATAATACCATTTTATAATAATGTGGATGAATAAAAAGAAATGACACATCCTTACAGGTTAATAAGAAGAGGCAAAAATGGAAACAACTAGTAAGGAGGGAAAAGTAGATAAAACAGACAAATTATCTAATATGGAGACAGTCATTGTACCTAGATAATGACAACATATAAAGCAGAACAATGTTTGGAAATGTAATACAGGAAAGCAGATGTGCAATGTGGGAAAATAAAATCTGGCAAATTGAAAAAAGACTGCACAGAAAAAACCAACAAGAATAACATCATTGGGGCTGTAACTGTGGCCCAGTGGTAGACTGCGTGCCTAGCATTCGTGAGGCACTGGGTATGATCCTCAGTACCACATAAAAATAAATAAAATAAAGGTATTGTGTCCATTGAACTTTAAAGACAAAGGAAGAATTCTGACATCCAGGTACAACATACAAGAGAAAAAAATTAAAACTGGACTGATCTCAAAATTTATGATAGCAATAATAATTATTTTTTAAAAAAGAAGAAAATTCTAAAATTTTCTAGGAAAGACATTTTGATTCAATATTGTACATAGACAAATACTCTTTCAAGTTAGATGCCAAATGGCAAATGCTGAAAGTATAAGCTAAATAAAGAATAAACATTAAAACAATTATAGAAATATAATGAATCAATAAATAAATTGTGCCAGGAACAGTGGTACATACCTGAAATGCCAGTGGCCTGGGAGGCTGAGATAGGAGAACAGCAAGTTCAAAGTGAACCTCAGCAACTTAGTGAGACCCCCAGCAACTAAGCAAGGTGCTATATCAAAATAAATAAATAAATAGATAGATTGATAAATAAATAGGTAGGGTTGGGGATGTGGCTCAGTCATTAAGTGCCCCTGCGTTCAGTATCTGATACCAAGATAAGTAAACAAGTAAAATAAACAATAAATATATTGTAATCACCAAATGTTAACATGGATAAATCTGCATGGTACAATTTGGAATGATACACTGCAATAGCATTTTTTCCTCTTTTACACTGTTAAAGTTTATTTCAAATGACCATGAGAATCCTGACTTTAATGATGTCCACACCAGTAGAGAGTTAGGAATCGAAGGGTAGGGAGAGTTCTGAGGTTTCTGTGCAATAATATGTGTCACTCAACAAACCCTATTTCCTAGAGCATCCAATGACATAGAGTCTAAAAGTCAGGATAAGATTTTAAATTAGGGTCAATTTGTATTTGTTTCTTGAGAAAAGGCAAAAGTCCTATTGAGCACACTCTGAAAAAAATAAATAAACACGAATTATTTTAATAAAAAGAAAGAAGTTTGTACATTTCAACACAAGTAGTATCATTCCATTTTAAAAGTTTAAATTAATTTATGGTTACAGAAATAATTATCATTTTACTGGACCCAGAAGTAGGAGAGTTGTCAACAAAAAGCATGGGAGAAATTTTCAGTGATAAAAACATCTACATCTTCACTGTGGTAATACAGGCACATAGATTTATCAAAACACATATAACAATTTATTTAACATAAGAACACTGCATCACAAGTTATTCACAGAACTTGGTATTTATTCTCATACAAAACACCCACACACACAATAGGCCCTTCAAAATGGCAGACAAGAGCAGGTTGCTTTCCTGGTCACTCTGTGGGGTGAAGCTAAGAATTCAGACACTCAACTTCTGAACAAGGTGAGAGAGGGAACTCTTCTGGCAATCAACTGTACATTCGAAACAGCTTGGGTCACTGGATATAACAAAATAAAGAAATCCCCAGCACTTGCTGGGACCGCTAGTGTCACTGGTGGGAGTTATCTCCTCAGTGCTAAAATAGTAGAGCAACACATCAACAAAAGGAACCCCCAATATCAGGAGGTCAGAGGTGTGTATGGATTCAGAGAGACCAGAGATAAAAGACACTGCATGACTAACCTCAAAGGTGTCTGGCATAATTTTGTGAAGAGAAATAGAAAAAAAAAAAAGAAACTGCCTCTCTCCAGGCTACCAAGGAAATCCAAGAAAGGAACAATTCTGCATCTCCAGCACAGAAGCCAGGGCACTGGAATAATGACAAATGTGCCTAAATCAAAAATAAACACACAAACACACAACACACTGCACATGTGTGCCTAAGAGACCAAAAGAAAATCAAAAGTGGAGCATAATTTATATAAGGGAAAACCTGTCAGGGAAACATGCCTCCCTTTCTAGAACTTCCAATTGTAAGATTGGCCACTTGAAAGTTGCATTGGGAAAGTTGCGCCTAGCTGAGAATTCAAAGGGTAGGGGGAGAATTGAGTAATTTAGGAGACTGAACCCAAGAGTCCTAAAAACAGAAAGTTCACACATGTCTGAGGGGTACAAAAACTGGTCCCTCCACAGAACAAGTGAAACACCCAAGGGTTTTTCCTGGGGAACAGTCTCTGGCATGGCTCAGCATCTGCCCTACCCAGGAGGTGCTCTGATTTAAATACTTCAGATCAATCCAAGGAAGAGCCTGGAGACTAAACCCAAACCCAGCCCCCAGGAATCCTGTTATACAGCATGTCCCATCATTCCAGAAACTCTACCTGAGAAGAATATTTGGACCTCCAAATGAAATAATTCCCTCACTTTTCATCAAGATCCTCTGCTTTATTTTATTCTCGTTTTGTTTTTGTTTTTGTTTTTTTTGGGGGGGTCATTTGTTTGTTTCCACTCACTGTTCAATTGTAACCCGAATGGTTCACAGACACTTGTACATATTCATACCTATTTTTTATTGTTGTTGTTTATCATTTTTTCATTTTAAAAATTTTATTGTGAAAATAACATTTAAAACATAAATCAAAACAGCACATCTTAATAAAATGTACATACAAGGCAACTACTTTGAGAAATTAACGTTGCTAGGAGTCCAGATGTCTCTACCCTACCAATCTCATCCCTCTCAATTAACCACTAACCTGAATTTTAAGGTCATATTCTCTTGCTGGATTTTTGGTTTTCTCACCTAAGTTTAGAGCACCCTAAACAGTCAACTATGTGTATATGTGGATATTAAATTTTTATTGCTTCTTAATAGTACATAGATGGAATCACACAGTATGTAGTCTTATGAATCTGACTTTTTGCTGAATGATATATTTTAAAGATTTATCCATGCTGGTCATTACTAGCATTTTAAAGGCAGTTATTTCTCATTGATCAATATTTTGAAGATTAAGATATTTGAATAGAATATAGCAGTTTTGTACTTGTACTCTTATTTTTATTTTTCTCTTTAATATTAATTTTTTAATTTTTATTCTGTATTTTTCTTTCACTTATCTGTCTCCCTCAATTCTCTCTTTTCCTCTGCTAACAGCCAACCTTTATTGATCTATCACTCATCCTCTTCCCACAAAAACATTATATCCTACACTACTTTTCTATCTCTGTTCACAACTTAAAATTATGGAATAACATATACCAAGCTCTGCAAGAAAAGGGATGCCAACCAAGAATACTATACCCTAAAAAATTAGGCAATAAAATTTTAGTCCTAGAATTTAAGAGTTTAACGACAAGTTTCAAAATTATTAAATGATTCTTCCTCTTCCAGATCTGCAAAGAGCCCCACAAGAAATTGCTCTCCCGAAAATACCTTTTCATTCCAATCATTCACATGCATGTCTTCAACTATGTAGCAATTTTATAATTTTGTTATCCCTTTAGACTCTGGATTTAAAGAATTTGGTATATATAATTCAGTAAGTATATATCTGCTGTGATTTATTTTGTTCTACAATACAATTTACCAAAACATAATTCAGGAATTATTATTTTCAATTGTGTGTGTGTGTATGTACAATATATACATATATATACATATATAATATGCTATATATAAAGATATATATTTAAGACATTCTCAAAACAACAATCCTAAATTCAGTTTTTTTTTCTTTTTTTTTTTTTTTATTGTAAACAAATGGGATACATGTTGTTCCTCAGTTTGTATATGGAGTAAAGGCAGACCATTTGTGTAATCATAAATCTACATAGGGGAATGTTGGTTGATTCATTCTGTTATTTTTTCCCTTCAGCCCACCCCTCCTATCCCTCTTTTCCCTCTATACACTCCTTCCTTCCCCCATTCTTGCCCCCCTCCCTAACCCTAACTCTAACCCTAAAACTAACCCCTCCCACGCCCTATTATGTGTCACCATCCACTTATCAGCGAGATCATTCTTCCTTTGGTGTACTGACATTGGCTTATTTCACTTAGCATGATATTCTCCAATTTAATCCATTTGCCTGCAAATGCCATAATTTTATCATTCTTTATGGCTGAGAAATATTCCATTGTATATATATACCACAGTTTCTTTATCCATTCATCAACTAAAGGGCATCTAGGTTGGTTCCACAATTTAGCTATGGTGAATTGAGCAGCAATGAACATTGATGTGGCTGTATCTCTGTAGTATGGTGATTGTAAGTCCTTTAGGTATAGGCCAAGGAGTGGGATAGCTGACTCATATGGTAGTTCCATTCCCAGTTTTCTAAGGAATATCCATAATGCTTTCCAGAGTGGCTGCACTAATTTGCAGCCCCACCAGCAATGTATGAGTTTACCCTTCTCCCCACATCCTCGCCAACACCTGTTGTTGCTTGTATTCTTGATAATCGCCATTCTAATTGGGGTGAGATGGAATCTTAGGGTGGTTTTGATTTGCATTTCTCTTATTACTAGAGATGTTGAACATTTTTCCATATGTTTGTTGATTGCTTGTAGGTCTTCTTCTGTGAAGTGTCTGTTCATTTCCTTAGACCATTTGTCGATTGGGTTATTTGTAGTCTTGGTGTTGAGTTTTTTGAGTTCTTCGTAGATTCTGGAGATTAGTGCTCTATCTGAAGTATGATTGGCAAAGATTTTCTCCCACTCTGTAGGCTCTTTCTTCGCATTGCTGATAGTTTCCTTTGCTGAGAGAAAGCTTTTTAGTTTGAATCTATCCCAGTTGTTCATTGTTGCTTTGATATCTTGTGCTATGGGAGTCCTGTTGAGGAAGTCTGGTCCTAAGCTGACATGTTGAAGATCTGGACCTACTTTTTCTTCTATAAGATGCAGGGTCTCTGGTCTGATTCCGAGGTCCTTAATCCATTTTGAGTTGAGTTTCATGCATGGTGAGAGATATGGGTTTAGTTTCATTCTGTTGCATATGGATTTCCAATTTTCCCAGCACCCTTTGTTGAAGAGGCTATCTTTTCTCCATTGCTTATTTTTGGCCCCTTTGTCTAGCATGAGAAAATTATATTTATTTGGGTTTGTGTCCATGTCCTCTATTCTGTACCATTGATCTACCTGTCTATTTTGGTACCAATACCATGCGTTTTTGTTACTATTGCTTTGTAGTATAGTTGAAGTTCTGGTATTGCAATACCCCCTGCTTCATTTTTCCTGTGAAGGATTGCTTTAGCTATTCTGGGTTTCTTATTCTTCCAGATGAATTTCATGATTGCTTGTTCTATTTCTGTAAGATACGTCATTGGGATTTCAATTGGAATTGCATTGAATCTGTATAGCACTTTTGGTAGTATGGTCATTTTGACAATACTAATTCTGCCTATCCAGGAACATGAGAGATCTTTCCATCTTCTAAAGTGTTCTTTAATTTCTTTCTTTAGTGTTCTGTAGTTCTCATTGTAGAGATCTTTCACCTCTTTTGTGAGATTGATTCCCAACTATTTTATTTTATTCGATGCTATTGTGAATGGGGAAGTTTTCCTAACTTCTCTTTCTGAAGATTCATCAATTATGTATAAAAATGCATTCGATTTATGAGCATTGATCTTAAATTCAGCTACTTTACTAAATTCACTTATGAGTTCTAAAAGTTTTCTGGGGGAATTTCCTGGTTCCTCTAAGTATATAATGACATTGTCAGCAAACAGGGATAGTTTGAGTTCTTCTTTTCCTATTCGTATCCCTTTGATTTAGTTGGTCTGTCTAATTGCTCTGACTAGAGTTTCAAGGACGATATTGAATAGGAGTGGTGAAAGAGGGCATCCCTGCCTTGTTCCAGATTTTAGGGGTAATGCTTTCAGTTTTTCACCATTTAGAATGATATTAGCCATGGGCTTAGTGTAGATGACCTTTACAATGTTAAGGAACGTTCCCACTATCCCTATTTTTTCTAGTATTTTGAGCATGAAGGGGTGCTATATTTTATCAAATGCTTTTTCTGCATCTATTGAAATAATCATGTGATTCTTGACTTTAACTCTGTTGATATGGTGAATTACATTTATTGATTTCCTGATGTTGAACCAACCTTGCATCCCTGGGATGAAACCCACTTGATCATGGTGCACTATCTTTTTAATATGTTTTTGTATGTGATTTGCTAAAATTTTGTTAAGGATTTTTGCGTCGATGTTCATTAAGGATATTGGTCTAAAATTTTCTTTCCTCTATGAGTCTCTGTTTGGTTTAGGTATCAGGGTGATATTGGCTTCATACAATGAGTTTGGGAGAGTTCCCTCCTCTTCTATTTCATGAAATACTTTGAAAAGTATTGGAATGAGCTCTTCTTTAACGGTTTTGTAGAACTCGGCTAAGAACCCATCGGATCCTGGACTTTTCTTTGTTGGTAGGCTTTGGAAGACTTCTTCTATTTCATTACTTGAAATTGGTCTATTTAAATTGTGTATGTCCTCCTCTTTTGGTTTAGGTAATTCGTATGTCTCTAGAAACTTGTTGATATCTTCAAAATTTTCTATTTCATTGGAGTATAGATTTTCAAAATAGTTTCTAATTATGTTTTGTATTTCAATCGTGTCTGTTGTGATATTTCCTTGTTCATTCCGAATTTTGGTGATTTGGGTTTTCTCTCGTCTTCTCTTTGTTAGTGTGGCTAAAGGTTTATCAATTTTGTTTATTTTTTCGAAGAACCAACTATTTATTTTGTCAATTTTTGTATTGTTTCTTTTGTTTCAATTTCGTTGATTTCAGCTCTGAGTTTAACTATTTCCTGTCTTCTACTACTTTTGGTGTTGGTCTGTTCTTCTTTTTCTAGGGCTTTGAGCTGTAGAGTTAGGTCATTTATTTGTTGAGTTTCACTTCTTTTATTGAATGCGCTCCATGAAATAAATCTTCCTCTAAGTACCGCTTTCATAGTGTCCCAGAGATTTTGATATGATTTTTCTTTGTTCTCGTTTACCTCTAAGAATTTTTTAATTTCCTTTCTAATATCGTCTGTTATCCATTCATCATATAATAGCACATTGTTTAATCTCCAGGTGTTGGAGTAATTTCTGTTTTTTACTCTTTCATTTATTTCTAATTTCAATCCATTATGATCTGATAGAATACAAGGAAGTGTCTATATCTTCTTGTATTTGCTAACATTAGCTTTGTGGCATAATATATGGTCTATTTTAGAGAAGGATCCATGTGCTGCTGAGAAGAAAATGTATTCACTCTTCGTTAGATGGTATATTCTATAAATGTCTGTTAAGTCTAAATTATTGATTGTGTTATTGAGTTCTATGGTTTCTTTGTTCAATTTTTGTTTGGAAGGTCTGTCCAGTGGTGAGAGAGGCGTGTTAAAATCACCTAGTATTATTGTATTATGGTCTATTTGGTTTCTGAGATTGAGAACGATTTGTTTGACATACATGGGTGAGCCACTGTTTGGGGCATAGATGTTTATGATTGTTATGTCTTGCTGATTTATGCTTCCCTTAAGCAGTATGAAATGTCCTTCTTTATCCCTTTTGACTAACTTTGGCTTGAAGTCCACATTATCTGAAATGAGGATGGATATCCCAGCTTTTTTGCTGAGTCCATATGCATGGTATGTTTTTTCCCATCCTTTCACCTTTAGTCTATGGGTATCTCTTTCTATGAGATGAGTCTCTTGCAGGCAACATATTGTTGGATCTTTCTTTTTTATCCAATCTGCCAGTCTATGTCTTTTGATTGATGAATTCAGGCCATTAATATTCAGGGTTATTATTGAGATATGATTTGTATTCCCGGTCATTTGACTCATTTTATTCATTTATTTGTTTATTTTTGACACGACTTGGTTCCTCTTTATTTGAGAGTTCCTTTAGGATAGCTCCTCCCTTTGCTGATTTGCTTCTTTGTTTTTCATCTCTTCCTCATGAAATATTTTGCTGAGAATGTTCTGTAATGCTGGCTATCTTTTTGTAAATTCTTTTAGTTTTTGTTTATCATGGAATGATTTTATTTCATCGTCAAATCTGAAGGTAAGTTTTGCTGGGTATAAGATTCTTGGTTGGCATCCATTTTCTTTTAGGGCTTGAAAAATGTTATTCCCGGCCCTTCTAGCTTTTAAGGTCTGGATTGAAAAATCTGCTGATATCCGTATTGGTTTCCCCCTGAATGTAATTTGGTTCTTTTCTCTCATAGCCTTTAAGATTCTGTCTTTATTTTGTATGTTAAGTATTATCATTATAATGTGCCTTGGTGTGGGTCTGTTGTAATTTTGTGTATTTGGAGTCCTATACGCCTCTTGAACTTGATTTTCCATTTCATTCTTCAGATTTGGGAAATTTTCTGAAATTATCTCATTGAATAGATTGTTCATTCCTTTGGTTTGTTTCTCTAAGCCTTCCTCAATCCCAATAACTCTCAAATTTGGCCTTTTCATGATATCCCATAGTTCTTGGAGATTCTGTTCATGATTTCTTACCATCTTCTCTGTTTGTTCGACTTTGTTTTCAAGGTTAAATATTTTGCCTTCAATATCTGAGGTTCTGTCTTCCAGGTGTTCTATCCTATTGGTTGTGCTTTCTATGGAGTTCTTAATTTGGTTTATTGTTTCCTTCATTTCAAGGATTTCTGTTTGGTTTTTTTTCAATATCTCTAACTCTTTATTGAAATGGTCTTTTGCTTCCTGTATTTGCTCTTTTAACTGTCCATTGGTGCGATCATTCAATGCCTGCATTTGCTCTTTCATTTCATCATTTGCTTCCCTTATCATGTTAATTATGTACATTCTGAACTCCCTTTCTGACATTTCTTCTGTCATGCTGTCATTGTATTTTATTGATGTAACATCTAGATTTGTTTGAGGCATTTTCTTCCCTTGTTTTCTCATGTCGTTCAGCTATCAGTGGACTGCTGAGATGTTACAGATTTCCTCTATTGACTTATAATGTCCCTGAAGATTGCTAGTGTATCCCCTCTTATCCTTCAGTAGCCTGAAGTCTTGGAGGAAGTTGATAATGTGGTGCTCCACAAGGAAGCTGCCTCTCTAGGGGTGGTGGCCTTCAGGTGGGGTATATTCCCTGCTAGTGGGCAGAGGTGCCTCCACTTGTTGACCAATGGTCATCCAAAGGGGAACTAGGCTGCAGGCTGAGGCAAGGCCTGTTTGGGCCTGTGTCTCTGGTTTTACCGTCCTTGTGGGAAAACCTCACCCGGCGGGGAAGACTCACCCGGTGGGGAGGTCTCGCTGGTGAGTTCCCCTCCTAGAGGTTCCCCTCAGTCCACAACTACCTCCTGGGCAGGGCAGCCTTCCCAGGCAACGTTCCCAGGGGCCCAGACCTACCTCCTGGGCCTGGGAGCCCTGCCCTTCGCAGACGAGTCTCCTTAGGCTGCCCCTCCTCAGAGAAGCTGCCGCAGTCCTGGAACCTTCGCTCCGCCCCTCAGCTTGTCTCTGTGTAGCTCTTTCACCAAAAGGCGCCTAGGTCCCCGGACCGTGCTTTGCACCTAATCCCCTGGCTATGCAACCCCTCCACTGAGC
The DNA here is from genome assembly GCF_902686445.1 of Sciurus carolinensis. Lineage (NCBI taxonomy): Eukaryota > Metazoa > Chordata > Mammalia > Rodentia > Sciuridae > Sciurus > Sciurus carolinensis. The sequence continues at coordinate 55,596,962 of NC_062217.1, read as the reverse complement.
AGCCACCTGGAGCCTCGTACAGATGCTCCGAGCCCCAGTGACCCACCTCTCGCCTCTTCCTCCAGGCAGCCACCCGGTGTTCTGTGTGGGCGCTTGGAGACCAAGCAACTCACTGCGCACCTCCACCTCCTCAGGACAGTGCCCCCCCCCCGTTGTTCAGGAGGTCGCTCTGAGTCCAAACAGCTTGCCGCCCAGCTCTTCCTCTGGCAGCCGCCCGAGCCCCGGCAGGTTGCTCCGAAACCAAGCGTTGTGCTGCGCAGCCTCCTCTGCAAAGTTTCTAATTTTCCGTGTTCGCTGCTCCAGTGGGGAGAAGGGTATCTTGGCGCCTGGGCAGGGCAGCCTTCCCAGGTAACGTTCCCAGGGGCCCGGACCTATCTCCTGGGCCTGGGAGCCTCACCCTTCACAGACGAGTCTCCTTAGGCTGCCTCTCCTCAGAGAATCTGCCCGCAGTCCTGGAACCTTTACTCCGCCTCTCAGCCTGTCTCTGCAGCTCTTCCACCGAAAAGCCGCCTAGGACCTTGGACCCTGTTCTGCACCTAATCGCTTGCCTATGCAGCCCCTCCTCTGGGCAGCCGCCGAAGCCCGGCGGGTTACTCTGAAACCAAGCGCTGTGCTGAGCAGCTTCCTCTGCAAAGTTCCCAGTGGTCCATGTTTACCGCTCCAGCGGGGGGAGGGGTGTCTCGCCGGGCAACTCTACTTCACAAAGTTCCCTGCGTTCCGGAACTACCGCCCCATCCGGGACGCCTCCCCAATGGGAGAGACTCACCCGGCGGCTTTGAGTTGGTCCCAAGTCACTCACTATCTCCTCTTTTGAATCCTGAGTCCTGGAGCAACATGAAATGCAGCCACCCTCTAGTCCGCCATCTTGAAAACCTCCCTAAATTCAGTTTTTAATACTCAAATTCTTTTGACCCTTGTGACACATATAAATACTTGTTTTATTTCATATATTGACATATATAGCTACTGGAGAGATCTTAGTAAGTAGGGAGGTAGACAAGATGACAGATGATAGATAGACAGATAGATGTTAGATAGAGAATTTTCCCTTCAATGTCCACATATCCTTTCCAGTTCTAGGAATCCATTCTCAGAGTAGAATTTAATGTGAAACTAGTGAAGTTCCTGTTTTATGCATCATGAATTGCTGGAGCCTTTATGAATATTGTGAATTGTCATAAGATTACCCCAGCTTACATTGTGAGTTTTCAGGTAGTGGCCAAGAGAGATGGAGCCTGGTAGAGCTCAGTATACATACTGAGGTTAGAACACAGAGCAAAGTGCGAGGCCATACAGGGGCGACAGCTCAAAAGGCAAGGTACTAAAGAAAAGACACAGAGAAAAGGGAAGTAACATCTGAAAATTAAACATTTTTCTAATGAAAAAAAAAATCTGTCAATCTAGAATGGCTTGTTGATTCAAGTTTAATTAATTATCATTATTTTACCATCAGTTAATAAACATTCCAGTGTCCAGTCTCATAATTTCTAGGTAGTATTTTTTTTTAACTGACCAGTTGATAGGTGAAAATAAAATGTCACCTTAATTGTACATAACTGACATTTGAACATGTAGAACATTTTGTACAAGTATGCTGTCCATTTATATTTTTTCTTTGGGGAATGGCAAAAGAAATTTTAGAATATATAATTTTTAGACAAACAGGCATAACAGAAATCTGTCTTTACATAGTGAGGATCCTAGCCACTGGGTTAAGTTTAAAAAGCAGATTTTCTTTGAGGAGACCCTATAACTTATAGGCAGTGTTATTTATTCAACAAATATTATTTACCATTTAGTGTATGTTAAGCACAGTGCTAGAAACTAAATGCAGATGTTTGATGTTTTTTATTTCATCTTTTTTTGCATACTTATTGCAACATAGCCATGAGGCTTTAAAAACAACAAAGTGCTGGGCACACAAGTACACACACACACACACACACACAAAATCACAATTATTGGGCCCAAGAGGACAAAATACATCTTTTTTCTGTTATCAAAATGAATTCATGACTCGTTCCTTCATTTTCTCATTCTGGTATAGAAACACTTTTATCACTCTCAGCATTTTATTCTTTAAGGATGAGTTTTGGAATTTGTTTTTTAATTTTATTTTTTTTTTATTTATACAGACTGCATTTTGATTCACTGTACACAAATGGGGTACAACTTTTCATTTCTATTGTTGTGCACGATGCAGATTCATACCATTGAGTTTTGGGATTAGATGATGCCAGAATTTATGCATTGTGGACCAAATAGCAGAGTTTTGAAATAACAGTCTTAATCCAGAGAAGGATGCAATTTTCTCTCTTCTTTCTGTTTTCAAACTATATCCAAATATCAAATTTTGACTATGTTTGGCACATAAGACTAGTTAATTGTTGGTAAAAAAAAAATAACAGCAGTTTTGTCTGGAACCATCATGGTCAATATAAACTGATCAAGTACCACCAATATATTAATTTAAATTTCCTTTTTTTACATTTGGCAGTTGGTACTCATGTTCCCAGATTAAAATGCAGGTCTGATTCTAAAGATCTTGTTCTACCTGTCAAATTCTTATAGGATCCTCTATCTCTGAGAGTTAATGAATATCTGAAACTGCAATTAAATACTTGCCCCAAGAATTCTGATTTACCCCGTACTTGTAGATTGAACTTCACAATAAAATAAATTTTTTTTTAAAAAACCCTAGTCATTCAGAAATAGTTCTCGCTGTTCCCACATGATCTTACCTAGATTCTGCTGAGTCCTAAGTCACAGAAAATAGTAAAAGAAAAAGAAATGGAAATTTAAAATAACAAAATTTTTAAAAGAATATTTGCAATCACATCAGAATTTATTGTCTCTATTTTGAATTGGACCATTTATTATCTTTCAAAATCATTTTATTTTTTAATACCAGTATAATATTCACTTGCTACTGGTCTTTAAGCATAAAGATATGTTTTAAATATTTTGACTTGCATTTAATTTCACAGTATTTGATCCATACTTACAGAGAAATTTTTTAACTCCATTTTCTTCTGTTCATAATTCTCAGTGGACACAAAATTGTACAGCTTTAGACTGGGTAAAGCCAGCTTCTTTGCTTTTGAAAAATCACAGGTATTCATCTCTTTGGTATTTATAAATGAAACTTTTTTTTTTGGTATCAGGGATTGAACAGAGGAGCACTTAACCACTTGAGTCACATCCCCAGCCCTTTTCATATTTTATTTAGAGACAGGATTTTATTAAGTTGTTTAGGGTCTCAGTAAGTTGTTGAGGCTGACTTTGAACTCACAATCCTCCTGCCTCAGCCTCCTGAGCTGCTGGGGTTATAGGCATGCACCACCATGCCTGGCTAAATGAGATTTTTTTAAAGGAACAATTTAACTAGGTTTCACTTCCATTTTTTAAACTTCTTTAAACACTCTCTAAACCCTATTTTAAATAGAGTTTTCTAATGTAATTTTAAAATATCAAGCAGTATTTTAATTGTTATTTAAACTTACTGATCAATTACTGAATGCACTGCTTTGCAGAAAAATTCAACCTAAGATTTTCTAAGCTACCAAAAACTACAAAAAAAAAAAAAAAAACTACAAAAAAATTGTGAAGTTGTATGGGTAAGTAGACCTTTAAAACTGAGTAAAAGAATATATCTTGCTCTTCAATCTTGATGACATTTTATAATTGTCTTGTGGTTTCTAGAGTAGAGGCATTGCAGAGGGAAATAGGAACTATCTGTCAAAAGGTATGAAGAATTACTAGAAGTTATTTTGTTAAAGGGCAATATAAAGTTCTAGGTATTGGTCAATAAAATAAATCCAGCTGTTATATGAAATCACATACTCCTTTGTACTTTGTTTAAAAAAGTGACATTACTATCATTTAAATATTTATTTATAAGGACTATGGATTAAAATCTTTACTTTTTCTCCACAGTAAAGATGGCCTTTTGTCTAATCCTGAAACATTAATGTTTAAAATTTGAATATTCATTTTTCTTACATTATTTATGTTCTGGGGAAAAAAAAGTTTAGTAAATCCTTTAGATAACAGTTCATTGTTATCTACTTCCTAGGTAGGAAATGGAAGGCTGGAGGTTTAGGACCAAACTTACTCAACTACATAAATGTTACTACTCACTATATTTCTAAATGACTTGTACACAGACTCACATTATATGGTTTAGAAGAGTCAAAAGGAATAGACAGATTTTTGGTCATTTAATTAAATTGTATAGATGTATCTGTAGGCTTCTAAGTTCTCTATTTATGGAACTGTCTTCTTTTGTATGGAGGCGTATTTCTGGTGACAAATGACTAAACCACATATCACTGAATTTAATGAATTGTGTTAGTCATTTACCACATTTTTCTCACTTACATTTCTGTTACCAGAACAAGTATGCTTTGAAAGCCTTACCCAAATTTTGGATGTGCTTTAAAAAGCAAAATTCTTGGCTTAACATTCATTGACATAGGATATATTGTAATATTAAATATGGAGAGCTTCTATATTGAACTCTCTAGGTTTTTAAGATGAGATCACTAGAATACTTTTTATTAACAAATTTAACAACAACAAAAAAATCCAGCCTTCTGGTTTCAAAATGGATTAAAATAAATGTTTGAAAGGAAAATAGAAATGAAAACTATAAACGCTGGCTTAAATATAGAGACGGGAAAGCTTCTGTAAGAGAACAACTTGTCCTGAAAATTTTAAGGTCTGCTTGTTCACTGTCTCATCTTTCACTGCTAGAAATGATATTTTCCATCTCCAGCATTTTCCACCAACTCTGGTTTTCATAAAACAAGTTCATTTTTGTGGACTTTAATAATGTTCTTTGGGTTATAGTCAACTCTAACGAATATAAATTCTAAAGGAGTACAATGTGATGGTAAAGTTGTGGTGTCAGATTATTTAGATTTGAACCTGGCCTCTACCATATACTATTATCCAGAGCAATGTGCTTAATTCTTCTTTGCCTCAGCAGCTTCATCTCTAAAATGGAACTAATAATACTACCTAAAACAAAGTGTTTTAAGGTTAAATGAGAAAATGCCGTTTGGCAATAGTAAACATTCAACTATCATCATTACTGATGCTATTATGAATGGATTAGCTGTCTTGGGTTTTCCTTTTGCCTACGTACAATCTATGGCAATCTATGGCAGCACAAAACATCTTTTTAAAAATTAAAGCACACCACCACCATGCTCAACTTTCTAGGAGTTTCTTGTACATTTAGAATAAATTTTTAAACCCCTTATCAATCTGAAAGAGATGTTGACTTGGATAAAACTGTTTGGCCCCATCCCATAGTGCTTAGTGTTCCAGCTATACTCCTCGTTCCTCTACCACATCAAAATATTCTTGCCATAAGACTTTTCACTAGTTCTTCCCTTTTCTTGGAGCATATGATTGTGGTCTATGCACTCTCCATTTTGCTGTAGGCCTCAGCTCTAATGCTCTAATATGAGAAATCTTTATTAACCATCATATTGCTATCCCTATTTTTCTTCCTAGAATTCAACACAATATTACTATTAACTTCTCTAGTTCTTACAACATATTCTCTGACTTATTCTCTCTGATTGATTTCCAATGCCACAAGAGCAGTGAATAAACACTTGCTTAATGACTAAATATATCATATTACATTGAGTTAAAAGTGTAATAAATTAGAAGATAATTGGATCAAAACTTATTCCAGAACAAATACCTCTATGGCAAAAGGAGACAGTTCCCAGGCTATATATGATCATATAAGAGTCTAAAATCAAGTACCAAATAAAGACACTATGTGTTTACATGTAAAAGCTAAAATACAGCCGAATTTTGATGAAGAAAGGTCTAGAAACAGTGAGAAACATCTGGTCTACTATTAGTAATTTTTTTCATTCAGAATTCACATCCTCACTCTCTATTCAACAGTTTTTGAAGGTCAGACTTTTAGTTTCTGCTTTCTCTTGAAATTTTTTTTAATCACAACATTGGCATAAAGAAGATGACATGGTCAAAACTCAAAAATATTAATGATTAGAGGGAAAGTGTTTCTAAAGGAATAGACAGGAGGGCTGCTGTATGAACTACAGCACAGAGCTGTACCGAACACACAGTAAGGTGCTATTGCCAGAACCCAGGGTATTTTTGTTTTTGTTGTCATGATTAATTTTTGGCATTTTTGCTAAGTCAATGGTGACACTTTAATTCACATACGCTTTTGAAATTTTAAAAATATTTTCATTATTGTAACTTATTTTATGTTCATTACTTTATTCCACATCCATTCAAGTTCATAGCAAGATGTAGTCTTACAACTAATTTGAATGTTTTAGCTACAAAATTAAATCTTCCTTTTCTTGTCTTATGGATCATGTTGACTTAAATGGTATTGAAGAATAACTGATTTTATATTAATAATAAGTAATAAAACTAACCTCACAAAATTTCTACAGGAAAGAATATAGGTATTCTAGTGCAGAATTAACTTCATTTCAAGAAAATATTTTTAAATTCAAAATGAAAATCAGAGAAAAACATTTTATGATAATATTTAGCAGGAGCTTATGAAAAGGCATTTGAAACTCTGAGGTAAAAGGATCTTCACATTGACAAATGAATAAAATGACTTTTATTATTAGAGTGACATTTACAATGTAGGAAACGAATAATATTTAACATCACAAACATTATTTGAAATTTCTAACTATGATTTCATACTGCTATGTATATCTTGAAGCAAGAATCTGGCTAACAACCATGTTCATTAGTATTTATAAATAACAAAATTCTTAAAGAGTTAAACCTTTTCACCTTTACATAATTGTTTTGGAATATTTTTATGATTCAAAAATACTTATTAATTAAATATAGAATCATGATCTTAAATTATACTTTAGAGAAATTATAAGATCAGATAATACTTATACACCTTGAACTAGCTGCTTTGTCATCAGCAAATCATCTTCAAAAATAATTTATTTACTGTAAATAAACTCCTCAAAATAAAGAATTTATTTAATCCAAAAATGAAGTGATTATTCATTTAAAATAGTCATTCCAGCATAAATGTTCAATATTTGGTGAGGTGTATGATATATAATAATTCCTAGAAATATATTTTACCCTATTGTTACTTATGATTTGATCATTCGGCCTATCATTATGGCATGCTCAATTAACCAATTTCACCAGTCTTTAAAGTCTAACTATGGTCTTAATTAAAACATTTAAAAAGCTTTTCTTTTTTAAAATACAAAACAAATACAAAACAACAACAACAAAAAAAACACTAAAACTTAGCCATGTTCCACCAGCAGAAAATAGCAATGTCAACTGGCCAAAAACCATTGCCAAGAATACATTTTTGCAGTTTGAGGAGTGTTAATAGTAGGTTTCAGTGTGATATTAACTGCCAAGTTCAACAATAAACGCACACCAGTGCCTTGCTAACCTTTTAAAGATTGACTTGTGTAGCATTTTGAAAACTCTGTATTAACCCGAACATCTAGTTACAGTTGTCAGATTTTAACAAGATAGTCTCTCCCACATCACAATATAGTAATCGGTGACAATATAGCTACAATTTTTAGATTTTTTTTTACCATATATTTTAACCTACCCAAAGAACTTGTGACATATAGAGACCAGACACATTTTTCTCCTAACTAGCCCAAGAAAAAGAAGAAAGTGCACTGATTTGTCAAAATGTATAACAGAAATACAGAAACAAAAGGCCATAACCTAGCCTTCCTGATCCTGTTTTCTCCAATAAGTAAAAATGTATGAAGGTACTGCACAAACATCAACTGAAAATGAATCAGAGTCTAGGAATTAGACCAAAAATTATGCAACTCCTAGAACTCTAGCATGTAAGCACAATGACCTTCTCAATATACTCATAAAACTAAGGAAATAATGTCAAGAGTTAATAAATGGGATGGCATCAAATTAAAAAGCTTCTGCACAGCAGAGGGAACAATTAGGAATGTGAAGAGAGAACCTACAGAATGGGAAAAAAAATCTTTGCCAGCTGCTCTTCTGACAGAAGGTTAATATTCAGAATATATAAAGAACTCAAAAAATCTAACACCAAAAATTAAAATAAAATAACTCAATAAATGGGCAAGTGAATTAAACAGACACTTTTCAAAAGAAGACATACAAATGACTAACAAATAATGAAAAAATGTTCAACATTATCAGCAATTAGGGAAATGCAAATCAAGAATATACTAAGATTTCATCTCAGTATGGCAGTCATCAAAAATACAAATAATATAGAAGTTGGAGAGGATGTGCAGAAATATGAACACTTTTAGACTGTTAGTAGGATTGTAAATTCGTATAACCACAGTGGAGTATGGAGTACCGAAACTCCTCAAATACTAGGCTTGGAACCGCCATATGACCCAACTACATCACTTCTTGGTATTTATACTAAAGAATTAAAATCATCATAATACATTTATCCATGAACATCCATGTGTAGCACTACAATTCACAATAGCCATAGCCAAACTATGGAACCAGCCTAGGTATCCATCAACAAATGAAATAAAGAAAAATGTGATGTATAACATGCATAACACATGGAGTTTTAATCTGCCATAAAGAAAACTGAAATTATGTGATTTCCAGGAAAATGAATGGAACTAGAGACAATTATGTTTAAGTGAAATAAGCCAAACTCAGAAGATCAAGGGTTCTATGTTTTCCCATATATGGGAAAGCTAGAGAGATAAAAAGGAAAAGAAAATTGTGGGTGGCAGCAGGGCTCTCATGAAAGTCAAAGAGAGATCAGTAGAGGAAATGAGCCATAAGGTATGAAGGACAAAGAGGGGGAAGTGCCAAATTATATTTTTATATTGTGTGCACATACAAATACGAAACAACTAATCCAGTTATTATGTACAACTATAATGCACGATAAAAATATGGAAAAAATGTGTGGAGAGACAAGGTCATATATTTTATCATCATCATTTCCAGATACTATTCCACCTATAGGCTCAACTAAACACACATTTCTATTTTGGTTACCATAGAATTTCCTAAATAATATTAGCTAGCTCATTTTTCCATTCTTTCTTCCTAAGATAACAAAATGACCATGACCTCTCCCTCTAGCACCCATCTATAGTATTTCAGTAACATCACCTTTCTTGCAAGAATTACACAAATCCTGCTGACTTTCTAGAATAGTGCCACAGCAACTCCATCTAGAACCTGGGAAATCTAGTGGCATTTGCTCACATTGGTAAAATGATTACTTAAAATGCAGCTTCAGAGATTCAGGGACAAAATTATCTGCCATTCTATTTTATCTGTTAAGAATTACAAAATAGCAACAGGTTGTTCATAAACTCAATTTAAAGGATGCAGAGCAATGTCACAGAACCCAATATTAGAAGGAATATGCAGGATTCAGAGAAACAGGAAACCATTAGTCTGCCATTCCCTTTATCTTTCCTTATCTTCTAGGAACTCACAGTATCTTTTACTTTTTTCTAAGTCTACTTCTCAGTTTGTCTGTAAGGTCACTCATTTTCTACTTGTATGTAAGACATTTTCCTAAAATTATAACAATGCATAATGACCAACTGATTTAAAGTTGCCAATTGAATCACTCAATTTTTGTGTCTCAGTTTTGATCATTCAAACATTTGATGGGAACAATTTGTGCTGAATCAGTTGCCTTGTAGTTCCTGCTCTTCAGTTGTCCACAGTGACATGACCATGTGACATGAAGGCTCCCTCTCCAGGATTTGGGAATGTCCAGCTGCCTCATGGGGCTGGTGTTTAGAATTGACTATAATTTTAATATATTAGTTTCTGAAATTGGGAAAGATGTTTTATGGGATTAGAATATTTATATAGCTTGACCCAGCTAATAATATGTTATAAAAAAGGCAGAGTTGAGAAATAATATTTATATATTTTTCTAGCCTTCTAGAATGATATTTATAATAATTAAAAGTGGGAAATCTAAAATTGCAAGGATAGAAAGTTTGTTTAAAAATATTCTGAGTTGTGGAATATAATTAAAAAACTTTAATATATAAGAAAATGGAGTATAAATGTGTACTTAGGCTGGAATAAAATGAACAAATAAATGTAGTGCTCAGAACAATGCCAGATAAATAACACTTAACTCATATTATATCTTATCCCAACTAATTTTATAAATGTTTCTGAATATGCATACCAACCTGTGCTTGCATATATATGAAAGGAAAATTGTGCATTCCTCCAAAATCATCAGTCCCTTTGATTAACAAATTAATGACACATTTCTTTAACTCCCATGTAGCTCTGTCTTGCTTAGTAATCTGCTGAACCATTCTTGTTCCAAACTATATTTTAGCATAGAACAGCTTGACTGTACAATGAAGACCAGCTATATTGCCATGAATCTAAGACATATTAATTCCAAATGTTAATGAAGCTAGAGAAAGAAATCAAGAAGCTAAGGAGGATACTGGCTTTTTCTGTGATTGTCACATACTTGTAAAAAAGCATCATTAATGGAAGTGAAAAGGGAAAAAATATCTCTAATAGGCAAAGAAATATAACCCAAATTACCAGTCACATCTAGGAATTTTCAAAATATTTTTCCTGTTTTATCTTAAAGTTACATGACGTTGTTCTACTCTGATCCATAATTTACATGTGAATTCACTAATATTAAAAACAATGATTCTTTTCCCCATCAAAAAAAAAAAGCTTTGTATAAAACTGATTTTGAATAGAAATGAGTAGTGCCATACATGTCCCTTAGACTTACATAATAACTGGGACATTACCACATGTCCTTAATGGTAATAGTACAGAATTCCATATTTCTGATTCTATAAAAAGTGTTAAAACCAACTTAGCCCCAGACATTCTAATATAAGGGTAGCATTCATTGATGATTGAGGGGTAAAGTCAATATCACAAAATCACATATTCAGTCAAGTTTATTTTGTAAAAGAAATAAATAGAAATTTATTCTAAATTATTCAGAGACAGGAAAAATAAATATAAGTTATGTGGCCCTACTGAAATTTTGCCTTGAAAGTTTTACAACACATGAACATGAGATGAAACAAATTTTTGAGCTCAAGCATGTTTAAGTGGAACCAGAAGACAGTTAGTAAATACTAAAATCATCTACAATAAAAAAAATAGATTTTTAAATCATAGTTTAAAAATAATGGAAATTTTAAGATGTATTCTGGATGTGTGTGTGTATGTATCTGTGTGTATAGTCTTCACTTTGTATGGTAATCCAGAACCATAAAAGTGGTCAACTAGGCTAAAAACATGTACATAAATCTTTACAATCAATAGAAAAATAGCAATTGTTTTGTGACCTTTAAATATTTTTGTCAAACCACTAAAAACTCTTATACTGTAAGGTGAGACATAAAAAATTAAAACACAGTTAAGATGATATTTAAAGTTTTTACTTTAATATTTCTTAAATAATTTTAATAGTATTTACTTTCAATAAGTTATAGCAATCAAGTTATGGAACCATCTTACAAGTCTGTCAACAGATGGATAAAGAAATTGTGCTTTATATACACCAAGGAGTTTTAGTCATAGGAAGAATGAAATTCTTTCAATTGCAGGAGAATGGATGGAACTGCGGAACATAATCTCAAGTAAAATAAGTCAGACTCAGTAAAGAGTCATACATTTTCTCTCACATGTGGAAAATAAAGAGGAAAGTGTGGTGGAAAAAGGGGGATCTCACAAAAGTAGAATGGAGAAATATCAAGTAGAAGATGGGGGTCAGGAGAGGGAAAAGGGAAAGGAAAAGGAAGGTACTGGGAAATGAAATTGACCAAATTATGCCATGTGCATTTAGAAATATATTACAATAAATCCTACTACGATGTATAATTATAATGTACCAATAAAAAATTTTATAAAACATTGTGAATTGAAGCATTCTATTTCTTTTTAAAAATTTAAGAGTATTCTCAAGATTAGTTTAAAATTGTGTTCCCTTCTCACATAATTTATGACATTGGGAGAGCACCTTTTTTATGCCCTGGAGAATCATTAGAGTTCTTTGTTTAGATCATTGTGTTCATTTTCTGTTATTGAGGAGCAAATTACCACAATTTAGTTGCTCAGAAGATTACAAATTTATTAGTTTTACACTTCTATAGGTCAGAATTCTGACACAGATCTCACTAGTGTTAAATCATGAAGTTGTTCCTTTGGAGGCTATATGGACAACTCATTTCCTTGCATTTTCCAACTTCTAGATACCACTCTTTGATTCACAGTCTCCTTCCCTTCCTCTTCCAAGCAACAACGCTGCATTTCTTTGACCATTCTTCTATAATCACATCTCACTCTCACTCATTTTGCTTCTCTTTCCAGATTTATAATGACCCTTATAATTACATTGGACCCCCTCCTCAGATAATCCAGGATAAACCTTTTAAATCAACAGATCAACAAATTAATTTCATGGACAACCTTAATTTCCCCTTTTCATGCAATCTAATAAATTCAAAAGATTTAGACATTAGACAATAGACATCATTTGGAGAGTCATTTTTCTTCCGACTAAAATCACTTTCTAACACTTTTATCTTTTGGGGTCTCAGTGCTGTGAAATAGCACCGAAATTTCTTTAAAATATTATGCAAGAGTCCTTCATCTGCAACAACTTCCTTCTTTTCATCACAACTACTTTCCTCATTTATGTCAAAAATTTCACCTTCATTAAATTGGTTTAGATGGATAGTTAGAGTATCTCCATTATGGCCACTTAATGATCCTACATTTTTTTCTTGCATAAATTCTCCATGAGACTGCCTTCCAAAAAGCACATGTCCCATCAACCATAAATATTTGATGATCATCATAACCACCTGCTTTTTAACTAATCTGTAGAATTTAGGAACAAATTTCATAGCAGCAATTTTATTTGTGCTATTAATTTCACCAGATACTTTAGCCCTAATCACCAAGTCATGCCAACTTTTGAAATGATGAAACCAGCAATTACTATAGCAAATGTTCTTTTTCAGATTCCTTGTAACTAATTAACATTTTCTTTTCATGCAGTACAGAACTTCACTTTGGCTTGAATGCTAGACAAACTGATTGTGACCTTTATTTAAATATAGTCTCCCAATCAAAATAGAAGCAATGCCCCATTTCAACCTAGAATTCTCTCTTCATGCTGAAATTTCGATAAAAAAGATTAAAGCAATTTTGCCTTCTTTTTAATATCCATTGCCCTTTTTCAATATGACTCACAGGTAGCTTTATGTAAGCCTAGGTCTTCCCCTATATTAGCATCCTTTCATTCTTTTCAACATTTTCTAATCAAATAACTTCTATCATATTTTGTTTCTGTACATCACCTTCAGCTTTTTTAGTCAATCCCTCCTAATTATTCATTTTTGCAAGATATAATGCAGATATATCACTAGAGTAAATAGACAAAACCAATTCATGCTTTGGTGGATATGCATGAACTGAATAAAAGATGAGAAATTACCAATCATCACTATATTTTGCAAGTGGAAATGTTATTAGTCATTGGTCATGGCACATACCTAGTATTGCCTATTACATAGGTAATTATCTGTGAACTGAAAGGCTTGCACTGAAGTTTGTACTTTATGCAATAACTCACAGAATTCCACAGTAACAAATTTAAACAGAATTGATGTTATTTCATTATATGGTGGTAACTAAAATTCATAAATATTAGAAATATTAAAGAAAGGACTGTCAATATGTATATATGACATATGTATCTGTGTGTGTGTGTGTGTGTGTGTGTGTGTGTGTGTGTGTTCTAAAACCAAAGAATAACTCCATTAACTTAGAAAGGCAGGAGAATGAAACATTAAATGCTGTTACCTGAACATGCTTAAAACAAGAGGGAACTTAAAAGATACTACTTACCTTGTCAGTTTAAGAAATACAGGTAAAAATGACTCTTAAAAATATAGATGAAATCACTAATGAAATTTAAAAAAGACAAAATGAACTTCCTATAACACTTAAAATGAAAATAAATAAATAAATAAATAAATAAATAAATAAATAAAATGCAGGACAGACCATTCCCACAGTGCTTCTCCACTTGAAATATTTCCATTAGAAAACTAAAGTCCAAAAAAAAAAAAAAACAAAAGAAAACAAACAGAAGTCAAAAAGCTGTGGCCACAAATATGGGGAAAGACTAACAAATTTTATAAAAGAAGAAATTAAACAACATAGTGCTAATGCATGTAAAAAATGTGAAATTATTTTTTGTCTAAGAGAATATAAGTAGCCCGGAAAACTTTAATGAAAGAATGGATGCTGATCAAATTTCTGAAAAAATTCTATCCCAAATACCATAATCCTGAATGTTGAAGTTCAAAAATATTAAAATTCCTAAAGTTTAAATTTCCCAGAGTTTAAAGTTCCTAAAGTCCCCAAAATCACAATCCCAGATTAAAATCCTAAGTATTGAAATTCTGAAAGCCAAAATCCTGAAAACTGAAATTCCCTTGGAAAAAAAGAGGTTATGTTAAGAGGGACAGATAGCTGTACTCTGGAAGATGAATGGTCACACAATATAGCAACAATGAAAACTTCATTTAAAAATGCATAATTTGTCTGCATTGGCATGATTTCCAGCTAATGAAATTCTAGGAACTTCTAATGAATTAAAATTACATTTTTCTGAAGAAGTCAGAGAAGTTACTGACTGGTAAGAAATGAATGATATGCAGGTAAAGTAAGATTACACTTAGTAACAATGTCACTTTTCAATTACAAGTATTGTTTCCACCAAATCTGTGGTCTTTACATAAGTACATTCAGAATATATTTTTGTGTACCCAAAATAATATAGAAAAATGGCACAGAAAATGACACCTTGATGCAACTGCCCATAATCTATCTCTTAATACAATTTTTCAAATGTTGAATTTTCTTTTTAGGTTTGTTTTGGGAGAAAGGTGATTTTTTTCTTTTCTCTCTCTCCCCCTCTCTCCCTCTCTTTTATTTTTTTTAATCTCACTACAAAAAACTTAGAATAGATTTTAAGTATTAGTTAATTACTAAATAACTAAAAAGAATTATTAAGATTTAGAAAGTAATTACCAAAAGAGAGCTTTACATATTAAAGAAGAGCAAAAACTTTGGCATTATTTTCAGATACTATATAATAGTAGAATCAAAAATATTCATTGTGATTACAATCAAAATTGAAGATACCAACAGAATATACTTTGAACTAGAAATTAAAGAAATGAAAAAGATTTCTTCCTTCCCTAAAATAACTGAAATGAAAGGTAATTAGAATCTAGACCTAGCCAGTTAATAAAATTTAACATAGATCTAAAATAATCAAAGCCAGTACAGGGCACATACTACTTTGTATTGAATTGGCAATCACTCCCATAATTTAATATTGTTATACAAACTGGTATCTTGTAAATATTAACTTGTTGCTTTCTCACTTTTAGTAATATTGATAAAAGTTAATTTTAGGGGTTTTATGTTATTTTTGTGTGTTTTGTTTTTTGGTTTTGGTACTGGAGATTGAACCCAGTCCTTTTTTTTTTTTTTTTTTTTTTTTTTAGGGGGGTGGTGCCAGGGAATGAACTCAGGGGCACTTAACCACTAAGCTACATCCCCAATTTGCATTGTTTTTAGAGACAGAGTCTAACTGAGTTGCTTAGTGCCTTGCTTTTGCTGAGTATGGTTTTGAACTAGTGATGCTCCTGCCTCAGTCTCCCACTTTAGTCTCCCGAGTCACTAGGATTACACGAGTGTGCCACCACACATGGCTTACATGTTTATATTCTGCTTAGGAACCTAAAATTTTCAATTAACTAATATCATAAACATCTCCCAATGCCAATGGATATTTATCTAAAACATCATTAACTATTATATATTTAACACCGATTTATACATATTGTTTATATTTTAATATTTATACTAAGGTTCAATATTCATATTATAGTAAGGCTACAGTGAACCTTATGGTTTTAAAATCTAGTGTCCAGATTTCAAAACCTGTTTTAAGAATAATAATCATTATATTTCTGATTATTGCACGTGTTACATTAGCTAATGTATCCTGTCAGGGTCTTAAATGCACCTGCACAGTCCAATTAAAGACTACATTCACTAAAGAAACTCTTGATCCTCAAAATATCAACAATTGTGAAACTCTGTATGACACAGATTAATATACTATGGTCTCATTTCATCTCCTTTTGCCCAAAAAGAGGGACTAAGAAAGAGATATATGGTCCTAAGAGCAAGGAACTTGTAGGGTACCAAACAGGCCCTGGTTTTCTGCTGTTGGACATAAACAATGCTACAGAATATGTCAGAAAAGGACACATGACCACACATCCATGATGGTTCACCATAATGATGCCTAAACACAGATTAAAAACATGAACATTATTCAAACCACAAAAATTAACTTAATATTCTCCTATCCTGCCTAGTAAGACTGCTATTTTTGACCAATTATAGGTTTGGCTTCATTCTTGCCTGCCCTTCTAGATAAAGATTAACACAACTAATCATAGAATTACTCACACTTCCTGACAGCATGCCATCCAGAGAAGAGTCCTGTTTCTTTAAATACTCCCTAAAATCACCCAAATCAGGATAATCAGCCCAAATCCTATAACTCCTTTTAATAACCTTTCATTTAGACATCCCACAGTTTTCCATGATGTGAGCTTTTCCTCATTACAATGAGTCATAATCCCAAATTGTTCAAGCACAGTTGTGTTTCTGGTGGTCCTCCTTTGGAATACACTAACACTTAAAACAGAGTAATTTCTAGAACACTGAGTTGTTAATAAAGGTGACCCATTATCATTTTAGAAAGTAGCATATTATAAAAATCCATGGATTTAGAAATCTGACCTGTACTTTTTGCTCTCTTGGTCATATTCCAAAATTCTCAAAACCTCAGTTTCTTCATCTGTAATATTCATTATAGCAATACTTTCCTACAGAACAAATAGTATGATTACATGAGCTCATTAGATGTGGCATTCATTTAATGTTAATTTCCTTCCCCTTCTCTTCACATTTACTCTACAAAATTTATACTACATTTCTAAAACAGTAAACTCCATTTGTTTTCAGTTCTATCATAGATGCCCACAATAAGCAAAAACAAAGAAATCCTTCAAATAAGTGGACATCATTTATGCAGCACCAATTTTCATTTTTCCATACCATGGGCTGCTATAAACCCTAAGCAAAGGGTAAAAAAATGGGAGAGCAAAAAAATGTAACTTTGCTGTTTGACCAAGATAGAAGCAATCAGAACTAGGTAAAAAATATTTCTTAGATAAACGGACATGAACTTACCACACAGTCATTCCCATACATATTTAACACATGACTAGATGTCATAATAATTTAATTTACACATTTACCATTTGCTGCATAAAGCTTGCTTAAATACAAATCTTCTTTATTAGACAGTGTATAAACCAAGAACATTTGATTTAAAAAGAAGTAATGTAATATATTTCCTCTATTTTTAGTACAGGTCAACTAAAGGAAAGAAAGAAAGAAAAAAAAACCCCAAAATTTTTTAAAGTGGGGTTTTTTACTCCTCTTTTTTTAAATTCGATAATTCAAAAGGAGAATGGGGATGGGGAAAAGATTACGGGCCATATTCAAATCTAACATAAATGTGCCTACTGAAACTAAAATTCAGTGAATAAGCTCCAGGAACCTTCAATTTTTTTGCTTCATTTATGTTTACAAAAACAACAAACAAACCTCAGATTAAAGAACTACAACAAAAATGAATTATAGGAAAGAAACTTTGTCCAGTAAGAGTAAACTTTCAGAATATTAGAAAATGTCTAATCAGTTTAATTTTTCTCTTTTAAGGTACTTAACAGAATTTTAACTTCATCATTTAAATTACCTTAACTTCTGATGAAAATAATATAATGAAATATCAACTTGTGGATCTACAAATACTGAAATAAAAAAATTATTTGGGAAGTAGGAAATAAAAGTAACCAAGGAACAATGTCATTGAATTTTATAGGTATCTTTTTACAAAGTTATCATTTTGTGATTTCTTATCTCTTTCTCTTGCTGTAATCCCAGCAGCGTGGGAGGAGGCAGGAGGATCATGAGTTCAAAGCCAGTCGCAGCACTGGCAAGCTACTACACAACTCAGTGAGACCCTGTCTCTAAAAAATACACAAAATAGGGCTGGGGATGTGACTCAGTGGTCGAGTGCCCCTAAATTCAATCCCTGGTACCCCACCCAAAATACTTATATTCTATTACGTTTAGATATTTATTTCCTTTATATGGATATATGTGTATTCCAACATTAGCCATCCTATAATATATACTCACATGAATTTAAAATTCATAATTTATTTAATGATTTTTAAATGTAAATTTGCATTCTTTCTTGTAAATGTTTATAATTATTAGATTACTATTTGTCTTAGTTATTGAATTTATAATCAATTAAGTGTGATATTTAACCAATTTTTAACACAAAAAGAAAAAGATGGGCATGTCATTTTGGTTTTAACACATATTGACAGATTTAAATAAGAAATGGTAACATTTTGGCATTAATGATTATTAGTTTGTGACACTGGTTATGAAGTTTCAGATAGAAAAATAGATCAGCCATTTGATATGTATTAATGAGTCACAATAACCTATAAGGAGTGTAAGAAATCAAGTGTTCTATATTTTGTATAATGATATTTGACTTTGTGAATTCATTCCACTGATCTAAGGAGAAAAATAACCTCAGTATTTCCTGGTATTTCTCCTTTTTCTTCAGGAAACTGCTTATAGAATTTAGGGGTGAACAAGACAACCATAAAGATACCCTCAGCTTAACTAAACTTTATATAGGATTGCTCCTGACCTCCCTTTTTAAAACATTTACTTTAGAAAACTTAAAATTATAAATTTTTTCTCTACCCCATTGAGATGTAAAGTCTTTCAAAGACTCCAATTCCACAAGCTAGAAAGTCTTTCTCAAGGACCTGGGAATCATTCCTTTTAAATTAATGAAGATAACACCCTTGCCCTTGCCTGCCCTATCTTTTAGAAGGCACCAGTGTAATTTTTTGTATGTCAGTTAATAAGCACAGATGGCCTAACCAAAGAGAAAAAAAAAATAGCTCGGTGTGCTCAACACACACCTTTGCTCTATCTTCCCCCTTTACTGTTCAGTATTATTTTTCCATTAACTCACCTCACCACTGAAAAACCCTCCCACCCTTAATTCTTATAATCAGTCAGACACCAAGTCTTGCCATTCACTCTTGAAAACTACTTTTCCTATCACCCTTGCTCAGGAACTCATCTCCCCAGGGATAAATTATTTTAATATCCTCTTCCCTAGTATGCCCTTGGATAACATCTGCAAGCATCAAAGTCAAGTCTGGTCAAATTACACAAATTTTTTTTTGTTGTCAAAATGAGTAGCTCAACACATCACCAGTATTACTCAAACCTAAGTTTGAAGGCTAAACATCCAGGAGCTGCAGCACAATGTTGCTTAATTCCCGACATCTTGCCTTTGTTAGGCACGACACTACTCCTTGCCACCAATTCCACTAACCCTGATCCTGGTGTACCATTGCCTCTGCTTTCTCTGCAAAAAAACAATATAACTATTGCTGTTATATGCTTATTCAATATTATTGCTGATGCCACTCAGCCCAGATGGACTCCTGTATGGATCCTCTAGGCAGGCTTGCTAACATACACCCATTCTCTAGCTGCAAAGGACACTGGGAAAGTAAGTTTTGTTTTGTTTTGTTTTGTTTTCTCATTACATTACTATAATGAGAGATGAGCTCTGCCACAAAAGATGGAAAAGTCCAAAGTTATTGGAAAGTGTTTGTAAGACAAGCCCAAGATGGCTATAGTTAGGCTCCCTTTCTGAGGCTTGGAACATAGTCAAAGACATAAACATCCTGATTCAGTGTATGTCCTCAAGGTCTTAAACATTTACTTGTGATAATGCACTCACTTATGTAACCTGTTGACATGTGCCCTCTTTGTTTGGCTTGCATATATTTTAAAAAACCTATGGAAGGGTGCAGAGGACTGAAGACTAAAGGAGGTGGGTGAAGGCTGCTATAGCCTCTAAATAATGTCTACTAACTACACCTTGCATTTTCTTCTACCTGCCAGGATACCCTGTATCTGTTTCCCAGGGTCTGAGCCTTAGTCCTACAGTGTTTAAGTGCCAAACTCTAAAATAATGGCAAAACCTCACAATTTCCCAAAAGTTTCCTCTCTTCTTAACCTTATATAAAAATCTTACATTGTTTCCATTATCCTGCTATAGCCTTGTTTTCACAGTCCCACTGGTTCTCACCGAGAACCAATTTCCTAAACTTGGCATCTATGATCCTTTACTATTAGGCCACATATTAACTACACAATTTATTTAGTGTACATCCTGGTGTTTTATTATTATGTAAATTTCAAAGGAAGTATTTTGCATATGTTCTATCCTATGCCTGGAATTCCTTTTGCTCTATTTTTCTGTGTAAATAAGGGATAGTAAGTTGATTTCAACTCTAGTCATATTTGTAATAAAAGGTAGTATCTTCTTGCACCACTGAACTGAAAATGATTAATACTGCTCCCAGGTTCAGTGGGAATATGACTAATTAATGTTATAGGAGAAGGAAACTACCCACATGCAAAATGGCTGCTCTCCCTGGTTTAAATATATTCAACTTTCAAAATTTTAGTCAAATACAACCTCTTGTAGTAAGCCTTGCCCATCTATTAGTTTACTATGATCAACCTACGTTAAAAAAAATTAGAAAGCACTTCTGTTTTAATACTCATCTTGGCATATTTCTATCTTTTTTCACAGTATAATGAACACATTATATCTACATGTATCATGTTCCATAAATAGTAAGTTCCTAAAGACAGAGATTCTTTTCTTTCCTTCTTTTCCATGCCAGCACATAAATCTGTACTTTATTCTCAGTAGATGGTCAAAAAGTTTATTTACTGAAGTAGCAAATAATTACCAATGGGAACTGACCTGAGGTTTTGTCTTCCTATTTAAGATGTTGGGATCTCTGAGTCTTCACAGTGACTCCTGTGAAATTTTATGCTGTTCTTGCCGTACCATGCTGGCTTCTCACATTCCTAACACACTCTTGGCAATGATCGTATCAGATAAATTGGCTCAGCATCTCATGTGGATTCCCTGAGGTTCCTTGGTGCCTTGCAGCTGCTACAAATGTGTTGTTCTTGATTCCCTTGGCAAGTTTCATTATGCTTTTCTCAGTCACCTGTTCATGTGATGCTTCAGAAAATTCACCTTTTGTGACAAATGTCCTCTCTTTTCTGTCAGGCAGTGATTCAGCAAATACCTTAATCAGACATTTCATCATCTAAAACCTTAAATGCATTTTCTGTTCTATTGTACAGCTGTATACAGTTCTTCTCATTGTTCCAAAGTGTTAACAAATATAATGTCACCATCCTAGGAAGGATCTGGTGTGAGAAAATGCTGTTTTTTGAGTGTTTGAGTTTTTAATTTTGAACATGTGAGTATACGTACCCACTAATTCCTGATTAATCAGCAGATAATTGGCAACAACAAAATGGACCTTAGGAAATACTGTACGAGTGCATATGTGTATTTGTGTGAGTAACCATTATCTATGGAAGGTTATATATATATATGTAGCCTTCATCACTGGCTTTAACTTCTGACAAAATAAAATGAACAAGTCTTTATTTAAGTAACAAGTTGTGCAGTTGTTTTGCAATTTATTCAAAGAACAAATATATCATAAGCATTTTCTTATATGTTTGTGCACTTCCTTTTTAATTTTTAGCTTATTTAAGGGCATTTTCATTACAAACCCTTTCAAACCCCTAAACTAGTAGTCCATTCACAATCTACTTTTTCAATATTATCACCAACCAGCCAAATGTATACTCTAAATCCCTATCGCATTCTATTCTTCCTGGACACTAGTGACTCTACACAGAAACAAATTTAGTTTCTTCATCCTGAAATACCACTCTAAGTCCCTCTTCTTTGCCAGACCATTTTAAGCTGAGCCATTAAGAACCAGCTCATCTGACCTCCTCTTCAGTTTAACTCTCCAGAGATTCCCATGGCTGACTAAAAATGGCATACTCTCTAAGTTCCCATAGAACAGTTTTCATTAAAACTGACTGTATTTTGTAGTTTTCCTATTACCTGTTTCCAAGAATCTCAATACCTGGAGATTGTGAGTTCCAGGAAGCCAGACCTTATCTTTATGTTCCTATTTTTCAGGCATAATACATGGACACATGTGATACACTTAATAAATATGGGGGGGGATGTAAATATGCTGTCGTTTTTATTAGGTTTTCATTAATCTTAAAAAAAAAAAAAAAACCTAAAATGGATAGTACTTTCCCAATTTTGGTTGACTATATTTCTTCAATAACTCTCCCACTGAAAATAAGTCAAAATGTAAAATCAAATAGGAAAAGCACCATTTTAAATTCATTATTCAACTGGCAAGAGAATTAGAAATCTATAGAGACCAAAAGCAAAGCCAATGGACAGTCCTAATGATTTTGAGCTTCTTTTTTAATTTCTGCAGGGCATAAAAACTATCAGAGGTGAAGTATAAAGTAAACCTAAGTTAGTGAGTCTACTAAGAACTCACAGTAAAATTCTGGAAACCTAAAGCTCCATGTTCAATGTGAGGGCAATTTTGTAATCAACTTGCTTTGCAGGAGGGAAGAACAGCAAAGGTGTTTTCCTTTCCCTACCTTATTACTGAGGTGAGGACAGAAAAATATTCTGACCCCATATTTCTAATCTCAACTTCACGCACATTTAAATTTGACCCTCCAAATAGCTTGAAAATTCTCAAAAGGAAATCTTAATATAAAGTGACTACAGGGTACCTAGTGGAAGAAAATACAACTCATTTTCAGGATCAACTGAGTTCTCAAGAAAGCATTGAAAAAAATTTTCAAGGAATGTAAATTACAGCGGAAAAGCACAAGCCGCAGAAAGTACCAAACCATTTTTAGATATTGAAATTATCTAAAATGGTATATATAGTAACTATGCTAACATTTTTAACATTTGGAACTGAAGAGAAATAGGAATATGATCACAGAACTAAAATAATATTCTATATAGATATTCCAATAAATTTATAAACAGGAACACTGAAATTTCTGTACACACAATCTAACAGTTTTGTATGACAAACCTTTCAAGTAGGACCAAAACTTATCTGGAAAGGAATATGGGAAGGACACTTGCCATACTAATTCTTGAGATCAATTAAAAAGATAATTGATAGTGTGTTATATACAAGATAAAGAAAAATAGATCTAGGAACAGAAGGGAAAATTCAGACTACAGTAAAAATGCATAAAATATACTGCCATGCATCAACATGGATAAATTTTATAAATGTGATGTTGAACATAAACCACATGATGACAAAAATGATACATTATTCCATGTACATAAAGATCAAAATTATTTAAAATCAGCTAAGATATTATAGGAAAACATTCACATGTGGTCAAATGGTAAAAGTAAAAAGAAAGAAGAAAAGGACAAGAGAATAGAAGACACCAAATCAGGAGAAAGGATGATTATGATGATGAAGAAAAGAGAGACTAAAATAAGGAATAGTACATAGTTGAGTTATAAGAAATCAGTCATGTTTGTATCAAATGTTTGTATCCTTATGCCTCCATTTGCATATGGCACTATGTCAGGAATTGAGATATGGCAGTAAATAAGCCAGATTAACTTTTAACTATGGTATGGCTGACATTATCTTTTCACAAATGGAATGACTAGCAAGCACATCTTTTTATTTTACTAAGAAGCTGAGAAATCAAAAGTCAAGATGACTTTTATATAGTTCCAAAACTGGGATAAAGTTTAGACTTAAACATGGAATATTCTGGTAACCAGTACAGTGTTATTTTCATTACAAATCCAGTTATATACATGGAGAAGAAATACTGCATAATAGAGAAATAAAGAGAAGAATAAAAGAGAGATGGAGAAAGAGAAACATATTTGTAATTATTTGCAGAAGACATGTTTGGGTAACCCTAAGATGGCCAGTGGCGTTGAGCTAAGAGGTGTGGCACATAATTAGTGTTAACACAGCATGATCTATTTTTGCCTAATTAGTTAATGTCTCCTTTGTGCTAGTGGTCAACAGATGTTCCTCATTCTTAATTAGTACCGTAGCAAGCTCCAACCATGTTACTTAATCCTAAGCTGACTGGCTGCCTTAGGTATCTAAGACACACCTATAGGAAGCACCATCGTATAAGCAGCACCTCTGATAGATTGCAGAACGCAGGACTAAGCCACACCTCTACATCGCTGGGCGGAAGATAAGCAGCACCTCTGAATGATGGCAGACCGCAGGTTGCAGATTGCAGAACAGAGAAGTAAAGTCACACCTCTAGATAGCAGAGTGAAGGACGCAGGATGCAGGATGCACCTTTCAGAAGAAGCAGCAGAACTAGGAAGATATAGATCTCTGAAAGTGTAGTCTCTCTCTCTTAAGCAAAGTCTCTCTCTCTTATGCAAAGCCTCTCTCTCTCCTCTCAAAGCCTTTCTTCCTCTATAAGCTAGGGAACAAGTGAACAAGCAAGAAAGCAGCGCACTAAAGAGAAAGATAATAGAAGTAGCTCAGTTTCCAGTCCACCTCTGATAAATACCCGCGCAATTGTTGCTGCAGGTGGTAACAATATCCGCGCGACTGTTGCCGTGGGTGGTGACAATTATTATATCTAAACAAATACAAAACAAGATACTATATTCATATAAAGATTTACCTCTTGGATAGCTTGTGTTCTCCACAAAAAGTCATCTCCTCATAAATTAAAGTCATTAAATCTCATTTTTACCATACATGGTGACAGAGACTAAAATAATCCCTTCAATAATTCAAATTAAATGGAAGTATTTTCACATCTACAACTAATCCACTAATCAATCATAGTAAATTGCTTAAAGGAATTCTTAGTAATGACTTGTTGACAACAGTAATACTTCCTTCTTTTATTTTATTTTGCCAAGACTAAATGAAACTCTAATCAAAGTAAGGAAGTTTTTATTACTTTGGAAAGAACCATGTCAGGGTAACACCTCATATTAAAGAAAGAATGTAGACTCTGCATTTTTGCACCTATGAAATAAAAGTGTCTAACATACAGTTGAGTACTTAAAATTATACATCCAACCTACATACCAGTAAATATTAAGAAAATTCTTATACAATAAAGTATAATTCCACCTATCTTTATTTTTCTAGGAATGTCATGCTATTTATAATAATACAATAATTCACTAATTAAAGAGTTTATTAGAAAATTACTCAGCTCATTTTATTACCTAATTCCAAAGAGTATTCAGTTAAGAACTATTGACTATCTTCCCTTAAGGAAAATGATTATATCCAATAACTGTAGATAGTTCATTTCTTTTTCATTTTGGCTTTTATGTTTTGGTTTCATTTTTGTTTGTTTTTATTTGTTATTTGGAACTAGCAAAAATACAGGTTATACTTGTTTTGGACCAACAAAAGTTATAGTTATAAGAGATACAGTTTATCATATAATATGTATTTTTATATAGTGCCAGTGAACAAGGAATTACATCAGAATTGGAGATACTGTCAAGGAAGAACACAATCAAAAATACCAAAACAATAATCTTTCTTAAAATTTGATTTTTATAGAATTATAAAATGTTGCATACAACTAAAAATTATGTATGTTACTAAAAAGTCCATGAATCTGTCATAGTTTCAAATTATTCAGCTTTTAAGAAAAATGCTTCTCATTATTTTCCTTTTCATTATAAATAAAATTGTGAGTTTGGACTGTCAAATCATCTCTTATTCTGAGAAAAAGTTATTCACAGAGATTCACTGAGATAAATATGACCCAGATTTCAAAATTACTGGATGAAAAAATTATATTTTTTTCTTATTTAAAATTTCAAATAAATTTAATCAATTTGAGGAATATGGCATTTTAAAAAAGCATATAGTATTAATGTCACCATTATTTATACTGTTAGAATGACAGGATTACCAATAAACTATGAAAATCCTTTTTGATCTAAAGATAAAATGAATACATTCATGGATTGATTAGTCAACAGCTGTTATAATAATTATTTCTTCTTCTTTATTTAACTCTGTACCACTTGTACTGACAGGAATGGCTAGAACTATTTCAATAATGTAACACTGTATCATTTGAGGGTTTGAGGTTTTCATACACAGCATGAATCTGCTTACTCAACAATGTTTAGTTCTACTTTATTAAAATCTCAACATTTCCAACATGATTAGACATCACCACCCCTGTGATTCTGGCATCTTATTTAGTAAGATAGGCAAGAATATAAATAATTATGATGCAGTTTAGAAAATTTTATATTCAAAGTATTTTGAGAATACAATGTGACAGATACTGAATGCTAATTTACTCTTCAACCACACTTACACTTTTTGCCTTTCTAATTCCTTCTGTAGAGGTTTATAAGCTAAAAAAATCCTTAACTAGACCCTATGCAGTCAAGGATTACTCTGTGGTACAGTTTTGGTCAATGAAATATAACCAGACCCCTGCTGGGGCTACCTGTTCCATTTTTTCCTTCCTCCAAGTTGGAATATAGATGCCTGTTTTCTGGCCACCTGAGTTGCAACTATGGGGACAAAATTCACATGCCATGAACGCATACAAAACACATGTTGATTTCTCATGTTAACACATATAAACTACTACCTTTAAACCACTTGTTATGCAAAACATAAAAATCCCTCACTTATTTAAATCACTATTCTAGACTATTCCATTATACACAGCTGAATGCAATTCCCAGTGATGCAACAGAGATGGATGGATGTTGGTCTGGGCAAAAAATTTTTGGATATAATCCCAAAAGTACAGGCAACAGAAGTGAAAAATGATAAATGAGATTCTATCAAACTATAAAGCTTCTGAATAGCAGAGAAAATGCAGTGAAGATAGAACCTACAGAATAGGAGAAAATATTTGCAAACTCTTCAACAAAGGATTAATACCCATAACATCAAAGAAACTCAATTACAAGCCCCAAACAACATAATCCAACTAGAAAATAGACAAACAACCTAAAGAAGCATTTATCAAGAGGATTGTATAAATGACCAGTAAGCATATAAAAATGCTTACTATCATTAGTTGTCAGGGAAATGCAAATCAAAACCACAATGAGATGCCATCCCACCCTAATTAGAAGGACTATTAAAAATAATAATAACAAATGATGATAAGGTTTCAGAGAAAGGAGAACTCTCATATACTCTTGGTGGAAATGTAAACAAGCCTAGTTACTAGTGAAAATGGTATGGAGATTCCTCAAAAAACTAGAAAGAGAGATATCATATGAGACAGCAATTTCACTACTGAGTCAAGAGATGGAATCAACCTAGGTTTCTACCAGTGAATGAAAGGATAAAGAAATATATGTACAAATACACAATGAACATATTATTCAGTTATAAATAAGAAATTCTGTCATTGCATCAGTATAGGTGGAACTGAAGGACATTATGTAAGTTAAGTACCTTAGTACCAAAAGACAAATAGAATATTCTCACCTATATGGGGAAGGTAAACCATGAGTCTCAATTAGTAGAGAACAGAATAGTGTTTACCCAAGTCTGTGAAAGGTGTGAAGGAGGGGATGAAGAGTGGTTGGACAAAGGAGTATGTTTGGATAGGAAGGAGAACTTCTAATGTTCTATAGCACAACAGAAAAATTATAGTTGACAGCAACTAGTTGACTATTTCACAATAAAGGATTTTGAATGCTCCCAACACAATGACATGTCAGAGGAGATAGATATACCTCTTACATTGATCTAATTATTATAAAAGTGTGTTGCATTGCACCTCTAAATATGTACAATACTATGTGTCAATTAAAAAATAAAAATATATCACAAATAGAGAAGAGTAAGCTAATTCTGCTTGGGAAGGGAAATTTTTTCATATGAAATCATGGGCAAGGAACTAGAAAGAAGTATAGGAGCTCAGAAATGCAGGGGAAGAAAACAACAAAACAGAACACCATATGTGTTAGCGTATAGGTTTCTGGGAGTGCTGCAGGGATCTAACAGAAGGACACAAAGAGAAAAAGAAGATTTGGAGATTGATGGTCATGTGTCTTATGTTTTAGACACGACTATACACTTACTGTTTTAGACTCTGTAATCAATTTGACACCACAACCACTTACTTTGAGGTTCTGTTTTGGTGTTCTGTACTTCTTTTTAATTTTGTTTTTATTTTTCCACACTGAACCAACAAACAAAATACAAAATAACTTTGCTTGGAAAAATGTAGACTTAATACACAGAAAATCAAGAGAGCTTACATTCACAAAATGAAGTGAAAATCAAAGGTAGAAGAAAGTTGAATAAAGGCATGAGGAAGACAGTCTAAGCTATTATTGTCTATCACTTTTTGTTTCAGATGATGGCACAGAGGAGGCAAAGGGTCAGTTTCAGGACGTTATAGACTTTTCCATCATTTTGGTGTTTCTATACCAATTCCTACCAGGAAATAAGATTTGACACTTTGGGATGAAAAAGTTGTAGAATGGAACTTTCCTCTTGGTTCATGTTCCTCTTGTTTACTTTCATAAGTATTTTTATATGGTTCTAAAAGGGACATTTTTAAAAGAAAGTTTTGTTATATAGCATCGTGGTAAAGGACACTATTTTCCACCTGAATTGCCATAAAAGCTTTAAAGTCAGTGGTATCTAGTAACTGGTTTGGCTGCTTTTTTGGCTTTTTATCAATATGAATTAAAGGTTACCAATACACAGAATTCAAGCTAGACTTAGAAGGTAAAGTAAACTGGAAGCCATTATTCTCGAGAGGTCATATAGGTCACCCTCAAAAGCTTCACAGACCTCACTATGAATTTGTACTTTATGACAGAAGCAGCCAATAATGACTATGGGGATTTTCCACCTGCTTCAAAAAGCCATTAGTAACTATTTATGCTTTACCTTCACAGACAATTTATACCCTGAGCTCCTCTGACATTAACACAAAGCCTGATTCTTCCAACTACTTTATACATAGTGTCTCTTCTGTGAAAAAACAAAAATTAATATACCTGGTAAGAAATAAGAGGAATTTTTTTCTTTAGATTGTTTCTTCTGCTTCTCCTCCAATGTATTCTATTCTACCCTCTACACTCTAAAATATTCTTTCAAAGTATGCCTTAGATTACAATTCCATGGATCCAATATTCTACAGTGATTTTTCTTTAAGTCACTGCTGTCAGGCCCCATTAGACTTGGAGTAGAGCAGCCTACTTCTCAGGAAAGCATATAAATTCATTATCCAAACCATGCATACAAACTTCAGGTCTTTCATTGCCCTTTTATGGAACCTAACATCTAGTCACACCTAATTTTCTTCCCTCGCTCTACATTGCTTTGGTGGATATCTGTCTATCCTTTTCCATAGAAGCAGTCCACTTATACCTCAGTAAATTATAGTTCATTGATTCCAGATATAATAAAAACTGTACTCTTTAGAGATGCCCTTCTTTACAATCATCTTCAAACTTTCATTTATGTTATTAGCCCTCTTATATGTTCAACATCTTATACATATTTCTATTACAGATTTATCATTTTTTAATTAATTTTTTTCACTTTTCTTCCTATCCTTGTAGGACATAACTCTTGTTCCTACTCTTTGAAACCTTTATTTAATATAATAATAAAAAATTCTAATAGTTTTGAAATTGACAGCTGTTAGTTTTAGGTGAAAATTTTTAAATGAGTACATAACAATCTGATTTACATCTAGAAAATCATGCAAAGGTGAAAGACTAGTTAGAAAAGACAAACGGAGCCAGGCCCGGTGGCGCATGCCTGTAATCCCAGCGGCTCTGGAGGCTGAGACAGAAGGATCGAGAGTTCAAAACCAGGCTCAGCAACAGTGAGGCGCTAAGCAACTCAGTGATACCCTGTCTCTGAATAGAATACAAAATAGGGTGTGGTTCAGTGGTTGAGTGCCCCTGAGTTCAATCCCTTGTATCCTCCCACAAAAAAAAAGGACAAAAGGAATCAAAAAGAGTTGCTAAATGTATGATTAGAACATACATGATAACTATATTTCTATATAGAATGGTTTTTCTATATAGAATGGTCTCAATCTTTTCTTTCGTCTCTACACACCCTCTTGAAATCCATATATTGCCAGGCATCTGCAGTGTGAGTACATTGTGAGTTTCCCACTGAGTTTTAATACCAAATTAACTCCCTTGAGCAGCCAGAGATTACAATTCTTTAATTACTAGTTCACTATTCCAGAACCCTCTAGATTACTGCAAAATTGTCCACATTAAGACATGAAATCAAAGAGGTAGGGTCACTATGTCCTTAGGCTTCAGAGCCACTTAAAAGCTCCCAGACATCAGAATACTCCTCTTAACTCAGTTACTAATACTTGAGAAATAACATTTGTCATCTAAAAATTAGAGATGAGAGATGAGACTGCCCCTGAGTAATTCAACACTCTGACTTTAAGCTATATTTTTAAGTTATGACTCGGAAGGCCTTCCTAAATACAAAAGGCTAGACTTAAGAGTTTAAGCATCTGAGATAGGATGAAGAATACCTCCATGAAAACTATAGAACTAAAAGAATCAGTGAAAAACTTCACATTTATAATAATTTTGGCTTAAGATTTGCTTTCATTCATTAATGTAGATATTTTATATATTACTGACATCTATTACCTTAATGGACACGAAGGAAACAAACGTAAATGAGCACTATCATTTATGTATCAAAAAATAAAAAAAAAAACAAATAGAATACAGTACGAAAAATATTCTGTAGACCTCTGACAGCCTTGCAGCACTAACATCATGGCCTGGGTATTAGTCTGTTCAGGCTTCCGTAACAAAATACCACAGACTATGAGGCTTAACCAATAGAAGTTTATTTTCCATAGTTCTGAAAACTGGTAAGTCCAAGACTAAAGTTCTACAGGATTCAATTTCTGGTAGGGTCTCCCTTGCTAACTTTCACATAGTCACCTTCTCCCTCAGTACCCATATGACCTTTCCTCTGATCTTTATTTCTTCCTCTAATTATGAGGTCAACAATCCTATGAGAATAGGACCCCATTCTTATGACCGCATCTAACCTTAATTACCTCTTTGAAGTTCTATCTCCAAATACATTTATATTAGGGTTTAGAGAGTCAAATCAGGTATGGGGACAAAATTCAGTCCATAGAATTCAACTTTAAAATATAGATTTTCAGCTTCCTAATAGCTCAAAAGCAAGATAACCCACAAAGTAAAAAAATCAACCATCACATCAGGCTTTTATCTCTTGATGTCTCAGTATAACTGATATAAGGTTGCTCCATGAAGCATCCCATCCAACTTTGAAGTCAAAGTCACTTGACATATTGTTTCAAATCCGATCCTCTCCGGGCTCTCTTTTCTTCAAATAGATGTCAGTTCTATTTACTAACCTCATATAAATAGCATGTAATAGATCTGTCTTTCCAGATGCATCTCTGCCCAAATTGTATGCTCACAGTAGGCCTTCATCAAGCCTCAGTCCTTTGCTATTATACTTCTAAAGCCACTGCTGTTCAGAACCATAAAGACTTTAAGTAAATGTTACAAAATATGCAGGTCTCCCTTCCTCATCTTCAATACACATATATCCAACATCTCTCCTCCTATTTCATAAGTCTCTTGCTATGTTATTTAAATAAATGCTGATCATTCACACATACTGAGCATTATATTTACTCTGTGAATATAAATGATGCCCTTCTCAGAGGATATAAATTCCAGAGATTTCACATGTCTGGAATGTCTTATTTTCTCATTTACTCATATTATCTGAAAATTCACCCCTCACTTTATCTCAAAACACTTCTTCAGCCCCTTCATCTCAGTGTCTAATAGTCTACACCTCAGTTTTTCTACTTCAGCATCCATGGCATATGAGGATATCATTTTTAAATTCCTCACAAGACCAATAACATTTTTTAAATTGTGTCACCAATAACATTTTTAAAAACTAAGCTACTAGCTGGATGCAGTGGCTCACACCTGTAATCCCAGCTGTTCAGCAGGCTGAGGCAGAAGGATCTCCAGTTCAAAGCCAGACTCAGCAAAAGTGAGGTGCTAAGCAACTCAGTGAGATCCTGTCTCTAAATAAAATCCAAAATAAGGCTGGGGATGTGGCTCAGTGGTCAAGTCCCCTGAGTCCAATCCCTGGTACTCTCCCGAAAAAAGAAAAAACTAAGCTATTATGTGAACCAGCAAGCCCATTTCTATAATGAAACTCCATCACTGGGCCCTCAATTTAAAAAATGAAAATTCCATAACATGCCATCCAATTAAATCTCCATCTCAGTACTTATCACACTGACACCTAAAACACACATTGTGTTTTTATTCATTTTTAACCTATATTGAAGTAAAAATTTGAGGGTTTTTTTTTATTCCAGTCATTATCATTTCACCTGCATTTAGTTCACTCAAATTAAATGGAGATTGGTAAATATGTTTTGAATAAAAAAGTAATATCTAAATGGTCTAACTAATTTAGGTACCTCTAAAGGTCTCACCCAGTTTGCTTTTCTGATTCAAACACATCAAATCTGAATCCTCTCTTTAGTCTGTGAATGATGTCACAAGGATAAAGAGCAACTCATTTTGGACACAAGATTCATCATTTGATCCTACTTCCTATCTAAGGAAACTTCTGAAACCACATTTCCTTGCCTCTGCTCTACTACCCCATCTTTGCTCCATGATAATCTTTCTCTGATTTAAAGCATCTAAAAAAATTACAAACACCGTAAATAACTAGTATATAAAGATTTTCTGCAAATGATTTCATAAAAAATAAACATTCATTTTAGGAGTAAAATTTTAGGACAAATATCCTAATGTGGGCACAAACACTTTTCTATATTATTAACATCCTAGGTTAAAAAAAATTTTATAGAGAATATACCAAAATATGAAAACTCTGATAAGTATGAAAAGTCAAACACAGCCACTCACTTTTATTCATAAGCTATGTCAAAAGAGATGTAGATCATAATCATACCAAATCCTGATGAAATCAATAGTTTCCACCCAGAATTATATACAAAGAAAATAAGGCATGGGCATATGAAAATAAAAGATATTATACTTTTATATGTATGTTCAACATGCAGCCTTTAATAATATTAATAGTTCATCTCCATGCATCCTCTTATCCGTCCCAAAACCATCCAGAGAAGTGACATGATGATACTCTCGATGATAGTACAACATAAGACAGTTTGTGTGCTTTACACACAGAAAGAACTAAATGTTTAGCCTGATTCTTCCCCTTACTGCCAAGTTTAGGAGCCTATAAGTTCTTAGAAAGTTTCCTTACCTGCATAGTGAGTCTCAAAGACAACATCCATATCAAAGGTTAGTTATGAGGGTTTTAAAATTATTTTTTACATTTTTACTTTTAAGGTTTAAATAAATATAGAATGATTATTATAGAATTGGCACCAATAAATGTTTCAGAGTGTTATAATTAATATACCATAATTGCTAGCTCAAATTGGTCCGGTATTCTCATATTAAACTGGCAGATATGACATGTTAGTAACAATAATCTGAAATTATGAATAACTGAGTTTAGTTTAAGGTAAATTTCTCAAAGAGTGACTTAGTAATTTTGCAATAACTTTAATCAATAAAGTTTGACATACCCAATACTAAATGAGGTAACATTATGGTAGGTTTTCAGGAATTCAAAAGTCCATTTCTTTATCTCACCCTTTCCCAGAGTATACTTGTTGGCATGAGTTCAATTAGAAGCGGAAAAAATTAAAGCATGACAAGTAAGTAGAAAATATTCTATTTAAGATTAAAGTTTTATCTTTGCAGGTCTTGGCAATTTATTGTCTGTTTAATTGAAGATTATTTCGAAGACTACTTAATGAATACAAAGTTATTTCATTTTTTTCCTGTGATAAGAAACCTGTATTCACTTTTGAAACATGATCTGATTCATTTTCTCTGTTCATTTCAAGGGCATTTTAGACACGTCTGTAAGTCAGTCTTTTATTACAATTTCATGCAGGTAAAGCAGAAGCAATTGTCTATGCCAATAACTGTCTATTGAGGTCCTAAGACAAAACTTAAATAATAAGTGATATTTTTTAAAAGAACATTGAGGGGCACCACCCATGGCCTGCAGTAAAACCAAGCTTGGTTGAACTATTAGGGAAATTTGGCTATCAGGAACTGAAGATTATGGAAAATTGTTCCAGATTTCCTGAAGCATGTTCAGTGGCTGGTTCACCACTGGAGTTTGAATGCAGGCCCTGGATGTGGGAATTACCCAGTAGAGGCAAACGGCTTGCTTAAGTCCACCCCTTATCGTGTTTTTCACAGAAGAAGCTACTACTGGCCCCCTTTTGATCTGTACCACTCACTACAGATCTGTATGGGCTCCTTCATTATTAGAGTCAGACCCTTCTGGACGGCTCAACCCATCATGCTCCTATTCTAAATTTCTTAGCTATTATTTCACAGCCAGCCCATCCCTCCTACAGGAACCCTTTTTCCTCATCCATGCGGGATGTGCTGCAATAGAACATCAATATATCTTTACCGTAGTAATCTTTGACTGTATTGTACTCATCCAAGCTGTCACTATGAAAAAATACCTGAGAAAATAAGTGAGGAATTAAGGAGGAAAGATTTACTTTGGGCTCAAGTTTCAGAAGTCCATGGTCACTTGGTTACATTGTGTCTGGACCTGTGATGAAGTAAAACATCAAGGTGAAGAGCACATGATAAAACAAAACTGCTTACCATATGGTGACCAGGAAGCGAAGAAAGGAAGGAACCAGAGACAAATTAGACCTATCAAGAGCACATAACTAATGACCTATTTCCTTCAACCAGGCTCCACCTTCTAAAGCTTCTACCACCTCCCAATAGCCCACTGAACTATGATCCATAAATATTAATCCATTCATAATGTCAGATCCCTCTTAATCCAGTCACCTCCCAAAGTACCCCCACTTATGAACATTGCTACATTGGGGACCAAGTCTTCAACATATGAGGGGACATTTAAGATACAAACCATAACAGTTCCACTAACTCTCTTTCCTCTCATTAATGAGATCCAAGGGAAATGTCCTCCATATTAAACTCTATGTTTTATTGATTACCAGTGAGAAAAACAGACTTATCTGTCTTCTCCTATAAAATATTTTTTTGTATCTAATAAGTGGCAATGCATTTTTTTTTTGTTTTTAACACAGAAAAATCTTTAAAAGGATATAATCATATTGATGAATTTACTCTGCTTCATACATTTCTGTAATTGGTCCAATTAGGACCATATTCTGCAATTAGGCCCAAATTGGTCATCTTGTGGTACAGAATAAAACTAAGTCTTTCATGCAAACAAAGAAATGATAGTAAATCTAGATCTCAAACTTATTAGAAATCTTCATTACAGAATTTCATTAAGTTCTTAAATGTTATACTTGTGGGTTGGGGCTGTAGCTCAGTGGCAGAGCACTTGCCTAGCATGTGTGAGGCACTGGGTTCAATCCTCTGCACCACATAAAAAAGAACAAATAAAATAAAGGCATGCTGTTCATCTACAACTACAAAAAATATTTTTTTAAAAATAACATTGTACTTGTAAGTAAGAGGTTTCTTATTTGTTAGGATCTGGTTAAAAAAAAAAGTATGATTTCTATAATGTATACCATTCATATGAAAATATTTAACTTAAAACCTTTAGTTTTTACAGCTACCTAATTCCAAATAAACAGAACCATTATTTGACTATCAAAGTTACAAATTCTTCTGGAATGTGATTTTCATTCTTTTTTTTAAACTTTTCTTGTCACTTTTTAAATACCACATCCTTCTTGACAATTTTCAAATGAATTATTGAGGAAAAAATAACTAATGAAATTAGGTTATCCTAATTAGTTTTTCGTTTTAATCACTTAGATGCAAATCAAATGGTTTTTAGAAATAATACTGACACTGCCAGAATGGAATTGGCTATAAACATTGATAGAGTTTATTGCTTTATGCCTAATGTTCAATTATTTTACTTTGATACTGTCATAATAGAATTACTCTCTGGGGTCATAACTATCCATATTCTACATTGTATCTGACATTAGAAACACTTCCTGCTTTAATTTACATAGTCAATGAGAATTCTTGGATCTGAGCTTAAAAAATATATATATTATTTAAGAATCAAAGTAAAAATTAACGGATTAAAGAAAATCCTAGTAATAGAATTAGGTCCATAATTAAGGAAATGGTTTTGCTTGTGACATTTTTCCATTAAAATTATTTGCTTTAGTCTGTTCAAATATCATTAAATAATATTTATCATGAAAATTAAAAGCTCCATGGATGTGAATCTATGTGGGGGGTATATTAGGTATAGATAAACAAAGATGCACACTGCAACCTACAGAGCTTTGGGATAAAGAAAAAATGATTTCTGTTCTATATCAGACATGTCAAGTTTTGTAACAAAGAAGTAAGAAATCACAGTAGATCCAAATGTCCAATTTTGAACCAAGAGTTTGGTTGTCGAGATCTTATCAATTTAACCTTCTGGAAAGAAATGTAATGTCACTCAAGCTTGAAGCAGAGTAAGCATAAGTTAATATGAAGGTAAGTATGTTGATGTACTGTCATGAAAAGTTGTACTTTTCTCTAAGCTCGCTAAAGGTCAAAGACAGAAAAAGAAATGTTCTTTTTTTTCCCCAAACACATAGAAATTCCAAAAAACTGAAAGGCAAGGATATAAAACATTTTTAAAATACAAATTATTTTAAAAAGGATTAGTGAAAATGAAAAATACTTTATAATAGGAAATTGCTATTTCTGATAGAGGAATTCAATGAAGTCAAAAAAATTCATAAGTATGAGAAACACAGATGCATAAATATTCATAAAATAAAATTTTAATAAAAGCCCATATTATAATTAAGTTTGAGAATGTCTAGAAGAAAATGAAAAAATAAAACAGATCATGAATTAGTGGAATTAATAGGGCTTTCCCTGATAATTCTCTTTGTTACTATTTTATTGGTTTAAGTTACTGATGATCAGTTTATAATAGCCAGTAAAAGTAAACTAGAAAATTAATAAGTATGAAATTGAACATATTCATACCGTAAAGCCAAATTTTTCACTTCCAGGTATATATGCAACATAAATATATACAGCTCATCAAAAGAAATGTTCTAAAACACTAATGGCACTATTCATAATATCTCCAAATTGGAAGTCATTCAAATACTTACCACAATAGAATGGTTAAATAAATTGTGATACATTCACTTCACTGAATACTACAAAGTAATGAGAATGAAACTTCCATAGAAAGTTCCAATAAGAGGAATATGGACAAAACTCAGAAACATAATGTTGAAATAGGTACATGTACTCAAAACATGTACTCAAATCTAGGTTTGTTCATCCTGTATTATGTTTGTAAGATTCCATTTATACAAAGAATTGTACTTCCTTTCCATAGTAAGAGCTATTGCTGGGAAATGGTTGCTTGCCATGGTTTGGATCTAGAATATGTCCCAAATGCTCATGTTTTGAAGGCTTGGTGCCCAAAGCAGCAATGTTCAGAGGTGGGGCTTTGGATAAGGGATTAGACTATTAGGGCCCTAATCTCATCAATGTAGCTGAATGAATTACTAAGAGGTGGTAGTGGATTCTTGGAGGAATGACCTTGTAGACTATATCTTGTCCCCCACCCCTTCCTCTTTCTCTTTCCCTGTTTCCTGGCCTTCATAAGGTGAACAGCTTTGCTCTGCCATGCTATTCCACCATGATATACCATCTTACAATAGGCCCAGAAACAATGCAGACAGGTTACAATGGACTAAAATCATGAGCCAAAAATGAATCTTTCCTCTTCTAGTTGATTTTCTCAGGTATTTTGTCACAGTGACACAAACCTGGTCAACATACCCCATAACAAGGTACTGTATTTACCAGCCTTCAACCCTTCACTATCCAGTCATCAAAATTGTCAGGGTCTTAAGCCCCTTTGCTCTTCTAGATCAGTGGCAAGAGAAGGGGACACTCCCCAACAAGGCCAGACTGGGACAGGTAGGGCCAACTGATCGCCTGAACACAGCCCTCTGGGCAGAGGACAATCAGACACAGTCAGGGAGACCAGTCACAGCAGGAACTCATTTATTGAAGAAGTCAAACAGCTTTTATGGAGGGTGGAGGCTAGGCGGGAACCAATCAGCTTAAAGGTCAGCAAGGCATGGGGGGTTCATGCAGGTGAGAGTCCCATAGGACTATATGGCAAGCACGAGCTGATCACGTTTGCAGAACTGTTCTTAACCAATCCATGATGGTGGTCCAATTTATCGTCATTAACCTTTGAAACCACCTATGAGGCCTTCATCTTGCTCACTCGCCAGGGAGTAAGGAGTCAGTTAAAGTATCATTAGTCCCAACACAAAAAGACTACTTCTAGCTCAGGAAATACAAGCATATGCACTTTGGTTAAGAGAAAATGCACATGGTACCACATGGTACCCCATCATCTGCCAACAGAATCCAGAGAATAAAGAACAGTACTCCAAGATCCTAGATAATGGAAAAGTTGTAAGACGGCTAAAGACCAAGTCTTTCTATTCCTGCATAGAAAACTCCTGATATACCAGAATCATCTGCACCTGACCTAGACTATTACAGTAGCAAAAATAAACATCTATTAAGAGTAATTTTTAAGATTTATTTATTAGCAAATGCAATATAGTTTTTTTTGGCTGGATTGGGTTATTTTGGTTTTGTTTTGCTTATTTGTTTACTTAATGTTGTTTTGACCCAATAAGTTGGCCCTGGCTAAAGATTGATCAGTTTTCCTTTCTGAGAACTGATTAAAGTTCACATTTCAACCACTTCCCTTTTCAAATTTTCACACCTTAAGTCATTAAATATATTCCCTAATTTCCCTGGACCAGGTAAGACTCATGAGGACAGCCTTTATGCTCCTAGTGCATACAAAATTAAGTCAGTACTCAAGGAACTCAGGAAACCTGGGTAGCCTCACTTTCCTTGCAATAGATAAGATGCCTCCTACAGTTCCAACATGCTATTACCCTGTGTCTCCATGTATAATTTTCTCTGTGGCCATGCCTAGTGACATTCTCTCATTTGGAGCTGAAAGTAACAAAGAATTCT
Source organism: Sciurus carolinensis (assembly GCF_902686445.1). Taxonomy (NCBI): domain Eukaryota; kingdom Metazoa; phylum Chordata; class Mammalia; order Rodentia; family Sciuridae; genus Sciurus; species Sciurus carolinensis. Next base: position 55,557,607 of record NC_062217.1, on the reverse strand, counting down.
ACCTTTCATCTACCCAAGTGATATGTCCTGCCATCATAGAATCTTAAGTCTTAAACATGAATTCAATGTTATCTTTAATTAAAATATCTAAGATTCTTTGAGTCATTTAGCATTGACAGCATTGTTTTTTTCCCCAAGAGTACCAAAGATTCATTATGTTTAGTAGTTTGTACATTTGCTAAGACACACATTTTTATTACCTTCAGGACTGGCCAAGTGCATGTGCTGTTTAACTAATAATTGGGTTTACTGGGCTTCCCAGCATCTGCATTTCAATGTGGTTTTGCTCTTGCCTCGTATTTATCTTTGTGGAAAATACAGTGAAGTACAAAAATCTGTATATCTTTGTGAAAAACTATTGTTGAATGAAAAATAAATTTCAATGAAAACTGAACAGAGTTAACATGGCACAAGAAATGACTCTTCAAAGAAAGATTTTAGAAATACGTTTAGAATCTGTATAAATATATTCATGTATTTGAATTTCAGGTTTTTCCAACCAAATCTCTCCAAAATCATAATATCTAATCACATAAATTTACATAATTCCATTTTCTTTTTGTGGTTTTATCTTTTTCTTATGTGGTACTAATTTGAGAGATATGAATTATTTAAGGTAAGGGTAATTACAGCAATATGAGACTCAAACACAGAAAAAAACACAGTAACTCCAATATCTATTCATACTATGACCTGCCCAATCCATGTTTGTGGAGGAAAAAGAAAAAAGCTCATCTAGAACTGTCAGGGACCAAGAAGAAGTTCTCATTCTGAGAACATTCTGAACTTTACAATAAGCAGCAGAGCCCCTCCCCCCTCCTGACTGATAGTTCTGACAAAATGGCGCCTATGGCGCCGTCCCTGCTTCTCTTCCGGGATTTCACCTTCCCGCCGGCGCAAACTTGCACCCTATCAGGAGCCCAGTAGAAGAACGCAGCCAACCAGCCTGCACCTCGTCATACCCCTCACTCCCTCAGCATAAATACCCGTGTGAACAATAAAAATTTGCAGCTTGATCAGAATTCCTGTCTTGCTGTCACTCCCTGCGTCTCTTGTCCCTTTCATTCCTTCTCTCTCAGGTTCGCCGTCCTGCGTTGATGTCCCGCGGGTTGGGACAAAGAACCTTTTACTTAAAAACTGCACTACCTGGTAATTCCCTGAACTAGAAATGTGCATTACTTTGCTTCCTAGAGATTCTGAAGATTAAAAGAGGGGTCAAGAATAAAATATACATACTACCAAAACAGTTATTCTGTAAGCAATATGCATTTAGCTATACATGTCAATCTAGTTAAATCACCTATTAAAAGAACTGCTAAACAATAAATGTGATGAATTATGCAATTATTGACTTAATCAGGTTAAGGACATGATTAAATGAGGTGGCTAAAGTTGTATACCCTGAGTCTAACTGATCTGTTTGCATTCCAGTTCCTCTACTTGTCTAATCTTACCTAAGTCATTTTACCTGTTTGGAGTTTCAGTCTGACTCTATGAAATGGAGATAACAGTAGAGTGAAACAGACATTATTACCTCATGTACATATATGACTGCATGACCAATATGATCCTACAATATGTACAGTACATGACCAATATGATCCTACAATATGTACAATCAGAAAATTGAGATTTTTATACTCCATTTTTGTATAATTTATCAAAATACATAAATATATTCTATTGTCATATATAACTAATTAGAACAAATGATTAATAAAAATAATAAGGGGTAATCCAAGATGACAGACTAGAGGGTGACTGCATCTCCAGTCGCTCCAGAACCCAGGATTCAAGAAGGGGAGGCATTGAAAGACTCGGACTAACATAGAGCCACGGGTGAGTCTCCCCCACCGGGTGAAGCTCGGCCTGGGCAGCAGGCCCGGATAGAGGTGGCTTATCAGAGTAGGGCAGGGCAGCTAGAGTCTTCCCCAGGCAGCAATGCACACTCCAGCGGTGGGTTCTTCCAACACGGCCAGCTTCTGCAACTTCTTGGAGCAGGCCCCCGAGTGAGAGCCTTTCTGAACAGAACCAGCTCCAAGTCCCGGAGACAGCGCAGCAAGCTCCAACCCGCAAGCAGCTTCAGGGACCAGGACAGGGCAGCAAGGGACTTCCCCAAGCAGCCCGGCTCCCACCGGCAGGAGGTGCTTTCAAGGCTAGCTTCTCCAAGCAGACCACCCAGTGAGAGCCTTTCTACAGAGCCAGCCACAATCCCCGAGCCAACAGAGAGCTCCGACCCACAAGAAGCCTCTGGGATCAGGGCAGGGCAGCCAGAGACTTCTCCCGGCAGCCCTGCCCCCTCCCGCCGCAGGTTATTTCCATGGGGTGATCCAAGATGGCAGACTAGAGGGTGACTGCATCTCCAGTCGCTCCAGAACCCAGGATTCAAGAAGGGGAGGCATTGAGAGACTCAGACTAAAATAGAGCCACGGGGTGAGTCTCTCCAACCTGGTGAAGCTTGGCCTGGGCAGCAGGCACTGATAGAGGCGGCTTATCAGAGCAGGGCATGGCAGCTAGAGTCTTCCCCAGGTAGTCCTACACACTCCAGCAGTGGGCTCCTCCCACACGGCCAGCTTCTCTGAACAGGCCCCCCAGTGAGCGTCTTTCTGCACACAGCCAGCTCCAAGCCCTGGGACCATTAGTGGGCTAGGGGCAGCTTTCTTCAGAAGCACTGCATTATCAAGTTCCTCCAAGACTTCAGGTTACTGAAGGCTGGGAAGTGATACACTGGAAATCTACAGGGACACTATAAGCCAATAGAGGAAATCTGCAATATCTCAGAGTCCCACTGATATCTGACCAATATGAGAAAACAAGGGAAGAAAATGTCCCAAACAAACCTAGATACTATATCAATAAAACCCAATGACAGCACAGCAGAAGAAATGTCAGAAAGGGAGTTCAGAATGTACATAATTCAAACAATCAGAGAAGCAAACGAGGATATGAAAGAGCAAATGCAGACATTGAAGGAGGAGATGAAAGAGCAAATGCAAGCATTAAACGATCGCACCAATCAACAGTTAAAAGACCAAATACGGGAAGCAAGAGATCATTTCAATAAAGAGTCAGAGAGGGGCCAAGATGGCGGACTAGAGGGCGGCTGCATTTCACGCTGCTCCAGGACGCAAGATTCAAAGGAGGAGATAGTGAGAGACTTGGGACCAACTCAAAGCTGCCGGGTGAGTCTCTCCTGTTGGGGAGGCGTCCCGGATGGGGCGGTAGCCCCGGAACGCAGGGAATTTGTGAAGTGGAGTTGCTCGGCGAGACGCCCCTCCCCCCACTGGAGCGGTAAACACGGACAACTGGGATCATCGTAGAGGAGGCGGCTCAGCATAGCGCTTGGACTCGAGCAGCCGCTGGGGCTCCGGGCGGCTGCCTGGGGAGGAGCTGCGTGGTGAGCTGTTTGGACCCAGAGTGACCACTTCCGAACACCGGGGGGTTGCCCGGAGGAGGAGGAGAGGCCCGGCGGGTCGCTTGGGTCTAGGAGTGACTGCATCAGAGCCACGGGCGGTTGCCAGAGGAGGAGCTGCGTGGTGAGCTGTTTGAACTCAGAGTGGGCGCTCCTGAGCGCCGGGGGACTGCCCGGAGGAAGAGGAGGAGCACGGCGGGACGCTTGGTCTGGGAATGACTGCATCAGAACCACAGGCGGTTGCCAGAGGAGGAGTTGTGTGGTGAACTGTTTGAACTCAGAGCTAGCGCTCCTGAGTGCCGGGAGGTTGCCCGGAGGAGGAGGAGGAGCGTGGCTTGTTGTTTGACCTGGGAGTGACTGCATCAGAGCTGCGGGCAGTTGCCGAAGGAGGAGCTGCGTGACGAGCTGTTTGAACTCGGAGCAGCTGCTCCAGAACACTGGTGGCCTGCCTGGAGGAGGAGAGCGGTGGGACGCTTAGTCTGTGAGTGACTGCATCAGAACCACAGGCGGTTGCCAGAGGAGGAGGCGAGTGGTGAGTTGATTGGACTAAAAGCAACCGCTCCGGAACACCGGTGGCCTGCCTGGAGAAGGAGCGTGGTGAGTCACCTGGTCTCGGAGCCACCGCTCCTGAACACTCGGGCGGCTACCCCAAGGAGGAGGAGGAGGAACAGGGCGGGTCACTTGGACTTGGAGTGACTGCCTAGGGCTACGGGTGGTTGGTGGGAGGAGGAGACCCGAAGTGAGTTGTTTGGATTCCTAGTGACTGCATCGGAAACCGGGCGGCTGTCCGGAGGAGGAGGTGTGTGGCGGGTCTCTGTGTCTCGGAGCTATTGTACGGGGCTCCAGGTGGTGGCTCAGGGGAGGGGCTGCATAGCCAGGCGATTGGTGCAGAGCAGGGTCCCAGGAGCTAGGTGGCTTCTTGCTGGAAGAGCCGCACAGAGACACGCCTAGGGGCGGAGCGAAGTTTCCAGGGCGGCGGGCAGACTATCTGGGAGAGGCAGCCTAAGGAGACTCGCCTGCGAAGGGTGAGGCTCCCAGGCCCAGGACGTAGGTCCGGGCCCCTGGGATCGTTGCAGAAGAAGACAGCCCAGCCCAGGGGGTAGTTGTAGATTGAGGGGAACCTCTAGGAGGGCAACTGACTAGCGAGACGTCCCCACCGGGTGACTCTTCCCGGCCAGGGGAGGTTTTCCCACAGGGACAGTAAAGTCAGAGACATAGGCACAAACAGGCCTTGCCTCAGCCCGCAGCCTACTTCCCCATTGGATGACCATTGGTCAACAAGTGGAGACACCTCTGCCCACTAGCAGGGAATATACGCCACCTGAGGTTCACCACCCTAGAGAGGCAGCTTCTTCGTGGAGCTCTGCATTATAAACCTCCTCCAAGACTTCAGGCTACTGAAGGATAAGAGGGGATATACTAACAATCTTCAGGGACATTATAAGTTGATAGAGGAAATCTGCAATATCTTAATGACCCACTGATCCCTGAACAATATGAGAAAACAAGGGAAGAAAATGCCCCAAACAAATCTAGATGTTACATCAATAAAATCCAACGACAGCATGGCAGAAGAAATGACAGAAAGGGAGTTCAGAATGTACATAATTAAAATGATTAGGGAAGCAAACGATGAGATGAAAGAGCAAATGCAGGCATTGAACGATCGCACCAATCGATAGTTAACAGAGCAAATTCAGGAAGCAAAAGATCATTTCAATAAAGAGTTAGAGATATTGAAAAAAAACCAAACAGAAATCCTTGAAATGAAGGAAACAATAAACCAAATTAAGAACTCCATAGAAAGCACAACCAATAGGATAGAACAGCTGGAAGACAGAACTTCAGATATTGAAGACAAAATATTTAACCTCGAAAACAAAGTTGAACAAACAGAGAAGATGGTGAGAAATCATGAACAGAATCTCCAAGAACTATGGGATATCATGAAAAGGCCAAATTTGAGAATTATTGGGATTGAGGAAGGCTTAGAGAAACAAACCAAAGGAATGAACAATCTATTTGAAGAAATAATATCAGAAAATTTCCCAAATCTGAAGAATGAAATGGAAAATCAAGTCCAAGAGGCTTATAGGACTCCAAATACACAAAATTACAACAGACCCACACCAAGGCACATTATAATGAAAATACCTAACATACAAAATAAAGACAGAATTTTAAAGGCTGTGAGAGAAAAGAACCAAATTACATTCAGGGGGAAGCCAATACGGATATCAGCAGATTTTTCAATCCAGACCCTAAAAGCTAGAAGGGCCTGGAACAACATTTTTCAAGCTCTGAAAGAAAATGGATGCCAACCAAGAATCTTATACCCAGCAAAACTTACCTTCAAATTTGACGATGAAATAAGATCATTCCATGATAAACAAAAGCTAAAAGAATTTACAAAAAGAAAGCCAGCATTACAGAACATTCTCAGCAAAATATTCCATGAGGAAGTGATAAAAAACAAAGAAGCAAATCAGCAAAGGGAGGAATTATCCTAAAGGAACTGTCAAATAAAGGAGGAACCAAGATGTGTCAAAAATTTTAAATATGAACCAAATGACTGGGAATACAAATCATATCTCAGTAATAACCCTGAATGTTAATGGCCTGAATTCATCAATCAAAAGACATAGACTGGCAGATTGGATTAAAAAGAAAGATCCAACAATATGTTGCCTGCAAGAGACTCACCTCATAGAAAGAGATACCCATAGACTAAAGGTGAAAGGATGGGGAAAAAACATACCATGCACATGGGCTCAGCAAAAAAGCTGGAGTATCCATCCTCATTTCAGATAAAGTGGACTTCAAGCCAATGTTAGTTAGAAGGGATAAAGAAGGACATTTCATACTGCTTAAGGGAAGCATAAATCAGCAAGATATAACAATCATAAACATCTATGCCCCAAACAGTGGCTCATCCATATATGTTAAACAAATCCTTCTCAATTTTAGAAACCAAATAGACCATAACACAATAATACTAGGTGATTTTAACACACCTCTCTCACCACTGGACAGATCTTCCAAACAAAAATTGAACAAAGAAACCATAGATCTCAATAACACAATCAATAATTTAGACTTAACAGACATTTATAGAATATACCATCCAACCAAGAGCGAATACACTTTCTTCTCAGCAGCACATGGATCCTTCTCTAAAATAGACCATATATTATGCCACAAAGCTAATGTCAGCAAATACAAGAAGATAGAGACACTACCTTGTATTCTATCAGATCATAATGGATTGAAGTTACAAATTAATGAAAGAGTAAAAAACAGAAACTACTCCAACACCTGGAGATTAAACAATATGCTACTATATGATGAATGGATAACAGAAGATATTAGGAAGGAAATTAAAAATTCTTAGAGGTAAACGAGAACAAAGAAACAACATATCAAAATCTCTGGGACACTATGAAAGCGGTACTTAGAGGAAGATTTATTTCATGGAGCGCATTTAATAAAGAAGTAAAACTCAAAAAATAAATGACCTAACACTACAGCTCAAAGCCCTAGAAAAAGAAGAACAGACCAACACCAAAAGTAGTAGAAGACAGGAAATAGTTAAACTGAGAGCTGAAATCAACGAAATTGAAACGAAAGAAACAATACAAAAAATTGACAAAATAAATAGTTGGTTCTTCGAAAAAATAAACAAAATTGATAAACCTTTAGCCACACTAACAAAGAGAAGACGAGAGAAAACCCAAATCACTAAAATTCGGAATGAACAAGGAAATATCACAACAGACACGACCGAAATACAAAACATAATTAGAAGCTATTTTGAAAATCTATACTCCAACAAAATAGAAAATTTCGAAGACATCAACAGGTTTCTAGAGACATATGAATTGCCTAAACTGAACGAGGAGGACATACACAATTTAAATAGACCAATTTCAAGTAATGAAATAGAAGAAGTCATCAAAAGCCTTCCAACAAAGAAAAGTCCAGGACCAGATGGGTTCTCAGCCGAGTTCTACAAAACTTTTAAAGAAGAACTCATTCCAATACTTCTCAAAGTATTCCAGAAAATAGAAGAGGAGGGAACTCTCCCAAACTCATTCTATGAAGCCAATATTACCCTGATTCCTAAACCAGACAGAGACACATCGAGGAAAGAAAATTTCAGACCAATATCCTTAATGAACATCGACGCAAAAATTCTCAACAAAATTTTAGCAAATCGCATACAAAACATATTAAAAAGATAGTGCACCATGATCAAGTGGGTTTCATCCCAGGGATGCAAGGTTGGTTCAACATCAGGAAATCAATAAATGTCATTCACCATATCAATAGACTTAAAGTCAAGAATCACATGATTATTTCGATAGATGCAGAAAAAGCATTTGATAAAATACAGCACCCCTTCATGCTCAAAACACTAGAAAAAATAGGGATAGTGGGAACATTCCTTAACATTGTAAAGGCCATCTATGCTAAACCCATGGCTAATATCATTCTTAATGGTGAAAAACTGAAAGCATTCCCTCTAAAAACTGGAACAAGGCAGGGATGCCCTCTTTCACCACTTCTATTCAATATCGTCCTTGAAACTCTAGCCAGAGCAATTAGACAGACCAAAGAAATTAAAGGGATACGAATAGGAAAAGAAGAACTCAAACTATCCCTATTTGCTGATGATATGATTGTATACTTAGAGGAACCAGGAAATTCCACCAGAAAACTTTTAGATCTCATAAGTGAATTCAGTAAAGTAGCGGGATATAAGATCAATGCACATAAATCGAAGGCATTTTTATATATAAGCGATGAATCTTCAGAAAGAGAAATTAGGAAAACTACCCCATTCACAATAGCTTCAAAAAAAATAAAGTATTTGGGAATCAATCTCACAAAAGAGGTGAAAGACCTCTACAATGAGAACTACAGAACACTAAAGAAAGAAATTCAAGAAAACCTTAGAAGATGGAAAGATCTCCCATGTTCTTGGATAGGAAGAATTAATATTGTCAAAATGGCCATACTACCAAAAGTGCTATACAGATTCAATGCAATTCCAATTAAAATCCCAATGATGTACCTTACAGAAATAGAGCAAGCAATTATGAAATTCATCTGGAAGAATAAAAAACCCAGAATAGCTAAAGCAATCCTTGGCAGAAAGAGTGAAGCAGGGGGTATCGCAATACCAGATCTTCAACTCTACTACAAAGCAATAGTAACAAAAACGGCATGGTATTGGTACCAAAATAGAAAGGTGGATCAATGGTACAGAATAGAGGACACGGACACAAACCCAAATAAATACAATTTTCTCATACTAGACAAAGGGGCCAAAAATATGCAATGGAGAAAAGATAGCCTCTTCAACAAATGGTGCTGGGAGAATTGGAAATCCATATGCAACAGAATGAAACTAAACCCATATCTCTCACCATGCACGAAACTAAACTCAAAATGGATTAAGGATCTCGGAATCAGACCAGAGACCTTGCATCTTATAGAAGAAAAAGTAGGTCCAGAGCTTCAACATGTCGGCTTAGGACCAGACTTCCTCAACAGGACTCCCATAGCACAAGAAATAAAAGCAAGAATTAATAACTGGGATAGATTCAAACTAAAAAGCTTTCTCTCAGCAAAGGAAACTATCAGCAATGTGAAGAAAGAGCCTACAGAGTGGGAGAAAATCTTTGCCAATCATACTTCAGATAGAGCGCTAATCTCCAGAATCTATAAAGAACTCAAAAAACTCTACACCAAGAATGTAAATAATCCAATTGACAAATGGGCTAAAGAAATGAATAGACACTTCACAGAAGAAGATGTACAAGCAATCAACAAACATATGGAAAAATGTTCAACATCTCTAGTAATAAGAGAAATGCAAATCAAAACCACCCTAAGATTCCATCTCACCCCAATTAGAATGGCGATTATCAAGAATACAAGCAACAACAGGTGTTGGCGAGGATGTGGGGAGAAAGGTACACTCTTACATTGCTGGTGGGGCTGCAAATTAGTGCAGCCACTCTGGAAAGCAGTGTGGAGATTCCTTAGAAAACTTGGAATGGAAACACCATTTGACCCAGCTATCCCACTCCTTGGCCTATACCCAAAGGACTTAAAATCAGCATATTACAGAGATACAGCCACATCAATGTTCATAGCTGCTCAGTTCACAATAGCCAGATTGTGAACCAACCTAGATGTCCTTCAATTGATGAATGGATAAAGAAAATGTGGTATATATATACAATGGAATATTACTCAGCCATAAAGAATGATAAAATTATGGCATTTGCAGGCAAATGGATGAAACTGGAGAATATCATGCTAAGTGAGATAAGCCAATCTCAAAAAACCAAAGGAAGAATGATATCGCTAATAAGTGGATGATGACACATAATGGGGGTGGGAAGGGTTAGTGTTGGGGTTGGAGTTGGGTTTAGGAAGGGGGGCAGGAATAGAGGAAGGAAGGACTGTATAGATGGAGGGGAAGGGTGGGAGGAGAGGGGGGGAAGGGAAAAAATGGCAGAATGAATCAAACAACATTACCCTATGTAAATTTATGATTACACAAATGGTATGCCTTTACGCGATGTACAAATAGAGAAACAACATGTATCCCATTTGTTTACAATAAAAAGAAAAAAAAAAAATTAAAAAAAAAAAAAAGAGTCAGAGATACTGAAAAAAAAAAAAAAAAAAAAACCAGAAATCCTTGAAATGAAGGAAACAATAAACCAAGTTAAAAACTCCATAGAAAGCATAACCAATAGGATAGAACACCTGGAAGACAGAACCTCAGACTTTAAAGACAAAATATTTAATCTTGAAACCAAAGTTGACCAAACAGAGAAGATGGTAAGAAATCATGAACAGAATATACAAGAATTATGGGATATCTTGAAAAGGCCAAATTTAAGAATTATTGGGATTGAGGAAGGCACAGAGAAACAAACCAAAGGAATGAACAATCTATGCAATGAAATAATATCAGAAAATTTCCCAAATATGAAGAATGAAATGGAAAACCAAATACAAGAGGTTTATAGGACTCCAAATATACAAAATTACAATAGACCCACACCAAAGCACATTATTATGAAAATACCTAACATACAAAATAAACAGAATTTTAAAGGCTGCGAGAGAAAAGATCAAATTACATTCAGGGGGAAAACAATAGGAATATCAGCAGATTTTTCAATCCAGACCCTAAAAGCTAGAAGGGCCTGGAACAACATTTACCAAGCCCTAAAAGAAAATGGATGCAAACCAAGAATCTTATACCCAGCAAAACTTACCTTCAGATTTGACGACGAAATAAGATCCTACCATGATAAACAAAAGCTAAAGGAATTTACAAAAAGAAAGCCAGCATTACAGAACATTCTCAGCAAAATATTCCATGAGGAAGAGATGAAAAACAACGATGCAAATCAGCAACAGGAAGAACTAGCCTAAAGGAATAGCCAAATAAAGGAGAAACCAAATCATGTCAAAAAACAAAAATGAGTCAAATGACTGGGAATACAAATCATATCACAATAATAACCCTGAATGTTAATGGCCTGAACTCATCAATCAAAAGACATAGACTGGCAGATTGGATTAAAAAGAAAAATTCAACAATATGCTGCCTGCAAGAGACTCATCTCATAGAAAGAGATACCCATAGACTAAAGGTGAAAGGATGGGAAAAATCATACCATGCACACAGACACAGCAAAAAAACTGGAGTATCCATCCTCATTTCAGATAATGTGGACTTCAAGCCAAAACTATTCAGAAGGGATAAAGAAGGACATTACATGCTGCTTAAGGGAAGCATAAATCAGCAAGACATAACAATCATAAATATCTATGCCCCGAACATTGGCTCATCCATGTACATCAAACAAATCCTTCTCAATTCCAGAAATCAAATAGACCACAACACAATAATACTAGGTGATTTTAACACACCTCTCTCACCACTGGATAGATCTTTCAAACAAAAATTGAATAAAGAAACCATAGATCTCAATAACACAATCAACAATTTAGACTTAACCGACATATATAGAAGATACCATCCAACAAAGAACGAATACACTTCTTCTCAGCAGCACATGGATCCTTCTCTAAAATAGACCATATTTTATGCCACAAAGTTACTGTTAGCAAGTACAAGAAGATAGAGATACTACCTTGTATTCTATCAGATCATAATGGATTGACATTAGAAATAAATGACAGAATAAAAAACAGAAACTTCTCCAATACCTGGAGATTAAATAATACACTATTATATGATGAATGGATAACAGAAGACATCAGGAGGGAAATGAAAAAATTCTTAGAAGTAAACGAGAACAAAGACACATTATATCAAAATCTCTGGGACACTATGAAAGCAGTACTTAGAGGAAGATTTATTTCATGGGGCGCATTCAACAAAAGAAGCAGAAATCACAAATAAACAGCTTAACACTACAGCTCAAAGCCCTAGAAAAAGAAGAGGGACCAATACTAAAAGTAGTCGAAGACAGGAAATAGGTAAAATCAGAGCTGAAATCAACGAAATTGAAACAAAAGAAACAATTGGAAAAATTAACAAAATAAATAGTTGGTTCTTTGAAAAAATAAACAAAATTGATAAACCCTTAGTCACACTAACAAAGAGACACAGGGAGAAAACTCGAATTACTAAAATTCAGAATGAACAAGGAAATATCACAATAGACACAAGTGAAATACAAAACATAATTAGAAGCAATTTTGAAAATCTCTACTCCAACAAAACAGAAAACCTCAAAGACATCAACAAGTTTCTAGAGACATATGAATTACCTAAACTGAACGAGGAGAACGTACATAACTTAAATAAATCAATTTCAAGCAATGAAATAGAAAGGGTCATCAAAAGCCTTCCAACAAAGAAAAGTCCGGGACCAGATGGGTTCTCAGCCGAGTTGTACAAAACCTTTAAAGAAGAGCTCATTCCAATACTCCTCAAACTATTCCATGAAATAGAAGAGGAGGGAACCCTCCCAAACTCATTCTATGAAACCAATATCACCCTGACACCTAAACCAAACAGAGACACATCGAGGAAAGAAAATTTCAGACCAATATCCTTAATGAAAATCGATGCAAAAATTCTCAACAAAATTTTAGCAAATTGCATACAAATATATATTAAAAAGATAGTGCACCACGATCAAGTGGGTTTTATCCCAGGGATGCAAGGTTGGTTCAACATCCGGAAAACAATAAATGTCATTCACCATATCAACAGACTTAAAGTCAAGAATCACATGATTATTTCAATAGATGCAGAAAAAGCATTTGATAAATACAGCACCCCTTCATGCTCAAAACACTAGAAAAAATAGGGATAGTGGGAACATTCCTTAACATTGTAAAGGCCATCTACGCCAATCCCATGGCTAATATCATTCTAAATGGTGAAAAACTGAAAGCATTCCCACTAAAAACTGGAACAAGGCAAGGATGCCCTCTTTCACCACTTCTATTCAACATCGTCCTTGAGACTCTAGCCAGAGCAATTAGACAAACCAAAGAAATTAAAGGGATACGAATAGGAAAAGAAGAACTCAAACTATCCCTGTTCGCTGATGACATGATTATATATTTAGAGGAACCTGGAAATTCCACCAGAAAACTTTTAGAACTCATAAGTGAATTTAGTAAAGTAGCTGAATTTAAGATCAATGCTCATAAATCTAATGCATTTTTATACATAAGTGATGAATCTTCAGAAAGAGAAGTTAGGAAAACTACCCCATTCACAATAGCATCGAAAAAAATAAAATACTTGGGAATCAATCTCACAAAAGAGGTGAAAGACCTCTACAATGAGAACTACAGAACACTAAAGAAAGAAATTAAAGAACACCTTAGAAGATGGAAAGATCTCCCATGTTCCTGGATAGGCAGAATAAATATTGTCAAAATGGTCATACTACCAAAAGTGCTATACAGATTCAATGCAATTCCAATTAAAATCCCAATGACGTACCTTACAGAAATAGAACAAGCAATCATGAAATTCATCTGGAAGAATAAGAAACCCAGAATAGCTAAAGCAATCCTTCGCAGGAAAAATGAAGCAGGGGGTATTGCAATACCAGAACTTCAACTATACTACAAAGCAATAGTAACAAAAACGGCATGGTATTGGTACCAAAATAGACAGGTAGATCAATGGTACAGAATAGAGGACATGGACACAAACCCAAATAAATATAATTTTCTCATACTAGACAAAGGGGCCAAAAATATGCAATGGAGAAAAGATAGCCTCTTCAACAAATGGTGCTGGGAAAACTGGAAATCCATATGCAACAGAATGAAACTAAACCCATATCTCTCCCCATGCACGAATCTCAACTCAAAATGGATTAAGGACCTCGGAATCAGACCAGAGACCCTGCATCTTATAGAAGAAAAAGTAGGTCCAGATCTTCAACATGTCGGTTTAGGACCAGACTTCCTCAACAGGACTCCCATAGCACAAGAAATAAAAGCAAGAATGAACAACTGGGATAGATTCAAACTAAAAAGCTTTCTCTCAGCAAAGAAACTATCAGTAATGTGAAGAGAGAGCCTACAGAGTGGGAGAATATCTTTGCCACTCATACTTCAGATAGAGCGCTAATTTCCAGAATCTATAAAGAACTCAAAAAACTCTACAAGAATACAAATAATCCAATCAATGAATGGGCTAAGGAAATGAACAGACACTTCACAGAAGAAGATGTATAAGCAATCAACAGATATATGAAAAATGTTCAACATCTCTAGTAATAAGAGAAATGCAAATCAAAACTACCCTAAGATTTCATCTCACCCCAATTAGAATGGCGATTATCAAGAATACAAGCAACAATAGGTGTTGGCGAGGATGTGGAGAAAAAGGTACACTCATACATTGCTGGTGGGGTTGCGAATTAGTGCAGCCACTCTGGAAAGCAGTGTGGAGATTCCTCAGAAAGCTTGGAATGGAACCACCATTTGACCCAGCTATCCCACTCCTTGGCCTATACCCAAAGGACTTAAAATCAGCATACTACAGAGATACAGCCACATCAATGTTCATTGCTGCTCAATTCACCAGAGCCAGATTGTGGAACCATTATGATGAATATCAGTTGATGAATGGATAAAGAAATGTGGCATATATATACAATGGAATATTACTCCGCCATGAAGAATGATAAAATTATGGCATTTGCAGGCAAATGGATGAAATTGGAGAATATCATGCTAAGTGAGATAAGCCAATCTCAAAAAACTAAAGGACGAATGATCTCGCTGATAAGCGGATGAGGACATATAATGGGGGGTGGGAGGGGTTAGCGTTAGGGTTAGGGTTAGGTTTAGGGTTAGGGATAATGATGGTGGTAAGAATGGAGGAAGGAAGGACTGTATATAGGGAAAAGAGGTGTGGGAGGGGTGGGGGGAAGGGAAAAAAATAACAGAATGAATCAAACAACATTGCCCTATGTAAATTTATGATTACACAAATGGTATGCCTTCACTCCATGTACAAATAGAGAAACAACATGCATCCCATTTGTTTACAATAATAAAAATAAAAAATAAAAATAAGAAAATAAAAAGGTCAGAAAAAAACAGTAACCACACTGTTGAAAAGATTAAATGAAAAACTATGTATGTTAAATGAATATGTAAAGTGCTTTCAACAGTGCTTAGCACTACTTAACTGTTATCTATCACTAATATTTGCTGTGATTGAAAGGGTGAGAGTGTAGAAATTGTACCTTTATAGCTAGCTCTCTACAAAACCATTAATAAGTTGTTTATTTCTCTATGTCTCCAAATCCATATCTATAAAATGAGAGATTTGGGCTACATCGTTTTTGAGGTCTTTCCTAGCTCTAAAGTTTTCAAAGTCTAATAGTATCTTATATAGATCATTTGACTGCCACATTAGTCATTACCTTCCCAATGCATCCTTATAAATGCCTTAAAAAACTATGAATGTAATTTTAGAGCCACATTAATTCACATTATTGTATGGTATTACAGTGAACTTATATTAAAAAAGGAAAGATATCATTTGGTGCAAGTTTCAGCAAAAAAATGAGTATTTGTGTAAGGTTTTCAATAGTAGAGATCATCAAAAATACCCTTCTCTTTCAATATTGCTTTCATGTAGTAATGCAGACAGGAGAAAATTATGTCTGTAAAAATTAAGCTGCAGCATAACACCACCTAGAAAACAGTATTTGTCAATAGTCAACTTTTAAATGTGATTCTTTTTAATACTGGCAAACAAAAGTGTATAACTGCTGTCAGTTTGCCACAGATTTTCCACATTTTTTTAATCACTCAAAATAAGACACAGATAGACTCTTGTTCCATGAAATCTCTGGTTTCTCTTTACTTCACTGACCATGCAGGCAATATTCAAGAATCACAAAGCTGAGATTAGTGTTGGAAAATAATAATTCAAATATTCATTTCTGGAAATGGTAACATTATAGATACAATGCTGTGAAAGGTAGATAGACACCTAGTTCATAAGAGAATGAGGCTAATGGTGATCAGTTGCACATTTTACATATTTTCATGGGTCAGGAGCCAAATAGGTTAACCCTTATTTTTTTGTTACCTGAAGTGCAAGCTGTTTTAAATGAGAAGAATATATAACAGGATTTCTCAGGTCAGATATGAGCACTGCAATAATTGTTCTACCTAAGCTTCCTGATAGAGCCGAAGCAATAGACTCTACGCAAGACTCAACCCTTAAACATAATGTAAACTAACAAAAATGTAGATAAAAACATAGTTTTTTTCTTTTTAAAAGGAGATATAAACATATTTTGGGGAAAAACATTGATTTTATTTAAAATATACCTCAATAAGACTTCTGTGGGACAGAAACTGTACAAAAACTACAAAATCTGCAAAATTGGGGGGGGTACTATTGATGTTTCTGTGGAAAATATATTCAGGTCTAAAAAGACTCTGAAGTGCAGCTTTAGCTAGGAAAGAATAAGTTAAAAGTCATAATGAGAGGGAAGGCAAGGAGAAATGTCAAAGTAGAAACATTTTATAAGAATTTTTCTATTATCTATTGTAATGGTATGATGGTTGATTTTCTCCTGGTGACCCCTGGAATCTTCAATAAAATTATCATTAAGAAAATTCATTAAACTGTTGTGAATGTTCTTTGTAGAAATCAGTGAATAAGCCCAAATCTTACAAAAGGAGAGGTGAGAAATAAAAACAGTAAGAAGAGGCCACAAAAGGTAGCAGAAAATAACTACCTTAGGGATAATGATAATGGTAATGAATATGGATCAAGTTCCAAGATGATAAAGTATTTTATCATAACCACTACATAAGACTCTAGTCAGATCCAGAGCATGGATGTTAGCATTTATTTAAATGAAACATATCTGGGATGCATGAAATTTTGGTGATGGTGCAGCAAAGACTTGCATGGATATGTATAAGAAAATTTTCATTTAAAAAAGTATCATTTAACTGAGACCAGAAATATAAAAATACCACATGAAGGGTAGGTATAGGCAAAGAAGGTAGTTTATAAGAAAGCCCAGGTAGAAAACATTCCATATTCAAGGAATTAAAATCATTTATGATTTACTTGATTATAGAATGTAAAATAAAATATGTTGAGAAATAAATGTATAAGAGATAGACTGTAGAAGATCTTTTAATCCATACTAAGGAGTCAGAACTTGGCCCTGAAGAAAATTAGAAGTTATTAAAGGATTTTAAATAAGGAATTAATAATATCAGCATCATCATATTTAGATGCAGACAAAAGAACTCTTGCTCATGGCTTCTTTGTGCCACACCTCTTCATACTGGGTAAGAAATCCATATGTTCAGGGACATTAGACCTCTTGTTGTCCAACTTCTCCCTTCTAGAGCATGCTCTGTATCTATAGTCACCCAGAACTCCATGATCAGGAGATCCCAGGCTGTTTTGATGGCCTCTGTGACCTATTCTCTGGTTTATCCCCATTAAGGGCAGACATGACCTATGAGTTCACCTTTGGGCTTGAGGAAACACCCAGAACAGTTGTTTGGGGAAGATGGCAGTAGAAAATGATGAGCTATACAGTTTAGAAGGTCTATATAAAAATGGGTGAGGCCCCTGGCAGTAATGAATGGATCGAGCATGAAGATAGAGCATGCATTTCCATTTTTAGTCCTGCCTGAGTTTAACAAATTTTAGGACTAGGACTGATGATGTATTCATGCTTTAGAAAGATCACTCTGATTATGTTGCAAGAAATGGAACAGAGACAGAAGAGTAAAAACAGTATTTTTAATCTGTTGAAATACTACAGGAAAGAGTTAATATTCTAGGAAAATTTAATACAAGATTGTGACAGTGGGGATGGAGGCAATTTGATGAACTGGCATTTGATTAATAAGAGAGCTAAAATGGAGAGATTAAACTGAAGATGACAAAATTTTTGATTTTCACAACTGGAATGATGGTAGCTTTTATTGCAATACACACAATATGGGAGAGAATAAAGTTTACTGATAGATTGAATTGAATTCAAATTTTGTACTCAGTTTCTGTGAAAATCAAGATGGAGATTGCCAATAAAGTACTGAATTTTATGAGAGAAAAGAAAAACGTACTGGAGAAATAAATTGATGACATTAACAAATTGAGAGTAACTGAAGCTCCACAGTGAATGAGGTCAGCTGAAGAATAAGAGGTGAGAAGAAAACCAAGGACAAAACAGTGAGCAAAGGGACAAACATTTAAGGGCTACAAACTTGAAGAGGACTCTACCATCAAGGGTGTTTTCAACAAAGTTAATAAAACCAATCAATAAAGTTAATACATTTGTGCTTTCACAGTCAATACCACCTACTAATCCTGAAGATACATTCTGCAAAGATTTTTAGTAATTTTTATATATATTTAATTATATGTGATACATGAGTCATTGTAACTCATTCACTTCCAAAAAATGATGTTCTGTAAATTGCAATTTTTAGTAGACATAAAAATATACTTTATTTACTAATTGAAATTAAAATGTAAAATAGTTGATTATACTATTATGATTTTTTTTTGTACTAGGGATGGGACACTTTGCCGCTGAGTCCTTTTTATTTTTTATTTTGAGACACAGTCTCACCAAGTTGTTTATGGCCTCACTAAGTTGCTGAACCTGTGATACTCCTGCCTCAGTCTCCTGGCTTTTTCACATGCCCACTATTGGGAAAAAATAGAATCAACTTTGACTTCTTATTTCTTTCTGCTATATGATAACTAAAATGTAACTAGGTTTCAATTGACACATATAAATATTTATTTATTTGGGCATAAGAGTCAACCAATACTTGACACTTCCAGTAAAAATAAGTAGAAAAAAGTTAGTAATTAAATAATTAAGAAAACCACAATTCCTAAATAATACTTAAAATCCAGATTATTAATTAAACCATATATAAAATAAAATCATGAATAATGTTAAATAAAATTGTGGGCAAATTCTAAGGAAAGTAAATATAAAGTAAAATTATTTTAATTGACCTCATTGATTACTACCATGCAAATTAATGCTGCTAAGGAGGAGATATATTTTCACAATTAATCCCATGAAAATTATGTGTATGCTACAAATGCTTAATATAACTCTCTTTAAACATGACACTAAATTTTACCATCATTCTTACTCAAATCATCATAAATTACCAATTCATAAGACATAATGAGATATTACATTGTTCTTAATTACTCTGACTAGTAAAAGCACCTCCATACACCAGTAAATCTGAAGATGAAATATCCAAATGGGTTTCTGTTCCTCTTGTTATGTCATATAATAACTGAGGGACAACACTGAAAAATGTAAAATGGATCTACATCAATGAAAAGAAACACTTTCTAGGAGTCAAACAACAGAAACTCAGATAAGAAATAAAGCATGTAGCAAAATTAGAAGGATTTTTTTACTTTGAAAAGATTAATTCAACAGAGATGTTTCCAAGTAAACATAAAACACCCATTATTCTCTTTTAAGGTTGATATAAAGACACATACATTACGGAGGAAAAAGGAGACAAAAGGATAGAGACCTTCTAGAGAGGTAGACAAAGAAATGAAATCAGTCACTTTTAAGTATTGATTTTAATAAACATGTTAAGCTTTCTCTAAGGTCTATTTTTCAATAACCATTTCATCAATCATGAAATTCTATTGAGTCAGAATCTCCCAAAGCATAAATACTTTCTTCAAGTACATTAAATCCTCTTGGATATTGCATCAACCTTTATACATTCCAAGGATTTCTAATTTATGGAAATTACTCTTTCAATATATTTACTCTTTTAATATATTAAGCTTATTTCCATACTCTTTTATTTACATTATTATTATTAATTTAGTACCAAGAATTGAACCCAGGGGCACTCAACCACTGAGCCACATCCCCAGTCCCTTTTTGTATTTTATTAGAGACAAGGTCTTGCTGAGTTGTTTAGGGCCTCCCAGACTCCCGAGCAGCTGGGATTAACAGGTGTATGCCACAGGGCCCAGCTTATTTACCTTATTATTGACTTAAATTATTTTATATACTTTTAAGATTTTAAGATTCACTAAAATGAAGTAAGGGAAGGACAGAAAGAGCAGGTTTAGTTTTGACAAGATGTCAAAAAGACTAAAAGGAAAAACTATGTGCTGCCCCTGTTTGGAATTTCATGATTTAATAACCTTATAGTCACAACTACCTATATATTCAGTTTTTAGTAGGTTAATTTAACTAACTTATTAGATAACTAACTTATACCCCAGATTTTTTAAATTAGTCTTTTAAAAAAGTCTTAAGATAATCTCCTATGTATCAGGCACTGTTTTGTGCTCACGGGGCAGAAATAAACAAGATAGTTCCTGATCATATTGAACTCAGAGTCTATGGGGAAAAAAGTAAAAACCAGTGATTTCATTACAGTTTACATAAATGGTGGCTGCCATAAATGCATGCCCAGATGTTATAAATGCAGAGGAAAGAATGAACTTGTTGATGAGCTAATCGGATCTGGGAAATGTTCTCAGAACAGGTTGGTCACTCTTGAAGTGAGCCTGGATGCCTTAAACAATTTTCTTAAGCCTAGAATAAGGGTAAGAATTTGCCAAGTAACATGAATAACACATAAGAAGACAAAGCACTGAAATAATATCAACAGGTCAAAAAGTAGAAATTCATTAAAATGGTTTCAATAGAAGGTACATTTGGGGAAGTAGAAATATATAAAGCTAGAAAAGGAGGTGGGAGACTTGTTCAGTAAAGCTGTTTGAAAATTATCCTAAAACCTAGAAACCACAGAAGAAATTTGTATACTTATCTAAGTAGCATCTTGACATGATTAATCTGCAGCATGTGCTTTGACAAGAGATTCAGAAATCACGTAAGTGACTATGTTCCTGCAATGACTTAGGTCAGAAAGGCAGACCCAAAGTAAGGTAAGTGTAGGAGAGATGGATTAGATAAGAAATGAGAATAATAGATTGCATATGAAGGGTTGCTGAGAGGCCTCTGATGGATGTAAGTTTGCCTGGGGATTCACTGATGACAAGGTTACAGGTGTTAAGTAAAGGTGACAATCATCACTGATATAGTAACTGATTAATGTGTCAGTGATCAAGTAATGGCAATATGATTCTCAGATCTGAATCTGAAGAGAAAGGTTAGAATATATTAAAGAAGCAACATGATAGAAGTGATATGATTTGGTTGAAGTCACCCATGGAAAAGTGGGAAGAATGAGAACAGATGCAAGGAAAAAGTCATTATTTCACTCAAAGGAGAAAATTAAAAATTAAATGTATGAAAAATTAAGGTTTTTCAAATGTAAAGAACTCAAATCCGTACATCAAGCAGTCTCTAATTCAAACAGGAAATAAAAAAGAACAACCTTTTAAATGAGTATGATTTTTATTAGACTTTAGAGCTAATCTTTGCATCATCTTCAGAGGCAGGTCCATCTTGAAACTAATGAAATTTAAATGTCAGGGTCTCTAAGAAAGGGCCTACCAACATGATCATAAAGTCATGTGATTTTTTAAAAACATTTCAAAGTAAGATACTTTAACAGCAAATGGTTAAGATCACTGCCTTTTTCTATTCAACTCCTCTTCTTGTGAGGTCACAGAGGATGCCTCTGGGCATCTGTAGCTAAGGGAAGATGAGCTACAGATAGATTTAGTTTGAGTTTACTGGGAAATATTTATGTGAATCAGTCACTTTTAACATAACAAGAGAACTGCCACCTGGATCAGTGTAGAAAAGACTTCTAGAAATATTCTTTCACTCACTGATGTAAGGTACTGCAGGAACTGAAATCATATTAGTATAGATAGCTCCATTGGCACACCACATATGAGCTGAAGGAAGAGACTGTACTTGTAAAAGTCTTTAAAATCTTACTCATATATTACAAAACCTTATCCATATATTTCCAAAACCTTTCCCAGTTTTGGAAAACAACTCTAGAAACTGCATGACATTTTCGATCATGAGTTATAAGATTAAAAGGAACTCATAAGCTATCAAAAATAAATATAGTTTGATAAAATATGTTAGAGAAAAAAGTAATTACTTTTCTCTCCTATTTCAGAAAAAATTATATTTAAAAATACCCTTGTGGGAATGGGCAAATAGCTCAGCTCACAGAGCGCTTGCCTTGAGTGCGCACAGACCCAGGTTCGAATCCCCAGCACCTCAGAAAACAACATGGTGGCTCCAAAACAAATACCCTTGTGTAATGTGAAGAGATGATCAGAGAGTATGCAGTCAAATGTAGGGGAGAAAATATTATAGAAGATATCATGCAATTAACTGAATAAATATCAAGTTAATTTTCTGGATTTTTGTGACTGGTTTTGGACAAATTTTAAATGCAATATTTTATTTTAATTTCTCATTCTAAGTATATGCTTACTTTTGTACTTAATTATTGCATTTATAATCGTACATTACTTTGTTAAAAAGAACTTCTTAAATTGTATAAGATTCTGATCTCATAATCATATTATCTTCCATGATAATATGCTTGTTACCATCATGGGGAAAGCAACAGTTTGAAAACTTTCTTCAGTGGTCACTATAGTATTGTTGAAAAAGCAGGAAAAAATATTATTGAATATTATTTGTAGGTATTCATGGGAATTATTTCTAGATGCTTGAATAATATGACTGATATGAGTGATATCTAATGCCTTAAATGTCTTTTTAATGTACAACTTAACATCATGATAGGTTAATACTTTTTCAAAGACATCCCAGTCATATAACAAATTTACATTGATTTTGGAATGCTGTAATCTGTAATAATTGTTTTAAAAGTGTATTGGCCTATTTCACACTCTTTGAACAAATTTATCATCTATTTCTCTGGCAAAATATTTGGTTTAATAATATAGTGCATATTCTCATTTTATTGCTTAAACAAAATTTGACAGTAAATTTCTTGAAAAAAATCAAATATTATCAAGAAAAATGGGATTTGTAAAAAAAATCATTTTTTGTTTTATTCTGCCAAGATATCATACTACTTACTTAACTAACATATTAGACCCACTCTTAGGTGTCTGTGAAGGACAGAAGGGCCATAAGGTCCAAGAAAACCAACTTCTTAATATGGTAAGCATAATCCTTGCAAGCACTGATATTTAGAGATGTATGAGAGAAAAGTCACATTTTTTAAAATGTCAATCATGCAGTTTGTACAGGACTAAAGCATTTCAAAATTGCAAAATACTCCAATATAACAATACAGACAATATGAGAGTTTCACCTTTCTAGCAGAATAGGAAGGATGAGTCTAAGCACTAATCACTTTCATAACACTTTTCCATAGTGCTAATTGGACATATACACATTTTTCTTTTGAAGTCATTATACTCTTATTTAGCAGACTCAATATTTTAAACTGTATAACTTTTTTCTAGGGCATTCCAATCTCATTCAGTTCAAAGTTCTCAGTAGGCCAAGATGCTAAACTTCAGGGCATCATATTCTGAGTTCCAATACCAAATCTGGGAGGAGTTTATATAAACTATAATATTAGTGGGCTGAATTTAAAAATCCAATTATTGTCACATCCTTATTCATAACCTGCCTTTAACTTGTTTAATGCAATAAATTCAATTATTTCCTTATATATTTAGCTATACTATTTATATGGAATACCTCCAACTTTCATTATAACAATTCTAGCTTAATTAAAAATGTCAATCTACATGAAGATTGCTGATAATGTTTAATTTTTGCAGCTGAAACTCTATACATTAGTTCTTGAACTACTATTACAAAAGTAACAATTCATTCCCTAAACTAAAACATTATTTAATTTCTCATTGAAAAATTACTACTTGAATTCTTATTCTTACCAAATTAAATCATGAAAATTAAACTTCTATTTTTCTTATAGATCAAATACAATTATTTTTGACTTGGTGATTAATTGCAGTTATTATGCTTACTGTACACAAGAAATTACCTGAGGCTTTTGCTAATATTTGACCTTAAATCTATTGATTAGCAATTTATTTGTCCTGGCAACCAACAATTAAATTTCAATCACTCTATGGGTGGCTTAAAGATATTTTTTCTAATAAAATATATTTAGACTACTTGCCCTGGTACATTTTTTTAAAGTTTCAGAATATTCTTTATAAAGATATGGAAGAAAATGAGGGAAAAGAAAGAAATAATACTTCAAAGGCTTCATCTTAATCTTTGCAGCAAGAAAATAACTCAGGATTTCACAAAGGATGAACTAAATTGGCATCCTGCCATCTTAATACACTTCTGTATTATCCTGACCCTATCTATACACATTGATTGGAACATAGTACTGTGTGTTCTTTACAAATGTCTCAGAAAAAAATGACCCTGCAGTACAACAGTCATTACAAAACAATTTGACTAGTGCTTATAGGTCTTCAGTTGTTGAAAGAAAAGAAGGAGATTATCCAGAACTAATAAGGTGGCAATGACATTCAGCAGATGAAGATAAAAGGCAAAGAAAAAAGAAGAAAAAATAAATGCAAGGAAATTGTCAAATTTTCTTCTTCCCCCAAGTGTTAAGAATGATGTAGGATTGGAAAATAATTTCTCAGTCCATTGCTGTGGAAAGTGTTACAGTCAAATACAAATGTATTTCTTTGTAAAGCCTGTAAGATTTATATCACAACTAGTCAGACAACTAAAAAGTTAAATCAGACTAGAAAGTAGTTTTTTTAAAAAAAGGAGAGCATATACATTTTTAATGATGGAAAACATTAAAAAGTGAGACAAAGTAAGTATCTCTAAACTAAATTAATATTGAGGTGACTAGAAACCCTGAAAACTGTGACGTGCTTTCTTTTTAAAAAATTTGTTCTTTTTAGTAATACATGACAGTAGAGTGTATTTTGACATATCATACATACATGGAGTATAACTTCCCATTCTTGTGGCCGCACATTATGTGGAGTTACACTAGTCATGTATTCATATATGAAAATAGGAAAGTTATGTCCAATTCATTCTACTATCTTTCCCATTCCCACCCTCCTCTCTTCCCCCCATTCAACCCTGTCCTATCCCATGAAAGTCCACTCCTCCCTCTCCACTGCCTATTTTGAGTCAGCATCAGCATATCATAGAGAACATTTGGCCTTTGGTTTTGGGAGACTGGCTCATTTCACTTACCATAATAGTCTCCAGTTCCACCCATTTACCAGCAAATGCCAAAATTTCATTCTTCTTTATGGTTGACTAATATTCCATTGTGTATATGTACCACATTTCTTTATACATTTATCTATTGAAGGACACCTAGGTTGGTTCCATAGCTTAGCTATTGTGAACTGAGTTGCTATGAACATTGATGTGACCATGTCATTATAGTATGTTGATTTTAAGTTCTTTGGGAATAGCCAAGGAGTGGGATAATTAGGTCAAATGGTGGTTCCAACGTTTTCTGAGGAATCCATATTGCTTTCCAGAGTAGTTACACCAATTTGCAGTCCCACCAGAAATGTATGAGTATACCCTTGATGATTGCCATTCTGATTAGAGTGAGATGAAATCTCAGTGTAGTTTGAATTTGCATTTCTCCAATTGCTAGTGATGATGCACATTTTTTCATAGTATTTTTTCTTCTGTGAAGTATCTGTTCAGTTCTTTTGCCCATTTACTGATTGGATTATTTGTTTTTTCTTGTTAAGTTTTTTTTTAATTCTTTATATATCCTGAAGATTAACTCTATTTGAGGTGCAAGTAGCAAAGATTTTCTCACTTTCTATAGGCTTTCCATTTTCTTGCCTTCTTTGCTGTTAAGAGTTTTTAGTTTGACACAATCCCATTTATTGATTCTTGATTTTACTTCTTGTGCTTCAGGAGTCTTTTTGAGGAAGTTGGCTCCAAATCTGCCATGCTGGAGTGTTAGGCCTACTTTTTCTTTTAATAGGTACAGTGTTTCTGGACTAATACCTATGTCTTTGGCCCACTTTGAGTTCAGTTTTGTGCAGTGTGAGAGATTGGGGTTAAATTTCATTCTGCTACATATGGATTTCCAGTTTTCCTAGCACCATTTGTTGAAGAGTTCCTAGCACCATTTGTTGAAGAGGCTATTTTTTTCTCTAATGTATGTTTCTGGGGCCTATGTCTAGTATGAGATAACTATTTATGAGGGTTTGTCTCTATGTATTCTATTCTGTACCATTGGTCTTCATATGACATATGCTTTCTGACAGAATACTGGCCACTAATTCAGGCATTGATACATCAAGTCAATACATCATCCTCAGGGATAATATAATAGTATCATCTGAGTTCTGTGCAGTGAATTAGTAAATGCTCCCACAGATGACTTGTTCCAATTCTAATCACTTTTTAATAAAAAAGAGAGTACCATGATGTCTCTAAAAATAGAAAAATACGGACATTCCTAGGTTGAATATAAATTGTATAAGTAAAATCTCACATTTAGTTTGTTTTTTCATGAATGAGCACTTTGTAGTTACAAGGAAAATATGCTTTGTTTTGTTCATTTTAAAATTATGAAAGAGACTATGTCCTTCTCTAAATCATAGATGCAAGCAATCAATGCACTTTTCAAAATACTCAAGAGTCTATATAGAGTTGATTTGAGTACACAGAGATAATTGAATTCCATAAATATTAGAAATAAATAAGGACATAAACTGTATGAAGTTATCATCCCACATTTACTTTTCTGTAAGTTTGTGAATGTGTGTTGAGTGGCCTATTAATGGACAGAATAGGTCCAATATTAAACAGGGCTAAGAAATGTTCCCTCGTTTCTTAGAAATTGCCTCATTTATATCATAGAAGTGAGCTATGAGATATTAACAGGAAACATCCACTACATTATTGTTTAATGTAATATGGCTCTATCCATTTGTTAGAATCACATACTGCCACATTGTGTTAAAACACATGAGGCCATCTCACTAATCTCAGAGCTGCTTTATTTTCAGAGACCCTGATGTCATTCTCACATTGAGTAATTAGGTAACAAACTTCTAAATAAGTCATTCCAAACCCTCTGTGTCTGGGAGACAAACATAAATAATAACAACAACAAAAATCTCTGACTACTAAATCAGTAATGCAAAAGATGTTTAAACAATCCTATATCCTAGATTATTGAAACAAAAAAAAAAAGAGATTGGGGAAGAATAAATCTCACTAGAAGAATAGATACACAAATGAGAATTAGAATCAAACACAAAAATAAATCAAAATGACAGGACATAACACATACCTCTCTATGATAACAATGAATGTAAATGGTCTCAATTCTCCAATTAAAAGACATTGACTGGCACAGGGATTAAAAAACAAAACACAAATACTTGTTGCCTTTAAGAAACACACCTCATAGGTAAAAATATTCACAGGATAAAATCCAGTGATGGAAAATTATCTTGCAATAGAATCCAAAAGCAAGCAGAAGTAGCTACTCTCCCATCTGACAAAGCAGACTTCAAGTTAAAGTTAGTTAGACAATCAAAGTCACTATATGTTAGTAAAGGAAATTGTTCCAAGAAGCTATAATGATAGTAAATGCCCCAAACATGGGTGCACCTAATTACTTAAAACAAACACTACTTGACATAAAGGCTCAGGTAGGTCCCAGTACAAAAGTGGTGATTTCAATACATCTCTCACTAATAAGTAGGTCAAACATAAAATCAACAAGTTACTATAGAGTTAAAACATATGTCAAATGTATTTAAAAACATCTAGAGACTATGTCATTCTGCAATGGCTGAATATACACTCTTCTCAATTTTCCTGGAACTACAGATCATACTCTAGGCCACAAAGTGGGTCTCAGTAAATACAAAAAAGTTGAAATAATTACTTGTATATTATCAGATCAAATGAAATGAAATGAGAAAACAGTAACAAAGAAAACTACAGAAACTGTACAAACACATGGAGATTTAACAAGGCGCTTATGAATGATGAGTAGGTCATCAGAATTAAGAGGAGAAATATAACAATTCTTACAATCAAATGAATAGAAATACAACATACAAATATCTTTGGGACACAGAAAATAGTTCTAAAAGGAAAGTTTATAACTATGAGTACCTATATTAAAAAAGAAAAAAATCAGAAAGACCCCAAGTAAATAGCCTAGTTAAACATCTCAATGTCTCAGGGAAAAAAAAGAACAAACCACTCTCAAAACTAGTACAAGGAATTAAATAGTAAAGATAAGAGCTGAAGTAATGGAAAGCATAAAAGAATAAAAATGATCATTGAAACAAAGAGTTGATTATTGAAGAGATAAACAAGTTTGGTAAACCCTTAGCTAAACTAACCAAAGTGGGTAAACAGAGAGAAGACATCAATTAAAACTGGAGTTTAAAAAGGAGACAGTATAATAGACAATATTGAAATGGTCCCTGAAATCCAGAGGATCATCAGGAAATATTTTGAGAACCAACACTCCAATAAACTGGAAAATATAGAAGAAATGGACAAATTTCTAGACACTTACCACATACCAAAATTGAACCAAGAGCATATAGAATACCTAAGCAGACCAATACTAGAAATGAGAATGAAGTAGTAATAAAAAGTCTTCAACAAAGAAAAGTCTCAAGATGGATTCAGAGCTATAGGTTACCAGACTTTTAAAAGAGAACTAATATACATGTGCTCCTCAACCTATTCCATGAAATAGAATAAACACTACCAAACTTATAATTCCATGAAGTGATTATCACCTGTATACGAAAACCCAATAACGATATTTCAATGAAAGAAAACTATAAAGTATTATCCTTGATGAACATAGATGCAAAAAGTCCTAATAAACATTAGCAACCCCAATTTTAAAAGCATTCACCAGATTGTATACACTGTGATCCAACTTGTTTAATTCCATGAATACAAGGGTGTGTCCAAAATGTACATTTCAATAAATATAATACACCACATAAATAGAATCAAGTACAAAAATCACACAATCAACCTCAATACATACATAAAGGCCTTCAACAAAATTAAACACCTACTCATGATAAAACCCTGAGGAAACTAGGTGTAAAAGGAATTTACCTCCACATCATAAAGGCTATATATGACAAACCCAAAGCCAACATCATACTGAAAAACTGAAACTATTTCCTCTAAAATCAGGAACAAGAAGGATGTTACTCTCACCACTCCTATTCAATATATTACTTGAAACTTTATCCAGAGTAGTAAGGCAAGAGAAGAAAATAAAAGGGATACAAATAAGAAAGGAAGTAGTCAAATTGTACATGACTGTAGATGATACGTTCCTATATTTAGATCAAAGACTCCACTGGAGACCAAAATTAGATACTTCTCACTCATCTTGCACAAAAGTCAACTGAAAATGGATTGACCAAAAACTCTGCAACTGCTAGATGGGAATCAAAAATTTGGATGGCATAAAAAATCTTTGCACAGCAAAGGAAATGATTAACAGGGTAAAGAGAGAAAAATTGCCAGCTTCTTTTCCTAAAAAGGATTAATATCTAGAATACTAAAAGAGTTCACTCCCCCAAAAATTCAATAAATGGGCAAATGAATTAAAGAGACACTTCTCAAAAAAAGAAGCACAAATGGTCAACAATTATATGAAAAAATATTCAACATTTCTACTCATCAGGGAAATGAAAATTAAAACTATAGTGAGATTCCATCTCACTATAGAATGGCAATCATCAAGAATACAAAAAAGAATAAATGCTGGCAAGGATATAAGAGAAAAGGGAACACTTATAAAGCTGCAGACTGGAATGTAAATTAGTTTAACCACTGTGCAAATCAGTATGGAGGTTCCACAAGAATCAAAATGAAACCACCATATGATCCAGTTATGCCACTCCTGGATATCTATATGAAAGAAATAAAGACTGTATACTTTAGAGATACATGTATTCTCATGTTTAGAGCAGCCCGTTCACAATAGCCATTATGGAACCAGGTTGAGTGTCCATTAATGGATAAATAGATTTTAAAAGTATGTTACATATACACAATGGAATTTTATTCAGCTGTGAAGAACAAAATATGTCATTTACAGGAAAATGGATGGAAGTGGAGAATATTATGTTAACTAACTAAAATAAACCAGACTCAGAAAGACAAGTACCCTATGTCATCTTTTATATGTGGAAGCTATCCTGTGTAATTAATATGTACATATAATTTTAAAAAAATAAAATAAATTCATGTCACTACCTTGTCACAAGGCCCTGAGGTGGGGTAAGGAATAGAATTATCTTTTGTACTAATATAATCCTTACTCTCCTATGCTAATCTCTTTACCAAAGCATTCTTTGAATTTTTCAAAACCTTAAGCTCTTTCCTTGCTCTTATCTCCAAAACTCTTTTCCTCAAGTTTTCCACTTTCTAACACTACTCTTCCTTCAGATCTCATCTTAAAATAAGATTACTCCCAATATAAATTAGGAACTTCTGTAACTTTGTGGCAACTTATACTTTTATTTCATAGTATTGATTTTGTAATTGCATTATACAAAAATTGCTTATCACTTTCCTTTTCCATTAATGCATTTCTGCGAATGAGGACAATGTTTGCTATCTCTCTACTCAGAATTCAGAATGTAGTATGGGGTCAAGTATGTAGTAGGTTGTCAATAAATGATGATAGAAATGAATCAAAGTTTGATGGCTTTTCTAAGGAGTCAACATGGTTTAGATATCATCCCAATTAATTCAAGAAAGCACTAACCTAAGTGTTGATGAAAAGATATTCTGCACATGCAACTGAAGCCCTAATGAACTGATTGTAAGTAAGAATTCTAATCGCCGATAACCAGTTGGAAATCCTTAAAAGCAGGGCTGGGGATATGATCAATTGGTTTCCTGAGGGAGAAGAAACTCCTGCCACTGGCTCTAACTGAATGGTTGAACACAGACTGATAGAGAAGGAATGGATACAATCTGTGTCACTCTACTATTTATATGTGATTTGTGGGGTGGGCAATCACTTATTTACTCTATGTAAAATGTGATACAAAATCACAAAACTGTGAGATAGGTACTTGTTCTTCTATCTGAAACTAACAGGATAAACTTTAATGAGCATAAAACATTTGGCATGAGATTTAATTTATAACTCAAAAAATATTTGCTTTTATTATTACATACTGTTAAAACAAGCAGTTATTAAACTAAGTTTATTATGTTCTTACCAAATATATGGCATAACATTAAGAAAAATTTTTGGTACTGAGGATTGAACCCGGGGTGCTTAATCACTGAGCCACATCCCCAGCCCTTTCTTTATATTTTATTTAGAGACAGGGTCTCATCGAGTTACGAAGTGCCTCACTAAGTTGCTGAGGCTGGAGTTGAAATTTCCAACATTCTGTCTCAGCCTCCAGGGCTGCTGGAATTATAGGAATGCCATGCCTGGCAGGAAATATTTTCTACTTGGCTCCATGCTTCTGTTCAATGAAAATAAAAGTAATATAATGACTGAAATAAAGAAAATTGTGATTTAGAAAATAGTAAATAGCAAATATTATAAATATTTAAAATAACAAATAGAGTAATTATAAATATTGAGGCACTATAGTCTTTCCTTCTTGGTTATCTTTTCTGAAATATTTGTATCTATAATTTTCCAGAGGTCTACACCTCTATCTACATTTATCTTAAATATCATAAATTAGTATCAGGTATTCATTCTATTACAGTTGATTCACACTAACATCATATTTTACTGAAGAATATTTGATTGAAAGTGGATCAACTTGGATTCTGAGTAATTTTTTTATATAATAAACTTTAAAAAATATTTTAAATTTCTGCAGAGATAAGGAAGTAGAAATGAACAATTTGTGATTTTCAAAATTTAACAAAGTTTAAAGACCAACAATTCTCTTCAAGTCCAGAGTGACTGGACTTGATATCTTATACAATGTGCTTGATTTTCCAGATGAACTATTTTGAAGGCTTCTACCAAAAAATAAAATTTAAATACATTTAGCTGATTATTTACCTTTTATATATTAATATGAAAGATCAGTAGGAAAATCAAAGATTGAATCTACCTATAATCCTTCATCACAGAACTAAATACTATGGTCTTTCATTTTTAATTAAGAGATATAGAACAAAAATTCAGTAAGTTTTTTTTGGAAAAATTTTTTGGTTATGTTTATGGTGCCAAGCAAAAGATTAAGAGTTTTTAAATAGGATTACCAACATTGTCATCACATTTGAAAACCGAAAAGATACTCTCCTTGGAGCCTGCCCACCTGCCCCCCTCACACCATGGAAGGCACTGGGGTCCCAGAGCCCTCCCAGCCCCCCACCACCGCAAAGAGACACTGCGCCTGCCCCCTGTGCTGACTCAGTACACCCACTCTGGGGCTCCCCAGCTGCTTTGGAGGCTAGTGAAGGCATTCTGAATTATTCCTGAGGGCATGACCATCATCATTGGAAGGGCAGCTCCCTTCCTGAGATAGGAGACTGGAGACTCTCTGAGAGGTACCTACCTCTATTTACTCACTTACATCCTACACCCTTCCCCCACCCTCTTTGTTCACAATTAGAAATACTGTAAATAGTAACGAACTCATCCTGTTTATTACAATAATGTTAAAGTCTTTATAGGGGCTGTCTGGTTCAGGACTGCATTTTCTCTCTATTGGGTGCTACTGGTATTTATCTCCCCTTCAAAGGAAAGGTAGTGGAAAACTGCAGGGTCATAATGAGCCTGCAAAGGGGGAACTTCAGTATCTCTGACCTTCAATGCTAGAGGGGACTATATAGAAACAATATGAAAAAACAGGGGAAGAAAGTGTTCCTAACAAACCAAGATGCTATTTTGAGAGAATTCAATGATGGTATGGCAGTAGAAATGACAGAAAAAGAATTTTGAATGTGGATAATTAAAATGATCCGTAAAGCAAAAGACAAGAGAGCAAATGCAGGTAATGCATGATCATTCCAGTAAACAGTTAAAAGAGCAAATGCAGGAAGCAATAGAACACTTCAATAAAGAGACAGAGATTCTGGGAAAAAAAAAAAAAAAAATACTTGAAATGAAAGAAAAAATAAGCCAAACTAAAAACTCAATAGAAAGTATCACTAACAGAATAGAGCTTGTGAAGACAGAATCTCGGACAATGAATACAAAATATTTAATCTTGAAAATAAAGTTGAACAAACTGAGAAGATGTTAAGAAGTCATGAATGGAACCTCCAAGAATAATGGGATATCATGAAAAGACCAAATTTAAGAATTATTGGGGAGGGGGGCCAAGATGGCAGACTAGAGGGCAGCTGCATTTCACGTTGCTCCAGGATGCAAGATTCAAAAGAGGAGATAGTGAGAGACTTGGGACCAACTCAAAGCCGCCAGGTGAGTCTCTCCCGTTGGGGAGGCGTCCCGGATGGGGCGGTAGCCCCGGAACGCAGGGAATTTGTGAAGTGGAGTTGCTCAGCGAGACGCCCCTCCCCCCCGTTGGAGCGGTAAACACGGACAACTGGGATCATCGTAGAGGAGGCGGCTCAGCACAGTGCTTGGATTCGGAGCAACCACTGGGGCTCTGGGCGGCTGCCTGAGGAGGAGCTGCGTCGTGAGCTGTTTAGACCCAGAACGACTGCTTCTGAACACCGGGGGGTTGCCCGGAGGAAGAGGAGGAGCGCGGCGGGACGCTTGGTCTAGGAGTGACTGCATCAGAGCCACAGGCAGTTGCCAGAGAAGGAGCTCCGTGGTGAGCTGTTTGAACTCAGAGCAAGCGCTCCTGAACACCGGGAGGTTGCCCGGAGGAAGAGGAGGAGCGCAGCGGGTTGCTTGACCTAGGAGAGACTGCATCAGAGCCACAGGCAGTTGCCAGAGGAGGAGCTGCGTGGCGAGCTGTTTGAACTCAGAACAACTGCTCCAGAACACTGGTGGCCTGCCTGGAGGAGGAGAGCGGTGGGATGCTTGGTCTGGGAGTGACTGCATCAGGGCCACGGGTGGTTGCCAGAGGAGGAGGCGAGTGGTGAGTTGATTGGACTAGAAGCGACCGCTCCTGAACACCAGTGGCCTGCCTGGAGGAGGAGCGTGGTGAGTCACTTGGTCTCGGAGCCACCGCTCCTGAACACCCGGGGGGCTACCCCAAGGAGGAGGAGGAGGAACAGGGCGGGTCACTTGGGCTTGGAGTGACTGCCTAGGGCTACAAGTGGTTGGCGGGAGGAGGAGACCCGAAGTGAGTTGTTTGGACTCCTAGTGACTGTGTCGGAAACCGGGCGGCTGTCTGGAGGAGGAGGTGTGTGGCGGGTCTCTGGGTCTCGGAGCTACCGTACAGGGCTCCAGGTGGTGGCTCAGAGGAGGGGCTGCATAGCCAGGCGATTGGTGCAGAGCACGGTCCCAGGAGCTAGGTGGCTTCTTGCTGGAAGAGCCGCACAGAGACGCGCCTAGGGGCGGAGCGAAGTTTCCACGGATGCGGGCAGATTCTCTGGGAGAGGCAGCCTAAGGAGACTCGCCTGCGAAGGGTGAGGCTCCCAGGCCTAGGACGTAGGTCCGGGCCCCTGGGATCGTTGCAGAGGAAGACAGCCCAGCCCAGGCGGTAGTTGTAGATTGAGGGGAACCTCTAGGAGGGCAACTGACCAGCGAGACGTCCCCACCGAGTGAGTCTTCCCGACCAGGGGAGGTCTTCAAAGGGACCGTAAAACCAGAAACACAGGCACAAACAGGCCTTGCCTCAGCCCGTAGACTAGTTCCCCATTGGATGACCATTGGTCAACAACTGGAGGCACCTCTGCCCACTAGCAGGGAATATACGCCACCTGAGGGTCACCACCCCTAGAGAGGCAGCTTCTTCATGGAGCTCTGCATTATCAACTTCCTCCAAGACTTAAGGCTACTGAAGGATAAGAGGAGATATACTAGCAATCTTCAGGGACATTATAAGTTGATAGAGGAAATCTGCAATATCTTAATGACCCACTGATTCCTGAACAATATGAGAAAACAAGGGAAGAAAATGCCCCAAACAAATCTAGATGTTACATCAATAAAATCCAACGACAGCATGGCAGAAGAAATGACAGAAAGGGAGTTCAGAATGTACATAATTAAAATGATTAGGGAAGCAAACGATGAGATGAAAGAGCAAATGCAGGCATTGAACGATCGCACCAATCGACAGTTAACAGAGCAAATTCAGGAAGCAAAAGATCATTTCAATAAAGAGTTAGAGATATTGAAAAAAAAACAAACAGAAATCCTTGAAATGAAGGAAACAATAAACCAAATTAAGAACTCCATAGAAAGCATAACCAATAGGATAGAACAGCTGGAAGACAGAACTTCAGATATTGAAGACAAAATATTTAACCTCGAAAACAAAGTTGAACAAACAGAGAACATGGTGAGAAATCATGAACAGAATCTCCAAGAATTATGGGATATCATGAAAAGGCCAAATTTGAGAATTATTGGGATTGAGGAAGGCTTAGAGAAACAAACCAAAGGAATGAACAATCTATTCAATGAAATAATATCAGAAAATTTCCCAAATCTGAAGAATGAAATGGAAAATCAAGTCCAAGAGGCTTATAGGACTCCAAATACACAAAATTACAACAGACCCACACCAAGGCACATTATAATGAAAATACCTAACATACATAATAAAGACAGAATTTTAAAGGCTGTGAGAGAAAAGAACCAAATTACATTCAGGGGGAAGCCAATACGGATATCAGCAGATTTTTCAATCCAGACCCTAAAAGCTAGAAGGGCCTGGAACAACATTTTTCAAGCTCTGAAAGAAAATGGATGCCAACCAAGAATCTTATACCCAGCAAAACTTACCTTCAAATCTGACGATGAAATAAAATCATTCCATGATAAACAAAAGCTAAAAGAATTTACAAAAAGAAAGCCAGCATTACAGAACATTCTCAGCAAAATATTTCATGAGGAAGAGATAAAAAACAAAGAAGCAAATCAGCAAAGGGAGGAATTATCCTAAAGGAACTGTCAAATAAAGGAGGAACCAAGATGTGTCAAAATTTTAAATATGAACCAAATGACCGGGAATACAAATCATATCTCAATAATAACCCTGAATGTTAATGGCCTGAATTCATCAATCAAAAGACATAGACTGGCAGATTGGATTAAAAAGAAAGATCCAACAATATGTTGCCTGCAAGAGACTCACCTCATAGAAAGAGATACCCATAGACTAAAGGTGAAAGGATGGGGAAAAACATACCATGAACAGGGACTCAGCAACAAAGCTGGAGTATCCATCCTCATTTCAGATAATGTGGACTTCAAGCCAATGTTAGTCAGAAGGGATAAAGAAGGACATTTCATACTGCTTAAAGGAAGCATAAATCAGCAAGATATAACAATCATAAACATCTATGCCCCAAACAGTGGCTCATCCATGTATGTCAAACAAATCCTTCTCAATTTTAGAAACCAAATAGACCATAACACAATAATACTAGGTGATTTTAACACACCTCTCTCACCACTGGACAGATCTTCCAAACAAAAATTGAACAAAGAAACCATAGATCTCAATAAACAATCAATAATTTAGACTTAACAGACATTTATAGAATATACCATCCAACCAAGAGCGAATACACTTTCTTCTCAGCAGCACATGGATCCTTCTCTAAAATAGACCATATATTATGCCACAAAGCTAATGTCAGCAAATACAAGAAGATAGAGACACTACCTTGTATTCTATCAGATCATAATGGATTGAAGTTACAAATTAATGAAAGAGTAAAAAACAGAAACTACTCCAACACCTGGAGATTAAACAATATGCTACTATATGATGAATGGATAACAGAAGATATTAGGAAGGAAATTAAAAAATTCTTAGAGGTAAACGAGAACAAAGAAACATCATATCAAAATCTCTGGGACACTATGAAAGCGGTACTTAGAGGAAGATTTATTTCATGGAGCGCATTTAATAAAAGAAGTAAAACTCAAAAAATAAATGACCTAACACTACAGCTCAAAGCCCTAGAAAAAGAAGAACAGACCAACACCAAAAGTAGTAGAAGACAGGAAATAGTTAAACTGAGAGCTGAAATCAACGAAATTGAAACAAAAGAAACAATACAAAAAATTGACAAAATAAATAGTTGGTTCTTCGAAAAAATAAACAAAATTGATAAACCTTTAGCCACACTAACAAAGAGAAGATGAGAGAAAACCCAAAACACTAAAATTCAGAATGAACAAGGAAATATCACAACAGACACGACTGAAATACAAAACATAATTAGAAGCTATTTTGAAAACCTATACTCCAACAAAATAGAAAATTTCGAAGACATCAACAGGTTTCTAGAGACATATGAATTGCCTAAACTGAACGAGGAGGACATACACAATTTAAATAGACCAATTTCAAGTAATGAAATAGAAGAAGTCATCAAAGGCCTTCCAACAAAGAAAAGTCCAGGACCAGATGGGTTCTCAGCCGAGTTGTACAAAACCTTTAAAGAAGAGCTCATTCCAATACTTCTCAAAGTATTCCATAAAATAGAAGAGGAGGGAACTCTCCCAAACTCATTCTATGAAGCCAATATTACCTTGATTCCTAAGCCAGACAGAGACACATCGAGGAAAGAAAATTTCACACCAATATCCTTAATGAACATCGATGCAAAAATTCTCAACAAAATTTTAGCAAATCGCATACAAAAACATATTAAAAAGATAGTGCACCATGATCAAGTGGGTTTCATCCCTGGGATGCAAGGTTGGTTCAACATCAGGAAATCAATAAATGTCATTCACCATATCAATAGACTTAAAGTAAAGAATCACATGATTATTTCAATAGATGCAGAAAAAGCATTTGATAAAATACAGCACCCCTTCATGCTCAAAACACTAGAAAAAATAGGGATAGTGGGAACATTCCTTAACATTGTAAAGGCCATCTTCGCTAAACCCATGGCTAATATCATTCTAAATGGTGAAAAACTGAAAGCATTCCCTCTAAAAACTGGAACAAGGCAGGGATGCCCTCTTTCACCACTTCTATTCAATATCGTCCTTGAAACTCTAGCCAGAGCAATTAGACAGACCAAAGAAATTAAAGGGATACGAATAGGAAAAGAAGAACTCAAACTATCCCTATTTGCTGATGATATGATTGTATACTTAGAGGAACCAGGAAATTCCACCAGAAAACTTTTAGAACTCATAAGTGAATTCAGTAAAGTAGCGGGATATAAGATCAATGCACATAAATCTAAGGCATTTTTATACATAAGTGATGAATCTTCAGAAAGAGAAATTAGGAAAACTACCCCATTCACAATAGCTTCGAAAAAAATAAAGTATTTGGGAATCAATCTCACAAAAGAGGTGAAAGACCTCTACAATGAGAACTACAGAACACTAAAGAAAGAAATTCAAGAAAACCTTAGAAGATGGAAAGATCTCCCATGTTCTTGGATAGGAAGAATTAATATTGTCAAAATGGCCATACTACCAAAAGTGCTATACAGATTCAATGCAATTCCAATTAAAATCCCAAGGATGTACCTTACAGAAATAGAGCAAGCAATTATGAAATTCATCTGGAAGAATAAAAAACCCAGAATAGCTAAAGCAATCCTTGGCAGAAAGAGTGAAGCAGGGGGTATCGCAATACCAGATCTTCAACTCTACTACAAAGCAATAGTAACAAAAACAGCATGGTATTGATACCAAAATAGAAAGGTGGATCAATGGTACAGAATAGAGGACACGGACACAAACCCAAATAAATACAATTTTCTCATACTAGACAAAGGTGTCAAAAAAATGCAATGGAGAAAAGATAGCCTCTTCAACAAATGGTGCTGGGAGAATTGGAAATCCATATGCAACAGAATGAAACTAAACCCATATCTCTCACCATGCACGAAACTAAACTCAAAATGGATTAAGGATCTCGGAATCAGACCAGAGACCTTGCATCTTATAGAAGAAAAAGTAGGTCCAGAGCTTCAACATGTCGGCTTAGGACCAGACTTCCTCAACAGGACTCCCATAGCACAAGAAATAAAAGCAAGAATTAATAACTGGGATAGATTCAAACTAAAAAGCTTTCTCTCAGCAAAGGAAACTATCAGCAATGCGAAGAAAGAGCCTACAGAGTGGGAGAAAATCTTTGCCAATCATACTTCAGATAGAGCACTAATCTCCAGAATCTATAAAGAACTCAAAAAACTCTACACCAAGAATGTAAATAATCCAATTGACAAATGGGCTAAAGAAATGAATAGACACTTCACAGAAGAAGATCTACAAGCAATCAACAAACATATGGAAAAATGTTCAACATCTCTAGTAATAAGAGAAATGCAAATCAAAACCACCCTAAGATTCCATCTCACCCCAATTAGAATGGTGATTATCAAGAATACAAGCAACAACAGGTGTTGGCGAGGATGTGGGGAGAAAGGTACACTCTTACATTGCTGGTGGGGTTGCAAATTAGTGCAGCCACTCTGGAAAGCAGTGTGGAGATTCCTTTGAAATCTTGGAATGGGACCACCATTTGACCCAGCTATCCCACTCCTTGGCCTATACCCAAAGGACTTAAAATCAGCATATTACAGAGATACAGCCACATCAATGTTCATAGCTGCTCAGTTCACAATAGCCAGATTGTGAACCAACCTAGATGTCCTTCAATTGATGAATGGATAAAGAAAATGTGGTATATATAAACAATGGAATATTACTCAGCCATAAAGAATGATAAAATTATGGCATTTGCAGGCAAATGGATGAAACTGGAGAATATCATGCTAAGTGAGATAAG
Organism: Sciurus carolinensis; assembly: GCF_902686445.1. NCBI lineage: Eukaryota > Metazoa > Chordata > Mammalia > Rodentia > Sciuridae > Sciurus > Sciurus carolinensis. The sequence goes on along the minus strand of NC_062217.1, from coordinate 55,517,834 downwards.
CCAATCTCAAAAACCAAAGGAAGAATGATATCGCTAATAAGTGGATGATGACACATAATGGGGGGTGGGAAGGGTTAGTGTTGGGGTTGGAGTTGGGTTTAGAGAATGGGGCAGGAATGGAGGAAGGGAGGACTGTATAGATGGAGGGGAGGGGTGGGAGGGGTGGGGGGGAAGGGAAAAATGGCAGAATGAATCAAACATTACCCTATGTAAATTTATGATTACACAAATGGTATGCCTTTACGCCATGTACAGACAGAGAAACAACATGTATCCCATTTGTTTACAATAAAAAAAAACATAAAAAAAAAAGAATTATTGGGATTGAGGAAGGCAGAGAGATACAAACCAAACGAATGAACAACCTGTTCAATTAAATAATATCAGAAAATTTCCCAAACCTCAGAAATGAAATGGAAATCAAATACAAGAGGCCTACAGAAGACCAGGTACACAAAATTACAACAGATCCACACCAAGGCACATTATAACGAAAATACCTAACATACAAGATAAAGATAGGATTTTAAAGGCTATGAGAGAAAAGCATCAGATTACATGTAAAGGGAAACCAATATGGATATCAGCAGATTTCTCAGTCCAGACAGTAAAAGCAAGAAGGACCTGGACCAATAAATTTCAAGCTCTGAAAGAACATGTATGCCAACCAAGAATCCTATACCCAGAAAAACTAACCTTCAGATTTGATGATGAAATAAAACCTTTCCATAATAAAAGTTAAAAGAATTTACAAATAGAAACCCTGCACTACAGAACATTCTCAGCAAAATATTTCATGAGGAGGAAGTGAAAAACAACAATACAAGTCACCAAAGGGAGGAACTACCCTAAAGGAAAAGACAATCAAAGGAGAAATGAAGTCAAGTTAAAAACCAAAAATCAGTCAAAATGGCCAGGAATACAAATCATATCACAATATGTATGATGTGATATGTAAATGTACATGTAACCTTGTAATGGCCTGAACTCAATAACCAAAAGAATAGACTGGTAGATTGGATTAAATATTAAGACCCAACAATACGCTGCCTTCAAGAGACTCATCTCATAGAAAGACGTTCACAGACTAAAGGTAAAAGGATGGGGAAAAACATACCATGCATATGGACCCAGTAAAAAAGCAGGGGTCTTCATCCTTATATCAGATAACGTGAACTTCAAACCTAAGTTAGTCAGAAGGGATAAATAAGGGCATTTCATACTGCTTAATGGGAAGCATAAAACAGCAAGACATAACAATTTTAAATATTTATGCCCCCAAAAATGGAGCATCTAAGTACATCAAACAAACCTTTCTCAATTTTAAATATTAAATAGACCAAAACACAATAATAGTGGACTTTAACACACCACTTTCACCACTGGATAGATCAAACAAAAATTAAACAAAAAATCTATAGAATTAAATAATATAATCAATGATATAGACTTAATGGACACTTACAGAGTATTTCATCCATCATCAAGCAAATATATTTTCTTCTCAGCTGCTCATGGAACCTTCTCCAAAACAGACCATATGCTATGCCACAAAAAAGTCATTAGTAAATACAAAAAAACAGAGATACTTCTTTGTATCCTATCAGACCATAATGGAATGCAATTAGAAATCAATGATAAAATAACAAGCAAAATCTACTCATACACCTGGAAACTAAATAATATGCTATTGAATGATGCAATGATAGCAGAAGACATCAGGAAAGAAATAAAAAAAATTCTTAGAGGTAAATGAGAACAATGACACAACATATCAAAACTCTGGGACACTATGAAAGCAGTACTAAGAGGAAAGTTCATTGCATTGAGCTCATACATTAAAAAAATTAAAAGTCAACAACTAAATGACCTAACATTACACCTCAAAGCCCTAGGAAAAGAAGAACAGATCAACACCAAAAATAGTAGAAGACAAGAAATAATTAAAATCAGAGCTGAAATCAATGAAATTTAAATAAGAGAAACAATTTAAAAAATTGACAAAAAAAAGTTGGTTCTTTGCAAAAGTAAACAAAATTGATAAACCCCTAGCCACACTAACTAAAAGAAGAAGAGAGAAAACTCAAATTACTAGAATTCATGATGAAAAAGGAAAGCTCATGACAGACACATTGAAATACATAACATAATTAGAAACTACTTTGAAAATCTATACTCCAACAAAATAGAAAACATCAAAGACACTGACAAATTTTTGGAGACATATGATCCTCCCAAACTGAATCAGGAAGATGTACATAATCTAAACAGATCAATTTCAAGCACCGAAATAGAAGAAGCCATCAAAAGCCTACCAACCAAGGAAAGCCCAGGACCAGATGGATTCTCAGCCAAATTCTACAAGACCTTTAAAGAAGAACTGATTCCAATACTCCTCAAAGTATTTCAGGAAATGGAAAAGGAGGAAACCCTTCCAAATTCATTCTATGAGGCTAGTATCACTCTGATACCAAAACCAAACAATGACTCAAGGAAAGAAAACTTTAGACCAATATCCCTGATGAACATAGATGGAAAAATCCTTAACAAAATACTGGCAAGTCACATACAAATATATATTAAAAATATAGTGCACCATGATCAAGTGGGGTTGATCCCAGGGATGCAAATTTGGTTCAATATCCAGAAATCAATAAATGTAATTCATCACATCAATAGACTTAGAGTTGAGAATCAAGATTATTTCAACAGATTCTAAGAAAGTGATAAAAATACAGCACCCCTTCATGCTTAAAACACTAGAAAAAACAGGAATAGTAGGAACATACCTCAACATTCTAAAGGCACACTAAGCCCACGAACAACATCATTCTTAATGGAGAAAAACTGGAAGCATTCCCTCTAAAAACTGGAACAATACAGGAATGCTCTCTTTCATCACTTCTATTCAACACTGTCCTTGAATCACTTGCCAGAGCAATTAGACAGACCAAAGAAATTAAAGGGATACAAATAGGAAAAGAACAACTTAAGCTGTCACTATTTGCTGATGACATGATCCTATATTTAGAAGATCCAAAAAACTCCACTAGAAAACTTCTAGAAATAATAAATGAATTCAGCAAAATAGCAGGATATAAAATCAATATGTGTTAAGTCTAATGCATTTCTATTCATAAGTGATGAATCCTCTGAAAGACAAATTAGGAAAACCACTCCATTCACAATAGCCTCAAAAAAAAAATAAAATAAAATACTTGGGAATTAATCTAACAAAAGAAGTGAAAGACCTCTACAATGAAAACTACAGAACACTAAAGAAAGTAATGAATTAAAACCTTAGAAGATGGAAAGATATTCCATGTTCTTGGATAGGGAGAATTAATATTGCCAAAATGGCCATACTACCAAAGGCACGATTACAGATTCAATGCAATTCCAATTAAAATCCGAATGACATTCCTCATAGAAATAGAGAAAGCAATCATGAACTTTATCTGGAAGAACAAGAGACCTCAAATAGTCAAAACAATCCTGAGTAGAAAAAGTGAAGCAGAAGGTATCACAATACCAGACATTAAACTATATTACAGAGCAACAGTAACAAAAACAGCATGGTATTGGCACCAAAACAGACTGGCAGACCAATGGTACAGAATAGAAGACACAGAGACAAAACCACATAAATACAGTCACCTCATACTAGACAAAGGAGCCAAAAACATACAGTGGAGAAAAGATAGCCTGTTCAACAAATGGTGCTGGCAAAATTGGAAATCCACATGCAGTAAAATGAAATTAAACCTCCCTTACCCCACACAAAACTCAACTCAAAATGCACCAAGGACTTAGGAATTAGACCAGAGACCCTGCACCTAATAGAAGACAAAGTAGGCCAAAATCTTCATCATGTTGGCTTAGGATCAAACTTCCTCAACAAGACTCCCAAAGCACAAGAAATCAAAGCAAGAATCAATAAATGGCATGGACTCAAACTAAAAAGCTTTTTCTCAGCAAAGGATACAATCAAGAATGTCAAGAGAGAGCCTACAGAGTAGGAGAAAATCTTTTCCACATGCACTGCAATAGAGCGCTTACCTCCAAAATTTATAAAGAACTTACAAAACTTTACACCAAAAAGACAAAGAACCCAATCAATAAATGGGCCAAGGACCTGGACAGACACTTTACAGAAGACACACAGGCAATTAATAAATATATGAAAAGTGTTCAACATCTCTAGTAATTAAAGAAATGCAAATAAAAACAACTCTAAGATTTCATCCTACTCCAATTAGAATGGCTATCATCAAGAACACAAACAATAATAGATGTTGGCGTGGATTTTGGGGAAAAGGCACACTTTTACATTGCTGGTGGAGTTGCAAATTGGTGCAGCCACTCTGGAAAGCAGTATGGAGAATCCTCAGAAAACTTGGAATGGACTCACCTTTTGACCCAGTAATCCCACTCTTTGGTTTATACCCAAAGAACCTAAAATCAGCAAACTACAGTAATACAGCCACAGTTTATAGCAGTTCACAATAGCTAGATTGTGGAACCAACCTAGATGCCCTTCAACAGATGAATGTATAAAGAAACTGTATACTATATATACACAATGGAATATTATTTAGCCATAAAGAATAATAATATTATGGCATTTGCAAATAAATGGATGGAAATGGAAAATATCATGCTAAGTGAAATAAGCCAATCCCAAAAAACTAAAGGCAGAATGTTTTCCCTGATAAGTGGATGATGATATATAATGGGGGTGTGGGGCGTGAAAGAAAAATGGAGGAACTTTGGATTATGTAGAAGAAAATGAGAGGGAGGTGGGTATGAAAAATGGTGGATTGAAACAGACGTCATTACCCTGTGTTCATGTATGATTACACAAATGGTACAAATCTATACACAAATGGTATGAATCTACATCGTTTACAACCATGGAAACAAAATGACGTACCCCATTTGTGTACAATGAATCAAAATGTAGTGTGTAAATAAATAAATAATAAAAAAGATAAAAAAGAGTAACTGAAGTCACCTCTACCTGAACTGACAGAAGTTTGTAGCTTCCATGGCTGGCATTCCATCCTTGGCAACTGCTCATTCCAAATGCGCTCTTGGGAGATATTTCTATTCCCCAGTTTGCTTTTAAATTATTAAGCTTAGGTTAGGAGGCTGCCTGCTGCTAGATGTAGAGTTGATAGAGTGCAAGTGTTTCATTTTGTTTTTTCTTCTGGATATGTTACTATTACTATTTTTGCCTTTGAATCAAAAAACTAATTTTTTTTTACCATGGTATATCCATATTTCCTTTTGGAAGATTAAAATGAAAAAATGTGTAAAAAAAAAAAGATAATCTCCTTAATAAAATTTTAATCTGGATCCTCTAAATCTAATACTTCACTGGGACTCAAACTTGATGGCCATTCTCAAAAGTCTGAAGTATCTATTTTTGCATGAATTCTGCTAATTCAATTCAGCAACAATCCCCCACAATTGAAATCTGATCATCTTGACTGCCTTTATCAAGAGTCCTGTTAGGTTAGCTCAGCAAGATTCCAGCCCCACCATCATAACCTCCTTGATGTTTCCTCTAAGTAATTACCCACCAACTTTCCACTGTGTTCCTGGGCTATAAATCCCCACTTGTTATTTTCTGTATTCAGAAGTAAACCTTATTCTCTCCCAACAAGGATTTGATACATATGGCAATAGTGCTAAATAGTTTTCATTACAAATTTGCCAAGTATTAGAGTAAGTTTTTCTTTAATAAGACCAAAAATGATTCATGAGAGAGGAAGGAGTCTTTTTGTCCCCAGGCTTATTGTGTGGACATAAATACTCACATGCATACACAATACACATGTATACACTGTATGAGAATTCTTATGAGAATTCTTTTAATAGAAGAGAAAATAGTTCAATGAAATAAAGAATTTATTTATAGATATCACATATAACTAAGAGGGTAATCTTGTAAAATTTCTGGATTTTCTCTTACTTTTTTTAATGGTTATCCTGAAGACAATTTATCTATAAGATTTAACATTTGAAACAAATGTTAGTATTTTGCATTTCAACTGAAATAAAGTATAAAAATAGCACCAATCAACTTTTTAAAACAAATTCATCCTATATGTAATAATCCTAAAAAATGCTTTTATGCAAATTGAGAAAATCTTATGCAATATAAAGTTTAGTTTTATTTTTCCTTTCTGTACTATGTTAAAGATTTACAGGTGAATGATTTGGAATGGAAAATATTCTAAATCCTCTTTATATTAAAATTTGTAAGACAGAAAAGATGGGTGGGTTATGGTTTGATAATTAATGTTTCATTTCTCTTATCAATTATTAAGATGGAAAAATGAAATCTCCTCATAAAACCTAGACACAAGGATCTCATATATTATGCTACTTTTCTTTTTGTTTTTGTGATAATGGGAAGAAAACCCAGGACCTCATTCATGCCAGGTAAGCACTCTACTTGCAACTTCTACTCTTAACTTTTTAAACTTGAAAAAGAATTATTATACTTATTATGTTTGCGATTTTTACAATGAGCTTTTCATGAAATAATCAAACCAGAGACACAATTCATTACAATTTTCTAGGTGCATTGAAAATTTAGAATAAAATATCACTCTGAAGTTAGGTAAACTGAAATGAACACTTGAGTTACCAACATTTATAATAAAAAAAAATCTTCAAACTTAGCAACTAATTCATTTAAATTCCTCTAAAAATGGTTACCATTTAACAGGTAATGGGCGCAGGGCTTATTATCCTGCTTATTTATTTAAAAACAAAGGCTTATTTATTTTCACTGACTTCTAACTGAATTTTTTTAATTAATAGACTACATGTTAGGGCAGTTTTATGTTCACAGAAAAATTTGGCAGAAAGTACACAGCTCTCATATACATCAACTATCTCTGCATCCCCCAAAATGTAGTCTCAAGTAGTCTGGACCCCTGCGGTGGGAGGTGCCGTTCAAGGCTAGCTTCTCGGAGCTGATCACCCAGTGAGAGACTTTCTACATAGAACCAGCCACAAGCCCCCGAACCAACGGAGAGCCTCGATCCGCAAACAGCCTCTGGGATCAGGGCAGGGCAGCCAGAAACCTCTTCAGGCGGCTCTGCACACTCCGGCTGCAGGCTCTCTTCTCGGGGCGATCCAAGATGGCGGCCTAAAGGGAGACTGCACCCCCTGTCGCTCCAGAACCCAGGAGTTAAGAAGGGGAGGCATTGAGAGTCTCGGACTGAAATAGAGCCACGGGTGAGTCTGCCCACTGGGTAAAGCTCGGCCCGGGGGGCAGGCCCAGATAGGGGTGGCTTATCGGAGCCGGGCAGGGCAGCTAGAGTCATCCACAGGCAGCCCTGCGCACTCCGGCGGTGGGCCCCGCCCACACAGCCAGCTTCTCCAGGTTCTCGGAATGGAACTGGCCCGCTAGTGAGAGCCTTTCTGACCAGAACAAGCTCCGAGTCCCGGAGCCAGTGCAGCTCAGCATACTCTGGCACGCAAGCAGATTCAGGGTCCAGACAGGGCAGCCAGAGACTTCCCCAAGTAGTCTGGACCCCTGCGGTGGGAGGTGCCGTTCAAGGTTAGCTTCTCGGAGCTGATCGCCCAGTGAGAGACTTTCTACATAGATCCAGCCACAAGCCCCCGAACCAACGGAGAGCCTCGATCCGCAAACAGCCTCTGGGATCAGGGCAGGGCAGCCAGAGACCTCTTCAGGCGGCTCTGCACACTCCGGCTGCAGGCTCTCTTCTCGGGGCGATCCAAGATGGCGGCCTAAAGGGAGACTGCACCCCCTGTCGCTCCAGAACCCAGGAGTTAAGAAGGGGAGGCATTGAGAGTCTCGGACTGAAATAGAGCCACGGGTGGGTCTGCCCACTGGGTAAAGCTCGGCCCGGGGGGTAGGCCCAGATAGAGGTGGCTTATCGGAGCCAGGCAGGGCAGCTAGAGTCTTCCCAAGGTAGCCTTCCACACTCCGGCAGTGAGCTCCTCCCACACGGCCAGCTGCACGGTGCAGGCCCATTTCCGCACAGAGCCAGTTCCAAACCGTGGAACCAGGAGGGGGCTAAGGGCAGTTTTCTTTGGATACGCTGCTTTATCAGATTCCTCCAAGACATCAGGCTACTGAAGGCTGGGAGGTGATACACTGGAAATCTACCGGGACACTATAAGCCAATAGCGGAAAACTGCAATATCTCAGGGTCCCACTGACAACTGACCAATATGAGAAAACAAGGGAAGAAAATGTCCCAAACAAACCTAGATACTACATCAATAAAACCCAATGACAGCACAGCAGAAGAAATGTCAGAAAGGGAGTTCAGAATGTACGTAATTAAAACGATTAGGGAAGCTAACGAGGAGATGAAAGAGCAAATGCAGGCATTGAAGGAGGAGATGAAAGAGCAAATGCAGGCATTAAATGATCGCACCAATCAACAGTTAAAAGACCAAATACGGGAAGCAAGAGATCATTTCAATAAAGAGTTAGAGATACTAAAAAAAAAACAAACTGAAATACTTGAAATGAAGGAAACAATAAACCAAGTTAAAAACTCCATAGAAAGCATAACCTATAGAATGGAGCACCTGGAAGACAGAACCTCAGACATTGAAGACAAATTATTTAATCTTGAAAGCAAAGTTGGTCAAACAGAAAAGATGGTAAGAAATCATGAACAGAATCTACAAGAATTATGGGATATCATGAAAAGGCCAAATTTAAGAATTATTGGGATTGAGGAAGGCTTAGAGAAACAAACCAAAGGAATGAACAATCTATTCAATGAAATAATATCAGAAAATTTCCCAAATCTGAAGAATGAAATGGAAAACCAAGTACAAGAGGCTTATAGAACTCCAAACATACAAAATTACAACAGACCCACACCAAGGCACATTATTATGAAAATACCTAACATACAAAATAAAGACAGAATTTTAAAGGCCGCAAGAGAAAAGAATCAAATTACATTCAGAGGGAAACCAATAAGAATATCAGCAGATTTTTCAATCCAGACCCTAAAAGCCAGAAGGGCCTGGAACAACATTTACCAAGCCCTGAAAGAAAACAGATGCCAACCAAGAATCTTATACCCAGCAAAACTTACATTCAAATTTGACGATGAAATAAGATCCTTCCATGATAAACAAAAGCTAAAGGAATTTACAAAAAGAAAGCCAGCATTACAGAACATTCTCAGCAAAATATTCCATGAGGAAGAGATGAAAAACAATGATGCAAATCAGCAACAAGAGGCGCTAGCCTAAAGGAATAGCCAAATAAAGGAGAAACCAAATCATGTCAAAAACAAATATGAGTCAATTGACTGGGAATACAAATCATATCACAATAATAACCCTGAATGTTAATGGCCTGAATTCATCAATCAAAAGACACAGACTGGCAGATTGGATTAAAAAGAAAAATCCAACAATATGCTGCCTGCAAGAGACTCATCTCATAGAAAGAGACACCCATAGACTAAAGGTGAAAGGATGGGGAAAAACATACCATGCACACGGACACAGCAAAAAAGCTGGAGTATCCATCCTCATCTCAGATAATGTGGACTTCAAACCAAAACTAGTCAGAAGGGATAAAGAAGGACATTACATGCTGCTTAAGGGAAGCATAAATCAGCAAGACTTAACAATCATAAATATCTATGCCCCAAACATTGGCTCATCCACGTACGTCAAACAAATCCTTCTCAATTACAGAATTCAAATAGACCACAACACAATCATACTAGGCGATTTTAACACACCTCTCTCACCACTGGATAGATCGTCCAAACAAAAATTGAATAAAGAAACTATAGATCTCAACAACACAATCAGCAATTTAGACTTAACAGACATATATAGAATATACCATCCAACAAAGAACGAATACACTTTCTTCTCAGCAGCACATGGATCCTTCTCTAAAATAGACCATATTTTATGCCACAAAGCTACTGTTAGCAAATACAAGAAGATAGAGATACTACCTTGTACTCTATCAGATCATAATGGATTGAAATTAGAAATAAATGACAGAATAAAAAACAGAAACTTCTCCAATACTTGGAGATTAAATAATATACTATTATATGATGAATGGATAACAGAAGACATCAGGAGGGAAATAAAAAAATTCTTAGAAGTAAACGAGAACAAAGACACATCATATCAAAATCTCTGGGACACTATGAAAGCAGTACTTAGAGGAAGATTTATTTCATGGGGTGCATTCAAAAAAAGAAATAGAAACCAACAAATAAACGACTTAACACTACAGCTCAAAGCACTAGAAAAAGAAGAGCAGACCAATACCAAAAGTAGTAGAAGACAGGAAATAGTTAAAATCAGAGCCGAAATCAACGAAATCGAAACAAAAGAAACAATTGGAAAAATTAACAAAATAAATAGTTGGTTCTTTGAAAAAATAAATAAAATTGATAAACCCTTAGCCACACTAACAAAAAGAAAGAGGGAGAAAACTCAAATTACTAAAATTCGGAATGAACAAGGAAACATCACAACAGACACGAGTGAAATACAAAACATAATTAGAAGCTATTTTGAAAATCTATACTCCAACAAAACAGAAAACCTCGAAGACATCAACAAATTTCTAGAGACATATGAATTACCTAAACTGAACGAGGAGGACATACACAACCTAAATAAACCAATTTCAAGCAATGAAATAGAAGAGGTCATCAAAAGCCTACCAACAAAGAAAAGTCCAGGACCAGATGGGTTCTCAGCCGAGTTCTACAAAACCTTTAAAGAAGAGCTCATTCCAATACTCCTCAAACTATTCCATGAAATAGAAGAGGAGGGAACCCTCCCAAACTCGTTCTATGAAGCCAATATCACCCTGATACCTAAACCAGACAGAGACACATCGAGGAAAGAAAATTTCAGACCAATATCCTTAATGAACATCGACGCAAAAATTCTCAACAAAATTTTAGCAAATCGCATACAAATATATATTAAAAAGATAGTGCACCACGATCAAGTGGGTTTTATCCCAGGGATGCAAGGTTGGTTCAACATTCGGAAATCAATAAATGTCATTCACCATATCAACAGACTTAAAGTTAAGAATCACATGATTATTTCAATAGATGCAGAAAAAGCATTCGATAAAATACAGCATCCCTTCATGCTCAAAACACTAGAAAAAATTGGGGTAGTGGGAACATTCCTAAACATTATAAAGGCAATCTACGCTAAGCCCATGGCTAATATCATTCTAAATGGTGAAAAACTGAAAGCGTTCCCCCTAAAAACTGGAACAAGGCAGGGATGCCCTCTTTCACCGCTTCTATTCAACATCGTCCTTGAGACTCTAGCCAGAGCAATCAGACAAACCAAAGAAATTAAAGGGATACGAATAGGAAAAGAAGAACTCAAACTATCCCTGTTCGCTGATGACATGATTACATATTTAGAGGAACCTGGAAATTCCACCAGAAAACTTTTAGAACTCATAAGTGAATTCAGTAAAGTAGCAGGTTATAAGATCAATGCTCATAAATCCAATGCATTTCTATACATAAGTGATGAATCTTCAGAAAGAGAAATTAGGAAAACTACCCCATTCACAATAGCATCGAAAAAAATAAAATACTTGGGAATCAATCTCACAAAAGAGGTGAAAGACCTCTACAATGAGAACTACAGAACACTAAAGAAAGAAATTAAAGAAAACCTTAGAAGATGGAAAGATCTCCCATGTTCCTGGATAGGCAGAATTAATATCGTCAAAATGGCTATACTACCTAAAGTGCTATACAGATTCAATGCAATTCCAATTAAAATCCCAATGATGTACCTTGCAGAAATAGAGCAAGCAATTATGAAATTCATCTGGAAGAATAAAAAACCTAGAATAGTTAAAGCAATCCTCAGTAGCAAGAGCGAAGCACGGGGTATTGCAATACCAGATCTTCAACTCTACTACAAAGCAATAGTAACAAAAACGGCATGGTATTGGTACCAAAATAGACAGGTAGATCAATGGTACAGAATAGAGGACAGGGACACAAATCCAAATAAATACAATTTTCTCATACTAGACAAAGGTTCCAAAAATATGCAATGGAGAAAAGATAGCCTCTTCAACAAATGGTGCTGGGAAAACTGGAAAACCATATGCAATAGAATGAAATTAAACCCCTATCTCTCACCCTACACAAAACTCAACTCAAAATGGATCAAGGACCTTGGAATCAGACCAGAGACCCTGCATCTTATAGAAGAAAAAGTAGGTACAAATCTTCAACTTGTTGGCTTAGGATCAGACTTCCTTAACAGGACTCCCATAGCACAAGAAATAAAAGCAAGAATCAACAACTGGGATAGATTCAAACTAAAAAGCTTTCTCTCAGCAAAGGAAACTATCAGAAATGTGAAGAGAGAGCCTACAGAGTGGGAGAATATCTTTGCCAACCATACCTCAGATAGAGCGCTAATTTCCAGAATCTATAAAGAACTCAAAAAACTCTACACGAAGAATACAAATAATCCAATCAACAAATGGGCTAAGGAAATGAACAGACACTTCACAGAAGAAGATGTACAAGTAATCAACAGATATATGAAAAAATGTTCAACATCCCTAGTAATTAGGGAAATGCAAATCAAAACTACCCTAAGATTTCATCTCACCCCAATTAGAATGGCGATTATCAAGAATACAAGCAACAATAGGTGTTGGCGAGGATGTGGTGAAAAAGGAACACTCATACATTGCTGGTGGGGTTGCAAATTAGTGCAGCCACTCTGGAAAGCAGTGTGGAGATTCCTCAGAAAGCTTGGAATGGAAACACCATTTGACCCAGCTATCCCACTCCTTGGTCTATACCCAAAGGACTTAAAATCAGCATACTACAGAGATACAGCCACATCAATGTTCATTGCTGCTCAATTCACCATAGCCAGATTGTGGAGCCAACCTAGATGCCCTTCAGTTGATGAATGGATAAAGAAACTGTGGCATATTTATACAATGGAATATTACTCCGCAATGAAGAATGATAAAATTATGGCATTTGTTGGCAAATGGTCGAAATTGGAGAATATCATGCTAAGTGAGATAAGCCAATCTCAAAAAACTAAAGGACGAATGATCTCGCTGATAAGCGGATGAGGACATATAATGGGGGTGGGAGGGGTTAGCATTAGGTTTAGGGTTAGGTTTAGAGTTAGGCTAAGGAGAGCGGTAAGAATGAAGGAAAGAAGGACCGTATAAAGGGAAAAGGGTGGGAGGGGTGGGGGGGAAGGGAAAAAAAATAAACATCATTACCCTATGTAAACGTAAAAAAATAAATAAAAAAAAAAATGTAGTCTCAAAGCAATGAATCTAATAATAGTTATAATATCTGTGACTTTTTTTTTTTTTTCTTTTACAGTACTGGGACAACCCAGGGTCTCACACGATAGGCAAATGACACTGAACTATATATTACCAGTCCCTTTTGAATACTGAGACAAAATCTCATTAAGGTGTGTAGTGTTGGGGCAGGTCTAAAATGGCAATAGTTAGGTTCCCTTGCCTGGCAGTGGGCTATATTATGTATAGTATGTAGCCAAGGCCTTAAATGGACTATGTTATGGTTAGTGTTAATCAAGGTCAGAAACACTGATTCAGGGTACACGACTGAGGTCATAAACATCTGCTTATGAGCATGCACACACACTTGTTGGCAGTGTGCCTTCTTTGTTTGGTCTGCATATCAAAAGGGCTTAGGGAAAAGAATCCCAGGCAAAATAGGGACTAAAATGGGGACTAAAACTAAATCTGGAGACTATAACCACCTCTAAATAAAGTTTGTATACCATGCTAACTGCATCTTGCATCTTCTTCCACCTGCTAGGACCTGAAATCTGTTACCTGCATGAAACCTAGACTGGCCTCAAATTTGAGATCCTTAGGTCTCAGTCTTCCAAGTAGCCAGGATTACAGGTATGTATCACAACATCCAGCAGGTGACTTTTTTTCTTTTCATAAAACAATAGATTAGGTAACAGATTAGATTAACATATTACTAGTAATATATCCACATGAAATACAATAGAAAATTTAGAACTGTCATTTCTCTGCAACTAAAAGTCAATGATTCAGAAATCCATTTGCCCAAATGAGTAACCAAAATAACTTTCAGGCATGTGGGTATTAAGTATATATGAATACTGCTTGTGTATATTATATATAGGCAGGTGTGTGTGTGTGTGTGTGTGTGTGTGTGTGTTCTATGTACCTATTTTTTTTTTATTTTTACAGACTGCATTTTGACTCATTGTACACAAATGGGGTACAACTTTTCCTTTCTATGGTTATACATGACATAGATTCACACCATTCATGTAATCATGCATGTACAGAGAGTAATGGTGTCTGTCTTATTCCACTATCTTTCCTACTCCTGCCTCCTCTTCCCCCTCATTTCCCTCTACACAATCCAAAGTTCCTCCATTCTTTTCTTCTCTTACCTCCCCACCCAGATAAGGTATCATCATCCACTTAACAGAGAAAACATTTGGCCTTTGGTATTTTGGGATTGGCTTATTTCACTTAGCATGATATTCTCCAACTCCATCCATTTACCTGCAAATGTCATAATTTTATACTTCTTTATGGCTGAGTAATATTCCATTGTGTATATATACCACAGTTTCTTTATTCATTCATCTATTGAAAGGCATCTAGGTTGGTTCCACAATCTAGCTAATGTAAACTGAGCTTCTATAAACAGTGATGTGGCTGTGTTACTGTAGTTTGTTGATTTTAGGTCCTTTGGGTATAAACCGAGGAGTGGGATAACTGGGTCAAAAGGTGGGTCCATTATATTAATAAGTTGTTTCATAGTAATCCCACATTTATGCCAAGTTAAACTGTAATTGGTTCAGTTATAATAGTTGTTCTTCTGAAACAAAATGTAGAGACGAAATATTGATGGAGTTGAACTTTTAATAATATTTTAGAAACAATACTGTAATACATTTAAAAAATGATAACACCAAGGAGACATAATATTTTTCTAAAGTCAGTTATAAAACTAGATTTGTACCTATGTAATTGTGAAAAAATTAAAACATTTCACAGTACTAATCAAAATTATACTGTACTACATGAACCATTTAAATCTTTTCCCTGTTCAATAAACACCAAGCATGCCCCTATCCATACATTCTTAATGACTGGCAACCAGTTACAGTTAAAATGTCTAAATTGAAATAGCAACAACCACACCTTTCTTCACCCATAAATGCAAATTCCACACATACCACACAACTGGCATCAATTAATTCTGAATAAAAATATTATAGTTCATTTGGTACTAAAGTTTTTATTCCCAACCTTTCCATTCTACACTGTGTCACTCAGCTAATTTCATTTACATCAATTGAAAACTCACATAAAAAGGATTAGGTGAATTTCAATCTAATAATACACATAGAAAAATACCATAATACAAGCCCTTCCTTCCCCTCTTTTGTTTTCTACTTCAGTTCTACTTGGGATATAGCCCAATGGAAACCAGTTAGAATGTTAAAGATGTTTTGAGTTATTCTGAATAAAGAGCTTACTTAAATTAACTAGATCCAAAACAACTTCACTGTGCCTATGAACACTGTAAAAGAATAGAGCTTATTCAATAGCAAGATAATTAGAAGCAAATGGGAAATTATCTCAAAATGTAAAAGAGCACCGTTTTACTTAATGGCCTATTTTAACATGAACAGAAACACTTAGTTTGCCAAAGGCACTTATTTGGAAAGAGCACTGTAAAAATGTACACACCTGCTTGCAACTAATTATAGCATTAACGACCTCAACTGAAAATGGCTAATAGGCAACTGTACATACTAAGAAAGATTTAAGCCAGTAAATATATGTACATTTTTTCAGGCATATATAATGAGACACCTTTATAATCCTAATTCAAATATTGCATACAAAGATGCAACCAAAGTGTACAATAAAACTTTTGCAGACTGATTTAAAAATAGATTTTTCTTTTCTACTTAAACATTTAAGTAAAAAATTTTAGCTATAATAAAATGTGCACCTAAATTGTATTATACAGTTATATGTCCCTAAATAATGAAAATATTATTAAGAAACACATTGTTCAGCAATTTTGTCATTGTGGAAACAAAATATGCTAACATGAAACTCGATATTCATTAATAACAGGACGTGGCCATTGATGCAATCAATAGATGTAGTGAATATTAGCCATTGAGATCGCTGTCACTGTGACTTGGCTTACTGAGTCACAGTGAATTTTTTTTTAAAAAGTAAAAGATACATTTTAAAATAACAATACAAATACAATGGATTGAGTTGTTTGTTTTTAGGTGTTTTCCTGAGTTTTTTATATATCCTAGAGATTAACACTCTGAGGTGCAGGTGCCAAAGATTTTCTCCAATTCTGTAGGCTCTCTTCTTCAGGTTCTTGATGTTTTCCTTTCATGTGAAGAAGTGTTTTAGCTTGATACCATCTCATTATTGATCCTCGATTTTACTTCTTGTTTTAGGAGTCTTACTGAGAAACTCAGTTCCTAAGCCAACATGATGGAAAGTTGGGCCTACATTTTCTCCTAATAGGCTCAGGGTCTCTGGTCTAATACCTAGGTCCTTGATCCACTTTGAGTTTTGTGCACTGTGAGAGATAGAAGTTAAATTTCATTTTGTGACATATGGACTTAGTTTTCCTAGCACCATTTGTTGAAGAACTATCTTTCTCTAATGTATATGCCTTTGTCTAGTATGAGATAACTGTATTTATGTGGGCTTGTCTGTGTGTTTTCTATTCTGTACCATTGGTCTATGTGCTGGTTTTGTTACTATAGCTATGTAGGATAAAATAAGGTCTGGTATTGTTATGCCTTCTGCTTCATTCTTCTTGCTAAGCACTGCTTTGGCTATTCTGGGTCTCTTACTTTTCCAAATGAACTTCATGACTGCTTTTTCTATTTCTATGAAGAATGTCTTTGGAATTTTAATAGAAATTGCACTAAATCTGTATAGTGCTTTTGGTAGTATGGTCATTTTGGTAATATTAATTCTGTCTATCCAAGAACATGGGAGATCTTTCCATCTTCTAAGGTCGTCTTCAATTTCTTTCTTTAGTTTTCTGTAGTTTTCACTGTAGAGGTCTTTCACCTCTTTTGTTAGATTAATTCCCAGGGCAAAGGAACTGAACTCGCGCTTCACAGAACAAGAAATACAAAGTCAACAAATATATGAAAAAATGTTCAGTATCTCTAGTAACTAAGGAAATGCAAATTAAAACTATACTGAGATTCCATCTCATTCCACTCAGAACAGCAATTATCAAGAATACAAGTTACAGTAAATGATGGTGTGGATGTGGGGGAAAAGTACATTCATTTTTGGCGCTTAGATGCAAGGTGACCCCCAAAAGCTCATGTGTGAGATGACGCAAGGAGGTTTAAAGAAGGAATTATTGGGTTGTGAGAGCCTCAACCCAATCGGTGAATTAATACCTTGATGGGGATTAAGTGAGTGGTAACTGAAGGTTAGTAGAGATTGGTTAGTAGAAGTGTGCACTGGTGGGGGCACAGCTTTAAGGTATATATTTTGTATTGTTAAGTGGAGTCTCTCTTTCTGCTTCATGATCATGAGCTGCTTCCCTCTGTCGCATTCTTCAGCCATGATGTTCTGCCTCACCTGGAGCCCCAAGGAATGGTGTTAGCTGTCTATAAACAGTCTTCTATAATCATGAGCCCCAATATAATCTTTTCCTACTATTTTTGTTCTGGTCAGATCTTTTAGTCACAGCAGCAAAAAAGGTGACTAAAGCACTCATACATTGCTGATGGAACTGCAAACTGAAACAAGCACTCTAGAGATTCCTCAGAAAACTTGAAATGAAGCCACCAGTTGACTCCTTTATTCTACTCCTTGGTTTATACACAAAGGACCTAAAATCAGCATACTATAGTGACACAGCCACATCAATGTTTATAGCAGCTCAATTCACAATAGCTAAGCTTTGGAATCAATGTAGGTGCCCTTCAACAGATGAATGGATTAAAGAAAATGTGGGGTGTGTGTGTGTGTGTGTGTGATATTACTCAGACATAAAGAAGTAGACTTTATGATTTTTGCTGGTAAGTAGATGAATCTGGATACTATTATGCTAAGTGAAATAAGTCAATCCCAGAAAACCGAAGACCCAATATTCTCTGTTATTCAGATGGTAACACACAACAGGGTTGCAGGAGAATAGTAGTTCAGTGGATTTGACAAAGGGGAATTAAGGGAAGGGAAGGGAAGGGGGAAAGGAATAGGAAAGACAGGAGAATGAACTGGACATAACTTTCCCATGTTCATATATGAATACACCGCCAGTGAAACTCCACATCATATACAACTTCAAGAATGAAATCCTAATTAGAATGTTACACTCCATTGTAGTATGTCAAAATTCACTCTATTGTCATTTATATCTAAAAAGAATAAAAATTTTAAAACCAGTAAAAACATAAACCAAAAACATATTCATTTATTATCAATTATTATACTGTACATTATCAATGACTGTATGAGCTATACTTTTATAGAACTGACAACATGCTGGTTTTATTTACATAAGCATTATCACAAACACATTTAACAAATTGAACTTTGACATTATCATAGCTATCTTATCTAGGGGATAAGAAATTTTCAGCTCCATTACAATCTTAGGGGACCAGTACTGTCTGTTGTTGACCAAAATACTGTTATGTGCAGCATGCCTTTACATACACAATTTACATATATATTCATATATATTTTTATATATATTCATTTATTTATTCTTACATGCAAAACCCATATGGTGAGGGGAGAGAGACAGAGGGAGAAAGTACCTGAATTATCCTAAATTCTGTTAACTTTTCTCTTCCAGGCACTTAATCTGATTCTACAATATTATTTCTCCAGTAACCATTGCCACTACTCTGGTCTTTCTCTCTATATTGCTGTCCCTTTCAACCTACTCAACTTTTCTGGTAAAGAGTTTTTAAAAATCACAAATATGGTATTGACTCCTTGCATAAAATTCTTAAAATAACTCAATGTTTGATGGGTAAGCCAAAATGATCTTATATTTTCTGTCAGAAATGTACTTTCAACTTACCTTTAGTCCTTCATTCCATCCTCCTCTACCACTCCCAGTTCTCTGAACTCCCCATTTGTTTTAGTAATACATTCTCTTTTAACTCCTTTTATAGCCTCAGTTTTCTCTTGTCTCTCAATTTTGAATGTTATTTTTTCAACCTAGAGCCCTTGCCTGTATCTTATTCTTCTTTGATTCCATTCACAGGTCTGTGATCACTTCCCAAGGAGGTTCTCCCAGTCTCACAGAGCACATGTTAGGTGTTCAATCTATATGCTCCAGAGCAACTTTTATTACCTCTATCAAAAACCATTCAAATGGCCTTTTTCCTCATCCATGTCCTCAATGACTAAGTTTTGTGCTAATAAGGAATCATAGTTTTCTGGTCTGACATTTTATCTGACACCCAGTATCAGAAAGGTATATTGTGTTGACTCTTATACAATAAATGACAAAATATGCAAAACAAATAAAAATGCTAAACATTAGTTGGGAAAGAAAAGACTAACAGGACTGTTAGGATTGGTGTCCATGGGGACAAAAAGTAATAAGGGGAAGAGCTGAGTATCTTTCCTATTCTCCCCTGATAAAGTTACTTGATCTTTCTGTGATATAAAATGAGGTTACTAAAATTGGTATTCATCTGAAAAAAGGCATCTTAAATGAAGTTAATTAACATATGAAAGAACTTTGAAATATGTGTGACACTTCCTAAATGTTTGTATTAGTGATACTTCTCATGTGACATAAATTATACCAATTTAAAAAGGAAAGGAATACTTTATTCAAGATAACTGAAACAGTGAAGACAGATTATTTCAATAAGGGAGAAGACTAGATTCAACTTAATTGAAATAAAAAGCAGAAAAGTTTTTAAAAATTATAGTGAGCTAGTAGAAATCTACAGGAGGATGTTAGGGGGTAGACTAGTCAATTTTATTAGGTGCTCTGTGTTTGTTAACTGATGCTTATTGAAATTAGGCTTCTACCTTCCTCCACAGACTAGGAAAAAGAAGCACTATCTTCCCTAATGACTACATTTCAAAGGTACCAGGTCCTTGAGGAAAACATCCCTGGGTTGTAAATGATTTATCTCAAAGGCGTGAGAAAGAATTTACAGGCACAAATTTTCTAAAGCAAATGCTCCAAGAAAAGGGAAGCCAGGAAGAAACCTGCCTAAAATGTAATCAAGGTCAGGGGAACTCATTCAGATCATGTCAGTATCAAGGTATTATACTATTAATGAAAGAACAGAGTTGAAGAAAAACTGATATGATATATTTAAATGTTACAGAATGTTATATGCTTCTAATAATATTCTTTGCACACATCAACTAAGGTCAACAAATTTTGGGAATTAAAGTACCATTTTAGTCTTCTAAAACCTCTGTTAGCTCCATAAAGTATGTTGTGAAGTCAGAATGGGAGCTAATGAGAACATAATGAGATATCCCTTCAGACAGCAGCAAAAAATAAAAGAAAGAACCAATGTATTAATTTAAAAGGGTAGAGGCCACACCAAATTCATATCGCTTATCTCTAGGCTAGAAATTATAGGCTGTTAATCTGCAAGCCATGGAATTTCAGACCATTAAAATGTAGTATACCTCCCAGGGAGGAGTATTTCTCACTCTAAAAGTTATTTGGTATTTGATTAGACCTGTCCAAGAAGTTGCTAATCACCTTCAACTCATCAAATTTTAATTATCAATATATCAAACATTTCATCTTTCTAACTTTGTTAAAAATGTTATAAACCTCATGTCATAGCAGAACTACTATTTAATCACAGGATAATGGGCTAAAATATGATACCTGCTGTGTCAAACCTCCTCGTGTAAATTCAACCTTCAAAAGCAGCTTTTGTGTAGATTCATATTTAGGGGAAGCAAACAGGACTGAACACAGACCATGTTCAACTCTAGCTGTAGTAAATACCTGCTAATTATCTTAATGGCTCCTTACTACATCACTAATTACAGAACAAGAAGGACAGACAAAATTCAAGGCATGACTGAATAGTAATAAACTCTTCTGGATTGGCTCCACCTAAGAAGGAGTATAATGAAATAGTGTCTGAAAATAGTGGCAGTGGTTTTGAGCACTTCATGCTTTCTGTGTTTTAACTCTTTATTCTCAACTTAATTAAAACACTATTCCTTTACTTCCTATGTGTATATGACTTTCAAGTTTACAATATCAATTCGGGTTCCTTGCTCCTTCCAATCCTTCCCTTTTTCTCCAATCTCATGCATCTGATATTTCCAGAAATCTCCAACATTATTTTTTTTTCCTTTGTCTCACTGAACTAAAACCTAGGAGTCAATTGACTCCTTTGGTGTTATTTTTTAAATCAATACACAAGAATCTTAGTCATGAATAATCTATAATGTATTTTAGTTCTTCTTTTGTTAAAAAAAATGAGAAAAAATCCCCAAACTCATCTCCCTTTATCTCTAGAAAAATTAATTATTACAATTGAGATCAAACAAAAAAAATACTGAGGCAATTCTTTTTTTAAAACGTTTTAAAGTATCACAGAACCATCCCTACTATCTTTACAGAGAAGTAAGAGTAAAGGAAGATAAGACATGTTCCTAATATAACTCCATTTTATTGTCACTCCATGACTCTCCTTTATAATTATTTTAGTTTTCCAGATCAGTTTTATACATATACTAAAACTATAATGCAATTTGGATTGTATTATGTTGATTGACCTGAGCACTTAACTAAAACTTGAACTCAATCGATTCTCATATTTTGAGTTATTGTTACCTTAAAATTATCAGCATCTACTTAGTGGATAAATGTTAAAATATCAATTAAATAGGAAAGCAAAACCATTTGTCAAAAATTAGTACCAGCAATACAATCATATGTGAGATAGGAGTCACTCTCACCTTCACAGATTCTATTATCTTGTAAAGAAAAAAAATTAATCAAAAAACAAATATATTGAGAACTATCACAGTAAAATGCAATGAGGATGTTAAAGACTTAAAGTGATATTTAAGAAAGATTTGAAAGATTATTAGCAATTAGTTCAATGACGTGTTTGTATCAGATTTCTACTGAAGCAGATCAAGGTACTCATTTGGTCAATAATGGGTCGGGTCCTCAAAAGAGATCACTGAACTAGAATCATAAATTAAAGCATTTCCAGCATTAACATGTTAATCTAAAGCATGAAAATAAATGAGAGCACCAAAGGAAGATGCATAAATGGAAGTGTGAGGGAAAAAATTTCAAACACATGCACATGACAGAAACTTGAGGTGTTCTTAAAAGGCAAGTCACACACCAGGTTTCCTTCATTACTTCCTCTCTGATGGTTCAAACATAACACAGTCTCTTTCTGAACTCTCCAATTATCCCATCTCTATCACTGATGTATGTCTCTTTTGTCTTTGAATATAACAAAAAGTTTTTGCTCAATAAACCATCTCAGTCTTGTCCACCTCTGGAGTACCAATACCCATATTTCATGTAGCCTGGAAGTCTCAGATCTTGTACTTTTAAGTCATTACTTTTAATCTCATCTCTCCTTCTCATTCTTTCTCTTTCAGCTGCACTGGCCTCCTGATTATTTCCTTGACAACATCAGACAAACTCTTCCTTCAGATTTGCATATAGTCCACATTTGTGTTCTCTCTCTCCTCTTTCCTTCTTCAATTGTCTTCAATCATCAATTTATCTAAAATTACAATAAAGTCAATTTCCCTAATCATCTTTTTCACTTGTTCCTACTACTTTGATATTAATATATTCCAGTTACCAAGATCATTTAATAAGTGCTTTCAATAAGTAAGTTTGATGAGTGAGTGAATGCAAAGAAACTATCTGTTCCTAATTCAAGAAACTTAAAAGTAAGCAAGCCTATATATGTGTCATGGAATATAATAAAGCAGTAAATATTGCTTCTGGATAGTGTACAACTTACCTAAATGCTAATTCACCAATAAAGTAATTTACAATAGAACCTATGAGGAAGAGATTAAATCTATGCATATCCTGCTTGAACAACTATGCATTAGATGTGTGTGATCAAGGACATAGAAAGGAAGAACTAGGTTCAAAATCTCTGTTGCACACTATTCCTGATTAAAAGAGTTTTTTCACAAATCTTAGAAAACTAATTCTCAAGAATCACTTTCAAATTAAAATTAAAAAGAGAATTCTATTACATCAAAGTTTCTATCCTAGAACCTGTCATACAGCCTACACTGAACTTTCTCCCTTTACCTGTGGTCTAAAATTAAGAACAAATTAGATTTTGAGCTATTAAGTTATTCATTGGCTCAAATAATTATAGGAACTAAGAAAATCCTCCTGAATCAGAAAATAATGTGTGCATGTGTAGAAATGATTCTAAATCTTAAAAGTACATATTAGTCCTATGATAAATATGCACATGAAAACAGTGGCCATAAGTCTTAACAGAAATTTATGCATTATCAGGTATGTATATTGCAAATTGTTTTCAATTTTCAAATCAACAGATGAACTTCTGAACATAATCCAAATCCAATTTGACTATTTTTATATCACATGTTTTTCATTTGGGGAATTACAATTCAAAGCTAGATAAAAATATATAAGAGATATAAAGTAAGAATGCTTGACCTCTTTCTGTCCATGCTTTGTACTAAAATGTAGAGTTATCAGCTTTGTTGCAAAATCAATCATCTGGGAAGCTAGATTTAATACCCCACCTTTAGCTATAAAGACATACTCTTTACTCAGGTCGAAAAAAACAGCTCACTACAAAGTTCAATGGTTCATTATGACTTGAGGAGTTTGCAATCATCATTCTTACTCCAATGACATCCCCATTTTAAATAATTTGATAAATTAGTATACTCTTATCTATAGAAGCACAACTATGTTCTATTAAAATTTAATTGAATAAGGATACAAGAAATAATTTTTAAATCCTGTAAGGCTTGGCTTAAATTAGCCAAGTAAAGGGGGAGAGAGCAACATGCAATTTAGTCATAAAAACAAATACAACAATGAATTACACACACCTAAGGTGAGAACACAAATACTAAATAAGTCAGGCAACACAGCCCAATGGGACATTTAATTTCAATGTGCTTACTGAAAAGTTCACCAGCTGAGAAATCCCAGTTAAGAAATAAGCTGGACTGAAATTAAATGATGCCTCTCAGTACCTAACTGTGATTTCAGTTACTTCAAAATGAAACAGATATATTTTAAAGGATGTAATAAAATTTGATATCTAAAAATAAGAAATAAGTGGGGTCCCAGGTAGATGCTACATGGTTCTAGGGAAGCCAATACTATAAAGATGATCTCTCTACATCTGCTTTACCCACAGAGAAATAGTCTTAGAATTGTAATCTACAAATCCAGTCAAACAGCTTTCTCACAACTGGACTCTTTCTGTGATATAAAGCAAAGATGATGATAAAAATTGCTGAAAGAACATGTCAGATTTAAAAAATCCTTCAAGCTCATATCTTTCTTTTGTTACACAACAAGAACATAAAGGACAGTCCATTTCACTTAATTTACAAAGATCTTCAGAGAAGAGACTCCACATCCTTCTTAATAGCTGATATTTAAAAGGTTACTGCTTAGAAAAATTCCTAAATCTTCAATACAATAGTTTATGATCCTTTTAGGTAAAAACCATGCAATAACTTGTCAACCTGTTCTGCATAATTTCTGAGCAGCCAAGTTGTATAAGAAAGTCACATTTTGGAATGAGATAAAAGAGAGCTGAATACTTGTCTAAGATTATTAACCATATAGTAATGTTTCAAACCTAAGTCTTATCTCATTCTGAAAAGGCACATTAACACCTATATTGTAGGAGAAGCATCAGAAGGAGCTGCTAATTTGAGCCTGTCTGACACAGTGCCCAATACACAGGATTAATATAACGTATTTTTTTCTTCATAACATTAAAAATTTTATTGCTAGATTTCTAGAGACTCTGGAGGCACATGTTATTTAAAGTGAAGAAATACTTAAATTCTTTCCTGAAGAAAAATCAGTGTACTGAATTTAATATTATCCTTACTTCCATATGTACTCTAGGGCACAAAAAACTATCAAGTAGGAAAGTACATCTAGCACTAGCCTCAGAACATGTAAACATACTTCTTGGTTTCAGCTCTGTTCCTCTGTTGTGTTTTTAGAGATTTGGCTTCAGAGTCTTTAGGTGTACTACAGCTAAAAAACAAACAAACAAACAAACAAAAACCTTTGCTTCCCTGACTTTTTTGCATTACGCATCACCTCTGTGAGTCTCTAGAACATATTCTGCATATTCTACCTATTGCTATTAAGGAAGAATCCCTAAAGAATAGTGAGACAATACAGAATTTGGTAAAAATGACAGAAACCAAAGACTACCCTAAACTTTCTAATGTTTGACCTGCAATTAAGTCCATCTTAAAATTAGATGTCTGTTGTACCTATCCTTGAGGATGTCATACAACTCATGAATCAGAACTGTAATAGAAGATGGCTTGTATCTTTTCAAGTCAGAGAGAGAGAGAGAGAGAGAGAGAGAGAGAGCGAGCACGCTAACACCCACACTTTCCTTTACGCACCTGTGAACTGAAGAAGACCCACCTACATTCAAGAGCCCACAAACTATTTGACTTTGGCTGACTAAACATCAGTGATTACGGTGGAGAGATGGAATGCTGCAGATCAAGAACCAGAGTTAGCCTGTGCTATCTTTAGACCCTTTTAATAGCTATTTACCATCAACTTCTGTATCCTCTTAGCATCTTCTGACTACTAGA
Organism: Sciurus carolinensis; assembly: GCF_902686445.1. NCBI lineage: Eukaryota > Metazoa > Chordata > Mammalia > Rodentia > Sciuridae > Sciurus > Sciurus carolinensis. Next base: position 55,491,919 of record NC_062217.1, on the reverse strand, counting down.
TAAAAATCTTGTAACCTATACTAAGTTTGGTAGACTCTTGTCCTCTCCTAACCCTAAAACTAAGAATGTGATAAAGTATGAATCCTGTAAAACATCTGAATCTTATGAGATTCCCTGCCTCTTTGTAGTCTCCCTACTTGATAACCTCACCTACTTTTTTGACTATAAAAGTTCATGTAACTTTTTCCAAGACAAACCACGTTGGTCCAAGTAAATTGAATCCACGTTTCCCGCCCTTGTTCACTCACAACTGGCTCAGAATAAACCATTTTGTATTTCTTTTTTGGGGGGTGGAGGGTACTGGGGATTGAACTCAGGGACAGTGGACCACTGAGCCACATCCCCAGTCCTATTTTATATTTTATAGAGAGACACGGTCTCACTGAGTTGCCTAACACCTCGCCTTTGCTGAGGCTGACTTTGAACTCGCGATCCTCCTGCCTCAGTCTCCTGAGCTGCTGGGATTACAGGCGTGCACCACCATGCCCCGCCATTCTGTATTTCTTCAAAGTAGAGTTGTTATTTTCCATCAATACAGCAAAGAAACCCGAGCATTTTACTCTATAGACGGGACGTTAATTACTCAGGAAGTACAAATAAAAAAAAAAAAAAAAAAAAAAAACTGTTTCACGTTCCACAAACAGAATATCTTCTATTCCCAACATCTTTCTATGGTGTAAGAACTTCACTGAACCCTTATTTAGATAATTACTGTCACCTAACAGTCCCCGAAAAATCACCAGCAAGACCCCTCTCCCGTTTCTACACATCATACCTGCTCTTGGAGTGGCCTCTGCTCACCAGGAACTAAAGCAGAAGACCAATCGGCAGAAACAGCTCAAACCCGTTACATCCAAGGCCGCTCCAGGGTGCCTCGTGCAAAAGGGATGTGAGCAGAAGGTGCCGAGTGCAAAAAGAAGACCTGCGCATGCTCCCTGCTCTCACCACCACCTCCTCCACATTCCCTGTGCTATGAAGGAAGCCCCCTCTGCCCCGCCTCTGGGGCAGGTGTCTGGAGCACCAACCAGCTCTCTCTTCACCATTCTTGCACCGAAGAGTGAGATTTCAGCTGTATTTTGTGAAACTCTGAGTTAATTCTATTAGCACCGCTGACATCAGGCAGAAGGATCCAACTGGAAAGCAGGTAACATTACTTTGGGACAATTAAGGTTAATTAACTAATTAATCTTTCTGTGACTGACAAACATTTGGGGTATTTTTCCTTTGATATAATGAAAGATGTCCAAATTTGTTCTTAAACTCCTCATTTAAAGGTTTATTTTATTTCGTTTTTCTTTTGCAGTACTGAGGATTGTGTGGTACTCTAAAATTGAGCAACATCTCCAGCCTTTTTATTTTGAAATAGGTTCTTACTAAATTGCTTATGCTAAACTTTATTTTGACATCCTTTTGCCTCTGTCTCCCCAGTCATTGGGATTACAGATGTTGCCATTGTACCCAGCTTCATTTAAAGAATTTATAGGTGGATTTACTAAGAACTAAATATACTAAAATTGGCTGAAAAAATCCCTATAAATTATTATTGTTGTCTTTCAGTATAATTACTGTAAATATGAGGAAAATATGCTGGAAGATAGCTTTGAAGACATGTTACATTAGATAATAGTCAAATGTAAAAATTATCTGGATTGCAAATTCTATTTAGTTATTTTAACTGCTTGACTGTTTGTAAGAAAGCCGCTATTTATGCGATATAACTAAATCACTGTTACTCCTATTCCCATCTCTGAGTTCTCAGAATACATTTAAAAACCTAAAATTAGATCTTTTTCCATTCTTCTGTCTGTCCTACTCACTTTTTCTCTATCCTCCTGGCTTTCCACTCTCTTTAGCGTGCGCCCTTTCTTTTCCTTTCTATTTTTCTCTCATTTTCTCTCTTACCCTGCAGGGAGACACTCTGTTTGCTTAATAAATTCCCTTATGTGAAAAAAAAAATCTAAAATTATAAAGAAAGACCAACAAAACTTACTAACATTATTGCTTATTCCATTTATTTTTCAGTTATTTGTCCAACATTTGTTGATCACATACTACATTACAAACACCAGAAGAGGTTTTCTATCTTTGAGTAATTTAGAATTTAGCTCTCTGCAACAACAACAAAAAAATACAGACATTGAACAGACTATTAGAGATCCAATGAGTTAATGAAAACAGTAGAGATCTATGCAACCATGTGATAGAGAAACCAAACTAGTCTGGAAATTTAACAAAGACTTTATGACACTTAACCTGAAGAATCATGAGGGCACTTTGCAACCATCAAGCAAAACAGCATCATCTACTCAAAATTTTGATTACAAGAATAAAAGTATCTAAAAAAAACCTTCTCTCTCTCCTCACACTCACTACCCCTTTTATAGTTAGCCTTTTTATCACTGTGACCAAAAACCTGATAAGAGCAACTTAGAGGAGGAAAAGTTTATTTTGACTCACTTTTCAAGGTTTAGTCCATGGATGGCTGTGGGGGTTTCTCAGCCATGTCCTGCTAAGGGGATGATGTTGGCTATCAATCAATCAATTACTCATAAACTTTCTAATTAATAAGCACACAAAAGCCAATACTCTTTTTAAATGAGAGGGGGAATGATGGGTCTGGCCATACCAGTTCTGCCCTCTAACAACACAGAGTGGCCAAACTCTCTTTTTTATTTCTAGTAGCACAGGTAAAGAGGCCCTGAAGGAGTGGGGCTTCTTCTGTTATGAAGAGGATAAGGTGGAGTTAGGGAGCCAGTTTGCTCAGGAGAGTTATAGCAGAACCAGACAGGGAACCATTCCCACAGTGGCACATACCCCCTTGCAATCTGGTACAGACCTCCATATCTACCAGTTCTGGGAAGTCAGACCTCTGTGTCCTAAGGCTTAACCTAGTCTGATTCTGCTAGATAAAGGTGGCTTCCCACAGATGACCAACATCATGATTCTGGGTCTAAGGTAAGACAGAAGGTCATAGCAAAGGAAAGCAGCTCAGAACACAAGAGGCAGAAAGCAGAGAAAGAGCTCTGCTCACCAGGTACAAAATATAAACCCCAAAGGCATGCCCTCATTGACCTACTTTTTTCAGCCCCAAACGCATGCTCTCATTGACCTACTTTCTTCAGCCCCCTGCCTACAGTTACCACCCAGTTAATCCATCAGTGGACTTATCTATTAATTATGTTATACTTCTCACAATCTTAATTTTTCATTTCTGGACATTCTTGCATTGTTTCACACATGAACTTTAAGGGAGACACCTTAAATCTAAACTATAACAACTGTCATCTGATTGTTTCATGCTCACCAACAGACAGAGATACATGAACTTATACTTGGAGAATGCTCAAAATTACCATTCTTCAGTGGAGTAGCCATAACCAGATAATAAAGGAACCCTGTCCATTTGAAATAGTTGCCTTATTTTCATTCATGGGTAAGAAGCTATTAACAACCTTCACCTATGTCCTTTTCTCATAGAGTTGTGAATTAGTTACTGCCAGCCTTCAATCTTGAACTTTCATGTTCCCACAGCTGATTTTTTTCTGTGCATCTTTAAATCATCTCAGCACACATATAACCAATGGAATATTTCTAAAAGATAATTTTAAAATCTGAACTTTTAGGCTTAAAACTATATGGGTTTTTACAACATACTATCAGCTATTTGGCTTTTAAAATCTTAAACAAAGAAGCACGTTCACATTGAGTATGTTTCTAAAATTGATGGATTCGGAGATGGCATTTCTGAAACTTGCATAGTGATTTAATACAATTCAATTTAACAGCCACTGTTGAGCTGCCATTATGTACACAACACTTACCCAGGTGTTGCAAGAGATTCAAAAATAAAGATAATATGATTCTTGCTTAGAATAATTTTCTTGATTAATGTCTTTGGCCTCTATAATTTTCTAGTATACCAGTGAATTTACAACCTCAGATGTCTTCATATGAGCAGCCATTACTGTACATGACCTATGAATTACCTTTCCTTCATTATTTCTTTGCTTCTTCTTATTTTGTATTTGTTCTTTTTTAGCTTTGTAAAATGAAAACTAGTGTCACCGGTAGGTAGCCTTTCCTGTTTTCCAAAATACTGACATGAAAATAAAAGTTTCCATCTAAATACTGCTTTAGCTATATTAAAAGTTTTGATATGTTGCATTTTTTTTAATTTAATTATAAATAATTACCGCTTTTTAAAATTTTATTTTAACCTATAAATTATTTAAGTAGCTTCTATTTTTACAAATACTTTTAGATTTTCTAGACAATTTTCTGTCATTTATTTCTGAAATTATTTCCTGTCATTTCCAGGGAATATATTCTGTATAAATTATTTAAAATTTAATATGATGTGTTTTGTTATTGTGTGGTCTATTATAGTAAATGCTGAATATGCACTAAAGAATGCATTTTCAACATTGTTGGATAGAATGTTGTGAATTAAATTGGGTTAAGTTAAATGTGCTGTTTAATTTTCATATTCCTATTAATTTTCTCTCTCTTATGAATATCAAGATATAAGCGTTGGAATCTCTAATTACAGTTGTGAATGTGTCTATTTCTTCTCTTCATTTAAGTCAATTTTGGCTTAATGTATTTTGACGTTCTCTTGGAAGATAGATGCATATTTTGGATGTTTATTTCTTGCTGATGAATCAAACCCTTTATCATTAGGAAATGACAATCTTTATTCCTGGTAATATTCCTTATTCTGAAATGTACTTTGATAATAATTTAGCCATGCCAGCTTTCTTAAAATTAGTATTTGTGTGGAATACATTTCTCCCCTTTTTAGCTATTTGTGTTTTTATTGGTATTTTGTTCATGTTGTAGTGATTGTTGCTCTTTGTAGAAACCAAATAGTGAGTTTTTCCTTTACATTCAGTCTGATAGTCCATCTTTATTAGGAGCATATGAATTGTTGACATGTAATGTGATTATGGATTATGTAATTATTTATTTAAATAATTTATCTCATTTACTTTCTAATGATTTTAATCCCTTTTTCCCTGAAAAATATTTAATCCCTGAAATATTTTAGATCATGCCATTTTTATGTCTCCATATTATATGTACTCCTGACCTATAAGCTACAACTCTTTGTTTTACATATTGGTTTCTAAAGAGTTTGTAATATCTTTAACTGTCAGTCTCCTTTCAATTCCTTATACTTTTTTTTATACTATAAGAACCTTATACTTTCATTCCCCTCTTTTTCTACCTTCTGTGCTTTGAATGTGTTACATATACTATACACCCACAGTATATTGTTGGGATTTTTTTTTTTTAAGGTCAAGTGCCTTTAAGCAAAATTAAAGGATGACACCATATATTTTAAAAATAATTATCCACAATATTTACCAGTTTCAAGGCTCTTCTTTTGTTAGCATAATTCTAAAAGCATTTCCTTCTCTTATATTTTCTTACCTGAACAGTATTTTTTACATTAATATTTGAAATATCATTTTGGTATATATAATACTGAATTGACAGATTTCCCCTTTTATCATTTAGCATTTCAAGGCAGTCATTCTTTTGCCTTCTTGCAGTTTTTGACAAGAAGTGTATGCTAGTTATTTTTATATTTATGTAGGTATTATGCCTTTTTATATAGTTTATTTTAAGATTTTTTTCATTTTTCAGAGGTTTTCTGAACTTTGGTCATTATGTTTCTGGTGTAATCATCCTTATAATTATCCTGCTGGGGACTCATTAAATCTCTTTCTTCTGTGGTCTTGTAATTTTCCAAATTTGGAAATTTTTCAGCCTCCACTTTTAAAATATTTTTTCAGCTCTTTCTTTTTCTGCGACTTCAGTTTGTGTTAAACTATCTATCTCATGCTCCTCCAACAGATGACTGTGTAGGCTAGGCTCTGAGCTTCATTTTGTATAACTCTGTTGCTATTTCTTCAAGTTCATTGAAATTTTATTCTTTAATCTGCCATTAAACCAATCTAGTGAAATTTTCATTTAAGATCTTTAAAATTTTTAGACATTTCATTTGGTTTATATTTTAATATAAATCCTGATTATATTGAACACATTTTAAGAGCTCTTTTAATGTCCAGATCTACCAATTCTTCCCCATCTGTCATTGCTTTTTCCATTAACTAATTTTCTCCTGGTTAGAGATCATAGTTTCATTCTTCTTAACATTCTCATAATTTTTTAGTGAATCTCAAACATTTTAAATTTTACATTGTCAAGTGCTACATATTAGTATGTTTTTATTGATTAATAAAGTTTGTTCTGGCAGGTAATTAAGTTACTAGTGAATCAGTTTAATCCTCTTAAATCTTCATCTTCAGCTTTTAAAGAATGAGTCTTCAGTAGCCTTTGCCATAATGCAATTGCAGTTCCACTAATAAAGAATGATACTCTTCTATGTACCATGTTTTCAATGAGATTTCTTCAATCTAAATCCCAGAAACTCAAGCAATTGGTTCTGAGTGAGCTCTAGAAAATTTTTATTTTACAGTTCCCTGATAATTATTCTCTGCCCTAATACTTGTCCCCCCACCATCAACTGTATAAAGCTTCACACATTTATATACTTATATGTAGTCAAAGATACAATAAAGATCCTGTGCAGGTTTCTGAAGCCTGTTTTCTGTATATCTCCTTTCAAATATTCTGCCCCATAAATTTTAGCCATCTTGACTTCCCCAAACTTTGGTACAAACTTTCTCCACTTAAACAGATCACTCATATCTTTGGGGCCCTTTTCCCAAGTATAGTATAGGACTCACATCATTTATTTTCCTTCTTTCAGGGATTACAGTCCTATCTTCACTTTGGTCTTATTTACAAAAGCAGTTTTTTCACCTATTTTTCTATTTTTCTTGTAGATTTTGGTGGAAGACCTACAGACCCTGTTACTGCCCTAAATTTGGAAAAGTCTCTTCTTATTTTAGCCTTTTAGGATTAAAAAATATTATTCTTATACTTGGACATAATTACAAGTATGAAAATAGTATTTAAATCTTTCAAATGTTTAACAAAGATAAAAGCAAAAAGAGAACTTCCTGCAATTTAAAAAGCATTGCTAGGCAAAATGTGTGAAAAAAAATAAGGAAAAATTGAACAAATATAAAGACATCAAAGGCAAGAGAAAACTGAACATTAATAGAAATTTTTAAAACTCAGTACCAAATAACCCTGAATCTGCAATTTGTGTGCAAGTGTTTGATTGTAGTGGCTGCAGTAGTCCGTGTATGTGTCTGAGTATACACAGGGAAATAAAGACTAGAAAAATATAGAGTGAAAAGTTATCTCTGTTTATACAAAGTTATTGAATATATATTTCAAGGTCCTTTAATATTATATACTAACTGCTTAGCTGGAAGAGTTTCTAGGAGATCATTTTCATGTTTCTATTTGTATTTCCCAGATTAGCTGAATAAAAGAGAATACATTAAACTGAACTACTTAGTTATGTTTCTTTGTTGTTAAAAATTGACTTAGGCTCTCTATCACCAAGCTGAACTAACTGAGAATATCCTCATTGTTCTTAATTTTATAATAAACTCTGGACAAGCACATTTATTCCATGAATACCAACTAATATGTTGATACACATGTATAAGTTCAATGATTCTAAATTCCTATTATGCCTGAATATCTTTCACCATACACTGTCTTATGTTTTTGCCTGAATCTGTCATTTGTAGGCATCTTTTATCACCAACTAAAGTACAAGTTATTTGAAATTAGTATGATTCAGTTCACTCACTTTAATTATATTCCAAGTTTTAATACTTCTAATACTTATTAAAGTTATTATTTTAATTAAGATTAAATTGATCTCTGGATCTCAATTTCCTCATCTTTTTGCCATGCATTTTATTCTTAGGATCATTTTATTTTCATTTTGTAATATTTTATATGGATTTGGTACTAGGATATTAGAATAACTTCAAGGAAATGGGGAAAAAAAAACAAAACAAAACAGAACATCCCCACTTTCTTTTTAGAAGGCTAAAATAGGCCAAATAACAGCACTGGATATACACACACCAAATTCAGTAATTGTACATTCCTATTATATTATGTCTATACATACATATAACCTTACACATAATTAAGAATACATGAGAATAAATATGAATTAATGCAAACAAAACAGATTCTCCTGAATACCAGAAAAATATTACTTAAATAAATAAATATGTATAACAAATTCTTAGAGGAAAATTCTTCTAGTTGCATGGATGCCAGTGTCAGCATTTATTAATTTAATAAATTAATTTGTAAATGTAGTGATTATAAATAAAAATCACAAAACAATATTATTTAAATGAAACAAATATATATCTAAAGCCCTAGGGAAGCTCATATCTTTCCACTTAGTGACTGAAAATTCATTAGAAGTTAGAGCTTTAGAATGCATTCCAAAGACAAAGTGACAGAAGCAATATGCCCAGGTTATAAGGAGGTACATTGTATGCAGAGAATTTACAACAAAAATAAAGCTGACTAAAAGTTTGTTTGCTTTTTATCTTCTCTTTCTGAAAGAATAATCACTGAAAATGTCAGGAATTATCGGTAAAAGAATATATGTTGCTGAATATTAAAGATATTCTAAATCTAAAGTAATTAAAATGCATCATATTTTATCCTTTATTATTATTTTTGACTGATAAATAAAAATTATACATATTTATAGGGTTAATATTGGCACAGGAAGTTGATGAAAACAAGAAAATAGGTAAGTTAGGAATATACATAAATTTGTTTTACTGTATTAAGTAATAAAATGTGATATCCAATAATTGGGTGGTAGATGAACAAATCAATAAATGGTTATTTTGTCAACTAAACATTTGGGAACCAAATAATAAACTGTTTTCCACACAAGGCCAGGCAACAAAATTACTTCAGATGTTTGAAGAACTAAAGAAAAATACAAAAAAGTTTGAATAAACATTTAAGTGGCTAATTATATTTACTTTTTATAACAAGGGCCTTTATACCTCCAGAAGAAGCCATAAAGAAAAGATTAATGTATCAAACTACGGAAAAATTTAGACTTCTATAGTTTAAAAACAATTAAGCAAATTTAAAGGGCAAAAACAAATTGGGAGAATCTGCTTTTATCATATCTGAGAGAAAATGTATTTCATCACTTTAATAAATTCTTTTTCCATATCAGTACAAAAATGTAAATGCCACTAGACAAACAAGCAAAGGACATGACTAGACAGCCACAAAAGGAGACATACAAATGGAGAACAGATGTAACAAATATTAATTCTTCAGAGCAAGAAAGAGATATAAATTTTGCCAAATGTTAAATATTTTAAAAATTCTAGCACCCATTGTTTGAAATAAGCATATTTTGTGTACTTTTATACTTTGCTGGATATGTTAATTAAATAACTTTCTGCATCAAATAGTGTGTTTCTAAAACAAGAGAAAATTTTATATTTTTCTGTATATTAATTGTGATAATTCATTATAAGATGGTGGTTTAGAATTCATTCCAAAGGCAGGGTAGCAGGAACAATATTCCCGATATATAAGTAGTAAGGAGGTACATTGTGTTTAGAGAATTTACAGCAATAATAAAGCTGACTAAAGTCAGTTTGCTTTTTATTACCACCAGGCACAAGCAATTTTAAACAATGTCAGTGATTTAAATACCCCTCCTCACCAGGTTGGACAGCTTCAACTGCCTACCTTTAGCATTCTGCTACTTGAAGGAAATGAGAATAGAAGTGCAAAGGCATTCAACAAATAGCATTCAACACCCTCTTCATTTTAAAATTAAATTAACCAACTTAAATGCTTAAGATAATAAGATTTTTAAAATAAGACTTGAAACATTCACATTTTGCAGTCATTAAAAATGATGTTGCTGGGGCTACAGTTGTGGCTCAGTGGTAGAGTACTCACCTAGCATGTTCGAGCCACTGTGTTCAAACCTCAGCACCACATAAAAATAAATAAATATCCAAGCAGTGGTGGCACAAGCCTATAATCCCAGCAGTTCGGAAGGCTGAGGTAGGAGGATCATGAGTAGTTCAAAACCAGCCTCAGCAAAAGCAAGGTACTATGCAACTCAGTGAGACCCTATCTCTAAAAAAAATTAAAAACATAGTGGGAGATGTGGTTCTATGGTAGAATGCCCCTGAGTTCAATTCTGGGTACCCCAATAAATAAATACTGTTGTGTCCATCTACATCTAAAAAATATATTACAAAAATGATGGTACTGGTTGGACACGGTGGCTCACACCTGTAAACCCAGAGGCTCTGGCAGCCAAGGCATGAGTATCGCAAGTTCAAACCCAGCCTCAGCAACTTAGTGAGGCACTAAGAAACTTAGTGAGAACCTGTCTCTGAAGGCCTTGGGATGCAACTCAATGGTTAAGTGCCCTTGAGTTCGATGCCTAGTACCACTGCACCCCCACACACACACACAATGATGGTGCTATCCTGTACTTGTTAAATCATGGTATATTATTAAATCAAATGAAGCACAGAACAAAAATTATATACACAATCTGTTTTCAAATGTATTTATAGTATTTTATATCCAATAGAAGTTGACCAAATGGTACTTCTGGTTGCAATCTGATTTAAAATGCATTTTTATCATAATTTAAGGAGATACCAGGAAAGATGAACTGAATGTATAACATCTGTTCAAAACACACACACACACACACACAACATACATTTTTACTACACCAGTTTTTCTTAATCTTTGCTGCATATTAGAATATCCAGAGAAGCTTTTAAAATGACAATACCTCATATGCATTCATACTAATCATATCAGAAATCAGCTCGGGGCAGGAAAGAACCAGAATTTTTTTTTTTAATTCCCTGGTGATTCCAATGTTCATCCAAGTTCAGAACTAATCTGCTCATATCTAGATGCTCAAGGATAGTCCATGGACCTGTAGCATCAGTCATCATTGCAAGCTGGTTAAAAAATGCAAATCTCAGGCCCCATATCAGACCACAATCATATTTTAACAATATTCCCAGGTCTTTGCATTAAAGCTCAAGAAACACTAATAGAACTCCTTTGCTTCCATTTCTTCAATATGATTTCAATGGAATTTTGGCCAAATTATTTTGTTATATTGTGTGCATGTATAAAATGTAACAACAAATCCCGTCAAGATGTACAACTATAATGCACTTCAGTGAAAAATGAGGGAAAAAAAGATTTCAGTGGAGAAAAAGGTTCTGATGTTTAAATTAAGTCTGAAACCATTTGATTGCTGAAGTTCTTATCTATTTACAAATTCTTTGACTCATTTACAAAAATGAATACCTTCCTCCATCTAGGAATGAGTACAGATCATTTTTAATAATGCTTATTCAATAAGAAAATAAAGTAATTAGAGATGTATTAGAAAAAGGTTTAGAAGGTAATGTATCTTCTTGCTCTTGGGAAGAAAAAATCATATCATGATTTTTCTTTCTCATTTGACTAAGGGAAAAATTCATTTCTGAAATTTAACTTTAAAATTATATCACTACATTATCTTTTACAGACAAAAATTAGCTAAGTAACTTTATGAGCTGAACCTCAAAAAATTTACTACGTCTCTAGATAAATTAGATGACAGGTCTCTTTTCCAGATCAATAGAACATCTGAGTTATTCACATAGGTCATTCTGATATAAGTTTGTTTAAGTAACAAACTACGGAAGAATAAAGTTAATAAAAGAAAAAAGTTGAAGCTAGGGAAGGGGTATTAAAATAACACAAACTTTTAAATTGAAAAAGCAATTGCCATATAAAGTATTTCTCCTAGGGACTAAATTTACATAATGGAAATTCTAGGCAACCTGAATCAGTGCAAAGAACCCAATGCAATAACAACTTTATTAAGATAACAGCTATATACATGTAGGAAAAAGGCATTTCCCTTAACCTTGAAATCATATTCTCCTAATAGAAACCAGTATTATAAACTCTTCAGTAACAGAAGAAAATTGACTAATACACTGATATTTCTTGTGTTAACATATTAATGCAAACTATTTCTTAGCAATTTCTGCTATAAACATTGACACTCTTCTATGTGGTGAATGAAAGTTTAAAATGAATACTGAATCAGAAATGTTGATTAGTGCTTCAGAGTTTTTAAATAATTTTGTTTCCTTACTCAATGAATACTAATCACAACTCTATAAGAGATTATTATTGCCAACTCTGTAAGGGATTGTTATCTTCATTAGAAAAATAAAGCAAAAGTTAGAAGAAATTTTTAGCATATCCAAGGATACATGTCAGCAAGTAATAGAACATATTCTCTGCCTAGATCGGCCACTCTTTTTCTCTGATATCACAAATTCTTTCCTGTAATCTAATCTTCTTTTAATACTCATTTTGGTCATTTTAATTTTTGAAAGTACACACACACACACACACACACACTTTTGAGTAGTCACGGCCCAAACACAGGTCATTTGTTTCTAACCACATTCACACAAATTGACTTTTTTTGAATCCTCATGCCACCTGCACATCTCCAAAAAATTAAATATAAGTAAATAGGATTTTCTTTGACTTCCCCATCATTCTGATAGTCAGCACTAGCTTCCACTTCTAATGTAGATTATTGTAGTTAACCTTACCCAAACTAGGAAGGAAACAGTTAAGAAGAAAATTATATTGATCATTATGCATAGTGAAGTCAATTCTTAATTAAATTCTACTTCTTTCTATAAAACCTTGCTTTATTTTTAATGTTACTTTTTTAGTTTAGGAACTGCCTACCTAGTTTATTTTTAATATTACAAACACAAGATATGGTAAATTGACATATGGATATCTAGAAGATAGGTTAGAGTGGTTTATTTAAATATTATAAATATTCACAAAAATTCTCTTTTCACTTCTCCATAACTCACTTAGATTTACTTCCAATTCATGCTAGCTTACTTTATTATTTCCTTTTATGCATGTGGCAATCATTTTCATGCATGTCAAAGTGAAATTTTTAGGAACTCTAAAAATTTCTAAAAAGTCTTGATATTAATATTTTTATTAGTTTTTCATTTAAATAAATCTTCACAAAATTAAACAAGCAAGGAGAAAATTAGAACTAAATTCAAAATGAATAAGTAATACTAAGTTTAGTGTAAACAATCAACATTCAATTCTACATCATTTCTATTATAAGAATTCATAATGATTTCTCCAATCCCACTTTATTTTCATTTAGCCCACAATATAATTTCCAATATAAATAGATATACCTTTGGGCTATTGTAGTCATTAATATAGTACATTCTCTTCCCCAATCTCTGATGTGTAATCATAGTCATTTCAAAATTCAGAACTGAAAATGAAGAAAACAAACCTTAATTATAGTACCTAGCTCTTAAAATATTCAGATATTTTTCTTAACTATATATATGCTGGTATATTACGAATGTGTCTGAATCAATTTCAAATCAAACTAAAATTTCATTGCTTACCAGTGAATCTTAGTAGAAAAATAATATGTTCCCATTTTTTTAGAGTTAAAATATCACATTAATCAGTCAATTAAAAAACATAAGATATTAGACAAATACCTATCATTAAGGGAGCAATTAATTATAACATTAAGAAATGTATTTCTCTGATAGTGGTTCAGATTTGCTCACTTCAATGAACCAGGCCTCCTAATTTTCACTCCCTATGTGGCCCAGTCTCATTGAACATGGGCTGCCACTGATTTGCTTTTACCAGAAAGAGGCAGTGTAAGCATCTGTGTGAGGGAAGATGCTTACATCTTCAGTAAATAACAGCCTCCAGTTATTTAAGTCATACAAATCCAAGCAACAGACAAGTGATTAAAGAAATCTTAAAAGACCTTCTAGTCTCAGGATATGTTATGTAGGGAGGAACCAAAGGCATCAGGCTAACAGTCACAACTAAGCCAATACAGGATTCCAGTTGAGCTATCTAGCCATCTCTAACCATGTGAGCCTTAGCTATTCCAGATGAGACCCCAGAGAACAAAGAGCAGACATGAGTCACTCACTATATTCTGATGCATTTCTTAACCTACAGAATTGTAATCATAATTCATATATGATGGACCCAAAATAGGTCCTCAGTATATTGGCCTTTACATTGTTTATTCTTCTATTTATTCTTCTGATAGTTCAAAAGTCCACAGGTTTCAAATTCAAAAATGTATACATTAAGTTGTTTTTAAAATAGCTCAAACACACAAAATTTTAGCCTTTAAGAGCCTAGCTGCTTTGAATACCAGTCATAGATTAAAAAAAAAAAAAAAAAAAAAAAAAAAAGTCCCAATCCCTGTACTTAAAGACCAGAAACTGTTGGGGTTCTTCTTCAGAGCTTTCTAACCCAAAGATTCTCCACCTGGGGCTGAACAATAGCACCCAGACACTGTATACACAAAAGTCACCTCTCCAGTCACATACCCCACTACCCCATTCCTCAGATTTCCCCATTTCTTCCTCCACTTCTGAACAATAGTACTCTCTGGACAGACTCCTTACATGCAAACCTGTGAAAACATAGCCCAGTAGAGCATGCTTTAGTCCAATAAAGTATGGAGGTGCTACTACAACCTCGTGGTCAAATTTTTTTCCTTAATCAATTCCTAAATCCCTTGAAGGCTTACAATAACAAATTGCTTTTGTTTTATGTAGTCAAATTTAGGGTGATGTGTTATGGAATAATAGTAAGTAATATAAACAATTTAAATTATTTCTCTAAGGCATTCCAAACTGCTGCCTGCCCTAATATATTTACCAATGTTTTAGTACTAGTTTAATTCATAAATGCTATGATGGGCTGGAGAGGTAGCTCAGTCAATAGAGTGCTTGCCTTGCAAGCACAAGGCTCTGGGTTCAATCCCCAGCACTGCAAAAAAAAAAAAAGAAAAAAAAAAGTTTGCCATAAATATGGTACAAGGCTATAGATGGTGAAGTTTCTGAAATAATGTTTATTTTCATGGTCCATCACAGGAAATTTAACTGTTATTAGTATGTAATATAAAAACCACAACCACAAACAATCTTGTCTATGAAAGTAGTTTTAGAATTAATCAACTGTTCCTAAGTTATTAATATTAATGTTTCTTTCTTATTTGTTTTTATTTGTTGTGTTTAACATTTATTATCATGTTGGAGTTGGAGTCAAGAGTTTATAGAAAATATTGAGGCAAAATCAACTTGGAAAATTAATACCTTATGCCTGTAAAACTTTTATAAATAAAAAAACAGCTTCTTTATGAAATTGACCTTTTAAGAATTAGAAAAAAGACTGTCATTATTGGTTTTTGGCACTGTAACACTCTGGTCTACTTGCAGAACACAAGTGCTCTGTGTCAACATAATCTGAGAACAACTAATGTGGAAGTGTTCTAATGCATTTTTGTCTTGCAAATAGAGTAAAAGAGAATTATATAAGTCCTCTATTATTTGATCTATTTGACCAAATTATCCTGGGAGTTAAAGAAAATTTGCAAGTTGGTCTCTGAATATTTGTATGAGAGCTGAGTGTATCTCCCCATTCACCAGATTAGAAGTACCCCACTAATTCATATGTGACTGTGTCTGCTTATGATCCCAGTCTTTAGCCATGTGAGAAAATATTCAAAAGAGTAGAGAAATGGAAAAGAAAAAAAGAAAGAGAAGACCAGCTAAACTGGAAAGGACTGTCACAGACAAACACATGGCAAGGATTAGTGATGCTGTAACAAGCAAAAGCAGAAAATTGAGAGGAACAAAACATTGAAAGGTCCCCAAATGCCAGAAAGAGATTGGAATTGAGCATAGGAAGCAAAGCAATATATAAATATATTTTTAAATGATAAAACATTATAAAATATTAGTTATTAGTATTATTGGTCAATTAAATTTCCACATCCATCCTAGTAATTTACAAAATCTTTCTTTTATTCTCCCTTTACACTAGTTTTCTACCACTCAATTTTTTTTAAGGATAATGTATACTTTACCAATTTCTTCAGTCTCTACTCCCTACTCATCCCACTCCTCTCTAGCTTCCAATTCCATTATTCTACTCTGTTAATACTACTTTAGGTCACCTGTGACTTTCATGTGATTTAAATTAATGGGCATCGTTAGTTTCAGCCTTACTTGAATTTCAGCAAAACTCAACCCATTTTTCCACTCCATGTTTTTTAAACACTCTCCTCCCTTACTTCTATAACATCACTTCTCTTGGGACATCCCTGTTTTTTGAGTTGCTCCTCCTCCTTTGCTATTTCAGCAACTGTACATGGTCCTATCTCAGTGAAGGACAAACTATCCCTCCTTTTCTTCAAGCCAGAAGTCTAAGAGCCATCATTGACCCTCTCTCCCTATCCATAGACCATATATCACCATGTTTTATTGACCTTGCCTTATCAATTTAGATTCAGACCTAACTATCCCTCAGTTCTCTCTGTCTTCATCTAGTTCAAGGTACTAACATTCCTTATGTAAACATAATGCTAAAGCCTCCTGTCTGGGACTTCCTGAAATTTATAATTTATTCCTCAAACTGCAGCCAAAGATTTTTTTATAAAAGCAATCCCAGGCATTTCTCTCTTAAAATTCTTGAGAAGATATTTCAACTCTCTAAATGGACTTCTGGGGCTCTGAATGATCTGCCCCATGGCCACTTCTGGCTTCTCACACTCCTTTGCCTCTGCTCTGTGCTCCAGCCAAACTGCCTTGTTTCAGGTGCACCAAGACACCAATGTGCTCTTCTTTGTCAATCTTTGTACTGCAGCTGCCTGTACCTGGAGCATTGTTCCTACCTACTGCCTAACTGGTACACTCTTCCCAGCCATTGCTCAATTGTACTCCAAGTTACCAAAGTCACTTCCTCAGAAAATCTTCCCTGACCTTTCTCCTAAAGCCCTTCTGTCTGCCAGCTCTGGGTCTTTGTAGACTCTTGTTATACCATGTACCTTTGTTACATGGTTCATGCCACAGTGTGCAGTTATAAGCTGTTTGTGTAACTGTAAACCTCAGGAGGAAGGAATGATGTTCATATTTTCCTTAAATTATTTTTATGCTACATGTTTAAGGAATGCAATATGATGTTTTGATATATTTACATATAGTGAAATAGTTATTGTAGTTGAATAATTAATATATCCATCATCTCATGTACTTATCCTTGTAGGGGGTAATGTTGGCAAGAGCAGCTACCATCTAGTCTTTTAGCAAAATCCTGAGTCCAATAATATATTATTAATTATAGTTCCTGAATTATACATCAGCTCTCTAGTTTTTTTTAATCATACATATCTGCAATTCAGTATTCCTTGACTTATAAATTTTATTCCTCATTTTCTTCCCTTGGTAACCATAATTTTATTCTCTATCTCTTCAATATTTTTTTTAAAGATTACACACATAAGTGAAACCATGCAATACTTTTCTTCCTAAGCCTGACTTATTTCACTTTGATGCTCAGTTGATCACCATTTCAAGACCAGTGCCAGATATAGGCATAGTCACAGTGTAGGGGTTCAACATTATTTGTTGAATGATTAACTGGACTAAACAGATGAATATGTTCTCATCTTTTCAAGGCTCTACAAGATCTTTTTCAAATGAAATATTTCCTCTTCTATGCCCCTAACTAACTCTGTTTATGTTGGTATCATATTTGTCACATTGATGGCTGTATTCATATCTTTTTTCCACCACAGGCTGTGACTTTCTCGGAGGCCTTGAGGGTAGAAATCATGTTTTGTTCACTGTTGTATTCTGGGACCTTCACAGTGCTAGGTGTGTCACAGGCACTCAGAAGTAGAGGGAATTGAAGAAGTGGAAATGATGAACCTTGCTGACTTTACAATTTTCAGTTGGCCTTGCTTCAGCAACAAACCCATTTGCACCCAGGAGGCAAAGACAGGTATTACTAAGTAAAATTGCTTAATCTGCTCTATATATTTCAGATAGTATCCAGAATCTGCTATCAGGCCCTGCCAACCAGCTGAGTTTCAGAATAATTCAAAGCTTACTGTTTTTGCTTCTTCTTAATTCATAAATATAATTATAATCCATATATTAAAAGTTTGTTGACCTTTCAGAACCAACAAAAAGCTACACAGTAACTCCTTATTGGTTTGGAAAGAGTAGATAGGGTAGTTTTACTTTGCTTTGTTCAAAGTTTTACAATCAAGATAGAGCTTTAATATACACAAGTTTTTGTTTTTGTTTTTTTGTTTTTGTTTTTGGTGGGGGGTACAGGGATTGAGCTCAGGTGCACCCAACCACTGACCCACATTCCCAGCCCGATTTTGTAATTTATTTAGAGACAGGGTTTCACTGAGTTGCTTAGTACCTCGCTTTTTGCTGAGGCTGGCTTTGAACTCATGATCCTCCTGCCTCAACCTCCCAAGCCACTGGGATTACAGGAGTATGCCAGTATGCCCAGCAAGTGATCAAGTTTTAATGCTCATTATCCAGAAGATATGATGATATAGAAAGGAAATATGAATGGCTTTTACTTTGGGGCAACCTAGTATCAGCTCTCTTCTTCCCCTGCTAAAAAATTCTGTTTCTTTTCTTTTCACTTAAATAAATCTTAATCCTTTCAGTCTTAAAAAAAAAAAAAAAAAAAAGGAAAAGAAAGAAAATAATGGTTTTTATTTTTAAAGACATGATTATACTTAGGAGTAATAAAGCCTTAAATTTTTACCAAGACAAACTAGATATAGTTAACTTTAAAATCCACATTATAAAAAAGAAAAATTGTACCTTCTAAAGACCTGTCTGTCTCTTGAGGAGTTTGTCAAGAACATAACACTTCTTTAAGGGGATCACTGGTTCTCATCCAGGTTGTCAATTCCTAGTTTATGTGCTCTGTTAAATATAATTGATAAATACATTTTGAGTTTTGCTCTTAGTAACTGGCAATCTCTCAATTTAGAAAAGTGTGTGTGCATGTGTGTGTGTGTGTGTGTGTGTGTGTGTGTGTGAGAGAGAGAGAGAGAGAGAGAGAGAGAGAGAGATTATTTCTGCTTTCCAATTCCAAAGGATTAACATTATCCAAGTTACTTGCTGGTACAAAGCATGACATAGATAATAGGCTTTCGGTGAAAAAGGTAGGAATAGAAAAGTCTTTGAGGTTTTCAGATAATCATCTCCTAGACTATCTTTACCTGTATTTAGCTGCTAAGCATATCATCAAAGCAAGAACACACTAGAAAGAATACATGCATATGATTTAATGAGTGATATTTTAAAATAGACATTACACTGATAACTCATTTATATGTATCAGTTGATGTGCTTTTTATGTGTAACTAAATCTATTTTTTCTTCCTTGGCTTCAGTTAAGTGATTCACACACCTAACAGATTAAGATATTAATAGATATCAATTATTCCTTGTAATCTTACATTTGTTGAATATAGATATAGAGGCTCAGGCTATAAATAGCTCAATTGCAAAGCAATTAAGAGCACCTATGTAGCATGTATAAGATCCTGACTTCAATCCATTGTCCTCACAAAAAAAAAACAAGAGAGAGAAAGTTACATTTTTTTTTACTTTTAAAACCGAGTTTATTGAGAAATGTATATACAATGAAACACCTCCATTTTTAAAATGTATAATTCAGTGAGCTTTAACAAACATATAATAAAACAACTCTCAGTCAAGATGTAGATTATGTAGAAGTACATTTGTTTATCTATAAAAACATGGGTAAATATTTGGATTATTTTCAGTTTGAGGCTATTATTATTAAAGCTATAGTGAACATTCATGTACAAGTTTTTGGCTGCATTTTTGCTTTTTTTCATTTCTCTTTGACAAATACCTTTATAAGAAACTGCCAACCTAAAAAATATACATTTTAGTTAATAATATTCAAAGTTGTTAAAAGAGGATAAATATATGTGCAACATCTGTTCTTTTATTTAATAAATATTAAGCAACTATTATGTGATAGTAAAACTTTGGGCTGTGGGTGTACAGAATTTAATAAGACACAATCCCTGCCCTGAACACATTCAGAGAAAGTGGTGAACAGCTCTCTCTTACAAAAGTTCAGGAATGATATCTACAAATATTACCCTATAGACCTTTTGTTCTAAACTCTGTCTGGCTTTCCCATCAATTGCTTATCTAACTTTATGGAGATTCCTAATCTTTCTGAGCTTTATTATCTCTAAAAGGAGAAGTTTGAAATATCACTGTCTTTATTTTGTAATGAAGTAAAGGAAACTTTAGTTTCCAAATTTGATAAAGTTCATAACATAAAATTTCAAACTTTGAAATGGTTGAGAGTTTTGTTAGAAATTGATTAACAGGTTAATTTCTAATAAACATGTAATGTGAATCATTTCTTAAAGTGTAATAGTTTCATGGACTTTGCATTAAAACATAAATGTATGAAAAATTACATCAATGAGAAGCCTGAAAACCTACTCTCTATTGAATTTCAACCAATCTGAAATCTACAAATGAAGACAAGTTGTAGTCAAACAGAACCAAAAACTAAATTGAAAGAGAAAAGCACAGTTTCCACTGGCTCTCAACATTGCAATTTGTAGTTGTCACATGGGTTTTTGTTTTTGTTTTTATTTTTTTATTTGTTTGATACTAGGGATTGAACTCAAGGCTGCTTAACCACTGAGCCACATCCCCAGACTATCTTTTATTTGTTATCTTTTTGAGACAGGGTCTCACAAAGTTGCTTAAGGCCTCACTAATTTGCTGAGGCTGGCTTTAAACTTGCAATCCTCCTGCTGCATTGTCCTCCTGAGCCACTGAGCTGTCACATCTTAATGCTCTGGATACCACATAAACTGAAAACTGGTTTGTCTAGTAGCTGTAGTGATACTTCTTCCAGTAAATAGTTCAAAAAGTTACTTCCAAGGAAAATTACTGCAAGCAAGCAGCTGACTTTCTGGAAGAAATAAGAACATAACACTGTCCTTATCCATCATTAAGAAATATTTTCAATTTATAATTTATAGGGAGGGAATTCTTGTTTTTATAACAATTGAAAGACTTTGAATGAAGAGTCTGGTTTTCATTTGTTTTGCTTTGTGGTGCTAATAACCTCCCAAGTTATTGTCATTACTTTCTGCCACATGTTTACACTAAGATTCTAATTCCTAAAGACATTCAGAAACTGCCTCCCCACCCCAGGCTTAAAAACACACTGTTCTTTAAGGTAGCTGGAATTCAGCCCATTGCCCAAAGAACTAGGTAGAAAAGATTCCTTAGAGGCAAAGAATGAAGAGTGGATCCTGTCATTTCCTAGTATTTGAATAAGCATGAAAGTCAACACTTTAGTCAGAAGATTACCAAACAATGAATAATAAAAAGATGACTGCCTGCCTTGGAGGTCTTAGGGAAGTAGCTAGGATCATGCAATCAGAATAAATTATACTCTATGTATGTGTAATAGGTCAAAATATACTGTACTGTCATGTACATCTAAAAACAACAACAATAAAGATCATTGGAACTCTTTATGGTATAATCAAGAAAGTGAATTCAGGCCAAAAAAAGAAAAGCAGTGGGGATAGAGTCAGAACCAAATAAATTGTTGGTCTAAATAACCAGGAATAAGCCACTTATCATTTTTCTATGCTTGATTTTCCTCATGAAAACAATAATTGTCTTTTTGAATAGCTTTATAATATTTAGCAGAAAAGTCATAATAATATATCTCTATGTAACACAGAGTTTGGGATATGATAAAATGTAGAGGTATTTATAGGCTATACAATGCTCCATAGATGCAAAATAATTATTACTGTCATCATTTCAAGTATAGATACTGGTCAAGATTTCTGGGGGAAGTTCAGAGGATAGTTCTTAGAGTAAGTAATGGAAGTTTTTCATATATTCCTCAACTTCAGATTTGAACCCAAAATTGAGGCTGATTTTTCCATCAGTACTGGATCTCATAAAATGATCCCAAAACTTTACTACCTATAAATCAGTCATGAAATGCTTACGAGAGATCATCACATGCATATCATGAATGCAAATGTACTCTTCAATATACTCTTCAATATATTTTCCTGTTGATCCACACAAAAACTTTCTATCAGGTCCAACTTATTCATACTTTTCATACTTTTTTCTCTAACCATTATGTTGCTTTTTTTTTTTTACAATTTTATTTGTTTAGTTTTTTACTGGTTCTTTTAGAAGTAACTAAAGGGGCCTTATCTGGTTCTCACTTCTGTATTTACCAAGTACTGGAGTATTGGGGCAGTTTTCTTGTTTCTGATAGTCAATTTTACCTTAGTTTATTTAAGTTTATCTTTTGTCAACAATCTTGTAAAGAGCCCTTGCTGAATGAAGGTAAAGGGAATACAGAATGCATAATAGAAGGTAGTTACAAATAGCAGCTATGGCCACATGACCACTTCCAGTTCTTAGTTTAAGAATATGCTTGTGCATATTTATACATGTATTAAGACAACATGCTTGTTAGTCTCCTGTTATTCATTCATCATGTAGTATAATTTTGATTGACTTAACAACAGTACTTAAAGTGATATTAATCCTACATTATTTAAGTTGTGAGTATTTCACATAGAGGGAGCCAGGAGGTAGAAGAGGCAATGCTATAATGAATACCCAGTGACTGCTAGTCTTAAGGCTACCAGTCTTGAAACCAAAAAACTTGAATCTATATGCCATCATATGTCTTCTGCATATTCAAGGTTAACTTTAAACCTGTGTTTCTAGGGCTGAGTAGAGTCCACAATCTTTCTTTTACCTACCAGCCTATCGTGTATTTTAGCCAAGCTGCTGGTAGTCTTTTCTGTTACATATAATATCATTTCCTTTCTGATTTGACCTATATTGACTTTTCCTCTATAAAGAAAAGAATGTATATTTTTCCTTCATAGTAAGACATTATAGGTCGAGCCAAGAGAATTACTGGGCTCCTATTGATACTGCCGTTTACCAGTGACGAGTTCTGCTCCCTCAAATGTTGAAGTTTGAACATTAGAGAAGCACACCAAGACAAGCATATTAAACAGGTTTTATTTAAAGGTAATAATACAGACTTCTCCCCTCCAGGGAGGGAGAAGGGGGCCATGGCTGATGTTCTAGAACCCCCAAGAAGTGAGCACACCTACATCTTTTATAGGTTAGGGTCTCCTTTGTTCTTTTCTCTCCCTACTCATCTCTCTCCTTCCTGCCTACATAACTAGGCCCAGGAGTTGCTGGTGACACAGCAAAAAAGGTGAGCAGCAGATGGCAGGGGGAGGGCAGGTAAGGGCCCAGGGGGCATTAATTAGCAGCTTCCTGCCTGTTGTCCTTGACAAGGGCAGGAAAATTTGATAATCAATGGGCTCCGAAGATCCTTGATATTCCATTCTACCAGGAGTGGTCTCCAACTTCCCAGACTCTGATGACCTACCTCCATGGTCTCCATTTCCTCGATTTGACCTGATCCCCTATTTCTATACTAACTGTCTCCAATTCTGACTTCACTGTGTTTTAGGTTTTTAGTTTTGTCTTTTGTTTTGTTTTGTTTTCGATATTGGGGATTAAGCCCAGGAATGCTTTACCACTGAGCTACATCCCCAGCCTATTTTTTTAGGGCTTGAACAATGTTCTGAAGCTGGCCTACAACTTGCAATCCTTCTGCCTCAGCAAGCATTACTGGCTTTCACCATCACATATGGCTTTAGTTTAAAAAAAAAAAAAAATCAAGATGAACTTTATAGAAACTTTTGGTCAGTAAAAGAGTAGGGGGCATTTGAACACAAAAATTATATACTGAAAAAAATAATAAATGAGGCTGAAAAACTTGTTTCTATAGTATCTCCAAGTAACATGGAGCCAAATAGTTTCTAAAAGATTTCTTGTTTCTTAAATAAAGATTCTAAAGAATGACAGGTGAGACTTAGAAGACTATTTTTTTAAAAAATTATATTGTATTGTCTCTTTAGGCAAGAATGATGCATAATTTGGCAAATTTGGGGTGTTTCTGAAGTCAATTGGTGGTCTTCTCATTGATAATCAATTGTTTCTTGCCTCAGCTTTAAGCACTGACACTGGATCAGTTTAAGCATACTGACATTGAAGTAAAATTTAAACAGTTAGGCTACATAAAATAAAAACCTTCAGAAACACTGATACATATATTTCTTTCCCCTTTCTGATATATATATAATTAGAAACAAAAATATATAGAATATATATATAAATTAGCAATAAATAAAGCATCCTGTTTAAATATATATTTAAGCAATATTCTTTAGAATTAAACTTCACAAATAGGAACATGGTCCTATAATTATACTAGCTTTGGGAGAAGGGCATGGTCTATTTTTACTCTCTTAAGAGCTTTCTGGCAGTCACTACCCAAAACTGCATCTGCTTCATTTGATAAGGAAATTGTTAAAAGGTGGATTACTAAGAAAGAATGAGTCACAAGTGGATGATTTTGCCTTTAAGGCATAGGAGATTTGTACAAAAACAAATGCAAGAACAATGGAATCTGGTTTCTTTGGCTAGAGTTCTGACTCTTTTCTATGAAGAAACAGATTGACCTCAGGAAATAGCCTGTGAGCAAATAGAGAAAAAATAGACTGGTGAATACTAGATATCAGTGAAGAAAGATTGAAAGAGATAAATGGGATTATGCTTTCTAAGTATGCTATATATTTTTAAAATATACTTTTCCTTTATATGCTAGAGGAGAAATTTAGGAAATTAAAGTGTCACAATTTGTAGGACTTATTTCTCATATGTATAATAAGTTAAAAATCAAGTGTAATTCTAATTCAGCATGCTAGCCTTATGCCTGATTTTATAAGATCTTCCTAAAACAAGTACAAAAAAAGTAAATAATTATGGTAAGTTTCATAAAAGGAGGAAACATTACAAGTTTTATAAAGATGACTGTATTATCTGCACCAATGTTGCTTTAGTATTTTCAAAACCCAAAATAATTGCTAGGAAACAACGGAGTGCTAAACTTATGGGACAGAGCAAAGTGGAACTTTTCACTTAAGTTACACTCATGGTCAGACTCAAAGTAGTGAGTCCAAGTAGTGAGGCCAGCAGGCAATTTTGAAATAATCTACATTCTACTATGATTCTGTTTTCAATCTGTGCCTCTTTAGTATTATCCTGGATAAATACATTTGAATGTCTTAAAGATGCATGAAGGGTATTATGGAAAGATAGAATCTCCTGAAGAAATAAGGGGAAAGTCCTGAAGTGGGAGGACAACCTGACACCTTCGACAATTCCCTCATCTATCACACCATATTTTCAGTGCTGAAAAGGTATCAAATTAATCCTTTGCTTCCCTTTCTCTCTTCTTTTTTTTCTATTGTCTCTCTCATCTTCTTTGCTTATCTTTTCTGTGTCAGAATAATGATATTGGGAGCAAAGGGTTTGTTGTATTTTTTCTACTAAAGTTAAAGCTTTAGTAGAAAAGTGTGATGAAGGAAAATATACTTTTTTTGAATCATCAGCAGCAATATCATTGTTAAAACGTCTTGGTACCTTTATCACTTTCATTATCATAGTGTAACCGAAAGCTCGTCCCCACTGCAAATTAATGCCAATTTAATAATGAGGACATAATTTTGAGAAAAAGGAAAATGTTGTTTTATTGCTTTGCTAGCATAGGAGAAACAAAGGGGACTCCTGTAGCAGAGGCTGTGATTCTCCCATCAGGAGGAACAGGGGTATTTTAAAGGAATTCTTCAAAGGCTACATTTCATGTGTGCCCTAACAGAATGTCCCAGGGCGCCCTGATGCTGTGTTAGGATTCCCTTGTTAATTTGGAAGATATTCACTTCTAGATTCTCTGGCAGATATATCCTTCTGCTGGAGCACAGATAACTTAGGGTAATCTTGTTCCTGTCCCCAGATTAAGGAAGGGGAGAGGGAGAAGAGGAAAAGAAAAACATGTCCCTTTTAAAAATAAGCCTCAGAAACTATATTCAAAAGGTGAAGTGGACCACTGTTACAATAGCACTTTACAACATGTAATGACTTTGTATTTTTTGTAGTATATATAAACTCTTAACTATATAATACCTGAGTATCAGAGTAGTATTGTACTGAATGGCATAAACTGTTGGCTTCAAGTATGTTTATAAATATGTTGCACTAGAAATATCCATATACAATGAAAAGGACAGAAATCTTTAAATTCTCCATGTGCTAACTAATGTGTGCTATGAAGAACTAACTATAACCCAAAGATAAATATCTTGGCTTTTTTACATAATGGTTTTCCTTTGTTCCCAGCTAATTGCTTTAGAATGCATCTGCAGTTTCCCTATCAATAGTATTCCTGGCTCATTATAGGAATTCAATTTCACTTATCTCACACATAAATTATAGACAACTTGAAATCAGCAAGACACAATGTTGGACTTAAATTATGGAACATGAGATGCCAGAGATCATGGAATGGCTAAATATTGCAGCTGAATTGTAGCAGAGTTCACTGCTAAATTTCAAAAAAGATAATGAAGTAAATGGAAGAGAGAATACTTGAAAGCTGTCCTTTTACATATTCCATGTGGTACATGAGTAGACTTAATTGGAAGCACTATCATTGATTATTAGCTTGGTAAAACATTTTGAAATTTTGCTTTCCTGAATGAGATTTGCCTGTTTAATCTAACCAAACTCTGATATTTCTCCTATTTGTTGCTTCCTTGTCTCATAAAATAACATCATCATTCCCCAAGTCAAAAAATTGAAAAATCATCATTGATTTCTGCCTTTACATCAGACCTCATGTCTGGTCCATTATCAAAGTCTGTCAGTTCTACATTAAAGTATATCTCAAAATCGATTTTCTTCATCTCTACTACCACTACCTTAGTCCAAACTCTCATGATCTCACTAGTTCAATATGAGCAGATACTCTTCCATCTCTGTTCTTACCCACAATTAGGAAAGAATTTCCATTAGAGTAAGTAGTTTTTCTTTCAATTTTACATAAAATTTATTTTATTTTTAATTGATACATAATTTAAAAAATCAGAACTTGTCAGGCCCTTGATTGAACTCCTCCAAAGGCTTTCTAATTATAAACTGAATATAACATTCTCTGATGACCTTTAGTGTCCTGAATGATCACATTTCTACTTATTTTTGCCTCCTTATCTGAATCCTCAATCTGAGATTACCCATTTCAATGTTTATATTTATCTTCTATTTGAATGTGCTTCTAGAGCGTACCACAGTATTCCTCAGTTCTTAGACAATGGCATATGTTATGTGTTAGGCATATAAAATAAATGAATGAATGAATCCACACAATTCTGTCTGTTTTCTGTGTTCTCTAAAGTTCCTTGTACTATCTGTAATAACTCCAGTGGAAGTGCCCTAAAGTCACATTTCAGTGACAACCCCTTGTTAATCTGGGACTACAACCTACAATCCTCCAGATGAGATGTAGCACTCATTCCACTCTTACATTCAAGAGTTTTCTTATTATTGGTTTGCAATATGACAGAGAGTAAGTATGCAATCTCTCTCTCTTAGAGAATGCTACAGATCTAAAAAGTACATTAGCATAGAGCTACATATTTAAGAAATATAGAGATAAATATATCATTGAAAATATATTCATTAATTCATTCCATAAGGGCAGCTCAGTTTTTATGGAACTTAATATATATAAAAAATGGGAAGGAGAAGTTTCTTTAAAAAATATAAAAATAGGTTACTTTTTTCAAGTATCACATACTAAAATGTATGACCACACAAACATATCTCTAAGTCTTCTCCCAGGAACTTAGACAAAGTCTGTACGTTGAAGGTATCTGAAATTAAGTTTAATATGCCTGATGGTAAATGGGACTGTGAGAACCTACAAAACTGGCCGTGGGAATCAGTCATGAAAGAGATGGTCATGAAAGAGAAGCAGATTAATAAATGTGACAAGATTGCTGAAATCAAGGTAAGCACAGGATGTTTGGGAGGCACCAGAAAAGTATATAACAGGGATGGCCCTGTGCCAGAGGTGTGTCTGAGGGTTAAAGTTCAACTGACACTTTACCTAAACGGACAAATTGCCTGGAGGGCAGAGGACAGCTGGTGAAAAAATGAGGTAGGATCAACATATCAGAGAAGGATAAAAGCCTTTGGAAAGACATAAAAATACAGAAGAGGTTGGTACATTTAGAAACTGTCATTGCTTACTTCTGCACAGTATTTGAGGCAAAAGCACCAAGCGATGAGATGACTATAGAAATACAGAAGTCAGTTGAGTTTTGGTGTTACAGTAAGGGAGTCTATTATCTCTTGAAAACCACTAAAGAAGTTTAATCAAGGAAACAGTGTATGAAATACATGTCTTAATAAGCTTATTCTTTTGGTAATGTGAAAAATGGATTGAAGTAGGGGAAGATTGCAAGTAAGGGAATTAAATAACATGCTCTAGTTTAACCAATCAGGATAAAAACGATGAAGTCCTGAAATAAAGTGCTGGGTGGTGCCTGTTTGTAGCCCATGTTTCTTATTCAAAGACAAACCATTTAATGAATATAATCTGGCTGTGTCTCTGTAGTACGCTAATTTTAACTTCTTTGGGTATATACCAAGGAGTGGGATAACTGGGTCAAAAGGTGGGTCCATTCCAAGTGTTTTGAGAAATCTCCATACTGCTTTCCAGAGTGACTGCACCAATTTGCACCTCCACCAGCAATGTGAGTGTGCCCTTTTCCCCACATCCTCACCAACATTTATTGTTACTTGTATTCTTGATAATTGCCATTTTGACTAGAAGGATGTGAAATTTCAGTGTAGTTTTAATTTGCATTTCTCTAATTGCTCTTAGAGATGTTGAACCTTTTTTTATATATTTGTTGACCATTTGTATTTCTTCTTTTGAAATGTAATGAATATAATTTGTAACAGGGATTTATTCTCATTCATATCATAAACACTGGGAAAATGGATATCCTGTCTAGTTGTCTACTTCTACTGTGCCAGCCTTGACAATTTATTAAACCTCACTTTTCTCATCCAAGATGTGGGAGAACTGACTTAGACAATCTTTGAAGCTCCCTTTCAATTCTAAAATTCTAAGGACAGCAAAGTTTCCCTACTTTTATTATAGAGCTGTTATTTACTACTCTTTTTTGCAAGTTAGGAAAAGAAAATGAGCTCATTAACTTGGAATTAATCCTCCATTTGTGCTGTCTTATATCTAGAATGCCAGGCCTTGATATGGACTTTTCACAAATAGTAATTAAACTTGGTTATCTTTATGAGAAAGGTTCTTGAAAAGAGGAGTGTAATTTAAATATAAATTCTGAATTAAAGGGTTGGTTATATTTTCTCCTAAAGCATAAAGAATGGCAGAAAATATGTATATTTTTGCCTTTTAACATGTCATATATTATTTATTTTAAAATAGCATAAGTTAAAAATTATATACCACTAAGCACCTCAAAATTCAATGCTTATAGTTATAAACTAAGTTTAAACAGTTTTAAATAATTCTACTAGTTAATTCTAATTAAAGTTGTACTGGAGTATTCCAGTTCTACACTTGAACTAGAAACCTAGTATTAAGCAAGGTTTAGCTTGCCTGCCATTTATTAAATGGACATAGGTAAGCTGTCTTGCCTCCACATAATCCAATTAAATGCATTTGATTCTATTTATGAAATAGAGCCACATGGAATTAAATTACTTATATTTGAACATAATTGACCCCCAAAAAGCAGCAATTCACATGGTTCATTATAATGTTAGTATATGAGTCATGAAAACCATAATTCCCATAATTTTTTCTATTTTAAAAGTAAACTAAAATAATTTTATTTAAGAATTATAATTTATCATATACATTTTTATGGAATGTTAAAATGTAATATATAGATTATAAAACCCAAAGCAAATTAAAATGTATCATAAAAGGTCACATTTTCAAATTTCCTAAAAGCAGTTTCTAAATATCAAATTGGAATTCTGAATTCAGTTATCCATTCTGCCCATAGTATCACAAGAAGTTCTATTTTCATTTTTTTCCAAATCATATAAATGGAAGGAGAGCAAACCACATCTCTATAGAGATGATTGAACTCCAGCTGCAAAGGAGCTGCATTTGAAATTGAGAGGCTGTGGTTACCAACAGGGAGCCAGGAGTCCATATACTTCACAGGAAACAGCAAAGCCAATTGGAAATGCATTCTAACATAGTCAGGAAAATAATTGCTTTAGGGGATACTATTTAAGTATACCACCAACAAGAGACAAAAGGGAGGATTAGAAATGACATGGTAGAGTTGTAGGAATGTGAAGACTTTGTTCTGAGAGTTCAGTGAGAAAATGGAATTTTGGAACAGAGCAGATATTCTTCTTCGCGTGTGTGTATGTTTATGTGTGTGTGTGTGTGTGTGTGTGTGTGTGCGTGTGTGTGTAATCCTTGGAGTAATGAGATTGTAGACACTCGGGTATTGAATTTACAGTGCTAAATGTAGAGTGATGGCACTAAAAAGGGACACACACATATACAGGTTCCATGACACATCTAGAAAGAGTCAATTATAAGAAAGTAAACTCTGTTATAGACTAGTATGGCCAAAGGATAACTTTAGAAAATGGAGAAAAGGAATATTCAATAGCATTATATTATAACAAAACAAAGTTAGATAGGAACTCATGTCACTTTCAGTCCCTCCAGAGGAAAGATTTGGAAGTTCATCCTAAATTTTACTTCCTCTAATTAAGATCTAAAGCCAGAAGGAATTTATAACAATCAACAAGAGAAAGACAAGAAACCCAACATAAAAATGAGTAAAAGGTATGATTAGGAAAATTTCAGAAGATGAAATGGAAGTGTAACAATAAATGTTACCCTCACTTATAATAAAAAACTATCCATCAAGGGCTGGGGTTGTGGCTTGGTGGTAGAGCACTTGCCTAGCATGTGTGAGGCACTGGGTTCAATTCTCAGCACCACATATGAATAAATGAATAAAAGTTTATCAACATCTAAAAATTTTTTTAAATTTTTTAATTATTTTTATTTAGCTTTTAATTTTTTGCAGACTGCATTTTGATTCATTGTACACAAATGGGGTACATAATTTCGTTTCTATGGTTGTACACAATGGAGATTCAAAATATTTGTGCAATCATACACATACATAGGGCAATGATGTCTGTCTCATTCCACCATTTTTATACCCCCCTCCCTCTCATTTTCTTCTACATATTCTAAAGTTCCCCCATTATTCTCTCATTCCCCACCCCACCCCCCTTATATATCATCCTCCACTTATCAGGGAAAACATTAGGCCTTTGGTTTTTTGGGATTGGCTTATTTCACTTAGCATGATAGTCTCCAATTCCATCCATTTATTTGCAAATGCCATAATATTATTCATCTTTGTGGCTGAATAGTATTCCATTGTGTACATATACCAGAGTTTCTTTATCCATTCATCTGCTGAAGGGCATCTAGGTTGGTTCCACAATCTAGCTATTGTGAACTGAGCTGCTATAAACATTGACGTGGCTGTGTTACTGTAGTTTGCTGATTTTAGGTCCTTTGGGTATAAACCAAGGAGTGGGATAACTGGGTCAAAAGGTGGGTCCATTCCAAGTTTTCTTAGGATTCTCCATACTGCTTTCCAGAATGGCTGCACCAATTTGCAGCTCCACCAGCAATGTAAAAGTATGACTTTTTCCCCACATCCACGCCAACATCTATTATTGTTTGTGTTCTTGCTAAAAGCCATTCTAATTGGAGTAAGATGAAATCTTAGAGTTGTTTTAATTTGCATTTCTCTAATTACTAGAGATGTTGAACACTTTTTCATATATTTATTAATTGCCTGTGTGTCTTCTGTAAAGTGTCTGTCCAGGTCCTTGGCCCATTTATTGATTGGGTTCTTTGTCTTTTTGGTGTAAAGTTTTATAAGTTCTTCATAAATTTTGGAGGTAAGTGCTCTATCTGAAGTGCATGTGGAAAAGATTTTCTCCCACTCCGTAGGCTCTCTCTTGACATTCTTAATTGTATTATTTGCTGAGAAAGCTTTTTAGTTTGAGTCCATCCCATTTATTGATTCTTGCTTTGATTTCTTGTGCTTTGGGAGTCTTGTTGAGGAAGTTTGATCCTAAGCCAACATGATGAAGATTTTGGCCTACTTTGTCTTCTATTAGGTGCAGGGTCTCTGGTCTAATTCCTATGTCTTTGATTCATTTTGAATTGAGTTTTGTGCAGGGTAAGAGGTAGAGTTTTAATTTCATTTTACTGCATATGGATTTCCAATTTTGCCAGCACCATTTGTTGAACAGGCTATCTTTTCTCCATTGTATGTTTTTGGCTCCTTTGTCTAGTATGAGGTGACTGTATTTATGTGGTTTTGTCTCTGTGTCTTCTATTCTGTACCATTGGTCTGCCGGTCTGTTTTGGTGCCAATACCATGCTGTTTTTGTTACTGTTGCTCTGTAATATAGTTTAATGTCTGGTATTGTGATACCTTCTGCTTCACTTTTTCTACTCAGGATTGTTTTGACTATTTGAGGTCTCTTGTTCTTCCAGATAAAGTTCATGATTGCTTTCTCTATTTCTATGAGGATTGTCATTGGGATTTTAATTGGAATTGCATTGTATCTGTATAGTGCCTTTGGTAGTATGGCCATTTTGACAATGTTAATTCTCCCTATCCAAGAACATGGGAGGTCTTTCCATCTTCTAAGGTTTTCTTCAATTTCTTTCTTTAATGTTCTGTAGTTTTCATTGTAGAGGTCTTTCACTTCTTTTGTTAGATTAATTCCCAAGTATTTATTTTATTTTTTTGACACTACTGTTAATGGAGTGGTTTTCCTAATTTCTCTTTCAGAGGATTCATCACTTAAGAATAGAAATGCATGAGACTTAACATATTGATTTTATATCCTGCTATTTTGCTGAATTCATTTATTATTTCTAGAAGTTTGCTAGTGGTGTTTTTTGGATCTTCTAAATATAGGATCATGTCATCAGCAAATAGTGACAGCTTTAGTTCTTCTTTTCCTATTTGTATCCCTTTAATTTCTTTGGTCTGTCTAATTGATTTGGCAAGGGTTTCAAGGAAAATGTTGAATAGAAGTGGTGAAAGAGAGCATCCTTTTCTTGTTCCAGTTTTTAGAGGAAATGCTTTCAGTTTTTCTCCATTAAGAATGTTGTTGGCTGTGGGCTTAGCATAGATAGCCTTTACAATGGCCTCTTCCTATTTTTTCTAGTGTTTTAAGCATGAAGGGGTGCTGTATTTTATTGACTGCTTTCTCAGCATCAATTGAAATAATCATGTGATCCTTAACTTTAAGTCTATTGATGTGGTGAATTACATTTATTGATTTCCAGATTTTGAACCAACCTTGCATCCCTGGGATAAACCCCACTTGATCATGGTGCACTATATTTTTAATATATTTTTGTATGCGATTTGCCAGTATTTTGTTAAGGATTTTTGCATCTATGTTCATCAGGGATATTGGTCTAAAGTTTTCTTTCTTTGATATGTCTTTGTCTGGTTTTGGTATCAGAGTAATACTAGCCTCATAGAATGAATTTGGAAGGGTTCCCTCCTTTTCTATTTCCTGAAATACTTTGAGGAGTATTGGTATCAGTATTTCTTTAAAGGTCTTGTAGAATTCAGCTGAGAATCCATCTGGTCCTGGGCTTTTCTTGGTTGGTAGGCTTTTGATGACTTCTTCTATTTTGGTGGTTGAAATTGATCTGTTTAGATTGTGTATGTCTTCCTGATTCAGTTTGGGAGGATCATATGTCTCTAAAAATTTGTCGATGTCTTCAATATTTTCTATTTTGTTGGAGTATAGATTTTCAAATTAGTTTCTAATTATGTTATGTATTTCAATGTGTCTGTCATGAGCTTTCCTTTTTCATCATGAATTCTAGTAATTTGAGTTTTCTCTCTCCTTCTTTTAGTTAGTGTGGCTAGGGGTTTATCAATTTTGTTTACTTTTGCAAAGAACCAACTTTTTGTTTTGTCAATTTTTTGAATTGTTTCTCTTGTTTCAATTTCGTTGATTTCAGCTCTGATTTTAATTATTTCCTGTCTTCTACTATTTTTGGTGTTGATCTGTTCTTCTTTTTCTAGGGCTTTGAGGTGTAATGTTAGGTCATTTAGTTGTTGAATTTTTATCTTTTTAATGTATGAGCTCAATGCAAGAACTTTCCTCTTAGTACAGCTTTCATAGTATCCCAGAGGTTTTGATATGTTGTGTCATTTTTCTCATTTACTTCCAGGAATTTTATTTCTTTCCTGATGTCTTCTATTATCATTGCATCATTCAGTAGCATATTATTTAGTCTCCATGTATATGAGTAGTTTTTGTTTGTTATTTTATCGTTCATTTCTAATTGCATTCCATTATGGTCTGATAGGATACAGGGTAGGATCTCTATTTTTTTGTATTTACTAATGACTTTTTTGTGGCATAGCATATGGTCTATTTTGGAGAAGGTTCCATGAGCTGCTAAGAAGAAAGTATATTTGCTCGATGATGGATGAAATACTCTGTAAATATCCATTAGGTCTATATCATTGATTGTATTATTTAGTTCTATAGTTTCTTTGTTCAGTTTTTGTTTGGAGGATCTATCCAGTGGTGAGAGTGGTGTGTTAAAGTCCCCCACTATTAATGTGTTTTGGTCTATTTGATTCTTAAAATTGAGAAGAGTTTGTTTGATATACGTAGATGCTCCATTGTTTGGGGCATAAATATTTAAAAGTGTTATATCTTGCTGTTTTCTGCTTCCCTTAAGCAGTATGAAATGTCCTTCTTTATCCCTTCTGACTAACTTAGGTTTGAAGTCCACTTTATCAGATATGAGGATGGAGACCCCTGTTTTTTTACTGAGTCCATGTGCATGGTATGTTTTTCCCCATCCTTTTACCTTTTGTCTGTGAATATCTTTTTCTATGTGATGGGTCTCTTGAAGGCAGCATATTGTTGGGTCTTTCTTTTTAATCCAATCTGTTAGACTGTGTCTTTTGATTATTGAATTTAGGCCATTGACATTCAAGGTTATTACTGAGATATGATTTGTATTCCTGCTCATTTTGGCTTATTTTTGGTTTTTTATTTGTCCTTTGATTGGCTTTTCCTTTAGGGTAGTTCCTCCCTTTTCTGACTTGTATTGTTGTTTTCCACTTCCTCCTACCGAAATATTTTGCTGAGAATGTTTTTTAGGGCAGGGTTTCTATTTGTAAATTCTTTTAACTTTTGTTTATCATGGAAAGATTTTATTTCATTGTCAAATCTGAAGGTTAGTTTTGCTGGGTATAGGATTCTTGGTTGGCATATATGTTCTTTCAGAGCTTGAGATTCATTGTTCTAGGTCCTTCTTGCTTTTAGAGTCTGGGCCTAGAAATTTGCTGATATCCTTATTTGTTTCCCCTTATATGTAATCTGACACTTTTCTCTAGCAACCTTTAAAATCCTATCTTTATTTTGAATGTGAGGTATTTTCATTATAATGTGCCTTGGTGTGGATCTGTTGTAGTTTTGTGCACCTGATATTCTGTAAGCCTCTTGTATTTGATTTTCTATTTCATTTTTCAGGTTTGGGAAATTTTCTGATATTATTTCATTGAACAGGTTTTTCATGCCTTTGGTTTGTATCTCTGTGCCTTCCTCAATTCCAATAATTCTTAAATTTGGTCTTTTCATGATATCCCATATCTTGGAGGTTCCATTCATGACTTCTTAACATCTTCACAGTTTGTTCAACTTTCTTTTCAAGATTGAATATTTTGTCTTCATAGTCTGAGATTCTGTCTTCCACGAGGTCTATTCTGTTGGTGATGCTTTCTATTGAGTTTTTAATTTGGTTTATCATTTCTTTCAAGTATTTCTGTTTGTTTGTTTTTTTTCAGTATCTCAATCTCTTTACTGAACTGTTCTTTTGCTTCTTGCACTTTCTCTTTTAACTGTTTTGCTTCATGGATCATTTTAATCATGCATATTCTAAACTCTTTTTCTGTCATTTCTACTGCCATGCTGTCATTGGAGTCTATCACAATAGCATCTTGGTTTGTTAGGGATGCTTTCTTCCCCTGTTTTTTCATATTGTTTCTGTATATTCCCTTCTAGCAGTGAAGATCAGAGATATTGAAGTTTGCCCCCTGCAGGCTTATTATGTCCTTGCTGTTTTCCACTACCTCTCCTTTGAAGGGGAGATCAATACCAGTAGCACCCAATACAGAGAAAATGCAGCCCTGAACCAGATAGCCCCTTTAAAGACTTTAACATTTTTAAAACAGGATCAGTTCAGTTACTATTTACAATATTTCTAGTTGTGAACAAGAGGATAGGGAAAGGATATAAGTGAGTAAATAGGGGTACCTGTCAAAGGACTTCCAGTTTCCTGTAGGTGTCTCAGGACAGGAGCTGCCCTTCCAGTGATGATGGCCACAGCCTCAGGAATAATTCAAAGTGCCTGCACCAGCCTCCAAAGGAGCTAGGGAGCCCCAGCAAGGATGCACTGAGTCAGTACGGAGGCAGGTACAGTGTCCCTCAGCAGTCGGGGGGCAGGCGGGCAGGCAGGTTCAGCGCCAGACCGGCCTCAGTGTGTGGTGTGTGCTCAGCGATGCCTCTGACCTTGGTGTGTGGTGTGGGCTCAGTGATGCCTCTGACCTTGGTGTGGGCAGGCAGGCACAGCAACCACTGACCTCGGTATGGGGAGCAGGCTCCACAAGGTCCGACCTCGGTGTGGGGGGCGTGCTCTGCACTGATGACCGACCTCGGTCTAAAAAAAATTTTTT
Organism: Sciurus carolinensis; assembly: GCF_902686445.1. Lineage (NCBI taxonomy): Eukaryota > Metazoa > Chordata > Mammalia > Rodentia > Sciuridae > Sciurus > Sciurus carolinensis. The sequence continues at coordinate 55,455,201 of NC_062217.1, read as the reverse complement.
AAAAACTATCCATCAAAATAACACATTCCTTTACATTATCAAATTGGAAAAAAAAATAGATATTTGGGTAGCAGAAGTGTGGATAGGGATGTAGAGAAACTGGACCCCCTATAACCTGAGAATGGGAGCATAAATTATAACAGTTTGTAAAGAAATTGGAAGTATTTAGTTAAATTCAGTTACATGTATTCATTAACCTATAACTCGATCAATTCTAGTCCTCAACATTGGTGCATAGATAAACTAGAAAACATACTCAGGGACTATCATTAGAATGGGTTTATGGAAGCAAAGTATCCAAGTTATCCATCCTAAGCCAAAAGTATTTAAAGACCAAAATGTGTTCAAGATGAAAAAAATATATAGTAGTCCAAAGGACAAGATATTCCTTTAAAAAAGCATGAATAGAGCTCCCAAATTAATATTGATTAAAATACCAAAAAGAAAAACAAGGGGAATTATAAAGTCTAAAATAAAACCTTAAAGTAATGCTTCTGGAGTGGGATGGAGGAGGGGAATATTATAACTGACATTATTTAAGAGAACCCAGGTATGAGAATATTTGGTATGTACAACATGCTTAGGCTTGAATAAATATTATCTCTTGCTCCTTCCCCTCCTTTTTTTGTATTGATTGTGTTTACCTCTGAGGTTTCTCCAGGTTCCTACTATTCTTGCTATATAACTTGTAAATAACTATTTTTGCATTTTTGCATTGCCTATTCTGTTCTGTGTTTATTTCCTCACTGCTTTTATTCAATGTTTCCTTTTTTTTTTTTTTTTTTAGCAGTAACTGTTGCTTCCCATAAAAGTTACACTCTGGAGGTCTAAGGAAGGAAGTGAGTTAGGAGCATGGAAATGTTCTCACGTTGATGCTTGAAACTCCACTAGCACTAAGATATCCGGCACTTCACCTTTCTTTTATAGGGTATACTGAACCTGGTAGAGAGACCTTCTTCCAGCAACTCTGGATCTTTACCAGCTTGTAACAATATATACTCCCCCATATCTTCTGAATTAATCACTGTCCTGGCCTTACCCCCAAAGTAGCTTGATGCCACTAATGGGTTTCAGGCATACTATCCCAAGTGTGGCAACCTGGTATTTGAGAAAATAGGGAAGATAGGAAAAGGGATTCAAGCATAACCCACAGGCACTGAAACATTTACATACACCTTGCAGATTAAAGGGTGAGAGAAAGGAAAAACAAAAACGGAGGGGAAAAATATCAAATGAAATGTCACAGAAAACAAGAATGTGATTCAAAATGAAAAGATATTAAATTGGATGAAGTTATGCTAAAATTTTGAGCTAGATGATTTTAATAAGAAGAAACCAAAGCTATTCTGTAGGATTCTGGAAAGAAAATGAAACATAAGGAAATGGTTAAATATAGATGGTATAAGTAATATTGTCAGGAAGCTTTGTTATTGAATAATGGGACAATAGCAAGAGGGAAAGAGTCACAACGCCAGTATTTCTCATATTTATTATGCATAACATTTATGGGACTCTTGTTAAGATTCAGATTATGATCCTGTACACTGGACATCTACATGTCTAGGAAGTGCCTTGCAAAATCCATGATACACTTCCATACATTCAAGTAAAAAGACTATCTGTTCTTCAGGAAAGATGAAAGTTACAGAAGTATGTGTGGAAAGATAACACACATCATCACCTTGTCAAAACACACTTAACAATTAGAGATATTTTTCAGAGTCAAACTTTACTAATAAATTCAAAAATACACAGGTGAACAAAGCATACTGAGATCTGGGACATGCCACATGACTCTACAAGTCCCTCCTCACCACATCAAATCCATACTCTCTGGACCAGAATAATAAATGAGTCCTCTAAGTGGGCATTTGAGAGTTATCTCTCACTCTGTTGAGAGCATTTAAGTTATAAAACATTTCCAGTTTATACTCCTGAGAGTTATGTTGCTAACATGATATTATCCGGGTATTATGTATCATAAACCCAAACATTCTGTTTTTATTACCAATAAGAAATCCTCTAGCCAGGGACATCTCATTGAGAGTGTTGTGTGCATAAGGTCTCTTCCTCATCATGAAAAAAGATTCTGCTTAAAATTGAGAGCTAGTTTCTGAACTTCCTCATGCTGAGAATAAAAACAAAAAACAAAAAACTCTACCCTGGTTCAGGATGCTGCCTGGAAAGCCAAAATTGACTTGTTACCTGGCTAGCACAGCTTAGCTAAATTTACATATGTACATCTCCTGGCTTTTGTTACTTTAAATTGTAACTGCTTCTGAAGGACCTGCAGAGAAGCAATCCAGCCACTTTCCCCAGTTTGGGCAAAACTGAGCTAAATTCATTTTTCCTTTTTACACTGTTTGCTCATTTCCTATGCAAGCAGCAGAATCCAGTTAGCCTGGATCCAGGAAGACTCCATACCTTGGCTGCTGTAACATCAGTATGTTTACCTTGGAGGTCCAATTGATATATAGGTTAGACTGCATCATCCACTTTCTTTTTCTTCCCCCAAGGTTATCACTTCCCCCAGAAAAGGCGGTGAGACCTCTGTACATTCTCAAGGGAGTATTAAAAGAATAAGCACCTTCTTTAGGAAAGGAGCTTCTCTAATGAGAAAGGGAGAGCCTGGGCTTCATCACCTGGTAGTTGCTAATTGAGCCTAGAAAGCTCTTGGCTCTGTCCATATTTCTGGCTCAAGGAGCATTATCTTTTCTAGTTTTCTGCCCAGGTCTTTAGCCTTCAGAGCAGAATTTCCCGTGAGCAAGAGGAGGTCCAAACTAGTTGGTTAAATTTGATTTTGGTAGAAAACTGAAGGCCCTGCCTTCAATACCTGGTTTTAAGAAGGTACAGGGCCTCTGGAAAATAGTTATGCTTCCAATTTATTCCCTTGAGTTCTATGATAGAACTGGAGGGCAAATGGAGACATATAAAAGTTTCCTTCTTGATCTCAAGTACTTGGTTTAAAAAAAATCATGTTTTGTATGGGGGTTGCTAGGAGGATGGACCTCATCTCCAACAAACTGTCAGAATCCTACACCCCAACTATTAATAGTGATTTCCTTAGGAAAGTATGGGATGAAAGCAATTTTCCCTTTTTACTAAATATAGTTCTGTAATAATTTTTATAATGTGCATGTTTTACTTTGGAAGTTTTTCATAGTTCATTGATATCACCAAAATAGAAAGGGGCTTATATAAGTACTATTCTAGAAACTTAAGGAAGCTTAAAGTTCAATACCAATGTCATTCTTGCCACTTAGAACCCCTAAGGATGTATCTATAAACTCATTTGGATTTTCTCATTATTTCTTAAAAGCTGTATGCTTTTATTTAGCCATGTTTGTACCTTATTCTCCTGTAAGTCACTTAGGTTAGGGACAAAGCACATCTTGCATTTCTTACATTTGTGCAATTAAAATGACTCCTTGCCAGTGAGAGGTTCTCAACTATCATATAGTTGATTAATTGAAAGAATTCTTTCTTCTGCAAACTGGTGAAAGGCAGAGGAAGCCCCCTTCAGTCCTCTTCTCCATCTTTGTGACTCTTTAATGGACATGGCCTAAACACAGAGGGCCACCTTACCAAAGCCAGTAAGAGCTAAGAGGAAAGGAATCACATCTCCTAGACATAAGGCCCTCATTTATTACAGGTGCAACCCTTGAAATCTTGGAAAATAATAAAATAGTGAACAAGGCAAACAACTAAACCACTGTCTTCTATGTATTACAAAAATAAACAACTACATCCTAAATGTAGTCTGGTGTCAGGCTTATCTTATGAACATTCACCAGCAAAAACTCTTATTGTAGAAATAAATATAAATAGAAACCCTAAAACATGTTTACTCAACTTGTATACTATTCTTTCTGGGCAAGATGTACCAATGCTATATAGAACTGGAAAATTCCTCTATAATGTGACCATGACAGCTCCAACTCCTGTCTTCAGTGCTAATCAAGCAAAGCACAGTGATACTGGAGCTTCAAAATACTTTTCATCCTTATATTTTCCTCTCTATGATGGTGGTGACTAGGAATAATATTAGTCAGTCAATAAAAAAATGTAAAATCTGTACAAACTAATACTGAAGAAAATAAAGCAAGGCATAGAAGACAAAGATTTTTAAAATTCCATGGGTGTATGAGTGTATGTGTATAAATAAAATATATGCTTACATATGTGCATAGAAAGAAAAATAAGAAAAAATAAGTTGAAAACAAAAGGTATCAAAAAGTCTTACATTTTCCATGTATAGATTTTAAGTTAGAAAAGACAATTGAGATTTTTAAAAAATCACAGTAGCATACATGAATATACTTTCTTTTAGTTGAGTTAATGATATGAATAAATGTCACTCAATGCTTTCCCTATCAGAAAGAATCATATGACTCCAAGATGCCATGTCAGCTGCATGAGAAGTATTTTTGTATTGTTTTTCCTGCAACAGTTTTTCTCTCTGTATTCCCACTGGCATACTAATAAGATAAAATTATACCATGTATATAAAAAGGTTTCCCTTACTCTTATATCCTTCTGGTGACCACTTCATTTTTCTGTTCACCTTTTTCTACTTCCCTACTTCTTGCTTTTTCTTTAATCTACTCTGGTGGACTCTTGTTCGTGTCACCAGTGAACACCATCTTGCCAACCTAATGGATGCTTCTTTCTTTCTCTTCTTTCTTGATTGTGGAGCTGTATTTAGGAGAGGTGATCATTTCTGTATCTTTAAAACACATTCTTCATCTGGCTTCCATGTCACTACGGATTCTGATTCCAGACAACAACTTTCTATTCTCTTTTATTCTGTTTCCTTCCTTTTTCATATTCATAATGCTGGGGTCCTGGAAATCAGTCTCAAATCTCATCATTCTCTATCTTTATTCATTCTATTTATTCTTTATTTATTCTTAGATGATGACATCTAAGAGTATATATACACTGCTGTTTAGAGTAATTCCAGCTGATGTTGCACACAAACCTCCAAATTATAGTACATAGGCAAAACTTGACTTCTTAAATAACAGCTCAATGCATATTTTCCTGACATGTGAATTGTTATTTTATAAAGAGCCAGAAATTTTATGATTCAGTTTTTTATAATCTTCTTTCTCTGATCCTCTTCAACTCCTACTCCCTCTTTAACAACTTGACTTTTGAGTTTTCCCTTGTTAATCAAAACTTACTAGCATTAACACTATGATTGTACAGGTATGTGGACCCACATAATCATGTGCTAATTAGCATGCAGGGTCTATGTACATCACATGAAAGTTGGTTACTGGAGAAGTGCAAAGAGCAAACACAAATAATGGATCCACAGGAAAGGATGTAGTTTGATTATGGACAGCCAAGTTAGTAAGCAGATCAATATAGAGAAGCTACTTTAATTCAAGGCAAGGCTGAAGCTCTTGTGAATGAATATTCAAATCCATCTGATACTTTCACATTTTTTGCCAATTTTGCAGGTATAAGTGGAACCAAAAGAGCAGATGAATTTCAAACAGATTCATCAGGAAAACAGAGAATGCACATTATTTAGAAAGAATCTCTAAAGTTCAAATAATGTAAATTTAAAAATTAGCTCATCAGCAGAATGACTAATCAACTTACTTTACTGTATAGCAATGATAATAATAATAGTTGACATTTAATGTTTGCCAATCTTTGAGATGCATTAATACACATAATCCTCTTCTAAAAAATAGTTTTAATTGTATATGAACATAATGCCTTTATTTTATTTACTTATTTTTATGTAGTGCTGAGGATCAAACCCAGTGCCTCCAAGGCTAGGCAAGCACTCTACCACCAAGCCACAACCCCAGTTCCATGTAATCCTTATAATAATTCTATAACTCCAGTTTACTAAAATTCTTTATTATATAGACAAGGGAAATAAGGGACAGAGAGTTTAAGTGGATTGTTCAGGTTCCATAGTAAGCAAACCCAGGTGTCAATATTTGTGAACCTAAACAATAGGCAGTATTTTCTCTAAAACTTTAGGATCATAAATGTCCCAAAGATTAGAGGAGAATTGACATTTATAGAAGTTATAGTATTGCTATTGCTGAACTTTGAAAATTTAATGTTTAATACTTATAGCCAATAGTTACAGATATTTTATAAACTCTACTTTCAAAGGAAAATAAACATTTAAAGAAAAAAATTTTTTTTACTTGCTATGATAGTAACAACAACAAAAAATGAATGTGAAACTCTCAATTCTATGGACTGTTTAGTCACAAATTAACCACTGAATCCAAGCAGCATTCTTTATTATTATTATTAAATCAGCAAAACATAGAATATCATTTTTCTATCTCATATGTACATCTATTATTGGGTAAATATTCTATCTAAAATCCACATTTGTAGCATACAGTAAAAGCATAACCATCAGTCAGTACAGCATAGTAGTTAAGAGAACTGACAAATTAATGGGTCCCTCTCATTACCCAGTAATGCTGTCACCACCACAAATTAAGTCAACCTCCTAAGTTGCTGGATTTACAGGCACAAGCCACCACACCTGGCCACCACCTCAAATTCTATAGGCAGTGCTGTCACTAAAGTTTGTCCTTCTATTGACATTTTCTTTCCTGTTCCATAGCAGGTCAGGTGTAAATAAAAACTTGTTTTATTTTTCTTACTTTTAACTATAGACTCCTCATTGTAAGACTTAGATACCCAGTCCAGGACAGAGAATAAAGTGGCAAATGGGATACTCTAGCCTGACACACCCTTTCCCCACATGGTTTCAAAGTTCTTGGTTTACATAGTCTTTAGAAGGTTTGAAAGTATCAAATGGGCTTCTGGTTAACACTTTCAGCTTTTCTACGACAAGACCACAAGGAAAAATCATGGTCTGACTACTGCTCAAGGATTGTCTGAGACCACTGTTTCTGAACTCATTGTCACTAACTTATCTGGTGTTAAACACCTCACCTGTGACAATTGCTAGAACCAGGCCCATGGGCAGGTGTCTTTACTGAGGGTTGGGATACAGCATACAAGCAAAAGATGGGAGGCAATTTCATTGGTATGTTGAATATCAATATGTCACAATCAGGGGAAGGTAAGGGGGAGCTTGTGGCTGGTCCTTATCCACTTGTGTACCCAGTTTTCTGAGTACAATACAGTGTATTTGTTAGAGTGTTGATGCATCAGAAATAGAAGATTTAAAATTTTACAATACAGTAAACTCTGTGAATTACAGTTATACAGTTTTTAAAATCTCTGGTTTCGGTTAGTGTTTTCTATTTCTATTTTTTATCAGCAATAATATAATAGTCTGTGCAGAGAAAGATTATCTTTTCCTGGCTAAAGGAATAAACATCCTCATCAGCTAGTATGATCCAGGACAGAAGCCACAATATCCATCCCCATTACTGTTGGTTTGTTTTATTTCTTGACTGTTTTGAATGGATATTTGTGATAGCATTTAAAAAAATTTTTTTTTAAATTAGTGCATTATAATTATACATAATAGCAGACTTCATTGTGCCATAGATGTGCATAATTTGATCAATCTCATTCCCTACTGTTTTCTTTTACCTCCCCTCCTCCCTTCCCCCGATCCACTTGCTCTCTTCTATTGACCTCCCTTCTACTATTATTATTTTTGACATTGCATTATCACATACTGCATCACACACACACACAGATATGATTCATTGCTATTTTTAGGAGAGCTCTCCATAAAAATTTTGGAGAGACTGCATGCAGAATTCCTAATCTAACCCTGTTTTAATCTGAAATCTAGATATTCTTATACTTGAAATTGTTATGCCATTTAGATAACATTTCAGTTACTGCATTTGTTCTCTCACAAATACACTTGTCAATTAAAGCATTATATTCTCTCTTTATTCAACAGCTTCCACAAGCATGTTATTATTCACAAGAATGAGAAAATTCATTTTAATTTAATCTGTGAAAAAATGTCTACAGTGGATGAAGCAGGAGTCATTGCTTGTTATCATTCCTTATTTGTGGAATGCTATAGGAAGAGGTTGACCTGGGAACATAGTTTTCAAAACTCTCTTTAATGAATCACTGCAATAATTCACAATAATGACAAAACAAGTCTTTTAATAATAAGCTTATTTTATGATTACACATCTTACTTCTTTGTGCATATGATCATCTTTCTTTTCCTAAAGAATTATCACTGATAATCACTATTCATTATTTCTCTGGTTTCCATCTTCTGAAAGCAGAGTAGCAGTCCTTCTCTGATTCTTCCACCAAAAACTATTCATATCTTTTTATATCACTATCATTTACTTCCCATATTATATTGTAATTACTTGCTCACCTATATATTACCCAATGGAATTCTGAATATCTTGTTAACAAGAATCTTGCATATTTATTCATAGAGTCCCTGTGCATAACATGGTGTCTAATACATAGTAGCATTCCATAAATACTAGTAATACAATTTAAAAAAAAGAAAGAAAAGGAGGAACAGGAGCAAAGAAAGGAGAAAGAAAGTAATGATAAAAAGTATGATGTAGACTTTTTTTGTAAATCAAATTTGAAAGTATAAGCATAGGCCATGTATTTATGCATATGCATGTGTATATGTGTGTGTTGGTTGGCAAGCAGGAATGAACTCATATTGCAAATTAAAATCATAAAAGAGTTAAGGCCTATTTAGCCTCTTCAAAATCTGTTTTGGAAGCAGCAATTCTTTACCAAGTACTCTAGTATTTTCTAGATGAGAGACTTTTACTTTTATGGTTTGAATCTAGAATGTTTCCCAAAGCTCAACTGTTGAAGACTTGGTTTCCAATGCACCAATGTTCAGACTTTTAGGAAATGATTGTATCTTGAAGGCTCTGACCTCATCAGTGTATTAATTCATTGATAGCTGATGGGGATGTGGTGAAAACTGCAGGAAGAGCATGTTTGAAAGAAGTAGGCCACTGAGGATGTGCCCTTGGGACTAAATCTTGTAACTCATCCATTTCTCTCTGTTTCTCCCTTCCTGGCTGCCATTGCCTGAGCAGTTCTCCTCCACAATGCCCTTACACCACGATGTTCTGCCTCACCTTAGGCCAAAAGCAATGAAGTCAGCCAACTGTGAACTAAAACCTCTGAAATGGAGTTGAAATAAATCTTTTCTTCTTTAAGTTATTCAAGTCCAGTAGTTTGGTCACAATGACCAAGAACCGTAACACACTGCCTCATAATTTTTCCTTATTTCTTTGTCTAATCAGTCCTCTAAAGGAATGAGTGACAGTCTGAATACATATTTAGAAAGTGCATGATAAATAATTGCCAAATTAGTCCATGAGTGAATGAATATCTAAAAATGAATACCTAAAATCAGAAAATTAAAAAATAAAAACTGGTTTACCAACTCATAATTTTTAAAGTATATTTGAAATAATTTCATTCCTTAGTGATTGTGAATGCTACAATGCTGAAGTATGCATTTTCTGAAACTTTATTCATTAGATAGGGACAAATTCACCAGAATTGTCCTTTGTGTTTCAAAGTGGAGGCTGCTGACAGCCGTGTCCTGGTCTATTCTAGAGCAATAACTTTGTAGTCACTGGTTTGCTTCTGTTGGCTAAAAAGCAAAGGTGTTAATTAGCAAGTGTGAATAAGGTTTGATTGACTCTACTAAATTAGATTTTGTTGACCTGCCAAAGTAAATTTGTCATCAGTATTTAATAGAAACACACATACCACACACACACACACACACACACACACACACACATACACACAAAGAAATCCCTTTAAAAGATTTAAGTTACTAATAATTTCTTTTTATTCAAAAATAGTGTAACTGAAAAGGCAAAGCTTTGGAGTCAAAAGCCTGTGGGAAAATTTCAGCTCTTCACTTTCCAACTGGGAAGGTAGTTCCTGAGAACATTGTACAACTTCTTTAAGCCTCAATGTTCCAAAGTATAAAATGATGACAATAATACTTTTATTATAGGATTATTATGAAAGTCAATGATGCTAGCAAGTGGGAAAGTCTATCTGCACCTAATGTATATCTGGTGTTTATTATGTAGTGTACATTAATCGAGAGAATATTATGTGAAAGATATATGTGTGAGAGATACTGAAATATTATAATCCATGTCTTCAAAGGGCTTATGATTCATTTAGGAGATAAAATATGTGCACATATAACTAAAATACTATGTAAAATGTATGATATGATTGGATGGGGTTTTTAATCTTTCTTTCCATAGCTATATCAAAGCATCTTCCCCCAAATTATTCTATTTAATCAACTAAATGCAATTACTCATATTGTTTTTAATAAATTACTCATTTTGTTTTAATAATTCCTTATTATCAGAATTGACTTGCCAAGTTCCTCATTGTAGCAACACCTTCCTTTCCAATCCCCACTTTTTCCAGATATTTCAAGAGCCATAATTTTTAAAGAATATTTTCAATAACTCTTTGTTAATAAAGATGCTTTCAATTCATAAGAAAAGCTCCATTGTATTATCAACCTAAGTGGTACCCAAACTATCTTTTTATTGTTTGTTTGTTTGTTTTTCCCAGAGTGAAAGCAATTTTATGATGCTTAAAGAAAAGAGATGCATGACAGTGCTGGGATATCAGGAAGTGTTATGTGAACCGGGCTTTTTGCTATCAATATAAATGAAAGGGACACTAAAGAGGAGGGAGTAGTGAAGGATAGGAATGAATGGAGGCATAAGTGTGATGGATAAGCTAAGAATGAATGGAGAGTAGTGGCAGCTGAAAACAAACGTGAGTGTTAAATACTTAAACTCATATCTGAGTGATTAAGGCAAACTGAAAAGTGCTTTGAGTTTTGTATGGCAATATAAGTATGCCACCTTAAAAGTTTGAACTTTAATAATATCCAAATGTTCCTCCCAAAAAAGATTGATTTATGCCTTAGTTGTGTCACTATCATTCAAGATTATATTGCTAAGTTTGATACTAATTATCAGTAATTACATATACCACTATTAACTAAGCAACCTAGTGTTACTGTTACATATCTTTTTCCCCCAAAAGGAATATTTGTTTTCTAGAAAGAAACTAAATTATCATGAATCTGTGGGAAAGTTCTCATGCTTTGCAAAGGAGTATAATATTTTATATATTCTCCTCTATAATGCAATTCACTAGCTGTGCACTTATGTAAGTTACTTATCTTCCCTGAGCTTCAGTGTTCTTGTCTGTAAAAGGGAGATAATACCTGTCTTTTCAAGTTTGAGATAACATATGTAACTCAGGTAACATTACACACCTATGTATTGCTACTATCAATGTTACTACTTGTTTGCTTTTTTTTTTAATTGGAATAATAGCTCTTAACACAAGAGTTACCCTGTAGACTACATTATTATTGAATATAGATACAACCTTGTGAAACAAATCTCTAGAGCTTTTTCTCTTGCTTGACCTATAGTGCTCAATGATTAGCAACTCCCTATTTCCTCTTCTCTTTTGTTTGCTTTTTCTTTACCCGTCTCTTCAACTAACTTTAGGAACAGCTGCCTGACTTCTCTCTGCTACCCTGGAGGATAGTATGCTCAAAACATATACTTAAAAATCAGATTCAGATAAAAGCTCCTTATAAATATGAAGTTAAACAAAATGAGAAAGAAATCACTTTGTCATTCTCTGGTATGCAGAGATAAATAAAAATTCAAGTCAACGTTTTCCAAAAACACAATCTGCAAACGGGATTCTATGTTGGAAGTATGAAAAGACAAAAACCCATCCTTTGCATTAGTTTAACCCAGGTTAGGAAACCAAAATAACCAATCTGTAATCTAGAGGTACAGTAGAAGATAATTTCAGCTTTTAAAGTTAGCTTGGAGCAAAGGAAAAAGCAGGTTCACAAAAGAGTGAAATTTAATTAATTGAGAAATGATTTATAAAATGCTTATCATTTTTATAATAAAAGGAGCAAGAACTGTTCTAGAGATGAAGGTAAGTATTATTATTTATGGAACGTATACAAACTTGATGATATTAGATAACTTACTTGTGATAGCTTCCATATAGAATCAATAGACCTTTCCTATATACACATTATCAAAAAGACACTTTTAATAGTGCTTGATACAAATGGAGGTATATTGCACCCAGAATATTATGAGGAGCTTTGGGCTTTATTTCCCTTTAAAGATTATATAAGCCTATGCAATGAAAGGCAGCTTTAGGCAAGAGGCGGGTACATTGCTAAGAAGCTAAAAATAAAGTTGGTAGGCATAATAGCATATATTTGGTTTAGAGCTTGAACCAAACACATCAACAAAGCAATAATAATAAAATGTAACAAGCACTGCCACTGTCTCTAAACGGAAAGCACAGCGTGTGCTGTGGAACAGGACCAAGCAAATAAACAAATCCTCTAAAATCACAAGGCACGCTTCCCAAGAACTACACAGCATTCAGCTACATAACATGGACAGAAAATATGGAAAAGAGATCACATGTATTCTGATCACTAAGACTGGCTAAAAGCTCACTTAATTGGTGTTATCTCAAAGGGCTTCTCCAGAGTGCTTATGGACGAAATGGTAACCTGTAATATCATTACTTCATTCAGTGAAGGGCAATTTGTTGGGTGCTTAAGAGCTGACTCTTGGGGGACACCCCTCCCCACACGTTCTGCGGTCTTACTGCCTCACTGTACTGCGCCATCCCGCTGCAGCTATTCACCAATAAGAAAGAAAAAGAGATATTCACAGGTTTCAACCAAGGCTGGTTCTCTCCTCTAGCCTACTCATCAGAAGGCTGAAAGAGCAACAAGGCCATCAAAGAGAGAAGGCAGCAGCAGTAGTAAAATAACATCCTAACTCCTCTGATTTATTCTCCCTTCTCAAGGAACTAAGGGGATATTCAAAGAGGAGACTGTGGCTTCTGTTTAGGCTATACCTACACTACCAGAACAAACTGAAAAGAAGTGAATATGTACATAAACATGTTCAAAGAGAAAGTTATTACATTTTCAACACTGCATACAGCGAATAATATTCACTTTTCCACCTATGGGATTCCTAATTCTATTATTGGTATAGTTATAGCTCTGAGGAAAGCACAGGCACATACATACAAAACAATGAGAAAATGGATGGACCTTGCCTCATCATCATGTGTGTCTGATTTACATTATAGAATGCTATCATTATTGCATTATTTAAAGAAATAGATGAAATTAGGTCTGTCATGAAAATGAGATAATTCATGGTGATAAATGCTAGTGCCCATTTTTATTCATTCACTAAAAATTATAATATTTATTGACAGTGTTCCATGTGTCAGAATCCCAGGATCTATCCTGGTATTCAACTCGGAGTAAAAACATGTATATGCAAACATACAAAATCCTATGAGAAAATGCCCTCCATTGTTTTAGAAGTATAATTTTTTTATATAAGTGGCATCATGATTCTATTATATTAAAATAGACATCTGGAACTTTCAAGGAAGATATAATTCACTATGAATTTTATTTTCATTCTTTCATTCATCTATTCACTGAAAAGTAGTTTCTGAGTGTCTCAGATCAGCTCAGAGTAGCATGTAGACCTAGAGAACACAATTTACACAGCCAAAAGCACTCTCTGTTCTTAAGGTGCTAACACAAGCAGAGTGATAGCAATTTAATTATTAATCCAGTACCTGCTGTTCAAGGGGGCGAGAGACCTCAAAAAGAGAAAGTAATAGGTGCTATGGCAATACCTAGGCCATAAAAATGTAGCAAGGAGGCAGGATCCAAATAAAAGATAGTTTATCCCATCATATAAGGTTTGAACTTCATCTCTAGTGGATAGACTCAAGAAAGTGTTGTAATCAGGTGAATGATAAAATCAGATTAGTGTTGCAGGTAGACTGTGAATTTGAAGAAGGTGACCCTGGAATCAAGGAGATCCAAAGTGAAAAGTCTTAACATACTTATTAATTGTCAGCAAAGGATGGTGGCCTGAACTAAACTAATTTTGGCAAGAATGATGGAAGTATTTGATAACTGGATGGTAACATCAGCCAGTCATGGACAAATATAAATACAGAAGAGAGAAGAGGAACAGGGTCAGGGATGGCACACATCTGAAACAGAAAACCTGGGGAACATAGTACCAATCAATGAATAGCAATATATGAGGAGATGTAGGTTTGAGGGACCAAGAAAGAAGAGTTATATTTTAAACTTTTTGAATTAGGATGCCTATAACACATCTAGATAGAGATTTTTATCCAAAATTAAGTGGTTGTATGGATTTGGAGTTCAGAAGAGTCTAGATTGGAGATATAAATTTGAGAGCAATCAGCATTATCAAGATTATGAAATCACAAAGGAAGTGTATAAAGTAAGACAACAGAACCCTTAAAGGACATCCATATTTTTAAGGGAAGAGAACCACAGAGGCAACTGTGAGGTAGTGATATGGGTGTGGGATAGGTATTAGAGTTTTACAGATGCCAAGAAAAGAATGTATTTCAAAAAAGGGAAGTAATTTGTACTATCAATTTCTGCAGAGTGACCAAGAAAAATGAGGATCAAGTATGAGCCCTAAAGGGAATTTCTGATGTAAATGGAATCAGTTCCAGGGGGTGGATAAAGATAAGCCAGATACAAATGGTATACCTCTACTTCAGGTACAAACAGAGAAATGAGATGTATCCCATTTGTTTACAATAAAAATAAACAAATTAAAAAAAGATAAGCCAGATAGGAAAAGGCTAAGGAGTAAACTGGAACTGGAGAACAGTATGTGAGTTCTTTTGCCCAGTGATATTCAGAAGAGGCATTTATCTTAGACAAGATTTTGAAACAGAGAAATAACCTAGGTAAGAAATAAATTCTCCTCTAGACAAGAACTCTTGGACTTATCTTTAAAGATGTCACTGTCCATGGTTCTCTTGCATTTCTACATTTCTTAAAACCAGAAGCACTGACTGCCCTATGTTCTTGACTTTTCTCAAGGATGTTTGTACAGCAGACAGCTTTAAAGAACAGAAGAGTCTCTCTCTTTCAACAGCAAAGAGAAGGCATGTTTAATGAGCATTAAGAGATGTTTGGGTTCCCTAAGGTCAGGATTCCTCTCCTTTAATACAGCATACCTCATGTTTAGGTGTCACCTGATTCTCTTAATATCTTGTGGAAATTAGACTTGGGGATCTGGCATAAGAAGACACAGATGATCTGTCTACTGCTATCATTCTGAAGCCTTGACCAAGGACTTTCGTATCTTCTCTCACTATCCATGAAACTGTGGTAGGCTAATTTAACTTCGAAGTAAGGAATAATTTCAGATTATTTATAGCTTTTGACAGTTTGACCAATTGTGCTATTGTCCTGGCCCTGCTCAGAACTTTTGATTTTTCACAGTAATGCCACCTAAAAAGCCAGAGTAAAATTGTTACTGTAAAGAAAAAGGGCTTACTATTTTATTCTTTCAAACATATACCATCAATTCCAATGTAAGCTATAAATTAGAAAAATGAGACTGCATCCTGCACACCACTGACAAGCTTACAGGGTCATATTTCTTAGTTCTGCATTTGACTACATCGCTTAGAGTGCATATTTCCTGGTTATGTTCACTTTGCATACATATACACAGCAAGAACTGCAGCGCTGTCATTTTTTATGCCAGGTTACCTACATGACACAGACATATGATTTGGGTAAAACACCACAGGGTGAATAACTTCTGAATGATGGTGGCTCTTTGGAAATACATTAAAATTCTTAAAGGAATGGAGTCTAAACAAAAGAGGTTTATTATTTTTAAAAGAAACAAATAGACTTCTTCTGGGATCCAACAGAATACAGTTCTGTCTTGAGTTTTATACTGACTGGGTGAATTAAGGATGACTTGGAATGAAACCATGTATGCTTGCTGGGAGACTTGCTGGTTAAAATCATCAAAAGTCTTCTCTGGGTAAGTTATTTTCTCTCTACACCTTTTTAATAGATTGTTTCTTTTAATAATTGCCCCTCTTAGATGCAAACTTACAAAAAACTAACAGGTCATATTGACCTGTACTTCATTAAATGTTCAACAAATGAAATGCAGTTGAAAATGAAACAAAAAGAATAAACACAAAGGGGCATCAACTTAGCTCAAAAGCACATAATAATCAGAAGAAACCAATTGTACTGAAATCATAGAGAAAGTAGATATTATGAGGGAATAAGATATTTGTATTTCTGAATGTCTACTGAGAACATTATGCAGATCATTCTTTTTCTATCAGATAGGGCCTGTATCAGATCTGACAAAGAGGAATGAGTAATAAATTAAATACTTCAGATTGAGTAGGAAGAAACATATTTTAAAATCATATTAAACTCTAGGAAACCCTGGGCATAATCATTACCAAAAGCATTATGTCCTGAATTAGTAAATTTTCAAAGATAGTGTTGACTAAGTATTACAAACACTTTTCTTTTTTTGAATAAAGTAGTTCAATGCCATAAATTTCTACTCAATAGAGAATCTGATCAGGCCCTATAAGTTCTGAGCATACTTCAACTCAGGATATTTACTAATGGCCGTTGGTACAGAAAGTAACATTTAACATACAATAAATATCATCTTAACATTTTAGTTTCCATGTTCTATTACAAATATGCTATTATTCCAGTATATATTCTTCTAAATATCAAACATCATTAAAATGCCCACAGACCTTTCCAAACTCCAAAATACCATCTTCCAAATAAATTGGTCAGCATAGGAAACATTTCATGGTCACACTTAAAGGAAGTAACAAGTTGAAAACTAATTACAGAGATTAGACAAGTTGTCAACAGAGTAATAGCTATATTGGCATCTTTTTTAAAGAAAATTATTAGTTTTAATCCACAGGATGCAGGGAAAAGAGCAACCTAAGGATGACACTGTTAGAAGTTTCCTTTTTATGTCACCTGTGACAATCTCAAGTGATTCAATTACCTAGTATGTGTGTGCCAAGTAGTAAAAATCTCTACCTCAATGTATTGAAGAGAAAAGCAAAGTGACCAACTCCTCCCCTTCAGCTGATCAAGTCTGCACAATCACACTAAAAGTATTAGGCTTGATAAGATCATTCTGTACACCGCTGATCATTCCAAATTTGTTTTTGCACACCTTGCACATCTGTTTCATCATTTCTCCATGAGATAGTACTGTTCTGAGTAATGGGCCAACTTCATTGATCAGGGAGCTGCCACAGTTTACTATCATTCTTTAAAAGAACATTGTTTTTGCATGTCTGTGTGGTATGGGTTATGGGTACTTGATTTGGGTGGTATACACACTGGAGAAAGAGGACACACCAGTCTTTCTGTAACTATGAAGAAAATTTTGTAGGGAAGTGGTAAGCATATATGATGGAGGATCTTATAAATTTGGCCTGGAAAAAGTCTTAGATTAGTGATTTTGTCTATTCTAATCAAATCTTCTTCCAAACAGCTTTATTCATTTATGTTTTGAACATTTTCAAATATTCAGAAAATAAAACTCAATTTTTCCATTATGATATTTCACAGTTAGTAAAACCAAGATTTTAATCTCAAACTTTAAAATCCTTCTTCACCACATTTGGTGCAGAGTAGATGCTCAGTGGAGTATGTGTCAAGCAGCTGCCCAATCCTGACTCTAAGATAGATGTTTGAGAAGCATCTCTTACCCTCCTGTCCTGACCCCCAGAAAACCAGGGAAAACTGGCCCAACATTACCCTTAAAGCCTATCTGTATGGTTGTTAATGGATTTATTACCAACACTGAAAGACAGTACAATATAATGGAAAGTAAATTGGAATTGAAGGTGTCAGAAAAAAAAGAACTAAGTGTAAGTCACAGATCTAACAGGAAGTCACAACCTAATTGAGCTTCTGTTTTTTCAGTTGTCACTTGGGGTTACTATAAAGAAATTCCATTTCTGATGAGATCACAAAATTGACAGTTTCTAAAGTTCTATAACACTTGTACATCTTTCAGCATAGAAATTATAACACTATTAAATGTTTCCCATCTATATAATTAAAAATTTCTTTCTTACAAAGTTATTTTAAGACTATACCTGTAGAATATAAGATAACCAGCTCAATACAAATTGCATCAGAGATGCTTAATGATTGTATACAAAGAAGCTATCCCAAAACTGATAATACACTCTCAATAAGCAGAAATCATTGCTAATGGTAGTATTACAATCAGTTGTTATGCTACTATTCAAAAATGTTTTGCTTTACAGAAGAAAAGATTTGGAATAAAAGACTTACTGAGCAATTATGTACTAGACACCTAATATTTGGTAATTCATGTAAGACTCATCACAACACCAAGATGTAGGTATTTGTTTTCCCATTTCGTAGGTAAAAAAATGGAGACATGAGTAAGTTTTATAATTTGCCAAAAGTGCACAGCTCAGACCAAGTTATGTCCAGTTCCAAAGTTGCTTATATTCAATAATAATTTGTTGCCTCCCAGAAGTTCAAAGTTAAGCCTCATAGTCTTCGAAAAGCCTGTCTAGTGTTAAGTATATACACCAGGAAGCAATCCATTTTCTTCTGCAAAAGTTTTCACCATTTACATAGACTTCAAAAAATTTAACTTTCCTTTTAGATGATGAAAACAGACTGAGGGATGTGAGAAAATGTTCACTTTATTTATTTAATAGAAGTTTAATATTTTAATTTCTCTAATAAATATGAAGAATTATGGTAATGAATGCGATTAAAGTTTCTTTTGTTAAATAATTGTTAAATAATTTCATTACTGTATTAAATTGATCTATTATGGAAAACTTTAAATTCATTTTGACATCTGTTTTGCCACATACTCGTTTTCAAACTTATCCTACTAATTATATTCTAAAAATGCTTCCCTCTATAAATAGTTCACAGTTATTTAAAAAATTAAATAGAGGAAATTACCTGTAGAGTATATCATCTTGTAATCTTGCTGCTCTTTTAAATTTGCAGAAATTATTGAGATT
Source organism: Sciurus carolinensis (assembly GCF_902686445.1). Taxonomy (NCBI): domain Eukaryota; kingdom Metazoa; phylum Chordata; class Mammalia; order Rodentia; family Sciuridae; genus Sciurus; species Sciurus carolinensis. The sequence continues at coordinate 55,436,247 of NC_062217.1, read as the reverse complement.
GAGATGTACACTCAAAGTGTTGAAGATTATGTCAGGACCTCTTTCAACAAAAGTAACAAACTTGACTTGAATTAGTAATTACAGAGTAATTCCTCTAGTACCATGTTTGTTTTGTTTTTTGTTTGTTTTTTTTTTTTTTTGGTGAGCTAAAGTTTATCTGTTTTATAAATTTTTCATATTTGTGATTAATATAGTGATATTTATTTTTTCTTTGTTCCTTATTTGTTATAAGGCTCTCACGGTCATAGATTTTTTTCATTCTTCTTTATAAATCAGCCCAGTATTTTTTATGTTTGCATATGGTGTGTTTGAACCCATAACATATATTGTATATATTTTGACTAGGTATTTACCATTATGGTTTCTAGAAATCATAAATACTCTGAGACTATTCATATTACTATAAAATAACAATGGAAATGCACTTGTAGGAAAAAAATACCTAGGAAATTTGATCTGAAGTAATTCTTTTCAAATCAAACCAAAAAACCTAATTACTTATTTTAATAACTGAGTCTACAAGAAACAACAACAAAAAAATTTCTACCCTGACCTACCTCCATTGCTTTGGCTCCTAAAAGACCATCAGTTTTATTGTCTAATCCATCTTATCTTGAATTCAAAGTCATTCTAGGCTCGTCTACCCAACCATTTCATCAATGCACACTATCTTTTACCAGTGAACTGAATTTAATTTTATTGTCCATTATAGACTCCTATGGTCTCAGGTAGTCATTTTTTTCCTTCTTTTTATATATGGGAAGTTCTACCCTCAGACAGAAGGAAGGCCAGATTCAGATTATCCCAGTTCAGTCACAGAAACCTGAGCATTCTCCATCCTCAGGTGCCATGGTTTGCTGCCTTACATAAGTATGTGCATAGCAACAGGAACTGACTCATGCTCAGTGCCCCAGCACTCAGAAAATCTGAGGCATTATTACCTCTGGCTGTACACTTTATTCAAAATATACAAATTAAAACAAGTAGAGACTTGTAGGTCTTCATAGACAAATCTATAGACATTCTCATTCATATGCTCATGTAAATGTTTTCTGAGACACCCAAAAGAATGTGAGAAAGATATATTTATGGGGTGGGGGGAAGGAATCAATCAGAATGTGACTCTTTGAAGTTACCTGGGGAGAAATTGGTATACTTGTGAGGAACTCTTTTAAAATCCTATAGCTCTGTGAAACTCTTTAATGACATTTGCTGATATTTTGTTAAGAGTTACTCCCAGAATTATTTCAATATCCAACCAGGATGACCAAAGGCCTCAGACTCTGAAATTGGCTGGGTTTCCAGGAGCTAATTTACTCAACTTTAGAACAGGAAGCAAAAGTGTACTAATTACTGGATGAGAATGGGCATAAGAAGAAAGGAAATTTATAAAACATCATACCTGAAAGTTGATTTCAAGACTGAAAACAAAGAAGTAGACTCAAATGATAGAACTAGGAACATTTTCCTAGAAGTCTTCCACTGAAACCCTGGGTAAGTAGTCATTTGTAGTGTGTCACTGATGTTCCTATAGGCAGGTAAGCATCTATAATAATGTTGGCACAGTTCAGACATTTTGTAGACTGTAAACCTTTAAATGTTAAGGATGCTACATATCTGACTCATCTTCAGAAATAGCCTCAAATGTCACATCCTCTATGAAGACTACTGTAACAGATTCCCATATCAGAATTAATTCCTTACCCTTTGGTGTTCCCATAGCATTTTATGTATGCCACTAGAATGTCCATTGCTTCTTTATTTTATGGTTAAATATTTATTTTCTGCCTCTTCCAATAGAATTTGGGCTGAAATCATATCTTATTTTTATTTGTAACTACTGGGCCTTCCAATATTAGAATAGAGTAGGCACTTAATGCTGGTTATGTTGGCTTAAGTTTCTTGTCACACATACAAGTATGGAAAAGTTTAATTGGGATAGAAATAACTAAATACATTAAAAAAAACTGAAACAAATGAAACTTCTGACATTTTGATTCTAAACCCTGAAAGCGTTATCAAAATAGACACATATCAGTTGTGGACAGCTGAGATACAACAGGCTGTTGTTAGAAAGTTCAGCACTGTATTTTGGGAAGGAAACCAACGTGGAAAAAATAAAATTGAAACACAGCACGTAGAGGTGATAATTTAACCTGTGGGAACACGAATTACCAAGGGAAAAATAATGAGTTGAATATTTAAGAACACAACTTTAAAATATGCCTATATTTATGGAGTGAGAAGAAGAAATTTTCCAGTACATGAAACAAATGAGGAACCTGAGAAGTAGGGAACAAATAAAATAATAACAAAGTATGAAAACCTAGAAAAGATTTATAAGAAACTATAAGGTAAGGAGTTTCATAACAAGGGAATTGATTTGGAACTTTGATGTTGGAGGAGAATGAAGTGAATTTTGGAGTGATAAACAGAAGTGGAAAATGTCAACTTAAAAGAAAAGTATTGAGTCATAGCAAGAGAACAATTATCTTGAAAAGAGATATGAACAGTGTAAGTAATATACTGCTTGAACTTGCCATCAAATGGATTAAAAATAACCTGAAAAAAATTATAAAAAAATGTACATCATTAGGTGAAAGCCAGAACTCAGCTAAAGGGAATCATGTAGGAAGAATTGGTTGAAAGTTGTAAGCAAGTGTGAATGCAATGAGATTACACAATGTAAAGTGTTACAGGGACAACTACAGAGAATGGATATGGAAGGAGGACATGCTGAGTTGAGTAGGAGTGAAAGTAGAAAGAGACAGCACCAGAGTGGTTTGGGTTATTGACACTGGAGATATGTGATTGTCCTAATTTCCCTAATTCTTTAACATTTCTCTGTGTACAAGCCCCCTCCAGAACCAAGATGCATACTCTCACTGTAGTGGCTATGGTAGAAAGTTCACAACTAAGTTCCCCTCTGCAGATAGCTCTCCACCAGAGGGAAGTGTTTGCTCAAGTGTTTGCCTCTTCCCAGCAGCTGCATCCAATCATTACCTGCAATACAAAGACCCAGCATTAATTTTTTGATATGCCCCCAAAAGCACAGGAAGCAAAACAAAAATAGGAGAACAGGATTACCTCAAACTAAAAATCTTCTGCAAAAGAGAGTAAACAACAGTGTGAAGAGGCCATCTTCAAAATGGGAAAATATTTTTCAATTCATACATCTGATAAGGGGTGAATAAAAAGTTATACAAGGAATTCAAACAACTGAATAGCAAGAACACAATGTGATTAAAACATGCACAAAATAACTAAACAGATATTTTTCAGAAGAATACATGCAAATGGTCAAAAGGTATATGAGAAAATATTCAACATCACTAATCAGCAGGGAAATGCAAATCAAAACTAAAAAGAGATATTACCTCACCTCTATAAGAATGGCTACTATCAAAAAGACTTAAGATAAGTTCTAACACGATGTGATATAGAGAAAAGGGAACCCTGTACACTTTGGTAGGGTCTATAAATTAGTGTAGCCATATGGAAAACAGTAGGAAACTTCCTCAAAAAATTAAAAATAGAATTTCATATTATCCATCAATCCTACCACTGGGTATATATCCAAAGAAAATGAAATCAGTATGTCAAAGATAGCTGATTTCCTATGTTTACTTCAGCATTATTAATAATAGCCAAGAAATAGAATCAGTGTGTGTCTACCACATGATTCTGAATGGATCAAAAATTGTGGAATTTATACAAAATAGAATATAATTCAGCCATAAAGCTGAAGAAAATTAAGTTATTTGTAACAAAATGTAAAAATAGGACATTAGGTTAAATGAAATAAGTCAGAGACAAACACAAATGCCACTTGATCTCACTCATATGTGGAATATCAAAAAGTTGCTCTCACAGAAGCAGAGAGTAGAATGGTGATCACCATAGGTTGGGATGATTATGGATGATGGGTTTGGGGAGATAAGAGGTCAAACAATACAATATTACAGACTGGAGGAATCAGAATCAATCCAAGAGATCTATTATACATCATGGTAACTGTAGTTAATAACACATTGCATTCTAGAAATTTGTTAAGAGTATATTTCAGATTATGAAATCATAATGTAATGTCAGGAGATATAGATATATATATATAGTCTGTGATAATCATTTTAATGTGCATACCTATTGTCAAAACATGTTATATTCCTTAAGTGTATACAATTTAAAAAAGAAATCATATGGCCCAAATTGTCTACTGCTACTTTCCTTTGATTATTGAGTCTTTCAGGAAGTTCCTGTAATGAACAACTGAGCCATTTACCTAATTAATAAACTTAGAATAAAGGTTAAGTCATACTAATAAAGGCAGTAGAATAACAAAATAATGTTAATACAAACAGTAAGACTGTATTGTTTTTCAGGACTAGAACTACATAAAATGTACCTTTCTATCCTGAATCTAGCTTGGTGCATAGAATTTGTAGATGGTCTATAAATTCTTGTCAAAAAGATGAATATACTTATTTCTAAGGATAACAGTGTAGCTTACAAGAAGGGAGGCATGTAAAACATCATGGTCTTATAGCCATAAACAACAGAACATTAGTCACCCCACTTAGATAAATAATGCATTAGAAGTAGTCATTGTTCCTCCACCAGAGTGCAGTGTCCCACCTGGCCCCAACTTTACTTGATAATGTCTCTGTGAGAATCCATGACTTCTCAAGTAGGGCCTACTAGAGATGGAAAAAAAACACAGAGACAAAGAAAACACAGAGACATTATCAAGTAAAGCTGGGGCCAGGTGGGACACTGCACTCTGATGGAGGAACAATGACACAGGACTAGCTTTGCAAGTGTTTTACATAGGGTCTCATAATCAGGGAGTTAAAACACAGGGGCATTGTAAATTGTTTAAGGCTTATGAATTGTCAGAGGCATACTCCTTGTAAATCAAAGAGTGGACATACTACAAGAACAAGTGGAAGGGTAGGGAGAAAAGAGTTGGTAAGGTAGACAGAAGGGTCCAGTGGAGGAAACCTGCTCAGCTCATGGGGAAGAGGGGGTTCAGGGTCAGGAAGCAGAGAGGGAGAGAGAGAAAAAGAGAAAGAGAGAACAACACCTGTGTCTGTCTTGGTTTCCTCCTTCCTCTGCCCTCCTTCAGTTAAGGCTCCCAGCCCGTTGGGCTGCACTACCCACATTCAGGGTGAGTTTACCGGCCTCAGTTTGCTGTCCCACATTTCATTAATCTCTGGAAACTCCCTCACTGATACACATAAAAGTCTCTTAATCCAATCAAGTTGACAATCCATATTAATCATCACACATTGCTAGTTAGTAGGTAAGTTGGAATTTGAACTGCAGGGTTTTATCAAGTTCCAGAATTTGTAGCACCTTGGGAGTAAAATATTATATCTCATTTATTTCCATATCCTAGGAGTTAGAAGAATGCCCAGTACATATTGGGAATTTAACACATATTTGTGAAGCAAGTGCTATTTTTGAAGGAATAATCTACAATAATATAATACAAAATAAAATTGGTTAAAATGATACAAAAATAAGAATGCTTATATTTTAATATAAGTGCTAGCAGAAGTTTCAAGGAGAGTTTCACAAATTTCTTACACAGTATCGGTTTACATCTGCTGAAATAGTTGGTGTGTAAAATGATTACATTGTATCAATCATACTTTCCCCAAATATTTCACAGAAAAATGTGTCAATATGTGTTTTTCTCATATTAAGTAAGCAAAATCAATGAAAAATAACAAGATATGGTTGGTCATATTTCAAGACAAAATACTTCGATTCTCTGTGGTGTGAAGGGTGCTTTTGTACTCAGAGCTTCTCATGCTGAGTTGAGATTATACCCTTTGCCTTTAGAGATTATGGAAAATGAGTAGCTGATCAAATAAACTGAAATATCCTGTCAGATGTGAAAGGCTCTTTCTAAAGTAACATGACAACCACCCACACAAAATACAAGGTAAAATAACTCCCAGCCCAGGCTGGGCCCTAATACATATCACACCCACATAACCTCTCAGCAAATATCAAATAACATCCAGATAATAGACTTGTCAGGAAAAAGAAAAAGCAAACAAGCAAAAAAGGCCACCTTGTAAATAATGGTTCAACTTAGACATCCATAAATTTTATCCTAAAGTCTTAGTAAAATAATCATAGCTCCCATTTATTTCTTTGCTGCCTTGAGAGCAGCACATCATACTGGAAGCTTATAAGGAATTATTTACATTTTGAACATCCTTGCCAAGTGAAAATAGAAGAGGCAAAGAGTTATCATCTCTTATAAATTATCTTAACTAGTTCAACTATTTTATCTCCCTATGCTAAATGAAGAGTGTTGCCTGCACAGTGTTACATGAACATTATAGTTTGCCTATTGTTATAATTTTACAACTAAGATACTGAAGATACGCTATTAGTAGATAATATTAATTTAAAATATTATGCTATTTAAATTTATTAATGTCTGTGATATTCCCTTTTAATCTTTGGCAAATTTTTCAAATTGAAAAAGTGTTAAGGCATTGTACTTAAGTCATTTGAAGAAGTTCTGGTAATGAACAACAATAAAACAGCAGCATATTAAACAGAAAGCTTCAGGGATAAAGTCCTGTAGTAAAGGAGGGAGAAAAACTCCTCATGGACTCTCATCCATGGTAATGTAACTGCAATTTATTCATTCAGTTGTTTCAAATATATATACTGAAGGCTTACTAAATGACAAGATATAATGGTAAACAAACTAAATGATGACAATGGTAAGTAAATAAATAGCCATTGTGCCTATAGTCAGGAATATTAGGCTTTGGGGAGAAGTTGGGCACCTATCAACAAATATAAGTGGAGAGGTATGATCAGAATGAAATTGTAGTGAGAGAGAAAAACATCAAACAAGATGAATGATCACATCAGGCAGTCAGGGATGCTGGCCTAAGGGAAAAATGATAGAACCGAGATTTGAAGGAAGAGCAGGAACTAAGACTGTCATGTGTGTGGGGGGCAGGTGGAAGAGCATTCAGGCAGAGGGAGAGCTTGTGCAAAGATTCTGTGTTAGAGGGAACAAGGCATATTCAAAGAACTGACAGAAAAGAAGGCTGTATGGATAGTGCACAGAGCACTGGAGGAAGGATGGAGCGAAATGACACTGAAGAGGTGGGTAGGGGCTAGCCATCACGTTGCTTCATAGCTCTAGGATATGTTTTTAATCCTAAAAGGAATAGAAATGTACTCATGTATTCTAAGGCAGAAGCCAGGAGCATAGCTACCTGGATATGATCTGACTGTATTTTGGAATCACTGCTACAGTGTAAATAGACTATGGTAGGTTTGGGCAGGTACAGAGGGAACACCTGGGAGGTTATTTCAGTAGTCAAGGGATGAGATGATTACCTCAGACTAGAGTGGTAGCAAAAGAGATGGGAAGAAGTGAGTACTGGGGCAGTGAATAGACTGAACATGGGTGATCAGGAAAAAAAAGATGAAGCAAGTCTGATTAGTAGGTTTTGGGAACGGGTCTACAACAGTACCATTAACTGAGAAAATAAGACAGATGACACTGGAGAGGGCCAGACTGGAGTTTGGCTGGAAGTGTAGAGTTTGCCATGCCTTAAAGGCATTCAGGAAAAATTCCAGGTAGGCAATTAGTTGCATGGGTCTCACTTAGCAGAATCTGGGATGGTAATATATATTTGGCAGTCATCTCTGTACTCATAAGAATTTGGGGAATCATCTGTGTTTTGTGTTCTAGCTAATGATTGATAAACTTTTTTTTTTTCATAATGTTGGTTTCTGAAGGACAATTTATAATTCTAATATTTACCATTTGACTACTATTAATTTAATCTGTTAAAAAAAAAAAAAAAAAAACCCAAAGACCTAATCTTCTTCTTCAACTCATACTAAACATCATTAGGTGGAGCCAAGCAAGGAGGCCAGAACAGCAGGGAGGGTAGATTTAAAGAGCCTGGGTAGCCCAGGTGTCGAAGCCCACAGGGGTGAGGAAGGAAGCGTGGTAGTAATGGTCTTGAATGGTATATTAAAGCCCAGCCTGGTGAAGAGTATGGTCATACAGGGTGTAGCCTGGCAAGAAGTCAGACTCCTACAGGTATGAAAATGCCATCTGGACATGTGGAATGGAGTGACTTTTTGCAGGGCTTTGGAACCAGCTAGGAGTGATGAGGGTTGCATCATAGGCAGGGAATGGGAAAAGCCCAGCACTAATTTCAAATGAAAAATCTGACACGGGAAGAAGACAAAAGGCACGATGTTTAAAGCAAAGGCAATCAAAATAATGCTCTTCATTGTTATCCTTGTGATCTCAAAAGGGTTACTCACTGGCATTTCAGATATTTGTTAACTCTGGCACTTACTATTGAAAATCAATATTACAATTTATGGAACTTCCTGCCTGCCTAAGACAATCATTCATTTTTCTTAAAAAAAAAAAAAAAAAAGTTTAAGGAAAATAGGTTATGCTCTTCCTAAAAGGAGCAGATAATCCATGCTGTGAATAAAGCACTTACAAATGTGAGATGCTTTCAAGTCAGAAGGAACCACTGAATGAATCATTGGGTGTTAGTAACTTGAAAGCCCTTGATTGTCAATATAACCTCTTAAGAATGTGATGTGCCATTTATTTATTACCTAAGTTTTACTATTAGATATCTGATTGCCTAAAATGATGGGATGAAAATAATTTGAGCTGCTTCTCTTCTCTCATCTATATTTATTACTTGATTTCTATCATTACCCTCAAGTAAACAATAAATTTAGCAGCATTAGGATCTTGAAGCTTACAGACAGGAGTGCTTCTGTTGGAGCTTAATGTACCATCAAAGAAGAACTTGAATGTTGGAATGAAGTGGTGAAGTCGCTGACGCCTCCTAAAGCTATTACAAACAGTAACTTTTCACATCATAATCATTCATTCCATTGCAGAAAAAGAATGCTTAAAGGGAGAAAACAGGTGGTGGGGTGAGGGTGATAAAATTATTTAAGAAAAGAAGCCAATGACACAATTGGTAAATAGTAAAACAGATATTAGTTATGCAAAGGCCTATAATTATAACTATATAAGTAAATTTGTAGCATTTTAATTTTACATATTGCACTGAAACCAAGTATCTATGCCCTTTCTGAAATTAATTAATAAATAGTACTTAATAGGGAGAAGGGTAATATGTAAATGGTGTGTCTTCAACTTGCATTCATGTCATCATAACTAACAGCATCATCATTAGTTATCTGCCTCTGGTAAGAACCACTAAACCAAATTGCACCTTTGATTTCCTCACCATCGCCCACCCCATTTTCTTTTTTTATTTATTTATTTATTTATTTATTTATTTATTTATTTATTTATTTATTTATATTCCCACCATCTTTAAAGATTCAGCAGCTTGTCATCCCTTCTACATAAACCCTAGAATGTCATACACTCTTAGTAGCTTTGACTTTCACAAAAAATGAAACCTTGACTCCTGTTGAGGTCATAGGTTCACTAGTCCACTAATATCCACTACAACTGCTGTTTCTTCCTCCATTAAAGGTAAGCTATAGCCCATGAAAACATGCTGGCTGCTCCTGACCAGTAGATTACATTTTAAAAGGTTCTGAAATATCAAAAGATAGTTTTGTTTAAACAAAACAAAACCAAAAATGAAACAACCAAAAATGAAACTCTGTTGAAACTCTTTCTACTAAAGAGGAAGATATTTGCTTGATCTCTCTCTCACGCGTTTGTGTTACCTCATTGCTTGGTTATCAAGAAAAGTGTGCAATGCATTTCAAATATCACCCTGAGTGCTCCTGTTCTGTTATTGTGGCTGTCCATCTCATCTGAATGCCCAGTATTGCAATTGGAGCACCTGTCACATACCAGAGTCTTCCCTCTGAATGATTTCTTTCCCCCCAAGAAGGCTACAGATTTCTGGCCAATTTGTGCATTCTTCTAGTCAAGCTCACACATTTTAATACTAAATGGGCAAAGGCAGTTTTAAACTGAGGACTTCTTTTTCACTATGCACAAATGCATCGAAGGTTGTTATATACTTTTTCTGTCTCCAGTTTGAAATGTTCTCATCTTTAATCCATGTTCCTAGTTGAGCAGACAGAAGTAGTCAAAGTGACAGACTGAATACTTGTAACAAAACCCATAACAAGAAAATTGTGCTAATTTTGAGATGTAATAATTTAATGTAAATAATTCCTTTCTGAGACCTTTCCAGTAATTACTTCTGTGAAACAATTATTGCCTGCCCTAAAGCCTTATAGTTAAATTAAAATTAGCAACTTTTTATTGAGTGCTATAGTAATTTCATGTTTTGGGTCATAATAACATAGTGCTTTGTGTTCACAGGGCACTCATTCATTCATCTCTTCATTCTCTTAACATATTGTTGTATGCTCATTATGTTCCAGACAGATGTGTACATAAATAATTATACTACAGTGGGTTCAGGGAAGATTAGCAGTTTGTACCAGGACCAATGGGAATACAAAGGACAGTGTCATCAATTCTGCTTGGTTGAGTAAGGGAAAGCTTAGCAGAGGAGAACACACATGAGATTAGGTCTTGCAGGATGAAAGTCTTAAGAATCTATCAGGGGAGTAATAAGAAAGAACATTACAGGCAGAATGAAAGTTTGTGCAAGGTATGAAATAATGAGGCTTATTCAGAGCACTGTAAATAGTTCCATATACTTGGAAAGTCTCACAAGCCACAGACTAATGTCACAGAAGCTGGATTTGAATGTAACTCTGACATTTACTACCAGTGTAATTTAGATCAAGTTCACGTAAGTTTTCAACACTTTCTGTTTTGCTCATTTGGAAAATGAGGATAATAGTAATATTTGCCTTAGTCTTTTTGGTAAGGACTGAATAAAATATGGCCTTTTAGAGAGTCTTGAACTGTTTCAGGCACATGGAAAATATCCTATCACTGAAAGCAAGAGTGTGATTAATGTTATGACAGTTGCTGTTGAAAAGTAAGCAAGGACCAAGTCATGGAGAACTGTGGATGTTCTGCTAAGAAGTCTGTTGAACATATTTTTAAATGCTAGTTTCTTTGGTGATAACAGTTTTTAAAATGGAATGAAATCCATCCTGTGACCTTACCATTTATAATCTGCTTAACTCAATCTTCTAATTTTATATCTATATCAATCTTTGATACCTTTAATTGATCCCTTCCCCATATCTTTTTTTCATTTTCAGTAGTTATATACAACACTGTACCTTTAAATGTTTCCCAAGATGCAAAAATGAATTTTCATTTGCATCTTTACTTGTAATCTTTCCTGTGAATGAGAAACTAAACTTTTGATACTTGTATCATAATCCTCCCAGACTTCTTTTTTTCAATTTCTGTTTATTAACTCACTTGCTTATAGTGTTAGCAGTTTAAAAAAGGGAAAAATACCCTTTTATCTATATGCTTTAATGAAACTACAAAACAAATATAATTGTATTATGACACTATACTTTGGGAAAATCTCATTTAAAAAATTATCCAATAGTTTTAAAATGTAGACTTATTTGGTCAGGTAGCCTTGTTTGAAAATCAAAAAAAAAAAAAAAAAAAAGAAGCAGCAGCAGCTACGTATGAAGTAAACAGGGAAATATTTATACATGAAAATGAACTTGGGTCTGAATAGCATTCTCCAAAAGTATATCTTTAGCTGTATTTCAACATAGTCATTTCCATAACTCTCACCCATGATATATTTGCATTGCCAAATCCCTCCTACTGAACTAGCAAAAACTGAAAAATTCATCAGACATAAAGATGTTTGGAGAAAAATATGCAATCTAAAGTAGTTACATTTTGTGAAATGGGGATGCCAGAATACTGCATTTAAGTTTTTCTCATAGCAAAAAAATTTTTTTTTGAAGAATAGCATTTTCTTGGAGGTAAAGAGGAATGAACATTTAAATATTAAGGAATTAGTTAAGAACATTTTAATACCTTCATTGACATATAATCCACATACGGTAAAATTGACCCATTTAAAGTATACTATTCAATCATTTTAGTGTATTAATAGGGTTAAACAATCACCACCACAGTCTGAGTTTAGAACATTTTGATTATTCTTGTGTTAGTTAGCTTTCCTTCATTATATCAAATACCCATGATAATCAATTTATGAGGAGAAAAGTTTTATTTTGGTTCACAGTTTGAGAAGTTTCAGTCGATGCTTGGTTGGTCCCATTGCTTTTGGGCCAATGGTAAGGCAGAACATCATGGCAGGAATTTGTGGTGAGCAAAACTGCTTACATCATGAACTAGAAAGCATAAGAGAGTGAGAACAAAGAGACAGGGTCCCACAATACCCTTTGAGAACATGTCCCCAGATGTCTCTGCAAGATTGCACCACCTCTCAATTGTGCCACGCTGGGGACCAAGCTTTTAACCCATGGATCTTTGAGAAACATTTAAAATCTAAACTATAGCAATTTCTAAAGAAACACTATATCCATTATAGTCACTTCTCTGAGCTGCCCACCACTATCTACTCTCTCTAATTAAATTCGCCTAATCTGACATTTCATATAAATGGAATCATGTACCGTATGATCTTTAATAATTGACTCCTTTTCACTTAGTATAATATTTTCAGGGTTAATTCATTTTGTATCATGTATCAGTAACTTATCCCTTTTATTGCTGAATATTATTTTGTAGGATATAATACGGTTTGTTTATCCATTCAGAAGTTGATGGACATTTGAATTATTTCTAGGTTTGCCTGTTACAAGTCATGCTATTATTAATGCTCAAGCACACATTTTGCATAGATATGAGTTTTTTATTTAGTTTTGTATATACACAAAGAAAAATTAGTGGGTGATGGGATTAACTATGCTTAACCTTTTGAGAAACTGCCAAACTATTTTGGAAAGCAACTGTACCATTTTATGTTCCTCCCAGCAATATGTGAGGATTCTAGCTGCTTTATGTACCTGTTGTGATCTGTCTTTTTGCTTATAGTATACCTTAGTGAATGTAAAACAGCATCTCATTGTGGTTTTGATTTTTTTAAATTCATAATATTTTTTTATAATTCATCTTACTTCTGTAAGGCCATTAGGGATATCCCACACTTATTCCTGATTTTGATCACTGAGTCATTTCTATTGTTTCCTTATTCAGTTTAAGTAAGTGTCTGTCCATATTATTGATCTTTTAAAGAACCAACTTTTGATTTTGTTGATAATCTTTATTATTTTTCTATTTTCTATTTATTTCCCTTATGATGGTTATTATTTATTTCCTTCTACTTCCTTGTGTTTAGTTTGCTCTTTTTTTCTAATTTAATAATGAGAAATGTTTCAATTTGATACCTTTTTGCTCACATAGATATTTACAACAATAAATTTCCCTCTGAGCATTGCTTTTGCCATATCTCATAAGTTTTGGCATATTGTGTTTATTATTTCCTTTGTTTACCTCAAAATATTTTCTAATTTCCCTGGTAATTTCTTCTTTGAAAAAAAAATGATTGTGAAGGAGTGCATTGCTTAATTTCCACATATTTCTGAATTCCCCTAATTTCTTTGTTATTGATTTATAATGTCATACCTTTGTAGTTGGAGAACATACTTCATATGATTTCAATCCTTTTCAACTTAATGTGTCTTATTTTATGGTTTAACTGATTAATAATAGCCAATTGAAAACTTACATACATAAAAATTAGATTTTAAAGACTTCTTACATTCCAATTTAAAGCAATATGTGATATTTGTAACATTGTTAAGTACTGTTGTCGCCCTTGAATGATAAACTTGAATGCATTAAGCCTTGTATAAATAAATTATGACTTAAATCCATAAATGCCTACCTTTTCTAAATCTTGTGTTCATACCATCTGTTCTTACATTTATTATTATCCCTATTTTCTCTGAGATACTCACTTCAGTGGAAGCAAGCAGTAAACACTAATTTATTCATTGTTTTTAAAAATAATACCAACTTGTTTCCCATATAAGACAAAATATTTTCAAACATTATTACTAAAGGAAATGCTATAGTTTATATTTTGAATGCCACCAAATGCTCATGTGTTAAAGGTATGGTCCCTAACTAATGGTGCTGTTGGAAGATGATAGAAACTTTAAGAGGTGGAGCCTAGTGGAAACAAGTTAGGTCATTGGATGCATGCCTTTAAAAGGGATATTGGAACTCCAGCCCCTTACTCTTCCTTTCTTTTGCTTCCTAACTGCCATGAGGTAAATACCTTCCTCTACTACATGTTTCTGCCAAGACATACTACTTTTACCACAGACCCAAAAGCAACAGTACCAATGGAGCATGGACCAAAACTTCCAAAACTATGAGTCAAAATAAATCTTTCCCATTCATAGGTTCATTATCTCAGGTATTTTTGTAACAGTACCAGTAAACTAATTAATACAGATAATGTGAGAATAGCATTGAATGTTCTGTGGTGCACTAGTAAGCTAAAACTTCTCTCAATCACGTCTATAATTCTACCTATAACCATGTACTCTACCCTTATATACAGGCATATGTAAGCCTAGCATGTAATGTGTATTCAAGAAGAAAATGTTGATTTTATTTTGCAGAATATCAGGAACATACTGTAACTGGATGGGAAATATCTGCAATATCTCAGGTTTGTGGGGTGGTGGGGGGGGAGGAGAGAAATAGAGAGAAAACTCTGGATACTTCCCTTCCAGGAATCATTTAATAATTTGGAACACTAGTCAAATGCAGGAATATGAAACAAACTATAACAATGATATAAATTTTTCCCAAAGTAAAGAAGAAGGAAAACGAGATTAAAAAAAAACAAAAAAACAAAAAAACAAAAAAACTGGGCAGTTTGCCAGTCAGCAGGATGAAAGTGAGCCTAATAAGAAACCACCTAAGAACATGAGGCTTCCCATTTTAGAACAGAAAGAATGTCAACAACTTCACATCACAACGTAAGTAATTCTTGCAGAAAAGGTATAGTGTACAGAGGAATGAATTCATGGAAAGCAACTGTATCTGATAAGACATACTTCACTTTAAGAAGACAAATAATTTAATAGGACATTCATCCTATATGCTATGTTAACAACTGTAATATATATTTCTCAGGTCATGCATTTTCAAATTCATCAGAGCTTGTTGACTGTTCCTATAGTATACTTTGAGAATGAAATTATTTAATTTTCATTTTAACCATTTTTCCTCTTAAGATTTTATGTTTCATTATGGTATTATGTCAGGGGCGGGCTCTGAGGGCCCCAGAGCTGCACCGTGGCCTGATCTCTAAGATGGCGCCTGGCAGCTTGCCAGACATAGCTGCACTCATAAACAAGTTTTAGGAAGTAACTCTGGTTGGCTGTTGTACATGAGGCGATCCTGGTATCTGCCTGGAGACTGTTCCTTGATAGGCTGACTTTCCTGGTAGTCTACTCTCTGATAGGCTGATGTTCTTGATATAAGTCTGAGACTTGTGGAATAAACGGCTTTTGGTTCCTGTGATCAAGAAGAGCGTACGCGTGTGATTGTCCCCGCAGGCAGTGGGCAGTCATAAGTGGTGCCGAAACCCGGGAACTCGAGTTACAAAGAAGGAACTGATCAGGTAAATACAGGGTAAGTAAAGTACAGTCTGGCCAGGTTAAAATTCGCGGAATAAGCGACAGAGTTAAAGTTCGCGGAATAAGTGACGGAGATTGAGTGTTTGTAAGTGCTTTCGCTTTTGTCTCGCTAGTTAAAGTGCTTTGCATTCTGTTCATTTAATAGAGAAATATGGGCACTGAAATGTGACAAATGCGCATGGAAGGTCCCTTAAAGGATTTGCTCCGGGCCAATGGAATTCCTCTTGAAACTAAAACAGCCCAAAACTTTTATTCCCAGCCTTCATAATAATTTTCCATCAACCACAGCAACCAGGGGAACTGCAGGTTTGGGATCTTCTGGAGTTGATTTTGCCTGTCTTACCATGGACTTAAAAAATAGGCCAATGCTTAAAATAAAGATTAAAAATAGAGAATTTTCGGGACTCCTAGATACAGGAGCTGATACTAGCATTATTACCCTAAAAGATTGGCCAAAAGAATGGCCTCTACAAGTAGCGGAACAAACCCTGAGGGGATTGGGTATAGCTGCTAGCCCACAAAGGAGTAGTTAGTTCTGTTTTGACATGGAAAAACGATGAGGGCCAACAGGGAACATTTCAACCTTATGTCTTAGACCATTTACCTGTTAATTTATGGGGCAGAGATATTCTCATACAAATGGATTTAGTACTCACTACAGAAGGCCATTATAGCCAAAAGGCTCAAAATCTAATGGTAAAACAAGGTCATAAATGGGACAAGGGCTTGGCCGCTATGGCCAGGGAAATACCCAGCCAATTAGTGTTAAGGGCAATCAAGTTCGCCAAGGCATGGGTTTGTCCTTGGGGCCACTGAACAAAAGTATGTAAAAATATCTTGGAAATCCAATGCACCAGTTTGGGTCTCTCAGTGGCCCCTGACATTAGAAAAACTTAAAGCGGCCCAAGAACTGGTACAACAACAATTAGAAGCAAATCATATTAGACCTTCAACTTCTCCTTGGAATACCCCTATTTTTGTCATAAAAAAGAAGTCAGGAAAATGGAGGCTCCTTCATGACTTAAGAGCTATTAATGCTACTATGCAATCTATGGGGCCAACTCAGTTAGGGCTTCCAGTCCTTACTGCTTTACCAAAAGATTGGCCTACAATAATTATAGACATAAAAGACTGTTTTTTCTCTATTCCATTACATCCTCAGGATTGTGAGAGATTCGCTTTCACCCTCCCATCTCTAAATCATCAACAACCTGATCAACGATATGAATGGGTTGTTTTGCCACAAGGTATGGCCAATAGCCCCACTATGTGTCAAATTTATGTTGATCAGACGTTAAAGCCAATTTGCCAAAAATACTCCAAACTTATTATCTATCATTATATGGATGATATATTATTATGCCACTCTGAGGAAGATATTTTAAAGGATATTTACTCTGAATTAATAGAACAACTCAAATTATGGGGACTCATTATAGCCCCTGATAAGGTTCAAGTTGGTACTACACAAGAATTCTTAGGAGCCCAATTAAACAGGGCTGTAGTGAAGCCACTAAAAACTGTCATCAGGGTAGATCATCTGAAAACATTAAATGATTTTCAAAAACTACTAGGGGATATAAATTGGATTCGTCCATATTTGAGGCTTTCCACAGGAGAACTACTTCCTCTTTTTAATATCTTACAAGGGGATCCCCATCCCACATCTCCCAGAGAGCTCACTCCTGAAGCACATCTGGTTTTGAATATTATACAAAAAAGATTAGATGAAACCCAGGTAGATCGTATGGATCTCTCTCAGCCATTACAATTCATTGTTATTCCTAACAAGAAACTACCCACTGGAGTCTTTTGGCAAGAGGGTCCCTTATTTTGGGTCCATCTAGTCTGTTCACCCAATAAAACTCTCTACCCTGAAGCAGTAGCTCAAGTAATCTTAAAGGCATTTAAATCATCTATCACAGTGTTTGTAATTCATCCAGCTACTATCATTATTCCCTATGATAAACATCAACTTTCTTGGTTATGTAATTTCATGGATTCTTGGACTGTTGTTAGATGCTCCACTCAAGCTAACTTTGATATTCACTATCCTAAACATCCTTATATACAATTTTGTAGTAATAATTCTGTAATATTCCCAAGAGTTACCAGACAACAACCTATTCCTAAGGCTCCTGTGATTTTCACTGATGGATCCAAAACAGGGACTGGAGCTATTTGTTAAAGTCCAAACATTCCTTTTCCCTAACTCTTCTGCTCAAGAAACAGAACTCTTAACAGTTCTTGAAGTTTTTAAAATGTTCCCTAATATTCCATTCAGTGTTTACTCAGATAGTTTATATGTAGTTCAAGCTCTCAGTAACTTAGAATGTGCAGGGCTTATTGCCTCAAACTCTACTATTTTTCATCCTTTATGGACTTTACAACAAATGATTTGGGATCATTATAATCCTTTCTTTGTTGGACATATCAGAGCTCATACCAATTTACCTGGACCTTTAGCTCTAGGGAATAATGTAGCAGACATAGCAACTAAGGATCCCCACATTTTTTCTGCATTTAAGGCAGCAAAAAATTATCATCAACAATTCCATGTTAATTCTACAACATTAAAACTGAAGTTTCCCATTACTAAAGAAACTGCATGTGCTATTGTTAAATCTTGTGGCCAGTGTACAGTCCTCCGTCATCCACCTTCTATAGGAGGTAATCCTAAAGGACTGTTACCTAATCATCTATGGCAAATGGATGTTACTCACATTCCTGAATTTGGTAACCTTAAATATGTACATGTATCTGTAGACACATATTCAGGTATCATCTTTGCGTCGCTATACAGCAGAGAAAAAGTCAAAGATGTCATTTCCCACTGTCTCCAGGCTTTCACAGCCTGGGGACTTCCTAAACAACTTAAAACGGACAATGGCCCTGCTTATACTTCAACCTCTTTTAACCAATTTCTCACTAAATTTGAAATAACTCTAACCACAGGTATACCTTATAACCCACAAGGACAAGGTATTGTTGAACGTGCACATCTCACCCTCAAAAATACTCTTTATAAACAAAAAGGGGGAATAGGGGAGACCTTCAGGTCCCCTAAAGATAAACTTTATCTTTGCCTCTTTATTTTAAATTTTTTAACTCTGGATAATGAGGGTCACTCTGCTGCTGAGAGACATGGCAATCATAAACAACATGATAGAGCAATGGTAAAATGGAAGGATGTTCTTACTGGACAATGAAACAGCCCGGATCCGGTGCTTTACTGGAGCTGCGGCTCGGTTTGTGTGTTTCCACAAGGTAAAACGTCACCTATCTGGGTTCCTGAATGGCTGACTCGACCAGTGGCAATGCTACCAACAAGTAATTCGGATCAACAAAATGAAGACACCAAAGACACTCCTGACGATCATGCTGTTGACAGTCTTTCACCCCTTAGCCACGCTTTCTTTTCGCCCAGGTGAAAATGGTTCTACATTTCAAGAATACATAAAAAACTTAACAGGAGATGCTGTTTTACTTTCAGGATGGGTACCTCACAGACATAATGCTACAGGAACTACTTTCAAAACCCCTAGAATCTTCCCTCCTTGTAATCCTAAACACAATACACCTCTTATATGGACAGGTTGTCAACATGCAGGACCAGCGATTACTGTACAAAATGGATTTTTTTCACTCCCAATTTCACTTCTTTCACTGCTAATGATATGCTTTTCACTGTAGCTTCAGGATATACTAACTTACAATCTTTTTTTAGTCTCTTAGGAGGGGCATTTTGGCTATGTACTTGGAACTCCTCTACATGGACAAACAGTTCTAGGTTCACTGGTGCTGCCTCACAATCTACGTGTACCAGAAATATTACCTTTCCACCTACCCCAGTTTGCGTGTCCCCCCTTTTTATGTTTTTGTTAGCTAATAAACCAAATTCAACTTCTTCTCTTCTCAATTGCACCTCAAGCAATTGCTCTCTCTCTCAATGCTGGAATGCTTCTGCATTTGACCTGGTGGTCTTAATGCATATTCCTACCTTCCTACCTGTTCCAGTCTCTGTTACAGATACAGAACTGCCAGTACTACTATCTAAAGACAAGAGAGATTTTGGCATCACAGCAACTGTGGTCACTGCAATAGTGGTTTCTGCAACAGCAGCACTAGCAACTGTCATACCTACAGCAACAGCAGTCAATCACTTGGCCAAAAATACAGCTACAGTCTTACAGACTCAAGAAGCTCTAAACAACCAATTAAAGGCAGGCATACTCCTTGTAAATCAAAGAGTGGACATACTACAAGAACAAGTGGATATCTTACAAGAACTTTTGGGACTGGGATGTGTTTATCCTTTAAGAGCAGTGTGTGTCACCCCTATTGCTTATAATAACCTTAGCTCTGCGGCTATGTTATCTAAAAATCTATCTACCTTACTGGCAATTGGTCATCTACATTTGATAATTTAACCAGTCAGCTATGAGCTGAAATACTCAAGAGTCAATGCCACCAGGGTTCAAGTTGCATCGGTATCCAAGATGTTCTCTTTGTTATCTAAAGCCCTGGGTTTGACAAAACAGTGGGCTAGAACAGTAGCTGTTCTGATTATTATCTGCTTAGGGATAGCCTATGTTATACGCAGCCAAATCAGAGCTCGCCAAGATGCCCGACGTCATCGACGGGCTATAGTACAGGCTTTGACAGCCATTGAGACAGGCACATCCCCCCAAGTATGGCTAAGCATGCTGGACCAGTAGTCAAAGATGGGTAAGATCCGTGGAAATGCATACCAACCTAAGACAGGGTTCTGACACCTGGAGGTCAGAATTCCAATGACGGGTGAGGATGTAATTTGCCATGGACAACCTAAGACAGGCATGGTCCCAAGTCATCTTTTCTTTGTTTAAAGAATAAGGGGGAGATGTCAGGGGCGGGCTCTGAGGGCCCCAGAGCTGCACCGTGGCCTGATCTCTAAGATGGCGCCTGGCAGCTTGCCAGACATAGCTGCACTCATAAACACGTTTTAGGAAGTAACTCTGGTTGGCTGTTGTACATGAGGCGATCCTGGTATCTGCCTGGAGACTGTTCCTTGATAGGCTGACTTTCCTGGTAGTCTACTCTCTGATAGGCTGATGTTCTTGATATAAGTCTGAGACTTGCGGAATAAACGGCTTTTGGTTCCTGTGATCAAGAAGAGCATACACGTTGTGACTGTCCCCACGGGCGGTGGGCGATCATAGTATTATATATAATACACTTCACTCTTTCTCTCAGATCTATTTGTATATTCTTCAGTGAATTCTCCAAAGTCTTATACCTAGTTCAGAAATTTTTATACTTCATAAATTATCAAATTTTTGCTAGGTAAATAAATGCTTAAAAATTCATTAAATTATATAAGGAATAAACATTGAGCAGCATGCATTAAGTTTATGAATACTTTCATATTCTATTAAAAAGCATTAAACTTGGGCAAGGTAATGCAGGTCTGTAATGCCAGCTACTTTTTCTAAGACAGAAGGATCAACCTTCTGTCAGTGCTAACCTAGTGTGAGAATCTTATCTCAAATAAAGAAAGATTTAAAAAGAAACATAGTAAAAGAATACTATGTGTTTGGGGATGTGGAAGTTGAATTATATGTAAAACTTAAAAAAAAAAAAAAACACACATAGGACTACAAATGACTGTGCTGATAAAGGAAGCTACAGAAGACCAATATGTTAAGTGTAGAGTGTGACACAACATAAATATAAATATAAAATTACAACTGTTTTTAAAAAGTTGGTAGTATTAATACTATAAATCAATATACAGTTGTAATTTTGCCACTGAAGATTTTACTAGAGAGGAAGAATAGATAGATTTTCTACAGCCACTCAAAAGAATGAATTTAATGGTCTTTGGTGCTTTTTATCAGAAGACTAAGTCCTATTAAGATGGAAACTGCACCAGCAATGTATGAGTGTGCCTTTTTCCCCACATCCATGCGAAAACTTATTATCGTTTGTGTTCTTGATAGTAGCCATTCTAATTGGAGTTAGATGAAATCTTAGGGTGGTTTTAATTTGCATTTCTCTAATTACTAGGGATGATGAGCACTTTTTCATATATTTGTTGATCACCTGTATAGTCCATGAAATGTCTGCTCATTTCCTTAGCCCATTTATTGATTGGGTTCTTTGTATTTTGGGTATAAAGTTTTTTAAGTTCTTTATAAACTTTGGAGATGAGTGCTCTGTCTAAAGTGTGCTTGGAAAAGATTTTCTCCCACTCTGTAGGCTCTCTTTTCACATTATTGATTATTTCCTGTGCTGAGAAAAAACTTTTTAGTTTGAATCTATCCCATTTATTGATTCTTCTTTTTATTTCTTGTGCTACGGTGGTCTCGTTAAGGAAGTCTGGTTCTAAGCCAAAGTGATGGAGATTCGGGCCTACTTTTTCTTCTGTTTGGTGAAGGGTCTCAGGTATAATTCCTAGATCCTTGATCCATTTTGAGTGGAGTTTTGTGTGGGGTGAGAGAGGTTTAATTTCATTTTACTGCATATGAATTTCCAGTTTTGCCAGCACCATTTGTTGAACAGGCTATCTTTTCTCCATTTTAAGTTTTTGGCACCTTTGTCTAGTATGAAATAACTGTACTTATGTGTGTATGTCTCCATGTCTTCTATCCCGTACCACTGATCTACCTGTCTATTTTTGTGCCAATACCATGCCGTTTTTGTAGAGTTTAAGGTCTGGTATAGTGATACTTCCTGCATCACTCTTCCTGCCCAGGATTACTTTGGCTATTCTGGGTCTTTTGTTCTTCCAGATGAATTTCATGATTGCTTTTTCTGTTTCTATAAGAAATGTCATAGGGATTTTAACTGGAATTGAGTTAAATCTATATAGCGCCTTTGGAAGTATGGCCATTTTGATAATATTAATTCTGCCTATCCAAGAAATCTTTCCATCTTCTAAGGTCTTCTTCAATTTCTTTCTTTAATGTTCTGTAGTTTTCATTGTAGAGATCTTTCACCTCTTTGGACAGATTGATAATTGACGAATGGACAAAGAAATTGTGGTTTATATAAACAATGGAATATTACTCAGTCATAAAGAAGAATAAAATTATGGCATTTGCTGGTAAATGGATAAAGTTGGAAAAAATCATGCTAAGTGAAATAGGCCAAGCCCAAAAAACCAAAGGCCAAATGTTTTCTCTGATAAGTGCATGACAATATATAATGAGCGGAGTGGCAGGGGGAAGAGAATGAAGGAACTTTGAGTGGTGTAGAGGAATATGGGGTGGAAACAAAACAAAAAATAAATAAATAAATTAAGCCCACTTGAAAAACACAACTATTGTTTCATGACAAGTGCACCATGTGATAATAAAATAATTCTCATTCCTCCCACCTCAGGTATCATTGCTATCATTTATTTTACTTTCTAATAATCATACATGAGCAGGGTCTCTGGTTTAATTCTTAAGTCCTTGATCCATTTTGAGTTGTTTTGTGAAGGGTGAGAGATAGAGGTTTAATTTCATTTTACTGCATATGAATGATGCCCTTCAACAGATAAATGAATAAAGAAACTGTGGTATTTACACAATAGAATGATGATATATAATGGGGGTGGGGGGATGGGGGATGAGAGAAGAATGGAAGAACTTTAGATTACATAGAGGGAAATGAGAGGGAGGAGGGGGTGTGTGAAAAAGGGTGGAATGAGACAGACATCATTACCCTATGTAGATGTATGATTACATGAGTGGTATGAATCTACATCATGCACAACCATAGAAATGAAAAGTTGTACCCCATTTGTATACATTGAATCAAAATGCAGTCTGTAAAAAAGACTTTAATAAAAAAATTTTTTTTTAAAGAAGGAAACTGGATCTACCTCTGCCCACTTCATTGTTTCCAAGATAAATTCTAGAGGGGGTGAAGAATGGGGGATGACTGAGTATGATCACTCAGCAGCAGTGTTTCCCATTAGCTGCTTATTAGAATCATGGGATGCCTGGTACTGGCCCACACAGATTCTGATAGAACTGGCCTGAAGTGTAGACTGGGGATTTTAAAAGTTCTGTTGATTCTCATACAGCCAAGACAGAAAAGTGTACAGAAATTACATAGATAGATAGGTAGATAGATAGATGATAGATAACTGTTAGGTTTTGTTTATTGCTATGAACAACAAGAACAACTTAATGGAGGAAAGGCTTATTTGGGATTCAAGGTTTAAGATGTTCAGTCCATAGTTGACTGACTCCATTGTTCTGGGCCCAAAATGAATGAGAACTTCATGATGGAAGGGCATGGTGGAGGACTGCTGTTCTGGTCACGGCAGCCAGGAAACAGGGAGAAAGAGCGTGTGCAAGGATCCCAAGGACAACATATAGTCCCCAAGGTCATGCCCCTAGTGACCTACTTCCTCCAGCCACACATCACCTGCCTACATTTACCACACAGTCTGTTCATACTATTAATCAATGAAATGAATTAATCCACTGATGAAGCTATGTAATCCAATATTTTCAACTCTGAGCATAACTAAATTACCTGACAATGGGCTCTTCGGGAGAGCATTTTTAGATACAAACTATAACAGCAGCTCTGGATGAATATAAACATATACACACATATCAGATACAAACATATATTTTTCATTTAGATATTGGTATAGTTTCCATCTGGAATGATCTCCATGTTTTAGAGGTTTGGTCCTCAGCTTGGCACTATTAGAAAGTAGCAGAAACCTTTAAAAGGCAGGGCCTTTAGTTTACTGGGAGCACTGCCCACAAAGGGGACTGTGGGAAATAGGTCTCTCTCTTTTTCTCTCATTCTAGGCATGATATGAACAATTTTTGCTCTATTTTCTCCCTGCTGAGATGTGCTGCCTTGCAATTGATCCCAAAACAATGGGTCCAATGACCATAGACAAAAATCTCCAAAACTGTCAGCCAAAACAAACTTATTTTCTCTACAAGTTCATTTATCTCAGGTATTTGTTACAATAACAGAAAGTTGATTAATACAGATATACACACAGAGCCACACAAACATACCAATAAAAGTTCCAGAATACTCTTAGAAGTAACTTACAGGTGGTTATTCTGACTGGAATGGGTCTGGAGATACATTTTGAAGCTGCATTTGTTCTGCAAACATATTCCTTGCTTAGGTTTTATTTGTAGTGGCCCTTAGTGACAGAGGACAGGGGACTGACTCCCAACCAAGAAGCCTCCCCTGGGCATCACTGCAGATGAACATGCAGACTGAATTCTCTAGGAACCATCATTCTCTCAAAATCCCTCAACCTTCCATGGAAATAAAGACACCAAAGTCTTCTTTAGTTCTGATTTAGGAAAGATTAACTGAGTTTCTCTTCACTCTGAGACACTGGTAGAGGGGAAGGAAGAATCATGTGGGAAAGCAGTTTAAAAAAATGAGAAGGACAAAAAGAAAAAGAGAAAAACAAAGATGGTGATTGAATTGCCATGTATTTTTCTTTATACTCTGTAATTTTCATACAGGATGTAAATCAAGGAGAATACCAAAAGTCTCCAGAATTTCAAATGTGTGTGTTTGCTTTCTCTTAAACATATTTATCTTTCCCTCCCCCGAAATTCTTAACATCTGTACATCCTCCTCTTCCTGTCACAAATCTGTGTTTTATCAACTTGTATATCTTTTCAAGATCTACAATGTTCTCAGTCAGGTAAGTTTTAAAACTACCTTTAGACTCCCTAAGAGGAGTTCTAACTACCTTTCCCTAAACTCTATATCCATAAACAGTACAATTTTTCCTTCAGGTCTTCAATATGCAAAGTGCTAGGGAAAAGGTTTCTCCCACCTCACATCTCAGCTATGGAGTATTGCTCCAGCTGACTATTTAATTCTCCCTCCTAGCCAGTATTCCTAGTTATACCAATCAGAAAGACCACCCATTACAATTGTTTCCTATAACCAGAGGTTTCAAATTAGGTTTTTCTAATCTCTAAATTTTTAAAAGAAAGAAGCAGAGTTTTAACTAGAATAGACTTCATCAGTATCCAGGGAGAACAGTTTAGCCAGCTGTCTCTATGGAGCTTTGAAAATGCATAAGCTGGTTCATGACTATAAGTGGCTGAGCCTTATAATTCCCCGGAGTATCTTTTGATTAGCAATTACACTTACGTTTTTCCCTAATTGCCAAAAATTATGCATTGACCAGGATTTTCAAAAAAATATACATATCAATAACTCAAAATTATAGCTCTCATACTCAAGATTAATACCTGTTTGAAGATATTTGGTATAAATATTTGTGTAACTTACATCATTTTCTTCTAAACTTCAGGTCTTAGTTTTCAAATCAATTTGTATTTAGTCCTTGTTGATTTTAGACCTTACCTTGGACCTATGCCAATAGCAGCCCCACTCCCTAGTGGGGTTGAGACAAACAGGAAATTTATTGAGTTGTACAAAATAGAAAACTAGGTGGTATCAAAACCAAAAATCCCAAGTTTTCTGAGGAGGAACAGTTGTTGGCTTATATGGGGTCTTTAGTTACCCAGAGAAGGAGGACTTCTGAGAAGGGAGAGCTAAGGGGAAAGCCACAGGGCAGATCTTATCATATGTTGTCATGTTTTCCAGAACATGTGTCCCATGTTCTGCTGGGGGTGAATATTTTTGCATTGTTTTTAGGGTGGTCTGCATATCTGAAGTCATTGTTTGAGAGGGATGCTGCTTTCTGCTATACTGTGCATATTCTTTATTTTAGTTCCATTTGATGGAGGTTGTGCTCAACCCCTCCCTTTTACTGTCCTATTAAACCCATGTTAGGTTAGACACATTGAGCCTACTACCAGAGGTTAGAGAAATAGAAATTATAAGATTACAAGTAGGTGTGATGACCTTACACATTTGGGGCTCCTCCATTCCTTCATTGAGATAAATTAATGAAAAGTTTAAGGAGTTGGGCATTAGTCTATGTTTGAATCCTGAATAGCTCTCTGATTTACTGTGGGTATCTTTGGAAAGTCACACAACTTCTTTGAAAAGCATGGTAATTTTCTTAACCATATTTTATAATTATTGATAAAATCTTAAGGAAATATATAGGTAAAATCATGTAAACTATAAAACTATATAAATATAATATATTTGAATAAGAACTTTGTCATTTGCACTGATCTTTCCTTAAAAAAAAAAAAAAAAAAGGTAGTTACAACATCCTATAGTTTGAGATGTGTTTTGAAAAGTGATTCCAACCTATTCTTCCTATTAAAAATAAATCATTTTATTTATAAGCTTGAACTTGTGGTCAAAGTCCTGTCATTAGAGGCCATTACCTATTTAAAGTATGTATTTCCTCAAAGAGACAAGAATATTCAGTGACAGTGCTATTTTGAGGTTAAAAGCATGGATGCCAGGACAGTAATACCTGGCTTGACTCCTGCCTCTGTCATTTACTAACATTTCAAACTCGAGTAAATTTGTCTACTTCTCTGTGGCTTAATTTCTTCATGTATAAAATGGGGATAATTGTAGTAAATAGGGTTTCTATGATGTTTATATAATATACTAAGTAATATATTTAGTACATTCTGGTACATAATAGACATTAATAAAATGTTGCAACTATTTCTTATTATTGCCATCATTAGGTCACCCCGCTGCTTTCCCCTAGTTGTTTCTTAGCTCCTACCTGCTTCCCATCTGATGTTTCTGGTTCTCCCACCATAATTACATTCCAGTATCAAAATTTCCAGGAAGCCACCTCTGATTTCTCACCTCCTTTCCTCTGAAGTCAATACAGGAAAAGAGTAGAATGAAAGAAGAGAAATGGAAAAATACCAAGTGTTGCAGTCAGTTTTTTCATCACTGTGACCAAAAGATCTGACCAGAACAATTTTAGAAGAAGAAAAGTTTATTTGAGGTATCAGTACATAGACAACTGAATTCATTGCTTTGTGCCCGAGGTGACGCAGAACATCAAGGCAGAAGGACATGATTGAGGAAAGCAGTTCAGGAGATGACAATCAGGAAGCAGAGAGAGACTAAGCTTGGCTTAACAGGGACAAAATATATACCCCAAAGGTATGCCCCAGTGACCCACTTCCTCTAGCCACACCCTATTTCCTATAGTTAACACCCAGTTAATCCATATAAGTGGATTAACTCATTTGCCTATTCCCATCCAAATGTGATACCAAGAGCAAGGGCTGAAGGATTATTTTCATCCACTAAATTCTGTCTCCTGCCAGTTGTTTATGTCAAAGCAAAAATGTACTGGACACAGCTAACCAGATAAGGCAGACTTTATTCTAGGTTTTTGCAGTAGGAGAGAAAGCCCAAAACTCAGCCCAAGCTTAACTCTGAAAAATAAAAAATAAAAAAGGTGTGAGATATTTTAAGTGCTGGAGTTAGCTGGTGGAAAAGTACTGGAGGACTTTATTAAGGAGGTTGATCAATGGGATGCGTTGAGCACACAGAATTTTTCCTGAGTTTGCAATGTTTTTTTCTGTGATTAGGCCATCTGTGTTTGCTAATTGGGCCCATTGAACAGAGTCCTGAAGGTAGGAATGCTATCTTTCTTAATGATTATATTTCAAGAAAAGACTCCCAGGTCTTTGAGAAAAATATCCCTGGGTTGTAAAACTAGCAGGGACTTTTTAAAACATTTACATATATCTGAAAGGCATAGATAAAAATTTTCCATTTATCAGTTTTCTAGAAACGCTAAGAAAATCTCTAAGAAAAGTCTAGGGATTATCCAAAAGTTGTTCAAACTGAAGGGAACATTAAATAAAGGCCCTCTTGATCAATTGCTGTTACCCTCTCATCCACTTTCCTCTTTTACATTACAAAGGAATAGAAATGTTGACTTTACCAGCTTCTTCTATGTCAACTCAATTTTATTTTCTTCCTCAATTTGTCATACCATATTGTGATTTCCTGTCAAATGTCCTCCTGAACAGAATATTTTTAAGTATGGGGCAATCAACCAAAATATAAAAATCATCACAAGAGTAATAACAAAAAGAAGAATACCAAAAATAATATAATAAGCTGGTCTGGTTTGTGTGTGTACTCCTGTGTGGTTTTTTTTTTTTTTTTTTTTTTTTTTTGTGTGTGTGTGTGTATGTGTGTGTGCGTGTGTGTGTCTGTGTAGTTTTGTATCAGACAATTTACCTTTGGTTAAAAGAAATTAATGGTACCAATTCTTGACAGCTTATCCTATTGACATATCACTTCTTATAACAAGCAAGGCAAGATTCCTTATCTCATAGGCTAAAATTTTTAAAGTAGGCCTGAATGTACCAAATATAAGCCAGAGCCTCTGATAATTCATTTCAGAAACTTTTATTTTCAAAATAAGTAAATGAGGGCCTTTTTTCACATGTATCATCTCTATCAAATAAGTTAGTAATAAATGGAACAGAATTTCATGCAGCCTGCATTTGTAAAACTCAACTAAATCTTTCTTGACTTTTGTCAAATCATAAAAAATCTATCAAATAAAGTTCAAAAGAAAATAGCAATTGAAGATTCAATCAGCTTTGAATATGAACGACAAAGCTTTTTGGAAATCCTAGGAATTAGCATTGATTTTATTTATTCAGAAATAACTTTTGCAAGGTGACTTTTTTCTTTAAAAGCACAAATTAAGTTTACTCAAATGATATATTACAAGAAAATTGAAATATTACTAATTTTCTTTGCCCTGTGTGTTAGTCAGTTTTTCATCACTGTTCCAAAAATACCTCACAAGAATAATTTAGAGGAGAAAAGATTTATTTTGCCTCATGATTTCAGAGGTTTGAGTCCATGGTCAGCCAAATCCATTGCTCTGGACCCTAGGTGAGGCAGAACATCTTGGCAGAGGGCATAGTAAAGAAGACCTGCTTGGCATGTGGCAGCCAGAAAGCAAAGAAGTGGGGGTTAGGGGTGGAGGAAAGGAACAGACAGAGTCTAAGGTCCTGCCCTCAGTGACCTACTTCCTCTAACCATATCCCACTTGCCTACAGTTACAGTTACAGTTACAGACAGGCACTTAGGATAGATAGGTGATTGGGTCAAATTCAGAAAATGGAGGCCAGTTTGGATCCGGGAAGTTGGAGACCACCCCTAGGGAGATTAGAATGTCAATGTCTCCAGAGCCCTTTGATTAC
This sequence comes from Sciurus carolinensis, assembly GCF_902686445.1. Classification (NCBI taxonomy): domain Eukaryota; kingdom Metazoa; phylum Chordata; class Mammalia; order Rodentia; family Sciuridae; genus Sciurus; species Sciurus carolinensis. Next base: position 55,406,527 of record NC_062217.1, on the reverse strand, counting down.
TAGGATTACCTGCCTATACTACCCCTCCCAAAAAGGTGTAGACAGGGAGTTGTTAATTAATGTTCCTGGTTGGCTATCTGCCTGGATCACTCCTTTTGGCTCTTCCTCCTGCCCATCTGCTTCCCATCTTTTGGCCATTCCATTGGCATATCCTGGGTCTAGTTATGTACACAGGACGGAGAGAAATAAGTGGGGAGAGCAGGAGAAAAAAAAAAGTAAGTTTATAAAAGGAGTAAGGCACTCTCACTTCTTGGGATACCAGAACACCAGCCATGGTCCCCTTCTCCCTTCCGGGAGAAGTCTGTGTTACTACTTTTAAATAAATCTTGCTCTATATGTTTACCTTGGCATGCTTCTCTAATGTTCAAACTTCAACATTTGAAGAAGCAGAACTCATCACTGATAATAGGCGATATCAGAGGGACATTCCAAATTCAAGACAACACCCTGAAAGAAAAAGGCAGTCACATTGACTTAACATTGGCAATAAGAGGCAAAGTTTCTAATGTTAGAATCTTGACTTTATAAGTTCTTATGAACTCTTTGAATGGAGGAAAGCCTGTATTGTTTAAGATTTTTTAAAAAATGTAGTAAAGCAAAGTAAAAATCTCTGTAAGAAAATTTAAAGGGAAGAAAGTTTAGTGATGAAAATGTTGAAATGGAATATACAACAATTCAAAAGGGGTGAAGAGCTAATTAGTTTCACTTTAAAATGCTAGGCATAATTAGTTTACTTTCCATTTTAAAGATCCCCCCCGCCCTGCTTTTGCTCCCTGTTTGAGGACATATTGGTGAGAACACAAATGTACTACTGGACACCACTTATTTGCAAGAATCAGAATCTCCTTAGAGAACTTAGGAGGCTGAAAAATTCATTAACAGGTTGTCTTTCACAGCTTTGCTTTGTTGTGCTAGTCTTGTGAGAGAGAAAACAAAATAAGGCCACAGCTGATGCCCCTGTAGAGAGAAAGGACATTAATCCTCCACAAGAAGGAAAACACTGAGCCCCATCCTGAATGTCTACAAGGGTGCCTCAGCACCATGACTTCTGAATGTAGCTCTCACTCCAGTTACATTGAAGTGTAGAATCATCTTAAATACTCTTGACTGTGCAAGTTCTGTTTATTAAAAATAAAAAGGTTTGATACTGCTTGTGTTAGTCCTTCAAAAGACTATTTTTTCTTAAAATAAAATTCATTTATGATCCTATAAAATCTTCAAGGTACAAATTCTATTGTGGTTTAGTCCAAGCACCTGTTTGTATTGATGGGCAGAAAGAAAAAGCAATATGAAGAACAAAAAATGAAAAAGAGGAATAGGGGAGGTAAGAAAAAGATGTTAGACAGATGGAGATATTCTCCTCACAAAACTGTTATCTACATGAAAACCTAAATTCTTGATCTTTGGAGAGCTAATCCGAACTAAGCTCCATTTCATTTGGAGTGTTTGTATATCTAAGTGACTGGAATCTACCTGTGAACTTCATCCTTATGTAAACAGGATTATAAAAAGAATTTGTTGTCCTCAAGTATGAAATAGAATCGAACACTTTAATATAACTCCATTCTGCAGCTTGAACATGTCAGGAAACACATTATCTTTTGGTAGTGTGCAAATCTTGCTAATTACTTGTATTATCTTATTATCTAGGTTTCACAACAGGTAGTAGATAATTTATAATTGGCACATCTCTAAAGACTGTAGATTAGGAATAAACACACAAGAAAAAATATATCTCTGCTGATTGCTTTCAAAATCCTTAATAAATGAAGTTAAGAAGTGATTTAAAAACCTTCCCTCTGACAGTAATGGATCATTTGTCAGTTGTTACTGTAAAGTGATGATAGAGTTATTGTGTAGCAAAATGTAGCAAAATGTTTAGCAAACAACACTGATTTTTTTTGGATCTATTTTTACCTTGGCAAACATTGGAGATAAGAACTGGAATTGGCATTAATACAGAATTTTCAGCTCCTTTGGGAAAAGGCTATTTTATTCTGAAATATTTTCACTGAGAAGCACAAATACAACAATAAATACTATCAGCAACTCTGTGACAAAATTCATATCTAAAAATCTCAGACCTGGCTGAAACATTGCTGGTTCCTTTTCAGAAACAACAACAAAGTAAAATAAATTCAGAGGTACACTAAAATAGTTACCTTTTAAATCATTTCATGTATGAAGCAGCATTTTATTATGTAAATATTAATATGTAAATCTTTAAAATCATGAATAATATTTCTCTTAAAAGTATGAGGGTATACAGTTTGCCCTTTGATGAAAATCTTCTTATTATTTCTTACATATAGAATTTTATAGTTGAGAAAATGAATGTAGGTTTCCTTTGCATAATATTTCCTTAATTATTTTATGTATTATATTGATATTTAAGTTTAATTTATTTTCTATATATTACAACATATCTCAAAATCTTAGCACATAGTTAACTTTATTTGTCTCTTGTGAAATACATGAAGGACATATAGCCCTAAAACATAAGTCTGGTTTTTTTCTTTGCACAGCTCAAAACACAACTTCACAGATCAAAGGATCAAAACATTTAAGTATAACATGTATAGGTACATTCAGACCTTGAAAAAAGTAACACCAATTCCAGACAGGACACAGAGCCCTCTATCTCTGGGTTAAATCTAAGTATCATTTTAAAGTGGGTTACATGAAATGACAGAGCCAACCTTAACCAAAACCTGTGTTGAGAATTTCAACTAGGGATTCTCAGAGGCTATCAAGAGAAAGAAAAGATATTTCAATGAATATTCAACATTTCACCTTGAATATTTGAAGTTACCAAGTGACATGAAGTTATTTCCAAAAATTATAATAGAAAAACAAAAATTCTAGGCAAAATATTAACTCTTTGGTAACTATTCAAGTCAAATAGATCTATATTTCAGTATTTAAATAATTCATCTTTGACCTCAAGTTGGGAACATAAAATAATACACTGCCTTTGATGTATACATGATTGCCAGAAACAAAATCACAGAAAAATATACTTAAACTATTTTGCTCAATAATAAAAGCTGAAACTTTTATAAAGATAGTATAAGTTTAATACGTAAAACTGGCAAAATAAATTACATGACAGAAAACTATGGAATGGTTTCACACAAAAAATTTCGTACAGATAATTGACAAGTAAAAGATCATATAAATAAAATATGGCAATTTACTAAATAGTTAACATGCTAGAACCAGATATATGATTTGAAAAAATAGATAAATGCTTCAAAATTAGGAAATCACTTAAGAAACCACATTATCAATAGGTCAAAGTTTTCTAAGAACATATAATTTTATCAATTAATATTAAATTAAAAAATTGTTGTCGGTGTCAACTCTGGTTTTTTTAATTTTAAAAAAATCCCTAATAGAATAGAAAGAAAAAGAAATTTCCTTCATGAGTATGATATATGTCTAGTTAAACCCAATGGTAGTCTTAATAAAAAACATGAAAAAGATTGTAACAAGTAAAACAAAGCAAAGTTCCTAATTATCTACACTATTACTGAAAAAAAATTCTTCTGGTCAGAGCAATAAATAAGAGAAGTTATGACAGAAGTCAAAATCATCTGAAAAGAAGACAAAACTCACATAAAATTATTAAATAACCAAATAAGAATATGTATATATATAAATATATATATATATATATATATCTGTAGTTCTTCTATAACCTTACAAAGCTCATTACAACATATGAAGAAAATCAATCACAAAGGAGTAATAACACCATAATGATTTCACATATAAAATTTTTGCAATAATTTTAAAAATATATGAAATAAACTTAACAAGTAATATGAAAAACAAAAACAATTTACTTAACCACATAAATGAAAAATATTGTTTTTTTTAATTTTCGTGTCTTTACTATTCCTGAATGGAAGCATAGAATATTTTAAGGATTGTAATTCTCATCAAAATGATTTGCAGAAAATTTAAGAAGTATTTCCTTAAAAGTAAAACTTGTGATTTTTTAATGTATTTTATATACACACACACACTAAATGTAACATGAAAAAGAAAAAAAAGTCTTCTAAATTTGTTACTATTCTGCATTCTATTGTCTCTCTTAGCCAAGGCAGGTGGGAAAAAGATGAGGAATAAACTCATGAGTCAAACATCTCATCACTTGCATGCATTATGATTCTTTAGCTATAGAATCTAAGAGGATTTTCTGAAAAAAAAAAAAAAACTATTAAAAACAGTTTTTGGGACTAATGACACATTAACTAACTCAGGCTGACTCCTTACTCCCTGGTGGGTGAGCAAGATCAAGGCCTCAAAGGTGGTTTCAAAGGTTAATATGATAAACTGGATCACCATCAGGGATTGGTTAATACCAGTTCCGTGAATGTGATCAGCTCATGCTTGCCATATAGTCCTAAGGGACTCTCACCTGCCATGATCCTCCCCCCCACCGTGCCTTGCTGACCTTTAAGCTGATTGGTTCCCTCCTAGCCTCCACCCTATGTAAAAGCTGTGTGACTTCCTCAATAAATGAGTTCCTGCTGTGATTGGTCTCCCTGACGCATGTGATTGTCCTCCGCCCGGAGGGTTGCATGCAGGTGGTCAGTCAGCCCTACATATCCCAGTCTGACCTTGTTGGGGAGTGCTCCCTTCCCTTGCCCCTGGTCCAGAAGAGCAAGGGGGCCTAAGACCCTTACATCTGGCACCCAACGTGGGGCCCCTCAAGGCTGATACACAGCCAAAGTAAAGAGGCAACTTCAAAACCAAAAGTACTGGCAGATCGGGCCAAGCTCCGAGATAAGGGCATCCCTGAAAAGATGAGGCAAACACAGACCACACATGGTGACTCTGTGCTCTCAGCTCTTAGACTCATGCTGAAGAGTAGGGGCCTTGAGTTGTCTAATACACAGGCGGAAAAAGCCTGGGACACCTTTACTCAGGTGGCCCCTTGGCTTCCTGCCACTAATCTTTTTGACTGTTCACATGGGATTGTGTAGAACAACTTGTTAGGAAGAGGGAAATCAGTTTAGGGGAAGGGACCCCATTGGGAGTCTGCCCTACATTTTCCTCCCTTAAGGCCTGCTTCTCTCCAGGATCTCCCAAAGGGGGCTCCAAGTTCCCCCCCAAAGAGCTGCTGCCTAAAGAACTGCTGGCTCCTCCTGTTGTATCTCCTTCCAAAAACTTGCCACATAGTAAACAACATTGGGAGACCATTAACCTTTAATGGAGTCCAGTCCATTTCCGTCCACTCCTCCCAAGGTTGAGGAACCATAAGGGCAGCCAGCCTCTACACATAGCGAGGGCCCACTTCCGCCCCGGGGAGGCTCATTGCCACCATCTTGTCCGGATGACAGGAAATCTTCCCAACGACCATTTTATGATACTGGGAGAGATCTCACTGACTCTAACCTCCCCCCTCCCTGTATGGCCTTCCCAGTAAATGCTAAAATGTTAGTTTGGGAAGGAATGACTACCGATCACAAATTGGCCTGAGCAGGGATGAAAGACTGCTCCATGGGAAGGTGGATTGTGGCTACCAAAGATATTGGCATAGAGCTTCCACAAATGAGCGGGCAGATGGAAAGGGATTCCTTATCTTCAATTCTCTTCTTTCTTGTGCTTCTCTGCTCTTCCTGCAAACTCGAATGCCTCCTGCTTCTCCCCCTCTTAATCCCTCCTCCTCTTCCAACTTCAACTCAGCTGTTTCTGCTTCCATTCCCCAGATATAATGTTTAAATTGATTACTAAGTTGGAAAATTATGGCTAAAATGCCCTTGGCATTGAGTTTCTGCTAGAACATTTTATTTTAGCCCCTTTCAGATCCAGATCTCAGTCAAGACTTATGTTGAAATGTAAATGGAGGAAGCCAAAAGACTCAGTTAGGAGACCGGTCTCAAACCCAAGAAAAAAAAAAAAGAGCAAAAAGTCTTACCTGAACTCCAGCAAAAGTAAATTTTTTGGTGCTTTACTAAAGTAATTAATGGTCATATCATTTTTCCAGGACTCTTGTTTTTTTTTTTTGAATTCTACATTTTTTTGAGCTCATGACTTTTTTGATCAGTTCTATTTTTTTATTCAACTAGAGTTTTTGAACATCTGTTACATTGCAATGGAGATTCACCTATAAAGTTACAAGGCCTTTGATTTTGTGTTATTTGTATGTCGTGCTGTCTGATGTCATGTTTTGTCTGTATCAAAATTGAGCGTTCCTAAAATTAAAATTTAAAAATGGATCCAAATATTTTTAATTCACATGATTTAAAAAGGTTCAATTTAAATTGGGTAAACTAATAAAAGTAAAATGTCTTTAAAATTAGCTCACAAGTCTCTAGGTGGTCAAACTAATAAAATGTTGATGTTTATAAAATGTCTAACATCAATTTTTCTAGGACTTTTCTTTAACAGGAAAGAGATGGCAAATACTGTTTACACTTGTCTGACATCTTGTTTTTTTTACACTTGTCTGATATCTTGGTTTTTTTACAATAAGATGAGTGAATTAGAGTTGACATGTATGGGATTACTCAAACGTGCTTGTTAGAGACATCTGATTAATTTACAAAGTTATTCCATGGAGTAACATACTTAAAAACATTATTCTTTGTATATTAAATGTGTTCATATTTTCCAGATATACAAGCCTTAAAGCAATTAAATTAAACTTGTCTGTAATGGTAAACCTATCATTTAATATTCTATATAGGACCTGTCATCAATAGGGTATATGTAAAATTTGTTAAATGTATTTCTAAAAGTTATTGAGAGCCTGATTTGTTTAAAGGTTAAGCATGAAAGCATTTTACCACTTTGCCACACAAAAGGAATGTTAAATTGTGTTAACTAATGTTCATATAAACTCAGGAGTCAATATATGTAAACTTCTTAAAATGATATTTAATGTGCAGTAGCAAAAATGGGATAACAGTGATTAAGATTAGGGTCTCTGACCTCATGACTTTGGACAGTGGACTTCCTTGAGAGCTACACAGAGCTCCTAACACTGCACTTTGCAGCTCTACCATCTTAGATCTACAGGCTCAACTTGATTCCTTGGCTGCTGTCATCCTGCAAAATCATCATGGTTTGGATCTGCTAATGGCATAGGAAGGAGGGCTTTGTCTGTTCCTTGGTGAAGAGTGCTGTTTCTATGCCAAGCTCTCTGGCATTGTACAAGATAAAATCAAAAACCTACAAGAAGATCTGGAACATCGTAGGAGCAAGCTCCACTCTAAATTCCTCTGGACTGGGTTACAAGGGTGGCTCCCCTACCTCCCCCTGCTTATGGGACCGCTAATCACCATAATCCTTGTGTTCACCTTTGGGCCTTGCATAATCAATAGGCTTATCCATTTACTGAAAAGCCAGGATAGGACTGTGCAGCTCATGGTGGTCTGACAGCATTATACAGACCTTCATAATGATGATTGGGAGCCCTATAGGATCATGGATCACTCGTATCAGGACACTGGGATCTAAGTGTCTCTCTCTTAAGTCCTGCTCCTCCTGAGGGGCCCGCCTGAAGTGCTAAAGTGGTAGTCAATGACGGGTAAGATCCTCAGAGGAGGACTACCTAAGACAGGCACACCTTCAAGTAAGGCGGACCCCCCAAACTGCTAGTGTAATGTTCCATGACGGGCAAGACCCTCACAGGGGCAACCTAAGACAGACACACCCTTAATATAAAACAAAAAAGGGGGATATGTTGGGACTAATGACATGTTAACTAACTCAGGCTGACTCCTTACTCCCTGGCGGGTGAGCAAGATCAAGGCCTCAAAGGCAGTTTCAAGTAAGACAAGTTAGTATACTAGCAACACACAAAACTGACAGGAATAAAGTTGTTTCCTGTACAAAAATATTAACCAATAAAAGAATATATAATGTGAAAAAAGTGATTCACAATAGCAAGGAAAGTCCAGAAATAAAGAAAACAATACTTTCAGGAAAAAAGGGTATTATGGTTTATATAGGAGGCATCCCCCCAAAAGTTCATGTGTGAACAGTATAAGAATGTTCCGAGGTGAAATGATTGGGTTATGAGAACCTTAACCTAAGCAGAGAGAATGGAGTAACTGGGTGGTAATGTAGGCAAGTAGGGTGTGGCTAGAAGAGGTAGGTCACTGGAGGTGTGCTTTTGGGCTTATATTGTTGAAGGGAGCTCTTTCTGCTTCCTGATTACCAATTCCTGAGCTGCTTTCCTGTGTCACACACTTCTGTCAGTATTTTTTTTGCCTAACCTTGGACCCTGTGGACTGAGATTGCTGAAATTACAGGCCCCAAATAATTATTTCCTCTTCTAAAATTGCTCTTATCAGGTCTTTTGTTCACAGTAGCAAAAAAGGTAACTAAAACAAAGAAAAATAGTAATAGAGCCCTTTTTTACTAGAAGCAAAGTTATACTAAAATTCAAGGAAAAAATATTTATTAGCTAGAAATGGATAAATAGATTAATGATAAAGAATAGATTTTGCTGAAAAAAATCCATGCATATAGGAGAATATGCTATATACAAAAGTGAAATTTCAAGTCAATGGAGTTAACAAACATTGTTGGATCATTTGGAAATCCACATCAAGCCCTTACACAAATTATATTTGATCCAAATTTTTCAATGTAAAAAGATACAAAATAATGGAAAAATATAGAAAAAATTATATATTATTGTAGGGGAAGAGATACAAAACCTATAAAAAACAACATGTAGACAGATTTCACTACAAAATTTTAAACAACTGTATGATAAAATGAACCATAAATAAAGTTCAAAGCTCAGAAATATTCTAGCACAGTTTGGAAAACAACAGGCAATGGACTAGATGCTAGATTTTATAAATAAAGTATCTTGGAGCACAGTCACACTCAATCATTTACATAATGTCAGTGGCTGCTTCCTTACTCCAAGGATGGACTCAAAAGTATTATTACAGTTCACATGAGCCATAAACCCTAATATATTTGCCAACCTCTAGTCCAGAAAATATACTCATAACTTATATTTCAGATAAAAACCTTACTCCTCAGAATGATCACCAGAATGAGAAACTGGTCATGACCAGTCAAGTTTACTACTCAAAGCACCAAAGGAAAATGCTGCTTTGAAAGAGTTTCATTAGTGTCTCAGAAGCTGGCAGTGAAGGGTTCATGTTAATGGGGCTTTGAATATTTGTTCCAGTGTTTAAAGATAAATCTTTCAATAAGGAAAATGAATTGGATTTGAAAAAAAAAATAATAAAATAACAGTGTTTTAAAGGAGAACTATAATGTGTTGAATTATATGTGTTTAAAATATACATTTTGATGTTTTAACATTTTTCAAAAAATTTTTAGTTCTAATTAGTTACACATGACAGTAGAATACATTTATGCATATTGATAAATCATACATAAATGGAGTATAATTTCTCATTTTTCTGATTGTACATATTGTAGGATCACATTGGCCATGCAGTCATATATATACTTGAGGTAATAACATCTGTTTCACTCTACTGTCCTTTCTACCTCCATACCCCTTCCCTTTACTACCTTCTACCTGATCTAAAGTAGTCTATTCTTCCCTAGTGCCCCCAACCTTATTGTGAATTAATATTCCCATACCAGAGAAAACATTCAGTCTTTGAAGAGTGGGATAGCTAGGTCAAATGGTGGTTCCATTCCAAGTTTTCTAAGGAATCTTACTGCTTTTCACAATGGCTGCACCTATTTGCATTCCCACCATTATTACAAACAGTGAACATATTCCTCACCTCCAGAGACTCCCTCATTTTCCTCTCTGAAACTCCTGCTTTCCCCAGTCAACCACAATGAATATCACTACATTAACATAGATCTACTTTACCCCTTATTTTTTACTGGTGCATTATAGTTGTACGCAACAGAATTAGATATACTTTACTTTCTTTCAGCAACGTCTTGTGATTTTCAGTGTACGTATTTTGTATTACTTTTGTCAGATGTATATAAAAGAATTTCATAATGCTTATGTTATTGGAAAGTGTATTATTTGCTTAATTACAATTTCTACTTGTTAATTAGTAGTGTACAGAAATATAATTAACTTTTGTACATTGATCTTGTACCCTGAAATCATTTATTTGTTCTAGCAAATAAAATCTTTACCTTTCCATTTTTTACTTTCTTGTTGTATTCACTGCCTACAATTTTATTTAAAATACAAGTATTTTAAGTGAATATCTTTATTTTGTTCCTGATCTTATGGGAAAAGCATCCAGTCTTTCATTATTACATATGATGTTAGCTGGATTCTCATGATGCCAGTCATCACATTAGAAACTCCCTTGTACTCTAATTTGCTCAGAGGTTTTCATCAGGAATAGTTATTGGATTACATCAATCTATTTTTTTCTGTGTCTAAGCAGATGATCATATACTATTAATATAAAGTATCTGAAAGAGCAATCTTATTTGTCAGAAAGCCATCTTATTGATCATGTTCCTCACAGAAGTATTTTATAAAATACAGATTTCCTATGTCAGCAACCAGCAGAGTATATTAAATTCACACAAATTAACAATGGACAATTTCTGCCCAGAATCTAAGAACAGGAACCATGTGGTATAACTTATTTTCTCTCCTGTACTTACTTGAATTATCCATTCCCATTAACATTTTTAAACACTTTGAAGAATTTCAGTGGAAAACATAATGGACAGTGGAGAGAAGACAGAGGGACAGATCAGTAAGGAAGATTAGAACAATCTAATGAATGCAAGGCAATGCGTAGAATAATTAAAACATTAAATTAACATAATAAAATACTCTGTATTGTTAGTGCTTACCTGATTCATATTTTTTATGTTCTGGGCATGGAAACAGTTGCCTGGCTCCCTTGGGCTACTTCCCAGTATCAGGAAAAGCAGGAACTCACCCTAACAAAGAAGACCCCATCAATTACCATCACCTACCAGAGAAAGTGACCTCCTACTGAGCTCCTGAACTGTTGCTACCACAGAGGGACACCATCCATTACAACCCTGCATCTGGGGCAAGTACTATGGACTCACAAAGCCCACAAATAACCCCCCACCCCTCTGACATCACTCCTGCAGTTGGGAGACAGGATATCAGGAACCTTGCAGCTAAATGAACTTTTCCAGAAGGTTCCTGAACCAGAGAAATGGAAATAGGCACATAGATAAGTTAGCTTAGACCATTCAGGCTCTGGATCTCAAGGAAGAAAGCTCCCACTTTTGCTGGCCAGATAAGGGACACACAGGAGCATCTCTGCTCCAGGGCAGATATAAGAATTTCACATTTATAGTGATGAGGGTGAAACCTTTAACAATAAAGATTGGGGAGGATGTGGAGAAAAGGGCACATTCAGAGTTTGGTGGTATGACTGCAAATTAGTACAACCAATTTGGAAAACAGCATGGAGATTCCTCAAAAAACTAGAAATAGAACCACCATATGACCCAGCTATCCCACTCCTCAGTAGTTAGCCAAAATAACTAAAATTGGCATAGTACAGCAATACAGCCACTACAATGTTTATAGTAGTACAATTCACAATAACCACATTTTAGAATCAACCCAGATGTCCATCATAGATGAATGGATTAAAAAATGTAGTATATGTACACAATGGAGTTTTAATCAGCCATAAAGAAGAATGAAATAATGGCATTTGCTGGTAAATGGATGGAAAAGGAGAAAATTGTGCTAAGTGAAATAAGATAGACAATCAAGGGTCAAATGTTTTCTCTCAGATGTGGAAGCTAATGGAAAATTAAGGGAAAAAAAGCAATGTGGGAGGGAATTTAATAACAAAGATATAGGGAAGATCAGTGGAGTAGAAGTAAGGGAATAAGAAGGAGGAAGGAAGAGATAGGGAAAGCAATATGGAATGAATCTAAGACAATCATGTTATATACATATATATGTACCAAAGGGAATATCTTCTTTATGTAGAAAGTACCAATTAAAAAGAAATGAATAAATGTGTGAAAGGAAGATCAGTAGAGGAGACCGAAAAGGGGAAGGAGGGAAAAAAGGAGGAGGGGGAATGAGGACTGAAATCAAATTCCTTGTATGTATAATTCTATCAAAAGGAACCCAAATACTATGTATAAATATAATGTGATTTAAAAAGTGAGAGAGAAATAACACCAATCAATCTTACACAATTCTTTCAGAAAACCAAAATTTATATTAAGCCAAAGTAATCCTGATACAAAAATTGATAAAGATATTACAAGGAAAGAAATTTACTGACCTCTCTTGTCCATAAAATGGACATAGAAGCTCTTAATGAATTGAATCCACCAACATATAAAAAAATAATATATCATAAGCAAGTGAATTTTATCCTAGAGAAGCAAAAGTGATTAACATCTACAAATCAATGTAGAATAATATTTTTTAAAATATATTCATCTCAATAGATATAGAAAAAACATTTGGAAAAATTCAACACCCATTCATGATAGAAAAATGAACTTTTAACAAACTATAAATAGAAAAGAAACTTATTGTCCTTATAAAGGTTGCTATAAAAAAACCTACAACTAACATCATACTTTAGGATGAACTATAAATCAATCTGAGTATAGTGTAGCAAAAACTTATGGCAGTATTAAATTTCTTAGTAATAGTCTGACTTCCTAAGTAGCTCTCATCAGTTTTTAAAAATTGTTGACATTTATTGTTCCATTTGATGCTACTGGCCAACAGAAGTATTTTAATCCTGTCTCAGCCCACTGCTACCTTTCATAAAGTGGAAAGGTACCAATCATAAAGTCCCTGAAGGAAACATATAAAATGAGCACTTAAAAAAGAAAAAGAAACATTTAATGATTAAACGTGATTATTGTACTGAGAATTTCAAAACTGAATTTTGGGTGAGATGGTATAATCCTTTTCCTAAGACAGGCTTAGATGGCTTCAGACTAGGCAATGAGGTCTTCTTGGTTATTCCATATTCCCTTCCTATCTCTTTCCCCATGACCACTTTTTCCTTGCTTAAACCAATAGTTTCGATGAGATGGGGAAGATTTTCTCTTTTGGCATCATAGTAGAATAAGAAACCCCTTCTCAAATACAAAGAAAAAGAGATCAAAGAGCTTTTAGAGTTTCCAAAGCAGTGACTATCAAATTGGGGTTCTCTGTCCGTATATGAAGACTTTTGAAGGGACAGGTAATATTGGAAAGTTATGTGTATCAATTTCCAGAGTTTCAACTGTCTTGTATTTTTTCGAATACTTGATAAGCCTGAGAATTTATGATGCTGGTTCTCTTTCCTGGTCTCCTTTCCCACTTTACAAAAGAGAGATACACATTCCATGCATTCAGAACCTTGCTATGATGAATTACATTGTTCTGAAAATCACTAAAGCAGCAAGGGACAATCTGAAAGGAGGATGCTGAGAAAGTAAAGACCTTAATAATGGGAAATGAACCCTAAGACAGGAAGTTATCACCAAGTGTTTATTTAAAACAAAATTATTTAAAATGGTTAAAGATATAATTTCATAGGTCATTAAAATAATTTTTGGTGAGCACTTACCCTGTGATCTTTTGCAGATAAGATGAAAGGAGTCCAAAGTAATTTTTTTTTTCACATCCATTCTTACATGATTGTCCAGCAATTACCTTAATGAAAAAGAAATATAGACTAAAAATGGTGCTGAACTGTCTCATACTAACCATAAAACAATATTTTATAGGAATATATTAATTTTTAAAAACATTAAAATTGATTTTGATTATCAAAAATTTAAAGTTTATATTCTTTTGCTGATTTTGAACTTATAATAAGTGTAATGATAGAATAAAGAGATTTTAACCACTTAGAACCTTATTGAGCACAAAATTCCTTAAATTTTACTTATATAGATTTGTTGCATAAAATATATCACTATGACCTACCTACTATAAATATGTTTTACATAAATTCTGTGGGGTAAGAGGAATAAAAAGAAGATCCAGGGAAAAATGAAGTTTCTGACTGTTAAAGAATAATATTCATATATATTTTGTAATAGTTATGAGAATCCAATTACTATGGACTTTATTTTTCAAATAGATAATTATAAAATGGTAAATTGACAGTTTTGTTTAAAAACATATGTTTGCAGAATATGTAAAATTCTAACTTAAATTCCACCTTAATATTGTGACTATGAATATGTAGTTTTTCAAAATATTATTAAGTGATATATAAAGACAGTTTAAGGATCATTGATCCAAAAATGTAGTAAGCTGAAATTTGGAGAAAATTATTTTCCATTTTTTAATTTTGGATAATCAGTACCTAGAACCTATATAAAGAAACTCTTTGTAAAATTATTGTGAGAGTTTGCAAGTATTTGTGCTTACTACTTAGGTCAATATTGAGAAACTTGTACAGCATTGTTAAGTCTGTCATGATCTTTCAAGTGATTAAAGACAAACAGCACTATGGCATTACAAAAACTAGGGAGAGGTAAACTTTAATATCAACAAAATATAGGGGAAAATTTTAATGCCTTGTAAATATGAGAAAGTAAATTGCCAGTCACTAATATAAACTAATTTGAGATCTTTTATACAAACAGTACAGTAGAAATCATGTCTCTACATCTTTACTTAGCACTGATATGATCATTGATTCTACAACCTCTTATTAGAATTCCTGTTTTAACAAGGGGTGACTCAGAATAATTTTATGCTACTTTCCTTTTCTGATCATTTTTACAGAAACACAATATAGGATATCTAGCATTCTAATCTCTTAAGTATAGAAGAGGTAAAGCCCTGCTACAATCTGTTAATATTCTACTAGGATAGTTTCCAGAAAATGCAATATTCAGAGTATAATAAAATGTACACCATGAAATCACAGAATTGAAGACACACTTGAACCCTTATATTGACACAATTTCACTTTTTAAATTTTATGTATGATCAAACTCTGGCAAATTAATATTGAGTGGCAAATTAAATTGAAGAATGGAATAAATTCTTTCTAACCAAAAATATTTATTTTATAATCTATTTGAGTATTTAACTATAACTTTCTTTGAATGAATTCACATCTTTTTATTTATCATTGTTAGATTATGATGAAAAATTGAAAGAGAATATATTTGCCTTTCAGTTCAAATAGGGTTCCAGGGAAATAATTCATATGGAGAGTATGTTGTGAATCACAATTGCTATGAATAATCTTGTAGAGGTAAACTAGGATTATTCTAGTCTTCTAAATTAGCATGTCAACTATTAAACACTAAAACAAAAATGCTGAATGTAATGAAATTGGTGACAGAGTGCTGATGAACCAAACTTAAATTTTGTAAGAATATATGTATGTAAGATATATGGTTGACACTGTCAAGAAGCTGAGTATTAAATAAAATATCATTATGCATATCAGGTAGATCAGAAGTTTATCCTTTGATATTTATATATTGAGTTTATTCTTTGTCTTTTATCAAAATTGCTTTGCTGCAAAATTGAGTGAGAAAAGAATGTAAAGTCTTAGAAACTGGAACATCTGTTTCTTAAAATTCAATGCCTTTTCAATCAAATGTCAGTACATTCTGACAGTGAAGTTGGGTGGGAAGACCTTTGTATTAACTTCCCAATACAATCTCCCTTTAGTCATTCTCTTGAGGAAATTTAATACTGTCACAGGTGATGTGCTTCAAAAGTAAAGGATCGTTTTAGAGAGCAAAAAAGTTGTCTTTGTAAGGCAGGCTCCTACCTAGATTGCTTTTTCTTGAACTGGCAAATTATTTTCTCATTTCAAAATTAAAATACAAGTTAACAAATTATTGATCAACACTGTTAAAATGGCAATACAAGAAATGTACACAACGTACAGGCAAGAAATATTTTTGTAGAGAGATAAATGTTCCCTTAGATACACCCTTCACTGTAGAAAAAATGAGTGCCCTTTCTTTTCCCTGGAATGAGCCTTATTGGCTTGGATACGTAGTTACTTTCTCTTCTGTGCCTTCAATCACTGCTAAATATTAACTTCTTTCTACTAAGATTGAAAAGAGTTCATTGCCCCATACAGTATAGACCCAGAGGACAGCCTTAATCTTTCCATTTTTTTAAAACAGCCACTTATGTTAAATAATTGATTTGGAACTGCCTGCAGCTTGGTTAACGGCATAGCTGATTGGTGCTTCTCACTATCCTACCCTGCTAATTATAAACTGTCTCTGCATGGAAGCTGTGCTTTTCAACTTTGACATCTCATTCAAGCAAAGTTCAAAAATTTGAACGCTTTCTATATTGTTGAACAGTCATTATTCCTCCTCATAATTCAAGTATTTTAATTCCTGTGTCCCCAAAATCAACATAGATGCCCACAGTTCTCTTCCGTTTACCACCCAAGAGGTCTTTGATGAAATAGAATTCCCACTGATATTTCAGAATTCCATGCATCTGACACACTCCAGGACTCTTATTACCTTAAATATGTATATATTGCTTATATACTTTAGCATCCCAGGGCTTTTTCACGTTGGTAAGATTAGTAAATACCTTATTTTCCATTTACTTCTTGCCTTTAGAATTTTGTGGAGCAATCTGAATTTCTTAAAATTTTCTTATTAATGCTATGATTTAGATCTACTTAGAGATAGAGGTAAATAATAAAAAAGAGCTCTCAGATTGTCTCCCAATTTTCCCTCTTCATCAGCAGAAGAAAATAGAAAAACATCAAAGCAATTTTTAGGTGGTATTTTCTTTAGGAAACTAGGATAAATATTTGAATGTAAGTTCTGTGAACATGAATTTAAATCTGCAAAATTCAAATTTTGGTCAACAAATTTAAGCAATTATCATTGTATCTTTGCCTGTTGTATGAGGACTTTGATGAGAAATGTTACATACCAAGAATTTGTCCCTGGATCGTGGAAGAGTAATGAAAGCTGTTATGAATATATTGAATCTGTTCTGACCTGAAGTAACCAAATTTATTTTGCCTATATCAGAAATGATCTCTTCTTCGGGGAACTTCATCTGAGAATAGCCACATATTGTTCTACTTTGCAGACTCATTTTACCCCTACTTGAATTAGTGTTTTTTTTTTATTAAATCTCAGACTCACCATTAAAATATTATTTTGAGATATTTTTGTCATTCAGCATCTCAGAGAAGGTAAAGATTGAGTCAGATTCTTGCACATATTGTTATTTTTAGGTTAAAATAAATTTCATGGGAGATTATTTCTTGCAAGTGAATAATAATATGCAGTGAATTTAAGAGGGATAAAACAACTATGGAAACCCTTAACCCCACTCCTTCCAACCAGGTGCATGGGTAAGTGTGACAGGGAATTGACCTGGCACTCAATTATCAGAAATAGGGTCATTGGGACAGGCAAAACCTGGAGAATCTATGAAAAACAAGTTGTAGAAAAATCTTCCTAAGGAGAAGACTGATTAAATTGGAAAGACTAGGTCCAGTAGGAAGGAGGAAATAAGCATAGTACATGGTAATATTTGAGAGTGACAATGAGGTTTGGGAATGTAGCTCAGTGGTAGAATGTTTGCCTAGCATATACAAGGCTCTGGGTTTAATCACTGATACCACAGCAATTAATTTAGAAAGGAAACAAAAGGCAAAAACCTGGCCCTTATATATGCCAGTGTGACAAGCTGTATTAGCATATAATTGACTACAACTAACAGATACTTCAACTAATCAAGTTTTAAACAAATAAGCTTCTTTTTCTCATATAAAATGTCAAGAGATAGGCAGCTACTTTAATTATGTTATTTGTTTATTGAAACTGCTCTGAACTGTGTGTGTTAATTCTGTCCTGCCATTTTATGTGGGGACTCATTCACATACATGTTGTCCAATGGTTGCAAGATGGCACTGTAGCTCCAGATAACATGTTTACAGTCAAAGTCAGCTAAGTAGGGTAAGTGGTTGTTTCAGCTTCTCACATTCATTCAGAATGTAAACACTTTCCCAGAAAATCTCAGCAGAAATCAGTTTCACATCTCATTGGACAGAACTTTCAGGTAACCAATCCTTACATCTAAGGGAAGCTAGCAAACTTAGTCTGTTCTGCTTCCTTATGTGTGTTTCTATAACATAAATTAGTTGATACGCGGTTGGTAAATAAGTCAATAACATAATTAGAAAGCAATACTTTGTTTCCTTTCTAATTTTTCTTAGAAAAAAAAAGTGAGATCATCAGAAATAAACACATGTTGTTTTGATTGAAAGGTGCTTTTTTCACACATTTTAATATTTCTGAAACCAATGAAGTTTATAATTGCCATGAACCAGGTGGAAGTCATTACAAATTTCCACTGTCTGTGCATGCATATGCAAACTTGGTCATAGAAGCATAATATTATTGTGCATCCAAATGAATTATGTACTGTTGATACTGCATGCCAAGCAATGCTGAAGGCAAGAAAAAGTTGAAAATTCCTCAAACTCAACAAAAGAAATTTTAAAACAAGGGGCTGGTATGACTGACACAACCATCAACCACACGACACTCTTAAGAGCGAAAGCATTAGTTCATCAGAAATTTAATGCTTATTTTGAATGGAAGCTATTTAATATCCAGTGATGCATGAGTCAGTAAAACTATGAATTAAGAGAACTTTTAAGAAAGCTACAATGCCCTTAATGGCTAAAATATGTACACACTTCTTAGCTGAAAAGTAATACAAAATATTTGAACCCTTAATTTAAAGTTTTAGGAATACTTAACCTAAACTCTTCATGTATGAAGTGCTGGTTCTAGGAACACAAAGAGTTGATTCCAAAAAAAAATTTTTTATCATATCAGTCTAAAGGAACACTTTCAAATGAGTAAGCTACAAAATTCTAACTTTTATAGTGAAAACTGAAATATGCATGAATCTGTCTTATTAATGCATAAATTAGTAGAATTCCTTGTCTAACGATCCAAGCATTTTAATGAATTTGATTATTGTAGAATTAAACACATTTCTCTGAATAATTTTAAGAAAAATTAAAAATGAGTATCTAAAGGGTTTGGTCTCCCTATGCAGAGACCAAAGTGGTCCTACATGTTTATGAGCAAGTGTTCCTTTAATGTGATCAAAAAACCCTCATTATCTTTTTAATGTCTTTGCCAGATACACATCTGAAGTTTACCAAAGTGCTCAATGGTTCCTTTTAATGGTAGGCTGTATCACCTCATTTACTGGGAGCTCTATTTCCAGTTTCATTGACTTCATACCTGTTACTTCTGTCCTAGTTGAAATTTTGTCAACATCATCTTTCTATAATTTTTGTGTGTGTAAATTTTAATAGATTCCATGGTAACCTCTGTTTGCTTCTTGGATTGAGAAATGCAACTGGTTTGCGACTATTGACCTATACCTATAACCTTGCTAAACTACCTTATTGTTTTTAATAATTTCTGAATAATTTCAAATTTCTATTTAAATAATACTTTAATCTGTGATACTGAAATTTTTATTTATTCTATCCCAATTTTTCACAATAGTTGCTTCTCTCATTTCTATAGTAGACCAAGTTCAGTTATGATTCAAAGGAGTGTGAGTGGGTATCTTTGCCTTTTCCCTAATCTCAGTGAGAATTTTTTTTCTCTCTCACCATCTGTAAAGTTTTATTTGTGTGTTAGTTTTCAATTATTTGATGTCTTCAGGAGTTATAGAAACTTTAAAAAATTTTTTGTATCTATAAATTTATTTCATATGAATTTTCAAGGTTATGACAAAAATATGTTCAAAATATCTTCATTTTTTTAATTTTATTTTTTATTAAAATATTTATTTTTACACACATTTTGATTCATTGTATACAAATGTCTACAGTATCTATAGTGATTTCATCCCTAATAGTGATAACTTGTTCAGTCACTGTAAGTTTGCTAGTTTATTTTACTTTTTGAAGGAACATAGTTACCTCCATTCATCCATTCTATTTCATATTTCTTCTAATTTCTTTAATTTTTGTTCTTATTTCACCTGCTTTCTTCAGATTGTTTTCTTGTGCTTTTCTGTAAATTCTTTACATGGTGCTTAGCTAATAATTTTAGACTTTTCCCTTTATCTCTAATATATGATTTTAAGACTATAAATTCCCTGAAGCTTGGTTTAAATTACATTCTACAAAACACATGGGAGGCAGAGGCAGGACTCCAATCATGTAGAAATTAATAGCAAAAGATGGCAAGTGGGATTACATCAAACTAAACTTCTGCACAGCAAAGGAAATAAACAACAGAATAAAAAGATAACTCAAAGAATGAAAATTACATATGTGTGTGTATGTGTGTGTGTATATATATATATATATATATATATATATATAAAATATGTGTATATATATGTATGTATATCCAATAATTCAACAGCAAAGAACAAATAATCCAACCAGTGCCTTCAAGAAGCTCAGTTTGTGGAGAAGTCCCACCTGGTGCCAATAAGCAATCCATATAAAGACGTATTGAACTTTTCTTCATTCAGCAAATTCATTCAGCTGATATTTGTTGTGTGTCTCCTGAGTACTCAACACTGTTCTAGGAATGGGAGTACTTTGGGTTTCCAGTATTCAACTGTGAATGAATTGCTTGAGTAAGCAAATACCTTTCTAGACTTCATGAACAACACACAGTGGGCAAAATAGGACTGGCCTATACTCTGTATAATTTTGTACTGAATAATTGCTCTCAATTTTTAGCTTCTTTGCTTTGTGTCATTGGCATGATTTTCACTAGTATACATAAAATGTCACCACTGCCTCACTTCTCAAAAGAAGTACAAGTGGCCAATAAATAAGGAAATATTGAAAAAGTGCTTAACATTTTTAAACATTAGGGAAATACAAATCAAAACTATATGGAGATTTGATCTCACCCCAACCCAAATGGCTATTACAGAGAAAATAAAATATAACAAATGCTGGCAAGGATGTAGATTAAAATGAATCCTTATATACTGCTGGTGGGAATGAAATTTAGCACAACCACTATAAAAAACAGTATAGAGGTTCCTCAAGAAACTAAAAAAAGAACTACCACATGATCTAGCTATATCATTCCGGGGAATGTATCCAAGGAATCTAAGTCAGCGTACTATAGAAATATCAGCATACCCCATGTTCACTATGGCACTATTCACAATAGCTAAGTTATGGAATCAGACCAGATGGCCATCAATGGATAAATACATAAAGAAAATGTGGTACATATACACAATACACAGTGTCACATTATTCAGCAAAAGAGAATAAAGAAATCATGACAGTTGCAAGAAAATAGATGGAACTGGAGATCATGCTGTTAACTGAAATAAACCAGACTCAAAAAGAACAAAGTAGATGCAGGGACTCTTAGAAAAGAAGAAAGGGACAGTGTTGGGGAAGAGGGAAATAAGGATGGTGGATATGATCAAAGTACATTATTTACGTACATGAAATAGTCAATATTAAACCCATTATTTTGTATAATTAATATGCATTGAGAAATATAATAAAAAGGAAGAAAATCCTTAAAACACATGTTTTCCTTTTTTTATATATCAAAGTTTGCAATTACTTGTAGCCCAATCTAATATTAATTTTTTAAATATTTTTTGACCTCTCTATATCTTTCTTTCTTTTTTTTTTTTTTTTTTTTGATACAGTGACTAATTTTTCCTGGCTTTCTGCTCACATTATTGACTATGACTTTTATTTCTCCTTTGCTGGTACAAAATTCCCCTCTGCACAGCTTTAAAAGTAATAGTGCCTAATACTCTTTCCTAGACCTTTTATTTTTATTATTTATTTATTTGTTGGTACACAAGTTACATTATCTAGTCTCTATCCTGCAGGAGCCCATATCTTTTTCTCTTGTAATCTCATGTTCATTTTAAAATCAAAATTGGTATTCAATTGGCATGTATAAAACAAAACACTTGATTTGTTATCACCTGCTTCCAACAAGCTTGTTTTTCTCCTGTCTTCCTCATCTTAGTAAAAGGTGCCACAAATTTTCCAAGAGTTCATCTCTTAACTGTACCCATTCTAAGGTGTATTCATTCATTCATTCATTCATTCTTTCTTTCTCTCTCTCTCTCTCACACACACACACACACCCCTATGTTATACATTGACAAAGTCAACTCAATTTCAAAGGCATATCCAAAGCCTGTATACGTATTTTAAGCATCCTACATATAATCATATTTCAGGGTATCATTACTAACTGGGTGAAGTATTAAAGAAGAGCCTCCTAACTGATTTTCATTTTTCTTGCTTGCTTCTCTGTAATCTACCCACCAAAGAAGTTTGAGTGTTTCTAAAATAGAATTATGTAATTCATTCACAGCATGACTCTATTTTAAAACCTTGAAAGAATTCCCTTTATACCAGAATAAAATACAAATGTCTTAACCTGGTTGATAAACCCTATACAACCTAGTCCCTGCTTACCTGTTTATTTCATCTTGATCCACATTTCTCTCACATCCACCATGCTCTACCTTCTTACTGTCCCTTGATCACAACCCATTTATTTCTGCTTTCATGCCTGGAAGTAGCTGTTCCCTCTGCCTGGAATAATCTTACCCAAGTCTTTGCATGGCTGGTTCCTTTTCTTTCTTTAGATCTAATTTATGTCAGCCATTCAGAGAAGGATAACAACCTAATTATTCATATAGCCACTTTGTAACATTAGTCAGTTATTATTCTGCAGAACCCATTAAAAATCAGTCTCTTATTATATACTTGTCTCTTTCAGAATGTAAGCATTTGAGTACAAAGATATTGTTTATCTTTGCTCACTGCTTCTCACATAGCTATGACTTAATAAATGAAGAAACATGAATTTCAAAACAAAATACAGAAAACATTAGTCTTTAAAGTAGCATAGAGAGCTACTGAATTATTGCTTTCTTAATTCTAGAATGATTTTAAGGCTGAGTGGAAAAAAAATCCAAGACCAAAACATATGACCTCTGACAAAATCATCTTGTAGTAACTTTTTTTTTTTTTTTTAATGAGAGAAGTTCCATAAACAATTTAGAAAACTCTGAACCAAGAGGTGGGTTCAATCTCCATTGTGAAACATCAAGAAATACCCCTCATCTCCTTCCTTCAATTCTCATAAAGCTTGTAAGAAAAAACATTTGAACTCTCTTTCTGGAATCATTTGAAAATAGCATAGCCATGGGAATTCCCAGTCACTCTCCCCACCTTAAAAATCCTTTCGGTTTTGCTCGGACTTGACTTTTTCTCTTATCCTCTGATAAATTGCTTAAAGGCAAATCTCATTCCTCCGAAAGGTTCAAGTTACTCTGCCCATACCGTGAAGGGAAATTTGGGGGGATGGGGAACATCTAGACAAGGTACCAAGTGACTTTTGCCCAGGTATTCTAGGTAGTGAAGTCATGATACTCAAATTTATTTTTATGCATGGAACAGTAGGAGGGACTTAGGTCCTCTAAGCTGCCTTTGGTCATAATGCCCAGCGTGAACTGGCCACAGACAGAGCTGGGCACTGAGAAGAAACCTGATGACCCTGGAGACCCCTGAAGATTTCATTCCTCTTTTATCTTAAAAGGAAAGCTTGAACAAAACCTTTGGACTAGAAATGAATACAGGTTAAGAGAACTTAAACATGGATTGTACAAACTTATTTATTCTTCCTTCTAGATCCAATCAAATAAATTAGGAAAAGCTGCCAGTCACAGCCAGATGAAAAAAGTAATTTTTATTTTACTAAGAAAGGCACCTCCAATGCCACTGGTGCTTTGGTAAGCAAGTACTCCATACATTTTTTGTTTTATTGTTTTTTTTTTTTTCTTTTTGCTATTTGTTTTTTTGTTTTAAAAAAGGAGGAATGACTGAGTTATTGTGACAATTAAAATGGCAAGTTTGGATCTAGAAATGCTTTGAAGCAAGAATTCAAAAAATATTGTCTTTACTTTCAGAACTAAAGAACTAAAATTATCCACAACAGTCATCCCAGAGCATGGTCACTTCTTTTCTTGTTGAAGTTTTCCTCTGCACAAGGTCAAGACCCTACTGCAATCTCCAAAGTAACCTAAATTGGCACTGTGTAGAAATTTTGGAAGTTGCTTAATTTTCTCCTATGGGTTTTTTGGGTTAGAAGTTCTAGAAGCCTATTTAAGCTAGCTTGAGCTTAAAGTATAAGTTTGTTGTAATATTTCAGGGTTTGATTATACAACCCTGTTAGGGGTTGGATATGTGGTGTCCCTCAAAACCTCATGTGTAAGACAAAACAAGAATTTTCAGAGGTGAAATATTTAGATTATGAGAGGTATATCCTAATCAGTGGATTAATGGATTAACTGAGCAGTAACTGTAGGCAGGTGGGCTGTGGCTGGAGGAAGTAGGTTACTGGGGTGTGACTTTGAGAAGTGAATTTTGTCCATGGTGAGTGGAGCTCCCTCTTGGTTTCCTAGTAGCCATGTTTTAAACTGCTTTCTTCCACCACACCTTTCTATCATGATGTTCTGTCTCACTACAGGCTCAGAGCTATGAAGTTGGTCAACCATGGCCCTTAACTTCTGAATCCATGAATCGAAATAAACTTTTCCTCCTTTGTGTTGTTCTTATCAGGTCTTTTGGTCACAGCAATAAAAAAGCTAACTCAATAAAACCTAATGATAGGAGACATCTGGTTTTCAAGAACAAATGGAATCTGAGAAATAGGCTGATTCTCCAACTCTTTACTATTCTGTTTTGCTCTTTCTTTAATCCTGCCCTCTCTCTTTCTGCAGATTGGCTTCTTCTGCTTCTCCAGTCACCAAGTAGATGACATGAACCCAATAGCCCCTTGATTTATATATCACATTTTCTGCTGCCAGATTGATCTAAGTTCTGATTATAAATTCCTAAGAAATAAATGTGCTTTGACCTTTGGTGGGTAGTTGTAATTCATAATCTCATCCCACCCTCAGTTCACCTGCCTATAGTTACTGCTCAATAATTGATAATCTCATTCTCCTGCAAATGTAGCATAATCCCATTCTGCACACTGGCTGATTCCTCCCAAGTCCCTCTCATTATTAAAATAATAAGCAAAGAAAGGCCTATCATTTTGCTCACATTAAGAAATCAGCCTGCTTAGTCAGCTATGCATCACCATAATCATTATCTGAAGAAAGAAACCCATAGTTACTGAACATCTACTGTGTGCTTTATACTTTCATGTGCATTGTCTCAATATCCACAAAAATTGCAACCTTTTTTTAAGTGAGGACAATGGATACTTAGAGAAGTAAACATAACATGTCTGGGTCAGTATGTGGGGACCCAGATTCAAAGCCAAAACTCTCTGTAAAATTCCAAAACTCTATCCCATACCATATGCCCCATAATTCATTTTATTAAATTATGGTAAAATTTAAAATCTTTAAAAATATAAAGACCCTGTCTCTGTAATCTTTTTCCTGAGATTATTAATCTATCAAAGATTTAGATATCCTAAATCTCAACAAGTTGTGTGTATTAATGTGCTTAAATCAACTTTAATAACCCAGATTTTACTATTCAAATCCTATCACCAGTTCTGATCTAGCTTGTCCATAGAGCCTTCAAGGGCAACTCAGGGCAGCTCACAAGTCCTCTAGAGTTATTCCTCCATCCCATGAGCTGTTATTTCTGGTCCAAAAAGCCATTTGAGAGGGCAGCCTCCAGATTCTTCTACTTGAAATGTCCGTGTACAGTGCATCTCTGTCCCTTGAGTCCTACTGTGTGCTTTTTCCCCCACAAAGCCATAAAATCTTAAGATAGCCTAGAAGTTCTGTTTCCCTGTTAAAGACAGTAAGACCTCACTCTGTTCCGTATAAAAGTGAATAGAAGACTTCTTTCTCTTACTTTCTCCTGTGGTGTTTACCAAGAAAAAAATGCTTTGCCTCACTCATTTCTGATTCCTGGGAAATATACACATTGCATACCCTAAATAAATACTTCATGAATAAATAAATTTGTGGGTAAGTACTTGATTTCAACTGACGATTTATTGTTTGTTTTATTTATTTATTTATTTATTTATTTTGTTTTGTTGTTGTTTTAAAATATAACTTCTAACTAGTATGTGAAATCAGAATGTCAAAATCAGGGATGGTTCCAGTAGAGCCTCTTCCTTCAGAGACCTGTCTTGGAAGCATGACCCCTAAGCACAACTACATTCTCAAAGAGAGCCCTATGGAACATTATTCTGATAAGTTGTTCTAATAACAGTTCTGAAACTCTCTAAGAACTGGTACTATAAGAGGAATATATGCCATATTCCTGTCCGAGAGCAATATTTTACAATAGTTCATTATGGATGATTCAATGTTGAACAATAGCTTATTTTCCAAATGTATGCGGCCACATAAATATTTGTTTACTTAACACCTATTAACCATACTCATAAATAAAGGCATATTAATAGTGAAACATTCTTCTTAGTGTACTCTTCTTAAAAGAGAAAATTATTGAGCTGGTGAACCAAGATGCAAGACTCAGAGCTCAGGGCAAGTGTAAGGAAAATTTCATTTACATTCCCCAATGTATGACCCTCTTTACTGATTATTTAATAGCTGAGGCTTTCTCAGATTTTTCTTCTAGTGAGATGGACAATTCAGTCAGACCTGAAAGTAACTGTGTATAAACTTGCCTTATTATTGTCCCCTTTATTCCCCTCATTCACGATTGGCTTCCTTCCTTTCTATTCCTTCCTTCAAACCCAAGGACTCTCTGTCTCTGAGCTATACTACCCTAGTCATTTTATGTTTTATACTACCCTAGTCATTTTATTTTTTATTTTTGAGATAAGACCTCACTAAGCTGTGAGGCTGGCCTCAAACTCACAATGCTCCTGCCTAGTCTCCCAAGTGCCTGGGATTATAGACATTATCTGTAATTAAGTCTGAGTGTTCACATTTTTTTTTAAATGGTGCAATTAGAAGGTAAAGGAAGTATTTTAGTCAGCTTTTCATTGCTGTGAGTAAAATACCTGACAAGAAAAACTTAGTGGAGGAAGAAAAAATTTATTTTGGCTCACAGTTCATGAGATTTGGTCCGGGGTTGACTGATTCTATCATTCTGGGCCCCAGGTGAGGAGGAGCATCATGGTAGAAGGTGGTGGTGGAGCTGCTCAGGAATTGGTGGTCAGGAAGGAAAGCGAGAGAGAGAGAGAGAGAGAGAGAGAGAGAGAGAGAGAGAGAGAGGGAGAATTCATATAAAGAACAAAATACTATCCCTATGGGTATGCCCATAGTGACCTACTTTCTCCAGCCATGCCCTGCTTATTTATAGTTATCATCCAGAACAGTGGTCCTTTTAAATTATTAATATACCAACTGCATTAATCCAGTAAATAGGTCACAATACTCATAATTTAATAATCTCAACTCTGAACATTGTTTTTTTGGGGAAATCTTATATCTAAATCATGACAGGAAACGATGAACTGACATATGATTTGCATTGGGCACCTTTTTATAGTCCAAGATATTTTCAAGTCTTTAGCTTAATATTGAAAGCTTCTAATCTTGAGGAGTGACATCAACATGACTGACTGGATGTGCCTGGTGTACTTCTTTCATAATAAAGGACCAAAACAACAGCTATGTAAAAGGAGTGTTTGAAGAGGAGTGTTGGAGTGCAATGGGGATGAAGCGTCTCAGCAGTCCCCACTCACCACAAATAACTGAGAATTTACTGCTAGAGAGGTCTGAGACCATATCAGGCCTGAGTACAGTCTGGGGAGCTACACTACTGCATTGCTCAGAGAAAGAGCTCAGCCCATGTTGTACCCTCTTCCTGCCAGGCTCCTGGTATAGGAAGCAAAAGTCCAAGACAGTGATAATTCTAAAAACAGAAAGAAGGAAAGAAATAGAAAGAAAGAAGAAAGAAAGAAAGAAAGAAAGAAGAAAGAAAGAAAGAAAGAAAGAAAGAAAGAAAGAAAGAAAGAAAGAAAGGGTCAATATATAAGGGAATGAATCTCCATCAGAGATTAGACTTCTCAGCAAACCTTTACAGACTAGTAGAGAATGTGATAATAATATTCAAAGTCCTGAAAGAAAAAAAATCAACAACCAAGAATATTATATTCTGCAAAGATATGCTCCAGGATGAAGAAAAAAATAAAGACTTTTCAGAACAAGCAAAAACTGAAGAATTTATCACCACTACAGTAATGCTCAACAGAATCCTGTACTAGAAGTGAGAGAATAACTGCTAACATGAAAACACATGAAAGTAAAAAACTTAACAGTAGATATGCAAAAGACAAAGAAATGAGAATCAAGCCCTATCCCTATCAATACAGAAAACTACCAAACCACAAAAACAAACAATAAGAAAAAATGAATAAAAAATACTCAAAACAACCACACACACACACACACACAAAATGAACAAATGACAGGGGTATGTCCTTACTTATCAATCATAACCTTGAATGTAAACAGATTGAATTCCTCAGTTAAAATATGCAGACTGGAATCTCTAAAACCCAGGAAATAATGCCAATTAATAAATGGGAAGACATCACACTTAAAAAAAGCTTCTGCACAGCAAAAGAAACAATTAGAAATGTGAAGAAAGAACCTACAGAATGGCAGAAAATCTTTGCTAGCCACTCTTCTGACAAAGGAGTAACATCTAGAATATATAAAGAACTCAAAACACTTTACACCAGAAAAATCATAAACCCAATTAATAAATAGGCAAATAAATGAAACAGATATTCTCAAAAGAAGAAATACAAATGGCCAACAAATATGTGAAATATTTTCAACAAAAGCAATTCTGAGCAAAAAGAACAAAACTAGAAGCATTACAATATCTAACTTCAAAACATACTACAAAGTTAAAGTAACCAATACAGATTGGTACTGGCATAAAAACACACACAGACCAATGGAACAGAATTAACCCACACATCTACATCCAACCCGTTTTTTTTTTTTTTTTTTTTTTTGCAGTGCTGGGGATTGAACCCAGGGCCTTGTGCATGCCAGGCAAGCACTCTACCAACTGAGCTATCTCCCCAGCCCCAGTCAACCCATTTTTAACTAAGGCAGCAAACACATATATTGGAGACAAAAATAAGTCTCTTCAATAAACAGTACTGGTGCTGGGAAAACTGGATATGCACATATATGAAAGAGAAACTAGACCCCAATCTCTCACAATATACAAAAAATCAACTCAAAAAAGATCAAAGACTCACATGTAAAATGTGACACTATGAAACCACTAGGAGAAAATCATAGAAGAAATGATTCAGGACATTGATCTGGATAAAAGGTTTTGGATATGGCCCTAAAACACTGTCAATAAAAGCAAAAATCAATTGATGGGATTATATCAAACTAAAAAGCTCTTCAAAGCAAAGGAAGCAATCAATAGTGAGAAACAACTTACAGAATGGGAGAAAATATTTTCAGATCATTCATAATTTCTAGAATATATAAGGAACTCAAACAATTCAACAATAAAAGATCTGATTAAGAAATAGGTGAATTACCTGAATAAAAATTTGTTAAAAGAGAATAATTAAATGCTTTAAAAGCATATGAAAAATGTTGACGATCACTAACCATCAGGTAAATTCAATTCAAAAACACAATGAGATATCATCTCATCCAATTTAAAATGGCTACCATCAAAATAAAACAAAACGAAAAGAAACCCCAAATGCTAGAAGGATGAAGAAAAAGGAATTTTGATGAGAATGTATGTATTCTCATTATGGATGGAAAAGAGTATGGAGGTTCTTCAAAAAAACACTAAAAATAGAATTATCATATGATCTAGCAATGTCACTACTGGCTACACATTCAAAAGAATTAAAATAAGTATGTCAAAGAGATATCTGCACTCCCATGTTAATTACAGCACTGTTCACAATAGCCAAGATATGGAATCTACTTAGATGAATGAATAATGGAAAGGAAGTATATATACTCAAAAGAACATTATTCATCCATAAAAGGAATGAAATTCTGTCATTTGAAGCAATATGAATAGAACTTGTTAAGTGAAATGTTGGTACACACAAAAAAAGGAAATAAATACTGGATGTTCTTGCTTATATGGAAACTCAAATCTTGATATCGATAAAGTAGAGAATGGAATAGCGGCTAGGAAGGGTGTGAAGGAGAGAAGGATGGATAAATGAGTACAGAGGTGAATTTGGGTAGGACAAGTAACTTCTACAGCACAGTAAGAATCTACGTTTGACAAATTAGCTAGTAGAAAAGATTTTTAATGATCCCAACACTGAGAAATAATAAATATCTAATGTAATAGATATGTGAATTTCCCTAATCTTACACATCATATACATGTATTAGAATGTCACAATCTAGCCCCTCGAATATGTATAATTACCATGTTTTGATTACAGAAAGACATATATTTTAAAGATAAAATAAAATTTGAATTAAAAAAAGAAAGATCCATTATTAATAAGTTGCAAACAATGATTTGGGCATCTAAGTTTCTGGAAATCATCTTCCAGAAACAAAAACCTGAACTTAACTATATAATAATATCACACACAAATTACAGAATCTCTCCAGATCATCTAAAATATCATCAAGTTGAGCAAGTAAATCTAAAGCCATAGCCTCTAAAATTGGGTGCAGTTACCGCAGTGGTTTTAAAGATGACAAATGGAAAAATGGAGGAGTCCTATTGCTGGGGGAAAAAAAGTGCCAACTTGTTATGTTTTGAGAGAGGGTCTTGTCTCACTAAGTAGTTGAGGCTGACCTTGAACTTGCAATCCTCCTGCCTCAGTCTTCCAAGTCTCTAGGATTGTAGGCATGAGCCACAGTGCCTAGCTTATAATGTCAGAACTTTCTTTTTCCTGTTAACATTTTATTTTCTTTGTCTTTTATAATGTACTTATTACCATTTTAATGAGTTCATTTTTTGTCAAACTAAGGAGTTCTCCTTTTATTGCAACTACAGCTTTAATGATAAAGGACTGGAAATTGGACTAACATCTGGCCTGTCCCAATCCACAATGAACAAAGAATCAAGTTCTAAAACTAAAGTACCACCAGTTAATTTCAGAGCAGATATTCTATGGAACACTGACCGCTAGTCCTATTATGGATTATTATGCAGAATGCTCAGTCTTCTAAATATCTTTAGAAACTTGATTTTGTAATTTTTCAATCTTTTAATGATCTTCAGTTCCACATTGTTGAATAGGAGATGTTCAGTGCTATTGACTTTGAATATTGTGTGTTTTCCCTCCGACATTAAATGCAGTCTGGGGACCCTTAAGATACTCTCAAAGAAGGGCTGCTGATGACAAACTGCTATGACATATCTGTAAAGAGAAAGATCTTTAAGAAAATAACTTTAAGAAGATAATAACTGCTATTTATAAATTTCTTCATAATTTGTCCTCAAATTACAAAATATTGGGACCTAATATTTAGATAATAAATTTTGAGTAGGAAAATTAAGGTGGCTGTGTACTCTTAACTGTCATTATTAGTCCTCTAGAACAAAAGTGAAAAACAAAGCAATCTGTTCCTGGTTTCCCTAGTGCAAAAGAAAAGAGGAGTGATAGGTTGTATTGGAATCAATAAATGTGTAGTTTCTACAAACATTCATAGTTTGTGTGCATGAGAATATGTTAATTTTTCTTCTTTTCCCCCTCATTACTTGAACATGCTGTATGTGAAATGGATTTGTGAGTACATCTATAACATTGCTAGTACTTCAATAAATACAAACAAGACAAATTAAATCAGGTAAAATTTAATAAAAAAAATGGAATTTATCCTGCATCTTGAAGGTTTATCACATTGTGGGAGCTCAATAAATATTAAATCAAGTCACAAGATTCAAGGCCTGTGGAATCAAGGGAAAGCTAATTTCAAAATCCTAGGCTATCTGCAAAGGGCCCATTGCTTCCAGGCTCTATATTCCAGTTCTAAGGTCCCTACCAGGTATGCTTTCACAGATAGTGCTCACAACAGCCTGCATAGGGAGAGATATTATTTGTAAGTCAAACAGATTTAAACCTTATTGAATATAACTGTACCTGGAAGGAAATAAAGGGAGCAGACTGCAGATCCCAGGAACAAAATGATTTATCAGATTGAATGTTGAACAAATTTTTATTATACTCTAATGATAAAAATTCTTTGAAAATTAATTAAATCTTAAGCCAAGTTTTAATAATTTCATAGGTGAATTAAGGTTTATGTGGACTATAAAACCAGTAAGCGCAGATTAACAACAAATAATCTTACTCCACAATTTTCTGGAAATTCCCCTATAAAATTAAGGCTTAAACCTAGAATTTTTACAATAAAATGCTTTGGTGTTGTTTCTATAAAAGTTTCATGAGCATCTTGAGCAAATCCTGTTTTCTATTGGGAACAAGGTACCTAATTGTCTAATGTAAAAGAAGTAAGTCAAAGTAATTTATTAACAGTGTGACCTGAATATGTCTTTTAACCTCTTTTGTTTTCAATGTCCTAAATTTAAAATCTTGGGCTATCTACAGAGGAGCCCTTGGTTCCAGGCTCTGCTTAAAATAGGGATCATTATTGGTAAAGTAGAATATTAATACCATGTCAAATAGTTCCAGTGCAAATTAAGAAAGAAAATATATGGAGAAGAAACTATATATACAAAGCATGGACTATGTGATTGTTAAATCTAAAAGAGGCCTGCATGGTTCTCCACACAGAATATAAATGGACCCTGGAAGCCTTTGTCTGCTCTGTTGACTGCCTGCAGAATGTTGGAGAGTATCAACAAATAGTGTTGGATCATTCAATACCTTCTGCCAGTCCCCATGAATGGAAGGAAGATTCTGGAGAGACTCTGGGATAGTTCCAGAGGTTTGAATCAAGAAGGGCACTCATGATACTCTCAGAATTTCAAGCTTCCCTAGGAAGTCAACACCATATTCACTTTTCAAGGATAGAAAGACTTTTGAAAGATGAACCAATTTCATACTAACCACAAGAATCAGAACACTTGGACTGCTCATTAATCCCCATGACATTTTTGCTTATTGAAACTGTTCAAGACCTGGCTTAAACTTTGCTTCTCCAAATATTTCCCTATATCAAAGATATGCATTCCCACCATTGAAAATCATGTTACATTCTCTTTATAAATAACTCAATAAGCCTTAGTTATGTTTATTTGTTTTACTGCTTATGTTGCTCAGTTATTGCCCTCATGATGCTATATGAAATACATCCCCAACTATTAGTGGTCCACAAGCACAATCACTTTGTGTGTTTTCATCTTTGTCCTTTGACCAGTGCCCTATTAGGTGCATATTATTTTCATTATGAATCAAATTTATACCAGAAAACAAGCAAAACCACACAAGCATGTTTGGAGTCTCTGCTACACCATTGTAAACTACCATTCCAGTGGCCAAGTCACTTAGTCAAGCCCAAAGTCAGTGACGCAGTGGTAACATTTCACGTATACTAGTGAAAATCATGCCAATGACACAAAGCAAAGAAGCTAAAAATTGAGAGCAATTATTCAGTACAAAATTATACAGAGTATAGGCCAGTCCTATTTTGCCCACTGTGTGTTATTTGTTTATGAAGTCTAGAAAGGTATTTGCTTACTCAAGCAATTCATTCACAGTTGAATACTGGAAACCCAAAGTACTCCCATTCCTAGAACAGTGTTGAGTACTCAGGAGACACACAACAAATATCAGCTGAATGAATTTGCTAAATGAAGAAAAGTTCAATACGTCTTTATATGGATTGCTTATTGGCACCAGGTGGGGCTTCTCCACAAACTGTGAGCTTCTTGAAGGCACAAAAGTTCTGAACTGAAAACCCACTCAACAGCATTTCAATACCCCAGGACTGTGGACTTCCAACCAGTCAGTATCTTCGGTGATAAAAGAAGATTGTCACTCTCATGACCTCTGTTACATACACAAGAGTTCAGTCACTTCTGTGGTTTGTTACACAATGCTGGACCCTCATCAAGGAGAGACACAAACATGTAGCTTTGCAGTCCCCATGGATGGGGATTAGATCTGTTGCCGCCCGCGGCAACAATTGCACGGGTATTTATTGGAGGTGGACTGAAAATAAACTACTTCTATTCCTGAGCTGCTTCCTTGCTTGCTTGTTTGTTCCCTAGCTTATAGAGGAAGAGAAGCTTGCTTGATTTTAGAGAAAGAGAGGCTTTGAGAGAAAGATAGGCTTTGCTTATAGAGAAAGTTTTAGAGAAAGAGAGGCTTCTACGCTTATCAGAGATCTATTTCTTCTTAGAGTTCTGCTTCTTCTTAGAGGTGCGTCCTGCATCCTGTGAACTAGGTGCTATCTATCTGTGATCTACGACCTAGAGGTGTGTTCTTAGTTCTTTGCTCTATGATCTGCCTTCTGCCGCTGCCTGCTTCTCTCTGCTAGCTGCTGCTTTTCTCTGCTAGCTGCTGCCTTTCTCTGCTAGCTGCTTCTTCTTTCTGCTAGCTACTACTTCTTGCCTTCTGCCTACTGCCCGCTTATGTTCCCTCCAGGAGGCAGAGGGCGGGGCCACGCCAGTTGAGATCAGGTGAGGAGCCAGCTGCCCTATCTCGGCAAAGGTTAAAAGGAGCAGGCTCGAGCAGGGGCACTCGGGAACACCTGTGCACACTTTGTGTGCGTGGACTTAATTGAATACAGCCAATGATAAATCGCCTGGGTGTGCTTATATTAATCAACCTCCTCACTGCCGATGCGATCAAAACAACCTCCAGCTGGCCACCAGGCGCCATCCTGGCACAGCCCACATGGCACAGCCCCCAACAAGATCCAAGTTAGATCTGCTTTTCTAGGTGTAACTTCTCCTTGGCCATTCTCATTTTCATTGTGTAAGTTCTTTTAGGTATAACAGCTAATACTCTTTGAAGAGTTGAACTAGTTTGGTAAATGGAGACAAAATTGTTGAGTCTGTACTTGCTGATTTTGTCCACGTGGAAAAAGAAGTTTGACTGAATTTTTCAGAGAATTTGGACTGATCACTCTTGGGCTATATCAACACAGTGGAAAACTTATGCCTCTTTTTTTTGCCTAGATAATGACAGTGAAGTTTCAACTACAAAAATGCCTCAAGGGCCAGTGATTATTTAATTATCTCCTGGAAAATAATTTTCGCATGTGACAAGGGTGTCAACAATATCTTCTAGCCTGCTGCATTTATTTCTTCTTTCACCCTGTCTACTCTGTCTCCTCAAATTATTTCCCCTGCAGAGGCACATCCAGGTGTTGTGGAACCTAAGGTTTACATAATTAGAGAGAAGACTCTTTAAAGAGAAGACTATAAAATAACACATAGAGCATTGAATATTTTAAAAAACCTGACAGTAAGGATCCCTGGAAACTTAAGCTTCATTAGCTCCAGGATTAATCTGCCTATGTTCCTTTTATAACTAGAATTTCAAGATAAAATATGCAGTTAAATTTAAATTTCAGAAAAACAACAATAGCTTATATGGGCCCAATCTTTGGAACATATTTATATTAAATAGCATTCATTGTGTAGCAAAAAATTCATATTTAACTGGGCATCCTAGACTTTTATTTACTAAATCTGGCAACCACACTTAAAACTTGGAGAGTAAAGGTAAACTCCTAAGTCCCCCCAAATACATCTATAAATACCCATATGGATCTCTTTAGGCCTTTTTTTTTACTTTCTTAGATAATTAGGCCCATGATCCTTATATTAATGAATATTTTAGAGTTGAATTTCATTCATCTCTGGATAAACAGTATAGATTTTAAATTAATCCCTCACTTAAAAAATTCTCTATGGAAAGGATGTGGTATGAATAAGTATTTTTTCATTCAAAGAATATATCAGGAACAAAGACACTATGATGATTTTAAATAAGTGCCAAATGGTTGTCATATTAAAGTAACTTTATCATACCCAATTCCCTCAGTGATGTATTCTAGCCTCTCATAGTCTGTGCAGTCAAGATGCCCTTCATCATTTGTATCCCAAACCCTCCTGCTTGAGTTTAACTCTCTTGTCCTCTCCTTAATTGAATGGGAACTATCACTCATTAATATATGGCTTTCCATACTTGCACACTATTAAGCCCTTCTCAGGCTACT
The DNA here is from genome assembly GCF_902686445.1 of Sciurus carolinensis. Taxonomy (NCBI): domain Eukaryota; kingdom Metazoa; phylum Chordata; class Mammalia; order Rodentia; family Sciuridae; genus Sciurus; species Sciurus carolinensis. The sequence continues at coordinate 55,370,493 of NC_062217.1, read as the reverse complement.
GTTCTCCAAATTAAATAAGCTCCATTGCTCCAGTGTTGCTCTGGGGGATGTCTCCCCACACTCAGCTCTTCTACATCTCAAGCTCTCAAGTCTGACCACAGGTAATAATGCTAAGGAAGACCTAAAACCAAGGTTGAATATAAATTGTGAATAATCTCTTACTGACTAGAAAATGGAAACCCAAATAAATGAGAAGAATGCTTCTATGAACTGTTTAGTAGTAACTATAGCATAATATTCTCCACAGATGAGTCATATGCCTAATGATTTGGTTGGATATGTATACATTTAACTGAAAAACTGGCACTGAAGGCAATATTCAAAAATGTTAATAGACTGACAGTATTATCAAAATCTTCAAAGAAATATAAAATTCAGTATATACTTCCCATAGTGATAACTTTGAAAGGAATTCATGCTTTATTTATAAGTTCTGAAGTTTTTAAAAATGTTTATCTCTTTGTAATTGTAAGTTTTCTTCATTATTAAATAGAAAAAGATATCATAGGAATTAAATGAGAATGCATTTTAAAACAGTGCAATGACAATGATACAATACACACACACACTAAATTATCATTATCATTTTCATTACTCATTCAAAAAAAGTTATCAAATACTACACACACACCATATATATATATATATGTATGTAGTCTGTGTGTGTGTAGAAGATATTCTTTTGTCTCTTTACCTTCTCTTAGTTTTCTTTCTCCTCTATCTACATGCTTCATTTATAATTATTTAATATATGGTAGCATAAATGTGGGCTATTTTAAATAAGAAATATCAGAATATTTGTTTACGAATATCTCTATGCATTATAAATCTGAACAGTATAACTCGGAATTCTAATAGTATGGTTAAATTTTTATTATATAATACTCTTACCTCGATGCTAACAATCAAGGAGATTTAAAAAATTCTTGGTGCTAAGTATATTATTGTCTAAAAATTTGACCTTAAAATAAGGTGAAATCTATGCCTCCATAACTTTTATCCATTACTATTAGTTCTGCCCTCTGATTAAGCATTCCATCTCTCTTCCATAGAGTAATCCAATATGATCTTCCTTCTGGCAGTTCCTTCACAATATCTAAAAATGTCTTTTTAGTAACTGCTCACATCAAGTCATTTCTCCTCCAGTTTAGCATATTTTATCTTATAAGTCACTGAGAATCTACAGTGTACCAAGAGCTATTATGCATGCCAAAAGAAAAAAAATTTAAAGAAACACAATCCCTGACTACAAAAAGACCAATGTAATTGGAAGATAGGTTGTAACACAAAATAAAATTAAAGAGTTGGCATAGTCCCAAGGAAAGAAGGACTTGTGGCCTTATCATTCCTCATTATTATAATTATCAAGCCTTTGCTTTTCTTTCAATATCCACCAGCCCAGTGGTCATAGTCAGCTAAAATTACTATACTGATCAATTTTTTCAATATAATTTTTTTTGTTAGTTTTAATTGATAGTTCAAGTCTCTGAGAACTTTTGAACCTAAACTCGGCTCTTTTCAAGTTTGATATACCTGTGCTTTACATATTTATTCAAATGCTGGTAAAAATATCAAGAAGACTAAGTCCCATATCATTAAACTGAAAAAGTACCTTGAGAACTACAGACTGGTTAAACAACACCCCAAGATAAGATTTTTAATAATAAGGAGTCTGTTACATACCAACAATGTTATTACTAGCTCTCAAAAACAATGCTGAAAAGTGTGTTATTAACCAGAGCTCTCCACATAAATAGAATCAATAGGCAAATAGGTAGATAGATACAGGTATAGGTATAGATATAAAGAGATATATATACATATATACAGAAAGAAAGAGATTTATTATAGGAATTGACTGTGATTATGCAGAAGAGGGACTGGTGTAAGTCCACAAGAGCCCAAAGGCAGAAGAAGACAGATGCCTCATCTCAAGGAGAAAGAGAGAAAGAAAAACACAGAATTCATCCTTCCTTTTCCTTTTGGTTATATGAGTTCCAAAGAGATACCCACATTAGTCAGGGTGATCTCCTTTACTGAGTTTACTGGTCAAAATGTTAAGCTCTTCCAGGATCACCCAGGAATAATGCTTTTCCAATTATCTGAACATCCCTTAGCCTAGACAATTTCACACCTAAAACTTACTATCACAGAGTAGATACTAGTAGACTCATCTATCAGCTGAAGACAGTGACTGAGGGACTTGCCCAAGGGCACACAGCAAGTAAATGGGCAGAAGGGATTTCTATACCACTTACATAGGATTCTACCCAGAAAAGATTTTTCTGCAATACAGACACTATTACATTTACATTGCAAATATTGATACCCCTGAGGCTTCGGGAAGTCGTGATTTGCCCATAAGCACATGACTACTAAAACTCAGACTCAGAAATTTTACCTCATTCATGAGGTTCTAAAGCCACCACAGTGCCTTCCTCCAGAGGCTATCAATTCTCCCAGCTACCTTGCCAGCCAGCCCTCACTTCTGTAGACATAGAGGTGTCTTAGAGAATCTTTGCCAAACGTTTTCCTAGAACAGCACAACACTCAGCTTTGGCTTATTGAGACTCTGATCACATTCACCCATTTGGAAAGCATATAACTTTATGGAGAAGTGATTAGGGAAAACATCCAGAAGAAACCATAGAAGCAGGCTAGCTCTTCGCTAATCATTGAAACATGGGGAAAGAGACTACCAATTTCCTTATATTGCTCAGCTCTGGAGAGCTTTTACCTCTTTCTAGAAAAAATACATAAAATCTTTTCTGCCTTTATTATATCACTACTTTCGGAAAAGGTAGGATTTCTGTTCTACATAATTAAGTGACACCTAAAAAATATAGAAAGAAGGTTTAAAATAAGTTCAAACAAGTATATGGGGAAAACACTGTAAAATATTCATCCATTTAAATCTAAGGGATGAAAATATGTGTATCATTCTTTCTAACCTTAGTGTGGTTGACATTTTTCACAATAAATATAAAACAATATATAAAGTTCAAGATTAATAATACTTGTTTTCCCTCTAGAAAGTAACTTTTATTTAAAATAATTTCATCATTCATTAGTAAAATTTGATAATTTACTTCAAAAAACCTTTTTCTCAAATGTAATTCTGAAAAATCATTAGAGCTCAACCTATAAAAGATAATCAGAATCCCAATAAAATCCTCACCACAGTCAAAGCATAAAATCTGTCATTTTTACCTTCAGGTCTTACTAAATATGCTCCCTTTGAGTACAGTATTAAATTTGTATTTGATTTATTATCAAATGCAGGGTGCTTCAATTTCATCTTAGATCCCCCGTATTTAAACAACATTTAACAGAGCTGAAAGCTGTTGCCCAGGTTGACAAGTGTTGGCATAACAAGTAAATGAGAAAACTGCCATTTTTACAAGTATAAATTATTTGACAGTATTATGAGTCAGTCTTACCCTGAAATGATAGTTAATTATTGAGCTCACTGTAAGTAAAGTGAACTATCCCTGCAGTGAGTTCAAAGTAGATGTAAAAAAGCTCTACCTATCAGTCTTCCTTAAACCTTTTCAAATCTTATAATATTTTCTTTAAAAAGGAAACACTGCCAAAAAATAATTGAAAGCAGCTTCATAAGTATTTCATCACTCTAGATTAATTCAGATGGCAGCAAGATGTCTGTAGTCGATTCCCTTGCCTCAAACATGTGGGGCAGAGAGCAAATTTTCAGTCTTGATATAACTGTCAGTTAATCAGACTACATGAATGTGATTGCTTCCCAAGACCAAACACCAGCTGGACTCACATTGGAGAATGCCCAGACGCTCAGCACCATGTCAGCTTTAGGGAGTTAGGATTTCTTTCTTAATCTTGAAGAGGTGGTTTGAAGAAATACTTCGTTTAAATAATTCCTGTCATTTCCTGAGACTCACTGTGGTAGGCACTTTATGTACAATAACTCATAATCCTCATCACTACTTGTAATTGTAAATTTGTGTCAACCTCAGGCAGTCATAGAGCATCCAGATAGTTGGGTAAACATTATTCTGTGAGGGTGTTCTGGGGTGAGATTAACATTTGGGCAGATTGCCTTTCCTCTTGGGTTAGTCTTCAGATGGACACTTGAATGGAACAAAAACCCTGACCCTCCCAGAGAGTAAGAGAATTCCTCCTTCCTGACTGCCTATGAGCTGGGACATGGGTGGGGTTTTTTGTTGTTTGTTTTTTCACCCCTAACTTTTGATTGCAATTGAAGAACTGTCTCTTGAGCCTGACTGGCTTCTTTCAGACTAGAGCTATACTTTTGGGTCTCCTGCATCTCCCACTTGCTAATCTACAAGTCTTGGGAGTTGTAAGCCTCCAGGATGGCAGGAGACAATTTCTTATAGCAAATCTCTTTGTTTATATAAGACACACACCCTATTGGTTGTATTTCTTGGAAAACCCTGATGCATATACCATCTTATGAAATAATACATTTACTTTCATTTTTCAGTTGAGAAAACTAGGGAGTTGAGAACACATAATTCTAGTCTAAGATTTCTTTTTCTGTCAGACTGTAAGTTCCTCAAGGACAAATATTTACATCAGTTTCATTCACTGAGTGCCTAAGATAGTGTGTCACATAGTAGGAGTTCAATTTGTTAATTAAGTGAATGAATTCAACTGGAAAGTGACAGAAGAAAGGTTGAAAGTCAGGTCTGGCTGCTCCCCAGAGCAGTTATTTTAACATGGATGACTGTCTCTTAAAAGTTTCCTGCTATTTTCAGAAGGTAGTCCTTAAAAAAATTACTAGCTTATTTGAGCTTATTTCTAAAGTCATTAATTCCTGAAACATGAAAGACTCAGAATTCAAAATGATCACAACAGGTAAAACAATGGATTTTCTAGATGAAATTTAATTAGAAAAACAATGTAAAATCCTTTCCTTTATTCCAAACAGCAACTGAACTTATATGGATGTCAGAGGCACAGTTTAGCAAGAGCATAAATAAAAAAGTCCCTGGAGGATTAATTGACAGGGAGCATGATATAAATCAGTACTGAACAGTGATTGCCAAAAGAGCTAATGTAATTCTTGGCTGCATTAATAGAATATTTTGTCCAGATTGAGGGAAATAATAATTCCATTCTATTATGACTCTATATCAAATCATATCTAAGCCATATACTTCAAGAATAAAGGTAAGGTGGAGTAAATTCAAAGGAGAGTAACCAAGAAGATGAGGAAAATCAAAGCCATGTTATGCAAAGATTAGCTTTGGAGGAAGGATCTGAAGATATTTTCCAGGAGAAAACTAGATATTAGATTATTCTTTTCCTGACTGACCCCAGAAGGTGGACTTTGGCCTGAATGAATGAAAAGTTAATACTATTGTGGACTGTCTCAATTTTCTAAAAGTATGATGGACAACATCATTGAAGTAGTTAAGTTCTCAATCCCTGGTATTATTTCAAACTGACAAAGCCACAATTGTATTTAGCTGGGGAATCAAGATTCAGATGGATGGTGGAAGTAGAAAACTCATGGTTCCATCCTGATGTAAATGCAACAATGCTCAAACAGGATATAAAAGATGAATAATCAAGAGGTTCAAGATGAGAAGAGTGAAACAAATCTATTGTATGCTTAATAAAGTCAGTACTGTGTAGGGAGCTTCCGTTTATATTATTTAGGTAAACTATCATGAACATAATGAGACAAAATACTATATACAAACAGAAGAATCTTATAGTCCAAAGCAGTTAAGGAACTCACTCATTGTCATAGATTTAGTGAGCAGAACAACACAGATTCCTGATTTCAAAATTCTTTCCTACAAAAGAAAAAGTTTTGTTTTGATGATTGCCAATATTTTTCAATTTGCTTATCAAATCATTAGTGATCCATTCTAAAGAGAACCACTGGTGCTGATACCTATGCAGCTACCCAGGAAAGAAAATGTACTTCTACCTGAAACTATGAAGCTCATCTGGATAAAGATATAGCCTGCCTCACACCATATAGGACCCTTTGTGTTTTGATCTACATCAGGCCTGTTAAAAAAAGGTCACAACAATATTATAAACTTACCCATATACAGAAATCTTTAGATTTCTAAGTTTTGCATCCAATATGAGATTTCTTTTTTGGTAGTAATCTCTTTCAGATAACAATGGTAGGGCAAGTTTATAATGAAGTAACATTTCAGAGAACTCCAAAAAATCAGTATATGAGTCTAAACATTCCTCTAGTTGCTTCTTTAACAACTTTGCTGATTTAATAAACCTCTGTGTTTATTTATTCTAAATTCTTATTCTAAATTCATTCAGTCTATACAACCTATGCTTCTCACCTCATTTGGAGTAAAAATGTTATTGAAATGACTAGCACAGTCTTAATGGCTCCCTTTACCTGCTGGGTCAGCTCTCCCCCTATTGCTTAGCTCCAGCTACACTGGCCTCTTAGTTGATTTTGTTTTGAACATGTTGTTCCACTGCTAGGATGCTTGTCTTCCAGAGAGTTGAATGGCACCCCTTCAGGTTTTGAATGATTCACCTACTCAATTAAGCCTTCTTCCATTAGTTCATTTAAAATTACAGTCCCTCCATCTAAAGATTCCTATCACCTTTACTTGCTTTATATTTCCCCCAGAAATTATCAAAATTTGTATGGCTTATATTTTGTTCATTTTACAGAAGTATTTTCTTTCATTGCTACTTCTGCAGTTCGGAATGAATATTTTCTTACTGAATGAATAAATGAATGAACACTGTTTTTTGTTTTGTTTTGTCTTTTTGTTTTTTGGGTTTTTTTTTTTTTTTTTTTTTTTTTTTTTTTTTTTTTTTTTTTGCAGTGCTGGAGATTAAACTCAGGAACTCACACATGCTAGGCAAGTGCTTTTACCACTGAGCCACATCCCCAGCCCAGAATAGTGCTTTTAATGAGGTAATTATTTTTTAAATAAATCTCATGTAGATCCACAACAAAAAGATGGTATAAAACACTGTGTGTTTACTGTCCCTATATAAACTTCTCACCCAATATTTAAAGACTTCTCTTGAAAACAGTAAAAAAATCTATAAAGATGTGATAATTTTTCTAAACTTTAAAAACATAATATTGGACTTCTTTTCTATTTACCTAAACAACATTATTACAGAGAAATATGGTGGCTCACTTTCTGTTAAAAACATAGCTAAGAGAGTAGTATTAGATTAGGTAATGCATATTTTAGCCTTGGCATCGGTCTTTCTTAAGAGTGTGAAAAGAAAAAGTCTTACTCATTGCCTAGCTCACAAAATGTGTCCTCAGAAATATTCCTACTGACATCATTAATTGCATTTCAAATACCTCTATGTGTCTGAGCTCTGTGCCAGGTACTAAGAACATTCATGAGACAAGTGAACAGAAAGTCATGTCATGGAAGGGCTTCCAATTTGAGCTGGAGAGAGAAAGACAGGAGAGATTGATATTGACCAGCTGCCCCCTTGGAATCAGCAGAAATACTGCCAACATTCTTATAGATGAATGATACACAAGAGGATCTGAAGGGCTTTAGTTGAAAAAGCTCCTTGAATAATTGAGAAGGGATTACAACTGGATGAAACACATTCGTATTAGTTATAACGTGTTCTCAGTTGTTAGCCATTTCCTCTAGTGCCTCTGAAGGATTAATAGGGTTATCAAGAGAGAGTGTCACAACTGGTAAGTGTTTTAACCCTTATTGTGACCTGCATGGCAGCAACTATGAAACCTTAATGGTATCTAAACTGTTTAGTATCATAAGGAGCTACTGATTTAAATAGGAGTGCTTTATTGGATTCTTTTATTCCCTATGACTTAAGAACTTGACAATATCTTTGGTGTCATTGCACTGATAATGTTTGAAGCAGCAGCATTCTGAAGGTTTATTTTCCATAATTTTCAACTCTCTATGTATAAATCTTTCAACTAAAATTCTAACCTTCTCAAGTTCATTTCCTAGTTATTTCAGTTACAGAAAGCAAATGCTGAAAGTGTCATTCAATAAAGCCAAGGTGAATATGTTGGTTTAAGTTACATCTGTTTCCACAAGGAAATACTGGAAGTACAATTCAGAATCAAGACACTGTTGTTGTTCATTAATTTAGTTGTACATTTTTTTAAAACTTGCAAATGCTTAATTGAATCATGCCAAAAAGTATGCCTTATTATTTAAGGATACTTCTCAAGATATGAATGGTCTAAGAAAAAAAAAAAATCTAGCTTACCTCTTCACGACTCAGAATGAGAATCAAAGGTTTACTTTTGTTTGGTCTGTTCTTCTGCACATCCTATATCTAGCAAACCACATTTCCAGGATTTTGTCAGACAGGACTAAAGCTGTGGGGAGAGTAAAACCAGCCGTTGCTGCTAACACCACCTGTCAGGAAACGTGATGCTGCCAGCATACATCTACCTGCCCTGCAGTAAGGATGCCCATAGAGACGAATGCAACACGAGTTGCAAAGGTAATAGATGCTGCATTTTGATAAGGTTTTAATGGACATGGACGTTTCAACGAAGGTATAATGGGTGACAGCTTAAATTCAGTGTCTGAGAAAGCCGTTAATTAAGATTTATAAGGCCAGCTACTAGGAGCAAATATAAAATGATGGTTAGACATGATAAACAGGAGGATGACTGATAGTCCCTGTGGTTCATAACTGGCCCTTGTTCTAACTTAGATGATTTAATGAAATTCCCAAATCTGGAGAATTTTGTAGCTCTGTCACAGGAGATAGAAACAACTCAGGAATTGTTCAGGCTATACCCAGAGACTTAACAAGGGCCATACTCTTTGTGTGAATATGAATATCACAATGACCCACTAGCTTCTGGTGACCAGGAAGCAACAATGCCCAGAATAGTTTTTGTTTGCTTCCAGATTATGTCAAATAGGCCTCTGACTCTGTTCGTCCTCTTGTGTAAAAGTAGTATCAAAACTGCATAGGTTTTCATCAGTGAAAAGAACGCTTGACTGAATCCATATTAGCATCAATGCTGTTATCCTTCTTCCAAGATGGTCCAAAGTGGGTGACCAGAGCCTCAGTTAGCATGCACAGGGTGCTGGCAGCACCATTCACTGTACAGGGGGTCCACATGCCTCTTTCCATAGCTGGGAGATCATAAGGGAAAAGTACATGTATACCTTAAAAAGGGGGCAATACCAAAAGGGCAAATAACTTTAACTCAAAAAATCATAATATACTGAAAAAAATCTCTGTACTAATCCTACTATTATCAGGGTAACAACAACATTTCTTATGTATCTTAAAATCTTTGGATCTCAGATTCAACAGGTATCTAGTTAAGGACATTGTGGATCTTAAGTGTTTCTATCACTAAATTTAGGACAATAGCTTAAGCCTGCTATCCATTATAAGACTTTTCCTAGAAGATATGGTTTATTTTTTCAAGTAAAAATAGGGCTATGGAGGGGACAGTACAACCACATGGGACTCAGAATCAGACATAAAGTATTAATTATTTTTTATTTCATTGCAAAGAATTAAAGCAAAAGAGTTTGATATCCGAATTACAGTATTTTATAAACATAAAGATTAACATTCAGTAGTTCAATATATTTTCCTATGTAAAATGATGATAATATGATGCATATTTTTATTGTCATGAAAATAAGTAGATAATGAAAGCAAAATTCTAGCAATTAATCATTCTTTTTTTCAAACACAAATTTAACCCATTTCCTACTTTGCATTGCCATACACAATCTTCTCTAATAGCAAAACATTACATTTATTTACAGACTAATTCTTCAATTGGTCAACAATCTTGACAAAAGCACACATTATTTCATAACTCTTTATGTATTTCAGCGCTGAAAGGAGAACCTGAAACTTAATAGGCACTCAATAAATGAGCTGAGGTTGAAGAAGGGATAAAAGAAAGAATGCATAAATTCTGGGACATGAACTACCTTCCACACAGGGACAGGAATGGTACTGATCCTGCCTCAAATATCACAGGGTAGCTGGGGAAACATATGTAAAAAGGAAATTATGGTTTATATTGTAAGGAAAACATTTTAGTAGAGATACAAAGGAAATGTAATGTGAGTACCAAAATCAGAGTCCTGGAAAAATCCTATAGATCATTCTTTTTGCATTCATTCTACATGTATTTATCAGGTATAAAAATATTCAGATGCTAAACATGCCATGTGGAAAAAGAAATACCAATTTCTGTCCTTGCAGAGAAGGAGAAACTATGTATGCATTTCTGAGCCTGTCTGTCTGTCTCTCTGTCTCTACCGTTGGAGCTTAAAAGAAGGAATGAAAAAGAGACCCAAGATCGTAGTGAGAGAGACCGAAATTCAATTTGTTTTTGCCATAATCTAAACTGGGGGGAAATTTTAGAGATACCAAATTGGGCTAAGATTTTCAACCAGCTTTAGCAGTAGTAAAGATCTTTTGATCTCCCTTTGACGTCTCCTGTATTGTATGTCTCAATTGGATTCTAAATTCTAGACCCTTAAGTTCCATAGCTGGTAGTTGTGAAAGTGGAGAGAAGTGGGATATTAGGGGTCTTTTCTTAAGGTAGTTCTTACTGATTAAGCTAGGAGAAAAGAGAGGGATGCTGCCTTAATTTGGTGCTCCAGCAGCTTGGTGGATGATGATGCGGTGGAAAGACAAGGAAGACTTTAGGGGGAGGGTAGACTAGGAGAATGACTCCATCAGGGAAGGTAAGGGAAAAGGAGAAGCAGATTTGGGGCAAACAATTTTACTTTCAGACCTGTTAAGGATGAGACAAAGTAGTATTCCCATGTGAAATTATTCAGTATACAATTAGAAACAGCTGACTAGGAACCCATAACACCAACTTGGAATTTGCCCTTTATAAGCTGTATTTAAAACACCAGGGCACATGAGATTGCCCAGGGAGAATATATAATGTGAAAAGCTATCTCTTCAAGGATACCATTAAAATCTTAAATATTTTTAAAACATGCTTTTTAAATATAATTATATCAATAAAGTTTGGATATTTTTAATTTTTTGGATAATTGATAATATTTTTCAAGTTATCTAATCCTAAGTTCATTTTTCTTTGTCATTCATCACAACACAAGCTAATATAAAAATAAACTGATGCACAGAAAATTCGAGGCAGAATAACTAATGCTAACCATAAGATAGAGACTAGTTGCAAAATATGAACAGAATGATATGAAGTTATAATTAACATTATTGAAATTTACATGAACATTTTAGTTCAAAATAACTGCTACTTAAGTCACTGAAATTTTAAAAAATGATATAATATCTCTTTTAAAAGTAAGTTATTATTACCAACTAGACTGAAAGCAGGTTTAAAATTTTTCCCCCAGTCTCCATGCTGAAATTCCCACAAGATTAGCCAATTTTCTACCATAAGCAATTGAGTCTGTGTTACCAATTAATTTGAATTACTTTTTCATTAGCTAAGTTTTTCATTTTGTTCAAAGTGTTTCATTTTGTTCTAATTAAAAACCTCCTTTATTTATATTACAAACTCATTGTCCATTTTGTCTAAGCATATACATTTCCAACTTCATCCTACGGGGCTTTTCATTACTACATAGTTTTTGTTAGATATTACTTACTGTTCATTTTCAAGGCAAAATTAGAGTGAAAGTTAGCAATAATAACAATGAATTCACAAACCATGAAATTGGTGCATTGAAATAAATTGCACTAATTCAGTTTAGATGTTGAATACTGTCAAATGAATCCTCTTAACACGAACTATAAGATAATAAAAACCCTCATTTTTGACACTGCTCAAAAACATAAGGATTCAATCTTCGGAAATAAGGTGACATAATAAAATAGAAGACAAATAGTAAACAGGGGAGTGAGATGTGGTGTTTGAGGAAAACTCCAGGGGAGCCAGTGCTCTCCAAGGCAGTTCAGGACCTTCCAGTTTATAATCATTTAAGCCAGGGACCCTGGAGGGGAGATTGGTGCATTTTCCTGTAAGCCTCAGAAAGACACTCTTATCACACTCACAGAAAAGAGGGCCAGGTGTTTCCTTCCCCTGGCTTTTGCTGACCATTCTAAAAGTGAAGCTTGAATTAAATTTCACAAAAGTAAAATGCTTTTCTCTTAATTTGGAGTTTGTTTTGAAGGACATTAATGAGGCCTTGGGGGAAGTTTGATTTGTGGTTATCTGAGGTATATTTATCCCACAGATAAATAACTAATTTCACTTCTAAGGGATCAGCATGACTCTGCTATTTTGGGATAGGTGTCATTATTGTAAGAAACAGCTCTGCATTTTGAAAAGAGAATAAAAATGTCTCATGAAGATATAGAACATTTTTAAAACACATAAAATGCGAGGCTGAAGCCATCTGTCCCTGCTGCCTTTACGGATTTTAAATCAGCTCTAACCCATTCAGTCTCCTCGGATGTTAAATTACCAGCAAAGGCTCTATTCCTCCACCCTAAAGTTGGGGTCAAATAACCGATTCCCTTTTCAAGCCTGAGTTGATATTTAAACTAACCCAGGCATGTAGGGAATATACTTTCTTCTTTTTTTTTTAAAGAGATATAAATGTGAATTTACTAGTTGAATACTTGAGGGCCCCAGGATAGATTTTAAACAGATGTCATATAACTCTCCAAGCATTCTCTACAGTCCTATCAGGAAAGAGAGGCTGCTGTGATGTCACTCAGATCTGAAAAGTAAATGACACACCATTTGTGACAATTCAGTTGCTTCCCAAATGTGACTGTGTCCCCCACTCTGCTGGAGAACTATTGTAAAATGCTGACCTTTGGTTCCACTCTGGACTCATTGGTTAAGAATCTCCAGAATAATCCATTTTAAAAGAAATTCACTGAATATGCTAACACCACTGACCAGCAACAAGCTCTAACTAGTATGGGCCAATAGGTGACTTCTCTTAGAAACTGTCAAGGAGCAAAAGCATCCCTATGAAGCAAGGACATTTTGAATAATTTTTTAACTAAAAGATAAAATTATCATTTTACAGAAGAGAAAAACCAAAGCGAAGAGGAGTTAATTTTTCATGGTAATAAACCTAGTTAATGACCAAATGTATGTTTAGAATTCAAGTGTTGTTAAACAGAAATATAAGATGAGCACAAGTTAGTGGAGATAAGAGAGATCACCAGAAAGCACTATGGTCTTTATGACTATCTTCCAGTTAATGGCATTTATTGCTCAATATCCAAATGTCAAGATCATTTTAATCTGGACTATATAGGAAATATGTAGCTTCATAGGTGCTTCTGAAGTTAAAGGGCAAAAATTTTAAAAGATAGAATTCTATTGACAAATTTCTATTCTTTTTTTTTTTTTTTTTTTTTTTTTGGTGCTGGGGATCGAACCCAGGGCTTTGTGTTTGCAAGGCAAGCACTCTACCGACTGAGCTATCTCCCCAGCCCCAACAAATTTCTATTCTTTTCAAAACTATTAAAGTCATGTCCTATGGGGACATAATGCTGTCAGGTCCCCTGGACAAAAAAGAAGGTGACTCCAGATGCTCCCTACTCCTCACCCCTACTTGGCACAGAGGAGCTTTGGTTGCTCTGCTTCACTTCTACCCATCTTCCCATTCTGCTTCTGCCCCAGCTCTGCATCAAATGACTGTCATTCAACTCAGAGAGAAGGCAGAATCAAGAACATTGCCAGCCATTGGAGGTGTATGGAAATGCTGTGATAAACAGAATGAACCTTCTTCCCCAGAGAGAAGTAAAAATATATGAGAAACATACCTAGATTATTACCAGCACGTCCTTAAACATTTACTTTTACCCAAACAAAAATCTACTGCCCTGAGGTGTGTGCCTGGCCGAGGAAAAGGGCTCTGTAGGCTCTGTAATGATGCCAGAGCTCAGGATAAGAGGATGTGTCAAGTTCTACAAGTTTCCCCTATTTAACAATGTAAAAAAATATGCAGTTTATAAATATCTGTTTTTAAGTAGGTCACCATAAAAGTGCTGTATAACTGCTTAAAACTATTAATAGCAAGATCAGTGACTATTAAGTGAACATCTTCAAAGAGCAAGTCTGATAATTTTGCTGTTAGAATCAAGAACAATTATATACAACCAGGTGTGCTGCAGATTATTTTTTCCTTTTAACATTCGAATGTGTATCCAGGGACTTTAATAATGACACATATTAATGAGGTAAGAAGTTCTAAAATAAGCAAGTGATTTTCACTTCTAATTGCATGGTTATTGAGCCTACATCCAAAAATATTCACTGCACTATCTACTTCTATGGAAATCTTATGCTTTAATAATAATAATATTGCTTTTAGGAAGACATCACCTCAAGCTGTACATGAATTAATTTTCCAGTGTATTTTTTTACTTGCCTACTGAGGCTCCACCCAATAAACATAATCTGATTGCTGATAAGACATGATATATTAGTGTAGACATGTCAAATTTTGCAATCAAATGTAAAAAGCATTCACTACATATTTAATCATATTTTTATATAATTTAAATCCCATTGTACTTATATCTACATTCCCTTCTTCTTCCCCATGTCAAATACAATTGTTCCCAAAACATGTGATTTCTTTTACCCATGAAATATGAATTTAAGATGGAAAAACAGAACAATGCAAAAAAAGTATAGCAATTGTACAAAGATTGTGTTTCATTCATATTTAGAATAATTTATTTGCAATTATTGGTGCAACATCTTGAGAACTGGAAGAGCTAAGTATAGATTTGTTGAATAATATACAAACATTTTAATAAAGCACTACAAAAATTTCAGGAAGAAATTATTTCCCCAGGTTGCAAAATGAATTATAGCATTCAAAGACTAAAATTATAGGTCACATAAGGCAGACCTATAATTCTGCCCATTCAGGTTCTGCCCATTTCTGAAGCCTTTGCTTTTTATGGCTTATCTGTGTTGCCTTGAGGAAACATTATTACTGAATCTAAAATATAAAAGACAAAATGTTATTCTGTTTTTGACCCTCACATACTTTGCTGTGACACTGAGTCAGTTAAACTGAAGTCAGCCTTTAAATAGCTGTGTGTCTTTAAATAAGTCACTTAACCTACCTGAATCAGTTTTTGTTCCTTAATTTGTCATCTCTAAAATGTGTGCTTCTAGAAAACAATCTAGTTTCAAACTCTATAAATTAAGTAGATAGATTGGTGATACAACTAGGTTAAAAAATAATTTATACCAGAATAAGTAAATGAAACAAGTCCAGAAATTAATTCATGTTTCTTATTAGACAATTTTGATCACCAAGTGGTTCAGTGACTATTTCTACAAAAATAGGGTCCATAGTAGATTGACTTGCTAATATCTTGATTTCTTAAACTCTTTCACAGAAAGTTATTGCATGAGAAAAAAAAAAAAACTAAAGAAAAAAGGAATTAAAAGGTGAAAATAACTTGTCAACTAGATACAAACATGAAAGTAATTACATTAAATTAACACCCTTCATGAATGTTTATAACAAGTATTGTGTAATTTTGTTGCCATTATTAAAATCAATATTTTAACAAAATTTCAGTTTCCTACACTGATACTAATAAGTATTCAAGTGTATGTTTCATCTCTGAGTGTGATAAATCCAAATATGTACAGATTTCAAAATAAATAAGAAAAAGGAAAATGAGAATGGATTTTTTCCCCTTAGAGTCCTACAAAGAGAACAACTCCCTGAGAACCTGTGTTAATGGAGGATTTATATTCAAAAGAATATGGTCTTCCAACTTAATGGTTAAAATGACAAGTTTAAGGGCTTACACAGAGGTTTGTGCATCTGAAGGAAAGAAATGTTAATGTTCAGACACACATACCCATGCATTTAAGGCCAACTGAACACTCAAGAGAGTCAATATAGAAAAGTAGAAGTCTCCAGACAAATACAGGTTAACAGAAGGGCCAATGTAAAATTACAAATACCATCAGCACCAGACTTATTATCTCTCGGCTGGATAGTAAGAAACCAGGGCCTTGGTTTTCTTTTTTTGGTTTTTTTGTTTGTTTTTGTTTTAACTTGTAGCATTTAGTAGGCAATATTATATTTTACCCTCATTTTTTCCCTTTTTTTTTTTTTTTTTTTCTTGGATTTACTATCTTGTAAGCTCCCTTTTAGATATGGGCAATTTCATGTTTTCAGAAATAATACATTAAAAGCCTCTCTGTAAAAATGCATAAAAATCCACTCATCAGTTTTCATGTACAAAGAGAGTCTAGTCCCACACAGCTAAAAAATATTCATGTTTCTTTTATTCACAGTGTTTGTTGATATATTTGCATCATTCACTTCTTTCTTAATTTTAGCCCAATGAGCTTCTAGTGAGGATAAAGATTTGCTGCTCTCGATGTGACTGTGACTGTCTTCTCTCAAAGCTATCACATCTGTGAGGCCTCTTGTGAGAACTGCCATTATCAATTTCATTTTTTCCCTTTTGCAATCTAAAGCAAGGTAAATGTGATTTAAAAATTGAAATGGCTGTGCAAACACTGCCATTTAGACGAGGATGGCAATGCGTCCTGAGGTCGGTGCTATCAGTTAGCAAACAGTGGCTCCTCACAATACCTCAAAATGTTCTTTTTCCACTTGCCATATAAATGTCTACATTCAGCACACAAAAATGGTTTTTATGCTCAATATGTGAAAATGTGGGTTTTACTGAAGTCAACCCTCTGAAAGTCAGGGACTGCTTGTATGTATGATTTTATTTTACAGCAAATTGATGGAAATTAATCAAATAGGTTTTTAGATTTAATCCTAGAAAAATATTTGTAGAATCATTTGGCTGTTTGACCATTCCCAGTCATTTCAGCTATTTACTCATTACAGCCTTGTTATGCAGCTTTGAGAGCTCAACTAGCCAGAGTTTTGCTTTTCTGTTCTCAGTTCGTATATCAAATTTTAAATTTCTTTTCCCCCCAACTCTTCTCCATTCAATCATTTAGTCCCTTATAAACTCACCATCTGCAATTAGGAATTATCTCCTTCATCTTCTTAGTATCTTTTGATAGGTTTTAGACGCAAATATCACCACATCCTCATATACTCCATCATCCAATCACCAGGAAACATAACTAATCAGGAGAACAGAGGTAAATGCACAAGTGCTGATGATTTGCAAGACTCTGAAATGATGAATGTCTCCTCCTTAAATTGCAGGAAATGTTGAACTAACTGTATACTTAAGATTCTTACTGTGCTGGCTTTGTAGTATGGGGTATCAACCACCAATATGTCACCAGCTGGGAGAATGAGAGGCTGCTACTCCTTCTGTGATCATCTATGGTTGAATAACCTGGATAGTTAACTCATGAGCGTTGTGTCACGCACAGGTGCTGAAATTCCTAACTTCAGATTCTTCCTTCATCATAAGGCAGGAGGCCATAACAAAAAGCAACTATCTTACCCAAGAGGACGAGAATCGATAGAGTAGAAAGGTTGAGTGGAAAATACTATGAAAACAGTAGGGTATGGTAACAAGTTAAGTTGAAAAGATCAATAAAACCCATAACCATAAACAAAGATACTTTTTCAAGCTCTGTCACTAAAAGTGGATCAATAGTAGCAGCAACATTACTTTTTGGCTCTCATTAAGTCTCATGTGTATTCTTGCTTTGTGAATTTTATCTCTAATAGTATTCCATTCTAAAAGAAACCAAAATTCTGTGGAAGAAAATGATTCCATGACAAGTTGAGAATATTCTAGTGATGACAGAAAGTAAGGATAAGTCATAGCTAAAAAAGAAATGTAGTTGACTTAAAGTTTTTCCTCACCAAGTAATGATTGTTCGTAAATCTAAATATATTTTGAGACGAGATGAATAAGCAAAAAGACATTAGTACATGCTGATGTTCAAACAAGAAAAGTTAACATAAATTGTACAAAGTAGAAAAGGACAAGTGAATAAGTTAGGATGAATATAATTATGTTCATAAATAGTGGAAGGTCAGGTGTATGTACATGTTTGTTATATTTGTATTTCTTCCATTAATAATACATTTTAAAAATACTGACTTGTACTTCTCTTTGTATAATCAGGAAAGAAAAGGTAAGTATGAATAATTCAAATAGTCTTTCAAAGGGTAAGAATTTACCAAGAACAGAAAAGACTGATCAATTCTGTTGGTTACATATAAAAGGCCAGTGGAAAATAAGAGGACATTCAACACAGTCAATCCAGTGACAAAGTTAGAGTTTCATGTGTGGTACAAGGTGGCTGAACAAACAAATACATTATCAGCAAGGGCCAAGTCAACTGACTCAGTCCTTAATATATTAAGAAATATAATAGAACTCTAAATTATATAATTGATAAGTCATACATGTTTTCAATGAAGCCAGTAGATCATAATAATGAAACAAAGAATTAAAATCTATGTGAAATAGTGAACTTAAAAAGAACAATTTTATTGGTCCAACAGTGGAAATTTAACAATAAAAAAGAAGCTCAGCTTGAAAATCAATGACTCAATTTTGGTTTTATTTTAGTTTGGTTTTAATTCTATTTTTATATTATATTATTAATCGATGAATTATAATTGTTTATGAGGCATAATTTTATATAATTTGTATACATATATATTATACACACACTGTGGAATAATTAAATGAAGTTCAGTACCTTATTTGTCCCCTCATATACTTATTGTTTGTGGCAAAAACATAATTTTAAAATACATACTATTTTTAACTCTAGTCATCTAAACTTCTTTGAGATTTTCGTGTCCTTTAAACAATATCCCCTATTTCCCCCCACCCTCAGCCTCCAGTAACTAACATTTCTACTCTGCTTTTTTTGAGCTCAATTGTTTTTTATTTCATTTATACATGAGAAGAGATTGTTTACACCTTCCTGTGTCTGGTTAATCTCACTTAGTATAATGTCCTCCAGTTTCATCCACATTGTCACAAAGAACAGAATTTTCTTCTGTTTTAAGGCTCAATTTTGAATCACCTTGAGAGATGCCAGGCAGATCCAGCAGCAGCCAATCAAGAATCCACAGGCTAATACATCAGGTCCTTTAAACCTGACTATTCAGAGAAGGCATCTTTTATTCTTTTGGGTCAAACAAGAGAAATACATCTCTAGAAATATATCAGAGTAATATCACTAAAACCTTTAAAAGATATCAAAATAACTGTAGTTATTATACTTGAAAGATAAGCAAATAGCTTAGGAAAAATGATTAAGTGGCTTGAGTATAAAGGAAGTAATTAGTTAAGTGACATCTGTGTGTGTTCTTTGCCTTCTGTTTAAAGTATATTGATCAATCATAATAATATCATAATTATATTTTAATTTTAATGGAATTGAAAATATATAATTCATTTCAAAAAGCTAAAAGTGGTTTTAAATGTTTTATTACATTTATGTGGTTAACACACTGAGCATTAAGAAAAGACAAGTGATTATGGATATGCCTCTCCATGTTTAAAAGCCTCTCAGAAATAAAAGAACTTTTTGTAGGAAATATGGTGTGTCCATTAGCACCTATTGTCACATTAGCTGGCAGAGATCATTTCCCAATAACGGGAGATTGCAATATTCTCAGAAACACCATTCTTTGTAAGCCTTTAATGAAAAATGAGAAGTGAGGGCACTATCTAAAGAGGACAGGCCCAATATGATGAGGCAATATAAACACTTTTTTAGTTTTTTTTTTTAAATCAATGATGCTTGTGACTTTTGACCTATCATTTAACATTTCTGCACCTCAGAACCTCAAATGATATCCGGGCAGTACAGAATAATTTTATAACAAAAGCTGTCAATTTGGAGTCTAAAAATATCTAGACTTAAATCCCACAACTATAATTTATTACATGTTCTAGACAACATTATTTAATAGCCCCAAGTCTCAATTTTTCATCATTAGTTACAGGTTCATTTGTATCTAACTTAGGAATCAGATATAATACACTTAAAGTACATTAAAGTGTCTTTTATACAGAAATTAATAAACATATGTGTTTCATAAGAATGAGGTATAAGTACACATAAATAATAAATGTAATTTTCCCTGGCAATAGAGATATTTTTCATTTTCTAGGATGTTGATGGTAATGCAAATGGGTCTCCCAGATCTTCCACTAGGGGGAGCATGATTGACCTATACAGCCCCACCTGCTATACTCTGAAATCCATTACTACTATTCACCCTGAAAGCCCATTTTCCAGTGATGCTTCCAGCCAACGATGAGCAAGCAAGCGTACTACAACAGGTTGACTCCTTAGAGTCGGGGGTTCTTCCAGTAGGAAATCTAGATTGTGGACTCCGCATTGTCTTTCCTAAACTGTCTTAGAACAGAGGTGTAGTGTTAGAATTATTTGGCCAAATTCTCTTCTTTACTTCTCTACTTCACTAGGGTCAGATTGGCATGATGGTGTTCTCCTGGAGTTTCTTAGGTCACTTCCATTTCCCCTCCCTGGCATTTCCCCTAAGAAACAGCATATCTGTCTAATCCTATGTTGTCATATGTTCCTCAAAGGATCTGGACTAACAGAGAGATGAAAGTCCCTATATTCAATTAGGGTAAATGTATGTTACAATCCTTAGTGTGCTGAGGAGTTAATTCTTTTCTGAAAGAAGACCTTCACTCGCAGGTACAAAAGCGCCAATAGGTTTAAGGACTTTAAATTACTAACATTAAAAGACTATATTAAATCCATTAAAATAATCCACTTACAAAGGCTAATGCTGCTATTAGCAAAAATAATGACAAATGTAGGTTTGGAATTCAAAGATAATCCTTGGTCAAGGCTATTTGGCCCATGTTTTAAAATCAATCATAGAATGTACTTCCTGAAGTATGTTTCTTTATTAAAGCAAGTGCCCCCAAAGCTAATGGTACAGATCAATGAAACCATTATAGGGTTAAGACTACATATTTTGAAGAGTTGTACTCTTTATTACTGTGTCAATAATGAAATAGGTTCTGGCACTCTAAACCAATAATAAAGAAAAACATTCAAATTCTCATCAGAAGCATTAACCAAACCCTCAAAATTTCTACTGTTGAAGAGAATTCCTACCTTCCCCTCATTTAAGCATTTTCTTCAACTACTGGAAGGCTTTCAATAGAGTATGTCTGCAGTTCATTTTATCTGTTCTTTCCATATTGTCTTCATTCTTATCTTTGAATTTAAATATATCCATTTGTAATTCTTTGTCTACCTTCCTACTGGAAGCAGTTCTTCTGGAAAACTAGGTAGCTATCAAATATCACTTTATTAGTAAGTTCTTTAATCACTTTTACTGAAATATCCTGATTCCTACCAACTGATGACATTGTTCTAGAACCAAATTTGTAGAAACAGATGCATAAGACATATTACAGGGGACTATACAATGGGAAATATCTATCGCCTTATCTTCTACATTTTTTTTCAATGCAGGGTACTTATGTTTGGGAAAGTCATAACTTACAGAGGTATTGGAAATTAGAAATGCTAATCTTATTTAACAAACAATCAGAACTTACAATCAGAAAGAATTCTTTTATATTTAGGACGATCAATTTATTAAATTCCTTCAGTAATCCTACAAAGTAGGTCTTACTATCATTCGAAATATTGCAGGTGAAGTCAAGCAATCTCCTCAAGGTACATGAACCATAAGACAGGTAGAGTTCAACCCAAATAGACTGCGTCTAGAGTCTGGGCCTCCCACAGTATAACTTTGATGTCCACAAACTATGAATTAGAACCATAGAAAATAGGAACCATGGGAAATAAAATCAGCTTCTCCTTTCATGACCATGGTATTTGTTCCCTGTTTTCTATGAGAGAACAATTGTTTACAGCTGCTTAAGGGTCTGTGTTAAGAGGAATTCTGAATATGAGTCTGCATCCAGGGATAGCTCACAAGGGCACAGGTTCTCTGTTCATGTAAGAGGCACCCCTGGGTTAGGTTTTCTCAATTTTTATCTGTTACATGTGCCCCTCCTATTCTATACTCTAAGATGTGTGAAACTTTAAAGATGAAGAGGGCTGAGGAATCACTACAAACATTAAAGAAGGTCCCTGAATGATCTATCACCTTCAGAATCATTGAGCATTAATACAAAAGCATTCTCAAAGACAGGGATGACTTTTGAACCACCTAACCTAGATTTCATTGCAACAGTAGTATAATGAGCTTGTGAGAACACAAAGATCATTCAAGACAATTATTAAGAGAAATAGTTTTGCATTACTTAATGACATAAAAATCATGAGCATCTGGTATCATCCTAGATTATTCAGGTTCTCCTAGACCAACCAAAATAATAGTTGTCTGACTAAGGTGAGCATAATTGACATCTACCTAATTGCTATTTAGAATAATCAAACGGAATGATTTTGAGCAAGAATTCTCAAGGGAGGGATATAGTAACTATAAAATAAAATAAAATAAAATAAGTAATCTTTACCTATTCTTAGAACTCTCAGTAAACATATCTCCTTTTGGAAACTATATTTTCAAAGAGAGTCGAGGATCTCATAAAATTAGTTTCTAATTATTTCTAGGACTAAAACAAAGTAAAGCAATTGTTTTATAAACAGATAACACATTCTGGTTTTCTAACCAAAAGTAAACCACCTAAATGGAATTAAGATCTTATATACACGTTCTAGTCATTTGTCCATTCATTCACACATTCATCAATAAATTGTGAGAAAATATGTATATGTATTCTATAGATACAACTAAAAGAATATAATGAAGATTCCTTCTCAAAGAATCTGGAGTTCAGTAAAGGGGCAAATAAGCATATTTTAAAACAAAATTCCAGGTGATTGGTAGAAGGAAATGCACGGCATTATAATGAGCATAGATGAGAGTGCACTTCGCTTTCAAGAAAGAGGTAAATCTTCAATGGAATAATTACTTTTGCTGAGGATTAAAAGATATTTAGAATTTTTCAAATAGATAAGAAACAGGGGAGGTAAATCTGGTTTAAAAAGCAGCATGGGAAAATACATAAAAGAAAAAATTAGCAGGACATGAAGTAGTTCAATGGAGGGTAAAGAAAATGCAAGGGAAGGTAGCTGGGTGGGCAGAAGTGAGTGCATATATAGCATATGAAGCAGAGAATTCGGACTTTATCCTGAGTATAAGAGAAAAAACTGCAAAAGAAACATTATTGATAAGACATGGATGCTGCTGTCATATATACACAGACTTTTTACAAAATAAATCATGATGGAGGATAGAATGTGGAAGTATAAGATAAGGGAAAAGAGAAATCCATTTGTTAATTACTTAACAGTAAAGAAGATGTGATGAAGATCTAAACTTCAGCAGAAAATAGAACAGATTTTGCAAATATCTGGTAATCTATAACTTCCAATAATACCCATCAGTGATCTCCAATCTGATCTTTGCAGTAGTCATATTTTGATTCTGCTCTATTTATTTGTGGATATTCCACTGCTAGTAAATGATGAAGTCAAAGGGTGAACCTAAATATCAACTTCAAACAGCAGCATTGCCCCTGACCCACAATGCCTTTAGTGGAAAACTATTCATCAAAGTGACTAAAAAGTTGACTTTTATTGTGATTTACTTCATATTTCAGTGGCTATTTCTATCAAGCTAAAGTTCAAAATCTATTCTTTGTCCATACTGTTAGATGAACCATAAATTTTGCAAATATTTAAAGTACCTATCAAGGGGTTAGAGTTAATTAAACTATTAGATAGAAAACTCCTTTTTTTTTTTTTTTTTTTTGCAGTACTGGGGATTGAACTCAGGGCCTTGTGCTTGCAAGGCAAGCACTCTACCAGTTGAGCTATCTCCCCAACCCTGGAAAGCTCCTTTTATTTGGGATGAAGATAAAGTAAACCTTTCTGTATCTTGTAGTCACTTTTTTATTAAAATTTATATGCATGAAATGCATAGATCTTAAGTGCTCACTTTTGGGCTGGGGAGATAGCTCAGTCAGTAGAGTGCTTGACTTGCAAGCACAAGGCCCTGGGTTCGATCCCCAGCACTGCAAAAAAAAAAAGAGAGAATTAAGTGCTCACTTTCATATGTGGTTATTGTAAAGGAATATATTCATCTAACATGCATCTTCTAGAAGTCATAATCTCTTTTTCCCTTTAAAAGGAGAGAAAAATAATTTTTCTTCTTCCCTCCCTATAGAACTACTCTTGTAGAACTTTGGAACCAGCTTTCACCGTGTCATTCAAGGAGAAAGGCCTGGGATAAGAAGTGGAGAGGGGGCACACTTACACTTAAGATGGAATAATAAATAACTTATATGTCTAGGATCCAGAATGCCTGTGTTCACATTCAAAAGAGAGTTAATACAAAAAAATATTAAAAACCCAACAATATTTATAGAAGTCTCATAGTACATTACTATTTGTGCTATTAACTGTCAATTATTTTTAAATCTATCTTTACAATAATGAAAACATTTCTTATATATCCAGTATTTGCCATTTCTATTCTTTCCATGACTTTCTGTAGATTTGACATTCTGACATCATTTTCCTTCTGCTTAAAGAACCATCTTTTTAACCTTTCTCATAGTACATCTGCTTCCAGTGATTCTCTTAATTTTATGTATTTTGTAGAGGTTTTTAGTATGAAAAAAATGTTTATTACAGTTTTTTTCTTTTTTAATTAATGTATTATAATTATACACAGTAGTGGAATTCATTGTTACATATCTGTACACACTTACAATGTAACAATGTAATTTGATCCATTTTATTCCCCAGTACCACTTCTTTTCCCTCATCTTCTCCCTCCCCCAGTCTCCTTAGTTTTGAAAAATATTCCTCTTTGTTCAGAATACTAGGTTGACAAGTTTCATCACTGATTTTTCATCTGCAGAATCAAACCTATTCTTTTTAAAATATATATATATATATATATTTTTTAGTTATAGGTGAACACAATACCATTATTTTATTTTTATGTGGTGCTGAGGTTCAAACCCAGTGCCTCATGTATTCCAGGTGAGCATTCTACCACTGAGACACAACCCCAGCCCCTCTAACCTATTCATAATCCCATTCAGTGAGATTGTTCAGTTTATAGCCTTCCTCTTCTCAGAAACTATTTTTTCCCCAGAAGTTGTTCTTCTGCACTATTCAGTTTTGACCTTAGGTGTACACAGATTTAATCAACATTTAAGAGAAGACCTCTGAAGAATTCTAGATTCTGCTGCTCCCTTTTAATACTTTGCTCACAGATTTTAGTCATATTGTTCACTACAAATGGTGACCTTCATCTATTGTACTCCAAATTTAGTTTGGTTTTTCATACCCCTGTACCACAGAAAGTCAACAATATTAGAAGCAGTGGTTTCTAGTTTTCTGCAGTGATAGGGCAATTCTGGAATCTCTTATTCTCTCACTGGATAGAAGTGAATATCCTTCATATTATTTCAAGATTCGCCCACATTTTTGTGTGCATTCTTAATTGTTGTGTAGCATTTCATTATTTCAATATACCGTACCCAATTTCTTCATCACTTTCCTCCAATTGATAATTTTTAAAATTCAGTTCTGGACTAAACTTTATATAAACTTGTGTTGAAATCTTTCATATTGAGAATTGCTGAATTACAGAAAAGATGTATGATTAACCTTTTAAGAAACCGTTCAGCCATTACATGTTCCCACCAGCAGTGTATAAGCAACTCAGTTTCCGTCAAATTCTCATCAACATTTGATATTTCAATCTTTTTAATTTTCATTATTCTAACTAGTTTAAAATAGGTATTTCATTGTGATTTTTATTTTGCATTTTCCTGGTGATCAATGCTAAGAATATTGTGTAAGTGCCGATTAACCATTCAAGCATATTCTCCTGTAAAGTGTCTGTTCAAGTCTTTTTAATTGAGTTCTTTTAGTTGAATTTTCCAAGTAAGTGAGGGCATTTTTTTCTTATATGTTGGACATTATGGGGAACTTGAATAATATTGACCCTTTTAAAGACTTTTGAGATTGTTCTTGGTGGCTGTTAAATTACTAGTAACTCTCTTGATCTTTTTGATTAGGTTTGGTTTTATTCTTTGAAAATATCTTGAGTTTATCCTTAGCCCTACGATGAAACTCATGTTGTGTGGGTTTTCCTTACACCACAATGTAGTGTTTCCAACTGTCTCAACTAAATGCCTCAGGAAATCTGCAAGGGCTCAGCACTCCAGCTGTTTTGGAACTCAACAATCTCTAGTATCTCAGTTCTGTTGTCAGGCCACCAGAAGCTATTATCAGTTAGGACTCATTGAGTCTTACCTTGTGTGTACATATCCTGGCCTTTGACCAAGAGTTTGCAATATATCTCACACAAGTAGGTCCCTGATGCTCCCTTCTGTACATTTCCCTTCTTTCCAATATCCTCTCTTACAAATAGTAGCTAATTAAGAAGCTCCATACATGAATATATGCCTCCTTATCTCAATGGGGCCACCGTACTTTGCTTAGGCTTCATCTTCCAATGCTGTATTCAGAAGCACGTCCTAATGTAAGAATTTTTGTAAACATAGATTCATCTCATACTTTTCCCTAAATTCACAGATCCTGAAAACACTTGGCACATATGTTTTTCCTAGGCTTACTGTTATTACATCTAGGAAGGCAAATGTGGTACAAGTTGCTCCATTACAACCAGAACGCTTTACTTACTTTTAACCTTGACAACATGCAAAGAAATCCTATTCTTCTATCAACTCTCCATCTACATTGCTCTTTTCAAAAGTTTCCCATAATAATCAGTATAATTTTAATTTTTCTTCTTATTGTTTCAGGAAGTGTCTGGAAAGAGACATCAGCTAAACTCTGCCTCTAAGATCTCAGATCTAAGATAAAACACAAAGTAAAATTGCAAAGCATATTAACAAGTTTTTAAATTACATGCAAAGAGTAGTCCTCAGATAAAGTACACACACACACACACACACACACACACACACTCACACATCTGTGAAGAACTCTAAAACTAAATGTAGAACTATTCACTTAATCCCAGATTTTTAAAATGCATGAATGTAGTATAAAATGATCTCAAATCAGGTACAAAAATCTTTCATGTCAATCAAAAGCAATGTTACATATGGATCTGACATAAAATCAGTGTATAACAAGGCATCTGACAGATGTTTGAGGAACTGCAAAAGATAATAAAGTGCCGTTTTCAGCAAATCCCAATTTAGTTCTTAAAATGCATATTATAATTCAGAATATCAATTTGTAATAATTAATAAAATCAAAGCATAGGTAATATGTTCTGTTCCAAAACAGAATTGGTGAGGAGATGAACAAGAAAACCACAGGAGGCATATATTCATTTTACAATTATTATTTTATCAGCATGCTTCTTAAAGCCATATCATATCACTGCAATTTAATATGCTTGCCAAAAAAAAGATAATGCTATTTTTATAGTGCCTTATCCACTTTCTTTCTTGCAGTTTGTATCTATATAATATCACGATGACTGCATATGTTTAGATTTCCTTCTTCAATTTATGGAAAATGGAGAAGAGAATAGTGCTGCAAGGAAGAGCTACTGCCAAACTTCTAGGTACTCATGGTATCATGTTGGCCATTTATTATTGTATGTCATCAGGATAATTTAGTGTAGACTTTAAATTTGTGTAGAATGGTTCCATTCTACAGAGCATTGATGAAGGTGAGAATGTAATTGGAAATTACAACACTTGAAACCTTACTTTACTTACTCCTTTACATTAAGATAATGCTTCAAAATAAGCCGAGTCCCTGAAGTACTCATTCATATTCACAAGTGCCATGTTAATGGGAATCCAAAAGTAGACATAAAAAGTTAACTGAATGAGTTTGTAGAGAGAATCTCTTCCCTTCTATTTCAAAGATTTCTTAGTGCCAGTTGCAGTGGCACATGCCTATAATCCCAGTGATTTAGGAGACTGAGGCAGGATTGCAAGTTCAAACTCAGCAAATTAGCAAGACCCTGTCTGAAAAAAAATACACAAAGGACTGGGGTTCAATCCCTTTTACCAAAAATTCCTTGATTCATTTTGTGGCCTATAATAATCATTCTGTTGATGCTCCTATCCATATTCAATCCCATGACTTCAAAATTTAATCACTGCTATGCTTGACATATCGTAGGCCTATACTTTCCAATGCCTATTTAACTAACTCCATCTCCATCAATCTAATAAACACCTCAAAACTAATATATCTATCTTCTTCATGTTTTCATTGCTATTACCAAAATACCTGACAAGAACAATGCAGAGGAGAAAGGTTTATTTTTGCTCATGACTGCAGAGGTCTCAGTCCCTGGTCAGCTGATTCCATTTTTCTGGGCCTGAAGTGAGGCAGAACAACATGGCACAAGGTTGTAGTGGAGGAAAGTTGCTCAGCTTATGCTATCTGGGAAGCAGAGAGGCAGAGAGAAAGCCCCACCTATCTAGAGTTGCGGCCCAGTAGTCCCTTCAGATTATCAAGATATCAGATGGCTTAATTCACTCATGAGGTCACAGCACTCATAATTCAATCTTTTCACCTCTGAACATTGTGTTATCTAACACATGTGCCTTTTGCAGAGACATTCCATATCCAAACCATAACAATATGAACTCTTTATTCTTCCTCTCAACTGCTTCTCCCTCTGCCTCATTAATGGCAACTCTATTCTTGGGGCAAAAACCTTGAAGTCATCTTTGACTCTTGGATCCTTTTTTTCTGTTGTGCTCCATTGAGTCCATCAAAAAGAATTGGCTCCACTTTAAAATTCATCCAAAATTCTACCACTTCTCCCCACCTCCAATGCTACCAGTCTCATCCATGCACCATCATTTCTTGCCTAAATTGTTACTTTATCCTGCCACCTAGTGGCTCCAGTTCTGCCCTTACCTCAATAAGTTCAGCAGTTCAACAAGGCAGCTGCAAATAACACTACTAAAATCCACTTCTGCTCAAAACTAATCAATATGGTCCCAGTTCTTTTCAAATTAAAGCCAAATTCTTTACCATGGCTAAAAGCTGTCACATGGTTCACCCTCCTACCATTTTTACAATAGTTTCTTAATCAGTTTCCCTAATGCATCTGCCTGTTCTTCCTGGTGTGTACCAGGCATGCTTCTGCCTGAGGCACATTGCCTTTGCTGAGGTTTGTGCCTCAAATATTCTTCCTTCAAATATCCAAAGACCTCATATTACTTTATCTCTTTTCAACTTTTTAATGATGCTTTTAATGACCACTCTATTTAAAATTTCAATAACATTTTTCCATGTTTAATCACCAAAACCTAGAAAATGCCTAATAGGCACTCAATACATATTTCTGGGTAGACAAACATTATCTGTTATAAAATAAATACTATATCTCAAATAATGAATGGTTTAACATTAGAAATAGAGTTACTTTATACTAGGTAGAGGGGAGTGAAGGAGGGAAAGGTGTATGGGGGTAGGAAGGATAGTAGGGTGAAATAGACATTATTACCTCCTGTACATATATTACCGCATGACCAGAGTGATCCTAAAATATGTACAATCAGAAAAATGAGAAATTACACTCCATTTATGTATGATTTATCAAAATGTATAAATACTGTCATGTACAACTAATTAGAACAAATAAAAAAATAAAGTAGGCTAGCAAAAGTAAAACAGAAATAAACAACTCATGTTCAGGATTTCTAGTCTTTTAGCAAAATAAAAGAGACTATTAGTATTAATAGAGTCCTTAGGAAATTGACTTAAAATGTGAAAAGTCTTAAAGAAGAAAGAAGAAAATGCTTATTTGATGATATATAGCAAATATTTATTGCATGATATATACAACAAAATGAGAATTGTAGCCTTAGAAAAAAATGAAACTTACATAATTAAAGCAATAAAACCTTTAAGGATGCTTTCAAAATTTTCTTTCATGGTATTTTTTGTTTATGAACAATCCAAGTTAAAATGTTAGAAATACAAATATTTCTTTATAAAACTTATGATAATGGTACATATTTCCTATTGAGCTATGTAATGGGCTATATAATGAAACTTTTTAATATTTGTATTTAGAAACAACAAAATTAGATACATATCCATTCAGAGATGAAAACTTGAGACCCAGAGAGAGAAAAAAAAAAAAAAAAAAAAGGAATTTCAAGATCAAAAAGAAGTTGATGGCCACACTGGTATTTCAAATACACTTTACTGAAATGGGCCTAAAATATGTCTCCATAATATTTGTTTTTATATTCACAGGACATTGCATTTTTGTAATTTAGAGAACAATCTCAAATTAGTTTTGTAACATGAATGTTATTAGCATAGGAATTAACATAATGCTATGTTATTAACATAACATTTTAAATACCTTAACACAACAGGTGTTATCCTCATTTCCTAATCACTTAACATATAAACTTTCAGTGATGTTTTCCCTCTTCCTCTCCCTCTTCATATTCCTCTAGCTATTAAACTGTGATTGTTTACTCTCACTTCTCACTACCTGGTCTGTGTACATAAATAAATAAATATACACAAGTATACTTACATATATATGTATATATACATACTGTATATTTTATATTTATACACATATATGTATGTGTACATACATAACATACATACATACATACATAACTACTACTTTGGGGAGAGTTTTCATTGATTTTAATGTAAAACTGAAACTTGTAAAAGAGAAGATCAAGGCATCCTAATAGATTGATCTTACTCAACCTATTCAGATTTACTTCCCATTTAACTTAAAAAATGATCTTCCATTGGTGTTTATTATCCTCTCTATTCACAACATGCCTATAATTGTTTTTATATGGTTGTTTCTACACACATCTATCAGTACACACACACATATATACATATACACTATATATTAAACATCCCTTTATTTGTCCAAAACGTATCCATCCTTCAAGGTTCACCTTAATTCTTAATTTTCAATTTTTACAGGTTGATTTTAGCAAGTTTCCCAGTTTAAAATTCAATCAAGAATACCTAAAATTTCATCCCAATTTGCTTATTTGTTCGTTTAAAATATGTATTAAATGACTATACCACAAAAGACAATATCTATGTGCTACAGATATAGAAATAAGCAAGGTAAACACAGTTTCAGCTTTCATGAAGTTAGCATTCATATTTGACTAGTGACTTATATTAATGACTTAAGATACTGCTGTCCCTGCAGTATTTTCCTAAACATAATGTTACTCATTTATGGTCACACTTCATATATATTTTATATTTCCTATGCTTAGGGATTATGTCACTTATTTTGTATTCTCTACAATACCTAGTTCATAGGCAGTATTCATAAAAGGCAGGTGAGTTTAAAAGAAAAAAGCATACATGAGACTAAATTTAAGATGAAATAATTTTCTCTTTATTCCCATCTCTTTATACTTCAAGAAAGATTAACAATATAAAAGGTTGTATTTGATTCTGGGATTCAAAACAGCATTTCTCATAGATCTTTATTTAAACTTAAAAATAAAATGACTTTAAAGGCTAATATGTCCAATAGGTGGTTATATCTCTTCTAGAAATTTGCCTCCTATCTTTATTTCATGGAATCTTATCAAAATCCTTCCCAATGCATTCTCCCATGCATTAGCATTAATTTTAAAATAATGCAGAACTAAACAAAATAAATTTTATTGTGCAAAGGACATCTTTGAATGATCAATCATGACTTGAATGTCTGCAATATTATTGCTAAATAACCTGAGAGTTTCAGAAACTATGACTAGAATTGACAGAAACATGACATGTACCATGAGTTAAAGATGTAGGGGAAATGTTAGGTAATCTCAATCAATACTCTTGCTCATCAATCAAATAAAACCATGTTTCAACCATTGCTTTGAGTTGGGTTTTATCTGGCTTCAACCCTGCATTTTTAGAGCTACCTTCTCCAAAGTCATAATTTAAATAAAAAATATAATGCTCATGGCCTGTGTTCACTTTTACTATAAAGGAACATGAACCTTCCTTTATATCCTCCCCTTCTCATTACCTGTTTCATGTAGAGTGTTTAATGCAACTCCATTCTCTTTTTATATCAAAATCTTCTTTCTACAAAACTACATTAGCTACCAAAGTTCCCATCATCCCCCTCTAAGCTTTAATATCCAAACAGGTTAATTAAATGTATCAATTAATAAAATGGTTATAATTGTACCTTGGATTGTCTCTTTTTAGAGTCACATCTGAGCACGCCTGTGCTAGTCTTTACTCTTCACTCAGATTTCTCAGAGATAGTCAATACTCATAGTCAAATAGATGGCATCTTCTCCCCAGTCATGCTTGTCTTCTCATGTCATCTATCTTTGTGACTGTCCCTTTCTAGAAAAATAAATTTGTCAGTTAACCAAGACCACAAGCAAGCTCTTTCTGTGCATCTGTCTATGGTCATCTGAACTGGGCTATCAGCTAGGTTTAGCATATAGCTTCTGAGGGATGTTGGGTAACAAGGTCAAATATTCAGAAATACTGCACTGTATATGGTTAAATAGGTTTCTAGTCTCTAGTGAGCATTATGAATCTACAAAAAAGCACTTCTTGAACACATTTGCCCATGAAATGCTTTTCCATGGAACATCTCATTGAGAACATGATGGTCAAACATAATTTGAATAGCTGTGGAGAAGTAGATCTAAGATATGTCTGGGATCTGCCAAGTTTAGTTCTGGGACCTCTGACAGAGCTTAACCTTTTGGAGTTTTGCTTTATCTTCACCACAAGGAGCAATTTGGACTTCAGAAGAGAAGGTTGTTTTACATTAAAATAGTTTCTAATAGCTTTGTCATGTCAATTGAACCCAATTATTTTCTTAATATTATGAGGGAGTGTACTCTCTATTTTACGAAGAAGCAAACAGGGTTCAGAGACATCAAACATTTGCTCTATAAACTGACAAAATTAAGGATTTAGATTTTGTCATGAAATAATAAGGCCAACATTCTTATCTTTGTTTTAAAATTCAGGGATTTAGAATTGTTAGCATGAAAGAAAATCAAGTAAATGACAAATTATGGGAAAGACGGCTCATCTGTCCTCAGTTTAAAGTTGCTTAAGTCAGTGAGGAGTCAAAATTAACACTTAAAGAAATACTTTTTTTTCCTCCTATTTTAAGTACATACATTATCCTTAACAAGTAAAATTTAAAAATTATATTTCTATGGTTCCATTAGAATAATTTATAATAAAAATATTGACAGTTTTATGTAGTCTTCCAAGTTTATGAAAACAAAAAACTCTTCCCTTATAGTTTGATGTCACTAATTTTTAAAGCAAGTTTTATAGCACAAAGTACACTTCAACCTTGGCTATTTCTGTGGAAAAGTAATAATGATGATGATTATAGCTAACATTTTTCTAGGATTGATTATGTATCATGTACCACAGTGAGAGCTTACAAGCATTACCTTATTTAATCCTCATAGTCAACACCTAAGTTACTATTGTTATTCCATATGACAGAGAAGGACAGAAAGTCTTGAAGAAGCTACGTAATTTTACCAGACCACAAGTTAGTAAGCAGAACTAAATTCGAGCCTCTGATCACCTGGTTTTAGAAATCAACATTCTACAGTGATTTCTAAGTTAAAAAGACATAATAAATTTAAAATTTAGTATTAGTAATTTACAAAGAATACTTCAAGCTGGAGCCTACTGTATAATGTAAATATATAACCATCCTGGTAAGAAACGTTAAAATTAAGTGAATTGGTACATTTTAGAAACGGGTTGAACAAAATCCTTTTGAAAGGACAAGTGCTACCCCAAGATCAACAAGGTTCAGATCACACCATTGACCTGCTGAAGTGATAGAAAACACCACAAAGCCCATGGACTTAATAAGACAGTGACTTAATGACTTGTCAGTTTCCATCCACAAGTGGCCTGGAATTTTTTTCCTGGTCAGACAGAGGCAGAAATTGAGTTTAAGATGACCCCAAGGACTTTACAGGGGCTGCCTCTGGGGTTGGAGGGGCATATAATATACCTGACTTTCCTATGTTCCTCTGGCCAAGGCTTGTATATTTTCTCAAAATTCCTTCAAACTCTGCAATTCTATGATTCTTCCAGGTAAATAAATGAACCCCTAGGTGTGAGGTTACAACTCTTCTAGGGGTTATATTAGAGCTTCAAGCTCCCAAATTGCCAATTAGTGTACTGCAGATGAAATGTAATGGCCTGAAAGAGCTAGTGTTCCAAAGAGCCAGAAAAGTATTTCTTATTCACCTTGAAGGCTGACTGGTGGAAGTTACCTGTCTAAGAACCAGTACACCATTTTGAAATATGTATCCTGAGAGTAAAGTTGGGTTCACTCACCTTTGTCTAAATCTGCCATGAACCCACATGTAAAAAATGAAGTAAACCACAGTGTGTTCATGAGGGAAAGTGACATTATCTGAAGGAAACTAATTGGAAAACTTTTATTTTATCTGAACATTCCCTGAAGATGTCATTTATCAAAAAATTTGTGTCCAGAGCTGTTATATATGATACTCTTCTAACAGTGAGCTGTTAATTCACTGCCTTATCTCCCTAAACCCACTAATCTTTTTCTTCATATTTTACTTTCTGTTGAATCATGCAATGAAATATGAGACCGTGGGGGTTATATGTGCTGCACAACACCTTGTGCTCCTAGGCTCATTCACAAATGCTTTCAGGGTTCCATTTAGCTGATACCACATTCCCATGAACAGTGGGACTTTCTTCCTGGCTTCAGTTCCTCAGCCCTTATCTATCATTGACTTCTCCTCTTTGGAAGCCAGCCCTACTTTATGCCACCCCTCATCACACATATAGGTAAATAGCACATGTAAACTTGAATTCAAGGTGAGAGAAGTTCAAAGCACAATTAACTACTGTTAAGGGATATGGTTATAATGCCTGAGTTTTCAGCTGGGCTTATAAGTTTTAAGCCTCTCAGTTACTCAAGGTTGTTAGAGTCAGGACATAAAAGTATCAGATGACTTCATCAGGTTGCTGATTAGGTTGGGGAATGTTCGTGTGCTGGCATTGTAACTGCAGCAGTGTTGAGAGGAAACAGTCTTCCTCTCTGAGATCTCAAGATAAAACAGAGGTACGTACTATATTGTCAACCAAAATGTCAATATAGTATATTCAGTGATGAGGGAAATGAGAGTATCGAAGACGAGCACAGGAGGATGCACCTTCTCTTTCTTGGATTCACTTTTGGTTGGTCCTCATAAGTCTTGGTTGAATCTGGTGTCTGAAGCACATCAGTGCCAACGCCCAAAGAGGCAAGTATTATTACTATTTCCTTTAAAAAATGACAGACCTGAGACAGGGAGGTATATGCATACCCCAAGTCCCAGGTAGTAAGTGGTAAAGACAGTATTCTATCTTAGGCAGTTATGCTCTAGAGCCCACATGCTTAACCCTTCCACTAAACTGCTGATTTTCTGCACCTTTATAATTGGGGAGTTTGCAAAACAATTCCAATCTCTATCACAAATATCCATTTGTTCAGTCAACAAATATTTATTAGATGCTTACCAGCACTAATAAAGGCACTGTGAAGTCACAAATACAAAACTATAAAGAAGAACTTTCCTTAGCCCACCACAGAATGGAAAGTCAAGTTTGGGGAAATAGACAACTTAGGAAAAAGTCAACACAATTCCATCAAAGATAACACCTAACTACCCTCAAACCATGGCAAAAGACAATTAGCATTTTCTCTTAGTTTTAATCTCCCCTATACCTGAATGGTACCAGGAGTTTGATTCTTGCCCCTCATTTTTTCTTAACCATTTCCCCTCTGTTTCATAAAGTATAAATAGAACAACAACAACAACAAAATGAGAAACTGAGAAAAATGTTGATTTAGATGTGATTAATGGAATGTTCATATTGTTCCTCTGGATCATTTTTTGTTTTAGAAAAATATTACTAAATAGCTAACAAAGCATGCTGAAAGGCAAACCTATTACTTAAACTTAGTTCAATCACTTAATAACTGCATACAAGTCAAATTTTAATGGCATAATACAACTTCACCCTTAGATTCTTTCTATCCTCAACTTCAAAAAACATAATACTCCTATGCTTTGTCTGGGTTTCAGAGACCACTCTCTACTGTATTTTAGTGATCATAAGTTTTTTTCCAATTTTGTTCTTTTGTATGAATCAAATGGACAAAATAGTATATGATATGTACATGCCTATATGTTTGAATCTTAATAAAATCTATAAAGCACCAGTGTATGTATCACCTAGCATAATATATGAAAGATTAAAAACAACTTTTAATCCCCTCATATGGTTCTCCCTTTGTCCCTCTCCCTCTTCCCAGGAGTAGTAACTGTTTACAGTTGGGCACGGTGGCTCAGGCCTGTTATTCCAGCAGCATGGGAGGCTGAGGCAGGAGGATCTCAAGTTCAAAGCCAGCCTGGGCAACATCGAGGCACTAAGCAACTCAGTGCGACCCTGTCTCTAAATAAAATACAAAAATAGGACTGGGGATGTGACTCAGTGGTTGAGTACCCCTGAGTTCAATCCCTCTTCCCCTACCAAAAAAATAAATAAAAATATATTTGCTTATTTTTTTGTGACAGTCTCCAATAATATAGCTGAGTTTTGACTATTTTGAACTTTGCATAAATGAAATTAAAACAGGTTAAGTGTCTGCCATACCACTTTTCTGAATCAAATAAAGGGTTTCTATGAAACTCAAGGGTATCATTCCTCAGTTGTCCAGCAAAGAGCCAAGATAGCAAAGGAGATTTGTGGCGTACCTTTCATGTAATGAAATGAACACCAAAGAACTACTCAGAATTCTTTAAAAGTTATCTATGCAGCAACAACACTAAATTGGCCTGAGGAGAACTTTATAGAATTAGGAGAGGCCATCGGTACCTCCAGAATTTTGTCAGCAGGATGCAGGATGAGACCGTGGCTCAGCTACAAAGCTGGGCTACCTTTTATGAAAAATGAATATCTGGGTCGAAGGTGGAAACAAGAACCCAGAGAGTGGAGTAGAGAGCCACTGAAATCATTTCTCATGCTTTGGGATGTTATTCCACTGGAATAACCTCTAATATTTGCCTGGCTAGATTTCAGAATTTCATTGGATCCTTTTTGAATTGCAACGTCTATAGTAGTTATTTCATACCTGGCCACCATCATATGTCAGGGGTGTAGGTAGAAGATAACTTGTCAGTTTCGTTTCATGTGTCTAGAGGTCATGAAGAACTGCATTTGGGGAACTGTACTTATACCAAGAAGCTTCCCTGACTCCTGGTCCAGGTAGAGATAAAATCCTGGACTTTATGACAGTGATTTGATAGAATGAGACAGGACTTTTAGAGCAGGTGACTTAATTTTTCATGTCCTGGGGAACAGAAGACAGATTGTGGCAGGCAGTTACTAAAATCCTTTTTGGTGATCATGTACTTGAGTAAGTATAGGCTGGACTTAGTGACTCTATTTTAATTATTAAATTATTAGACTATGTGGACATAACAGACTATCACTGCCAAAGTTATATTAAAAAATAACTATGGTTTCCATCTAGGGTTGGTTCTCCCTTCCCTCTCTCCCCCTCATCATTTTCCCTGTGGGAAGACAAATTGTATGTGGAGAGGTTCAATAACCATTTAAATGAACTTGAAAGTCCATTACCCATCTCCATGTTGACATGGAGACAATCTACCCCAGCAACATCTTGAATGCAATGTCATAAGACCTTGAGCCATATGTATTCAGCTGAACACCCCCATACCCCTGGATCCACAGAAACTGTCAAAATCTAAATCTCTGTTGCTTCAAGTTGCTAAGTTCTGGGTTAATTCATAACGAAGCAATGAATATCCAATACAGATTGTGTTGAAGGCAATATGAAACTAATGTACTTACCTCAGGTCCTCAGACAATGGCATTCTCAACTACCTGATTCCTTTGTCTTTAAGGTTTTGAAGCTAGTATCAATAATTCTATCAACAATAACTGCAAGCTGGATGTGGGTGTAGTGACTAGTAAGGAGGCTGAGGCAGGAGGATCACTTGAGTCCATAAGTTTGAGACTAGCCTGCGCAA
The DNA here is from genome assembly GCF_902686445.1 of Sciurus carolinensis. NCBI lineage: Eukaryota > Metazoa > Chordata > Mammalia > Rodentia > Sciuridae > Sciurus > Sciurus carolinensis. The sequence goes on along the minus strand of NC_062217.1, from coordinate 55,332,489 downwards.
AAGAGTGAGACCCTTTAAACAAAGAATCATTCCAAGAAATAACTCTAAAGTTTCTGAACCAGTAGGGCTAGACTTACAAAATTTGTATTTTCACTGCCTAAAGAATAGGGATTATTTCAGTAATAACAAAGTGATCATTATCATAATACCTTACATTTATATAGGTTTTAGAGTATACACAGCAATTCCTCATAAATGACCTATTTTCATTATTTTGGTTGAATAAAATAAATAAGCAGAAAAGTTAGAGACAGGTCAAATTAATTCTTTAAAACAAGTAACAAAATAGGCCTCGAATGTTTGTCTTGTAACTCCACAATCTACCTACCATCACTCTGGAGGTTTTCGGGTTTGGTATAGGTGTGTAGCAGTCTATAGTTGTATAAACCTGGAAAAATAATTTTTAGTACCAGGCATTACTTGGCATCTTAGAAATCAGTTATGAAAATACACTAGCAAACTTAGTAAAAATAGTTGACAATGTTAATTCTGCCTATCCAAGAACATGGGAGATCTTTCCATCTTCAAAGGTTTTCTTCATTTTCTTTATTTAATGTTCTGTTGTTTTCATTGTAGAGGTCTTTCACCTCTTTTGTTAGATTAATTCCCAAGTATTTTTTTTTTGAAGCTACTGTGAATAAAATGGTTCTTTTACATAAAAATAAACCAATAAATTTTATTAACAGACCAAAAGACTATTAGGTAAGTACTTTATTTCACCAGTGATAGCAATTCAAATTCAGAGCTATAATATTTTGCCTCTAACAACAAAATTTGAGGTGTCTTAAGATATGATTTAAAAAAAATTGTCTGACAGCATCATCTCTCATGTTTTTGCTAATACAGTCATTCTGAAATACCAGGGATCCAATTTGCCTCAACTTGCAGAAAGCATTGGAAGTAATTTCCTGTAAAGAAAGAAAATGTAGGGTATAGTACTATCACATACATGGAAATAGTATAACATTCCATTCTCAAGTTAAAATAGATCTAAGAGACCCCATGGTTTTATGTGGGAAGTGATCCATAGAAAAGTCAACCTAATACACATCACAATAAAAAAAAGTAAAAAAAAGAGGGTAGAATATTTTTCAAAATGTTTCAGAAGACAGGCAAAAAAAATTTTTTTTTCTTATATTATATTTACATTCCCAGTCACAAGACTCTTAAATTTACTTTTTATGAATCTGTTAGCAGTAATTTTATGACAAAGCTATACATGTAACTTCAATCTTTTATGATAAAACTCCAAAGTCATTTTCATAAAAATATTAGTATTCCAAATCTTTTATTTTATTTTTTTGAGTTTTTTAAATTGGAGAAATTTACATTTAAAAGAGGTTTTAGATGCCTACTGAAAACTCAAAAATTCATTCAGTTAAGGGATTTCTGCTTGTATAGCACTTTTAATGGACAAATTTGTGCATTTCTCTTTAGTATTTTACAAATAAGGATATTTGCATAAAAATATAATTTGCATTTTTAAGAGATCATCTGTTTCTCATTCTTTACTCAAAAATCATAATATTATCTTTACAACATCATAATCCTTTCCACGGGGACAAAATCTGATGTCATAAACGACCATTATAATTTCAAGTGAGCAATAAACACAAGCAAGCAAATAAACTTTTATTTTATTTTATTTTTTTGTAAAACAGCTTCGTTTACAAAAAGATTTCACAGCATTTGACATAATAGTCAACATTTTACACCTGGTTTTTTTTTCAGGAGATATCCAACACATTTTACATTTCTAAAGACAAAATGTAATGTCTAAATAAATGGATAACAGCATCATTTTAGCATCCTAAAGGAAGAACTTTAATGCTTGGTATGCTAACAAAATCATCTTTCCATTTTGCAACTAAAAAGAGGAATCTCTTAACTCTTAAGAAAAAAAAATTCTGCCACAGGTGTCTCTTCAGAAACTTCCAACAATCCTACCCTCATTTAATTGCAGTTTTCAGCACATGAACTAGATAGAATATTCCTGCACCTCTTTGCAAAATATATCAGATTGTGTCAATACCTTTCTTAAAACTCTTCAGTATCTCCCCCACCATGCTCAGAACAAAGTCTGATTCTTCTGCATGACAGGCATGTGAGTACCTTTATAATTTGGGCCCTGCACACGGAGCATCATCTCCTTCCTGTATTCTTCCTCCCCCTCCTCTATTCCCCTTCTGTATGTCCACACAAGTTTACACTTATTTACATTACAAACTCAATCCCATCTTCCATAGCTTTTAAAACATTTATTATTTGATAAATCATTCGTTTCCAACCTCATTATAGTCTTTTGGCAAACATCTTCCAAAACTTAGTGGGAATACCACCTTTTCCTGAAGCAATTCTTCACCCTCAGGCACAATATGTCATTCTCCCTTCTGAACTGCCAGACTGTACTCGGTGATAGTTCACAAATGGGATTTTAAATGTTTGTTTCTCTATTCATCTCTACTAGAAAGTGAGTTCCATGAGGTCTGTGTCTTCAGAATGCAGCAATGAAAGATAAGACAGATGTTTCCAAACTGAATGGAAGGTGGCAGACAGGAAGGAACAAAGGAGTGTCTGATAATTTGTGGGATTATCTAATTACCTCTAAGTAGAAATCAGACTTATGAACAAAGCTGGAGGTGTTACTACAAGACTTTAATACACACTACAAAGCTATGGCAACTGAAACAGCATGGCACTGGCATAAAACAGACACAGAAATCATACATTAACTCACATATTTTCAGCTGGCTAATTTTCAACAAAGGCATCAATGCCAAATATTGGGGAAAGGAAAGTCTGTTCAATAACAGGTGCCAAGAGAATAAGATATTCATGTGAAAAAACTAGACGCTCTTCTCTTAACCTAAACATATATCTACTCAAAATGAGTCAAAGATCTAAACTTAAGATCCAAAACTATGAAGCTATTAAAAGAAAACACAGGGGAAATATTTCAAGGCATTGGTCTAAGCAAAAATTTTTGGATATGACCCCACAATACCAGGCAGAAAAAAAAAATTGACAAATGAGATTACATTAAATGCAAAACTTCTATACAGAAAAGGAAATAAAGTGAAGAGACAAACTATAGAATGGGAAAAAGGATTGGCAAACTGTTAATCAAACAGTTTAATTTCCAAGATATGTAAGGAATGCAAATGACTCAATATAAAAAAAAAAGACCAAATAATTCAATTAAAAAATGTGTGAACATCCTGAAAAGACATTTCTCAGAAGAGGCTATAAAAAATGCTTGAAAGCCTAATAATCTGGAAAGTGCAAACCAAAACCACAATGAAAAATTATCTTATCTCAGTTAAAATGGCAATTATCAAAAAGACAAACTTGCTGGTCAGGATGAAGAGAAAGAAGAACTCTCACAATTTTGGTGGGAATGTATGCTACTACAGAAATAGAACTACCACATGATCCAGCAGTACCACTACTGGTTATATATTCAAAGAAAATTAAATTAGTATATAAAAAATACAACTGCACTCTCATATTTATTGGAGCACAGTTCACAATAGCCAAGATATTGAATCAACTATGGTGTTCACTGATGAATAAATGGATAAACAAAATGTGGCATGGGTGTGTGTATGCCTCTGTGTGTATAAATATACATATATTTATATACTAATACAAGATACAATTAAAATGTTATATATTAATATATTATATATATTAATACAATAATCTGTATTAATACATAGTATATATTATATGTATGTGTGTCAATGGAATATTATGCAGTCATAAAAAGAAAATTTTGTTATTTGCAACAACATGGATAGGTATTATATTAAGTGAAATCAATAAAGTGATTAAGTGAAATCAATCAACACAGGAAGACAAATACCATATGTCTCATTTATATATGGAAGCTAAAAAATTGATCTCTTAGAAATATAGAAGAGTGGTTATCAGAGCTTGGGAAAAGTGTGGGAGATAAAGGGGTAAAGAGAGAATGGTTAAAGAATACAGGTGCAATTGTACAGGAGGAATAACTTCTTATATTATGTAGCATAGTAGGAAAACTTTGGTTGACTACAATTAATTGAATCTTTCAAAATAATTAGTATAGAGGATTTGGGGATGTTCCCAAATGTTACGGTTTGGATATAAGGTGCCTCTCTTCCAAAGCTCCTGGGTTAATTCTAGAATATTCAAAGGTAAAATGATTATATTATAAAAGCTATGACCAAATCAGTTCATCCCAGTCTGAATGGAATAAATGTGTGGTAAGTATAGGCAGGTGGGGGTGGCTAGAGGAGGTGAATCACTGGGGCTGTTCCCTGGAAGGGCTCACCTTCCCTGTGTCCCCTTCTCCACGTCCCCCTCTGCTTCCCAGCTGCCATGTCCTGAGCAGCTTCTCTCTTCCACACCCTTCCACCATGATGTGCTGCCTCACATTAGACCCAGAGCAATGGATTTGGACCACCAGGACTAAATCTCTGAAACCATTAGCCAAAATAAACTTTCTCTCCTATAAGTTGTTCTTCTCAGGTATTTTGATTACAGCAACACTAAGCTGACTAAATCAATAATAAAGAGATGGCAAATATCTGATATGCCAATTACCCTCATGTGATCATTACACGTTGTATACATGTGTTAAAATATCATGATGTGCCAATAAACTTTTGCAAATACTTTGCCTGTTAAAACACTTTTAAAAAAGAAAACAAGAAATCAGACTTGTGACCCAAATTCTGATACAAAGGAAAAATTAAAAAACTTAATGATTTTGTGTTTTTTCTTACATAATCATGAACATGATCACTTAACATGTCTTTTAAGAGAAGATATATGTCATATGCCCCAAACAAGGGAAGCAGATATAATCAGCATTATCTCAACTAATTTCACAGAAATTTTTTGAGGTCAATCATCACAAGTTCTACTTCTGAGGTAATAAGATTAATGCACAAAAAAGAGGGTCATAGGTAATAATTAGGGAGAAAATAGGACTAGACCCTAGGTCTACCTGTCTTGAATCACTGCAAGTCCCTTGATAAATTAGAAAATAAATGAAACCATCTATAGTTTGTATATCATAAAAATGACTGTATGAGTATTTCATTACAAAATGGACAAAATGAAAAATTTCTAAACAATGGGCTACCAAAACCATGTATTTCTTTGATAAATTGGAAATACCTACAGAAGGAAGTAGATATTAAAATGTTGCCTCATTTTTATCCTCAATTACCATGTTATCTCAAACAAGTCTTTGTTTCCACAAAAATACATCTTAATTGCTACTTGGCCAATCTCACAAAAAATTAATTTTTACCACAAATTTTAGATATTCAGATTAAATATTTAGATTCAGAGTATAAATTTAAATTATAATTATTATTAGCAATGTAGTAGATCTCCCCTGATCTGCAATTTGCTTTCTATAGCTTCAGTTTCCATGGCCAACCATAGTCCAAAATATTAAATGAAAAATTCAGAAATAAACAATTCATGAGTTTCAAATAGCATGCCATTCTTAGCAGCATGAAGAAATCTCCCTCCATCTTGCTCTGTTCAACCTGGAGCATGAATTGTATCTTTGCCCAGTGTATCCAGGCTATATCTGCTACGCATTTGTTAGTTACTTGGTTCCATCTTGATTATTAGACTGTCATAATGTTGCAGTGCCAGGGATCAAGTAACTTTTATTTTACTTGACAATGGTCCCAAAGTACAAGAGTAGTAAAAGTTATTGACTCAATGAAGAAAGGAAAAAAAATCATATGCTGAGATTAATAAGATTGATGGTAAAAATAGAATATTCCATCCATGAAATTGTGAAGAAGGAGAACAAAATTCATGCTAAGTTTGCTGTTGCATCTTAAACTGAAAAAGTTATTACCATAGTGCATGGTAAGTGCTTAGTTAAGACAGAAAAGTTATTAAATTTGTGAGTGGAAGACATGGACAGAAAGCATGTTCTAATTGAGAGCAACATGTTGCACCATAAAGCATTGAGCATATATGAAGACTTCAGCAAGGCATCCACTGATACTACTGACCCCAGGTAAGGGATGGTTACACAGATTCAGGAATAGATTTTAAATTGAAAACTATAAAAGTTACCAAAGAAGCTATGTCTGCCAATGAAGAGTCTGCTGCCACGTTTCCAACACAAGTAAAGAAGTTGGTTAAGGGGAAAGCATATCATGTAAAGCAAGTCTTAAATTGTGATCAAATTAGGCTCTATTGGGACCAATAGAACCTACATTCAAGAAAGTATAAAGGAGGCACCCAGAAATAAAACATAGAAGAGATTAACTCTGGTTCTATTTGGCAAAGCTACAGGCCATGTGACGACACCAGACACAGTGTTCACAGTGAAGAATCCATTTGCTTTAAAAAATAAAGCCAGAAATGACCTACCCATGTTCTGGCAACAAAAGTAGAAAGCCTGAGTGACAGTCTTCATTTTATAAAATGGTTTCACCCAAGGTATCATCCAAGAAGTGAAAAAATTCTTGGAAGAAGAAGAGTGGGAATTGAAGTTTCTGTTAATATTAGCCAGTGCACCCACCCATCCTTAAACCATTTGCTATGGAAAATGAAAAATGTTGAGGTTGTATTTTTACGTTCAAACACAAAGTCACTCTTTTAATCCTTTGACCAGGGCAGCACTCAGTTTGTTAATTCCCTATACACCCATGTGGCACTTGACCACATTTGATCAGCAATAAATGCAGACTCAAATCTGGACATAATGCAGTCCTGGAAATCATTCACTATTGATGACACATTTAGATTCATAAAATCTGCATAGTGAATTAAAATCAAAAATGGTAAATGCTTGCTTCAAGAACTAATGGAGCAAGAATGGAGGAAGGAGGAACTGTATAGAGGGAAAAGGGGGGGTGGGGGGGGAGGAAAAAATAACAGAATGAATCAAACACCATCACCCTATGTAAATGTATGATTACACAAATGGTATGCCTCTACTTCATGTACAAACAGAGAAACAAGATGTATCACATTTGTTTACAATAAATATAAACGTAAAAGAACTATTGGAGTGATGTTGTGAATGTTCTAGTACTTTCCTGGGGATCAGGGAGAAGTTAGAAACTCATATTCATGCAGTAAGACAAGTTAGTGGAGAAAAATTTGCTTGACATGCTTGTCAAAGTGGAAGGACATACTGAAGGTCCTCAAGAAATGTCCACAAGTGAGTGATAGGAAGAACTTGTTGACTCACCTACAGAAGAAGAGGAGACGAAGGTGAAACTAAAGTAGAACCAGTCATGTAGACAATCACAGAATTTGCTGAAATCTTTCTAATACATAGATATTAAAAAGCAAAATTGTGGAATACAATCTTTGGATGGAAACTAGTAGGAAAGTCACCTGAATGTTCACTGAAGGATTATAACCTCCACAATCAAAACTTTGATGAGTTAAAAAGAGATAACTTCTGGTTACAATGTTTTTCCAAAAGAATTTAGGGGGAAGAAAAAACAAAACAAGACAAAACAAAACTTCCATTGCCAAGGATCCCCAACTATCACATCATGTGCTCCTGACATTCACCCATTGACATTATCATGGCTCCATAATTTGGTATAACCTGAAGAGAGTGATATGTCAGAATGTCAGTAGTAGCCTATAGCTATGTCACAATGTCTATGCATTCACCTCATTTCATCTCATTAGGTAGGCACTGCACCACCTCACATCATCACAAGAAGAAGGTTAAGAACATCACAGTAAGATATAATGAAAGACCACATTCACATAAATTTTCTTGGAGTATGTTGTTTGAATCGTTTCTATTTTGTTATTAGTAATTATCAATTGCTTAGGATACCTAATTTATAAATTATTATTATAGATATGTTTTATAGGAAAAAATATATATAGGGTTTGGTACTAGCCATAGTTATAGGCATCTACTGAGGGTCTTAAAAGTATCCCCTATTGAGAAAGGGGGCCTACTATAATACTGTTTTGCCTTGTAAAGGAAATGTTTGCTACTTTAATAGGAGCTTAAATCCCAAGGATTATTTCCCTGTATTTCTATTCAGGTGAATATTTCTTTTAAATGACTTGCACATAGACAAACCTTCTAAAGTTCAGCTCAAATTTATGCATCTCTGACATATATAAACAGACACAATAGCTGCCATAGATGACAACCTTAACATCTCTCAGAAATTCCCTGCACACAAATATTCTCTAGGCAGATAATTTGACTTTGGCAGAATTTTTTTTTTTCCAAGGAGGAAAACTACAGCCCTTATTTTGTCTCATTATGTTCATAGTGTTCAAGTGTGAATGAAATCATAAATATTATTTACCCAGTGATATCCAAGTGTGTTCTCCATATTAGCAGTATTAGCATGGCATGGGACTCTGTTATAAATGCAAATTCTTGAGCTTTCCCAAAAACTACTGCAGAAACTAAGGAGATCCATCCATCTGTGTTTAACAAGTTCTCAAAGAGGATTCTGACACACATCACAGTTTAAAAACCATTGACCTACGCTCTTCTGTTGTTTGAGAAAGTTGAGGACCCAGATTTTATAAATAATCAAAGTAATCAGATATTAACAAAATAATTTTTTTGTATAAAAATTAGTAGTTTCTCCCATTCCTCAATTTACCTCATTGATTACCATAGGAGTCAGATTCTAGGGTCACAATACAGAGGTTTCATTTTTGGTTTTTGATCCAGGGCATGTAAGCTCTAAAATCTGGATATACCAATGGTAAACAACATCACTGAGTATATTATTCTTCAGTTAAGACTAGAGAGCTGCATCACTATGAATTCACATAATGATTCCAATAATTGCCCCAGACATCATCATATTCAAATTGAGTTCTTTATAACTTCCCTCTAAAATAAAGTAAAAAATAAGCATTTCTAAATTTGACCATTTCCTTTGTTCACAATCCTCAATGGAGGTACAAGTGGTAGAATGCTGGGCATGTGTGAGAATTTCAATATGTTTGGCAATTTGGAACATCTGCATCTTTGGGTAGTCTAGATTGCTCAATCTCATCTCAATTTCCAGTTCCATGTGGTCAAAATCCTATCACTCTCTCTGGGTACTTATCTAAAATCATTTACTTCTTTATTTTGGGGGCAGGGACAATGTCTCACTAAATATGAGCATACCAAAAGCTTTTCCAGGGCTCCTTTGGATTCCCACAGAAGTCAAGGAATCCATCTTCAATGTAGATCTCAAAGGAAACAGAATTTGATGTACATAATACTTTTACTCAAGAATGAAAAGATTATGTCCCTCCATCATTCATGGATGTTTCATCTAAAATTAAAAATTTTAGTCCAAGTCAAAAGTATACATATAAGCCAGAACTTTATTATGCCAATTTCTCATTCCATACTGCCATCTTCTTCCCTAGTCTGTTGAAATTCCTGTGTCTGTATCCAGGTATTGCATGCTCACTCTCTTTAAATATCACCTGTTTTGGTCAGGCATCTAAATATGAAAGACAATGCCTCTTGTTCTTAAAAAGCCACCTGTACTATCATAATAAGAATGTGTGCTTAATGTTCTGGGAAGACATCCCTGCACTGATCTTTGTCTTTAATTTCAGCCACCTGGTGTAGCGATGCATTAACTAAACTCTTGCTAAGTCTCCTAAGACTAATAAACATTTCCTTATCCCCAGGATTTATTTGTTTACAGTATCTTAAATTATTAGAGATCATAAAGGATAACCCTTCATCTCTCTTACTGCCATGACCTTTCAGAATGAAGAGAGCTATTAAAAAAAAAAAAAAAAGAACCTCTGCAGCATTTCAAATCTTTAAGACAGTGTGACAGTGTCTGACTTTTAGTTTTCTCAACAGCTTGCTGTTTTCCTAATGATTTCTTTCTTGTTTTATTTTCTCAAAGTCATTTATTTTCAGGTCTGCAAGGGCATATACTCTGTCTCTCTAGATAAAAACATACCTGCTTCTAGAAATTAAATAATATCTGATAATAATAGAAAAAAATATAGGAAAAGGCCACCTGTTGCTAGGCACTCACTAGCAGCTCTACCCTCACACACCTTCGAAGCAGTAGTGCAGTAGCTTTCCTCCCTAAGCAGGTACTTTTCACAGAAACAGCCCATGATAATTCATTCCAGGAATAACAATGTGTTGCCATGCTTTTACACAATTTAGAAACCAATAGAGGCAGCCCTTCTTATCATGTTCAGTCAATTACCCACATGATGTGGTATTGTCACGACCTAGTATGCTAAAAGTTACCAATACCAAAGAAACAAAGGCCACCAAGAGAAAACTTTTACATCAATGGGACACTAGGCTAGCTTTAAAAAATATATCAGTCCCTAAATGTATATGGATTTGGAGTTGTTTCTTAGAATTACTCCATTTTCTGATTAATGATTTCACCTCCTTTGGAGTTTATAGGGTTTAATGTAATATTCCCATTGACTCCCCGTTTCTGCCAGATGATTGCAGTCTTCTGTATGTTTCCACATTAGGAACAGAATTAAGAATGTTTTAGAAAACCATGTCATTCACAGACACAATAAATTATTCAAATTCACAAAACGAGGTATTCATTATTCTGGAGACCCGCAGTGGATACAGTTCTTTTCACTCATTTATAAATATTTTTGAGGGCTTATAACTGCCATGCAGTGGACTAAACACTTGGGGAAACAAAAATGAATTAATCATGGAAACTGCTCCATCAGCTACATTTGAAAGGAATAGTCAATTCAGTATGTTTCCATGTTAATTAGCTTGATATTTTTGTTTTATTACCTAGAAACAATTATCTCTCCAAAGGAAATAAATTACTAGAAATATAAGGACTATACACCCAACATTAGAATTAAATGACCCCTCAAAAATTCTCACTTTCAAAATAATCCCCCCAAATCAATCATTTCTACTTTTATTAAAGGAAAAATAGCAAGAGTCTATTATAAAAAAAAGTCATAAGAGAAATACTGTAGTCTTCTGCAGGTTAGTGCTATCTTTGTCACCCCAACTCTGTACTCCTGTCCTTCCCTTGGACTCTTCAACAGCCCCACTGTGTCCACTGACATGGAGGCAATTCAGTGGCACTCCCACAAAGGTCCTCCTAGCTTTGACTCTTTACTGGAGCTTTCGGGGTTACCATCTTAGGCCAGATTACTACAGATGAATTTGAGGCTGCCTGCTTGGGTTAGAACACACCATCTGTGCTAATGAGGCAATAACTTTTAATGTGCAAATTAGTCACCTTCCCAAAGAGTTACTTGGAATTTAAAGGGAAAATTCTTTAAGTGAAAGAATTGCACAGAGTGGGAAATTTAAGCCTTCTGTCATATCAGCAAACAAGATATTTGAGGATGGTGAATAGGTTTTTTGGTGCTTAAATTGAATATACTTTCAGGGTTCTGGGGGTACTCTCTCTTTTCACTTCTCCAGCTTCTAACATTTTTTAATCATTTCAAGTCCCTCCCTCTTCATGGGCTTTACTCAACTCTGTTACCCTGAAATTGTACAGCACCACCAGCCTTCATTCTGAGCTACACGAAGGTTGTTCATTCAACTCACTACTAGGTACTAAGGATTGTAATAGTAATGGAGATACAGTAACAGGTACTGTGGCTGGCAGTGGAAATACAGTGATGTGATATATAACCCCGTGAGCATTCACTCAACTAAAATCAATAATAAGTTCATAAAAATTAGAAAATAACTCAATTTCATAATATCTTATTTCAAATTTCATGTTAGAATACCATACGAGAATTAAGTAGGTTTATTAAAATTTTTACTCACAAACTGAAACATTATGTGACTAGTTAAAAGTGGGTGAAAATCACTTTTAAATTAAATAGTGCAAGACACAGTGCATATAAACTTCTTAGTCCTATGTCCAGCATGTAGTAATCTGTCACGGTTACATGTGTTTTTGATGTTGAGCCAATTATCACATTCTATAATTCTATAGAAATTCCTGATAATCATCCTTGATCAAAGATCATTAAATTGTACGCCATAACAAAACTTTGTCACCCAAGGGAGGATAATCAGGATGAGCTTTCAGAGTTTTTATTATTTCATTCATTTATTTGATAAACATTAAATCCATATGCCATGCATTGGGAATATAAAAATGACTAGTTTCGTGCCTACCTTTGAGGATTTCAGTCTACTTGGAGAGACATAGAAACAAACCAATGATTCTAAAACTGGTAGTCATTAAACTGGCTGTCTTCCATGAGCACTGAAAAAGAGACTACCTATCCCTATTCATAAAGGAGATTGCATATGAATTGGTCTCATGGGCATTCTTAGGCAGATGGACTAATAAAGGTGCAGAGGAATAAGAACCAAGCCAGGAATTAACATGACTTGTTCAGACAAATGCTAGTAGTAAATCTGGACTTCAGGTTACATGTGACTATTTGCCTATAAAAACACATCATCTCTGAAGGCTGGGCAGGTGGGAGAATGTCAGATTATGAAGGCCCCATATGTGATGTTTAGAGACTTATTCTATGGGCAATAAAATATAATTAATAAACCTGGCTCTAATGCAAAGAAATTTCATCCCTTTCCTTCTCAAAAATCAACCCAAAATTATAAGATCAAAGAACAAAACTACTGCTCTGTCTTCAGTGAAACTAGAAAGATTTGTAGTGTCAAACCACAGAATTTAAAGATTGAACTTATGGAGTAATGACAAATATTTTTGCAATGTAGAAGGTCAATCCTAACTGTCAGCAGAGGGGCGTATTGAAAAGAAGACTTGTTCACTTTGGAATCCAAGAGATGCAAAGAACAGAGAGAATCAGAAGTTGCCGAAGGCAAGAGAGTAGGCAAAGAGCTAAAGACAGAGAGATTTTTTGAAGTCTGTGTTATAGTTTGGATATGAGGTTTCCCCCAAAAGCTCATGTGAGACATGCAAGAAAGTTTGGAGGTAAAATAATTGGTAAAATAATGAGAACTTTAATATAATCAATGCATTCATCCACTAATATGGATTAACTGGGTGGTAACTATAGAGATTTTGCCTTTGGGGTTTATATTCTCCTGCTCACCCAGGAAGTGGAGCTCTCTCTACTTCCTGATTGCCATGTCCTGAGCAACTTCCTCTTCCACACACTTTCACCATAACGTTCTGCCTTGCTTTGGGCCCAGAGTAATGGAATTGGCCATCTATGGACTGCATCTCTGAAATTGTGAGCCCCCAAAAAACTTCCTTTATGTATATCTTGTCAGGTTGTTTGATCACAGTAATGAAAAACCTAACTAAAATAATCTATACAAAAAAAAAAAAAAATACATCAAGAGCTTCCAAATCACCACAAGATTTGGCCACCACCCCTCAATCTTAGGAAAAGTTTATCCTAGAGAATTTGAACTGAAGAAATTTGTGACTCTAGGATACCAGAGATACAAAAGTGCAAGGATAAAGCAAGAATATCGTGGGTTCATGAATATGAGTGGTGGGACATTCCAGCTCCCCTTTATTGCCCAGCTACAGAAAAACTTAACTCACCAAATGTTTTCCTACAAAAACTCTCAGAAGAAGATTATTGGGATGAATGGTGCATGGTACTTTTCTTGACAAACTAGATTTCTTTGGAAATCCTGGTAGATCTTGTTATGAACATCATTGGTGAGAAGCCTGAATACTTTGTCATTCTAAAGCAAAAACAAGTTTTCAAAAAGCCTTGCCCCAAAACTCAGAACCTACAACCCTCTGTTCAATGTTCACTCTTCCACGGGTCTAGAAACCAGTGACAGACTTTTTAGATAAGCCTTCAACATGAAATAGAAAGACCAACATGCAAGGTAACAAGAAGAAATAAAGGTAAAGCAAGGATGAGAAGAAATCATTAATTAGGCTAAATTAATATCCTCAAAAAAAGTAACAGAAGATTAGTTATTAGTTCAAAACCTGTAAATAAACAAATAAGATATTTGGAAAAAATAAAAGACATCTTTCAGAAAAATTAAAAATGAGAGAGCCCCTCCCTCCAAAACCATAATCAGAATAGGTGTCAGAAGAGGGAATGAAATAATTATTTTAGAAAACAAAAATATACTATGAGGGGTAGAAGACAGAAAATTAGGAAATCCAGAGATCCCACACAACCAACAGGAATGCCAGAAAGAAAAAAAGAAAGAGAAAGAAATTTAACAATAATAATTACCCACAGTTGAAAGGCACCAGTCTATAGGTCATGAGGTTATATATATAAATAAAAAGGTTGTTGTTTGAAGGCTCTATTTCAAATGATTGGTTGTGTGCCCATAGATAACTGACACAGCCAGGCAAGAACAAGGACTACACTCAAGCTATTAGGTTGGGAGGTAGTCCTTACATCAAGAAGCAGGCAATATATTATTTCTCCGTAATCAGAAAGGAGTTTCTTGCAGTTCTGGGAGTCAGCAAGCTGGCTGCTTGCAAGAGGCTGGAGAGTAAAGGTTGTCCTATTCACATGTCTATGACTGGCCCTGGTTGACATCTAGGGATACGAGAACAGGCTGGCTCCAAGCTTCTTTACGTGCAGCAGAAGAATTCTTAGCAGCAGAAAAGGCCACACTCCAAAGCACACAACTTTTTCAAGCCTCTGTTTATATCCCATTGGCCAAAGCCAGTCTCAAGACCAAAGGGAGACTACATGGGAAGGATTACACAAGCATATAAAGGGAGAAGTAAGTCAGTGGGGACATTTCTTTAACAATCTATCCTCAGAGACCCAAGAGACAGGACTACCCAGAACTCTGAAGCAAGACTGAGCAACTTAATGGAGAAAGAACCACAGAGTACACTTTATCTGATTTTGGCTTAGCCAATGAACACCATGATCTTATTACTTTAATTATTTTCAAGTATATTTATCTAGGCATTTAGTTTTAAATGTCTGCCCCCTGCTCTAGATTGTAGGCAGGCTCCATGTAGACAAAGTCCAGGCCTCCTTTATTCTATCTCTTTTAGCCAACAAGGGGAAAAGACCTTAACCCTTCCTTTTTAAATGTGGGAATGAAGGGAGTGAGAAATGCATCCTTATGAACAGAGTGCAGGGTCCAAGATAGCACTGAAGACGGGGAAATACCCGGAGGAGGATAGTCAGCAGTAGATGTGAGGAGTAGACAGGATGATTTGTGTGTCCTCCCCCTGCCAACAGAAGTTCAGCAAAGGTTCATTAAATATGAACATAAAAAACATCTAGGGCCTAGATGACATTCTGATCCTAGGTAGCACTTCCATATCTGCCCTGTGTAGAAGCTTCCATTAAGTGTGGGAATATTCCCAGGTTCACTGGTGTTTGATTATAAGTTTAGCTTTCAAACTTTTTAGTCCAGAACCACTTTGCTCTTTTGAAAATAGAATCCTGACGAGTTTTTGTCTATGTACATTATATCTATTAGTTTTTCTCATAGTAAATATTTCAACTGAGAATTTAAAATGATTCTTTTTAAAAATAGTAACATGCTTATTACATGTAACACAAACAGCATGTTTATATATATATATATTTTTTTTTTTTAAATTTAAATTTGTATTTTCCAAAACAAAACAAAAAAAAACCTAGTGAGAACAGTGGCATTAATAATTTTGCAAATCTCTTTAGTATCTGGCTTACTAGAAAATAACCAGATTCTCTATCTCTTTCTGTATTATTTTATTCTAATATCATGCATAATGTAGCTTCTGGAAAATTCCATTGTATCACCGTAAGGGAAAGTGAAAAAAGCAACTAATAATCTTAGCATTATTATGAAAATACTTTTGACTTTCTGAATCCTCTGAAAGTGTCTCAGGTACTTGTTAGACATTTATCCAGTGAAAGTGATCAAACATACATTTCTTCCTGCAGTTGATAGCAGCTTCAATGTAATAAAACCCCAGAGTATTATCTATTTAAAATCCAGGGGAACAAATTGAACTATTAGGATTTCTTAGTGCCAAACAAAATACCATCCTAAAGGTTCTGTTAATATTAATAAGTCTATTACTTAGCCAAATAAAATTGGACTTTCTTAATGGATTCTTCATACATAGTGAGCTATTTCTCTTTTCTGTGTGCAACTGTATAAACTCAGTGATTGTTCACATTATCTCCCTTCAGCTCTTCAAACTGAGAATGACTACAACTTTCTCCTTTTTAGACACAATCATATATTAATTATGAATTAGTAATCAAAATTTCTTTAGTGCTCCAGGAATTGCTTTGTGTGCTTTATTACATTATTTTTTAATCCTGAAAACAAATCTCTGAGGTAGGCATTATTCTCATTATTATTTTATAGAGGAGAAAACAACTCTAGAGGGATTAAATAACATGCCCAAGGTCATATAGCTAGTTAAAAAAACAAATCTCAAACCTTTTAACTACTATTTCATTCAGCTTCCCTATTCATAAATATGGTAATAATAGTATTTTCTACAATTTTTCATTTTCACTGCACAGTTTTTCAATATAGCTTTAAATGTCTTTTGAACTTTAGCCTGAGAAACTAACCTCGTTATAAGAATCTTACCAATGTCAAAGTGGGTACCCAATGGAAACAGGCATTTGAACCACAGTTCCTTTCTGAGCTCTGTGTTGCTTCTTTTCCTTCTATGTGGTGCCTTAAGGCATGCCACCTCCACTTCTCTCTGTCATTTCTTTAGTCTTCCTTGTCTCTTCCATTTAAGTTGTTCGACATCATTGAAGACAGATTGAAAACTAGAGAGGAATTGCTCAACAGTCTGATTGCTGTCATCATCAAGGATCTGGGACAATCCTGTAGCAGGTGTTAAACCTTCACTCATCTTTGCAGAAATCCTGTCAGCAACAACTTTCTGCAGACCACTGTGACTTGGAAAATATCCACTCTATAAACTGTGTAGAAATGATTAGCAGATGTGTGCTAGCAGCTCTGGGAAATTCAGAAGTGTCAGTTTAATATCCTGGGTGTTGCTACCTGAGCCTGAAAAGTCAATTCAGGTTATAAAAATTTCAGTAGATTGCCACAAATCTCTGAATGTTCTCTTCAGTTCAAGTAGAGCAAAGGTAATGGACCACAGGAGAAAAGCAGGGGGAAAAATAATGGATCCCATCTCACTAATTGAGAGATGGTTCTTCAAAAGGATAAAGATACTAAAGACTCTGTCCCCCTGCCCAGAACCAAACAAAACAAATTTTAGGGTCATAAGAATATACATGAGCAATCACACACTTCAAGAATCATTAGACAAGTGAGACTGGAATCATAGAAATGCTGTTTTCTTCTATGATCACCTTCTTTATACCACATAACACACGTATACAATCTTTACCTCCTAGGTTATGATTCGGTTGCCAAGCATTTTGAGTCCTCTATTATCAATACCACAAATACGTTTTAACTGATGTAACTCTTGAGAAAATACAATGGCAGCTTAATGTAAATAATGGAACAATGTACTTTCTTTTTCCTTTTCTTCAGAAATTTTAGAAACTTACTATACTTTTTTTTTTGTCATTTGCATCACTTGCTCTGTTACAATTCCACAGAAAACAGATTCATTGACTGCCAGAAAGATATAACCATATTATTTTTGGCATGAATGTCCCTATAGAGTCTAGCTTTCATAAAGGATAAAAAAATGAGAATATCCAGAGCATTTCTCACTTCAGTGAAGTATTATTAGTATAGCGTTTCAAAGGATGCTTACATTGAGCACCTAAAATTAATTTGTCAACTTGTTTATTATATAATCTTTAACAAGCATCTATTCTGTAGCAAACAGTGTGCCACATACTGGAGCTATGAAGATTGATTGGTCTCCTTCCTTCCTTACAGTGTTCACAGTCATATCTACTATGCCTACATGTGAAGAAATTAAATACAATGCAGAGCAATATGTTTGAAAATAAAAGAATGTGCAGGCCATATATGGGAGTAAAGGAAAAAGAACTTATGTCTAGAGAGATTTAAGAAGCAGCTCAACTCACAATAGCTAAATTATGCAACCAACATAGGTGACCTTCAACAGATGAATGGATAAAGAAAATGTGGTATATATAAATATATATATATATGAATGTATATCTATCTATATATGAATGTGTGTGTATATATATATACATATATATACATATATATATATATATATATATATATATATATATGAATCGTGGAATATTACTCAGGTTTAAAGAAGAGTGAAATTATGGCACTTGCCAAATAAGTCAAACCCCCAAAACAAAAGGTAATGTTTTCTCTGATACGTGGATGCTAATTCACAATAAGGGGTGGGTGGGGGCAGATAGGGAAGAACAGTCACTCCCTTTCATGCTCTGATAGATATCCCAGCTAACTAATCTATTCAACAAAGCCATCAAAAATGTGGACTACATATATCCTTCAGCAGGCATCTCAGTGCTTTAAATAGAAGTGTAGCTGAAATGTGGGCACCTGAAAGACAATACGGCCTTAGTGTAAGACTGATAGCAGATTCTGGAAGCTAATAGCTATGAATAAGGTTGGGAACTACAGCAATTATGTGTGTTGCATTTAAAGACTGACATAATTGATTTCAAAGCTTCTTGTTTCCTCTATGTTCCTGCCACATTTCCTATATGTGCATTTCATTATGATATACTCTGAAATGTATTTATTCTCTAGGAAGAAAAAAACAGAATAAACAATGGTGAAAATATGCTTACTTAACTATCAATGGAAAAAATCCCATTGGTCAAGCAATCTATTACAATGGCAAAATTAATGTTTTAAATTGCATACTGATAGTTTGTGTCCAGAGAGGCAGTAGTTAAGAGTTTAGGTCCTGGAATCAGATTGCCTATGTTCAATCCTGACCTGCAATGACATGACTGATGTGTGATGTGGGACAACCTTAACTTCTCTGTGTCTTAGTTTAATCATTTATAAAAGAGGAAAAATAATAATGGTGCCTACCTAAAAGGATTGTTATGAAGATAGAATGAGTTAATACTTATTAAGGCTTAGAATAGTGCCTGACTCAAAGTAGTATTTCATACATATATGCTATTATACTAAACATAAAGTACTTTTTATTACTGCAGTATTATTATGTGGTCTAACACTATCTTGTTCAGAAAGAATATGCAAAGTAAATGTAGACCTTACATTAGTAATGTACACTTTGAATTAATTTTCAAGGAAGCACTGCCAATTCTATTTGGCATTCTATTTAAAGAAAAAAAAGATTCTATTTTAGTCAGGATGGTCCTCCTAGACTACTGCTTTCCATAATAAAGAGTAATAAATGACTTCACTCTATCCAAAGTCAATCTGGAAAGATTCTAAAACACTTTGGATTTGCTGGACTGAACCCAGTTATTTAGTGAATCATTTCTACAGCTTCCACTATCTTGAAATTCAGGATAAATATTGAAAGGATTCTGCAATGTAATTGAACAATACCTTGTTAAGAATGGTTCTTATTTCAGTATTAGGAGTGAACAAGAACAGAGAGGAGCAGGAGGACAAGCAGAATGGCAAGAAAATTCCATTTTACATTGACTTTTATTTCTTCCTTCATTCAAGTAAAAAGCATAATTTCCAAGGCCCTCTGCTCCTCTGTTCTTGTCAATGTCACTTCTTTCAATGTCTCAAAGAGGTAATTAACCTCCTACTGATAAGCAATTTTCTCCCAAGAGCATGTTTTACTAGTCCTCTTACAGCTATTATGCCCTGGACAGATTCTGTGTCCACCTCCGTGTTCCCCTCAATACCTGTCAAGGTTCTGCAAATATTATTAGGTAATAACTTCTCATTAGCATTTCCTTTATCTTTATAAAACTAAATTTCATTTTACCATGATGCTAGTACATAAAACCAAGATATCACTTGCCACGTCCAAAGTTATTTGCAGTATTAATAGCTATTTTATCAGTATTTTCCTAATGTTCCAAGGCTATTCCTAGGATAACCTGCATGCAAGGTGTTTAGTCTCACACGTGTGGAGACAGGGACCCCATATTCTGGCCCAATAGCAAGTAGACCCTAGAACAGTGTGCCATTTCCTTCTAAACCCCTCATATTCCATACTGACATCATTATCACTAGCAGGAATCATTTGGGGGGAAGATGGTGAGAACATCAGGCAATTATCAAGAAAATATGCCATACAGAAACTTGACCTCCAGATTTGGCTTCTGAAGTTGTTTTTCTGGCCATATCTATCAGCTGCTTTAATTATCTGTTAATATGTGAGTCACTGGATCCTTAACATTTGCTATTCTTCCAATTCTATAGATGAGATTCAGACTATATTAATAATAGCCCTTCATTTTTAGCCTTTTAGGGAGTAAAAGAACAAGGATGGAATGTTAAGGAAGAGAAAATAGATTTCATTTTTGTCTCTACCACTGATATATTGTGCATCCTTAAAAAATTATTCAACATCTCTTTATATCGTTTCTCTTTTGCAGAATTTGAATAATAATAATATCTATCTCATAGGACTGGTATGAGAATGTAATGGATAATATTTATAAATGCTTTATAAATGTTAAAGACCTTCTCCACAAAAGGAAAGAACCCTGGCATCACCCTGACCTTTCTGTGGGACATTTTAAGAGACATGAGTGATGAGCCAAACAGAGCCACCTAAGTATTAAGCCTGGGGTGCAATGACCCAAACATGAAAATGCAAGAATATGAACTATGTCCTTCTCTTACTTCTCCCACTCTATTAGTCTGAGAAGAAGAGGGACCATCTGCAAAATTCTGTTAGCGAAACCATGTTGTAGAAAAATGTTTAATGGCAAGAATAATTACATTATTGAAAGAAAAACTGCTCTCAGAAATGTCCATGTGTAATCATATTTTTTTTCTTCCTCATGTCTCTTCCCAATTTCTTAGCATTTATGCTTACATCCCCAGCCTTTGATTACCAGGATTCTGACAGTCTTCTGCTCAGTAGGAACATTATATATGATATTCTCCTTGCACTACTTTATCTCATGTTTCTATGACTTCCCAAACCCTCCTGCTAAACCACTGTCTTCCTCATCCCAGTCTTCATGACCTAGACCCACAACTGACCTGGACATAGCACTATTCCCATTTGAACACACTAAGAACATACCCATCTCAATCCCCCATATATCCTTCCTCTGCCTTTTCCAAAACTATTCACAGTATAATAGAGAAGAAAAAACATGTTTTTCCCCAACATACTTACAATTTGCCTTTGTAATGACCTGACTGATCACTGAAAGTTCCCCAACTATGTTTATCCATGGTCTCACCATTTCTCTCTAGCAGGAAAGGGAATTTATTGAGTTCCTCCAGTTCTTTTTCTATATCTTTGTGTTATCCAGGTCTAATCTCTCAAACCAGACCCCAGAGAGTTTCAAAATTTATCTTTTATCGCCAGCCTTCCTTTTTCCACAATAACTAAAACAATATAAGCCAAACTTAATTTAACCATAAAATTTCACTTATACAAGAATCTGAATTTTGTTGCTATGAACATAGCAAATACTACTTCACTAGCTTTCAACCCCACCACCACCTTGCATGTTACCATTTCTGCAGTTACTGTTTTCTGAACAGAGCTGCTAACCTTGCCTTCCCACTAGAGACTCATATTTACATTCCAAAGTATACAAACTCAGGATCCTTCTTAAGGATAATCTGTTTACAATAGGGAGCAATGATTTCTCTCAATCCTTCAGGAAGATCTCTGTTCCTTATAAATCCCTAGATTTTTAATTTCTGGTTCCTTAGAATGCAGATCCAGTATGTGTAGGATGACTTCTGGTCCTCCTCCTATCACCTTCAAAAAGGGGAATTGAGACATAAAGAACAGGTCCAATTAAGTAATAATTAATCTGACTGTTCCAGAAGTATAATGTCTAATTTCAAGAAAATACAAATAAATACAGATATTAATCACTTATCATATATAGGCTTTGTATCACTGTGATCGAAAGACTTAACAAGAAAAATGTACAGGGAGAAAAGCTCATTTTGGCTCCTATTTTCAGAAGTTCAGTTCATGGTTGACTGATTCCATAGTTCTGGGTCCAGAACAGTGAGGCAGAGCATCATGGTGGAAGGGCATGGGGGAGGACATGGCAACCAGGAAGCAAAGAGAGCTATCTGCTCACTAGGGACAGAATATAAATCGCAAAGGCATGCCTCTAGTGACATATCTCCTCAGTTACCACCTAGTTAATCCATATCAGTGGATTAATTCACTAATTAGGTTACAATACTCATAACCAAATCATTTCACCTCTGAAATTCTTGAATTGTCTCACACATGAGCTTTAGGGGAATACTTCATATCTAAACCATAACGAAGTCCATATAATCACACTCATTTACCTGTCCCTCCCTGATTTCCTTTTTACTCCTTTAAAATGCTCCTTAAAAAGTTGTATTTTAGCTGAGCACAAGTGGTATATACCTGTCATTCAAGCTACTTGGGAAGTTGAGACAGGAGGACCTCAAGTGGGAGGGAAGCCAACCTGAGAAACTTAGTGATACCCTAATAATAAAAAAACTAAAAAGGACTGGGAATGTCACTCTGTGGTAAGGCACTCCTGGGTTTGATACCCAGTACAAAAAAAATTAAAAAGTATAAAAAGCTATATTGTATATAATTTATTTATTCCCGTTCTGTGTCATTGCAATTTTTTTATATTCATCTGAAAGCTTTCTTTCCTTTCAAAAATCAATCTAAAGTCCATTTTGTCATTCAAAATTTGAAAAGCCAACTCTGAGTAAAATCCTTGATGTTACTTAATATATATTGGGGCCTATGTTTTTGAGTATTATACTATAACTGCACAATACACAATGTTGTATTAACTCAATTTCATGGTAAACATTCTCAACCTCACTTTAAATATGAATGAGTAGAATCTCAGAAAAGTTATGAAAATTGACCAGAGTCACAGAATTAGTAAGAGTAAGGATGATAATTCAGATCTCTCTTTGCTTGACAGGCTGGGCCAAGTGACTTTCTTGGGCCAATAGAATGTTGCTAGAATTGGCACACACTACCTCTCATGAGAAGTATGAAGGGCTTTTGGATGTTCACTTCTGCCACAATTTCAACATTATAGCAGATGGGGCTTTTCCATCAGCTAGCATCCTTAGTGAAGAAGATATGGACCTTAGATACAGTTTAAAAAATATATATGATAAGCAAAGTACATTAATGTTTGGAAATATCACCATGAAACCTATTGATTTGTATAAGTAACACGAGAAATAATTTTTTGAAGCTACTAAGATTTCCAAATAGCTTGTTACTACCATGTAATTTAGTTGAAACCAACTAGACACAAAAATTACATGAAGAGTAGAATACAACCATCCCAGAGAATGTGACAATGCCAGATCTGGGATTACCAAACATTTTTGGAGAAATAAAAATAAACTGCATTGTACAGTAGCAAAATTTTGGTAAAATTGTGCCTTGTAATAAACTGAAGTATGGATAATATGTTTGATTATACTGTGGCTTCAAACAAAGGAGTGGGAAAAAGAATATTGTTAGTATAATTGGTTACTGTTGGTTGTTTTGACAAGATGCCATAAGAAAGAGATGAGTACAGAAAGGAATTGACCAATTTGTGAAAAAATCAGAGAGGAGTCATAGAAGAGAGTTCAGAAATTTCAGGAATTGATGAAGTAAAAGATGCGATAGAATATGCAATTTATTTCTAATTGATAAATACTAAACTGAACAACAAAGGTAATTAAAACTCAGTCTTATTTTTAAAGACCAAAATTTAAGGTCTTTAAATTTTAAGGTCTTGTTTTAAGGAGACTGTGAAAAACTATGAATTAATTAAGATAGTGAAAGGTAGATCCCTTTAGTTTCATAAAATGGTTCATGGAAATGATACTAAAGATGAAAATTTGACAACTACAAGGTACCTATTATAGACAGAATAATGTTTCTGTGCCTGCTGCCAAAAAAAAAAAAAAATTCAAGTACTACCTAATTCCCAATGAATATGTACATGTCGACGTGACCAAATTAAGGATTTGAGTTGGCATATTAGTCAGCTTTGCATCACTGTGACCAAAATAACAGAAAAGAACAACTTAGAGCTTTCAATCCATATAGGTGAGCTCCATGGCTCTGAACCAGATGTAAAGCAGAAAATCATGGCCAAAAACCAGGAAGCAGAGAGAAGGAGAAGGAATGGGGCTCGTCCATGGCATACCACCTGCCTACAGTTACCACCCAGTCATTCAAACTAGGATGACCTAATGAGGTTATAGCCTTATAATCCAACCATTTCATCTTTGAATATTCTTGCATTCTCACTGGAGCTTCTGGGGGAAACCTTGGGACTCAAACAATAAGAGAAGGCTATGCTGGATTATTTGGGTGGGTCCAGTGTAACATAAAGGTCCTTATAAGTAAAAATGGAGGCAGAGAGAAGAGAATGTGATCAGGGAAGCAGAGGTCAGAGAGCTACTGGTTTTGAAGCTAAATAGGGCTGTGAACCAAGGAATCCATCAACCCCTTAAGAGCTGGAAAATTTGAGGAAATGAATTTTTCCCTTGAGCCTCCAAATAGAATACATCCATGCCAAACCTTGCTTTAGTCTCATGAGACCTTTGGAATTCTGACTTCTAAAACCATATAATAACAAATTGTATTTTTTGAGATTATTGCTAAATATAGCTTTAATATATAAATTTGTAGTGCTTTTATTATAGTATAGCAATAAAAAATAATGTCATAACTAAGAAAGACAGGCATTTACCCCCCAAAATTGTACATATGGCTATTGATAAATATTGATTTCATCATTCATATTGGTAATAAGCTGACTCTGTTCTTGAGAGAAGTACAGTATCAAAAGAACCATAAGTTTAGACTAAGAGAGACAGTGACTAAGGATTGAAATGTCTCTTTGATTTCAATAAACAAGCAGCAGACTGGAAAAGCTGCTCAAGTCAGTGAAATGGTGGACTGGGAAGTCTCAGACTTCACTCCAAGAGAAAGTTCTGCCAGCAACTATTCACAGACAGAATATGTTTTTGAAAATACCAATGCATAGAAATAAACTTGAAATACTCATGTGGTCAAGGAAAGGAAAAAAAAAAAAAAAAGAATGAAAACTAAATTAGAAAGAGAGAAGAGCAGACTACAAATCGTCCCTCTACCTCCCCTAAGTTGGCACAACTCCAGACAGAAAAACTGGCCCACAGTTTATACAGAGAAAAAAAGAGAACCAGAAACAGGTATCCAGCTTTATTAGCTTCCAAGATGCTTCCCAGGAAGCCCAATCGGATTTTATCTTTCAGGAATAATGGCTGGGACAGACCACCTGGGTTCAGATAGAAACAAAGAAAGGAAGCAACAGTTGTAGTGACCAGTGCATTGATCTTGGTGCCACCCCTGGGTTCTGCTAGCTGCTGGGCTAGATAGGAGGTACCAATTAACTTCACAGCAAGCCTGCAAACAGAGCTGAGCACATTCAGAAGCACAGAACTCAACCTAACTTGAGTTCCTTGTTGGTTTTTCTCTACAGTCATCCTTGGAGTCTGTCAATGACCACACACTGGCAGAGCAATTCCTATTTTCACCCATTTAGAAGCATAGGAGCTAGACCTGGTTCACTTTGGAAGCCAAAAAGCCCACCCAGTGACCCCACCCAGGCAGCAAGATTCCATGCATTTCAGAGAAGTTTAGGCACTATACCTGTTTGACCCAGGAGGTCAAATTGCTGTTCCACTCAGATGAAGGCCCACCTCATGGTTCCAACCAGACACAGTGGCAATCCTCAATCAAAAGCCTCCACAGCAGACTCAACCAAGCAGAAGAACAAATCAGTGAGCTGGAAGATAGAACATTTGAAATTATCCAGTCAGTGGAGCAAAAAGGCAAAAGAATGTAAAAAGCCCGTGGGAAATGTGGGACATCATTAAGAGACCAAACCTTTGCATAATAGGAAATGCTAAAGAAGAAGGAAAAGAAAAAGGGCTAAAGGAATATTTAAAGAAATAATGGCTGAAAACTCCATAAATGGGAGATAGATGGTAAGATCCAGGTAAAGGAAGTTCAGAGGTGTTGAATGAAATTTAACCCAAACAAAGAGTTCAAACTATCAAAGAAAATTGTAAGAGCAACAAGAGAAATGAAACACATCTCATATAAAATAGTACCAATAGAAAATTTAAGAAGCCTGAAATCCATATGTCAGTAGATTTCTTAACAGAAAACTTGCAGGTCAGGAGAGAGTGGCATGATATACTCAAAGTGGTAAAGAGTGCTAACAAAGAATACCTGACTCAGCAAAGCCAAGTCTTAGAAATGAGGGAGAAGCAAACTCTTTCCCATACCAACAAAATATAGGGGAGTTCATGCTACCACACTTGTGTTACAGGTACATGCCAGGAAATTGGATAAACTAGAAGAAATAGGTAAAATAGAGTTCATCAATCTGCAGATTCAATATAATCCCTACACCAAAATTCCAATATCCACCTTTCAAAAAAGATCCTAAAATTTGTGAAGAAATGGAAAATCTGAACATATCAATAACAATAAGATTGGATCAGTAATAAAAGTTTCCAATCAAAGAAGATCCCTGAAAGCTTCATTACTGGAGGCTATTATTAGCCTGATAACAAAGCCAGGCAAGAATATTACAAGATAAGTTTTGGTGAACATGATGTAAAATACTAGCAAACTGAATTCAACTATACATTTATAAGGATCGGTCACCACAATCAAGTGAGATCATTTCTGGGATGCAAAGATGGTTCAACATGTGCAAATTAATAAACATGACACATCACATCAACAGAATAAAGGACAAAAATCATACGATCATCTTATGAAATACAGAAAAAAAGTATTTGACAAAATTCAGTGTCTTTTCATGATAACAATTCTTGCTAAATTAGGTCTGAGAAGACTATAGTCAATATTATACTTAATGGTGAAAAATTGAAAGCCTTCCTTGGAATTAGGAAAGGGTACTCACTCTTATCACTTCTCCTCAGTATGGTATTAGAAGTTCTTGACAAAGAAATTCAGCAAGAGAAAGAAAGTAAAGGTATTCAAATAGGAAAAAAAGAAGTAATATTGATACTACTTGCTAAGGACCTAATCTTACATGTAGAAATCCTAAAGACTCTACCAAAAAAAAAAAAAATCTGTTAGAACCCCAGAACAAATACAGTAAAGTTACAGGATACAAATTCAATATAAAAAAAATCAGGTTGTTAGTGTTTTTATACACTAACAGTGAATTATTCAAAAGAAAACAATCCCATTTATGACAGCTACAAAAATTAAAGACCTTTAAAATCAAATACTTAAGGATAAATTTAACCAAGTGTTCAACCTGTACACTGAAAATAGTAAAACTGATAAGAGAAATTGAAGAAGACACAAATACATGGAAGGATATATTTTGTTCACGGATGGGAAGAGCTAATTTTGTTAAAATGTCCATACTACTTTCATCAATCTTCAGATTCAATATAATCCCTACTAAAATTCCAATATCGCCTTTCAAAAAGAATCCTAAAATTTATATGGAATCATGAAAAAAGTCTTGAGTATCCAAGGCAATGAGCAAAAAGAACTAAACTGGAGGCATCACATTACTATTTCAAATGCTACTACAAAGTTACAGTAATGGGGGGCTAAAACAGCACAGTATGGGGGGGCAGAAAGAAGCATGAACTTGTGAAACAGAATAGAGAGCACAGAAATGAGCCCACATAAATAGTCAATTGATTTTCTACAAAGGTACAAAGGATAATCTTTTTGATAAATAGTGCTGGAAAACTGGAAATCTACAGAAGATTTAAATTAGATCCTTGTATCACACTATATGCAAAAATCAACACAAAATGTATTATAAACTTGAAGACTCAAAACAATAAAACTATTATAAGGAAACATGAAAAAACTGAGCACGAGTTTTTATTTGATCCCTGAAATGCAGTCAACAAAAGTAAAAATTGAAAATTGAAATATGGAACAGAAAAGTTTTTAGAACAGTAAAAGAAACAAAAGTGGGAGAAGTCAGTCTATGGATTGGAAGAAAATATTTGTTAACCATACATCTGATAAGGGTTTAATAGTCAAAATACATAAGTAAGTCAACAATAAAAAAACAAATCAAAGAAAATTTAAAACAGGCTAGGGATCTGACTAAACATGTCTCAAAAGAAGAAATACAAATGCTCAAAATAGTTAATCATTTGGGGAATGCAACACAGCAAGATATCCTCTCACATCTGATCAAATGGTTTTCATCAAAAAGGCAAAAGATAACAAGTAATGGAGAAAAGGGAAGCGTTGCACACTGATAATGGGGATATAAATTACAACATCCACTAAGGAAAACAGTATGGAGTTTCCTCATAAAACTAAAAATAGAATTATCATATGATGCAAAAAATTTTGAATCAATGTACTAAAGAGTTGTCTGCACTCCCGAGGGCACTGTAGCTCTTTTTACATTATCCAAGAAATGGAAACAACTTGGTCCCAACAGTTGATGAATGGATAAAAAAAAAAAAAAATGTGGTACACATTGCTATACATTGTCCATGCATTGGTATACATAATGGAATACCTTTTAGCCATACGAAGAAGAAAATCTCATCACTTGTGACAACATGGATAAAACTGGAGGATATTAAGCTAAGGGAAATAAGCCAGGCACAGAGAGACAAATACCATTTTTAAGTACACATGGAATCTAAAAAGTTGATCTCATAGAAGCAAAGAGTAGAACGGAGGTCACAGGGGCTGAGGGGAAGGGGGAATGATGAGATGATGGTGAAAGGGTACAAAATCTCAAATAGAAAGGAGGAGTAAGATTCTTTTCATATTTATTGCACAGTGTGGTGAATATAGTTATTAGTGTATAGTACATTTCAAAATTGCTAAGAGCAAATTTCAAATGCTCTCACTACAAGAAAATAAGTATTAGGTGGTAGATAAGTTAGTTTAATTTAATTAACACTTTTAACAAATCATGTCATTTTGTATCCCCAAAATATGTATAATATAAAACATATTAACCAATTTTTTATGTAGATATAGCAAAGCAAGAAAGCAAAATGGGAGAATCTCCCAGAAGGTGGAACAAGAAACTCCTAGAGTCACAGAGAGCATAAACTGGAGCCTGATTAGGGAATGTTACTCGCCTTCATATTAGTGATAGTTATGATACATCCCAACGGGATTTCAGAATATCTGTGATCAATGACATCTACTGCCTTCCATTCTTCTCTTTTTCAACATATTTTAATGGTGGGTCATGGTTATCCTATTGCCATCTGACTATTGCATAAGTAGTAGAAAATGGGGGATAAAGAAGTGACTTGTTATTTTCTATATGAAACTCCAGCTCAAAAATGAATGCACTCAGACTTGATGACAAAAGTGTCATGCAATCCTGGAATTTGAGAGTGTTAGGTTGTTTCTTTGGAAAGACAGTGGGTATATTTTGGGTGAAGAAGGGAAATATGAGAATTTTTGTGACCAACCAATGGATTGGATTGAATTTACTACTGTGTTCAAATATTTCTGCCTCTTCCTGTGGAATTACTCTACTTTCCTGCCCCGTTGATGTTAGGCTTGGTCACGTAGGACAACGCTTGGACAATAACATGTAAGTAAAAATAACATATCCAACTTCTGCGAAGCTTTAAAGAGGTATTGAAAATCTAACACCTTGCCTCTTTCTCTCTACCATAAGCCCAGAAATGCTCTAAATAAGAGTTAGCCTGTCATCTTAGTTCCCAGAATAAAAGCACTGTGAAACTGAGACATAAGCAATGACCCACAATTGACTTAGACCACAAGCAAGCAATGAAGCTTTGTTGTTTTTGTAAACCACTGTGATTGTAGTTGTGAGCTTAAATGTTACCATAGTGTAATAGCCTAAGCTGGCCAAAACAGGTTAGTTCCAAGAATAATGACTAGTGGACACCGTTCCTGATAGAATGACCCAAGGGACAGAACTATTAGACACATTTTGATTATTTCAGTTCAATAAAAAGAACTCAGCACAGAAAAATGCAAAATTCATTCTGTTAATTTGTGGTTTAGAATGAATGTGATAAGTGCTGAATTTTATATTTGAGAACAGCTGCAAGTAAAAGAATTCCACATGGTATTAGATGAGCCCAGAAGAGGGGCAATTATTCACTTGAAAAAAATTCATAACAAAAGGGTGAGACATATCTGTGCTCCAATCTGGTGAATGTTAGAGTTAAAATGCTTCCATCACAATTGGTAAAATTCCAGTATGACACAAAGAAGAAAATAAATGATACTTTGACATCTTAATCAGGTATGTAGTGACTATATTGTGCAAAGAGATAAAAATCCATGAACCAACATGACTTGCTTGCAATAATTACAACACAAATCCATTGCACATGCACAAATTCACTGCATATGCATCACACATATTTCTAAAGTGCAACCACAAAACTACTCTTTTATCCCACCCACAGAGAAGTTTGAACTTGTAATAAACAAGATCCATACATGTACATGTCAAAAACATCTAGTGAATATCTGGCACAGAGAAGGCAAGAACATGGGTTAAGTCACCAGGAATGCTTGCTGCACCAGGTTAATATGAGAGTAAAAATAAAAACATGATGATATGAACATCATTTGTTTTTAAAATTTTCCTAACGTTCCTACATATGTGCAATTAGAGAGACCAGGAAGATAGCCCTGCCTTGGTGTCTTGTTAGTACAGAGCAGGGAACCAGGTTAATAAGAGTTTGAGATTGTACTGCTTCTATTGTTTTAAGCTCAGGTCTTTCTGTACTCCCTGCTTCATTGTTTCTGGAGGCTTTTTGCTGTGGTTGGACAAAGGCTATAATTTGAAGATAGTGAATAAGAATCAAAGTAGAAATGACTTTTAGACTTTAGATTTTATGCACCCCCCACCGAAATATGCCTTGAGAGTTGTGTGTGATGGCTAGAAGCCATACCTTTGAATATGCAAAATTATTTCAATATTGCTCATGCAACACACCTGAGGAGGTGGTAGGTGTTGAAGCTTGCCTCTTGATCCAAATGCTCACCTACAGGGAAGAAACTGACAATGAGAAACACAAAAGCTGCCAGAATGCACAGCACAAAGGAGAACAGCTTTTATAAATGATGTATAAACTTAATTAGAGCTTTCCTTCCAGCTTAATATTACTAAGAATACTATTTTCAGCCTATAATATGCAAAGAGATTCCCAAATACTTTACTCAATGATATTACACATTTTCAATAATAAGATATTTTATGCAGACAGAAAATACTTTAAAGCATTTATGATGTGAAAAATTCCATTTATTGTGACTAGCATAATAAGAGTTATAAATGGAATAAGACAATATATATATTGGAGACTATAGCAAACCCAAAGAGCACTTGTAACCTGGTGGCTGCCAGGAGATGCCCACCAAGTATTCCCTAATAAGACAATGCAGTCATCTGCTTTTCAAGAGCAGCCTAAACTCTAAAATTTCATGTGAAATTCCTTGTTTTTTTACATGTTACCCACTAATTAAAAACTTAAACTGTGTGTTATGGTTTAGATGTGATGTCCCTCCAAAGCTCATGTGTAAGACAATGCAAGAAGGTTTAAAGGAAAAATGATTGGGTTATACCCTTAACATAATCAGTGAATTAATCCCTGGAGGAAGTGGTTCATTGCGGGGGTGGCTATGGAGCATACATTTTGTATTTGAAGAGTGGTGACTGTCTGCTTCCCTCTGCCACCCTCTTCCCCCATGAAGACCTGCCTCACCTCCAGCCTCAAGCATTATTGTGTTGATCTGGTCTTAGTCACGGTAGCGGAAAAGTTGACTAAAACACTGTGAATGGCAATAATTTGTGGGCCCAAGAAAATGCATTTGTTGGATATAAACCCATGGACACAGGTTTTTATTTTCTGGGCTGTGAGGGTTGATTTCTCTACTCTCAAATTATATCCCTTTCTCAGATGTGAAAAGAAATTGCTAAAGAAAAGAGAGTTTCTTTTTGTTTGACTTAAAGCTAAATTTTAGATCATAGGAAAAAAATCTACATTTTTGTCATTAATTTCAATGACCAAAAGATTCTCCTTTTGTGAGTAACATATTTGTGGTGGGCTGATCTTTTGAGGTTACTCTTAAATTTCACCTAGGCCACAGAACATCTCGCTGATGAGCTTGATGCAGGAGGAAGTACATAGAGTAGGATTTGGGAGAGATTTCAGATCTGATTGCTATGTTGTGTTCAGAGTAGAACAGGTAAGGCTTGACTTCTAGGACAAAATCAAAGGCAGAAGTGACTGATTATCTCTAATTTGAGGATTGCTCCACATTTACTGGGTAATTACTACTCAGAGACTTGTTGCAAAGAGACAGCTTGCATGGGTTAGAGAAGGCCTCAGCACAGGATGCAGGGCAATGGGTCTGTTCCAACTCAGCAGTTTTATAGACTTTCATCAAACTCCTAAAGAAATTACAAACCTTATTGCAGTTAACATACAGTTGAGTAAATGGTGGGAACACCTTAAAATGTGGGATTGGGCAGATGCCCATTCACAGATGAATGGATAAAGAAAAATATGATATATATATATATTATATATATGTATACATACATACATACATACATACACACGCAATGGAGTTTTATTGGTAAGTGAATGGAACTGTTGAATATCATGTCAAGTGAAATAAACGAGACTCAGAAAGTTAAGAGTCCATAATTTTCTCTCATATACACAAGCTAGAGCAAAATAAGAGGAAAGAAAAGGCAGGGGAGAATCCATTAAAATT
Organism: Sciurus carolinensis; assembly: GCF_902686445.1. Lineage (NCBI taxonomy): Eukaryota > Metazoa > Chordata > Mammalia > Rodentia > Sciuridae > Sciurus > Sciurus carolinensis. The sequence continues at coordinate 55,299,724 of NC_062217.1, read as the reverse complement.
TAAGGATAATCAGTGGAGTAGAGAAAGGGAATAGAGGGGAGGAAAGGGGGATAGAAAAGGGAGGCACTGTGAAGTGAAATTGATCAAATCATGCTATGTGCTTATATGAATATGCCACAGTGAATTTCATCTTTCTGTACATCTATAAAACACCAATTAAAAATTAATTAAGTAATTAAATAAAGGAAAAAAGTAGAGTACAGGGAAAAAAAAGGAGGGGAGGAAAAGATGAAGTACTGGGAGCAAATTATATTCCATGTATCATGATGTCAAAATGAATCCCACTATTATGTATAACTATAATGCACACACACACAAAAAAAAAAACCTTAGAAAAAGAATATGGGACTGGGGATGGCTCTCTGCAAACATTTGAATGACTTATAGGACATAATTCAATGATGTGTTTATATGGTCCTCAGAGAGAGAATGAGAAGCCACTGATAGATTTTACATGAAGGTAGAGGTTTTCAAAGATGTATTCAAGTAGTCATCTACTGTCAATTCAGTTCATGTCCTTCTGGTGAAAGCTGGCCAAAACAGGTTAGGTCCAAGCACAGACGATCCTCATTATCTGACAATTTCATATTTGCAAATTCATCTACTTGCTGAACTTCTTTGTGACCCCCAAATTAGCATGCCTCAATGTGCTTTTATACTCAGGGGTCTTTTGTGGACATACATTCATGGAGTTGCAAAAAATTGGAGTTTCCTGCTATGCACATTTTCAGCCAATGTTTAACAAGACCATGTTAACAAGACCATGAGCTGCCTTCTTATTCCATCTCTCATGCTGTAAACAACTATCTTTCTCCCACATTAAGTGCTACATTTGAGGCATTTTTGTGGGGTTTTTTTGTTTGTTTGTTAGTGTCTTTCCTTCAAAATTCTATGTCTAAAGTACTGTCTTTCCTAAGCACACACAAAAAACTGGCATGCCATATGGAGAAAATACATTGTAAAGAAACCCCACTAAATATAAGGGTTATAAGTGCTTTGATATTCATGAATAAACAATATACATCAAATAAGATTTCTTAAAAAGAAACACACATAAAATTATATGTTGGTTGACTGATATAATTGTTGTAACCAAAAACTCAAAGTTACTTCACCCTATATTTCTCCTAGGTGTAATAATTCAGAATTCATTAATTGAATGTTCAAGGCAACTTCATAAGATGTAGATACCATAAATAACAATAAATAAATAACATAAATAACAATTGAACTTAAATAGAAATTTGATAAAAGGACAGCAAAGAAGAAATACAGCATCCTTTCTAATCACAAAGGTTAGTATTCAGTGAATAACTGATTCTATCCTCAGACCAGTTTGATAGATTAGATAATCTTTTGGTTACTTAAAGCCCTTCAAATCCCATAATTCCACAACTTGGCCAAGGAGTTGATTTAGTTTAAGTTTTATAAAGAATAAGAATTTTAGATAAAAGTTCTTAGGTTTCTCTTCACCTTGAAAGTCCTATTAGTTATGTAAAACAGTTTTCCTAACACTTTTGTTCATTTGTAACATCAAATTCCCTTCTTCATCTAATATTTCATCTGTAGAAATTCCCACTTGCCATTTCTCCTTCATGATTTTCTTTTTTCAATCAGTTACAGTCTTTAGTCTTTTTGTGTTTGGGGATGGGGGAAGAGACCCAAAGTATTCCTTTATATGGAATATTCTGTATTTCTAACAGGGGCCCCAAGTCCCTTTGCTTTGTTTATACAACATTTCTCCTTCTAAAGACTGGGTCCATCATGTTGTGCCGTTCAATAGGCCATGCACTTGCTGTCCTAAATCTAATAGATAATAAATTTATAAAAATCCTACAGGATATCTCCATTAACATCATAATAGTCTTGCTTTTCTGTACCTCTGCCTATAGGATAAGCCTTCAACCTCCTGAGTGGTTTCCTAGAAAATACCTCAAAATCACATCTGAAATGACTGTGGTCACTTTTGAATCAATTCATAGCTGCACTGGGCAGTGGTGAACCATGAATCTGCATTAACTGGGTAAACACACAGTCCATCATGTGGTAACATCTGCACAGTAGCCATTACCCATGGCTCTTCTTCCTATTCTTGTGAAAGGCAAAGACCAAAACAAAAACAGGAAGGGGGTTGGGTAGAGTCCTGGGATTATCTGCCTAATTTAATATTACATGTCAAACACCAAAAGAAAAAAAATGCAGGGGAGGTGCTTATAGGAGTGCTTCTAAAGAAAACAAAGCAACAGACAATGAACAAAGAGTTCAAAACTGGAGTGATAGGAAAATAATAACTGCAACCAGAGAGGTAATACTGATTCAGAAGTGAAACAGGATAGAAGAAAAATCAATATAGCAATTCAAATAAAGCAGCTCAAGTGGTTGCTACCATGTTTTTCTACCTCATTAAGATCTGAATATCTTAAGGATAGGTAATATGATTTAATCATCTGTGAAGTCACAAATACAATGTCTGGAATGTAGGTGCCTTAATTGAATGCTATTATTTTGGTTACTTATATCACTATTTTTCAAAAAATTATGACACTCTCAAAAGAAGCAGCAGGGTTTTTTAGATTAGAAGATGTGAGTGACCTGTCTTTCACATACTGAATCAATTCATAGCTGAAGCAGCAGCAGTGTCCGGTCAGCCTAAGGTGGTATGTAGGAAAAGTGAAAACAAAGTCAAAAGACACCAGTGGAAATATAAATAGAAATTTATCACCCTTTTTTCCCTAAAAGAAGATGCATTGATCTGTCTTTAAGTGAGCTCAGGTATATTGGCCATCTGATTGAAATTTGAACAGCGTGTTGAAAACACTGATAAACTAAATGTTACCCAGCGTAAAATCAATGATTTATAGTTATAATTTTTTTTTGCCTGAAGCCAAAAATAATAGAAAACTTTTTATGCTAATGAACATCAGTGAAGTACAAAAGTTTCCCATTTCCCCTACTTCATTTAACATTGGGTTGGATTATGTAATTAATAAATTACAATAAAATCTTAGAATCACAAATTAATTTATAAACAATATTGGAAATAGGATGAATAAAGTTAACCCTCAGTATCCAAGAAAAATTGGTTCCAGGATTTCCCTCAGACACCAAATCCAAGGTAATTCCTATATAATATGATATATAACATTTGCATATAAACTATGTATACCTTCCTATATACTTTAGGTCATCTCCAGGTAACTTTTAATTTAAATAACTTTGATCAAAAATATACTTACATTTATTTATATATACTCAGTGGGTCACAGAAATTGTGTCAATGCTCAAAGTCACACCAGCAATGTGGAAAGTTGAGGAAAAGGAATCAAATGAAAAACTTATTGTGAGTTCATGAATTACATAGAAAAGCAACATTTCTGAACTTAGAAATAAATGTTTGAAATAAATCATCTCAAATTTCAAGCAAGAAAATGAAGCATTTCAAGAGTCATTGTCAATGAACATGAAGTAATTGCACTTAAAAAAAAAACAACTGCACAAGATAAATTAACGTCAGCCTGAACACCCCTCCATTCTTTTCTATCTTCCCCCAACCAGTCCTCAATGCCACAACAGAATGAACAGCCTTCACTTATGGTTTCTTTGTTTAATCAGCTTGGTCTTTCTTTACATGCACCACTGAATACTAAATACTGCAGTTTCTTAATCATTTCTGGGTCATGAGTACCTTTGACAATATTATAAAAACTATAGAAAATTCTTACTTCAGAGGATTAAGATACAAAATTTGCATTATGATACAAGATTTCTGGGAATTCACAGCCCCTAAGGGTATATAAATTCCCAGAATTAGAATTTCTGCTATAGAAAATAGAACATATATTCATTATAGTATGCACACATGATCACAAGATAAAGAAATATTAGGAAGGAAGGAAGGAAAGAAGGAAGGAAGGGAGGGAGGAAGGAAGGAAGAGAATGCCTAAAGGAAGAAGGAAGAAGGTATGCCTAAATCTTCTAAGGCAAAGTTAGGTAAGTTCCTAAGAATGGATAGAAGGGAAATAACTTAGAAAATAAACTTTCCAATTGTATTTTTAACAACATCAAAATAGATTATACATAAATCAAACAAGAGACCAAGGAAATACTCTGTAATAATGTCAAGAGCAAAGCTAAATAATGTGAATTGTAGATAACAGAAATGAACCTATGAAAGTTTAATTCCTCAATTTTTAAAAAGGATGCTACAAATAAGAGACCTATAATTACATCCTTCCATAAAAATTAAATTCTAAAGACTTTAATCATTAAGGACTCATTTCAAGTTGTATCCAGAGTAGGAAGAGCATTAGAAAATAAATTATCATTAAAGTTGATTTTCATTAGGAAAAACTAGAATTACATTTTCTTAGTATAACCAGGGCAATTTGTATCCAATAGGTGAAAGCACCATTAGTGAGAAACAAGGTAAAGGCCAAGGAGAATGTTTATTGATATTTATTTAGCTGTATAACCCACATCAATATCCTCCCCATCCCACACCCAGAATATCTTCCAGATGACCCAGAAGTTACTCTTCCAAAACACATTTCTCTTTATCATTCCCAGAACTGCCACATGCTTCCACTTCATTTTTCTCTAATCTTTCATATATTCTTTTCATCAGCTCTCCTTTTGAAGGTTTACAAAGGGGCAATAAGTGTGAGCAGCAATGAATGTAACAAGTCTTATTTCCCCTTACTGCTCTGCCACTTTATTCTTAACAACATACATGCAGATTTGTAAGTGTATACCAGACTTTACAGAAGCTTTGGGAATAAAGAAGAAAAAAAACCTCCACTAAATTCTAAGAAATAAAACCATTTTGAAAGTCTCTACCCTCTATGGATATTCATAGTCCACGCTTGCTTCTCTATCTTGTGGTCCACATTGCTAACACTCTACTTATCCCATCCACTTTCTAAGCCATTTCCTCTTCCTATTTGAGGAAGGATTTCATAAAACAGAAACATTGCTTTAACTGCAGGATTGAAACCCCAAGCCTAAGGGAACTACTCTAGGTTCAACAAGAGAAGGGTACAAAATGGTTTTGGTGATGAACAGTCCAACAGAGCAGTCAGGATGAAGACATCACTTAGAACCCAGGTCATTTGACATTTGTTCATTGGTGTGGGCTTTAGACAGACCTCCATGTTCTTCCAATTTTAAAGCAATCAACTTTTGAATTAATCATCCCATTCAACTCAAATACACATATACATAGATTACCAAATAAAAGATGATTATTCCTTAGAGACAGCATAGTCCAGATTCTAAAGGAGAATTATAAACATGTCTCTAATTGTCTCATGATGCACATTGACTGCCGGTCAGGCTGTAGAATTACTACTTCATAAAGGCTAATGTATGCTCCTTTGATTATACCTCTGTTTTCCAATTGTGCCCTGTTTGGCTGGATAAGGATAAAAACAAGAACTAAACCATTTGCTTCTTAAAGGCTATTTCCTCAATCACAAATTCTTAACCAACATTCTGAAATAATCACTTCGACCACTTTCAAGAGCCTGATTAAAAAGCTTGAATGAGACATTTTTATCCATTCTATTCTCAAATTATGTATGAGTTTGGGAGGTACAAGATGAATGGAGGTTCAGTTACAGTAATAGTTTTTAAAATATTGTCTAGTCATTATATCTTGATAAAAATGTTTCCTGGGCTCAGCTACACAATGCACTTAGTCCCCTCAGAATGGGCACATTATTTCAGTGTTTCTATATTCATCACAGCATGCTGTTTTCAATCAATGTCCAAATTTTCCAGTATCCTCACTTTCTTTGAGACACTTCACTCTTTCATGTTCTGTTTTTCTTTTGTTACATGTGAAGGGTTGCCATTATCCTCTTCCTTTCTGCCTTCAACTTTGCATGAACATCAACTTAAATGCCACACTGACCTCATGGTCCTCTTAGGGTAGTGAAATTATGTTGAGCCATGGCAAGGAAAGTAAAAGAGAATTTATTTTTTCAATTTTAAATTAAAGGAATAGGTTGATTATTTGCATGAACAAATATAGTAAGAAATAAGGAAACACTAGTTGCTTGTTACTAGGGAGTATCATCATATAGGGTTACTATATGCTTAGGAATAGTACTTTTTCCAATCAACAAATGAGTGAAAAATAAACTTTTAAGTTATATAAATGAAAAGGATAGTAAAAAGTGAGGATATCTGTCAATTATAACAAAAGTTCTAAAACATCATTTTTATAGAAGCAGATACTTCCCAGACAAGAAAGTCACAACTACTAACTGTGCTTTTCAATTTCATAATTCCTATATTTCAATGGAAGATAACCATAAAATAACCAAAATTAAAATTTAATCCTCAAATTTAAATCACTATAATTGAATCTTCATGGATAAAAATTAGTCATATCCAGGTTTTAAACACTAATTACTAAAAAGTGACTCATCCACATTAGTTGTTAAAAAGTTAACAGTTTGGCTTTTTGAATACTTGCATTTTAAAATTATAATGATTGCAACAGCATGCATTATTAACATGTATTTCTGATTCAGCAATAGTGTCCTGAAACCTTCACCAGAAGGAGGGAGGAAAAAAAGCTGAATGTGTAATTTTATCATTTTATTTCAAAGCAAAGTTCAACTCCTGTCTTTTTTTAAAACCAATAAGTGAAACAGACATGCAGTCTCTGGTGTAGTTAGATTCTCATTTGTAGTAAGTTATGCCTTTGAACTCTACCATTGCCAGAGCAGTTACAAGAGGAAATTGCTGAATGATTTGCCAAGTGGATAACCACCAGCAAAATGTTTAAGGGGCCAGAGGTAAATTGAATGCTAAGGCAAAATGAGCACTTGAAAGGGACTTGGCAGTTTGGTCTCAGAAATACAAAAGAAAAAAGGAAAGCTGCGGACTGGGAAAAAGAGCTAGGAAGAAAAATCATGGCTTAAGTTCTCTTTCCTTCCTTCTTTCTTTCTTGCCTTTTTTTTTTTTTTTTTTTTTTTAATTGTTATTGTAGTTGTGCTGGGGATCAAACCCAGGGCCTTGTACATGGTAGGCCAGCATTCTACCAGTGAGTTACATTCCCAGTTAGAAGTTACTTCTAAATAAGAAATCCCACAACAGGAGAGACATAATGACTATATACTAATATGAATCACTGCACTCACACTTCTATAAACATATTAGGCAAAATTTTAAAGGGATGAAAAAGACAGTCTTAGAAAGATGTAACTAGGTGTCGCTGTCCTGATAGGATACTAAACCCAATTTATTCAAATGAAGTCCAGTTGTATTGAGACATCAGACAGAGTTCCATCAGTTTATACTAACCCTGAAAAGGAATCAAATTAAATATTGTCCTAAAATGACTAAAGTTTCAAAGACTATCCCTTATCCATGTCTGTGGGAACTTACTGAATATATTTGTGTTTACACTATTCCAGCTGCAACTATGTGGGCAATCTTTTCAGGGACTTCTAGTTCCAGCACATCACTGAAGGACAGTGACATACACACTGCACATGCACTATAGTATTAAAGAGAGGGAGAACAGATTTGTTCCTAATACTGCCCTTAATTATATCCAAAGTTCTGGTGACATTTTGAACTTGTAACCAAACATAAAACATTGAATTAAGGTCTTAAAAAATTCCTCAAAAAACCCCAGTAATACTGTTTGGGTAAATAATCATAGTTTAGAGTCATTGCTATTTAGTCACAGAACTTGGATACTTTACTGCTTGATTTTAATACTTTGTACTTGTTTTCACTGTCTACAATAACATTCACCCATTAAAGAAAGTGAAATCATAATTAGAAGCTCCCTCCCAAGAATCTCCAAACCCAGATGATTCCATTGGAGAATTCAAATATACATTTAAAGAAGAATTAATGTCATTCTATACACTGTTCTCTAGAAATTAGAAGGAATATCTAACAATTCATGAAACAAATATCAACTTGCTATAAAAACCCAAAAAAGATAATATAAATAAGAAAACTACACAAAAATCTTTAACAAAATATCAGCATACAGAATCTGACAAAATGTAAAAATAATCAGACTCCATGACCAAGTGGGATTTATGTTTGTGAAAATCCAAAAATGTGACCCCTCATATCAATAGAATAAAGAAAAATCATGACTTCATCAATTGTTGCCCCCAAAAGCATCTAACAATATTGCAAGACTGAAAAAAATAAGGAACTGCCTGAATTTAATAATGAGCATCTATAGAAGACCCACAGAACTTTTCCCAAAGACAGAGGTTTTTTTTTTCCCATAAGTTTTATACCTTTCAAATTACATGTGATCCAGTTTGAGTTAATTTTTTTATAGGAGGTGTGGAACATAGGTTAACATTGTTCTCTTCATTCCACAGATGTCCAATTGATGCAGCACTATTTGTTGAAAAAGCTATATTTCCTCTATAGAATTATTTTTGTAACCTTTGTAAAAAAATCACTTGGGAATATTTAATATATATGGGTTTGCTTATGATTTCTCTACCCCATAGCATTGAGTCAGGCTACACAGTTTCAAAATTTATTATACAGCTACAATAATCAAGACTCAATGGTACTGGCAGAGGGATATACATGTGAATGAGTGGTTCTTGGACTTGACATTAAACAAATAAATTGCAGGAGAAATAGATAAATAGGACTTCAAAATGGTTGTCTAAGTTTTCTCATTGCTGTGATCAAAAGACCTGACAAGAACAATTTTAGAGGAGGAAAAGTGTATTTTAAGACTCATAATTTCAGAGGTCTTAGTCTGTAAATGGCCAACTCCATTGCTCAGACCTGAGATCAAGCAGAACAGCATGGCAGAAGGACGTGGAGGGGGGAAGTAGCTCAAGACATCACACCAGTGAGCAGGGAGAAAGCTCTGCTCAACAAGGACAAAATATACACTCCAAATGCATGCTCCCAAGTACCCACCTCCTCCAGCCACACCCTACCTGCCTACAGTTACCACTCAGTTAATTCCTATGAAGAGATTAATTCACTGAGTTACAGTTCTCACAACCCCATCATTTCACCTCTAAACCTTCTTGCATTGTCTCACACATATTTTCACAAAAAGTGAATAAAGAACTCTCAAAACTCAACAATAAGATAGCAAATAACTGGGGTAGAAATGGACAAAAGACATGGACAGACATTTTGCTCAAGAGACTATATTGAAGATGAACATACAAAATATGTTTATTGTCACTAGCCATTAATAAAATACAAAGTAAAACCACAGTTAGATATTATCACTATACATCCAGTCCAGCAAGTGAATAATAGTGATATCACCATGTGCTGGTGAGATTGAGTAAAAACTCAATTATTCATATATTCCTAGTGAAAATGTGAAGTAGTAAAACCCCTTTGGAATAGAGTTTTGCAGCAGACAAGCTATTCCTCCAGTGAAATAGCCAAAGCATACAATCTGGAAGTGTAAAGAATAAAGGAACCAAGTATATGAATAATGAGTGCCTGTTTCCCAGTGCAGACATATTTCTCAAAGTTGCATCAGCTTTTTGCAACTTTTGTCCATTGCTCATGTCCCTGTGATTACTGTCTCTAGTAGAAAATACAGTTAGTAGTAGAGAAACATGATGCTTCGAAGACAAGGAAACTTTGCTGGTAGAATGATGGAATTTCAGGAGGTGCCAAGGATAAGTAGCACAGTGCCTGACAGCAAGTACCCGTACATGTCAGGAGCAATCAGCTTTCTTATCACAGAGAAGAAACTGGAACAGCTACAGATCCACCCAATGAAGGGTCCATGAGAAAATTTTAGTGCTTATCATTCGCATTCTGACTGTGAGTATAAGCAGACATACTGACCATTTTAAGAAATGGTAAAAAAAAAATCATCTCTGGGGACCAGGATTCATGTAAAGCAAATGATGTTGTCGTACCAGCATAAGGTTGCTTGCTCTCTTTATTAAAAATTTTGGTGATTTTTTTCATCACATATCTTTTGGCCTTAATTTTTAATTTTGTTAACATATAGCATTAAACATTTATTTCTTTATGGCTGAGTTTTTTGGGGGCTCCCTTAAATTTTGTACCTAAGATGACACCTAACCAACAGGAAAGTGTTAAAGAAAATGAGAAAAGGAAATGCAAGAAAGTCAACAAGACTGATCTTAACACTTGTGAAGAGAAGGTAATAGAAGTACATCTACTGGGTGTGGGATTGCTACCTACCAAGGCATATTTTTTCAATCAGATTCCCCTTGCTTTATCTGAAAGACAACAGTAAGGATTACTACTTATTGAGTGCTTTATAATGTGGGGACCTAGGTTAAGAATCTTAATTATATTACTATAATTAATGTCCCTTTGCTTCATTAAATATGCATTAATAAGTATCAGTTGTACACATGAGGATATTTAGAATTTCTCAGAGTTAAGTACATTTTCTAAGATCATGAAGTTAATAAGTGGAATGGTGTAGTTGGAACCCATACTACTTTGAATTCAAAACTCACAGTTTTAATTCCTGTCACACAGCTACCTACCCATAGAGTCAAAAGAGGACAAGAGCCAACAGAAGTTGCAGAGTCAGGGCTGACACGGAAAACTTCCCCTTTGCCTTCTGAAAATGTCTTTCCCTCTATGTATACATAGTACATATTCCCAAATCAGGAAGAACTAAAGTTTGTCTGAATTTCAATAATTCACAGGCCATGTTTGTCCCTAAACCTAGAGGACCAGCCAATTACACAAATAAACGTGGAGAAACACATGTACAGTGTAAGTAGAAATAAGAACAAAGTATTAATGCTTTCTTACCCCACACTCTGGTCAGAGAAGGACTAATGTGATTAATGGAACATCAACCAGGGAGAATGTTCCCTTGCTCATCAAATGCCTCTGAGATCTGGGGACTTACCTCTCCAGGCACAGTAGGAAGAATGAGTACTAGAAAGTGAGAAGACAAGGCAGTTTCTGCATGCTTTTTTTCTCTTTGTGTATCTTGTATGTCTGGACATGACAGTACAGCTCACAGAAAGCCAAATGAGGTCCCCTGAGGTTGGCCAAATGAGGTCAATAACTCATCGTAGTCCCCAAAGACAATTTTCTTTCTTTGCTCTTTAGTCTATAACCTTAAGGGAGAGCTTCCATAGAAATGTGAATAATTCAGAATAAAGCTCTCAGAGAGCATATTCCTATAGTGCCAAAGGGAATTATTTAAAATGCATTTGTCAAAAATACCAGGATAACAATAGCAATTGGTGTCAAAGCATTCTGGTGGAGTTTAACTCATGTCAGAATTTAGAGTAATCATAATATTAATTGTCAATATTAAAAGGCTCAGATTCCAGTGTTTCTCAGATACTGGAAAAACTAGAGAATATAGCCTTTGTACAGTATCAGTTTGAAATTTTTATTTATACAATAATCCTGCTAAGAGGTTAACCACTCATAATTCTTCTTTTTAATAGTGAATTATAAGAGTTGAGTAAATGTTCATTATCATAACAATAATATCAATTTTATACTTCTAAAAAGCAAATATACTTTTAAATTAAAAGCCAGATGGGGTTCTAAATAGTTTGCCTAAATCTTACTAAAAGATTAATATCAGTTTCTGACAAGCCACTTCTCTTTTTAAAAAGATTACACTTAAAGAAGGATTTTCTTCTTACTCTAGGGGAAAGGAATTGGAAAAAGATAAGCAAAAAGACATACCACCCTGCACCATGGGGTAGCACTTAATTCTGCCTTATCCTGCTTTTCCCTCCCCCACCCCAATCCAAAGTTGCAGAGATATCAATAAAATTAAATGCAGACACTTCAAGGTGGTATTCTATAAACAAAATGCAGACTTAAATAAGGTGATCCCATATTTATCAAGACCTTTTAATGAACCCTGCTGAGAAAAGAGGGCTGTAAGGAAAACTCTGCTGTAACCATAATCCACTCACATGATGAGCAAGGGACCCTGAAATGGGACAGTCACCCTGGGCAGCTGAAGTGTGTTGTGCCAAGGGGCAATGCAGATCCCACAGCTATGTGCTCCAACCCTGGACACACTGACATCAGAAAATCACACTACATGTTACAAGCACAGCTTTTTAAAACCAGGTTAGTTCTATTTTGAAACAACTTGAGCTACATAATCCAAGCCTGGCAGGCAGAACAAAAAGTAGGCTCACGTATTTCAAATCAGTGTAGGAACATTAAGCTTCTTTCAGAATTATCAATGATGCTTACCTTAACATTGGTCTTTCAGTTAAGAGCCAGTATGGTTTTGATTAACCTTTCAACTCTGCTTCAACTCCCACCTTGTGCCACATCCACACACTACCTGATGCCATGCTCATTCCCATCTAAAAACTTTCTCATCAGCCTGAGAAACCAGCCCAAACAGGCCCTCCTGTGAACAGCCTGAGGCAGAGTAGGAGTTGGGGTCCAGGGACAGGGGAGATACAATTGAATATTAGATGTACTATTCAAAGATGGTCAGGACAAAAACTAAAAATGGCTTCTTATATTTTTTATTAAATAGAAGCCATTTTTTTTGTTTTCATTTTTAAACAACTAGATTTGGTTATGCCCTTAGATGTGAAGACTCAATATTGTAAAAGTATCAATGTTTCCAAAGTTAGTATGTTAATACAGCTGATGTTCAATCATCAAATGATTTTGAATAACTAAAATAAAAAGTTTGATGTAGAAAAATATACAAGAATGGTTAACATTATTATGAAAAATAAAATTATGAAAAAGAAAAAAATCCTTGTATGGGGAGGCAGAAATTGCCAATGTATTTTCTCATTCAAGAGTGCAGACAAGAGGAAATAACATTACACAGAGAGCAAGTCTCAAAAGCAAATCCAACTCCAGGAGAATTCTTATAACTGATATTACACAGGGTACTTTCGAGAGCCCAAAGCAAGGGTATTATGAGAAAGAGGAACACTTTAAGGTGAAGTTGTAAATAATCATTAAGGTAGAATTACCGGAAATTCCTTGAGTTTGATATTCATATTCATTCCCTTTCCCTCTCCCCCTACCTCATTCTCCCCCTCCTTCTTTCTCTCTCTCTCTCTCTCATCACTGATACTTGTTTTTCCCACTCTCCAAATCCAACTTCAACTTCAACTCTAATGATTTTCCAACCAGGCTTTTTTCACTGAATCTTGAATCTCCAACTGCTCATCTTGGAATGACTTACAGGATCTGCTTGTATGATCATCCATCTCCGGATGCCCTGCTCCACAGCACAAAATGGACCTGACAGGCCCTCAGATTCTGAATACAGAATATCATTGTCGTGTTTTACTTCCTCGTGGATATTTCTCAAATAATGATACCTGATTCCTGACAGAAATGCTGAACCCATCCCAGTGGGAACTCTTTTTGCTATCTGCACCATATTCAAGACAAATTGTTAGCCCTCAACTGAGGTTGACATAACATGGGACAGGGAATTTCTTTTTTTTCCTGGAGCTTCCTGAGAGGATTGGAAAGCATTAAAATATATTTCTCTCTTTCTCACTTAGTTCAAATGGACTGAAAGAAAGGGGACATTTATTTCCATGACTACTTCAGGTAAAACCTCAAATCCTCTGGTTTCTCTAAAGTTTTCATTTTTGTGTGAGAAATCCTACTGTCTTTCATCAATAAACCCATAAGGGCTTTAGAGCTCTGCAGTCCTTGTAAGCAATCCCAAAATGATTTAATGTTATTTCCTGGGTTTTGTTCTTCACCTCAACGGCAATTCAGAATGGATTATAATGAATCCTTTTTTGTTTCTAGGTTTCCAATTGCTTCACAAAATATGCTTTTAAAAGAAATCAAAATTATTTCAATGCTACAAAATTGTTCTGTACTTCTATATAGGCCTGGGAGAAACCTCAAAGTCCATAACAGGTAATTTCCTGGCCACAAAGTAAAATCACCATAAAACTATCCCAGAGAAATAGCTATTACAACTTCTTATAAAGACCCACGAAAGTGGAGTTTCTGTACTGTCCTTCAGCTACTTCAAATGTTAACAGTCTTTAGTGTTGGCAAATGTGTTCTAATTCTCAGAGTCTCAAATTCTAATTAAACCTGTTTAGTCTTTTCCACAATGAAGAGATATATCAGGTGGATATTAATTTTAATTCAATATGGCAATCATTTATTGAGAAACTGTTATTTCTAAACACTTTAAAAAGCACCAAAGATGTAGAAATGAGAGATATAATCCCAACCTTCAAGAAATTTGCTATCTAGTGAGTAAAATAAGTATGTAGATATTGTAATGTCTGTTACAAAAGACAACTGGGTAATATTCATAGTATTTAACTGTTAACAGCATGGGTACCAACCTATCAAAATAGAAACCTATGGTAGCGCTAGGAGAAGGTTCGGAGGACCTTATGAAAACATTGCAATTGCAACATTCTGGGAAGGTGTACGAATGCAAAGAGAACCATTCTTAGAGGTGACCATACTTAAGGACTTAAGGTCACTGAAGGTTTACTGTGATAGCCCTTAGTCCTGCTAACCTAATATCCTGGTTCTTTCTCTTCTGAGTACATGATAGGACTGCATGTTCTGTCTTTTTTGACACAAAATATAACCACATGATTTGCTGAGGCCAGGGAAGCATAAGCAGATGACATGAAAACTGCAGAAGACCTCAAGATCGATCCAGGATTGGTGTGGAGCAACGCACCTTCCCCAACATGCCAACTGAATGAGCATGTGACTTGACCTAGAAAAATACCTTTGTTGTTTTATGTGGCTGAGACTCAAGGTTGTTTGCTACTACTGCATACCTAACATTTCCTGACTGAGGCAACAACTCAGTTTAGGTCATAGAACAAGTCAAATTCAGCCACAAGAAGAGGGAGTGGTGATTACTCTTAGCAGAGGGAGTAAGAGCGAAGGATGAGAGTAAGAATATATTTGGGTCCGATGATAAGATGATGATGATGAAAGATGAGTTAAAGAGGCAAGGCAGAAGCCTGTCATAAAGTACTGAGTGGGATGTGAAGGAATATGGATGTTATCTTACAGGCAGGATCCAGGAGGCCATAGGACCATGGGGACTTTAACATTCCTCTCATCTCTTTTTACCCAGGCCATTCTTTTTTTTTTCTTTTTTTTTAATTATTTTATTGTAAACAAATGGGATACATGTTGTTTCTCTGTTTGTACATGGCGTAAAGGCATACCATTTGTGTAATCATAAATTTACATAGGGTAATGCTGTTTGATTCATTTTGTTATTTTTTTTCCCTTCCCCCCCACCCCTCCCACCCCCTTTTCCCTCTATACAGTCCTTCCTTCCTCCATTCTTGCCCCCTCCCTAAACCTAACTCTGACCCTAACACTAACCCCTCCCACCCCCCATTATGTGTCATCATCCACTTATTAGCGATATTATTCGTCCTTTGTTTTTTTGAGATTGGCTTATCTCACTTAGCATGATATTCTCCAATTTCATCCATTTGTACCCAGGCCATTCTTAAGCCTCTTGCTTTCCAAAGTTTTCCTCTCCTCTTTCTGGATTGGTAAAGGATTAAGTTAAAGAAAATCCTCCCACAGTTTCCACTATTGGCCTAATGATGATCATTCATCTAGAACTGTGGTTAAGTACGTGAGCATGGTGCACTACTGTTTGCTCACTTGTGAGATGGCACCCTTATAACAGACTTTTTTTCCCCTTTGACATTAAGAGCTCACATTCCAAACAAGTGAAAGAGAAGCCAGAGGCCATGAATTCCCTGATGTGCTTGGCCTGCCCCTGCATCATGTGACTGAGGAGGTTTCTTGACTGGTTTGTATCAGGGTACTATGTTGATGGTACTGGGTTAAAGTAGTTCAGCAATTCCTTAGATGGAATTTTACTTACAGAGAATGTGTTATCAAGTATCATTAATATCAAACAAAGAGTGACATAAAAATGATTTTTTAATTTTAAATTTTAAAATGTTCTAGAAAAATATTAGTTGTATGATCTTATATCTTAATTTCTTCATTTGTAAAATTGGGGTTATATATCTATGTTATAGAATCTATGTGAAGATTTAAAGCCATTGTTTATTTAAAGCACCTAGTATGTCACTATAATCTATATTATAATCTATAATATTAATCAACATTATAGTTGAAACAGCTATCATTGAGTCAATGGATTTTATTGAGCATTTACTAAGCGAAAGCTAATGTTGTACAGTGGTTCTCCCTTGCCCATGAAGGATACCTCCCAAGACCTCTAGGAGAAACTTGAAGTTGCAGGTAGCACCGAACCCTGTAAATAGTGTGTTTGTTTTCCTATACATATATGTCTATGATATAGTTTAATTTTCTTGTGTGAACATAAATCAAAAGCTGAAAATTAATTCTTCCATTTCAGATGCTTGAAGAAGAAAATTCTAGAATAAAACAATATTCATAATAAATCATCATAATTATAATATAAAAACACCATATGCAGAAATTAGGTATGTAAGAGCATACCTAATATACCTAAAATATGACTGTTTTCACTAGTCATATTTTGAAGCCACAAAATCTAGTTTTAAGAATGCTTTCAAGACAATTCCTTATACTATGTAAAAATGTAAACAAGTGCCTGTCAAAATGGTCACCAATAACTGCCAACTATCCATATCTGAAAACAACAAACTTGAATTTTCTCTTTATGAATCCTAAGTTTGTTCTTTACCAGATGTTCTAAAGCCCTTCTCCCTAGATCTAGTTTGGAATTTTCTGTCTA
This sequence comes from Sciurus carolinensis, assembly GCF_902686445.1. Lineage (NCBI taxonomy): Eukaryota > Metazoa > Chordata > Mammalia > Rodentia > Sciuridae > Sciurus > Sciurus carolinensis. The sequence goes on along the minus strand of NC_062217.1, from coordinate 55,283,016 downwards.
ATATCTTTGGACTACACTGGACCTCAGGTAACTGAAACTGTGAAAAGAAAAACTAAGGATACAGGAAGACCACTGTGTATAAAACAACATGAGTTGGCAAGGATCCTCAGCTCATACAGCTTACATGTAGTAATTCTACTTAATAATTTTTATATTGCTTTTAGAAAAATTGTGGTTATTTTCTTGTGTTCCTATTTTTGAGTTATCTTCTCATTGAAATTTTTATCAGAGTGCCTCCTATATAATAAATCTATAATAATATTTTTTAGATCTCAGATATTGTAACCATGGTATAGGTTTTTAAAAGCCAGAAAGTATAGTTGCTAACTGTTAGGAATAACATAAGTATTTGTTAATATGGAGTTCAGTGGAAGTGTTGAGACAACTCCTAACACTCATATAGAGCTTTAAGCCTCAAAGAACTTGGATCTCCCCTGGAAGAAAAAATTTGCAGGTGTGATGGTTAATTTTATGTGTCAACTTGACTAAGACACAGGGTCCCCAGATATCTGATCAAACAATTATTCCAGATATATCTGTGAAAGTGTGTTTTATGAGATTAACATTCAAATCAGTAGGCTGAACAAAGTAGTTTGTCCTGAAGAATGTAAGTAGGCCTCACCCAATCAGTTAAAGGCCTAATTAGAACAAAAGGCTGACTTTCCCCTGAGTGAGAAAGAATTCTCTGGCTTCACAGCCTTCCAACTGAGACATCGCTCTTCCTATTTCTACAGTAGGCTCTAACCTTAGGACAAGAACTGAGAAATTGCCCTACAGATTTTAAATTTGCCAGTCTCCATATTGGTATAAGCCAATTTCAATAAACAAATAAACAATAATCAATTTATTTATATATACATATATAGGTGTGTGTACATATGAACATATATGTGAATGTACATGAATATATATACATATTTTTTTTTTCTGTTTTTTTGGAAATCCCTAATATAGTAATAGGTTCAGTCTATTTCAGGCTTATTGAGTTTGTGATTCCTCTGAAATATTTTATATACTGAAAACATGCCTTGGATTGCTGAGTGTTTTTCAGGCTAAAAAGGTAACATTCCAAGAAATTGGTCTGTTAACCATTCCTCCCTCTACTGAAGTAGCTTAAAATGGGCATGATAGTAAAAACCATAGTTTTTACTTTGGCATGAGGGCAAGTCACAAACTCCTTTGAACATCTTACAGAGAAGACTTTCCTTCCCTAGAATGCAACTGCATCATGGAAGGAACTCCATCTCATTCATTGTTATATTCCCAGTGCCTAGAATGGCATTCTACATATAATACTCAACAAATCTTTTATAATGAAAGACTAAGTAAATAAATTCCTATAAGAAGCACACATAAACTGGGCGCCCTGGCACATGACTATAATCCCAGTGGCTAAGAAGGGTAGGGCAGGAGGATCACAAGTTCAAAGGCAACCTCAGCAAAAGCAAGGAGCTAAGCAACTCAGTGAGACCCTGCTCTAAATAAAATAAAAATAGGGCTGGGGATGTGACTCAGTGGCCAAGTGCCCCTGAGTTCAATCCCCAGTACCCTCCACCTCAAAAAAAAAAAAAAAGAAGAAGAAGCATGCATAGATACACCCCCACAAACTCACACCAAATGCAATCTTGCATGCACTACCCAGATCCCATGAAATCTTGTCTGTTGTCCTTAGTTTAAGACCTACTCTAAAACGGTTCGGTCACTAATAAATTGAAGAACAGTATTACCTCACAATTTCTGTATTTTTCCATTTGTATATATTTTTTAAGAATGTAGATTTTGACACTGTACTTGTTTAAGAGAGAGACTTAAAGAAAAACAGAATCAGACAAGAAAGAAGCAGAAATAGACAACCCACCTCCAGAAAATGAGGCATTGAAGAGCTCAGGTCTAGTCTGGTGAACTTGCATGATAGTACCAGATTGCACACAGTATTTTTCCTAAAGAGATATGTAGATTTAAACATATCTTTTTGACTTCCTCTTTCCCAATACTGAGAATGACATACGGATTTGTGTTTTATGAATTGGTTTCTAAATTATTCCATAGAAAGCTGAGGGAGGAAAGAATGTAATAAATGTCAGACCTTGATATGTCCATAAAAGTTCTTTAGAGTCTAGCTTATCAGAGGCCATGAAAATAATCTTTAACAGTGCCATAAAATATAGTAAAGACCATAGGGTTTTAGGTTCAGTGCAACTGCCAAGATCCTAACCCACTGCCACTTAACCAAGGCTAGGAAAAGAATAGTCTTAACAGTACTTCACTGAATTCAGAGAGCGGGAAATTCAGCTCTCAAGTTCAACTAGAAACAAGGTCACTCAAGTCCAAAGAAGCATAAGGTGGAAATAATGAAAGCTAACTGAAAATCAAGGTCATTCGAGAGCTATCAAGGCCGCAGCAATAACCAATATTTCAGTGCACTCAATAGAATGTTTGAATCATATGAAATCTAATAACATAATTTCAATTTTAAATAAACTAAGCCCTGACATGCTAAGTGACTAATAAGAAAAAAAAACTGGGCCTCACGTGCATGTCTTTAAACCACTGGTTTCAAGCTCCAACTCGACCACTGGGGGTTTTATGTGGGACCAGTCCACAATGATGGCTACCAGCTCAGCAGCACAAAGCAGCTCACCTCAAATGACAAAGTGATTGGCGAATCCCAAATGTCTGTGACCTGAGCAGCAGAACAGGTTGCCCTTCTCACTGTTAGGGTGATTTGTCCACCTTTGCTTCTCACATAGAATGTGAAATAAATGTGAGCATGATAAGACAGTCCTGACCTTAGTACTCTTTGTCTATTTTAATCTGTTCAAATCAATTTCCTCCTTGCCAGAGAATGTCCTCTGACTGAGGTAATTAAATAATGGTGTAGTCTGTCTTTTATTCACATGTATTATGAACTAGGTGAGATTTACCAATTTATTCTTGGGCATATAGACTTTATTTTCCTTTGTCATAAGCAGCAGGAAATATTTCAGGAAATCTTTAGTGAAATACACTGGATGTTTTGACATTTAAAAATCTGCTTTCCTGTACAGAAATATGGATAATATGCTGACAACAGTTTTTGCAGTTATGTAATCTTGGCATTTATTTTCAAAATATTTATCAGGTAATGAAACATTGTTACTCAGATCGTTTTACTGTTTATTGCAGACTTTTAAATAGTAAGTTTGAGCAGAGCTTGTTTCTTCTGATCTCTTCAGAAAATTGTTGCTTCTCTTCTAAGAAACTAATATTATGGATTATGCCTGGTTGCAAACCATTACTCCAAATTCTATTTTACAATATACTAAATAGAATATCAGTCATAACAGGAAAACTCACAGCCTACATTCTATTTTCCAAATTTTATATTTAGAAACCCATAAGGAGTTCTCTTCTGTCTTGTCTATTCTTCTATTTACATCTGCCAACTACCAGATGTTATTACTTGACATGACGTTGTATATCATTGCCATGTAGGTGGCATAAAGATTTATGTCCTATTCATGAATAGTTGACAAATTCTATTTTCATTTCACAATGAATGAATGCGAATAACTTGGACTTACTGTTTCAAAAACAAAGTTACTAGTGTATGGCATTCCTTTGGGCTTGAAAAAATATTTAGCATTGTGTGTGTACATATGTGTAAACATGCATGCACACATGCATTTTTCCTTTTTAGGTTGGTTGTATATTCTGAAGTCTGACTGCCTTCATATAACCTTGGGCTTCAATTCTCTTGTCTTTATATCAGCATATTAGGCAAATATGCATGACTTTATTTTCCATTTGCATTGCTTATCTCCAACATGTGACTTTTTTTTTTTTTCTAAAGCACAAGCTTCTTCTGACTGATGCACTTGCTATCATGCATATTGATTTGTAACTGGCATTCTCATTTGTCTTCACCATTCCATCTTTCATAGACTGGAGTCATTCCCAGACACATCAGATTAGATCATTTTAGAAATTGGATAGTTTGTTCTTTTCAGCCTCAGGCCTCTCTGTACAGGAGCTACTCTGCTTTATTCAATTTGTACATTTTAATACTTAAAATGTATTCTAGTTCTTACTTTATTGCATAGAACAGGCAATGTACTTCTACACAATAGTTGAATTTTATGGTGTCAGTGTAGACTCTAATATCTAAGTAGTACAGTAAGAGGCTATAGTATCCTTGCTGCCTCCAGTATCCCAGCAGTACCCAAAGCAAGTGTTCAAGGATGCTTTTTTGTCTGACATAGTTATTTCTGGAGCATGTGAAATATAGTCATCTATACCAAATACAGAGATTGACTTTGAAAGTATAGGATTGTAGGGGTAACATATTCCATGGTTTAAAAATATCCATCTTTTGTTTTGTAGATTCTGAATTTCAATTATGAAGGTAATAAATCAAAAGTTGACACTATTCCAAGCAGGTAGAGGGATCCAATCTTGATTTTCAAGTTAATACATTTTTGATTTCAAGTTCAAAGCCACAATAAAAGTACTAGACAAAAATGTTAGAAAGAACTTGTGATTAGGCCAAACCAGTTCTCATGACCCTTTCCTTTAAATTAGAGAGTCCATTCAGGAGAGGAAGAAGAGAAATTAGAAAATAAATGAGTTGAATTTGAGAGGATATGCCTGGAGAATTTCGTTTTGATTAAAGTCATATATGAGGTAGAACCACTGAGCTTTCTATAATGTTGAGATTCTGAAAGTTGGATGAATTTGTAATCTGTTTCCTAGATCAATCTAAGAAAGGCTACTCATTTCCTATGAAAGCTTGTCAAACCTTCACAGTACGCAGGAGTAGAAATGGTAACATAGCTGTTGACCTAAGAACTGCAGAATTAACACCCTTGAAATTCATGTGATACCGGAGTGAAATAAGTCAGCATCTCAAAGTGTCCTAGAATTCACCAAAGTCGTATGAAAGTGAGCTCTGAGAAAGAGCTCTCAAGTCCCAAAGAAGTCTTCTAGACTCATTGGATGATGTAGTTTGGACCCTTCTGAAAGATGATGTGTAAGTCAGATTTTATCACTCTGACTAAAATAGCTAACAAGAAAAACTTGTGGGAGGAAAGATTTATTTTGGCTTCTAGTTTCAGAGGACTCGGTCCATGGTTAGCTGGCTCCAAGGCAGAAACATCAAGGCAGAAGGGCATGGTAGAAGAAAGCTCCACAGCTCATGGCAGCCAGTTACAGTACCCAAAGGTATACCCCCAGTGACCTATTTCCTCTAGTCACACTCACCTAGTGATCCATTCAAATTATTAATTCAAATTAATTAATCAAATGGATTTACCCACTAAGTTTACAGCCCTCACAATCCATTTCCTTTATTGAGTTTAAAGCTAAATGTGGGCTAACCTGCCTGCCTGTTCCCCAAGCCCAGGTAGGACGCCATCGCAGAGCTAGCTGGCCCGCCTGACCCCCACATCAAGGTCAGACACCATCGCTGAGCCTGCCTGCCTACCCCCCTACTGCAGAGGGACACTGCACTTGCCTCAGTGCTGTCTCAGCGCCCCCTAGCTGGGGCCACCCAGCTTCTTTGGAGGCTGGTGCAGGCATTTTGAATTATTCCTGAGGGCCTGGCCATCATCATTGGAAGGGCGGCTCCTTTCCTGAGAAATCTACAGGAGACTGGAGGCGCTTTGACAGAATTCAGGAATCAAGAAGAGGAGGTACTGAGAGACTCAGGACTAACTCAGAGCAGCCAGGTGAGTCTCTTCCACAGGGCTAGGCTCCCTGGATGGGTCAGTAGTCCTGGAATGCAGTGAACTTCATGGAGTAGTGTAGCCCAGTGAGACTCCCCCACTGGAGCCATGAATCCAGACAACTGGGATCATTGTAGAGGAGGACCGCCCAGCAAGAGGCTTTGGCACAGAGCAAGGGTCCCAGGCCTGGGCAGTAGGTCCAGTCCCCAGGGAACATCATAGAGGAGGGCCGCTCAAAGAGAGAGTCCCTCACAGGGCCAGGGCCCCAGATGAGGTGGTAGTTCTGTGCCCCAGGGAACATCACAGAGGAGGGATGTCCATCAAGAGTCTCAATCTCAGGGCGAGGCTCCCAGGCCCAGGAGATAGGTCCAGACCCCCAGGAATGTCACAGATTTTTGGTATAAGAACCCCAACAACCTGTGGTTGGGGTTGTTCTCCCAATAGCCATTTTTTTGGGCATTGTGTCAGACAGTCAACCAGCCAGCTTAATAAAGACTCAAATTTGGACTTCTCAGTGGTGACCGGTCTGTTCTTAAGTTGCGCCCCATAACAATACATTGCTGGTGGGGTTGCTAATTAGTGCAGCCACTCTGGAAAGCAGTGTGGAGATTCCTTAGAAAACTTGGTATGGAACCACCATTTGACCCAGCTATCCCACTCCTCGGCCTATACCCAAAGGACTTAAAATCAGCATACTACAGAGATACAGCCACATCAATGTTCATAGCTGCTCAATTCACAATAGCCAGATTGTGGAACCAACCTAGATGTCCCTCAATTGACAAGAAACTGTGGTGTGTATATATATATAATGGAATATTACTCAGTCATAAAGTATAATAAAATTATGGCATTTGCAGGCAAATGGATGAAATTGGAGAATATCATGCTAAGTGAGATAAGCCAATCTCAAAAACCAAAGGACGAATGATCTCGCTGATAAGCAGATGATGATACATATTGGGGGGTGTGACGGGGGCAAGAATGGAGGAAGGAGGGAAAATAGGGGTGGAAGGGGTGGGAGGGGTGGGGGGGAAGGGAAGAAATAATAGAATGAGTCAAAAACTATTACCCTATGTAAATGTATGATTACACAAATGGTATGCCTCTATTTCATGTACAAACAGAGAAACAAGATGTATCCCATTTGTTTACAATAAAAAAAAAAGCTAAATGTGGAATAAAATTGTTCCATTAAGTTGACCTCAAACTGAAAAATGAAATTTTCTTACCTATGGTAGATCTGGTGCATATTATTAAGAGCAACTGACTCAGGAATCAGATCAGTTGGGTTCAAATTCTAGTTTTGCCTAGGATTTGTAACATTGGGAAGTCAATTTTCCTCTCTATGTTCAGTTTTCACATATATAAATTGGGCAAAATAATACTGATTTACTTTCATTACTATGAGGATTAAATGAGTTGACATATTGTTATGGTTTGAATGTGAGGTGTCCACCAAAAGCTCACATGTAAGACAATGCAATTTGGAGGAGAAATGCTTAGGTTATAGCCTTAACTTAATTAGTTAACTAATCCCCTGATAGGGATTAACTGAGTGGTAACTGAAGTGGTACGGTGTGACTGGAGGAGGTGGGAATTGGGGCGTGGCTTATTTGTACGTGGCAGGTGGAGTCTCTCTCTGCTTCCTCATCACCAGGTGAGCTGCTTCCCTCTGCCACACTCTCCTTCCATGATGTTCAGCCTCACGTTGAGCCCTGAGAAATGGAGCTGACCTTCTATGAACTAAGACCTCTGAAACCATGTGCCCTCAAATAAATTTTCTTCCCCTAATATTATTCTTGTTGGTCTAAAACACATATATGTTTAGAAAAAAATCCTATAGCAACTGCTATATACATAACACTATTCTGCATCAGATGAAATGGATGCTAAAGATGGAAATTAATTTTAAACAGAATATTTTACATGCCTGCATTTATGATATATTAAATGTATACATACTATAATAGTAAATTACTAGTACAGTATTTTAGAAATAAATCTGAAAGATCAATTAATCTAAGACCTACTTTTATAAATAAGGAGTATTATATTTAGAAATATCAGGTAATTTTCCCCTGATAATACATCTAGGAAATTTTGGAACTGGAATTAAAACTCAGATCATCATTTTTCCACTCAATGTGCCAAGCACTGTGCTACAGGTTGGAATACATGCATGCAAGGTATATATAGACCCTAATTTCACAGAGCTTACAATAAAATATATAAAGCAGTGTGTTCTGACAGAAGAAACACAGAGTTCTGTATCCCTTGGAGTCAAGAAATACTTTTTAAGACAATAAGTTGAAGCCTAAACCTAAATAATAGTGAGGTTTATGCAGATGAAAGGGTGGAGTTAGAGCACCCAAGGATGAGGGAGAACTGTGTAAGTGTTTCAGAGTTTAGAAGTAATATGACTTGTTTGATTAGTTGATATAAACTTAGTTTATCAAAGAATGCAGTAGCAGGGAGTAAACAGGAAATAGTAACAGGATGAGATTCTTTGGTCATTTTGTAAGCTGTTACAAGTTCAGAGTTCAAAGATAAAGAAAACTATCAAAGCTTTTAAACAGATAATCAAAAGTAGAAGATTTACAATTTTGAAGTGTCCTTCTAAATATAGAAGAGACTGGAGAGAAGAAGATTAGCATTTCCATTCAGGAAGCTGTGCATCCAAGAAAGAAAACTTGGTCTTCAGTCTCAATGCCCTTTGTTCTTTTGAATGTCATCAGTGTTGGAAAATGGATAATGTAAGCTGGGAAAATAAACACAGAGACTACAAACTATTCTTGTTCTTTAATGTCATCTTCAACCCTCTCCATATCGATCACTGAATTTTAGGGCAAGAATTGACCTTAAGAAAACCAACCTCCCAATTTTATAAAGTGGCTGATTCAGTACTACATCTCATGTCCAACTTGCCCTCCAGGGTCTTTCACTGCATCACCAAAGCACAGACCTCCTGGAACAAAGGCAGAGCTACCCTAGTAATCAAGAGGCCCAGAGGCCTTGAATGCTGAACTGACTGCTCTGATTGTCCCACAAAGAGGGATTGTGATCACTATCCCAGAAGCCTGGGTCAAAATGAACTTTTCAATCAAATGAGAAGATGTTCTAGAGATTTGTGCCCTAAATTTTGAAATTTTTTTTTTCTCTTCTATCTGGGAAATCTCAGTAAAACTAGTTTAATTTTCAAATTCAGTGTATAATGTCATCCAGTTCAATATGGAAAATAGTTAGCCTGCCCCAAAGGTAAGGAAAAACATTTTATATTAGGTTGAAACCTTCCTGCCTATAATTTCTACTTGCTGGATTGATTTTTATTTCTAAGCTTCCTCTTGTAAATAAATAGGAAAGAAATAATAAAGCTTGTTTTCTCTGAAGTTTCAGAAAACAGTGCTTGGAGTATCTTCAGGTTGCATACAAAACACTTGGGTTCAATCCTGAACTTGGCCAATGAACTCAGTGAATTCAGGTTCACTTTAGGAGTAAAGATTGGATTCAAAATAATCCAGTTGTCCAAGAGTGTCTATGTCTAATAGATAACAAAGGAATTAAATACCCAGGAGTTTAAGAAAACAAATTCAGAGTGAAAGCATAAGGACCAAGTGATGACAACGCAATCTGCTCCAATGCAACCTGGGTTCTCTGCTGTGCATTTGAGAACTGTATTATATTTGAGGCTTGGAATTCATGAACATGTACCTCTTTCACTGAGCTCCCAAGTTCCTCTCCATGCTCCTCTTCATCACTGCTGCCTGACAAGTTTCCTTTATGCCTAGTTGTCAAAGGAATAGGGCCAAATCTTAGGATTTCATCTGCTCCCTCTTCTTCAGACCATGCAGATTTGAGTTACCTTGTAGGAGGGTATCAAAATCTAAAATAATCCCCAACACCTGTCATATAAACAGAAGAAATTTCCTATCTTTAACCAAAGGGCTATTTTTATGGCAGAATACCAAATACAACAGAAAAGGTGAACCCCAGTTTGTGATGACTTGGAACCAGAAATATTAATAAAAAGTTTAACCTGCAAAAACAAAATCATTTGTTCACAGTTGTTACTGGGTTCTGCATTCAATTCTAGGGCACTCTTCTGTCTCCATCATGTCTTTAGGCTTCCCCACCAAGATAAAAGATGCTCAAGACTGGTGCTATAATGGGGAAATAACAAAGACATCTAAGGTCCCCGACCTCCATAACTCCAAAAGTTCACTTGATCAGTTTTATAATTAACTGTGAAAGAGGCCATTGTCATTTGTAATATTGTCCAGAATCACAATGAGTCATGAGAGAGAAGTTAAAATAACCTGAACGTAGAATCATTTTTGGGTAAATAGAGCATCTCCTTTGTATTTCCCTGTAACCTGCTTGGATTGGGAGCTTCCGGCCATTTATGTATTTATGAAATCAGTCTATTAGTCTAGGCATTTAAAATGGTCAATGCTTTGTTTGTGTGTGTGATTTCTGCATAAATAGCAAATGTTCCTCATTTCTGGGAAAAAGAACATTCAGTTCTCTCTCAGTCCAGTCCAGGCAACACCTAGTTAGTCCAATTCAGTGAAAACAATCTGATTGGTTTTAGCAGACAGTTCCTTGGGAGGCAATTGGACCCATTGTATAGGATATTTAGAGAAAAGTACTTAACATTCCCTTTGCCATATGACTTTGCTAAATCTGTAATTTAGCAAATTATAAGTAAGTCAATGTGACTTGACTACATTACTTGCTTTAGCCAATGAAACATTAGTGAATGCAATGTGAGCAGAGGCTTTAAACATGCTCACGCAGTTTTATTTATCTCCTATTATGTCTGTCATTATGATGAGAAAAGCATGCCCCAATAGTTGATCATTCCAGAAAGACACATGTGGAGCAGAACCAAACCCAACCTGCAGCAGGATCCCAGCCCTCCCACATATTCATGCACCACAAAAATAAATGTCTATTTTTATGAACCTGTAATAGCTTGAGAGCTATTTGAAAATTATTTGTTAAACCCATTTATTGTTGCAATAGCTGATGAAAATACAAGATGTTCCAAAATTAAAATTAACAGTATTGATAAAGCACACTAGAAAATACCAGTTGAAAATGTTTAATTACCAAATACACAAGTGAATTATATAGAAATGACCCTGTTTTCTAACTGGCTGGCCTAAAATCTCAAATAATTCATCATTTACATATTTTTTATTTTATACATATATCTCTCATTATCAGTAAAGGATAAAAATGTCAAAGAAAACTAAAGACGAAAAAAATTCCTTTAGGTTCTTCAGTTAGGTCACAAATAAACGTTGGCTGAAAACTACATTATGTCCTGTACTAAAACTTAAGATTGAAAACTAAACTATTTTCTCAAAACTAGTCAATCTTTGATGAAAATATGACCAATTACTATAGAAAATGTGTTTTAATTGTTTTAATAATACTTGTGATGATATATGGTTTAATAGAGGGATAAAGATAAAAAGTAGTCCTTTACTGTCTAGTAACTCACTGAGACGTTTTTCATCTCAAGAAAATCTAAAATCTAATAAGTTACTGAGTTGACACATCTAAAATAACCAATTTAATCATTTTAGACAATTCAGTAATCAATGATAAACTCTCCAAGATAAATTCAGTAGTAGAAACCAGTATTGAATGTTAAAGCAATTAAAATGTCCAGATCATAGATTGATCACAACTTCTTAGAGCCAGAAAAACAAAGAAAGAAAGTAAGTAAAAGGACTCCTCTGTCTTTACCATGTCCCCAGGCCTCCCAAGCACAAAGAGACAGAACTTCCTAGTATTCAGCGAATGAAGTCTCCCAATAGCCGGACAGGAACCAAACCATTAGGCAATTTAAAGGACATCATCTAGTTCTTCTCAAATCATGAGCACCCTTTCTATTCAGAGCACCTTTTCTGGAATTGACTCTTATAGAGTCTAGTAATCTATATTTTTCTTCACTTTTCACAACTTCTGATACCTTTTTGGTCTCAAGAAAATTTACCCATCTCCCCAGAGATACTCATTCTCTTTGACTCATCTTAAAAATTCATTTTTCTTTTATTTATTTATTTTTGACAATAGATCTTAACAGTCCATTAGACCCGGTGCAGAAAAAAAGCCAAGAATAATTCTGCCAATGTTGCAAAGAAAAAAGAAGACAGTATTTAAATTCTAAATTAAAATAGTCTCACCTTCCATATTATGACAAGGTATTTTGGTTCACTTATATCATATAACATAAGAGATAGATATTTTCATATATGTTTTTCCTTCGAAGAAATGGATATTCAGAGAAGTGAAATAACTAGTCCAAATTTACACAAGTAGTAAATGGTGATCCTATAATTTTAACCACATACTTTTTTTTAAAATAAAAGCCCACGTAAGTCAATTCATTTTTTTATGGGTAAAGAAAATGAGACTGAATGTAGAAGGTCAACAGTTGGTCTATAACCCATCTTTTAACCTCAAGGACCCTAAAGATTTGGTACCTGATTAAATCATCCTTATGATGGGGTTTAAGGAGACCCCAAAGAGAGGAATTCTCTGAACTGAGATGGTCAGCACTCATCCACAGTTGTCTTTTGTGACCACATGCATCAAAAATGAGGATTATCTAAAACATTTACAAGTTGTGCCTTGAAGATACAAGACCTCCATTATGTTATTCCATTCTCTCTTAATGCTGCCAAGCAACCATGGTGATAGGTGAAAGTTATGGTACCTTTTGAGTTTGTCAATCTGAATCCAACACCATGCAACTTGTCAAGAGCAGTGGATTTTGTAGAAGCTAGAGAAGCTGATTGTGTGACACTAACTCACCACAGAATTGTTATTAAAGTGTGGCCTCATGCCTTCTAATTCAAAGTACTATTTGCTACACTGCTATTATCTGGTATATCAACCTCAAAGTAATTTAAAGTTACAGAAGCAAATCAAACACATTTTAAGAGGATTTCACAAAATATTCTGTAATGCATACCATTCCCCTCTTTGTGATATTCAACACAACAGATCTTTATATGAGGCATTTGTATACTTATCTTGTCTTAAATTGCTTCCTACTTGTTTAACAAGTTTTTTTGCCTTCCCCTGCCAATTAGATAATGAAGACATCAAAGACAATAAATTTGAACAGCATGTAGCTCAGAACTCAGCCTAGCAATAACTTAGTAGGAACTTGTTGAATAAATGAAGCACAATCGAGATTTTAAAATTTGTAATAGAATATATTCAGACATCCATAATTCAAAAAATTTTAATTCAAATTCAGTAATATAATAGGCCTAATTAAATTAAATTAAATTCTTGTTAGAAATTTTACCAAGTAGAAACACTTCACACTAAGAAGAAAGATCCCGATACCTCCATTAAACAAATTATTGGATAGATAAAAGAGCCAAAATATAGGGTCCTATCATCATCACTGTCAATTTCCAAAGAATATCAATTTCAGTTTGGCTACATCTTATCATCTGATGAAGTTCAGAAATCAGTTTTTCTCCAAAACTATTGTATCACTTCCTTCCCTAGCTTTTTGAGTGAAGCTAAACTCAAGAAGTTCATTTCTGTTTAACAGCTAATAGCACAGCTCACTGTAGGACAAAGTCTTTACTTGCAGTTAGCACCTCTGATGTCAGTACAGCACTACTGGTGTTTGGTAAAGCAACAACTTCTGAAAAGAAAGCACTAAGAACATTGATTTTCCAAAACATTTCTTAAAACAATAGGATTTTTCCCATTTTTAAATAGAATGATTGATTTTTTTCTTCCTTTCAAATAAGCTATCATTATTTACTATGAGACTAAACTTTCACCTAAGTAAAGCTCTTACTTCATTCCTTAAAGATGATGATCTTCAGCAGCAGCAGGGTGATTATTATGAAAAAAAATGCTGCCTAAGTATCCTTACCGGTACTAGGCAGACTGGCCAATTTTTCTAATGATTCTTCATAATTTCCAACACTGAGTCTGTAGAATCCATTTGTAATCTAAAGAGAAATTGGCTAAGAAAGAGAAATTACTGCATTTCTTTAAGGATTCTAATATATAAAGTCACACCAAAGCAATAACATAATTTAACTGCATTATAGGAAATTACTGAAATTGCCTCCATTTGCTACTCTAGAAGTATTGGGAGAGATAAAGCTTGCATATTATATCTGTAACCTACGTTTTCTTATACAGGAAATGGGAAAAGATAATTCTCTACAAATGGTATTTATATCAATCATTTGAACAAATGTAAAGTATTCTTCTGGGAAAATTAATTGAATAACTAAAGGTGAATCTCTTAATTGAAAAATCAAAGTACAATAAAATCAAAATTAAAAAGGTTAAATTTCTAATGCATTGAGCAACTTAGAAAAGCAGTTCCCAATAGTAGTTTGAAAAGATACTTGTACCATCATCTCATAATATGCCTGGGAAAAACTGTAAGTGATACTTATCAAGCAAAAGAGAGGAAACTAAACCTTTAAAAACAGAAAATTATAAAAAACAAGGAAAACAATCCCATTTGCAAGAGCACTAAAAAAATAAAATACTTAGGAATAAACTTAAGAAGGTGAAAAATTTGAATACTGAAAACTAATACCTTGATAAAAGAAATTCAACAAGATATAAACAAAAGTAAAGACATTCCATGTTCATGTATTAGGAAGCTAATGTTAAAATGTCCGGACTACTCAAAGCAATCTGCAAATTTGATGTAATCTCTATCAAAATAAAATTGTCATTTTTTTTTATAGAAATAGAAAAAAATAATACAGACAGACCTACAGACCAGTGGAACAAAATAGAGGGCCTTCAAATAAATCCATATATATTTCATCAATTGATCTTCTACAAGAGTACCAAGAACACATAGTGAGGAAAGGATATCTCTTCAACAACTGGCTTTGGGAAACTGAATACCCATATGCAAAATAAATTGAAGATTTTAATGTAACATTGGAAAACATAAAACTCCTTGAAGAAAATGTAAAAGAAAAACGACATGACATGGGTCATTTATATGCATTTTTATGTATATTTATATACATAAAATGGAATATTCTTTTGCCTTAAAAATAAGGGTATTCTGCCATATGCAACAGCATGGATGAAACCTGAGTACACCATGCTAAGTGAAATATGTCAGTCACAGGAAAACACTTATACCATGATGCTACTAATATAAAGTATCCAATATTGTCAAATTTGTATAATCAAAAAGGGGAATGCCATTACCGGGGACCAAAAGGAACAGGAAATGAGGAGCTCCTAGTAAAGGGCATGAAGTTTCAGTCAAGGCAGATAAGCTCTAAAGATCGGCCTTGTACAACATTGTAGCTATAATCAACAATATATATCATATACTAAAATTTGTTAGGATAGATCTTATATTAAATCTTCTCAACATTATAAAATTAATTATTAATCAAATTATCTTAAATTCAAAGTTTTAAAAGTTATGTATAAGGAAAAAGTAAAATCATAAAAATCATAGAAATTGTGCATAATTTAGTGTTGGTACAAATATTCTTACATATCTCAAGAGATCCTAGAAATGTCATTATATGACATACTAGAAAAGAATTTATGGGATGCAATAAAAGCAGTATTTAGAAAGTTATAGAACTGAATGCATATGTAATAAAAGTAAAAGAGATCTAAAATTAAAAACTCAAAAACTTCCACTTTAGGAAATGAGAAAAAGAAAAGCAAATTAAGTTCAAAATAGTCATAAGAAAATAAATAATAAAAAGTAGAATAGAAATCAATTGTATCAAAAATGGGAAACCAATAGAGAAAATCAAAAGATTTTTTTAAAAATCAATAATACTCTATTCAGAATAACTAAGAAAAAAAGAGAAATAACACAAATTATATTAAAAAAGGAAAACTATGAAAAACTCAATACCCACAAATTTGATTTCTGATATGAAATGGACCAATTGCTTCAAAGACACAATCTTTCAAAATTCATGCAAGAAGAAATAGACAATCTAGACAGGTCAACATATATTAAAGAAATTGAATGAATAATTAATTACCTTCAATTAATTTTATGTTCATGGATAAGACAATAGTAGCAACATGAAGATCTTCCCAACTATATTGATAAATTCAATACTATCCCAATTAAGAACTCAGCAACTCTACTCTAAAAAGTTAATATGAAAAGAAAAAGACTCAGAATAGCAAACAGAATATTGAAGAAGAATAAAGTTGGAAGACTGACACTACCTGTTATTATTTGGATATGAGGTGTCCCCCCAAAACTTCTGTGTTAATGCAGAAAACTTTGGAGGTGAAATTATTTCACTGTGAGAATTAAAACTTGATCAGACTGGTTTGAATAAACTAACAGAGGTAACTGGAGGCAGGTGGGGCATGGCTGTAGGAGGTGGCTCACCAGTCTTGGAAGTGTTCATCTTCCCGGTTTACTTTCCCTTCTCTCTCTTCTTCTTGCTTACCATAAGGTGAGGATCTTCCTTCTGCCATGATGTTCTGCTTTACCTTAGGCTCAGAGTGATAGAGTCAGCCCACCACAGACTGAAACTCTGGTGGCATGAATCAAAATAAACTTTTCCTCCTCTAAGTTGTTCTCTTCAGTTTCATTGATCACAGCAACACAAAGTTGAATAAAACATAAATTGGTACAAGTGATGAAACATCAAAAAGGGAAATGAGGAAAACAACTCCATTTGCAATAGCCTCAAAAAAAAAAAAAAAAAAAAAAAAACTTGGGAATCAATCTAACCAAAGAGGTAAAAGATCTCTACAATGAAAACTACAAAACACTGAAGAAAGAAATTGAGGAAGACCTTAGAAGATGGAAAGATCTCCCATGTTCTTGGATAGGCAGAATTAATATTGTCAAAATGGCCATACTACCAAAAGTGCTATACAGATTCAATGCAATTCTAATTAAAATTTCAATGAAGTACTCTACAGAAATAGAGCAAGAAATCATGAAATTCATCTGGATGAATAAGAAACCCAGAATAGCTAAATCAATCCTTAGCAGGAAGAATGAAATAGGGGTATCACAATACCAGAACTTCAACTATACTACAAAGCAATAGTAACAAAAACAGCATGGTATTGGCACCAAAATAGACAGGTTGATCAATGGTACAGTATAGAGGACATGGACACAAACCCAAATAAATACAATTTTCTCATACTAGACAAAGGGGCCAAAAATATGCAATGGAGAAAACATAGCCTCTTCAACAAATGGTGCTGGGAAAACTGGAAATTCGCATGCAACAGAATGCAATTAAACCCCTATCTCTCACCCTGCACAAAACTCAACTCAAAATGGATCAAGGACCTCAGAATCAGACCAGAGACCCTTCATCTTATAGAAGAAAACGTAGGTCCAAATCTTCAACATGTCGGCTTAGGATCAGACTTCGTTAACAGGACTCCCATAGCATAAGAAATAAAAGCAAGAATCAACAACTGGGATAGATTCAAACTCAAAAGCTTTCTGTCAGCAAAGGAAACTATCAGTAATGCGAAGAGAGAGCCTACAGAGTGGGAGAAAATCTTTGCCACTCATATTTCAGATAGAGCACTAATTTCCAGAATATATAAAGAACTCAAAAAACTCTATACCAAGAATACAAATAACCCAATCAACAAATGGGCTAAGGATATGAACAGACACTTCACAGAAGAAGATCTACAAGCAATCAAAAAATATGAAAAAATGTTCAACATCTTTAGTAATAAGAGAAATGCAAATCAAAACTACCATAAGATTCCATCTCACCCCAATTAGAATGGCGATTATCAAGAATACAAGCAACAATAGGTGTTGGAGAGGATGTGGGGAAAAAGGTACACTCGTACATTGCTGGTGGGGTTGCAAATTAGTGCAGCCACTCTGGAAAGCAGTGTGGAGATTCCTTAGAAAGCTTGGAATGGAACCACCATTTGACCCACCTATCCCACTCCTCAGCCTCTACCTAAAGGACTTAAAATCAGCATACTACAGAGATACAGCCACATCAATGTTCATAGCTGCTCAATTCACAATAGTCAGATTGTGGAACCAACCTAGATGTCCTTCAATTGATGAATGGATAAAGAAGCTGTGGTATATATATACAATGGAATATTACTCAGGTATAAAAATAATAAAATTATGGCATTTGCAGGCAAATGGATGAAATTGGAGAATATCATGCTAAGTGAGATAAGTCAATCTCAAAAAACCAAAGGACGAATGATCTCTCTGATAAGCGGATATTGACATATAATGGGGAGTGTGAGGGGGGCAAGAATGGAGGAAGGAGGGACTGTACAGAGGGAAAAGAGGGGTGGCAGGGGTGGGGGGGAGGAAAAAAATAACAGAATGAATCAAACATCATTACCCTATGTAAATTTATGATTACGCAAATGGTATGCTGTTACTCCATTTACAAACAGAAACAACATGTATCCCACTTGTTTTCAATAAAAATAAATTAAAATAAAAAAATAATGTAAGTGAAGTTTAATGTGCAATACTGTTGGGAGCCCAGAAGACCAGAATGCAGATGGTAAAGACCATGCTGATGAGGTTCCAGAAGAAAATGAAGACTCTATTGGGAATTGGATCCAAGGCTAGTCATGTTATATTCTAGCAAAGAACTTATTTACATTTTTCCCATGTCCTGAAACATTACATGAGGCTGATTTTAAAGGTGATAGACAAATTAAGCTGATGGAGGAAATTTCAAGGCATCAGGTTTTTCAGTCAGTGGCGTGAACATTGCTGGCAATTTTTAGAAAGGTTTACTGTGAGAAACTGGAGCAGAAAACAGAACTAAAGCTTTTTTTTTTTTTTATGCAATTTTTCCAGAAAAGTGTATATCAAACTGGGGCCAAGGAATGTGTGTTTATTGAAGAGATTATAGCCCCCAAGGAGATACTAAGTACTTTGCAAAATATAGTCATTTCCTAAAACTCACACTAGCCTTATTTCAAATATTCAATAACTACATATGGTAAGTGGATAATGTACTAAGTAGCACAGAGATACCATATTTTTATCATTGTAGAAACTTACCTAATTGCTCCATAATGGTTAATTTAAATTGTCAACCTGATTGGATTCAGAGATGCCAAAGATTAAGGGCGTCTGGGTGTGTTCATGAGGATGTGTCTAGGAATGATTGGCATGTGGAATAGTGAACTGCAGTAGAGACCCTCCCTAAGCATGAGTCACACCGTCCAATTGTCCGGAGGCTTGGATGGAATAAAAGTTGGAAGAACAGGGAAGCAGTAGCAGATACGAGCTCATATCTTTTTGACTGGGTTTGTGATTAATGTTGTGATTGCCTGAGGACATCAGACTCTCACTCCTTTACTCTTCCAAAGTACACTCTGCCAGTGATTCTCCAGGGAGTTTCCAGAAGCCTTCAGTCTCTGACTGGGTTAGCATCTTTGATCCTTCTAGTTCTGAGACTTCAGCATCTTGGACTGGCCAGATACTGGTTCCCCAGCTCTCCAGCCTGCAGACAACCATCATGGATTATTCAGCTTCTGGTTGTGTAAGCCAATCTAATCAATTTCCTTTTTATACCTCCTGATAATTCTGTTCCTCTAGAGAACCCTAATACAGGCTCCAAAAAATGAAAGTTTTAAAACCCTATGTTAAATTGTGACTGAATTTACATGTTAATAGAATACATTTTTAACAAAAACTTTATCTTAGTGATTCAAACAGCAATTTATACTTATTTTAAATAGGTTGGGATGGAGATACACACACATGTGTACATATGATTTTTTAAAATAGACATAGCACTTTACAAGTCTAAGACCTCTCAAGTCAAGTATAAATTGAACTGAACAGCTCTTATTATTTATGAAAAATATATATTTGTCTGTTAAAAGTGGTTACTAAATTTCCAATGTGCTCTACTTTTATACTGTTAACCTTGCATTTTAATCAAAATAAAGTTAACTTACAAACCAAACATTTATAACACATTTTACTGTCTCTATAAGTCAAAACAAAACTATAGTGTGAATGACCAAGCCAGTGGGGAAAATGAGTCTTCTATAGATTCTCAAAGAAAGAACAGCAGACTTGGAAGAACTGTGGATGTACTAGAAGTTAATGGATTGTCCATTAAAAACATCAAGGTAGTATTTATTTGAAGATATTATTATCTATTTGCATCTAGGATATTTTTCATTAATATTTCACCTATATAAATCACTTTTTAAAGGACAGAAAAGCAGCCTAAAATTAGAGGACATTTTCAACAAATATTCCTTTAATAAGCAATATTAGGTGCGATAAAAACTATGGAGCCAGAATGACAATTAAGACATAAATAATACAAGGCATATGCTAAGATATATGGCAGTGTCAGAATTATGAGAAAGAATATCAACATTTAACATCACACTTTTTGAATTCTTCTTAGAAAGCAATCTTGAAAAAAAATGTTTTTAAGAGGCAAAAAGAAGAAAAAAAAAAGAGGTACAAGTAGGCACATCTGAGAACAACTCTGAAAAAAATGCATCCTCTTACTATTTTAAATTACTAAAGAAACATTCCTATGATACGCCATATTACGGATGCCTCATTCCTGTTATTAGCAGCAACACTGAGGGCTGCCAAGGACCTATCTATGGTAATGCCTGTCACACTCCTTTCCTGTCCTTTCATATCTGTCTAAAACGCATCCATCCCATTAGCCTGATGCTGCCAACACTCCCTGAAGAAGGCAACCTCCCCTAGATCACACTTTTCTTTGCTAAGGGCTCTCGTGATATGAATGTTAAATAATCCTTAGGAGTTTTTAAATAATTGTCTTTAGAGTCATGTTAAAAAATTGTGGACACTCTGGGCCAGATCCTGCAGGATCACTGGAGTGTATTTCTCACTGGGGTATGACCATGGGGCTCTGGAGTCTGAGGGAACAAGGACATGGCCCATGGTATCTTACTGTCCCTGTTACCATTTATGTTCCCCTCACAAACAGGGTGTGGGCACAGTGTCCTGTCCTAGGATGCCAGGGAGGTTTTCTCTAGGCTCCCAAAGGTTCAGGAAGAAAGTTTGAGCCCTTCTTGCTGCCTCCTAAGTGTCAAAACCAAATTTTGTGTCTTGCCTTGGAAGTTGTTGATTTGCAATAGTGAAAAATAACTTGAAAGCATAAGGTCACCCCTATACCCTTAGGGTCTTGAGCTATGCTTTGTAGTCACCCTAGTTTCTTTAGTGGGATCCAAGCTTACCATGTGATTACCCTTGTGCTCTTGAGGTCCTGAACTTACCATGTGAAGGGAGGTGCTGAATGTACCATGGAACTCACTGTGGGGTACCAACCACAGCCTGCAAATAAAACCAGTCTTGGTTGAACTATTAGATATGGAAATCTGGCTCTCAGGAACTGATAGTTATGAAACATTGTTCCAGATTGCCTGGAATGTGTGGTTTCACTGAATGTGGTGCAGAGGTTCACCGTCAGAATCTGCAGGTCATGGATGTGCCAATGACCTGCTAGAGCACAATGGTTTGCTTAACTCCTCCCCATCCTGTTTCTCACAGAAGAAGCTCCTACCAGTCCCCTTTCGATCTATACTATAATAAAGAAAGAAAATGTGGGCTCCTCCATTTTGTTAGAGTCAGACACTTCTGAATTGCTCAACCCATCGCACACCCATTCTACAGATAATTCTGTTTCCTGTCTTTCTTGATGATAAATATATTTGATAACAATTAGTTTACAGGCCATCCCTCAGAAAGGAAACTTTTTCTTGCCACGCACGTTATTGAAAGGTGACAATAACTCACAAGGGATCACCCTATTGTACTTATAGACTTTAATACTCCAGGGCCAGATTGCATGTCTTGGGTCCCATACCTTGAATAAAAGCAGATCCTACATTTTAATGAGGTATTAGTCTCTCACAGACTGAATTACTCATTTAATTCATAGTTGTGTTCATAAATCCTAGAGTCCCAAAATATCTGTGCACCACCACTCTAACCAATGAGACTCAGTAGGACTGTCTAAGCTATAGAGATGAGCTGCAATAATTGTTGCTTTCTTTTAACACACCACAATTTCTATCTATGAACTCAAAATACCCATGGAACCTATGGTATCTGCAGATATCCACCCTTTGTGAATTTTCAAGGAAAAACCATGCTGACCAGCAGGGAAAAGGCCTACAAAAGAAAACAGCACTGAGCATGATTCAGGACAGGCCAATTTCAAAGAAAACAGAGATCTTCTGTCTCCTCAGAGTCTCCTAAGACAAGATGCTTTGGTTAGAACTGTTTTTAGAAAGAAAAATGTTGACTCAGGATGTGTCTTATTGATAACATACAGAGAGCCCACTGGGCACCTTTGCCTTAGGGGCACAAGCAGATTCCCTGGAGGGAACAGGTCTATGGTAATGGCAAGACATGGAAGGCTAAAGTGTCAGGGAAAGAAGATGGCCCAAGATAACGCTAAGATGGGGCAACCAGAAAAATAAGAAAAATTGTATAAAAAAATCACAGCAGTAGAGAAAAAAAAATCAGGTCTACTTAGAGAAAAAAGGGCAGGGAATAGGACAAGTTGCTGCATGGCAGGAATGTACCTGAGATGGCAAGAAAAAATTTAAACCCCTAAATATAAAACCCACAGTGAGGTAAAGAGTAAACAAACAGGATGGTAAACAAATCCATTGAAAAAATGAATTTTTATCAAAATGTTGTGATATGACATTATCCAGAGGGAAATTCATCATCATAATACCATTTCTCTAAACATAAGAACCTAAACATAAGATTTGAGGGATGTAATTTTAATACTCACAAAGCACTCACTATTCCTCCTATTTTTCCTCTTTTCCATTATTTCAATCCATGGAATCCACAATCCTTCATCAGTCCATACAACCATAGGATGTCTTGGGCCTGCACTCTCTAGGAACTTTCACATCTATATTCATGATGCCCTTTGGCCTGTCAATCCTAGGTTGTGTTCATTGTTTTCCTTTGGAACCACCTTTTGCAGTAGAACAATCGGGTAATGCCAGCTTCAGAAAATAAATTGTGAATCATTCCCTGTTGTCCTACTTCCTGGAAATGACTCCATAGAATTGAAATTAGTACTTCTTTAAATGTGTGGTAGAACTCTCCAGAGATGATATGTGTGACTCAAGAACCTTTTGGAAATTTTCAGGTTGAGAACCTAATTTGCTTAGTGGTCACTGGACTATGTGGTGTCCATGTCCTTGTGACTGAGCATGCTTCCTCACAAAATGGTCTACTTCACCAAATTGTAATGTCTGTGTGTTTAAACTTGTGCAGTTGCATAATCCATTTTCTGTTACTCCCAAGAAATAGCTGGGGCTTCATACCTTCCAAAGGCAACAGGTATATTTGACTCTCACTGTGCAACTCATGCCCGCTCCCATTCACCTCACTGTGCAACTCAGACCCACTCCTAGTCACATTGTGGGAAGATGAACATCATATTTGGGTTGCTGGGCCCCTGCCCATGACATCCTATCCACTAGGAACTTGCATGGGCCCAAACACCCATCCCCACCTGAATGCACTTATGGCAAGCAGTAAAGAGGAGACCATAGAAAGCCATAGAAAGCTGGAAATCAAAGAAGACCTCACGGAGAAAGTGGCATTTGTGACCCAAAAGGGGAAAGTGGGCATTGGCCTTAGGCATGGCGCCGGTGCTTGGTGGAAGGGCCTCGGCTTGCAGGGGATGAGCACTCACATATTGAAATAATGGAGTGAAACCGCCCTTCCTTTTCTCCCTTACAGAGGAGTGACACTGTTCCCAGGGGGAAGACCAACACCTAGGAGCCATAGGGAAGATGCCTTTCCGAGTCTGGCCCAGACCTGAGCCTATCAGACACAATTTCTCCAACATGGGCCAGCCACCCTCTGTGCCCACTTCAGGGAGGGACCTGAAAACTGGGAGAGAAGTTCCTTTTGGCAAAATGGAACCAGCTAAATGTACGCCATGCCTACACTGGTTCCAGGGGAGAGTCTCTAGCAAAACCGGTCAAGGAGGTGAGTCTGCGACCACACTAGGACAAAGTAACTGAGTCCCCAAGAAAAATGGCTAAAGGCGAGTGAGCACCCATGTTCATTGCCTGAGACTGAGGATGCCCCCATCTGCCCTGGCTCAAGGTGATCAAGTCTCCAAATGCACTGACCCGGAGAGGGAGCTACACGATCTTGTCTGGCCTCAGAATGAGCTCCTGGTGGAGCCCACCCAAGTTCTTGAGGCCCTCCCCATGCCCCCATTTTCTTAAGCACACTTTTTTTGATCTTCGGAACATCAATTTTATTATAAAGTTTTCGAGAAACAAATTTATCAAGAAAAGTCTCTGCTCTTCCAGAAATATGGGGAAAAGGACAGAGAAGGGCCAAGCAGGGACCAGTGTCCCAGGGAGAAACAGTCTCTGGTGTCTCTCGCAGGTGGGGGCAGAGGAGACTCCTGCTGTGCAGGCAGATCCACAGGTGCCTCTGGCTGCACCTGGTGCAGAGAAGCCTGAGCCAGTTTGCAGGCGTGGCTCCTGCAGGGGTTTGGAGTCCAAGGGACCCAGGCCCAGGCCCTGAGGTCTGGATGCGGAGAGCACAGCGTCCTCCAGCTGCCCGTGGGGTGGGTCTGACGCAGCTCTCCATCACATGGGAGCCACTCTCACTCTGCCTCTGCCACGTCTCTGCTCTCTGGTCCCTGGAGTCTCTTCTTTGCTGCCACAGGGCTCACAGCAACACAGCTGGCGGAAGCAAGTGGCAAGCCTCCTAGCCACCCGCTTCCAGGCCTTGGGCTGCCCTGTGGAGGTATCTTTGCGGGAATGGCTGGGCTTCTGGGGCACAGGGGCAGGTGCAGGGGTCCTTTGGAGCAGCCAGTGGAGGTCGGTGCCAGCCAGGCTGACCCTTCTGAGGTCCTTGTGCCCTGTGTGATGGGCCTCCTGGGGAAGTCGATGATCACGGGAGGAGGCACAGGGGCGAAGGGCAAGCTCGCTGGTGCTCCTCCTCGGGAGGACGGAGCCATCTGAAGGGTGTGCGGGTCGCACAGGCTTCCCATTGAACGCACAGCCCGCCCCCTGGCTCAGCTGGTGCCGAAGGATCAGGTAGGCGGCCGCGGCGTCATCAAACTTCCCCCAAGTCAGAGACACCCAGGCCTCATACGGGTTGTGACCCAAGTCCACCAGGGCTGCCATTATGGCGGGGTCTGGGCGTTTGGGGGGTGGCTCCCCATCCTGACGCGGGGAAGCCTCCTCACCCTCCCTCAGCCACGGGTGCTGGAGGACTTGCTCTACCGTCGGGCGCCGTGCCGGGTCCATGCTCAGCATGCTACGGATGAGGCTGCGTGCTTGGGGCGGAACCCGGTCAGGGATGTGGTATCTTCCCTCCCGGATCCGCCTCACCATCCCCGAGCGCAAGAGCGCCCTGAAGGGGCACCTTCCAGTCAACAGATAAAACAGGATGACGCCCAGGCTCCACACGTCCGCTGGGGGGCCCTCGTATTCCCGCTTCAGGAGGATTTCGGGAGCAAGGTAGGCCAGGGTGCCCCAGCACCTGCGCAGCTTCTGCCCAGGCCTGACCCTCAGGCTGAGGCCAAAGTCGATGAGCTTGCAGGTGCCAGCCGCATCCACCACGACGTTGGACAACTTCAAGTCCAGGTGCACGACGCCCTGGCCATGGCAGTAGCCCACCGCCCCCGCGATCTGCTGGAACACCCTCCGCGCCTCCTCCGGCCGCATGCCCCGGGAAGGGATGTGCTGGAGCGCCGGCCCCCCCACCGCGTGCTCCATCACCAAGTAGACGTGCTCACGGGTTTCGATCACCTGGAACAGCTGGATCACGTTGGGGTGATTCAGCCACCTCATCACGCTGGCTTCGGAGAGGGCCGCCTTCCCCTTTACCTTCGGCAGCACTTTCACTGCAACCTCTGCCCCGGTGAGGAGATGGCGGGCTACCTGCACCTCAGCACGCCCACCACACCCGATGGTCCTCAGGACCTCATAGCGGTCCCGGAAGGCCATCTCTTCGTGGGAGCTGATCCCCCACAGCGCTACACTAGTCTCTCTACTCTGCCTACGCATCCTGAGCAGGAACCCCACCTAAGGATGCTAGCTAAGAAGAAAAACAAACAAACAAACAAAACAAAGAAAGAAAGAAAAAAACACAAACCAAGCAAAACAACAAACCAAAATCAAAAAACCAAACCAAACAGAACAAAAAACCCAAATCAAAAACACCAATACCAAAGACCACAACCACCAACCGCCAACCACCAAACGCTCTAACTATCTGGGAGTCCGACAGGTCACCACCAAGAGCTTCCTGTACTTAATGGACAAAACCCCAGCCCTGGCCACCCGCTTATATACCGGCTGTTTCAGGTTCCCTCACAATGGCTCCTTGTGAGGTCAGAGAAGAAATGGCCCAGTCACGGGTGGCCAGAACCCCCAGTGGTCATCTCACTGGTGGGTCCCCAGGACCTTTCCCACTTCAGAAAAAGAATAAGAATGAACTCTGCTGAGCTTTTTGCTTTGGGGTAGTAGAGATAGATCCATGTCTGCTTGTTGAGAAATTAAAATTTGTACAACACTTTCATTCACTTTTCAATTTAAGTTCAGAAATCTGAAATAACATTTGGCTGTGGAAGACCTCAACATGTCTATACTCAAGGTACCCCATCATCCCCTTTTCTTCCAACTCCAAATCACTGGTACCAAAAGGATGGAAGCAGCTCACTCACATGGTGACACCATGCCAAAATACACTGTGGAGCATGCTACTAACACCTGTGGACATGAAAGGGAGGAAAGGCGCATCCGAATTTCCCCATAAAGTACTCAATGAATGTTTGAGGAGAAACCCTGCAGCCCAAAATGCAGTGGGTTGACACATTCAAAGTGATAAAGGAGAAAACATGACAGCCAAGAATGTTGGAACCATCCAAAGTGTCCTTCCCATGGGTGGAAGACATGGGTGAGACCCGGTCCTCCCCCTGCTACCGTAAAAAAAGACCTCCCACTGGGTAATACACAGTAACCTCTCCCAACTGTGCAGACTGGGAAGATCAAGGCTAAAGAACTGCACTGCCCTATCCTCGCATGACGGAAGGGACAGGAGGGTGGAACTCATTCTCTCCTGCACCCCCTTTCACCACCCAAGATCCTGCCTACTGAACCCAGGGTCTTCCACATTTTAGGAAAGCACTCTCCCCCTGAGGTACATCCCCAGCTTTTTGAGACAAGGTCTCATTGATGTGCTTCTGCACAGAAGAAGATGTACAAGCAATCAACAAACATATGAAAAAATGTTTACCATCTTTAGTAATAAGAGAAATGCAAATCAAAACCACCCTAAGATTCCATCTCACCCCAATTAGAATGGCGATTATCAAGAATACAAGCAACAATAGGTTTTGGAGAGGATGTGGGGAAATAGGTACACTCATACATTGCTGGTGGCGCTGCAAATTAGTGCAGCTGCTCTGGAAAGCAGTGTGGAGATTCCTTAGAAAACTTGGAATGGACCCACCATTTGACCCGGCTATCCCACTCCTTGGTTTATACCCAAAGGATTTAAATTCAGCATACTACAGTGATGTGGCCATGTCAATTTTTAAAGCAGTTCAATTCACAATAACTAAACCAACCTAGGTGCCCTTCGATGAATGAATGGATAAAGAAAATGTTACTCATCTTTGAAGAAGAGTGAAATTATGGCATTTGCAGGTAAAAAACGAAGTTAGAGAATATCTTGCTAAGTGAAATTAGCCAATTCTAAGAAACCAAAGGCTGAATGTTTTCTCTGATATGCAGATGCTAATTCACAATAGGAGGGGTGCTAGGGAAGAATAGAATTACTTTAGATTGGACAGAGGGGAATGAAGGGAAGGGAGGGGATATGGAGATAGGAAGTATAGTAGAATGAAACACATTATTACCTTATGTATATATATATATGACTGCATGATCAATGTGATTCTATAACATATACAATCAGAAAAATGAGAAATTATACCCCATTTATGTATGATATATCAAAGTGCATAAATGTGTTCTATTGTCATATATAACTAATTAAAACAAATTTAAAACTTATAAAAATGGAACTAAGTTAAGCTGGTAGAGAATAAAAGTATGGAAAAATGCAAAAAATGTATTTCTTCTAATGGTTTAAAGCATTTATTGGAATCATTGTCCCTGTGTTTCCTAGCTGTAGTTTATACTTGCTCCTCTTATCCCCTATTCCTCCCTCTCATATTGTCTGCTACTACCTCAAATGCCCCCCATCCACCACTTTCTCCTTTTTACTTTGGTCTGTATCATTCCATTCTTTCTTTTCTTTCTTTTTCTTAATTTTCTGCTTTATCTTTCTTCATCTCTCTTTTAGCCCTCATAATATTATAGCATTTTCACTATTATAACTAATTATTCAACCTATTCTAGAACCTTACTACATGTTTATATCTGGATTAGTGGAACAGTTGAGGAAACAAACCAACTTTTTTTTTTTTTTTTTTTTTTTTTTTTAACTTTTCACAGGGTTGAATAGTAGGTGAGATGGCTCTGAAGTGGTTGTAGTAAATAAGGTTCGGTGATATCTCCCAAAGTGAAATTATAGTGGAATCAGTAGAAGTCATACACTGAGTTAAACTCTCTTAACCTGGATATTTTCCCTATCCAGGCTCAAAAGAGAAAGCTCAACAAATAGTCCTTTGCTTAAAAGAAGCAATAACCACCCCAATAGATGGCTAGACATACAAGCAATATGAAAAAAGCAAGGGAAAAAAATCATCTCAAATAGCCCATAAACTTGTTGAACTTACTCCATTGATACCACAATGGAGGAAATGTCAAATAAAGAATTGAGAAATATATAGTTATATATGTTCATTGAACATTTTAACTATAAAAATATAGTTAAAATGTTCAATGAACTAAAAGAATAGATAAGGAGTGAAATTAGAGAGAAAATACAGGAAGTGAAAGATCATTTCAATAGAGACTCTAGATAAGAGCCAAATGGAAATGAAAGACTCAAATAAATGAATAGAAAATTCAATGGAAACCTTCACCAATAGACTAGATCACTTTGAAGATAGATTCTTAGGCCTCAAAGTATATGATCTTGAAAATAAAGTTGACCATAAAGAAAAGATGTTTAGAGACCATGGTCAGATTATTCAAGAAATCTGAGATAATATCAAGAAATAAAACTTAAGAATTATTGGGGTAGATGAAAGCTCTAAAATACTAACAAAAGGGATACACAATCTTTTCAATGAAATAATATTAGAAAAATTTCCAAACCTGAAGAATGAGATGGAATTCAAATACAAGAGGCATGTAAGACTCCAAATACACAAAATCACAATAGATCTACTATAAAGCACACTATTATGAAAATGCCTAATATACAGAATAAGGACAGAATTCTAAAACTAAGAGAAAAATGGCTGGTTACATTTAGAGGTAAACCAATTCAGATTTCAACTAATTTGTCAATTTGGACTCTAAAAGCCAGGAGAGCTCAGAATAATATATACCAAGTTCTTAAAAAAAAATTCTTGCCAACCAAGATTATGATACCCAGAAAAATGAAGCTTCAGAGTCAAAAATGAAAGAAAAAACTTCCATGATAAACAAAATAAAAAGATTCATAACCACAAAACCTGCACTACAAAACATACTCAGTGCAATATTTCATTAAGAAAAAATGAAGTTGGTTGCAGTGGTGCACATGCCTATAATCTCAGCAGCTTGAAAGCTGAAGCAGGAGGATTTCACGTTCAAAGCCAGCCTCAGCAACTTAGGCAGTAAGCAACTCAGTGAGACCCTATCTCTAATTTTAAAAATATAAAAAGACTGGGGATGTGGCTCAGGGGTTGAGCACCCCTGGATTTGATTCCTGGTAACAAAAAAAGAAGAAAGAAAAAGAAGAAGAAAAAGAAGAGGAGGAAGAAGAAGAAATGAAAAATTCAAATGAAAACCAGCATAGGGATACATTACACTAGAAGAATAGACAATTAAAGGTGAAACAAATCTGAATTAAGCATTAGAAATAAACCAAAATGGCAGGAAATAAAAATGATGTAAATGGTCTAAACTGTTTAATCAAAAGACAAAGACTAGCAGATTGGATTAAAAAACAAGACCCACCAATATATAGTTTGCAGGAGACTCACTTTATAGGCAAAGTTTTCCATAGACTGAAGGTGGAAGGATGAGGAAAGATATGCCATGCAAATTGTACCCATAAACAAGCATGGATAGCTATTCTCATGAGACAAAGCAGATTTTAAGCCAAAATTAATCAGAAGAGACAAGGTCACTTCATATTGGTTAAGGAAATAATCCAACAACAAGATATTATAATTACAAATATGCCCCTCCAAATGTTCATAAAACAAATTATTCTCAATATTAAGAATCCAATAGACCACAATATAATAATACTGGGTGACTTCAACAACTTCTCTCACCACCAGATAGATCATTCAGGTATAAAACTAAGTAAAGATTCTACAGATTTAAAAAATACTATTGACCTAATGAACCTAACAGAAATCTATAGAGTATTTCATACATTGATGACTGAATTCACCTTCTCAGCAGCACATGGAACATTCTATGAAATAGATCATATTTGAAGTCACAAAGCAAATCTTAGCAAATACAAAAAATAGAGATAGTTCCTTGCATCTTTTCAGATCATAATGGAGTAAAATTAGAAATCAATGACAAGATAAAAAATAGAAACAACTCTAACACCTGGAGACTAAATAATATACTTTTGAATGATGAATGGATAGCAGAAGAAATCAGGGGAGAAATAAAAATATTCTTACAAACAAATGAGAATAGTGATACAACATATCAAAATCTTTGGAACAGACTATGAAGATAATTCTACAAGGAAAATTTATAGCATTGAGTTTATACATTAAAAATTAGAAAAATACCAAATAAAAAATCTAATATTACACCTTCAAGCAGTAGAAAAAGAACAAACCAACACCAAAGTTAATAGAATACAGGAGATAATTAAAATCAGAGATTAAATAAATGAAATTGAGAAAGAATAATACAAAGGATCAAAGAAACAAAGAGTTGTTTTTTTGAAAGGAGAAACAAGGTTGATAAACCCCTAGTCAAGTTAAACCAAGACAAAGGAGATAAGACTCAAATAAAATCAAAGGCGAAAATGGAAATATCACCACAGACACCGCAGAAATCCAGAGGATCATCAGAAACTATTTTGAACGTTTATATTCCAATAAACTGGAAAATCTTTAAGATACTGTTAAATTCTTAGAGACATATGACCTACCCAAATGGAACCATGAGAATATAGAAAACCTAAACAGATCAATATTAAGTAATGAAATTGAAGTAACTGTTAAAAGTCTTCCAACAACAGCTACAACAAAAGCCCAGGACTGGATGGATTCTCAGCAATGTAGCCATGTTCTGCCAGACTTTTAAAGAAGAACTAATACCAATCCTCCTCAAATTATTCCAAGAAATATAAAAGGAGGCATCATTGCAAATTCTTTCAATGAAGCCAGTATTACCCTAATACCAAAACCAGAAATAAAATTCAGGCTGATGCAAAAATTCTTAATAAAACATCGGCAAACCACATGGAGAAACACATTGAAAAGATAGTGCACCATGATCAAGACAGTTTTATCCCAGGGATGGCTGGTTGGTTCAACATATACAAATCAGTAAAGCAATTCATTACATGAATAGACTTAAGGACAAGAATCACAATTATCTTAAAGATGCAGAAAAAGCATTTGACAAAGTGCAACACCCATTCATGTTTAGAACACCAGAGAAATGAGAGTTAGAAAGTACTTACTTCAACATTTTAAGGACTATATATGACAAGCCCAGAGCCAACATCATACTGAGTGTGAAAACTGAAACCATTTCCTCTAAAAACAGGAACTAGACAAGAATACCAACTCTCACCACTCCTATTCAACATAGTCTTCAAAACTTTAGCCAGAGTAATCAGGCAAGAGAAGGAAATTAAAGAGAGACAAATAGGAAAAGAAGAGCTCATATTATCTCTGTTTGCTGATGACATGATCCCATACATAGAAGACACAAAAAACTACATCGGACTTCTAGAGTTTATAAATGAATTCATCAAAGTAGCAGGGTACAAGATCAATACTCATAAATCAATTGTGTTCCTATATTTCAATAACCAGTCTGCTGAAAAAGAAACTGGGAAAACTATTCCATTCACGATAATCTTAAAAAAATACTTGGGAATCAATCTTGTGAAGGTCAAGGACGTCTACAAAGCAAAGTATAGAACTTTGAAGAAAGAAATTCTAGAAGACCTTAGAAGATGGACTTACCATGTTCTTGGATTGGCAGAATATTATCAAAATGGCCATACTACCAAAACTGCTATACAGATTCAATGCAATTCCCATAAAAATACCAATGACATTCTTCACAGCCCTAAAGAAATTCTAAGATTCATTTGGAAAAGTTAGAGATCCAGAATAGCCAAAGCAATCCTGAACAAGAGTATTGCTGGAGGCATCATAGTATCAGATCTTAAAATATACTACAGCTATAGAGACAAAAACAGCATGGTACTGGCACCAAAACAGACAAGAAAACCAGTGGAATAGATTAGAAGACACAGAGATAAACCCACATAAATACTATTATCTGATACTAGACAAAGATTCCAAAAACATTCATTGGAGAAAAGATAGCCTCTTCAACAAATGGTGCTGAGAATACTGGAAATCCATATATAAAAGAAAGAAACTTGACCTTTATCTCTCACCCTGTGCAAAAGTAAATTCAAAGAGGATCAAAGACCTAGGAATCAAACCAGAAACCCTGCAACTGTTAGAAGAAAATTTAGACCGAATACTTCAACGTGTCAGCTCAGGAACTGACTTACACAACAAGACTCCAAAAAAGTACAAGAAGCAAAATAAAAAAAATTAGTAAGTGTGATGGCATCAAACTAAAATGTTTTTTCACAGCAAAGGAAATAATTAAGAACATGAAGAGAGAGTCTACAGAATGGGAGAAAATGCCATCTACTCCTCAGGGTATTAATATCTATAATATACAAAGAACTCAAAAAAACAAAACACCAGTCAATAATTGGGCAAAAGAAGATACTTCTGAAAAGATACTACTCAAAAGAAGTAAACAGATATTTCTCAAAAGAAGAAATACAAATGGACAACAAATATATGAAAAAATGTTCAACATCTCTAGCAATCAGGGAAATGCAATCAAAATTGCATGAGTCTTCATTTCATTCCATTCAGAATGGCAATTATCCAAAAACACAAATAATAATAAGTATTGATGAGGATGTGGGGGAAAAGGGTACACTCATCCATTGTTGACAGTACTGCAAATTAGTACAACCACTCTGGAAAGCAGTTTGGAGTTTTCTCAAAAAACTAGAAATGGAACCAGCTATACCACTCCTCCATATATATCCAATTTAAATATTGGCATGCTGTAGTGACACAGTCACATCAATGTTTTTAGCAGTACAATTCATAATAGCCAAGAGACGAAGAAGGATATCTAGATATCCTTCAACAAATGGATAAAGAAAATGTGTACACAATGGAGTATTACTCAGCCATAAAGAATGAAATTTTGGACTTTGCTATTAAATGGATGGAATTGGAGACTATCATGTTAAGTGAAAGAAGTCAGTCCCCAAAAGTCAAAGGTCAAATATTCTGTCTGATTTGTGGAAGTCAATCCAAACTAAGGTGGGGGAAAGATAAATGGAAAATGGAGGGGATTCCATCAAAATAGAATGAAGACCAGTGGAATAGATGAAGGGGACTGAGAGGAATAGAGAAGAGATAGGATAAGGGAAGAACAACAGAATTTGTCTGACCTAACTTTCTTATATGCATAAATGAATATATCACAGTGAATCTCACCATCATGTATATTCACAAGACACATTGAAATAAAAAAGATCATAGGGAAGGGAACAAGGGTAAGAAGGAGAGAAGTATAGGAAATACTGAGGACTAATGAGAGCAAATTATCAAGATTTTTAGATGAATATTCATCACTAAGCTGATAGTGGAAACTGTACAGGAAGATTTTCTTTAACTTGTTTCTCTGTCAATTAAAAAAGAGGAAAAATGTGTCAAGTAAAATATTAAAAGATGGCTTGGTTAAATGCTTTCCAAAAAGAGACTATCAATGATGACAATACTCATGTATTAGCAAGCAGGGTTTAGTCATTATGATATTGTTTTCAGCATGTGATTTTTACTGAGTGATTATTTACTAGTCAGAAGTACATGTGTTCTGATTTCTATTCTCAATATGTATCCCA
Source organism: Sciurus carolinensis (assembly GCF_902686445.1). Classification (NCBI taxonomy): domain Eukaryota; kingdom Metazoa; phylum Chordata; class Mammalia; order Rodentia; family Sciuridae; genus Sciurus; species Sciurus carolinensis. The sequence continues at coordinate 55,248,963 of NC_062217.1, read as the reverse complement.
TGAGAGACTGTATTATTAGTAGCAATTCTGAAAAAGGGAAACTTAAGCTTCAAAAGAGCAAGCTTTGTCAATTGTGTTCAATGCTATATACCTGTCAGAGTCATGTAATTCCCTCCTCATATTTAAATAACATACTCAATTCATTCTCTCTAGAAAATAAAAACTCCAAAATCTTCACTCAGTAATATCCACTGCTAGCTATTGTATTCTAGATATTTCTCTATTCATGCATTCAGATAAAAGACTATATAAATGAACAAATAACAATAACATCTTAATTTGAATTATGTCAGATATGGTATTTAATAAAAAAAATCAAATTTACTTTTTCTTTAATGTGACCCACAAAGAAACTGAAACAATTATAATTGCTCAACTTCAATTAAATAGTTCTTCATGCAATATTAGATCTTGAAGGATATATTTAAAAATCATAAATGAGAGTTAGGACTTTACTCTTATTTTATGATTCCTCCTAGTGTGCCCAAGGGTTCATACCTCTTTTATCATGAAATCTCCCTTAAATGGCCTGGACTGCTTCAGTCAAGGGGGTATTTGGAAGCAGATTTATGCCTGTGAATACACAAAATTACATTTTTCCCTAGCCATTAAGTGCAATTTAGAATTTCCCTTAATTATGAACTTAGTCAAAACTCACGGTAGTGTTACCACCATGTGTGAGACTGTCACTAAGAGAACTAATTCATATTTCCATAGTATTATTCTTTCATTTCTTAAAAACAATGCTTCATACTCATTAGTGCTTCATGAATCAAGAAACACATTTCTTCAGTAAAAACTCATTTTTATACACTTTTACAACTATATTCAATATAATTGTTTTCCCTTATAAACTTATACATTCATTTGATGAATTTTAAAACATTGCAAAAAGGTAAAAAGGTATCCACAGGCTTCAGCAGCCTGCAAAGGGGTTAAAATTATCAAAAAGGCTAAGAATCTCTGTTTTGAATGTTTTTATCAGTACCAGCCACCAATTATCTTTACTTGGATTATAGAGAACAGGTTAGATTCCCTCTTGTTTCTGGTAGAAACTGATTAAGAGAAAAGACACAACAGTCACAATCCCCTAACAAATTCAGAGCTCATCATTTCCAAGGATACAGCTTCTTTATTTTCAGTAAAATAAAATCGCATTCCACAGATGCCAGAACCCGTATCACTGGCTTACAGATGGGTTTCCTGCCAGTCAACAAATGAGGTTGCCAGGACTCCTGCTCTGACATTCTGATAAGGTTGTAGTTATGCCTCAAAATAATGACATTCTTAAGGGAAATGATTGTTTCACCATGGCCTTCTGACACTGTCCATATGCAATGAAGTAGTTAAGTCAATCAGATCAAAATCACAGGGTCATTCTACTTTACTTCAGTCAATAACAAGACCACTTACCACCTGCCATTTGTATCTTATGATAGTGGTTTTACTGTGTAGTGCTAATACTTCTATAGCTTCTCAGCTTCTTATAAAGTATGTGATGTATGAAGCCTACATGTATACCCAAAGTATGTTTGTATGCCTTATACATAATCTGCATGTGTATATAGTTTTCAATGTTTAGAATTTGTATAATTCTAAATATATACCTACCCTTTGTGAAAGATGGAAATGATAGTATACTAATAGCTAAATATCCACATTTCTAGTATTTATGCTAGTCAGTTGTTTTCTTTTTTTTTTTGGAGTCGGGGGATACTGGGGATTGAACTCAGGGGCACTAGGCCACTGAGCCACATCCCCAGCCCTATTTTGTATTTTATTTAGAGACAGGATCTCACTGAGTTGCTTAGCACCTCACTTTTGCCGAGGCTGGCTTTGTACTCACGATCCTCCTGCCTTGGCCTCCCCAGCTGCTGGGATTGTAGGCTTGTGCCACCGCACCCAGCTGTTTTCAATTGCAAGACTCAACTTGTATTCTAATGCAGTGCAAAAACATGACCATAATAAATAGCAAAATTACCACCTACTCTTATTATACTGTGAGAACATGGAAAAAATAGAAAATATAATCTTTAACATTAAAATATTATATTGTCCTTTAAAAGAGTTCAGGTTTTGGTTCTAAATCAGGTTGCACACAGTCTGACATCTCTCTCACCATATCAATTGGCTTCAGCTAGGAATACTTCATTAAATCCAAAGAAAAAATCATTTTAAAGAAAACAATTTCATATATACGTGTGTGTGTGTGTGTGTGTGTGTGTGTGAGTGTATGTCTGTGTATATAACTAGTAATCAAAGACTAGTAGATTGCCTAAAGAATTTTTATAGGCACAAAAATGCACTTTAACTCAGTGAGTGTTTTACTCAAGGAAAGAGGGAAAAAGCATCTATTCATGTGTCCTAGTTTCCAAAATTTTTTATTCCTCAAATTACTGGTATTTATTGCTGGGTTTCCTTTGAACAAACATAGATGGGCTACTACCAGCAAGATTCTCAAACTCGGGAACCAAGGGACAGAAGGGAGGAAAACTCCAGAAATGGGATTCAGATTGTTCTCTACATCCTGCTCTGCTAAATATACACACTGTTCATAGAATATTAGTTCTTTTACTTGTACACTGGAAGGTACTGCCTTATGCAAAAGGTTTCCATGAGTATTAATTCAAAGAACACACAAGTAAAATATCTGGCAGAGTAGCTGTACAACAAATATTAATTCTATTATCACTTCACCCTTTAGATGACATCTTGAGGCATTTTACAGCAGTGTTCAATGAAACATCCACTTTAGTCAATCTCCTTAAGTAAAAGATCACAAAATAAAACACTCCCAGACCCAAGAAAAGTGAAAAACAGGACAATGGAATGAAGAAAAAAGAACACATCCCAGTTACTTTCCCACAAATCCTTATCACTAAATAACCCAGTAAAGGTCAAAAAGGCAACATTCAGTCTGCTTGGCAAACAGCTAAGGAGGATAAGAGGAGCTCAGGGGAAAATGCCTTGGACAGTCATGGAGGTTTCCTTTTTGATATGGAAGGCTCCTGAAAGGTCTTAAAAATCACATGACCCAATGCTGGTCTATTGGTATTGTCATTCTTATCTGTATTTTTAATTATTGAACTAACTCAAGTCCAGATGTTAATGAATTTGTGTGGGGTTCACACAATGTATAGTGCGTTGACCCTAGAACAAAGTCCTGCTTCTGTGAGCAATATGACCTTTTTAATTTTGTGATGGGGTTCTGCATGAGAGAAAAACAACAGTAAAAAGTGAGATACGGGCTTCCTCTAGGTACTTGTCCCCTTCCTAGAGACATGAATATCTCTCATTATCACCACAGGATAGCAAAACAAAGAGAAAAACTCTCTTTAGTGAATATTCTCTTTAAATTTTTTAGTTAGAATATGAAGTTTTTTGTTATATTTCTGCCTAAAAAATGTGTATATGACAATTTAGGTTCTCATTCATTTTTATCTTCTTTCTTGTGAGGTGGGAGAAATATAAATCATGTGTCCAGTCATTTATGACTATTAATGCCACATAACTAGGGAGTTTAGGTATATGAAAAGGTTAAATGAACTTGATTCATCTACTCTTCCTGATTGCCATTTGGGGAATACTGAGTTCCTATAGGATGGTAAAATTCAAGCAACATTTCTCAGATAGGCCTGGGCCATTTTCCTATGCTGAGTGATGAGACTTAAGTTATGTGCCCCTCCTCTGATCTATAAGTATCTGCCTGGATTCGTGGAAGATGGGAACCAAAGACTGGTGCATATAGACTTCATTAAGGCACAGGCAGCAGTAGACTTGATAAGATTACAGGTTTCTGATCAGCTAAGAGTACTCAAAATTGACAATGTATGGGGAAAAGGAACCCATGGAAAGGGAAATGACTGAGTCAGCTCTCTCTCTCTCTCTCTCTCTCTCTCTTTCTCTCTCTCTCTCTCTCTCTCTCTCTCTCTCTCTCTCTCTATATATATATATATATATATATATATATTTATATATGTGTGTGTGTATATATATATTATATATATTCTCTTTTAGGTATTAAGATATTCAGCAGTGAAGCTGAGAATAGATCAGGAGATATGGGAGACCAGCTTGCCAAATTAGATGCAGGCATAAACCTGATAGTTGGAGATATAAAGCAGATTATTCTCAGTGTTGTGTGTGAGAGCCACCAACTAATAAACCAACCTGGTACACCCACAAGTAAGAATTCACTGTGAAGTAGGAACTACCAGAGGAAATCTGATACCAGAAGTCAATAGAGATTCCTAGCATCAAGTCTCCAGGCACTGGCTGTTCTCAAAGTCAGGTGTTGGGTAGTTTAATAGTTCTGAGGACTCCACCAACTTTGGAGGCATAACCTAACTAGCAGATGCAAAAATAAAGGCTGTGATCTGGCATTGTAGGCATCAAGTGGCAAGCAGATTGTCTGGCAGGACCCAACTTGGAAGGTTAAACTTAATCACATATCAATACAGAAACCTAGTCACAAACTGTACAAATGTATCCAGAGACTTTGGTTCAATGAACACAGAGCTTTCCAAGATTCATGCAGGCATACTGGTTCCAGGATTGCAGCTGTTAAATCATTCCAGCCCCTTTACCATTTACATAGATCCAACATTTTTACAAAGACTTCTACATAGTACCAAAGATAGCAGGCATGGCTCATTGTTCACCAAAGATTCTGATTCCCCCATTCATAGTACATAGCTGCTGCCAACAGCAGATGCCAAGCCAAGGATCGTATCACTTAGTCATCTTGTCTTAAGTTGTATCATGTGCATGGCTCCCACTCCATGGAAGGATGAATGTCACTTCCAGCCAAGTACTCTAAGAAGCAACTGTGCCTTGTCCATTCTCTCATTCTCCATTTCGCAGCTGAATGAAGACGAATGTGCAAACCTAGGGGAAAGTTGAGTCACACAATGCGGGAAAGCTAGGCACCTAATTCATCAGGAGGAAGCCAGTCATGGGCTAGGAACAAAAGCATTGAATAATTATGTGAATGAAATATAAACTTCTATTGTGTAAAGCCAGGGAGAGGTGTGCCAGCAGCAAATATAGCTTGAGTTATACACGCAATTAAATACATGCAATTAAAACCAGAGAATGAGAAAAATCAGGGCAAAGGGGAAAATGTATGAAACAAAATCAAATGTTAGTCTACAAAAATATATGCCTAAGGTTTGTAGTGTTTCCCTCAGATGTAAACAAAACAGATGCTAGAACAAGATTTATCTGGTTTTAAGTTTCTCACCGGTTCCTCATAAAGGGAAGCCTATGATGTAATGAACAACCAGAGGATGGGTTACAATGTATGTGTTGGGGTCATGGAGTTCTGACTCTGAAAATTACTGAGTAAACTCAAGTTATTTAAACTTTGAAAGCTTACATTTTCGGACTACAAAATAAAGATAAGAAAAATACGTTTCATAGGATTTATGTGAGAATGTAATGAGCTGATCCACATAAAATGGTAACAAAGTACAGTCCACACAGTGCTAAACGAGTGTGCTAAATGAAGCTGAGCCATCATTAATATTACTATTTAAAAACTGGCTATCAGAAATGATAATGAGTTCTGAATCATAGTATGCTTCTGAAATATAAGAATAAAGCAAGCCAGATTCTAACTGACATCGCCTGACACCTGGGAGAGATTAGGAGGTAGGGTGCCAATCAGATGTCATAGCTCGGAGCTATTCTGTGCCCTGTCAGAAGTTGAGTCTATTCCTCACCCCCTTTGTATGTGTGGCAGAGTTCCAGGCTCCACCTGCTGGTGCAGATAAAGCTTCTGATGCTTGGTTCCTGCCTTACTCAGGATTAACCCAGAGCCTGGATAGAACTGTGCATGTAACTCATCAACACTGGGCCTGAAAATGAGTAGAATTAGGGAAGACTAAGCCTGACACCAATGAATCTTCCAAGACAAGAATTTGAAGTCCTTCAACAATGCAGTTAATCTGCCTACAGAATTGCAAAATTATATAAAATTGTGTTATTTTCTAGTCTTTTCATCAGTGCTATGAGCTTATTATTCTTTTCAAAGAAAATTAGGTAGTGTTCTGATGATCTCAAAAAATCCTAGCCATGTACCACAGAGAGAGGAGACATCCAGCCCTGGAATACAGTCTCCTCCCACAGACATGCCCCTTATGACAAGCCCCCTCAACTCTTAGCCTCAAGGAATTAGACAATGAACAGCCCCACGCCCCCCACACACAGTCCAACTCATTTGTCAGTCCTCAAAATGTGACATTGTTCAGCATTAACTGTCTTTCCTTGAAGAATAAATTATGCTTCCCTGAAATAAACACTAATCACTTAGTCCACAGAGAAAAGGCACAAACAACCAAATAGCCAACCATCACAATGAGCTTAAATGAAGCATGGATTTAAGCTGCTCTTATGAGTATAACCCATGATCTTTATTAGAGTTTACTTTGCATAATTACCTCAGGGAACTATGAGAAACCCAGAGCTGTTTCTGAGTCTCAATTCGTTTTGTGTTGCTGTACCCAAGGAAGTAAATATAAATTGGAGAGTTTTGCCAAGCTCCCTGGATTCTTGAATTATCCCCCACAAAGAGATTTGCAGTGTCCTGGAATCCTTTGAGTATGTGAGAATACACTAGGAGCCAAAGGAGAAATTAACAGCCTATTTCTCTGCCTTGGAGAAAAATAGAAAGTTACTGAGGGGGCAGTTAAGATTATGACACTGAGCTTTTACACAGATTTGCTCCCCAGAGCTAATCTAGAGAACTGAGAACATTGTCCTTAAAAGAGATGTTATTTGGAAGAACCACAAGCTGAGAGAATGGGAAAAAACACAAGTTGTCTTAGAGGTAGTAGCTAGAACTCTGCTGCAAATTGTTCTCAGAACTAGCCACCGAGAATGAGGGTGGGCTTTAAGGGCTGAGAGATGCACAGGAAATAAAGGAAGGACCTGGAAAATGTGAGAGTTTGAGGAGATAGCAAAGCCAAGAAATCAGAAGCTGCCCCCAAATAAACAGAAAGTCGAAAGAAATGCCCCCTTAGTTCTCCCAGGACATAAAAACATGAGACAAAGCTTTTAGCAAAGAAGGGTATGAACTCTTGAAGGCCCCAGTGCCACTCTCCACAGAACATCTACTCCTTGGGCAAACAGGATGTCAACCTCTCCTGTGTAGGTATATTTAGGAGAAAAGGGAGTCTGTCCCTCAGAGACAAAATACTAAATATTCATTAAATAACTTGTAGGATTAAAATTCAAGAAATTATGGCAGTTGGTCAAGCCATAGAGTGAAAAGGATAAGTCAGGAAACAGTATCAGTATCCCTCATTGATAAAACAAAGTGTCTCTACTGAATTCTAGTTTTAACTTCTAATAGGTTTGGAAACACTAGGAAAAACAAGTTATATTTAACTCAATGACTTTCAAACTCTTTTACCATGCCACTCTGTTTCTCATATCTTCTATGATTGTTTTTTCTATATAATTTCTTCTCAGATCTCTTTATTCATATTTTCTGAAATTCTCAGCCTAACAACCATGGGTCAAAACAGTTTGTACCCATATAGCTTATAGTGAATGAGACCCAGGATCAAAGGAATCCCATAACCATCGAAGAACATTTGGAACTATCTTGACTACATCAAACAGGGAAAAAATGTCAGTAAGAAAGTTTTAAGATCTAGATTCCCTACATGAATCTTTAGAAATTCCTAACATCTAATCTAATCCTATGACTACGTCACAGATGGTTTGAGGCCATTACTGTGTGTCTCCCTGCTCAAAACCACCTCCTTTACTGAAGCAGAGTTTAACATCTTAGCATTGTTAGAGGATAAGGCAATCATCAGGAATTCCCTGGGAAGAACAAAACATTAATCCATCAATATGCAACAATGCCTGTGGAGAATTCATATAGCAAATCAACCAATTACTATAAAATAAAAGGAATTGAGGGGGGTAGCTGGTACATGTGAGCATAAAGGAAAAAGGAAATAAGGATTCAAGGAAATATATGCAATGTTTGAAAGAACTGAATGAATGAATGAATGAATGAGACAGGTTCAGAGAGATACATAAACCCCTACAACTGAAACCTCACAGAATAGACAATGGATGCTTAGAAACAAAAGCCAAGAGGATAATATGTGAACAGAAAAGGGAGACTAGAAGGTAAAGGCTGCTTTTGACTAATTCTATTTCCAAAACTTAAGTCAATGCAGTGAGCACTAGATCAAAAACAATGTGAAATTATTTATAATTATATATATATAATTATATATATATAAAATTATATATATATATATACCTAAATACAGAAACATATCACATATATATAAATTGTCCGATTTGCTAGGCACTATCCCTTTTATCTTTTCTGTTTGCGTAGGTGACATTGTAAATGACTTTGAAAATAACCCTCACTTCCATCTATTCAACATTTTCATTTCCTCAGTATTGCTTTCTAGAATCCCTCACATAATACTCAGATTGATTTCTGACTGCCCTTATGAAGCCTGCTAAGATTTCCACAACTGTGAATCAGTCAGAATGATGTGATTAATAGTGCCACCATGCCTTTCTAGGCGGCTTCACATTTGGTAACCATGGGCCCAAGACCCAAAACATTTCCATGCCCCTGTGTAAAATGTGAACTTAAGGCTTTGCTGTGTTCCTAAATTCTTTCTGCCAGGTTCTTCATTCATTTTTCAAATCTCATTTAAAAACTTCTGTATCCATGCATCATTGTCTTTTCTTTTCATATCTTTCCTCTTTTTTGTCATTTACCCATGCAAATTATTTTTAGGTATTCTTTGTGTGCTAACAGCACAAAGCAAGGTTAAATTATATGGCATTGTTAACATCATTTTGAAGGTTAATAGCTCTTGTTGGGTTCTTTATGGCTCTGAACATTCCCCCAAAAAACTTCCCAGTGCCCTGTCCCCACATCATTTGGTGGCTCATATTTTGAAACAACAGTCAGGGTCATATTCTATTCTTTCCTACTGAGTACCAATGTTTGAGACTCTGTGGTTGTCTAGTTGGATTGACCACTATAATTATTACATGCTATTCAGCATACCACCCTTTTACACTTGTATGCCCTAAAATAAGCTTCTGCATTATTTTAAATTTTTTGATATCAACATTTATCAACACATTGCCAATAAATTGCTGAATTTAAATTTAAATGCCTTCCCACAATTTATAACCTTGTGATAAAAGATACTGTTTAAATTTTAAAGACATTATGAAAATGGACATTAACTGAAATTCTGTTGACTAACCAATTGAAGAAAACTCTTTCCTTTAAAAGGAGAAGAAGAAAAGCAGTGATGTAATTTTTCATAAGAACAGTGTTCTGCTGCAATTTGCTTGAGTGAGAATTTCTAAAAGCCTTGCAGGAAGGCTTACTTTAAAAAAGCAAAATTTCACTAACTTAACAGGCTCACAAGCCCACAGAGACATAATTACATTTTCCCCTCTTCAACTTATAATTTCTTCAGACTCTCAGGTTGCTACAGAAGAAATATATAGAGATCTGGCATATCCAAAAATGGGACTCCCATTTGATACCTTCTGATTTGCTTTTCATTTCCAGCAACAGAAGCCCAGTGTGAGCCAATGAAGCTGATGCCAGAAATTCTATTTCAGTAAAAATCTGGAATATCCTATGTCTTCAGTATAATTCACTTGATCCAGCATTTAAAAGCATTTACATTCATTCAAAAGCAAATTTTCTATGATTTCTATCTACCTGGTATATATTTTGATTGAAGGCCCTGTAAAGAATCTACTTTAATAACCACTATAAGTTTCTTTTAGAATTGGACAAAAATATTTCCCAGCTAAAGAAATGTTGCAGTGATTGTATATTTCTATGTACCATCAAAGTGGTTCTCCTGCTTTCTGGAAACAAAACAACTTGTTCGTTAACCCCATTACCCAGGCAAGGACAAAAAAGCTTTTTTCAGCTGGTTGATGGAATTCAGTTTTCTTTGTGCCAGCAGAACTCAACAGAACAAAGAAGAGTTGATGAAATTCCATATTTTATAAGAGGAACCTCAGGCTGTGTGAACCATTTATTTTTTAGTTACAAAAGCTTGTCAAGTTCCAGAAGCTTTAGTACCTTCAAATGGAAAATAAAATTGATACCATAAAGGCTTAGCCAATTGTGTCTTTTAAAAATATAAGGGGGTAGACATATTCCACACAGAACATTCAAAGAGATCAAGTACCCAGGAGTGGAGAAATAGATCAAAAAGAACATTCTGCTTTATAACCATAGGCAATCCCTAATTCCATAGCAAGACTGTATTGCCAATCAAAATTTTCCAAATCATGGCATTTGGAGGCTGGAAGATATCTCCAGAATATCTTCTGCCTTACCTGAGGTTAGCAAGTATTACACTACTAGATTTAAAATAAAAAGAAAATAAAACATAGGATGTACTTTTAGAACTACCTATGTTATTAAAACCACTCTAAAAGATCAACTAAAGAAATTCTGTTTTAAGTGATGTAACTATTCAAAATCCAGTGATATTTTACAGGGAGCCCTAACCCAGTCAGCCTTAAGCCACAAGCAATAGATTCTTCAACCAAGCTCCAAGATTAAGACTGTAGCAAATTCATTTCACTCAGATTTTTATCATTTAAAACTGAAATCTATGAAAAGTTCAACCTGTCACTTTTAGGAATACCTCCTTATGAACATTCATTGATGACTGATACAAAGCCATTGTAGGAAAAAGGGAGATGCCATATTGAAATTATACACCCCTCAAAGGAACTAAAATAACAGATCCAGCATACAGTCCTTTTCTATGATTTATTAATTTATAAGGAAAATGAATATTAATTTCAGTAATTGTGGTAACAAAGTAAAAAGGTAATTGCCTTGTGCTAAGGCAAGGTAAAAATTATACATCATTTCATGGAAAGAATGAAAAGGGTATGAATATGTTCCTAAATCATTACTTAGGTAATTAATAAATATAATGAAAGCATTTCACCTTGTAGCAACTGATAGGACTAAGCAGTGATGCAACAGAAATTGATAAAAATATCCGAATGTCTCCACTGTACTATGTGAAAGAACCATTCCTGTGCGGCTCTCAACCACACCTGCACAAACAGATGGTAAATTGCCACCAAGAGCTTGGCTTGGAAAGAAAAGAAAAAGGAAAAGCATCTTTTTAAAGTATCTATTTAAGTGTTTTAGAACATAGCATACATCCTATACCAAAAAAAAAAAAAAAAAAAGCAGAAGAACAAGTTTCTTTTTAAAGTCAATCTTCTTTTTCTCACTATAAAAGTAATTCTACTCATAGAAGAAATTTCAGAAAAGTAGAATTTTTCAGAAAAGGAGGAGGAAGTTACCATCTTTCTTACAAATCCACTATTCAACCAAAATATTGATGTATTTCTTTTTCTGGAACAGTCTAGTTTTTTGTTTACTGGTTTGTTTTTATCATTTTGTTTTTATCATGGAGATCAATCTAAATTAAATTCAAAAGTGATGGGCATTTACCAAAGTTTGCTGAAGTTGACTGACAAAATAATCTAAAATCTGAAAGACTATGTATAGAAGAGGTTTAAAAGAGCTGTATGTCCATGGTAGGCAACACAACTCAGAAAAAAAGAAAAATACATGACTGTAAAAGTTCTGAAGGCAATACCAAACAGGCATATATACAGATAGATGACATAGACATACACACACAGACACACGAGTATAGTCAGGTGATTTTTAAAAACAGGGACCTATTCTGGGAAATGTGTCATTAGGCAATTTTTTTTACTGTGCAAATAGCATAGAATATACACAAACCTAGATGGTATAGCTTATTGCAACCCTAGACTAAAGTGATATAGCCTACTGCTCCTAGGCTACAAACCTGTTCAGTATTGTACTGAATAGAGTAGGCAATTGTAACACAATGGTATTTGTATCTAAATATATCTAAATATATCTACTTTGTTTATACCAGCATTTATAAAACATTGCAATGAGGAACACATTGCACTAAGACTACAATATCTTAAAGCTCAGCTCAAATGCAGTCTTCCTTTTTTGGTTTTGTTTTGTTTTATTTGATTATTTTCTTTTTTTACAGACTGCATTTTGATTAATTGTACACAAATGGGGTACATCATTTCATTTCTATAATTGTACACAATGTAGATTCATACCATTCATGTAATCATACCTGCACTTAGGGTAATGATGTCTGTCTCATTCCACTATCTTTCATACCCCCTCCCTCTCATTTCCCTCTATGTAATCTAAAGTTCCTCCTTTATTCTCTCACCTCCACATTGCCCCACCCCCATTATTATATATCATCATCCACTTATCAGGGAAAACATTCAGCCTTTGGTTTTTTGGGATTAGCTTATTTCACTTAGCATGATATTCTCCAATTCCATCCATTTATCGCAAATGCCATGTAATTATTCTTTATGGCCGAAAAATATTCCATTGGAAAGCAGTATGGAGAATCCTCAGAAAACCTGGAATGGACTCACCTCTTGACCCAGTTATCCCACTCTTCGGTTTATACCCAAAGGACTTACTACAGTGACACAGCCACATCAATGTTTATACCAGCTCAATAACTAGATTGTGGAACCAACCTAGATGTCCTTCGACAGATGAATGGATAAAGAAACTGTGGTATATATACACAATGGAATGCAACCTTAATTTTTTTTGTCTTTGCACTCTCCATCGGTAGTCTCATCAGTGCACATGAATTTGATTAGCACATGTACCTGTTTCACAATTTCATGCCTCCAATGCATTCAAGCCTATCTTCTGAACTCTCAACCTATATATCCAACTACTCAATATCTTCATTTAGAAATCTGCAAGGTAACTCAAACACATCTCTAAAATCAAATTCACTATCTTTTCTCTAATACCCAGCACTCAACTCCATAAGTAGCATCACTATCATTCAGATTCTCAAGGCAGAAACTAGATGGTATCTTCATTGGTTTTCCCCTCACCCTTTATAGCCAATCTAGCTTGTCTATTTGAGTTCAGCTGTTAAATTCTTGCATCTGTGCATGTCCACTCCACCATCCTATTCCAAGTGATAGGGAGAGCATGGTGCTTGGACTACTGCCACAGCCTTTGACAGGATTCCAAGACCTTTCTTACCTCTTTATAATTTGTTCTTCTCCATGGTAACAGATATCTTTACGGAAAGCAAATTTGGTTCCATCATTTAAAATTCTTCAATGAATTACCAAGAATCACCAGGTATTGTCATATTCTGGTCCTGCTTGTCATATTCTTCCCTTACTGGGACCATGGCATATTGGCCTTCTCTCCAGTCCTCAAGCTTCAGTCCTCTGCTGTCGTAGAATCACAGTAAATACTGTTTCCTTATCTGGAATAAGTCTGTGCTCCTATCTAGAATGAGCCTGCTCCTGTGTATGTGTGCACAAGTGCACATGTGCCCACACCCAGAAACTAAATTAACTTCCATTTATGCTGATCCAGTTCAAGTGGTCCTTCCTCAGAGGAGCCTTTCTCAGTACACTGGCAAGTTCAAGATGCTTTATTACATACTTTCATCTTGCATGCTCATTTCTTTTATAGCTTGAGTTAAATTATCATTTCTGTGATTTTCTTACTTAATTCCATCTCCCTAATAGGACTATGAGCTCCACAAGGGCAGGACCATGATGATTATACTCATTTCATCCTTAGCATTTAGTAAAATGCCTCATACAGAGGTTGCACTTACTTAAGTTTTGTTAAATAAAAAATGAAGGAGAATTTATAGTCATTTTTGAGATATTTTCTAATAAAAATATAATACTTTAAAATTTATAAAGCCCTTCCATGGGTATAATCTTATTTTATCTGTACAATAACCTATAAGATGAACCATTAGCAATGCATTGCCATTACAAATCTCTGCTCCTTATACAACAAAGGTTCATCCCAGCCTTCCTAGTTCAAGTACAGATATTTTTGCTCTATGCCCAAATATGCTGTATTATTAACTAGGGTCCTCCAGAGAAATAGAACCAATAGGAGATATATAAACATAGATAGAGATGTAGGTATATCGGGAGTAAGAGAGAGATTATGAGAATTTTCTCATGCCATGTAGAGGCCAAGAAGTCCCATGACATGCTGTTTGCAAGCATATAACCAAAGAATCCAGTGGTATAATTCAGTTCCAGTCTCAAGGTTTGAAAACAGGATTGTTAATGTCTATAGGCAGGAGCAGAGAAGAAGAAAACAGCAAATTCACCTTTACTCCACCTTTTTATTCCATATGGGTCCTCAGTAGATTGCATAATGCCCACCCACACTGGGAAGGGTCATCTGCTTTACTCAATTCAAATGCTTATCTCTTCCATAAAGATCATCACAGGCACACCATGAGATAATCTTTTGTCAGCTACCTGGGAATTCCTTAGTCCAGTCAAGTTAACATGTAAAATTAGCCATCATATTTGCTTTTCTGAAAAGTCACATATGCGTATTGGGAAAACAGGATTGTGGTTTCCAGTCAAAATCTATAGGAATCTACAATCAGAAGATAAAAAACACCAATCACAATTCTAACAAATGCAGTAGCACAGCTAATCACCTACTGGCATTTGTATTTAAAAGCATCCTTAGTCCATTCTTTGCCATCTTATACCGTTGGACTTCTTAAGGATCTATTTTGAGATATAGATCATTGTAAAATTCACTCCTAATAAAGGCTAATTGCATACAAATTAAATACTCAATCCAAGAAAATTCTTATAATTCTTCTTATTATATTTTGTGGCGGGGGGGGACAAAGTTGTCTTGCTGCTGCTTCCACATTTGTGACTTCTGCAGATAGCATCACATGGTGAAAATCAATCCATTTCTTGAAGTCATCAAGCCAGAAAGGAAGGCATTTCTGTAGGATTTTCTGCTATGTCCTTAAGGTGTCTAAGACTGAGTCCTCAACCATAAAAAATTTGTTTATATGTGACAACTATAAACAATTTTCTCAGACATAACAGCACACCTTCCATGTTTTGGTGACCTATCCTCCCTCTATTAACCGATTGCATATGAATTAATCCACATTAAAGATGCATATGTTGCAGGAGAACAAACTGTATACTGTTCATTTCATTAACTGCATTTCTGAGTTGAATGGAAACTTATTTTATTACTGCAATTTCACTTCATTATTGAAAGTGTATCTCTTAAACTTACTATTTGCAGAATCAAAGAAATTACTACTCTAGCAACTGTGAACCTATATTGCTTACCAAGATGCTTGATAAACGGTCAAGTACAAAGTCCTTATCAAAAGAGCAAACATCATTAAATTGATATTTTTCCCTCTGAAAGTTGAGTGCTGCTTTTTGACAGCCACATAACTCAATAAACATAAAACAAACACCATTAGCCTAAGGATCACAGATTAAAAGAGACCCATTTTGATCTTACTGAAATTCATATGCTAGCTTATGAGGCCAACATCTTCAAAGTAATATATATTCATAATCTGAGTCTAACTGGTTTCTTACAGTTTGTAGCTGTCATGTTGTTGACAAATAAGAGAAATCACACCAAGTAGAACATTTCCCCATGACCACAGTGATATACATACTGGAGGTCAAAATCTTTTTGAAACATGTTGTCATATGCTCAGATATTTCACTTGACATATGACTTATCCTTGGAGAAAATGGATGGCATTTTGCTGTGCTTATTCTGTTGAAATTTTGTGAGGTATCTAAAATTGAATGCCATTCTGTGAAATCTCCAAAAAAGAAAACTTAGTTTGCCCAATTTCTTCTTTAAATAAGGCATAGTACAAAGTATTCCAAAATCAAATAAATATATTTCACTCTTTTAATTGCAACATATACAAATTTGCTTGCTATTACACATACACAACAATTTATTGGAAACAGCAAGTTTAAAATATTTATGCCTCTCTATTCAACCACCAAAATAATAGAAATATCTAAAACAACAAATTACAATAGTTATCAAACTAAAGAGCTTCAAAAACAGTGGCAATGTGAATGAAATCAACACAGATCAAAATCCCATACTCTTGGCAGCTTTGAAAGACAAGTAAAGGATAAGCATGAGAATGAAAAAATGAGAGGAGTATATGATTACTCACTTCTTCAAGAAGAGATGATCTGAAGTGTGAAACCACAATGGTAACAGAAGGAGCTGACTAGGTAATAAAGATCTTAGAACTATATGAAAGATTAATGACAAGATTTGAAAAAGAGGCATATGAAGGGGCCTCATAGAATAGACACAAGTTATTTAAATATTAATGTTATATTTATTTGTGTGTATGTGAATGCTTACCAAACTACAAATAGGATAAAATATCCTATGGATGTTAGTCATCACATTTTCACTATCATTCCAGTATTTAACCAATAGGACCACATGAAAGTGGCTGTGGTGGTGTGAGCTGAGGCAACGACTGTGATCAATAATGTGTACTTCCAATCATCACTCTTCATCACACCTGTGAAGTGCCCTTTTTGCCAACCGTAAAGAAAAATGAAGGGACCGCCACAACTATTCAGCTGTCTGCTGGCAAGCATTAAATTAGACACCTTTCACCACAATGTTTGTCTGCTTTGCAATAAAAATGCTTTCCACCAACACCACTACGCACATGCTTATTAAATGCCTTTATGGCTATACCATTATTGTTATTCCTGTATTAAATCATTACAGATTTTCTTCTGATCAAGGATTGCATTTGATGACCAAAAACAAGTGATGTAATGGGTTGAAATGACAACTCTAATATTTCCTGTTATTTTCATGTATGATATAAAAACAGGTGATACTGCAGAAGGACAAACTGGCTTCATGAAGCGCAGCTTGGAAGTGACACTTTGCAAAGTCAGGATACACTTCTCCAGGAGAAGTAACTATGGTAGATGTTCTGAATCAGCAATGACATGGTATATTTTCTCTTAGAGATAGAATTCATATGCCTAGAAGGAACAATTCTTATTACATCTAATTACAAAAGTTTGCTTCATAACATATACCTTTGGGTTGTACTGGTTTTTCTGTTTTAGTACCAAGGGAAGAATGCTCCCAGCAGGGATTAAAACTATTGGTTTCACTGTACTTAAAATTGAGGCCATCACACAGCCATTTCAAGCAGTTTAAGGCAAAAATATATGAGAAAAAAAAGAGAGAGAGAGAGAGGGTTACTCTAGCATTTAGAGCAAGGACTCTTGATTACCAAAGAGTGATGTTTTATGCTACACAAAGAAAGTGGGGAAGTGCATCTCCTGTCTAGTAACACTATGTCTGGTGATAAAAGTTCATAAACTAGTACGAGCAGGATTACCTTGTAGTTCTCATGATTAAGATTTGGAAGTCACCACCAGAAGACTTCTAGAGCTGAATAATAAATTCAACAAAGTAACAGGTTATGAAATCAACATATAAAAATCAATGACTTTTCTATAGACCAATAATGAATACAATAAAAATTAAATCAGAAACACAATTCCACTTACAAACACCTCAAAAATGGGAATGAATCAATGAAGGAAGTAAAAAAAAAATACCTCTTTAATAAAAATTATAGAAAAGAAAAAAATTGAAGAAAATATTAGAAGATGGAAAGATGACCCATATTCTTGGATAGGTTGAATTGTAAAAAAAAAAGTCATATTCCCAAAAACATTGTTCAGATTCAATGCAATCCCCGTGAAATTATGAAAAACATTCTTCACAGAACTAGAAAATAGAGTTTTAAAGTTCATGTGGACAAATAAAAAGACCCAGAAAAGCTAAAAAAATTCTGAACAATAAGAAAATAAGAACAAGACTGGAGCATCATAACACCAATCTCAAATTATACTACAAAGTTATTGTAAAAAAAAATGTATGGTATTGGCATTAAAAAAATCAAGGTCAATGGAATAGAAGACACAGAGACAAATCCACATAGATACAGTCATCTTAGCCTTGACAAAGGTGCCAAAACATACAATGGAGAAAAGATAGCTTTTTAAACAAAAGGTGCTGGGAAAGCTGAATATCCATATGTAAATGACTGAAATTAGATCCCTACATCTCACCCTGCACATACACACACACACACACACACACACACACACACACACACACACAAATCAACTCAAAATGTTTCTAAGACCTAGAAATTAGACCCAGAACTTTACAATTGCTAGAAGAAAACCTAGGGTCAACACAGCCATACGGGCACAGTCATGAACTTCCTTAATAAGACTTAAAACAAGAAACAAAACTAAGAATAAGTAAGTGGGATGGTGTCATTTTAAAAGACTTCTTCACAGCAAAGCAAACAATGTAAAGAGAGCCTATATAACAGTTGTAAATCTTTGCTAGCTACTCTCCTGACAGAGAATATCCAGAATACATAAAGAACTCAACATACACAATCAATAAATGAATGAGCAAATTAACTAAACAGACATTTCTCAAAAGAATAAATGCAAATGGCCAAGAAATAAATGGAAAAATGTTCAACACCTTTAAGAAACAGGGAAACGTAAATCAAAACTACCCAGAGATTTCATCTCACCCCAGTTAGAAGGGCAATCATTAAGCATATTAATAAATTCTGGCAAGGATGTGAAAAAAAAACAATGGAACACTTATACATTGTTGGTGGGACTGCAAATTAATACAACCACTATGGAAACCAGTATGGTGGTTTCTCAAAAGACTGGTCATGGAACCACCATATGGTCCAGCTATTCCTCTCCTGTATATTTATCCAAGAACCAAAATCAGTATACTATAGTGATACATGCACACGGATGTTTACAACAGTTCAATTCACAATATTAAAGTTATGAAACCAACCTATGTATCTGCCAATATACTATTAAAGAAAATGTAGTATATATACATAATGGAGCTGTACTCAGTCATAAAGAGAAATTGCTGGTAAATAGATAAAACTGGAGACCAATGTGCTAAGAGAAATAAGCCACTCAGAAAATCAGGAGTTGAATGTATTCTCTCATATGTGGATGCTAAAGAGAAAATAAAAGGCATTTTTAAAAAGGATCTCATGAAAATAGAAGGGAGAACAGTAAAGTAGATGAAGGGGATCAAGGAGAGATGAGGAAGGGGGAAGGAGAGGTGCCAGGGAAGGAAACTGACCTAATTATGCTGTGTGCATGCATGAACATATCACAATAAATCCCCACTTTTATAATTATAATGCACCAACTATAAATAAATAAGAGACTTGTTGAGGAAGGGGAGTAGGGGTGAAGATTTAGGTTTGAGGACAAGGATCTTGTCACATTACCCACCATTGTATCCATGATATATGCCTAGCCTCATCCCTGGCACAAAGCAGGAACTCACAAATATTGAAGGGACATCAATATGGAACCTACATCATGGGTTGAGGCAAAGGAACTTTTAATAAAATCAGAAATAGATGTTTCATTATAAGCAAGAACAATAATTAGTGGTTTCTACACAAAACCTGAAGTCTTTCTAGAATGCTTTTTATCATCAATTTCCACAAATCCTTATATTAGCAGTTATTGAAATTTTCAGGCTTTTGTTTAATCAATAGTTTTTACTATCCAGCTGACTGACTACAATAAACAGCAGGTCATCTATTAATTCATCTGATTAGAAAAGCTACATCAATCCAATTAATTAGTCCTTTTATAGTTTCAATTACATTTATTATTATAGTTACATAATTTGCAGTACACTTCATTCAAGCTTATATATTTACACTACCAGTTAACCTTTGCTTCTATAACACTACTGACCAACCAAACACATGTATATCACAGAGATCATCTTATCATTTGGCCACTAACAGGTGCGTTATCCACTCTGTCACTTTAGAATTAATCATTTTTATTTGATTCAAAACCTGCATTGACTCTATGCTTGTGAACAAGGACTTTATTAATGAATGTATCATCATGACCAGATATGGTGCAAAAAAGTACATTTCAAGGCCATCACAAAGGAAAGAGAAACCAGCTAAAAAGTTAATGCAATCATACAGATGAAAAATTATGTTAATCTGATCTAAAGTAATGGCAGTTGGATAATGAGAAAGGAAATAAAAAGTATTTATGAGTCTGAGTTGCTGGGCTAAGCGGCCACTTGGATATAGAGAACAAAGGAAAAGGAGGAGTCTGGAATGACTCCAAACTTTTAAGTTTTTGAAACTATAATGGAGTATGGTGCCACTGAATGAATTTGAGAGGTGAGTTGTGGACATACTGTGTTTTAGATATCAAAGTGTTCATAAACCAGTTTTATTATAAAGAATTATCTGGACTGGAACTGGGAATTATCATTGGAAATTATCATTCTAAAGAAGTTAGTTAATATTAACTAACTTAATCTATTTTCTACATAGACACACAGCTATACTGATCCTACCTCAAAAACCAATGAGGGTGAGTCAGAGTAACCCAGCTAAGGGGCCAGCACTTTGCCCTGGGCTTGAACATGACAGGTTGATTGTATCATCTGTACCTTCAAACCTTCAGTAACTTCTGAGGAGGCACAGAGGAGTGGTGAGTATGAGCTCAGTATTCCCATTTCCCCGCTGCCAAGGGCCCTCCTCTGCTTTGTTACAACCACTACTTAAATCTAGGATTTGAGTTCAGCTCTAGTTTATACATCTATTTGGATTAGCCTTCCTCTACCATTTTGCTATTTACTGGACCATGCCACTGACTTGTTCCCCAAGTTTCCAACTTGCTCCATTGTCCAGGCTTTTGGTCTTTGGCCCCCTCTTATGACCACTAACGCTTCCTCAAATCATCTGTCTTTTCAGTCACATGTCCAAAGGATCTTGAGCAATATCACCCACTGATGGCTTGCCAAGACAGTGTAGAGAAATGAGAACCTAATGAGAACCTAGATAAAATGTTATACAAGAAAGAAAAAAAAAAAAAAGGCTCCACAAACAGAATGGACCATCAAAAGATAAAATTTATTTGACAATCAAAGTAAGAGGAGTCTTGATCTTTGAAGGGGAAGAAAATCCATGAGTTACGGAATATAAGGAACTGCCTAAGGTAGAAAACATAGACCATGTTCTCTAAAAGCTTGGTTATTATTCTGAAAACTTGGAAGACAAATTTCACAATATATATTCCATGAGAGCTCATGAACTCCACTCATTACAGAGTTCCTCATAATCCATTCACCATTTCTGTCATTTTGTTGTTCTAATAAGCCGTTTTTTCATTCTGTAAAATTATAATGGGCAACTGAGACTACCTTAACAATAGCAAATACAATATTACAATTTGACAGAAGAGAAGAACTAGGAAGGAAAAGCAGATATCAGACCTCCAACAGAACAATCCATCATCACTTAGTATGGATGTGAGCCACTCTAAACAACATGCCAGTAGAGAAATCATTGCATTTCATCATAATACAGTAAATGAAATTCTCAAGGTGATTCTCTATTGTCACGAAAATGCTAAACAACGTTCAACGGGCTCAATTTTAAAGGATTATAAAGTGAAAAGATTTCTCCTGAACTTTTCTTAGAAGTTTTACTCCTTAAAATGTTAATCTTCAATTACCTAGGAAATCCACGCATACAAAACACGTCATTACACAACAGTGCCAAGCAAATGAAATTCTACTCAACACAGCAGAGGAATGGGTAACCTGTCATTAAACGCAGAAAGAATAAGACCAAATCAGCATTGGATAATTTTGGGACAATCCATAAAATACCTTCTGCTCATTATTTTGTTCATTGCTGAATTTTCAGTTAAATCTTTTTTTTTTAATACATATGGAGATTTTATTCCCTAGATAACTTTTTATTACTGTTATGGAAAGTATATTCTATATGGAATTTTTAGAGCAATATTCTATGAAATAGTCTTTATAGTCTCTGAAGCACAAGTACCAAGTCCATAAATGTGGGGTTCATGAATACTGATTAGTAGGAATCCCTCTGAATTTGCAGATTCCTGACTCACTGTTCTAAATGCTCACCATCAATGCTAACCACCTAATTCCATCCTCTGGGGCCACTCTAGGCCCTGGTCCCTCACTCCAGGAGAGTGGCTATAATGTTTCTACCTCGAGTCCGTTCCAGTCATGAAAAGGAGAGGAGTGAGAATTAATAGCATATTAGAATCTACTGGAATCTTACCTCTTGTTATAGCCCTAAAAGAAAAGCTTTCAAAGAGAAAATTTGTAGTTGGAAAAAGAAAAAAATTCTCATGAAGAAAAGTGAAATGTTTCAGCTTTATTTGTGCCACATAGGTAAAAGTAAATTGATTATTGATTTTTTAATGTCTATACTTTATAGAAAAGATTTATCTATCTCATATTTAAAATGAACCCAGACAAGAGAAGCAGCAGCATGCTGGAATCACTATAACACTTACTTGTCAGGTCACAGTGCCTTCTAAATAAATTAATCTAAAATGTGATAGCTAAGGCTTTTGAGTCATTACGAAAGGACTCCGATCTTTCTCTTTAAATACATGCAGTCTCCACTCTAGGCTAAATAGTTAAAACTAGCTGGGAGTTGCAACTTATAGAACATTCAAAATGAGTCTCCAGGGTTCTGGATGCAGCTGAAGATATACCCATGGTAAGAATCAGGGAGAGGGATGCTGAGCAGAAGTGAAGACGTGATGGGACAAACCCAGGAGACGCAATGCACCGGAGAGCCATAAACAGTTCCATTAATATTTTGACCAACGGGGTAAAAGGCCTTGCAATCCTGAGAATGTCAGCTTCATCTCTGCCTTCCCTAGATTCCAATCACTTTGGTGCCTACATAAAGCTGTCTAATAAAAAAAGTATTACTGCTAACTTCCTTTAACATATTGTGTTTTTCAAGGTTGCCCAGTCACAGTTATGTTCTCTGGTTGCCATTTCTCAGGTGAATTAGTGTATCTGTTACCTCTGTCCCTCCCTGTTTTTGCCTCTCCCGTGCAGTCTCAATATTCTCTGGATAATAATACTGCTCTCCATTCGACTCAAAGAAATGGAATTCTACTTGAAAAAGCAGTCCAGATAGTAGTAGGTACTAGTGAATCAATGGTTTTTTATTCATAATTGCATAAAATGGAAAAGTGACTATAATCATACAAACTTAATGTCAGGCAATATACTAGATGGACAAAAGTCCTTCAGAGATACCATCTTCCATGTGGCAGCTGCCACAAAAAGCACAAAAGGGAGGTATCCTACTTATCACTAACGAGGTTGAAACAAAACAATTTGCCAGAATTTTCCAGAATAGTAATAGTGAATTTGAACCCTGGCTTGATGTGCCCAAATTCTGTTGTTTTATTTTTCTACCATGTCACACTGTACCTGATTCTTCTCCCCTCTCATTAACATTCTGGTGTTAGTCCCTAATAGTCTCTAAATTTCTCTGACATATTCTCTTTTTTGTCTGAGGCAAAGAGAGATCATATTTGGAAAATATAAACAAACAAAAAAAGGAAGTATGAGTGACCAGTATTCTCAGCATACAAAATTGGTATTCTGATCAATTCATTTTTCGTATTCTAATATTTTCTGGCCGGATAAGCTTTTTAAATATACAAGTAATATGAATAAATTATTTTTAAAAATTGGATATCACAAATTAAAGTTTTATTTGAGTATAGAAAGAAAACTAAAGCTTCCTTTGGCCATCCCTCCAATAACACTCCCAACCCCAGTTTCTAGGGCATTATGGGTTTGATGTATACCTTTCTAGTCCATTTTTATACTTTTACATAAATACACTGAAATATAATAGTATATTTTGTGGGTGATTCTGAATATAAATATGTCATGGTGAATGCATTAATTTGCAGTTTGCGTTTTCATTGGACAATTCTCCTTCAAGCACTTGCACTCTCTGTTAGGTTTATTCCTAGATATATAGAGTTTGTTGCAATTTTAAATGGAATCCTTTTTTCTATTTCATTTTCTAAT
This sequence comes from Sciurus carolinensis, assembly GCF_902686445.1. NCBI lineage: Eukaryota > Metazoa > Chordata > Mammalia > Rodentia > Sciuridae > Sciurus > Sciurus carolinensis. The sequence goes on along the minus strand of NC_062217.1, from coordinate 55,225,019 downwards.
GGGTTATTGCCAGGATATGAGAAAGCAATTGATTTTGATATGCTGATCTTATATTCAACAACCTTGCTGTACTCTTTTTTTATTTCTTAGAATGCATTTTTTTCCCTACCTTCTTATGACCTTCAGAAGAACTAGGTGCTGTCACCTGTATTCCTGAAAAACAGATAATTGTAGCCAGGTTCTGAAAATAACAAAATTCTACCTACAATAAAACTGTGATACCCCATGAGGTTCTCGATAATGGGAATCGGCCTGTCATGCTCTACTGATTTATAGCTCTGTCAGATTTTCCACATACTTTGTGGCTGCCTCTCATATATGCCCACAATAATTGCACTTTCTCTCTTTTTTAGTGTCATAGTTACAATGTTATAGTTATAATTGCTTTTTAAAAGGCCAACATCATGTTTAATTCTCCTCAGACAACAGTGATGCTGATAATGGTACACGCTTTTTAGGGGAATTCTGCAGGAGATCTGGGAGGAGAGCAACCTTCTAAGCTAGTGTATCGAAAGTTAATGTAGTATTTTACTATGATTCCTAAGCACAGCAGTACATAAAATAAAAAGATACGCAAAAATGTGAAGTGATACCTATGAAAGAGAAGTAACACCCTACTGATTTGTCATATTTATTAAACTCTAAATTAAAATGATTTTCCATATATTTAGATCTTCATGCCAGTCCTAATTTTCCTTTGTATTGTTTCAATAGGGTCCAATGGACACTGGTAATATCTATGTATATAAAATTAATCCCTAGTACAAACCATCTGCCTAGTTCAGTTAATAGTTAATCAGCCTGAGCTGTGCAGTGGATTCAGTGATAATCATTAGCAACCATAAAATGCCCAAAGTTAATCAACTAGCCATTCTTTTATTCTATGTTGATAATCTGTGTAGACATAAACTGTAATAGAAAGTTTGATAGCTTTTTAAATATTTCTTCTCTCTTTCTCCTTTTCTTTTCCCCCATAGGGTCTTTCAAGAAGCATTTCACTTAATCAAAAAGAAGAATGAATATAATAAAATATCCCAAACTGATAAAAAAATTTTTAAAGAAATTTTAAATGGTGACTGAATATCCAAACAACCCACCTCACCTCCCAGTAAGATTTAGTGCTTGTAAAATGCTCTGGTGAAATAAAAATCAACATCCATTTCTTAGAGAAATATCAAGGCACAATGGATGAGCTGCTTCAAACTTGCAACGGCTTTAGAAGCATGATGATGTCATGATTCCCCTTAGTTTTATACGAGCCTATTTTGTGCAAGTATGTATAAAGCTGAAATTAGCATTCACCAAATTGCATGATAATTTTTTATTCCAAATGACCATTGTAGAAAAAGAGATAGAAAAAATATAGACTTGACATAGACCATAAGCCCAGAAGCAGCTAGTTTACTTTTTCTTATCTGATTTAAAATGTCAATCTGGCCATGCTTCAACTGGTTTTCTCACTGTTGTTCCATTTGATAAACAAAAATTTTACAAGGTCTTTGAGACTAATTGATGTAACACAAAAGTATTCTCTTCCATCATATTTCCATACTTAGTTGTTAGGAACCACAATGGTGCTTTTTGTTATACATGGATCTTTTCAAAAACATTTAACTACATGAAAATAAATCAATTTAGTCTCAAGAAAGATATTGAAACAAATCATGAATAGGACAGAAGAATAAATTATATCCCTTAATGGGAAATCTTGGTAGAATGTAATAGGTTTAATTGTAAAGTATTTTAAGAGTAAAAAGAAAGAATAATTCTTATGAGTGCATTGTTATAATAATTTTTTTAAAAAAGATTTAATCATTGGACAAAGAGACAAAACAAATACACAATTTCCTTTTCTTCATGAGTAGAGGTTTTAAAGTGTTTTAATCATTAGCATTAGATTTCTACTACTTTTTTCATGCTTGGTCAATTACTAAAATGTCATCATGAGAGTGGGGAAAGAGGAAGAGAATATGAAATTAGTGCTCTGGTTCTTTGGAGAAAAAGAGAATACTGCTATCAGGGTATGCCTTGGACACAAAGAGAGAACTGAAAGATACTTAGAGTAGTCCTGCCATGCTCTTAGAAGGTCACCAACATAGGAGACAAGCATGGGGTACGTCTCCTAGCAATTTTTTGTTGTTGTTATTGGTTCCCTTAAGTTATGCGTGACGATAAGATTCATTCTGACATAATTATTGTTTTGGTTGGATGTGAGGTGTCCCCCAAAATCTCACGTGTGAGATAAGGCAAGAAAGTTCAAAGGAGAAATGATTGGGTTGTGAGAGCCTTAACCCAAGTAGTGGATTAGTCTCCTGATAGAGATTAACTGAGTGGTAACTGAAGTGGTAGGGTGTGGCTGGAGGAGGTGGGAATTGGGTTGTGACTTTGGGTATATATTTGTATCTGGCAAGTGGAGTATCTGCTTTCTGATCATCATGTGAGCTGTTTCCCTCTGCTACACTCTTCCACCATGATGTTCAGCCTCAGCTCAAGTCCCCAGGAATGGAGCCTGCAGTCTGTGGATTGAGAATTCTGAAACTGAGTCCCCTGGATAAATTTTTCCTACTTTACAATTTTTCTGGTTGGGTCCTTTAGTCACAGCAGTGAAAAAGCTAACACAATTACAAAAGCATGGGATATAATTTAATTTGTTTTAATTCAGTCCTCAGTACTTCTACTCTCCCTCCCATCCTCTGTCCCCTTTTCCCTTCCTTCTACTCTACTGATCTGTTACTTATGGTTTTTTTTTAATTAATGTCTTATGGATGTACATGATGGTGAGATGTGAGATTCACTGTGGTATATTCATATATGTATATAGGAAAGATAGTGAAATGAATCTGACCTATCTTTTCCTCCAGCTCTTTTCCCTTCCCTTCATTCCCTTTTGTGTACTCCACTGATCTTTCTTCTATTTTTTTTCTGTATTCCTTCCCTCTTCTTTTGAATTAGCTTCTGTATATCAGAGAAAACATTCAACCTTTGACTTCTGGGAAATGGCTTATTTCACTTAGCATGATAGTCTCCAGTTCTATCCATTTACCAGAAAAATGCCATAAATTCATTCCACTTTATGTCTGAGTAATATTCCATTGTGTACATATACCACATTTTCTTTATCCATTCATGTGTTGAAGGGCACCTAGTTTGGCTCCATAGTTTGGCCATTGTGAATTGTGCTGCTATTAACATTGACATGGCCGTGTCATTGTACTATGCCAATTTAAATCCTTTGGCTATGTACCGAGGAATGATTTTTAATGGCAACAAGACTCAGTGGGTGTAAGGTGCCAGGGACCTTGAGCTAACCACCATCATAACATTTCTACATAATGACCTTCAACTCAGTGACAATCAAGCATTGGGAACCTGAATGAGGACATCAGATATCCACAGAATTGGTGGTTCTTAAGAGTGCAAATGGATTAGAGTGAATCCTCCACTCCTGACTTCCTTCTGAAAACAACCCATTGGAAGTTCAAATCAGAAATAAGGAACAAATAAATGGGGAAAAGGTAGAAAGGACTGTGTGGTCTGAATAACACCTACCCATGTTCTCTGGGGCCACTTCAGCTTCTGGGAAGTCACAAGAAAAGACTTCTTGAGGATGAAGTAACTGCTCAATCATAAGGCACTGAGGATAGACTGAGATCATGTAAAATGTGCTTGTCCATTTTACAAAGTATGGAAAGAGTCTTGATGTGGGTTTTTACATTAAAGGTAAGGAAGGGTTCTAAGAACATGGGAATTGGGACTTCTGAAGTATGTGTCCTTATCTTATTTGCTTATGTCTGTACCAATTTTCAGAAATGCCATATATTCTTGATGTCACATAATTATGCAGAAAAGCTCCACATGTTAAAATAAATTCAATTACTAATAGGAAACTTAATCCTGTAGTAGCAAATATTTCTCAATATGCAACATTTATTTTTCTTCCTTAAAATTCTGCCAAAATTCCCTTCCTTCTAAGAGCTTTAGCCTATAAAAGACAAAATTAAAATCTTCGCCCTCATGAAATCAGGGCAAAGACAGCAAGAGACTTTTCTGGGTGAGTTTTAAGAACTCCATTTGATGCTGTACTTTGGAAATTGAGTCAATAGTTTCCTAGTCCTTTTGAAAGTTGTTTTTCTTTTGTTTTGCTTTCCTTGGTTTTGAAGGAGAGAAGTAATACAAGCACTTTAGAAAAAGAAGGAGAAGCATGTCATCATTCTGTCAAAATTATTTAGCTTGAAAGGATTCATTATTTTTAATGTGTATTCATCACACACTCTGTGATGGTTCAAATGCCATGACTGGAGAATGCAAACTATTGTTAATATGCATTAGAGCTCCGCCTTGCCAACTGCATTAATTGTAATTAACTGACAGATTGACAGTTACATATTGATGGATTGTGTGGTGAAGGCTCCTTTAATGTTACTATGTATAGTGTGGATGCATATTCACAGAATAAATAATTAGCATATTTCAGACTGATCACATCTAGTCTTGTATTTTTTTTCTTGCATAAATACAAAGAAGATAGTGAAAAATTCTAGCACAAATTAAGAATAATTACATGAGCTACAGCAATTTGTCCTCCCATTTGTGTCACGGGCTGCTTTAAGGTAGTGAGTGAGTTATCTATTCTAAAATCTAATAATATATGACATTGAATTTTAAATAGGAAAATATTTTTATCACATTCACAAAATATCAAATTTATATGCACTATGATAGGCTTAGATAGGACCCAGCTGCTCATTTTAAAGGTTCCTAAACTTGGGCAGTATGGTTTGTGGGGAGAGACGGATGAGGGTTGGAACTGCATGCGTTCTGGAGTCTGGCGCACATGGTTAAAACATGTTCTGAACAAACTATTCACTCAACTATTCATTTTTCTCCTTCGTAAAATGAGAATTACAATATATATTCCTCAGAGTTCAGACTTCCAGATCAGAGAATAATTTTATACAGCATTTAGCATAGTGACTGACACACAACAGATACTATATAAATCATAGTTATTGTTGGTACCAAGAACAGAATCAACAGAAATAAGGCTTTCTGTAGTCAGGTGAGGTGGCACATACCTGAAATCCTTACTACTTGGGAGGCTAAGGCAGGAGGATCCTAAGTTTGAGGCCAGCCTTGGTGAGGCCCTATTTCAAAATAAAAATGACTGGAGGTGTAGCTCAGTGGTAGAGCACTGTGCATTCAATACCCTATGTGAAGGAAATTAAGGATGGATATTATTAATTTTTACTATAATTTTAAAAATCGTTTCAGGAAAGTCAGTTAAAAATAGTGTTAAGTTCTTTTTATTCTCCCCCAACTATTTTTAGCTCTGTTCAATTCTTGTTCTCTTTTCTCTGATTCCCCAAGTTTTGACTTCCTTCTCCAAAAAGATCCTAAAGTGGTCAAGAGAAAAGATTAAGACAAAAACCCCACCAATAAGTAACATGTTCAATCTTCCTGTGAAAAAGGACTTGACAACTGCTGATTTCACTCTGTTCTACAATAGGCTTTATAGTTTTTTCCCCTTATATAACAAACCTTAACATGAAATTAATAAAGTGGTTCCTGATTGTTAAGCAATGATATGATCAGAATTAATGCTAGAGTCTGCCATACAGTATACTGAAGCATCATCCTGATACTCAAGAAATTTTATTAACAAGGACTTAAGCAAATCAAGGCATATTATAGATTCCTTGATACTTTTAATTAGAAAACATCCCAAAATCCATAGTATGCATAATCTAATGCCCTCCTGAGGCTATTTGTTCCAGACAACACCATGCTTGGGAATTGGAAAATCTAATAATGCATACTAATGAACTATGAGATTCAGTGTTCCAGGCTAGCACACTGGCAATCAAAGAATGTGTCATTTGCTTAATTGTACAGATCATTGGGAAATGGTGAGAAGGTAGTTTTTTCAGTACTCTTACCAAGTTCCACTGCACACACTATAGATTGTCAATGCTCCAATCTCCTGAGGTTAGCACTGATGCAAATTTAATCAGTTTTCATTGATAGACTGTAAAACTCTTGTATGTTGTTTAAATAAGATTGAATTGTTTTATTTTTCTACATTTCTGGTCTTATCTTCATGAAGCCCAGATTTTTATAATCCCAAATCTTGCCGTGGATTTGGAATTAAAGTTTTTGACTTTGAAGACAAGCTCTGATTGTTAGAAGTAGAGAGAGGAAAAATGAAAAGTGAGAGATCAAGAGAGCACAAGAGATTCAGATCCATTTTTTTCCTGAAAAGCATTCTGTAGATAACTTAGATATTGCTAAATACATGATACATTTAATACATAGGAATTTCCCACTTCATCTATATCTTAATTTTGTGAACTTTCAAACCCTGACACTACTGTGAAGTGATGACTTTGTTCATTTCAAAGTACAAGGAGGAAAAAAAAAATCCTATTGACAAATATTTCACTTGAGCTCCTCAGAATTCCAGCTGTGTTGTGTATTTTCACATAAAAGCAAACAGAGTTGCACGTCATCTCAGACAAGTCTGACAAACAAATCAGGAAGCCATGTGGTTCTTTCCCCCCATGACTTTTCAACAGTCACATCAGTCAGGCTTATATTTAAACTGTAGCTGACCTTCCTGAGAGCTAAAACAACACAAGTTAGAGAACCTACAAGTGTTTTGTACAGGTTTCATGATTTCAAATCTAGAAGAATTCTAAGAGATGACTCAGAGCAGTTGTGATTAATTGCTCATACAATTTGTGTTGTATTTTTCATCTCCTGCAGCAGCAATTCCAAGAAATCATGAGGACTGTAAATGCAACCTCAAGACAGGCAACACATTCATCTCACACCAGAGACTAGTACATCTTGAAGTATTCTGGAACGCATGTGTGTATTTGCAGAGTTATCAGCAGAGCTTAAAGTCTGGAAATCAAATGATCATTTGAGGTGTGATGAGGATAAGATGACCTAAGAGGTCAGCAGTCAACATCTTGAGTGTTCCATTGACCAAAAACAGTCTTAGGCAGGACAGAGTCACTAGAGAAAACATTCCAACATCCTTTGGCATCACTCCCTAAAACTACATGTGAGACACTAGATGAGTAACCTATCAAAATGAAAGTCTCTAAAAGCAAAAGGATCTTGGATTCTGCAATGTGAAACCCATGCAAAAGAACCAAACCTACCACTATTGCTTCTGTCCCATTATATAGCTTACCCATATGGTATGACTATGAAACCAAGATAAAGAAGTTCTGGCTTTGCTGCCCAAAAACCAAGAACTGAATTGATAATCAAGAATCTGGTGTGCCTTGGAGCAATAACTTTCCTCAGTTCATTTAAATATACAGTGAAAATAATAAGAAAATATTTTCATAATAGGAATTTAGGGAAATGATAATCTGTTGATGGTGAAGAAATATATGGAATTTATAAGTATGTTCAGCCTTATTAAAATGCAGGATGAACTTGGTACTGTACTGATTATTTTTAAAACCAAGAAAACATCTTTTTGAACAGAATGGCATTTTTCACTTCATTAATTCTCACTATTAATTAAAGCATGATCAACTGTATATTGGAGTTCCATTGCTTTTAATTCTCCTGTCTCCCTCTTACTCAGCACTTCTCGCTTCTCTGAAATTAGTTACTTCTTTTCAAATAACCACTGTAAGACACTAGCAGCAATTAATATCCCTTTCTACCCCCTCATTTCCCACCTTAATTCCTAAACCTTGCACTCAGTCTCTAATGCAGTAGTAAGAGGTGGCTAACTGGCAGGATTATAAGGAGCCATGGGATTTTCCACTCCTACTTGTGTACACACACACTCACACATACACACATGACTCTTAGATCCAGGCTGCTACTCCCCAAGTCCCACTGTAGTCCTCATCAGTGGACCATTAAAGGAAATAATAGTATTGTCAGTATAGTTTACTGTGAACAAATAGACCATTTTTTACCAACAGGGCTTAAAGAGGCGTACCTAAGGACCTAGGATTTCTGTGGAGGTAGAAAGAGATCAAAGACTTGTCAACAAGTTCATGCATGGCAATGAAGTGGGAAACAAGTCCCAAATGTGCTGAGAGCTGCAGGAACACACAAACACACGACTAAGTTTAACTATTCTCAGCCACATTCACTCTGGGGCTCTTTGTACCTGCCTCTATAACAGTCATAAAATATTACTGTATTGTGTATCTTTCACATGCATGGTTAAAGGCATAGACAGCCTTTAACTTTTTAAATATCTGCCTCAGTACTAAACACATAGTCCAAAGCACATCAGAATTATCTAGGATTGAAAAAAAAATACAGACTTCCAAGTCCTGCACCAGACTTACTGAATCAGTATCTATAAGAATGTGGACTAAGCACCTTCATTTCTGGAGATGATTTTGATATATGTTAAAAATAATTATAATTAATATCTATTGAGTGAAATAAATAACTCTGCTTATACCTTTTTTGCCTACTATCTATAAATGTACACAGTTTAGACATTGAACAAGTCCAGGGTAGTGCCCATCACATAAACCAGTAGCATTATGTGACCTTGGTAGCCTTGGAAAACACAAAGTATCTCACATACAAAGTCCATAGAGAAAATTTTACTGGTGTCTCCAAACTTTTAGTCTTTATAACTTCAAAAATTTAGTACTGCTTGGCTTACTTAGGAGTCTAAAGAAAAGAATTTCCACGAAAAAAAAAAAAAATGAGCAGGCCTATTACTCATCTCTAATCTTCTCCTCAACAATTATGGACTACACCAGAGTTGTTAGTACTTTATTTATTACTTCTTGGTATATAATCCTAAATGCTGATAAAGGTATTAAGGATTCTTTTTACCAATTTTTATGATTTGGATCTGGAATATGTCCCAAAAACTCATGTGTTGAAGACTTGGTCCGCAATGCAGCAATGTCCAAGAGATGGGACTTTAGGGAAGGATTGCATCACAAGAACTCTAACCTCATCAGTGGATTAATCCATTTGATGAATCCATAATATGAATGAACTACTGGGGGGAAGTAGAAACTGTAAGCAGGTAAGGCCTGGTTGGAGGAAATAGGTCAATGGGGTATGTTCCCTTCCTCCATCTCTCTCTCTATCTCTCTCCCTCCCTCCCTCCTTTGATGCTTCCATGAGATAGTAACTTTGCTTTTCTGCACCCTTCTGCCACAATGTTTCTGCCTTAGAAATAATGAACCACGAACTGAAATCTCTAAAACCAGAAGCCAAAATAAACCTTTCCTCATTTAAGTTGTTCTTGTCAGGAATTTTGGTCATGGGGATAAAAATCTGAAAAACACAAAAATCTCATGACTGCTATTTTGTTCCTGGAAGATTCTTAGGATGATGCCCATTCCCCTCCCAAGAAAACTATATCCACTTACTTTACAAACTGCTGCATTATGACATATCTTTTTCAAACATAACAAACGCATTTTAGCCAAAGCCTTGATGGCTAGGGAAATGGATGATAGTGTCATTTTACTGGGTTAGACAAAAAGTCGATTTCCAAATGTAGTAATGTATGTAAAAGATCAGTAAAAGGGGTACTAACATTCATAGAACATGGGACATTCATGCTTTGAGGAATTCTGACCTGTAACAGGATTTATGCTCTACTGGAAATATATCAGGTCTTAGGGGAACATTCCTAGAACAGGTGCCCTGTGATTGCAGAACAGATTACTTGGACTGATAAATTATGGCTGGAGTCAACCCATTTTTCTTTCAAATTCTTTACATCACCACTTCAAACTGTAATTTGCTTACCTGTGGATCAAGCCTACATGCAAATTTGATTCAACAGATTTTAGATTATGCAGAGGTTGCAATTCTAACACATTCCTCAGTAATACCAATGTCGCCTCCCTGCAGACCACATTTTGATAGTAAGTACTAAAGGAGTGTGTAGTTAATACACAATGAACCCAGGTAAACTTTCTTCTGAGATTATAACTACATTATGTTATCTGAGTACAGAATGTTTTTGCTCTGTGCAGTTTTCTGAGAGTAATTTGAAAAGTAGTCGAACAACAATATGACAACAACAAAGAAGAAAATTTTCAGAGGGAAAGATTGACTTTGTCATTAACTTAACATGATTAAATAAATTGAGGGGAAGAAATTTAATAATAGCCTCCAGGAGAACCAAGATGGCAGACTGGAGGGTGACTGCATCTCCAGAACTCAGGATTCAAGAAGGGGAGGTATTAAGAGACTCAGACCAACATAGAGCAGCAGGGTGAGTCTCTCCCACCAGGTGAAGCTCCGCCTGGGTGGCAGGCCCGGACAGGGGCAGCTTCTCAGAGCAGGACAGGGCAGCGAGAGACTTCCCCAAGAAACCCTACTCTCTCCGGCGGCAGTCTTGATCCACAGCCAGCTTCTAGGAGCAGGCCTGCCTAGTGAGAGCTTTTATGCACAGAGCCAACCCCAAGCCCTGAACCGAGCAGCGGGCCCAGGCCCACAGGCGGCTCCTGGGACCAAGGCAGGACAGGGAGAGGCTTCCCCCGAGCAGCCTGGCTCCCTCAGGTGGGGGCAGGCCCTGTCTATAGCCAGCTTCTAGGAGCAGGACCGCCCAGTGAAAGGATTTCCATGCAAAACCGGCCCCCAGCCCTAGACCCAGTAGCAGGTTAGGGGCAGCTTTCTTCGGAAGCACTATATTATCAAGTTCCTCCAAGAATTCAGGCTACTGAAGGCTGGGAGGTGATATACTGGAAATATACAAGGACACTATAAGCCAATAGAGGAAATCTGCAATATCTCAGAGTACCACTAATATCTGACCAATATGAGAAAGCAAGGGAAGAAAATGTCCCAAACAAACCTAGATACTATATCAATAAAACCCAATGACAGCACAGCAGAAGAAATGTCAGAAAGGGAATTCAGAATGTACGTAATTAAAACAATCAGGGAAGCAAACGAGGAGATGAAAGAGCAAATGCAGGCACTGAAGGAAGAGATGAAAGAGCAAATGCAGGCATTAAATGATTGCACCAATCAACAGTTAAAAGAGCAAATACAGGAAGCAAGAGATCATTTCAATAAAGAGTTAGAGATACTGAAAAAAAAAAAAACAGAAATCCTTGAAATGAAGGAAACAATAAACCAAGTTAAAAACTCCATAGAAAGCATAACAAATAGGATAGAACACCTGGAAGACAGAACCTCACACACTGAAGACAAAATATTTAATCTTGAAAACAAAATTAATCAAACAGAGAAGATGGTAAGAAATCATGAACAGAATCTACAAGAATTATGGGATATCATGAAAAGGGCAAATTTAAGAATTCTTGGGATTGAAGAAGGCTTAGAGAAACAAACCAAAGGAATGAACAATCTATTCAATGAAATCATATCAGAAAATTTCCCAAATCTGAACAATGAAATGGAAAACCAGGTAGAAGAGGTTTATAGGACTCCAAATATACAAAATTACAACAGACCCACACCAAGGCACATTATTATGAAAATACTTAACATACAAAATAAAGACAGAATTTTAAAGGCTGTGAGAGAAAAGAATCAAATTACATTCAGGGGGAAACCAATACGGATATCAGCAGATTTTTCAATCAAGACCCTAAAAGCTAGAAGGGCCTAGAACAACATTTACCAAGCCCTGAAAGAAAATGGATGCCAACCAAGAATCTTATACCCAGCAAAACTTAGTTTCAGATTTGACAACGAAATAAGATCCTTCCATGATAAACAAAAGCTAAAAGAATTTACAAAAAGAAAGGCGGCATTACAAAACATTCTCAGCAAAATATTCCATGAGGAAGAGATGAAAAACAATGATGCAAATCAGCAACGGGAGGAACTAGCCTAAATGAATATCCAAATAAAGGAGAAACCAAATCATGTAAAAAAAACAAAAATGAGTCAAATGACTGGGAATATAAATCATATCAGAATAATAACCCTGAATGTTGATGGCCTGAACTCATCAATCAAAAGACATAGACTGGCAGATTGGATTAAAAAGAAAAATCCAACAATATGCTGCCTGCAAGAGACTCATCTCATAGAAAGAGATACCTACAGACTAAATGGGAAAGGATGGGAAAAAACATACCATGCACATGGACACATCAAAAAAGCTGGAGTATCCATCCTCATTTCAGATAATATGGACTTCAAGTCAAAGTTAGTAAGAAGGGATAAAGAAGGACATTACATACTGTTTAAGGGAAGCATAAATCAGCAAGACATAACAATCATAAATATCTATGCCCCAAACAGTGGCTCACCAATGTATGTCAAACAAATCGTTGTCAATGCCAGAAATCAAATAGACCACAACACAATAATACTAGGTGATTTTAACACACCTCTCTCACCATTGGGCAGATTCTCCAAACAAAATTTGAACAAAGAAACCATAGATCTCAATAACACAATCAATAATTTAGACTTAACGGACATATATAGAATATACCATCCAACAAAGAGCAAATATACTTTCTTCTCAGCAGCACATGGATCCTTCTCTAAAATAGACCATATTCTATGCCACAAAGCTAATGTTGGCAAATACAAGAAGATAGAGATACTATCTTGTATTCTATCAGATCATAATGGATTGAAATTAGAAATAAATGACAGAATAAAAACCAAATTTCTCCAATACCTGGAGATTAAATAATATGCTATTATATGATGAATGGATAACAGAAGATATCAGGAGGGAAATAAAAAAATTCTTAGAAGTAAACAAGAACAAAGTCACATCATATCAAAATCTCTGGGACACTATGAAAGCAGTACTTAGAGGAAGATTTATTTCATGGAGCTCATTCAACAAAAGTAAAAATCAACAAATAAACGACTTAACACTACAGCTCAAAGCCCTAGAAAAAGAAGAGCAGATCAACACCAAAAGTAGTAGAAGACAGGAAATAGTTAAAATCAGAGCTGAAATCAACGAAATTGAAACAAAAGAAACAATTGGAAAAATTAACAAAATAAAGAGTTGGTTCTTTGAAAAAATAAACAAAATTGATAAACCCTTAGCCACACTAACAAAGAGAAACAGGGAGAAAACTCAAATTACTAAAATTCCGAATGAACAAGGAAATATCACAACAGACACAAGTGAAATATAAAACATAATTAGAAGCTATTTTGAAAAAATATATTCCAACAAAACAGAAAATCTCAAAGACATCAACAAGTTTCTACAGACATATGAATTACCTAAACTGAACCAGGAGGACATACACAACTTAAATAAATCAATTTCAAGCAATGAAATAGAAGAGGTCATCAAAAGCCTACCAATAAAGAAAAGTCCGAGACCAGATGAGTTCTCAGCTAAGTTCTACAAAACCTTTAAAGAAGAGTTCATTCCAATACTTCTCAAAGTATTCCATAAAATAGAAGAGGAGGGAACCATCCCAAACTCATTCTATGAAGCCAATATCACCCTGATACCTAAACCAGACAGAGACAGATCAAGGAAAGAAAATTTCAGACCAATATCCTTAGTGAACATTGATGCAAAAATTCTCAACAAAATCTTAGCAAATCACATACAAAAATATATTAAAAAGATAGTGTTGGTTCAACATCCAGAAATCAATATCAATAGACTTAAAATCAAGAATCACACGATTATTTCGATAGATGCAGAAAAAACATTTGATAAAACGCTCAAAACACTAGAAAAAATAGGGATAGTGGGAACATTCCTTAACATTGTAAAGGCCATCTACGCTAAGCCCATGGCCAATATCATTCTAAATGGTGAAAAACTGAAAGCATTCCCCCTAAAAACTGGAACAAGGCAGGAATGCCCTCTATCATCACTTCTATTCAATATCGTTCTTGAAACTCTAGCCAGAGCAATTAGACAAACCAAAGAAAGGGATACAAATAGGAAAAGAAGAACTCAAACTATCCCTGTTCGCTGATGACATGATTATATATTCAGAGGAACCCGGAAATTCCACCAGAAAACTTTTAGAACTCGTAAGTGAATTCAGTAAAGTAGCAGGATATAAGATCAATGCTCATAAATCCAATGCATTTTTATACATAAGTGATGAATCTTCAGAAAGAGAAGTTAGGAAAACTACCCCATTCACAATAGCCTCGAAAAAAATAAAACACTTGGGAATCAATCTCACAAAAGAGGTGAAAGACCTCTACAACGAGAACTACAGAACACTAAAGAAAGAAATTAAAGAAAACCTTAGAAGATGGAAAGATCTCCCATGTTCTTGGATAGGCAGAATCAACATTGTCAAAATGACCAAACTACCAAAAGTGCTATACAGATTCAATGCAATTCCAATTAAAATCCCAATGACGTACCTTGTACCTTGCAGAAATAGAGCAAGCAATTATGAAATTCATCTGGAAGTGTGGCGGCGAGACCTGGGGCCCAGGGTTACGCCACATGCATCCAAGATGGCGACTGGCAGAGAGCCAAAGGGCGTGCTGAATGCGCCTTGAGAAAAACAGGAAGTGTTTACCATTGGCTGTATGATAATTAGTTCAGCCACTTTGCGCGTTGACAGATATATCTTACATGTATGCTAGAGCTCGTGATCGCTTGACCTTTAATAGGATTGGATGGACATATCTGATTACAATTGCTTATGCATGAGACTACTTATATGTTGAGGGTGTTATCCGAATAAAGCGGAAGCTGCTTCATGAACTTCTGAAGAGTACGTGTCATTTGTCCCGCTGGTCGGCGGCAAGAGGCAAGTGGTGGCCTGGACGGGGAATTGGTGAGCACTCAGGTAAGTAATAAAGAAGAAAATTTTTCACTAGCACAGTCAACTAGCACGTTTCCCTATTTGAGGAAACGGTTGCCTTAAGGTTTTAACGGAAGTTTCCCCTAGAGAGGGAACGTAATGGAAGATTCCCCTAGTAAGGGAATATAATGAAAGGCTGTCCCAAGAGACAGCAAAGGACGTCCCGTAGTAAACGAATATGTGTAAGGTATTATTTGTGTTACCTTTTCTTGTTTGGTTTCTGTTTGTTGTTGTGGCGATATGGACATTAGTTTGTTTCTGTCTGACTTCCAAAAAACCAAAATTTCAAGAACAGTTAAGAGAAAGGTAAAAAATATTAGAAACTATAAAAGAAGAATAATCAAGTCGAGCTTCTAAAAGAGAAAGTAGATGTTCAGACTCAGAACAGGGATGTAACTCTGAAGAACAGGAGCTATCTGAGACAGAGCTAGAAGTTCTCTCAGTGGCATTTAGCCCCTACCACACTGTGCCCTCTGGCATATGATCCAGATCACCACTCTTTTCCAAGTTGTAGGGGCGCATGTACCTGCTGCACAGGGGCGGCCCCCAGCAGTGGGCTGATGTAGAATATCGATCAGTGTTCCCAATAATCCCGGTATTTGAAGATCAAAACAATCAGAGTATCATCAAATATTAGATATAAAATTAGTAAAATAGTTAAGAGGCAGTTATGTCCTATGGAATACAAGCTGCATTTCTTTATTAGAGAATGTTGCAAGTCAAAATCTTACTCCGATTGATTGGGGTAATTTAGCAAAAGCATGTTTATCTGGGGGACAATATCTCATGTGGAAGGTGGCTAACCAGGAGTTATGTTCTGATACTGCCCGACGTAATGCAGTTGCAGGTAATCCTCAATGGAATCTAAACATGCTGACAGGCCAAGGACCATATGAAGGACAAGGTAATCAGATTAATTTCCACCCCAGTGTGTATCAACAAATTAACCCTCAACTTTTAATCTATCATTATATGGATGATATTTTGCTAGCTCATAAGGAAAAACCTGTCTTAGAGCAATGTTATAATTCCTTACTAAAGTCACTGGAAAGATGGGGCTTACATATTGCCATTGATAAAGTACAAATGACAGACACCAAAAACTTCCTGGGATCTATCATAAATGCAACTATGGTTAAACCCATAAAAATTACCGTTCGGGTGGACAAACTTGGAACTTTAAATGATTTTCAAAAACTTTTGGGTGATATTAATTGGATTAGACCTTACCTTCATTTACCCACCTCAAGTTTGGGCCCCCTGTTTGATATTCTTAAAGGTGATTATGACCCCCTTTCTAAGCAGGTGCTTACCCCTAAGGCTCGAACAACTCTCAAGCTTGTTGAAACAGCTATGGAAAAGGTTCATCTTGATCATATTGACCTAGCTAAGCCTTTATCATTCATTGTCTTGGCCACAAATAAGTCACCCACACGAGTGTTTTGGCAAAAGGGTTCTATTCTATGGGTTCACATGAATTATGCCCCTAAGAAGTTCTTATACTTGTTTAGTGAATCTGTGGCAGAATTAATCCTTAAGGCGTTAAAAGTATCCCTTTCCACCTTTGGATCACATCCCTCAACAATCACTACTCCATATGCTACTGATCAGATACAATATCTTATTAATAATTCAAATTCACGGGCTATAGTCTTTACTAGTACTTCTGCTGTGTTTGACAATCATTTTCCATCTGATCCTCTTCTCCAATTTTGGAGTCAACATCCTATAATTTTCCCTAAAGTCACCCAAAATGAACCTATTATAGGAGCTACCCCTTATATTTACTGATGGATCAAAAAATGGTACGAGTGCTATTACTATAGATAATGTTACAGAAACATTGCTGTTTAATACTCTATCTGTACAACAAACAGAACTATTAGTAGCTATAGAAGTATTCAAAACCCACCATGAGCCTTTTAACCTATTCTCTGATAGCAAATATGTTGTTAATGCTGTTCAAAATTTAGAATTAATTGGTCTGATTTCCCTCACCTCCACTATTAAATATTTACAATGCTTACAAAAACTTATCTGGGACAGAAAAGATCTTTTTTTTTTTTTTTTATTGGGCATGTTCGGGCTCATACTGGCCTTCCAGGTCCTCTAAGTTTACACAATGATTTAACAGACACAGCCACCAGATACCCACACATCTTTAATATGCTTGAAAATGCAAAAATTTTCATTCCAAATTTCACATAAATGCATCCACTCTACGTACATGCTATAAAATTACTAAGGCAACAGCTCGGGACATAGTCAAGTCTTGTGCTAAATGTGCTACACTTATTCCTAACCCCTCGTTAGGAGTAAATCCAAAAGGGCTTCAGCCCAATCATATTTGGCAAATGGATGTAACTCATTATTCAGAATTTGGAAAACTACAATTCATTCATGTGTCTATTGATACCTTTTCAGGATTTATTATGGCCTCTGCTCATGCTGGAGGAAAAAACCAAAGATGTAATAACACACTGTTTACACTCTTTCTCCATCCTGGGGGTTCCCAAACAAATTAAAACAGATAATGGTCCTGGATATACGTCCCAGGCCTTTAAACAATTTTGTTCCACCTTTGGTATTCAACATGTCACAGGAATTCCCTATAATCCTACTGGACAAAGCATTGTTGAGCGTGCCCATTTAACGCTTAAAAACATGCTTTATAAACAAAAAGGGGGAATAGGGGCATCATACAGATCCCCAAAAGACAAACTATCTGTTGCCTTGTTCATCTTAAATTTTTTAAATCTCGATTCTGAGGGCCGATTGGCTGCTGACTGTCATTCAGAGACTAATAAAAAACGTCTACCTCAAGTGCTCTGGAAGGACATTCTATCGGGACAATGGAAAGGCCCGGATCCGGTGTTAATCTGGACCCGAGAATCTGTTTGTGTTTTCCCACAGGATGCATAATCGCCAATTTGGGTGCTGGAGAGATTGGTCAAGGTCTCAACAGAGACCCAAAAACAGGAAGAAGATGAGGAGGCTTCTCCCGCTGATGGTGTTGGTGATTTCTCACCAAGTTAATGGAGGAGACTGGCGTGAACTATGGGGGATAGTAAAGACATGGCCCTATGCTGTACCCCTTACCAACTCTTCTATTCTATATCCTCCTATTTTTACAACAATTGGCCACATTTCTCCAGTCTGCTGTTCAATGGGGAAAAGAATGGTTTAGGTTTTTGTCCGTGGGAGGTTTATTGTGTGTTGTATCTGTTCTGTGCATATAGTATTTATACAAAATGCATATACATCAGCGCAGAGAAACAGCCATTATTCGCCAAGCTCTCGTCGCAATTGATGCTGGCTCATCCTCCCAAGTCTGGTTAAATATGCTGGACCAGTAGTCAAAGACGGGCAAGATTCATGGGGAGCTCATACCCACCAAAAACAGGAAATGAGGGCTAGAGCCTCATTGTCCAATAACGGGTAAGGATGTTGCTCTGCCGTGGACAACTTAAGACAGGCATGGTCTCTTTTATAAACTGACAGGGAAATGTGGTGGGCGAGACCTGGGGTCCAGGGTTACGGCACATGCATCTAAGTTGGCGACTGGCAGAGAGTCAAAGGGCGTGCTGAATGCGCCTTGAGAAAAACAGGAAGGGTTAACCATTGGCTGTATGATAATTAGTTCAGCCGCCTAGCGCATGGACAGATATATCTTACATGTATGCTAGAGCTCGTGATCCCTTGATCTTTAATAGGATTGGATGGACATATCTGGTTACAATTGCATATGCATGAGACCGCTTATATATTGAGGGTGTTATCCGAATAAAGCGGAAGCTGCTTCATGAACTTCTGAAGAGTACGTATCGTTTATCCCGCTGGTCAGCGGCAAGCGGCAGGAAGAATAAGAAACAAAGAATAGTTAATGCAATCCTTAACAGAAAGAGCGAAGCAGGGGGTATCGCAATACCAGATCTTCAACTCTACTACAAAGCAATAGTAACAAAAACGGCATGGTATTGGTACCAAAATAGACAGGTAGATCAATGGTAGAGTATAGAGGACATGGACACAAACCCAAATAAATACAATTTTCTCATATTAGACAAAGGGGCCAAAAATATGCAATGGAGAAAACATAGCCTCTTCAACAAATGGTGCTGGGAAAACTGGAAATCCATATGCAACAGAATGGAATTAAACCCCTATCTCTCACCCTGCACAAAACTCAACTCGCAATGGATCAAGGACCTCGGAATCAGACCAGAGACCCTTCATCTTATAGAAGAAAAAGTAGGTCCAAATCTTCAACATGTCGGCTTTGGATCAGACTTCCCTAACAAGACTCCCATAGCACAAGAAATAAAAGCAAGAATCAACAACTGGGATAGATTCAAACTAAAAAGCTTTCTCTCAGCAAAGAAAACTATCAGTAATGTGAAGAAAGAGCCTACAGAGTGGGAGAAAATCTTTGCCACTCATATTTCAGATAGAGCACTAATTTCCAGAATATATAAAGAACTCAGAAAACTCTACACCAAGAATACAAATAATCCAATCAACAAATGGGCTAAGGATATGAACAGACACTTCACAGATGAAGATCTACAAGCAATTAACAAACATATGAAAAAATGTTCACCATCTTTAGTAATAAGAGAAATGCAAATCAAGCAGCACTAAGATTCCATCTTACCCCAATTAGAATGGCAATTATCAAGAACACAAGCAACAATAGGTTTTGGAGAGGATGTGGGGAAAAAGGTACACTCATACATTGCTGGTGGAGTTGCAAATTAGTGCAGCCACTCTTGAAAGCAGTATGGAGATTCCTCAGAAAGCTTGGAATGGAACTACCATTTGACCCAGCTATCCCACTCCTTGGCCTATACCCAAAGGACTTAAAATCAGCACACTACAGAGATACAGCCACATCAGTGTTCATAGCTGCTCAATTCACAATAGCCAGATTGTGGAACCAACCTAGATGTCCTTCCATTGATGAATGGATAAAGAAACTGTGAGATATATATATATATATATATATACACATACACACCATGGAATATTACTCTACCATAAAGCATGATAAAATTATGGCATTTGCAGGCAAATGGATGAAATTGGAGATTATCATGCTAAGTGAGATAAGCCAATCTCAAAAAACCAAGGGCGAATGATCATCTGATAATGGGATGATGACACATAATGGGGGGTGGGAGGGGTTAGTGTTAGGTTAGGGTTAGGTTTAGGGTTAGGGTTAGGGAGGGTGGCAAGAATGGAGGAAGGAAGGACTGTATAGAGGGAAAAGAGGGGTGGGAGGGATGGGGGGAAGGGAAAAAATAACAGAGTGAAACAAACAATATTACCCTATGTAAATTTATGATTACACAAATTGTATGCCTTTACTCCATGTACAAACAGAGAAATAACATGTATCCCATTTGTTTACAATAAAAAAATGTAAAAAAAAAATAATAGTAATAATAATAATAGCCTCCAATGGTAATTGCAATCATTTTCTCTGCTGCCACTGATGACTTCAAATCTTTACCAAAAGAGTATTTCAGAATCTGCATGAAAGAATTTCAAGATGCTATGCGAGGTAAACAAAAAATGTTCCAGGACTCTATTTTGCAGGAAAATATTCAGTACTGATAGAAATCTACTCCCACACAGAAGGCTCTTCAAGAACATTAGAGGCACTCACAGTGCAAGTGAAATCAAATATGGCAGCAACCATGGCATGTAGACTAAATAAACCCCATAGAGTCTGACTGAATATTATCAGTTCAATGTTTAGCTGACTCCCAAACCCATAGTCTCAAATTAGCTTAGCTGTAGTTCAGAAGGCGCAATTAACACCACATTTCTCATAAGCCTCTCTACCCCAAGCATATAGATACCTATACTCATGAGAATATTGCACTCCAGTGAAAGAACTAGAAGAGAAACTGATGATCAAGATAGGTTCTTAAATTTTTCCTCTTTTATACATGTATGTGAAATTTTATGTTTCAAATGAGCATACCCAAAATAGTGTCAAGCCACAAGGTGAGATATGGAGAAGTGAAAGTCACAAATTACTGAAGTTGGTCCATAGAAAGTCCTCTATAGGACAACTCATTCTTTGCAGGACACACTTTGATTCTGTTTTACTTGCTTCTCCCACTGATTAAAACTCATTTGGATCTGAGTTTCAACATGTCTTTGAGTCTAATTGTTGATTTCTGCACGTGGTCACAGTCCAGGTCATCTGCACCAGACTCCCAGCTCACTTCTGAGCTGGACTTTCAATCACCTCTCTAGGGACCATTAATGGTAGAGTCTATCAGCCCCTGAAAAGGAATTTCAAGTTCCAAAAAGAGTAATTTATCCTTTAAAGAAGTTGTACTTGAAAAAATAATTAAAATGAGAATTAGAGAATCAACTCAAGGTGGACGGGGAGATGAGAACAGGGTAAGAGTTCGAGGTTTTATTTGTATGTCTGAGCTTAACTCACTAGATTCACAGGATCATGTTCTTCTTTCATACATTCAACTTGTTTATTAGGCCTCATGCTGAATGTACTAGCAGCTTCCATTTTTGTGGTTATGGTGAGGGGTTATAGTTAGAAGACTATACCCAGGAATCTTTTCACTATAAAAAATTAACAACGTGGCTGAGACAGAAAGAGGCACTATTGTACTTCCATATAAATCTCCTTAGACAAAATTGAAAATCCTTCTTTACAAGAATTTGAAGTACCAAAAAATAAAGGCTTAAAATATATCCTATGTCATCCCTAAATACACATTGGTCCTAAGAAGTCTTCACTCCATATTCCAGAACTCTGACTGGGGCAGGAAGAGCCCCAGATCCTGTTTTATCAAATCCATGCAGAAAGGACTGGTCTTATCATAAGTCTTGGTATCCAATTTGACCTGAGACACTTTGGTCTTTATTTCCTTAAATATCCACACCAAAAGATGATAGAAAATGATAGAAGACCTAATTCTAACCAAGGCGTTTTCTTCTTTGACAAAAGTGTCTAGTTGTAACGTTGTAAAAACTTTTTAACCTGCCTCTTTGTGAATGATTGTGTTTAAACCTTTGTGTTTATCTCATTTCAATTTTCTGCTTTTCAAAAATGGGCATTTTTCCCCCTGAACTCCCTCTATGCAACCAAAACTTTGTACACCTACCTACAAAAAACTGACAGTCATGCTAAGTTGAGCCCTAACAGATGGCTTTATGGTGCTATGAACTATTTTGGACCAGTGATCATATTTTATTCCAGTCTATCCATCCCAGGTCTGCTAAGTGTGCACACCTGCCCCATAACTCACCAGCCAAGTCCCAATAGAACATTTCCTTTGCACCCTCTGTCACCATGGTCCATTCACACAGAAAGACATACATTAAAAAGAAATAATTCACTTGAGCTTTCTACAAAATAACTCAGCCTCCTAGTATTGGGTCAACAACTGGCAGTTTTCCATTTCAGCTGCAACTCTGATTCACTTGACTGGTCCCTGACAGCGCAAGATGCCTTGATCATTGCTCAGGTGTCTCTAATCTTATATCAGACCAGAGGAGCCCAGGGCTTCCATTTGCTCCTGTGGCACCAAAGCACCCTGGCTTCTTAAGGGGAAGATTTTGAATAATAAAACTGATTTCTCATATTGAAATGATCACATAATCCTTTAATTGGATACCAGCCTATTTTAACAACAGAAAAATCTAATTGTTCAGCAGTAGCATTAGACATTTAGGGGTGAAAGGAATTATCAGTTGGCATCCTGAAGAGGTCCATAAAGGTGCCCTTGCTAAGGAGTTCTGTAATAGGTGAGGCAAAGTTCTAGCAAGGTCATTCTGACACTTAAAAGAACAAACTGCTTTGACTGCTCCAGATGGATATGCCTTACACAAGATTTTATGCTATAGTAAGGTTCCTGTGTGTTTAATGATGTGTTTGTGCTGCAATGACCAATTAGGAAGGAAATAACATATAGTTAGGAAAAGGATCCCTGCTTGGCTCCTTAAGAGCTTATTTTATGACACATAAAAAAATTAGCATACAGAAAGCTACCAAGACAAAGCCCTAAGATATTTTAAACTTCTTTTTGAGTTTTGTAGCAATTTTATTTTATCTATGCTATGTTTTCCAGTGTGTTTAAGTGCATGCAAAAATTGATTTAAAACTATTTGCATTCCACAAACTTGAACATATATTTGCGTCCTAATTTAAATGTATACATGTGCTTCTTTGTGTTGTGCATATGCATTCCCATCAGTGTGCCTATCTCAGATCATCAGCTCGAGCTCTGCAGAGCTAAGCATACTGGCACCATACACAAGACTGAACAAAACCATGTACTTAATATCTGTCTTTTTATTTTTAAGATGTTGGATGTGTTGTTAATAGAGGATATAAGCAAATTTGGAGCAAATATAAGAATAAAAAAGCATTTGGATGCTTAACTGATAAATTGCTTCTTACTTTTAAATTAGGATATGGTAGTTTCCTGTTCAGATTTTTGACCAAAATCATACAATTATTTTTAATATATAAATCTTTCAAACAGTTGGGAATGTATCACATATTTTCAAAGAAGCAGAGTAAAGAAACTATGAGGGTAGGAAGCAGAGATAGAAAGGTTAGAATCCTGGTTTGGCAATTTAGTAATTTGTGAACTGAAATAGGCTACTAAGCCTCTCTGGGTTAATACTACTCTTTAAAAGCACAAGAATAATATCTGTTCCATAGGTGTTGTGAGAACTGAAAAAGAAAATGTATATAAATTAGCATAGCAGCTGGCATACATTCCAGTTTAATAAAAAATAATTTTGCAAAGTTCACTACCTTTTTAAATTATTCAGTAACATTCCAAATATGTAGCTGACATTGAAATTATTTTAGTGACATTTATGAACATGTATTGAGCACCTACTCTGTTTTAAATACTATTCTAATTATGTGACCTGTAAAGAATAATGCAAGCTGCTTCCTTCCAATAAGCTCACACATCTATATAAAGGGTTTCTTGAATCATACTAAAGTATTCCTATCAAATAAAAATTTTTTTAAAAAATCTGGCTTTTTCTCAAAACTTTATATTTAAATAGGAATGTGTAGATGAAGGGAAATCAATCATTTCAATAGTTCTAGAAACTAAGAATATTGACCAGTGATCTTCCAGATATGGATTAAATTTATGAAGTCCTGAGGCAGAAAGCAAGAACGTAAAGGAATGGAAGAGGTCAAGGAAAAGATTCTATCCAATAATCCTCACTTGATATAGCTCTTCTCTCCACAAAAGCTAAAAAAATACTCTATCCCTACTCAGGAGCTTATTGGGGTAATTAATATTATTTCTTTTCCCTTTTCTAGGACACTCATTATCTCCCCCACTTTTTTCTTTCCATGTGTACCATTTTTCTTAACTGATTATCTTGAAATGATCTTAGACCTACAGAAGTATTGCAAAAGTAGAACAGATTTCCTATATAACTTTCAAACATCTTCCCCTAGTTAACATCTCACATAGTACAAGAAACCAAACTAAGAAATTAGCATTGGTCAATACTACTAACTATACTACAGTCTTTTTTCAGGTTTCACCCATTTTCATACTAATGTCTTTTTCTGCTTAAGGATCCAATTAATATTTCATTAAATTGCATCCAATTGATACTGTGATTTTATTGCAATTAATTGTCATGTCTCCTTGGTTTCCTCTAATCTAATGCATTTCCTCAGTATTTTTCTTTCATGACCTTGACACTTTTGCAGAACACTTGTTATTTTGTAGCATTTTCCTTAATTTAGATGTCTCATGATTTTTTTCTTACATTAGATTAGATTGAGGTTATGCATTATTATAAAAGATACCAGAGAGATGATGTGCCTTTCTCAGTGAATCATAACAATGTGTATAGGATGTCAATATGTCTTAGTTGGTGATGTCAGCCTCAATCACTTGGTTAAGGTGGTGTCATTATAGTTTCTCCACTATACAGTTACCATTTCCCCTTTTGTGTTTAGTAAGTGTTGTGTTTAGGCCTCCCTTATTTTCTGTTTCTCATATTAGAAATTCTCTTTTTGTCTCATACTTACAGTTGCATTTTCATTAAACTCAACAGTGATCTCCCAACAATCATTCCCAAGATCACTGGGCATTTATGGAAGACACAAGAAACTCACATGAGACAGAGACATCCAAGTATTACGTGACCCTTTCAACTACAAGTTACAGATGCTCAGTTCAATCCAGTTTAAGGAACAAAGGAAATTCAATAGTGGATGAATCTGTTTAGAAATTGTCAAATCTTTTGGCTCACATAAATAAGTCTCTCTCTTCTTTCATCTCTGCTTCTTTTTGCTCATTTCATTTGCAGAGTCTCTCTCTACCTGGAGTGGAAAACAACTCCAGATTCATACTCTCAACCTTACACCACTGAGGATAAGGACATTTTCATGTGTGGACATTAATATACCATTAACTATTCAATTTGGTTATTTAACCTTTGCAGGACCACTGCTGAACCAATTTCCATGGGTAGTAGAATAATGTACCTTGTCGACTGATTTTTAGTTTTCTTCTCTGGGATTTCGTGATCTTTTATAACAAATATGCATCACTCTTGAAACAATTTTATTAAATGGTAATTTTAAAAGATAAATATGTTTTAAATTATTCATTTTAACAGCTCATTAATGCTTTGAATGTCTCCCCTAGTGGTTCTCAGAAAGTCTTATGAGCTGTTTGATGGCCTTTGAAGGGGTTAGACACTCTATTAAGAGCACTTATTGCTGCAATCTTCCCCTATTTGGAACTATCAATGCAGCTACCACTGACAGAGTCCCTGAGAGATGATGGTGAATGTCAGCAGGTCTAACAGGGATCTGCCTGAGATCCGAGTTCCCTTATAGGGTTGTCTTCATGGCTTAAATCACTTTTAAGCTTCTATTCCTCACCTCCATCCCAGTGTGCCTTGACCCTTGAGAGAAAAAAAGTATTTATATGTATAATATTGATATATATTATATAAATATATATTAAGCTTTCACTGTCTACTTAAAATTCATTTGTAGGCAGATGACTCACTTTTCTGTAATACTACCATTTGAGAGAGAGTCACATTTACCCAACAGAAAACTTAATAAGAAACTTGGGGAGCCAGAAAATCTAGAAGGATACTTCGAGAAGTCAGAAGCCTTCTTGAGACTATTATCCATCTGGGAGAGTAATCTAGGTGGAAAATACGTATATAATCTGAACTGACTAAAAGTAGTCTATAGGCATACCACTTGGAAGATTCTGAGATACTGTACTTTAAGAATCATTGACATTGTAATGATGATTCACTGGGAATTCTCCCAAAAAACAGAATGATATATCCTAGCAACAGCAAAGCCAAGAATCCATTAAGAGAGGTTTTTAGACAAGTACTACTACCACACAGGGAAGACTAGATATTTGCCTATGTATCCTGTGGCTTTTAGTAAATCAAGACCAGGATGGTAACAATGACAGACCTAGATATTTCAGTTTAAATTATATCCTCCAGTTAAAAAAAAAAAAAAAAAAAAGCTAGATCTTTTCTAATGTCAGCCCTATCCCTAAAGCATCTGGTAAATCTGAATAATGCAAGGACAAAAATAGGATTATTTAGACTTTAAAATCATAAACAACATTAACAATTAGACCTTTAATCCTTATATACTTCCTGAAAGCAATCCTATGTTAAAAGAAATCAAATTAATACAATCTCATGTATTATACTTTTAGGGAGCACACAGTAATATATTCTGCGGTACTACGTGTGTATATACATAAATACATATATATACATAGATGAATATAACTGTATTAATTATCAGTCATAGCTTTGTGTAAAACTATGATCTATGTGCACATATAAGAGGTTTTTGAATCTATGATAACTAGGATACTTGATCCTCAGAGGCCAAACATGTCTGCGTTATGGTTCATTCAAATTCCACTGGCTAATTCCATAATTATTTTAATTAAGCATAATTAACTATTACTTAAAATAACTTTAATTAAGCTACCATAATTAGCTAAAAGGGCACTGATTTTTAAGGGCTTCATAACAAATCTTTTGTTCTTACATCTATCTCCTTGGATGCAGACTCACATTATTTTATGTCTGAACTCCTCTTCAGGGAAAGAAATGGGACTCAGTTAATCACTATCATAAACCAACATTGAATTAACTTCCTTTTTGTTACCCTAATTATCTAGATGTTATATTATAAGTGATTTCTGGAATCTTGAGTTTATTGACTTTTATAAACTCACATAAAACTCATACAGTAAATAAAACTCCAAACATAGAGGACAGACAATTAAAGTACAAAATTGTTTTCTTACACAGGCATTTAATGGTAGTGATTCTGAGATTTTCTCTGGTAAGTGTTTCAGTTGGGTAAGAAAAAGTGGAGGAACATGTCGTAGAAACAATTGTGCCCCTCATTCCTGAGCTGTTAAGTGTTGGGACTTCAGGAAAAAGTAATTTTGGGTTCATATCCTGGCTCTTTATTTAACTGAGAGTGAAGTTAGGTAAGGTTCTTTAGCTTTAATTTTCTTCAACTTATTCTTCAAAATAAGAAAAATTCAATTTTCTTCTCTTTAAAATAAAAATTACACTTTGAACGTATATTATGATGATTCAGTAAAGTTAAGTTTGCCAAGTACCTGGGACTTAGTAGATATCAAAAAATGGTGAGGTTTTACCTTCAGCCTTAGTCTTTTCTTTTCCTCCCAGATATCAGTTCATGACTCAGAATGGCTTCCAAAACAGGTGGAGGAAAATCAGACGACCAAGGACCTCACGTATATGAACACACAAAAACTATTCTCAGGGGAGAAAAAATGTCAACCACTGGCTATTTCATTCTCTTCAATTTTTAACTACATTTTCCTGTACCTCTCTCTAATGCTCTCTCTGTGGATCACAGGGTTCTACAGAGCCACAGGAATTGTAATTTAAATTGTATAAATATATGGCAAGCGTGGACACAGTTGTGGGTATACATCATTTTTATGAAGTATATATTTCATCAGATTCTCATAGATCCATAACCACCAGGCTAGAAGACAAAGTTCAAGCTTCTTATTACAGAAAAGAAGCTCTGACCACATTACCCATAATTCCCTTTCTTGCTGATTCCAGATACATTGAACTTCTTATGGTCTGACTCCTCCACACATCACATTTTCTCTCTTCTGTGAATTTGATCATATAATTTCCTCTAAATGTAGTAATCTCTCCCTTTCAGCTATCTCCATTAGCCCTTTTCCCACCAATTAAGGTTCATATAAAGACTCACCTTCTCCAGAAGTCTACTTCAAGCACCACTCCCCCAACTTTTTTTTTTTTTTAATTAGGAGTCTCTTTGAGCCACCACATTGGAGATACAGGCCCTACTTAATGAGAGTCCTAAACGCACATCCTAAACACATTGTTTTACCAAATCTCATTCTCATTGCCTACTTACATATCTGTTTACAGCACCTGATTGAACATCTTTAGGTAAATGCCAGGTAATTTTCATTGTTATAGCTACATTGCATAGTACTATAATGTAGGTATACAGAAATACAGAAATATTTGTTAAATGGATGAATGGCAATATATCATTGTGATTAAGAGCACTTAGCTTTGAGTACACAAATATGTGGTCAGCCATCCCAGTTGCACTACTTGATAAGTGGCTTTGCAAAGGCCTTTGAGTCTCAGTTTCTTCAATAGTAATTATATATTGTTAGCATGACTATAGGTGATAATGTATGCAAAGTTTTTAAAGTCTTTAGCATTTAGAAATAATAGAAGGAAGGTAGAAATGTGAGCATGTGTGTACATACGTTATAGATGTAATTTCATGTTTATCAAGAGAAAAAAAAATAAAGATGCGAGAATTGGGAATTGACACTTTGTTATATCAGAGAATCAACTGCTATTTCCTAGTAGATATTTAAGAAGAAATTCATACTGTCTGTCATCACATGCTGAAACCAGTTAAGAAGAGCAAAAAAAACCTGGAATCAGATAGGCTTCAGTCCTAAATCCACTACTTTCTGGTCAAGAATCTGAACAAATTATTACACTTTTCTGAATGTTAGTTTCCTCAATAATAGCTGAAATCTGTGGGTTAAGTGAGATACATGACAGAGTGCCCAGTATGGGGTTTTTACACACCTCCTTGAGCTTAGTTATGGGCCAGATGGTAACCATACTGAGCTCACCCTTCATGGACACTACCTCCCTATTGGGGCAGGAACGAGATGAGAGTAGCCTGGGATTAAGTCCAAGGCTCTAAATACTGATTGCAAGAAAAATGCACGTCCATTCTGTTACCCTTGTTCTATTAAGGATTTTAGGTGGCACTAAGAGAGTTTAAAGGAAGCACAATGGAATAGGACTTGACAAATTAGTGTAAAGAAACCAAGAGTAGGGAAGTCTGTGATTTGTTTCCCATAATCTCATAATTTCCTCTCATGAAACTATGACAGTGAACAGAAAAGCCTTCAAATCCATCAGTCCCTCCAGGGTACAGGCCAAGTGCTTTCTCCAAATTTCTTGAGTCCTTGGTTTCTCAATTCAAAATAGTTTGGCTTCAAAAGTCCTATGAAACATTTTCCAACCTCTGATTTTAACAAGTGAATTTTAACCCTCAGCTTTTAAAATATCAGGGATACTCCCTTATCTTTCCACTACAATTTCTCCCTGCTTTTTACTTATTGTGACCAGGCAAAGAAACAAATGTCCCAGAACAATATATTAAGGACCCTCTTGCCCTCTCCACCATCTTTTTTTCAGCAGACCTGCTTGATGTCGTCAGTGAAACATGGGGACCCTACGACAAATGACTGTTCTTTGTGTTTTCCTCCCTTTCTGCCCCTGTGTCTACTCTTCTAGCCTGGTAGAGTTGGCTAGACAAGAGAAACCACTCCCTTACTTATTCTTGAAAAGTTTTAAATTGTTAGCACTGGAAATGCAATAGCAAGCAAGAGCAGACAAGATCTGTTCTTATCTACCTCATAGGCTAGTGAGGGAAGGTAGATATTAACCAAAGCATCATATTAATAAACGTGCAGTAATTTGAAGATGCTCTGTCCATGAAAAAGAACAAAGTGGGTACTTGAGATAGTTTGACATGCCTTAGCCTGTCATTGTTGAGAAGCATAAGCAAAAAGAGAAATCAATACTGCATGACCCACTATGTTGTCAGTCTAGGTGGGATGTTAGTGCTCATTTAATCAAACACTAATCTAGGTGTTCCTGTGAAAGTGTTATATTTAGAGCAATAAGCATTTATAATTGGTCACTTTAAGCAAACCAGATAACCCTCTATAATATACGTGAGGCTTATCCTATCAGTTGAAGGATTTAAGAGAGAAGATTGAGCATGGTGGCACACACCTATAATCCCAGCAACTTGAAAGGCTGAACCAAGAAGATCACAAGTTTGAAGCCAGCCTCAGCAACTTAGTGAGATCCTGTTTGAAATTTGTAAAGTATAAAAAAGAAAGGAAGGAAGGAAGGGAGGAAGGAAGGAAGCAAGGAAGGAAGCAAGGAAGGAAGACAAATACTGAAGTATCCAAAAGAATAAGGAAATCTGCTTCCACACTGAAACATAGAAATCCTGTTTCCAGTCTACTGACATGCCTGTAAATTTCAGTCTCGAGATTTCAACATCAACTCACCTGACTTTTAGCCATTTGGCCTGGCTGAAAGATTTTGGAGTTATCAGCTCCAACAACAACATGAGCCAGTTTCAGAAGAGCCCCATTTTTCTGGAGATCCCTGACTAGTGTACTATACTTTCCTGCAGTACATGCATATGCACATGTACACACCCACACACATGTGCACCCAGCAAGCAATTAGTGAGTTTGATCTGCTCTCCTCTCACCCCTCCTTGAGCTCAATTATGAGTTGAATGATAGCCACAGTGAGCTCACTCTCCATAGACACTGCTGGAGCAGGGAAGAGATTAGAATAGCCTGGGGTCAAGTTCAAGGCCCAGGGCTATAAATCAAAAGTCCAAAACCTAAACATCAAAACGTTATCAATGCAGTGGTGATTCTACCCTGATCCCAGAATTAAATTTCGACTTCAGTCCTGGGTACTGAACAACATGGGAAAGCATCTTTGGCACATGTAGTAGTATACCGAATGGAAAATTTCCTGTTGTCGCACAGATGTAGCTGAAACCCTAGAGCTAAGGACAAAAGTTGTAAAATACTCCAAAGATATACCAAAACACTTACATGACAAAAGCTGGCCAAAAGATAGTTACACAACCTCTTACTTATCCCCCATCTCCACCAGGAGATGAATCAGCAAAGACAGTTAAGTCAAGAATACTTATGGAGGCTGGGCCTGGTGGCACTCGCCTGCAATCCCAGCCCCTCTGGAGGCTGAGGCAGGAGGACCAAAAGTTCAAACCACCCAGCACTGCAAATAAAAAAATAAAAAAATAAATAAAATAAAAATGTTCAAATCAGCCTCAGCAAAAGTGAAGTGCTAAGCAACTCAGTAAGACCCCGTCTCTAAATAAAATACCACATAGGGCTGGGGATGTGGCTCAGTGGTTGAAAGTCCCCAAGTTCAATCCCCAGTACCCCTCTACCCCAAAAAAGAATACTTAATGGAGTCAGACATGGTTACACATGCCTGTAATCCCAGTGGCTGGGGAGGCTGAGGCAGGCAGATCACAAGTTCAAGGTCAACCTCAGCAACTTAGCGAGCCCTTAAATGAGATCCTATCTCAAAATTAAAAATAAAAAGGGCTTGAGGGCGGGGGAGGACTTAGGATGTGGCTCAGTGGTTTAAGCACTCCTGGGTTCAATCTCTATACTGTTCCCACCACCCCCCCCAAAAAAAAAAAAAACTAAAAAGGAGAGTTGTAGAAGTGATGTATGCTAGGAACTTTCTCTCACCCACTGTGCTACCTCAAGCCAAATGAAAGGGCCTCCAAGAAAAACATTCAGAGAATCTGTCAAGTAAGTCTGGTATCTGAAAGGTACAAGGGTCTGAAAAGCCCAAAGGTGAGTGGGTAACCAGAGAAGAAGGTAGAGAAGGGATGCTGTGGAGGTGGTCTATACATCCAGAATTTAGTGAGTTGGGGGAAGGGGCGGATTTATCCCACGGGTTAAATGAGTGCTGCAAAGAGAGCCAGGTATGAGTCATCTTACATGATTTGATAACAAAATCTACAAGTTTACAAGGGTACAAGTTTATAATAGCAAAAGGCTTCCTACTTTATAGCAAGCAGGCTGTGAAGAAAGTGAGTCAGAATAATGTAGTATTACAAATTCCCCTAAGATCCAGCTAAAGGGAACGAGAATAGAAAGAGCTAGCTTTGGAACCTCATCTCACAGAGGGTACCAGATCACAGAGTACCAGTCAAATAAGCCATTGTCCTTTTCCTCTAGTTCCTGTTTCCCTTCTCTCCAATCCCAAAGGACCCAGAAATAGTAGAGTGAGTAGGAAGGGATTAGGACAAAGATGCTTGCCTCCTCCTCTCCCTACTGCAGGCTTCTGAGCCTGAGAAGGGACTTTAGACAAATAGGACTGAACTGATTAACACATTAAAATTCACTGAGAACATACAGATCTACCACCTACTACCCCGGCAAAAAAATGGTTTAAAAGAGGACTTACTCGTGAGTCTACCCCAAAGGAGCAGTTTGCCCTCTTAGTGACAAACTTGACTCCACAGAAGTGTAGCTTCCTTTGCTATTTCATTTTCTTTACTTAATCTATGCCCCAAATTTCCATTTTACTCAATCTTTCTAAACTAAATGATTTACAGTTAGAATTCTGTCTTATTGTAACATAATTTTTAGAGGACATTTAAATAAAATAAACTACCATTTTGAAGTAGAGGTACAAAATTATTTTTTCTGCATGCTAATAATTAAGTCTGAATATCTAAAACTGGTAATAAAAAGAAGGTATTTTTCATATTTTTAAACCAGGAAACAGAAAAGAAAACTGTATAAGAAATGACTATTTAAAAACACATTATCGTATTAATGTACATAAAAATGTCTATGACTCTTTACTAATAGAATCAGACTTAAGGAATAAGAAAAAGGAACACAACTACACACTTACACAAATGAATAACTGGTGACTGTTCTTATATTATTTATGCAACAACGGAATAGAAAGTCAGCTAGAGAGACAGCCAGAGAGACACAGAGACAGACAGTGAGAAAGGGTCTACTCTGGACACTGTTTTACACTATGAGAGATTCAAAGTTTTAAAAACAAAGACGTGAAATAGGGTAAAATGAGTATGATGGTGAATTTAGGGGTGAGTACCAATGCTTTTCATTAAAATAGTAATATTTTTATAACTCTTTAAATGTTTCCATTTGAAAAGCACTGGACAATGAATAAAATAATCCACCAATTCTGGCTCTTCCATTACTAGTTAGGAACTTTAGACAAACTACTTATAATTTCTCTGGGCCTCTATTTTACTCATCTAAAGTGGATTAGACAGTCTTTAAAATCATGTGTAAATAAATATCTTAAGTCAATTTTATACTTTTTCCCTTCTTAAAGTTACGTGCCATTTCTTATTATCCTCGCCCTTCGTCCTATGGCAAAGAATGTTGTACAATGGCAGACAGGAAGTGAGGAGGCTTGCAAAGAGTGCAAATGGAATCTCAGACATCATCTCTCTCCCATTGGTACTAGTTTGTGCTGATTTTTTTTTCCCCAGTCATTTTTTTTTTTTAATTTCCTGTGAGAGTACCCATCAGAAAATAAACTTGCTTGGTCTTTCTCATTTGGACTAGAAAGGAAGTGCTATAAAGCTCCCATTGGCTATTCTTATTAAGCACCTCTCCCCTGGTGCACTTATCTCTAAGGGTCAACGTGGGCTATTAGTATGCAAGATGCAAGCTGTTTCTAGAAGTGCTATCAGATCCAATTTCTGCACTTGAAGAGGGAAATCTATAAATTCAATCCATTTTCATACACAACCCCAATAAGTTTTTCTTATTTGGAATTTTGAAAAGCAAATTCAAATTACTTTATAAAAGAGCAAAAAAAAAAAAAAATTTAAAGTAAGATAATATGGGAGTCATTCTGCCATATGGCAAGCCTTATTATAAACCATATTTAAGCCAGAAAGATATTAAAGCAGAGAATAGAGATAAATCAAAGAACTATCATTGCAGATCAGCCAGAAAAATGTGAACAATTCATGAATAAATGTGGACATTTGGTTAGAAAAATGGAATAAAACTGGATTCCCTGCCTCACCCCAAGAACAAAAATTAATTCCAGATTGTTTAAAGACCTAAACATGAACACTAAAATATTAAAAAGAGAGGAAAAAAATAAGAAGATATTATTTTTTAAGACCAAAACTACATCATAAAAGGAAAATAATACGTTAGACTACACTGAAGTTAGGAATTTCTGCATATTAACTGGCAATATTCAAAGGAAAAAAACATAAGAAGAGAATCCCTAGAAGATTAACCAATTTAACCTAGAAGACATCAATATCCAGGACAAACAAACCAATAGAAAAATGTGGGCATGCTATTTAAAAGGTAATTCAAATGACCAATAAACGTATGAAAAGATGTTCAACTTCACTAGAAATCAGGGCATTTAAAAACATTAAACCAGTTGTCATTTTACATCCATCTAATATTACCAAGTGTTGAGAAAGATATAGAGTAATGGAAATTCATATAGTACTACTTGGAGTAAAACTGGCCATTCTGAACAATAATTTAATAATATCTAGTGAATGTGAATGTGCACAGATCTTTTTGCACCCAGGTAATTCACTGGGACAGACTACCAGAAGCAACACCATGAAAGCAGAAAAGGTCTGAAATTTACAGAAACAAGAAAGAATTCACTTCGGGAGCTCATGTGAAGATGTGTTGGATGAAATAAAACCTTTTGTTTGGCACTAGGTACTCTTTAATATGACTGGAAGTTTTATTTCCTACTCAAATACTTTTCCACAGTCAGTGAGAATCACTGGAAGCTGATAAGCAAAAGGAGCAGAGCCTCAGGAGTTCAAACTCAGGACAAAAACAAAACAAAACAAAACCCTCTGAATTGATCATGAACTGAAGAGTGACATAATCTAACACATGTTTGAAACAATCATGAGGACAGGAAATTTTCATTCTGTCTCAATGTATTTCTCAGCCAGAATTGATACTTAATAATAAGTGCTTAATAATGGGCAAACCACCAGCAGAAAACATTAGATGAACAAATCATAACGAAAAAAGGAAATGATGAGATTGTTAATATGAAGAGTTTACTCAACACAGAAAACATTATTGGTAAATCTTAAGGAGGTACTATGGGATTTTAAGACACTACTATAATTTGCCTGTTGCTGATTTTACTTTAATAAAGCTTTTTTCTTATGATGAAACATTTCCTTTTGCCAACAGGCATTTTTGATACAAGAATTACTTAAGTAAAAATGTCTGCCTTGTTATTACTTATTTTTCACTGTCTAGATGTCTAAACAGCTCCTAAAAGAATAATGTACATGAAAAGAATACATCATCTAGAGAAATATAAAGGCAATAAAAGAAATAAAATCATACACCCACTCCCAGTCCCACTTTGTAAATGAATTAAACTCCTTTGCAATGATTTCATAACATTCTTTAGAGATGGTAACTGAAAAAAATCCATAATCTAATCCCCCAAATTGTAAATGCTTATTGTAGATGGTAGCTTATTAACACACAAAATTTTGTGGAAAAGAGCACTATATCACATTCTTATTTTCTCTTAGAAAATGAAAAGGTCCCGTTTACATAGATGACATGTTAAAAAAAATCAATCCAAATCTATTAAAAATTCTTCTGAGAATATGCCTACTATCAGGTAGGACAGTATAAGTGATTCAATTACACTGTGCCTATTCCTTTCGTTTGCCTTTTTTTTTTTTTTTTAACAATATTTGACATTGAAAGAGTATATGAAATTTCTTCTCAAAGTTTATCATAAAAAAGTATCTATCCCATTTGCTAAAATTGTTTGTTAATTTCTACATAATATTAAAAGGTATAATTGATATTCTTCTCATATGTACCATTGAAGGTATATAAAAAGTCAACAGATTTTTGTAGGAATGTTTTAAAAGTTATATCCACTCTAAGAAATGAAACTAGTCTCACTAAAATAGTGTTTTTGTCTAAAATGTTTATTAGTTTTACTCTAAG
Source organism: Sciurus carolinensis (assembly GCF_902686445.1). NCBI lineage: Eukaryota > Metazoa > Chordata > Mammalia > Rodentia > Sciuridae > Sciurus > Sciurus carolinensis. The sequence goes on along the minus strand of NC_062217.1, from coordinate 55,189,051 downwards.
TCTACTTTTTGGTATTTTGATAATGTATTATTTGGCAAGCGTTTTGTTTTATTTCCCTACAATAAGAACACCTGAACTTCGAAAATATCCAACTTAGTACCAGGAATCTGAGGTTCTGCCTCAAATATGCTGTCTGTGTTCTTTCTTTCCTTTATTCCCACCCACCCGCAAATGCACTGGTGAGCCTTCTTGGTAAACAAATACAGAGGCTAGGTTTCTGAACCGAACCGGCTCTCTTTTCAATGATGTTCTTTTACAATGACAAAGCTCCAGAACTAAAATAAAATCACTTCCTGCAAACACAGCATGGTCTAGGTTTTGATACTGTCAATATTTTGTCCAAATCCACCTCTCAAAATGAACAAGGTAGAAAAATGGAGCATACGTGGGGAATCATTGGTTCAATTCCAGGTATAATTGCTGACATGACTATTGTTACCATCATAAAATACATAGAATTCTAGCATCTCCAAGGAGTGCAAAAAAAAAAAAAGCTGGATTTTGGGTTCAATTTTGTAACATTTTTCTCTTTTATCCTTCTTGACTTATCACCAGTTTGCTTCTGCTACTATTATAAAAGGAAAGAAAAAGAACTCATGCCCCCACATGAATGTAGTAGCGCCTATCCTTCCTTCTCTCTCTGCGTCTCCTGAATAACCACTTTAGAAAAATCACAGAATGACTATTCATATAAATATTTTCCCATAAAACCATCCTCTGAGTCCCCTAGTCAAAGGAGAATATCAGCATTAGAATCAAATTTGAATGCATTTTAAGAATTCATCAAAAACAAATTAACAAGATCACAATTACCTTTCAAAATTGCTACAGCAATGCTATGAAAAGAATGAGCCTTTATTTAAGCTATCTCATTTCTGACCATGAAATTTGACCTGTATCATTTTAATTAGAAAATGTTGTTTAAACTATAAGGATTAACATCTCTGGGAGTGAAAGTAACTATGTAAATAAATTTTCACTATTCCTACAACTCTTTCTTTAGGGACAACCCAAACAAAACCACTGGCTTTTGTAGCAGACCCTTTCTAATGGTTACCACCCACTTGAGATAAGCACTAACCACTAATCCATTAACCACAAAAATCCATTCCGGAGGGCAGAATCCTCCTCAACTCTGAAAGATCTCACCAGGTACCACTTCTTTATCTATTTAGTCTTGTTTTTAAAGCAGGGTCTTGCTGTGTTGCTCAGGCTGGCCCCAACACCTGGGTTCAAACAATCATCTGTTTCAGCTTCCTGAATAGCTGGGACTACAGGCATATATCACCTTATCTGGCTGGTCTCACCTCTTAATCTTCCATTACAGGAATTAAACATGAGTTTTGGAGAGGATTAACCATAGTCATACCATACCAAGAACCCCTGGCTAGGACTTTTGCTTTGGGTAGAAAATAATATTTCATTGCTAACGGAAAAGAAATGTGCTTGACTGTGTCATGGAGCTGTGTCTCCATGAGCCCGTCATAAACAGGATCCCATTAGCGACCTCCATTTCCTACAGTTGTGTTTTAACTCCTTTCCACTTGCAAGTCTGAAATCTCCTTTAGGATAGAAATGCTATAATTTCTGCCTTTTTAAAAGTAATTCATGACCCTGGTTTAATATATTTAAAATGAGGGCAAAACATTCAGATGATGCATCAGGTTTATAGAAGCCAGCTCTGGCTCTCAAGAGGATGTTTAAAGCAGCTTCATAATGCTATGAATTAATTCTAGCACACTGTCAAGAAGAAACAAATAATTAAGTACCCATTGAAGCAAAACAAATACTCCAATTTCAATACAGCACATAAAACACCACAACTTGTCAGGTAATTTAGCATGTTGGAATTCTTTCAATATAACTGACAGTAGCAGCCCCAATTCTCAAGGTAATCTGGAAATTTTATCATGTATTGAAATGCAATTCCTTCTAAATGTTGAATCCTGCACATTTTAACAGCAGTTATTTCACAACCTCATACATATTCTCATTTATTCTGCTGTCAGAAGCAAGCCAGAGCTGGGGGAGAGGACCAGAGAAATCCCAGAACTGTGTTCCCTTCCCCTTCAGAAAACATCCGAACTAAAATCACTTAACATTCATAAAGATCTGAAATCATCAGAGCAAACAATGGGATTTTACTGACTTGTATATGACAACTGCAACTAAAGATGTTATGAATAATTTCTCTCCTTAACAAAAAATAAGCAAAACTTAATGAGTGGAACATTCAAGGGTGAAAAATAGCCTGAAAATTTTGCTCTCTACTTCACTGAGTTATCCACATACCTAGAACAATGTTTACACATAGTAGGTATTTGTTGAATGCAAGAATAAAGGAATTAATGAATATATTTGAATTCTACACTGACCTCAACTCTACAACTATTTTGCAGTAGCTTTTCTTAGCTTAGAAATTAAATGAACCAAACGTACCCTCCCTCTTCCAGGCCTATGGCAGCAACTCAGGACCCACAATAATATCTTGCTCCCTCTCTGCCAACCTTCCCCCATCTTTAATTCAATTATTAGGTTTGGCCTATATATTCTTGGGTGAATTTATGTGCCTCGTTAGTTCAAGGAGCCCTAGCTACTGTAACTAATAAATCTAAAAATTCCCAAGACCCAACATAATTAAAATTTCTTTCTTACTCACCTATAACACTTAGCAGAAGAACAGGAGAAATAGCCCTTCAAGGAAGCCACGGGAACTCAGGATTACATAAGCTTCACTATCTTTACCCTAAGACTTGTAAACTCAATCCCTACAGTCATCTCTATATAGACAAGCCTGAGAGAAAGCTTTTATGGGTTCAACCTGAGAGTGGTGAGAATCACTTCTAATCACAGGGCATTTTCTGAAACCCAGTCAGCATGTGCATTTAATTACAAGGGGGTTCTTCAAAATGCAGTCCACAGATGAGTAACCACTTCCTACCAATATGTAGGGAGATGGGCACAAGGGAAGGCACAAATAATTTGTTTGACATGTCATGTCTCTGCCACATTTCTCCATCAGAGACATGAGATCCAAGGAAACCTGGAACCAGGACTAGATAGATGCTCTTGATGTTGCCAACCTCAGATCACCTCAAAGTTAGCTTTGAAATATATGTTTAACAAGAAATCATGGAGAATATTACTGAATATTATTGGCTTTTTTTAATTTGCTAAGTAATTTCAAAAATAAATGTTATTTGTGACATCATCCAGGGGCCATCCAAGTGTCACAATTCAGTTGACAATACAAGCCGCTTATTTTGTGTGACTACTTGTTCAGATATGTAGGAAAAAGTAATAGGATCGGCTTTTTAATCTTCTGGAGTGGAATATGTAATTTTGATAGCTTGTTCAGTTTAGATTAGTGAGAAAGTAGGTCAAGAATGATCTTTAATGCAGTCATAAATCTTGGAAGTGTTGTATACCATCAACATGATCTTGTTCCTGTTTGCCCCCAAACTTTGGTCATAAACATGGCAGAAACTCGTAGTTTCAGAAGTAAAATTTAAAGAGTTCCACAAAGATATTTCTTAAAGGTTTTAATGACATCAGTCTCTGACACTGGCCCTGGTCTTTTAACTGGCAATTCAAAGAGAATTGAATAGATCTAATGAAACTATTTGAACTCTTTCAAAATGGTCAGTAATCTAGAGGAAATGCACTAGTTAGAAATAACTCGTGCCTAAGCTATTTCAAAAAGATTGAGCAAAGCACCAGGTCATAACCTTCCAAGTGGAAGTTATAACTAACCCGTTCCATGTTTAATGAAAATCATCTGCCACAGGAACAAAGCAGGAGCAATGTGGCTGCTCCTGCTATTGAATAAAGCTGAAGAACAAAGTAATTTACATCAGAAGCAATTTGGAGTAAAATATCTGTCATGGTAAATGGTAAAAATAACTAAGATCTAACCCTCTCTGGGAACAGATTAAACCTATAATCATTGTGACCTCTTTATAAGTCATACCACAATCTCTCCCATTTCAAACAGAATGAAAAGATAAGGGAGCCTCTCTCTTCTCCATACAAATGCACATCACTACAGTGTCTTCTACACACCAACCTGAATTTTATGCATGTCCTTGCAAAGAACTTGTCTCTCAGAAATTCACAATGCAAGAAATCTACACTTGCACTCTAACATTATATGAATTTAATGGTGATTTGCTTAAATATAACCAAGGACATCAAGACTGGAGAGAAAATAGCATGGTAACAGAGCTGCCAACATGTTGTGCATAGCTACTTGGTCCAATTTTACTTTTGGTCAATCACAGTGCTTGGAAATAAAGAGAAAATAGACTGGGTATATCTACTAAAAATTGATCTGAAATAACAGGAGCCACTTTAAGATGAACTTTAATTCCATTGGAAACGTGACTTTCTAAAAGGTCAAAACTGCTCCCGGCTACCATCAACAGACTCCACATTGACCTCAGAGTTAGGACATTGGTCTGCACAAAGTATAGCATTTGCCAGTTTGCATCTTGTGATTTGAAAGAGCAATGTGCTGGTCCTCCACTCAGGAACTATGCAGTGAATAGTTAAGTATTCCCAAGCAGATATCCACATGCTGTGGATTGATTTTCACTTGTGAGTCTGCTCCAACATGCACCATAACTAAGCTTCCTGGGTATTCTCTCAGGACTCCCCACTAGACACTCAGCAAACCCTGTCTGCCTCTTTCAACATAACACATTATGGTAAGGACAGAAGCTGATCCCCCAAAGATAGTAGCAATATAAACTTGGAAACCCGTCTCTCCTCTCCATATTTACAATTTTGTTCCCTGGGTTAGCGTGGCATGACACTCATTCTTGCTAGCCCCCCAGGGGGAAAAAAAATCCTCTGGTAATCTTGTTCTGGTCTGTTTTTCATTTCATATATAAACATTACACCCAGTTAGCCCTGAGTAGCAGGCAGAGTATAAACAAAAACAGATTCTTTCTCTAAATTACTCAATGTTATTTAGATTGGAGGGACTTTAATTTTCCAATGTGCAGTATTATTAAATATTCTCTATAAACTAATTATTGAAACCAACAATATTAGTAAGGTAATTCAGTATCCTCATTACTTTGAAAAACTTCCACACAATAGATATATGATACTTCACACATAAACTCTAATTACACTAATTACAATGCAAAGAAAACAAGCCTTGTTTTGTAAATGCCTAATAAAATTGTGGAGCATTCCAAATGAACACATTAGGCATTGGTTAAGCAACAAGTCTTTTTGTCAGGTTATTTACAGGAGCCAAGAGAAATAATCTTCCTCACATATTTCCTTTGCCCATAATTATCCTACCTGTCTACATACATTTAAAACTAAACTTAAATTTCAAACTGGGAGAGAAAACCAAACAAACTGATGTCTGCATTTATAGAACAAACTAATTTTGCTTAATTATCTTTGACAAAGTTAATCAAATAGTCACTATTTTCTATCAAGAGGCATCTTACCCCTTATAAAAACAGACTTGGGTCAAGTTAGGGAGAAGCACAAGAACTACATTGGTTGCTGTTTATGAGTTGACTGCAAGGAGGCTGGGAAGCATTGAAAGAGGTAGCTAGAACACTGAATGTAATGGGGCTCTACAAAGAGACAACAAAAATGGCTGTAGTTAGGCTCCTTCGCTGAGACTTCCTGTGGATTGTGTTATGTTTTCAGTGTGTAGCCAGGGGTGAGAACTAGCTATGTTATAGTTAGTCAAGACCAGAAACATTCTGATTCAGCATATAGACTCAAAGTCATAAACATTAACTTGTGAGCATGCGTCCCCCCTTATGTAACCTGTTGGCAGTGTTGGAGTTGGCCTTCTTTGTTTGAGCTATATATAAAAAGGGCCTATGAAAATGGCCCAGGGGAGTTGGCGAATGGCTGTGGCCACCTCCAAATAAGGGATGACCAATATTCCCACCATGCCTTGCATCTTTTAATTGCTGGATCCTTGAACCTTGTATCCTGGGTCAAAGCCTCCACATGACAATATAAAAAAAGGACAAAGAAAAATAAAGGATGGCAGATAACAGTAACATGAGTGATAACGATCCTGGATTTTAAAAATAAATCTTACTTTTAAGTGAGAGCATTATCATCCATGCTATGAGGTACATCAAGAAAACATGAGTCATAAAACTAGTGATCCCACACAAAAGATCTAAAATGCCTAAAAGTAAAAAGGTAAACTTGGTGGTGGGACTATTTCTCTTCCTGTTCTTACTCCCCTGGGAAGGGGCAGGGATTCTGGGAAGATAGTGACCACATCATTTACTTTTTTTTAACCTCCCTGAATCTTAAAGTAACAAGACTGTGAAGAAAAATGTGTGGATAGCATTTGTAGTACACCAAGTGACAGGGAACCTCCACAAGTCAAACATCACAAAGCAATAAGGACAAAACACCAGCAACCACACATCTACATGGCATGGGTGTTTGGGCAGAAGCAAGCAAAAGCAAACAATGGGATCTCTGGTGGGAATGGGTGCAAGAGACACCAAGAACAGCCAATATGTGCTCACGGGAAGCTGTTCACAGCTGACTAGTGCTATGAAAACAGCACCTGAAGGGAGAGGGGATGTTGTGCAGTGTAAAGGTGGGAGAATGCAAAGAAGCCACACTGAGAACTGAAGGAGTTAAAGCAGTCTAGACCTTGTGGAACCGACCAGAAGGGCTTTCTTCTGGCATAGAGACTCATGCAGAAAAGAAACCAGTAGAAATTGCATCACAAGTCGATGGGACAAAGGACAGAGATAAAGAGCCAACACCAGATGAAAGTTAAGAAATGTCAGGAAGAAATGTAGGTCACCAGTTTTTGAACACTACTTGTCTTCATCCATTCCAGCTGCTTTAACAAAATACTATAAATTAGGTGACTTATAAACAAAGATATTTTCTATATTCTGGGGGATGGGAAGGTCAAGGTCAAAGCAGATTGGGTTTCTGATGAGAACCTGCTTCCTGGTTCATATAAAGCCAACCTCTCACTGTGCCCTCACATGGTAGAAGAGGAAAGGCAACTTTGTAGGATCTCTTCTTTAAAGTAACTAATCCCATTCATGACCTGAACACCCGCCTAAAGCCTTATCTTCTAGTAACTTCACCTTGGTGGGGGACTTGGTGGGGATTTCAAAACATGAATTTTGGGGTGAAACAAATATCCAGTCCTTAGCCCAACTCAAACACAACTAAAGGAGCATTGTGATGTGAGCAAAGTATTATTAGCAATAAGACTGTGGTTCTTAATTGCCTTCTCCTACTAAAAGAAGCAGGACTTCTTGGCTGATTGGCTGATTCTATCTGGGAGAAAATGTGTACAAGATGAGCCTGGAATAATACCCTGTTAAAGGAGAAAACAGGACATGCTAACAGGACCAGCCAACCTTATGAGGTTTCCACTGACCAAAGAAGAGACAATTTTGCAGCATAAAGGAAAACAAATGTCCATGGGTGAAAATCAACAAATATGTTATTAATCTACTAATCTATACTATTTAATTAATAAATAATTGAAAATGAACTGATCATCTTTTAGGATGACAAATGAAAAGAATCAAGCACTTAATCTGCCTTTCCTATAAGATTATCCCACTGGGTAAACAAATAATAGATGAGGGAAAGTATCTGTTCATAAATGTATCCCAAATAGAAATTATTTTCAGCAATAGACTATCACATCTTAAAACTGCTCTCCATTCAATAAATTAATGGATCTGTATGTTGAATGTTAATATCTGCTAACAAAAAGAGACAGTCATGCATTATGTGCCTCTTATTGTCTTGACAAAATGTCACACATAAGTATGATCAACTCTCTGGATGCTCCTCTGTTTTGCAGTAAACAGAGAGGAAAGAGGAACATGAGAACTTCTCCAAAAATACACAATTAACAAAATCCAACAACAGTAAATTTGATAGCATAGACAGTCTGGTCCTTGAACACCACATAAACTATGAAAAAAAGAAAGGGATGATATGTTGGGCAAAGGGGAGTTACCTACAGATGAAACACCAACCTAAGCACATCCGTGTTCTTAATTTATAAGGATGTACTCTTGGATAGAAAATTTGCAAATTAAAATACAAGGATGACACTACTATAAAAGTGAGGATAGCGGTTACTCTGAGGGGGATATGTCGGATGTGTTTGTAATGGGAACAGGCCTCACCAAGCAATTTATGCCTTTATCTAGGTGGTAGTTACAAAGATGTTTTCTTTATAATAATTCACTCGCTAAAAACAGTATCACAAAAAAGGAAAGATGAAAGAAAATCAAAGTGGCAGCAGACCCACAGCAGTTGAAAGCTATTAGGAGCTCTGTGTTGTGTTGCAGCTTCTAAACATCAGAAGGGGGTTGAATCAAGACTCCCAAACACTCACCTTCCACCTCCAGGGAAGCCCTAAAGGATTCTGAAGTGGAGCCAAGCAGCAGGCAGTTCACAGAGAGTGCTCTGTTTGTTTAGATTTCTTGTCACAGCATTTTTACTGGACTAGGTTACAGTACTCATTATGTATCCCAGGATAAAAGAAAATAAAAAACGTCCTGGGAAAATTATACTTGAAATTGAAATGAAGGAAAAAAATTAGCTGCAATATTCCATCACCTCATGTAAAAAACAAGGAGCTGGAATTGAATTATTTCAGAGGATTTTATTTTTTATTGGGCTTTATTCCTTATATATTCCTAACTTTTATGACAATTTAGTTTTTTTGGCATGAGAATATATTGTTCTATATTCTATAACAGTATATGAAAGTATGATTTGATGAAATGACAATTTTAAAGCCTGAAGCAACTACAAAAGCGTAACACAAGACAGAGAAAGATAAAAGAGGAGACTAGATTTCTTGAGTTGAATCAAAAACCCTGCCATGACTGTCACTATTCTGTTGGTCCCCACTGCATTACATAGACCCTAAACCTCATATTACAGAAGAGAGCAATGGCAGAGTCAACAACCAAAACAGTGTAACAGAGGGGATGAGAAAGGGTAAGGATGGGTCTGCTGTAAGGCAGGTTGACTTTCCAAAAGGTGAGCTTTTAGAGACCTAATTTTCCCTAATACTGAGCTGACACAGGCCCACGATCTACCCAGAGATTCTTAAACCCACAAACCTGAAAAGAGGTTCAGGGTACCAGAGTGAGTCAAACAAAGAATCAGGATTAAAAGTCAGAATACCTGAAGATTTTTTTCAATAAAAATTACTTTCCTAATTTTTTTTAATGAACAAAAATGGGGAAAGGATTTATTTATTCCTTCACAGAAGCAACATCTTTGAAGAAACTTGTATTTATGAGGCATAATGCCAGTGTTATGGTTTAAATATGAGATATCCCCCCAAAAGCTCATGTGTGAGAAGATGCAAGAAAGATTAGAGGTGAAATGATTGGGTTATGAGAACCTTAACCTAATCAGTTCGTTAATTCCCTGATAGGGATTAAGTGGGTAGTAACTGTAGACAGGTAGGGTGTGACTGGAGGAGGTGGGTCTTTTGGGGGTGAGTCTTTAGAGTGTGCATTTTTTTTGTGGTAAGAGGAACCACCCCTCTTGGTGCCATGCCCCCAGCTGCTTACTTCCACCATGATATTCAGGCCTGGACCATTCATGCACTAAGACCTCTGAAACCCTGAGCTCCCAAATGAATTTTTCTTCCTTTAATTGTTGTCAAATCTTTTTGGTCACAGAAGCAAAAAAGCTGCCTAGGTAGGTACCTAGGATATGACTATGTGGTCACAGTCCTCAAGGTCCTGACTGTCCTAGGACAAGGTGGGGACAAGAGGACCAACACTGTGTGTGCTATAAGAGGGTAATACACAGCTGGGATGAAACAGGAGAGCCACAGAGAAGTACCTGAACAATTAGAGGTCAGAAATAGAGTCAGCTTGCTGCAGAAAACGAGTTTAAGCCAGGTAAAATCAGGAGAAAGGAAAAGGAGATGTGGCAGTGAAGGGGTCAAATTCACAGAGATGGAAAGGCACTTTGTATGCTCAGGGGAACATCAAGCATTTGGTATTGCTAGAGCTCTCTAGCAAGTTTTCAGGCTGCAGAAGTAAGACAAGGAGAGCCTTGAGATGACCCCAATGTGCTCTGACTCCTGCAAAAGGGAAAATGTGATCAGATTTGCAATCCACTGCTCTTGGGGTAGCATGGAGAATGGTTAAGAAGAATAAGACTAGAGTCCAAGAGACTGGTTTAGAGGTTGTTGTAGAAACTCAGACCAGAATTATCAAAGTAACAATGGGGATGAACAGAACAGAGATGCAGAAGAAGAAAAGATACAAAAGTAAAGGGTCAAAATCAGCTGTACTATCTTTGTTTTTTGTTTTTTTTTTAAACTATACTTAAGACTTTCTCATAAACTGAACTGAAGTGTAAAGTATATTTTATTTTAAAGCGTGTTGCAGAAAAATGGTTCGTCAATGAATGTGAAAGAATAAATTTAAAATGCAGGTATTTTCAAATAAATCCCCAAAGTTTTTCTTTTACTCTTTTAACATGTTTAAATCTTGATGTTTGGCTGTAGGGTAGAAGACCCTGAATTTAAATGCTGACTTAAGATGCTTTATGAGTAGTAGATTTTCTACATTTATAAAATTATTGTAACTTTTCTGCTATTAAAGGAGACTTGGAGGATCAAATGAGTAGATGAATGAAAAAACAATTTCCCTCCAGGAGACAAAATGAGTGTTTTTCATGTTTGCTTGTATTTTGTTTTTAGTTAGCACATAATTGTACATATTTATGTGGTTCAAAGTGATATTTGGATGCTTGTATGTATTGTACAAATGATCAAATCATAGTTCAACCTACTGCCTCAAGCATGCACCATTTCTTTGTGATAAGAACATTCAGAATCATCTAGTTATTTGAAATATCTACTACGCTATTGTCAACTGCAGTTGCCCTACTATGCCACAGTACACCAGACCTTATTCTCCCCAACTAATTTCTACCAACTGACCAATCTCTCCTGATCACCACCCATCTTTCTCCCTCCGAAGGTCTGCTGGCCCACTTTCTACTGTGTGCTTCTGTGAGAGGAGCTTTTTTAGATCCCACATATGAGTGAGATCATGTGGTATTTGCCTTTCTGTTCCTGGTTTAATTCACTTACATTCAACTTTATATTAACAAAAATAGAAGGTTCTATTTAAACTTTTCCTAAGTGTAAAAACAGGAAGGCACCAATTCTTTTTCTGAAGCAAATGAAAATTCTATACTACTATCCAATTAAGAATAATGGCTAACTTGATTAAGCACTATTCTAAGCATTTTTCATAAATTATGTATAATCTTCACAATAACAAGCAGTAAGTGGCAAGGCTGGGATTCAAACCCAGCTTGTCTGGCACTGGTCTGTGAGATATTGCAGCTTCTTATTAACAATCATTGTAATATGACTAGAGGGAAAAAATTATATATGAAGATGAATAGCCTTTTATATAAAAGTAATAAGCAATTAGAAACTATGACTAGAACAAGAAAGAAAACAAGTTTAAAAAGATAAAATGCCTTATAAACATAAAGAGAAATTTAGTTGAAGAAAACTTTTTAATGCAAATAAATTATAAAGTATAACCTATTAGTGAGTGAAAATAGGTCAATTCTCAATGTTAACTTGTTAATTTATAAAGGTATATAATTTCCAGAAAAATAATAATGTTTCTCTATTAACAACTTCTTAAGATGATTTTTAAAGGACATATATAAAAATAAAGGGAAAATGAGAGCCAAAAAAAATCCAAATAATAGGACTGTTTAACAATAAGATATTAAAATGTATTTAAACCTGTAATTAATAAAAATGTGATCATGAACTATAAATAATCATTGAGAAACAAATCCAACTGCATAGAGCAACTTATATGTCAAAAAGATAACATTTTATATAATTAGAGAAAAGGAATTATTTAGCACAATTGGATCTCCATAAGGAAAACTACAATTGAGTTATGCTACCATTTACAATATAATGGATCCCAGATAAGACAAGGGTTTAGCTGTAAAAAGGAAATAAAAAGAGTAGAAGAAATATTTCATAATCTCACAATGGAAAAAAAAAAAAAAAAACCAACAGCCTAACCAAAGAAGAAGAAATACAAATACATTTTTTGAAAGAATGATAAATTCAGGCCAGGCACGGTGGTGCACACCTATAATCCCAGTGGCTTGGGAGGATGAGGCAGGAGGATCACGAGTTCAAAGCTAGCCTCAGCAAAAGTGAAGCACTAAGCAACTCAGTGAGACCCTCTCTAAATAAAATACAAAATAGGGTTGGGGATGGAGATGTGGCTCAGTGGTTGAGTATCCCTCAGTTCAATCCCTAGTACCACCACCCACCCACCCCCAAAACAAGAAAAAAGAAAAATTCAACTACAATTTTTAATTTAATACAGAGAAAATGAGTCACAATAATTAAAATCAAAAGACCAATGAAAAATTGACCAGAAGTGCAACATATATCTGAAGTAAATACTTAACTTCCTTAATAAATAAAGATCTTTCTAAATCAAGAAAATATCTATTAGCATTCTAAAAGAACAATAAACAAGAGATACGAACCATCAATAAAAAATAAACAAAAATAGCACTTATGTATATGTAGACTTTAACACTATCAGAAGATCAACAGAGCTGCCAGGTGTCAGAGTAGGTGTATTAAATCAGTTTCCATCACTGTAACAAAATTCCTGAGAAGCTATTTATGAAGCAAGAGAAAGTTTATGTTGACTTACAATTCTTGAGGTTTTGAAGATAGAGCAACCCAACTGGCCCCACTCTTTGGGCCTCTGATGAGCACATCCATGACAGGTGGGTGTGACAGAGCAAACCACTCACATTGTGAGCCAGGAAGAAGAGAGAGACGGAGAGACTTGGTCTCAAATCTCTTTCAAGGGCATGCCCCCAATGACCCAAGGGCCACTTGTCCCCCCACCTCCTAAAGGGTCACTACACCTTTCAATTCTGCTATCCTGAGAATCAAACCTTTGACCCATGAAACTTTGGGGAACATTACACTTATACAAACAAGTCAAAATGAAAGTTAGAGTCAAGCCTTTAAAACACATACTTCAATAACCTGGAGAAAGTGTTGACTCCTGAGCCATTCCCTCCATGGAACAGTGTTAGAGAGGCTGATGAATCTGGACAAAGGGAGCCCCACGCCAAAGCCTCCTACAGTTTTATGGACCCAAGGTTAGAAGACAGCAATGTAAAAGAACTGAGTACTAGAGTACTGAGACAGAGTGGAGAAATGTATCTTCAAATACCCACTCACATCCGAAAGGAACCCTTAGAAAGGATACTTGAAGAAAGTCTCAGGCAGGCCAAAAAAACCTGGGCTAGGAACGCATATGCACATATAAGCACGGTCTGCCTGGATCTCCTTTGACTGCAACTCACCTGGGACCTCTCACCCTCCCTAGCTGTGCACCAAGTCTGCTGCGTGAGGGCAGCTTCCTCCCTGAGGCCTGCCAGATTAAGCCTTTTGACTCACCTATGGCCAGGCCTGAAAAATCATACTAGGGTTTTAAACCAGGAGCCAGATTCCTCAAACATCTATTATATTATGAGACTGAAAAAAAATCAAAGCTTTAAAGCTATTAAATGTTGTTTTTATTTATAATTTAATAAAGTTCAAAATGGTTGAAAACTTTTGTGTGATGTAGGTGTGGGGCAATGCTCACTTGTATACTTTGTTCATGGGATTATAAATTGTGCTTTTTTATTATAAAAAACAATCTTGTAGTAGAGAAATTTGGAAATCTCTGTCAAAAGTAAATATACATATATCATTCCACTGAACAATTTTACTTCTAAGAACTATCCTTCTCCATCTACTCCCACATTTGCGATTATACAAGCTTTTGAGACTAGTCACATGTTAGTGTTTGTAATGAAGGAAAGAGCAATAAGCATTTATAATTGGTCACTTTAAGCAAACCAGATAACCCTCTATAATATACGTGAGGCTTATCCTATCAGTTGAAGGATTTAAGAGAAAAGATTGAGCATGGTGGCACACACCTATAATCCCAGCAACTTGAAAGGCTGAACCAAGAAGATCACAAGTTTGAAGCCAGCCTCAGCAACTTAGTGAGATCCTGTTTGAAATTTGTAAAGTATAAAAAAGAAAGGAAGGAAGGAAGGGAGGAAGGAAGGAAGCAAGGAAGGAAGACAAATACTGAAGTATCCAAAAGAATAAGGAAATCTGCTTCCACACTGAAACATAGAAATCCTGTTTCCAGCCTACTGACATGCCTGTAAATTTCAGGGAAGAGGGAAGGAGTGAATTATGAGGGTGAGGGGTCAGGGCTAGGTTCCCCTGTCCTTGATAGATGGGGTCTCCGGACAGCTGCACATTCCTCAGATAGATATCTCTGAGCAGCCTTGATAAACCTGGGGCCCAGCACATCCCATTTGAACTGAATTGGCCCTCGAAGGCGCCGCTGCGGCTGCTGGCATCCTCGGTGCTTGCACGCCCTTTTCCTGGGGGCCCAGTTCACGAAATAGCTTGTTTATACAAGAGGGCTGCACGGATGGCACCCCGTTCTCAACACAGTAAACATTCTTAAAAGCAAGGTGGAACACGGTATGTATAATACTGCATTGTGTAAAGAAAGCAGAGTAGTTAAGCCCAGTTCCAGTTTACTTCCAGTTTATGCCACTTCAAATTTGGTTCGTTACTCAGTTTTCTCATCTGAAAAGAGTATAATGGTAACCCCTAGGTCATGGAGCTGAGGATTAAATGAACTCGTGTGTGTAAGGTAGAGACGGCCAGCACACAGTGGACCAGACTTGCCAGCCTTCCTTGCAGCAGGACGTGGGCATGCAGTTAAATTCTAGCCAATGCCTAGAAAATCTTGCCCACAAAAGCCTGTCATATGCTGTTCATATTCTATAGTCTTTTTCTTGATAGATGACATCTATGGAGGTTGGCAAGGCCTCTGTTGGTTGGCATCCCTGTGACTGACTGTGGACCCCCAGCCCCTCACTACACACATGTATTGCTGACTTAGATCACCTTATTTTGGGTTTGAAGAATAATATCATTTAGGGTCAATCTTTAGAACAGTTAGTGTTACCTTAACAAATGAAGTGAGCTCTTCTTTTTTTTGGTGGGGTACTAGGAATTGAACTCAGGGGCAGTCAACCACTGAGCCATATCTTCAGTCCTATTTTGTATTTTATTTAGAGACATGGTCTCACTGAGTTGCTTAGTGCCTTGCTTTTGCTGAGACTGGCTTTGAACTTGTGATCCTCCTGACTCAGCCTCCTGAATTGCTGGGATTATAGGTGCACGCCCCATGCCCAGTTGAAGTGAGGTCTTTTTTGCTGCCATTATCATAATTATTGTTTTTATCATTAACACTTAATATATCTCTGAAAGGTATCTAAGAAATTAATGATCATGTTTGCTTCTGGCAAAGGGTTTGTGAGGGCTGCATGTTTACATACAAAAAATCATGTCTACATCCAGCAGGCCAGATTGTACTATGCAATCAGTGAACCCTGAATCCCAGGGTCTTCACACAACAGAGGTTTGTTTCTCACTGACATCAGTCTGATGCATGCCAAGAGACTCTGGTGCCTGCAGTTCCTCCACTAAGTGACTCAAGGATCCAGATGGCTCCTCTCTGCCAACTCCTTCATTTACTGCAATACTCATGGGACAAACAGGGTTGGCAAAGGAATATCCTTGTGTCAGCCATCAATGCTCATTTTACTGACATGATCCTACTGAGCTGCTGAGAACTCAGAAAGGTAGTTAGTTCAGCCATGTGCTCTGGGAAATTAAATGATTTGATGAACCCCATTGTGCTTCCCCCTAGGCCCTGGAAATTGGCAATTTTGATGAGACAGGCTGAGGACACTTGCTTGGCCCTTTGCCATGTTAGGTTGATTCCTTTGACTGCAAACATACAGATTAGAAATCTGTCCCTAGAAAAGCATGATTAGTTACGGCTTAGGCCATTCCAGGTGCATCAGATAGTTGACATAACTACCAACAAAAAGAATTGGAGAGTAGTTCTCTAGTCGTGATAACTTACACTCTTACAAGAACTCTCTCTTCCTTTATTTTAATCTCTCTTCCTTTATTAATTTGTATTCTATCAGTAAAAATGAGTGGGTATTTCCTGATCTTCAGGTCAAATATTCCTTGGGAATAATGTTATTAACTATTTTTCAAAATTAATTCATTTCTAATTTTTAAATGAACACACCAGATTGAAAACTACATGTGAACACTAATTGTTGGATCATATTTTGCTCTCTGTGCCTCCATGGTAGAGACATTTACTGCTGTCCCTCCCCGCACCTCCACATTTCCCTGCCTGCTTTCATTGGCAGGACCAAGTGACTTGCTCTTGCCAAAGGCCCATAAGCAGAAGTAAAGTGTGTCATTTCCAGACTGAAGCATTTGGTAGTCAGTAGGCAGCTCTATCTTCTGCCACAGTGAGCTGGAGACTTCCTATTTTAAATGGCAGAGCTACAAGGTGCTGGGTCTTAGAATCACCTTTTGGAAAGGAGATGCTCTGTGGAGTTACCAGATCTGTGCTGCGTTTTGCATGACTGAGAAGTAAGAAGTAAATCTGCATGCGTTAAAGCACTTGTGCAAAGAGGGTTGTTTGTTACTACAACATAGCCTCCTCTGACTGCTAACTTCCATACATATGAAGAACCTTTTCCAGTGTAATTCAATAACCCATGCATGTTAAATATCTACTATATGTAAACAGAGTAGGTACATACATAAGCAATATTGCTTGTATACAATGGGTGAAGCCAGAATTGGGGACAGTCAGTGTAGAAATAGGGGATCAGTCAAATCCAGGAAATGAAGAACATGAAAGCCATCTGCCTCTGGAAGTTGGAGGCTGCCCCTGGGAGAATGGAATGTTAAAGATCTCCGGAGCTCATTGATTACCAAATTTACCTGCTCTTATCAAGGACTGCAAGCAAGGAGCTGCTAATTAATGCCCCCTGGGTTCTTGCCTGGCTGAATCACTTGGGCCCTCCCCCTGCCCCATCTGCTTCTCACTTTTTACATTTCACCTGCCAAACTGGGCCTAGTCAAGTAGGCAGGAAGGAGAGATAAGCGGGGAGAGAACTGGAGAACAAGAGACCTTAACCTACAAAAGATGTAGGCTGTACTCACTTCTTGGGACTTCAGAACATCAGCCACGGCGGCCCCCTTCTCCCTCCCAGGAGAAGTCTGTATTATTACCTTTAAATAAAACCTGCTTAATATACTTGCCTTGGCATGCTTCTCTAGAGTTCAAACTTCAACGTTAGAGGGAGCAGAACGCGTCACCGATAAACGGTGGTATCATGGATACACACAGAAGTATTAAAGGCTAGGCATGGGTAGAATAAGAGGATAAATACAGCATTATCTCTCCATAAGTTTCCAAGCTAGTTTCAGCACACCTTCAATAAATATTTGCTGAATGTTTATTGAAGCATTTTCTAGACAGAAGAGTACAAAGGTGAGTAAGACAACAACCTTGCTCTCGAAAGTCTGTCAGACTAGTGCAGACAACAGGCACTCTCACTGACGATCAGAAGAGCAGGAACTGCTCCTGAGCACAGAGGACTAGGGAGGGCTCTAGTTCGTACTCGGGGATGCATAGGTTTCTCCAAGGAAGTGATTCCTGCACAGCAAAAGTTAGGCTAGTTCTGTCTCTTTGCCTTTTACTAAGGAGGACAGCAATCAAATCTACAGGTCACTTCTCTACTCAGTTGGAATTTGATGTGTGTAAAGTAGTTGGCCCTTGAAAGAAATGGGAGCAAAATACTTCACAGTTCTCAGAATTTTGATTTGCTTTAGGCAGTCAAGGATAGGCATAAAATTCTTCTCAGTTCTTGCTGTGAAACTCAAACCATTGTGAAGTCCACCATTAATATGCATTTACCTAAAATATAATCTCCATCTGCATATTTATATACTGTGCTTCTAAAGTACCCCTATGTCCTATATTCCTATTATTTCCTATAGGTTGCATGCCCTTATCAGCATGGCTTAAGATGTTGGTAGTGTGTAGAATATACAGCCAACCGTTCAGTGTAGTGGTCAAGAACTTGGTTTCGAAGTCAGCTTTTTCTAGCTCTGGTTGTAAGCTCATGACCCACAAATGACAGAGGCAGGAGATGGGAAGCAAACCTCCGATTAGCAAGCTTTCCTTTACTCTGCAGCGAAATCAATCAATCAGGCACAGGAGGACCCATTTTCTGGGTATGGAGCTGGCCCCTGGGTTATAGAAGGAGTCTGGGTTTTATAGTTTCATTGGAGACTGCAGAAATGCAGTTGGACAGGTAGGGGCTAGTTGTGCAGGTTAAAATTTTAACTTAGGAAGTAGTTGTAAAAAGGTTGGGGAGATGGGAGTCCAGATCCTGAGGGATGAGTACTTAAATCTTACCCACTGCTTTTCTTTCTCTGGGATCCATTGTTTCCCAGAGTTTCAGTGTTTGCTGTGCCTCCATTTAGGGCTAATTTGCAATGGGGGAAGGTCAAAGTCTAGGGCCCAGCATTCAGTATCCACCCCTTTCCTTCAGGGCCTATTGTTATTAGGAAAGGATTCATCTGGAGGTTTAATGTTTGGCTAATTTCCCTCCCTCCTCCAACCATTTTTCTTGGGGAGCTGTCTTGTAGGAATATTATTTTTCATAATCCTTCACTGGCCACAACCAGTTGAGTGACCATTGACAGGTTATTAAGCTCAGTGAGCTTCTGTTTCCTCACCAGTGGGAAGGAAATCTTAAACAAACCCACCACGAAGAACCATTATGAGAATTAAATGTGCTTATATAATCTGGGTACGTCAGCAAGTATTTGGTGAACTAGTTAATATTATGAGTATTGTTGTTTTGTTGTTAACTCTATAGAGATGTTTCCCATTGGAATTATTAGTTCTACCCTAAAATTAGATACTTAATTTTATATGGTAATAAAGCAATACAAGTAACAAAGCTCAATGTTTGAAAAATTATAAGACTTTAAAGAGAGTGACTATTTAATAATAAAATAAAATAATAATAATTCCCCAGAATTTTCATGGAGGGCATTAAGAATGACATTGAATAGCTATGGTACTGAACAAAGCCAATCCATTCAGCAGCTGGTGTCTCCTTTGTAAAAAGGATTCAGTTCTTGCCTGTTAAAATAAGAAGGTCTGTTGAGAAGAATATGAATATCAACATCCTATCAATGTCTCTGAGAAGTGCCATCTCTGGAACCTGTTCTTTTACACCTGAATAAGAAACATCGATTGAACACCCTTAAGGTCAGGAAGTCATCTGGAGCAGATTCCTAACTCGTCCAATTAATTTTAATAGTTTCATTTTATAGATAATACAAGTGAATTCCAGAAATGTTAGTATTAATCAAAGCTAAGAGCTATAGTGGGGATTGGAACTCTAAATGCCTGTCTCTTGGTAAAATAGCCTTACTGAACTTGACCATCAACCATGCAGTGGTTATTATTAGAAAGTGGGATACCCAGAAAACTGAAGAAGAAAATGGATCTGTTAAGTGACTATAATCCTAGAAATTAACAATCTGAATTCTAAACACCATTATGTCCCTGATTTTCTAGATACTAATCTCCAAGTCATGTATTATTTTAGGTTTTCTCATACTCTTAACAGAAAACCAAAGCACATTATAAGGATATTAATCCTACCTGCTTCTTGTGGAGGCAATAATAATCGTAAAGTTCTTTGAAATGGCAAGTACTAGAAGAAAAAATGTATGATTCAATGTTCTATTCCTATTTCAATATCAAAGCCCAATGCTGTGCATTAAGGACAGAATAAAATCACTTGAAATCAAATGGTTGATGAAATTTCCCAAAGCTCAGCTGTATCTCATTATATCAGATCCTTTAGTTACTAGGGTATGCAACCATTACAAAAAAAGATTACACTGTCTGTTCAGAAGGCAGGTTGACATTCTTCCCTTCACTCTGCATTATCTCAAACATTTGGCTCTTAACATTATTCCAAACCATCTTAGGTTTAATAATGTGTGTGCGCCTGCATATGTGTGTGTGTGGGCCATGCTCAAAGCAAGGTGGGAGCTCTCAGAATGTGAAAAGCCCATTCTTCTTTTCATAGCAGGAACTGTTTTATCAGTTCCTTTTAAATTTTTTTTTCAAAAAGTTTCTTTCTGCTTCACTTAAACAAAAATAAAAATCCAACATCAGGATAGTAGGTATTATAATAAGGGAAGGTGAGTGATACAGCATTTTAATGAGAAGTCTTTCATTTGAAGGACCCATCAATCTCGTTTTTGGTGTTCATTGCTACTCTGCTGCAGAATCCAGAGGCCTTCTGCAGTATGCCAACAGGCACCAGTCACAAAGTTTCCAGGATTTATAGGAATTTTATCCTCTAGTCTGTGACCTAATGAAACAGCACCCAACTACTGCAGAAATGAAGAAGCCAACACCATCAAACTCAGGTGTCAAAGAGCTCCATAATTTTCTCTGTGACTCATGTCAAATTCATCTCCTAAATATAGAATCAATAATGGAATTAATTCATTATTTCAAACAGCCAGAATAAGGTAGGGGAAGCTAACAGTAGGGCAGTGAGCAGTTTAGGATTCATATAAATACTCTTGAATTTGACAACAGTCACATCTTGCTTTGAATGACTCAAATAATTCAGAGTACTTGGAACAGAGTAGGAGGTAGAAATTTATGAAACAAGAGACTGAACAGGAAGCTGCACATTGTAAGAGAAAGATCTTGAAAAATGTAAATGTGTGTAAATGGGTTTAAACTTCAATAAACTGAATATTTTGAACAAGAGATCTACATAATAAGATGTGTATTTCAGGAGCAGAGATTATGCATTGGAGTCATAAAGATTAGTCAGGAGGCTAATATATTAATTTGGAGAAGTTAATGAAGCTGAGACAGATCAATTGCAAAGGGAATAAACAAGAAAGGATGAATTCAGTAGATAGTAAGAGGTTGTCTTGAGAGAATAAGAATGAGAAGGAAATTGGGAAAATTTCAAATTCCTGAAATTTGGTTTCTGTTCACCAAATAGAAAGACGCTGCAGAGCAATGTGATTCAGAGAAAGTAATTATATGATGAGGATAAGATACAAGGATTAAACATCTACAATGTGCAGAGCAGAGTTTTAGGAGCTAGTATTACAACTCTGAACAAAACTGCACCATCAGTGGGTGAATGGATAAACTGTGGTATAGCCACACAATGTAACATTCGTCAAGGAATGAGTATCAAGTCATGAAAAGACACATAGGCCCTTAAATTCGTAGTATTAAGTGAGAAAAGCCAATCTGAAAAGTCTACAAACTACTTGATTCCAACTATAGGAGGTTCTGTAAAAGGCAAAACAATGGAAATAGTAAACTAAGATCAGTGGGAGAAGGGTGGTAGATGGGAAATCTCCAGCCCTTTGGTTCACTTTCATGTGAATCTAAAACTGCCCTCAAAGATAAAGTCTATTTTAAAATGTATTCCTAACTTAAAAGTGTAAATTTAAAGAAATGATCAATGGCAGTGGGGAGAGGTGACTAGGTGGAACACAGAGAATTATGAGGGCAGTGAAACTTTTCCGTAATGATTCTACAATGTTGAGTACATGTCATTATACCTTTGTCAAATCCCATAAAATGTACAACTAAGCAGTGAATCCTAATGTAAGCTATGGTCTTCAGGTGACTATGATGTGTCAATGTAGGTTCATCAGTTATAATAAACATACCACTCCTGTGCCACATGTTGATAGTGAGGGACTCTGTGCAAGTGTAGGGACAGTGCAATGGGAAAATTCTGTACTTTCTGCTCAATTTTTTCTGTGAAGCTCAAACTGATCTAAGAAAGACTATCCGAAAAAAGGTACACTCATACATTGCTGGTGGGGTTGCAAATTAGTGCAGCCACTCTGGAAAGCAGTGTGGAGATTCCTTAGAAAACTTGGAATGGAACCACCATTTGACCCAGCTATCCCACTCCTTGGCCTATACCCAAAGAACTTAAAATCAGCACAGCACTACTGCGATGCAACCACATCAATGTTCATAGCTGCTCAATTCACAATAGATTGTGGAACCAATAGATGCCCTTCAATAGATGAATGGATAAAGAAACTGAGGTATATATACACAATGGAATATTATTCGACCATCAAGAATAATAAAATTATGGCATTTGCAGGTAAATGGATGAAATTGGAGAATATCATGCTAAGTGAGATAAACCAATCTCAAAAAACAAAAGGACGAATGATCTCACTGACAAGCGGATGATGATACATAATGGGGGGTGGGAGGGAGGCAAGAATGGAGGAAGGATGAATTGTATAGAGGAAAAAGAGGGGTGGGAGGGGTGGGGGAAGGAAAAATAACAGAATGAGACAAACATCATTACCCTATGTACATGTATGATTACACACATGGTATGACTCTACTTCATGTACAACCACAGAAACAAGTCGTGCCCCCTTTGTTTACAATGAATCAAAATAAATAAATTATAAAAAAAAACTGTCATGCCTTTAGGGGAGAGAGGAGAACTCCATACATCAAGGAAGGGGAGCTTATATTTTAAAAGAGAAAGATATATTATAAACAAAGGTAAATCATCAGTTGATTGTCAATGAACCAGCTGGGGCAGGGAGAGGGGAGAGAAGTGGCTACATACTGGAGTGATTAATTTTGACTATAAAAAAAAGACTATTTTATAATTAAACCTGAGAACAGCATGTGCAGAAGATCATCACAGGATACACAGTCAGGATCAACCCATTTCAGGATCTCTCATGTTCTAAAATTTTTAAAAAATCGATATGATAAAGTATAATATTGGATATATATTATTTATAACATATTATGGATACACATACATATCACATATATACACATACATTCTATGGCTGCTACCTTGAGAAGACTTCAGGAGGGAAGAAAGAGCAGAACCAAGAAGAGTAATTAGGACTCAGAGGCAATTATCCAGGCAAGATATGGAGACAGTTTAGACCAGCATGTCAGCAGTGGATTCTGCATTGCATTTTGAAATACAGTCAACAGAATTTGCTGATGCCTTGGAGATGGGATGTCAAAGAGGATATTAAGGTTGACTTCAAGTTTGGGGTTTAAGCATCTTCAAGGCTGAAGTAGTCATCTACTGACGAGAAAAAGGCTGTGGAAGGAACAGGTTTGAAGATGGGAAGGGAGATCAGGAATTTGATTTGGGGTATGTTAAGGTTCTTGTTAGACATCCAAATGAAAATGTCGTGTGGGTTCCTAGAGAATTGATTCTGGAGACCACAACTGAGGCCCCCGCCAGAAAATTAAATTTTGGCGTCATTGGCACACAGAAAGTAGATGAGACCATGACTAGCTGTACTTCCCTAAGAAGCGAGGATTAAAAGAAAAAAAATCATCAACTGAAGCCTAGAGTACTCTACCAATAACAGTGGAAGATGGGGAATGAATACAAAAAGAGGATTGAGAAAAACAGCCAATATGTTACAGAGAAAGAGAGAGAGAGAGAGAGAGAGAGAGAGAGAGAGAGAGAGAGAGAGAGATAAAGAGAGAGAGAGAGAGAGAGAGAGAGAGAGAGAGAGAGAGAGAGAGAATGCACCAGCCCTTGAACAAGGGAAGAGTTGAAAGAAGAAATGAATGATTAACTAATGAATGAAGTAAAAACTGAGGAATTAGAATTACCTATGAAAATTAACAATGTGGGAGATGTTGAGGAACCTGAAAGGGCAGTTTTTGTAGAAGATAATGGAAAAAATCCTGACTGATTCAAAGGGAAAAGGGAAGGATAGAAATTGGATGCATTGTTGATGTCTTATTAAATTTTATTATAACTGGAAGCAAATAAAATGGTTGTAGTTGGGAAAAGATATGGGTTAAAAGAGTGTTTTTCTGCTTAAATTGAAGAAAAATTTCCTTATTTACCTTGTGGGAGTGATAGCTGCTCAGAGGAGATAATTTATGAAGCAGAAGACAGAGGGATTAACTGTAATACGAACATCCCTGAGTAAGATCATGGTTCAGGATTCAGTCAGTGAAGCAGAGACTCGATAACTAATATGGAAATAAGGAATTTATTACAGAAATTAGAACTTGCAATTATGTGGGAGAGGCTGAGAAAGTGAAGGTCTTCAAGAGGAACTTGCAGGGCCAGAATAAAAGATGTGCTAATCAGCTGCTTCGCCAGCCCAGGTGGATAATTTGGAGCTTGCAAGGAAATTCAAGAAACTAAGAATTTCTAGCCAGCAAAGTAAGACCACAAAGGAGTGCTCATGGAGAGATTTATGGGAAGTTGTTTCTATGCAGCTACCACCTGTGTAGGATCACAGCCAGCGTCTGATGGTAGGCCTGGGCCACTGTTGGTCAGCCTAGCCAGCAGTTAGGAAGATAAGCTAGACATGAAGCAGAGGAAAGTAAGGACCAGCTGAACCCCACAAGATACCTCCGCATCTCTGACTGTCACAGTGTATGAGCACTACAACCTTCCTAAACTAGGTTGGCCACAGATTCACTCTGCCTCCTAAATTCTGTGCAAATTCCTCTTTAGGCCACTTCTAACACAATCATGCAAGAAATTCCAGAAAATGTAGTTCCTTGATTGACAACAGCACAATTGAGAACTTTCACCTCTTTCAAATTAGCATCCACTACATTTCTTTTATCATACTCAACTTTCAAATGAAAATAACAGCAAAAGAATGCTTCTAATTTATATGATGCAACTATCACACAATCAGAAACTGATCACCCTCTCCCACAAAAGACCATAATCATACTTAACCCAGCTTGGGGTGCTATTCACTACTCTTATTTTGAGCCACATTCTCACTTTGCTATCTTATCACTTAAATAATAATATGTAAAATCAAACATTGTTCATCTTATATTAGTAAAAGAAGGGAAGAAGGAATATGAAATTTAAAAACTGGATAATACATACACAAATGCATTAATATAAAATAAAAATATAAAACAACTACAAATTCTTCCATTAATCTCATAGTCATAGTGATAGGAACAGTGTCTTTCTTTTACCTAGCTTCTATATAGCACTTCAGGTGGTCACAGTTCCTTGCCTGTGAAGAGACACAAAGCTTCATTCCTGAAGACCCTTCTGGTTTGGGGTGGTTTTCTATTACTTCTATCACAGAATATGTACGTACTAAAAGGGCTTCAGCATTACACATGTTTTCTTCTCTGGTTCAGTTACATAATTGCTATTCTCTTGATAGTCAGGATTAATTACTCTAGTACAGTAACCATTTTCTTTTAACCTGTTGTTTCACTGGCATGAGAAACACTTAAGAAGCAAGCTGACTGGCAATAAGATAACTCTCAGTTTAATGGGAGAAACAGTATTATACATAGGTTGTATATTATGTGTAGGAAATTATTCAGAGTTTATTTCACCCTGGAAGACATTGCTTCAGCCCCACAATGTGCTGCCACTCAGATGCTTCTCTAAATTGAATCTTCAAAGGGACATTCCACTCCCCTAGCAGATCAGCTCTTCTAGGTAAGGAGGATGATGTTAAGACCATAAGGATGGTATTGCATGAGCATGAGCCCATTTTCTGTAAAACATGTTGTTTTGACAAAAGCAATGCTATGTGGATACCATGACCATGAATACAGAGTTATGCAAATCTGAAAATGGTGTATTTTTCAGAAAAGTATAAGCAGAGAAGGCACATACATGTGCACAGTATGTATTTCAATAAGAATGAAGTTAAATTCTTTCAAGATATCGAAGGTGCAGTCTCATCAATCTGCCACCAAGTGACTGGTCAATTCCCTAAGTGATGCCAAATTAGAAGCACAGAATTATCTCTTCCATTGGCATACTGGGCATTGAGCAGTGTCTATAGACAAATTGACCATGGTGAGAAGTCTACATTGCTGAGTCAATGCAAAGCCTCCATCTTGGCTCAGTGATCACTTGGTCCTGAGTTCATTGGCTGGCTGACATCCACAAAATGGGTCATTTCCTTCACCTAATAATTGAAAGCTTTCTTTGCAGTGGTTTTCCTTCGGTGAACATTCACATGGAATGCAAATATATTCACATCCTGTATGCTTTTATAAAGACCTGTTCATATCATTCCATTCACATACCTCTTCCCAGAACTCCGAGTTGCCAATTTTCCAATCATGTTCCTCCTACATCTCTATCTACCAAGGGAAACTATTATCCACTAACCATGAAATAATGTAGCTCCTCCTACCTCTGACTACCCTTCTTTAAAAGGAAAATGAGGGGGAAAATTGGGGTAGTGCTCAAAGTTCTACCTATTGGGGAAATTGCTTTACACCATTATTCCTGAAGAACATTCTTGACGAGGGTTCTAGGGCTCTCTGTCTACTTTTCAGTGATATCAGCATGTTGTATAAAACTAAATGTAAAATAGATCTTAATTTTTTTCTTCTTCAGTTA
This sequence comes from Sciurus carolinensis, assembly GCF_902686445.1. Taxonomy (NCBI): domain Eukaryota; kingdom Metazoa; phylum Chordata; class Mammalia; order Rodentia; family Sciuridae; genus Sciurus; species Sciurus carolinensis. The sequence goes on along the minus strand of NC_062217.1, from coordinate 55,162,588 downwards.
TTAAGTAATGACTGAGAACTTCCTGTGAGACTGAGAAGGAGAGGCTAAGTAACAAGAGTAACGACCATGAGGATCTGAACTACTTGCCCATGCAACCTACAACTTACTTGAGACTTTGAGATCTGCTCAAGCCTGATCTCAAATATATATATATGCTATCTATGCTAGATAAAGGATTGCTGCTAAACATCTTGCTTTATTAAATCAAATCAAATCAAAATTACAATGGTTTTCTTGGTGGCCTATAATCAAGTAAAGAACCCAAGAGCAAGCCAAAGGTTGTTTCTCAAAAGGAAAATAGTTACCTGCAGAAAGTGTCACACTTTTATTCTAAAATTCTAAATGTCTGTGATGTGACTCACTTATAGTTGTCTGTGAAAGATCCCCAAGAGCATCCCTGTGACTTCAAGCATCAGAAGATGGACATGATGAGTCACACAGCTCAGTGGTGGATTAGTTTTCATGTCAGGCCCAATCAGCCTTAGAGTTTCTTTGGCTCTGAGATGTCACAAAATTAACATATTTTCAAGTTATTTGACCAATAGGTTTGAGTAAGATGCCAAATTAAATATGCTATCTCTTAAGTCTAAAGAGGCTTGTTAGGTGTTATACCACTATCATTGTCAAAGGGATCACAGGCGGCGACTTGACTCTTCAATTTGGAAGGGACATATCAACATACCACAAGATGCCTAGAAATATCACAGGATAGAAGACCTCTAAATTTGAGGCAGGGGGAGTGGTTATTTCCACTCCTCTGTTTTGCACATGTTTTACCAGGTTGTCCAGAGTGGTTGCTACTTTCTGCTCACTAATCCAATTAGCATAATATCATCAAATTAGTGGAGCAGCATGAGGCCTTATGGAATGAAGAGGTAATCAAGGCCCCTATGGACAAAATTATAACAGAGAATTGGAGAGGAATTTTAACCCTGAGTAGGACAATAAAGGAGTATTGCTAGCTGTGCCTCTTGAAAGCAAACTGCTTCTGATGATGTTTATTAACAAGTATAGAGAAAAAGCATTCACATTAATCTCTGTGTCAGTCAAGTTAGAACCAAGAAACAGAGCCAGTGGGAGATATATATTAGGAGGAACTGGCAAGGAATTGGCTTATATGATTTGCAAGGGTTGGCTAGGCAAGTCTGAAATCCATAGGGCAGGCTATCGGGAAGGGTGGTCTGGAACACCCAGGCATGAACTGACCCTGCAGTCCATAGGTGGAATGTCTTCTTCATGAGGCAAACTCCAGCTCACCTCTTAAGGTGTTTTAACTGGCTGAATCAGGTGAATCTAATCTGCCACACCAAAAGTAAACTGGTAAAGTAAACCTGCAAAATACCTTCACAGCAACACCTAGATAATATTTCAGAGAATGACTAGGGAATATAGTCCATCCGCATTGCATAACAGGTGACTGGGAGATTAAATTTTTCCAGTAAAGGAACCACACGCGGAAGAGCAGTCAGAATTGAATTCTTCACATGATTAAATTTACAAAAATTCCACTGTCATTCTCCAAGATCAATCAGTGCTTTGCAAAGGCCAAATAGGTGAATTAAAATTCTATATTCCCACATCCCTTCAAGTCCGTGGTAGTGGCACAAATCTCTGTAAGACCTTCAGGAATGCAATCTGGTATAGCTTCCAGTTTGATTTTTGAAAGTAAAGCTATTCTAATGGCTTCCACATAGCTTTTCCTACCCTAATGGCCCTCCCTCTATGGGTGTGGGAACCATTATGCAGATTCTCCCCAAAGCTAAGTGTGTATCAACTATAAGTTCCAGACCTGAGGAAGGTAACCATTGGATATATTTGGACCACACCAAGATGGACACAAGATAGAATTCCATTGTCTTATTTCTTAAGCCCTTAACCTTACAGTGGAGCACAGAGATGTTTTGAGTCTCCAACAATTAATATCAGTTCAGAACCAAATATTACAACGAGTTCTCCTTTCCTGATACACAGTGAGTGCTGTTGATAACTGCAAGTTTCTTTAAATGAGGGAGAAAGATTTATAGTATAATTTTTGGCAGTGTAGCAGAATTCTTCATTAAAGGAACCCAGTCTTGCCTTTACTTAAAGATCTCTATTTCTTTGAACTGGCACAATCTGGAAAGTGAATGATAGGCTATGTATTTGTCCATTTTCTGTTGCTATATAAAATACCTGAGGCTGGGTCATTTATAAAGAAAAGGGGTTTACTTGGTTCACAATTGTGGAGGTTCAAGTGCAGGATGCGCACATCATCTTGGCTCTGCCGAGAACCTTGTGGCAGATGCTATCACAGTGATGGAAGTGCCTGTAAGAGAGAGAGGTTGCATCCCTAGACAGGAAGCCCAAAAACATGGTGTCCCCCAAAAGCTCCTGTGTTAATGCAGAAACATTCAGAGGTGAAATGATTAGATTTTGAGAGTTATAACTGAACCAGCCCATTCCAGTGTGAGTGGGCTAACTGGGTGGTAACTAAGTAAGTGGAGAGGGGTAGAGAAGATGGGTCACTGAGGGTGTGCATCTTCCCAATGACCCCTTCTTGCCTTCCTGTTTTCCATGAGGTGAGCAGCTTTCCTCCACTGTGCCCCCCAGCCATGATGTTCTACCTCACCTGGGGCCCAAAGCAATGGATTTAGACCATGGTCTAAAGCTCTGAAACTGTGAGCCAAAATAAAATTTTCTTCCTCTAAGTTTTCTTGTCAGGAGTTCTGGTCACAGCAATGGAAAGCTAACCAACACACATGCAGAGGGATTAGTCTTTGAGTTCCTACTGAACCCCATCTTAAGGGTCCCACACTTTTCAATGTTACCACACTGAGGACCAAGGTTCCAACACATTAACCCTTGGGGGACAAACTCAAGCCATATCTTAACCACAGAAGGCTGCAATTTTCCTTTATAGTGATTGAAGTCAGACTATTACTCATGAGACCTAGACCTTTTCCCTTTTAGGAGACTGCCCATCTATTTCAGTCATAAGGATGCCATAATCAATTAGCAAAAAAAAATCAGTGGTTCAAACCATTCTGATTACTATATTAGTTCTTCTGTTTACTACGCTCACACCTACTTTGTCTCATTTGACCACCTGAACATTTTCCTAATGATCCCACTCATTTCCCATCATTCGCACTGACTTCTGAATAGGCACTCTGAATTCTTATTATCCCTAGTGAATCAGAGAGTTAATTTCAATGGCAACATTTCCCACTCTTTTTTCTGATCTACAGAAAATAACCACCACATATTCTTTGCACATAATTTTACACTGCTGTTCCTCTTTTTCCACCTGTGAGAATGCCTATGCTTCGTCACTACCTTAAGTAACATATTTTCTTCTAGTAGGTCCTACTGAACTCTCCTAAGTAAGAAATGACTGCTCCTTCCTCTAGACCATGTACGGTCAATACAAGTAATGTCGCTTATGTATTACTTTGCAGTACTGTATCACAAAATGAGTACCTTTCAAACAGGAAGCTGGGACACCCAAGATCAAGGAGGCAGTTGATCCACTGTCTGGTGAGGGTCCTCTTCCTGGTTTACAGACAGCTATTTTATCATTGCATCTTCAAAAGTCAGAGAGCAGAAAGAACAAGAAAAAGCTCTCATGTTTCTTCTTATCTGAGTACTATCCCTGTTGTGGAGGTTCCAGCCTCATGACCTCACTACCCCCTGAATGCCCCAGCCCCTAATACCAACCCATTAAGGGTTAGAATTTAAGCTTATGAATTCTGGGAGAGCCACAACATTAGTTCCTAACAACCCCCAAGGTGCAAATATTGATTGGGAGAGGCAAAGAATTGTTTGCTCTTTTTACTATAAAACAGAGAGCTAATATATAAACAGATGTGCAGTATAGATAGGTACTAAATTTTAAGAAGGAGGGATTATTAGAAAAAATACATATATCTGAAAGGTCTCCTTTAGAGGGTGATAGTGGGGGGAAAAGTGTTAAGAAAAACTGCCCCAAGCTGATACTGTGTCCACGTCTAACTGAGTTTCAGTCCTCCTAATGATTTGTTGTATTTGTGCACTTACAGGTATCTATCTCCCAGTAGACTATAAGACCTGGAGGACAAGATCCAGGTCTTATTATTTATAGCCCTAACTGCAGCAAAGCAGATGGTTAGATACATGCTGAACAAATTAATGAATAACTCATACAAATGACTATTTGCAAACATAGGAGGAGATCCCTGTCTGGGAAAACAATCCCCACCTAACACTTTAGTCCAGTTTAGACAGTAGTAATCCCAGGACCTCAAAGTCTCCCACTCTCAGCCCCCAAATCCTTCTTTCTCTTCCTCACAGGATGCTTCTAGTGGGGAACAGTTAAAGGAAGAGGAGTGTTCTCATTAAATTACCATCCCTAAGTAATTTATGCACATGGAAAATCCCAAGGAAAGCATCTAGACTAATTGCTCTCATGCATCTCTCCCTCCCTTTATAGGTATTAATTCAGGACATTTTGGAACAGTACTGCTTATAAATACAGTTATTCAAGTCATCACTAACAATAGCACAAGGCCCTGTCCCAAATTATTTTCCAGGTAAAAAGTAGCTAAAGTCCAGAGACTCTGCCCTAACTGATAGAATGTGTCCAAGAGAAAAAAGCAGAAACATTGTTGTCAAATTGGATTTTCTATGTCCCCAAGGCAGTGTTATTTTTGACAGGGTTCAATACAAAACACTTCCACAAATGAAAATGTATGATTCCTAGCACTGCCTTTACCCACAGTCTGTGGTAGGGCAACATCAAAAAGCCACTGGGTGCTCATTAAAGGCTGCCCTTGAAAATAAGGAATCATTCTCCACCAGCCCACAGTAAATAGAAAGATGGAGCAATGTCTTCGAGGGTTTCAGAACAAGCAGTTATCCAGTCAGCCGCTACTTGCTGCCAGCAGCAACTGTCTCTCAAATGGGAATGTGCATTTGGCCTCTAATAAAGAGATTCTGTGTACTTGATGCAGCGAATGAAATTACAGTACAAACGCAACTCTGGTTGTGGCTGCTTTTCTTCCTCAGAGAAGCCAGTCTGGGGATGTGTAGGAGTAAAGCAATTAACCTTTTAATACAAACATGGAGATTGGAGCTAGAATTGACCCAGGGAAGAGCTGATTCCATTCCCTTGCCAAGATGACAGAAGCCACTGGAGCATCGTTAGCTACTCTGTCCCCAGAAAGGGAAAGGCATCTCAAGAAATCAGGGCATAAGAAGCAATGTGAAGCTCGCAGCCTGGAGGCCTAGGTCCCAAAGGCTCTTCCACAGCAGCTGTGGAAGGTGTGCCACATTCACAGGTTGAAACAGGAGAAGCGATTAGTCAGTCCCTGGGGCAGGGCTGTGGGAAATGTGACTGGGCCCCTGCTCCACAGGGAGCACGAATTCTCTGGATTGAAAAGGGAAGTGACAATACCGAACAAGACATCCAAATGAGGCATGGAGATAGAAAAAATGTGCTCCTCTCTTCAGCAGTTTCTACATATCAGAAACCACCTTTGGCATTAGGAATACAATAGCATGGGAATTTTTAAAAATGTCACTTATACTCACAGGGCTTACAGTCTAGGTTGAAGGAGAGTTAAGAAATAAATAATCAGTGTTGTTTAGGATTAAGGAGAAAATAGTGAAAACAAAAGAAGTTGCTTAGACTGAGAATAAGGCCCTGAGCTCATAGAGGGCTTTGCTCTAAGATTCATCTACCTTGAGGTTTGGACAACTGGTAGGCAAGGGGTCTAAGAGTACCTGTTCTTATGACCTGATTTCCTTTGGGAAGGGGTCTGTGAGCACGAAGTTTCCCTCGGTAACTGGGGGTAGGGGGATGAATGTGGGGAGGTGAGAGGGTATATGGAGATTCCAGAGACTCCACTGCTGCACCCTGAGAAGAGGAGACCTCAGGTGGAACCTACAAATCTCAGGTGCCTGGCAATATGAGTGGCTTGCTTAGGTACTGTATTATAAAAGGGAGAGTGAAAGAATGGCATGCACTCCTTCCACAAGGAGTGACCAGGACACACAGAACTCTGGGCACTCCAGCAGTAGCCTAGGTAGGCACCATCCCTGCTGAGGTCACTCTGGGATTCTACTGGCAGCTCTTCCCAGAGGACGGTACCCAGGGAGTTTGAGGAACAGGACATGGGAGGGCTTCCAGGAGCTCTGGTAAGATACCTCCAGTCCTCCCAGCTGTGTACCCACTTAGTGTAATTGTGACAGGAGGATGCTTACAATATGAGAAAATTACCAGTATTATGTACCTGGCCTATATCAGACATTGCAGGAGAATTTTAAAATTCAAATTAACCTTCAAAATACTCTATGACATACCTATTGGTATGTCCATATTTTAAATAAGAATTTGAGGTTTAAAAACTCATTCAAAATCACAGTTATTACGCAGTAGGGCAAATATTTAACACTGAGCTTTCTGCCTACAACTCTGGGGTATGAAATAGTATTTGAGAAAGTAATATTATAGAGTTACTAAAATTCTTCTCTTTTAAGATCTATATTTCTTTCAGTTCCCAAACTACACCTGAAATATTAAAAAAAAATTAACAGTGATTTGTTTATATTCTTCTCTTTCACTTCCTAGTCTCAATTCTCTCCCCTGCATTCAGTAAGAATCAAGGCCTTGCTCTGAGTTCACCTCCCATTTTAACTACCTTTCACAGGATGGATAGTTAGAAAAACTATCAGATACACAGGCATTCTGGTCTTGCTCTGTTAAACAGTTCCCAAAAGCCACTTTGTGATCCACCTCAAGGAGCATACAATTGCTCTAATCTTCTATGTAGTAAAAAGGTCCCTACGAGAATCAAATATAAATCAAAAATTTTCAATTCTTCTTGTTTCTTCACCCTTTTCTGATGATGTTTTATTGCTGGGCTTGTTTGCACAGTATCCAGAGTGGCCTTTGTCATTTCTATGTTCTTCTATTTAGGGTCTGGATTTGAGCTTCAGGATGCCACTAAGAACATACTACCTGCTACAACCATATTTAATATTCTTCTAACTAGTTTGAGGCCTATAATACATAGGATTATAGACATTAACTGATTTTTGGAAGACTGCATTTATATTATTCACAATGTTTTTACCAGGAAATCACCTTACAATGCAGAGTACAGGGATTATATAGAGATACTTATTACCAAAAGGTTGAACATCACATAAAATGAAAATGCCAATTTTCCATAGATCTTCAGGAGCTGCTTCACATTTCTACACCTGATACCTGACATATAAAATGTATTCTTTCACTACTATGTAATAGGTTTGTGGATGATGATGATGATAAAAGAGGTAAACATCAGACGAATTATTATAGGATACCAGAAAAATAAAAGATTCCTATCCAAGAATGTAGATAAGGATTATTCTGTCTTCAGGAGAATATGTTGAACCAACATACTAGCTCACCACCAAAATATGTGACCAATTTGTCACAGAAGAACTTCAGTCTGAAATTAGCAATCCTTGCTTATCTTTAAAAACTTAAACATAAATTCAGAGGTCTGAGTAAAATGATTCAGGAGTGGCTAGTGTGTGTGCAGGAAGCTCTTAGGAAAGATATTAAGCAGGAGTCAATTCAGAAAAGGAATAAAAGTAGTCTTATGAAGCCCATCAACCCAAAAGCTCTCTGGTTCCTCTGCACTTTCATAGACCATCTCCAGTAAATGTTTCACATGCTTCAACATGAGCCTGACCCTGGTAATTTATGTGTTGAGACAGAAAACATGCAAACAACCATGAGGTCTATATTCTGGGACAGTCAACTCATACAACAGGCTCCAAGGACCCCGAAACAGAACCTGACTCCAGAGGGCATTCAAGGAAAAACACAGAGCCCACCCCAGCCCTCATATCTCACTTGCAACCCCAAGGATATCTCAGACCTTTCCTAGTCTGTTTACTTCTTCACATATTGCTTTCCTCCCTGTGAGTGCAGAATTACACACAAACCACAGCATACACAGAGATGCACATGTAAATCACATTGTATAAACAATACTTATATTTCATAAGTTATACCCATAAATATCTAAGTGTATGTTCACCTGCAGGTATGTTTTGTATTCAAGTAACATATGCATGATTATCCATAATAGATTGAATTGAAAAAGCAGTAAATACCAGTCATACTCTTTTCAGTATGCCAGGTGTGAGTAAATACAGCAGGTCTGCCAACATACTGTGTCTGCTTAGCCTCTTGGCCACTTTAACCTACAGAACAGTGCCTGGCACAAAGGGAGAGACCAACAAACACTGAATCAAAAGGAATGACATAGAGCAACCACGGGACTGGCAGAGAGAATGCCTACATTCAAGTTGGGACTAGTTCATTTCAAATCTTTCTTAGCTACAAAATGGGAATAATATTCTCTGCTTGGCTCTGCTTTGGTCTTAGACATCTTCCTGACAGTAATAGTAACCATTTCGGTGGCAATAATAACATCAGTAGAATTGGCTTCAGTAGCAGGAACAGTGGGAATAATGTGGAAATTACATTTACTATAAATGGTACACTGGAATGAATTCATTAATTCATTCATTCAATTGTTCCAGGAACCACATAATTGGCTCTATACACAGAAGACAGCGTCCCTACCCTGGGGACTAGCAGTGAGCAAAATAATGCAAGACACTAGAATAAATGTTTATAGATTTACACTTTCCTGCATTTCTTTTCCACTCTAATTCTCAGAGAAAGATAACTATCCTTTTCAATATATTTATTTTTCTTTCCATCTAAATCAGAACAAGTTTCTTGTCTTAGATGACTTTTTACTTCCTCTCTCATTAACCTAGGTCTCCTTTAACAAACCATTCATTGATTTACCTGCTATATAACAGGTAATTTGCTAAACCCTGGATTTCAAAGATAAAAGAGTCCCTCCTCTCAAGCAAAGAATTTTCCCCATTTCTGGGAAAGCAGTAAAAAATCTTCAAAAGGACCACTTTGAAGAGAGCTATAAACCCGCTTTGTGGCTGAAGTCTCAGTATTGAGAGGTAAAGTGACATAATCTCAAACTTACCTTTAAATGTTACAGCAAGGCTGGGCATGGTGGCACACACCTGTAATTCCGTCAACTTGGGAGGTGGGGCCAGGAAGAATACAAGTTCGAGGCCAGCTTCAATGACTTTGGAAGACTCTCAGCAACTTAGGGAGATCCTGTCTCAAAATAAAAAAATAAAAGAACTGGGGACATAGCTCAGTGGTAAAGTGTCCCTAGATTCAATCCCCACTACAAAATAGATTTTTTAATTAAATGTTAGAACAAAAAATGTGAATATACACACAGAGAAAGGGAAAACAACTATGTCAAAATGTTTACAGCAGATGAATGCTAAAGGTATAAGTTTATTATATTAACACTTCAACTTTTATCTATGTTTGAACTGTTTCATTATAAAAAGTGAAGGAAAATAACAAAACTTTTAATAGAGTCAGATAACCCTTGTTCCGAAACAGTCTAACAGTATGAACTGGGGTAAGTTATTAACATTTCTAAATCAGTTTTCTCATCTCTAAAATGCAGATAACCATTTTACATTTTACATGGGTTATTGTACACATCAAATTGGATAGAACATATAAGGCATGTAGCAAACTGGCTACTTAAGAAAAATATTAGTATTATTTTATTTTAAAAGTACTTTTGTGAAAAGATGTGGTATTTAAAATATACTAATCATTTCCATGACTATGAAAATTAGATGTCTAGATAATTCGTTTGGTACAGACCACTTAAAAATAATTTTAAAATCCTTTATTTAGCATTTTAACTTCATGGGTGAACTGATTGGCAAACTAAGGGAAATGTGTATATTCCAGAAAAATTTAAAAAGTAAAAAGTGTGTTTGCAGAGAAACAATTTCCAGGAAACCTGGAAATTCAGGCATTGCTCTAAGAGTATATACCAATCTCTGGTGGTTTCAAACCTGAGGTTTAATGGTTTAAAGAGAACAGGTTACAAAGCCTGGGATTAACAGAGTACAGAATTTTAGAACAGAGACAATTAAATGAGTTTGGGCTTTCATAAGGCAACAACATCAGTAAGTGATCTAAAGAAAAACCCTGCTGGACAAAGTGAGATGGAAGATACTTGCTCATCTCTTCCTCATCTCTGAGTGCAACCAAGCCCACCTTCACAAGTATTTAGAACCAGAAGTTTTATCCCCATACAGTCAACAACCCCAAGCTAAAATTTATTTGAAAAGAGACTTAAGTTGGTAATATCCTCTAGCACCTGGCAGAAGCAAACATAATCCTACATTTCCAATATATTTTGATATGTATAATATTGGGAAAACTGAATATCCATATACAAAAGAATGAAATTGGACTCTTGTCTTACACCATGTACAAAAATCAACTCAGAACTGATTAAAAACCTAAACATAAAATCTAAAACTAAGGAAACTCCTAGAAGAAAATATAGGGGGGAAATCAAGATGAGGGTGTGTTTAGGCAAAGATTTTTTTAGATTTGGTTCCTAAAAAAATCACAGGCAACAAAAGTCATTTCAGATAGTATTACTTCAGATTACATCAGCTTCTACACAGCAAAGAAAATAATGACAGTGAAGAGACAACCTAAGACTAAGAGAAAATAGGTTTAATCAGTACATCTGATTAGTATCTAAAATATAATATGAAACTTAAACAATTCAATAGGACTGGGGTTGTACTCAGTGGTACAGCACTCGCCTAACAGGTACAAAGTCCCATGTTCAATCCACAGCCCCACAAAAAGAAAGGGGGAGGGAGACTATTCTATAGAAAGAAAGCGAATAATCCCATTTAAAAATGAGTAAAGGACCCGAATAGATTTTTCTCAAAGGAAGATATTTGAATATCTAACAGACAGATGAAAGATCCTTGGTATCACTAATCATTCGGGAAATTAAAATTAAAACCACAAAGAAATATCACCTCATACCTGTTTTAATGGCCATTATCAAAAAGACAAAAGATAGCAAGCGCTAGCGAGGATGAGGAATAAACGGCATCCCTGCGCACGGTTGCTGGGGATGTGAACTAGTACAGTTATAGAAAACCGTGCGAGGGTTCCAAGGTCGGTTGGATAGCCCCTGGGGGCGGAGACAGGAGCTCCCTCCGCCAGAGCACCGTGGCGCCTTTAGGAATTGGCCGTTACCCCAACGGCCTACTCAGCGGTTGAGTGAGCCTGCCCAGGGGAGACCTCAGAGGGCCAGGGGTCCAGGGCGGTGGTCAGGCACACTCACTATCCCCAACCCGTTATGGGACCAGCAGATGCCAGATACCAGTGTGCAGGAGACAGACGGCCTCCTGGTGAAGAACCGCTGCTGTGACATGACTTGGGTCCTCAGACGGAGTCCCATGAACCTCTTCATCATGTATACGGCAGGAAATGCCATCTCCACCTTTCCTCCTGGGATGATGTGCATGATGTCTGGCCACCCAGTCAAGCATTTAGGCCCATTTCATCCACTTTCATGATGCTAGAGAGTTCACGCCAGAGGTTTCTTCAGGGTTTGGTTTATCTTGTGGGAACCCAGTGTGTTTGGCATGGGCTGTGTGCAAGCGCCAGTCTAAGGGACAGGGTAGCCTACACTGAGCCCCCTGAGAGATAGGAGTTCAGTGGTGGAGGACTGCTTCGGGGAACCTGAGAAGGCACGTAGTGCCTAAATATTTGAGCCTCTTTCCATCCTTCTTTAAGTCCAGTGGCTCTTAAGTATCAATCACTCATGTTGAAAAGAACCAAAAAACTCTTTTTACTGTGGGGGGAGACAAATCCTAGAAGGGCAAATGTACATCTCACTACAAACACAAAGAAACTACTCCACAGCCCCTGACTGAAAAGGTGGAAAATGTTTCCAGTACAGAGCAAAACAAAACCAGAACTCGATGTAAACAAAAGAATGGCCGCTGCTAAACAAAGAGCCTTAGCAGCATCTCCAATGAATCAATTAAGTGGTTGAGAACAAATTCCTCTTAAATCTATTTGCCTTAATAGTTCAGTTCTATGTAACACAAGTTGGGTCATAAATATTCTGTTGGAGACACTTGTGTAAAATGTGAGAGAAATTAATGCTGGATTCAAGCTATACTTGATGAAAAATAAACCAGAAAAACCCAACATGTTAAAAAAGGGAAAGAAGAGAAAAAACAGTATGTAGGTGCCTCAAAAAACTAAAAGTAGAACTGCCTTTCAGCAACTACCCTTCTGGGTATTTAATCAAAAGAATGTCTGCCCATCCACAGGAACTGCAGTTCTGTTCCCAACAGCCAGGTTATAGAACCAGTCTTAAGTGCCCATCAGCAGATGAGTGGAGAAAGAAAATATGGCCTATATACACAATGGAAAACTATTCAGCCTTAAAAAATAGTCATTTTCCACAACCTGAATGGAATTGGAGAACATTATACTAAGTAAAATAAGCCAAACACAGAAATATGTTATCCTTTGTGTGGGGAATCAAAAATTAAAAAAAAAAAAAAGAACTCAGTGAACATTGTTCATTGTGGATTGCTGGTTACCAGAAGCCAGGGGCTAGCAGGATGGGGAGATGATTATCAAGAGCTACAAAGTTTCAGACCTATTATAGTTGGACATGTAATCCCAGTAATTTAGAAGACTGAGGCAGGAAGATCGCAAGTTCAAAGCCAGCCTCAACAACTTAGCGAGGCCCTGTCTCAAAATAAAATATAAAAAGGGATGGGGATATTTCTCCGCGGTAAAGCACCCCTGGATTGAATCCCGAGTGCAAAAAGAAAACAAAAATGAAAAAACAAAACAAAACAAAAACTATTGCACAGTGTGGTAAATAATAGTTGAGTATCATACATGTCAATGTTGCTTAGAGGGTAGATCTTGAATATTCTTATCAAAAAATGGTCAAATGTTTGAGGCGATGAATGACTTGGTTGGTTTAATTTGGTCATTCCACATTGTATTAAAAAATCATAGCATTACTTTGTACTTCATAATATTTGTACTTCTATAATTTGTTAATATATAATTGTTAAAAACAGAACAACTTGATAACTCAACAATACACCACCTTATAAAAACATTTGCACTTGTATGTTCATTTTTCACAATATTCAAGATATAGAAACAATCTAAATGCCTATCAGTGGACAAATGGATAAAGAAAATATGGTTTCTCTATATAAGAGTGAGTGAAAAATTATTCAGTCTTAAAAAATGAGATCCTGCCACTTGTCACAACATGGATGTACCTGGAGGACATAATTCTAAGTGAAATAAACCAGATGTGATAGACATATATAGTATGATCTCACCTTGTTTGTGAAATTTTTTTGAAGTCCAAATATACATAGAAAGAGAATGAAGAGAATGAAACATGATTACCATAAATGGAAGTATGAAGATAAAACAGATGTAAGTTAAAAGATAGAAAATAACAGATACTAAGGATAAACAAGTCTAGAGACATAATGCACAACATGAGAATTAAATTATATCAGAGGTATTTGTTAAATAAGTAGATTTTAGCTGCTCTTGTCACAAAAAATGTAACTATGTGATAGATATGTTAACCCATGTCACTGTAGTAATCATTTTAGTATTTATATATATCCCATGATATCATGCTGTGTACTGCAAATATACTTAACAAAATTTATTTTGTTAAAAAAAATTTGGCTTATTAAGGAAAAAACAGTCACACCAAAAGTCCTTTTCAGCTAAAGGACTGTGACAAGAGCATTTTTAAAACTCTTTATTTATTTATTTTTAATTTTTACAGACTGAATATTCATTCATTGTACACAAATGGGGTATATCATTTTGTTTCTATGGTTGTGCACGATGTAGATTCATACCATTCGTGTAATCATACATGCACGTTGGGTAATGATGTCTGTCTCAGTCCACCATTTTTCATATCCCCCCATTTCTCTCTAAGTAAATAGTTCCTCCATTCTTCTCTCACCCCGCATCCCCACACCCCCATTATATATCAACATCCGCTTATTAGGAAAAACATTCGGCCTTTGGTTTTTTGGGATTGGCTTATTTCACTTAGCATGATATTCTTCAATTCCATCCATTTATCTGCAAATGCCATAAGAGCATTTTATGGGAGTATACAGTAAATGTGCTTAGAGACCTGAATATCCTGAAATTCTTCCCATTAATCTTTGTGATTCTTCCTTTTGTATATTTTACAAACCAGGCTTTCTCGAACTAATTTCTTCTACATTTGTGAAGTAAGCTTGGGGACACTGTAGAGGACTTCATGCAGAAGGGTATGTTGGTAAATGTAAACACAGATTTTGTCGAACAAATAAATCTGTAAGTCCCTGGAAGCAGAATCTTGCCCTACTCACCACTAGTAAAATGTTTCATAAAAACAAGGTTAATAAAGGTAATTTTATATTCTTAAAAATTATTATGAATTATTGCTGAATTTTATCACTTTTCCTGCATCTACAAGGATGCTTTTGTACTTTCACTCCCGTTTTCACGTAAATTTTTAAGTAAATTTCAAATATTTATTTCCAAATAATAAACAACCTTCCATTATTTAAATGAGCTCAGACTGTTATTATATATTATTTTTCTTTATATCTTGCTTAGTTGACTTACTAATACTTTTAATAATATTCATTGATGTTCATGAAAGAGATTGACCTAACCTGGGTGCAGCGGCATATACGTGTAATCCCAGCAATTCGGGAGACTGAGGCAGGAGGATTGCAAGTTCAAGACCAGCCTCAGCAACTTAATAAGGCCTTCAGCAACTTGATAAGTCCCTGTCTCAAAAAAATAAATTAAAATTAAAAGAACCAGGGATGTAGCTCAGTGGTAAAGTGTCCCTGGGTTCAAGCCCCACCCGCAGCAAGAGACTGACCTCTCCTATGTTTGAACATTTTACATGGTTTTTCTTCTACTTAAACTTGAATTACCATTCTTTTTCCCCATGACATTTTATTTTAGTCTAACAAATGAAAATGCTTAAATATACTTACTGACTATTCTCATATCTCTTTGTAATATCTAAGCCATTGAAGTAGAAATATTTGTCTACTTCCTACAAGGTTCCAAGTGTTCACAAATTCTTATGAGTTCGATATCATATTTACTAGTAGCACACAAATAGTAAAACATGCTGATATTTTGATAATTATATGTAAATATAAAATTTTAGTAGAAACTTATTTAATGAAATGATAAAAAATAAAAATAGTAATATCCAAAATTTGTATATAATTCTCATTCTCTAAAGATGTTTCAGTTATTTCAACTGATTTCTCTGTTGTCTTCAAAAAGTTCTACAGAAGTTGAAAAAGTAAAGGTAAAAACCTCTTGATTATTCATAACACAGGCAGCACTGGTCTGCCCACTGCCAAGCTCACTCACACCTTCTGTCAGGGAAAAAACATGGAACTACCAAAACCTCTTAGAACTGCCACAAACCCTTGTAATCATCTATATGAACTCTAAAACATGCTATTATTTTATTCTCTAGTGGTCTCAGATTTTCCTTAAAAATTAAAGCCTCTTACTACCATAACCATCTGGTCTGTGTCCCCATTTTCAGTCACCGTTACACTCTGACCCTGCTTTCTAGAAGAAAAGATTAACACTCGCTCATTTGAGTGCCTGGGAGACACCAGGCACACTCATACTAGCTGGTTTAATCCTCACTTCGGTCCAGGGAGAAAGTTACTGTCATCATCCTCAGTTACCATACATGAATTCAACGTGTTTACTGCCTCCCAAACTTTAGATTTTAAAAGAAGCCGGAGCTTGTATTAGTCTGCTTTTTTGCTACTATGACCAAAAGACCAAAAAAGAACAATTTTAGAGGTGGAAAAGTTTATTTGGCTAACAGTTACAGAAATCTCAGCTCACACAGGGCCCACTCCCCAGCTCTGCGCCCAAAGTGAAGCAGAACATGATGGCAGAAGAGTGTAGTGGAGGAAAGCAGCTCAGGACATGGCAACAAGGAAGCAGAGAGCTCTGCTCACCAGGGACAACAGATAACCCCCAAAGGCATGCCCCCAGTGGGCTACCTTCTCCAGCCACACCCTACATGCTTAGAGTTACCACCAGTTAATCCATGTCATTGGATGAATCCACTGATTGGCTCACACTTCATAATGTAATGATTTCATTTCTGGAAATTCTTGTATTGTCTCACACATAAGCTTTTGGGGGACACCTAATAAACCATAACAGAGTCACACATACAGTGTGCTTCAGCCAAGTCAAGTTGCACCTGGTGAATCCTGTCTTTACTAATTACTTTTGGTGAATATACTAAAATGCACAAAAACTAAGAAAACAAATAATGGAAAAATGAATCAATCCCTCTCCTAACAAAGATTGAGGATAAGTAATCTTTTACAAAAAAGGTAAAGAAGAACAAGAAATGCAAGCCAATTTCTAAGAAAATAAACTCTATACTGCAAAGCATTGCAAATGTTATAGAGTATATGGAAGAAAATCAGAAAGATTCCACAAAGCTTGCTATATGCTAGAAAAAAATTTTAAAAGAATACAACATCTGGATACATAAAACTTAGTTTATATTTACTTCTTTTCCCCTTTTCTTTTTTTTTTTTCCCCCTCTTTTTTCCCCAACAGTCACACCCTGAAACAGATTGAACTTAAAGCTTTCTCAAAAGATACAAGACCCTCTACAGTTTGTTGACACAGGAGCCACAGTCTCTGGGGCAGAAGTCTGTCCCTCACTTGCACCTAAGCCCTAAGCCTGTAATGAATGGCTTCCAGTTGTACCAAGTCTGTAATGCACTGTTTTCAGTAGTTCTTAATCTTAGCTAACTTTAAAATCATCTGGGGTGACTTCTTAACTACCTTTCCAACCCCAAAGAGTCTACTTAGCTAGTCTGTGGTGGATTCTGAGATTTTTAATGTTCACCTGGAACTTGAGAATGACTGCATTGGACCTAAGCCAGTGGCGGGTCACACCACTGCAACAGAGTCATGCTCAGGGGCTTATCACTACCTTGAATGACTGAAAATCAAGAAACTGAAGCCATACTCCGCATTCTTGCAAATGGCCACGGCACTGTGGTTAGAATTCTCCTTCTCTTTCCTGCACCCAGAAAGCAGCAGCAGCATACAAGCAACACCTGCTGGGAAAGATAGCTGTGGGTCAAACTGGTCACTGCTGACAACTTCTTTCAGGCTTACCTGCATTAGTATAACATGTGAACACTCTTTGAGGGTCAATAAACAGTATAGCTTTCTTCATTGTAATTATGACTTAGAAAAAGGGAAGCCTGCAAGAGGAAAAACAGAATACCTAATATGTGTTAGGCATACATTTATTTTGCTTTTCATCTGTATAGCAATCCTATGAGTTTTCTATTCGTCAAAAGACTGAGTCTCCGGGGGATTATTAATTGATTTTCCAAGGTCACAGGCTTCTAAGAGGAACACTGAGGTGGAGATGCAGTCTGCCTTTTACTGTACCACACTGCCCCCTAGGGCTGCAGGAGCCTATGGCAGGGATGGAGATTAAGAGAATTTGAAATAACCAGAAGGCAACAGGCTGGAAATCTCCCTTGGTGGACCTAATTGGCTGTGATTGTTCCTTCCTCCCAACACTTATAACCTTTTTGTGGGTACCACCGGCTTGGCATGGAAATCTCTCTACCTTTTGTTAATTGCCAGTTCATGTGCTTTCAGCTAATTGCCATTACAAGCAAGCTCAGGCAGGGCCAAGACATTCCCAGTTATTTTTTTAATCCACCGCAGAGCCCAAAATTGCCTTAGAGCAGTATTTCTTAAACTGTAATGTATGTATGAATCACCTGTGGACCCTGTCAAAGTGCAGAGTCTAATTCAAAGGATCTGGGTGGAACCTGAGATCCTGCACTTTCTAACAAGCAACCAGCGGATGCCCCTGTTGCTGGAGAAAGGATCAGACAGTAAATTGCAAGGAACTCATTATTGTACAAAATGGCTTGTTAAACTGTACTTGAAGAACAATCAGCTGTGGGTGTGGCTTGAGAAATCACATTTTACCATACATTCCATTTCTAAAATTTTAAAAAAGTGTCTCCGTGTTATATACAACTGAGTTAATAAGACTATCAGTCATGCCTTTCCTGCTCAATGAATCTTTGTAGATTGATCACCTGATAGGACATCTTAACATGAAAATAAAGCACCTAAAAATACAGTTGAATTTCTTATTTAATGACACAAAAGGACATTAATAAATTGTTTAATGGTTTGTTTGTTTGTTTTTTTAATTAAGGATGGCAATCTCCTCCTCCCACTGCCATTCCTTTAGCCCTCCTCACCTGTGGCCACAGTGTCCTTGGGGCTGCCAGCTGGATGCTTCCAATAAGAAACCTGTGGATCACTCTATTGATGTTCTCTGGACTGAGCACAGTCATTAAGAATGCCAGCCTCAAGGAAGCAGGTCTGAGTTCAAGCCCCCACTGCCATTTTACTTCTCAAAGCTTCATTTTTTTGTCTAGTACCACCCTAAAGCAGGACTTGGAACTTTGACACAATCCAAAAATAGTCCAAACTGCAATACATGAATAAGAAATATAGTCACATACCATAGAGAAGCTTTTCTCATTCACAACGAGATATTTCACTCGTGATTTTGTGTTGAAACTCAAAAGAATACTTGACCCAATAAAACTTCATAAATACTCCTTAAACATTGTGGTTTGAAGAAGATACCTCTGCCCAGTGTTCACCTTTGGGTCTCCCCACACTTGGCACACATACAACCTGCCATTGGGCTTTACACAGATGTAACTTTATCCTGCCGGTGGCCTCAGCTTCCTCAGTTACCAAAAGGGATGGAAGATACCTTCCCTGGATGTCTTCATGAAGAGTAAACACACTTCTCCCTCAATAATCCTGGCAGCCCCCAGCCACCCTGTCTCCTTTACAGACTGTTTCCCTCCAGGCGCCCTCCAAACTCTGTCTTAACCACTCTCATTGAAACCCCCATCCTCACATATCTCTCTCCTTTCTAGAGAACTTTACTTATCTCTTGGTTTTTCTAATCAAAATCTGCCCTCTTGCATTGACAGTGGAGTTATAAATAACAAATAAGTAAGTTTACACTCACCAAGTTTTCTATAAATGTTTGTGACATGAATAAACAGTTGGTCCTTTGGTCAACAAGTCAAGTCCAGTGGCTCTACAATATTTAGTTCTCTGCAAATGGAAAAATTAGGTGGGCAGATATTAACATTCTCTTAACTGAATTTTTTCCTCCAGACTTCCTTCACAAAGAGAAAAAAATCAAAGGTGTCACCAATATTTAGATGATATTTGAGAAATAGTACAGCAACCAGTACTTCAAGCTGTCAAAAGTACTGTCTGAGTGTGCCTGAAACTTTCATCTCCCTATGATAATTTTTAAAATGTACATAAAATCACACAAGTAAGTGCCGTGCTCCATCAAATGTATGTGATCCACTTGAAACACACTTAAGACCCCTCCTAAATGAATTTATATTACTACCACACATAGGGGTTTCTTTAAAGAGTAAAAGAAATGTCATACACACACACATATTTTTTAATTTCAGAAGTTAACACTTCATAGATACTAGTAAGTGTCCCATCCAATTCATCTGGGTGGCTATTTTCATCCCAGAGGCACCGGGAAAAGAATAGGAGGGTTTTATTTCACATGTTCCTTGATTTTATAAAAAACAAAACAAAACAAAAAAAAATCCTCTGATCACAGCAAACATTTTATACATTAGACAACCTTAGCTCTTACAGTCTTCCAAAATCTTAGGAGAAGAGGTGTCAAATTCTAAAAGATAGTTATTCATGTACGATGAAATTGCATTCACTGGAAGAGAAAGAAAAAATGATAAGAAAGAAACCATAATAGAAAGCCCCATCACAGAACAAAAAGGAAAAAAAAAAATCATACAAAAAGAGATCAAGTCATACCACCAAACAACAGACATTAAAATAGCAATGTTAAAAAAGCTACAAAAAAACCCTGAAACTAAACCTTGCTTAAGAAAAAGTGAAAAAAAAAAATTAAGCAAAATTTATCTTATAAATTTAAATTTTAGATAGGCAAAGAAGAGACCTTTGTCAGAAAGAAAATTTTTAAATGAAATTCATATGTAAACTATCCAACTAAAGTAAGAGTGATTACTAGCAGACAAAATTCACAGCAAGATGTCAGTACTAATTGAGTCTGTGGCAAACTAAAAACAAAAGACAGAGAAAATAAAAAAAGAAAATATGTATGACAGTTTATATTACATGCTTGCTCATCAATAAAATCACGTTTCCTATTTTCCCTAAAACTTAGGAATTCAACTAGCAATTGCCCTTAATATACTCACTGAAAATTTATTCAATATTCCTTTAATTAGGTTACACACAATAAAACCTAAGGGTAACAGTTGAACATATTCAAAATGAAGATGCTCATTACAAAATCCTATTACATGTGATTACATTGCTCAGGCCAGTAAGAAAGCCTATGGGAATCAAGGTCATTTCCACATTGTGTACATATATGGGAAGTGCCCCTGTCCACGAGGTCTCTGAGGAATGTGTTTTATACTATGTGCAGCCTAAGGCCTATGAAACTCCTCGGCCAGTGTGCACAGTACAGCTTGGTTTGCCGTCCACGTTGAGGCACAGGACTTCACAAATTTAAATATATGACAAAGCCCAGGAATGTCTTCCCATTTTATTTTGATTTCGCCCCCAAAATTCACATGCCTATCTTCCCGATGATTACTTCCCTAAGAGTGGTGACTTTGACATGCCATTTCCCATTGGAGACCTTTGAAGTCTATTTGAAAACTTTCTCAAATATTGGGCCATGGAAGAACTAGTGAAGCATCATGAAGAAATGTTTTTTCAAAAAGGTGATCAGAAGGTATATCACAGCTCAGCACATTCATTCATATTTGCTATTGAAAAACAAAACAAAAGCTAATGCTACTACTAGTAATGCAGGTACTGGGTTAAATATGAGGTATGGACTGGAGGAGGTGGGAATTGGGGGGTGTGACTTTGAGGTATATATTTTGTATCTGATGAGTGGAGTTTCTCTCTTTCTGCTTTCTGATCATCATGTAAGCTGCTTCCCTCTGCAGCACTCTCCCGCCGTGATGTTCAGCCTAACCTTGAGCCCCAAGGAATGGAGCCAGCCCTTTATGGGTTGAGACCTCTGAAACTGTGAACCCCCAAATAAACTTTTCCTCCTTTAAAATTGTTCTCGTCAGATCTTTTAGTCATAACAGTGAAAGAGCTAACCCAAACACCCTTAGCAATGCCCTTCTTGCTTTCTTCCCAGGCAATGGTCTTTTTGCTCTCCTCCAATCTTCCTGTGCTGCCAGCTGCAAAAAGCAGCTCCCAGGAAAGTGTGGGTAGCTCAGAACACATGAATATATAAGTAACTGATAAGGCTAATGGCATTGCCTTTCTAATACTATCTGCATTTCATGGAGGACTACTTAAAGGTAAGGCCAGTGACACTGGAGGCAAACTGACCACTTCATAAGTTTACTTAAGGCTTCAGTAGGGGGAATTTTGTGCAAATTAAATTTTTAATGAACAAAAAACAATTGAAGTAGATAAGCCCAAACAAGTGAATTGAACATATTTCTCAAAAGTATGAATGGTCAAAAAGTATATAAAAAAAATGTTCAACATCCTTGGCCATCAGGGAAATGAAAATCAAAACTACACTGAGAGTTCATCTCTCTCCAGTTAGAATGGCAGTACTCAAAAGAATGTACGTAATAATAACTGTTGGTGAGGATGTGGAAAAGGAATAGTTGTACATATTGATGGACTTGTAAACTAGTACAACCACTTTGAAAAGCAGTATGGTGGTTCCTCAAAAGATTAAGAATGGAACAATCATATGACCCAGTTATTTCACTCCTCAATATTTACCCCAAAGTCAGTATACTACAGCAATGCATGCATGCACATTTATAGCAGCACAACTCACAATAGCCACATTATGGAACCAGCCTAGGTGTCCTCCAGGAGATTAATTGGTATATACACAATAAGATTTTCTTCAGGCATAAAGAAAAGTGAAAATATGTCATTTGCAGGAAACAAACTGGAGAGCAACATAAGCCAGATTCAGAAAGTCAAGAATCATGTGTTTTTCTCACATATATGTGGAAGATAGAAAGAAAAAAGAAAAACAGGGATCTCAAGAAAAAGAAGTGAGAAGAGTTGGGTAGAGGAAGAGGATGAAGGGAAGAGGAAAGGGGAGGGCAACAGGAGATACTAAGAAATGAAATTGATCAAATGTTAGGTACATGGACAAACATGCTGTCGCTGGCTCTTTGTGGTACCAAATCCACGGATATTTGTCTCCGCCTGCAGCAACAATTTGCGTGGGTCTTTATGGGTGGTGGACTGGAAACTGAGCTACCTCTATTTCTGAGCTGCTTCCTTCCTTGCTTGCCTGTTTATAGAGGATAGAGGAAATGAGGTTTACTTGCTTTGAGAGGAGAGAGAGAGAGAGAGAGAGAGAGAGAGAGAGAGAGAGAGGCTTTGCTTATCGAAGAGAAAGAGACTTTGCTTAAGAGAGAGAGACTACACTTTCAGAAATCTTATCTTCTTAGTTCTGCTGCTTCTTCTTAAAGGTGCGTCCTGCATCTTGTGAACTAAGGGTGCGTCTATCTGAGGTGCTTCCTAATGATGCGTCCTGTGTACTGCGATCTGCCTATCTGTGATCTGCAACCTAAAGTTGTGTTCCCAGTTCTCCGCTCTGCGATCTGCCTTCCGCCGCTGCCTCTACTCGCTGCTTCTATCTGCTTGCCGCTTCTTCTTCTTCCTTTCTGCTAATGGCTTCTCCGCTTCTTTTTGCTAGCTGCTGCTCTCACCTTCTACCTACTGCCCGCTTATATTCCCTCCAAGAGGCGGAGGGCGGAGCCACGCCAGTTGAGATCAGGTGAGGAGCCAGCTGTCCAATCACGAGCAGGTGTGAGCAGGAGCACTCGGGAACACCTGTGCACGTGTACCCCCTATGTGATCAAAACAGCTTCTGGCTGGCTGCCAGGCACCATCTTGGCGAGTCCACATGGCATAGCCCCCAATACATGCCACTAAAGCCCACTATTCTGTATAACCATTATGCACCAATAAAAATTTTCAGAAAAAAAATATTTTGGGGAAAAAACTGCACCTGTAATGAGCATATATATTTTTTCTTGTCATTATTCCTTAACCAATACTGTATAACAACTACCTACATAGCATTTATATTACATTAAGTATTATAAAAAATAAAAGATAAATAAACCCAGAGCTGCTTTGTTGATGCTATAGTTGGAGTCAGGATCTGCCTACTGTATTTGTCTTCTCAGTCTCAGAGACAAGTCGGAGGGAGGCTAAGTTTCAGAAATGATGCTAAAAACCACTTGCCTATAAGAAGTTTAAAAGAGATCTTCTCAGATAGAACTATCCCCTCTCTTAAACCTATGTGGAAGAATTAATTTCTGAGGTTAATTTCTTGATAGATGGTTGGGAGGATAAATGGAGGAAACAAAGGTCGGGTAGGTTGTTGTTTTTCAACCAGATCCTTTGTGCTATCTTGGCTTTCAAACAACTAACTTAAGCCAAGGTAGTCAGGAGTCTCATTGACCCTCTTAGCTCAAGCATGGATAGTGACACTACTTAAAAGCTTTAGAAATCTGACATTTCCTCCTCTGCATCTCCTACAGCAGCTTCTGTATTGCTGCAGATGGGTTATTCCAAGTGCATGTGAAGGCAATAACCACTGTATCAACTCCTAGTTTATGTCTCCTCTGTTCATGAAACAAGTCAACCCAATTGCAAATCAAGTTTTCTAGGAAGTAACTTGCTTGGTCCACCTCAAGTTAAGGGCCCAGTACTATATGGAATAATCCAGTTGATAACTCTGCAGTGGGCAGGGCAAATTTCAGCAAAGGAGTTCAAGATGCTAGGCAAATTAACAATAGTTGTCCAGCATCCTTTCTTGGAAACCTCCACCCCCGATATAGTGAGGAAGTACTGGAGCCAGCTCGTATCAATGCACTAAAACCAATTCTACCCATCACTTCCTAGTTCTGTATGCAGCAATATTATATGTTTTGGTCAGCTTTTTCTCTGCTGTGACTAAAAGGATCCAACCAGAACAATTGTAGGGGAGGAAAAGTTTATTTTGGGGTTCACAGTTTCAGAGGTCTTAGTCCATAGTTGGCCAGATCCATTCCTCAGGACTTGAGGTGAAGCTGAACATCATGGCAGAAGAGTGTGGCAGAGGGAACCAGCTCACATGATGATCAGAAAGCAGAGAGAGACTCCAGTCACAAAATATAACCCCACAAAATAAACACCCCACACAATAGATGATCAACAGCCATGTCCCCAAGGAACAATCCTTTGTGCCTCTAGTTACCACTCAGTCAATCCCATCAGGGATTAGTTCACTGATTAGTTTAAACATGTAACCAGTCATTTCTCCTCCAACCTTTCTTGCATTGTCTCACATGTGAACTTTTGGGGGACACCTTACATCCAAACTATAACATCATATTAAGAGCTTGAACTCAACCATGATAGAAGTATTAGTATACTATGAAATTGGTATATGCTATTTATCAGGATTTCTTTCTTTCTTTTTTTTTTTCTTTTCTTTTTCAGATAGCCACTTTACTAGCCCACCACTGCAACATAAATCTCTCTGATTTGTGTTTGGAGATCACCACAGCATCTACCCATGCACTGTGAAGTACAGCAGAAACCTTGGTATTCTCTTCCTCATAAATATAATCCTCTAGAAGGAAACCTGTGGATGTTTTTCCAGGTAGTTTATATGTTTAAGAAAGACATGAATTACTGTGGATTAAGTATATCATATCTCTGATCCCACACAAGGTTTCTGTTCACTATATTCATTACAAAGCTAGACATAAATCAGAAAATTAGCCCCATTCATGGCAAACATTTTAAAAAACAATAACAGATGGAGAAATCTAACAGAAGGTGTAAAGACATAGTAGAATGCAAATGTTGAGAAAAGATGAAGAGAAGAAAGGAAGTAAGAGGGGAGGTGGTTCAGGGGCAAGAAGGAGGGAGAACAGAAAATATGAGACAAATAATGAGATACCAACAAAGGAGACAACCCTCCGCTGGAAATTAAACAAAAGATATTAAATACTAAATACTAAAGCATTTGTTCATCCAACCAATCATACCAAATGCTGAACATATTGCAAAGGCTGGGCATAAAACTGTTAATAAGGCTAGACCATGCTTCCAGCTTCAAGTGGTTTAATAGAAGAGAGACTCCAGTAAACTGTCATTTAGTATTGGTAAATCCTATGATTAACCACCAAGTACTGAGGAAGATCACAGGAAATTTTTTGCCTGTAGTCTCAAAAGGCAACATTCACAAGAAAATATCTAAATCAAGAGAAGAGCAAACAAAAGCTCCTCAAGTTTGTTAGGTGGGGCAAAGAGCATTTCAAAGGGAGGGGAAAATGAATAAGAAGGGCGTCGTGGTAAATGGAAATGGACAATTGTGCACTGAAAGAAGGTCAGACCAGCTCAGTGATGCCTAAGACAGGAAACTGGAGATGTAAGTCAGGTGCAGTTATTCAGGTCCTGCACAGCATTCTTGAAATTGGAACTCTGAAGACAAAGAGGAGCCATCAAGGGGCTTAAAATAGATACCACTTAAGAAAAATGCCAAGTCCTGTTCATTTTCCCTCCTGAATAACTCTCAAACTGGTTTACCTCCCTTCTTCACCATCACAGTTTTTCCCTCTTGATGGGATTATCACCACAACCTCCATCTGGCCTCCTGGCCTCCACTCTCCTTCATCTCTATTTTCCACAGGGATCAAAGGGAGACAAACGGATTGGAGGTTGTAGCAACAATATTGTTGAGGAGATTGTTGTGGTGAACAAGAGAAATGAACCAATTTGAGAGCTCTTCAGGAGAAAAAATAAGCAGGATTTGTGGGTTGAAGGAGGTAGGAGTTAGGAGGTCTCAGTTTCCGGAACTGAGCAGTTATTAAGTGGACAGTGGTACTGTTAACTATGAGAAGAACACAAAATATAAACAGGGTTAGTGAGTAAGTCAGAAGTTTAATCTTGAGCTTGAGGTGCTGTAGGACATCCCGGCAATTCAATGGAAAAAAACGAGAGCATGATTACCATGATTTACAATTTTTTGCATGTTGGGTTTTAAAAGGGCCCACAGGTGACTGTGCTCCTCTTCATTCACTGGCAGTTAAATCAGACATGTGCATGAACAGATGGAATTAAAATATTACTTTTGATTACTACTACATACCATGTTTGGGAAACATAGGTTGCCAGTTCTTCCTGATTTAGGAGACTATGATAGTCTTTAAAATGGCCCCTAGTAATCCCTTCCACTTATTATTTGTGTCCCGTGTAGTCCTTCCCTACATTGTGTAGGGATGATTTACACAACTGTATTAGTGTGGGTTCTCTAGAAGAACAGAACCAACAGGATGTGTATTATATATTATTATACAAGGTGATTGATTAAATGGGCTCACAGGATCAGAAGCTAGATCATTCCACAATGACCCTTTACATACTAGAAAGCAGAGGAACCAGTAGCTGTTCAGTCCAAGAAGCTGGAGTCTCAGAACAATAGGGATCAATGATGCAGTCCCAATCTAAGACTGAAAGCCGAGGAACCACCTGGAGATTAGCTGGTGAGAGACCACACTGGAAGAACGAGGGTCCTGGAGTCCAGTGTCCTTGCATGATGGCAGCAGCAATCACTGCACCCACTTAAGAAAAACTGAACTTGGATCCACGTGGCTCCTTCCTTTCCTGCTGTTGGCTTCATCCAGGCCCCTAGCTCACTCAACAGTGCTGCCCACATTCAGGAACCATCTCTCCCCTCAGTTTGCTGTTCCACATGCCAATCACCTTGGGAAACATTCTCATAAGTACACTCAGAAGTCTCTTAATCCTAGGCATTTCTTAATCCAGTCAAGTTGACAATCCAGATTAACCATCATAATGACCAATGAGATATTGCAAAAATGATAAATGTACTTCTGTGAGTTCAGAAGAGACATCGCAACTTCTGTCTTATCTTCTCCTGGATCCCTTCCTCTGGGAGAAGCTGACTGTTGTGTCATGAAGTCACCCAAGGAGCCCTCAGGAGATCTCATATGGTCCAGAGTTGTGGCCTCTTGCCAACAATCATGCAAGTAAATCATCTTAGAGGCAGCTACTCCAGTCCCAGACAGACCCCCACATGACTGAAATCGTAATTAATATCTTGATGTAACTACATGAGAAACCCTGAGCAGAGCCACTCAGTCATGCTGCTTCTAAAATCTCACAGAAATTGAAGGATAGTAGACGTGCACTGTTTTAAACCACTAAATTCGAGGGGTGCAATTTGTTGCACAGCAATAAATAATACAGAAATCTATCTACCAGGTCATAGCATATATGCTAGAGGACAGTAGGCCTCCCCAGTTGCATCCTACCCCTATAAAACTTAAGGCAATGGCTCTCAGATTTTAGTATGCAACAGAATCATCTGAAAATACAGATTATGAACCCCACTCAGGAGTTTCTGGTTCAGTAGGTCTGGAGAGGAACTTTAAAAAAAAATTGCAGTTCTCTTGTGACTTCCAGGGGTTTGGGGCGACTGACAAAAGAAGATGTAACCATGAGATGGCAGTAACACCTAGCAGGCTTTATTGGGGCTACACTTAGATGAGTTTGCACGTCTCTCAGCATGAGACCATTCAGAGGCCACCATCTGAAAGGGGAGGAGGACAAGAGAACTCCTGAAGGGAAGGGGGAATCAGAGAGGGGTATTATATTTCTCAGCAGCTCAACAGGAAGTCTCCAGGTCAATGAGCTCCCAAGAGCAGCAGCAGCTTGGAGTCTAATTTATTGTGACAGGATTTCTCTTATCTATTGCTAACAGATGTTGGGTGCAATTTCACAGGGTATGCAAAGCAAACAGCCTCTAAATGACTAAAATCTATTTATCTGGACTATGTTGAAAACAACTGGATGTTTAAAAATTGAGTTTGGCACTACTGGACTTCTGAGCTCACTAGTCTCAGCTTCTTGTGAGGAAATAGCAACACAGGGCCAATATACATTAGCCATTTTTGTTTTATATATATAGCAAAGTCTCCAGGTGTTGCAGGTACTGCTGGTCCAAGAACACACTAGACAACCACTGACATGGAGGGACAAGTAACACAGGCTTCTTGGAGGCAGGATGGTGCTGGAAGAGGGTGGACTCCCAGCCCTCTCCCAAACTGACACAGCAAAGGAAATCTCCCCTCCTGGAGAAAAATAAAAAAGAGAGGAAGAGACTAACAGAAGCTCTGCCCACATGGAAGGAAGCATTAAGAGTGAGGAATGACTGTTCTTTCCCCTAAACCTGCTCGCAGGATGAAGACTGCTTCCTAAGCAAACATTTTTCACATGGACACTTTCTTTTTCATTACTGAGAAAAAGGAACTCCAATGAGGAATCTCTGGTTTCCTATAAACAGAAATCAGTTTCATTCCTCTGACAAACAACACACTTTGCCTGTAGGTGGTAAAAGCTGTTTATATGTCCTAACTTTAATTAAGTAATCTCTGACTAAAAATGATTATCTCACAAGTGTTCTCAACAGATTTCCCTTCAAGAATTTCAAGAAATACATCTATTTTCAATATTGTAAAAGATATGTAAATTGAGTTCTAATATTGGAGCTGTTTTCCTTAATTCAGTTTTCAGTTACTTTTATTTCTCCTTTACAACATTCATGTCTTCATAATCATTCGGTCTTTCAACCATTAATTCATTCATCTAGTCTTAATGACCATTCTATGCATTAAGAACAGCCCTGGGTGTTTTGAGATGACAGAAGTTGAAGCCAGAGCTGAGAATAAAAAAAACAAATGAAAACAACTTATTTTTTTAAACCAGTGAGAACTTACATAAAGAAAACTTGGTCAACAGGAACATTTGATATATTAATCTCAGCTATTTTATTTTTCTTTCCCGCCATTCAAATTTAGAGAAATTAACACTAAATTAGCATGAAAATAATTCAAAGAGGAAAAGACCACAGCTCCATCTTCCCAACAGAGAAAAATACCACTTGAGAGTTAGTGACTAGAAATGTGTTACTTTACAAGGTGACACATTTGAAAGAGAGATACTGAACTTTTAGCGGGTCTTAAACTTTTCCCTCCTGGCTGAAATCTCTCAACTGTCCCAAAGATGCTCCAGCCTCTTCATTCTGTCAGTGTTGATAGCATTTGCATAAGTACCTGTCATTATCCCCTACCAAGTGCCTCCTTTCCAACCTTGAACGTTTCTTCTGGATTCATTATAATTAAAGAACTAATGTAGCCATTCAAGTTCACATTGTCAATGACCATGTAATCATCTTCCCCAGTGGCCAGAATTCCTTTCTCTTTATGGGGTTACAATTAAATTCCTTCCAGCCATAAGGTCAAAAGAATCTGGAACAGTTAGCCTTCCCAGTGACTAATTTCACACCTGCGACTCTGACACATATAAAATAAGACCTCTTAAATGGAAAGTGTCAAATTAAGAAATAATATACATTTGACTACACCTCAACTGAAGTCAATTAGACGTAAAAATTAAAGACTGTGGATCCTTTTCCTGTTACTGGAAGTGATCCTTGACACTCCACTTATCAATTTAAGACACATCTGTGTCCCTTAGAAATGTTAAAGTAATTTGTAAGTTAGAAGAGAATTAAAATGACCCAAAGCCTGGGAGAGTACTATCCGGGAGATTAAGATAACATGCTTATGTCTGTTCCTTACAACAACTTGTCTCATTCATTTATTTTTTTTTTTCTTCTTCCCAAGATATAAGTTCTTTTAAAGTGGATTTTTTTTTTTAAGGGAACTCTCTTTTGATTTTTTGTTGCTGTTGTTGTTGTCAGTAGACCTTTATTTTACTTATTTATATGTGCTGCTGAGAATCAAACCCAGTGCGTTGCACATGGTAGGCAAGCACTCTACCACTGAGCTACAACCCCAGCCCCCTAAAGTGGATTTTATTATTTTTCTGCTACTGAGGGTTTTCATATTTTGTAAAAGATTCTAATGATTCACTCACTATCTATGGCTAAATGCCATGAACAGATTTGGCCTCTGGCTTCCAAGATGTATCACTGACCAATAAAGACTTCCTGTTTTCTTTCATCCTGAAATCGATATGGACATTCCTCTCCACCTGCAGCTTTCAATATTCTCAATTGCACTCTATACACACCACCACCACTACCAGCTCCCCATGCCTTTAACCCTCCCCTCTCCTCTAAGACAAGAGTTGCTTTCTGCAGTGAGCCTACTACTAGAAGCTTTTCAAGTCTAACTTCTATGGAATCACTGTCAAGTCCCTGTCAATGCTCCCAAGGGGGTTCCCAATGAGAAGACTGCCTCTGGCTGCCACAGTGCTCCTGTATTCCCAGCTCAAAAGGTTCCTAGAAGGGTGCAAAGTGCAACCCACAGCCAGCAACTCCAAACCTGATAGTTCAGACACCCAGAGATTCCAGGAAGTCAAAGTGAGCTGCTTGCCAGGAGCAGGTGATCTTTTCTCAGAACATGAAAGTGAGAGCTCCAAGCCCTAAAGAGCAAACAAGATCCAAATCCTGCCCTTTTTGAGGTTATTGTTGGTACCTCTTAGTCTCATAAGAGAAATAACTGACACTGTTTTTTATGGTGGACATCTGTTGCTACCTACTGTCCCTTAATAACTGCACCTGATTTCCCTCCAGTTAACTATGCTTTTCCTACTCTCAATTCATATGCTTTCAAGCATATTTTGCACCCTTTGGGGTGCACACACTCAATGATGAGGATAATGGACTAAGCAATATGCATTCTGATTCCATTTGTGCAGTACAAAAAGAGAAATGACTAAGAACAGGGTCAAACTGAAAAGGCAGAGTCTGGCAACAGAAAGGAGAAAAATAGCTTCCTTCATCAAGTCACATCTGAAACCAAGATTACATGCAATAGCTGAATACATTCCTTTGTGAATTTAGCACTTCTATGAACCACCGCCTCTGCTAAAGCCAGACACATACTGTAGTCCTTGTTTTCAAAGCCTTCACAGCCATGTAAGGAAGCAAAGACCATTTAATGTGATAAGTGTTGTCACGGGGCATGCAAAGCTATGTGGGGTGCTCCTGGAACAGCAACTCAAAGGAGGTGTCTGAGATATTTGGTCAAAGTTTTCCTGTAAACTCTCTAATTATCTAGCACCTCGAAGATGAGCCATCCTGACCTCTGGCATCTCAGTTCTTTGAACTGTTTCAGGATAGTGATTTTATCCTCCATGTCATCCTTTTCTACCTTATACCATGAGGTTAGATTTTACCTAGAACTTCTGTACATTATAAATAAACAACCATGTACACCACTGAAACCAAAGTTTGAGATGAAACTCCATTCCTTGCTTCTGCTGAGAAAACGCATTTTAATGTTACTAGCTAATTGCAGCAGGTGAGGCCTACCAGTGTCAGCACCAAGGGTCTCAGCTAGCAAAGCCGGATTCTTCTCCACTACTGTTGAGTGACTGTTGCAGCTCTAAATGGTGCACTGTGCCTTTCAGTATTGCCAGCAGCTCACCACCAACTTCTTTCCAGGTTCTTGTCTACCAGAGCTGAAAAATGGAATTCATGGGACAACAGAAGGCGAGAGTGAAATGAGTGGGATTTATCCAAGTGTGAAGAATAGAAATGAAAGTCTGGCAGGGGAAAAATAGGACCTGACAGGGGTAGTTGCCTGTGTATGCTAGTCTGGGGGTTTATATAGCACTTGGGTCAACACTATTGGTCCAAATTTATGCAAATCAGGGTTTGGAAAAGTACCAATGCTATTGGTTCAAATTTATGCCAATAAGGGTATTTGGGATTGCAGTGCTGTGCAGGGCAATAACTTTACCTGCTGCAGCCCATGCTCACTGTCTGAGCTCCTGCACACCTGGACCACCACTCCACAACTCTGGGACAAGGACTTGGCTTCACCACTTTCTGACAATATCATTTTTCCCAATCCTTGCATTCAATATTTCTCTCAGGTCATAGACCTCTCTAATCTCCATTACTCCAACCTGGCATATTTTATATTTTATTCTAATACTGTACCAATAGTTTATCAACTCTGAAAACGATAGCCTATAAGAAGGCATGAGTTTCTTTTTTAATTGACACATAATAATTGTACTTATTTATGGGGTAAAGAATGATTATTTGATACATGTTTAAATGGTAGTGAACAAATCAGAGTAATTAATATTTTAATGACCTTGGACATTTATCTTTGTTTAGAACCCCAAAATTCTTCTCTTCTAGTTCTTTATAAAAATATAATAAATTGTAAACTATTATCATACTATTGTGCTGTACATCAGAATTTATTTCCTCTATCTAACTATATTTTGATACCTGTTACCCAAACTCACTCTATCCCACTCCTCTCTACCCTTACTAGCCTCTAGTGACCTCCATTATACTCCCTTATTCCATGAGATCAAATTTTTTAGCTTCCACTGATTTAAGACATGGACTTCTTGCTAACCATCAGTTACTAGAGATCGGTATCATTGTCCTTGCCAATAGCAAACAATTAAATTTATTTGCCAGAATCATATCTTCTATGACTCTACTATGGAAAGACACTGTGCTGAGTGCCTGGAATCTGATAATCAGAAAATAAGAACTCCCCACACCCTCCTGGAGCTGACAATCTATTGGTTGTGACAGCAAGGTGGTAGCAGCAGTGTACTGAGCAGGACATGAGCAGAATTTCAGTCTGCAACTGACAGCAGGGTGCAGAAGATCTGGTAATTCTGAAAATCAGCTGCCAAGTGAACAAGCCACAGACAAATAAATGATAAAGAATTTACTTTCCAAATGTATTAGGGAAGCAGGCCCTTAATGTCAGAAACTTTGGACAAAAGAATATAAAAGAAAATAAGACATGATAGGTTCCCGTGGGGACATGGAAAAGGGTGTTCTATCATACACAGAAGTGGTGACCCTTTTTAACCATTTACTAACCTGAAATCATTTTCAACAACTACTACTCAGCTCATGCATTATATCTCTGCTGGATTATCCTGACATTGAGCCTCTCAAAGATCCATAAATACTAGTAATGGAAAAGAAATGCATAATGCATTTGATGAAACTCTTAGAATACAATGAGCTGGGATAATATACAAAGGCTTCTGAAGGACCAAAGAAAAATTACAAATGGCAGACACATGAATCCAAATAACAAATTAACACCCAAATCATAAACTTATGAATAAAATTATTTTGGAGACTAATCACACAGTGGAAAAGATAAAATAATACAAAAACTTTACCTTAAAAAAATCAAATTAGATGAAATTTTAAAATATAAAAGGGTAACCATCTAGCTACTTTTATATTTCAGAAACTCAGAAAAAATATATTGAGAGGGCCTCAAAGATCCTCATCTGATATTTTTCTTGTGTCCCAGGGAGAAAGAGGGTGCTCTTAAATGTGAATCTGGATAGAATTTATAGGTATACGCCATTTAAAAAAAAATCAAAGTGTAAGTGGGTTTGTATGCAGAAAGAAAGAAAAAAAAAACTGATGAGGAAAGGAACCAGGGGTTCTCAGGGCTTTTGGGGAAAGCCCAAACTATCAAGCACCAACTGGTAGCTCAATGTGGAGGAAAGAGGTCCAACTCACAAAACAGAACATAAACGGAGAAGGAATTAGACAAATATGAAAGAAGTAGAGGAAATGAATATTCATGATCTGGCCAGGATTCACATCAAGCAAGCTTGACTTTGAATAAAACAGAAAAAAGACTTGGACACCAGAAGGGGAGGTGGATATTGACTGATTTAAGAAATGAGCAAGAGTGGAAATGATGGATTCCATTTTCTTGTAAGTCCGCTACCGTTTTCTCTCATACTTCTGTTTCAAAAGGAACATTCCTTCCTCACATGCCATGTACTAGGTTGTGCAAAATGACAAAAGGGAGAAGGCTGGCATATCTCAGCATGTCATAGCTGAAAGATTGTGAGCTTCGGGTCCAACTCATGGGAGGTGGAAGCATCGTGCTTCTATTACTAGGTGTGTGGTCTTAGGGGGATCACTCAACTGTTCATACAAGATTGGGATGTGAATTCCAATATTACTGGGAAGTTATGTTATTTAAATAGTGTGAATTATTTAGCGTAGTGCTTGTCATGTAAACATTTTTTTGTTCAATTTCCCCTTTCAACTCATAAAAGAGTTCAAATAATGGAAAATGAATTAATTGCAGTAATACAGGGAAAATCTAGGGTTTATCTGTAAGTTCTGTTTGAGACAATCATACTTTGGGATAAGAAATAATGAGACTTATGTTCATTATATTTTGGTAATCGTGATTTGCGTTATTACAATAAACCAGGAAGCATTTTGGACTAGTTAACATGAGCTGGTAATAAGAATTTTTTAATTCACAAGTATGTCCTCCAAGTAAGATGGAGTAATTGAACCAATAATAATTAATTCTCTGTCTCTGAGTAAGTCTTAGGAGAAACTGGTTTAATAAGTGCAAACCCACTGCATCAAAAGTGACACCCTGCTCTGATAGAAATGAAGGCACATGTAAAGACTCTGCCCCAGGTAGGAATTCATGCTGGAAAGTGCTTTGAGACTTAATTTGGTGCCTTTTACTTCTCCCGAGCAACAATAAGCTTCTGGAAATACAGAGCCTATAGATCCATGTCATATTTTTCTTTTTTTCTCAGTAAGTTAATTGTTCTCAGAATAATATTAATCGAAAAGTATGGACAAGAATTCATAATAGACTGTCAAATTCTTTGCTCTTCCTCCTAATTTTGTCACTGTGGCTCTTTGTATGAAAGATAACTGCAGCAATTCAGCACATCCTGAAAACGAATGGGGAGTAAAACTGTAGGAAACCTAAGTAAGCAAGAGCTGATGGAGAGCAGAGTTCTCTCGGTGCAAGGAACTGCTGGAGTTATCCAGTAATCTAAGTTTGATCTAGAAATGAATAATTCCAGAACAGATGGAGAGTGGCCAGCTTGGTCCTCAGTTTTGCTACGCCAGTCTCTCAAGTTGTGACCAGAATTTCTTTATCTCATTTGGAGGAAGCTCTGATAAGTCTTAAGCCTATGAGATTTCACATGATCCCTGGCTTCAAACAGCTAGGATAACTAACTTCCCATTTGCCTAAAATTTTCCTAGTTTTAGCACTAAAGTTCCTGTATCCTAAGGCAAACAGGAATGGTTGTTCATGCTACACCCATAAAGTGATCGAGGACCTTTCCTTAAACTGATGAAGTGGGATGCCTACAGCCTCAACCGTGGAGCATGAGATCAGATTAGACACCGTTAGTCACTAAAAAGTCACTGTACACATTCTTGCCTCTTTGTTAATGCAACAGAGCATGGGATGGAAGAGCATTGCCTCACAAGAGGTTTGCTGAACTGGTGAGGACATGCTGTTTTTCCTCCTGGGATTTGGTTTCGAATAGCATTACAGAATAAAAGGAGAAGATGGGGAAAGAATTTGTCCAGATACTTACAGTTAATTAGACAACCATACCAATTTAATTTTGCAATGAAACAGATATCTTCTGCAACTGAAAGACAAGTGCTGAGGCAAAGCGTCTGCTGAGCAGTAAAGGAAAGGCAGCCACCTAGTCACAGTGGAGAATTCATTAGCATCAAACCAGTCAGATTCCATTACTGTGAACTTCCACTGGCACAAGGACAAGATGGGTATTAGCTAGTTCTTTTTAATCATTTGGGTATTTGGAGATTTTCAACATGAAAGCACCCATTGCTATAGGTCTGTTGGTCCCAATTACACCAGACAGGCAAGTGATGCTGGAACATTGTTGTTTTGTTTCTGAATGCCAAAAACATTGATGTCATGAATGAAGATTGTTTACCTGATAGATGTGTTTGTGCAAGACATTAAAATAAAATTGGGAGGGAGAACAGGCAAACAACCCACATAAATATACAAATAAATATTTCAAGAATAGTGAAATCTCTGGATTTATTCTAGTACTGCTAGTCTAGAATGATGTTTAACAGTGCTAAAATTTGTTCATGTGATCTGATGACAAAAACTGGTAACACACAAGGTAAAGGAGCCCAGATAGTGTGTGACTGTCATTGTTGTTTGTCGCACATTGCTTTTTATTACAATTAGGATTATACATAGCAGGTTGAGCACATGTGTTTATCTCCACTCCCTCATGAAATGTCACTACACCAATACTAAAGTAATTAAAATAGTACAGTAGTCCTCTCTTTTCTGCAATTTCACTTTCCAAGGTTTCAGGTACCCTCAAAAAAACATGGCTCAAAAATATTAAATGGAAATTCCATAAATAAATAAATAATAGGTTTTAAAATTCATGTTGTTCTATGTAATATAATGAAATATCATGCCATTGGGGTCTGTCTCACCCTGGACATTAATCATCCATTTATCCAGTGTATCCATGCTGTATAAACTACCTGCCATTTAGTCACTTGATAGTCATCTCAATTATCAGATCAACTATCATGGTTTTGCAGTGCTTGTGTTCAAGTAATTCTTGTTTTACTTAATTTCATTCCCAAAGCTCAAAAGCAGTGATGCAAAAGAGGCAGCAGGGCTTAATACGTGGAAGAACACAGATAAGGAAGGACTACTCTATGTACTTCCAATGAAGAAGACAGGAAAGGAAGTTATGGAATACAAGGGATGCAAATTGAATTCTGGAAGACAGAAAGTGATTTAAGGAGTGGTAACTAATATAGCAAAGAAAACGGTAAAATTTAAGTGACTTTATGAGGAAGGAGTAATGAGAAACCATATAATCCACCCTTTAGAATTAAAGTCTCAGAACTCCTAAGTATGAGTGGAAAATCTCTTCAAGGAGCAATTGGGCCCCCATGTCCACTTTGGCAATCTGTGTGGTTAGGCAGTCCTTCCCTTGTGCTAACCCCAAAGAGATCAGATGTCTTCTCTCGAATTGAATCTCACACACACACTGAGGCAGGAGGATTAACTGAAAGTTTATGTAAAGGACTATTGAGAAGTCCAAAGCCCCTTTCTCTCTAGACTCTAGAAGGATAGGTGCTAGACTCCTGCAGCTAAGAAGCCGTTTCTGAATACTTAAACCACCCCAAAGCAAATTCCTAATGATATTGTCATTTATA
Source organism: Sciurus carolinensis (assembly GCF_902686445.1). Taxonomy (NCBI): domain Eukaryota; kingdom Metazoa; phylum Chordata; class Mammalia; order Rodentia; family Sciuridae; genus Sciurus; species Sciurus carolinensis. Next base: position 55,125,389 of record NC_062217.1, on the reverse strand, counting down.
GCTCCAAAGAAAGCACAATTACTGCCTAATAACCCCATGGCAAAACCACCCGTCAGTCCTGCCCTTGCACATAGAGCTTGCAAACAGTCTTTGATGCCTTTCTGTGTATTCATAGAGAGCCAAGGAATACAGGGCATTTGAGAAATTCTCCAGCATGCAAGAAGCAAAACAAAAAGTACATACCCAGGTGGATTATTCTTTATTCAAAATGCAAGGAACCAGAAGTATTTCAGATTTCACAATTTTTTGGACTTTGAATCAATTTGCAAATGCATAATGAGATATCTGAGGAATGGGACCCAAGTCTAAACATGAAATTAACTTATGTTTTATATATGCTTGTACACATCACCTGAAGTCAATCCTATACAATATTTTTAATGCGTTTGCACTTTGACATAACCCGTCGCATAAGATCAGGTATGGAATTTTCTACTTGTGGTGTCACTCAAAGAGTTTCAGATTTTGGAGCATTGCAGATTTTGGATTTTCAGATTAAGGATGCTCAAACTGTAAGAAATAAAGAACTCTCAAAAACAAATGAAAGGAGCAAAAGAAAACTTTAAGGAAACAAAGAAATCTGAGATATTCCTATAAAAAGCAAAAAATTAAGAGACCAAGAAAGAGGAGAGAAATTTAAAAATATGAGATCTGAAATTTGTTTTGAATCTATAAAAGAGATGGAAAATAAAGCCAGAAAATCTCCTAGAAAGAAAAGCAGAAATATACAGCGATAGGCAAAAGGTGAGAAACAAGAAAATCTGTCAAAAGCTATAAGCTAAAACGTGTTCCCAGGATTTGAAAGGAAAGAAAAAAAAAAATGCAGAACCATGAATTGTTTCCTAAAGCTTCTGCCCGGAAGTAACATATACCACATGCCTGAGTTCAACAGAGTAGGATTATTTACTTCATTTTCAGGACAGAACATCTAACTCTGCAGGAACTGAGTCACAATTATTCCCTTAAACACATATGCAGACTTCAATTTGCTAAAGCCTTTGTACCTAACATCTCCCTGATGCCAAGCATTAGTTGCCATTCATAATTGCACTTGGAATTTTTATAGAACAGTATTTTTAGAGTTAGAAAAACATAAATAAAGTGAAACATTTTTCTATATTCGTGGAAGAAAAGAAAATAGAATAAGAGAAATGAGTACTTCAAAAAAATGAAATAAATCTTTTATCATCGTAGAAGTGATGAATACTCCTATGCATTTAGTCTGCAAACAGAGCATACTTTCTTCCAAACTCATTTACTTTACCTTCATTTTAGGATCTGAATTACATTCTCCGCAAATATGTGTTGAAGTCTGTATGGATTAACATTGACTTCATTGCAGCTCTCTTGAGTTTGTAACTACCATTATTGTCCCTGGATAACTGTGGTCAGGTTCTCAACTCCACCCCCTCCCATTGCATAGTTTCCCAGCATTCTGTAAATAACCAAAAGCTTTAGAGTGGTATGTGGAACTTGACAACCATCAGCCCCAAGAATGTGTCTGACATCTTTGATATTGGATTAAAATAAACCAGTTATTTTTTGCCTTGGGTGATGTTGCTTTTGTCTGTCTACTTTTTAAGACCCCTTTCTCTGACCCAAATCAAAAGGATTCCCTGGTTTGTTGCAACCCAGGGTCATGCTTCTGACAATAAGCCCTGAGAATTGCATCCCGTGCAATCCTGGATCTGTCTGCTTCTTTCTTCAGTCAAGAGTACTTTGGGGTTGGTTCTCATACGCAGGCACTAGGATGTTCTGGAATGAAATCTAACCTCCAATACCTCAAAATACCATCTTTGTGTCTTTGCAGATAGAATCAGTTGTGATGAGCTCATAATGGTAATGGAGTAGGTGGGTCCTTAATCTAATATGCCTGAGGTCCTTAAAATAAGAAGGGAAAAACTACCCATGAGTGTATAACTATGAAGGTGAAGATTGGATTTATACCATCACCAGTAAATGATTGCCTGGGGCTACAAGATACCAGCAAGATTCCCCCTAGAGGATTCAGAGAAAGCCTGCCAACACATAGGTTTCAGACTCCTAGCCTCCAGAAATGTGAAGGAATAAATTTCTATTGTTTAAAGACCCTTAGAATGTGGCCTTCTCTTAGGCCACTAGTATACTTCTAACCTTTCTAGAGCCTTCTGTTAACACTATAGAGCACTTCTGAACACCAGAACCCAATAGGACTCCACAAACTTCTCACTCGAGTTCTTCATTTGTCTCTCTGAGTGAAGTCTTCCTTATTTCATAACATAGTTAATGGTGACAGAGCAGACTACGGAAGTCATTCTGTCCCTGATAACACCGGTCAGCAAGTCATGGATAATTCATTACCTGTTAGCTCAAATGAGTATTGAGCTGTGGACTTTGTAGATTGCCAAATGCTATACAAGCCACAATCCCATGAGGAAACTAAGTTTTCTGAGGAGGGACATGTGAGCAGCACAATTTCAAGGGAAAGCTAAGCCCAGAATAGATAGTTCTAGAGAGCTGGGAAGGAAGCAAATTCCAGGTGAATCAGGAGGGGTTAAATTCTAAATGGAAGGGCATGAGCAAGAAGATCACTGCAGACATCAAGGATGGGAATGTTGTCTCAGACTCAGAATGAATAAGCACTCTGGGCAAGGAGCACAATGAATTGGCAACTGATTCTAGGACAGAGATCCACTGCCCTCTGCAGGGGTGGATATGGTCGACCTTGGCTGAGAGGAGTTGCTTGATGAGGCCCTCAAGTTTGCTCAGGAAGCTCTACTGTGCACAACCACAGGTGGCCTTCTGGCACTTGGCAACTCCCCAGCAGTATACTGAGAAGGTTCACAAATCAGAGTGAGACAAGCAGGTCTGAGTCAAGTTTCTAAAACATGGGGACGCCATATTGGCAACAGAAAGAAAGAATGTATTTTGCCTATGTAATGTTGCTTGGGAAGATGATGTTTTAATTGCCTGTTGGTCATCTAGTCTTGTTTTTTTTTTTTTTTTTTTTTTTTTTTTAATCTCACAGTTCAGGCTTAATGCTTTTCCAATTGTATTGTGTCAAAACTGTCCCCACTGCATTGTATTTGTTATGCTTTCTCTATTTTTCACAGATCACATACTTTTTCATTAGGGAATTACAACTTGAATCTTTATTTTCCATCATGTTCAATCAGTTGTAATTCTCCTAAATCATTTATTTCTCCTAGATATTCAAAGGTATATTGATACTAAAGGGCTAATTAATTTGAGCTTTCATCCTATGCTTTTTCCCTGTCTTTTTAAGTAAAATGGTCAGAGCACGGCACTTGCTAGTCACTTTATAATAAGTACTAATTTTCACTTTCGAGTAGTTATTGATCCGTAGCAACCACAAGAGAATCATTAAGAAAATCATTGCCACATGATGCAAGATTGGGCATAAACAAGCATGATGGTTAAAAACAACTTTTCCGTATCTTGAAGAAAGATTTGCAAGATGGTAAGTGACAAATCAATACACAAAATACAAATACAATATTGCTAAATATACATTAAAATAATGTAAATATATATTAAAATCTGGTTAGTGTTTCATTTCCTTCTTCATCTTTCTCTACTTTCTCAAAGTTCCAATAATCCATACATATATAAAATGTTAAAATATTTTATTTTTATAAAAACATTTTCATAAACACAAAAAGATAAGCCTCTTTCAAAATTTTTTGGAAGATTAATGACATTTGCATTATTCATTTTTGCAATACTACACTCAATAAATTAGAAGAATTTATGTTCACATTCAAAATCACTGAATAATATTTCACAATAAGAAAAGAATAAAAAATACATAAATCTTTACCTTTGCACATAGGCCACAGTGTTCAGACCTGGCAAGTGGGCTCTCAAAGAAGAATACCAATAACAATAACATTGAAACTAAAGAGCAGAGTCTGCAAACTGCTTTTTTGCTGCTGCAAAAAATTTAAATTTTTAATTGGCATAGTATTTGTATATATTTATGGAATACAGTGTGATAATTTGACACATGTATACAGCATGTGCTGTAGTCAGCTTTTGTGTCACTGTGACCACTATACCTGACACAATGTAGGGTGGAAAAAGTTCATTTTAACTCACAGTATCAGAGATTCAGTCCATGGTTGACCAACTCCATAGCTCTGGGTTCAAGATGAGACAGAAAATCATGGCAGGAGGGCATGGCAGAGGAAAGCAGCTCAAGACATGACAACCACAAAGCAGAAAGAAAGCTCTGCTTACCAGGGACAAAATATGAATCCCAAAGTTGTACTGCCAATGATCTTCTTCCTCCAACCACACACTACCTGATTAGAGCTAGCACCCAGTTAATACATATGAGTGGATAAATCCACCAATTAGGTTATGAGTCTTATATTCCAATCATTTCACCTCTAAACATTTTTTCATTGTCTCACACATGAGTTTTGGGGGAACACCTCATATCTATAACAGCATGTAACGATCAAACCAGAGTAAATGGCATTTCCCACATCCTAAAACTGCAAAGTTCAAACACCATCCAATTTCTATTGCAAGGACTCAACTCTGCAATTGTAGCACCACAAGATCCTTGGACAACAAAAACACACGGTAACAGTTGTATTCTAATAAAACGTTATTTACAAAAAATATCAGGTGGTAGTTTGCTAGCCTCTGCTCTGGAGTGACACTTCTCAAACTTTAATGTGCATATGAATCATCTGGGGATTTTTCCAAAAAGCAGATGCTGACTTAGTACAGGTACAGTGCATTGAAGCCTGAGATTCTGCAATCCTAAGAAACCCCCAAGTGATGGCATTGCTACTGGTCTGAGGACAACACTTTGAGGAGAAAGGAAGAGCATAGATTTTATCAGGCACACAATACCTAGATTAGAGATTCATGGACCAGACCTCAATAGGAGAAAAAATTTCATGATGTTTACCCACAAAACATTTGCATTATGATAATGCTCTTTCTGCTTAATGGATTTTTACCTTATGCTCTGTTTTATTGAAACAAATTAAGGACATTACATGGAAAACAGATGGCTTTATATATTTTAAAATAGTTTGCTTAAGAAAAGTGGCTGACTTTTATTACATAAAAAGTCATTTATTTCTTCATTCAACAAGCATTTATTAGTTGCCTCTAGACACTGGGTTGCCAATTGTTGGGATACTGGGATAAAGGAGTTCATAATAAGCAGGTGAAATAAGCACACAAAGATAATCACTTTTATTAAAATAACTAAGGGGATCCAAAATTAGTTTTGCTTGGAATCATTAAGATCTTTTCACAATTTTTTTAGATTGTAGAGAGGAATGGTATTGCCCAGTGCTGAAATTCCAACTGCTTATCCAACTGTCACAGAGTCATCAAACTTCTGACAAATCACAATGGTTATTTATGCAAATATTCCCTCAAAACTTACTACACCAAAGGCTTGTTATGATGTAACCCAGTCTCCCTGGAAATCATCACTTGCAGTACTCATGTCATATTAACTGGTACAATTAAAGTCTTGACATTTCCATGTAGATGACCAGTAGACATCTTAAACTCTATATGGGCAAAACCAACTCCTGAAGCCTTTACTTTCTTACTTCTTTTTTGTCAACTCTATCCTTTCCATTGCTCAAGTCGGCCACCCTTGACACCTTCTTTTCTCTTACCCAATATATCCATTTGACTTGCAAAATATATCCAGAACCTAACCACTTATTATTTCCACTACTACCATCTGGGCCTAGTTTTCACCTGCATTACTTCAATATTCTCTAAACTGGCCTCCAAGAGTACACACTACCCTCAACATGGCAGCCCAAGAGAATCTTGACTATATAATTCCTACTCAAAACTTCACATATGTGTCCACTTCACTCAGAGTACAAGTCTTCACAAAGGCCTAAAAAGCCCTTGTGATCTGGCCTCAGAATATATTTCTGAACTGCTCTCCACCTGGCTTGCCCCAAGTCGCCTTGGTTCCCTTGGAGTTACATTTATACCTTAGGACCATTGCTCTAGCTGTCTCTTCTGACCAAACACACTTTGCTTGAATATTGCTTGGCTAATTCCTTTATCTCTTTCAATTCTTTATTGAAATATGAACTTCTTAAGAAGTCAGACAACCTTCTTCCCCTATCACGTATAATCCTAATTCACTTATTCTGAGTTTGTTTTGTTTTGTTTTTACTAAGGATTTAACCCAGGGGTGCTTAACCACTGAGCAATCTTCCCAACCTTTTATTTAGAGACAGTCTCACTAAATTGCTTTTGGGCCTCACCAAGTTGCTGAGGTTGGCTTTGAACTTTCAATCCTCCTACATCAGTCTCCTAAGCCACTGGGATTACAGGCATGCACCACCATACCCAACAATTCTGTTCTTTTTTTAATCTTAAAGTTATGTATTCCTTCCTAACATATTAGATAATCACTTACATATTTTTTCTCATTCCCGCATACATTTTGCATATACTCCACAAGGGGAGGAATCTTTGTTTTATCTTGTACCTCTAGTCCCAAGAACAATGTCTGGCACAGATGTGTTAATGACTGAATAAGTTCCATCCCACTGGCCAATTAGGATCTTCTGCACCTCTCAAAGTCTTACCCACTATATTAGTCAGGGTTCTCAGATGAACAGAACCAACAGCATATGTATATGTAAAATTTTAAAAGTAATTTTATTAGATAGACTTGCATGGTCAGAAGCTGGATAGTCCCACAATGGTCATCCACTTATCAGAAAGTGGGAGGAACCAGTAGCTGCTCAACCTAAGAAAGTGGAGCCTCTGAACAAGAAGGACCTATGCAGCTCCAGTCCAAGATTGAAAACTTGAAAAATTCATGGAGAATCACTAGTCAAAGACCATGTTGGAAGAATAAAGCCGGTAGAGTCCAATGTCCTCAGAGAATGATCCCAGTGAAAAGTGCATCTGCTCCAGAAGAATCCAAATTGCATTCTCAGAACTTCCTCTTTCTTTTGTGTTTTGTTCCATCTGGGTCCCCTGCCTATTGAACGGTGCTTCCCACATTCAGGACAAGTATCCCTACTCAATTTGCTGTCCCACATGGCAATCATCTCTGGAAACATCTTATTGACACACCCAGAATTCTCTTAATCCCAGGCATCTCTTAATTCAGTCAAATTGAAAATCCAGATTAACCATCATAACCAGTAATTTGTGTGAATCTCTTGGAGTGTCTCCTATGGGTTCATGAATAGCCTGCTCAGATATTTACCTTATGGGGGCCTACTGTTGGTGACAATTCTTAAAGACAACTCCCACCCACCTATGCTGTCAGACCTAGGTCACTCTAACCAGGTAGTTCCCAGAAGCCTTAGTCTCAGACTAGGGTAACACTGTTGATCTTTCTTGTTCTGGGGCTTTTGCCTCTTGGACTGCACAGCTGTTGGTTCTTCCAGCTCTCCAGCTGCAGACGGCCATTGTGGACTATCCAGTTTCTGGTCCTGTAAGCCAATCTAATAAATCCCATTCTAATAATCATACTTCCTGTTGACTCTGTTCCTCTAGAGAACCCTGACTAATACACACCCCAACAAGTTCACCATTCCTCCTTTTTTCATTCAGTGCTTCCAAGTTGTGCCTATGTGTGGGTAGATGATGTAAATTGGTTACATTGTCAAGATATTTCCTGGTTATTAAGTGCTATTCTCACAGGTTCTTATCAGTCCTTTGTGTCCAAAATGTTCAGGTTAAGTGAAAAACCACTTGTGCAACATGCCACAGCTAACCTAAGAGCACAAAACACTTGTAGTTCCTTGAAAGGAAGACAATAAATGAATAAGAAAAAACATCTCTGGTTATACATTATTCAAAGGCAATTTGAATATACATGTTGTTATACATTATTCAAATGCAATTTTTTGCAATAACAAATAAATATTCTAAAATGCCCCAATGCCAAAGGATATATCAATATTGAATGAAGTTCATTCACAATACTTTATTTAGAAAGAATGTTAAGAGCCAGACTCTATTACTTCTATAAGTGTATATTTGGTGGTTTCTTTTTCCCTTTGTTGAGTTATATCTAAATTCCCTTTTCTTTAAACTACTCTGACTGCAGGACTTTTGTTTACATGAGAGGCAGAATAAGTGCATCAAACTGGTTCTTGTAGCAGTGACTATATGACATTGGCACCATTGCCTCTTGTCTATACAAGAAAGTGATTGGCAAAGAAATGATCAGCACATGAAGTGACAGATAAGCCAATTGCCCTGTTCTGATCATAACACAATCATGTGCATCTATTGAAATGTCAATACTCCACAAACATGAAATGTACTCCACAAATATGTACTATTAGTATGTTAACTTAAACATTTAAATATATTTAATTATAAGAAAAAGAAAGTGATTGGATAAGTCACCTGTAAGACACTTTCCAGGAATAAATTTTCATGATTTCATGTTCTAAGAAGAAACCACCCAATTTAAAGGGCTGGACATGACTCACTCTGAGTGTACAAACTCAAGATCAAGTAATCAATTGCAATTTCAGTTCACCTTTACAAGTTCTAAAATAATGATATAGATAATAGACCTATAGGCACTTTCAAATTCCCACATATATTATCTGACAATACACTTTTCAGGTATGCTACATGAACATAATTATTTCAATTTCACAGGTTCAATCATTTGATCAGTCGATTGATCATCATTTTTTTCAGCACCTATTATATGCCAGGTATTGTGTTAGGCCCTGAGTATGCAAACATTAGATGAATAAACCACAAAATAATGGTAATAAAAATGCTGCAGATCTATAGCAGAATTCTGTATAGGGCACAAAGTGAACACAAAGAAAGAAGTCAATTCTATCTGGAGAATGGGTTAAGAAAGTTTTCCCAAAGAAATGAGACTTGCTTGACCTGACACTTGAAAAGGGGCAGACATTCCACAGGGAATGGGATAGTAGGAGGGAAGAAGGTATTCTGGGCAAGGAAGATCCACCTCTGAAGACAGTAAAGCTTGAACAAGGGTGGCAAGAAATTCACTATGACTACCACTTAGGTTTCAGGAGAGTTGGATGAGAGGACATAAGGCAGGGACTGGATTGTTCATAGTAAGGTTTTATTCAGCAGCAATGGGAAGTCATTTAAGGATTTTAAGGAGAGGTATAAAATGATTATATGTACTTTTTTTTAAGTCTTCCTTAACACTATTTTGGAAGGTGAATCTAATCATGACAAGGAAGGCAGGGAGATGATATATTAGCTTGTTATGTCCACCATAACAAAGGATCATAAAATGAGTGGCTCAAACTATAGAAATTTACTTTCTCATGGTTCTAGAGGCTGAAAGTGGTGATGTGCATGGGACAAATTGCAGAGGACCTGCGCATCACTGGATCTGTGAGGGAAGGGCAAGAAGAAGGGAGCAGGGTGCCGCAGGTTGTGGGTGCCTCCTAGGTTAAGTATTAGTGTGTTTCAGTGTGATATATTTTCATTATTTTTCTTGAAGATTTTTTATCAACATATAAAATGTATAGATCTTAAAGAGTCACATATCCTTAACAGGCTTAAATCAAAGAGAAAACTGTTGCTTCTCTCCCCCATCTGCTAAGCCTTCTCCCCTTCCCAGAAGCAATCCCTTTCAACTCTTTAGCTCATTGATCTGGCATTTTCCTCTGTGTTCCTAAATAATATTTATATTCTGCTGATGGAGCTGAGCATCACTCTTCCTCTCAAGTTCAGAATTGATTGGGAGGCAGGCATGGGTGTCAGACACCTAAAGATCAAAGTATCATTTTGATTATTGGCCCAAGTAAAAGGATTTCCTAAGAATTTAGCTTACCCATACAGGGAGTTATCCATCCCACTCCCCATTAAACAAAGGGGTCAAAAATAAAAACAAGTAAGAATGAAGTTGGTGATATTAAAGGATTATTATTCATTTTTATGAATATTTTATGCTTTTTTAAAAAAAATAGATGTTTTCTTTTAGCAACACAAGCTAAAATACTTGTGGGTGAAATGACATGAGGCCTGTGACATCTTCAAATGAGCATGAGCAAGACAGAGTGAAGATTCAGATAAAATCTAATTGACCAGGAGTTTCACTGGTAATGGGGCTTGCACTGATATTATTATGTTTTCCTATGTTCATATATGTGTATAATTTTCTATAGTAAAATAATAAAAAGAGAAGAAAAACTAGTTATGTTACACATACTACAGTAACACAGTCACAATAATGTTTGTAGCAGCTCAATTCACAATATCTAGATTGTGGAACCAACCTAGATGCCCTTCAACAGATGAATGGATAAAGAAACTGTGATATATATACACAATGGAATATTATTCAGCCATAAAGAAGAACAATGTTACAGCATTTGCAGATAAATGAATGAAATTGGAGAATATCATGCTAAGTGGAAAAAGCCAAACCCAAAAAACCAAAGGCCAAATGTTTTCCCTGATAAGTGGATGATGATATATAATGGGGGTGGGGGACTAGAGGGTGAGAGAAGAATGGAGGAACTTTAGATTATGTAGAGGAAAATGAGAGGGATAGGTTATAAAAGATGGTGGAATGAGAAAGACATCATTGTACATATATGATAACATGAATGGTATGAATCTACATGGTGCACAATTATAAAAATGAAAAGATGTACCCCATTTGTGTACAATGAATCAAAATACAGTCTGTAAAAAAAAAATTTAAAAAGAAACAAAAGGAGAGTGAGTTTTAAGAAGGAAGTCAAAAAATCACATAGCTACTGAAAAGTCAAATAAGAAGGAAAAGTTAATTCGTTTTGGTTTTTAAGAAAGTATTGATGTATTTCTTGCACAAAAGTGATGTGTGAGCACCAGTGTGGTGACTGGATGCACAGTGGTGAACAAAATGGTCAAAGTTCCTGCCTTGGTGGAAGCCACCTTCTACTGCTCCAGGTACTCATCAGAGCAGTGTTCGTACCTGATGGAGTAACTGTCCTACAGCAAGCACTGATAGACTTACTGGGAGATGAGGTCAAAACAAGAAGGTGGAATACAGTTTTGAAGAGGGAACAAAAAACAATGCAGCAGCTGGAGGAGGATTTTCCTTTGTAATAAGAGAGGCACTTGAGATTGAAAGTAGACTGGGTAGAGGTAGAAAATGAGATTTTAAAAAAGGAAGAATAATCCATTTCCTAGAAGAGCTGGAAAGGAATGCAATTCTATCAGAACATGGGGAGGGATTTTCTTTGAATAGATATTAATTTAAAAACCCACAGTTTCCCTAAGTTTAAAGGATGTGAAGGCTCAGCTACATTAGCCTGGCCCAGGTCACATACATCATGAAGGAAATCAGCATAGGTATTCTGACTCTCCGACCACCTGGAATGATTGTCCTTTCCTCCGACTCCACATGCCATTTAGATAATTCTTATTTATACTGCATTCACGTCCTCAGAGTCCATCTCAGACTCCATAGTTTAAACGTTTCCCTGTATATCAGTTAGAGATTCATTCAGCTGCAAGTAGATAAAAACCTCCCTAACAGTCTCTTACACATAACAAGACTCCTTTAATGATGATATAAAGTCCCGAGGCTGGCTTATTCCTTCTCCCCCACTATTTTTATTTACTGTTTTGTCCTCATAGTCACAACATGGCTACTGTACCTCCAGATCTCATGCCTCAAGCAGGAAGAAAGGGAAAGTATAGGGCCAGCTACATCTGTCCCCTTTTATCAGAAAAAGCAAAAGTTATTTCCCTGAGCACTCTAGCAGACTTCTGCCTGTACATGTTGGTCAAAAATGTGCTTAAGCATTCCTAGCTGCAAGGGAGTGTGGAAAACGAATACTTCCATTTGCCAAACTGTAGACTAGACATGGTCAAAGAAAAATTAGACTGAAGTAGTCATCATCTGATGGTATTTGCCATACCCTGGTTTCTGTTTTGGTGGGTTTTTTTTTTTCATTCTTAATTAATTACTTTATTAAGATACTACTCATATTCCATAAAGTTTACCCTCTAAAACGTATAATTCAGTGATTTTAACACATTCACAAAGTTATTCATTGATTGCCATTAATTCCATATTTTCACCACCCCCAAAGGAACCTCATACCACTGACAGTCACTCCTCCTTCCACCTGCAGTCCCTCTGCCATACCCTGCTATGCTTTCTCACCAGAATGTGTGCTCCCTGAGATCAGTATCTCACCAGTACATACCCACCCACCTGGTACAAAGGTGGGAGGCGTCTGAAAGTTTTGATGGTCCAGCATCCATGCTTCTCCCTTCTGTTGGTCACAGATCCTTGATCTTCCTTTGGTGTCTGGCCCCTGCGCTGGTGCATGCAATTGTGATAGGACTGTCAGTCAGTTTGTCCCACCCTTCCTGTCACATCATGGGAAGTGACTCCAGTGAATTCATCCCCTTGTTTCCCAGGAAGCTGAACCCTAAGGAGCAGGTAGCAGGATGGAGCAGTTGTGGAGCCAGGAAGGGCTCTTCTTCCCACTGCTAGATCCTCAGAGCATCAGTTCTTCCCGTCTTGGGAGGCTACCTGCTTCCATTTTTCTTTTTATTCTGTTATAGAACCATTATCGTTAGTTTTTATTTTGTTCCTTGTTGACAGCACCAAAGAAACTTAACTGATAAAAAATAAGTGTTTAATAATTATTTGTTGAAAGACTGTTGTTTTAACTGAATATAAAATATACACCAGAGGGACCTGATGCCAAAATGAAATAAGATCCCAACTTTCATTTTTGGCCCAATTCCTTGAATTCCATAAGTTTTACTTCTGATACTACAAAATATTCCTCCTTGCCGTTCTCTTCATCTTGATGTTAGTGATGATGGTTTTTGGATCTGATTTCATCTCTCACCACGTTTCCATCCTGATGTCCCCTCCCTTCAGAGCCCAGGTCTTCGCCAACATTTTGCCTTATTTCCCCTGAAATGTGGCAGTTTTCTCTAGACAACTGCCATCAAAGAGTCTCCCACACATCCTCAAGAATTGCCAGAATGATGTCTCTGAAGGATATCATATCACCACCTGCAGCTCTGAATGGTACATTTTCTTTTCCTTCAGCTTTGTCTCTTGGATTTACAGTTTGGAGGTCATATTTAGAAAACCTGTTCATAGCTGAGTTCTCACTAAATGTTCCTAGAGTTTATAATTCTTGACAGAAGGTTGGAGAGGAGAGGAATATGGAGATATTTATTTTTCCAACTCCTCCTCTTTGTACTACGCAGGGAGGGCCCCAGCAAGGGTGTGACTGCCCACATTCATGCACTGCACTCCCAGAGACCCAGCAAGATCACCAACTCCGGGGCTCCTCAGCTACTCCTCTCCACCAGACTAATTGGCTTTCTCAGTTTTCGTATTTGCTTATTCTCCTCTAGAACCCCAAACTATTTAAGATGTTAAAATATTTCTGCCTCAGTTCTCTACCACCAGGCCATTACTATTGTTTAACCTCAGCTAAAAGGTGTTACAGGAAGAGTTCTCCTGAAAACAAACTCTGAGCTGGGACTGGGCCTTCAGAGCACCCATAGGGAGCAATGCCTGCGGCAGCAAGGGGCAAAAGTAGGAGTGAACAGAGAGAAAGGTCAACTGTGAGAGCCCCAGGAGCCTTGGAAAGCCCACAGAGAAACCTGGAGCTAGCCTGACTCTTCAGATGGCCAGCCGTAGGCAGTAGGATGGCCAAGCCCTGGAAGGGCATGATCTGAGACTGAGGCAGCTCTCCCCAGCTCAGACCATTTCTGGATGGGCTGAGAACTGACAGTGTCCATGAACAGTCCCCTAGTAACAAGCCCTTCCTTGAGGGGGGATCTTCTGGGCAGTGCATCTCATGTCCATCACAGACACTATTTACACACACAGAGCTAACACTCACTGACAGCCTGCTGCATGGGACATACTGTCTTAGACATATCTCATGGTCCTCAACCTGGAGGAGCATAAAGTGTAGGAGAGACAGTTAATAAATCCTGATGATGATGTGAAGTACAAAATTATACATGCAAAGGTAAACAGACCCACAAGGAGGATGTGATTATATTCAAACACTCAGAGGAGGGAACAACTGCCTGGGTTGAGGGAGACAGTGGGGAGGAGAGCTGAGCAATCTGTGCCTTAGCAAGAGGAATCTGGCGGGGTTTGCAGTTTACCATCTTCATGTCCTTCTTTCCTCCAGTATCTTCTGTGGGGATACAATCTTCTTAATTTCCCTTCCCACTTATCTCACACAGTTTTCTTATTTCCTCTCATATTTACACAGCTATTTTTCTCTTCTAAAATGCTAGTCCCTCAACCTGTTTTAAGTTAAGCTTTAAAGCCTAATTGTTGTGCGACATTTTTGCACATTTACAGTGATTGCACACCTGGCAAATGGCATTTCCAAGGGATCTATAGACTTAATGAGTTCAGGTTTCAAATATGTACATAATTAAATTTCTGATCTTAATAAAAGACAGTATAGGCTAGATGCTAAGCAGAAATAAAATCCTGGAAAGGGAGGGGAGTGGGGCATAGAGTTGGTTAACAGGTATTTACTCCTGAGGAGATTTCTAACAGGTTGTGTTGCCAGATCTGAAAGGTTGTGTTGCAAAACTAACAAAGGGAATATAACCAGGAAATGCAAAATTGGGGCTTAAAATTCGGTGACCTAAAACTCACCAAAATGAAAAGAAATCAAGTTTGGTTTTCTGACTTGAGAATTGGAGGAAAGTAACACACCACCGCACATTTGAAAATAATTGGCAAATCCAAAGCCTCCTCAAAACCTGGATGCTTTCCATTGCTGGGGAGCTTCAGACACACAGCGGAAGATCACTGCTCAGCCCAGCGAGCTGAGCCACAGCCTCAGCCCCCAGGGAACTTCCCACACATGGTGAGAGCTAGTGAGAACAAACCTCAAACCCACAGAACGCTGCGCTGGAACGCTTTCAAGCCAGGCACTTCGCATATCCGTGGCAGCCTTTGGCAAGTGACAAATGGAAAGCACCCGAAGCATTTGCTGTCCATGCCAAGAAAAGCCTGTGCAGTCAGGGACCGACCTGGGTGCGCAGCCCAGAGTGTTCCGGCCGAGTGGGTGGTGGCGTTGGCAAGATGCAATAATTATACTGACTCAAAGCCTTTCCTCTTCTCTGAAAATCAAGAATCAAGCCCCATCCACGTTTGATGTATGAATTTATAATACGATTCACTAAAATTTAAGGAAGCCGAGGAGAAATTTTATCCAGCTTGCTGAGCCTCACTTGGAGGGCTTGCTAGATGCTCTAGGACACAGACTTATTCTATGAGATATCAAGGCGACTTCGGAGTGCTTTGACCTTTACATTTGGAATTCCCTGGCTTCTAAGATGAGTTATAGCCTAATAGCACAGCCACAAGTTATGGCAGCCTCTCTAAATCTGTGAATTATGTGTGCTCCTGAGGAGGAAGCAGATAATCACATGGGGGTTTAGTTTTTGGCATCTGTCCCTGTTGCCTCTGAGCTCAGAGTTATTCTGCAATTCAGAAGAGAACTCTGTGACACAGAAAACCAAAGCCAAACCTCAACCTTGAGGGCTAGGTGCTGTTCCAATAACAGAGTAAGTGGTGTCTGGGTCACAGAAAATATGAAGATGAAACCATGAAGCTGAACACCCAGCAGTGACCAAGGCACCAAAACCCAAGTCATTTGCATTTAAATGCTTCAACCCAAAAAGTGACTTAATTTTTTTAATAGACAAATTATTCATAACACAGCTTCTGTGCAGGTTGCATTTGGCATGTAAGTTTAGCTTTAGAGTTAACTATCATTTGGAAGCATCATATCAGTCACTATGCTGGGTAGCAGGGAAGGATAAAATCTAAATAACTTAAGCTCAGAAGTGCTAATGTTGTAAGGAATCCAGAGGAATTATTGTGTTCACCATGTCAGAATGGTCATGATTAAGCTTTGAATGTCAGAGAGACACTTCCATAGAGATACCCCAACTGCTTTAGAACATCCCTGGCTATGACCAGTGTCCTCACCCTGTATAAGCAGCCGGCTACAGCATGAGTGACAGGATGAGAGGGACAACCATAGCCTTGCCCATTGGTTCCTCTTACTGCTGTAAATGACGCAGCTTCCCAAAGTGCAGTGTGTTAGATAAAGAGGGAAAGAAGGTGACTGGGAGAAGATGTGGGCAACAGTAATGAATGAACCTTTTTGTTTTTGCTATTATAAATACAGTGTGTTCTCCTAAAAGAGAAACGCCTATTTCAGTATCTGCAAGAATAATTCTAGAAGCAATAATAGCCAGTATTTGTTAAATACTTATTTTACGCAACCATGGAGTTCAGTGACTTACATCATTTTTTTTTTATTTAAGAGTCATAAGACTCCAAAGCAATAGGAGCAATTATTATCCTCAGGTGAAACTAAAGCTCAGAGACTGAATAACTTGCCCAAGAGTACACAGCAAAGGAGGAACACAGCTTAGCGTGGAAGCACTAGGACTGTGCAATTCTGCCTTTCCCTGTTGTCAATCACTTGGACTTTCTTACTACTTCTCATCCATTGTCTAGTAAATGGGAGGGTTTTTTGGATGATTGCTGAGACTACTTCATTGAAAAACTGTCCATCACACATGTGTATGACTTGCCAGTTGCCAAAGCAACCACAAATCTGTACTTTCCCCACCTCTACCTTCCAGGGCAGAGGCAGTGTGTACTTTTCTGGGCCTCTTGCACCATTCATCTCTTTAGTTATTGTTTTAGTCAGTTATTTCGTCACTGTGACTAAAAGACCCAACCAGAGCAATTGTAAAAGAGGAAAAGTTTATTTGGGGCTCACAGTTTCAGAGGTCTCAGTCCATAGGCAGCTGGTTCCATTCCTTGGGGTTCAAGGTGAGGTAGAACAACATGGCAGAAGAGTATGGTGGAGAGAAGTGGCTTACATGATGATCAGGATCCAGAAAGAGCGAGCGAGAGAGAGATCTCTACTTACCAGATCCAAATACATAATGCAAAGTCACTTCCCCAATACCCCATCTCTTCCAGTCACACCCCACCTGCCTCCAGTTACCACTTGATTAATCCTGAGTGATTAATTCACTGATTGGATTAAGGCTCTCATAACCCAATCATTTCATCTCTGAACCTTCTTGCATTGTCCCACAGATGAGCTTTTGAGGGACACATCACATCCAAACCACAATTACCCTATACTCAATCTTTTTATTTCTCTCTCTGCTCCATTAAGTGGTTCTATCCAGAAGGGATTTCTAATTGTTCATCTTTGAATTCCCAGTATCTACCACTATACCAGGTGTGTTATATGTGATCAACAAATATTTAAATGACTAAATAAATGAATAAAGAGACTTGGGTATATAAAAAAAAAGAAAGGAAATCAAACGAAGAGAACTGAGCTAGAATTTATTGAGTATTTACTCTGTTAAACTACTGTGATTTTCTTATTTTAACTCAATACCCAGAATGAACTTGTGAGAGAATGCTATAGCATCTCCCACTAACTTATAGGAATGGAATTAAAACTAGGAGGCTTAAGCAGGTTGCTCTGGATCACAGAACTAATAAAGAATAGCACCAGATTTTGAATCCAGGTGTTCTGGCTTTAAAGCCCAGGCTCTTTTCCATCTGTCCTTTTATCTCCCTTAAAGATTAGCATTCTTTCTGAATGCTATCTCAAAGTTCAAAGATGTCTCTTCATGAGTTGCATCATATTTCATGTCTCTCTTAAGTTTCATAAGGACAGTCTCATGATTTTCATCTGTTTAGAATGTAGAAGAGCCACAAAAGTTGATAATTATGATAGTTTGGATCTGGAGTATCCTCCAAAGGCCCATGAGTTAAAGACTTGGTCAGAGTCTGTGGTCTGTTGAGAGGTGATGAAACCCTTAAGAGGCAGGGCCTAGTGGGAGGAAGTTAGGTCACTGGAGACATAGGGACCCCGGTCCCTTCCTCTTTGTCTTTCCTTCCTGACTCCCTTAGTAAGCAATTTCCTTTGCCACATGCTCCCACCATGATGTATTGCCTCACTACAGGTTCAAAAGCAATGGAGCCAACAGACCATAGACTAAAATCCCTAAAACCATGAGTCAAAATAAATTGCTCCTTCTTTGAAGTTGATTATCTCAGGAATTTTGTCATAGTAATAGAAAGGTGACTAGCACAGTGATAAAGAGTCAAATTAGTGACTGAATGAATAAAATGATGAATTGATAGATGGGATGGATGAATAAATTTGCAGATGGGTTCTCTTATCCTTATTAACACATTTCCCAATGTTAGTGGGAAAACTAGGGGTCAAAATTAAGCTGTACAGCAAGAATATTGTCCTCTATAGTTGCTAAAGTGAAAGATTTTCAATAGGACTTTTAAAATTGTTGTAACTGATTATACAGTAAGCATGGGAGTAAAATTTATTTTTGTCTCTATATACTTTAAAATATAATTAGGGTTTATAAGAAATTTAAATTGCACATTTAGCTATTTTTAAACAGTTCATTTAAAAGTCCATAATTTTAAACAAAACTGCAACTGAACTTAATA
The DNA here is from genome assembly GCF_902686445.1 of Sciurus carolinensis. NCBI lineage: Eukaryota > Metazoa > Chordata > Mammalia > Rodentia > Sciuridae > Sciurus > Sciurus carolinensis. Next base: position 55,106,887 of record NC_062217.1, on the reverse strand, counting down.
ATAAAAACAAAATTTTCATGCTTTGTGTTAAAGAGTGCCATATTAAGTGGATTTCAAAGGACAATAAGTTGCTAGTTAGTACTCAAAAAATCTGGCAACTTCTGCTCTGATGGTCATTAAATTACAGTTTAGAATATATAGTACACTTTTGAGAATTTTAATCTTGGTTAGTAAAGATTTTTCTCTGGTAATATGTTCAGTAGGTCTTATTAGTGCTTCATTTGACACACACCAGGGAGAAAATAAAGAACAGTCAGTGGGAAGGATGCAGAGCAGAGAAAGTGTCATGGACGATGGAAAACAAGTTGATCACTCAGATAGCAAAGGACTGGGAGTACATGGCAAAGTTTGATTCCTTGGAGCATAAAGTATGAGAGTCAACAAGTTTAAGTGGGGATGGTGATCCCTATGATCCTTGAGTGTGGGAAAGTTGTCACATACAAGGCACCATTGATGTAAGGCACATGAGAATGCCTAGTTTAGAGTCCCTAATGCCAGGCAATGGATAAATAATCTGGATGCTTCTAAGAGCAGTTACCATCTGACATGGATCTACTATTTGCAGAGTCCAGACTATATACTTCACGCACACTGTCTCACTGAGCTCATAACCACTGTCTCAGGCAGGTCTGAACATTATTATGCTCAAAGAGTTGAAGTTCACAGAGGTGAACTAAATAATCAAGGTTGCATCAACCAGCAATGGACATGAGATTCACAACTCCAACTGCTACCTCTAAAGCTGTACTCTACCACTATGGTATATTCTACAAAGTTCCATCATACAACTAAGGTGCACACTAAAAATTTCCCTTCATCTGGTTCCAGCACACCACAAAGTGTCTTCTACAAAGATCTGTTCTACTACTAAGACTTGCAAGTATTTGGGGTCTTCTTCTAGTTTGCCAAAATGATTTGCTGGAAGAGAAATGGAGGTAAAGCAGGCTACCCCAGGATGAAGACCTACTGAAGAACACACACTGCACATTTATTCTTTTTTCTTTGATTCTGTTTCTGTAATATTTGAGTGCGACAATTTTGGTAGATGAATTATGAATCTGAAACATTTGATGGATAATACATCTGTATCTCAAATGACAGGAGAGCATGCAAAAGAAATTGCTCCTAGTACTTTGCAAAATTATAGGAAAAATACCTACATTTATTTGTGAAAGGACACATGCATATGTCATTTGTCTTCCAAACTACATAAAAAAGTTTCCACATTCAAAAACAGCTATTAAGTAACATTGATCCTCAATCCCACATCTGAAATATCATGAGTCAGATGTGTTTTGAATTCAGAATTTGGGGAATCTCAGTAAAGTAACAGTGTTGAATCACATGATACCCGCAAGTGCTATCTGGAGCAGCACTCATAGTCAGACATTAAGGTTTCATCCAAAAAACATGAACACTCACACTAACTGGGAAAAAATGATTTCTATATCAAGTTTTACACCATTAGAGGTTTTGCTACTAAATGAGGTTTGCCACAAATTCATCAACAAACTGAATTTTCAGAGTTTCTTTTTCTTTTTTAATCTTAGAATTGCAAATATAACTTTTGGACTGGAATTTTCTTGAAAAACTATTTCACATGCATCATTAATACTTAAGATTTCACCAAAAAAAAGTCCACATCTCAAACTGCATCTTAAAATGCATACTATTCATCCTCTCTCCATCAATCCATTTGTTTGTTCTTAATTCAACAAATGTGACAACTTACAGAAAATAAGCCACTTAGACCTCTTGATAACAATATTTGGTATTTGGGGCTGGCAAAATTATGAGGCTGGTGAACTTGTATTTCCATAAGTCTTTCTGTATCTCCTTCATTGGAAACATATTTCCCCTTCATGGTGACCTCAGATTTCCCCGTTGATGATGTATTAGCTCTCATAGGAGCCCACTAACCTCCATCATTTCATTTAGTACCATCAAGCATTTGCTATTTTTCTAAAAAGAGGTAAATTCATATTATTTTATCTGAACCTTCACACTAAAAAGCACCAAATAGGACCTTACAACAAGAATACAAGCAACAATAAATGTTGGCAAGAATGTGGGCAAAAGGGTACACTCACATTGCTGGTGGGAATGCAAAATGGTGCAACCATTATGGAAAGCAGTGTGAAGATTCCTCAGAAAACTTGCAATGGAACCACCATTTGACCCAGCTATCCCACTCTCTGGTTTATACCCAAAGGACTTAAAATCAGCACGTTACAGTGATGCAGCCACATCAATGTTTAAGGCAGTTCAATTCACCATAGCTAAAATATGGAACCAACCTAAATGTCCTTCAACAGATGAATGGATAAAGAAAATGTGATATATATATCATGATGGAATATTATTATAATATATGTAATGTAATATATAATATAATATCATGATGTGACATATATATATATGATGGAATATTACTCAGTTTTAAAGAAAAATTAAATTATGGCATTTGCTGGTAAATGGATGGAGTTAGAGAATATCATGCTAAGTAAAATAAGCCAAACCCAAATAACCAAAGACAGAATGTTTTCTCTGATATGTGGATGCTAATTCACCATTGGGGGGTAATGGGCTAGAGAAGAATACTTTATATTAGGTAGAGGTTGGTGAAAGGAGGGGAAGGAATATGGGGGTAGGAAGGATAGCAGAGTGAAACAGACATGATGATCTCATGTACATATATGACTGCATGACCAATGTGATCCTACAATATGTACATTCAGAAAAATGAGAAATTATACTCCATTTATGTATGATCTATCAAAATGCATAAATGTATCCTACTGTCCTATACAACTAATTAGAACATTAAAGAATTTTGAAAAATTTTTAAAAAGAAAGATGGGTAACTGTTCTCTATTTCAGAAATGAAGGAACTTAGGTTTAAAAAAAAAAAAAAAAAAAAAAAAAAAAAAAAAAAAAACCTTGTCTCAACTGGTTACAAGTACTGTGGCCCAGATCTGAGCTCCACTTCTCCCCTTCCTCACACAGCCTCTAATCTACTTCCCATCCAAGACACTCCTCATGCTAAAAGGCAAATGACTTAGTGTGCCATACGGAGAGTGGGGTATGGTGGTGGAGAAGGTATCTTTCAGCACCCTTCAAATCGCACTGTTTGTACACCCCCATCTGCCAACGCCCAGGCTCCACCCTACTTATCAGGAAAATAGCCCAGAATAGAATTACAGTCCACAGGCAAGGAGCCAGGCAAAGAGCCAGGCAGTGAGGGAGACACAAAAGAGGAAAAGGAAGTTCACAAAGCGAAAGTTTTATTTCTAGCATTATTGAGCTTTGGGTCTAGAATGTCCTCCAAAGGCTCTTATTTGAAGACTTTGTCTGCAGTATGGCAATGTCAAGAGGTGGGGATTTGAGGAAATGATTAGATCATGAGGACTCTCACCTCATCGATGGACAAATCCATTGATGGATTCATAACTGGCCATGACTATTAGGAAGTGGTAGAAAAGGCAGGCAGGTGGGATCTAGTTGAATGCCCATTGAGATAAGATCTGAGGCCATGTCAGTTCACAAGGCAAAGGCGAGATCCAAAAAGGGAAAACAGAAATATCAGAGGAAAAAGTGGTCCTTCCTTTGCAGGGTTCTTCTGAGATACCAGTGCTTCACAGTCTTAATTCCAGAGTCAGCACAAAGCAGCACCCTCAGTGACAAGAAAGCAGTCCCACTGAGCCTCTGAACTGAGAGGGTGAAGAGAGGTGTCTGTCAAAGGCAAGTATGGTAGTCAGTCTGTGAGTACGTGCAACCTGACCATGCGCCCTTCTGCCCATGCACTCCCTGATTCACGACCTGGCCCCTGGACAGTGCAGCCAAAGGCACAGGCACAGGTCAGATGTGACCTTCAGGTTCTATGGGAACCCTCGCAGCTGACCCATCACCCCAGAGGCAGTGGAATAAAGCTTCCCCAGAACTACAGTTTCTACACCAGGGATAGGCTCACTGCTTCTCTGGGGGAACCTGTGGTAAGAAACTTTGGGACACTTGTTGGGCACAGGAGATGTAGTTAAGTGGTAGGGTTCTTGCCTACATGTGTGAGACCCTAGGTTCAATCACCAAAACTGCAGAAATTTTTTTAAAAATTGACATCTGTTATGGAAATGAAATAAAATATTCCCTCAATCCGGAAAACCTCTCCATGAAGATAGTAGAGACAGAAACATGCTTTATTATTAAATAGGCATTATACCAGAAAGTGGTTTATATTTGTACATTATAGGCAATCTGCTTAGAGACAGCAACAGAAAAACATATCCTTTCAGAAATCTAGGTACATCCTATTTCACATGCACCTTCTCAAGATCACATATTACTACTACAATAAGTAGTCCCCCAATACAGAGACTTGACAGTACCATTTGTCACCACTGGCTCATCCTTGATTCACCTGACAACTGAGTGTGAGCTATTTGCTTTAAAATGATAGAAGAAGTTTGCTTTTAAACTCCTTCTATCTGTATCACAAGAGGTGGTTCTGCAATTTGGAACAGGTACCTATAAAAGTTAGGCTCTACTGTCTCATAGAAACTTCCAGACTGAAACCAAGCATCAAGGGAAACCAGACTGTCTCCCTTGATGGTTACATTCAGACAAAGGGAGTTCAGGTTCTTGAGAAAGATATTCCTGACATCAAGCTGACAAAGGCCCATCTGGTTTTCAAAAGGATATACAACCATTTCAAAGAGAAGAGAGAGTACTTAAAATTATAGGCTTCTAGGAATAAAAGGAGGGGAGGAGAATCTCTTCCCTTATTTTTGACAGGGAAAATTTAGTCTCTTATGTTTTAATTTTCATTTGTCCTCCCACATCTCACTGCTAGGTACTTGGATTCTTGATTCATTTTTTAAAAACTCTCCCTGATATTTCACTAGTCAGTTCAAAGCACTGATTCTGCAGCCACATGAGCATCTCAGTCACTTGAGGAGACTGACTCGAATGCTTGTTTCTGGGACCTGAACTATGGAATCAGAATTTCTGGGGCAGAGCTGGCAGTTGCATAGAGAAAAGCCCTTGCAGAGGGTGGTTCTGCCACTCTCTGAGGTGGAGGAACCACTGCCTAAGCTAAAGCATCGATTTCCACAAGGAGACACTGCTCATCTGGTAAGACTTGAAGATTTTCTAAAGACCACACAAATACAAGTAGTTTAAAGAAATCATTTCCTAGATCCTCAAATTTCATTTCTACTTGTCCAAGAACAATCTACCTAAGAGCACCACTAGTAGTCTCTGCCACTTCTTTTCTCTTTCTTCCTCTTGATAAAAAAAAAGGCATAAAAAGGAGGGCTGTCTTTTTGCTGTTTGCCCACATTCTCACCCCAAACCAATAAGCTCATTAAGAAAACGGACATTTTTTAAAAAGAAAGAGAAAGGCATACCTCTTCCCTACAGTAAATCTTAAAACGATGCTTTCTTCCAGGCTGGTGTGGGGGCAGTGTGTGCAGTACAGACAATCCAAGAAGAAATAACTGTTAAGGGAGAGTCCTGGAGCAGCTAGCAAAGAGAATGCAGTCAAGGAGTCCCGAAGACATCCTCTTTCACCATGACAACAAACACATGACAGGATCCCATCTATCTCAGAGTCTAGGAGTGAAATGATTGTTCAAGAGACAAGTTTACTATGTTTGTTTGATCGGGAGGGTGAAATAAATTTAGTTGTTTCCAGAAGCAAGCAACCATACATTTTTTGGTCAACTGGTCTGACAAAGAGGACTGGCTTTCACTAACCTATAGAAAATGGCAAACATTGATTTAAAAAAATAAGTTAAATCTGCAGCTCCTAGACTTTGAAAAAAATATACTAAAAGCACAAATCCAACATGACAGGGATTATATTCTTTGCAACATATAAACTTAGGATAAAATTGTTCTATGTCAAATTAAACATATGCTAGGAGGTTTTTTGTTGTTGTTGTTGTTTTTGGGTTTTTTTTTTTTTGTTTTTTTTGGTTTTGTTTGTTTTTTTTGTTTTGTTTTTTTTGGCAATACTGGGGATTGAAACCAGGGCCTTGTGCTTTCAAGGCAAGCACTCTACCAACTGAGTTATATCCCCAGCCCTAGGAGGTTTTTTTGTTTGTTTTATTTTAGTGTTTAGAAAGTATGCTTTACTTGATTTATTTTTGTAGGTACAGGGGATTGAACCCAAGGGTGCTTTACCACTGAGCTACAGTCCCCAAACTTTTTTTTTCCCCTGAGACAGGATCTCATTAAGTTGCTGAAGGCCTCACTAAACTGCTGAGGCTGGCCTCCACTTGGTGATCTCTTGCCTCAGCTTCCCAAGTGACTGGGTTTTCAATATGTTCAATCACTGGACTTTACTTTTATCTTCTTCTTCAATCTCATAACAATGCCATCCAGGTAAAGACTGCTAGAAAATCATCTGTTGTTGGATCAACTTGGGTGTGCTGACTTATTGCAGGTCATTGTGGGGCACATTCATAAAAGGATGGAAGACTTATAGGTGTTTTAAAATGTACTTGAGATTTTGGTTTTATACAAGTTGTGTAAAGACAACAGATCAGATGATTGCCATGGGAAACACAGTTCATTACTCACAGTATCCAAGCAAAGGAGGGCCTGCCAAGCCATGGGGAGAGAAGATTCAGGTTGGCTGCAAGTGAAGATAGAGCAGGGGAACTGGAATAAGCCTTTAATGTGGTTCCCCTAGGAAGGAATGGGCAAGGCAGGATAAGCGGGCTGACCAGGTTAGGACTGCCAGTTTGCATCACTTAAGGAGGCTGTGGGGGAATAAAGGCTGCCTGCAGTTATTTAGTGCCTTGCTCTGGGTCAATTAGGGCAGAGAGATAGTGTCTCACAAGGGTTAACTGAACCCCAGATCAGCTGGATTGGAGAAAAGTAAACTCTAGAGAGTCCTTTGCTAACCCAGAAATAATCAGATTTTACTAGTCAAGGCCTCGGATGTCAAAACATCAGATACAGAAACTAGACATAGTTAGTACATTAGGATTTGACCTTTATTAGGGAACTTTGGAGATGGTCTAAGGAAAATGGGTTTTGCCTAGCATTGAATGTTGTCAAGAAGCAGGATAATTCTATGACAGGGTATCATATAATTTTTATCTGCTATACAGACCAAGTGTAAAGAAGCAAATCATCCAAATTAGCCAGAAAGGGGAGAGATTTGGTCATTATTGTAGTTTGGATAATGTTCTTGTTTGGGTTTGATTTCTGGGCTTTTTGTTTTGTTTTTTTTGTTTGGTCTTCAGGTATGATTATGAGTGGCCTTGCTTTTTCCTCTTTCATCATGGTCACAGCAACCTCGTCTGAGGTTGGTATCTGTGAAATTGTTGACAGGCAGCACAAGAGACAAGTGCCAAGTCAGCCTCAGCATATCAGAGACTGGTTATCTCTTCTGAATGATCCTAGAAGGTGAGTACTACTAATATCCTGTCTCCCCAGTGTGAAAACAGGTTTAGAAAGGTTAACCTCCATGACCAAGTTCACAGTCAAGAGGCAGTAAAGACTCGGATCTGCTTTGTCCCTATTGAGAACACTGTGAGACCATGGTGGTTCCTTCTGGGAAACCCTGAAGACAGGGGAAAAGCAATGTTGAGAAAAGGTAGAGAGGCTATGGAAGCAATTCAAAAGCTTTTCACTATACTACTAGTGTGTTCAGGTGATTTAGTAAGTAATTCCACTGGTGCATTGTTTGTAGAGTTATTCTGATAATACAAATAGTTTTTCTTTTTTGGTGTCTTAGGTCTAAGAATCAGATTCAGGGGTTAAAGTAAAACCCTGAACCCAGGAAATCCCATCTGAGCAATTGGACATGACCTTGATAACTTAAATGGAAAATACTTGCCATAAGGATTCCAAGAGTAGGTTCCAAGAAGGTTATAAATGGTACTTGAAAGGAACAATTCCTGTTAGAATAAGTGGTTTTCTTCATAAAGGCAGCTTATTTGCAACATATGGCACATATTTTGTACTGAATTGATTAATTCATGGAAGATATTATTTTAGGAGCTGACTTAACTACCATCTAGCCAGCCCAAGTTCTATTTCTACCTGTTATAGTTTGAACATAAGGTGTCTCCCCAAAGCTCCTGTTAATGCAGGAATATTCAGAGGTGAAATGATTGGATTATAAAAGCTGAAATCTAATCAATTCTTCCTAGTTTGAACCGACTGACAAGGTGGTAACTGTAGGCAGTTGGAACTCGGCTGGAGGAGGTGGGTCACTTGAGGCATTCCCTGGAAGGAGTCATCTTTCCTACAGCCCCTTCAGCCCTGCCTCCCTTTCTCTGCTTTCTGATTCCCCCATGACCTGAACAGCTTTTCTTGGGTGGACCCTTCTGCCATATGTGCTGCTTCATGTTGGGACCGACAATGAAGTGAGCTGACTATGAACTGAACCTCTGAAACTGTGAGCCACAATATAAATTTCCTCCTCTAAGTTATTCTTGTTAGGTATTTTGGTCATAGCAACACAATGCTGCCTAACACCCTAATCACATTGCCCTTGGACAAGAAAATAGCAAGTGCCCTGAGTTTTCTGAAACTTAGTCAGCAGGACTATAAAAAAAAAGTTTAAGGACTTCTTAAACTTTTAAAAAAATTTTTTGAATTTGTTTTAATTAGTTATACATGACAGTAGACTTCACTTTGATGCATCATATATAATGGAGGTATGATTTTTCATTCTTCTGGTTATACATGTTGTAGAATTCCACCCGTTGTAGAGTTATATATGTACATAGAATAATAATGTCTGATTCATTCTACTCCATCCTACCCCACTACCTCTTCCTCTTCCTTCACTCCCCTCTACCTAATCTAAAGTAATTCTATTCTTCCCTAGATCCCACCTCACTTATTGTGAATTAGCAACTGCATATTAGAGAAAATATTCGGCCTTTGGTTTTTGGGGACTGGCTTATTTTGCTTAGCATGATATTTGCCAGCTCCATTCATTTACTGGAAAATGCCATAATTTCATTCTTTAAGACTGAGTTATATCCCATTATATATATACAACATTTTTTTATCCATCCATCTGTTGAAGGGCACCTAGGTTTGTTGCATAGTTTAGCTATTGTGAGTTGAGCTGCTATAAACATTGATGTGGCTGCATCACTGTATGCTGAATTTAAGTCCTTTGGGAAGGACAGCAGAATGAGACAGACATTATTACCCTATACACATGTATGATTATACTAATGGTGTGACTGCACCCTGTACAGTCAGAGGAATGAGAAGTTGTGCTCCATTTGTATTCAATGAGCTCTAATAAGTAAGTCTACTATCACGTATAACTAATTAGAACAAATTAAAAAATAAAAATAAATAAATGGGGTGGATTCAAACTAAAAAACTTCTCAGCAAAGGAAACAATCAAGAATATGAAGAAAGAACCTACAGAATGGGAGAAAATCTTTACCACATGCACCTCACATTAATCTCCAGGATACATAAAGAACTCAAAAAACTTAACACCAAAAAAGAAAAGAAAAACCCCAAACAATAAATGGGCTAAGGAAATAAACAGACACTTCACAAAAGAAGAAATATAATCAATCAAAAACATAAGAAAAAATTTCAACATCTTTAGCAATTAGACAAGTGCAAATCAAAACTACTCTATGATTTAATTTCACCCCAGTCAGAAGGGCAACTATCAAGAATACAAACAACAATAAATGTTGGTGAGAATGTGGGGAGAAAGGTACACTCACACATTGCTAGTAGGCATGCAAATTGGTGCAAACATAGTAGAAATCGGTATGGAGATTCCTCAGAAAACTTGGAATGGAACCACCATTTAAACCAGCTATCCCACTTCTTGGTTTATGCTTCCTTAAACTTTTGAAAGGATCCAAAGAATTCAGATGGGAGAAATTGTATGCACAGGATATATATTATTTTGTTAGCACTATGAATACATGGAAAAAATACTTAACTTCATGTCAAAATGGAATGTTTCATATAGAATGTTATGGAAATCTTTGACCTTGTGATTATTTTTATGTATCTGGATTTCTCTATTGAACTTATAAGTTTTATCATATTAAACCCAAAGCAACAGGTTAAGACAAAAACAAACATTTATTCAATGTACATAAATCTGAATACACAGAAGAGTTCTAATAATAAGTAATTTTCTATGTCATATTTACTTTAGCATTTTTATGTTATATAGATCTAATTTGAAATAGGTGGGGAAGAAATTACTTCATGTTTGAAAAAATGCCAGGGAAAATTTAGAAGAATTCAGCATATGGTAAAAAATGCCAAAGCTATTAATCTATTGGCTATATTATCCCAAGAGATCAAAAAGATTTATGAAATTAAAACAAGTTCCTATTAAGTAGCAAATTAGGTAATAGAGTTATTTCTGTCACTACTTGAAAACTAAACAGTAAATACAAAGAAAAAAATGGAAAATGTTCAGATGGGCAACTCTTTCCTATCAAAAGTCCTAGTCATTTTTGGTAAATGCTTGGGACTACTGATAGATTTCAGTCTAACAAAAGAAAATTTAGGTGCACACATAGACACATACCTCTAAAACCCCAAGCCCCAAGAAGTGTTATTATAAAAGCCTAAGTTTTAGTAATACAACAAGATGACAATAAAAATTTATTTATCCTCCAATAATCAAGAGCTTTACAAATAACATAACAATTTAAAGATTCCATACCTCTAAAGTGACCATAAAGCTATCAATGTTTTTGATATTAAATACAGCCTGACAAAGATAATTGTAATCATCACTATATTGTTATTGAAAACCCAGAGAAAAGGGGAAAGTTGTAACGTGACTTTTTCACTGAATGCAGTAGCAATGTCTGACATTATTTCAAGAAGTTAGATGAAGAGCAAGAAAATGCCTTTGTGGGATTCACAATTACTTTTATAAAAGCAGTATTATTGAAGTAAAATTGGTATATAGAAAAGTGCACATTTCAAAGGTAAAATTTGATAGATTTGGGCTTGTATATATGCATGAAAGCATCACCACAATCAAGACAATAAACACACCCAAGCTCCATAAAGTTCCATCCACATTGTTGCATGTATCGGTAGTTCATTCCTTTTCATTGCTAAGTAGCATTTCATTTACAGAATATCACAATGTACCTATGCATTCATGTGGGATGGACATTGGGTTGTTAGTAGTTTGGGACTATTACAAATAAAAACACTATGACTATTCATGTAGAAATATAAGTAAGAACATCTGTTTTCATTTATCACAGGGCAAGAGCTAGATGTGGGGTGACTGAGTCATACATAGGCATATGTTTAACTTTTTAGGAACATCTTACATCCCACTGGAGTGTATAGGTTCCAGTTCCTCCACATCCTTGCCAGATTTTGATACGTGAATCTTTTCAACTATGGTCATGTTAATAATTGGGTACTAGTTACCTCTTTATGGTGCTGGTCTGAATTTTCTTAGTGTCTGCTTATCTGCCATCCTTAAATTATCTTTGGTTAACTATTTTAATGTTTTGCCTATTTCCTATTGGATTGCTTTTCTTACTAAGTTTTTAGGATTCTTTATATATTCCTGCATAAGTCCTTCATCAGATATGCAAATAATTGCAATTTTTTTCCAAATATGTAGCTTATCTTTTCATTCTCTTAACAGTGAGAAGTTCTTAATTTTGTTTAAGTACAATTGGTCAATTTGTTCTTTTATGGATCAGAACCCTGTCTAAGAATCACAGAGAATTCCTGTTCTCTTTCAGGTATTTTCTAATTTCAGGTATTACATTTAAGTCTATGAGCTGTTCCTCTGATATACTGCCTTGCAAATCCACTTACCCTGTCTTCCCCAAACTCCCACCTCCACTCTATTCCAAGACTGATAGGCACTGCCTGTGGTCCTCTTTCCTATTCTTCAGCCCCAAAACTTTCTCCAGGCAGTAATTTGGACCCTCTGTAGAGCTTATCTCCATCTACCTGGCTTTCCATATTCCAAGAGTCACTTAGTTACCTGGAATATGCTATTTTGAGTTCCTACATCTCATGCTTTGTCCAGTTCTTCAACTGTTTCAAGAAGGAAGGCAATTCCACCCCTGTTGCTCTATCCTAACCATAAGCAGAAATCTTGTGAAAAATTGCCTATCTTTAGTAGTAAACGGTCAAGAGTGGCCAACTATAGTTAAAATGTCATCCCATTTCTCTAAATATTGTTTCTTTCTTATAGACCTCCATGCATTTAACAACCTGTGATAATTTTGGATATTTCTGTACCCTTGAAACCAGTTGACACAAAAACTGGTATTTAAAACAGTATTATGGGCTAGGAGTATCACTCAGTGGTATAGCACTTGCCTGCCATGTGCAAGGTCCTGGGTTTGATCCAGTAGCACAGGGAAAACAATACTTCCACCTGTCCTTTCAGGAGGATATTTCTCCTTACTGTAGCTCTTCTAAATTTATTACTTAAAACACACACACACACACATACAACCTAGACCCTGTGAGGTGGACAGTGAGCCTCACACAGTCTTTTATAAGTGCCAACATCTATGTTGGCATCTATACTAAATATGTCATCATAACTTTGAAGTTATAACGTTCTCTGTCTTGAATTATATAATGCACACTTGACAATACCAGCAAGCAATGTTTTGAGATTTTGACTTACATTGGTCTCACCATGGGTATAAAAGAGATAAAAGAGATGGTGTTAATTGGAAACAGGGCAGATGAAAAAAACAGCAAACATCAAAAACAAGAGGACAATCACCATGGTGCCAGAAAATCTGTACTACTGTCTGGAGACCATCTCTGGTGATTAGAGATCTCTTGAGAGGATCAGGCAGAGATTTCCACATCCTGGGTGGTGGAAGCCTCCCTCATGCAGATGCAGCATCTCTTTGTTTTGGGATATTCCCTGAGGCCTCTTTCTTTATTTGATGTTCCTTAGATTAACTTTCCATTTTCCTTTTGGCTACTAGGTTCCTGGCACCCACTAGGCTGTCAGAGACATAGTTTCACCCTCTATTGAGAGAATCCCTAATATTTATAATAAACACCTCTTTTAGCTCCACACTCTCCACCTAACAACCCCAGTTTCTCTCGGTTTCTCTAGCCCCGGAGGATCCTGAGTCTCTTGTAGAAGACACTGTGCCACCAGCCTGTTTCACACTTGCATTCTCCAAGGTCGAGAGGAAAATAAGTATCTGTCAAGTGCATCTTTTATCAACCTTGTCATTCCTCAGATTTTGAAGCACTTAAGTATGAACTAGCTTTGCTTCCCAGAGGAGGACCCAAACATTTCTTTAATAGGCCTCTTTGACCAAAGCAGTTGATTGTGACTCTATTTTCTTTTAAGTGACATGCCAGGCCCTCCCTCCACACCGGAGGAAAAGGAAAAGGAATCAAATGGCTGAAGCTGTGCCCCCCTTAAGGGGAAGCTGCCTTGGCTCCAGGCAAGCCTGCATTTCTCACGTTGGATTCTGCCTGGGCAGAGGTCTGCCTGTGCTCTCTCCCAGAGCCAGGGCCCAGCTGGCGCTGCCGCCCACTATTGTCTGTCAGTCACTGGCACTGAGCACAGAGGATCCTGAGGCATGTTGACTTTCTGCCTCTGGCTGACACCTACTTCCCTTGCTGCACTTTCTCCTCCTCACTCTATGTAAACTATGACACAAAACTGGTTTCTTTCTGCATTTAGCAAAAATCAAGCTAGCCCTGTATCTTTCCTACTTATATAAAACTATTTTTAATATATGTGGACTTGTCATTTTATTTATGCAAACATATTATCTTAATGGATATTTTTATCTTCCATATTTTACCTCAAGACATTACTAGAATGGGAGATAAGGAAGAATGATAAACATCCCATCACATTTCTTATTCCTAATGAACAATAAATAAACCTAAGATACATTTATAATATCTTCCCTCCCCAGAAGGGACAACAGATAGGCTAGAAAGGTTCCCCCAACTCCTGCACCAACATCCTGATTAGATGTTATACACACAGAGGACTACATGTCAGGTTCCTTTGTGTGCCCGTCACCCTGGAGCATAAATAACTCTTCCCACTGTCAGTCATGTTTTCCTTCTTGTTCCTTCCATGTTTATTTCTTACAGTCAGACAAACTCGGCATGGAGTTAGCCATGATGTCTTAGGTGAAGAGTCACCAGGAAAGGCCCATGAGAGATGTAACTGCGCAGGACCTGGAGACTTGCATGAAGCTGGGGTGTTGTCATTGTGGCCTATTCCTGGGGGTCAACTAAACTACATATTCTTCATTAGGACACAGGAACCTTCACTTAGTCTTATCCTATGGAGTCAGAATGGACAATTTATAAAATGAAAGGAGGGAGGGAAAGAGAGAGGGAAAGGAGAGCGAAAAGGGGGAAGAAAGAGATAGAGAGATAGAGAGATAGAGATAGAGATAGAGAGAGAGAGAGAGAGAGAGAGAGAGAGAGAGAGAGAGAGGAGATGAGAATAAATGAGAATCCTCTGGCCAAAACAATAGACAAAATTTGGTAGTTTGAAAAAGGAGGGTTTCAGGCATCTCTCAGAGCCTATTAACCAATTAACTCTTAGTTTTATTTATGATTTTATAGTTGTTGCTACAGTATCTCAAAGTGGTAAATAAACAGCAATCCCACCCATCCTTAAACTCAGGTTCTACTCTGGGGAAGTGGCAAAAGTTTGGAGACTTAACCTCAGGTGCTTTGCCATAAAAATACTCATGGCTCAGAGGTGAAAAACATTTTAAGATTAAAAGTATTTTTAAAACACAGAAAACAGAGCCCAAAAAATATATAACTAAAATAATTTTATTAGTTCATCAAAAATAAAAGTCAATAAAACTACACTAAAGAAGTACCTATTAAGATATAAAAGGGAGGCTGGGGTTGTGGCTCAGTGGTAGAGCACTTGCCTAGCATGTGTGAGGTACTAAGTTCGATTCTCAGCACCACATATAAATAAATAAAAGGTCCAACAACTAAAAATAATTTTTTTTTAATTTTTTAAAAAAAGATATAAAACGAATAGCAAAAGAATACCATGCAAATTAATAAAACAAATTGAAAAAGGAAGCTTGATCAAGAGCCCTTTGAAACTTCAGATGAAGTTGATCTTGTTTATAGCCTAGTGCCTAGAAAAGTTAATACTCAGGATTTATTTAATAAATAAATTCCGACTATAATAAAATGATCTTTTCCTTCAAAAGGAAAAAAAAAGAACTTGAACTGAGAATATGAGTATGTAAAGTCAAAGGAAAAGCAGAGGTTTGTTAAAGGAGAGATGAAAGAAAGGAAGGGTAAATGGGAGAGAGGAAGAGGCCAGGAGGAGAAGAGATGCATGTGTCATGGAGCTAGGAGGAAAACACAAAGATGAGCATCATACCTCAGGGCAAAGAGAAATCTAGAACAAACCTAAGGTGCTAGTCAACCTGACAGAATATATTCCTAACCAAAAAAAGCTAAAAAAGTAGGGGACAAGGGAGAGGAGAAAGGTGTCCCCGTTGACTCTCCAGGCACGCGGGGTTGTCTTCCTTTAGGGTACTTCCTGTTGCATGTCTGCTTTGGATCCTGGCTCTAAATCTTCCATTCTGTGACCTGGGCTAAGCAACATAACATTTCCAAAAGACCTCAGCTACTTTAGCTGTAGAACAGAGATGGTAATGCATACCTCACAGAGCTGTGGTGAAGATTACAAGAAATAACAAATGAAAAATATTTACACAGTGCTGGCCACATGGGGAAATCCTGGCAAATACTAGTAATTATTTTATTATTAGACACCCCATCCACACATCCTGGTCTACAGCTGCTGCTATTCATAAAGAAAGTTGTACTGGAACTTAATTTTTTATATATTTAGCCAGCTACATCTTGCTGTGTCAGAAATTAACTCCAAGGGGCTGGGGATATAGCTCAGTTGGCAGAGAAGGTCCTGGGTTCAATCCCCAGCCTCACACACACACACACACACACACACAAAAAAAAGAAAGAAAGAAAGAAAAGAAAGAAAAAAAGAAATTAACTTCACCTTTCAGTGCCTCAAGTAGCCACCTGCAATCAGTAAGACAGGCTGGCCTCACATTCCTGAAAGATGGGTCATGAAATTAAGCCAATCCTGAAACTTACTGCATTTCTGGAGATAAAGTGCATCAGTAAATTCCATTTACTGTTTAAGGGGTTTGAGATGGGCTTTCTGTTACTTGCAACCAGATGCATCCTAGGGATCCACTGAATATTTTATAAGGAAGGAGCACCTGCTTTTTAAATTGAACTACATCTGAAAAGTCTATTCGAGTTTTATAGATAACATATTCAATTTTCAATACCTCAATACTCTTTTGTCATATTTAGTAGCTATTAGCACACAAAGAACTGTTATTGTCCTTCAGGTTGTTTTTGTAAGAAATGTGACAAGTTATTTGTCAGTTATTATGCTGTAATTATAGGAAAAGTCTTCGTATTCTATAACTGCTATTCTATAGAAGGCAATTGGTATGGGTTAATACCGATGAACAAGGAAGAAAACATCAGGCAAATAAAACACATGGTAAAACAATATATATAATAGCACAATGGTTTTATTGATGGTAGAAGAAAAATTCTTCTTTTCACTTGTAAAAGGTGTTTGCTTCATCTAATTCAGTAATTTTTCCTATTCTTTCTATGGGTTGAATTTTTCTCCCTAAAATTTGCTTTTTCTTTCTTCAAATAATAATATCTACCATGGCTGCATCTTACTCTGAAGGAAAGTAAAATCTATCAACAAGTTTTGACCAGGATGTTTCAGTCCATGTCTCCTTTCTTCACAAAGACTCTCTTTGAAAAGGAAAGGAAGAAAATGAAATTGAATCCTTAAATTAACTTTTCCACACTTTGTCAAGACATACCTCTGCTGAAACTTACTTGTATATGTGAAGTGTTTATATAAATATCAATAGATCTCAAGTAGAGTAAGTTGGACATTGCTGTTTAATTTGTAAACTTCATCTCTGTAAAGCAATATATAGAGAAAAAATTGAAAATTTTAAAACTAATATTTTCTTTCAGAAACTGTTGAAGTACATCCTTGGCACTGTTAGGTTCTTTATTGCTAGTATATTGTTCTCGGGAATTTGCATTAACTGAATAGTTTCCAACAAAGGAAGACCTGAAATGCAGTCCTTCGGTGAGGAGCGACTCCATCCTGCACACCTCTGCTTTCTCTTTAAACACCTTTGAACTGTGTTCGTCCACATGAGTAATTTATTTTGGTGTGTCACCTCCCACTGCCTGCTCCACACCCTTGTTAGGTAGTACTATAATTGAAACCACAAAAACAGGTGGTGACAACAGAAATACATGGTGAGAGACTCTTTGCTGCAGTCCTGTCTGTTCAACTTCATGCATGCAAGAGTGTTTGGGCAGGAATGGGTACGGTTGCCCACAAACAGCTCCCAAGTCTTCTGAAGAAAATAGTCCCCTGACCAGAAAACACATCTTTGAGCACTATTATCCTCACATGATGCCGCTCCTGTTGACATGGCAGGGTTCTGTAACAACTGCCTTTAAAGTGATCATTTTCCTGACCAGATCCAAAAAATTCAGCAAAGGGATGCTGGGCCAGATCATCAAATAAATAAATATTTTAAAAACACATCTATTACTACCTAAAAATGGTTAAAAACTTAGATCTTTGACTTGAGCAACGTTAGATTTTTGGTAGACACAGATTTTGGTATCCATAAGGAGGTCCTGGAACCAAATCCTCTTAGATACTAAGGATGATTATATTATGTATATACAATTCTATTTGTCAGAGCATTGTTTTGGGGTAAAAAGCCCTGAAAACAATGTGCAAGCCCACAATCTGAGCAGTCCACAGGGGTCTTGGTGAAATAAACTACAACACTGGGCATCTGTTAAAAGGAATAAGAAAAGGAATAAGAAAAACCACTATTTACTAATTTAAAGAAGAAAAAAACCAAGGAGCTTATTTTGCATATAAGTTTGTATATAATAGACTACTTGTATAAAAAAAGAAAAATAGGGCCTTGCACCCATACAGACACCTACATAATCCAGTACATACCATCTTTATATATGTATGCAAAAACATCTCTATAATAAATTTGCATAATAAAACTTTGGATCTTTGAAAATAAGCAATCATAATTCTTATATAATATCTATGCTTAGGTATTAATTCCAAAGTTTCTGGCTAATACGTAAAACTGTGAAGGTCATTCTTCCATCAAGTAAGTAAGAAACTAGAAAACAAAGTTCAAAGTCAATAGTTATTAAATTGCTTTATATGGATTTTGATACAAATTGAATTTTGAATTTATTTCATTTGGTACAATCATGAACTGCTGAATGAGAGAGTAGTAAGACCAAAATTAAGCTTAAGAAATGCTGCTATTGGTTTTAGGATGGATTGTAGCACCAGAAAGGGAAAAATCTAAGAAGCTGTTGCACTGGTCCACTCAAAGAGTGGTTAGAGTTGCTTTGGGGGCTGTGAAAAGAGGGATGTGGCAGAGGTGTGTAGGGAGAGTTTGTAAGGCAAATCAACAAGAGGCTCCCTAGGCCAATCTATATCAGAAGCCATACTATTCCTCTGCCTTTACAGTGTCTTCAGTGGACTCCACCCCACCACCAATGTGGAGTTCCCAATTCACTTCTAAGGGCTGGTCCTATTAATTGCTACACAGTTCCTAGGACTCCAGTGTCAGAAATCTCTCCAAATACACAACATTTTCATCAGTTTTACTGACTAAAGAGCTGTGTATAATTTCTCTGTTCTGTATCTGCTCATATTTCCAAGTTGTTTGTAGCAATTATGGCAGTGCCCAGGAACCAGAAGTTGGGGATTTTGAGTCTTCTCACCCCTGAAGTCTCATCTGATGTGCCACCACTTTTTCTCAGACTGGGGCCTTCTTCCCACTTTGCTGAGACCTACTTCTCTGGCCTTGCCCAACTCCCAATTGGCTCCCACTCTGTTAGTCACTGATGTGGGCCTTATACCAGGCTTCAGTGGAATCCAGTTTCTCTGCATATTGGGGAAATGAGGAGGGGTCTCCAGTGGTATACAGACCTTGAAAACAACTTTTTAGGACAATCAAAGAATGTGCAAATTACATACCTAAAACTTTATCAGAATATTGATTTTATAAACACTGTCATTTATCATCTAGCAAAGTAACCAAAAGATAAAAAGAAAGACCATGACTATGAAATTATATTTTTTAAAGTGATAATAGAAAACACCTTACATGTTTCTCACTATCATGAATAATTTTAGGCTAAAAAAAAGCCTTAGAAAATTTCAGTATACATTAGAATTCATGTTTATACTTGCAGAAAGTCAAATGGCTGGGGACGCTGTGTATCTTCTTTTTAGATATTAAGGTAATGTAAACCAGAAATAAGGAAATAAAAAGAAAATACTTTTCTCTCAAGAAAATAATATATTCATTTATGTAAAAAGAGCACAAAGTGTATTTCCTTATTGTTAAACTTCCCAAAGATATTATCTCAAAGAAATATTTTGTTCTACTGCATAGTGCATAGTCTTTCATAACATACTTCTGAATTAAAATATGAAAATAAATAATTTTATTCAGCCAAGATCACATGTTTTGTTTATTTATTTTTAGGGTGAATTTTGTAGTGAGAGGTATTTTAATTATCCCATGTTGAGACTGTTTGCCATAATTAATTTTCTTATTGATGTTAGGAATTCAAATATTTTGTGCCACATACATACTCTGTGAGCAATATAATCCAAAGTGAGCACATGATCAAGGTGAACATTTTATCCATTTTGTTTTGTTTTATTTTTGGTGCTGGGGATGGAACCCAGGGTCTTGCACATACTAAGCATGTGTTCTACCATTGAGTCATAAAAAAAAATTAACTCAGAGAACATAGATAGTAAGATTGAGATATTGAAATTGATTAGAAACTGTTTGCATTACACTATTTGATAAGAATAATCTATAGCTACCTCTAGGAAATGGTTTACAAATTATAAGTAGCATATTCCTTTTCAAAGGAAAATTTACATGGAAGCCTAACATACAAAATATATAAAAGAAACTACAGAGAGGTTGAGGGACTGAGTTCCCTACATCTGGCTGCACCTGCACTTACTCTCTCTGCCTTCTTTACTTCTGGCCCTGCTAGATCCTAGCCTTCTTCAACAGCCTGAAAGCCACCTGAGAAACCTAGAGTCCTGCGGTCCACTACCCTAGTACAAGCAGGGAGTTTACCACTTTGCCTCATTTTAAAATCTTCTCTTCTAAGTAATTTAGAAGACTTTAGAAGGCTAAGAGGAAAATTTGAGCTTTTGTTTACTTTTAAGACACTCAATTATTTTAAAAGTGTATTCAATCTTGTACAGTGCAAAATTCATAAAGTCTTTTGATTTAAGTCCTGCTTAAAAATAGTCCTGGGTACTAACTGAATAACCATGTCTTGCATGCTACAGAAAAATGTCCAGTCAAGAGGTAGCTCTTTGGTGATGCTATTTTTTTTTTTTTTACTTGATTAAAAAATTTGTATTGGTTCTTTTTAGTTATATATAACATATGTCATTTTGACATAATTATAAAAGCATGGAATATAATCTGTTCTATTTCAGGCCCTAGTACTTCCCCTTACTCTCACTTCCTCCCTCCCACTGTTTCCATTCCTCTACTCTACTGATCTTTTTGCTTTTTATGTATAGTTCTTTTAAAAAAAAAGTGTCTTGTGGATGTACTAGATGGTGAGATTCACAGTGGCACGTTCATATATGTACACAGGAAAGTTAGGTCAGATTCATCCTTGTTTTCCCCTATCCCATCCCTCTTCTTTCCCTTCATTCCCCTTTGCTATTTAACTGACATTTCTTCTATACCTTTTATCTACCCCCCTCCTCTTATTTTGGATTAGCTTTCACATATCAGAGAAAACATTTGATTTTTGATTTTTGGGACTGGCTCATTTCATTTCATTTGATAATCTCTGGTCCCATCCATTTACCAGCAAATGCCATGAGGTCCTCCTTCTTTATGGCTGAGTAATACTCCATAGTGTATATATAACTCATTTTCTTTATCCATTCATCTATTGAAGGACACCTAGGTTGGCTCCATAGCTTGGCTTTTGTAAATTGTGCTGTTATAAACATTTAGTGGCTACGTCACTGTAGAATGATGATTTTAAATCTTTTGGATATAAACCAAGTGGGATAACTGGGTCAAATGGTGATTCCATTCCTAGTTTTTTGAGGAATCTCCATACTTTTCAGAGTAGTTGCACTAATTTGCAGTCCCACCAACAATGTATGAGTGTACCTTTTCCCCCACATCCTCACCAATATTTATTGTTATTTGAATTCTTGATAATTGCCATTTGGACTGGAATGAGAAAAAGATCTCAGTGTAGTTTTAATTTGCATTTCCCTGATTGCTAGAGATGTTGAACATTTTTCCATATATTTTTTACCATATATTTTTCCATATATTTTATTTCTTCTTTTATAAAGTGTCTGTTTAGTTCTTTTGCCCATTTATTGATTGGGGGGTTGGTGTTAAGTATTTTTGTGTTCTTTGTATATCCTGGAAACTAATGCACTATCTGAGGTGCAGGTGGCAAAGATTTTCTCCTATTCTGTAAGCTCTCTCTTCACATTCTTGTTTCCTATACTGTGGAGAAGCTTTCTAATTTGATGCCATCCGAGTTATTGATTTTTGACTTTACTTCTTGCACTTTAGCAGTCCTGTTAAGGAAGTCAGTTCTTGAGCTGACATACTGGAGTGTTGGCTCTAAATTTTCTTCTAGCAGTTGTAGGGTTTCTGGTCTAATTCCTAGGTCTTTGATCCCCTTTGATTTGTGCACAGTGAGAGACAGGGGTTAAATTTCATTCTACTAAATATGGATTTCCAGTTTTCCCAGTACCATTTGTTAAAAAGGTATGCTTTTGGCACCTTTGTCTAGTATGAGATAACTGTATTTATGTTGGTTCAGTTACACTATTGACAGGTCACACTATTTATTTCCTGGTCTCATATTTAGCACAAAGAAAAGTCAATGTTAAAAGAAAAAAGGTGCTACCTCAGCTCGTTCAGATAATTCAGAAGTCAGTTAGCATTGGGTTTCTGTTCTGGGTGGACTACCACATAGAACAAGACAAAATTTTCTATACTTAGGATAACAGAATCAATTTTGAGCCCATGAGAGAGCTTTGAGAAAGTTAAAGGAAATATAAGATTTTAGAACAGTGCTGTTCAGCAGAAAGACCACATAAGACATATATGTAATTTTTAGTTTTCTAGAAGCCAGGTTAAAATAAGTGTAAATAAATATGTGAATTTAATTTTAATAACATTTAACTTAATATATAAAGTATTACTTTAACATATAATTAATATAAAATCATTAATGAGATCATTTACCTAGGTTTTCATTTTTCTTTCTTTTTTTATCATTTTACTAAGTCTGTGAAATTTGCTGTATAATTTTCACTTAGATCACATCTGAGTTCAGACTAGCTCATCTCAAGGGCTAAAGAACCACTACCAGGGACTGGGGATATAGCTCAGTTGATAGAGTGCTTGCCTTACATGCACAAGGCCCTGGGTTCAATCCCCAGCACAAAAGAACCACCACCAGTTTGACAAACTGGGAGTCACATAGGGGAAAAGTCCAATTTGGATAGCAGCCTTAGCAAAATGAATAACTGAAATGAGGAATTGAGAACAATTTTTAAAAAGTTCTATGGTCTTGCAACTGAGGAGACTGAATAAAAATGATAAGTTAAACTTGAAATAGCCTAAAAGTTTCCCTAAAAAAGAAAAAAAATGATTATTTTTTAAAAGTTTAAAACTATAGCATAATGAAAAAAAATGGGAATGTTCCCAGTGAAATTAAAAATACTTTCTTCCAAAAGCATAGTATATAGGTCTTTGTTCATTGACATGTGATGCCTTAGATTGATTCCATAATTTGCTGTTGTTTGATTTTTGTTATCTTCTCTCCATTCCTATTAAAGATGACTTTCATAAAGCAATTATGTTTTCGCATACTAGTATAAAAGTTTCTAGATCAATGGCATATGGCCCAAAAATTACATTTCAATAAGTTGTCATGTTTTTTTCACCCAATTGTTAGGGGACAGACAGATGAGGATGGTGGGAACATGAAGGTAAGTGAATAATTCTATAAAATGGATCCACCATGCTGAACCCCACATAGTTTCTTTTCCAAGAAGCAATTTACCTGCATCCCTGCCTGGCCTAAGTGGACAGCATATGTCACATTACTTAGTAAACTACCTGTTAACTGTGGAGAAATGCAGACCAAAAATAGTATCAATAAGAGGAACCCAAGTTACCCTGTGGAGGAGACTTTTGTTATCAGATCCTGAAATTATGGGAGACAAGGATAGTTCCTCCTAACTATAAAAATAAGTAAAAATGTGTGCTTAAGAATCCAGTTAGAACCCATCAGCATGGAATAAGGTGACCTAGAATTGCAATGGTAGTGGTACTTAAAAAGTATGATGTCATCTTTCTGTCAATCAAAAGTCAAGAGGTGGACTTAGGCAGAACTCTCTGGAAACTTCTCTGAAATCCCCAATAAAACTGGAGTGCAGGAGAGGCACCTTATCTCTCTCCTCTCTGAGAGGACCCATTCTCTCCTTTGAGAATGTCCCATTTCCTTTTGTTACTCTGAGTGACATGTGTAAAATTTTCTGACTTGATGGTAAGAATCAATGTTTGAAGGGGGTCTTTACAATACCTCAGTTTCCTAGAAGGTCCAACCTCTGTAACACAATTCCTGAAGATATACCATGAAACCTTTTCTCTTTCTTAAAAAAATTTAAATAAATTAAGCAATGAAAAGTAAACTCAACGGTCTAGGTCGGTAATTATTTAGTATTCTGTGCTTTCAAAATTAAAGCCATTTCATGGATTGTTATCGCTTTCAACAGAAAAGAGGAGGTACACAGAAAAAAGGGGATTAGAAACAGAACTTGAGGGAAAAAGTCTGGTGGAAAAGGAGTATGTAAGCATGGTGTAATCTCAAATATTTATAACAGTTGTTTCAAGGAATTGCATTTTCTATGCCTGTTATGAAATATCAGTAATTATATTTACACATTCAACATGAAATACACCTTTCTTAATCTGGAAACCACTTCACATTGTCAACTTTACCTTCTCTTATTAGTTCTGAGCCCGGGGAGGTTGATAAAACTACTGGGTTGGCCAAGTGGATCATCTCAGCTGGCCATCACCTCCACTATGGAACTCAAAAATTTGGTCCTAGATGTCTTCTTCCTATTTGCAAAGAGTAATGATTCAACATGTTTAAATAGCTCCAGGTTTCCTAAGTTAAATATGTTTTACAGTCCCCCATTTTAATGTACCCTCTTAAGCTGCCCTGGGATTCACATCTGTCAACTTTGACAATAAAGGGAGGCAAAGGGAGGAAAAACAAAAGGCAGAATAACTGTTAAAATGTACAATGAATCAAAATTATTTGGTGCTTGGTTATAAAGGAATGTAATTTATAGTGGTTAGAGTAGAATCAAATTTAATTCTAAAGAAAACTACTTCCAAATAATACCATGATTGTCTTATGAAATGACTTGATACAATGTGGTGAAAACATAGTAGATCTCATATCATAATAACAATTATATTGAATATTTAGGCTTTTGAATATTTTCATGTATTTGTCATGGAAAGGAGTCTTGGTAAGATACAGAAAAAGGACTGAAGAGTCAGAGAATGTTCAGCAACTGTCTGTCCTCATCTGATGAAATGGGAGGAGGGGGTGGGAGTATGAAAGATGGTGGAATGAGACAGACATCATTACCCCATGTACATGTATGATTACACAAATGGTATGAATCTACATCGTGCACAACCATAGAAACAAAATGATGTACCCCATTTGTGTACAATGAATCAAAATGCAGTCTGTAAAAATTAAAAAAAAAAGAACCTTACATCTAGAGACAGAAAAAGATAATGAATTGGAATATGGGGAAGTATAGAATTTATATATAAAGAAAGCTTCAAGCAAGATAGAGAAAAACACAAACTATTTTATTCTCATTTTCTTTCTTACTGAGGGGGTAGATCCATTAAAGGAATAGCATGAGGAAATTAGGATAAGCAGATTAAACAGAAGAGAGAATATCATTAATTACAATATTTGAAAAAGACTTAGAAGCAACAAAATGTAGTCAAGACAAATTGGTTGCTTACTGAATGCTGCCACTCTGTTATTTTAGTGTTTTTGAATTAATTCAACTATGAAATATGTACCCTATTAGAGATAGAAAAAATTGGCTCTCAATTTTGTTTATGAAAGAGAGAACATCCATTTTACTAAGCAGAGTTTAAATTTCAACTGAATTATAAGAGCACAATAATTTGCATGATTTTGGAAATTTATTCTTTCTTCCACCTCCTCACTGTATTGCTCCATCTTCTTTTCCAAAAGATGGTTTTCTTTTGCTTTCTTAATAATATGATAAATTATCTGAAAGATTGAGTTCTAGTCTTTAAATTTTTACAGATCCAACTACTGCAATTTTACCTAATGGAAACAGAAAGATGATAAGATAATTTGATCAAAGCCTACTATTTAGCATTGATATTTAATAATCAGCATGGACATAACTCTCATTATTAAGCATCCTTCACAGAATTCTTAAAAAAGAACCATTATGTCCACTTTATATAAAGGATACTGAAAGCTTTCTAACTTTGTCCTAATACTTCCAAGACAAATTTTGTTTTGAATTCAAACACTGCTACTTAAATCTTTAAGTCTCAGTATGGATATAAAAGAAATAATTCAATAGCCAAAAATTAATGATCATCCTTGAAGGCCTATCATGCCAGAAATAAGAGAATCTGACAATATTTCTAATTCAACAGCCACCTTTTAGAGAAAAACTTTCAGATGAGTTCTCCTTTTCCTATACCCCTTTCATTAACAATCTTAAAGTGAATAGAAGTGTCAGATATTTTACTATAATTTAGCAAAGCAATTAAAATGCAGGAAGAAAAGTATGAAAGTAGTCAGGGAAAGGAGTTTTATTATTATTATTATTCTGGTCACTGTTCTGAATGATGATTGCCAAATATTATAGCTAAATTTGAAAAGGAGCTATTTAATTTTATGACAAATGACAACATTTAAAGCTTTGCATATTAACTGAAAAGGATAAAAGTGTATTTGGTACTGTAGGAGATGAAGTAATTATTTCAGGAATTAGAAGGGGATGTTATTTTTCTCCACACCCAGCTGCAGAGCCT
The DNA here is from genome assembly GCF_902686445.1 of Sciurus carolinensis. Taxonomy (NCBI): domain Eukaryota; kingdom Metazoa; phylum Chordata; class Mammalia; order Rodentia; family Sciuridae; genus Sciurus; species Sciurus carolinensis. The sequence continues at coordinate 55,080,602 of NC_062217.1, read as the reverse complement.
GCTGAAAACCATCTAAAACTCTGTACTTTACCAATAAAATACACCATTAGAGGTAGGATACTGCATTTGCTGAGTGAGCTGGGTTTATATAATAAAAATGACATTGCTATTTGAAAAACTATCTCTTCTGTGTTTAAAAGATTCAGACTGTACTAACCAGAGCCAATTAAAAAGTTTTATAGAGATGACTGACCATGAGATTTCTTTCACATAATTTGATGTCTTCACAATCATTTTATACAAAGTAGAAGCCAAAAAATAAAAAATAAAAATGATACTGACAGTTTGGTTTTCAATTATTGTCAAAGGTACAATCTTTGCTTTTTTTATCTTTAAAATTCCTCCTGCAGAGCAGCCAAGGGCAATCTGGTTACCCACAACAACCACTTCCTATAGTCTATAGCTAGTAATTTTTTGCACTAAATGGGTATCTCTTTCCACTTTATGGAGCACCAGCTCAATTTAATAGATCAGTTTATTTTGAGCTGTCTTTGAGTGAAATTCATATGTTGTTCTTCTTATAGTCTTTTTTTTTTTTTTTTTTACGTTTACATAGGGTAATGATGTTTATTTTATTTTTCCCCTCCCCCCCACCCCTCCCACCCCTCCCACCCCTCCCACCCCACTACACAGTCCTTCTTTCCTTCATTCTTACCGCTCTCCTTAGCCTAACTCTAAACCTAACCCTAAACCTAATGCTAGCCCGTCCCACCCCCCATTATATGTCCTCATCCGCTTATCAGCGAGATCATTCGTCCTTTAGTTTTTTGAGATTGGCTTATCTCACTTAGCATGATATTCTCCAATTTCGACCATTTGCCTACAAATGCCATAATTTTATCATTCTTCATTGTGGAGTAATATTCCATTGTATAAATATGCCACAGTTTCTTTATCCATTCATCAACAGAAGGGCATCTAGGTTGGTTCCACAATCTGGCTATGGTGAATTGAGCAGCAATGAACATTGATGTGGCTGTATCTCTGTAGTATGCTGATTTTAAGTCCTTTGGGTATAGGCCAAGGAGTGGGATAGCTGGGTCAAATGGTGTTTCCATTCCAAGCTTTCTGAGGAATCTCCACACTGCTTTCCAGAGTGGCTGCACTAATTTGCAACCCCACCAGCAATGTATGAGTGTTCCTTTTTCACCACATCCTCGCCAACACCTATTGTTGCTTGTATTCTTGATATACGCCATTCTAATTGGGGTGAGATGAAATCTTAGGGTAGTTTTGATTTGCATTTCCCTTATTACTAGGGATGTTGAACATTTTTTCATATATCTGGTGATTACTTGTCCATCTTCTTCTGTGAAGTGTCTGTTCATTTCCTTAGCCCATTTGTTGATTGGATTATTTGTATTCTTCGTGTAGAGTTTTTTGAGTTCTTTATAGATTCTGGAAATTAGCGCTCTATCTGAGGTATGGTTGGCAAAGATATTCTCCCACTCTGTAGGCTCTCTCTTCACATTTCTGATAGTTTCCTTTGCTGAGAGAAAGCTTTTTAGTTTGAATCTATCCCAGTTGTTGATTCTTGCTTTTATTTCTTGTGCTATGGGAGTCCTGTTAAGGAAATCTGATCCTAAGTCAACAAGTTGAAGATTTGGACCTACTTTTTCTTCTATAAGATGCAGGGTCTCTGGTCTGATTCCGAGGTCCTTGATCCATTTTGAGTTGAGTTTTGTGTAGGGTGAGAGATAGGGGTTTAATTTCATTCTATTGCATATAGTTTTCCAGTTTTCCCAGCACCATTTGTTGAAGAGGCTATCTTTTCTCCATTGCATATTGTTGGAACCTTTGTCTAGTATGAGAAAATTGTATTTATTTGGGTTTGTGTCCATGTCCTCTATTCTGTACCATTGATCTACCTGTCTATTTTGGTACCAATACCATGCCGTTTTTGTTACTATTGCTTTGTAGTAGAGTTGAAGATCTGGTATTGCAATACCCCCTGCTTCGCTCTTGCTACTGAGGATTGCTTTAGCTATTCTAGGTTTTTTATTCTTCCAGATGAATTTCATAATTGCTTGCTCTATTTCTGCAAGGTACATCATTGGGATTTTAATTGGAATTGGATTGAATCTGTATAGCACTTTAGGTAGTATAGCCATTTTGACGATATTAATTCTGCCTATCCAGGAACTTGGGAGATCTTTCCATCTTCTAAGGTTTTCTTGAATTTCTTTCTTTAGTGTTCTGTAGTTCTCATTGTAGAGGTCTTTCACCTCTTTTGTGAGATTGATTCCCAAGTATTTTATTTTTTTCGATGCTATTGTGAATGGGGTAGTTTTCCTAATTTCTCTTTCTGAAGATTCATCACTTATGTATAAAAATGCATTGGATTTATGAGCATTGATCTTGTAACCTGCTACTTTACTGAATTCACTTATGAGTTCTAAAAGTTTTCTGGTGGAATTTCCAGGTTCCTCTAAATATATAATCATGTCATCAGCGAACAGGGATAGTTTGAGTTCTTCTTTTCCTATTCGTATCCCTTTAATTTCTTTGGTTTGTCTGATTGCTCTGGCTAGAGTCTCAAGGACGATGTTGAATAGAAGCGGTGAAAGAGGGCATCCCTGCCTTGTTCCAGTTTTTAGGGGGAACGCTTTCAGTTTTTCAACATTTAGAATGATATTAGCCATGGGCTTAGCGTAGATGGCCTTTATAATGTTTAGGAATGTTCCCACTACCCCAATTTTTTCTAGTGTTTTGAGCATGAAGGGATGCTGTATTTTATCAAATGCTTTTTCTGCATCTATTGAAATAATCATGTGATTCTTAACTTTAAGTCTGTTGATATGGTGAATGACATTTATTGATTTCCGAATGTTGAACCAACCTTGCATCCCTGGGATAAAACCCACTTGATCGTGGTGCACTATCTTTTTAATATATATTTGTATGCGATTTGCTAAAATTTTGTTGAGAATTTTTGCGTCGATGTTCATTAAGGATATTGGTCTGAAATTTTCTTTCCTTGATGTGTCTCTGTCTGGTTTAGGTATCAGGGTGATATTGGCTTCATAGAACGAGTTTGGTAGGGTTCCCTCCTCTTCTATTTCATGGAATAGTTTGAGGAGTATTGGAATGAGCTCTTCTTTAAAGGTTTTGTAGAACTCGGCTGAGAACCCATCTGGTCCTGGACTTTTCTTTGTTGATAGGCTTTTGATGACCTCTTCTATTTCATTGCTTGAAATTGGTTTATTTAAGTTGTGTATGTCCTCCTCGTTCAGTTTAGGTAGTTCATATGTCTCTAGAAATTTGTTGATGTCTTCGAGGTTTTCTGTTTTGTTGGAGTATAGATTTTCGAAATAGCTTCTAATTATGTTTTGTATTTCAGTCGTGTCTGTTGTGATGTTTCCTTGTTCATTCCGAATTTTAGTAATTTGAGTTTTCTCCCTCTTTCTCTTTGTTAGTGTGGCTAAGGGTTTATCAATTTTATTTATTTTTTCAAAGAACCAACTATTTATTTTGTTATTTTTTCCGATTGTTTCTTTTGTTTCGATTTCGTTGATTTCGGCTCTGATTTTAACTATTTCCTATCTTCTACTACTTTTGGTATTGGTCTGCTCTTCTTTTTCTAGTGCTTTGAGTTGTAGTGTTAAGTCGTTTATTTGTTGATTTCTACTTCTTTTTTTGAATGCACCCCATGAAATAAATCTTCCTCTAAGTACTGCTTTCATAGTGTCCCAGAGATTTTGATATGATGTGTCTTTGTTCTCGTTTACTTCTAAGAATTTTTTTATTTCCCTCCTGATGTCTTCTGTTATCCATTCATCATATAATAGTGTATTATTTAATCTCCAGGTATTGGAGAAGTTTCTGTTTTTTATTCTGTCATTTATTTCTAATTTCAATCCATTATGATCTGATAGAGTACAAGGTAGTATCTCTATCTTCTTGTATTTACTAACAGTAGCTTTGTGGCATAAAATATGGTCTATTTTAGAGAAGGATCCATGTGCTGCTGAGAAGAAAGTGTATTCATTCTTTGTTGGATGGTATATTCTATATATGTCCGTTAAGTCTAAATTGCTGATTGTGTTGTTGAGATCTATAGTTTCTTTATTCAATTTTTGTTTGGACGATCTATCCAGTGGTGAGAGAGGTGTGTTAAAATCGCCTAGTATTATTGTGTTGTGGTCTATTTGATTTCTGGAATTGAGAAGGATTTGTTTGACATACGTGGATGAGCCAATGTTCGGGGCATAGATATTTATGATTGTTATGTCTTGCTGATTTATGCTTCCCTTAAGCAGCATGTAATGTCCTTCTTTATCCCTTCTGACTAGTTTTGGTTTGAAGTCCACATTATCTGAGATGAGGATGGATACTCCAGCTTTTTTGCTGTGTCCATGTGCATGGTATGTTTTTCCCCATCCTTTCACCTTTAGTCTATGGGTGTCTCTTTCTATGAGATGAGTCTCTTGCAGGCAGCATATTGTTGGATTTTTCTTTTTAATCCAATCTGCCAGTCTGTGTCTTTTGATTGATGAATTCAGGCCATTAACATTCAGGGTTATTATTGTGATATGATTTATATTCCCAGTCAATTGACTCATTTGTTTTTGACATGATTTGGTTTCTCCTTTATTTGGCTATTCCTTTAGGCTAGCGCCTCCTGTTGCTGATTTGCATCGTTGTTTTTCATCTCTTCCTCATGGAATATTTTGCTGAGAATGTTCTGTAATGCTGGCTTTCTTTTTGTAAATTCCTTTAACTTTTGTTTATCATGGAAGGACCTTATTTCATCATCAAATTTGAAGGTAAGTTTTACTGGGTATAAGATTCTTGGTTGGCATCCATTTTCTTTCAGGGCTTGGTATATGTTGTTCCAGGCCCTTCTAGCTTTTAGGGTCTGGATTGAAAAATCTGCTGATATTCTTATTGGTTTCCCTCTGAATGTAATTTGATTCTTTTCTCTCGCGGCCTTTAAAATTCTGTCTTTATTTTGTATGTTAGGTATTTTCATAATAATGTGCCTTGGTGTGGGTCTGTTGTAATTTTGTATGTTTGGAGTTCTATAAGCCTCTTGTACTTGGTTTTCCATTTCATTCTTCAGATTTGGGAAATTTTCTGTTATTATTTCATTGAATAGATTGTTCATTCCTTTGGTTTGTTTCTCTAAGCCTTCCTCAATCCCAATAATTCTCAAATTTGGCCTTGTCATGATATCCCATAGTTCTTGGAGATTCTGTTCATGATTTCTTACCATCTTCTCTGTTTGTTCAACTTTGTTTTCAAGGTTAAATATTTTGTCTTCAATATCTGAGGTTCTGTCTTCCAGGTGTTCTATCCTATTGGTTATGCTTTCTATGGAGTTTTTAACTTGGTTTATTGTTTCCTTCATTTCAAGGATTTCAGTTTGGTTTTTTTTCAGTATCTCTAACTCTTTATTGAAATGATCTCTTGCTTCCCGTATTTGGTCTTTTAACTGTTGATTGGTGCGATCATTTAATGCCTGCATTTGCTCTTTCATCTCCTCCTTCAGTGCCTGCATTTGCTCTTTCATCTCCTCGTTTGCTTCTCTGATTTTTTTAATTATGTACATTCTGAACTCCCTTTCTGACATTTCTTCTGCTGTGCTGTCATTGGGTTTTATTGATGTAGTATCTAGGTTTGTTTGGGACATTTTAATGGTCAGTTGTCAGTGGGACCCTGAGATATTGCAGTTTTCCACTATTGGCTTATAGTGTCCCAGTAGATTTCCAGTGTATCACCTCCCAGCCTTCAGTAGCCTGATGTCTTGGAGGAATCTGATAAAGCAGCTCATTCGAAGAATACTGCCCCTAGCCCCCTACTGGTTCCACGTTTTGGAACTGGCTCTGTGCGGAAATGCTCTCACTGTGGGCCTGCACCGTGCAGCTGGCCGTGTGGGAAGAGCCCACTGCCGGAGTGTGGAAGACTACCTTGGGAAGACTCAAGCTGCCCTGCCCGGCTCCGCTAAGCCACCTCTATCTGGGCCTGCCACCCGGGCTGAGCTTTACCCAGTGGGCAGACTCACCCGTGGCTCTATTTCAGTCCGAGTCTCTCTATGCCTCCCCCTCTTAGCTCCTGGGTTCTGGAGCGACCGGGGGTGCAGTCTCCCTCTAGGCCGCCATCTTGGATCTCCCCGTGAAGAGAGCCCGCAGCCGGAGTGGGCAGAGCCGCCTGAAGAGGTCTCCGGCTGCCCTGCCCTTATCCCTGAGGCTGCTTGCAGATCGAGGCTCTCCGCTGGTTCTTTGCAGGAGTACACTGCGCTGCAGCGGTTCCGGGACTTGGAGCCTGCTCTGTTCAGAAAGGCTCTCACTAGCGGGCCAGTTCCGTTCCGAGAACCTGGAGAAGCTGGCTGTGTGGGCGGGGCCCACCGCCGGAGTGCGCAGGACTGCCTGTGGATGACTCTAGCTGCCCTGCCCGGCTCCGATAAGCCACCTCTATCTGGGCCTGCCACCCGGGTCGAGCTTTACCCAGTGGGCAGACTCACCCGTGGCTCCACTTCAGTCTGAGTCTCTCAATGCCTCCCCTTCTTAACTCCTGGGTTCTGGAGCGAATGGGGGTGCAGTCTCCCTCTAGGCCGCCATCTTGGATCGCCCTTTATAGTCTATCTTCTTTAGGTTTCAGTACTATGTAACAGATTGAAAACTCAAAGAATTAATTTCATAGTTCATGAGCATATTCTAAAATATCTGACACTACATGACAGCCGGGAAAATACTGGAAGGACATCCAGACTTGACAGACCAATCTGTAAATTCAAAGAGATGAAGTGATTTACCTGTTATAGAACTCACTAGAGGGAAAGTCCAGACTAGAGTCATTTTGTTTCTGACTCATGGGCAAAATGTCTTTATGGGTTTATGATAATTTTCATAAAATAGGACTGTGCAATGTTATCTTCATTTAATCTTTTGAGACAGAGTCATTTCATCAAGAGTCAGATTTTGGCTCACCACAGCCAGTTATCAGATAAAAGATGGTTTTAAAAAACAAATATTCAAAATAAGCCCTCTTTCCATGCCAAGATTCAGTACTCTAGTGATCCTTTTTAATGAAAAGATTTTAAAAAATATATGTCCCTGTGATAACAAGCATAAATGAGGTGGTATTTTGAAACAAAACAGAAACCAGTAGAAAAATGAGGCATACAACTTTATCAATAAGATACGTGACAGGTCGCAACTAAGTCTTTCCTGCATATCATATTTAGTCTCTCATAAGTGCATGTAGTGTCTGGAATGGGGACACAGACAAAGCACATATTACCCATTTATGAATGAGGTGTGATATAGAAGATCATTGTAAATTGGTCACTTGGAACCTGGAACATATTTCAGTAGAGGGCATGAAACACAAAATAGTCAGGTTCTCTGTATCAAATATTTAAGTCAAGTGCAGCTAAGCACACAAACAAGTATTCTACTCTGGGTTGGGGGTATATCTCAATGGTAGAGGACTTGCCTAGCACACACAAGGCCCTGAGTTCGATACCTAGCATCACCAGAAAAAAAGCAACAAAAACCAACAAGTATTCTTCTTGGAACAGTGGTTCTCATTTAGTAGATGTTTTGCCACTCAAGGGACATTAGGTCTAAAGGGAGTTGTTACTGCATCTAATAGAGGACAGGGATGATGCTAAACATCTTAGAGTGCACAAGACAGCCTACACCACAAAGAATCACCCAGACCTAATACCAACAGTGCTGAGTCTAACAAACCCTGGGTTAGGCAAACAAAGTTTCCCACTCTTCATTGCCAAGGTAGCCTATAAAATATTGCTAAAATTCAGGAAGTTTAGGTTTGTACTCTTCCCTCTACCAAATACACTTACTCATTTGTTTGCTTTTGACATTTTCTTTGTGAACGTTGATTTTCTGGCTGTGCTCCTAAGTCCTAAATGCCTTTCCAATTCTCTATGAAACTTTTTGGGTGTGGAGGGACCTATTTGCTGATAATACTGCTCTTCTCTGCTCCAGCTACATGTTCTTATTTACTTAACCTAATAAATCAACTTATCTTAAATTACTATTCCTTCAACATTTTCCCATAGTCATAACTGTGAGGAGACAATGAAAAATTACTTGACGGGAATAGGAAGTGGGGATAGCAATTCTTTTCATTAAAAAATAAATAAACTTAGAAAAATAACATTTGTCTTTACTTATTTACTTATTTTGCAGTATTAGGTATTGAGCCCAGAGCCTTGTACATACTAGGCAAGCACTCTAACACTGAGCTACAACCCCAAGGTTTATTTTTTTATTTTGAGACAGGGTCTTGCCAAGTTGCCAAGACTGACCTTGAACTTGTGATCTGCCTTATTCCACCTTCCCAGCTGGGGTGATTACAGGCATACACCATTGTGCCTGACAATACCTGCCCTTTAATAGTTATTTTGTGTATAACTTATTTAAATATCTTCTATTTATTCTTTTTAACAAATTGTATAGTAACAAAACATAATCCAGTGGATGAAATTCAATGTACTCTCCTATAATAATCCTTGAAATTTAGGATATTTTGAACAATTAGATGTTAATGAGTACATGTCTCCTTTAGCAATTCACATATGAACCGCTTACTCTATGATCTTCCACACCCCATTTTGCCTGCCTGATTGACTTGAATTTATGTTACTATAACAATTTGGATCTGCTCTTATTTTCTGTGACGATCATGGACAACCCCTGTGCCTATGAGAGCTCTGTATTATAAACACTAAACCTTAATTTACCAATTACTTTTGTTTAAGAAGTAGGTTCCACTTTATTATTTAGAGTTCTATCACAAAACAACCCATGCCCATGGTAGCCTAGAACCACAGAATATAAGACAAAAATTTTCGTAAAGAACAAAAACTTAGTCCAACTAAGAAGTTTATTTATTCAATTAATTAGTGTCTCAACCTGAGCTACATCAGGTCTGATTCACAGGCTGACTGTCACTATGCTCCTGAATAGTCAAAATGAGAAACACAGACACCACTAATTTCAAAACAGCCTAGCACAACCTGCAGCCAGCTGAGTGAGCATCACAGCCCCGGCACCGAGGACCACCAGGACAAGCGGGATCCTGGGCAGAGATCCAGAATGCCAAGGTCTACATAGAGATCTCCCAACCTGAGAACAGCATCAGCAGGACACCACCCTGAAGAAGTGAGCCCTTCCCGGCATCCCCAGAGAACTACACGACCACAGCCAGGGAGGCAGCAAAGCCCAACACAGCCATGTATGTGCAGGTAACAACACTAAACCTGAGGACCCTCCCCAGTCCCTGTTCATCACTTCCCCTCCTGTGCCCAAGGGTGAACCTGCCGTCATCCATGCCATACAGAAGGAGCCCTTTGGGATTGGGTTTTCAAGATGGTTGGATATAGGAGGTCACTTTCCTGGCTGCTCCATGGCATGAAACCAAGAAAGCTTCTCAGCAAGGTGGGTGAACAAAAAAGGGGTGGGGGGACTTGACTGGAATTTAAAACTGTACATTCAAAGCAGACAGGGGACTCAGGAGGATGGATATAATAAAAAGAAGAACTCCCAGTGGGAAAGCCCTGCAGCAGCCAGATGGGAAGCACTGTCCAGAGCAGTCGCTCCATGAGTGAAGTGGAGGGATGAGGGAACTGAAGGAACCTGCATTTTTAGGAGGCCTAAGGCATGTATCTGTACAGAGGGTTTACAGATCAAGAACATTTTCTGACAAACCTAAAAGATGAACTGCACAATATCCTTGTGTGGGAAAGAAGCTGCCATCTCTCTGGGTGGTGTGTGGAGGACAAAGAAAGGAATCATTTTGCAGTTGCGATGCAGGAGTCGGTACCTGAGGGAATCAATTCCTGGCAAAACTGAATTTGGTCCAAAATACAGGCCCAGTAACCTCACACTGGTTGACAGACCGTGCTTAAGAGACCAGGAGAAAATCAAATGTGGAGAGAGATTTACATGGGGGACAACTGGTCATGGAAACCCATCTGGCTCTATCCCTCCCCTTTCAATCCAGCTGCTTGCAGGACCGACTGAGAGAGATGCATCTGACCTGGAATTTGGAAGGACAGAGACAGGAGAGTCTGAGTTTGGAGACTGAACCCAAGACCTGGAAATGTGGGGTCCACAGGTGACATAGAGGACCAAGAATTGGCTCCCCCTACACACAAGTGGAACCCAGGGGAGATCCTCGGGGTACCGTCTTCAAGAGTGGACTGGAAGTTACTAGGCCCTGGAAGTGTGCACATTTAAAATCTCCAGACCAATTGGCATTCAGGAAAGAGCCTGGAGCCCACCTAAGCCTAAACCCCACCTCCAAGAGTTCTGCCTGTGGGATGACCTCTCCCACTCCAGCAATCCAAAGGGTGGAGCATCACGCTCCAGAAAACCCCATCTAAAACTGCTGAGAAGAGAAGCTGAGAATCTTTTGGCCTCCAAAAGGAAGATTTCTTTAACTTTTCATCAAGATTTTTTCTTTTTTCCTTTTCTTTGTTTAATTCTGTCCAGTTATGAACATTTATACAAATTCATATTTGCTTTTTTTCCTCATTACTAGCGTTTTTGAAGCCAGTTATTTTTCTTGGATAAATTTTTTGAGGACTAGGATGTTCCCTTAGTATGTTTTAGTTTTGTTTCATATTTTTTTTTAATTTTTTTAATTTTTTTATTTTTTTTATTATTGTAAACAAATGGGATACATGTTGTTTCTCTGTTTGTACATTGTGTAAAGGCATACCATTTCTGTAATCATAAATTTACATAGGGTAATGTTGTTTGATTCATTCTGTTATTTTTTCCCCTCTCCCCCCACACCTCCCACCCCTCTTTTCGCTCTATACAGTCTTCCTTCCTCCATTCTTGCCCCCCTCCCTAACCCTAACTCTAACCCTAACACTAACCCCTCCCACCCCCCATTATGTGTAATCATCCACTTATTAGCGATATCATTCGTCCATTGGTTTTTTGAGACTGGCTTATCTCACTTAGCATGATATTCTCCAGTTTCTCCATTTGCCTGCAAATGCCATAATTTTATCATTCTTTATGGCTGAGTAATCTTCCATTGTAAATATATACCACATTTTCTTTATTCATTCATTAATTGAAGGACATCTTGGTTGGTTCCACAATCTGGCTATTGTGAACTGAGCAGCTATGAACATTGATGTGGCTGTATCTCTGTAATATGCTGATTTTAAGTCCTTTGGGTATAGGCCAAGGAGTGGGATAGCTGGGTCAAATGGTGGTTCCATTCCAAGTTTTCTAAGGAGTCTCTACACTGCTTTTCAGAGTGGCTGCACTAATTTGCAGCCCCACCAGCAATGTAAGAGTGTACCTTTCTCCCCACATCCTCGCCAACACCTGTTGTTGCTTGTATTCTTGATAATTGCCATTCTAATTGGGGTGAGATGGAATCTTAGGGTGGTTTTGATTTGCATTTCTCTTATTACTAGAGATGTTGAACATTTTTCCATATGTTTGTTGATTGCTTGTATATCTTCTTCTGTGAAGTGTCTATTCATTTCCTTAGCCCATTTGTCAATTGGATTATTTGCATTCTTGGTGTAGAGTTTTTTGAGTTCTTTATAGATTCTGGAGATTAGCGCTCTATCTGAAGTATGATTGGCAAAGATTTTCTCCCACTCTGTAGGCTCTTTCTTCGCATTGCTGATAGTTTCCTTTGCTGAGAGAAAGCTTTTTAGTTTGAATCTATCCCAGTTATTAATTCTTGCTTTTATTTCTTGTGCTATGGGAGTCCTGTTGAGGAAGTCTGGTCCTAAGCCGACATGTTGAAGCTCTGGACCTACTTTTTCTTCTATAAGATGCAAGGTCTCTGGTCTGATTCCAAGATCCTTAATCCATTTTGAGTTTAGTTTCGTGCATGGTGAGAGATATGGGTTTAGTTTCATTCTGTTGCATATGGATTTCCAATTCTCCCAGCACCATTTGTTAAAGAGGCTATCTTTTCTCCATTGCATATTTTTGGTCCCTTTGTCTAGTATGAGAAAATTGTATTTATTTGGGTTTGTGTCCGTGTCCTCTATTCTGTACCATTGATCCACCTTTCTATTTTGGTACCAATACCATGCCATTTTTGTTACTATTGCTTTGTAGTATAGTTGAAGATCTGGTATTGCGATACCCCCTGCTTCACTCTTTCTGCCAAGGATTGCTTTAGCTATTCTGGGTTTTTTATTCTTCCAGATGAATTTCATAATTGCTTGCTCTATTTCTGTAAGGTACATCATTGGGATTTTAATTGGAATTGCATTGAATCTGTATAGCACTTTTGGTAGTATGGCCATTTTGACAATATTAATTCTTCCTATCCAAGAACATGGGAGATCTTTCCATCTTCTAAGGTTTTCTTGAATTTCTTTCTTTAGTGTTCTGTAGTTCTCATTATAGAGGTCTTTCACTTCTTTTGTGAGATTGATTCCCAAGTATTTTATTTTTTTCGAAGCTATAGTGAATGGGGTAGTTTTCCTAATTTCTCTTTCTGAAGATTCATCGCTTATGTATAAAAATGCCTTAGATTTATGTGCATTGATCTTATATCCCGCTACTTTACTGAATTCACTTATGAGATCTAAAAGTTTTCTGGTGGAATTTCCTGCTTCCTCTAAGTATACAATCATATCATCAGCAAATAGGGATAGTATGAGTTCTTCTTTTCCTATTCGTATCCCTTTAATTTTTTTGGTCTGTCTAATTGCTCTGGCTAGAGTTTCAAGGACGATATTGAATAGAAGTGGTGAAAGAGGGCATCCCTGCCTTGTTCCAGTTTTTAGGGGGAATGCTTTCAGTTTTTCAACATTTAGAATGATATTAGCCATGGGCTTAGCGTAGATGGCCTTTACAATGTTAAGGAATGTTCCCACTATCCCTATTTTTTCTAGTGTTTTGAGCATGAAGGGGTGCTGTATTTTATCAAATGCTTTTTCTGCATCTATCGAAATAATCATGTGATTCTTGACTTCAAGTCTATTGATATGGTGAATGACATTTATTGATTTCCTGATGTTGAACCAACCTTGCATCCCTGGGATGAAACCCACTTGATCATGGTGCACTATCTTTTTAATATGTTTTTGTATGTGATTTGCTAAAATTTTGTTGAGAATTTTTGCATCGATGTTCATTAAGGATATTGGTCTGAAATTTTCTTTCCTCAATGTGTCTCTGTCTGGTTTAGGTATCAGGGTAATATTGGCTTCATAGAATGAGTTTGGAAGGGTTCCCTCCTCTTCTATTTTATGGAATACTTTGAGAAGTATTGGAATGAGCTCTTCTTTAAAGGTTTAGTAGAACTCGGCTGAGAACCCATCTGGTCCCAGACTTTTCTTTGTTGGTAGGTTTTTGATGACTTGTTCTATTTCATTACTTGAAATTGGTCTATTTAAATTGTGTATGTCCTCCTCGTTCAGTTTAGGCAATTCATATGTCTCTAGAAACCTGATGATGTCTTCAAAATTTTCTATTTTGTTGGAGTATAGATTTTCAAAATAGCTTCTAATTATGTTTTGTATTTCAGTCATGTCTGTTGTGATATTTCCTTGTTCATTCCGAATTTTAGTGATTTGGGTTTTCTCTCATCTTCTCTTTGTTAGTGTGGCTAAAGGTTTATCAATTTTGTTTATTTTTTCGAAGAACCAACTATTTATTTTGTCAATTTTTTGTATTGTTTCTTTTGATTCAATTTCGTTGATTTCAGCTCTGAGTTTAACTATTTCCTGTTTTCTATTACTTTTGGTGTTGGTCTGTTCTTCTTTTTGTAGGGCTTTGAGCTGTAGTGTTAGGTCGTTTATTTTTTGAGTTTTACTTCTTTTATTTAAATGCGCTCCATAAAATAAATCTTCCTCTAAGTACTGCTTTCATAGTGTCCCAGAGATTTTGATATGATGTTTCTTTGTTCTCGTTTACCTCTAAGAATTTTTTAATTTCCTTCCTAATATCTTCTGTTATCCATTCATCATATAATAGCATATTGTTTAATCTCCAGGTGTTGGAGTAGTTTCTGTTTTTTACTCTTTCATTAATTTGTAACTTCAATCCATTATGATCTGATAGAATACAAGGTAGTGTCTCTATCTTCTTGTATTTGCTGACATTAGCTTTGTGGCATAATATATGGTCTATTTTAGAGAAGGATCCATGTGCTGCTGAGAAGAAAGTGTATTCGCTCTTGGTTGGATGGTATATTCTATAAATGTCTGTTAAGTCTAAATTATTGATTGTGTTATTGAGATCTATGGTTTCTTTGTTCAATTTTTGTTTGGAAGATCTGTCCAGTGGTGAGAGGCATGTTAAAATCACCTAGTATTATTGTGTTATGGTCTATTTGGTTTCTAAAATTGAGAAGGATTTGTTTAACATACATGGATGAGCCACTGTTTGGGGCATAGATATTTATGATTGTTATGTTTTGCTGATTTATGCTTCCCTTAAGCAGTATGAAATGTCCTTCTTTATCCCTTCTAACTAACATTGGCTTGAAGTCCACATTATCTGAAATGAGGATGGATACTCCAGCTTTTTTGCTGAGTCTATGTGCATGGTATGTTTTTCCCCATCCTTTCACCTTTAGTCTATGGGTATCTCTTTCTATGAGGTGAGTCTCTTGCAGGCAACATATTGTTGGATCTTTCTTTTTAATCCAATCTGCCAGTCTATGTCTTTTGATTGATGAATTCAGGTCATTAACATTCAGGGTTATTATTGAGATATGATTTGTATTCCCAGTCATTTGGTTCATATTTAAAATTTTATTTATTTATTTATTTATTTATTTTTTTGACACATCTTGGTTCCTCCTTTATTTGACAGTTCCTTTAGGATAATTCCTCCCTTTGCTGATATGCTTCTTTGTTTTTTATCTCTTCCTCATGAAATATTTTGCTGAGAATGTTCTGTAATGCTGGCTTTCTTTTTGTAAATTCTTTTAGCTTTTGTTTATCATGGAATGATTTTATTTCATCATCAAATTTGAAGGTAAGTTTTGCTGGGTATAAGATTCTTGGTTGGCATCCATTTTCTTTCAGAGCTTGAAAAATGTTGTTCCAGGCCCTTCTAGCTTTTAGGGTCTGGATTGAAAAATCTGCTGATATCCGTATTGGTTTCCCCCTGAATGTAATTTGGTTCTTTTCTCTCACAGACTTTAAAATTCTGTCTTTATTTTGTATGTTAGGTATTTTTATTATAATGTGCCTTGGTGTGGGTCTGTTTTAATTTTGTGTATTTGGAGTCCTATAAGCCTCTTGGACTTGATTTTCCATTTCATTCTTCAGATTTGGGACATTTTCTGATATTATTTCATTGAATAGATTATTCATTCCTTTGGTTTGTTTCTCTAAGCCTTCCTCAATCCCAATAATTCTCAAATTTGGCCTTTTCATGATATCCCATAGTTCTTGCAGATTCTGTTCATGATTTCTTACCTTCTTTTCTGTTTGTTCAACTTTGCTTTCGAGATTAAATATTTTGTCTTCAATATCTGAAGTTCTGTCTTCCAGGTGTTCTATCCTATTGGTTATGCTTTCTATGGAGTTCTTAATTTGGTTTATTGTTTCCTTCATTTCAAGGATTTCTGTTTGGTTTTTTTTCAATATCTCTAACTCTTTATTGAAATGATCTTTTGCTTCCTGTATTTGCTCTTTTAACTGTCGATTGGTGCTATCATTCAATGCCTGCATTTGCTCTTTCATCTCATCATCCAATGCCTGCATTTGCTCTTTCATCTCATCATCCAATGCCTGCATTTGCTCTTTCATCTCATCATTCAATGCCTGCATTTGCTCTTTCATCTCATTGTTTGCTTCCCTAATCATTTTAATTATGTACATTCTGAACTCCCTTTCTGTCATTTCTTCTGCCATGCTGTCGTTGGATTTTATTGATGTAACATCTAGATTTGTTTGGGGCATTTTCTTCCCTTGTTTTCTCATATTGTTCAGGAATCAGTGGGTCATTAAGATATTGCAGATTTCCTCTATCGACTTATAATGTCCCTGAAGATTGCTAGTATATCCCCTCTTATCCTTCAGTAGCCTGAAGTCTTGGAGGAAGTTGATAATGCGGAGCTCCACGAAGAAGCTGCCTCTCTAGGGGTGGTGACCCTCAGGTGGCGTATATTCCCTGCTAGTGGGCAGAGGTGCCTCCACTTGTTGACCAATGGTCATCCAACGGGGAACTAGGCTGCGGGCTGAGGCAAGTCCTGTTTGTGCCTGTGTCTCTGGTTTTACCGTCCCTGTGGGAAAACCTCACCCGGCAGGGAAGAGTCACTCGGTGGGGACGTCTTGCTGATCAGTTCCCCTCCTAGAGGTTCCCCTCAATCTACAACCTCCGCCTGGGCTGGGCTGTCTTCCTCTGCAACGTTCCCAGGGGCCCAGAGCTACCTCCTGGGCCTGGGAGGCTCACCCTTCGCAGGCGAGTTTCCTTAGGCTGCCTCTCCCAGAGAATCTGCCCGCAGTCCTGGAAACTTCGCTCTGCCCCTAGGCGTGTCTCTGTGCGGCTCTTCCAGCAAGAAGCCACCTAGCTCCTGGTACCCTGCTCTGCACTTAATTGCCTGGCTATGCGGCCCCTCCTCTGAGCCGCCACCTGGAGCCCTGTACAATAGCTCCGATACCCAGAGACCCGCCACACACCTCCTCCTCCGGACAGTGGCTGGGTTTCCGACGCAGTCACTAGGAGCCCAAGCAATTTACTTTGCGTCTCCTCCTCCCATCAACCGCCCGTAGCCCTAGGCCGTCACTCCAAGTCCAAGTGACCTGCCCTGTTCCTCCTCCTCCTCCTCGGGGTAGCCCCCGGGGTGTTCAGGAGCGGTGGCTCCGAGACCAAGTGACCCACCACGCTCCTCCTCCAGGCAGGCCACCGGTGTTCAGGAGCGGTCGCTTTTAGTCCAATCAACTCACCACTCGCCTCCTCCTCTGGCAACCGCCTGTGGCTCTGATGCAGTCACTCCTAGACCAAGCGACCCGCCGCACTTCTCCTCTTCCTCCGGGCAATCCCCTGGTGTTCAGGAGTGCTCGCTCTGAGTTTAAACAGCTCGCCATGCAGCTCCTCCTCTGACAACTGCCTGTGGTCTGATGCAGTCACTCCTAGACCAAGTGACCTGCCGCGCTCCTCCTCCAGGCAGGCCACCGGTGTTCAGGAGTGGTCGTTCTGAGTTCAAAAAGCTCGCCAAGCAGCTCCTCCTCTGGCAACCTCCTGTAGCTCTGATGCAGTCACTCCCAGACCAAGCGTCCCGCCACACTCCTCCTCTTCCTCCGGGCAACCTCCTGGTGTTCAGGAGTGCTCGCTCTGAGTTCAAACAGCTCGCCATGCAGCTCCTCCTCTGGCAACCACCTGTGGCTCTGATGCAGTCACTCCTAGACCAAGCCCAAGCAACCCGCCGCGCTTCTCCTTTTCCTCCGGGCAACCCCCTGGTGTTCAGGAGCGGTCGTTCTGGGTCTAAACAGCTTGCCACGCAGCTCCTCCTCAGGCAGCCGCCCAGAGCCCCAGTGGTTGCTCCAAGTCCAAGCGCTGTGCTGAGCCGCCTCCTCTACGATGATCCCAGTTGTCCGTGTTTACCGCTCCAGTGGGGGGAGGGGTGTCTTGCCGAGCAACTCTACTTCACAAAGTTCCCTGCGTTCCGGGGCTACCGCCCCATCCGGGATGCCTCCCCAATGGGAGAGACTCACCCAGCGGCTTTGAGTTGGTCCCAAGTCTCTCACGATCTCCTCTTTTGAATCTTGCATCCTGGAGGAACGTGAAATGCAGCCGCCCTCTAGTCGCCATCTTGAATCTCCGTGTATTTTTTATTTTTTATTTCTAAAATTTTTTTGCTTTTTTTCTATTACCTGTTTCTCTTGATTCTTTGTCTCTTTTCTTCCACTAACAGCCAATCTCTATTGTTCTCTCTTTCACTCTTCCTTTAATTTATTACTTCTATCTTCTCTCCTCTTCCCTCATAATCATCACATTCTATATTACTTCTCTCTCCCTGTCTTCCATCTGAAATTGTAAACCCTTTTTCAAACTTGCTGTTTTTATTTTAGGCAATAACTGATCATATCATTTCTGTTTATTGTGATAATTAACCTTGTAGATGTCATAGTAGAAACTATTTGGTTTAATGCTATATGTTGTTTGCATATTGGAATTGTTATCCTCAAAATGAACAAATCAATAAACCAAATTAAAAATTCAATTGAAAGCATCACCAACAAACTCGATCACTTGGAAGACAAAAGTTTCAAACAATGAAGACAAAATATATAATTGTGAAAACAAAGTTGACCATGGAGAAAAGATGGTAAGAGACCATGAACAGAACTTCCAAGAAATAAGGGATAACCTAAAAAAGACCAAACTTAAGATTTATTGGGGTAGATGAAGTCTCACAGATACAAACAAAAGGGATACAAAATCTTTTCAATGAAATAATATAATAAAATTTTCCAAACCTAAAGAATGAAATGGAAAATCAAACACAGGAGGCTTACAGGATCCCAAATAAACAAAATTACAACAAACCCACACCAAGGCACATTTTTATGAAAATGCCTAATATACAGAATAAAAATAGAACTTTAAAAGCTGCCAGAAAAAAATAGTAACATTTAGAGGGAAACAAATCTGAATCTCAGCTGATCTCTCAACCTCAAAGATAGGAGGTCTTGGAATAATACATACCAAACTCTGAAAGAAGATGGATTCCAGCCAAGAATACTAACCAGCAAAACTAAATTTCAGAATTGATAATGAAATAAAAACCTTCCATGATAAACAAAAGGTAAAAGAATTCACAACTAGCAAGCCTGCATCACAAAACATACTCAGTAAGATATTTCATGAAGAAGTGAAAATTAAGAATGAAAACCTGCAAATTGAGGAACTACACTAAAAGAACTAATGGAGAAACTAATTCAAATCAAAACCCAGAAATAAATCAAAATTACAGGGAATAAAAATCATTTCTCAATAATAACATTGAATGTAAATGGCCTAAACTCATCAATCAAAAGACACAGACTGGCAGACTGGATTAAAAAACAAGACCCAACAATATGCTATCTCCAAGAGACTTAACCACGTAGACAAAGACATCCAACGACTAAAGGTGAAAGGATGGGAAATAAACATCATTCACATGGATCTTGTAAACAAGCAGGGGTTTCTATTCTCATATCAGATAAAGTGAACTTCAAACCAAAGTTAATCAGAAGGGACAAAGAAGGATATTTTATACTGCTTAAGGGAATTATACATCAACAAGACATAATAATTATAAATATTTATTCCCCAAACAATGAAGCATCTACATACATCAAACAGACCCTCCTCAATTTCAAGAAGCAAACAGACAACAACACAATGATACTGGGTGCCTTTAACACACCTCTCTCACCACTGGATAGATCTTCTAAACAAAAACTGAACAAAGAAACCATAGAACTAATAATATAATCAATAATTTAGACTTAACAAATATAGAATATTTCATCCATCACTGACTGAATACACTTTCTTCTCAGCAGTACATGGATCCTTCTCTAAAATAGACCATATGTTATGACACAAAGTTACTCTTAGCAAATACAAAAAGATAGAGATAATACCCTACATCCCATCAGATCACAATGGAATGGAATTAGAAATCAATGATAAATAAAAAATAGAACCTGGTCTAACACCTAGAGACTAAATGCTACTGAATGACAAATGGATAGCAGAAAAAAATCAGGGATAAAATTTAAAAATACTTAGAGGTAAATAAGTATAGCAATATAATTTATCAAATTCTCTGTGACACTATGAAGGCAGTGCTAAGAGGAAAGTTCATTGCACTGAGTTCATTCATTAAAAAAATAGAAAGTCAACAAATAAATAACCTAACATTACATCTCGAAGCCCTAGAAAAAAGAACAAAGCAACACCAAAAGCAGAAGACAGGAAATAATTAAACTCAGAGCTAAAATCAATGAAATTGAAACCAAAGAAACAATCCAAAAGATTGACAAAACAAAAAGCTGGTTCTTTGAAAAAATAAATAAAATTGACAAACACTTAGCCACACTAATGAAGAGAGAGAGAAAACACAAATTACTAAAATTTGCAATGAAAAAGGAAATATCATAATGGATACTACTGAAATACAGATGATAATCAGAACTTATTTTGAAAATTTATACTCTAATAGAAAATCTTGAAGACATTGAGACATTCTAAAGACATATGACCTACCCAAATTGAATCAGTAAAACATAGAAAATTTAAACAGATCAATTTCAAGCAACGAAATTGAAGATGCATCCAAGATGAGAAAGAAAAGTCTAGGACCAGATGGATTCTCAGTTGAGTTCTACTGGACCTTCAAAAAAGAACTCGCACCAATACTCCTCAAATTATTCCATGAAGTTGAAATTATTCCATTCTATGAAGCTAGTATCATCCTGATACCAAAACCCAGACAAAGACACAACAAGGAAAGAAAATTTCAGACCAATTTCTTTTATGAACATAGATTCAAAAATTCTTTTAAAAATACTAGCAAATCACTTAAACAAACATATTTAAAAGATAGTGCACCATGATCAAGTGGGGTTCATTCCAGGGATGCAAAGTTGTTTCAACATATGGAAATGAATAAATGTAATTCATCACATCAATAGACTTAAAGACAAAAATCACATGATCATATTAATAGATACAGACAAAGCATTTGACAAAATACAGCATCCATTCATGTTCAAAACACTAGAAAAACTAAGGATAAGAGAAACATTCCTCAACATTGTAAAAGCTATATATGATAAACCCAAGGCCAATATCATTCTAAATGGAGAAAAATTGAAAGCATTCCCTCTAAAAACTGGAACAAGACAGGGTTGTCCTATTTCACCCTTTCTATTCAACATAGTCCTGGAAACTCTAGCCAGAGCAATTAGACAGAAGAAAGAAATTAAAGGAATATGAATAGGAAAAGAAGAACTAAAACTATCCCTATTTGCTGAGAGACATGATTGTATACTTAGGAGGCCCAAAAAACTCCACCAGAAAATTTCCAGAACTCATAAATGAATTCAGAGAAGTAGCAGGATACAGAATTAATACCCATAAATCAATTGCATTTCAACGCTCCAATGATGAATCAGCTGAAAGAGAAATTAGAAAAACTATCCCATTCACATTGCCTCATAGAAAATAAAATATTTAGGAATCAGTCTAACAAAAGAGGTTAAAGGCCTCTAAAACGAAAACTATAAAACAGTAAAGAAAGAAATTGAAGATCTTAGAAGATGGAATGATCTCTTATGTTCTTGGATAGGCAGAATTAATATTGTCAAAATGGCCATACTACCAAAAGCACTTCACAGATCTAATGCAATTCCTATTAAAATTCCAAGAATGTTCTTCATAGAGAAAAAGCAGTCATGAAATTCATTTGGAAAAATAAGAGGCCCAAAACAGGTAAAAAAAAAAAAAAAAATCCTTAGCATGAAAAGTGATGCAGGAGATATCACAATACCAGAACTTAAATTGTACTAATGAGCTATAATAACAAAAACAGAATGGTATTGGCACCAAAACAGACATGAAGACCAATGGTACAGAACAGAAAACACAGAGACAAACCCACATAAATAAAGTTATCTCATCCTAGACAAAGGCATCATAAACATACATTAGAGAAAAGATAGCCTCTTCAACAAGTGGTGCTGGGAAAACTGGAAATCCATATGTAATAAAATAAAATTAGACCCCTCTCACCCTGCACAAAACTCAACTCTAAGGGGATCAAGGATCTATGCATTAGATCAAAGACCCTGTGCCTAACAGAAGAAAAAGTAGGCCCAAATCTCCATCATGTAGGCTTAGGAACTGAATTCCTCAACAAGACTCCTAAAGTGCAAGAAGTAAAATCAAGAATCAATAAATGGGATTTCATCAAACTAAAAAACTTTTCACAGCAAAAGAAACAATCAAGAATGTGAAGATAGAGCCTATAGAATAGAAGAAAATCTTTGCCACCTGTATCTCCTCAGATAGAGCATTAACCTCCACTATATATAAAGACCTCAAAAAACTTAACACCAAAAACAAAAGCAAAAACAAAATCAATAAATAGGCAAAGGAAATGAAAAGACACTTCACAGAAGAAATATGAATGGTCAACAAATACATGAAAAAATGTTCAACATCACTAGCAATTAGAGAACTACAAATTAAAACTATGCTGAGATTTCATTTCACTCCAGTCAGAATGGCAATTATAAAGCATACAAGTAACAATAAAGGTTGTCGAGGATGTAGAAAACGGTACACTCATATCATTGCTGGTGGGATTGCAAATTGGTGCACTCTGGAAAGTGGTATGGAGATTTCTCAGAAAACGTGGAATGGAACCACCATTTGACCCAGTTATCCCACTCCTCAGCATATACCCAAAGGATTTAAAATCAGCATACTGTTGTGGGGAGGGCACATCAACGTTCATTGCAGCTCAATTAACAATAGCTAAGCTATTAAACCAACCTAGGTGCCCTTCAACAGAGGAGTTGATAAAGAAAATGTGGTGCAAATACACAATGGCACATTACTCAACCACAAAGAATGAAATTTTTCAGTAAATGGATGGAACTGGAGACTATCATACTAAGTGAAATAAGCCAATTCCAAAGAACCAAAGGCCAAATGTTCTTTATGATATGCAGATGCTGACTCACAATGTGGGGAGGGAATTCACCAAATTCCAAAGGATGGAATGGGGGGAAAGAATGGGGAAATGGAAATGGGAAAGACAGAATGAATGGATATAACTTTCCTATGTTCATATATGATTATAAGAGCAGTGTAACTCCACATCATGTACAACCACAAGAATGGGAAGTTATATTCCAGGTATGTATGATATGTCAAAATACATTCTACTGTCATGTGTAACTAAAAAGAACAAATTTTTAAGAATATTTTTTTTAAAAAGGAGTCCTTAAGACTAAAGACCTCTGACCTCCTGCCTGCGGTGAAACCCTCAGCACCGCGGAGCTGGTGGATGAGAATGCTATGTTCCAAAACGGCATCCACAAAGGTCATGAAACCACGAGTGTGGTACTCACCAGCCACTACAAGACCCCAGACGCTGTGTGGGCTGTGTGAACCAGGGGAGATATCAAGATGTCAGTGGACACTGCAGTGGCCATCAGTGACCTGTCGGTGGTGGTGGACTCCCTGAACATCTTCCACCAGAAGGCCTCCCTCTGGAAACTTGATGGGGAACCAGGGTGCTGCCGCACAGGGGGAAACTTCAGCAGAGCACGTATGAGAGCCACGTCCAGGTAGGCTGCATCTCCCAGCAGCTGATCCTGCAGAGGCTTCTGCCCCTGATCACAGACTTCGCCCTCCGTAGGTGTGGACATCAGTCATAAGGAGAGACTACAGAGTGTGGTCTCTGCTACAAGCAGCTCAAGAGCGTCAGTGACCTTGTCAAGAGCAACTCAGGCTTGGGGCACCTTCGCAGTAGTGCCTTCGGAGAGTGGCACCTGCTCGTGGCCAGTCTGGACTGAGGAACCCAGTGGGAGGGGGCACCAGGCAGCCCTTGGAGCCTGGCTCAGCAACCCGTCCTCATTCCCTGTGTGCCCTCTGGCCCATGAGCCTGCCCTGGCCCTGCTGCTGCAGCTATCCTGATGATGGCATTGGACCACTGACCACCTCCACAGCCGCCAATTCTGAGACGAATTCCTCTCCAGTAACAGGGGCCCAGCTTTGCCCAACTCTTGCTTCTTGGAGCAGCGAACTGAGCCCAGGGACTGATGCTGTACTTTATAAGGCAAATTTTATTATATTTGTAATTATTAAAAAAAAAACCCCTAAAGTGCAGTCCCCAAAATGAATACATCACTTGTAAAAATGTGTACCTCTCTAAAACACACTGCCTGTTTTAGCTAAAGGTTAAATAGATTACCAACATTCCAGAAGTTGGAGTAGGCAGCATATTCCTGCTCTAAAAGACATTAATCTGCTGGGAGATTTCCTGGAGAGATACTATATTATGGTAGTGGCATTAAGAACTCTGTCTCTTAAATCAGATCCCAGTCTGGGTTTAGAGTCTGCCACATCCTAAGCATTTAACTACTCTTCCCCGTCTTAATTTTTTTTCACATAGGAAACAATGGTGACTTCATAGACTTTCTAGGAGAATTATATGAGATAATAAAGAGTTTAGCAAATAAGCAATCTATGTTGGCTATTATTCTAAATTAAATAACCTAAGGTTAACAAAATATACAAGCCTCCTTCACTTAAACTATCCAGATTTACAGATTTTGCTGAATATCAGGAACTTAGCTCCCTGTCAACAGCAATTACTTGTGTAGAAAACGAAAGTGAAAAAGTCTTTAGATAAAATGAAAGGGCCAATGCAAGGAAAAAGGTTCTCATCGCCTGCCTTTCTTTTGTTTTTTTAGAGGTTCAAAAATTGCACACAAAAGCTAATAATTTCACATTATAATTTAGTATGTTGTTACCTTTTTTTGGGGGGGGGAAGGCAATCATTTTTTCTTTTTAATTATAGAGCAAAACGGGCAAATAAAACAAAAGAAGGAAAGAAATTAGCAGAGCAACATGACTGAACATGATCAAAAAAAGTTATAGACACTACTCAAATAAATCTGAATATTTAAAGGTGAAGTTAAAATAAATGAACATGATTAATCTCTTTAAACATCTTTAATCCATATGCTTAAAATTTTAGTAAATGCCCTAGAAAGGAACTGATTAAAAATAATATATAAAAAGTGCAGGTATATAAAGTGCAGGTATGATTAATAGTGGAAAATATATACACCTATCTGTGTCTGTTGATATGTTTTCAAGTCAATGTCCATAAATTATCTTTGCAAAAGCAGTGGAATCCCACATATTCTAGTTGAGCAAATAAGCATTAGAATATTTTATGGTTAAGACAGATAAGCACTAATTATGGGTGGTTAACTATATAATTTCTACATCTTAAATTGGCTAGCATAGCATCTCAGATGCCTCTGCTCCAGTGGAAAGTTCTGCTACTCCAACAGTTCTTTCTTTACCCAGGAACATAGCCAACAGGAAAGTAATTTCAGTGTTTGGAGCAATAGGATCTCAGGGAGGCTCTGTGGGCAAGGCCCTATGGAGAGCAAATGTTTTGCCATGAGAGCACTGATGAGGGATGTGACTCAATCAAACGCCCTCGTGCTCCAGAGCCTTGGTGCTGAGGTGGTAAAAGGTGACCTGAATTATAAAGCATCAATGGAGACCACCTTAAAAGGAGTCTATGTAGTGGTGACCAACCATTGGGAGCATTTCAGTAAGACAAGGAAGTGTGTCAGGAAAGATGATGGCAGACACTGCCAAGCACCTGGGGCTGAAGCACGTTGTGTACGGCAACCTGGAAAACATGGAGTGGCTGAGTGGAGGCAAGTTGCACATGCTGCACTTTGAGGCATTTATTCCATAAATCGATTAATGTGTAGAAGGGAATATACCTGGTGCCTGGCACACAAGAAGGGTTCCAAATGGTAACCACATTGAACAGAAGGAACTCTAGTTCTCACATTCTCTACCACTGCTACTACTTTACCTCAGTAAGTTCAAAGAAAAAGTATCATCTCATTACTATCTATATCTATATACACTTCACTTAGTCTGCGTAAATGTATGGATTTCCCACTCTATTTCAAAGTGTTCAATATGTGAAGATTTACTTCCTTTTTCAAAAAAGTGTTTTTCCATGTTTAGGAATCCTTCACAATCATTTTAGATGACTAAAGGAAGAAAAAGGTATTAGGAAGATTTTCTCCAAGAATATAAAGGATATGAACTTATTTCCATCAACTTAGGTAAAGGAAAATTATACAGTATGTATCACCTGATACAGTGAAGACAATTAAATATTTTGCTACATGATTCTATTTTTAGGTTTGCTGAAATCTAGGAACCATGCTTTAATCACCTGTAATTTCACACCTGAAGCATTTAAGATGTTCAGTGAAGGCTGGGGAATCTGATTACATACTCCTTGGAGAACAATTTGTTCATCCTCTTACACAAAGGAAGAACACAATAAATGTATGATCATATTAAATGCTATGTTCTTCTTGTCCAAAAATGAAGCTATTTCCTCTGTGCCATTCAGTCATGGTTGGAAGAATGACAGAAGAACAAGATAGGAAAGCATGTAGATTCTGTGTTACAGAGCCAAACATTTTCTTGGGTTTTTCAAATATTTAATATGCATGTAAATATGTATGAAAAATACTAAGTAAAGCAATTAACTTTTTAAATTCCAAATCGTTCCACAAGATTGAAGTGTCCCCCCTTGTGCAATTTAACCCCCCCAATAAATGTTAATTGTATACTTAAAAAAAAAAAAAACAGATCCCCTGAACTAGAAGAATGGGAGAGTACACTATAAATGATAATGTCTATATTTCATAACAGTTTGTAAGAATGAGGCTTATTAAGGCTAAATGAGAAATCAAAAAGATAGACAATTTATGGTTTTCTAACAGTTTATAAACTTTCTTCAGAGTATAAAATGTATACTACTACAGTCAAATTTCACTTTCATTTTTTCTGAAGGGCATGACAGTCTTAAAAACTGCACTGAAGTAAGGAGAAGAAGTTTGTCTAGGGTTAAACACTAATTTATGCAAAACCCAGGTTTTGACAAGAATCCTGTCAAGCAGCAGAGTCCAAGCAGCAGGTGCATGGACTGCAGGACTGGCTGAAAAGCCTTGTGTCAGAGCTAAAACTGAAGTTGCTGATTTATGAAGGCTGTTACAAACCATAGGATTTCAAAAGTGTAGAAGAAAATGATTTCCATAAAGAGAAAAAAAAAAAGGAAAACTCTATAATTTTTCAGTCAATACTATTAGCTTACAGGAAATGATTTGTTCTATCATTTAATGAAAAAAATCAGTTTACTTTAAAAAGATTTGTGGGTTTGATATTAGAGCTGCATTTTAAGACCTTTAACATAAAACTTCATTTTACTAGTAACATTCTAGCAAAAAAAAAAAAAAAAAAAAAAAAAAAAAAAAAAAAAAGCTTTCAACAGAAAAAAAAATAGAGGGAAAGAAATTAGCTTGAGGGAAAGGAAAGTATTAAGAAGCAGTTGGAGTTCCCATCCAAGAGAAGTAATTGAGGATGGATATCCAACTCCTAATTTCAATTAGTAGCTGCTGCTGCAATTCAGGGTAACAAACATTACTGTGGGGAGGTGAACAATAAGATAGGCTGCTCCTTCCAGAGCCTTAAAGGAAAACTAAAGAAATAGAACCAACATCGATTCAGAACCTATGAACCTGGCATTTCAATCACCCGGTGACCTACGAAAATATTTATTGAGCAGTTTCTGTTCCTCACAACCACATTCTGGGGTTACGTGTTTCTACTGCTATTTTTCAGAGGAGAAAATGTAACTGAGTCCAGCAAATGTACATATGCCTAGGTTATGCTGGACTCAAAAGTTCATGCTCTTTCCACACATCACAGTGGATCCAGGGGTTAAAGGAGAAAAATAGGCTGATCATTTAAAACTCTTGTAAGGTTTATATAAACAAACACCAAGAGTTTTCTCTCTCACATTTTCAATACATAATGAAAGTAATGAATTGAGGTAAATACAGAGCTTAAAGCTAATTAAGTGAAGTATTAGTTCTCAAATGTAAAATTCTATTCTTTATAATGCCAGATAAACAGTTTTATTTTGTTGGTTTGATTCAAGCTATTTGACTATTTTATCCCAGTGAGTTATAGAGGCAAAGAACTTAGCACACAAGGCCAAATGAACTCTTAAGTGCTATTTCACACTTACAAAATGATTTTACAATTTATTGGTTCTATGATTTACATATGAGGGGTCCCCCAAAGCTCACTGTGAGACAATGCAAAGAAATTTAGAGGTAAAATGATTGTTGGGAGAACCTTAACCTATTCAGTGCATTAATTCACTGATAGGGAAATTGAGTAGTAGGTAGGGTGTGGCTGAAGTAGGTGGGTTAATGGAGACATGCCCTTGGGGATTATATTTTGTCTCTGGTGAGGGAAGCTGCCCTCCACCTCTCTCTCCACCACACCCTTCTGTCATGATGCCTTACCTCAGAACCAGAGCAACAGAGTCAGCCATCTATGGACTGAGTGATACCTTTGAAACCATAAGCCCCCAAATAAACTTTTCCTTCTCTGATTGTTCCTGCCAGGTCATTTGGTCACAGCAGCAAAAAAGCTGAATGAAACAATTGTATTAATAACCAATGTAATACCAAAGACAGATCAAGAATGTGGTCAATTAGCAAAATGATCATCTTTCTTCCCACAAAGAAAGGATGCTATAGGTAATATTTAGTTGTAGATGAACATAATACCTTTATGTCCATATTTTATTTTTATTTTTTATTTTATTTTATATGGTGCTGAGGCTCAAACCCAGTGACTCACACTTGCTAGGCAAGTGCTCTACCACTGAGCTACAACTCCAGCCCAATCATTTTTTTAATGAGATAAATCCTACCAGTATAAAAATATAGTAATCATCTTTATAAAATTCATTCAAGTTAAAAATTTTCCTTCCCTGGATATCTATAGACAGAGCAGTATCTCTTCTAAGAACAAGACTACTTGAAGAAACAAGTATATAACAAACCATTAAAATTCACCAAACAAATATTTCCAAAACAGATTCTTGACTTTAACTATTGTTTATTCCAAGACATTTATCCTCAGAAGCTTAGATGAATATAAATTGACTTTTTTTTGTATACTTATTTAGCAAGTTCCTACATTTCCTTAAGAATTTGTCACTAAAATGCTTTTAAATAAGGGGGGTTCATCAATTTCATAATGTCACGAACCCCCTTGTAATATGTTTCTCTGTTTAAAGAGTGTCATAACATTCATAGCCTGAACCATGATACAGATTATTTTTCTACACTCTCTCTAGTTATATGCAGAGAGCCCTAGGATGGCAACTGGTGTTGAACCAAGAGGTGGCGCATAATTAGTGTTAACACAGTGTGATCTACTTTCGCCTGATTAGTTAATGTCTCCTCTGCGCTAGTGGTCAACAGATGTTCCTCATTCTTTCTTGATTGGTACCGTGGTACATGCTCCAACCGTGCTACTTAATCCTAAGCTGATTGGCTGCCTTAGGGTATATAAGACATTCTCTTTGCCTGGGAGAAGATTGCAGAACGCGGGGGTCACAGGTTGCAAATGGCAGAACACAGGACTAAGCACACACCTCTAGATCGCAGAATGAAGATCGCAAAATGCGGAACTAAGAACACACCTCTAAATTGCGGGTTGCAGGTCACAGGACGCACCACTAAGAAGCACCTCTGATAGAAAGCACTTCTGATAACACACACCTCTAGCACGCACCTTTAGGATGCAGGATGCAGGATGCACCTCTAAGAAGAAGCAGTAGACCTTTCATAAGCGTACCCTCTCTGAAAGAGTAGCACCTCCAAAATTAACCAAAGTTTCTCTTCCTCTAAGCAAAGTCTCTCTTCCTTTAAGCAAAGTATCTCTTCCTCTCAAAGCCTCTCTTCCTCTAAAACTAAAAGTAAGCAAAGCCTCTCTTTCTCTATAAATTAGCAAACAAGCAAGTAAGCAAGGAAGCAGCCCACATAAAGAAAATAGAAGTAGTTCAGTTCCAATCCACCTCCAATAAATTACCGTGGGATTGTTGCTGCAGGCGACAACAGTTATATAGATTATAAATTGTTTTAGGTTCTTTTTAGAAACTTGACCAACATTTTGGAATGGTAGAAAGAAATTATCTATGATGGGACTGTGCCCTCCAATGATACAATATTACTTCATAGTAGTTTATAAATTTAGTTTTTGATCATAAGAACATCTGTTCTTGATAGGATTACATAGCTTCTAATTTGGATTCTGTTTTATAATTTCATCACTAGTAGTGGACAAAACTTTATAATTGTCATACAAAAATTATGATGAATACTATGAAAATTTCCTTATTTAAAAGTGTTTCTTGATAGGACAATATCTCTCCATGAGTGTTGATAAGAGATGGATAGATCAATAGATCAGGTTAAACCTCATGAGACTTAACAGTAGCTTAAAAAATAATTTCCTCCCTTATTTTCTTGCTCTCTTTACTGAGATAAATCCCCCAAAGGACCAATTTAGTAAATTTCACAATGTTTAAACACTGGTACTTTCATATGCATGTACATAAGTGCATGCACATATACACATGGTGTGTCTTTCATTGCTTAGGTACCTGAATAACATTTCTATCTATTGAATGTATCCATATCTGGCATAAATATGAGCTCAAGATGGCCTGAAACTTTGTTAACATTTCTGGGATTATATTAACATTACTAGGAATAGCCTGAAACCTGCTTCACAGGACATTTTTCAATACTGAATTTTGCTAATGTCCTAGAGACATAGTAGTACTACTAGGTGGACTCTCAGCCATCAAGTTCCTAATGAGACCGTTCCTGAAAAATGGCCAACTGGTTGCCTGTTAGCTTGTGCATAAAAAACACAGAAGGTTGAGGTGAAATCTCACTGTAGTTTTAATTTGCATTTCTCTAATTGCTAGAGATGTTGAACATTTTTTCATATATTTGTCAATTATTCAAATTGCTTCTTTTGAGAAGAATCTGTTAAGTTCCTTTGCCCATTTATTGCTTGGGTTATTTGCTGTTTTGGTGTTAAGCTTTTTTGAATTCTTCGTTATCTTGGAAATTAACACCCTATCTGACATGCAGATGGCAAACATTTTCTCCCATTCCATATCACTCCAGTCAGAATGGCAATTATCAAGAATACAAGTAACAACAAATGTTGGCAAGAATGTTAGGAAAAGAGAATGCTCATACATTGTTGGTGGGACTGCAAATTGGTACAACCCTTCTGGAAAGTAGTATAGAGATTCCTCAAAAGCTATGAATGAATCAGTCACAGTGGTGCACATCTGTAAACCCAGCATCTTTGGAGGCTGAGGCAAGAGAATCGCAAGTTCAAAATCAGCCTCAGCAACTTACTGAGGCCCTTGGCAACTCAGCAAGACCCTGTCTCTGACTAAAAAGGCTGGGGATGTGGCTCAGTGTTTAACTGCCCTTGGGTTCAATCTCTGGTACGAAAAAAAAACTAGGAATGGAACTACCATTTGACTCAGTTATCCCACTCCTAGGTAAATATATTTTAAATCAGCATACTACAGTGACACAGCCACATCAATGTTAATAGCAGCACAATTCACAATAGCTAAGCTATGAAACCAATCAACAAACGAATGTATAAAGAAATTATGGTATATATACTTTATGGAATATTACTCAGCTATAAAGAAGAATGACTTTCTGACATTTTCCAGTAAATGAGTGGATCTGGAGACTATAATGCTAACTGAAATAAACCAATCCAAAAAAAAAAAAAAAAAACCAAAGGTTGAATGTTTTCACTGATATGTGGAAGCTAACCCACAATAAAAAGGTGGAGGGAGTTCAGCAGATTGGACAAAGAGGAATGAAAGGAAGAGAACAGGGATAGGAATAGGAAAGACAGTAGAATACATCTAACATAATTAGTGAACCCACCATCATACCCACCCACAAGAATGGGGTCCTAATTAGAATAAGATATATCCCATGCTTGTATAATTTTATCAAAATGTATTCTGCTGTCATGTATAACTAAGAAGAACCAATAAAAGAATGAGATAGATATTTTTTCTTTAATTTTAGATTTAATGGCAAAGGGAATCAAATGTAAGAAACCACTTCCTATTAATAGTATAATAAGTGAAGCATTTATTCCTTTTCCTGCTTTTTGTCCCCAGGATGTTTATTTTCTGCATTCATGAAGTAACTGGAATGTAAATACACTTTGTTTCTTATGTATGATAATGAAAGAATAGATAGAAACTAAATTCATAATAATAGGGAAGTGGTTAATTAAGTCCTGTATACATTTCTATGTCTAGAATTTATATTATATAACCTGAAACTGTTGTCAAAGATCACTTTATGATAACAGAAACTTTTAGTAATATGATGTTTAGTGAATATAATTTCTAATCATAAAAATAGAACAGTTAAGAAGAAAGAAATCTAGAGGCATGTCCTTGCCAGCATGAGTATTATCATTTAACTTTTCCCCATTAATTGATAAATTTAAAACTGTACTAATTATTTCAATTTGCATTTTATTACTAGGGCTCTGTATTTCTCTTTAATTTTTAGTTATAAAAGATGACACTGCTATTTCAGCAAGAAACCATATTGGGCATAAGTCAATGGTTTGAGTCTAAAAAAATAAAATCTTTAATAAAATTAATAATGGTCTGAGTAATTGTTATTGTGCTGCACAGTAATTAGGCATTAATGGCAAACAGTTCCCATAAATGGCTCTTATCACTATTATTTACAAATAGTCAGTGATTAATACTGCAGCTTTCTTAGGTGGGGGAAAGGGGATGGACTAAGGAGAGCTACAGGCTCTTAAGCCCTCAACGATTCCCTGATCTGAAGCCAAATGTATGTGATCCAGAAGGCAAGTTCTACCCCAGCTCCACGCAACCTAAACTGAGCACTTTGTAAAGACAGCATTGTAAGTAAGTATGACTGAAGGTGGGAGATGGGGCCTGTCAGGTATTAGTCAAAGAACTGACCAAATAAATAACCATCAAACCCTTTATGTCTTCTATAATTACTCAAGTTAAGGATCTAGCTTTTCAGTGAAGCCTCTGAAGAACTTTAAACTCTGAGCTATTTCCATCTCTTTCCCACAGAGAAAATGAAAGAACTAGAGTAGAGCACATTTATATTCTAGTTTCCCAATCTTATTAACAAATGGAGAAGTGAGCTAGGCAACAGGACTTTAAGAACTTCCCTCTGCCAAAATCTTTCTTTCCAACATTGACTGAATTTTCATGCACGAGAAATGCATTCTTTGATGTTTCTAAGTACATAATTCTGGGAAGATTAAAGAAGGGTGACAGAGTGGGAAGAGTAGGAAGGGGCAATAGTAATCCATACTCTATAGTAAATATGAATGTAATCAACCTGATTTTAAATTCTTTGAGTACTTAACTCTGAAGTATGCAGAAGATAGGAATAATAGTTCTCATATGGAGAGGGCATAGAGAGAAACAAAAGGAGTTAAATCAGCCTGGACGGCTTTACAAATGCAAAGCTGAGAACACTAACTGGACCACAGAAGAAAAGGGGAGGAAGCCAAGCCTGTAATAAAACTTTGTGTTTCTATAGACGTTGAGAGGTTACAAATCACATTTACCTAGGTTGTATTACTTTATCCTCACAATAACTTGTACTGAAACTGAGACCCAGAGATTTTATATAGCTTGCCCAAAGTTACATCTGTTCCAGTGGAAACTCGAGTCCAGGTCTTCTGATTCCTCCTGTGCATTTCTAGCTCCCCTGGAGCTGAAGCAGGGCAAAAGGAACTTGGAAATAATTTGCCTGCAACCAGAGTTGCCCTCTCCCCTTCTTTCATAGGCCAAGCAGGGCAAACATTTAACTCTGTCAGTGACATTTTTTTTTTTTTTTTTTTTAACAAAAGCCTTTCCGGGTAAAGCACACTGAATCTGAAAATGTTTCTCAGTCTTGGGTCCAAGAATGGTAGTAAGTGGTAAACAATGTCAGAAGTTATTTTTGGTTAGTTTTGCCATTTATGTGCAATTCATTCGAACATCAAAGCAGAGTAATTCTTAGGTCAGAAAGTAACACTTTTAAATAATTAAAAGTTATTTAAAGCAGTTTGCTTAAGATTTTTTGTTTGGTAGTTTCAGTTAAATGTTTTAACTGCATGACTATAAAAATTATTTTGAAAACTGCTAAAGAACCAGAACACCAATCTACCTGTAATCTACTCTGTGGTCACTTTTTACCTATCCTAATCATATTCCCTCAATGATTATTGTCAGTAAAGCATTTATAATCATTAAATGGAAAAAAAATTCACATACTCAATCTTTTCATAACCAACTTTAAGTATTCTCAACAGGTAGGAAAGTATATGCATCATCTTCTCGAGATATAAACCTTATATTCTTTTCTAAATTATGCCTAAAATGCTTTCAATATAGACTTTCTTAATTTTTATAACAAAATTTAGACTTCCCAGCCTTTAGTCTATAAACTAATTCTTTTATTTTTCTTAGAGGAATTATATATTATAATTTCTCATTCTAACCATTTACATTTTTAACAAGTTTTAAACACATTCAATGAGATAATTTATTTCCTTTACTAATTTTCTAAGAATACAAGGATATAATTTGAATGGACTATGACCCACTTATTAATTATAGATCTTTTATAATAAGTCCCAATACATATCAGCCTCTAAAAGTCTATCCATTTCTGAGAACATTCTGAGAATAACTATCAGTAGGGTCGAGTGCAAAGTAAGCATTTATACAAGTCAGGGCATACAAAGATCAACCAGGGATATCAAGGTATTTGTGAGCTTTAAAGAATAATCCATTTAACCATTCTTCACCTGAGTACCAGTCCTATGTGGGTTGCAAAATATCCAACCTAATAGCTAAAAGTCATTTGACACCTTTAGGATGAATAAAGTAGCAAACAATCACAAATAAGACAAAACAAAATAAAGGAGAAAGAGGATGAGAAGGAAGAACTAGATAAGGAGTGAGGATCAGTAGAGAAGATTTTTTTAAAAAGGAAAAAAAGGTTCACCTAAAGACATGATAATGTAAAATAAGAATACTCTGAAGTTCTTTATATATCTCATTTTCCCTTTCAGACTTGTTTCACGTTTTAAATATCTGATTAAGTCTAACATTCTTTTGGGTACAGATATCCAATTTCAGGATTTTTTTTGATAATAGGAAGAGTCACTTCATCTGATCATTTTATGAGAAAAAAAAAGTACATTAGTATACTTTCTCATGTTATTATTAGCCTTATTAAGTCTTTTTAACATAAAATGCTCATGGTGTTGTCCTACGTTATTCATTAAATGGTATCAAAAATGATCACTGACACTTAACAGCACTTAACAAATTATATGTCCATATATTTTAGATTTTGAACTAGAATCAAATTGACTTCTATTACCTTGCTTTGTATAATAAGCTCTTTGTTAATCTTGACCAAGAGGGTTGAGCCTAATTTCCTAAACACACAATCTGGGGAAAACAAGCATATTTCCACATAATAAAAATGCCAATAAAGGTGCTGTTGAAGTTAATGGGAGTTTTGGAAGTCAATGCTGGGCTTTCCAAATTACTTCTCGCTATCCCATTCACTTAACATGCATAACAAAACTGTAATCAGGAACCATGCCAGCAATGGTTCCCAGATAGTACCATTTCAGTCTGATGGTAGCCTTATCAATACTTACTAGGTGGTTTCTGAAAGGAAGGAAACACATCTTCCACTTCTCTTACGTCCTTTTAATCTTTTACAGACACAGGCTGATCTATTTTCCATGAAGTTGTGGTACAAAAAGTACTCAAAGAATATTTGATGAAAAAACATATTAACCTGTTGTGTTCGGTTTGAAGTCTAGGAAGGACTCTCCAGTAATACTGGAGAACTACAGAACTACATCAATTGTTCAAAAAATAATTGCACTCCTTCTACTTTTAAACTACCAACCCAGTTCATGGACTAACTTAAAATTCTTATGCCATAAACCTCTAAAAGAGAAGGTACTTAGAGTATACATCTACTGATCATAGATATAATTCCCTGGCATTCCTACCAGTTAATATCTGACGTAAATTCTGCCCTAATTTATGATTATAAATGCCTAAAATTTATAAATTCTTATTCTTGAAATAAGAGTATTTTTCCCTCCAGATCTCTCAAGTGAGCTCCAGCATTAGATCCAAGCTAATCAGTTCTTCTAATTTAACAAATGGTATCAGGGAAAAAAAAAATACAAAACAAAACTGAGGTCTCCAGCAGTTATAAGAATTTGTTTTCAGGAGGTTTTGAATAATAAGCTTTTAACTACATAAAACAACACAACTCAAAGGCCTCAGACACACACACTGGACACTATTAAAAGAATAATACAAATGTTAATACAAAGCAAAAATTTTGGTCTTTTAGGAGTCTTCTCCATTTAATAATGTCCATACACCCAAATGGAATTTGACACTTTTTTTTTTTTTTTTTTTTTAGGTAGCCAATGCCAGCTTAAGGGAATACAGCAGTTTGGGGGAGAGGGCTTTAGATTTTACCTTGGACTAGGTGACTGGAGAAAAAAAATAAAAAAATTCAAAGAATGATGAAATATCTTACTGATGCCGCATATAAACATCATATGTATTATTAGGTGAGAATTATAGAAAAAGACAGGAACATTATGAAAGCTACTAGTGGAGTCTTCACAAATGGCAATATCTGACACTCCAGAGTTAGATAAAATAAATTTAAAAGGTCAGTGAGTTGTGTATAATTACATGTAAAATAAAATCTTTATTTTATGCAATAAAATTCTACTACTAATATCATAAAGACTGAAAAGGGACATAAAACTTCAGAAATATATTTTGTCCTCTATTCACAGAAGATAAGTCTTGGAATGTTTGAGGAGAAATTGATTTGTATATATTTAGTCTTCATTTATAATAAAAATACCACATTAGTAGAGGTTTGGAAAATCTATAACAATATATTTTAAAGATAAATGTTTACCCCAATTTTCAGAAGGGAAATTTGAAAACTAGCAAGCTAAGAAAATAGTTAACATGTTTTCCAAGTACCTCATTTAGACTTTCTATGACAGGTTCTATGTAGGGGGTGGGAAATAAGTTTGTGAAGCACTATAGACTACCTGTCTCTTGGAAATTTGAGATGTTTAACTTGTTAGTGACCCAAAGAAGTCCTATAATTAAAAAGTAAAATTGTTTAACAGCCATTTTTCAAATTTGCTTAACTATAAAATATAACTCATGTTCTTAGAACATACTTTAGAAAACTAGATGGATGAAGTATAAAGGAATACATACCAAAAAAAGACTAGTATTATTATGATGCCGAAGCTGCTTCACTAGAACCTCTTTATTATGTCTACTCTTAATAACTTATGAGAATATTATATTATCACCATTACAGTACTTCCTTTCCCTTCTGATTGGAGCTCTCAGCCAATGACAGGCCAGTAAGGCAGTTATTTCAAGTCAAGGTATGAAACTCTCCCCAGTAGTTCTCAAGTTTAATGGAACTGGAAACTCTATGACACCAAAGTATTTCTCACAAGGAGATGGATAAACGCCACTCTTGTTACTAGAGGTGTGCCAGTAAAACCTATAACATATGATTCTAGAATAAACAGCATAGATTCAATAAAGGTTAGAAACAGAATCAGTAGGAAGAGTAGTCCACTTGTACAAAAAGATACCACCTACCAGAGGTTTTAAAAACTGAAATTAAAAAAAGCCAAAAGGACATAATGTTTAGGAAACAGAGAGAAATGACTACTAAACAAGATGAAAAAGTTAAGTATACAGATAAAAAGCATTAAGATACACAGATGACTGCATAAGATTAAAAGGAGAATGGGTAACTGATAACTCATTATGGTACACATCAAATATGCATAATAAGTCTACTTTTAGACCATCATCATCAAAAGTATACTATCTACAGAACAGAGAACCACACTGAGGGAGATCCAACTAAATGGGAATATCTATATTGCAATGAGCAACATTACTGCTATTCTAGATGCAGATAAAAAAAGGCTCAGAAATTCACCAAATATTAAAACTGAATTAAATTAGATTTTTTTTTTATTCAAGAAGGATGCCTCTTGAGATTTATAAAAATTTTTAAAATACACTGACATATATCCTGTCAAGGTACTTGCCCAACATAAGATTGACATCTTTGGGAATACAGAAATAAAACAATATCCTCAGATTCATTTATTTTACTACTTCTTCTCTGTGCAATGAACATACTAGCAAGTCCTCCATAAATTTGCAAAGGAAGGGTAAAATTCAACACACTTGAAAAGTATAGCTTTACAAGTTCCTTTAAGTAAAATAAATGAAGACAAAAATTATATTTATAAGTGAATAACCTGGATTCTACTGAATCAAAACTATTTAAAGAGAAAATAACTGCACCTGACATTTACATTCCCCTATGGCTGTAGGTTTCACAGCTACAAAGATTACTTCAAAGAAAAAATTACATTATATAATATTCAGTATAAAGGTAAAGCAACATGAATTTAGTTCTTAACTAACCAATAATACATTGAGAAGTCCATGCCATGAATAAAAGGGAGACTTAGGTGATAAAAAAAATTTAATGTAAAACCTTTATAGTATTACTCTGCATGTGTACAACAAAAAAGAATGCTCTAAATTTTTCAAATGATTCTGTTAACCTGATAGAGGACATCAATAATATTTAAATAATTTTATGAACTCTAAAGTTAGAAACAAATCTGAAGAATATCATTAAAACAACTTTAGAAAGAAAAATATCATGTCTTAGGTTAACAACGTGCCATGTTATTTTACTTTAGGAGTTATGTCACTTTCAGAAATATATGAAAACATCACATTGAACCCCCACCATCATGTACATCCACATGAATGGGGTCCTAGGTAGAATAAGATATATTCCATGATTGTATAAAAAGTTGATTCTACTGTTGTGTATAACTAAAAAAGAACCAATAAATAAAAATCAAAAAGGAACAAATGAGGAGGGCAGGAAGGAGAGCATGATAGTGATGAGGGTCACTAAGGTGACTGCTTTTTAATTAAGATCTACCTTTGTTTATTTAGTGTGTTTTCCTATGACATGTTTATTTTACAAAAAACATTTAAAAAGCAGCTGGCAGCAAGTAACTATTATTTAATATAAAAATATCCAATGTTAAATACTAACATTAAACATATTTAACAAACTAAAAAATATATATAATCTGTACTTTCATTGATCAAAAAAGAAAAATCAGATTACCCGGAAACTATTTAAAGATGTTTTTACATGCAGTTTGAAAAGATCACAATACGTTATGATATATTGTGATTTAAATATACTTTCTTACAGATTCTTAAAATATCATATTATTCTCAGTAATTTAAATAATGAAATAAAAAATCTTTATTGAATAGTATTGCCAGGTCAAAACTAAATCTCAAGATTTTCATAATATTCCATTAGGTTTAGTCATTACAAATTGAATTTGAGAGTTAGAAATGAATAATTTTAAAAGTGATATACTTAAGCAAATGTAGTACATTTATGAATAAATCATCTCCCTATGCCAGCAGCTTCTATATCTCCACTAAAGAGCTTTTGTATAATCCACAATCACCTGTAGGAACTGCAAAAAGCTGGGTAATAGATGAACAATAAATAAATAAAGCACATCAAATAAGTAAAGCTAACTAAAAGGAAGCCTAAAGATACTACGTGGTGAGCTGGGGACGTAGTTCAGTAGTAGAGCATGTGCTTACTAGCACGTGCAAGGCCCTGGGGCCCTGAGTTCAATCCCCAGAGCAAAGAAAAAAAAAAAAAAAGAAAGAAAGATACTATGCGAAGTGATCAAGTTCCATAGTCTGCGATTTGCAAAATTATGTTTTTAACTGGGCTAAACTAACCATATAGTTTGCTTCTAATTTATTAGAATATTGTTTGCTTCTAATTTATTAGAGCATTGTTTAATATACAATGTAAAAAAATGAGCACTGCCCATATGGCAAACTTTGAAAGTTTCCCAAAATATGTATAGAGGAAGCAAACATATTTTGTCATTTCAACAACCTTAAAAAATAATGTGCTTAGTGCAAAAATATACTGATAATTTATTCATATTAATTTATTTGAGAATTTATCATCAAGAATGAAAAACTGGACTAGATCAACTGGGTACTTGCACTTTTTACTAAATACTAATTGGCAGAAACTTACTGTTACATAACTCTGATTTTCCTTTGAAGTTAATGGGTTTGTTTTTGTTTTCTATTGGGGATTTAACCCAGGGGCAATTAACCACTGAGACACATCCCACCCCTTTTTATCTTTTACTCTAAAACAGATGCTTGATAAATTGCTTAGGGCCATGCTAAATTGCTGAAGCTGGCTTTGAACTTGTGATCCTCCTGCCTCAGCCTACAGTCACTGGGATTACAGGCATGTGCCATCATACCCAGTTAATGGTTTATATAACAAATGTCTTCTTTTTAATATCTACTATGATCGTTGATATCAAATACAAACTATATATAGTATAATTTTATCACTATGTCATTAAAATTATTAACATGACCTGTTCTGATGCATTTTGGATTTATTTTTAATTCTTTAATTTATATATCTCAATACTCCATCTTCCTTTTCATTTAAATGGGTAAGGTATTTTTTCCTGTAATATTTTTATAAGTGTAAGGAATAATTTATGGCTTTCTATGAATGTAGTTTGAATTTGAAAGGGTAACTTTCAAATGTGCTTCTTGGAATGCTATTATTAAAAAAAAAAAAAAGAGGGCTTCTTCACAGGGCAATCCAAGATGGCAGAGGGTGACTGCATCTCCTGTTGCTCCAGAACCCAGGATTCAAGAAGGGGAGGCATTGAGAGACTCGGACTAACATACAGCCACGGGGTGAGTCTCCCCCACCGGGTGAAGCTCAGCTCGGGCGGCAGGCCTGGACAGAGGCAGCTTCTCAGAGCAGGGCAGGGCAGCTAGAGTCTTCCCCAGGCAGCCCTGCTCCCTCCGGCGGCGGGCTCCTTCCATGGCCAGCTTCTCGGAGCAGGCCGCCCAGTGAGAGCCTTTCTGCACAGAGCCAGCTCCAAGCCCTGGAACCAGTAGTGGGCTAGGGGCAGCTTTCTTTGGAAACACTGCATTATCAAGTTCCTCCAAGACTTCAGGCTACTGAAGGCTGGGAGGTGATATACTGGAAATCTACAGGGACACTATAAGCCAATAGAGGAAATCTGCAATATCTCAGAGTCCCACTGATATCTGACCAATATGAGAAAACAAGGGAAGAAAATGTCCCAAACAAAACTAGATACTATATAAATAAAACCCAATGACAGCACAGCAGAAGAAATGTCACAAAGGGAGTTCAGAATGTACATAATTAAAACAATCAAGGAAGCAAAGGAGGAGATGAAAGAGCAAATGCAGGCATTGAATGATGAGATGAAAGAGCAAATTCAGGCATTAAAGGATCGCACCTAACAACAGTTAAAAGAGCAAATGCGGGAAGCAAGAGATCATTTCAATAAAGAGTTAGAGATACTGAAAAAAAAAAAAAAAAACAGAAATCCTTGAAATGAAGGAAACAACAAACCAAGTTAAAAACTCCATAATAACCAATAGGAGAGTTAGAGATACTGAAAAAAAAAAACAAACAAACAAACAGAAATCCTTGAAATGAAGGAAACAATAAACCAAGTTAAAAACTCCATAATAACCAATAGGATAGAACACCTGGAAGACAGAACCTCAGACATTGAAGACAAAATATTTAACCTTGAAAACAAAGTTGAACAAACAGAGAAGATGGTAAGAAATCATGAACAGAATCTACAAGAATTATGGGATATCATGAAAAGGCCAAATTTAAGAATTATTAGGATTGAGGAAGGCTTAGAGAAACAAACCAAAGGAATGAACAATCTATTCAATGAAATATCAGAAAATTTCCCAAATCTGAACAATGAAATGGAAAACCAAGTACAAGAGGCCTATAGGACTCCAAATATACAAAATTACAACAGACCCACACCAAGGCACATTATGAAAATACCTAACATACAAAATAAAGACAGAATTTTAATGGCTACGAGAGAAAAGAATCAAATTACATTCAGGGGGAAACCAATAAGAATATCAGCAGATTTTTCAATCCAGATCCTAAAAGCTAGAAGGGCCTGGAACAACATTTACCAAGCCCTAAAAGAAAATGGATGCCAACCAAGAATCTTATACCCAGCAAAACTTACTTTCAGATTTGACAACAAAATAAGATCCTTCCATGATAAACAAAAGCTAAAGGAATTTACAAAAAGAAAGCCGGCATTACAGAACATTCTCAGCAAAATATTCCATGAGGAAGAGATGAAAAAAAAATGATGCAGAAGGGTTTCAAGATGGTGGACTAGAGGGTGGGTGCATTTCATGTTGCTCCAGGACTCAGGATTCAAGAAGAGGAGATATTGAGAGACTTGGGACCAACTCAAAGCCGCCGGGTGAGTCTCTCCTGTTGGGGAGGCATCCCGGATGGGAGGGTAGTCCCGGAAAGCAGGGAACTTTGTGAAGTAGAGTTGCCCAACAACACACCCCTCCCCCTGCTAGAGCAGTGAACTCAGACAATTGGGAGCATTGGAGAGGAGGCCGCTAGCACAACACTGGAACTCAGAGCAACCCACCAGGGCTCAGGGCGGCTGCCCAGAGGAGACTCTGTGCGGCGAGCTGTTTGGACTCAGAGCAACCACTCCTGAACACCAGGGGGCTGCCCGGAGGAGGAGGAGGAGCACGGCAGGTCACTTGGACTCGGATCAGCCACACCAGAGCTCTGGGCAGCTGCCCAGAGGAGGAGGCATGGGGCCGGTTGCTTGGACTCAGAGCAACCGCTCCTTAACACTGGGGGGGGGGTTGCCCGGAGGAGGAGGAGGAGTGCAGCGGTTCGCTTAGTCTCTGAGCGGCCGCACCAGGGCAATGGGTGGCTGCAAGAGAAGGAGGTGCGTGGCAAGCTGTTCGAACTCAGAGCGACAGCTCCTAAACACCGGGGGATTGCCCGGTGAAGGAGGAGGAATGCAGCGGGTCACTTGGACTCGGAGTGACTGCACCAGGGCTATGCGCGGTTGTCGGGAGGAGGAGGTGCGCAGTGAGTTTCTTGGACTCCTAGCAACCAAACCGGAACACTGGTGGCGCCAGGAGGAAGAGGCGTGCGGCGGGTCGCTGGGACTTGGAGCAACTGTACGAAGCTCCAGGTGGCTGCTCAGACGAGGGGCCACATAGCCAGGTGATTAGGTGCAGAGCAGGGTCCCAGGACCTAGGAGGCTTCTTGGTGGAAGAGCCACACAGAGACAAGCTGAGGGGCAGAGTGAAGGTTCCAGGACTGCGGGCAGCTTCTCTGAGGAGGGGCATCCTAAGGAGACTCGTCTGCGAAGGGTGAGGTTTCCAGACCCAGGAGGTAGGTCTGGGCCCCTGGGAACGTTGCAGAGGAAGACAGCCCAGCCCAGGTGGTAGTTGGGAATTGAGGGGAACCTCTAGGAGGGGAACTGACCAGCAAGACCTCCCCACCAGGTGAGTCTTTCCTGCTGGGTGAGGTTTTCCCACAAAGACAGTAAAACCAGAGATACAGGCACAAACAGGCCTTGCCTCAGCTCGCAGTCTAGTTCCCCTTTGTATGACCATTGGTCAAGAAGTGGAGGCACCTCTGCCCACTAGCAGGGAATATACCCCACCTGAGGGTCACCACCCCTAGAGAGGCAGCTTCCTTGTGGAGCACCACAGTATCAACTTCCTCCAAGACTTCAGGCTACAAAGGCTAAGAGGGGATACACTAGAAATCTTCAGGGACACTATAAGTCAATAGAGGAAATCTGCAATATCTCACAACCCACTGATACCTGAACAATATGAGAAAACAGGGGAAGAAAATGCCCCAAACAAATATAGATGTTACATCAATAAAGTCCAATGACAGCATGGCAGAGGAAATGACAGAAAGGGAGTTCAGAATACAAATAATTAAAGTGATCAGGGAAGGAAACGATGAGATGAAAGAGGAAATGCAGGCATTGAATGCTGAGATGAAAGAGCAAATGCAGGCATTGAATGATCGCACCAATGGACAGTTAAAAGAGCAAATACAGGAAGCAAAAGATCATTTCAATAAAGAGTTAGAGATATTGAAAAAAAACAAACAGAAATCCTTGAAATGAAGGAAACAATAAACCAAATTAAGAACTCCACAGAAAGCATAATCAATAGGATAGAACACTTGGAAGACAGAACCTCAGATATTGAAGACAAAATATTTAACCTTGAAAGCAAAGTTGAACAAACAGAGAAGATGGTAAGAAATCGTGAACAGAATCTCCAAGAACTACGGGATATCATGAAAAGGTAGGCATCAAGCCAAAAGTTAGTCAGAAGGGATAAAGAAGGACATTTCGTACTGCTTAAGGGAAGCATAAATCAGCAAGACATAACAATCATAAATATCTATGCCCCAAACAGTGGCTCATCCATGTATGTCAAACAAATCCTTCTGAATTTCAGAAACCAAATAGACCATAACACAATAATACTAGGTGATTTTAACACGCCTCTATCACCACTGGACAGATCTTCCAAACAAAAATTGAACAAAGAAACCATAGATCTCAATAACACAATCAATAATTTAGACTTAACACACATTTATAAAATATACCATCCAACAAAGAACGAATAAACTTTCTACTCAGCAGCACATGGATCCTTCTCTAAAATAGACCATATATTATGCCACAAAGCTACTGTTAGCAAATACAAGAAGATAGAGACACTACCTTCTATTCTATCAGATCATAATGGATTGAAATTAGAAATAAATGAAAGAGTAAAAAACAGAAATTACTCCAACACCTGGATATTAAACAATATGCTACTATATGATGAGTGGATAACAGAAGACATTAGAAAGGAAATTTAAAAATTCTTAGAGGTAAATGAGAACAAAGAAACATCATATCAAAATCTCTGGGACACTATGAAAGCAGTACTTAGAGGAAACTTTATTTCATGGACCGCATTCAATAAAAGAAGTAAAACTCAACAAATAAACGACCTAACACTATAGTTCAAAGCCCTAGAAAAAGAAGAACAGACCAGCACGAAAAGTAGTAGAAGACAGGAAATAGTTAAACTCAGAGCTGAAATCAACAAAATTGAAACAAAAAAAAAATACAAAAAATTGACAAAATAAATAGTTGGTTCTTCGAAAAAATAAACAAAATTGA
Source organism: Sciurus carolinensis (assembly GCF_902686445.1). Taxonomy (NCBI): domain Eukaryota; kingdom Metazoa; phylum Chordata; class Mammalia; order Rodentia; family Sciuridae; genus Sciurus; species Sciurus carolinensis. Next base: position 55,035,660 of record NC_062217.1, on the reverse strand, counting down.
TAAATCCTTAGCCACACTAACAAAGAGAAGATGAGAGAAAACCCAAATTATTAAAATTTGGAAAGAACAAGGAAATATCACAACAGACAAGATTGAAATACAAAACATAATTAGAAGTTATTTTGAAAATCTATACTCCAACAAAATAGAATATTTAAAAGACATCAACAGGTTTCTAGAGACATATGAATTACCTAAACTGAACAAGGAGAACATACACAATTTAAATAGACCAATTTCAAGTAATGAAATAGAAGAAGTCATCAAAAGCCTACCAACATAGAAAAGTCTGGGACCAGATGGGTTCTCAACCGAGTTCTACTAAGCCTTTAAAGAAGAGCTCATTCCAATACTTCTCAAAGTTTTCCATGAAATAGAAGAGGAGGGAACACTCCCAAACTCATTCTATGAAGCCAATATCACCCTGATAACTAAACCAGACAGAGACACATTGAGGAAAGAAAATTTCACCAAAATCCTTAATGAACATCGACGCAAAAATTCTCAACAAAATTTTAGCAAATCGCATACAAAAACATATTAAAAAGATAGTGCACCATGATCAAGTGGGTTTCATCCCAGGGAGGCAAGGTTGGTTTAACATCCAGAAAACAATAAATGTCAATAAAAGTCAAGAATCAAATGATTATTTCAATAGATGCAGAAAAAGCATTTGATAAAATACAGCACCCCTTCATGCTCAAAACACTAGAAAAAATAGGGATAGTGGGAACATTTCTTAACATTGTAAAAGCCATCTATGCTAAGCCCATGGCCAATATCATTCTAAATGGTGAAAAACTGAAAGCATTCCTCCTAAAAACTGGAACAAGGCAGGGATGCCCTCTTTCACCACTTCTATTCAATAACGTTCTTGAAACTCTAGCCAGAGCAATTAGACAGACCAAAGAAATTAAAGGGATACGAATAGGAAAAGAAGAACTCAAACTATCCCTATATGCTGATGATATGATTATATACTTAGAGGAACCAGGAAATTCCACCAGAAAACTTTTAGATCTCATAAGTGAATTCAGTAAAGTAGCGGGATATAAGATCAATGCACATAAATCTAAGGCATTTTTATACATAAGCGATGAATCTTTGGAAAGAATAATTAGGATAACGACCCCATTCACAATAGCATTGTAAAAAATGAAATACTTGGGAATCGTTCTGACAAAAGAGGCGAAAGACCTCTACAATGAGAACTACAGAAAACTAAAGAAAGAAATTAAAGAAAACCTTAGAAGATGGAAAGATCTCCCATGTTCTTGGATAGGAAGAATTAATATTGTCAAAATGGCCATACTACCTAAAGTGCTATACAGATTCAAAGCAATTCCAATTAAAATCCCAATGATGTACCTTACAGAAATAGAGCAAGCAATCATGAAATTCATCTGGAAGAATAACAAACCCAGAATAGCTAAAGCAATCCTTGGCAGAAAGAGAGAAGCAGGAGTATCGCAATACCAGATCTGCAACTCTACTACAATAGTAACAAAAATGGCATGGTATTGGTACCAAAATAGAAAGGTAGATCAATGGTACAGAATAGAGGGCACAGACACAAACCCAAATCAATACAATTTTCTCATACTAGACAAAGGGTCCAAAAATATGCAATGGAGAAAAGATAGCCTTTTCAACAAATGGTACTGGGAGAATTGGAAATCCATATGCAACAGAATGAAACTAAACCCATATCTCTCACCGTGCACGAAACTAAACTCAAAATGGATTAAGGACCTCGGAATCAGACCAGAGACCCTGCAGATTACAGAAGAAAAAGTAGGTCCAGATCTTCAACACATCAGCTTATGACCAGACTTCCTGAACAGGACTCCCATAGCACAAGAAATAAAAGCAAGAATCAATAACTGGGATAGACTCAAACTAAAAAGCTTTCTCTCAGCAAAGGAAACTATCAGCAATGCGAAGAAAGATCCTACAGAGTGGGAGAAAATCTTTGGCAATCATACTTCAGATAGAGCACTAATCTCCAGAATCTATAAAGAACTCAAAAAACTCTACACCAAGAATGCAAATAACCCAATCGACAAATGGGCTAAGGAAATGAACAGACACTTCAAAGAAGAAGATCTACAAGCAATCAACAAACATATGAAAAAATGTACAACATCTATAGTAATAAGAGAAATGCAAATCAAAACCACCCTAAGATTCCATCTCACCCCAATTAGAATGGTGATTATCAAGAATAAAAGCAACAACAGGTGTTGGCAAGGATGTGGGGAGAAAGGTACACTCATACATTGCTGGTGGGGTTGCAAATTAGTGCAGCCACTCTGGAAAGCAGTGTGGAGAGTCCCTAGAAAACTTGGAATGGAGCCAGCATTTGGCCCAGCTATCCCACTCCTTGGCCTATACCCAAAGGACTTAAAATCAGCATACTACAGAGATACAGCCACATCAATGTTCATAGCTGCTCAATTCAACATAGCGAGATTATGGAACCAACCTAGATGCCCTTCAATTGATGAATGGATATAGAAACTGTGGTATATATATACAATGGAATATTACTCAGCCATAAAGAATGATAAAATTATGGCATTTGCAGGCAAATGGATGGAATTGGAGAATATCATGCTAAGTGAGATAAGCCAATCTCAAAAAACCAAAGGATGAATGACCTCGCTTATAAGTGGATGAGGACATATAATGGGGGGTGGGAGGGGTTAGTGTTAGGGTTAGAGTTAGGTTTAGGGAGTAGGGCAAGAATGGAGGAAGGAAGGACTCTATAGAGGGAAAACAAGGGTGGGAGGGGTGGGGGGAAAGGAATAAATAACAGAATGAATCAAACAACATTACCCTATGTAAATTTATGATTACACAAATGGTATGCCTTGACTCCATGTACAAACACAGAAACAACATATATTCCATTTGTGTACAATAAAAAAAATAAAATGAAAAAATAAATTAAAAAATTAAAAAAAAAAAAACAACAACGATGCAAATCAGCAATGGGAGGAACTAGCCTAAAGGAATAGCCAAATAAAGGAGAAACCAAATCATGTCAAAAAACAAAAATGAGTCAAATGACTGGAAATACAAATCATATCACAATAATAACCCTGAATGTTAATGGCCTGAACTCATCAATCAAAAGACATAGACTGGCAGATTGGATTAAAAAGAAAGATCCAACAATATGCTGCCTGCAAGAGACTCATCTCATAGAAAGAGATACCCATAGACTAAAGGTGAAAGAATGGGGAAAAACACACCATGCACATGGACACAGCAAAAAAGCTGGAGTAACCATCCTCATTTCAGATAATGTGGACTTCAAGCCAAAGTTAGTCAGAAGGGATAAAGAAGGACATTACATACTTCTTAAGGGAAGCATAAATCTCAAGACTTAACAATCATAAATATCTATGCCCCAAACACTGACTCATCCATGTATGTCAAACAAATCCTTCTTAATTCCAGAAACCAAATAGACCACAACACAATAATACTAGGCAATTTTAACACACCTCTCTCACCACTGGATAGATCTTCCACACAAAAATTGAATAAAGAAATCATAGATCTCAATGACATAATCAACAATTTAGACTTAACAGACATTTATAGAATATACCATCCAACCAAGAGTGAATACACTTTCTTCTCAGCAGCACATGGATCCTTCTCTAAAATAGACCATATATTATGCCACAAAGCTACTGTTAGCAAATACAAGTAGATAGAGATACTACCTTGTATTCTATCAGATCATAATGAATTGAAATTAGAAATAAATGACAGAATAAAAACCAGAAACTTCTCTAATACTTGGAGTATAATAATACACTATTATATGATGAATGGATAGCAGAAGACATCAGGAGGGAAATAAAAAAATTCTTAGAAGTTAACGAGAACAAAACACATCATATCAAAGTCTCTGGGACACTATGAAAGCAGTACTTAGAGGAAGATTTATTTCACGGGGCGCATTCAACAGAAGAAGTAGAAATCAACAAATAAATGACTTAACACTACAGCTCAAAGCCCTAGAGAAAGAAGAGCAGACCAACACAAAAAGTAGTACGAGACAGGAAATAGTTAAAATCAGAGCCGAAATCAACGAAATTGAAACAAAACAAACAATCGGAAAAATTAACAAAATAAATAGTTGGTTCTTTGAAAAAATAAACAAAATTGATAAATCCTTAGCCACACTAACAAAGAGAAACAGGGAGAAAACTCAAATTACTAAAATTCGGAATGATCAAGGAAATATCACAACAGACACGAGTGAAATACAAAACATATTTAGAAGCTATTTTGAAAATCTATATTCCAACAAACCAGAAAACCTCGAAGACATCAACAAGTTTCTAGAGACATATGAATTACCTAAACTGAACGAGGAGGATATACACAACTTAAATAAATCAATTTCAAGCAATGAAATAGAAAAGGTAATCAAAAGCCTACCAACAAAGAAAAGTCCAGGACCACATGGGTTCTCAACTGAGTTCTACAAAACCTTTAAAGAAGAGCTCATTCTAATACTCCTCAAAGTGTTCCATGAAATAGAAGAGGAGGTAACACTCCCAAACTCATTCTATGAAGCCAACACCACCCTAATACCTAAACCAGACAGAGACACATCGAGGAAAGAAAATTTCAGACCAATATCCTTAATGAACATCGATGCAAAAATTCTCAACAAAATTTTAGCAAATCGAATACAAAAATATATTAAAAAGATAGTGCACCCCGATCAAGTGGGTTTTATCCCAGGGATGCAAGGTTGGTTCAACATCAGGAAATCAATAAATGTCATTCACCATATCAATAAACTTAAAGTTAAGAATCACATGATTATTTCAATAGATGCAGAAAAAGCATTTGATAAAATACAGCACCCCTTCATGCTCAAAACACTAGAAAAAATAGGGAGAGTGGGAACATTCCTTAACATTGTAAAGGACATCTATGCTAAGCCCATGGCCAATATCATTCTAAATGGTGAAAAACTAAAAGCATTCCCCCTAAAAATTGGAACAAGGCAGGGATGCCCTCTTTCACCACTTCTATTCAATAACGTTCTTGAAACTCTAGCCAGAGCAATTGGACCAAAGAAATTAAAGGGATACGAATAGGAAAAGAAGAACTCAAACAATCCCTGTTCGCTGATGACATGATTATATATTTAGAGGAACCTGGAAATTCCACCAGAAAACTTTTAGAACTCATAAGTGAATTCAGTAAAGTAGCAGGTTACAAGATCAATGCTCATAAATCCATGCATTTTTATACATACGTGATGAATCTTCAGAAAGAGAAGTTAGGAAAACTACCCCATTCACAATAGCATCGAAAAAAATAAAATACTTGGGAATCAATCTCACAAAAGAGGTGAAAGACCTCTACAATGAGAACTACAGAACACTAAAGAAAGAAATTCAAGAAAACCTTAGAAGATGGAAAGATCTCCCATGTTCTTGGATAGGCAGAATTAATATTGTCAAAATGGCCATACTACCTAAAGTGCTATACAGATTCAATGCAATTCCAATTAAAATCCCAATGATGTACCTTACAGAAATAGAGCAAGAAATTATGAAATTCATCTGGAAGAATAAGAACCCAGAATAGCTAAAGCAATCCTCAGTAGAAAGAGTGAAGCAGGGGGTATCGCAATATCAGATCTTCAACTCTATTACAAAGCAATAGTAACAAAAACGGCATGATATTGGTACCAAAACAGACAGGTAGATCAGTGGTACAGAATAGAGGACATGAACACAACCCCAAATAAATACAATTTTCTCATACTATACAAAGGTGCCAAAAATATACAATGGAGAAAGATAGCCTCTTCAACAAACGGTGCTGGGAAAACTGGAAATCCATATGCAACAGAATGAAATTAAACCCCTATCTCTCACCCTACACAAAAATCAACTCAAAATGGATCAAGGAAGTTTGAATCAGACCAGAGACCCTGCATCTTATAGAAGAAAAAGTAGGTCCAAATCTTCAACTTGTTGGCTTAGGATCAGACTTCCTTAACAGGACTCCCAAAGCACAAGAAATAAAAGCAAGAACAACTGGGATAGATTCAAACTAAATAGCTTTCTCTCAGCAAAGGGAACTATTGGTAACGTGAAGAGAGAGCCTACAGAGTGGGAGAAAAACTTTGCCACTCATACTTCAGATAGAGTGCTAATTTCCAGAATATATAAAGAACTCAAAAAACTCTACACCAAGAATACAAATAATCCAGTCAACAAATGGGCTAAGGAAATGAACAGACACTTCACAGAAGAAGATCTACAAGTAATCAACAAACATATGAAAAAATGTTCAACATCTCTAGTAATAAGAGAGATGCAAATCAAAACTACCCTAATATTCCATCTCACCCTAATTAGAATGGCGATTATCAAGAACACAAGCAACAATAGGTGTTGGCGAGGATGTGGGGAGAAAGGTACACTCTTACATTGCTGGTGGGATTGCAAATTAGTGCAGCCACTTGGAAAGCAGTATGGCGATTCCTCAGAAAGCTTGGAATGGAACCAGCATTTTACCCAGCTATCCCACTCCTTGGCCTATACCCAAAGGACTTAAAATCAGCATACTACAGAGATACAGCCACATCAATGTTCATTGCTGCTCAATTCACCAGAGCCAGATTGTGGAACCAACCTAGATGCCCTTCAGTTGATGAATGGATAAAGAAACTGTGGTATATATATATACAATGGAATATTACTCCGCCACAAAGGATGATAAAATTATGGCATTTGCAGGCAAATGGATGAAATTGGAGAATATCATGCTAAGTGAGATAAACCAATCTCAAAAAACCAAAGGACAAATGATCTGGCTGATGAGCGGATGATGACACATAATGGGGGGTGGGAGGGGTTAGCGTTAGGGTTAGGGTTAGGTTTAGGGTTGGGGTTAAGGAGGGTGGCAAGAATGGAGGAAGGAAGGCCTGTATAGAGAGAAAAGAGGGGTAGGAAGGGTGGGGGAAAGGAAAAAAAATACCAGAATGAATCAAACAACATTACCCTATGTAAATTTATGATTACACAAATGGTATGCCTTGACTCCATGTACAAACAGAGAAACAACATGTATCCCATTTGTTTACAATTAAAAAAAAAAAAGGTGATTTGGTGATATGAAGAAAAATAGGAATGAGCTAAAAAAAAAAAGCAACCAAAACAGTTTCTTACTAAATCTTTAATTGCCCATATTTTGAATATTTTAAAATATACTTCATTTTAAATATAGGATAAAAAAAAGAACGAAAACTATGTACAGTTACTTCAAAACTAAAACTTGAGATTGATAATTTTTTTAAAGTATGCTACGTCGGATTATTATTCCTATAAAAAAAACAGAACAGTGCTGGGGACTGAATTGGAGTAAGTTGTGTACCATGCTTTTGTAATAATGTCAAGGTGTATCCCGATGTTGTCCAACACTAAAAAGAATAAATAAATATAAGTGCTTTTGTGATAAAAAAAAAAACAGATCTCAATTTCTTCTAAAAAACCATTTTTTTTTTCTTTTTAAATAGGTAAAATAAAGTGGACACAGTGTTGTATATACATGGGAGGTTTAGGCAGGAGGATCACTTGAGCCCAGGAGTTCAAGGTCAACCTAGGCAACAGCCACACCTGTCTCAAAAAATGAAGGAAAAAAATGCAAAAGAAAATAGACCAAAGTTTTTAACTGAAATTCATTGTTATACTTTCTTTTGTAATAATTTTATCTTAAAACTAAGGTAGAATAAAGACCTACACATTGTTTAAACAAAATTTCAGTAAATAAGAGGATATTCTCTACTAATATTTTGTTTTAAAGTCAAAAGAAGACCTTAATGAGAGATCTAAGTGTTTCATGTAGTAAAAATTACAACTTTCTTACTGTTGTGCAGAGACCAGATAATTTGGTGTGTATTTTGTGGATTAATATATACCTCTCAAATAATGCCTCATATCTAATGGACATACATGGAATATTTGTTGAATAAATAAATATTTTACAGAAAAACCTTTAAGATAGGTTGATCACCTAAAAAACAGTGACAATCTACCTATCAATCATTATCTACATAATCATATTTTCTACTTAAAAAAAAAAACAGCTGAAGTCATCATTTCCTGGTAGCAAGAAACAGATACTATATATTTTTAAAAGTTTAGAAACATTTCTTGGGACATAAAAGTCTCAGTAGAATCCAGACTATGAATGGATGTGGCAAAATCAGGACTCAACAGTATCTTCCCAGGTTTAGAAGAACAATTCAGTAGCAACAGCACCCAAAACACACAAAACGATTGTCTAAGCAGCAGCCTCAACAGCAGTGCCAAGGTATTTTATAGTGCTTCCAAACTGCCTTGGGCATCTTTTTACTGGTTTTCTGGTATTAGTTTTAGAGTTAAAGGAGCCAATTTGGAAAAGGCCCGCAGGGAACACAAGTAGCAGGTTTTCTTTGCCCATAATATTTTCTCATACAGCTTACCAGAACAAAGGTAATAAAATTCATATTTTTCCCATCCTTCTAAAAAACTGTTACCCCAAATATACCAGAAAAGAATTGGTTTTTAGCTAGTACATTTAATTAGTATATTTCGCATTCCAAAAGTGTTAAGTGAATCCATAGTGTTTCCTCCCCAGGTCTGGATGTTAGCAAGTTCAGAGTCACCACGTTAGGACATTTTGTCTTAGGGTTTTGGGTATACATAACACTCTCTAGGTTCTTTATTTTTTAGCCTCACATTCTTGTGTTTTGTGAATTGTGTTGACTATATACTTCAATTGTGAACTGTTCAAGTTATGTGTCAGTTCATGTAAATTCTGACTTAAGTTACTTTGAATTTAAGTTCTGACTTAAGAAATTAAGTTCAAGTAAGTTTTAACTTAGCACAACTCAGATATCACTGAGTCATGCTGTCTCCTAGGAGGACATATATGTTGATGCCCTACTCAACAGTGTAGAATCTCCTTTTGCTCCTTTTATCATTCACCTCTCCAAAATATAGCCCTGACATGGAGGGGAGTTTTAAAAGGCTTCATTTAAGAAATGCTTCCCAAAATAAAGCCAAATAATTAATACCAAAAATAATCTTACAGTTTAAGAAAAATGATCCATATGAAAATAACTTTTATATAATATGGAAAGTACTAGAGTAAAGGTGTAGAGATATAACATTTGATGAAGCTGAGGAGTTCAGGGTAAAGGTGTAGAGATATAACATTTGATGAAGCTGAGGAGCTCAGGAAGAACTTCTGGAGTAGATGGAGGCATTCAAGGGTGAAGAGCATTTAGCCAAGTAAAGAGCTGAGACAGGATTTCCAGGGGAAGTTTCACAGACATAACACATGAAGTTGAGTAAGAAAACACAGTTTTAAATTAATAATGATGTGAAAGATGGTTCAACCAACAAGAAATTAGTCAGGATAAGTATAGAAGGGTCAGATAATGGAGGGTCTATATGCATGCTCAAGTCTGTATTTAACCAATAAGTGAAAGATTTTAAGGAAGAAGAATGGCATGTTCTACGAGGTTGACATTGGTGGCATTTTTGATGATTAATTTAAGAGTAGTGGGGGTTTAAGGCAAGGAAACCAATTTTAAAGTTGTTACACTATTCCAATTCAGAGGGGAGACAGAGCTGAACTAGTTCAGCAGTCTGGGCGTAGAAAGAGAACTGCCCCTAAATTCTCAGATCCTTCTTTGGAAACAACATTACAGAGAAAGCAAGGTATTATGAAAAAAATTTTTTTTTTAATTTTTTGGTACCAGGGACTGAATCTAGGGGTACTTAACCACTAAGCCACATCCCCAGCTTTTTAAAAAAATTTTTATTTTGAAACAGGTCTCACTAGGTTACCTAGGGCCTTGCTAAGTTGCTAAGGCTGATCCTCCTACTTAAGACCCCCAAACCACTGTTATTACAGGCATGCACCTCTGTGACCGGCATGAGAAATCTTTAAAACAACAGATTATATTAATTGATTATCTCCAAAATATCATTGTAATACAATTAAGATGATTATAGTGTCTTAATGACAGTTATAGTCAATTCCTTCCCTCCCCTATCTCTGGTTAGAAGCTGGAAAATTGCCTAGCCTTGAAAGCACATTTAAAAAAATTACCTCTTAAATTACATGGCTTCAGAAGGTAACTAATTCTGTTTTTTGTAGGGTGACTATTGTTCATCTTATTTCCAATACTTAAGAGTGCAACCTAGTTAGAGTCTACAGTCCCTCATCCTAACTGAAAGTATACACGACAATTTTTAAAAAGAGGCCACTTTAAAAAATCATCCATTAAGAATACTCAAATAGCATGAAAAAATTGGGGAATTATTAGGTACGATGTTGTAGAAGGTTTATGATATTGTAAACATATTCAACTGAGACAATAGATGAATTCAGTATTATTGATTTTTAAATATAATTATAAGTAAGATTAAAATTTTATTAATAATCCTATCAGGTATTTGGAGGCATCTGGGTAATAGCACATAAAGTCAGAACTATCTTATGTATTCCGAGCACCCAGGACTTAGCCACTACTCAATTATGGTTTGTTCAATAATTAATATTTGTTGAAGGAATTTATCTACTAAGTCCAATTATCTGAACAGATAATTGTTATTCTTCTCTGTTGCTTCATTTGTGCGTGGTCAATCATTCATATTAATTTTTTTTATCTTTCTTTTGGCAGGCACACAGGGTAACAAGATGTCCACGATCCTGTGAAGGGTTGGATTTAAGCTTTGCCTTTACTCCCACAATCCTTGTGAGATTTCAATTGAAAGCCTGAACCATTTACCAAGCAGGTCATCAGCAACTTCACATTGTCCCTATAGAAAACATACTTCCATCCTCACCTTAACCTCACACAAGCTGGGTGTGGTGGCACATGCCTGTAATCCCAGTGGCTCTGGAGGGAAAGGCAGGAGGATCTCTAGTTCAAAGCCAGCGAAAGTGAGACGCTAATCAATTGAATGAGACCCTATCTCTAAATACAATACAAAATAGGGCTGGGGATGTAGCTCGGTGGTCAAGTGCCCCGAGTTCAATCCCTGGTATCAAAAAAAGAAAAAAAGAAAAGAAAAAGAAAAAAAAAAAAAAAAACGGGAGGAAACACATAGTGTTGACTCCTCTCTTACTTCTACCCTTGAACAAACACTGGACAGCCAGAGACACTACTTCTAAACGATTTCTATCCCACATTCATATAAAAGCTTTTAAAGCTAATGCCATCTAGCATTCCCACTCTGTCCTTCTTGTTGCCATTTTCAGGTCATGATTAACACTATGTTTATACTTTATAGTCACTGAACACAACAGGGCTTGATTCCAGATCCCAAGTCTTAAAGCATCCTTGTAAAGGACCCATCCAGATTCCCTTGTCTGAATTTTAGTTCCTTGACATCTCCAGTTACCTTTACCTCCACACTCTTGTAGACACACCCTTACCTTATTAACTAACACTACTCTATGAAATACTTATTTCAAATGCTTTTTTTGACATGATGCTCACACCCACCCTGATTACCCATTCTGTAACTCCCTTACACCTGTTTTTGCTAGTATCTGGAGGCCCCTTACCACTCTACTTTTTCTATGTCCCCTCCTAAGTTAACTAATTAATGGAGTCACAAACAATTAAGAAATCCCTGTGCTATGGGAGAAGTAGGGCTACAGAAGAAAACCTGACATAATCCTGCCTTCAAAAAACTTAATATCATGGCAGGGGAGAGATAAACCAATGGAGGAATCAAAATCCAAAATATTACAAATTGTGATAAGTTTTAAAAAGTGAACAAAGCACTGAATGAGAGGGAGAATCATGTGCAAGGGAAGAGGCAAAAGGTCAAAGGTACTACTTCTAGGAGCTGATGCTCTAGTTAAATCCTCAACAATGAGAAGAGCAGTTGATGGAAGAGCATGTTGGACAAAAGGGAAAATGACCAAAACCCTCTGAGGACTCTTCTGCCCTCGCCTTTCCTGTTCTCATGCGTTGGTCTTCTCCCTCTGGCCAAGCTCACTGTACTCCTGATTGTCCTGATCTTGTCTTTTCCTTTCCCTTTTCCCACAACTTCCTTCTTTACTTTTCAGTCACCATATAATGTAGATTTGAAAAAGTCCAAAATCTTGGTCTAACAATTATTATTTATTATAAAGTAAATAAGTAACTTATATGTTCTTATTTTTAAATAGCAACCTTAATAAATATATATGTTCTCTTTAAATAAAGATCCACAGAACTTTATTTTGTGCCACACAATTTTCTTTCTTATGAATTAGTAAAATTTTACTAGAAAGAAAAACATTTATAATTCAGTAAATGACCAGTGAAATAAAGTTAGACGGTGTTTAAACAGTTTTACAATAATTCTCTGATAGGAAAGCTGAAATTAAACCTAACTTAACCAAGTCTTATGGGAAGGATGCCTAAGAATTCACAAAAAAGTTTTAAATATTTTCTTTTTCCTCTCATTTATAAACTAAATATCTATGAATCTGTTTTAAAACTTTAAACAGGTACAACTATAGAACCAAATGCATAGTCTCACATAATGGCTTTCTACACAGTACCATGAGAATCTTACATTTGGTAATATTAGTACTTAACATGTTTACAGCATCCGTACCTTGTTGTCTTCCCAATAAAGTGCAAAACATTCATCTCCAGGTTTCCACATTTTTGCATACTCCATAGGAATAGGTGATTCTAGAACTTTTTTGGCTTAATTGGGCCTGATCTTCTTTTGGGCCCACTATTGTAAAATATTTTCTCATCATAGTGTGTAGCTGTGACAGGTCCTGCTGGCTTAATCGGTCCTACTTGTCTTCCTTTCAGTGGCATTTCTGTCTCTCCATTTGGAACACCAACCAATGAAACTATTACCTTGGACAGAACTCTGGTGAATGTTTTCCAATTTTTACACCACTGAAAACTTTATTATTTATTGTTTATGATTTCTTGTCACAAAAATGATCAGGATTACCTGTTTGGTTTTCTAGTCTTCCATGTTTTGGGTTATTACAATCTATGGATTTTCTTTTGCTTCTGCATAAAATGAACCTTTTCCTGATCTCCTTTGCATAGGGTTCTCTCTTTTTCTAAAACTACCATCACTGTGCTGAGATCTTGGATATGAAACATTTTTAGATCTGTCATATCTAGAATATGGTGGATCACATTTAATTCTCTCTTCAACCCAAGTGATTCCTGTAGAAGCCTTGAACATTCAGAACCTCTATTTCTAGGTAATACACTTCCTTTTAACCAAACTTTGAATTTTGGGTGTCTCTTCAAAAACGAGAAGATTTTTCATTTCATGGATGCCTGCTATCACTTTGAGGAATATGTTTTGGTTGATTATTATCTTTTACTCCATTTTGTTTTATTTGACATTCTGTGTTGTCACTGATGAAGTTGCTACAGCTGTGACTTAGGTTCTGAAAGGTAAAACACCAAAGATTATCATATTAATGCAGAATTATTGAACTCCTATTTTAACATTCTCCTCATCTTCCCTCTTCATTATTTCAATTCCTCTTCACTTCCTTGGAGTTTTCTATTTCTAACATATGATTGTCCTGGTTATTAGAGAAGTAAAGCAATGATATGAACCAAGAAAAAAAAATGATGGATAATCCAAAGTCATCTGTATTTGTTGCTGAATGTTTGCATTTTTATAATGTAGCTATCTATATATGCTATTCTGGTAATTCATGTTCCAAAACATTGATAAAATAGAACTGCAAGTTGCTAACTCAGAAACTGCACATGTATAACACCTGTTCACCTCCTTTCTAAATCTTGCTCTAATTTAGAAATGTACAGCTATCATTATCATAGTCTAGTATTTGCAAACATGTTCCTTCTTAAATCTTTCTGGATATGAATTGATGTTTGTATTTCAAATAGATATGCTACTATAGAAAAGAATTGTTTGATTTATCAAAGTAATTAAGAGAAGTTACTACTTGGAAATACAGGGAAAAGTATCAAAAATAATAACAGATAATGTTCAACTTTAAACCAAAAGCAGCAACATGGTAAATATATACTAAAAGATAATATTTTAATGGCTGTATTTCATGTAGTAATTTTAATTCTGTTTCAATTTAATTTTTTATACTTTCTTCCTCTTGGTTCACGCAGTGTGTCTATAACTTTATTATCAAATACAATGATTAGTCTTTGGTGAACAATGCTTTTTTGTCATGCAGGTCATTTTTCTTCTTCTTTTTTTTTTTTTTTTTTTTTCTTTTTTGGTAGTGGGAATTGAAACCAGAAGTGCTTTGCCACAGAGTTATATCCCAATCCTTTTTATTTTGAGACAGGGTCTTGCTGAGTTGCTGAGGGTCTTGCTGAATTGCTGAGGTTAGCCTCGATTCAAATTTTTCTGCCTCAGAAGAAGTCACTTGGATTATAGATGTAACACCCCCCCAGGTTATAATTTTTCTGATATTTCTCCATAGTCAAAACAATTCCAAAGATGGGCACCACTGACAATTTGGCTGAGCCTGTTGCCTGTACTGCAAGAAAATCTCACTGACCTCTAGACATTATGCCAAAAGTACCTTCTGCCTATATCTCCAGTCACTATGATGACTACCAAAGCTATCACCATATATTTCCAAACACCCATTGGAAGCAAAAAAGATACCAGGTAAATTGTTTAGAGCAAAAGGAATAAAAAAGACCTTTAAAGGTTCTGAGTGACAAAACAAGTCACAGAGTAAAAATGAAGGTTCAAAATGGCAAGAAAACAAAACACCCCACTAAAACATCTCAACAAACCACTCAAAGCTGGAAGACAATCTCACAGATTTCTAAAAACCTTTAAAAGTAAAGGAAAATAACTTTCTACATAAAATTCTATAATCAAATCACCGACTAATTGTGACAAAGAATACAGATTTTGCAAATAGACAAGATTTCAAACACTAGCCAAGAGAGATGTAAAGTCAGATTTTACCCGAGAATATCTACCTTCTAAACAAAACACAGTGTCTTATTTTAACACCTGTACTCCATTAAAAATTTTTCTTTAGATAAGAAAAATGGTCACCTTCAATTGTACTGACATTGTTTATTTTGTCCAAAAGTAAAGATTCAGGGAAGTAAAATCAGTGGTGACCATAAGCAGGACAGGAATGAGCACTTCAACAGAAAGTACATATTAGCATTTTTTCCCCAGATATTATTAGAAAATCAAAAGTCACTGATATCTTTGATGGTCAGAAGGTACAAAAAACAGGTCATCATGACAGTAATTAAATATCTTGGAGTACAGATGGAAGGTAGATAACAATGTACACAGAAAAAGATTCAACTAGGTTTCACAGGTGGGGGAGAATTTGCTTTCAGTTCTTCTAAAAGAAAAAAAATTAGAGACTTCCTAGTCTACCATTTAGGATTAAGGGGTACTCTGAGTATGTGGAACAATACCTGAAAACTATATTAATAGGAAAATATCAAACTTCTTCCTTTGGTTCCATATCTAGTCTACTTGAAAAATTTCTGGACTTCTCTATTATTGTTCTTACTAACATCTAACACCTACATTTATGTATTCAATCACTCTTATACATTGACTTTTTTGCATCAAAAGTACAGTCCTAGAAAAGTGCACTAGAAATTCCTGCATTATTTGAAACAAATAAATAAGCTTAGAAAACTGCCTGAGAGTAAAGTGAAAAAGCATTCCATTTAACTCTTAAATATGATTTTCAATTATTGAATTTATGATATAAATGAGACTACAAAATCATAAGTAATTTTACTAATGAACATGCTACTTCCGTTTGGCCTTCTGTAGAAGGGGAATGCATCAAAACACATTGGGGTAGATTTAAAAAGAGTTCAAATGATTGCAGGAAAAGTGTGGCTCTACACAAGAAAAGTAAGTTTACAAAAGAGAAAAACTATCTGTGACATGCTGTAAAGAACACTGAGCTTAAAACCAAATAAACTACTCCCCTAAATCCTAGTAATGAGTCTTTGACAAAGTCACAAAAACTCCAGTTTCTTCATCTGTAAAGTGTGGATAATGATACCTACCACAGGATTATGGTGAAGACTCAATTTGAAAATATGTAAAATTACTTTCTAAAGGATTGATACAGGGCCTTTGGAAGTAAAATGACCACTAGAATTAAATCCCAATGCTACCTCTGAGCAGCTGTGTGACCCTGCAGAATAAGGAAGATGTTACTTACTTCTTTCTTTGTCTCAGTTACTCCTGATAGTTACTGAACACTGACCACAAAGGGGTCAGCTCTGTTGTAGTCAGTATTTATGAAGCAGGAGGTAAGAGCCATACCCTTCTACCCTGTGGTACTTCAGTTATAATGGGAAAAGGCAGACAGCAAATAAGTTAACAGAACAAATAATATAGCTTAAAACTGTGATAAAATTTGTGAAGGAACTAAACGAACTAAGATAAAGCTAATGGGTTATACCAATGTAGGAAAAACAATTTCTCTGAAGTAGTGATGTTTCAGTTGAGCTCTAAATAATGAGAAATGCTATAAAAATAGGGAAGAGTGGTCTAAGGGGAGGGAACATCACATACAAAGGTCCTGGGTTAGTAACCTGCTTCATGAATTCTAAGTGAAAACATAATCAGCATTAATTATTAATTTCTAAGGGAAAATACTTTGCATTCTAATATCCCCAAATTGATATCCACTTATGCTAATAAAAACACCAAATCCAAGAACCAATGATCACACATAAACTAATATTAGTTTTAATCTCATATGGCATTTTTCTTTCATTAATTATTCAAAGATATACTGTTGTTTTCCTGTTCTCAAATTCTTTCATAGCTATGACACACACTAAACCAAAGATTAAGTTTAAAATAAACACACTTCTTATACTTAATGTTCATAAAATTAGCTTTTAGTATCCAAAACCCCTATAAAAGAGAGAAAAGTCAATATAAAAAGTGGGGATTATAAAGCAGATAATTGCAACTATAAATAAACAAATCACGAGAACTCTAAGAAAGTGCAATATGCAGCAACAACACAACTGCAAAGAAGTCCCTGTCCAGCATGCTCAAAATGCATGCAAATCCAAGCTGGTCCCTGTAATACAAGAAAAAAAATGTCTAGTTCAAGAAAATTCCTCATATAGTTAAAAAAGAAAGAGCTTACTTCAGGGCACAACAATATCCCCATTTTACAGACAAGGAAGCTGAGGAGGCTTGGCCAAGGTCACACAACTAGCACAAGGTAGGGCATGGATTAACCATCCATTCAGGTTCCAAGCCTCTTTATTAACTTCCCTCACACATACCTCTCCTCAAGCAAAACTACCAGTTTACTACTAACTTTAATCATTAATAACTCTGAGTTATTTTTGCTATTTTCTCCTGGAACTCAGGTTAGGATTACCATAAAACATTTATTTTTGCTAGGGTTTTTTTAAAAAAAGCACTAGTTGGACAATCTTCATTAAATAAAACTACACTTGGTTTGGGTAACTTAGCTGACTCATCTCCCTTTCCTTTTCTGTAAACTTGTTGTAGAAATATGGTTATATCACAAATTTCATACCTTAAACATGCTATTACAATTAGATGAATCTTAATTTTTTTATCTCTAAAACTGTTCTGTCATGTTCTTTGCAGAGAGTCAGTTTTACCTTTCTCCATAAGTTACTATAGTCACCCTAAAACAGAGCTTTGTTTTCTGATAAAACTAATGTCTTGTTCCAAGCACTTTCAACTTACCAGGCTCACACACATGTCCAAACCTGCTCAGTGCCCAGACATGTCTCAGGCCTCTTCCTTCTAGCTTCTCAAGTCTTAGCTCAGATTTCACTTTTTCAGAAAGAACCATCTTCCCCAACCCCAGGGAGACTGAATCAGCAGCTCTTCCTATATGCTCTGGTACCAGCAGAGCAGCACACTGCTCTAGCCTCTGCTTTGCTAGACTTTAAGAATCCCTGATCTGTTTTGTTGACAAATATCTCTCTTCCAACACAGTACCTGGCACATGGTAAATCCATAAATGACACTTTAGAAGGAATAAATGACCACTCTCTGGTACTTTTCAGAGCAAATAAACTTTGCTTTTATGAAGAAAAAATAATTTTGAAAAATAAAGGTCTTCTGACTACTGCCATATACCACTGTGGAAGCAAAATCTCTTATACTCTTTAGTCTGTGCTTTCCTAACAACTTCAAGAGAAGAGTACTATCTCTGTAACCCCTCTATGAACATGATAATATTTTTTCTCCTATAGATGATATTTAAAGCAGGAGATGAGGACAAGGTTTTCCTGTGCCCATTCATTATATTCCTTATAACCCTAAAAACCTTATTTTCTTCCTTCCAACCAACCCGATAAGCACATCAGTCACATTCATTTCTTAGAAAACTCTTCTGAAATTGTATTATTTTCAACTTTCTAGCATATATAAAATAACTCTAGAATTGTGAAATTATATGTAACACTGCTAATTTACTATCATCCCCATGCTACTATGATTAATGCCTCCTCTCATTAATGCCATCTGCTCAATGGTACAGTGGTGGACCTAGGCAAGCCACCTTGTTGATAAATGGGGCACGTATACATGAAGCACTAGACTCATGGGCCAAAAATCATTTAGAAATAAACTTTGTTATTTTGTTTTAATTCAAATATTTGTATTCATTGAAGAAAATATACTGGAAAACCATAAATAAAGATAAAGTATCATCACTTTTTATCACATTTGTAAAAACTGAAGGGATAAATGTATAACAAGTCAAACTGTCATATAGGAAGCATCAGTCAACTGCAAAATACTAAATTTAACTTTCATCATCTCTTCTTCCAAGCTGATTAATATTTTCCAGGATCATGAGTACAACGACTTTAAATTCAGTATTATTCTATCATACATGTTCCTGTGAATGTCACATTCAACTACTGCTAGTCAAAAAAAATCTCTTACAATTTAGATACCAAAACATGCTAGTGAAAATTTAGCTCATGTTTTAAGGGACATAAAAATTTAAATCAAGGGAATTCTTAAAAAGAAATACCACAGGGATGTTCATTTATGGGCTAGAATACTATTTCTTAAAAGATCATGGTACCCCAGTACAACAGGTTATCTACTGACATGTAAACTGCTCCAAGGAGAATAACTGAAATGCTCTAACAATTAAACAAAAACAAATCATTAGATATTTGTGACAAAAAGATGGCGTAAAATGATTAGTATATGAATTTATTACACTACAGCAGAAAGAGAACACTAACAGTCTTTTGTCTATATTTAAACCATTTTTTCCTTTTTTTTCCAAAATTCTCAACTAATTCTTTTCAATTTCACAAATTAGGACTTTTGGGGTAAAATATATTTTGCTATTGAGTATAAATCTATCATGATCACAGGACCCTAAAAATGTCTACTAGTTCAAAATTTATATTTGTTTCCTCTATAAAAATATTCTGTATGATTCTGAAATTAGAAAGTATAAAGAGTAGGAACTATTTCCTGTTTCTAACAAGTACATGTAGACATGAGTGGTTATTAGATAATGATGTTTTCCAGGTAATATAAAAATAAAAATCTTTAAAATATATTGTGGAGGAGGCAAGAAGAGCAATAACCCATATGATAAAAGTATCATGCTACATTAAATGTCATTCTTGACTATTCTTTTCAAAACAGCCATCTCCACGATTATATTGCATTTCATCTACAGGTATTCTCCAGCTTGTCCTCTAACCACACTACTTCACTATTTTTCTAAGTCTATAATGAGCGGTGTGCTAGACCCAGCTTGAACATCTTATAAGAAAAGGTGTGAACTGGCTGTTAAACTGCAGATAACCTGAAATCAGCCATGGTGGGAGTATTTACACCACAGAAATGAGCACAAGCTGAGTCAGGCATCTCTTGCTTTTCACTTCTATGTCTTAACTAAGAGCCAGCTGTGAGGCATGCACCAGCACACTGGTGATGCCTAGGAACCCAGTAAATACTTTCCATTCTCATCTCTCAGCATTTTCTTCATACTCCTCCTTCTCATTAGCTGTTTTCTCATCTCCTTTGTTGACTCTTCCACTTCACTTGATCTCTAAATTCAACTGTCTGCTTGACAACACTCCTGATCTTTGAAACTTAGCTTGTCTTAAAACCAAACTCTTTCTATTTCCTACCAAAATAAATAGGTGCTTAGACATGTAGCAAGAAGGAAAACTTATGAGTTGGGAAAAAGGCAGACAAGCTTCCAAATCCCAGTTCTTTACTTTTTATAGGTAATATATTTTCTCTTTCAAGTCTGTTTGCTTATATATAAAATAATATAACAATATATATTTTACATTTATACATGATTAAATGAATTAAGAGTGTACAAAGCACCTACCTCAGTTCCTGAAACACAGTAGATGCTCAATAAATGGCAATTATTATTTTATGGTTAGTAAATGTTTAAAGGAATGGAGGAGGAAATTAATTGGGGAAGGGGACAGAAGAATGGCAAAACTGAAAAAGACTCATGCATTCTAGTATTCTGAGAAAAGCAACATCCATCTTACACAAATCTAAATATCAAAGAAAATCAATTATATGTCATATGCCATAATGTAGATTTAATATGCAATCACTACATAAGGGATAAACTTCAGGTCACTAATGTTCAATTATATCAGATATGGCATCTACCAAGAAAATTTCAAAAATTCAAAACAAAATATAGCTGGACCATTTTGAATTTAAGAGTACCTCTAATAATATGTTACTAAAACTGTGAGCAAAGAAACTAAAAAAACCTACACAAGCTGGGCATAATGGTGCACACCTATAATCCCATTGACTTGGGAGGCTGAGGCAAGAGGATCTTTAAGTTCAAGGGCAGCCTCCACAGTTTAGCAAGACCCTGTCTCAAACACACACACACACACACACACAAACACACACATACACACACACACACAAATAAAACAGCTGGAGATGTAGCTCAGAGGTAAAGCACCATAGTTTGATCTCCATTACTGTAAAAGAGAAGAACCATCCACACAATCTCTTTTCATGACACTTCATAAAGACTTATTCTGAAAAATTAAGTCCTTTGGAGTAGCCCCTAGTTAAAGTTGAAGATGTTTATAACAGTGCTGAATATATTACTAGCCTATAAAAAATCAACATTTACAATACATTCAGAATAATTACGATTTCTAAAATATGCATCTTAGAAATCATGAATTTCAAAGCAATTAATAAGGCACTTAAATTATTATCTACATTTCTATGTATTTATAATGTTGAAATATATAGTGTTTGGAAAAGCAAGAGAAAGACCAACAGAATGAAGTCTGGCAAAGACACTTCAAGGGTGACCATATGCGAAGTTTTCCTATCAATTCTGTTACTTTTATTGTACCCACGAAGCCAGGATCAAGAGAATATAAAAATCATCTACAAGCACAACAACCTTCCCTCTATATGTGAATAAATTTATCTTGGAGCTGTTTGCACTTCTGTGAGTTGTGATGAATCTCTTCCATGTGATGTCTCATTAAAAAGTATTTAGGGCAGAAAAGCTGCTACTGATAGACAAATATTTAAAAACAATGAAACTGCAAACCAAGCAGTGTTCAATTATGCCTGATTAAAGCATTTCCTAAGCATTAAAAAAAAAACCTAATTATCTTATTTTGGTACCAAACTTTTGAAATGAAAGACTAAATATTATTATAAGTTACAAATATGCCAGGAAACCTACTCTCCACTTTGTGAGATAAACCAAATCACAAACTAAAGCGATACAGGGATGTTTATTGAAAAGGATGTTTATTTATCCTTTGCTTAGTATAAACTAAAGAAGAAAATAATATGTATATAAGAGCATAGCAGAAGAATGTATTTAAATACATTATTGTATTTAAATACAATAATGAAATGTGGTTTGGTTTCTTTGTAAACTAGCCATTCTTCAAAACCACTACATCAAATCAAAGAGGAGATACTATTATCAATTTGGAACTCATTATGACTTAGGAGACACTATAACAGTTAAAAGGAAATGGATGGGAATAGGAAGATGAAAGGAAATCAAAGAAGATGTGGGTGGGATTATGTAAAAAGGGGTTGGAACAAGAATACCAAGAAGTCAGAGTTGGGAAGAAGTGAGAGAGTTGTGAAGATGCAGCAGAGACTCTCCTGCTGGCCTTTCAGAAGCAAATACCCCATACTATTGCCTAAGTGTGATCCATGTGGCAAGAACCTGAGGGACAGCTTGTTGGAGCTGAAAGCAGTCTACAGCCAATATTAAGCAAGAAAACAGTATTCAGCACTCTATCCACAAGGAACTGAATTCTGCTAACAATTAGTGAGCCTGTTGGAGGAACTTGGGCCTCAGGCTAGACCACAATTTTGACACACAGAAATTTCAAGATAATAAATTTACATTTTTTTAAGAAGCTGACTGGGGCAATTAATTACACAGTAACAGAAAACTAATATTTCATGCTTTACAACTAAAACAATACTGTTCTTCCATGTTACTGCTTATAATTCTATATTAAAGATTTTTATATTTAAAATATTAAAGATTTAATATTTTTATATCTATATTAAAGATTTTTTTCTCAAATAATATGTGGCTTTTTCTATATAATCTAGCAAAAAAAAAACTTCCACTTTTAAGAAACCTGAATACTTCAAATCTGATTTTTTTAAAAAGCATATTACCTCTAAACTTCTTTGACTGAATTGAAAATATAACTCAAAGCAAAAACTGGATTTAAAAGTATAATTACTTAGTTTTTTGGAATCATATTTTTAAAACTTACTCTTTAGAAAACATTTACCATATTCCATTCTTAGGAAAAAAAGACACATATTTAACATACTTAATTTTTCAGTATTTATGTTACTCACTGAAGTAGATCACATTAAGAAATATATTACACTCTACTATCTTCCTTATCCCCATATGCATTCTACTGTCATGTACAACTAATTAGAACAAATTTTTAAAAGATTAAAAAAAATACATTACATTGTGAAAGCACATTTTATTACTGTGTGAACATTTTTTACACAGTTAAACCTACCATCTATTAAAAGTAAAGTCAGGAGAGGTTATTTGGTGGAATTACTTATCATACAATCAGGGGGCAAAATAAGGTGCATGGTGTGTTTTCAGAATATAACAAAATTTTCTTCTGTGCTTTTGTCAAGTGAGAAATGCACTAAATGAAATTTTAAATACTCAGAATAGAGGTTCATATCATCAGCTGCTTTATTAAAACTTTTTGTATAATTTCAAATAAAAAATGACCTTTAAAAAGAAATTTATCTCAAAAAACCAAAGGATGAATGATCTCGCTGATAAGGGGATGATTACACATAATGGGCGGTGGGAGGGGAGCAAGAATGGAGGAAGGAGAGACTGTATAGAGGGAAAAGAGGGGTGGGAGGGGTGGGGGGAAGAGGAAAATAACAGAATGAATCAATCACTATTACCCTATGTAAATGTATGATTACACAAATGGTATGCCTCTACTTCATGTACAAACAGAGAAACAACATGTATCCCTTTGTTTACAATAAAAATAAATTTTTAAAAAATTTATTTAAAAAAAAAAAGAATCTAATTTAGCCTTACCTTCCACATATAAAGTACCCATTTTAGATTCCAGGAAATCATATAATGTGCTCGGTGCTGATGGTCTTCCATTTCCCAAGTCTTCTTCATCTTCAGATCTTACTCGACTAATGCCTTTTCCTCAGACAGACATACATATATATGTGTGTGTGTGTGTGTGTGTGTGTGTATGTTTATATATATTTATATATCATATATGGAAAACTGGAAGGAGAAAATACATTGAAACATAATCAACAACCATTTCAAGCAGGATGTTATATTTATTTCTTTTTATATTTTTATATATATTCTAATATTTTAATAATAAAAAGAATTATATTAAATAGTACCTTCAGTCCATCTGCCCCATTTTCTTAGATGTGGAACACCCATACAAACTTAAAGTGAGCAACAAATATACCACTTACAGTGACTTTGAAATAATTATTATGTTCATGGAATTAAAAACTTGGAACTTAATGGGTTAATCCTCTAAATGAGCTATCTAGAAATTTGAATTTGCTTATATAACTTATCTTCTAAGAAAAAAAAGTCATCTTAATATTTTATTTGATAATGGAATTTTATTTTTGTTTTTATTGATGCATTGTAATTATATATAATAGTGGGATTTGTTATGTTATATTCATACATGTGCATAATTTCATCAATCTCATTTCCCATCAATCTCTTTGCTTCCCTTCCTCTGTCCCCAGACCTGCTTGTTGTACTTATCTCCCTTCTGTTATTGTTATTTTAATTGGTGCATTATAATTATATATAATTTATCTACATGCATATAATTATAAAATGTGGGCTTCGCTGTGGTAAATTCATACATAGACACAGCATAGTTTGGTAGATTTCATTCCCCAGTACATCCAGATGACCTTCTCTCCTCCCTTCCTCCTGATTCCCTTCCTCTACTTTATTGGTCTCCTGTCTATTTTCATGAAATTTTCCTCTACTTTTAAAAATTATTTCTGCCTCCCAACTCTTCTCTACTTCTACATATGAGAGAAAACATTCAACCCTTGGTTTTTTAGAGTGACTTATTTCACTTAGAATAATGTTCTTCAATTCCATTTATTAGCAAACGGTATAATTTCATTCTTCTTCATACTGAGTAAAATTCCATTGTAATCACAAAAATTAAAAAAAAATATATTAAGAATGGGACTTGAAAAATCACATAATACCTTTCACCATGCAATAATTCAAGAATAATGCCAAATAAAATGTATTTTCTTATTAATTTTAAAATTTGTCCAGATGGTTTAGTCATTTACAAAAGTGGCATATTTCTAGAAATAATCAATAGAACTAGTCACTTTATGTCATACTTAACCCTGTTAAATAAGGCACTGTTAGACATAGTTTATATAAATGCAGAAAGATTCACAGTAACCTACAAACATGTCTATGGTTCCAAACTCACAATCTTTCCATTTACCATGCTACACAAGGTTATAGCCTTCACAGTAACAAAACTCAGTGTCTTTTGATAACATATTATTCTGAAAGGCAAATAATAATACCTGGCACATTGCCTAATAAGCTATACCTCTTGGAGGTACACTCAGAACAGGTTTTTGTTTATGAGGGTTAAGAAGTACACTCATTGCTGCTTCTAAGTTACCAACATTATCCATAGAGCTTACCTGGATGTTTCCTTACTGAAGTCCACTTCTGTTATATGCTTCAAGTGCCTTCTTATCAGTCTGTAAGGGATGAATAGAAAGCTATGTTGACAATCTGTAAATAAATTGAGGTATGCATTTTAACTATTTACTGTCCTTTAACTCAAAATTACATTTCATATTTATGGGAAAAATCATACGAATACAACATTCAATTGCTATTTGCTCATACTGATAATCAAGGAAAAATCTGTATGAAAACATATTGTGCCTTGAGTACTCTCTAACTTAGCAAGTCCCATTGCAAATGTAAAACTGAAAATGAAAATCTTACATAATAAACTCTTTTAAAATAATATAAAGAAGAGAAAATTACCCCATGAACATTTTTCAAGGTAAAAAAATGGAAAAATTTTGATACTTCTCCATAGAAGAGAGGAAATATAATTTATACAGCACCTCTCCAAAACCTCAATGATGGATTGAGACTATTTTTTAAAAAATGTTAATTTTGTGATTGATCCTTTAACCTTATCAGTTTTCTATAGACACTTTCCTGTTTCCCCTCTGCATTAGTTCACTTTTCTTTCTGTCAAACTTCCCTGTTTCAGTTACCAAGCACTCATATTGAAATTACTTCTGGCACCACCACCACCTCTTCCAAGTGTCTTGATCTTTAGTAAAAGAGAAACATAAAACAGATGTAAGTAAACAGAATTTTTAAAAATCCTTAAAAAAATAACCTACTACTAAAATACCTGGCAAAATTAGGTAATTAAAAGTTCCCTTAATTATGTTTTACATAAAAAATGAAATAGCTTATTATTTTAAATAACACAGATAACACATAAGTACTAGCCATCATTTCTTCTCACAAGTCCAGGTCAGGCAATACAAATTTTACAGGACTATAAACTTTAAGTCTCTCTAAGGCAAGTCATCAAAATAAACTTAAGTGTACAGCAATATAAAAGAAAACAGGGGGTTTTCAAGATGGCGAACTAGAGGGTGGCTGCATTTCATGTTGCTCCAGGACGCAGGATTCAAAAGAGGACATAGTGAGAGACTTGGGACCAACTCAAAGCCGCCGGGTCTCTCCCATTGGGGAGGCATCCCGGATGGGGCAGTAGTCCCAGAACACAGGGAACTTTGTGAAGTAGAGTTGCCCAGTGAGACGCCCCTCCCCCCACCGGAGCGGTAAACACAGACAACTGGGATCATCGTAGAGGTGGCTGCTCAGCACACTGGTTGGACTCGGAGCAACCACTGGGGCTCCGGGCGGCTGCCTGAGGAGGAGCTGCATGGCGAGTTGTTTGGACTCAGAACCACCGCTTCTGAACACCGGGGAGCTGCCCGGAGGAAGAGAAGGAACGTGGCAGGTTGCTTGGTCTAGGAGTGACTGCATCAGAGCTACAGGCAGTTGCCAGAGGAGGAGGCAAGTGATGAGTTGTTTGGACTCAAAGCGACCACTCCTGAACACCGGTGGCTAGCCTGGAGGAGGAGCGCGGTGGGTTGCTTGGTCTCCGAGTGACCACTCCTGAACACCCAGGGGGCTACCCCGAGGATGAGGAGGAACAGGGTGGGTCACTTGGACTCGGAGTAACTGCCTAGGGCTACGGGCAGTTGGTGGGAGGAGGAGACGTGAAGTGAGTTGCTTGGACTCCTAGTGATTGCGTTGGAACACCGGGTGGCTGTCCGGAGGAAGAGGTGTGTGACGGGTCTCTGGGACTCAGAGCTATTGTACGGGGCTCCAGGTGGTGGCTCAGAGGAGGGGCCGCATAGCCAGGCGATTAGGTGCAAAACATGGTCCGGGGACCTAGGCGGCTTCTTGGTGAAAGAGCCGCACAGAGACACGCTTAGGGGCTGAGCGAAGGTTCCAGGCCTGCAGGCAGATTCTCTGAGGAGAGGCAGCCTAAGGAGACTCATCTGTGAAGGGTGAGGCTCCCAGGCCCAGAAGGTAGGTCCGGGCCCCTGGGAACGTTGCAGAGGAAGGCAGCCCAGTCCAGGTGGTAGTAGTAGATTGAGGGGAACATCTAGGAGGGGAACTGACCAACGAGACCTCCCCACCGGGTGAGTATTCCCCGCCGGGTGAGGATTTCCCACAAGGATGGTAAAACCAGAGACACAGGCACAAACAGGCCTTCCCTCAGCCTGCAACCTAGTTCCCCTTTGGATGACCATTGGTCAACAAGTGGAGGCACCTCTGCCCACTAGCAGGGAATATACGCCACCTGAGGGTCACCACCCCTAGAGAGGCAGCTACCTTGTGGAGCATCGCATTATCAACTTCCTCCAAGAAGGCTACCGAAGGATAAGAGGGGATATACTAACAATCTTCAGGGACATTATAAGTCAATAGAGGAAATCTGCAATATCTTAATGATCCACTGATTCATGAACAATATGAGAAAACAAGGGAAGAAAATGCCCCAAACAAATCTAGATGTTACATCAATAAAATCCAATGACAGCATGGCAGAAGAAATGACAGAAAGGGAGTTCAGAATGTACATAATTAAAATGATTAGGGAAGCAAACGATAAGATGAAAGAGCAAATGCAGGCACTGAATGATCACACCAATAGACAGTTAAAAGAGCAAATACAGGAAGCAAAATATCATTTCAATAAAGAGTTAGAGATATTGGAAAAAAAAAACAAACAGAAAGCCTTGAAATGAAGGAAGCAATAAACCAAATTAAGAACTCCATAGAAAGCATAACCAATAGGATAGAACACCTGGAAGACAGAACCTCAGATATTGAAGACAAAATATTTAACCTTGAAAACAAAGTTGAACAAACAGAGAAGATGTTAAGAAATCATGAACAAAATCTACAAGAACTATGGGATATCATGAAAAGGCCAAATTTGAGAATTATTGGGATTGAGGAAGGCTTAGAGAAACAAACCAAAGGAATGAACAATCTAATTGAAGAAATAATATCAGAAAATTTCCCAAATCTGAAGAATGAAATGGAAAATCAGGTCCAAGAGGCTTATAGGACTCCAAATACACAAAATTACAACAGACCCACACCAAGGCACATTATAATGAAAATACCTAACATACAAAATAAAGACAGAATTTTAAAGTCTGTGAGAGAAAAGAACCAAATTACATTCAGGGGGAAACCAATATGGATATCAGCAGATTTTTCAATCCAGACCCTAAAAGCTAGAAGGGCCTGGAACAATATTTTTCAAGCTCTGAAAGAAAATGGTTGCCAACCAAGAATTTTATACCCAGCAAAACTTACCTTCAAATTTCACGATGAAATAAAATCATTCCATGATAAACAAAAGCTAAAAGAATTTACAAAAAGAAAGTCAGCATTACAGAATATTCTCAGCAAAAATATTCCATGAGGAAGAGATAAAAAACAAAGAAGCATATCAGCAAAGGGAGGAATTATCCTAAAGGAACTGTCAAATAAAGGAGGAACCAAGGTGTGTCAAATAAATAAATAAATAAATAAATAAATAAATAAAATTCAATAAATGAACCAATGACCGGGAATACAAATCATATCTCAATAAAAACCCTGAATGTTAATAGCCTGAATTCATCAATCAAAAGACATAGACTGGCAGATTGGATTAAAAAGAAAAATCCAACAATATGTTGCCTACGAGAAACTCACCTCATAGAAAGAAATACCCATAGACCAAAGGTGAAAGGATGGGGAAAAACATACCATGCACATGGACTCAGCAAAAAAGCTGGAGTATCCATCCTCATTTCAGATAATGTGGACTTCAAATCAAAATTAGTCACAGGAAAAAGGAAGGACATTTCATACTGCTTAAGGGAAGCATAAATCAGCAAGATATAACAATCATAAACATCTATGCCCCAAACAGTGGCTCATCCATGTATGTCAAACAAAACCTTCTCAATTTTAGAAACCAAATAGACCATAACACAATAATGCTAGGTGATTTTAACAGGCCTCTCTCACCACTGGACAGATCTTCCAAACAAAAATTGAACAAAGAAACCATAGATCTCAATAACACAATCAATAATTTAGACTTAACAGACATTTATAGAATATACTATCCAACCAAGAGCGAATACACTTTCTTCTCAGAAGCACATGGATCCTTCACTAAAATAGACCATATATTATGCCACAAAGTTAATGTTAGCAAATACAAGAAGATAGAGACACTACCTTGTATTCTTTCAGATCATAATGGATTGAAGTTAGAAATAAATGAAAGAGTAAAAAACAGAAACTACTCCAACACCTGGAGATTAAACAATACGCTATTATATGATGAATGGATAACAGAAGATTTTAGGAAGGAAATTTAAAAATTTTTAGAGGAAAATGAGAACAAAGAAACATCATATCAAATTCTCTGGGACACTATGAAAGCAATACTTAGAGGAAACTTTATTTCATGGAGCGCATTTAATAAAAGAAGTAAAACTCAAAAAATAAACGACCTAACACTACAGCTCAAAGCCCTAGAAAAAGAACAGACCAACACCAAAAGTAGTAGAAGACAAGAAATAGTTAAACTCAGAGCTGAAATCAACAAAATTGAAACATAAGAAACAATACAAAAAATTGACAAAATAAATAGTTGGTTTTTCGAAAAAATAAACAAAATTGATAAACCTTTAGCCACACTAACAAAGAGAAGATGAGAGAAAACCCAAATCACTAAAATTCGGAATGAACAAGGAAATATCACAACAGACACGACTGAAATACAAAACATAATTAGAAGCTATTTTGAAAATCTTTACTCCAAAAAAATAGAAAATTTCGAAGACATCAACAGGTTTCTAGAGACATATGAATTGCCTGAACTGAATGAGGAGGACATACACAATTTAAATAGATCAATTTCAAGTAATGAAATAGAAGAAGTCATCAAAAGCCTACCAACAAAGAAAAGTCCAGGACCAGATGGGTTCTCAGTCGAGTTCTATAAAACCTTTAAAGAAGAGCTCATTCCAATACTTCTCAAAGTATTCCATAAAATAGAAGAGGAGGGAACCCTCCCAAACTCATTCTATGAAACCAATATTACCCTGATACCTAAACCAGACAGAGACACATCGAGGAAAGAAAATTTCAGACCAATATCCTTAATGAATATCGACGCAAAAATTCTCAACAAAATTTTAGCAAATTGCATACAAAAACATATTAAAAAGATAGTGCACCATGATCAAGTGGGTTTCATCCCAGGGATGCAAGGTTGGTTCAACATCAGGAAATCAATAAATGTAATTCACAATATCAATAGACTTAAAGTCAAGAATCACATGATTATTTCAATAGATGCAGAAAAAGCATTTGATAAAATACAGCACCCCTTCATGCTCAAAACACTAGAAAAAATAGGGATAGTGGGAACATTCCTTAACATTGTAAAGGCCATCTATGCTAAGCCCATGGCTAATATCATTCTAAATGGTGAAAAACTGAAAGCATTCCCCCTAAAAACTGGAACAAGGCAGGTATGCCCTCTTTCACCACTTCTTTTCAATATTGTCCTTGAAACTCTAGCCAGAGCCATTAGACAGACCAAAGAAATTAAAGGGATACGAATAGGAAAAGAAGAACTCAAACTATCCCTATATGCTGATGATATGATTACATACTAAGAGGAACCAGGAAATTCCACCAGAAAACTTTTAGATCTCATAAGTGAATTCAGTAAAGTAGCAGGATATAAGATCAATGCACATAAATCTAATGCATTTTTATACATAAGTGATGAATCTTCAGAAAGAGAAATTAGGAAAACTACCCCATTCACAATAGCATCGAAAAAAATAAAATACTTGGGAATCAATCTCACAAAAGAGGTGAAAGACCTCTACAATGAGAACTACAGAACACTAAAGAAAGAAATTAAAGAAAACCTTAGAAGATGGAAAGATCTCCCATGTTCTTGGATAGGAAGAATTAATATTGTCAAAATGGCCATACTACCAAAAGTGCTATACAGATTCAATGCAATTCCAATTAAAATTCCAATGATGTACCTTACAGAAATAGAGCAAGCAATTATGAAATTCATCTGGAAGAATAAAAAACCTAGAATAGCTAAAGCAATCCTAAGTAGCAAGAAGGAAGCAGGGGGTATCGCAATACCAGATCTTCAACTATACTACAAAGCAATAGTAACAAAAATGACATGGTATTGGTACCAAAATAGAAAGGTGGATCAATGGTACAGAATAGAGGACACAGATACAAACCCAAATAAATACAATTTTCTCATACTAGACAAAGGGGCCAAAAATATGCAATGGAGAAAAGATAACCTCTTCAACAAATGGTGCTGGGAGAATTGGAAATCCATATGCAACAGAATGAAACTAAACCCATATCTCTCACCATGCACGAAACTAAAGTCAAAATGGATTAAGGACCTCAGAATCAGACCAGAGACCCTGCATCTTATAGAAGAAAAAGTAGGTCCAGAGCTCCAACATGTCGGCTTGGGACCAGACTTCCTCAACAGGACTCCCATAGCATAAGAAATAAAAGCAAGAATTAATAACTGGGATAGATTCAAACTAAAAAGCTTTCTCTCAGTAAAGGAAACTATCAGCAATGCGAAAAAAGAGCCTACAGAGTGGGAGAAAATCTTTGCCAATCAGACTTCAGATAGAGCACTAATCTCCAGAATCTATAAAGAACTCAAAAAACTCTACACCAAGAATGCAAATAATCCAATCGACAAATGGGCTAAGGAAATGAATAGACACTTCACAGAAGAAGATTTTACAAGCAATCAACAAACATATGAAAAAATGTTCAACATCTCTAGTAATAAGAGAAATGCAAATCAAAACCATCCTAAGATTCCATCCCACCCCAATTAGAATGGTGATTATCAAGAATACAAGTAACAACAGGTGTTGGCGAGGATGTGGGGAGAAAGGTACACTCATACATTGCTGGTGGGGCTGCAAATTAGTGCAGCCACTCTGGAAAGCAGTGTGGAGACTCCTTAGAAAATTTGGAATGGAACCACCATTTGACCCAGCTATCCCACTCCTTGGCCTATACCCAAAGGACTTAAAATCAGCATATTACAGAGATACAGCCACATGAATGTTCATAGCTGCTCAGTTCACAATAGCCAGATTGTGGATCCATCCTAGATGTCCTTCAATTGATGAATGGATAAAGAAACTGTGATATATATATACAATGGAATATTACTCAGCCATAAAGAATGATAAAATTATGGCATTTGCAGGCAAATGGATGAAATTGGAGAATATCATGCTAAGTGAGATAAGCCAATCTCAAAAAACTAAAGGACGAAAGATATCGCTAATAAGTGGATGATGACACATAATGGGGGTGGGAAGGGTTAGTGTTAGGGTTAGAGTTAGGGTTATGGAGGGGGGCAAGAATGGAGGAAGGAAGGACTGTATAGAGGGAAAAGAGGGGTGGGAGAAGTGGGGGGGGAGGGAAAAAAATAACAGTATGAATCAAACAACATTACCGTATGTAAATTTATGATTACACAAATGGTATGCCTTTACGCCATGTACAAACAGAGAAACAACATGTATCCCATTTGTTTACAATAAAAAATAAATAAATAAATAAATAAATAAATAAATAAAAATAAGGATTATAAAGATTAGTTGTCAAAATGATTCCAGGATTAAATATATGACTGTTGTATTGAACCTGGGTTTTAAACCCATCTACAAAGCAATGTTATTCTTAGCAAGGTCCTAAACCTGTGTAAGAATCAGTTAAATTATTCCATGTTCTAGCATTATGAGTCTATAATCTTAGAAAGTAAACCAATAATGTAAAATTAAACAGTGAATTAAAACTACTAATTTATTGTTTACATTAGTCATGTCATTTCTTACCAACCATATACAAAGTCTTTTAAGTCTATATTTCTTATTTTGTCTCACTTATTTTAAAAACTATGTATAACTAAATTTGAAAATTTGATTTGATCTATTTTCTGTCTTTTCAAAACTATTATGAAAAGATGATCATAAAGAACTCGGTTTGGAAAGATACAAATCCATACATGAAAAACATTCTACTTGTACAACAGCAAATTAAACGTATGGTAGCATGATATTTCATAGCTCTGATTGCTTTAAAAAAAATGAAAGTTCAAGTT
The DNA here is from genome assembly GCF_902686445.1 of Sciurus carolinensis. Classification (NCBI taxonomy): domain Eukaryota; kingdom Metazoa; phylum Chordata; class Mammalia; order Rodentia; family Sciuridae; genus Sciurus; species Sciurus carolinensis. The sequence continues at coordinate 55,002,248 of NC_062217.1, read as the reverse complement.
TCTTAGATTTTTTATTAGAGATAATGATCAATATTTAAAACTAAAAATATTTACAATAAGAAAACTTCTTAAATATAAATGTATCAACATTGGAAAATTATTTTAAATCTTATAAAAAGTAAAACCTGAAAAATAAGTAAGTCATATTAGATGAACATTAAAAGAAAAGAAATTAAATATCATTTGGGTAATTGTTGCTGCATAATATTTAATTCAAATCAAAATTAAAATCACATCTTCAAGATCAAAGACTCATTAATGAGCTTATTCAATTTGGGGGTTATAGAATTTCATCAAAATAACAAACAGATTTGAAGACAGGTATGGTGGCACACATCTGTAGTTCCAGCTACTTTGGAGGCTGAGGCAGAAGGATTACTTAAGCCCACAAGTTCAAGACCAGTCTCAGCAACACAGGGAGACCCCATCTCAAAAAATGAATAAATAAATAATTGAAATGTCTTGATAGTCATTACTTGTTTAACTATAAAGCCAGTCTCAGCAAAATCAAAGTGCTAAGCAGTTCAGTGAGACCCTGTCTCTAAATAAAACACAAAATAGGACTGGGGATGTGGCTCAGTGATAAAGTGCCCCTGAGTTCAATCCCCGGTATCCCCCCAAAAAAAGAAAGAAAAATGTGGGTTAATATTAATGTGATACAAAGTTTATTAGATAGAAGACAATTTAGCATAGTTAAGTACCCAGACTTTGGACTAGCTAGCTAGACAGGGCTTGTACTAATCCCTGATCAGCCACTTACTAGCTCCTGTCCTCAGGCAAATCAGTTAACTTTTCCCTTCCACTGAGCCTCAAGTTTTCCATTCTTAAAAGAGGAATGAGAAAAACCTACCTTGAGAGGATTAAATGACATCATCAATAGGAAGTGATTATCTCTGTACCTAGCACAGGGAAAACACTCAATAACAGATAGTAATTACTATTTTGGTTAATATATAGAACATAGTTACCTGAAAAGTCTGGAACCTGACCTATTCCAAATTAAATACATTTCTGGAATTTATATTACAAAATTCCAGAAGTGCTTTTTCTTTTGGTGACTGAAATGGTCCCATCTTCTGAATGCATTTCCTTATTATTTTCTTGCCATTTTATGAATTAAGGAATAGGATAAATAGCACTTTCAAAATTGCTTTTCACTGCTTTCAAATGGTTTTTACTCAAAAAATATAAAATCTAGAATCATCACAATTTAAACATTACCCACCATGTAACTGGTGTTGCCCTTTATGAACTATATCATCTTGTTCACATGTATGAGCGAGGTATATGTGGAATCATCATGACTGTGAAATTCAAGGGGGCTCTAAATGCTGCCTGGCAATCTTACTGTATTTTCCTAACCCATCTGCTCTCCCATTCTAGACCACTATCTTACACATTTTCCTCACTTCTCAATCCTCCAATACCTTCACCCCTCATTGTTACTGTTATCTTGCTTCATATTTTACTTAAAAAACTAAATTAATCATTGAAGAACTCACACAGATTTTTCACCACATCAAGAGGAATGTAGAGGGTATGAATAATCTCCCTGATTTTACACTGTCAGTAAAAAGACTTTTCAACTGTGCTTTATAGAGTTCTCATTCCTTTCTCTATGATACATTTTCTGCATTCTCTTGTTTCTGTTCCATATTATTGATCACAGCTTGGCTAGTTCAACTTCTTTCATTCAACCTCTAAGGTTAAAATGCTACTGGATTATTTCAGTAATCTAACTCATCTAATTTCAATCCTCCTCCTCTACAATATAGCCTGGACACAGCAGCCAGAATTAATCTTTAAAATGTAGGTCTGTTGATGCTATTGCTGTGCTCAAAACTTCAGAAAGTTCCCCATTTCTATCTGAATAAAGGCTCCCCATATTCTCTCTGAATAGTCTTTACAATAGTTTACAGGGACCCATGTAAACTCTTGCCTCTTCTACTTCTCATCCCTTTGCTGTTTCCATGGGCTCCCTTGCTTTCCTTGAACACATTTCTGCTTTATAGCCTTTGCAATGGCTTTTCCTCTCCCCAGACCACTCTTCCTCAGTAACTACACAGCTAATTCTCTTAACTCCTTCAAATCTTGGCTCATCTCACTAATCAAATACTACATGAAAATTGCAGACTTCGAGTTATTTATTTTGTATGTTTATATTATTTATGATACAGATCTTCTATATTATGCATAGATCAGTCCTAGAATTGTTACTGGATAATCTTGGCAACTCACTAGTTAGTTTTAAGCCTCCATCAACTCTCTCATATATAAATTGAGAAGTTGTTAAATATGTTAAGTTCTAAAAAATAAAAATGTGATTCTTTAGTTACCAAACATTTGTGCAGAAAATATGTTAATGATTATGACCTTAAAATGAAGCACATTAAAACATGTGAACTATATGCCAATAAACAGTCAAGTGTAGCACAAGTTTTCCACAATTATTAAGGCAGGACAATTTTCTACTTGTGGAATATGCAAGCAGGATATTGTCAAGGGTTTGCTGAATAGTTATATGAAAATACAATAATATCCCTGAGTAATCAACATAGAAAATAATGATAAGACATAACAAGAATTGTGACTATTTAATTCCTTCATTACTCTTTGCAACTTCTGTGATAGCAGCAGTCCTTTGCTTTTCAAAGTCACCATTACTGTTTGTAGGTTTAACAAGCATTGTAACTTGCAACATCTTTCTTCAATTAAGTTCTCTACTATCCATTCAGACATAGGATAGGCATTTCTGGTAAAAGAAGTAAAAATAGTACAGTAATTTCAAAATAGATTGAAGTTTTCATTAGTAGTATTTCTTCAAAAGAAATATTTATATGCTTTACAATAGCTGAGATTCCACAAAAATAAAATCTCATCCCACAAATGTATAAAAGAAAAAAAGTATAGAAAACTGATTAGTGTTTTTAAGGGGGTAGTTATTGGGAATGAATCCAGGAGTGCTCTACACTGAGCCACACCCCCTGCCTTTTTGATTTTTTATTTTGAGACAGGATCTCAATAAGTTGCTTAGGTCCTTGCTAAATTGCTGAGGCTGGCCTTGAACTTGCACTTCACCTGCCTCAGCCTCCCAAGTCACTGGGATTATAAGCATGTACCACCACACTTGGCTAAAGTAACTTTCCAATAATTTAATCAGTAAATAAAATTAAAACTTATATAAAAATGTGGTCCTATGAACCTCCTCAGGGCATACATATATTGAACCAAGAGATATAACCATTTCATTTTTGGATAATCACATAAAATAATTTTAGATTTCAGTCTAGACTAATCACAAGAAAAGGTAAGTTTGATTCTGCAATTAAGGGCTCAATTTCCATATCATATCATAATATGTCATAATATCCATATGTCATTTGGGCAGTGTAGTTATTTTAACATTTAAAATGATGTTTCTGAACTTTTAAACCAAAAGCTAAAAACATACCTTCTTCCCTAATCAGGTTGCAAAGTTTTATCTTGTAATTTATGAAGAGAAATATTATTTTAAAATTGCTTAAGGATAAATTCTTTTGGGGGTCATGGTACCAGGGATTGAACTGAGGGGCACTCAACCACTGAGCCACATCCCCAGTCCTATTTTGTATTTATTTGGAGACAGGGTCTCACTGAGTTTTGCTTAGTGCCTCACTTTTGCTGAGGCTGACTTTGAACTCGTGATCCTCCCATCTCAGGCTCCCAAGCTGCTGGGAGGATAAATTCTTATAAATATGTCACTATTTTCAAATGTAAGTTATCAGAAGGTTTGCACTTTGTTTTCATTCTGGGAATTCTTATTGTACTGGAAGAATATCACCAACATTGACCATACAATAGGACTTCATACCTCCTTTAATCTTTACTATCCATTGTTCCAAAACACAACATTTTAAAAAAATACTTTCAAAATAGCCATAATGCAATAAAAATCCTAATTTTAGTAGACCTTTTAATGAGGTTTTTGAAGAGGACGCCCATCAACTGATCCTACCCATTTGCTCATTTAGAAGCCTTTTATTCATACCGAATTTTTTTAAAAACACAAAATAAATCTTGTTATGGAAATGTAGGTCTCTGCATCTTAATTTTATGACCTCAACTCATATTCACTCTCAGTCACCACTCTTGAAGAAAATTAAAGTGCAAATGCAAGGCAGACTACCAATAGTTAAATCTTGGTGGTATCATGAGAAGAGTTAGCTGCCTTAGGGATTATCCTCAGATTTGACAGGGATAAAGCAAGGAAAGGCTAGAGGACCCTGATGTGAATGCAATTTGGTACTGAGCACAATGAGGAAGACAAAAGATACTAGCCAGCAGAGGAGCTACCTCAAGGTAGCACTTTGTTCCACAAGGAGACTAGAAAATGCTAAGTACACAGAAAATTTTTAGTTTCTGTAGAAGAATCAGGGCTGCTGTGGGTGAAGAGGAAGATACCTACTGGTAATAAAATTAAGTCTCTGACTGAGATGGGTATTTGGAGTAAGGCAGAAGAGTAGACTCCTGAAGAAATTATGTCATATTTTGGTCTTTCTGCTTTTGAAATCCCATAAAAAAAAAAAAGAAAACCTTTCTCCTTATACTAATTAGTTGTTAGCTAATTAGTATATTATTCATACATGATTCTTAAATTGCTTCAATCTTGGGTTAACAGCAAATTAATAAATTCCTCAAAGTTCATATCTCCATATAACTCATGACCTCAGCACAAAACTCAGCACAGCTTAAATATAAGCAAAAACCACTTTTTTCCTGATTTAAATTCATCAGCCAACATGAAAGTCACTACCTGTCCAAAAGGCACAAAAGGTAGTGGTCCACCTTCAGTTCCAATATTACTTCTATTGTGTTTTTTCCTTTCTTTTTCCCTTGGTGGTAATAGGGATTGAACCCAGGGCCTTGTGCATACAAGGCAAGCACTCCACCAATTGAGCTATATCCCCTGCCCCTTTTATTGTGTTTTGATAAGCTCTGTAGGAACAAATAATCAGTCATAAAACAGAAACTACATAAAAATATATTTACAACATTTATAATGTGCCAGGAATCCACTGCTTGGAGTAGATTCTTATAAGCAAAAGGAAAAAGACCTTTTCTAGATTATTTCAAACTATAGTATATATTCCTCAGTTCGGTAACTAGCAAAGATTCTTCCCTCACTTCCCCTGACCAAACTACTTATTCACATAATTTTCAGAAACATTTTACCAAGATGTTATCCTAAGACGAACATATTTTCCTCATCAAGTAGTAAAGTGAAAGATAATAAACTTGGGCAACAAGAATTTCATTTTAAAGCCTACAATCTAACAAAGAAATATGGCCTGAAAATTATCTTCAAAATGAAGTTTTTAGAAATAAAATTTATTAGCAAACAATATACTAATAAAAGTAATTTCTAATTATTTAAAGAGATTGGATCATTATAGGTTATAATATGGAGATTCAACTAAAGAAATATTTTCTTACTAATGTTTTAAAACAATTCATACTTTGAAATAATATTCAACTGATTGATTGTCCTTTAATAAAAATAAGCTTCCAAATTACTAATTTCAGTTTTCTTTTTTTCCAAACTCTCCTAGAATTAGAGAAGCAACAATGTATTGGAATGAAATGAGTATGGAAAGAAAATGGTCTCCTAGCAAAAGCAATTTCTCAGATTGCAAAATCCTTCCAAAATGCTGTAAGACCCTTCCAAAGAACTCCTTTCAGTTATCTATTCTTCCCGTTAATTTTGTTTTTGATACAGTAACATGAATCTTAAGCACTAGTTGTTATTTAATACATTTCAACTTTAAACTTTTTTTGCATTTTAAATTGTCATTACAGAAAATGTTATGATTAAAGATATTGTAGCGCGGGATCCAAGATGGCAGACTAGAGGGAGGCTGCATTCCTTGTCGCAACATAACGACAAGCAGAGGATATCTGTTTCTCGGTGAGGCAGTTTTTGCTGCTTATCAATCCCCTGGTGTTTACCTCATTTGTCTGCTGTGATGACCTGCAGTCTGCCAGCATATGGATGCCTTTTTTGAGTGCAGATTGCTCACTGTCAGGCGTCTATCATCCGCCATTTACCTGCCTCTCACCTGACTATCGCCTGCCTTACACCTATCCATCACCCAACGCACGAGGTTCACCTTCCAATTGTCCGACAACAGTCAGCAAACTGATCGCCGACCATCAGTGGAGCACCAGCTGCCTGCTGTTGCCTGGAAGTTCATTGTACGGTACCTGCAGGTTTGATTACAGGTGGCTGCCGCCATTTTGAGACAACATCAAGGCCCTGTAGGACCCCTGGCTGGTCTGACTGAGCCCCATCTCCAGGATACATCAGCCCAACCGATCATTCCCTGCCTCTGGAGCCCTCACATCGACTGACTGCTCCCTGCCGCCAGGACCCCCGGACCAACTGACTGCGCCCTATCACCGGGACCCCAGACCGACTGATTGCCCCTGGCCTCCAGGATCCCACAACCACATCAAACACACCGGAACTCCAGGACCCCTGCCAGACCAACTGCATCCGGTCTCCAGGACCTCCAGCTGACCACGTCCACCCCTGAGGTGCAGCTCCCCACTTGCCAACACATTTGGAAGCCAGAGCAGCCATCTTGGATAATCCTGGAAGCCCTAGCTCCGATCTTTGGGTGGGGCAAATCCTATCCTGAGACGCCTGCTGGAGACTTGAAGCTCATTGTCAGGAACCTCTCATGCATCAGGCTACTGAATTCTGGGAGGTTTCATTACTATATGACTGTTATAGTGTAGATTTTCTTTCTTCTCCTTATTGAACAATGTTAAGTTTTTATTTCTTTACTTTTCTTGCTCTCTTTTCCTTTTGTTTACCTGTTCCCTCAGAGTCTCTTTCTCCCTTTTTGGCATGCTAACATCCAATTTCTTTTGCTTACACTCTCACCCTTTCTATTTTCTAGAAATTCTGTATATTCTTTTATTATCCCATTAACAGCCACACTCTATATCCCTCTGCATCCTCTTTGTCCTCCATTAGAAACTGCAGACCTTATTGCAAACCTGTTTGTTTTACCAAAGATAATATTTGAACTCATTTTGTTTATTATGACAATTTTGTTATTGTCCCCATAGGGGCTATTTGGTCTAGGATTGCGTAGTGTCTGAATTGGGTACTGCTAATATTGATCTCCCCTTAAAGAAAGGGTTTTGGAGACCTATAGGGCCACTATAAGCCTATAGGGGGAAATCTGCAATACCCCAGATCTGCACTGCTAGAAGGGAAGATACATGAACAACATGAAAAAACAAGGGAAGAAAATGATCCAAACAAATCTAGATTCTATATTAATAGAATCCGATGACAGTATGTTAGAAGAAATGTCAGAAAAGGACTTCAGATTGTACATGATTAAGATGATTCGTGAAGCAAAGGATGAGATAAGAGAGCAAATGCAGGCAATGAATGATAATACCAATAAGCTGATATAGCAAGTACAGGAAGCAAAAGATCATTTCAACAAAGAGATAGAGATTCTCAAAAAAAAAAAAAAAAAAAAAAAAAAAAACCAAATGGGAATTCTTGAAATGAAGGAGACAATAAACCAAATAAAAAACTCAATGGAAAGCATCACCAAAAGATTAGACCACATGGAAGACAGAACCTCAGACAAAAAAGACAAAATATTTAATCTTGAAAATAAAGTTGCCCAAACAGAGAAGATGGTAAGAAATCATGAACAGAATCTCCAAGAACTGTGGGACATCAGGAAAAGACCAAATTTAAGAATTATTGGGATTGAGGAAGGCACAGAGATACAAACCAAAGGAATGAACAACCTATTCAATGAAATAATATCAGAAAATTTCCCAAACCTGAAGAATGAAATGGAAAATCAAATACAAGAGGCTTACAGAACACCAAATACACAGAATCACAACAGATACACACCAAGGCACATTATAATGAAAATGCCTAACATTCAAAATAAAGATAGGATTTTGAAGGCCGTGAGAGAAAAGCATCAGATTACATGTAGGGGGAGACCAATATGGATAGCAGCAGACTTCTCAACCCAGACTCTAAAAGCTAGAAGGGCCTGGAACAACATATTTCAAGCTCTGAAAGAACATGGTTGCCAACCAAGAATCCTATACCCATCAAAACTAACCTTCAGATTTGAAGATGAAATAAAATCCTTCCATGTTAAACAAAAGTTAAAAGAATTTATAAATAGAAAGCCTGTGCTACAGAATGTTCTCAAAAAATACTCCATGAGGAGGAAATGAAAAACAACAATGGAGGTCAGAAAGGGAGGAACTACCTTAGAGAAAAACCACTCAAAGGAGAAACCAAGCCAAATTAAAAACCAAAAATAAGCCAAATAACTGGGAATACAAATCATATCTCAATAATAACCCTGAACGTTAATGGCCTAAACTCATCAATCAAAAGACATAGACTGGCAGAATGGATTAAAAGAAAGACCCAAAAATATGCTGACTGCAAGAGACTCATCTCATAGAAAAAGACATCCACAGACTAAAGGTGAAAGGATGGGAAAAAACCTACCCCACACATGGACTCAGTAAAAAAGCAGGGGTTTCCATCCTTCTATCAGATAAAGTGGACTCCAAGCCAAAGTTAGTCGGAAGGGATAAAGAAGGACATTTCATACTGCTTAAGGGAACCATAAATCAGGAAGATATAATGATAGTAAATATTTGTGCCCCAAACAATGGTGCATCCCTGTACATCAAACAAATCCTTCTCAATTTCAGGAATCACATAGACCACAACACAATAATTCTGGGTGACTTTAGCACACTGCTGTCACCAATACATAGATCTTCCAAACAAACTCCAACCAAAGAAACCATAGAACTCAATAACACAATCAATAACCTAGACTTAATAGACATATATAGAATATTCCACCCATGAACAAGTGGATTCATTTCTTCTCTGCAGCACATGGAACCTTCTTGAAAATAGACCATATGTTATGCCACAAAGCAGCCATTAGGAAATGCAAAAAAATAGAGATACTGCCTTCTGTTCTATCAGATCATAATGGACAGAGAGTAGAAACCAATGACAAAATAAAAAACAGAAATCACTCCAACACCTGGAGACTAAATAATATGCTATTGAATGAAGCATGGATAACAGAAAATATCAGGGTGGAGATTAAAAAATTCTTAGATGTCAATGAGAATGATGATACAACATATCAAAATCTCTGGAACACTATGAAAGCAGTACTAAGAGGAAAATTCATTGCATGGAGTGCATTCCAGAAAAGAATGAAAAGTCAACAACTAAATAATCTAACATTACAGCTCAAAGACCTAGAAAAAGAAGAACAGAATAACAGCAAAAGTAGTAGAAGACAGGAAATAATTAAAATCAGAGCTGAAATCAATGAAATTGAAACAAAAGAAACTATTCAACAAATTGACAAAACAAAAATTTGGTTCATTGAGAAAGTAAACAAAATAGACAAACCCTTAGCAACACTAACAAAGAGAAGGAGAGAGAAAACTCAAATTACTAAAATTCATGATGCAAAAGGAAATATCATGACAGACACCACTGAGATACAGAACATAATGAGAAGCTACTTTGAAAATCTGTATTCCAACAAAATAGAAACTACCGAAGACATTGACAAATTTCTAGAGACATATGCTCCTCCCAAACTGAACCAGGAGGAAATACACAATTTAAACAGATCAATATCAAGCAATGAAATAGAAGAAGACATTAAAAATCTACCATCCAAGAAAAGCCCAGGACCAGATGGATTCTCAACCAAGTTCTACAAGGCCTTCAAAGAAGAACTCATTCCAATACTTCTCAAAGTATTCCAGGAAACAGAAAAGGAGGGTACCCTACCGAACACATTCTATGAAACTAATGTCACCCTCATACCCAAACCAGGAAAAGACACATCAAGGAAAGAAAATTTTAGACCAATATCCTTGATGAATATAGATGCAAAGATCCTTAACAAAATACTGGCAAACCGTATCCAAAAACATATTAAGAAAATTGTGCACCACGATCAAGTGGGGTTCATTCCTGGAATGCAAGGATGGTTCAAGATTCATAAATCAATAAACGTAATCCATCATGTCAATAGACTTAAGGATAAGAATCATATGGTTATTTCAATTGATGCAGAAAAAGCGTTTAACAAAATACAACACCCTTCATGCTCAAAACACTAGAAAAAATAGGGATAGTAGGAACATACCTGAACATTGTAAAGGCTATTTATGCTAAGCCCATGGCCAACATCATTCTTAATGGAGAAAACCTGAAAACATTCCCTTTAAAAACTGGAACAAGACAGGGATGTCCTCTTTCACCACTTCTATTCAAAATTGTCCAGGAAACTCTAGCCAGAGCAATTAGGCAGACTAAAGAAATTAAAGGGATATGAATAGGAAAAGAGGAACTTATGCTGTCACTATTTGTGGATGACATGATTCTATATTTAGAGGATCCAAAAACCTCCTCCACAAAACTTTTAGGCTTCATCAATGGATTCAGCAAAATAGCAGGCTATAAAATCAACACACATAAATCTAAAGCATTTTTATACACAAGTGACGAAATATCTGAAAGGGAAATGAGGAAAACAAACCCATTTGCAATAGCCTCAAAAATAAAATAAAATACTTGGGAATCTATCTAACCAAAGAGGTAAAAGATCTCTAAAATGAAAACTACAAAACATTGAAGAAAGAAATTGAGGAAGACCTTAGAAGATGGAAAGATCTCCCATGTTCCTGGATAGGCAGAATTAATATTGTCAAAATGGCCATACTACCAAAAGTGCTATACAGAATCAATGCAATTCCAATTAAAATCCCAATGATGTTCTTACAGAAATAGAGCAAGCAATCATGAAATTCATCTGGAAGAATAAGAAACCCAGAATAGCTAAAGCAATCCTTAGCAGGACGAATGAAACAGGGGCTATCGCAATACCAGAACTTCAACTATACGACAAAGCAATAGTAACAAAAACAGCATGGTATTGGCACCAAAATAGATAGGTAGATCAATGGTACAGAGTAGAGGACATAGACACAAACCCAAATAAATACAGTTTTCTCCTACCAGACAAAGGGGCCAAAAATATGCAATGGAGAAAAGATAGCCTCTTCAACAAATGGTGCTGGGAAAACTGGAAATCCATATGCAACAGAATGAAACTAAACCCCGATGTCTCACCCTGCACAAAAATCAACTCACAATGGATCAAGGACCTTGAAATCAGACCAGAGACCCTGCATCTCATAGAAGAAAAAGTAGGTCCAAATCTTCAACTTGTTGGCTTAGGATCAGACTTCCTTAACAGGACTCTCATGGCACAAGAAATAAAAGCAAGAATCAATAACTGGGATGGGGCATTTCAAGATGGCGGACTAGAGGGTGGTTGCATTTATGTTGCTCCAGGACTCAGGATTCAAAAGAGGAGATAGTGAGAGACTTGGGACCAACTCTAAGCCACCGGGTGAGTTTCTCCCATTGGGGAGGCATCCTGGATGGGGCGGTAGTCCCGGAACGCAGGGAATTTTGTGAAGTAGAGTTGCCTGGCGAGACACCCCTTCCCTCGCTGGAAGAGTTAACTCGGACAACTGCGAGCATCGTAGAGGAGGCAGCTCAACACAGCGCTTGGACTCGGAGAAACCACTGGGGCTCCGGGCGGCTGCCTAAAGGAGGAGCTGCGTGGCAAGCTGTTTGGACTCAGAGCGACTGCTTCTGAACACCGGGGGGCTGCCCGGAGGAAGAGGAGGAGCACAGCGGGTCGCTTGGAATAGGAGTGACTGCATCAGAGCTCCGGGTGGCTGTTCAGAGGAGGAGGCGAGTGGTGAGTTGTTTGGACTCAAAGCGAACGCTCCTGAACACCAGAGGCTGCCCAGAGGAGGAGCCCAGTGGGTCACTGGGTCTCGGAGCAACCGCTACTGAACACCTGGGGGGCTACCTGGAGGAGGAGGAGGAATGGGGCAGATCGCTTGGACTCGGAGTGACTGCCTAGGACTACGGGCAGTTGGCAGGAGGAGGAGACAGGAAGTGAATTGCTTAGACTCCTAGTGACCGTGTCAGAACACCGGGCAGCTGTCCAGAGGAAGAGGAGTGTGGCGGGTCGCTGGGATTCACAGCGACTGTACGGGGCTCCAGGTGGCTGCTCAGAGGAGGGGCCGCATAGCCAGGTGATTAGGTGCAGTGCAGGGTCCCAGGACCTAGGCAGCTTCTTGGTGGAAGAGCTGCACAGAGACACGCTTAGGGCAGAGCGAAGGTTCCAGGACTGCAGGCAGATTCTCTGAGGAGAGGCAGCCTAAGGAGACTCATCTGTGAAGGGTGAGGCTCCCAGGCCCAGGAGGTAGGTCCGGGGCCTTGGGAACGTTGCAGAGGAAGGCAGCCCAGCCCAGGTGGTAGTTGGGAATTGAGGGGAACCTTTAGGAGGGAAACTGACCAGCGAGACCTCCCCACTGGGTGAGTCTTCCCTGCCGGGTGAGGTTTTCCCACAAGGATGGTAAAACCAGAGACACAGGCCCAAACAGGCCTTGCCTCAGCCCGAAGCCTAGTTCCCCTTTGGATGACCATTGGTCAAAAACTGGAGGCGCCTCTGCCCACTATCACGGAATATACCCCACCTGAGGGTCACCACCCATAGAGAGGCAGCTTCCTTGTGGAGTACCACATTATCAACTTCCTCCAAGACTTCAGGCTACTGAAGGATAAGAGGGGATATACTAGGAATCTTCAGGGACATTGTAAGTCAATAGAGGAAATCTGCAATATCTTAGTGGTCCACTGATACCTGAACAATATGAGAAAACAAGGGAAGAAAATGCCCCAAACAAATCTAGATGTTACATCAATAAAATCCAACGACAGCATGGCAGAAGAAATGACAGAAAGGGAGTTCAGAATACACATAATTAAAATGATCAGGGAAGCAAACAAGGAGATGAAAGAGCAAATGCAGGCATTGAAGGAAGAGATGAAAGAGCAAATGCAGGAAGCAAAAGATCATTTCAAAAAAGAGTTAGCGATATTGAAAAAAAACCAAACAGAAATCCTTGAAATAAAAGAAACAATAAACCAAATTAAGAACTCCATAGAAAGCATAACCAATAGGATAGAACACCTGGAAGAAAGAACATCAGATATTGAAGACAAAATATTTAACCTTGAAAGCAAAGTTGAACAAACAGAGAAGATGGTAAGAAATCGTGAACAGAATCTCCAAGAACTCTGGGATTTCATGAAAAGGCCAAATTTAAGAATTATTGGGATTGAGGAAGGCTTAGAGAAACAAACCAAAGAAATGAACAATCTATTCAATGAAATATCAAAAAATTTCCCAAATCTGAAGAATGAAATTGAAAACCAAGTACAAGAGGCCTATAGGACTCCAAATATACAAAATTAGAACAGACCCACACCAAGGCACATTATTATGAAAATACCTAACATACAAAATAAAGACAGAATTTTAAAGGCCACGAGAGAAAACAATCAAATTACATTCAGGGGGAAACCAATAAGAATATCAGTAGATTTTTCAATCCAGACCTAAAAGCTAGAAGGTCCTGGAACAACATTTACCAAGCCCTGAAAGAAAATGGATGCCAACCAAGAATCTTATACCCGGCAAAACTTACTTTCAGATTTGACGACAAAATAAGATCCTTCCATGATAAACAAAAGCTAAAGGAATTTACAAAAAGAAAGCCGGCATTACAGAACATTCTCAGCAAAATATTCCATGAGTAAGAGATGAAAAAAAAAATGATGCAGAAGGGTTTCAAGATGGCGGACTAGAGGGTGGGGCATTTCATGTTGCTCCAGGACTCAGGATTCAAGAAGAGGAGATATTGAGAGACTTGGGACCAACTCAAAGCCGCCGGGTGAGTCTCTCCTGTTGGGGAGGCGTCCCGGATGTGGCGGTAGTCCCGGAATGCAGGGAACTTTGTGAAGTAGAGATGCCCAACAAGACACCCTTCCCCCTGCTGGAGCAGTGAACTCGGACAATTGGGAGCATTGGAGAGGAGGCCGCTCAGCACAACACTGGTACTCGGAGCAACCCACCAGGGCTCAGGGTGGCTGCCCAGAGGGGACTCTGTGTGGCGAGCTGTTTGGATTCAGAGCAACCACTCCTGAACACCAGGGGGCTGCCCGGAGGAGGAGGAGGAGCGCGGCTGTTCACTTGGTCTTGGATCGGCCACACCAGAGCTCTGGGTGGCTGCCCAGAGGAGGAGGCATGGGGCGGGTTGCTTGAACTCAGAGCAACCGCTCCTGAACACCGGGGGATTGCCCGGAGGAGGAGGAGGAGTGCGGCGGTTCGCTTAGTCTCCAAGCGGCCGCACCAGGGCTACGGGTGGCTGTAAGAGGAGGAGGTGCGTGGCAAGCTGTTCGGACTCAGAGCAACAGCTCCTGAACACCGGGTGGCTGCCCGGAGAAGGAGGAGGAGTGCAGCAGGTCACTTGGACTCGGAGTGACTGCACCAGGGCTATGCGCGGTTGTCGGGAGGAGGAGGTGCGCAGTGAGTTTCTTGGACTCCTAACAACCAAACCGGAACACCAGTGGCTGCCCGGAGGAAGAGGTGTGCGGCGGGTCGCTGGGACTTGGAGCAACTGTACAAGGCTCCAGGTGGCTGCTCAGAGGAGGGGCCACATAGCCAGGTGATTAGGTGCAGAGCAGGGTCCCAGAACCTAGGCAGCTTCTTGGTGGAAGAGTCACCCAGAGACAAGCTGAGAGGCAGAGTGAAGGTTCCAGGACTGCGGGTAGCTTCTCTGAGGAGCGGCAAGCTAAGGAGACTCGTCTGCGAAGGGTGAGGCTCCCAGGCCCAGGAGGCAGGTCTGGGCCCCTGGGAACATTGAAGAGGAAGGCAGCCCAGCCCAGGTGGTAGTTGGGAATTGAGGGGAACCTCTAGGAGGGGAACTGACCAGCGAGACCTCCCCACCGGGTGAGTCTTTCTTGCTGGGTGAGGTTTTCCCACAAGGATGGTAAAACCAGAGATACAGGCCCAAACAGGCCTTGCCTCAGCCCGCAGCCTAGTTCCCCTTTGGATGACCATTGGTCAAGAAGTGGAGGCACCTCTGCCCATTAGCAGGGAATATACCCCACCTGAAGGCCACCACTCCTAGAGAGGCAGCTTCCTTGTGGAGTACCACATTATCAACTTCCTCCAAGACTTCAGGCTACTGAAGGCTAAGAGTGGATATACTAGAAATCTTCAGGGACACTATAAGTCAATAGAGAAAATCCGCAAAATCTCAGCAACCCACTGATACCTGAACAATATGAGAAAACAAGGGAAGAAAATGCCCCAAACAAATCTAGATGTTACATCAATAAAGTCCAATGACAGCATGGCAGAGGAAATGACAGAAAGGGAGTTCAGAATACACATAATTAAAAGGATCAGGGAAGCAAACGATGAGATGAAAGAGCAAATGCAGGCATTGAATTATGAGATGAAAGAGCAAATGCAGGCATTGAATGATCGCACCAATCGACAGTTAAAAGAGCAAATACAGGAAGCAAAAGACCATTTCAAAAAAGAGTTAGAGATATTGAAAAAAAACAAACAGAAATCCTTGAAATGAAGGAAACAATAAACCAAATTAAGAACTCCATAGAAAGCATAATCAATAGGATAGAACACCTGGAAGACAGAACCTCAGATATTGAAGACAAAATATTTATCCTTGAAAGCAAAGTTGAACAAACAGAGAAGATGGTATGAAATCGTGAACAGAATCTCCAAGAGCTATGTGATATCATGAAAAGGCCAAATTTAAGAATTATTGGGATTGAGGAAGGCTTAGAGAAACAAACCAATGGAATGAACAATCTATTCAATGAAATAATATCAGAAAACTTCCCAAATCTGAAGAATAAAATGAAAAATCAAGTTCAAGAGGCTTATAGGACTTCAAATACACAAAATTACATCAGACCCACACCAAGGCACATTATAATGAAAATACCTAACATACAAAATAAAGACAGAATTTTAAAGGCTGTGAGAGAAAAGAATCAAATTACATTCAGGAGTAAACCAATACGGATATCAGGAGATTTTTCAATCCACACCCTAAAAGTTAGAAGGGCCTGGAATAATATTTTTCAAGCCGTGAAAGAAACTGGATGCCAACCAAGAATCTTACACCTAGCAAAACTTACCTTCCTAATTTCACGATGAAATAAAATCCCTCCATGATAAACAAAAGCTAAAAGAATTTACAAAAAGAAAGCCAGCATTACAGAACATTCTCAGCAAAATATTCCATGAGGAAGAGATGAAAAACAAAGAAGCAAATCAACAAAGGGAGGAATTATCCTAAAGGAATTGTCAATAAAAAAGGAACCAAGTTATGTCAAAAAATAAATAAATAACTAAAATTTAAAAAATGAACCAAATGACTGGGAATACAAATCATATCTCAATAAAAACCCTGAATGTTAATAGCCTGAATTCATCAATCAAAAGACACAGACTGGCAGATTGGATTAAAAAGAAAGATCCAACAATATGTTGCCTGCAAGAGACTCACCTCATAGAAAGAGATACCCATAGACTAAAGGTGAAAGGATGGGGGAAAACATACCATGCACACAGACACAGCAAAAAAGCTGGAGTATCCATCCTCATTTCAGATAATGTGGACTTCAAGCCAAAGTTTGTCAGAAGGGATAAAGAAGGACAATTCATAATGCTTAAGGAAAGCATAAATCAGCAAGATATAATAATCATAAACATCTATGCCCCAAACAGTGGCTCATCCATGTATGTCAAACAAATCCTTCTCAATTTTAGAAACCAAATAGACCATAACACAATAATACTAGGTGATTTTAACACACCTCCCTCACCACCGGACAGATCTTCCAAACAAAAATTGAACAAAGAAACCATAGACCTCAATAACACAATCAATAATTTAGACTTAACAGACATTTATAGAATATACCATCCAACCAAGAGTGAATACACTTTCTTCTCAGCAGCACATGGATCCTTCACTAAAATAGACCATATATTATGCCACAAAGCTAATGTTAGCAAATACAAGAAGATAGAGACACTACCTTGTATTCTTTCAGATCATAATGGATTGAAGTTAGAAATAAATGAAAATGAAAAAACAGAAACTGCTCCAACACCTGGAGATTAAACAATATGCTATTATATGATGAATGGATAACAGAAGATATTAGGAAGGAAATTAAAATATTCTTAGAGGTAAATGAGAACAAAGAAACATCATATCAAAATCTCCGGGACACTATGAAAGCAGTACTTAGAGGAAACTTTATTTCATGGAGCGCATTTAATAAAAGAAGTAAAACTCAAAAAATAAACGACCTAACACTACAGTTCAAAGCCCTAGAAAAAGAAGAACAGACTAACACCAAAAGTAGTACAAGACAGGAAATAGTTAAACTCAGAGCTGAAATCAACAAAATTGAAACAAAAGAAACAATACAAAAAATTGACAAAATAAATAGTTGGTTCTTCGAAAAAATAAACAAAATTGATAAACCTTTAGCCACACTAACAAAGAGAAGACGAGAGAAAACCCAAATCACTAAAATTCAGAATGAACAAGGAAATATCACAACTGACACGACTGAAATACAAAACATAATTAGAAGCTATTTTGAAAATCTATACTCCAAAAAAATAGAAAATTTCGAAGATATCAACAGGTTTCTAAAGACATATGAATTGCCTAAACTGAACGAGGAGGACATACACAATTTAAATAGACCAATTTCAAGTTATGAAATAGAAGAAGTCATCAAAAGCCTACCAACAAAGAAAAGTCCAGGACCAGATGGGTTCTCAGCCAAGTTCTACAAAACCTTTAAAGAAGAGCTCATTCCAATACTTCTCAAAGTATTCCATGAAATAGAAGAGGAGGGAACCCTCCCAAACTCATTCTATGAACCCAATATTACCCTGATACCTAAATGAGACAGAGACAGATTGAGGAAAGAAAATTTCAGACCAATATCCTTAATGAACCATTGACACAAAAATTCTAAACAAAATTTTAGCAAATTGCATACAAAAACATATTAAAAAGATAATGCACCATGATCAAGTGGGTTTCATCCCAGGGATGCAAGGTTGGTTCAACATCAGGAAATCAATAAATGAAATTCACAATATCAATAGACTTAAAGTCAAGAATCACATGATTATTTCGATAGATGCAGAAAAAGCATTTGATAAAATACAGCGCCCCTTCTTTCTCAAAACACTAGAAAAAATAGGGAGAGTGGGAACATTCCTTAACATTGTAAAGGCCATCTATGCTAAACCCATGGCTAATATCATTCTAAATGTTGAAAAACTGAAAGCATTCCCCCTAAAAACTGGAACAAAGCAGGGATGCCCTCTTTCACCACTTCTATTCAATATTGTCCTTGAAACTCTAGCCAGAGCAATTAGACAGACCAAAGAAATTAAAGGGATACAAATAGGAAAAGAAGAACTCAAACTATCCCCATTTGCTGAGGATATGATTATATACTTAGAGGAACCAGGAAATTCCACCAGAAAAAACTTTTAGAACTCATAAGTGAATTCAGTAAAGTAGCGGGATATAAGGTCAATGCACATAAATCTAATGAATTTTTATACATAAGTGATGAATCTTCAGAAAGAGAAATTAGGAAAACTACCCCATTCACAATAGCATCAAAAAAAATAAAATACTTGGGAATCAATCTCACAAAAGAGGTGAAAGACCTCTACAATGAGAACTACAGAACACTAAAGAAAGAAATTCAAGAAAACCTTAGAAGATGGAAAGATCTCCCATGTTCTTGGATAGGAAGAATTAATATTGTCAAAATGGCCATACTACCAAAAGTTCTATATAGATTCAATGCAATTCCAATTAAAATCCCAATGATGTACCTTACAGAAATAGAGCAAGCAATTATGAAATTCATCTGGAAGAATAAGAAACCCAGAATAGCTAAAGCATCCTTAGCAGAAAGAGTGAAGCAGGGGGTATCGCAATACCAGATCTTCAACTCTACTATAAAGCAATAGTAACAAAAACAGCATGGTATTGGTACCAAAATAGACAGGTAGATCAATGGTACAGAATAGAGGACACGGACACAAACCCAAATAAATACAATTTTCTCCTACTAGACAAAGGGGCCAAAAATATGCAATGGAGAAAAGATAGCCTCTTCAACAAATGGTGCTGGGAGAATTGGAAATCCATATGCAACAGAATGGAACTAAACCCATATCTTTGACCATGCATGAAACTAAACTCTAAATGGATTAAGGACCTCGGAATCAGACCAGAGATCTAGCATCTTATAGAAGAAAAAGTAGGTCCAGAGCTTCAACATGTCGGCTTAGGACCAGACTTCCTCAACAGGACTCCCATAGCACAAGAAATAAAAGCAAGAATTAATAACTGGGATAGATTCAAACTAAAAAGCTTTCTCTCAGCAAAGGAAACTATCAGCAATGCAATCAAAGAGCCTACAGAGTGGGAGAAAATCTTTGCCAATCATACATCAGATACAGCACTAATCTCCAGAATCTATAAAGAACTCAAAAACTCTACACCAAGAATGCAATTAATCCAATCAACAAATGGACTAAGGAAATGAATAGACACTTCACAGAAGAAGATCTACAAGCAATCAACAAACATATGGAAAAATGTTCAACATCTCTAGTAATAAGAGAAATGCAAATCAAAACCATCCTAAGAGTCCATCTCACCCCAATTAGAATGGCGATTATCAAGAATACAAGCAACAACAGGTGTTGGCGAGGATGTGGGGAGAAAGGTACACTCATACATTGCTGGTGGGGCTGCAAATTAGTGCAGCCACTCTGGAAAGCAGTGTGGAGTTTCCTTAGAAAAAATGGTGGAATGGAACCACCATTTGACTCAGCTATTCCACTCCCTTGGGCCTATACCCAAAGGACTTAAAATCAGCATACTATAGAGATACAGCCACATCAATGTTCATAGCTGCTCAATTCACAATAGCCAAATTGTGGAACCAACCTAAATGCCCTTCATTGAATAATGGATAAAGAAACTGTGGTATATATATACAATGAAATATTACTCAGCTATAAAGAATAATAAAATTATGGCATTTGCAGGCAATGGATGAAATTGGAGAATATGTTAAGTGAGATAAGCCAATCTCAAAAATCCAAAAGACGAATGATCTCACTGATAAGCAGATGATGACACATAATGGGTGGTGGGAGGGGTCAAGAATGGAGGAAGGAGGGACTGTATAGAGGAAAAGAGAGGTGGGAGGGGTGGAGTGAAGAAAAAAATAACAGAATGAATCAAACATCATTACTCTATTTAAATGTATGAATATGCAAATTGTATGCTGTTACTCCATGTACAAACAGAAACAACATGTATCCCATTTGTTTACAACAAAAATAAATTTTAAAAAAATTGTAGAAATTGACAAAGTTTAAAAATACCTTGTGCATATTAAAACATATTTTAGCGTTCCTGAAGTATGTAAAAAATGCTATATGTTTTAGGTAAATTAGATATAATAGTAAGACTAATAACAATCATGACATTCAGTTTACTGAGCAAAGAAAACCTTTAAACTATACATGAGTGACTTATTTCTTTACAACCTAATTTAAGATTTTTACCTGATTTTGTTTGAAAAGCACAAAAAATTCATAAAATTATTTAGGGCCCATTTTCTTGGTTTTAATTTACATATAAGAAAAAGATAATTCAAATAGCTTTAAATCATTACAATTTATATGTAACTTTCTTTTAAAAAGCTCATACAACTTACAAGTAATATACCATCTCTCAATAACATTATATAACTTAAAATATCTTACGGGATTTCTATTTTCTTCCCTGATGAAAGTACAAAAGCAATACTTAATCTCCCTCTATAAACATCTAGACATCTAGCAATCTGGACAATGTGTTAAACACACACACACACACACACACACACACACACATATCAAACTACTTTAAGTTGTAAGACTACAAGTAGTGAGAAACTTATCTCTGAACGAGAAAGAAAGAAACAGATGAGCTCTGGTTTTCTGCTTGGAAGCAGGAAGCAGACAGAGAGCATGGAAAGGTGAGTGGAGAACATTAACCTCAACGTCGCCAAGTATTCATTAGGGAAATGCTAATGAAAACTACAATGAAATTCTACTTCATACACATTAAAATGGCTACTATCAAACACAAATTAGCAAGTGTAGGCAAGGATGTGAGAAGATTGGAACCCTTGTGCATTGATGGTGGGAATGTAAAATGGTATAGGTATTATAGAAAACATAATGACAGCTTCTTAAAAACATACAAACAGAATTATCATAAGATCCACTAATTCCATTTCTGAGTAGAGCAGGGAATTTGTGCCCTCATATTAATGCAGCATCATTCACCAGGTGGAAACAACCCTAATGTCTGTTAATGAATGTTACACATATAAAATGGAATACCAAACAGTCTTTAAAAAGGAAGGAAACAACATATACTGCAACATGGATAAACCCTGAAGATATGATCTTGAATAAAAAGAAGCTGGACACAAAAGGACAAATACTGTACATTTTCACTTTATGTGTGGTACCTAGAATAGTCAAGTTCACAGAGACAGAAAGGAGAATAGTGGTTATCAGAGACTCAATGGAGGGAGGAATGGGGAGTTATTTTTTAATGAGTGCAGAGTTGTTTGAGAAGATGAAAAAGACTGGGGAATGGATGGTGATGGTTGCATAATGTTAACGTATTAATGCTGCTGAATATTACGCTTAAAATGGCTGAACTGCTCAATTTTATATTATAATACTTTACCATAATAGAAAAAGGAAATAAGAAAAAATTCCCATAATTCAGGGGACTAAAATGTTACAGAACTAAATTACTTTGCAATACATCTGGTATAGAACTCCTAGAACCATGTAAATGTACAGAACGCTTAGGGATTGAGATTTTGTTGTTTGTTTCTCCACCTTTCTGTAACCAACTCACTGTAGCTACCACACCTGCATGTACTTTACTGCCCAATTCTTCCTTCCTCTATTTTACAAAAATATTTAGGAATCCCTTACTTCCAAAATTAACTCTTAGGATTTATGATTTTTATGTCTACATTTAATTTTTATGTGTAACACCTGCCAGCTGCTCAAGTAATTATACTGTTTCCTACATTGCTATGGTTATCAAATCAAAAACTGTAAAACCAAGAAGAACTATAACTATATTAAGATGTTTTAAAACTATTTTAAACACAAATTTTTGTAATCCCCTAACAAGAAATACTAACATGACCTTCAAGAAGCAAAGTGCAGAGACATGTAATAGAACATCCCAAAGACATCTATCAAACTACTACTACATTGTGTGTATGTGTGTGTGTGTATCTGTCTGTCCATCTGTGTATGCATCTGTGTTGGGAGTGAGGAGGTTCTTACAAATGTTTAACTGACTTAATGGTTGTTAGTGAAGTGGTTCTGACCAGGATGTGAGAAAATTATGTGAGGTGTTGATCTAACTTAAGAACATTTTACCACACTTTAAAAAGTCTCTAAGGATAATAAAAACACAATATCAACTTGTGAAAGGATCACATGAAATGAGTGGTACTTTTCTAGGAAATTCCAAGTTCATAAACTTGGCTCATTATGGAAAACTATTAAATCACTCATGAATTACTTTCTTTTATGACACGTTCAATAAAACAATGCAAGCTGGGGCAGTGGCACATGCCTGTAATCCTAGCAGCTCAGTAGGCTGAGACAGGAGAATCTCAAGTTCAAAGCCAGCCTCAGCAAAAGCAAGGTACTAAGCAACTCAGTGAGAAAATACAAAATAGGGCTGGGGATGTGGCTCAGTGGTAGAGTTCTCCTGAGTTCAATCCCCAGTACCCAAAAACAAATATAAAATAAAAATTAAAATAAAATAAAACAATGCAGTTGTGGAAACTTATCTGGTATCACATAGTACAGTAGCCCAAAATGTAGCAAATTAACATCATAAGGAACAAGTATTAAGAAATAAAATGTGCCCAAATCTCCTTAACCCTTTACCTCCAAAACATAGGTACTTTCCAGCTAAGACAATGGTTCAGAGTAACATAAAGTACCAAAAGTTTGAAACCTTGCTAGGCTCCACACTGGCTTTAGCCAATAGGCAACATTTGAAAGTAGCATGAGAACATAAATTTTAGTTCAAAGTAATTAGCTTTACATACTTGGCATTTCATTCTTTCCACAAATATTTTCTATGATATTTATTACATGCAAGTCTCAGAATGACCACTTTGGAAGTAGAAGACTACTCTGACATAATGGGGGAAAAAAATGGTCCTGCATTCTGCTCACATACATCACTTACCTATTAGCTGCCTAATAATAAAGTTATTTAATAGTTATAAAAGTAAATTTTCTGATTTGTGTGATCATAATGCCCCTTTACAAAACTAATTGTAAGATCACACGAGATACAGATGCAAGAGTACAGGACCATATCTATATACTGTTCAAAAGAAATTTGTAGAATTGAGCAAAAATGACACAAACAAGAATTCTGACCTTGCAGTTATAATCTATTAAAAGACATGAAAAATAAAATAATTTGGGTGCAAGGTAAAAACGTAATACACTACTAACAGGTTTCAAAAATTCAATAAGGGAACAACTACTTCACTTTGTGAAGAACCAAGCATTTGCTCTGAGTCTAAAACTATGGGGATCATTTGGCCATACAGCAATTAGGAGAGAGAAATCAAGATGAATGGCATAAAAGTGGGGAAATAATTTTTACCCAAAAGTATAACTGAAAAAACCTTAGACAATCAAAGAAAGAGTAAACAGTTCCATCTGGCTGGAAGAAAATGTGTGAAAAATAATTTAGAAAATTGAACAGGTAAAATGGAACTAGGAGTAGATTTTAAATGCTCTTGAAACTGAAATTAAAGCATTTGAAATAGAAACAGGGTGGGACATGTTTTGACTTATGCTAAAGGAAAATAATCTGGCAGAAGTACATAAAATAAATTAGAAAAAAGGATATTTAGAGAGACAGTTAAATGGCTATTGCAGTAGACCAGGCAAGAGATACTAAAGATCTAACCCAAAAGACCAATGGAACTGGAGACAAAGGGATTAATACACAATTTGATTGAAGTGGACCAAGAGAATTAGTTACTATAAGCAAAGTAGAGGAACAAGGACACGAAAATCAATATGAGTAGCAGGATGAAGATATGCAGATTCAAATGAGGAAAACATCAACTAATGCAACTAGGACATACAAAAGGACTTCATTAGCAAAATTCTAACTTGCTTTCACTTTCATGCTTATGTATATGTACATAAAACAAATATATCTGCATTATATCCATATGCCACTATGTGAACAAACACATAATTCTTTTTACAGAAAGAATTATGCACAAATACATTATATATAGCTCATAACTTGTATCTTGGAAATTTTGAAACTTGTCAGTAAAGAAGGATTTTTTAAAAATATGTAATAAAATGTAGTGAATAATTAAAATTTACATCTGCTCTAGAAGAAGAATATGCTTAGACAAAGGTGGACAGTTTCTCTAAAGATGATCATATTCCATTCTACTCACTCTGACACAAAGGACTAATTTTACTATTCATTATGGAAAGAACTCCTTAAAATAAAAGAATACAATAGAGTGTAGTAGTGTTTTAAAAGTTCAAGCCATTTTTGTTAGTTTACTTCAGTCTCTGTAACACTCATTTCTCAATAAGGTAATTCACTTCACCAACAAGAACTGTGGTGCTAAATTCATGTCAACAATACCTGGGAGGACTAGGGTTGTGGCTTAGTGATGGAGCGCTTGCCTAACATGTGTGAGGCACTGGTTTCAATCCTCAGCACCACATATAAATAAATAAATTAAATAATAAAGGTTCATCAATAACTAATACACGTATTTTTTAAAAAGCAATGGCTGGTGGTGTATTCAAGCTAATGCAAAGGGTCCAGGTGGTGTATTCAAGTTAATGCAAAGGAAAAAAACAGTAAAAAACACATTGAAACTTCTCTAAAATGGAATTCAATCTTACATTGTGATCCAGTCAAGTTCCTCAAAATATATCAACACTAAAACTATTTTTCAGGAAACTACCTATCAAGAATAAATAGATCAACAGGGAGAAATTCAGAAGACCAGGTATAAGACTCTCATTTTCACCAGGCATGGTGGTGCACACCTGTAGTCCCAGTTACTAAGAGGCTGAGCAGGAAGACTGTAAATTGGAAGCCAGACTCAGCAACACAGTGAGGCCCTAAGCGTCTTTGTGAGACCCTGTCTCAAATAAAAAAGGGTTGGGGAATGTTACTCAGTGGTAAAGCACCCCTGGGTTCAATCCCCAATACCAAAAAAAAAAAAGACTCATTTTCTAGCTTAATGACAAAGAAATGTACTTTAGTTCCATATGTTAAAACAATTATGGGCAATAATAATCACATCGACAAAGTTATGGTAAAGACAAATAGAATTAAAGATATTAAAGTACTTTCTCAATTCTACCATGCTACAAATATATATTTGTCTTTCCCCACCCCACTGAGATTTGGCTATGAATTGCAAAATTACAGTATGTTACAAAATTAAATTTCAATACAGAAAGATGTTGACCAGCAATAATCCTAGAAATTTAACAACTATATGAACTATAGTAATCCATAAAAAATAATGTTCTTTATTGATAACCATTATGTTAAAGATCAAATGAGAATTATTTACACAGTAACTTTAAAAGGCCTTTCAACATGCTAACTTTAAGTTATTTATAAACTAATTTTAAACCATTTACACACTAACTTTAAAAGGACTTTTCTATAGTAGGTCAGTATTATTAGATTTAGGGCCAACATTATACCACAATTCCTTTTACAGAGAACAAAGAAAAATGTTTTATCCTCCTACCAATCGTTTATTAAAGAAAATGAGAAGAAATCCATTTCATCACATAGGTTTGATCTTAAAAAAATATGGAGTTTGTAACAAAACTCATTCTGTATGTATGCAATCATTACATATCTATGATCTCTCAATAAAGTCATTAAACTCATTCTGAGGTTCCTAGCTTAATCATTCTTAGTCATAACTCCCAACTATTATGTATATATAACTACTAAGTTATCAGAAAGAAACCATAACATATTTAAGGAAATTCTGTTTGTTCTGATTAATGAATGACCTAAAAATCTCCAAAAATTTAAACAGATTACTCTTCACTCAAGAACATCTTAAATTGATTTTTATAATTAACACTGAAGAGTGACTAACTTCATCCTTAACCATTTTCTATACAGAATAAGCTAAAATGCAAAGCTCTGTAATTATTCTTCTGAAAAATTATAACATATACATGAGTCCATTCCATCTTTTCAAACTTCTTAAAATCTATTTTGAATAGTGCCTTCAAATATTCTTTACCAAATACATAAAATGAAGTGCCAATTACCTCATTTATGGCATATAATTGAATTCTGCTGTGCAATTTGTATTACCATCAATCATCTGCAAATGCAGCATCCTTGGTGCAGCCCGAGATTCCTCTTTTCCTTTGGTGCAACAACACTGCAAATTTTTTGAATTTGCAAAACACATGAATCTTCAAGCTGTCAAAACACAAAACAAAGAAAATCACTTTCTAGTTATGACTGTGTTTTCATTTGTAGTGTTTCTCTTTTCCTTAATGGTTACACATTATGATTTATACAGATAACTTCAATTAAGGTAAAAACTTAAATTATATTACATATAAATTATATATATACATGTTAGATATACATACATGTATACATACATATATATGTGTGTATATATATATATATACATATTTATATGTACAAACACATACATATCTATATATCTCAGGTGGGTTTTGTTTCTTTTGGTATTTAAAAAAAAATTTCAAAAGGTCCCCTGAAGAACAACTTTTCGAATCCTGAATTCATTCACTATTCAGCTAGTAACAAGACAAGAAAACCCTCTGAAAACAAAACTGTATTTCTGGGGAGGGGGGAAGGATGTATTAATTAATGGTTTTAGTCTGATGTGCATTAAACGGTTCATATACATCCTGCTTCTCCCCCATGTACATTAAGGAACATTCTGGAGATAAAGAACTTGGCAATTCTTTAAGGTACATAAACTTTATGGCAGCAGTTCAAAGGAATGATTTCTGTTCAAAGACATCAAATTTAAAATGCACCCTCTCCTGGTATAAATGAAGAATACAATACCCCAAAGTTTAACTACATAAAATTCAAGTAGTATGAGTTATACTTGACTTATTTCCACATTTCCTTTTTCAAGTGATATTAAATCTAATGCTATATTATATGTATTGACAGTATGGAGAAGAAATATTCTCTCTGGCCAAATTTCAATCAAAGACAAAAATAAATCAATGGACTAACTAGCTATAAAGTTTTATATAATAAAATGCTTATGGTAAAATTGGGAAATGACAGTAAAATCTGCTTACACATTTGAAAAATAAATTTAACAAAAATTATCATTCCCACATAATAAAATACTTCTTTAAATGGTATCATTCTTTGGGGGAGAAGCTACTGTTTAAACAAGGTCTTTTAAGTAAAATCTGGGTACATTAATTTATATTTTTCAGCAAGGAGAAATTTTAAATGGTTGTCAAACATTTACATTTAATTTCCTGGGCAAGAGCATCTCCACACTGAAATTTTTCTACTCCATATTTTCCAGTATTTTGCCTGCAAAGGAATAATTTTGTTGTAAATTTAGAACTAGAGAATGTGATTCAAAAAAAGAGTCTAAATTTTCATCTAAATTTTAGTTATGGAAAAAAAATAATTTAAAGCTGAAAGAAGTCTAAAATCTGTAAAATAAGTATAGATAAGCTGTTAATTCAGGATGAACTTTTCCTTTGGCTTTGTTAATGTCATTAAAATAAGGACAATTAAAATAAATTATAGAGAAGTTACAGTTATTATAATACTCATTGCTCTGTTTACTTTAGCATTTCCAACATTTTTAGCCTAGGCATTGAAAAATATCTTGCCTAAGATGTTTAATACAGTCCGCCAGTCACATGTGGCCATTTACATTAGCATTTAAATTAATTAAAATTAAATGAAATTAAAAATGAAGTTCTTCAGTTGCACTAACTATATTTCAAGTGTTCTATTTCTGAACAGCACAGAGACAGACCATTTATATCATTGTAAAATATTCACTAGACAGTCAGTGATGATCTAGTTTGGGTGTTCCAAAGCAAAACTCATGCATCCTAGGGACAGCAGTTTCACTAAAGTGTTGGAGAGAAATATCTGCTTCTATTTAATGTTTAGTAAGAAAGAACTTAAACTCTACTAATCCAATATCCAGAATGACAATGTCACCCTCATTCAGGACATATGACATGTAAGTCAGAGGCATCTTCATGGAATTTTGGGAGTTCTATGTCCCATGGGTGTTGACATGAACTTTCAACTGGTTTGTTTGTGTTATGACAGATTGCCCTTTATTTATGCACAGTTAAATGGAATGTGGATATATTCATTATATTACCTAGCTTTAACACCAGTACTCACAACACGGATAAAATGCTTTAAAAGAAACACAAGTTGAAGATAACATCATGATGAAATACAGGCTAGGAACAGGACTATTTTACTGATCTCCTACATCTGGTTGGCCAAAGAACAAAAATGGTGAATGATAGGAAGGAACACCTGGTCCGATTCCTGATGTTTCTTAGCTAGCATTCTGGTTACTTTTTTAATTAACCCAATTCCTGGCCTCTCCATTCCTTTTGTAAACTGAATAGTGTCCCCTCCAAAGGACAGGTCCACTGGGAACCTATAAATGTAACCTCATTTGAGAAAATGGTCTTTTCAGACATAATTAAAATAAAGATCCAGAAATGAGACTACACTGGATTAGGATGGGCACTAAATCCAATGACAAGTGTCCTTAGAAAAGAAGGGAAATAAAAACTAAGACACAAGGTTTTGACCATATGAACATGAGGCAAAAACTGAAGCTATGCATCTATAAACCAAGAAGAAAAAAGTGCTACCAAAGGCAAGGGGAGAAGCATGGAAGAGATGCCCCCTAAGGGTCTCCAAAAGGAACAAATCCTGTGGACACCTTGTTAGACATGAGGCCTAAAGAAATGTGAGAATATAAATTTCCTTGATTTAAGTCAAGTTTTGTAGTAATCTGTTACTTATGGAATGACTTATCTGGGAAGAATAAGCTGAAAATACTGGGTTCAGTCTCACCCCTCTTGGGATCTAGCCCAGGACTCCTGCAGAAGGTGACACTTATTCAGTCACATCATCAGGCTGGTAAATTTCATGAGTGAGGATATGAACCTGTAAGTTTTGTGGTTCCTTAATGAGTCCATTTTGCTTCCTTCCTAAGCCACATCTTCCAAAAAAAAAAATTTTATTAGTAATAAAATGGGTATTTTGGTCCACATCTGTTGCTCTTTAACTTCCAAATTGGTTAGAGAGCAAAGTAGAAAAGTAGAGAATAATTATTAGATACTCTTGAGAAACCCTCAAATTATGTATCATCTCTTGATGGTCACTTCTCAAACTGAATCACTAAGCCTTAATACTAGTAGTTCCACAATTCAGAAATATCCTATAAGCAAACACATAAGATAAAATGATTTTTTTATTATTCTTCTTATAATTTTCAGTTTACTGTACTCTGCAGTCAGAACATACAGAAATATTAGACCTAAATATAACATAAACAAAAGAATAAAATACCATGATTTCAAGATCCTAAATCCAAAAGGATCTAAAAGCAGTCACAAAAATAGATGAGAATTTTTAAATCTTTGTTCCACTACTATTAAGGACAACTCCAAAATAAAAAGATTAATCCTTGATGACCCAAGATTTCATTTGCATCTGATTTTCTCTTTTATACAAATAATAGGAACAAGTAAATAAAATTGTTGTAAAAAAAATTAAGGTAAGAGAAACTTTATCATTGTATCTCCAGGTATCTGCCAGAAATATTCTCTGAAGCCATCATCCAGGCTTCCTCCCTTCTTCTGAAATAAATGAACACCTCTGTCGTCTGAATTTCTAACTTGTCATATGGATTTGGAATATCAGATTGAATGGCTATATTAATATATTAATCATTGTATAACATTTCTGTGTATCAATTAGACTCTCCAAAGTTTGGATGACACAGAACTAGTTTTTACAGTTTATTTTACTTAAATAATTAAAAGTTATTTTTTAAGATTCTGGAAAACATTTAAATTTATGCATTCTAGGACAGTCAGTATGAAAAAAAAAATCTGTCAATCATTTCTTTTTTTTTATGGGGTACTTTTCATTTCTTTTTTTTTCTTTTTTTTATTGTAAACAAACGGGATACATGTTGTTTCTCTGTTTGTACATGGCGTAAAGGCATACCATTTGTGTAATCATAAATTTACATAGGGTAATGTTGTTTGATTCATTCTGTTATTTTTTTCCCTTCCCTCCCACCCCTCCCACTCCTCTGTTACAGTCCTTCCTTCCTCCATTCTTGCCCCCCTCCCTAACCCTAAATCTAACCCTAACACTAACCCCTCCCTCCCCCCATTATGTGTCATCATCCACTGATTATTGATATCATTCCTCCTTTGTTTTTTTAAGATTGGCTTATCTCACTTAGCATTATATTCTCCAATTTCATCCATTTACCTGCAAATGCCATAATTTTATCATTCTTTATGGCTGAGTAATATTCCATTGTATATATATATCACAGTTTCTTTATCCATTCATCAATTGAAGGACATCTAGGTTGGTTCCACAATCTGGCTACTGTGAACTGAGCAGTTATGAACATTGATGTGGCTGTATCTCTGTAATATGCTGATTTTAAGTCCTTTGGGTATAGGCCAAGGAGTGGGATAGCTGGGTCAAATGGTGGTTCCATTCCAAGTTTTCTAAGGAGTCTCCACACTGCTTTCCAGAGTGGCTGCACTACTTTGCAGCCCCACCAGCAATGTATGAGTGTACCTTTCTCACCACATCCTTGACAACACCTGTTGTTGCTTGTATTCTTGATAATCGCCATTCTAATTGGGGTGAGATGGAATCTTAGGGTGGTTTTGATTTGCATTTCTCTTATTACTAGAGATGTTGAACATTTTTCCATATGTTTGTTGATTGCTTGTAGATCTTCTGTGAAGTGTCTATTCATTTCCTTAGCCCATTTGTCAATTGGATTATTTGCATTCTTGGTGTAGAGTTTTTTGAGTTCTTTATAGATTCTGGAGATTAGTGCTCTATCTGAAGTATGACTGGCAAAGATTTTCTCCCACTCTGTAGGCTCTTTCTTCGCATTGCTGATAGTTTCCTTTGCTGAGAGAAAGCTTTTTAGTTTGAATCTATCCCAGTTATTAATTCTTGCTTTTATTTCTTGTGCTATGGGAGTCCTGTTGAGGAAGTCTGGTCCTAAGCCGACATGTTGAAGCTCTGGACTTACTTTTTCTTCTATAAGATGCAGGGTCTCTGGTCTGATTCCAAGGTCCTTGATCCATTTTGAGTTTAGTTTCGTGCATGGTCAAAGATATGGGTTTAGTTTCATTCTGTTGCATATGGATTTCCAATTCTCCCAGCACCATTTGTTGAAGAGGCTATCTTTTCTCCATTGCATATTTTTGGCCCCTTTGTCTAGTAGGAGAAAATTATATTTATTTGGGTTTGTGTCCGTGTCCTCTATTCTGTACCATTGATTCACCTTTCTATTTTGGTACCAATACCATGCCGTTTTTGTTACTATTGCTTTGTAGTAGAGTTGAAGATCTGGTATTGCGATACCCCCTGCTTCACTCTTTCTGCCAAGGATTACTTTAGCTATTCTGGGTTTTTTATTCTTCCAGATGAATTTCATAATTTCTTGCTCTATTTCTGTAAGGTACATCATTGGGATTTTAATTGGAATTGCATTGAATCTGTATAGCACTTTTGGTAGTATGACCATTTTGACAATATTAATTCTTCCTATCCAAGAACATGGGAGATCTTTCCATCTTCTAAGGTTTTCTTTAATTTCTTTCTTTAGTGTTCTGTAGTTCTCATTGTAGAGGTCTTTCACCTCTTTTGTGAGATTGATTCCCAAGTATTTTATTTTTTTGATGCTATTGTGAATGGGGTAGTTTTCCTAATTTCTCTTTCTGAAGATTCATCACTTATGTATAAAAATGCATTAGATTTATGTGCATTGATCTTATATCCCGCTACTTTACTAAATTCACTTATGAGTTCTAAGAGTTTTCTGGTGGAATTTCCTGGTTCCTCTAAGTATATAATCATATCATCAGCAAATAGGGATAGTTTGAGTTCTTCTTTTTCTATTCGTATCCCTTTAATTTCTTTGGTGTGTCTAATTGCTCTGGCTAGAGTTTCAAGGACGATATTGAAAAGAAGTGGTGAAAGAGGGCATCCGTGAGTTGGTCCCAAGTCTCTCACTATCTCCTCTTTTGAATCCCGCGTCCTGGAGCAACATGAAATGCAGCCGCCCTCTAGTCCGCCACCTTGAAAACCCAGTCATTTCTTTTTATAATCTTACAAATTCCCTTGAGAAACAAATTTCTCAATCTCTACCTAACAGCATAAGCATCACATTCTCTATCAAACCTAGAAATAAGGCATAGATTTAATAGGAACTGATTGATTCAGTTTTGATCAATACTCAATCATTAGTTCAAAGTAGATTAAAATTAAGAAAAAATAAAAATAACTTCATCCTCCACAATTTTTTTAACTTAAAATCATAATTCATTTTTTCTTTATCCTATCACTACTCTCAAAGTATTTCCAAAGGCTACAGTGGAGATTCCCTGTGGCTAATGTTTTAATTCATTCATTTCAAGGGAAATTTTTCCCCTTTGCATTGGGGACTCAATCCAACTTACACCCCCACTCCTCTTTTTCTAATTTTAAGACAGGATCTAAGTTGCAGAGGGTGGCTTAGAACTTGTGATCCTCCCACCCAGCCTCCTTGAAGACCTGAGATAAAGGGACGCACCACCACAACTGACATTCAAGGGAGATTTTTGACTGGATCATTTACATCTCTACCAGGATCTAAGCACCTGGGCAATGTTTCAAGACAGTTCTCTTAAAAGAAGGAAGATTAATTCAGCCTATAGCTGTCTTAAAAGTGTAAAGGATAAGCCTTAAACAGCATTCATGATGCCCTCCTCCCTATTTTTTTCTGTCAAACTAACTCTGCCTGTCATTTTTACACAATCTGACTTTAATAAGCACGGGGTGGGGCAGGAGGAGAGCAGGGGAAAAGATGATTTGGCATACCCTGTACCATCCTAAGTATGGTGTCAGACCCAACAAAACTAAAATACAAGAGGTCTGTTTGATGCTAAAATTTCAGAATTATTCCCCATGTCATCTAGAGAGGACCCCATGATAAGCCTCAATGTGGAGGACATTTTCATCCAAAGAAGATCTATGTTTGTTTATGGTAGCAGCCGAGAGTCTCAACTTTTGGCTAGTGGCAAAATGAACCTTGGACAGAATCTTAACTCACTATAAGACAGCAGCACCCCCACTGGCTCCAGGCAGAAGCAAGTACCACATCCCTCTAAGAAAAAGCATTTTTCATTCAGGTACCCAGGATTATCACACAGAAAGATCCAGAAACATTAAATCATGGGACTTAAAAGACAAAAAGCCACAAAGACTGAGAAACACATAAAAATTATTAAATAAAATTTTAGCCCCTTAAGGCCTTGAGAATATGGAATTATCAAACACAAAGTATAAAATAATAAGCCTAATCTAGAGAACTTATACATAATTCTGAGACCAGAAACTAAGGAATATTCCTCTCAAGTAAACGTCACAAATATATATCAGACTAAGCCTTTGCAAATTTCAAAATACGGCTATTATTTTGTCCAAATTCTCTGACCACAATATAACTGATTTAGAAATCTATAACAAAAATAAAAAATATAAATATTTTACTGTAATTAAAATACACAAAGAAGAAACCATAAGATAAACCAAATATATTTAGAACTAAAAGATGATGAAAATTCCGTGTACAAAACCTTTAGGATATAAAATAGTACTATGAAAAAAATTAATAGCCTTGTATTAGAAAAGAAGGAAGAAAATGAATAAGTTGAACAACAGGTTGGGAAAGGTGAAACAATGACTTCCAATTAGGTTCAAGAAAGAAAAATTAACGAGATAAACTCAAAATACAACACAGGATTAATTAAAGTCTAGCATTAGTTCTTTATTAAGACTAATAAAATTGAATCCTGACATTATTAATCAAGAAGCAAAGGGTAAAGACATAAGTAATGACTGAAGAATTAATAATAATAAAAAGACACATATATACATTTAGCAATGGAAATACAGAATTGAGCATAGAAATCTAAATGTTCATAAACTAGTGAATGGAAAGACAAAATGTGGTACATTTATACAATAGAATATTACTCAGCAATACATAGGAACCTTGACATATGCTATGTCATAGATTATTCTAGAAAATATTACAGTAAGTAAAAGAAGCCAGATATAGCAGAACACATGTAATTCCATTCACATCTAATGTCAAAAAAGGCAAATTTATAGAGAAAACATGAAAACCATGTAGACATATAGTTAAGAACAAAAGATCAATATAGAACTATTAATTACCTTTTTATGCACAAGTATCAGAAATATTTTTTAAAAATTTTAAACAGAGTTTACATTAACAAAGAAAGAAAGCATCCGGGGGGGGAGGAACACTTATAAAAGATGCACAACCTATATACATTCAGAATATTATAAAACTTTATGGAAAAATTAAATGAAGAGATTACACCCAAGGTTGTGCTACATCTCACATTAATCAACCAAAGTTTACTATGGGTATTTCTTCCCAATTTCAGGTATAGTAGTTTCACATTGTAGCTTACAACTGACCTTTGTAGAAATATTATATTATAGAAAGCAGCAAATGTTACTTATCAAGAGTAGGTAGTTTACCTGCATTTTACTGGTAACATATCATATAAAGATGCTAATTGTCTTTTAAATTTATCTGAAGATTAAAGGCAATTTCAATTAAAATCCCAATAGTATGTTAGAAGACTTGATCATTTAATTCAAAAATTTATGTGGGAGGAAAAAAAACACAGCCTAAATAATAACAGTGTTTTTACAACCACAAGATTAAGAAAAAAAAGATAATTCAAGTGCCAAAAAAGATATGGTTTAAATGGATCTTGCATATACTGCTTAAGGTAGTACAAGTTGGTGAAACCACTTTGCAAAATAATTTGGCATTATTTCAGCCATCTAGTTGAACACTGGCTTAACTCTATCATACAGTATTTCAAATCCTGGTTACACTCCCTAGGGAAACTCTTTCAAATGTATATCAGGAAACACACAGAAGTTTGTTCCTAGAAGGTAGTGTCTATTATCAAAAAAATTAATAATAATCCAGAGAGCCACCAAAGTATTTACTTATTAGTATATAGTTACATCTACATTGTTTAATATTATATAAAAGAGAAAATGAATGAACAACAGCTATATGTGACAAAGATATACATTGCAGTTATAATATTGAATGAGAGGATCTATGAGAAGATGGCAGAAGTGAGTCAGACAGCAAGTCCCAATCTCACAACACAGAAAAGAGGTAGTGAAGGAAAAGCAGAATTGAGAGATAGGTGACAAAAATAAATGCTCTAAGACTTAATATTACAAAGTCTAGACCTGGAGAGACTGAGACAGGGTGGGGGGTGGCAATAGAGAGAGAAAGGGGGTGGACATTCTTTTAAACTTACCCACTTAAAAACATTTTTAAAGACAGACAAAATTTAAAGTATGTCAAAAACAGAAGGAACCTTAAATCAGAGCAAATTTCTTAAAACCAAAATTGTGAAAAAAAATTTGAGCCAGGTGTCTGCAGCCCTCTTGTGGAGCCCTCAGTTGACCAGTCACCCCTTTAAATCAACATGGTGTCTGTCCATGCCCCAACAACTGCAAATTAAGCCAGAGGGAAGTCTCCTACGTCGGGAGTACTTAAGAATCCAGCCAGAAAGAACTTCCAGAAGGACTACTACTAACTAAAAATGGCTGAAACCCACTTTTCCTCCCCCTCACCACAAATAAGAACAGGCAGGTGGGGACCTATTCTGGAAAGTGTGCCTAGCCCTGCTCAGCATGACCTAGGCAAGGGTGCAAAGCTCTGCACAGCGTCAACTTGCTTACCTTGAACAGAGATAGCAATGGCCCTGCACAGGGGAAAGTGGATTCACCAGGTTCCAACCTCTCACATTGGGAGGAGGACCTGGAGGAAGCCTAGGATTGGTCCCTGGGATCGAAGGGCCATACCAGAGGGAAGCTTCCTGAATATCCAGTGACACAGAGACCCAGTGGAAAATTCACCAGTTTATGCAGCAAGAAAGGGCTGATCCCAGCCTTAACAGGTGAGCAGCCTGAACTGCGATCACAACTGGCAAGTGACAGTGCATTGTTTGGACACCTGCAGGGTCTTGAATCAGACTTAGTAAACAGAGGAAATCAACACCTGCCATTCACAACTTGGGGTAGTGGAAATTAGAGTCCAGGTGAACCACCTGAGACTCCACTACAGTACCTCAGAGAGTGGCATCAGCAGGGGAATACATCTGCACCACCTGTGGAAAATCCACAACCAGAGTTCTGCACACCTGTGGAAAATTCACAACCAGATTTCCTGCATTCATAGACAGCCACAAGGATCTTGAAAAAGGATCCTGAAGAGGGGAACTGGTACACAGTGACCCACAGCAATCACAGGGACACTCCAGAGCTACATCCTAAACTACTGCACAAAATAGAAACTGTTAACCCACAACACTGCATCCTCAGATCAGTCAGTTGCAGGCCCCTGAGCTGACAACCCAGAAGCTGATGGTAGGGGGTTCATAGAAATTAGATAATTGGATCCTGTTCCCCTGCAACTTGGGAGAGATCCATAGCCAAAGACTGATGAACATCTGCTAAATATTCAGACCCCAATGAAATCCAAACAAAGATTCTATAGGAATTTTCTTCACCTTGTTTACTATAAATAACTCTAATGTCCACTTCAATCATATAAATAATTCTTTAACTTGAATAATAATTGTTAACAAAATAACCAACATTGTACCTTTGACCCTTTTGAATGCATTTCATCTAATGGTTTAAAACATAATTGGAATCAATCTTCATATCTTTGTTTTCCTAGCCCTAGTTTATACTTTCTTCTCTTAAACCCTACTCATTCTCTTACATTACCTCAAATACCATTCATCTATTTCTCCTTTCTACCTTGATGTAAATTATTCTTTTATATCTTTTCTCTCTTTCTTTCTCTCCTTTTCCCACTCCTTTTTTCTCAATCTTTCTTCCTTCCCCTTTTAGTTCTCACTTAAGGTTATAATAAGTTTACTAAATTTAAAAACTAATTTTTTACTTATACCAGAACCTCATTAGAAACTTATAACTGAATTTGAGGAATCATGGAGAATAACTGCAAGAAGTTTTTATTTCTTATAAGGTTGAATAGAATGAGATGTGGCTCTGAAGTGGTTATAGTAAATGCAGCTCAGAGGTGCTGATATTGGGATTAGCAGAGGTCACACATTGGTTTAAAATATCATTATATGGATATTCACCCAACCCAGGACTCTTAAGAGGAAAAAAGCTCATAAAATCCTTCACTTAAAAGAAGTAAGAACTAAAGTAATAAATGGGTAGATAATGAGAAAAAGCAAGGGGACAAACCATCCCAAACAGCCCAAAATGCTTCAACAACAGATTTCATTGAAACCATAGTGGAGGAAATATCAGAGCACGACTTTGGATAATTCATAGTTAAAATGTTCTGTGAGTTGAAGAAGATGTAAGGAGTGAACTTAGAGAGAAAATATAGGAAGTGGAAGATTACTTCAATAAAGAGATAGATTCTTAAAAGGAACCAAACATAAATCCTTGAAATAAAAGAATCAATAAACCAAATTAAAAATTCAATGGAAAGCATCACCAGTAGATTAGACCAATTTGAAGATAGTTTCAGGCCTGGAAGACAAAGTATATAATCTTGAAAATAAAGTCAACCATTAAGAAAAGATGTTAAGAGACCATGAACATAATATTCAAGAAATCTGGGATGACATTAAAAGGTCAAATTTAGTATTCATTGGGATATATGAAGGCTCTGAAATATAAGTTAAAGGGAAGTACAATTTTTTCAATGAAATAGTATCATAAAATTTTCCAGACCTTAAGAATGAGACAGAAATCAAATATAAGAGGCATAAAGGGTTCCAAATATACAAAATCACAATAGATCCATCCTAAGATACATTATAATGAAAAATGCTTATCATACAGAATAAGGATAAAATTTTAAAAGCTGCAAGAGAAAAACTACTGATCACATTTAGAGGCAAAACATCTAGATTTCAACTGATGCCTCAATCCAGACCCTAAAAGCCAAGAGGGATTGGAATAATATATATCAAGATCTGTAGGAAAATAGGTGCTGAGCAAAAATTTTTTTTAATTTATTTTTATTTTAAACAAATGGGATACATGTTGTTTCTGTTTGTACATGGAGTAACAGCATACCATATGCATAATTATACATTTACATAGGGTAATGGTGTTTGATTCATTCTGCTATTTTTTCCTTCCCCCCCACCGATCCCACCCCTATTTTCCCTCCATACAGTCCCTCCTTCCTTCATTTTCGCCTCCCTCCCACACCCCCCCATTATGTGTCATCATCCGCTTATCAGCGGGATCATTTGTCCTTTGGATTTTTGAGATTGGCTTATCTCACTTAGCATGATATTCTCCAATTTCATCCATTTGCCTGCAAATGCCATAATTTTATTATTCTTTATAGCTGAGTAATATTCCATTGTATATATATATATATATATACATGTCACATTTTCTTTATCAATTCATCAGTTGAAGGACATCTAGGTTGGTTCCACAATCTGGCTATGGTGAATTGAGCAGCAATGAACATTGATGTGGCTGTATCTCTGTACTATGCTGATTTTAAGTCCTTTGGGTATAGGCCAAGGAGTGGGAGAGCTGGGTCAAATGGTGTTTCCATTCCAAGTTTTCTAAGGAATCTCCA
Organism: Sciurus carolinensis; assembly: GCF_902686445.1. Taxonomy (NCBI): domain Eukaryota; kingdom Metazoa; phylum Chordata; class Mammalia; order Rodentia; family Sciuridae; genus Sciurus; species Sciurus carolinensis. The sequence goes on along the minus strand of NC_062217.1, from coordinate 54,963,010 downwards.
CACTGCTTTCCAGAGTGGCTGCACTAATTTGCAGCCCCACCAGCAATGTATGAGTGTACTTTTTTCCCCACATCCTCTCCAACAACTATTGTTGCTTGTATTCTTGATAATCACCATTCTAATTGGGGTGAGATGGAATCTTAGGGTAGTTTTGATTTGCATTTCTCTTATTACTAAAGATGGTGAACATTTTTTCATATGTTTGTTGATTGCTTGTAAATCTTCTGTGCAGTGTCTGCTCATATCCTTAGCTCATTTGTTGATTGGGTTATTTGTATTCTTGGTGTAGAGTTTTTTGAGTTCTTTATATATTCTGGAAATTAGTGCTCTATCTTAAGTTTGAGTGGCCAAGATTTTCTCCAACTCTGTAGGCTCTCTTTTCACATTGCTGATAGCTTCCTTTGCTCAGAGAAAACTATTTAGTTTGAATCTGTCCAAGTTATTGATTTTTGCTTTTATTCCTTGTGCTATGGGAGTTCTGTTAAGGAAGTCTGATCCTAAGCCAACAAGTTGAAGATTTGGACCTACTTTTTCTTCTATGAGATGCAGGGTCTCTGGTCTGTTTTCAAGGTCCTTGATCCATTGTGAGTTGATTTTTGTGCAGGGTGAGACATAGGGGTTTAGTTTCATTCTGCTGCATATGGATTTCCAGTTTTCCCAGCACCATTTGTTGAAGAGGCTATCTTTTCTCCATTGTATATTTTTGGCACCTTTATCTAGTATGAAAAAATTGTATTTATTTGGGTTTATGTCCATGTCCTCTATTCTGTACCATTGATCTACCTGTCTATTTTGGTGCCAATACCGTGCCGTTTTTGTTACTACTGCTTTGTAGTTTAGTTGAAGTTCTGGTATTGCGATAGCCCCTGTTTCATTCTTCCTGCTAAGGATTGCTTTAGCTATTCTGGGTTTCTTATTCTTCCAGATGAATTTCATGATTGCTTGCTCTGTTTCTGTAAGGCACATCATTGGGATTTTAATTGGAATTGCATTGAATCTGTATAGCACTTTTGGTAGTATGACCATTTTGACAATATTAATTCTGCCTATCCAGGAACATGGGAGATCTTTCCATCTTCTAAGGTCTTCCTCAATTTCTTTCTTCAATGTTTTGTAGTTTCATTGTAGAGATCTTTCACCTCTTTTTTGAGATTGATTCCCAAGTATTGCATGTTTTTTTTAGGCTATTGAAAATGGAGTTGTTTTCTTCATTTTCCTTTCAGATGTTTCATTGCTTGTGTATAAAAATGCTTTAGAGTTATGCATGTTTATTTTATAGCCTGCTATTTTGCTGAATTCATTGATGAGGTCTAGAAGTTTTCTGGAGGAGGTTTTGGATCCTCTAAATATAGAATCATGTCATCCGCAAATAGTGACAGCATAAGTTCCTCTTTTACTATTCATATCCCTTTAATTTCTTTAGTCTGCTTAAATGCTCTGGCTAGAGTTTTGAGGACAGTGTTGAATAGAAGTGGTGAAAGAAGACATCCCTGTCTTGTTCCCGTTCTTAAAGGGAATGTTTTTCTCCTAGAGAATGATGTTAGACATGGGCTTAGCATAAATAGCCTTTACAATGTTCAAGTATGTTCCTACTATCCCTATTTTTTTGAGCATGAAGGGGTGTTGTATTTTGTTGAACACTTTTTCTGCATCAATTGAAATAACCATATGATTCTTATCCTTAAATCTATTGACATGATGGATAATGTTTATTGATTTACAGATGTTAAACCATCCTTGCATTCCAGGGATGGACCCCACTTGATCATGGTGCACAATATTCTTAATATGTTTTTGGATACGGTTTGCCAGTATTTTGCTAAGCATCTTTGCATCTATATTCATCAAGGATATTGGTCTAAATTTTTCTTTCCTTGATGTGTCTTTTCCTGGTTTGGGTATGAGGGTGATATTAGTTTCATAGAATGAGTTTGGTAGGGTATCCTCCTTTTCTATTTCCTGGAATACTTTGAGAAGTATTGGAATGAGTTCTTCTTTGAAGGTCTTGTAGAACTCGGCTGAGAATCCGTCTGGTCCTGGGCTTTTCTTGGATGGTAGGTTTTTAGTGGCTTCTTCTATTTCATTGCTTGATATTGGTCTGTTTAAATTGTGTATGTCCTCCTGGTTCAGTTTGGGAGGAGCATATGTCTCTAGAAATTTGTCAATGTCTTCGGTAGTTTCTATTTTGTTGGAATACAGATTTTTGAAGTAGCTTCTCATTATGTTCTGTATCTCAGTGGTGTCTGTATGATATTTCCTTTTTCATCACAAATTTTAGTAATTTGAGTTTTCTCTCTCCTCTTTGTTTTTGTGGCTATGAGTTTGTCTACTTTGTTTAATTTTTCAATGAACCAACTTTTTGTTTTGTCAATTTTTTGAATTGTTTCCTTTGTTTCAATTTCATTGATTTCAGCTCTGATTTTAATTATTTCCTATCTTCTAGTACTTTTGTTGTTATTCTGTTCTTCTTTTTCTAGGGCTTTGAGCTGTAATGTTAGGTCATTTAGTGCATTCTTTTCTGGAATGCACTCCATGCAATGAATTTTCTTCTTAGTACTGCTTTCATAGTGTCCCAGAGATTTTGATATGGTATATTGTCATTCTCATTGACCTCTAAGAATTTTTTTATCTCCACCCTGATATTTTCTGTTATCCACGCTTCATTCAATAGCATATTATTTAGTCTCCAGGTGTTGGAGCAATTTCTGTTTTTTTATTTTGTCATTGATTTCCACTCTCAGTCCATTATGATCTGATAGAACAGAAGACAGTATCTCTATTTTTTTGCATTTCCTAAGGCCTGCTTTGTGGCATAACATATGATCTATTCTTGAGAAGGTTCCATATGCTGCTGAGAAGAAAGTGAATCCACTTGTTGATGGATGGAATATTCTATATATGTCTATTAAGTCTAGGTTATTGATTGTGTTATTGAGTTCTATGGTTTCTTTGGTTGGTTTTTGTTTGGAAGATCTATCTAGTGGTGACAGTCGTGCATTAAAGTCACCCAGAATTATTGTGTTGTAGTCTATTTGATTCCTGAAATTGAGAAGGATTTGTTTGATGTACAGGGATGCACCATTGTTTGGGGAATAAATATTTACTATCATTATGGCTTCCTCATTTATGGTTCCCTTAAGCAGTATGAAATGTCCTTCTTTATCCCTTCTGACAACTTTGGTGTGAAGTCCACTTTATCTGATATAAGGATAGAAACCTGCTTTTTTACTGATTCCAAGTGCATGGTAGGTGTTTTCCCATCCTTTCACCTTAGTCTGTGGATGTTCTTATCTATGAGATGAGTCTCTTGCAGGCAGCATTTTGTTGGGTCTTTCTTTTTAATCCATTCTGCCAGTCTATGTCTTTTGATTGATGACTTTAGGCCATTAATGTTCAGGGTTATTATTGAGATAGGATTTGTATTCCCAGACATTTGGCTTATTTTTGGTTTTTAAGTTGGCTTGGTTTCTCCTTTGAGTGGTTTTTCTCTAAGGTAGTTCTTCCCTTTGCTGACCTACATTGTTGTTTTTCATTTCCTCCTCATGGAATATTTTGTTGAGAACATTCTGTAGTGCAGGATTTTTATTTGTAAATTCTTTTAACTTTTGTTTATCATGGAAGGATTTTATTTCATCTTCAAATCTGAAGGTCAGTTTTGCTGGTATAGGATTCTTGGTTGGCAACCATGTTCTTTCAGAGCTTGAAATATGTTGTTCCAGGCCCTTCTAGCTTTTAGAGTCTGGGTTGAGAAGTCTGCTGCTATCCGTATTGGTTTTCCCCTATATGTAATCTGATGCTTTTCTCTCACGGCCTTCAAAATCCTATCTTTATTTTGAATGTTAGGCATTTTCATTATAATGTGCCTGTGTGTATCTGTTGTGATTTTGTGCATCTGGTGTTCTGTAAGCCTGTTGTATTTAATTTTCCATGTCATTCTTCAGGTTTGGAAGATTTTCTGATATTATTTCATTGAATAGGTTGTTCATTCCTTTGGTTTGTATCTCTGTGCCTTCCTCAATCCCAGTAATTCTTAAATTTGGTCTTTTCCTGATGTCCCATAGTTCTTGGAGATTCTGTTCATTTCTTACCATCTTCTCTGTTTGGGCAACCTTATTTTCAAGATTAAATATTTTGTCTTCATTGTCTGAGGTTCTGTCTTCCAAGTGGTCTAATCTTTTGGTGATGCTTTCCATTGAGTTTTTTATTTGGTTATTGTTTCCTTCATTTCAAGGATTTCTGTTTGGGTTTTTTTTTTTTTTTTTTTTTTTTTTTTTTTGAGAATCTCTATCTCTTTGTTAAAATGATCTTTTGCTTCCTGCAGTTGCTCTTTCAACTGCTTATTGGTATTATCATTCATTGCCTGCACTTGCTCTCTTAACTCATCCTTTTCTTCATGAATCATCTTAATCATGTACAATCTGAAGTCCTTTTCTGATATTTCTTCTAACATACTGTCATCAGATTCTATTAATATAGAATCTAGATTTGTTTGGATCATTTTCTTCCCTTGTTTTTTCATGTTGTTCATGTATCTTCCCTTCTAGCAGTGCAGATCTGGGGTATTGCAGATTTCCCCCTATAGGCGTATAGTGGCCCTATAGGTTTCCAAAACCTTTTCTTTAAGGGGAGATCAATATTAGCAGTACCCAATTCAGAAACTATGCAATCCTAGACCAAATAGCCTCTATGAGGACAATAACAATATTGTCCTAATAAACAGAATGAGTTCAAATATTTTCTTCAGTATGACAAACAGATTTGCAATAAGGTCTATAGTTTCTAATGGAGGACAAAGGGGATGCAGAGGGATGTAGGATGTAGCTGTTAATGGGATAATAAAAGAATATTCAGAAGTTCTAGATAATGGAAAGGGTGAGAGTATAATCAAAAGAAATTGGATGTTAGCATGCAAAAAGGGAGAAAGAGACTCTGAGGGAACAGGTAAACAAAAGGAAAGAGAGCAAGAAAAGTAAAGAAATAAAAACTTAAAATTGTTCAATAAGGAGAAGAAAGAAAATCTACACTATAACAGTCATATAGTAATGAAACCTCCCAGAGTTCAGTAGCCTGATGCATGAGAGGTACCTGACAATGAGCTTCAAGTCTCCAGCAGGCGTCTCAGGATGGGATTTGCCCCACCTAAAGATCGGAGCTAGGGATTCCAGGATTATCCAAGATGGCTGCTCTGGCTTCCAAATGTGTTGGCAAATGGGGAGCTGCAGCTCGGGGTGTGGATGTGGTCAGCTGGAGGTCCTGGAGGCGGGGTGTGGTTGGTCAGACAGGTTGTCCTGAATGTTGGGTGTGTTTGGTGTGGTTGTGGGATCCTGGAGACCGGGTGCAATCAGTCAGTCTGGGGTCCTGGTGATAGGACGCAGTCAGTTTGTCTGGGGGTCCTGGTGGCAGGGAGCAGTCAGTTGATGTGAGGGCCCTGGAGGCAAGGAGTATTCAGTCAGGCTGAGGGATCCTGGAGACGAGGTTCAGTCAGTCCGGCCTGGGGTCCTACGGGACCTGGCTGATGTCTCAAAATGGCAGCAGCCACATGTAACCAAATCTCCAGGTACTGTGGCAGGCAACAGCAGCCAGCTGGCACTCCACTGGCGGTCTGCGGTCAGTCTGCTGGCAGCTGTCCGACGATCAGGAGGTGAACCTCGGGTGGTGGGTGATGGGTAGGTGAAAGCAGGCAATGGACAGGCAAGAGGCAGGAAAATGGCAGATGATAGGCGCCTGCCAGTGAGCAATCTGCACTCCCGAGCAAGAATATTATGCCCACCAAAATTTAGGTTCAGAAGTGAAGATGAAATAAAAACTTCCCTGATAAATGGAAGTTAAAAGAATTCACAACTAGAAATCTTGCACTATAAAATATAATCAATAAAATATTTCACTAAGAAGAAATGAAAACCAGCATAAGGAGCAATCACAGTAGAAGAATAGTCAGTTAAAGGAGAATCAAGCCAAATTTAAACATTAGAAATAAATCCAAATGACAGGACATAAAAATCACCTCTGTATAATAACACTGAATATAAACATTCTAAACTCTTCAATCAAAAGATATAGGTTGGCAGACTGAATTTTAAAACAAGACCCAACAATATACTGTCTTCAAGAGACTCACCTCACAGGCAAAGATATCCACAAACTAAAGTGAAAGATGGGGAAGAATAACATACCATTCATTTGGAACTCACAAGCAAATAGGAGTAGCTATTCTCATATCAAATAAAGTGGACTTCGAGCCAATGTTAACCAGAAGAGACAGATACGGTCACTTCATACTGCTTATGGGCAATCATACATCAAAAAGATATAATGATATAACAAGATAAAATGATCATAAGTATTTTTGCCCCAAACAACAGAGCATCTATGTATATTAAACAAACTTTTTTTGATATTAAGAATCAAATAGCTGAGCACAGTGGTGCATGCCTGTAATCCCAGTGGCTTGGGACACTGAAGCAGGAGGATCACGAGTTCAAAGTCAGTCTCAGCAATTTAGATAGGCCTTAAGCAACTCAGTAAAACTCTGTTTCTAAATAAAATATTAAAAGGGAGCTAGGTATGTGGCTCAGTGGTTAAGCGCCCCTGGTTAAAAAAAAAAAAAAAAATCAAATAGACCATAATATGGTAATACTGGATGACTTTAACATGCACCTCTCACCACTAGATAGGTCAACCAAACAAAAACTAAATATTCTACAGAAGTAAAAAATACAATTAGTAATTTGGAGGTAATAGACATCTATATAATATTTCATTCATTTTCTTCTCAGGAATGCATGGAACATTTTCTAAAATACAGCATATTGTAGGTCACAAAGGAAATCTTAACAAATACAAAAAAATAGAGATAATAATACCTTGTGTTCTATCAGATCATAATGGAATAAAGCTAGAAATGAATGATAAGATAAAAAGCAGAAATCATTCAAACACTTGGAGATTAAATAATACACTTTTGAATAATTAATGAATAGCAGAAGAAATGATGGGATATTTTAAAAATTTTTAGAAGTAAGTGAGAATAATGATATAATATATCAAAATTTCTGGGACAGAATTTTTTTTTTTTTTTTACATTTACATAGGGTAATGATGTTTATTTTATTTTTCCCCTCACCCCCACCCCTCCCACCCCTCTTTTCCCTCTACACAGTCCTTCTTTCCTTCATTCTTACCGCTCTCCTTAGCCTAACTCTAAACCTAACCCTAAACCTAATGCTAGCCCCTCCCACCCCCCATTATATGTCCTCATCTGATTATCAGCGAGATCATTCGTCCTTTAGTTTTTTGAGATTGGCTTATCTCACTTAGAATGATATTCTCCAATTTCGACCATTTGCCTACAAATGCCATAATTTTATCATTCTTCATTGCGGAGTAATATTCCATTGTATAAATATGCCACAGTTTCTTTATCCATTCATCAACTGAAGGGCATCTAGGTTGGTTCCACAATCTGGCTATGGTGAATTGAGCAGCAATGAACATTGATGTGGCTGTATCTCTGTAGTATGCTGATTTTAAGTCCTTTGGGTATAGGCCAAGGAGTGGGATAGCTGGGTCAAATGGTGTTTCCATTCCAAGCTTTCTGAGGAATCTCCACACTGCTTTCCAGAGTGGCTGCACTAATTTGCAACCCCACCAGCAATGTATGAGTGTTCCTTTTTCACCACATCCTCGCCAACACCTATTGTTGCTTGTGTTCTTGATAATCGCCATTCTAATTGGGGTGAGATGAAATCTTAGGGTAGTTTTGATTTGCATTTCCCTTATTACTAGGGATGTTGAACATTTTTTCATATATCTGTTGATTACTTGTACATCTTCTTCTGTGAAGTGTCTGTTCATTTCCTTAGCCCATTTGTTGATTGGATTATTTGTATTCTTCGTGTAGAGTTTTTTGAGTTCTTTATAGATTCTGGAAATTAGCGCTCTATCTGAGGTATGGTTGGCAAAGATATTCTCCCACTCTGTAGGCTCTCTCTTCACATTTCTGATAGTTTCCTTTGCTGAGAGAAAGCTTTTTAGTTTGAATCTATCCCAGTTGTTGATTCTTGCTTTTATTTCTTGTGCTATGGGAGTCCTGTTAAGGAAGTCTGATCCTGAGCCAACAAGTTGAAGATTTGGACCTACTTTTTCTTCTATAAGATGCAGGGTCTCTGATCTGATTCCGAGGTCCTTGATCCATTTTGAGTTGAGTTTTGTGTAGGGTGAGAGATAGGGGTTTAATTTCATTCTATTGCATATAGTTTTCCAGTTTTCCCAGCACCATTTGTTGAAGAGGCTATCTTTTCTCCATTGCATATTGTTGGAACCTTTGTCTAGTATGAGAAAATTGTATTTATTTGGGTTTGTATCTGTGTCCTCTATTCTGTACCATTGATCTACCTGTCTATTTTGGTACCAATACCATGCCGTTTTTGTTACTATTGCTTTGTAGTACAGTTGAAGATCTGGTATTGCGATACCCCCTGCTTCATTCTTGCTACTGAGGATTGCTTTAGCTATTCTAGGTTTTTTATTCTTCCAGATGAATTTCATAATTGATTGCTCTATTTCTGCAAGGTACATCATTGGCATTTTAATTGGAATTGCATTGAATCTGTATAGCACTTTAGGTAGTATAGCCATTTTGACAATATTAATTCTGCCTATCCAGGAACATGGGAGATCTTTCCATCTTCTAAGGTTTTCTTTAATTTCTTTCTTTAGTGTTCTGTAGTTCTCATTGTAGAGGTCTTTCACCTCTTTTGTGAGATTGATTCCCAAGTATTTTATTTTTTTCGATGCTATTGTGAATGGGGTAGTTTTCCTAATTTCTCTTTCTGAAGATTCATCACTTATGTATAAAAATGCATTGGATTTATGAGCATTGATCTTGTAACCTGCTACTTTACTGAATTCACTTATGAGTTCTAAAAGTTTTCTGGTGGAATTTCCAGGTTCCTCTAAATATATAATCATGTCATCAGCGAACAGGGATAGTTTGAGTTCTTCTTTTCCTATTCGTATCCCTTTAATTTCTTTGGTTTGTCTGATTGCTCTGGCTAGAGTCTCAAGGACGATGTTGAATAGAAGCGGTGAAAGAGGGTATCCCTGCCTTGTTCCAGTTTTTAGGGGGAACGCTTTCAGTTTTTCACCATTTAGAATGATATTGGCCATGGGCTTAGCGTAGATTGCCTTTATAATGTTTAGGAATGTTCCCACTACCCCAATTTTTTCTAGTGTTTTGAGCATGAAGGGGTGCTGTATTTTATCGAATGCTTTTTCTGCATCTATTGAAATAATCATGTGATTCTTAACTTTAAGTCTGTTGATATGGTGAATGGCATTTATTGATTTCCGAATGTTGAACCAACCTTGCATCCCTGGGATAAAACCCACTTGATCGTGGTGCACTATCTTTTTAATATATGTTTGCATGCGATTTGCTAAAATTTTGTTGAGAATTTTTGCATTGATATTCATTAAGGGTATTGGTCTGAAATTTTCTTTCCTCGATGTGTCTCTGTCTGGTTTAGGTATCAGGGTGATATTGGCTTCATAGAACGAGTTTGGTAGGGTTCCCTCCTCTTCTATTTCATGGAATAGTTTGAGGAGTATTGGAATGAGCTCTTCTTTAAAGGTTTTGTAGAACTCGGCTGAGAACCCATCTGGTCCTGGACTTTTCTTTGTTGGTAGGCTTTTGATGACCTCTTCTATTTCATTGCTTGAAATTGATTTATTTAAGTTGTGTATGTCCTCCTCGTTCAGTTTAGGTAGTTCATATGTCTCTAGAAATTTGTTGATGTCTTCGAGGTTTTCTGTTTTGTTGGAGTATAGATTTTCGAAATAGCTTCTAATTATGTTTTGTATTTCACTCGTGTCTGTTGTGATGTTTCCTTGTTAATTCCGAATTTTAGTAATTTGAGTTTTCTCCCTCTTTCTCTTTGTTAATGTGGCTAAGGGTTTATCAATTTTATTTATTTTTTCAAAGAACCAACTATTTATTTTGTTAATTTTTCCAATTGTTTCTTTTGTTTCGATTTCGTTGATTTTGGCTCTGATTTTAACTATTTCCTGTCTTCTACTACTTTTGGTATTGGTCTGCTCTTCTTTTTCTAGGGCTTTGAGCTGTAGTGTTAAGTCGTTTATTTGTTGATTTCTACTTCTTTTTTTGAATGCACCCCATGAAATAAATCTTCCTCTAAGTACTGCTTTCATAGTGTCCCAGAGATTTTGATATGATGTGTCTTTGTTCTCGTTTACTTTTAAGAATTTTTTTATTTCCCTCCTGATGTCTTCTGTTATCCATTCATCATATAATAGTGTATTATTATACTCCAAGTATTGGAGAAGTTTCTGTTTTTTCTTCTGTCATTTATTTCTAATTTCAATCCATTATGATCTGATAGAGTACAAGGTAGTATCTCTATCTAACAGTAGCTAACAGTAGCTTTGTGGCATAAAATATGGTCTATTTTAGAGAAGGATCCATGTGCTGCTGAGAAGAAAGTGTATTCGTTCTTTGTTGGATGGTATATTCTATGTATGTCCGTTAAGTCTAAATTGCTGATTGTGTTGTTGAGATCTATAGTTTCTTTATTCAATTTTTGTTTGGACGATCTATCCAGTGGTGAGAGAGGTGTGTTAAAATCGCCTAGTATTATTGTGTTGTGGTCTATTTGAATTCTGTAATTGAGAAGGGTTTGTTTGACGTACGTGGATGAGCCAATGTTCGGGGCATAGATATTTATGATTGTTATGTCTTGCTGATTTATGCTTCCCTTAAGCAGCATGTAATGTCCTTCTTTATCCCTTCTGACTAGTTTTGGTTTGAAGTCCACATTATCTGAGATGAGGATGGATACTCCAGCTTTTTTGCTGTGTCCGTGTGCATGGTATGTTTTTCCCCATCCTTTCACCTTTAGTCTATGGGTGTCTCTTTCTATGAGGTGAGTCTCTTGCAGGCAGCATATTGTTGGATTTTTCTTTTTAATCCAATCTGCCAGTCTGTGTCTTTTGATTGATGAATTCAGGCCATTAACATTCAGGGTTATTATTGTGATATGATTTGTATTTCCAGTCAATTGACTCATATTTGTTTTTGACATGATTTGGTTTCTCCTTTATTTGGCTATTCCTTTAGGCTAGTGCCTCCTGTTGCTGATTTGCATCGTTGTTTTTCATCTCTTCCTCATGGAATATTTTGCTGAGAATGTTCTGTAATGCTGGCTTTCTTTTTGTAAATTCCTTTAGCTTTTGTTTATCATGGAAGGATCTTATTTCATCGTCAAATTTGAAGGTAAGTTTTGCTGGGTATAAGATTCTTGGTTGGCATCCGTTTTCTTTCAGGGCTTGGTATATGTTGTTCCAGGCCCTTCTAGCTTTTAGGGTCTGGATTGAAAAATCTGCTGATATTCTTATTGGTTTCCCTCTGAATGTCATTTGATTCTTTTCTCTCACGGCCTTTAAAATTCTGTCTTTATTTTGTATGTTAGGTATTTTCATAATAATGTGCCTTGGTGTGGGTCTGTTGTAATTTTGTATGTTTGGAGTTCTATAAGCCTCTTGTACTTGGTTTTCCATTTCATTCTTCAGATCTGGGAAATTTTCTGATATTATTTCATTGAATAGATTGTTCATTCCTTTGGTTTGTTTCTCTAAGCCTTCCTCAATCCCAATAACTCTTAAATTTGGCCTTTTCATGATATCCCATAATTCTTGTAGATTCTGTTCATGATTTCTTACCATCTTTTCTGTTTGGCCAACTTTGCTTTCAAGATTAAATAATTTGTCTTCAATGTCTGAGGTTCTGTCTTCCAGGTGTTCTATCCTATTGGTTATGCTTTCTATGGAGTTTTTAACTTGGTTTATTGTTTCCTTCATTTCAAGTATTTCAGTTTGGTTTTTTTTTCAGTATCTCTAACTCTTTATTGAAATGATCTCTTGCTTCCCGTATTTGGTCTTTTAACTGTTGATTGGTGCGATCATTTAATGCCTGCATTTGCTCTTTCATCTCCTCCTTCAATGCCTGCATTTGCTCTTTCATCTCCTCATTAGCTTCCCTGATCGTTTTAATTACGTACATTCTGAACTCCCTTTCTGACATTTCTTCTGCTGTGCTGTCATTGGGTTTTATTGATGTAGTATCTAGGTTTGTTTGGGACATTTTCTTCCCTTGTTTTCTCATATTGGTCAGTTGTCAGTGGGACCCTGAGATATTGCAGTTTTCCGCTATTGGCTTATAGTGTCCTGGGAGATTTCCAGTGTATCACCTCCCAGCCTTCAGTAGCCTGATGTCTTGGAGGAATCTGATAAAGCAGCTCATCAGAAGAAAACTGCCCCTAGCCCCCTACTGGTTCCATGGTTTGGAACTGGCTCTGTGCGGAAATGCTCTCACTGTGGGCCTGCACCGTGCAGCTGGCCGTGTGGGAGGAGCCCACTGCCGGAGTGTGGAAGGCTACCTTGGGAAGACTCTAGCTGCTCTGCCCGGCTCCAATAAGCCACCTCTATCTGGGCCTGCCACCCGGGCTGAGCTTTACCCAGTGGGCAGACTCACCCGTGGCTCTATTTCAGTCCGAGTCTCTCAATGCCTCCCCTTCTTAACTCCTGGGTTCTGGAGCGACTGGGGGTGCAGTCTCCCTCTAGGCCGCCATCTTGTATCGCCCCGTGAAGAGAGCCTGCAGCCGGAGTGGGCAGAGCCGCCTGAAGAGGTCTCTGGCTGCCCTGCCCTGATCCCAGAGGCTGCTTGCGGATCGAGGCTCTCTGCTGGTTCGTTGCCGGAGTACGCTGTGCTGCAGGGGCTCCGGGACTCGGAGCTTGTTCTGGTCAGAAAGGCTCTCACTAGCGGGCCAGTTCCATTCTGAGAACCTGGAGAAGCTGGCTGTGTGGGCGGGGCCCACCGCCGGAGTGCACAGGGCTGCCTGTGGATGATTCTAGCTGCCCTGCCCGGCTCCGATAAGCCACCTCTATCTGGGCCTGCCACCCGGGCCGAGCTTTACCCAGTGGGCAGACTCACCCGTGGCTCTATTTCAGTCCGAGTCTCTCAATGCCTCCCCTTCTTACCTCCTGGGTTCTGGAGTGACTGGGGGTGCAGTCTCCCTCTAGGCCGCCATCTTGGATCGCCCCGTGAAGAGAGCCTGCCTCTGGGACAGAATTGATGCAATTCTAGGAGGAAAATTCAAGCATTGAGCTCATACATTAAAAAATAGACACCAAATAAAAAACCCAATATTACATCTTAAGGCTTTAGAAAAACAGAAAAAAAACAACACAAAAATCAGTAGAAGCAAGGAAATGGTTAAAACCAGAGTCAAAAAATCAATGAAATTGAAATTTACACAAAACATCAATGAAACAAAGAATCGTTTTTTTGAAAGAATAACCCCTTAGCCAAGCTAACCAAAAGAAAGAGGGAGAAAAAGTCAAATTATCAAAATCTGAGATGAAAAAGGAAATAGAACCATAGATACTACTGAAATCCAGAAGATCATCAGAAACCATTTTGAAAATTTATACTCCCATAAACTAGAAAATCTTCAAGATATTGACAGAATCCTAGAGACATATAAACTACCCAAATCAAAGCATGGTGATCTAGGAAACTTAAACAGATCAATTTCATAGAATGAAATTGAAGCAGCTATCAAAAGCCTTCCACCAAAGAAAAGCCCAGGATCAGAAGGATTTTCAGCAGAGTTCAACTAGAACTTTAAAAAGAACTAATACCAATCCTGCTCAAGTTATTCCATGAACTAGAAAAAAGGGTAATTCTACAAAGCCAGCATCAACTTGATACCAAAATCAGACAAAGACACATCAAGGAAAGAAAACTTCAGGCCAATCTGAAGAAAACTTCAGATGAACATAGATGTAAAAATTCTTAATAAAATACCAGCAAACCACATACAGAAGTACAATAAAAAGATAGTGCACCATGATCAATGGGTTTTATCCCAGGGATGCAAGTTTGGTTCAATATACATATATCAATAAATGTAATTCACCACATAAATAAACTTAAGGACAAAAATCATGTGATTATTCCAATAGATGCAGAAAAGGCATTTAACAAACTATAGCACCAATTCATGTTTAAAACACTAGAAAAACTAGAAACTTACTTCAACATTGTAAAGGCTATATATGACAAAGTCAAGGCCAACATTATCCTGAATGGAGGCAAACTAAAAGCATCTCCTATAAAAACAGGAATAAGACAATGATGCCCATTTTTATTCCTATTCAACATGGTCCTTGAAACTTTAGCCAGAGCAATTGGGCAAGAGAAGGAAATTAAAAGGATATGAATAGGAAAAAATTATTCGTTGACAACATGATCCTATGTTTGGATGACCCAAAAAAAACTCCACCAGAAGACTTCCAGAGCTCACAAATGAATTCAGCAGAGCACAGTACAAGATCAACACCCAAAGTCAATCACATTTCTATATTCCAAGGATGAATCTGCTGACAAAGAAATTAGGAAAACTATCCCATTTACAATAGTCTCAAAAAAGTTAAAATACTTGGGAAATAACCTAAGAAAAGAGGTGAAGGACCTCTACAGTGAAAACTACAGAACACTAAAGAAAAATTGAAGAAGATCTTAGAAGGTGGAAAGACCTTCCATGTTCTTGGATAGGCAGAATTCATGTTGTCAAAATGGCCATACTACCAAAAGTACTACACCAATTCAATGCAATTCCCATCAAAATCCCAATGACATTCTTCACAGAACTAGAAAAGGCAATTATGAAATTCATTTGGAAAATAAGAAACCCAGACTAGCCAAAGCAAATCCTTATCAAGAAAAGAGAAGCAGCAGGCATCACAATACTGGATCTCAAATCATACTACAGTGCAATGGTAACAAAAACAGCTTGGTGCTGGCACCAAAACAGGCATGAAGATCAATAGAATAGAAGGTCAAGGGACAAATCCACATAAATACAGTTATGTGAGTACTAGACAAAGGTGCCAAAAACATACATTGGAGAAAAGATGGCCTAGCAAAGAAACATTTTCCCAACCCTCACTAAGCTGAAATGGCTTTCCCTTTGTTATGTGCACTTTTAACAGAGAATTTGTTTGACTTTATTGACATCGAGGATTTTTCAATCTCTCATTGGGCTATGTGCTCCAAGAAGGCAGAGCTATCTTCTTGGTCTCTGTATCCCCTTCATTTAGCACACATATACATCTGAAAACTGCTTTTAAACTATAATTTATTTAGCCCATATTATTTATACCACAAAATGTGATAGGATCTTTACAAAAATTATGTAATTTACCTTCAGAAGAATAAAGTACATTAGGATCCTTCATGTATCTTAAATAAGAAGAGAGGATATAAATAAAGTACTTTATCAGAGGTCACTCAGCTAGTGTGAGCCAATCAGATTTCAAATTTGAATCTGCCTCACACCAAAGTCTGCTTTCTATTATACATTTTGTAACTAAGATAAAATTTGATACATACTAAAAACAAATGTAGGCATAAAGGGCAATGAGAATATTAATCTTTAAAAATAAATTCTGCTCAAAAGAGATCAATAAAATTAGAAGAGAAGGTAGCACTTGAGTTGGAAGCAGGAGAATAAATAACAGTTTGGCAGCTGAGGCAGAACATAAGGTACTGTAGCAAAAAAGATGATAATTACAGGGAAGTTGCATTACCTAAATCTCTAAAGTAAAAGGAACAGTGACAGTGAATTCTGTTTTCAGTGTTCTTCCAAATTGTATAAAAAATACATGGAATCATTTAACATGGAACCTAGTATAAAGTAGGTTCTCAAAAATTAGACAAAGAGGAAGAAATGGAGGAAGAAAATGAGAAGGGGGAAATGATTATTACTAAAATTAAGGTTCTCCAAGATAAATTAGGAGATTGTTTTATCAAAAAAGATGAAGAGAAAAAAGATCAAAAACAGTAGGGATAATGAAAGTGAGAGCTTTGGAAAGTAGTTCCTAATCCTGATATCAAATATTATTAAGTGATATTCATATACAGCAAGAAAGTTTAATAGAAAAAAATAAATGATATTAAGAGGGAAACTTTCTGAATCATAAATATGATGGTATATCTAGATGATTTTAAAGTTTCTATTCTTTAGGAATGTTAAAAACATTTAATAAATGCCTAGTAATTGAGATGCACAACATATTGTTGAACAGGTTTTCCCAAACTCAAGATTCCTTAAAAGTAAAAAGCATTAATTTTTAAATCAAAATAATAACACAGGAAATAATTTGCTTTTCTTCAATCACTTAGAGTAATTACAGCAAATGAAGCACAAGGAAAGTATTGTGACTCTTCCAGCCCAAAGCAACACTTGTCCCAGTGTGTCATTTGTCAATTTCAATATCTCTATCCTTTACCTTTGTTTTTGCTCTCGGAAAGAATTTTTTAAAAAAGCAAATAGTTTATTTTTCAATTAGCAGAAGAGTATTGCCTAATATATAATGTTTTGTGTACTCCACAGAAGTCCTAATAAGAATTGCTAAATAAGCACTTGTAAAAACAAAATTAAGAGTTTTAATAATTCATTTTTATGAAAATAAAAGTGCACGTTTGATTTTAAAAACTTGCTAAAAGAAACACTGACAAACTGTATTATTTAGCACAGAATAAATGAAAATATAGGAAACATGAAACAATTTTATTTAAATTAAAATTTGAAAACTTTTTCAATTATTTTTCTTTTTTAAAGACATCCACATTATGGATTGAGTCCACGGAAAGCATTCATTAGCTGTGAACTTTAAGGCAGTGCAGCCATCTTGTGGCTGATGTTGGTATTGCTAAGGCTCTACAATCGTCTCTTCTTGGCTTCATCAGTTTCGCATTTAAAAAGTCATAGACAACATGTCAGGCCAAAAATTTAGGTAGAAAAAAATAAACACAGAACTGAGAGTCCTTTCTTCTAGGGCTCCACAGAAATGCACAAAGGTCCTAAAGTATCTGGACTGATAACAAAGTATTTTTACATTAAGCTATATTTTATAATTAACACTTGCATCTTGGTTTAAAATGCTACAAAAATAACTGTAACAAAACGTTAAAATTATAGAAGAATAAAAAAAAATTAACAGTTATACTTCCTTTGTATTATGATCTTTTCCCATGATTTTTAGCTTACAAGTCACTAATTATTCCTGGACTTTGTAATATCTAAGAAACAAAAAACTGCTCTGAAAAACTCAGAAGAGAAATTGCAAAAGATAGCTTCCCTTCAACTTATCCCTCCACTCCCACAATCTTTAGGGCCTCAGACTCAAACATGAACTGCCAATGGGAAAATGAAGCTTAGGCCTGGAAGACTGTTATCTTACCTTTCTCACCACTTTCTAAATTTCTGTCTAAAACTTTTGTATTCATGTTGTGGGGGAAGCTTAGAGAGAAAATGTAGCATTTACAAAATTATATTCAGAAGAGAATGGGAGGAAAGAGAAAGGAACCTGAGAATATGATGGCAAAACCAGACCTGGTTGTGAAATGAAATCATAAAAATTTTATGGTAAGAAACCAATGCCTGGCAGAAGATTCGGTTCCCTTCCACTCTCTCAGCCTTTCTCCCAGAAGCCGAATTAATCATAGGTCCCTACCTTTTGGACTGTAAAGAACTGCCCTATCAGTCTGAGTACTCCTTTCTGAAATTAACAGATGCCTGTGAAAAGAGCCCTTTTTCTTATCTGTTTCTGTGCATGCTTTATGTTGGAGACCCTGCACAAGGCCTTCAGCCACGTAGATTAGCAATTTTTTTAAAAGAAGAAAAAGCCCCCAATGATAAGATGGGTCTAAGATGAAGTCAAATAACCTAGAAATGTTGTGAGAAACTGTGGATCGGGCTCAGAATTTGGAGTTTTGTTTTCCTCTGGGCCCACCAATGTAAAATAAAGTTTGGAGGTCTCTTCTCTTAGTGCTGCTTACTGCTTCTTGACCAGTCTGTTTCCCACAAGAAAAATTACTCTATTAATTAGTAATAAAGTTGCTCGCACTTTCTGCCTTTCTGTTCTCTCCCAAAATAATCACTGATGATAGCAATTAAGACTTTAGTTTCAAAACCCAAATGACAATGCCTTTCTGAAAGTTCTAGATGTGTCTTAGAACAAGAATTGTAAATTCGATACATCCATTAATATGCTGTTTTCTAACTACAAATCTATAATTTTTCCTAGCTGATCACAAAACTCAAGCTCCCTATTCTCTTTCTATTCTCAAATTTCCAAATACTGAAAACAGTATTACCTAAGTCTTATCAATTACAATAATAACAATACAAACCATGTTAGCATATACTTTTGGTCTTTCAGAAAAGAAAGTTAAAAGACTCCTCTCTACAGTCCTTTAATCTACCTCACAGGAGAATTACTGATCTGTCTCCGGGAACTTCCAGTACACTGAATTGCACCTCAGGCCTATTGAATAAGCTTTCAAAGGGGTTGGAAGACACATGGGCAGGCCTTTCTGAAAAGATCACACAAAGCTAATGGAGGCAACTCCTATAAAGATGATAGCCTCCTTTTCCCTCTTGCTTCTTAATTACTGGGGCAAATGCTATCCAATTCTCATTCTTTCCTATGGTTTTGTCTCTCTTAGAAATGGCAGTATTGCAGACAGTCTTGGAATTTAGTAGATTCACTCAAAATAGAGCCCTGGGCCAACTCTAATGCTAGTTCAGAGATCAGTCTAGCTCAAGTAGTAGAGGTCTGTATTAGACTTTGGGGCCACAACCCAGACAACAATAATGCAACTGCCCATTTGCCTTACTTCATTAACTGAATTCCTTGGAAATCTCTTCAGTAATAAGAAACTCACTTGAGGTTCTAATGATTCATGCATTTTTAAATTTCTGGAACAAAAATACCATCCTAAATCGCTCATCATCCTTAGCACTTGCTACATGCACTGCACTACATTTAGCATTTTATGTACATTATCTCATTTAATTCCTCAACATCATAAAGGATTAATATTTGAATAAGAAAATTAAAATCTAGCAAGATTAAATAATTTGCCAAAAGTCCCAAAAATTCATAAGCAGTAGAAACAGGATTTAAGCCCAGATCAATAACCATATCTATCTATCCAATCTGTAACTAGTTCCTATGGTTTTATCTTCATCCACACCTAATCTGAATCTTGCCTCCTTTGCTTTTTGGAACAGTTAGCCGACCATATATTTCAAGTTTTCTGGTTTCTAGTATGCTGTATTTGAACAAGGTAACCTCTCCTGGACACATCTTTCTTTCTTAACATAAAAAAGAAGACTAGAAAATATTACTTTATAACAAATTCTGGCCAGATCAAGAGAGAGGCAGATTACTTATTCAAACACTCTACTTACGAAATGTCACCTTACAGCCTATGAACAGATTAAAATAAATTTTATTTTAAACTAGAACTATAACATAAGTAATTTAGTGACTGATGATTCTGGAATCATGTCTTTGTAACATGCAGTCACTATCAACATGATAAAATGCTGGTTAATAAGAATTTCAATAAAGACACAAATAAAGCGTTAGTCTTAGAGACAAAGAAGTCAAAGTAATTTAATTCACATAAAAAATACATTTCTTAAACATTTGCTTTAGCCTAAAATTAGCTATATTTTTAGATAACATATGGAGTTTGAACTAACAGCAAACCAAATGAGTAATATAAGGTGTGTCAGCTTCTTAAATTTCTACAAAAATTATTTTTCAGATATCTTCATTAATACTCTGAGAATTACATTTGATGTCAGAAGCAGGTAATGAAAAGTACAATTGAAGAGGAAGAAGAAAAAGAGGTATCTAACAATTTCTGTTTCATATGAAAGGGGCTTATTTTATATCTATCTATTTTATACATAAAGTCATATTAGCATTAAGAATGCTCTCAAGGATAAAATATGACAAAGAATAATCTAGATCAGAATGTTCTGGTTTTCATTGTTAGCTACATTCAAAGAAAATCTTCGAAGGACTATTACACAATTCTTTCAGAAGTAAAAATGTTCTGAGAAAGAGGAGGGAGCAGAGAAATGTCACCAGCAATACTTAGAAGATCATAGCAGAAGTGGACTCTCAGATTCACTAAGGACTCAGAGAGAAAAGGAAAACCAGCAATCCAGAAAGCCCCAAGACTTTCTTAAGGAAACTAGTGTAAGGATGTGCAGACACGGATTTGATGTTACTTACTTTTCCTGAAAAGAATCACTGCACCCATGAGGCCTATCCAAGATTGCTGTCCAACCTAGGGTTCTATAATCCAGTGTTTTTCTATGTTTTCTTCCTGATCAGCAAAACCAACATATGGAAACTTGATCCAGTTCCAATACTCCATACTATTTTGATGGAATCAGAAACTCAGGGACAGAGGTGGTTTGGGATCCAAGAATCTCTGTTATAGCCAGATTTGGGGGTGATTCCAGTGTACAATGAAGTCTGAGAACTAATAATACTGTAACCAAATTAAAAAAAAAAAAAAAGTTAAAGAAACTGGAAAGAACTCTTGAAAAGCACATTGAAGATGACAGAATAGCTTGAAACTAAGAATCAACAAAGAAACTAAGATAGATGACTTTAGCAAAGAGAAACCTGTGGCAATGACAATATAAATCATCTCCAAATCTCTGAGGAATTCCTCCCAAAAGATGTTAACCAGATAGTCTCCATTTCCTATGAGAGAATATGAAGAAGAGCACAGAATTCAATTGCAGCATAAGAAATTTGGGTTTAAATATCATTAAAGTTTTCTCAGTGTTGTTAAACACTAAAATAAATTTCTGAAGGAAGATGTAAATGCTCTTCTCTGAACATCTGCCTCAAAATTGTTAACAGAGTATTTTATCAATCATCTGAAATAGTCCTTACTATTGATTGCAAAAAGATTAATTTTTAGAAAATGTGAAAAATGTTGTTATATTAGAGACCTTTTATCCAAAATATAAAATAGCTAAACTATAATAATTGAATATGTTAACAAGTAAGAATATGTATTCAAAAATAAAGCATAATCATTCAAAATATTTCTGAAATTATAGGCAAATATGTTCCTTTAATAGTACAAAAAGTGATCCCAAGCACATATTAAATTCTTGGTTAACACACTTTACATATACGTACCAATATAAGAAAAAAAACATAAATTAATAGGAAATAAAAGACTAACTCATGGATCCCCCCTTTTTTTTTTAAATTTAGAATGTTATCTTTGTATTTAATTTACACAACAAATTTCATCCTAGGAGAGGGTTGGACAATCCATCATGTACAAAATGTGTGCCTTAATCTTTTTTCTCCCAGGTTACATTCAAGGGGTTGAGCACAGGATATTTTTGAGCCTGACCTGTCTCCTTTATCGTTATCACATTACCATCAACTTTAAGTGAGTTCCCCACTCTCAACTGTATCCAGAGGCTCCTTTGGAGCCTTTTTCTTATACTAGGAATATTGACATGCAAAGGAGGAAGCCCCTTTCCATCCTTTTCTTTAGGCTTCCTTGAAGATCCCTTTGCAGAAACTGCCAACAAAACACAAGTTGGCCTTAGTTTCTGTCTTTTTCTTTTCTGGGTACAATTGTTTATTCTGCTAATCTCCCCCATGAATTTTAGTTCGATGAGATTTGTCATAGCAAGAATTACTTTGCCCCAGTGATGGATATCCCCTGCCAAATGGGGTGTCATGTTGGTGGTGGGGGTGGGGGTAAAGGACAGTCAGTACAGGTAATGAAAGATAGGATCAGATCTGGAAGATGAGTGCTGGTTCAAGAGGAAACGAAATAAAATACTAATACCTCCAGAGTTCTTCCCCCTCCTCTGACTTGTTGCCAAGGTTACCTGCCTCTAAGGAACTGTTCCTCCCAACAAGGAATGCCCCTTAGACCACTCCCTTCCTGCCTGAACCCCTGGAAGTCTCCTTCCCAGCTTTTGGCCCACCTTTTGGTAACAGGGAATATAAGAGGAGGAGAGGGTATAAGAACAAAGGAAATCTAAAAATCTATAAAAGGGGCAGGACACTCCCACTTCCTCGGGCACCAGCTCTGGGTCCCCGCCCCTCTCAAGAGGAGTTTAGCATCTCCATTCTCTTTCTTAAATAAAACTTGCTTTATACACTTGTCTCAGAGTTTCTTGGATGTTCAGTCTTCAACGCCAGGGGAATGAACCAGGATCATGATTGATTCTCAACACCGGTATCACTGTCAGATCTTAAATGGGAATACTATTCCTGTCCCTAAAGCATAAACTGACAGTCCTGGAACTTACTGCCACATCCTTTGTGGTCAGCAGCCTCCACCCCCATGGGCAAAAAGGGATGGAATGCAGGGCAGAGGCCAGGTTCTCTGGTCATTTTTATACATCCAGAAAGATTTTCTGGAATGTTTTTCCCCCAGCATAGGGTTAGTGTCCTTGACTCATAATGAGATGATCTCTGGCTACCTGGGGCCAGGCTGAGAAACAGTGCTTGGAGTGACAGCACTGGGTTTTAAAGATTTAAATCACTTTTAACCCTTTATTCTGGTGTTCTGCTATCCTTGCACACTAGAGGCAGTACCTTTTGGCACTTTCAACTTAGTGCCTGACAGTTCAGGCCCCTTATTATGCAACTGCATAAATACCTATACATATAGTATCTCTTTTATGTATTTTACTCCTGACAGGCCAACTTCAACATCAAGATCATCTAATGGGCTAGTGTGGTGACTCATGTCTGTAATCCCAGTGGCTTGGGAGGTTGAGGCAGGAGAATGGTGAATTCAAAGCCAGTCTCAGCAACTTAGTGAGACCCTAAGTAACTCAGCAAGACTCTATCTCTAAAGTATTAAAAAGGGAGATAGGGATGTGGCTCAGTGGTTAAGTGCCCATGGGTTCAATTCTCAGTACCAAAAAAAAAAAAAAAAAAAAAAAGTGTATAATCCAGAAAAGCCATTCAAAGGCCAGATTATGTTACAGTAAACCATCTTTCTCTTAGACAGGCTTATACCTATAGGTGGCTCACTCAGCCAAGATCTGTCTACTCAAGAGACTATCAGTGCAGCAATGGCCTGTGTCTTAAAGGGACAGTAACAGATACAAACAACACAGACAAGAGATAATCACGGAAAACAGGGCTGGCAGACAGGAATCTTTAAAACAGATACCTGCACACAGAAATTTCTTCTACTTACTTTACCTTTGACAGACCAACTCTTACTGCAAGATTGTATAAGAATCCAGAAAGCTATTCAAAAGTCAGATCATTACAGCAAAACATTATCTCAAACAGGCTTATACCTATAGGTGAACTTTTATTCAACTTACTTTACCTCTGACAGACCAATGCCAATTGAGAGATTGTACAAAAAAGAAACAGAGAGACAACAAGAGAGGAGCCCCAAAATCATGACCAACAGAAACTTTTAAATTGACCAAGAAAGATCTTTCCCAAGAGATTACCTACAGGATCAATGCAGTTTTGGCCATGTTTTAAAGGGGCAGTAACAGATACAACAAAATATAAACATAGACAGACAATCAGAGGGCATTCCCAAACCCAAGGCCAACAAACAGAGGAGAATCTAGACTAGACCAGAAGGGAGTACATATCCCTAGGTTCTCCAGTCCCACTTCCCCATGACTCCCTACACCAGTGGCACCAAAGATGTTCCCACAAAGAGGAACCAGAAGGGAATCAAGGGTCTTGTGCATTCTGGGGATCTTGTTGTGCATTCTGGGGGAATTAACAGTCAAGAGTGTCATCACTTTACTGAGTTAAGTTTCCTTTTTGTCAAAGTGGACCATGATGGAGCAATCTGCATCATACAGGGAGAGAAGGCAGGAACTCCCCAAAGCAAAAGAGGCTTTGACAACTGCTGGGATGATCCTGCAGTCCCTCCCTTTACTCTTAGGAATAGTTCCTGTTATGGTTTGGATGTGGAATGTTCCCCAAAAGTTCACATATGAAATAATGCAGGAAAGTTCAGAGGAGAAACGATTGGGTTTAAAGAGTCTTAACCTGATCAGTGAATTAATCCCCTATAGGGATTAACTGAGTGGTAACTTAAGTGGTAGGGTGTGCTGGAGGAAGTGGTTCATTAGGGGTGTGTCTTTGGGGAATTTATTTTGTACATGAAGAGTGGAGTTTTTCTCTTTCTGCTTCCTGATCACCATGTGAGCTGCTTTCTTCTGCCACACTCTTCCTCCGTGTTGTTTCTGCCTCACCTGGAGCCCTGAGGAGTGGAGCCAGCTATCTATGGGTTGAGACCTCTGAAATCCTGAGCCCTGTAATAAGTTTTTCCTCCCCTAAAATTGTTCGGGCCAGATCTTTTAGTCACAGCCCCGAAAAAGCTGACTAAAATAGGTCAAACCAGAGGTAGTTTGACTAGAGGCAAATTCAACTGTCTCCTAACTCTTCTGCAACTGGCTGTCAACAAGTTTACCAGCCATCTTGCATCCTCAGCATGGCAGTGGAATTCCTTGGGGGGACAGGTCTACTCAAGAAGGTTGGAGTGGGGACTGCTCTAGGATTCCACTTGGGGTACCAAATTTGTTACCAAGAGCTTGTTTTCTATGCCAATTCAATAATGAGGACACAGTTTTGAGAGAAAGGAAAAAGAAGTTTTATTGCTTTTTTAGCAAAGGAGAAACACAGGGGATTCTGGTCCCAGAGGTTGGAGGCTGTGATTCTCCAAGGATCTTTAAAAAACATATTCTCATATTTAAAAAAGAGATCAGTGAGCCAGACATGGTGGTACCTGCAATCCCAGCTACTTGTGAGACTGAGGCAGGAGGGTTTTATTCAAGGCCAGCCTAGGCAATTTAACAAGACCTGACTCAAAATAAAAGTAAAAGGGCTGGACTGTAGCTCAGTGGTAAATGTTTGCCTAATGTGAGGCCCTGGGTTTGATTCCCAAAACTCAATTCCCTTTGGTTCAATACCAAAAATAAATAAATAATAAAAGGAGAGACAGAGATCATAGGAAAAGTTCATAATATGAATACATGTATGTGTAATACAAAATTATAGCAAAAACCAAAAGCACAGCTTTGCCAAATTGTTCCTAATATTCTCTCATAGTCTTATACTTTTCTTTTTTCTTTTTCTTTGTACTGGGGATTTAATTCAGGGCACTTATTTTACCACTGAGCCCCATCCCTAGCCCTTTTTATTTTTTTATATTGAGACATGTGCCGGGGTCCAGCCCTAGCAGGGGTCGTAGTGGTCACAGGTGATGGAGTAGGCATCGGCAAGGTGGAGAACAAAGCAACACAAACTCAAGGAATGGATGCTATGTTCTAAATTTTATTTTTCGCAGCCAGCTTTTTATACATTAAAAGGTAGGCAGTTACACATGTTTTTCCAGAACAGGAAAAAGATCACAAGGAAAAATAACAAAAATATCTTGTATAATCATTACTAGAGCAGGCAATGAAGTATTTTAATATTTTTAGTAATTGTTTACTCCTGACAACCTATAACTAAACTATAAGACATATTAATATTGCTTAACTAATCATAAAGGCTAAAGCAAGTTCAGCAGGATTGAGTAAATGTCAGTTGTGTGGCTACTGCTGTGGTTAATAAGTGCTAGACAGTTTAAGCTAACAATAATATGACATCATCTTCTACTATGTGAACTTAACATTGAGGAACTTTTTCTCCGGGAGATAGGTGGCAAATAATATTTACAGCATTTAGTAAATCCTAATCTTTAAGAAATGGAATATCTTGCACTCTTGTATGTATACTTTCAAACCAGATTATAACATGTCCTGATTTTACATCTAAATATCCCGTGGGAGATAAAGGAGGTCTAAATCCAGGGGTTTAAGAGGCATCTCTCTGTAAGGATGTAATGGTTTTCCATTAATTAAATAAGCATTGTCATGAGGTGTTTTAACTGTAGGAACTCTATTTTCTTTATTTCTTCTGTTCCTGTTAATCATTCCTGATGGGGTTGGAGTTATTTGCCTACATACTTCAAGTCATCTGAGAGTAGTCAATAGGGGATTGGCAGCTAGAATCTATTTTTGTATTTTCTCATAACGTTCTTGGTTACTCAAAGTTTCATTACAAATGACTAAATCTGAAATCACTGTTCCATTAGAAGTCTGTTTTTTATGTTGTAACCCTGGTTCTGTTAAGACCCCTGTTTTCAGGGAAAACACATAAAATATTAATAGTAAACCTACACATATTAAGCAAGCAAGGAAGGAAAGTCCGCAACCAAATTTCCAATATGATGAGACTCAGCGGAATCCTTGTCAAGAGGGGAATTGCAGGCAGCGTAACAGACATGGTCTCCCTAAATTGCTGAGGGCCTTCCTAAGTAGCTGAAACTGGGCTCCAACTTGCAATCTTTCTTGTCTAGCCTCACGAGTTGTTGGAATTATAGGTGTACACCACCACATCTGGCTCATAATCTTATAATTACGATAAGTAAAATAAAAAGGTAACTAAAATAAGAAGGTAGAAAAAGGTCTTTGTCCTAAGTTCCAATAACTTGTGATAAGTTTCACATGTAAAGTAAGCATGCTACATTTATAATTCCTAAAACAAAAGCATTTTTTATATTTAAAAGTCACCAAGATTTAAGTTTTAATAATTTTCTATGTGTACAAGAAGTCATTCTAATGATGATTTTGTGACCTGCTCGATTCCAAAATATCTTGCAATTGAAGTTTATTGAAAAATATTCAATTAATTTAGTAGATATTCATATTTTTTGTAGCTATCAAAATTCAGGAAATTTCTTTACCTTTTCTACCGTTGCACCATTGATGTCACTGGGAAGGATTTTCTTGCCAATTGTTCTCAGATCTGTCTAAATTTAAAATATTATTATTAAAACATAATTATATAAAAAATTAAATTTAAATCTAATCTTGTGAACAAAAGATGCAATTACTTAAGGCTTGTGAAACAAAAATTAAATAAATGTCTTTAATTTATGAGATCCATACAGATAATCAATCTTTTCAAATAATAAATAAGTTGTTTCAGTATAGTGAATAGTAACATAAAAGGTCTCAGATTTATATGACCTTTTAACATACTATTCTCTATTAAAATCCCAAACTTGATTTTATGTAAATTATGGTCTTACTAAAAAACTTAATGCCTCAATCCAAAATCAAATGACAGCTTTCAAATACATAAACATTAAATTTTGAACCAATGAATCCCACATAACCTTGATATGGAGACGTAAAAACATGGCTGCAATATCCATATCCTAACAAAGCGACATAATATTCAAATACACGAGGGAACAATACCACTGGAATAGCAAAGAAGTAAGACCACACTACAGTTAAGAAATTATTTCATTTGCTTACACAAATTACAGAAATAAAAACGTTGAAAAACAAACAACTGCCAATATGAAAATGTAGACGTATATCTCTGCAAACCACAGCAAAACAAGAAGGAATACGTATGGACTAACGACATGACTTACAACATTTCTAACACGCAAAGAGAACTCCAACTACATGGTCCACGTGAAAATCAGAACTTCTAAGGATTGTGTCCTATTGAAATGAAAACCTAAAGGATGGGCAAGAAATTTGTTCAGAGCAAAACTATCAGAACTGTTGAAAAAGGTCCAATTATCTAAGCTATGAACTATCTTGATGCTTGAGATAGTATAATCAGAGTAATAATTAAAGTTGCACTATTTTGTTATTCCTCAAAATAAAATAAACAGTAGCTTTTCATCACCTTAAGAACAAAATTTAAGTAGACTTAAGTACATTTAATCACATAAATTAAAAGGGAGAAATTTTATTACCCTTAGGAAGAAAACACAAAATGATTAAAATAATTGTACTATGTAACGAATACATAAAAAGAGGCAGGATAGTCTTCTTTGAACATCCATACCAACTATAATATTATCCTAGTTCAAAAATTCAAGTAGTCAAATGAAGAAACAAGCATATAAGTTACACAGCTCCCACAGATCCTTTCTGATCTCTTACTACTATGATTTGTAGATTATTTCTCAATATAATGCTAGGATCACCCCATACTAAAACTCACAGAATTGACCTGCCAGGCAAACTAAGTCCCAAATACAAACACTTGTGCAACAATGTTTTCAGTTTATGACTTTTTTGCAGACTCAATTCAGTAATGGGGTGAAAAAATGCTAAACCTCAAGCTGTATGACTTTTCATCTCCAAAATACTGACTAACATATGTGTAAAAATACTTTCTTATCCTACCCTTCCCTCCATTAGGACTATTTTGAAGATTAAATGTTAACAAACATGAGCAATAACTTAGAGTAAGCACCTAAACATATGTAATCATTAAGTAAATAACACAGTCCATAAAATCATAGGCATTATTTTGAAGTCAAAGATTGAAATATTTTAAAGTGAATAGGAAACAAATTTTATGTAACAGAAATACACAAATCTGGTTTTTACCAATAATTATGAAATTTAATGCAAACTAAAATGAAGAATCACAGTAAAGTAAATAAGCATTAGACAAAAATCCTAAACTTTGATTCATCCCAACTGTAATTAACTAATCATATGAACTTGGGCACTCACAAATTTTCTAAATCTAGTTAATTTATTCATAGAAGGGGGAAAACGCTATCAACTGTATTTTACAAAGCTGCTGTCCACCTAAAAGAAAATGATACAAATTTTATATAACTCTTCAAGTACTGAAACTGGTCTTGAAAATCAGGATCGGTGTGGAAGACTGAACAACCGAGAACAGCCCAGGCAAGAGCAAAATGTTTTACTTAAAGGACAGAAGAGAGATCGGCAGAGAAATGTCTCTGGAAAGGTGCAGGGTCCAGAACTGGTGTCTGAGGGAGTGTGGGTATCTTGCCCTTTATGGATTTCAGGTTTCCTTTCTTCTCATGTCCCCTCTCTTATCTTGCCTAGGAGACCAAAAAGTCAGGAAGAGAGCCATCCAGGGAGTGATCGCCTGTTTTGGAAAATGTGATCCTTCCTCTCCTGTGAAGGTTGTTAGCAACCAGGTGAT
Organism: Sciurus carolinensis; assembly: GCF_902686445.1. Taxonomy (NCBI): domain Eukaryota; kingdom Metazoa; phylum Chordata; class Mammalia; order Rodentia; family Sciuridae; genus Sciurus; species Sciurus carolinensis. Next base: position 54,934,045 of record NC_062217.1, on the reverse strand, counting down.
GGGGGCTGCTATCGACCCATTTCTTTTTCTTTGATAATTAGCTGCAAGTCCTTTGCAGTATTATACACATGTGTACTTCAGTGTACAAGATGAAAATGATGTTCCAAATCTTTAAAGGCACTAAACTCAAAACTGATTTAGAAGTACAATAAAAGCATTTTTTTTAATTCAAGACTAATATGTCAGGATTGCTAGGACAATGAATGTGTCCCAGAATAATTTATATTGAACATTAAAAATTCAGAAATGTTTTTAACTACAAAACAACTTTGTTGAAAAAAAACTAAAGAAAAAAAGGAAAAATTTTGTTGATAATCTTCAAAGCATCTACATGTATCGTGTTGTTGACTATTCGAGTTTAAGATAATAGCTATTTGACAAATCATTTTATATTATACAGAATCTCAAAAGAAATAAAAATATAACTTTTAAACTTTTACTAATAGTGTTTATAATTTCAGACTGTGTTATCACTTACTTTTTTTCTTAATAACTCACATATTTGAACCAAAACTATATACAGGATTTCAATGTCACTTGTTAATATTCTTATTCCCCACTTCATAGAATAAAAAAAACTAAGAACCCTCCTTTTCAACACGTGAATCTGAGCCTAAATAAAAGAGTCATACAATAGATTTTTAGGAAGCTAATTTTAGAAAGGCCTGCTCACAAGCAACCTTAGACTGGCATCTGGGAATTTTGAACTTGGAATCATTCCTTGAGATGTGATTCACTGCCTAGCCTATTGGTATAAACAATGTGAACTTCTGTTTTTCTTCTTGTTGTTGTTTTCTTAGGGAGGAGAAGAAGATGGGAGTCTTGAATTTGGGTGCATGTTGGGCAGAGGGTTCCTCTGTGAGCAATCAATAAAAGCTTTGAGCACTAGTATTTAATGGACCTCCCTGGGCAGAAACACTGAATACATGTTACTCTATTGTTCATTGCGAAATAAAGCAAGAAGTTTACTGTATCCCTCACAGGAGCAAGAGACAACAAGAAATGATACATGCATAAAATATGTATATAAAATAAGAATCAATGATACAAGTCTTTCTCAATTAGTGGTTAATATTCTATGATCTTTTAAAAATTGAAAAATCAACCAGATATTGTAATATTATAAATGCTTGAATTTTATTAAGAGGTTATAAACTTTAAAAGTAGATTTATCTAGTATAAGCTTCATCATCCTGTTTAAAAGATTTTTGTTGTTGTTCTATTATATGGTGTAACAGCTTTTGGACTGGAGTATTTGACTATATATTTCAAAGAAAATGATAAAGACAAATTAATTCATTCAGATAATGATCACCAGGCACTTCTATGTGTTTAACAAATACTTAATGGTGATTTATTTTAAGTTCACACCAATCACTGGCAGTTCATTGCTATTTACCCAAGAATGTAAATAAAACAAAAAGCAGAAGCATCCTATCATCTTTAGAAAGCTATTCTTAAACAAACAAGAAATAAAGTTCTTTACAACATTTTTAAAGCAGAATTCATTAATTTGGGTTCAAGGGAAAGAAAGTTAAAGCATCTAGAGAATATTGCCATTGTAATCATAGATAACATGCATAATTCCTAACTAATGATTACTATTTTAATTAGTCTTTTGTTTATTAAAAACATACTCAGTTCAAAACCAAAAAATTATCTTAATATTACTGAATAAAATTAAAAGAACCTATAAAATTATAGAAATCAAAATAAATTTTATGTTTAAACCCGTTTAATTTTATAAATATAAATCTAAGAGATTTCACAAGAAAAAATTACACAATTATAAATTTATTTATATATATGTCCTTAATATTCATTATTTTAAATGTCCTTAATATTCATTATTTCCACTTTCCAATATCAATTGTGCTATAATAACCATAGAATTATATGAATTTCATTGATATTAATAAAATAAAAATTTGTGGTTTTTTTTTCATTTTTACAGAATGCATTTTGATTCATTGTACACAAATGGGGTACAACTTTTCATTTCTATGATTGTACACACTGTAGAATCATACTATTCATGTAATCATACATGTACATAGGGTATTGATGTTTATCTTTTCCCACCATCTTTCCTTCCCCCATCTCCTCCTCTCCCCTTATTTCCCTTTACACACTCCAATGCATCTCCATTCTTACCTTACCCTCTCCCCCATGCCCCACCAAGTTATATATCAGCATCCACTTATTACAGTGAACATTCAGCCTTTGGTTTTTAGGAATTGGCTTATCTAGCTTAGCATGATAGTCTCCAATTTCATCCATTTACCTGCAAATACCATAATTTTATTCTTCTTTAGGGTTGAGTAATATCCCATTATGTATCTATACCACAGTTTCTTTATCAACTGAAAGGCATCTCAGTTGGTTCCACAATCTAGCTATTGTGAATTGAGCAGCCATGAACATTGGTGTGGCTGAATCACTGTTGTATGCTGATTTTAAGTCCTTTGGGTATAAACAGAGGAGTGGAATAACTGGGTCAAACGGTGGGTTCATTCCAAGTTTTCTGAGGAATCTCCATACTGCTTTCCAGAGTGGCTGCACCAATTTACAACTCCACCAGCTATGTATGAGTGTGCTTTTTTCCCCACATCCACGCCAACATTTATTATTGCTTGTGTTCTTGATAATAGCCATTCTAATTGGAGTCAGATGAAATCTTAGGGTGGTTTTAATTTGCATTTCTCTAATTACTAGAGATGTTGAAGACTTTTTCTTATATTTGTTAATCACCTGTATTTCTTCTTCTGTAAAGTGTCTGTCCAGTTCCTTGGCCCATTTATTGATTGGGTTCTTTATATTTTGGTGCAAAGTTTTTTAAGTTCTTTATAAATTTGGAGATTAGTGCTCTATCTGAAATACATGTGGAAAAGATTTTCTCCCACTCTGTAGGCTCTCTTTTCATATTATTGATGTTTCCTTTGCTGAGAAAAAGCTTTATAGTTTGAATTTATCCCATGTATTGATTATTGCTTTCATTTCTTACGCTCTGGGAGTCTTGTTAAGGAAGTCTGATCCTAAGCCAACATGTGAAGTTTGGGTCTACTTTTTCTTCTATTTGGTGCAGGGTCTCTGGTCTAAAAAAATTGATTGTTAATATATTGTTTATTGGAAGGCAACATGAAGAAACTACCAGAGGGATAACTACTTACATTTTTATCAAACAATTTTTAAATTTCTCAAAAAGAGCCAATCTATGGGGGCTGGGGATACTGCTCAGTTGGTAGAATGCTTGCATTGCAAGCACAAGGCCCTGGGTTCAATCCCCGGTACCCAAAAAAAAAAAAAAAAAAAAAAAAAAAAAAAGTCAATCTAATACTGGAAAAGATATACCTACATAGATAGGTGGGAGGAATACACTGGAGAGGAAAATATTAATTAAAATGTTAATAGTAATTATAATAGGTTTAGTTTTCTTATTTTGCTTTTCTATATTTTCTCTAATGTATTACAAGTATTTTATCATCAGGAAATTTTATTTAAAAACAATAAATACAACTATCAAAGGGCTATAACCTAGCTAAAATTTCCATGCAAACTAATATGGTAAGGTGTTTTAATGAGTGGTCAGTTTTTATAAAGCTACTGTAAATGTTATGAAATTCTACAAATAATCACTGGGTTAAAAAAGTAGGAATAAAATAGGAACATTGACAATACTTTTTTCCCTTTTCATTGTCTTCTGTATAATAGATGTTAGTAATTGACTATTAAGAGATTACCAAATTCAACAAACATCACTACAATTTAAAACATGTAAGAAAATGAAAGATAGTCCCTTTTTATCATAAAATCCAGTTTATGAGATGTTTTCCATTAATATTATTTTCAGATTAAAAGTGTTTAAAAATTAATAAACATAACCTACATTGAGAGCAATCGGGATGATATCATTTATATTGATTTTGTCAGGAGAACTTCTGCAAACTCCAGTTCCTTCATCTGAAAGATACCTGTTAAATGAAATAAATGGCTTAATACTATCTGAAATCAAAATTAACCAAAATTTTTTTCTTAAGATTACACGTAATTTTGTTCTCTACTATAAAGCGTGTCTACTACAAGCATTAGGGAAAGACTCCTGAACACAGATTTCTGGTTTGTTTACTATTTCTGATAGAACAGGATGAAAAATTCATATTTTTCTTTGTACCCTTAAAGAGATATTATGTCTTTGAAAATACTCACCACTAGCCAGGGGTGGTGGCTCACACCTATAATCCCAGCTGCTTGGGAGGCTGAGGCAGGAGGATTGAGAGTTCAATGCCAGCCTCAGCAACTTAGTAAAGCCCTAAGCAACTCAATGAGACCCTATCTCTAAATAAAATACAAAACAGGGCTGGGGATGTGGCTCAGTGGTTGAGTGCCCCTGAGTTTAATGTCCAGTACCAAAAAAAAAAAAAAAAAAATACCCATCACTAAGAAATATAAAAGGGAAAGTCTATCTAACAAAAATTCTAAAGGCAGAGGCTGTACTGAGGTGGAAATTTGGCTTTATGTAAGTAAAATGTCATCTGATGGCTTTCAAATAATGCCAATATAAGCTTTCCTGAATATAATAAATTATAAACTGTGGCTCAATCTCAAATTTCTTCCTTCTTCATCCTTCATATTTGAAAATTTTATATTTTGAAACCTCTCACTTTATTCTAATTACAAGGAACAGGACATCCATTTTACAGATTTTCCTAACATGTTAGTGATTCTTCTGTAAATACTGAACTATTTTTGCAAAAGAACTGAACCTAAACTAACCATAATTTGGAATTTACAAATTATTTTTTTGTTTTTATAAACATTTAACTCTCCAATATTTAAAATGAATAAAAAGTGATTGAAGTAAATGTCAAAATCTGCTTCAATATGCACCAAGAACATAGTAACTGAAAGAACAAAACAACACAAGATTTATTGCCTTTAATTGACGTCATCAGAAAAAAAGAAACTGAAAATTCGATCGGGCACAACAGACATGGTCCCTGTGCACACCTGCCCAATAGAACTCAAGGGAAGAGAATTATAATCAGTTCCCCTGAGCCAACTTTAAGAAAAACCCAAGGATATGAACCCTAAAGAAGAAACAGACCCTAGGGAGTTCTTGTTTACTAAAACATCCAGCAAAAGCACACATTCCCTCCTCTAACAGAGATTTATGGAACAGTAGTATTATAAAACTCCTCAATATTATTTTGAAGTACAAAAGTCCATCTGAATACATTTTAATGACTAAAGAGCTAAATTTTCACACTAATTTTACCTTCAAATACTGCAGTTTTAAATCACCAGTGTTTATAGGTGCTCAAAAATTTTTTATAAAGTTAACTTTAGAAAACACTTCCTTTTTTCATAGACAGAAGATGTTAAAATTCTTAGTCATTGAGTTAGTAATCATGAGCAACTTGTTTAACTTTAGAAGAAAGATTTGGGGAGTGAGTAAACCTTTTCTTATTACAGACAATGAATTCAACAAGAAGGATTACATAGCCCAAGTGCTACTAACCACAGCTGTTTTCACTTTATCTTCGAAAGTTACTTGGCATATAAAACAGGCATGTGCAAATCACAGTTGAAGAACTTCAATCAGAATAAAACAAGGAAGATCGCTTTAATCTCATTTATTAGTTTCAGATAGTGTGTCTCCATTACCACCCTTTACTACCAGTAAGGAAAAAATAAATAGCCAAAAATCCTTTGATCCATATGAAAACAGGTAAAAATTCCCAAGTTTTATTCACTGGTTCTGCCACATACAAAACCAAGAGGCCCCAAACTCATTCTATGAAGCCAATATTACCCTGATACCTAAACCAGACAGAGACACATCGAGGAAAGAAAATTTCAGACCAATATCCTTAATGAACATTGACACAAAAATTCTAAACAAAATTTTAGCAAATCGCATACAAAAACATATTAAAAAGATAGTGCACCATGATCAAGTGGGTTTCATCCCAGGGATGCAAGGTTGGTTCAACATCAGGAAATCAATAAATGTCATTCACCATATCAGTAGACTTAAAGTCAAGAATCACATGACTATTTCAATAGATGCAGAAAAAGCATTTGATAAAATACAGCACCCCTTCATGCTCAAAACACTAGAAAAAATAGGGAGAGGGGGAACATTCCTTAACATTGTAAAGCCATCTATGCTAAGCCCATGGCTAATATCATTCTAAATGGTGAAAAACTGAAAGCATTCCCCCTAAAAACTGGAACAAAGCAGGGATGCCCTCTTCACCACTTCTTTTCAATATCGTCCTTGAAACTCTAGCCAGAGCAATTAGACAGACCAAAGAAAATAAAGGGATACGAATAGGAAAAGAAGAACTCAAACTATCCCTATTTGCTGATGATATGATTGTATACTTAGAGGAACCAGGAAATTCCACCAGAAAACTTTTAGATTTCATTAGTGAATTCAGTAAAGTAGCAGGTTACAAGATCAATGCACATAAATCTAAGGCATTTTTATACATAAGCAATGAATCTACAGAAAGAGAAATTAGGAAAACTACCCCATTCACAATAGCATCAAAAAAAATAAAATACTTAGGAATCAATCTCACAAAAGAGGTGAAAGACCTCTACAATGAGAACTACAGAACACTAAAGAAAGAAATTCAAGAAAACCTTAGAAGATGGAAAGATCTCCCATGTTCTTGGATAGGAAGAATTAATATTGTCAAAATGGCCATACTACCAAAAGTTCTATACAGATTCAATGCAATTCCAATTAAAATCCCAATGATGTACCTTACAGAAATAGAGCAAGCAATTATGTAATTCATCTGGAAGAATAAAAAACCCAGAATAGCTAAAGCAATCCTTGGCAGAAAGAGTGAAGCAGGGGGTATTGCAATACCAGATCTTCAACTCTACTACAAAGCAATAGTAACAAAAACGGCATGGTATTGGTACCAAAACAGAAAGGTGGATCAATGGTACAGAATAGAGGACACGGATACAAACCCAAATAAATACAATTTTCTCATACTAGACAAAGGGGCCAAAAATATGCAATGGAGAAAAGATAGCCTCTTCAACAAATGGTGCTGGGAGAATTGGAAATCCATATGCAAAAGAATGAAACTAAACCCATATCTCTCACCAAGCACGAAACTAAACTCAAAATGGATTAAGGACCTCGGAATCAGACCAGAGACCTTGCATCTTATAGAAGAAAAAGTAGGTCCAGAGCTTCAACATGTCAGCTTAGGACCAGACTTTCTCAACAGGACTCCCATAGCACAAGAAATAAAAGCAAGAATTAATAACTGGGATAGATTCAAACTAAAAAGCTTTCTCTCAGCAAAGGAAACTATCAGCAATGCAAAGAAAGAGCCTACAGAGTGGGAGAAAATCTTTGGCAATCATACTTCAGATAGAGCACTAATCTCCAGAATCTATAAAGAACTCAAAAAACTCTACACCAAGAATGCAAATAATCCAATCGACAAATGGGCTAAGGAAATGAATAGACACTTCACAGAAGAAGATCTACAAGCAATCAACAAACATATGGAAAAATGTTCAACATCTCTAGTAATAAGAGAAATGCAAATCAAAACCACCCTAAGATTCCATCTCACCCCAATTAGAATGGCAATTATCAAGAATACAAGCAACAACAGGTGTTGGCGAGGATGTGGGGAGAAAGGTACACTCATACATTGCTGGTGGGGCTGCAAATTAGTGCAGCCACTCTGGAAAGCAGTGTGGAGACTCCTTAGAAAACTTGGAATGGGACCACCATTTGACCCAGCTATCCCACTCCTTGGCCTATCCCCAAAGGACTTAAAATCAGCATATTGCAGAGATACAGCCACATCAATGTTCATAGCTGCTCAATTCACAATAGCCAGATTGTGGAACCAACCTAGATGTCCTTCAATTGATGAATGGATAAAGAAAATGTGGTATATAGATACAATGGAAGATTACTCAGCCATAAAGAATGATAAAATTATGGCATTTGCAGGCAAATGGATGAAACTGGAGAATATCATGCTAAGTGAGATAAGCCAATCTCAAAAGATCAAAGGACGAATGATATCGCTAATAAGTGGATGATTACACATAATGGGGGGTGGGAGGGGTTAGTGTTAGGGTTAGAGTTAGGGTTAGGGAGGGGGGCAAGAATGGAGGAAGGAAGGACTGTATGGGGGAAAAGAGGGGTGGGAAGGGTGGGGGGGAAGGGAAAAAAATAACAGAATGAGTCAAACAACATTACCCTATGTAAATTTATGATTACACAAATGGTATGCCTTTACGCCATGTACAAACAGAGAATCAACATGTATCCCATTTGTTTACAATAAAAAAAAAAATAGAGTTATAAAAAAAAAAACCCAAGAGGCCAAGGCAAACTACAAATACATGCTCCAACTAAATGAGGCGACCATAATACAGCTTCAGTTGCCTATCTTCAGGAGGATAGGTAAAGCAGTTATTGTCAGATCTGATTTTCAGCTTTTAGGTTTTTGTAAAGGCAATATACAAGCCAAACAAAACAGGTTTCGCCTGCGTGTGGCACACACACTGTAGTACTAAATCCATCTGTTTATCTACTTGTTTGTTCTTGTTCACTTCCAAGTTGCTTCTGACATACAGTGTTCTTAAGTGTCTCTCAACAATGCTCAACAATGCAACCTTCATAGTCAACTTCCTTTTCAGGCAAAAGATACCTTTTACATCATTTTGTATGACACTAGGGTAGGGAAGAACACAATTATGCCTATGACAAATTTCTTAATAATATAGAGTTGGGTACATCAGACTAAAAGATGTGAAAATCATTTAGGTCAGTCTTTGACCAAAATATTTTACAAATTGAATGTATATAGAAAATCCACCCATACTTCAGATGTCCTATCAAAAAGAAAAGAATTTTTTTCTTCTTTGGTATTGGGGATTGAATCTAGCGGCACTTTACCACTGAGCTATATCCCTAGTTCTTTGTGGTTGTTTTGTTTTGTTTTATTTTGGTTTTTTCCCTATTTTAGACACAGTCTCACTAAATTTTTGAGGGTTTCACTAAATTGCTGAGGCTGGCAATTGTAATCCTCCTTTCTCAGTGTCTTGAGTCTCAGAGATTATGCTGTGCCTGACTTCAGACTACCAAAATTTTCAAGGCAGAAAAATGTCGTAACTGGGCAGAAACTGAGCCATAAAAGCAAAGAGTAAAGTTTTCTTCAACTGGCCAGAAACCAAGTCATAAAAGCAAACAGTAAATTTTCTTCTCCTTCAATCATCACCCACTGAAAAAAATGAATGTTCATCTAAACCTGAACTCAGAGCTGAATTTCTAAAATAAAGACAGAATCTGGTAGTACACACTAATAAAAACTAGGCTGGTTACACAGGAAAAAAATGTCACTGAGACAAACCACTGAAACATTATTCCCAAATGGATTGGACTTCATAAAAGTAAGATAAAGCAGATATCTGGACAGTGACACAGAGGTCCTAATTGTCTTTGAATAATACCTTAAACCAAATGGCCGCATGTGGTCTTGGGGTTCTCTGATCTATATGTGCTGCCAAACTAGCAAATACTAGCCCCTTATGATATCAAAATACCAGAATGAGAATTTAGTATATGAATTCCTGCTTAGCCACAAAGAAAATAAAGATAACTAATTCCCAATTACCCAAGCTAATGTGGGAACAGATGAGACTAAATCAACACAATCAAAAACCTCTTATGTTAGCTGGGTACCATGACACACACCTGTAATCCCAGTCACTCAGGAGACTGAGGCAGGAGGATCAAGAGTTCAGCCTCAGCAACTTAGTGAGGCACTAAGCAATTCAGTGAGACCCTGTCTCTAAACAAAATACAAAATAGGGCTGGGGATGTGGCTCAGTGGTAGAGCACCTCTGGGTTCAATCCCCACTCCAAAAAAAAAAAAAAACTCATATGTTAAATGTATTTTTGATCTCAGCAGATATGGAAGCTCTAATCTATAAATTATGAAAATATTAAATAAAAGAATATTTTTAAATTGCCCATACAATATTCTATTTAGATTGTTTCCATCTCCACTATTTAAGTGGATTGTAATATACCTACCAGAATTTTGGTTATCCTATTCTTCTCATAAGCTATTGTTGTACCGACCAAGAGACATCGATACAATGTGATACCCTCCTCTAGAGCAGAAGGAAATGTTTAAAACTTCCTATGTTTGAATATAACTTAGGAAAATATAGTATTTATTGAGTAATAAGATTAGAAAGGTAACAAGAGTAATAAGAATTTGGGCACAAAATATGCTTTAGAAAACCTTGTATAGATGAAATCAATATATTCCATACAGCTTATAGAAACATTGGGGGGAGATCACAGACAAGAATATAAATTGGAATACCAGCAATAAATTGAATGAATCCATGGGATTCCATGCCCAAATCTCTATCTCTAACCCAGAAAATAGGATCATAATTCCACTAAAGGTAATTCAGAGGAGGAGCTACTACAACTAATGGTGGAAAATGGGAAAAAAAAGTCTTTCATTTCATTTCCCTTAACAACAAAGTACCTTTTCCATCACTACCATTTTCTTTTTTTCTTGTCATAATTATGTAGATGTCTACTCTCTCAAAATGAATGCTATAATCTTTATTCCAACAATCTTTGTCCTTTACAAAAAGGATCTGAATCAACAGTAGCTTACAATTTAATCTACTCCAATGGCTTATATAAATGGATCAACAAATAATTATGTACTATTTAAAGTACCTCTAAGTATGAACTTTTGTTATTGATTTTTTTTTTTTTTTTTTTTTTTTTTTTTTTTTTTTGCAGTGCTGGGGATTGAACCCAGGGCCTTGTGCTTGCAAGGCAAGCACTCTACCAACTGAGCTATGTCCCCAGCCCTATTGATCTTAATCTAACAAGCCATATTTAATACTAGATTTATTTTATTCAATAATAAGCTGCCTTTAAATTTTTATTTTTCAGTGTTTAGTTTTTATCATTTATTTTATGTAAAAATGCACATTATTTTCACCATTTTACTAACCTATGATACTAATTTTTCTGCACATACATACACACAAAGATTTGTCTTTAAGTTCTTGCTTTAAAAAGCTGAAGATTATTGGGAAGCTAATTCAAAATGATGCACTATTTGAAAACACCACTAGATGACAACATTGATTCACAAGTAAAGTATTATCATACTCCACTGTTGTAAGATAAGATCCCAAAGAGGTACCAAACTTGCTTAAAGGTTTTTGATATTTTTTTGTTGTTGTTGCAGTGGGAGTTGGGAAGAAGGTCTAATGAAGAAAACAGGCTTACAATTTTTGGATTTGTGTTTGACATAAAAATCACTCAGGGTTTAAAAAAAAAAAAAAACTCATCTAGTAGCATTCAACACATACCTCCCCAAAAGAAAAAAAAAATCAAAACACAATTTTCTCTCCTTTCCTACATTCATCCTTTGGAAATACAGAAATAATAAAACAAGTACACAAATTATTAGAGATTACTCTTTTTGTTGGAAAATAGCTATGAATATTTTCAATATTAATCATTGCTTTTCTCTGACATCTAATAAGCAAGACAAAAACTATAAGATAAAGATAAAAACCATAAAAAGATAGATAACAATAAATCACAAACTTCTACTTGTTCTGACACATGTTCAAAATATTAAAATATTTTCACCAGACATAAATCAACCCATGAAGATATTAACCCTGGAATGCTTATTTGACATAAAATAAATTCTAATAGCTGAACAAATAACTTGTAAATCATTCCTTTGAAATTCCATAATTGATATTTTACAAAATATAGTGGCAGTAGCAACATAATTGTTATTCATTTTTGCAAACCAAGCTCCCATGTGAATTTAAAAATATAAATGAAGGTCTAGATATTTTTACTTTCATTGGGGCCAATATGTATGCTCTTCCTCAAATTAATTATATTTTAATTGAGAAGCAGAGATGGTCTTTTTTTAATAAATCAGAATTTAAGGTGTAAGATTATTTGATATTTCTGTCATCTTTTTCTCAGCAAAACAGTGATAAGTATCAAAACACACTTCAGGTCAAAAACTCACCTGAAGCTTCATGCACACTGTACATTACACACTGCACAGTCTACATAAGTGTAACGTTATTATACTATTGTTGGAAACCAAGATCCCAAAGATGTACCAAACTATTTCAAACTATTTCTGGCATTTATTCTATTGTTGTGGTGGCTGAGGAATGCAGATAATGAAGAAATAGACTCTTATAATGTTGTATGCATACTGTACATTGCACAATGTTCACTGCACACAGAACATTGACTACTACATTACAGATTAGTGACTACAGAGTCCATGCCCAATAACCCCCAAGGTAAGGCCTTCCAGGATTAACCCCAAGGGACTGCACACTGAATTAAGGCTACAAAAGAAATGCTATTAAGATAACATAAAAATTGGAAGGTATTTTTATGAGTAGCTTGGAGTTTTCATCTGATCTGTATTTTTTAATGAGAAAAAGATGTAAATCTCAGTCATACCCTTTAATACAATTAGGATCTTAGTCAATTTATCTCATCTTTGCACCTCAGGTTCCCACACCCCCTCCAAAAAGAAAATTGAAATGATACTGAAAATACTGATCTATAGAATTGCTCCAAAAAAACTGAAAACAGTATGAAGTACCTGGTAGATCAGATGCTAATTAAGTATTAGTTTTCTTCCTTCTAAAACACTATATGCTTTTTATTCTAGAAAATACTAAAAGTATTGTGATAACCCCCCAAATCCTCTGAGTTTGTATGAGAAAGGAAAAGAATAAAATTTGCCTAACGATGAAGGGAAATTATTCAAATGCTACAAACAGTAGTCAAAAGTGTATTTACTTCTAATGTACTACTCATATGGAGTTCACTGAGAACTCAAGGCAACCATCAGCTAGATGGAAAGAATTGTAATAATTTATTCAAATCTTTTAACTTTACACAAGTGGACAGATAATACATAGTTTTTTAGTAAGAAAAAATAATGTTATTCCATTACACTGTGCAACTGCTTGTGCCCCTAACAAAATTTCCAATGCAAAATAAATTGCCATCATTTTCACCCAAGCTGCCATTTTGTCAAGATTTAAAACAATGAAGTGGGGACAAAGATGGTGAAGTAGAGGAGGTCTGGACTTACCTAGCTTTCTGTGATTCAGAATTGAAGCAGCAAAGGTGGATGTCCAATAATGAACAGTCAAAGATTCAGAGACACCCAGATATTCTGGTGTTTCAAACAAAGAACAAGAAAGAGTACATTGGCACCAAACCAGTGGTGGTGGTAGTGGAGCTGGGTCACCAATGGAGGAATAACACAAAAGGAAAAAGAGAAACACAGCTGACACTTGCACAGAAACACCTTCAGAATAGAAAGGCAATCTGAACTTAGCTGATTCTGGGGCTGCACAGTGAACTGGTATCTAAAAAGTGCTCAGTGTTTCTCAATTTGTCAGAGAGCTGAGATGAGGAGCCATCTTGGGGAGGTCACTCCAGGGCTTGCTGCTGTAGGAACCCTAGAGATTACAGCAAATATTTCCACACTGTTCCAGCAGGCATCTACTGTGTGGACCAGGCAGCACCGTGTGGAACACAATTCAAACAAGCACAGAGAAGTTTATATCCAGGGGAATTCAGGTCAGATATATGGTGGAGAATGCAACTTGCTTTTCCCTTGATTCTGGAGGCTCTTGCAATGAGCTGATGAGGGTGGGGAAACCAAACATTTGGATGTGATTACACTGGGGGACTGAGCTTTGGAAGGCTGTAATGGTAAGAGTAGTGGAGTGTGTGAGACTAGCAGTGCGGTTGGTTTCCCTGCCATAGAATAGAGGCATATCAGAAGGCTCCTGAGATCCAGATGCCCAGCAGAGATCGGCATTCATCCAGCCGTAGGGTTGTGTTGATCTAATCTCTCCAGAGTAGATACAACCCAACCATGTTCAATGGTAGCTAGACTCTAGCTTGGGGTACTTCTCATTTAGAATTTCGCACCAACCTTGCCCTGGGAGTGCACCAGGTTAGTTTGTCTGAATGACACTGCAATAGATGGTAGCTCTCATTCAATTCTACACTGTACTGATAAGCAGAGAGACAGTCCAGCCAGCTTCAGTCCCAGACCACTCCAGTCAGCAACTTGGTGAGCAACATAGAAGGAGGAAGGGTTTACTAACCCCAGACCTCATTCTCTCAGGGGTGTACAACCCAAGAGGAAACAGAAAAAAAGGGCAGTCAGGCATGAGCAGTGAATATTCATTCTTGTCCAGTTTTGACCACCTCAGTAGAAGCAATTCTTTCATTATTCATTAAGAATTTTTTGTTGTTGTTTTTGTGATTGGCTCACATATACACATACATGTACAATGTAGATTTTTTCATTTTTATCATTTCTTTTTATTGTACTGTTTTCCTTTATATGTGGGTTAACAGTATTATTATTTTGTTTTTCCCCCTTTGGGGGTTACTCCTTCTTCTACTTCTAACAAATTCTCCTGTGTTCTCTCTCTCCCTTTCTCTCCTATGTCCCTCTCCCTTTCTTTTTTTATTATTTTATCCCCCTTCTTAATGGCCTTCATTTTATACCACTTTCTACTTTCTCTCTTATCACCTTTTAAATATTCTAACCTCTTTTTGCCTTCCTTTCCCTTTCCTTTTTATTTAATGAACTGTATATTTAATTGCCTCTTAGAACTACTAGTTTCTATAAGTTCTGCCCCACCATTCATGCTGTTATGTTTATTAGTATTGTGGATGTTGCAGTTGACACCTGGTATTTAGTGATATATCTAATTCATGGTTGGTTGTTGCTGCTGCTGTTAATTCTGACCCCAACATTTCAGCTTTTGTGATTATTAGTGTCACAGATGTCATAGATGGAATCTGGTGTTTATTTTAATGCTGTGCATTATTTACTAGTGTTTCTGTTTATTCTCCCCCTTTTCTGTGAGGGACTGGGAATCTACTATGACAATTAAAATTTCATGGGGTAGATACTCTTGCTGAGCTACACCAACAAGCTCCGTAAGACAAGTGTACCTTGCTCCACACATAAACCCTGCTCAAACTCCAACAATACTTAAACACAGAGAAAGGGGAGAGAAAAATCTCAAACCATTGAATAGGTCCTAAGTAGAAACAGCTAGTGGGGAAACTGAGGGCCTATTCATGGAAATCTGCCAATAAAGAGAAGACAACAAAGTATGCATGACACACCTCCAAGGGGCCTCAACCTAGATGGCCCCCATGCCCTTTTAGAGCATAGAGTTGTCAAGTCTAGATAAGCAATCAGATTGTGTACCATATTTCCTGATATATGCAACACAAATGCCAGACCTACTAGAAGGACCTCACGTTTGTGAGACCCACAGAGAAAGTAGGATCCTCAATCTCTGACACAATACCACTATGTCAAAATATACTAATTGTCCCTAAAGAACTAGCAGGGAAACCATGCTACTATTTTACTTAGCTTTGGCACTGCTGTGACAAAAAATAACCAACAAGAACAACTTAGAGGAGAAAAAGTTTACTGGGGCCTCACAGTTTTGCTCCTGGTATTTATCCAAAAGGATTAAGGTCAATATACTATAGAGATACATGCAGACCCATGTGTTATGGGTTAAATGAGGTGTCCCCAAAAAAGCTCATGTGTAAGGCAATGCAAGAGGGTTCAGAGGAGAAATGATTGGGTTGTGGGAGTCTTAACCCAATCAGTGAATTAATCCCCTCAGAGGGATTAATGAGTGGTAACTGAAGTGGTAGGGTGTGGCTAGAGGAGGTGGGAATTGGGGGCGTGGCCTTGGGGCATATATTTTTTATCTGGAGAGTAGAGTCCCTCTCTCTCTGCTTCCTGATCACCATGTGAGCTGCTTCCCTTTGCCACACTGTTCTGCCACGATGTTCTGCCTCACCTCAAGCCCCAAGGAATGGAGACTGCTGTCCATGACCTGAGAGCTCTGAAACCGTGAGCCCTCTATGAAACTCTTCCTCCTCTAAAATTGTTCTAGTTAGATCCTTTAGTCACAGCACAAAATTGCTGACTAAAACACCATGTTTTATGGCCTTATAATTCACAACAGTCAAAACATGAAACCAGCTTAGGTTTCTGTGGTTCACAGAAATGGATAAAGAAAATGTGGTATATAAACACAGTGGAGTTCTATTCAGAAAAAAAAAAATGTCATTTGCAGGAAAATAAGTAGAAATGATAACATCATGTTCAACAAAATAAGCCAGACTAAGAAAGTCAGGTGTCGGGCTGGGGATATAGCTCAGTTGGTAGCGTGCTTGCCTTGTAAACACAAGGCCCTGGGTTCAATCCCCATCACCACAAAAAAAAAAAAAAAAGAAAGAAAGTCAGGTGTCATATGATTTCTCTCATAGATAGAAGTTAGACAGAAAAAAAGGAAATAAAAATAGATCCCATGAAAACAGAAGTAGTTGAGTAGAGGAACGGGGTCAGGGGGAGGTACTGGGGATTAAAACTGATAAAATTGTGTTATGTTATTGTATGAACATGCAACAATGAAACCCATTATTCTGTATGATTGTTAGCACCAATAAAAAATTAGTAAAGAAAAAGAAAGATTTAAAACAATGATGCCAAGAAGTAGCTTGGTAAGCAATAGGCTTACAATTTTATAGTACAGGGGACATTAGACACTATAAAATTTATACTTATGATTTACTTAAACTAATGCCATTCACTGGAAACTTGAAAAATGAAAATCTACTACATTAATTATCATAGGCAATTATGACAAAACCTACATGATTTTAGAAGAGATAATCACATGTCCATCTAATATCTCAAATACCATTAACAAATTTCCATAAATTAAAAGAAAATATAAAATCGGGAGATATGTAAAAGCACATTAAAATCAAAAAGGGCAATCATTTAAATATGCTACTAAGTTAAACAGGTAAATATTAAACAAATACATTTTTCTCAAAAGAATGAAGTAGTTGAACATATGTATCTTAGTTGATAAAAAATAATAATTCTAATTTCCATTTCTTTAAAATGCATCTTAAGTGCAAAATGCCAATGTTGATCAAATTTTTGAACTTGAAATGGTGTAAATAAATTAAAAGTTTGATTTTTTAGCTTAAAATATCATTTGACTATATCCCTATATCTCTTTGTAAAAGTCAGAACAGTGGTCCACAGAAAGATACATCCATGATCCTAATCTTGAGAAGTTATGAATGATAATTTATTTGAAAGAAGAATCTTTAAAGATGTCACTAAGAATCTTGAGATGAGGAAATTACTCTAGCTTATCCATGTGATCCCTATAACCAAGGTCAAGTGTCACTATAAGAGAGAGGCAAAATGGGTTTTGTGGTAGTCAAAATGAGGAAAAAGATACACACGTACGAGAATAGGCCAGAGGACAGACAATGGAGGTAGAAACTGGAGTAATGAGGCCTCAAGCCAAGGAAAGCCAGCAAGTTACCAACTTGCCCCTAGAGTCCAAGAAGGAAATACACCTTTGAAGACACCTCTGTATCAGATGTCTGGTCTCCACAACTGTTAGAGAATAGACTTCTGCTGTTTTAAGTCGCCCAGTTTAGGTAAGTCATTACAGCCACATAGGAAATTAACACACTCATTATACATTTACTTATTGAGAAGTATCAATTCAATTAAATTAAAAACCATTTTTATGAAGGCCATACCTCAGCTTAGAATCTATTAAGGCAGTTTTCTGTTCAATGTAAAATACCTTGATTCATTAAACTCTTCCTGAATGAACACTTTCAGTGCCCCTGATACTATTCATAAAAAAAAAAAAAAAAAAAAACTATACAGAGGTATAATAAAAGTGACAGTAGCCCTTTTAATTATACAGATTAAGGAAGTGGGTAAACCAAGAGCCCTGAGAGTCTGGAGGCATCATTCAAGAGAAAGACAAAGACAGGGCACCCTAATACTCCATATACCCACATCACTGACTGACTTCTGAATGATACATATACAGAACAGACTCAAAATCTATCAGATGAAGACAAAATATCCACTCATAGGATGACCTGCTATACAAGATAAGTCTGCAGTTCAAGTCTAACCAAAAAAAAAGCACCTTCTATAACACAGAAAATAATAATCATCAGTGGAAAACAACAGATTCAAAATCTCCATAATCTAACACTCATAATACCCAAGATATGATACAAAATTAACTAGGACATAGAGAATCACAAAATGGAATATATTCTCTAGAAAAATAAAAACTGCATCTGATTCTAAGATGAACCAGATACTGGAACTGACGGACAAAAGATTTTAATATGGACATTTTATCTATTTGCAATTAATTTCAGTACATAAGATCTGAGCAGAAAAACAAGAAGTCTCATCAGAGAGATAAAATCAATTTTTTAAAATTGAGTATGAATTCTAGAGTAGAAAATTGAGATAGAAAATTCATTGGCTAGAATTAACAGCAGAATGATCACAGAAGAAAGAGTGAGTGAACCTTAAGATAGATGCTCCAACATTTCTTCTGTATGTTACATGAAGTACTACACTGTCAATAAGAAATATAAAATATAATTGGAAAAAGACCTTCATAATATATAAAGATTCACAATAGTAAATTATCAATAAATAAACTTATTAAGGAATAGCCAAATTTATATGAAAAAAATTATAAAGCTTTTACTGAAGTAGCTGAAAACTGAATAGCAATCCACACAGATGATCTAGGAATGATTCTGGCTGCATAACAACAGAAAATAGAAAGAAAGAAATACTGGAAGCTCAGACATCTACTACATCAATCCAAATCAAAGATAATGATGGTCTAGGTGAGGATAATGACAAGGAGGGTAAACATAAGCCAAAAGAGGCAAGAGGCATTTGGATATAAAAATAGATTCAGAGGTAAAAATTCATAGTACCTGAGGCTTCAGAGGAGGTGAGGGAGAATGAGAACAGATGGTAAGAATTAATAAGGAGGTGAATTTGAGCAGGAAAGATGATGAGTTCAGTTTGAGGCATGTCTGATTTGATATGCCTGCAAGGCAGTCACATGGAAATGTCCTGCAGGCAGCTAACATTCAGGAGAGTTGTCCAAGATAATCCAGGGAGAGCAGCAACACGCAGCCAGTAATTGAGGCAGTGAGAGAGTATGTGACCCAGAGTAAGCACAGGAAGGGAAAAGAGAAGAAACACTAGAACAGAAATTTCTAGCATGCACTCTGGTCCTCAAGAAATGTTTGATGAAAATGAGGAAAAACAAAAGAGGAACCAGCAAAGGTTCTTTCAAGGCACACAGCAAGAGGATGCACATAACTTGGCCCTAGATGCCTAGACCAGACCCATTCCCAGAAACATGACCACCATATCCTCACAAACAAGTTACTGTAATAAAACCAAGTCACCAGCTACTCCAAATCATGTCACTCATCATTGCATCTTCTTTTAACTATTCCCCATTTCCTCTAGCTGAAATGTCTTTTATATTGTTTCTAAAAAATTCCTATGCAACCCTCAATACCCACCTCAAAAATATTCTCTATAGTCTTTCTTTAATTAGGACTGAACTTCAGGGAGGGGCAACATGATGGATTAGAGTGAGGTAGCATTTCTCCTAGCTCAGCCATCCAGAACTCAAGCAGAGTTCTGGATACTTCTCCCTGAGGCTTAGAGCAGAAAATTCTGACAGTGGAGGGGCAGTCTGTCCTAGCCCAACCAGAAGCTGTTCGACTCATTAAATGAGTCTAAAAAAATGACCCTGAGTCTATCAATTGTCCTCAGAGAGCCAACTTGGGACGACAGTGGTGCCAATGGTAACTGGAAACCTAGATCCTTGAGTTCATGGCTAGGTCCAGGTAAACCTATGTGAGCCTAAGGAAAACTTAAGTGAACCTAACAAACCCAGAGAAAATCAGGAACTGAGAGCATTTTGTGCAAGGGCTCACAAATTGCAGAGGCTAGGGAAAACCTGGCTGTCCCCAACCATGAGGGGCACAGCTCAAAGGAGCTCATAAGGCCAGCTACAGCAGGTCAGAAAGTTGAAAGGATGAGTATGTGGGCAGTTGATTCTCAGCTTACCTAACCCATCAGGTCCCACCTGCCTGGCCTGCCTGGTCCTGGTGGTCCTGGACTGCCCAGTCCCAGTGATTCTGGTCTGCCAAGGTACCCCATCAAGCCTGCCACTTTGCCACCAGCCCAGTCAGCTGCTTTGCCACCCAGCTTGTCATATGGCAGCTCTGCAACTTACCCCAGGAGGCCAGAGAGGGAAATATTCTAGAGCAACAGAAGTGGCAAAAGATAAACTCCCCTATCCCATGAATGGAAACCAGAGGAGACTCTTCAGGTACAGTCTCCCAACAAAGATGAGAATCTACCAGGCTCTAGAACTCTTTGTAAGGCAGGAATCAATAAACCAAATTAAAAATTCAATGGAAAACATCACCAATAGGTTAGACCACTTGGAAGACAGATTCTTCACACTTTGAAGACAAAGTATATAATCTTGAAAATAAAGTTGACCAGAAAACAGATGTTAAGGGATCATGAATAGAAATTTCAAGAAATATTGGATACTATGAAAAGGCCAAACTTCAGATTCAGTGGGATACATGAAGACTCTGAAATACAAACTAAAGGAATGCACAACCTTTTCAATGAAATAATATCAGAAATTTTCCCAAACCTTAGGAATGAAATAGAAAACAAATACAGGAAGCATACAGGACTCCAAGTATACAAAATTACAACAGACTCAGTCCAAGACACATTATTTTGAAAATGCTTAACACAAAGAAAATGAATAGAATTTTAAAAGCAGCAAGAGAAAAACAACTGGTCACATTTAGAAGTAAACCTACCTGGATCTCAGCCAGTTTTTCAAACTAGACCCTAAAAGCTAGGAGGTCTTGGAATAATATAATATATACCGAGCTCTGAAAGAAAATGGATGTCAGTCAAGAATGCTATATCCAGAAAAATTAAACTTCAGAATTGACAATGGACTAAAACCCTTCCATGATTAAAAAAAAAAATTAAAAGAACTTACAATTAGAAAGTTGACTATACAACACATGCTCAATAAAATATTTCAAGAAGAAATGGAGAATAAAAATGAAAACTACCAGAAGAAAAACAACACTAGAAGAATAGTCGATCAAAGAAGAATCTGATTGAACTTAAAAACTAAAAATAAACCAAAATGACAGGAAATAAAAAGCATCTTTCAATAATAACACTGAATATAAATGGTCTAAACTCATCAATCAAAAGACATAGGCTAACAGATCAGATCAAAAAAACAAGACCCAACAACATGCTATTGCCAAGAGACTCACCTCATATACAAACACATCCACAGACTGAAGGCCAAAGGATAAGAAAAAAATATATCATTCATATGGTTCTGATAAACATTCTATTCTCATATCAAATAAAATGGACCAAAATTAATGAGAAGAGACAAAGGAAGTCATTTTATACTGCTTATATGATTCATACAAGAAAAATAAATAATAGTCAAAAATATTTATACTCCAAACAAGAAGCAGCTACATGCATCAAATAAACTCTCCTCAATATCAAGAATCAAATGCACCACAACACAATAACACTAGGTGACTCTAACACACCTTTCTCAACAGGACACAGATCATCCAAACAAAAATTAAATAAAGAAGCTATAGAACTAAAAAATACAATCAAGAATCTAGACTTACCAGACATACATAGAATATTTTCTCCATGAACGATTGAATACACCTTCCTCTGAGCTGTACATGGAACATTTTCTAAACTTCACCATATTCCTGGCCACAAAGCAATTCTTAGCAAATAGAAAAACATAGAAATAATACCCTGCTTTCTCTCAGATTATAATGGAATGAAATTAGAAATCAACAATAAGACAAAAAGTGGGAACTACTCTAACACTTGAAGAATAAATAATTCATATCAGAATTATTAATGGATCACATAAGAAATCAGGGGTAAATTTTTAAAAATACAAATAAATGAGAATAGTGACAAAAATATATCAAAATCTCTGGGGGTGCTGGGGAGATAGCTCAGTCGGTAGAGTGCTTGCCTTGTAAGCACAAGGCCCTGGGTTCGATCCCCAGCACCGCCCCCCCAAAAAAAAAAAAAAACTCTGAGACACTATGAAGGCAGTTCTAAAAGGGAAAGTTCACAGCATTGAGCTCATTCATTAAAAGAATAGAAAGATACCAAATAGACAATCTAATATTACATCTCAAGGCCCTAGAAAAAGAAAAACAAATCAACACCAAAATCAAAAGAAGACAAGAAATAATAAAAATCACAGCTGAAATCAATGAAACTGAGATATAAAAAAAAAAATTCAAAAAAATCAACAAAACAAAAGTTGGTTCTTTGAAAGCATAAACAAAATTGATAAAAACTTAGCTACACTAAGAAAAAACTCAAGTAGTTAAAATTCATGATGAAAACAGAGATATCACCACAAACACTACTGAAATACAGAAGATAATTGAAAACTTACTTTGAAAATGTATACACCAAAAAGCTAGAAAATCTTGAAGATACTGACAAATTCCTAGAGACATATGACCTACCCAAACTGAAAGAGAAAGATGTAGAACATTAAACAGATCAATTTCAAGTAATGAAATTGAAGAAGTGATCCAAAGCCTACCCACAAAGAAAAGTCCACGATCAGATGGATTGGATTCTCAGCTGAGTTCTACCATGTCTTCAAAGAATAAATAACACCAATTCTCCTCAAATTATTCCATGAAATAAAAAAGGACAGAACACTGCCAAACTCATTCTATGAAACTAGTATCACTCTGATACCAAAACCAGACAAAGACACATCAAGGAAAGAAAACTTCAGACAAATATCCCTGATGAACATAAATGCAAAAATTCTTAATAAAATACTGGCAAATTGCATACAAAAACACATTTAAACGATAGTGCACCATGATCAATCAGTTTCATCCCAGGGATACAAGATTCGTTCAACATATGGAAATCAATAAATGTAATACATTGCATAAGCAGATTTAAAGACAAGAACCATATGATTATCTCAATAGATGCAGAAAAAGTAATTGACAAAATATAGCATCCATTCATGTTTAAAACATGGAAAAAAACTAGAGATAGAAGGAACTTACCTCAACATTATAAAAGCAATATGTGACAAACACAAGGATAACATCATTCTAAATGGAGAAAAACTGAAAATATTCCCTCTAAAAAAAGGAACACGATGCCCACTTTCACCACTTCTGTTCAACATAGTCCTTGAAACATCAGCCAAAGAAATTAGGTAAAAGTAATAAATTAAAGGGATACAAATAGGAAAAGAAGAGCTCAAACTATCTCTGCCAATGATATGAGTCTATATTTACAGACCCCAAAAATCCTGCCAGTAAACTTCTAGTACTCATAAATGAATTCAGCAAAGTAGTAGGATATAAAATTAACACCCATAAATCAAGTGCATTCCTATATTCCAATGATGAATCAACTGAAAGAGAAATTAGGAAAACTGTCCATTTACAATAGCCTCAAAAAAGAAAACAGGAATCAAACTAACAAAAGAGGTGCAGGATCTCTACAGTGAAAACTACACAACAATAAAGAAATAAATTGAGGAAGACCTTAGAAGTTGGAAAGACCTTCCATGTAGTTGGATAGGAATCAATATTGTCAAAATGGCCATACTACCAAAAGTGATATGCAGATTTAATACAATCCAACCAAAATTCCAATGACATTCTTCTTTTTTCCTGAGATGTCATAACCATCTTAAGTTCATGTAAGTGCTCTCTATGATGTTCACACAACAATGAAATTGCATAACAATGCATTTCTCAGAATATATCTCTGCCATCAATTCACCTATGACTTTATGTAATGAGAGAGAAAGAGGGAGAAAGAAGACAAAGATTCCCTTTGTCCCTTTGCCAGGATTACATCCTGTCCCCTTCCTTTAGCTTGGTATTATGAATTCTAAAGAGAAGTCAACCTACATACTTAAGATGTTAACTGCACATAATCTTTTTTTTGGTTTATGGTATCAAAAGTATCTAATGACCTTTGTAACACCTGCCTTAATCTTTACTTCTGTACACCAGTGACATTCTTCACAGAAAGAGAAAAGCAGTCAGGAAATTCATTTAGAAAAATAAGAGACCCCAAATGGCTACAGCAATCCTAAGTGAGAAATACAAAGAAGGACCCATCAAAATACCAGACCTTAAATTATACAACAGAGCTATAGTAACAAAAACAGCATGGTATTATCACCAAAATAGGCAAGACCAATGGTACAGAATAGAAGACACAGAGACAAACCTACATAAATACAGTTACCTCATACTGGATAAAGGAGCCAAAAACAAACACTGGAGAAAAGACAGCCTCTCCAACAATGGTGCTGGGAAAATTGGAAATCCACATGTAGCAGAATGAAATTTAACCTCTATCTCTCACCCTGAATAAAAAGCAACTTTAAGTGGATCAAAGAACAAGGAATTAGACCAAAAACCCTGTATATAGTAGAAGAAAATGTAGGTCCAACACTTCAACATATTGGCACAGGAACTGACTTCCTGAACAAGACTCCTAAAATACAGAAATACAATAAGAAATCAATAAATGGGATGGCATCAAACTAAAAACCTTCTTCACAGCAAAAGAAACAATCAAGAATGTGAAAACAGAGCCTATAGAATGGGAGAAAATCTTTGCCACCTGTCCCTCAGATAGGATGTTAATTTCTAGGCTATACAAAGAACTTTAAAAACTTAACACCAAAAAAACCAAATAACCCAATTAATAAATGGGCAAAGTAACAGACACTTCACAGAAGAAGAAATACAATTGGTCAACAAATATGTGAAAACATGTTCAACATCTCTAGCAATTAGAGAAATACAAATTAAAACTAAACTGAGACTCCCTCTCACTCCAATCAGAATGGCAATAGCAATTATCAAGAATAAAAGTAACAACAAATGTTGGCAAGGATGTGGGGAAAAGGGAACAGTCATATATTGTTGGTGACTGTGAATTAGTGCAACCACTCTAGGAAGCAGTATGAAGATTCCTCAGAAAAACTAGGAATGAAAGCATCATTTGACCTAGTTATACCACTCTTCAGCAGATATCCAAAGGATTTTAAATCAGCATACTACAGTGAGTGACACAACCACATCAATGTTTATAGCAGCATAATTTACAAAAGCTAAGCTATGGAACCGACCTAGATGCCCTTCAACAGATGACTGAATAAAGAAATTGTGGTACATATACATAATGGAATATTACTCAGCCATAAAGAAGAAATGACTCTATGACAAAAAATAGATGAATTTGGACTACCATGATAAGTGAATAAGTTTTAATAAAAATGAAAAGTAACAACAAAAAACATAAGTTCAAACCTTCAAGGAAATTTTTCCCAAAAAAACAAAGGTTGAATGTTTTAGCTGATATGTGGAAGCTAACCCACAATAGAGAGGAAGGGGGTTTGGGGGAAGAACAAAAGTTTAGTAGAATTAGACAAAGGGGAATGAAAGGAAGGGAGGGGGGATAAGAATAAGAAAGACAATAGAATAAATCTGAAATAATTTTCCTATGAACACATATGAAAATACCTAAGTGAATTCTACCATCATGCCCACCCTAAAGTCCTAATGAGAATAAGATATATTCCATGCTTGTATAGTTTTATCAAAATGGATTCTACTGTCATGTATACCTAAGAAAAGCAAATTTTAAAAAAATTACCAAGAAAAAAAAAAAGAAAGAAAAAGAACATGTTATACCAAGGACTCCAGGATTAGCATCAAAGTACTGGGTTTTGTTCATTAACAACAATAACAATAATAATGATTCTGTTTTTAAAAAATATGTATGATACTGATATTGCAATTTAATGAAAAAGATTCACAATAGGATACTTCTTTAATATGCTAATATGTAGTACAAATATTAGATATTTATTATTAAGTATTATATACAATATTGTGTTTTAATAAAAATGAAGAGTAATAACAAAAACCTAAGTTCGAACTTCTCAAGGAACTTTTTCCCAATCACCATCACAATGCATTGCGTTGTCTTGTATAACCTAGTCCTTTCCACACCAGGGTTCTTCAAAGGAAGACATCCTGAGCATATTGACTGCCTCAACAGAGGTAGCCATTAAATCCTTGATAAATTGAACACGTTTTATGAGAGTGTAAGAAATCAACTAGTTGATTTCTCTGAACCTCTAGTTTTTTATGTTAAAATGAACAGCACCTTCTTCAATAAAAGTTAGGTTAAAGAATAAATGGCAATATTTATTGAAAGTGTTTACTCAATGCCCAGCACATAGAACTTAATCAATTAAGATAAATAAAAATTTAAAATCATATTTTAAAAATCTTGATGTTATATTTAAACTTTAAATATAATTAAATAAATTAGACCTGCAAGAAAATTTGGGACCAAATTATAAAAGACCTAAGGATTCTTCCTGCAGTTTGCCTCTTTTCCCAGCTGAATTCCAGAATATTAAGGTCAAACCTTCAAGGAAATTTTTCCCAAAAAAACAAAGGTTGAATGTTTTAGCTGATATGTGGAAGCTAACCCACAATAGAGAGGAAGGGGGTTTGGGGGAAGAACAAAAGTTTAGTAGAATTAGACAAAGGGGAATGAAAGGAAGGGAGGGGGGATAAGAATAAGAAAGACAATAGAATAAATCTGAAATAATTTTCTGTGATGTATCTCAATATTACTTTCTTTGTACTTGACACTGTTGTATTTCATTCTTTTGTCAGTTTCCCTGTCTTATCACATTTCAGTTTGGCAATCACTGGAATGAAACTTTTTCAAATTTTTTAAATGTTCAATTTTAGCAGAGTCCAGATATCTGTGATGTATCTCAATATTACTTTCTTTGTACTTGACACTGTTGTATTTCATTCTTTTGTCAGTTTCCCTGTCTTATCACATTTCAGTTTGGCAATCACTGGAATGAAACTTTTTCAAATTTTTTAAATGTTCAATTTTAGCAGAGTAGAGAATTTATAGAGGGAAGGATTATATTTGAAACAAAAAAGGTAAGGGAAAAGAGAGTAATAAAAGGAAGGTAGAAATGGCAGAAGAGAAAAATAGTCACCATTGTCTCTTCCTCAACGACTTACACTAAAACTGCCAGCAAGGTGTTTGCTCAAGGAAAGGAAAAGAAATGAAATGTTCTTTCTGGGGAAAATTCAAGATGGCAAGTACAAGTACTAGGAACCCCAAACCAAGAATGTCCATTCCATTCTAGCATTTTTAAGTCCAAACATAGGCTATTCGGTAGCCTACTTGGTCACTCCAAAGCGGAACCTACCAGTTCCTTCCAAGGATACAGAGCTCTCCTCCTGCCACATTCTAAAATGTGAACTAATAACCAAATGTAATGGGTAACAGAGAAAGTCTATAAGATGAAACAGATCAATAACAAAGAGCAGGGAATGTCACTAAAGGAAAAATAAATAATTTCAAAGGGAAAAGGATCTCTGATTACTTTCCTCAGAGATTCAAAGAAGATAAAAGAAAACAGGTATCAAAAATATCAAAGAAGAAAGAGGGTCCCTAGAATTTTTTTTAATTGGAAAAAATTAAGGAAATATTTCAGAAAGTTGAAAAAGAGATAGAGATAGAGAGAGAAAGAGAGAACAAACAAGAAAACCACTGAATTGTTTACTTTAAAATGATTCATTTTAAGTTATACAAATTTTACCTCTAATTATTTTTAAGTGGGAATAATCAGCTATTATAACTTAAGCATCAAAGGTTATCTCTCTTACAGATTAGACATGAATGAATCCTGGAGCCACAGATTATAAAATTTTAAAAACTTGAGAATCTCAAAGAATAAAATAACTTTCAAGTTAAAGAATACTCAAAGAAAGAAAAAAATTATGGAAATAAATTCCTGAACATGTTTTAAAACCATATAATTTTAAGACCAGAAAACTTTAAGGAGTAATTTGGCCACACATATATAAATTAGTTAAAATTCATTTCATATGACCCAGAATTACAATCCCAGGTAAATACTAAATAAAATTTCAAACACAGAAACAAGAAGATACATATATATTGTACAGTCTCATATGTAAAGATACTATACAACATTTGTTTCAAATAAGCAGGGAAATAAGAAACAATGTTAATTTTTGATGTGTAGCTGAGAGAATAAATGAAATTTGATAGGTGGTATATACATATACAGTCATGCTGCACGGAATAAAAGGAACATGTCTCGAGAAAGATATTTGTTATGCTATTTTGTCACTCTGCAAACATCATAAAGTGTACTTACACAGGTCTAGATATAGTCTACTACATAGCTAGGCTATATGGGTCCTGTGTATGTGTGTGTGTGTGTGTGTGTGTGTGTGTGTGTGCGCATGCACACATACGCATATATGTCTGTATCTGTTTATACTGTACAGTCCACTGCTAAAGATTGAATAACAAAATGTTAAGGCTTTCCCTGGAACATATCCCTGTGAGAGATTCCATATTAAGTCCTATGGCCACAATAAACAGAACAATACAAGATTAATTCAAGAACAAGAGAAAAGAAAAGGATGCAGTCAACAGACATAATAAACACAGGATGCATGAGGCTGGTGCCTGTGTGACACAGCATACTGTTTTACAGTCAACTCTTTTTTTTAACAAATAAAGGGAGTATATTCTTAATGAAAAACGTAGTAAATATGTAAACTAGCAACATAGTCATTTATTGTCATTATCAAGTATCAGGTACTACACAAAATTGGAAGTGTTATACTTTCATAGACTAACAGTACAATAGGTTTGTTTACACCAGTGTCACTACAAATAAATGAGTAATGCATTGCCCTAAGTTTACAATTGCTATGACATTATTAGCTGATAGGAATTTTTTAGTTCTATTATATTTTTGTGAAACTACCATGCTGTAAGTGGTCTCTTATTGAGTAAAATGTTAAGTGGGACATGATTGTACTTAACTATTACATAGCGGTTCACAATAAACTATATTAATTCACTTAAGAAATACATATTAATTGACTAATATATGCCAAAAACTGTTCTCGGTACTGGGAATTCCACAATGATCAAGATAAATTTCTGGCCCACAATGAGATTACAAGTGGATCTACCTACAACAACATGAATAGAAAGCAGAAATATCATATTGAAAGTAAAAAGGAAACTGTGAAATATTAAATATACTTAAATTACCTATTAAATAGTTATACATAATATGTATGTATGTATTTTTTATTTTTTTATTTATATATTTATTATAGTAGGAATTGAACCCAGGGTCACTTTCCCACTGAGATACATCCTCCGTCCTTTTCATTTTTCAGGACAGGGTCTTGCTGAGTTACTCAATGTTTAGCTAAGTAACTGAGACTGACCTTGAACTTAAAATCCTCCTGCCTCAGTCTCCCTAGCCACTGGGATTACGCATGTGCACCACTGCACCCAGACTCTACATATTATTTATACATACAGTCGTGTAAAAGCTAGCCTGACAACCTAGTGACATTCTGTCTCAAAATTTACAAAATAAAAATAAAAAGGGTTGTAAATATATCTCAGTGGTAAGGGACCCCTGGGTTCAATCTCCACTACCATTAAAAAAAAAAAAAAAAAGAAAGAAAGAAAGCAAATGAGATCAGAGCTTATTTACATGAACATTTCCTATAAAGAAAATTTGTAGTCATGATAACATCAACACCATAAGTTTAATTTTGACTATAATGTCAACCAGTTTGAAAGATATGAACTATTTACAGCTGCATGACAGATTGTACACAACATCCACCTGGACACAGAAAAAGCATAAACAAATAGGCAATGCAAATAATGAGCTGCTAAAAATAATATAATCTATTAGGAAAAGCAGGTAATAGAATAGGGATAAATTAAAACATAAAATCAAGATGGTTTGATAAAAACATTATTTTGAAAGAATAAGATAATATTTAAGAGTTTAGAAATAGGAAGGTGGGGAGAGAGAAAGGGTATAGTAGGGACTATGATTCTTCATTATAAGTCCTTCCACATCCGTTGATTTTTTTTTTTTTTTTGACTATACACTTTGGTAGAAATTTTAGGTATTTTTTTAAAAATCAGCAACTATCTTTTACAAGAAGAAATCATTATTTTCATAAGTGAAAATGGAATAGTATCACCAACTACCAATATACTGAAATTTTCTGTAATCTAATTTTATTAGATTATAATCTATTCAAATATAGAGTTGAATTAGAACAATATTAGAAAATATCACTATAGACATTTGATAGTACTATTTCATTTATTCCTTATAAAAACACTATGAAGAAAGTAGCATTTTAACTTCATTTAATATATAAGAAAATATAAAAGAGACACAGATTCAATTTATTCAAAAACTATTTAGAAAAACCCAACTACAAATTTTGAATAGACAAAATGAGTTCTTTAAATATCAAAGCATAGTTTGACCCTATTAGCAATGGAGAAATATTCTTTTAAAGTGGTCAGTGTTCTGATTTAAAGTTCTATTTTGGGTAAATTAGTCTGGAAAGTGTAAACGAACCAGAAGTTGGAGGTACAAACATCAGTTTTGAGACTACTACAAGTTTAAGGGCAAAAAAATAAGTAGTGTGTAGACAGACTATGATGGTGATTGTCAGAAAGAACAGATGATGTCAGGGTGGGGACGGTGATGATGATAATCAAGGTGGAACAATGATACTCGCAAATGTTTACTGTGCCTTTAAATATCACTCTAGGCATTTGATAATATTATTTCCTTTATTCTTTATAATAACACTATGAAGAAAGTAGCATTTTTACCTTCATTTTATAGATGAAAAAGTTCAGATTATTAGCCTTCCCAAAGATATACAGTTAGTAAACAGTGGAATTATACCTGAGAAAAATAGCAAAAAAGAGTGGCTAGAGGAAATATTGAATGCAAGTATATTAACCTGCCTTAGAACAATATAGAACTTGATACACTGAGCAGTAATCATATCGCTCTCCATATCATTAAGGATTTGAGGATGAAGGAAATGAAGCAGAGTTTACTGAAGGCAGAGGAAACTGGAAAAAAATTTTTAAATCTCATAATTATATTTATGCCAAATACAAGAAGAAAAAAAAAAAAACACACAGCACTGCAAAGTGTCCTGTAAAAGATATGTGAGAACCCAGTTATCTGAGAGCCAGATGACGATTTCTTAGAAAAAGGCTTACTGGCTCTGGATTTTCCTTAAAATACATAAATAAAAGATTATTCTATATTATATTTAATAAAATCTCACATTTAATTGTAAAACTAGGCTAACAAAAACATCCTGTTAGGCTTTAATTCCCCGAATTTAGCATTTTACTAGTTAGAAATGATTGGTACCTCCTGGCAACTTAATATTTTTTCTGCACTCCTTTACTTTGCACTCCTCTATTTTCTAACCACTTATTAAAAATACTAAACAAAACTTGTGCTGGTACCTATTCCTGGGAGACTGTGTATTTTTATGTTTCTCCAGGTAAACAAATGGTCATTAATTTCTAACTATTTGTTACATATTTGAAATGAGGATTAGTTTCTTGGAAAGTTTTATGAATAAAAGAAACTAAAATTATTTGCATTGGAATCCCATACTTCAAAAATTAATATCAAAGCACATTATTTGTGAAAAACATATTCCAGTACATAAAACAATCTAAACAGAAACATTATTCATAACTACTAATCTACATTTTAATTAAACAACATTCACAATATTATCAAGTTTAGTTAGTGTCAATGGAACACTTCAATCTATTTATACCTATAATGCAAATTACTTTACAAAAGAAACAAATACAAATAATTAGCACCCCAGAGAAATATTTGTCTTTCTAAACATTTTAAAATTCAAATTAAAAGTCTGAAAAAAATAAGATAACCATCACATACTAAAAATTATGAAGTGGAAATCTAAAATATGAAAATATTTTGCTAAAAAGACAAATTAAAATGCAATTACAGATAACAAAATACAAATATAAATAACAAAATAAAAGTACAAATAACTAATAGTTCTGAACATCACTCATCATGGCCAGCTAGAAATTTGCTATAATCTTCCATCAGTAAAATAAAAAGGATTGAACTTCATGAACACATTTTTCCCATTCGATAACTCCATATCACAAAGATCAAGAGGTACATTCAAAAGACCCTTTGCCCCTGATATTCTGGGAAAATAAGCTGACTTTTATTATTTCAAATTAAGTGTAGACATAGTCAATATCACAATTCACATGTAGAAAAAATTATAAAATTTAAGGAAATTTTAAGGATAAATTAAAAGATTAAGAAAAATAATTTATTGGTTATTAATTTCATGTATTTAAGAGTGAAGCCCCTATAAAATCAGAAATATTAAGAATAGAAGCTGGGCACAGTAATGCTTATAAGCCCAGCTACTGTGGAGACTGAGAAAGAAGGAAGGTAGTTGCCTCATTAACTTAGCCAGATAATCTTAAAAATTATTTTTTTAAAAAAGGTCTCCAAATGTTGCTCAATGATAAAGCATCCCTAGGTTCACCACCTAGTACTGTTGGGGAGGAGAAAAAGAAGAAATATGTGGAGTTTTAAAAGGAACAAAAGACCATCACTGTCAACTGAACAACTAAAACAAACTACATAAGGTACAAAATCAGATTTATAAAGCAAATCGGAGAGCTGAGAACACAAAGAAACATAAACCCACTAAACTCTAGAAAGTGATGGGTCCTTCACTGGAGAGAAGAGACAGCTTGTTCCACTGCAGCTGTAGAAAGAGTAATCACAACATGAATAAGGGAAAATTGGCCAGACTTAAGACACTGCACACCACAGTAGTCTGATTTGACAGATTAGAATCCGTGGACTTAGAGTCACAAGCAAGTTTGTAACTACTTGCCAACTGCCACATAAGTCTACCAAGTGCTCAGGTGTTCTATGCCAAAAGCTGGCACCAAACACACACGTGCACGCACACCCTCGCACACACACAGAGACAGACACACACAAAGGCAGAGACAAAGACATATTCCTTAGAAGCACTCTGGTCTTTCAGCTATACAAAGCCAAGTCTATGACAGGGGGATCAAAGAAGTACCCTTTGGGCATGGCAGGCTTTCAGCTACAAGACCATGAAAGAATTTGTCTCTCTCCATTCTCCACACTCCTGCGTTTTCAGGCACTCCAAGCTTACAACTACCAAAAACACTGGTAGGGGACTGAGAGTAACCTAGGAACTGCAGAATTTCATCAACCAAAAGCTGATTCTGCTCTTAGAAGAACTGAGAAAAGCCACAACAAGGTACTTCAGGACTTAACAGGAAACAGACAACAGAGCTAGCAAAGTTCTTTTGAGGTACAGAAAGCAGATCATGAAATATGAATCTAGCAGTTGGTAGTATAACTGAGAAAAATGAATCTTCCAGTTTCAAAGCCGACAATTTAGCTGGGAAGCAGGAGCAGATCTATAGAATCTGCAGGTAGTTATATCCCAGGACCTACTAAAGAGAAGGTTGCGGCACCACTGTCAAAGTACCTGAAATCAAGCTAACACAAAGCTCACAATAACCACAAATCTGATTAAGTCAGTCCTCTCCCCATGAGGCCTACAAGGGGACATGGAAATGAATATTGCTTATTTCAGTCTGTACAGTTCTTTTGTACAAAGTGTCTAGCATGCAACCAAATTACATAATTTCCATAAAACAAAAAACATATATAAATAATGATCAAGAGAGGAAATAGCTAATAGATGATGACAGAGTGAGTCAAATGTTGAAACTAACAGACGAATCTGCATCTCAGATAGAAAATTATTCCCCAGGATGTATAAAGAACTCAAAAAACTTCACACCAGAAAAGCAAATAAGCCAATCAATAAATGGGCAAAAGGACTGAACAGACATTTCAAAGAAGAAATATGGTCAACAAATATATGAAAAATGTTCGACATCACTAGCAATTAGAGAAATGCAAATTAAAACTACACTGAGATATCATCTCATTCCAGTTAGAATGGTGATTAGAAAGAATATAAGTAACAATAAGTGCTGGTGAGCATGTGGGGAAAAAGGCTCACTTACATTGCTGGTGGGACTGCAAATTGGTACAACCACTCTGAAAGCAGTATGTACATTTCCTTAGAAAACTTGGAATGGAACCACCATTTGACCAGTTATCCCACTCCTCAGCATACAACCAAAGGTTTTAAAATCAACATACTATAGTGACTCAGCCACATCCATGTTCATAGCACATCAATTAACAATAGCTAAGCTATGTAATCAGCCTAGGTGCCCTTCAACAGATGAATAGATAAAGAAAATGTGGTACATATACACAATGGAATATTACTCAGCCATAAAGAAGAATGAAATTATAGCATTTTTCAGTAAATGAATGGAACAAGAAAATGATAAGTGAAACAAAACAATCGCAATATAAAACCTAAGGCGGAATGTTCTGTCTGATACACAGATGCTGACTCACAATAGGTTGGGTAGGGGAGAAGTGGAGGCTTATCAAATTAGACAGGGGGGATGCGGGGA
Organism: Sciurus carolinensis; assembly: GCF_902686445.1. Lineage (NCBI taxonomy): Eukaryota > Metazoa > Chordata > Mammalia > Rodentia > Sciuridae > Sciurus > Sciurus carolinensis. The sequence goes on along the minus strand of NC_062217.1, from coordinate 54,899,387 downwards.
AGGAAGAGGGGATGGGAATGGGGAAGATAGTAGAATGAATCAGACATAACATTCCTATGTTTATAATTTGAATACATGATCATTGTAACTCAACATCATGTACAACCACAAGAATGGGAAGTTATAGTCCATATATGTATGATATGTCAAAATATATTCTACTATTATATATAACAAAAAAGAACAAATAAAAAATAAAGAAACTAACAGGCACTTGAAACTATTATATGGATAAAAAAGATCTCATTGAAAGTCTAGACAGTAAACAGAAAAAGATGGAGAATTTCAAAAGATAGAAAAATTAAAAAATAAAAATGCCAAAAATGAAAAATACGAAATTAGAAAAGAAGAGTTCAATAGACAGCAGATAAAATACAAAAGAGTGAACTTAAAGATGGGTACAAAAGAAAGTAAAAAATTAACAGAACAGAAAATTCAAGATAAACAAGAAGCTAATAATAAAGTATCATTAGATTCAAAGGAAAAGAAGAGAAAATGGGGCAGAAGAAACAAAAAGATAACGCCTGCATAATTTTTGATGAAAGATGTCAACCCAAAGATACTCTCAACAAACACACGTGAATAAATACAGAAAATATAGTAAGGTACATCATAGTCAAATTTGTTGGGAAAAAAATAACAAAAAACAAATCTTACAGCTCTGGGAAAAAAAAGACACATTGCACACTGAGGAAAAATACAGAAATTTTCACTAACTTTTTATCAGAAATAATTCATCTTTGAAGAAAATGAAAACATGTCTACAAAGTATAAAAGAAAGGAATCAACCTACAAATACATAATCAGAGAAAATATCTTTCAGAATAGAAAAACAAAGTAAAGAGATTCTTAGATAAAAGATGGGAGGATTTACCACTAGCAGATTAACATTATAAGAAATGTCAAAAGAAATTATTCAGTAGTGCAAAATGATACAAGAGGAAGCCATATCTGAAGGAAATAATTAAAAGCATCTGAAAGAGGAAATATGCAAGTAAATATAGAAAATTTTCTTACACCACCTTTACATATATATGTGTAAATTTCTTTTAAAAAATATAGATTATTTAAGCAGCCCTGCTCCCTCTGGTGGCAGGCTCCTTCCACGGGGCGATCCCAGATGGCGAACTACAGGGTGACTGCATCTCCTGTCGCTCCAGAACCCAGGATTCAAGAAGGAGAGGCATTGAGAGACTCAGACTAAAATAGAGCCACGGGGTGAGTCTCCCCCACCGGGTGAAGCTCGGCCCGGGCAGCAGGCCCGGACAGGGGCGGCTTCTCAGAGCAGGGCAGGGCAGCTAGAGTCTTCCCCAGGCAGCCCTGCTCCCTCTGGCGGCAGGCTCCTTCCACGGTCAGCTTCTTGAAGCAGGAGGCCTAGTGAGAGCCTTTCTGCACAGAGCCAGCTCCAAGTCCCAGAGCCAGCAGCAAGCTCCGGCCCGAAGGCAGCTTCAGGGACCAGGGCAGGGCAGCCAGGGACTTCCCCAAGCAGCCCTGCTCCCTCCAGTGGCAGGCTCCTTCCATGGCCAGCTTATCGGAGCAGAGAGCCCAGTGAGAGCTTTTCCGCACAGAGCCAGCTCCAATCCCTGGAACCAGTAGCGGGCTAGGGGCAGCTTCCTTCGGAAGCACTGCATTATCAAGTTCCTCCAAGACTTCAGGCTACTGAAGACTGGGAGGTGATATACCTGAAATCTACAGGGACACTATAAGCCAATAGAGCAAATCTGCAATATCTCAGATTCCCACTGATATCTGACCAATATGAGAAAACAAGGGAAGAAAATGTCCCAAACAAACCTAGATACTACATCAATAAAACCCAATGACAGCACAGCAGAAGAAATGTCAGAAAGGAAGTTCAGAATGTACGTAATTAAAACAATCATGGAAGCAAACGAGGAGATGAAAGAGCAAACGCAGGCATTAAATGATCACACCAATCAACAGTTAAAAGACCAAATACGGGAAGCAAGAGATCATTTCAATAAAGAGTTAGAGATACTGAAAAAAAAAAACAAACAGAAATCCTTGAAATGAAGGAAACAATAAACCAAATAAAAAACTCCATAGAAAGCACAACCAATAGGATAGAACACCTGGAAGACAGAACCTCAGACATTGAAGACAGAATATTTAACCTTGAAAACAAAATTGAACAAACAGAGAAGATGGTAAGAAATCATGAAGAGAATCTACAAGAATTATGGGATATCATGAAAAGGCCAAATTTAAGAATGCTTGGGATTGAGGAAGGCTTAGAGAAACAAACCAAAGGAATGGACAATCTATTCAATGAAATAATATAAGAAAATTTCCTAAATCTGAAGAATGAAATGGAAAACCAAGTACAAGAGGCTTATAGGACTCCAAATATACAAAATTACAACAGACCCTCACCAAGGCAAATTATTATGAAAAAACTAACATACAAAATAAAGACAGAATTTTAAAGGCCACGAGAGAAAAGAATCAAATTACATTCAGGGGGAAACCAATAGGGATATCAGCGATTTTTCAATCCAGACCCTAAAAGCTAGAAGGGCCTGGAACAACATTTACCAAACCCTGAAAGAAAATGGATGCCAACCAAGAATCTTATACCCAGCAAAACTTACTTTCAGATTTGACGACGAAATAAACAAAAGCTAAAGGAATTTACAAAAAGAAAGCCGGCATTACAGAACATTCTCAGCAAAATATTCCATGAGGAAGAGATGAAAAACAATGATGCAAATCAGCTACGGGAGGAACTAGCCTAAAGGAATAGCCAAATAAAGGAGAAACCAAATCATGTCAAAAAACAAAAATGACATTTGCAGACAAATGGATGAAATTGGAGAATATCATGCTAAGTGAGATAAGCCAATCTCAAAAAACCAAAGGAAGAATGATCTCGCTGATAAGTAGATGATGACACATAATGGGGAGTGGGTGGGGTTAGTGTTAGGGTTAGAGTTAGGGTTAGGGAGGGGGGCAAGAATGGAGGAAGGACTGTATAGAGGGAAAAGAGGGGTGGGAGGGGTGGGGAGAAGGGAAAAATAACAGAATGAATCAAACAACATTACCCTATGTAAATTTATGATTACACAAATGGTACGCCTTTACTCCATGTACAAACAGAGAAACAACATGTATCCCCTTTGTTTACAATAAAAAAAAAGAAAATTTTAAAAAATGAGTCAAATGACTGGGAATACAAATCATATCACAATAATAACCCTGAATGTTAATGGCCTGAACTCATCAATCAAAAGACATAGTCTGGCAGATTGGATTAAAAAGAAAGATCCAACAATTTGCTGCCTGCAAGAGACTCATCTCATAGAAAGAGATACCCATAGACTAAAGGTGAAAGGATGGGAAAAACATACCATGCACACGGACACAGCAAAAGAGCTGGAGTATTCATCCTCATTTCAGATAATGTGGACTTCAAGCCAAAACTAGTCAGAAGGCATAAAGAAGGACATTACATGCTGCTTAAGGGAAGCAAAAATCAGCAAGACATAACAATCATAAATATCTATGCCCCGAACATTGGCTCATCCACATACGTCAAACAAATCCTTCTCAATTCCAGAAATCAAATAGACCACAACACAATAATACTAGGCGATTTTAACACACCTCTCTCACCACTGGATAGATCGTCCAAACAAAAATTGAATAAAGAAAACATAGATCTCAATAACACAATCAATAATTTAGACTTAACCGACATATATAGAATATACCATCCAACAAAGAACAAATACACTTTCTTCTCAGCAGCACATGGATCCTTCTCTAAAGTAGACCATATTTTATGCCTCAAAGCTACTGTTAGCAAATACAAGAAGATAGAGATACTACCTTTTATTCTATCAGATCATAATGGATTGAAATTAGAAATAAATGACAATAAAAAACAAATTTGTCCAATACCTGGAGATTAAATAATACACTATTATATGATGAATGGATAACAGAAGACATCAGAAGGGAAATAAAAAAATTCTTAGAAGTAAACGAGAACAAAGACACATCATATCAAATCTCTGGGACACTATGAAAGCAGTACTTAGAGGAAGATTTATTTCATGGGGCGCATTCAACAGAAGAAGTAGAAATCAACAAACAAACGACTTAACACTACAGCTCAAAGTCCTAGAAAAAGAAGAGCAGACCAACACAAAAAGTAGTAGAAGACAGGAAATAGTTAAAATCAGAGCTGAAATCAACAAAATTGAAACAAAAGAAACAATCGGAAAAATTAACAAAATAAATAGTTGGTTCTTTGAAAAAATAAACAAAATTGATAAACACTTAGCCACACTAACAAAGAGAAAGAGGGAGAAAACTCAAATTACTAAAATTCGGAATGAACAAGGAAATATCACAACAGACACGGGTGAAATACAAAACATAATTAGAAGCTATTTTGAAAATCTATACTTCAACAAAACAGAAAACCTCAAAGACAAAAACAAGTTTGTAGAGACATATGAATTACCTAAACTGAACGAGGAGGATATACATAACTTAATAAATCAATTTCAAGCAATGAAATAGAAGAGATCATTAAAAGCTTACCAACAAAGAAAAGTCCAGGACCAGATGGGTTCTCAGCCGAGTTCTACAAAACCTTTAAAGAAGAGCTCATTCCAATACTCCTCAAAGTATTCCATGAAATAGAAGAGGAGAGAACCCTCCCAAACTCGTTCTATGAAGCCAATATCACCCTGATACCTAATCCAGACAGAGACACATCAAGGAAAGAAAATTTCAGACCAATATCCTTAATGAACTTGATGCAAAAATTCTCAACAAAATTTTAGCAAATCGCATACAAAAACATATTACAAAGCTAATGCACCAAAATCAAGTGGGTTTTATCCCAGGGATGCAAGTTTGCTTCAACATCTGGAAATCTATAAATGTCATTCACCATATCAACAGACTTAAAGTTAAGAATCACAAGATTATTTCAATAGATGCAGAAAAAGCATTCGATAAAATACAGCATCTCTTCATGCTCAAAACACTAGAAAAAATTGGGGTAGTGGGAACATTCCTTAACATTGTAAAGGCCATCTACGCTAAGCCCATGGCCAATATCATTCTAAATGGTGAAAAACTGAAAGCATTCCCCCTAAAAACTGGAACAAGGCAGGGATGCCCTCTTTCACCACTACTATTCAACATCGTCCTTGAAACTCTAGCCAGAGCAATTAGACAGACCAAAGAAATTAAAGGGATATGAATAGGAAAAGAAGAACTCAACCTATCCCTATTTGCTGATGACATGATTATATATTTAGAGGAACCTGGAAATTCCACCAGAAAACTTTTAGAACTCATAAGTGAATTCAGTAAAGTAGCAGGTTACAAGATCAATGCTCATAAATCCATGCATTTTTATACATGAGTGATGAATCTTCAGAAAGAGAAGTTAGAAAACTACCCCATTCACATTAGCATCGAAAAAAATAAAATACTTGAGAATCAATCTCACAAAAGAGGTGAAAGACCTCTACAATGAGAACTACAGAAAACTAAAGAAAGAAATTAAAGAAAACCTTAGAAGATGGAAAGATCTCCCATGTTCTTGGATAGGAAGAATTAATATTGTCAAAATGGCCATACTACCAAAAGTGCTATACAGATTCAATGCAATTCCAATTAAAATCCCAATGATGTACCTCGCAGAAATAGAGCAAGCAATTATGAAATTCATCTGGAAGAATAAGAAACCCAGAATAGCTAAAGCAATCCTTGGCAGAAAGAGCGAAGCAGGGGGTATCGCAATACCAGATCTTCAACTGTACTACAAAGCAATAGTAACAAAAACAGCATGGTATTGGCACCAAAATAGAGAGGTAGATCAATAGTACAGAATAGAGGACATGGACACAAACCCAAATAAATACAATTTCTCATACTAGACAAAGGGGCCAAAAATATGCAATGGAGAAAAGATAGCCTCTTCAACAAATGGTGCTGGGAATACTGGAAAACCATATGCAACAGAATGAAATTAAACCCCTATCTCTCAACCTGCACAAAAATCAACTCACAATGGATCAAGGACCTCAGAATCGGACCAGAGACCCTGCATTTGACAAAGTAGGTTGAAATCTTCAATTTGTTGGCTTAGCATCAGACTTCCTTAACAGGACTCCCATAGCACAAGAAATAAGAGCAAGAATCAACAACTAAACTACGAAGCTTTCTCTCAGCAAAGGAAACTATCAGTAATGTTAAGAAAGAACCTATAGAGTGGGAGAATATCTTTGCTATGTATACTTCAGATAGAGCGCTAATTTCCAGAATATATAAAGAACTCAAAAAACTCTACACCAAGAATACAAATAACCCAATCAACAAATGGGCTAAGGAAATGAACAGACACTTCACTGAAGAAGATGTACAAGCAATTAACAGATACAACATGTTCAACATCTCTAGTAAAAAGAGAAATGCAAATCAAAACTACCCTAAGATTCCATCTCACCCCAATTAGAATGGTGATTATCAAGAACACAAGCAACAATAGGTGTTGGCGAGGATGTGGGGAAAAAGGTACACTCATACATTGCTGGTGGGGCTGCAAATTAGTGCAGCCACTCTGGAAAGCAGTATGGAGATTCCTCAGAAAGCTTGGAATGGAACCCCATTTGACCCAGCTATTCCACTCCTTGGCCTATACCCAAAGGACTTAAAATCAGCATACTACAGACATACAGCCACATCAATGTTCATTGCTGCTCAATTCACCATAGCCAGATTGTGGAACCAACCTTGATGCCCTTCAATTGATGAATGGATAAAGAAACTGTGGCATATATATACAATGGAATATTACTCAGCTATAAAGAATGATAAAATTATGGCATTTGCAGGCAAATGAATGAAATTGGAGAATATCATGCTAAGTGAGATAAGCCAATCTCAAAAAACTAAAGGACGAATGATCTCGCTGATAAGCAGATGATGACATATAATGGGGGGTGGGAGGGATTAGCGTTAGGGTTATGGTTAGGTTTAGGGTTAGGGTTAGGAGCGGGGCAAGAATGTACAAAGGAAGGATTGTATACAGGGAAAAGAGGGGTGGGAGAGGTGGGGGGGGAAGGAAAAAAAAACAGAATGAATTAAACAACATTACCCTATGTAAATTTATGATTACACAAATGGTATGCCTTGACTCCATGTACAAACAGAGAAACAACATGTATCCCATTTGTTTACAATAAAAATAAATAAATAAATATATACATATAGATTATTTAAAGCAAAATAAAAATACTGTGGACTTAAACATGTGAGTATGCTATTTATGGAAAATATTTTTTAAAAAGAACAGTGGGAAATGGGCAGGTAAAATAAATAAAATTATATTGCTATAAAATATTTACATTATTTATGAAGTATCATTATTTGAAGGTAGACCATGATAACAAAGATTTATGGTATAATCTCTAGAAGAACCATTAAAAAATAATAATAACACAAAGCAGTACACCTGAAGAGTCAACAGAGTACATAAAATGGAATACTAAAAAGCATGTGCTTCATCGAAAGGTAGCAAAGAAGGTAAAAAGAATAGGATATATTATAAAATAATGAAATGAGACTAAATCAGTCAAATCAATAATCACATTAAATAATAAATTAAAATTCCAGTTTTCAACTACTAAAAACAGGAAGTGGGGCAAAAGAACTGGGAGAAGTCCCCTGAGATACTCTAGCTGGTTACCAAAGGCTTGAGATTGTCTCAGAATTCCAGGCCTTGAAAGTAGGCTGAAGAGAAGTAGTGGGGCCAAATTTCCCTCTAGAATAGTGTTATGAACCAGATGTTTGTGTTTTCCCTAAATCCATATGTTGAAACTCTAATTCCCAATGTGATGGCATTTGTAGATGGAGCCTTTGGGAGGTGATTAGGTAAGGATGGTGGAGTCTTCACGAAGTGATCAGTGCCATTAGAGACACGGAGCTCACTTACTTTTTTTCGTCTCTGCTCTCTGTCATGGGGATACAGTAAGGTGTCTATTTACAATCCAGGAAGAGGGCTACTACCAGGAACTAAATTGGCAATCACTTTGTTCTCGTATGTCCCAGCCTCTAGCACCATAAGAAATAAATTTCTGTTGTTTAAACAACCTACAGAATTTTTGTCACAAAGCCTGAAATAAAACAGTTATATCAATTTGCCTTCACATTAGCAATGTATGAAAGTGTCTGGCTCATCCCAACTTTGCCAACTGAAATGTTTTAGGAAATGTGAAATATATATATATATATATATATATATATATATATATATAATTTTACCTCTTGTAGGTGACAGAGCAAATCTGTGTGTATTTCTCTAATTATGAGTGTGAACAACTTTTCATATGTTGAAGGTCATTTTTCTCTCCAGCTTTTGGTTTTTTGGCCTTAATTTTTCAGGGTTCTTCACTTCTTAGGAATAAAATGAATATAAAAGCTACAGACTGGAAAAATCATTCACTGTATATCAAGACTCATATAACAACTCTTTAAATCAACATTAAAAAAACCAACAATTCAATTTTTTTTTGTGTGTGTGTGTGTGTGTGTGTGTGTGTGTATGTGTGTGTGTGTGTGTGTGTGTGATGGGGATTGAAAACCACTGAGTCATGTTCCCAGCCCTTTTTCACTCTTTTTATTTATTTTTTAAATTTTGAGACAGGTCTCACTAAGTTGCTCAGGGACTTGCTAAGTTACAGAGGCTCACTTTGAACTTGTGATCCTACTGCCTCAGCCTCCCAAGCCCTAGGGATTACAGGCATTCACCACTGCGCCTGGCCAACACTCCAATTTTTTTTGAATGGGCAAATGATACAGATAGATATATCATAAAAGAATATAAACAAATGGCAATAAGCAATGAAAAGGTGCTCAACACCTTAGTCATCAAGAACACATTAAAACTACAATGAGAAACCATTTTGCACAAGCCTGAACCACTAAAGTCAAAAGGATAGAAAACACTGAATATTGGTGAGGAAGTGAACACACTAGATCTCACAAACCTTGTTGGCTGGTGTGTAAAATGTCACTTTGGGCAAAAAAATTTGACTATCTCTTAAAAAATTAATAGCAAATCAACCCTATGACCCAACAATTACACTCCTAAATACTATCCAGGAAAAAGGAAAACATATACCCACAAAAATACAAGATTGTACACAGTTTATTCATCGTTAACCAGAAACTGGAAAAAAAAAATGTCTATAAACAGGAGAAAGATTAAACAAACCGTGTCACCATGTCATACTCAAACATGGAATTCTGCTCAACAATAAAAAGAACCAGGAAAAAGATCAGGAGAAAACTTTATTGGGTGATGAAAACATTCTGTATCTTGCTTGTATTGGTAATTGTATAAGTATATACAACTCTCAAAATCTATTGTACTAAACACTGAAGAGCTATGGAGTTTAATATATGTTAATTATGCCACAATTAAAAAAGAAAAGTGCAATGGTTTTATTTATTTAATAAACATTTGTTGAGTCCCTATGTTTTCTACGATACACTTTGCTAGTTCTGTGAATGTAAAGATGAAAAAACTGTGGTAGCTGACCTCAGATAAATTCAATTCTAGTGTTCACTTGAGAAGACACAGGAACAATTGCAACACAAGTAGCTACAGACAGAATGCTAAGGGAGCTTGGAGGAAGGACATGTATTTCCCATCAAAGGCGACTTCTTACAACAGGCGATGGTTCTGCTTTAAAGTGATAGGCAACACTTAATTAACTTAATTTGAGAAAAGCATTCTAGGCATCCAGTAGGAAAAATCTGGGAGACAAAGGGGAAAAAAAACACAGAGGTATGGGGAGTTTGAATGTCTTACTAATAACAAGGTTTGTATTGTGCAGCATGTGTTTCATACATTGCTGGTCCTTCATATCTGTGGGTTCTGCAGTCCTAGATTCAACCAAATGCAGATGGAAATGTTCTTTAAAATGTGCTGAAAATATTCACTTTTTTATTATTATTCTCTAAGTGATATGGCATAACAACTATTTACATAGTTTTTACATTGCATTAGGTATTGTAAGTAATCTAGAGATGGTTTTAAATAGTGGAAGGATGTGCATAGATTATATGCAAATACTATACTATTTTATATAAGAGTTGAGCATCCTCAGATTTGGAGTATGGCAGGGTCAAAGAACCAATCTCCCAATCACACTGAGAAACAACTGTACAAGACTGGATTTTGAAATACTGGTCTAAGTAGATTTATAAATCATCAACATGTAGAAGTTAGTTTAAATCAGGAAAGAACTGAGATTGATCAGTTAAAAGTAAGAAGAATGAGAAAGTGGACCAAAGACAGAATTTTATTAACATCAATATGGAAGATAGCAAAAGGTAAAGAATATGGGATAAGGATATCATTAAAAGACAACAAATGATCAGAAAGGGATAAAGAGAACAAGAATTCTTCAGTGTTAGGAGAGACAAGGAATATAGAACCTTAAGTATAGTTAATTTCAAGGTTAAGAAATACTCTCCAGGAGCTGGTTGGCATTGTGGCTGTGTGGTAATGTGCCCACCTAGTTCGATCCTCAACACCACATAAAAATAAATAAAATAAAGGCATTGTGTCCACGTATAACTTTAAAAGATTTTTTAAAAAATCATTCCTGAAAAAAAAAAAAAGAAAAGAAATACTGTCCCATTGAAATAAAGGGATCAGTAAGGAAAGGTGTGAGGTATTCAGAGAAGGGCCTGAGGAGTTCCCAGAGAGAAAGGGGAACATGACTCCCAGAACAGCAAGGTCCTTGGCTAATGTGATGGAAAAGAATTTCATAACACACCAATCAGAGGCCTGGGTTTATTTAGCAAAGTACACATACAAGAAAGAATGCAAGCTATCAAGAGAGACATGTCTTTCCATATAAAGCAAAGAATAAACTTCAAGGGGAAATGTGAGCCATCTCAAGATGTGAGACACCTCGTGAGGTTCCCAGTTCTTTTTAAGAAAAATTGGTGAGGGGTGGGTATGGGAAGTTACATGGAAATGACAGCAGTCTGCTGGTCCATCTCAGGATCCTTAGGATGACTGGGTCTTCATTGTCTGATCAATTAATAGCATAGGAAAGTCCTGCTAAATCATAATTTCTCAAAATATTTTTTTCCTCTCTTTATTTATTGGGAGGTTAACTGACAGCACACAGGTTTACAGATTTCTCAGGACTTTGGGAATAACAAGCCTAGGGGAGAGAGAATGGCTTAGGAAGTGACAGGCCTAGGAAAGTAGGCAGAACTTCTGAATTATAATTTTATTTCCTTGTCCTTCCTTTATGTCTCCATTCTACCTATTTCTTAATTCTTCTATCTCAACAATGTGAGGTCACAGGTACTTCAGCAAAATCAGTTCAATAATGTGAAAGAAGCACAAACCAGACTATAGTAAAGAGCAGAGAGAAACAGTGGTAGAAGGAGGTGAAAAGTAATGTAAAGACTAATGCAAAGAAATGTACTTAATAACACAGAGACAGGTGCTCAGCATTAAAACAGCAACTTTCGAACCAAAGAAAAACAAATACCAGAGAAAGCATTTACAAAATGCTTTATAAGAAGTGGAACTCAGACTTCAGAGAAAAAAATGTCTTGTTTAATATACATATACTTGTTAAATCAATGCTTTAGTCAGCTTCATTCACAAACTGGTTTGCAAATAGCATTTAAAAAAGAATGGAATTAGTAACTGATCATATCAGCTCAATCATGTGAAAGGTGAGAGCAAGTGCTCCCATCTGTCAGCAATCTCTGCTTTTTTTTGTAAATATGTTCTTACAACTTCCTTGGTTTAAAAAATAAAAAAAAATTCCTGCAACTCTTTACATATCTAGGCCTAAGAAGTATACTCATCTTCCTTAAAAATCTTTATCTCTAAAGATATCTTATTTATTAAGGAGAGTCAGTGAAATCATAGTGGGTCATTTTTGCTCTGACTCAATATGAAACTACATTAAATCTTAAATCACTATTTTATCAACTTACAAAGCACAATTTTTGAGGAATCTGACAAAGTTAATCCTTATGCAAATGACATTAAGAAACAACCAGCTCCAGCACTAAAAGAGTAAACATTAACTAATTTTATTTTTAAATAGGGGTTGGGAGAACTAAGAACACTAGTCAACCAAAGTTCTTTCTTCAATTTCCCTTCAGAAGAAATTATTGATGAAGTTTATCTCTCAAGTCCATTTTTCTTTAAATTGTCCTAAGTCTTGATTTCTTACTTCACCATTTGTTTGTTTTCTTTGGTTTTGTTTGGTGGTGCGAGGGTTCAAAACTAGGGCCTTGCATACACTAGGCAAGCACTAACACTGAGCTCCATTCCCAGCTCTTCTTAACCCATTCTTAAAGTCAGTGTGATCTTTGTAAACATAGAAAATATGATCTTTTCATGGCACTGATTTAAACTTTCAGTGGACACTGGACCCAGATGGTTCCTAAGTGATCCCATCAAGTCATCCATACAAAGTTTGGCCATTTGAGAAAAAAAAGTAATTCTATTTGTATATACCTCACAATTTGATGTGTAAAACTGATTATAATTTTTACAGAAAATCTAATGTATTCTTCAAATTTCTCATTCATTGCACAGGTCTTTTTAAGTTAGCAAAAATTTAGGACCTGTTTTTCACAATAATGGTGTTTGCCTATTATTGGTTACATTTGTTAAATGAGTGTGTTTAGTTCTTATCATTATGTTAATTATAGACCCAATACACTAAAGTGGTTTGATGAAATGTAAAAGTTCTGATAATAGCAATTTCTATAATCAGAATATCAAAAACAGAAATTGTGTACTGGATCCCAGTGAATATGAATCTCTTGATGATGAAACTGGCAATTCTAAAGCTTGAGGGCACACATCCAATAAAGGAAAAATTATGAAGAACAGTATGGCAACAAATAGTAAACACTGTATTTTATTAGACCCTTATAGTAGTCCTCTAAACACTGTTACAAAACTTTGCCAAATAGAGACATAAACTTACTTTTATAAGTTCAATTTCCATTAAAAATATTTAGCCTGCTACTATCAAATTAATTTAAATATAATTGACTACTGTTGTGGTTTAGATATTAGAAGATGTCCCCCAAAAGATCATGTGTAAGACAATGCAAGAAACTTTAGAGGTGAAATGTTCATGAGAACTTTAACCTAATCAATACATTAATCCCCTGATAGGGATTAACTGGGTGGTAAATGTAGGCCAGCAGGATAGGCCTGAAGGAGGAAGGTTCCTGGGGGTGTTCTCTTGAAATATGTATTTTGTCCTAGTTGAGCAGAGCTATCTCTTTGCTTCCCAATGGCCATGTCTTGAGCTGCTTTTCTCTGCCACATCTTTCCACCATGCTATTCTGTCTCACCTTAGGCCCAGAACAATTAGCTTTCTATGTATTGAGACCTCTGAAGCCATGAGCATCCATGAGCACCAAATAAACTTTTCCTCCTCTAAAATTGTTCTTGTCAGTTCTTTTGGTGGCAGAAACCAAAAAGTTAACTAAAACAACTACCAAATATATTTTCTGCCTGGTTCAATGATGCACGTCTATAATCCCAGCTACTCGGGAGACTGAGGCAGAAGGATTGCAAATTCTTGAGGCAAGCCTCAGCAATTTAGGGAGGTCCTAAGTAATTTAGTGAAACTCTGTCTCAAAATAAAAATCAAAAAGGGCTGGGGATGTAACTCAGTGGTAAAACACCCCTGGGTTCAATCCCTAGTACCAAAATAAATAAACAAACTCCTGTCTTATTCAGGACTGATGTTTTAACAGGCTTTTCAATCTTGCATCTATTCTTTTTCTTCACCTTAAGTAGTTCTGATTTGATTTTTAAAAGATAAAACAAAAAAAATTGTCTGCAGTCTAGGTTTTCTATAGAATCTGAAAGTTGTCCAAATATGATAGAAATGCTCAATTGAAGCCAATGAAGGATTTCTATCTGCCCACGGGCATAATGGAAAAGCTCTGTTAAAATCTGTAGACCATTTCAAAAACACTTGATAAGTCCGTATTTGATAGAGAGTCCCCATTGCAAGTACTGGAACATTCTTATCAAATAGGAAGTACAAATCTGTGAGGTGGCCCAATTCAAACCAGTTATTTCAAATAAGCGTAAGAACAAAGACTAGCTGTTTTGGCAAGGTATTTTTTGACAAATACCAGAATCGGCAGCATGTACTACTTGTTCCAAATTCTATTTCCTCCTAAGTAATTATGGATAAATACATCTACGTCATTAATTACTTAAGGCAGAGAGATGGGCAAACTTTTTCTGTAAAGAGTCATGAGTAAAAATTGCAAGCTTTACAGGTCATATTATTTCTGTCACTCAACTCTACCCCTATAGCACAAAAGGAGCCACAGATAGATGTGTGAACAGTTCTGGTTGTGTTCCAATAAAACTTTATTTACAAAAAGAGGTAGCAGGCTGAATTTGGTCCCCTGGCCATATTGTCAGCTCCTTACTTAGGGTAAAGGTATATAAGTTATTTGTCCTTGAAACCTAGATTTAAAAGATATGTCCTTCCTTCTCAACATTTAGTTTTAAAAAATAAAAATTATATTGTGTACATTTAAGTTTTGAGGAGGTCAAAATGAAATCCTTATTTACAAAAGCGAAAGACAAATATATAATAACAAAACAACATTTGAACAATATAAAATTACCTTCCTTCAGCTTCTGAGACTTATTAAACTCATTCCACAGTAAGAGACTGAATATTGACAGTTTCCTCTCTCAATTTTCTTTCTATTCTTCCTATATAAGTGAAATAATGAATATGCTATGAAATAAATATTCTCTCTTCCTGTACCATTTATTTCATCTTTAACTTGATAGATTTATCAAATGCTAATGGTAAAATACACTTTATTAGGAGACTCAAAATCTACAAGCTAATCCTCTCAAACAATAGAGGGTTTTCTAAAATAAAGGGTATCAACTTTTTCCAAAAATCATGTGATCAGAACTCCATTACCTATCTAAGTCATATGAATATTTAACTGGCAACAATAACCAGGCTTGAATTACAATAGCAAGAACAGTAAGTATCTACTGACTATTCAGCAAATGACTAAAGCAGCATTCTAAGAACTCTGTATTAACTCATTGAGCCTCATAACTGTACTATGAGTGGGCACTCCAATTGGCACCATTTTACAAATAAGCAAACTGAGGCAGGGAGCAGTTAAGAAATATGTCCAAGGTTGCAGTTGACGAGTGGCAGAACCAGGACTGACCCCAGCTAAGAAAGCTGGCCTTCAGAGCTCATGCTCTCAACCACAACTATCCTGCTCCTTAAGAAGTCACCATAAATCTAACTGAAGATCAACAATACACAGAGTTTGCTTCTGTAACTGTTCCCTTAGTTTCCAAGTAATCCCTCAGGATAATTCAGTTTTCTGATGGAATTTAATTAATTATAATTAATTAATTCTGAAATCAATGTTTAATTATTCAAAATAATTTCTTAATCTCAATTGCAAACAGACTGATTCAAGTTTTCAAGCCCATTGCTCAACACTGATTTTCTTTTCTTTTTTTTTTTTTTTCATTCTGGGTATGGGACACATGCTAGAAGACAAGTTCTCTTCCTCTGAGCTGCACCCCGTTCCACAATGCTGACTTCCTATTGCCCATTATTTCATGTACATTGGTTGCTCAGGCAAAAGAGGAAAAAAATTGGAGAAGTAAGATGCTACAGAGAGTCCTCAGTCGACCATAACAGTAAAAAGCAAGTTGAACATAACAAAAAGATTGTTAAACACTAGCTTATTTTTTGCTTTGAAAGTGTATGTCTTAGATATATAGATCTCTATAATTATACACTTTTTACATGTACTGTTGCTTAAAGAATTAAAGCATTACCAAGAACTATAAACAATTCAATTTATACATGAAAGCTATTGTGATAAAGTAAAACATTTTAAAGGACCACCAACAGCCCAACTCAATTTTATTTTCCATAAGAACATGCTGAGATAAGAATAACTCAAATCATATCAAGAAGTTATTCAATATAATGACACAAGTAAATTTCATAATACCAATTTTAAAATAATATTAATTTAAAACAAAGTATAAAAAGTTATGAATTACTATAAATAAAAAGAAGGCATTATCTCATAACAAATACATTTTTTGATGTGTCATACTAGTTATAAGATATATTATTAAATCAATAAGGCTTACAATCCACTTTTATAAGCAAATATATGTTACTTATCATTATTGAATATCATATAATGTAGGAAAAAGCCAAAGAATCCTTTATAAACATAAGATTATCACTGAAAATAATATTTTAAAAGAATATTAAATAAATCAAAAAGTATAAATGGCCAAAAAGTTGGGCTGCATTTGTTAGTATCAATTTTCTCAAATATACCATAATTCAAACATTATCCTTTAGTGCAAAATTCAAAACAGAACTATTTCAAGTATGAAGCACAGATCAACACCAATTCACAAACTGTGTTAATGCATCATGATGGGATGAGTGCAGACACTGAGGAAAACATTTAAAAACACGTTTAGGACAATCTGACATTGCCACAAGGCTTCATGGTTTACCAAAGTATTAAATCCAAGCTCATTATTCTGCACTTGTTAAATGAAGTATATGTTAGGGTGGTCTGAGGAGACTGGATGGGGGCAGGGCATCAAGCAGCCCACCTGTGCCAAAGAACAATCAATCAGACACAGACAGATAAACCCTAATGGCTCTTGCACCCGCCTATCACTCAGCGGGAAGGCACATCTACCCCTGAGCCTTTGCACTAGCCTACCCTAGAGTACAAAAACGCCACCCTGTTTGAGACACACAGCGGATTCTCCTCCATTCTGGTGAGCTGGCAAATCTTGCTGGAGAGCCCATCCCAATAAAGCTTTATTCAGCCGCCTTTGGTCTGACTCCTTTTTGGCAACCCACATCCAATCTTACAGTATATACAACATAGTATTCTTTTACATAATGTCAGATCAAATATTCAAACTCTCAATTTGTTAAGAATACATCTAATAATATGAACATACCTTTAAATTGTAAAGTATCAATGCAAAAGAAGCCTACAACTGCTAGAAAATTTAATGAGCGTAACAGCAGGTGTTTTGTTTAGCAAAGAGTAGCTAAACAAACGTTTATCAACAAAGTTAAATGTTACTTTTGGGTAGACACTTTTCACCAACAAGGATGTAATATGGGCACTGAAATTTCAAAGAACTGATACAGCCATGTTTTAAAAATATGTATATGAAAACTTTATCGATTTTAATTGCCAAAGAGCACTTAACTAACACATGCTTTTAAAGACTCTTGATGAATGTACGATTAATTAAATGAACAAGAAAAATAATAAAATCAAAGCAAAAACAACACAACCAGATAAAAGAGTCAAAAAATTAACAGTTACCAAAATAAGGAAAAAAGTACTTCCTGATCTTGCTCAATTTCAAAATGTAGCAACCAAAAAAGATTCAGATAGAACCTAGGTACTAACCCTACCCCATCCATCCCCAAGAAATGAAACTCAGAAAAGAAGTCAAATCAACACAATCCTATAGAAATCTCATTTTCTATGGTTTGACTAGAGTACAACCCCTCTGAAACTCCTGTTAGAGTTTAATCCTCATTGGGAAGTATTAGAAAGGATGGAAACTTAATCCTATGATGGTGTTGAGAAGGATGGGGCCCTTGAGAAGTGACTAGGATTAGGTAAAGTCCTAATATATGATTGAATATTGGTAGCTTTTTATAAGAAGAGAAAGACCAGAAGACGACATATACATATACACACATGCTCCTTGTCTCTTGCCATATGATGCTCACCTCCACCTCAAGGTGATGGCCTTCTGGCTGACAGCCCCTCAGTCTTGGACATTCAGAACCATGAGTCATAATAAATCTTTTTAATTTAAAACTTACATAGTCTGTGGTGCTGTGTTATTAGCAACAGAAAGTGTACTCATATATCATTATTATCAACTTTAGAGTGAAACCTACCATGGGAATCAACAGGTACCAGAAGTCCTTCATATCAACTTGGACTTTCAAAATAAGACAAAAAGGGTCCCCAATATATGCTATCCTGAGTGTGGTGAATTAAGTGGGGATACTAAGAAGCCTATTTCACACATGTTGTGTGTCAGAACCAGAAACATACATAGGGTTCTTTCTGGTATTAGCAACTGAAAGTTAACAAAAGAACAACTTGAGTTTAACAATGTCCTTAGGTAAAACGTTGTGGCCTGGAACCCCACACAAGCTTACCAGACTGCAAAGGGCCAAGCTGCCTACTTCTGTCCTCACCAAAGGTCCCAGCATGAATTACAATCTCATCATCATAACTGCTTCCTAACCAGGGACTGACAACTACAAGCAATTCTGAAATATATAAAAAAATGTTTAAAAGGAGGAAAATGTGACACAGCCAGCTTCTCCAGGTTCTCGGAGCAGGCCCCCTACTGAGAGCCTTTCTGATCAGAACAAGCTCCAAGTCCTGGAGCCAGCGCAGCATACTCCGGCCCACAAGCGGCTTCAGGGACCAGGACAGGGCAGCCAGAGACTTACCCAAGGAGCCCAGCCCCCTGCAGCGGGAGGTGCCTTTCAAGGCTAGCTTCTCTGAACAGACCGCCCAGTGAGAGCCTTTCTACATAGAGCCAGCCACAAGTCCCCGAGCCAACTAAGAGCTTCGATCCACAAGCAGCCTCTGGGATCAGGGCAGGGCAGCCAGAGACTTCTTCAGGCGGCTCTGCCCACTCCAGCCGCAGGCTCTTTCCACGGGGTGATCCAAGATGGCGGACTAGAGGGGGACTGCATTCCCAGTCGCTCCAGAACCCAGGACTCAAGAAGGGGAGGCATTGAGAAACTCGGACTAAAATAGAGCCACGGGTGAGTCTGCCCACTGGGTAAAGTTTGGCCCCGGTGGCAGGCCCAGATAGAGGTGGCTTATCGGAGCAGGGCAGGGCAGCTAGAGTCTTCTACAGGCAGCCCTGCGCACTCCGGCGCTGGGCCCCTCCCACACAGCCAGCTTCTCCAGGTTCTTGGAGCAGGCCCCCTACTGAGAGCCTTTCTGATCAGAACAAGCTCCAAGTCCCGGAGCCAGCGTGGCATACTCCGGCCCACAAGTGGCTTCAGAGACCAGGACAGGGCAGCCAGAGACTTACCCAAGGAGCCCAGCTCCCTGTGGTGGGAGGCGCCTTTCAAGGCTACCTTCTTGGAACAGACCACCCAGTGAGAGCCTTTCTACATAGAGCCAGCCACAAGTCCCCGAGCCAACTAAGAGCTTCGATCCGCAAGCAGCCTCTGGGATCAGGGCAGGGCAGCCAGAGACTTCTTCAAGTGGCTCTGCCCACTCCAGCCACAGGCTCTTTCCACGGGGCGATCCAAGATGGTGGCCTAGAGGGTGATTGCATCTCCAGTCACTCCAGAACCCAGGACTCAAGAAGGGGAGGCATTGAGAAACTTGGACAAAAATAGAGTCACGGGGTGAGTCTCCCCCACTGGGCGAAACTTGGCCTGGGCAGCAGGCACAGATAGGGGTGGCTTATTAGAGCAGGGCAGGGCAGCTAGAGTCTTCCCAAGGTAGCCTTCCACACTCCGGCGGTGGGCTCCCCCCACACGGCCAGCTGCACGGTGCAGGCCCCCAGTAAGAGCCTTTCCGCACAGAGCCAGCTCCAAGCCCTGGAACCAGTAGCGGGCTAGGGGCAGCTTTCTTCGGAAGCACTGAATTATCAAGTTCCTCCAAGACTTCAGGCTACTGAAGGCTGGGAGGTGATACACTGGAAATCTACTGGGACACTATAAGCCAATAGAGGAAATCTGCAATATCTCAGATTCCCACTGATATCTGACCAATATGAGAAAACAAGGGTAGAAAATGTCCCAAACAAACCTAAATACTACATCAATAAAACCCAATGACAGCACAGCAGAAAAAATGTCAGAAAGGGAGTTCAGAATGTACATAATTAAAACAATCAGGGAAGCAAATGAGGAGATGAAAGAGCAAATGCAGGCATGGAAGGAGAAGATGAAAGAGCAAATACAGGCATTAAATGATCGCACCAATCAACAGTTAAAAGACCAAATACAGGAAGCAAGAGATCATTTCAATAAAGAGTTAGAGATACTGAAAAAAAACAAACTGAAATACTTGAAATGAAGGAAACAATAAACCAAGTTAAAAACGCCATAGAAAGCATAACCAATAGGATAGAATACCTGGAAGACAGAACCTCAGACATTGAAGACAAATTATTTAATCTTGAAAACAAAGTTGGCCAAACAGAGAAAATGGTAAGAAATCATGAAGAGAGTCTACAAGAATTATGGGATATCATGAAAAGGCCAAATTTAAGAATTATTGGAAGTGAGGAAGGCTTAGAGAAACAAACCAAAGGAATGAACAATCTATTCAATGAAATAATATCAGAAAACTTCCCAAATCTGAAGAATGAAATGGAAAACCAAGTACAAGAGGCTTATAGAACTCCAAATATACAAAATTACAACAGACACACACCAAGGCACATTATTATGAAAATACCTAACATACAAAATAAAGACAGAATTTTAAAGGCCGCGAGAGAAAAAAATCAAATTACATTCAGAGGGAAACCAGTAAGAATATCAGCAGATTTTTCAATTCAGACCCTAAAAGCTAGAAGGGCCTGGAACAACATTTACCAAACCCTGAAAGAAAATGGATGCCAACCAAGAATCTTATACCCAGCAAAACTTACCTTCAAATTTGACGATGAAATAAGATCCTTCCATGATAAACAAAAGCTAAAGGAATTTACAAAAAGAAAGCCAGCATTACAGAACATTCTCAGCAAAATATTCCATGAGGAAGAGATGAAAAACAACGAAGCAAATCAGCAACAGGAGGCGCTAGCCTAAAGGAATAGCCAAATAAAGGAGAAACCAAATTATGTCAAAAAACAAATATGAGTCAAATGACTGGGAATACAAATCATATCACAATAATAACCCTGAATGTTAATGGCCTGAACTCATCAATCAAAAGACATAGACTGGCAGATTGGATTAAAAAGAAAAATCCAACAATATGCTGCCTGCAAGAGACTCATCTCATAGAAAGAGATACCCATAGACTAAAGGTGAAAGGATGGGGAAAAACTTACCATGCACACGGACACAGCAAAAAAGCTGGAGTATCCATCCTCATTTCAGATAATGTGGACTTCAAGCCAAAACTAGTCAGAAGGCATAAAGAAGGACATTACATGCTGCTTAAGGGAAGCATAATTCAGCAAGACATAACAATCATAAATATCTATGCCCGAACATTGGCTCATCCACATACGTCAAACAAATCCTTCTCAATTCCAGAAATCAAATAGACCACAACACAATAATACTAGGCGATTTTAACACACCTCTCTCACCATGGATAGATCGTCCAAACAAAAATTGAATAAAGAAACCATAGATCTCAATAACACAATCAACAATTTAGACTTAATGGACATATATAGAATATACCATCCAACAAAGAGCAAATACACTTTCTTCTCAGCAGCACATGGATCCTTCTCTAAAATAGACCATATTTTATGCCACAAAGCTACTGTTAGCAAATACAAGAAGATAGAGATACTACCTTGTACTCTATCAGATCATAATGGATTGAAATTAGAAATAAATGACAGAATAAAAAACAGAAATTTCTCCAATACCTGGAGATTAAATAATACACTATTATATGATGAATGGATAACAGAAGATATCAGGAGGGAAATAAAAAAATTCTTAGAAGTAAATGAGAACAAAGACACATCATATCAAAATCTCTGGGACACTATGAAAGCAGTACTTAGAGGAAGATTTATTTCATGAGGCGAATTCAACAAAAGAAGTAGAAATCAACAAATAAAGAACTTAACACTACAGCTCAAATTCGGAATGAACAAGGAAACATCACAACAGACACGACTGAAATACAAACATAATTAGAAGCTATTTTGAAAATCTATACTCCAACAAAATAGAAAACCTCGAAGACATCAACAAGTTTCTAGAGACATATGAATTACCTAAACTGAACGAGGAGGACATACACAACTTAAATAAATCAATTTCAAGCAATGAAATAGAAGAGGTCATCAAAAGCCTACCAACAAAGAAAAGTCCGGGACCACATGGGTTCTCAGCCGAGTTCTATAAAACCTTTAAAGAAGAGCTCATTCCAATACTCCTCAAAGTATTCCATGAAACAGAAGAGGAGGGAACCCTCCCAAACTCGTTCTATGAAGCCAATATCACCCTGATACCTAAACCAGACAGAGACACATTGAGGAAAGAAAATTTCAGACCAATATCCTTAATGAACATCGACCCAAAAATTTTCAACAAAATTTTAGCAAATCACATGCAAATATATATTAAAAAGATAGTGCACCACGATCAAGTGGGTTTTATCCCAGGGATGCAAGGTTGGTTCAACATTCGGAAATCAATAAATGTCATTCACCATATCAACAGACTTAAAGTTAAGAACCACATGATTATTTCAATAGATGCAGAAAAAGCATTCAATAAAATACAGCATCCCTTCATGCTCAAAACACTAGAAAAAATTGGGGTACTGGGAACATTCCTTAACATTATAAAGGCTATCTACGCTAAGCCCATTGCCAGTATCATTCTAAATGGTGAAAAACTGAAAGCATTCCCCCTAAAAACTGGAACAAGACAGGGATGCCCTCTTTCACCACTACTATTCAACATCGTCCTTGAGACTCTAGCCAGAGCAATTAGACAAACCAAAGAAATTAAAGGGATACGAATTGGAAAAGAAGAACTCAAACTATCCCTGTTCGCTGACGACATAATTATATATTTAGAGGAACAGGGAAATTCCACCAGAATTCATAAATGAATTCAGTAAAGTAGCAGGTTACAAGATCAATGCTCATAAATCCAATGCATTTTTATACATAAGTGATGAATCTTCAGAAAGAGAAATTAGAAAAACTACCCCATTCACAATAGCATCGAAAAAAATAAAATACTTGGGAATCAACTCACAAAAGAGGTGAAAGACCTCTACAATGAGAACTACAGAACACTAAAGAAAGAAATTCAAGAAAACCTTAGAAGATGGAAAGATCTCCCATGTTCCTGGATAGGCAGAATTAATATTGTCAAAATGGCCATACTACCAAAAGTGCTATACAGATTCAATGCAATTCCAATTAAAATCCCAATGATGTACCTTGCAGAAATAGAGCAATCAATTATGAAATTCATCTGGTAGAATAAAAAACCTAGAATAGCTAAAGCAATCCTAAGTAGCAAGAACGAAGCAGGGGGTATTGCAATACCAGATCTTCAACTCTACTACAAAACAATAGTAACAAAAACGGCATGGTATTGGTACCAAAATAGACAGGTAGATCAATGGTACAGAAT
The DNA here is from genome assembly GCF_902686445.1 of Sciurus carolinensis. Lineage (NCBI taxonomy): Eukaryota > Metazoa > Chordata > Mammalia > Rodentia > Sciuridae > Sciurus > Sciurus carolinensis. Next base: position 54,875,910 of record NC_062217.1, on the reverse strand, counting down.
AGAGGACATGGACACAAACCCAAATAAATACAATTTTCTCATACTAGACAAAGGTTCCAAAATTTGCAATGGAGAAAAGATAGCACAGAATGAAATTAAACCCCTATATCTCACCCTACACAAAACTCAACTCAAAATGGATCAAGGACCTCGGAATCAGATCAGAGACCCTGCATCTTATAGAAGAAAAAGTAGGTCCAAATCTTCAACTTGTTGGCTTAGGATCAGACTTCCTCAACAGGACTCCCATAGGACAAGAAATAAAAGCAAGAATCAACAACTGGGATAGATTCAAACTAAAAAGCTTTCTCTCAGCAAAGGAAACTATCAGCAATGTGAAGAGACAGCCTACAGAGTGGGAGAATATCTTTGCCAACCATACTTCAGATAGAGCGCTAATTTCCAGAATCTATAAAGAACTCAAAAAACTCTACACCAAGAATACAAATAATCCAATCAACTAATGGGCTAAGGAAATGAACGGACACTTCACAGAAGAAGATGTACAAGCAATCAACAGATATATGAAAAAATGTTCAACAACCCTAGTAATAAGGGAAATGCAAATCAAAACTACCCTAAGATTTTATCTCACCCCAATTAGAATGGCGATTATCAAGAACACAAGCAATAATAGGTGTTGGCGAGGATGTGGTGAAAAAGGTACACTCATACATTGCTGGTGGGGTTGCAAATTAGTGCAGCCACTCTGGAAAGCAGTGTGGAGATTCCTCAGAAAGCTTGGAATGGAAACACCATTTGACCCAGCTATCCCACTCCTTGGCCTATACCCAAAGGACTTACAATCACCATACTACAGAGATACAGCCACATCAATGTTCATTGCTGCTCAATTCACCATAACCAGAGTGTGGAACCAACCTAGATGCCCTTCAATTGATGAATGGATAAAGAAACTGTGGCATATATATACAATGGAATATTACTCCGCAATGAAGAATGATAAAATTATGGCATTTGCAGGCAAATGGATGAAATTGGAGAATATCACGCTAAGTGAGATAAGCCAATCTCAAAAAAACTAAAGGACGAATGATCTCGCTGATAAACGGATGAGGACATATAATGGGGGGTGGGAGAGGTTAGCATTAGGTTTAGGGTTAGGTTTAGGGTTAGGGATAAGGAGTGTGGTAAGAATGAAGGAAAGAAGGACTGTATAGAGGGAAAAGAGGGGTGGGAGGGGTGGGGGGAAGGGAAAAAAATAATGAATCAAACATCATTGCCCTATGTAAACGTATGATTACACAAATGGTATGCCTTGACTCCATGTACAAATAGAGAAACAACATATATCCCATTTGTATACAATAATAATAAAAATAAAAATTAAAAAATAGAGGAAAATGTAAGACTTAGTAGTATATCTCAAAAAAAAAAACACGTTTTGTATAAGGAAATTTTACCAACATATACCAAAATTTACTTCTAATTAAGTACAAGTACATACTTTTAAGAGAGATCATTATTCACATTATCATTAGCTATCTCTCTTAAAAACTAGATTCTATCAAAAAGGTAGAAAATATCAATAAATTGAGAAAGCACTTTATAACAGTTATTCCTTGCCTTTCTATGGAGATCACATTATTCATAAAACTTTAAGCTTCACATCAGTCATTTCGGAAATAACAAATTTCTACTCTATACTCTACAAAAGCTTGAAGAAATCACCTGTTCCTCAAGGACACAAAAGCAATATGATGAAACATGCCAACACCAACTAAGATGACATTAACATTCATTCCACAAGCATTTAACTATCTATGATGAACATTGTACCCTACTAAATTTTAGGAATACTACAAAAACATGAAGACTTTTCCCTTCCTTACAGAAGTTTACAAAATTATAAGGCATCAAACTATTTTAACTAATTATAAAAGTCAATTTTTTTATTTCTTTAGATCTAAAAGTAGAATGAATGTTTTTATGGAAAAGGAAGAAACACTTCACTAACTTCATCACAAAATCTATCCATTTTCTGCACACTTTAAGTCCCTATTTCTCTCTTAAAACAAATCAATTCCAAAAATTCATTATAAAATGTTGGTTTAATTTATCAAACTTTTCCAACAATACTCGTATTTAATGTTTCACATTAAGTATTTTACAAAATCTGCCTTTATTAACTTTCAAATTCTGCATGGTCCCACTTAAAAACTTTAAGTAATTTTTTTAAAGATCTTCACTTAGTATCTACGATAAACTGCATACCAAAAAATTGCAGCTGAATTTCTAATTTGAATTTTATATTTAGAGGCACTGTTGGAAGTATGGGGGGAATTTTTTAAAGACCTTCAAATACCTAAATTTATAAAGAATGTTTTCAAAACTACTGTCTCTAATATCAGTAAACTGATAAACTAATATTGACCAAATTGCATAATCTTATAAAAAAATTAAAGATACATCCATTTTTCTTAGAAAAGTCAAAGGTATTCTAAAGCTTTTCCCCCATCTGCCAACTCCTTAAAGCCTAATTCTTCCTCTGAAAATGCTGAAATTTCTCAATGCTTTCTCGGTCAGTTTCAATTTTCTAGTAGCCATATATTAAAAAGATAAACAGATTAAATTAATAAAATTTTAACATAGTACTTTAAAAACATTATTTCAATAGATAATCATCACAAAACTGAAGATCTTTACATTCACTTTTTTTTGGCATGTCTTCAAAGCCCAGCGTTTATTTCATACTTGCAGCACATCTGAACTGGGACTAGACATATTTTAGGTGTTCAACAGTCAAATGTAGCTAACATCTACATACTGAATTATGATTCAGATTATCTCATTCATATATTGTTTCAATTACCAGCTACACTCAAATTATTTCAGAATTTATATTTCTAGCTTGGTCTTCTCTTTGTGCAAAATTAGTATTTCCTAATGCCTATCTGACATCTTATTTAGATGACTTACAGATTCCTCACACTCAATTCAACTCATGACCCACCATTCAAAACTGTAGTCCTCTTCTAAGAGTCCCTATCTAACTGAAATTGTAATGGCTTCAGTATTTAAGCCCAAAACCTAGACAACTACTGACACCATCTTCTTCACTCCCATACCAAATCCACCAAAAAATTCTGTCCATTTACCTCATAAATATTTCTCAAATCAATCACTGCTCTATATCAATCATTACCATCTACTCCTGCACAGTTCCATTTTCTTCAGTGCAAGAATACCTCAAAACTAAACTGTGATGTCATCTCTGGTTTCTATTAACTATGGAATAAAAACAAAACTGAACATCGCCTACAAGGCCCAAGCTACATGATCTAGCCCCTAAGCATCTCTCAGCCCCATCTCACTACACTGCCCTTGCCTTAGAGCACCCTGGTCCTTCAGACCTTTGTGCTCACCTTGCTCCCTACCATCATGTGACCTTTGCAGATGCTGCTCTCCCCTTACTTAGTCTATCTCAGGGAAGCATTCTTGAATCACCATAGAGAGGCCAAATTCTCTTTCCAAGGGCATCTGGGGCAATGTCTCTTCTCCTCTCTAGTATTTTTTACTAGATGTAATATCTTGAATATGTAATTAATGACTTTCCCTCTATAGACTACATCTAATTACACTAAAGAATTACCTGTCACTACTCACTACACAATGTCCAAAAACTAGTTTTCGAGTAGATGCAGTGATGAATCTGGCTTGCTTTTCCCCCAAATACTAGACACAATATTAAGACATATGCAACAACCTTGCTCATACATCATTAGTTCTAGAAATCTTTCAAGATTTCCCAAGTCTGAGTTAATTACTTCTAGATGTGTTTCTTGACTGGTTGGTTGGTTGGTTGGTTTTGTTTTTTTGTTTTGTTTGGTACCAGGGATGGAACCCAGGGGACACTTAACCACTGAACCACATCCTCAGTCCTTTTTATATTTTATGTTGAGACAGGGTCTTGCTAAGTTGCTTAGGGCCCTCTAAGTTGTTGAGGCTGGCTTTGAACTTGCCATCCTCATGCCTCAGCCTCCCAAGCCACTGGAAATACAGGTGTGCAACACTGTGCCCAGCTCAGATGCATCTTAACAAAACCATACAAATAAAATACCATGTTTAAATTCTGCCTGTCATGCATCCCCCATATTCCCACAACAAACCCAGTGCCTTGCATAGAGGAGGCACATATTTCTCTGCACTGACTTACTTTTGTGAAGAAATTATACTTTCAATAGTACTATACTGAGATGAGGGTAGCTATTTGTATAGAGTTCAAAAGCCATAAAACTGCAATACAGGTGAGAAAGGTGCATACAAACACACACATACACACACACACACACACACACACACACATACACACACACACAGACTCATGCCCCTTAAGTACAGGTATAAAACCTACAGGAGTTATAGTACGAAGGTGCATGTAAGGCTCTTTATCCCTGAAGCGTGACATAGTTCTTTCCTCTCTCTCTCCACCACCAATGTGTTTCTTTTCTGCTATCAGTGTTAATGATTTGGTACCCTTATGAATACTTTATATTATTACTAAATATTTCTTGCCCCCACTTCTCTACTTTTATTTGTTGTTCTATGGCTTCCCAAGAGCTTCCCAAATTTTTACATCAAAATTTTTGCATTGTCAGGAGCACAGTCTAGTCCTTCGAAACAATGTCTGGAAGTAAAGTGCTCTTCAGTTACTTCCAGATCCTAGACCTTTCAAATAGGAAGGATTTTTAAACTGATGGGACTTAACTGTAATATGATAATTCAAAATGCCTATTTTCAAAAGGAGAAAACATAAGCTAAAGTAAGTTGATATAGTCATATTTTTATGGTTCTTGAAATGTTACTATGCAATTTTTAGTTGATTTAGCAAAAGCTGCTGTGTGAAAGGAGAAAATTATTTTCAACCTGCTGAGATAGCAAGTTTCTTTTTATATTTTCTTCATGCTTGAAGCAGTCAAGTCTATAAGCAGTTGAAACCAGATTTATAGGTTAGTCACCAAAAAAATCACTGCAAATAGCACCTTAAAATCTGAACAGTTTAACAAAATACCCAGTCATTTGGGGCAGTTTACAATATCAAAACAAGCAGTAAGGCAGTATGTAACGCATTTTGAGACAGAAGATCAACTAGTTAGATTACCTTTGAATATTTTAATTTTCCAAACCTAAAAACAAAAGAGACAGATATTCTTTAAAGAAATACAAAATATTTCAAAGTAGAAAAGTGTTTCCAATAATCTTTCCTGAAAACAAAATAAAAAGCAATCGGTTTCTTCTAGTGTTCTTCAGCATTTAAAAAGTGCTATAATGGTTCTGATCCTTTCCAAATGAGTATACTAAGAGTATTTAGATCAAAGTGGTAATGAAAACATACTTCATATTTCTAGATTACCAAACAAACTGCACTTAATATATAACCTTATAAAAAATTACCACCTTTCTTTACAAACATACTTTAAGGCAACCTATGGGACAAGGCAAGTCTTTTAAGACGAGAAAGCAATAATTCCTTCATATTTCATACTGTCATTGTGTTGCTTATTTCTTGACCCCATTGTTGGTCTCCTTCAGGACTACATTATGATAAAGACTTTTACAAGCTAGAACCTTTCTTAGTTGTTCACAGATGAAACAAAGGGAGGTAGATATGCACTTGGGACAGAAGATGTCAGCATGGTATAATACCAGTAAGCAGAGGGGGAACCCCCAAACACTTTTCTATCTTCTCTATACCCTCTCCTTCCACCCTCCTCACAAAAACAAAAAACCAAAATCAAAAAACTGGAGCAGATTAAACTTTGCATATTATCAAACTGAGGTTTCTAAAAACTAAACATTTTGTTCAGAATAAAATGAAAACAGTATTTCTAATGTCATTTATAATCTCCAACAGAACTGCTGAATAAAAGCAAAAAATACAATATATAGTGCCTTACTTTTTCAGATAGTCTTAGACTTTCAAAAAATAAGCCTAAACAGTAATCAGCTGATTCACTGCAAGGCAAAAGTTTCTTTGATTCTAATATAGTTACCCAACAGCAACAAAAACAATAATATTTTTTTAAAATAGCTAATTTACATTACATAAAATGCTTTAATCCAAGTTTCTATTTTTAAATGTGCTTCTTTTATCAATTTAAATTAGAAGTGGTCACCAAAGTTCAGTGGACATGAGCACTAAATATTTATTCTAGATATATGGCTCTATTCTTGGTTCTGCCCCTTACAACTAAGCAAATTATTGATACTCTCTGTACTTCAGTTTCCTCATCTGTACACACTGAGGGAGTTAAGCTACACAACGCTAATCTATAGACAACAACTTTCAGAAACATGAACACCACTGATTAGATCCCCCTAACATATTTCTAGGAAAAAAAGAAGAAAAAAGTATTAGAAAATGTTTATAGCCTTGATTACTGTTAGTATAAATGTATAACACCCAGAAGTCTCTGAAACTTTTAAGTTCAACTCAGAAAACTTAATACCATGTGTGCTACCAGCCATTAAGGGAAAAATAATCATTGCAAAGTGTACTAGAGTGACTACTGTTGAAGTTATATTTTAAAATACTGATTTTTGTAGAGGTTCTACTGAACATTACAGACCTAAAAGAAAAATATGTACTCAAAAAATAACAGTGAACTTGAATAATAGATTGGTCTCCTATCTCCCCCTAAAGATCACATTTTAATAAGAATAAGCTTTTCAACACTAAATATATATCTATTAAGTGATGCTGATAAGACAGATTTACTAAGTGTAGATGTCTTAGTATTCTTTTTTTTTTTTTAGGTGCTACAACTAAGCACATACAAAAATTAAAAACCATAAAAAGTTTTGTTGGTGACAATAACAGAACCCTAGGAGGAAACTCAGCATGTCAGAACTGGAATGAATTGGTCAAAGCTGCTCTCCTGTACAAAATTTCCCTTCCAGTATTTTCTCTGCCTAAACTTTTGGGATTCTGTATTTCAACATAGTAAGTCTCTAAATAAAGGCCTAGTACAAGCCACCTTAAAGCCTAAGAGATCTTCATGTCTTTTTCCATACATGCCTTGACTTTTCACTAACTCCTATTCTTCTAAGTCCTACAGATTATTACTACCTTTATCAGTCACTGCTGTACAGAAGTAGCCATACTGGTGGAAGAAAATATACGTAAACAGTTATCTTTCAACACTGTGTGGCAAATGCTACAATATAATATTGCTGGAGATTTATAAGACATAATAAAGTAAGAAGAGACTCAAAGTCCACAGAGGCCAACCCAGGAATTCTGACTTGCAGGGGTATTCCAAAGCCAACTGTATCAGACTTTACTGAACCTAAAACACAGTGCATTCCTTGTCATTACAAATATACAGAAAAGACATGGTTCCCTGTCCTAAAGGAGCTTAGCAGTCCATAGAAGAGAAATTTAGCATGTGTTTGGGACCCAAATAATAAGAGTAACCTTTCTAGAGGAGGTGGGGTCGTGTCAGAAAGCAGGAAAAGACTAAGATTGTAAACAAAATCACATTACCAGTTTGAAAAATTAAGGCTTAGTCTAGTGTGGAATGGGGAAAAACAGAGTGATCCAATATTCTTCAGTCCTGCCTTATGAGATAAAGAAACAGAATGGGAGAGATTTCGGTTAAAAGAACAAAAGTAAAACAAAATAAGGTGAGTTTTTAAACTCTACTCTTTGTTATGCCAATGGTGTTCTGGGGGGGGTGTGAAAAAATAAAATAATGCACAAGTATTAAAAGGATCAAATCTGGAAACAGACTCCAAAACTCACCTTTGAATTATTTCACTGTCTATACACGTCATTAGGGAGCTCCTTAACAAACTCTGCCTCAGTCACTGCACCTGTGAAATGGGCTAAATAACAACAGTGCCAGTAAACAGGGCAGCTTCACTCTACAAATCAAAATTTTTATTTCAAAATCAGATTCACGTCTTTTAGGGACTGGTAGCCTGTGGAGCCTACTTTCCTTTTTGGTCTTAATCCTAACTGAACACCTTTCTGCATTCATGAACCAGATCCATGTCAATTTTACAAAACAATAAGTACCCTTTTCTATATCTAGAAAGTCTTTTATCATGTATCAAAGTCCACTTCTCTAGAAAATTAACTCCCTTCAATTCACTTTGCCTGCTCTCCACCGTTTACACTGTTTGGTCTTTTAATGCCGCCCTCTCCCTTCCCACTAAGGTGGCTCTCTCTGAGAGCCTAGACAAATCCTTTTCATCCTCGAAGCTACCAGCTGCGCCTATACAAAGCTGGGGAAAACCTAACTGAAGTAAAGTGGAGGTTTACAACGGTAATGGCCACAGATTCAGAAAATGCTTCATTTCACGTATTTTTTAAAAAGTCTTCAGATCCTAAAATCTTGACACCCAGGGTCTCTGAAAATCAGAACAACGCCATCCTTTCAAGAAAAGTTCTGCGGAGCACCGCTGCGAGTTGACAGCGCGGTCCTCCTCAGCTGCCGAAGGTGCGTGTGCGCCGCGGAGGGCAGCCTCACAGTGGCCGGGGCTCGGTTTTCAAATAAGAGGACAAAAGAGCGGGCGGGCAGCACCCCGGACCCCGCATCCCGCGGTCGGCGAGCCGCACCGCCCTCCGCTCTCGCCTCCTCGCGTCCCGCCGCGACACCCCCTGGCGGCGGCGCGGAGGGCGCTGCAAGTCCTCCTGGGCGGCGGGGCTCCGGCCTGGGCAGCTGCCTGCCCGGCCCGTTCTGCAGGTGGTGCCGGGCCTTTCCGAGGGCCCGCCGGCCGCCGCCGGGGCCCAGGCCGCCTCTGGAAGGGAGCATGGGGACTCGCTGGGCTCCGCGTGGCGCTGGGGGCGGAGGCGGCCCGGAAGGCCCCGGGAGCGACGGGGACGGGCGGTGGCCTCCGCCTACCCGGACACCCACCCCGCCGCTCCTAACCCCAACCCTCGCGCCTGCGGCCCGGCGGGACCCACCACTTACCAACCAGCCCGGGACAACGCCGCGCTGGGGACCTCGGCCGGGGTAGCTGTTTAGGCCCGGGGTGGTGGGGACCTGAGGTGCAGGTGGACGTGGGGAGAGGCTTCCAACTGGAGACCAGAAAAGAAAGATAGGAAGAAATTGAAAGAAAGAAAGACAAAAATAAAAAATAAAAGTAAAATAAATAAACTCCTCTATACAACTGGGCATGCTCAGTGCGGCCGGCACTTCGGCGTGCGTTTTCTAAGCAGCAGCGAGGGCAGCTCTGGTACCAATTGGTAGTCTGAGGGCACCGCGGTGGGGACCGGTCAAACAAGGTCTGGGGACTGGGAATCGGAGGACACTTCACTCATAAGGACCACAGAGGCATTTTCTCGCCTCAGAAGGCTTCGTTTTGTCATAGGTCACTTTTCTGAGTTGCACACCTTGGATGAGTTCTTTGTATAGCAAAAAGTAGCGTTTGAGTTTCAGCGTTGACAGGCAGCCCACTCAGGGCAAGAGAAGTGTAAAGGCTCCGGTGCGGAAAGCTCTGCAGGTCACAGTTTATGCAATAACACGCAAAGGTCTCCCTAAGCCTATTCTGCACCAGAGATACTAGCACCATTTACCTTGCCTTCACATCTGCCAGGACTCAAAAGGAAAGTGGCTAGGGGTGTTTTTGAGTCCCCACAGGCATATAGCGTTATCCGGGTCTGATATCAAAAAAACCTTCATTGAGGAAACGCAGTTGTGTGTCAATGCTTGGTTTTCCTGTCCGCTTCCCACTGGGCACCGGGCCCTCCAACCTTGCAACTAGCACACCAGGCCAGGCTCAAAACACCCAGTTCACCTATGCCATTCATTGCGGCCCAAGAGAGCTAAAACCCAAGTTGGGTCCCATAGAAGGCATGCGCGGAGGCGACGCCCAGCGACGAGTAGCATGCACCAACGCGATTGGGCGGCTGGATCTCAAACGGGCCAATCAGAGAAGAGCAGTCGGAAGGGTTCGCCAGACAGAAGGAGATGCTCCCTTGAACCTTGCACACTTTCTGGATCTTTCAGCCCCCGGGGAAGAAGGTTGTGAGTGGCACCATCCCCAGCTGCCAGGTCCAGGGAACAGTGTTGAGAACTTAACTCCAATACCACCGCTTGCCATGGCTCAGGACATTTTCACAAACCGACTTGGAGCAGAGATTGTACCTAGGCAGAACAGCTCTTGACTGCAAAGGAAATTGGTAGTTACAGAAGGAAGGGGGATAATTATTCTAGAGTACAGTTGAAATTCCTCAGTACAAATTTTTTGTCATTTTAACTGAGTTGTTCCGTTTGGCCTTTCCAAAATTCATAGTTTATATTTGCCATACTTTAAATGCTATGAAATTTGTTTCCAAGTAATTGTTTAGAGAATTTTAATAAAATGGGTTTCCAGCACTTTTAGAATAAGAAGTAATGCCATTTTGTTCCCTACAATTTACAGTAGTTTGCAGTGCTTAGGTCACACATATACTACAAGTATATTTCAGTGTACAGGCATTCGTCATTGTGTCCAGGGGCCAGAAAAAAAATTAACATTTTAAAGGTAAATAGATGACTCAAAATTGACTTCATAGTTATTTTTGTTTTTGTTTTTTTTTTTTTTTTTCTTTTTGTTGTTGTTTATTTTAGGTTTGGTTTGGTTTGGTACTGTGGGTTGAACCCAGGGGTGTATTACCTGCTGCCTCCCTAGTCCTTTTTCATTTTGAGGGACTAAGTTCCTGAGGCTTGCCTTGAACTTGGGATCCTCCTGTCTTAGCCCCCAGTGATAGGCCTGCACCACCACGCCTGGCTTTTATTGATTTTTAAATAGAATATTCTCTTACCAATTATTTGCATTTTGCAATTAGTGTGAATTCCTAACTATGGAAATGATAGTTGTCCCAATCATCAGAATTTCCCACTGGATAAGTGAGAATTCTTTATACATTTGTTGTCAAGGCAGTGCAATATAATGAGAATGTCCATTACATGGTGCTTATAACGTCATCAAATGTGCCACCAAAAAAAAAAACCCTTGAATGCCCTTAAGAATGGAATTCCTACTGGAGAGGTATGGGACAATATGAGCATCAAAAAGGATGATGATAATGATGACATACATAGTATTTTTTAAATGCCTGAGTTATAAGTGCTACTCAAAACAAAGTTTAGGGAGGATGAACCCTTGTCTTTGAGATCAACAACAGATTATAAATGTAGAAAAAATTATAAAAATAGAAAAATCATGGTTTTCCAAAAGAATCACAATTGACTCAGGCAAAGTTCATCAGAAGATACTAAAAAACCACTGGGTGAAAAATTGTACAACTACTGGATCCTGACATGGTCTCAAAATACCAAGCTGTAATGTATTTTTAAAAAGGAAAATACACCTTTATCTTAAAAAATAATCACTGCCTTGAGCAAAGGAGCAAAACTAGAACCACAAATAATGGGGCAATCTAATGTCATGTGCTTTTTTAAAAAAAAATAATTTGGCAAGTTTGTTGGATTCTGTTATTTTCGTTTGTTTGTTTGTTTGTTTGTTACTGGGGTTTGAACTCAGTGTCACTCGACCACTGCACCACATCCCCAGTCCTATGTTGTATTTTATTTAGAGGCAAAGTCTCACTGAGTTGCTTAGCACCTTGCTTTTTGCTGAGGTTGGCTTTGAACTCGTGATCCTCCTGTCTCAGCCTCCTGAGCCGCTGGGATTAGAGGCATGCACCCACCACACCCAGCATCATGTACTTTTCGATATAATGCAATTAGGTATACTCATTATTTAAGAAATTTTCTTGCCAAAATTCCTTAACCTGAATTTAAGCAAGTTTTGAGACAATGGTTCTCATCCAGGGGCTGGGCCCATAGCCCCCTGGTACAGTTAGCAATGTGCAGAGACATTTTGATGGGAATGGATATTGTTAATAGCATCTGATGGGTAGAGGCAAGGGATGCTGTTAATCAACCTAGAGTGCACAGGACTGTTGTGCATCCCCAACACAGAATTTACTGTTTTAGTCAGCTTTTATACAACTATGACCAAAACACTTGACAAGAAAATTTTAAATGAGGAAAAGTTTATTTCAGGGCTCACAGTTTCACAGGTCTCAGTCCATAGAGAGCCAACCCCATTCTTTGAGGCTTTCAGTGAGGTAGCACATTATGGCAGAAGTGTGTGGCAGAGGAAAGCATGTGGGAATATGGCACCCGGAAGACTCAACAACGACAAATATATACACCAAAGTCATATCCCCAGGGACCCACCACCTCCAACCACACCATACGTTCTTACAGTTACCACCCAGTTAATACCCAGCAGGGATTAATGTACCAATTAGGTTAAGACTCTCATAACCCAATCATCTAAACTTTCTTGCATTGTTTCACACATTAACTTTTGGGGATACCTAATGTCTAAACTACAATACTTACCTAGTGCAAAATGTCAATTGTACCAACATGGAGAAACCCAGGTCATGGAAGTACACATTTAAAAGACAGAGGGGGATATCAGATTAGACATGAAGACACAGACAGGTACATCCAGAACATGGCATATTTTACAAGAAATGTGGTCTGGGCTATTAAAATGTCATTGAGAGAAATTTCTTACAGATTAAAAAGATGCAGGAGAACATGAAAACAAAATTCAATCCTAGATATAAAAAACATGAATAAAAATAACTTTGTGACCAATTGTAGAAATTTGAATATGAACTGGATATGGACAGTATAATCCAATTATAGTGTGATGATGATGTTACTATTAGATATAATAATGGTATTGCTCTTAATCTTGGGAATTTTATGCCAAAGCATTAAGGATGAAGAGTTGGAACTACAACTTATTGGTGAATGATTCATATAAATACATGTATGCACATATGTGTATATATAAACATATTAACATATGTAAAAAAATATATAACAAATATGTACATTCAGTTATGTATAGATATGAATGAGGGAAAGGAGAAATATGTGGCAAAATATTTAAAGTGGATCAATTGATTGGAGCATCCTGGTGCTTGTTAAATTGTTTAAACTTTTCACAAGGTTTGAAATATTTCAAAATAAAAAGAAAGTCTATATTATACTAATTTCTTTAAAATTATACTAATTTCAAAAATTTTAAGTTGAGCTGGGCATTGGTGCACACCTATAATCCCAGCAACTTGGGAAGCTGAGGTAGGAGGATTGCAAATTCAAAGCCAGTCTCAGCAACTTAGCAAGGCCCTAAACAACTTAGCAAGATTCTGTCTCAAAATATGGCTGAGGGATGTGGCTAAGTGGTAGAACATCCCCTGTATTCAATCCTTAGTACAAAAAAAAAAAAAAAAATTACACTTGAAAGTTTCTTACGTCTGATTCATACCTAGAATAAAATGCTGAAACAAGTTAATAACTCTGAGTATCATAAAAATACATTTTTTCACTCGAATATACAAATATATATTCACATGCCAATCTTTGGATATAGGGCAAACACTTTGAGGACAATTTGAATTCTATCACCCCTTTTTCTGGGTCTCCAGTTTATAGACATCAGATCATGATATTTCTTGGCCCCCAAATTCACATAAACAAATTCCCATAACAAATCTCTTTTCATATATATCTATATATCCTATTGGTTCTCTTCTCTGGAGAACCCTAACACAAAATGTATACATATTTTTCAAAATGAGCATGTATTTCTCATAAACGCATATACAAATCCAGTACAAATATAGCAGTTAATTTACATGGCATATTTTATTCTATGAAACATTGGAATTTCATATACATATGCAATATAAGTTTGAAGATTTCTCTAGTCAAGGATTTTACTGTCTAATATACTACATTTTTCATTATATATATTTTATTTTCTCCTTGTTATTTGTTATGAATGTCATGAATTATATATTTTAAATACTATTTCTCTAGTTTAAAACTTTACTTGACCTAGAGATTCCACATATCCTTTTCACTTAATAATTTCTTATAAGTCATTAAATACTTCAGATACCTTTTTATTCTTCACTATGCATTTTTAAAACTGTATTAATGTTGTTTTGGTAAATCAAACTGAAAGTACAGTAGCCTGTAGACCTCATTTAAAATCTCTGGTTTCAATAACACTGAATTTGAGCAAAAACAATGTGTAAGGATACAGGGGATTCCACAGAACCCAAGAGCAGAAGAGTAATGGACCTTAAGGAGAACTAGAATCAATAGCTGAAAGTCACTAGACTGATTCCCAGGCAAAACTCATGCACATTATCTTGTTTCTTTCTCTTTTTTAATTCATAATGTAATAGCAGTATATGTGTCTGGCTCCTTAGTTTGTGTATTTCAGTTCCAGCACCCCTGAGAGACTAAGATTCAATCTTGACTCCAAAGGGAAATTTCAGGGAAGGCACTCTGGCATGGCAAGGATAAGGAACCCGCTACATGTTCAACCAACATGCTCAGAGAATAGGATCACATTTTTCACAAGACCTGCCAGAGGACCATCCTGCCAGAGAAGCAAGCCATCAAGGGAGTCATTTATTTACCCAGAGACTCCAAGGGGTATCTGCAATAGATGACTTCATCTTAAAGGTAATAAATCGACATTTTATCATATATATTATTTTAAATCACTCAAAGGAACTAGTTGTCCCCTCTTATAAACTGAATCATCCCAATTTAATGTAACTTCTGGATTCATTTCAATTTCCCCATATTCACTTTTATTTAAACAAAATCACTCAGTCACTTTCCAACACTTTCCAACATGTCTTTCAAAACTATGTGTAAGAGGAGTAGACCTCTTTTACTTTCACATCATAAGGCTGCATATATTTTAATTAATTTCAGTTCAAGCTTTATACTTTGCCATATTCCTTAGAGTCACTGAACTTATCCTTCTTATCCTTTAAGCTATTTAAGACAGAGCACAGATCTATTTTGTGTTCACAATATAATATGATAAATTACACAGGATGATCTGTTTTTAAAGATAAGAGGAAAATGACAAAAAAATAATACTTTGTAGACTTTTAGTGAAATTTGTAAGATTAGTTCTATTGTTTTCCCATCTTCCTCAAAATTGCCATAGTCTAAATATTTTAGAATCATTAATTTTCATCAAAACTTGTCATTAACATCTGACCTAACATGCAGCTGCTTCTTCAGACCTTCCCAAGAGCTCGACCACTTTCATTTCTTGCTGCTTGGTACTTAGCTATTTTTTCAGAACATTGATGAAACTCTTATAACCTGAATAAATTTTAGAACTAATGTTTCACAAGAAACTATGTGAAAGAAAATTAAAATATGCTTTATTCTTCACATTTTTTTTCAACTGTTGATTTTTCCCTTTGAAGTGTTCAATTAAGTAATGAAATTCAAGGTTAAAGAGTATGATAGTTACATTTCTTCATAGACTACTTCTACTTTCCAATTCTCTTCAAAGTTTGGACCATATTTATGTATGATCTTGTTGATAAGTATTTTTCCATTAAATTGTAAATGATAGAGCCAGGATTCCAGAATATTCTGACTCCAAAGCACATGCACTTAGCTCCTACATTTACAAGAAATTGGAAGAATGTTAGAATCATTGACAAGGAAAAGAGGATGAAATGAATGTGTTGGTTTAAGATCTAAATCTGAAGTGACAAGACATGCTCATTATCAAGGAGAGATTTGGGCTGTAAACAAATGAAGAGTAGAATTGTTGATAATGGTTTCCTTGGAACCATCTTATAAGATATCCCTAACATCTTTAAATTGAACAAGATTCTGAGAAATAGTGTAAAAACTGAAAACAGGCTGAAAGATTGAATAACTGCAATAAATAATAGGAAGAATAAGCCACAAAGAATGACACATATGGATGGATTCTAACACTAATTTACTAAGTCAAAATTTATTTGCTTGACAACCTGTAGAAAAACCATAGTATAAGAGACTTTGAATAGCCAAAACAATCCTGAGCAGAAAAAGTGAAACAGGAGGTATTACAATATCAGACCTTAAAAACTACTACAGTGCAATAGTAACAAAAATGTCATGGTATTGGCACCAAAATAGACAGGCAGACCAATGGCACAGAATAGAAGACACAGAGACAAAACCACATAAATACAGTCACCTCATACTAGACAAAGGAGCCAAAAGCATACAATGGAGAAAAGATAGACCGTTCAACAAATGGTACTAGGAAAACTGGAAATCCATAAGCAGTGAAATGAAACTAAACCTCTATCTCTCACCCTGCACAAAAATCAACTCAGAATGGATCAAGGACTTAGGAATTAGACCAGAGACCCTGCACTAAATAGAAGACAAAGTAGGCCCAAATCTTCATCATTTCAGCTTAGGACCAGACTTCCTTAACAAGACTCCAAAAACACAAGAAATCAAAGCAAGAATCAATAAATGGGATGGATTCAAACTAAAAAGCTTTTTCTCAGCAAAGGAAACAATCAATAATGTGAACAGAGAGCCTACAGAGTGGGAGAAAATCTTTTCCACATGCACTTCAGAAAGAGCACTAATCTCCGAAATTTATAAAGAATTTACAAAACTTTACACCAAAAATATAAAAAACCCAATCAATAAATGGGCCAAGGAACTGGACAGACACTTTACAGAAGAAGACACACAGGCAATTAATAAATATATGAAACAGTGTTCAACATCTCTAGAAATTAGAGAAATGCAAATTAAAACAACTCTAAGATTTCATATTACTCCAATTAGAATGACTATTATCAAGAACACAATAAATGTTGGTGTGGAGGTGGGGAAAAAGGCACACTTTTACATTGCTAGTGGGATTGCAAATTGGTGCAACCACTCTGGAAAGCAGTGTAGAGAATCCTCAGAAAACTTGGAATGGACCCACCTTTTGACCCAGTTATCCCTGTCCTCCGTTTATACCCAAAGGACTTAAAATCAGCATGCTACAGTGATTCAGTCACATCAATGTTTATAGCAGCTCAAATCCCAATAGCTAAACTATGGAACCATCCTAGATGCTCTTCAACAGATGAATGGATAAAGAAAATGTGGTATATAGACACAATTGAATATTATTCAGCCATAAAGAAGAATAATATCATGGCATTTGCAGAGAAATGAATGGAATTGGAGAATATCATGCTAAGTGAAAAAAGTCAATCCCAAAAAACCAAAGGCTGAATATTTTCTCTAATAAGTGGATGATGATATATAATGGGGGTGGGGAGGTTGGGGGTGAGAGAAGAATGGAGAAACTTCAGATTATGTAGAGGGAAATGAGAGGGAGGGAGGGTATGAAAAATGGTGGACTGAGACAGACATCATTACCCTATGTATATGTATGATTACATGAATGGTGTGAATCTACATTGTGTACAACCTAGAAATGAAAAGATGTACCCCATTTGTGTAAATGAATCAAAATGAAGTCTGTAAAACTAAAAAAAATTTTTAATTTACTTAGCCCATACTGTATATCAACATTCAAATCATCATCAGAATAAAATCTATTGAACATGCTAAATATTTTCTAAGTAAAATTGAGGAAATGGAAGATGGCGGACTAGAGGGTGGCTGCATTTCACGTTGCTCCAGGACGCAGGATTCAAAAGAGGAGATAGTGAGAGGCTTGGGACCAACTCAAAGCTGCCGGGTGAGTCTCTCCCTTTGGGGAGGCGTCCCGGATGGGGCAGTAGCCCCGGAACGCAGGGAACTTTGTGAAGTACAGTTGTTCAGCGAGAAGCCCCTCCCCCCACTGGAGCGGTAAACACGGACAACTGGGATCATCGTACAGGAGGTGGCTCAGCACAGCGCTTGGACTCGGAGCAACCACTGGGGCTCTGGGCGGCTGCCTGAGGAGGATCTGCGTGGCAAGCTGTTTGAACTCAGAGCGAGGGCTCCTGAACACCGGGAGGTTGCCTGGAGGAAGAGGAGGAGCGCGGCGGGTCACTTGGTCTAGGAGTGACTCTATCAGAGCCACAGGCGGTTGCCAGAGGAGGAGCTGCGTGGCGAGCTGTTTGAACTCAGAACGACCGCTACAGAACACCGGTGGCCTACCTGGAAGAGAAGCGTGGTGGGTCCCTTGGTCTAGGAGTGACTGCATCAGAGCTACGGGTGGTTGCCAGAGGAGGAGCTGCATGGCGAGCTGTTTGAACTCAGAACGACTGCTCCAGAACACCGGTGGCCTGCCTGGAGGAGGAGCGCGGTGGGTCGCTTGGTCTAGGAGTGACTGCATCAGAGCCACAGGGGGTTGCCAGAGGAGGAGGCGAGTGGTGAGTTGATTGGACTAAAAGCAACCGCTCCTGAACACCAGTGGCCTGCCTGGAGGAGGAGCGTGGTGGGTCACTTGGTCTCGGAGCCACCGCTCCTGAACACCCAGGGGGCTACCCCAAGGAGGAGGAGGAGGAACAGGGCAGGTCACTTGGACTCGGAGTGACTGCCTAGGGCTACGGGCGGTTGGCGGGAGGAGGAGACTCGAAGTGAGTTGCTTGAACTCCTAGTGACTGCGTCGGAAACCGGGCCGCTGTCCGGAGGAGGAAGTGTGTGGCAGGTCTCTGGGTATTGGAGCTATTGTACGGGACTCCAGGTGGCGGCTCAGAGGAGGAGCCGCATAGCCAGGCGATTAGGTGCAGAGCAGGGTCCCAGGAGCAAGGTGGCTTCTTGCTGGAAGAGCCACACAGAGACACGCCTAGGGGCGGAGCGAAGTTCCCAAGACTGCAGGCAGATTATCTGGGAGACGCAGCCTAAGGAGACTCGCCTGCGAAGGGAGAGGCTCCCAGGCCCAGGAGGTAGGTCTGGGCCCCTGGGAACGTTGCAAGGAAGACAGCCCAGCCCAGGTGGTAGTTGTAGGTTGAGGGGAACCTCTAGGAGGGCAACTGACCAGCGAGACATCACCACCGAGTGAGTCTTCCCTGCCGGGGAGGTTTTCCCACAGGGACGGTAAAACCAGAGACACAGGCACAAACAGGACTTGCCTCAGCCCACAGCCTAGTTCCCCATTGGATGACCATTGGTCAACAAGTGGAGGCACCGCTGCCCACTAGCAGGGAATATACCCCACCTGAGGGTCACCACCCATAGAGAGGCAGCTTCTTCATGGAGCTCCGCATTATCAACTTCCTCCAAGACTTCAGGCTACTGAAGGATAAGAGGGGATATACTAGCAATCTTCAGGGACATTATAAGTTGATAGAGGAAATCTGCAATATCTTAATGACCCACTGATTCCTGAACAATATGAGAAAACAAGGGAAGAAAATGCCCAAACAAATCTAGACATTACATCAATAAAATACAATGAGAGCATGGCAGAAGAAATGACAGAAAGGGAGTTCAGAATGTACATAATTAAAATGATTAGGGAAGCAAACGATGAGATGAAAGAACAAATGCAGGCATTGAATGATCGCACCAATCGACAGTTAACAGAGCAAATTCAGGAAGCAAAAGATTATTTCAATAAAGAGTTAGAGATATTGAAAAAAAAAAAACAAACAGAAATCCTTGAAAGGAAGGAAACAATAAACCAAAATAAGAACTCCATAGAAAGCATAACCAATAGGATAGAACACCTGGAAGACAGAACTTAAGATATTGAAGACAAAATATTTAACCTCGAAAGCAAAGTTGAACAAACAGAGAAGATGGTAAGAAATCATGAACAGAATCTCCAAGAACTATGGGATATCATGAAAAGGCCAAATTTGAGAATTATTGAGATTGAGGAAGGCTTAGAGAAACAAACCAAAGGAATGAACAATCTATTCAATGAAATAATATCAGAAAATTTCCCAAATCTGAAGAATGAAATGGAAAATCAAGTCCAAGAGGCTTATAGGACTCCAAATACACAAAATTACAACACACCCACACCAAGGCACATTATAATGAAAATGCCTAACATACAAAATAAAGACAGAATTTTAAAGGCTGTGAGAGAAAAGAACCAAATTACATTGAGGGGGAAACCAACACAGATATCAGCAGATTTTTCAATTCAGACCCTAAAAGCTAGAAGGGCCTGGAACAACATTTTTCAAGCTCTGAAAGAAAACGGATGCCAACCAAGAATCTTATACCCAGCAAAACTTACCTTCAAATTTGATGATGAAATAAAATCATTCCATAATAAACAAAAGCTAAAGGAATTTACAAAAAGAAAGCCAGCATTACAGAACATTCTCAGCAAAATATTTCATGAGGAAGAGATAAAAAACAAAGAAGCATATCAGCAAAGGGAGGAATTATCCTAAAGGAATTGTCAAATAAAGGAGGAACCAAGATGTGTCAAAAATTTTAAATATGAACCAAATGACCAGGAATACAAATCATATCTCAATAATAACCCTGAATGTTAATGGCCTGAACTCATCAATCAAAAGACATAGACTGGCAGATTGGATTAAGAAGAAAGATACAACAATATGTTGCCTGCAAGAGACTCACCTCATAGAAAGAGATACCCATAGACTAAAGGTGAAAGGATGGGGAAAAACATACCATGCACATGGACTCAGCAAACAAGCTGGAGTATCCATCCTCATTTCAGATAATGTGGACTTCAAGCCAATGTTAGTCAGAAGGAACAAAGAAGGACATTTCATACTGCTTAAGGGAACCATAAATCAGCAAGATATAACAATCATAAACATCTATGCCCCAAACAGTGGCTCATCCATGTATGTTAAACAAATCCTACTCAATTTTAGAAACCAAATAGACCATAACACAATAACACTAGGTGATTTTAACACGCCTCTCTCACCACTGGACAGATCTTCCAAACAAAAATTGAACAAAGAAACCATAGATCTCAATAACACAATCAATAATTTAGACTTAACAGACATTTATAGAATATACCATCCAACCAAGAGCGAATACACTTTCTTCTCAGCAGCACATGGATCCTTCTCTAAAATAGACCATATATTATGCCACAAAGCTAGTGTTAGCAAATACAAGAAGATAGAGACACTACCTTGTATTCTATCAGATCATAATGGATTGAAGTTAGAAATAAATGAAAGAGTAAAAAACAGAAACTACTCCAACACCTGGAGATTAAACAATATGCTATTATATGATGAATGGATAACAGAAGATATTAGGAAGGAAATTAAAAAATTCTTAGAGGTAAACGAGAACAAAGAAACATCATATCAAAATCTCTGGGACACTATGAAAGCAGTACTTAGAGGAAGATTTATTTCATGGAGCGCATTTAATAAAAGAAGTAAAACTCAAAAAATAAACGACCTAACACTACAGCTCAAAGTCCTAGAAAAAGAAGAACACACCAACATCAAAGGTAGTAGAAGACAGGAAATAGTTAAACTCAGAGCTGAAATCAACGAAATTGAAACAAAAGAAACACTACAAAAAATTGACAAAATAAATAGTTGGTTCTTCGAAAAAATAAACAAAATTGATAAACCTTTAGCCACACTAACAAAGAAAAGATGAAAGAAAACCCAAATCACTAAAATTCGGAATGAACAAGGAAATATCACAACAGACACGACTGAAATACAAAACATAATTAGAAGCTATTTTGAAAATCTATACTCCAACAAAATAGAAAATTTTGAAGACATCAACAGGTTTCAAGAGACATATGAATTGCCTAAACTGAACGAGGAGGACATACACAATTTAAATAGACCAATTTCAAGTAATGAAATAGAACAAGTCATCAAAAGCCTACCAACAAAGAAAAGTCCAGGACCAGATGTGGTCTCAGCCAAGTTCTACAAAACCTTTAAAGAAGAGCTCATTCCAATACTTCTCAAACTATTCCATAAAATAGAAGAGGAGGGAACCCTCCCAAAATCATTCTATGAAGCCAATATTACCCTGATACTTAAACCAGACAGAGACACATTGAGGAAAGAAAATTTCAGACCAATATCCTTAATGAACATCGACGCAAAAATTCTCAACAAAATTTTAGCAAATCGCATACAAAAACATATTGAAAAGATAGTGCACCATGATCAAGTGGGTTTCATCCCAGGGATGCAAGGTTGGTTCAACATCAGGAAATCAATAAATGTCATTCACCATATCAATAGACTTAAAGTCAAGAATCACATGATTATTTCGATAGATGCAGAAAAAGCATTTGATAAAATACAACACCCCTTCATGCTCAAAACACTAGAAAAAATAGGGATAGTGGGTACATTCCTTAACATTGTAAAGGCCATCTATGCTAAGCCCATGGCTAATATCATTCTAATTGGTGAAAAACTGAAAGCATTCCCCCTAAAAACTGGAACAAGGCAGGGATGCCCTCTTTCACCACTTGTATTCAATATCGTCCTTGAAACTCTAGCCAGAGCAATTAGACAGACCAAAGAAATTAAAGGGATATGAATAGGAAAAGAAGAACTCAAACTATCCCTATTTGCTGATGATATGATTGTATACTTAGAGGAACCAGGAAATTCCACCAGAAAACTTTTAGATCTCATAAGTGAATTCAGTAAAGTAGCGGGATATAAGATCAATGCACATAAATCTAAGGCATTTTTATACATAAGCGATGAATCTTCAGAAAAAGAAATCAGGAAAACTACCCCATTCACAATAGCTTCGAAAAAAATAAAATACTTGGGAATCAATCTCACAAAAGAGGTGAAAGACCTCTACAATGAGAACTACAGAACACTAAAGAAAGAAATTCAAGAAAACCTTAGAAGATGGAAAGATCTCCCATGTTCTTGGATAGGAAGAATTAATATTGTCAAAATGGCCATACTACCAAAAGTGCTATACAGATTCAATGCAATTCCAATTAAAATCCCAATGATGTACCTTACAGAAATAGAGCAAGCAATTATGAAATTCATCTGGAAGAATAAAAAACCCAGAATAGCTAAAGCAATCCTTGGCAGAAAGAGTGAAGCAGGGGGTATCGCAATACCAGATCTTCAACTCTACTACAAAGCAATAAAGTAACAAAAACGGCATGGTATTGGTACCAAAATAGAAAGGTGGATCAATAGTACAGAATAGAGGACACGGACACAAACCCAAATAAATACAATTTTCTCCTACTAGACAAAGGGGCCAAAAATATGCAATGGAGAAAAGATAGCCTCTTCAACAAATGGTGCTGGGAGAATTGGAAATTCATATGCAACAGAATGAAACTAAACCCATATCTCTCACCATGCACGAAACTAAACTCAAAATGGATTAAGGATCTCAGAATCAGACCAGAGACCTTGCATCTTATAGAAGAAAAAGTAGGTCCAGAGCTTCAACATGTTTGCTTAGGACCAGACTTCCTCAACAGGACTCCCATAGCACAAGAAATAAAAGCAAGAATTAATAACTGGGATAGATTCAAACTAAAAAGCTTTCTCTCAGCAAAGGAAACTATCAGCAATGCGAAGAAAGAGCCTACAGAGTGGGAGAAAATCTTTGGCAATCATACTTCAGATAGAGCACTAATCTCCAGAATCTATAAAGAACTCAAAAAACTCATCAGCAAGAATGCAAATAATCCAATCGACAAATGGGCTAAGGAAATGAATAGACACTTCACAGAAGAAGATCTACAAGCAATCAACAAACATAAGGAAAAATGTTCAACATCTCTAGTAATAAGAGAAATGCAAATCAAAACCACCCTAAGATTCCATCTCACCCCAATTAGAATGGCGATTATCAAGAATACAAGCAACAACAGGTGTTGGCAAGGATGTGGGGAGAAAGGTACACTCTTACATTGCTGGTGGGGCTGCAAATTAGTGCAGCCACTCTGGAAAGCAGTGTGGAGATTCCTTAGAAAACTTGGAATGGAACCACCATTTGACCCAGCTATCCCACTCCTTGGCCTATACCCAAAGGACTTAAAATCAGCATATTACAGAGATACAGCCACATCAATGTTCATAGCTGCTCAGTTCACAATAGCCAGATTGTGGAACCAACCTAGATGTCCTTCAATTAATGAATGGATAAAGAAAATGTGGTATATATATACAATGGAATATTACTCAGCCATAAAGAATGATAAAATTATGGCATTTGCAGGCAAATGGATGAAACTGGAGAATATCATGCTAAGTGAGATAAGCCAATCTCAAAAAACCAAAGGACGAATGATATCGCTAATAAGTGGATGATGACACATAATGGGGGGTGGGAGGGGTTAGTGTTGGGGTTGGAGTTGGGTTTAGGGAGGGGGCAGGAATGTAGGAAGGAAGGACTGTATAGAGGGAGGGGAGGGGTTGGAGGAGTGGGGGAGAAGGGAAAAAAATGGCAGAATGAATCAAACAACATTACACTATGTAAATTTATGATTACACAAATGGTATGCCTTTACACCTGTACAGGCAGAGAAACAACATGTATCCCATTTGTTTACAATAAAAAAAAATTGAGGAAATGGAATTATTTATGTAAAATTACCTTTTCAATGTAGCAATGCCATTAAATGACAAAGCTTGGATTTAAATTCAAGACTGTTTAACACTCAGACCACTCTCTTAACCAGATCACCATTCCTGAAATGTGACAGAAGTGGAGATGTCCTTCCTTTTTCCTTCATTCCTTACTTCCTTGTCCCTGCTCACTAGCTGTCAGAACATTAGCTGGCATACTATGCTTCAGTGGAGTGTATTTAGGTCAAAAAAGTTGATGTGGGTTTTGAGACTTGCCTATAGAGTCCAACTCTCTTCATTGTTTTCCAGGGCTAAAAAGACAAGAACTTTGATTCACCAGTCATGAGGCACTGTTGCTAATTCTTGTTATAAAGGGCTTGAAAGTGAAAATTTTTCTCTGCCAAGAGGAAGTTAAGCAGGTTTACATTCACATTTATGCCTAAAATGTCTCAATAATAACTGAAAGGTGGTTATTACTTTTCAAAGCAGTTTTTTAACCTGCTCTCCTCTTTCAAAACTACCCAATGACCAGGTGTGGTGGCACATGCCTGTAATCCCAACAACTTGGGAGGCTGAGGCAGGAAGATCACAAATTCAAAGCCAGCCTCAACAAAAGTGAGATGCTAAACAACTCAGTGAGACTCTATCTTTAAATAAAATACAAAATAGGGCTGGGGATGTAGCTCAGTGGTCAAGTGCCCCTGAGTTCAATCCCTGATACCCAAAAGAAACAAACTACCCAATAATTTCCATCTTCCACATTTCAAGAAAGACCTTTAGACACCAGTCAGCTAGTGTGGAAGAGTATCATGTGATTAGGGTTTAAGTGAGATGTTGAGTGCAATTGACTATTAATAGTGCAAGTACTATTAAAGAAGAAGAAAAAAACTTGACTCATATCTCTTCTAAAACCCAAATAACAGTAAAACTACTGCTATACTGTTATAACTGCAGAGCTTCATACCTTTCATGTAATGGCTCATTATGTTTTTTTTTTTTTTGGCCTTAAGTTCTTATTTATTACAATGAATTTTAGTACATACTCAGTTTTATAATATAAACACTAGAAACAAAGATTTCAAATATGATCATATTTTTGCTTCCTGGATGTATTTCCTGAAAGACAAAACTATTGTAAAAAACTGTCTCATCTGAAAAAAAAAAAAAAGTTGTGGACTTTTCGAAGAAATATCTACCAGGAAAGCTAAATAGAATTCAGTGGTAAGAGAGAGTCCTTACAATTTACATTATTAATGCTGACGAAGAATGTTCTTTTGTTCATTGCATCATAACAAAATAATTCTTATTTCTAATATTCATTGTGCTCATTAATGGAAGTTTATGTTTATAAGACATTTTGAGATCTTAGGACACCTGCTGGAGACTAGAAGCTCATTATTAAGGTACCTACAGGTTAGCCACTGCTGCTGTCACCAACTTGGGATGTGGCCTACATCCAAGGATAACAGCCAGGGTTTGAAAGATCATCACCAAGGGCCCTGCAGGCTTGGTTACATCTGTAGTATCCCTAGTAGGTGTGCTAAGCCACCATCTTGCTGCAGAAGCAGGAGATAGCCTTGCAAGGAGTCCATAGGTGGGAAAATGGAGTGAGGTCATATTGATCTGGGCTCCTTCAGCCAAACGGCCCAGTACCCACGCAGATCCCAGAGATAACTCGGGCAGCACTGGCTGGGACCGACATCAGCCTGGTCCACAACTCCACCGATTACCTGGTCCCTCTGGTTTGGCAATCAAGAGGGCCCTCTGGCTCCTCTATCCCCAGTCTCCCAACCATTCCTACACACCAACCCAGTCCAGTGCCTACAGCTCCTGGGAGAGAAGTTCCTGACTGGGAAGTACAAAAGGCAGGGGCAGGAGAGATACAATTTGGAGACTAAATTATAGACCAGGAATTGTGGGGTCCACAAGTGAGAGAAGGGGTTAAGACCAGGATCCTGTGTCACATGAGTGGACCCCAAAGGACAGTCCTGGAGTGCAGTCTTCCAAAGGGACTGGCAATTGCTATACCCTGCAGGAGTCCCACCTCCAAGTCTAATCCTCCCACCTTAGTAACTTTCATCATCCTGAGGGTGGAGCTACCAGCAAATTCCAGACAACCCCACCTATCAGAAGAAAAGGGAGGCAGAGAAGATTTTAAACTCCAAAAGAAACAATTTTTCAATTTTCCTTAAAGACTTTTTTTCTTCCATTTTTTTTTCTTTTTTCTTCATTTCCCACTCTCACATCCTCATCATTTTTGAAACTAAATACCTTTCAGGAATCAGGTCACCGAAGACTGGGAGGTTTGCATAGTATATTTCAGTTTTCTTGTAGATTCTTTTTTTTTTTTTTTTTTTAGTGCTCTATTTTCCTCTTATTTATCTTTTTCCTCAGAGTAGTCTCTTTCTCCCTTTTCTCCAACTTCTTTTGATTCTGCTTTCACTCTTCCTATGATCTAGTAGCTCTATATACTCACTTCTTACCTCATTAACATCATATCCTACACCCCTCCCCATCCTCTCTTTGTCCACCATTATAAATTGTAAACCTTATTGCAAAACTATTTTTCTTTTTATTTTGTAAACAAATGGGATACATGTTGTTTCTCTGTTTGTACATGGCGTAAAGGCATACCATTTGTGTAATCATAAATTTACATAGGGTAATGTTGTTTGAGTCATTCTGTTATTTTTTCCCTTCCCCCCACCCCTCCCACCCCTCTTTTCCCTCTATACAGTCCTTCCTTCCTCCATTCTTGCCCCACTCCGTAACCCTAACTCTAACCCTAACACTAACCCCTCCCACCCCCCATTATGTGTCATTATCCACTTATTAGCGATATCATTCGTCCATTGGTTTTTTGAGATTGGCTTATCTCACTTAGCATGATATTCTCCAGTTTCATCCATTTGCCTGCAAATGCCATAATTTTATCATTCTTTATGGCTGAGTAATATTCCATTGTGTATATATACCACATTTTCTTTATCCATTCATCAATTGAAGGACATCTAGGTTGGTTCCACAATCTGGCTATTGTGAACTGAGCAGCTATGAACATTGATGTGGCTGTATCTCTGTGTTATGCTGATTTTAAGTCCTTTGGGGATAGGCCAAGGAGTGGGATAGCTGGGTCAAATGGTGGTTCCATTCCAGGTTTTCTAAGGAATATCCACACTGCTTTCCAGAGTGGCTGCACTAATTTGCAATCCCACCAGCAATGTAAGAGTGTACCTTTCTCCCCACATCCTCGCCAACACCTGTTGTTGCGTGTATTCTTGATAATCGCCATTCTAATTGGGGTGAGATGGAATCTTAGGGTGGTTTTGATTTGCATTTCTCTTATTACTAGAGATGTTGAACATTTTTCCTTATGTTTGTTGATTGCTTGTATATCTTCTTCTGTGAAGTGTCTATTCATTTCCTTAGCCCATTTGTCAATTGGATTATTTGCATTCTTGGTCTAGAGTTTTTTGAGTTCTTTATAGATTTTGGAGATTAGCACTCTATCTGATGCAAAACTATTGTCTATGCTGTAGATAATAATTGAACACCTCATCTATGTTCATTACAACAGTACTGTTAATGTCTTAATAGGGGCTATTTGGTTTAGAGCTGCATATTGTTTGCATTAGGTGCTATTAATATTGATCTTCTCCTTAAAGAAAAGGTATTGGAAACCTGCAGGGACATTGTAAATCTAAAGGGTGGAAACTATAATACCTCAGATCTTCACTGCTAGAGGGGAAGATACACGAACAACACGAAAACAAAAAGGAAGAAAGTGCCCCAAACAAACCAAGATGCTATATTAATAGAATCCATTGACAGCATGGTAGAAGAAATGTCAGAAAAGGAGTTCAGAATATACATAATTAAAATGATTGGGGAAGTAAAGAATGATGAAAGAGAGCAAATGCAGGTAACAAAAGATCACTTCAATAAAGAGTTAAAAGAGCAAATGCAGGAAGCAAAAGATCATTCCAATAAAGAGATAGAGATTCTGAAAAAATCCAAACAGAAATCCTTGAAATCAAGGAAACAATAAACAAAAGTAAAAACTCAATAGAAAGCATCACCAACAAACTATATAACTGGGAAGACAGAACCTCAGACAATGAAGAAAAAATACTTAATCTTGAAAATAAAGTTGACCACACAGAGAAGATGGTATGAAATCATGAACAGAACCTCCAAGAATTATGGGATAACAAGAAAAGACCAAATTTAAGAATTATTGGGATTGAGGAAGGCACAGAGATACAAATCAAAGAAATAGAACAATCTATTCAATGAAATAATATCAGAAAATTTCCCAAACCTGAAGAATGAAATGATAAATCAAATAAAAGAGGCTTACAGGACACCAAGTACAAAATTACAACAGATACACACAGAGGCACATTATAATCAAAATGCCCAGCATACAAAATATAGAATTTTAAAGGGTATGAGAGAAAAGTATCATATTACATATAGGGGGAATCCAATACAAATATCAGCAAATTTCTCAGCCCAGGCCCTAAAAGCTAAGAGGGTATGGAACAATATATACCAAGCTCCGAAAGAAAATGAATGCCAATCAAGAATCTTATATCTAGCAAAACTATTTTCAGATTTTATGATGAAATAAAAACCTTCCATGACAAACAAAAGTTAAAAGAATTTACAAATAGAAAACTTGCACTATAGAACATTCTTAGCAAAGTATTTCATGAGGAGGAAATGAAGAACAACAATGAAAGTCAGCAAAGGGAGGAACTACACTAAAGGAAAAGCCAATCATAGGAGAACCAAGTCAAGTTAAAAAACAAAAATAAGCCAAAATGACTGAGAATATAAATCATATCTCAATAACAACCCTGAAGGTTAATGGCCTAAACAGTTCTCAGGGGTCACCTGGGCTGGGGATCCTGTCCCTCTGAGGGACTCCCTCTCTGAGCAGTCCTCCTCTGCTACGTTCCCTGGGGACAGGAGCTACCACCTGGACCTCAGATCTTCACTCTGCGTTGAAGTCAAAAGACACAGACTGGCAGATTGGGATTTTTTAAAAAGTCCCAACAATATGCTGGCTTTAAGAGCCTCATCTCATAGAAAAAGACATCCACAGACTGTCAGTGAAAGGATGGGAAAAAATTATACCACACACATGGACTCAGTAAAAAAGCAGGGGTTTCCATCCCCTGGGAACATCACAGAGGAGGGATTCCCAGGCCAGGTGGTAGTTCTGGACTGAAGGGAACTGCTCAGAGGAGAGCAGCCCAGCAAAACTTCCCCACCGGGTGAGTCTTCCTGGCTGGGTGAGGCTTTCCCACCAGGGCAGTAGAACCAGAGACACAGGCCCATATCAGACGTGCCCCAGTCTACAGTCTAGTCCCCCTTCGGCTGACCATCAGTCAACAAGTGGAGGCACCTCTACCCACTGACGGGGAATATATTCCACCAGAAGGCCACCATCCCTAGAGGGGTAACTTCCTAGTGCAACATCGCATTATCAAGTTCCTTCAAGACTTCAGGCTACTGAAGGCTAAGAGGTGAATTATTGGAAATCTACAGAGACAATATTAGTCAATAGAGGAAATCTGCAATATCCCAGAGTTTCACTACTAGAGGGGTAGATACCTGAAAAATATGAGAAAACAAGGAAAGAAAATGTCCCAAACAAACCTAGACAGTATAACAATAAAATCCAACAACAGCATGGAAAAAGAAATGTCAGAAAGGGAGTTCGGAATGTACATAATTAAAACTATCAGGGAGGCAAACGATGAGATAAAAGAGCAAATGCAGATATTGAACGATCGCACCAATCAACAGTTAAAAGAGCAAATAAAGGAAGCAAAAGATCATTTCAGTGAAGAGTTAGAGATATTGAAAAAAAAAAAACAGAAATTCTTGAAATGAAGGAAACAATAAACCAAATGAAAAATTCCATAGAAAGCATAACCAATAGAATAGAACACCTGGAAGACAGAACCTCAGACACTGAAGACAAAATATTTAATCTTGAAAACAAAGTTGACCAAACAGAGAAGATGGTAAGAAATCATGAACAGAATCTACAAGAACAACGGGTCATTGCCCTATGTAAACGTATGATTACACAAATGGTATGCCTTGACTGTACGTACAAATAGAGAAACAACATGTATCCCATTTGTATATAATAATAAAAAAATTTTTTTAATTAAATAAAAAAATAAAAATAAATAAAAAAATAAAAAAGAACTATGGGATATCATGAAAAGGCCGAATTTAAGAATCATCAGAATTGAGGAAGGCTTAAAAAAACAAACCAAAGGAATGAACAATCTATTCAATGAAATAATATCAGAAAATTTCCCAAATCTGATGAATAAAATGGAAAATCAAGCACAAGAGGCTTATAGGACTCCAAATATACAAAATTACAACAGACCCACACCAAGGCACATTATTATGAAAATACCTAATATACAAAATAAAGACAGAATTTTAAAGTCTGCTAGAGAAAAGAATCAAATTACATTCAGGGGGAAACTAATACGAATATCAGCAGATTTTTCAATCCAGACCCTAAAAACTAGAAGGGCCTGGAACAACATTTTTCAAGCCCTGAAAGAAAACGCATGCCAACCAAGAATCTTATACCCAGCAAAACTTACCTTCAGATTTGACGATGAAATAAAATCCTTCCATGATAAACAAAAGCTTAAAGAATTTACAAAAAGAAAGCTGGCATTACAGAACATTCTCAGCAAAATATTCCGTGAGGAAGAGATGAAAAACAATGATGTAAATCAGCAAAGGGAGGAACTACCCTAAAGGAACAGCCAAATAAAGGAGAAACCAAGTCCTGTCAAAAAAAAAAATTAGCCAAATGATCGGGAATACAAATCATATCTCAATAATAACCCAGAATGTTAATGGCCTGAACTCATCAATAAAAAGACATAGACTGGCAGATGGGATTAAAAAGAAAGATCCAACAATTTGCTGCCTGCAGGAGACTCATCTCATAGAAAGATTCCCACAGACTAAAGGTCAAAGAATGGGAAAAAACACCATGCACATGGACACAGCAAAAAAGCGGGAGTATCCATTCTCATCTCAGATAATGTGGACTTCAAGCCAAAGTTAGTTAGAAGGGATAAAGAGGGACATTTCATACTGCTTAAGGGAAGCATATCAGCAAGACATAACAATCATAAATATCTATACCCCAAACAGTGGCTCATCCATGTATGTCAAACAAATCCTTCTCAATTCCAGAAATCAAATAGACCAAAACACAATAATACTAGGTGATTCTAACACACCTCTCTCACCACTGGATAGATCCTACAAACAAAAATTGAACAAAGAAACCATAGATCTCAATAACATAATCAATAATGTAGATTTAATGGACATTTATAGAATATACCATCCAACAAAGAGTGAATACACTTTCTTCTCAGCAGCACATGGTGCCTTCTCTAAAATAGACCATATTTTATGCCACAAAGCTAATGTTAGCAAATACAAGAAGATAGAGATACTATCTTGTATTCTATCAGATCATAATGGATTGAAATTAGAAATAAATGGCAGAATAAAAAACAGAATCTTCTCCAAGGCAGGGATGCCCTCTTTCACCACTTCTATTCACTTTGTCCTCGAAACTGTAGCCAGAGCAATTAGACAGACCAAGGAAATTAAAGGGATATGAATAGGAAAAGAAGAACTCAAACTATCCCTATTTGCTGATGACATGATTATATATTTAGAGGAACCAGTAAATTCCACCAGAAAACTTTTAGAACCCATAAGCGAATTCAGTAAAGTAGCAGGTTACAAGATCAATGCTCACAAATCCAATGCATTTTTATACATAAGTGATGAATCTTCAGAAAGAGAAGTTAGGAAAACTACCCCATTCACATTAGCATCGAAAAAAATAAAATACTTGGGAATCAATCTCACAAAAGAGGTGAAAGACCTCTACAATGAGAACTACAGAACACTAAAGAAAGAAATTCAAGAAAACCTTAGAAGATGGAAAGATCTCCCATGTTCTTGGATAGGAAAATTAATATTGCCAAAATGGCCATACTACCAAAAGTGCTATACAGATACAATGCAATTCCAATTAAAATCCCAATGACGTACCTTACAGAAATAGAGCAAGCAATCATGAAATTCACCTGGAAGAAAAAGAAACCCAGAATAGCTAAAGCAATCCTTAGCAGAAAGAGTGAAGCAGGGGGTATCACAATACCAGACTTCAACTGTACTACAAAGCAATAGTAACAAAAATAGCATGGTATTGGCACCAAAATAGAAAGGTAGATCAATAGCACAGAATAGAGGACACAGACACAAACCCAAATAAATACAATTTTCTCATACTAGACAAAGATGCCAAAAATATGCAATGGAGAAAAGATAGCCTCTTCAACAAATGGTGCTCGGAAAACTGGAAATCCATATGCAACAGAATGAAATTAAACCCCTATCTCTCACCCTGTACAAATCTCAACTCAAAATGGACCAAAAGGACCTTGGAATCAGACCAGAGACCCTTCATCATATAGAAGAAAAAGTAGGTCCAAATCTTCAACATGTCAGCTTAGGATCAGACTTCCTTAACAGGACTCCCATTGCACAAGAAATAAAAGCAAGAATCAATAACTGGGATAGATTCAAACTAAATAGCTTTCTCTCAGCAAAGAAAACTATCTGCAATGCGAAGAGAGAACCTATAGAGTGGGAGAATATCTTTGCCATGTATACTTCAGATAGAGCACTAATTTCCAGAATATATAAAGAACTCAAAAAACTCTACACAAAGAATACAAATAACCCAATCAACAAATGGGCTAAGGAAATGAACAGACACTTCATTGAGGAAGATCTACAAGCAATCAACAAATATATGGAAAAATGTTCAACTTCTCTACTAATAAGAGAAATGCAAATCAAAACTACCCTAAGATTCCATCTCACCCCAATTAGAATGGCGATTATCAAGAATACAAGCAACAATAGGTGTTGGCGAGGATGTGGAGAAAAAGGTACACTCATTCATTGTTGGTGGGATTGCAAATTATGGCAGCTATTCTGGAAAGCAGTGTGGAGATTCCTTAGAAAAATTGGAATGGAACCACAATTTGAACTAGTTATCCCACTCCTTGGCCTATACCCAAAGGACTTAAAATCAGCATACTACAGAGATACAGCCACAACAATGTTCATAGCCGCTCAATTCACAATAGCCAGATTGTGGGACCAACCTAGATGTCCTTCAACTGATGAATGGATAAAGAAACTGTGATATATGTAGCCACTCTGGAAAGCAGTGTGGAGATTCCTTAGAAAACTTGGAATGGAACCACCATTTGACCCAGCTATCCCACTCCTTGGCCTATACCCAAAGGACTTAAAATCAGCATATTGCAGAGATACAGCCACATCAATGTTCATAGCTGCTCAATTCACAATAGCCAGATTGTGGAACCAACCTAGATGTCCTTCGATTGATGAATGGATAAAGAAAATGTGGAATATATACAATGGAATATTACTCAGCCATAAAGAATGATAAAATTATGGCATTTGCAGGCAAATGGATGAAATTGGAGAATATCATGCTAAGTGAGATAAGTCAATCTCAAAAAACCAAAGGACGAATGATATCACTAATAAGTGGATGATGACACATAATGGAGGGTAGGAGGGGTTAGTGTTAGGGTTAGAGTTAGGGTTAGGGAGGGAGGCAAGAATGAAGGAAGGAAGGACTGTATAGAGGGAAAAGAGGGGTGGGAAGTGTGGGGGGAAGGGAAAAAATAACAGAATGAATCAAACAACATTACCCTATGTAAATTTATGATTACACAAATGGTATGCCTTTACACCATGTACAAACAGAAACAACATGTATCCCATTTGTTTACAATAAAAAAGAATACAAAAAAAAAAGAAACTGTGATACACACACACACACACACACACACACACAATGGAATATTACTCAGCTATAAAAAATAATAAAAGTATGGCATTTGCAGGCAAATGGATGAAATTGGAGAATATCATGCTAAATGAAATAAGCCAATATCAAAAAAACCAAAGGACGAATGATCTCGCTGATAAGCGGATGATGACACATAATGGGGATAGGAGGGGGGCAAGAATGGAGGAAGGAGGGACTGTATAGAAGGATAAGAGGGTGGGAAGGGGGAAGAAAAAAATAACAGAATGAATCAAAAACTATTACCCTAGGTAAATGTATGATTACACAAATGGCATGCCTCTACTTTGTGTACAAACAGAGTTATAAGATGTATTCCATTTGTTTACAATAAAAATGAATTAAAAAAAATAGATCACAATACAATAATACTGGGTGACCTTAACACACCTTTTTCACCAATGGATAGATCTTCCAAAAACAAACTGAACAAAGAAACCAACGAACTCATAACACAATCAATAATTTAGACTTAACAGATATATATAGAATATCCCATCCATCAATGAGTGAATACACTTTTTTCTCAGCAGCACGTGAATCCATCTCTAAAATAGACCCCATGATGCCACAAAGGAACTCTTCAAAAATACAAAAAAAAAAAAATAGAGTACTACCTTGCATTCTATCAGATCATAATGGAATGAAATTATAAATCTGTGATAAAAGAAAAAATAGCAACTACTCCAACACCTGGAGACTAAATAATATGCTATCAAATGATGCATGAATAGCAGAAGACATCAGGGAGGAGATTTAAAAATTCTAGATGTAAATGAGAACACAAATACAACATACCAAAATCTCTGGGAAAATATAAAAGCAAAACTAAGAGAAAAATTCATTGCATTGAGCTCATCCAATAAAAGAATAACACGTCAACAAATAAACGACCTAACATTACATCTCAAAGCCCTCGAAAAAGAAGAACACTAAAAGTGGGAGAAGACAGGAAGTAATTAATATCAGAGCTGAAATCAATGAAATTGAAACAAAAGAAACAATTGAAAAGGTTGTCAAAACAAAAATTGGGTTCTTTAAAAAAATAAATAAAATTGATAAACCTTTAGCCACACTAACAAAGAAGAAAGAGAAAACTCAAATTACTAAAATTTGTGATAAAAAAGGAAATATCACATCAGGCACTATAATACAAAACATAATTAGAAGCTATTTTTATACTCCTCAAAGTATTCTATGAAATAGAAAAGGAGGAAACCCTTCCAAACTCATTCTATGAAGCTAGTATCACCCTGATACTAAAACCAGACAAAGACACATCAAGGAAAGAAAACTTCAGATCAATATCCCTAATTAATATATGCAAAAATTCTTAGCAAAATTTTGGCAAATTGAATACAAAAACATATTTAAAAGATAGAGAACCATGATTAAGTGGGGTTCATCCCAGGGATGCAAGGTTGGTTCAACATCCGGAAGTCAATTAATCTAATTCATCACATCAATAGACTTAAAGTTAAAAATCATATGATCATTTCAATAGATGGAGAAAAAGCATTTGATAAATTACAGCATAACTTCATGCTCAAAACACTAGGAAAAATAGGTATATCAGGAACACATCTCAACATTGTAAAGGCTATCTATGCTAAGCCCAAGGTCAACATCATTCTAAATGGGGAAAAATTGAAAGCATTCACTCTAAAAACTGGAACAAGATAGAGATGCCCTCTTTCACAACTTCTATTCAACATTGTCCTTGAAACTCTAGCCAGAACAATTAGACAAATGAAAGAAATTGAAGGGATGCAAATAGGAAAAGAAGAACTCAAACGATCACTATTTGCCAACAACATGATTCTATAGTTAGAGGATCCAAAACATTCCACCAGTAAATTTCTAGAATTCATAAATGAATTCAGCAAAGTAGCAGGATATAAAATCAATACACATAAATTTAATGCATTTCTATTCATAAGTGATGAATCCTCTGAAAGAGAAATTAAGAAAACTACCCCATTCACAATAGCCTTGAAATAAATAAAATACTTGAGAATCTATCTAACAAAAGAGGTGAAAGACCTCTACAATGAAAACTACAAAACACTAAAGAAAGAATTTAAAGGAAACCTTAGAAGATGGAAAGATCTCCCATATTCTTGAATAGGCAGAATTAGTATTGTCCAAACGACCATACTACCAAAAGTGCTGTACAGATTCAATGCAATTACAATTAAAATCCCAATGATGTACCTCATAGATATAGAGAAAGCAATCATGAAATTCTTTTGGAAAAATAAGAGATCCAAAATAGCCAAAGCAATCCCAAGCAGGAAGAGTGAAGTAAACATATCACAATACCAGAAACTATACTACAGAGCAATAGTAACAAAAATGGCAGAAGATTGGTATCAAAATAGGCAGGTAGACCAATGGTGCAGAATAGAAGACACAGAGACAACCCACATAAATACACTTATCTCATACTAGACAAAGGTGCCAAAAGTACACAATGGAGAAAAGATAGCCTCTTCAACAAATTAAACCCCTCTCTCTCACCCTGCACAAAACTCAATTCAAAATGGATCAAGGACTTAGGAATTAGACCAGAGACCCTGCACCAAAAAGAAGAGAAAGTAGACCCAAATCTTCATCATACCAATTTAGGACCAGACTTCCTTAACAAGACTCCCAAAGCACAAGAAATAAAAACAAGAATCAATAAATGGGATAGATTCAAACTAGAAAGCTTTTTCTCAGCAAAGGAAACAATAACGTGAAGAGAAAGCCTACAGAATGGGAGAAATTCTTTACCACATACACTTCAGATAGAGCAGTCATTTCCAGAATTTATAGAGAATTCGAAAAACTTAACACCAAAAATACAAATAACTCAATCAATAAATGGGCTAAGGAACTGAGCAGACACTTCACAGAAGAAGATATACAATTGATCAACAAACATGAAAAAATGTTCAACATCTCTTATAATTAGAGAAATGCAAATCAAAACTACCCTAAGATTTTTATCTCACTCCAATTAGAATGGCTATTATCAAGAATACAAACAACAATAAATGTTGGCAAGGATGGGTGGGAAAAGGTACACTCATACATTGCTGGTGGGATTGCAAATTGGTGCAGTCACTCTGGAAAGCAGTATGGCGATTCCTTAGAAAACTTGGATGGAATCACCATTTGACCCAGCTATCCCACTCCTTGGCCTATACCCAAAGGACTTAAAATCAGCATACTACAGAGATACAGCCACAACAATGTTCATAGCCACTCAATTCACAATAGCCAGATTGTGGAACCAACCTAAATGCCCTTCAATAGATAAATGGATAAAGGAACTGTGGAATATATATACACAATATTACTCAACCGTAAAGAAGAATAAAATATGGCATTTTCAGGTAAATGGATGGAGTTGGAGAATATCATGCTAAGCGAGATAAGCCAGTCCCCCCAAAAAAAGTCCATATGTTTTCTCTGATAAGTGGATGCTGATACCTAACAGGGGATTCAGCGTTGTAAGGGAAGAACGGAGGAACCTTGGATTGTGTAGAGGGAAATGAGGGGAGGAAAGTGGGTAAGGGATAGGAAAGATGGCGGAATGAGACAAACATCATTACCCTATGTACATGTATGACTGCACAAATGGTGTGACTCTATGTCATGTACAACCAGAGAAAGGAAAAAATGTACTCCTTTTGTGTACAATGAATTAAAATCCATTCTGCTGTCAGGTGTAACTAAATAGAACAAGCAATAAAAAAGACATTTTGATCATTTAATCCTTAAAATTACACCCTAAAGGGATGGTAATTTGTATTTAGAATATCTTAATATTGTAGACAAATATATTTATACATTTTATTTATCATATTTCACCACACCCAGCTTTTTCAGTCCAACAATTGCTTCATAACCTTTCATTGTATAATTATAGTATGATATAATTCTGTGTCACAGCCGCTTAAAAGATAAATAAAGCAGCAATGTGTTCACCAGTGTCATATGGTTGCACATTTGTCTTCTCACACACCGTGTGCCACAAGCCTCCATTTATTAGCACAGGCACATCCTGTTTATTTTAACTGAGAGCCGCAGTACTAAGGCGAAACACATGAGTGGTGCTGAAGACTGCCTGTCAAATAACAAAACCAATGATAGTGGTGCAGAATCTTCAGAACCAGAAGATTAAATTTTGTAGTTCATACTTGGCAACACCACTAAATTTTCTCAAGTATAATATTTTGACTATAATGCACAAATCAATAACAATATGTTAGCCTTTTTTTTCAAACCAGGTAAGTGTTTCCTGACCTGTCATGAAGAAATGATGGACATCACTTTGAACTCTTCAGGGAGACTCTTTTTGTTTGTTTTCAGTACCAGGGATTGAACTCAAGCAACTTAACCCCTGTGCCACATCCCCCAGCCCTTTTTACTTTTTATTTCGAGATAGAGTCTCAGTTGTTAAGGCCTTGCTGAGTTGCTGAGGCTGAATTTGAACTTGCAATTCTCCTACCTCAGCCTCCTGAGTCACTGGCATTACAGGTGTGTGCCACCATACCGAGCTGGACTATTCAGTTTTAACATATATTCACAAGTATTCCATGCATCTGATCTTGCACCCAGGACAGTTTAGTAATAAATGATTTTTAAAATTTTCATAATTGTAAATGGACAGCATACCTTTATTTTATTTGCTTATTTGTATATGCAATGCTAAGGATGAAACCCATTGCCTCACACATGCTAGGCAAGCACTCTGTCTCTGAGCCACAGTCCCAGTCCCAATAAAGGATTTTTAAATAATATTGGCACAATCAAAAATTTTAAAAAAGATTCACATAATGATAGCACCCCATGTTTGCAAAAATATTTTGACATACAATCTGCGAAGATTATACCTTTAAGTATGGTACATTATTTATACTATTACTGAAAAAATAAATTATGGAAGAAAAATCAATTCTAGGAAATTTGGATATCCATAGACAACCTAGGTGACAACATGGATTAGGAGTCAAATACATTTGAGATAGAATACACTTCTGTGTATGACAAGTACTATAGTTTTTACTAGTGCACATTACACAGAATAATGGGTTTCGATGTGGCATATTTGTACATGCCTACAACACAGATTGTCCAACATTACTCTTCAATACCTCTCCTGCCTCCCCTTGGCCTCTTTCCTTTGCCCTAATTATCTGCCTCTACTTTCATGACATTCTTTTCTAATTAAGCATCTCAATAAATCTTAACAACAAAACTATTTAGATGTCTGCATGGGTATCTAAAATCCCCATTTTACAGAAGAGGAAACCAAGGCTCAAATTTGTATAGTTGGTCAATGGCAGAGTTGGAATTTGTACCTAAACTGCTAAGGACACATTATTCATCCTCCACCACCTACTCAGCCCCACTGGAATTGCACACACCATTCCAAATATACTTTGTGATTTTTGTAAAGTTTCAAAGCTGCCCCAGATTTTAGGTGGCAAAAGGAGACTTGGAAGTTATGAGAGGTGAAGATTCTGGGAATAGCAAAGAAAAAGACATTTTACAGGGCATCCAGTTTGCAAAGGCTAAGGCTCTCTGAATTTTAACAACATCAAAACTCTATAAGGATGTTTTCAAATAGTAAATGCTTTTGTAAAGGGTGAAAATTGGAATAGCTTTATCATGATTTTGCTTGACTCAGAAGAAGGGAAGAGAAATTTTAGTAGACAGAAGTTATCCAAATAATCCCTCCAAATACCCTTTAAAATTTTAAACCATTAAATAAAATCATTGCTAATTAAATGTTAATTAGGGATAATTTATTAGTATGATTCAAATTGTCACAGATCTTATCTGCCTGCAGGTTCAAATGAGGCTTCATTAGCATGTATACTAAAATTTTATTGTCACTGTTCGCAACCTCACCACAGGATTTAAGCATCATCTTTTCAACACCTACCAGGCAATAATTCATTATAGTTTTGCAAAGATTCCTCAAGAGCTGTGTAACACACAGGTAGCAACGATTCACTCTCTTCTGTTCTGACCTCCTGTTTATATCCACTGCTCACAATCTATTGGAGTATCTGAATATTGTAATTGCTACAGTCACTTCTTTGAAAATGGTTTCTGCTGAAGGGATTGGCTATTACTGCCCCCCCAAAACCTTCCTGACCTCCATATAGCAAACAGAAACGTTTCCTCCACTGTGCTTTTGCATTATGGGGGGCTCCTTTCCAAACCGTGGCTGTGCTTGGGTCACCTGGGACCCAAAGCAGGTCTATTTACTCCGTGGACTCATAGATTCCTTTTGAAATAGTTTCTGCTTCCGTTCTCTGGTATTCTTCAGCTAGAACTAGAAATTGTATGAAATAGTGTTAAGGAACAGGAAAACTGCCTCATACATTCAACTTAGATAAGTAGGTATCAAGAGGATCACAAAGTTAGTCCATTTTTCAGACATACCTACATTTTAAAAATCCCAGCTAGGAAACATCCTCCTCCAGTATTAGTTTTGAGGGTTTTTTTTTTTTTTTTTCCCCACTATAGGGGACTGAACCCAGAGGTGCTCTACCACTGAGGTATATCCCCAGCCCTTAGCAAGACAGGGTGCAGTCCCCAGGCTGGACTCCAACTTGCAATTTTCTCGTCTCAATCTCCCTAGTAGCTGGGATTACAAGTGTGTGCCACTGCAGCCAGTTTCCAATATTAGTTTTAAATAATTCAAATTTTTCACAGGCAATAATTGTTTTTTGTAGATGGATGGTTTTGAATTCCTTAAGACTCTTTTCTAATTAATGAACAAAGCTGTACCCATACTTATGACATAAGTTACCATAGAATTGAGATTCAGAAAACCTGTGATCAACTCTTAATATTGTAATAACCAGTCAAATGGCCTCACTCAGACCATTTCCTTTCTGGCACTCTTTTATCCAAACACTTAAGTTTCCTAAATAA
The DNA here is from genome assembly GCF_902686445.1 of Sciurus carolinensis. Taxonomy (NCBI): domain Eukaryota; kingdom Metazoa; phylum Chordata; class Mammalia; order Rodentia; family Sciuridae; genus Sciurus; species Sciurus carolinensis. The sequence goes on along the minus strand of NC_062217.1, from coordinate 54,834,658 downwards.
TTTGGATTATAAAATTCTCTAGACCCTCTTGCTTTCTGCAATTTCAAATGTAATTTTATTATTTCAAATTATGGGTAGGTTGACAAATTGTGTTTTCCCAAGATGGCAGCACCAATACATATCTCATTTTATGATCTCATAGCCTGGGTGCCACATGCCTCCCATGAGAGGTGAAGTTTATATTTCCTTCTTTTGGATCTTTGTGATTTTTTTTTTTTTTTTACCATTAGAATATAACAAAAATAAGACCACTTAACTTCTGAGCCTAGATCACAAAAGGCAAAACAACTTCTATGTAATTGTCTCTCTCTCTTTCTCTCCGTATCTATCATCCACTTATCTATTTATCCATCATCACTGGCCTAGCTTTCTCACTGCTTAACCACCCACGTTATCAGTACATTGTGAGAAAGTTCAGAAGGCAGGAGGCCAGGTGTCAGTATCACAGTCAACAACCCTAGATAGATTCCCAAGCAAAAATTACCCTTTGGGGCTGGGGATATAGCTCAGTTTGGTAGAGTGCTTTCCTAGCATGAACATGGGCCCTGGATTAAATCCCTAGCACTACCCCAAAGAAATAAAAAAATCACCCTCTACTGCCCGACATGTGAGTGAATGAGCCCTCAAATGAGTCAAACTTCAACCTTTGAATCCTTCAGCTGAGGCTTCAGATATTGTGGAGTGGAGTAAAAGCTGAGTCATCCTGTCTGATTTCCTAATTCATAGGAACATGTGACAAAATAAGTGATGATTATTATTTAAGATACCAAGTTTTGGGACAATTTGTTAGGCAGCCAGAGTAACTTGAAACTAACATGTACAGATTGTCTACACCAGGAACTCTTGCTTAGCTCATTTGTATTCTTTCCCTTAGTCTGCACTATACCTCAATATTTGCTTTTATGCTGTATTATTGGATGTATGTATGATTTATTTTATGTCAAGTTTTGTTCAGTAATGCAACTTCCAGATGTATCATTGTCCCTTGGGAAGAATAATTATTACTTTAAGATGTTCCATCTCCTAGTGTGGTTCTCAGAAATGCCCTATACTGTCTGATTAGTACAAAAGAAAACTACCATGAGGTAATGAAAACCCATTTCAGGGTTAATGCTCTGAGAAAAAGTTTTTGATAATGACTATTTTTTAAAATTTGTTTTTAAATGATTATAATTAAAGACTAAACTGCCTTCTATCTGCAAGGTTTAATTCTACAAAATTATCAATACAGTTCTTTTTCATATTCCTTTTAAAAGGAGGAATCTTGTCACTATTCTAAAATATTTCTTCCACGTCTTCTCTCATAATAACTAATAGTCGTTTTTCTTAAACATTACTGAAGTTAACAACTATAAAGAAAATGTGGCCAGATAAGATGGAAGTAGCCACTCTTTTAATGTAAAATACATATATTTTTATGCCAGATTCTAATTTGTTACAGAAATGCAGTAGGGGTTTATAGCCAGCATTTAAGTAATACGCCTATTTCCCCCAATTAGTCTCTACTATGCAAAAGTAAAAAGAGTCAATATAGAAATATATTTAAATGATAGGCCTACACATAGGCATTGATATAAATGTTTAATTTTATGTATTAATTATGATTGGTATTATTAGTTTGAGATAAATATTCCTATTTATTTTAAATATTGCATATAGATATTGCAAATATTTTTATCAGTCCTGAGGTGTCAAGCGCTTAGTGTTTTATTATTGAAATATTTAGGGTGGAAATTCAACCCATTTTGAGTTCAAGGCAGCAATTTAAACTGCTTTGCTTTATCGGTCATCAACAAATGGAACAGATGCAGTATTTTGTTGACAGATAATATTCAGTGGTATATTGGATCTTGAGCTAGAAACACTGGTGAATATTAAAGTCATAAATAATTCAATTCTTTGTAGCATCAGTATATGACCTCAAAATAACCCTGTTCAATCTGAAGCCACTATAATGGCCCAAAGTTCGGCAAGGTCAAATCATATCCTGCCATATTTAGTAACACACTATAAAATAGAGAGCTTCAACAAAGAAAATACAGTTAGCATAATAATGAGACATTAGCTGAAATGCACATGGAGTTGTTGACCTGAAACAAAAAAATCCACAGAAAGAATGTGTTCTAAAGGATACTGACAAAGTAATTAAAAAAACTAGAGAAATAGACCTAGCTTAAAACTTAGCGAGTCGTAAGGCCTGTCTTAGTCACTTAACCTCTAACTTATGTTCCCTGATCCTTACAGATATTTTAATATTCGGTTAGTCAATAGAATAAATCCACAGCATTGCCAAATTTAATTCCAATGCTCCTGCCACAAGCACCTCTACCCCAACACCCAACTTCACTCTTTCCATAATGAACTGATGTCTTCTCCTCTTTGGTGGCCCCCTACTTACTGTGCCTTGAATGCTCCTCTATCCCTACTTGCCCCAGATGCCACCCATGCAAACCTCACCTGATTTACCCAAACACAACTGTTGCCTCCTGCCTCTAGTTCACACACCATTTTGTACAAATATTTCTACAGTTTTCACTATACTATGTTGATATAATTTGTGTGTTTATACATTCATTTCTAACGTGTTAAGTGCTTAGTGTCAGGAACTATTTCATCCTTTTACTGTCTGGTATGGTCACAGAGGTTGGTGTGGCCTTATAAGTTAGACACCCAGGTCTGAATACTAAGTCCACCTTTCCTTAGTAGTGTGATGCCAGATACTAAGTACCACTACTTAGCCACTCTCATCCTTATTATCTTCTAATAGACACTCTGGATATGAGTGCTTTGGGAATGAAATGAAATAAAATACATATATAGTGCCTGTTATACAGCAAGTGCTCAATAAACATTAATTATTGAATGTAATAGATGTTTGTTCTCATCTGATTGAGATATTTGCTCTAAGTCAGATCGGACTGAAATTAGTTTAGTGATGTCATTCAGCCTTTCTAGATTAAAAGAACATCATGTACTTGTATATGTTATCCAACAAATCTGCAATGCTTCATGACAAGCAGTTTTTAAAAAATGCCTAACAGGCTGGGCATGGTGAGACACACCTATAATCCCGGCCAATCAAGAAGCTGAAGCAAGAGGATCTCAAGTTCAAAGTCAGTCTCAGCAAATTAGTGAGGCCCTAAGAAACTCAACAAGACCCTGCCTCAAAATAAAAAATAAAAGGGACTTGGGATGTGACTCAGGAGTTGAACACCCCTAGGTTCAATCCCTGATATGAAAAACAATGACTAAAGGTAATATTTGAGTCAATATCTTTATCTGTTCCAGGACATCCCCAAAATGCCAAAATGATCAACATCATTATAATAGTTATGAATTATACTAGATTCATTCCCTCATGATATTTCCCTACTAATAATCAGTATGTTTAAATTAAAAGCATCTAAAGTAATGTCCTAAAATTTAAATGTGAAATTGGATACCTTATTACTGAAAATATTTTATTACATATAAAGTTTCAAAATGTATCAGTCATTTAATATATTTGAAGATGTTGATTCATGGTAAAGGAATAGAAACCATGATGGAATTCTATTGCATTTTCTTGCAAAATAGCAGTGGTGTTATGCTTAGTCCTATACTAAATAATGTGACGGTTGGTATTCCAGAATATGCCTCTATAGGCTCACATAAAACATAATTATACAGCAAAGGCCACAACCTAGGTTATGAACTGCCCCATACACAGCAGGCCAAGTGAATTTAGTGTGGAATCTGACTGGTCTCTTGCTACAGATCCGGGAGCTTGAAACATTTTGCATTTTACAGTTTCAAAGTTGTTGAGGAAGAATTGAGTCTGGATAATTGACTGGTAATAAGTTAACCTTGTTCATGGCCTTGGACAGTAATAATAATAAGCTGCCAACTGCCTGAAGCCTTGGTCCTGAATACAGGACAGTGGCTAAATGAAGGGGAAATGTCTGTGTAGAGCAGAGAAGTCAGGAATCCTTCCCAGGGGAACTGGAGAGTGTTTCAGAAACAGCAGAAGTGAACCTTGTCTCTCCCATCCATGCCAACACCTTGTCTTATAGAAACTGAGGATATTTCTCTTCTTCCCACATGAAAAGGCAAAGAAACCCTCAGGACAGCACTTACTGCCTAAAGACAGCAAGCGGGAGGTAGAGGGTGGGGAATGAGCAGAATAATAATACTGTTCTGCATTTCCCTCCATTATCACTGCTCTTCGTTTCTTCTTGTACTTAAGTTCTTTACAGAAATGTCAAGCAAATAGCCAATGTGGTATTACCTCAAAATGCACATTCCAGCTACAAATAGTGGGAAGTTTCAATCCTTATTATATATAAACTGTAAGGCTCTTAAATTCAAGACTCTTAGGAAAGCCTAAGTAAATTCATTCATTCTGAAATTTAGACCTTCCAGCAGATGATAGCTTAAAAATTGATTATTCTGACTTTAACAAAGTAAAGTGGGATTTCCCAGTAAGTATTAATAAGTGGAATTAAATGTAAGGGATAAAACTGTAAATAGATTAATAATGCCTTGATTTTATATCATTTTTGTTCATCAGGCCTCAAACAACTTAGTGTTATTTTTGCTCTTACTGCAACATCATATAGGTGATCTTTTAATTTTCATTTTATTAATGAAAAAAATCAAAATTTCTGTGTGTGTGTGTGTGTGTGTGTGTGTGTGTGTGTGTAGTTATATAATTATCTCTTGGTAATTCTGAATGTGTTAAAAGGAGAACTCAGGGGTCCTGAGTAATTCAATCTACCAAATATACTAGCCATGATATATTCTCAACCAGTGGCCCTAGCTGTGACATTTCCTATACTATGGACTCACTACAAAAAATAAAAGTGCAAAAGTTGATATTGACTAACTACAAAAGGTTAAAGTCTTCATATCTATGGGTAACCATCAGGTGGTATTAAGTTAGGGCTCATTAGAGTAGTCATAGGAATGTCCCAGATGTAGTAGAGAACCTTTCTCACTGGAGGAATTATCCTGAGAAACGTGAAGTCAAAGCTTGTCAGGGGTAAAATACTGGAAACTTTCACATATCTATCTATCTATCTATCTATCTATCTATCTATCTATTTATTTATAATGTGGTGCAGAGGATTAAACCAAGTGCCTCAGACATGCTAGGCAAGTGCTCTACCACTGAGCCACAACCCCAGACCTGACCTGTCAGTCATAACAATGAGCATAGTAGAACCCCTTTTCCTCCCTGATACACATTATTCATTTGGCTTTCAGAATATCTTATTCTTGTGGTTTTTCTTGTACAAGAAGGAGTAACTTCACAGAAATTGACCTGTTGGAAAATCTTAAAATATGTATCTATTCTTAAGAAGGCATTCTTTGCTAATGTCCTATAATCCAAGATGCCCAGGGCTCAGCGATCTGATGGTTTACAATATTATAAAAATAAATTCTCTGCACCAAGCTTAAGAAATATAAACAGAGGAGGAGGTGGAATACCTAGCCTGAGATGAAATGGGCATTTAAAAGAAGTCTGATGGTCAGATTCCTACCTAGCATCTCTTGTTATAAATTCTTTTTCTGCAAAAGGGGATAATTATCTTAATTGCAAATATTCACTGGGCATACAGCTTGGGAACCAAAAGCTGATTACCTATTGCCTCTTCACCTGTACACCATATGTTCACCATGCTGAGAGACAAAGGCCAAGATAAAGGCCCTGAAAGTGAAGTCTGGGCAGATAAAGAAGAAACTGGAGGTAATCAGTGAGAAGCACAAATTCCCTACCCAGATTCTAAGTAGAAAAACTGAAACTGAACAAGATGAAGAGATTTGATAATTAACCCATGCAATTGCAGACTCAGAGCCAACTAAATTCTCAGGAAAATTGCATAGCCAAAAAAATCTTAGTAAACAAAAACTGGTAATTATTCAACCTCCAAGTCCTAACTAATCCCTAGGCCTCCTTTCAAGGATGTCCTGGTGAATGATAAAATTGGCTGTGGAGAAAGGATACCTTGATTTACAGCATTCTGATTCCTGTTGCATAAATACCCTCCCCAGGAAGTCCACAATTGGCTCTCACACTTCTGCTCTCACACACCAACAGAGAGTAGTCTGCAAAAGATGTATACCTAGCACAAGGGGCTTCTGTGGAAGGTATTAGACTTGGGAGGTCTTTCCAGAAAGAGGACCAGCCAGATTGACTATCCAAGTAATTTCCTTCAGACAAAAAGTTCTTCAGCTGCAGAGTATAATAGTGAATCTGTAAACAATTGAGTTATTTCCCATTTTATCCTCTCCTCTATAAGAGTTGAAAATTGGTATTAACCTATTTCAATCTTCAATTGAATTTTGAGTATATTGAGTGATTTTATTTATCATTTATCCATAGATTCTCAAAACATGAGAATTACATGCACACCTATTTTCAAACATGCACAATCCAGACACCTAGATTTAGAATTACATGCAATAACTAGACTAAAAGCTGAGTTGTCCCTTTAGGAGGAGGGCGTAGTACTTATGGAAATAAGTCATTGCATGCCAACGAAGGCCTGTTTCAAATTCTATATATGTGAGGAAAGATGTGCCTTGATTTTCAGTTAAGCTGAGGATGAACTTAACTGCTTAACCTTTTATGCTAATACTATGATATTTGGATTTCTTCTAGGGTCCCATTTTTCTCCCACTCCCACCCATATAATTCAGTACAATTTCTCTCTCATTCTTGCCATAAAGTATGTTACTGGAGTCTGGGCAATTTGACTATTGATTTCACCTAGAGAGTAATTAGATCTAGTATGGACATGTGACCCACTGATCCAGTAAGAATGAAATCAAGGACTTCTGGAGTGACCAGAAGGAAAAAAATATCTTTTCTTCCTAGACATGAACCTCAGAAGTTGTAAGCCTGAAGATGCCAGAATGCCAGAATCCAGCAGTTGGGACCTTAAAATGATGTTCCACAATGGGTAGCATTGTTGAAAGAGATACATTGAGCTATTTAAGTGCCTGGAACAAGCCAAACCTGAAGAAACTACATTGCATAAGCCAACAAGTCCTTTAGCCTGTTTACATGGGATTTTCTACCTTTTATAATCACTTCAAGCATCTCTTTTAGCATATTTCAAATTAAAAAGAAAAAAAATTTCTCTACATTATATAAGCTTTATATTTTAATATGCATGCTTCATCAGATTCCCTTAGCCACAATCTACTTCTTTAATTAAATGGAATGTTACCACTTCATAAAAAAACAAATCACATTTAGGAAAGAGAGAATACTGATTACTTTATTCCCTATCTGATACCTTTTCAAAAACTCTGGAAAATTTAATGCATGAAACAAACACTGGCATATTTTATGTTTACAATTTAAATTGAAAAATTGAGATTTCTGTGGTAGCTGGTTTCTGTGACATTGCCCCAGCTCTGCCAACTTATGATCAAAAATTCTATTGCCATCAAAAGTTTGTCTTTGCTATGCTCCATTCAATTTTATTAACCCTCAGACCTGTCAGGTATTTTGTCACTATGGAAATCAAGATGATAAATACCTCATTTAATTAAATAATTTACATTATCATAACAGGAGAAGGACATGTTCTACTAAAATATCCCTTTTTGCCATGTCACTGAAATATTTTGGAACAAGCTGGCCTGTTTGTGTCCTTCAGATCAAAATTGTACAACTGCCATTGTCAAATGATTTCAATAATACTAAGGACTTCTTTTTAAATTATAAGTTAAAAAAATATGTCTCAGAACAGTGTGGGATTTTGATTATGACAAAGATTTACTTACATTAAAGATGATTAAACAACGGCAATACAGGTAAATTGCAATCCATACATAACTTAATACATATGTTCCTAACATTTAATGATCTATAAACATAAAATTATAATTTGATCTTCCACTGAACAGGATTTTCTTTTTCTCCAACAATATGTTTATTTAACATTTCATCTTCCTGTTCTTATATTCATAAGAAATGCTTTATTCCCCCTACTGCATGAAGGTCAGGTAAATTCCAAGGTTTGATTCTAAAATACTCAAAACTCAGTTGGTAATGTTAGAAAGACTAGAGTCAAACAGAAGAAAGCAGAGAATTTGAGAAACAAAAAGGAAAGAAATTAGGAACTAAACTTATATCTTAAAAAATAAAAAAATTGGGCTTGGACTACAACCCAGTGGTAAAGCATTTGCCCAGCATGCATGAGGCCCTAGGTTCAATTCCCAGTACTGCAAAAGAACAAAGAAAAATATTTAGGCACTTAATGGGATATAGAAACACAGGAGACATTTACTCTTATTCTGCTGTGCTAGGGCTAGTTCAGTACTCATTCAGAGCTCAGAGGGCCCTTCCCAGAGAATAAATTAAATTAAGCAACATACCTCCAGTTCCTTTAACTTGAGATACGATTGAATTTACTCTGCCTGTTTCATAAAATTTGTAAAAGAAGGATACTTTAATCACTATCAGTTAAAACCACTGTGTCTCTTCTACTCTGCACTGAAATTTTGCAGCCATTGTGGGGATTTGCCTAAGGGGAACTGTTATGATACTTTTAGTTAGGGTTTGGTGACATATATTAATGTTGTCCATGGGTACTTCCCTGAAGAGTTGTTTTTGCTAGCCATCCCAGTGTAGGAATGCATTTCAGGAATCTTCCTACACCCCATTGTGTAGACCCAAAAACTTAACCCAAAGACATCATTGACAAATTGGTTAATGAGTGCTATCAGACCAAGACATCTTGAAATGTCCTGAAATTCTACAGCTCATCTATGAAAGAAACATGATAGTGGTTTTCCAAACTCAGCAACAATATTAAAATTGCACATGGACCTTATTATCATCAAGGAATTATGAAGCTGAAACATTTCTAAACTTTCAATAAGAATAAACAAGTTTGTGGACTGGAACCACCATTTGACCCAGTTATCCAACTCCTCAGTTTATAACCAAAGAACTTAAAATCAGCATACTACAGTGTCTCAGCCACATGTATGTTTATAACAGTTCAATTCACAATAACTAAACTATGGAACCAACCTAGGTGCCCTTCAACAGATGAATGGAAAAAGAAACTGGTTTATATATACACAATGGAATATTACTCAGCCTTAAAGAAGAATGAAATTATGGAATTTGCAAGTAAATGGATGGAGGTGGAGAATATCATGCTAAGAGAAATAAACCAATCCTAAAGAACCAAAGGCTAAATGTTTTCTCTGTTATACTGATGCTAATTCACAATAAGAGGTGGGTGCAGCTAGGAAAAAATAGAGGTACTTTGGGTAGACAAAGGGAAGTGAAGGAAGGGGAGGGGGCTGGAGGTAGGAATGATAGTAGAGTAAATCAGACATTATTACCCTATGTGCATATTTGACTACACAACCAGTGTAACTCTACATCAAGTACAACTAAACAAATAAGAAGTTATATTCCATTAATGTATGGTGTGTCAAAATGCATTCTACTATCATGTATAACTAATTAGAATGAACAGAAATTAAAAATAAAAATAAATTTAAAAAAAGAATAAATGAGTTTAAATCACAACCACAAGAAGGGGATCCTAATTAGAATAAGTTATATACCATGTACATATTATATGTTAAAATACACTCTACTGTCATGTATATCTAAAAAGAGCAAATAAATTAAAAAGCCAGCTCTGCTAAAAGAAAGGCTGAATTATCTTTCTATTCCCTAGAGTAAAAATTACATTTTGAAATTATTTTCATAGGAAGAGTTAATCCATGACTATGCAGCTAAAATGTATAAGGAAAAAAGTGTTATAGAGATTTATTAGGAAGTTCATTGATAAAAAGCACTTTGTTAATTTTCTAGATTTTGTGATCTTTGTGATATTTTTTAGCCTTTTGAGATTTGTACTTTGTTGTGACTTCCATTATCTTTCTAAATAAATACTTTCTGACCAAATATTACATACACAATTTTGAATTCCTTTTCTTAAAAACTTCCTCTCTCCAATTCCCGAATTGTATAAACTTAAAGACATACAAAATCAGGATCCACACATGGCTTCAAAATAAATATCAATATGATTCTATCTGAATGCAAAGTATAAAATCATATCTATCATTCAGAAGTTTCCAAATATCTAGATGATTTGCTGAATTTTTAAAAATAGTTCATCAGAATGTTTAGCATCAGATTGCCATAATCAATGACTGGCATTCTAAGAATAAACACATGAGAATCTGATTTACAGCCTCTGCCAGATTCTCCCAGGTAGTAAACATTTGTTTGAGGTTTCTGTCCCACCAAAAATTAAAGAAAGTTTTAAATTACTCTGGTTATCATAGAAAATCATTTCTGGCTCCTTGTTTCCTTATCATGTTCCTTCTCATCTAAACACAGCAAGTTCTTCCTTTACATTTTTATTCAATGTCTTTTGGCTAAGCATAAAACAGTCACTATCAATTTCTCACCAGTTCCTGAACATTCCTAAGTTGAAATTATTTTAGAGTAGTTATGCATGGGGCTTGCAAGTTGAAATGTAAAAGCACTGAAAATCAATTTCATTACAAGCTTTGAAGTAAAGGGATGTTGCATCAAAAAACTTGACTGGTTGGTAGGTGGTATTTACTTATTTTATTCTGGAATGCTACAGCACAGCAGCTTTTAAACCACTGAAAAACCCAGCTGGTGATTTTATGAATACATTCCCTGTACATAATCAGGGAAGTCTCAGCTTGACTGAGTGTTTGCACAGAATTCACTGAAAAAGAATACATCTGTATTATTTCATGGCAGTGACTTCATTTATAACATTTTGTACTTCTGGTCTCATAGCGGCTGCTTCAGTTAACGATCCTGTTCCATCGAGGGTTGGATATTTTCCCCGGTGGGTATCAAAATAGTGCGACTAACAAACGGTTCTCAAAACCCTGAGGACAGTTCAAAAATCAAAGTTTACAGTATTTAATGGGCCAAAAGCCTATGATTTTAAAGTCATGCATACACAAGCAAAGTGATGTGAAGAATAGCAATTGACACTCAGAAATGTTAATACACTGAAGAGTCAGTGGCATACTAACTTCTATGAGAACCAGAGCTCTGCCTTAGCCCTATTCACTCCAACTAGTGAAAAGACTCAAGGACGAAACAGAGTCCTACGTAGGCCAAACCTAGGATTTGGTGTTAGGGGAAGACATTTTAGTGGAAATTGCAAAGTCACAGATCAATAGAATTCTAATGAGACCAGCTGCTTCCTTTCCTAAGGTTGGGGCTTGTTTTCTTCACTCTTTTCCCCTCATTTCTTTGTGGCTAGTGTATCAAGGTAGAGCCTGAAGGTATTTCCCGATAGGAACCCCACTGTTTTAGTCAACTTTTTTGCCGCTGTGACTAAAAGGATCTGACTAGCACAATTGTAGAGGAGAAAAGGTTTATTTGAGGTCTCACAGTTTCAGAGGTCTATGTCCAAAGAAGGCCAGCTCCATTCCTCAGGGCTCGAGGTGAGGCTGAACATCATGGCAGGAGAGATGGGCAGAGGGAAGCAGATCACATTAGTGATCAGGAAGCAGAGAGAGATTCCACTCTCAAGATACAAAACCTATACCCCATAGCCACACGCCAATTCCCACCTTCTCTAGCCACAATTTACCATTTCAATGAATCCCATCAAGAATTAATTCACTGATTGGGTTAAGACTCTTACAACCCAATCATTTCTCCTCTGAACCTTCTGCATTGTCTCACAATGCAGCTTTTGGGGGACACCTCGCATCCAAACGATAACACCCACCTACCCCAAGTTAAACAGTGTAGTCCTTTGGAGTACTGGGATATCCAAGAGCCAAGAGAGAATTTGTCTACCAGCAGAATTCTCTAGAGGGGTGCTTTAACTTTGGAAGGTTTAGGGAGTAGCAGGCTGGAGCAAGGAAAGAAAATACCTAAGTCCTTCTCCAGTCTTAAAAATAAGACTTTCTTTTTCTCTCTACCTAGTTCTTAGGTGAAGCACTAGGGGCAGAGTGGTTTCAAACTACTAAAGAAGAACAAGGGAGTAGGACCCCAATCTATCTTTAGCACAATCTAAAGGAATCCTCTGAAATCTCATGTCCAACTATAGTACCTTGCAGGCGACCAGAGAGGAGTTTTGACCAAAGCACATTAATTAGGCTTGCATATTACAATGGTGGCAAGATTAGGCAGGTAACATTACCAAGCCAAACAGACCAGGTCTAAGGAAAACAATGACAGGAATGCTGTGGTGAGTGATCAGTGTCACTCAGGGTCAGAGACAGAAGTCGTAGAGGTGTGGCAGACGGGAGTGACTACCCCATCCAGAGTAAGCCGCTGCCCCTCCACTCCAACTCATTGCTACTAAACATCTGGATTTTTCAAGAAAATTAGGAAATCTCAGTTTCATGTGAATATCCTGATTTTTAAAGATTGTCAATTAATTAAAGCTTTTTTTCAAAAACTCTATGGCCAACACCATTCAGGTCGAGTAAAAAATATCTGCAAACTGGATGTGCTTTATGGATCAACAATTTGTAATTTCTGGCAGATGTATCCCTTATCTTATGTGATCTTTTTTTCTCTTCTGACTACATGAAAGTAGGTTATAGTTTGAGGATTCAAGAGATCTGGGGTTTCAATCTCTATATCAGAATGGTGGAACTAATACTGCCTGCAAAATAAACAGAAGATACTTTAAAAAGGAGGAGATTAAGAATCAATGTAATATAATGAATACATTGCATTGAATTGGAATTGAAGGTGATAATTTTATTTCCATTTTCATCTCAAAAGCTAGGTAAAAAGAGAAAAAAATAATGGAATAGAGGTCAAGATACAAACTGTAGTGGATTCAGGAAGAACTTGGTGTTTAAAACATGTTGACAATACCTAAGGCGGGTGAGATCTTAAGAACAAATTTATGTTAAATAAATTACTCAATTCTCTGATTTTTAGAATGGGTATTGTTAGCATCCAGAAAAGAAAGAAATTATATCAGATATGGACCAAAGTAAGAACAAGAAGTCCTACCTATAGAAAACCTGAAAGTGTGCCACTAATACATGAGCTATCACCATATGATTCAAGTCAGGGGGAAAAGCAAAAAAAACTATTGAACATGTATTTTATTTTACCAACACAACCAAATAAGTTCATTTATTAGGAAAATAATCCTAGGTCAGTTTAAAGGAAACATGCCACAGGCTCTCTCCATATAATTTTAAAACAACTCACTGGGAACTTAACAAAATATGTGGCATGAATTTAAAAGGCCAGGTTCTCGACAAAAATAAATGCTTTGTGGTTGACTGAAATGTCTTGCAAATTGCAATGTCAAAGACACTATCACAGAAAGAAATAGAACTTCTCTTTAGAAGTGTAAAGATTGCCCATGCTGAAAATCATGTAAAATAAAATTATGAGAAAAAAAAATTCAGGACTCATCCTGCATTATAATATTAATGATGTATTGAACTACAATACATACAAGTGCCAATAAAACTGGAAAAATCTGAATAAGATTGATTGTGTCAATTACAATATCCTCATTGGGATGTTGACTTGTTTTATAAGATGTAGCCATTGGGGCAACTGAGCAAAGAGTACTGCATTCCTTCTTTCTTTTTTTCCCCCTATACAATCTCATTTATGCTAAATGTAAATCTTACATTTCTACGAAATCATCAAGGCAGAGAGCTTGTCTTGTCTATATCCCCCAGGATGGCTCACACAAAGGGATCGCTCTATGAAGATCAGGTACCTGCGAATCAGAGACTACACTGGCCAAGGCTCAGATTCTTCCCTTTCACACTTGTATGGAATGAGTCCAGAGGAGAAAGGTGACTTGGTCATTTGACAGGCTTGGCAGGGGTAGGGGCAAGCCCAGAAGATAGGTTGCACTAGCCAAGGAAAACAAAGGATCCAGAGTAGTGAGGGGAGTTCAGCCTGGCACAGTAGTGCATGCATGTGATTCCAGAGGCTCCAGAGGGTAAGGCAGGAAGATTGCAGGTTCAAAGCCAGCCTTAGCAACATAGTGAGACCCCATCTCAAAATTAAAAATTAAGAGGGTGGGTAGAGCATCCCTAATAAAAATGTGAACTATCAATAAAAATTTTAAATATTAAAAGGTGGGAATCTTGCTAAATAGGTACTTTATAAGCAGTGTCAAACATGGACAGAGAATAGAGAGAGCAAAAAATGAGCTGTTTTCTTCAGTCAAAGAAAAATATGAGGGAACTTCTCATGTCGTATTTCCCTTTGAAAGAGAAAGGTAGTAGGTGCTATTTCAGATATTAAAAACTTTATGCCCTAATATGAAGTTAGTAATCCTTAAGTTAATGGTGCTGTTCTTCAGAATCTTGCTGCTGGCCATGGTCAGTCTCTGGGCTGGCACACTGCCTTATCAATATCTTTGTACATTTACTGCCTATAAGACTACCTGGCACCTCAACAATTTACGTTTTTTATGAAAAAAAAATGTAAGAATGAAAGAGTGAAAGCCTAAAGATTAACAAAATGGTAGAGTAAGGACCATCCTCAGGAGGTAGTTACCTGATAATTCAGTGTCTGGACAATGGCCTTAGACTGCCTGGGCTCGAATCTTGGCTCTGTCCCTAACTACCTGTGAAAATTACTCAACCGTCCTCCTCCCTAGGTTTCCACCCTTGAAATGAGGATGATGACGATAATGCCACCAGCTTCAAAGGTTTTCGTGAAGCTCAAAGTTTATAGAGACAAAGTACATTAGCACAGAGTTTAGTAGACAATTAATGCTCAATGAACATTAACTGTTAACAGGCCATAACAAAAATCTCAGGGGATATGGAATACTTAACTCCAGGTAGCCACTGCTACCAGGTTCATTTTGCAAATGAAGAAGGGGGAAGAAATCAACTAACTTGCCTAAAGTCAAACAACTTAATGTTAGAAAAGTCAAATTTTAAGTGAAGGTGCTGCCTCAAGGTTCCATGCTTTGACATTCAAATGACAGTTGCTTCTTTTGGGGGGATAAAGATAAAATATGATAAAGGGCCTAAATACCAAAAGCAATATATATATTATCAAATCATACATACTTTGGACAGTAAACACCAAAAAAATATGAAAAAGTGGTCTCAGGTATTGATAGAAATTATTTCTAAAGGTCATCTAATTGGTATAGAGGCAATTTTATAAATAAGAAAGAATACAAGGGTCAACTTTCTATTGCCTCCATGACTGGAGAAAACCTTCAAAAATGGTCAAATAATTTCAGAAGATTAAACAAGAAACCACTGAAAACCAGTAACTTTTGACCTCTGAAAGAACTGGTGTAACTAGAAGACAGAAGAGGCTAGAGACTTGTCCCTATACACTCTTTTGACTTTTCTAGCTTTTTAAACCGTGTGTGTATTTACAAAAAGAAATAATTAAATAATTAAATGATCAAAGCTTGAAGAGTGTGAATCTAGTTTGATACTATAGAAAGCTAAAGTATCAAGCAAATTATCCTGGGAGGTAAGTGGATTAGATAGACCTTGGCTTCAAACCAAAATGACATTTATGATTTCTCTTTAACTGAATCGTGTTAATAATGTTCAACTGTACATGATCTCATTATCAAGTACTTTAATAACTTTTCTTTCAATGCAACTTTAGTCCTTTGATATTAAGGTTTAATGAACATTTTAAAGTCTGATCTCAATTTTATATTATATTTAAATTTTATATTTAAATTATATTTATATTTCCTTGCTTGTCTGATGTAACAATAATGAATGCTGTGGGAGGCTGAATGATGGACCCCCGAAGATGTCCATATGCTAATCCACAGAACCTGTGAACCTGCAGATGTGATTAAATTAAGGATTTGGAGATGAACAAGTCTCCTGGATCATCCAAATGGGTCCAATGTAATCACAAAGGTTCTTACTAGAGGAAGGCATACTAGAGAAGGAGATGTGAGGACTGAGTGGAAGGAAGAGTGACAAGCCAAGGTATGTGAGCAGCCTCTAGAAGCTGGAAAAGGCAGGAAGCAGACTATCTCCCAGAGTTTCCAGAAGGAATGCTTCTGACCATTACCTTCATTTTAGACCAGAGGAACTCCTTTCAGACTTCTGACCACCAGCACTGTAAATCAGTGTCAAGCCTCTAAGTTGATGGTGATTTGTTATAGCATCCATAGGAAACTAATACAACTGCTCTGCTTCCAGGTCTTCAAATATTGTAGCTACAAGAACAGATACACAGATAACAATAAAAATCTAAAGATAATGCAACACTGTAAGCAAAGATTTTAGTGTAAGAGGAAATTTATCCACAAACTTCAAAGTTATTAAAATAAGAGGAAACAATTGAAAAGCTTCTCATATCAGTGAGAAAACAGGTGAAAAAGTAGGGTCCACCATGAGACCAGGAAGGAGGTGAGAGTTTCCTGAGGTCGAGCAAGTTGAGCAGCCCAGATGTATTGGAGTGTGCAGCACAAGGAACCTGTGAGGAAGGAGGAAGCCTGCCCCTGCTCCTATATCTGCACTTATCTATGGGAAAAGACAGAGTTATTAGGACTTTCTCAAATGACTGAAATGGCCACAGTGGTTTGCCCAACTCATTCTTCCAATGCTGCAATTAGGTCATCTACAGAAGGCAAGCAACTTTTCTTATTTGAATCTACAGTTTAGAATAACTGACCCTCTCAGTCTCCATAATGTCAGGACTTCAATCAGTACAGGACCTACATGAGGAATCATGATCTCTGTAGAGTATTACTTAATTACTGGTCTTATAAGAGTGTTGTTTAAATACTCCTTTAAATTGTAACATCTTTATGCTAGGATATATATATATATATATCTTAGAGATATAAGCTTACAGTTATCTTGAGAAATTGCCAACTGTGATGAAGGCCACTTCATGATATCACTTGCAGGTGTTTCACTGCCTTTGTTCTGCATCTGTGAACTGCATATAGCAAGAATTCACAGTCTTTGGTCACATCAGCCAAGAAATCAAGCCAACCAATGTTGTAATGGTTAAGAAATAATGTCGAGCTGGGCCATAGTTTAGTGGTGGAGTGCTTGCCTTGCATGTGTGAGGTACTGAGTTTGATTCTCAGTACCACATAAAAAATAAATAAATAAAGATGTTGCGTCCATCTATAACTAAAAAATTTAAAGAAAGAAAGAATGTCAATATTTCCTTCTTCTTTATGGGTGAATAACAGTCTGCTATGTGTATGTATGCCACATTTTCTTTATGACTGCATTACTGTAGTATACTGTTTTCAAGTCCTTTGGGTATATGCTGAGGATTGGCTTAACTGGGTCAAATGGTGGTTCCGGTTCAAGTTTTCTAAGGAATCTCCACACTGCTTTCCAGAGTGGTTGCACCAATTTACAGTCCCACCAACAATGTTGAGAGTGCCCTTCTCCCCATATCCTCTTCAATATTTATTGTTACTTGTAGTCTTTATAATTGCCATTCTGACTGGAGTGAGATGGGATCTCATAGTTTCATTTGCATTTCTCTAATTGCTAGAGATGTTGAACTTTTATATATATATATTTTTTGACCATTCATATTTCTTCTTTGAAGTGTTCAGTTCCTTTGCCCATTTTTTGATTAACTGGGGAATATCATGTTAAGTGAAATAAACCAATTCCAAAAATCTAAAGGCCAAATGTTCTCTCTGATATGTGGATGCTAACCCAAAATAAGGGAGGCTGGGGAGAGGAAGAATAGAAATCCATTGGATTAGATAAAGGGGACAAAGGGAAGGGATGGGGAGGGGAACAGGAAGACAGTAGAACTAGTTGGACCTAACTTTCCTAGCTTTATTTTGAATACATGACCAGGGTAACTCCACATTGTGTACAACCACAAGAATAGGATCCTAAATACTTTATGTATGTGTAGTATGCCAAAATACATTCTACTGCCATGTATAACTAAAAAGAACAAATAAAAAAAGAATTACTTTCCTGTAAAAGCCCCATGTAACCTCACTTTGGGGCCCAGAATTTCGGAGCTTATCTGGGTCTGTTGGTATAATAAACCTGAGTTCTCCAACCCTCCAAGTGGTGCTTGGTCTCTTGCTAAACACAATTTCCCACAACAAAACAATCTTGATGATTTAACTTCCTATGATCCATCCTTTCCTCCTTCCACCTACTAACATCATGTTCTTGATCCCAATAGAGGGATTGTGAAACATTTTTAAGAACCTAGTTGACACATTCATTTTAACCTTCTTTATGCTTAATTTTTATGAACATAAACAATAAAAGTTCCTAAAACCTCATTCACTTAAAAGCAACTTATTAGTAATTATTAAATCTATCTTTTCTATGAAACTAAAATTGGAAAGAAGGCAATGTTGCCCAGTAGAATGACAATACACTGATAAAACAATATTTTGAAAGTGTTAATATGAAGGGTTAAATTTCATATAGATTGACTCATAGAATCATTTCTATTTCACTTTCTTGACTTCTAATACAAATTTACCTAACTTTTAACACAAATTGAAAAATTTAGTGGTCTTAATTCATTTAAAATAGGTTAAATATGTTATGATTAAGTGGAATATATCTAACTATATTCTAAGAGATAATTCAGAGAAATACTTACATATACTATGGAACAGTTAAACTTAACCTGTACTTATTGTGCTCAAATTAATCACCCTATTATCTTCATCTCACAATTCTCTACATTGTTTTTAATATATTAAATGGTGATACTTTAAAATAAGAATTAGATTAGCTTAAGGTATGATCAGTAAATCAAATTAACTTGACTCTAGATTAAAGATAATAGAACAATTATTTCTACAAATATACGATGAATCAAGAATGTTAACTACTTAATTTTTTTTCATGTTGCCATTTATGGAATATTTGTATCATATAAGTAAGTCTGAGATTGTGCCTTGACCTAGGATATTAACTAAACTTCTGTTCCCTCTGACTTATTTTAAAAAAATAGAGAAAGGTCTGCCTGCCTATGTGTTGGGGAGGTATCTTGGTTATTGTTTTCGGCTCCGCAAATTGACTTCCCCAGACACTGGGATGGATCCAGGTGTGAGCTTTTAGCCTAAGCCAGGCTATCTATGCTACCTCACCTCCCACAACTGTGATGCCGGAGGATGACAAGTGCCTCAAGATGAGCCTTTTGAAACCTGCTCCAGTAGCTGAGATTTCCTTCCTCATGATGACAAAACTGAGAAGTCAACTTAGGGTTTGGCTTCTGCTCCCTCCACTGCCCTGAAACTGCCGCTGTCAAGATCCCTAATGACTTCAGGTTTCCAAGCTAATGGTCACTTTTCTCTTTCTCTTCCCTTACCTCGAGGCAGCATTCAACACAGTTGACCTTTCTGTTTTCCATTTGACAACTGTGTTCCCTTAAAACTCTTCTCTTGGCTTCCGTAACGCCACGCTCTCTTGCTTTCCGCCAACTTCACTGGCCATCTCTTCTTAGGCTTCTTGTCTGCCCTCTAATCAGCGGCTTTCAATGTTGGAGTGCTGTGAGGTTATTTCCTGGGCAAGTTTCTCATTTCTGTCTGTACTTTTGCCCTAGAGATTTCTACACAGATCCTGCTCTTTTAAATGCCATACATGTGATAATGACGTATAAAT
Source organism: Sciurus carolinensis (assembly GCF_902686445.1). Classification (NCBI taxonomy): domain Eukaryota; kingdom Metazoa; phylum Chordata; class Mammalia; order Rodentia; family Sciuridae; genus Sciurus; species Sciurus carolinensis. The sequence goes on along the minus strand of NC_062217.1, from coordinate 54,815,077 downwards.
TTCATTTCCAGGGCTGAAGTTGTAGCTTAGTGGTAGAGTGCTTGCCTCACATATGTGAAGCACTGGGTTTGATTCTCAGCACCACATATAAAGAAATGAATAAAATAAAGGCTCATCAACAACTAAAAAAGTAAAAAATAAATAAAAAAAATTTTTTTTAAATCTCATTTCCAAATATACCCTCTCACTTCTGCATGTTTGACCTTCCTCTAAATGTCTTTGGAATCTCAAACCTCCCATGGTAGATAATTCACAAATCCCACCTTCTAGCTACCCAGCATCCATCTTGAATTATCTGCTTTCCTCTCAACCTTTTCTGAGTAAATAACCTTAGACCCGTTTGGTAGTATCAAAAACATTTGCATTAATGAGAGAAGGAATTGTTTGTTATTGCGCAGAAAATAAACACGCAAAGATCTTCAGGATAAAACTCAGAGAGTGAAGGTGAAGAAAGAAACAGTGAATTCCCCAGCTATTTACAAATTTCAGAGTCATCGAAAACATTGAGGTGTAATAGATAAGTCTTATCATTCTGCATTGAAAATAATTCTATTTTGGGAGTACTAACTTCACATTCCATTAGTCCAAACTGCATGATTTTCCTGTTTGTAGCCACGATTTGTTGACCTGCTGTTTGATGTCTTTCTCTGAACAGCATTAAAGTCCCTTCCCACATGTCACTGTTTTGGGGTTGTGAAATCAGTCTTATTTTTATATACACTACTTTAATTTTTTTTCATTGTGAAAGTTACATGATCTCATTACAACAAACTAGGAAGTAGATGAATCCCTTCCTTCTCAGTACTTATTCAAGAACAACAAATATTTTTTGCACAGTGGGAGCTAAAGCTTGGGAGGTAAAGAACGGCTATGAGTTTCTGGTGTATTTCTGCATTTTGTGAAGCCATGCATTGGTTTTTGTTTATATTTTTGTGTTCTGTATTTGTAATTATGGTAAACAATTTTATGTCGTAATTTTAAGTCATTGGTTCTTTTCCATTATGTTACATCATTGAATTTTTCAAAAGTAATATGCTTGTAGTAATAATTAAAATAATTGTTTTTTTAAAATAAAAAGTAAATAAAAATTAAAAATATTAGCATTATCCCTGCCTGATTTCTCTCATTTCCTCAGCTTCCCAATTAACAAATCTTGCCAACTTATGTCCAGAATGTACTTGAAGTCCACCCACTTCTCTCTACCCATTATTACCACCTAATCCAAGACAATGTCATGCCGCACCTCCATACTATAGTTCCTTCCCAATCTGTCACTCAGTGTCCACTCTTGTGGGATCATTTCCTGCCACAGTATCATCTGGCTTTTTGTTATTCAGGTTTGGCTGAATAAATTTAACAAATTTAACCTCCTCAGAGGAGAGTTCCATGGACAGTCTTTGTCACGTAGGCAACCCACAGAGATCTAATTTTGGTATAGCTCTTCCCTCTCCTGCTCCATTTCACTCTCCTTATAATTTCCCACAATTGGGACATAGACTCTATGTCTTATACACTATTGTACCCCTGGAACCTCGTACAGAGTACACACTGGTTGAACATTTATTGAATGACTAATTGAAAAGTAATTATGCGCCCTGGAGCTTCTCTTAAGATTTTTCACAGTAGTTTCTATATTCTACACCAACAGCTTATTGAGTTGTTCCTAAAATGCACCAAATTTCATAAAACTGAGGTCTTTGTCTTTTACTTATTGATTTGATACTCTGTCTATCAAATTGCAACAGTTTAAAATTTATCATTGATATTTTAACTTTGTTAATAGAATTTAATGTTTATTCAATTAACAGTTATTTATTTTTATTACTATGTAAAAGTAAACTTATAAATTTAAAAGTAACAATTTATAGTTAATTTGAATGTTCTATTAGTATCTTTTGTGTTATGTTTACTTTACATCCCTCTTTATTTTTCCTCTCAAAGATTATATGATTATTTTTTTTGAAGCATTTTTTTTATTATTGTAAACAAATGGGATACATGTTGTTTCTCTGTTTGTACATGGCATAAAGGCATACCATTTGTGTAATCATAAATTTACATAGGGTAATGTTGTTTGATTCATTCTGTTATTTTTTTCCCTTCCCCCCCACCCCTCCCACCCCTCCCACCCCTCTTTTTCCTCTATACAGTCCTTCCTTCCTCCATTCTTGCCCCCCTCCCTAAACCTAACTCTGACCCTAATACTAACCCCTCCCACCCCCCATTATGTGTCATCATCCACTTATTAGCGATATATTCATCTTTTGGTTTTTTGAGATTGGCTTATCTCACTTAGCATGATATTCTCCAGTTTTATCCATTTGCCTGCAAATGCCATAATTTTATCATTCTTTATGGCAGAGTAATATTCCATTGTATATATATACCACATTTTCTTTATCCATTCATCAATTGAAGGACATCTAGGTTGGTTCCACAATCTGGCTATTGTGAACTGAGCAGCTATGAACATTGATGTGGCTGTATCTCTGTAATATGCTGATTTTAAGTCCTTTGGGTATAGGCCAAGGAGTGGGATAGCTGGGTCAAATGGTGGTTCCATTCCAAGTTTTCTAAGGAGTCTCCACACTGCTTTCCAGAGTGGCTGCACTAATTTGCAGCCCCACCAGCAATGTATGAGTGTACCTTTCTCCCCACATCCTCGCCAACACCTGTTGTTGCTTGTATTCTTGATAATCGCCATTCTAATTGGGGTGAGATGGAATCTTAGGGTGGTTTTGATTTGCATTTCTCTTATTACTAGAGATGTTGAACATTTTTCCATATTTGTTGATTGCTTGTAGATCTTCTGTGAAGTGTCTATTCATTTCCTTAGCCCATTTGTCGATTGGATTATTTGCATTCTTGGTGATGAGTTTTTTGAGTTCTTTATAGATTCTGGAGATTAGTGCTCTATCTGAAGTATGATTGGCAAAGATTTTCTCCCACTCTGTAGGCTCTTTCTTTGCATTGCTGATAGTTTCCTTTGCTGAGAGAAAGCTTTTTAGTTTGAATCTATCCCAGTTATTAATTCTTGCTTTTATTTCTTGTGCTATGGGAGTCCTGTTGAGGAAGTCTGGTCCTAAGCCGACATGTTGAAGCTCTGGACCTACTTTTTCTTCTATAAGATGCAAGGTCTCTGGTCTGATTCTGAGATCCTTAATCCATTTTGAGTTTAGTTTCGTGCATGGTGAGAGATATGGGTTTAGTTTCATTCTGTTGCATATGGATTTCCAATTCTCCCAGCACCATTTGTTGAAGAGGCTATCTTTTCTCCATTGCATATTTTTGGCCCCTTTGTCTAGTAGGAGAAAATTGTATTTATTTGGGTTTGTGTCCGTGTCCTCTATTCTGTACCATTGATCCACCTTTCTGTTTTGGTACCAATACCATGCCGTTTTTATTACTATTGCTTTGTAGTAGAGTTGAAGATCTGGTATTGTGATACCCCCTGCTTCACTCTTTCTGCCAAGGATTGCTTTAGCTATTCTGGGTTTTTTATTCTTCCAGATGAATTTCATAATTGCTTGCTCTATTTCTGTAAGGTACATCATTGGGATTTTAATTGGAATTGCATTGAATCTGTAGAGCACTTTTGGTAGTATGGCCATTTTGACAATATTAATTCTGCCTATCCAAGAACATAGGAGATCTTTCCATCTTCTAAGGTTTTCTTGAATTTCTTTCTTTAGTGTTCTGTAGTTCTCATTGTAGAGGTCTTTCACCTCTTTTGTGAGATTGATTCCCAAGTATTTTATTTTTTTGAAGCTATTGTGAATGGGATAGTTTTCCTAATTTCTCTTTCTGAAGATTCATCGCTTATGTATAAAAATGCCTTAGATTTATATGCATTGATCTTATATCCTGCTACTTTACTGAATTCACTAATGAGATCTAAAAGTTTTCTGGTGGAATTTCCTGGTTCCTCTAAGTATACAATCATATCATCAGCAAATAGGGATAGTTTGAGTCCTTCTTTTCCTATTCGTATCCCTTTAATTTCTTTGGTCTGTCTAATTGCTCTGGCTAGAGTTTCAAGGACAATATTGAATAGAAGTGGTGAAAGAGGGCATCCCTGCCTTGTTCCAGTTTTTAGAGGGAATGCTTTCAGTTTTTCACCATATATGATTATTGATCTGTTGTTCTTTGGTGTATTTTGTGTACATCATTTGCAGTTAATTCTTTTGGAACTAGCTTCACTGTAAGATGGAAAGTAAGAATGTAACTATATTCTCTCCCAAATGAACCTCATTTGCCCAACACCAGTTATCCACTAGTCTATCATTTTACCAGTAATATAATCTGGAGGTCATATTTATGGTGGAAAAATGGCCTTGAGTTTAGATGGCATGAGCTAAAACCAGACTGGTCCTCTAATTTACTTGTTGGTTAACATTTCTGACACTCATTTCCTTTATCTGTAAAAATAGGATAATAATAGTATCTATCTCAAAGACATGTGTCAAGAATAAAATAAGGTAATTTTGAAATATTCAACATGATTCCTGGCATATGGTGAGTTGCTTTACTGATCTCATTAATGTTAGTATTACTGTTCTTCAATTTATCTAATATCTAATAGGGTAACGACTTATGATCTTTTTTAAATTTTTTTTTTGGTACCAGGGATTGAACTCAGGGGCACTCAACCACTAAGCCACATCCCCAGCCATATTTTACATTTTATTTAGAGACAGGGTCTCACTGAGTTGTTTAGTTCCTTGAAAATGCTGAGGCTGGTTTTGAACATGAGATCCTCCTACCTCAGCCTCCTGAGCAGCTGGGATCACAGGTGTATACTACCACACTTGGTCTTTTTTTAATTTCTTAGTCTAGTCTTTCAACTTCAAATAGAATTTTGGTTGAAATTGTATTGAATATATATATTATAGAATTACCGCATTTATAATACACAATCTTCTCATTCAGGAGCATATGTCTCTCATTTTTCAAGTCTTTTTTCAAGCTTATATTAGTGAGCTACTCTCTTTCATTCTTATTAAGTATATTTCTGGGTAATTTATGTATATTATTGCCATTTTGAATGGAGTCTCTTTACTAAAGGACTAGACCTACTTAGAGTCCTGCCCTAGTTTGAATATTTTTTTTCTAAATGTGAGGTCAGTCTTGCCTAATGATTTCTCTTTTATCTCTTTTTTCATTGGTTAGGCTTGTCTGATGTTTGTCTATCTTACTGGCCCTTTAAAGATTTAAAATATCAAGTTGAGGGTTTTTTGTCTATTTTATTGTTCCTGGGTTTTTTGTTTTGTTTGTTTTTTTTTCTTTTTTGGTCCTGGAGATTGAAATCAGGGGTGCCAGGGGTGCTCTACCACTGAGCTACTTCTCCAGCCCTTATTATTTTATTTTTGAAATAGGGTCTTCCTAAAGTGCCAAGACTGGCCTTAAATTTGTGATCATCCTGCCTCACGCTCCTCAGGTTGCTGGGATTATATGCCAGGCCATTGTTCCTGTTTATAATTTTTCTTTTAATTATAGATTTATTAGTCTTTTGGGTTTTTTTTTATGTTTTTGTGGTTTTCCTCCAAACTTTTTAGTTGTGTATGTTTTTCATTTATAGATTTTGTTACACCCCACATAATTGATTTCCCCTGGGGTGTTCTCATTCTTAATTTCTAAATTGTCAGGGACTTTCACTCCTGGTAATTCTATGCTAGAAAATTCAACACTTTCACTGAAAAAAACTAAATAACAAAAACCTCCTTAAATAGCATTGTTTAAATTATTGACATTCTACATATACATAGTTAAGTCCTTCCCTACTTATTGACTTCAGGCTTTGCATTTAATTCTCTCATTCTTTTGGAACTCCAATTAGCTGTATATTTGCTATCTCTTACTGTCTAACAAATTGCACTGATCTAAATGACTTAATACAGCATAGATTTGTGATCTTACAGTTATGTGGGTCAAGTGGCAAATCATGGCTTAGATGGGTCCTCTGCTCAGGTCCCCATGGCTGAAAGCAATTATTGGTTTGGCTGTGTTCCCTTCTAGAGTTTTCAGTTCTCCTCTAAGCTTACTTGGTTGTTAGTAGAATTCACTTCCTTGGATTTTAGGATCCTCTTTTTTGCGGGCTATCAGTTAAATATCAATCCTAACTCTGAGAGTTCCCAATTCCAGGCCATGTGAGTTCCTTACAGCATGAATGTTTACTTCTTCAAGAACAGCAGGAAAATCTCCAATATCCAAAACCCTCATTAAAGGGTTCAACTGATAAGGTTAGGCTCCTCAAGATAATTTCCCTTTCACTAATTTAAAACAGCTGTTTAGAACCTTAATACATCTGCTAAATCTCTTCACTTCTTCCATATAACATAATATAATCACAACAGTGACACATATATGATCAAGTGGGAGGGATTACACAGGGCATACACACTAAAAGGCAGGGATCTTGAGTGTCATCTTGGAATTCTGCCTTCCACGAGGTGCTATGGTTTGGAAGTAATTTATCCTCGAAGAGTTCGCGTATTGCAAATTTGGTCACCACTGTGGCAATGTTGAAAGCTTAAAGCTCAGTCCTAGTGAGAGATCATTAGGTCTTGGGGGTGCTGTCCTTGGAAGGAATTAAAGTAGTTCTCAAGTGACTCAGGTTAGTTCTCATGAAAGAGTTGTAAAAGAGCTATGCACACCTCACATCTTCATTCTTGGCTTCCATCTCACCATGTATTAGCTCCTCTTACATGTCCTCACCATAATGCCATCTGCCATGGTGTAACCCAGCCAAGGGCACCCTTATCAGAAGCTGAACCTAGGGGACTGCCTGATCTTGGACTTTTAGCTTCCAAAAACTGTGAGTGAAATACACCTCTCTTCCTTTAAAAGCATCAAACCTTAGGCATTTTGTTATAACTATGGGAAACAGATTAATATACAAAGTATGAAATATCGCCTTAATTTTTCTCCAAAAGCACCTCAGTTTTTCAACACCATTCATTGATAGTCCATTTCTCAACAGGTTTCAGATACTGCAGTTAACATATAGCAAATCCCAATATCAATCTTAGTACGCATTTGGCTCTATTTCTGGAATTTTTATTCTTTGCTACTTACTTGTCTGAAAGCCTTGTAGAAGTTTAACATTTGGCAGAGTTAGATCTATTTCATTATTCTTTCATTTCCTTCTCTTTTTTTATAGAGAATTTTCATGTTTAATGTTTGCTTCTTCATTTTCCTACATAAATTTAGGAACAACTAAATTGTATTTTCATCAGGACCACAGTAAATTAACAAATTAACTTAGAGGAAATGGATTTAAAATACTAATCAAGCACATGTCTTTCTATTACTTGAAGTTGTTTGAATGTGGTCCTTCTTCTGTTTTAATATTTTCTTTGTATCATCCTTGCAAACTTATGAAAAAAAAAATGATTTGGAAGTTTAATTTTTCCCATGCTCAGAATAGTTTCAATGACATCAGAGTTAACTTTTTTGAAATGTTTTACAGAAATTTCTGTAGAGTTGTTTGGAGCTGGTAATTTTTTTAAAAAATCACCCTTTGACAACTGCTATTTCTTCTTAGAAATTGGTTTGTTTACATTTTCTATCTTTTTTATGGTAATTTATTCATTTCTTCCAGGTTTCTCAATTTATTTGCATAGAGTTGAGAGAAGTAATCTCAGAATTCTTTGAATGTCCTTCTTCTGGGGTTACTTTCCCATTGTCATATATTAATTTATGTGGTTACACTTGCTTTATGTTTTTCCTTTATTAAGCTAGCTACTTTGTATGCTTTACTTTGTTTTTCTTTTAAAGACTCAGGTTTCAGATTTATTTTCGGTCTGTTTTTCTATTTTTTAATTCATTAATTCTGCTTTTATTTTACTAATTCTTCCTTCTGTTTCCTTCAGTTTGTTTTTCCTTTTCAAATTTTAAGTTGATAGCTTAACACTTTTGTTTTTATTCCCTTTGTATGAATAATATAAATATTTAGGGCTATGATTTCTTGAGCAGAATGTTATAATTATCATAATTATTTAATAATGGATAATTATTTTTTTACAAATTCTGCAATTTTAGTTTATAACTTCTTAAGAAGTTAAGAATATAATTTAGTTAAGAATATAATTCTTAAGTCTTGATTAATAATAATATATTCTTAATTTATATTATATATAATTTATATTGCAAGTGGCATATACACATATAAGATTTTTATTAAGAATTTTTAAATTATCATATGAAAAGTACATTTTATTTTATGATTTGTTTCTAGTTTTGATTCACAGTTATTTGTGATCAAATGTATTGAAAATTACTATAGGATAAAATTTATAATCAATTTTCCTGACTTGCTCATAGATATTTGAAAACAAAGTTGTTGTTTTTAATTTTCAGGATCTGAATTCAACATGCATCATATCTGATTTTTCTAAAAATGTTTTTTAGAAAATAGATGGGTGATTATCACAGTTGGGATGATTGGGGCAATATTAAAGTTAGATAGGAGAGATAAATTTCAAGAGGTCTATTATACAGCAAAGCAACCATAGTTAATGACATTTATAGTCTTGAAAACTGTAAAGGGAGTGGATATTATGTGCTCTCATCACAAAATAAATATATGAGGTAATACATTTGTTAATTCACTAGATTTGACCATTGCACAATATATAAGTATTTCAAAACATCATGCTATATACAATAAAAACATACAAGGTTATCTGTCAATTTTTTTTTTGTAATCAAAACTTCAAATCCCAAGGATTCTCACAAAACATTACAAATGACAATATGAAGAAAAACATCTTACACAGCAACTAAAAGTTCAGCTATACAATATATTCTTAAACTGGCATGACATTGGTATTTTGAATAATCTCAAATTTCCAAATAAAGAATGTTACTCAAAGCCATGTATTCATACATATCAATCGCATAAACAATTTATATGAGTTATTAAGATGAACAATTCTGAAGATCCTATACCAATTGGACAGCATCTGCTTAATGTGAAGACTAGTTTGACATTTTTAAACCTCTAATGTAGTTTAAGGATGCAGCTTCTATTATTGTCTTCTGGCATATGTTCATTATCTGTCCGTTTTTAAAAAAATAAAATAAAAATAAATAGGTCACTGGGGTAGGTCAGTTATATTAGTATAATTTTGCCCATTTCTCCTTGTAATTTCTATCATTCCTGCTTAAATGTTGTCACTATTTTGATTGGTGCGTGGATTTTCATGACTTTTGTGTCTTTACTGTCAATTGTTCCCTTTGGCATTATAGAGGACATGGATTATAAAATGCTTTTTATCCCGAATTCCACTTTATCTGATATTGACATCTCAGGAACTACTTTAATTGCAGCTCTTCTGAAAGTTTTAGATGTGTCCCCTGCATGCAGAACTAAGTTACATTTTTCTTTAGTCTCCAATCTGAACACAATTTTTCTTTTTACCGTTGAGTCAAACTCATTTACTTTACATTTTTTGATACAATAGATATGTCTGACCTTAAGTCTGTCATAGTGTTCTAGGTTATATTACTAGATGAAAACCGTTTTTTAAGTCTTTCCAGCTGTTCTTTTGTGTTTGATTTTTTTAATATTTAAGAAGACCTGTACTTTTGATTTTCTATTTACTTACTTAGATAATATTAGTTCCATGTGAAGAACAATATTGGAATGTTTCCTCCTCTTTCTTTCCCTTTGTTCCTTTGTCTCCATTATGAGTCAATAAAATTACATTTTTTTATTTTTGTTAAATTTTAATGTATTTCCAGTATTGTCAACTTGAAATAATACCTTGTAACTTTTAAATATTATACAGGAGAGTCTCCTTCTTTCTCTTCCACACTCTCCCAATGTATTAGCTGATTAATTTTTACACTTAACCTTAGCCAAAATAATGAGAAGCAAATAATTAATTTCTAAACTTAAGCACACACAAGATTGACTTTCTGTCACCCTTAATCTCTTTATTTGTTGAAGTCTCTGTTCTATTGTTAAATGTTTTTAATTCTCACCACAAAGCCTTTTGCTATTGTTTTCCTAGTCATTCTAGGCTAATGAAGTTCAATGACCTCCTCAATAAGTTTCCATAGGCATCCTATTTCTTGAGTCCTGATGTGCTCAAATGTTTCCAAAATGTCCTTTAAGGCCTTTCCCTCTTAAGAAATCTTTTCAACCCCTTAATTTTTTTTCACTTTACCAATTTCTATTTCCTCATCTCTTTATTTACATGAATTTCCACAGTATCTGTTTTTCCCTTATTTTCTTACCAGTTTATCTTTTGTAGTAATGAATTTACCTTTTTCTTCTAGTTTCTTCCTTCTTTTCTTCCTTTTTATTCTGTTCCATAGTGCTCAGGATCAAACCCAGGGTCTGGTACCTGCCAGGCAAGGGCCCTACCACTAAGCCATGCCCTCAGCCATCTTTCTCTTCCTTTCTCTCTCCCTCTACCTCTCTCTCTGTCTCTCTCTCTCTCTCTCTCTCTCTCTCTCTCTCTCTCTCTCTGTGCTTATATAGTCCTGCTTTGTGATCCTTTTTACAACAATAATTGTTTCATGTGCCATTTTAAAAATGTTCAGTGTAGCCAGATGTAGTGATGCGTGCCTGTAATCCCAGTGACCCTTCAGGAGGCCGAGGCAGAAGGATCACGAGTTCAAAGCCAGCCTCAGCAACTTAGTGAGGCCCTAAGCAACCCAGAGAGATCCTGTCTCAAAATAAAATATAAAGAAGGGCTGGGATGTGGCTCAATGTTTATGTATCCCTGGGTTCAATCCCTGGCACCAAAATAAATAAATAAATAAACAAATGTCCATTGCAAAGAACTGGATGTTTGTGTCCAAATTCATATGTTGAAACCCTATTGTCAATGTGATGGTATTTGGAGGTGGGGCCTTTTTTAAGTAATTAGGTCATGAAGGTGGAGATTTCATGAATGAGATAGTACCCTAATATAAGAATAGGCCAGAAAACCAGCTAGCTCCACCAGTGAAAACATAGCCATAAGATAGCTATCTAAAACAGGAGGATGCCCTTGCTAGGAATTGTACCCTACAATCACCCTGATGTCAGACTTCCAACTTCTAAATCTGAAAGAAATACAATTTTTTTGTTTAAGCCACCCAGTGTGTGGTTCTTTTTAAACAGCCCAAACTGACTAAGACATTCTTGCTTTGTGCAAATATCAAATGTTCCTTATGCTTTTCTGGAGTATGTTGTTTTCTTGTCTGATATCAATGCTAATGTCTATCTTTTACATGTAGTAGCTTTTTATCAGAGCTGTTTCCAGGTTTTGTTTTGTTTTTGGTCAGTGGGGTTTAGTGAGTGAGATTTTTCCTATCTGGCTATTTGTTTCCTATACAAAGGTTCAGAGCACTGCTACTAAAACCACCTCAGGAGGAGGTTTCAAGATGGCGGACTAGGGGGCGGCTGCATTTCACGTTGCTCCAGGACGCAAGATTCAAAAGAGGAGATAGTGAGAGACTTGGGACCAACTCAAAGCCGCTGGGTGAGTCTCTCCCATTGGGGAGGCGTCCTGGATGGGGCGGTAGCCCCGGAACACAGGGAACTTTGTGAAGTAGAGTTGCTCGGCGAGACGCCCCTCCCCCCACAGGAGCGGTAAACACGGACAACTGGGATCATCGTACAGGAGGCGGCTCAGCACAGCGCTTGGACTCGGAGCAACCACTGGGGCTCCGGGAGGCTGCCTGAGGAGGAGCTGCGTCGTGAGCTGTTTAGACTCAGAACCACTGCGTCTGAACACCTGGGAGTTGCCCGGAGGAAGAGGAGAAGCACAGCAGGTCGCTTGGTCTAGGAGTGACTGCATCAGAGCCACGGGCAGTTGCCAGAGGAGGAGCTACGTGGTGAGCAGTTTGAACTCAGAGCGACCGCTCCAGAACACCAGTAGCCTGCCTGGAGGAGGAGCGCGGCGGGTCGCTTGGTCGAGGAGTGACTGCATCAGAGCTACAGGCAGTTGCCAGAGGAGGAGCTGCGTGGCGAGCTGTTTGAACTCAGAACGACCGCTCCTGAACACCGGGGGGTTGCCCGGAGGAAGAGGAGAAGTGCAGCGGGTCGCTTGACCTAGGAGTGACTACATCAGAGCCACAGGCAGTTGCCAGAGGAGGAGGCGAGTGGTGAGTTGATTGGACTAAAAGCGACCGCTCCTGAACACCGGTGGCCTGCCTGGAGGAGAAGCGTGGTGGGTCACTTGGTCTCAGAGCCACCGCTCCTGAACACCCAGGGGACTACCCCGAGGAGGAGGAGGAGGAACAGGGCGGGTCACTTGGACTTGGAGTGACGGCCTAGGGCTACGGGCAGTTGGCGGGAGGAGGAGACGCGAAGTGAATTGCTTGGGCTCCTAGTGACTGCGTCGGAAACCCGGCCACTGTCCGGAGGAGGAGGTGTGTGGCGGGTCTCTGGGTATCAGAGCTATTGTACGGGGCTCCAGGTGGCGGCTCAGAGGAGGGGCCGCATAGTCAGGCGATTAGGTGCAGAGCAGGGCCCAGGACCGGCTTCTTGCTGGAAGAGCCGCACAGAGACACGCCTAGGGGCGGAGGGAAGTTTCCAGGACTGTGGGCAGATTCTCTGGGAGAGGCAGCCTAAGGAGAATCGCCTGCGAAGGTTGAGGCTCCCAGGCCCAGGAGGTAGGTCCGGGCCCCTGGGAACGTTGCAGAGGAAGACAGCCCAGCCCAGGCAGTAGTTGTAGATTGAGGGGAACCTCTAGAAGGGGAACTGACCAGCGAGACGTCCCCACCGAGTGAGTCTTTTCTGCCAGGTGAGGTTTTCCCACAGGGACGGTAAAACCAGAGACACAGGCACAAACAGGACTTGCCTCAGTCCACAGCCTAGTTCCCCATTGGATGACCATTGGTCAACAAGTGGAGGCACCTCTGCCCACTAGCAGGGAATATACGCCACCTGAGGGTCACCACCCCTACAGAGGCAACTTCTTCGTGGAGCTCCGCATTATCAACTTCCTCCAAGACTTCAGGCTACTGAAGGACAAGAGGGGATATACTAGCAATCTTCAGGGACATTATAAGTCGATAGAGGAAATCTGCAATATCTTAATGACCCACTGATTCCTGAACAATATGAGAAAACAAGGGAAGAAAATGCCCCAAACAAATCTAGATGTTACATCAATAAAATCCAACGACAGCATGGCAGAAGAAATGATAGAAAGGGAGTTCAGAATGTACATAATTAAAATGATTAGGGAAGCAAACGATGAGATGAAAGAGCAAATGCAGGCATTGAATGATCGTACCAATCGACAGTTAACAGAGCAAATTCAGGAAGCAAAAGATCATTTCAATAAAGAGTTAGAGATATTGAAAAAAAAACAAACAGAAATCCTTGAAATGAAGGAAACAATAACCAAATTAAGAACTCCATAGAAAGCATAACCAATAGGATAGAACACCTGGAACACAGAACTTCAGATATTGAAGACAAAATATTTAACCTCGAAAACAAAGTTGAACAAACAGAGAAGATGGTAAGAAATCATGAACAGAATCTCCAAGAACTATGGGATATCATGAAAAGGCCAAATTTGAGAATTATTGGGAGTGAGGAAGGCTTAGAGAAACAAACCAAAGGAATGAATAATCTATTCAATGAAATAATATCAGAAAATGTCCCAAATCTGAAGAATGAAATGGAAAATCAAGTCCAAGAGGCTTATAGGACTCAAAATACACAAAATTACAACAGACCCTCACCAAGGCACATTATAATGAAAATACCTAACATACAAAATAAAGACAGAATTTTAAAGGCGGTGAGAGAAAAGAACCAAATTACATTCAGGGGGAAACCAATACGGATATCAGCAGATTTTTCAATCCAGATCCTAAAAGCTAGAAGGGCCTGGAATAACATTTTACAAGCCCTGAAAGAAAATGGATGCCAACCAAGAATCTTATACCCAGCAAAACTTACCTTCAGATTTGACGATGAAATAAAATCATTCCATGATAAACAAAAGCTAAAAGAATTTACAAAAAGAAAGCCAGCATTACAGAACATTCTCAGCAAAATATTTCATGAGGAAGAGATAAAAAACAAAGAAGCATATCAGCAAAGGGAGGAATTACCCTAAAGGAACTGTCAAATAAAGGAGGAACCAAGATGTGTCAAAAAAGAAATAAATGAATAAATAAAATTTTAAATATGAACCAAATGACCGGGAATACAAATCATATCTCAGTAATAACCCTGAATGTTAATGGCCTGAATTCATCAATCAAAAGAGATAGACTGGCAGATTGGATTAAAAAGAAAGATCCAACAATATGTTGCCTGCAAGAGACTCACCTCATAGAAAGAGATACCCATAGACTAAAGGTGAAAGGATGGGGAAAAACATACCATGCACATGGACTCAGCAAAAAAGCTGAAGTGTCCATCCTCATTTCAGATAATGTGGACTTCAAGCCAATGTTAGTCAGTAGGGATAAAGAAGGACATTTCATACTGCTTAAGGGAAGCATAAATCAGCAAGATATAACAATCATAAACATCTATGCCCCAAACCGTGGCTCATCCATGTATGTTAAACAAATCCTTCTCAATTTTAGAAACCAAATAGACCATAACACAATAACACTAGGTGATTTTAACACGCCTCTCTCGCCATTGGACAGATCTTCCAAACAAAAATTGAACAAAGAAACCATAGATCTCAATAACACAATCAATAATTTAGACTTAACAGACATTTATAGAATATACCATCCAACCAAGAGCGAATACACTTTCTTCTCAGCAGCACATGGATCCTTCTCTAAAATAGACCATATATTATGCCACAAAGCTAATGTCAGCAAATACAAGAAGATAGAGACACTACCTTGTATTCTATCAGATCATAATGGATTGAAGTTAGAAATAAATGAAAGAGTAAAAAACAGAAACTACTCCAACACCTGGAGATTAAACAATATGCTATTATATGATGAATGGATAACAGAAGATATTAGGAAGGAAATTAAAAAATTCTTAGAGGTAAACGAGAATAAAGAAACATCATATCAAAATCTCTGGGACACTATGAAAGCAGTACTTAGAGGAAGATTTATTTCATGGAGCGCATTTAATAAAAGAAGTAAAACTCAAAAAATAAACGACCTAACACTACAGCTCAAAGCCCTAGAAAAAGAAGAAGAGACCAACACCAAAAGTAGTACAAGACAGGAAATAGTTAAACTCAGAGCTGAAATCAACCAAATTGAATCAAAAGAAACAATACAAAAAATTGACAAAATAAATAGTTGGTTCTTCGAAAAAATAAACAAAATTGATAAACCTTTAGCCACACTAACAAAGAGAAGACGAGAGAAAACCCAAATCACTAAAATTCGGAATGAACAAGGAAATATCACAACAGACACGACTGAAATACAAAACATAATTAGAAGCTATTTTGAAAATCTATACTCCAACAAAATAGAAAATTTTGAAGACATCAACAGGTTTCAAGAGACATATGAATTGCCTAAACTGAACGAGGAGGACATACACAATTTAAATAGACCAATTTCAAGTAATGAAATAGAACAAGTCATCAATAGCCTACCAACAAAGAAAAGTCCAGGACCAGATGGGTTCTCAGCCGAGTTCTACAAAACCTTTAAAGAAGAACTCATTCCAATACTTCTCAAAGTATTCCATAAAATAGAAGAGGAGGGAACCCTCCCAAACTCATTCTATGAAGCCAATATTACCCTGATACCTAAACCAGACAGAGACACATCGAGGAAAGAAAATTTCAGACCAATATCCTTAATGAACATCGACGCAAAAATTCTCAACAAAATTTTAGCAAATCGCATACAAAAACATATTAAAAAGATAGTGCACCATGATCAAGTGGGTTTCATCCCAGGGATGCAAGGTTGGTTCAACATCAGGAAATCAATAAATGTCATTCACCATATCAATAGACTTAAAGTCAAGAATCACATGATTATTTCGATAGATGCAGAAAAAGCATTTGATAAAATACAGCACCCCTTCATGCTCAAAACACTAGAAAAAATAGGGATAGTAGGAACATTCCTTAACATTGTAAAGGCCATCTACGCTAAGCCCATGGCTAATATCATTCTAAATGGTGAAAAACTGAAAGCATTCCCTCTAAAAACTGGAACAAGGCAGGGATGCCCTCTTTCACCACTTCTATTCAATATCGTCCTTGAAACTCTAGCCAGAGCAATTAGACAGACCAAAGAAATTAAAGGGATACGAATAGGAAAAGAAGAACTCAAACTATCCCTATTTGCTGATGATATGATTGTATACTTAGAGGAACCAGGAAATTCACCAGAAAACTTTTAGATCTCATAAGTGAATTCAGTAAAGTAGCGGGATATAAGATCAATGCACATAAATCGAAGGCATTTTTATACATAAGCGATGAATCTTCAGAAAGAGAAATCAGGAAAACTACCCCATTCACAATAGCTTCGAAAAAAATAAAATACTTGGGAATCAATCTCACAAAAGAGGTGAAAGACCTCTACAATGAGAACTACAGAACACTAAAGAAAGAAATTCAAGAAAACCTTAGAAGATGGAAAGATCTCCCATGTTCTTGGATAGGAAGAATTAATATTGTCAAAATGGCCATACTACCAAAAGTGCTATACAGATTCAATGCAATTCCAATTAAAATCCCAATGATGTACCTTACAGAAATAGAGCAAGCAATTATGAAATTCATCTGGAAGAATAAAAAACCCAGAATAACTAAAGCAATCCTTGGCAGAAAGAGTGAAGCAGGGGGTATCGCAATACCAGATCTTCAACTCTACTACAAAGCAATAGTAACAAAAACGGCATGGTATTGGTACCAAAACAGAAAGGTGGATCAATGGTACAGAATAGAGGACACGGACACAAACCCAAATAAATACAATTTTCTCCTACTAGACAAAGGGTCCAAAAATATGCAATGGAGAAAAGATAGCCTCTTCAACAAATGGTGCTGGGAGAATTGGAAATCCATATGCAACAGAATGAAACTAAACCCATATCTCTCACCATGCACGAAACTAAACTCAAAATGGATTAAGGATCTCGGAATCAGACCAGAGACCTTGCATCTTATAGAAGAAAAAGTAGGTCCAGAGCTTCAACATGTCGCCTTAGGACCAGACTTCCTCAACAGGACTCCCATAGCACAAGAAATAAAAGCAAGAATTAATAACTGGGATAGATTCAAACTAAAAAGCTTTCTCTCAGCAAAGGAAACTATCAGCAATGCGAAGAAAGAGCCTACAGAGTGGGAGAAAATCTTTGGCAATCATACTTCAGATAGAGCACTAATCTCCAGAATCTATAAAGAACTCAAAAAACTCAACACCAAGAATGCAAATAATCCAATCGACAAATGGACTAAGGAAATGAATAGACACTTCACAGAAGAAGATCTACAAGCAATCAACAAACATATGGAAAAATGTTCAACATTCTCTAGTAATAAGAGAAATGCAGATCAAAACTACCCTAAGATTCCATCTCACCCCAATTAGAATGGCGATTATCAAGAATACAAGCAACAACAGGTGTTGGCGAGGATGTGGGGAGAAAGGTACACTCATACATTGCTGGTGGGGCTGCAAATTAGTGCAGCCACTCTGGAAAGCAGTGTGGAGAGTCCTTAGAAAACTTGGAATGGAACCACCATTTGACCCAGCTATCCCACTCCTTGGCCTATACCCAAAGGACTTAAAATCAGCATAACACAGAGATACAGCCACATCAATGTTCATAGCTGCTCAGTTCACAATAGCCAGATTGTGGAACCAACCTAGGTGTCCTTCAATTGATGAATGGATAAAGAAAATGTGGTATATATATACAATGGAATATTACTCAGCCATAAAGAATGATAAAATTATGGCATTTGCAGGCAAATGGATGAAACTGGAGAATGTCATGCTAAGTGAGATAAGCCAATCTCAAAAAACCAATGGACGAATGATATCGCTAATAAGTGGATGATGACACATAATGGGAGGTAGGAGGGGTTAGTGTTAGGGTTAGAGTTAGGGTTAGGGAGGGTGCGAGAATGGAGGAAGGAAGGACTGTATAGAGGGAAAAGAGGGGTGGGAGGGGTGGGGGGGAAGGGAAAAAAATAACAGAATGAATCAACCAACATTACCCTATGTAAATGTATGATTACACAAATGGTATGCCTTTATGCCATGTACAAACAGAGAAACATCATGTATCCCATTTGTTTACAATAAAAAAAAAAAAACAAGAAAAAAAAAAAAAACACCTCAAATGCACTGCCAAGGACACTTACTTTAAACATATTATAACTTACAAAGTATTGTGTTTATAAAATCTTACTGTTATTTTTGTCCTATCACTATCTTATGAACCAGACAAGGTAATTATTTTACCCATTTTTCAGATAAAGAGATTTAGAATCAAATTATAACATTTTTCTGGCTAGTTTGTAATTAGAACATGCTCTAAGGCTAGACTTCACTATTGAGTGTATAGAAATAAATTCTTCCCTTGTACTTACCATAGTATCTTTCCTTTAGGTGCTTTTGGCAGTGAGAAAAATTTTCTTGTTGTTGTTCTTAGGAAATTACTAGGTAAAAGAGTAAATTTGTTTATATTTCTTCTCCTTTTAATTTGAATTTTAAATTAGGTAGAATCTGGAGTGCTCTTAAAGAAATATTGTGCCTATATCCTGTACCATGGAAATAGCTAGACTAGCTAGAATTTAATGAGCGAGGTCTCAGTTTCTTTACCTTTATTTTTAATTTATTTGTGTGTGTGTGTGTGTGTGTGTGTGTGTGTGTGTGTGTGTGTTTTCTGTGTGTTTGGTACTGGGGATTGAACCCAGGGATGCTTTACTTTACCAAACTTTTACCCCCAGTCCTTTTTTATTTTGAGACAGGGTCTCGCTAATTTGGTGAGGGTAACTTTTTGAGTTGCTGGGATTACAGCATGCTTCACAGTGCTCAGTTAGTTTCTTTACCTTTAAAGGGCCTAGGTTTAAACTCAGTTATCTAAAACTAATATTCAAAGAGACTTAACACTCAGTACCTACTGAACTGAGACAAAACCATGACATCTGGAATCAAACAGCAGACCAAATCACAAGATGAGACTCTCATACACTACCATTCTGCAGAAGAGGTAAATAGAGTTTCCTTATAGGAGAAGACTGCATGGGAAAGACAGCAGGCCCTTTTCCTATTCCCTCCCAAGTCACCCTCAGTCTTCCAGCGACTCCAGTTCAGTTTTACCCAGTTCCTCAAGGCAAGACAGATACTAATGTCTGAGATGATCCTATGGGACCGGGATCTGGAAAGGGTCTTCTATTTTTTCTACATGTTTTTCGTATCTCTATGTCTCATCCTTCATTGCCTCTCTTTGAAATAACATTAACTATGATTATACCCGATGCAAACACAGATCACGCTTACTACAAGCAGATATGGTGTTAAGCACTAGAGTTAGTGCTTGAGAAATAATTCTTATTGAAAGTTATTTTAAAATCTTGATCTATTCAGAGGGGAAAAAAAACTATGGAAATTCAATCAATAAAGTAGGGAGACTTTCATGCAATAGCTTATTGTTATCTCCAATCTGGAAATGTAGCAACAAATATACTTTGGGGTTTGCACAGTTTTTGTTTATTATACATCATTTTCTCCTTCAGCCAGATTTGTGGCTTATAAAAATAACCAAATATTTGCTTACAAATTGTTATAATGAAAATCTGTAGCCTGCTGCAGTAAGATTCATGGTCATGATAACTTTGAAAGCATTTGTTTGCATTGGGAGTGTGGGGGAATAATTTAAATTTAAAATCTTTGCATAAATTATTTATGTGTTGAGTCCACGATGCAGTGCAATTACTATAACATTTTTTAGAAGCGAAGCAGAAGTTTAAAATTTATAAATACCTTTTTACGTTTTGGCGGCACTAGATATAGTTTTCTAGAAAGCTGTATTTTTTGTTGTTTGAATAGCAGTTAGCTGTTTCCACTCTCTAACAGATGGAACCAAAGCATTGTGAACATTTTTATTAAAACAGCAAATGAAGCTATGAAAGAAGTGTCACATTGCCAAGTATTCATCTTGCAAATTAAATTCTACAACTTAGCAGGTGGTTTAAGTTCCCTTCAGAAATTTAAAATCAGCTTATTTCATTTCTCTGTGGTTTAACAGAGACACAGGTTCACTGCTGCATTCACTTACAGGGAATCTGTTTGCATATTTCTTAGAATTGACAGTTGGGAAAATATTTGCTAACTCTCACTCAGAACGGCTTATGATTGCCACATTCAGATGGTTGATTCTTCAATTTCCTTCACTATTAATTTCTACCATTTGTCTCTGGAGTCTGTTTAAAGCCCACATTCAGTATGATTTTTGACCATTTTAATACCCTACATCACTGAACATACTGCCACTATGCTACCCAACACAGAAAACTTCAATATTCAGTTTAGAAAATGATAGTGACATAGAGTCACTCATTGGTTCTGTGAAGGATTGATTTCAGGTCCCCCACAAATCCCCGAATCCATGGATGCTTAAATCACTCATATAAAATGGCATAGTATTTGCATATAACCTAGGCATCCCTTCCCATATACTTGAAATCATCTCTACATTACTTAAAATATCTTATACATTGTACATGCTATGTAAATAGTTGTTAGATTGTATCATTTAGGGGGAAATTATAAGAAGAAAATCTGTACATTTTCAGTATGGACAATATTTTTTAAATATTTTCAATTCAAAGTTGGTTGAGTACACAAATATGGAACCTGCAAATAGAGGGGGCTATTGCAATTGGCATTGTCAGATCTCTAAGATTGTAGTGTTGATCTAAGGCAAATTAGATACATGAAAGCGCTACCATTAGTGGTCATTTCATATGTGAAGAAAGAGAACTGCTTTATTGCCTTCACTGCTTCTGATGTCTCTGCCATAAGATTAATTTCACAGAAACATCATTTTCCCTGCACAAAAGTTTTCAGTATTTCTCTACTACCTACAAAATACTAGTTAGACTCATCACTCACAGACTTCTTCAATTTAGCCCCAAACTCTTCTTAAATTACTTCTCAGAAGATTTTCTTCTTTTCCAGGTCAACTAGTCTATTTATTTATTATCTCCCAAGCAAGATGGCATATTTCTGACTACCTCTCCCTTCACATGTACTGATGCATCTTCCTTTGCCTCTTTTGATTATCTAAGTCCTTATATTCTCTTCAGATATAACTTAAATCACAGTATGGTGAAGTCTTCCTTAGCTATCCTAGTTTGCTCTCATTTCTTCTCCTTTAAAGCTCTTCAGAACTCCTTCCTATGTGGTAGCTTGTACTATTCTTTATTTTCCATGTATGCATTCTGTCTCTCCAATTAAAGTGTGAGATCCTGAAGGCAGAGATGCCATTTTATATACAGAATTACTAGCACACCAGTGTCCAGGACATAGTAGTCCCATGTGTTAATACTGGAAGTTAACCAATATTCCTAGACTACATTCAGAAATAGAAAACACAATAATGGCTAGCTCAAAGTTCTGAAGATTTAAAATTATAGCTAAGGTTTTGCTTGTCCAACACACTTTCTCTTCTCCCTTCTCCTGACTTTTTTGTGGACTCCATACCCACTTCTTGTAGAATTGTCCATTATAGTGCTGGATTTGACAGGATGGACTAGTTTACACAACCTTCAAATATTAAAAAATTCTAAGGGGCTGGGATTGTGGCTCAGAGGCAGAGTGCTCACCTTGCACATGTGAAGTACTGGGTTCAATCCTCAGCAAAACATAAAAATAAATAAATAAAGGCATTGTCACATCTACAACTAAAAGAAATTTTAAAAAAATTCCAACAAAATTCTAATCTCACTCACACTATGCCCAGCATGCTTTGGCCCAGAGTCTTCTTCATCTTACCATCACTCTGGAAGCCACACTAAGATTATAGCCTCTTTTCAGAGAATTGTTGATGAAGATGCAAAGGAATGAGGTGTGGAAAATCATTCACTGGCTCTTAAAACTCCTTTCTTTCTTTCTTTCTTTCTTTCTTTCTTTCTTTCTTTCTTTCTTTCTTTCTTTCTTTCTTTCTATGAACCCAAGGCATAGTGTATGTTAGGCAAGCACTAGCACTGAGATATGCCCCCAGCCCTAGCTCTTAAATCTTTTTTCATAGGAGAGGCACACATGTACTGGCAGAAAGCAAGACATTTAGATCAATTAAATACAATGTGAGCCCAGAGGTAAACCTTTACATCAATGATGAATTTTTTCAAAATGGGGCTAAGACAGTCAGTGGGGAAAGAATAGTTTACCTATTGATTAGTGCTGAGATAACTAGATATTCACATTAAGAAGAAGGAGGAAGAAGAGGAGGAGGAGGAAGTTGAACCACCATTTCACATCATATACAAAAATTAACTCAAAATGGATCATAGACCTAAATATTAAAGCTAAATGTAAAACCTAAAATTATAGAACTCAACACAAGAATAAAACTTCATGACCTCAGGTTTTTACATATAACATAAACAACAAAAGAAAAAGTAGATTGGACCTCATTAAAATTTTTAAAGAAAAACAACTTTGAGCTTCAAGTGATATGATCACAAAGTAAGGTAACCAAAAAATGAGAGAAAACATTTGCAAATCTTATTATCTTACAAAAGACTCAAATCCAGAAAATATAAAGAATGCTTATGAGTCAACAATAAAAAGGCAAACCAATTAAATGAGCAAAGGATTTAAATACACATTTATCCAAAGAACATATACAAGTGGCCAAAAAGATGCTCAAAATCAGTCATCATTAGGAAAATGCAAATCAGAATCACAGTGAGATACCACAAAGGATACCTAAATTTAAAAGACAGAAAGTAAGTAGTGCTGGTGGAGAAGGAGGAACCCTTAAACATTACTGGTGGGAACATAAAATGAAGTAAGTGCTTTGGGAAACACTACATTACTTCATTGGCAATTCTCCCTACTGAGCCTGGAATCTTAGCAGCTTAAGAAAAACAGCTATCACACAACACAGCAATCACACACCTGGGATAAAACCTCTTAACAAATACTTATAGCACTATTCGTCAGAATAAGCCCAAAAGTAGAAACAATCCAAATGTCCATGATTAACCCAGTGTGGTATATTCATATGACAGAATATTGTTTAATCATAGAAAGGAACCAAGTGTTGATATATGACATAAATCTTTCTATGTTTAAACATGTATAAACCTTAAAACATATGAAAGAAGCCAGTAACAAAAAAGGTCACATGTAATATGAGATATCAAGAATAAGTAAACCCATAGAGACAGAAAATAGATTAGTAATGGCCAGGGAATGATAGGAGCAAGAAATGGGGAGGAACAACCATGGATTTGGGCTTTCTTTGGTGGAATAAAAATGTTCTGGAATTAGTGATAATAGCTGCATAATTCTGAATATACTGAAAAATTACTGAATCTTATGATTTAAGAGGGCAGATTTTATGGTATGTAAATTAAAGCTCTATACAGTCTTTTTTTTTTTTTAAGTGACACCCATTATTTCTGTTCACTTTCATTGATCAAAGAAAGTCACATGGCCACCAGTTACTCTGATGGGATAAGGAAGTACAATCTTTCCATGTGTCTGGAAGGAAAGTGGAAATATTTGGTGAACAACACTGCTACCTGCAACAGGGACTCTCAGTCTTAGCCACGCAGGAGGGCATAAGTCTCAAGGTAGGCTCCTTGTAGTACTACAGCCTCCTGGATGCAATTATTGGTCTAGTAAGAGGGCACATAACATAACCAGGCCAACCAGCCCTTCTACAGGACTAATGTATGTTACAGGCAGAAAATTGTAATTTAGTAGTAGGAAGATGAAAGTTTGGAATTATTGGAAAACATCTTACTGGCCTTATGGAGAAAGCTTGCATCCAGCTGTGACTGTGTTCAACCCTCAGATGCAGAAGAAATTCTGATTAATAAGCCATTAGCAGCAAAATGGAATTCTAACCTTATAATTCTTGGCCCAGCAGATGTTGCACTTATTTCCAGAGAAATCTTGACAGTATTTCCTCTTTGCTGCCTTGTGGAGTCTCCTCTCTTCCCCACACTCTTTCCAAAGCCTAAGCGGAAGGATTCCCCTTCTCAGGCTTTCATGTTCCCCCTTTTCTACAACTGCTTGCTCCATCTCTAATGTTGCCCCCTGAGTGAGGGATTTTTAATGAGGTTTATTCTTTCACTGCTGGTGCTAAACAGCTTCTAATATGGCTCATGATGATTCCTACTTATTTGCATGTACGTGTGATCCTCTTCCTTTGAGAGTGGGGTGGATCTAGTGACCGGCTACTGGCAATTAGCACACAGCAAAGTGATGGAACATCGCTTCCAAAAATAAGTTATAATAAGGCTCTGATTTCTGATTGGTTTATTTGCTATGGCCACTAGTTACTCTACTGAGAGCTGCTTTAATGCAAAGGCCCATTTTGCAAGGAACTGAGGAGGACCCCAGCTAATAATCTATAAGAAAACTAAATCCTGCCAACAACCATGTGAGAGATCATGGAAGTGCACTCTCTTGGGATGAGCCTTGAGATTTCTGCAGCCCAGCTGACACCTCAGTTTCATCCTAAGAGAGTCCCTGAAGCAGACCCAACTAAGCCATTCCCAGTGAGATAAATATTGTGTTAAGTCACTAATTTTTGTTGTTGTTGTTGTTGTTGGGGTAATTTGCTATAAAGTGCAGTGCTCCTTCCCCAAACTCTTGGTGCTCTCTGTCTTTAGATCTGAGCTGGGAGTTTATCTTTGTTCTAAACAGCTCTTAAAAATGATCCATCCTTACTCCCTATTCCAGGCCCTACACCAAGCAGATTCATCTCAGTTCTCTTCCTTTCAGTATTCTGCTTCCTCTCCCAGTGGTCTGCCTGGGGAGGTCACAACACAGCCCAGGTGCTCCCTTGTCTAAACCCCAGAGTTTCAGCCCAATGTGCACAATATTTTCCTTTCCTGATTATAATGCTGCTTTTGCACTTGATAGAAGCCCACTCCTCCTGGACACTCTCCAACAGGTTCCAATTTGCAGAGAGCCTGTAGTTAATCACCCACTATAGGAATCTCAGCTAATGAGTTCTGGGAGTGCATGAGAACCAGAAGAATAGTAAGTAAACTGCAGAAAGGGCTTGAGTGGGCTTTTAATATGAAGAAGTAATGGTTCTCCAGTAAGTGTCTGTTCCTGTCAATGCTACTTTCCATCATCTGATGACCCATCCATCTCTACAGAGTGATGCCCCAGCTACTTCACATTCCTCCTCTCTGCTCTCCTCCATAGTCCTTGCTCACATCTGGGATTCAGTCATGCTGCATTTCTCCACTTGCAGGGATCTCATGCCTGCCTAGTACCTTTGGCATATGCTTCCCTTTTTAAGAAACACTAATTTCTAGCTTCCTTTTTGTATCAAGATCAGGGATCCTCTCCATCTTGTTCCTCCTCCATAAACTCTCCCCCGAAGAATAGTAATATTGTTAAATTCGATTATCCTAAAGGTATTTTATTGTTCACTGTGAGAGGAAGACACTTTTCCTCCGGACTGAGAAGAGAGGTCAAACCGTGATTCCCCGAGCAGACAGTCCTGGTGGTTTCCTTGTCCGGTGCCACAGGCTCAGGGAGCTGCCCCTGCAATCTTGACCTGACAGGGCCTGAGGTAGGTGGTCTCTCTCAGGTGGGAGTCAGGGTGAAAGAGACAACAAAAGATGGCAAAGAAAAATTTTGGAGCAAGACAGTTTGGTTTGGCACAATCCCCATGTTCTGCCCTAACTCAACCATTTCAACTGGCTTAGGGTCAAGCTGATCATTCATTCTGTGTTCTGTGTATACATTTATCTGAAGGACTTTGAATACATGGACCACAATTTTAAAAGATGGTAATAATTTGGTAACCTAAGACTCCCTGGGTCAGGTATCTGTCTCTTTATATATAAATGCATATTGACATCCCATTTGACATGCCTTTCTTCCTCTGGGAGGTTGCCTTAGCCCCCAGGCTGAGTTGGGCATCCCCCTCTGGGTCCCTTAATAAGATTTTATACTTGTATTTGATAGAGCACATAAGACTTAGTTGTTTTTTGTTTGTTTGTTTGTTTGATTGTTTTTGTTTTTAAACTCATGTGTTTCTCTATCATCCAAGGAGCTTCTTCAGAACAATGATAACACTCATCTTTGTGTCTTCAATACCCAAGATAGTTCTTTTCCCATCACACTTTTTCAACATTTATTACTCCTGAATCAATGCTCTACAATACCCCAGTTTTTATCCAATCTTTGCCACATAAAGATGCTTGATCACATATTGTCTTCACTTGTTCTTTAATATGTAATACACTACCATTCATGACTCTCACCACCTCCCTGCATAAAGTGAACTATCATATTGATATCAATTCCTGTCCCTGTCTTAGCCCATTTCCAAAAGGTTTGAATGACTCCTGGTATTAACAAGTCACTCTGCTCTGCTTCAAATTTGAATGAGAAGATGGTGAATCTGCATATCAGCTTTCTCATTCAAGGAACCAATAGAGTGTAAATATTCAAACCTGAGAGAGTAAGTTGATAGGTAAGCCCATGAATTCACCTAGGAAAACACCACAAGCATGCCCCTCACACCATTCCCAGGCTATGTAGCTTAACTGGCTTCTTCTATTTGGATCTGGAGGATTCCTCACCCACGGTCAGCACCTCCTACACAGACTCACAACTTGCAATACTCCTCACATATACAACCTTAAATACTTGGCTGTCTATAGGGACTTCAGCAATATGTCTCCCCTCAGCAGCTGGGATCTGCCCATCACCGTGTTCCTACCAGTCCTTCTCCCAGAGCACCAGATCCAGCTTCTGCCCTCCCTTGATCTGGTGACACTAGTGATATGAAAGACTTCAGGTGCTAGCACCTAAAATGCAGTGGGCAGTGACCAGTTCTTTCCTCTTGTAAAACTCTTGGACACTTGGGGCTCCCTCCCCCACAGCTCTGATACACATTTCCATCTTATCCTGCACCTGTGTGGAACCCTCCCCGTTATTTCCCACAGCTGTCTCAAAATGCTTTCTTTTTTGCTTCATTATCTCCAGAACATCCAGCTCCTCCTTTGTACCAGTTTCTAGAAGAAATTCAACCACATTTTGCATTTGTATTTTTCTGTAGATTTTTATTCAAGTTGTGATGCTGGAGAGAAGCAAGGGGGTGGATGTGTGTACCCAAAACAGCCTTCTACTGTCTGGCTCTATCAGCCTCTCCCACCACTAGTGTCTTTCCAGGAGACCTATCCTGCGAAGCACAACAGGGCCATTTGTCTTGCCTTCAGAAACTGTAGTTTAGAAAGCTTTTTCCTTCTCATTATTTTGTTTTGGATGCATTTTTCTAATATAATCTAGTTTTATATCTGATAAAAGTTTCCTCCTCTGTAAATCCCTCTACCTCTACCCATGCAACCACCCTCCCACCTACAATGAATCACCTTTTGTCTCCAAGGCTTGTTCTAGAACTGGGCATCATCTGTGGGGCCTTGGATCTATTGACCTGTCCCTCAGAGTTTGGTCCTCCTTCCCCTGGTTGATAATGCATTATTTCTCTCTAAGCATCCCTTTTTGGAGGGAAACTGTAACAATTGCCCAAAACACAAAGCTTTTTTTTCTTCTCATAGGATATGTGTGCTGAGCCTGAGGCAGTGTTTCCTCCCGAATCTGCAGGCAGGGAAGCAGATTAATCAAAGAGATCTTAAGCAGGCACTGTTTGTTTTGCATGAACAAACAGCAATTGCTCTTTGTTTAAATTTAATAGTTAAAAATGAACAGTTCTGGTGATAATTGCCACATATTTATATTGGCGTTTTACCTTTTAAGTTCTAGAAGAACAGCAGTTTAACTCAATTGATTCATGTTTACCAAGTCAAAGGTTAAGTACAACTGCATTTTAAAATTAGAGAAGACAGTGA
Source organism: Sciurus carolinensis (assembly GCF_902686445.1). Classification (NCBI taxonomy): domain Eukaryota; kingdom Metazoa; phylum Chordata; class Mammalia; order Rodentia; family Sciuridae; genus Sciurus; species Sciurus carolinensis. The sequence goes on along the minus strand of NC_062217.1, from coordinate 54,787,094 downwards.
ATTTAAGAAAATGCTGAATTAGTAGTCATGCAAATATGTACATCTTTTGTTGGGGGAGCAGTGAGGGTGGTAAAGAAACAAGAGGAACAGTAGTTCAAAGGATGTACAACATTTGCTTATTAATACCAAGGAAGGTACATAGAAAACCAACATTCATTATTGCTGTTCATATTTGCACATGCTGACTTTGGTCATTGGACCAACAAAACATGTTTGCCATAGAAGACACGGCAGTAGAAGACCAAATTCTACAAACTCCTCACCATAAAACTAATCCCACTGACACGACCTGTAACACTAACTGGGAATGTCAATAGTAGCATTTTAATAAGAATATTGTTAATGATAATCTTATGGTTTTTGAAATCCATTGCTAGTTGAAGAATGGTGCTTACTTGTGATCCTGTTTCTAACCACCACCCAAAAGAATTTTCTTTTTGTTTTGTGACGATCTATTTGCACCTTTCCTTACAATGTGTCTTGCCAGTGCACAGTAGGCAGGTATTTTAATTAAAACTCATTTATATGGAAGGTTCCTACCTACTCCTAGTAAATAATTCTGAAGAGAAATGTTTGAAATGAGACCAAGTTATGCAATGGAAGCAATTACCAATTTGGAATTGAAAATAGAGTAGGTTATATATAATATGCTTATAAAAATCTGTCTATAGTTATTTTTACTTTAGAAACTTAGATATAATTCAAATTACAGAATTACAGAACTGGATGAACTTTACAGGATACCAACCTCTCCTCACTTGCTAGATAAGGTAACAAGAGGTTAATTATGCACCCAAGACCACACAACTGGTGGCAAGAAGGGACCTGACACATAAAACTTCTGATTTCTAGATTAATATTCTTTCTACACCCTCAGTGCTCCCACAGTAAATAAAATTAATTTGAAGTATTATGCTTCATTGTATTTTAATAGATCAATTTTCTAAATGAAATTAAGATATCAATATTTCAACCAGTCAAACCATTGACTTTGTGTGAATATATTTTTATGTTTATAGTATTTTGCATATTTAATATTCAAGATGTTCTTTCCATAGACCTAATTTTCAATCCCTACAATTACTCAAGGTTGAAGGAAGGATAAGACATAGACTTTCAATATTTGCATCTTTTATGCCAAATGAGAATTCAAAAAATTAGTTTCAGTGAGGTTTTAATATTAAAATATGACTTGAATTGTAGAATACATTAATGAGAAATATATATTCATTCTCAGATAAGTAAAATGCTTAATCCATTATTCCTAAGATGATTTTTGTTGTTGTCTTATAAGATTAGGTTGCTGATTCCATTTTATTAGAAAAGTACTTCACAACACTAGTTGAACAATACTTCAGACAAATAATCTTTCTTGAGAATTTGAAATAAGTTGGTGACTCTGACAATTAAAAATACTGAAGCAGCCTTTATATATCACTGTATCAGATAAACTGCTTCCAGCTACAAGTAACAGAAATCCTAAATTAAACTGACTAAAAAACAAGGAAATGTATAAATGCACATAACGGAAAGTTTGGTTTTGTAGATTTGGTATCTCAACCATGTCCTCAAGGAGTTTGGTTTCCTTCAATCCCTTTGCATTGCTGTCCCAAGTGTCAATTCCATCCTTCATGAGGTAGATACTAACATTATCTCCATTTTACAGGTGAAGAAATGCATGATCTTAAAATGGTGCTCACACAGTCATAAAAGACTGCCAATAATACAGTAGCCTTCCTTATCGGTAGTCTTGCTTTCCACAGTTTCAGTCACCCACAGTCAACTACAGTCTGAAAATATTTAATGGAAAATTCCAGAAATAAACAATTCGTAAGTTTTAAATTGTACACCATTCTAAGTAGTGTAATAAAATCTCACAAAGTCTCTCTGCGTCCCATCGGGAACTGAATTATCTCTCCTTTATCTCCTGGACCCATGCTATATATACTATTTACCCACTGGTCATATAAGAATCATCTTGGTTATGAGATCAACTGTCCTATTGCAGTACTCAAGTTCAAGTAACCCTGATGGTAGTGATCCAAGGCTACATCTCAATGCCTACGTCATCCACCTCATCTTGAATACCATACAGAAAGATATTTTGAGAGACAGTATATTCACCTAACTTTATTATTATAATTGTTATATTTTATTATTGTTAATCCCTTACTATACTTAATTCATAAATTAAGTTTTATCATAGGTGTGCACCTACAGTATAAAACACAGTATAGGGTGTCTGTGTGTGTACGTGTGGCTCAGTACTATGTGTAGTTTCACAGATCCACTGGGAATCATGGATATATCCCCCACAGATATGGGAGTCTACTGTATTCAGTGTTATATTATTTACATCCAATGGAACAGATAGACAGTGACTTCTTATTGTTTTCAATTTAAAAAAAAAAAAAAGAATTTTCACAAAAGCCTCTGATACATTTCCCTTTATATCAAATTGGCTGAAATTGGGTCTCATGATCATTCTTATACTGAACCTTGGCAAGGAAGGGACTATTTTTCACTCCATGAGACCCACTCTTGAGTCAGGGTCAGTTCTCCAAAAATGCACTGGTGTTATTCAATGAGAAGGGGAGAATTTCTGCACTCAGTGGAAGAGGGCTCAACTTCCTCCCTGAAACTATACTCTTGACTTCCATAACAATGCACTCTTTGTCTTGAACTTCTCTAGCTACCACCTTTCAGACTCCTTCACAGGCTGCACTTCCTCTTCCCTCCCTCTAAAAGATGGAGTTACGCGTGTCTCTATCCTAGGTCCTCTTTCCCTTTCTTTCTCTATTCCTCCCACTAGACTACCTTACCCATTCAAATCACTTTAAATATCATACCAAGTTGATCATCTCCCACCAAAAACTCTCTCCTAAGCTCCACAATCATATATCCAGCTTTGTTCCACATGGACATTCGGGCACTTAGGTTTCTTTCTTCTAGTACAGTGGTTCTCAAACTTAAGCATGCATGAAAATCACTTGGAGGGCTTGATAAAACCCACATTGCTTGTGCTAGATCCCATCCTCAGAGCTTCCAATTCAGCAGGTCTGGGTAGGAGCTCCAGAGTACAGTTCTAATAGTTCTTTCTGGGTGTCACTCACTGCTGCTGTGGCAACACTGAACAAGTATCTGAGAGTACCGTCCTTCCTCAAATGAGTGGTCAAAACTGTGTCATGGCCACAAAGGGAGAGTAGCCAGTGGGAACGGGGAAAGGAGAGCATAAGGTACATCCACTCTCTGAGGCATGAGCCCCAAATTATACCCATCACTGAACCAGATCATTCGTTTGCCCCTCTGAAAGGAAGGGAACCCAGAAAACATAATGTAGTTGGACCTCCATTGACCTGGCAACATTCTAGAGCTAAAAAAGAAGAGAATGGGATTTCGTGGCCAGCAAGAAGTCTCAAACCCTCTCCAATTCTGTCCTACCAACAAAGTAGGTATCCTATCTTCTCCAGCATTCACCAAGGGTCTCACACTTGCTTCTGTGCGCTCCTCTTTGCCCTGCACATGGCTGACTAATTCTTGTTCTGTGGTATCAGTTAAAGTGACACCTTCACAGAAAAACTGCTCCAGAAACACCGTACCTTGAGCACACATCAGTCTACTTCACAGATCCTTGTTTACTTCCTGTTTTATTGCTCATCACTATGTGTAGGCTTTTAAAAATTTAATAGCTGTCTCCCTTGCTAGGAGGGAGCTTCATCTAGGAAGGAACCACATCCTTTTTTCCCCAAGTGTGTATAAGACCTTGTGGAAAACCATTTTTTTTGTTGTTGTTGACTTGAACACATTTCCCTTGCCATCTTCCTTACCAGCAGATTCTCAATTTAGTTGAAATATCAAATTTTTTTTTTATCTGAGGGAAGATGGGGCTACTGTACCAGGGGCAGGTATGTGATCCAATTCTGGCCACTGAGATGCATCCAGAAATCTGGAAAATCTGGGAGTTTTTATTTCCTGATGATAAAGAGATGGTGAGAAGAAAATCTGCCCTGCATTTCCCTGTTTTCCACCTCTGAATGTTTCTTTAAGGGTAAGTTTTATGGAGTTTCAACAACCACATTGCATCCATGAGGGAAAGGTCCAGAGAATTGCAGAGAAGCCAATCCTGAAACCCAACCTTTCTAAGACTACACCCACTTATCAATTGACAAGGGAATAATAAAAAAATACTGTATATTTAAACCACTTTCTGTGGACATGATTAGATACAGCCCAGTGTTGTGATTTAGCATACAGCTTGACACATATAGGCAGTATGTGTTCAATTAATTGTGGTATTTGTAATTTTTTATAACACAAGAATACATAGCTAAGATAAAATGAGAAAGGTTGAGTCAAATATCCAGGAAATTTAATCAACATAAAAACACAATTTTGTTTTTGTTAAATTTGGGGAATGGAAAAAGGAGGAATAGGAGAAAAGAAGTGGATGCAGGGCACATATTACATAGACTAACTGTCTTTATTAGCCAAATTATATGAATACTCTTTCATTCTTTTAAACTAAAATGTAATGAACTGGTTGTGGTGACGCATGCCTACAATCCCAAGCTACTTGGGAGGCTGAGGCAGGAAGATCTCCTAGTTCAAGTCTAGTTTTGCAACTTAGTGAAAACTTGTCTTCGAATAAAATAAAAAGGGCCGGGTATGAAGCTCGGGGGTAGAATACTTGCCTAGCATGTGTTTGTGCCAGCCCTGCGTTCAAACCCAGTACCACATATGCACACACACACAAAGTAAGAAAGACTTACTACTTTACAAAGTATTACATGAGAGAAACATATAGCACACTGTTTGAAAATATGAGATTTGGATTTGAATTCAAGGGAAATCACTAATCCACCCTTGATTTAAGTCTTTGTAAAAGAGGAGATATATTCAACTTTATGGGTAAGTGATACAAAATGAGATAATGCATGTAAAATGTTCAACATAAATATGCCTAGCAATGGTAAACAATAAATAGTTTAGAATTATTATTATTATTAATCATAGTTGAGAGAAACGAGATGTAAAGATGAAAAATATATAGCCTCCTTCTGTAACTAAAATACTAAAGAATATTTAAGTAATACAAAAGACCTTAGGAATGTGAAGGAATAAAAGACTTTCTGCCTCAGAGAATCAGGCAATGTTTGGGAGAAGAGAAGACATTTGCTATGGACCCTGTCAGGGGGAGGCTCAGGCCCAGGAAACAGATATGAGATCCCAGCAGATGGATGAAGATTCAAAATGCAATTGGGATAGTAGACATGCTTTATTCAGAGGTAAAAATAGCTCCTAGCCAGCCCCCAGGACCAGCATCAGCCCCCAGCCAGTTCCATTAAGCCCCCTGAGTCATTTCCATAGGCCTTTTTTAATAGGCAGGCCAGAAAAAGAAGGCACATTGCCAAAAAGTTTCCTCAGTTGGTGCTTGGTCACAAGTTAATGCTTATGACCTTGAGCACATACACTGACTCAGTGTTTATGACCTTGACTACACACTGAAAATGTAGCCCACAGGAAGCCTCAGCAAGGGAGCCTAACTATAGCCACTTGGGGAAAGGTTGAATTTGACATGAGGAGATGAGCAGGAAGCATCTGTGCTGTGGTGACTGGAAGAGGGAGAGATGAGAACTGGATGAAAGTCTTCAAAACATGGAGAAAGGAGGGCGTGTGTTTTAATCTGTTCCTGCTACTATGATGAAATACCACAGACAGGGTAATTTACAAATAACAGAAATTCATTTCTCATCATTCTGGAGCCTGGGAAGTCCAAGATCAAGGCACTGGCATTTTTAGGATTTGCTAAGCTTTCAGCCTCTCTTTCAAGATGACCCTTGAATGCTACCTCCTCCAGAGGGGAGGAACACTGTTTCCTTATGTGGCAGAAGGAGCAGAAGGTCAAAAAAGTGGACTAGGGTGCACCTTTCAACCTCTTTTATACATTCACTAACTCCAATTATGAGGACTGCACCCTCATGATTCAATCGCTTTCCAAAGGCCTTACCTCTTAATATTATCCCATTGGCAATTAAGTTTCAGCCTATGAATTTGGGGGACACATCGGGCCACAGCTGCAGGAAAGTACAAGGTGTGTTTGGGTCATGACTAATAGCATGGTTTGGCACCACTGTGGATTTACTGAGGAGGCTCATGGAGATGATGAGACAGGGAAAGTGGAAGAGCTACCTCATGAAGAATCTCAGTGAGGAAGGCTACGGCATTTGGAGCAGGCAATGAGGTGCAGGGAAAGGGTCAGAGGCAGGGCAAGAAAGTGAGATGATGAAAGTAGAGCAGGCACTGTTAACCATCTCCCCAACAGCCATTCCTTCATAACTTTAAGAGATGATGACCATCAATTCTGACTTCATAACACAAGTTTTAGAAATGAGCTGAAAGAGAAGTCTACTGTGTGCTTGGGTGGGGGTATTTAAAAGAGAAAGATACAAGTCGAAAATCATCTTCTACTTCCTTCTCTGTCTTGCCTTGATGAACTCGTGCTGTGAATTCTTTTATGTAAGGATGGGGTGGTTAAAAGCTTCGCAACAATCTTGGCTCCATGAGGGACGATCTCATTCACACACTGAAGATGGCTAACTAGGAAGATTCAGGAAGACTGGGTCCTTGATAATTGCACTCAATTCTGGGTCCACTTATTCTTGGATGACTAATTAAGTGAACAGCAGATATAATAAAGCCTCTGTTGGTCAAGTTTCCTATGTCTTGTGGTACAACATTCTAACTAATGCTGAGAAAGCTGTTTCAGGAAGGTTTGTAAAAGACCAATGGCAATGCATTAGTGAAATTAAAGGCAAGTGATTTTAAAAAATAAACACAATTATTGGGTTCCCTGCAGCCTGCCAGAGCAGGTACCCACCAGGGTCGGGGGGCATTGGTTCTTCCACTGCTTCCCTCAGCCACGAGCCCTCGGGGGCACTCAGGGAATTCACCTTGGTCCAAGTGGGCAATATGTCAGTGCTTTTAGTGATGTCCCTGCCTCCTGCCCAGAAGCCACAGAGGAGATAAGTTAGTTCCTCAATCAGATGGAGAAGCACATTTCAAAGGGTACATAAGACAAGGATGACTTGTTTCGGAGACACATGCAGTTCCCCAAGAGCAAAGTGAATGCCACCCCCAGCAAACAGCAATCTGGATGTGATGAACACCAGTGGGTGGCAACCCTGACCCTGCTCAGCCTGTACAAGGATGGATCCCTTTTATAGGTTCTGGCTCATCCAGTTCTATGTGTTGGTGGAGAACCCCTGTGCTCACTCAGTTCCTCCAGCCTGTGAGTTTTGCACTGCACATTCAGCCTACTGGAGATGGTGGCCATCAACACCTTCCTCTACCCATGGAAGGCGTTCTGAAGCATCTAGACACACAACCCTTTTATTTACTATGTCCAGTTGAATACTGGAAAAGGACATTGGAATTACCTGGGCTATGTGCCTGAGTTGAAAACTGTGTACAAAATCAAGGAGCTTATAGAGATTCTCCAGGTGAAGATGATCTCCTTTGAACTCTTTCTGGCCAAGATCAAGTGTGAGCAGATGCTGGAGCTCCACTTGCAAGCAAAAGACAAGAGCTACTTTAAGTTGGATGGCGTGAGTGAGCACAAGAGCTAAAGAGGACACACATGCTTATTTAGATGCACTGCATCAGCTGGCCGAGGGCAGGGAGCTTCTGACTATGTCTATGACCTGTATGGCACTTCAGAGGTCCACCAGTGAGCAGGCTGCCAAGAACTACTACAAGTTCTATCTGAAGCACGAGAGTTCACTTAATGACTCCTCTCAACCTGTGGCTGCTTTGCCTTCTGATCGGGAAGAGGGTGACACTTCCATTCAGATTCATTTTTGCTAATCTCTTCACTCTTTTCACTCCCTGTTCAGTTTTGTCTTGTTTTCTAAGAGAGTTTCTATCCTGAGACTCTTCCATGCCTACCTCTCCCACTGTGAAGCCACCTTGGACTGGGAAAGGCCCTTCAGGACACCTCCAAATGCCTACCCGAAACAGTGAGCTAGAGGCCTGTTGGCTTGAAATGAGCCCACCTGCTACACTGGGCCTCTCCTGACGACTCGCCCCTTTTGCCATCCTGTTCCCAAATACAAGGATCCCTAACCAGACACCCCACCCCCATTCCCTGCCTCTGCAGGTATCAAAGGTGAACCAAGTCCAGTGCTAGCTGAAGGCCTCTTGTTGCCAACACAGCTCAGTCCGCCAGTGGTGTCTGTGAGCATCACCCCAACACAGTTAGAAGTCAGGCCTCCCACAGCAGGACTGACTTCTCCCCTTTCTGTTGTTTTCACACGTCCCTCTTACTATAATGTAAATAGCTATTTTGAGGATTTATTTTTAAATAAATATTCAACTTGTTATGTGTTTCAAAAAAATATTGAACACATCTTGTGTGCAGTTGTTAGATTAAAACATATATATAGTACTTGGCTTGAAAAATGTTGCTCATCTATTCCTCATAAACCTTATATGAGGTAAATACTATCATTATTATCCTTTTCCAAGTAAAGAAACTGAGTCATAGACAGGAGATAAAATTTTCCCAAGGACACAGAGCTAGTAGATAACAGAATATTTAACAAAGTGGTCTGGCTCTGGAGCCTGTTCTCCTAATCATTGGCATGTGTTTAATTTACACACAAGTATTATTTTACTTCTATGTAACAATTCTGTAAGAAAAATCCCCTGGTATTGGCCATTTTACAGATAAGGAAGTGTGTTAGTCAGCTTTTTTGCTGCTGTTACTAAAAGACCCAACCAAAACAACTGTAAAGGAAGAAAGGTTTATTTAGGGGCTCACAGTTTCAGAGGTCTTAGTCCATAGAAGGACAGCTCCATTCCTCAGGGGCTCACGGTGAGGCAGAACATCATGGCAGAAGAGTGTGGCAGAGGGAAGCAGCTCACATGATGATCAGACAGCAGAGAGAGAGAGAGACTTCATTTGCCAGATACTAATATATATCCCAAAGCCAAGTCCCAATTCCCAACTCCTCCAGCCACATCCTACCACTTCAATTATCACTCAGTTAATCCCTATTGGGGGGGTTAATTCACTGATTGGGTTAAGACTCATATAACCCAATCATTTCTTCTCTGAATCTTCTTTCATCATCTCACACATGAGCTTTCAGGGGACACCTCACATCCAAACCATAACCGAAAATAATGTAAGGTCTCAAGGGATGGAGCAGAAAATCAAGCCCAGGTCCACCTGTCTCCAAATTTCCAACCATGATCCCAAATTCCCTGTTAGAAGACCTTATCGGCACTAGGTAATGAGACCCTGAATCAGGTGGTCACTTCAGAAATGTGAAGGAAGAAATTTATGTAAAATCAGATTGTGAAGAAAGGTTATATAAGAATTATAGGTAGATTATATGTAATGAGAAAGGATGAAAGATGATTCCATCTTTTCAGAGCTACATTAAAACACAGATATACTTTTTTAAAGAAGCCTAGAAAATGAATATTTTAAATTTATATTTTAAGTGAACACTTCAAAGTCATTGTCAGCATATCCAATGAGTTAGGATAAACTCCAAAGGCAGGTATAATGATTATTACTTTTTTAAGTGGCAATTTCTATGTGCATCTAAAAATGTGGTCCAGGAGGAATGGATAGAGACTTCTTCTACTTCACTTCCTTAAGGCAATTCTCAAACAGAGGTCCCTGATAACCCACCTCCCGAGAAGTAGAGTGGGATTGCTTGTCCTCACCACCTTCTTCCCTTGTCACCATCTCTTCAGTGTAGGAGACAGGAACAATCCAGAAGAACTTGACATATTGTATTGCCATGAGAGAAGTCTGGTGATTATACACAAGGTCTCAGTGTGCTATTTCTTACACTTCCTTTCCAGGGTAACACTAGTTCCAATTCTTAATCACTTTGCTCTTTCCCCTTTGAGTACTTTACTTCTACCTGTGGGCCAAGCAGATGATCTTTTTTAGTTACTGTAATCACTGTAGAAGTTTAACTCTATATGGAGGCCTTGGTTTTGGATTGACATTACTTTTTTCATCTCTACCTGGAGCTCCACTGGTGACCTCCAGGAATTCAGTTTAATTCATTCAATAAACTTCCATTAAGCATTGACTAAGTGCCAGGCACCATGCTAAAAGTTTAAAGCCTATGAAAGTGGCACTTCTCAAACTGTGAGGTACATAGGAAACACCTGGGCATCTTATTCAGAATGCAGGTGTCAATGCAGATCAGGGTTGGGGCTTGATATTCTACATTTCTACAAGACTTCTGGGGCAGGCCCATGCAGCTAGTCCTAGGGCCACATTTTGAAGCAAAAGAGGGAAATAGGAATATAGGAGGGTAAGTTCAATAGGAAGTTATTGCTATTATGCTATGATAAAATGTAACAATGAATGGAAGAGGGGAGTGTCTCCCAGATGTTTGGTCAGCGCATTCCTCAATAACTTCCTCTGGCTGTTCCTGATTCATTTCAGTATTTCTGACCCTATTCTAAATTTCTCCCATCAACTCAGCATCCAGAGATTTACTGAACATCTACTAGCAAGTAGTATTTTTTTCTCCACATTAGCAAAAACGCCTGTCTTCTTTGCTATTTTTTCCTTTGGTTTCCTCCTCCTTTATTTCACTTAAACCTTTATAGAATTCCCTTATTTTGATTTCTAATGTCTCATTTTTGGTCATCAGTCACCCCTAGGAAAGTTTCATTTTCCATGGGAAAGTACTGGGAAATGAAATCTACCAATTATGCTCTCTCCATGTATGAATATACCACAATGAATACTGCTTATATTCATAATTATAATGTACTATAATTGAAATAATAAAAAAGAATAATAATAGAAGGGAGATCAGTAGAGTAGAGCAAACAGACCAGGGAAAGAGAAAAGGATAGGAAAAGGAAAGGGAAAGGGGAATCAGACTGACCAAATTATGTGCATGTAAAAATATGACATTTGAATCCCCCTATTATGTATAATTTTAATGCACCAATAAAAGATCTTTTAAAAGTTTCACTTTCCAGGCATACAATACCAAATTGCTCTCATTTTTATTAATGGTAATAGTGTATAAACACAAATATGTTAACATACACATTTATGTATTGATTCTTTGCATATAATAATAACTAACACTCATGGGGAACTTAATATATGCTGAGTGATGCTGTCTTATAAAACTTATGTTATAGATACTAATGTTACCACATTTTGTGGATTGAATGTACTGAGACACATGGGTTGTGATCACACTGCTATGTAGTGGTATAGATACGATTTGAATGTAGACACTAAAGTCTTCAGAGAATGATGCATTTTAAGATAAAATGAAAATGAGTACAATCTACTCACCTTTGTGGTAGGGCTGGGATGTGAGCATTACCCTCCTATGGCATGGGAAACATCATGATATGTAAGTAGTAGGACATTTTCTCCTCTGCCTGAGTGGAAAGATATTGGGGGAGAGCTGGTATCTAACAATCATGCTGTCAGATCTGCTTTAATGGCTGTGCCCTGGTAACTTATTTCCCCCAAAAAAGTCACACACACTCTTGATTCAGTTCTGCCTTATTTAGGTGAGAGAGTCTCTTTTATTCAATTCTTTAGTTTCTGATCAAGTCTCTTAGTCAAGAGTCTCGGGATGCAAATACAAATTTTGGTTTTATAAAATCATCTGGGTTTAGCAGTAAATCTGATCTCAATGGAGAATTGTATCATATTGGGTTCCTTTTATGCTGTCACTATAATTGAATTGCCTTTTCACCAAAAGGATTATTTTGAACTCATGGAAAACTTCTTTAAAAAAAATGACAATGAAAGCCCAAAGGACATTCAATATGAAACCAAATTAGTATGGCATTAAAGGATCTAAGTTAAATCCGTGAAGGCAAGAAAATTCAAAGCAAGGTTTTAGGAGTAAAATTCCTTCAGTCTCATGCTTCATTGCATGTTCACGACCACTTCCTTAAACATATAGGTAGGAGTAGAGGCAATTAAATTGTTTAGCTGACAAGGATGCCCACGGACTTTTCTATCCGTGATGAAATTCAAAATATTGGTAATAAAAAAGGATCATAAGGCAACGATTCAACTTTTTTTTTTTTCAAATGAAGCCTTTCTTTGTTACTGTTCTCCCCTCTTGTCTTTGTCTTTGGTATTTCTTCAGTATACTTCTTGGAAGCTATCTTTTGACCATCAAAATAATTTCATAAAAAGTGAGATTCCAAGGATATAACTCAGGGATGGAGTGCTCACTTAGCACATACAAGGTTCTGGGTTTAATGCCCAGTAATGCACAAAAGAGAGAGAGAGAAAGAGAGAGAGGTTATATTTCAAGTGCTATAACTATTATCACCACCTCACACACAGCCATCATGCTTCCCGTGTTCTGTCTCTGCGGGATCTTTATTTTCCATTAGCCAATTCTGACAAAAACAATCTTTCTTTGTTTTCCATCCCCCCCCCATAAGACCTCAAACACAAATCCATTTATTATATTAGTTCCTTCACCAGATCTCTGTACTGTCCTAATCTTGACACACACCTGTTTTCAACATACATGCCTGTGGGATGTTCTAATAGGATAGGCAGTCAAGTGACAGAGTCCCTGGATCACGTGGTAAGTAGACGGTGTTTTTTTCTATTTCATTAGATCAATCAAAGGACCTTGAACTTACCTGTAATGTGCTTCCCATTGAACCTAAAAAAAAAAAATGTTTCTTATATCTTCTTACAGCAAAGTAAGAATACAGGAATCATTCTCATGAATAAGAGATAACTCCTTTCTGTACATTACAGTAACCCCTGTCAGCTCTCGAGATTCTCTTTCTACAGTAACTAGAGAGCATCCCTGCCTCATGTGGCTCTGACAAGTGCATGGTACCCAGTGTGGGGAACAATTCCCTCTCAATCATTTTGGTGACAGCTTTGGTTCAATCATGTACACAGTCCATGCAGTTCAGAACATCAGGCCTAGTTTTCCCCCTTTTCCTTCTTTCCCTTTGGAATCAAAATGTTCTGAAATAATTTGATAATTTCCCTTACACCGTTTCAACTAAATATATTAATCTTTCCTTTCTGGTTATTATATGTGCTACAGAAATAACTAGGAAGGTGGAAAACTCATCTAGATAATATCTTTTAACATTAAGTCTAGCTAAGTTAACACAAGTATGCTGATTAATCTTCATTATATACAACTTTTAACGCTGTCTCTTCTTCCTACACTATTTCAACTTATTCAAAAAGTAATGCAGTTCTGCTGTTTGTTCACAAGATGGCACTATAAGTTTCTGTATTTCTTATCAAGCAGAGAAATTCAATTCTAAAATTTATAGTTAAATTACATAAATTGTAGTTGAATATTAAAGGGAATATAATAGCACAAAACTATATGGTGATATAATTTTCCTTAGATATTTTTAATCCCTTTTAAAAAGGAATAAGTGAAAATTGGAATGAACTCAGGGAAAATTGTGTTTTTATTTCTTCCTTGTTTTTAATGTGCACTAAATCAGGGAAACCTTCTCTCCTTTAGAATAATATGACTTGATATTTCCACTGGTGTAGAAATGCCAAACCTCTATTTAACTTTTACTTTTCTGATTTAGATTTTCTAATAATGTAATAAATACTCATCAGGAGAAAAAAACATTCCATTGTTACTAATATGTAAATATATAAAAATGTCAGAACATTTTTTTCCCCAGAAATTTAGTCTGGAGGGAGGTCACAGAGGTATGACCTGGGGTCTTAGTGCCATCTATGAGAAAGATTCTATGAAAAGCAAACATTTTTCAAAAGGAGATCTAAATAATGGAAGTGATGGGGTAAATAAAAGAAAAAGTAAAGGGGACATATACTTATTTAAAGACTATGAGATACGCATTTCTAGTAACTGTGTAATAATCATAGTAATAGTTAATATTTATTGAGCTCTTACTCTAACACAATGTTGGATTTTTTTACAGGATGAGCTCATGTAATTCTCAAAGACTTGTGGGTGGTTGCTGTGATTGTACATATTCTACATGAGAGGAACTGATACTTGGCAAGGTCAATCATTCATTCAACAACTGATTACTGAGTACCCACTAGTGACTTGAACCTTTGAGGGTGGCAGTGTTGGAATTTAGACTCAGAATCTGCTGAGACCAAAGACCAAGACCCCTTTGCTTACTTACAGAGCTATAAAGAACCAATTTCTTAGATAAGCCTAACAGGCAATTACATAGTGAAAAAGAGGGGGGAAAAAATCCACTGTAAAATGAGTACACAAATAGACACACCACCAAAAACAGCATTAGTCTCTTGCTCTATGTAGTTCCATGAAGATTATTTAAAGTTTCTTATACACAGTTCAACTTGGCCAAAATATAATGTATACTATAATTATACAACAATTCCTCAGCCATTTCTTGAACACCTCATCTGTACCAGAGTAATAAACACTTGTGGTAAAGATATAAAAGGCAGGAAGGACTTCCAGTTAGGATGGTAGGTGGAACAGAAGAAAACCTCTGTACCCCTCCAACAAAGAAACTTAGAAACCTTGGTAGACTATTTTAAATTATTTTAACAGCACATAGTCAAGATCAACACTAGAAAAATCTCCAGGTTACATAAATTAAGTAGTCTCAGAACAAAGAATGAGTTAAAGCTTCAGAACCCATGAGATACCAGGGTACCCTAATGGGGCTTCCATACTTCAAAGGGTTAAACGTCAAGGTGCAGAGCCAGTATACAGCAAGAACTTGATTCCCTGCCTAAAGTGAAAAGCCAAAAATGGTTCCATCATAAGGCCAATAAACTTAAATAGGGCCTAAAGACAACCATCTGTCTGCAAATGTGGAGGAAATAATTCACATGGAAGAGTCAAATATGTGCTGAGGTGACAATAACCAATTTACACTACCCACATGATGCAGAAATCTCAAACTAAAACAACACAGTTAGTTCAGAACCTCAGTAAACTCTTTGGGAAACCACTTCTAACAGAAGCCTCCCTGGCCCAGGTGATACTGCTAGGAAAAACAACTCTTACAGAAGCAGAACTCATAAGTATTATTCTGAGCATGATAAATAAGAACAAAGTCATTCTTAGAGATAGTAAAATTGCAGGATAAAGTAATCGGTTAAAGAAACATGAGAAAAGCTTGGTGCAGTGGCACATGCCTATAATCCCAGTGGCTTGGGAAGCTGAGGCAGAATTGCAAATTCAAGACCAGTCACTACAATTTAGCCCTAAGCAACTTAGCAAGACCCTGTCTCAAAATAGAAAATAAAAAGGACTTGGATGTAGCTCAGTAGTAAAGCTCCCCTGGGTTCAGTTCCCAGTACCAAAAATAAATAAATAAATAAATAATAAAAATAAATAATGAAATCATGAAAATCTTAGATGTAACAGAGAAAAGACAGATTTACAATCAACATGAGTATTGACTTTTCTTCAGCAAAGTGCTAAGAGATAACATATATTCTAAAGTAAATTTATTCTAAATTGAAGGACTTTTTACTTCCAGATAAAGATACTTCCAGACTTATCTGCAGCATATAAAAGAAGTATAAGTTGTCCAACATATCCTTCTTGCACAGCACAGTTTTCTTTTGAATAGAAAAATGGCCCAAAGTGGAGGTGAAATCTGATGAGTACAGCAAAGCCTACTTCCAGACAGGGAAATCTACAGCAGGTCTGGTAGTCAGAAGTATTTTCACTTTTACTGTCTTCCCTGCTAAAAGAGAATGTCAGCTTGCTTCCTAAGAATACTCCTGTTAGGTAAAGGAAAAACAGATTTAAACAACTATTTATTTTGGTTTCAGTCAGAAAGAGTGTGAGGGAGTGGGCCATACAATTTCAGATATCAAAACGTTGACAGTAAAGGTTGTCCTTCAATAGTTTTATGTACAGCTATAAACCCCAAACATTGCTTTTTCCCCCAGTTGCCACGTATGTCCTTGGGGTGGAAGTAAATTAGGGAAGTGAACTTTTGGCACTTTAGCTTTGGGGTAAGCCAGTTCTTCCTTGAGTAGGTCTATCCTGTGTGGGTGTAGCACCTCTGGTCTCCACCCACTAATTGCCAGTAAATCTCCCACCCACAGCTAAAAACTCCCCCATATTTTTGGAGGAGAAATTCCACCTCACTAGGGACTAATTGCTCTTCTTTTCCAGTCACCACCAGAAACACCATTAGCACAGCGCTTATCTGAAGGCAGTTCTTATCACCTTCATCTCCCATCTTCTTATCACTGAGACACTTAAACAAAGCTGAGTGAACCAGAGCAGCAGTTTTGTTCTGATTGATGCTAATTCCCAATCCCTATCCAATTATAGCCAATGCAAGCTACCAAATATAAATAATGTTCCCTAATCAGTCAATCATAGAAAAGTCAGCTCGAGTTATGAACATTCACGCTGTGGCAGAAAGGCCTGCACTCCTGAGACCCCACACTATTTCTGTTCCCCTGTCCATTGACAAATCCTTCAACTTGTTCTTAATTCCAAGCCCTAGCCAAGTGACAGAGAAGAGTACAGGATGCTGTGAGAACTTAGAAGGGGTCAGAGAGGCTGGAATGCTTCGTAGCATGTCTTTAAAGGGTACATGAAAAACCCTATGCTTAGCATAGGGCAGATAAGGTGTAGGAGCTGCAATCAGTCCACATGGTTAGTATCTTGCTTGCTTACAGGAGATGATGGGGCCTGAGGCTATAGAGGTGGGTAAAGCTCTGTTTATGAATCTGCTGAGAAGTCTTTTTTTTAGGTGGTAAGAAATTTAAAGACAGTAAATAATAGTTTACTAGGAAAAATGGGATAGACATGTTAAAATACCCCTCCCATCACTCTGACCTCACCCCTGCTGATGAGGATGCAGAGAAAGGAGAACTTTCATACACTGTTAGTGGAAAGTGCCAATTAGTACAGGCACAATGGAAACCAGTATGGAGGTTCCTCAAAAAACCAGAAATTGAATCACCATATGATCTAGCAATCCCACTACTGGGTGGATATCCAAAGGAACTGAAATCAGTACATGGAAAGACCCATGCATTCACGTGTTTATTGCAGCACCATTCAAAACAGCCAAGAGATGGAATCAACCTTGGTGTCCATCTACTGATGAGTGGATAAAGAAAATGTGATATACATACACAATGGAATATAATTCAACCACAGAATAGAATGAAATTCTGTCATTTGCAGCAACAAAGATGGAACTGGAAGACATTATGTTAAGTGAAATAAGTCATACACAGAAAGACAAATACCACATGTTCTCCCATGTGAAAACTAAAAAGTTGATCTCATAGAAGTTGAGAGTAGAATAGTGGGTCCTAAAGTCTGGGAATGGAGTTGGGGAAAATGGAGAGAGGGTGGTGGACAGGTACAGGAATGCACTTGCATAGAAGAAATAAATTGTAACATTCTATAGCACAGCAGGAAAACTATGGTTGACAATAGTTAACTATTTCAAAATAACTAGTAGGGAGGATATTTGATGTTCCCAACACAAAGAAATGATGTTTGAAGTGATAGATATGCTAATCATCACACACTGTATACATGAAAGGTCACATCCTGTAAATATGTATAATTACTGCATGTCAGTTAAAAATAAAATGTATTTAAAAAAAGACATCCAGGGAAAGTAAAGGATTTTAAATATGGAACGTGCTGTGATCTAATGCTTGTGTCCCCCTAAAATTCATTTGTTGA
This sequence comes from Sciurus carolinensis, assembly GCF_902686445.1. NCBI lineage: Eukaryota > Metazoa > Chordata > Mammalia > Rodentia > Sciuridae > Sciurus > Sciurus carolinensis. The sequence continues at coordinate 54,769,386 of NC_062217.1, read as the reverse complement.
AACCTAGTCCCCAGTGCAATCATATTAAGAGGTGGGGCCTTTGGGAAGTGAATAGGTCTTGAGGGGTTTATGAAAGAGGACCCAGGAAGCTTGTTCTCCTTTTCTGTCATTTGAAGACTCATGGAAAGCACCATCTAGGAGGAATGGGCCCTCCCCAGACACAAAGTCTGCTGGCACAACGAATCTGGTGGCACCTTGATCTTGACCTCCCAGCCTCCTGAAAGGAGAACAATACTTTTCTATTACTTATAAATTACTAAGACATAAAGCATAGCCAATGAAATGCTCACCACCCATTGCTAAATTCCTTTTTCCTTGCCCATCTTTCTCTCTAGAAGCTGAATATTTGTACATATATTTATTTCCCTTATCTCCTTTGCATTTTACATAGCAGTGGATCCAGTTCTGGCCAATGTGAAAGCTTTTAGGAAAAAAAAAGTGGACAGGCATATTAAAGGACTACCTTACCACGCTGGCCACACCCTTACTTTTTGAATTTAAATTCTGAAGCCTAAGAATGTGATGTGTGGTGCTACCAATAACAGTCAAGAGACTCATAGTGTCATCAACCAAATGCCCTAAATTTTGGAGCTGTTGACCTAATATCCTAACCATATACCTCCAGGCTTTGGTCAAAGAAATAATAAATAGTCTTATGACATAAGCTACTGTCAACTGGAGTTTCCTGTTACATGTAGCTCAAAGTATTCCTGTTATAGAGAATGAACTCTTAAAAATTTCTAAGTGTGGTATTCATAAACCAAATAAACCTGTTCTAGAATTTGCTGGGCACTCTAAATCAGTATTCTATTGGCTGTTAAATTTTGCAAAGTATTAACTACTTATGCATTGAAGATACTTGGGATTCCTCCTACTCTCTGAAAGCACCCTTTATTATCAGTATATCAACAATGTTATCTTGGGTTGGTCATAATTTTATTCAATACTAGTCTGACTCTTAATTATATACAACTCTTTTGCTTCATCATCAACTTAACTTGTTTTGCATTCTTTGAGCTATGGTGTTGGCTTATTTTCATTTGGTCTATAGCTTCCCAAACATGTTCATGGTTCATAAATATATTGACTTTCAATTAAAACTCAACTATATTGCCACTGCTAAAGCAGTAGTGCTCAGCAGGAACTGGTTTGTCTATGTATCATTGGCCATAGACTACCAAGGTATTTGTGATTTTTTTTAAAACTTGCAACATGCCATCAGGTTGTCACAATATTACTGGGTTATTCTTAATATTAATTATTAAATGGTGCCATATTATTCTTGTGAAGTATGAGTAATTCATGTGTATTCTGAAATATAAATTATGCTTCCTAGTTCCTTCTTCTCCCCTATTGGGGAAGCATTCTCCATTCTTTTATAGCCCCTCCCAACCCCACACAAGGGGGGGGTGGGTACTGGGGATAGAACCCAGGGCCTTGAGCAGGCTACACAAGTGCTCTACCACTGAGCTACATCCCAGCCCCAGTAATCTCCATTCTATAAGGGATGCCAGGTTTAGTCTTAACAGTTCTTTAGAATGCTCTCTAATGTTCTCTCACTGGGACTGCCCAACATTACTATTGGTCACCACATGGATCTGCCCCCAAGGTCACTCAGTAAGCTGATGCCATCCTCCCTGAGGCCGCCATTTTCTTTTGGTCTCTGCAAGGAAACACATCACATTATGCAGATTTCCTACTGGATTTCTAACAGGGTAAAGGACAAATTTCTAGCTAATATTAAATTTTTATTTTGGTGTCAAGGAGGCCAGTCTCCCCTCTCATCTGCCTTCCCTGCATATCACATAAATCATTCCCCTTTCTTCAGTGCTCTCCATCTGGAACTCTGCTCTCTTCTGTGAACACTCCACATCTTTGCACAGTAAGAGGCTTCATTTCCTGGTTCATTCCCCATTACCATCATGCCCCAAATATAAACTACCATCAGGTGATTAGGGTTAGGTTCTATTTCCATGTGCAAAACTGGATATAGATTGGATATAGATTTTTCTTCTGAGTTCCTGTTCTATTTTTCCAGTGGTTTCTTCACCTGTAGCATGTAGATAATAATAGTACTTCACTCACAAAGTGGCTAGAAAGATTATGTAATAGCTCATAACTTACAACAGTGACAGGCATATAGAAATTGCTACAGAGGAGTTGAAAGCTCTGACATTCCTTAGACTAATATAACTAATTAAGATAGGCATATCTCTCAATGAGAATTACTCCTTTTTTTTTTTTTCCTGATATAGAATGTTCAAGTCTTGTGCTAGGGTTGTTAGTGTATATTATGGTTTGCTCTGGAATGTTCCCCAAAAGCTCATGTGTTGAAGCTTGATCCCTAATGCAGCAGTGTTCAAAGGTGGTACTCTGGGGGAGTGATTGGATCATAGGAGTTTTGAGTTCATCAGTGAATTAATCTATTGGTAGCTGAATGGACTGCTGGGAAATGATGGAAACTGTAAGCAGGTGGGGCATTGTTGGAGGAAGTAGGTCACTGGGGGTGTGCCTTTGGGCCTATACCTTGTCCCTGGCCCCTTCCTCTCTCCCTCTCTGCTTCCTGACTGCCGTGAGCTGACAGCTTTCCTCTGTCATCCCATTCTGCTGTAATGTTCTGCCTTATCTCTGATACAAAGCTACAGAGCCAGCAGACCATGGAGTGAAAAACCTCTGAAAGTATGAGCCAAATTAACCTTACCTCCTTCAAGATGCTTATGTCAGGTGTTTTGGTTATATCAACAAAAAACTGACTGACACTGACAGTGTGTTTAAGTGAATAAATAAGTACAACAAGGGTCAAACAACACTACTCCAAAGAGCAAAAAAATAGAAGTACAAGGGAGAAAACAGACTAGAGAAGAATATTAGATTATTTTTTAAAACAACATATAAGGAAAATAACAAAATTAAAAGTGAAATAAGAGAATGGGAAATATAGTAAGAACACATCTTCTGGAAGAATAAGGAGAAAAGAAGAAGAAAATCAAGTTGTTTGTTCCATTAAGCAAGACTTTGGTGTTAATGAATCTGGTTTCCTGTGGATTACAGCCAGAAGAAAATTAACAGTTTAGGTAACAGCCAATCCTCACTGGATGCAGAGGTCCAGAAAATTGCCAAAGCCATAGCATCTATTTATGACATTGGGAAAAGAAGAGATATTGGGAATTTATTTTTATTAAGTAACTGAGACAATGGCAGAATACCATTAAATGGTGGAGGTGAGGAACAGAGTTGGTCCAACTTCCAGCAGAAACACAGTCAGCAGCAACACCAACGGAGGGGGTACACTAAGTGTTTGTTAAATTCAATTCTGCTGCACGAGAAAAGAGATGTAAGAACAGTGGGAAAACATGGAAACTATAAGAGAAACATAGGAGGAGCTCTGGGTTTTACAGCCTCTATAAAGGTAGGACATGACTTTTAGTGCCAAAAGAAAATTCAGCTTTGGATCCTGGCCATGTGTCACTGGACGAGTTACTTAAATGCTCTGAACTTCAGCTCCTTACCTGTGGCAAGGAGATAATATGAGAGGGTTGTTAGGAATTTAAGTGAAACGATGATATGTTATCCTATTTTACAGAAAGTGCCCCATACATTTTAGATCTTTCTCCCAAACCTTTCTCAAAGCAGAGAATTAGAATATTCAAAAATTAGCATAAACGAAAAAAAATTAATAATATTCTTTGTGTTTGGACTACATTTAAAAGTGAAAAACAACTGAAAGGGAGTCTGAAATTTATTTCAGCTCTCTAAAAATCAAAGGATTAAATTACATAATTTCTATTATGTATTTATTGATATAGTTAGGCTAGCTATAGACTGTTTGGTTTTATATTAATTTTATATATATATATAAATAACTAACTTAAGCTCATGGCTCTAATTGCCTAAATTACATCTTCACATGAATATCTCCTAGCATCTCAAGTATTGCAGGTTCAAATCCAGTCTCCTGAATCTTTCAATGCACAGATCTTCATCAGAATTTCTCAGAACAATACATGGCACCATGTTCACAAACCGAGCACCAGACCCAGGAGGTTTCCTTGATTCATTTTTCCCTTTAGTGCCCACATCCAGTTCACCTTCAGGTTGTTTTCATTTTACCTACAGAATCTGTCCATTATTCTTCACATCTTCACCACGCCCTGCTCGACACTACTATCATCTCTATCATCATTGGAAGAGAACAATGGCTACTCAGCATCAGACATCTACTCTTACTTCGTTAGCTATTTTCCACATGGCCATGACAGTGATCATTTGAGAACATAAATCAGAGCATGCCATTTGGACCCTATTTCTTTCTAACCCTAACCCTAACCCTAACCCTAACCCTTTTTAGGGCTGAAGAGATCCCAAATGATCTGGCCTGTAGCTACTTACCACTTCCTTATTTCACCCCACTCTCCATTAGGCTCACTGACAGTTCTAGAAAATCCCATGCTTTCTCTTATTCAAGGGCTTTTGTGTTTGCTGTTCTCTTTGGAAAACTCTCTCCCAGATTCTGACCTCTCTGACCCCTCTCTTCCATTAGTTTTTACACAAGTCATTTCTGAACATCCAATGTAAACAATTCCTTCTTTTTACTTTCAATCACAACCTTAACTATCACAACCTGTAATTATTTATTGATTTATTGCTTCAGCTCTTACTTATCTGTCTCTCCCACTAAAATTTTTGGCTATATCAGGATAGAGAATAGGTTTGTCTTATTCCATGATGCATCCCATACATTTAAGATTTGCCCAGCTTATATTAAATGCTCAATAACTAAGGGGAAAATGAGTGATTTTTAGTCTATTTCCTATGTTTCTCTTTCTGTTAATGGATATGTGTGGGTATACACATTTACACATATACTCGCTGTTTAAAGGGGAAAAAAGGAAACCCTTCTGAGAGTGGAATCGACCATTTTCTTCCTTTAGTTTTTCCATCATTTAAAAAATATTTGCATGTTGTTGTTTTTGTGGTTATTCAAGCCAAACCTGAGGATTACTTTCTCCCACAGTAATTAGCTCCTTCTGGGAAAACTTTTTAGAAAAATTCTTTGTGGTCATGCCCAATCTGAGCTCTGGTCTTATGTTAATTTTTTTAAATTTTTATCTCTTATATTACATCTCAACTGGCAAAAATACTGATTGACAGCCTAAAATCCATGTCCCTCTCTTGGAGCAGGGATTGATAAAGGGATTAGGAAATTCCAGCACAGGGTAAGAAATCCAACTGGCTGCTGCAAATTTCAAGTCCTAAAGAACACCCAGGCCAGATGGTTTAAACATGCCTCTTTACTAATAGCTTACTACAAAGAAGAAAATAATTCCCTGGCTAGGTACCATATTTCAGATGGTGTTAGAGATGCAAATTAAAGTAATAAAAACCAGGTGAATAACTACGAATTTTTCTTCTTAAAAATGGTAGTACTTTTAAGTGAAGCTGTTATGTTTTAGAGGAATGATAATAGAAATTTTTTTTTAATTTTACCATTTTAAAACAATTTTTAAATTTTGAAAATTTCAAAATCTTCCTTGGAAGCAAGATGTTATGAAAGTTAATATCATTAATGCTGACATTATCACTTGTATTAGTTACCTAAGGCTGTGTAACAAATTATCCCAAAACATGGTAACTTAAAACAAGAGTTTTTGTAAGTAGGAATCTGGGCATGGCCTATTTTTTCTGCTCATTATCTCTCAAGCTGAAATTAAATGTCAGCTCATCTGCAGAAATCTCAAGGCTCAAGGGAGGAAGAATTCACTTCCATGCTCACTCATGTTTTTGTTGGCATGATTCAGTTCTACTGGGTCCACTGCCTGGAGGATGCCCTCAGTTCTTTGCAGTGTGGGCTCTCCCTGGGGCAACTCACAATATGGCAGCTTGTTTCATCAGAGAAAGTGAGCAAGAGGGCAAAAGAGAGTGCCAGCAAGTGATAGTGTTACTATGACTGAAGTCACAATGTTTTACAATCTCATCTGTATGGCAGCCCATTACTTTTGCCCAATTCTAGAAGCAAGTCACTAGGTCCATCCTACACACCCTCTGAAATATTACTTTAAACTACAGGTCTCTTCCTCTTCATCAGACACATTCCTTGACTACATTATGGCAATTGCCTCCTAACTAGTTTCTCTAATTTCTGTCTTTCAATTCTTCCACTGAAACTTCATATAGTAATCAAGGTGATCTTTTAAAAGACAAAGCACTCTCCATACTTAGTACCTTCTGATGGTTTTTCTTGTATTTCAGTATGGGCTACAAGGCCGTCCCTCTTTTCAACCTCCTCTTATCCCACTTCACATTGTACTTTATATTCAGTCACATCTGCTTTCCCTTGGGTCACTGAACTGTCAAAATCTTGCATGCATCAGGGCCTTTGCACATTCTATTTTATCTGTCTGCAAACCTCCTATTCAAACACTTTATCTGACTCGAGTTACCCTTCAGATCACAGTACAGAACACTCAGTATGGGCTTCTGTTACCTTCTTCTTCCAAATTCAGATGGGGCTTTCTCCTTATTTCTTAGAGTATCTTGCTCTTTCCTTTACAGTTTCTGAGTTTATTTTGGGGTCGGGGTTATATATTCAATGTCTGACTCTCCTAAGAGGGCTGAGACTGTGTTGTATTCACCACTTTATATTCAAGCCTAACACAACGTCTGACACATTCTAGATAGTAAATAAAGTCAAAACTCGAACTGCAGTATACACCCTGAAGCTAAACTCCTCTCCTTACTTGTAACACCTTCCTCTACTCTCAATGCTCTAGTCCCTGTTAATATATTTCATGCTTGTATAAATATATCAAAATAGATTCTACTGTCATGTATAACTAAAAAGAACCAGTAAAAAAAAAAAAGAGGCACCTAGACTTTCTACATTTCAGAAATATCTCATTAGAGAACAGCTTTCTGTTCAGTTCATTCTATCTTAAAGGGGTAGTTTTTCATATTTTTATGCTAACATTTCAAGATTAAGAAAAGTCTTATTTTAAAAATGTTATACTTGGGCTCTCTGCTCCTCCCCATTTGACAGACAACTGCTTCTTCTCTACTCGTGCAGTGCCAGCTGTGTCCCTGAGACACGATGGTGAAGGTTGGAGTGAACGGATTTGGTCGTATTGGGCGCCTAGTCACCAGGGCTGCTTTCAACTTGGCAAAGTGGATATTGTTGCCATCAATGACCCCTTCATTGACCTCAACTACATGGTCTACATGTTCCAGTATGATTCTACCCATGGTAAATTCCATGGCACGGTCAAGGCTGAGAATGGGAAACTTGTCATCAATGGAAAGTCCATCTCCTTCTTCCAGAAGAAAGATCCCGCCAACATCAAATGGGGTGATGCTGGTGATGAATATGTTGTGGGGTCCACTAGTGTCTTTACTACCATGGAGAAAGCTGGGGCTCGTTTGAAGGACGGTGCCAAAAGGGTCATCATCTCTGCCCCTTCTGCTGATGCCCCCAAGTTTGTAATGGACGTGAACCATGAGAAGTATGACAACTCTCTCAAGGTCGTCAGCAATGCCTCCTTACCACCAACTGCTTAGCCCCCCTGGCCAAGGTCATCCATGACAACTTTGGCATTGTGGAAGGACTCATGACCACAGTCCATGCCATCACTGCTACTCAAAAGACTGTGGATGGCCCCTCTGGGAAACTGTGGCATGATGACCATGGGGCTGCCCAGAATATCATCCCTGCATCCACTGGAGCTGCCAAGGCTGTAGGCAAGTCATCCCTGAACTGAATGGGAAGCTCATTGGCATGGCTTTCCATGTGCCCACCCCCAGCGGGTCAGTTGTTGATCTGACCTGTCGCCTGGAGAAAGCTGCCAAATACGATGACATCAAGAAGGTGATGAAGCAGGCATCAGGGGGCCCCCTCAAGGGCATCCTGGGCTACACAGACTGAGACTTTCACAGCGACACCCACTCTTCCACCTTCGATGCCGAAGCTGGCATTGCCCTCAACGACCACTTTGTCAAGTTCATTTCCTGGTGTAACAATAAATTTGGCTACAGCAACAGGGTGGTGGACCTTATGGTCCACATGGCCTCCAAGGAGTAAGAGCCCCTGGACCATCTGCCCCAGCAAGAACACAGAGGAAGAGAGAAGCCCTCAGCTGTGGAATCCCTGCCCCTAACTCAGTCCCTCAACACACTGAGAATCTCCCCTCCTCCCAATTTCCATCCCAGACGCTTAGGGAGGCCTACTGTCACATACCATCAATAAAGTTCACTGTACCCCCCAAAAAAAGTTATATTTGATATTTAACTGATAATAATACTGGAATATTTAGAGATTCCATATCTTTTATATCTATATCTATATATATAATTTATAGATGAAATGATATTGTCTAGATATTGCTTTAAATAATTTGGGGAAATGGTGAGGGACACAGGTTTAAATGAAACAAGATATGTTTTGAAGCTGGGTAATTATACGCAGATGTTCATTATACTATTCTCTTCAGTTTTATGTAAGTTCAAGTTTTTTACTAACAAAATGTTTAAGAGGATCTTTTGAAAATACATTTAAGGCTTCCTAGTTTCTATGTGCCAGCTTTCCTTCCCCCAGACCCACCCTTGGTATGATTCTTACAGTACTGAACTTAGAACCCTAGTGATCCAGAGAGTGGTACAGTCCAGACTACCTGGGTTCAAATCCTGGCTCCAGCACTTATTAGCATGCACAACTGATAAATGCTGGGAAAGGCAGCATAACCTTTCTGTGACTCAGTTTCCTCTTCTGTAAAATGGGTATAAAAATCCCAGTATCAAACTATTGTGAAGATACAATGAAATGGTGAATATAAATTGCAAAGTCTAAAATAAAAATAAAAATAAAAATAAAAATAAATTGCAAAGTCTGTCATTGAATAAGTGCTTTGTGATGCTAATGACAATCATTTATAAATTAATCCAACTGATTATTTGTTGAGTACCTAATCTCATGGGAAACTGTTACAAAGATGTTATTAGTATCCCCAAATTTGGCTATCAGCTATAAATGCACAAAAACACTGAACAAGAAGGGATGTGGGTAGAGACTGAGGAGTTAGGACTGAAAGAGCAAAGGCATTGAAGAATCAAATAAGGGAAAAAGAGATAAAGCCAGGGGTGCTGTATTGTCTATGTTTTCCTGCTTTGTCTCTGTCCTCTTTATTCAGTGAGGGAGAGATAAGAGAATGCCTTTGGTTGAAGGACATAAGACCCTATGGGCAGAAGATGTACTCTGAGGGTCCTCCTTACAATGAATGAGAACACAATTGCCTAGTTAATTAAAAAAAAAAAAAAATTCTATGTGCTTGGAACATTCACCCATTCAGTAAGGAAAAACCCTGGAGAATTTTTATCTCAGATCCAAAACCTCAGGGGAAAAGATTCTTGAGGATTTGATGTGCATTTCTTTTTCAGGCTGCATCTAAGAAGAAAAAGTCCCTCGCCTTAGTCATGAGTCTTGTGTTGCTTATTTATCCCACAGCCACCATGGCCTTAGAAGGACCCAGTAGCAGAGGCAGGCAGCGAGTTTTTTCCAAGGATAAAGCTTCGTTGACATTGTGAGTGCTGATCCTCTCCATCTGCAGTTGCCTGCTCCTGTTCTTGCCACAGATTCCCCAGCATCCACCTCTGCTCAGGGGTCTCAGACTCCCTAGTGGATGAACCCTGGTGAGATCCCCTTTATTTCCAAGTCTTGTGCACCTGTCTGTCCACGGGCCCACGTGCTCAAGCTGCGCTGCCCTCCTGGCCAGGTGCTGTCCAGCTCCTCTCTCTGGGTCAGCAGTTTTGTGGACCTGCTGCCACCTTGTGTCTTGGTGCTGTCAAGAGAAAGAAAGAGAGAGAAAGAGCAAGAATCATGACCTTGGTGCTTAAGACTCTTAGCAGTACCAGAATTATTGAGAGTTGGGTTACAGACAATAAAGGAAGAAAACAAGTAGAACAAAAATTCTTTATTTAAAAAAAAATGTATATTAGTTCCTTAAAACGTGAACCTTTTACTTAGAAACACATTCGAAAGACATAGAAACATAAACTTTACGCAATTCTCAATTATGTGATCTAATTCTGGGTGAAAACAAAGTGATAACTTTTCTTGGAGAATCCAGCTTCTGTCTTCCCTAACCATGGGGGGGTCTGACAAAACAAGTTGGCCACCATTATCTTTTAGAAGTCATTTCCTTGTGTTTTTAACATATGTCAAGATATAAATTAAAGGGTTCTTTTTTTTTTCTCCTTTAGTTTTCTTTTTTTTTTTTTTTCATTTCTTACATCATCTGCTGCAAAAGACTCTCATCATCTCTACCAATAATGTTTGTAGCAATTTCAGGAAAAAAAAAATCTGAAGCCCTGTTTAACTAATGTGGTCTTTAAAAAAAGGCGTTATACTTTTCCTTTAATGGTTTGTCCCATTTCAGGAAAGCTCATTCCTATCACTGAACCCCAGTTCCCAAATCTTTAAGAGAGCATTCATGAATAGTTGATGATTTATCCACAAGTTCATTATATTTCTGGTATTCTTTCATCTTCTACCATTTTAACTCTTGAGGTGCCATCATGGTAGACAGGAAGCACATCAGTCACCTTTAATTGAAGTCAGTTGCTTGATTTTGAAATGCTGCCAACAAAATAAAAGAAACATAATGAAATAAAAATGCCATAGATTTTATAGAATAAATGATGGTATCCAATAACACACTATATCTTTCTTCTAATATTGGTGTAGGGGTGGGTTGGGAGTCAGTGGAATGCTTTCTTTTAGAGCCTGTGGGCAACTGGCAGAATTCTGTTATCTGTGTGCTCAGTGTTGCTCAGTAACTATCCTCCCCATGGTGATTTCCTGTCGATATCACCATAACAGTCATGTGGTCATTTCCCACTCTCCTTAAAGCTTCCAAGCTCTCCCTACTCCATCCGCTCTCTGCTGCTAATATATTTTTCTCTTCGTTTTGAGACAATCAGGACCATCGCATGTGAACTTTCTCAGCTTTCCTCCTCTCCACTGAGATTCTCAATATCTGTATAATGTTTGTGTATTGGGGAAGGCAAGTAATAGTTTTGCAAACACACCAGCAGTGACATTCTCTAGTAGGGAATTTTAAGGGATTACTACTTGCTTCTTAAAACTTCTATCCTTTGCAAATTGTCAGGAAAGACAGTCAATTACATTTTGATCAGAAAAAATCCATTTATTTTGCAAATAGCCTAAGAAATAGTTTTATTCCTTCCAGTATCTTGTGTGTGTATGTGTGAGTGTGTATATATATATATATATATAAAATAAGATACTATATATATAGTATATGTACATAAATATACAAGGTATATATATATACATATATGTACAAGGTATATGTATTTGTGTGTGTGTGTGTGTGTGTGTGTGTGTGTGTGTATATATAAATTGTCAGGAAAGACAGTCAATTACATTTTGACATTATAAATTACGTTTATACTATATATATATAATATAGATAGACAAGATACTATATGTGTGTGTGTGTGTATCCTGGCTGCTCTTAATCCTTAAAAGAAAGACAAAATCAATTCAGAGCAATGGGTAGCAGGGGGAACAACAGACTTATTTTGGAGACCTCAAAAGAAAATGTTTCTCTTCCGTCCAGTTTCCAGAAACCTAATTTCTGTATATAGTCACAAGATTCTCTCCCATCCATGTTTATCCCTCACCCCTGCTCTTGTTCCTGGTCCCCTTTCAGACTCACTCTTACACGGGGTGCTTAATCTTATCCAATCCCTTTCCATCCTCTCTTAGGGCTTCCTGTGATCAACAAACTGCCCTGAAACTTCAACTTCCTGATTATACCTCACACCCAGTTGTTCTTTGAGGATACATCTCCCTTGCAACCTGCACATGCCCCATGTATCTCAGAGCTAAAAGCAAAGTATTGAATGCTCATTTTCACACCCAAGTCATTTCCTTCAAAGTCCCAGATCCTTTGCATCAACCTCTTTCTTACTTCCCACATTTTGTTTCATTTTTTGGCCGTCATCCACTGACCCTCTTCAGACTTCTCTTTTTGGAGATGCTTGCTCACTCTTCCTTGCCAACCCTCTGGCTGTCACCATTCGCACTGACTTTCAACGTCACAAGATTAAACACATCCTGGCCTCTGTTCCCCACCCAACCCCCAACTCAAGTCAGTTTTCCTTCCATTCAAATTTGGTCACCCACCCATGGTCATAGCCTAGTGCTTGTCATTACCAGTTACACCATCCCTCTGAAATCACACTTTCAATGTGCCATCATCTTTCCAGTTCCATCTCCTGGCTTTCTGACTGACTTGTTCCACTATATACACTGTAAAACTTCTTTGATCCCCTTGATATATATAAGTGATTACTTTTTATTGTTCGTTATTCCTTTTCTGTTTTCATGTCTCCACTTCCAGTTTAGACTTTATGATCTATCATTCCCATGACTACTCTTAACAAATACCCGTCTCTTCTCCCATTATATTCACCTGTCAAAACCTCAGTCACTGGGACACACACCTGTGCCACAGCTGCTAACCTATGCAGAACCTAGGCAGTAACTGGTTGTATTTAGATTCATGATCATAACTCCTAACTGAGCACTTGATGGTGCCCAGTAGTCCTCTATTTGCTTGTGAGTTTACTTTCCCACTATCTGAAATCATTCTTTCATACCTTCTCTTCTCTTCCCATACTTCCTTATCATCTCACTCCATCTGTTGAACTTTCCTCACTGCGCATCCACAAAATAGTATTAGGAACTCTCTCTTCTTCCTACTACCAAATGGGAATGCCAGTGCTTTCCTGCTTTCTAGGTTCTCTACCTTTCTGTGTTACCTACCTATTTCTCTTGTTACCTTCCTCTCTTCTTCTCAAGGACTTCATTCCTTTGGTTGTTTTCTCTCTTCAGCACCATCTTATCTCCTTTTCTACAGGTCATCTGATCAGCACAACAAACGTACTCTATTGTGTCATTTAAAACAACAACCATGGCCAGGAAAGGTGGTACACACCTGTAATCCCAGTGGTTAAGGAGGTTGAGGCAGGAGAATTACAAGTTTGAGGCCAGCCTCAGCAACTTAGTGAGGCCCTAAACAACTTAGCAAGACCCTGTCTCAAAATAAAAAATAAAAAGTACTGGGGATGTAGCTCAGTGGCAAAGTGCCCCTGACTCAGTCCCCAATACCAAGAAACAAACCAAAAACAAAAAAACACCTTCCTTTACCTCATATTTCCTTACTGCTTTCTCCTTATTTTTCTTTAGATTTTCATTGCAAGATACCATTAAACTGGTTTCACTTCTTCACCTGCATTCTCTCTTCAGATTCACCATGTCTTCTGTGTCTGTCATTGCACCGACATCTCAACCCAACACTAGTGACCTCCACTGAGTAAAGTTGACACTTGTATGTCTTTAACTTTTCTGGAATTTTTTACAGCATTGATAAGTTTTTTTTCCTTCTGGAAATATTTCCACTCTCCAGGGCTCTATCCACCCCACAGTACTCTTGTGCTCTGCCTCCTTTGCTGACCCTCCCCCTCTTACCTCTAGTCCAAGAACTGGAGGGCTTCACTGCTTCCTCCTGTACAGTCTTTTCATCTGTGATTACTGTCTCCACAAGTGATCTCATCCCCTGCATGGCTTTGGACACCCTATATGTTGCTTACTCTCAGATTTAACCACGGCTCTTACTTCTCTCCTCTGAGCTCCAGAATCACATATTTCCAAGTACATACCTAAAAACTGACTTGTCCAAAGCCTTATCTGTCCCTCACAATTGTCTATCTTCTAGTCTTTTATAACTTGAATAATGGAATTATTGTTCACCCAGATGATCAAGCTAAAATTCTAAGAGACATTTTGCTTCATCTTGTTTTCTTCTTCTCACCCCAATTAGCAAATCCTGTCATTTCTTCCTCAAAATATATCCAGAATATGCCCATTTCTCTTCTTATCTGTAGTTACCACTTTCCTCCAAGGCACTTCCTTGGTTTTATGCTTCCATTCTTACCCTTTTTCAATCCATTTTGCACAAAGAAGCAGGGAGAGTCGGATCTTTCAGGGCACCCTTAAATAGCATCCCAGAATAGATACAATATACCCCAACTCACCTTCATCCTGCCTCTGCTTCCTTAGGGCCCAACCCAGTCATCACTTTCTCCAAGTATCCTGTTCTTTTAGTCCACCCCCAAGTCTGAATCAGTTACCCTTCCTACAGCCACAGAGCAGTACACTCCACTGCTTTTGCCCCTAAAGCACTTTTCCTATAACTCTGTTCCCCTGTTTTTTCTTGTCTGCCTCTTTCATTACACTGCAAATCAGAGCATAAATTTAAGAGCTTTTAGAGCAGGGACTATGCCTATTGTTCTCATGATAATACCCCAGGAATCTAGCAGTGTCTAGCAGATAGTCATAATATAAATAGATTAATGCCTCTCCCCACTATCTATACCTCTCCCCCATAGCCACCATACCTCACACTTCAACAACACTCTGGTAGATTCTTCTCCCCAGGTATAATTGATAAAGAATTTTGTTACTGATTTACGCAAAGTTCTTAGTCAATACAGCTCTATTGACCTTTATTTGATGAATACAAAGCAGATAAGATATATAAGCAATTTCTGCAGTTTGTGGATTTGGAGACATGAAAGGATTCTGTGAGTATATTTTTTCCTATAGTGTCAGTTGCCATAATTATATGTGAATTGGTGACAGATATTCAGAACCATCAGTCTTCTAGTCTGCTAATGACACAGGATATATCCCTAGAGCCTAACTCCAGGCAAGATAGTCACTGAGGGAAAAAATTATAGCCACAGCTAGGAGAAGAAACTTTCACCTTAACAGTTTTCCTCTAGTCATAGCTCAAAATGAATCCACAGCTAAATGTAAAGTGTATCTCATTTGAGTTCTTTTGAACCTTTATCAAAATGCCTATAACAAATATTAAAGAAGAAATGTTCATTGCTTTTATTAATTCACTAATTCATTCATTTATTCAATAAATATTTCTTGAGACCTTCTATGTGAGAACAATTGGGCCAGGTACCAGAAATATACAAGAGAAAAAGACCCAAAGGATGACTGATAGGAAGACAGGAGCTAAACCAGTAATTATACAATCTAATTTTAGTTAAAATTGTAGCAAGGTAATAAGAAACTATGAGAGACTATGTGATGGGTAGTCTCCCTTCACCCTCCAAGTGTGTTCTCACCTCCTTGGTTCTGTGCCCTGGAAGGCTGACCTCCATAGGCTGCCTCCCCAGGAGTTTCCTTGTGCTCTGACTTTCTTTGGTTTCAGCAGGAGATAGGAGGGTTAATGAGGATCAAGGTCAGTGTTACTACTGTCAATCTAAATTAAAAACAGAGGGAGATTCTACAAAAAATACTGATATTTATTTGGGGGTAGCAGAGCATGGTAATGGGAATATGCACACCACAGTACACAGTAAACTACAGGCATACTCAAGGAATTTGAGGCAAAGGTCATTTTTAAAGGTAAAAGATGGAGGATTAAATCATATATTTTAAAACAATATTCTTTGGTCACAATGATTAATAACTAGCCTGGCATCAGCCCAAGTTCAAACAGACAGTTGCTGAGCAGATGTTCTTGTAGAAGTACTATGTGTATGAGGTGGCAGCGGCTTCTGCAAGCCTGTGGTTCCAGCAGAGTCTATTGTGATAGTTACTATCAGGCAATCATGCCTAGCTACCCTTCCTTCATAACCTCCTGGCTTTATTTATCTTTCTCTGTTGGCCAACTTTATTTTGATTTTGACAACTTTCACCTGTTTCACATCACTCTCCTGTCTCCCTCTCTGCCCACTATGATGTGAGAGTAGTTACATTTCTCTCTTCAGTTTCTGGGAACCATTTCCTCCTTTGCCCCTCAGGACTAGGGGTGATCACAGCTCCCACGTGCGTCTGCCATTCCTCACCATCCCTATGGGTTTCCCTTAGCCCTCCACATACCTTAATGAATCATCTCCTTGTTAAACTCATTCATTGCCCAGTTTGAGAATGCCCCCCATTTCCTGTTGGGATCCTGACTAATTTAGAGCCCATAGCCCAGGAATCTGACTTAATCTAACAGCAGGGATGAAGTTAAAAAAGACCTTCTTGACTGAAGGATGCTGCTTCCCTGGTTGCCCTTACACATCCTCGTTCCCTCTGCTTCACCTGGGAGCACCTCCATCAAGAGGATCATAAGAGCACATTTCATTCTGGTTCTTTTCTGTATCTTTTTCTTCCACTGCCCTCTGCCAACCCCAGCAGTAAACATTTTCTCTTCTCATTTCACTTGATGAATAGGCCTCCTCACCTATCTCTCCATCCTCTGAGACCTTTCCTTCCTCCTCCCTGATCTTTTATGTCCTATCAGAGCCCCTGAAGCACTGCCATTTCTTCCCAGTACTACCCACAATGTAACCATCATTTGCCCCACCTCTCCCTGCTCCCATATACCCAGCCACAAGAAACCATTGGTGATTCCCACGTGTTTGTGCATACTGTTTTCTCCTGGATCTTTCTAACCTTATTTATCCCTCCTGTTGAAATCCTACCCAGTTTAAATGCCACCACTCTAAAGCTTTCCTAAAGGTCTTGGCAGGAAATCCCCGCTTCCGTTATTCTGTGGTTCTCATAAATACTTTAATCTTTGTTTCACTTCCTACATGTTTTATAGTTTGATGTTTGTGACAAAGTCTTATTTCTCTCCCATGATTATCATTTCTGAGAAGGTGGGGCCCAGTTTGTCTGTGGAATATCTACACCACCTAATAAAATGCCCAGCACTTAGTAGGAACACTATGGATTTTAAAATTGATTTATGTATATTCTCTTTCCTATGTTGTTAGAAAATCATTCTAAAGTTATTCTCTTATTCAGTGAAATAAAAACATTAGTTTGCTTTCTCTGTATGTGGTCTTTGGCATGGTTACTTTCAAAATGTGCTTTTTTTATGGCAATGTAATTAAATTGTACAGTTAAACCCAATATAACTAGGAGAAATAGAGCTAAAACTATTTCCTCCAGTTAAATCTTAGAAAGCCTGATTTTATTTCTCCACTTCCAGTCTTTTCACATTTGAGAATCAGTGATGCCGAAATATTTGTCATTTCAGAAAAAATAAAATAAAAATCTTTTAAGGGCCTCCAGATACCATATAGCTGCATAGAGCTGGAGAAGTAGAAATGAGACATAGACAGATTAATTGAGGGAGAAGTGAAAATATGCTTCCCCTAGCTTCATGCCCCACACTTCAAATTGTGATGTCTAAAAGTTTCCCTCCAGGAGTTTTATGTAATAACTATTGTTTGGTTTGATGATGTGTCAGGGACCAAGAAGTTCTCATTCTGAGAACATTCTGACCTTTACAATAAGCAGCAGCGCCCCTCCCCCACTCCTGGCTGATAATTCTGACAGTATGGCGCCTATGGCGCCATCCCTGCTTCTCTTCCGGGACTACACCTTCCCGCCAGCGTGAACTTGCAGCCTATCAGGAGCCCAATAGAAGAACACAGCCAACCAGCCTGCACCTCGTCATACCCTCATTCCCTCAGCATAAATACCCGTGAGAATAATAAAAATTTGCAGCTTGATCAGAATTCCTGTCTTGCTGTCACTCCCTGTGTCTCTTGTCCCTTCATTCCTTCTCTCTTAGGTTTGCCGTCCTGCGTTGATGTCCCGCGGCCCGGGACAATGATGTTGGAAGATGAGAAACTTGAGTTGTTTTTTTTGTTTTGTTTTGTTTTTGTTTTTGTTTTTGTTTTTGTTTGAGAAAAAGGAAAAAAAGGGTTTATTGCTTTGCGAGCAAAGGAGAAACACAGGGAACTCCTGTCCCAAAGCCTATGATTCTGCCCATCATGGGGAACAGGGTTTTTAAGAGATGATTCAGAGAAAAGAGATTAGGGAGGAGAGATCAAGAAGGAAATGATCAGGGAGGAGAAGGTTAGGGGAAAGAAGATCAAGGAAAAGAAAATCAGAGAGAAGTCTAGGGAAAAGAAGATCAGGAAGAGTTTTGAACTTGAGAATGTTAACTCCCCAAAGACTTTTTAATTCATTGTGTTCTGTGAACTTGAATTTGGCTTTAATTGCAGTATTTTAAGATACATTTTAAATAAGGTAATAATAACTACCGTTTATTAATCACTTAATAATTCTTTGAATCTTATAACCAGTTCCAGTGTAGGTCAAATTGCCATCATTTCATAGATGAAGAAATAGACTCTAGATGTTCATTGCCCTGTTCTAGGGTAGTTTACAGGTGACTGTTCTTCCTTGTCCAATGTTCATGCTCTTAAAGCCCATATACAAACCCAATGATACCTCTGTTGTGAGTGCACATGTCTGTGGCTATCTGCTACAAAGGCTGCGATAGCCCTCCAAGACCTGTGCTGCCTCAGAATGCCCCTTCTTCCGGAGGAAAACTGCACACGAGCTGCAGAAAAAAATGGCCTGGCCAGAAACATGGCTAGAAAACAGACAAGACCGGATGCACCAGGAGCAGATCAGTCCAACCCAGGCCCCTGCCAGGGCTTCCTGT
Organism: Sciurus carolinensis; assembly: GCF_902686445.1. NCBI lineage: Eukaryota > Metazoa > Chordata > Mammalia > Rodentia > Sciuridae > Sciurus > Sciurus carolinensis. The sequence goes on along the minus strand of NC_062217.1, from coordinate 54,750,838 downwards.
GCCTTCTAAACCAACAACAGCTGGGAAATTCGTCTCTTAGTCTGCTGGGAATGAGAGTCTGTGAAAGGACGAAAGAAGGACTTTCCACCCTGCACACACAAGTGAGAACATATATCGTTTTCTATTTCAAAAATCGCTCCTGTACAAGTGGCTTTTAAGATGATTGAGGGAAAGATGTTTTACATTGCTTTCTATGCATATTTAAATATGTTTTTACGCTGTAGCTACATAAGTTGTTTAAACATCAAAAGCCTCAAAGACATAGAAACCTGGAAAAGAAAACATTTCCTTTTGAGTTGAAATTATATTTTTTAATCGAGAAAGCAGTCATCTAAGTGGTTTTTCCTATTTTCTATCTCACATATAACAAAACACCTCAACAGTAACATGAGAGACAGTATTCAGAAAGCAATTCCAAGCACATTAAAAGAGCTGCTTTGGAAAAAATGAATCAAGTGAGTTCTTTCCCTTTAAAGGCCACAAAAAAGAAACACCCTTCTTATAGGGCAATAGGTTGAAAAGGGGATGAGAAGGGGAACACAATATCTCATCTAAAATCTTGCAGGCAAAAACGTTTATTGTTGCAGGAAGCAGAAGGTGAGCCTAGCTTATAAATGAGATCCCGTAGACGAGAGAGATGTATCTTGCTGAAGTATTACTGTACAGAATGAACCTTTAAAGCTTGGACTTTGAAGGCATAAACCAGTGTTAAATAAATCTAAACTGATGCATTCATTTTTAGTAAAAGAAAACATGATATAACTTGATGATGATAATATGTAATTTTATCCCTGCATTTCAATTCTCAAGGGTTTCTTAATTTTCCTCACAACATTACAAACAATTGCAAAGGGTTAGATGAAAATAAATATTCTCACCTAGAATGCTATTAATTTTGTCAACATTTTCCCCAACACTGAAAAACAATAGTGTAATACTCAAATATGAAAGTTCCTCTATGGTTTATCTGATCATTTTTTTCAAGGATTATAGTATACATAACATTGGGGTTCATTCTGACATAATTGTATAACCATGGAATATAATTTGCTCCACTTCTGTCCCCAGTATTTCCCCTTTTCCTTGCCTCTGTATCTAATAGTTTGATACATTAGAAATATTCAGATTGACACATAAACAAGAAAAGAGATGACTAATTTGTTTTTCCTTTAGAATTAGTATCTTTTTTTGGACATATGAATTTCTTAGAAATGATGATTTCCACAGGGAAAACATGAATATTAAGTATGTGAAAAATTGAGAACTGAATAAAGGAAGATTTATTGAAAATGGTCCTCAATATGAATTATCAATATGGTTAATTGTAACTCTGAATCCAAAAATTGCCAAAGCTGATTTTAAAAGATGTTTTCCTAAAAAAGGGATCTCATGAAAATAGAAGGGAGACTAAGTGGGTAGATGAATGGGATTGGAGCAGAAGAGGGGAGGGCAAAGGGAAGTACTGGGGAATGAAGCTGATCAAAGTATGTTATGTGCATGTACCAATATACTGCCACAAAACCCATTATTATATAATTACTGTGAACCAATGAAAAGATGTTTTCTTTAACGTTATATTAGATTTTTGACTTCAGTTTTTTTTTCTTCTTTTTCCTCTTCTGTTTTCCTTCTGACATTTTTGTGCTACTCGTAAAGTAGGATTTAAGTTAGTTAAAATAACCAATAAACAGGGAGATACATGAAATGAAAAGGGAGTTACTTGAAGCTAATACTTCACAACATTTCTCTACCAGGGCTCCTCATAGAGGAGTTCACATGTCTGATGATGCAGCCTCGTGAGTTTCAGGGTGACCCAGGTAGACCCTCTTTCTCAATGACTGGATTCACTAGTTACTTCTCCTCCACTAACACCTAACATACCAGAGAAGCTTCCAGTTCCTATTATATAATTGTATTCACTGATCTAGTATAAGCATGCATTTCTTGAAACACATAGCATTAAAAAGAGAAGATATAATTAATCAAGTTAATAATGATTTTTATTTTAAAAACCTGAGTGTAATTCAGGGAATGCTGAATTTCAGGTGGATATAATCTAAAATATTAGTTGTTGTGTGGAAGAAATCCTTAAAAAGTTAAGGAGGAGGTCTGGAATTGTAGCTCAGTGGTAGAGTGCTTGCCTAGCATGTGTGAGGCACTCGGTTCAGTCTTCAGCACCACATACATATAAATAAATAAAATAAAGGTAATAAAAAGTTAAGGCATAAAATAAGTTGGCAGTTTATCAAAAATTACTTATAGCATTACCATCTCATGCAGCTATTACACTCCTAGATATAAATCTCAAAGAACTGAAAATAGGCGCTCAAATGAAGGAGATGAGTATTAGTAGCAGTGCTTTTTATAATGGCCAAAAGGCAGACAGCCCAAATGTCTGCCAATGAATTAATGGACAAATTGTGGTATGTAAATACAATGGAATATTATATAGGCATAAAAATGAATGAATACTGACATATGTTACAACAATGGATAATCCTTGAAAACATGCTAAGTGAAAGAAATCAGGCACAAACCTTCACATCTTGTATAACTCCACTTATATGAAATATCCCGAATAAGAAAATCCATAGATGGTGATTGCCAGGAGTTAGGAAAGTGAAGTAACTGCTGAATCAGTGCAGCGTAATAAGTGTTATGAAACTAGATAGAAGTGGTGGCTTCTCAACATTGTCAATGTACTAATTTCTACTCAATTGCTCACTTTAAAACAGGTGATACCACATTTTATGAATTTCATCTAAAACAACAATAATCTTCAAGAAAAAAAAAGTTAAGGTAGGAAGACTTAAAATATGACAAAAAATAAATAAAAATAAAAATAAAACCAGCTGGGGTAGAATAATCAGAATTTGATATACATGAACATGTGATAAGATCAGGATACAGATAAGAAAAATAAACCAAAAATCAAGTATAAGAAAAAAACATGGCCATAGAAGCACAAACTCAACCAAAGCAAACCCCACCTAAGGCAAATTTAGGAGAAACTGTTTTTAAATTAAAGAAATAGAAAATGTTGAAATATTTTTTAAATTTATGTTATGGAACCAATTACCTAGTAAAGGTCCTTACGCAATGTGTGGTGGTTTTAGTTGTTGTTGTTGTTTATAGTAGATAACAATCAATAATTAATGAAATTACATAATTATAATGCATGGTGTGATTCAAAGAGTTTAAATGTGCTCCTTCAATCATGCTTCGCGCTTTGCTTCATTCACCTCAGTTTCAGAAAGTAATGCAAAGGAAAATTTCAGGCTACCTTGTCAAAAAATTCTATGTCAGTTTTAAATATACTTAGCCCACAAAACAAAGAACTACATCAGAACAAGGAATGCGAAGCAGTTCTTCAAAACAAAGGAGGACTCTAAAGTCTACCTGTTGGTCTGAGTTGTAGAGATGGCATGATACAGTTATTTCAAATAATTTTAATGATTAGGGTAAGTTAATCTGAAGAAAAGGAGAAAAGGGATTTGAAAAAAAATGAAGACCATGTTGAACACAATACAAAGGAATAAAAGAGCAAATAGGAAAAGAAATGGAAAGTGTTCAGGAAGCAATTACTGGCTCTCCCAGGGTTCTGTGGAGGATCTAACAGTAGGCGCCCTGGGAGCGTAAAGGGGCCGTGGCAGTGAATAGCACCTGAGGGAAGTAATCAGAGATAAGAACAACTAGTACGAGGCACAGGTACAGAATGCCGAGAGAGGATGACAAAGTTTACAGCCTGAACTTCAAAGACATTACACAATGAGAAAGCTAGCTAAAGCCGAGAATTAAATGAAGGGCCTGCTCACAAACAAGATGAAACTGGAAGATGATGGAATACAAGCTCACTGAAGGAGGCAGGAAGGGCGAGCGAGAGGAAACTCAGGGATGATGTGCAGAAAGGCAGCGCCATCATCCAAAGCATAAATGAGTTTTTCGCCTTCACGTTCAAAGGAAAGTTCCATAGGTGCTGCGGTTAGGAATCGAATTCTCAAAAGAATGCATTTTGGAAAAGTACAGTCTCATCTAATCTGAGAAATCAATCAGAGAAGCGCTGGAGCCAGAGTTTCCCTTGCGGGAGTTTCATGGAGATGCAGTTAACAGAAACTAAAACAGATAAACTTAGAGACTTGCCCAAACACTCACTGTGGGTTGGGGAAACTAAACAAATAGCATAAAGTGGGAAGTGGGAATAAACTAATGAAAATAATACCAAAAAAAATTCCTCACCCTCTATCCATGTTTATAAACAAATGTGAAGATTGAGGCACATATTTAACTACTCAGATTATGCCAGAAACAGTTCTGCCTCCTAACATCCCCCTCAAAAATATTTGCCTATGTTTATGTATAATACAGTAGCAAGCCAAGAGTTGTGTCTTTGCAGTTTTAAATGTCAGATGATAGAACTTTATATCCAGTGTTGTCTCTTTCCAGTTGCATCACTTAACATTTCCATGTCTTACTTCTCATATTGATGGAAAGAAATGAATGACGCTAGCCACACTTGCCATGCACTGTTGTCATCACAGGGACATGCAATGACAAATGCTGCAATTTGTGACACACTACATTAGTATTAATTTTGTTGTTATTTGTATTTTTACATTATTTGTCACTAATGGTCCTATTTGTGGTATGCCTCAGTCCAATATCATGGAAAGAGGAAAACTTTGGAACATAGACTCAAGGATGCAAAAGAAGACAGTGAGCTCGCTTTTCTTCCTATAGATTTTTTTTTTAAATTAAATGGTTTGTTTTATTAATAATTATTTTGTCTGAAAGGGAAAGCATGCACATTAAAAAATGTTTCAGACAAAAATTAGTACAGTTTAATTAGCATGAATTATCAAAATACCAGCATGGAAGAGTATGTGACCTATTATAAAAAAAACAGGTGTTTAAATAAGATAAAACTGCCTCCTGAATTAGCAGGGGATTCGAATTGAGTTATGCTTTTTCAATATAGAAAAGATGTTTTCTAATTGCTTTTTCCATATGTACCAATTTTGTTCATTTTATTAAAATATTTCAAAAAGAAGTTATCAATGTGATGACATCTGTATGCATTTTAGCCCCTTTCAATGTATCTGTGGCCCTGACTGTGAAAGAGAATTTAAACATCAATCGAGTTTAGAATATTAGTTGGGAATATGCTAACGCAAATGGAAGAAAAACAATTCCTTCCAGTGTCTTGAGTTTAGCATAGACATTTCTGCATGGATTTTGAACCCCAGAAAGGCATGCAAAGATGGAACAAAGTCTTGAGAAAGGCAGAAGGTCACGGACTCAAGGCACAGGTAGAGGGTTTGGCCTTAAAGGAGAAGGGAACACCTGACCCCAGAGACATGGTAAGGGGAACCTGAGTACAGGTATGAATGCAGGTATCAATTCTTAGGTAAGGGGTCATGATTTAAGAAATGTCGTGCTCGAAGGCCTCAGTTTTTTGATTGAGAGGCCTGATTGTCTGCTGAGAGTAGAGGGAGTACATGCAGGCAGTGGGAAGGAGAGCTAAAGTTAGGAGCAAAACCAAATGAAGCATTAGTTGTCACAGGCTCCAGGCTGGGATTAACCCTAAGAAATGTTAGGTGGTTTTTTTTTTTTTTTTTTTTTTTTTTTTTTTCTGATTACATCTTTCCCCAAAGATGTAAAATGTTGTGATCTAGAATCCTCAGTTTTTTTATGGCCATCAAATTATCCTTTAATTTTCCATATAGCTTCCACACTTCCAAATATTCTTCATCAAACTGCTGGAGCCGCACTTGTTCTGCTCTGACTGAAAAACCAAAGCATGAATCGTCAATTCTTGCAGGTTATCCATGCTTACAAATATTGATTTTTCTCAGACTGATAAGAGAGGTCATTTTCAGGCCCCGTATATGCATGAGGCTCTCTCTTAGCAATAACATCAGTATGAAAGCTTGGTTCCTGCTGAATATCTTAGTCTCTGAAGATAACATTGTCGGGGACATGCCCGTAATTCCTACTGTAATCACTAAAGTCGTCCATAGGAAGCGATTTTTAGGGCAAAGTTAATTTACTCTGCTCCTTCAGTTTGCCAGGAAACAACTTTAGGATTTTGTACCTTCCATTTTTAATTTAAAAATTGTCATATAAAGAAAAGCTTTGAGCATCTTGACAATAAAACTTACATGTCTGTTTAGCTCTAAGTATTGCTCACTCCTCACCTGTCAACAACAGTGAGATGTGGACTTAGAAAGGCAACTCAAGCCTCTGTCCACATAACATAATTTGTCACACCATGATGAAGTAGGGCCCATTAACAGTGGGAACCTGGTGAGTAATTGTCTTACTTTTGGATAAATCCTTTAGATGTATCCAAGATGATTATATTGGTTTATGTTTAAGCTCCAGGCAAACAAGATATGGGAACTTCCACAAAAGAAGTCTAGTGCCACTTCTATTGGGGAGGCCCCTGGTATCTTTGATTAATCTCCATAAAGTCTAGAAAGTTTTTCAAAATGGCATGGAATGTATTTTGAACTCCTGGAACTAGAATACATGTGATATTACTAAACTTAAATACTATACATAGGTGAAGAAGACAGAAGCACAGTTTCATTACCCATCTCTCTCTGTAGACAATTCACATGATAAAATGATTTTTGAGTTGTATAAACAGCAACAATCAAGTCCTAAATGGATGACTAGGAGAAGAAGCTGCATGATTCTCTGGAAATATCTGGGACTATTCAAAAAGATGGAGGCTCAATTAACTACAGTACAACAATCAGCTGACCAAAGGCTATTGCTGTGGCTGGTCCTCCAAGTGACTGAGCACTGGGATTCTGTGCTATGATAACTCAAATTCACTTGGAAGCCACACATCTTGGAGATCACCAAAGACCCAGAATCCAACCAAACGTGAACACCCAGGGAGAGGCAAAACTGGAGGACATGACTGGATTTCCACACACTCCCTCATTCACTCTCCAAACATCCAATTCTCAATAATCATCCATCAGAAGAAAATGCAGAAGGGAGACTGCTGCTCTGAGCGAGTTTGTGTTGCCCCAGGCAAAAACCAATGCAACTGCAGATGGCAGTTCTTTCTTTGTCATTATAAAATAATAACATTATTCTCTCCGTCTGTTAATTGGAGTGTATCAGTGTCAATTTCCTGATTTTAATAATAGTTTATGATTATGTAATGAGCTATCATTGAGGAAAACTGGGTGTAAGATATACAAGAACTCTTCTGCAACTTATGTGTCATATAAAAAGCTTTTTAAAAATATACCAAAACAAAATATAAAGACCCATGTGCATAAAGATTTGTCTCAACTGTCTCCAGTGACCTACTTGTCAGAAAAAGATGATCAGCATTATCAGCAGAGAAAGCAGCTCCCTTTCTATTCTTGTTGCTGGACATTTCTACCTTGCTCATTGCTTCAAGACAAAGGAGGTATGAGAAGTGAGCTTAGTGTATTCAGGTACAATATTGGGGCAGACGAGTTGTGTTAGAGCTTTTGCATATGTATTAGTCTGTTTTCTGCTACTCTAACAGAACACTGGAGAATGGGTAATTTATAAAGGAAAGAGATTTATTTGGGGTAATGGTTCTGGAATAAGGAAGTCCAAAATCTGGCAGGGGAAAATGCCTGTAAGATAGCATAAGGTGAAGATCTCATGCTGCTCAACTCATGTTATAAAGTGAATGGGCATGCAGGTTCCTGTGGAAGAGAAAGAACATACGTGACTTTGCTTTATAACAACTCCTTCTTGTGATAATTAGTCCATGAGAGTGAGAACTCATGTAAAAAGAAATTCATCCATTCATGAACATCCACCTCCATGACCCAAACACCTCCTATTAGACCTCACTTCCCAACATTGCCATTTTTTTTAGCTGTACACATTTTTTATTTTTTTTATTTTTTAATTTATTTTTATTGTACACAAATGGGATACATACTGTTTCTCTGTACATGAAGTAAAGGCATATCATTTGTGTAGTCATACATTTACATAGGATAATAGTGTTTGATTCATTCTGTTATTTTTTCCTTCCCCTCCACCCCTCCCACCCCTCTTTTCCCTCTATACAGTCCCTCCTTCCTCCCTTCTTACCTCTCTTACACTCCCCATTATGTGTCATCATCCGCTTATCAGAGAGATCATTCATCCTTTGGTTTTTTGAGATTGGCTTATCTCACTTAGCATGATATTCTCCAATTTCATCCATTTGCCTGCAAATGCCATAATTTTATTATTCTTGATGGCTGAGTAATATTCCGTTGTATATATGTACCACAGTTTCTTTATCCATTCATCAATTGAGGGGCATCTAGGTTGGTTCCACAATCTGGCTATTGTGTATTGAGTTGCTATGAACATTGATGTGGCTGTATCTCTGTAGTATGCTGATTTTAAGTCCTTTGGGTATAGGCCGAGAAGTGGGATAGTTGGGTCAAATGGTGGTTCCATTCCAAGTTTTCTGAGGAATCTCCATACTGCTTTCCAGAGTGACTGCACTAATTTGCAACCCCACCAGCAATGTATGAGTGTACCTTTTCCCCCACATCCTCACCAACACCTCCAACACTGCTGTTTTGAGAAATTAAGTCTCAACATAAGTTTTGGTGGAGAAAAGCCATATTTAAATCATAGCAGTGTATTTGTCTTCCATGGGCAAAGTCCAGAAAGTCTTTGGTTTTCAAGTGACAGGTGCAACTGGGTCCAAGCTGAAACAACCTGAGCACACAATTTATATCCTATTTTTAAAATGGACTCCTGGATGGACCCAAGGACCAGCATTCTTGTCCAAAGTCAAGGAGGGATGGAGAGCCACTTTGTCATCTCTACTTTCTTCTGCCTTTATGTCCTTACTGCCCTACTGGCTCGACAAACCAGCCTAGTCCTTACTGGCTCACCCATTCACCCAGACACTGAATAGAAAGAATCGTTCTCTGAACTGAGTAATGCAGACTGATTATGCTTCCCATTTTTCCAGCCCCACTCCTATACTTGGCCAAGAGTTCATTCTCTAATTTCCCACCAGGTCAGAGAAAGGCCCTGTTATTAAGTAATATCTAACTGTAACTTTCAATTTTTTATTTGGTCTATTCTGTTTGCGATTATTGCATTTTAAGTAACTATGCCACAGCTGCTTGGGTCACCTGTTACACATGACCAGTTCATCAAAGGTCGGCATAACAAAGCATTAGCACAGTACTTATTAACTGATCACATACTTTGTCCAATGTAGACACTGGTTCTGTGTCTCCAGAAATCTGTAAAGATTAATGGGAACAGTAAGTGTCCTTATCTCCATATGCATCTAACCTCTACAATGTTTCCAGTGCCTAGTAGGTATGGTTGATGTGGAAGAGATCTCAGAGGGACTGCAAGCAAACACTGGAAGAGAGGGTCATGAAATGAAAGGCTCATGCCTGTTCTGCAGTTTGGCAATGGTACTGAGAAATGTTGAGAGTGTATGAAGAACCAGAGATAGTTCAAAATGTCAGAAGACAGAGGAGCAAAAGGAAGAAACAGAAAGAAAATGTAGACATAATTTTAGGTTAAACCATATGAAATAACCATTTTCATAAATCAAAAATAGAACATAAGCAATTTCATAGTGTTTAGCCTAATAAAAAGAGATTCAATATCATCTCACTTGTGCTATACTTTCAAAAATATATAAGCTATGTTATGTCATTGAATAGTTTATTGATTTACTTTGTCATTCATTTAACAATGATTTATTGAACTTCTACTAAGCATCAGGTGTTGTTTGGGGCACTGATATCCAGTAGTAAACAGGACATCCAAAAATATGTCTCACAGGATTGGCATTCTAGGGGAGAAAGACAATAAACAATATATATGTGTGTGTGTGTCTACACATATGCACACACAAAAGAATTGAATGTATATACATATTTTGTGTACATGTACATTTGGTGTATGTATATATGTATATATGAACACATAGTATTACTGTGTCATAATGTTACTAACATAAATCTAACATTTTATATAAAAATGTATAGATATAGTATGTGTGTGTATATATGTCTATACAAAGTAATAAGCTTTGTGAAGAAAAATAAGCAGAAAAGGAAGACAGGGAAAACAAGAGGTGTATTGATCAATTGTAAATAAGTGATTAAGAAAGTCTTCATTGATAAGTTGACCTTTGAGTATCTGGAAGACAAATCTTCCAGGAAGGAGGAACGACAAAACACATCTATGTGACAGAAATGGAGTGGGCAAAAAAGGCAGTCCAAGAAGTCCAAGAAGTCCAAGAAGTCATAGGCCATAAGCTTTAGGACATTGTAAAGTTTTGGACTTTTACTCTAAAGAACATGGAAACCACAGGAGGGTTTTGAGATGAGGAGAACTATGCTCTGACTCACTTTTTAAAAATTTGTTCTCTTTAGTTATACATGACAATAGAATCCATTTTGATATATTTATACAAGCATGGACTATATCCATGCATGGACTACATCTTATTCAAATTAGGATTCCAAGTCTGGTGGGTGTACATGAAGTTGAGATTCACTGTGGTGTGTTCATATATGTACACAGGAGAGTTATGTCAGATTCATTCCACTGTCTTTCCTATTCCTATCCCCCTCCCGTCCCTTCATTCCCCTTTGTCTAATCCACTGAATTTCTATTTTTCCCTTTCTGCCATCCCTTGTTGTGGGTTAGCATCTACATATCAGAAAGAATATTCGACCTTTGGTTTTTTAGGATCAGCTTATTTCACTTAGCATGATCTGACTCACATTTTTTTTATTTAGCTTTTAATTTTTTACAGACTGCATTTTGATTCATTGTACACAAACGGGGTACATCATTTCCTTTCTATGGTTGTACACAATGTAGACTCATTTTTAAAGAATCGCTATGTCTTTTGTTGAGAGTAGATTCTATAGGAGCAATAGTGGAAGCAGAAGGATGAGTCAGATGACTATTACAGTAATGCAGAGGAAAAAGAGTGGTAGTGAAGGAGAAATGGTTAGAAGTGGCTGATATTGAGGCATATTTTGAGGGCAGACTGAAAAAGGTTTACTGAAAGATTAAACATGGCCTGTGAGAAACCAGAATGGTCAAGGAAGACTGAAACTTTTGGACTACACAACTAAAAAATTAAAAACTGAAATTAAAATAGGGAAAACTATGGTAGAAGTAGTTAGGGGCAAAGTGTGGGGAGATAAAATATGAAGAGTTAAATTTGAGACATTTATTAGACAAGTAAGAGTCATAATATGATAGTATTCAATTCCAGAATCAAGGCCATAAACATTTTATATGTTTATAAATTCAAGTCCCTTCAAATGATTGCTTATACAGTCATATATACACTTAGTTGTTTAAAATTAACTTTTTTTATGTTAGCCCAAATGTTAACATATTCTTTTCTCAAATGAACAGGAATTATAACAACTGACTGCAAAATGTACAATAATAAGCCAAGGTAGGATTTGAGCCAACTCATTTTGCATGTCAATCACACAATTTGGAAACTATTGCATTTAAAAAATGATAAACACAATCTTCATTTTAGCCTCATGTATATGAGAAATAAAATTTGACTTCTAATTTTTTAAAATTCATGAGCTTATATCTAGTGTTCAGTCATGCAAGACTGTAATTTGCTACTCTTATGTTCTCTTCACTTTTTCAAAGAAGTTCAGCTTCTTTGACTCTCTGGTATCAGAACAAAAATATGCCCAGAATCTTCCAAAAGTATGCATGTCATCCTTTTTTTCTTTTCCTTTTCTTTCTTTTTTTTTTTTTCAGAGAGTCCCAGAGAGGTCAAGTTCTATGGCTGGGGCACCCAGAACACAGGTTGTATGTGACAGGTGTTCAGTGGAAATCATGGGAGGACATCATTTTGAACTGAACTCCTACACTGGGCCCCAACAGAACAAACCAAACCAAAAGGGAGTTACTTATGCTAAATGCCACATACTCAAATTAAAACTTTAAGGAAGCAAACAGATCCACAAACGGACCACTGAAAATAGTCTATCTGAGATAGCAATAAGAAAGTCCTCTCTGTTTTAACCCTTAGGGGAAAAAAGTAACCTCTAGCAATTTGATGTTAACCCATCAATGCTCTTTCCCCCTTATTTTTGTTTCCTTGTTCCCATTTTACAAAACCCAGTGCTCTACTATTGCCCGCTCAGAGCTTCCATTCTACTTTGTAGACTGGAGCTTGCCTTGATGCATGAATTACAAATAAAAGTCAATAAGATATATAACTGCATTTGTTGTAATTCTGTCTTTTGACAGTGTGTCGTGGTAATCATTATTACTCTGCTTAGGGACAAATGGGCATGCAAAGCAGAAACATAGTTATGTGCATGTCATCATTTCTGTGATTGAACAGGTTCAACTTGGGCATTTTATGGTATCTATCATTTATTTCCACAGCCTTTAGGCAAACAATAAAAAGACTTTGGATTTCAATTAAGTAGAGAAATTCTTGGGTGGCCAGAAAAATAAAAACCAAACAGAAATGAAGGAAAGATGCAGTTTGGGAAAGGATAGGATATTACCGAAAAAAAAAAAAAGAAAGAAATAGAAATAGAAAAAAGAAAGAAAGAAAGAAAGAAAGAAAGAAAGAAAGAAAGAAAGAAAGAAAGAAAGAAAGAAAAGAAAAGAAAATGAAGAAAAAAGGACAAACTAAGCAATCCCCCCAACTTGGCTCTGTGTTTATTTCCCCAGTTTCCCCTATCTCCCACCCCTTTATTTTTTTTAAATAGCTGCTACTTTGCTTATGTAGTTTTCAGATTCTGATTAGGCTGACTGATCTTTTCATTCTCTCTCTCTCTCTCTCTCTCTCTCTCTCTCTCTCTCTTTCCCTATTATCCCTCAGAGAGCTTTGAAACAGGTAGGATGTCAATTAACCTAGATATACTATTTTAATCTTAGTAAAAAACCAAATTGAGTAGCTGGTTGCACAATTAATAGGCTAGTCCATTTTAATCTCAAGATTACCAGGGATTTGTTCCCAACAGCTGGTTAGGAAGAAAACAGGAGTCCTCCTACTTGGTCAGAATTATAAAAAATCCACATTGTATGCTTGACCTTCTATGAGAGAATAGTGTTTGAGTATGGAAGGCTGCAGACTGGTATTTCTAAATTAATTTTTCTAGGTAATCAGGCAATTCTTTACATCATCCCACTCATATATGCATAGAGTGAGCTAGAGTCTTATGTACAAGCTAACTTTTTATTCTGCCTAGGTACAACCATTGAGTGCTCCTATGTTCTTTTTCAGTTGCTAGATTTAAAAGAAAAGTAAGCAAGGGGGGAAAAAAGAGAGAGGCTGGAAAGAAGAAGGAAAGATGAGTGATTTGATCATCACGAACCCCAGAGCCCTGTTAAAAAGTATTTGTACTTTAAAAAATCTTTTTTGCTGAAAGCTTTTTCAGGAGAAATAAATTATACTGACTCTATATAAATAAAAGCAGAAAGAGCAAAGACGAACATGAACATATATTACCAATGCCATTCATCAAATATAGTTGACACTTCAATCTAATCCGGCAAATGAAAACACAGAAGTTTATAGAGTTATAGGAAGTAAGCAATTTAAACATACCAGGGCACAAGGTCATCTAACACAACTAGCAAGATGTCCCTTTTTCTTTTCTCTTTTTCTCTCTTTCATCCTTTCAAAGCTCTCAAACACTGATTGATAATCCGTCTTTCTCACAGGGTGAGGTGATCTTTAAATCAGATAATTAATAGCAGCAGTCCCAATGTTCCTTAACAAGTCCACCTTCCTCCAGTGTCATAAAGTAAAAGGACACTGCATGCATTTCATACTATCATTATGGTGCAAGGTTTCTCTTTCCATAATAAAGTAATACATTTCTTAACTAATTAGTTCATTAATTTTAAATGTGATTCCCAGTAAAAACTCTTTGAGATAGTTAATCTTTCTTAAAAGTGTGTGAGATTGTAAAAAACAGTTCTCAGAGCACTGTCGCCACCAATCATTAGTGGTCTGAATGAGTGAGGAAATACAGAGCTGCAAAAACACATCTCATTTGTTTTGGAAAGCAAACCTCCAAGGCTGCTTTATAACCAGAAATCATATCCATGTCATGCAGATGCCGTGGTAAACTTTACGGTTCCAATTAGGAACGGACAGTTTCCAATGCACTGCTCAAACACTTTGCTAGTCTATATGTAAATACTTCACTAAAACCACTGAACGGTGATGGAGTTCAATATTAATATCGCAAATTAAAGATGACATCTGAAAGCCTACCATCCAGAAGAGTGATCAGAGCCCATGGCAAGGCAATAATCAGCGGCTTAAGCAACTTCCAAGCACCATGGGGGAGAAAACAAATGTGATGGAGCTTGGAAATTGCACTGGTGCATGAAGAACATACCATATTAAAGAGCAACTACTGATTGACCTGGTGATGAAGTGGAGGATATGACCATATGCTTCCATAAAGGACATTTGGAAATGGCTTCAAGATGATTCCCCAAGAGCTCGTGACTATTACCTGGTGTATTCCCATTAATTGACAATGTAAACTTTATCTGTAACAGTGAAATAAGCTGTCAGACTAACTACCTGTTCTCCTGGGAGGAAAAAAATGCCTGAACAATTATCACACCCAGCATATTTTCCAGACAGAAATATCAAAAGGTTCCACTGGCTGGATTTCCCTTATGTGTTGTAGTCACTGCCTTGGAAAGAAGAGTGGTTTCAACTTTTTCACTCAGATCATTCGAATGGGGAAAATAGGTATATTAAAGAAGGGATGAGAAATAAAATCATATGAAAGGTAAGATAAGAATCAGTGAAGAGTTCATAATCTCAGTCCAGGGTCCTCTGCCATATGCTAAAGCACTAGCCCACATCCACTTCCTTTGGCCAATCATGTTTTTACGTATAGAAATCAATCCTAAAGAAGGAAGGTAGCCCCAGTCATGATGCCAAATCCAAGAATCCCTACAAAGGAAGCTATGCAAATCCCAAGACATGACATCATTACTTCCTCCTTCATGTCAGGAAAATTACAAGAAGTGAAGAATAACAGAGATGTTGATAAATGTCATTTCCCTGTGACAATATGTTTGGTGGACCCTATGTCTAGGAAGTTCTGAAATCTGGCTCAGAGTTCAAATCCCAGTTCCACAACCTACCAGTGTGTCACCATGAGCAGGTTACTTAATCTGAGTTTCAACTTTCTTCTATTACAATGTGGCCACCTGCCAAATCGGGGAATGGTGTTAGTTCTATGGCTACTGCCTCTCATTATTATTATCTTCCTGACCCTAAAATAGTCCAGGGGTGTATTTAGGTAGCAAATTAAGAGCCTAGCAGTTGTTCTGGCCTCAATTCATCAAGAGTTTCTTTTCTCTGGTTCAAAGCATGAGAAGGGGAACTTGAGGCTGCCCCATAACTACAGTTGTCTAAGTGTGCCCTGGCTTCACCACAGAACCCACAACCTGGGCTGCTATCCCTGCCCTACCTGGGCCCAGGCAGAAATGTTACCCCACAGGCCTGTTCTCCAAATGAGAAAGAAATCTGGGCAGCAAGCCAGGGCCACAGAACCTCTTGCCCCACCGTGTCTTTCCACAAGTTGTTCTGCTTCTAAGCATGGGGAAATACAGCTAGCCAACGCAGAAAACATAGCCACCTACTGCGGACACCTGTCCTCCACATACCCAATGACTGTGAAAGTACCAGATCTCTGATATCAGATGGTATCATCTTCCCTGATTTCCTGGGATAGACTCCTAAATAAACAATTTGCCCTAGAATCTTGGGTTGGGGTCTGCTTCTGAAGAAACATAAGACATTCAGTTGTCACTATCTCTGTGGTATCACTAGGGGACTAGACAGGTTAGGGGACTTCAGCTGTAACAGACACAGTGTTGGCAGCAGCAGCAAGGCCAACATCTGTCAGCAGGTGGACAAAGTTAGAAATGACCATCAGCAGTCTCATCTTATGCAAATCTTCTCAACTTTTACTTGTGACCTTTTTTTTCTCCATATTCTTTTGTTTCAAGAGACATTGAACTAGGAATATTATAAGAAGAGAAAGAGGATGTGAAAACAGCACCAAAGAGAAGGCTGCTTTATGCTATAATTGCTGAGAGTGGAGAGACAGACTGTGAAGAGCAGGTGCCACATCGTGTTGAGTTTTTCTCACCTGCACTTTTCCCAGGAGGCTGACACAAATGCAGGGATGTGACACGAGAGCAATCTCCCTGTAACAATCAGCTACACAACTGTACAATCCACAATAGCTGTAATAGAGAAAGCAAACAGTAATAAAGCCACATTGCCTTGCTTCTGAGATCAAACAATGCTCCAGTTGATGGAGGGTACACTTTAATGTCTCCTGAAAAGTCCATATTTCTGGATCTCACTGAACTACCGAGGCTTTTCCTAAGGTAAGGTTAAAAAAATAATTGTGGTTTGGGCATCTATTTCAAAAGGAGAACAAACTGTTATTTAAGTTCTGTGTGAGAACAACAGAGATACTGAATATAGACGGTATCTCTGACCCATTGTATAACAAGAAAAATAAAACCGGAGATGTCCATTAATACCCTGCCCTGAATTCGGGAGGTGTTGGAGTGTCTAGGACAGGCAGGGGGCATTATTATTTTTTAATGGCTACTTCAACAGAGATGTTCATGTTAGCATTGTTCTTGGGGTGAAAGCTTCCATTCTGTAAGACACTTGCCACACTCCAATTAAAAACAGAATTTATTGTTAAGGGCCAGTAGAATATGAGTTTCCTTCCACCTGTATTTTGTCTATTGTTAAAAATCTTACATAACAAAAAGTTAGAGGCTGAGAAGAGCTTTTTATAAGCCTTGAGTGGAGAATATTGCCACTTTAAAAATATCATTTCTGAAAGAAAGCGGAGGTGTCAGAGACAAAGAGAAAAGGAGGGAGATGCGTCGGCCAGTCAATAGTATATATCGAACACTTGCTGTGTGGGGAGAACACGAAGGGCATAATATACTGGGCCCTTCTTCTCTGGGAGCTTGTAAAGTAATGAATGGAACAGCATTAATGTGAGTAAACACTTTTAAAGCAGGCACATTAGAAACCACATGACTTGAAAAAAATCGCGTGTGTGACCAAGTGTGAGTGCGTTGATGTGTGTGTGTGCATGTTTAAAAGGAGCTTGAGAATAACAAACAGCATGGTAATGACATCGAGAATAAACGCCACTAAACACAGGAGAAATGATACAAGAATACAAATTATCCTGGAGCGCTTTCGTCTTTCAGTTGACTCTCCTCTGAGTGTAAATCAGAAGTGGAAATACAACACAAGGTACATTTCTTGTCATTGGAACGTCAGGAAGCTGGCATCTTACCATGTCTGATAGCTAGTGCTTCAGAGATATGCATCATATGTATTACTGTTCCACCTCATGGAAGTGATTTGACTTGAAAATGCAATGACAAGGAGCCATATTGGGGAACAGAAATTGTTTACATAATTGCTTGCTCTGTTGGTGAATCTAGGCCTTCATTTAGAATTCATTATTTTATAAACTGCACAAAGGGATTTCCAAGTTGTCAAGCTTGGTTTGTAAAAAATAAAATAAAAAGATATGATAAAATGTCTGGCACAAGCTTTTCTGACTTTAGTTTTTTTTCTCCATCCTATTCATCTTCCCAGTCATAGCGGGTACTCCATCAGCTGTGATAGCTGCTATTTTCTCTGGATTTAGATCAAACAACCTCAGAACATCCATCAGGGCCATTTTTACATCCTTTCTCCTTTGATGCCAAACCCCAAAGATTCCCCATCATGTACAGTCTGCAAGTTGTTGGACTGACAAGTATTAGTAACCTTGGAATGTCACCGAGACACCAGCTTTCATCCTGGAGGAGGCTAATGAATTTTGCTGCAACCAACTTGGTCTTGAAATGATTTTTCTTTAGGTCACCTTTCATAGTTAAAATAGTTTGCTTTCTTATAGTTTACTTTTTGTCTGCTAAGTTAAAGTGGCAGAGAGAGTAGAGCCTGAGGACAAGAGAGTCTGGAGCACACAATTTTTAATACCCACCTTACCACCATATGTTTTTTTAATTATCTGGGCAAAATTTAATTTCTTAGAGTATCCTCAGCTGTGAAATGAGTATGAAATATTGCCCACAATTTAGGATTTTCAGCATTTTAGGCATACGTATCCTTTCAAAAATACCTACATATTACCTGTAATCCCAGCAGCTCGAGAGCCTAAGGCAGGAGGATTGTGAGTTCAAGACCAGCCTCAGCAAATTAGTGAAGCAAGCCCTAAGCAACTTGCAATTCCCTGTCTCAAATTTAAAAGGGGGGAGGGGGGGCTGAGAATGTGGCTTATTGTTAAGTGACCCTGAGTTCAATCCCCATACCAAAATATATACATATATACAATTAATATACTTTTAACATGTGTATATACATACACACTTAAATGCACACGCAGAATATTATGTGGCATTAATTTTATTTGGTATATCTTAAAAGAGATTACATAGAATGACATAAAGCTAACTAATAGAATTTTAAGCAAATTTGCATTTTATCAAGCACAATAGCAATCACAACTCTACATACTCTTTAAGAGGATAATATAAACAAGGATAAGACATCAATTACCAGTGCAATTTTGATATGCATAAAAAAACTGTGCCTGTTCTTTGAAATAACTGAGTTCTACATAAGTTCCACAGACTTAAGACCCATTGGTTTAGGACTGTAATAAATACTCTGCATCTATGATTTACTCTTGTACAGAAGAGTGGAGCAAATGAAGTGTTCAAACTCAGGACTCATGCATTCATGTAATTAGTATTAGTTGAAGACTAATCACATTTATGTCACCCAGGTTTACACAGCTGGGAGCGGAGTAGACCCTCAAAATGTCAAAAGTAAACAAGTAAATATGTGTCACCTAAGTTGTCTTTCCTCTTTTCAGTTCCTGACTCCTGATGGCACTATGAGATTGGCAGATCCAAGCACTGGGATCTGCACTCACCGGCAGACCACAGGCCTTTGGTTTCCTGAAAACCCCACCCAGGTATTTGCTCCTGCAACTGTCTGCAGAATCATCTCCTCTGAGCTCAGTCCTTTCCTGGTCCTCACTGCCGTCACCTCCCACAGATCCACTTGAGGGCGCCAGCAACCTCTAGTAGAAGCCCTGTGTTCCTGGGCTTCCAAAGCAGCAAACTGGTTTTTCAGTGTTATGTTCCCTGGTGACTTCTCATGCATGCTTCACCATGTCACTAGAGAGGAGGGAATGCTCCTTTTCCCCACTTGGTGCCACTTTATGCCACTTCTTATCAGTTAGGCATCCAAAGAGCCGATGCCTTGCCTAACCCCTAACTCCTCATGAAAACGGCTCCCTGGGCTTTCCCTGAAGCCCCTGTCTCACAGGGCTCTTGAGGAAGTCTGAGGAACAGATAGCTGGAATGTTCCCCAAGCTGTCCTCTCCAGTCTCTGCCCCCTTCACACCCCCACACCCCGCAAGACCACTTCTTGGGTCAACTACAGCAGGTCTTCTTAAACTTCATTATGCATTACAGTATCTTTGGGATCTTGCAAAAATGCAAATTCTGATTTAATAATTCTGCCTTGAGGTCTGAGATGATGCATTTATCAAGACCAGGACTAGTGACAAAATGTCAGATGTGATGGAAAATTTAGTAATCAAGATAAGTAATACTTCAGTGAAATATTTTGAAAAAAAAATACTGAAAAAAATCCTAAAGAACAAAATATCCAAATTCTAAATTCAGAAATAAAGACTCTAATTGATGTTGATCAGATCACATTTTGAGCAAGCTTCCATGTTAAGATAATTTTAATTTACTCCAATTATGTCCCCCATTTCACCAGCTATGTACTCGTCTGCTAAATTGAGTGTATGCTAAGACAATAGCTCATCTTTTCCTTGCTCAATCACAGGAAGGACTTATAGGAAACTTATACTCTAGAGCAGTAGACCTCAAGTGCAGGGCAGACGGGGTTTCGTTTTGTAATTTGGGGAGATTTAGCAATGCCCTGGAGACAATATTGGTTGTCACAAGATCCAAGGGTCCACTGGTATCTGGTGGGCAGATGTCAGTATGCTATTAAACATCATACAGTGCACAGGACAGCTTCTCAGAATGAAGAATTATTTGGTCTAAAATGTCAAAAGTTGTCAAGAGTGAGAAACCCTTCTATAAAAATGTATACCACATACAATTATACCACAGCCAATAGATGTCATAACTGAGTTGAACTCAGTTCACTGATTCTTTTTTCCCCCCTTTCTTACATACTATCTTTTCTCAGCAGAAAGAAAGCATTTCTACATTTAACTTCAGGCATTGATTTAGTCACAGTCGATAAGTAATATCTTTTTATTTATAAAGGTACAACATAGGAAAATTAAGATTTGGGGAGTCTTAGGGGGAAGGTCATTGGGCGAGAAATTGAAAGGGTTAGGAAGAGGTTGTACATGTTACTTATTTAAAACCAATTAAAGATGCAAGCCTACCATGATTCTGTAGAAACTTGGTTTCAACAATGTTTAATGAAAGTAGATCTGGAATCACATCCTCCGGTCTGAAATTTGGAAAGCTGAGCTTACCTTAAAGTTTTATGGCTCACAAGGGGGATATATGTGTGAGTATATTAATTAATAAAACATAAATACAATATTTTCACTTCATATTTTAGCAGTATTACAGATGATGAGATTCAACTTTATATATACCCCTTGTGATCACAAAGTTCCAAGGGTATAAAGCTATAAATGATTTAAAAGTCCTAAAGGAAATAGTAAATTTACCTGTTTTGCACAAAAATTAAACATAACTCTACAATGTTAGTTAATAATTATTGCAGAACTATAGGTTGACAGTTTGCATATTAATTATCAGCTCTAAAGCCACCTATGATTTGCTGTGTGATGCTAGGCCTGAGATTCAATTCTCAGGAGAAGGCTTCTGCCTTCTCCTAGGCTCCATTATAAAAGGCACAGAAGGCGAGTAGAAGGAAGAGAAAGGGAGAAGGTGTTTCTATCATATTCTCCAACTTCTGGATAGCAACTGCTTCAGCCTCCAGGTTCTTGTGGTACTGAAGGCACCAGACATGTTCTCTCTATTCAAGGAACCAACATCAGTGTAGGTGAGGTGGGGGCTTCTTCTGAGCTCCAAGGTTTTGATGACCTCAGCCCTTCTCTTTGGTTCCCCCAGGTGTAGGGGTTGTAACTTCTCCCATCATTTGCTAAAATCAGGACTCACCAAAGTTAATTTTATGTATCATCTTTATTGGGCTAAGGGATGCCAAGATAACTGGCATGAGGGTGTTTCTGAACGGGATTGGCTTTTGAATCAGTAGACTGAGTGAAGAAGATTCACCCTCACCAAGGTGGATGAGCATCATCTGATCTGAGGACCTGAACAGAAAAAGACTCTGGAAGGTGATTTCTTTCTCTTTCTTCTTGAGTTCAGGCATCCATCTTTTCCTGTCTTCCTGGTTCTCAGCCTTCAGCTTTAGACTGAAACTGCACCATCAGTTTTCCTGGGCTTCAGCCTTGCAGATGACAGATCCTGGGACTCTCTCTATATATTCGATTGGTTCTATTTCTCCAGAGAATCCTAATACAAGACTGCTTCAGCCTACTCTTCCTGCTCTTTCAAGCTTCAAACTCCACTACAAATAATTCCCCATATGAAATCCCCTCTGCTTGAAATGCCCATTCTGGCTTCTATTTTCCTATCTAGAACCAAACTGATAAAACATACCATAACAACAAAAATATTAGCTAGGACATGGCAATAAATTCCATGCATGTGTGCTGATTATACCTTTTCATGTACAGTTTATCAGGTGTGCAGCTCTCTGTAACCCTACAAGGAATAACACACTTGAAACATTATACTGTGTGCCTGGAACAGAAAGGGACTTATAAAAAAAAAAAAAAAAAAAGTATGTTTCTTTGCCAGTCACGCTTTCTCTTTTCTACAACCAGAGAAAGTTGAAGATGAGGCACATCAAAATTATTTAAAGGATTAAAAAAAAAAAAGATTCCAGCTGTTTGACCAAAAGAAGCCATGTCTGGAATATGTTTCAATAATGTATTGCTACCAGATGTTAACTAGAGTTTTCTCCTTTTTAAAGAGCAATGAAGCCTGTCCAAGAAAAACACTTTAATCATCTCACTCTCCCTTTGGGACTATGGAAATTTGCCACTTGCAAATGTTGCTGGTTTAATTGATCATGTATGAGTAGGTATGTGTGACTGTATATAACTTCTGACTTGCTACTCATTTTAAACACTCATATATTTTTCTATGCATCCCGAATGGTCTTAAACCTTAAAGAAACTTGAATATTTTGGCAGTCTGGCTTCAGTCATCTAAATTATACTACTCCATAACTGTGAATGTTTTCCCTAAAACACAGAATCCTAGGAATGACAAAATTTTCTAAATATTCTGACAATCATTTTATTTTAGTGATTTTGTATCAATTTCAATGACATTTGGTAGGTTGACAGAAGATAAATAAAAATCTGTATCTTTTTATAGCCAGTTACACATCTTAAAACATAATACCTTATTGTTCACAATATTCATGTTAGAGATAACTATTTCTTGCCTTCATTCCTGTGATTGTTGAGTAAAATCTACATTTTATAGAGTCATTTATGTGGACACTTTCCATAGGTTACCAGTGGCCCAGCAACTTTCTGATGAATTTAGAACAACATGCTAGTTGCTAGTAGGAAGTACCAAGGGACAGAAGATAGGTCATGCTCTATTAATCAATAGTTCTAACAGGAAGTGATGGGATAATTGTGCATGTCATTATATAGTGTGATCAACTTTATAAATACACGCCCATATGGAGGGTTCTTTGTGATGCACTGGGACATGCTTAAATAATTCATGGAGAAGGGGTACGTGGAAGTTAAAGTATGAATCTATTGTCTTTTCATCCTAGGAAAAACAAAGGCTGAGACTCAAGCTTTTGTGCATATAGTTTATTTTGGAAAACAATCCTAAGGAACAGGAGTAAAGGACCAAGGGAATGAAACCAGGAAGAAGGAGAAGGCAAATCAGGGTATGTTATTAAGTTGGTCACCACCATGGTTACTGGAGCGTGACCTTACTGCTATCTTGAGTATCTAAATAGAATACTCCACACAAGGGATAGTAGGGAAAAGCACTTATCCATTGGATAAATCCTCTGGGAGTGTCATGATGCCCATTGCGAAGTACTTGCCACACCCAGGGTCACAGGAATCCCACACTACAGCATGAGGGCTTGGTGCAGGCTGGGAGAGTGATGCATTCAGTATTCAATGGGTCAAAGCTTATACACCTGATTACAGTTGATATGGCCACAACAGGAAGCTGGACTGAGAGGACATGAGGCAGTGGCCAAGGGATTCTGATAGACCCAAAACAGAGTTTAAGTAAGGAAGTCTTCACAGAAGAAATCTGTTCCTCTCTATTATCTGTCAACATACCATGGTTAAATATTCCTTCCTTCTTTTTTTAATGAATCATCTCATTTTTGCAGACATTTCATTAATAAAAATTATTTCTTGGTTCATATGTGATATGTTATCAAATTTTAAGAAGAGGAATCCTCTTTGTCTCAATCTGGTTGGATTTTAATTACTATTGTTTACTATATGCACAGGGCCATCTTATTCTGGGTGGGAAAAGGTATAACTATATTTCTAGAGAGCTACTATCTATATAAACAATTTGAATTACCCTGAATCAGTTCATCATCACCATTCTGAAGGCCCATACCATACAACCTAGCAAAAGAGATACTGAACCTCCAGCAAGAATGATTTGTTCACCAGGTTGCCCTCCAGGAACTGGTAACTGGCCAGAGGGCCCTAGGAACACCTGAAGATGAGTCCTGGAGCTCTTCAAAGCATCTGACTGACTCCACACTTGGGGATCAGGGGGAAAGAAAGGGGGAACACCCAAAAAGGCAGCAGTGTGGGCCATGGCCCACACAGGTCCAGGGAGCCTTGCTTGAATGGCACTGCTGCTCTGACTGGTCCCAACCAGCAGAAGGGGACTTAGAACATCCTCAGGAAGTTGCTCCAAAATACAGTTATGGAGAGAAGGGTGGGAATACTCTCCCAATCCCACCTGAGTCCAGAGCCCAGAGCAGAGGCATTTTTGTCTGGGTCTAAAATCAGCACCAGTTCTCCTATCACCAGTTTTTTCAAAAGCATCTTTTCCTAGAGGCCAAGTCACTGCTATCCCAACAGACTTAAACACTTGGAGGAATGGATTTTTCCTGTATTAATGCTGAGCATTTATAAATCGGACTTCATGCAATGTAGAAAAGTGTACATACATATATTGGAAGCCTGTTTTTATCTGCAATACAACCAAGGGGCAACTCATTAGCAGTATTAAAAAACCATCTTCATGTTTCATATACTACTCCCCAGACATTCATTTTCCACTTAGAATGGACTCCTGGTTTAAACAGAATGGAACTTTTCTCATTTCATTTGATCTGAAATAGAATCTACAGGTAACATTGTACATTTTCTTCTTTCCTTCATTTTCTATGTGCCTTTTTATTATTTTAGCACTTGGTTAATATTTTTTGCAACCTATATTTTCATCACAGATTCTACAGGAAATAACCCTTTCAAGGTCATATAGTGCAGACACTATCACATATACCCTTCCTTAGGAAGACAGCATTCACGCTGCTGTTCCTATTGAACTATTCCTGTTTCCATGAGGTTAACATATAAAAATGTATTATTCATGATAGAAAATGCATTTCATATATTTCACCAATTGTTATTATTGTTCTAGAGGGGGAAATAAATGAAAATGGTGGCAGTTGTAGAAATGCATCCTTATTCGGGACTTAATATACAATACCAATTTAGACTACTTACCTTTTTCAACTTTAAACCTTCCATTAAACTGCAAAGCTTGATGTCAGCTAAACTCTATAAATGTTAATTTAAGGTCAAGGTGCTCCTGGGAAGCATTTGAATGCTTAGAGCAGAGCCCAAGAAAACTTCTTTTCAAAGATTTATGGGATGATATGGCTCCTTTCTGAAAAATAGGAACTCTATTTCTACTTTTTCCAATCATTTTCTATTTCAAGCTCTAGGACACACTTTCCTTTATGGATCTTTCTTAGATATTTAATAGCATTCTGGAGATGTTAAAATGCAAATTTTTTCCATGTGTAATGTATAGTGTCTCTCCAATTTAAACTTCATTTACTAATGCCAAACGTTTTGTATAGTAAGGAATGAATATCTATAACTCAGGAACACCTTTGTCCATAAAGATGGCCAAAACATAGTCACATCATTTTCAATATTCAGATTATCATGAGGTAGGGGTTTTAGCCAATAATCACTTTTTCTGAAACTAAATCACATGCCAAAATGCATTTAACATTTGATTCAAAGAGCCCAGGGTCCAGTTTTCTCTCTTGGCTACATTATCTCATGGAATAAAGTTGAGCACACAGAAACCTAAAAAGGTTCCTTATTTTTATGCTACCCAAAGTTTCTTTCAACAGGGATATGGAATCTATTGGGGGAGTCAGAAAGAGCAACATGGTTTGCCATTTGCCTGAAAGCTATGAGATCACATCATTTCATGCATTAATGTGAAGTGCTGAGAGTGAAGTCTCACAAGGAGAGTGAGACTCACCACATCATACCTCTTGCTGGAATATGTAGTAGATTAGCCAAAGTTTGCTGACTCTTCTAGAAAGCTCCATCTCTATCCATGGTCAAGGAAGACAGATCTGGATGATCCTCTAAGCAAAGAATTTTATTTATTTACTTATTTTTATTTATTGGTACTAGGGATTGAACCCAGGGGTGCTTTTATCACTTAGATATTTCCCCAGATCTTTTTATTTTTTTATTTTGAAACAGGGCCTTACTAAGTTGCTTAGGGCTATGCTAAATTGCTGAAGTTGGCCTTGAACTTATGATCCTCCTGTCTCAGTCTCCCCAGATACTGGAATTACAGGCATGTGCTACCTCACTCAGCACGCTAAGCCTTTAATATAACATTTTCATTTTCATCACCTAGACCAAGTTATGAAAGGTCATTCAGTTAGGCTATCCAGAGGTTTATTAGGTGGTTTGACACAACAGCTTTGTCCTGAAAGGGATGATAGGCAGGGCAATGAGATTTTTCTATCAGTTTTTTAAAAGTGAAATATAAACTGAGTTGAACAATTAGCAGAGAGACTGAAGGTGAAAGGACACACAGAGTGGGCCATTTGCAGAGGTCATGAGGCAGTAAAGGTCATAAATGAGCACTCTAATATTGCCAGAGTCAGAAAAAACAGGCATATCAAGAGAAATTCCCTACAAACAACAGGAGAGAGAAGTTAGGTCATAATAATCACAAAACACAAGAAGACACACTTTATCCATGAGGCCTGGATGTAAGCTTTCTCTTAATTCCCTGAGACACTTTCTATCCTCATTCCCATGTGTTTTTTTTTTTTTTTTACACAATAAATGTATTGCTAATTGAGATAACCTGAGTTCTTTGCATAGTACCAACATAAAGGAGCGTGGAGGTAGTTTATGGAGTGCCAGGTAAGACTTTGAAAGTAACTAATGAACTCTTATCTTCTGATGGAGGACTCCTGGGATCACATGACTGATAAGAGGGTGAATTATGCAGATTTATCTATAATCAGAGCTA
Source organism: Sciurus carolinensis (assembly GCF_902686445.1). Classification (NCBI taxonomy): domain Eukaryota; kingdom Metazoa; phylum Chordata; class Mammalia; order Rodentia; family Sciuridae; genus Sciurus; species Sciurus carolinensis. The sequence continues at coordinate 54,724,126 of NC_062217.1, read as the reverse complement.
AGGAGCACCTTTTTTTGGTGGGAAATGAGCAAGGGGAGGTTAGTGTGATTGTGGCTTGCAGCAGAAGGAATTCAGATGGGTCCAGAGCAACCACGACCATAAGGGCCTAAAGGAGGAACCTCAGCCCTAGATATACTATTAATTCTTTTCCCTAGTTGATGTTGTGAGGCCTAATTTTTTAAGACAAAAGCATATATTGAGGCCTCACTCTTGGTTATCTGTGCATAGAAGAACTCCAAAATGAATCAGTCTCTTGGAGTCCTTGACATAATAGATTTCTAAGTAATTAGAAACAAGAGGGAAGAATAAAATTCCAATTGACTCAGCTGACCTTGCTAGTGAGGTGGTGGCATATGGTAGAAGCAGTGGGGTAAGACTGTGGAACCTACTGTGCCTGAGGGCTTCTCACTCTACCTCCTTAGGCCTCAGTTTCTTCAAAGGCAAAGTTGGGTGGTAGGATCCAACTGAATCCAAGTGAATAGTTAAGTCCCCAATCCTAAATGCTGAGGTACCTGATCTGACTCTGAAACTTCCATAAGTTAGAGCTCTGATCATCCTAGGAAAAACTCTTAGATGGAATGTAACATTTTTTTTTCTTTTTGCTAAGAGCTTTGCAATTATTGACTTTAATTACCAGACAGTAACTTCCAAGGTAGTGGACAGGTAGGTATGTCTGTATTGAACCACAGATTGCTCAACTTCTACAATATTTTGGTCTAATCAAATTTATAAGATGTCTCAGTATAAGAAAGGGTATAATTCTCTTTCACAAATGTTATGGTTTACATATGAGGTGTCCCTAAAAAAATTTGTATGAGATAATGCAAAAGATTCAGAGATAAAATGATGAGATTATGAGAGCTTTAACCTAATCAGTAGATCAATCCACTGATGGATTAACTGGGCAGTGACTGCAAGAAGGTAGAGCATGTCTGGAGGCGGGTCCCTGGGGGTCATGCATTTGGGGTTTATATTTTACCCCTGGTGAACAGAGCTCTGGTTCTTGTTCCCATGTTTTGAGTTTCTTTTTTTCCTCCACACCCTTTAGCCATGATATTCTGTCTCACCTCAGGACCAGAGCTATGGTGTTAACCATCTATGAACTGAGACCTCTGAAACTGTGAACCAAATAAACTTTTCCTTCTCTAATCATTCTTTTTTTTTTTATTGTAAACAAATGGGGTACAACTTGTTTCTCTGTTTGTACATGAAGTATGTGTAATCATACATTTACATAGGGTAATGGTGTTTGATTTATTCTGTTTTTTCCTTCCCCCCCACCCCTCCCACCCCTCTTTTCCCTCTATACAGTCCCTCCTTCCTCCCTTCTTGCCTCCCATCCACCCCCCATTATGTATCATCATCCACTTATCAGCGAGATCATTTGTCCTTTGGTTTTTTGAGATTGGCTTATCTCACTTAGCATGACATTCTCCAATTTCATCCATTTGCCTGCAAATGCCATAATTTTATTATTCTTGATGACTGAGTAATATTCCATTGTGTGTGTGTGTGTGTGTGTGTGTTTGTGTGTGTGTGTGTGTATATATATATATATATATATATATATCACAGTTTCTTTATCCATTCATCAATTGAGGGGTATCTAGGTTGGTTCCACAATATGGCTATTGTGAATTGAGCAGCTATGAACATTGATATAGCTGTATCTCTGTAGTATGCTGATTTTAAGTCCTTTGGGTATAGGCCAAGGAGTGGGATAGCTGGGTCAAATGGTGGTTCCATTCCAAGTTTTCTAAGGAATCTCCACACTGCTTTCCAGAGTGGCTGCACTAATTTGCAGCCCCACCAGCAATGTATGAGTGTACCTTTTCCCCCACATCCTCACCAACACCTATTGTTGCTTGTATTCTTGATAATCGCCATTCTAATTGGGGTGAGATGGAATCTTAGGGTAGTTTTGATTTGCATTTCTCTTATTACTAGAGATGTTGAACATTTTTCCACATGTTTGTTGATTGCTTGTAGATCTTCTTCTGTGAAGTGTCTGTTCATTTCCTTAGCCCATTTGTTGACTGGGTTATTTGTATTCTTGGTGTAGAGTTTTTTTTGTTATTGTTGTTGTTTTTTGTTTTTTTAATTCATTTTTATTGTAAACAAATGGGAAACATCTTGTTTCTCTGTACATGAAGTAGAGGCATACCATTTGTGTAATCATACATTTACCTAGGGTAATAGTTTTTGATTCCTTCTGTTATTTTTTTTTCTTCCCCCCATCCCTCCCACCCCTCTAATCCTTCTATACAGTCCCTCCTTCCTCCTCTCTTTCCCTCCTCCTACCCCCCATTATCTATCATCATCCTCTTATCAGCGAGATTATTCGTCCTTTGGTTTTTTGAGATTGGCTTATCTCACTTAGCATGATATTCTTCAATTTCATCCATTTGCCTGCAAATGCCATAATTTTATTATTTTTTATGCCTGAGTAATATTCCATTGTTCATATATATACCACAATTTCTTTATCCATTCATCAACTGAAGGACATCTAGGTTGGTTCCACAATCTGGCTATTGTGAATTGAGTGGCTATGAACATTGGTGTGGCTGTATCTCTGTAATTTGCTAATTTTAAGTCGTTTGAGTATAGGCTGAGGAGTGGGATAGCTGGGTCAAATGGTGGGCCCATTCCAAGTTTTCTAAGGAATCTCCACACTGCTTTCCAGAGTGGCTGCACTAATTTGTAACCCCACCAGCAATGTATGAGTGTACCTTTTTCCCCACATCCTCTCCAACACCTATTGTTGCTTGTATTCTTGATAATCGCCATTCTAATTGGGGTGAGATGGAATCTTAGGGTAGTTTTGATTTGCATTTCTCTTATTACTAGAGATGTTGAACATTTTTCCACATGTTTGTTGATTGCTTGTAGATCTTCTTCTGTGAAGTGTCTGTTCATTTCCTTACCCATTTGTTGACTGGGTTATTTGTATTCTTGGTGTAGAGTTTTTGAGTTCTTTATAGATTCTGGAGATTAGCGCTCTATCTGAAGTATGAGTGGCAAAGATTTTCTCCCACTCTGAGGGTTCTCTCTTCACATTGCTGGTAGTTTTCTTTGCTGAGAGAAAGCTTTTTAGTTTGAATCTATCCCAGTTGTTGATTCTTGCTTTTATTTCTTGTGCTATGGGAGTCCTATTAAGGAAGTCTGATCCTAAGCCGACAAGTTGAAGATTTGGACCTACTTTTTCTTCTATAAGATGCAGGGTCTCTGGTCTGATTCCAAGGTCCTTGATCCATTTTGAGTTGATTTTTGTGCAGGGTGAGAGATAGGGGTTTAATTTCATTCTGCTGCATTTGGATTTCCAGTTTTCCCAGCTCCATTTGTTGAAGAGGCTATCTTTTCTCCCTTTGTCTTTTGGCTATCTTTTGGCCCCTTTGTCTAGTACAAGAAAACTGTATTTATTTGGGTTTGTGTCTGCGTCCTCTATTCTGTACCATTGATCTACGTGTCTATCTTGGTGCCAATACCATGCCGGTTTTGTTACTATTGCTTTGTAGTATTCTAATCATTCTTATCAGGTATTTTGGTTACAGCAATGAAAAAGTGGACTAAAACAACAGGCAACACAAAAACAGTCTGAGAAACTGCTCCAATACAGGCCCTCTGAACCAATATCCAGCCTCCATCTCTGCCTGTTGGTCCAATCTCTCTTGAGGAGACAAGTTCCTCGTGATAATTCCCATCTATCTCAGGATTCTCTGATAAGTCTATGCACCAAATGAGAGGACATTCGCTTATTGACAGTTGTCTTAGTTTGGTATCCCTAGAAACAAATCCTGAGACTTCAGTTGATTTGGGTGATGATCTCTGCAAATGAAGAAGGGGAATATGGCAGGGTAGATATAGCAGGGAGATAGGAAAGGAAGGGAAACCAGGCAAGGTGTGATATCAAACTAGCTGCCACCAGGGAAACTCTGGGAGCCAGGGTATGACACATGCCATAAAGTGATCCCATCTGAGGGGCAGTTACATACTAACTCTGATTAGTCTTAGGGTTGAAGAGTGATTAATTCCTTGGTACTTCCAGCCTACCCCATAGTAGACTCTGGCAGCAAGAGAAAGACAAAAACAAAACAGGTGCTCTCAGTTGGAAATCACCGATTCAGGTAGGCAGGATTAGGATTGGAGAAAGACAGGGTCTATTTTTTATTAAGGATGCTACAATTTTTACACTTTTACAAAATTTGAAAGCTATAAATGGAAGTCTGATTCTCCTTAAATGTGCCTGGCCTTGTGTTCTAGCAGTCTGCCCAGCCAGCTGTATAAAGCTTGCAGGATTCAGTATTCTTGCTATGGATAAATATTTTGCAGTATGACTACACCCTCAGTGTTGCACCCTGAAATTAGAATTTTGCCCCATTCAGAGAAACTGTGAAGAAACTTTCAACATTCAAATTTTTTGTAGCAATCACTCCACTGAAACATGTAACATGTATTGGTATACTAAATAGGGACAGAGATCTTACTGCCTCACATTTTTGGATAGCATTGTTCAAAAGTTTATTAAGTGTACTCATCTATTAATCAAATATATAGTCACTCTTTTCAATGTACTTGGAAATATGGTAGCTTCAGGGAATACAGTGATGAATAACATAAACCCTGTACTTAAGGAGCTTTCTCTCCAGTGAGAAAGATGGAAAAGTAAACTGCCAAGCATAATTTGGTGTAATGAGCTCCTTGTTTAGGTGCATACCGAAAGGTGCTCCACAGAAGTGTTCCCAAGGGAAAGATAACATTGAGACAGGGTGTTGTGGGCCAGAGGGAAGGAAGAATGAATTAATAAGGCTAAGAGCAGACATGGGAACTATGGGAGGGTGGATGCATATGGGCATGTATGTACATGCTCACAAAAACACACATGTATGCCTTTCTTTTATACATCTATTTGCATGCATTTTGAGGATAGGACAGATGATTTCAAGCTGAGAGAGCTACATGTGCAGAGGTCCAGCAGTCAGAAAAAAATGGGAGACTTCAACAAACAGCAATTCATTATAATTAAAGTTCAAGGTGAGGAGCAATGAAAGAAAAATTAGAGATTAAGGCAAGGGCTAGAATAAGGATTTGTATTTTATTTATGTCAGAGTGGAAAGTTAGTGAAGACTTTTTGGTGGGAAAATAGAATTTCCTTTTTGGAACTATTACTCCATCTGCAAGATGAAAGAGGAGAAGCAGTGAAGTTGGGAGGCAGGAAGATCAGCCAGAGAAGTTGGAGAAGTTTAGATGAAGTCAACCAAATTTTGGATGAAGTGGTGAGAGTGAGAGCAAAAGGGACACATGCTGGTACTCAAGCTCTTTTGGGGGCCCCACCCAGTACAGGGTCCCGTCCTCCATTCTCTTGATTAATACTGCGCATACCTCTACAGTTGAATTTATCACGATCTCTTGTAATTGCTGACTTTTAGGCTTATCCACCAAATCCTTTCAACAATCCTTGTCTGACTTGTTTTTAAACCCCTCACTATCCTAGTTCTAGTTCAACTAATTATACTGAACTCTCAGGACTATGCATAGAACTTTTGGAATCTTGAAAGAGAAACATTACAGTCCTGAAGATACATGAGACTGAAGAATCTAGTCAGTGTTATACTGTTGACCAACATGCACCTGCAGCCCACATGATCCTTTTCCCAAAGACCAAGCTAGAGACTAAAATAAAGAGAAAGCTCTTCAAGGAAATGAACAGGTTTTCCATGCATTTTACAATCAGGTACTCTAAGTAAAAATTGGGATGGAGGTGGGGGCCTTTGAGGGATGAGTCCAGGTGGACATCAGTGGCTCCAGTCCCCCTAGCAAACTGAACAAAGAAACAATGGTTGAAATGAGTATGAGGGTCTGCATTTCCATCTGTCCCTTAGGTTACCAAAGCCCACAGTATCAGCTTCAATCCCACTAACAAGTTACCCAGTCACCTTTCCTACAAAACTAAAATATTTAGCATTCCTTCTCATTTTTCTTTAGATATACACATATAAGCACAGACTTTCTAGCAGAAGGAGAGACAGCAATATTGAAGAATAAAAGTTCCATTGTTCTGTGGCTTCTAAAGTAAATGATGGAAATTATAAGCTAATTTACATATGGGAGATTAGCAGAGTATCCCTTTATTCCTATTAATATATTTTCCCTTCCTAATTATAAAGATTTGAATCTTTTTAAAACAACTTTATACAAAACATTTGTGTGGATATAAGAACTGCATGTTAAATGCTAATTCTGGATGAGTTATTTGCATAACCTTACAAAGGAGCTAAATTGCTTGTATTTAATAATAAATAGAGAGTTTAAAAAGGATTGTGGATATCTTGAGAGAATGTGAAACAGAGAAAAAATTTGCTTCTATTTTAAGATATGGAACTTTTTTTTTTCCACTTTGAATTTAAAACTACTCTCCACCCTCTAGGGAAAACTTGTCCTAACTTTCCGATAAGCTCAATATTCCAAGGCTCTTACCACATGACAATTCAAATACATTGAAGGTGAAGAGCTAATATGTTTTTAAATGAAAATGGATAATTTTCAAAAGATAATAAACTGCATCTAAAATAGCTTTGCATTTGAGAAGTGGAGACTTTCAAAGATTTCAGATTCTGCATATGATGACAAAATAGAATTGTGGAAATTATCCATAAATTTCAGGGAAAATCAGAATTCATAAAGAAAAACAGATTCAGATTAAAGACTTTTCTTTAAAGTACATGATTCAGTGGTGCTCATAACTCACGTGATAATCATCATTTCTGCAGATAAGCAGGAGAAACATGTTAGTACGTGAAACACACAAAATAACTAAGGTGATAATACATCTAACTTTGATTTGATGCTGTTTTGTGAAGTGAGGAAACACACTCTCAGATATCCTTCTATCTCCTTGACAAACCCTTGCAACTCCTTCGTGAGTTCTTCTCTCTTCAACGTCTAAGAGTTGTGTATTCCCTGAGCCCTCTTTTCTTCTCCCTTATCACCTTTCTCTAGGTGATTCTTCAGTTCCTGTAACTTCAAATTCCATCTCTATGCTCCCTAATACTACATTTACATCCCAAACCTCTCCTCTGAATTCTGGTTTGCAGATGCCTGCTACCCAGCTCCTCTTGAACATCTGCTGGCATCTCCAATGCAACAAGGCAGTCCTAAACTGCACTACAGATGCAGCCCACCACCTGTATCTCTCCAAATTTCTCCACTTCGGTGACTGGCATCATATCCAACCATTCTAGCTGCAAGATATCGACACAATATCTCTGTCATTTCTACATTGAAAGTGCTCATCTAGACCTTCCACTATTCTTCCCTTCCATGACTACCTCCCTAACCTAAGTTGCTATCTCCCATTGACTGTATTAAAGGGTTACTAACATTCATGACTCTTTCAACCAGTTCCCCCACAACAACCACAGTGATCTTCATATGTCACAAATTATTACCAACTGCCATCCTTGGAGTCACAAGCAGATTCTGTACTTTCCACCAAAATGGCCACACTGGATGGACACAAGTTGGTTCTGATCTGGGAACATGCCACTTTTCTATTAAAACCATTTTAATGGTTTCCTACTGCATAAGAATAAAATCAAAACTCCTTATAAAGGCCTACTAAGACCCCACAAGATCTAACCCTGGTCTCTCTGACTAAATTAACTTCCAAAATGCCCCATGATGTTCCCAGTGCTTTTGCATATACTAGGAAAATGTAAAATTGCATCTACTGGGAATATTTTTTCCTCTTTTTATGTAACCAACTTGTTCAATTCTCAACTTAAATGTCTCCTTTGAGGAGCTCTTCCTATACCATGTACCACATATCACCTGCTTATTTCCTTCAATGCACTTACAATCATTTGTATTTGATATTTATTTATATCCTTGTCTTAATGACTGCCTCTTCTCTAGACTGATCATACTCTAAGACCAGTGATTGAATCTGATTTATTCTCTAAAGTACCCAGAACTTAGGACAGTGCTATCACATACCAGGCCTTCAAAAACTGTAGACTGAGTGAAGGAACAAACAAATGAATGAGCTGGAAGGCTTGCAAACTATGGAGAAAAAGTTTCTACAAGATTCTTGGGAAGTGAGTGAGACTTGTCAACTGCTGAGCCCGCAAAAACTCAGTGGTAGGTGACTGCAGTTTGCTATTTGAGGACTTTATTCACATTAGAGAAAAAATTATGTTCAATAGCAATTTTTTTCCTGTCTGGAGCATATAGTTTTGGATGCAGACTTTTCAAATGTCAAATGTCTATCATATTGAAGTTGTTAATATTGTTAAGTGATTTAAGCAAAATTGCGTTTTCATTATTTACTCACAAAAACTCTTGCATGGCCCCAAGGAATAGAGTCAAGCCCTACAAATGAAGTCAGGGAAGTCTGCAAACAGAAACTGAAGTGGGCTGTCATTGCAGGTCTCCAATTTTCCTGGCATGAGACGGAAAACATCACGGCAAGATGACTGTTGAGTAGAATTACTCATCAGTGTGGATTTCGACCAAACAACTTTAACTCTGAGAGTACGTGATTCGATGGCTCTCAACATATTCATTGAGTTGACGTGGCTCTTGGACATGAATGTTGTTTTCTCTGTTCCACTATAATTTTTTTCTCAAGTCCTAAATATTGCTTCTGAAGTTATCCAAAACAATTACCTATGCAAGGAAGACATCAAGTCCTTGATAATTCAAGAAAAAAAATGTATTGAGACCTGCCAGAGAATAGCCTCTGCCCTGCTGATTCCCTGTGAGTGACATTTCAAAGCTGATTATTTAGCACTATTCAAATATCCCCCTGCAATCAACATCCTTCTTGTGTAGCCTAATAAGGATTTTGCCTTAATAAGAAATATAGGTTCTTAGTGATAATTATGATAATAATTTTCAAAGGATAAGATTTTCCCTTAATAAATAATCCTTCTCTGAGAGCAAGCATCCTTGAATCTTATTTCTGCTGTTTTTCAAATTAACAGTTTTAAAAATCAATTTTGATACTTGAGACTATGCAAGCATAATTGGAGCACAAAAGTGACAGGTTCTGCTTTTAGGTGGGTATGGATGTGTACCCAGTGCCAACGGTAGAGAGAAAGTAAGCAAATGTACCTATCCCGGTATTCTTTAGTCTTCCAATGACAAAGATAATTTTCAATTCATGTTCAATAAAACAGCTTCTTCCTAAATTAATGAATTTAAACCATCAGAGGCTATCATATCAACCTATTGTGATATCTAACTGTGGTTTTGATTTGAATTTCTTTGATGATTAGTAATGTTGAACATTTTTTCGCATACTTTTTAGACATTTATCTTCTTGGAGAAATATCTATTTAAGTCCTTTGCCCATTTTTTTAATCAAGTTGTTCATTTTTTCTTTTCTATTGAGTTGCGAGAGTCCCTTACATGTCTTGGAAAGTAACCCCGTATTACATTAATGGCTTGCAAATATTTTTTCCCATACTTAGGTTGCCTTTTTACTCCGTTGATTCCTTTGCTGTGCAGAAGTTTTTTAGCTTAAGGTCATTCCACTTGTTTATTTTTGGCTTTGTTGCATGCACTTTTGTGGTCTATTGTTTTAGTCTGTGCAGACTGCTGAAACAAAGTATCATTGACTAAGTGGCCTAGAAACAACAGAATTTTGTTTCGCATAGGTTAGAAAGTTCTAGATCAAGACACTGGTCCAGTGTCTGATGAAGGCCTGCTTACTTACAGATGTCCATCTTCCACTGTGACTTTCTTGGCCCATGTGAAACTTCACATGGCCAAAAGTGGTGAAAAAATCTCTCTGGGGCCTCTTTTATAAGGGAATTTTATAATTTTCTAATTATTTTATAATTTATTTTATTTATTATATTTTATATAATATATATAATATATATATAGGTCATCACCTAATGACCTTTAAAGGACCTCACTTCCAAATACGTTCACTTTGGAGTATTGTTTTGACATAAGTATTTGGGGAACATAAACACTCTGCCTACAGCACGGCATTCAGGAAATCATCATCAAAACCAATGTCATTGAACTTTCCCCCTATGTGTTATTCCAGGAATTTTATGGATTCAGGGCTTAACTCTTTAATCCATTTTGAATTGATTTTTGTGTGAGGTCTAAACAGGGTCTACATTCATTTTTTTGCATGTGGATACCCTATATTTCCCACACCACTTGTTGAAGAGGCTATCCTTTCCCTATTTTGTCCTTTTGGTGCTCTTGTTAAAGATCAGTTGATCCTGTTTGTGTGGATTTATTTCTGGGCTCTCTATCCTATTCCATTGGTTTATATGTCATATTTAGATGAGTACTATACCATTTTTTATTACTGTTGTTTTGTAATATATCTGTAACCAGGTACCATGATGCCTCCAGCTTTGTTATTTCTCAAGATTGATTTGACTAGTGGTGGTCTTTTGAGGCTCCATTTAAATTGCAGAACTGTAGAAGTGTGGGTAAGGATGTATAGAAATTAGAACCCTTGCACACTATTGGTGGGAATGTAAAATATTACAGCTGCAAGCCAACAATATGCACATCCCTCAATAAATTAAAACTAAAACTACCAGGGCTGGAGTTGTGGCTCAGTGGTAGAGCACTTGCCTAGCATGTGTGAGGCACTGGATTGGATTCTCAGCACCACATATAAATAAATAAAATAAAGGTCCATCAACAACTAAAATATATAAAATTAAAAAAAATAAAACTACCATATGATCCAATGATACCACTCCTGAGCATTTATCCCAAAAATCTGAAATTAGACTCTTGAAGAGATACTTGTATTCACTACAGCACAATTCATAATAGCCAATATGTTGAAACAAATCTCTGTCAACAGATGGAGGAATAAAGAAGATGTGGCATATGCATATGATAGAATATTATTCAGCCTTAAAAAAGAAGGAAATCTTGCCATTTGTAATAATATGAATAACCCAGACAGCATTATGCTAAGTGAAACAATTTCCAAACAGAAATAAATATTGCAAGATTCCACCCACAAGAGGGATCTAAAATAGTCAAATTTTTACAATTGAAGAATAGAATGATGATTGTCAAAGACTGAGAGGAGGGGAAAATGTGGACTTACTAGTCACTAGCATAAAGTTTCAGCTAAGCAATAGGAATACATTCCAGAGATCTGGTGTAAAACATTGTACCTATAATCAAGAAAACAGTGTTGTACACTTAGAATTTTGTTAAGAGGGTTGATTTCAGGTTAAGTGTTCTTATAATATAATATAAAAGAAAAGAGAAGTCAGGTGGTGGATATGTCATCTATTGAAATTTTTGAAAGAGCTGAGTTCAAAGTTTATATCTCAATTGATTAAGAAGATACTGAGAAATGGGTTGGGAACTGATATATCATTACACTTAATGGTTAACCTGTACCCACATTGATTTTTTTTGAAAATTATTTTGAAAAATAATTTTTTAAATAGCAAAAACTTAAAGTGAGCAAATATCAAGGCATTCAGAACTGGTGGCCAATATAGAAATAGGATTTTCTTTACATTTCTTTTTTTTTTTTTTTTTTGAGATTATACCAGTACTTGTGCCTATTTGAAATGCAGATTAAAAAAACAGTAAAATAGTGCTTAAGACCAGCTAATATTTTATACAGAATATATATAAACAACTTCTTATTATATTCCTATAAGAATAATGAAAATGTTAATAGACATTAGAATGTATGAAGACTAAGCATTAAAGTATATGAATCTAGATGGGTTTACTTTCTTTTAAAATTACTCTATAAACTACTATCCAAAGCAACCATTTCTGACTACTTAATTGATATCTAATAATATTCCCTAGAATTTAAGGAATTAATCTAATTAATTTTGCTAAGCTGACAACAAAAAGCACAGAAAACAACTCAAGAAATGCAGACCATATAACAGATGATAGTTCTTATTACCTCCGGAAATAATAATTCCCAGGGAAGAGAGAACATTCATCATACTGTTGTAAAATGAATGAAAGCTGCAATTTAAAATTCCAAATCTTGATAGCATAACAGTACAAGAGGGGAAAGTGAAATTTACAAGGAACAATTAGAAAAATTATAAATACTTGGATTTTCTAAAATTATTTTATAATGTATTTGATCACTAAGCTATTAAGATTTTTCTCCCATAAAGCTATAATAAATCCTAGGCAGCCTGAAAATCCTATCAGCAGGAAGCATGTGTCTTTTTTAATGCAATGTGGCTTTTAAATGAGCAATTCCCAATTATTAACCTTAAAACATCTCAACAGACAGAAATAGAGATAAATGCTTTGTTTTTCTGGAGCCACACCAGGCATTTTCAGCATCTCCTCCTTCTTGCATAGGAAGCAATTAAATCTTTGCATATAAGATTTACAAGTCTTCGGAAAAGCAAAATCATTAGAACAAAGCAATGTAGATATTTGAAAAGAGTAGCAGAGTAGGTAATAACAATTGAACTTTGAGTTATTAAAGCAATAAATTTTTTAATCAATTTGGGAAGTATGATGAGTATCTGAAATCTTCACTTGGTATTAAATGAATTTTCTCTTCTAAAACAAGCATTCTCAGAGTGACCTCTTAAGATTCCTTCAACACCTAACTCAGTTAACTCGATTTCTTTTCAGATTTTCTAAAGAATTATAAAATACTTTAAAAATCAGCATTTTTTAAAATAATTCTTGTGAAAGTTACATGTCACATAAATCTTAGGATTTTATAAATATATTCTGCTTTTTAACCTGCTGTGATGTCTGCCGTTGTCAGAAGCAATAACACCATCAGTTATTGCTCTCGACTTAAGGTTAACATGTGATGAGGTTTGGCAGGTCACAGTTCATGACATCATGTTGGGTCAGACCCATTGACAAAGGAATGAAGCAAAGTGCTTAACAGGTGCAGTTTTTGAGTAAGCATGTATGAAGTTGCCAACAGGATTTAAGAAATCAAGATTGGATTTCTTTCAAATCTTCTGGGAAACTCGGCTCAGGAGAGTGCAAACACCATAAAAAAATCTTTCGGTTGTTGAACTGCTGAATGCTGATGAATGTGCACCCAGAGTGCTCACAGCAGCAGATTTGCCGGATATGGTACTGTTTTGGAGAGTCAGCACAATGTTGTGTACTCATGATTAGCCAAAGACCAAGGACAGGTTGCAGCCCGAAGGTGTGGACAGTGAAAGACACAGCTCACAACCAGGTAGCCGAGGGCTAAGATCAACTCAGAAATGCCCCCAAAGGGATAAGGCTATTTAGTGATTACTTTTATCAAAACAAAAGTCTTTGCGATACTTCTCCATCCTTGTCATGGTCCTGATACCTCTCACCAGGATTACTGATAAAGCCTCTATTTCCTTAATATCAATCTCTGTCAGGACTTCTCAAGTCTGCTTGTAGGCTGCTCCCAAAATTAATCTTTCTAGAGAATTGTTCTCACTATTTTTTTCTACCTTCTTCAGTGAACTGACTTATGAAAGACTGCAAAAAAACAACCCCTCCCTGTGCCCATATCCTTTACAATGTGACTGCAGCTCCTTCCATTTAGAGGTGTGATCTAATTCCCCATCAGCCTCTTAAATCTGAGCTGTCTTGTGGAACCCTTTGACCAATAGAATGCGGTGAAAATAATAATGCACCAGGTTTGATCTAGGCCTCAGGAGACCTGGGTAGGCTTATACTCTGGCTCACTTGTATCCTGTAACATGTAGAAAAACACAGACCAGCCAGTTGGGAAATGAGAGATGTTGTGAAGGTGGGCTAGGGTGCTTCAGCCAATAAAACTAGTATGTGAATTGTTCCGGCCCAGCCCAGGTCAGGTGGGCTTCCATCTAACTGCAGCCTGAATGACAGTAAGCCCAACTGAGATGCCCTGAGTCTGGCCCAGTTCAGCAGAACCACTTGGACAACCTTAGAATAATGAACAATTGCGACTGGCTTTTGTTTTCAGTCACTACAAGGGGAGATAATTTGTTACATAACCAAAACTAATGAGTATAGCCCCCATATCCCTTGTACATTCTCACCCCCAGGTTTAAATCTGTGACTCCCCCAACACTTTTTCATATGTATATATGAAATATACATAATATATTAGAAATATGTATATATTAGATATTGATAGGCCTTTATTTTATTCATTTATTTTTATGTGGTGCTGAGAATCTAACCCGGTGCCTAACACAGGCTAGGCAAGTGCTCTACCACTGAGCCACAGCCCCTGCCCCTTGCCCCAACACTTTAACACCCAAGTCAGAGAGTCACCCTACCTCACAAAGTCCTACTACTTTAATCCAAATAAATTTTCTCTTCAGTTTAGTATTTTAAAAGTTCATTACAAGTGGTGGCGCTCCCCCATAATCCCAGTGGCTCAGGAGGCTGAGACAGAAGAATCTCAAGTTCAAAGCCAGCCTCAGCAACTTTAGTGAGGCCCTAAGCAACTTAGTGAGACCCTGTCTCAAAAAATAAAACAGACTGGGGATGTGGCTCAATGGTTAAGTGCCCTTGGATCCAATCTGTGGTACCAAGAAAAAAAATTCATTATCCTCTGATATTTCAGGTATTCTTTATTAGATTATACAAGCTCTGAGTTACCTGAGTCCTTAACAAAGTTGGCTTATCCTGAACGTTTAATAAAAATGTACATACTGAAAGTAAACAGGTTTGATATTCTCCCCACCTATTCAAACTGTGGCCTGATTTAGGCATCAATACCAACTCCCTCAACTTACTGTCTCTTGGAACCGATTAACAGGTGCAAAAATTTCCCAGTGGAAGATCTTTATAAAGAGAATTGATGGCTATATAAATACAGTTTACTTAAACCATCAATTTCCTTTAAATATAAGAACTGTGTTGATAGATTTTTCATATATATATATATATAAAGCTTAAGAGAATTCCCCCTTTGTAAGGGCTATCAGTTTTTGTTTCTGCTTATTAAGGATGCACTTCATATTCATTTTACCTGACACTATAGGAAATTGTGCATGTCTCAGGCTACATAATTCTGAGCCTATTTCTTAGATGCTTTGTCTATTATTTCAAACTGTCACAAGGTCGGTCGACTCTTCTGCATCAGGTAAGACAAGAATATGTATATACATATTAACTTAAACATCATCATAAATTCCTGTGTTCAGTATCATCCATGAATTCCTCATGTTCTAATATTACTTTTTTTTCTAGAATATATGATATTTATTCATGGCAATACAAGTATTATAGCATTGGCATATTAGAGGAATATATACTAAACAATTATAGCATATTTGCAATTTTGGACCCATTTATCACCTCAATACCATTCCAACAATTAGTCTGAGTAATTTAACTATTTAAAGTTAATGACTTTTAAGTGTAGTTTTCTTTTACTGAATTTTTCCTTACAAATCAAGAAATGCATATCCATTTTTTAAAAAAATATAATTTGTCTCAGCTCAAAATTTTTATTCTAAAATTAATGCTACATAATATTACTAAATATTATATACAGGACATTCTAGAAGCAAATTTAAGCCAATGTCCCAGTTGACTGTTTTCTAATTTTTCTCACCCCAGAGTCTTTCAAAAATGGAATTTTTGAACCAAAAAAAATTCTCCCTTCAAAGCTGGCTTTAAATAAAACCTCTTTTTCTACCAAAAAAAAAAAAACTTTTTATTAGAGTTATACCGAATAAACATAGCTATTTCTTATTTAAAAGCAACTTTTTATTGAGTTTTTGCATGAGTGAGATAATATGAAGAACTTTATTTTTATGAAATATTTAATTCTCACAACAATCCCACAAAATATATATGAGCATCAATCTTTTTTTCTGATTAAGGAAAATGAGACTTCAAAGTTAGGTAACTTGTTCCTAATCACATAGATAGTGGGTCACATTTTTAGTATCACATACCTGGCAGATTGTTCTTATTTTCCAGATCTATCACTGAAGTTCCTCTTAATATCATTCCAATTGCAAAACTTCCTCTGTTTTCACCCATTTCACCTTTGTCAAGGTAGCTTCCACCTGCTATACACACCTGCACAAAAGAGAAGGTATGCTGCATATATAGTTTCTGCACATGAACATTTTAATGCTTGTGTCTTCATTTAAGTCTGCTCAACTCACTAGTGCTAAATTACTAGAAACTCGATATGTTAAATCTTTTAAATTGCTTAGTCCAAAGGAAGCCATCACTAGTGGTAGAATCTTGGAGAGCTGTGAGGATATATAGTATAGATAAGTGATTCATAGTCATAGCAGCAGATTAAAATCACCTGCATGTTGGGACTAATGACACTTAACTAACTCAGGCTGACTTCTTACTCCCTGGCGAATGAGCAAGATCAAGGCCTCAAAGGTGGTTTCAAAGGTTCATGAAGATAAACCAGACCACCGTCAGGGATTGGTTAACAACAGTTCCGCAAAGGTGATCAGCTTGTGCTTGCCATATAGTCCAATGGGACTCTCGCCTGCATGAACCCCCTTGCCTTGCTGACCTTTAAGCTGATTGGTTCCCACCTAGCCCCCACCCTACATAAAAACTGTGTGATTTCCTCAATAAACGAGTTCCTGCTGTGATGGGTCTCCCTGACATGTCTGATTGTCCTCCGCCTGGAGGGCTGGGAGCGGGCAGTCAGTCAGCCTTACCTATGCTGATCTGACCTTGTTGGGGAGTGTCCCCTTCCCTTGCCGCTGGTGGAGAAGAGCAAGGGGGCTTAAGACCCCGACACCTGCAGAGCCCCCAGAGGTTTTGATTCCTTTGCTTTGTGTGGTGAATACTGGATACCAGTGTATTTTTTTAAATCTTCCAAGGTAATAATCATGTTCAAAGTAAGAAAACCCTAGTTTGGATAAGGAGGTCCTGGAACTGTTGATAAAATATTCACATAGATGAAAAATTATATCTGACCTGGGGTTTTCCTCAAACACCATGTTGATCTGTGGCACCAAGCTTGCTCACCAAATGAAACAGATTTCTCACCAACTTAGAGGTATGCACACTTCAACAGTTAAAATCTATTTCTATGAAACTACTAGAAGAAAACATTGGAAAGATATTTATGACTCTTAGGTACTGAATTGCTGAGATATAAATCCCAGAAGTCAAAATAGAAAGGATTGATAAATAGGGCTACAAAATGATCAATTATTTCTGCATAGCAAAAATTATCATAAATAAAGTCAAAGATAAACCTCAAACTGAGAAAAACTATTTGCAACACTGAAGACAAATTAGCAATTTTCTTAAAATATAAAGGGCTTGAAAGTGCTCAAGGACCTGGAAGCAGCAACACCCGGATAGCAATGTGAACACCTCACAATCACATCTTGGTTTCACATACCATTCTCCATTAAAAGAAATGAGGGCCCTTAGAGAAATGGAGACTCCAGAGCTGGAAGAGGAAAAGAACAAGAGGATCCTGACTCATCTTATTGCGCCAGGAAGTGAGGAAATGCTAAAACAATGATGAGGACATTTCAGAAGGACAAAAGGATCAACTTTAAGGGGCTCCTGCTGGTCAAATCTGGGACAATTTGAGTGTTAAAATAAATATAGTAACTTAAAATCCATTGAGTAAAATAGGGATCCATGAGTACACATTGATAAAAAATAAATGAATAAATAAATAAATTCAATGTTTGAATGAGGAACAGGATATTTACGTAGCTTAAAATATCTCCTCACAATATACTTATTAATTAAAAAGGAGGAAATACATGGAGAAGACTGACAACTCTTTAATTAGATGATCTAAGTTAACATCAGTTAATTAGACAAATCAAAATCAGAGTTCGTGTGATAGAATGCAATGAGAATCCAGCATTTCTTCCATGCTATTCCTGATAAAGATGCATAATATGAATCTAATTCTGAGGAAATGAATTGAGAGGGACTCAACACACACACACACACGCACACACACACACACACACACTGCCCTATAATCCTTAACAATGTTAGGTCAACAAAGACAAGGAAAAACTGAGGAACTATTCTAAACTGAAAGATCATAACAACTAAATGAAACCCTTGATTCTGAACCAGATCTGTTTTTGATAAAGGTTGTTATTAGGGCAAATGGCAAAACGCTAATGAAGTCTGAGGATCAGATGGTAGTAGAGTATCAATTCTGATTGCCTGATTTTGGTACTTGTAGGAATATGTCTTTGAACTAAAGTATCTGGGTATTATGAGGCATCAGGTTAGCAACATATTCCCAAACCTTTCAAGAAAAAAAATTTGTATTTTTTTTTTTTGGTAAGTGTAATTGTTTCAAAAATATGAGTGTATTGCAATTATTAGGAAAGCTCAATGAGGTTAAGATGTGAATCAACATATTTTCCCCCAAGGAAAGGAAGAACAGTAACAATCCTCTAGATGATTGGCTAAAAAATATAAGAACTTGTGAGTTAAGTTCTATGATATAAATATAGTTTGTCTCCATAAGCTCAGACAGGGACTTAACCCTCAAAGTCTTATTTATGTTAATGATATTAAGAGGGTGAAAATTTAATCTGACTATAGTGTTTAGGGATGGGATCTTTTGGATGTGATTAAATTAGAATAGGTCATTAGGATAAAGTTCTCATAATTGAATCCTGGTGCCCTTAAAAGGAAATGAGAAAAGATCACACAGAGATACACATGTACGCCTACCATGCTGTGGTACAGCCAAATGGACCTTCACAAGAGCATGTAACATGATATATGGACTTCCAACCTCCAAAAATGTGAATTAAACAAACCTCTTTTCTTTATAAACTAGGATTCCTCAGGTGTTTCACTATAGTCATCAAAAGTTGACTAATATAGCAAGTATCAAAAATCTACCCAGAGATTCTAACCACTGATTTTATTCTTCCCTCTTATATTTAAGATGACTACAACAACCATAGCAGACTTCTTGGTGTAGAGGGACTTTGGGGAAGAGAAAGGACATATCTCTTCAAAACTCAGTTGAAGAAAGAAGGAATCTGTACAGTAAAAGATTATATAGATAAAGTCCAAAACCTCTTCAGTAACTTCTTCAGCCAATCTGAAAAATTCATCATTGAAAAAATTTTAAATAGCACAAACATTTATGTAGTTGCAACAAATATCTCACAAGTACAATTTTTCAAAAATACAGTATGTTTTTTAGTGTTCCCTCTTCTCAGAAACTAGAAAGACATACTTAGGAATGAGATCTCAAAGAGACCTCTGGAGCTCATCTAACCTGAAGACATCCTACTGGATGATAACCTCATCCTTTTTGTTCTGTGCTGTCGGTGTGGAGAACAGGTGGAAGTCATCCTCCGGTCCTGGTGAGCTCCAGGGTCTGCAGGTAGAGAACCTACACCTGCACAGGCTGCAGCCATCCTGTGCCTGGTTCCCCTTTTATCCCCTCGAGCTGGAGGTTAGTGTTGATGTTTCATGGTTCACAAGCTCCCACAGGCAGCAAGGTCTTCAGAACAACAATGCTTACCTTCTGACTGCTGTCTTGCTAATCCTCCTGAACTGTGTTGCTTGAGAACCAAGCTGAATTAGACAGGAGTAGAAACTGGACTGGGGATGTAGCTCAGTGGTTGAGCACTGGCCTAGCATGTGCAAGGGTTCTGGGTTCAGTCCCCAGTACCACAGAGAAGGTGGAATGAAAATTGTCTTTCATTATAACGTGAGGATATCTGTAGGACTCTCAAGGGTTACATTTTGCCCCTTTACAGAGTATAATCATCTTTCAAACAAGATTACTTCTTAAAGTCACCTACCATCTCTTCCAGATTTCAAGTTACCTGGAAGAAAAAAAAAAAAAAAAAAAAAACAGCACATCCAGTTTCATTCCTAGTCCCTTCCTCCTATAACACGTACTAATCACCATCAAGTGGATTGAGCCCTTCATTTTTTGTTGTCTCCTGATATGAGTAGACCCAAAGTAGAGAGCTCCATGAGAGACAGAAACCAAGCACAGAGATATAATGCCAAAAATTAGGGAAATCTGTCTTTGACAAATCTGAATTCACATGTTTTATACCTGAAATAAACTCCAGGAAATCAATACATCTTTATAAAACCTTAGATATGAACAGACTTTATAGTCACTTGTTCCCACTGAATCCTGTTCCCCATGAATACACACAGAAGTTCTTGAGCTATAATCCATACTTTCATGTACCAAAGCTTTTTTCTTTCTCTCTTAGATCCATAGGAAGCAAGGTTTTGTGGAATGACCTGATTCCTACCATTTATAATGTCCTTATCCTCTGCCTGGATTAGAACATACTGAGTCTATATTTCTTAAAACTATCACTTCCCTATGAAGTAGAAGCTATTATTCTCCCCATTTTTCAGATAAGAAAATGAATGTTTCAGGAGATTAAGTGACTTAGGTAGGGCCACAGAGCCTAGGAGTATCAGAGACAGGATTTAAAGGCAGGGTTGTCTGATTCCAACATACTTCAGTAATCTCGGTTTTGTGAAATAATTGTAATATTTGTTTACAAAAGAATGTATGTGACACACAATGTTCTTGTTATCTCTTGCATTACAAATCACTTTCAACTTTGTGACTTGAAACAATTTGTTATTCTCTTACACATTTTTGAGGGTTCACTGGGCAGTTGTCTCTCAGGGTTTCTCATGCAGATGCAATCAGATGGCGGCTGGGGTTAGGATCATCAGCAGACTGACCTGGGCTGGTCACCCAAGGTGGCTTCATTACTCATATACCTGTTGTTTCAGCTGTGAATAACTGGCCTGACATCCTCCTGTCCTTATGCAGCCTCTCCATGTGACTAACTTGGACTTCCTTCTAGCATGGGGGTCTCAGGATAGGTAAATTTCTTACATGGCCGCTTGCTTCCCCAGAGTGTGTGTCTCGGAGGATAACGAAGCAGATGTAAAACTTTTGACCCAGGCTTGGAAACCACATAGCAGCATTTCTGCTGTATCCTCTTGGTTATACCTGCAAGATCAAAGTAGAAGAGGAATACATCAGAGTGTGGAGGCAGGGTGCATTGGAGGGCCATCTTTGCAGACTGGCTTCCAAATATGTTATGAAGCATAATCAAAATACAAACATCCATCAACTCATCATTCAAGTAAGACCAACATCATTGATGCCATCATGTCTTTCCTCCTGAGCCCATCTCCTGACCTCTACAAATGATAAGTGCTGCCCCGAATTGTGTGATTTTTATTATTTTGTTTTGTTCAAAGACAGTGTACATATAGACTGTTCAATCTTGCTCATTCTAACTCTATTTGAAGGCATCGTGTATGTAATTATCTATTGCTTGCTTTTTAGTCTTAGAACTCTATTAATTTAAAGATTTACCAGTCACTGGAATCTAGACTTGATTAGTTCATTTTCACCATTGTAGGATTCTCTTGATGGAAGTTACCTCAGTTTATCCATTCATAGATATTTGGAATTACTGGTTTTTGCTTACTACCAGCATTACTACTGTAAATATTCTTATTCTTGTCTCCTAAGTACCTATGTTAGAGCTCTTACAGACAGAGCTGAGAGGGAAGACTGGTTCATGAGACATAGGGAAAATTGTTTTTTTAATTATTCTCCCTGTCTCCAGGTTCATGCCCCTCTAGTCCATTCTCTATATTCTTTGCCAAGTCATGTTTCTAAAATAAAAATCTGGTGTTACTCCCTTACTTTAGGGCCATCCCGGCTGCTCTCAGACTTCTCCGTACATTAGAAGTACCTGAAGACCTTGTCAAAAACATTAGTGTTCCAGCCCTGCCACTGGAGATTCTGATGCCTTTGCCTAAGGGCAGACGTGTGTTTTAATAAGTTTCCCAAATAAATCTGTTGCATACCAAAATTTGAGAATCACTGCACACATGATAAAGTCTAAAATCCTTACTATAATGTAAAATATACTCCACTACTTGATTCCTGCCTATGACTCCAGCTTTATCTTTGGACCAACGCGTCAAGCATTCTTGAAGCCAGAGCTATGCTTTGGATTTGATTTGCATGTGTCTCCCAAAATTTCATGTTCTATAATAGCTAAGCTATGTAACCAATCTAGGTACCCTTCAACAAATGAATAAAGAAATGTGGTATACATACACAATGGAATTACTCAGTCATAAAGAAGAATGAAATTATAGCATTTACCAGAAAATAGATGGAACTGGAGACTATCATGCTAACTGAAATAAACTAATCCCAAAAAACCAAAGGCCAAATGTTCTCTCTGCTGTGCAGATACTAACACACAATAAGTGGGGTGGCGGAAATAGAAGTTCTTTGGATTAGACAGAGGGGAATGAAGGGAAGAGAGGGGGAATGGTAATAAAGACAGTAGAATGAATCGGACATAACTTTCCTATGTTAATATATGAATACACAACCCGTGTAACTCCACATCATGTACAACCACAAGTATGAGAAGTTATACTCCATGTATGTATAATATGTCAAAATACATTCTACTGTCATGTATAACTATAAAGAACAAAGAAAAAAAGAGAACAAATTCATTTGCTGGACAGCTTGATGGCCAGTAATGCTGTTGAGGTCATGGAACCTTTAAGAGGTGAGGTTAAGTGGGTGGTTATTAGGTTAATGGGGCTGACACCCTTGGGAGAGAGATTAGTGAAATTCTCATGGTTAGCTACCAGGAGAGCAAGAGTGGGTTGTTATAAAAAGGAAAATCCTGTCCCCTGAATGTCTCTTTTTTCCTATCTAACCATATGATCTTTCTTGAACATTGTCCTACAATGATACCATCTGCCATATTGTGACACATCTAAGAGGTTATCAACAGAACACTGGTGCCAAGACCTTGAGCATCCAAAGCTAAATAAACTTTTTTTCTTTATACATTATCTAACATCAGGTATTTTGTTGTAGCAATAGAAAACTGATGAATACGTTCAGCAAGTCCAAAGGTCTTGAAGTTTCTGAAATGCCTCCTCCTGTCCCTAACTCTATCCTTATCCCATCTACTTCTTACTATTGCACTTGTTATTCTTATTGTCATTACTTTTTACTGTTAGTCTTTCTCTACTAAGCAGAAAGCACTTGGAAGTCCAGGAAACTCTCCTCCTACCATTGTGTCTCAATATCATGCATCTAGGTGGTTAAGGAAAATTTGTTAAATATGATTTTTCCCAAGGTCACAAAGTCAGCTAATGTGACATGAGGAAAGAGAAGCTAGCATTCTTTGTTCCATTCCAGTGATCTCTCTATGCCATGCAGTTAGTCTTTTTTTTTTTTTTTTTGGGGGGGGGGGGCGGTGCTGGAGATCAAACCCAGGGCCTTATGCTTACAAGGTAAGCACTCTACCGCCTGAGCTATCTCCCCAGCCCCTGCAGTTAGTCTTAATGACTACACTTCACATTTTCATTGTGTTTCTAATATCTGGACTATAAGCAGAAGGGTAACTTACATTCTCTCTTCTTAGGAAAAAGTGCAAATTCATTCCCAAAGGATTACACTGAAAAGAGTATAGAAATATATGTAAATCCTCACACCTCAATTTCTTTCCAAAAGGACTAAATTATGGTTCTTCAAAAGCATAGGCACTTTTGGTTTTACTCAATTCGGTAAATATCTTAACTTTGAAAAATCTACCAATTTTTTTAAGGGTTGCTCTTGGGAGAGTCATAGATTTACTTTTATTTTACCACTCACCTGTTCTCACTTATTAACTTCACTTACTTTCATTTACCTTATAAGTCTTCACTGTATTATTTATAGTTGCTGTCATTATCTTAATAAACCCAGGCAGAATATGTGTAAGTTTTATAAAACTACCCATATTTTATAATGTGTCTTGGGGAGGCATTTTTTTAGGATCTCCAGTAGAGAACATGTGAATGGAATTATAGTTGCTATGCTGCTGGATTTGGCTCCTAGCATTGGAATTCTCTCCAAATGCTTTCTCAATCAGACTTCTAGGCTCTTCCATAATTTAGTGTTCTCATGCTTCTGAATGTCTCCTTTTTGTAGAAAAGCTATCTTGCATGTAATGTTAAAGAAAAAATAAACAACAGAAAGATTTTTCCTGAAAAAAATCAATTAGGGTGATTATTGAGTAAATGAGGTTAATTTCGTGTTAAAATAAGCCAAGATATTTCCCTGTAGTGACAGATCCTGTTTTACTGTGATAAATTCTTGCTCTGACAATAAGCCACTGCAGACAATTTGAGACAAGAATAATTAATTAAAAGATACATTTCATGAAGCAGATGACATTGACAGAGTAAGAAATAAGTAAACTAGGAAGGCACAACAGAATTCAGAATCTAAAGATGAAGCACTAAAAAAAAAAAACTCCCCTCTTTCAAGTGGTATAGGTATTTTCTTCTGATGAACAAAAATGCAGAAGGCAATTCAACCCTTTAGAGGTCTGTTTTTCATCAGCTTTGATCTGAAAATTGAGACAAGTGTTTGGAGTACTGTCACTGATAAGGAGGAAAGTGACGGCTGGAAGCATACTTGAACAGAATGTGGTTACTCACACCCTGAGCGATTAAACACTTACTGCATTTTTTAAGGCAAATTCCACAAGTCACACAGTTTCAGAAATCATTACAGAGAAAAAGAACACCACACACAGTACTTTCATAAGAGCAAAAGCTGTCATGACCACAGAATACCAAAGCATAAGCTGTGCACATATTCCCAGTTTCATCTTTAGTTTCTCTTATTTGTTTCGAGACTGTTTTCTCTGCCACCGACAGTGTTTACAGTCTCTGGCTGTCACATAATGAAACAGAAGCAGAAAGCCTTTATTATGGTGTTAGTACTTCAAAAAGACACCAGCATAGCTGGGTGTTGGACTTGCTTTTGTTTCATTTCATTTTTATTCTCTCCTGGGGAATGCTATTTCCTTGCTCTGAGAAGTCTAAGAAATTTGATGTTGACAGGTCATTGGTAATTGAAAGGTCAAGTTAATGAGACCTAAATTAGTACAGACATTTACCCCTAGAAGATGAGCTATTCCATAAACCAACCCTTAATTCCTATTCTAATATCTTTGAGTCTAAGCAAGAGATAGACCACCAAGAAATAAATTTCTCAACCGGGTCTGGGGTGGAATGTTAAAAATCTGACCATTTTATTAACACTTCGCTAGCTGAAGAACAAAACTTCTTAACCAACCATTATGTTTTATTTCCTTCTTTTCAGCAAGTTTTGTTCTTATCTTTGTTGGTGCTCCTGCTGTTGTTTTTCATTTCTTTTTTTTTTTTTTCTTTTCTTGTGGTGCTGGGGATTGAACCCAGCCTGTGCATGCCAGGTAAGTTCTCTACCACTAAGCCCCAGTTTCAGCCTTAATTCTCCCCTTTTCATTAGCAAGTGTCCTTTTTCTGTATCTGTGCAAAGTGACTCTGTGTGTTTGACAAGTTTAGTTAATGAAATCACTTAAACATTATTCAGCACCCACTATGTGGCAGATATTGAAGGCACTGGAAACACCAAAAAGATTAAGACATAATTACCCTAGGCTTCAAGCAGTCATGGTCTAGTGGGGGGAGATGAATCTGCAAACACTAATTATAATATAATGACATAATGGGGTAAACGCTATAATAGAGAGTACACAGGGAGCTGTAAGAGCATGGAGGAGGGCTGAATCCAAGCTGCTGGGTTTCCAGGAAAAGGGAGTCTGGAACCATGAGACAAATGGAGTGATGCATTTATCAGCCGAGCCAGCATTTTCCAGGTAGAGAAATATAAAAAGTCATTCCAGAAAGAGGAAACAGCAAAGACCCAGGCTGATGAGTGCTTGAAAAGGTATACAGGAAAGAACTAGTTTATAAGAACACTATCACACGGCATCATCCAACAAGGGGAACCTTGGAGAAATGAGTATCCCTCCTTCTAACATTTGTGTACAGCAGAAAGCAGATTGAATAAATGTTGGTGTTGCTTCAAAAGAGAAAAATGGAAGAGATGGCTCAGAGGCAATAGGGTTGGAGGAAGGTAAGACAAGGTAAAACCAGAACCAGACCAATGGAATTCTTGTTATTTCAAAGATTTTTTTATTGGTGCATTGTAATTACACATAATAGTGGGCTTCATTGTTATATATTTGAACAAATGGGCTTCTTTTGCATGCAATTTCTGACCAAACCTTTTATCTGGTGGATTAGTTTTCATTTTTGCATGCCCTAGTCCATCTGGTCTCTGAAGCGGCACTGATCCCTTTAAGTGCCTGGATTTAAAGATATATCCTGCCAGGTGCAATGGCACACACCTATAATCACAATGACTTGGGAGACTGAGGCAGGAGGATCCTGAGTTCAAAGCCAATCTCAGCAACTTAATGAGGCCCTAAGTAACTTAGTGAGACTGTCTCAAAATAAAAAAGGGCTGAGGATGTGGCTCAGTGATCAAGCACACTTGGGTTCAATCTCTGGTACCAAAATAAATAACAACAAAGAAAGATATATCTAGACTCTGCATGCCCTAAGGTTGCTGTTATCTAAAACCCAGAAAGAGACATGAACTAGGGGTTCCCTCTGTAGAGCACAAACAGAAGGAATCTCATTGCCTGTGAGTAATTTGGGATCTTGAGGACACAAACTTTAGAGAATTGAGCCCCTGCCAGCAGTAGAATTGGGGAACAAAGCAGAGTTTGTTGACTGAATGTCCAGAAACATTCAGCCAGAACTTTCAGAGAAGAATTTCCACCCAGTTGGGGCCTCTCCAAAAGGATTAGGGGGTAACTGAAATTGGAACACAGGAAAGTTTGGAAAAATTTTCATCATAGGTCAAGTTTCTTTGTTATATTCTGAGAACCACTCTTCTTATGCCACAACATTAACTTAGGGTTGTTGATTTATTTTTAGTTTTTAGAATTATTTCCTTGATATTGTTCTGACAACAATATTGTGGTTGGTTCACCATCATGCCCTAACACACATAGTAACACACAGTAACTGCTCAATAAATATTAAATGAATGGATGAAAGATTGTCTCCCATTTGGGGGGAGATTGACCCATAATTATATTTGGGATCATAACTATAAAAACAAGTGTTAGGTGTTTGAACTGTGAGATTTTTGATGCAAAAATATTTTGTGGATAACTTACAATTAGGAGATAAAGAGAAATGTCAATTTCTAGTAAATAAAAGTCCCCATACAATTGCTAAACAACTCTGGTAATATTAATGAAGGTGGGCAGTCTTCACTCAAACTTTTCTCACCTTTTGTCCTCTGCCAGTCACATTGAATTTCTTCCTATTCCTTGAACATGATGAATTCTAACTTGTCTCCAGATTTTCACACATACTCTTCCTTCTGCCCCAATTGACACTAATCACTGGATTATATAAATAAAGTTTTATTGAAACAGTGCTATGGACTTAATATTTGTTCCCTCTCCATTCCTGGCAAATTGATGTGCTGAACCCTTAATTCCCAATGTACCTATATTTGGGGTAAGGAAGTCATTCAGGCTAAAGGAGGACATAAATGCAGGACATTGAGAGGATTCATGTCTTTTAAGAAAAGATACCACAGAGCTTCCTCACTCTCCCCACCTCATGTGAAGACACCACTCTGGTCTACAAGCCAAGAAGAGAACCCATACCAGAAACCCACAACTATGGTGGCACCCCAATCTTAGATGCCTATCATCCAGAATGGTGAGAAAATGCATTCCTGTTGTTTAAGTCACTCAGCCTGTGTATGTTTTTTTTTTAATTGTAAACAAATGGGATACATGTTGTTTCTCTGTTTGTACATGGAGTAAAGGCGTACCATTTGTGTAATCATAAATTTACATAGGGTAATGTTGTTTGATTCATTTTGTTATTTTTTTCCCTTCCCTCCACCCCTCCCACCCCTCTTTGTGTATGGTTTTCTATTATGGTGGCCCTAGCAGACTAAGCACACAGCCATGCCTGTTTCTATATTGTCTAGGATTGCTTTTCTACTGCAGTAACAGAGTTAGTTATGACAGCATATTGACCATAAAATCTAAAATATCTACTATCTGTCCTTTTCTAGAGAAATTTTGCCAATACCCGTTCTAGATATTTCTTAAATTTTCCAGGAAATATTTTGGACCTAAGATCAAGTAAAATTTACAACCATGATGCAATCAGTCAAAGTCAGAATGTGATATATTCTACCTCAGTTCCTTCAACAAATCAAGGGCATAACAAAGAATGAGTTGATGAGAGTGAGGAGGTAGTACTTACTATTCAGGAAACCTAATGAACACAGATGCTTACAAGGGGCCAAGAAAAGAAATAAATGAGTAAAATTTCCCAAATATAAATACGAAAGCAGTGGTAGGTCATAAATGACTTCAAGGGCAGATTTAAAAAAAAATATGAGCTCAATAAAACATGTTGGCTGTCTGAATATGATCAGACAGAACAATCTTGTGACCTTTCATGACATATTTTCCTTAATACATCTTCTTTTTATTATTACCTGTTTCTCAAGTTTCTTCAAATTAAATATACATTATTATACTAGAAATTCTTTTGTGTTTAGTAAGTCTAGTATTAGTATTAGCAATATGTCTTTTTATCACTCCCAAGCCTGTTGGAAGTTCATACTCTTGGTTGTCTTTAGACTTGCAATATTGATGTCTTCGCCAAATGAACATTAGTAGGTGTTTTCCCCAGATAAATCACATCATGATTGCTCACCCACATATTTCTAACATCCTTGACTCCATATGTGCTATGTTTCTGTTGTGTTGAAAATACCTCATTTGGTACCAGTTGCAAAATTTAATTCATTATTTCTTTTCTCTTGGAACTGGCAAAAGGATATTAAAGAAAACTTCTTAGCTAGTCTTTGGCTTGGTCTGTGATCTTGGACAAACTGTTTTATCTCAAGGTTCTTTCCTTTTCCCCACTGTGGCATTCTCTCCACTTATTTCATCTGTCACCTGGAACCCAATTACTTATGAAGTTATCTCCTCCTTTTGTGAGTGTCTGAGTCATAGAATGGTCGAGCTGATATATCTTCTTTTTACAAAATTTATTGTTGAAATCACTAAGAAAATATTGCATGAAGGAGTCACATGAGGAGTTCTTGAATGAAGTTGTTTCTTTGGTTCAGCTGTGTCATTAAGCCACATCATGATTTAAATTTTTCTTGTAAAATGCAAAAAGTATAACTGCAATAAAATATGCAAAATGCTGTAAATTCCTCCTAAGGAAAAAAAAAGAAACATGGCATATATAAGTTAAATGAAACTGAAAATGCATCACACAAGCAGCAGAATATGTGTAGAATTAGAGATCACCTACCTGAAAAAAAGTTCTTTCAGTCCTTTGAAAACTGAGGGATACACAACCAAGAACTTACTAGAAAAATTTTAAAAATCAATAGACGATTCACCAAAAAGATATAAAAATGACCCCTAGCATATAAAAAATATGTCCAAACTCGCTTATAATTAAAGGAATTCAAATTCAAATAATGATTAAAAATGATGAGATACAAGTTACCACCTGATTGGTGATTTAAAAAAAAATATGACAACATATTCTGTTAGCCAGAATGTAAAACAGGCACTCGTACACGTTGCTGGTGGGAATGCAAACCAATACAACCATTTTGGGGAGACTTTGGCAATATCAAAATTATATATTCATTTACCTTTTCCACTTCTAGGAATTGACCCTGATAATACATCTCCAACAGTATGCATATACACAGTACTCCTTTCAGCATTATTTGTAACTACAAGATATTTGTAACAACCTAAATACCCACACATTAGTGGTTGAATAAATTGTGTATATGTATAATTTGTTATGGATGATAATATGCAGAATATCTTTATTAACTGTGATGTGTTAATTTCCAAGATATAGTTTAAAGTGAAAAAAGTCAAATGCAATAGGGTATCATAGCATGTACAATACACTCTAAGAAAATATGCACATATCTTCTCATTTGTGCAAATAGAAACAGAGGCAGAATAAATCAGTACTAATAAGATTTGTTACCTAAAGGAGTTGGTAGGAACTGAAGGAAAAGATCGGAAGATTGAAAACCGGGGAGGAGGCTGAGAGTCAAGTGACATTTCTCTGAATATATCTTTTAAAATATATATATTCTGACTTTTGGAATCATGATGTTAGTCACACTTAATACATAGTTAAAATGAAGTGATAAATAGGAGAAACTTAAAATGGAATGCACTCAGTAACAAATTTTGAAATTAGTGTTTTGACTATATTGTAAGGCTAAAGAATTTAAAAAATGTACACAAATATTATTAGTTATTCTATTTGTTTTTCACTGGAGTATAGGTTAGCAATTCAATAACTACTTTTTATGTGTTCTAGGATTGCTCAACTACATTATGGATAATGAGAGATCAATTTCTCACTGTTTGAAAAAGACATGAGGCAGGCTAGAATGAACCTTGTGGTAATGGTTTAGAATCCGAGGTTATCAGTATGAATTTATGGTTTTTAATGTATTTAGAGATCGATATTGATAAGGATGTAGGTGAGTGCATGTGGAGTGTATGATATGTGTACATGTGCATACATTTCCTGTCTGCTCTCTCTGTGACAGCCAACACACAATAATACATTGGCAATGAATCTGCTCTGCATCCAGATCTTGGTTTCATCTGAAAACCATTTTTTAATATGACGAGCCAAGGCTTCTTAGCTGATTCCAGAGCTAAGGCAAGAAAAGCACAAGAAGAGCCTGAAACATCTTACAGTGCCAAAAAGTAAAAAATGGTCAAAAAATGATGGGCATATAAAAAGGGAGCTCCCCAAGGTCAAACTTGGAGAAAACAACAAAATAAATGAGACCTTTAGATTCTAAACTGTAGAATTAAATAAATATCCAAGTCCATATTTGTCAGGGGCAGGCTCTGAGGGCCCCAGAGCCGCACCGAGGCCTGATTTCTAAGATGGCGCCTGGCAGCTTGCCAAACATAGCTGCACTCGTAAACAAGTTTTAGGAAGTAACTCTGATTGGTTGTTGTACGTGGGGCGATCCTGGTATCTGCCTGGAGACTGTTCCTTGATAGGCTGACTTTCCTGGTAGTCTACTCTCTGATAGGCTGATGTTCTCAATATAAGTCTGAGACTTGTGGAATAAAGTGCTTTTTGGTTCCTGTGATCAAGAGCGTATGTGTTGTGATTGTCCCCGCGGTGGTGGGCGATCATACATATTAATACAAATCAATAATTTTTTGGTACTGGGGATTGAACCCAAGGGTGCTTAAGTACTGAGTCACATCCCCAACCCTTTCTATCTTTTATTTTGAAACAGGGTCTTGCTAAATTGTTTAGGGCCTCACTAAATTAATGAGTCTGGTTTTGATCCTCCTGCCTCAATTTCCAGAGTCACCAGGATTACAGGTGTGCACCATCATCCCTGGCAAATAAATAATATTCTTATGTGTACCTTTCCCACAATATCTTCATCTATAAAGACAGGGTTAGTAATATGTAGCTTGCAATGTTGTTGTGAGAATTAATTGAAGGATGGGGTTTGAAAGAACAGTTCAAAACACTTGGAATCTTTCCATAACCTTTAAATTAATGATAAATGTTAATTTATTTCCCTGACTCATTCCCTTTGTACATAATCATTTCCCAGAAAACCAGAATATCACAATTTTGAAGTCTGGTAGACTTTTCAATCAGTTTTAGGTTGATAGTGTTAGACATTTTAGCTTCCTTCTTCAAAAGAGAACTGTCTACCTATTAATTTGCCAGTGATATTTAACCTAGAGCAGTCATTAGAATTCAGCATCATTTCCCCATGCATTCTGTCTTCAATTTGGTCCCTTCCAGGTACCTTGTGGAGAGATGTCTCTACTGTCAGAATGCTGCTTTCTGCGCATGCCCTGAACAGCTGACCGGTAGGGAGTGCTGCAGGCTTGAAAAAGGAGACTTGTCACCTGGCCAAGTACAAGTTCAGTGGCTGTCATCTGGATAAGAACGTTGAACTCCCATGGAAGTAGTTTCAATTTGGCTACAGAGACACTTTCAGCACTTTTTCTGTTTCAATATTTGGGTGTTCTATTTTTAGGGTTGTTAAAAAGAGTTTCATGAACCTATTTTCCTACTTATTTTCTATGGATTCTGTCCTCTCCTTCAGTTGGTATGATCCTTAAATGCAGGGAATGTTTCTACTTTTCTTTACTAATCCCTCAGTATCCAATTTAATAATCTGCACACTGGACTTGATGCTATCAATCTAGTTTTGGGTGCAAACTAATCTTAGGAAACAGATCTAAATCGAAGTCTCCCTCTGTTAGAAAGAGATAGTACTACCTGCTTTTTACCTATTATACAGAAATGTATGCTCACATCACTTTTTAAGTTTGGAAAAAATACACTGTGATCTATTGTATAAGCACTTTAAACTTAGCATAACTGTAGATAATCAAACAGTACACTATTATTTAACTTAATGAACGGATATTTAGCAAGCATTCACAATAGCCCTCACACTCTGTTAAATAGCATGTATAAATAAAACATGAGGCAAATAAAAAATAGTATCTTTCCTCTGTGGGTTTACAGTCAAATAGAATACAACCAATGTGTAAATATATGCAGTAAGGTGCCATGATCTGTCTGCCATGATAATCGGGATACATCAAGGCACAAAGTTCAAGTAACTCTTCTGAAATTATTAAAAAGCCTCACAGAGAAATTATCATGAGCTGAGTTGGAAAGACAACCTAGCAACAGTATGAAGAACAGATAAAAAGGAGAACTGATTTTTAAGTAAGGATACCAGTTAGGGGACAATTATAAAAGTCCAGGCTGGAGACAATGACATCTGTAACAGTGAAAGTGGCTAGCACCCAACACTACTCAGGCCTCATAGGAGGAACCGATAAATATTTATGAAATTCAGGAAAGAGTAAAAACTAAGAGAGACATTAAATATTAGAGTAGATGTGATAAGGTTAATCATTCAGTCACTTAACAAATACATATGTGCATCTACTAAATGTCAAACACTATTCCATGGGATGAGGATCTCAAGTGAATAAAACAGTCTGTTGTCAAGAAATGTACATTCTAATAGGGAAGAAAAATTGACAAATGTCAGTTAGTTATGTGTATGTACTATGAAAGATGATAGAAGATCAACACAGCTGTAGGGGAGCGGGTTGCTGTTTGTACACGGGTGGTCAGGGAAGACCTCTCTCATAGAAATCTCTTTCAACAGAGAGGTGAGGGAAGGAAGATGGGGAACTATGTGAGTATCTTGAGGAAGAAATGTCCAGGCAACAGTAGAAACTGGTGTTTCTTCCACAGAGAAGGGGAGTGAAGCAGGAGATGAGGGCAGAGGGGAGGAATTTTACGGATGGATCTCAGGTTGGTTGTGACTGATGTCTTTGAAGAAGCATGACTTTTCTGTAGATCCTGTGTGCAGATAATAAGTGAAGCTCTGAGTGCCTTTGTTGGTAGCTCCACTGGACATGTCTCCAGAATACCCAGGCTCCAGCCCCTCGAGGAAAGGGAGGACTCAAGGGTGACTCCATGCTTCCCTTTTGGATTCCTAGTGCCATTCAACCAGATAACAGAGTTCAGGTAAAGCAGGCTGGGGTTGTGGGGTCGGGGTGGGCTGGATGATTTTAATTAGGATATGTTGCATTTGAGGTATCAATCCGGTGCCCCAGAGGAGAGGTTCAGTAGGTACTTTCTGTAGGAACCTGTTGCTCTAGAGAGACTTCAGAACTAGAAATGAGAATCTCAAGCTTACTTGTGATAGTTGTGGGAGTTGATGTGATCACAAAGAGAGGGACGAGGGGAGAAAAGGACTGGTATTGACACCTGAAAAGTAACCAACATTTTAAGAACAGGGAAATGTTCTTTTAATAAAAAAAAAAAAAAAGGAAGCTGCAAACCAGATTGGGAAGGAATGATTGGAGGTGGGAGGAAAGTAGGAATGTGGTGTCATAGAAGTAAAAAAAAAATTCTCAAGAAAACAGAAATGATCAACTTTATCCAGTGAGGAAATGCCAAATAGAGGGGTGGAGAGGAGATGAGAATATGAAGGTGTTAGAATGTATTACCTTTTTGAAGAATTTTTGAGTAGAAGAAAGAACTAAAGGAGGTATTAGAAGGGAAACAAAGCAACAGAGATGAGCCATTCTTACTTTTGTTTTTGCTTTAAAGATGATGTTTGTAGGTTTCAGAGAATGAATATATAGAGAAGGAAGCTGAAAAATTAGGAGACAGAAGAAATAGCTAATTGAGTAAACTCACAAGAAACAAAAGAACCAGGGCATCCTGCTTGGAAGTGGTTTACTGATTAGAAGACCTCCCTTTTAAAAAGAAAAAGAAAGATCCTGTCTTTATTTCAGATTTTGATATTTTGTAATGTATATATTTTTGCATTAATTTTTGTTTCTAAAAATATTGCATTAAAATATCATTTATCTTTTGCATATTTTTGGTCCCTTGATTACACCAGAACCCTTGTAAACATACATGCATACACACACAAACACACACACACACACACACACACACACACACACATACACAACCAATGAAAATGTTGTTAGAATTAGTCATTCAGAAAGGAGATTAATCTTGGGGGCTAGGGACATAAGACAGAGGTGGACATGTATACACTGGGGCTCAGGACCTGATTGCAGAAAAACAGAAATGCTTAGTGACTTCCTTGGTAAAGGAAACTAAATGAAAAAGGATCACCCTTTGCTCCTGGCCTTGGCTTTGATTAGATCTTCATGGGATCATTTTTCTGTAACTATTCCCTGGATCTTAAGAAGTTTTCTATCAGGGACAAACTACTGCCCAGCAAAAAATATACCAGACCCTCGCTGATGAGCTAACATTATTATCAAATTATGAACCCATGCAGTTCATTTCCTTATTTTAGTACATTTCTTTCCTTTCTTATAGCACAATTTATGTCCTTTCCCTTGTGAGAGCTTTTTCTCCATCTCTGTCTGATACATTCATGCAATAGATTTATGAGTTTCATATCTTTAGTACTTTTCTAACAGCATAAAGTGCTACCCACATAGTTGATTGGCATAGTTTTTATTTCTTGCTGAAACCTAATTTAATTCTTTATTGCTGCTGATTTACAATTTTCACTGGTGATAAAGAGAATGAGGAAATATACTTGTATCAAAGCTTACAGCATTATAAAAATAGCTAGTTGGTGGCAAAATGTCCCACTAGCCAGTCATGTGAACATAAGTAGTTGTTTTGTCAGATATTGGTAAAGGAATTGACATCTGTTCAAACTTCCATTGCCAGTGATGTGACAGGAAGTATTTAACAAATAGTTCTCCTATATTTTTTGTGTTTGCCAATTTCTCTGGTGTAAATGCTCACGGTTGGTTTTAAGCTACCAAACTGACATTATTGAACACAGAACAGGGAAGAGTAGCAAAGTAACTCACTGTCATATGTTATCCACCATATGAATAAAATAAATGTAAATAAATAATGAGTACAGATAACTGTGAAATACAGTAAAATAACTAAAATGTGGTGAGTTTTGTGTACTTATTACCTTTTTAAATGAGACTTTTATTTCATTACAAATTCTAAATGTGTCCAATATAATTTTTAATAACAGCTAGCAAAATCCTTTTAATAATGACTAGCAAAATTCCTGAAAAGTGAACCATCAGCTCTAATGAACCTGCATGGTCCAGTTCCAGCACACCATTTCTCCTTACTAACTTAATGAAAGGAGTTGGTTATAAGCTAACAAACAAAGCACAAAACTCCCTATTTACAGGGATAGCAGCAGCTCTGAGGGATGGTGGCTGCCTACTTTGAAGGCACAACAGAGAAACTAGGAGGTTTAGGAAAAGGAAATTCTGAATGCAATGGTATAAGATTAAAGTGTATTATCATGATTGTCATATCCTCTGAACAATTCTTAATGGTTTCATATGTCTAGCTTTGTGCTATGTAAGTGAGGTCATGACACTGAGGCTGCCCTACTCTGTTAGGTGACTTTGTTTAGAAGATCAAAATATCAATTTTCCTTTGTAGGTTTATAAAAACCAAGGACCCACTCTGGAATTGGAAAATGAAGTCTCATCATAAACAGGGTTAGTCTTCTCAAATATAATAGAAGGGGGATTATTATTTGTAGAGTAATGCCTTTGGGATCAAAACTCCTTTTAGAAAAATAAGATTTGGCATGCTTGTATTGGAAGAAAAGTTCCCTTTTCTTTATTCTTACACTGAAGTCAAAGAAATTTAGGAATATATCTTTGTATGATCTCCACTCTAGGTTTCTTCCAGATGTGCTGTCTCTTGTACTCACATTCCCAGGGTTTGGATTACTCACTTGGGTTTGAAAGTCCTGGACTTAGGACATGCACAGATTATAATTATTGGGAGAATAGTCATTCAGAGGGTGGAGGACAAGAAATCCTACTTCTGATATGCTGCTGCAGAGCCAAGCTTATCCCACCTCCAGGAAGATGGGAAATACAAACTGAGGAATTCAACCTCAAACCTGTAGCCATTTCTATTTCTAGAGACAAAGCATAATATTGGAATGCAACTTTTTCATGAATGGAGTTACTATATAGAATTGCTTTCTATTTACATGTTACTTAATGAATTTCCATTCTTTGAGAAAATTACGTGTTTAATGTTTCTTTATTCTGGCTATGAAATCTGCTAGTCAAAGCAAGCATTTTGGAATAGGGTAATGCTTTTCCAGTGATCTTCCCAATAAGAGATACTTCCTGAGCAGTTCAACCATGCCATTGAGTTCTGAATAAGATTTTATCAAAAAAATTCAAGTTTGAAAACCACTGGTAAAAAAGAAAAAAGGCTGTACCTTTGCTATAGGACAAAAGAAAGAATTAATCTGAAAGCATTGGAAAGCCACTGTTGGAATTTAGACTGTGATACAGGACAGTTGGTTTAAAGCAAAAAGAGATGGCAGGGGGGAGCCCTCAATATTAAATTGAAGATTGTTGTCCTGATATCATTCTTATTCAAGGACTATTGATTTTTTTTTTTAAATCAAGCTGTTTTAAAATGTTGTGCTAAGGATGAAACCATATTCAATGACAAATGGACTACATAAACTGTCTTCACAGGACCCTTATCAAAGCCTTTCACATGGTGCTTGGATGGTTTGTTTTGATGGGCAGAATCTGAGTCATGTGCCCTTATCTAGCTTCATTATTATGGATATGAACATGGTTCCCTAGACTCTGGCTAGTTCCACAAAAAGAGATTTTTTAAAATGCAGCCTGATAAATTCTCCATTCAGTGAGAGCTGGGGAATGTTTTATTCTACCGTTTTGTAGTTTAAAGACATCTGACCTGAGTTTCTGCAGGAAGTTGTCTTTATAGGGAGAATATTTAGGTACAGTTCTTAAATATCACTCTCCTTTCTCTTCCATTTTTTCCAAATCAGGTTTAAGGGCTTTCCCCACCCCCACAATTAACAATGCAGGAGAATCTAGAAGGAAAGACAGGAATCAGGAGAGAAGGGATTTAGAGATTTGCTAACTATCCAGAAGAGCATTTGGGAGGAATGTCAAGCTGTTTTCATTGCTATATTAACTCAGATTAGTCCAACTTTTAGGGGACTAACTTTTAGTAATCTAAGATTACTCTTTTTTCAAGAGTAAAAGCTTTGGGCTGGGGTTGTAGCTCAGTGGTAGAGCACTTGCCTAGCATGTATGAGGCTTTGGGTTCGGCCCTCAGCACCACATAAAGATCAATAAAAAGTAAAAAGTATTGTGTCCATCTACAACTAAAAAAGATTTTTTTAAAGAGTAAAACCTTGAAAAAAAGCTGCATTTTCAAAGCTGCATTTTCTGCTATAGATTCACCCCAGTTTGTGCAATTGTTCTTTTTGTTTTTTCAATTTAATTAACAGATAGGAAAAAAAGAAACCTGTTGTTGGAATCTGCAACATCAGTCTCTCAATTTATGAGCAGGTGTGTTAATTGCAGTCTGAGCATTATACCAAGATTACCTGATATGTCTTATAACTCTGAGGAAGGAAACCTTATTTTCCCCACTTTGTAGATTAGGAAATTGAGGCTCACAGGTCAAGTGAATTACCTAAGGTCACTCAGCTACAAAAGGATAGAAAGAGGATACAAATCCCAGCAGCCAGATCCCAGGTTCTGAGAACTTAATTGCATACTCTACAACAGTAGAGTAAAACGCAATGTGGAGCAGCATCAAGAGATGACAGAAGACAGAGAGGACTTGCTCTTTTCTTGGTAGGGCCTATTTCAAGCTTTGCTTCTTAGCATTTATCTATGCATTAGACAACTTTTTGTTTCCATACATTATGCAAAATCTTCTATGTCTCTTAAAATTTTACTATGTGTCTTATGTAATTATTTGTATAAGGTCAGATTTGCATAAGTCAAGTGTTGAGCAACCTGGTGAACATCTGTACATCTTTATACATAACTCAATCTAAAGGGAAAGGAAAACCATGGGGAGAGAGGAGGCTGAAAGAGAATTGTAGGGAGCAAAACAGTGAAGATGGAGAGAAAAACAAAAATTTTGAGAAAGGAACAGCAACTGGAAGAGAAAAGTTAACTCTTACTTGATTATAAGAATGAATAGGAAAGACAGTAGAATGAATTGGACATAACATTCCTGGTTTTATATATGAATACATCACCAGTGAAACTCCACATCACATACAACCACAAGAATGGATCCTCATTAGAATAAGTTATACCCCAAGTATGTATAATATGTCAAAATACACTTTCCCGCATATATATCTAAAAACAACAACAACAACAAAAGAATGCATGTACTGCCTCCGGTAGGCCTCTCTCCCTTCCTTTTTCTCTCTCTCTCTCTCCCCTTCTTTCTTTTCTTTCCTCCTGGGTAATATTTTTTTAATTTTTTAAGTTGTAGGTGAACACAATAACTTTATTTTATTTATTCATTTGTATGTGCTACTGAGGATTGAACCCAGCGCCTCACACATGCCAGGCAAGCGCTCCATCACTGAGCCACAACTCCAGGTTCTCCTCCTGGGTAATTTTTTAATGAAGCTTTTTCATATTCTCAGAATCATAAATATGCATAGAGCATCTCAACTAATGGGTGTTTTTGTAAGGAGACTTTAGAAAATAAAGAAAAATAGAAAAGGTCCAGCACCTAAACAACCAGGCCTTGAGGATAATGGTCCTGTGTTCACAAAGTCAGGCCTAAAGGAGAACTGACACAGCTCTCAATTACAACCCGGTGGAATCTTGTTCTCTTCTCTGACAGGCTTCCAGCACCTCTCTGTCTTGGCTCCTACGTCTCTTGCCAACACTGATTCTCCTTACTCTTTTTTCTACCTCATATCTTTTTCTTACTTTGGACTTTCACTGCCTCATGGCTTTGCATCCCTTCTATGCATATCACTGCTTTTGCTAAACCATCCAAGAAAGTTCATTTTATTCATTCTTTCATCCAAAAATTATGCAGCCTGAATTAGATGTCTCCCCTATATGTTCCCTTGACACCTGTTTCTTCCTTGTATTTAACACCTTAGAAGTTCTGACCAGTTCACAGGAATTTCCTTTAACTGTCTCCCACTTCAGCCCAACATAAATTTGTGCCCAATAGTCATCCTTTACACTAACCCATTCCTTTATCAGCTACACCTGTCCCAAGATCAGTGACTCAGAATTTCTTTCTCTGGCAATGTGAAATTTTTTATTTGTTTTACCGTTTTATTTGAAAAGGAAATGAGGCAACTGCATTAAAGACATTTTTAAATAACTCTTCAATATTATCCCCTAGAGCAATTATTTAAAGTGTAATAATATAAATGTAGCATTTAATTTTGCTGAACTCTAGCTAAATGTTTTGTGTTGAATGGGATTGGCTTTGAATCTAGTGCTACTAAATGTCAAAATAAAAAGATGCTAAAAATAGAATAATGTGTCCACTACATATGTTGATTAATGATGTGTCCACCACCGTATGTTGGTTAATGATGTTGATTACACTATGTTGATTACTTCATAATGGAAGTAATGTATGAACTTTCACCAAGAGAATGGGTTGGTCTCTTTAGGTGGCTTGAACTTGTGTAATGTGTTTAACCTTGTTTGTTCTTGTATGGTCTTATATTGCTCCAATCCAGAAAAAGCTCATTAGTTTTCATTGAAATACCTAGTCATGCCAACTATCTTATGGATAGTCTCTACTATAAAGGGAATGGAGGGAAGGAGTTCATTCAGTGCCTTCCCTCCTTTTCCTTCCTGACTTTATCTCCTGGGCCACACTAGCTATCCTCCTTGTTCTGTGCACAGCAGTTTAGAGCAATCATCTTTTCAACTTGGCATGCCCTTTATAAGCCTATCAGCTTATAAAAGCATTACTTCCCAAACTAGATATTCCTCCCGAGGGAAATTCTGGTCGATACGATTGTCTTCTCTGAACAAGCTTGTATTTGGAGGCTGTGACCAACTTTGCTTTCAGACTGGGGAGCAAAGTCAGTCTTCGGAAAAAGATAAAGAGAATCAAAGGAGAAAATATGAAAAGAATATTTCCTGTGGATACAATGGCTCTCTAATTCCTGGTCCTCTCCTTCCTAAAGCCAGGTTGCATTCTTCCTGTTTTGTGAAACACCTGATTTTTTAATAATTCCCTTTTTAACTGAGATTTGCTAGTCTATTGATTTGTCAACTTTATTTATTTATATTTTTTATAATTTTTTTTTTAATTTTATATTCTTGCAGTGCTGGGGATGGAACCCAAGACCTTGTGAAAGCTGGGCAAGCACAGTATGACTGAGCTACATCCCTACTCAGACTTGTCACCTTAAAACCATAATTAACAAATTTCCCTATAAAAAAAGTATTACTTTCTATTATCATTGCCAGTTATCTTCTCTGTGCTCTGCACTTGATTGTAAACTTCTTTGGACAAAGACTTCATTTGTCTTGCTCACTATTTTATTCTCAGCACTTAGCATATTTCCCAAACACTTAATAAGTGTATTTTGAAAGATTGTAGAATTATTGACTTCCAAGTGTGTACTAAGCACTATTTTATGCACTGTGATTAGAAAGATGGAAGACAGATCCTTTGCTGCACATTGCTTAAAGTTTAGATTATTCCCAAATCAATCTAAATCTGCTTGGACTTTAATTGTCCCTTGCCTATGCTAAGACTCTTTAAAGGGGCAGTGTTGGCTCAAATGACTAAACCTCATGGGCGACAGGGATAAAACTGGGTCTTGGGGACAGCTGGAACCGGGGACAAATGTGTTCAGTACTCTTCTCCCTTTCTTATCTCTATCAATAGGTTGACTTCACTACACCAGACTCATTTTCTTCTTGGTATAAAACAGTAGCCACCAGCAGTTTTCGAGTTTACATTTTTCCAACTGTATCACTCAGAAATTCACACTTTCCACAGTTCCAATGTGAAAATTTCTTGGGAAGCGCTCCAATTGTCTCTGTTTTTGTTAAGTGCACTTCCCTGGGCCAGTTTCTATGGAGGGAAGACACTGGATTATTTTAGTTTGGATTTCCATCCCTAAACCAATCACTACCAGCAAGATCGGTAGGAAGATGGTACCTTCCAATCCTAGTCATTTGGATGAGGCAGGACTAGAATGAGGGTGGGTATTCAAGGCAGACAAAATTTACTAATTGTCTCATCACTCTACCTCCTCATTCTCACATCCATCAACTCCTTCCTCTGACTTTATTTAGTGAGTAATTGTTCAACGCTCATTTAGTATAAAACATTGTGCTGGGCTCTTAGACTAAATTCTTAGATTTTGTGTATCAAAATGGATTTTTATAAGAAAAGCAAACATATTTTTAATCCTTATAATTACCACCTAATCTTTTCTACATTTATTTTCCAGAATTATAGCATAGTAACTTCAAGCACTGGTTTATTTGGACTATCTCAGTGCACACAAATTGGGTGATTTTTATCTTTTGTTCTTATCCTTGCCATCCCTAATCTGTCAGGCAGTCCCAAATCTATACCATCAGGCTTGTTTGTGCTACTTCTCTATCCTTTTATCATGGTTCCATTAACTCACACCCAAGGATGTCAAGAGAATAAATAGCCCAATAAAACAAAAGAATATACTTCCAGATTTAAAAAGAAAGAAACATACAAGAAATACATAAATCATACTGTATGACAATAGCCCAGAAGCTTGCATGGGAGGATCTTTGTATTTCCACAGAAGAAAAAGAAAAATGGAATTTCCATCCCTTGCATTAGCACTTGACAGCAGGAGTTATTGTATATTGAGCACCAAAAAGGAGAGATGGGCGTCAGAAATAATTTTGGCCATGGTAAGCGCAATCCCATGGAACATGATGGTACATTTCTCTGATGATGATCTTTTATAATCTGGGGCAATTAAAACATAAATCTAAGAAATATTTAATAAAACATTTGCTCATAGTGAAACCTGGTCCCTTACAACATGGGCTCAGCATGCCAATGTTCTATCACTTAATGTCACACCTATATAATGGAGACTCATGTCACCATGAACACTTCACAGATAAACAGAAGGCACTTGTCCAAGAGTAATAAACACCTGGCATACCGGTACCTAAGAGCCCAAATAAAGACAAATTTGTTAGGCTGACCCAAATGTTCTCTGGATCTCAAATTAATCTAATGTTATCTGACATTTGGCATTTTCTCTATCTAAAGCAAAAAGACCACTCTTTGGACAGTGTCTCATCATTCTTTTTCAAGAAGTGGTTGTTATTTTGCTTCCTGGGGCTTACATGCTGCTTCAATAGGGTACACAGTGATCTCCAAATGTAGTGCCAAACTGGAGCAGGACATCGTTCTCAGTAATTCTTAATCAAAAGTATGGTTCGTGGAATTAATGCTAACATAAGGCTAAGCCTAATATCAAAGGGGAACTTATTTTTTTAAGTTCTCTAAACAACTTGATTTAGAAATAAATTATATTAGCATTTAAAAATTCACTTTAGGGATTTCTTAATTTAAGCTCACAGTTTTACAGTTGAAGAAACTCAGACTCCAAGAAGTCATTTCCCCAAGGTCATAGAGATCTTAGTGACAGAATACTAACTTGCATAAGTCTGCTTTACCTTGACTATGGAGAAAGTAAAAGTGCTTAACTGTTTAAAATTTGTTCTATACATTTTAATATGCTTAGAATGACAAAGAACTTTTTTTCTGTTAATAGAAAGTCAGATGGCAAGTAGTCAAGCAAGTTTACCTACCATTTTGTATAAATTCACAAATCAGAAATTACCTTAATTTTCTGGAAAATAAAGACTCAGTACAACAAGCTTCAAGAAGGGGAAAGCAATGCTCCTGGGGAAAGAAATCACTGGGGTCACCAGATGTATAAGCAGAAAATGCTCCAATCTTCCCCATTAGATAAGAACAGACTTACACTATTATTATTACTATCACAAATATTTTATAATCTAACCTAACCTCTACGGTTCTCCCAGAGCAAGCTCTGAAATACATTCACAGTTCTTCAGAATCTATTCTTCTTTTCTGGTCAAAGCCTGTCTGTTGTTGTCTAGAAGCCTGGGGTTTGCAAATATCAGCTTGCTGACAGCTAAGACTGTAATGAAAGCCTGTCCTCATCTGTCCCACTGGAACCTAAGCTGATGTGCTGCCTGAAACAGGCAGGATGGTCCTACAGTTAAACAGAAGAGACCATTGAAATCATATAGCATGTGCCCTGATTCTCCCAATCACTTGCCCATTTCACATATTCAGAAGTGACATCTCTCTGACTACAACTGACATGTTGCATTCAAATGCTGTAATTAAATTTTTAAATTTCAAACTTTCTCCTCTTAAGGTAGCTTGTTTTTTTTAATTACCCTTTAAATTTTCTAAAGAATACATAAAAATGTAAACATTGTACATATTAATGGAGTATCATGTAATGTTTCCGTTGGATAAACATAGCTATCTTCTCAAACATTTATCATTTCTTTGTGGTGAAAACCTTCAAAATCTTTTTTTTTTCATACTGGGGATTGAATCCAAAGGCAATTTACCACTGAGCTACATCCCCAGCCCTTTTTA
Source organism: Sciurus carolinensis (assembly GCF_902686445.1). Lineage (NCBI taxonomy): Eukaryota > Metazoa > Chordata > Mammalia > Rodentia > Sciuridae > Sciurus > Sciurus carolinensis. The sequence goes on along the minus strand of NC_062217.1, from coordinate 54,680,155 downwards.
TTTTTTATTTTAAGGCAGGTTGCTTAGGGTCTCACTAAATTGCTGAGGCTAGTCTCAAACTTGCAATCCTACTTAAGCCTCCCTGGTCACTGGGATTACAGGTGTGTGCCATCATGCCCAGCAAAATTTTTTTTTCTAGCTTTTGCAAATGTGCAGTTGCTTAGTGTTCTCTACCGTCATCCTGCTAGGCAGCAGCACACCAGCACTTGCTCCCATCTAACCACAACTCAGCAACCATTCATCAAGTGTCCCATCTTTCCCTTCCAGGGGCTCCCCCCAGTCTCTGGTAGATAATGACCATTCTATAAGATCAAAGGTATTTTATTTAATCATGCCTTTATTTCATGTCAGAGTAAAATTTAAATAAAAGGAAATTCAATTAACTTTGCTATATTCTGCAGGAAGCAGATTAAGGAAATCATAAGTCCAGTGATAATGAGACAGAATGAAGTCTAGTTGCATACACATCACGGATGACTCTCCCAGACATAATGCTGAACAAGAGAATGGGGAACAAAAAAGAACGCATATGGAATAATTCCATATTTATCAAGTTCAAAAGCAGCAAACCTAATATATGGTGACATAGGTCAGATAGGGGTTGCCTTTGGCAGGGACATCAACTGCAAGTGGCATGAGGAGGCTTCTGATGGTGCCAGAAAGTTCTATTTTGATTTAAGTAGTTGCAAAGGATTTTATACTTACCACCCAGTTATAAACTTAAAGATTTGTGTACTTTACTATATATAAATATGTCATAGAAATATGTTCTACTTCTACTTAAAAAATGTTTTAAGAGATTCAGTTATGTGCTCCAGTCTGTGATTCCTATAAGAAGCCTTCCTCAGGGTCAACATCCCTGTAATTACAAATTTCCTTTTCAGAGTGCGCAAACTCTGGTCATACCCTTTGTTGGTGGGGAAGGCTCGAATCTTTCCAGCAGCTTGGTTTTCCTCCAGGGGTAATTCTGGGCAGGCTGCTTGACAGAAAAGGTGATCTCTCCTTGCTCATGAATCCATAAACAGAATGTGTTGTATCCATACAGTGGAATGTTATTTGGTCATAAAACAGAATCAAGTATGATTCTTGCTACAACACAGATAAACCTAAGAAATATTAGACTCATAGGAAGAATCCAGATGTAAAAGACCACATTCTGTATGATTTTATTTATGTGAAACGTGCAGAACAGGCACAAGGTCAGCAAGGTCTTCGAGTGTTGCTATGATTGCCTGGAGTTTCCTCCTGGTCAGAATCATCTTCCAGACGCTCGGGGCACCAACACATCTTTCTGGATATTCCAGATATAACAACGAGAACACTTTAAAAATCATCCTTCAAAGATTTTTAAGATATTTTAAATATAGCAACTTCATGGTACCAAGGAGTGCTCTGGTAGATTAATAATCATCACAAAAATAATTCAAGAAACACAGGAGAGAGGTCTCAAGGATTACATCACCCTAACAAACCACTTATTTTCAGCCCTGATCTGTGAATAAATAATTTAAAAGACATAGTTATACACACAACATTTTGACTTAACAATTCATCATAGAAGTTGTGCAATACTTGGTGTTTTCAGTATGTGTGTGTGTGTGTGTGTGTGTGTGTGTGTATAAGTATCTTCAAGCATGTAGTTTTTTCTATAGTTTGGGCACTGAGCATGGTTTAAATTCCCAAGGGAAGGATTAGCAGATGGTAAGACTTATATGGCTCATGGAACATGCAGTCAAATTTGCTTTAGAAAAAAATATATATTAATTTCTAAGCAGCTAGCATAGTGTAATTGCACTGGTTCCACCAGAATTGATAATACCAAATAAGAGCAATCGTTTTTTTTAAAATAACTTTAGCCAGGCATGGTGGCTCACACCTGTCATTCCAGTAACTCAGAAGACTGAGGCAGGAATACCACAAGTTTGAGGGCAAACTTAGTGAGACACTGTCTCAAGATAAAATAAATAAGAGCTGGGCTAAAAATAAAAAAAGGGCTCAGTGGTAAAGTGTGCCTGGGTTAAATTCCCAGTACCACAAAAAAGGAAAATAAATTTTTAAAAAGGACAGTTTTTTGAGATATTATTAACATACCACCCACATCCATTAGCAGTTTCCCCTCCTTCCAGACCTTGGGAAACACTATTTACTTTCTGTGTCCTTGGATCTGCCTATTCTGCATATTTCATATAAATGGAGTTATATAATGTGACCTCTTATGTCTAGCTTCTTTCACTGAGCCTAATTTTTTTTATGTTTATCCATATTGTAACACAAATCAGTACTTCATTCCTATTTATTTCCAAATTGTAATCCATTGTATAGCTATAACACATTTTTTTTTTCGTACCAGGGATTGAACCCAGGGGCCACAGAGCCACATCCCCAGAAGTTTTTATATATTTTATGAGAGAAAGGGTCCCACTGAGTTGCTCAGTGCCTCACTAAGTTGCTGAGACTGGCTTTTGAACTCATAATCCTCCTGTCTCAGTCTTCCTAGCTGCTGGGATTATAGGCATGGGCCACCATGCCAACCTCATAACACATTTTGTTTATTGACATATCAGTTGGTGGACTTTTGAGATGTCTCCATTTTTTCACTATTATAAATAATACTATTACAAAGATTTGTGTTCAAGCTTATACAAACATGTTCCAAATTCTCTTAGATACATAATCAGGTATGGAAGTGCTAGGTTATAGCAACTACATTTAACTCAATGAGGAAATATTAAACTATTTTCCAAAATCTGTACCTTTTCACTTTCCTACCACAATATATACATCTTTGTCAACACTTATTGTTATCTGTTTCTTTTTAATTATATCCATCTTGAAACATGTGAAGTAGCAAATGTGGTTTAATTTATAATTCCCTAATTTGGCATCTTTGAATGTATTTATTGTCCATTTATATATCTTTCTTAGGGAAATGTCCATTCAAATCCTTGCTCATATTTAAGTAGTTTCCCTGTCTTTATTGTTGAGTTGTAAGAGTTTTTTCTGCAAAATGTATGATTTGCTACTATTTTCTCCCATTTGCTAGTACTTACTAGATAATGTCCTTTAAAACATAATTGCTTAAAATTTTTTATTGAATTCACTCTTTTTGGTTTTTGTTTTCTTCATTTGTACATTTTTGAACCATTCCCTAATCCTAGGTCACAGAGATTTATGCCTATATTTTCTTCTATTCCTTATAGAATTTTAGCGGTTACATTTTTATGTGTGTATCACTTTGAATTTATTTTTGTATGAAGTCCACCTTTATGTGTTTTCGTATGAAGTCCATACAAAGTCCAATTTCTGTATGGGTCCAACTTTATTTAGTTTTACATTTGACTATTCAGCACCATTTATTGAAAAGCTTTTTCTTTCCCCCCATTGAATTGTTTATTTGTCTTACTATACCATATTATTTTGTCTTTATTACTTTGTCTTCATAGTAAACTTTGAAATCGGAAGTGTGTGCTCATCATCTTTTTGAATAATATTTTTACTATTGTCAGTTCTTTGAATTTCACAATAAGTTTGTCAATTTCTGCCCCTCAAAAGCTATTATTTTGATAAGTTTTGTGTTGAATCTGAATATTGGTTTAGAATACATGATCAATTAAGTCTTTCAATTCATGAACATTGGATGTCTTTTCACTTATTTAGGTCATTCTTAATTTTTAATAATGTTTCTAGTTTTTAGTGTACAAATTTTGCATGCTTTTTTAAACTTATTCCTAAGCACTTTATTCTTCTTGAGGTTATTGTCTGGGCAATTTTTGTTAATTTCATTTACAAGTTGTTCATTGATACTTTATAGAAATGCAATTGATGTTTACATGTTGATCTTATATGCAGCAACCTTATTAAACTTTTTATTAGTTCCCATGCATGGGGTTTGTTTCTTTAGATTTCTTCATATGATTCTGTCATATTCAAATAGAGACAGTTTTACTTCTTCTTTTCAAGTATGGGTACCTTTTACTATATTTTCTTGCCCACTGGTGCTAATTCTAGTAGAATATCAAGTAGAAGTAATGAGAGTAGATATTTTTATGTTATTTTTTATCTTAGAAGGCATCAAGTCTTTCACGATTAAATTTGAGGTTAACTAATAATGTTTTTTTAATCTTTCTTAGGTTGTAGAATACCCTTCTACTTTTAGCTCAGTGAGTGCTCTTTTTCATGGAAGAGTGTGGCATTTTGTCAATGCTTTCTCTCTGTTCATCAGGATGATTGTGGAGGTTCCTGCCCCTTCATTCTATTAATGTAATATATCACACTGATTGACTGTTTTACATGTTGAACTACCCCTGCTTTCCTGGGATAAAACCATATGGTCATGGTGCATAATCTTTTCTGTTTTATGTTGTTCAATTTGTTTTGCTAGTAAGTTGTTGGGGATTTTTACATCAGTATTCATAAGAGACGTTAGACTGTAGTTCTATTTCCTTGTGATATTTTTTTCTGGTTTTGTTATCTGGGTAGTACTAAGCTCATGAAATGAATTGGGAAGTGTTCCCTCATTTTTTTTCCAGAAGTTTGTAAAAGATTAATGTTAATCGCTCTTAAATGTTTGGTAGAATCACCAGAATATCATATCTCTTACACGTTTAAATGGTGTAAAATATTAACACAATTATTTTAGCTTGTTTTTCTTTGATAACTAGCAAGGTTAAACACTTTCCCATATGTTCCTTGCTAATTATCTTTACTGCATGTATTTTTGTCAGAGTTCTTTGCTCATTTTCATATTAGGTTCTCAGTGTTTTTCTTATCAATTTTAATGAGCTGTGTATATTAGTAACCCTCAGACCATTGTGTTTTAATCTAATAATCTTTCATTGCCTAGAAGTATTCATGTATTTTGGGCATTGAGAAGATAAGTCAGGTATTAAAGGCCCTTCTGTGTATAACAATTATCTTATAATTTTTATCCTTTTAGCATATGAATTATTTCATATGTAGGAGAAAAACAGAAGGTCACAAATCAAATTAAAAATAAATTCATCTACTTTGATGTCCAGTTCAATTTTTAAGAATCCATTTTCTTAAATAGTTGTTTTTGTTTTTACTATACTAAGGAAGGTATGTGGTGGATGCTGGGGGGCAGTTAATGTCAGGAATGCATGGTGGTTTAACATGCAAAAAAGTCAATCAGTGTAACATATTGCATGAATAGAACAAGGAGTAGGAGATTCTCGTACAATCATCTTGATGGACAGAGAAAAAGCATTGACAAAATACCGTATTCTTTCATGAGAAAAAATGAAAAACGTGTCCTTAAAGTAGAAGGGAATTTTCTCAACATAATCATCTCATAGGTTTTATCCTTCCTTCTGGTTCCAGGTAGTGAGTTTGACTCACTGTGTATATGCCTAGACAGTCAGTTCAACATCTAATTCAACTTACACTGACTTTCTCATCCTATAAAGAAATCAAAATGGAAATAAAAACTTTTTAAAATATGTACATTCAAAAAATTAATTTTGGAGACTGGAGTTGTAGCTCAGGGGTAGAGTGCTTGCCTTGCACGTGTGAGGCACAGGGTTCAATCCTCAGCACCACATATAAATAAATAAATAAATAAATAAATAAATAAATAAATAAATAAAATGTATAAAAAGCAAATTCATTTATCTATAAAAACTAATTTTATTCACTATGATAATAAAGATTCAGTATCATAAGAAAACACTTGATGAGAACACTAGAGTCAAGCATTTGATTAAGACCAGTTGGCATAAATTCTGACTAGAGGATTTTAAGCTAAAATATCATTCCCCGTAGGTCTATCACAGTACCTGGACCTCCCCCATTATAAATGTATTTTTTGTGACTACAGCTGGAAAAGTCCCATTCCAGATATATTTTGTGTATGCATGTACATGTGTATGTATGTGTTTAAATGCAGGAAAAGTAAATAAAACACAGAAAGGCACAATAGTGGATTTTTACCAAAATGGATTAGAGATCAGTTACCTCAAGGAAGTAATTTACACTGGCTAGTGTACAAGGGTCTGCTTGACTCTTTGCAGTATAAACAGAAACAAAACTGCCATTCGTGTTAAGAGATTTTTATCTCCGGCTCTCATGTCACTTCGGAGGGGTGCTGCACACGGTTAGACAAATTCTTCACATTCCAGACCTACAGAAACAATGTCTGTGCTGACAATACAAGGGGTAGGGAAGAGGCTTGCTTTGTTTTCATCATTCTTAGGTTTTCCCTTCCTCTATTTTATTCCATTTCTCCTGATTATAAATTGCCACCATTTCTGTGCTTTACAAAGCAGGCCCACAGAATACATATGTAAATGTTTAATTGAATTAAGTGCACTTAAAGCTCACTAGACAGTATATTAAGTGTAATCCTCTTTTTCCCCTCTAAGCTATCATTTTTATTCCATTTTTTTTTTAACTAGATAAGGTTGCAGGCACTATCATTTATGTGTACATGGTCCTTGTACAAGCTACCTAACCTCTCTGTGTCTCGATTTTCCGATTCTTAGGAGAAAGATCATTCTATCCTTTCAAAGCTGTCAGGAGGGTCCCCAAACTTCTCTTCTCATTAATCTGCATTTGTGAGAGTCCTTTCTCATAGTTCAATAATTATAACACATCTGTTCTCTTCATTCATAGCTCGGGCCATTTTGACAACAGTTGGAAGATTGGGAGGTAGAGAGTAGTTAAAAACTCCTTCTGCACTCTTTCTCGTTGTTTTTTCCTCCATGGATATGCATCCATTATGCTATCTAAGTGTAGGTGACAGTATTAGACCCTACTTCCTTTTGAAAATATTCCAGAATCACTGCTTGAAAACTTTTCTCCAACCTTGTCACCATTTGTGTTTGGCCTAATGCTAATGGAAATATTTTATCCAAAGTTCAGGATAAATGTCACCTTTACTTACCTTACTCATAAAATCATTCACATTATGAATGTATCTACAATCTTGACTAAGCATATCAGCATTACAAATAATTGCAACTCAGTCATTAGAACCTGAAATAGATAATAAGCATTACCATTAGCAGGAACCAAAAGAGCAGAGGTCAAGAGTTGAGTTTTCATACAAACTAAAGGCTTCTAAAAGCCTTAGCATATGAAACTGTTTATCAGCTCTTCACATCCAGTAACACAGAAGTTTTCTTCATCTGGGGAACACACACTGATGCTGTGAAGGGGGAAGTTTCCTCACTATTGACAACCTCCTTCTCACCATGAGTGCTGAGGCTTCTGATTAGAATCAACACTCTGCCTTCACATTGTCTTTTTCTACAACTGTAGGCCCTTCTCAGCACATTGGCAAGACCAGGAAAATGAAGAGCAAATGAAAACCTGAAAACAATCTGAAGGAAAAGGAAGTGCCTCATTTCTCATTATGAAGTTTAATTGAGCTGAAAAGTTTTCCTTAAGTTTGGTACAAACTCATTTGGCAGAAAAATCGGAACTGACATAAGACTGTTTAAAGACTTTATTAATTCTACTTACTATGAATATTCATTCATTTCTTTGAAGAAATAACAATGTGCTTGATTACGGGCCACAGACCTATTAGGGATATAATATAATATATATCATTACATTACCTAAAGTATGTGCATTCAAGTCCCTTTCTGAATTTTAAAATACTTCTGGCCTCACAGTTTTTCAGCTCGTTTTTCTACTTAGGTTTTATGGAAGTATTCTAGACACTTTGATTTTATATAGAGTTATACTTAGTAGACATTCCTGATTTCCACACACAGAACTGCTATAACAACACCTTGAATTTACTAAACCAAATTTATAATTGATACTTTCATCGAATGATATATTTCTCAAAGACAAGGCTTTAATTAAGAACCCTGACTGGCAGCAGGTTAAGAAGATGTAGCAGTGAAATGTTGTCTAGTTTGAAAGAGGCTACCTCCTTGTGTTTTAAAGAGAACACACAGATCTCTCTTTAAATTGCTGAACATCTTAGAGGAGCTTGATATTCATATTAAAAATTAATTTTTCAATATATTGCTTTATGAGTTTATATGTGGCTTCTGTATCTAGGCTGAGTACTACAAGCATTTCTTCGAGATTATGCTCCATTATGGTTTTTCAAAGAGCTGCAATATATATTCTATATATTTAATTCTGCATAATGGGATAATAATAGTCACATCAAGAGTTTGGTTTGAGGATTAAATAACACATGAAATGTCAAGTTCAATGCATTTTTCATGGTACCAAGTACATTATTATTCCTAGTTTTCAGATGAGCCCCCCCCCAAAATTGTAGGTAGCATGCCCAAGGTTACACAAGTAATAAACTAGAGAACTGACATTGATCTAATTTTGATGGCAACAATTGTTGTTCATTATTCTTTCCATACCATCTCACTCTCTTAAATATATATCATTTTTTCCATAGTTTTTTTCCAAAATGGAAATGACTTTGTTGTTTTTACTGATGATTTAAATAATACATGTTCATTATACAAACAATTGCACAGACCTAAAATTGAATAGATATAATGAAAAAAGTACAAAAAAATCACTCATCATCTAGTCAACCATGGAAAACCATGCACAAATAGAAGCATAAACTTAAAGTCATTTTTTCTATGAATAAACACATGTAAATAAAATATAACAATTAAAATGGGATATATCATATTTTATAGTGTAGTTCTTTCAAGTAATAATGTAGACATCTTCCCGTATCAATAAGTACATATTTTATTTGTGAATTTCAAAATATTTACCTTTCTAAAATGCTAGTGTATTTATTTTGGTAATGGGGATTAAGCCCAGCAGCATTTTACCACTAAGCTATATCGCCATTCCTTTTCATTATTTATTTTGAGATAGGGTCTCACTTAGTTACTCAGACTCACTAAGTTGCTGAGGATATTGCTCAGTTGCCCAGACTGGCTTTGTACTTGTGATCTTCCTGCGTCAGCCTCCAGGGTCACTGGAATTGCAGGTGTTACCAATGCACCCAGGATTACTTAATTTATTCTTAAAATCCACAATAAGTGGGAAAGTCCATTAGTCCAATTCAATGTCTCAGTAATGCCACAGTTTTCTTACTTGTTCATGGTTTTACTTAGTCTCGTTACTTCAAGGTTTTTTTTTTTTTTCTCTCTCTTCTCCTTACCTTTACTTGAGATAATTTTTCAGTAAATGACAAGTGCTGGGAATCATCTGGATAGTAGATGTCACTGCTTGACATCTGGTTGTCAGATTCCACATTCTTTATCATCCTTATTTCAAACCCAAGGCCCCTTCAGGTCCATCCCCTACTGCATCTATGTCCTCCCATCTGTTTCCCCAGCTTCAAACTTGAGACTGCCTGCTGACATTTAACACAGTCATTACTATTCTACTGTTAGGGGTACTATGTGGTAGGCCGAATAATGACCCTCAAAGATTTCAAGTTCTCATCTCCCAAAACCTTTGTATATGCATACATGGTAAGAGGGATTTTGCATATGTAATTTAGCTAAAGATCTTGAAATGGAGAGATTGTGCTGGGTTGTCCTGGTGGGCCTTATTTTTTTTTTTTTTGGGGGGGGGTGTGGAGACAGGCGGGCACTGACTGGACCCGCCTCTCCAGACCTGCCCAGGCACAGGCCTGGCCCCTCGTAGCTGCTCAATAAATACTTGGGAAGAACTAAAAACCTAAGTGGTCTGTGTGGCTGGAGAATGGCTCCTGGAGAAGGTGGACGAGGGACCCAGTAGACCCCCTTCTCCATGTTACACATAGAGGCCCCCGAAGGCTCGTGCCGCAGACACCATCTCAGGTGGGGAAACAAGCCTGGGAGGAGAAGTGGCCACCACAGAGCACGTGACATCATTTCTTCAGGTTGGCATACAGTTGGTGCTTCATAAATGCAATAAAATAAGAACTTCGGAATCCAAGACCCAGGGACCCGTGGTGGGCCTTAGTGTAATCACAAGGGACCTTCTAAGAGGGAAGCAGGAATGTCAGAAGCAAGAAAGGAGATGTGATGAAGGAGAGAGAGAGAGAGAGAGAGAGAGAGAGAGAGAGAGAAAGAGAGCCTGGAACATGCTGTGCTGCTGGATTTAGAGATGGAAGAAGGAGTCATGAGCCAGGGAATGCAGACATTCTCTAGATGCTAGAAGAGTCAAAGACCAGGTTCTCTCCTTAAGCCTTCAGAAGAAATGCAGTTCTCCCAACCACCTTTAATTTAACCCACTGAAACTGAACTTCTGACCTGTAGAATTATAATAAATTTGTGTTGTTTTAAGGACTAAGTCTGTGGTAATTTACAATAGCAGTAGGAAATTAATAAGCATACTGAACATAGAGTTCCTTTAGAAAACCTGCAGTGTCCCTAGTCTATATCAAGGAAACTAAGCCACAGGAATCCTCTCCACTGATGCTCTGCACACAAACTCAAATGGATTTCTATTGTGCCCCACCCATCCCACCTTCAAATTTGGCCTAAGGGAAGCAAAAAACTGTATTGCTTCTCAGAGACCAGTACCAACAGCTAACTCTATAACTCTACTCTTTGTGAAAAATAATACTCTTTTCCTGTCCAATAAGCGGGGGGAAATTAGCCAGACACCATTCTTCCAAATCATTTTTTGTTCTTAAAACTTCCATTTAGCTAAGCCAAACTTTTCAAAGTAGGAAACTTCTTCCCAAAAAGTTCAGCTCTTGCAAACCTAAAATTTTTTTTAAAGTTTAAAATTTTATTTACAAGCATTTGTTCTCAGTTATTTTTTGTCTTTTTGCTGAGTCAATGAATGCATTGATTTAATGGTAGTTGGGATGGAGAGAAAACCTGGGTTAGCATCTTTGCAATTTAACCCTGTTAATATAGACTTCCATTAACATTTTTAATGACTGAAGAATATTTTATTAAATGACCTCTCCAGAATTTATTGATCTCATTTCCTTTTGATGAACATTTTACTACATACATTTTGATCAGTTATGTATTATTCAATTCTTTAAGGAAAATCTCCAATCACAATATTCTAGGTTAAAGTTCATGCATATTTTAGATATGGAAACTTAATGTTAGATTGCTTTTCTTTTATGGTTGGAAAGAGAAATCATCCCACCAATTGTACAAACATTTGCATATTTATATACCCCAATTGTGAATGTCTCCGTTTACCTACATTATCCAATTATAAACATTAATTTTTCTCTATTCTCTTTATAAACCAAAATAACATGAAACAGATATTTTACTTTTTATAACTTTGATTCTTATTCAGGTTAATCATCCTTTCTTATATTTATTGACCATGTCTATTCTTTCTCTGTTCTTCTATCACATACTCAGCTCATTTTTTTGTTTGTGTTCTTTTTTTCAGCCTTTATTATCCATCATAAGTTTTGTCCCATACTTGTCACTGGTCTTTTTATTTTTTTTTTATGTAGTTTTTCTTTTTATTTTGCTTTTATGGTTTTACTGCCCCATGAAGTTGTCAAGTATGTCAATCATTCCTTTAAATTTTCTGATTTAGGTATTACTCCAACTGCTAATTTTGGTGCCATGTGTGATTTGCAAAATGTGATATCTGAAAGTTTGAATTACATAGAAAAGTTTTTTTAAAGACCTTTTCAGTGACACATGCCAACAGACTTTATTTCATAATAAATAAATAAATGTATTTTTTTTAACTGAAGATTTAGGGTCTTTAAAAGTTTGTCAGGCATAATTGAATGGATTTCTGTAGTTACAGAGTAACATTTACAGCACTATGTGCTCACAAAAGCACACTCATTTAGTGTTTGTGGCTCAACTAATGAATTATACTTCACATCTGGCATCTTTTTCTTCTACCAACTAATAGACTCTCCAAAACCCATTCACCTGAGACTTCTCTTTTTGCTATTCCTGTCCTTTGCAGAATTGTTTGAATTTTCAAGAGAGTTCAGAACACTTAGACTCCAGACAGTTTCTTTCAATGGAGCCTCTTGCTGTTAGACATATGTGATAGGAGTCAAATCACTGTTGGGCACACCAGAATTACCTCTGTGTCCGTTGAAAGGTTAGTGTGCTTTGCTAGATAGGCACATACCTTGAGTCTCTTAGGGAAATGTATTCTCCAAAATAAGTCGGGGAACACTGGCACAGTATTTACACTCAACTCCCAGATCAAACATTTTGACTAGAATGAATAGTAAATTCTGTTAGGTAATTAAGCTGGCTATTAAGTGAGCAGTTGTTTGTATAAATTAATGAAATAAACCAGTGATTTGGTATTTTGTAAATACAAACTCTATTTTTAATTCATTAAAAATGAAATCATTGTCATGGTCTTGATATGTAAGTTGTTTCAATTTTTTAATTTTAAATATTTAATTGACAAATACATTTGTATATTTTGAATATATTGTATATGCCCACTTTGTGTGTATTATATATGTATAATATGTTCAAGGCATATAAGGTACAAAAAATATTCAGGGTGTGCAGCATGACTTGATATAGCTCATACACTTGTAGTCATTGCCACAGTTAATTTAATACACGCTTTACCTCCCAGACTTAACATTTGTGTATGTTCATGTTGGGGAGAGGCAGATGGTAAAGGGAGAATGCCATGCCATGTAATGCTTTCATAGGTAAAACTATTTTAACATGGCATCTTTTTCAAACATCAGTAACTTTCAAAATAATTTTTCTTTTTTTGTGGTGCTGGGGATCAAACCCAGGGCCTTGTGCTTGCAAGGCAAGCACTCTACGGAGTGTGCTATCTCCCCAGCCCTTTCAAAAATATTGATGAACCACTATTAATAAACAATTTGTGTACTATAAGTACACTCCAAATAATTTAAACATGCCCACTAAAAATAGCTAAGAACACACTTTCTATCCGCGTGGAAAAATGGAAGATTAAGCCAAGATTATGACCAAGATTAAGAATCTCGACTTCCGTAACAAGGAACTGCAGAAACACCTAGATCACCTGCAAGTGGATCTGGTCCAGCTGAATAACGCCAGAGTTACAGGTGAAGCTAAGATTCAGTTTTCTGCAACTCCGTTACCTGTGTTCTTACAGTCATTAACAAGATTCAGAAAGAAAACTTCAGGAAATAATACAAGGGCAAGAAGTACAAGCCCCTGGACCTGAGACCCCAGAAGACACCAACTATGTGCCGCAGGCTCAGCAAATATGAGGAGAACCTGAAGAACAAGAAGCAAGGACAGAAAGAGCATCTGTACCCTCTGCATACCTACATGGGCAAGGCCTAAGTGTCATGGGTAAAATAAGACACAAAACCAACAAAAACACAACAGAAACAAGACACTGTGGAATACTACAGAGCTATTAAAATGGACCAATATAAATTTTATAATCATATTTGTTGACTTGTCCCCTGATCTATTTTTACCAACTGAAACATACTTCATCAAACAGCACATTCAAGAATTGTTAATCTATGAATGTAAGTAAAATCAATTTATTTATTTAAAAAACTTTCAGTTCAAAAAATGTACTGACTATTTCAAAATGTCAGATAGCTAGGATGCTGGAAATCTTTCATTTGGTTTTGCTAAAATATCTTGGTTAAAAGTTAAAACTGTAGGTACTGTTTTTCACCTGATAAAGTCAAGTAGCTTGTATGAAAAATATCTGATATATTTTCATCTTATAATCTTTACTACAGTCAGAAAACTTTGATTCCTCTTGACCACAGTCTATCTAAATCAAATTCATTTTTGTCCAACAAAAAGTTGAGGAAGACTGCACAGAAATGTCATTAATGTTGAAATACCAAACATTTTCTAGATAATTCTATTAAAAAAGATAATTCTGAATGGGATTTTTTATCTTGATAATGTGTTGCTCTTCATTTTCTTGGAACAATTTTTTTCCTGATACACAGTTTTTCTTCTGTGGTGATGAAACCACTATATTGTTAGTAGTTAACAACGTGTCTCCCAGATGGTCATTCCCTCTGCCTTGCTTCCTTGACCTTTTCCTTCAGCAGTGCAAAATTCTTTTCAACAAATGCTTTCTAAAGATGTTTACCAGTTTTAACAAATAAATTCATAAGGAACCCAGTAAGCCCTCTGTGTAATTTCTTTTTATCTCTGACCAGTTTATTTGTGGCTGCTGATTTATATGTGTCTAGAATACCTTACTTCCTCATCAGGCTTGTTACTTTAATTGTTACTTTAGCAAGATCTTTATTATTTCTACATTGTACAAATTTCATTTTTCTTGTTAAAAAAATTTTTAAATGATTTCAGTGGTACAGGCATTTAAGAGATGTAATTAATTTTGTGCTGTCCTCATTTATTAGCAAAATTATTTTCTTTTCGTGTATCTCTTTCCCCTGATATATTTGTTAACACCCTCCTGATTAGTGTTAATCCTTTATGTTATTAGAATATCATGCTTACTTGCAAACACGTATCTTTTCAACTAAAGTGTTGTCTCCTTATCTGATGTGTTTGCTTTACTTCCTTGTCACGGTCTCATTTCACACACAGATTTTATTTGTTAAAAAAAATCTTTCAGCAGTATGTACTCAAGTCTGTTTTAATGAGTTTTCATCCCTAAAGAAGTTAAAATATATACTGAGTTTTAATTAAAATCTCTTAGAAATAATAACTTCTGTACCTCTTGATTTGAACACATTTTTTTTCTTCTAGGCATTTGAATTATTTGGTATATTTTCATGAGTTTTTATACAGTCAAGTCTCTCCTATTAAAGTGGAATGGATAAATTTCTGTGCCCATATCTACTTGTACATCCATAGTGTTTTACAAAACACTTTTTTATATTTTACAAATTTTTTTAATTCTTTAATACTCTTAGTCATTGTCTTCTATCTCTCGTGTGCCATCTAAGTATCTAACATTTCAGATTAAGAACCAATTAAGAATAAAATGATTCATTCTGAAGATCATTTGAACTTTGGGATTTTCTCTACCTTTTAGAAAGTAACTTGAGGCAACTTTCTGAAATAGACAAAGCACCAAATCTATCTTTAAGAATTTGAGTTTTAGCACTACTCTTTACTCCCTGTGATCTTGGATGGTGCGTTAGTCGGCTATTTGTTACTGTGAGCAAAATACCTGTCAAGAACAACTTAGAGGAGAAAAGATTTATTTTGGCTCCCAGTTTCAGAGCATTCAGTCCTTAGTTTGCCAGCTACTTAGCTGTGGGCCAGAGGCAAGGAAGAACATCATGGCAGAAGGCATGGTGGAGGAAAGCTGCTCAGCTCACAGCACCTGGGGAGCAGGGGGTTAGGGCAGGGGGAGCAAAGGGGCTGGGGAGAAGAAGACCCTTCCAGGGTACTTACTTCCCCAGTAACCTACTCCCTGCAACTAGATCCTAACTCCCACTAGTCCATTCAGCTTTGGAATAGACTAATGGATTAATCCACTGATGAGGTCAGAGCCCTTTTGATCCAATCATTTACTAAAAAGCACTGCACACATCTGTTTTTTTTTTTTTTTTTTTTTTTTTTTTTTTTGTGGTGCTGGGGATTGAACCCAGGGCCTGTGCTTGCAAGGCAAGCACTCTACCAAGTGAGCTATCTCCCCAGCCCACTGCACACATCTGTACACGAGACTTTGAGAGACATTCAAAACCCTAACAGGCAGATTATGTAAGCAATCTGTGTCTTGTATACTCATCTATAAAATAGTAATATAAAAAACAATTTGAAAATAAAAGCATATAATTGAAAGCTATGTAAATGGTAACTCCACAGGCATTACTTTTTATTTAAACTTCCTATTTATGTAGGATCAGAAAATGTGGTGTTATTTGATTTATAAGAGAAGGTTTGGTCCAGGAGGTACAAGAATGGAGGTTGGAGAAAAGATGAGAAAGAGCCCTTAATATTCTTCTCTTAGATGCTTTAGTTCTCTTTCTACTTCCGAGTGGTTAAAGGTAATTAAGAAAGCCCCTGAAAGCTCTTCACCATCTCCCTTTGTCACCTTTCTACTTTCCCCATCATCTCAGGACCTCATCTTGAGTTGGAGAATTTGACCTGGTCACAGTGTCTCTGTAAGAAAAACATATCCTGATTACTTCCCCATGGAGCAGTTATTGAGACTTCATACCTAATCACTTCTCCTCCATGAAAATTTAATATTACAGATTTAGTGCATGTATGTTTCTGTACTGTGGCCCTTCAAAAAGTCACAAACCACTGAAATAACAAAGACTTTCCTTTTGCTTTAACTACCAATTTTCACCTTCATAGAGGTGTGCCTCCACCCCATTGGAAATTTGTACTACAGAGGAGAGATGGTAGAATTAATACTTCAAGCTCATCCCCTTATTCTTGTCCAAACTCATGATAAGGCTTCCCTTAACAGAACACAACTGAAAGCCAGGAGGCAAAGAAGTTCACACCTATAGTCAATGCAGGCCAGACTCCTGGGACACAGCTGGGTGGAGAAAGGTGAACAGTGGATCTGGAGGCACAAACAGAAGATCTTAACACAGACGATGAGCCAATAGGCATGAAATACATCTTCATGTATTTCATGAAGTAGTTTTGCAAATAGGCTAAGTCAAAAGTCAGGTTTGGTGATGCTATAGGGGAGATAGAAACAGATAGAAAATCAGAGCAATTCAGAGAAAACTGAATGCAACCCACAGATAGTAATGGCAAAGTCAATTCAAGACCTAACTCTTCTTCCCAAATCTTAAATCAGAAATCCTCAAACCTTGTGCAAGGATCGACATTCTCCTGCTGCTGTCTTGATGGGTTCCTGGTTAAAGTTGTGCCAGGGGTGGGATCTAAAGGGTTAAGTATAATATGTCATTTACAGAAGAATTAATGAGACCCAGGAGAGGAAGTGATGTGGATGAATTAGAACTTATGTCCAAATCTCTAATATATCCCAGGGCTTTCCTGGTACAGCAAATTGTATCTGTACATTTTTCTTGCTTGTCCCAATTTCCCAAATCTTTTCTAAAGTCACTTGTTTAGTTCTTACCCATTTGAAGAGAGAGCCCTTTCCTTCCCTCAGAATAATCCCAAATTCTTTTGCCATACAGCAATTTTTGATTTTCCTGGGGATGCCAGTTTTAGTTCTTCATGTTATAAGGTAGCTTGCCCTTAGCTAGCAAGTAAGGCAGGCCTCCTATCATCCACACACATTCACATGGGCTCTGTGCTTAGAAACTTTTATGTCCATTGACAGAGCAACTCACAAACATAAAAACATTGTAGTTAGTGACTCGTATGTTGTTTCATGGGGGAAATTGTGCATTAGGGTGGTGTTTAGGAAAAGGGGACTTTGCAAATGTATATTAAGGGTCCAGTAGAGTTGAAAAGTGAAGGCTCTGAAACATAAAAGGATAAGATTTCTCACATGAGTTTAGTTTTGTCATCTTTTAGATGGCATATGGAAGAAGTCTTCAAGAAATGTACAATTAGAAAGAAAAAGGACAGACTTAGTCATTCTTCTCCTCCTGATAAAGACCTAAGACAAACTCAAAATTTTCTCAGTTCATTCAACCCCTTTTATAAGAGGTCCCAGATGAAACATGCAGTATTTTTAAGAGCATAAATACTGACTCTGTTCTGCTTAAAATAAAATTACATATTCTATTATTAAAAAAAGATGTCAGAGTTAGCACAGAAGAATGAATTCATATTATTGAGAATTCACAATTAAAATATTAAAATTCTGACATTATAAAAATGCTCATAAACCTATAATCATCATTTGATGTCAAGATATTGTAGTCATTAAAAAATAATATTACCTAGAAATTTCATTCTGAACAAAGAAATTAGAAGAATTTTTATTAAATAATATTAGCACTCCTTAAAAATGTTTGAAATCTACTTTGAGTAACTTTTGCAATTGTGAACAGTAAATATGAACATTAAGCATATATTTAAACCTGATGAATTACACTTACTTTTTATTTCAGTCACATAAGTTATCTACAATTCATAGGAAATGCTAGTGAAATTATATTCAGAACAGCTTTCAATGTTTATGTGCACACTTACACATGTTAAAGGTATATTTCTTAACAACATGATACCTCAGTAAGTGCTATATATAGACCACTTAGCACTGTGAATGAATTGTATTTACTTAAATGTTTATCAGTAAAATATAGAATATGATCATTTATTTTTGTCTACATAGCAAAGCAACACTGACAGATAGTCAACCTTTAAATAAAAGTCTGAACCTATCGCTTACCTTCACTTTACCTGGTATTAGAAGCAAGTATCAACTAATGATAATTTGTACAGAATTAGAAATATGCAAGATAACTGCAAATTTATTTATTAATACTAATGTATTTTATCACACAAATACCTATATAGCAACAATAAAGGGACATTTTTCAGGTAACCTATACCATGAAAAGCACTTTTTTCCACCAGAGATAGGTATTGAACCTAGGGCCTCATTTATGCCAGGCAAGTGCTCTACCACTAAACTACATCATCAGTACACTTTTTTCTTTATGATAGAGAAAATGATAATCACTATTGTATAGAACATAACATATGGCTTTATCATATTGTAAATATAGAAACAAGAATTTTGTGAATGATTTTGTTTTCAGATTATGAAGGATAGTTAAATATTATACAACTAATTATTTTCAGATGCACCAGTAAATTATCTTCATTATATATGTTGACTCTCTAAGAAAACATATTTTTAAATCTCGAGTTCATTAGAGCTCTATTGCAAATATCTTCGATTTAACAAAAAATATATTTTGCAAATCATAGCAAGTTAATTTTTACACCTATTTTTAGTTCCAGTACTATATATTTCTTTGAGCTTTTCGTTTGCCTTAATTTGTAAATAACAGTTCAATTATAAGAATATTTTGGTTTCTTATAAGTGGAGTGACCTAAAACAAGACATTCCAGTCACCAACTATGTATTCCACCTTTATGATTAAGAATTAATGTTTCCAGCTGGGATTGTGGCTCAGTGGAGAGCGCTTGCCTAGCATACATATGGGGCATTTGGTTTGATTCTTGGCACCTCATATAAGTAAATAAATAAATAAATGTCCATTGATAATTTTAAAATATTTTTTTAAAAATTAATGTTTCATGCCTTTTGGTACTGCCACTTACTTCTTAGTTGCCTTTCTCAGTCAAGTACACTTTCTGATCTTCCTAATTGTCTTCTTGAAGTCTCACCTACGTTTATCTATCTCTTCTTAATAAGTAGAATTGGACACTTGCATTTTCCAGTAAATGGCAGTGGGTATTGCTATGGTTTGAATATGTTTTATCCTGTCTCAAACCTCAAGCTAAAACTGAATCCCTATTGTGAAGTATTAAGAGCCTAGAAACATAATCCTCTATAGTATTTAGGGGTGATGCTTTTGGGAAGTGATTAGGATTAGACAATGTTTTAGTCTGTTTTTTTTTTTCATCACTGTGACCAATATACCTGACAAGAACAGCATAGAAAAGGGAAAGTTTATTTTGGCTCCTAGTTTCGGAGGTTTCAGTCCATGGTTGACTGACTCCATAGCTCTGAGCCCACCATGAGGCAGAATATCATGGCAGAAGGGCATGGAGGAGGAAAGCAGCTCAGAACATGGCAACATAAAGCAGAGAGAGCTCTGTTAACCCAGGACAAAATATAAACCCCAAAGTCACACCCCCAAGTGACCTAGTTCCTCCAACCACCCTAGCTGCCTATTGTTACTCCCAGTTAATACATATCAGTGAATTAATCCACCAATCAGGTTACAATGCTCATAATATTATCATTTCACCTCTGAAAAGTCTTGCATTTTCTCACACGTGAGCTTTGGGGGGGGCACTTCACATCTAAACCCCCATAACAGACACAGTCATCAGGGAATAATTGAATTCTGGTGGCTTTAAAACAAGAGGGAGAGAGACTAGGTGATAGATATAGATGCACTCTGTCTCTGGCTATATGATGCCAGTGCTGCCTCAAGAATCTGCCAGCAAGACAGTCATCAACAACCAGTGTCATGGTACACGCCTGTAATCCCAGTGACTTAGGTGACTCAGGCAGGAGAAACACAAGATACAACCAGTCTGTGCAACTTAGTGAGACTGTGTCTCGAAATAAAAATTAAAAAGAACTATATTGTGTTATTAACAACTGAAAATGGACTAAGATACATCTTGTTCACTATGATAGGCTCCTCAAAGATTTCCACACCCTAATCCTGGAATCTGTGTGTATGTTGTCTTATATGAGAAAAGAAAATTAAGGGTGCAGATGGAATTAAGTTTGCTAGTCAGTTGACTTTAAAATAGGGAGATTATTCTTGATTATCAAGATGGCTCAATGTAATTACAGGGGCCTGTAAAAGCAGAAGAGGAATTGAAGAGTTGGTCAGAAATCAGTAAAAGATGAAGAGGCTGACAAGATTTGAAGTTTGAGAGGACCTTGACCTGGTACTGCTGGATTTGAAGATGGAGGAAAGGGGATCTAAGGCAAGGCATCTGAGGGGTCTGTAGAGGTTGGGACCAGTACTCAGCTCATGGTCAGCAAAGAAATAGGAACCTCCAACTACAAAGCAAAGACATGAATTCTGACAAGGACCTGCATGAATGCAGAAATGAGTTCTCCCCTACAGCCTCCAGAATGAAATGTGACCCTATTGACATATTGATTTCAGACCAGTGGGACCCATTTCAAACTTTCAACCTTCAGAACAGTAAGATAATGCCTTTCTGTTGTTTTAAGCCTAATTTGTGGTAATTTGTTATGATAGCAATAGAAAACTAGTATAATCACACCCAATTGGATCCATTTATTTATTACTGAATTTATTTCTCTTATAAGCATTCTTTAACTAACTAGTAGATAGTAGGGTTGGTTCTATTCCAGTATGACATGCTGAACCAAAAGATTTTCCTTTCCAACCACCTCACAACTCAGGAGGCTGAAGCAGGAGGATCACAAGTTCCAGGACAATCTCAGCAGTCAAGTGAGGCCCTAGGCAACTTTGAATTTCTTTCAAATATTACTAAAGAAGTACACAGGAGAATATATTCATAGAGAATCAAAAATAAGAGAGGGAACATCAAAGATAAGGTATTTTAATAGATTACTAGATGAGAGAAAGTAGTTGGAAACATACATATTGATGAATGAGTAGGAGTAGACGAATTTAGAGACCAAAACCTGCACAGAAAGGCTTACAGTGGATGTGAATGTGGTTATTTCCACTCAAAACCTGGAGGACTTCAGATTTTCTATTGACAGGTTTAGAAATAGGAAGTGAGAAGTGAGACAGAAGTCGTGGTGTTTATATGAAGCAATATATCTATAAGCCAACTGTGCAAATTTATTTGTCCCCACCCCACAAGTTTAAAAACAAAGGAATATTCTGCCAGAGAAGATCTAAGGTTTCTAAAGTGGCGACTGTCTGCTGGAATAAACCCTCCTCAAATTGAAAGGTGATAGATAAAACTTTCTGCCTATTCCTGGATCTTGTACTTGAAAGACTCTATAGATTTAATCATGTCTATCAGTCAAATATGAGACTTGGCAATGTAAACATAATACTCCAGTTGATAGAAATGACAGGTGGGGACTACCAGTAGAGATGTGTAAGGAAGTAATTTCCTCATCTTATGGTAGTAAGAGATATTATCTAAAACATGGTGAAATATTGAAACAAGATTTAATTATGTACATTTCTTAAAATTATGTGTGCAACAAATTGTGGTAGCAACCTCTCAGGTCATCCCCAGTGATGATTGCTTCCTGGTAGTCCTATCTTTGTGGAAACCCCTCACCTTGAGCATTTATTGACTGACTTCTTAAAAATAGAACCCAGATATGCTAGGATGTCACTTGAGCCTAGAGTATGACAAAAACTGTGAGTTCTACCTTGAGTGTTTCTCTTGCTCTCTTGGATCACTTAACTGCCAGGTTGCAAGACAATTCTGTGGAAAAGTCTGCAAGTGATCCTTCTCCCTGGGGGTGTGCCTTCAGGTGAGACTGAAGTCCTGGCTGATCATTTGACTGCCACCTTCTGAGAAATCTTAAGCCAGAGGTATCTGGCTAAGCCCTAGATTCCTAACACAAAGAAACTGAAATAATATATTTTCATGTTATATTTATTTTTGGTATTTTTTTTATTATGCAACAACAAATGTTGAATACACACTTAATAGATATTTAAACACATTAAGTACAGAATTTGTCCCTGACTGTTAAAAAAAGTCTGCTATCAAATTTTTTGTCATAGAATTTTAATAACATTTTAATTTTTATATAGTCAAATGTCTCATTTCTTTCAGGAAATCTTAGTTTTCCTATTCATAGATTCTATATACAGTATCCTAGATTTTTGTTTAAGAATGCCTTTTCATTTTGTATTTATAAATTTAATCTATATGAAATTTATTTTTTTGTCTAAAAGGGGATAATTTACGTTTCTCATAAGATCAGTTTTGCCAGAACATTTTATTAAATAATCCATAATTTTCCCACCTACATATTTAATGAATGATCATAAGGGGGATTCATCCCTGGGAACTATTGTGTCCTGCAGATTGTGTACCAGTATCATATTGATTAGATGGGTGCATGCTCTGCTACACAGTAAAGCAAGTTCCAACTTCATCCAAATTACTTTTCTTTCACACATTTATTAGATATTCAATGGATAATGTTCAAAGAGCTCAAGATGAATAAGAAAAAAAGACTACTCAATTTATAAAATTTGCAAAGAACTCATTTAATTTTAAAAATTGACATACAGATCATTGCAACTAAACTTGTTTGGTTCTGAATGGTTCTGAGATTCATTTATATGTGAACTGTGCAAAGTGACAATTTACTGCATACATACATACATATATGTATGATTATATAATCATGTATTTTTATTTTAATTGTGGTAAAAAAAAGACCTCATAATAGAAAATGTATCATCAACTTTTTTTTATTTCTGCTGTGCTGGGGATAAAACCCAGGGTCTTGCATATGAAACTACATCCTTTTTTATTTTTATTCTTTTGAAATGGGGTCTTGCTAAGTTGCCCAGGCTGGCCTCAAACTTGCAATCCTTCTACCTCAGACTCCTGAGGTGCTGGGAGAAGGCACACTTGCTTTCATCAACCATTTTTAAGAATCCAGTCCAATAGTGTTAAGCACTCTATATTGTTGTGCAACAGATCTCTAGAACATTTTATCTTGTAAAACTGAAATTTCATACCTGTTAAAGTACATTTATATGATTATGTATCATGAAGAAAGTTGAGGGATTCATAATAGGTTGTAAATATATGCTGATGGTGACAGACTATTTCTGAAATTAAGGGAGGAGAATTAGGTGAAAGAAAGAGAAAGAAAGTGACTGAATTAAGATAAAACATATAACATCACATTTACATACTTATGATAAACATAAATACATTAGTGCAAATACATGCAAATAAAAATAAAGATGGTAAACTGAATAAAAATAAATAATAAATAGGAAAAAATTGAGAGAAGGAAAGGAGATTGCAGGAGTAGGAATAGCTCATGTTCTCATCTTTCATCATAGAGTCAGTTGATAGTGTTGAGCACCAAGAAACTGAGAAAATGAGACGTATGCATATATTCAGTATTATGGAGGTAATGACCAGAAGAACTTGAAATGGAAACAGTTAAACCTGGTTAACTCTGCTGAATAGGACTAGGAGTAGAGATGGGGAATTTTTACATGATACTTTATAATTTTTTATAATATTTGATTTTTTATTATCACATTCATTTTATTTTTATAATTTTTCAAAATGGTAAACTTTGTACATATTCTTTAGGCCTTGCAATCGAGTTATGCATTACAATTAAAGTACCATACAGGGCAATATCATTCAACAATACAATTATCTGTTTCAAAATAAGTATAATATGGTCATTTGTCCTTAAGAAGTGAAGTTTAGTAGCATCATTAATGAGGAGAAAGGAGGCATTACATTTTAAACTTCTTTGCTCATTATGCAGTCAGTAATATCTAACATCATAAAATACTAAGATGAATTAAGGTAAGTAACAGGACAGCAGTAAGAATATTAACCTAAAATTTGAAACCAATTTAAATAGTCTATGGTCAGCTATACTATATAATGCAGTTCCCTTCTTAAGTGGACCAAGGCACTTTAGCATTACTAGTATTAGGTAGATATAATAGAAAAATGGATCCTGATTTAAAAGGTTTTCTAGAACATGCTTGATATTGCATAATTTAAGTAGAAATCATTCATTTCTTTCAAAACTAGCCACATTTAACTCATTGCTCTACATATAACTGTGGGCAAATTTCCAGACTTTCAGGGATTATGTGAATGCACACCAGTATGGAAGTGGGGAAGTGATCAAATTTGCCAGAACTTACAAGCAAAAACTAAATAACCTTTATGGTTGTTAGAAAACCTTAGAGAACATGATGGTGCAGTAGCAGCTGTGTTTATTTGTTTTCTTGCTGCTGTTCTGCATTTTGGTGTTTTGGTATGGAGCTGGAAAATGGTGTGGGTTTTTAAATTTGTGCATAGGTAGGTTGTAGTTTGTAATAGGCATTCTTCTCCCTAAATTTTGATATTGAAAGATGACCTATTAATGTGAGAAATTAGATTTTGTTCATGAAGAGGAGAAAAGGATTTGATTATACTTTCTCAATACCAATTTTCAGAATAGCTCATGTAAATGAACAGAAAGAATGAAATAAATTAGTAAACCACATGTAGAAGAACATCTGCTGTCCAATCTTATACACAGTAATTAAGGAAAATAGGCTATTTATCTGGTCCTAGCTATCACTGTTTGCGTGGGGGATTCCATTTTGCATCTATGATGATTGTTTTCCCCAGACTATCATAAAGGCTTTACTACTTAGAATGAAAGAAAGAAAGGAAGGGAGAACGGTCATGTATTTAACACTTAGCATGCTTTCTGCTTGGAAAAAAAATAGTCAATATTTAAAGAGGTTTTAGGAATTAGATCACATAAAAAGCTTTAGAGCATTCTTTCAGTTCTGTATATCTTGCAAACATATGCAAACACAGAAACATGCACAAAAACCCCATTAGTCATTTATCATGATTAAAAAATTACTGCTTCATTTAGTTCTGAAGTTATAGTTTATACTAATAAAAATAAAGCAGAGAAAAGAATCAAGATAGTTAAATAGTCTTCAAAATGTCTTAATGCCTTTAAGAAAGCTGGTGGTTATATATATTGGTGATTGATCGATTTCCCATGTTACTCTGCCTATGTAACGAAAGCAAAATGTTGATTCCACTTGTATCTTTTCACCAATTCTCATGCTACCATAAATTCCCTATCCAGCTTTTCCTAGAAATTAAATGTTTTTTCTCTTTCTCCAAGGGAGTTGAAAGCCTATTTCTAATCTTCAATAAACTTTCAATAATGCATTAAAGATGTAACCACTATGCCCATGTGTAAAAAAAAGGAAGCTCTGGAATATAGTTCAGAAAGTCGAATGAGAAAAGCATAGAAATAAGACATTCTGGACACCTGACCAGTAGGGAAACTCTAGAAAAGAGATTGCCCTAGGATTCTTAGGAAAGTTATATTTGGTAAATTTTTAAAATTCCCTAGTGCTAGCTCTGGATCTTCAGAAGGGCTTTGGTTATCGCTGGAGGTTGTGCAATTCTACCGAGGGGGATTAAGGGACAGATCAAATTCTTACAAATAATGTGCACTGTCTCTACTTAGGAAAAGCTGTTCTGGAAAAACTTAATAGTCTTCATATTGTAAGTGGAAGTTTCTTGTCATCAGACCTGCCGTTTGTCCTTCAGCTTTCTCTCAACAATTCTATGTGCGGGTTTTGCAAGAAAGGTTTAGCGCCAGTCAGAATCACTATGCAGCTCATCTTTACATATAAACAAACTGTATCATCAGACCAAAGTAAGGATAAAATTATTTTATACCCTGGGGCCCATATTTAACACTAGATAATGTGAAAGAAACTAATATTTATTGAGTGGTCATAATGTGGTATTAACCATCAAAAACTGTGCATTAGAAAGTTTAAAAATATAACTAGTATTGTGACAAGTCAAACCCAGTAGGTTTTATGTGGTAATTTCAGTTTTGCACATTCAGGACACTGTTCTGCTTTATTTTTACCATTAATAACATTGCTGTATGGTTTGTATATGGTTTGAGTATATCCCCTAAATATTCATGCATTAAAATTTGATTCCTATTAAGAGGTAGTAAGAGAATGGAAAATAAATCCAACTAGAGGTGGGCCTCTGACAGGTGTTTAGGAACCCCAATAATTGAATACTAGTAACTTCTAAGAAGGAAATAAGCCTGAAGAGACAACACGTATGCACCCTCTTTCTCCAGATTTAGTTCCTTCTATTATGTGAACTTCTCAATGTTGTGAGAAAAATCACTAGCCATATGATTCCCTGTGATAGCTCGGGATTCTGTCAGGAAGAAGGCCATTACCAGATGTGGCCTATCAAATTTGGACTCAGAACCATGAGCTAAACTATACATAATTTTTTTTTTATAACTCACCTACTCTATGGTATTGTGTCATTGGTGAAAGCAAATAGGCTAACATAAGCTTCACAATTTCCTTTGAGAAACACCTCCCAGTTCCTTGTGGTTTGGATGTACAGGTCCATCCTGTTATTCCACATATCCCTTCTTGTCCCCTCAACATACTTAGCCATTTCACTTGCCCTTGACCAATCAGAGCCCTCTCTGCAACTATTTGCTTGAGTTGTCAGAGAAGACTGACTAAGCTTCTCTGCAGTAGGATATAAATAGGTAAACAGGAGTAGAGAAAAGCTGATGTGAGATAAGTTAGGGAGAAAGAGAAGAAAGGTCCTGAATGACTTGAATCTCTATCAGGACCAACTTTACAAACATGCAGCCTATGTTGTCACACACAGTTTTGAATTTAGAAGGGCTCTCACTTGGTTTAATGCTCTGCCATCTGGAAAATCTTCATAATTTTTAAACAAATCACTTTGTTTTTTAATTTTGCAAAATATGTAGACAGTCTTCATCACCACCAACTCCATATTTAGTTTTTTATATTATGTGAATTTCTCAAAGATGTGAGAAAATAAAATGCTCTTTGGTGCTTAAAGAAGGTAGTTTGAGAATTTGTGACTTGCAATGGAGTAGTTTTGACAAATATATCTCTGAAAATGCACTTTCTATCATCAGGTTGTGGTACTATCAACCCCTGATTATCTGTGAAGGATAAATTATTCACTTATGAATGATTTATGACACAGTTTTAACACTAAATATTATTTTCCTGCCATCTGTCATGCTTTCAGTTAACTTTATAACATCAATTAGATGTCCATGGAATGAAAACTAATGTTAACAACATCCTAAGAAAGACATACACACATTTCTCTGATGTGTATTTAAATACATGATAGAAATATAATTAAAATATTTAAAATATGATGTATGTACACACTATATGAAATACCTGAATAGAATGTAGTAAACAAATTCAGTTTGTATTTTTAGAGTAATTTCCATTTTATACAATGCTTTTACATGTAGGAAGAGGAGAAAGAGGAGGAGGAAGAAGAGTTGTTCATTTTGCTCCTCAATTTTGGGCTAGTCATCCTCAACCTATTCATAATTACATTGTCTGATTTAGAATGTGATTACATTAGTGCTAGGTCGCATTTCTCAAAGTTAAACAAGTGGGTAATTCCAGAATTGATTGATCTTACCATTGTTGCTGTATTAATGCATGTTTCATTGCATTCTTCTCAACATTCAGTTGCTACTTGAAATATATATCCGTTGATTATGGTGCCAAGTGGCAACATAAGAGTGTTTGATCCAATAGAAATACACAAGCGCGAGCAACCAAATACACATGTGAAAGAAGCCATGATCAAGCTTGGTTTCCCCTTGCTCTGTTTCTTCAGGTATCTTTAGAATATGCTTTTCGCTTTGATAAGTGACTGACATAGGAGAAGCTGTGGTTGGAGTTACCCTACACTACTGTGCACAGTTGAGGAGTCAGAGACAATTTATATCATCCTTAGAAATGTGACCATAGCAATAGATATTTTTGTCTTTGAACAGGAAACAATCTTTTTTTGTATTTTTTTCCATACAGAGTATTTAAAAAATAAACAAACAAAAATGAATTTCTCTGTTTTGGTCAGAAAAAAATAATAGACCATTGTTGGGTAAGCAATCTCTTTGGAAATTGATGCATTCACATTTGAATATTTTGAAGCTGATTGAAAATAGTGTTCCACTGTCATATAAAAGTATGATTCATCTACATCTGAAATTCAGTTTGTGGGAATATTTATCATATATTAGTTAGGATACAGAGAAATAAAGAAAAATCATCTCTAGTCAACTAAACCACCTGAAGGAATTAAGGGCTACTGTCTTAAAACAGAACTCAGAGATTGGAATGTTTCTAACTAAAGAGTGAGGACTAAGAGAAGACGTGTTAAGATGCCTGAAATTGTATGTATTCACTAGATGAAAAAGAGCATGTATTTCATATTATGAAATATTAAAAAGAAGTCCTATGCTCTGAAACCTCAGTTTCGAAAGACAAGTCAAACTACTAGCACTTTTTAATTTAGATCAATTTAGTAAGACCAGAAGAATTGGTTACTAAAAGAAAGTAGACTATGCCTGAACATTAAGATTTAGCATAGATTTGAAGGAGGGTTAGTATGCTTCCACAGTTGTGTGATCTAATCTGAAAAACAAACAAACATGGGGGCTGTGGGTTAGAGTCCTGCCATAGACTGAACCCAAAATTTAGATACTGGAACCTAATCTCCAATGTGATGGTATTTAGAGGTATGGCATTTGAAAGATGATCAAGGCATGAGGGCATGTCTCTTCCACCATGTGAGGATACTTAAGGATTAAATGAATGCTAAATAAATCATGAATTTTGAGGTCTTGCCATTTTTATAACTCTATTTCTTGTTTCATTTAAGGAGATTGGCCCTCATCAGGCACTGAATCTGCTGGTGCCTGATGCGAAACTTACCAGGCTCTGGAACTGTAAGAAATAAATTTCTGTTGTTTATAAACTACCCACTTTATGAAGTTTGTTAGACTAGCAACCCCAAAGCACTAAGACAAGTCCATCTCCCCAGAGGACTTCAACAGTGCCACAGCATTTCAAAATGGTCTTTTCAGCATCCTCAGTAGCTGTCCTCATTTCTTCCTGTGCCACAGTATTTTGTCCTTGCTGAAGACCACTTTTCAGGAAATGAGAAAAGTGCAACTTTTCTTGTCATCATATAAATGAAGAGAGGATGTTTTATTTTGTTTACAATAGTTGACTCCCTCCTGTTAGCAGGAAATGGAAATTAGGTTCAGGGAATCATATAACCAAGAGGGGTGAGAAATAGAGTTATAGAAATGGCAAGACCTCAAAATGAATTCAGGATTTAGTAACCATCTGAAGGACAACGACAGATGGTGGGTTTAGAGGTGTGCAAATACAACGGGAAGAGGTCAGACGAATTTCAAGAGCAATTGCAGAAGAACTGCGTGATGGTTTTGAGGAATAAGGAAGAGAAGAGAAAACATATGGTGGGAGGATAATTAGCCTCAAGCATTTGCCTTTAAGAAAAGAAAAATTCTGGAAACTTATTTACAAAGACACAATCTAAAGTAAAGGAAAAGAATTTTTTGAAAAAGAGAAGAGAGATGGTGATATAGACTAATTTGCAGAATTTTGGAGAGATTTTACAGTAATATTAATTCTAAGAGAATGAAGAAAGGAAATATATAATAATTTAAACAACACAGGATTATGAATCAGGTTTTCTAATTACAGGAATGGTAGAGTATTACTGGACAGAGTTCTCAAAAAAAAAAAAAAAGACTTAAAAAAGAAAATTAAAAAAAAAAACATTTTGACCCTGAAAATAAACTGAGTGAATTCCTAACTTATTAAATGCAGATCTTGTTTTCATGTTCAGGAAGAAAATGTAAATATTTTCTTAAAGTACTGAGACAAGTTCTGCCCAGCTTACTAAACTCAGGGATCACTCCGTTCCCTAAGCTAGGTCCAGATTTGTTTCTTTTAAGGTCAACAGAAGTAGAGTTTCTGTGATATCAAGCAAGTCAAAGGGGTTTTGGCGGCTTATTTTCTAATCATGGCAATACTGCAGAATGATTTGTGGCAGTTTCTTCTGGAGAGGTTTCTCCTCTTCTTTTGATGTATGGGAGGGTTAGGAGGTCAGAGTAGCTGGATTTTAACATAGCAACATAGACAATTGGAAAACTTCTCGGAAAGATCCCTGTGGTTGCAGCCTGATGAGAGGCATCTGAGTCAGCCTGAGACAGCAGCTGGACACTGCTCCAACCTTCAGGGAGCAATGGTAGAGCCTGGCTTGAGGAAGGGCAACAGTGCAGAGAGAACAGATTGAGCATTATTAAGGATGGGGCTTGACAGGATTTAGAGACGAAGTGAAATAGAGCAGGTTCTCCTTACGTAACTGGAGAGGCTGTGCTGCTATTAAGTGAGGTGGGTTTCCTGGGTGAGGCAGATGTGGGGGGAAAGATATGCAGTTTTACTTTTGTATATGTTGTATTTTAGGTGTCTATGGGATCATCTCATTTTTATGTCATTCCTGTTATGACTATCAAACTTCTGATGAATATTTTTCTTTACATAAATTAATATTCTCTTTGAGTAAAATTTACCAATCCTTTAACCCAGGAAACAAACGAAAACCAACATTCTCATATGTTAATTTAATTGCTTTAATTCTCAGAATGACAACGTATTTCATTCCTCCTTTCCAGCTTTCGGGGTGGTACTGTGCTCACTCTGTACGTTTTGAATTGGGTGCAGCTGACAGAGAAAGGGAGACAAGTTAAAGAAAACTTCAGGATCTGTCTGGAATACAAAAAGTGGTGCTGATGCTGGCAGACATTGTCAATCAGGAGGGGAAGGCAATAGCAGCAGGATTGAGAGGTTGAGGTTTTTAATGTTTGCATTCAGAATATCTAAGTAGAATTGTGATTTCATACAATGTCAGACCAGAAGGGACTTTCAAGGTGAAGAAAAATTAACATTTGTTGAGTACATAATATGTACCAAGCACTTTGCTAGAACCTTGTTATATATGTTACCTTACCTCAATTAATCCTGATGATTTACTTGAAAATTATTTCTCCTTTTTAAAAAATAAATGAAAATAGAGATTCTCAGAGGATGTGTAAGTAGCTCAAATTCACTCCATTACTTAATGGGTTATTTAGAGCATGGTTTGGGAGAAAATATTACCTTTGGTGCCTAATGTCAATCAGGTTTTTATTGCTATGACCGAAATATCTGACATAAAAACTTGAAGGAGGAAGGATTTATTTTGGCTCACGATCTCAGAGATTTCAGTTCATGTTCAACTGATTCATTGCTGTGAGTCTGAGGTGAGATAGAACATTACGGTAGAAAGGGCCCAGGAACAAGGTATAGTCCCCAAGGACACTCCCCCGGTGTCCCACTTCCTCCAACCATGACCCACCCACCTATAGTTTCTACCACCTTCCAGTAGCCCTCAGCTATCAATGGATTAATCCACTGATGATATTAGAGCCCTCATGATGCAATCGCTTCTCAAGGGCCCCACTCCTGAACATGACTGCATTGGGAACCAATCTCTCAATAGATGAATATTTGGGTGACACTTCATATCTAAATCATAATAGTACTCCATAGTGAAGTTATGAAAATGGGTTCTCAGGGGGCTAAATGTTGTCTCTTTATATGTGTAAAGCACTGATAAACACACAGCACAGAAGAAGACACACAGCATACCTAAGGTCTTAAAATTTATAGGAAGGAGCAAGAGGTGGAAATATGCAAAAGACTCTTTAAAGGAATGATAAAAGCCAGATATAAACAATGGTTTATATCCCATTTCCTTTAATGCATTTTTATTCTTTCATTTTTTCACAGAATCCTTTTTTTGTTCATTTAACAAGAAACCTCTTGTTAAGCAATAATTCATTAAACAAGTAAAAGTGGTTGGTTTAAATGTTGCTCGAGGGAGTATCCAGAATCATATCATCTTGGATGTCTTTTCCCTCACCTTCTTCAGTGACCCATGAGACACTGGTGTGAAAATTTAGAGTTCCAAGCCTCTTAGTTTGAATGTCTGAGGAACCGAATTTAACCTCCTCATTTTGCAGCTAGGTAAAGTAAGGCAAGTTTATAATGTATAAAGTATAACTCCTCTAGTTATTTGGGCTTTCTACTGTAAGGCATACTGTATAGCAAAGCAAAATGTGACACTAGAAAACAGGAAAAGAAAAGAAAAACCCCAGAAGCAGTTGAGGAAAGACTGTTTAGAGAGATATGAGAGCAATAAGTGAGAAGAAATTTTTGGGAAAGATACTATAATCAATAGCAGCAAATGGAAAGAGATTAAGCACTGGCAATGAGGATCTGACAGTATAAAATTGTCTGGTGACTTGTGACCATAGTGTCAAGACAATGTGCAGGCTTAGCTTGATTTCACAGGAAATTGCAAATATTTACCTCAGCAAAGAGGTAAGGATGCTAACTTGCATTACCCTTTCATGACATGAATAGAAACACTGATATGTTAGTTACAATAAAATGAGGAAGAAACTTTTAGTGTAATCAGATGGGTTCAGCTAAAGAATATAACACAAAGCAAAGAATGAAAACAAATGGATGCCTTAAGGAGACCTCAATAAAGGCAGGTTTTAATACATTTGATCTTATAGAATGTCCAGAGTACAGAAATTCACCAGAAGATTTAAGAAAAGAAAAATATAAATGGTGTTATGGTTTAAATGTGATGTGTACCCCCCAAAAAAGCTCATGTTAGTGCAGGAATGTTCAGAGATAAAATCATTAGGTTATGAGAGGTGTAACCTAATCAGTGGACTAAACCATTTGATGGATTAATAATTTGAATGGATTTCTGTGTGGTAACTATAGGCAGGCGGCACATGGCTGGAAGAAGTAGGACACTGGGGGCATGCCTGTGCGGATTACATATCTTGTTCCTGGATCCTTGTATTCTGATTTCTCGTTGCCAATTGCTGGGCAGCTTTCCTTTGCCACACCTCCACCATGATGTTCGGCCTTAATAGGGCCCAGAGCCATTGAGTAGGCCAACCATGGACTGCATCTCTGAAACTGTGAACCAAAATAAAGTTTTCCTCCTGTAAGTTGTTCTTGTTGGGTATTTTGGTCTCATTGACAAAAAACTGGCTAACACATATGGTACTGAGATAGAGACAGAGATGAAAGAAATAGGCAATATGAAAACATCTACTGGGCACCACAGCATTCAGTAGCTTAATTCACGTTTATTTTAACTTTGAGTGACGTCATTACCATTTGCTAGTCAGACCAATTATTTTCCGAGTGACTCAACAAATTATATTTAGGCTTTAGTAATTGTGATTCAATATGAAGGAATTAGACCATAATCTTAGAACAGTCTTACTAATTAGTTAATTAATTTTTTTGCATTTGAGAAATATCTTTGTTTTAGTACTTTGGGAAAGTTAAGATTAAAAAAAAAAACATGCATTTTCATGTCTTTGCTAAAAGAACAGGAATACTGCTAAAGCATTGAAGCAGAAATCCTATACTCCTGAAAGATTAAACCCTGAAACTATAACTCAGAAACAGTGAGAATAAAAGTTTGGAGAATAAGGACATGATTTATTATTAGTATAGATATTTTAAGAAACAATAACTGTCCTTTTTAGAGGAGGTCTACATTATTGCATCAATAATGAACTTCTGACAGGCATGCCTGAGCACTTTAGTATACAAAGATGATGCTGGAGGACAACAGGATTTATTCACCTTTACCTTTATTTATTCACCAAGGAAGCAAGATTTATTTGAGTTCTTAAGCCTACTCCTCAATCTCTCCCTATACCTCAGTGTGGTGTCTTGGTACTGCTGGTACCCAGACACCAGGTCATTCATGTTGCTTTCAGCCTTGGTAGACTGTCTGGTCCATGCCCTCACCTGTGTCCCAGTGCAGGAAGGTCTTGCACAGAACATGACCTTGAACTGCTCCAAGACGTGCTTGAGCAGCTCCTGGATGGCCCTGCTGTTGCAGTGAAGGTAGCCCACATCATGAGGCCATCTTGCAGGATGTCGAATGTGGTGGTCTTCATGCTGTGGGGGATCTACTCCGTGAAGTAGCTGCTGTTCTTGTTCTGCATGTTGAGCGTTGCTTGTCCACCTCCTTCATGGACATGTGGCCTTGGAAGATGGAGCCTCTGACAAGTAATGGTCCTGGTGGGGGTCACAGGTGTCCACCGTGAAATTGGCATGGAACATTTGCTGGGTGAGTGTGGGCACCATCAGGGCACAGTACCATGTGGTGCCCTGGCTGATCAGGGGTGAGAAGCCAGGCAGGAAGTGTAGGCAAGGGAAGGGCACCATGAAAACTGCCAGCTTGCACAGGTATGTATCAGCTGGCTCGGGAAACACAGGTAGGTGCTGACAACACTCACAGTGGCAGACACTAGGAGGTTGCTGTGGGGGGTGGTGAGCTTCAGGGTACCAAAGTGGATGTCCCACGGGACCTCATTGTGGATGCAGAAGCTTTCATCTGTGTTTTCCACCAGCTGTTGGACAAAGAGACTGGCATTGTAGGGCTCCACTATTGTGTCTGACACCTTGGGTGAGGGCATGATACTGAAGGTATTGATGATGTGGTCTGGATACCTCTCTCAGATCTTGCTGATGAGCAGAGTGCCCTTGCCTGACCCCGTGCAACCTGCAGAGAGTGGGTAAGTGGGAAACCCTAGAGATAGTCACAGCTTTCTGATTCCTTCCTTACAACATCCAGAATTGAGTCCACCAGCTCAGCTCCCCTTGTATACAGGTCCTTTGCTGAGTTATTCCCTACCCTAATCTGGCCAAACACAAAGTTGTCTGGCTTGAAGAAATGACTGAATGGTCTCACCTAGTCCATTGTGCCTGGCTCCAGGTTCACCAGAATGACCCAAGATACATATTTGTTGCCAGCTGCTTTTTGTATACATTGTTTCTCTCCAGCTGTAAGTCACTGTCTCCATGGTAACTGCCAATGAGGTCAATGCCATGTTCATCACTGATGGCCTCCCAAAACTTAGCCTGCCTAGATGTGCATGATTTCATGCATGTACGAACTTTGGAGGAGGTGGACGTGCTTGGTGTGGACCAGAGGGCTCAGTTCAGCAGAGCTAATTCATTTTTTTTCTATTTATTTCAAATATTGGGAGTGTGATCTGGTAGTGACATCTAACACTTTCAACTGAACCTTCGTTAAGTGTCTCACACAAATAGGAATATTTCTGTTCTCTTTTAAATGGCTCCATCATCTACAAACACGGGCAGATTAATTTTCTAATCAGAACATTCTGGGAAACTATTAAGCATGACATTAAACCGTGTTATACTAATTACATTCCCCATGAAGAATTTCTATCTGAACTTACAGCATAAGACCCTGGAGAAAACTTATCAGAGCACAAATTGCTTAACTGTATTTAAGAAGAATCACATATCCATATAGTAATTTTGCTTCTCATACATATCTTAAATCAACTCTGTTCTCCATGGTGATTCATTATAGTGGCAAGATCTTCTTGACCTTGTTAAACAGAGTTGTTTTTAAGGTGTTAAATCCTATGTATGTATGTAATATGGCAAAGCAAGTACTTAGAACTATTATGAAAATTAATATTTGCTTCTTACTAGACTACTACTTACACTGAAGAAAGAAAAAGATACAACCAAAAGTAATTGTGACATATCAAAAGGAAAAAATATTTTAGTATTCACAGGTCATGAGATCTCTTTTGCAAATAGTTAACTTTATAGTTGTAGAACAAAATTACCCTTAGACAATATGCAAAAGAATAGGTATAAAAGTATTTTGGTAACATGTTCCTCTCTCTCTCTCTCTCTCTCTCTCTCTCTCTCTTACACACACACACACACACACACACACACACGTACACACACAAATAGTGGCAGATCAAAGCCATTTTACACCCACTAGGGTGGTTAGATTAAAAAATCACATAAAAATTGTTGATGAGGATATGCCAAAATTCAGACCCTTGTACACTGCTAGTGGGAATGTAAAATACTCCAGCCACTTGGAAACATCTGGCAAATCTTCAAACATAGGGTTCCCTATGGTCTATCACAGGAGTTCTCTTGTATAATCAAAAATTCTCTCTAGTGATCAAACCTGAGTAAAGCTTCTTTGGGTCCTTTCTGACTAGGCCAGACCATGGGCTTGCCTCCCTCTTTGTCTTCGTAGAATTCAGTTTGAGCAATAATCCTGCTCATCTTGCTAAATCAATTTATCCCCCACTCTGGGTATCTAACTTGATATCTTATTACCCTGGACTGCCTTCAGGAAGAATTCTATTTAGTTGGTTCAGCAAGAATTCCCTTTGCCCCTGATATTTCCTCTTAGTAATTTTTCATCACTCTACTGCTTGACTTTAAATCTTCCCTTGTCCTTATTGTATTCATAATTGAACCCAATCTCCCTCCTCCACTGAAAGACCTTAATACAGAGGTCCCTATACTTTCCTTTATAGTCTCTCCTTGAAAAAAACTTTACTATCTTTAATAAGAGTCATCGATAATTCTTTAAGAGTATAGGCCTAAGAGAAATGAGTACAGTTGTCTATCCATTTCTTGGGGGATTGGTTCCAGAACACTCCAGATACCAAAATCTGTAGATACTTGAGTCCTTTATATAAAATGTGATAGTATTTGCTTGTAACCTGTGCAAACCCTCCTATATACTTGAAATCGAATGTAGATGATTTATAATACCTAATATAATGTAAATGCTATGAAAATAGTTGTTGTACCATGTTGTTTGGGGAATGACAAGAAGTCTGTACATGTTTAATATATATGCAGTTTTTTTCTTTGAATATTTTCAATCCAGGTTGGTTGAGTGCATGGATGTGGAACTCACTAATTCTGAAGGTGAACTGTGCTGACATTCACACAAAAAATTTTACACAATTTTTTGTTTGTTGCTTTTGTTACTGGGGACTGAGCCCAGGGGTGCTTTACCACTGAGCTACATCTCCATCCCTTTTTATTTTGGGATACTATTTTGCCAAGACTGGCCTCCAACTTTTGATTCCTCCACCTCAGTCATTAGTTGTTGGGAATACAGGCATGCACCATTATGCCTGGCTGTACACAAACATTTGTAGTAGCATTATTTATAACAGATAGAAGGTGGAAACGCCTCAAATAAACACCAACCAATGAATGAATAATCAACATGGATGTGGTATATCCATACAATGGGACATTACCGAACTCTTCGGGGATATTTGGCAAAGTCTGGAGAAAGTTTTGATCGTGATGTCTGTGGGTATGTTACTGGACTCTGGTGGATAAGGCTTGAAACGCTATTAAGAATCCCATAATGCACAGCCTCCCATTACAAAGAATTATTCAGCCCCAGTGTCAATGTTGCCAAGATTGAGAGATGCTGGTGTAGACATAATGTGATTATGTCAATGATCATTTTTGTGTTTATAATTAGTTTCTTTCTCATGTAATCTTATATTATAAAGCAAAAGCAATTTTAATCAATACAGACAGGCATGTGGAGAGTATAGAAGGTGTTATGCCCCAAATTCGATAGTGTAAGTAATACTATTATATCCTGCCATTGAAGATCTGAAATGAAGGTGCAAAGTCAATGCCAAATAATTGATCCAATATAAAATGGTACAGGATTTGTGTTTAGTGAGGTATATCTCCACTGTAGTAAGGTGGCAAAATAATGATAAAAATGGTGAAGTTAAATCAATTAAGCTGTGAATTAGACTTGTAATTAAATGAGTTTTGTTTTAGTTCACTTTTTGGGAAGCATGCATGACAAAGAACTGAGATTTCAGTTTAAACTGAAAGTGGAAGAGGGATGAAGTGACCTTCATTGTTTGTTGGTGCTCTTTCTTCATACTATTGTAAGACAGAGAAAAGAAAGGGTTGTGAGAAGAGAATAGAAGAAAGTGGAAAGAAAAGGAAGGGAAAAGAGTTGATTTTGTTACTTAAAATTTAAAACAAAATAAAACTTAAGGTAATCCTAAAAGGAAATAAGTTCATATCTCTACATATGGACTCAATAGCTCACACTGGGCTCATGCGAATAAACCAAAATTTTGTGGAGGAGTAGCCAGAGTGAAGGGTGCTATCTCTGACATTGTTATTTTATTGCTAATCTGTACATTTCACTGAAAACATATAAAATGTTTCCAACAAACGGAATATTACAGAATGTAATAAAATACACACCAATTTACTCAACTCTGAGATTAAATATGCTTTAACATTTTACTTGAGTTTTACTTCCTATTTACTTTCATTAAATAAAATATGACATATATTTTAGTTATAAAATTTCAGGTATTTCTGATTCCTTCCCCATTTTTCCTCCGTGCAAGTAGGTGAAAATGTTGTTAGCCAGGCACAGAGGCACCTGCCTGTAATCCCAGCAGCTCAGGAAGCTGGAACAGGAGAATTGCGAGTTCAAAGTCAGTCTCAGCATCTTAGCCAGGCACTAAGCAACTCAATGAGACCTCGTCTCTAAATAAAATACAAAAAAGAGCTCAGTGGTCAAGTGCCCCTGAGTTCAATCCCTGGTACCAAAAAAAAAAAAAAAAAAAAAAAAAAAAAAAAAGTTGTGTCTATTTCCCTTGTCTTTTTACAATGTTATAACATGTACACACACATGCATATGTATTACATATATGTTTATACACATGACTATACATATTATACATATGTTTTATCATGCTGTTTATATTTTGCAACTTTTCTATTTTTTGAGATTTATCTATGCTTAATTAATTAATTAATTAATTTTTTGTACCTGGGGATTGAACCTGGGGACACTTAACCACTGATCCACATTCCTTTTTTTTTTTTTTTTTATTTTTATTTTATTAGAGACAGGGTCTTGCTGAGTTGCTTAGGGCCTTGCTGAGTTGCTGAGACTGTCTCTGAACTCATAACCCTACCTCAGGCTCCTGAGTTGCTGGGATTACAGGCATGTGTCACCAAGCCCAGATTAGATTTATCCATGCATTATTTATACACTAGTTATTTTAAATGTATTGTAAGAGTCCACTGTATTATTGACCTCCATGTATTTATTCTTGCTTTGACTACAGGACAGTTTGCTTATTTTTGCTATTAAAAATCTTCAGGGAATATTATATACATACATATATAATTGTAGTGGGGAGTAAACCTAAGGGTGCTTTACCATTGCTTTATATCACCAACCTGTTGTCTAATTTTTTTAAAAAAGTCTGAGACTGGGTCTCACCAAGTTGTCTAGGTTGACCTCAAATTTGTAATCTTCTGCCTCAGCGTCCCAAGTCACTGGGATTCTAGGTATGTGCCACTTGTACCCAGTATTTTAAGTGAATTTTTGGGTTTCTCCAGGGAGTCATATAGACATGGAATTGCAGGGTCATGGGTATAGGTTCTTTCACTCTTATTAGTATTACCAAATTGTTTGTTGTCTGAAGTGGCTGTACCAGTTTTGCTTTTCTACTGTCTATGTAGGAATTCATGTATCCCTATAGTTCGACCAAATCTTGATGACATGGGACTTTGTAATATTTGCCAGTGGAATGAGGGTAAGAATGGTAGCTCATTTTTTCTCCCCAATTGATTAGGGATGCTGAGTTCCTTTTCTCAACTTTTCACGATTTTCTCCTATGGTCATTTAGCAATGAACCCTCACAAGAATGGATTTACTAATTGTCTGAATGTTGAGACTGAACAGAAATGATAAAGAAGAGTATTCCTGGTTATTTTGCTTTTCCAGATCTACCTTTGATCTCCTTCAGTTTTGTCTCAGTGCACACTAAGTCTGTACAAGTAGAACTTCCAAAATTGTTGATTCAATGGAGTGAATCATGTCTTGGTTGTTTGGTGATCAGAGTGAAAAGTAGTGCATACTGTTGTGAGCTTTAAATAACACATGAAATATGCTTTCAAAATGTAAAACATACAAAAATATTATTTTCACTGGTTCACTGAAATTGCAATGACTTTCTATGACAAAAAAAACACAGCACTCTATGTAAACTTGAAAATCAATTATTAGCTCTGTTTATTTATATTTAGTGCCTTTTATATGCCAAAGACTGCAGAAAGAATGCATAGTATTTGACATTAGGGAACCAATTTGACACTTACAGCTAGTCTCAGTGTTTTTAAAGGCAGGATTGACTCTAAGAGCTAGGTCATATTGTTTTCCTGACGGACAGTATCTTGCAGATCAGTCTGACCAATGTCAGATCAGTTCACTCTGTCATCCAAACAAGACCACTTCCCCTAATTTTTTCTAAGCACAGACAAAAAAAAAAGTTGTGTGCACATAATAAAATATCAATGTTTAATAAAGTCATGAGAAACCATTATGATTAAACTTGGTTTTGAACTAAGTTCCTGCAGTTGATTCCAGCAGAATAGACCAAACTGGGGTAGTCATACATGCTTATTGCTGTGTATTGAAACCAAATTCTGAAATGGGCTCATTTTCTAACAAAAACTAGGAGATTCATAGCAACCAATGAGAAGAGGCTCAGTTTACCTGAGAGAGTACACGTAGAAAGTTCCCCATGTTTTAACCCTATAAAGAACATGGAGGGGTTTCAAGGTGGCAGACTAGAGGGTGGCTGCATTTCATGTTGCTCCAGGACTCAGGATGCAAAAGAGGAGATATTGAGAGACTTGGGACCAACTCAAAGCCGCGGGGTGAGTCTCTCCCACTGGGGAGGTGTCCCGGATGGGGCGGTAGTCCCGGAACGCAGAGAACTTTGTGAAGTAGAGTTGCCCGGCGAGACACCCCTCCCTCCCGCTGGAGCAGTGAACTCGGACAACTGGGAGCTTTGCAGAGGAGGCCGCTCAGCACAGCGCTTGGACTCGGAGCAACCCGCCGGGGCTCCTGTGGCTGCCCAGAGGAAGAGCTGCGTGGTGAGCTGTTTGGACTCAGAGCAACCTCCTGAACAATGGGGAGGGGGCTGCCCTGAGGAGGAGGAGGTGCGCAATGAGTTGCTTGGTCTCCAAGCGACCACACAGAACACCGGGTGGCTGCCTGGAGGAAGAGGCGTGCGGCAGGTCGCTGGGGCTCGGAGCATCTGTACGAGGCTGCTCAGAGGAGGGGCCACATAGCCAGGGGATTAGGTGCAAAGCAGGGTCCCGGGACCTAGGCGGCTTCTCGGTGGAAGAGCTGCACAGAGACAAGTTGAGGGGCGGAGCGAAGGTTCCAGGACTGCGGGCAGCTTCTCTGAGGAGGGGCAGCCTAAGGAGACTCGTCTGCGAAGGGTGAGGCTCCCAGGCCCAGGAGGTAGGTCCGGGCCCCTGGGAACGTTGCCTGGGAAGGCTGCCCTGCCCAGGTGGTAGTTGTGGATTGAGGGGAACCTCCAGGAGGGGAACTGACCAGTGAGACCTCCCCACCGGGTGAGTCTTCCCTGCCGGGTGAGGTTTTCCCACAAGGACGGTAAAACCAGAGACACAGGCACAAAC
The DNA here is from genome assembly GCF_902686445.1 of Sciurus carolinensis. Lineage (NCBI taxonomy): Eukaryota > Metazoa > Chordata > Mammalia > Rodentia > Sciuridae > Sciurus > Sciurus carolinensis. The sequence goes on along the minus strand of NC_062217.1, from coordinate 54,638,649 downwards.
AGGCCTTGCCTCAGCCCGCAGCCTAGTTCCCCTTTGGTTGACCATTGGTCAACAAGTGGAGGCACCTCTGCCCACTAGCAGGGAATATACCCGACCTGAAGGCCACCACCCCTAGAGAGGCAGCCTCCTTGTGGAGAACCACATCATCAACTTCCTCCAAGACTTCAGGCTACTGAAGGCTAAGAGGGGATAGACTAGAAATCTTCAGGGACATTATAAATCAATAGAGGAAATCTGCAACATCTCAGCAGTCCACTGATACCTGAACAATATGAGAAAACAAGGGAAGAGAATGCCTCAAACAAATCTAGATGTTACATCAATAAAATCCAATGACATCATGGCAGAAGAAATGACAGAAAGGGAGTTCAGAATGTACATAATTAACACGATAAGAGAAGCAAACAATGAAATGAAAGAGCAAATGCAAGCATTGAATGATCGCACCAATTGACAGTTAAAAGAGCAAATACAGGAAGCAAAAGATCATTTCAATAGTTAGAGATATTGAAAGAAAAACAAACAGAAATCCTTGAAATGAAGGAAACAATAAACCAAATTAAGAACTCCATAGAAAGCATACCAATAGGATAGAACAGCTGGAAGACAGAACCTCAGATATTGAAGACAAAATATTTAACCTTGAAAACAAAGTTGAACAAACAGAGGAGATGGTAAGAAATCATGAACAGAATCTACAAGAACTATGGGATATCATGAAAAGGCCAAATTTAAGAATTATTGGGATTGAGGAAGGCTTAGAGAAACAAACCAAAGGAATGAACAATCTATTCAATGAAATAATATCAGAAAATTTCCCAAATCTGAAGAATGAAATGGAAAATCAAGTCCAAGAGGCTTATAGGACTCCAAATACACAAAATTACAACAGACCCACACCAAAGCACATCATAATGAAAATACCTAACATACAAAATAAAGACAGAATTTTAAAGGCTGTGAGAGAAAAGAACCAAATTACATTCAGGGGGAAAACCAATATGGATATCAGCAGATTTTTCAATCCAGACCCTAAAAGCTAGAAGGGCCTGGAACGACATTTTTCAAGCTCTGAAAGAAAATGGATGCCAACCAAGAATCTTATACCCAGCAAAACTTACCTTCAAATTTGATGATGAAATAAAATCCTTCCATGATAAACAAAAGCTAAAAGAATTTACAAAAAGAATGCTAGCATTACAGAACATTCTCAGCAAAATATTCCATGAGGAAGAGATGAAAAACAAAGAAGCAAATCAGCAAAGGGAGGAATTATCCTAAAGGAATTGTCAAATAAGGGAGGAACCAAGTCGTGTCAAAAAAATAAATAAATAAATAAAATTTAAAAAATGAACCAAATGACCGGGAATATAAATATCTCAATAATAACCCTGAATATTAATGGTCTGAATTCATCAATCAAAGGAGATAGACTGGCAGATTGGATTAAAAAGAAAGATCCAACAATATGTTGCCTGCAAGAGACTCACCTCATAGAAAGAGATACCCATAGACTAAAGGTGAAAGGATGGGGAAAAACATGCCATGCACATGAACTCAGCAAAAAAGCTGGAGTATCCATCCTCATTTCAGATAATGTGTGGACTTCAAGCCAAAGTTAGTCAGCCCACACCAACTTCATTATAGTCAGAAGATTGATATTTTAAGGAAATAGTTCAAAGAAAAAGATAACTTTTAAAGGGGGAAAACAGTACACTAATCCATGAGAAAAACTGTGCTAACCTCATATCTTGACTGTCATTATACACAAAATCTTCTGGCATAGTTTCAGTTCAAGGGCCTTTATTATATGTTGGCAAATTTGCTTCAGTTTCATCCTCTTGACCATTCTTGGCCTTCCACCTCTCTGGAATGCCTTTGTACTGAATGCCTCACCACTCTTTTCTGCCAAGTGAAAACCTATGCCTCCATCCCCAGACATTGAGAAGATCTTCAGGTTTAAACAATTAAAGTTCCAAGTATTCAATTCTGGGAATATTTCAACGAGATTGATACAGGTGCATTAAAATATGTTGGAACTCATCATCCAGAGCTTATATATTATTATATTATTATTAATCAATGTCACATTTATTTTAATGTACTTACATTCTTATAATTATTACATATTATATAATTATATATTATATACTATATTTAGGTTTTTATAGGTTTTCCACGTCTGGGACGGTGGGGCAAAATATATCTCTTCTCTTTGTTCTCAAGAAACTTGTAGAACTGCTATAATATCTACATTTTTTTGTGTAAGAGTCTGTGTACAGTCGGGCTGATTTTTGGTGGAGCCCTCTCCTAACTCAGAGCCAACATGCATTATTTAGGCACTGTGCGGGTGCTAAGTATGTCCAGCATACATTTTTTCCCAGCGTGGTGGGCACTTTTCCCAGAGGCCATCCCACCCAAGACCCCGGAGACGTGTAAGAGGCTAGTAAATAATTTTGCATTCCATCAGTGCTCCAGTGGCACAGATTCGGTCTCCACTGCCTTTCAGTTTGGCGACAAGCGGTTCTCCAAATTCCAAAAAGAGGAAAGTGACTTTCTCATTGGTTCTGCCCAGGTCCACAAATCTGACCTCATTCTGTGCCTTTAAGGTGCGCCGGGAGGACCGCCAGAGGAGTTGAGGAGTAGCAGAATAGACAGGCGGCACAGCCAATCACGTTGTTACCATCCCGGAAGGGGCGGTGTCCTGACGTGTAATTGAACCAGCTGCGCCCGATTGGCGAGTCCAGGGCGTACCCGAGGTGGCGGGAGATTTCGGATGTGTTGGCGCCGGCCAGTGCTGCAGCGGTTGGTCTGGGCTAGGTTAACGGCGTGGGCGGCGGAACCCGGAAGGCGATCCCACCCAGATCTCTGGGCTCCGATTGTGGCTTGCGGGAGGATTGTCTTCTCGGTCCGGGTGCTGTGGGGAAAGATGGAGCGGCATCGGCCGCGGCAGCACCACCCAGCCCATGGTTCCGCCGCCGGGGCCCCCTATCCCTCCTCTGCCTCGCTTCGCAGCTGCCGGGAGAGCAAAATGCAGCGCAAGAAGTGCCCCCAACACCCTCCGTTGCCCCGCGGCCCGGAGGCGCCTGGGGAGAAACGCCCCAAATTTGTAAGTATCGCCTACAGCAGGGGTGCGGCTGCTCTCGCCTCACCCAGGTGCTGCGGCCCAGTCCCCGCATCCTTCCAGCTGGTTCAACTTAGACTTGGCTTATAGCCCAGGTTGGGCACACAGGGACTAGGGACTAAATTTTGTTCTGGATACTAGAGCTGCTGATCTTCATAGATGGACCATGACAGGGTCCAATTCTGTTATGATATTTTGACAAAAGTACGGATATTTGTGCTGGCCCACATTTCCTTAAAGCCGACAGGTAAAGCAGTTCAAATATGTATGTGTTGACGTCATCTAGATCTAGGTGAACATTGCATTTTTATTTATTTATTTTTTTTAAGGAAAATCGAACTCCTCCCTTTCCTTAGTGCAAGAGGGTATAAGACAGGGAACTTTTAGGTAGTAGTATTTTTTTTTTTTTTCTGCTTAATGTTTTAATTCAATAAGAACTTTTTAAGGTAGATGATGAATGTTTCCAAGTTGAAACAGCTCGTTTTAAAACTTGGCGGGCCATGCGGTCACTGCTAAAGAATGTTTTGTTTAGTTTGGCAAAAACTCCAAGTGTTTGAAACTTACTGTCTGGTTTGCTTTACTAACTTTAACAAGAGAAGCGTCATGATTAGCACCTTGGAAGTTTTGTCTTAGTATTGAAAGATTAGTGATTGTTTATTTGGTTGTGTGTATGTGTGTAAATAACTCTTAGAAGGCTTGATAGATTTGGGTCTGGTCTAACTGAATTGAAAATGTAATATTAACCTTTTCATTCACTTAAAAGCGTGGCAAAACATTTTTTAATAGTCATAGTATAGCATTTGCCATATGTTGACAAGTAAAACTTGAGTAATTTGCCTCATGATTAACAAATTTAGAGAATAATGATTTGTGAACTAGTTGCTAAATATGACATTTAGTTAAAAATAGAAAAGATTCATTAAAAATAATAGTTGAGCCTTCCCTCAGACACAGGCCTGTCATCGTACCTCCTCTGGAGGCTGAAGGAGGAGAATCAAGAGTTCTAGGCCAGCCTGGGCAATTTAGCAAGACCATGTCTCAAAATAAAAAGGACTGGGGGTATTGCTCATTGGAAAAATACTTGCCCATCATGTGCAAGACCCTAGGTTCAATCTCCAGTCCTACAAAAAACCGAAAACAACAACAAAAACAACTGAGAGCACAGCTATGAGATACATCAGAATATTGAAAATGAGGAATAAAGGGAATTAATTATACTAAATTAAGTATCAAAATGGCCAAGCCTGTACCTGATCATTGTTATCTTGACAGATTTGAAGAGTAGGAGAGAGTTAATTTGTTAATGAAAGATTCTGCCCAATATGAGAAGAATCCACAATGACTTTCTCTTATAATTTACTCCTGGGTGAGTAATTTCATTCTATCTCAGCATGGTGGTACATGCCTGTAATCTCTGTAATCTCAGCACTTGGGAGGCTGAGGCAGGAGTATCCCAAGTTCAAAGTCAGCCACAGCAATTTGGAGAGGTCCCAAATGATTTAGTGAGACCCTGTCTCAAAAACATAAAAAGAGCTGGGGCTGTGACTCAGTGGTTGAGGACCTCTGGGTTCAAATCCCTGGTACAGGAAAAAAAAAAAAAATCATTCTATTTTGTCTTGACTCTAGTGGTTCATATGGAACATAGGAGATGTTATTTTCCATGACTAATTCCCAGCAAGGATGTTGTGAAAAACCTAAATCAATATTTATGTTTAGTGTCATTGAAGTCTATATCTCGTGACTTGGGTTCTAGTTTCTGTTTTTCATTTCTTAGGTGTGCCATATTGCATTTTGCAGCACACCATTTGTTAAAAGGGTGATGAAAAGACATCTAAAACCCAATACTTTTTAGCTCTAAAATGAATAACCACATCTAAAGTACTGTGTGGATGGGATTTGATTTGAATGATGATTTCATAATTTAGAAGTAATTTGTACTCATGGTGATCTCTGTCATTAATTTAGATTTATACTTACATGAATATCTTTCAATGTATCTTCTAGTTCACCAATTCCAATTCTGTCATCAGTTCTGATCATTAGATTAGATCTGCTATTTAATTTGTCCTGAATGATTGATTTTAGCAATCTTTTATTTTGATCAGTTTTATTTGCTTCCTTTTCAAATTTGCCCTTTAAAAAATTGTACTTGTCTTTTACTAGTCTTTATATGAGAGTCCTGGTATGTGCAGTCTTTGGATTGTCTACATTGACTTGGTCTCATGGTGGCTATCTCCTCTTGATCTTTGTAAGTTAATTGCTTTATCTTAACCTGTAGGATTCCAGAGGCTTAAACAGGACAATTTTCTTTCTTGCTTTTTGGGGAACCAAATCTAGTATCTCATACTGTACTAGGTGAGTGCTCTACCCTTAGCCCCTGGGAATGCTTTTCTAATGAGACATTTAGAATGTTTCTACCAGGAGCGTGGGCATGCTGCCAGTTTTGGATCATCTTTTTTGAAATACTATTCTTTTTTTTCCTCTCCAATATTTTTAGTTATAGATGGACACAATACCTTTATTTATTTTTTTATGTAATGCTGAGGACCAAACCCAGTGCCTCTTATGTGCTAGGCAAGTGCTCTACCACTGACCCTCAACCACAGTCCCTGAACTGCTATTCTTAAGAAGGGTTGGAGGTCCATGCTTAGCTTTACCTCAGTTTCTGGCCTAAGGCTGTCTCCCAACCTGAAGGCTGTCTCTTGAGTAGCTGTTTTTGTCTGCAGGCCTCTTTATTTGAGCAAAGCAAACTAAGAATGATTTGCAAATTGAACATTTCCCAGAACAAGAGATAGTTCTGAGAACTCCAACTAATGTTGTGATTAGTCAGAATTTATAGGAACACAGCAAGTTCATGTAAAACAATTTAGTTGGTGACGGCCTAGTCAATCAAACTGGTCATTTGGTTAAGTTAAGCTTAACAGTTGGTGATAGCCTCATTAGTTAACTGGCTGTCTGACCTTCTGCAACCTGCCAAACTCAAGTTACTGTGACTAAACTATATTGGTTTGGTCTGTCAGGCTCTGTGCAGGTGTTCAGTCCAAGTTCATGACTTCTCACAAATTTTATATTATTTGTGTTTAGTATATGAAGAGACTGCCTAAGGTCACACAGCTTTGATCCTGATCCTTAATCACTGTCCTGTATTACTCTTTCATAGTTATTGGGAATTTTAATCTTCATTGCTTGTCTCACCTAAGAACCATTAACAATAATTAGTGATGCCCCCCCCCCACCAGGGATTGAACCCCTAGGTGCTCTACCACTAAGCAACATACCAGCATTTTTTTTTTTTTTAAATTTGAGACAGGATCTTGATAAGTTGCCAAGGCTGGCCTCCAACTTGCAATCCTCCAGTGTCAGCTTCCTGCTGGAATTACAGGTGTGCACCACCACACCTGGCATAATGCCTTTAATGAATATAGAATTAGTGATTTCCTGCTTATATGCAGGCTGTGAAAGAGGTATAAGGTTGAAGACCTTTTGTTTACTGAAGTGGGAATTTAAAGTTGAAATCAAAGTAGGCTTGATGAGATTAGTGCATCCCTGCCTAATTGCTTTGAGTTTATTTTGAGGCAGGTGTAGTAGACTGAGTAGTGATTTCCAAAAGATCCTTAATCCTGGGAACCTGAGAATGTTACCTGATATGGCAAATAATGGACTTTTCAGACATGGTTAAGGATTAAAAAAAAAAAAAATGTGCAGATTAGTCTGGGTGTCAATGTGGGTCCTAAGTGCACACACATATATCCTTCTGTGGTTACAGAGGTAGAGATGGGTGATCAGAGGGTGTAAGAGTGAAGCAGTAGTTCTCCCACAGTCAAACAGCCCCACCCACATCTTGATTTTGGCCCAGAAAAATGATTTGGGACTTCTGGCCTCCAGAATTGAGAGAATGAATTTCCAGTATTTTGAACCATCAGATTTGTGGTAATTTGCTTACAGCTGCCATAGGAAACTAATCAGGTAGTATAGCTACCGGGATGACTGACCACCTTACAAGGTCTTAGGAGAACTATCAGATTTGTTTAACTCTCTTCCTTGTATCACTTGAATTTTTTGGATGTTTTGTGATTTGGGAAGATACAGAATAACGAAATATAATCAAAAAGTGAAAAATGACTGGGATAAGATTCTAAACTTTTATTTGACTTTTGTGTGCTGTATCATTTTTATAGTTGCTATGAAAGCTGAGAAAAGATGAAACTGATTTTCATATGCTCTTTTTTTTAAAAAAATTATTCCTTTACTTAATTCTCAACTAAACTGATGCTTTCAGTTGTCCTAGAGTTAGTCTGTCAAGAATTGAGAGAGTGTTCTTAGTTGAAGGCATCAGATCCCTGATTTTATTCATGCCAAAATTCTACCTAACATCTCAGACATAGTAACCTTTAGTTGAAGGTAAAATCATTTATTTAGGCCACTCTTCTAAGAAATGGCTCTGAAATTTCCCATACTTTCTTTTCTATCATTCCTAATAAAACAAAAAAAGTTTTTTTTGTCTTAACATATGATCTATCATAAGAACGTACCTCGGGACTTTTTTGGGTAGTACATTTAGATGCTGAAAACAGATATATGTTATTTAATACTTCTGAACTACTCTGGGTCTTTGAGGGTAAAAAGGGATGGGGGTAGGGATGATTGTCTCAGATTTAGAGCAAGGCTTAATTGCTTTTTTAAAAGACTCATGTCTTTAATTATGAAGCAGGCAAACCGACATACATTTATTACACTGTGAAACCTTGCATCTCATCTAGTCTATCTTGTAGCAATTGCTTCTGAACAGATGTTACCTGAAACACCTTTATGCAGTTGGTAGAATGCTAAAATTTGTCATGCTTTTATTATTGTTGTCTGAAATTAACTCTACTTTATGGCATAACTTTATTGCTGTGTCCTAGAATCTTTATATATTTATTGCCTTATAAATTGGATTTAAAATTGGCTTTTTATATAGAATGTAAATTAACATGTATATAACTTGTTTATGCTTGCAGAATAATACAAGAAAAAAACTGCTACGTATTACACTAATGTAATTGTCTTTAACTCAGCACATAGTATCCTCTAAACCAGGAAGCAAATGAATGCTGAAGAATATGCTTACCATCACACTCTTTCTTGTTTATCTCAGACACTAATTTGACTTTTAGATCTATAAAATATAGATTAAGCATAACCTTTTACTTCATGGGATATTAAGGATCAAAGCATGGGCTTTCTTTGAACAGGATCTACAAAGGTAACGGTTTTCTCACTAGCAGCAGGATGGCATTGAAATACCTTACCATTGGGAGTAATTTTTTCTCAAATAGCAAATCAAATGGTCATTATTATGGGAGAATAAGTTAATTTCTGATTCTGAAACATTCAAATTACTGGCTAGTTAGTGAAAACTATTTGGAAATGCTTGCCATAGATTTGATTTTTCACAAGACTGACTGCCATCCTTTCTTAGAGTTTCTTGTAGAAGAGGCCATTATGAATAACATTTAAGGTCAGTGACTTGTACCATTCCCAGGCCTTGTGTCCAGCTATGTCACCAATAGCTGAACTTGCCCGATTGCATAACTTCTTACTGTGCCTCTTTCCTCATGTGTAAAATGGGGCTATTATGCAGATTAAAAGTTAACATGTCAGTGTGTCAATGGCTAGAATAGCACTTGACTCATTGTAACCTATATATTAATATTTGCCATTTATAGGATTGCTATTTTCATTGTCATCTTAGTAGTAAAACATCAGTACAATATATGCGTATACTATAAGGCAGTGGGAACATATATTTGATATATGAATAACATACTGGGAAATCTTAATTGAGCCAGGATTTTATCTCATGGTGTGGTGGAGGCAGAACTGGGGTATTCTCAGATAGGTCAAGTGACATTTGGATTGATGTAGAATTCTGATCTGATGGCTGAATGAATAGAGCAAGTGTCTATAAAAATTTTCTGAGGGGGTATGTTCTTTATTTGTAAAATGGGGTTCATTGAACTGTGAAGCTTGCATATAAATGAAACACAGAAAAAAAGAAACCTACATAGGAAACTCAGTCTTAGAAAAAAAAATCTTGTGATACTCCAGTCTATACTTGGATGATAATAAAAATATTATTAATCTATGTATAGATATAAAACTAAGTATGACTCTGTGTTTATGGATCTTTTACAACCAAAAAGCTAAAACAGATTTACATATAAAATCCAAAACAAAACTATAAAACCAGTAAAATTCAAATTAACACCACCATTAATTTAATGTGATTGATGATGATGTTTTGCTGAAATTAAGTCACCATTATTGGATTTAATAGTGGGAAGTATGTTTAGATTTAGCTATTTTCCCTTTTGTCAGCTTGATTCTGGAATGGAAATATAATCCCAGAGCGTAGGAATATGAATCCAAAGACAGTCTCGTAGGTTGGTAGAGGTCTGCCTTCAAATGTGACCTTTTCGTAGGGTCTTAACTTGAGATCATGGGTGCACGAGTGAACTGTTATAAATCTGTTTATATGAAGAAGTCAGCCACATGTTGACACTTTTTAGTAAATAGTATGAAAATGTTGAGAAAGCACAAAAATCAGAACTGGTACTAACAGCCTTTATACACACTTTTCTCTTGAAATTTAAATTTCCATAGTTGTGGGTGTGTTTCCTGAACAGTGTCATTTTGAAATTTCCATTTATCATAGAAAGGGGAAATACTGTATTCTCACCAGTAAGTTTAAGAAATGAAAATTTGTAAATTCTATTGCAATGCCTTTTTAAAAAAATCTCTATTTAATCTTTGTTATTCATTTCTTTTTTTTAATTTTAATTTTTTTAAAAGGATATGTATTTTATCATCTATGTTCCCTAGCAGTCAATCAGTGAATGGAATTAATAGCCAATAGCTTTCTAATCTCATCATCTTTAAGTATTGTGCATGTCTTAAGTACTGGAAAGGAAGGAGGCCCTAGGGTGATTTGATATGTTGTATAAGAGCTCTCTGTGTATTGAGGGACTTGGGGTATAACCAAGCAATTGTGGTTGAAGTCATGCTGTTATGGTTTAAAGATGACTGAATAACCTGAGTACCACAGCTCACTCCAAGAATTGTAGTGCAGAATTTCTTGAAACCCTTCCATACTTGTATTATTTGTGAGATCCATAATTTTGCATTAATTTAGCCACTTTTATCAAGAAATTATCTTCCCAGGATATGGGGGGGTTTATCTCTTAAACTGCTACATTTTTTCCAAGGTGAACTGTTTATTTGGGTGTCCTAAAATAAAACTTTGTAATGTTCAGTTTTTAAATAAAAGATTTGCATATTGGTCACATTAATTATGGACTTAAGAATTAAACTGTTTTTGTTTATTGACATTTTGGATAAAATTCTATTCATAATGACAATTGCAATTCATTTTTAGTGAAAAAATGGACAACTTGGGATATGAACATGAGAAATGGAGTATATAAAATCTACATTCAGAAATTCAAAGTGACAGTTTCATTTTTCTATAAAAGGTGATTGTCTTCAGTTAAAACTGCTCTGACATCATTTAGCCTCTCTTCTGAGGGTTTTCTCTTATTGATGTTGTTTTGATCCTGCTTTTAGTTATTTTATGAATATGTTTATAATAGCTTTTGGAGGTCAGTTTTTCTGTGGTGGCTGGTTTAGGCTTGTGTTTACAGTAGGAATCTGAATGCTTGACTAATTTGGTAAACTATGCCAAATTCCTGTTGTAACTTTGTACTGCCTGGTTCATTAGTTCATTCAAGAGTAATTTAAGTGTTATTCATATATCTTAAATGTCCATTTCTTTTTTTTTATAAAAGACCCCAGTGGTGGTGGGTAAGGACATGTGAAGACTGCCAGAAACACATCTGGATCTTTGAATGACTGGGCCTGGAAGTGTGGCTTTAGAGCCCCACCCCTTAACATAATGATGAGTGGGCTTAGGTTGGATTCATTATGACTGTATATCCTTGGCCAAATTAATCAGTACCTGTACCTCAGTTAAATGGGAATAATCCATATCTTATGCTTATAGATTTTTGTGGGGATTAGGTGAACTAATGTGTATGACAGTAGATTAGGCATAGTGTGTAACAGTTAATATGTGACAGCTTTTACTAGTTTAATGTTTGTGGTTCTTTGATGGACTCCCAAGAAGGGGAGATCTCATCACTGCTCTTTAAAATTCTCTAGTCATCTTGAAGGGAATGTTACAGGATCCCAATTATTGATGGCATTTTGACCTTTCTCCTGCTTTCCATCTCTTTTTCTCCTCATTACTTACTTCCTGCTGGACACAGGGATTGTGTCCAGGGACCCTTCCCTTCATTGGCATGAGAGACACACCAAGAGGTTTGGTCCCTGGACATATTCCCATGCTTTCTGTTTCATCTCAGCCTCTAGCTCCTTGACCTTGCCTCTTTTTCACTCCACAAAAGTAACCCTGGGGCTTCCTTTTAACCAGGATGACTTGAAACTCACCTCCTCCATCCTCACCTAAGGTAGAATATAAATAGATGACCTTTGGCCACTTTATCTTGTTGGCTCAGATATCTAAACTTGGAGCAATGTGGCAGACTTCTCTGGCTGAACTGGGCTGCTGTGTCCTTGTGGAATCCCTCTCAGCTGTGTGAACTGATGCCCTTGGTCTGTGGGTTAGATAATCATCATCACAATAGCCCTGTTCTTTCAGTTCTCACAGTGGGTGGGCGCTGTTTTAATCACTTCATTCTCAGGACTTTGAAGTGGTACTCTCACTGCCCATTTCTTGCACTTGATGGAACTGAGAAAGGTTAGGAAACTTCCCCAGCTGCCACAGCAGGGGCTAGAGCTGATGGATGTGAACACTGGCAGTCTGGCTCTAGAAATGGAGTATAATGGCCCTGACTTTTTACTAGCATTTTATGCTAAACTTTTGTCACTCTCTTTACCCTACTATGGACCTGATTCCCTTTTGTTGTCAATAACTTTTTTTTTTAAATTGAAAAAGTAATGTCTGCACCTCTTAAGTCCAACAGCATAAAAGTAGGAAATTCACTGAGCCTCCGTTCTGTTCCAGACCACAAATAAGCTACCACCCCACGGAGGCAATGGTGACACTTATTTTCTTTTGTATATTACTAATGATATTCCGTGTGTATTTCTTAAGCACCCACTTTTCCCAAAATAGGTATACCACAGCTTTTACTTAAAAGATCTTAGATATGGTTACCCCAGGCTCTTCACTTTTATTTCTTTTAGAGACCCCTCCCCCCCAAAAAAGGCCCTGTTGCTTGAACTTGCTGTAGGCATTTATATCTACAGCCATTTTCTTCATCTTTTCTCTTCCAATATCCAAAAAAGAAGTGCCTGTTTTCTTGTTCAAGGTTAATCCCTTTACCACTGCTCTTGACCCAGCCACATTCCATCAAGAATACTTCATTCTTTTCTGACTCCAACCTTTTAGAGTCCTTAAATGTTTTTCATTATAAAAGAAAAAGCAGAAGGATAACCAAACAACTTTTTTCCTTAACTTTTCCTTGATCTCTCTGAACACCTTGTTCTGCTTCTTACCCTTTTAGCCTCTTTCCATGAATTCATTGTTTTCATTTATTTAGTAAATATTTGAATGCCCTTTAATGCCAATCATGGCACAGGTGGATGTAATTTGGTCCTTGATGTCAAGATACTCACATTCACTCTGTATGAGGAAGGGAGGTGTGAACCAACAGTATTCGGAAGGTTTACTAGGGAGTCCCTGTTTTGTAGTTTTTAAGGACTCAGACTCTGTTGACCCAGGCTCCTGTGTTGTGATAGCTGTGTGACCTCAGAGTTAACTTTTTCCCCCCTTCAGTTACAAAAATGAGAACAACTGTACTTATAGGTTAGATAAGATGTTCTGTGTGCTATAATGTAAGCACCTTAGCTTGTTGCCTCTCGTAGATAGCATTGGTAAAGTGTAGGGTGGACTAGTAGAGGGGATTGAGCCCCCTTCCTTTGGTTCCTCAACTTGCCTTCACTTTTGTCATTCCTCTGACATTGCTTTTTTTAACACATTGCCAAACCCAGTAGCTGATTTTTTGAGTTTGTCTTATTTGATCCCCATCCTTGAAACCTTGACCATAAGAGTGTTCTTCTCTTCTGATCTTTGCTCATCCCTTTCCTACCTTTTAAAATTACTGTGTACCTGTATTATCTTTGATCTTCTCTTTTTACTTTATATCTCCTTTCAGCATGAGCTCATTCATTTCTTTAGCCTTTACTGCCACCAAGGTCAGTGCTGTTCAATAGAACTTTCTGAGATGATGGAAATATTGTTCTTGTGTGTCCATTTTGATAGTCACTAGTTATATGTGACATGAGGATTTACTTCTGCAGAGTAATGTGGACTTTTTATTCTGGCAAAGATGATCATCTATCTTCATAGCCTTGGAACTACCCTCAATGATAGGTCTAAGGAAAACATTATTAATAATGTTAAAATCAGGAATAGGAGGATTATTTTCATATTCTTGGAAGAGCTGCAGTCCTTGGCAATTTGCCCTAGGTTATTGGGATAATTTGTTGTTTTCTCATGCCTGTGGGCGTAAGCTACCGACTCCCCCAAAACTCTTCATTTGTTTTATTTGTGTGTTTGGATAGTGCAGTAATCAATGTGAAACTACTGTATTTTTAAAGGCTGGTGCAGATATGCTCGGGTTATGCTAGAAAGTTATTGCTGACGTTTCATTTGGCATTGTTTGAAGATTGTCAAAGGCAGGTAGGCTACAGTTAATGGAGCTTATAGTTTGACTTTAGAAATTGATATATTCATAACCAAACTTGTGACAGAACATATTGTATGCTGTGTTGAAAGTTCTGTCTGTCGCTGTATTACACAGTACTGGTTTGGTATGGTTTTGGGTTGCTCTGAATCTAGTCCCACTCAAGAGACTGATCTCCTAGTTCCTTTGATTGACAACAGCAAAGTAAAGTATGAAGATGAGGAATCCTTGTGTCCTGAATTGCCCTACCAGGACAGTCACTGATGTATTATTATTATTATGTTTTTTTTTTGTTTGTTTGTTTTTTGTTTTTGGTTTTTGAATCACCTAAAAAGGGAAAATAAGTGACCTGGGTTACATATATTCTACTACTAGAATTTATTGGATTGTACACTGCTTCAAGGCAGGTGTTGTGTTTTGTAGGTCACTACATCTGAGGCATAGCAAACCTCCAACTTGGTGAATAGTTCTAAAAGAAATATAAATATAACCCATTTATGGATAATACTGGAACTATGTAAGAGCTGGTATAGTGTTATTTTTCTGACATTTTCAGACATTAACTTTGTAGTTATGCAATCTTTTTCTTTCATTTTAAGTGATAAAACAATTTAGAGGATAGTAATAGAAGGTACTAATCCAATTATGCAAGAAAACCTAGTGATAATTTAGTTCTTAAAAGTTCAAACTTTATCAATACATTAACAGTTAAATTTTCTTAGCTATTACCCTATAATTAATTTCTGACTTGAGTTAATTTTTTTTAGTGACATGTTAGAACATGATTATTTTTGTGGCTTGTGGTTATAAGGTTTGTGGTACTTTAAAAAAGTATAAATGAGAAATTATAAAACAAGAAGTATTAACTATATTTCTATTATGTACTTGAGGAAGCAATTTTAAAAAACAAAGGGGGACACTAATGTTAATATAGCCTGCCCTCATGTGGGACTAGAACCAAGAGCTGAAAGCTGGCAGCCTCTCCTGTGTGTTCTTTTCTCTTTCTCTCTCTCTCTCTTTCTCTCTCCAGTCTCACTTTGCTTCCCACTAGGCATTTGATCCATTGTTGTATCTCTGCATAATATAGCTTCCAGTACTTAAACTTCATCCCACTAAGTTTGAAACCTTGCAATTCCAGACATACACAATGTGCCCTTGGTCTGTGCTAGAGCAGAAACTGATTTTTATCTCGGAATCTCAACTCCAGGTTTCCAGGAGAATAGGGTTTTGGCTGGCTCTGTTTGGGTTTATATTCTGTGTGTTCAGCTGTGGTCAGGGCTGACACACAAAGAAGTCTGGACTGTTGGGCCCACCCCTGCAACCTAGGCCCTCAAGGAATGGCGTGCATGAGGCAGAAAAACCAATAGGTGTCTACCATAGCTATGTGTGGGCACCTTTGCATATTCCATGATGATAGTCTTAGAAGACTCAACTTAAAAGTCTCCCTAATTTAGTAGTCCCTAACCCTGGTGGTTCTGTTTCTTAGAGTCACCTGGAGTCACCTGGTAGAGTTTTAGGATTATCCAGGGCAAGCCTTACCTTTGGGTATTCTGATTGTTGGTCTGGTGAATTAGGCATCTGTATATTAGGAAGGAAATACTTTTCGGTGATTTGCATGTGAAGTCAGGTTGAAAATCACCACTGGACTAAAATATTCCCTGTTCTATATGGTAGGTGCAGGAATTAAAAAAGAGAAGAGATGAGACAAACATCAAACTGCATAGTCACCTGAACCAGGTGATGCCTGTGGGGATCTTAGTGGGAAGGAAGGGGAAAAATTGATGAGAGCCTCCTTAGCCCAGGTGTAGTTGGCATGTCCTTTGCATGACCTTCTCACTTAAGTCTCCTACGAAGCCTCCCCCCTTGATGGCCATCAGAGCCAGGTTCCAATTCAGTTGAGTTTGATCCTAGAGTCCTACGGCTGTTTCTGACCATTAACTGCTTTTGCCACAATTTATGAGACTCCCAGGAGAGGCACACTTGATGTGGGAAAGTTAGAGAGCCTTCCTGAAGCTGACGGTGTTTGAAGGGTTAACAGGAGGACATGTAGGGTAACAGAAGAAGCCTGTGGCTCATCAGGACAGGGATGGGATAGGGGCAGTGCCTCAATTGGGGGCCAGGCAAGAAATTGGAACTGTAGTAGGTCCATTTTATGTGGGTGTCACTTACAGAACTATTGCAAGGGGAAGGGCAAGTTGGAGATACTGAAGTAACAGGGATTAGCAACTGCAAGGAAGAGAGGGTCCTCCATCACAGGAGCCTGGAGGAGGGGCAGCCAAGGCTGGTGCCAGACTTTCTGTGAGGGTCCCTGAGGCCCAGCTCAGATGTAGCTTGAAGAACTATGCTGTGTGCAGGTCTCTGAGAGAGTACTTCTCAGGCATGATGCTCAAAGTTCTGAGGGCCCTCAGGTTATTATTATTTTTTTAAAATCTTAGATGTTGGTAGGCCTTTGTTTTTATTTTATTTATATGTGGTGCTGAGAATTGAACCCAGTGCCTCACCCATGCTAGGCAAGTGCTACCACTGAGCCACAACCCCAGTCCTCGGGTTATGTTTAAATGGTTGTAAATCAGTTTTTCTAATCCTCCATTCTTTAAACAAATTGGTTGTTCACTTCACCCCTCAGACTAATTCTATGTTAAAAACTAGTTAACAGAATTAACTGTTCAAATATTGAAGAGTGGTTCTCAGTGTTTTGGGAGTATTTCTAATATGTGCTTTCTAGTAAATGCCTGCTGGCTCAAAACTGAACAAGTCACTTAAAGGGCCTTGAAGTAAATGATTGAGTACAGACCTTTCTCTCTTGCATCATGTAATTGTTTAGTAAGCCAGTTTGACTGTTATGTACTGTTTAAGTTGATAATTTATAGTTTTTTTTGTACTTACAAAATATGTGACTATTCATTTAGAAGAATAAAAGCCTATGTTCTTAAAATGGTCTGGTACTGATCTGTCTCCTTCTCCTGCTGCAGGAGCCTCACTGGTGTCCTTTTTCCTTGAACACCAGGCAACCCCTTCCTAACAGCTTTGTTCTGACTGTCCTGTCTGCCTACCTGCATCCATCCTCCGACCCCCACCATATCCACAGAGCTAACTCTTTAACTTACTAGCAGCTCTTTGCTCAAGTGCTACTTTCTCAGTGAAACCTAGGCCTATCCCAATTCCCAGTAATTAAAATTGCAACCTGCAAACACTTCCATCCTAAATTCCATACTTCCCTTAGTCTACGCTAGTTTTCATTTTTATCACAGTACTCATCACCTTTCAATATCCTCTGTAAATTGTGTTACTTGTGTTTACTACCTGTTTTTCCAATAGAAAGTTCCTCTAGGACAGATATGTGTTTTATTTATTGATGTATGCCTTGTCAAGAATATAGTGATGTTTAATATTTGCACAAATGGATATTTTAGGAATGTCAATCTGTAAGAAGAATGGATTCTGTATTGCAAGCTTTATTTGAATCATGGCTAAAAAATTTGATTTTGGTTTTAGATCATTGCTATGTTTGCATGTTAATTAGCATGTATTTAAGCATACATAATTAGCAGGTAGAATCTTTCAATCACCATAAAATACCTTGTTATGGTGCTTATTCCACTGTCTTGCATTGTGGTTATTTATTTGCTCATCCTGTAGTTCGTTGTAAGCTCCTAGGGTTAGAGACGGGTTACTCTTCATATTTAATATAATGTCTTACACATGTTGGCAGCCTAATTATATTATGTAGTAGGAAAAAAATTAGGATTATGAAATAGGCCTTGCTTGAAAAATCCTGTCCTTTTTTCCCTTATATATTTGGCATTATGTACTCATTTACATTAAGGGATTATCAAGTGGTAATGAAAGTGGTGAGTGGTATTTACCTTAACTTTCTCAAGATGGCATGATATCATTTACATTTACAATGAAGAAAAATGATAGATTTCTTTTATCTCCACCATTAGTATGTGTCATAAAATAGAAAAATAAAGCTAAGTCAATATATTATTGTTGCCACAGAAATTGAATTTGTGTCAAAAGGATTTGTGCTCGTGATGTAGTGATTCGTATATTTTTCTTGGAATTAAGTCTCTAGCAGGTGACAACATCAATAATTCACAGAACCAAGGAGCTTTTTGAGATTGGTTAATTTATATATTGTGAATTAGAAAACAAATGAATAATGTGCTTAATATATTCTGACATACTTGAAAATGTGCACTAAAAACCCAGCCTATTTAAGTCTGTGCTTACAGTATTCTTTTTCAGTTTTTCATTTTTTGACTAATATATTTTTGTTTGAACAGGAACTTATTTATATTTTCTGTTCACTGTTAAAAGTATTATCCTTAGTAACTTTAAAAAAAACATTACTTCTTATAAAAATAAATATGTATTTATGTAAGACTGGGAAAATATATGAAATTATGATAAAAGTCCCTAACTCCACAACCTAGATGTATAAAATTAGCAATTGCTCCTCTCTTATTTTTTCTATAAATGTATGTATTACTATATAGTTGGAATTATATTGCATATGCTATTTTAAGTGCAACAGTTTTTTTTCATGTAATATTGTAAAACATTTTGCCATGTCATTATAGTTCATTATGGCAGGATTATTGAAGCCAAGCATTGAGACCAGATCTCCAGCCCAGCTCCCTACCTAACCTCACCTGACCCTTGTCTTTCATAATAATCAAGTGAAGTATATTTTCCTTTATTACTATGAGTCTGGTGGTCAGGAAGAGGGCCTCTGGTGTCTCTCCCTACTAGACTGTCCATGCACTTGGGCAAACTAATCAGTGACAACAATAGTGTCAGGAAGTAGTTATCTTTGTTCTTGATATTTGTAGAACTCGAAAACATCTTGTGACTAGGCAATTAAGATCAGATGTATGTCACTGGGCCATAAACCTACACCTGTGAGAAAGGTGCCTACCTTTCTGGGGATACCCATCTCCTATCAGCTTCCCATCAAGTTAGCTTTAGGGATGAGAATCCCTGCCACCTGCTTTTCTAGCTCATTCTAATAACCTTTCTCACTGCCTTACCTCATGATTTTTGTTGTGTGGGCAGAGCAAACCTTTTATGCAGTTGCACTAGGACTTATTTAATCTATCCCATCTTTTGGGAAATTTGAGGGTCATTACAATTCTAGCTCCTTAAAATAATGCTGTAGTGATACATACTTGTATATGAAACTTTGATTGTATTTCTTATTTCCTAAGTGTGCATTCTAGAAGTAAAATTACTCAAAGAGTGTGAAAAATTTCTTAGAAATTTTGCTTTGATTCTGGGAGTTCTGCAACCAGCATAATTCTCTTAGAGGCAAAAACTTGCTTTTTAGCATTTTTCAGATGAAATGGATTCTCTTACCCTAGAACTGGACCCACTCATAAAGTGATTTAAAGGTTTGAATTGCTTTTCCCTGGATATGTTGTAGAAGAATTTTTGATCTGATAGTATAGATTTAAAGAACTGGAAAAACTGAAAAGAAAAATCTTAAAATAGATTTTAAAGCTGTTCTAGAATTAGCCATTATATTTTTAGTTCATGTTACCTCATCTTTGAATGAAAGAGTTCATTGAAGGAAAAAGGATGCTGGAGTTAAAGTTAGAGTGAAAGATGACTTATTGGGTGCCCAACCCCTGCAATGCATAAGCTAGTGTAGAGTTCTAAGAAAAATTTGTTAGTTGGCATTTCTAGAGAGGCGTTCTCTCCTAGAAGGAAGGTATGACGCAACCTTTTGATCCCTTGAAAATCTTGTATTCTCATTAAAACACATGTTTCTCTCCTCTAGACACTTGAATGATACCTCTTTCTGAAAGCTTATCTTTTTCTTTTTTAAAAATGGTACTAGGGATTGAATTTAGTGGCACTTTACCACTGAGCTACAATCCTAGCCCTTTAAGTATTATTATTTATTTTTAGACAGGGTTTCCCTAAGTTGCTTTGAACTTGCAGTCCTCTAACTTCAGCTCCCCGAGTAGGTGGAATTACAGCTGTTTGCCCCTGTGCCTGCATGCTATCTTTCCTGACAAGTCTCCTTTCACCTCATTGGGATTATGGTGAAGGGATATGGATCCCTCCAAGTGTCACAGTGGAGAAGCTTGGATAAGGACATGATGATTGTCTTTCTTAGGCAGGCAGGATTACAGTTTTGAATGAATGATTAAAAGAATCTGGAGAGCTTTTCTGACTTCTCACCTGTTCCTAACAATTCACTTTTTTCTGCACTAAGAGTAAAAAAGTGCCCCTAACCACATGAAGAGTTAGTCAACTTAAAAGTTTTTCTTTGTTATCAAAGAGCCAGCTCCACTCTTGTCCTAAGAGGTAGGAAAGATTCAGTGTTATTTTTGGAACTTTCTGAGATGTTAAATCCAGGGCCCTTGAAGAATATTTTCACATCAGTGTGTTTTGTAATTCCCTGGGAAATGACCCTTAGATTCTCTAGGTAGTTTAGTGTCATGATTAGAAGTGTAGTAGTTTACATTTTTATGGTCCTTATAATTGGTGTTGACATTAAGCATACAGGTGTATGGACCAGAAGTTATGAAGTTAAAGTACGTATTCATAAGTTGTTGGTGAAAAGGAATGGTTTGGACTTAAAAATGCAAATAGCACTTTAACATATCACCAGTCACAGATCATGATTAGGAAAAGACTGATTCTTTCTTCCCCTTCAACTTTAACGTTGTCATATCTGAAAGAATGAGGAGACACCAACTGTCTGTCCACCGGAGAAGTTCCGTTTTATTCAGAGAATGTGCACACTTTTATAGAGTGGAGAGAAGTCTCATAGGCCAGGGTATAGGACGGGGCGGTAGGTGATTGGGCAAGCTTTGTCGCTAGGGGATTGAGGCAGGGCAGTGGAGAGTGATTTTGTGCGGGGCTGCGCCGGCGGGAAACTGACACGCCAGAAGAGAAGCAGGATATGCACCATATTGCTGAGGTGTGGTTCCAAGGTGGGGGTGGGGCTTTTGCAGCTGCTTGTGGGGGGTTAGGCCTTATATTCCTCCCTTTTTCCTCTATATACGGGAATGGAGTCGTCGTTCTTTCTCTGGCTACTTCCTGCTGAAGTGGGTCGTTGTGAGGAAGGTAGAGGCAAGGGGGGAGGGTTGAGGAGCAGGCCACTTATTAGTCCCCATAACAGAAGGCCAAATGCAGCCACTTCACCAGGAGAGAAGTCCATGAAAGTCCCTTGGAACCACAAAATTTGCAGCTGGTCGTCCCATTGGGAGAGGGAGTCGCTGGGGGTGACCATCCAGGCATCCGCGGCAAGGGTTTCCAGGAATAGCTGACACTGGTGACTGAAGGGGTGGTCATCTTAACAGCTTGTGAGATGTTCTTGCGAGGAGTTGGTTGGGTCCTCGGTGGCTAGAAGCTGGTAATTCCTGAGTAAGAGCTAGTTAAAGGTTTGATTAGAGATTTTTCCCACCTGGGTTTGAATGAATTTCACGATATAAGGTAGGAAGAGACAGGCCACTAAGATAACAGCTAAGGGACCTAGAATGGGCCACATCCAAGTGAGGAGGGGGTTTTGGATAAAGGCAGAGAGAGGGTTAGAACTCGTGTGTGTCTGTAGGTTAGAAGCTAAGTAACGTAATAGCGACATTTCTCTCTGAGGAAAAGACAGGTACCGCCCTTCTCTGCAGTGAGTAAGCCTAATGCCCTGCGATTCTGTAGGGCTACCTTAGCCAAGGAGGTTACCTGCTGTTGCAGGGAAGAGAGTGAGTCGGCGGTGGAAGTGAGTGCTCCTTCAAGCTTGACATTAACGTCCTTTACTGCCCACAGGGTGTGTCCTAGAGCTCCCCCGGAGAGACCGGCCCCGATAACTGACGTTGTCTGTGTGGTGGGTGGAGGAGATGATATAGCTCTGAGCAGGTATAGAGAGTAAGTTGGGGTACGATAGTGACCAGGAGGCATGGGGTAGTGATGTTAGGTAGGAAAAGAGTGAGAAGGGTCCCATTACACCAGGAGAAGGTTCCTGGTGGGGCCGCTGTGGGGGTGGAGATGGTAGAGTTGGAATGTGATGTTGATGTTCAGGGGAATGGTGGTTAGAAGCGGGCGTGCAAGAAAAGCACAGAGAAAACAGTTCCCAGGGGAGAAGGAAGGAAGGGAATGATTGAGAACAGCGAGAGTCTCGAGAGAACCTGCACCCAAGTGTAAATGGGTGACCCAGGGGAGTTGGTGGAGGAGTGAGAGGGTGGTTCTAGGGCAGAGGAGAGCTCTTCCTCTTTGTGTTGGATGTTGACAGAAACCAGGGAAAGAGTTCCATGTACGGGGACGTATTCCCGAGAAATGGAGAAGAAGCCCCAGGGTTTGGGGGACCATCCTCAGTAGAAAGCGTACCTACGAGGGGAAGCCCACTTGGGATTCCAGGGATCATGGATGTGAAGAAAGAGGTCATTTGAATTTCAGGTGCGCCCCTTTAGGAGGCTACTGGTGGAGTTAAGGTCATGAATACTGCAGGACGTGTAAGTACATCCACCATAGGTTTCCGGCCACCAGTTGCAATAAGCCCGAGTTTGGTCATGGGTAGCGCATAAGTAGGGGAGAAATAGCTTTTCTGCGCACCAACGGGTTAATTGGGAGTAGGTAAGGGAAAGGGGAATGTCAATGGCTGAGGAACACCCTGTCAGGGGGCAGTCCTTTGTGAAGACAAGATGAGCGATACTGGTTTGCCTGTCTGTGTAGATTTCATGCACTTTAAATCTCCAGACAAATGATGGTTTTTGAGAACCCTCTGGGTAGAGAGGGAGTAGAAGGAGGCTTAAGAGGGGAGTCATTCTTCCTGAATTGGGGAGAGGGTTGGGGAGCAGGAGAGACGGAGCTTAAGAGGGTTGGCGGGGTGAGGGGTGCACTGAAAAGAGTGGTGTATTGGTTTGTCCTGTAGCTGGTCAAGGTCCACGGCTGCTGAGGGTGGGTTCCCGGTATAAGGCTTCAATCTAGAAATATGAACCCATGGTGTTACATGGTTGTTGGATGTGGCAAGCTTAGCGGCTGTTGGGGTGCATAGGATGATGGGATATGGTCCTTCCCATTTGGGAGTTAGGGGGGCTTTGGGTTTGGGGGGGCTGAGAAAGACCAATTGGCCTGGGTGTAGTATAAGATCATTTTTTGTGGCTGACGGGTCTGGGAGTAGCCAATCTTGATGTTTCCATAGTTCAGCCCGAAGTGGGAGAGTAAGGGTAGGGCTATAGCGGATGGTATGGGCCCTGGAATGGCTGTGATGCCAGGTGGTAGGAGAGGCCTTCCAAACATGACCTCAAATGGGGAAAGGTTGGTGGGTTTCTTCGGGAGTGCTCTAAGTCGAAGCAGGGCAAGGGGTAGAAGACGAACCCAGTCACGGTGCAGCTCTAGAGACAGTTTGGTTAAAATATCTTTTAACATTTTGTTGGTTCTTTCCACTTTCCCTGATGCTTGTGGTCAGTAGGGACAGTGGTAGTGCCAAGGGAGTGGAAGGAATTTAGATACTCCCTGGATTATTTGGGCTGTGAACTCTGGTCCGTTATCAGATTGGATGGAAATAGGCATTCCAAATCTGGGAATGATCTGTGTTAGGAGAGAGTGAGCCACGGTGGAGGCCTTTTTATTGGTTACAGGGGGCATATTGGTAAAATCGACCTGCCAGTCAGCCGCAGGGGTGTGGCCCCTGGCCTGGTGTGAGGGATAAGGTTTAGGTATGAGGGGAGTGTTGGAGTTGGTGCGCTGGCAAACGGTGCTAGAGAGGGAAATACTGTGGAGTAGGGTTTTATCCACTGGGGTAAGTGAGAAGAAGGTTTGTAAAAAATGGGACAGTGATTGGGGGCTGGAGTGGAAGAGATCATGGAGAAGACGGAAGAGGGAGAGCTTATCCTTGGGAAGTTGTAACTGAGAGTCTTCCTGAAGGGTGACCTCATGGGTAGTTGAAGTTGGTTTCAGAAAGGAGGGCTAAAAGGAAGGGGATCGTGGGGGAGGATGAAAATGGTATGGTGATAGACACCTTTAATAGGGAGAGGATATCCCTTCCCATGAGAGGGACAGGGCATTGAGGCATAACTAAGAAAGAGTGGGAGAAAGAAAAATTACTCCCTTGAATAAAGCAAGTTAGGAGAGGAGTTTTATGGGGGAAAATTTGTTTTCCTCCTACCCTGACTATAGGAGAGGTACTAAGTGTGGTGGGACCCCGGAACTCCCTCAAGACCGAGAAGGTGGCTCTGGTGTCCAGGAGGAAGGAGGTGGGGCAGCCATCCACCATAATAATGACCCTGGGTTCTCTTCTTGTTATGGACATGGTCGGGGAGGACCAAGGCCTCGTCAGTCCTCATCGGCCAACCCTACCATGGATGGTTGCCTTGTTCCCGGTGCTTGGGAGCCACTTGACCATCCGCCCCTTTGGGTGAAAGGGCAATCGGAATCCCAATGCCCCCTCTTTTGGCATTTTGGGTGAGGTGTGGTGGGTTGCCTGGGAGAGGGAAAGGCTTTTGACCAATGTCCTTCTTTGCCACACTTAAAGCATGCCCCAGGTGGAGGCTTGGAGTTGGATGTGGCAGGAGAATGCCGGGGGTGGGGTGGGGTGGGGTGGGGTAGGGGTGGGGGTTATGATCTGAGCCAGCATTTGGAAATTGGCTTGATCAGCTGTTTGCTTCCGGCGCTCCTTTTCCTCTTCCCGGTTATGAAGGCCACTGATAAGATCTCGGTCTGAGAGGTAGCTGGGCCCTGTTCCAATTTTTTAAATTTGGCTTTAATGTCAGGGTAGGATTGGGCCAAAAAAATACGTCATAAGGACATGTCGGCCGTCATCCGAGGTGGGGTCTAGGTTGGTGTATTGTTGGAGGACCTGGGTAAGCCTGTTTAGGAATTCAGATGGGGTTTCGTCCTTCTTCTGGATAATTTCCTGAATTTTTAGGAAATTGACGATCTTACGGGCAGCCTTTTTAAGACCCATAACTAGGCAAGAGGCAAAACGGTCCCTGGCTTGGATTCCTTGGGCGGTGTTATAATCCCAGTGTGGGTCTTGTTTGGGGACAGCATGTGGGCCGGGTGGGTGGTTGGGGTCAGTGCGGTGTGTGTCATTGGCATGGGTTTGAGCAGCATCCCAGACTCGGGGACGTTCTTCAGGTAAGAGGGTGTTGGCCAGGAGCATGAAAATGTCATGGTGTGTTAGGCTGTAAGCCTGGAGGACCCATTGAAACTCCCTGATGTAAGTGGTGGGATCTGTACTGAAGGAACCCAGTTTCTTCTCTAATTGTGTCAGGTCTGCCAGGGAAAATGGCACATGGACCCGGACCATACCCTTGGCGCCAGCCACTTCAGGGAGAGGGGCAATAGCGAGGGGGGTTGGGGAAGGCCCTCGGGAGCGTGTGAAGGGAGGACTAAAAGGGTCGGAGGTGGGAGGAAGTGGGGACGGAGAGGAAGTTGGGGAAGATACTGGGGTAGCGGAGGGAGCAGCAGGAGGAAGCGCGGGGGCCTATAAGGGGGAGGTTCGTCGGCAGGGTCGAAGGCTGTCTCTGAGGCCTGGGGGGGGGGGGTGAGGGAGGTTTGCAGGCTAAAAGGACCTGAGACGGAGTGCAGGTGGAGCAGAGTGAGGGATGTTGGGCTAGAAGGCGGAAAGCTTGGATGTAGGGAATCTCCTTCCATTTTTCCTGGCGCTGGCAATAATTAGAGAGGTCTCAAAGAATGTTGGGATCTAGTGTACCCTTGGGGGTCCATACACTCTGATTGTCTAGGGGATAGTGAGGCCAATCCTGGGTGCAAAATTTGACGAGAAGTTCTGGCTTGAGGGACAGGGTGCTAAGGTTTTGTAGGAGACATTGAAAGGGGGAGTCCCCCAAGGGGGAGGAAGAAGATGTTCCCATTGCTGAAAAGGAGAGGAGGAGAGACAGGGAGGGGAGAGAAAGGGGAAAGAGATAGAGAAGGAGAAAGAAAGGTGAATCCTTCAGCTGGTAGGGAGAGAAGAGATCCTAAAGGGCGTCCCCGGTAGGTCTCATCAATCCCGGAGTGGTTCAAAAATGAACCAGGAGAAGAGGAGGGTGTGGATCGTCACCCAGGCCCTCACTCTTCGGGAGGCAAAAGCCTGGAGCCTGAAGGAACCTGGTACCAGGGTTTGTGAAGACCCCGTGGTCTGGAGGAGAACAGCAAAGAGGAACGGTGGAGAGAAGGGGTGGCGCAAAGGAAGGTCAATTTCCGAGAGTCTTTAAAAGTGAAACTGGGCGACGGGATCGAGTCGTGTGTTAAGATTGGCAGTGTCTAAGGGAAATGCCGATTTTGGAGTGTTATGGGGCCCGGGAGACCGCTGTGGCCCTGAAGGCCTAGGCAGGGTGTGACCTCCCTTCCCGTTGGGCGTTGGGACGTTGCCGGAGCATCACGGTCAAGAGTCCCACGATAGCCCAAATGAGAGTGACTCCTCCGCCCCGCTGGGGACTTACCAAAAGGATGAGCCGGTGGTGAGTGAAGAGAGCCAGTGCCAGGAAAGATGGACGAGGGAGGAGCGGCAGCAGTGTCGCAAAGAAGAGAGACAGAGCCAGAGAGGCGCCCGTCTCTCCCGGGTTTCGGCACCACTGAAAGAATGAGGTGACACCAACTGTCCATCCACCGGAGAAGTTCCGCTTTATTCAGAGAATGTGCACACTGTTATAGAGTGGAGAGAAGTCTCATAGGCCAGGGTATGGGACAGGGCGGTAGGTGATTGGGCAAGCTTTGTCGCTAGGGGATTGAGGCAGGGCAGTGGAGAGTGATTGGGTGCGGGGCCTCGCTGGCGGGAAACTGACACTTCAGAAGAGAAGCAGGATATGCGCCATATTGCCGAGGTGTGGTTCCAAGAGAGAGGGGTGGGGCTTTTGCAGCTGCTTGTGGGGGGGTTAGGCCTTATAATATCAATAACCTGTCATTTGCTTATTTTAATCAAATAGTGTCATATCATGCTTTGATACAAATAATCTTCAATATTTAGGTACTAAATATATATTTATGATATTACTAGAAATAGGCCATTTGATTAAATGATGCACTTGATAATTCTTCCTACATACCAGAAGCTTGTCTAATTCTCTTATAACTACTAACTGCTGCCTGTCATTTCTTAGCAGTAAAGCCTATCCCAAATATACCAACTCCTTGTCTTTTTTGAAATCTTCTTATATGTCTTCTCTATACCCTTCATATGGCTTGTTTCAGGGACATCTGTCTTTTAAAGTAAGCCATATGATGAGGAGTTCATATATGAGCAGTCTGAGGAAATGTTTAATGATTGATAGAGGTGTAGTTTTGGAACAGAATTTTTCATGTGGTCCTGGGTATGGTTCCGTAGCACTACCGGAGTGCCTAAGTCCCACTAGGCCTACTGCATCAGAATTTTGGGAGCCCAACCTTGTAATCTATTTCTTTCAAAGTAAGTCTTGGTGTGATTTTTGTTCACATTGAAAAACTGAAAACTAATTAGCCTAGAGGGTATTGATTTATGAAAATTGTACCTGAATCAGGTGTGTTTGGAGGCTTTCCTCTTGCAGGCTTCCTTCTGTTGGGAATCCCTCCTAACAACCCAGTTAAGTGATGCAAATGTAATTGAATTAAATTGTGTCTGGCAGATTATTTTAAAATATCATCATACTTGGCTGTGATGACAATGACAAATTAATCCAAGCCCATGAGGTTGACACTTGGTGGTGGTGTGTTCCTGATAACATCAGTGGACAAATTTGTTGCTTCACAGATCTGGTAGTTCACATGTGCTAACCAATGAAAGAAAACAAAATTTGCTAAAAATCCTGGAGAATAGCTTTTTCATTGCATGTTGGCCTCAGGGGTTTGTATGCTTTGTATATTATGTAATTTATCTGTTTTTGTTATTTATTTGCAAACTAAGTTGTTGGGGGAGTAACTCTGTCTTCATACCTCTTGATATTCACAGCATCACTTAGCACAGTGCTCTGAAAGCTCTAAATCTATTTTTTGACAGTGTACACTGTTTTCAATAAAAAGTTTTGATGCATTGCTTAAATGGGAATATAGAGGCCTATGTTCTGTGTTTCTAATCCCCTTCCCCATTCCTATCTTCTATTGAGGAAAAATCTATAAAGACTCTTTTTTTTTCTTTCTTTGAATTCCACAGTGACCCTTTTGACCATTTGTCCTAGGAATTGTCATTAGCAGAAAACATTGTTTCCCATCTATATATGGTGCTCCTTACTTTTTAGGGAGAAAAGTAGAATTAGCAAGTTGAGTGTAGGACCACAGGAAGAAGGGTGAATTTCTGACTTAGGAAAAGAGCCCCAATGTCCTTTAGTTAGTACCATACCTCAGCCACATCCCTGTGGTCCTGTGGACAGAACTGTGTGTATTTTAATGTCACCATTTTATTCTATCTTAATGCCACAAAGCATTAATAGCACCTATGGAGTCATAGGCCAGGTAGCATAACTAAATGTCACAAAGTCATGTTAATATGTCTAAAGCTATATGTTCTTAATTTTTTTTCTTTGTGGGCAAAATAACCCCAAAATATTGCTATTATATTATTATTTTTAAGGGTGTTTCTGGTTGCTTCCATTAATAATCATGACATTTTCCTTCTTGGAGTGACTGTCAGCAGATACTACTCATGAACTGGATTGATGTGTGCAGTTCCTCTTTTCTCCAGCTGGAGCATAGTAAAGACCATTGCTAGTGGCTATAAAACAGAAGTACTTCATTTCTTAAGTGTCTTGGTTAACCAGACATTTAAACAGTACCTCAAGCACCAGTATAAAAGCAATAATTTTTGTGTTATAAGTTTTTTTTTTCCTTTTTAAAATTAAGAATGTTAGCCTCATAGTTTTAAATCACAAATGGCCAAAACCACACAGAATTGTGTGATGATTTTATATTGGTCATTCTCTTGCTCCTTCTTAGTCATTTCAACTTAATGGGTGGTCTTCATTTTATTTGTGTATAAGCTAAATAATTAGGGCCTTGAGATAATGTGAATTCTATATTGATAAACTTGAATTTAATATTAACATTTGAACATCCTACAGAAGGCTGCCACTCAATATAGCCTTTGTGCTTCTGTGCTTCACTAGGTAGTTAGTGCTTATTTCTTTTTCCTTCATGTTTGAAGTAGACTTTTTTGGCCACTACAGTTTTTAGTGGAACTTACTACTGCTTAGATCTATTCAGACTAGCATGTTTTTAATGTTTTTTCCCCAAGCTATTATTTATATTACTTGCTTAAGTTACATGATAAACAAAACAAAACAAAACAAAACTAAGCAGTTCTATTCCTTTTTAGGAAAAGTTTCCAATCAATATGTTATGTGGTGACAATTAGAAATGGTGACATCTTTGGGTCAAGACAAGGAAGAATGGGCTGTGGTGCTATGGATCATCACCAACAAGAATATGACACGCTGACTAGCAGAAGCCATGCTAACACTTAGTCTTTAGCACTGGGCACAGATACTGAATCTCTTCTCTGAAGCTAACATATCAAGTGAAATAACTTTTAAGTTTGAAAATGAACCCCAAATAAGTTTAAAAGCCCATGCTTTTTCACTCCAATAACCCAGATACTTTTTCTTCACATAGCCCACCATATAGCTGCAGATAGACTCTTCTACCCCAAGATGTAAACATAGGAAAAAAAAAATAATAGCAACAGTGGTATTGAAGTTTTTGCAGCTCCAATCATGTGGTAGGTAGCCAGTTAGCATGACACTATTTTGAACTTCATTGTACTGCAAATTAACTACCTTGTTAAAAAGAAACCATCTACCAATGGTACCTGTGAACAGAGTACAGATGAATTCTGAGCTGTTGTTTAGGATTGTGTCACAGTTTGAACAAGAAAACAGATGGGTACCACCAATAAGATCAGGGAAAATTCTGCCCATTTTGATAGCTGAAGTTCTAAGAACTCTGACTGGTAGCAAGATAGGTGTTGCCAGCCACTCTAATCCCTTCAGCAGAGAGGAAGGCCCTAACCCAGGGGAGTCTCCAGGTTTAGGAAGGCCTTGGGCCCCTTCTCCCTGGTTGCCCCTCAGTGTCAGTCACTGGGTGTTACTCCACCCCCTGCAACCCTTGGCCCAGAATGCCCTTCAGTTCTGGGCTCTGCCTCTCTCCCTACTACCCTGCCTCTTCTGCTGGGCTCCTCCCCTGCTAACCCTACCTGATTCCCATTCTTCCACTCGGGACCCATGACTCCCAGAAGCCACAGACCCAGGACTAGGTTTCTTTAAGTTCGCTTGTGTGTAAGCAACTATATGGGCTTTATTCTTCAGACAGCTAAATCTTGAAAGGTATTCTGTTTTGACATAGAAAGAAATTTCTCAGATTAGCTTTCTCCCTGCTGTTAGTCAATACCTCCAGTTTTTTCTTGGATCCTTGAATTTGCTATCATTTCCGGGCCTAACTTGCTTCTGTTGGCAGTTGAATCGATAGGTGTTTTCCAGAAGAGAAGGAATAATGAACTTGACCGTACTTCTTACTTTCTTTTCCTTAGACTGTTGTACTTTTCACACCTACATCCCTTTGAGTTTTCTTTTTTCCTTGTTAGCTACCCCTTCATTATATTCTGTTGGGATTATCACTTTTTGTGTTTGTGTGTGTGAAATATATCGTGTAGTACTCTGTAAGTTGTAACAGGAGTTCTGTGTGCCAAAGTAGTCTTGAAAAACAGATTAAGCCTTTAGCAAGTTAATTGAATCCCCTTAGAGGTTTGACCCACAGTGAGATAGAGTGAGATAGTTTAAGAATGAAAACAAATAAACCTGAACTGTGACAAAAATGGAGTCTTAACACAGGAGTGTTACACAGGAGTGACTGCTTGTTTCAGAAAATTGTTGAGTACCTTTCTAATTTAAAAGATGGTCCAGTTTGAGGTCTTTGAAGATGTATAAAAATGTTTCTCTTGGATGTTTACATCTTCTGGGTTTTATGTAATTTTCATTTTCTATTTTCTTTTTTTAAATATATATTTTTAGTTGTAGATGGACACAGTGCCTTTATTTTGTTTATATGATGCTGAGGATTAATGCTGCTAGGCAAGCCCTCTACCACTGAACTCCTCATTTTTAATTTTCGTATATGTGACTTGTATGCAGTTTTTGTATCATAAATCTTGTATGGGCCCTATTCTCATTTCTCTTAAAATTTTTTCTTTCATTGCTCCCCCCCTTTAAACATCATTTTTATGGCATTTTCCATGAAGCAATTCATTTGTATTGGTCTTTGGGAATATTTCATTAGTGTAAATATTTTCACTTATACTCAAGAAGGATGTCAGTTTTATACTTGAGTTCCTTGGCATTGCCTTTTAAACATTAGACCATTGGCATACTATTGTTAGAACTTAGCTACATTCCTTTTGTCACAGGAGCTTGAAATGACCTCTTACTGGAGTGATGAGTTGTGATTGAGGTGATAACCTCCAATTGTAGAGTAACAAGAGACATGTAGTTAACCAAATGCAATGGGCTGGAAACCTTTATTGGCATATAGAGTAAGTGTGCAGGCAGAGGCAGGAAAGGGAGCCCTGAGCAGGCATTTTCCTTTGTGTTGGTATTTTCTTGCTTCCAATTTGAGATTCTGTGGGTTTGGCTTTAATTGTGATAATGGCCTCTGGGGTGACATGGGTTGTAAGTGCCTCAGGAAATTCAGTCTTGCTAAGGATAATGCCCTCTCTGAAGGACTACTGTGCATATTTGTTCATTTCAAAGGCCGAAAATAGTATTGATAAAAAAGCAAATTCTATAGTCTGGCGTTAGACACACATAATCAGTTCCATGTTGTTATTTCTTTATTCCCATATCAGAGTGGGTGTGGCTAATGTCATTAATTAGGTACATTCTCTTTGGTGTATATAAAGTTCATTTCAGGTTCTTTGCCTTACTTTACTTCCTTTGTGTTCAAAGAAGGAACATCTTGGTGAAAGAAGAGAATTTGTAGTAGTGATTTATACTGTACAGATTTTTATTTGGGCTTGTCATTGAGGTAGAGTCATGAACATAGAGATAATTCATTGTACAAACATGAATGACAAATTTCATTCCATTTCATAAATGTTGAATTTAAATAACAACATGCTACTGACTATGTTAGATGATGATCATTAGCTCCTGTCCTTCTATAATTATGAAGGAATAGACCTGATTTCCCATTTAGAAAATATTTGATCCTTTTTGTGCTCTTTGAAAAATCTGATACTCCAATGAATAAGAGGAAGGAAAACTGGTAATAGATTATAGCTACTTAAGTATAAAATTTTTCTCTACTCCTAGATTTATAAAATAGATTTTTTCCCTAAATATTTTTTTCTTTTGAACTATGCTTTGTGGAAAACTGATTTATTCACTTTCTAAAGTGGTCTTATGTTTGTCTACCAAGAAAATCAGCAAAAGGGTTCTCAAAAAAGCTAGCAGTGAAATTGAAAAGTGTCTACCTTCACCCCTGGTGATAAATCAAACTGATGTTAAAGATTTGAATAGTTATTTGAGCACATTTCTTCTTTGTTACTAGAATTGTTTAATTAAGCCAGCAAAGTACTTCATTGTCTATTATGCTGCATACTAATGGTAAATTAAAAGTTTCAGTGTTCTATAATACGAAATTTTCTGAAAATCGTATTTAAATCTTTATCTCAACCATGTTCTGTCTGTATATTTAGTGGTTATTAATATGATTAATTGGGAAATATATTGTACACAGGTTTCTAATTTGTGAGGTTCACAAAACCAAGAAATTTTGGAAAATGTTTGAAACTACTGTGTGCATAGTCACTTTTGTCCATCTTTTTTTGAGAAAGAGATTAAAGCAATATATAATGCATTTTTAATAGACTGTCAGGAATTTAATTACCTTCAAGTTAGTATTGTACAATTTCAAATGTCATCTATTAGCTAAAATAAAAAGCTGTTATAAATTACTCATTGATTTTTTTTTTTTTATTTGCAGCATTTAAATATTAGGACACTGACGGATGATATGGTAAGGTTATCCTCCATGTTTCTTTTGTTAAGAATGTAAACTAACACATGATGCTCATGGTGTGTGCTGTGTTAACTCTTTTGGAATTGCTAAAAACTGATGTATTGGGAATGTACTGTTTATTATGCTAAAATGAGGGAGTACTGACAAAAGACATTAAGTTGTTGCCTTTAAGTTGAGAAAGGGAATAGTCAATATGTTAATTTAAAAATTTCATTTAATTACAAATGTTAGTCAACTTTGAATCATTCAAATCAGCTCTCATTCTTTGGGGATGAATTGCACACTTCAAAAAGAGGTAGGAAAAAATTTCTAGAGATGTGTCAACTTTTCAGAAATACGTAGTTGCTAATTAAAGTAAAGCAGACTAAAATATGCATATATTTCAGAAATTTTGTTTAAAAGTGAGAACCAGACATGACTTGGATGTGTATGTTCTTCATATTGTTAATAATAGAGTCTCTCATAGGTAATTAATACCTTAAAGCACCATTACAGAAACTAGTAATACAGATACTAGCATTTTTAGTTTAGTTTTTCTGAGAAATGCATTTTTGAATGTAATTCATGGTTAAAGCCCAAATAAACAATAATATCACAATATGTAAACATAACATAGAGGTAAAAGCACTGCATTCATTTGACCAGGTCTAGGAATTCAGCTTCACTATGTATTCAGCATGAAGCAGGGTGCCTGCATCATACTAAGCACTCAAGATGTTAGCATCCCTGGTACCAAAGTGCTGTCTTTGGCACCTGGATAAGGTGTGCACGTAAAGGTGAATGAGACATAGACCTTGACACGATCGATTTAAGAAATTAGAGTGTTTATGTTTCCCTCTGAATTGTATCTAAGAAAAGGATATTTATGTAAAATGTTCTGGATAACATTTGTTCACATATAGTTATTCATTGCTTAACAACAGGAGTGTGTTCTGAGAAGTGCTTTGTTAGATTTCATTGTGTGAGCATCATAGAGTGTACTTGAACTAGATGGTATAGCCTATTACATATTTAGGCCCTATGATGTATACCATTGCATATGCAGTTCACTGTTGACTGAAATGTGTGTGATTGCACTAGTATTTAGAAGCAATAGCAATATGGAACACTTGAGGTAGGCTACATAATTATTTCTCACCTTGCAGGGAAGATGTTGTTTTTAGTTTATAGCTGAGGATGTTGAGGCTGAGGTGGTGTACCCAGTTGACAAGTGGTGCAACCATAGCTCGGGTCTTGTTCCAGGCAGCTCCGAGTCTTGTACACTTACTGTGCTGACTTATCCCAGTCTCAAATGGCTTCTTAGGGTCAATAATAAAACCAGTTGCAATTTTTGTTCAAACTTGTATGAGAACATACAACCATACAGTGATACATTTATCACAGCTTTATTGCGATATAAGACACGTAGCATCCAATTTGCCCTCTAAAAGTATTTAATTTAGTTCTTAGTATATTTGCAAGAGTAGTCTAACCACCACTACAATCAATTATAAAGCACTTTCATCATCTTCAAAAGAAAGCTTATTCCCTTAAAATGATGTTTTAGTCAGCTTTTTGACTACTGAGACTAAAGGACCTGACTAGTACAATTTTAGGGAAGGAAAGGTTTATTTAGGGACTAACAGTTTCAGAGGTCTCAGTCCATAGAAGTCCAACACTGTTCCTCAGGGCTGCAGGTGAAGCTGAGCATCACAAGAGAAGAGCGTGGCAAAGAGCGCGGCAAAGGAAAGTGTTTTACACCATGATAGGGAAGCAGACATGCTCCACTCTCCAGGTACAAAATATGTACTTCAAAGCCACGCCCCCAACGCCTACTTCCTGCCACATCCTGCCAGCCTTCAGTTACCACTCAGTTAATCCCTATCAGGGGATTAATTCACTGATTGGGTTAAGTCTCTCAAAACCCAATCATTTCTCCTCTGAACTTTCTTGCATTGTCTCACACCTGAGCTTTTGGGGGACATCTCACATCTAAACCATAACAAATGAGTTCATGCTCCTCATTTTCCCTCAGCTCACCCAGCTCTGGGTAACTTCTAGTCTACTTCCCATCTCTATGCATTTGCCTGTTTTGGAAATTTTACATAAATGGGGTCATATAGTATATGGTGGTGGAGTGACTACTATAAGCTATTCCAGAAACCATCTTGCTCTATCTTATATGAACAAGTGGGTTCCTCCTCATTAGAGATTTTGTTAATTCTTTCTCCATCCTGTTACCACTCCTTACCTCCCCCTTCTTGCAACCGCCCTTGCACTTTGGGCGTCTAGTAGGTATTTTTAGCACTTCATCATCATTTATCTAACTTTCTTACTAGTTTAAACCTTTTGAAGGCAGGGACATTGTGTTGTTTAATACTTCCAGCACCTAGAATGTTGTCCGGCACTAGTAAGCCTTTCATTGTTTGTTTTTGAGGGCCCTGACTATCTGCCTGCCTGGTGACTACTGCCTTACCCTGCTTTCATCTTAGGTGCACGCATGATTGTTTGTCCTGGATTCTTCCTTGGCCATCTTCACGTGGACTTGCTGACTGAACTGCTGCCTCCTCACTTTTGCTGTTCTTTTCTGATCTTGTCTTTAGCTTGTCTCCAGAGTGGGATCAAGCAGGTAGTCTAGTTCTGGCAGCTGGGTCTTTTGTCACAGAGGACTGAAAATAAGCATGGCTATTTTGGACCAGAGATACCGAAGAGTAGATTCTTCATTACTTGCTGTTGACTGACGCAGTGTGGGAAGAGTGTTGGATTTGGAATCAGAAGAGTCTTGGTGAGAGACAGAACTTTCCTACTACTTAGTTCTGTGACCTTTACAAATCCATTTTTTCGTTGTTCCCTATTTGTATTAAAGCAGAACTAATCTCTCCTTTCCTTGTAGGGGTTTGATGAGTTTCACTTAGGCTGAAGTGTATCAAAGTGTATTTAGACTCAGTTCTGTCCCTTTTTTACTCCATTTTACAAACTTTTTTTTTTTTTTTTTTTGATATGTGAACAGAGAGGTGGTGTGAACCTTGTAGGAAATGTATGCTATTGATCAATGCAGAGCTATGAGAAGGGGAAGGGTAACTGGATATTTTGAGGGTTCTTTAAGCTATTTATGGTGTGTTAGAGCCCAGGGAAGCAGTTGCCACTGGTGCTTTGATATGTACTGGCAGTATGTTTTCTAATTAAAGTCTGCCACCCCCATAACATATACGTCCTATCTATGCTTTTCATTTAGAATTTCTTAATGTGAATAACCATTTTGGCAGAACTTGAGAAAAGGCACATAAAAATAGTTTTGCTGTAGTCACAGGTTTGAATAACACTATTTTAGAAACATTAAATAGGAACATCATGGGAAGGATTAATGTTAAAAACCCATCACTTTAAGATGTTTTGTTAAAGGCCTGCAAATTATGTCTCATTTCAAGTTTTTTCTTGAGTTATTATCAGAATTGAATTTCACAGGACAGTCTTGTTACAAGAGTGAAGGATTACCACAGTGTTGAGATCTCTAGGCACTGTATTATAGACATTGAGCAGTAAGCATTCTCTGTGTATAAGGTGCAGTTTAGTTTATCACCATGCATCCTGGATACCTGGGTTGGAAAGGAGGTTTTCCTCAGAGGCACAGGTTGGGAGGAGAGAAAGAGGAGACCAGTTTGAAAAAGTAAGTTGGAAGAAACCGAATGTGGAGTTAACAATGCTGAATTATCCATCAAAGCATCCCTGAGTGTTTTTGGAGCTTAGGAGTTATTTTGACTTGCTCTTTTCTCCCTTGTCCCTCATAACTATTTGTCCATGGTGCAATATTCCTACTGATCTTCATCTCTTTTATCCCCCTATAGCCAGCATTACTGCTAGTCTCTTTTGGCCTACAGCGATGGTTTTCAAACTCTTTTTTTTTTTTTTTTTTTGACTAGGACCCACAGTAAGAGGTAGCATTTTATTTGATAGCCTAACCCACAAAAACCTACAAACTGGGTCTCAGTTGAAAACAAAGTTTTTATAACCAGTGTTTAATGTTTCAAGCATAATGAACTCTGATCTTTTCCTATTTCTTTCCACTTTTCTTCACTCCTCTCTCATTACTTAAAAAAAAAAAAAGGGTGGTGATCAAATCCTCTAAGTGGATTTCATGACCCACAAATAACAAGTATAGCTAGAAAAGCAAACGTTGGCCTGCCCAGGAACTAGAAAGTCATGAGTTCTTTCCATTAGTGTCTGTTCCTTATTGCATGTAGGAAAGTTAGGTTAGAGGGACAGCTCTGCCTCCTACTGGCTTGTATAAGTTGACTTTTGAGTTTGGTATCCCTGTTTATGGGAGTTAAGGGACAAGTAAATGCTCAGTAAACCATACATTTAAAATATTAACAGTAGGATTGGTAACATGCACTTTTTTATTGAGGCATGGTTTACATACAATGTAACATACCAGTTTTGAGAATACAATCTGAATTTTGACAGATGTATGCAATTATGTACATGCTACAGTCATGATAGGAAGCATTTCATTATCATCCCCCCTCCTTCCCCCTGGCAGTTCCTTCTGTGCCCCTTTGTAGTCAATTGTCCTCCCTTGTGGCTCTTGAAAATCTGTTTTCTGAACTGTAGTTTAGTTTCTAGAATTTCATATAAATGGGATCGCACAGTATATTATCGGTCTTTCTCACTGTTTGGCAAAATTACAACTGATTGGGTTCTTTACAGTTTTTGGCTCTTATGAATGAAACTGCTGTGGATTTTTTTTTTTTAAGGAATTTCTTCTTCATCTCTTCTATGTTGTTGAATTTATGGAGATAAAGGTGTTTGTAATATTTCCTTATCCTTTTAATGTAGGATCTGTATCGATGCCCTCTTTTCCAAAGTTGGTATACTTTGTGGCTTTTAATTTTTCCTTGTTTCATCTGACTAGAGGTCGTCAATTTTATTCATCTTTCAGAGACCCAGCTAATTTTCAAAATAGTTCATTTGTTTCCATTTATTTATTTCATCTTCATTATTTCATTCCTTCTGGTTTTTCATGGTTTTTAAAGATAGAAGCTTAAAACATTGATCTGAGACCTTCGCTAATGGAAATTTGTAGTGTAAATTTTATCTGAGACCTGCTTTAGCTTTGTCCCACAAATATGGGATGTCTCCATTTTTGTTCACTTGAAAGTATTTTATAATTATCTATTGATTTCTTCTCTGATCTATGGACATGTTTTGGTACATATTGTTTAATTCTCAAATATTTGGGATTTTCCTGCTGTTTTTCTGTACCTGATTTGTAATTCTGTGGTCAGACTGTAGTTTGTGTGATTTCAGTCCTTCCCAATGTAAGTCTTGCTACATGTCCCAGAATGTGGCCTATCTTGGTGAATGTTCTGTGTGTTTTTGCTTTTGTTAGAATTAATCTATAGGTAGTAAAGAGGTCATGATGGTTGATAGTGTTCACATTTTCTATATGCTTATTGATTTGTCTCTTGTTCTGATTATTATTGAGGGAGAAGTATTGAAGTCTCCAACTGTAATTTTGCATTTTATTTATGTCTCCTTTCAGTTCTATCAGTTTTTGCTTCATGTATTTTGCAGCTTTGCAGTAAAGAGTATATAGTTGTCCCTTGGTCTCCATGGGGTATTGGTTCTAGGACCTTTACAAATACCAAAATCCATGGATGCTCAAGTTCTTTATATAAAAGGATATAGTATTTGCATATGATTTTCACATATTCTATATTTTTTAAATCACTTCTAGTTACATATAATACTTGATGCAATGCAAGTGCTCTGTAAACAACTGTTATATACTATTGTAAGGAAAAATGCAGCTCAGCTGGAGACTCGCGGTGGTTCCAGCCCCTCCTGCGGAACTGCCGCTGTGCATGCCCATCTCAGTTGCAGCTCGATAATAGCTCCCAGAAAAATCCAGGCGGACACAAGACCTCACGCAAGAGACTTTATTATGTGGACGACTAGTGCATCCGCTCTGGGGCGAAAAGAAAGGAAAAGAGAAAGATGGCGTGAATGCTTATTGGAATCTCTCGGGCTGGAAGGAACCAATAGCGGAGGAGAATACTTGCAAGCTGACTGGTGAACCAATAGCTAGCTAGCATGTTAGGCCGTAACGTGGGAAGCAAGAAATGGCTGTAAGGTAGGCCGGAAATTACTGTAACGTATGAGGCGGGTGGAGCACAGATTGACAAGTGGTTGGGAGATGGGGTATTGGCTTTGTATTACAACTATATTATCTAGGGAATAATGACAAGACTAAAATATTTGTACATGGCATGTTCAATACAGACACAGTCATACAGATGGAACTATTGTAGGCCTAACTACATTTTCCATCCAAGGTTGCTTAACTCTGTAGATGTGGGGGTGCTGACTATATGCATTAAGGATTGTTGTGACTTGTTTAGTATCATGAATGGCCTTTTTTGCCCCTAGTAGTAATCACTTGTTTTTAGTCCTTGGAAATTCACTAGATTTATCTACTCTACTTGATACATTTGCTGCTTTTTTGAAGAACAAATTTTTTTGGTGTCTTGTGTGTGTGTTTCCTTTGCCTTTCTTACATTATTGTTATTCCTTTTTTCTTCTAAAGCTATGACTCTTCTCCGTATATGATGCTTTACTTGGATGATGACCTCTGAAGATTGCAACTGCCACTTATGCCACTGTCTATGACCTTTGCCTCCAATGAGACATATTCATCATTGGCCTAATGGTTTCTGTCACATGGATGTCCCATTTTTACTAGAAACTGTACATGCCCAAGCTAAACACTTTCTTCCTAAACTTTTTATTCCTTTTTTTTTCTTAGAAGGTAGCTTTACCCTTATGTGGTTTCTTTGTCATTATTTCTTGACCCTGTCTCCTCTAAATTCCTTCTATTTGAGTGCTAGTGTCATCATTTTTCTCCTCTGGACTCTTTAATAGCCACATGTTGCTCCCTAAAGAGTTTGCTTCCCGCACAGCAATCAGAGTGACCTATCTAAATTGTGTATCTGGTTATGTTTTTCCCTATTTGAAACTGCTTATTTGCATCTTTTATCCGTAGACTGGCACTGTGGTCTTTAATGTGGTATGTGAGACCTCCATGGTAGGACCTTCCCTCTCTAACTTGATGTACATCCTTCAGTTAATATGCAGGAAGCTTCTTGGGAATGGAAAGATTACTTACAGATTGTAAAAACATAACTGGGGGTGAGGGTAGAAGAGGCTGGGCAGTCACAGGCTTCGGCTAGGGCTTGGAGCCTCTCTCTTGGAACGTGTGTGGTCAGTGAGCTGCTGGTGCAGAGGCAGGCTTGACTTTCTTATACCTGAAATACATTTAAAAGAAAAAAGCAAAAAAAAAAAAAAAAAAAAAAACTGAGGAATTACAACTGTGATTAAAAGGTATAAGTACGTTGTAATTGTTAGCTACGTGCTAAATAGTATCCCTAATGTTAGCTCTATGAGTATGATTAATCTTCACTTGAGCCTCTGAGTAAGTACTAGTATTCCCATTTTTAAAGATAGGGAAACTGAGAACTTAAGAAACTTTTCAAAGACTTGGGTAGCCAGGAAAACTGGCAGGCTGGCTCCAGAGAACATCTTTATCAAGAGTATTATGCTACCACTTAAGTAGTATCTCCACTGAGAACCAAGTGTCAGATCTAGACGTGTGTATCATTATTTTCTGCTTTTCTTTTCAAGCCATCTGTATGAGACTTCTCACTTGTAAAATGACAGGGAAAAAAGTATCATAGCCATTAACCTTAGTCCTGAGAAAATGTTTATAATTGTGAAGACATACTATATCTAAATTTTCTGTGATGAGAAATGACCTGTTTTGAATATTTTAAGTAAACAAAATGGTGTAAAGAACACTGGAAAAACTGCAGGGATTTTTCTTCATAAATCTAGCAATAGCTGTGCCCTGCTCTTATAAGGCTCCCCTTGGAAGTGTGGAGTCTTGGAATCACTTGCTTGGTCTGGGATTGGGTTCTAGTGAGTGCTTTAAGAAATTTTCCCCTTCTGTCCTGACTGCTGATTGTTCTCTGTGGACCTTTTAACAACTCATGCAAATTCCGAGTGTTATCTGTGGGTCTGGTTCACTCAAAGATAGTTCCCCAGGTGCATGGCCTTTTAAAAGGATGGGCTTTGTCTACCCGTGGACTCTTCCTGACCTACTGAGATATGATAGGTCTTGTGGGCTATATGCTGAAATAGACATCATGTCAATGGAAGGAGAAAAAATGATTTTAATTTTCTGAATTTGTGCCTAACTTTTGAGTGAGGCATCGGAACATAAATTATTGGTTTTACCAAAATCAGAGCTCAACTTAAAAAAGTTATTGTACTGGCCTAGTAGGCTTTCTTTCCTTTTGTATTTCTATTAACTTTTATACTTTCCTTGATAAGTTAAAAAGAAGTGATAAATCCAAAAGTGATAATATTTTTTATGTTCTTTTTGTAAAACTATACATTTAAAATAAACTTTTCTGTTTAAAGTAGAAATACCAGCGTGAACTGGGGCAACTCTATATATGTAATAAAATATATCAAAACAAGTTCTATAAGAGTTAAAGAATTTACCAAGTCAGGTGGGCCTTTCAAAGCCCATTAATATGAGTTAATTAGGACTTCCTGTACTGAGATTTTCAGTAGTAGCATTTAAGTACAATCTCAGAATCTTTAAATATTTATGGAATAGTTTAGAGAGTGCCTCCTCACATCAGTAGAAATGTGAGAATGAGATCAAGAACTCTCAGAGTGGAATAAACTAAGATGTAGTGTGTACAGGCTTGTTTATTTCATTCTTTTTCCACTTATTCATGGAACATTTATTGAGTGCCTGATACTGTTATAGAAATACAAAGGTTTGTAAGAATGTGTCTGCCTCCTGGGAATATAGAGAAACAGATGTGTATATAGCCAGCAGTGCTAGTGTGGTGTGATGGGGGTCACAACAGTGTATAGGATTCAGTGGAAATAGCAAAGTCAACCTGATCTTGGGACGAATGTAGAGAAGATGACTTTTATGCTGTGTGTGAAGGACAAGTTGCAGTCCAGGCTGGCAGGAGTTGTAATTTCTTTTACCCTGTAATAAATTTACTTCTGAGATGTCAGTGGAATGAATTGCTAGTAGAAGCATGTTGGTTGATAGAAAGCGCTTTGATGATGTCTTCAGACGATTTTCATGTATGGGTCATATTGAGTTGTGCCTTTTAAAAATAGTAATATTTGTTTAGAGGACTAATTTATACTTATTATTTTTATTTGAACATACATAGTTAGAATAGTGCTTTGAGTAGTGGTGGCTAGATAGAATTTGGACTTTTCTTTTTTAGTGGTTTTTGTGTTCCTTCCTTTTGGTACTTTCCTTACTGCCTATGTTAGCCAACTTTCTGTTTCTATGACAAAATACAAGAGGTAATCAACTTAAAGAAGGAATGGTTTAGTTTGAATCACAGTTTCAAAGTTTTTACTCCATTGTAGCATGGTGCTGTTTCTTTGGGCCTTTGGTGGTGCAGTACATCATGACAAGAGCATGTGACAGAGGAGGCCTGTTTACCTCATGGTGGTGGTGGGAGGAAGGGGAGTGAGAGAGACTGGGATTCCACCGTCTTCTTCAGGGGCATGATCCCATTGGTGTCACTTCCTTCTACTAGGCCCTACAAACTAAAGGTTCTATCATCTCCCAGTAGTGTCACAGGTTGGTGACAAAGCCTTCATTCAAATCATGGGCCTTTGGGAGACATTCAAGATCCAAACTATATGACTCCCATACATTATGGCATTCAATTACAGAAGTTGATACTTGTTTTCAGCATGGGGGGACTGTTCTGTGAATTACAATTGTTGGGAAGAGCCTGGACTCTTATTGAATATCTAAAAGTTTAAGCAAACCTGGCATTCTCTCTAATGTACTATTATTTAAAATATTGTTGAGAATAATTTAGCAAGGCAGGAAGCAATGACTAGTGTTTAAGGCCTGGAAGATTGGAAGGAGAGATGAGGTTGTTCATTTCATTTAGATTATATAGTAGAAGGTGGTGGGATAGTGGTGAAGAGATTGTCTGATGCGGAAGTCAGGATCAGATCAAGGTAGACCTTGAAATCTTGGTAAGATTTGAATGTCATCTTATGCACAATGGAAAGCCATTGAAAACTGTTAAGTAGGAGTGAGGGCATGATTGGATTTGCATTTTCAATAAGATCAAAACAATGGTGGATTAGAGAATTGCTTGCAGTGGTGGGGGTAAAAGGGGAGTGAAGACTTGGAAGCTGCTTAGGAGGCTGTAGCAGTCATTCAAGTGGCCTATATTAGGGTAATTCCTGCAGGAATGGAGAGAAGATGAATTAACCTATAATCCATAGGGTTTGCCTAATGTTTTACTAGTTTTCATTAGTTGTCATAATTCAGATCACCTTTCAGCTAGCATAAGTCAATACAAGAAGTCTTAATCAATTCATAGATTCAGAAAGCACCCCTTTTTGTATCTCCCCTTTAGGTCTGAACATTCTCTTAAGCTGATATTACCTCAGCTCCTCCAGTTTTCCTAGACCCTCTTACTTTGCCCTTTGGAACTCAGAGTCTGTTATTCTGATGTTCTCTTTCCTTCTTGCTCTAATTGAAACTGGGATGTTCTTTGATGGCTTTGTTTTCCTGGTGGCTTCTTCCTTCAAAAGCTTGCAGCTCTTTATGAAGCGTAAACTATATAAGTATGTAGCTTGTTGCATTCTTTTTTTGTTACCGGGGATTGAATCCAGCAGTGCTTAACCACTGAGCCACACCCTCAGCCTGTTTCTTTATTTTTTTATTTTGAGAAAGGTTCTCAACAAGTTCCTTAGGGCTTTGCTAAGTTGCTGAGGCTGGCTTTGAACTTGGTGATTCTCCTGCCTCAGCCTCCCAAGCCACTGGGAGCTTGTTGCATTCTTATTGGTCTCAAGTGTAAGTCTTCTGTTATCTCTCACTGATTCACTGAGGGCCTTAGAACTTGATCTACTTTCTTCTTGTCCACCACTACTTGTATGATCAGTCTATATCCATCTACCAGGGTTCCTAACCTGGGGCCTGTGGATCAGAAGGGATCTGTGGTAGAACACATGGTGTCAGAAAAAAAATATTTTCATTAATCTTTAAGTGAAATTCAGTATTTTTCTCAATTTTGAAAATAGAGAGAAAACAACCATCAGTGTACTAAAACAAAAGAACAAGCCATAATAGTATTTTTTTTTTTTTTATTGTAAACAAATGGGATACATGTTGTTTCTCTGTCTGTACATGGCGTAAAGGCATACCATTTGTGTAATCCTAAATTTACATAGGGTAATGTTGTTTGATTCATTCTGCCATTTTTTCCCTTCCCCCCCACCCCTCCCACCCCTCCCCTCCATCTATACAGTCCTTCCTTCCTCCATTCCTACCCCCCTCCCTAAACCCAACTCCAACCCCAACACTAACCCTTCCCACCCCCCATTATGTGTCATCATCCACTTATTAGAGATATCATTCTTCCTTTGGTTTTTTGAGATTGGCTTATCTCACTTAGCATGATATTCTCCAGTTTCATCCATTTGCCTGCAAATGCCATAATTTTATCATTCTTTATGACTGAGTAATATTCCATTGTATATATATACCACATTTTCTTTATCCATTCATCAATTGAAGGACATCTAGGTTGGTTCCACAATCTGGCTATTGTGAACTGAGCAGCTATGAACAATTGATGTGGCTGTATCTCTGTAATATGCTGATTTTAAGTCCTTTGGGGATAGGCCAAGGAGTGGGATAGCTGGGTCAAATGGTGGTTCCATTCCAAGTTTTCTAAGGAATCTCCACACTGCTTTCCAGAGTGGCTGCACTAATTTGCAGCCCCACCAGCAATGTATGAGTGCACCTTTCTCCCCACATCCTCGCCAACACCTGTTGTTGCTTGTATTCTTGATAATCGCCATTCTAATTGGGGTGAGATGGAATCTTAGGGTGGTTTTGATTTGCATTTCTCTTATTACTAGAGATGTTGAACATTTTTCCATATGTTTGTTGATTGCTTGTATATCTTCTGTGAAGTGTCTATTCATTTCTTTAGCCCATTTGTCGATTGGATTAT
The DNA here is from genome assembly GCF_902686445.1 of Sciurus carolinensis. NCBI lineage: Eukaryota > Metazoa > Chordata > Mammalia > Rodentia > Sciuridae > Sciurus > Sciurus carolinensis. Next base: position 54,593,782 of record NC_062217.1, on the reverse strand, counting down.
TTACATTCTTGGTGTAGAGTTTTTTGAGTTCTTTATAGATTCTGGAGATTAGCGCTCTATCTGAAGTATGATTGGCAAAGATTTTCTCCCACTCTGTAGGCTCTTTCTTTGCATTGCTGATAGTTTCCTTTGCTGAGAGAAAGCATTTTAGTTTGAATCTATCCCAGTTATTAATTCTTGCTTTTATTTCTTGTGCTATGGGAGTCCTGTTGAGGAAGTCTGGTCCTAAGCCGACATGTTGAAGCTCTGGACCTACTTTTTCTTCTATAAGATGCAAGGTCTCTGGTCTGATTCCGAGATCCTTAATCCATTTTGAGTTTAGTTTCATGCATGGTGAGAGATATGGGTTTAGTTTCATTCTGTTGCATATGGATTTCCAATTCTCGCAGCACCATTTGTTGAAGAGGCTATCTTTTCTCCATTGCATATTTTTGGCCCCTTTGTCTAGTATGAGAAAATTGTATTTATTTGGGTTTGTGTCCGTGTCCTCTATTCTGTACCATTGATCCACCTTTCTATTTTGGTACCAATCCCATGCCATTTTTGTTACTATTGCTTTGTAGTAGAGTTGAAGTTCTGGTATTGCGATACCCCCTGCTTCACTCTTTCTGCCAAGGATTGCTTTAGCTATTCTGGGTTTTTTATTCTTCCAGATGAATTTCATAATTGCTTGCTCTATTTCTGTAAGGTACATCATTGGGATTTTAATTGGAATTGCATTGAATCTGTATAGCACTTTTGGTAGTATGGCCATTTTGACAATATTAATTCTTCCTATCCAAGAACATGGGAGATCTTTCCATCTTCTAAGGTTTTCTTTAATTTCTTTCTTTAGTGTTCTGTAGTTCTCATTGTAGAGGTCTTTCACCTCTTTTGTGAGATTGATTCCCAAATACTTTATTTTTTTCGAAGCTATTGTGAATGGGGTAGTTTTCCTAATTTCTCTTTCTAAAGATTCATCGCTTATGTATAAAAATGCCTTAGATTTATGTGCATTGATCTTATATCCCGCTACTTTACTGAATTCACTTATGAGATCTAAAAGTTTTCTGGTGGAATTTCCTGGTTCCTCTAAGTATACAATCATATCATCAGCAAATAGGGATAGTTTGAGTTCTTCTTTTCCTATTCGTATCCCTTTAATTTCTTTGGTCTGTCTAATTGCTCTGGCTAGAGTTTCAAGGACGATATTGAATAGAAGTGGTGAAAGAGGGTATCCCTGCCTTGTTCCAGTTTTTAGAGGGAATGCTTTCAGTTTTTCACCATTTAGAATGATATTAGCCATGGGTTTAGCGTAGATGGCCTTTACAATGTTAAGGAATGTTCCCACTATCCCTATTTTTTCTAGTGTTTTGAGCATGAAGGGGTGCTGTATTTTATCAAATGCTTTTTCTGCATCTATCGAAATAATCATGTGATTCTTGACTTTAAGTCTGTTGATATGGTGAATTACATTTATTGATTTCCTGATGTTGAACCAACCTTGCATCCCTGGGATGAAACCCACTTGATCATGGTGCACTATCTTTTTAATATGTTTTTGTATGCGATTTGCTAAAATTTTGTTTAGAATTTTTGCGTCTATGTTCATTAAGGATATTGGTCTGAAATTTTCTTTCCTTGATGTGTCTGTGTCTAGTTTAGGAATCAGGGTAATATTGGCTTCATAGAATGAGTTTGGGAGAGTTCCCTCCTCTTCTATTTTCTGGAATACTTTGAGTAGTATTGGAATGAGCTCTTTTTTAAAAGTTTTGTAGAACTCGACTGAGAACCCATCTGGTCCTGGACTTTTCTTTCTTGGAAGGCTTTTGATGACCTCTTCTATTTCATTACTTGAAATTGGTCTATTTAAATTGTGTATATCCTCCTCATTCAATTTAGGCAATTCATATGTCTCTAGGAACCTGTTGATGTCTTCGAAATTTTCTATTTTGTTGGAGTATAGATTTTCAAAATAGCTTCTAATTATGTTTTGTATTTCAGTTGTGTCTGTTGTGATATTTCCTTGTTCATTCCGAATTTTAGTGATTTGGGTTTTCTCTCGTCTTCTCTTTGTTAGTATGGCTAAAGGTTTATCAATTTTGTTTATTTTTTCGAAGAACCAAATATTTATTTTGTCAATTTTTTGTATTGTTTCTTTCGTTTCAATTTCGTTGATTTCAGCTCTCAGTTTAACTATTTCCTGTCTTCTACTACTTTTGGTGTTGGTCTGTTCTTCTTTTTCTAGGACTTTGAGCTGTAGTGTTAGGTCATTTATTTTTTGAGTTTTACTTCTTCTATTAAATGCGCTCCATGAAATAAATCTTCCTGTAAGTACTGTTTTCATAGTGTCCCAGAGATTTTGATATGATGTTTCTTTGTTCTTGTTTACCTCCAAGAATTTTTTAATTTCCTTCCTAATATCTTCTGTTATCCATTCATCATATAGTAGCATATTGTTTAATCTCCAGGTGTTGGAGTAGTTTCTGTTTTTTACTCTTTCATTAATTTGTAACTTCAATCCATTATGATCTGATAGAATACAAGGTAGTGTCTCTATCTTCTTGTATTTGCTGACATTAGCTTTGTGGTATAATATATGGTCTATTTTAGAGAAGGATCCATGTGCTGCTGAGAAGAAAGTGTATTTGCTCTTGGTTGGATGGTATATTCTATAAATGTCTGTTAAGTCTAAATTATTGATTGTGTTATTGAGATCTATGGTTTCTTTGTTCAATTTTTGTTTGGAAGATCTGTCCAGTGGTGAAAGAGGCGTGTTAAAATCACCTAGTATTATTGTGTTATGGTCTATTTGGTTTCTAAAATTGAGAAGGATTTGTTTAACATACATGGATGAGCCACTGTTTGGGGCATAGATGTTTATGATTGTTATATCTTGCTGATTTATGCTTCCCTTAAGAAGTATGAAATGTCCTTCTTTATCCCTTCTGACTAACATTGGCTTGAAGTCTACATTATCTGAAATGAGGATGGATACTCCAACTTTTTTGCTGAGTCCATGTGCATGGTATGTTTTTCCCCATCCTTTCACCTTTGGTCTATGGGTATCTCTTTCTATGAGGTGAGTCTCTTGCAGGCAACATATTGTTGGATCTTTCTTTTTAATCCAATCTGCCAGTCTATGTCTTTTGATTGATGAATTCAGGCCATTAACATTCAGGGTTATTATTGAGATATGATTTGTATTCCCGGTCATTTGGTTCATATTTAAAATTTTTGGCACATCTTGGTTCCTCCTTTATTTGACAGTTCCTTTAGGATAATTCCTCCCTTTGCTGATTTGCTTCTTTGTTTTTTATCTCTTCCTCATGAAATATTTTGCTGAGAATGTTCTGTAATGCTGGCTTTCTTTTTGTAAATTCCTTTAGCTTTTGTTTATCATGGAATGATTTTATTTCATCGTCAAATTTGAAGGTAAGTTTTGCTGGGTAGAAGATTCTTGGTTGGCATCCATTTTCTTTCAGAGCTTGAAAAATGTTATTCCAGGCCCTTCTAGCTTTTAGGGTCTGGATTGAAAAATCTGCTGATATCCGTATTGGTTTCCCCCTGAATGTAATTTGGTTCTTTTCTCTCACAGCCTTTAAAATTCTGTCTTTATTTTGTATGTTAGGTATTTTCATTATAATGTGCCTTGGTGTGGGTCTGTTGTAATTTTGTGTATTTGGAGTCCTATAAGCCTCTTGGACTTGATTTTCCATTTCATTCTTCAGATTTGGGAAATTTTCTGATATTATTTCATCAAATAGATTGTTCATTCCTTTGGTTTGTTTCTCTAAGCCTTCCTCAATCCCAATAATTCTCAAATTTGGCCTTTTCATGATATCCCATAGTTCTTGTAGATTCTGTTCATGATTTCTCACCATCTTCTGTGTTTGTTCAACTTTGTTTTCGAGGTTAAATATTTTGTCTTCAATATCTGAAGTTCTGTCTTCCAGCTGTTCTATCCTATTGGTTATGCTTTCTATGGAGTTCTTAATTTGGTTTATTGTTTCCTTCATTTCAAGGATTTCTGTTTGGTTTTTTTTCAATATCTCTAACTCTATTGAAATGATCTTTTGCTTCCTGAATTTGCTCTGTTAACTGTCGATTGGTGCGATCGTTCAATGCCTGCATTTGCTCTTTCATCTCATCATTCAATGCCTGCATTTGCTCTTTCATCTCATCGTTTGCTTCCCTAATCATTTTAATTATGTACATTCTGAACTCCCTTTCTGTCATTTCTTCTGCCATGCTGTCATTGGATTTTATTGATGTAACATCTAGATTTGTTTGGGGCATTTTCTTCCCTTGTTTTCTCATATTGTTCAGGGATCAGTGGGTCATTAAGATATTGCAGATTTCCTCTATCAACTTATAATGTCCCTGAAGATTGCTAGTATATCCCCTCTTATCCTTCAGTAGCCTGAAGCCTTGGAGGAGGTTGATAATGCAGAGCTCCACGAAGAAGCTGCCTCTCTAGGTGTGGTGACCCTCAGGTGGTGTATATTCCCTGCTAGTGGGCAGAGGTGCCTCCACTTGTTGACCAATGGTCATCCAATGGGGAACTAGACTGTGGGCTGAGGCAAAGCCTGTTTGTGCCTTTTTCTCTGGTTTTACCGTCGCTGTGGGAAAACCTCCCCCGGTAGGGAAGAGTCACTCGGTGGGGACGTCTCGCTGGTCAGTTCCCCTCCTAGAGGTTCCCCTCAATCTACAACTACCGCCTGGGCTGGGCTGTCTTCCTCTGCAACGATCCCAGGGGCCCGGATCTATGTCCTGGGCCTGGGAGCCTCACCCTTCGCAGGCGAGTCTCCTTAGGCTGCCCCTCCCAGAGAATCTGCCCGCAGCCCTGGAAACTTCGCTCCGCCCCTAGGTGTGTCTCTGTGCGGCTCTTCCAGCAAGAAACCACCTAGCTCCTGGGACCCTGCTCTGCACCAATCGCCTGGCTATGCAGCCCCTCCTCTGAGCCACCACCTGGAGCCCCGTACAATAGCTCCGAGACCCAGAGACCCGCCACACACCTCCTCCTCCGGACAGCCGCCCGGTTTCCGACGCAGTCACTAGGAGCCCAAGCATTTCACTTCGCGTCTCCTCCTCCACCCAACCGCCCGTAGCCCTAGGCATTCACTCCAAGTCCAAGTGACTCGCCCTGTTCCTCCTCCTCCTCCTTGGGGTAGCCCCCCGGGTGTTCAGGTGCGGTGGCTCCGAGACCAAGTGACTCACCACGCTCCTCCTCCAGGCAGGCCACCGGTGTTCAGGAGCGGTCGCTTTTAGTCCAATCAACTCACCACTCGCCTCCTCCTCTGGCAGCCACCTGTGGCTCTGATGCAGTCACTCCTAGATCAAGCGTCCCACCGTTCTCCTCCTCCAGGCAGGCCACCAGTGTTCTGGAGCAGTTGTTCTGAGTTCAAACAGCTCGCCACGCAGCTCCTCCTCTGGCAACTGCCTGTGGCTCTGATGCAGTCACTCCTAGACCAAGTGTCCCGCCGCGCTCCTCCTCTTCCTCCGGGCAACCCCCTGGTGTTCAGGAGCGCTCGCTCTGAGTTCAAACAGCTCACCACGCAGCTCCTCCTCAGGCAGCCGCCCGAGCCGCAGTGGTTGTCCGAGTCCAAGCGCTGTGCTGAGCCGCCTCCTCTACGATGATCCCAGTTGTCCGTGTTTACCGCTCCAGCGGGGGGGGGGGGGGGGGGGGGGGGGGCGTCTCGTCGAGCAACTCTACTTCACAAAGTTCCCTGCGTTCCGGGGCTACCGCCCCATCTGGGACGCCTCCACAACGGGAGAGACTCACCCGGCGGCTTTGAGTTGGTCCCTAGTCACTCACTATCTCCTCTTTTGAATCTTGCGTCCTGGAGCAACGTGAAATGCAGCCGCCCTCTAGTCCGCCATCTTGGCCCCCGCCATGTTGTGATATTTCACTGCGGTTGCCCAATGCTTCTGCAGTCTGATTGACCTGTCGGCGACTTTGTTAACCTCACACGGGGCACCAGTTGTTGCTCCCTGTCTAGCAACAAGGTCCGATGTATCCCCTCAGGGCCCGCCTGAGGAGAATACGGAGCCGAGCAGAATGACAAGTGTCGGCGGCAATGGAAACCCACCGGAGCCAGGAGGTCTGTCAGCACACGAAGCACAGCAGGAACTCCGCCATAATAGTATTTACCTGTGGCTATCATCAGCAGAAATCAAATGTTTTCAAAGCACATTAGTTATTAAAGATATTTCAAAAATAGTTCATATTCAACATGTTGACACTAAACTTTTATTTACCCTTTGTTTAGTGCAGCAATTAAGAACATCTATTACTATATTAATCTTTATTTTAATATTTTGATAATTCTTTTTTAGTTTTTTATATAATTGTATACATTTTTATTTTAGATACTTAAAAGTCTTAACTCTGTGTGGAGCTCCATATTAATCATCTATTGCTGTGTGACAGATATGCTTGAAACTTAATGATTTAAAATGATGACTCTTAGTTCCTTGGGTCAGAAACATAGAAACAGCAAGATGGTGACCTTTTGAGTTTTTTTTTTTTAATAGGGTAATGATCAAGGTGTGGCTCAGGCTGCAGTCCTCTGAAGCCCTGGTGGTTGGTGATTATTGGAGAGAGCCCCCAGTTCTTCCCTCTGTAGGAATCCCCATAGGCAGCTCTACCATGTGACAGATGTCTGTAGAATACATGTTACATGTTATAACTTATTTTTAAGACATTGCAAAAAATGTAAGAGCATAGTTAAGAATGTTTTCTTTTAGTAATGTAGGAATACCATCTAAAATCTAAATGTGAACAAAATATTGTAAATTAAGTAATTTTTGGAGGGGGCAGTAAATTTTCTTTTTGAAGAAGCTTCTGACTGAGGAACTACTCATAAATTTCTCTAAAATATAAAATAAGTGGAGAAATGCTTTTCGTAAAGTTGAAGAATATTGGAGTATGCTGTAGTTGGTGGGATAGGAATTGTTATTGTACAATAAGACTGGGGATATTTAGGTTATCATACCTCACACAGTGGCCACTTTCCTTCCTACTGTGGTCTGTCTTTGTAGCAATGATACCACTAGCATTTAGTGAAGATTGGAATAGGCAGGCGTGGTGCTTGGTGGTGAACACGTACCATCTCATATAGTTCTTCTATCAGCCTTACATTAGGGCTCCTCTGATATGCCTGTTTTCAAAGCCTCTCTGGAGATACTTTCTCCTGTCCAGAATTAATCATTCATTCCTTTCTTTTGCTAATTTATTTGGTTCATGATTTTCTTGAGGGCACTGAAAGCATTTTATCTTCATTTTAATACTTTATCATGTACTTTCCCCCCAAGTGGTGCCATCTGCAAATAAGGCACTATATTTTATGTATTTTTATTATTTGGTACTAATTCATTCATACCTTCAATTATCAATTGGCTGACTGCTTGATGTCTGGTAAGTACTATTATGTAGGCTGAATATATAATAGTGACTATATTATCTGTTGGTGTGAAGCAAATTTTCTCAAAACTTAATGACTTTAAATAGCAAACATTTATTTTCTCATGTAGCTTCTGTGGATCAGGAATTTGGTAGTTGCTTTGCTGGGTGGTTCTGGCTTGGGGTTTCTCACGAGGTTGTAATGTGGATGTAGTTAACGGTCAACTAAAAACCTTTATTGGGACTTCTTGGCCTGGAGTCATAGGCCAGAGACCTGATTGTGGGGGTCCCAACAAACAGATCTGGCCACTTGCTCCAAAATCCAAACAGAAAAGGTAATGGTGAAAAGCAGGAATGAAAATTTTAGTCCATATTACCAAACTGGGAAGGTAAAGAGAGATCCAGCATCTCGACTTTGTCTTCTGATTGCTGACATGATTTGGGAGGTGGGGAGCAGTGTGTGAAGGATCTTTTTAAGTAAGCAGGCTTGATCAAACTGTGTTCTGGTGGTCATTCACTTCCAGTTTTGCCAGGTAGCTCCAGAGAAGTCTTGTATCACTTAAGGGGATGATTTTCACTTGTTGCTCAGAATGTTTATCCGTCAGACTCATGGTCCCTGAAGGGGGAGGTTCAGTTTCACAAGAGGGTTGCTCCTGCTTAGGGCAGTCGTATCATGGAGTGATGTGCCAACCTCTCGCTATTCCTGGAAGGTGCAGGGCAATGATCGAAGACTACTAGGCACCGCTTCAGGGTCTGAAACAGAATGTTGTAAATCTTGCCTCAGTCTTCAATGGGACAAGATAGTTTAGGTAAATTTAGGGCTAATAAGCCTTGTATTGTTAAATGAAAATTTCTTAAATAACTAACCTGCTGTCCCAAGTTTTCAGTTCTGCAAATATTTCAACAAAATTGGTACATTCAAATAGGTTGGAAATCATAATCTAGAGCATATATATTAGTATTATATTAATGTAAAATACCAATATATAATATATAATTATGTTAATTATATTATTAACATATCAATAGATAACATGTAATAATATATTAGTATTATACTGTAACATATAAGTACATTCTTACTATTATAATACAGTTCTTATATAATTGCATATTATATACTATATTTAAGTGTAGGACTATAGGACAAAAAATGGGTTAACATGCCTACAGGTAAAACTGAGCAAATCACAAAGTTTAAGGTAGTAAAGAAGACGGGTTCAACCCATGGGGCATCTGCAAGCCTAAGAAGAGAGTTACTGTTTTTATCAAAGGCATTGTCTTTAAGTCCCTCTTACAAGATGATTCACATGATTGTTGACAAGGGGCTTCTAGCTTTTGGTAGGTTTCAGTCTTTGTCTTGTGAGCCTCCCCTTAGGTATTCTTAGGTGTTCTCATCATCCGACAAGTTGCACCCCAGAGTGAGTAATCCAAGAAGGAAAAAGACAAATATTGTATGATCTTTATGATCTTGCTTGTAAGCCATGCTCCATGATTTCTGTAATATCCTCTTGGTTACACAGGTCAGTGGATCATTGGAAGCCAACTTAGCAACTGGCTACAAATGATGGTTTGTCTAGCATGGCACTTAACATTTTAATGGGAAAGAGAGTCAACATTTATATAGTATATGAAATAATTATGGTTCTCTTAAGTCATTTGAAATAACTATGATAGAGAATGAGGGTAGGTACCTGTGTTGCTTTAGATAGAGTGATCAGGGGAGACATTTCAGACTTTTTAACCTGCAATTGAAAGGCAAGGAGTGGTTTTTTTTCTTGTTAACACCTCTCTGTGATACATATGATGCAAGGCTTAGGTAGTATGGTAATGGTGGTTAACACAGCAAACCGTGGCCAGGCAGGATTCGGAAGTACACTCTGGAGCATGTTTTTCATCGGGAAGTTACCAGGTTAATGAGAAAGCTAATTTAAAAATTAGGCTTTTTTAATTGTCAGCTTGTCGACTCCTTTAAAATATAATGAAGAAAATTGCATGAAAATTGATACTTTTAAGTGACATGTTTTAGGTATATTTGGTAAAGTTGATTTTATATCTAGAAGGATCTTCTGTTTGCCTAATAAATTCTCATGGATTGCATGGATATTTCTACTTCTGGATTCTAAGGAAATACATTTATGATCATATGTAATTTTTCAAACTAGTGAAATGGTACTATGACTGATAATTATCTTTCCTTTTTGAAACAACCTCACCCTGATTGTGCTTTTGGTATTTACAATGTTGTAAAAGCAAAAACCCTGAACTAGTTTTTTTGCTAGTACAATATACTACAGTAAAAATCCAGATAGTTTTATAGAGCCTGATTTTTTTTTGTTTAATTAATTTTATTTAAGCTGTCATTACTGATTATCAGTGTGATTAATCAGTATGAAATAATACTCAGTAGGGTGCTCATTTAACTTCCCCTGAAGATAAGTGATATTAATTTATAAAGCTTAGTACACCCCAGACACAGTCTAAGCTGTCTTAATTGTGGTATACCACCTCAAAGAACATTATAGTGGAATTCCCTGTTTTCTGTGTGTTTTTAAACAGTTCTTCAGTGTGAATCATTTGTGTATTTTATTTGCCTGGATTGAGTTTCTGTCTTGATTTTAAGAGAATTCCATACAAAACTGTGAAATTTTTATATGACAATAAAGAGTACACAAATTATAAAACACACATAAACTACCCCTAGCCAATTGCCAAATACAGAATAACAGCCGTCTTGCACTCAGTATTGTGGGGATGTCCATCATATTTTTATGAGCAAAATTATTTTTAAAGTTTGCTCATGTGTCTTATGCCTAGCTTTAAGCAATTGTATGTGTAATTCAGTGAAAGACAAATCAGGAATGATTTTTTTCCCTCCATTTGTGAGCATAATCAACACAACATTTCTTTAAAAAATGAAAATTAGTTCAACACATTTAAAGTGATTTGATAGTGAGGCCACTTTGCCCTACTTTTTTAATGTCCAGATTTTGTGGAGTCTACCTGGAGTGCTCAACAGTATTACAACCTGGGTGTGCTTTTACTATAAGCCTGAAGTATTCGACAGTCTCAGTTTACTGTTCTAGTATGGGAAGAAGGATTGTATTTCTTTTCCTCTGATGGCTCTTGCCTTATTTTGTCTTTCACCCTTCTAATCAGGGAAAATAAAAATTATTACATTGAGAATGTGAAAGCTGATATCACATTCCTATCTCACACCTCATATCTTATATTCCTATCTGGGCCTTTGTCAATTTATAAACTGGAAAAAGGATATGCTAATTTTTCCTAGTTTGCCTTTGGCCAGATATATGCTGGTGAGATTCAAATTAGCTTTTCCACTTGGGTGAAATCCAACTTTTCCTCAGGGTTTGGGTGCTAAGCAAATAGGAGAGATGGTCTAATTTTATTTTATTGTTATTTTTCAAATTTTTATTAATTTGCATAAATGTGGTTTTATGCTAAAAACAAACAGATTTTTTTTCCTTTGTGCTATTTTAGAAGCTAAATACTATGAAATTTGTATGTAGGAAGAGCTTTTGAGCTTATTCTTTATTTAGAAATGCAGTGTTTTCTAAGTGTTAAACAAACATATTCAACCTGGTGCTTCATTTCAAACTCTTAGATGGTACCTGACATACAGAAAGGGTTCATTCAGTACTTATTAGCCACTGTTATTTTCTTGATTTTTAGAGATTTTTTTTATTTAAAAAGCAATTTTTTTGTTGTTGTTGGAAAGTGAAGTTTTACACAATCTATCCCTGATGGAACCATTATGTTATACATTTACACAGTAGCTTAAGTGCTTAAGCTGACTATTCCCACTTATTGACATGTTTACATTTATAATATTACTGTTGCATTAATGCTGATTTGCATGCTTTCACTTCATTTTAAGTTTGGCATATTACTCAAGTTTTGCTTTGTGTGAAGAGTTGGGATAGTTTCTCCACTTGTGAACAGATATTAGCTGCCCAGAAATGACTGCACTAGCGTAGCAGCTCAGAAGATAGCAGAACCAGTCCCATTCTCATTTCCCAGTTTTTAAAGATCAAGAATGAGTTTACATATGTAAAGTTTTAAAACTGTACAGATATACAGTTTTAAAAGTTTTAAAAACCAAGAACGAGTTTACAGAGTAGTAGGGACAGTAACTTCTGTGCATATATTCACGTAGAGACAGTTTTGTTTTCTGGGTTATTTCAGAGTAGAGGATGTTTATGTTGTTGAGTTGGATGCCGCTTTTCTTTGTTATTTTAATACTTTCTGCATACCCCCTGCTACATTTTCATACAGTTATTGTCTATGTGCTAATTTACCTGATTGATGAACAGATGAGTCTTATGCAACTTCTTTATCCTTTTATCACAAACATCTAGTTAATTCTCCATTGCTCTTTATTTCTTTTCATCTGTCTGGGATACCATTTACTATCATTTCCCTTTAGCCTAAAAAACGACTTTAACACTTTTTATAGTACAGGTGATACCGCCGTTTACCGGTGACGAGTTCTGCTTCTTCTAATGTTGAAGATTAAGCACTAGAGAAGCATGCCAAGGCAAGCATATTAAGCAGGTTTATTTAAAGGGAATAATACAGACTTCTCCCGGCAGGGAGAAGGGGGCCATGGCTGAAGTTCTAAAGTCCCAAGAAGTGAGCACACCCTGCATCTTTTATAGGTTAAAGTCTCTTTTGTTCTCCAGTTCTCTCCCCCCTTATCTCTCCTTCCTGCCTTCGTGACTAGGCCTGGTTTTGCATTAAGTGAGAAGCCATGGGCAGGGGGAGGGCCAAGGTGATTCAGGCAGATAAGGGCCCAGGGGGCATTAATTAGCAGCTCCTTGTTTGCAGTCCTTGATAAAGGCAGGTAAATTTGGTAATCAATGGGCTCCGGAGATCTTTGACATTCCATTCTTCCAGGGGCAGTCTCCAACTTCCAAAGGCAGATGGCTTCATGGCTTCATTTCCTCAAATTGACCCGATTTCCTATTTCTACACTAACTACCTGTCCTTAATTCTGGCTTCACAGGTAGGTGTGCTAGAGATAGATTGTCTTCGCTTTGGTCTGTCTGAAAATGTCATTATTTTGAAAGGTATTTTTGCTTGGTACAGAATCCCAAAATGGCAGTACTTTTCTTTTTAAAGATTTTAAAGATGCTTTTCCTTTGTTTTTCAGCACTGTTGTCATTGTTTGTGCTGAGAAATAAGCTGTCATATTGAATCATTTTTTCTCCTCTATAATTTGTCTTTCTTTGGCTAAACTGCTATGGTTTGCCCTTTATTTTTAATTCGCCAGCAGTTTGTGGAACGCTTAAGTGTTTGGTTTTATTTTTTGTGTTCTTTTTGCATTTTCCCGAGCTGCTTGGATCTGTATGTATATATTTTTAGTCAGTGTCTCTCTGTGTATTTCCTGAGATATTTTTTAGCACATCATTCTCACTCTTTCTGCTTCTTCACCCCAGTTACACTTGTGTGATAACAGTCTATATTGTATCTCAGATCTTGATTGATCCTTTATTCCCTGCTTCCCTTCTTTGTGTTTAAGTTTGAGTATTTTCTACTGATATGTGTTTAGGTTCACGGATTCTTTCCTCAGCTATGTCCAGGTTACTATGTAGAACATTCAAGGAAATCTTTGCTCCTGTTAGAGTATTCATTTCTAATGGATTCCTAAAAAAGTAGTTTCTGTGACTTTACTGCTGAAATGAATTCCCCGTATCTCACATGCTGTCCAATCCACTTCTTAAATTATGTCTTTGTCTTTTTATTTTCTTATTTTACATTCCCTATCTGGTAATCTCAACATCTAGGCCCTCTCTAGTTCTACCTTTTTTAACCGTGGTTTACACTCTCATGCACCCTCATGTGTCTAGCAATATTTATACGGTAGATATTTTATTTAAGTACTAAGAGAAACTGAAGTAATACTCCCTTCGACCTCTGAAAGTCATGCCCTTCTTTTAGGCTGCTAGACTGTAGCAGCTTGGCTGCTTTTAAAGCTCCAATTTGCACTTTTAGGGTTAATGTAGAGTTCTCTTTTAGTATTCAGTTCCACTTCTTTAACAATTAGCACTGTGACTTGCTGTCCTTCTAGACTGAGGCTTTTAGGTGTCAGATTTCTTTACTGGTTGTAATCGAACTCTCTGAAATAAGAAGTGTTGTATGTATGCTTTAACCAGTGGTATAGCCACTACCTAGCTTCACACTGAATTTTTAATATCAATTTAATCCAGTAACTGTGTATAACTACAGTCCATCATAATGAGTGGTACAGGTCTATATCCTGTATATGTAAAAACACAGCACAATGTATATAGCAATGATGAACATTTCACAGACTCATTGATCATGTTTTTAAAATATACTTCTATTTTTGATACTTAAGATGTTCTGCCCTTTTAATTGTTGACATTTTATGAATCTTGAAATATGAGTTTGGGTTTTTTGTGTAGAATAGAGCTTGTGAAATTCAAGTAATTTTGAATGAACAATTAGCTTTGTAAACTAATATCTATGCATTTTCAAATACTGTGAGCTATTTGATCTAGTTGTAGGATAAACCCCATTACAACAAAAATCTAGCTTTATTCCTGAGACTCGAAAATACCCTACTCTGTAGATGTTCTAGAAGTTCAAAGATAAACCAGCCTGAGCAAGGAGAAGTGTGTTATCAGGATAACAAGCTATTAAGATATAAGAAGAATTCAATATAATCCCTAATTATATTTTATCAAACTTCCACCCCGCCCCCAGTCTGTTAAAAGATTCTGCAACTTGCCAGGAGGTGGGCTTGGAGCAGGACTTTGAATACTAATTTGGTGTCACCAAATTAGGCAACTTGGCTTTTGTAAAACTGCTCATTTTTAGTTTTTCTACTTTCTAAAGCAGAGGTCACCTGTTACTAGAATCTGAAAGCTGTAATTGAATGATTTTAAGATTAGAAGAAATTTTTTTGAGGTTCTTCAATTTCTCATCTGCCTTTAGATAGGATTGTTGCTAAAAACTTTTCACCACTTTTTATATTAAAGATTCTGTTTCTGAATGCCTCTGAAATCACACTGACAATGTGATTGGCTCTGTTGTTTTCCACTTTTGGAATTATATAAATGTTGGAAGAGGAAATGCTTATGTGTGCTCTTTTCTCTTTCTATGTAGCTGGACAAATTTGCCAGCATAAGAATTCCGGGGAGCAAGAAAGAGCGAACTCCTCTTCCCAACCTGAAGACTGTGTTTGTAGGCCATGACTACTCATCAACACCTTCAGAGATCAGGGGTAACCTCTCAAAGCCACTGTCAGAGAATGAAATCCTACAGCTGTTTGAAGAGATGATGGTAAGAATTTTCTCTGTAAAATGATGTGAAGTCTGTTTTGTTCCTGTGAATAGAACTCAAAGCATATTTGAGGTTAGGTTTTATAGGGTGATTCCAGATGTCATTGAAGATAGCACTTTAGCACAGGTGGCTTTTGGACCACTCCTTTTAGTGTGTGCCTTTTCTGGTAGAGACACATGGTGTCATTTGAGGTCAGGTGATTCTCTGATTCAACCTGTGGCATTTAAGCCAACTGAACGAATTTGACCAATAACCCACATGTTAAGTATATTCAAGTTCTTTATGAGTTCAGTGTAGGAAGCACTACATTAGTTTTTGAGATGTCTAATTAGTTTCTGTGAAAACCACAATAGATAGAATATTAAGTGGTTTAGGAAAATTTGGTAAAGATGGTGAAGGAGGCCAGGTCTTAACTCAGGATAGGATTTGTGCAGGCAGAGTTGGAGGGCAATCTTTTGAAAAGAAGGAAATGACAATGAGCAAAGGTGCAACTAGGTCAAAAATAGAGGTCAGAAAAATTAGATTGGAGTGATGACTTGGGTCAGATTAGCAGAAGATTTTGTGAGCCATTCTGAGGAGTTGTCTGTTTTCCTGAATTATGACTTACTCTCTTTATGTCTGTTCTTTTGTGTATTGGTTTTGACTCTTTATCAGTTTTTGGAGAAATTTTGCATTCACCTATTAAGAGTTTAAGATGTGCATGAAATTTGAGAAATGTGAATAGCTGGTTTCATTGATTCGCTGAAATCAATGATAAATTTGCCATTTTGCTGCCTTCTTTTCTATTCATCACAAGCATTTGTGTCCAGTGTTACACATGGAACTTCAGAATCAGTGCCTAGTTTGTGTCTTCATTAGGGTTTTTCATAAGTGTCAGTGATTCCTAAATATTCATCACTGACTATATATTTTTACTAGTAGTATTTTTGCATGAACCCTAGACTATACCAGATCTTGATGAAGTGCTAGTTTTGGTTTGTTAACCACATATGTATAACTCCTTCTCCACTCTTTTCACACCATGAGTTGTTACATTTTCAACCAAGAACAAAAAAAACTTAACCTTTTTTCCTTTTACTAGCCTTTACCACTGTTGTCGAGCTTTTGGTCATAATAGTGCGTGTCATATGACTAAGCAGAGGAAGGAGTCTATTGACATTAAATATTTTATTACCGAACATAGTTAAAAGAAAAACTACCCAGAAAGTACTGGATATAGTTTATATAATTATTAATTTTTTTGTTGCTGTTACCCGGGAAAGGCAGAAGACTTTGTCAGTTTTCATAAGACATATGGGGCAGATGGAAGTAGCATTTTTGAAGTATTTATAGTATATTTCTTTGATAAGTGTGCCAAATTACTTGTTAAACCTTGAACAGATATGCCAGAATCAGCGGAAGTAAAATGAAACTGTTGCTTTGGTAGGACTATCCAGTATACTAAGGAATGAGTCTATTCCTACCAAGGTGTTGTTAAAAAATAAGGAACAAATTCTTTTCTTCCCTTACTGATTCCTTGAGTATATCATAGTACTCTGAGGGGAAAATGTGCTGTTGATTACAAAGCTGAAAACTGAAGAAGCTGAGAAGGATTTTTTTCCTCCTTTAAATGTCAATTAGTGATATTCCTCAAACTTTTCAGGGTGCTACATTTTTAAAAAATTTATGTTTTTACAAATTTAAAACTTTCTATGTGAAGAATGCTATATTTCAACTGGATTTGATTTTTTTTTCTTGCACATGTCTTCATTCATAAAAACTGTCTTGAGAAAGCCACATTTGATAACTGGCTATGTTAACTTTTTGGCACTTGCACCTTTGGAAGTTTCATGCTATTTAAAATTTGTATATAGTTCTTGGTTTTGGTGTTATATAATTTAAGAAAATTACTATTCTTACCAATTTATCAAAAGTGTTTAATTTTTATATGAAATAAAACCTTCCTTTTGAAGAATGCTTCTTTTTCCTTCTCAGGACAGTCCTTTGGAAGACTGCTGACTTATGATTCAATGAATGTGAAGTATAGCGTAAAACTTGAATATTTGTACTTGTTTAGCTTTTATTTAGTATATGGATTTACTGCTTCTCTATAATAGCCTAGTTTCTTTCTCTGTATGCTTTCCTAAAGTAGTGATGAACTTTTAGTTCTACTTTTTTAAGGACTCTTTACCGCATTTGTCTTTTGGTCTAAATTGGAGTTTTAGACAAAAGCTGTCTTTGTTCCTTTGTGGATCTTAGATAAAATGTGAAGTAGTTGTGTTTATCACGGTCTGTATAATGGATTTTTGAAGTCTGGTCCAGTGGTTCCTCTTGTTCTCCTTATAGATACACGTAACTGGGTCCCATAGCTTTACTGTTGCAGTCAGGTGTTAAAAACCACAGCTCAGGATAAATAACTTAGTTTTCAACCAAAGAAAGTAGCTGCTTTTTCTCTTGCCAATTTGCTCCACTTGGGGCCTGCAGAAAGTTCTGCTTTTGCGGTGTGTTTGGCCTCCGTTTCCCATCCTTGCCTTTCTCCCTTACTCTCTAGACTGAATCTGTCTCCTCCAGGATTAGACTGGAGGTGAGGAGAGAAGGGACAAGAGCTTCCTAGCCTTGGGTATTTACATGCTATCATTGGTACCCTGGGGTGTTATTGCTGCTGGTGCAAATTACCATGGATATGAGGGTTCAGAACAATATAAATGGACAATAGTTGTGTAGGTTAGAAATCCAGATTGGCCCTGTTGGTTCTGTGGGTTTCTTGAGGCTGAAACCAGTGCCAGCTGGCGTGGCTCCTAGTGCAGACTTTGTGAAAGATCTTCCAAGTTCATTCATGTTGTTGGCAGGATCCAATTCCTTGCATTTGTAGGACCGATGTCCCCATTTCCTTGCTGAATAACAGGTGGCAACTACTTTTAGTTTCCAGAGATCCCCCTGTATCTTAGATGCATTGAATCTGTTTTATGCTTATGATTTCTCTGAAGACTTGTTCTGATGTGCAAATCTTCTGCCTCCCTTTAGAGAAAATTTTCTGCTTTAAATGACTCCTATTAGGTTATGTTCACCAGATAAACCCAGATAATTTATCTATTTGAAGATTCATTATGTTGATTATGTCTGCCCATTCCGGTTTTCATATAATATAACCTGTATACAGGGTCCAGGGATTAGGGCAGTATGCCTCTTTGCCTGGGTCATTCTGCCTACCAGAATGTGTGGAAGATTACACATACTGATTCTTTGCTCCTGTGGTATTATGGCCCTCCTCCTCCTAATCTCACCTGTAGTTCTCATGTCACTGGTGACTTCTCCTTTGTTGGATATCTGCCTTGTCTTCTGTGAGTGCATTACTCTGTTGGGGTTACCTTTTGGCTCAGGCATGACCCACCCCTGGGATACATAATGTTTTTAGAAGTTAATAATATGGTCTTCATCTTGTTCCCTCCAAATCCTGTGTCTTCTACAAAGAGTGGTTTACTCTGGGGGTTTCTACCAATACCTTGTAATTTTTCCAGCTGTTTCGTGTCAGGCATTTATCCCTCTAACTGTAAATGGCTTTTTAATATTTGAATCCTCTTTGCCGCATGTGATTTTCATTCACTGGCATTTCTTTCTTTGCTTTGGGAAGTGCAATCTTCTTTCTCTTTCCCGCTTTTCATCCTTTCTGACTGGTTCTTTCCATGTCCCCTCTTCTATCTGTCCTTTTATTTCCTTTGAGTGTTGCTTCTGGTCCATGACCCTCCTGTATTATCATTATCCATTCTGTTTTTTTTTTTTTTTTCTGTATTCCTCCTGGGGGACTGGAGCCCTTCTGTGTTGTAGACTGTCCCCTATATTTTGATACCTTGATGTGTCTTGTATAGAAGAGCAGCTTCAATCCAGCTCTTTAAAAGATGCTAACCCTCAACACAGAGAAACTAAATGTGTCATATTCCTTAAAAGACAACAGATTTTTATTCCATCCTTAGTTCCCTGATTGGGAAGCCCACTCTGAAATCTGAGTCAACTTGATCCCATTAAAGCATTGGTATCATCCATTTTCTTCTATGATCTTATTAGCTCTGATTACATTTCTCCCCTGCTTTCAGTAGTTTTATTAACTCTTACTGGGGTATTGCAGTGACTTTCTCCATTTATGTCTCTGACTCTGCTCAAAAACTCTTACTCACACCTATGCCTCAGCCCAAACATTACTCTTCCTTTGTATCGTTCTATCCCCTCCCAGATTTAAGCACTGCTTACCGTGTTTGTCAGAGCTGCTGTGCTTGAGTCAAGAGTTCCTTTTGAAATTCATCCTTTTAAAAATATATCTGTCTCTATACTAGATTAACTTCATGTAGCATCAGAATCCCCAATAAATGTCTGTTGAGTTTGTTAAACTAAAGTGCTATTTCCTAACTTTTAAGATTTATAAGATATTGTATTTCTATTCAGATCCTAAGATTATATGGAGATTAACTTTAATTGCTGGTCTTCCCAATAACACAAAAACATTAAAATAATGAGTAGAAGAGATTTTTCATGCATTCATACCTTTTTTCATTTTCTTACTTTCAGTTGAGAGAATGAAGCTTTGCAAGCAGGATTATTTATCAGAACATCATTATTAAGAGGCATTAAATGAGTGCCAATCACATCAGAATCATTCTGACAAAAATTAAATTCTGGACTTCCTGGCCAAAATTATGTGGGGGAAAAATGGTCTAATCAAATTACTCAAAGTACTCAGGTATGAAGAGTGATACTTTAATCTTTTCCTGGGAATATATTTATCAAGCTTTACCATAATGTAGGAGAAAAGACATTTATGTGATGCCATCATCATCTCTTAGGCATGTGTTTGAAGTGTCTCCTGCATTAAGAGCTTAGATGACCTATCTAATACATACATTGCCTTTTTAGTGAGGGGAAACAACGAGGATAATACTGAAGGCACTCACATTTGATTTTGAAATAATTTTCAATGTATAATATAAAGTGGAATCTACTTCAGTGGTGTTTTCCTAATTAGAGTATTTCAGGCATTTAAAAAAGTCTACAACATTAATATAACCATAGATATAATTGAAGTCCCTTGTATACTGCTTCCAACCTCATTTTTTCCACTTTCTTTTTTCCTGGAGGAGAACAGTGGGAACTTTTCATTCTCATTCATGAACTAAACATTTTTCTATGTAGTAATTACAAATGTACAAAAACCCCTTACCATCACTATATGATGATAAGTTGCTGACTCAATGACAGATAGAAAAGAATTTGTTCAATAATATACAAAAGGCACAAATAATAAAATGATTGACAAATGCGACCACATTAAATTTTACATTGCTTTACTTGAAACCCCACCCAAAGTGAAAAGACAGGACTCAGACTGGGACTAGTTATCTGCAGACTCAGACATCAGCTGAAGAATAAGTCTTGGGCTAAGACATGATCAGTAAGTTGCTGACTCAATGTCCCATAATCCTCTAATGGTTGGGTGTATATTTCCTTCAAATAAGACATCATCCTTACAACTATAACTACCAAAATCAGAAAGTTAACACGGATTAGTTTCTACCAACTAATTCTCAGACCCTGTTCAAGTTTTACCCATAGTGCCAATGATGCCCTTTATAACAAAATATTATGGTTCCGAGTCATGCATTGTATTTAGCTGGCATGTTTTAAAAAACTTGTCTGGAATAGTATCTCTCTTTGCTCTCTTTGGCACTTGAAGATTTCAGGGTGGTTAATTTGTAGAATGTCCCTCTTTTTGCATTGGTTTTGTAAGACTTCTTAAGTTTTGCAAGTCTGTTGAATGTAAATGGGATACCTTGTACTTTAAATGATGTCTTTTTATTTTTGATCACAAGTGCAAGTGAACATCTTTTCACATGCTTTTATTGACTTTTTGGTGTACTCTTCTGTGAACTTCCTGTTCATATCATTCACCCATTTTTTTTGGGGGGGGGTATTGTCTTTTTCTTATTGATTTGTAGAATTTTCACACATTATTATTATTATAAATAATACCCACATGTCCAGTTTATGTGTATTGCAGATATCTTGTCCCATTCTGAGTTCCATCTTTTTACGTTTGGTGAAACTATTGAAAATTTCTCTGTTACTGAGCAGCAAAAATTCTTTCTTCCATAAAAGTATTCCATCTTTTATTAGTTATTCCTAGGTTTATTGCTTACATGTAAGTGGTTTCTTTAAAACATTAGCACTCTTCTTTTTTATCAGAATATGTTTTATTTTACTTTTACTAGAGCATTATAGTTATACATAGTAGTTGGGTTCATCCCCAGAAAATCGTAAGATTTTGGTTTCAGTTAACATTCCCCCTTTTCCCTCTCCCTTATCTCCTCCCATCCTCCATCCCCTCTCCCATTCTCCTCCTCCTTCTCTGTTAGACTTCTTTTCGCTCATCTATTTATTTATATTTGATTGGCTTTTTTGTACTTCTACATGAAGGTGAAATTCCCAGTGTAGGCACGTGATATGATTTCAGAATTCATTCTGCATTGCTTCCTCTTTCCCATCCTTCTACTCTGCCTCTTGGTATCCTACATCATTGATCTTCCCTGTATTTCTGCGATATTCTTCCCTCCTCCCCCTTTATTTTACTTTAGCTTCTGTATATGAGAGAAAGCATTCGACCTTTGAGTTTCTGAGTCTGATTTCTTTCATTTAGCATGATAGTATCCATTTCCATCCATTTACAAGCAAATACCATAATTTCATTCTTCTTCATTGTTTATATATACCACTATTTCTTCATTCATTCATCTATTGATGGACATCTGGGTTGAATTCATAATTAGCTAGAGTCAATTGTACTGCTATAAACATTGAAGTGACTGTATGTGCTAGTATGCCACTTTTAGTTCTTTGGGAAAAATACCAAGGAGAGGGATAGCTGGGTCATATGGTGCTTCCATCCCTAGGTTTTATTTATTTATTTATTTATTTTTTGCGGTGTTGGGGATTGAACCCAGGGCCCTGTGCTTGCAAGGCAAGCACTTTACCAACTGAGCCATCTCCCCAGCCCATCCCTAGGTTTTTGAGGAATCTCCATACTGTATTCCAGAGTGCAGTCCCATAAACAATGTACAAATGTACCTTTTCCCTGACGTTATTGCCAGCATTTATTATTGTTTGTATCTTGATCACTGCCTCTCTGACCGGAGTGAAATGAAATCTTAGTGTAGTTTTGATTGCATGTCCCTGATTGCTGTTGAACAGTTCTCCATATATTTGTTGGCCATTTTATCATCTTTTGAGAAGTTTCTGTTCTTTTGTCCATTTATTGATTAGTTTAAAATTTTTTTTTTTGGTGTTAATTTGTTTGAGTTCCTTTTATATCTATTTTATATTTTAATACCCTGAGGAGCAGGTGACAAATATTTTCTCCCATTTTGTAGGCTCTTTCTTCACAATTTTAATCATTTCTGTGGCTGTGCAGAAGCTTTGTATTTGATGGCATCCCACATAATTGATTTTTTGTTTAATTTCTTGAGTTTTGGAGGTCTTGTTAAGGAAGTCACACCCACTAGCAATATGGTAAGAGTTTTGACCCTATGTTTTCTTTTATTAATTGCAAGGTTTGGGCCTAATTCCTGTCTTAAAACCATTTTGATTCAAATTTTGTGCAGGGTGAGAGATAGAGATTTAGTTTCATGTTTCTCCATACAGCTATTTAGTTTTTCCAGCACCATTTGTTAAAAAGGTTGTTTTTTCTCCAGAATATAATTTTGGCACCTTTGTCAAATATCAGCTGTAAGTATGTGGGTTTTCTGAGCATTTTATTATGTTCCATTGGTCTTCATGTCTATTTTGAGGCCTGTGCCATGCTGTTTTTGTTATTGTAGTTCTGTAGTATAATTTCAGATCAAGTATTGTAATGCCTCCTGCATTGCTTTTCTTGCTCAGTATTACTTGGCTATTCTGGGTCTTTTATTCTTCCAAATGAATTTAAGGACTCACTGGATTTTTCTGTGGTTTGTATTGAATCTGTTTATTGCTTTTGGTAGTATGGCAATTTTGACAATATTAATTCTGTCTATCCAAGATGGCAAGTCTCTCCATCTTCTAAGGTCTCCTTTGATTTCTTTTTTCAGTGTTCTATAATTTCCATTGTCTTTTTCTTCCTTGGTAAAGCACATTTCCTAATAAAAAATTTTTTTGTTCAACTTTGCTATCCAGTAACCTTGTTAAAGTCTCATTAGTTTTTGTTTGTAGATTCTCTCAAATATTCTACATATATAATCAGAATACTTGTAAACCCCCCCCCCCTTTTTTTATTGGTTTTACGACTTTTCTTTGCACTGAGTACTTTTGTATAATTAAAAGTTATATGAGTTGTCTTGACTATTTAAAATGTTTGTTTTGGATCTTAGATTTTATTTCAAATAGAATTAAATAATAAAGAACCTGAATTAGAGCTAGAAGGTGATCTTTGCTGAAAATTTTTATGTACTCACCTGATAACTTGCTTTATTCTCCAAAAAGGTTTGGTCTAGTCACAGAATGAGGCTCTGACTGGCCAATTTTAAGACGCCTTTTCTTATACTCCAGATAAAAACATTAATATCTTCTCCTTTGGTCCCAAAATATTTAGGAAAGGCCTTCTTTTCCCCATTTTTGCATCTCGCTTACATTAAGTTGGCTGTCTTCACTAGATTAGCAGTCCTATAGGGTAGGTGCTTGACTCTGGTAATTTTTTGTCCTTCAAACGGAGTATGTCCTCCATTACTGATTATATGAGTGAAACTGTGTATGCTACATTCGTTTCTTGTTTCCTTAGACAATTTTCCAGTGTTTTTTAAAAATCAGAATCTTATTTTATTGGGTTATAAACATTTGACCTTACTCATTTTTGTGCCCTTAGTGCCTCACACACATTGTATGTATTCAGTAGTGCATTGTCTTATGTGTTATTCGTTTTTTTCTTGCTTTGGTAAATACTATGTAGAAATAATCAAATGACATGTGAGTCTCCATAGAGTTAAATACCAGTACATTTTTATGTTTATCTTTCTTTTTGGCAATGCTGGGGATCCAATCCAGGGCCTCGCTCACACTAGGCAAGCACTCTCACTGAGCTACATCCCCACTGTCTTTGTGTTCTTCAGAGCTTTGTAGTCCATTCAGCAGAATATCTTTGCCTGGAGTAAACTTAAGGTCCAGAGGAAGAAAGAAGAGCTCAAGTGAACAGATAAAATCAAATATTACCAAGTACACTTGATACTTTTTAATACTGTTGGTGAGAGTAGGATTCATCTAACTAGACTTGTTCTACAGTGCCACTCTTTGTTATACACTAATGACAATTTTTCTTTTTTCTACCTTTTCTCCTTTAATCCTTGATGTCTAGGGATTTATGCATAGCTATTCCTGTAGTCAGATAAATGAGTGCCTCTTGTGTTAAGTACATAAGACATACTGTAAGGGTCACCAGGAGACTGAACATAAAGAAAGACCAACAAAGACCTCTTTTTGTCAGTTCTTGTGTTTATTGACTCCTGTATATTCCCAGCAGCACTTATTTTATTTCAAGTATTCTTATAGTTCCACTTTTCCTATATCATGAGCATTTTTTTTTATTGTAAACAAATGGGATACATGTTGTTTCTCTGTATATGAAGTAAAGGTGTACCATTTGTGTAATCATAAATTTACATAGGGTAATGTTGTTTGATTCATTCTCTTATTTTTTTCCCTTCTCCCTACCCCTCCCTCCCCTCTTTTCCCTCTATATAGTCCTTCCTTCCTCCATTCTTGCCCCCCTCGCTAACCCTAACTCTAACCCTAACATTAACCCCTCCCACCCCCCATTATGTGTCATCATCCACTTATCAGTGAGATCATTCGTCCTTTGGGTTTTTTGAGATTGGCTTATCTCACTTAGCATGATATTCTATCATGAGCATTTTTAATATTTTATAAACTAAAAGCCATATTTAAGGTTGACAAGATAAATGAGAGAGGTTTTGTGGGAATGTTTTGTCTGATCTGTTAGTTCTCACCCTTTTCTTCATTGAGTATAAGTCATAAAGTTCAAGGGAAGGTGGTTTAAGAGCAATCCAAAGAATCCAAACAGGAGGAAGAGGAGAGTAGTGCAAAGAGATTGTCAGATGGATTCATGGGTTGTGTTTGTTGGGGAATAATGTCCATGTTTGCTTGTTTTTTCCAGATCTAGATAAATGAGAAAATAAATGATTTTGCTTGGTGGCACTTTGCAGTATCAGTGAAATGGTTAGAGAGGAATTTTAAAAAGATGACCATTATAGTAATGTTTCAACATGCCGTTTGACCAATCAAGAGATTTGTAGGCACATCCTTCTCAACTGTGAAGATCATTTCTCAGTCCTTTTTTTTTTTTCTGCAGGTTCTCATGCATGTGCTTGAACGGGTTCTTGTTCAAGCAAGGTTCTCTTCGTGAACAAATGAGACTCAGGCCACACCCTGCATATTTAGATTGCTTCTTGTCTGTTCTACTAAAATCTATACTATATAAGACATAGGGCACTTGGATTTTTTTCTTGATATGAACATTAGGACAAATTGAAATTTGTTAATTAAAATTATTCACACTCTTCCCATAAACTCCCAGGTTACATATTTAGTTAAATAATACTGTTTATGAGTTTATTGTCAATCTCTGAGTAAATATCATTTCTCTGGTGGTTCCTCTGTTAATGAACTGGCCATCTGACTTCCCATTAATTTTAGTGGAGATTTGAGTAAAGCAAAGTGTGGGGAGATCCATGCAAATTGAACCCAACTATTGATAAAGCCAAAAAAAATTGCCTCTTAATAATCATATTTGTATCAAAGATCGTTATAAAGATTTATATCAAAACAGTAAATATGAACAGAAGGTAAAGGTATTTTAAAAATTTATTTGTTGACATCTTGAATATGAAAGATAATAATAAGATTTATTTTGAGTTCCAGGTTCTAATTATGTTTAAGATCATTTTAATGATGTCTAAACCCCATTTAAAAATTTTTAAAAATTGCTGAATTGCAGAACTAGATAGGATTCATTTAGTCTGTCCTACCTGAGAGTATATAATGACCTACAAAGGGTCATGAAATCTGATTTTTATTTGGTAGTAAACATCTACCTGAATGTAGGGATAAACATCAGTAAGACCTTTGACATTATTGTTGTTAAAGAGGAATTCAAATGCAATTAAAAATAGAACTATGGGTGGTAACTCCCTAGAAAGAGCATTAGGGGATAATTGTGGACCTCTTCTGAAGATGTGGGTGTAGCAATGTAATGTTAGCAAGACAGAGGTTATTACCAAAAATAATTATGTTGGCTTTAACCCATGAGACAGAACGATTGAAATCAGATGATTAATGACTTTCGTTAATTAATTTAAAAAATGAATTATTTTGCTATTGCTGTTTCTAGTTTTTATCTTCCAGTATAATGCTTACTGATTCATATGGATGTTTGATCTACTATAACCCAGCAATCATTTTGTAACTCCACTCTTTCCTCTGCCTGTAGTTTTTTTCCTTTCTGACTGAAATTCCCTGCACCTGACCATCTTCAACAACTTGCTACTTGTATTGGTGTAATTCTACAAATCGTCAATCATTTTAAATTTATGACTCTCCATGTTGTTAACTATCCCACTTAACTTGATGTATGTAAATTTAACAAGCATGCTGTCTTGGAAAATCCACATCCATGAATGAATATATTGAGCCTAGTGTTTATAATTCAGTTGAAAAAATGTCCACTCTCTGTTGCCAATCTCCGCATGATAGTTCCTTAGTGTTCTAAATAGTTGCATGTACGTGCTCAGGTATTAAGATTACATTTTTTCCCCCTTCCTCAGCTTTACCAAAGAAAATGTGGAACATTTATTTTGTGCCAGTATTTTCTAATAGTAAAAAATCAGTAGTAGCAGGTCTGTATTTTTCTGGTCTATGGCAACTTCCGGCTCCATCCAATCCACAGAATCTTTTGGAGTGTCCGAGAAGCTGCTGACCTGGTGTGAGGGATCTCAGCCCCATCTAGCCCTCTACCAGATGCCACCGGGCAGTGTTTAGTCACACATTGAGCCTTTTCTATGTCCTGAGGTTTTATGTGGTTCTGTTGGTGCCCTCTATAAAACTGATGGATTTTACCTTGGCCCACCTTGTGTCAGTAACACTTTGAAGAGTCTTCATTGTGATAGCAAAGCAGGGCACATCAAGAATAAGCACAGTGTTGGCAACCTCATTGTTCAGCTCCTTATTATTAGCCCCCCAGGAAAATGGAATTTAATGATAAATGGAGAACAAAAAAAAATATGGAAATAAGATTGGGGAGACTAGTTGATCAGAGTTCAAATCTAAACTATAGGACCATGGTTAACTTAAAGATTTCCCTGAAGTTTCTCTCATTAATAGAGAAGGGATACCTCAAGTTGAGGTATAGATTGATGTATACTAATATAGAGAAGGGGACGCCTCAGTTGGTTATTGGTAAACATTTAATAATGCTTGTAAATTTAGCACATTTCTTGGTTCCACCATTTAACCATTATTTAAGATTATAGAATACTAGGGGTCTTTGATAAAGGTCATTGGGATAATGGATAAGAAGGACAGTTCATGAGGGTAGGTTTGGATGAGCATGGGATGAAATGGAAGTAACAAAGGACCTTGTGTTTGGGAAACTTAAGGATGCCTGGCTTCTGTCTTTGGAATGGATTTTTGTTACCTGTGTTTGAACCCTTGCTCTCAGTAGCCTTGAATTTGTCTTCATAGTGTTTTTTTTTTTTTTTTTTTTTTTTTGGTACTGGGGATTGAACTCAGGGCCTTGTGCTTGTGAGGCAAGCACTCTACCAGCTGAGCTATCTCCCCAGCCCCTTCATAGTGTTTTTTTTTTCCCTTTCCTCTTTCCCCCTCCCCTTTATCCATTTAGTTAGAGTGTGTTTGCTGTAGGAAACACTCCAAAAAAAAAATATATATATATTTTTTTTTTAAATTTTGGAGACTTGACAAAATGTTTTTTAAAGAATGAGTGATGTTCCATTTTTATTGTTTTTCAAATTACTCATAAAAATTGTTCAAAATATTTTAATTTCATCCCCGTCCCCCCCAATCCTAGCACTGGGGATTGAACCCAGGGGTGCTTAACCACTGAATCACATCCCCAGCCCTTTTTAATTTCGACCCAGGGTCTTGTGAAGTTGTTTAGGCCTAGCTAAGTTGCTGAGGCTGACTTTGAATTTATGATCCTCCTGCCTCAGCCTCCTGAGCCACTAGGATTATAGGCCCATACCCACCCCATGCCTGGCTTATTTTCATCTTTTTAAACAACTTTTATTTTGAAATAATTTTAGACTTGCAAAAATAGAGTTCTTCTAAACCCTTCATTTGACTTTCCTTAATGTCAGCATCTTATATAACATTAGGACAATTATTAAAACTAAGAAAGGAACATAGATACTACTAAGTAAATTACAGACTTTATTTCCAGTCATGTCTTTTTATATTCCAGGTTCCAGTCCAGACCACACTTTGCCTTTAGTCATCATGTCTCCTTTGTCACCTCCAGTCAAGGACAGTTCTTTATATTTTATGACCTTGACATTCCTGGTTATTTGTGTAAAGGGTTTGTCCTTCATTTTTTATTTTCTTTCCTCCCTCCTCATGGTTAGATATGAGGAATATTTTGGATAGGATACTACAGAGGCCGTATACTCTTCTCCGTATGCCATTTTCAGGAAGTAAGTGATGTTAACTGTTACCAGAGGGAGGGCTTTCCTGCTCATTGCTAGACTAACAAGCTGGAGGCAAGTTGATAGGAAAGTAGGTTCATTCAAAGCTGACTTTGAGGAAGAAGAGGAGACCTTTCTGTAATTAATCTCCAGAGGGGACTCAGGGATAAAGAAAGCTTTTAGAAGAGAAAGCAGCATCACACAAAAGGCAGGAAATACCCACATATATATTTAGCAAGGTTGTGTTAATCAGAAACATTTCAGTTTTGGGGTTAATAGGTGGAATGCAGAAAAACAAGTTGCCAGGAAGTACCTTATTCCAGAGGTATCCCCTCCATAGATCACCTGTGTCTGTCCCAGCCTCTGCCTCTAGGGAATCTAACCTAAGACAATGGAGATGTAATATGATAATTCTGAGCAAGCAGAAACTAAGAAATGTGAAAATTGAAGACTTTCACACTGTCTCTCCCCCCAACTTTCGCTGTTCATTTTGTTAGATAACCTTGGGAGATGCTTGATTCTTCTGGACTTGTAACATAACATATGAAAACTCAGTTTATAGGAAAAAACTCCCAGTACATTTCCCAAGGACTTTACCAATTCTTGAAGTTAAGTAACATTGCCTCCTGAGGTTTTCTTCCTGTAGCCTGCTATTCCATAGAATGAAAATAAAAGTCTGTTCTAAAAATCTTGTACCTTTATACTTTGATACGTGTTTTTTCCCCCTCCATTGCTCCCTTGTTCTTTTTGTAAAGGATGAAGCTAACTCTTTGCCATGCCATTTTCTCAAGGACATGCAGAGAGTGATGACCTGTTAAGATGCAGTTTCATGCCCAGTTGGTGCTTCATGACTGTTTGTGGTGTTAGGCAGTTTATTCCTCAGTTTTCTGTGACCTCATTTTTTCTTTCCTTTTTGGTTTTACATTGAGGCTATCATCACAGTTTTGTCAGAAAGATTAGTGCCATATGTCAACAAGAGAGATGTCATTAGCCAGAGGGGAACTGTTGTACAGTTCTGGGTCTCTTCCTTAATTGCAAAATAAAATACTTAATGGTCAGAGTTCTCTAGAAAGACATGAAGCAATAGGATATAGACAGACTAAGTGATACATGGGAGGAGGTTTGTTAAACGAATTGACTTGGGAGAATATGGAGACATCATGACAGCCATCTGCAAGCTGGAGAATGAGGGAAGCTAGAAGTGTGACTCAGTCCAAGGACAAAGGCCTGATAGTCAGGGTGGGATAGTAATGAAGTAGACATTGGTGCAGTCCCAGAGTCTGACAGCAGAAGAGTGTCCCAGGTAGAGGAGAGAAAATGAGTTTACCTTTCCTCTGCCCTTTTGGACTAGTTGGACCCTTACCTGATTGGATAGTGCTTTGCCCACATTGGTGGAGGTTGAATCTTCTTAATGAATTCATTGATTCAAATGTTGATCTCTTCTGGAAGCACCTTAAGAGACACCACCCAGAAATGCTGCTTCACCAGCTACCTGGGCATTCCGAATCCCAAGGATGAACCTGAAATTAACCACTTGTGTGTGTGACCTTATGTCCTCTGAAAACGCCTTTCTAAAAAGAAAGTGGCAACTCTTCCTTTTCTTTCAACTACCCATCTTGAAATTTTAATTCAGTTTTGGCCTCAGTTAATGGACTTTCTTTAGTATTCTGTATATATTAAGTATCTTAATTTGCTGGTTAAAGAGGCTCAATTATGTTTAAAAATTAGAAATTAATAGTAATTAATTTAAGACAGATTTTCAGAATTCTTAGGTTCCCCCCCTTTTATAGCATTTATCCCCTAACTTCCCCATTTCTTAGTTCCAGTAAATTCTTTTTTATTATTACTTTTGACATGATAATTGTACATACTGATGGGGTATGGTGTGGTATTCCAACACATATACAATGTGCAATGATCAAATCAAGGTAATTATGATATCTGTTACCTCAAACTTTCTTTGTGTTGGAAACACTCAAAATTCTTTCAGTTATTATGATGTAAAATAAACTATTAATTATAGCACCCTACTGTGCTGTAGAACATTAGAAATTAATTCTCCTATCTCTCTTCCCCTCTTCACTCTCCACTTCCCAGTCTCTGGTCACCACTGCTCTGTACCTCCTGTGAGATCAACTGTGTCAACTTCTACATGGGAGGGAAAACATGCAGTGTTCGTCTCCTCCATGCCTGGCATATTTCTAGTGAAATTGTTTATAAAATTCAAGCTACCTACATTCATAATTAAAAAAATCAATATACCACCTTTCTGTACTATATAATAGTTTTTTAATTCAATGTAAACAAGTGGCCCTGACTATTCAAGAAAGTATAGTAAAGAAAGTCTCTGGTTCACACCACTGTGAGTACAGCAGATACATGGTAGACTGACCACAGTTGTGCTCTTTTGAGGATTCAGATGCCATAAACAGTATTAACCTGGGATACCTGTGTTTTAGAAATGAAGTTCAACTCTTGGTAAAGCTTTTTAAAAACAAAAACATTGTAATTATAATTTATAGAATAGTTGGATTCTTGAGAAATTTGACTATTAAAACCAGGCAATACAAAGTGCATAATATGTTATAATTTAACATTGGTTCTGTTTTACAGTTTATATCTAATTCCATAGAATTACAGTCTAGATTTTGCGGATTCTCTTTCACAATTTGAATGGTCTGTGAATCTCTTAATGATGCAGGACAATTGTTTTCCTGTACGAGTAAACTGGGGAAAGTTTAGCGGGGCTTGACCCTGTAAATGCTTAAAGCATCACCTAAGTCAATTCTAACCAGAATTGCCTCTAGAAATTTCCAAAACTGTTAGGTGGTAGTAAGGCCTATTGAGAATTACTAGTTTACAGAAAAAACTGAAACAAAACAAGCCATTTTTCACCTAATTTCAAGGATATTTCTTTCTTTTTTTTTTTTTTTTACAGATATATATATATATATTTTATTATTGTAAACAAATAGGATACATGTTGTTTCTCTATTTGTACATGGAGTCAAGCCATACCATTTGTGTAATCATAAATTTATATAGGGCAATGTTATTTGATTCATTCTGTTATTTTTTTTCCCTTCCCCCCCACCCCTCCCACCCCTCCCACCCCTGTTTTCCCTCTATACAGTCCTTCCTTCCTCCATCCTTACCACCCTCCTTATCCCTAACCCTAAACCTAACTCTAACCCTAACGCTAACCCCTCCCACCCCCCATTATATGTCCTCATCCGCTTATCAGGGAGATCATTCGTCCTTTAGTTTTTTGAGATTGGCTTATCTCACTTAGCATGATATTCTCCAATTTCATTCATTTGCCTGCAAATGCCATAATTTTATCATTCTTCATGGCAGAGTAATATTCCATTGTGTGTGTGTATATATATATATATATATATATACACACACACATATATATATATATATATGCCACAGTTTCTTTATCCATTCATCAACTGAAGGGCATCTAGGTTGGTTCCACAATCTGGCTATGGTGAATTGAGCAGCAATGAACATTGATGTGGCTGTATCTCTGTAGTATGCTGATTTTAAGTCCTTTGGGTATAGGCCAAGGAGTGGGATAGCTGGGTCAAATGGCGTTTCCATTCCAAGCTTTCTGAGGAATCTCCATACTGCTTTCCAGAGTGGCTGCACTAATTTGGAACCCCACCAGCAATGTATGAGTGTTCCTTTCTCACCACATCCTCGCCAACACCTATTGTTGCTTGTATTCTTGATAATCGCCATTCTAATTGGGGTGAGATGAAATCTTAGGGTAGTTTTGATTTGCATTTCCCTTATTACTTGGGATGTTGAACATTTTTTCATATATCTGTTGATTACTTGTACATCTTCTTCTGTGAAGTGTCTGTTCATTTCCTTAGCTCATTTGTTGATTGGATTATTTGTAGTCTTGGTGTAGAGTTTTTTGAGTTCTTTATAGATTCTGGAAATTAGCGCTCTATCTGAAGTATGGTTGGCAAAGATTTTCTCCCACTCTGTAGGCTGTCTCTTCACATTGCTGATAGTTTCCTTTGCTGAGAGAAAGCTTTTTAGTTTGAATCTATCCCAGTTGTTGATTCTTGCTTTTATTTCTTGTGCTATGGGAGTCCTGTTAAGGAAGTCTGATCCTAAGCCAACAAGTTGAAGATTTGGACCTACTTTTTCTTCTATAAGATGCAGGGTCTCTGGTCTGATTCCGAGGTCCTTAATCCATTTTGAGTTGAGTTTTGTGCAGGGTGAGAGATAGGGGTTTAATTTCATTCTATTGCATATGGTTTTCCAGTTTTCCCAGCACCATTTGTTGAAGAGGCTATCTTTTCTCCATTGCATATTTTTGGACCCTTTGTCTAGTATGAGAAAATTGTATTTATTTGGGTTTGTGTCCATGTCCTCTATTCTGTACCATTGATCTACCTGTCTATTTTGGTACCAATCCCATGCCATTTTTGTTACTATTGCTTTGTAGTAGAGTTGAAGATCTGGTATTGCAATACCCCCTGCTTCGCTCTTGCTACTGAGGATTGCTTTAGCTATTCTAGGTTTTTTATTCTTCCAGATGAATTTCATAATTGCTTGCTCTATTTCTGCAAGGTACATCATTGGGATTTTAATTGGAATTGCATTGAATCTGTATAGCACTTTAGGTAGTATGGCCATTTTGACAATATTAAATCTGCCTATCCAGGAACATGGGAGATCTTTCCATCTTCTAAGGTTTTCTTGAATTTCTTTCTTTAGTGTTCTGTAGTTCTCATTGTAGAGGTCTTTCACCTCTTTTGTGAGATTGATTCCCAAGTATTTTATTTTTTTTGATGCTATTGTGAATGGGGTAGTTTTCCTAATTTCTCTTTCTGAAGATTCATCACTTATGTATAAAAATGCATTGGATTTATGAGCATTGATCTTGTAACCTGCTACTTTACTGAATTCACTTATGAGATCTAAAAGTTTTCTGGTGGAATTTCCAGGTTCCTCTAAGTATATAATCATGTCATCAGCGAACAGGGATAGTTTGAGTTCTTCTTTTCCTATTCGTATCCCTTTAATTTCTTTGGTTTGTCTGATTGCTCTGGCTAGAGTCTCAAGGACGATGTTGAATAGAAGTGGTGAAAGAGGGCATCCCTGCCTTGTTCCAGTTTTTAGGGGGAACGCTTTCAGTTTTTCACCATTTAGAATGATATTAGCCATGGGCTTAGCGTAGATGGCCTTTATAATGTTAAGGAATGTTCCCACTACCCCAATTTTTTCTAGTGTTTTGAGCATGAAGGGGTGCTGTATTTTATCGAATGCTTTTTGTGCATCTATTGAAATAATCATGTGATTCTTAACTTTAAGTCTGTTGATATGGTGAATGACATTTATTGATTTCCTGATGTTGAACCAACCTTGCATCCCTGGGATAAAACCCACTTGATCGTGGTGCACTATCTTTTTAATATATATTTGTATGGGATTTGCTAAAATTTTGTTGAGAATTTTTGCGTCGATGTTCATTAAAGATATTGGTCTGAAATTTTCTTTCCTCGATGTGTCTCTGTCTGGTTTAGGTATCAGGGTGATATTGGCTTCATAGAACGAGTTTGGGAGGGTTCCCTCCTCTTCTATTTCATGGAATAGTTTGAGGAGTATTGGAATGAGCTCTTCTTTAAAGGTTTTGTAGAACTCGGCTGAGAACCCATCTGGTCCTGGACTTTTCTTTGTTGGTAGGCTTTTGATGACCTCTTCTATTTCATTGCTTGAAATTGATTTATTTAAGTTGTGTATGTCCTCCTCGTTCAGTTTAGGTAATTTAGTCTATAGAAACTTGTTGATGTCTTCGAGGTTTTCTGTTTTGTTGGAGTGTAGATTTTCAAAATAGCTTCTAATTATGTTTTGTATTTCACTTGTGTCTGTTGTGATATTTCCTTGTTCATTCCGAATTTTAGTAATTTGAGCTTTCTCCCTCTTTCTCTTTGTTAGTGTGGCTAAGGGTTTATCAATTTTGTTTATTTTTTCAAAGAACCAACTATTTATTTTGTTAATTTTTCCAATTGTTTCTTTTGTTTCAATTTCGTTGATTTCGGCTCTGATTTTAACTATTTCCTGTCTTCTTCTACTTTTGGTGTTGGTCTGCTCTTCTTTTTCTAGGGCTTTGAGCTGTAGTGTTAAGTCGTTTATTTGTTGATTTCTACTTCTTTTGTTGAATGCGCCCCACGAAATAAATCTTCCTCTAAGTAGTGCTTTCATAGTGTCCCAGATATTTTGATATGATGTGTCTTTGTTCTCGTTTACTTCTAAGAATTTTTAAATTTCCCTCCTGATGTCTTCTGTTATCCCTTCATCGTATAATAGTGTATTATTTGATCTCCAGGTATTGGAGAAGTTTCTGTTTTTTATTCTGTCATTTATTTCTAATTTCAATCCATTATGATCTGATAGAATAAAAGGTAGTATCGCTATCTTCTTATATTTGCTAACAGTAGCTTTGTGGCATAAAATATGGTCTATTTTAGAGAAGGATCCATGTGCTGCTGAGAAGATAGTATGTTCGTTCTTTGTTGGATGGTATATTCTATAAATGTCCGTTAAGTCTAAATTATTGATTGTATTTTTGAGATCTATGGTTTCTTCGTTAAATTTTTGTTTGGAGGATCTGTCCAGTGGTGAGAAAGGTGTGTTAAAATCACGTAGTATTATTGTGTTGTGGTCTATTTGATTTCTGGAATTGAGAAGGATTAGTTTGACGTACATGGATGAGCCAGTGTTCGGGGCATAGATATTTATGATTGTTATGTCTTGCTGATTTATGCTTCCCTTAAGCAGTATGTAATATCCTTCTTTATCCCTTCTGACTAGTTTTGGCTTGATGTCCACATTTTCTGAAATGAGTATGTATACTCCAGCTTTTTTGCTGTGTCCGTGTGCATGGTATGTTTTTTCCCATCCTTTCACCTTTAGTCTGTAGGTATCTCTTTCTATTAGATGAGTCTCTTGCAGGCAGCATATTGTTGGATTTTTTTCTTTTTTAATCCAATCTGCCAGTCTATGTCTTTTGATTGAATGATGAGTTCAGGCCTTTAATATTCAGGGTTATTATTGTGATATGATTTGTATTCCCAGTCATTTGACTCATTTTTGTTTTTTGATATGATTAGGTTTCTCCTTTATTTGGCTATTCCTTTAGGCTAGTTCCTTCCGTTGGTGATTTGCATCATTATTTTTCATCTCTTTCTCTTGGAATATTTTGCTGAGAATGTTCTGTAATGCCGGCTTTCTTTTTGTAAATTCCTTTAGCTTTTGTTTATCATGGAAGGATCTTATTTCGTCGTCAAATCTTAAAGTAAGTTTTGCTGGGTATAAGATTCTTGGTTGGCATCCGTTTTCTTTCAGGGCTTGGTAAATGTTGTTCCAGGCCCTTCTAGCTTTTAGGGTCTGGATTGAAAAATCTGCTGATATTCTTATTGGTTTCCCCCTAAATGTAATTTGATTCTTTTCTCTCGCGGCCTTTAAAATTCTGTCTTTATTTTGTATGTTAGGTATTTTCATAACAATGTGCCTTGGTGTGGGTTTGTTGTAATTTTGTATATTTGGAGTCCTATAAGCCTCTTGTACTTGGTTTTCCATTTCATTCTTCAGATTTGGAAAATTTTCTGATATTATTTCATTGAATAGATTGTTCATTCCTTTGGTTTGTTTCTCTAAGCCTTCCTCAATCCCAATAATTCTCAAATTTGGCCTTTTCATGATATCCCATAATTCTTGTAGACTCTGTTCATGATTTCTTACCATCTTTTCTGTTTGGCCAACTTTGCTTTCAAGATTAAATAATTTTTCTTCAATGTCTGAGGTTCTGTCTTCCAGGTGTTCTATCCTATTGGTTATGCTTTGTATGGAGTTTTTAACTTGGTTTATTGTTTCCTTCATTTCAAGGATTTCTGTTTGTTTTCTTTTTCAGTATCTCTAACTCTTTATTGAAATGATCTCTTGCTTCCCGTATTTGGTCTTTTAACTTTTGATTGGTGCGATCATTTAATGCCTGCATTTTCTCTTTCATCTCCTCCTTCAATGCCTGCATTTACTCTTTCATCTCCTCGTTTGCTTCCCTGATTGTTTTAATTATGTACATTCTGAACTCCCTTTCTGACATTTCTTCTGCTGTGCTGTCATTGGGTTTTATTCATATAGTATCTATGTTTGTTTGGGACATTTTCTTCCCTTGTTTTCTCATATTGGTCAGATGTCATTGGAACTCTAAGATATTGCAGATTTCCTTTATTGGCTTATAGTGTCCCTGTAGGTTTCCAGTGTATCACCTCCCAGCCTTCAGTAGCCTGAAGTCTTGGAGGAACTTGAAAATGCAGTGCTTCCGAAGAAAACTGCCTGTAGCCCATACTGGTTCAAGGGCTTGAAGCTGGCTGTGTATGGAAAGGCTCTCACTGTGGGGCCTGCTCCGAGAAGCTGGCTGTGTGGGAGGAGTCCACCGCAGGAGTGCACAGGGCTGCCTGGGGAAGACTCTAGCTGCCCTGCCCTACTCTGATAAACCACCCTTATCTGGGCCTGGCTCTCAGGCAAAGCTTCACCCGGTGGGGGAGACTCACCCCGTGGCTCTCTTTTAGTCCGAGTCTCTCAATGCCTCCCCTTCTTGAATCCTGGGTTCTGGAGTGACAGGAGATGTAGTCACCCTCTAGTCTGCCATCTTCGATCCTTCAAGAGTTTCTAACTAGAGGGATAAGAGAGGAATTACTAATTACTACCTTTTATTGGTGTGTCAAATGGAACAATTTCTAAGATCTCAAATAATTCTATCAAGATGAGGTTAAGGCAGATTTGACTTTTAAATACTTGAGTGTTTGGTATCAAAACCTGAGTTGGATAAATGAATGAACTGCAGTGTCTGGTGAATGCAGCTCACTTAGAAAGTTGGCAGAAACTTACCTCACTATTAAGTTTGGATAACCTGGTTTATCGGTGATCCAAAGTCCTGATTTTTATGAAGCTATTCTGAGTAGATACGGAGTTCATGTATATTCAGATACTTACTTTGCTTATCACTTATGGTCCAGGGCTGAGGCTGGGAGGAAATCCAGTTGAGTTTCCCTTCTTTTTCAATCATTTCCGTCTTAGCCTCAGTCTCCCTTTCCTCTGCGAGAACAGCCTCTTAACCACTGTAATTGGTAGTTATTTTTATGTTTATGTGGATATGTCTGACATGTATTTTTAGTCAAAATTAGTTCTATAGGAACATCTATGATGCTTAAACCCTTTTTTGTTTGGTTCTCTTGAGGAATGTTATATTTTTAGGTGGCATGTGTTTATCTGAGTGTAACTTTTATTTGATTTAGATCTTTCAGTTAATAAACTAGTTAATGTTTTAGAAAGGGATGGGGAAAAGACAAAAACTATAGGATGCTTTGCCATTTTGCTGGGATCAGTACTAGGTATTTGATTGTGTGGTGTTCTTGTAGCTTTCAGAATCTGGAAAGTGGAAGTTTATTTTCTAATTTTTCTGGTACACAACAGCTCTTTCAAAACAGTACAAGATAGCTTCAGGTGCAGCTGTTGTAAAATAAATAATTAAAATTGTGAATCCTAATAACCTTAGGAAAGGCAGAAATCTGCAACTGTCTAATTATCTATAGTGATGTGAATATAACTTTAATAGGCTGCTGTGAACTTAAAGTTTTTCTGGTAAGGATTTTACCTGTTAAACGCATATAGAATACTTCTTCTCTGTCTCTCTCCAACTTTCCTCTCTTCCTGCCCCTCGGCAGAATTACACATAAATCATTTCAAAACAATTAATGCTGCATTAGTCACAAATTATTGATTTTTTCTGTTCATAGCGTATATAGAATTGCCGCACTATTTAGATTCTAAAACCAGGCATTTTAATTGTGTTTTCCAGGAAGATATGAATTTAAATGAAGATAAAAAAGCACCATTGCGGGAAAAGGACTTCAGTATCAAAAAAGAAATGGTGATGCAGTACATTAGTACTGCTTCTAAGACAGTAAGTAAAACTGTCAAGTTGAAAAATACTTCTGAAACATGATGTGTGGAAAACAATGCCTATGTCTAATGAAGTGCTGAAGTGTGTGTGCAGCTGGAATCAGAGGGCTTTTGAATGTATGGTTAAAGGCACATGAAGTGTAATACATTTATTGAAAAACATTGCCCATCTTATAACTTTTAAAAGATTTGTTTTTGGCCAGTTACATTGGTAAGGAACACTGTGGTCTACCCTAAGAGACCTTTCCTTGTTGGTGAATTTAGATGGTCATTGATTTCCAATGTCACCTATAAACAAGGATAATATTTATATGATAGGAAAAGGAGACTAATTTTATTCTACCTAAATCAGAATACATAATATGTTTTTAAAGTGTTGGACGCAATACTTTTATTTTTTACTTTTATGTGGTGGTGAGGATGAACCCAGTGCCTCATATGTGCTAGGTAAGCACTCTACCACTAAGCCACAACCCCAGCACCATAATAGGCTTATATAGTTTTTTTTTAAATATGTTGTAGTCTTTATTTTTCAAGCTTTTTATCCTGTGAGTCATACCTACTCTACCCACACATAGTTCAAAAGAATCAACTCTCAGTATATTCTCAAATAGTGACTCCATGGCAAGCAGATGAGCAACTTCATCCCCTTCTATCATATGATTGGTGAATAGACTAAGCACAGACCAGTGGGACCTCTTTGACCCCTAACTGCAGTCTACAAAACTTCTGGTGAAATTCAGCCTGAGTTAGTTGATTCCCAAGTCTACCCATGTCCCAGACAGGCCAGGAGGGCTCAGGACTGAGTCTCTTCTCCCCAGAATGTGCCATGTAGCACCACTACCTCTCACAATGGTATCCTCTGTACCCTTGGAGAGTGTGTCCTGCTGTAAGCACAGGATCCCCATCTCAGGCAACTTTCTTTTTTTATTTTATTTTTTTAAATTCATTTTTATCGTAAAAAAATGGGATACATCTTGTTTTCTGTTTGTAAATGAAGTAGATGCATACCATTTGTGTAATCATACATTTACATAGGGTAATAGTTTTTGATTCATTCTGCTATTCCCCCCCCACCCCTCCCACCCCTCTTATCCCTCTATAGAGTCCCTCCTTCCTCCATTCTTGCCCCCTTCCCACCCAGTATATGTGTCATCATCCGCTTATCAGTGAGATCATTTGTCCTTTGGTTTTTTGAGATTTGCTTATCTCTCTTAGCATGATATTCTCCAGCTGCATCCATTTGCCTGCAAATGCCATAATTTTATTATTCTTGATGGCTGAGTAATATTGCATTGTATATATATACACCACAGTTTCTTTATCCATTCATCAATTGAAGGACATCTAGATTGGTTCCACAATCTTGCTATAGTGAATTGAGCAGCAATGAACATTGATGTGGCTGTATCTCTGTAGTATGCTAATTTTAAGTCCTTTGGGTATAGGCCAAGGAGTGGGATAGCTGGGTCAAATGGTGGTTCCATTCCAAGTTTTCTAAGGAATCTCCACATTTCTTTCCAGAGTGGCTGCACTAATTTGTAGCCCCACCAGCAATGTATGAGTGTACCTTTTTTCCCACATCCTCTCCAACACCTATTGTTGCTTGTATTCTTGATAATCGCTATTCTAATTGGGGTGAGATGGAATCTTAGGGTAGTTTTGATTTGCATTTCTCTTATTACTAGAGAAGTTGAACATTTTTTCAAATATCTGATGATTGCTTGTAGATCTTCTGTGAAGCGTCTCTCCATATCCTTAGCCCATTTGTTGATTGGGTTATTTGTATTCTTGGTGTAGAGTTTTCTGAGTTCTTTATATATTCTGGAAATTAGTGCTCTATCTGAAGTAGAGTGGCAAAGATTTTCTCCCACTCTGTAGGCTCTCTCTTCACATTACTGAAAGCTTTTTAGTTTGAATCTATCCCAGTTATTGATTCTTGCTTTTATTTCCTGTGCTATGGGAGTCCTGTTAAGGAAGTCTGATGCTAAGCCAACAAGTTGAAGATTTAGACCTATTTTTTCGTCTATACTATGCAGGGTCTCTGGTCTGATTTCAAGGTCCTTGATCCATTGTGAGTTGGTTTTTGTGCAGGGAGATAGGGGTTTAGTTTCATTCTGTTGTATAGGGATTTCCAGTTTTCCCAGCACCATTTGTTGAAGAGGCTATCTTTTCTCCAATGCATATTTTTGGCCCCTTTGTCTAGTATGAGAAAATTGTATTTATTTGGGTTTGTGTCCATGTCCTCTATTCTGTACCATTGATCTACCTGTCCATTTTGGTGCCAATAGCATGCCGTTTTTGTTACTATTGCTTTGTAGTATAGTTGAAGGTCTGGTATTGTGATACCACCGGTTCACTCTTCCTGCTAAAGATTGCTGATGTATAAAATGCATAATTATGTATAAAAATGCATTGAATTTATGAGCATTAATCTTATATCCTGCGACTTTACTGAATTCACTTATGAGTTCTAAAAGTTTTCTGGTGGAATTTTCTGGTTCCTCTAAATATACAATCATCTTATCAGCAAATAGGGATAGTTTGAGTTCTTCTTTTCCTATTCGTATCCCTTTAATTTCCTTGGTCTGTCTAATTGTTCTGGCTAGAGTTTCGAGGACAATGTTGAATAGAAGTGGTGAAAGATGGCATCCCTGCCTTGTTCCAGTTTTTAGGGGGAATGCTTTCAGTTTTTCACCATTTAGAATGATATTAGCCATGGGCTTAGCATAGATGGCCTTTACAATGTTAAGGAATGTTCGCACTATATTTTTTCTAGTGTTTTGAGCATGAAGGGGTGCTGTATTTTATCAAATGCTTTTTCTGCATCTATCGCAATACTTGTGTGATTCTGGACTTTAAGTCTGTTGATATGGTGAATGACATTTATTGATTTCCTGATGTTGAACCAACCTTGCATCCCTGGGATGAAACCCACTTGATCGTGGTGCACTATCTTTTTAATATGTTTTTGTATGCGATTTGCTAAGAGTTTGTTGAGATTTTTGCATCAATATTCATTAAGGATATTGGTCTGAAATTTTCTTTCCTCGATGTGTTTCTGTCTGGTTTAGGTATCAGGGTGATGTTGGCTTCATAGAATGAGTTTGGGAGGGTTCCCTCCTCTTCTATTTCATGAAATACTTTGAGAAGTATTGAAATGAGCTCTTCTTTAAAGGTTTTGTAGAACTTGGCTGAAGACCCCATCTGGTCCCGGACTTTTCTTTGTTGGTAAGCTTTTGATGATTTCTTCTATTTCATTACTTCAAATTGATCTATTTAAATTGTGTATGTCCTCCTCATTCAGTTTAGGTAATTCATATGTCTCTAGAAACTTATTGATGTCTTTGAGATTTTCTATTTTGTTGGAGTATAGATTTTCACAATAGCTTCTAATTATGTTTTGTATTTCACTTGTGTCTGTTGTGATATTTCCTTGTTCATTCTGAATGTTAGTCATTTGGGTTTTTCTCTCTCCTTCTTTTCGTTAGTGTGGCTAAGGGTTTATAAATTTTGTTTATTTTTTCAAAGAACCAACTATTTGTTTTGTCAATTTTTTTGATTGTTTCTTTTGTTTCAATTTTGGTGATTTCAGCTCTGATTTTCACTATTCACTGTCTTCTACTACTTTTGGCGTTGCTCTGTATTTCTTTTTCTAGGGCTTTGATCCTTAGTGTTAGGTCGTTTATTTGTTGATTTTTTTTCTTCATTTATTGAATGTGCTACATGAAATAAATTTTCCTCTAAGAACTGCTTTCATAGTGTCCCAGAGATTTTGATATGGTGTTTCTTTGTTCTCATTTACCTCTAAGAATTTTTTAGTTTCCTTACTAATATCTTCTGTTATCCATTCATCATACAATAGCATTTTATTTATTCTCCATGTGTTGGAGTAGTTTCTGTTTTTTACTCTGTCATTTATTTCTAATTTCAATCCATTATGATCTGACAGAATAGAAGGTAGTATCTCTATCTTCTTGTATTTGCTAACATTAGCTTTGTGGCATAAAATATGGTCTATTTTAGAGAAGGATACGTGTGCTGCTGAGAAGAAAGTGTATTTGCTCTTTGTTGGGTGGTATATTTTATAAATGTCCGTTAAGTCTAAATTATTGATTGTATTTTTGAGATATATGGTTTCTTTGTTAAATTTTTGTTTGGAAGATCTGTCCAGTGGTGAGAGTGGTGTGTTAAAATCACCTAGTATTATTGTGTTGTGGTCTATTTGATTTCTGGAATTGAAAAGGATTTGTTTGACGTATATGGATGACCCACTGTTTGAGGCATAGATATTTATGATTGTTATGTCTTGCTGATTTATGCTTCCCTTAAGCAATATGAAATATCCTTCTTTATCCCTTCTAAGTTTGGCTTGAAGTCCACTTTATCTGATTGAGGATGGATACCCACACTTTTTGGTGAGTCCATGTGCATGGTATGTTTTTCTCCATCCTTTCACCTTTAGTCTGTAGGTATCTCTTTCTATGAGATGAGTGTCTTGCAGGCAGCAAATTGTTGGATCTTTCTTTTTAATCCAATCTGCCAGTCTATATCTTTTGATTGATGAGTTCAGGCCATTAACATTCAGGGTTATTATTGAGATATGATTTGTATTCCTGGTCATTTGGCTCCTTTTTTTTTTTTGGACATGACTAGATTTCTCCTTTATTTGGTTGTTCTTTAGGGTAGTTCTACCTTTTACTGATTTACATCATTGTTTTTCATCTCTTCCTCGTGGAAGATTTTGCTGAGAATGTTGCGCCAGGTTTCTTTTTGTTAATTCTTTTAGCTTTTGTTTATCATGGAAGGATTTCATTTCGTCGTCAAATCTGAAAGTAAGTTTTGCTGGGTATAAGATTCTTGGTTG
The DNA here is from genome assembly GCF_902686445.1 of Sciurus carolinensis. NCBI lineage: Eukaryota > Metazoa > Chordata > Mammalia > Rodentia > Sciuridae > Sciurus > Sciurus carolinensis. The sequence goes on along the minus strand of NC_062217.1, from coordinate 54,550,509 downwards.
GTATCCATTTTCTTTCAGAGCTTGAAAAAGTTGTTTCAGGCCCTTCTAGCTTTAGGATTTGGATTGAAAAATCTGCTGATATCTGTATTGGTTTCCCCTGAATGTAATTTGATTCTTTTCTCTCGCATCCATTAAAATTTTGTGTTTGTTTGTATATTAGGTGTTTTCATTATAATATGCCTTGGTGTGGGTCTGTTGTAATTTTGTGTATTTGGAGTCCTATAAACCTTTTGTACTTGGTTTTCCATTTCATTCATCAGATTAGGGAAATTTTCTGATATTATTTCATTGAGTAGATTGTTCATTCCTTTGGTTTGTTTCTCTAAGCCTTCCTCAATCCCAGTAATTCTTAAGTTTGGCCTTTTCATGATATCCCATAGTTCTTGTAGATTTTGTTCCTGATTTCTTACTGTCTTGTCTGTTTGGTCAACTTTGTTTTCAAGATTAAATATCTTTTCTTCGATATCTGAGTTTCTGTCTTCTAGGTCTTCTATCTTATTGGTATGCTTTTTATGGAGTTCTTAATTTGGTTTATTGTTTCCTTCATTTCAAGGATTTCTTTTTTTTTTTTTTTAATATCTCTAACTCTTTATTGAAATGATCTTTTGCTTCCTGTATTTGGTCTTTTAACTGTTGATTGGTGCGATCACTCAATGCCTGCATTTACCCTTTCATCTCATCCTTCAATGCCTGCATTTGCTCTTTCATATCCTCGTTTGCTTTCCTGATCGTTTTGATTATGTACATTCTGAACTCCGTTTCTGACATTTCTTCTGCCATGCTGTCTTTGGATTTTATTGCTATACCATCTAGGTTTGTTTGGGACATTTTCTTCCCTTTTTTTCTCATATTGTTCAGGTATCTACCCTCTAGTAGAGAAACTCTGGGATATTGCAGATTTCCTCTATTGACTAATATTGTCTCTGTAGATTTTTAGTAACTCACCTCTTAGCATTCAGTAGCCTGATGTCTTGGAGGAACTTGATATTGCGGTGCTCCTCTAGGAAGCTGGCCTTCTAGGGGTGGTGGCCTTCAGCTGGGGTATATTCCCCCTTGGCTCAGAGTTGGTCCGGAGACTCTGAATACCTCCTCTTCTTTACTCCTGGGTCTTGTCAAAGGTCCTCTAGCCTCCTGTAGGTGTCTCAGGAAAGGAGTTGCCCTTCCAATGATGATGGCCACGCCCTCAGGAGTAATTCAAAATGCCGGTACCAACCTTTAAAGAAGCCTCTGGTTAGCTCTGTTATGGCGACAAACCACTGCGTGGTGGTCGGGCTGGGTTGTTCAGTGATGGCGTCTGTAGTTGGCCTGGTGGTTGGGCAGGTTGGCTTCCTGCCGCCCAGCTCCACAAGGCTGGCGAATTGGGTGCCCGCCTGCTACCTCCCCGATGTAGGCAGCCTGGCTCACCCACCAGTTCACTCTGTGACTGTGTCCAGCCAGTGATGGCAGCGAGCTAGGTGCGGGAGTCAGATGGGGTCAATTAGTTATGAAGTCTGTCCTTGGCTGCTGGCTGGGCAGGTTAGCTGCCTGCTGCCTACCTCAGTGATGTAGGCCGCCTAGCTCACCCGTCCACTTGCTCTGCGACTGCTATAGGCATATTTTTAATGTTAGTTTCTTGAAAGATAAAATTATCTTGTTACAAATTAGAAGTGCAGGTATTGAAAGGAGTGTTTCGCCTCCACACGGCTGACAGTTTTTCAGAGAAACATCAAATATGTGGGTGGAAATAATGACTAAGTGTCTAAAAAACCATGACCGACATACAGAATCAAGTGCTTTTATTTCATTGAGCAACAAATGAGCTTGATTAGTCACATACAAATTGTAAATAAATGAATTGAATGAAAATATAAAATGGTCACCAACAAAGAAGTAAAGGACAGTTAAAATGATTGGGCTGAATTTAAAGTAGAATTGGATTAGAAAAGAGCAACTTAGCACACTAGTTTTCGTAGGATACTTTTAACCTAAGGCCAGGTTATAAGAATATAACTTATTTATACTTTAACTCCATTTATCTACTAGAATAGTCCACGACTCTGAATGTCTGTGCTTCCTTTGAAAGAAAGACTCAAGATGTGTTTAATTTTTAAAAACATGGCACACATTTTGGCAGCCTGATCTTCAGTTGTAGAAATCATTGCCAGTACTGTGCTTTGTCCAGCACTTTATATAGATGGATCTGTATCCTGCTGTTGAGATACTGATACTAATTGCTTTTTCCCCTTAATGATACACATAGATATTGCAGGTCAGCATTAGGGGTGTAGGAGTCAGAGCTCTGTTGTTTTCATCTGCTTATTTATCCTGTTTGACTCTGGGCATCTTATTTTACTTCTCTGAGCTTCAATTTTCTCATTCTTAAAATGGGAATACCTACATCATAGCTTTGTTATCAGTATTAAATTGTTTATTCCAGTTTTAAACTGGTGGCTGCTTCCTGTGGTAGTGGTGCTAGTAGCAATTGTTTTTCCTTCTGATTTTTTTATTCTTGGTATTGAAATCATCATACCATAATTAATAGTATGGGGTAAAGTACATGAGTAGTAATACAAATTTACTATTTGTAAGTTCATGATTGAGATAGTTATTTGCTTATGTTTATTGAGTGTTCAAATGTCAGGCAATATTTTAGACACTGGAGATGGGTCACCAAGATGTTCTACCACTCTGTCATGTGACGCAGCATTGGGCACATGTATCTGAAACACACAAATAACATGTATCATCGGAGGTGAAATGTGATGTGTAAAAGGAGAGTATAGAGATGGTGTAACTATTTTATATGCAGTACTCGGGAGAAACAACTCTTAGGGAATTTTAAATCTGCCAACCGTGAATTTACTAAATACAACTACAAGGGATACTACAGCAGAACTGGTTTAGAAAACCTTGATGTATTAATATATTTTAATTCTGTAAATTGAGATAATAAACTTCTAAGAGAAAAACAAACTGTTTTGAACTTCATAATAGTGGATCTATTTCAGTTTGCATCCACTGATTTTAACCTTTAATCCTCTAATCATTTTGGACTAAGGTTAGAATTTATTTATCAGAATTGGGTAATTAAATTATCAGACTTGAGTAAATTAGTTATCTAAAGGATCATTACAGCATTGACTCATCTAATTAGCGTGTGGAGGATCATGGCTTTGTTCTAGGATGGTTCTGAATAATTTGGCAGATGGTTAACGTTATAGAAAGTTCAAACTGATCATTCATGTTTCTACTTTGGAAATAGAAGCACATTAACTTTATGGTATAGACTTTGTCATGCCACTTTATTTATATTAAAGAGTATTGAAAAAGTTAGAAAAACAAACAAAATTCATAGATGGGTTTTTCTAGAGAGGATAATGGGGAGTTGATATGAAGCAAACTATTACATGATTTTTTCTTTGAGATTTTTTTTTTTTTAAAGTGGGTAGTCATTAAGATTATCACTGATATCTACGGTTGATATGAAAACATTTTAGAAATATTAATCCTAGAAGTAGTCCTACAGTAGATAAGGTTATTATTTAGAATGGGAGGGAAAATATACCATCACTCAAACTAGTTATTACCAAGATTTTAAGTTTGAGTTTTGGTGGTCAAGATACAATACTGACTTTCTGCAGTTGGGAATGCTTATTAAATTAAACAAGTATCATTAGTAGCTGATAATGCTCGATTCACTTTTTTCTAACTTTTTAGGGCACGGCATGTGTTTGTCTAGTACAGTCTGGTATAGGACTGTTTCCTTTCCCTCAATTAAGGACCCCATTTGGAGAGCTGTTTTTCTCCGATAGACAGTTAAGCAAGGTTGTGGGGTGCTTGGAGTGTGGCATTCTGGAGCTGCTGCTCTGGCCCAGTGCAGCCCTCTCTCTAGCCACTTCCATTATGTGAAATGATGCATGCTCTTATTTAAGCTGCTTTGAGTTTTTTTCTGTGCTGATGTAATGGTTGATATGTCATCCACATACATTTTTGCCTATGAGGGATCTCTAATTCTAATTCATTCTGACAATTACTGTTTCCGTTCAAAGGGACATTATAAAAACCCTGCCGTTACCCAGCATGTGTTCATTCAGAGAATAGATGACAGAGGTACTACTGGCCCTGTGTTCATTCTCTGGTAAATGACTTACTGGAGAAAATGTCTTTCATAAAGAATACAAAATTTACTTGGGTTCGATTATCTAGCTGGAGAGTGAGAATAGTGTGCAATTGGTGGTAAGGATCTTGAAAGAATTTCAGTGGATTAGACAAAGGGGAAAGAAGGGAGGCAGGAAGGGATAGGAAAAGGAAAGACAGTGGAATGAATCTGACATAAATTTCCTGTGTACATATATGAATATACCACAGTGACTCTCACCACCTGTACATCGACTGGGGTCCTGATTAGAAAAAAGATACATCCCATGCTTGTAGACTCTATTGTCATATATAACTAAAAAGAACCAATAAAAGAAAACAACCACAACAAAAAAACCTGAAGTGTATGTGAAGAGATAGACAAAATGGGAAGATGATTCACAGTTGCCAGAAAATGTAAGAGGAAACTTCTGGAACAGAACAGAGTATGGTCTCTTAGGTCACAACTACGTAAGGATTTTCACTGTTTTCCAAATGGAAGGGACCGAGAGATGGTTAACTGAACCATAAGTATAGTTCTTATTTTTTTAATTGTTGTTTAGATTTCATTCTTGTCTTCCCTTAAAATGCTTTAAGCAGTTCTTCAAATATTTTAAAATATGATTTTTGTAGCTATGATTCTTGTTCTTTATGTGGACAAACCAGATTTGGGAGATAGATCCTAATAGTTTCTGTCTTCACTTGGTTTTGTCTTCTTTTTCTCTTGCTTTGGGTGCATCAATTCCTGTGTCTGTGACACCAGGGTTTTTGTTAGTGCTTATTTTCCTACTGGTGTTTTGAGTTGTGCTTAGGGTGAGCTGGCTCCAGGTACATTTTGTCTGAATAATGTACTAAAGTCTCCTAGGACAGGGTTCACAGGAGATCTTGGATTAATTTATTAATAATTAAAGAATGTGTTAAAAAGGACTACTGTTCAGAATAAGATTGAGAATGAGATACTTTTTTCCCCCTTTATCACATAGGATTAGTAAAAGTAAAATAAAGCTGTGCTTTCCTATCTGTTGAGAGGTGAGAGTCTTCTATTTGTTGTTCTACTCTGAGGTTTTTCAGGCTAATCTGTGGCAATTCAAAACTGCAGAAAAGGACTGGGGAGATAGTTCAGTTGATAAAGTGCTTGCCTTGCAAGCACAGGGCCCTGGGTTCAGTCCCCAGCACCGCAAACAAGAACAACAACAACAAAAACAACAACAACAACCACAAAAAAAAAAAAACTGCAGAAACACTGAGAGGTGAAACCCTTTATGCCAAAAGAGTGCAAGTGACCCCCTGAAAGGAGTGGGAAGATCCTTTGCAGAGAAAGAGGATCAGAGGGAGTAGGAGTCAGGAGGAATGAAGGTGGTCAAGTCTGAGGATTAGGAAAGGAGAATCCTTTGTGTGGGAGTAGGGTTTCTGGGAGAGAGTAAGAAATGCAAAGGGATTTTAAGGCAAAGTGGTTTTCTGCTATGTTTGTAATGTGTTATGTCTCCAGGACCCTTCAGCAGAGATGAGCCCTTGCTCACCAGTGAGTTGTGGCGGGGTTGACTTTTCCCCCAGTTTATTTTTGTACATTAATATGAAACTGTCCAGCCAGATTGCAACAAGGCTGCTTTCTGTTAGCATGTAGCCTTTTTTTTTTTTTTTTTTGACCATGGATAAAATGCTTTCAACATTTCTCTTCAAAATGCATTCTTCTGGCAAAAACCCTTCTGAATGCACTAGCACTGAGCCAAAGGCTGCCAAAGGGTCTTTCTCCCTCCGTCTGTTTGTTAGTGGCTTGTTTCACAGCTGCAGTGACATGGCCATTTAGGTGGGTGGCAACCTCATATAGCCTGTCTAACCCTACACACAAATTCTTTTTTTTTTTTTTTTTTTTTTTTTTTTTGTGGTGCTGGGAATTGAACCTAGGACCTTGTGCATGTGAGGCATGCACTCTACCAACTGAGCTATATCTCCAGCCCTACACTCAGATTCTTACAGAGAACATCCATCCTTTACTTTCTATTTGTTTAGGTTTTTTTTTTTTCCTTTTTGATTCTTTTCTAGGAGTCATAACAGAGCTCCTCTTTCATAAATGCTCCTAGAAGTTTGCTAGTTCCTTCTGACTGTTTTCTATTTTTGTTTTTAGTAGTAAAACTAGTTTCTATGTGAGTGACATTTATTGAAAAAGTTTGTATGGTATGATTTTATTCCTTGAACCTGTTTCTTAAATGTTACTGAAATTCTGGCCTAGACTTTTAAAATAAGAAATAAAATTAAATATCAAGTACTATAGAATATAACTTTAGAAGGTATATGAAAGACCATAACAAATTATTTTTAAATAGCAGGAAATGATTGAGGCCACATTCAATTCCTAAGTATGGGACTATAATCCTGTGTGTGGGTGTGTGTATATATTTGTATGTGTATGTCTGTATATAAAATATAGGTATACGTGGTTCAGTGTTTAAAAGTATTTTGAGAGGACTTTTCATGGTACCACTTGTTTTAACCTGAGTGACTAGCATTGTGTTTTCTAGTATGAAGGACATAGTATTTTGTAGTATGATCCTTCTAGGTATCTCTTAACCAGAAAAACTTAGTTTTGAGAAAACGTTAGTTATGTGTCCAGATTTGTGTGTATTGTTTTGAGATGGAAAAATGTGGAGTTGATTTGTTTTTAGCATTGATTTGTTACTATTGTAGTACTAGTAAAGGCATTTTCATACCTTTTATCATCTACTTTTCTTGCTAATAGTATAGTTTCAAATATTAATTAGAAAATATTGTCAGAAACAAGTAAAGTTCTTGTTTTCTCTCACTCTTTGTTAAGGAGGTTTATATTTTAACCTCTAGAAACTTTGGTTTATCTACGTTCTAAATATTGTTGGTAGTTAAAGTTAACATGGATTAGTTTTGGCTTATACATCAGGTTAGGATTTGATGAAAACACCTTTACAACATGGAAGCATACTAAAAAATGGTGGTGCTATTAGAAGTCTATAACAACAATGTCCTTGCCCACGATACTTTGCCTGTTTGACTCCAGGTCTTGCTTACTGAGTAGTAGAAAATTTCAGAGCCTCAGGGCAGTGAACCAATTTCTTGTTAAGAGTATTTCCTAATAATTTGGCACTTTAATTTCCATTTCTGCCTATGTTGGACAAGTTTTATTTATGTGCAATTAAAATTTATCTTCCTGTAGCTCAAATTTATCCAGTTTTCTTATGTGTTGTTTTTGGGCAGCTCTAATAGTGTTTAAATTTTTCTGATATCATTGCATTGTGCTGTTCTTTTAGATAGGAGATGGTAATGAAGAAACCAATTCTTTTTTTTTTTTTTTTTTCTTTTTTAATAGGAAGAAATCAGGTTCAAATTAGAATTGTTTATTTTTGTCTTTTAAAAAATCTTGTAGGTTTAGATACCTTTCTTCTTCTTTTATTTTTTTGGTACCTGTGAATTGAACTGAGAGGGGCTTAACTTCTGAGCCACATCCCCAGCCCTTTTTATATTATTATTTAGAGACAGGTCTCACTGAGTTGCTTAGTTCCTCGCTAAGTTGCTAAGCCTGACTTTGAACTCTCGATCATCCTGCCTCAGCCTCCTGAACTGCTGGGATTATAGGTGTGCACCACTATGCCCGGCTATTATTATTATTTTTTTTTTAGACTCACCAGACAAAATGTTATTTGCTAGCTGAAATTTAGAGACTGAACTGGTCAATGTTTATTAGCATTGTTGGCATATTAGAAGTCATCTGAGGTTGTTTTATCTGGGTGATTGAATTGTTTCTTGACCCAAGGCATTCTATGCTCATTCTTACTTTTTAGATTTTTATTAACATAACTAAACTTCTATCTGATAACCACAGAAGTAGTGATAACTTTGAAAGTGCCAGCAAGAAAAGACATGAAATCATGGTGGTTATGAAAGTGATCACAAAAATGTTCAAATGGAAAGAATATTTTGGAAGAAGAAATATTTCTGAAGAAAAAAGTCAGAAAGGAAGGAAAGTCCTATGTGTATGTATAATTAACTTTTTCAGTGAGCAAAGAAGAAAGATAATGATGTAGTGATGGGGAAAAAGTAGCCAAGAATAATAGCTCTCCACCTTGATATCCATTAGTATCATCTGGGGAACTTTAAATAAATATCTCAATGTCCAGGCCACACCATTTAACAGTATACCAATATACTGTGGTTAAGAACTGAGGCATTAATATTAAGTAAATTTTTTTTGGGATTCCAATGCGCAGCCAAGAGTAAGAACTATTTGGCTGTAAGGATGGGCCTCATCCCCAGATGTCTTTTAGTGTAACATTATTCAACAATAGACTAGGAGTTGATAAAATGTAAAGGCTGAAGTTGGTGAATATTTGCAAATGCAAGGCTGGTTGCATGTGGTTAACATGAAAATGTACGTATAAGGGCATACATACTGGAGCTACTAAGAATTTTGCTAGATACTTGATAACTTGGAGAAATCATCAGAGAAGAACCTGCTGTAATTTGGAAAAAGATGTCCCAAAGAACAGGTATCAGCAAGGAAGAGAAGAGTATGCTTGTGTGTATGTGTTTTTTTTGGGGGGGAGGGGATTGAACCCATGACCTTGTGCTTTCAAGGTAAGCACTCTACCAACTGAGCTATGTCCCCAGCCCACGAATATGCTTGTTTTTAAAACTTGAGTGAACTGATTTGTCTCCCTAGTTAGTGGCATTAACCTTAAGTAACTAAATTAGTTTAGATTTGAGATCTTATTTCAATTCTTAGTTATTTCCAAATGGAATAAATTATACACTTAAATCCTTAACATATAAATCATAATGTGCAAAAGGCATTTGTTCCTTATTTTATGGTTTCTGATTTATTACCATTGCAGTATAGTGGAGTACTGCTGTAAACTCCAAGAACATAAATGTTGTCAGTATAACCTCTTATTATCAATGTTATACAAAATTATTTTCAAATCCCTTTATCAGAAGTAATCCAGGGTATATTAAGTAAATTAGGGATCTGCCTATGGGATTCATGAAGGTATGAAAACAATGCAGTCTAAAAGTTAAATTAGACAATCTCATGTTTAAATGTTCCTTATATATTACTGTTAGATTTTGTTCATAGGCTTTTTCTTGGGAAACTTGTTAACTCTTTTGGTAAGTTTAAAACAATTTCTTTTCATTAGTTTTATTAAGGATGTTTTTAAAGGTGGTTTTGTTACATACTCTTTTTTAGTAGGCATATTTAGTAGTTATCAGTTTTTTTCCTTCCTTTTTTTAGTACTGTGCATTGAACCTAGAGGCACTCTACAACTGAGCTATAATCCCAGCCCTTTTTATTTATTTATTTTTTATTTTGAGGTAGGGTCTCACTAAGTTGCCAAGACTGGCTCAAACCTATGGTTCTCTTGCCTCAGCCTCTGGAGTAGTTGGGATTTTAGGCTGTGCATCTCAACGCCTGACTAGTAGTTACTAGTTTTTTAAAATTTAGTTTAGATCTAGAATATATCTTAGAGCAACTCCACATTTTGCAAATGAGAGAAAGTCTCTAGGAGTTTGTGGCATCCTCAATTTAGTGATAAAACCAGGACTAGAAACCAGAAATCTTTCTTCCTTTGCTTTTTTGTGGTGTTGGAGATCAAGCCCAGGGCCTTGGGTTGGAGTTGTAGCTCTGGGGTAGAGCACTTGCCTAGCATGTGTGAGGCACTGGGTTTGATTCTCAGCATGACATATAAATAAATCAATAAAATAAATGTCCATCAACATCTAAAAAAACATTAAAACAAAACAAAACCTTAGGGCCTTGTGCATGCTAGGAAAGAGCTCATACTTTACCCCTCAGTCCTATTCTCCTTTTAAACCTTTTTGTAAAGTAAAGCAGATATAGAAATAAAAAATAAACAAACATGTGGCTTGGTGAATTATCCTAAGAACACCACCAAGATTAATAAACACAGTGTTGCAACCACCCCTTCCATCTGACCTGCCCCAGTCTAAAATTCCCTTCAGATATGTGTAGGTTTTTCTCATAAAAGTAATGCCTGTTATACAAATATTTTCCTTGAGTTTCTTTGTGGTTTTAACATACCAAAATGTATCCCAAGACACCATGGTTTGTTCTTTTAAACTTCGGAATATCTTTAAATCTCTGGGTTCCCCATTCATCCCTATATTTTTGCCCAGTACAGCATGGGTTTTACTAATTTGCATATCCATGGTGAAATTAACTTGTTTTTGCTTACTGTGTCTCCTACAAAATGGCAGCTAGGTCAGACTCAGGAAATATATTATTCTTTTATCAGTGGTTACTTGTGTCTGGTTTGTAATTAAAATTCTGTAATTTTTTCATCAATTGTTGGAATAATTTACAAAGACATTTCTTCATATACTATTTGGTTATCTAGTGATATAGGAAATTTAGGATAAATGCTCCATTCTTTTCTGCCAGTTTTCTACATATTGAATTGGTCCCATTCTTTGAATTGATTCCCTGTCATAAATTCTTAATATTTATGATATTAATAATTTATGCATCACAATTATTAATTTTAGTGAAGCTCAGATTATCCTGTCTTTTGTCATTAGGACTTTGTCTAGTTGGCTTCTAGTCATTTTGACATGAACCTAGCAGCTTTGAATTGTACCTGGTAAGATGATCTGGCTCCTTGCACATGTTTTTCATACTAGTCTTTCATCAGTCATTTCCTTTAGGGGGAGTGATATTTTAAGATTGCAATCTGGGGGCCAAGGCTGCTTAGTGCTAATAGGTGAGTTGCTATTTCTAGGCCTTTTCAGTGGAGAGGATAGCAAACGAGAAAGATTTATGTTTGTGTATTTAAGAAGTTTGACATATGCTATCTCTATCTCCAACTTCTTTTTGTTCTTGACCATCTTGATTTAGCATGTAGCCATTACATTTCACACTCTTCAAGTCTTCATTTAGTCTTCACTTATGAATATCTCTTTTGAATGCTTACCACTAGTTCTTTTGTCGATATTTGTCTAGACGTTTTGTCTGTCTGAAGTTTCTTAGTAGACTCCTCAGAAGGCCTCGTAGGAACAGTATTTCCTGATTTTTGCATGTTGATAACAGTATATGCCATTTGTTGCTGAGGGTCAGTTTTACTGGATATAGACTTTTTGACTCACATACTTCCTCCCCCCCTTATTAGGATGTTAAATTATGCTGCTTCTTTCTAGCATAAAGCATGACAGTGTTACTGTCCCAGAGGTCTGCTGGCAACTAGTTTGTAGTCCTTATAGTTAACTACCTTTTACCCAGATGTCTGAGGGATGATCAGGTATGCAGAACACTGTTTCATTGTGTACTTTAAAAATTTCAAGTAAATGTTGTTTTCTTGTTTTTGTTCATGGGGATCTCATATATACATATATATATATATATATATATATATATATATATATATATATGTTGAATTTTGCTCTATCTTTAATATGTCACTTTTTCTCCAATGCTTTTTGCCTTATTTTTGATTTTTAAAAATTTGATTTCTGAATTTCTTATGATGTTATTATGTTTATTCTTATTTTTCTCAAGTTCCCTCACCTCATTTAAGTTCTGCTTAAATATTTGTTTCATGTCTTATTTATTCCTCATTTTGAAATTGTAAACTATAGTTTGATTTATGGGATTGTCTTTGAAATGCCTTTTATCTTCTGTAGGCATATTCTTAGTTTTCATTACATTCTGGGCACTTTTCCCTCACAGTTCCACATTGTTGGGGTTTTGTAAGATGTAGACTTAACCTGTCCTTTTATACTCATCTACAGTTTGAGTAGGCCACACACCTCTCAGTTTCAGCTTTTGTTCTCAAATTGGCCTATCAAGATTTCCAGTGAGTACCGGGTCTGTTTGGAATTCTTTTTTTCCTGTTAGTCGGATGCCTTGTTGGTTCCTCTAGTTTTTCCCATACAAATGTTTGTATTGTGCATGTCATTTGTCTGCTGGTGGTTTCGTGTTCAACTGTTTGTCTTTTGAGGATTGTGGAGGGGATAATTTTGCTATTCAATATGGTTGGCTTTTTGATTTTTGCTATTTAGTTATTTTTGTCTCTTTCTCTCTTTTTTTAAGGATCCAGGGAATTTCCAAAACTCTGCTGCTGCACTTTATATCCAGGTCTGCTAGTTTCCTGATTTTAACTCTCATATTCTTTTATTTTATGCCAGTTTAGGTCGTTGGTTAAAAAATAATTCAGGGTTATTAGCATTTGCTTTTACTTGCCCCGCTTTTTTAAGGGTGAAAATGATGTTTAAGGAATGACATTTTTCTATATAACTTTAATTGATAGTTCTAGGATTTGCTCTTTATTTCATCTGTAAACCTTCATAAAACATTTTAATGACTCATGACCTACAAATAGATTTAAATAAAATGCTAGTTTTAGCCTTAATATCTGTGCTGTTTGTACAGTACTGTCATCTCCTCATGTAGCTTCAGTAATTATGCAGGATGCATATCCATCCCATTGATAATGGGAAAATTCAGATTGCCCTTCACTGTTATACCCCATCTTAGAAAAATAGGTCTCATCTGCTTGTGTGTGTCTATAAATTAGTGAGTGTGTTAAATCTATCCCAGCATGAACTCACTTGAAGTGCTGTGAAAGACTATCTTAAAGAATTTAAATTGATTGCAGATGTTAGTGCAATTAAGCAGGCCTGATGAGCTAAGAATCATGTTTCTCAGATATGAATATGAATGCATTTTAAAAATTATAGTGGTGTACTTCATGTAAATAGAGTTCATAGGCATGTGAGGGTTTTCATCACCTTCGGTTTTAAAATGGTTTAGAAACACGAAAAGTGATGCTTGACCCTTTAAGCAGATACTCGCATGACTTAGAATAAATAAATACGTGTTAGTCTTTGTAGTTCTGTGCCATCCTTAACCAAGTAGAATGAACGAAGAATGATTTCTTTCATTATTTCATTTGTCTACCAATTAGCTTTCTGCTTTTTGTGCCTATAATTCATTTAAAAGTTATTCTGTAGGTATAGAGAAAGTGTAATGTTATTTCATCCCCATTTTTTTTCTCTGTCTGCAGAAAGACCTTTTTTATGAACTTTTATTCTTTTTTTTTTATATACAGTCTACATTTTGATTCACTGTCACAAATGGGGCAGGATTTTTCATTTCTAAGAAGAAGAAAAGTTTGGCAAAATGCCAAGTGAAAGCAGTTAGATTGTAGAAGCTAGGCTCTTGTTTCCCCTCATCAGACCACTTACTGGTAGAATTCTATCTACTTTAAATCGCTTTTGCTTTAACTGCTGAAATGTAAGAGAAAGTTTTCTATTTGTTTTTAAAAAAAAAGCATACTGGGTTGCAAATTAGGAAGCAAAGTCTAAAACAAGACTGTAACAAGATTAAATAGAGTTTATGGTATGCTCATTTTCAATTTGTTTCAAATTGATCCATGCACATTAAGTAATTAAACTCATCAATTTCTGTAACACATTGTAAAATGTTATGGACATTAGGGCTTTGTTATATAGACAGTGGTAGAATAAAGCAAAAAAGGGTGAGTAATTAGATACTCTTCAAATTCTAAGAAAATTAATGAAATAATAGCAACATTAATGATTTTAAATAGGAACAAAGAATATATATTTTTCTAGATGGTGAAAAGTCTGTTCTACAATAATTTGTGAAAGTTTAATTTATTCCATTATAATACCATTAAATGGTTGACTGTACCTTGTTTTCAGGATTTAAGAATAGAGCTCTATTGCTTGTAGCTTTGTGATTTTGGAAAATTCATTCTTCTCTAGGTCTGTGTTTACTTAATTATGAAACTTTAGAGTTTTTTTAGTTTGGGAAAGTTTGGAATAGAGGCAATACTTATAGTCTCTTAGTTGTTCTTTTTCAAGTTCTAAATAAAGTGTAATATGGGAATGGGTGAATAAATGTTACAGTTGGTTGGACGCACTGGCATACACCTGTAACCCCAGCAACTTGGGAGGTTGAGGCAGGAGGATTGCAAGTTCAAAGCCAGCCTCAGCAACTTAGCAAGGCCATAATCAAGTTAGTAAGACCCTTTCTCATGACAAAAAATACAAAGGGTTAAGGATTTTACTCAGTGGTTAAGTATCTCTGGGTTCAATCCCTGGTATCAAAAAAAAAAAAAAAAAAAGAAAGTTTATAGTTGAAGACTTCTTAAGTCAGATTCATACCTGGAATAAAAAGTTGATAATCCTGAGCATCATAAAAAAACATTTTTTCACATGAAGCATATATGTATTTTTACATATCTTTGGATAAAGGGCAAACCTTTTGAGCAGGAGTGGTTACTACTTTGGTTTATCCAACACAAGGCATGCTTCTGAAACATTACCTGTAATAACCATTTGTTTGTATGTTTTCTATTTTAAGTAGACCAAGAATTTATAGTTGTGAAACGATGCAAGTTTAGGCTTTACAAGAGATTTGTATGTTTTTCCCCCTTATTACAGTATAATCTTTTCAGTTATCTTGCCCATACCTAATTTTTTTTTTTTTTAGGTGCTGGGGATCGAACCCAGGGCCTTATGCTTACAAGGCAAGCACTCTACCGACTGAGCTATCTCCCCAGCCCCCATACCTAATTTTTAAAATAAATTTTTCAAATAAATTTCTATAACCTTTCTTAATTCTGAATGTAATATGTCACAGAAATAACTTTTAATTCTCACATATGATTGCATTAACAGATACTGTAACACTTGATAAACAGTTTGGAGGTATTAAAAGTCAATTCTTGGTGTCACAGACTTCATAGAACTACACATGTAGTCTTATGCTTTGGGCATCTACCCTCTGCATTATGTAATAATGGAATGCCTAGTGCTGGACATCTCTCCAGAGTTTTAGAGTGACTTTCATTTCTTTTTTTTCTCTCCCCAGTAGGGCAATAAAAAATATTTGTAACTTCAGAAAAATACATATTTCTGAAAAATAGATTTTCTGAACATGTATTTCATGTGAAAAAATGTATTTTCCTTCCAGTTAATTCTTTTTTTAAAAAATATTTTTATTAGTTGTTGATGAACCTTTGTATGCAGTGCTGAGAATTGAACCCAGTGCATCACACATGCTAGGCAAGCGCTCTACCGGTGAGCCACAATCCCAGCCCTCCTCCCACTTAATTGTTCTATCCTGTTTCTGTTAGAAATGCTGATTCAATTTAAATGGAATTAGACCCAACAAAACATATTAGCATGTGCACCTGAAAAGTCTAGGAGTTTGTTGGCATTAGAAAGGCCAAGATCCAGTTTTTCAAATGATGTAAGGATTCATTCATTATGTCTTTGAGCCCTGCCCTAACTATGTGTTGGCTTCATTCATGCAGGTTATACCCAGATGGTTAGCAGAAGGTCCTGTGTAACTCCTACATTTTAGGTCAATAGTTCTCATAAGTTTTAGATAAGTTTCCCTATTGGTTAAAAAAGACATTGATCCTGTATTTACTAAGGCTGTAAGTTTGTTTACCATAAACATGTTCTTTGTACTATTACCTCATCATATTTATATTATAGAGTTGACAATATAAATACAAATATGTTAATATTTCAGTTAAATTTTACCTCATCTTCACAGTTTTGTTTCTCTTATTAATTTTGTTTTTGTTACATTTTAGCTATGTTAGAATCTTGACAACCTGAATGTCTTTTCTTGCTAAAAAAAATAATTTTACATGTCCTACAAATTTCTTCATGACTTACTTTTAAAATCTATAAAACTTTGTGTAATCAGCCCCTTTTTTACCTTTGATTTTTGTTTTCTTGCTTCTATTATTCCTAGAGATTTAAATTATTCAATCTTCCCATCCTTTGTAATGGTACCTTCCATATTCATTGAAGAATGCTCTGGGAGCATGCACAAACACACAGTAATTATTACACTTCTCCTAAGTTCATGTTAACTCCTGTGTTTTCCATTCAGTCCTCCCCACTTAGTGGTGGTTGGGAAGGGCTGGGGATGGAACTCACAACCATGTGATACTAAGCTTGTGCTCCACCACTGAGCTCTATCCCCAGTTCTAGCCCATTTCTTATTCTTGCCTGTACTGGTTCTGTGCTGATTTGATCCTCACCTCTATTTAGCCACATGTAATTAAACAGTTTGAATTTGCTGTTCTGACTTCAGCAGCACTACCTTCTTTTTCTATTGGGTTAGTAGTAGAGAATACTGAGTAAGATATCATACCCTGACTCTACCTTTATGTGTTGAACTTCAAGATAAAAGACATAAAGCCATGAATCAGGTTATTAGTCATCCAGGTAAGATAGTTTCTAATAAGAATTCTACCTTTGTGAATTGATCATTCTCTATAATGACTTGGAGAAGGATCTGGAGGCTTACAAACTTGGTTGATTAACATGCTGAGATTTAGTGTGTTTCATGAGCAGGCATGCAATCTAAGCTGATACATGCTGATGTTTAAAAATTCAAATGCCACTTTTATAATTTAGAATCATAAATATTGATAAGATTCTTATATTCTCTTCTTAATTCCTAACTTGGTTTATTGTACAATCTGTGGAGATAATAGGCCTTATTTTTAAACTAAAGTAAATCCTGCTCAAATGAGTACCCATAGCATAGTATCATACGCTTTGTCTGTCTTAGTATTTCCTTTTGTTTGCAGTGCTGAGACTCGAATCCAGGTCCTCATGCCTGCTAGGCAAGCACTGTACCACTGAGCTCTATCCCCAGCCCTGCTTTGCCTTTCTTAACTGACCTACTTGTTTATACAATCATCCACTTAATTGACCTGACAGAATATAGCTTCAGGAGGGTCATGAATACCTGCTACATCATGGAGCAGTAGATATGTGTATTTGGGGCATTTCCTTTTTTGGGGAGTCTCAGTAGGGCTCTGCAGAACTCTTGGTGGGTCTCTTGACATATTTGTAGTTATGATGCAGATTCCTAATGACACAGACTCACTACTCTTAGAGTACCTTGAAATTGATGAGGTCATATTTTTTAATGATAATTTAAATAAATTTACTTTATTTTGAGGTTATACTAGATCTTTGTACATATGTGTAATCTCTCGAACCATTTTAATGGGAGCTTTATATTGTCTCATATTTTCATTTTCCCCCCTAATTATTAAAATTTAATATTGTAGCTTAATATTTCGGGGATATCTTATAGTTGGCATATATCTCTCCTAAATTACACTTCTTACCTGATTACCTTTTTGAGCAGAATCAGATAGGAGCTGCTCATTTTCTCACTATTTAGATTTTATAATATTCATGCTTTTTTTCCTGTCATTTTTGAGAAATTTCATAGGACACAAAGGTTGTTTTGAATAATCAAAATAAATTGATTAGAAATTTTAAGATCAACTTATTTAGTAATCAAGTGACTTCCCAAGTATCATTCATTTATTCAGATGCTCAAATTTGAAATTATTCAAAGATACATCTTAAAACATAAAATATCACTTAATGAAGCAGTCTTTAATGTAGTATAATTTATTACTATCTTATTGTGTTGTCCACTTAAATAAAAAGATCTATGACTTTTTAATACTTAACATATGAGCAGTGCTGTGGAAGGACGCTTTAGTTGTGACATATGATCAGAAAAGTATTCAAATACTATTTCATGCACAATAAATAAGTAAAAATAACCAAGTGACTAGAATGGCTTTGAATAATTTTATATAATGCTTATTTAAGATTAATAACAAAATCCAAGGTAAGAATGTGAGTGATGGGGAATGTTGTAAATATATTTAATATATAGTAGTTTTAATGATCTTTTATTTTCCTTTGCCCCAAAGTGATGCATTACAGAAAATTTAGAAAAGACATGATAAAGGAAACAAAAGTCACACTAATCAAAACACAAAGTACTTGACTAAAACACTAAAGTTGTTTTGATTTTGAAAATGTCTACAAAGCAATACTAAAACAGTAAAATTAAGGTAAAAAAATGAAATATGAATTTTTCTCTTATGTAACAATTCTGGCAAAAGTCCAGGGCCTGAGGCTAGCAGGTACAGAACAGTATAGACATGTGAAGAGTCTGTGAAACTGACTGTGCTACTGTTAGCTTGTCATCTGCCTTGAGACTGAATAAGAACAAGTTCACAATTTTTTAAGAAAAGGAAGATTGGTAGAAAGGGACTTTCTCTATAGAGGTGTCATGGTGCCACACTATTATTTCTGACCCCTTTTGAAGTCCTGAACCCGAGTGACTGGGCACTAGAGAGAGCAGCTTAGAGATGGATATGTATTCCTTCCAATTTGAAGACAGAGATACTGGAACTGTACTCTGTTTGCAGATGGTAAGCTTTAAAAGCAAGAGGCACTATGAACTGCTTTGTTGGCAGAACAAGGAAAAAGGATTAGATCCATTATTGGAGTAAGTTGGACTTAAAAATATTGGCTAGACATTTTAGGAGTTTTGAGTTTTTGTGGAAGAAGTTTTGTCAAGGGAACCACCTACATATGCAGTGAGCCCCCACCCCCCCAACATGGAGAGTCTATGATCAACTACTAAATCTTTATCAGGGGACACTGAGTAACCCACATAAGCATCCCACAGTATTAGTAGTCAACACTTGAATATCAGTCAGGTCCTGAGGACAGTGGTACCAGAGACTGAGTGATACCTGATTATAGAAGTTTTCTGCAGCTTACCTGACTCCTTCCTCATTCCCTTCGTCCCTGAAGATGCTGGAGAAATCTTGATGAATCATGATGAGGGAATTGAAGAACAAGTTAGAAAAATAGTGAAGGTTCACAACCTTGTTAATCACTGTGTTCATCCTAGTTTGAGTGAGTTTTCCACTAAGGCAGGAGACAAGCTTTAGATTAGTTAAGATTTAAGTTTTAAAAAGTATTAGAACTCTCCCTTCAGAAAGAAATCACTTTTCCTTACTAGGCTAGATAATGTGAAAGTTAGATTATCATTCTGAGGTGATAATACTAAAAATAATATTGGGTTGACAGTGTTCTTAAGTTTATATCTATAAATGATAAAGGAAAACATGAGTATGTTTGCTGATAAATAAATGTTTTATAGGTAGTGAAGGGCAGGGGGAGTAAATGGGTTAGAAGAAATTTTAAAACCTGGAAGAACAGTATTTACCACATACTAATGTATAAAGAACACCTACAAGTCATTAAGAAAAAGATGGACAAACCAATAGGAAAGAATTTACCTAAAGTGAATAGGCAGTTCACCCCAGAAGAATTACAAGTGGCTAACTACCTCTTTAAAAGATGTTCAATTTCACTATGTAAATGAAAATAAGTATATAGTGCATTTTTCATCTGTCAAAATAGAAGAGCTGAAAGAAAAAGATGGCTAACAGGAAATACTTAGTGAGGGTGTAGAGATATATATCCATATACCCTTTTTTAGAGTATAATTTGACAGAATCTATCAAAACCTTGTATACTCTACTGAAGTAACAATCCCAGTATTTTGCATCTATTTTGTAACAATAACTTGTAAGTACAGAGGTCTGTGTATGAGGGTGTTTCTTATGGCACTGTGTGAAATGTCAAATTATTTAAAATATTCATATCTAAAGCTATTTAAAATTATTCATCAATAGAAATGACTCAGTAATTCATTCTACATTCATAAAACTAATGGACAATATGACTTTTAAAATGAGTGAGTTAGATCTGGTTTGGAAAGTTACCCAATATATATTTAAAAAGAAAACAAAAACAATGCTAAGAAGCACATGTATGATACGAACCAATTTTTATCTAAAAAGAACTGGTGTGAACCTATGGATGTGTATGTGAATAAGGGAGCATTTTCCTTGGGATATGTTCTGTTATCTAAATTTTTAGAATTAGAGCCAAAGAATATTCTTTTAGAGTAATACTTTCTTAGCAGAAACAAAATCTGACATTGTTTTTATGAGAGAGCATTTTTTGGTCTTGTTTACCAAGTCCTGTTATTAGGGTGCACATGGCCTGATAACATGAACCACATTTCAATTCGAAAAAATAAAAACAAATCAGCAGAGCTAATACTATACTGTTTGTGAAGCTTTTAAATGTGACTTGGAATTGCATGGAGATTCATTTTATATTCTTGTAGCAAATTGGTACTCATTTAATAATCACTTATTTACAGAACTTAAAAGTTTTAGAAACATCTGGATAGATCTATGAATAATTTAAGTGTTCAGTTCCTGATCATTTCTAAATGGTGTTTATTAAGCATTTACCAATGTGTGACATGTTAGAATCCATAAACATTACCACAAATGAAAAATAGAGGAAACCTGGAGACTTAGAAAAGAGGTGTATTACTACATTAAAGTATATATGAAAAATAAATTTTATATTAGAATTTTCTGCCTTACAAATTTAGTATCATGTAAACTGATTTTTTAATCTGAAAATTTTAAGGTGTCTCTGATAACATCTAATTTACTTTATACTCCTGAAATTTCTTTGATTCCTCCCTTTACCAAGAAATGCCAATCAATAAAATTTGTGCTTTCACAGCCATTCAGTTTAAAAACTTGTTCAACTTGTTCCTAAGATACCTTTCAATAGTAATATATTAATATTTTAGAACATAGAGGTGAGAAAATACAAGCCATTCATAATTTTTCCACCAGAAATAACTGGTTTCAACATTTTATTTCCCATTTTTAATTTGGTTTATTGGTTCCTTCATTTTAAGGATTTCTCTGAATTTTTTTGCAGAATCTCAATGTCTTTGTTGAACTGATCTTTCACTCCCTGTATTTTCTCTGATTTCACTGTTTACATCATCCTTTACTTTGCAGATCAGCTTAGGTATCTACATTCTAAACTCCTTCTCTGAAATTTTTTTCCATTGTGTTGTTGATGGATTCTGTTATCAAAGTATTTTGTCTTGTTTGGGGCAATTTGTTCCCTTGCTTTTTACTTTGTTTGTATATCTGTCCATACAGTATGGATCTGAGACAGTAGAGTTTCTACTTTGTGGGACTTATAGTGTCCCTGAAGGTTTTTAGTACCTCATAGTTTAGGAGGTGACAAATAATAACAATAATGAATGCAGATAATATGCAGCATTAATCCAAAGAGTTCCTTATTTGACATTGACAATGTTAATTGTCAGAATAAACAGGAATGATGAGATCAGTTATTGCCCACAGTAAAAACAATAAGTTTTCAAAAGGTTTTACAATTTCTAATGGTGGGCAGGAAGAGAACAGAAGTGATGTAGAATGTGATCATCAAGAGAGGAGAGAAAATAGAAGTAAAAAACTAAAGGAAGAGTGAATTAGAGAACAACAGAAATCCTTAAAATGAAGGAATCAATAAACCAAAAGAGAGGGGAAAAAAAAAAGGGGAAATAGGTAAGTGAAAGAAAAAAAAATTAAAAAAATTAAAAATAAGAGCAAAGGAATATAAAAGAAATAGAAATATACTTATTAAATATACTCGTCCTCAAAATACTGATCCATGAAAAATAACTAGTTTCAAAAAATAGTAGAGATGAGAAAAAAATGTGAATATGTATAAGTGACCATTGAGGTCACAGAAAAAAGAAAAAAAAAAAAGATCTTGATGCAAAGTTAAATAATTGTTTCTGTTTGAGTTGCAAAGATTCTCAGCCTCCCTTCTCAGCAGTATTGGTTAATGTGACCTGGAAGTTGATGCCTGTTCCACCCTTATGGTGGGGTTGCTGGAATGAGGAAATTCTATAGGTGGAACTTCTGGAGGTGAGACTTAGGCTTAGGTAGACTCCAGGTTCTTTGTTGAATGAACTTTGGTCTGGAGATTTTAAATCAGTGTACCTCCAGGGCCCAGCAGTTGCCAGTCCACACTGGAAGACTACCCCAGGGATTTCCCCCTGGTTCTACTCATGCATTGGAGTAGCCATTTTTCAGTCTCCTTTGTCACCTGCAGTCCCCACATTTCCTGGTCTCTTGGGTTTACCCTCCAGACTTAAACCCCCCACCCCCACCCTTTTGAATTTTCAGTCAAGTATGTCTCTCCCAACTGGTACTTTAAGCCGCCAAATTGTGGGGGTGGGAAGCTGGGTGGGTTTCCATGACCAGTATTCCACTTCTTAGACCCCTTTCCATGTTTGATTTTTGTCCTGGTCAATTAGGGTCACTTATGTTGTGCAGTGTGTTCGCCGTGCCTGTATTTTTGGCCAAACTCAGGTGTGCTGGGAATGGTTCCCCTAGCTTCCAGTCCCTGTGCCACAGCTGCAAAATGGCTTCTTATTCTGTCATCCATAGGCAGTTGGGGGAATGTGGCTTCTTTCCCACAGAATATGCAACACTCCTTTCAGGTTAGTTGGGCAGTGTCTTTGATCTCCCCCTACAGAGACCTGCCTCAGGCCTCCTAAAAAAATGCTGCTTCTTTTAATTCCCTTATCACTTTATTTGCTTTGCACGTGGAGGGACCTCTCTGGCTAGTGCCTCTGGCAGCAGTGGTTATGCTGGGGATTTTTTCCTTTTTATATCCAACCACCTGAGTGAGTCCCTGATCTACTTTGAATGTCCAGTATTAAATCCCTGTAAAGCACTTCCCCTGTCCCGCCTTTTCACCCACCTTGCTGAGAAGCTGCCTATCAGTTTTCTTGGTTTTAGGCCACAGAACAGCCAGGAAAGTGACCTTTTCTGTTTCACCAACTTGAATGGATGATCCAGTCCCACTTGGGTATTAACATTTTTGATTAATTTTTTTCAGTCTTGAAAAATGAGTGCAAGAATACCAATCCCAAAGGGTGGTTGTAGAGAGTAAATGAAGTGAAATAATACTGTATGTATGGTGTGTGCTGTGTTCGGGTAATGCATGTTATAGTACATGATAGGTATATTCTAATTATTTGTCTGCCTTAACTTCTATTTTGTTTTATTTCAGTAGTGTCCTGATAATGTTCCAACTTCTTTTTTTTTTTTTTTTTTTGAGGTTTGTTATAGGCCCTTAGTAATGGACAGTAAGTAGTATGAAGTGTTTTCTAATAAAGATAAAATTGTCACCTAAGTTTATGGTAGTATTTAATTTTCCATTTCAAGGAAGATGGCAATGTTTTAGATATAAAACCTAAATCCCTATGGATAGTCATCCATAGAGAACAGAAAGAAATGTAAATTTTCCCCTAAAATTCATGAAATAAGTTAATACCTGCTACTGAGAAGTTCTCAGCCATATCTTTACACTGATGAACATAAGTAACTGATGATATTAAGTTAACATGGAAGAGAAAAGAGATGGAAATAAAGTGAAAGCTCCTGATGTGTGGATAAGGGAGAAGAAACTTTGTTCCAGACAGTGACTTGGTGCTGATGGATTAGTGTAGGGAGAGGATTCAGTGGGAAATTCAGCAGTATCTTATTGCATTGAGCAACTGTTAGGACTAAAGATAGAAAGGGAAAATCTTGTATGCCATGAGAAATGCTACTTGTAGGAGAAAATCAATGCTTATGACAGAGGATTTTTCTTCAGAAACTATGAAGACCCAAAGCAAGTGGACTAGTTTAGGGAGAGTACACTTTAAGTAGGAGAGAGGTAGGTGGATATTGAGAGGAGATTTGTGCATTAGGGGTTACCCGAGCATCACTTTTAAGAGTAAGTCAGACAGAGGGCAAACAAATCTGCGCAGATGTACAAAGTGAGCGTTGAGTGAGAGACTGGGTAGTGAACATAGACCATAGTGGTCATTTGTGTGGTGGTTGATAGGAGAGATAATTTAGTAGCTTGAGGGAAAACATAGACGGGAAAGTTTGGGTGAGAGGGTAGTCCTAGTTAGGATTTGAGAGGAATATGATTTTGTAAAGAGCTTATAGGTTTTAAACAGGCAGGGAAGGGAGTGGGAGATGAATAAAAATAGATGAAAGCTATCTTGAAGGACCATGTGATGTTGGAAAATAGAAGCAAATACTAATCTAGATTAATGGTTCTTAAATTCTGTTTAGTGTGAGAACCCTAGTCTGTCTTACCTAGCTTTCCTTCTGGCCCATATCTGAAAGACAAAAGTGGAAGCATTCTGTTGTACCTTAGAAGCCATGGTTAATCCTTTTATGGTGAGTTCTGTGGAATGTGAACAGAAGCTGATAGCTCTGAGGAATGTGATATTGACTGATATGGGCTGTGGTGATGGGACAGGAGTAGAGTGCACAGAAAAGGAAATGATAAAGAGGACGGAAAACCTTGGTGTTGACCATTCTTTAACTACAAATACGTCAGAACAGTCTAGGTCTGGCAGATAAGACAATAGAAACTGTGAGGTTAAGGCCAGAGAGCAAACATGGAAAATGATAAATACTTTCTAAAATTAAGTAATTTTTCTAACCTAGTATATGGAAGTGAGACTTACCTCATTTAGGATGCAAAAAGAAAATTCCAAGAATAAAAATTTTTATGAATATTGTTTAAGAAAAAGTCCTGTCAAATTGAAATTCTAAAGTGTATCATCATTAGTTTTTAGCAGTAATTTTAATCTGTATATGTAAAGATACATACACATTTGAGAAGGTTCCAGTCACATGCATTTAGAAATGTATTTCATTTTCCTTAAAATAGAATTCAGGATATTTTCTTTGTATTCACATGTGGTGACTTAATACTCACATGAGTAGTAAGGATAATATTTTATATGGTACTAATTTTCTTGTAGTGGCATATAAACAACAGTGTATCCAACATAACAATTCAGCTGGGTTAGTGCATGTCAGTGTTTGTCAAATCTCTCTTGGTTTTTAGAGACAAAAGTGTGACTTGAAATAATCTGAGCAAAAAGGGGACATTTTATTGGAAGGATGGGAGTTATGCTGGGGATGACTTGAATGACAGTCTAATACCAGGACATTTCCCTTCTTGCTTTGGCCTCTTTCTGAACATTGGTATTCCTGTCTGTACATGTGCGTTTGTGTGTCCTCTTTTTGAGGACCACTGCATTTTCTCTTTGATTTCTCCCCTGCATATACCCGAATTTGTGCAGTTCTTTATGGAGCATCCCTTTTGTTGACCAAAAGTCACTCGCTTTTTCTTTGTTCTGCGAAGTGTCTGTTCGGTTCCTTTGCCCATTTATGGATTGGGTTATTTGTTTTTTTTTTGGTGTTAAATTTTTTTGAGTTCTTTAAATATCCTGGAGTTTAATTCTCTCTCTGAGGTGCTAGTGGCAAAGATTTTCTCCCATTCTGTAGGTTCTCTCTTCATGTTCTTGTTTCCTTTGCTGTGAGACGCTTTTTAAAAAGTTTGATATCATCTCATTGATTCTTGATTTTACCTCTTGCACTTTAGGAGTCCTGTTTAAGAAGTCGGTTCCTAAGATGACATGATGTAGAGTTGGACCTACTTTTTGTTTCAGTGGGCACAGAGTCTCTGGTCTAATGCCTAGATCCTTGATCTACTTTGAATTGAGTTTTGAGCAAGGTGAGAGATAGGGGTCTAATTTTGTTGTGCTACATATGGATTGGAATCAGCCTGGGCTTCAATGAGCCCAGGTTCAATTTTGTGGAGAGTGGTATTTAAGAACTAAGATTTGGGCACTATGTCTTCTAATGGCATGCCTTTACTTCTAGGCCCCTTTAAACTGAGCTAGGAAATTGTGTGTGCATGCTTGCACAGTGAAATACATATTTATATCATATATATATGTACAGTCTTCCATTGATACCTCTGGGGTGATTGGTTCCTGAACCCATACCCTGGATTCCAAAATCTAAGAATGTTCAAGTCCCCTTATGTAAAATGGTATAGTATTTGCATATAGTCTACATACATCTTGTATACTTTATTTTTTATCTTTATTGAAGAAAAGCACATATTTGTTTTTGAACAACAACATTAACTATAGGTAGATTTATAAGTTCAGTTAAAATCTTTTTAGATTACTTATAATATCTAATACAGTGTAAATAGTTTTTATACTAATTATTTAGGGGATAATGACAAGAAAAATTCTGTACCTGTTTAGTATGGTTGCAGGTTTTTTTTCCTCATATTTTCCATGGGCTGTTGGATTAATTTAGAGATCCTGATAACATGGAGGTTTGATTATATATCCATATATGGAAATCACATGGTGTATGTATACATATACCTATCTACATCTACTTCTATCTGTATGTTTATATACACATATATGTATATGTGCTACATATACTTTCTTTATACTATATATCATGTATATATTCTATATATACTACATATATATGTACACATACACACCCCCCTACATAAATATATACATATATATATATATACTGCCTCCTCCTCCTCCCTCTCTGTAAATACATGTATAGAATTTAAAAGCCATATTGGTAACTTTCAGTTAGACTTCTAAACTACAAGGTTCATTCTAGCCTTCCAGATTTTCATATTTAACTTTTTTCACTGACATTATTATTCAAAATACATTTCATTTCCTTTGGTTTAATTTTCATTTCATTTTAGGATTTCCCCCATCCTTCTTGATTTTATTTTTTCCTTTATGGGTACATGAAACATCAGCATGGTTCTTTATGAACCTAGGAACTATAAAAGAGGTATATTCAGGAAGCTGTCACTAACACCCCTCCTTTTCTTCTTCAGTGTTCTTGTCATTCATCTTTTTGCCCTGTTCCCATCCACCCACTGAAAGTGTACAATCGTAAGTTGCTTCTTCTATATTGTTTTGCACAAATGAACAAACATAAGTGTTTTCTTATTTCTTTCCTAAATATATTCTTTTATGTTTTTTCTGGAGAAAGTATTGTTTGAGCAGTTGAAAATCTCTTCTTAAATATGTAAAATAGTATAAATAATAAAGTGTTTATTGAAGGCCATGGGCCAATGCAGGAGAGCTCATGTAGTGGAAGGGAGGTCGATTCTGGTTAAGTCTGGATAGATATTGACAGAATGTCTTATGCTGAAATTTTTATTCTTTCAATTTAAGTTATAATTTTCTATTGTGTTGGATTGTTAGGTTTTTAAATCTTTCTTTGTGGAGATAGTTTGGAAACTAAAAGAAGAGTAGCACATTTTCTGTATTTTTATTGTATTTCTTTATAAAATGTACTTGGCAATTCTGAACTTTAAACTTATACTATTTTTAATGTAATCCAAAACTAGCTTCCAAAAATATAAAGAGGGTGTTTGGTATATCACAGTGCTCACTAAATAATCATTGAAAAGGATCTTTAATGGAATTCCTTGCTAAACTTCATTTTGTTGGTGGCTATACTTTATTGCAGTACTTTTAAACCTTTCATGTTTTTGCTGTTAGTTTGTACAAAATCATATGTGAATATGTGCACTAGATATCAGTTTGGTCATAAAAATTTTACTGAATCATTTTATAGTTTTATTTATTTTTAAAATTTCCATATTCATGTGTTATAATTATACATAATGGTGGAATTTGTTTTATATTCATATATGTTGAAGTTACAAATTTTCTGAAAACAAATAATTCATGCTGCAGTGACAGTTTAATGTTTCTGTTGATAAGTGACATTAGAGATGATTGAACTCCTTTGAAAAATGCTAGGAAATTGTCTCCATGCACTTAAACAGTAATAATCATGATAGGAATTTAGATTATAATTATCCTTTTGGCAGCAACTGTGCTTACCCTTGTTTTGTACTATGCTGACTCTGCTGTTTTCTTAAAACATTGTTATCAGTGCAAACTATTTCTTTTAACGTTCTTGGCATTTTGTATCATCTCACTCCTAATAAGTTTCAGCATCTGCATAGGTATAAGGAATTCAGGAAAGCAATACTAAAGAGAAACTGATGAAGTTAATTCATGATTACTGACTTAAAAGGCTCAGAGATAGACATGTGCCCCTATGTGAGATATGCAAGAATTTGCACACACTTTATAAACTTAGGCTTTATATTGATGGCCTTTTTTGTTGCAATTTATGAAGTAAATGCCATGGACTGTGTGCTGAAATTTAATAACTAACTTTACATAAAAATTAGGATTTCAGCATATTCTTCTAACTTTTAATTTTTTAAATCTCTAGGGTCTATATCTTTTGGGTCTTCATGTTAAAAAATGTTGGTTTTCTTTATAGGTTGAAGGGTGATTAAAATATTGGAGTATTAACTGAGGATGCCTGGTGATATTTGACATAGGTTGCCTTCTGGGAGATATAAGGTGAATTTAGTGATTTGGGTAGCAGTCAACAGTCATTAAAGTAGCAATTAAGAATATAATGTGAGTCTGGTGATGGCTTAGATAATCTAGGCAAATTTTTTTTTTTAAGCAACTAACGTGTCGTGCTTTGTCACTTTTTTGCAGAGTGTGTAGACATTTTAGACTTAGATTTTTACTTTTATTATTTTTAAAGTCAGATAATCATCAAATGGTAATTTCAAGGTTCTATAATATCATTCAGTTATTGAAAAATGAAAGATCAGTTCTTAAATACTTTGCACTGCATATTGGAGTTACAGTGTATTTTTATTTTGCCTTAGAAATGATATCCCAAGTTTCTCTGCAATCAAATGAAATAGAATAGTGAGGAAACATAACTGAATAAGTCTTGTATCTGAACTGAGATGAAAGGCAGGCAGGAACAAAGGAATCGGATTAAGATTGGGTGGGGCAATGGTTACTGTTCCCTTTATTAGTTGCCTCGCAGAGGAAAGAATGTTTGGCTTTAGAGAAACATAAATGTTAAAGGAAATAAGTATGTGTGAAGACATACTACTCTTCATACCTTAAGAATACATTCAATAAGGAATATGACAAGTATAATCTACTTTTTTCCCCATCCTGTATTTGGTATTTTAGAGTAAAATTTACTAACGGATTAAAAAGATTTAAAATTATGTTGGATAAATATTCTTCTAATTTTTGTGATGCCAGGCAGACATCCTTATCTTACTAATGTGTTTTGATAGCGCAGGGGATAAAGCTTTCTAAGAATTTTCATTGTCATGGCTAATGGACTTGGAGATTTACAGTCTCGAGTGTCCTTCCCTCGCCCCTTCTTCTTCCCACTTCCTTTGAAGTTAGGTAAAATGAACACAGAAGACCTGTGCTGAAAAGGAATACATCTGATTCTTGTGACTATTTTTTCCCCTTGTTTTCCATTCTTTCACATTTGTATTTTCATAGGATCATAATGAATATAATAAAAGAGTGGAAATTGGGTTGAAAATCAATTCTCCCAGTTAGCAGGTCTATTTTCTTTGTCTTGAATTTCCCATATTCCTTTCTAAGTAAGGACTTGTTGCAGAATATTTTTGTGTGTATGAATAACTTATTTTCTCCTTTCTTAATTTTAATCTTTAGTTGGTATATATCTTCCAATTTATCATAACTTCATTCATTCACTGGGGCAGGCACTTTGTAAAGGACTGGTGATGGAGTGAAGATTTAGGCTGACGGAGACACTGCCGCAGTCAGGTTCATACTGATGGACATCACAAGGAGATGCTGGCGTGTGCTAATAGACTCCTCCTACTTCCCAGAAGATTTGACTCTCTAGCACATTGCTTTTCTTCCTCCTGCTACCACTGTCATTGTGACAGCTTCACTGTCATAGATGGTCCATCCAACATTTCACTTTCTCATTTACTTTACTTCATCACTCCCAGTGATCTTTGTTTCTCTAGCCAATCTCAGCTACCCATTACTTGGGAGAGTAAAACACTACCTGTAAATATGATGTACAGACTTCCTTTCCTGAGCACACTACACCATTGAAAATAATAATCTATTTACTCCGCAGTTATTTCATGTCTGCTGCCTCCCTACCATGTCCTTCCTTACCTCCTTATACCCACAGTTCTTAAACACAAACCATCAGGTCATTTGCCTCTGTCCACACGAGCCCTGTTCTTGTTTTCCCACCTTTTCTTCTCTGTGTACCTCAGCACAGGGTGTACCTGAGAAGAAGCTACATTGACACATTTTTTTCTGAATGACCACAGTTCACAAGGAAGCTCCTAAGAGAGTGCAGATATATCCTACCACATGTGGGTGGTTAGTGTACTTCTGTATTTTCTGAAAACAATTTGATACCTGCAGTCCTAATCACTTTTACTAAGTTGCCTAGGCTGGCCTTGAACTTTCTCTACTCCTTCCTCAGCTTGCCGAATACCTGGGATAACAGGCTGCTCTTGGCTTTTTGCCACTTTGAATACTTTTGAGATACCATAGAATTTTTCTTTAATAAATTACCACTTTGATATTGACATGAATACAAAGTAGCCTGTCTTCCTAGTGCTAATTTGCTTTGCTCTGTTGGTTATGTTTTCTTAAGTAACATTATAACAAATTAATAAAATAAGAGAAGTAGATTTAAAAGACACCTAATTTCCTATCATCTCAAATAATCTGCTTTGAGATTTCCTTTCCTTGCCTTTTGATGTGTAATGTGTAACTTAAATAGGTATAATTTAGGACTATTGATACTTTGGCAACCTCATCATTTCCCATGCAGTCTATAAACACACCTCTGAATATGCCTTTTGATCTCAGAGTAAAAGTCCAAGTTTCTTTTGGTGACCTGTAAAGTTTATAGGCTCCTCTGTCAAAACAGTTTTTCACAGATACTTGCCTGTTTGACTCTTATCTTCTTCAGCTCAAATACTCAAGTTGGAGACCTTTTCATTCATCCCTATGAGGATGCAATTGTCCACCCTGTGTAAATTGTGTGCATCATGGTATGATCATTTCCTTTTTTTGTTTTTATTTTTCTCTATAATAGTTATTTACATTTTAACTATTTATTGTGTACCTCTTCCCATTACAATAAAAGTTCCCCCAGGGAGGAATTTTTATTTCTTGTTCGCTGCTCTATTCTCAGCAGTAAGAACAGTGTATGGTATTTAATGGTCAATGTTTGTCAGATAATGAGTAAACCTCCATATCTTCCAACTCATATTTCACACCTCACTAGATCTTCAAAAATCCCCCCCGAGGAGGCTAAATGTATAGTGGTGCTCTACCACTGCATGACCTGGGCTTTATATCTTGAATTGTATGTTGCTATTTCTCATTCTGGGCTGGGTTCCTTTCTAATTCTTTTATTTCCTAATTTTTTACTTCCCTTTCCCATGTGACTTGGCCTCCCTTGATCCATTCTTTCAAGGTAGGTAGGTGTTCTTACTTTGGGTCTCTTGTTCTGTTATAGGAATTAGACTGCATTGAAAGTTATTATTCTCTTTTGGTTTTTCCTTTCGCATGTAGGTTTGATAATCCCTGTGTCAACATTGCCTAGAACTAGACTCTCAATGGTAACTGAATGAATCAAAGACTAAAGCTTTTTCTGTTTGCTCAGAGTGCTAATTTTCATAGCGTATTTCTTGTTTTGAGTTTTTGTATTTATTTTAAATTAGACTGAAATAGATTATTCAAAGATTTTTTAATACCCACTTAGTAGTTCTCCATGACATTTTGCATTTGAAAAATATTATTATTTTAATACATTATTGTTATTATTAACTTGCAAATCATTTGATATGTTACTGTCTCTTGTGAATATCATGGATTGATTTTATAGATTTATGGGCAGAAATAATGAAATATTATTTGTTCCCCCCAAATAATAGTAATCATAGTAGTTGTGTGCTGCTGTTAATAGGAAAAGTGGGATTAATATGTTATTTTGTGTATAATCTTTATGCAGCATAAATTAAATATTTTTGATTTATTTTACAGGGAAGTCTGAAAAGCAGCCAACAGATTTCACCTCAGGATTTCATCTATGAACTGAAAATGGGGTCCGAGGATGAGAGACTTGTGACATACCTGGAGTCCCTCCGTGTTTCTTTGACCAGCAATCCTGTGAGGTAAGTCATCTATTGCAACATCTTCAGGGCATATTTCCAAATCAAATACAAATGAAAAATGAATGACATCTGTTTAATACTTTCCTCATGATGTTTTCAAATAAATAGCTGGTATACCTCAACAATTTCTCAAGGTAAAAATTGAATACATAATATTTATATGCACAGAAATATGCTCAGTGGTACTTTCTGTATTTATTATTGATTAGTATATAGCTCATGGAACTAATTTTTTTCATAAATTTTTTTAAATGTTAAGATTTTTTAAAAGAGAACAGTTAAATTAATCAGAAGCTATGAGTTTCTTATGACTGAATTTCACCCTGAATTTTGGTATGAATAACATACTTGCTGGTTCTTGTTTGACACAGCAAAAAAAAAAAAAAAAAAAAAATCCAATTTTTACTTTTGTTTGAAATGGTGTCTTTGTAGGGATCCATAATTTAATATTGCTATATTTAGCAAATAAAAATGTAGGACATGCTATAAAATTTGAATTTCAGACACACTCAAAATTTATTTATCTGAAATCTAAATTTAATTGGGTGTCATATGTAATTTGGAAACACTACATAGGTGTTCTATAACTTTTGCACTTTGGGGCGAGGCTAATAATTTTTGGTGCCTCTGAGAAATAATTGTGTGGAAAATTTAAAAATCAGGGGTCTGTAGTTGTGGCTCAAAATCAGGGGCTGTGGTTGTGGCTCAGTGATAGATGGCTTGCATAAAGCACTGGGTTTGATCCTCAGCCTTACATAAAAATAAATAAATGTGATAAGGTATTGTGTCCATCTCCAACTAAAATATACTTTAAAAAAATTTAAAAATCAGTGTAATTTTGCTAAACTGTGCATATTAAAATTGGTCACATTATTAGCTGATAGGAGACAGATTTTTTTTTAAAAAAACAAAACATGGTGTACCTGATGTGTATCATTCATGTTAATTTTAATGCCTACAAGGGGAGATGGCAATCTGTATGCTAAGGCTAATTTAGGTTACTGACTGATCCAGAGTGTGTCTTAAAAAAGTCTCAGCACAAGTTGTTATGAAATGTTTGAGCAGTTAGGTAATTTCTGAGCTGCCAGGGTCTGAGGAAGATCAATTGCTTCTGACATTTTATTGTATGAAAATGAAAATTTCTGCATAAGAATATATGCTATGTTTTTGTGTATGTATAGTACAAAGGTTGAATGACATACTATAATTGGAGGTTAGTGATGAATAAAAATATTATTTGATATTCTAATAAGTATGTTTTTGAACATTTCTTAAGTTTTATATGTTGTAAGAAGGGTTTAAAACAAAAAGACCCTGTCGAAACATGAGAATGAGTAAGGTTTAATTAAGAGCATGAAGAATAAAAAATCTTTAGTGTAGTCTTTATTTTTCCACATTTTACTACCTCCAAACCTCCAAACTGATCTTCATACTATAAACTAATGAGCATGAAAGTAGGACCTTCAAATGTTTCAGTTACTTTTTTTACCAGGCAGTGTTTTGCATGTAGTAACTTCTCAATGAAGATTTGTCGATTGAAACAATGAGGTTTTGATTTTTACTTTCTTTATTCTTAATGTGGCTAGAGTTAGGAGCTGAGGTTGAATTAGAGAATTTAACAGGTATTTGTAAGTGAAGTGCTTTTGTTTCTAGCTTAATCTGCACCTTCAAAATGAATTCATTAAAAAAATATTTATTGAACACCTAATATTTTCAAATTTATTATGTTAGGTGTGGGACTTGAGTAAACAAAGCAGATCCATTCCCTATCTCTATGGAATTTAAATGTAGAAAAGAGAATTTTGGGGTTGAATGGGGAGGCAGCCAACACTCATTTCTGTGTATCTGTCAGTCACGGGTTACTGGAGATAGTCATAGTTTCTCCATATAATTAGAAGTAGAAGTAGCCACCTCTTCTGGCTTACCTTCTTTTGCATAGATTTTTAATTTAATTTCATTTTCTCTCAATTACTAATTTAGAGGACAAATGTCATTTCTGATCATAAAATAGCAAAGGAAAAAATAAAGAAAAAAATAGCAAAGGAATTTAACATGCATGTACTTAAAAGGGATGAAATTGACCAATAATCTCTTCTCCTAAACCAAAGAGTACTTTGATATTGATACCTTCTTTCTTGATCATATGCTGGTTTTAAGTGACATTTTAATCATATCCTTTTTTTTTTAATATAGTAGATATTACTATTTTTGAGTTATGCTACAAATTTGTATACATGTACACACACAATCTCATCATCATTTACTGGTTCCTGTACTACTTTTCACTGATTATTTATGCTTCAACTGCATTATTACGATCCCTTCGAGTCTGTTGGTTAAACTCTGTTTTTCATCTGAAATTATCTTTGTCAGTACTTTTGACGGTTAGCCTTCTCTGGGGCATCATGTTGAGGGTTTTTAGGTATATTTTCTTAGCACATTGGAGATAAAATTTTTCTCAGCTTTTCATTGCTGTTTATGAGAACTTGGCCTTTTATCTGTAATTCTTTCCTTTACAGTTAATCTGCCCTCTTGCTCTGCCTTGTTTTATGATATTTTCTGTCTTTGGTGTTCTCAAGTTTCTTTTGTGTGATAGATGGTTTTTCTTATTTATCCTGCTAGGGATTTTATTTTACTTTGCTTCTTGAAAATTTACTTTACTTTTGCAAATTCTGTGAAAATTTCAACCATTATCTCCTTGAATATTTAATTTTTCTGTCTTATTTCTCACGTTAGAACTTTTCCTTCATAAACTTGTTGTTTTCAGTTCTATAATTTACACTTTCCATTTATTTGCCTTTATTACATTCTCCATTTGAATTTTCGAATTTAGTTTTCTAACTGTGCCTTCACCTCTATTCTGCATGTACCTTTCATCTTTTATTTTTAATTTCCATTATACTTTCTTCCTTATAACTTTTCTTTGACTCTTTTTTAAAACTGCAATTTTTTTGACTTTCTGCTCTTCATTTATTTTTTCATTTTATTTTGTTTTTAAGTATTCTTTAGATATTTTATATTCTATATCTGTAATTCTAATTATTGAAGTTTTCCTAGGTCTAATGTGGTTGGTAGTTTCTTTTCACTTTTATTCTTGGTATCTCGTTTTTTCTTTTCACTTTTATTCTTGGTATCTCGTTTTGTGTTTTGATTTTAGCCTGTGACCCTTATTTTTTAGAGTTTTCCCTTGAGATTTATTTTTTAGGATTCATTCTGCTAGAATGAATTAGTGTTTTTCTATCGGGAGAGTAGAGACACTGTTGAGCAGGAACCACTTTAAACCAAAATTATTGTTTTGAGGTTTACTTATTTTTCTTCCCACATAGGTACTGTACATATCTGGCTTATATTGTGAGTTCTCAGAAAAAAAATTTTTCTGATTGTCTGACTTTATTGGACAGTGTGATTTCTAGTTTACCTTCTTCCTGTAGATGTGATCCTTGAGACCCTTACTTTTTGCCAGTGTGTTCTCGGCTGGATGGAGGCTGAAGACCTCATTTCCTTTTCCTTGTGTACCATAAGTTATCACAAAGGGAATATCTGATTTCTTTTTTTTTTTTTAAAGTAACAATTTTTAAAAAATACCTTTATTTTATTTATTTTTGTGTGGTGCTGAGGATCAAACCCAGTCCCTCACACAGGCTAGGCAAGAGCACTATCACTGAGCTATAACCTCAGCCTGAAATGTTGGATTTCTAGGTCTTTGCACATGACACACAGAGTAAAAGAGACTGAAGGCTAGTTTGCCTCTCTATGTCTCCCTCTGTCTTTAAGAAAATAAGGAGACCTTATTTTCTTGTTACCTCCATAAGAACTGAGAATCTTTTTAGTAATTGTTGGGAGGGTGGTTGCAGATACCTTGTGTAATACTAGAAAAAAACTATTGAATGAGAAATTTTGTTTTGACAATAGTACATCATGTCAAAAATCCATGTTTCTCAGAAGAATATATAGAGAAAAATGGAAGATTTTTTCTTTTCATAGAATTATTTTATTCATAATAGCCCTAAAGTTGAAACAACACAAATGTTCATCAACTGATGAACAGATGAAATGTGACAAATTATACATTGGAATGCTTATGAAAGATCTTTTTATCACTTGATTATCAAACCTGCAGCTCAGTGGTGAAATTCTGTTACTAGTTGCCTGTGTATTTTTGCCCCACAATTTTAATAGATATGTCATGTTTCCATTTGCTTTTCTTTTTTTTTCTTTGTCTTTTCCTTTTTAAGCATACTCTTGTTGCTAGTTATTAATAGTGTGTTCTAGTTTATTTTTATTTTTATAACATGCTTTAAAATCTTAAATTAAGACATGAGTTAGAAAACATTTTAAAAAGTTTGCCTTAGGTTAAAAAGTGAGTTAACAGTATGTACAGATTTATGACATTTGGAGTGATGACTTTAAAAATGGGCAGATGAAGTAGGGTTTTCTATGATGATCTGTGTGTGCATCAGCTTTTTGTTGCTTTGACAAATGCCTAAGAAAAAGACTTTAGAGAAAGATTTGCTTTGTCTCAAAGTTTTAGTTCATTGTTGGCTGGCTTAATTGCTTTGGGCCTGAGGCAAGAACATAATGGTGGGAAGGGCAATGTGAGGTAGAATGTTACTGAGGAAGGGTGTGGCTCCCTTCCTTGCAACCAGGAAGGAAGAGCTGGGTACAGTATGTATTCTTCCAGAGCATCTAGTGAACTAGCTCCTCCAACCATGCTCTACCACCTACAGTTTCTACTGCCTCCCAGAACTCTATTCAGTTTTCAGTGGATTAATCCATTGTTTGGATAGAATCAATATGATCCAATCACTTTCCAAAAACCCCATCTTTGAACATTTTTGCATTGGGTACCAAGCCTTCCACACATGACCCATTTGGAGCTATCAGATCTAAACCGTAACAACCTGTATTCTTGCATTTCTTTTTTTTTTTTTTTTTTTTTAAATTTAGTAACAGGAAGACAAGTAGTGTAGGAACTCTGTTTTATTTCTTTTTTGTTTAGTGGAGTTGCCACTAGCCACTTGTGAATATTTAAATTTAATTAATTAAAATCAAATGGGAAAATACCAGTATTTTAGTTGCTCAAGGGTCATATGTGTTTTGTGGCTACCATATTGGACAGCCCATATAAGCCGTTCATCACAAATAGTTCTAGTACACAGTGATGCCTTGGGCCTTAGATTCTTTATGTCCATTTACTACTACAACAAACTTGCTATGTGATTATTAAATTTTCTGTATTTAGCTAGTTGCAGTAACAGTCACCTGTGATCCTAGTGGCTTGGGAGGTGGAGGTACTCAGATCGCAAGTTGAAAGCTAGCCTGTTCCTAAGTAACTTAGGGAGACCTGTCTTTTAAAAAGAAAAGAAAAAAAGTTCTGAGGATTTGACTCAGTGGGAAATCAACCCTGGGATCAGTCAACTGCCCCCTCCTCATAAAAACAAGAAAAAACCCTCAATATTATATCCAAGACTATATAAGGTGTAAGAACCCAGAAAACCACGCCGGACATGGGAATTGACATAAGAGGGTTTATTAAGCAAACAGTGTCTCCCTGCAGGGTAAGAAAGAAAATGAGAGGAAAAGAGAAAGGGCAAGCACAAAAGAGAGTGTGAAAAGCGAGGAGGAGAGAGAGCATGAGAAAAGATAGCGGGGAAGCTACACTTAAGCAGTTGAATTCCGCCAGGCTAACAGGGGACCAGTAACGGAGAAGGGTACTTGCAAGCTGACTGATGAACCAATAGCTAGCTAGGATATTCACAGACTGACAAGTAGTTGGGAGGTGGGGAAAATGACTGTAGTGTAAAGGGCGGGGGAGCAGCTTTATTTTATCTTATATTACATAAGGTAAATAAATTCTGGATGATGTAGACAATTTTTATTAGAGGAAGAAAGATTTATATTGGCTTTTAATTTCAGAGGTTCCCATTCATGCTGGTTTGGCCTCATTTATTTGGGCCTCTGACAAGACAGAATATAATGACAGGGAATACATTGGAACCTATCTGCTTACTTTCTGGTATACAGGGAGCAGAAAGAGGGAGAGGAAGATGCTGCAGACAAAAGTACACCCTTCAAGGGAGTGCTTCCAATGACCCATTTCGTCCCACTAAGCTTCTAGTGTGTTCTCCTAGTAGCCCATTGAGGTATGATTGATTAACCCATTTATGAATTAATAGCCCTTATGCTTCAGTTACCTACCAGTGGCCCGACCTCTGAACACTACTGCTTTGGGAACCAAGCCTTCAACACATGACATTTGGGAGATGTTCAAGATCCCAACCATAATAGGAGGCATGCAGACATTGCTTAGCTTTGTGGAATCAGTGCAGGCTGTGGGGTCAAACAATTCTAAATTCAGATCCGTTCTTCTTTTCTTACCCTTTATGTCACTGTGGCCCTGACACTGAACTCTGAAAGTCTCAGAGTTCACACTCATTCAGTAGTCTTTATTAAGCAATTATTATGTGTATGTCTTTGTGCTAACCAGCAAGGGCACACAAACCAATGAAAGATAGTGAATCTCTGCTCCTTGACAAAATGAAAGCAAAGACTTCAGTCTTGAACCCTGTGAACCAATGAAGTGAGGCAGAGGATGGGACATATGTGATGAGCAGTTGCATTGAAATAACATCAATTTCCTTCTGCTTTCCTTTCTTCTCTCCTGCCAAAGTTTTTGGAGACGTAGCTCCTCAAATGCTGAGGGAGGATCTGCTGAAGCTCAGGTTTGCTTGAGCAGGAACTTCTCGTCTTGACTTAGAGAGTGCTCTCTTTTGACTATCTTGCATGCTTCCTTCTCTTGCATTTCCCCCATAGGATTCTGATTGACATCTGGGGAATTCTTGAATTTCAGAGGCTCTCTTCCACTTTTTCATCTTTTTGATTCTCTGTGGTGCATCCTGGGCAATTTCCTCAGGACTGTTTGCCCGTTCACTAAAGTTCCCTTCAGCTACATACAGTCTCCTAAGTGGCCCACGCATTGTGGTTTCCTCATGCTCTTATATGGGCTTTGTATGTGATCAGCCTGATTCATCTCATCTAACGTTAGATGAATTTAATGGAATAAATGGTTCCTCTTAAATATATAATCTATTCAAAAAGTCAATTCCCAGAAAATAAAGGATTTTATTTTAAAATTCAGTAGATTTTGCAACCAGATCATTAGTTTCAGATTTGTCAGACTGGCTCTGTAATTTAGTGTAACTTTGGTGAATGGACTTCTGAATGGGATACAAGTGTATGCCAGTTTTGCCCTACAGGTGTGTTAATGGCTTTGTATTCCCCTGTAAAACTGTTCATTTTAAGTTTTTTAGTCAGCTTGCTAAGAGTTGGTGACAACAATTGCTTAAAATATGTAATTACATTCAACATAGATGATATATTATTCTAATGGTGGAGTATAAATTGAATCTGGATACTATACCGTATTAAAACTGACTTTCTAAGTTTAAGATATGAAAATTTTGTTAGGCATATGTGTTTAGTGATTTATTTCACACCTTTGAAGCAGAAAAATCACCATAAATATAGGAGAATTTAACAGCCCAATAACCGAATACTTATAATTTCCCAAAGCACACGAATCAATATAAACCATATCCCATGCCATAAAACAAAACTGTTTAAAGGAATTAAAATCATACTAGGCATGTTCTTTCACCACAGAGACTCAAACTAGAAGACAGGATGATAAAAGAAAATCTCCAACACATTGGAAATAATCTATGGGTCACAGCAGTTTGAAGAGAAATAAAATAGACACTGAACCTAGTGAAAATACAACCTTTAAAAATTTGGGAAACTAATGTCACTTAAAAAATCCTTAGAAATGAGGAATAGTCTTTATTACCACCTGAGGAATCTTGGGTGGGTTTCGGGTGTTTGGAGAGCAAAATAAATGAGAAGCAAGCAGAAGAAAGGATTTACTAAAGGTAAAAGCAGAGATTGTTTAAATGGAAAGTAGAAATAATTAAAGAAATCAGTGTGACAGCTGGTAATTCGAAATGATTAATACAATTCACAAATTTGTAATAACATTGATGAAGGAGGAAAGAATAGACAAAATTTCAATATTAAGTATTAAATGAAGTATGAATCACAGCAGACCCTGAATAAAAAGAAAGTGTTTGCTGTTGTTATGGGTGTGGTGTTTGTCCCCTAAGGGCATCTTGGTCCTCAATGTGGTGATTTTGCCAGGAGATATGAAATCTTTAAGAGGTGGACCAAGTGAAAGGTTATTGGGTCATGGGGCATCATCCTTGAAAGGGGATTAGGATGTTCTTATAGGACCCAGTTAATTCTTAGAGAGTTAACATAAAAGAAGGAGCCTGGCTTCTTCACTCACTCTGCCATCTTGTGTCACCCTGTGATCTCTCCTTTGTGTGTTGGATGTGCTTCCACCATTGTGATGCCATAATCCTTTGGACCCTTAGCAGAGACCAAACACATGGGACTACTTGATCTTGGACTTTGAGCATCTACCACCATGAGCTAAATAAACGTCTTTTCTTTGTATGGTATCCAGTCTCAGGTATTTCATGAGAGTAAGAGAAGATGGAGTAATATAACTGAACAACTGAACACAAAAACTACAATTGAGATGAAACAGATCAATTTTTGGAATAGCATGAATTACCACAAGAACATGAACTTCTGAGAGTCCATTGACCATTAGGAAGTTAAATTTTTAACTTGAACATCTCCAAAAAGATAATCAGGTATAGATGATATCACTAGAGAATTATACCACACTGTTAAAAAGAATCAGTGCCAATTCTATGCAATCATTTCCATGAAGTAGAAGAGCAGGGAACGATTCACAACTTATTTTATGAAGCTGGTGTTACCAGAGCATTAAACCAGAAAATACAGAGCCCAAATAAAATAATGGAAGAAACCCAAAATTGACTGACCAAAGTCCATCATGAATATGAACAGACAGTAAAATCCTCATGTAATGTGCTTCATTGACAAGCCTAGAAAAATCATATGACGAAATTCAAAACCTCTGGATAAAAACTATTTGAAAAGCAGGGATAGTGTAATAGGGGAGCTCTTAGTGGATATTGTCTTGCAAATTCCTGAGATACCCTCAAAGCATCTTTCCTTTTGTGTTTGAGCAAAGAATTTAGCATCTCTTTAGGGCCTGTAATCTCTTCAATTGGCACATCTTCCTTAGCCTAAGCTTTGCAGGCACTTTTCTGTAAATACTACAATTTTTGAAAATCCTTTTAGCTCTGTTTGCTACTCGCCATTCTCACAGTAAATTGGGCTAAAAGCTACCAGCAATATCCATACCAATGACTGAATGCTGTGCTGTGTCTTGAAATTTCCTCCGCCAGATTAATTAATCCATTGCTTTAAAGAATTTTTTTTAAAAAATTCATTTGTATTGTAAACAAATGCAATACATCTTGTTTCTCTGTACATGAAGTAGGGGCATACCATTTGTGTAATCATACATTTACATAGGGTAATAGTTTTTGATCCACTGTTATTTTTTTCCTTCCCCCCACCCATCCCACCTCTCTTTTCCCTCTATACATTTCCTCCTTCCTCCATTCTTGTCCCCCTCCCACTCCCCTTTATGTGTTCTCATCCGCTTATCAGTGAGAACTTTCATCCTTTCGTTTTTTGAGGTTGGCTTATCTCACTTAGCATCATGTTCTCCAGTTTCATCCATTTGCCTGCAAATGTCATAATTTTATTATTCTTTATGGCTGAGTAATATTGCATTGTGTACCACAGTTTCACTTGAAGGTCATCTAGGTTGGTTCCACAATCTAGCTATTGTGAATTGAGCAGCTATGAACATTGTTGTGGCTGTATCTCTGTAGTATGCTGATTTTAAGTCCTTTGGGTATAGGCCAAGGAGTGGGATAGCTGGGTCAAATGGTGTTTCCATTCCAAGCTTTCTGAGGAATCTCCACACTGCTTTCCAGAGTGGCTGCACTAATTTGCAGCCCCACCAGCAATGTATGAGTGTACCTTTCTCCCCACATCCTCGCCAACACCTGTTGTTGCTTGTATTCTTGATAATCGCCATTCTAATTGGGGTGAGATGGAATCTTAGGGTGGTTTTGATTTGCATTTCTCTTATTACTAGAGATGTTGAACATTTTTTTCATATATCTGTCGATTGCTTGTACATCTTCTGTGAAGTGTCTGTTCATTTCCTTAGCCCATTTGTCGATTGGATTATTTGCATTCTTGGTGTAGACTTTTTTGTGTTCTTTATATATTCTGGAGATTAGTGCTCTATCTGAAGTATGATTGGCAAAGATTTTCTCCCACTTTGTAGGCTCTTTCTTCGCATTGCTGATAGTTTCCTTTGCTGAGAGAAAGCTTTTTAGTTTGAATCTATCCCAGTTATTGATTCTTGCTTTTATTTCTTGTACTATGGGAGTTCTGTTGAGGACGTCTGGTCCTAAGCCGACATGTTGAAGATCTGGATCTACTTTTTCTTCTATAAGATGCAGGGTCTCTGGTCTGATTCCGAGGTACTTGATCCATTTTGAGTTTAGTTTTGTGGATGGTGAGAGATATGGGTTTAGTTTCATTCTGTTGCATATGGATTTCCAATTCTCCCAGCACCATTTGTTGAAGAGGCTATCTTTTCTCCATTGCATATTTTTGGCCCCTTTGTCTAGTAGGAGAAAATTGTATTTATTTGGGTTTGTTTCCATGTCCTCTATTCTGTATCATTGATCTACCTTTCTCTTTTGGTACCAATACCATGCCATTTTTGTTACTATTGCTTTGTAGTAGAGTTGAAGGTCTGGTATTGCGATACCCCCTGCTTCACTCTTCCTGCTAAGGATTGCTTTAACTATTCTGGTTTTCTTATTCTTCCAGATGAATTTCATGATTGCTTGCTCTATTTCTGTAAGGTCCGTCATTGGGATTTTAATTGGAATTGCATTGAATTTGTAAAGCACTTTTGGTAGTATGACCATTTTGACAATATTAATTCTTCCTATCCAAGAACATGGGAGATCTTTCCATCTTCTAAGGTTTTTTTTAATTTCTTTCTTTAGTGTTCTGTAATTCTCATTGTAGAGATCTTTCACCTCTTTTGTGAGATTGATTCCCAAATATTTTATTGTTTTCGAAGCTATTGTGAATGGGGTAGTTTTCCTAATTATTCTTTCCAAAGATTCATCACTTATGTATAAAAATGCAGTAGATTTATGTGCATTGATCTTATATCCTGCTACTTTACTGAATTCACTTATGAGTTCTAAAAGTTTTCTGGTGGAATTTCCAGGTTCCTCTGAGTATATAATTATATCATCAGCAAATAGGGATAGTTTGAGTTCTTCTTTTCCTATTCGTATCCCTTTAATTTCTTTGGTCTGTCTAATTGCTCTGGCTAGAGTTTCAAGGACAATATTGAATAGAAGCGGTGAAAGAGGGCATCCCTGCCTTGTTCCAGTTTTTAGGGGGAATACTTTCAGTTTTTCACCATTTAGAATGATATTAGCCATGGGCTTAGCATAGATGGCCTTTACAATGTTAAGGAATGTTCCCACTATCCCTATATTTTCTAGTGTTTTGAGCATGAAGGGGTGCTGTATTTTATCAAATGCTTTTTCTGCATCTATTGAAATAATCATGTGATTCTTGACTATTTATTTATTTTTTTATTATTATTGTATACAAATGGGATACATGTTTTATTTTTATTTGTACATGGAGTCAAGGCATACCATTTGTGTAATCATACATTTACATAGGGCAATGATGTTTGCTTCATTATTTTTTTTTCCCGTGATTCTTGACTTTAAGTCTATTGATATGGTGAATTACATTTATTGATTTCCTGATGTTGAACCAACCTTGCATCCCTGGGATGAAACCCCCTTGATCATGGTGCACTATCTTTTTAACATGTGTTTGTATGCGATTTGCTAAAATTTTATTGAGAATTTTTGCGTTGATGTTCATTAAGGATATTGGTCTGAAATTTCTTTCCTCGATGTGTCTCTGTCTGGTTTAGGTATCAGGGTGATATTGGCTTCACAGAGTGAGTTTGGGAGGGTTCCTTCCTCTTCTATTTTATGGAATACTTTGAGGAGAAGTATTGGAATGAGCTCTTCTTTAAAGGTTTTGTAGAACTCGGCTGAGACCCCATCTGGTCCCGGTCTTTTCTTTGTTGGTAGGCTTTTGATGACTTCTTCTATTTCATTACTTGAAATTGGTCTATTTAAATTGTGTATGTCCTCCTCGTTCAGTTTAGGCAATTCATATGTCTCTAGAAACCTGTTGATGTCTTTGAAATTTTCTATTTTGTTGGAGTATAGATTTTCAAAATAGCTTCTAATTATGTTTTGTATTTCACTCGTGTCTGTTGTGATACTTCCTTGTTCATTCCAAATTTTAGTAATTTGGGTTTTCTCTCTTCTCTTTGTTAGTGTGGCTAAGTGCTTATCAATTTTTTTTATTTTTTCAAAGAACCAGCTATTTATTTTGTCAATTTTTTCGATTATTTCTTTTTTCAATTTTGTTGATTTCAGCTCTGAGTTTAACTATTTCCTGTCTTCTCCTACTTTTGGTGTTGGTCTGTTCTTTTTCTAGGGCTTTGAGCTGTAGTGTTAGGTCGTTTATTTGTTAATTTTTTTCTTCTTTTACTGAATGTACTCCATGAAATAAATTTTTCCTCTAAGTACTGGTTTTATAGTGTCCCAGAAATTTTGATATGTTGGTTGTTTGTTCTCATTTACCTCTAAGAATTTTTTAATTTCCTTTCTGATATCTTCTGTTATCCATTCATCATACAATAGTGTATTATTTAATCTCCAGGTGTTGGAGTAGTTTCTGGTTTGTACTGTGTCATTTATTTCTAATTTCACTCCATTATGGTCTGAGAGAATACATGGTAGTATCTCTGTCTTCTTGTATTTGCTAGCATTAGCTTTGTGGCATAAAATATGGTCTATATTAGAGAAGGATCCTTGTGCTGCTGAGAAGAAAGTGTATTCGCTCTTTGTTGGATGGTATATTATATAAATGTCCGTTAAGTCTAAATTATTGATTGTTATTGAGATCTATGGTTTCTTTGTTGAATTTTTGTTTGGAGGATCTGTCCAGTGGTGAGAGAGGTGTGTTAAAATCATCTAGTATT
This sequence comes from Sciurus carolinensis, assembly GCF_902686445.1. Lineage (NCBI taxonomy): Eukaryota > Metazoa > Chordata > Mammalia > Rodentia > Sciuridae > Sciurus > Sciurus carolinensis. The sequence continues at coordinate 54,505,562 of NC_062217.1, read as the reverse complement.
ATTGTGTTGTGGTCTATTTGATTTCTGGAATTGAAAAGGATTTGTTTGACGTATATGGATGAGCCACTGTTTGGGGCATAGATATTTATGATTGTTATGTCTTGCTGATTTATGCTTCCCTTAAGCAGTATGTAATATCCTTCTTTATCCCTTTTGACTAAATTTGACTTGAAGTCCACTTTATCTGATTGAGGATGGATTCCCCCACTTTTTTGCTGAGTCCATGTGCATGGTATGTTTTTCTCCATCCTTTCACCTTTAGTCTGTAGGTATCTCTTTTTATGAGATGAGTGTCTTGCAGGCAGCTAATTGTCGCATCTTTCTTTTAATCCAGTCTGCCAGTCTATGTCTTTTGATTGATGAGTTCAGGTCATTAACATTCTGGGTTATTATTGATATATGATTTGTATTCCCAGTCATTTGGCTCAATTTTTTTTTTTTTATTGAAACGACTTGATTTCTCTTTTATTTGGCTGTTCTTCTCTTTGCTGATTCACATCTTTGTTTTTTGTCTCTTCCTCTTGGAATATTTTGCTGAGAATGTTCTGTAGTGCCGGGTTTCTTTTTGTAAATTCTTTTAGATTTTGTTTATCATGAAAGGATTTTATTTCGTCATCAAATCTAAAGGTATGTTTTGCTGGGTTTAAGATTCTTGGTTGGCATCCGTTTTCTTTCAGAGCTTGAAAAATGTTTTTCCAGGCTCTTCTAGCTTTTAGGGACTGGATTAAAAAATCTGCTGATATCAGTAATGGTTTCCCTCTGAATGTAATTTGATTCTTTTCTCTCACAGTCTTTAAAATTCTGTCTTTATTTTGTATGTTAGGTGTTTTCATTATAATGAACCTTGTTGTGGGTCTATTGTAATTTTGTATATTTGGAGTTCTATAAGCCTCTTGTACTTGATTTTCCATTTCATTCATCAGAATTGGGAAATTTTCTGATATTATTTCATTGAATAGATTGTTCATTCCTTTGGTTTGTTTCACTGTGCCTTCCTCTATCCCAATAATTCTTAAATTTTGCCTTTTCATGATATCCCATAATTCTTGTAGATTCTGTTCATGATTTCTTACTATCTTCTTTCTTTGGTCAACTTTGTTTTCAGGGTTAAATATTTTTTCTTCAGTGTCTGAGGAGATGTCTTCTAGGTGTTCTATCCATTGGTTATGCTTTCTGTGGAGTTCTTAATTTGGTTTATTGTTTCCTTCATTTCATGGATTTCTGTCTGGTTTTTTTTCAGTACCTCTAACTTTTTATTGAAATGTTCTTTTGCTTCCTGCTTTTGCTTTTTTAACTGTTGAATGGTGCAGTCTGTCAATGCCTGCATTTGCTTTTTCATCTTATTGTTTGCTTCTCTGATCATTTTATTGTGTACATTCTGAACTCTGTTTCTGACATTTTTTCTGCCATGCTGTCATTGGATTTTATTGCTATACCATCTAGTTTTGTTTGGGACATTTTCTTCCCTTTTTTTCTCACATTGCTCAGGTATCTACCTCTCTAGTAGAGAAACTCTGGGATATTGCAGATTTCCTCTATTGACTAATATTGTCTCTGTAGATGTCCAATAACTCACCTCATAGCCTTCAGTAGCCTGAAGTCTGGGAGGAACTCGATAATGCAGTGCTCCACTAGGAAATTGCCTCTTTAGGGGTGGTGGCCTTCAGATGGGGTATATTCCCTGTCAGTAGGTAGAGGCGCCTCCACTTGTTGACTGATGGTCAGCCAAAGGGGTACTAGACTGCAGATTGGGACATGTGTGATCTGGGCCTGTGTCTCTGGGTCTATTGCCCTGGTGGGAAAGCTTTGCCCAGCAGGGAAGACTTACCTGGTGGGGAAGTTTCGCTGGGCAATTCTCCTCTCTGACAGTACCTTCAGTCGAGAACTACCCCCTGGACTGGGAAGCCCTCCTCTGCAACATTCCCAGGGGTCCTGACCTACCACCTGGGTGGGGAGTCTGTCCCTGTGATCAACTCCCTCTCTGAGCGGCCCTCCTCTGCTATCTTCCCAGGGGACCAGAGCTACCACCTGAGCCTGGGACCCTCAGTCTGCGTCGAAGCCTCTCGCTGTGCAGTCCTCCTCTGCAATGCTCCCAGTTGACTGGGTTCTCAGCTCCAGCAGGGCAGTCTCACTGGGCCACTGTACTCCATGAAGTTCCCTGCATTTTAGGACTACTGCTTCATTCAGGAGCCCGACCAGTGGGAGAGATTCACCCGGTGGCTTGGAGTTGGTCTCCAATCTCTCAATACCTCCTCTTCTTGACTCCTCGGTCTTGTCAAAGGTCCTCTATCCTCCTGTAGGTGTCTCAGGAAGGGAGCTGCCCTTCCAATGATGATGGCCACACCCTCAGGAATAATTCAAAATGCCTGCACCAGCCTATAAAGAAGTCTCTGGCTAGGTCTAGGATGCAGGTGGGCTGGCTTGTCTGCTGGCTTGGTGGTCCGGCATGGTTGCTCAGTGATGGCGTCTGTCTTCGGCCTGGCAGTTGGGCGGATTGGCTGCCTGCCGCCTAGCTCTGCAAAGCAGGCAGCTTGGGTGCCCACCTGCTAGCTCCGTGATGCAGGCGCAGTGACTCACCTGCCAGCTTTCTCCAGGACTGCAACCCACTAGTGATGGCGCTGTTCTTGGTACCATTGCTTTAAAATGCAGCGTAAAACAGTCATAGGAAATGGGCAAAATGTAATCAAGTTCTTTGACTGAAAGAACACAAGCAGCCTCTAATCTAATTTCTAAATGAGTCTAATGGGGACGTAGGGTCCTCCTTTCCTTTTGAAATCTCCTGAGCAGGCGCTATATTCCTGATGGTATTCTGGTCTCTGAGCCCCCACTAGAATTCTCCATTAAGCTCTGCTAACTACATTTCAAAACTTTTAAGGCTTTCAACTCTATAAAGCGATATTTTTTTTTTTTTTTTTTGTTTTTTTTTTTTTTTTTTTACTGCAAACCAGCTCTGAAGGTTTCTGATCCATGTGGTCCATACAGTGACCCCAGTTCTAGGTACCAATTTCTGTTTCAGTTGGCTTTTTTTGGTGCTGAAACCAAACTACTCAGCAACAACAACTTAGGGAGGAAAGCTTTGTCCAGGGCTCATGAATTTAGAGGTTTCAGTCTGTAGACAGTTAAAAACATTGCTCTAGCCGAGGGTGAGGCAGCACATTATGGACCAAGGACCAAGCAAAGGAAAATTGCTCCCCTCATGGCAACAAAGGAACTGAAAGAAGGGAAGGATACACTGGAAAAAGCAGCTTTCCAGTGACCCACCTCTTCCAGTCATGTATCATCTGCCTTCAGTTTATACACAGTTAGTTTGTTGAAATAAAGAGAGCATGAGTTCCACCCCCGACTTCCCCCTCCATCATGTGAGGATAGGGCAGCAGAGTTCTTTGGCCTTGATCTTGCCAGCTGCGCAGCTGGGAGAGTTTAAGTTCTGTTACTTTGTATTACCCAGTGGGAGGTCTTCTGTTACAGTAGCAGTGGGGAGGACCAGGTCTCATCCATGTCTTCCGCCCATGGGAAGGACACTTTGGATGGTTCCAGCATTCTTGGCTGTCACGTTTTCTCCTTTATCACTTTGAATGTGTCAACCCACTGCATTTGGGGCTGCAGAGTTTCTCCTCAAACATTCATTGAGTAGTTTATGGAGAAGTTCGTATATGCCCTTCCTCCCTCTCATGCCCATAGGTGTTAGTAGCACGCTTCACAGTGTCTTCTGGAAGGAAGCATTTTGGCACGGTGTCGCCATGTAAGTGAGCTCCTAGTACCATCCTTTGGTACCAATGATTTGGAGTTGGAAGAAAAGGGGATGATGGGGTACCTTGTGTATAGACATGTTGAGGTCTCCCACAGACAAATGTTATTTCAGATTTCTAAACTTAAATTGAAAATTGAATGAAAGCATTGTACAAATTAATTTCTCAACAGGCAAATATCGGTCTCTACTACCCCAAAGCAAAAAGCTCTCAGAGATCATTCTTATTCTTTTTCTGAAGTGGGCAGGGTCCTGGGGACCCACTAGTGAGATGACCACTGGGGGATGTGGCCACCCGTGACTGGGCCATTTGTTCTCTGACCTCACAAGGAGCCATTGTGAGGGAACCTGAAACAGCCGGTATATAAGCGGGTGGCCATGGCTGGGTTTTTGTCCATTAAGTACAGGAAGCTCTTGGTGGTGACCTGTCGGACTCCCAGATAGTTAGAGCGTTTGGTGGTTGGCGGTTGGTGGTTGTGGTCCTTGGATATTGGTTTTTTTGATTTGGGTTTTTTGTTTTGTTTGGTTTGGTTTTTTGATTTTGGTTTGTTGTTTTGCTTGGTTTGTGTTTTTTTCTTTCTTTCTTTCTTTGTTTTGTTTTGTTTGTTTGTTTGTTTTTCTTCTTAGCTAGCATCCTTAGTCGGGGTTCCTGTTCAGGATGCGTAGGCAGAGTAGAGAGACTAGTGTAGCGCTGTGGGGGATCAGCTCCCGCGAAGAGATGGCCTTCCGGGACCGCTATGAGGTCCTGAGGACCACCGGGTGCGGTGGGTGTGCCGAGGTGCAGGTAGCCCACCATCTTCCTCACCCGGGCAGAGGTTGCAGTGAAAGTGCTGCCGAAGGTAAAGGGGAAGGCGGCCCTCTCCGAAGCCAGCGTGATGAGGTGGCTGGAACACCCCCACGTGATCCAGCTGTTCCAGGTGATCGAAACCCGTGAGCATGTCTACTTGGTGATGGAGCACGCGGTGGGGGGCCCGCTCAAGCACATCCCTTCCCGGGGCATGCGGCCGGAGGAGGCGCGGAGGGTGTTCCGGCAGATCGCCGGGGCGGTGGGCTACTGCCTCGGCCAGGGCGTCGTGCACCTGGACTTGAAGTTGCCCAACGTCGTGGTGGATGCGGCTGGAACAGGCAAGCTCATCGACTTTGGCCTCAGCCTGAGGGTCAGGCCTGGGCAGAAGCTGCGCAGGTGCTGGGGCACCCTGGCCTACCTTGCTCCCCAAATCCTCCTGAGGCGGGAATACGAGGGCCCCCCAGCGGACGTGTGGAGCCTGGGCGTCATCCTGTTTTATCTGTTGACTGGAAGGTGCCCCTTCAAGGCGCTCTTGCGCTCGGGGATGGTGAGGCGGATCCGGGAGGGAAGGTACCACATCCCTGACCGGGTTCCGCCCCAAGCACGCAGCCTCATCCGTAGCATGCTGAGCATGGACCCGGCTCGGCGCCCGACGGTAGAGCAAGTCCTCCAGCACCCGTGGCTGAGGGAGGGTGAGGAGGCTTCCCCCCGTCAGGATGGGGAGCCACCCCCCAAACGCCCAGACCCCGCCATAATGGCAGCCCTGTTGGACTTGGGTCACGACCCCTACGAGGCCTGGGTGTCTCTGACTCGGGGGAAGTTTGATGACGCCGCGGCTGCCTACCTGATCCTTCGGCACCAGCGGAGCCAGGGGGCGGGCTGCGCGTTCTTGGGAGACCTGCGCAACCCGCACACCCTTCCGATGGCTCCGTCCTCCCGAGGAGGAGCACCAGCGAGCTTGCCCTTCGCGCCTGCCCCTGGTCTCCTGACCATCGACTTCCCGAGGAGGCCCAGCACACAGGGCACAAGGACCTCAGAAGGGTCAGCCTGGTTGGCACCGACCTCCCCTGGCTGCTCCAAAGGACCCCTGTACCTGTCCCTACCCCTGCGCCCCAGAAGCCCTGCCATTCCCGCAAAGATACCTCCACAGGACAGCCCAAGACCTGGAAGCGGGTGGCTAGGAGGCTTGCCACTTGCTTCCGCCAGCTGTGTTGCTGTGAACCCTGTGGCAGCCAAGAAGGGGCTCCGGTGACCGGAGAGCAGAAACATGGCAGAGGCCGAGCAAGAGTGGTTCCCGTGTGATGGAGAGCTGCGTCAGACCCACCCCACAGGCAGCTGGAGGACGCTGCGCTCTCCGCATCCAGACCTCAGGGCCTGGGCCTGGGTCTCTTGGACTCCAAACAGCTGCAGGAGCCAGGTGTGCAAACTGGCTCAGGCTTCTCTGCACCAGGCGCAGCCAGAGGCACCTGTGGATCCGCCTGGACAACAGGAGTCTCCTCTGCCCCCATCTGCGAGAGACACCAGAGACTGTTTCTCCCTGGGACACTGGCCCCTGCACCACTCTTCTCTGTCCTTTCCCCCATGGTTCTGGAAGAGCAGAGGCTTTTCTTGATAAATTTGTTCGTGGAAAACTTTATAATAAAATTGGTGTTCTGAAGATCCGCAAAAAGTGTGGCTAATGCAATGTGGCCAGGGTCAAAGGCCTCAAGAACTTGGATGGGGTCTACCAGCACCTCATCCCGAGGCTCTCAAGACCAGTGGAGCTCCCTCTCCGGGTCAGTGCATCTGGAGACTTGATAATCTTGAACCAGTGCAGATGGGGCATCCTTGGTCTCAGGAAATGGACATGGGAGCCCACTTGCCTTTAGCCAGTGTCCTTGGGGACTTAGTTACTTTGTTCTAGTGTGGACGGAGACTCACCTTCTTGACCCAGTTTGGCTAGACTCTCTCTCCTGGAACCAGTGTAGGCATGGCTTACATTTAGCTGGTTCCATTTTGCCAAAAGGAACTTCTCTCCCAGTTTTCAGGTCCCTCCCTGAGGTGGGCAGAGAGGGTGGCTGGCCTGTGTTGGAGAAATCGTATCTGATAAGCTTAGGTCCAGGCCAAGCTTGGAAAGGTGTCTTCTCTGTGGCTCCTAGTGTTGGTCTTCCCCCTGGGAGCAGTGTCACTCCTCCTCTGTAATTGAGAAGGAAGGGCAGTTTCACTGCATTATTTCAATATGTGAGTGCTCATCCCCTGCATGCCGAGGCCCTTCCACCAAGCAGCACTTAACCCACCGGCGCCATGCCTAAGGCCAATGCCCACTTTTCCCTTTTGGGTCACAAATGCCGCTTTCCCCCGGAGGCCTTCTTTGGTTCCCAGCTTCCTATGGTCTCCTCTTGCTTGCTTGCCATAAGTGTATTCGGGTGGGGATGGGTGTTTGGGCCCATGCAAGTTCCCAGCGGACAGGAGGTCATGGGCAGGGGCCTAGCAACCCAGATATGATGTTCATCTTCCCACCACGTGAACAGTAGCGGGCCTGAGTTGCACAGTGAGAGTCAAATATAGCTACCTGTTGCCTTGCAAGGTATGAAGCCCCAGCTAGTTCATGGGAGTAAGAGAAAATGGATTATGTAACTGCACAAGTTTAAACACACAGACATTACAATTCGGTGAAGTAGAACAGTTTGTGAGGAAGCATGCTCAGTCACAAGGATGTGGACACCACATAGGCCAGTGACTCCTAAGCAAATTGGGTTCTCAACCTGAAAAATTCCAAAAGGTTTTTGAGTTACACGTGATATCTTTGGAGAATTCTACCGCACATTTAAAGAAGTATTAATCTCAATTCTATGGAGTCATTTCCAGGAAGGAGAAGAACAGGGAACGATTCACAATTTATTTTCTGAAGCTGGTGTTACCCGATTGTTCTAATGCAAAAGGTGGTTCCAAAGGAAAACAATGAACGCAACCTAGGATTGATATCGTGAATATAGATGTTAAAGTCCCTAGAGAGCACAGGCCCAAGACATCCTATGGTTGTGTGGGCTGATGTAGGAATTTGGTGTGACAGAATTCAACTTCCACTGATTGAAATAATGGAAAACAGGAAAAATGGGAGGAATAGTGAGTGCTTTGTGAGTATTAAAATTACATTCCTCAAATCTTTTGTTTAGCTCCTAACTCTACACCTAGGAACAAGGCCTTTTCTGAGAATGGCATTGTGAGGATGAAATTCCCTCAGGATGAGGTCATAAGGCAGTAGTGGGAGCAACGTGCCCATTATGAGGAAGGCAGGGGTGCTATTGGGTTAGTGGGACTTGTGTCCTTATAAGGAGAGCAGCTAGGTTGCTGCTTCTGATGCACTGGTGTCTTTATGTGATCATTTTATGTCCCATGGAGGTTGTTTTTGTCGTGAAATATTTGAATTCCCTTACCTTTCATCTTGGGTATGTTTTGTGTTTCTCGTGGGCCGACCGTTTAGTGAGAGAGACCACTCTGATGTGAACCTGTGGCAGTGTAACTTCAGTAACACAGAGACATTACTCCCCCTACACAACTGCATTCTGATCCCCCTCACATACCCATGTCACCGTGTACCATGTGTGTGCATGGTGTGTTCACTGTCATAGGCTGGAATGAAGGCTAAAGTGGCCTCTGAGGGTTGGTGAAACAATCTGTAAGCATCCCTTGCGCCAGCAGTGTCCTGTGCTGTCTCTCTGGAGAAATATTCTCCTCTGTACTATGGAGGCCTTAGTGGGTGTGGGCTTACACATAGCTGAGAGGCCCTGCAGGCATATTTCCTAGTGTGTCTGTGCAAAGTACTTAGTATCTCTTTCAAGGCTGCAACCTTTTCAAGAAACTTGTCTTCCTTAGCCTCATGTACGCGTGTACTTTTCTGGCTCAGCTGCAAGCTTTTAAAGTGCTTTGGCTTTAACACTGCTCCCCGTTCTCACAGCAATCCAGGCCGAAGGCCGGCCAGTAACATCCATGCCAGTGACTGAATGTGCTGTGCCATCCCGAAATTACCTCCACCAGATTAAGTAGTTCGTCCCTTTAATTCAGAATCACACAGATCTCAGGGTATGAGCAACACGTAATGGAGTTCTCAGTGCCAAGTACCTGTTGGTTAGATCTCTCAGTGACTGATAGTACACCCACCACCTGAAAAGAAGAGCCTAGAGAAGGAGAATGTGATTCAGGGTCATGATTCCAGAAGTCTGGGTCCAGACATGGCCCACGGTATCGCCACGGGCCAATGGTGAGCAGCACACCGTGGGAAAGGGGCCCAGCAGAGGAGAACTGTTCCCTGCATGAAAACTCAAAGCAGAGAGCGAGAATGGAGCCAGAGAGCAGAAGCACCCCTCTAGGGCATGACCACTGATAACCACACCTCCTTCAGTCACACACTGCCTGCGTAGGGTCACCACCGGGAACTTCCATTGAAACGAGGAGGGTCTTCATTGGGTTACAGCTGTCACAAGCCACTCATTGGACCTCATTCTCTGCATTAACAGAGAATCTTTGGGAGGGATATCTCCTATGCAAACTGTGGCAGGCTGTAAGCCCATCAACCAGTGACCCTGAGGGAGAGGATGGCACACTCGGGCCCAGCCTCAGCACGTCAGTGAGACCTCGTGTCAGAAAGCTGGGGATGTACCTCAGGGGAGAGTGCTTTCCTACAATGTGGGAGACCCTGGGTTCAGTAGGCAGGATCTTGGGTGGTGAAAGAGAGTGCAGGAGAGAATGAGTTCCACCCCCTGCCCCCTGCCCCCTGCCTCCTTCATCATGTGAGGATAGGGCAGCAGACGTCTTTGGCCTTGATCTTGCCGGTCTGCACAGCTGGGAGAGGTTAAGTTCTTTTACTATGTATTACTGAGTGGGGGAGGTCTTCTGTTACAGTAGCCGGGGATAGACCCAGTCTCATCCATTTCTTCAGCCCATGGGAAGGACACTTTGGATGGTTCCAGCATTTTTGGCTGTCACATTTTCTCCTTTACCACTTCCCCAGAGGACATGAGGTCATTGGCTTGGATCCAGGAACCCCTGCCCTGCCCTTCTCTGTCCTTTCTTCCATCTTCTAGGATGGCAGAGATATTTCTTAAGAAATTTCTTTCTCTCAAAGTGTATAGTCATTTTATTGATGTCCCAAATATTATGAAAAAGAAAAAAAAACTGATTAAAAAAGTTGGGGGCTCAAGGAGAGGGCAAGAACCCTGGAGCCATTCTCTCCTTCACCTGGACCACTTTGCCTCCTGTTTAGTGCCATACACTTCCTTCCTTTGAGGCCCCCCCTTTAGGGGGATCCTACTTCCTTTGTGAAAAATTAGAACACTGACTTGTCTTGAGTTAACCTGTGAATGTGTTCGTGATCCATTATGGATGGAGAGTGCCCTTGTGTTCATTATCTGGTGTCCTTTGCCAGAAGGAATTCCTTTCCCATTCTTCAGGCCTGTTCCTGTGGTTGTGGTGAGGGTGGTTGTCAACTGTTGGATCAATCTCATTTGAGAGGATTCACTGGAATCTCGAGTGTTCAAGCATCTCTAAATACCATGTTCAGAGAAGGGAGAGGTGGGGTGTGGGCACCCCTGTCTGAAACATTGTTTGGGTACTTAACCACCCACATGGAGCCTCCCTACCCAAAGCAACCTCATGGCCGCTGCTAAAAGTCTTAGACATGTGCAAAAATACTGGTGGATGGGAGGCAGTGTAGAAGAGGATCGCCTTCTGTGCATTTTTGTGACTTGGTTTCAGAAGCAGAAAGTCCGGGTGCCCTGGTCTGAGGTTTTCCTCTAGGTCTGTCGCTAGGCTGGCACTTATCAGGTAGGTGTTCTCCCTGTGACTCCTAGAAATAGATGTTGACCTTCCCATTGTCGGTGGTGTAACTTCCCCTTTATGGGTAAGAAGGAGGGACTGTTTCACTTACTAAATTATTTAAATATGTGAGTGACAAGCCCCTTTATACTGAGGCCTTTTCATCAAATAGCCCCCACTGCATGGGTGCCATCTCTCCTGCCAAATCTCACTTGTCCAGTGTGGTGACCAAAACGCCTGCTCTTCCTGAGGCCTCCTTTGGTCCACAAGTTCCTATGGTGTCTTCTTGCTTGTTGGTCATAAGTGCAGTGATGTGGGGATGGATGTTTGGGTCAGTGCAAATCCCCAACTCACACAAGGTCACTGGCAGCCCTCCAGTCATCCAGATGTGACATTTGTCTTCATATCACCTGAATAGGAGCAGACCTTAGGCACACAGTGAGAGCTAAATAAACCTGTTGTGTTTGTAAAGTATAAAGCCTTAGGTATTTCATTAGAGTAATGGAAAATGGATTCTACAACTGAACAACTTTAAACACAACAAACTTAACAATTTAGATGAAATAGGTCAATTTGTGAAAAAGAATGAACTGCCACAGAAATATGAACAATTTACAGCGTCCAATGACCATTAAGGTAATTAGTTCCTAATTCGAAAATCTCAAATAATAATCTTCAGGTTCAGATAATGCCACTGGTGAATTCTACCCATGTCCATGAGGTGAGTGATATATATGAACATCTAGGGTTGACACCTTCACCAAAAAACTAGGAAGCAGTTTTAGATGGATTATGACCTTGATGATGACATCATGGTCTTGGACATATATTCTCCAGAAATATGAGAGAATGTATGTGTTGTTTTAAACCGTTGACTTTTTGGTACTTTGTTATGGCTGCCTTAGGAAAGTCATACACAGGGGAACTTAACTTGTTAGAGTCCAGCCAAAGTGGTGTAGCTAATATTATATGTGATTGTGAAAGACAGAATGCTTTTACTCTGAGATTTTGAATAAGATAAGCATGCATATCAACATCTTTATTCAACAGTGCTGGAAATTCTAGCCAGAGCGTTAAGGCAAGAAAAGGAAATGTAAAGCCTACACATCCCAAAGGAAGAAAGTATTCTTTCTTTGAATATTACATGATTTTACACAGAGAATTTTTAAGGAGTTTCTAAGAATTCTTATAATTTATTAGTAAGTTCAACAGGATTTCAGGATTCAAAATAAATATTCAAAATCAATTTTATTTCTTTATACTAGCAATGAACTTGTGGAAAATTAAGATAAAAACAATAGCATTTACAGTAGCTCAAAACAATAACTATTATTCAATCAATTTAGGGCATGGGCCTTTAATAATGAAAACTGAGAAATAACAATGAAGGAAATCAAAGGAGATCCAAATACATGGGAAGATATTCCGTGTTTATGAATTAGGAGAGTCAGTACCATTCATTTGTTCTTTTGGGTTGTAGGTAGAAGCCAGTTCCTTGCACTTGTGAGAATGAGGGTTCTACTTCCTTTGTAGCTCTTTGTGGAGGAACATTCTCATTTTCTAGAGTCCACCAAGAGTCCTTGGCTTTTGTTCCACTTACTTCATTTTCATAATCAGTTAAAGCAGGTTGAGTCTCTGATATTTTGTCTCTTCCATTGCATCTTTCTCATCCAGTTTAGTTTTGGTTTTTGAGTCATGTGATTATATTGGACTAATTGGGTAATTAGGATAATATCCTATTTGAAGATCATCTGATCAACAACCTTATTTCCTGCTTTGCTATGTGAGGCAATATATTTATAGATTCTGTGGTTAGGTTATATGCATCTTTTGGTGGGCAGAGTGATTATCTTACTTACCACACATGCCTAGCCCTATGATGGCTTCTTATTGCCTGTGGCATTGTATATTTTCAAGATTATACCCTCCCTTCTTATTTGGTTTCATTTCTGATTCAACTGTCTGTGGTGTTCAGCACAGCTAAATCTTTTATGGCTAATGTGTCTGGGTGTATTCTTTACTTAGAAACCTGTCTCCTTTCTATGACTTAACCTTTAAGACTCAGGTCTGTCATTAGTGGCGTTGAAGTCGTAGGAGACAGTGTGTGCTTTCTGTTCCCATAGCACCATGATTATAAGACTTATTGTGTTGTGGAAATGATTTTGCTTCACATTTGTTTTAACCACTAGTTTGTGATGCTTTCAAGGGTAGAGAACATATTTTATTTAGTTTTGTATTTCTTGTATCTAGTGCAGGATCAAGGACACAGTGAGCCCTTAAGAAAATACTGACTGAAGTTGTTAACGAACACTTGATTTTAGTGGTAATGAAGTCACACTCTTTGAGCAGCAGTTAGTCAGTTTCTAACGTCTGATGTAGGATAGGGACCCTAGATTCTTCATCCTTGGTTCAGTATGAATACCAGTTCTGAAATCAGAACTGATGGTTTCAGCATGAAGTTTGAGACAGGCTCGGTAATGCTGTATGGAAGAAGTGTTCCAATTAAGACCTTTAGTACGTTTTAAAGTAAGCGCATACGCCTGGGTGTTGGCACACCTAAATGGTATTTTAAGTTCCTTAGCCTCTCTTGTCTGTCCATTTCCTTATATATAAAAATGCAAGAAGATTAAGTTTTCATTCTAAACCATTTATTGAGTGCTTAGTCTGTCCCAGTGCTTGCTCAAATAAGAAATGGTTCCTATCTTTAGAGAATTTTGTTGGATAAAGTTGCTGTTATACCCTTGTAGATTTAATCCAGCTCTGAGAATCCATGGTGCCTTTGTCTTTTCCTTCCTATAAGCATATTTGAGAATACAGGTAACAACTTTAAACAAAGTAAGGGTGGAAACTTACTTGATAGAGCTATGCTGCTTTTGACTAGGAGGGAAATCTGAGATCTAACTAGTGTCTCCTTTGCTCATTTAGGTGAGTGGCTGTTATTTGTTATCTAAAACAAGTAACATGTCAGAAACTACACAATTTTGATTTCACTGTGTCTCTGTAAGCAGTAACTGAATTTCAGAAACTAAGCTGCTCTTTTACCTGCAAAGGTAGTTTGAATATTGTGATTCTAGACTTGTTCTTGCTTTTCCAAAAACCCCTTTCTCTGACTTTATGAAAGTTGTTTTTACCTCTTTACCTACTGCTACTTGGTTATAGAAGTTTTCCTTAAGGTAATTAAGAAAGAGAGGAGTTTGATATCTCCTGTTACAGAATTTTAAGAGGCAGATTTTGACCCGTCCTGGTGGGTCATGCCTGTAATCCCAAACGACTTGGGAACCAGAGGTAGGAGGATCGAAAGTTCAAGGACTCCTCAGCAACATAGTGAGACCTTATCTCAAAATAAAATTTCACAACATTAATAATAAAAAAGTGCTGGGGATGTAGTGCAGTGGTAGAGGACCTATGATTTTAGTCTCCAATGTCTGTCTGTCTGTGTCTGTGTTTATCTGTCTGTCTCTTTCTCTCTCTGACACACATGTACACTTGGCACATTTTGTGTTAAAATAACATTTAACATACTATATTTGGTGATTTCCAATATAAATATCATACTGATCTCTCTATTCATGCAGAAACAGTGTTAACACAAGGTTCATTCATCCATGAATATAGTTTATGGTCAAATCACATAATGCTGATGGTGCTGTGCTGACAAAAGGCAAATAGTATAGGTTTTGTTGCCTGAAGATTGATCATTTATAGATCAGTTTACAATTTTTTTCAGGTTGTTTCTTATACTGATGATGACATAGGTTTCACTTTTGAGGAAAGCTATGGTTTTCAATAAAGCTCTGTCAAGATTGCAGATCAGCCTGCTCAATATCACTTATTATCGTGAACATCTTTCCAGAAGACAGGAAGTGATATTTGTGCCCAATCCTTAAAAATGATCTTGCTGAAAATAGAAGGGGTGGGTGAAAATCCTGAGAGGATGGATTTGTGAATGACAACTTGCTAAGCAATATGCTGGCCTCACAATTCTTAAGAAAATAGGGAAAGTTTTAATGCATGTTCATTCTGTGCTTTGATACCTTTTGACTACCTTTCGACAAGTACCTTCATCAGCTTTTTTTTTTGATGCTTAAATGTTTTCTTTAGTAAATAAGAGTTTGTTTTCTCTCCCTGTGCCCTGTCCCACTTTTGTTGTTTTTGATGTCTAATGAAATGTAATGTGTAACCTGATTATACTTTATAGTATTGCCCACCTCTCTGATTTTGTTGTTGAAAAATTAATTCCTACAGTGAATTTAAACCTGGAATGTAGATAAATTTGGTATAATGTCTTTTTACATGAATGTTAGGAAGTTTTGTGTGATAGAGAATTAGTTTACATGTAATGTACATGAGTAGGTGTAAATTTTATTTTAATATAATTTATTTTAATATTCTGTGTTTTAAAAGAGAGGTATGTGGTAGGTTTAGAAACAGTTGATTGTGGGTCCCATTATTCTAGTTATAATTGTTATGTTAGGGGTGATAAATTTTAAATGGCTATGTTATATTATTAATCAGATCAGAGAGCTTACTGATTTACATGGATTGGCATGTTTTCTGAATTTTATAGTGGGTTCACAATGTAAGCAATATTAGTGTGAAAAAGTCTTTTAGTTGTATTAACATAATTTAAAATAACTGTACATTTTGGTGTGAGGCAGTTTTGTGAATATTAACTTTATTGTGCACATTGAGGGTAACATTATGAATAATCTGAAACCATTTATATTAGCTTTAGAATATCCTAATGGATATACTTTGAATAAAGAGTGGTTGAAAATTCACTACAAACACAATATTGAAGGCCCACTGGGAAGTACTAACACAAGAGGGCCGAAGAACACAGATTCTCTGTGCATCTCAATGCCAACTAAGTCAACTCTCAAATGACTCCTTATATGTTTGATTTCAAGCTTCCTTGCTGTACGTGAAATAAGAATAAATACAAAATAGAGTATCAACAAGGCAAATAGTTAAGCTGATGCTTAGGTGTCCTCATGAGACATGAAAGCAAGATATGAAATGCCTACAGGCAGTCTGTCTGTTGCTGATAATGGAGAGTAAACTCTTCTTTTTCGAAGTAGCATCTTGATTGGAAAACAGCAACATCTATTTAACTTTTTTAGTCATAATAGCAGGCAGGCTTCAGTCTTGCAGGGAGTATCTTTCCTATTTATGTGCATTCTTGAATTAGTTATTCTGTGACTTTAGTGGACACAGGAGATGAATAAAATCATTGTGATGGGGGAGTGTCAGTATAAATGACAAGAAATTTGCTGTAACATCAAATTCTAAAAATTGGTAGGTGGGCAAGCTGCATTTCAGAGTGCAAATGAAGAAAATGGATTTTAAACCCTATTTTTTAAACTTTTTTTTAAACATAACATAGGAACATAAAAATCACATACATAATGTAGTGTTATGATATTTTGATACATGTGTAGGTACATTGTGAAATATTTAAATCATTTTAAGTATATCTCTCCAAACACATTTTTTTTTTTTTTTTTGGGTACCAGAGATTAAATCCAGAGTCACTTACCCACTGAGCCACATCCCCAGCCCTTTTTATATTTTATTTAGAGACAGAGTCTTGCTGAGTTGCTTCAGGGCCTTGCTAAGTTGCTGAGGCTGGCTCTGAACTTGTGATTCTTCTGCCTCAGCCTTCCAAGCCACCAGGATTACAGGTGTGCTGGTAAAAAAATTCAAAATGCTTTTAACTTTTGCAGATGCATAGTACATAATTGTTATCTGTAGTTATACCCTTCTATAAGAGCACACCAGAGGTTCTTGCTTCTACCTTAATTGTGACTTAGTACCCTTGGATCAACATTTCTCCATTCCTCATTCCCCCTGCTCTTCCCAATCACTGGTAAGCACCATTCTCTTTCCAACGTCTATGAGATCAGCTCTTTTAGATTCTACATATTTGTGAGATTCTGAAGTATTTGTCCCTCTGTGCCTGGCTTATTTCACTTACTAGTCTCTAGTTCTATCCATGCTGTCACACATGCCCAGGATTTCATCCTTTTTATGACTGAGTGGTATTCCCTTGTGTATGTGTACCACATTTTCTTTATCCATTCATCAGCTGATGGATACTTATATTGCTCCCATATCTTGGTTATTGTGAATGGTGCTGCAGCAATCATAGAGTGCAGATGTCTCTATGACCCACTGATTTCATTTCCTTTGGATATATACCCAGCAGGGGAATTGATGGATCATGTTGTAGTTCTGGAGGAATCTTTATACTGTATCCATAATGACTGCCTTTTTCTACATCTTTGTTGGCACTTGCTATTGTCTTTTTTTTTTTTTTTTGTGGTGCTGGGGAATCGAACCCAGGGCCTTGTGCTTGCAAGGCAAGCACTCTACCGACTGAGCTATCTCCGCAGCCCTGCTATTGTCTTTTTGATACTAGCCATTTGTAGTCGAGTGAGGTGGTATCTCATTGTGGATTTTACTTGTATTTTCCTCATGATTAGTGATGGGATATCCTCTCCCCCACCCCCCATGTACTTGTATACAGTCTTCTTTTAAGAAATGTCCTTTGCCCACTTTTAAATTGGGTTAGATTTTTGCCTTTGAATTTTGGGAGTTCCTTATATATCCTGGATATATATTCCTGGATATTGGCCCTTAGTCAGATACATATAGTTTGTACCTGTTTTCTCCCATTCTTTTGGGCTGTTTCTTCACTCTGAATGGTTTTTATTTTTCTGTGCAGAAACTTTTTAGTTTGATACAGTCCCATTTGTCTGTCTTTACTTTTGTTTCCAGCACTTTTAGGTTCTTGTTCATAAATTTTTTGCCAACGCCAGTGTCCTGAAGTATTTTCCCTGTTTTCTTCTACTAGTTTCATAGTTTCAGGTTGTTTTAGTCAGCTTTTTCACCACTGTGACTAAAGGACCCAACCAGAGCAACTGTAGAGGAGGAAAGTTTTATTCGAGGGCTCACAGTTTCCGAGGTCTTATTCCATAAAAGATCAGCTCCATTCCTCCATTCAGGCTTAAGGTGAGGCTGAACATCATGGTGGAAGAGTGTTGTAGAGGGAAGCTGCTCACATGATGATCAAGAAACGAGAGAGAGAGAGAGAGAGAGAGAGAGAGAGAGACACTCTGTTCTCCAGATCCAAAATATATACCCGATAACCACATCTCCAATGAACCATTTCCTCCAGCCACACCCCACCTGCCTCTAGTGACCACTCAGTTAATCCCATCAGGGTTTAATCCACTGATTATGTTATGGCTATAACCCAATCATTTCTCCTTCAAACCTTCTTGCATTGTCTCATACGTGGGTTTTTGGGGGACACCTCACATCCAAACCATAACACAGGTCTTACATTTAGTCTTTAATCCATTTGGAATTTTTTTTTTTTTTTCCCCTCTAAAATGGTGAGAATTTAGTTGTCTAGTTTTACTCTTCTGCATATGAATTCCCTAGTTTTCCTAGCAACATTTACTGAAAAGACTGTCTTCTTTCCACTGTGTGTTCTTAGCACTTCTGTTGAAAATTAATTCATTGTGGATTTGTAGGTTTACTTCTAGGCTTTCTATTCTGTTCTGTTAGTCTCTGTGTCTTTTTTTTTATGCCAATATCATGCTGTTTTGATTATAGCTTTTACTCTTGTTTAATAGGAAATGTACCTTAAGTACAAAAATAGTAATATTATGGCATGCGACTAAAACTTGTTTTTGCACTTTATGATGTCCTATTTTTGATTATTTGATGAAATTTTGTTTCTAACATCTTACTATTCAAACTGTATATGTATATAAAATCTTACATACAAACACTCTTATACAAAGAAATATATACCTGTGACTCCTAGTAGAGCTTTTTCTTTCTCACTCAGCTTTTTTGGAGACAGTTATTATCATTGTATTATTTATTTGTGTAGGTTTCCAAATCACCAGTGATTCATTTTTTCTGTGGTTAAGGTGAGCTGTTGTGTGGTAGTCTTACTTAAATGTCATGATTGGATCTGTGGTTTTACAGAACAAGTGTAATTTTGTCAGGATGGAAATATTCATTAAAAATCATTTTTATGCAAATTAACTATGGCACTTAGGAAGTTCTTAACATTCAGAGAGCTACATTTTAGAAGTTTGTGAAATTCTCTCATGGCATCCCCTTTTGTTATGTTGACAATTTTTGTCAGTAATCTTTTTCTTAGTCTGCATCTTTCTTCAATAGATCTTCAATCATTTGCCCATTTTCTGCTTTTTGAAATAGTCCATGATGAGGTTTTTCCCATGGTGTGCTAGTAAATGTTTTGTACCCAGATCCAGGTGAATGAGTGTGTGAAACACTCTTGGTTCTGACAATTTCTGAGATGTATATACTTGTTATTGATGGGAATGACTTCAAGATACTAACATGATGCTACTGAACATGGAGTATGGAAGAGATGGGTTTTTATAGGCTGATGTAAGCTGCTTTGCGCACCATCAGCTTTTCCTATCTTGCCCCTTCTTCTTCTTCTTCTTCTTCTTTCTTCTTTCTTCTTTCTTCTTTCTTCTTTCTTCTTTCTTCTTTCATCTTTCTTCTTCTTCTTCTTCCTCCATTACTTCAAAGACACATCTTGTTTGAGGCAACCCCAATCCATGGGTGTTCAAAATAACAGATGCATCAGACAAGACATTCAGTTTGGAACTGGAATTTTCCCTATAACCCTGCATGAGATGTTTATTTCTACATTGAAGTGGGATATTGCCCTATCTTGCCCCTTCTACTCCAAAGTAGAAATATGAATCATGAATGATTTCATATTTGTTGTTTTTCTTATGTGCGTATGTATGATTATGAGTACAACAAGTAGAAAACACTTGTGTGTATATAACATTATATCCAAACTAAAGTACCAACCTAATGTGTAACCCCACCTTTTTCCATTTTCCAGTTGGGTGGAAAGCTTTGGACATGAGGGACTTGGATTATTACTAGACATTTTGGAAAAATTGATTAGTGGAAAAATGTAAGTACTGCAAATAATTTTCAATATATGTACATTTGTGTTTCCACTTATAATTCCAATACTGATATTTTTACATTAATACAGCCAAGAAAAATTCGTAAAGAAGAATCAACACAAAGTCATACAGTGTCTAAAAGCCTTGATGAATACACAGGTAGGCATATAGATAATTAGTATCTGTTCATCAGTAATTCTTATATGAGTTAGAGATTTGTAATATAGGATTTTACTTGCATTAAAGAGATGTATTATTCTCATGTGCTTTTTAGTACATAATAGAAATATTGAATTGGATTCCAATTTTGTATGAAACAAAGTATCCTGCGACATGAGACACTTAGAATTGAATGGACCTTCTTCTGATGTTTAATTCCTCATATATAGACGAATTCTTTCTTCCATTCCCCCTTCTGCTTTTTAAATTCCTCCTTTTCTTTCTCCCCTTTGATTTTCAAAAATACAGCATTAGCCAACTTTAGAATAATGTATGATTATTAAAACTTGATTATTTAATATAGAGTGCTATGATAATTATTACCAAGAATTTAAGTTGGAACAGTTTATCTCTTATATAAATTCTAGGGAATTAAAATCTATGATGAAATTAATGTAAACAAGTCTGAGAAGGTTCTAGAAATGGAGCAGTCTTGATTAATTCTAGTATTATTGAGGCCACACATAATATGGAGTATCTGTCGGATTTTCATGTTTAAAGAGAATACATTAGAAAGGAGAGATGCTTTATGTTCTTTACTGAAGTTGCATTTATCTGACAGCATTTCTTTCTCTTTTTTTTCCATGCATTGTTAACAGTCAAAATTGACTTTATCTTCTGCCATTACTTTAGCTTCAACATCTAAGTAATATACCTCACAATGAGTGAAGTAGTGCTGGTCATTTTAGTTGCTGTTAGACATCAGGGGAGAAAATTTTATTTATAAGTTTGCTGATTTTTGTTGTATGCAAACTCTGTACATTTCTGATTAATTTTAATCTATAATATTTTGCCTTATTCTATTTAAATAAACCTTAGATGATGTACTTAAGTACTCTTACTAAAATTAACATTTCTTCAACAAACTGATGATGGGGAGATGTGTTTTCCTACTGAGTTCATAGAACTGCTTTAGGAGATTCCTTCTAAAGTGAGAATAGAGAAATTAAAATTTTACTGGTGATTGGAAGGCTGAAAGTAGGGAAAGGTACAAAGTACAGTTGTTTTTCACATCAAAGGGGTATGTGGATCATAGTTTAAGAAGAATATCATGGTTAAAGTGAAGTGGGATATAGAACATAATATTTCACTTGGTTTGAGAATGAATTTGAGTAGTAAACTATGTATTCCTATATAATTTATTATTTTATAATAGATTTTATAGTTTGTGTATGTGGAGTTGCAAAATATTCTTTGCAATTGATACTTGTCACTTGTGCTAATAAAAAAAATTGTGTTTCTGATACTTGTTATTTTAACTTCTGAACTCTAAATTTAATATATG
Source organism: Sciurus carolinensis (assembly GCF_902686445.1). Lineage (NCBI taxonomy): Eukaryota > Metazoa > Chordata > Mammalia > Rodentia > Sciuridae > Sciurus > Sciurus carolinensis. The sequence goes on along the minus strand of NC_062217.1, from coordinate 54,484,752 downwards.
AACATTTTGGTTAAGTTATACTTTCCTGAGACTGGTTGATAGTTTTCTTAAATTTAATTTGATCAAATCTGTAAATACAAATGTCATGAAACTTCACTGTGACTTCTTTGCTTGGGTTCATTGTATAATGAAAATTCAGACTTTAAGAGAAAAAATATGTGGTACCTTATTGGGCACCACATTATGATGTCATTAATATGAACAAATCTAATAATATATCAAAGTGAATTTTTTATAATATTACACTGTACTAAAAGTTTTATAAAATGGGAGATTTGTAAATACTTAGGAGGAAGAAAATAAAACAAAGGCTGTTTGGTTCATCTATTTCAATTTAAAGGTAATTAAAGTAGACTTCATTTTGATTGGTTAAATTTCTGGGTGTTGCTTTGAAGTGTGCATACACAAGGGGGATTTGCTTCTGAAGCCAGCTCCTTTGCTCACATTCTCTTCACATTGGGATTAACTCACTGCAGATAGTTTCCTCATCACCACATCCATGTAGTGTGACCCTTGATACTGGGCATCCTACATAGGGATTTTTGGTATTAACTTTCTCCTACCTAAAGCATCATCTTCAATAACCTGAAATTCTGTTAGGTAATAATGGACCTTATGTAGAATGCACGTGGAACCTGGCATTGGTCTCAGTTTAGAACAGGCCAGTTATATTACCCAGAGTGGTTCCTTGACATTCACAAAGTTACATCCTTAGACCTTCCAAAGTTTGTCACACCTCCATATCCTATAATAGCCTTCATTAAAAGCACTTTAATTGCTATCATTGGTAAGTTGACTATTTCCCATATGTTTCTCTTTCCTTTATTTTGTAAATAATTGAAAGTAACTTTATACAAGTTGGTGGAAATTCTCTGTTTGGTTATAGATAACTGAATAGTGGTAATCTGACCTCATTTCTCTCTTAAACTGAGCACTACACATTTTTACATGAACCAAATCAGCGAATACTGCCTGTGATTGGTCTTCAGATTCACAGGATGACAGTTAATATCATGAAATCAGAAAATGCTCATGTTCTACCTTTCACACATCCTAGTTTAAGAGTTAGAGGGTTTGGCAGAGAAAGTAGGTAGTACTACTAGGAGGAGAACACCATGAGTCTTCTTGAGTGGCTGGAGGAGCTACATGGTTCTGATTCAGAAGGACTGACTGACTAAGGATAGCCAGGCAGGTGGAAAGTGAAGGGGAAATGCTGGGTACAAACTATACTTAATCTTCAGGTCTATTAGGAAAGAATCGGTTCTTTGGTGCTTGGTAATCACTGACTAATTGACCTTGTGAACCAGATCTAAATGGTACTTTTTAATCTGCTGACAATTCCTATGATTATCAAGGCACGTTGTCTTTTTCTGGCCCAATGCCTGCTGTTTTGTTCTGTTTCCAGCCCTTGGCATTACAGAAGCGAGCATTTCCTGACTGGTTTAGCTGTTTCTGTAAACATTCTCCCATCACTGAGACAGAGAAATCTTTGCAAAAGTCATATCCTGGGGCCCTTGGCCCATTAGCTTGTACTTTCTCCATTGTTCCTGTGTTCCTTAGGTAGTGGTTTAAAGCAAATGCAATATTCCAGCACAGTGTGAAGATTTCTTTACATAAATGTCAGATTCAAGGTAAGAAAGTTACAAATAGGACCTCATAACAGTCAAAGCATTTGAGTCTAAACCTGTTATGCTTTGACTTTGGTGTTTATATGTATTGCTTATTTCAAGTCATAGTTAGTAGATTCATAATAGGAATTAAGGACCCTTTTTAGTGCTTAGTGGTGTCTCAGATCAACCAGTTTCTCCCTCCTTAGAAGAATCCTTTGAGATGCATGATAGGTAAGTGGAATTCTTTTCCTTCTGTTCAACCTCTGTTTTTGACACTTAGTTCTTACAGGCCCAAGAGATGTATACAGCCTTAAAACTCTGTGTCATTAATAGAGCTCTACATTTTGTAATTGGATGTAATGTCCAAGTAGCAAATAGATGATGACCCTCTTCCCAAATCATCTCATTTGTGTTTATAGTTGCATTGCCTTCTCGATTGTGATGAGGATACATACATTTGCTATGGCACTTTCTATGCTGTACCTTCCTCAGATTGTCCTTCACCTTTGCTGGTTTATGAATTAAGTGTTACTCTTTAGGTCTGTACGGTGTATTATGGTAGTCAAATGTGCCTTTTGAGTGCTTGAAACGTGTCTAATCTGAAATGAGATGTGCTGTAAGTGTAAAATACACCTTGATTTCAAATACTTAGGAAGAAAAAAGTGAAACTTCTCACCAATATTTTACATTTTTTATATGCTGAAATGATATTTTTGTTGTAGCGGATTGATTTTACTGAAAATACTTTCACTTATTGGTTTAAAATGACACATTGCTGCACACAATGTGGTTTGCCTTGTGTTTCTCTTCAACAGTCCTCTCTGTGTGCTTACTTATAGTTATAGAGTTCTTACCAGCCTTCTTGCCCAGGTAAAAGTTCCTCATGGTCTCAGTGTCTGTTTCAGTATGGTCTGTTTTGCTGTCAGAAAAATCTCATTTTACTCTTCCATTCTCTGTATTTGGTATAGTCTCATAGTTCTTGACATAATGTGAATACTTTTGTGAATTTTTAGGGTGCTACAAGGCATGTATATTTTCAGACTTTATTAGATGTGAGAATGTATTGTTATAAAAATTTCTGAATAACTGCATTTTGATTAGGGTACTTTTTTTTCCATTTAACTCCTAATATTTAACCTTTTATTTCCACATAATATAGTATGGCTTAGAAAGAATTATGAGTGAAGAGAGGAGTCTTTCCTTATTGGCCAAAGCCATGGATCCCAAGCACCCCAGTATGATGACAGATGTGGTTAAACTCCTTTCTGCTGTGTGCATTGTAGGAGAGGAAAGCATGTAAGTGTTCTCTGCTTTTTTGTCATAGTAATGAGCTTCAAATTCATTCAATGGTCTCCACTTAAAATTTAAATATGTGTTGAATTTTATGTAAGCATTTGATTTAGATTCTGAGTGGCTGTAAAGAAATGCTTGAGTAATTGTTTCTCTTTATCTATATGTTAGTTATGGGCCCAAATGTTTCAGTGAAAAACTGATTTCTTCATCATAGTTTGAACTGTTTTGAATTCAAACACTATGTGCAGACTGGAAAATATATATATCGGTTCTGTTTATCTAATTTTTTTCCAGATAGAATTAATTCAAGCTATGTGCCTTGTATATCCCCTTATAAAAACATATTGCTATTTGAAAGATCTGTTATGTATATTTTGAAAGTTATATATGTAATAATACTTCACTGTTTGAGGGTACAAAGTCTTTGACTATTATGCAGTACATACTAAAGCTTTAAAGCCATTAACCACATTTGTTAGGAGTGTAAAACTTTTTTTTCTTCTTTAAAGACATTTGGTCTTCTAATTATAAGGAAGTAAATAAATGCCTTTTGAAAAGGATAAAATGAATGAACTGAACAACCAGAGGAAGACAAACATTTCATATAAGGGTAGGCAGAGCCCTATCAGTGGAGCCTCCTGCATTCATATGGAAATCAGCCTTGGGGAGATCCTGCTATAGCCAGTGGGATTGAGCCAGCTCAGTCTGGCCACAGTTGAGAGTCAAAAGGCACCACTTAGGCCTGGCTCTTTGTCCCCAAGGTATACCCAGTGTAGACCTCTAGAGTCTGTAGAAAATGCTTAGCTAATCTTGGCAGTTGTTCCCACCATGGACAGCCTGGCCCCTGGCTTTAGTACTTTATCCTTTGTGGTTTACCTTTGTGGTTTAAAAAGATCATATTTTTTTTTTGTTGGAGCCTAAGAATTGATGTCTATCGTGTGTATACGTGTTGCTATATATGATACTTTTTGAACTTCTCCTTCCTTTCCCCCTTCTCCTCTATCCTCCTCTTCTCCTTATTACCACCTCTCTCCCTTTCTTCTTCTTTTCTTCTCTCCAGATCCTCTTGGACTCCTCTTTCCATTTCCTTTCCTACTTTCCTTCCTTTCTTTTCCATTTGCCCTTTTCTTATTCACTCTCTTCCTACTTCTCTTTCTTTTTTCTTCCATCTCCCTTATCTTCCATATTATTTTTATTGTTCTTGACTTCAGAATGGGTATTAAAATAATGTAAATAGCATTTAGGACTATTTGCCTCCAACCACAAAATAAGCACCTATAGTAGCTTAGATATACATAATTCTTTATAAGAGGAGGAAGTATATAACTCTTGCATAATTATATTGTACATTTGAATACATGCAGTATCTTATTATATATTTTTGGCTATCACAACTTCATTTATTTGAGAGGCATTGCAGTGTATTGGTGAGAGCATTTCATGCTCACTGCACAGGCTGTTTGGTTCCAGATCCTTGCTCCACAATTTAGCAGATGTGAACCACTGAACAAGTGGCTTAACCTTTTTCTGCTTCCATTTCTTAATCTAGTATGGGGATTAATACTATGTACCCATTTCATATGTTCCTTATATATGTTAAAATTCACAGTAAATTGACTCTACATAATCTGTTGTGCATTTCAAGAAAGCCAGGAGAAAGAATTTTGAATATTTGTTTTTACCTTAGAGAAGTGACCCAAGTTTGAGGAGATAGCTATGCCTACCCTGATTTCAGCATTCCACAATGTACACATGTATTGAAGCATCACATGGTACCCTATAAATATGTCAATTTTAATGTATCAATTAAAAATTTAAAAAGATTGCAATGTAAATACTTTATGAATACACATTTTCTTAGAGTATTGTCAGGGTTAAATGAATTGAAGCATACATTATGTTTATAATAGCGCTGGTATGTCCTCAGTAAGCTACTTCTAAAATGTTATTGGTTGCCTCAGCATATTGACTTCTTTAGCAGGATGAAGCAGTTGTACGATGGTATTTGTGTTATTTGCTACTTGCAATTTAATTAATAAACTTCAAATTTCCCATAGCCTTGAAGAAGTTTTAGAAGCTTTAACTTCAGCTGGAGAAGAAAAAAAAATTGACAGATTTTCTTCTATTGTGGAGGGCCTTCAGCATAATTCTGTTCAACTGCAAGTAGGTCCCACATATATGAAATCTATTTTTAAGTGACAACATACATATATTTTGAGAAACTATTTTGTGACTGGTTTATATGTAAATACTGTATTTTGTAACTGCATGCTACTTAATATTCTTTTATAGTATTTTTAGTGAATGTCTAGAATTTTAATTTTTATTGTCATAATTTGGCTTATAGATATCTTGGCAAACACCTATGATTACTTCCTTAGGTTACTTTTCTAGGGGTAAAATTACTAATTTTTCAATAAAACATGTCACCATAGTTCTATAAACTGTTTATTCTATTAGTCCTAATTATTACTATAATTTTTAAGCAGTTTTATCAATTATATTAATTGAGACTTCTGTTTTAATTTTCATGAAATTAAGCTAAGAGTTTACTTGAGTCACAATAAAATTCAAGGTCATAGGGCTGGACATTTACTTCTGTGGCAGAACCCATTTGTTCTGGGTTTGATCTCCAGCACCATAAAGAAGAAAATAAAAAAAACTCAGGGTTATAAGATATTCTTAAACCATTTTCTTCCAAAAAGTTCATATTTAAACTTAACCATTTTAGTATCCAGCTGAATAAAAAATGAGAACAAATAAGTGGATTTTATGGTATGATTGGTTGTTATGATCAAAGCATATTTAAATAATGTATTGATAACCTGATTCTCATTTCCATGATTTTATAGTTTATTTGACCTGGTTGTTACCTGGCCTTTAGGAGTTTTAAAAGAATCCTCAGGTGATTCTAATGAGCAATAACTTCGGAAACCAGTGTGCTATAATAAACATGAAGGCCCTCTGTTTTAAATGATATGTTAAAAAATTTATATGTAAAAGTAGTAATTGTGTTTTTTCCTTTGGTACCAGGTATTGAACCCAGGAGCTCTTAACTACTGAGCCACATCCCCAGCCCTGTGTATATTTTTTTTCTTTTGAGACAGTGTATCACAAAATTGCTTAAGGCCTCATTAAGTTTCTAAAGCTGGATTTGAACTTGTGATCCTCTTTCCTCAGTTTCCCAAGCTGTTGGGATTATAGGCTTGCACCACCATGCCTGGTCTATAATCGTTTTTTTTTTTTAATCTCTGGAGCCTGGTCCTTTTATTGTTTCTAGTTGTGATAAGAATAGAAAAACCAAGTCTTAAAATTTAGAAACATTAAATTAATTTAAAAGATGGTACTTGAAGAAAAATCAGATGATGTTAGAAACTCTAAAGCTGATAAATTGACTGTGACTTATCAGCTGACAATGCTGAGAGTGACTGGTGAAAGAACTTGTTGCTGTGATTTGTGTCTCTCTGCAGTAGGTAGAAATGAAGATCTGAATGTATGTTCCCTACTGCATGTGTCCAGCTGCCACAGGCCTGGAAAAGAGCCCATCTTCTCTCATTCTGCACTTGGCAGAGGGCAGGGGAGTTGGGGACTCACCTGTGTTCTCCACTGCTGACACCTGCAGTTGCTTCATGTGCTGGGTTCATTTAATTCATATACCTTCTCATTCTGTTTCTGTCTCTTTTTCCTCCTCTCTTGGCTTCCCCTTCCTTTATCTCGGTTTTCCTTCCTTTCTCTTCTTTTCCTTGAGTCTTTGTGATTTCCCCTTGTGTAAGTGTTCTTTTGTCATCTGATGTTTTCAATAGTTTCTTTTCAAAATCTGTTCTAGGCTTACTATCCACAAGATTTGAGACATTAACACTTGAAGAAAATTTTAAAATCCTATTTTAAAATTCAATATAGTTTTGAGATGATCTTTTTAATAAATAGTTATATTTGGATAAAATTTATGTGTCACATAATTTACTCATTTAAAGTGTATATTTTTTATATTCAGATGTGTAACCTTGACTGCAGTCAATTTTAGAGTATTTTCAATGCTCTCAAAAGAAAGCTCCACCCCTTACCTGTAACCCTACAATTTCTTCATTCTCTCTAGCCCCAGGCCACCACTCACCTACCTTCTGTCTCTATAGTTTTGCTATTTCAGACATTTCACATAAATATAACCATGTAATGTGCAGTTTTTTTGTGACTGGCTTCTTTCATTTGGCATAATATTTTCAAGGTTCATCCTTGTTGGAATGTGTATCAGTAGTTCATTTTTTGGTGCTACCTATTATTTCATTGTATATTGAATGTACCTTATGTAATTTATCAGTTGCCAGTTGGCTGACATTGTAGTAAATGCAAGGTGAGGCACTGGGTTCAAACCTCAGCACCACATAAAAATAAATAAAAGTATTGTGTTCATCTACAATTAAAAAAAAAAAAATAAGGAAAATAAATTTCTTGATGCAGTTCTTAAAGCTTATTTTGTATCAAGAAGTGAAAAATCTTGTTGGCATCATTTAAAATTACCTTTTCTCATCTTTTGGGTACATTCTATGTTACTGATAAAGAGTAGATGATGGGAAGAGAATTATAAATTCTAATTTTCCCTGTTCATTTTGTTGTGGGTTTTACCTGTTATTGAAGGCTTCTCATTAAAAAGCCTAATGTATGAAAAAGATTTAAGATGGCAAGCTAATTCAGCTTACCCCCAACACACCAAAAAAAAAAAAAAAAAAGAAAAGAAAAAAGTAAAGTGAATTCTCTTTTGGAGATTACTGATTATGCTGTATTTCCTTTAAAATTATAAAGCAAGACTTTACTAACATAAATGTACTTTTGGGTGTTTCTGAATTTTCCACAAATTTGGTATATTTTAGAACTAGCTGATGATATAAAGCTATTGTTCTAAGTGCCCATTTTATTCCATTATCTACCTAATTTGCACTTATTAAAATGTATTAATCTGGATGATATTAACAGATCATCACATTAAAAATAACACTTGTTTGTTACCAAATAAAATAGAAACCAATTGTTTGCTTTTAAATTGGAGAAAATGGGAGATAGTAAAATAAAGAACAATGAGGATTTTTTTTTTATTGCAAAGTACTTTTTAACTGAAAATTGTTTGATTTTCTTTAGAGTGTGATCATAGTAAAGATAATTTGACTGCCTATAATTTTGATAGAAAATGAGTTTATTTCCCCCCATTCGATATAGTATAGTAATAAAATGAAAAACTACATTCCTGAAGTATCTTAAAGTTATTCTCAGAAGTTAGAGAGTCTTATTTTCAGGAAAGAAAGTATAAGTAAAATACTGGACATAGCATTAGTATACTTCAGTTTATTTTCTCAAATATATCAGATAGGGTTTTTCAACTGTAAGCAACCTAATCCATTCTAGGCATTTAAACAGATAATGGTATTGAGTACCTTACAGAATTTCTACAAGGTCCATGGAACCACGTGTGGATAATGTAAGTGTATTGTACAGAAGAAGAATGCCGTACCACATCACAGTGTCCTAATGGAAACATGACTCCAAGCGCTACTGTGGCTAGTGCTTGAGATGCTAGGAACCTTGAGATGCTAGAGATACCTTCTGCCACAGATGTACTAGGAGAACCAAACTGTCTCTCATGGGTCCAGTCTTCATGTATGTGATTGTCCTTTCTTTTTGGCCTGGTCTTACTTAGAAGAGGGTTGAAATAAGTATAGAGTAACCAATCTCTATTTTTTGCCACACTTTAATTTTCTGTTATCTTATTTCTCTCTCTCTTCTCCTTTCTAAGTGTGTCTTCCATCTTCTCTTGTGAGAGCCATACTTTGCTAGGATATTAAAAGCATTTATTGGAACCCTTGTTCTTGTTCATAGGGTTGATTGAATTGTAGTATATTTATGTCAGCAAAGGAGTAAGTGTGTGAATCTTAGTTTTTTTGGATGGACATTTGGTTTTGCTTCTGTGTATGTGTCCTGAAATGTGAAGTAACAGCATGCTGTATCTTTATTCCCCCCAAAGTTGTCTCCTTGATCCCATTCCATTGGAGTTGTGTCTGGGAGTGTCAAGATCTTGAAGGAATTTCTACAACTTGTAAAGTGACATGTTTAATGGGTGCTGTCAGCAGACATAAACTCCCAGGTCAGAATTAAAGACTTGAATTAGCTTTATAGCAACCCCCATGTCCAGAGCATGAAGCTCATAGTGTGTTGTGAAGAAAACCAGTTGCAGTAGGTGTTGAAGGAGATAAACTCTGACCTTAGGGGTAGGGACAACAGTGAACTATATCTAATTGATGCAGGCTATGATAAAATCTGTTCAAATTGCCTCATAGACTGCATAACGAAAACTCTTGGTGAGCAGGACTCCAGGCAGCAGAATGAAGCAAACCTGAAATACCAACCCCAGCCATGCTTTTCAGGTCCCAGATTCTATCAGCAGAACAAATCCCATATACCTGTAAACCATCAGAATCAATCTCAGCATACCAGTTGGCTTTCTCCTGCAATTTTTCATTTGATCTTTCCACTTGGCTTATATATTAATTTATATACAGACTGATATGTTAGTGATCTCAGTCTTCTCCTGGTTCAGCAAGGAGGAAGTGCAGGGCAATTCATTTTTCCATGGCAATCCTGACCAGTGACTTGAAGCTGCCCTGAGTGCTCTCAGGGCTGATGTGGTATCACTGATTACCTCAGGTAAACCTAGGACGAAAATTCATAGCATCTTTTAAAAATGTCTGACTCCCTTTGCAGAGAAAACTGCATGAGGGGGAACATAGTCAATCAGTCCCCTCTACCCCAACTTCCTCAGTGTAACCTAAGGTAGCTTAACTTTGAAGTGATTTCCAAAGTTGTCTGAGGGCTGTGTGGCAGACTGGTAGTGTTTCCCTAAACACGTAATGTGTCAGTCATGGTGTTTTTGAAGAAAGAGACAAGTTAATGCCTGTCTTCCATATAGGTTGTTCTTCTGTGAAGGCGTACAAGGCATTCTTGGAAGGAAAATGTTGTTTATAGTTGTTGGAATCCCTTAGTTGGAACCATCATTACTGAAAGGAGACAAGGCTAGGCTGTAGGAGACAAGGCTATCAGCATGACCTTCAAGCTGGCTGATAATCTTTATGATTCTTAGTTCATAAAATATTTGATTTTAATCTTGCTTTTTGGAGTGTCTGTCTGAAGACAGTCTAGTCTATTGCTTTGGTCTGTGCCACTCACCTATGTCAGAATGATTGACCTAGAGTTATGGGGGTTGTGATGTGGCAGACATGTATAAATGCAGAAAGACATTATGCATGGTAGGTACAGGAACCAGACCTGTCTTCTGCTGTTCCAACAGAAAGCTTAGTAAAGTTTAGCTAATGCCAATCAAATGGTCAGAGTTCTCTGGTGGGAGAGGGTGAGTAGTGCTGTAGGAGAGGAACTTTGAGCTTATGAAACCTGAATCTTTTTGGAATGAGCTGTATACATGCCAACCCTTTGCCAAGTGGTGGCATTATTTTTATTATAGTGGACTAGAAGCTTGCCTGCCCTTTGCTGGGAAGGGAGAATGCTGTCTCTATCCTCTGAGGTTGTTTGCTGCACATAAAACTAGAACTAAGCCCACTGATGCCTCTACTGCAATACATGCATAAATGAACAAGGCTCAGGGAGAATTGTCTTGAAATTGAACATACCACTGAGCTTATTAGGGTTGCCTTCATGGTTCCTTTTTTTTCAAGTTGTGTTTCAAGTAATGTTGTCTGTATACATTCAGTGTACTTGGAATGTAGAATGAATGGAATGAAACCTTTACTTCTTTTTTTTTTTTTTTTTTTTTGGGAGGGGATTACTGGAGATCGAACTCAGGGACACTCAGCCACTGAGCCACATCCACAGTCCTATTTTGTGTTTTATGTAGAGACAGGTACTCACTGAGATGCTTAGTGCCTCGCTTTTGCCGAGGCTGGCTTTGAACTCATGATCCTCCTGCTTCAGCCTCGAGCTGTTGGGATGACAGGCGTGCACCACCACGCTTATCAGAACCTTCTTTAATTCTGGTTCATGTGGTACAAGCATATTTTCCCTACTTGAATTACTGACTAAAAAGAAAACATGTTTTCCAAAGTTTTAGAATCTGGAGGAAAGGAGAAGTTCTGTCAGAGGGCAAATGTGAATAAGGGAAAAGATGGAGAAGCCTGTTTATGAGAGGGGTGATATGTCTTTGATACCTTAATGTGAATCAGTATCATCTTTAGTTTCTGATCTTGTTCACTGAAAATATACTTAAAATCCTTTTATTTAACTGTCTCCAGCCTTCCAAAATTTTGCTGTAGCATATTCTTTAGACACTGAAAATTAACTGGGTTTGTTGTATTTCTGTGGACCTCTTACTTTTACTATTTTGTTGTAAAAATAACTTGGATTATGTAATTTCTTTACTTAGTGTTACTATTTTGTAGTAAACATAACTCCGATTATGCACTTTCTTTACTTTTGTTGAAATATATAGCCATTTTTTTCTTCAGCTTTTTTTTTTTGTCTGTGTGTGGTAGTACATGCATAACATAAAATCTGCCATTTGAACCACTTTTAGTGTACAGTTCTGTGACATTAAATACATTCACATTGTTTTGGAGCCATCATATCTTTAGATTTCTTAAGCTCTGATGATAACATGGATGCAGTTATGGACAGGAGTGGTTAGTGGTTGGTACTTCTTTCTAGAATGTCTATGGTAGATATTTCTCTATCCTGGAATACATTTTCCAAAGAGGCAAAACCAGAATTGTAATCCAAGACTTTGGATCTGTGCTTTACTAGAGGAAAGCTGTGATCCAGACTTACTTAAGTGTCTGGTGTGCACAAGGCCTTCACACACTACCTCATAAAGCATCAGAGTGTGGAGCATGGTCCTGGACAGAGTACAACACAGGGAAGTGAAGCATTCTGTTCAGTTCTTAAGAAAGGATTATATTTTCAATTTTAATACTTATTAGTCAGATGATTTGAAAATGATACTCTTGTTGGAATTTGCTTTGTGAAACAAGGCTTTTTGGTATGATTCCTCTGAAAAGGAGAGGTTTGGTATGCAAGGGATTGGGGGATATGCCTGTGAGGGTCTCTGGAAGAAGGGACTGGAGAACCATCCAACTCCATGCACCTCTGATCTTAGGTGAGGGAGAGAGAGGGAACTGAGGAAGTGTCTCAAGGTGCCATGCATTTCTAGGAGGGTTTTGGCAAGGACACAGGGGAAATCCTTGATCCAAAGTCCCATGTATCCCTGCAGTAGCCCTGTGCTAGTTTATTTGTTGTGTTGGTTCAGTCATGGAGTGGAGAGCAGCCTGTCAGAGGTGTGGCTTCAGCTCAAACACTGTGATGGAAATCTTGGTCATTCATGCTCCTTCAGTCAAAGATGGGAAGTGGCAATCTTATGGTTACTGCAAAGAGAAGTTAAATATTTTTCCTAACTTTAAAAAAAAAAAATCTTTTCCATCCCTGTATTTCATTTAGTTCAAAGTTTAGAATATAACTTTGAAAATTGTTTGGATTTCATTTCTTCTGTGTCTCAGAAGGTAGAAAAAAAACAGAATGTTTTTAAATTTAGAAAAAATTGAGAACTTTCCCCCCATTGTATAAAGTAGTTTTGGTTCATTAATATATTAAAAGCAGTCAAAGAACTTTCTTGAGTTGTCATTATTGTACTTTGAAATTTGCTAATGGGCAGTTGTTATTAGATCAATGAGACAAACCAGAGGTAAAATGCCTTTCTGGATTTAGCAAAGTTTGTTTGTGTTTTGCTTTGAGTTTTGTTTTCTCTGCTCATTAAATGCTCAAAATTCACCCAAGTTTTTAAAAAAAAATTTTTTTTAGTTGTAGATGGACACAATACCTTTATTTCATTTATTTATTTTCACGTGGTGCTGATTATCAAACCCAGTGCCTCACATGTGCTAGGCAAGCACTCTACCACTGAGCTACAACCCCAGCCCCCAAGTTTTTTTTCCCCCTCAAGATCAAGGAAAGGTTTTCCTATAATAAATGGTCATATCTTAAATTACTGTTTCTTTTTTAAGTATCCCCCCATCACTATTAACTAAAGTTATTTTCAATTTCAAATAAATTGTTGTCATGTGAAAAACCAAATGCAGAATACAGAGTGTGAGTGGAGGCTTTGTTTTTTTATTTTTATTTTTGGTGCTGGTATTTGAACCCAGTAGTGCTTAACTACTTACCCAATCCCCAGTCCCACCCCCATTTTTTTTTCCTTTTATATTTTGAAATAGAGTCTTGCTAAGTTGTTTAGGGCCTCACTAAGTTGGTGAGGCTGACTTTGAACTTGGTGATCCTCCTGCTTCAGCCTGCTGAACTGATCTGCCACCACACCTGATGGGAGGGTTTATTTTTAAGGAACCATTATTGGGATATCCCAGGATAGACAAGTCAGTTTATCTTAATTTCTGTTTTGGCAACTACATTTATTGAGGTTTACATCAATAGGGTATATGTATAAGTATGAATGAATGCAAACACCAAACATTAGAATGGAATAGTAAATAATATGCTATTATGCTTAATGATGTTATAATATCCCTAAGCTAATATTGTAATGTGCATTCATTTTCATATGGATAACATCCAAGAATAAGCTAGTGGTTAACATTCCCCAGAATTTAAAGATAATAGATATCTTAGTTCATGCTGTGATAGACCACTAGAAGGAGGAATTTATCCTGTGGCTTAAAGATAACTGCAGTGTCTTTTAAATAACCAATTAGTTATCCAGTGACTGGTATGTACTAGATATATTGGAACTACAGAGATGAATGAAATATACTGCCTTTAGGACTCTTATATTCAGGAATGAATTTAAAGCTACCTAACCTTTGATACAAAATTTTTGATTTAGCAGTGTCAACAAAATGCATGTGAGGAAATAGGAAAAATTAATGCTGCCTTGGGGAAGTATAATTAAATAGTTTAGAAGAATCTGTGTCATTCAGAGGTCCTGTTTATGTAACTTATAGCCCCTTCAATCTTGCAATTTGTTTGTTCGGGTGGGTGTATGGAGCAACTGCAATTTTCGACCTCTGACTTGTTTGTTTTGCCCTAGCTATCATTTATAGGACGTTCAATTAGTAGTGTAAATAAAATTAAAGAACTTTATATCTGCTGATAGACTTTACTGTTTCTGTGTCTGTCTACATTATGTAGTCTATTTAGTTTTTATTCTGAATTAATGTATGTGTGTAGAATTTAAAAATCATTAGAGTTTATTTGTACTAGAGGCTAAATATTTCTCAGTAAGCATCATTTACTCATCTTAACTTGATAAATGTGAAATTTGATTGTGCAAGGAGAGACAGATGATTTCTGCTTTGGGGTGGGGAAGATGAATAATATTCTAAACTGTATCTTCCAGGCTCACATAATGTATTTGCAGATTCTGATAGAATTTTTATTTAAGTATTTTTCTGGTACTTGTTTTCAATCTGAATTTAGCTCCTGAAGCTGTTATGGTTTTACAATGTAGGATAGCCATCATTTAACTTGTAAAATCATCTACCTACATCTGGGATGAACATGTTGAGCCAAGAGTGAACTTTCTAAAGACAACTTGCTTTTGCTGTTCTTGAAACTATTTTCTAAATTCCTTCTGCCTAACCATGTAGAAAACATCTGCTCTGGCGTCCTTAGAGCAACCTGGACTGGCTTGTGGATGGGCTCAGGCATTTAATGTGTTTATGTTCCTTGATTTTTTTTTTTATAGACTGCATTTTGATTCATCATACACAAATGGGGTACAACTTTTCATTTCTATGGTTGTATATGATGTAGATTCATACCTTTTTTGTAATCATACATGTATATAGGGTAATAATGTCTGTCTCAGTGCACTGTGAGGGTCCTCTCTGCCATGTCCCATGAGGAGGAGGAAAGGGTTAACTGCAGTAGGAGGATGTTGGCGGTTTTTCTGTATATTACCCAAAAAACTTATCTATTCAATAATCACACAAGAACCAATACTCTTTTTATGAGAGGGGGCGTGATGGGTCTGGCCATACTAGCTCTGGCCTCTTACAACAACATGGAGTCGCCCAACTCTTCTTTATTTATAATATACAGGTAAAGGGGCAAGTACGGGAGGAGCTTCTTATGTGATGGACAGGATAGGGTGGAGTTAGGGAAGCCATTTTCTTATGGGAAAATTCCAGGAGACAGGGAACAATTTGCACACAGTACTACATGCTTCCCAGCAGTTCCTAAAAGCCAGGCCTCTGCATCCCATGGCTCAACCTAGTCTGATTCTGCTAAATAAGGACAGCTTCCCGCAATCCACTATTTTTCCTTTTCCTGTCCACTCTCTTCCTCATTTCCCTCTACACAATCCCAAGTTCCTCTATTCTTTGAACACCCCTGCCCCCGTTATGTGTTATCATCCACTTATCAGAGACAACATTCAGCCTTTGTTTTTTATGATTGGCTTATTTTACTTATCATGATATTCTCCAACTCCATCCATTTATCTGCAAATGCCATAATTTTATTCTTCTTTTTGGCTAAATAATATTCCATTGTGTATATATTACACAGTTTCTTTATCCATTCATCAGTTGAAGGGCATCTAGGTTGGTTCCACAATCTAGCTATTGTGAATTGAGCAGCTATAAACATTGATGTGGCTGCTTTAGTGTAGTATGCTGATTTTGAGTCCTTTGGGTATAAACCGGGGTAAGGGATAACTGGGTCAAATGGTGGGTCCATTCTGAGGAATCTCCATACTGCTTTCCAGAGTAGCTGCACCAATTTGCAAC
Organism: Sciurus carolinensis; assembly: GCF_902686445.1. Taxonomy (NCBI): domain Eukaryota; kingdom Metazoa; phylum Chordata; class Mammalia; order Rodentia; family Sciuridae; genus Sciurus; species Sciurus carolinensis. The sequence continues at coordinate 54,469,061 of NC_062217.1, read as the reverse complement.
TCTACCAGCAATGTATGAGTGTGTTTTTTTCCTCACATCCACAACAACACTTATTAATGCTTGTGTTCTTGATAATAGCCATTTTAATTGGAGTGAGATGAAATCATAGAGTGGTTTTGATTTGCATTTCTTTAATTACTAGAGATGATGGACACTTTTTCATATATTTGGTGATTGCCTGTATATCTCCTTGAATTTTGTGTCTTAGCTTGTTTGTCCAGAAAATGTCAGAAACCAAAGGTTAAAAGTCATAGTACTGAGTAGAGTACTAGACAGTAAATTGTGTCCAACTCTAGAAGAGAATTGTGTCATGTCATTGAAACCATTTCTGTAGCATAGTACAACTTAATAGAGGTCATATTCTAAAAGCATGGTGATTGCATCTTTATGATGAACAACTTATTCACATTTCTTGAGTTTCTGTTAATCTTTCTATTAACATCCCCAGGTGACAAACTATTTTTTTTTTCTTAATGAACGAGTGATTCCTAATGTACATATTAGTTTCAGTTTTAAAAGCAGAATTACCCTATTCTCCTCTAAAACCTGTTGGCTTCCTTGCATTTTGTATCTCTGTTATGGTACCATTTCCTATCAGTTGAACAACAAATGTGGGAGGGCTCTTGTAAATCTCTTTTCTTCTGCCTCAGTGTGGTGTCCAAATTTTACCAGTTTTTCTTCTTTAGATTTCACGTGTTATTCAAGCCCTCCTCATATTGCTCACCACACTTAGTTCTATGATAACTTCTTTTTTATTTTTACAGACTGCATTTTTATTCTTAATCTGAATGTAATATCTTTATTATTGTCCCTGCTTTGCCTAATATCCATGATATTCTCCAGCTCCATCCATTTATCTACAAATGTGATTTTCACTATTTGCCCTTGTATCTGAATTTTTTTGTTTGGTACACCAGAAGGCATGTCTGATCTGTCCTTGTTCAGCATCATCTCTCTTAACTCCTTTACCCACTCTCTAGGCTCAAAGGATTCCTGCAATTTGAATTACTTGTACTTCAGTGAAGTGACCCATGTCTTTGTGCATATTAACTCTCTGCTTGAAATATCTTAGTCCATTTCTTCATCAGGCACCTTCTTATTAATCCTTGAGTTAGCACTTTTATTAAGTTGTCCTCATTCTTATTTAGTACCTCCTATTGCCATTGTATGTCAGACATATCTCTTGTAGTACGTAGTATGTTTTACGACGATAGCTTTGTATTTGCAGTTGTACAGTTTGTCCTGCTTCTCTTTGTAGCCCCTGATCCTTCTTAGGTGTCTCTGGGAATTAATATGGCATAGATTCTGAATTGACATCCACTGTTGGTATGCTGAATTGGTGTAAAATCTTGTGATACCTCAAGTCCATGTATAATGAGATATATGTGAGATCACAGGTCTGTGTATACAGAAGTAACTCCTTGATCTTTACCTTGATTATAGGATTTTTTTTATCTGTTAGGAAAATCAGTATGTTTTGGAACATGTATGTAGATTCATAAACACATATTTGCACGATATAAAGAGTGGTTATAGGCCATGTTAGTGGTAAATAGGGATTAGAACTGGGAAAACATTCTATAGATTTAAATAGATTATTTCAGCTTAGTTTCCCACTTTTCTTTCTTTGAGAAATTATCTTTTTTAATATTTCTTAGAAATAACTTGTATTATTCTTTCCCTTCTCCTCACTTTCATGCTTATTTTTTTCTGCATATATCTGCTTTCAGTTTAGGTGATATTTTCTGCTAAGGTTAATGTTGCTTGTTTTTGCTTCTTTCTGTGTCCTTCCTAATTTGCATTTTTCTAGAATCTGGTTGACTGAGACTGATTTAACTTCTCTGAATGTAGGGAAATGTGTGTGTATATGCACACCACACACAAATACTCTCTCCTCCTCCTCCTCCTCCTCCTCCTCCTCCTTCTTCTTCTTCTTCTTCTTCTTCTCTCTCTCTCTCTCTCTCTCTCTCTCTCTCTCTCAGATCTTTAAAAATTGCACAGTATTTACTGATAAAAATTGTTTGTGAGTGCTGAGTAATGACTGGCAAGGGAGTGGAAGGAAAACATTTTAAACTTGACTTAGTGACATGAACTGGTGATAGCTGAGTGAGTATGTACCAGAAAGGTAGACTGTTTTAAGGTTTTTAAAGTATGTTTTCCTGATCCCTCTGTGTCTTCTGGCACATTTCCCACACCTACTTTAAGCAATCTTAAGGTTTGACAGTAGAGGCGTGCTGGTCAGATTTTAGTGCTTGGATATCAAATATAACAATTACTATATATTTCAACCAGCAGGAACTGAGACCCCTGTTGGCGTCTTAATCCAAAAACAACATTTTAAATTCATATAAACCTTGCCTTAGGGATGGAGAAAAGACAATTTAGGGAACAGCATGAGGTTAAACATATTGATCAGTAGTCCAGTAGTTCTTGTTAGACTTTGAGGAGAATGTACACATAGAGAAATAACATTATCAAAACAACAAAGAATGATTTGCTTTTCTAGAGAGAATCTCTTTTGCTTCAATGATATGGATTTTTGATGATGAAAGATACATTTCAGCCAGGGCTAAAATTTGTTGAAATTTTGGTGTTGAAATTTGGGTGTTAAACTGAAAATATTTGTGATTTTTAAAAAAATATTATTTAAGCTGTACATTAAAGGGTTTAAATGAGGTATATAGTTTATTTCATGTTAATAAAAATAACAGTAGTTTTAAATATTTGCCACAATGTAAAAACTGTTGCTTGATAAATTTTGAGAAATTTATTATGTAATACTCATTATATAGCTTTTGGTTATAATAACCCTGTTAACCAGATTCAGTAACCTTTTGATCTTGTGGTCTGTGGGAATTTGTTTCTTTTGATGAATGGAAAATTACTTTTTGGTTCTAGTTTCGATGCTATCCATTCACTAATACATATTTCTAGTTTTTAGCTAGGATGTGCTTAAGTTCTAGTGGATACATGTGGAATGATATTGGACAAGACCCTATCTTTTGGCTATTAGCGAATTTTTATATGGGGAGATATATAATGTATAATATTTCTCCATCTCCCTTTTTCCTCAATAATCTCAAATAAGTGAGAATGAAAAACTACTGAAACTCTATTTCTTTTAAATATATGTAATTGACTAAAATATTTTATGTACAAATTATTTTATTAATACATTCTTCTGTGAGAAAATATTTGGTAATAACTTGGAACAGAACCTCAAATTTTCCATTTTGTTGCCTTTTCTCTAATGTTAGAGACCAAATCTAAGTCTTACTGTGTGTCTGTTGTAGGTAGCTTGTATGCAGCTCATAAATGCCCTCGTTACATCTCCTGATGATTTGGACTTGAGGCTTCATATCAGAAATGAATTTATGCGTTGTGGATTGAAAGAGATATTGCCAGTAAGTGCCCTGCAGTTTCCTTATTAATATTTAAATTAGAAGAGTACTTGAGTGGGGGAAATTTAGATAAATTGCCCTCAAGAATAATTTATCTCTTGGAAAAGACTTGAGTATAAAAATCTATTTTTGAAATGTAGATGATAAGATTTGAGTATTATTTAACACTTTATATGTTTGAATGCTATAAATCATGTTGAATGGTTGGTTTGTTGTTTATATGTTATTCATTAATTTTTTGCATAATTAAAAACAAAATCATTCATCATAATTGCTATTTAATATCTCTAGAATTTAAAACGTATTAAGAATGATGGCCTGGATATCCAACTTAAAGTCTTTGATGAGCATAAGGAAGAAGATTTGATTGAGTTCTCCCATCGCCTTGAAGATATTAGAGCTGAATTTGAATATCCTTTTTTTTCCTGTGGTTTAGTCAAAAGATACATAAAAGTACTGCAAAATCCAAAGCAACTGACTGCTCCCTGAAAATATTTAACTCATTTGTATGTAAACAGTGTGAAATCAAACCTTTTTATATCAGAAAAATGTTATTAGCTCTTTTCATTTTTGTGAATATACACATATGTGAATTGGTACTACAATTAACAAATGGATTCTGTTAGACCAGGTTTTTATATGTGAGCATCTGTTCTTTTTATGTTGGGCATCTTCCTTTCTACCTAGCACTTTCCAGCGCTAGGAATTTGGTAGCTTCCACCGATCAGCTGCTTCTTCCCCGCACAGTGGGTTCATACTGTTTTAGGCCCCTTGTTCATTCTGTAGGGCTGCGCTCTTCCCGAGGTCCACCAGTTTCCTGTCCTCCACTAGTGCCTTTCCATGATAGATAATATCTGACATGACTCTGTCAAGTGAGGGCATCCATGGAACTCAATGTGGTCTTCACAACCAGCTGCCTACTACCTTTGCCCCCAGCAGCTTTTTTACTTAGGAAAGGCAGATTGGAGTTGGTTATAAAGGAGAATCAAGGAAGTGTCAGGGCAAGTTGCCATTCCCAGAGTTATTCCCCTGCCCTCAATCTTCAGTACCTGTATTAGGGTAAGATACTTAATGGTTTCTCAAAGTGTTACACAGCAAATTATGTATTATATTATTATAAGAGTATAAATAAGTCCTTATGTTCCTTAATCAATTTACTGAAGCATCTGATGTTTACAACATGGTGTGGAATACAGTTAAGGAGACCAGAGCAGAGGGATATTTTATTTCTATTCTTCAGCATCTTTTGCTTATTCGAAATGATTGTTTTATAAGGTCAGAGGAAGTTATATTCTAATGTTTTCTATCACCAGTAAAAATCTATTAATTGTGAAATTCATTTGAACTAAAAAATAATTTTTATTTCTGTCATAATTGATTTATAGAATGTGTTTTTTTCCTCTGGTCATACATTTAGGTACATGACGGTGACACACTATTATTTTACTATGACTTTTTAAACTGCAGTGGATTCTTGGTTAAAGTCTTTCATCTGAATAAAAGTTCAAATAGCAACAAATTCATGTGGTAGATAATATTTTCTTTTTATTCCTTAGGCAGTAGGAACGATATAAGTTTCTTTTCATGTTACAGGAAAGGTACTAAACACAGCTTTTATTAGTGTTTAAGTATCTGGAAACTACATTAATAATATAGGTGTGTTTAATGTTTCTAATGTATTGGAAAAACCATACATATGGCTTTTCAGGTTTGATTACATCCTAGCCAGCTAATCTTAATAAATTATTTACCCTTTTTCTACTTCATCTACATCATAATGCAGCTATATATGGTAACATGGGTAAAAATCAGAGCAAATCCCTGAAAAATGGTGCATGCTCAATAAGTGTTCTCTATATTCTTTCCAGTTTTATTAGTATTTTATGAGAGAAGCTAAGATGTTTAAATATAAAATCCCCTAAGTTGCCCCCAATTTAGCTTTGATTTCATTCTCAGATATTGTGGGAGTGTGTCTTTCCTACTTAGTTTCAAGTAGAAGAATTTGTTAGAAAAGATTTTTAGGCTGTGCCCCTGGGTAATGGCAGAGTGCAACTCAGAGATGTACTGATGTACCTAACAAGAGACAACAAGAGTCAAAATGTTGGAACTTCAGGTCCTTCAGGAAGAGTACAGGTCATGTACCAACTTCTTTGTAGCTAACAACCCCATCAGTGTTTTAAAATATGAGTTTAATGACCTATTTTGCTGCTTTCTAACATTTAAGATAAAATAATAGATTAAATATTTAACTATTTTATAAATGCTAGATAAAAAATACTAATTATGTAAGATTTTAAAATACTACTTGCATCCTGCTAATTACAATGCTATTTTTCTCCAAATTTACTTCAAAATGAAATTGAAAAACTTATATTTATTCTGAAGTAACCCCATCAATTTCTTGATCTGTGTGTGAGTGATCCTTCCGGCTTCAGGTTGGTTGTTGCTGTTGTAAGTTCTCAGGATTTCAGGACCCTGTTAACATTAAGTGGTTTAAATGTGTCTGTGGTGTTTTAGGAATTGTGTCCAAGAGGCATGGCATTACGTCCAACTTCAAAACAGATCAAAATAGACAAATGTCATGGGACATGTTTAGCTCATCTTATTTTGACAGGAGACATAGTTGTTACAAATTTTACACAAATTTTACTGTCTGTCTTTGTTCCATGATTGCAAACTTGCAGTTAGTTGTTGTTATTATTTGTTCCCTCTTAAAAAGTTACATTTTTATTGCTTTTATTTTACTATTGTGTCACAGTTGTAGTCATTTACATATTTTTGTCATACATTCATCTTTAAAAAATTAACTTATTTAGCTTTTTATTTACATGCAGTAAAACAACTTTTAGTATAAAAGTAAAGCAACTTTTCTATCAGTGTTGTTCTTTTGGTTCTCTGTTCATGTTTTGGTTTCATCTGTTGTAGCATGGACCTGGGAATTTGCCTTTTCAGAAATCTTAGATGACCTGTACATTTATTATGGAATAACATTTTAAACTACTATTGATATGAACAAGTACAACTTTTCATTTTTTTATGAATAATAGAATGTAAAATGTTCTCATTTAAAATAGTTGATGGGAAAGGTTACGAGTTTTTTTAAAAAATTTTCACTTTTGGTACAAAAGGAAATTTTACTGAAATGTAACTCTATTAAGGAAGATGTACGTAAGGCAGCCACAATCCCTCAAGAGAAAGGGTGAAAAAAAAGTGCAGCCAAGATATTTGGAAGGAGGAGATGATAAAAATCTGTTCTGACCAAATAATTAATACCTTATCAGGTAAAAATATGATAATAGTCAAATGCTCAAGGGAGATAAATTTTGGATATTTGTCAAAAATACTATAGAGAAAATGAATATGATTTCAGAACATCCTCCAAGAAGAGTGGCATTCTGTTGGTAATGGCAATTTATGTTCATCCTTTAATTAACTTATTCATGTATTTTTCTGGCAAATTCACTAATACTTCTGGTAGAGATTATTTTCTAGATGTACATTTCCAGGATCCAGAGACGCATTATTCTTGGCTATTTTTGCTTGCTGAAAATTTTTACATGAAATTTGTGCCACATCAGAAATGAACTTATAACTGGGCATTGTGGAATTGAAAAAAAGTTTACCAACATTACAATTTTAAAAAATGACAAAATGTCTTCCAGTATTAAAGCGAAAACATTTTTATTATTAGTTAGGATGACATTAAGAATAGAAAGGGAATACATCACAGAAAATTTCAAATGTGATACATATATAAATGTGCGTGAAATGTAAGTGTAAGAGAGATTGTAGAGGCTAAAATATTAAGGCCTGACATTATTTAATGTCTTCGAAAGAAGTTGAGAAAATTGAGACAAACAGTGGTGACAAAAGCTTCTGGTTTTAGTCTTTACCCAGGAACCATTCCTTGAATATTTTACCCCATGAAAATGAATGATTTAGTTTTGTTAATATTTAGCCATACTAGATTTTATTCAGCATAAGAGATGGTTTATTAGGTGGTAGGTAAATACGTCAAAGACAGTAGGTTACCATTAATAGGGAAGACTGACCATCACACAACGTAGAGAGGGTTTGGAGGAAAAAAAAACCACACTATACTAGTCCTTAAGGAAAGAAAGAATTCTTGGAGGTGATTGGGGATGTAGTTCTGAACCTCATTACAATACTGTCTACTCCATCATTTAATTTGATTTTATTTACAATTTTTTTTTTTTTTGTGTGTGTGTGTATTGCTTTCACATTTGTTGACTGTATTCTCAGGGAATGTTCTTAGGCTATTAGAAATATAGATGGGCTACGTTTAACTACAGAAACAACATGGATCCTATTTGGGGATTTTAGTTGAGATTTAATTTTGGTATGTTGTCATCATATTAAATGTTCCTGGTTTTCTTTTGGGTAAGAAATACTAGTTTGGTATTACCTATCATTTACAGTATCAGTTTTGTTTGTGTTTGTGGTGCTAGAGATCTAACCCAGGGTTTCAGGCATACTAGACAAGTAAGTGCTCTGCTACTAAACCACATCCCCAGCTCCTACAGTATCAGTTTTTAATTTGATTGCATAAACATGATGAAAACAATGTGCCAATATGGTTTTAAGAACTTCCCGTAAAACTTTTTTGTAGAAAATATTGTTTCTTGGTTTATATTAATAAAATGAATGAATGATAGCTATTTTGGTGTGGCACAGTGAAGTTTGATGATTTTTGAGGACTATGTTCAAGCCCATATCTCTTCATCTTAGTCTTTTATAACCATTGATGAATTAAGTAAAGGTTTTGATTTTTATTCGAAAGTCATCTTTAAAGCACTATATATTTCCTAGACCACTATTTAAAAATATTTATTGAAATCAGTGTATGGAAAGTGATTTCTATTATATTTACTCTCATGTAATTCTGTTACCTGTTGAAACTGTATTAACAAATTGTTGGAAATTGAAATTAAGCTTAACAAAAATTTTTGTTCTGATGTAATAAGTATACATTTACTCTTTTCTTTGGTTTTAGACAACAGTACTTCAAATTAATTGATGAGTGTGTATCCCAGATTGTATTGCATAAAGATGGAATGGATCCAGATTTTACATATCGAAAACGATTAGATTTAGATTTAAGTCAATTTGTAGGTAAGTATTTCTCCAGTTAAATTCAAATGTTTTATTATTTTTTATGACTTGGGTTAGCTCTCTGGTATTGGTTCTTATGATGGATCTCCAGAGGGTCTTTGAAACCCTTTCAGGGGATCATAATAGTCATTGTAATAATAATTTATTAATTGCCTTTTTTAATCTGTTGATGTCTTCTACTGATGGTGCAAAGCAATGGTTGTAAAATTTATAAATTAAGGCAGTGGCACTAAAACATGTAGTCAGAATATTCTTTACTGTACATAGAACAATGTAACACGCGATGCATACTTGTAATTCCAGCTACTTGGGAGGCTGACGCAGGAGGATCTTAAGTTTGAGACCAGCTATGACAATTTAGCAAGACCCTGTCTCAAAATACTACTACTACTACTACTACTACTACTACTAATACAAAAGGGGCAAAGATATGACTTAGTGGTAGAGCACTCCTGGATAGAACCCCAGAACAGCAAACCAAACTAAACTAAACCTGCCAGTTTTTAAAAAAGAATTTCCATGTAATCATAAGAATAATTTTTATTATATGTTGCTTCTTGTACATTTTTTCAATACTGTATGTTAACAAATGAATTAAATGCATAAAATAGTTGTGTGTACCAAAGTACAAAAGAGTAAAAAACAATCTTTCAGTTTAAAACACTGTCATGTGAACTGGTTACTCTAAGTGTTTAGCATCCATTTTCTTAAAACTGGAATAGAGTGAATCTGTACTTTAAAGAAAATGATTGGCAGAATTTTGACCAATGAGAAAATTGGAACTTTTAAGTCAAAATTAGAATTTTGAAAACTCATATTTATTGCTATTACCTTGACAGCTTCTAAGTACTAAGAAAAACTTCCTGTTGAGTTTAGTGAGGTTATTAACCAATATGGTTGGTTATTTTGATAAAGAGATGTGTTAAAATTTGGGAGATGTGCTTGACTCAGCAAACTACTCTTTTTTAAATGACCACCTGGTGATACAAATTTAGCATAGGCAAAAGATCCATTAAAAGTACAACAGTGATCCATTTTCCTAATGTAACAGTGAAAGTTCATTGATATATGTGACTCTATTTAAGAAGTACCATTTGAAATTTTGGTGTAACCACAAAGAAGAATATCCAGGAAGATCTGAAAAGGTTATTAGCACATATCTCACCTTTTCAACTACATAACTCTGCAAGATTGTGTTTTTCTTCTACACCCCGAAAGAGGAATGGAATATATAGAGTGAGTAAGGAACTAGATAATATTAGTGACTTTGATAAAGAAAATGCTTGTTTCTGTGGAGAGAAACAATTAGCATTTCCTAAGGAGTATGAAGGGGACACAGAAATTAAGAAAAACATGCTCTACACAGGCAGCAAACCAAAATGAGAAATGATTTTGAACAGTGTTGGAAAACTATATTCTACCTGGTCATTAGGAATGTTTTTTTCTTGAGTCTGTGGGATTTTGTCATTGAAGTCTTAAGAAAGAAATAGAAAGCTTGAACACTGCTTGACTATATAAGTGAAGCATATTTATACAGTTTTAATAAATTTATTGCTTATTTTAAATGTTTAGAATAAACTTATAGATTTAAATACAGGGAGACTGTTGTATAGGCAAGAGAAGAGATGAAGTTCAGCAATGGGAGAAAGGGATTCAAAAACTCGGGGTGCATATAATATATATTGTAGTAATCAAGAGTTACTGTCTATATTGTAGGAACCAGAGAGTTAATTATTTAGTGCCATGGAGCCAGCCAATTTAGCAATAGAATGACAAAAAATTGAGATTAGGGAGGCACACTGTCTTCATCTTCTATAATAGGAAGTTTCTTCTAACCACCAGAATAATCTAATATAGAAAGATCAATGAGAGGTTGCATTTAGGAAGCAGGCTAAAGTTTGGATGCAGTGATTTGGTTGACTGTTTCTTTTCATTTTAAGTTTTTCTCTAATAAACTATGTTCATGTATTTGTTTCATTAATAAAAAGTTTGGATAATATACACACACATATATAAATATAAATGGTGAATCTATTTGAATCATATCTCCTGCATAATATACTACCATAGAGCTATATTTCATAATTTATTTAATCCATTATTAATGAGCATTTAAATTATTTCCAGTTCTTTTAGTTAACATAAACAATATTTTAATGAGTATTCCTGCCCAAAGGCAAAATCCTAAAAAATAGAATTGCTGCATGAAAGAAGTATGTACTTAAAATTTTAGCAAGTAGCTCCTACTTTTTAATCAGCAATGTGGGGAACATTTAAACTGTGATTATTAGGTTGTAGGAGAGTTGGTTTCCCCATGCCAACTCCAGTACTTGACATTATGGACCATTTAATCTTTGCTGTGAGTTCTCATTTAAAATTTTATATTTTCATATTACTAGGTTGTAACAAATCTTTTAGTAGTTGATTTTTTTCTCCTAATTTTCTCTTTATTATGGCTGCCTGTTTTCCTATTAGCCTCTGTTGGTCTCATTTTTCCTTCTTCCTTCAGAATATTTATGGGTTGATGTTATAAACTTCTCAATATTATATAATTAAATTCTCTCCTCTTGCCTGATAGAAGTTTAAAATTGTACTTGAGTTTGTCTTTTCTTTTTTTTCCTTTTTTTCTTCTTTTCCTTTTGTGGTATCAGGCTTTATAAAGCCAGCTCTGTTCCAGCTTTTTAATGTATTTCTCCATTTTGTTTACCTTTTCACTGTTTATCAGTATTACTTCTAATTCCTTTCCATGGTTTTTTTCTTACTAAACTATTGGAGTTACAATGAATTTAAGTAGTACTGCAATTAAAAGATTTTTGTCATTGTGCTTTTAGATGTTTGCATAGATCAAGCAAAAGTAGAAGAGTCTGAAGAAAAGGCATCAGAACTTTACAAAAAAGTAAGTAAGGTTGACCAGCCTTGCCAGACTTTGTGGGGAAGCACTGAAGGCACGACTGGACCTCAGGGACTTTGCTTGTTATTCCCTGTCTTCTTTACTTCCTTCACGTATTGACTCATACACCATTCTCCATGTATGACTTCTTAGACCACCATGTTATTTCAAACTCTTCATTCCCCATTCCCAAGTTTAGCCTTTCCTGTTCTTTTCCCCTTATTTTTCTTCCATTTTTTTTGTTATCATCTGGTATGCTACTAAATTTATATATGTATATATGCATTAGCTGTTTCTCACTGCAGAGTAAACTTTGAGGTTATTTTTGCCCTATTCACTATTTCTGTACCAAGAACCATTTCTGACTTTGTGTAAGAACTAAAATATTTTTTGAATGAGAGAATGAATAGTTGAATAAAATGTTTAGAATTGGAATCATAAGATGAGTAAATCTTAAGAAATCATAGTTTAGACTCTTCAGACTGAAATTATATCTAAATTTTTAGAATGGTTTAATTTTTGTTTTGACTAAAGTTGCTTCATTATTAAGTTGAACTATATCAAGTTGCCATTTTCATACTTGAAAACTGTTGACTATTGTCAGCTTCATTAGTTTCAACCTAATAGTATTTCTGACTATCCATCCATTCCCTACTTTTCTCTAAAGTAGTGTTTTGACCTTTTATCTTTCTCTTGGCATGTACCCATTAGACTTTCTTGGTTGATTTCTTCACATTTAAGTATTCATTCTCATTTGAATTCTTGGGGCTGGTTTCTCGTGTCAGTAGAATAATAATAATTACCACAATTACTGCCACCATAGCCAAGCCACAGGAAATATTTATAAAGTGAACGTTTCCTATGTGTTAGCACCATCCCAAGGTGTGCACATTTTTTAATTGCAGGTCCTAACTATATAGTGAAAGAATTACACTTTTCCATAAACTTTGACAATCAAATACAACTTGCAAAGAATAGGTACCATTTCTTTCTTTAAAGAGTAACATATGAAAAACTGATTTTTTTTGATACCAGGGATTGAACCCAGGGGCGCTTAACCACTGAGCCACATCCTCAAACTTTTTTGTATTTTATTTAGAGACAGGGTCTTGGAAAGTTCCTTAGGGCCTTTCTAAATTGTTGAGGCTGGCCTTGAACCTGCAATCCACCTGCTTCAGCCTAGCTTCTAGGATTACAGGTGTGCTCCTCCGTGCCCCGCCACTGAAATTTTTTTGGCATGGAAAGTCCTATGGTATTGGGCTCACCAAATAGTTAATGAGCGGTTATTGTCCAGCCTTTTTGCCTCCGGTGTCACAGCTATGAAAATGATATTGTCATTGCCTTGAAATGACTTGGTGTATTGGGGGAAACAGATTAATGGATCACTTAATTAAATTAAGTCTACAAATTATTACTCTTAATTGATGTTCATGTTGTAGTGTCACTCTTCCCTCTGTGAGCCTTGTATTCTAGGCTCTGTAAGCCCTTTGACCCTTCATGGGAAGGTAGTAATAAACTTTCAAGTGCTAGAATTGAATACAGCCCAGATAGTGTGAATTTACTCTGGTTATCGTTTTCAGGTATATAGTGTATCTGAATTGAGCAATGTATTTCTCAAAGGATTTCTTTTAAATTACAAGGTTTAAATGTAATTCAAAGATCTTGTTCAAGGTTAGTTTTTTTTTTTTAAGTGAGAAATCATGTTTTAGGCATATTCAAAAAATGTTTGCTTTGTAAAAGATTTCTATTGCCATACCATTTTGTATATATCAGCAAAAACTTTGTTCTGATAGCTCTATAAGGACACATGTAAATACTTTGCTTTAGGCAGGAAGGAATCATCGTTGCTAGATACATTCTTTATTTTGGTGCATAAATTTGAAAAATGAAGACCAGAAATGTCAGATAGTATATAGAAAATATTGAATTATCCACCTTCTTGTACAGATGCACTAATACATTTACCCTAGGGAATGAAATTAAGCAGAACCTCAACCTTAACTGTGTTTCTTGACATTTTTGTGTGTAATTTTGTAAGTATAATATTGCTGTAGCAAATCTTTTTGGAGAAGAAAGCTATCATATCAGGTTTTATAAGGTGTGCTGTTAATGGAGACTCCTTTTATCCCCAGGGCTACTGTGATTTGACTATAGATATTACAAAAATGCTAAAGAAAGTTTGTATTTCATCTGATCCTTTTATAGGGGGGATATAGAAATTTATTTCTTTGGTAAGTAATACAGATACTTTTAGTATTGCCAAGTTGATTTAATACATTTTGATAGAGTGTACTAATTATGACTGATTGTTTTGATCATTTCCCCCCCTTTGGCCCCCTAAATAACCCTTTGACCTTTGGAATTTTAGACTAAACATAGAATAGTGTCCATATCGATATCGTCAAAAGGCTTCTTCATTCTTACATCATAAGCATTTTTAAAATTTTCTTGCAATGTAGCAATGAACTTTGTCTCAGTAATAAAACAGAGAAAAGAGAAAGCGACCACTCAATGATTTTTGATGTGGGAGGAGTGGTTAAATTTAATATATGTTATTGACACAGTCATTCAGCACATGAAAATTTGATGGGAGTTGGGTCATCACTTCATTCTACAAATAGTTATTGAGTTTAATCATAAATGTAAAGCATTTGAAAGGTGACGAATAGAATAGAAAAGTTTCTCACTTTTATGAGCTTCCATGTTGGAGAATATTATTGTGCATATGATGCTACATTTTAATAATTTTGTATGACAGCATGATAATTGGCTGAGGTAGAAAAATCCTATGTGACATGGGAGGCAATCGAAAGAATTTCTCATCTATTTTTGGGTGGTCAGGGAAGACTTACCTAAGAAGTGTTATCTAATGTGAGCCCTGAAGCACCAGTGTGAGGTAACAATTTGAGATATCCAAAGAATCAGTGAATGTAAATTTATTTTGAATTTCGTCTAGGTATTTTGAGCTTGACATATCTACAGTTTGGATATAGCTTCATTTTGTCCCTCTTACAGGTCATGTGTTAAAGGATCGTTCCCCAATGTGACACTGTTGGGAGCAGGAGGAATCATTAAGAGTTGGGGCCCAGTGGGAGGCCTTTAGGTCATTGGATAATAAGGTAGTTCGCTGTGCCACCCATTGAATCCTTGCCAGAGGAAGAGGACTGATATAAAAGGAGCCAGCCTGACTCCTCTGATCCTCCCTCTTCCTGGTTCCTCATATAATCACTTGCTTGCCCTGGCATACACTCCTACTACTGTTATCTGTGTCTTGAGGTGGTACAGCTCAAGGGTGCTCCTTGCAATAGAGCCTGCACAATGTCATTTGGACTTTGAATCTCCAAAACTATGAACTACATATTTTTCATGAGGAGCCCGCCAGTTATTTCTTTTATAATGATGCAAATCTGAATAGTGTAGTATATCGAACCAAAGTCCTCTTTCTTCTTCCTAAAAATGGCTTTTCTCCCTGCATTTTGTATACTTACCCTACCCCATGTTAACAACACTTTGTTTCCAATGTGAAAAATCACACATCTTAGATACACTCCTCTTACTTAGTTTCTTCTTTCAGTCAGATACACATACTTTTGGATTCTGTAGTCTCATTTTCTTTCCATTATCTTCTCCTCCAGCTCAATTCAGACAGGTTCTCAGTTCTTGCTTGGACAACTGCAATAGCCTCCAAACTAATTCACTGTGCCTGTAGCATTTTTCTTTTGGTTCATCTTCCGAAACACTGCTGCTGGTTGGGTTTTCCAAAGTGCAGATGGATAGCATACTTGACCTCACAACTTTCTGTGGTTTGTAGGACAAAAGAAATCTGGTTTATTGCAAAATTCCTTTCAACAATTTCATTCCTAAATAAATAAATTAATAAAATAGAATATTACAAAATTGAACTTGTGAAAAAAGGTTTCTTTCTATGTGTAACTCAGCTTCATCCCCACAGCTGGTTTTTATACCTTCTTTTGAGCCCCTGACAAAGGATTGCTTGTACTTCCTCTGTGCATTGCTATTCCCTCTGCTTGACATGCTAGCAGCACTACTCAGCAAACTCTTCAAGTTCTTCAAGCCTGGTTTTATATTTTATTCCACCAGGAATCACTCAGTGCCACTCAGTCTTTCTCTGACTTTATTGCTGTTACTTCTCATGGAGTTGGGGTGTTTGCTTTTACTCCACTAGAAGCATTGGCCATGTTCTGCTTAACACTCTTACTTCCAGCACCTAAACCTCTGAGAGAAATGTCCTAGGCACACTAGTAGGTATTTATTGTATAATGGGAAATAGGTTGGGGCCAGATCCCAGAGGGTACTTGGCTATTAATTTCATGATGATAATGAAGACACTAGAAGTTTTAGAGTAAAGAAGTCATATTATTTGAATCGTTATTTCCAAAGAATATTAATGTACAAACATCAAGGTTTGTAGAGGGAAGAAGTTAGGCTTGGTTTTGAAAAGTTTTTCTTTTTCTTTTTCTTTCTTTCTTTCTTTCTTTCTTTCTTTCTTTCTTTCTTTCTTTCTTTCTTTCTTTCTTTTTTCACTTGAACATTTTTCATTAAGCAGTTGAATTAGTAGTCTGGTATTTAGATGAGAAGATGTGCTGGTGATAAGGATTTGGAAGCCGTCAGTATATCAATGGTGATGTGGAAGAGACCATCTTATGAGAAATTGGAATGAGACAAGCAGAGGGATGAGGAAAAAGTTCTATACATTGCCAACCTGAAAGAAATTGGGAGGAGAAATCATAAATAGGAGGAGAAGCAGAACATGATCTTGTAGTGGAACATATAGAAAAGACGTTAGATATGGAGGTTTATTCTATTTGTAAATATTTATGCTTAGAGCAGATTTGCCCCTTAAAAGAGTATGGAATATTTCATAATCTATTTTGTTCAACATGGTAACCAGTGGTACTGTGTGTCTTTTTCATCCTTTAAAATGTCTAGTGTGACTGAGGACCCGAATTTTAAGTTTTATTTGATTTTTGTGAATTTATACTTAACCAATTGTGGCCAGTTGAAGTGCACAGCTGTGGAAATACAACTAAATGTGAGACTGTGATTTAAAATTTGGAAACTCACTGTTTTTAGAGGGAAAAAGTGATTGAGAAGTTGTAGTAGATACTGAAATGAATGAAGTTCCAACAACTTGGAAAAGTGAGAATGGGCAAAGAACACTGTAAAAATTGTCTTTGAAGCAAAAAAAAAAAAAGGAAGATTCTGTTGTAAGGGGTAAGATGAAGGACCAAAATACAGAGGGCCGAGAATGTAGCAGGGGTGTTGAGACAATTGATTTAGCTTGTCCATGTTAAAACCTAGAGTGGCAGGAGGTTTTGAATTGACCTCTGAGTGTGGCTGGGGTTGTAAATTGCTTACTTTAGGTTTTGGATTAGCACCTTTTCACTTACTTCATGGTAGGAGTGGTTTGGAGGAGCTGCAGTAGTAGTGGGAGTGATAATACCTTGTAAGGTTCTGGTGAGCTGAAGGACATTTGGGCAGTTTTCACCTGTTAGTTTCTGTGGTCTTCAGAGAACACAGGTTATGGTGTGACAATCCGTAACCTGCAATTTACTTTCCTGACTTGTAAATGGGAATTAAAATAATATTTCTTATTTCACAGTTTTGGTTATAAAACTTAAAAATGTCTCTTTCTGTTCTTAAAACTCTGGTGTGGAGGAGACTGGATGCTTATATGTGTGCATGGGGATACGTAGTATTTTGACCTTGTGCTCAGTTTTGCTGTGATCCTAAAAGACTGAAAAGCATTATCTAAACTTTAATTTTAGGGAGGTGGCATGGTTTCATCTCTGAGTGATTCAGACTTGGAAGGCAGACAATCTGACTTTTTTAGTCTCACATCTTTTACTAGCTGCAGACTAGTAACTACCTCTTTGTGTTAAGGGCAAAAAAAGATCCCTTTCTGAACTAAACACGAATAAAAGCCCTTTGTATACTGTTGAGTTCTATATTGTTATTTTACTTGTTGAGGTTTGACTGTATAAAGACTAGAGGCTACTTTTGTGAAGGAGTTGTCTCTTCTTATAATTATTTTCTTTTTTAAAAAAGAGCTAAATACTTGTTCTTGATTATCAGACCATACCCTATTTAAATTCAATTTTCTTAGGAGAGGTCTTCAATCCTGATGATGGCATAGTGGAGCTATTTGAATGCAAAATGGGAACTTGTGATGAGTAACTATATAAATTAGAAAACTCATTGGAATCCCCAAATTTTATTTTTTGCCCTCCTCCCTGAAGATACAGCACTAGATTAACTTGGCCATTAATCTCTCAAAGGTACTAGGAGATATGTTGTTATAAGAAAAAAGCAAGTAACTGATGTTTTTATGGAATGGAGTTGTTTTTTAATGAAATGTATTGAAGTGGAATGCTTTTAAATCATCTTGATAAACTTCAGATAAGTTTCAAATATAGGATTATAAAGGTGGGGGCAGTTAGGAATTCGATATAATGCTTTGCTCTCTTACTTTCACACAAAATCAGAATGATATTTAGGGACTTTTAGAAAAATGCCAAGGTCATAGATAACTATGAGCCCGTTTGCTCTGCTGAGAGAAGGTCATATACTGCATCTCTGTCTTCGTCTGCTCCCTTATGAATGAATGATTTTGCCTGGAATTGGAGAGACTTAGAGAAAGACTGTGGGTGACTAATCACAAAATCTACCACTCCTTTTATAAAACCAATTTAGAAATGTACGTTTTATTGGCAGATCATTAGAGTCTATTTTTATATGAAGAATAGTGCTTTTCATTTCCATCTTACTCTTTCTATTTTCAGTTTGAAAAAGAGTTTACTGACCACCAAGAAACTCAGGCTCAATTGCAGAAAAAAGAGGCAAAGATTAATGAGCTTCAGGTCGAACTACAAGCTTTCAGATCTCAGGTAAAATGCCATTCTGGGTGATTTTGCTATGTAAACCACACCTGGGGGACAAAGGTCATGTTTATATATATATATATATATATATATGTATGGCATCAAAATGTTTCAACTTGAATTGCACTTGTATGTTTTCATAGTATTGTTTATATGCATTTCTGTTCTATTTTTTAAAATTGCTTTTTGACTTTATTCTTACTCTGTATTGTTAGGAGTATGTAATCTTTTAGGAATTAACTTGCTTCCTTGTGTATCATTTGGGTTTTGTTTCTAAGGTCACACGTTTCCTAAGTAATGTTTCCTAACTAATTAAGCATAACGATTAAGAAATTCCTTTGCTCTTAGATTTGTCATTCATCACTGATCTTCATCCTTCTACAGGAAATTATTGCTCATGCTATTTATTTTTCAAAACCTTCAGCCTATGGGTACCTTGCAGTGAAAGATAACCTCTAGCTGAATGAGACTATTTTCTGATAATTTTTCAATTTCCAAAAGTAAACAGATTTAAAACATGACAAAAAAGAGAGCAAATCTGGATTATGAAGCAGATAGCTCACATACACGCTTTACACATAAAACATTAGATAGCAAGAAATACATCATCTGCATGCTTCATATGGATGAAAGCAAGGGGGTAGAATATTCAGAGCTAAATTTCTTCATGTACGTTTACATACAGGATGATGAGCAACTAATCGTAGTTCAGCTATTTTCCTTTCATCCTGATTTATGGTTATGAAAGAGTCTCAGACATACTGTTTCCTGAATTATTGGCCATTTTTGTTTTCTTTTAAATACTTAGTGAATAGTTTTGTTATAAAGGCTGTCTGAAGATACCTTTAAGAGATAGCAATCTGTTGGATTTTAACTTTTGTTAATAAAATTATTTACAGGAAAATCATTCTCATTGATATTTCTTTTTTTCTACATGGAAGAAGTATCACCTTTCACTGAATGTTTTTCCTCTTATGGCACTTATCTTTCATGTTTAAAAAAGATGTTTTCTGTGACTTGCAGGCAATGGCTGGGCTGAAACATTATGGTATTTTTCCTGTCCTTGGCTAATATAAAATTAATAATTTTCTTTTTAATTATCACAGTTGATAGATTACTTGCAAATCCATCCTGGAAAATTCTAGTTTATAAAAAAATGTATCTACTATCTTTGGATAAATTATGAATGGTACTTGATTTATTTTGAAACAAATCAAGGAATCTCCCTAGTTATATTATATGTAATGATGATCTGTATTTATGGTATCATAGGGAAGCCTGGAATTAAGAAATTTAATAATGGTCAACATATTCATTTTTTGAAAAACACTAGCAAATTCTTTCCTCAGTTGTTTGTACTTCTCTTGAAATGTGTCCCTTTGTCTTAAGACACTTCCTCTTCTCCTCCCCTCCCCTCCCCTCCCCTCCTTTCTTCTCCCCTCCTCTCCCTTCCCCTCCTCTCCTCTCCCCTCCTCTTCTCTCCCCTCTCTCTCATATTACTTAGATTGAACCCAGTGGTACTTTACCATTGAGCTACTTCCCCAGTTCCTTTTTTCATTTTGAGACAAGTTGTACTAAGCTACTGAGGTTGCCTTCAAACTTGTAAGCGCCTCCAGACTTAGCTTCTTGGTTTGCTGGGATTACAGGAGTGTGCCACTGTTGCCAGCCTAAGACCCTTCTCTTTAATCAAAGCTATGTTTACTCTGAAGATTATGAATACAGTATGTTCTGTTATCTGTGATTTCCTTCCTTTGTCCCATTAGTTGCTTAACTACCAAGCACTGTTAGGCACTGGGAATAATAGTTACGAGCACTGGGAATATAGTTACGAGCTGTGTTGTCACCATGTTAGTGTCTGACCTCCTGAGCCATATATTCTAATATATGATAAATATAGTCACTTCCCTCATGCAGTTTTTAATCTATCAATGAGATAATTGTTAATGATTCCTTAAATAATTTTTTTCACACCTTTTGGTGTCTGTGTGGTGCTGGAATTGAATCCAGGGCCTTGGGCATACTAGGCAAGCACTCTACCACTAAGTTATATCCCTGGATTTTTCTTAGATAGGGTCTATTTCTGAGATAGGGTTTCGCTAAGTTGCCAAAACTTTCTTGGCTTTTCCTCCTGGTTCAGCCTCCTGATTATTTCACACTTTTGATAAGAGGTATTGAGAAGAAGCATAGGGTGCTATGCTACCAGTGTAAAATGAGTGGCAAGATGAAACTTTCCTGAAGAAGGAATATGTTAACTTAGTCTGGAAAAGCTGGTAAAAGATGACCAAGTGAAAAGATTTTTCCAGGCAGAAAGAATAATCTACAAGGGCCCCTGAAATTAGTGTTATTAAGTTGGCACATACTATATATAATTAGAAGAAAGTTACTTAAAAGATCAATTTTTAGTGACCCAATCATGATATGCATTTAGACCCTACTAGAAATTTTAGACTATTTTAGGACATATGGAGAAGATTTGTGCAAAGGCATGATGTGGAAATACTATTTAGTATTTTTTTTTGTTAGTTTGTTTCTTCTTTTTTTTTTTTTCTTTTTTGTACTTATCACTTAAATGCATTTATTTATTCCATCGAATTCTATAGGCAAGCCTTTTCTCATCCTACATATCATTGTCATATTGTGAGCTAACATTTTCTTTCTTAGTTTGGGTTGTCATCTATAGACACCTGGTTTTCTTTGTTTTTTTTTTTATTTTTTTTTAGTTATACATGACAGTAGAGTTCATTTGGTAGAATTATACAAGGATGGGATACATCTTATTCTAATTAGGACTTCAGTCTTGTGAATGTACATGATGGTGAGATTCACTGTGGTGTGTTCATATATGTACACAGGAAATTTATGTCAGATTAATTCCTCTGTCTTTTGATATCCTATTCACTCTTCTTCTCTTCATTCCCCTTTGTCCAATCTACTGAACTTCTATTCTTCCTTTCCCTGTCTCCCTTATTGTGGGTTAGCTTCCACATATTAGAGAAAACATTCAACCTTTGGTTTCTTGGCATCAGCTTTTTCACTTAGTATGATTGTCCTCAGATCTGTCATTTACCAGCAAATGTCTTAAAGTCATTCTTCTTTGTGGCTGGGTAATACTCCATTGTGAATATATATCACAGTTTCTTTATCCATTCATCTGTCGAAAGGTACTTAGGTTGCCTCCATAACTTACTTAGCTATTGTGAATTTTGTAGCTATGAACATTGATGTGACTGTGTCACTGTACTATGCTGACTTTAAATTCTTTGGGTATATACTGAGGAATCAGATGACTGGTTGCAATGGTGGTTTCATTCTTAGTTTTTTGAGGAATCTCCATGCTGCTTTTCAGAGTGTCGTACCAATTTGCAGTCCCACCAGCAATGTATAGTGTACCCGTTCTCCTATATCCTCATCAACATTTATTGTTACTTGTATTCTTGATAATTGCCATTCTGGTTGGAGTGAGGTGAAATCTCAGTGTAGTTTTAATTTTGTATTTCTCTAATGACCAGAGCTGTTGACTATTGGTATTTCTTCTTTTGAGAAGTGTCAGTTCAGTACCTTTGCCCCTTTATTGATTGGATTATTTGTTTATTTTTTTTGGTGTTAAGCTTTTTGAGTTCTTTGTGTATCCTGGAAATTAACTCCTTATCTGAGATACTGACGGCAAAGATTTCCCATTCTGTAGGCTCTCTCTTCATGTTCTTGATTGTTTCTGTGAGAAGCTTTTTAGTTTGATATCATCCCATTTATTGATTTTTGATTTTACTTCTGGTGCTTTAGGAGTCTTGTTGAGAAAGTCAGTTCCTGAGCTGATATGTTGGAGTGTTGTGCCTACATTTTCTTCTAGTAGGTGCAGGGTTTTTGGTCTAATAACTAGATCTTTGATCCACTTTGAGCTGAATTTTTTACAGGATGAGAGATAGGGTTTAGTTTTCATTCTACCACAAAAGGATTTCTGGTTTTCCCAGGATCATTTCTTGAAAAGGCTATCTCTTTTCCATTTGTATGTTTTTGGCATCATGTAGACAGCTGATTTTCAAACCTATGACATCTCTATACCCATTTCCCCATTGGGCATTTCCCCCTGGGTAGCCATAACTGTCTTCAAATTGGGAATTATATTTCTGGCAATTACATTTTCTTGAGAACAAAATTACATAATTCTTAAATTAGAAATGAAATGTTCTTGGAATGTTGTTTTTTGGTTAAATCATACTAATAATTTTGGTTAAAAATGGTATCTTAATTTGGAGTGACGTATACTTTTATACATATTTGTAAACATGTTCTCAGTTGTTTCTCTTGTTACTTTTTCCTCTAGTTTGGCGTCTTGCCAGCTGATGTCAGTATTTCTTCACCACCTTCAAAAGAAGATGGAGCTAGCCACCCAGCACTTCCTGCTCCCCCTCCACTGCCCTCTTGTGGAGGGCTGCCACCTCCACCACCTCCTCCCCCGCCTCCCCCACTCCCAGGAATGCCCTTGCCATTTGGTGGTCCTGTGCCTCCACCTCCTCCTTTGGGCTTTTTTGGCGGACGAAACTCTCCTCCTCCACCAGCACTGCCATTTGGGTTGAAACCAAAGAAGGAATTTAAACCTGAAATCAGCATGAGAAGATTGAATTGGTTAAAGGTGAAACATATAAATGGAGGAATAACATACTTTCATCTAGATTAAAATTTAATTTTGGATTAACTAATATATACTTTCCAGTGGGAACACTAATCAAAGTGAAAATGAATAAAATGGTATTATTTTTATTTAAAAATTAGACATGTTGAGACAAAGCCCTATGCAGTGGACTAAGGTGTCCTGGTTCACAAATTTGATAAGAGTTGATGTTTCAATGAGATTTGATTTGTAATTAAATTGATAATTCACAATTATTGTGATAGAAACTTATATTTATGTAGAACTTTTCAAAAATACAAGTGTTACTGCTTTTAGGAAGTTATGTCTGTTGGTAGCTATTGGGAAAAATATTAGGTGTTGCCAGAAGCTGATATTTAGTCCACAGGAATTCAGAATCCTGCAGAAAGATAGTTTTATGGTTGCATAAATTGGGGAAATGCTTTATAATGAACATATCTTGCCCTTCAATAGTTGTAGTTCTGGTGAACATTAATAATGACTCTGAGAAATACAATTGAGAAGCAATAAACTTTATTTCATTCAACTGCAGTCCATACCTGTTTGATCATGGAAAGTTTTCCTTTCTCATCAGAACTTAAATCTTCTTTAGAATTTATATTTCATTGAATAGACTTTGGGGAAAAATCTTTCAGAGGTTACTTCATAAACAACTGTTGGCAGCTTTGGGACCCTGGTTTTATACATTGCAATTGGGCTGGGACAGGTGAAATCCTCAGCTGTTTGTGAATCAGTCTTCTCCCTGATTGCAGATCAGACCTCATGAAATGACTGAAAACTGTTTCTGGATAAAAGTGAATGAAAATAAATATGAAAATACGGATTTACTTTGTAAACTTGAGAATACATTTTGTTGCCAACAAAAAGGTAAGCTTGACATCTTGGTTATTTATTTATATTTAGAATTTTAACTGTCAATTTTCTTATGCCAACCTCTACAAACATTATTTTAGAAATCCTATCCCTTATATTTTTATAGTATGAATGATAATGATCTCATGATAATGACAATGATCTCTTTTAAACAAAAGCAAATTTTATTGAACATTATATTAAGATGAGCAATTTTTAAAATGCAAATGATTAATATAAATTTTCATTTAAAATTTTTTGTATAATAGTTGTTTTGAAGATGTTCTATTGGGGTAAATTAGAATTTTTGTTAAGGATATTTTCAGGGTCAATTTTAGCTTGAGAATTCCCTTTAGTCAGAGAAATAGAAGAAAGAAATGTCAGCCTTTCTCTAGTCAGAATTTTGCCACACTTAGTATTATAGCAACTGTTCCATAATTAATTGGTATAAACAAATGAGATAGATCAAATTTATTGTGTATTCAAAGTTGAATTGAAAGAGAAGTGTTTTACATTATTATGATCTTTTTCTTAAAAGCAAAGGACTTCATTTTGAAAATTGTTTTTTGATAGCCTAACCTGTGCAGTATGATTTAAAAAAAAAAAAATTGAGTTGTACTCTTGTCTGAAAATTGAATTTATTTTATCCAGTCTCCCATGGGCCTGCCACTTAAATTCAATGGCTGATATTCACATACATTATTAAGTTAATTTTTATGTGTATGTAAAACTAATACTTTAGGTTTGTAGCACAAGGCATTTTAGATCAATTATTACCTTTTAAGTTTTGAAAAGAACCTTTTTCACTCTAGCCCTGTGCCACCTATGTTCCTAGTCTCATTGAACTCAGAGCTGGCAGGGGGAGATTGTGCTGGGAGGATGCAGGTGGGAGGCCTGGGTATAGAGGGAGGAATTGACTTGTTAAAATGCCATGCTAGAGATGCCCCAAGTACCCAATTTAAATTGATCATCACAGCAACCCAAGGATATTGGCAGATACCTTAAAAATTTGTTTTCCTTTGAAATGTTTTTAAAAGTTCATTGTAAATTAGAAATTCTTTCTAAGAGATTATTATAAAATAAAGTAACTTTCTAGAATTTGTGGTACTTCAAAAACCTTTACCAGATATTTCTGTGAGGAACATTTGTCTTGACTAAAACATTAAACATAAAATATTGTGGTCTTTGCAAATGGAGAATTCTCAGCAAGCTCACCATGGGAAAACTTGTGAAGTAAGCAGATCTTAATTTTACCTTTTGATTATGGAGAATCAAAATTTTCCTTGAATAAGATTAGTGCACTCTTCAAGGCAATCAAGCAAAGTATATGGCAGTTAAAATGTGTATTTACATGTAAAACACTTCAGAATTTCAGATTTCATAATCTGGAATTGATTAGTTTTCTCTGTGCTTTGCTAGTAGGTGCAAATGGTGGTACCTAAAAGCTATTTAAGTAATGCTGCCATCCATCTACTCTTTCTTTTTTCCCCTCTTTACTCTGATTACTTTCTTAATTAATGAGGCTCAAAAGGGAAACTTGTTAGCATGTCTTTAATTTAACTGTAGTGTTAGCCCTAAATGAAATAATTGGACCTTTAAAAAATTCTTAAGTCATCTAACTTTAGCCTTGGGATTCAAGGTTAAAAAAAAGATGTATTTGCTCAGTCTAATACTAGTTGTACAGATTGAGATGAGAAATGATGATCATTTCTTTCCTCTTTGGCCTCCCAGTGTCGTTGTTCATTCTGAACCCTTGACTGGAATCTCTGTTATTTGAGTCAGAAGCAGGCAGGGGACCAAGCATCTTTTGTCTCATTTTGTCTCAGCTCAAATGGAGATTTCCCTTTTGTGTGTGTGTGCATGTGTGTATGTCCATGGATGATATTTTCAGGGTTAACAGAAAAGGTGTGATCGTAAGCAATGCCAACATTTCATGATGCCAACTAGAGGTGGATTGTGAAAGTACCTCAAGGAATAAATTCTAGAAAGCATTATATTAGGAGTTCTAAGTATACTTTTTGGCATTACTGGTAAAGTATTAATTGGAAAAGGCCAATCATTGCTGCTTTTATTGTGTATTATAGCTAGGAAAAGATAAGAAAGGAAGGGAAAGAGAGATGTTCAAAAAGCTTAGGATAGCCTGTGGACTGGTGGAATGGACAGGCTGCTGCTCCTTGAAGTCTCTTTAGTTATGTGTGGCTTCTGAGGCCTACATCTCAATATTTGCCTATCCCCCTGACTCCAAAGATTTGAATACATTTTATACTTTCTGAAGAATTCAGAATTAATCCTGACTACTTACACATTATTCATTCCAAGGTGAAAATCCAGTTGCTTCTCTACTCCTTGGTGTGCAAGGGGAGTGGAGAGGCATTGGCTGTTGACTGATTTTAATCATTGTTCTGCCTGTGAACTAGGCAGGGGAGGGACAAGAATTCAGATTAATAAAGAATATGAAATGTTTTAGGGAAATGATGCATTTCCATTTTTTATTGCAATGATTCTGTACTAAATAAGAACTAGGATTTCTCTGATGACAAAGGTGGACATTCTGCTTGGTGCAGTGGCACATGCCTGTAATCCTGGTGGTTCGAGAGGCTGAGACGGGAGGATTGCAAGTTCAAAGCCAACCTCAGCAAGGGTGAGGCACTGAGCAACACTAAATAAAATGCACAATAGGGCTGGGGATGTGGCTAAGTGATCGAGTACCCCTGAGTTTAATCCCCAGCACCTCAAAAAAAAAGATATCATCTAAAATGATAGATGCCAAACCTGTATGCTGTTTAATCACTTGAAATGGATTATGAGAACAAAGGAACTGAATCCAGGCCTTAAACTAGAACTTTTTTTCTCACCTATCCTTTATTTATTTATTTTTTCATCAGTAAATTTAATTTTTTTCCCCCATTACGGTAGATGGTACTTTAGGTTTCCAGAACATTTATGTTCAGATCACTGGGGTTTATAGGTCTAATATCCGGAGAGTTGGAAAAGAAGGAGGAATTAATACCTACAGCCCATGTGGTGTCCCAGTCCTGGAGCTGTGTCTTTTGTGTTACCTTGTTTAGTCTTTACCACATCTCAGCTGATATCTTTTCTCCTTATCTTCTGATTACAAAACAATTTTTATTTTCCAAGTGTCATCTTTTCTCACCTTCCTATAGATATAGCAAGATATTTTATTAAGAATAAGGACATTTTCTCCTAATTCCTATTGCCCTTTATTTTATTTATTTATACACACACACATATACTTATACACACACACACACATACACACACATCCCATACTTTTTTCTCCCCCTCAGTTAGATCTTACTTTGTTTCTTAATCTGCGTGAGACCATTTATAATGTTGTAGAGGGAAAGTGCCTTCTGTCATACATTAGGACGTACAGCCTTTTCCTAAAAGCCTTTTCCTTTTTCTACATTTTTTTCCTGCAATTCTGTTGTATCATTGTTTCATACTTGATTTTGCTGTTGAGTATGGTTTTCGTCTCTCTTTTCTAAGTTTCTGAGATACATGTTAGCTTTCCATATTTGAAATTCCTCTGAAAATACATATGAGCATTTTTTAATTTTATTTTTTGGTACTGGGGATTGAACCTAGAGGTGCTATACCACTGAGCAACATCCCCAGCCCTTTTAATTATTTAGACCATGTCTCTCAAAATTGCTGAGAGTGATTCTCCTGCTTCTGCTTGAGCTTACAGAATTGCTGGGATTACAGGCATCTGCCACTGCACTTGGCATATATAGGCATTTTTCCATATTACCATTTTTGTTTTATTCTTTCCTTTCTTCTGTTATTCCATTTGATTGCCACTATTTCAGTTGACAAGTGTATATTGCACATTCACTTGGCCTTGAGTTAAGGACTGGGAGCATGGGAGTGAATAAGGGAATCATCTTTCTTCTATTGCTTGTAGAGTTTTTGAAAATCTTAGTCAAGCTCTCAGTTGAAGCATAAGAATGGGTTGGAACACGAAACAACAAATACTGATTTTTATTTTAGAAGAGACTGCCATATTTTACGATCTTTGGCTTCTGTTGAGACTTAACAAGGTTATAAAAGAACATTGTTTATATATCTCTCTGAAATTTAATCACAATATTCATATATTGAACATTTGGTATCATCAAAATAGTGCTAATGACCTGTGTATGTTTTACCAGATTGGAAGCATCTGTTGGTTAATTTTAACAGGCTGTTGGAAAATAGATTGAAGTATACTAACAGGTTATTGGTGTTGGATTTGTCAACTAAAATTAATATTAATTACTTTCATTATTCACAAACTGTTAACTTAATAGGGATTAAAGGACTTTCTGGAAGTATATGAATAGTCTAATTCAGTTAGACTGATTTAATATGAAAATCTGGTTCCACAATTGTTAGCTTTTTGAAGTAATCACATTTTATAACAGGTGCATCATATTATCAGATTGGGCCAATAAAGTGGTTTATAAATAATTTCTTACCTGAATAGTTATGGCATATGGAAACAGTTAATGGATTATGCACTTAAAAACAAATCAAGCTTAGATTTCTGACATCATAGTTTAGTGGACAAAGCTTTGAGCTAGGAAGTGATAAACCACAGATTATCCCAATGACTTGGCTGTGTTCAAGATGTCATTTTGTTTTTGAAACACAATTTATTCCTTTTATACACACAAGTGTATAAAAAGTTCTATGCTACCTCACCAAGCCTAAAATAAGATGAGCAGTACAATTTATAATTGAGAAATATGGATGTGGATCTTATACATCCTGAAGTTATCTGAAAAGAACATTTGATGAATAGTAATTTAGAAAGATTGGAGAAGAAGAAAATGGGTAATTAAGTATTCTTTAGGAATGTACCACTTGGTTCTTGTCTGTGGCTAAATCTCAAAAGAACTGAAGACACAAGTAATTATGAGATGCGTTGAGAGTACCTTATCCCATTAGAATATATCCCATTGATACCAGGTACAGTGTATTCTGTGTTGCATTGCTGAAGAAATAGAAATTTATTCTTAAATCCTCATAGAATTAGATTCATAAGAGGCTCAATGAAGTGACTTTATTTTGTCTGGATCCACAATAGACTCTCAAATGCTTGGGACCACAAAACACTTTGGCTACATGCTTAGTTGTATAGCATATTTATGATGTATACTAATAGAAATTTTATAGATTCATGAATATAGATGCATTTTTTGGACACTGCCTACATGCTGACAAATGGGGAGATTTGGGTGTGTGTGTCTTGGTCATGTGTATGAATAAAAACAGCCTTTTTTTCCCCTCCTCCTTTCCCTTGCAATAAAGAATAGTACTATTGTAGGGGATTTGAATGGAGTCACTTGTCTAGTTGTGGACTGGGGAGCATTGCCTCATTTCCATAAAAATTCACTTTGTATTTTAATTCTGGTAGCAGTTTTCAGGCCTATCTATAGCTATCAAGCCTAACAAATTATAAAACTTTTACCTTTGTTACTGTACACCTTTCTCTCAGGATTTCTCTTCCCCATTTAACATGGGCATCTCTTATTGACTATGATTTCTTGAAGTACATATTCCCCTGGCAGGCAGTTCTTTGCTTCATCTGTCTCATCTCATGGTTTGTCACTCAGGATTTCTACTTAAAATTGGCGTACATTGGGGTGAGCCCAAATTACAATGTCTATTATCAAGAATGCAAGCAACAATAGGTGTTGGCAAGGATATGGGGAAAAGACACACTTGAACATTGCTGGTGGGGTTGTAAATTGGCGTAGCCTCTCTGGAAAGCAGTATGGAGATTCCTAAGAAAACATGGAATGGAACCACCATTTGACCCAGCTATCCCACTTCTTGGCTTATACCCAAAGGACTTAAAATTAGCATACTACAGTAATGCAGCCATATCAATGTTTATAGCAGCTTAATTAACAATAGCTAGATTGTGGAACCAACCTAGATGCCTTTCAATTGATGAATGAATAAAGAAACTGTGGTATATATACACAGTGGAATATTATTCAGCCGTTAAGAAACATAAAATTATGACATTTGCTGGTAAATGAATGGAGTTGGAGAATATCATGCTAAGTGAAATAAGCCAAGACCAAAAAACCAAAGGCTGAATGATTTCTCTGGTAAGTGGATGATGATACATAATGGGGGGGGGGTCAGGGAAGAATACAGGAAGAATAGATTATGTAGAGGGAAATGAAGAATGGGGAGGGGGTGGGGGAAGGAAAGATAATAGAATGAGACAAACATCATTACCCTATGTACATGTATGATTGTGCACATGGTATGATTCTACTTTGTGTACAACCAGAGAAACGATAGTTGTACCCCATTTGTGTACAATGAATTAAAATAAAAAAATTAAAAAAAAACCTAAAAAATTGTTATACATTATTACTCACTTGAAAAAAATAAATGAAGCTCATTCTTCTGAATGTACTCTTTCCCCCCAACCCCACAGTTTGGAACAGATAAAGTCCCCTGGAGTTTGCAATGTAAGTTGATCTTGTACTTCAAGCATGGGAAGTGGGTGGGGCACTGTAGGGCACTCAAAAGTAGGTGCAGTGGACTTCTAGTTGGCTTGTATGTTATATAGGAATTTGATATTAAATAGTATAGCAAATCCTTTTGTAACAGAAACAAACTTTCAGGATAAAGTAACTTTATTTTAATGTGTTTTATAAATTCAAGTTTATAAAATACATAAATTAACTTTTGAGATGGTTGAATGTTCCTGTGTTTCAATAAGCTGAGTCTTTGGTGGGAAAGGTTAAGGACGTTAAGTTAGCTTTTCTGATTTGTGCCCTGGTAGAAGGGAGCTGAATGTCAGGGACCTGGGCTTGGCTGCTGCCTATTCAAATGTATGTGGCTTTTCTTTTGATAATTCAAGAGACCTATCCTGGAATATTTCGTGTAACTTAGGATAATATTTTAAGGCAGTTTCAGCACCAGCCTAATCCTTTTTTTTGGGTAAGATCTTTCTATGTAGCCCAGGCTGGCCTTGAGCTCCTAGCCTCATGTTACCTTCTTGCCTCATACTCCTGAGTAGCTGGGACTATGGGCATGTGCCACCTTTTTAGCTCCAACCTATCCAGTTTTGGATCTTGCTTTAATAGTATACTATAATGCATTTGACAATGAAAGTATATATGAGATCAGGGCAAAACATGAAACTCCTTCATTAGACAATAATACAAGAACAGTAATGACAGCATATTTTTTTGAACTTTTAAAACATTTACTTCATTTATATTGTTTTATTTGTTCCCCAAAACAATTCTGGGAAAGAACCAAGGCAAATGTTAGATACATTTTGTACAGAAGAAAAAGTTATGTTCAAGTGAAGTTCAGCTAAAAAGAGCAGCCAGTCTGAACGGAATACAGATCTGAGTCAAAAGCCATTGCTCTTTCTGCTGTGGCACACTGCTTCTCTGATTAAAAGAAATCCTATTATGTTTTATTTAAAGTGTTCTTCTTTGATTTAAAATAATTTTCCTCTCATCTCCTGCCACCTTACCACTGCCCCACAGCAGTTCACCCTCATCCCACAATTTATATTAAAGGCTTTAAAAACTTGCCATTTTTTATTAAGACCATCTTTCATCATTTGGTACCTCTATTCAGTTCTGTAAGTATTTGAGCTGTAAATACTAACACCATGCTGTGGAGTGTACATGAGAAGTGAGGGACTCTGTGGAGTCCACCGTGCAAGTATGTAACCCTGGCTTTATAGCTGTAGTTTTTTCCTCTATAAAATGGGGGACATAATGCCCATCTCATGGGGTTATTGTGAAGAGTATATAATGAATATTACAAAGCATCCTTTGTAGTGCCCACCTCATTGTGTTACTGAGGAAATGTTAAATTGTTTTGAGAATATGCAGGCCATCCTGCCCTCTCACCCTTTTCCTCTTCCTCAGCTTCTGGTAATAAACATTCTACTTTAAACAAAATGTTTGAAATAAACATTTTTAGATGAGCTTTTTTAAGAGTGAGATCATTTTCTACTTGTCTTTCTGCGCCTAATTTCTTTCACTTAACATTATCATTTCCAGTTCCATTAATGTTGCCACAAATGCCAGAATTTCATTTTTTTTCTTCCTGTGCCTGAGTAGCATTCCATTTTATTGAATCATCAGCTGATGAATATTCATGTAGTTTCCTTTTCTTAGTTAGTGTGACTAGTGCAAAATGAACATACGAAGATAGATATTTCTTCCATATACGAATTTCATTTCTTTTGACTGTATGCCTGGTGGGGAATGCTGGATTATATGCAATTTTTATTTTTAATTTTTTTTAAGGCCCTCCATGCTGATTCCTATAATGGTATATCAATTTATGTTCTTACCAACACTGTGAATGGGGTCACTTTTCTCCAAATTCTTGCCAGCACTTGTCTTTTATCTTTTTCATAATAGCCATTTGTACTAGAGTGAATTATACTTAATTGTGCTTTGTCTTATATTGATCAATGATGTGGAAGCATATTTTGGTCATTTGTATGTCGTCTTTTGAGAACTGTCTATTTAGGTCTATTGCCCATTTTAAAATCAGGTATTTGTTTTTTTTTTAATTTTTGTTATTGAACTTTTGAAGTTTCTTATATTCTATATTTTAACCCCCTTTCAGATGTATCATTTGTACATATTTTTATCCCATTCTTTAGGTTGTTTCTTCATTCTGGTGATTGTTTCCTTAGCTCTTGCAGATTTTTTTCCTTTGGTGTAATCCCATTTGTGTATTTTTGTTTTGGTTTCCTGTTCTTTTGAATTCTTCAGAAATGCCTTGCCTATTCCAGTGACCTGAAGTGTTTCCCCTGTGTTTTATTCTAGTAATTTCACAGTTTAATCCATTTAGAGTTGTTTTTTTTTTAACTGGTGAGAGATAGGGATCTAATTTGATTCTTTTGAGTGTGAATACACATTTTTTTAAAACACCATTTAATGAAGAAATTGTCCTTTTCCCCAGACCTTTCTTGGCAGTAGTCAAAAATTCAGTTGACTGCAGATGTGTGGGTTTATTTCTAGGTTCTCATTTTGCTCCATTGGTGTGTTTGTTTTTATGCCAGTATATCCAGTGAAACAATTTTTTTGACCTATGTTTAGCTATAACCCTGCTTCCATTTATGCTTTCTAAACCACAAAACTACTGTGCTAACTGACCTTTTAAAAGAGGCACTTTTGAAGCTTAATGTAACACTCATCCATTCCATTAACTTTAGAAAGTAATAGTAGATTCTCCTGTACATCTTGTTCCTTTCATTTTCAGATATCTTATTGAATGCTTTATTAAGTTTCTTAAGGAAGAGATTTGTTAAAGCAGCAATAAATATAAATATGTATTACCCCCCCCCCCCTTTATTTTCTTATTCAATGATTTTTTTTTTTTCCAGCTTATGAGTCATTGATGGATTTGGGGCCTAGTGATTTTTGTAGGTTTATGAGATTTAAATCTGTAGTTTTTTGCTTTGCTTTTCTTGGTGTGATTTAATTCTAGAACATTGAGCTGATGGCTTCAAAGTGATTTCTGAAAAGCTCATTGAGTCCTTTATAAAACCTTACTGGTACTTTTTAATAATTCATTATTATTTTGACAGTTATTTATAGTCTCAAAGATTAGTGAGGATGGTATGGATGGCTTAATGTAATTATGGAACTGGGATGCATTAAGGCATTAGGAACCTTTAGTTGGTAGGCAAATAGGAGTGCCAAATAAAGCTTATAGGCTAAATTCTCC
Source organism: Sciurus carolinensis (assembly GCF_902686445.1). Classification (NCBI taxonomy): domain Eukaryota; kingdom Metazoa; phylum Chordata; class Mammalia; order Rodentia; family Sciuridae; genus Sciurus; species Sciurus carolinensis. The sequence goes on along the minus strand of NC_062217.1, from coordinate 54,435,494 downwards.
CCAGGGTTTGCAGGAAGGGTGATAACTGTTAATTTTCTTAGTTTCATAGAGTGCTGGCAGAAGGTTCAGAGCAGTGATAATTTTTCCAGAATAGATTGCTCTTTTTTTACTTCCTCTAACTGTGTCTTGTAAGGTAAGAGAAATTAGTTGGATGAACTATATAAAATTGTTGTAATTCTCTTTTTCATGTATTGGGAGACTTCATATGTTTCTAAACAAATTAAGGAAATACATAAAGAAAAATGTCTTTAGTTAGTAGCTAAGTTGAGAATGAGTGTTAGTATTTCTACTACTTTCTTCTGTTTCCCTATTAGCTTGTCAAATAGTTGAAAACGAGGACAAAGCTCTTCAGAAAATAGAACTTACTGCTCCCAAAACTATCAGTAGAAAATGACCTTGGAATTTTACATGCTGCTTTTGTGTATATTAATCTTTTCCTGCAGGGAACCATTAAAGCCTGGAAGTCATGTGGTTGGTGGTCCCAGAGTTTGTTAATTTGACATCTCAGTGACATTAGGACTCTGGGTTGGCTTCTGGTCCATTTTCTTAGCTTTCCTTCCAGTTTTCACACAGTATATCTGGCAGAGAAAGGGGAAATTGTGCTCATAAATGGGTCTTTGTTTTATTTTTCTACTACTTTTATAACAAACTATCATGGATTTAATAGCTTTAAAAAATCCCTACATTTATCTTCCCATTTTGTAGTTTTAAAGTCCAACATGGTTCTCATGACTACAGTCAAGGCATCAGCATAGTTGTGTTCGTGTCTTGAGACTTTAAGGAAGAATCTGCTTCCATGCCTTTTCTATTTTTAGAGGCCACCTCTGTCCCTCAACTGTGGTACCCATTCTGTATCTTCAAAGAAGCCAGCAATGGTGATAGTGGGGAACATTCTCATGTTAAGTCTCCCTCACTTGGTTTCAGTGGTGACATCTCTGTATGTGACCTAGCTTTGGAAAGGTACTTTTAGTGCCCAGGTGATTAAATTGGCCCACTTGGACAATCCAATCTACCCTCCTCCCACAGACTCCTTAATGTTAGTTCCAGCTGCCAAGTTCCTTTTTCCATATAAGATAAAATATCCACTTGTTCCAGGGATTAGGACATGTATGTCTTTAGCAGAGGAAGTAGAGGCTAAGACTATGCCATACAATTGCAATGTTTTATAGGTGCTTGGCCCTGTTATTATCACTTAATTAACATTGTATCTTTTTCTTTTAGCCCTGGATTCCTTTTACAGAAATGCCATCTTAAGACTCTTGGGGTACTGTGACTCAACTTTTTTTCTGTTCAATAAATGTATAGAGGTTTGGTTAATTTTCAATTACATTAACATGTTTTTGTTACAATATTTAAGTTGCCTTTCTGGATTTGTAGGGAAAATCCTTAGGTTGTTGATGGGCTTTTATTTTATTTACTTATTACTATGTGGTGCTGAGAATTGAATCCAGTGTCTTATCCATGCTAGGCAAGTACTCTACCACTGAGCCACAACTCCAGTGTCCCCTTTTTATTCTTATATTTATCTAATGTGCAACAGGTATCATAGTTGGCTGTATATTATTCAGTTCGTAATGTATGGTACTATTTTCATTGGAGGGGATTATTATGTTTTTGTGTATGTGTATATTTTACATTTTTCTTTTTAACTTAGAAATATCCTTTTTAAAACCTAGGGTAAAGAGCCATTGGCATATGTAACATTTTTTGTGACTATTACTTGCTATTATTTCTTTTAAGGATGAAAGAGAATCTAATACTAATTAGGAAAAAGAAATATTTTATATGTTATCACTTGTTGGACAATATCAGTTACTATATTGCCTGTTAATAATCTAAATTTTCTTATTTTAAAATTCAGTAATATTTTGGAATAGATATTGTTATCCTTGTCCTATGATGTTTCACAACATGTTTTTATCTGAATATTTATGATAGGGACATTGGGAACAGGGGACCTCTTTTCCTGGTCTAAGTATTACTCAAATCTAATGAGCATCTACAAATGGATATAAATATATAATTTCATTACCACCTGCAAAAAGTTATTATAATCGCATACTTCAATGGATAATTTAAAATACAATATATAAAAGTTTATTTTAATTGGAAAAAATTTCATCACTAAGGGAAAAATCACATTTATCAAAAGATCTAATGCCAGGTTTTCAAGATGGCGGACTAGAGGGTGGCTGCATTTCATGTTGCTCCAGGACTCAGGATTCAAAAGAGGAGATAGTGAGTGACTTGGGACCAACTCAAAGCCGCCGGCTGAGTCTCTCCCGCTGGGGAGGTGTCCCGGATGGGGTGGTAGCCCCAGAACGCAGGGAACTTTGTGAAGTAGAGTTGCTCGGCAAGACGCCCCTCCCCCCGCTGCAGCGGTAAACACGGACAGCGGGGAACTTTGCAGAGGAGGCCGCGCAGCACACCGCTTGGTTTTGGAGCAATCTGCCGGGACTCCGGCGGCTGCCAGAGGAAGAGCTGGGCGGCGAGATGTTTGGACTCAGCAACCTCCTGAACAACGGGGGGAGGCTGTCCTGAGGAGGTGGAGGTGCGCAGTGAGTTGCTTGGTCTCCAAGCGCCCACACAGAACACCGGGTGGCTGCCTGGAGGAAGAGGCAAGCGGTGGGTAACTGGGGCTCGGAGCATCTGTACAAGGCTCCAAGTGGCTGCTCAGAGGAGGGGTTGCATAGCCAGGCGATTAGGTGCAAAGCACGGTCTGGGGACCTAGGTGCCTTCTGTTGAAAGAGCTACACAGAGACAAGCTGAGGGGTGGAGCAAAGGTTCCAGGACTTCGGGCAGCTTCTCTGAGGAGGGGCAACCTAAGGAGACTCGTCTGCGAAGGGCAGCGCTCCCAGGCCCAGGAGGTAGGTCCGGCCCCTGGGAAGGCTGCCCTGCCCAGGCGGTAGTTGTGGACTGAGGCGAACCTCTAAGAGGGGAACTGACCAGCGAGACCTCCCCACCGGGTGAGTCTTCCCTGCCGGGTGAGGTTTTCCCACAAGGACGGTAAAACCAGAGACACAGGCACAAACAGGCCTTGCCTCAGCCCGCAGCCTAGTTCCCCTTTGGATGACCATTGGTCAACAAGTAGAGGTACCTCTGCCCACTAGCAGGGAATATACCCCACCTGAAGACCACCACCCCTAGAGAGGCAGTTTCCTTGGGGAGCACCACAGTATCAACTTCCTCTAAGACTTCAGGCTACTGAAGGATAAGAGGGGATACACTAGCAATCTTCAGGGACATTATAAGTCAATAGAGGAAATCTGCAACATCTCAGCAGTTCAATGATACCTGAACGAAATGAGAAAACAAGGGAAGAAAATGCCTCAAACAAATCTGGATGTTATATCAATAAAATCCAATGACAGCATGGCAGAAGAAATGTCAGAAAGGGAGTTCAGAATGTACATAATTAACATGATAAGGGAATCAAACGATGAAATGAAAGAGCAAATGCAGGCATTGAATGAACGCACCAATCGACAGTTAAAAGAGTAAATACAGGAAGCAAAAGACCATTTCAATAAAGAGTTAGAGATATTAAAAAAAAAAACAAACAGAAATCCTTGAAATGAAGGAAACAATAAACCAAATTAAGAACTCCATAGAAAGCACAACCAATAGGATAGAACACCTGGAAGACAGAACCTCAGATATTGAAGACAAAATATTTAACCTTGAAAACAAAGTCGAACAAACAGAGAAGATGGTAAGAAATCATGAACAGAATCTCCAAGAACTATGGGATATCATGAAGAGGCCAAATTTGAGAATTATTGGGATTAAGGAAGGCTTAGAGAAACAAACCAAAGGAATGAACAATCCATTCAATGAAATAATATCAGAAAATTTCCCAAATCTGAAGAATGAAATGGAAAATCAAGTTCAAGAGGCTTATAGGACTCCAAATACACAAAATTACAATAGACCCACACCAAGGCACATCATAATAAAAATACCTAACATACAAAATAAAGACAGAATTTTAAAGGCTGTGAGAGAAAAGAACCAAATTACATTCAGGGGGAAACCAATACGGATATCAGCAGATTTTTCAATACAGACCCTAAAAGCTAGAAGGGCCTGGAATAACATTTTACAAGCCCTAAAAGAAAATGGATGCCAACCAAGAATCTTATACCCAGCAAAACTTACCTTCAGATTTGACGATGAAATAAAATCATTCCATGATAAACAAAAGCTAAAAGAATATACAAAAAGAAAGCCAGCATTACAGAACATTCTCAGCAAAATATTCCATGAGGAAGAGATGAAAAACAAAGAAGCAAATCAGCAAAGGGAGGAGCTATCCTAAAGGAACTCTCAAATAAAGAGGAACCAAGTCGTGTCAAAAATAAACAAATAAATGAATAAAATGAGTCAAATGACTGGGAATACAAATCATATCTCAATAATAACCCTGAATGTTAATGGCCTGAATTCATCAATCAAAAGACATAGACTGGCAGATTGGATAAAAAAGAAAGATCCAACAATATATTGCCTGCAAGAGACTCATCTCATAGAAAGAGATACCCAAAGACTAAAGGTGAAAGGATGGGAAAAAACATACCATGCACATGGTCTCAGCAAAAAAGCTGGGGTATCCATCCTCATTTCAGATAATGTGGACTTCAAGCCAATGTTAGTCAGAAGGGATAAAGAAGGACATTTCATAATGCTTAAGGGAACCATAAATCAGCAAGACAGAACAATCATAAATATCTGTGCCCCAAACAGTGGCTCACCCATGTATGTCAAACAAATCCTTCTCAATCTCAGAAACCAAATAGACCATAATACAATAATACTAGGTGATTTTAACACGCCTCTCTCACCGCTGAACAGATCTTCCAAACAAAAATTGAACAAAGAAACCATAGAACTCAATAACACAATCAATAATTTAGACTTAACAGACATTTATGGAATATACCATCCAACGAAGAGTGAATACACTTTCTTCTCAGCAGCACATGGATCCTTCTCTAAAATAGACCATATATTATGCCACAAAGCTAATGTTAGCAAATACAAGAAGATAGAGACACTTCCTTGTATTTTATCAGACCATAATGGATTGAAACTAGAAATAAATGAAAGAGCAAAAAAACAGAAATTACTCCAACACCTGGAGATTAAACAATATGCTATTATATGAGGAATGGATAACAGAAGATATTAGGAAGGAAATTTAAAAATTCTTAGAGGTAAATGAGAACAAAGAAACATCATATCAAAATCTCTGGGACACTATGAAAGCAGTACTTAGAGGAAAATTTATTTCATGGAGCGCATTCAATAAAAGAAGTAAAACTCAACAAATAAACGACCTAACACTACAGCTCAAAGCCCTAGAAAAAAAAGAACAGAGCAACACCAAAAGTAGTAGAAGACAGGAAATAGTTAAACTCAGAGCTGAAATCAATGAAATTGAAACAAAAGAAACAATACAAAAAATTGACAGAATAAATATTTTTATTTTTCTTCGAAAAAATAAACAAAATTGATAAACCTTTTTCCACACTAACAAAGAGAAGACGAGAGAAAACCCAAATCACTAAAATTCGGAATGAACAAGGAAATATCACAACAGACACGATTGAAATACAAAACATAATTAGAAGCTATTTTGAAAATCTATACTCCAACAAAATAGAAAATTTCAAAGATATCAACAAGTTTCTACAGACATATGAATTGCCTAAACTAAACGAGGAGGACATACACAATTTATATAGACCAATTTCAAGTAATGAAATAGAGGAAGTCTTCATAAGCCTACCAACAAAGAAAAGTTCAGGACCTGATGGGTTCTCAGCCGAGTTCTACAAAACCTTTAAAGAAGAGCTCATTGCAATACTTTTCAAAGTATTCCAGAAAATAGAAGAGGAGGGAACTCTCCCAAACTCATTCTATGAAGCCAATATCACCCTGATACCTAAACTAGACAGAGACACATCGAGGAAAGAAAATTTTAGACCAATATCCTTAATGAACATCGACGTAAAAATTCTGAACAAAATTTTAGCAAATCACATACAAAAACATGTTAAAAAGATAGTGCACCATGATCAAGTGGGTTTCATCCCAGGGATGCAAGGTTGGTTCAACATCAGGAAATCAATAAGTGTAATTCACCATATCGACAGACTTAAAGTCAAGAATCACATGATTATTTCAATAGATGCAGAAAAAGCATTTGATAAAATACAGCACCCCTTCATGCTGAAAACACTAGAAAAAATAGGGATAGTGGGAACGTTCCTTAACATTGTAAAGGCCATCTATGCTAAGCCCATTGCTAATATCATTCTAAATGGTGAAAAACTGAAAGCATTCCCCCTAAAATCTGGAACAAGGCAGGGATGCCCTCTTTCCCCACTCCTATTCAATATCGTCCTTGAAACTCTAGCCAGAGCAATTAGACAGACCAAAGAAATCAAAGGGATACGAATAGGAAAAGAAGAACTCAAACTATCCCTATTTGCTGATGATATGATTATATACTTAGAGGAACCAGGAAATTCCACCAGAAAGCTCTTAGAACTCATAAGTGAATTTAATAAAGTAGCGGGATATAAGATCAATGCTCATAAATCTAATGCATTTTTATAAATGTGATGAATCTTCAGAAAGAGCAGTTAGGAAAACTACCCCATTCACAATAGCCTCGAAAAAAATAAAATACTTGGGAATCAATCTCACAAAAGAGGTGAAAGATCTCTACAATGAGAACTACAGAACACTAAAGAAAGAAATTAAGGAAAACCTTAGAAGGTGGAAAGATTTCCCATGTTCTTGAATAGGCAGAATTAATATTGTCAAAATGGCCATACTACCAAAAGTGCTATACAGATTCAATGTAATTCGAATTAAAATCCCAATTACGTACCTTACAGAAATAGAGCAAGCAATCATGAAATTCATCTGGAAGAATAAGAAACCCAGAATTGCTAAAGCAATCCTTTGCAGGAAAAATGAAGCAGGGGGTATCGCAATACCGGAACTTCAACTATACTACAAAGCAATAGTAAGAAAAACGGCATGGGATTGGTACCAAAATAGACAGGTAGATCAATGGTACAGAATAGAGGACATGGACACAAACCCAAATAAATATAATTTTCTCATACTGGACAAAGGGGCCAAAAATATGCAATGGAGAAAAGATAGCCTCTTCAACAAATGGTGCTGGGAAAATTGGAAATCCATATGCAACATATGAAACTAAACCCATATCTCTCACCGTGCACGAAACTAAACTCAAAATGGATTAAGGACCTCGGAATCAGACCAGAGACCCTTCAGATTACAGAAGAAAAAGTAGGTCCAGATCTTTAACATGTCGGCTTAGGGCCAGACTTCCTCAACAGGACTCCCATAGCACAAGAAATAAAAGCAAGAATCAACAACTGGGATAGATTCAAACTAAAAAGCTTTCTCTCAGCAAAGGAAGCTATCAGCAATGCGAAGAAAGAGCCTATAGAGTGGGAGAAAATCTTTGCCAATCATACTTCAGATAGGGCACTAATCTCCAGAATCTATAAAGAACTCCAAAAACTCAACACCAAGACTACAAATAACCCAATCGACAAATGGTCTAAGGATATGGACAGATGCTTCACAGAAGAAGACCTACAAGCAATCAACAAACATATGGAAAAATGTTGAACATCTCTAGTAATAAGAGAAATGCAAATCAAAGTCACCCTAAGATTCCATCTCACCCCAATTAGAATGGCGATTATCAAGAATACAAGGAACATCAGGTGTTGGTGAGGATGTGGGGAAAAAGGTACACTCATACATTGCTGGTGGGGCTGCAAATTAGTGCAGCCACTCTGGAAAGCAGTATGGTTATTCCTTAGAAAACTTGGAATGGAACTACCATTTAACCCAGCTATCCCACTCCTTGGCCTATACCCAAAGGACTTAAAATCAGCATACTACAGAGATACAGCCACATCAATGTTCATTGCTGCTCAATTCACCATAGCCAGATTGTGGAACCATCCTAGATGCCCTTCAGTTGAGGAATGGATAAAGAAACTGTGGCATATATATGCAATGGAATATTAGTCAGCCATAAAGAATGATAAAATTATGGCATTTGCAGGCAAATGGATGAAATTGGAGAATATCATGCTAAGTGAGATAAGCAAATCTCAAAAAACCAAAGGAAGATTGATCTCGCTGATAAGTGGATGATGATACATAATGTGGCGTGGGAGTGGTTAGTTTTAGGGTTTAGTTACGGTTAGGGAGGGGGACAAGAATGGGGGAAGGAAGGACTGTATAGAGGGAAAAGAGGGATGGGAGGGGTGGGGGGAAGGGAAAAAATAATAGAATGAATCAACCAACATTACCCTATATAAATTTATGATTACACAAATGGTATGCCTTTACTCTGTGTACAGGGAAACAACATGTATCCCATTTGTTTATAATAAAAAAAAATAAAAAGAAATTAAAAAAGTATAGTATAGTGAGTACAAAAAAAAATGAAGGAAAGAAGAACTGTATAGAGGGAAAAGAGGGGTGGGAGTGGGTGGTGGGGAAGGGAAAAAAAAAGATCTAATGCCACTACATTTCACAGAAAATAAGCAGTTTATTTTAATTTAATTGTTGACTCATAGTCATTTGCCAGTCTACTCTTCTATCATATTGTCTTAGATTCATTTTTCCTGAAGCAGGCCTCTTCTTCCTTCTTTAATCTTCTTTTCTTTTTCAATTAGAGAACTAATTATTTTTCATGGTTTCACAAGTCACAGTGGGACAGTTTTGCTCTCTGCTCCTGTAGCATGAGATTCAACCCAGGAGAGTTAAAATAGTCAATGGCATAATTGTGTTTGATTTTAAATGAGGGGCATTAGTCTTCAGAGCTTTCCTGTTTTTCTATTTTAAATTTATGCTTTTTCTGAATGACATTTTTTTACCTCCCCAAGGGACACTGGGAACAGGGGGACTCTTTTCCTGGTCTAAGTATTACTCAAATCTATTGAGCATCTACAAATGGATATAAATATATAACTTTTTACTTCATCTTGAGTCTAATGTATCTGTACAAAAATAAATATGAACCTTTATAATTGACCCATTATTTGTATTTCCATTTTATGCTTTAATATTTTCAGTACCAATAGCAATGAAAGCTGTAGTTTGTTGTCACTTTAGCCTTGGAACAATACTATATAATAGAATGTACCACATATTTATGTATATACATGCATGTATGTATATGTACATATGTATATAAATATATAAAAGTGTGTATGAATGAAAGAGTACAGTTGAGTTGGCACTGACTGTTTTACTCAGTAAGATAATTGAGTGCAGAAAAGGCAGATAACCAACTGACCTAATCATCCTCTGCCCAGTTGTGAATCTCTCAGTTATCTTTTTATCAAGAAAGTTGTTTTTGTGAATGCGTTCCTTTTTTTTTTTTTTTTTCTTGGTACCAGGGATTAAACTCAGGGATCGTTTATCATAAGCCACATCTCAACCTCTTTTTAAATTTTTTGAAACATGGTTTTGCTGAGTTGCTGATAGCCTTGCTAAGTGGCTGAGACTGTTTTTGAACTTGAGATCCCCCTGCCTCAGTGTGAGTCGATGCACCACTGTGCCTGGCTTGTGAATGTATTCTTTATAAAGAAATTTAATTTGCAACTCCAATAAACCAAAATCGATCAAAATCGATCATTATTCCTGGTTGCAATAGGGTTTCAAGAAGACCAGAGCAGGTGTTGGAAGCAAATTGTGGGATAGTAAGGATCTGACAACAAGAAAGGGGAAAATGAGTGCCTGCTGAGCCCTGGGATTTCCCTGGTCTTTGCAATGCATGATTTACGCCTTCACCCATTTTACTATGAACAGGCTGATGAGACTCAAAGAAATCTAGCTTTCAAGGTCACATCATTAGAAAGGAGTTCAAAGTCAAGAGTTTACTTCTACTTGATTTCATGACTTGTGTTCATTTTCTCTCTATCCTGTTGGGACAGTGGAGAAAAAGAGAGGGAAAGGAATGGTGGCCATTATCTACTGGTAGGGAAATGACCCCAGTATCAGGTATCCTCACTACATGTGCAGAACAGTTACATCTCCTATTTTGTCTTATTTTGATATCCTTTATACTTTTTAAGATAGTCATCCAGGTGATCTTTGGATGTGTCAAACATATACATTACATATACACTTACTAAAGGGTTTAAAAAGAAGTACTTCAATCCAGCATTCATATTTATCTGCAATCAAGTCCAACTTGCATTTCTGGCTGTTCTCCTTGCTGTACACTGTGTATCAGTAACATCAGTCTATGTTAGCCATGCTTTTCAGGGTTCCTGCCTTGTGTCTTCATCACATAGTCTTGATTGTTTTAACTTTCAGTCCCTACCCATTTTTTATCTCCTAGGAAAATATTCACTGGGAATGGCTAACTTGACAGTATGACCTTCAGTGGGTCAGGCCTTGGAGAGACTACTTTGCAATGAGCTCTAGCTTGCCCTTTCCATGTTAATTGTCTTTTCTACCTTTACATGGTTCAGCTTAGTGCCCAGAAATAATGAAACTTTTCTTCCTTCTGCTCCTTGGCATCTGTTTTTTTTAATTTCATACCACCTTTCCCTCAGTTTCTTGACTTCAGTCACTCCGCTCAGCCTCTTTAACGTATGTCATGTTTGCCAAGTATACTCCTGCCTTGACCTTCTTCCTGCCTGTAATATTCATGTTCCACATATCTGCCTGCAGAGCTGCTTACCTCCTTCTTTGGACTCAGATGTTGCCTTCTCAGTAAGGCTCCTACAGGTAACTTCCAACTTAGTACTGGCACATTTTTCCATACATTTCTCCCTTGTTCTAATTCCTTACGTCTTGCTTCTTGCCCACATCACTTGTCACCTTCTAACATATTGTTTGCTATTTATTTCCTAATATGTGTTTATCTTTTTCTTTTTCTATCCCTATTGGAATTTAAACTGAGGAAAAGGTTTTTCATTTACTAACATATCTCAAGCCCGAAGAATGTGTGACACACACAGTGGCACAAAATTAGTATTTGCTGAATATGAATTTTTTTCATTTCTTCAAAATAGAAAAGTAGTAATTTCCGCCTCCTCAAGCAAGTTATATTTTTTTCATCTTAAAGCAATGGGAATTCTGGAAGGAAAGTAGAAGTATTTAAATGATCTAGATTCCAATTAACTTTGCCACTGACGATTTTCATTCTGGGTGAATAACAGGCTCTTTTGTAAATTAGGTTAAAAATCAGAATATAATAAAGGTGGTTTAGTTTGGGATAGGTTTGGAATCTAGATGCTGAAGTGATGCACCTTTCCCCCCCATTTTAGTAGCAGGCATCTGTGCAAGGAGGAAGTTTTTTAGAACCCCCCCCCCCCTTTTTTTTTCTTCTGTGGGGTCAGAGCCCAGGGCACTTCACCACTGAACTTAATCCCCAGTCCTTTTTATTTTTCATTTTGATACAGGGTCTCACGAAATTGCTGAGGCTGCCTTGAATTTGTGATTCCCCTGCCTTAGCCCCCTGAGTCACTGGGTTTTCAGGTATACACCACTGAGCCTGGCTGACATTCAGTTTTTATTGGATAGAGTTTGACATAGTGGCTACAAAACAGGATTGGCTGTTAGCAAACATACTGCAATACATTTCTGCTATCCATAGGTTTTTTTTTTTTTTTTTTTTCCTGAAAGTTGCTCCTTACTTGGGCATTGACTTTTTTTAAAAACTGAGTTGAAATTTGTATCAAACAACATTAACCATTTTAATGTGAATGATTCAGTGGCATTCAGTACATACACAGTGTTGTGCAATCATAATCTCTGATCAGCTCCAAAACGTTTCCAGCAGTCCAAAATAAAACCCTGTGCTCTTTAAGCAATTTCTTCCTACTGAACCTACCCCCAGCCCCTGGCAGTCACCGATCTGTTTTCTGTTTTTATGGGTGTACCTCTTTTGAATGTTTTGTATAAATGGAAACACGAATGTGTACCTATTATGCCTGGTTTCTTTCATTTAGTATAATATTTTTGAGAAAAATATTGTAGCATGTGTTAAGACTATGTTCCTTTTACTGTCTGAATAATATTCCATTGTTTGTTTGTACTCTGATCTTTTTATCCATTCATCCATTGATAGGTTCTTTGGCTAATGTGTGTACACATTTTGAGAGTATGTGTGTACATGCATTTTGAGCACCTGTTTTCATTTCCTTTGGGTATGTAATTAGGAGTAGTATTGTTGTGTCATATGGTCATTTTATGTTTTCATTTTATGTGCCAAACAGTTTTCCACAGTGACTCTTTTACATTCCCATCAGCAATGTGTAATAGTTGTAATTTCCCTGTATCCTCACCAGCACTTGTTATATTTTATTGTTATGGATATATGTTGATCTTTAACTTAAAGAAAAAGCTTGAAGGTTTTATTGATAATTTTCCTTTGATAAAGGTTTGACTGTCCATAACAAAGGAAATCAAATACTTTAAGTCCTTTTAGGAGCTAATAAAAGATTGAAGTGAGTAGGGAAACCTCAGAAAATAAATGACATTTAACTTTTCAAAAGTTGGGGTGAATGGTAATATAGGATTGACAAGTATAATTGAAAGGCTTGCAATTTTACAATGAAACATACATGTTAAGAATTACTCTATATTTTGCAGTATTATATGTGTGTTAATAGTGAAGTACATATAAGATATGCATTTAATTAAAATTATGAGTTCACTTAACTATTTAAACTGTTGTTATTGATCATTCTAAAATAATTGTCACGAAAATTTAGAAAATGAGTTAGAGAAAAAATTATAGATTCTATATAAACCCCACTACCCTCCTCAATTCATGCTATAATTTTGGATATTTTATCTTTTCAAAATTCATGTTTTGTTAACAGTGTATGACAATACATATGCAGGCCACTTTTGATACAGCATTTCATGTTGTTAAATTACTTTTATGATATCCTTCTTCACTGAGTGTATAATACTACTTCTAGTGATTATATGCTAGCTCTTAGGCCTGTTTAAAATCTGTTGGTTTCGGTTGGAGTAATCACAACAGACTTCCTGAAGGAAGCACATTCACTGGCTGTCCCCATACACACTTAAGTGTCATCATTTCTTTTGGGAAATGAGTTCTGTGACTTCCCAGATAGGATAGACCATCCCTCAGTGTCCTTTGTCACTCACAGTAGTGATTTGTGATTCTAATCAAGTGCTTATTCCTGTGAGTGCATTAATGCCCTCCTTTCCTGTCAGGCTGTAAGCTCTCCATGGGCAAGGGTTAAATTTAGTCTCTGTCCTCAGTTCTGTTCCCTTCACTCAGGGCTGTATGTGCTTAATGAGCATGTTTGATGATCAGTGAGGGAACAAACAGGCAGAGGGAAACTGAGATGCTGCTGGGACTTTGGGAAAATTTGTGGGCTTGGGAGCTAAAGAACAATAATGGGGTTTTCTTCATTTTGCAGGGGGATGGAGAGCAAAATGGGACAGTTGCTGGAAGATGAATCTGGAAACTTCATATTAGGGAGGTCTTTAATTGTAAAATTTAAATATTTAAATTTTCTTCTCACTTGTATAAATTGAATGCATTTAATATTTGAAGTTATAGTCTGTCACAAATTTTGAAACATTTTAAATAAGTATATAAAATATTACCTATGTTTTAGCATGATACTCCATTATTTGGCAGCTCCTTTTTGGGGGAAGTGAAGTCCAGAGGCAGGAATACCAATGAAGAGAGTGCTTTAATTACCCAGGGGATTGTTTATGAAGTGTCCTGAGTCTAAGTTAGTTCCAGTGGGAGTACAGTAAATAAACACAATATTTGTATAAACAAGTAGGTGTAGATAAACATTAACTGATAGATTTTGCAAAAGAAAATAACTTAGAAAGACTTAGGTTTATAGAGGGAATTAGGCTGGTGTCTATAGATTTGGGGTTAAGATAAATGGATTTCATTGTTCTCCTGTTGACTGCTATGGATTTGCACTGTAGGTTATATCATAGGTTGTCAGAGTTTTTCTATACAAAGCCAAATAGTAAATATTTAATCTTTGTGGGCCATGTGGTTCTGTCTCAGCTAACCGTGCTGTTGTGTGAAAGCAACTACAGATTCTATGTAAACTAATGTCTCTATGTTCTTGTAATAATCTATGTACAAAAACAGGTGGCAGATGCCACTTTACACATTGTGGTTTTGTTTTCCAACCCTGGATTATATTGCTGAACTTCTATTTCACATTATATTATTATATGATAGTGGATCCTATTGTGCATTATGCAGTTTCCTTCAATAATGGTCACTAATCTAAAGTAGAACTACAGAAAAGAATTGTTGTATTTAGGCTTTGTGATCCAGTTGCTAGTATTTTGTGACTAAACTTTGTTAAATAGAATTTATGGAAGGTCATTGTTTTTAAATGAGCACATACCAGACCAGAATGGAGCAACTCATGCTGAGTGTCACATAATCAAACTGGACTTTGAAACGCTTCAGTTTAAAAAACAAAAAACAAACACACACGCGCACATGCGCGCACACACACACACACACACACACACACACACACACGCAAGATTCCAGCAGCCAGTTAGAAGGCACCCAGTTAACTTGCTGGCATAATAAGGAAGTCCTCTATTTACTTGTAAAAATACATAAGTTTGAAATAGCAGTCCACTTTTAGTTCCTTATTTGTGCTTTCTTCATCCCTTTCTACCCATAAAGTCAACACCCTCTCCACAGCTCTTTGGATCACCTTTTCTAAATTTTTTGATGAGATGCTACCTGATTGTTAAAAGGGCCAATCAGATCTTTAAATTTGTTAAAATTATGCTTCTTTAAAAAAAATATTCATAGACAGGACAGAGAAAGGTATAGTAAGACCTACAATAAGAATTTAGATTAGAAAATCTAAGTTGAGAAGTGGGAACAGGTAAGTAGAGAAGCTTGCATAGTTGCTATGAATGGAACTTAAATTGGATATTCTAAGTTCCCTTCTATCTAGGTAGTTGCCTATCAAAGGGAAACTTGGTAGAAGTCCAATGACTAGAGATTTTATGAGCATTAAGAATAGGTTTCAGGGACATGAGTGGAAAAATGTGGAATTGTAAGTTTCACATCTTGTAATAAAGATCTTGTAGAATTAGGTCTTAATTCTACAAAGAACTGTACAGCAAAAGTTTTGCAAAAGTAATGGAAATACAAATAACATAGACATTATCAATTAAACCAGGTGAAAAGCATCTGTTTTGGAATCCGACTACCTGGTTAGAATCTTGTCTCTGATTTTTTTGATTTGCATTCTATCTTTAGTCTCTTTCAGATTAGCTTTAACTTTTTATGTGAAAAACATGGTTAATAGCTATTTAAAGATTTATTAAGAGACAGTGTAGTGAGTGTCTAACATGGTACCCAATTCACAGTACTTCATGAATGACAACTAGTATTATCATTACATTAATTTCATTTTATTTATATTACAATATGGCAGATAAGTAGAGAAGCTTTCATAGTTACTATGAATGGAACTTAAACTGGATATTCTAAGTTCCCTTCTATATCTAGGATTTCTCTTTATTGCTATCCTTCCAATTTTTTTCTGTGTATTAATTTTTCAGAATTGACATTTTAAGCATAGTATTCTGCTTTTAAAATACTATTTTTATGAGATATAATACTAAATAGTTTTTATTAGAAAAATATGAAACTATCTTGGCTTTGTTGATAATCTTTCAATTACATCAGAATCTTAGTTGTGTCTGACTGTACTACATCAAAAGTATCACTGCTGTCATGAAATAGTACAGGAGCCAGGGTCAGTGGTTATCACTGGTTTATTTCAGAATAATAAAGTGTTCAGAGAATCAGATGATGGGCCATACAGAGTTAAAAATTGAGGAGATTGCTGTTTGTGCTGATGACATTTCCTTAACTTCTTTTGAAAACTATTGAGCATGAGCATATGACTTTTTACACTAATTGTAATGCATTACTGTACCCAATAATCTATGAGAGTGTTCACCTCTGCACTCTGCCTGTCCAGCTGTTGTCTTGAACAATTATCAGCAAGTTATTATTCTGGTATGAGCTGTGTCATGCTGGAAAGTGGGATGAAAAAAATGTTAATGAGCATGCATGAATGTTGGCTGATGAAGGTTAAGTGGTTGCAGATATGCTCTCTGCATTTTTTCCTGTGCATGTTCAGACTGAGGCAATGGACTCTGATGAGGGATTACAAACAAATGGTGCTGATTGACAGTTCTTGATTTAACATTAAAATGGTATCTAAAGGCAAATTCTATGCTTCAGCTGAATAATAGACACAGTATTGTTGACCCCTGGGTGCAGCCCAACACTTCAGCATTGGTTTTATTTTACACTTTTAATTTTGTTCCTCTTTTAGCAAATTCTCAAATTCCCTCCTTTTTGTATTATGTGTTATTTTAAATTTGTGCCTGACAATGTGGCATAGTTGAAAACACAACAAAAGGAACCATTAACAGGTATGTACTTATGTTTTGGAATAATTTTGCTATTTTAAGTATGATCAGATAAAAACATTGTAAACAGTAGCTATCCATGTAGATGAGCACAGACACGTACTTATTAGCAATGTGTTGCTCCTCTTCATGTGTTTGCTTGTATTTGAAATAATGATCCTAGTGCTTTCTTTAGCATTTGTTGCTAATTTGTAGGCTAATTAAATTAGCTGTATATACTCTTTAGGAATTTTTGAACTGATGAATGTAAAAAAATTATTTCACATGCTTTCTATTGAACATGGACTTCAAATGCTATTTTTGTTTTTTGAATAAGTGACAGTGCAAGGAATATTATTAAGTTGTATTGGTGAAGCTTTTTTTCTCATCATTTCCCCCCTGCCCCACCCCAAATTGTGAATTTGGTGTACAAAATGGAATTTGTGCTTCATAAACTGTAAAATGCCGTGTCAATATTTGTTTTTAGCTAATCTCTTTCAGTTGAAAGGACAACACAAAAAGATCACAGGGCTTTGTATCTTGTAATAGAAGTACAAAAGGAGAATATTTGTTAAATAATCATAGGATCGTAAGTTGCTAGGATCTGTAGCTATTGCTTTATTTAATAGTTGAAAAATTTGAGAGCTGTATGTGAAAAGACTTAAATCCTCTGCTGTAGATGTTTAGAGACAGGTTTGCTGAGGGTGAGGACGAACGATGACTACCCTACCTAGCCTTACCCAGAGTGCTTACTCAGGCATCGGAGATCAAGCTCTGAAGGCACGGATCTAATTTTATTTAGGGTTGCACAGGACATATATAGGCACATTATCCAATCAGGTTAACATACTTGTTAAAGTATAACAGAGTCAGCCTATAGGTGAACTATACGTCGAGGGTCCAGGTAGTGTAAACAAGCCAAGCAGGCCTAAGCAATTCTGCTCAGCAACAGGTCTGAGGGAATGGCAAGCAATTCTGCTCAGCACAGGTCAGGGGGAATGGCAAGCTCTAGCACACAGCATAAGGCAAGGCAGTGCAGGTGAGCTCACATCACAGCTCTCTGTGATGCATGACAGAGCGAGGCCTCCCCTCAGCTCAAACTTAGCCTCAACAGCTGCAAAGACCTTCATTCCATGGTGAGTCTTACCATTACCTCAGTTTCTCTGTTCACACTGTTTGGCTTACTTAGACCATGGTGTCAGTGACTGCTGTCAGATAAACTTGAGGAATGTTCCCTACACTCTGCCAGTAGAAACATCATTTGACATCATTTGTTGATCATTGAAAAATGTGCTGCAACTCATTGCCTACTTAACATGAGTCAGAGTGTCATTCTTCATTTTTTTCACATAACCTACTTTTCATTTGTGAAGCTTGCTTTTTACATTTTATTGGTTTTAAATTTTTGTCAGATAAAGTTCATCATTATTAAAGAAAATGCTCTTAAGTTACACTTTCATTCTGAAGAACACAGGACAGAATACTAGCCTATATCTGATCCTCATTTTTGTTTTGCTTTGCTTTTGTGATGCTAGGAATGGAACTCAGGGCATATGCTAGTCAAGCTGTACCCCTGTGCCACATTACCACCCTCACCTGTACCTCCTGACACTTCTCAAGTCCATACTCCTCTGCTGAAAAGGGCCTTCTCATAGCTCAGCGACTTTGTGCTTAAGGACTCTTTTTCTCAGAGCTCTGTAATCCCTGCTGTGTTAAGTGTTTAAGTCTTAGTGCTACTTTGGGTTTTTTTTTTTTAGCCTGCAACTGAAATTGGATATACAATCATATACCCTCAAGGCTTGCTACTGCTCAGTCTTGAGCCGAGGATTGCCCTTTGCTGCTGTCAACAAGCAGAGCTTGGGTTTTTGTTGAGGCATTCATGGCAGAGCATTCAGCCAGCTGACCAACTAGTCAGCCAAGCAAGAATGATACTGGGTGTCTCTCCTATGAAAGGACTTTCATACCTCCTAGACTCCATGCTAAGATAGACACGTATGCTTCTTGTCTTATGTTGCATTCAATCTAATAGAGAAGGTAGATGATAAATAGGCAAAGAAAAATGACCATAGGTTTTGAATGTTTTTTGTAATTAATGAACAAGTTGTGGGGGTAGGTGCCAGTTTGGAGCTGAAGGCCTCTGAAATCATGATGTTTAAATGGGGACTCAAAGGAAAAGTAGGAATTAGCCAACCAAGGAATTGAAGGATAGGAGCTCTGAGTAGAGGAAATAACTTTATATGTATCCTCAGTTGAAAGAATCTAAGATCCATCAGCATTTCAATATGGCTGGAACATACTATATGAAGGAGACAGTGTCAGGAAATGAGGTTCAAGGCCTGCTTGTTTGCAAAAGCTTCAAAGGAACATTTGAGTTGCTTTAAATGATGGATATGTGATTTTTGAAAACAGGGAGAAGGGAGAAGGCCCATCCAATGATAGGAATTGCATGGGTAGAGGAAGATTTGTCACATTGCTGAAATGCCTCCTGGCTTAGGGCACAAGAACATAGATGGTGATGATAGTGTTGCTGACCTGCATGATGGAGAATGGTGTTAAAGGCTAGTTAGTGGCCAGTTATGAGTCTGGAAAGATTGATTGCCAAAGGGAAAGTTTTTTCCGGAAACTTTCCCCTCCCTCCTCTTCAGAGGCAGGTAAAAAGAACTATAGCCGTCGTCTCTCTAACACACAGCTAAGCTTATTTGAAACCAGTGTTAAACACAGGAGTTTTTTTTTTTTTAATTCCAACTGTGTGTTACTAAATATATATATTTAAATAAAACTGTCACAAATCCCACTGCACATGAATCATTGGTGGCAGTAGGAGTCAAGTCCATCAATTTTTCTCTCTAAATTAGATCATTAGAATTCTACTTCCCTGTGAGGACCTGGTTTGTCTTTCATCCTACAGATGCAGGAGGAGTGTGTGTGGGATGGTAATTTTTTTTTTTTAAACAAAACTTTGAATTCTTCAGTTACATTGTACTGAATCAGACCAAAAATTCCTTAACTTCTGCCTAAAATTTTTAATTTGTGTATTTTTTACTAAACTTTTCTTCTACATCTATATGACTTTCAAGAATTGTATTTTACATCTTTGTATGTATGGATGTATACAAATGCAAATGTTTGTTTATAATTAGAGTGTGATGTCATAAAGAAGAGAGAAAAGAATATATTCTAATTTTGTCCCCTATTCATCTTTAGAAGGCCACATGTAATACCACTTACTCCATGAAGACTTTTCTGATTCATGTAGTGAGATGTTATTTTTTGCTGCTATTGAACCTCCAGAGTTCTCCATTGATCTTTTTCCTTGATTGGCCTCAAAGAATTGAGGCAAAATAAATCCTTTGAAAAATTTACTAACCTTTTCATAAACTCTTTTACTGGACTTCTGATAGCATAAATATCAAAGATGCTTGACCTCTGTAATACTTTTCCTTTTATTTAAATGATGGTATTATGGTATAATTTTTTCCTCTTTCTACCTCATTGTTCCAGTTTCAGTTGAAGGTTTTAAAGAACAAACCACATGTTTTAATTTCTATATCCATCTTGGAGACCCTAACAGTCTTATGACTAAGTGAGTAAGTAAATAAAGGAAAGAGCTTAAGATTTTTTGCATGGCAGGAAGGGAGCCCTTGGGGGAGCTCTACAGTAAGAACTCTTGTAGTTCCAGTTGCTGATTTTCTAGCAAAGTTTCCTGCATGTCATGTTCTCCTTCAGGAAATGGGTGGATTGTGGTCCAGTGAGAGTGGCCTAGAATTAGAGAACAGATTTCTTGTCTTGAATTTCCACTTGGTAGCTACGTTACTTTAGAGGTCCATTCTCCGACTCTTATAAAAACAATAGTTCCCTCTCATTGAACGTTCCAGGATTCTTTGAAACTGCTTATCTTCATTATACTTGAGATAAATTACCAAAGTAAAACTTTTTTTGGTGGTGGTGGGGGGTGGTTACCAGGAATTGAACCCAGGGTGTTTAACCATGGATCCATATCCCCAGCCCTTTTTCCTTTTCTTTTTTATTTTGAGACATGGTTGCTGAGACTGGCTTTGAACCTGTGATTTTCCTGCCTCAGCTTCCTGAGCTGCTGGGATTACAGGTGTATGCCACCTTGCCTAGGCAAAGTAAAACTTTTGACAAACACAAAAAGGCCCATTGTATTTAGATTCAGTATAAGAGGAACTGTGGAAATGATGGTAAACTGATTATATTTATTTTCTCCCACGAGAGTGAGATTATTATTTATGTATGATTAAAAGTAGACACAACAAATGCTTATATGTTTGGGGAAATGTTCATGTAAGTATGTTTTCTGTAATAGTTTTGATAGTAAAGGTTTAGAAATAACAAATTCTCATTACTAAGTAAAATTCCCACATTATGGCGTTATAGCTAATTATGTTGTAATATACAATGAAGCTGTTGAAAACAATGTTGTTGATCTATATATATATGAACATGGACAGATATCTGGGGCTTATTGCTTTGTGAAATATGCAAAATACAAAATAAGGAATATTGTAGCTGTTTTTTTTATGAAGGAAAAAAGTAAACTCTTTATTTGTATACATATATACATCCTTTTTGTGTCTGTATGCACCCCATCTTCCCACCCCATTTATCTGTGTAGCCTTTTTGAAGGTTTCCAGTAGCTCTTGGTTTTCTTTGGAGAATATTTTTGTAATATTTATGCAACTTTTACTTTTTTTTGCCCTTGTATATTGATAGAATTATTTTCCATGAATTTTTAAAAATTAATTTACTTTTCCAAGAGAGTAAGTCCAGAATAGTAGGGCAGTTTGTTTGGAATGATGTTTTTGTTTTATTTCTTAAATCTTTATTTATATAGTATTGTTTAGAAATTTAAAAGGTGATTTTGAATCTCAAAAATTATAACAAGCTATGTGGTCATTTGTTTCATTTCTTTCTTTCTTTTGGTACCATGTACTGAGCCCAGGAATGCTGAACCCACTGAGCCACATCCCCAGCCCTTTTTATTTTTTTGAGACAGGGTCTCGCTAGGTTGCTGAGATTAGTAATGTCCTTAACTTTCCAAAGTGAAAGAAATTTTTGTCAAGCATATCATATACACAGGGTTCCATTAATTCTGTAAACTCTATTCAGAAAGCAATATATTTGATAGTTAATTATTCCAAATGGTATCTGCGATCAAAAGGGACACCCATTTCTAATGAAGGAAATCTGTGTAATAGCTATCCTGAAGAATGTTTAATCAAGTGTGAGGATGGAAGTAATTGATGAAGTAAAAAGTAGCATATCTTCCTCAGGCTTAGAAAGAGGCCTGTGGAAAGCCGAGGAATCATTAGGAGTACTCCAGTAACTAAAGAAAGAGGGCTAAGTATGGGACTAAGATTTGAAACTTGATATTTGAGCTAAATATTATATAGTTCAATGCAAATCATGTTTTGTTTGTTACATCCCCTTTGGGCATTTACGTGTACGTATTTGGAAGAAATGGTTTTCCTTTGCAGTGCATCCCACCATCTTATTACTTGAATTTGAAATATAACATTTGCCCATAATATAGAACAGACTTTTTCCTCAGCAGTAGAGTTGCAGGGGAATTTATATCTAAAGTGAATTTCCCAGTCATTTGAAAAATCTGTGATGTAGCACATATTCCTGAAAACATGTCCACTGACCCTTTTAGCACTTGCATGTCACCCTGTTACTGCTTACAAATCGAGACACTCAGGAGTGCTTGCTGTCTAAATGTGCCATGCATCATTCCTATTCTCCAGAGCTTGCCTGTATTGTTAATGAGACACACAGTCTTTTCACTGAGGTCCAGACAGGAAATTGGGTACAATTACTCTGCCTCTGGACTTTCCAGTCTTACTTTGTTCTGTCATTCCCCAGATATGTCTCCCCCAGCCCATTTTTATCTAGGGGAGGAGAAAGGGAACACACTTTGTAGAGTGGCATCTAAATCCTGAGCCTGTCTCTGTGGTCCCTTGGAAGTTCTCCCTTGGCCCAGGAGGGATTTTGTGTCTTTCTTGCCTTGGAGATGCTTTTTTTCCTTATATTTTGCATCCTTTGTAGCCACTGCTAGAAAAATTTTGTGAGACCATTAATATTTTCCCCCTGTTAAGTACACAGCTCTTGCAATTGAACCACTTGCCTTTCAAAACTATTGTCTCACTATAGATATTAAGAAAAATCCAATTTTCTGTTTGGTGCTGAGGAATGATCTCTTATTCTAAGATATATCTCTCTTCCCTGGAGGAAATGAATACCCTTGGTCCTGAAATGACAAGGCTATGGGAAAATGTTCAGGGGAAAAAATATAACAATTTCTTTCCAGTTATCACCTCCAATTATTATCTGACTCTACTTTCTCTGAGAGTAGAATGAATCTTAGTCATTTTTGTCCTTAATTCCATTCAGTTCTTTGTCATCACCTTTGCAGTGTCTGTTAATGGGCTGGGTAGGCTCTGAATGGTGGTGGAAGCTCATGAATGCTAGTTGAGAATTCTCACATCCATTTGCCAGACTCATAGGCTCTCTATACTTTAATTTTCTTAGTATAGAATCAGATTTTTTTATTAGATGAATTTTCAGTATTCATTTTAATTGGAGAGAAATTAGTTGAAGCTTTCAGAAATTCAAGTGATCATATGAAATATAGATTTTTATTTCCAGCATGAAATAAAACAGTCCTAAGAACTTGAATATGACATATTAAAACATTTTAAAGATTAAAAATTTTGACATGTCAGAGGGTTACTTACAATTAGGTGTTCCTTGATGTCAAAGGTGTTTTTCTGTTTAGTATGTCATTTCCTGTTCTGCATTATCTTGTTGGTATGTATCTTTTGAAACAGTAACTTTTACCATCTGAAATTTTCATGAACATTTTAAACTTGAGATAGTTTTTAGTTAGGTCAGGGAGTTTACAGTTGGGGGTATTTCAGTTCTTGTAAAGATCCTTCTCTGTGAAGATGGTGTATTAGTCAGCTTTTTGCCTTCTTACCATAATGCTTGACAAGAACAGGTTAGGGGGTCAAAAGTTTATTTTGGGCTCATGATTTCAGAGGTTTCAGTTCATGGTCAGTGTTTCTGCTGCTCTGCATCCTAGATAAGGCAGAATATCATGAGAGAAGAGTGTGGCAGAGGAAAGCTGCTTACTTCATGGCAGCTGAGAAGTAGAGTGTGAGGTGACAGGGATAAAATATAAACTCCACAGGCATACCCTCAGTGACCTACTTCTTCCAGCTCCCTGCCTACATTTACCACCCAATACAGTAGGCCTTTCAAATTTTTCATCCATCAAATGTATTAATCCTTTGATTAGGTTACAACTCTTGTGTGTAGTGCTCCTCTGCCCAAGTGACACTATACCCAATATCATCATGAAGTAATTGAGTTTAAAGTGAGATTTTCTAATATTTAAGCCACCACATTCCCATTAATAACAGATTTCTTCCTTTCCCCTTTCACATAGGATTTCTAAATTCTGTCTTGGTTTAGCTCTCCATTTTTCCCTATGACATTCCTTGATGAAATATTCAAAATAGGGAGCCACACAAAGGAACAACAAGGACCATTTTATTGTTAACTTTCCCTCATTATATCAAATAGATTGCTCTTGTCTGTGGCTCGGAGGCCAAATCCCAGTTTAAATTTCTTTTCCAGAATCTAATTCTGTACTTCATCCATGTGCCAGCTGTATATATAGAGTTGAAGAGTGTCTTTCAGAGTGTCTTTCAGTGTCTTTTCTCTTTTTTAAACTGCCATTAGAAAGAAAGGAGCAAAGGTTAGAGGACTGCATTCCTGTGCCTGACCTTTTAGAATGGAGAGATAAAGGGAGTGCAAATTGGGAAGTAACTTCTGCTTTTATAGAAAGAAAACATGTGATAGGCCAGTTGACATGGGCTACCTACCATGTTCCTGGATATCTGAGAGATGGGCATTTAAGAAAATGGAATGTGATTTGGTTCTAGAAACCCTGAATTGTCTAAGAATTAAAATTTTCATGGAATTTGCAGAGGTAATCCACAGTGAAGGGTTGAAGAGGAAGGGTTCTTCTGTAGCAGCATTCTCTTTGCCATGATGTCCAGTCAAACTAATGTATATTTGTGAGGTATTGTGCAGTGAATGAGCACCATCTCTGCCTTTGATCAGTTCTTGGAAAAGACTGTGTGTATTTTAAACGATCTCACTTTAGTGGTCACTTAGATTTTTGTCTCCTCACTAAGAAATGCAAAATACTGACTGTCCTCATTCCTACATATATTTACAAATCAAGAGATCAAAGTAACATTGTTAATCATCTAAAATCAAGCTTTATGATGATAAATTGTTTTTCTAGTTTTTAAAATTGTGGTTAAATATACATAACAAAATATTTTACCATTGTATCATTGTACCATTTTTAAGTGTACCATTTTATAGTAGTAGTTTTATGCCATTAAGTACATTCCTGTTGTTTTATAACCATCACCACCAACCATCTCTAGAACTTTTTCATTTCTCCCAATTGACACTTTGTACACGTTAAATACTAACTCTTCATTTTCTCTTTCCATCTGAAGATTATTACATAAAATATTATTTTCCCATTAATGTGAACTCTGTGAGTCCTTCCATAACCTTCTCCTTATAGTGGGGAGGCATATATGGAACATTTAACTTGAAGTTAGATGGTGCAGTCATTTATATATGGCTATGTAGTGTCCCATATCATACAAGCTCAAGCTAGAAGGATTGATATTGTGTATATACAAGTATCAAAACCTTGATTTTTTTTTTCTTTTTTAATTTCTAGTTCAGGTGATGTGGGAACAGAAAGTAGCACAAAATAGTTGACTCTAGAAAACAGATCATGCAAAAGATAGAACTCCAATTAGCTAGGCTAAGTGGTAGCAGAATGATCTGAAAGACTACTTGAAACCATCACAGAGCAGGGAAGAATAAAGATTTAGTAACTGAGAAATTGAGGAAATGGACTTCCAAGTGACTTGTTAGACAAAAGAATACAAAATCAGAGGGACAGAATATCTATCTGTCAGAAAGACTGGATAATAAAGTTGCCTGCTATGGTATAAATTTCCTCCCCTTTCTGATCAGAGATGATATTTATGTTCCTTTTCCTTTGCCAGTACTAAGTCCATGGATGGAGACAAGTCTGGGTTTTTTTTTTTTAATGGCAGAAGCATTGTGCCAGATCTTCATTTTTCTAACATGAAAACAAATGTTAATGTGAAATTTTATTGGCATTTCACACTTCGATTAGGTGTTTCCACAAATACTAGATAAACGAAAAAAGCATGTGGTCAATGATTAGGAGTAAGCTTATTGCAAAATTTCTTTTAAGCCTGACCATTTTACTATTAGTGAAATTCTTTTAGTATTTTGGAATAATGCTTATTTTTATGTCTGATCAAATTTCTTCTATCATGTTTGAAATAATCATTTTGTACATTTTGGTGAAACTGTTGTATTTTTTCCCACAGTCTGATACTCTAGGGATGATCTGCTCATTGTTTAATATGGCAGTGCTTTTTATCTTTTAGTTAATAAATTTATTGTTGCTCTTTTTGGTCTCAAAGTTGTTCACTGTGTGTACAAATATTAATAAGTTGGCTTATTAAGTCTTTCCATTTACAGCATGCTAGTAATCCTGAATTACCTGTGTCTTCAGTAGGGTTTAATCCTTTTAAATTAGTAATGTACACTGAGTTCTCGTTCTTTTTATAACAGGGTTTTTTCCTCCATTAGGACATTATCTTATATAAGCATCAGTGTGTCATGTATTAACTTTTGGAATCTGCTTTGTAATTTCTTCTAACAGCGAAATAGTTTTACTTTCTAATATTATCAGAGCGTGTGTGGGAGATTGTTGTACTGGCCAAAACAGTTGTAGTTAGTGGAAAATTATTTTTTTATGAGTACATTATTAATCCATGTTAGGGAAATATCATCCTTCAGGAAGAATTCACAGGGAAGTACTAGAAAGATTCCTTTTGGTGAGGAGATTCTTAAGATATGTAATAAATACAGGGATGTTTTCCTGAGCAGTTGTGATGAGGTAAGAAAGGTCATGTGAGAACTATATTCAGTTTATTTTTAGTGGGTTTTTAGCTCACTCCACAGATCTTACTCACCCCTCCACTCCCATCAGACTTTAGATCCATTTCATTGAAGCTTATCTGATTGTAATTAGCAAAATTATCACTAAGATGTGTAAGATAAATAGTCTTAACTTTCTCAGGAATATTTTAAGCTTACTTAATGTGTGGATTTGAAAGGTGCTCATCTTATATTTGACTTAAACTCTTGTTTTTCTGCAGTCTAAATCTTAGGTTTTGGTGGAGGGTATTTATCCAAAAAGGGAGCTCAACAAATTTTTCTTTTTAGTTTATGGTATAATACTTTTAAAAAAAAGTTGCTAATTTCTGTGATTGAGAATATCTGGAGATTAAGTAGTTTTTTACAAAATCTTTTGATCAATTTGTTATTATTTCTTATAGAAATAAAGAGAGAAGGAAACATTTGGATCAACTTTGTAGAAATCATTGTCATTTTTAGGTGTACATTTTAGTTTTATTCATGCAATATGATCTGAATGCCTTAATAATTTTGTACATGTAATAATGGTAACAAAAAATCTAAATATAACTTTAAGTACTTGTTTTATAGTGAAATTCTTCTTCCTCTCCATGTAGGTCTTGATTTATAGAGAAAAGATCTTCAACTATTTGTTTTTTGACATTGTCTACTAAAATAGAAAGTCAGATAATGAAAAGAAATGCATTTACTTAGGTACTTCTGATGATCACTATGGCTGAAATAATCAGTTTCACAAAATTTTATTTAGTGCTTCAGCCACTCTTCCTAAATATTGTATAATTCTTAACCTTGGATTGTCAAACAGACTTATTTTTGCTAGAATACTCTGATTAGTTATGACAGTCATATATTAATATTTGAATAGAAAAATAGCCTCTTTTCCCCCCGATTATTTTCTCTGTATTTGAGTATATAGCCCTTTATTTGTGTGCCTAGAAATAATAAAACTGGATTTGACAGATCAGATATGACTACGAAAATTTATATAGTTAGGGTTTTCAGTACTAAAGTATTTACTTTCCTATTTTGCCAAGGATCTATTGCCAACTTAAAAAAAAATCATTTCAAGTTCTTTTTTTTCACTATACTTTTTCTTATGTATTCCATATCTTCTGCCTCTAGGCTACTTAAATCTTCTTTGAAATCATACTATACTATCACAACCACTGACAATGTTAACTCTTAGAAATCTATTTTCCTTTTTGGGGCCTGTTCTCAAATTCTGACCTTTATCATTCTGTTCACAATGTATAACTGATAACTACCTTATTTCTACCTTATTTAAAATCAGCCACCACTGGGGAGGTAGTGGTGAGTGAATTCTTGACTTTCTCTTTGGAACTATAGTTTTTCCAAAGCTTTGAATCCTGCTTCTTGTGTTCAGAGACCAAGCATTTCTCTTTTCCTCCCTGGGCCTGTTGTATGGTGGCTATTAGCCTAGCCTCAGATCTAGTCACAGTGAAACACTTTCTTTGACCTTTGGAGAGTAACTTAGTTTCTGTTTGCTTAGATTTGTCATCCATAAAATAAGGAGATTGAATTCCATACTCCAGGACTGTTTTGCTTCTAAAATTTAAACAATTTGAATATTCTTTGTTAGCCTCTTTAAATCTGAATACCTAGAAAACAGTGAGGATAAATAATAGCAGTTAGGCAGATGATTCATAGATGTCTCTCTTGAATTTCTCAATCCATTTGAAGATTGTTAGGACCTCACATTTTTTTTTTTTTTTAATGTCCCAAATCGGTTATTCTTCTTACTTTTAATTGTTGAGTTGAATTTCTTGATTTCTCTCAGTGTTGTAAAGAACACTTGCTTATTTAATAAAATATTCTCCTCTCTATCCTCTCAAGGCTAGTATGTAATCTCATTAAGAAAAGGCCATTTACTTGCTATAAACATTAACCTGAAAGATTTCATAACATTCATGCTAAAGGACTACCAGAAAAAAACATTGGATTGATTAATATTTTAAAAATATTGTCATGAGATAACAACCCTGGCAGCACCAACAAAAAAATGTAATAAACAATAATTAGTATTTACTGATTTAAAATACATTATGGAAAGAAAAAACTTCATTGTTAGCTTTTGGGCCTCTTCTGATTTCTTTCACATTTAGAAGTGCATACTGTAGGTTTTTTAAAATGGTGAAATGTATGATAAAATTTATATAGAATTTTATTTTAAAAAAGGTCACATTTTAAATCAGTCTGATTAGAACATAATGGAAGATGAACTGAAATAAGATGTATAAAAATGTACCATGGAACTATAATTTTTAATGGAAAATTTAGTATAAAAGAAAAGATTTTGAAAGGATATTCTTTATATAATTTTGCTGCTATTTTTGAAACTTTGAAATAGTAAAAGAATAAAGTGGAAATGTAATTAAAAAAGACTTTTTTAGTTCATGGCTTTGGCAACATAGAAGTTTTGTCATCTTTGACTTCATTCTGACATAAAACCCTTATAAAATGCGGCATATGCTGTGTTAGTGATCAGAACTGGTTTTTGAACAGTATTAATCTTCTCTAGGAAAAATGGAGCCTTACACAGCATCTCTAGGAAGTAAGATTAAACACAGGACCTTTAATGGCAAAATAGCTAGATCAGAAGTATAGATGACACTAATAATCTGACTTACGATTCAAAGTTTCATGTATAATGAGAGAAAATCTAGTCTTTCAGTGAAGTGTATTTTGTACTGGCTTTAGAAGAACAACTTTACCAATGGATGAATGGAGTCTGGAGTTTGCTTCACTGTGGGCTGTGATTGTGCTATATACTCTGATTCCCTTCCTTCTCTGTCCCTGTGCAGGGAGGGGAGTTTATCTGAAGGTAATTATCTTGTTTCACTCTCACAGCTACTCTTCTAGGACAGTGCTCTTGTGTCATAGATGGGTGACCTAAGTGTTAGGTTTAGTGGTGAGTGATGGGGCCAGGATGCATAAGAACCTGGTATCCTCATTCTAAGCCCAAGTTCATTGCAGGGTCCTGACCTGCTAGGAAATCACACAGTGATTGCCAGCATTGATATCTAAAATAATATTTTTGTGTAAAAATTTTATTCCCACTAAATGTCCTCCTTGATTATTAGTCCTCCTTAATGAATCCTTTTTATTGTTGATGTATTAGTGTGTTTTCCATTGCTATAACAAAATAATGGGAGTTGGGTAATAGAAAAGAGGTTTTTCTAATTTAATTTTTATTTCTAAGCTTTAAGAGATTCAAGATTCAAGATCATGTCACCAGTATCTGCCTTATTCTAGTGAGGACCTTATGGTAGATGGCATCATGTTGGTAACATGTGCAAGAGGGAGCAGTTACATGGAAAGAGAGGAAGCCAGACACAGGACAGTGAGGGACCTGTTTAAGTCTTTTATAACAACCCTCTAATAAGATTGAACAGGTTCCCCAAGGGCTTCTTTCTCCTTTCAGAGGGCAACACCCCCAGTGATTTAATAACCTCTTACTAGTCCTGCCTCTTAAAGGTCCCACCACCTCTTAACATTCCCATACTGGGGACCAAACTTTCAGCACATGAACTCTTGACAACACACTCCAA
Organism: Sciurus carolinensis; assembly: GCF_902686445.1. Lineage (NCBI taxonomy): Eukaryota > Metazoa > Chordata > Mammalia > Rodentia > Sciuridae > Sciurus > Sciurus carolinensis. The sequence goes on along the minus strand of NC_062217.1, from coordinate 54,405,333 downwards.
CCATAGTGATTGCTAACATTTAAATGCTGTTCTTGCAGAAGCATTTTTCCCTAGTTTTCCATTGATTTGAAGCAGTACATTAGGTGGCCGAATTGTTTTAATCTGAATTTTCCATGTGAAAGTCCCCCACCCTAAGTCTGTCTGTTTGGATAATAGACTCATTATCTGGTATATTAACTTAAACATCTTTCAGTCTTGGTTTATTGATTCCTGTTGTTTTCTTTTTTTTTTTTAATTTATTTTTAGTTTTATTTTTATTTATTATTTTATTTATTTATTTTTTGTAAACAAATGGGATACATGTTGTTTCTCTGTTTTTACATGACGTAAAGGCACACCATTTGTGTAATCATAATTTACATAGGGTAATGTTGTTTGATTCATTCTGTTATTTTTTCCCTTCCCCCACCCCTCCCACCCCTCTTTTCCCTCTATAACAGTCCTTCCTTCCTCCATTCTTGCCCCCCTCCTTAACCCTAACTCTAACCCTAACACTAACCCCTCCCACCCCCCATTATGTGTCATCATCCACTTATAGTGATACCATTCGTCCTTTGGTTTTTTGAGATTGGCTTATCTCACTTAGCATGATATTCTCCAATTTCATCCATTTGCCTGCAAATGCCATACATTTTATCATTCTTTATGCTGAGTAATATTCCATTGTATATATATGCCACAGTTTCTTTATCCATTCATCAATTGAAGGACATCTAGGTTGGTTCCACAATCTGGCTATTGTGAACTGAGCAGCTATGAACATTGATGTGGCTGTATCTCTGTAATATGCTGATTTTAAGTCCTTTGGGTATAGGCCAAGGAGTGGGATAGCTGGGTCAAATGGTAGTTGCATTCCAAGTTTTCTAGCCAGAGCAATAAGACAGACCAAAGAAATTAAAGGGATACAAATAGGAAAAGAAGAACTCAAACTATCCCTATTTGCTGATGATATAATTATATACTTAGAGGAACCTGGAAATTCCACCAAGAAAACTCTTAGATCTCATAAGTGAATTCAGTAAAGTAGCGGGATATAAGATCAATGCACATAAATCTGCATTTTTATACATAAGTGATGAATCTTCAGAAAGAGAAATTAGGAAAACTACCCCATTCACAATAGCATCGAAAAAAATAAATACTTGGGAATCAATCTCACAAAAGAGGTGAAAGACCTCTACAATGAGAACTACAGAACACTAAAGAAAGAAATTAAAGAAACCTTAGAAGATGGAAAGATCTCCCATGTTCTTGGATAGGAGAATTAATATTGTCAAAATGGCCATACTACCAAAAGTGCTATACAAATTCAATACAATTCAAATTAAAATCCCAATGATGTACCTTACAGAAATAGAGCAAGCAATTATGAAATTCATCTGGAAGAATAAAAAACCCAGAATAGCTAAAGCAATCCTTGGCAGAAAGAGTGAATCAGGGGGTATCACAATACCAGATCTTCACTCCACTACAAAGCAATAGTAACAAAAACGGCATGGTATTGGTACCAAAATAGAAAGGTGGATCAATGGTACAGAATAGAGGACACGGACACAAACCCAATAAATACAATTTTCTCATACTAGACAAAGGGTCCAAAAATATGCAATGGAGAAAAGATAGCCTCTTCAACAAATGGTGCTGCGAGAATTGGAAATCCATATGCAACAGAATGAAACTAAACCCATATCTCTCACCATGCACGAAACTAAACTCAAAATGGATAAAGGACCTCGGAATCAGACCAGAGACCTTGCATCTTAAAGAAGAAAAAGTAGGTCTATAGCTTCAACATGTCGGCTTAGGACCAGACTTCCTCAACAGGACTCCCATAGCACAAGAAATAAAAGCAAGAATCAACAACTGGGATAGATCCAAACTAAAAGCTTTCTCTCGGCAAAGGAAACTGTCAGTAATGCAAAGAAAGTGCCTACAGAGTGGGAGAAAATCTTTGCCAATCATACTTCAGATAGAGCACTAATCTCCAGAATCTATAAAGAACTCAAAAAAGTCTACACCAAGAATGCAAATAATCCAATCGACAAATGGGCTAAGGAAATGAATAGACACTTCACAGAAGAAGATCTACAAGCAATCAACAAACATATGGAAAAATGTTCAACATCTCTAGTAATAAGAGAAATGCAAATCAAAACTACCCTAAGATTCCATCTCACCCCAATTAGAATGGTGATTATCAAGAATACAAGCAACATCAGGTGTTGGCGAGGATGTGGGGAGAAAGGTACACTTATACATTGCTGTTGTTTTCTCTGTTAGTAAACTCTGTGTCTTTCTAGCCCTTGCCCACATTTTTACTCTTACATTGTCTTTTGTACAGTAGTAAAGACAGAACAAAACCACACATTTATTGCACTGTGGAGATGCTGCTACATTAAACTCAATAAGGGTCCAACTCACCATTTTTTTTTTTTAAGAAGATAGAATTGGTCAAGATTCGTTCAGATTCTGTTTGGAAGTTGAACTGCTTAAGGTTGCTTGTAAACATTTTTTTAATGTGACATTAATATACTTTTTAACTAATAAAAGGAATATCAGTCAAGTCAGGTATTCTTCCTTCTTTATGAGTTCTTTTGGTCAAAATTATCCTAAACATTTTTTTTTCACAAGAGTGATGTTGATAGTAGTAATAGTAGTAGGATGATAATTACAGAAATTATAAAAAGAACTGGTTATAAGAATTATATAATGAACTGAAGTAGAAATTGTTCAGTGTATTACCTAGTAGGTGTTCAGTAAACAGCATTTAAAATTTAAGATTATTTGTGTCTGACTTTTTTCTTTAGTTGGACTAGAAAATGCTTCAGAATGTGAAAGGAGGGATGGTAATGATTATGGATATAAAAACCAAATTGATTTAAAAATTAGATTCTACTTTCTTTTTTCTTGAGAAAATATGTACATTTTCTACAGAGTAGCAGATTGTCATTTGGTCATTTTAAGGAAAGAAACTAGTATTGTTACTAATTTTTATTTGAATATTTCAGCTAATATAATAATACAAAAGGTTTAAATTTTGGGTAGAATGAGATACATGTGTATCATATGGTACCTAGGGAACCTTAAGCAATGAGTGACTATTAAGATTGATGCCTTTATCTCCAGTTTGGATTTCTCTTCTCATCTGTACATCCAGTTGCCTCTGGTACATGTCCAGGGGATGTAGAAGAGCTTTTAAAATTGAACATGTTTAAAACTCGGCTGTTTCAGATGTGTTCATCATTTGTTCATCATTTTAACAAACCGTATCATCATTTACCTTGTTGCTTAAGCCTAAGTTTCCTCCTTTATTCTGCAGATTTCTATTTACCTACACAAGTGACAATATGTATATCCATATGAATGATATTTAGTGTGCAAATCTTATCCATATTCTTGGTAATATGATATTCTGGTGAACAAGCTTTCTCCCTCTAGGATTCTTACTCTTCAATGGAGGAAGAGAGACAATATCACATTTATGTTGTGTGCCAAGAAAGTACCTTTGGAGAAGAAAAATGGCAGAGTAATGGTGGTGAGGAGTGCTGAGTTTGGGGTTTGCAGTAAAAGTAGACTTTGCCAGCAAGTTTTAAGAGTATTTTTTGTGCTGCATTATGGTAAAGAGACAGGTTAGTCGTGCCTGGAAGTGGAGAGATTAGTTAGGAAGCAGCTGGGATCCTGATAGCTCCAAGAAGGAGAGTAGTAGTATTCAGGGAGGTTGTGAAGAGAAATTAGTTTGGTAACTGTTTTGGAGTCAACTGGATTCAGTGATGGACTTGGATATGGTTGAGTGAGAAATTGTAAAAGTGCAAACTTTTTGACCTGTGCAGCTGCATTAAGAGAATTCCCATCTCCTGAGATGAGGAAGGGCAGAAGAGTGATGTGGAGGTGGGTGTTTTCTTCAAACATGGTAAGCAGAGGCATCCAAGTGGAGATGTTAAAAATAATCAGCTGGATAGTGAAGTCTGGAATTCAGAAGAGAGATATGAGTTGGACCAATAATTAGACTAGTTCCCATTGTGGACTGTACTTTTAGAACTCCTGTTATTCCTGGTGAGGGTATTATTTCCTCTTGTTTGTATTACTATAATTCTCTTTCTCCTCTGTTACTATTTTTGTCATTTTTTTCAGTCTAGCTTCATTACCCTTAGTTGTTCTTTAATGCAGTTCTCTTGATTTCTTTTGCAAGATGCATAAATCTTCAGTGGCTCCTTACTACTCTCTATACAGTTCCACTGGATTTTCTTACTGGAATTTTCCATTGCTCCCATGAAACAATAAATAAGTGAGAAAATTGTGGGCTGGTAATTTGGTTTGGTAGTAGAACACTTGCCTAGCAAATTCAAGGCCCTGGGCACCACCACCAAAGTAAATAAATAAATAAAAATAAAGAGAGAAAAGTGATGAAAATTTAGAAAAGGAGATTAGATGATTTGAATGGTCTGGTAATAAAATATAAATCTGTAGTACTTAAGACAGAGTAATATAGAATAGGAATAACATGGAGAACAGTGGAACAGAATTAGAACCCAGAAAAACAAACCCATTAGAGTTACATGCAATTTATGAAAGTATAATTTAAAATCTTTGTGAAAGATGATTATTTATAAAATGATGCAGAAATAGTTAAATATGTTGTAAAACAGAAAACTTGATTGTTACCTGACACTAAGCACCATAATATGTAATTGCAACATGCCTCTTTCTGATATAAAAATAATAGAATTTTAATGTTTATCTTACACATTATATGAAGATCTTGTAACAAGTTACCAATCCTGTGTACTTATATCTTATGAAGATTTTGTAACCAGTTATCAATTGTTTGCTTTTTAAAGTTATTTTCAACTAACATTAGTGAATTTTTTGTGCTTATCTATCTAAACAATTTGTTTTGTGTTATCATGGTCTTAATTTTTTAAGATGACTGACTTTAATAAGTGTCACACAGAGAAGAAAGGTGATGGGACCACCTTAGTCATAGTTGTTCATCTTGACCATTGTATGCTGTATGATAACCACCAGGCATATATTGTTGTGTGGCATAATATGTTTATTATTGTATATTTCTGTTAAGGATAAAGTAAATTTATTTGTTGAATTTTTATAACACTAAGGCAGAATGAGCTGAGTATCAAATTTTAATTACTCTTAGATTTGAAAAACACATCCTAAATAATTACTCAATTTTATTGGAGCTGTATTCTTAAGTAAGTGTGGTATATCAAACATAAAACAGCCGTATGTTGATTTTGTTTAGCACTCTTAGGACTAACTTCTTAATGCATTCAAATCATATGTATATTGATTTTTATAATTGTGGCCATATACTATATTCTTATGGATAATTGTATTACTTCCCATAGTGTATATCAGTTTTGTTTTTTTCCTTCAAATATTTTCTCTCAGTACTTTCTCTAGTAGGATCACCAGTGCTTATCTGAAACTGTTTGAATCTGGGATATGTACTGTACTATATTATTTTTGTAACTGATTTAGAAGAGTTTTTTTTTTTTTTTTTATGTTTTTTTGATGGAAGTTCATTTTCTGTCCTTTTGCACTTCAGTGTCCCCTAACATAGATCTGCCCTTGGTTTACAGAGAAAAGAGATGAAGAAGATTTTGAGGAGAAGAAAGCTATTAAGAAGAAGATTAAAGAACTTAAATTTCTAGATTCTAAAATTGCTCAGAACCTTTGTAAGTATCATCTTTTAATAGTGTTATCAAAACACGTACAGATTTTTTTCATTTATGACTTGTTTTTCATTTTGTTATTTTAATTCTAATATTTGCTTAATTTCAAAGATAACACTCCCTTCTGCAAATTATGAGATTAAATTCTTCAAAAGACTAGTGCATATTAGAAAATAAGAAAATGATTTAGGATGAAATCCTATCTTCCATAACTGAAAAGAAAGTTATTTCAAGTCTCATTTTAAAGTATAAAAATAAAGACAAGGAATTCAAGTAATGACATCATATTTTTTTAAAACTTGGTAATACATCACTTCTTTATATACCTCTGAATCTATTATTTGTGATACTTGATCACACATGAAGGAGGTTAGAATATTAATGGAAATAGGGATGATGATAAAATGAATTCCATTATCCCATCTGAGCAGTTCAAAGCCTTTCTTCAAAAGTACTGACTGGAAATATTTTAGATTTAATTACTGTTATAGCAGCTAAATACTTAGTGTTGAATGTCTTCCTGACTGAGTTACTGTGAGAAAAGAAGCTAAATAATTTTGCTCCTAACTCATTTCTAATTGCATCTTAAATACATCAAGGATAGTTCTGCTTGGAGCTGAGATAATATGACCATTACTTTCTGATGGTGTATGAGGGATATAATGTGGAGACTATAGAGGGATGAAGAGAGTCAACATGACTTTTAATCCACCTATCAATTATTACATGCCTCAAGTGAGCTTTTAGCAAGTATTGGTCCAAAACAGTTCTCCAGTGAGAGGATAAAGATCCATGGTATTGATTAAAGAGAGTTATGTTAGAGGTAATATATGCAAAAGATAGGGTTGACATTCCTTTTATGAAGGTTTTGATAGTGACTCCCTTTCATCCTCCCCATGAGAGAGGATCATCACTTTTCCACAGTGTAGGTTGACTTCCACCCACACAGAACAGTGTGAAAGTATTAATGATATTGCACAATATTTTCTTCTCTTTTTGGGGCATAATTGCACATCCCTGCCTCTTTCAAGTTAAGTATAAACATGTGACACATTCGAGTCAATGAATATGTATGTGGAGGTAACATCAATTTTGGGTGGAAATATTTAATTGATGATGAGCACTTCCAGTGATCTCTTTCCCTGGCACCCACAATGGCAGTGAAAGTGGCGTCCACCATCCTGATAAGAGGATCATAATTAGCACAGCTCTGCCTCTGTGGTAGTGATAGACACATAGTGTCAATGGAAAATATTTGTGTGTGTGTATATGCTTATTAGTCCCCTGAAAATTTGGGAGTTGTTACATGATACATGATTTTAGGAACACGTCCACATCCCCAGATCATGGTAATATCCAAAAGTTCTAATTCAGGAATCTGAAACAGGTGATTTTGTTTTGAAAAATATCCATGACCTGCACATTGCTAGTCTTGACTTTAACTTTGTCATGGTTCCTAAAGAATTATCATTTTGAAAATAGTACTTTCTGAATGGATCCACCATGATGACTTAGCTTAAATATTCATCTCATTAGATCTGTTGGGCAGGGTTATTCATTATTACATACTACATATGTGCTAAATAGGATGTACTAGATAGTTAATAGCATATACTAGTAACTGCTGATTAACTCTGTGCGCCGGTCCTGATATTTGGCCTTTATTTTTTTACTACAACTCTTCCAGGTAGGTATTAGCATTGACATAATAGGTAGAAAATCTGTAGGGTTTTGCAGTTAAGTGAATCAAATAAGGCTGCTCATTTTGAAAATGTTTCAATAGGTATAAGGTTTTTTTTATTCTTGTTTACAGAGTAGAAAATCACATTTTTATTATAGAGAAGGATCCTGTTTGTGATGTTTAACCACAGGATATATATCCCATTTGTTTAATTGAGAACCATGTTACAAAATATAAGATCAAAAGATCCAGAATTTATACCATGCCTGACGGAATCCATTTTAGGATTATTCTTGCCCTCTCAGATTGTGGGGGAAAAATGTTATGATGGAAGCTTTATGAAACTTTGACAGCCTGTAATCTTTACTGTAATTATAGTTGGATTTGCAACTGGGCTTTGTCTGTAAAATTCAGTCTTGAAATGAAAAATTCTGAGAAGAGTCTTATTTAGATAGTGGTACGGTCTTTGAATGAGGCAACCTGGAGTAAAACTGTGGTCAGTAATAGAAATACATCCAAATGGAGAGATTCACTTCTAAATTTTATTGAAGAGAAAAATGATGGGTGTGTACTACATAAGTTCTCTTAGATTTCCCATAACTGAAAAATTCTTGAGAATTTTGAGGAGAGGTTATAAAAATTATGCATTTATTTGTCTACTCATTTAAGGGTAGGTTAGATTTCCTATATTTTGAGTTCATAAAGGTTTTGGCAAAGATTCTGGGTTCATCATTAGTGGATAGAATTTCGGGATCAAGAGCAGTCTCAGGAGTTTTATAAGATTCATGAGTTTAACCAGACTTTCTTTTTTTTTTTTTTTTTTTTTTGAGTCAATTTAAGAGCTGTAAAGGGAGAAACCCTGGAATCTACAAATTAATGTAAAGGTTTAAATATTTATAAATTCCTTCACAGAAAACAAGCATGACTCGTTCTAAAATCTGCACACTTTACACTCCTTAACTGAACCCAAAGCTTCCTACTGGGATCTATATAATCACATTTTGAAGGATAAGATGTATGTTAGTAGAAAGATTCATTTTAATGGGCCTTTTGGAGGTTTTAACTGAGTATCTTTTATGTTATTCTCAGTAACTTTTAAGTATTTAAAAAATAAAGTGTGTACTTGTTTTTTGAATTGTCTCTTAGGCATTAGGTTAATATTAACTTTTCAGTAATTTTGTCCGATAGTTATTATAGCAATTGCTTTCAAAAAGACAATTAATTTATTAATGAACTATTAGAACCTTATTTTGGTCTTTATAAATATGTTTATAGTACATGATGTTTTAATTATAGGATACTTGAAAGTTGTGAACAAATGACAAATATATGAGAAAATAAAAAGAATAAGCTATCTCCGTCTGCAAAGCAAATTTTCCTATTAACATTTTGTATTTTTTGTTTTCTTTATGTATTGTTATTATGTATAGTATGTTGTTCATATGTTTTATTCATCTTATTTGTTATTTATTTACATCCTTGTATAAGTGAGATTCAGGAACTTTACAGTTTTTTAATCTGTAAAGTTACTGGTTCCCCGGTACCACAAACACTTCTGACCCTTTCATAGACTTAGAGGTCCCAAGAACACTTTCAGGCTTCATAAGTCATTACAATAACTTACAGAACGTACACTATTTCAGTTATGGTTATTATAGCACAATGGTAGATTAATATCAGTTAGGGAAAAGTGCATGGGCTGAGTCCAGAAGAATTCTAAATATGAAGGTTCTGCTACTCTCTTAGTGAAGTCATGGGCATGTCTAACTTCTGGCAATGATGTATGACAATGCTCAGAGCATTGCCAACCAGGAATATCCACGGTGTTTAGTGTTTGTACTGAGACTTGGTCCTGGCTGAATCTCTATATTACTGACCCTAATTTATAGCCCCTGTAGAGGAAGAGCTGAAACCTTGAGGCTCAAAACCCACACTAGAAATTAGATCCTTACCATACACCGTGTAGTTTGGCTCAGTATCTCCAGGTGCCAAAGACACACTTCTCAGGCAGAGTGTTCCAAGGGTTTAGAGTATACCTCATAGGCAATGAGGTCAGCCAGACCTCACCTGGGTAAGGTTAATGTTTTATTTCACATTAACATACTTCTAAAATTTTTTCCTGTTATTCATTTAAAATTATTTTATATTATAAGGATATGTGTTATACGTGAGAGATTTATATTCATGATAAATTTACTATTAAACAAAACATCTATAGTTAAAAGATTGCCTCTACTTTAGAGACTTATGTCCCTCTCCAATTTTATCCCTTTCCCAGTAAGAAGTAGCCTCATCCTGATGTTCAGTTAAGCATTAATTTTTTTTCTGTAGTTTTACCAATTATGTACATGTTCCATAAATTTGGTTTTGAATTTTACAAAACTAAAACCATATTAATTCATTCAGCTATAGGATAAATATCTCCATTGCAGCATAAGATTACATTTTTGGAATGTCACACTTGATTCGTTCAAGGCTTAGTTGACTTTTGGGTGATGTTCATGCTAAATCTGGTCCACTACCTGTTTTATGAACAAGTTTTTTTGAAACATTAACAGGGCATTTGCTTACATATTGTCTGTGGTTACTCTTGAGCTACACTAGTTGAGTTGGTCTTTTTGACATACTGAGTGTCAACCCCTGCTGTAAGTGTGGACAGTTGTATATTTGTACTACTTTACTCTTCCCCTCAACAGTGCTTGTTTCTGTTTTATCTCCCCAGTGCTTGGTGTTTTCTAAGATACTACATTTTTTTTTCCACTTACCAAATTTGGCATTTGTTGAGCCTCCTTGATCTGATGATGTTTGTCTTTCTATAATTCTGAAAAGTTCTTAGCATTTATTTTCAAATACTTATTTTTAATGTGTATTTGTTAATTGACACATTAATTGTACATTTTAGTGGGATTCACTGTGGTTTGTCCATACATGCATACAATATATGTTAATTATATCCATCCACCCTTCTTCCACCCTGTGCCACCCCCATCCCCTATACACCCTGGCTGAAACCCATCCTGGTCTCTAGTAACACTATTTCTACTTCAGTTCAACTTTTACCCCCCCCCCCACCCCGCCCTTTCTTTCTTATAATCTTCCACATATTAGAGGGAACATGTGATACTTGTCTTTTTTGGTCTCGTTTACTTAGTTTAACATCATGTCCTTAAATATCCTTCTTTTCTGGTTCTCTTAAGATTTATGTTTAGCCCTCCTATTAGACTTCTTAAAGTTTCCTCACTTAACTTCTGTGTCTCTCAGCCTATTATGTTTAAGTCATTTTAGATGACTGTGCTTATGGGTCCCCAATTGATGTTACCAATTTTCTTTTCATCAGTTGCCTAATTCATGTATATGTTTATATTTTTTATTTCTTTAAGTTCTACTGCTTTCTTTTTCAACTTATTTTATTTTTAGTGAAACTTTTCACCACTACACCCTCTCTACATTTCAAGCTTTTGTTCCATTTCTGTAAATAACTGTTTTCTCCTAGGAGTATTAATTTTCCTTCTTTTCAGGATACCTTAAAAATACTTTTAAGATTAAAAAATGTTGTGGCTCAGTGATAGAGCACTTGCCTAGCACATGTGAGACACTGGGTTTCATTCTCAGCATCACATATAAGTAAATGAATAAAATAAAGGTATACCAAAATCTAAAAAAAATTTAAAAAAAATAAAAATCATGCTTTTTAGATATTTCTAGAATGTTTTATGCTTTGTCATACTACCTGAAACATAACACTATAATAACTTTCTTTCTCAATTTCTGTATTATGTCCCAGAGTAATTTTGGTTTGTCCCAGAGTAATATTGTTTTTTCCCTTTAGCCTGCCAACCTTTTCTATTTTTGTTTTTGTGTTTTGTTTTGGGGTACTAGGAATTAAACCCCAGGGTGCTTAATCAATGAGCCACACCTCTAAATCTTTTTTTACATTTTTATTTAGAGACAGGGTCTCACTAAATTGCTTAGGTCCTCACTAAATTGCTGAGGCTGACATTGAACTGGAAATCCTCCTGCCTTGGCCTTCTAAGCCACTGGAATTACAGGTGTTTGCCACTGTGCCCAGCCTTTTCTGTATTTTTAATTGTATCCATAGATTGTGTATCTTGATAGAATTTGTTGTTTTTAAGAAGGCATCATTAGTGTCACGACTTCATGTTAATCTAAGTTTATAATCCAGATGTGTCTTAACAGTTCATCTCAATTTGCTGGCTCCTGAGGCTTACCATATGTATTTTTTTAATTTGCCACTTTTATTTCTTACTGTTTTGATTTTACATGTGTTTGTCCCCATTTCCCATGTCAACCTCATGTTAATTCAAATTATTTTAGATGCTTACTTATATTTGAAGAAAGAATGATACTCTATGAATTCCAAGGTAGATTTTTATCCTGTTTTTTTGTAAGTATTATCAAACATAAATCTTTTCACATTTCCCATTGATTTTTATACTTAAGAAGTTCTTCTCTAATCAGAGACGAACTAGATTTTCATGCCAAATTTTTTTCATTTTCATTTTATTTTTTAATTATTCTTCTGCATCTTGCTTTGTACATGATATATATAAATCATGATATATATATATATAATAGTAATAGTTATTCCTTTTAATTATATGAGTATCTGTTAGTAGATCTTTTAGATCATTTATTTCATCTCAATCATAGTGATCACATATTACTATTCCTGTGTTCAGAAATGTGTGAATGAAGTTGGTGACAAGAACAAGTGAAGGTGTCTTTGCTCATCTACAATTGACACATGTTCTCTTCAACAACAAAAAGTAATCCAAGAAAGAAGCAGATAACATTATCCAAAAATAGTTTTTATGTGCAGTTACCCATAGACCAGATAACATAGTTTACTAAGTTAAAAAAATAAAAATCAAAGGGTGATTGGTAGCCAGTGCTGAATACGGTCAAAAAATTACATCTCTGAACATGGAAATATAATACTAGAATAAGGGGGGAATAGGAGAAACATTATATCTAATTTTGTGAAATATCTTTATATCCCTCAAAAGCACTTGACAATATCATTATAAGACTAGATGTTTAAGTATCAAAAAAAAAGTAATATTTGAAATTCTCAGTATTGTATTATTGCACAAAATTTATTTGGATAATTTATCATGAAAATTTATTTTATAAAATGTAATATTTTAAGATTTAGTTATATGCAAATACTTTTTCTAGCATATTGTTTACAATACTTCGGAATAGTGAAGTTATAATCTTTGTAAAAGTGTTAACATGTAGTACTCTTAAAAATGTTTTTTTTTCTCAATTATTTAGTAGGACTGGAAGATATGATATAAGCCAATAACACTTATGTTTAAACAAATATTACATGTGCATATTGGGGTTTTTATCATTCTTTTTCATTACAATGTGCTGTTTTTAGAGTGTATCTAACATATTTTAGTTCTTTTAAATAACATGAAAGTTGGCACATTCCTCTGGTAAACACATAACTAAGCATTTGAAAACTGACCTTGTTTCCTGCATCATAATACAGGATTGTTGTTTAAACCGTAATTCTACAAGTGCAAAAGAGAATAAAATGTGCTAACAAAAGTTCCCCCCATGATAACTATCCTAAAAGAATAAATTTTCTCACTTTATGAATTTATACTTGATTTTACAAATAGAATTTCATCTCAAATTTTCTTTATTTTCTTCTTCTTTTTGAACCTGTTTTCCTCTCTCAGCAATCTTTCTGAGCTCATTTCGGGTGCCATATGAGGAAATAAAGATGATGATATTGGAAGTGGATGAAACACGGTTGGCAGAGTCTATGATTCAGGTAAACAAACAGAGCCTAAATTCCAGTATTTCATTGCAGACTTCTCATTAAGTAGAAGTCTGTAAGTGAAGCAAAATTCTTAACCCTAATCATTCAGCTGGAAAATCATTGCTACATAATTAGTTTTAGCATAACTTCTGCATTGCCAGAAGATAAAACTTTGCATCTTTTCTGGACTGCAAACTAAATATAATGCTATCAAAATCATTACATTTCAATTATTTTAAATGACTGTTTCTGAAAGGCAAATTTATTTTTAACATATGTATTTGTGTTACAATTATCATTTGTGATATGTTCATTTAAATTTGTAGAATGTGTTTTTCTTAGGTTTATGAAGTTGTGTTATTGTTTGGTATAGGAGGTTGAGACAGTTTTTACTTAGTCTTCTTCACTTACAACCCTTTCTAGATTCACTGTGGCTCATATAAGTACTACAGATTGTTTGCATGGTGCTCTGAATTCACTAAGAAGGATGGAACACTTTATAAATGGTTCTTACTTGATGTATTTTTGAATGAATGATAATATGGTACCAAAGTTACTTACTAAATTCCACATCAGAGATTGGGGAAGTATGTATATGGATAGAATTTAACGTTGGAGACTCAAAACACAAATTGTATTTGAAAGAATATCTTCATTTTACTCTCTTTTGTTTTGATAAGAACGTTTGTAAAAATGTATTTTTAGTAATAAAGAGCCAGACACTATTATATCAACAAGTGATTAAGATTATTTTAGATGTTTTAAACCTATCAAGGAATGATATCTTTAGAAGTTGTTCTCAGTTTGCCTCTCCTTATCTTGTCTTCGAAGTTTGATGGTAATATGCTGTCATTTGTGATTTATGCCAGGTATCTCCAACACTCAGACTACTTGATTCAACAGTTCTTTCTTAGGCATTTTTTTCCCCTCTAGCTTTTTTTTTTTTTCAACTGAATTTTTGTCTTTATTATTGTTGATTGTGTATGTGGCTTCTTGCTGGGAGCAGATGCTAAGTTCCTTAAAGAAAAAATTTCTACTTAATACATGTTTGTATTTCTTATAATGATTTTGTTAAATATTTAGAGTAGCTCTTAACTTGATTACATGAATGTTTTGGATGATCATGTGGCTTTTATCATCTAGAGATAGAAAAAGGTCATTTGCCTTTTTAAATTTTTGTCCAAATAGTTTCAATTTGCTAATTCTTAATAATTAGCAATAATGATTTCTTAATGTATTAGTCTTCTATTGCGGCTACAACAATCCATCACAAACTGAACAGCTTAAAATAGTGCAAATTTAATATCTTATACTTGTGTAGACTGTGGCATTGCCCTCCCTGTGCTGAAGTCCAGGTGTTGGCAGGCTGTCTTCCTTCCTTTATGCTCTAGGAAAGACTCCGTATCTGTCTTTGCCCAGTTGCTTATGGCCTCCTGCCTTCCTGAACTCCTAGACCCTTTCCTTCATCTTTCCGTCTAACCATATTGCTGTTGTTGCTTTCTTTCATGGTCGCCTCTCCCTCTCATGCTATTGCTTTATTTTACTTTTCCACTTTTAGAACTTCTGTGATTGCATCGGCATATCAGATAATCCAGTATTTTCACCCTAATTTAAGGTCAGCTGATAGCCACCTTGGTCCATCTGTAAACTTATTTGACTTTGCAATGTAACCTACTGTTTTCATAGGTTCTGTGAGTAGACATGGGCATCATGGAGGGATGGGTGTCATTATTGTGCATATCATGCGTGGTAAATACCAGTTTTATGAGTTTAAAAACTAAAAATACATACATAAAAATGAAGGAGTTGGTCCCAACAGGCTTTTATTAATTCATTTTGCAAGTATTTTATTGTATCACCATGCATTGTATTAGACCCTATCAGAGGTAGACCTCACCTTGGAATTTGTGTTTTGCCAAAGAGGATGACTTTTACACCTATAATTATAATACAAAATAGGCATACTTTAATCAAGATTGGTGTAGAACTAAAAAGCATGTAGGGATATGTACTCTATGTGGTGTATGTGGAGGCAAGGGCACTTCAAGGGCAAATAAAGCATGAGTATAGAATAGGGTGGGGATTGTATGAAAAATATAGTGACAGGCAGCTATTCTGACAGTAATAACACTGAGGTAGGAGGCAAAAGCTGGGTGTATTTGGACAACTTGTAGAATTAATGCACAGTCATTTAAGATTTATAGAGGGCGAGGGAAATTTGATAAGAGGAAAGCAAGGGTAGATTGGGCCTTTACTCCTATACATCCTAGTAGTTTTTCACATTAGAACACAAAAACAAAGTGAACAAATTTATGAGGAAATATTAAAAATCTAATTATACATTAACTAAAATATTCACAGAGATTTGATGGTCATCTAAAAGAATGCTAAACAAATTCACAGATTCAGTATAATAATATCACATGGACAATCCAACTGTCAACTCACATGGTTAAAGAAAAATATAAATAATCATGTCTTTGGTCTCAGGAAATTTCACTAAGAGACATTTCAACTTATGTGGGAAAAATCACATGCCTTGACTGTTTTTGCTCACTTTGCTAGTATTTATAGTGAATACTTTTTCTAGAGATGATCCTTCATTGCCACCTTTTTGTATTTGATCATTCAAACAAGTTTTTGTCCAAAGGTATACAGTGAGTCAATAATTTGTTCTTTGATCTAACTTTTTTTGATGTATAATATTCTCTTAACACTATTGTTAACTAATAATGCCTTGAGAGATCTTTTCTGCCAATAAATACATACCATATATGCTTAATTACAATTGATGCTCAACTTTGGTATTGTTCAAAAATTACTTACAAAATCTGGAATTGTGAGAACCAACCACTCTTTTTTCCCCTTAATTTTAATATCACTACATTAACTTGTTATAACACTATTACGGTCGAGTTTATTTCTATTTGGAAGGCTATGTAGACTTTGTCCAAGAGATGGTTTAATCATTTATGTTCTGTTGGGAAAGTGTAATTATGTGTATTCCCCTGGTCTTTGTTAAAGTAGTTCTTTTGTTTAAGTATGACTTGGAAAGGCTGTGCATAGAAAAAGGAGCCAGAGCAGTCAAAGGAATCTATGGTTTCTAGAATGCAGATGCTACAGTTAAAGGGCCTTTGAGCCATGGACACTTAAGTTCCTAGAGGATCTGTTTTTATGTGTTTTATCTTTAAGTATATCATCCTGTATCTGCAGTGCCTTTAAAAATTTTTTTCTCAACTTTAGAAAAGTTACTTTGTCATTTAGAGATACCTTTGATTTATATTATTAAAACATAATCCTACTGGTTAAATCTTGCAAGCACTGCCATTAAAATTTCCTTGATTTCTTTTCTATCAGTTTCTTTGCCTTTTACTAGCAATATGGTGATTTCTTTTATCCCTCTGAGTGAAGTGTTAAAATATGTCTGACTTTGCCTGAAATTTCTGACATTTAATTCCCTATAGCTGAAATGTAAAGGATCACATCTATCCAGGTGAGAAAACTGTTCCTTTGCTATAGATTGAGTTCTTATTTATAAGCTAATCAAATAAACATTCAGTAGTGTTTGATTTAAATATATAATTATTCTGGGATAGAGAAAAAGAAAATTGTTTCCAAGTTGCAGAAAGTGTTGCTTCCAGCTTAATATAAAGGAGGTTACTTAGAAATAAAACTAAAGATTAACTTCCTCACTGGTTTCCTTTCCATAGTTTATTAATTTTCATAAAATTTGAGAAATTCATTGACTAAAGATGTTTTATTTTGACTTCAATTTTAGAACTTATTAAAGCATCTTCCTGATCAAGAGCAGTTAAATTCCTTGTCTCAGTTCAAGAATGACTATAACAACTTATGCGAACCTGAGCAGTTTGCTGTTGTGGTGAGTGTTAACCCTTTTGAGGGTTTTTTTTTTTTTTTTATATATATATATTTTCTGCAAAATAGGACAAAGAAAATTGCAAAGCTTTTTCCTACTTTTACCCACATACACTTAATATTCACCTTGCTGGTATTTTTAACCTAAGGATATTCATGGGAAATTATCTTGATTTAAGATAATATATTGAAATTCTATCCTTCAATGAAATTCAAGGGGCATTCAAAAAGTGTATGTACATTTTTGTATGTTCTGTGTTTAATGTTAAAATATTAAATGAATACTGTACTACTTAAACATATATTTGTGATTCATTCTAGAGCTGTTCATCTCACCATACTGCAAGAGTAATGTCAATTTCTTGTTCTAATCACTCACTTGAGTTCATCTCATGGTTTTGACTCTGAAATTAGAAATACAGTCTCCTCTGCAATAAGGGTGAAGAATGAATTCCTTTAAAAAAATCTTTGAGGCACCTCAATAATTATCTTGTTTTGCTCTCCTATTTTATGGAACTTGGGGTCTAAAGAGGTGAAAAGACTTGCAAGTTGAAATTACTTTTTTTTAATCAAGCTTTCTTTTCTTTGCTCTTTTATACTACTATTAAATGATCATTTTTTTAGGTTGGTTAGTGTAGTCATCATAATGATAAAGTAGTGATTTTTTAATAAGATTATTATTTTTCCCATTTATCATCAGGTATATTAGTAACCTCTAGGGCCAGTATGGAATTGTATTGGATATAATTTTGAAGATTTGGATTGTCTGATTTATTGGGCAGATCTGTACTCCATATTTGGCATTTTGTAGGCATTTGCTCTTAAACTCCTTCTTTTATCTCAAACCAACACTGCTCAATGCCCCCACCCCACCCATAATGTTTAATGATCTGAAAATAGATAACAAAAGAAAACAAGTAGGGCATTACCTTATTTTCACAGTCTTATCATTTTTATTATAAAACTTCTTAACTCATTTTTTAATTTTTATTCCTATTTTCCAGATCATTCCCCTCTCAACCTTCTCCCATATTCCTTTGTTTGATTTGTTTTACCTGTTCACGATTTCTTTCTCTTGATCCCTATTTGATAGTCTACTTCCTGTCTTCCATAGGAGAATAGGTGAGAAAAGGACAATTGGTGTTAAATTTTTAACCACAGACTAATAGTGTTGATTTTTGCCCATCTCTTTTGATTCTTCCACTAGAATAATGTGTAAAACTATAATTTTGAAATATTTCTCATATACATTAAATGTGAAACACATGCAAGGTTTTATAAAAGTGCCCATTTAACAATGAAGTTTATGTCACACGTTGTCATAGGAAAATTTAAACCTGATCCTTTGTTCTAGTGATTCACAGAGAAATTTAAATTTACTATTATTTAAAGCTTATTTGAAATCAGCAAATCACGCTTTCTTTTGAAAATCTAGTATTCACAATCAAATTGCTATAGTTTATCAACAGTATACTCTCAGAAGACAGAAAGGTAGAACAAAAATATTCCCAGAAACCAGTGACTAAGGTTATAGATTCAATTTTCAGACAAGAGATGGACCATTTCATGCTATTTCATAACATGTCACTTTAGACTTGACCAGGAATTTATGCAGTTCAAGATAGGTTATACTTGAGTGCAAATGAAGTATAGTATCAAAAGAGTAATGCTACTGACAAGATTTCCTATGGAGAAATGAACAGTGTTGATTATGAATATTATGAAGATTATTAAACATATTGTGTGAAGGTTTTATTTGTGTGGTACTAACATTTTAAATAGTAATTGTTTGGGTGGAGAAGAGAGAATGAGAATTGAACAAAAAGTAATTAGTACTATTTTTGTCATTTTACCATTCCCAGTCTGTCTACTCCTACTTCTTAAACCCCTTTTCTTCACCCCTGTCCCTTCTACCACTCCTCTTCTACCACTCCCACACACAAAAAAAGGAAGCACAGTAAAGCTCAAAACAGTCATTGATAGTCAACCAAAAAAATATTACAGTTAACGCATGTTAAAATAGGACAACTAAATGGAATAACTGAAATTTTCTCTTTTCTCGATTAAATGCTTAATATTAATTTGGTTAAGGCATGCTGTGTCTTTAGCTTATCAACATTATATCAAAAATACAATAGTTTGATGATTTTTGAAAACTTCATTATAATTCCATGTATATTTCTGTAAGACTCCCAAAATAGTAAGTTGCTCTTTTAAACCATCAACTTTTGAAATAATGTTTGTATCAAAGATGAGGAATTAAGGTATGCTAAACTGTACATTTCTACAATATATTCATATTGCTTTTAAGGCACATTTACTTTTTTTTTGAATTATTTTTTTACTTTTTACAGACTGCATTTTGATTCATTGTATATAAATGGGGTACATCATTTCGTTTCTATGGTTGTACACAATGTAGAATCTTACCATTCGTGTAATCATACATATACATAGGGTAATGATGTCTGTCTCATTCCACTATTTTTCATACCCCCCCCTCATTTCCTTCTACATAATGTAGAGTTCCTCCATTCTTGTCTCACTCCCTACCCCCATTATATATCATCATCCACTTATCAGGGAAAACATTCGGCCTTTGGTTTTTTGGGCTTGACTAATTTCACTTAGCATGATATTCTGTTCCATCCATTTATCTGCAGATGTCATAATATTATTATTTTTTATGGCTAAATAATCTTCCCTTGTGTATATGTACCACAGTTTCTTTATCCATGCATCTGTTGAAGGGCATGTAGGTTGATTCCACAGTCTAGCTATGGTGAATTGATCTGCTATAAATGTTGATGTGGCTGCATCACTGTAGTATGCCAATTTTAAGTCCTTTGGTTATAAACCGAGGAGTGGGATAACTGGGTCAAAAGATGGGTCCATTCCAAGTTTTCTGAGAATTTTCCACACTGCTTTCCAGAGTGGCTGCACCAATTTGCAACTCCACCAGCAATGTAAAAGTGTGCCTTTTTCCCCACATCCATGCCAACATCTCTTATTGTTTGCGTTCTTGATAATAGCCATTTTAATTGTAGTAAGATATAATCTTAATGTTGTTTTAATTTGCATTTCTCTAATTACTACAGACATTGAACACTTTTTCATATATCTATCAGTCACCTGTATGTCTTCTTTGGTGAAGTGTCTGTCCAGTTCCTTGGCCCACTTATTGATTGGGTTCTTTGTATTTTGGGTGTAAAATTTTGTAAGTTCTTTATAAATTTTGGAGATAAGTGTTCTATCTGAAGTGTGTGTGGAAAAGATTTTCTCCCACTCTGTAGGCTCTCTTTTCACATTCTTGATTGCGTCCTTTGCTGAGAAAGCTTTTTAGTTTGAGTCCATCCCATTTGTCGATTCTTGCTTTGATTTATTGTACTTTGGGAGTCTTGTTAAGGAAGTCTGATCCTAAGCCATCATGATGAAGATTCGGGCCTACTTTGTCTTCTATTTGGTGCAGGGTCTCTGGTCTAATTCTTAAGTCCTTGATTCATTTTGAGTTGAGTTTTGTGCAGGGTGAGAGATGGAGTTTTAATTTCATTTTTGATTTAGCTTAGATTTTAAAGTACTAATCATTTCTACCTGAAAAAATCACAGAAGCACAACCAGGAAATTATCATGGTTTGGTTTAGTCTTAGCTGCATCTTCCCACACCTTTTCCTTTTGTTTCTCTCTATAGAGCAACTTGCTTGTAGCTCTTTCATCTTCAGGTTCTGTAGACTGATACTGTGATTTCTAGCATTTTCTTTTGCCAAAAACTAGTTAAGAATCTACAGTTAGGTTGTTTACCAGTGACATTGACTTTCTCTCCTGTAAAATTATATAAATTCATTAGTTTTGACTCATTTGAGTTAGAAGTTTCTTAGAAATTGTGTTCTTTTTAAATACACTAAAGCTTGAGGTGATAGATAAATTCATTGAAGTTGTTGGCCTTAACAAACCAATTTTAATTCTTCACAAGAATTATATATATATATAATATAACATATATAAATAATATATAATAATTTTATATATAAATTATCTTTATGCAGCTCTACCAGGATATTGGTGTTCATTTGCCTTGTTTTCTTTTTGATGGAAAAGCAGAATGCAAAAAATAACATACTCAAAATGTTAGTAACTAGTGCCAAAGAACATATATCATGACTAATCTGCAAATTTCAAATTTGTTTTACTTTTATTATATATTACTTACAACTTTCCAGGTTTTTATGCTTTTTATAAATATTCTACTAGAACTATCATGTGTAATTGCTTCTTTATTGTTTGGCTGAGATCGATATGATATCTTTTCTAATTTGAAATATTATACTAATTTCCAGAAAAATGTATATTCTTGAGTCTTTGTTCCAGCCACCAAACGATTTGATTTGTCTGTTTTCCCCAAGTTATCCTTAATATTGTTTTATTTCCTTATTTGTTTCTTCCTTGAAAGTGGAAGAATTCCTTAATGATAATTTTGCCTGTTTGTCTCCTTAACGGTCCTAAATGTAGTTTTAGTAATCATGGGTAATTTTTTGGTAATAAGAGTTTAGTTGTTCATCTGATACAAAGTACCTTACTGAGTTAGTTCTCCTTGTGGTTTTTAATGACAAGACATGGACCTGTTTGTTTGAACAGCAGTCAAAGATTTCTAGAACTGACCATCCTTTTATGTAGTATGGTGTAGTGGTAGTGACATATGGCAGGTGATTCTGTACATTTTAATTTTCTTTTCTTTTCTTTTGGTGATGCTGGTGATGAAACACAGGGCCTTGCACAAGCTAAGTACATAGTCTATCTCTGCGCTGTGTCCCAGCCCTACGTTTTTTTTTTAGTGTTTGTTTTAATTTTATAATAGTGTGTATTTTGACATACTATATATATCTTATTCTAGTAGTTTCACATTATTGTGGTTGTACATGATGTGGAGTTTCCCTGGTCGCGTATTCATATGGAAGATTTATTTTTACAAGACGTCCAAATTGTGCAAGTTTACTGAGCACAGTGTGATGTTTTGATGCATATACACATTGTATAATGATGCAATCATGATAGTGAGCATAGTTATCACCTCTTACATTCAGGCTTTATGTAGTGATAACAATTGAAATCCTCTAACTTTTTTTGAAATATAGATTTGAAATCCAATGGTATAAATTTAGGACCTTAGATCCTAATGATATTGACTGGTTTTTGTAGCTGATAACATATTTATATGTTGTCTGTTTTCTAGGAGATGTTGGCATGTGACAAATAATACATCAAAAAATCCAAGCAAGCTGTCATTTAATGCTGAGATACTAAGGGTTCTGGCCAAATGATATTTTAGAGGCGTGTTCTGGGAGGGCATTGATCTTCATGTTTTTCTGAAGTGGTTTATAAGGGAGAAGACAATTCACATACTGTTTTTATTTGTTGTTTAGGTTCTGTCAGAGGGAGCTGAATATTGACTAATGTGCTTAAATTTGGAATATTCTTTTCCCTGGACAGTTCAGCAGAATAATTTCTTAAGAAATTAGTTTAATTTGGGATGCAATAGCCTCTTATTTTATTCAACTTAGTTTTCTATCAACTGGTTAAGAAATGAAAAAAAAAATATTTCCTAGAATCTCTCACTGATCAGGTCAGTAGCCTGTATTGTATTTTATTTCTAACTTTCCCACTTTCAATCCCAGTCCTTCTCATCTGTTCCCCCAAGTATGGTCTACTTTCCAAAGGTTGGTTTCCATGGAGTAGAATCTGACTTGAATTGTATGATTGCTTTTCTTATATTTGCAGGGTTTCTTTGATCAATAAGCCATTAGGTAAAATCACTGTGTTCACAGTGGCATGGTTTAAATGTGTGAGCAATGATTTATGTAAATATTCAATGGGATCAGAAGATTAGCTAAAGTTTGGAAAGAGGCCTAAAAAATGTGTATTTGAAGTTTGGTGTACTAGACTTTCTTTGATTAAAAATTCTAGTTTTTGAGTATTTTTCTCCATGTTATTTCTGTTCAGCTGCTTGTTCTTCAAAGGAATCAAACATTTATAGGAAGATTGAATGGAACAAATGTCCTGTTTGTGTACTGTATTTTGATCTGCTACCATTTGGTGTCACTGTAGGGCAGGCCTTTTAAACTTTATGCAGTGGAGGCCTCTTTTCTGTTTTGAAAAAAAAAAAAAATGTAGGAAGCTCATGCATCCTTTTTTTGGATTAAAATGCCATTTTAAAACATATATTCTTGGTACAAAATATTCAAATAACATAAAAATATTGAATACAATGTGAATGTCCCTTCCTTCCACCTTCCTCACTTAATTTCACACAAATTGTCATTCTTAATTGTTGGACTTCTTATTCTGTTTCTTTGTATTCACAGTTGTATGCATGATCATATAAATAATTTTAAAATTACATTGTTCTGAAACTTTTTTTTGGCATGTATTTTGAAGACCTTTTCCATAGTCTGTTTTTAAGCTTTTATGTAGTATTTCATACCCACATGACTTTTCCTTTTATTCTTTTGACAAAGGATGGTAATTTGCCCCTACCCTCCAAGGTTCTATTAAAAAGAATCCTGAATATATCTTTGTATATGTCTTGAAGGTATATATCCATGATGTAGCTTTAAATCCTACCTGTACCTCTTGACTAGGTATGTGATTGTGGGTAGTTGTTGATTTTTCTATATCTCAGTTTCCTGAATTAGAACTATGTTTTCTATTACTTTTAAAACAAATGACTGCACACTTGGTGACTTAAACCACCACAGGTTCATTATATTTTAGTTTTGGATGGAGATCACAAGTTCAGAATGGAATAGCAAAGCCACACTTTTGTTGAGAGCTCATCAGGGAGGATTTATTTCCTGGCCTCTTCCAGATTCTGTAGACTGTCTACATTTCTTGGCCCATGGCCCAGCCATTCTTTTACTAATGCTTTTGTCATCATAACTACTCGGATTCCCTGCTTACTTCTTAGAAGAACTATTTGATGACATTGCACCTACCTGGACAATAAAAGATAACCTCCCTACCTCAAGGTTGTCAATTATATTTGCAGAGTCTTTTTTGCCATATGAGGCACATACTCAAAAATTTTGGGAATTAAGATTATGGACCTCTTTAATAATTTTAGTAATAGTATTCAGCCTACCACAGGGACAATAATAGTGCCTATCTCCATTGCATTATTCTTCATATTAAATAAATTAATGCAGTAATATGTATATATATATGTGATATATGTATATATCATCTTTAAATCATAAGCTCTTTATAAAGGTTTTCTTTTGTTATTAACTATGTTAATTATTTCTTTAGGAAATAGTCCTAGTATTTGAAATGGTACTATAAAAGGCATTTTGATTTTGATTGTTAACTGCCAAATTACCTTTCTAGAAGTCCTGTAAATATCAGTTTTACGAACCATCTTAAGTATGTTAGTCAACTTTTTGTTATTGTGGGCAAAATACTTGACAATATCAATGTAGAGGAGGAAAAGTTTATTTTGGGCTCAGAGTTTCATAGGTTCAGTCAGTGGTCAGCTGGCTACAAGGCAGAAATATTATGGCACAAGGACATTGGCCAAAGAAATTAGTTCAGCTCCTGGCAGCCAAGAAGCAGAGAGAGCACTTGCAGGAAGAACCAGGCAGAAGATGCATGCCACAGTGACCTTCTGCCAGCAAGTTTCCCTGGGAAGCTTTCCCTAACACTCCTGGTATTTCATACAAAGTAAAGTATCCTTCCTCTTTGTTACCAGTACCCTCTGCGTATATCTAAGTGCACTGGAATCTAAGTGCTACTTTACAAATCACAGTCTTCAATTATGCTCTTAATGAAAGATATGAAGTTAGTCCAATATAATTTCTTTAAAAACCCGTTTTAGCTTCTAATAATTCATTCTTTCTTTTCTCTTTATAATTCATCTTCTGTCTGTCTACCAGGGACGTAAACTGTGCCAGTCTGAAACTGGTAGTATGTTTTCTTTTAGAAAACACAAGTTCTGTTCACCTACCACTGCTGCTTATTAGTACCTATGCACTTACTCAGGGTCCCTCACATTCCCTAATGCTTTGGACATCAGTTGGGCAATTTCATCTGCAAATCTTTGACTATGCAGTGAGAACACTTGTTTGGAATGACTGTTATTGAATAACTATATTCATAGCTATTCAAATCTTAGTATGCTTCTCTTGAGACTGTTCTGAGCATTTGACCATTCTTTACAATTATTCTTCTTATTAGTTTGTACCCTTATCCACATGCTTCTTCCAGGATCTAAGGGGTAGTATAAACTCACCTACTTTTTTCTTACTTAATTTAGTCCTTATTAATTTAACTCACTTTGAATTATCATTGTTTTTTAGCTTAAAATTTTGGGTCATTTAATGCTTCTATAATTTTTTAAAATCTGATTTTTCCTTCCATCTCATTTAACAGCTAAGTCAAAATAGGTCAAAATAGTAATATTGCTATTTGAACTGAAAGATAATTTTAAATCTTCTCTAATATATATTTTCTCTGAAGATTTTTTAATCTTTTAATTTTTTACAGACTGCATTTTGATTCCTTGTACACAAATGGAGTACATCATATCGTTACTATGGTTGTACACGATGTAGATTCATACCATTTGTGTAATCATGAAGTTTGTTTTTTTTCCACACAGATTTCTTCTTAATTCTTTCTGTATATGACACAGTGGAGTTACATGTTGGCAAAGCTCATAAAAGACCATACACATCCTTTTTACATCTTTATTAGGTAGTCCAAAATAATGCATAAGAGATTTGTAGATTTAACCAAATATACTATTATTCATAAATAGAGGATTTTTAATGGTCGACCTTAGTATTGGTTTCACTACTGACAGATTGGGCATATTTATGAAGTTTCCTAATATTAAATGATTCTAAAGAAGTGGCTCTAAGTAGCCAGTTTTCCATTAATATAGGTCTTCGCCTTTTGGTATTAGAGAGGCTTGGATTTCATGGGTGAATTTAAGCTTTCAGCTTATACTGGTGTTTTAGTCAGCTTTTTTATTGCTGCGCCTCCAGGCCTGGAGAACAAAGATTTTAGAGAAGGAAGTTTGATGCTTACACAGTTTCACGGGTCTCTGTCCTTAGACTGCTGTCTCTATTACTCTGGGCACTAGGTGAGGTAAACCATCATGGCAGAAGATTGTGGTAGAGGAAAGCAGCTGAGGGCATGACACCAGGAACAGAGAGAAAGTTCTGCTCAATAAGGACAAAATATATACCCTGAAGCCATGCCCCCAGGGACCCATCTCCTCCAGCCATACTCTATAGTTACCACCCAGATAATCCATATCAGAGGATTAATGAACTGATTAATTTTCTTATAATCCAATTATTTTACCTCAAAATTTTCTTGCATTGTCTCACACATGGCCTTTTGAGTGACATCTCACATATAAACAGAAACAGTTGGTAACTGTGCTATTGTCTGATTTGTTTTATTTGAATACCTTGTGTCCTTGATTAAGCAGCCATTACTTTGTCATTCACTTATTTGGCAGCTATTTATTGAACATCGGGATCTAGGCATTGTTCTAGGTTCTGAGTTCATTGCAGTAAGCATCTCTATTTTTGTTTTAGCTGGGGACAGTAATATATATATACATAAGCAAAAATGTAGTTATATGATATTAATAGTTATAAATGCTCCACAGGAAGTGGTGGAATGATAGAGGTATTTTGTTAGGGTAGTTATAAAGCCCTTGGGAAGAGGTAGTGGTTGAGCAGAAGCCTGAATGACTTCAATAAGATGTGGATATCTTGAGGAAGCATAGACAGAAGAAACCATGAACCCCAACATCTTGAGGAGTAAGTGCATTCAGTAACGTGAAATGAATGATTGTGACAGATTGGCTGAGGGAGAATGGTAGATGACTTTAGAGAGGCCACCAGGATATTGAAGCCCTGGTGTAAAGGCCATGGATTTTATTCTAAGAAAACTGTGGAAGGTTACAAACAAAGGATTGAAATGATCAGATTGATGATTTAGGAGTATTTTTCTGGCAGCTGAGTGGGTAAACAAATTGTGGGATGGGGAGCATAACTGAAGCCAATGGTTGGTTACCATGTTGTGTAAATTATCTAAATTATTAAAGTATGTATCAGTGGTGGTTTGACAGACTTGATGGGTCACTGGTGGGAAGTGATCAGATTCTGGTTAATTTTGAAAGTAAGGAAGACAGAATTTCTGTAGACTGGAATTGGTATACAGGAGGAATTCAGAGTATCTTCCAGGTTATTACCCTATTAGAAAAAAATTCCTTCTTACAGAAATGAGGAAAAGCCCAGTACAAGGGAATGGATTATGGGAGGGGTGATCACTTTTTGCGGGGGGTGGGGGGGCAGTGCTGGGGATTTGAACCCAGGGCCTTCTGCTTGCAAGGCAAACACTCTACTTACTGAGCTATATCCCCAGCCCAGGATGATCACTTTTAAATATCTGTATTTATTCAGGTGGACATATCATGTGTTGTTCTTTTGTGATACGAACTATGAGTTCAAGGCTAGAGGCATAAATTTTGGAGCTAGTAGCATATGGGTGGCATTTTAAAGCTGTGGGACCAGATGAGAACACTGAGGGAATGAATTAGAAATTTAACACAGGAGGTAGTGAAAAGGACAAATGTGGCTATTGTTCTCATTCTTCTCCCTGGAGAGGGACTCAGCAGTAGCAAGGTTTTGTTTGTGTTTGCTGCTGGTTACCTCCTCTCTGAGGGAAATTGCAATCCCTGATCTAGGGAATTGTACAGGTGATTTTATCATATGACACTATTGCAGTTTATTTCAAAAAGTAAGCTTGGGGTGAGATGGCTATTAGCCATCGGTAAAGCTTATACTTCATCATTGACCTTAGGAGAGAAGCTAGTAGTCATGAGAATGTGTCTAGAATGAAAAAACAAAAACAACAATGACCTTTGCCTCCACACTTTGTTCTCATATGAAATTAAATGGAATAATCCTAACACATCCTCATCATTATAAATGTGTAGTACCTATATTATAAATTAAGATAAAGTTAAAATGCCAAAGTATGTAGCCATGTTCTTTGATTTAAAAAAAACTCTCATTTAATCAAGAGATTGAGTTCATTTAGTTCAAATCTACATCAAAATAATAATATCAAATCCTGCCATTAAGTAGAAAAAATCACTCACATGCTACCAATTGTGTTCTCTATAGAGTGGGAGGATAAGTGGAATTGAGATCTGAATGAATTCTCTTATGAGCTTTTGTTAGCCCTGTTCTCTTGAAATTAGTAGAATGTCAGCTGTATTAAATAACTCTGCAATTCTTTAATTTATTAGAACTAATAAAAACACAGCATGATCAGAATAATGCTATTTCCTTAAGTTTCTAACATTAGTGAGTCCTCCAAAAGTTTGATATTTTACAGTGATTTATATTAATCCCTCTCCTTTATTTTAACCTGATGGACAAAGGTAAAAATTTTGCTTTTGTTTTATATAATATGCATATAAATGTTCAGAAGAATTTGATATTGAGAAATATCTATTTCAGTTTGTCTTTAATCCATTCTATTCTTAACACAGTGTCCGTTGATTTAAGTCAGATAACTTTCTACTTCTAGCTGTAACTGTACAGTGGTTTACTGCTTCCAAGGGAAATCCTAAATCCTTGCACTAGTCTATAAGGCTCCACACAATCTGTCCCCACCTCAATGTTTCTTGCTTCATCCTCTACTGCTCACCCCTGGCTAACTCAGCTAGAACATTATGCCACTGTACTCTTTCTCAGACATGTCAGTCATATTCTTGGAGTGTGATTTTCAAACACCATAGCACACTTGTTGTTTATTCCATTTAGAGCATGTCTTCTCTAGTTATCCAGATAACTGCCTCTCTCATGTCCTTTCAGTTTTTCTTCACAGGTCAGCTTCTGGTGGTCTTCTCCAAGTCCCCTATTTGAAAATGCTTGCACTGTTCCATTTTATACAGAGCAACTTTCCCCTTTTCTCTGCTGTATATTTTTCTCTCTAATACTCATCATCTTCTCATATATCATACTGTCTATGTGACAGTACAATAGTACTGTAGGTGTCTGTGTGAATTCCTGTTGTTTTGAACATCGCCTAATATATAGTTACTAGATTACTATAGGTAAATGAATAAATAATTTCCCCAAGATATTTTAAGATTTATTTTGAATGCTGAAAACTAAAACCATTTAGCTCGTAGGTTGCTGAAGCTTGCCAGGCAACATGTTCCTAGTATTGAATCTGGGTTAAAATAACTTTGTCTCAGTATTCTACATATTTTCACCTATCCTTTTCATCTCTAGTCTGACTAGACAGACCTAGGTTTGAATTCTGATTTACCATATTCTAGCTGTGTTGGGCATCTTTTTTGTTGATGTGACCAAAATACCTTACTTGAACTCATGGTTTTCAGCCTATGGTCAGCTGGGTCCACTGCTTTACACCTAACGTGAGGCAGGATATTGTAACAGAAGGGCGAGGAGGAGGAAAGCTGTCAGCTTATGGAAGACAGAAAGCAGAGAAGAGAGATAACTAGGAAGCGGATGGGCATAAGATATACCATTCCAGGGCATGGCCCCAGGGATCTACTTCCTGTAACTCTACCATACCTATTACAGTTTCCACCATCTCCCAACAACACCATCAAGTTATTGATCCCTCTGGATCATAATCCACCAATGAGGTCAGAGCCATCATGATCCAAGCATCTCCCAAATGCCCAACCTCTGAACACTGCTGCATTGGGGAACAAGTCTTCAATACATGGTCCATTGGGGTACAGTCCAGATCCAAACCATGACACTGGCTATGAGACTGGACAAGTTTCTTAACACCTGTCAATTTCATTTTTTTTTTGAAAATGTTAATGCAGATCTTACAGAGTTCTGATGAGGTTTTGGAAAGCTCATGTATGTTATATGTAGTGCCCAATTGTGTTTGCTGCTGTCATTCTAGTATTACTATTTTTTGTATTTTTCTCCTCTTTTGTAGTTCAGGACCCACTTTCTTTAAGTACCTTGTCTTATTTTAAAGTTAGAATTTTCTTGATCCTTTAGCATATTTTGCTTATTCAGCCTTTTTTATGTTTATGCTTTTGTTCCCATCGCTGAGGGTTATAGACAACCTCTAATTCCAGATCCCATTTATATCATTTCACCTCTCATCTTATTTGCTCTTAACTTCTGATCAGTGTTTCACCTTATTTGTTACATGTGCTTTCTTCTCTTCTCTCTCCTGTGTTTGTGTCTGACTCATCCCTGGCTCTTTCCCATTTCTTCTAACATTTGAATAAGATTTTTACTTAGATTTTGTCTTTTAGTCTTTTCTTTCTATACCTTCTTTTTTTCTCAATTATTTTATCTACCCCATAATTATATCTTGCAAATGTTTTTGTATTTTGACTTAAATATACACAATTTTTTATGTGCAGAGTAGCAAGGGGGATGAGTTAAGGTCAACAGATGGTAAATACTGACAAATGAACATTTCAATTATGATCAACTATCATGACTCTCAGTTCCCATATTGAGACAAGCTCTTTTCATGGAAATGTTCTTTAAGAGTATGATTCAAATTACCAGAAACTTGATTTAGGGTAAAGTTCTTTTCTGATATCAATTGTGCAGACTGGAGCCTGAAATATTTACTAAAAACTTTCTGATTTTACCTCTTTAGCTAGGTAAACGCAACTGAGAGCCTTAACCTTAGGAATTCCCCTGAAAATAGAACCATCCAGTTGCATACAGTAATAGGTTGATGGTTATTATACAAAGTCCCAAGGACCAAAAGTTAAAAACAAAAACAAAACAAAACAAAAACAACAAAACTCCAAATTTACTTAACTATCTAGGATGTTTTCAAGCTATGACATGCTATAGGGGAGATTAAAATCTTATTGTCCATTAGTTTGGTCTGATTTTTTTTTTAAATGTGGTATACTTGACTTGTTATACTTTTAAAAGATGGTGCTTTGGATAATGGGAGCAGGAAGAAAGATTAATTTTGGAATTTTAAGTTAAGAGTATAAGTATTGCATCAAATACGCCACTGTAGAGTAGGCAAGTAATTATATAACAATTATATTATCTGACTTTTGTTTGGTGATTTATACTTTACAAAGTATGTTTATGTTTCTTTACCTGATATATTCCATACTACAAAAGTGAAATGCATACACGAAAGTGACTTAACCAAGAACCATCTGATACCGTAAACAGAAGAGAAGGATTCATACTGAGGATTTCTGAGCACACATTTTCATATTCCATTCCCCCCCCCGACACCATACCATGTTTCTAAGTAGTTGTGTACAAGTAAGAAAAAGATAAATGGTACAAAGGTAAAAATTTTTATAGACTTTACTACACCATATTTTTGTTCAGGACCAGTCCCATCTCTACTTTTCTTTGAAGAAACGAAGTAAAAGAAGAAGGTATAGAAAGAAAAGACTATACCTTTTTTCTTTCTTTAAAAACACAGGGGCCAGAAGGGAGGGAAATCTCAGTCCTCCTGTGAAGAGCTGTTCCCTCTTGTGATATGACCAACTTCCCTTGGTATCTTCCCCATTTTCTGTTTCTAGGTTAACAGAGAAACTGGTACTGTGATGGTGAACAGTTGAAAACTTCTCTGGGATGTCCAAAACCAATTGTATCTAACTTAATTTACCTTGTGGCTCCTGGAACAGAGTGTGGTGGTCCTATATGTATGTGATTACTTGTAGTGTTTGCCTGAGTTGTTTTTTCCTTTTTCTTTATTTTGCTTATATTTTATTTTTCAGTGAATTGTATGTTTCATTAAACATCCTTATCTTCCATACCAGACTTTGCTCTTTTGAAAGGATAAATATGTTTGTTTTCTTTCCTCTAACATTGGGTCAAGTTTCCCATCCTGCAACTCAGCTGTTATCTATTATTACTACAATATTTCTTTTTTATCCAGGGATACAAATTTTGTGTCTGAGTCTAGATATTATATTTAGTTAGGGGAGGGGATATAGAAGGATCAAAGTGATTTTTTTTCCCCTTTAGCAAAAAGTTAACATGAATTTATATACCACTACTTCCAAGACATTTGACTTCCTATATTTACCAAATTGGTATCTGCTGGGAAAATTTGTTCAAATTCCCTTTTACTAGGGCAGGCTTTTTGCATGTATTTGTACCATATCATGTGTAGTACACTGACTTACATTTATACATTAAAGAGTCAAGACTTGATATACAAATTTTAACTTAAAGGGTTCTTGTTGTTTTTGACTTTATGATGAAATATGTTTTGTTCATTGATGTCACATTATGTGGCTCTTTCTGTAGTGAGCCATATGACCTTACTGAAATGTAATGCTGTGAACAAGATTATTTCTATCCTATTTTATCAATGTTTCTTTTGTAAGTAGCTCCCCTTGGAACCATTAGGCACCATAAAGCACCTAAATCATTCAGATCAATTGAACAGTAGTATTTTCTGAAAGGATTTAAGTATCTAACAGCTTTATATTATGATTTCCCTTGACACTATCTTTATTTTATGTTTTAGTCAGGGTCTGGCACAGAATTTTTAAAAGCTTTCCTAATTTTTAATGTAATTAAGAGAAAACTAGTTGAGTGAGTTTTTTGATGGCCTCTTACCTTATTACTCTTATTTTCTGCATACTATTCTGTTCTCTTACTTTATGTGACTTTTGGGGGCCTTTTCTTTATTATGTATTGTTTCTTTTCTTAGGAAGGACCGTACCTGCTATGATCTTAGCTCCTTACTGCTTACTGGATTTTTGCAACCTCCTTTGAAATTATCCATTTTTGCTGCTGGTTGGAGTGATTTTCTACAGTCATAAACTTCATTTCCCCCATATTTGCCCTCTTGCAAATATAGTTTCTACCTATGACTACCTATGACTTTTATGACTTTAGGTCCTAGTCACATTCTCACCCTTCATTATATCCACCCTCTCAATCCCCTTTTCTCTTGGATTCAGCATTCTTTCCTTTGTCTTCCCCACACCTTAGTATCCACACAGTTCTATTCTGCTTAAATTGCAAATCCCAGATTGGGCCTTTCTGGCATCTTTAGAAAAAAATGGTTGACACACTTTATTATTGAGGGCATAAAAACTGCCAGAAACATGTATCTCAGTGATTTGATTAGAATACGCCACTAATGTTCCTGCCAAAGCAATGGCCTGAAATGAAGCATGAACCCAAGCACTGAATGAATTTCCAAAAGGCCTGTGATTTATTTTTTAGAAGTCCCTGAGTGAATTTTATTTATATGATTGCAGTATCAGAATAAAAAGCACAGACAGTACAGACTGAGAAATACAGCAGGGTATCATTGTTAATGGGTGTATGTTTGAAATAAATTCAGAAACACCTTTGACATTAACACTGTGGCATCAGTGAAAGAGCAAATTTTTGTAAAATGGCATAGACAAAATAAACAGTAAATAATTAGTCATTTTAAAATATTTTGGTTAGTTTGAGGATATTAGCTAGTTAGCAAATAGCATAGGAAAAGTTCCTCTTATTACTTTTGACTAAGCTAATCTGCAATCGGATTTTTCTTTGTCAGTGTTTGTAGCTCCTCTGCCCCAACCCTGCCTCTGCATTACCACCAAAACTTTAATATTAACTAAGAATATTAGCTTTGGGAGATAGAGAGGGAAAGGATCAGTGGCTGTTCCCAGGACCTGACTGTTGTTTTATTTTTTTGTTTGGATCCTTCTTTCAGCTCCATCTTTCCCTTTAACTCTGTGATGAGCCTTTACCTCATCCTCATATCAATCTTGAACATGTAATTAATTAACCACTTGCAAGTTCAGAGGATTTAGCCAAAGTGACTCTTGAATGGAAGTATCATGTTCATGGTATTTTAATGATTTCTCAAAATCCCTCTTTTGTTAAGTGAAATTCTGAAAATCAGGCAGGGATTGCACAGCTTCTATTGTATTTGTTTCATCAATGTTAATGAAATAGCAATGGAAAACTAAATTTAAAGTAGAATATAATGGGGTTATTAATGTTAGAGTAATATTGTTGAGAGAAGATATACTCCCATGGATGGTGGTACTGTACCAGTTCTTGTTTTGCTACTTGTTGTTTATCTTTTGTCAATTTATTAGCCTCTACTCTTTGATTTGCTATATTAGTGGTTACGTTAGAGGATGGAGAGTATATTTCTCAAAGAGATTTTAAGTGTCTTTTGAAAAGTTTGCTGGATATACTAATATACATGCCACTTCAATGTCTTTGATTTTCTTGTTACCAGTTGAGGATTGTCTTTATTCTTACTGCTCTCTGTGCTTGGACTCAACTGTCACTTCCTTCTAAAAGTACTCATTATAATGATGCTGCTCACTATCATTCTCTGCCTGTGTTATCCTCTTTTTATGAATTCATTATGCTTATCTAAAATGATATTATGTTTATTTTGTTTTTCTCTTCCTTTGTCCTCCTACTCTCCAAACCTAAAACATCATGTGACATGTAATAAGTATTCAATAAATATTCAATATATAAATGAATAATTACATCTTATTCTCATATAACTCCAGAAATAGGCATTACCATTGCATAGATGAGGACCCTCAACTTGTTCACTCCTCAGCCCAGCTATGAACCATTACTTTTTACACTAAACCCCATCCTTCATTTCTTATGGGAGCAATGCGTGTAGGTGCCTTCTATATTCATAGTTGCTTTTAGTGGTGTTTTCTGTATGCTTCATTAGTGGAGTAATTTTTACTTTTAATATCTGAAGATTAGGGGGGAAGGGAAAAAATAACAGAAGGAATCAAACAACATTACCCTATGTAAATTTATGATTACACAAATGGTATGCCTTTACGCCGTGTACAAACAAAAAAACACATGTTTCCCATTTGTTTACAATAAAAAAAAGAACAAGTCAAAAAAAAAACAAAAGAAACAAACAAAAATATCTGAAGATTAACTTTGAGTTAATATTAGATACAAATCACTTTAAAATGTACAAATAGGAAGTTGAAATGTTGCTAATTCAGAATAAGTTTTTGAAAATTTCATTATATCCTGCTTCTTAAACTTTGGGATTTTAAATTTTCTATGTATATAGGTAAAATGTGAAACAGTTAAGTTCATAGTAGAATTGTGGGTTGATTTTCGGATGGTAGCTTTGTTTTTTTGTTTTTTGTTTTTCTTTTGTATGGATGATGCTTTCTATTCAGACCTTCTATGTAGTACTGAAATTTTATGGCACAATCTGCTTAATTTGTTTCATTTGGAAAAACAAAACAAAGCATCATTACAGTCACATACTAATTACTAGCCATGCATCATTCATTTGAAATAAAGCCTGAAGCATTTTATAGTGATAAGCAAAAAGGTCTCTTATGATTCATCACTTTACAGAAAGCATTGTTTTAAGGTTGCTTTTAGATCTGACTATCATCTAATGCCTGTGAAGCACTTTTCTATGTTCTGCAAAT
Organism: Sciurus carolinensis; assembly: GCF_902686445.1. Lineage (NCBI taxonomy): Eukaryota > Metazoa > Chordata > Mammalia > Rodentia > Sciuridae > Sciurus > Sciurus carolinensis. The sequence goes on along the minus strand of NC_062217.1, from coordinate 54,369,814 downwards.
CTCATTATGTGGATCTTTGTATATTATAAGATTACTTTGGAAACATAATGAAAAAGGTGAGACTGGACTTAAGGAACTAAATTATTATGGAGTTAGGAAATTTTCTTACAGTTGTGACTTAAGGTGTAATTATTACAGATGTGTCTTTGTTCATTTATATTTTTATGCCATGTTCTTGAAGGTATCATTGTTTCTAGACAGGTTCAGAAAGTTTAGTTGTAATAAAATTGAGTAGATCTTATAGCCAGTACTCTCAGTGTTTTCTTCATTGATACAAAGGTGAAAATTCGATGAATATATATGTTATATATGTACTACTTATATGTATATACATTAGGCCTCTCTGGGGACCTCAGTGTCTCTTCCCGTGAAGTAATTTTTAATTATAAAGGAAAAAAGTGATATTATTGGAAAAATATATAGACTCCATATTATACGTACATGCATGCACATTCCCACAGAGAAAAGAAAAAATATGATAAATGGGCCAAAATGTGTACAATTGGCTAATATATGTGAAGAGTTTGGTGTTTTTTTCTTTAAAAAGTGAAATTGGAATATAATACATTTTTAAGATGCTAATAACATCAAAAAACTTAAAATACTGATGAGTAAATTTAATGAAAAATAAGTATGTACAGTGATGAAGCTAGAGCAAATATGCACTTCATCTGTTTGCAGACAGTGGACAGCCAATAGACGAAAGCTGCAATCTTTGAGAATCTCATGAATACCCATTCTTTGAACTGATGAAAAATTTCCAGTTAAAGCACAAGAGATGAATCATAGATGAAAAATTTCCAGTAAAAGCACAAGAGGTGAATTGGAACAGACGATGTGGTCCTCTCTTAGCTGAGGAGGAAAGAATTTATAGCATTCAAATAGTGAGTCTGTGGGGCAGGGCACAAAGTGAAAGAAATTGTGCAGAAAGGGACACTCATAGTTCTTGTGGCAACCTCCCTTGAGTCTGTGTCCAGGGGCTGTTCAGACTCTGAACAGGACTTTCCAGGAAGCCACTGCTACAGGATGTGAGTGAACAAAGCTGACTATTGGATCAGCATTACTAGAAGGCACTGGACTTCATGTTCTGTAAGAATAAAGAGCTTCTTCACCCTTCATAGACATAGGTAGTATTCATTTGAACAAGGAAAGGTTGAGCTTTAAGAATGAGGGTCACATCAGAAAGGATTCTCCAGCCCCACCCGCCACAACCCCTGCCCAAAGCCTACATGAAGTCCTTTGATGAACTGTGCAGGGAAGACAATTTGGAGATTCAATACCATTAAGATAGAGAAACTAGGGAAATACCTCAATTTCCACAGCGCTACACTAACAAAATGTAAACTGAAGCTTATACAGGTTGGTGCGATCTGCCTGCTAAAGTATGAATAAACAGGCTTCAAAGGAATATAGAACTCAGGGTTCCTATGATATCTTACATGTACAAACTTTAATGCTGAATTACAAATTAAAGAATAACAAAATGGGATATATTGTTAGGGAATAAAATGTAAACTACCATCCAAAATTGCCCACATAGCCCACATTGCCCACATTTTCTATTTTCCTTGCACAGGTATAATGTGGTTATGATGAATATGTTCGAAGAAGTAAGAGAAATTATCTCAATTAAAGGAAAAGATGGTCATAATTAAGAAATCTTTCCAGGGAAATGAAAAGTATAAAAATTTTCCATATGGAAATTCTTGAACTGAAAAGTTCAATAACTAAATTGAAAAATTTAATGTATGGGTTTAATAGTATATTGGAGAGAGCACAAGACAGTGATTTTAAAGGCAGATTTATAAAGAGTATTTTATCTTAGGAATGTACAAGTCTTGGCTTTACTTTGATCCTATGAAACATGTAAAAAATGTACCATATGTACTTGCTGTTGTATAGTTTTCTTAAATAATTTTAGCATAGCAGCTTTAATATCATAAGAGCACATTTATTTTAAAAACATTTTTGATATTCTGAGTACTCCCCAGACATAAGTCACTTCAATAGCTTTTTTTTGTTTTTTGAAGCCTTTCTTCAAATGAAGTTAACTTTTTTTCCCTTAGAATTTTGGAGATCATGAACATATTGGCCTTCTAGCTGTGGAAGATAGACATATTTTTTCACATAATTAGAAAAAATTGGGTTTAAAACTTTTCTCTGAGTGTCTTCCTTCTGTTATTAGATCACACTACTTTCTCAAAGCATTCTCTTCTGTCCTCACAAAGATGTATTTGTTTTTTTTTTTTTTTTTACATTCTTGCTTGTCATACCTCTCCATAGGGAACCAAATAATTTCCTAATGGGTAACTATGAGTAGGGAGTGCAGTGTGGAGAGACAGAAGTGTTAACAGTTCAGCACTGTATTTTCATGGGTGTATGAAGGAGAAGTGATAAAAACACTGACAGAGTAGCAGGCATGTAGCAGTAGTAGGTGTCATTCTCTCTAATGTGTTACCTAAAAGCTACTGTGGGGCAATTAAAATTCAGTCTTGGAAGAAAGCATAGGAGAAAGAATTTTTGTTCCAGGTGATTTTTAAATGGTGGGTATTAATTTTCACATTTTGATGCTCTAAGTGGTAGGAATATTTCCTTAGTAGCAAGTTACATCTATGCCCAGGTTCTACTACCCATGTGAGTTGAAGATGTCATTTAAATTTCCTGAAACTCTGTTCCTGTAGTCCTTATAGATAGGCATTAATGTAGTTCATAAACTAAAGCTTTAGGGTATTATGTCTGTTAGGTTGAAGCAAATAACTTTTCAACCAAGAGTTGAATAATTAAATGAATGATTAGTTTCATGATGACTTTAGGGAGGACTGTCAAAGACATTGAGCATGAACTGAAAAGTTTTTTGTGGTGAGCCTACACAAAAAGGAGGAAACACTTGTTTGTCAGGAAAAAATGGATTCCTGACAACTTCTTATTTAATTTAAAAAATCTGGAAGAAGACCAGATACATTGTTAAACAGAGTTTAAAATGTATAAAGATGTCAAGTTGACTGTTTTTCTCCTCATAGTATAATGTATGAAATTAAGATTGTACATGAAAAACATAATGGTTGTGATAAAGGGGAAGATTACTTCTTCTAGGGATATTCTCTACTCCTCATCCTTTGAGAGAGAGGGAAAGACTTCGAGCACTATGTGTTGCAAGAGCAGCAACTATGACTTTTGTGCTTCTCACAGCATTGAGTGGGGCCCAGTCTATACTTGGTTCATTGTTTTTCTAAAGATCTTTTCATTTTACTGTGTCTCTGCTGTATTGCATATGTTGCCAGTGAAATATAAAATTACCCATAGTGTTCTCAGCATTGCTTCTTGTTTGATTTTCACTATTCACTGCTTTAATGTTTCTTATTTTGGCGTGTTTATATCTCTGGATGGTAGGATGTGGAAGGTTGCAGGTGTAGCATTCACTGCCTTCAAAAACTGCAAGTGCAAAAACTGCAAAATATTTTGCTTTTGTACGTTGATCTTTGGGTTATCACTCAGTATTGTCAAAGATTTTGTGGTCACGAGTTTATGTTACTGAGAATATAGCAATAAATTTAAAGGTTATTTTCATAAAAATGAAATTCTTATTTTTTTTTTTTTTTTTTGTGGTACTGGGGATCAAACTCAGGACCTTGTGCTTGCAAGGCAAGCACTCTACCAGCTGAGCTATCTCCCCAGCCCTGAAATTCTTATTTCTAATAACATTATTATTACAGTTCACTTTTACTGTAATCTTTCCTTTGCTTTTTAAGGCATTTTCTGTGTATTCAGAATATTATTTGAGCACCACAACTGTCCATTTCTGTGCTTAGTTTATTAGTCTACCACAATCAAGTCTTAGTTCTGCTTTTCTTAATAGGAGAACAGAATCTAAATCTTCCATGTTGATAGATTATTAGTAATGGTGAGAACTGTGGAACATTTTTCAGGTTTACTTATATATATATTTTTCCATACAATTTTACCTTTTGTTTTTGTTTGTTTATTCCATCTGAAGAAACAAACTTTGATTTAAATCATGATAAAAAGAATCCTCTTATTATCATAGAGTCTAAGATTTAGATAATGGTACATTAGCTTCAATTGAGTTTTTTGTTTGTTTTAGAAAGGGCAACCATTTGGTCTAGGGGATCATTGTACCATATAACAATAAACTAAAGACAGTAACCAGGTCCACATAACATCTCAGATTCCATTCTCAGCAATTTTATTTAATAATAGTCAAAATACTAATTTTTTAAATTTGGAAGAAAGAACAATAGGAAAGGGATTCCTCGTTTAACAAATGTGTTGTTCAAAGTTGTTTTAGGTTGTTACCTTTCCTGACTTTGCTTTGTCAGGGTTTTTCATGAACTTGTAGCACTTTGTTCTGCATTACATCATAGACTTTATCTTTTCAAGGTATCTGTCCCTAGAGCAAATAGACTCATTACTCATACAAATCTGGTTTATATTTTTCTAGGAAAATTAATTACTTTACGCTACCTACATATGGTTAGCTTGTCAGTAGGAAAACTTTAACATTTCAGGAGGTATAATGTAGGCATTTAAGCAGTCTTTTTTCCCCCTCTTCCTTGTGCATGAAATTGTATATTAATAGATGTTAGAATTAATATATTTTGTAACATATTTTGCATGGGGTACTGAAGAATTCTTTCTCATGTTTATGGCAAAGTGTCAAATGACTTCTTAAATTTGAATAAGAACACCCCTTAAAACCAGATTCCATGGGCCCATATATACCTTTTGAATGGCCATTATTATACGTTCTGCATGTAAGTACTGTTTTGCGTGTCTTGGTATTCTAAAGGATACATTAAGTGTAATAGAGAATTATTCATGTTGCCAATGTAATATGTGTATTTTCCATTAGCAGTGTGTAAGGGCAAAAAATAAATTCAAGGAATGAATCCATTTGGTGGTATACCATATGTATATTTGAGTTCAAAACACATTTATTGAAATAAATTTATTTATTATTCTTACATGATAGCTGCGATTATCCTTATCAACAGATAAACAACCTGAGGCTTAGATTGTGTATTTACACAAAGCTTCAGATATAGAAAGTGGCAGAAGGCTGTCCCCCACCCCGCCCTGCCTTTTTTCCTTGGGGAAAAGTTGGAAGAAAGAAAAATGAGGTGAAAAATTAATCTCCCCCTTTTTAAGTTAATTTCAGTCCCCCCAAGAAACCATGACTCTGTTTAGTTCAATACAATATACATTATATTAGCTAAAGATTTCATGTGAGGGTCAAGTTAGGATTTCTTATACTAAAGTGTGCAATATATTTTAAGACAAATGACTATAAGAAGTAATCACTTTTTCTTAACACTAATTTTTGTGGTAGAGATACATTATCTAAAAAGAGTGATTCATGCCCAGTTAAAATCAGTATTCTAACAGGGTTACCCTTTGTCTTTCTACAATTTTGTATTGCTTAAATTTGTAAAACAAATTTAAAAAATGTCTTTGTCAAGTTTATAGTCTTTTAAATCTCTGATAGGAGGAAAAGACCCATATTGTTCCTAGACAGGGGACTGTGAAGACATTTTTTGAAGTCAGTATTTGAAAGCAGGCTTATTGTTGTATTAGTTGACCTCTTGGAATTCTGCTTGTGTGAACGTAAACATTTAACATGTTATGTGGCTAGTAAGAAGGCTAGGTATAAATTAGATATTTATATTATTTGCTAATGAATATTATTTGCTAATAATATTTATATTATTTGCTAATCTAAGGATTTGATCCATTTGAGGATATTCTATTAATACTGTACTACTCTACTTTTTTAGATGAGTAGACTCGGTTATAATATCATCAATACAATGTTGGTAGTATTTTATTAGTTTAATTAATCTTTGTATAGTATATTTTATTTTAAATAATCATTATTACATGTACATAAATTTTCTCCTGAAAAAACATGATTTTCATTGTATTTGCAATCATATGAGCTTCATATGTAACATTGTTTTTGGCCTTTCCTTTAGGCAGAGAGAACTAGTTTTATTTTTTATTTTTTATTGGTTCTTTTCAGTTTTATAAGACAATGGAATCCATTTTGATATAATTATACAAGTATGGAATATATCTTTTTCTAGTTAGGATCCCATTCTTGTTGCTAAGCTAGTTTCCATTTTAACCCTATTATGTCTGTCATTTTGCGGGGGAGGGGTTTGGTCTTTTTTTTACCATATTTACTGAATGTCCATAATTTTACTATTACTGCCCCATTGGTATGGTTTAAAAGTCTTTAATTCCTAATATCTTTCTTTTAGTCAAGAAATTCATATATATATTAAATATAGTGTATCCTAGCCTACAGGTTAGGCTAGTGGACATTTTCTTCACATATATTGATAGAATAGTGGAATAGCTTTAAGAGTAAATGTCCCATTTTTGTTTTATTTTGTTTTGCTTTGAGCCAGCATCTCTGGTATTTCCCAGAATAGCTGGGACTATGGGCATAGGTCACCACACCCAGCTTCTTTTGTTCTTTTTGACATTTCCAGTCCTCCACATTCCCAGCAGAGAAACCCAGAGTCACAAAGAGGGTTAACATGGCATGTGATAGACCTGTGGCTTTTCACCACTTCTATCTCCTGTGACTCCCATGTTTCCTAACTCTGATTCTGCTAATTTAGTATGTGTCAGGAGTCATTCTACTTTCTGTGTTTCTGAAGAAAGTCAATTTGGTACAAATTGGGACCTATTTATTCTCCCTCTATCTAACACATACTGTTAGTCAGCAGGGCTTCTGAGGACAGCAATTGCTATTTGAAGAAAACAAACCCTCTTTAGACCTTTCTGAGTATGTTTTAAACATGACCTAGCATATTTCAGTATTGAACAAAGATTATTTAAAGTAATGATATGGATGCTTTGTAATTTGTTGCCTGTGTATCCTGTTACCTTTTTTAAATTGAGTGTGTATAAAAATGCATTTAATTTATTGCTTAATTAAATGTTATTGTTTCACTAAAGCTTTCTTTTCATTGCACATCTAAATTGTTAATTTTGTTTTTGAGGGATGACTCTGGATTTCTTACAAAAACAAGCAGGGCTTTTCTCTCTTCCTGCCATCAGTTTCAGAGGACATATTGCTTCTTCGGTACTGTCATACCAATAAATCATCCCAGATTACTTGCAGTCGTACAGTACTAAACTATACCATGCATTTTAAAGGAAATCTGCTATTTTCTTTTCAATCAGATGAGCAATGTGAAGAGACTGCGGCCACGGCTCAGTGCTATTCTCTTTAAGCTTCAGTTTGAAGAGCAGGTGAACAACATCAAACCTGACATCATGGCTGTCAGTACTGCCTGCGAAGAGATAAAGAAGAGCAAAAGCTTCAGCACATTGCTGGAACTTGTATTGCTAATGGGAAACTACATGAACGCCGGCTCCCGGAATGCTCAAACCTTCGGATTTAACCTTAGCTCTCTCTGTAAAGTGAGTTTGTTTTCTTAAGACACATATTTGCCTGAACACTTAAATGTCAGCCCTGATTACATTATTTAAATATTTTTATTTTGATATGCTCATTATTGAGAACTTGAACTGAACCATGAACTCAAACCCAGAGTGAACTAAGCTAATTTACTCAACCTCTGAACTAAATCCAAATATTAATTTTCTCTGATCTGCAAATCCAACGGAAGGATTTTGTTTAATAATAAAATTATATTGTAAACCTATGCCTTCTCAAACCAATGAAATGGAACATGAAAATATTATTTAAACTATATTTCTTCAGTTCAGGTACCTGCACACAATGATATATATTGAGTATTGCTTCAGATTGCCTAAATTTTTACCTTTGACTATTTAAATATTTATCTGCATTTTTTATAAGCCAACTAAAAGGAGAGAGAAATAAGACTGCTTTATATAAAGGAAGTAATTATATTAGGAATAAACATACCTCAGATGTCATTAATGATTTTGAAATGTTTCCATCTAACTATTATTTTAGAGGATATGAAAATTAAATAAATTCTTCTATAGGTTGAATTTTCTTACAATTAATATATTCAGTGTTAAAACAGAGCTCTTTCCTGGGGAGTGGGCCATAGAATAGTGCTTTATTGATCTGCTTACAACAAATTCTTCTCAGTTACACATCACAAGAAAAGCTTTCTCTTGTTCTTGACCTTGTAACATCTGCACTCTCTGATTAGGGAATTTAATTATTGCCATTGCCAGGTAGGGAAGGTGAGAAACAAGTTCAGCTTGAGCTGTAGCGTTTCTGATAGTTATTTTTTTGGTACTCACATGAATTCTCTCAGTTTCCCTGACCTTAGTCTTGCATTGGTATCATCATTGCCATGTGAACTTTTCCCACTTCTTTTTATTTTCTTGCCTTTGTTTTTATAGACTTTTGTACTTTGGTTAAGAATGTTAATTATGAGCAACGCAATTCCTAAAACATATTGAAGGCATATCCATGGAATGCTTACTCAGGGTGAAATCCTGTGCCAGATGCTTTTCCAGATCATCTCATTAATGTAGGTGATTAAGTTTTACCTGGCACACATGGAACTCACATTTTTTAAGTGTAAACTATTAATTATGATTAAGTGTTTTAACGGAGCTGTATACAAAATGTTATTGCAGCAGAGTTAGGCCAGAGTGGCAAGCTTAGCTTCAAGAGGACAGCTAAGTATTCAGAGGAATAGAAACAAGGCCTTCTTAGTACAAGAAAGATGTTTACATGAAATCTTGGAGTGTGGCCTCTGTAAGTGCTCTGAGTGGCCTCACTACCTTTGGAGCCTGTAGGGCACAGGAGTTAGGGGAACTGGATTGAGGCAGCAAATTGGTTTAAATGCTGAATAGCTTGAATGTCCTGCACAGTGGTGGCGGTTGTAAGGAGATGTGTTTGTTTTATAAAGAAAAGTAATGTGATCTCTCTTTTGTAGGAAGATAACTCCATCAGCAGCATGAAAGATTAAGCTGTACTATTCAGTAGTGTTGCCATGAAAAATATATGGTTATTGAGATAAAATTTTTAAAATTTAGTTTCTAGGTCACACTTGTCATGTTCCAAGTTTCAGTGTTCTTACCTGTTGCCCTTTCCTTTATTGCAGAAAGTTGTGTTGGACAGTGCTGGGTTAGAGGAGTCTAACAGGAAGGTACTTGGTTACTGGCTAACATATAGTATGTGACTTAGAAAAGAGACAATATCAAACCAAGAAGATGGATAAGGAAGATAGTGTAGGAGGTGAGGGAGAAGTGGGAGGGTTTGCTATTATCTTAGCCAGCTGGTGGGTGACAGAGCTGCTGACATGTTTGAAGTGGTTTCTTAGAAGGGAAAGTGTTCAGGGCATTTTTGTTGTTGTTTCCCTCCTCTTGCTTAGCTCCGTATCTTAAAGGAAATCTGATTGAAGCTGCCTTATTCAATTATTTAGCATACACATTATTGTCAACTACATAATGGTCACTGTACTTTAAGATGATGGAGTTCTTAGCTAAGGAAGTGGCAGAGGGGTTTGAGGTAGAATAGTAGAGGAGATGGAGTAAAGTGTATAAATTCAGCAGCACATGGGGAGTTATCAGATGAGGTGATTATGAGTGACTGAGAAAGGCAAGTGGGACTACCTGGAAAGGAAAGCAAAGGAAGCCAAAGAGGGCAAGGAGCAAGGTGGGTGTGCAGTTAAGTTCACACCTAGAAATCTACTGGGGTTTGTTTTTCTGTAAAAAATCTCTGTTCCTTTTTCGGTTTTGCATCTCAGAACATAACTGACTCACAAGAAGTTGGTTGCATGTTCTCCTGTACAGGAAAGTTGACAAAAGACTAGGTCTGATTATTGAGGTAGAATAGCCCTAGATGGTGCTTGATACTTAGTAAATAATAAATTGCTATTGAGCGAATGAAACATGTTACAACACACACTTTGTTTTGTAGTTGAAAATAGACATACTTTCATTGAGATAGTCACTGGTGCATAGTAATTTTAAAATCATCTACAAATGCAAAGCATGCCATTGTTATTTTAATATGGTTAGTCTGCAAATCATTTAATCGGCCTCCGGATAAAGAGATGATTGTATTTTCATTCAATAACTAGGTATTTTGATCATTCCTCTTAGGAGCCTTCTGTTTTGCGAGAAACAAAATAAATATTACAACTTCATATTTTTATTAGCCTACATGTCAGGTTGAAAGCGTATATTGAACAAGATATCTCATCATGTTTGTTATCAGAGGTAGCAGCTTGATCTTTGACAATTGTGATTGAATTTTTCACACCAAATATAAAGCATTCATTTGGTTGATAAGCCTCCACACAAGGAATTCCATATTCATTTGACAGTAGAATGTCAGGGAAATATTTAGATCTGTTGAAACATGCTGAGTAATTATATGACACTTAACACACTGTATCTAAAATCCTTTTAAATACTCTTCATATGTTAAGATCAAGTACAAAAAAATGTATGAGACTTTATATTAAATTATTAACATTGTGTTTAGAAATATATAGGAATTGTGAATTTCATGCACATTGTTTCATTTTAAGGGCTATGTCTTTGTATGCATTTGTAATCAGGACTGATAACTGATATCTCTTGAGTTCAGAGAGAAAAGTCTCACTTTCTTATATCCCAAAGATAGAATGTGACAAAAGACAAATATAAAAGTAAAACATGACATATAATGTTAACATAAATTACACTCTCTTAATAAGTTGTGAGTAAAACTTATGGATGATGTGTGGGGCAGTATGGGGATTTCTAGTGGTCAAAGTGTAGTGGGGACATTTTCTTCCATAAGAAATTTGCACATGTATCTTTATAAAAGTCATGATGGCATGACTTTTTTTTTTTTTTTTTTTTGTGGTGATAGTAGAAATTAAACCCAGAGGTACTTAACCACTGAGTCACATCCCTAGCCATTTTTATATTTTATTTTGGGACAGAGTTTCACAAAGGTGTTTAGGGCCTTGCTGAGTTCATGAGGCTGACTTTGAACTTGTGATCCTCCTGCCTCAGCCTCTCAAGCTGCTGTGATTGCAGGTGTGCACCACCTCACCTGACCTGATGGCATGAATTCTTTAAGTATAAACATTAGAATGTAAATGGCTTATATTCTATTATATTGGAATATTATTTATATTAGAATGTTATATTCTATTATATCCTTAGAATATAGGCTTATACTTTTTAAAAATATGAGACTTAGAATATCAATAGTGGACTGCTTATCATTCATAAAATCCTCTGAAGATTTTACTGGGATTTAGATAAAAACTGAATAATAGGCATTTTGAGATATTGTGTGTGGGGGGGTATATGAATGTGCATTTTCTAATTGGTATTCATAAAATGTAAATTGATATCCTTAGAAATCTAGTCATCAGATGGTAGATATTTGTCTGACCAAAATGCCTACCTGGGAAAATAAGAAGTATCTTGTTTTTGTTGAAAGTATTTCTTTGAAAGAACCCACTGCTAGGGCCAAGATCTTTTCTTTTTCTTTTTTTTTTTTCCTCCAAGTAAATCATCATTCTAAGTAAAGAATGAATTGACCCAGCAATGAAAGTTCAGCACCATATTAAAATAAATGGAATAATTTCAACTTGTAAATTTAAGGAACATGTGTTCCTTAGATCTGCACATTATGGCTATAACATGTGTGATGTTTACTAGTGTCTAATGAGGTGTTATTTCTGAATAACATCCTTATCAATTAAATTAGGCAATATATTGGGGTATATATTATATTGGGAGAATAGATAGGAATTTTGAAGGAACTCACCTACTATAATAAATAATTTTTATCAGTTTTATGCTGTTGTTTGGGAAAATTAAAGAAACAAATAACACAATTCCACTTTAAATTTAAGCTCTATAGTAGTAGGACATTAAGAAGTTCATTTCATAGGGGTAGTCATCAAAAGATATATAGTAACAGGGAAGAGGATGACTATATAAAATAGATTAAGGGATCTGTTCCTTTTTCTAGTACAGAATTTCCCATGTGATCCTCCTAATTTATTATTTTGTTTTAATAAGCACAGGCTAACCAAAAGTAGAATAACTTCATCATAGCTGTGATGTGAATGATTTAAAATGACAACATTGAATTTCCATTTTCTTTAATGTTTCCACCTATTCTAGTGAGTGACTTTTTGAAATTATGAACAGCTTTTTCTTAGATGATATTAATTTGCAACCTGTAGTACCCTATAAAAAATACCTTAGCCTCTTTGTCATTTCAGTTAATTCAGAATGTGTGGTGTGAATCATCATTAGTGGCATTTTAAAAAAGAGCTTCCCAGGTGATTTTAATGCTCAACCTAAACTGAGAATCATTTTATGTCTTTTGCCCTGCTTATATATGCCCAAATGGAAAATCCATGACTGATGGTCTGGAACAAACCAACCAACAAACATAAAGAAATGAAAACTAACCAACACCAAAACAAAAAAGAAAACAACTTAAGGATGAGGGGTGAAAACATTTCCCAAAACTGCCGTTTTTCTTTCATGCCAAGCTGAACACTGTTCTGAAAATGAAGACTTTGAAGAGGAGTGTGAATTTCAGATACATAGTGGAACTGAAATTAGTTGAAGGCCCTTATCCTGAGTCATTTTGCAAGTCTCTGCATTGTATAGATGTCAGAAAACCTGTCTTTCACAGGAAATTTGTATTTTGTGTATCTGTCAAAGTAACACAGATTAATTTTCTGTGAAATTTTGATCTTCATCTTTAACCATTTTCTTTTACTTTATGAAGTTATTTTTAAGAAAGTTTTCTGCCAAAAAAAAAAAGGGGCCCCAACACATTCCATTGTTCCGTTTACATGCAGGGTATGTTTTAGAGAGAAGAAAAAAATTTTTTTAACAAGATTGGCAAAGTCATTTAGTATGTTTTGGCACCCTTTGAAAGTAAAGCAATTACAGGCCAAAGATTTGCAAATAACAAATGCCATTCTTATTTTATATGTAGCCAATTAAATCATAGAAGTTGTGATTTCAAAGCAATGTGAAACTGTTTAGAATGCTTATCCCCCTTTGACTCATTCATTAGCACATTTAATCTACAGCATTTTCTGAGAAATATTTAACTGGGTTTTACTAAGTTGTGTTTTTGATTAATTCTTTTGCCCTCACCTTTGTTTTTCAATTTCTGGAGAGCAATGTATGTTAGAATTATTATTTTAGTTCCAATATATGTTAAAATTATTCTTTTAGTACAATACAAAGAGTGGCTTTGCTGAGGCACAGCCATGTGCTACCCATTGTGCTGCTATCTCATCACTTTCATAACAAGCATTGCTTCTCCAAACCCCTTTCCCCAACTATCCAGCCTCAAAATCCTCTGAACACCACTCTTGAAGTTGGCTGCCACTGGTCAGAGATATCATCCACCATTAATATCACCTGCTATCTATGGTTTAGTTCAGTACCCTCTTCTTTTACATTTTATAAATAAAATGTCAAAAATAAGATACTCCATTTCTGATAATACTAGGAAGCTTTTTATTTTTTTTTTTTTACCTCCCTTATTATCAAAGGACTTCATTGTTTATACTTACTTTGGACAAGAGTCAAAACATGAAATATTATTATCTACCTAGTAATACTGATATTTATGACTATTTATTCTTGGGATACATGAAGAGACTATGATGATGAAGTGAGTGCATATATACTGACCTGTGGTTCCTATATTGGGAGGTGTGTGCAGTGTCACCACAAATTGCCAAATATATCACTTAAGATATATCATGTATGATTCTTTGTTAAGTGCATTTAATGGAAAATTCACAAGTTCCTGCATTTATTTCTGTTTTAAAAATATTTAAAATTAATGCTTCATCTACCACTATAAATCATTAAATTGAAAATATACCTTATCAAAATGTTTCAATGAATACAATATATGTTTTTTTATTATTGTATACAAATGGGATACATGTTGTTTCTCTATTTGTACATGGAGTCAAGGCATACCATTTGTGTAATCATACATTTACATAGGGCAATGATGTTTGATTCATTTTTTTTTTCTTTTCCCTTCCCCCCCACCCCTCCCACCGCTCTTTTCCCTCTATACAGTCCTTCTTTCCTTCATTCTTACCACACTCCTTATTCCTAACCCTAAACCTAACCCTAAACCTAATGCTAACCCTTCCCACCCCCCAATATATGTCCTCATCCTCTTATTAGCGAGATCATTCGTCCTTTAGTTTTTTGAGATTGGCTTATCTCATTTAGCATGATATTCTCCAATTTCATCCATTTGCCTGCAAATGCCATAATTTGATCATTCTTCATTGCGGAGTAATATTCCATTGTATATATATGCCACATTTTCTTTATCCATTCATCAACTGAAGGGCATCTAGGTTGGTTCCACAATCTGGCTATGGTGAATTGAGCAGCAGTGAACATTGATGTGGCTGTATCTCTGTAGTATGCTGATTTTAAGTCCTTTGGGTATAGGCCAAGGAGTGGGATAGCTGGGTCAAATGGCGTTTCCATTCCAAGCTTTCTGAGGAATCTCCATACTGCTTTCCGGAGTGGCTGCACTAATTTGCAACCCCACCAGGAATGTATGAGTGTTCCATTTTCACCACATCCTTGCCAACACCTATTGTTGCTTGTGTTCTTGATAATTGCCATTCTAATTGGGGTGAGATGAAATCTTAGGGTGACTTTGATTTCCATTTCCCTTATTACTAGGGATGTTGAACATTTTTTCATATATCTGTTGATTGCTTGTATATCTTCTTCTGTGAAGTGTCTGTTCATTTCCTTAGCCCATTTGTTGATTGGATTATTTGTATTCTTGGTGTAGAATTTTTTGAGTTCTTTATAGATTCTGGAAATTAGCGCTCTATCTGAAGTATGGTTGGCAAAGATATTCTCCCACTCTGTAGGCTCTCTCTTCACATTGCTGATAGTTTCCTTTGCTGAGAGAAAGCTTTTTAGTTTGAATCTATCCCAGTTGTTGATTTTCGCTTTTATTTCTTGTGCTATGGGAGTCCTGTTAAGGAAGTCTGATCCTAAGCCAACAAGTTGAAGATTTTAGACCTACTTTTTCTTCTATAATCTGCAGGGTCTCTGGTCTGATTCCAAGGTCCTTGATCCATTTTGAGTTGAGTTTTGTGAAGGGTGAGAGATAGGGGTTTAATTTCATTCTGTTGCATATGGTTTTCCAGTTATCCCAGCACCATTTGTTGAAGAGGCTATCTTTTCTCCATTGCATATTTTTGGAACCTTTGTCTAGTATGAGAAAATTGTATTTATTTGGGTTTGTGTCCATGTCCTCTATTCTGTACCATTGATCTACCTGTCTATTTTGGTACCAATACCATGCGGTTTTTGTTACTATTGCTTTGTAGTAGAGTTGAAGATCTGGTATTGCAATACCCCCTGCTTCGTTCTTGCTACTTAGGATTGCTTTAGCTATTCTAGGTTTTCTATTCTTCCAGATGAATTTCGTAATTGCTTGCTCTATTTCTGCAAGGTACATCATTGGGATTTTAATTGGAATTGCATTGAATCTGTATAGCACTTTAGGTAGTATGGCCATTTTGACAATATTAATTCTGCCTATCCAGGAACATGGGAGATCTTTCCATCTTCTAAGGTTTTCTTTAATTTCTTTCTTTAGTGTTCTGTCGTTCTCATTGTAGAGGTCTTTCACCTCTTTTGTGAGATTGATTCCCAAGTATTTTATTTTTTTCGATGCTATTGTGAATGGGGTAGTTTTCCTAAATTCTCTTTCTGAGGATTCATCACTTATGTACAAAAATGCATTGGATTTATGAGCATTGATCTTGTAACCTGCTACTTTACTGAATTCACTTATGAGTTCTGAAAGTTTTCTGGTGGAATTTCCAGGTTCCTCTAAATATATAATCATGTCGTCAGCGAACAGGGATAGTTCCAATTCGTATCCCTTTAATTTCTTTGGTTTGTCTAATTGCTCTGGCTAGAGTCTCAAGGACGATGTTGAATAGAAGTGGTGAAAGAGGGTATCCCTGCCTTGTTCCAGTTTTTAGGGGGAACGCTTTCAGTTTTTCACCATTTAGAATGATATTAGCCATGGGCTTAGCGTAGATGGCCTTTATAATGTTAAGGAATGTTCCCACTACCCCAATTTTTTCTAGTGTTTTGAGCATGAAGGGATGCTGTATTTTATCGAATGCTTTTTCTGCATCTATTGAAATAATCATGTGATTCTTAACTTTAAGTCTGTCGATATGGTGAATGACATTTATTGATTTCCTGATGTTGAACCAACCTTGCATCCCTGGGATGAAACCCACTTGATCATGGTGCACTATCTTTTTAATATGTTTTTGTATGCGATTTGCTAAAATTTTGTTGAGAATTTTTGCGTCGATGTTCATTAAGGATATTGGTCTGAAATTTTCTTTCCTCGATGTGTCTCTGTCTGGTTTAGGTATCAGGGTGATATTTGCTTCATAGAATGAGTTTGGGAGGGTTCCCTCCTCTTCTATTTCATGGAATAGTTTGAGGAGTATTGGAATGAGCTCTTCTTTAAAGGTTTTGTAGAACTCGGCTGAGAACCCATGTGGTCCTGGACTTTTCTTTGTTGGTAGGCTTTTGATGACCTCCTCTATTTCATTGTTTGAAATTGGTTTATTTAAGTTGTGTATGTCCTCCCCGTTCAGTTTAGGTAATTCATATGTCTCTAGAAATTTGTTGATGTCTTCGAGGTTTTCTGTTTTGTTGGAGTATAGATCTTCAAAATAACTTCTAATTGTTTTGTATTTCACTTGTGTCTGTTGTGATATTTCCTTGTTCATTCCGAATTTTAGTAATTTGAGTTTTCTCCCTCTTTCTCTTTGTTAGTATGGCTAAGGGTTTATCAATTTTGTTTATTTTTTCAAAGAACCAACTGTTTATTTTGTTAATTTTTCCAATTGTTTCTTTTGTTTCAGTTTCGTTGATTTCCGTTCTTATTTTATCTATTTCCTGTTCTCTACTACTTTTGGTATTGGTCTGCTCTTCTTTTTCTAGGGCTTTGAGCTGTAGTGTTAAGACGTTTATTTGTTGATTTCTACTTCTTTTTTTGAATGTGCCCCATGAAATAAATCTTCCTCTCAGTACTGCTTTCATAGTGTCCCAGAGATTTTGATATGATGTGTCTTTGTTCTCGTTTACTTCTAAGAATTTTTTTATTTCCCTCCTGATGTCTTCTGTTATCCATTCATCATATAATAGTGTATTATTTAATCTCCAGGTATTTGAGAAGTTTCTGTTTTTTATTCTATCATTTATTTCTAATTTCAACCCATTATGATCTGATAGAGTACAAGGTAGTATCTCTATCTTCTTGTATTTGCTAACAGTAGCTTTGTGGCATAAAATATGGTCTATTTTAGAGAAGGATCCATGTGCTGCTGAGAAGAAAGTGTATTCGTTCTTTGTTGGATGGTATATTCTATATATGTCCGTTAAGTCTAAATTGTTGATTGTGTTATTGAGATCTATGGTTTCTTTTTTCAATTTTTGTTTGGACGATCTATCCAGTGGTGAGAGAGGTGTGTTAAAATCACCTAGTATTATTGTGTTGTGGTCTATTTGATTTCTGGAATTAAGAAGGATTTGTTTGATGTACGTGGATGAGCCAATGTTCGGGGCATAGATATTTATGATTGTTATGTCTTGCTGATTTATGCTTCCCTTAAGCAGCATGTAATGTCCTTCTTTATCCCTTCTGACTAGTTTTGGCTTGAAGTCCACATTATCTGAAATGAGAATGGATACTCCAGCTTTTTTGCTGTGTCCGTGTGCATGGTATGTTTTTCCCCATCCTTTCACCTTTAGTCTATGGGTATCTCTTTCTATAAGATGAGTCTGTTGCAGGCAGCATATTGTTGGATTTTTCTTTTTAATCCAATCTGCCAGTCTATGTCTTTTGATTGACGAGTTCAGGCCATTAACATTCAGGGTTATTATTGTGATATGATTTGTATTCCTAGTCATTTGACTCGTATTTGTTCTTTGACATGATTTGGTTTCTCCTTTATTTGGGTATTCCTTTAGGCTAGCACCTCCTGTTGCTGATTTGCATCATTGTTTTTCATCTCTTCCTCATGGAATATTTTGCTGAGAATGTTCTGTAATGCTGGCTTTCTTTTTGCAAATTCCTTTAGCTTTTGTTTTTCATGGAAGGATCTTATTTAATCGTCAAATTAGAAGTTAAGTTTTGCTGGGTATAAGATTCTTGGTTGGCATCCATTTTCTTTCAGGGCTTGGTAAATGTTGTTCCAGGCCCTTCTAGCTTTTAGGGTCTGGATTGAAAAATCTGCTGATATTCTTATTGGTTTCCCTCTGAATGTAATTTGATTCTTTTCTCTTGCGGCCTTTAAAATTCTGTCTTTATTTTGTATGTTAGGTATCTTCATAATAATGTGCCTTGGTGTGGGTCTGTTGTAATTTTGTATATTTGGAGTCCTATAAGCCTCTTGTACTTGGTTTTCCATTTCATTCTTCAGATTTGGGAAGTTTTCTGATATTATTTCATTGAATAGATTGTTCATTCCTTTACTTTGTTTCTCTAAGCCTTCCTCACTCCCAATAATTCTCAAATTTGGCCTTTTCGTGATATCCCATATTTCTTGTAGATTCTGTTCATGATTTCTTACCATCTTCTCTGTTTGGCCAACTTTGTTTTCAAGATTAAATATTTTGTCTTCAATGTCTGAGGTTCTGTCTTCCAGGTGTTCTATCCTATTGGTTATGCTTTGTATAGAGTTTTTAACTTGGTTTATTGTTTCCTTCATTTCAAGTATTTCAGTTTGTTTTTTTTCAGTATCTCTAACTCTTTATTGAAATGATCTCTTGATTCCCGTATTTGGTATTTTAACTGTTGATTGGTGCGATCATTTAATGCCTGCATTTGCTCTTTCATCTCCTCCTTCAATGCCTGCATTTGCTCTTTCATCTCCTCATTTGCTTCTCTGATTGTTTTAATTATGTACATTCTGAACTCCCTTTCTGACATTTCTTCTGCTGTGTTGTCATTGGGTTTTATTGATGTAGTATCTAGGTTTGTTTGGGACATTTTCTTCCCTTGTTTTCTCATATTGGTCAGATATCAGTGGGAATCTGAGATATTGCAGATTTCCTTTATTGACTTATAGTGTCCCGGTAGATTTCCAGTGTATCAACTCCCAGCCTTCAGTAGCCTTAAGTCTTGGAGGAACTTGATAATGCAGTGCTTCCGAAGAAAGGTGCCCCTAGCCCCTACTGGTTCCAGCTGGCTCTGTGCGGAAATGCTCTCACTGTGGGCCTGCACCGTGCAGCTGGCCATGTGGGGGAAGCCCACCACTGGAGTGTGGAAGGCTACCTTGGGAAGACTCTAGCTGCCCTACCCTGCTATGATAACCCTACCCCTATCTGTGCCTGGCGCCCAGGCCAAGTTTTGCCCAGTGGGGGAGACTCACCCCGTGACTCTATTTTTGTCCAAGTCTCTCGATGACTCCCCTTCTTGAGTCCTGGGGTCTGGAGCGACTGGAGATGTAGTCCCTCTAGGTCGCCATCTTGGATCGCCCCGTGGAAAGAGCTTCCGGCCGGAGTGGGCAGAGCTGCCTGAAGAAGTCTCTGGCTGCCCTGCCCTGATCCCAGATGCTGCTTGGGGATCGAAGCTCTCTGTTGGCTCGGGGACTTGTGGCTGTCTCTATGTAGAAAAGCTCTCACTGGGCGGTCTGTTCCAAGAAGCTAGCCTTGAAAGGCACCTCCCACCGCAGGGTTCCAGGCTGCTTGGGGAGGTCGCTGGCTGCCCTGTCCTGGTCCCTGAAGCCGCTTACGGGCCAGAGTATGCTGTGCTGGCTCTGGGACTTGGAGCTTGTTCTTATCAGAAAGGCTCTCAGTAGGGGGCCTGCTCGGAGAACCTGGAGAAGCTGGCTGTGTGGGAGGGGCCCAGCACCGGAGTGCGCAGGGCTGTCTGTGGAAGACTCTAGCTGCCCTGCCCTGCTCCGATAAGCCAC
Source organism: Sciurus carolinensis (assembly GCF_902686445.1). NCBI lineage: Eukaryota > Metazoa > Chordata > Mammalia > Rodentia > Sciuridae > Sciurus > Sciurus carolinensis. The sequence continues at coordinate 54,349,838 of NC_062217.1, read as the reverse complement.
CTCTATTTGGGCCTGCCACCCGGGCCGAACTTTACCCAGTGGGCAGACTCACCCGTGGCTCTATTCTGGTCCGAGTCTCTCAATGCCTCCCCTTCTTAACTCCTGGGTTCTGGAGCGACTGGGGTTGCAGTCCCCCTCTAGTCCGCCATCTTGGATCGCACCCCGTGGAAAGAGCCTGCGGCCGGAGTGGGCAGAGCCGCCTGAAGAAGTCTCTGGCTGCCCTGCCCTGATCCCAGATGCTGCGTGGGGATGGAAGCTCTCTGTTGGCTCAGGGACCTTGTGGCTGTCTCTATGTAGAAATGCTCTCACTGGGCGGTCTGTTCCAAGTAGCTAGCCTTGAAAGGCACCTCCCACCACAGGGTTCCAGGCTGCTTGGGGAGGTCGCTGGCTGCCCTGTCCTGGTCCCTGAAGCCGCTTGCGGGCCAGAGTATGCCGCGCTGGCTCTGGGTCTTGGAGCTTGTTTTGATCAGAAAGGCTCTCAGTAGGGGCTGAATACAATATTTAGAGGGAAATTTATAGCATTGAATGTCTTAGATAAGAAGAGAGTTCTAAATTTAACCTTAGGAAAGTAGAAAAAGAGCAAATGAAATCTTAAGTAAGCAAACAAAAAAAATTAATATACATTAGAGCAGATATCAATGGAATTGAAAACATGAAATAGAGAAAATTAATGAAACAAAAATCTTATTCTTAAAATGATGAATAACATTGATCAATCTCTATTGTAACTAACCCTAGGAAAAAAATGAGAAGATACAGCTTACCATATCAGAAAAGAAAGACAGACTATCATTGCTGATCCCATGGAAATGAAAAGAATAACAAAGAATATTATGAACAACTCAGTGATCACAAATTTGGTAGTCTTGTTGAAATGGACCAGTTTCTTGGAAGACAATGTGTCACAGAACTTACACAAGAAGTAGAGGCCTAGGTCAAATAATTTATTCATCTTCTATAACATGAAGAATAAGGTCCAGATAGTTTCATTATTTAATTCTCTACATTTTTTCTGGGAAATATTAAGCAGATGGAGTAATCTCATTGTGTGAGACCAATTTAGTTCAACATTTCAAAATCCATGTAATTCATCACATCAACAAACTAAAGAATAAAACTCTTATCAATGCATGTAGAAAAAGACATTTGATACATTCGATACTCATTCATGATAAAAATTCTCAATAAACTTGCAACAGAGGGGAATCTTCCTCAAGTCAATTTCAAAAACTCTGTAGCTTACTTAAGGAACTGTATGCTTTTCTCAGATGTTGAGGAACAAGGCAAGATTGTCTTCTCTCACCTCTCTTATACAGTATCATATACAAATCCTGATTAGTACAATAAAACAAAAGAGAACATAGAGGTGTCCAGGTTAGTAATGAAGAAAAATGTTCGTAGATGAAATGATTGTCTATAGAGCCCTCCCCTCAAATCGACAGAAAAAAAAGTCCTGTAATTATCAAAGTTTTAACAAAGTTTCAAGACATGACAAACTCATTTGGTTTTGTTTTCATCAGTAATTGAGAATTAGAATATCATTTCCTCACTCCCCCCAAAAAGTAGATATTAACTTAATACATATAAGATCTATATAAAGAAAACTATAAAAAATTGATGCAAGCAACCAAAAATGATCTAGTGAAGATATAGAATTCCATGTTCTTGAAAAGACTCAATATTTTTAAGATGTTACTTCTTCCTAGTTTGACATTTAGATTCAACATAGTGACCCAAAGTCTTAGCAAGTTATTTTGTGGTTGTTGACAAATGATTTCCAAGTTTATATGGAGAAGCAAAAGACTCAGAAGAGCCAACTCAATAGTTAAGAACAACAACTAAGAAAGAGGTTCTGATACCACCTGACTTTAAGACTTAGTGTAAAGCTACAGTGATCAGAACATTGTGGTATTTGGTGGGGAGTGGGGGAGTGAGAAAGAAAGAGCAGTGGAACAGAGCAGAAAGCCCAGAAATAGACCCACATAAATAAAGTCTACACAAATGAATAAAGGTATATCAAGGTAGAAATAGTCTCTTAAAGAAAAGGTGCAGAACACTTGAACATTCTTCACATTCTGCCTTCCCCAACCCCCCAAAAAAAGACCTAAATGAATGTTAACATACTTCATGTCTTTCTGAAAAAACTAACTCTAATGTATCATAGACCTACTTGAAACATTGTACTTTTTTGTTTGTTTGTTTTGGTGCTAGGTTTTGAATCCAGGGAGACTTTACCCCTGATCTATACCTCCCCTTCAGCCCTTTTAATTGTTTATTTTGAGACAAGGTCTGACTAAGTTGCACAGGCTAGCCTTGAATTTACAATTCCTCTGCCTTAGCCTTTTGAGTCACTAGGATTATAGCAGTCTACTACAGCCGGCTGAAGTTATACTATGTACAGAGGAGTTTATTACATAAAACCTATATGACCTTGAATTTTGCAATGCCTTTCTGTTCATTTAGATATAATACTAAAAGTATAATCTATCTAAGAAGAAAATTGATAAATGAGCTTCATTCAAATTTCTGTTTGTGAAAAGTAGTTAAGGAAAACATAAGCGACAGACTGGTTGAAAATCTTTGCAAAACACCTGATCAAAGACTTTTATTTAAAATAAAGAACTTTTAACACTTGGTAATACGAGTTGAAAAGTGATCAAAAACAAGATTTACAAATGGCAAATAATCCTAATGAAAAAATGTTGTAGGGTTAAAATGCTCTATGCTGGCATATGGACTATGTAAGTTAAAGACACGTGAAAGGTAGCAGGTGTGAAAAGATCAGTTTGGTTCCATGCTTTTTCTTAAAACCAAAAGATGACATTGTGAAGTAAAAAGTGCCATACCTGTATTTAAAACAAAAACAAACAAAAAAACACTTTCTTCATTTTCAAGGATGAGAAATAGAAATTGAGAAAATTCTTTATCAACTTTGTTAAAAATAACTCATCTTTTGCATCTTTCCACATAATTTAGTTATTTTTACCACCATTGAATATTCTGTGTCTAATCCAATACACAAGTAACTGGTGTTAGCTGCTGCTTTGAGTCTTTATTTCCTTACCAGGGCTCTTGTGCCACTTGAAATTTATGCTTTTCTCCTGTTTATCTCGCCTATGCCAGTTTGATTGTCAAACCCAGATAGAACCCGAAGTCAATAGAGATGGAGTTTTCCACCCCTACCATATGGAACATCACATGTCATTAGGGAATTATTAAGTAATAAAAATAGTGAGACACCACTATACCTGTTAAAATGACTGAAAACGAAACGCTGACGTAAAATGCTCATGAGGACTTAGTGCGGCAGGAGCACTTATTCATTGTTAGTGGGAGAGAAAAATGGTATATCCAGTTTGGAAAACTGGCAGTTGGAAAACTACATATACGTTTACACAATTGTCACACTCTTAGCTATCTATGTACCCAAATTAGTTGAAAACTTAGGCCTATGCAAAAACCTTCGTTAGTTTAATGCAACTTTATTCATAATCCCAAAACTTGACAGCAATTATAAGATGTCCTTTAATAGTGACTAGATAAACCCTGGTATGTTCTTACAGTGGAATATTACTTTGGTGTTCAAACTAAATGCCCTCTAAAGCCAAGGAAAGATACAATGCTAACTTAAATTCACATTTCTAAGTGAAAAAGAAAAAAAGCCTGAAATGTCTACATAATACATGTTCTAAAGAGAGAAATATAAAACCAGTTAAGATCAGTGTTTGCAAAGGGTTCTGGGGAGAGGGTAGAAAGATTAGGTTGGAGGAACTGTTCTGTATGTCACTCTAATGATGGATTCATAACATTTTAATTTTTTTATACATAGTATTGTAGAACACAAAGAGTCAAGCCTAATGTGGACTCGGAACTCTAAGTCAACAATAGTGTCAGTATTGGTATGTTATTTGTAATAGACATAACACACTAATGCAAAATGTTAATAGCAGAACTTGTTCCAATGGTAAGGGTGTATAGGAACTCTCTGTATTCTGCTTATTATTCTATAAAATTAAAATGTCCTTAAAAAGGATTCTGTTAACATAAAAAATTAAAGGTGACAATTTGCTTAGTTTAAAATTAATGTACTTGACCCATTTATACTAACTATATATCTAGCATTTACTTCAATTTTTATTACTTATTCTTATGAAAATTTTGTTGTATTAGATTATTAGTGTTCTAAAATAACATTTGAGTTACCAGCTTTGTTTAAATAACATTGGACCCCAGTGAGTTCTCTGAAACTACCTCAAGAATATTTTAATAATTATTGGCATGTATTACTCAACTGTTTCATGGAGAATTTTTCTAATTTGCATATCCCTATAATGGCATTTGAAAATGTCAGTCTCACTGCAACCCACCCTACTTAGTTGTTCTTGGTTAGAGTTTTTGTCTTTGGTGGAAGGGGCTGATGTTATTGGTGAAAAATATGTTGTACTTGTACCTTTGATCACCAAAGAGCTTAGGGTTTTGCTATGTATTTGTATTCTAATTGTATTTATTCATTTATGAATTATTTATTTCAACTCTTTTCCCATTTTTCTGTTGTAAAAGTAATTTCTCACTTCTAAATTTTAAAAGGAATTGATAGTTCTTTTTATAAAGAACATTGAACTTTAATTTTTTTGTCTGAAAAGGGGGAAAGTATAAATACGCACAATAGTAAACATAGAGTAAATAATGTGATAGCTCAATTTCTGAAATGGAAAATTTCTTTTCATTTAAAAATTTCAGCTGTTGAAATTCAAGAGAAATATGTTAAGATATAATTCAGCAAAAGTGGTAGAAACCAGTCTATAGTAATACAGAAGTCCTCATTATGTCAAACCTCTTTTTGATCATTTAGTATTTTAACTCTCATTATTTTAAAACATAAATTAAGCAGTTACTATAAGTATTATGTATGAATATCGTGTGTGATTGGTATAATATTTATATTATCTACTATTATCAATTTGATTTATATCTTCAAAATCATTATTAAAATTTTATTATAGGTAGTAATGACTGTGAAAGTGGCATAAACATCTTGTTTTATTTCAAGATTTTTTACTTCCACTCATATTGGAGGGATAACCCAGTCTTTTTGAAAACCCTTGTAGCATAGTGATTATTTTTCCTGTATACTCACTCTTGTACACACCTACAAAAGAAAACATCTGTTCTATAGTGGTGGTCAGTGACACCAGTGAATTGGAACTGGCACATTGACTTTTTGAGCTTCCCACCTCAGCAAAAAGAACATGCTGTTTGTCAGTACATCTTCACACATCCATTTTCATGTGGATACCTTGAATTTATTTCCAGAGATGCTATTCACTTGATTCTGCAAAGGATTGAGATGGAATATGATACCAAAGTGAACTTGTGTAAGTTCGTCAAAGGCTAAACTTTATAGATCTCTCTTCCTCCAACCATTTTGATATAATCTTTTGTCAGCAGTAATGTGATAGAAACATGTAAATGCTAGTTGCTTGAATGATGGGATTCAGGTGCTATTTTGCACATGTTTTACATAAAACAATAGAAAGAATGTCATGCTCTTGGAACTAAAAATGGCCTCAGGAAGACACTCTCTGCTTATAGAGACTTTCCAGGCTTGAATTTGCAGGATTTAGGGGGCATTAGTTTTTTAAATTGCCTAGATACTCTTGTTATTTTTACTACTATTTTTGTATGTTATACATTTGAGAATTTTGTTTCTTTTGACTTCTAGTGAAAAGCTACACTAAAGATTTTTGTTAAAAGAAGTGTATTCTTAGGTGGTTAACAGTGTTATCCTCACATGGACATGGGATCACATTTTGTTCTACCAGGTAATAGATGTGTAATCTTACGTAAGCAACCTGATTTCTCTATACCTGTTCTTACATCTAAATAATGGTTGTAATTCTAGTTGCTTCGTTATAGGAAGTGTTTTAAGCACTTAACATATGCTGTGTCATTTGGTTAGTCCCTGTTTCATACCAAATGCCAAATGAATAAGAACTCTTGCTGTCATGCTCAATATTAATATCACAGGTTGGAATCTTCTAGAAAATCATGAGGTCATTACCAGATTCTCAGAATTTTGTCATGTTTCTGGTGTTCACCAAAGTCTACCAAATCTAGGGGCTGGGGAGATAGCTCAGTCAGTAGAGTGCTTGCCTTGTAAGCACAAGGCCCTGGGTTTGATCCCCAGCACCCAAAAAAAAAAAAAAGTCTACCAAATCTAAAGTGACAGTGCCATGATGATGCTTAAATTAAAAGACTATAATGTGGAGAATTATTAACTCGACAGTATTCTTAAAGTACCCTTTTATTTTTCAAAGAGTAATGGGTGATAGTTTTTTGGATTCTAAAGATAATGAAGAAGCTACTTAGTTTTTATTTTAAGAATTTTCTTCATATGACTGAAATAATGGGATCTTCTTTAAATGTCATCCAAATTCATGCTTAATACTTTAAACATATTCTAGACCCTTGCTTTGTATCTACAAGGGAGTTTTACTCCAGACCAACAACTAGGCCATGATTTATTATAGGATCTGCTTTTAACATTATTTGTCTGGAAGGAGCAGAGTGACTGGAGAAACTCCATCCATCTTTTTGTTTATTTGACATTTATGCCACATTAAATGTACTTTAAAGAAATAATACATGAATAAGAAATTCTGTTTAATGGTGATGATTACTCATCAGTCAGATAAATCTCTTAACAGTAATACAAAAGAAATCCTATCAAGCTCTGTCTGTTAAAATTTGGATAAATCATATTTTTTAACGGGAACAAAGTTTTAAAGCAAATACTTGTTTCATTTTCTTTCCAAGAGCTATTATTACAAAATATATTTAAGTTGTTCTTAATTCCAATAAAGTTAACACTGTCTCCCAAGCTTTACTTGTTCTATATTAGTCACTTCTTATGATATGACTGATTAGTAGAAACAGACTTTGCCTTCTTTAGTTGTTAATGTCTACCACAAAAGTGAAAAACGTATGTGGAGCGAGTAGATGTAGTTGTTGCTAAATACGTTTTGTGTGCACATGTGCACACTCTTTCATTTTTGGGGGATACTTCCTTTTTATTTATTTATTTTAGAAGGGATTATGGGGGAAGGAGAAAGAGAAGAACAATTGAGGCAGAAAGACTACCCTGGTAGCATTGTGAACTTTTCCTAAGAATGCTAGAACATGAATGAAGAATCTCTGCCCTGGGATTTAGAGCTGCAGAATGGTTTATAACTGAGACACTATGAATCATCAACCAAATGCTTCTTATCTGGGCTTTTTATTCATTAAGTTTAGTTTCAGATTTGTTTGGAAGTGTGAGTGATTTTTTTTTTTTAATCTCACAGTTATTAAACACAGATTTAGGAACAATGGGAGAAGTATTCTTCTATTACTATTCAGTGAATATACTTTCTAATATTAGTTTCTTACCAATGTGTGGCCTGCTAATTAGTGGGCGATTTTAATATGACAGCCTGTGCTAAATTAGCCCCCTTCCTAAATTACTGCTAGCTTTATATTGTCTCTGAATAAGTTGAATCTGTGTTTGACCAGAAGTACTTAACATTTATTAAACTGGTAGATATTGTAAACTATATTGTGTTTCAGAATTATAATTTTCAATTATAATTGCTCATGAATAAAGATTGAGATCTATCCACTTGTTGTTTCATCGTAGAGATATTTCAATATATGAATCTTAGTAGTTGTTGGATGTTTAGCTATATTACAGATCTTTCTAGAAATCTTTCAGGCTCTACACATTACAGAAGGAGATGGCATTTGTGTTTTATTCATTTTTCCCCACAGGTCACTTACATAGTTTCTCCTTTCTTGAGATAGGGAGTATATTGTCCTTTTATGAGGTGGGGTAACAGTAACTGAGAGTCCATGGAAAGAAGGAACAGTACTCTTCAAGTAATCACTGATACAAAGGAGAAAAGGAACTTTGGTATTAGGGTACTTCTTAACAAAACAGAGGGCAGCTTTTATGCTAGCTCTATTATATTTATGAAAGTTTGCTGCTTTCAGGGGGGCCTTATCTGTTTAAAATTATAGTATGAATGAAACGACAAAGTTGTAAAAATGTTACAGATTAGATTAGCATTCTCAGGTTTATATGTAAAAACTGAAACCCATAGAAAAATTTCAATTGACCCAGGCATGCAAAAATAACTTCAAAAGCTAGGTTTTTTTCATTTTTATTCTGTTTGTTTTATTTTGTTATTTCACTATGCCTGTGTATACCCAAATCTACTATAATGTGTAATTTTGGAATTGAAAATGAATTTAGAGTTAACATTTATATGTTGAGTTCCATTCTTTTATTTTTACCTGTGTGCAAACTAAAGTCCAATAACTTGCCCAAGGCTATTAACTTGTTAAGGGTATGTTTAGCATTACTAAACATACATGCTAGTTGTCTAGCTAGTAATGTCTTCATTTTTTTTTAACAGTACACTTCTAAAAATTTAGATATTGTGAAATCTATTTCTTTTAAATTAAGTATCAAATAATGACTTACGTGTTCACACAGTCTACTTTTTAAAGTGCCAGCAATCATTTCTTTTTGGTGTGGTGCTTGGGTTATCTATTAGCCCTGTGTTCATACAACTCTAGGCCCAGCACTCCCTACTGCCAATTATTACATGAAACCCCAGCTATTCCCTGCTTAGATTTAACATCATAATTTCTAGTTTCTGATTGGCCACTTTCGATTAGGATTGGTCAAATCTGTTCTTCTGAAGCCTGTATTTTTTTTTTTTCCATCCTACATACCAATCAAGGTTCATCTGATCAGCTAATTGACTTGAAGTGGAGAGCTCACAAATTGGTGCTCCAAGATCAGTCCATTCCTCCATGTACTCAGGTCTACTCATGTATTCTCAACAAGGACATTATCACCCTTGAGGGATAGAAAGTTGATTCTTAGGGAGCAAAAAACTCATATTTTACTGCATTTATATATAAAGCACATCTATATATACAGTACATTAATATAAATGTAGTATACTTGCGGTTTTAACATTTCCTAGTTATAGACAATTAGGCACAATATACCTAAAAGGCTCTTTAGGGGGCATTAATGAAAAGCTTAGAACTATAGTTCCACATCTGTGTAAATCTACCTCTTTTCAGGACATTTCCACTTGAATATTACTTAGAAGCTTTACACTCATTTTGTCCAAAACCGAAGCAATTATCTGCTTCTCATTTTTTCTGACCTGTCTCAAATAATGGCGTCACATGGGTCTCTAACCCCACTCAGTCCATTATCTCCATTCCTGGGGCACAACCTCAGTTCACGTTGTCTCATTTCCCTACCTGAATTATTGCCACAGTTTTTCAAATTGCTCTTTATGCTTCTGTTATTACCCTTGCTCTAATCTTTTATCCACACCACATAGGAGCTTTCTAAAATGTATATGTAATCATATCTCATCCAGTTTAGAGTCAAAATTGTATTTCTGTTACATGGCATAACTTGCATTTTTTTTCATAGTCTTTTCAGATTTGTATTTTCCTGCTTTCCTTACTTGCTCTCATCAACACATACACACTTTTATTTTGAAGTCACTCAGACTCTTCAAATGTGCCATATTCCTTCTCATCTGTGGCTCTGGTTTAGTCAGTTTATCAATACTGTATCAAAATATCAGGATGGTTAACTTTTAAGAAAAGAGGGTTTTAGCTCAATTTGGGAGGTTTAGGGGAGTGGTGCCTTCCGAGGGTGTTCTGATGCTTGGCAAAGACAGGAGTGTGTATGTGAGAGCAAGTGATCACATCTTGAACCTGGAAAGAGGGAGACTGAGTGGGGTCAGGCTTTCACAACAACACTTTTGTGAGAACTACCCACTAGTTGCTTGAGAAGCTTTTTAATCTCTTAAGAACCTCTCATGAGGCCCCATCTCTTTAAGATCCTACCTCCCACCGTAGCTTCGGTGAACTCTGATTTTCCAGTGCGTGGACTACTGGAGGACAAACCAAGTACAAACCATACCAAGCCCTTTTCAAATGCTGTTCTCTGCAATATGCACTTCTGAATGTTCTCCTTCCCTCTTCTAACCCCATACAACTTCCTTCAGAGGTTCATTCATTCACATGTCATGTCGCCCTAAAACTTCTTTTTGATGGCTTGTACTAAACTATTTGTTGTATCAGGGCAAGTAGTTTAAAAAATTAAATGGCTTCTTGAGGAAAAGCTGTATTTATTATTTTGTCTCCCAACTCCTACAGTATCTCTTAGGATTCCTTTGAATATGCGTCAAATACCCAGAGTGATTTTAGGTACTGCTATTACATAGACTTTTGGGATATTCTGTTTTTCTAGGCATTTGACGGTTAATTTTTGTCATAAAACATTGCATACTAGGTTGAATTAAAGTTATTTCTCATTTACAACGAACATTAATGATTTTGACCAAGCAAGTAAAAAGTACTTTTCATGCACTGAAATATTTGTTTTTTAGAAATGGAATTAATTAATTTTACAACTTATTTCTTATCTACAAAATACAGTGTAAGTATTATTTGAGTAGGTAGATTATCAAAATACTTCTGACCATGTTTTGTCTCCCTCTCATTTTATTTAGCTAAAGGACACAAAATCAGCAGACCAGAAAACAACATTACTTCATTTCCTTGTAGAAATATGTGAAGAAAAGTACCCTGCCATTCTGAATTTTGTGGACAATTTGGAACATTTAGACAAAGCTAGTAAAGGTTTGTACTTTGACAAAAATATATTTTATTGCTCTGGTCTTCAGTTCTAAAGGAATGTAATACTTTTTATTTGTACATACTTCCCACTTTGTCAAAAATATTTTGTGTTCAATGTCACATTTTTAAAATATTGAATTATAGGATTTTTACTTTAGAACTTATCATGGTTGGAGGTGTGAGTTTAATATATTTGGCTTAATGAAGTATTATATTTATGAATACTTGTCTTTTGGCTTAAATTTTATGGATACATGCTAGACTCTCTCTCTGCTCCTGGGTCTCCTTTACTGGGGATCCTTTGGTTCCATGTCACCCACAACCACTGAATGACCAATGTGTATATGATCCCAGATGTAGCAGTCAGTGTCCCCTTTTTCCCCAAATTGAAGATCTATCTAAAGTGGAGTTCTCTTTCCATGAGGACACCAGACTGCCAGAGTCTCAATTCACCCCTTCCTAATGCCCTAATTTCTAACCTAGTTCTAGTTCCTACTGTGCGTCAGAACGGATAGAACCCATTGCTATTGCTTGATTATTTTATGATTTAAATAAAATAGTTTACCAGCTTAAATACCCAATTTTCATTTATATTTCACATTGATTTTATGGAAACAACTTCAACTGGTTTGAAGCAACCAATTTCTGAATACATTCTGGAAGACCACAGATATGGAAAGAGAAGTCTGTATTATTTTGATGTCGACCACTTGTCATTAATAATGTCAATTTTTAGAATCTCTTTGTTTCCTCTGTTTTTTCTTTTTGTTTTTATTGTACAAGGGATGGAACTCAGGGCCTTCTGTATGTTCACTAATGCTCTACCACTGAGCTATATAGTCTCAGCTCCTTTTTCCTTCTTAATGTTGGAATTTGTGACCTTAAAATAGGGTATTTTATTCTCTTCCACACAGGAATGAATATTCCTTCTTAAATACTTTTATCATTCTCTCCCTCCTTTCCAGTTTCCTTTTTCTATAGCTGATTATAGTACTTTATTTGCAGAGATATTTGATTGGATGTGATGTTCTGTATAACTTTATTCCACAATATGTATTTCTTTGAAGGGCATATTTCATACAACCTGTTAGAAATAATTAGTATAGATTTTTAACACTAGGAATAAGCTTCATACTCTATTTTTCATATATATCCTTATGTTACATTGTACTGAATTATTTACTTTTTACATGTTATCTTAAAATGTTCATGAAATAAGGAGAAAATGTCTGTATATATAAATGTATATATGTATACCATATATGCATACATATATAGTGATTATATAAAATATATATATAAACATACACCTTTTTTGGAATTTAAGAAGAGAAAATATACAAATTATCTTAAAACGTTTCAGTAGGGCAAAAAGAAATAGAAGTGAATGGGGGATACTAAAAACAACTTGGTGTTATTAAAACTAGCTTTTAACTGATTGGTTTATTAAGTCAGGGAAATTGACTTTCCTAAAGTGAGATTTCAGACATTTTGGAATATTTATGCAAGTGTTACAAAACAAAATTGAAAGTGTAGTCTTGGTGGACATTAAGTTTGATAAGTAGCAAGACTAGCAGGAGTAGTGGCACAAAGTTAAAATATAGAAAGAGTTCTTTTTCTGAGAAAAAGATGGTTGAGTGTTTAATAGTGTTAATTGGTGTTAGAACTTTTACAAGAATCAGGCAAACTCTTTTGGATAGTGACACTTTGCATTTCTGGTTCCCATTTTTCATTCTGGTTCTAAAACTGAACTGTGAGCTGTAACATTCTTCTCTTTAGATGCATAATTTTTATTGTAAAATTTTTTTCTAGTAATTTTTGCTGTAAGTTTTTGAAATATCTATCTCATTTGGTTATACTTAAAATTCTTTAAAATATCATGATACTTTAAAAAATTGTTTAACTTTCATGAGGACTTGCAAGCTTGTAACTTGATAATTTGATTTTTCTCTTTGTTTTCTTTCTTGGTGTTTCAGTGGGGCATTTTGGGACTTGGGGGTTTTAGCTTCCATCTGTTACAGTGGAGGCACACATATGTGTATGGGTCAGCAGATACTGCTAATATGTTTCACAGGGAGCACCAACTTCATATTTGAATAGAACAACCATCACTGAGTTTTTTTATTTTTTTAGTACTGTAGGTGATTCTTGAGTTCTTTCTGTGATTATCTAACCCATTAATGAATGTGATTTTAGAGGAGTAAATGGAATGTTTTAGATGAAATGTCTGTGTTTGCTTTGGAGAACTTCATTGCTCTTATATATCATCATTTAAAAGTTTCCAGACTTGAAATCTCCTCAGTGAGCTATCACATGAATTAAAAAGTACCATTGTTTTTGAGACATAACAAATCCTGGTCATTAGGTACTCCTCGATCAGCAGGGGGAACTTGCATTGCAACTAATGAGCTTACCCATATGACAATTTTCAAAAATCTACTTTATTAGAACTGCTTCTTTTCTAAGAGATAATGGCCTACAGTTTTTCTGTTGCATTTCAGTGAAAATATTTTGGTTCATTATTGTATTTCTGTATACCATTGTAATATTTCTTTCTTTTATGGACTTCTAGGGGTTGAACATATTTTTCCTTGTCTAAACAGTTAAGCTTAATTGACTATGAAGGTCTTATTGATTACTTTCCAATAAGTAGTATTAAAAAGAAATGCTATTTTATTAATGAGTAGATAATGACAGAGCTTATTTATTATTTATTTATTTATTTTTTGGTTTGGTTGTTTTTAGGAGGGTGTATTAAAATGAAACTGAAGTTTACAGCATAATTGTGGTCAACCCTCTTTTAGTGTTATAACTATACAAAATATTTCTATTGTTTCCTAGTCAACTCTGAATTTCAGAAATGCCATGCCAACTCACTCTGTAACTCATTTATTCACCCATTAATTTAATAAGCCTATGCTTAGGGTTATTGTCTATGAAATTGTGCTGTTTTCTTATGTTGATCCAGTGTGTAATTTCTGTGTCTAAATGCAGTCAGGTCTCTCTCACTGACATCAGGTGACTGTCCCTAATAACTCCTCCCTTTTACTCCCAATATCCTTTACTTCCTCTCCCTTTATGCTCCCTCTGTGTGTAACTGCTGTTATTAGCCTAATAACTGAGCCCTTTTCTCTCTCTCTCTTTTTTTCTCTCTCTCCCCATAACTTTTCCTGAGGTGTTGTTCTCTTCAATTCCTTAGGACTTAAAAGCCATCATTAATTATGTTAACGACTTACAAATTTATGACCCAGACTTTACTTCTGAGGTTCACTCTTCTGTGTCCAACACCTTTTGCCATTTCCATCTGCATCTCAAATTAGGCACCAGGATCATAATATACCACAAGACAGGATTCTTGACCTTTCACCTTTTATATACTTGAAGAAACCCTTCCTGGCCCCCTTTCTTCTGATTTCATTTCCCTCATTTGTCATATCTGAGTATAACCTTCAGGATCTCAACTCAGAGCTGCTTGGTAAATTCTGCCAATGTAAAATTTGTGGGAAATGGCTAGTGCATGTAAAATGTTCTTTGACTTTCTCCTTCATCAAGGAACTTAAAGAAGATGTCAAGCTCTTTTTGATGCTTCTTCCTGGTGCTTACTAGGAACCTCACCTGAATTTCTGGGTATGCCACTCTTTACTTAAGGATAAATTCATTCGTTTGCCTGAAATCCTGACACCATTATTGAAGAACAGTTGCTCTCGATCAAGGAATCTTCTGGAACTGCTGAGAATAGCATTAGCTTCTAGAAAAGAAGCAATATTCAGCATGTTATTATAGTGGATTCACTAATGACTCATTTCTAATAATTTTTTTCCATTTCCATGTTTTGAGCTCTCAGGATCACTCCTTAATATCTTGTATTTGAGTTTTTTAATTCTGTTTATTTTATACACCTCTTTCTGCTTCTAAGTCTCTGTATGATCTTAGTTAGCAATTCTTTGGTCTGACCCAAATAATTGCTGAAATATATGTCCTGACTTCCAGTACCTCACATTTCCAACATTTTATGATAAATGCCTTACTAAATACCAAATGTTTATCTTTATTCACCTACTGTGAGTGCTTAGACCACTTAATTTCCAGGTGGTTGCCACCTGGAAACTGAATAGGGTTTGAAAATTTCAAAATCATCTGCTCTAACTAGCAGAGTGTAAAGACTTCTATTAACCTTTTACTATAGCCTTCCAAAAATGCCAATTAAATTTGTTAGCCAGGTTGATATGTATTTTGAATATTTAATATTAGTTATTAGTTTAATTTCATTTTATATTCTGTGCAGCATGATTCACTCATGAAAGTTGGAATCATTATGTCATGGAGGTCGAAAGTTGGTTCCTCATGATTTGTGTGGATGTATAAGTCATTTGATGTTTCAAATTAATTGTTTGACAGTAGAGTTTGATGAAAATATACTTTACATATTTTTGTTTACCTAATGAAAATGAACTTAACTGACAGGATTACTACGTTGGTTGTGGGATACTTATAATAAAAGAATTTATAGAAGGTAACCATGGGCAACATTGCTTTTATTGAATTGTTGGTTAAAAGAAAAAAAATTTGGTTGTGGGCTTTACTATGTCATTCACAAATTCATATGTTGAAGGTCCATTCCCTAATACTCAGAATTTTACTGTCTTTGGAGAGAGAAGCTCATTGGTTAAAATTAAATCTCTTTAATCAGCCTCAATTCAATCTTTTTTCCATAAAAGCAAAGACAAAATTTGGACTCTCAGCCATTAGGGATATATTTGCACAGATGACAGATCATTTGAGAGGACAGTGAGAAGATCATCTGCAAGCCGAGGAGAGAGGCCTCAGATGAAACCAAATACACCAGCACCTTGAATCTGACCTCCGTAACCATGAGAAAATAACTTCTACTGGTTAAGCCATGTAGTCTGTGGCATCTGGGATAGTAGCCCTAGTAAACTAATATAGTAACTTAAGACATTTTTCTTGTTTGCTTGTAGTTCTTTAGTTGCAGACTAGAGTACCTTATACTAAATTTTTTTTTTTTTAAACATTATCAGACCAGTTGAGGAAACACTTGTTAACCTTCAGTGTTGGATGTTCATTAATAATCAATGTGGGGATAGCAAAGATTCTTCTACACACTGTCTTTACCACATGACTTCAAAGTATGCTGTTTTTGTCAGGTTTTCACTGCTGTGACCAAAAGACCTGACAAGAACAATTTGACGAGGAATAGTTTACTTTGGAGCTTACAATTTCAGATGTCTCAATCCATAGACAGCTGACTCCATTCCTTGGGGCTTGAAGCAGAGCAGGATATCGTGGTGGAGGGATGTGGCAGAGGAAAGCAACCCAGGACCTCACAGGAGGAAGCAGAGAAAGAGAGAGAGAGAATAACCTCCGCTCACAAAATATATACCCCAAAGGCATGCCCCACTAACCCACCTCCTCAAGCCACAGCCTACCTGCCTAGTTAATCCCTATCAGAGGTTTAATGCACTGATTAGGTTACCAGTCATTATCAGTCATTTCACCTCTAAACTTTCTTCCATTGTCTCACACATGAGCTTTTGGGGGAAACCTTATATCTATACCATAACATGCCTCATTTTTTTTCAATATACAGGTCATGTAAATTAATACATGTATAAGAAAATATTAAGGCATTCCAAATAAGTATATTCATGAACATTCATATTTCATTTCAGTGTTATATCTATGGCATCTCCTAGCTTTTCTTTTAGAATGCATTCATTTACACTGGAGTTTACTTAGTTTTATCTTTTTACTTACTCTGTGTATCTAATTTCTTTGCTATTTATCTCTGTTTTGCTAGTGTCTTAGTCAGCTATTTCACTACTATGACTAAATGATCTGACCGGCACAATTACGGAGGAGGAAAAGTTTATTTGAGAGCTCACAGTTTCAGAGGTCTTTGTCCATAGAAGGCTGACTTCATTACTCGGGGCTTGAGGTGAGGCAGAACATCATGGCAGAAGAGTGGGGCAGAGGGAAGCAAGCTTGCATCATCAGGAAGCAGAAAGAGAGAGACAAACTCCACTCTCCAGATACAAAATATATACCCCCATAGCCATGCCCCCAATGAGCCACTCCCTCCACATCACCTGCCTCCAGATACCACTCAGTTAATCCCTTTAGGGTTTAATTCACTAATTAGGTTAAGACTCTCACAACCAGTCATTCCTCCTCTGAACCTTCTTAAATCGTCTCACCTGTGAGCCTTTGGGGGACCCTTCACATTCAAGCCATAACAGCTAGTATACTGCATGTAATCTTAATATAAACAAGTATCTGATACAAGTCCATAACATTCTGAATTGTGTATTATCACTTTCCAAATGGGAGACTTTGTTTCACTTTTATTCATTCTTCTGTGGAAATCATGAAAATATTTGTCATCTCTGAGTTATGTAGTACTGGTTCTATGGGTACACTATAGAATAAAAAACTATGTCCCGAAAACTAGCCTATGACTCCTATGCTAAGTGTCAGTAATCTAATTTGACTGCATATAGGTATCAAATGAGAAAATAATTTTACTATTAATACCAACCAAGTATTGGTATTAATTGGAAAATAATTGGAAATTATTTTCAATTATCAATTATTGGAATTGGAAAATAATTTTACTATTAATACCAACCAAGTGCAATAAAAGATGAATTTATTTTAAAAATGTATTTTGCATATTGGATTTGTATATACTTTCTAAAATGGTAGAATATGTAAGAATTTTAAGTTCAGCAAGTTAACACTACAAAAAATGTATGATAAAATATAACTGAGTCATTCCCCAAGTAATCATAGGATTTTTGAAGGATATTTATAGTGTGTTGCAGGAATGGTATACTGGTCAGGGGCCACATATATAAATCTTTCCAGTTTATTTCCAAGGATTATCTGTATGGAGTTGGCATCAAGTGTTTAAATTCAAGAATGAATATTAGGTTGTGATGGTAATCACTTTATTGTGCAAATAAACACTCTTTTAGAAAGCATCGGAGTGAAATGGAAAGAGCATGGCCAAAAATCATTAGAAGAATTAAGGACTGTGTGGAGTGACATTGAAGAACTTAGGCATGGAGGAGCTACTTGCAGCTAAAGATTGCTTTTTGAGATACTGAGCTAGGAACATTTCCTGGATCTGCTGCTGCTTAGACTGATAGATGATGATGAAGAAGAAAACTACATCAGGAAGACCTGTATATCTTTTTGGAGGTTAACAGACTGAAAGTGGCATCAATACAGCATTAATCTTTTCTAGAAACTAACAGTTTACAGTGTTTGCAGATTTTTGGCCAGCTACAGATTTGAAGTAGCTACTCAAGCTGTTCTGTTAGTGTCACCTATGAGCCATCGCTGACATCAAGCAATAGGACAGTATCACTAGTGACAGCCAAGGTCTTGGAGCTCTCTTAAGCTGCTCTCTGTGAAGCAATATTTACTGCACCTCAGGTTGCAATGTGAAGTGGGAAATTACAAACAAGGTAAATGACAGAAGGTTTCAGGATAGTGCATTCTGAAGGATGGTTTAACATTACAAATCTGTATTTTACCAAAAAAGCAAAACAAAACAAAACAAAAAAAACACTTTAGCAATAGATGGAACAAACACGTTTATGGCAATTTCCTGAATCTCTTTGGTGGCAAGGTTGATGTGTAACCTATGGGAGGAAGAGGCATGGAGCTAATCAATTGCTGCAGGCAGAATTGCCTCCCAGTTCCCAAAATCCAGCCTGCATTTAGGCAGTTTGCAAATCTTGAATTAGTGGTAGTATTTATTTCCCAGGGCTGCCACAACCAATTACCACAAAATGTGTAAATAACAGAAATTCTTTCTCTGAAGTTTCAGGAGACAAGAATTCTGAAATCAAGGTAGTCGGTGTGTTTGGTCGCTTTGGAAGGTTTGAGGGAGAAACTGCCCATGTTTCCCACTTAACTTCCAGCAATGCTTGGTGTTTCTTGGCTTATAGACACATCACCCCACTCTCTGCTTTTATCTTCTCACTCCTTCCTTTCCTATGCCTTTGGTGTTGTCACTTCCCCTTATGAGCATCCCTTAGTGGATAACATGTCACAGGATGATTTCATCTCAAGGTGGTTAACCAATTCCATCTGTAAAGACCTGATTTCCAAGTGAGTAACTTTGTCAGTTCTGGGTGGATGTGCCTCTGAGACGGATGCTGTTTAGCCCCCTACAGTTGTTCCTGTCATCACTCTCATAATTTCATGGAGTTAGTGGCATCATCTTGGGGGCCTATGAAATATTTAAGGAAAATTACACTAATAGGTATAACTGGAAAGCATTTATCATTAAATTGTGAAACCATTTGTCTGTAAACAGTTACTGTTTTTAAGTTTGTGAAATACCCTTTTGTTCTGTGAAAATAATAACAGTTAAAATTGAAGCTCATTTATTCATCTGAATTTAAGGAATTTCTTAGTGACATTGATAACTATAATAACCCTGATCATTTTGGTTGGCAAAACAAAAATGTGACCATAATTTTAGATGATAGAGACATTATGCTATAGGGGAGAGGCTGTTATTTAGACTGATCTCTGAAGTTAGGCAGCTGGGGTTCAAATCCTAGTGTGCTAGAGATATGACCTTTAAACAAGTTTTTTATTCTCTGTACCGGAGTTTTCTGACCTGTAAAACGGAGACAATATTAATACTTACTTTAGAAGCTTGTTATGAGAAGTAAACAAGTTAATATATACATATAAATATTTATAAAGTTTAAACAGCATCTAGTAAGCACAGTATAAATGTTCCCTACATTTGGCATAGTTGTTGCTGCTGTTATTTTTCAGTGATTATTTCTTGTTGACACATATCTGCCTGTGCTGTCATTAATGATGTAAGTAAACATGACTCTATATGAATATATCTTTACAGAATTTTAACATGTATTTTAAAAAGTTATTTTGAATGAATTCCAACTGTATGTGGCCTGAAATTTATCCAAGTTTTAGATTGTACAGTGAAGAATTTTGTAGATTTATGTTATTGAAAAATGTTTGCATCTTTCTAAAAATTAAACTAGAATACCTGCAGAAAATTACACAGATATTAAGTGTATAGCTCAATGCAGTTTTACCAGTTGGACAGACTAGAATAGGGAATGGAATTTGGAAAGTGGGTTCTATTTTCTCTCCTCAGCTTCAGCCTGAAACATTCTATTTTTATTTCACATTTTGAACTTTGGCACAAGATTTCTTTTGAAAAATATTCCCAGTATTAAACAACCTTTAAGAACAATTGGGCTTCAGTAACTCTTTAACTACCTGAATTTCAGTTTTTCTGGAGATGTTTGCATGTGATTTCAAAAGCAAAATTTTCAGCCCAGAATTATTACAGAATGCCATATGGAAATATGAATTAACTTATGATAAATGATATCTGTGATAGAAACTTCTAAAACAATGTTTAGTAACATTCATGGGAGAATCTCAAGAAAATACGATCTTGAGTAACTTTCTCCTTTCCTCAGAAGGGTCATCTTTAGGAAAGATTTTTAATTGATCAGTATGGAGAACCATTTGTCCTTTAAATATGTCTATCAATATAATGGCAATTTCTCAGAATCTCCCTTTCAAATTACATGTTTTATCGAAAGTGTAATTTTGCTCATTAATTTTTTTATGTTTTAACTCTATAAGGAATAGAGTCTTTGAAAACAGTTGATTGTGCTCTTACTGGCACACACTGTATCAGGCACTTGTATTAGCAAGAATCTGTCCTTAACTGAGTGTCTCTTCTATCCCAGGCATCATTTTGGGTACTGGATAGAGTGGAGAACATGAAAGAAAAATGTCTGCTATCTTAATGTGGCGGTTATGGAACATGAATTACAGAAAGGACCCAGTGCATTATTGTGTGGGGCAGCTGGCACTGGTATGCCAAGACAGGGGTCTTTCATTTGTTTTTGTTTGTTTGTGTTTGTGGTTTTAGATTAAGTGGTTAGAGAAGGTGGCCTTTAAGCAAAAACCTAAAGGAGGAATAGGAAGACAGGGTATTTTGTTATTTGAGAGAAGCACATTCTAGGCAGAGGAGGACGAAGGCACAGGCCCCAAGATCTGGAAGCAAGTCTGACTGGAGCAGAGTTGGTGAGGAGGAGCATAAGAGGAACTTAGGTCAGAAAGGTAACAGATCTTATGACAACATTGTCCACTGTAATGATTTTGACTTTACATTGCGATGAAAAACCAAAGGAAGGCTTTGATTGAAAGAATAATATCTTATTTAAATTTTTAGAGGTTTACTTAACCTTCTATACTCAGGAAAGGAAACAAAAAAAAAAAATAGAGAAAGTGATAGCATCAATGAAATTAGTTGGTTGTTAAAATGATTCAAGGAAGGCCAAAATGTTGGTCTGGACCAGGGTGGGTGCAGCTAGATTGTTAAGAAGTACTTAGAAAATGCTTATTTTGAAATTAAAGTGAACAAGATTTGTTTTGTCATCAAATATGTGGGCACTGAAAGAGAGGAGTCATGATCAACCAATTATTGAGCTGTAAGAACAAATTCAAGAAGGAAGGTAAGTTCTAATTAGAAAATGTAAATTTGAATGGCCTATAAAACTTCAAGGAAGAGTCTGGACAGGAAAATATTTGAAAATTTTCAAGCCCAGTAATAGAAAAATCCTGTGCTATTGAAGCTTACCTGATGTCCAATAACCATACATGAAAACTATTTTTATTTGAAATCTGGTCAGTCTATACTTACCCTGGGACACATTAAAAAGCAAGCTACTATCACTCTGTCCTCATGTATTCAAAACCATTTTAGTTTTTGAGAGAAAATTTTGTTATAGACATCTTGGTCTTGGGGTTTTTTTATTTAATATTTACTATGTTCTTTGTTCTTGTTTGTCCAAATGAATTTTCAAATTATGTAAGCAAACAAGATTTTCTTTTATATATTTAATTTTATCTTCTAGAAAGTTGCCTTCTTCCCTTTAATACCCTTTTCATAGTTGCAGAGGACCAGACTGCTGCTTTCTCCTGATAGTAGGTAAGGTGATGCTCAGAACTGACAGGAAGTCTGGCTGGTTGTCCTCCTCATTTCTTCCTCCTGCCTTCTACCTTTCCTCTTTCCAGGTCTTTTGTCAAATGTAGGCATTTCTCTCACAATATAATATGAAAACAACACAAATAAAACCGCCATTACATATGGTATAGCAAATTAACTAGGAACTGCAAGTTATGGTATATTATTTCATAGGGTCCATCAAGAATTAGAACAGGGAAAGAAAGAATATTTGAGTAGAGGAAGTACAGCTATTTGATAAGGATGACTGGACATTCACTTGCAGTGCTTCTTTCAATTTGCTTGTCTGTTTTGAATGAAGCTGTAATTTATTTTCAGTTTTGTGGTTTTTTTTTAAATAATCTTATTTCGCTTTTGTACATTTCTGTCATAATACTTTTATAATGATATTCTAGAGTTTAGATTTTGTTGTAGACCTACTTAATATTCAGTATTTTTAGAAAGACTAGTGATGTTGTTTTGTCCATCTGATTTTATTCTTTTAACTTGCATTTATTAAATATTATAGCTTTGTTATTGGAATTTTCTAGTAAAATTATTTTGGGTGGGAGTTTGAAATACAATAGTTTTACACATAAAAAAACAATTATTTCTGTTGGTATAGGAAGTTTATTTAATCTGAATGTTTACATTGTAATAATTTGTTTAAGCTTTCTTTAAAAGAGTTTCACTGTATTATGTCATGATGTGTAAAATGAATGTGGCATTTCTTAGTACACATGTTATGAAGTAATAATCAACACCTTCAGGAGATATTTACAGAGGATTTCTTTTTAATTACAAAGATTACTTAAATGTATATGATTTCTATTCTTTTTTACTTTAAACCTTAGCATTGTAAATCTTAGGCCATGGTATTATAGAAAACATGTATTTATGATTGCTTTAAACTTAAATAAACCCTAACTTTTAAGTTTTATTCTAAAGCTGCTTTAACACCTCTGGTGTATAATTATAATAATGACAACACACTTTAAAAATGTCTTTGTGTCTTAGATTTTAATGTCCTACATATTTAATTTGTTGTATTTTCCCATTTTAGTTTCAGTGCTTTTATCATGAGAGGTTAAAGTTAAATCCAAAATCCATTCCTCTGGCAAACATTTGAGTATCCATAGTATGGTATGTAACTGAAGGTACAAAAATTAAATAAAATATGATATCTTCCCTTAAGGAATTCTCAGCCAGTTGGGAGCAGATGACACATAAAAAGATCAATATCAATAGTATATGGTAGTTGTAAAGCTAGAGATAATTACCAGTTAGCATGGGTGGGAAGGGCACCTTACCAAGGGACTTGATGGGTGTTTCAATGTTATAAAGTACAAATAGAAGTGATCCAGGGATCGAGGACAAGGCAGATAGACACATATTATTTCTAGAATCAGGGTTCAGGATGGATAAAGATAGATATGGGCAGGAGAAACTACATATACTGTGTATTGTATGTAGTAACTTGTGATGGAATACAAAATATTTTATGTGGGGCCTTGTTTAGGAGCTCAGATATTATATAACCAGTCTACTGGCATGCTGTAAACTGGGAAGAGACATCGTTAAATTGCTAGGTGATTGGGAGCCCCCACATACATTGTGGTGAAAGCACTGGAGTGAAGTGACATGACTATTTGGATCTGAGGCTTATAAGGGGGAGAAGAGTTGAAACTAGCAGGTTACTAGTATAGGAAAAAAGAATTTGTGAGCCTTCTGCCCATTAAGGTGTGGAGATTATGGATGGAGCTGGTTGAGGGCAAGACACATGTCTGAGGTGACTGAGAGCCCACCTGACAATTATTAATTGAGTAAACTGGAAAAGTATGAATTGCCTTAAAATAGTTTAATCAACCCTGATGACAGTTCTGTTTTATTATTTTTCTTCTAAATAATGAAAAGGAATAAGATTAATTTCTTGGTCAAGAAATGTGACTTAAGTTAAAAGATAAATTCAAGCACAGGTCTCAATAGATACACATATAAAATAACACTTCTTTGAGAATTTACGATTTAAAGCTCTCTAGTTGGGGTTTCCACTTAAAAAAAAAAAAAAAAAAGATAGTCACTGACCTTAAAGAATTTGACTTGTGTAAATATGGTAAAATTATGTTTGAAGATGCATAAAGAAACTATCCTTGGAAATATAATTGCTGAAAAGGAAAACACCAAGGGAATTCTTAAAGTGCTCTTTAGTTTTACATATCCGATGGCCCTGAACATTAGAAATTAGTTTATTAGTCTAGAATTCACACACTCCTTTCTCTCTTCCCAGTGTGCTTTGGTCCTTATTTAAAAACCAACAGTGAGAGGTTGGTCAATTACATTTAAATCCACTTAAGTATAATGCACAAGTAATGTAATCAGAGACTACTGATGAAACCTGAGATGACTTAGTAGGATTTCCATCTATAGAGTCGTTGCAAGAACCATTTTTAAAGATAGCTTGCTTACTAGTGATGGTACTGACCTTAAATGTTTGAATATGCCCCCAGCATTCAAAAATAGTTGAAAATAGCAACTCTTTTTGACCTGACTTCATGCTGGCCTGTTCCTGGCCTAGTGCTTGTGGTGATGACTTTACTTCTCCTTTCATTCTAGTATCACTTTTTTCAATCTTTAAGTGTTATCATTTCTTATTTATTTTAGGAATAAGAAAGACATAGTATATTCTTTTTCAAAAAAACTTCATACTGCACTATAGAGTTTGATCTATTATGAAATATCTCTGAGGTAAAAATATGTGATGAGATTCTTCCCATTCCACTGATGTGGAAATTGATCCAAGGAGAAGTTGCTTCAGATCACAAAGGAATTAGTTTGACCCACTGGTTAGCAATGAGTTGAAAAAGTCTCAAACCTTTCCTTCCATAGGGAGTGGACTCTAGAGGTACTAATAATATGATTCCAGAATGAAAACTATTAGCCCAACCCTTGACATCCAGGGAAAGAGGGGTGCTACAGATTGCGTTAGGTGGTGAATGGGCAATGATTTAATCTTTAATGCCTTGTAATAAAGTTTCAACAAAGACTTTGAAACAAAAAGGCTAAGGGAACTCCTGGGATGGTGAGCACATGGATATGCTGGGAGGGCATGTGCCTAGAGGGGATGCAGAATCTCTTTATACTATGAATCTCTTCCATTTGACTGTTCTGAGCTGTGTCCTTTATAAAACTAACTGTACCTATAGCAGTTTCCTGAGTTCTGCAAGTCATTTTAGTAAATTATGAACCTTAAGGAAGGGGACTTATAGCACCCTCAAATTTATAGCCAGTTCTTCAGAAGTATGGATAACCTCTTGGACTTGTAGCTAGTATCCAAAATGAGGACAGTGTTGTGGGACATGAGCCCTTATAGAAGATGACACTAAATTATAGGAAATACAGTTGGTGTTAGAGAATTAAAGTATTGATTGGTGTTGGAACATTTGATGTCAGGAAAAAAAATCTAACTATGTTCCCTCCCAAGATTTACCCTGTGCTTTTTTGTCAGATGAGAGACTCAGAATTATATTTGTTGGTTCCCTAGATCTTTTCCTGATTCAATATCAGACTAAGTGTTTTAAGTATGTAGCTTAGTTCAATGGTGGAATAGTACTTCGTGTTTGTTTTTTTAAATAGCATTTTTTTTCTAACTGTTCATTTGTCCTTCCAGACAGCTAAGGCATTTTCCCACTAGGCATAGCCATCTTTGAATTACTTTTAATTAAACTAGGCGTGAATGTACAAGAAACCAGTTATATGAAAACAATTTTTGTTTATTTAAATGTCATTGATAGGAAGAGTAGAGATTATGAAAAACAAATAGATAATTTCTCTTAATAATTTCTATATATCACAATGGTTAAAAGAAGTTCTGGCAAGAAACTGCTGAATATAAATTCTGCATTTTCCACTTTTTAGTTATTTGATATTTTACCTGCCCTCTCAGTTTTAGTTTACTCCTCTGTAAACTGGGGACAATAACAACACATACTTCATGATGTTGTGCTTAAATGAATTAATTATTGGAAAACATTTAAGACAGTAACTCAGTAGAGTTACCTGCTATTAATATTATTTTCATTATCAATACTGTTACATTGATTACTAATAAGATTATACTATAGTACCTGAACTTTTTTAACCTGATTAATAGCACAATGTAAATATATGACATAAATTTTTTGAGTATGTATTTACTTAATATAAAAATCTTATGTGTTCTAGAACATTTATTTAATTAGGAGTTTCAAAGTTTCAAGAAGTATAAAAGTGACTGAACCACTTGTAAGATTTCTTGAGAAATGATAAAGGAAATGCTAATGAGACATTAGAGGAGAGATCAAATAGACTAGGAGAGCAAAAGGAATCTCTTCTGTAATGCAGAAAGAGAACTTTGAAAGAAGCAAAATAACCATTTGGAAATGAGAAGAGTAAGTGAAACACATGGGCCTGATCAAATAAAAGTCCTGACTGTGGAAGATTGACCAGCAGACAAAAATGAAAGAGCATAACCTAGGAAATGTATGTGACTACCATGAACAGTGTATAGAAAAACATTGGAATCATGAGTTAAACAGATTGAATTATTATACTAAATAGTACCATAATGGAAACATTTCATATAATCCATCATCTGAATTATTGCACTTTTTTCCCTTCCTTTACTGGTGCTTGGGATTGAACCCAGGGTTTCCTACATGAAATGCATGCATTCTGCCATGAAGGTACTCTCCTAGCTCCAATCTCAGTTGTGAAAACTACAGAAACAGGATGCATGAGAACTCATAAGACAATATGTTTGAGTATAGCTTTATCTTGAGTATAGCTTTATCACGAGTATAGCTTTATCAAGGTGGGAGCCAGGGTTAAAATACTCTCATTCTTCAGGGACAAACAAATGTTATATGTGACTCTCTGAAGAGTTCAGTTATTGGTTTTATTAAACATTTTATCTGAAATTAGACTGGTAATTTTTAATAACAATATGTTATAGTTTTGTTAAAAACTATTTATGTCAGCCATAAACCATGTGTTTTAAAAACTTGGACTTATTTTCTTGGGCATTTACATTCCTTTCAAGGATATTCCTTTCTTTATTGGTAATATTTGACTTGTCTTATTCTTTAGGATTAATTCCAAGTCTGAAAATAACAAACTATATTGTATTAATTTTGTAAAACATTATTTTATATAGTTTGCATTGATAGGAACCAGAGGTTTTTGTTTTTTTGTTTTTTTTTTAATTAAATTTCATCTTAAACCTAAAGCAAATATACAAAAAGTTGATTTGGGCCATCATCTTCTCTATTGGTAACTCTTGATCCTAATATCATGTAAGATAGACTGTACAAAGATTTGGGAAATTGTTCTTAATGATCATTGTCTGCTTTGCTATGATGCCAGTATGTTCTGATGTTCCCTGTGCCTTGTTTTACCATTTGTTGTTCATATGTGCTGTGAGTGCAAACTTAATTCCAAGAAGGAAAATATTAACTTTTAAATAATAAATACAAATTGTACTCATGGCTTCAGTAAAGAAAAGGTGACGTTCATCATTGTAAATAGCTTGTGAGAACTTTTGTTTACTATTGTGGATTAGTTTGGACAATAGAAACAACTTCTGTTCATCTTTCCCATCTACTCACTGTTCCCTGAAAAGATTCTTTTGAAACCTTAGAATTATGTAAGTTTAATTTTAAACATTGTCTTTCTTTGTTTATGTGAATAGTATCATTATTTGATAATATTCGTAGTGGTCAAGAACTCTAATTTTAAACAAAACTTATTTCTTAAATGTGGTTTACTCATGTGGGCATTTCTTAAACTTTTTTGTCTTATATTTTAAGTAATATATTATTGAATTGCCTTTACAACTTTTTTTTAACAAATCAAAACTCTGATATTCAGTTTTTAATAATGTATTTTTTTATATCATGAGGTTTTCACAAATGTTTTGTTTCTAGATTATTTTACCTTTTATATATTGTAATTTTGTCCTTTGAAGGCATTTAATATACTCTCTTTTAGTCTCTGTAGAAATGCTGGAAAAGAATTTGAAGCAGATGGGAAGGCAGCTTCAACAGCTTGAGAAAGATTTGGAAACCTTTCCCCCTCCTGAGGACTCACATGACAAGTTTGTGACAAAGATGTCCATATCCTTTGGATAGCTAAATAAGTTAAGTCACTGTCAACTGGAATTACAGTTTTTTAAATGTTTTAAATGACTTTTCATAACCAAAGATAATTCTGAAGTGTCAAATTGTAGATGTTTGACCTTTGCCTTTTTTTAGGAAAATTAAAGTGTTCAATCATGAGTAACACATCATGTATTTCTGTTGATTTCTATTCCCTTTTTTTTTATCTACTTGGATAGTAGCATGTTCTCCCATTTTTTTCCCCATCCATTTGCCTTACTTTCTTCTCATGTGTATGATGAAGAATATTGAAACTCAGTTTGGTGAAGTTTGAGACTAAAGTCATGATGTAATTTAGGTACTATGGAAATATTTCAGAAAATAGATACAGCCCTTATAAACTCACAGTGTGACTAGTCAGCTTCATGCGTTGCTATATATTAGAAATTAACTCATGCTTCACAAAATTTAGTATTTCATTTCGAAATACTGCATGGCCCAAGATCAAATGGAGTTTGTCACAATCACTACTGGAGTTTATATTTTCTTGACTCGTGTTAAAAATTGGCAGATATATAAGTTAATGAGACTGATTTCTTGTTTGACTTAAGGTTTTCTTTGCATTCAGTTATCTTCATTATCAATAACTTTGTAGCTTAATCTCTAATGAGTAATTGAAGTAATAAATTCTTTATTTCCTGAAACTAATGTTGAATCACTTTATAAACTCTTATATGAATTAGAGACTGATATCTTTTGTATTATAAAGAAATATTACAGAGTATTATTAAAATCCCATATGGACTTCTGAATTTTATGTGAAAGGGTAACCAACTTCTAAAATGAGCTCTTATAAATAGACACTCAATATTTTATTTTTAACAGAAGTACTTGAATTAAAATGACTGCTTTTCTTCTCATACTTTATCTCCCCTGAGATTTAGTGAATCACAAAATTATTATTTGGTTTGTCATAGATTATATTGTATATGCTTTCAGCTTAATTGTGAATTAGTTCAATTTTAGCTTCCTTCACTGTCTCTGTCGAGAAATATCATAAAAGTGCACTCCAGCAACAGTCAATTCAGGCTAATGTAGTTTGTTTCCTTTTGTTATGTTTCTTATCCATTCCGTTCCTTGTTAGGGAGCATGCCATTATCACGATAGTGAGTAAAGCTCTCATTTTTCGCTTTCTTTTTTAAACTAAAGTCTGTATTTATCCATCAAGAATACATTTTTGCACTATCTTCTCATTCAACAAAGCCTGCTTTTTAAAAATAAATGTTATTGCAGTTTCATCATTCTTAACTTCTCCTCCCCCATAATCATCTTGTAATGTTCAAATGCTCACATGTGAGTTTATTATTTTCTCATTAAGTTTTGTTAACTGAAGTGCTCGTTATTACATCCTATGCATAGAAAACATTTTAGTAAGGATTTCCACTATAGCTTCTGGTAATGTGCTGTGAGTGCCCTAATTATGGAACCTAGGCTTCTCCGCCTAACAAGAATGCCTGAACTGGGAGTAAAGGTGATAGGATCCTGCTCAGCAGACAATCTCAGGACATATTCATACTTGTATTCGTATGACATGAGAAGCTGAATGATGTCGGCTTCTTGAAAGGTATGCAGCTTATAAAAAGCAACCAGCAGGAAATCAGAAACAGGAAGGATGATGCTTTGTTGGAAACAATTTTTCATTCTGAATACAATTATACTCCATGGACAAGAAAGCTACTATATCCTGTCGCTAAATATCACAACCTAGAAGCCTCTAATGAACTGATTAGCATTCATGTATCTCTTGGAAGTCAGATATATGAACAGTTGGTGCACTTTGCTATTGACAAAGCTTATAATCATAAATATTCTTTGCTGAGATTAGATTGCACTCGTTTGCTTTTCATCTTAGACATACTAGTTTTGAAGTAATTAAATTCATTCATTGAAAGACTTTGTTTACTTTAATTAGGACTGACAACAAGTCAGATTTTGAATATTAAATGCTTTTATACAGATCTTATTAAAATGGCAAATTGGGAGCCTCTTAGATCTTAGAAAATGGAAGCGTTTGGAAGCTAAAATGCACAATGAATAAAAATATATTAACTTAAGTGTAAGTTATTAACACTCAAACATTGTTTATGTTTTATATTTAAATGCTTATTAGTTGAAGCACATATCAACTATTTCATTCATCAATTAAAAAGAATATATGCATTATTTAATTTATTAAATGAGTCTTTACAAGTACATATTTACTTCAAACAATCATGATTTCCTGAACTATTAAATAATCTGTTACTTGAATTGTCTTAAATTCTAAAGATAGAATTTTGTTATAGGAAATTTTACTACTAGCAGTCAATTATAGTGTGTTTTTATTCTTCTAGTGCATGCTCTTTTAACATCTACTTTATAACAAAGAAATATGAATTTAGTACTTCCTTTAAATGGCATGCACAATTATTTCATGTATCATTTGCTTTTTCATAATGATTATTATTTCCCAGTTGCTAAGCCAGGTCAGAACTATAATTGGTGTTGAATAGTTTCGCAGTAAATATTTACTTAAAAAATGTGAAATACAAATTTGAGGTAGGATTGACACTTGTTGTATGCAAGCTATTATATGTGAAGTGTACATACTTGTTAAATTCTTACCAGTGAGAAACAAAGAAAATGCTATGATTTATGTCATGTAGTACTTGTTCCTTTCTTTCAACCTTTAAGTTCTTTAATATTTCTTAGTTTTAGGAAAATAGCAAATAGATCATAGAGCATGCCCTTGATATTCTTCTTGCACAGTCACTTGCCTTTCTATTTTCTTTCTACCCCCTCTCCTGAGTCTCAGAAAAAAATCATTTTGTTAGACATTTATATATTTTTTATGTATCACAACTTATATGACAAGTTACCTGATTCATTCCTATATTTTTTTAAGTTTCTTCATCCAAATCCCCCTTTATTTTCATACTTTTCTTTATTGTTGTTCCAGTGTACAGCACTTCTGAAATTATAGGGTAGATGCTAAAACCATCCCAGTAAACTAAATGAAAGACTGATATTGTATCTGTATTCTGTATTACAGAAAGTACAGCATTTGCAGGTAAAGGAAATTAGAACACTTTTTAAATTGAATTGTGACTAGGAAGTAAAATATAAGACTGCACTGAATAAAATGTAAACCTGTGTAAATGTATATTGCAGTGGAAAATGGGGTAATTGAGTGTTTTATTATAACAAATTTTTTTTCTCTTGAGTTAGTCTTCTGACTCACTCATCCCTTCTTTTCTCTTTTCCACTTAGCCCATTCTCAACAAACTTTCAAGATTCCGGTTAAGTATCCTGCTTCTTTTTCTCTATAAATCCTCTAATTTACAATTATCTTTACATTTCCTGAGTCTTATTCCACTTATAAGAGAATGCTATACAATTTAGTACTCTCTGCTGTTCTGCTGTCTTGCCTTAGTTGTTTTAGTCAGTCATCTTTTAGACAAGATTTGCTTGACCACCCAAATCAAGTTAACCTCTCTTATTTGTACAACATCAAAAACTTTTATTTTCTTCATTATCCTTAGTACTATGTGAAAATCTCATTTACCTATTATGTATCTTCACATTCTGAGATGTATCTTTCACAGCTGCAGGGACCCTGCCTTCTAGAAGAGTGTTTGAAGTGCAGTGAACTCAGTGAATGCTGACTGAATGGCTGACTGGATCCCAGACCTTAAGACAGTCTAACCAAATTGTTAGACCTAACGAACTGATTGATGCTGGTCCTTGGAAGATGTGTTATGGGAAGTAATGGGATTTTTTGATGACAGAACTACAATAATGAGGATATGACCTAAGAATAAATGTGGAATATATTTGTGGTAGACAGCTTGGGACTATGCACCACTGGCAGACCTGTTTTGAATTACCAAATCTGAGTCATTCTCCTTAGTTGACCAACACTAAATAGTTGTACTTCAGTGCATATGAACATAATTGTCGAATACCTTTCAAATGGGAAGATTACATTGATTCAAGTAGAAATGAATGAGAATTTGTGCTGAGTTTTAGTTAAGGTAAAGCAAAAGAAAGCAAGAATAGATTTCATTAAACATCATATAGTTAGAATGTAAATATTTTTGCCTGAATTTAATCAAAAGTTTATTTTGTTGAGTGTCTTACAATGTTTTTCTAAAGTGCTTTCCATATGTAGAATTTTATTCTGGGAAAAAGATAGTTAAAGCCCAGCTACTGCTGACATGGATTTTACATTTATTTAGAATTTAGCAGTTGGAACATGGACAGCTTCACTTGTTTTTCTTTTAGATGATGATGATTTTTTATCTGGATCTTTCACCATCCCTTAATGAGAGTAGCCCTTCAGTACTGACATAGTGTACCTCATTCATGTAACCAGTTTTTCCATCCTATCAGACAGTCATTTTAAACTTCCAAGGATTAATTTGGCTATTTCCAAAATTGTTTCAGTTTAATCACGATTTTGCCATTCTTGTGGGTAATTCCAGTTACTCAAAGCTCCACTTCATTTCCTTTGGCAGCAAATTGCTTTATGTGTAATAATGATAAGAAATTGACTTAAAAACTCTCTAGCTGTTAGAACAAAACCATGTCATTTGCATGCTTCTGGCTCTTAGTCATCTTTTTCATCACATCTTTTAATAAAATTGTTCTGTTTTATAAATATACACAGACGTTTCTGATATTTCATTACTTATGGTTCTTACCTGAAAATCTAAAAGAAGGTCTTTGCTTTAATTTCACTTGTTTACCAGACATATTCTCAAGAATGCATGTATTGCCTGGTTTTAGGATAAAATTATCAGTATTTGTGAAGTGCCCATTATTAAAACTCAAAGCTTTATAAGCAGTGATAGGGACAGAAAAGGAGTAGCTATAGAATCATCCTATCATAGATGTTCACCAAAAGAGTGTCATTAACCTGTTGTCCAGTGTAAATAATCTTTAGTGGCTCCATTAGCTCTTTACATACAAATTATGTGTGTGCCTGTACATGAAATTGTGCAATTTTTTGAATAGGCGTTCTATGAATTTTCATTAAGTAATTTTGGAGAACCCTTGTTTCTTTTTCTCTCAAAGTTGAAGAATAAAAGTACTAGGATGAAATACATAATTGGAACCAATGTCATTGCAGATGACTGAATAAAGATAAATTGCCAGGCATGGGTAGTCCATGCCTGTAATCCCAGTAGCTCAGGAGGCTAAAACAGGAGGATCACAAGTTCAAATCCAGCCTCAGCAAAAGTGAGGTGCTAAGCAACTCAGTGAGACCCTGTCTCTTAATAAAATACCAAATGTGATGTGGCTCAGTGGTCGAGTCCCCGAGTTCAATCCCCAGTAACCCCACAAAATAAATAAATAAATGAATGAATGAATGAATGAATATTTGATAGCATCTAGAGAATGAGCAGAAAGTAAGAGGGGACCACACTGTTAGAAAGAACAAAGCCCCACTTAAGAATTAGATTAGAAAGGAAAACTTACAACTTAATTACAGTATGCTGGAAGTAACAATGTGCTGGAAGAATTTCCAGGTAAGTGCAATAGACTACAAATGCTGTAGTTCTAGTGGAACAAATGATTACTCCAAGCTGTGGCAATTAGAGGAAGGCATCATGGAAGAGGAAAAATTGAAGAAATTTTTGATAAGTTTCAACAAGAAAAGACAGAAGTGAGTTTTTCTTTTAGGTAGAAATTACGAATATATAAATAATGCAAGTAGATATGTTTTCAATTTGGAACAAATAATTTTAGGTGAGAGCTTATTGATTAAGTTAACATGTAAACATGTGTTGAGTTCTTAATGATTATTTCTGAATGATTATTTCACATTACAGATGAATATATATTTTATTTAATAATAGTTTCTGAATGTATTTCAAATGTGATCTTTATTTACATAAATCCACTTTACCTATAATATTTCATGAATATTGATATTACATATGGAAACCTGTTTTTGTGATTCAGTTCTTATAATATCTTGCGATTTTGTGGTTTGACTAATTATACAAAATGTTTTATTACTCATCCAAGAATTGCAAAGTGATATCATAAGTAAATGTATCAGTTACTGGAAGTATTAAAACCTAGACTCTGTAAAGTGTACAGAGGTATGTCGCTATTCAACTGAACATAACCTGAGTCACATTCACAACTTAAGGTTATTAAAAAAGATTCCCTGCCTTCTAGGCCATTTTTCCTTCTAAAATACTACATGTAAGAACATAGTATGAAAAGAAACAGCAATAGAAGGGAAACAGATCCCCTGGAGATTGACTGGCAAGGATTACAGAGTTGAGCTGTGACTGACTGGCTGCCTCAGGACCTGTGGGGGGGTCAGGCTCTGATTATTAGAATTGTTTCTTGTGTCCTGGATTCACTCCCTATCTGGCAACCACATGGTCTCTTTTTTTTTTTTTTATTGACTCTTTCATTCCCTTTCTCAAAATAAAGGTCCTACCTCAGTTTCTTTATTTTGTTCTCTATTGGGAAAAACTTTAACCAAAGAACCATATCTTTTTTTTTTAATTGTAAGAAATATTTTCAGATATATACATTCTATTTTAGGTTTCTTATTCATAGTCTGAATTCATTTAACTTAATTCAGTTTAAATTTTGCTAAGGTCTGTTTATACATGTGCATTAGTCAAAGGTAACAACATGGCTTCTGTGAGTTTAACTCTGTATGTCCCATTTCTTTGAATGTCCCAATTTAAAGGAGCCTAATTATGACTAACCCTCCAAGAATAGTCTTTCAGAATATGGCATCATGACTTTATATCTGACTGCATCAGCAATTTGTTACACAATGAAGGAAATTCCATGGTTTGTTTAGAACATATTTTCAACTGCCAATGACTATCACATTGAATTAGTGACTCAAATATTTATATATGACATTGAGTGCACAGTCCCTTTTCTAAAAACATTGCTGCTATTGGTTCATTGACTCCTCACACAGCTTTATGAGATTGATGGTATTGTTATTCCCATTCCACAAATGGGAAAGTCGAGGCAGAGAGAGGTGACGACTTGTCCACAGGAACACTACTACCAAGTTTAGGAACTATGAATTGACCCCAACTTGTCCAACTTAACTGCTGTACTTAATGGGGTCTATTGTCAGTTTCAGTATCATTCTAGTAACTCAGAACTGCCAAACTATAATTTTAAATCACATTGTGTGATCTGCATGGTATAGGTTATAATTTTAGTAAATTGGAAATTTTCTTTTCTTAAACGCAGTTATAAAATAGAAATATTAAATATGTAAATATTTGAGTTTCTGATAATTTTGCCAGTTAATTAGAAATTGAATTTAAATGTTTGCTATATTATCTAGACTGTCTTTAAGAATGACTGTTAAGGTAATTTTGGAATTTCGGTGATGTAGTAATGGTGACTAAAAATTAGAGTAAAATTTTGGAGTTATGTGTATTTTTGTGCCTAAAGTTTCACTTTGTAAATTACAAAATACCTTAACTATAATATACAGCTTTGTTACCAGTGCAAAAGAACAATACGGGAAACTTACAAAGTTACTTGAAAACATGGAAAAATTGTACCAGAGTGTCATGGTATATTATGCCATTGATGTGAAGAAGGTGTCTGTGGAAGACTTTTTTACTGACTTAAATAACTTCAGAACTACATTCATGGTATGGTAAAAATTTTAATTTGTTTTTTTAAAAAGTATTTTTATCTATACTATCTCATCTATCATTTCATTATTTCATTACACTCATTTTTATCTGTAGCAAAACCTGCTTTTCTGATGTTGAATGTTACCTTTAAAATTTCAGATTTTTAATCTATTGAAAAATATGTGGTTTGTTCTCTTTTTGGCCTTTCCAATGTTAAACTTTAATCAGAAAATGTGATTGAAAAAGTGACAAATTCTGAAGTTTTTCATAAAGGCTCCCTCCTGGCTGATTACAGAACTCTTTTGTAATAAGTTTTTGGCTATGAATTTGTTTCTTTATACTTAAGATCGATTTGTATTTTTGTGGTATAATTTTACCAAATTCCATGCAGCTCTTATGAAGCTTTTTTTCCTTTTCTTTTCTTAATGCATTGTACAATAAGCTACCTGTGATTTTCCTTTGAATAGATTTTACATTCCTAGGGTTTCCTTCAGATAATTTAATAGGGAGGTCAGGTCTTTGATGTGGAATCCTTTCATTTAGGCATTAAAAAGATCTTTTGAAAAGTATTAGCTGATTAGATGGGGGTGGGGGAAACCACACACATAATAAATTGAGAAGGCATTGTTGCCTCCCTAGGGAAACTGGTGATATATTTCTACAAGGAAAAAAATTGTTATTCTTAATAAATGGGTAAGTCATTTCTGTATTTCAGCAAATGTTTGTGAGGATTAAAAAGTTTTGAGGCATAAAGAAAAAGAAGATTGAATTTAAAGAACTGGTTCTTTTTAATCTTAGGAAAACTTTATTGCTGACTTCCCTGGACTTGGGTATAATCACTTAGGAAAGATTAGATAGTCTTATAATAAAAACCCACTATTTTAAAAAGAAAACCAGTCTACAATAAACACACATTTACTCACAGCTCCAGTTCATTTTCTCCACAAATTCAGAATGGTTCTTTAAATTAGGTTTTTCACTATGAGATGTGAATTTGGTGATTATGTTTATATATATTATGATGTATCTGTATCATGTTCTGTACAACATATTATTTTAAATTTTATGTTTTCTGAAGCAACATAGCTTGGTGGAAGTAGTTCAAAATCTTCGCAGTCTGAGAGAGCTAGATTTTCTATTTCCACCCTAATCATGTGACTGTGAGCACATTTAACCTTCCTGAGCCTCAGTTTCCATATTTGTAAAAAGAAATGTTAATCCCTTCCTTTAAAGACTGTATAATTGTTAAGTCAAATGATATATTAAAATACTTTCTGGCACATCTTTGTTACTCAATAAATTATCATGAAAGAAAAGGTTAATTCAAAGAGTGTGGGGTGTTCATGATTTCTTATGCCAAAGAAAATCTAGCTCTTGACTCTCTTCTGAGAGATCACCTCTAAACCCTGGGAATCTCACTAGAACCTGAGATCAACCTCGATGGACTATGCTCACAGCATGATTTATGGTGAATACCAATTTTTGTTCCTTTGGTGCCCTAGATGACACTGTGTCATTATTGGCCTCTTGGTGGCTTGGAGACTGAGTAGCTCAGATCCATCAAACAGACAGTCCATTAGAATTCTTTGAAACCAGGGCTCAGGTGAGAGTCCCTTCTTGGCAATACTTCCTTTTTACATGTCGCACTTTATTCCTGTTGGACTCCACTGGAGAACACAACTACAAGCTGGCACCTTTTAGCCAGGGGACACCACCCTATGCAGCTTTTTCCCTTATTGATTTTAATCTGTTTGTTCTCTTAATAAACTATAACAGGAGTATAGTGTATAATGGCTTTTTTTCTGTGTTTAATGGCTTTTTTTCTGTGAGTCCTTACAGCTAATCATCAAACCCAAGGGTGGTCTTGGGAATCCCTGACAATTGCAGACAGAATAAAATGGATATATGAAATAATACTACATTTCATATATTATTTTCTCTGAATATATGGTTCTCCATGGTCCATTCTTCTAAGTGCTTTATGTCTGTTATCTCCATCAAACATCACAGTAATTCTAAAATTTTTAGCTTTCACCATCCTTGTGTTGCAGATGAGGAAACTGAGACACAGAAATAGAACATATCTAACTCAGTGTCATGCTGCTATAAAATAATGCAACTAAAATTTGGATCTGTGTATTCTTCCACTAGAGTTACTCTGCCTACTGTATTCTATAGTTTGTGTTCCAATTTATAAATAAGAATACTGGCATTTGGGGAATTTCCTAATTAGACCAAAGCGATATCATCTGTAAATTATTGAATTGGGATTTGAATCCAGGTTTAATTCCAAATCTTTCCCAAGTTCTAAAAGGATTAGAGGACTTTAGGGCATTCTGTGGATAACTTGAGACTTTTTCCTACTAAATAGTGGATTGAGGGAGAAAGTATTTGAATGAGGTCAAAGGGCAAAAAAGCAAGTAACAGAGTGCCTTCTCTGTTTGCCTATTTCAGAGTCTCATATGTTCTAGAAGTAGCTGCTAACAAACATTTATGCACATGCTACATGAAATTAAAATTGTTACTGCTAAGCTTAAAGTATCTAAATAAGAAATATTTCTTCTTAAAGAAGAAATTTTCTTCAGACCAAAACTAAGAAAAAAGAAGACTAGACGTGAAATGTTTATATAAAGGTGATGATACTTCACATATGCATTTTTTTGTTCTCTTTTTTTGTTGGGGGGTGGTATACATGATTATACTGCTTAAATTTTGGAAAAAAAATATATCTTGAAAATTTCCAGTGTGTTAATATTGTCAAAAACTCTTGACAAATCCCTTATTTAGTCAGTGTTCTGACTTCTTAGGAAGTTGCCCTTTAATAGTTCCATATTATTCATCTTTGGAAACCAGGTTATGTTGAATTAAGTCAGTATGAAGATATTTGGTCTGTAACTACAGGTGAGAATTTAAATGTATTGAAAGAATCCCAGTGACTCCAGAGGCTGAGCTAGGAGGATTTCGAGTTCAAAGCCAGCCTCAGCAATGGCGAGAGGCTAAGCAACTCAGTGAGACCCTGTCTCTAAAATACAAAATAGGGCTGGGGATATGGCTTAGTGGTCGAGTACCCTTGGGTTCAATCCCTAGTACCTGCCTGCCCCCCAAAAAGTCTGTACTGGAAACTCATGTTAACATGCTAGGCCAAAATGTATATATATATTTTCAAAATACTGTTAATAAATATTTCCATTAATACTTCATCCATTGGCATTTAGGTGTCTTTATGGTCTTGAAAAGCAAGTTTTACTATAACATAAAGGTTCATTTTATTTTACATAAAGAGGTTTGGAACATGTCCTTACTCCACACACTTATGATGGCAGTTTTCCATCTGCTTCAATTCGGGTCACTCTGCATATCGTTAGCTCTGCTGGAGCACTCCCTAATTGCCTGGCTAAATTATTATACTTACCCTTCTGACTTCTGCTCTGAATTTGCTTCTTCTCATAAAGCCTTATTTCCGTTTGTGTCTCCACTGTGTCTCATGGCATATGATAAATTTGTTGAGTAATTGATCAATGGGTGGCATGATTTAATAGTGAACATGTAGTACTACCCATGTTCCAGGGCTTTAGTCACTCATGTAATTCTTCCCCAAACTAGATGTGTTTTACTGTGGTTCCTGTTTTATAGATGAAAAGATTGAGGCCTATTCAATCTTGACTTGCTCATCATTACACAGCTAGCAAGGCACCAAGATGATAACCCAGGCTGTGTGACTCCAAAGTCTGTTCTGTATATGGCTGTACTCTGCTAAACTCCTATTAAATGTGCAACTGCTAAAACAGTTTTGAACAGCTAACTTGACATTGAACCTTTGCACTCCAAATAAAAATTGTAACTGTTTTCTTTGTTATAGTAATTTAGTTTGTAAATAGTTTGTCCCAAAATATTAATACTCTAGGATATTAAATTTTAGTAATTAAAGGCTGTTTTTCTATTTAAAGCCTTTTACTACACCTTTGACTAATCTCATATCAGTTGGATTTCATGACTAATCTGTATAGATAGAGCTCTTCAGTGTTTCTGGGTTTTTTTTTTTGCGCCATGAGAGCCTTGTTACAATAGCTAAAGAGGGAGCATCTGTTCCAGACTGCTGCCTCAAGCCATGTAGACCAAGGGGGAAAATTTTCAAAATCTTGTAGCTTCTCTGAAGAACAGCTGTTCATTTTGACAGCAGTTTAACTCACCCCTCTTACTTGAAAATTCTCATCGGGAATTAACTTTTTGTTGTTGTTTTGTTTGTTTATAGAACAACCTACTTTAGGTAGTTATGCCAGTGGTGAGTGGTTTTATTTAGAACTGCAGATCCAAGGTTGCCAGAAATAGGGAGTAAGTTTGCATTATAATTTCACTTAGCTTTATTTTTGTTAGCATTGCCAGCAGGACAAAACCAAAAACAAATGCCACTGATTGAGTACTTGCTTCTTTCTCAACCCTGTGCTGAAAGCGTTGTTACATGCAGTGCTCATTTAGTCCTCACAAGGTTTTGGTGAGGTGACTTGCACAGTAGCAAAGCCCCATGCCTTCTCAGGAGCAAGGATTGAACCCATACTGCCTTGACTCCAAAGCTTCGCCCACTGCTGCTCAGAGAGTTTGCAGGAAAATTCAAGGTTGTAATTTTGAAGGGTGTTTTTGATGACCTACTGGAGAGTGTCAGCACAAGGCATACTTTATTTCCTGACTCTGGTATAACAGCTTTCTATTTGCATTGATAGGTTCATGATAGAAGAATGTTTTCAGGGCTGCTTCGATTTCAAAACATAAAACGTCCTCTCAGAGAACTATGAATGTGAAACCTGATTTCTGGGGTGGGAAAAAGGTGAAGTCTAGAGAGTCAGCACCTTTCTATAATAGATTTTTGTTTCCTCTAGGACTTGTATGAAACATAAAGTTCAGATTGGGGGTAGTAGGTAGAAATACCTGACCTCTCACATCAGCGGTATATATCCGTGGACTACCAGGCATTCAGCTTTGTACCAGGTGCAGTCCGCCGCTTTGGCCGCATAATGTTGTGCAGCAGTCTTCGTCATCATTTTACATTTGTGACTGGTTTTAGAATCATTACATGCCATTAACAACCTACCTGTTATTAATAGATGATATCCTGCTTCTGTGGGATGAATTGAGCTCATTAGGGAATTTTTGTTGAATCCTGCTAGCAAACTCCTACCCTCCTTTTATCTTGCTCAGCAGCTGCAGTGTGTTTCTGTTTGTCGTTTTGAGTTTAAACCTAATTTTCTGGCCTGCCCTTGGTCACTGTGGCCTTAAAGCATAATGTATATCCTGTTCCCATCTCCCTGTCCTAGTAGAGGATTTTGCTCTAACTGCTTTTACTCACATGGCCCGAATTACAGTTTTTTCTTTATCACTCATTATCCTAATGGCGCTCCCCCTCTTTTATCATTGAAAGTTCCTTTGCTATTCTCTTTCATTAACCAAAATTCTTAGTGCAGTATAATGCTCTCAGCTCCCTAAGCAGATTTCATCTCACACTTTATTTGTTTTGTTTAATATATCAGAGAAATTGTTTCTAATGCTTTTCTCTCTTTGGATCCCTTTGTTGTCCTTATGTAACCTGTTTCAAAATAATTTTTCAACTAACTTATGCTTATTAAAATGTGTTTTAGTTTTCGTTAAACATGTAACTACTGTTTGGACTCTCTGAGTTTGCAGTATCAGATATTCCCATATGGAATATTTTTTGACTTTTTGAACATATTTTGACTTTTATGAACATATTCTGTTGGAATACTACTATACTTCCTTTTTTATTAGTAATTCCTAAAAAACTGATATAAACAAAAAACTCTCCTTGCCTTAAAAGAGATTATAATCCCTCCCTCCTCTGCAAACTGGGGTAATGTGGTTTTTTTTCTTATTTGTATATGGGCACAGATATATGTATCAAACTTTGTAGTTATTATTTTCTAGTCCATAAAAGTCAGTCTGTTCCTATCTAAGCATTATTTCCCACATACAATAACTCCCAACTGAATTACTTGTGTTGACAATTGAGGAGATAAATGATTTCTTCATCTTAAGTGATTGATGAATTGTGCTTATGGAATCTTCACCTAATTTTTTTTTTTTTTAATTTTACTCATTTTTTTAGGGGAGAGCTACTACAGGTGAGGTGACTGCATAGTAGCAAACTGAACTAAGGGGTACTCAGCCACTTAGCCACATGCCCAGTCCTATTTTGTATTTTTATTTTAGAGATGGGGTCTCACTAAGTTGCTTAGCAGCTCACTTTTGTTGAAGCT
This sequence comes from Sciurus carolinensis, assembly GCF_902686445.1. Classification (NCBI taxonomy): domain Eukaryota; kingdom Metazoa; phylum Chordata; class Mammalia; order Rodentia; family Sciuridae; genus Sciurus; species Sciurus carolinensis. The sequence continues at coordinate 54,308,005 of NC_062217.1, read as the reverse complement.
GGCTTTGAACTCATGATCCTCTTGCCTCAGCTTCCTGAACCACTGGGATTACAGGCGTGTACTACAATGCCTGGGTGTTGTTTATTTTTAATAGTGATGTTTTGCTCTTTGTCTCCCTTTTGGGAAAATAGAAGTGTTTGAAAGGCAGAGTGCAACAGAGCACCTGGCTTGAGCCCATCTCTGCAGATTATTAGTGAAATGAATGTGGCAAGTTCCTTAAACCTGCTCAGCCTTGGTTTCCTGATAGTAGTCTGTTTCTTAGGGTTGTTATGTTTTGAAAATCAAATAACCTAATGTAAATACACCCTCATAACTAGTTAGAAGTTTAATAATTTTACCTTTCTCATCTCATTATAACATGATCAATATTTTAAATTTTTCCTTTATGGTTCCAGAATAGAATACTGTGAGTTGAATAAATAGCTACTGATTTTTCATGTTTAGCTCTGTCTTTAGATGATTTCTACAGTCTTGTTAAAGTTCTGTTTCATCCAGTTAAAGATTTGTCATTCATGCTATTTGTAGACTTGTAGTTGATTTGTGGTTCATATAATTGAAATATGTGTAGCGAACAAATACAAAATCAATTATAACTCACTTAATCTTGCTGATCTGTTGATTAAATACAATTCATTATTCTACTGCAATTTCAGACTAAAGTAGTGTGTTTACCAAAAAAAAAGAAATTATCCAATGGGTATTTTTAGTGTAAAATTATTTTGACAAGGAGGGCAAGATAACAAAACTTGTTTTGTAAATCATTTAAATTACACAAATTTGATGCTTGTCAAGACACTCTGAATGCCACTTATGCTGACTACTATGTAGACCAACTAGACAATATCAGGAATGTCAAAGCACTTAGTGCTCCTTAAATCTTGTAGATTGATTCATCTATGTTGTCAGAGGAAGGAAAATCTTGTACAAGTCCTATGGTAGGGTGTTGAGCCAGCTTGTGCAATTATAATAGGAAGCATCTTCTATCCATGCTTATTTTGGTGGGCTCACAACTTGAAAATTGTATTTGGAGTCTTTTCACATAGGGCTTATGTCTTCATTAGCACCTTTGTTATTCTGAGATCATACTTGGAACTATAAAGCTTCAAACCTAGAAGAAGATAATTCTAGCTATGGGAAGTTTTTTCTTCTCCTTTAGTATTTGTGAGTTTGCAACTTTGAAAATAATTCAGATAGATTCTCCTCATTCTTACTCTTTAGACTTTTTATAGTAATAACACATGTAGACCAAGTGGCTTAATTTTTTTCTAAATTTGTATTTTCCTTTTATATTTAAAGTATTTTGTTTGTTCAATGAAATGGTATAGCTAGATTATTCTAATACATTAATGAGCACAACATATGTAATAATGTTATATTAACCCAAGTACGTGAAAGGTGACAGTAAACTAGGATATTACAAATATCAGTAAAACATCATGTTCTTTGTATAGCAGATAGTCATCCCTTCCATATTATATACAAACACACACACACATATACACATAAGATTGTGGCAGTGGAGAGGAGTAGAAAAGAAGGTACATACTATAAGCCTCATTTTCATGTTATGTTTTAAACATAGGGAGGTTCACTTGGGACAGTGTGGGACTTTACTTCCCTTGGAGAGGAGTTTGCTTATCTCCAAAAAAATTTTTTTTAAATACTATCCTGTCATGTCTATCTTTAAGTATTATATGACTACTCTTTTGTGCATATCTGTACCTTTATTTATCTTCATAAGTCACTGTTTTTTAATACATCCCTTTGGAACACAAGGAAAGAGAATACATAATGGAAAATCAAATTATAGTTTGGAAAAGCTTTATTATGAAAATTTCATACTTCATTAAAGAAGTATTGTTATAGTAGTCATCTCTTTGTTGATGTGACCAAAATACCTGACACAAACAACTTAGAGGAAGAAAGATATATTTTAGCTCATGGTTTCCGAGATTTTATCTGTGATAGGCTGGCTCCAAGGCAGAAATATCTTAATAGAAGTATGTGGCAGAAAGAAAGCTGTTCAGTTCAAGGCAGCCAGGAAGCCTAGAAAGGGAGAGAGGACCAGGGAGAAGATAACCATTTTGGGGGCATGCCTCCAGAGACCTGTTTCCTCCAATTAGTTCTGACCTCCGATTAATCCATTCAGTATTGTCAGAAAAAGGAAAATCATGTGCAGAGCCTGTGGTGGGTATTGAGCCAGCTTGTGCAGTTATACTAGGAAGCATCTTCTGTCCGTGCTTATTTTGGTGGGCTCACAACTTAAAATCCATTTCATGGATTAATCCACTGAGGAGGTTGGGCCCTCACGATCCAATCATTGTCTAAAATCTCTTCCTTGGAAACTTGCTACATTGACGACTATGCTTTTCAACACATGAACTTTGGAGCAAAGACATGCCAAAATCAAACCATACCAATTGTAAAAGTTGGGTGTCTCATTTACTTGTGAATTTTGTGAAGGGTTTGAAGGAATTGCAAACAAATCCATAACAAATTTTCCAAGGGTCAGTACTGTCACCAGTGGGTTAATAAATAATTTGAATCCAAAGAGTTTAATCATCAGCACCTACACAACCTTTGGGCATTCTAGTTTGCTTCTCATAAGTGTAGTGGTCTATAAAGTTCAGCTAATAGCAACTTATATTGAATGTTAAGATGATGAATTGTTTCTACCAGAGCATAGTATATCATGCTTTCCTATTCACATTGATAGCATTTTTAATTGGATTTGATAATCCTAGAAAAATTACATTAATTTTACTGTCATTCTAGATTACTTTCTAAGACACCTACTATTGTAATTATAAACAGGAGCAGTAGGAACAAACATTTCCCACTAAGTAAAGTGTGTGTGTGTGTGTGTGTGTGTGTGTTTGGGAAAATTTTTTATATTTAGTTACAAAAGAGTAATTTTGATGGAAAACTTGTTTCTTTAAAGACTTCTATGACTTACTCACTTTTAAAATATTTTTTCATGTTCCTTTAGGAGAGTATAAGATCCTAGGAGTTCATTTTTAATTTTTTTCAACTTAAAAATATTTTCTGTTCTTAGGATGAAGTCATCAGTAGTTGATTATTAAGTATGTTTGAGCATTGTCTCAACCCAAGGGTTAGCAACCTCCATGCAAAATGATTAATGGGAGAGTATTGGACCCATATGTGTTTTTTTTTTTTTTTTTTTTTTTTTAGAAAATTAGCCTTGTTTTTATGGTATCTAACACCCATTCCTCTGGAGAACCTGGAGATTTAAGTTGAATTTGTTCATCTCACTTTAAGGTTGTACAAGAAAAATTTAATACTCTGATAAAAAGATTTTTTAGTTTAGTGAAACCTTACCACACCTATAACCTGAGCATCCGTTGATGTTGAAAGAAATGTAACTCTGAACAGGAAGACATTTATGAGCTTTTCAAAATTTTTTTTCAAATAATGAAATCTCTAGTACTTTCTGTTAAAAAAAAAACATAACTGTGTTATATCTTGGAAAATGTTGAGATGGATAGATGACACTTTTTAAATGCCTAAGGTTCAGAACAAGAGATAAAATTCAACTTAAAAAAGTCAGGATCTCTGACAGTCTACTTGTTTTTAATACTATCATTTTTACATTTTATTATAATTTTATCTTATAGGACTGAAAAAGTCATCAAAGTCATGTATGTTTGTGAGATAGACTGATTTCTTAAAGCTTTTTGGAAGTGGAACAAATTACACTTTGATATTTAAAATTTTACTTTTGGGGGAAAATTAAAACAATCATTGTGTCATTAGGCAGTGTTAAGTGTGAGTTAAATATGAATGTCGAATATCAGGAATTTCTTTTAAGTGACTGTAATATTTTGCAGAGAATACACAGGAAACTAAGTTTTCTTCCCAAATAAAGTTTCATAACAGATTTGGAAGTATTAAAAACAATGTGCATATATATGTAAATTAAGTCCTTAGAGGTATAATAGCTAGACTTGAGGTTGAAAACTACATCTTGCCTTCCATATGTAATTCACCATTCATCATACCTTGCCTGCCAAGTAACCCTGCCTGTATGCATCCACTTACCTCCCAATCAACTTAATGCATGCTCCTATTCCAACATTTCTGAATAGGAGACATTTATATTGTCATAGAAACTGTGAAAACTGACACTCCCCCATATGCTTGACAGGAACATATATAATTGATATAAGCTAGAAAGTGACTCTTCCTTGTATTATTACTGGGTAATTGTATTTGAGCCAACTGATTAATGATATTGTAATAAAATATTTAAAATCAGTGATATGATAATAGAATAATGTTTACTTATAGGGTGTCCATGTATTATATGCCAGACAGTGATATGAGTCAGATGTGAATTAATTAATTCTTAAAATGTCCCATGTATCATTTAATGTTTTGCGTATGTCACAGCGTGACACAGCTCTTTAGTACCAAGTAGTTATTTAAACCAAAACAACAGGATTTCAGATTTCTATCTCCTTACTATTATACTCTTTCCTGTATTTGAGTTCAGATTTTTAAAAATTTCTAAAAATAATAGAATGTATGGCTGTTCAATTACCATTGTTTACCTTTGGATTCTAAAACACATGTATAAGGTGCCCAGAAATACATATATTATATAAAAACTGCAACATTATACAAAGTATTTAAGAAATGGAATGTTGAGTAATATATAAAAGAAAACACTTGGAGGACTTTGCTTATCATGATATGGATTAGTAAAGACACTTATAGATTTATTCACCCCAGAATACAGGGAACATTTTGAAATACAGCTGTTTGGTAAGAAAGTTAGAGAAATATTCCAGGGCAAAAGGGTTAAAAGGAAAAGAACAAAATTGAAACTTGACATAGGTAAGGAAGGGGAAAGCTAGACTTACCCAGGATGTGAAGGCTGAGACCATGACTTGGTGCAGGATAAGTGAGTACATTGAATAAAACTTTTACAAGCCTGGGACAAGAGCATATTCAATCTCTCCAGGTTCAGAAATGATCCCTGGTAATTTACAGAAGCTCAGTCAAAGCTGTGTGCCGAAAGACAATTACAATTTAGGTCCTCAAGTTTCTCACAAATTAAGTTCAATAAGAATAATTAATCTCAATCAATCACCAAACAAGAGAGGAATTGTATGGTGAAATGATTAGGAAAAAGCAGAACAAATTATATAGGCAACCAAGAATCTAGATATGGAATAACAACATGTGAAATGTTTAGGAAATAAGAGATAAGATTTTATAAAGAGAGAGAGATAGAAACAGGAGTCTACCAAAAATGACCAAGCAGTTTATAAAAGAAACAATTTAAATTCATGCAATTGGAAGTATGATGATGAAAATTAACTTTCAGTGGATTAAGTAGCAAATAATACTCAGCTAAAGAAAAAAGTGCTAGATTGCATAGTAGATCTAAATAAATTGTCTATAAAGCAATTTAGGGAGACATTTTATTTAGAAGTATAATCCACTTTTTTAAGAAACACATAGAACAGGATGAGAAAGCCTATTGTATAATGAATGTTCCAAAGGATAAACTCAAGAGCATGAGTGAAAGACAGTATTCTTAACAATGACTAAAAATTTCCAGATTAAGAATCTACAGAATAGAAAGTAAATGTATAACAAACTAGATAAAGGTGAACTCATTTAAAAAATATATATATGTATAAAACTTCAAAATACCTCCAACAACCATTTTTAAAAGTAGCCACAGAAAAAATGATATAACCCCCAACACAGTTACATACAAATAACTTCTCATCAGCACAAGTAGAAACTAGATGAAAGTGAGGTAGTCTCACCCAAAAGAGAAAAATTCAAAACTTGCATGTGCCACAAAATGACCACTTACAAATTGATGAACTATATGAATAACTTGACAGGTACATTGTGTTGAAAAAGATGAAATCCTCTAACATATTGATAAGTCAAGTAGAAAATATTAAATTTGTAAAAACTTTAAGCAATTTAAATAGACTTATTGATTATTCTATATAGAACAGAAACTCTAAAGAATGCCCATTTCCTCAAATACAATCACCAACTAGTATCAAATTGATTATGTACTTGAGATGATGAAAGACATTTCAGCATAATTACAAGTGTCATTTTCGTTCAATGACCACAATAACATGAAATAAGAAGGATGAAATTTTTAAACTTTTATTTTGAAAATTGTGAAAATACATGAATTACTCTATATGAAAGATAAAATCATAGGAAAAATTAGACCTGAACAATAATACCCCACATTAGAATTTGTGAGATGTAATAAAAGTGGTATAAAGCAATTTATGCTTTAAGTGCTTCAATTAAAAAAATAAACAGAAAATTAACAAGGTAGCAATTGATCCCAGAAATTAATAAGGACATTGTATAATTTTGAAAAACTACGAATGTTCAGGAATAAATGAGAAAAAGTGGTGAAGAATTTTAAAAGCCACAATGATATATGGAAGTCAGATAATTTTCTGAAAAGTTTAATCAAGCAAGAAAAAAAAAAGAAAAATGATAAAAATGTAAAAATGAAATAAAAGAAACATCACTAAAGATATTGAAGATAGTAAAAAGCATACTACAATAATTTGTAGGCCATAATAGAAAAAGTTTTGATGAACTAGATAAGTTGTAGAAGAAAATAATCTGACAATTTCTGTAAAAGAAATAGCTTGAGTATTTCTATTATTAATTTTTAATTTTTTTTTATTTTTGTATACAAATGGGATACATGTTGTTTCTCTATTTGTACATGGAGTCAAGGCATACCATTTGTGTAATCATAAATTTACATAGGGCAATTATGTTTGATTCTTTATTTTTTCCCTTCCCCCCACCCCTCTTTTCCCTCTATACAGTCCTTTCTTCCTCCGTTCTTACCACCCTCCTTATCCCTAACCCTAAACCTAACCCTAACCCTAACGCTAACCCCTCCCACCCCCCATTATATGTCCTCATCCGCTTATCAGCGAGATCATTCGTCCTTTAGTTTTTTGAGATTGGCTTATCTCACTTAGCATGATATTATCCAATTTCATCCATTTGCCTGCAAATGCCATAATTTTATCATTCTTCATTGCGGAGTAATATTTCATTGTATATATACGCCACAGTTTCTTTATCCATTCATCAACTGAAGGGCATGTAGGTTGGTTCCACAATCTGGCTCTGGTGAATTGAGCAGCAGTGAACATTGATGTGGCTGTATCTCTGTAGTATGCTGATTTTAAGTCCTTTGGGTATAGGCCAAGGAGTGGGATAGCTGGGTCAAATGGTGTTTCCATTCCAAGCTTTCTGAGGAATCTCCACACTGATTTCCAGAGTGGCTGCACTAATTTGCAACCCCACCAGCAATGTATGAGTGTACCTTTCTCCCCACATCCTCTCCAACACCTATTGTTGCTTGTGTTCTTGATAATCGCCATTCTAATTGGGGTGAGATGAAATCTTAGGGTAGTTTTGATTTGCATTTCTCTTATTACTAGAGATGTGGAACATTTTTCCATATGTTTGTTGATTGCTTGTAGATCTTCTTCTGTGAAGTGTCTGTTCATTTCCTTAGCCCATTTGTTGATTGGATTATTTGTATTCTTGGTGTAGAGTTTTTTGAGTTCTTTATAGATTCTGGAAATTAGTGCTCTATCTGAAGTATGAGTGGCAAAGATATTCTCCCACTCTGTAGGCTCTCTCTTCGCATTACTGAGAGTTTCCTTTGCTGAGAGAAAGCTTTTTAGTTTGAATCTATCCCAGTTGTTGATTCTTGCTTTTATTTCTTGTGCTATGGGAGTCCTGTTAAGGAAGTCTGATCCTAAGCCAACAAGTTGAAGGTTTGGACCTACTTTTTTTCTGTAAGATGCAGGGTCTCTGGTCTGATTCCGAGGTCCTTAATCCATTTTGAGTTGAGTTTTGTGCAGGGTGAGAGATAGGGGTTTAATTTCATTCTGTTGCATATGGTTTTCCAGTTATCCCAGCACCATTTGTTGAAGAGGCTATCTTTTCTCCATTGCATATTTTTGGCCCCTTTGTCTAGTATTAAAAAATTGTATTTATTTGGGTTTGTGTCCATGTCCTCTATTCTGTACCATTGATCTACCTTTTTTGGTACCAATACCATGCCGTTTTTGTTACTATTGCTTCAAATCTAGATATTATATCAATAAAACCCAATGACAGCACAGCAGAAGAAATGTCAGAAAGGGAGTTCAGAATGTACATAATTAAAACAATCAGAGAAGCAAATGAGGAGATGAAAGAGCAAATGCAGGCATTGAAGGAGGAGATGAAAGAGCAAATGCAGGCATTAAATGATCGCACCAATCAACAGTTAAAAGACCAAATACGGGAAGCAAGAGATCATTTCAATAAAGAGTTAGAGATACTGAAAAAAAAACAAACAGAAATCCTTGAAATGAAGGAAACAATAAACCAAGTTAAAAACTCCATAGAAAGCATAACCAATAGGATAGAACACCTGGAAGACAGAACCTCAGATATTGAAGACAAAATATTTAATCTTGAAAACAAAGTTGGCCAAACAGAGAAGATGGTAAGAAATCATGAACAGAATCTACAAGAATTATGGGATATCATGAAAAGGCCAAATTTAAGAATTATTGGGATTGAGGAAGCTTAGAGAAACAAACCAAAGGAATGAACAATCTATTCAATGAAATAATATCAGAAAATTTTTAATTTTTAATGATTTCTTCTGATTTTCAAAAATATCTGGGTCTATACATCGTACCATTCAAAAACATTGATACCAAGATAAAGTAGGTACTTAAATGTCAAGAGCAACATTAAAACTTCTGAAGAAAATATGCCTTTAAAGTGTAGAAGAATATTATAAATGAAAATAAAAGGGTTCAGAAATAAAGGAAAAGAGACTTTGACTATAAAAGTTTTAGGAATTTGTGTTTATTGAAAGACAAAGTACAGTGACTGTTACAGTTCAGCATTACATTTATAAAGGTAACTTTTGTGTCCACATTGTTTAGAGAAGAACAAATTGTTAAGAAAGAGATAACCTAATAAGAAGCAGGTAAAACATATGAACAGGCAATTTACAGAATAGGGAGTGCAAATGTTTGTTTACAAACATTTAGAAGATGCTGGAATTAATTGGTAACATAGAAATACAGGTTAAAAGCAGAGTGTGATATCAAATATATCATAAAAAAAAGAAATTAAGATTTGTGATGACAGTTTCTGTGAGTGTGTAGGTTGTAATTATATATAGATAATCTGACTATACATTGACATAACTACTCTGAAAACAATTTAATAGTATCTAGTATGATGACATACCAGTCATTTCATTCATCAGCCCTTCTCCTGTCTTGATAGTGACTTTAAATCTGTTTTCCACCATGATCTATGTTTTTAATTGTGGTTTACAAGGCAACCCACCATGCTTACATATACATATTTTTAGAATAGTAACAGAACTTCAACAGGTTATACTTAATACTGCTTGTATTTGTACTCAAGGACTTTCTATTCTTTCACTGAAAGAGTAGTTGTCAATAATTTAAAATTGATTTAAGAACCAATTAATGGCAACTGCAATTAAAGAACTCTTACATATGTGTACTAGGAGACATGTACCAAAATGTTTCTATCTGCATTGTTCATCATAACCAAACACCGGAGAAAAATCTCACTGATGGGAGAGCAAATAGCACAATTTAATATAGGCAAAGTGAACTGCAATTTGCACTTTAAAAATGGGGCAATCTTAAAAACAAATATTAAGTGAATAAAGCATGTTATAGCCAGGTGTGGTGGCAAATGTCTATAATTCCAGGGACTCAGAAGGTTGAGACAGGAGGATTGCAAGTTCAAAGCTAGACTCAGTAACTTATGGTGACCCTTTCTCAAAATTAAACTAAAAAAAGGACCCAGGTTGTTGCTTAGTGGTTAAGTACTTCTGGGTTTAATCCTTAGTACACACACACACACATACACACACAAAGTCACATAAAGGATGATGGTATTTTCCTGAAATCCAGTAATATATTTATAATAATATGCACACTTATATAGCATCCCTCTCTGCCATCATTTTTGAATTTTACACACATATACATGCATTTATTTAAATATGCTCACTTTGGGGCATTTTGGTTTATCTGAAAAAAATTGTTACATATTATCATAATAAATAGACAGTTGTGGCAAATTTCTTGTTATAGCAGTTGTATAAAAATCAAATTATGGAAAGATATAATTGTGAATTAATTTTCTTCACATTTAGCATTTCTATATAGTTTCATAACATATTTGTTAATGTAGATATACATTGTGATGTAGATATTTTTCTACCCTTTCTTACCATGGAAAGCATTTTAGTCTTAGGAATTCAGGTTATTGATTATGTCTTTTCAGTGAAAAAATCAAAATGTATTAAAGTTTTGAAACCTGTGGTCATTGGTATGGACTGGTAAGCTGTGCATCTTTCAGAGAAGGGCATGCACCAGGCTTCCTCTGGGAATATATTCTCAAAGAATGTGACTGAGTAATCCATAGCTTAAAGTAGTCAGTGTGTCAGTGTGAGTACATTTTTTTTTTCAATTGAGTAAACAGAAAACTGGATCTCCTAAAACACAAGAAATAAATTTAAAAAATCAGTGAATGGGATCATATAAAAAATCTTTATAGCAAAGGAAATAAGAGCATGAAGAGAGAGCCTACCAAATGGGAGAAAATCTGCCATCTATATCTCACATAAGGCGTTCATTTCTAGGATATATAAAGAACTCAAAAAACTTAATACCAAAAAAGCAACCCATTCTACAAATGGGCAAAAGAGCTAAACAAACACTTCTTAAAATAAGAAATATGAACAGTCAACAAATATATTCAAAATCTCTAGCACCTCACTCCAACCAGAATCACAGTTACCAAGAATACAAGTAACAATAAATGTTGGCATTGTTTTCACCAAGATGGCACCAAAGGAAGCTCCTGTCCCTCCCAAAGCCGAAGCCAAAGCAAAGCTTTGAAGGCCAAGAAGACAGTATTGAAGAACCATAAAGAGAAGAGTTTGCACAAGACATTGTAGCTCTGAAAGCAGCCCAAATATCCTTAGAAGACTGCCCCCAGGAGAAATAAACTTGACCATTATGCCATCATCAAGCTCCCCCTGACCACTGAGTCCGCCATGAAGGAGGCTGAAGACAATACACTTGTGTTCATTGTGGATGTCAAGGCCAACAAACACCAGAAGCTCTATGGTGTTGATGTTTCCAAAGTTAACACCCTGATCAGGCCTGATGGACGGAAGAAGGCATATGTACTGTGTTATGGTTTGGATGAGAGGTGTCACTCCAAAGCTCATATGTGAGACAATGTAAGAATGTTCAGAGGAGAAATAATTGCCTTGTGAGAGTCTACCTATTCAGGGAATTAATCCCTAATGGGATTAACTGAGTGGGAACTGGAGGCAAGTAGGGTGTGAGTGGAGGAAGTGGTTAATTGCAGGACGTGGCTATGGGCTATATATTTTGTATCTGGAGAGTAGAGTTTCTCTCTGCTTCCTGATCAAAATGTGAGTTGCTTCCCTCTGCCACAGTTTTCTGCCATGAAGCCCCATGGAATGGAACCACCCTTCTATGGACTAAGACCTCTGAAACCATTGGCCCTCAAATGAACTTTCCTCCTCTACAGTTGTTGTGGTCAGGTCCTTTAGTCACAATAGCAAAAAAGTGGACTAAAACATACTGGCTCCTGATTATGATGCTTTGGATGTTGTCAACAAAATTGGAATCATCTAAACAGAGTCCAGTTGTTTAATTAACATTAAAAAAAATGTTGGCAATGATGTGAGGAAAAGGCTACACTCATACATTGTTGGTGGGACTGCCAATTGGTGCAACCACTCTGGAAAGCAGTATGGAGATTCCTCAAAAAACTAGGAATGGAACCACCATTTGACCCAGTTATCCCACTCCTTAGTGGGGATACCCAAAGGAGTTAAAATAAGCAGACTACAATAACACAGCCACATCAATGTTTACAGCAGCACAATTCACAATAGCTAAGCTATGGAACCAATCTAAATGCCCATCAACAGATGAATGGATAAAGAAATGTGATATACACACACCATGGAATTTTACTCAACCATAAAGATGAATGACTTTATGACATTCACTGGTAAATGGATGGATCTGGAGACTATCATGCTATGTGAAATAAGCCAATCTCCAAAAAACAAGGGTCCAGTGTTCTTTCTGATATGTGGATTCACCCGCAACAAGAATGGGGACAGTGATGAATAGAAGTTCAGTGAATTAGACAAATAGGAATGCAGGAAAGGGAGGGGCGATAGAAAAAGTAAAGACCATGCAATCAATCTGATATAACTTTCCTGTACACATACATGAATACAGTACAGTGAATCTTACCATCATATACATCCAGGAGACTGGGATCCTAATTAGAATAAGGTACATTCCATGCTTGTATAAATATATCAAAATAGATTCTATTGTCAAGTATAACCAAAAGAACAAATAAAAATTTTTAAAAGAAGGAAGTGGTAAGTGGGGTCAGTTGGAGTACAATTTTTTAAAATTTATTTTTGCCAGTTGACGAAATAGATAAAATCAAGTATAATATGATTTTTGGGGTGGGGGAACAGGGTCTTATAGCCAGCTATCATTATGTCTGGCTTACCCTTATTTTCCTTCCTGATTTTGAATTTATGATTGAAATAACTAAGAAGGAGTCATAGTTGAAATATTATTTAATATTCAGTTTTTCTGTTTTAGATTATTTTTACTTCTTAATGTTTGGCTTAAAGTAAAATTTCAAATTATTGGTTAAGCCATTTACCTAAAATACTGTGATTTGGTTTTGCTATTTTGAGCTACTTTTACTTCTTAATGTTTGACACAAAAGAAAATTCCAAATTATTGTTTCAACTGGGATATTAGTTGCAGACTAAATACCTCTGTCTATGCTATTGGCATTTTTCCAGCTAAAAATTCCTTTCCTAATATAGTGTCAAAATAAGATAAGTTTTAAATGAGGCAGAATTTTAAATGAAAATCAATAGTGCATTTTCCCTAAAACAAAATAGCTTTAGGTACTTCCTCAGACCTTATTTCTAAATGTAAACATCGTTTTTATAGATCTTCAAAGTAATTTTGACTTGTAATAACCCAGTAGAATTATAAAAGGGTGTGGCAGTTATTTCTGGTAATAGATGTTATATAAAATGTTCACACTGAAATGCATCCAGCTATTAAAGTAGAAAATTTACATCAGCAAATTTTATACATTAATAAGTTTCATAAATAAGCTGCACAATATATTATTTAACTTTTGCTGGATCTTTTTATTCATTTTTCTTCAGGCAAATAGTTTTGATTACTGAATATTTGCTTATCTTTTTCTGCATCACAATGCATTCTTCATAGCCCTTATACATATATAATGGGACACATGGGAACTTCTTTTGATTAACACACACTCATCTTTAAACCCATGTTTATTTTCTACTTTTATGATGCCTTCTCCTACCTTCCTAGAATATATTGATTTTTATAATAACCATTGTCTCATACCTATTAACATATGTGACCATAATATAAGGCAACGTGGTAGAAAACACAGACTGTAGCTAGTTTTCAAGTCTTACTGCCTCTTATTACTTTCCTTGCAGTGAGCAAGTACTTACCATTCTGTGCCAGAATGGATGATGCTGAATCCAATTTGAGTTTTGAAGTGGATGCATATGAAAGCATCTTGTACTGCAGCTGGTATTTTATAGCTTAACAATAATAGTATTGTATGTCAAGAACAGTTAAGAGTTTACCTACTGGCAGGCTAATAAGTTAAACTGCCAGTTTCATGGATGTTGGCAGAAGACACAACACTGTGGTCAGAGTTGGAGAATACTTTATTACTTGTGGCAATAGCAGTAGCCAGAGAAGAATTCTGTAGGTTCTTGAGCTCATTTTTCCCCAGGGCAATGTTAAGAGGGCCAGGTAACTTTTGAAAAGATACTTTGGATTGAAGGTACTTGATTAGTGTTTTTATCTTTGAGTGCTTATTCTCACATTTTCCTGCTTAAAAACTTCCAGTTCTTCAGTACCCTGAAAAAAAAAAAATCTACCTCCCCTATTTTGACCTAGAAGACCCTAACTCATCAGGCCTCAGCTTACCTCCCTGAACTCATTACCAATATGCTTTCCTTCTCTCTTTCTTTAACCAAGAACCTTCACATTAATACTTTCTTCTGCCTAATCTGTTCTTCCTCCAGATCATCACTTAATTAACGCCTTGACATTTGAATCAACTGAATCAAAACAGAAAGTGAGGCCTTATCTGCCCACCTAATGTAAACCTCCAGGCATTTCATTACATCACTCCCTTTTAAATAGTATATCAAGTTTTTGTTATTTATTGTCTGCCTTCGGCTCTATCACACAGAATATAAACCAACTCTCCTGCCCCCATTCCCCACCTTGGAACAATACCATTTAGTCTTAGTACCTATGTACTGAATGAATGAATGGATGGGTGCAAGACTTTTCCCTCTGTGCTTTTTGTTCTTTCTTTTCTCCTTGTTCTTTCCCTTTCATTGTTTTGATCAATAATATCTATCTTTATGATTTCTAATGAAGAACTTGTACTATCTCTGGGGTTAAAAAAGATTACACAATAAAAAATAATTGAAAATCTCCACTAAAATAGCATAAGCCAATATTGTGATAGGATGCCATGTCATTTGTTAGCACTTAACAAAAATTCATGTTAACCTGCTGATTCCTGCTGATGCCACATGAAATGAATTTCTTGATTTGTTTAAAAAGTAGAAATAAGTAATCACATATTGACTGAGAACTTATTTTAATTACCATGTTGTTACTGGCTTTGATCAACCGGGTACCTACTTCTGAAACACCAAATATTTATTTAGTTATCTTTTTGATACTTTTCTCTTGAGAAAGTTGAAAAATTATTGATCATAATATAAAGTAGTCATAAAATTTCAGTCTTTCCTATCATTTCTTCAACCATTTTCCTTTTATTGATTACGTACGTAAAGCAGAGGAGTTATGGGAGATAAAAATACAGTTGCACGACACTATTTAAAATATATGTTCGAAAGCTCATTTGATTTGTGAATTAAATGTTCTTATTTTTAGTTTCTGTCTCTCTTCTCCGTTTTAGTTAGTTAATTCCACTTAGATGCAGGTGTTTTAAATATTATGGTATATTTATAGACATAAATGTATTTAACACAGTTATATGTGCATATCTTTTAAAAGACTGTTGCTAATATAAGAACTAACCATTATCTTGATAGTCAGTCATGGTTCTATCTTAAGTATAATTTCAGATTGATAATTTTCCATTTTCTTTGGAACCACTGGTTAAAATTGATAATTTTAAAAATTTATTTGTAATAGCAAGCAATAAAGGAGAACATCAGAAAAAGAGAAGCAGAGGAAAAAGAAAAACGTGCCAGAATAGCTAAAGAATTAGCAGAGAAAGAAAGACTTGAACGCCAGCAAAAGAAAAAGCGCTTACTAGAAATGAAGACTGGTGAGTACTATCAAATTTGCTATTCAAATTATGTACCCTTAAGATGTATATGGTTTGGGCTGGGATGTAGGTCAGAAGAAAGACACTTGCCTAGAATGCTGAAGGCCCTCGATTTGACTCCCAGTACCTTCCCCAACACACACACACACACACACACATACACACACACACACACACATTCATATAGGTTACTTTATTAGCATTTTAATGTGTTCAGTAAAAAAATAAAATATGATCACTTATTTCTGTAGTGTAAACCTTAGAGCAATTGTTTTCTTATGAATTTTTCTACCTTGACTTTGCTGACAAGTGCTGTCTTCATTATAATGTTGGACATGGGTGATTTGGTCTTCTAGCATATTCTCATTTCTTTCACTATTACTTCAATAACCAGTCTGTAATGATGTTTGTCAGTAACTTTACAATCTTCAGAAATTGGCTCTTAAATTCTACAGGACATGTAATTTGGTTTCTTTAACAAAATACTCTATGGGAGGGACAGAAGTGATGGATTAAAACATTAAAAGATACTTAAGAATGGTCTAGGAGTGCAGCTCAGTAGTAGAGCTTTTGCCTTAAATGCAGGACACCCTGAGTTCAATCATCAGCATCCAAACAACAAACAAAAACTCCAAGAGAATTTAAGAGACATAGCAACCAATTGCAGTATGTGGAATTTTTGTGTACCCCAATCCCATCAGATAACTGCAAAAAAAGCAGTCAGAAAATTTCGAATTTTTTTTGCCTTGTAGATGTAATATATTGTTATCAAATATGTTCCAAAGTATCTTTTAGAAACTCATACTGAAATTTCACAGACAAAAAGACAGAATGTCTGGGATTTAAATTAAAATAGTCTGTAGTGACTAGGAAGTAGGTAATCTCATAGCTGAAACAGATTGGTTCTAAATAACTGTTGCTAAAGTTGGGTAATGGGTACTTGGAGGAAAGGATATGTTCACTATACTATTTTCGATACTTTGTATATTTGCAATTGTTTTTAATAAAAAGTTTTTGAAAAAAATACTTTAAAAATTTTAAGCATTACAGAAACATCTATATATTTTTCATAGCAAAAAGATATTACTGATTTAGAAGCAAAAGAATTACTTAAGTAAATCATAGTTATATTTTTAATTCTTGAAATTTCTGGCTCTTCTGCCTCCAAACCACTAAGGATTGCAGAAGGAATTAATTAAAATCCATCAGCTTCACTGCAGATTCACCATAGATTACAATTCAGGACTGCAAATTCACCTAAGGTTTCCCCAAGGGTAGACAGAGCTGAGTATTTTGTCTTCTTTCATTCTTACAGGCATATTTTCATGTTTAATAAAGGAAACTGAACACCTTAATGTATTGCATTTGTTTCTTCTAAGAAAGAAAAATCATTTAAGCACAAATTCTTGTTACATTTGAAATGAAGAGGATATTCTCAGAAATATCTTAAAAAGTGTTAATAAAAATGGAAATCGAAAGGATTTACTATTGATTTTCAAAATACCCTTGTGAAATAATTACAAATTACTGTCTTTCTGCCTAAATTATGGAACATTCTGTTATTTGAGCATTTGTTCACACGGTGTTGTTTAAGAGACATAGCAACCAATTGCAGTTTGTGGAATTTGTGTGTACCCCAATCCCATCAGATGAATTACTAGATGGCAAGTTTCTCCATTGTTTGTGTTAGGGCCTATGGCATACCTCTCTGGATTTCATCATTCCATGGATTTGGGAAATTGAAATTTTAATGGAATTTCCAGTGGAATCTTGACAGTATTTAAATTTAAATTTTTTTCTCTTGAAGGAAAACTCCATTTTAAAGTATAGATTTATTTTATGTTTCCAATTTAAAATAATATTCATTATTGAAAGCACCTAAAATAGTAAGTCAAAAGATCACTAACCCTAATCTCACTATACAAAGAATCTGTAACATTTTGTCATATTCTTTGAGTTTTAAATTCACTATGGCCCTAGTGAATATGCAGCTTAGTGCCTTATATTAATTTACTGAATTTTTCTGAATGTTTGATGTTGTTCTTAGCATTTTTTAATATCTATGTAACTGAATCCATTGGAAATGTTATATCCCATTTAACTTAGATAATTCAGTAATAAAATCATGAAATAATAGTTCTCAATTTCAATTGTGATCAAGATGTTTATCCACACATAATTAGAAAATATATTTTATTAGAATATAAAATAGAAAAGGAAAAATATTTTAAGATTTGCAATACAAATTACCAATTGATGTCCAAAAATGTTGTAATTTCCCTAGCTCTCAGCATTGGATTATAATTGTGCCTTGGTTCAGGATTCTCATTTTTTGGGAGTTTTACTGATTTAGTAGATTAAAAAGTTGTGTTGTATTATATTAAATTTGCATTTCTTTAGTATTACTGACTTTGGACATTTTTAAGTACTTATATACCATTTGTATTTCATTCTTTTTAAGTTGTGCTGTCTTAGTTCTTTTCTCTTGATTTATATATTAGCTCATTATACCTCATTCTTTACCTTAAGTACCTTTTTCAAGCTCTTTATTATTATATCTTGACATATAGATAAGTGTTTTATTTTTGTTCTCTAATGTTTTCTTGTAGCCTTTGCCTTGGTAATTTTTTCCTCCAATACCTTTAGTAAAGTTTAGAAAGTAGTGTTTTCAGCAATATCATACCTATTTTTATTTTTTTCTAGTATCTGGTATACTGAACTTACTTTTAATTTTTCCTTAATCATTCATATATTTCATATGTATGTTATAGCATCCAAGGTTATGTGTGTGAATTTTATCAAACTTGTAATATTAACCATTAATTATGGTTAATAATTATGCTTTAAGATAACTTATGTTGCTATTACCTTCCATCCTCAATTTTTAAAATAGATTTGAATATCTATAATTTTTAAAATAGATTCAAAGATAGATTCCATTGCATCTTTTATCATAGAACTCATTGTATTGGACTTGTTCAATTATTTTATAAAGGTTTTTCTGTACTATCTCTCCTAAATGTGATCTGCAAATTATCATAGGTGGGACCTAAATTATTGAAAAATACTCACTCAAAATTTGTCAAATCCTTTACTGTCCTGAGGTTACTTTTGTTCCGTTTTTTTTTTTTGATGCTTCCCAAGAGAATATTTTTCAGAAAAGAGTCTGGTAATACTAATTTACATGAATAGTATTAAAATAGACACTTAAGAAATAATATGCCTGTAAAATCATATACATTGCTATATATGTGATCATTCTAATCTAATCAAAGGCATTTGAAGCAAGATGCTGAAACACAAATCTGTGATATAGGAAGCTACTTTTAAGAGTTTGTCTAAAAATATTTGAAAAAAGTTTTTTTGTAAACTGTGGGATTTTAAATTATCTAACTGTAATATCACATATCATAGTGTGGAAACATACATTTTTCTAAAGAAACTGAAGATCTCTTCTGCAACATCAGTAAGTGATGATTATTCTAAATGGATGATAGTTTTCCTTTAAACAACACAATAAATGTAATAGAAGTTTTCAGTCTCTTAAAGTGGCTGCCAAAGCCAAGTCATATGAGTCAAAAATATTAGTTATTTGAGGATATATTTTTCATATCTCATAATAGTAAACATATGCAGTTATCTTTTTCTTTCCATATAATGTAAGGAAATGCTTTTTGTCAAATCATGATTTTTGTGACAGTTGAAGATTTTTTAAATAGAAGTTAATAAAGTAGTATATCTTATTAGCAACTTAGTTTCTGAAAACATCTTGATGCAGAATATCAGTTTTTTCATTTTTAATTATACATTTTTAATTTTTAATTGTACATTTTAGTTTCTGAAAACATCTTGATGCAGAATATCAGTTTTTTCATTTTTAATTGTACATTGCCCCAGGATCATTGTGTTTTTAAATAAAAAATAAATAAAGTAAAATAAAAAGTCATTGTCCAGAGATTTGACAAGAATCTTCAAATAAAGATGCAATAGTTTCTTATAAAAATACTTGTTATGGTATTGTATTACTTTATTGGTACAGGAAAGAAATTCAGTACCTAGCTCACTTTTGTTGTTTCTTTTAATTATCAACAAATTATTTTTTTCCTGTATGCCAGAATTTTTGTGATAAGTAAATAAGGTCCTTATTATAATGAAGTTTAAAATTCTAGTGAGTGATTCAGACAACTAAATACATAATTTTAGAAAATAGTTTATGTGAAATATAATAAGACAGGTTAATGATGGAGATTGGCAGGATGGGGGTAGTGACAAAATTTGGTCTTAAGAGTACTAAGAAAAGTAGAAATGTATATCATCATTCCTAATTCAAAATGTTGGTTAATAAGAATCCTCAGAAATTGACAGGATTCATAACCAGTGTTTTTGGTTTTGGATAAACAGGTTCAGGCTTATATGCTGTTGTATTTTTGCTGATGTACTGTGCTTTTTAAACATCTTATTGAGGGATCAACTGTAAAGTTTTTGTAATTTTTACTTTGCAGGTGTTATGTTTTAGTACAGAATAAAGTACTGCTCAAATCTTTGTAGAAATCTTCAGCTTGGCTTTCTCTTTATTAAATGTGGAAGGGCAAATTAGTGAATATACATCAGTGTTTTGTTACCTCTCTGGACCAGGAAGTTTGTGCTTTATATAATTTTTGTATATAGGACACACACAGCTCTGAATGATAGAGGAAGAGAAAAATCTCTGCATAACTCTGCCATAAACCCACAGGGAGCTTCCTTCCATATATTTTCATGACTTTAGTATTTTCCCTATGCAGATTAGAGCTAGGTTTTTCACATATTTACAAATTCTTGTATCTCTACCTGAGGTAGTAAAGTAAATTAAATCCTGTTCTTTCTCATCCTTCATAAATCATCACTTGCTCTTGGCAAAAGAATAGGCAACTATTTTCACATCTACTATTCTTTATTGTCACCATCCTCCCAGAATGTGATTTTTGTTAATAGAATGAAAATAAAGATAAAATAGTAAGCTAAATTTCCCCCAAAAGAAAAATGATGCATTAAAAATCCTTTTGAGCAGCAAATATAAAATAACACAGAATCTTATAATTTTGTAGTGTTAAAAAAGTTATTTTATTTTACTTTATTTATTTATTTTTTATTTAAAAACACAATGATCCTGGGGCTGGTGGGGTAGCCCAGTGGCAGAGTATTGCCTATCATGTGCAAAGGCCCCAGGGTTCAAACCCCAGCAACACAAAACAAACAAACAAACAAACCCAACAACAACAACAATCAGAAACAGTGATCCTGAAGCTCTCTTAAATACATATACAGTTTGGATTATTTCTGTTGAATAATTTGGTATTTATTACATTAAATAAGCAATTGCAAATTTTTTAATTAGTACATGAATTTTGAATGGATTGTCTAAAATATTTAAATTTGAATTATTTTACCTGAGAAAATATCTAAAGCTTTAAAATAGATATTAGTAAGCAAAGATGTTCGTATTTATTTATTTTTTGATGTACACAACTATCTTTATGTGTAATCATTTCTAGAAATAAAATGGGAATAATGACTTTATGTGATTATATACAGTTTTTTTCCAAACTCCATTTCTGTTTCTTAATCATGGAAGCAAACAGGGCATTTGATAATAGAATTCATCTAGTATGGTTTAAGACTTCCTGAGTATGTAAGTTGATTCACATAATTTTTAAATAGCATATCAGAATGGCCTTGAAATGGACTCAGTGTTGTGTAATTATATTTTGTGGAGGAAGTAAATAAGAGCTTATTTAATGGAGCAATAAAAACTATATGAGCAGCTCCTATATTTTAGTCTTTAGGTTACAATTTGTCTATTATTTATTAGACTTAAATGTCTCATTTGGTGCAACTTCAGTCTATTAAATAAAGAGATAATTAGCTTTTAGAATTCGGTTGTTTACCCACATGGCCAAAACTGCTCCTTTGTTTTTCATTCTGCAATTTAGAATAACTAAGCAATTAGGCATCCATTTTAGAGGAAATGCATATTACATAAATACTACTTGGGAATGTCTCTGCCAATCTCAACAGATATGCAATTAATGTGTGTACTTGCTTTCATAAAGGCTTTGACAATTACCCTGTCCTCTACAGATATCATAAAACTTACATTATTTCCCATAATTGCGCTTTTTCTAGTTTGGTGCAATAGTGCTTTCAATTTTCTAGTGTTATTGGCAATTGATGCATATAAATAAGGCAGTGGTTTTAATAGTTTCTTTTTGTAGTAGGGTCAAACAAATTAAATTGCATTGGCTTGAACGTATTTCTCTTTTCTTTCCTCCATCTTTTATAGATCAGCAATAATAATAATAGTAATAATAACTATTACTAACATTTATTGATTGCATGTTATTTTCCAAGCTCTGTGTATATTTATTATTGCACATAATGCTTATAACAAACTTAATGGAACTATTTTTATCAACATGTTTAATTTCCTCACACATAATCATGGACTTAGCAATCAGTGTAGTAAGTAGTACTAAGTCTTCTGACTAAAAGTCTTTTTTTTTTTTTTTTTTTGGTTGTGGATGGACACAATACCTTTTTTAAAGTTTATATAGTGCTGAAGATCGAACCCAGTGCCTCACACATGCTAGGCAAGCGCTCTATCACTGAGCTACAACCGCGGCCCTTAAAGTTTATCTTTTTATTTATCATGCTATAATTAATTTACCACTGATGATTTAACCATACTGCAGTATAAAGGAGCCAAAAAATTATTAGTAACTGGTAAGTGACACTAGACCATAGCTCTTTAAGGAGGCTGCAAAGTATTTTTTCCCTGGAAACCTTGGGTGAGAGGAACAACTGTCTCTTTTGTACCATAACCAGTGGCTTTAAGCCAGTTGGTTTCTCCCTTTGTGTTTGGAGGTTTTCGGAGACTGCCAAAATTAAGGATCCTTCCTACTCCAGTTTAAATTCAATTTTTTATTATTCTGATTGTACAAAGATGTATTTATCTTCGTGCCACCAACTAAGTAGGAGGATAGCATCAACAGCACACCTCCCCACTTTAGGAAGAAATTCTTCAATGATGTCAGTAGTTGTGGGTCTAACAGAGTTGCCAGTGCTCAGCAATTCTGAGGTTATGGAAATATCTCCAGTGCTTTCAATGTCTGACCTGGAAGAGAAGTAAAGGAACCAGAGCATTTGTAGTATAGTAAGTTTAGTAAGCAACACAAGCACTCAGAGTGTTTCAGTTAAGAACAAGTGCCCTGATGCACCCTCTCCATCTCCTCAAATTCTGCCATGTCACAAGTTTTCCCTTTTGATGTTAAGACATCAAAGTTGTAGTCTATAGAAAGTGTTTGCAAGGGTTTAATAGCTATGTAAACTATCATTTATGTGCATAAATCTCTTTCATTTAAATGACATAACTTCAATTATAATAATTTGGAGTCCAGCTTTTGTGTACACTAACATATATCTTCCCTGTGTAGCTGCAAAGGCTCACACATTCAATGTTCCCAGGCTTCTTCAGCACAACACATCTTGAAACAGTGACTTTATTCTCCCTCTTTAACAAAGAGTGACACAGCTGCAGGGGCAGCTCTCTGTGTCACTCTTTGTTAAATGTCTTTGTGGCGCACTGTTATACTCCTTTGTTTACTGCTCATTTCAAAATGATCTTTTCATTGCCTGACTTGTGAGTGTTGTACAGTGACTGTATGCCAAGTCAAAAGTGGACTCTGCTTTTGTTTTTTGTTTTGTTTTGAAAAGATTAGGTGCCAATTATGATCAACTTCATTCAGTGTATAACACCTTAAATATCTATGCTGCAGCATGGATTACTTCTCAGAATTTTATCAAAGAAATCTTTACATTAACATCACTTATTCATAGCTTTCTATTATCAAGCACAGATTTATCCTGTTCATATTCTAAGGTAAAATCATACTAGTCAATTATTTTGATTTTATCACAATATGGAGAATTCTATAACTTTGATAACATCACTTATTATAACAGAGGACTTAATCACAGTGGCATCTTCTTTCTTTGCAGCATCAAAGCTTCTTAGCTGTCATATTGTCTGTCATTATTTACATTGTGTGTACTTTGCAGCAGTGGATTGTTGTCAAAACCATCCTCATCCACATTAGATTACCAAACCCAAGTGGAATTATTATTTGGATTTGGTGCAAGTTATGTGGTTTTTTTAATATCATAGAGAAAATTGGTATCACCTAATTTTCAGACTTAACTATAATCCTCCGCACTTTAAAGAAATTTAGTCTGTTTATATTATCTAAAGCATACCTTTAAACATTAAATAAGTTTCTGTTTTAGCATTTGCCATAAGATACAGAGACATTCAGTTGTTTTAGATCTGTATATAGACTTTTGAACCTGGATGTCACCTTCATAGATGTCTAGTCTATCACTTTCAAAAAAGAAAGTATGTATTACAGTTGAAACAGAGGTGAAATTTATACCATCCCTAATGCCTCATACTTATTGTTGCAAATCAAAAAACTATAACAACCAATCCAACAGAGTTTAACAACCACAACAAAAAGGTTTGCTTTTGCCCTCAGTGCAGCTAAATGCAGGAAGATGTTCATAACCCCTTTTGCAATTTAAAAGTAGAAAATGAGTTGAAAATAAAGTTTTTAGGTGACATTAGTGTCCAAACTCATTTGATGTCAGACCTGATCTGAACTGTTAAGAGGTCCCCTGGAATGTGCACATTCATGCTACAGACACGAGTTTAACTCCTGGTTGCACTGGGCATGTTACAGTTTTACAACATATATATACCCGTTTTATTTGCTACACTTCCTTATCATCTGAAAATTTCTGAATTGTAAAATACATTGGACCACAGAAATTATGGATAAGAGACTGAATTTGTGCTTCTCAGTGACTCAGTGACTTCTGTTTCTTTTGAGTTTATTGTACCAGCCATTCTACCTCAGGCAAAATCATTACTAATTCTCTGTATTTATTTCTTGTGGGTTTTTTCCTTCATATCTACCATAAATACATTTTTTCTAATTCTTAACTGACCGAATTTTATTTAGTGAAATTCTTACTTTCTGCATAATGTCTGCTATGAATATTTGTACTCAAATTCAATATCAAATGATTCACTTCTTATCCATTATTGTCTTGCCATATAACTTATGTATAGAATACGTGCTTTTGTTCATTTCATTTGTTTTAATCTCATGCTTCTAATAGAATTACATTGTTCACACATTCTTTATCTCCTAGGACCCTGCACAGCGTGTACACACAGTAGATATCACAGAAGGAAGTACTCAATAAGATTTATCAAACAACTGATAAAATACTTAACTGGTCAAAAAAAATTCTTTCATTTTGTGTTCAGTTTTGCATATTGTTATTTGAGAAGTTAAAATGTAAATCAAACTACTGGCAGAGTCAAGCTGGACTGTACTGGTATTTATTAATAGTTCCATATGTAAAAAAGAGCCATACCTATAACCATGTAATCATATTGCCTATGTCTGCCTTTATCCAGAGCTGAGTTACTTTTAACACAAACCATATATCCTGCAAAGCTTAAAATACTTGTTAACTAGCTCTTTATGGAAAAAGTTTCCTTATTCCTCATATAGATCAATAATCCATAGACTCTATTATTTGATTTCCAAGACAGAGAATGTAAAAAACATTCTGCTATTGTTTTTCTTGTCTTCCTCTGACCAAAAGCATGCATTTACAAAATCGCCAATTTGTACTGAACAAAAAGGAAATAGTCATTAACTGAGTAAAAATAATAATACAAATAATGATACTTGTTAGGGAAAACTCAATCTTAAAGCTTATTTCTGACTAGAGAGAATTATCTGATTTTTAGATGCTGTTAGCTTGAAATGGAAAGTTGTGCAGTTGAACTTTTGAAATGCTCACAAATGTCTGGGCCGAAATGGTTTCAGTAACCAATCTAGCACAACCATTGTGCTTTTATCCTTTTATTCCACCTCATAGTCCACAGAATTTCTCTACTATTGTTTGTATATCTTTTGAGATGAAAATATCAATGTGTCATAAGGCCAGAGGTGGAGTCAGGCTTTTATTTTTTTATTAATAGGCTCTCTCTTTTCTCTCCTTATTTTTGGTCATTCTGACATTCAATCCTTAAAGTTGAAGGAAATCCAGTCACTGGAGCTGGAATTGGTCATGAAAGTTGCTCAAGGTCTAAAGTCATTATTTCAAAGAAGCAAAAAAGAGCTCAATAGTATATGGCTTTTGATGATGAATAAATATACTCTAGGGTGGACTGGGAAAATTAGTAGAGAAATTGAATATTTATATGTTACTTGTAAATGGCATAAATAGGCATTAGTGTTTAGGTGAAATTAGACATTATTTTGTAATAGGATTTTAAAATATTGTTTCCTGAATAGCTTCCTTTCTCAGATATCCAGTGTTCTTCACGAAAATTAGAAGCAACTTAATATTAACAGAGTTAACATTGAGGGCAGGCTAGAATGCCCCAAGGCAGGAAGAATATGACAGACTAGCATTAGTAACAGAAAATAGATGGCTGTCTCTTTTTGGAACAAGCAATTCTTGGGAGACCATTGCTTGATTAGAGTGAATTGTCACCATAGAACTTCCAATAATAATTATCATTAATGGGTAGAAGTGACAGTAATTTTAGCTCAATATAATCCTGATTTTTTTAAACTATTGTTGCTATTCAGATAGGAACTCTTGCAAAGTAGAAACATTTTTGTCAAATTAATGCAGAATTGGTTTCCATCGCTAATGTTTGAGACCCTGTATGGAGGATCACTGCTGTAGGAAGCTGCTTATCCCCTCCAGAATCATTCCAACTCTTATTCTCTGCCTGGCAATTAGTTGAAAGAATCTAAATGTTTAACAGTTCTTGTTTTTCACTTAACTAGAAAGTTGACTTCAAGTATTAGAAAGTCAGAAGGATTGTTTGCTTAGGGAACAAAAAGCATTATTTAGATTCAAAGGCTAAGAACTAAGAAGCAGCCAGTCTTTCCACTGTATTTCAGATATATTTTAGAAGTATTGATCCTCTTAGTGCTGAATTTCAATTATGATCTCACATTTCCAGTGGATGTGCTCAATGCTAATTATATTGTGCTTTCTGCTGCATTTACATGTGAGTAAAAGTAATTTATTTAACCTTTGTCCTCTATTATTTATTTTAATGTTTGTTGTGGACCAGTGATGTTCTCTCAAAACCTTTTGATAGAATCATTCATCATTTCTTGAATGTATGATATATTTTTATTAGATAAATATTAAATAAGCCTATTAAATATTTTAACAGATTACCTTATCATTTTGCTATGACTCTGTTGATTGCATTCTATGTTTTCTCAGCTTTGGTAGATGAGAATATATTTTATGATAATTGAAAATATCTTTTACCATTGAGAAGGGACTCTCATTCTGCCCTCCCATTGGATGCTAAGGGAACTTGGTCTAAGGAATCATGGAGTTTGGGTTACACTATGTTCTAATTGATGTTACCATCTCAACACTTGAAGGTATACAACATTGCAGTCTGAGAAGGTGCTATTTCCTAAATCATGGTATCTGCTGATATTGACCATAGTATTTCTTAACATTAAATTTGGAGGCATTTTAGTGAGTTTAAAAACTATTCTTCTGGAGAAAAATCTAAATGATACTAAACTTTATTCGCACTCCCAGACTTATTTGGTGGGAGATAGGTTGACAGGGAGTGTTGCTTTCAAGTTTTTACTGTCCTCTTGGAGAACATTCCCATTTTACATTTAATATCATCCCATTCCTAAAGTAATGCACTTGAACATACGAGAAATAGAATAGTAACTCAGCTATCATTCATCAATTCTAAAAAGAAAAAAATATCTTTAGTAGTATTTACCATTCTTAGAATCTGATGAATGCTTAGAGATGTAAAGTTTTTCCATGTGAATGTTATAGCCTAGCAAACAGAGGTTGCAGTGCATGCAGGCAGGGGTACATGCTTTTAGCCTGATTTGGTATGGATTTAGTTAATTTTGAAAGAGAAATCAGAAGTTTTGAAAACTTGGTGTATTCCTGCTAGAAATTTACCAGAGTCCTTTTTGAAGTAAAGGTTTTTATCTCATTTCATGAATTTAATACTTAATCTTCTATAAAATAGAAAAAATAACATGAAACATTTATTATTATAGTTTATCTTAAATGATACTTTGACTAGTATACTTATTCGGGTATGAAAGTGTGCATCTTTATACATGAAGATTAAACATACTGTTATTTCTCAATTAATAAATCTTATAAAAAGTATACAAAATTAGCCACATTAAAAATAAACTTTTAAAATGAACTGCTTCTAATATAGTATCTTTCCCCATAACAGGTGTTCAATAAGCATTTTAAAAATATTTATGGAATTCATATTTGTGGGACAAAAATTTCTCAATTGTACATATTCTATTAATGCACATCCACTTAAAGTAAATTGGCTCCATTCTAGAACGAGATATGACATATATCAAGTTTGTTTTATGTGCTTTTATATTGGGTAACAAACAGGAATTTCAGAGTCATGACAGCAAACTCAGGTATGCAAATATATAACAATTTCTATAAATATAGTTTAATTTCTGAGCCACCACTCTGCCTAATGATAAGCAACTTAGTCAATACTCTTCTCTTTTTCTCTGCCTCTGTGTATGTATTTAATAATGCCATTGCAGAGTTATTCATACATGAAATTCCCTTTCTCACTCTCCTTCTTTTCTTCCTCCCTTCCTCCCTTGGTTCCTTAGATAGGAACCAAGTTGAAAGCAGTCCTAGGGCACCTTTCTAAGCATGACTACTCTTCTCGGTCCTGTTCCGTGAAGGTTTGAAACATCATTCCTACTTTGACATAATTTTTCCTGCTTTTGGAAAAGGTGGTAACTGATTTGCCCTAAAATGGTAACCCAGGAGAGCTACTGAATTTATCTGAGGCCAATTCCCAGTTGTTGGTAATTCTGAGATATCCACTTGAATTTACATTCTTTCTCTGTGAACTTTTTCCCTTCCCCAAGCAAGTCCCAGTTAGGAAATAACTGCCCTGACCACAGCACTCAGGTACTGTGGGGAATTCTGCAGCCTTGTGCCTAGACATCAGTGTATCTGCCACCCTGTCAATAGTTCTACGTGTTGGGTACAACATACTTTCACTCCTGGATTCTATTCCCTGTATCTCCATAGAAAATTCTACCTTGTATGTCCCACTTCTTCCTGGAATGAATGTGCAGAGATGTACACCTGCATGTAATCTCACTTTCAGGCTCTCTCCCACCTGAAAGGTACATCTTTCCATTTACAGCCTTAAAATGTGGTGTGCATTCTCTGCTATCTGGATAGCTTCTATACTAAGAATGGACCTTTTGGTTTCCCCACTGGAGTGGGGGAAGGAAGTATTAGTACAGAAATAAGTAAGTCTGTTGGTCCTTTAAAATGTGGAATCTTGAATTAGGTGGATACCACATGTACACAGCATGAAATGAAAGACCAGAGTCTCCAAGTTTGGGAGTCTAATGGACAATCTAAATTAAGACACTGAGGCATGACATTTGTATTTGGACCAAAAACAAGTAATGTAGCAGGCCTGGCATGATCTTTGGGTAGAACTGTGGGAAGAGATGAGGCTAAATTGGAAGTGAGAGTCTGCTATGCTTTGGATTTTTGCCTCTTCCTCTAGGCACACTCCAAGTACATTAAGCAGGGCAGTATCATGGTTTGCTTTTAAAGAGATGGCTCTGTGGCAAAAATGCAGATGGAATAGAGGACGTGGGGGGCTAGAAAGAGTGAGACCAATTAAGAGACTGTTGCAATTTTGCAGGAGTTAAATGCAGAAGACCTAAAGTAGAATGTACTAAGAAAAAAGAGACAAGATGGATTTGAAAGACAGTTTAAAGATAGAATCGATAGAGCTTTGTAGTGGATTGTGTACAAGGAGACAGGGAAAACATTTTTATGACTGTGTGGATGATGTCTATATTAACTTCAGGAGACATTGATTTAGTATCTCTAATTTAAAGCCTTTTTAATCTGGGAGATGAGTTTACCTGAGTGGACCTGGCATAAGGTATGAAACACAGCTGCACAATAACTGTTAGCCTCTTTCCTTCAGGACAGTGAAAACAAACTCCCTTGTTAACAGAGGCAGCTAAGCTGTTGTTTGTAAACAGACTAACCAAGAACCTTTGAAAACAAAGGTTTTTGTCATGTTTATTAGCTCATGAGGATAACCTGGATGTGGCCTGTTCCTGAAGAGTCAGAGTGAGGCTTGGGCTTTTGGTAGAGGTTAGGGAGAAAATACATTACATTATTTACTTGAAAGAAGGCAAGTCAATCCTACTTTTTTCTCCTTCAGCAGAAACTAGCCGAAATATTCAGTTCTAAGAATGAGAGGACATTTTTGAAGTTTACTTTCATGTTTATTTTCCTGACCTATGTAATGTTGTAATCAGTAGTGGGCAATTTGGGAGCTGGGGTGGTGTGCTAATTGCACCTTTTCGAGTACTCTAAAAGACATTCCCAAGGTTCCTGTGTGACTGACTCTTGTGATTATTTTCTGACCCCCCCCCAAAAAAAACCACATAAAAATGGACATCAGAATACCTCCTTCATTAGCAGAGTAATTGCCGTAGTGGTGAAAAATATCTTAGTACCAAAACTTTCCTTCAACAAATATTTAGTACATATTGTGTCATGCCTCTATCCTAAGCCCTGGGAGTAGGGCAAGAAACCACATAAGCATACATCTTATATCTGGGACCTCATATGCTAGCAGGAGACAGACATTTAAAGTAAATGTATGTCGTTAGAAGTCTCCAGGTTCTAAGAGCAAAATAAAGCAGAGAAGGGGGTGGTACAGATAAGAAGTGACATTTAAATAGGGTAGGTTTCATTTTTGATTTTCATTTACCAAAATTCTCAGAATTATGTTGTTCTTTTCTCTGAGTGCAAGCACTGTCATCTTGAGTGCTCCAGCTTAGGACTTTGGGTCAGTGAGCTTCCCAGATCATAATTCTCCTTATCTCCAAAGGAGGAGTCCTTCTATTTTGGTAAATTGTATCTGTATTCCTTAAATTAAATTTTTAATTAAAAAACTGCAACCAAATTTTGCTCAGCCTTTCACTCCTTCTATGACATTATCCTGTATTATAGTATAAACTCTATTATCAAACACTTTTCAGGCAGTAAATAAGGGTTTTCCCCACAACTTTCATCAGTTAAAGAAAGACATGTTTAGAAAGTTTCTGATACAGGGAACTTAGGGAAATACATAATTTTTATAGTAAAATAGACAAGAGTTTTCATTAATGTAGCATCTCCTATGGATTACTAATTTGCTATCTATGTTCTTAATTTTCTGAATGTAAGATGTGTAATATGCTTGTAGAACAGAAATGAAAATATCATATACTACAGAATCAGTTGTCCTTTTTTCCAGATTGACAACTTCTCAGTTTCATTGACAAATATTCAATACACACTTTGTTCTATTAAGAACAGAGCTCATTATTATGCATAAACTAGCAGCCTCATCTAGTTATAGTCCATATTTAAAATGTGACATATTCAGTGTAGTGTAACTACTTACTTTTGGCACAAAAGATAGAGTGGCCTCCAGTGATCAACAAGGTTCTGAGATCAATTTAACCTGGATAAAATCTTTTTCCATGACAACTATCAGTAGAAGTGACTAGCATTTCACTAATTAGCCCACCATTTACAACCCATAAGCTTCTCACAGATGGTAAATGTTTATAAACACTCACAGATGTGTGCACAGCTGACTCTCAGTTATCCGCAGGAATGGGGGACATAGATAATTTAGATTCACTTACAATGCAACACCCGCACCCCCATTTTAGCTTGTTTCAATCTCCCTTCTCTTCGGACTTTTTAACCACAGCTGTTAATGAGGTAGCAAATTAACTAATCTAATTTCAACTTCTCCTCTTATTAATGCACATACCCCCTGATGAAAGCACCAATATGTACAAATGTGGTCACAAGATGGCTGGCAAGAGAATGAAATTGGTAAGCACAAGCTTAGATAAATACATTGAGCAAAGGGGAATTACCCGAATTTGTAGCTGTATAACAAATTTCAAATTGTAAATACTATAGCAAGCCATGCACTTCAAAAATAATATACTTAAATTTACTGAGATAGAAGAGAACATCTTAGAAAGGATGCCAGATTCCTTGGCATTCTCTGGTCCTGTATTAATCATCTCTTTTCAGTTGTTTCTTTCTGAAATTTAGCCTCAGTTTTTCATTGTAATGTCATCCTGTCTATTGTCTCAGGCTGAATGAAGATGAAGAAATCTAAATATAACAACACAGCACACCAGGAAGTTACAACATTGTCCCCCTTTCTTTGCCTACAGAGGCTTTAGTCTTTGAAAAAAGAAAGAAAAGAAAAAAGAAAACACCAAAAAACAAATTTAAAAAACTCTAGTTCTTGCTATTCTTTTGTAGGTTCTTAATCTAAAATTTCAGTTCATTCTCCTTTAAGCAATTATCCAGGCAAGTTACAGGTAGTATTTGGTGAAATCAAAACAGCCAGTAGCTGTGTAGAAATAACTGAGGCCCACAGGCCATTTACAAAATGAAGTTTGAAGGACAACCATTTGTTTCCTGATACCCTAACAAAATGTGTACCATGTCTTCCCCACTGAAGCATTCACAAGGTCATGCAAGTTGTTTTCCAGTTTCCTTACTTGAAGAACATGTCTTTATTTTAACTTAATGGAAAAGGAAAATTAATAATTCCTAAACAGTATGATAAAAGTATTCCAAAATGTTTTAAAAGTGAATATAGATGAGATGGTGAATGAAATTATGTCAAAAATCTTATGCTGAACTGCCCAGCAGATACATAACTTTTCATCTAAATAGTATTGTTTTAATTGATTTTCACTGAAAGGAATTTGTAGTGGCTAACAGGTTACATAAAAATCTTATTGTATATTCCTCTAATTAGAAAAGCAAAGGGGACTTTGTGTTTAGAGATACAGAGATGTGTCTATTTGTTCACCTTCAACAGTTGTGAAAAATCACTCATCAACTTCTGGCATCATGAAGTGGTATCACTCAAATAAGGAGGTAAAGATTTTGGCAAAATGATAAATCCAAGTTTTTAGGTATTACATTTGGGTTATATCTGGTGAGTGATTTGGCAAATGCTCGTGTGACCAATTTATCGTAGTTTGTCTAGGATTCTTCCACTTTTAGTACCAAATGCCCAGTGTTTCTGGAAATCCCTAATGGCAAACCAAGAGGGTTAGTCACTCTTATTAGGACTCAGGAGTAGAAATTGTGATGATAAGAAATTGAACCAGATATGGTGGTGCATACCTAATATCCTAGTGACTCAGGACGCTGAGGCAGGAGGAGCACAGGTTCAAAGCCAGCCTCAGCAATTTATCAAGGCCCTACGCAACTTAACAAGACCCTGTCTCATGATTTAAAAAAAAAAAAAAAAATCAATCCCCAGCACCAAAAGAAACAAGAAAAGAAATTGGTATTATTCACTATAGGAAGCCATGGAAATAATAAACCAGTTCATTTGAAGGTGGAAGGAATGCCTTAAGAATGGGCAGAGAAAAGTCAGAAAATTAGTCACCATAAAAGTAGTGGAGGAACCAAGATGGTCTGGTGTCATAAAAACCAGGGAAGAGATCATTGTAAGAAGAAAGGGAAGTCACCATTGTCAAATGCTGCCAAGACATTATATAATTAACAGACTGACAGTTGTCCCGTTGACTTGCCCTCAAAGAAGAGGTTAAATGATGTAGAAAAAGACCTCTACAAGGCGATTGGTTGGGAGGCTTCAGCAAAGTGTAGAAGATCCCAAGCAGCCTCTATCAGGGAGTGGGAATAGGCTAGCTCCTCACAGAAGGAGTATTGAAATAAGAGGTCAGTTGTAGGTAATTATTAGCCCTGATGTTACAGTATTATTTTTCACCATGATTGCTCAACAGCTGGCCAGTGATACATTGTCAAGGTAATGACCCACAAAGTCTAAGCTAGGTGGCTAGGATATGAAGATCATGGGGTGAGGACATGGAAGTTTTCAGGGGAGATGAAAGAAGTATAAGGAAGTCAGAGAACTGTTCTATAAATTTATTAGAAGTGAAACAGCTCTGGGTGTTGACAAGGTCCAGATCATGGCCATGGAAGTAGGTGAAGGAAAGTAGGGAGCTGGGATTTTGCCCTTGAGATGAGACGGTGAAGGAACTCAGAGGAGCTACTATTGGATGAGTTGTTCACATGAAACTGAATTCATAAGGATGATGGCAGAACTGGGCCTGAAGAGGAAGACCAAGTTAGATGACAAAGTCTATTCTGAATGAGAAGTTAGGTTGGTGCATAACATTGACTTAGAGGGATGGCAGTGATGTAACTGAATGTCATGTGTATCAAAGGAGTTTTTGTTTTTTTTTTTTTTACTTTTTATTTATTTTTTAACATAAGGGAGGAATAATAATAGGCTGACTAATAGCAAAGATCAGGGAGAAAACAGACATTTTCTGAACTTCTACTCCCATACCCCAGACTTTTTAGGCCCTTTAGGTACGAGGGAATAAGCAACATTTAATAGAAGGGGGTGTCATTCAGTTTCCAGTAGAACCCACTTCAAATTTAGAAAACTGAGCTAAGGGGATGTTTGTTGATGTTGAGGTGGTATAAAGGTAGTTTATGCTGCTAATGCTGGAGGAAGTAAAGATCAGGAGGGACTTTGGTCTTGATCAGCAGTGACCAGCAATGAAAATGATGGTTTAACTGGTCTCAAGGTCATCCCTGTTTAGAAATCACCAGTGGATGTGTTGTGGGAATTGTTGCCATGTGATAGACATGGTCTGCTCACTGTGTAGTGGAAGCCAATTAGTTGAGAGTTAAATTGTGGTAGGGAAAAGCATTTTATTATGATAAGGTAGCTGATCAGAGGATGGCAGACTCTCCTGCTAAAGGTCTATCTTGTCAGCAGGATGATTCAGGGGCAGTTTACATAAGAGAAGGGTGATCCCAGAATGTAGAGCTCCTTCTTACAGATGGAGGTTGTGATTTAAAGATTCACATCTGATCCTGATTCCCTAACCTAGCAAGATACTTTTCAGTTCTGCAAGTCTCAAGAACAGTTGTCATTATTTCCTTGGGCTACTCTTGTCACTGATTAGTTTGTCCACGGGCAGTTTTTGACATATTACAATAGACAAGGTAGCGACTCATGGACCTCTTGCCCATTACCAAACTCATGGTAAGGAAAGAAAACATTCTTTACCTGATTATTGTGGAATACAAGGGTCAGGTGAGGTTAAATAGGGAATGGGGCTCTAAATCTGATCTCAATGCTTGGCTTCAGGAGGAGCTAGGAAGCCACCGCAGGCTGGATTGATTCTGATGTGTCCAAATACTCATCCTCTGAGAAGGAGAATGCCTCGGGTCTTTCTTTGGAAGAAAGGATTCATCTGTGTGTGACCTGAATCTTTTTTGTGTGTGTGTGTGTGTGTGTGTGGAAGCTGGTGTCTTACTCCCAGTGAATCTGAGGAAACTTTGTCTGCCTTGCTTAAATTACCAACTATGAAAATTCCTGTGCTTTGTGCCTTAAGGAATTTCTTATAGTACCTTTACATATGAATCAACGAAACTGAAGATGTAACTAATTCTCAATTATTATATAACACTTCTGTATTAAGAAACCCTATAGTGGAAAGAATGAGCTTTAGAATCAGATATTTGTTCACATCTCCCCCTGCTACTTACCCTTGTAGGACTTTGGGCACATTAGCTCCTTGAGCTTCAGGTTTTCCAACTTTAAAATAGATGTGAAAATAGTTACTTTATAGGAATGAGAAGTTAGAAGATCTTGGCAAAATGCACCACAAAGACTCTAGCACATAGTCATTCAATCAAAGTGATAGTTCCTATTATGTCTTAATACATATTTAGATTTTTTAATTCTCTACTTCATATATTCTTTATTTTCTAAATGAAACTGTTCTCAAAGTTACCTAATATCAGTTTTTATTTTGGGACTTGTGTGTTCATTTTGTCAGCTCATGTAGCTGGTAGTGTATGAGAAGGATCTTCCATTGTTCTCTTGAGAGAATTTAATGTATTTTTGACTCCAGTTTTTTTGCAATTGTTAATAAGTTCATTGAAAGTTCAGTTGTCTCCCATTTTCATTTGTTATGTGCTTGATTTTGAAGCATGTCAATTCCCCCCCGACTTTCTACTCAAGATTTGCCTTATTGTCCTTGCTGACTTCTTTTCTTTTCAAAAATATGTTGCTGTTATTCTCATTAGGATTTTTAAGTTTCTTCCATTTTTAATACTGATTTCTGCACTGGCTGGGGAAGTTTTAAGCTTATTTCTCAGGGAAATGAGGCTGTGGTGGCAAGAGAAGCTTCTACCCAGTACCCATGGTGATGTGCCATTGAATTAACCTTTTCCTCTCTGGAATGCCGTATTTTGGCAGTGTATGCCTGTATTTCTCCTTGAAATGAAACAAAAAGATAGTATTTACAGTATTTTGGACAAAAATTAAAATTAGAAATGAACCAAGAACTCCATTCTGGCTAAATTACTTTGGACAATGTTGACCACAGTGAGGTGGGCTTTAAGAACGTTCTTATCACCCAAAATGCTTATAAAACACAATTTTCTGTAATATCTGTTGGTTCTGTGTTTTAAAGTATGAATAAAATATACCTTCAGAAATGTAAGTACAAATATGTATGAGAAAGGATAACCCCTGAAATCATCACTGAGCAGCCACAACTATGACTTTAATTTCCCAGCACCCAGATCCTTTTGTGAAACATTCATAATACAGATAGCCGTTAATTATGTATAAAAGTCATTCTTAGACTCTTAAGTTCCATGGGAATAGGGACTAGGGGCTGATTCTGTGCATGACACTTAATACTAGTGCGTATTTGTAGAATTGAATTGAACTACAGACTTTATAGTCTTCTATTTCCAACTGCTACTTGAACAAAACAGTTTGAATATTCTGCCGGCACCTCAAGATCAATTCATTTAAAACCTAACTTATCATGTTCCACATAAAACCTGATTTTCATGTTCTCATTTTGGGTTAATGATACCACCATTTTCCCAGTCACCCAGGCTTGACACCTTCACACCATGCCAGCTTTAATCATAGTGAAGTACTGTTTTGATTATTTCACACCTTTCAAAAATATTCCATGGCACTTCTTCAGCCTTGAATCCAAGCTCCCACAGCCTGCCGCCCTGACCTTATTTTCCCCTTCCTCCAGTATGTGCCATATGCTGCTGTCAGAGCATGACTGTCAGAGACCCTCCGGGCCCCATGTGGTGTTCCAGGCACCATTCACTGACTCTTGATCGCCCAAGTCCATTTATCCCAGCTTCTCCTGGGGCGGGGGGGGGGGGGGGGGGGATAAAAAGCTCCTGTGAAACTATTGATACTATTCCCTAACTCCCTTCACCTCCCTTTTTTGATTTTTTGATGTTGAGCTAAGCATTTTCATTATCTGAAATCATTTCATTCTTTGTTCAAAATCATTATAAAAAAGGCATTGGAAAGTTTTTTAATTCTTCAGTAATATAAAAAATATTAAAACAAATCTAAAACATACTCTGATATATTTTAGATGGGAAGTACATATTTGCCAAGTTTAAGTTCGTCAAACTTGTGTCTCAGATTAAAGTGAAGCTATGGGTGACAAGTGAAGCTTCCACGCAGAAGCGGTGGTATACCATGTAATTAACCTTCTCTTTTCCACCACAGAGGTGGTGGTAGTCAGTGTATTTAAGAGTCACCTCTTGTTAAATGCCATTATCATTTCACGTTTACATATGTATTTATATAGATACATTATTTTTCTCTACATTCTGTGCTTTTGAAACTGAAAGCATTTGTTTACCACCCTAGACCCTACTCTACACAAGGCTAACTATGGCAACAAACTTTGTGCCAGGAAGTCAGTGCTGGTTTTTACATTTTGCTTTCTTTAGTACGTGTCAGAATAGTTCACAGTGAGCAAGCTCATTGGATTTAGGCACTTGAATACTTAGGAGATATTTTTAATATTCACTCACCACTGAAAGAATGACTAATGCTTTTCTTCAGTACCATCTGGTGAACTAATTGCTAAACTAGAAGTCAGAAAACCTGCCAAACTCTACAGAGCTATAAGTGGTCATAGTAAGGTCTGCATTCAATGTCTTCAATGATAAAAATAATGACTTTGTATCATTGACTGTTTTGGAGGTGCCTTATATCATTAATTTGTTTAATTATTTTTTCACATTTCAGCATATTACTGTAAATGGATATCATATTTTACTTAGTCTCACACAGATGTACATTTAAGTTGTCTCCATTCTCCTCTTATAAATAACAATATAATGAGATTTTCTCTACATATGTCTTTGTATACAAATGAATGACATGTGTAGCATAATTTTCTTAAAAATTACGTGCAGTCTTCTGATAAAATTGATAAATTATTTTCAAAGAGATTGCTTAGGTTTTTAATTCTACTAGTAATGTATGAAGTGACCTGTATTCCCATTCACTAACACAGTTTATCCTGATTTTTAATTGTAATCATGCTGATAGATGAAAATGATCTTCCATTGATGTATGTGGAATATCATTAATTATGAATGAGATTGAGTGTTCTGTATATAATGCCTCCATTGAGGCTTCAGTAACAAAATCCCATAAATTGAGTAGCTTATAAAGAATAGAAATTTATTTCTAATAGTTCTGGACACTCAGTAGTATAAAATCAGGGCACCAGTAGACTAGATGTCCGGGGAGGGCCTGTTATCTAGTTCATAAATGGTACCCCCTAGTTGAGTCCTCCCATGGCAGAAGAGACAAAGACGCTCTCTGGGGTCCTTGTTACAAGGGAACTATCCCAGGACTAATCCCATGAGGTCAGAGCTCTCATTACTTAATCACCCCCCAAAGGCCCCATCACCTTGAGAGGTAGGATTTCCACCTATGAATGTTGGGTACAGAGACATTTGCACAGTAACAGATGATGGGTTCCCTGAACATTTGTCCATTTGTTGGCCTTATTCTAAATCATAAGTGATTTTTTTTTTTTTATTTTAAGACAATCAATCCTAGGAAATACCTGTGTTTCAAATATTTTTCCAGTTTATCCTTTCATTGTTCATATTTTACTTTTTCATATTTTTTTTCTTTGGAGTTTTAGATATTTATATGACTTTTGAGATTTGGGGCTTCTGTTAAGAAGATCTTCTCATTCCAAAACTAATGAAAATATGCATCTCCATATTATCTATTATAGTTTTACAATTGAATCTTTAAATGTAGAAATGCTTGATCAACTCAATTTTGGGATGTAAGTAGCAAGGTGGAATGGACAATTGTCACCACGGTAGGTAATGAACATTTTCTTACACCCTGCTGATTAGAAATGCTGTTTTTATCATGAATTGATATTTCATGTGTATTGATATGAATTATCAAAAACATATGTTACACATCATTGTCCAAATTTATTTGACCACAGAAAAGGTATGTACACATGCACACAGCCTCTCAAGTGACTAGTGTTGCTACCTACATGCCATCTTTGCAATGTTATTTAGTAATGACAAATTCATCCTTTTATTATATGATTGCTTTTTAATCTTAGGCTGCAATATGTTTATATTCTAAATATGGTTATGCCTTTATGATTTGAATAAGATATTAAATGAGCAGAGAAGTACCATTTTCCCCCCCAGAAATTTTGCCGTTATGTATTGATAATGTAAAAACTTTATTTTTAAAAATCCAGAATGTATAGTAGAATGAAATAGACAGTATTACCTTATGTATATGTATGACTACATTGTGTACACCATTGAAATGAAAAGTTGTACCCCATTTGTGTACAATGAATCAAAATGCAGTCTGTTAAAATAAAAAAGATTTTAATTAAAAACAAAATCCAGAAGGTAGATTAGGTACTTGTGTGAATTAAACTAAATAACTGTAATAGCAAAACCATTTTATTACGATCGAATCTTAAGTCATGAGAATCTTGGAAATTTATACCATATGACTTTTACAATATATTTATATTACTGATTTTGCTGATTATTGTTATATAGTTAAAATTGAATCATAGTTTGTTTGTAACATCCAAGAATAGTTTACTTTTTTTTTGTTAAGGCTGGAATGTCATATAAGAATAATCCCTTTGTTTTATAATGTCATCTCTAAAATCTTATTTACTATAAGACTTAAAATTATTTAAATTCAAATCTTGATTTAATGTACTAAATTATGTAGTAACTGTGATTTACACATTCTAATGCATCTGTAAAATATTTTTCACTTAAACTTTGATAATAGAACCTTGTGTGTTAGTTAGAAAAACTAGAAGTAAGGCCTTAGCTCTGCTCATAGTTTCGATTGCCACAGATCCAAGCTTGCTCAAGGTAGGAAGAAGTGGGTGGCCAACCATGGTGGCAGTCACAGCTGCCATAGCCCAGTTCACACTTAGGATGAGAAGAGCAGAATAGTTATCCATATATATAACTTTTATTCCAGAAACCTAGCAAATGCCCACTTAAGCTTTATTGGACAGTTATAGGTCACATGGCCACACTTGCTTTGCTAAGGGGGAGTCATCAGAAGCAGTTTTAGCTATTGCAGCCTCTGTA
Organism: Sciurus carolinensis; assembly: GCF_902686445.1. NCBI lineage: Eukaryota > Metazoa > Chordata > Mammalia > Rodentia > Sciuridae > Sciurus > Sciurus carolinensis. Next base: position 54,267,742 of record NC_062217.1, on the reverse strand, counting down.
GCTGAAGTGAACAAGGAAGGAGGAGAGGGTAGGAAGTGAATATTACATGGTCAATCGGCCATGTATCCCACAGTACTGAATAAGAATAGGCATCAGAGTAAAAGTGTAATAATAGCTACTACTTATTAGACCTTACATATATGTGGGGAGCACTAAATACTTTACACATTAACTCAATACTCAAAACAACCTTTTAAGGCAAACACTATTATTGTACCCTTCTGATGGATCTGGGGAGGCACAAAGAGACAAATGTGGTCTTTAAGGGACCCACAATTGGTAAGAGTAAGAACCAGTACTGGATCCCAGCAGTTTCATTTTCTTTGTTCTTAACTGCTGTATTTTGGGGACAGGGAGTCCTTCTTTGTAAAATATGCTAATTTTTTGCTTCAAACTTTGTAACAAGAAATACTATTCAAATAATGGAAGAGTAGGGAAGAAAAATGGAAATATTAAAGTGCTATCCTTTTTCCATAAAATTCCATTTCTTTGGTTGAGCTTGTTATTTAATTATAGTATAAAAGAGAACTGTTCTGATTATCATTTTATCAGTTAACTCCCAGTGAAAATTGGCTTTCTAACTCTCTTGACTGAAATTTCAGTTTCACATCTGAATTAAGACAAGTTCAAAGACTTTGTTTTAAGTTATTCCTGTCTTTTTGCTGTCTGGGTTAAGTAGTACTTTGAGCTTGTGCTAGATGGTTAAAGACTGAACTAGGTTACCAAGAAAAGTCCTATGATGGGTTTCTGAAAAGCTCTGTAACCAGCAGCATAGAGCAGTAATTCATGTACCTGTATTAGGGCAACAGTCACTCTCTCTCTCTCTCTCTCTCTCTCTCTCTCTCTCTCTCTCTCTCTCTCTCTCTCTCTCTCAGTTGTGTTAAACTATGAGCCTGTGAATTTTGTGTATTAGCTATGTACTTTCAATAATTCTTAGATGAAACTGAGCTTTGCATTCCTATTCCTACTCTAAATGCCAGGTTATACCCTTGACATCACTACTACTAGAGTGATATAAAATGTGGTATGTGAGGGGACAATAAGAAGTAAGAGGAGTAGCTGTCAAAGTGCATGCATAGTCAGGGATAGAAAGTGGTCACAGGTTGAAAACAGCCATAAAATGCTTCACAAACGCCCCTTTGCCTGGGAGTTTGCCTGTGATTTACCCTCATCTCTCTTTGCTGCACTCTCCTTGACAGAGCACATGCTGTACCTTAAAAACAATAACCCCCATAACAGAAACTATTCACTAAGTTCTTACCATGTGCCAGGTACTCAGCTGAGTATTGTAAATGTTATATGTCCTTTAATCCTTCCAATAACTTGGTGAATTTTAGGTGTTCTTCTTCCCATTTTAAAGTTAGGTTTGAGAAGCTTAAGTAATTTGCCCAAAGCCAGTATTCAAATCAAAATTTTTTAATTCAAAATGTGTTTTCTCTACCAGTTCACTATGCTTAGTTTTTTCCCATAGTTTCAACTGTAACCTATGTGCTTCCAAATTAAATGTAGTAATGGAACCATTTTTTCTCCCCTGTATTTTAAACCTATGAATCCATTAACCTCCTGGATAACCTGCAGTTGGATATTTCATGACATCTCCACTTAACCCATCCAAAATTGAACTCCTCTCTAAGGCTCAGTCCATTCTACAACCCTGTCTATTTTTCTTGGTATCCAAGTTCTCCACATGTTTCATGTTCCTTCAAAATCTCGATCTTGCACAGCTGATCTGATCTAACAGCTCTAACAGGACCTTCCGTCCTCTAGTAGTTCTGGCACTCTCTAAGCTGCGCTTTAGGATCTGGGTGTCCAGGAGGCCTTCTGGACCTGTTAGCCTTCCTCGTAGGCTCCATGTTATGCACCTTTCTCTACCACATGCTGGACACCTTTGATGCAGCATTCGTCATGTTGTGCTCTAGTGTTTTTACCTGTCTTCCTCCCTTTCCCAGAGGTAAGCATGTTAGGTTAAGAGTCAGACTCTCACTTCTTTTTCCTCTTTCTCAGTCTACTCATTTTGCTTTTCAAAAATTTAAAAATCTCCTTTGTATTGATTAGTGAAATATCTTCAAATTCCCAGACTAAATATGATAGACTAATGACAGTAAAATACCTTGTTCCTCACTCCTCTTAAATTCTTGTACTTCTGGAGGTGTTTTAGTCAGCTTTTCATGGATGTGACCAAAATATCTGGCAAGAACAGCTTAGAGGAATAAAAATTAATTTTGGCCAACAGTTTCATCAGTTTTGATCATAATCATCCAACTCTATAGCTCCAGGCCCAGGGTGAGGCAGAACATCAGGGTGGAAGGGTATGGAGGAAGAAAGCAGCTCAGGACATAACAACCAAAAGGCAGAGAAAGAGCACTGTGCTCACCATGGACAAAATATATATATATGTCAAAGGCATGCCCCTAGGGACCTACTTCCTCCAGCTATATCCTCCATGCCTATAATTAGTACCTAGTTAATCCATATCAGTGTATTAATTCAACAATTAGGTTATAGCTCTCACAATCCAATCATCTCTGAATATTTTTGTGTTGTCTTATACCTGAGCTTTTGTGGGGGTACACCTCTTAACTAAACCATAATAGGAGGCAATCACTTTCTTTTTAATATTTTAGTTGTTGATAGGCCTTTATTTTATTAACTTCTTTATATGTGGGTATTGAAAATCAAACCAAGTGCCTCATACATGTGAGGCAAGTGCTCTACCACTGAGCCACAACCTCATCCCTAAGGCAATCACTTTTATTTTTTCTGGTATTTACCAGCTCCCTATTTTTAGATAATCTGTTATTAATTTTTCATTTTTAGACATTACTGAAATCCTGATAAGTGTTTGAGGGCCTAATTCTCTCATGCCCTCTCCCTATTTTTGCTCACCATGGGTATTCTTCCTTCTTTATGCATTAGATTTCATCACAATCATGTCAATTGAGTATTTGTAATATTGTCACTATGTAATTACTCCTCTTTCCCTACCTTAATATATTTTTGCCACTGTAACAAAAACACATATACTGGAAATTTCTAAACAACAAAAATCTATTGGCTTATAGTTGTTGAGGCTGGGATGTCCAAGGGTCAGGGCATCAGTAAATTCCACATTTGATAAGGGCTTACTCTTTGCTGTATCCTTATGTGGTGGAAGGGATGAAGGTTGTCTGGCATCTTTTTTATAAGGGCACTAGTCCCATTCATGAGAAATCTTCCCTGATGAACTAATCACCTCATAGAGGCTCCACATCCTAATAATATCATAATTAGGTATTAAGTTCCAACTTATTAATTTGAGGGGTACACCAAACCTAGCAGTTCCTTTTAAATGTATTAATCATTTTAGGCTAATACAAAGTTTTTTTTTTTTGTTTTTTTTTTTTTTCCTTAGGATTGGTGTATCTCCGTTACTGTGTTTTTCCATTGCAAATGGTCCAGTGTTAGCTTTGTTATCGGTTCTTGGGCCAGGGTTTTCCTACAACCTTTTTCCATGTGATCTCAACAGGCTTCTCCGGGCCTGGGAATTCCTTTTGCCACTTTGTTATTTAGTCCCCTCCCCATTCCTCTTTCTTACTTTTCTCCCTTATTTTAAAGAAGCACATCCTCTTCTCTCTTTGTAAGAAAGCGTGTGTAGATGCTTGCATATCTGAAAACTGTCTATTTTCTATTCTTACCTTATTGACAACCTAACTGTTTCTTCATTGGGAATGATTTCCCTTCAAAATTTAGAAACCATTTCTTTCTTGACTGTTGGAATTCCATGTGCCATCCAGTTCCATTCCGATTTCCTTTCTTTGTGTGACTTTTTTTTTGTTGTTCAGTTTTTAGCATGTTCTCTGAATCCTTAGTTATCTGACATTTCAATATTATGTCTTTACATTTAGGTAGCTCCCAAGATGCCCTGTCTCCTGATTCAGTCATATACACTTCTAGCATTACCACAAGCACTTGGGAGGGAAAGATAAAGACTTGATATTTCTCAGGGTTTTTCTTGGACTCTAACCCATAGTGCTGAATAAATGTGTTTTGAAATAGGGAAATGAGTAACCAAATATTCCAACCTTTTTGTCTGAATTAGAGGCCAGAAATCCCAGCTGACCTATAAAGTTATCTGGAGGACCCTGCTATCAACTTCCACTAACATGTCCAAGAGAAAACTCACTATCTTCTCCAACTTTTGTCTGTCATCAAAATAGATATTTAAACATTTTCCCTGTTTTCTCTTCCTCCAGCCACAGGCCCCAAAGACCTGATGTATCCTTAGCAGCTCTACTCCCTTCCTATCTCCGCCTCCTATTGATTCTCCTTTAGAAATATCTCATCCTTAACTCCCCCGTGCCATTTCCCTTGACACTACAATTTTTAAAATGACATTTACAAATTAAACAAGGTGATATGTTATTCAGGCATAGTAAGGCTTTGACTATTACAGTTAGCCCATTTATTTTAAAAGAGTTTTCACAGCAGGAGAGATGCTATAAATATTCTGAATATAAATTGACTTGTTAGAGAAATTGAATTCTAGTTTGTGATAGAAAATGGCTAATTTTTATTTCTCTGGTTTGTTGAAAATAATGTAAATATGAGTCATTTAAACACTTCATTGTATCTCATCTTTTGTTTCTGTTCATTTCTTTCACTTTGTACCTGAAATTCCTTCCATCAATAATGTTCTTCCTACCCAGTTCCTGCCATGGCTAACTCCCACTTATTCTCAAAGTAATCACTCACTAGAAAGGCTTAAATCTCTGGTGACTCTCATACCTCTCTCTTACATCCCACATTTATGCATCTGAAAGCAGAAGAGATTTCTTTTGTTGACCCTTGAGTCCTAGATATCTTTGGTGCAATTAATGATCTGGCACATGGTACCATGTGCAAAGTAAATATGTATTGGATGGGGTGTAGCTTTGTGGAAGAGCACTTCCCTGGTATGTGCAAGGTCCTGGTTCAATCACTAGCACCACAAAAAATTTTTTTAAAATGTGTTGGATGCATGTACTAGATGTATTTTTAATATTGAAAGAACATTTTCCTTATATGTCTATATCTTGCACTTAGCATTAGTTTTATTTCAAGAGTGTGTTTGTACATCAAATCAGTTTCCCTTAGCAGTGATGTTATACGTGATTATGTCCTTAACTAAGGACATAAGTAAATGTACTATAAAAAAGATCTAAGTTTTGATGTACTGTATCTAAAACAGTGCTTGAAACCTTTAAAAATTGGTTATTTCATAAACTTCCTATGGGGTTCTTATGAATTTATTTTTATACTTTTTATATGAATTAGCAATTTTGTAGTGCTTTCATTTGCATTATGTCATGTGATCCCCTTATTAAACCCAGACAAGTATTCTCTCTTATCCCATGTTTCACACAGTTGTTGGTTAAGAACACAGACTAGAATACAGGTTGTTATACATAAGTATTATTTCTGTTATGTGTAAGGGAATAAAGACCAAGAAAAACCATCAACTCCAGGGTTAAGAGCAGGAATAGAGTCTGTTCCAGATACAAAATGACTTTCTGCTTCTGGGGAGAATCACAGACATGTGTCTTTAGCTTAAGGTTGTGATAGTTATAAGAAAAAAGTAAGATTAGGGAAGCAATTAGAATCATTGCAGGGGAGTGGTGAAAGAGTTGGAATTGTATACTGTGGGAACTGAGAAATATAGAAAACTTGTGACTGGGGGAATTGACGATCATAATTCTGCTTCAGGACTTACCGATATTGTTTGGGGTTGGTTAGAATTAGGGAAGCGACATGAGACATAACATCTCACGCAGTATTACCAGTAAAAAGTACTTCCTTTCTGTACCACCAAGACCATAGTTACAAAAGAACAATAGACAATTTCAGGAGATACTGGGAAATTTCAAAAAAGATTTGGAAACTAAATACACATATGCTGTGGGACAAAAGGAAAAAACAAAGAGTTGTTGTTTTAATACAATCTCACCGTTTCCCTGGCTCTCTGTTTGTCTCTAACCTTTAGTCTCCAGCATGGTTACTCCAGCTGACCACCTTAGTGCCTGTCTTGTTAATTTAGTTGAACATACATTTATTGAATACTTTCTGTATAATACATTTTCCTAGATATTAAAGGTAAATGATACCTATAATCCCTGCCCTCAAGTAGCACATAGTCTACTAGCAGAAACACTCGACTAACTAGTATAATATTGAAAGATTTATTGCCATATGTACTGCATGCCAATGGGGCATTGAAGGGCACCCAGCTAGGACAGGATTCTCAGTTCTCTGTCTTAGAGAGAAAGAGAGAGAGAGAGAGAGAAAGAGAGAGAGAGAGGAGCTAACTTGATGAAGGAAGTAGGAAAGATGTTCTGTGCCAAGAGAGATGCAAGTTCAAAGAAATGAAGTGGCAAACATGGAAATATGCAAATTGCCAAATTAGCCTAAGCAGGGCGGCAACCACCTTCTGAGAACAGGAATTATCCTACCTAACCAAAATGTAATTACATCGTGTGATAGCTCAACACTGGTAAATTTCCCTACCATCCCAATAACGTCATTGATAGTTTTTCTTTATAATCCAGGAGCTAATCAGACTTATATTTAGTTATCCTATCCCTTCATTCTTCTTTAATGTGGAACTGTTCCCTTGTACGTTTTTGTGGTTTTCTTTTTCCCTACTTTTTCTCTTGGTTTTTCTTGATACTGTTTTTAGAGCCCAGACAAGTTGAATCACAGAATATCCTCACTTTAGGTTTATGATTACTTTCCTACAGTTAAGTTTAAGTTAGACATTTCTGTGCAAAGTGCTGCACAGTTATATCATTTCATAAGGTGATTGATGTCAGTGTATCCTATTCTTGAAAATGGCTAATTTGATTATTTGGGTAAAGCGATAATATATCCTGTTTCCCCACAACCTTACACTCGATAGTTTTGCAACCACATATGATTCCTGCCTACTCATTTTTTACTGCATGAGTTGTAATATGATGATTTATTTCCTATATAACTTTGATATCTAATAGTTGACATCCTTCTGTAAAATTAGCTTTCCTTTCCCCTGCAAAGATGATGATAATGATGATGATAATGATGATGATGATGATAATGATTTTAGCATCAATGTGGATACTTTGTTTTTTCCCAGTGTGTAATAATCTATTGTCATCCTTACTTATTTGATGCTCAAGTTGTATAAATTTGGCAGCTCTGTCCTTGGGACATATCCCTGCTTTTTAGATTATTTGATATTGACTATTTTCTAGCACATCAATATGTTCCTGACTCATTTCTCCCAAGTGTTCTAGTTCATTTTAGTGAGTGATGGTATTTAGAAACCAAGATCTGAGGAGTAGTGTTTTCATCGAGACAGTAATGCCATTGTTTCTGAACACTTTGGGCCCCCAAAGGTAGGAAAAGTATTTTTTAAAATCCTATGTCTAGGGGCTAGGGTTGTAGCTCAGTGGTAGAGCACTTGCCTAGCATGTGTGAGGCACTGGGTTCGATCCTCAGCACCACATAAATAAATAAACAAACAAATAAATAAAATCCTATGTCTAAAATGATTCCTGTAAGTTCAGTCCAGTGCTTTAGGATTCTTCTTCTGTCCTCCCATTCCAGCTTTGTACCTCCTTTCCCAAGGTGAGAATCACTGTTGCTAATAACATCAACGACTTTACCCATCTGCTCAGTATTACAATATGCACATAAAAGTTTCAGAATCATTATACATCAATACCACTACCTTACTTAGTGGTATTAGTAGAACTTACTAAGAGGACAGTTCAAATTCTCTTTGTAACTTTTTTTCTTTCTTTCTTTAAACTGTATGCCATTAAAGGTGTTTAAATTACTTGGGTTATTTTTTCTCCTTTATAGCTAATGCTATCAATTTGGTAACATTTTCATTTGTTTCCATTTGATTTCAACTTGAAAAATTTTATTTTAAATCTCATGCTTGATTTTGCAAGCTAGTATGTGATTAAAACATTTAATTTTAAATTTTTTTAATGTTTTACTAGTGAAATGTATCCATGACCTCAAATTCTTGGCATTATCTACTGTTCTTTTTGGGGAAAAAAGTATAATTAAGCTTGAGTGTAAATTTTCAAAGATAGCCAGGTAATTACTTATTAAACTGTCTGAAATATTTAATTGTATTTTAATTAAAAATAGCCATAAAATCACTTTAAAATTAAATTTATGCGTAAATTAACAACCTCCAAATACTCTCTCGCCCACCTGTTTTGATATCACCTACAAGGTTTAGTATTCTAAAAATATGAAATAGAACCAGATGGAAAAGCGACTGATATATATTTATATTTATATATCTGTTTATAAACTGTAAATGAGTGTGTTATTTGTACTCTACTGCTTTCACTTGCTAGCTATTCTCTATTAAAGGGATTGTTTCAAAATGGGAACAAAAATGAAGTAATAAAAAGTGTGGAGAAAAGTCATTTTATCTATCAGATGTCATGTTATTCCAGCCACACAGTTTCATAGAGAATGCCTGCAAAAACAGTTTCTTTTGCAGGAACAAAAAAATCGTTAATGTTTCCTTTAATTTGTGTTGGGCCCGTAACTTCTTTGAGGCCTTTTCTCCTTCCTTGGAATGCTTCCTAGTATTGGTAGTATAAATACCTGTGAGTATTTTTTAATCTGTTATTTGTAGACAGAATTGGTTCTGTACCTACATCCTTCATTAATTATATAATGTCAGTTTAACATAATCATAATGGAATGCAGTTCTTTAGATTTTTGAGAGACTTTATTGTAGAGGATAAACTTTTCATACAGTCTATAAAAGTTTTAGTGATTGTTCTGTGTCACATCTAGTAAAGGGACAATTATTCTCTGATATGAAAAAAAAAATCAATCATTGGGGGCATGTTCATGAAAGCATGGGAAATGTAATTTTGTACCATAAGTTTAGACAGCAGAATCTCAGTTACAACAGCATAAAAACTGTCCCACACCTGGTCGATTTTTTGAGTAGAGGCTGATGCCTTAAAAAAAAATAATACATTTCTACAAGGGAAATGTGATTTATGGTAACTCAAGACATAGATATGACTAGAGCCACATTCGATTTAAAGTTATTGTGCCATTGGACTATAAAAGCAGTGCTCTGAAGTGAATCAATGGAACTTTGTCCTTTTTGGTAGACAGAAACACAAGCACTAATGAAGCATATTTCATTAAAAGATATTTGATTTATGAGAGAGAGTTCTTTTTTATTTTGAAATTGCTGGCATAGTCCTGGCATCTGGTCTTTTTTCTCCCTACCATCACCATCCCCAATTTCTCTGTATTCTTTGACATTGCTATGGTAACCCTGAGGGCTGATGGAATTCCCTGCATCTCTTTTCACAGAGGGTGATGAGACAGGAGTGATGGATAGTCTGCTGGAGGCCTTGCAGTCAGGGGCTGCCTTCCGCGACAGAAGAAAAAGGACACCAAAGCCGAAAGGTGAGCACTATGCTTGTTTCATGTTACTTTCTAGGCAACTATCACAGAGAAGAAGACTTTTTCTTTCTAATTCTTTTAAAGTCATGTGTCAAGAATGCAGTGCTGTGGGCAACAATTATTCAGAAGTTTCATAAATTTGCTTAATCCCTTGCAAAGACAAATGTCAGAGAGATGCGCATTCCAGTTGGCTAATGTCAGTGGCACATTAACAAATCAATGCAGTGAACCTAGAAAATCCTGATTAGTGTGACAAGTCTCATCCAAAGAACCATATGTACTTTGTCCCAGTGGAGTTTACAGTAGCATAATTAAATGGGAAGTAAAAGTCATAACATTACTGCTTCAAGTGTTTCAGGGTACTGAAGCATTTCTTTGCTTCGAGAAATACTTAACCTTGGAAGAAAGTATGTCTAAATATGCTTCTTGAGATGAACAGATCTCTACATTAAGTTTCTTTTATCTATTTTTTTAACAGATATTCGGCAGAGTCTCAGTCCACTGTCTCAGAGGCCTGTTCTGAAAGTTTGTAACCATGGTAATAAACCATATTCATAAATTGCACTTTTTCCTTATCTACTTTTATCCTGTTGGACTGTGATTTTAGTAGTCTGCTGTGACGTTCTCGAGTTTCAATATAACTAACAGTAAAAATGTAGATGTTCATATTTGATGAGATTATGACTCATGTTTTCCATCCTTACATTATTGCTTTAAGGTTGTTTCATAGGTCTTCTTTTCAGGTCTCAATTGAATATCTTATTATTTTTATTTGAAGTTGCCTTTATAATATTTCTGATCACTGTTGTCCAGTGCACATTTTCAAAAGCAGTGTTCTCATAATGCTATTTTTAAATTGTGGAAGTGCTAAACGCCAAGATACAATTTGAAGTACTGAAAATGGAACCTGTTTACCGTATTTGCTATGTAGTCAGAAATACTTCGACTTACATTTTGGTAAAATTATAGATACATATGAACCCTGCATTATATTATTGTGGAAGGATGTGCTAAAATTGATAAAAAGGTGAATTCGAGTCATCTCTGCTATTAATCAAGTGTGACTATCTTAAAAAATCCTATACCAATCTCATATGCCCAACTAAATGGTACTGTTCCTCTGTTCAGAAGACCATCTTGGGTGGTTTGACTTTTTTCACTTTGGTTCTTTTCCCTCCATGTTCTGGTTGTGGATTCATGCTTGCTTTCTGTAATCAAAGACTCATTTATCCCGATGTCTTCAGTGATGTTGTTGTCCAAGGTTGCCATATTTGTAAGTAGAAATATACTTGATGGATTTCATTCGAGGGTTTTTGGGGGCTGATGAGTTCATTTCTCAAAGTTTTTACGTATGGCTAAAAGGGAAACTTCATGTCATGTTTCTAGGGTAGCTTAAAATAATTAATGGGATTAGAAAAAACAGGGATGTAATGACCACTTAATAATTATTTAGATTTTTACTGCCCAAGGCAAAGTACTTATAGTAGATGTAATGAGAAGAAAGGTAAAAATCTGCAGCAGTGTTTTAAATATGTCTTTTTTACTTCTTTCAGTATGTCTTCATGTTTGTTCTGCCCTTTCCTATCCTAATAGAGTAGAAATAAGTAATTCATTGTGGATAATTAAGTAATTTCTAATTTTGGATTTATGATTTTGAGTCATTATGACATACTAAATTATGGTAAAAAGTATAGAGGATAACCCTGTTCCAGACGTTAAAGATTGTTTAATAGATGAGTAAATGGAAACCCAGAGAGGCTGAAAACCCTGAGAACACAGAACTAATGCCACATTATGACCATAATACGGTCCTCTAATTCCTATGTATTCTTTTTTTTTATTTCATATAGGTATTTCAATGTTTTTTACTACTAATAGAGGAAACAATTCAGCCCCCTTGGTAACAAGTCCTTAAAGAACTGCATACAAATGGGGATTATGATATGATTATAATGACATCCTATGCTTCATTTAAAATAAATATTTTAGATATTAATGCAGAGGGAAAATTATTTATGATAACTTTGTATACCAGACTTGCAGAACCCAGTTCTTTTGTGACTTTTATTAAAATGAGATATAATAGCTATAATTACTCTTAAATTGTGATATTTCTGCCCATTATGCCAAAGCAGATGTACTGTCTCAAATTCTAAGACTAAATTAAGCTGGTAGATTATTTTGCAAAACCAAAGGATACTTTTCACAAAGATCAAGTTCTTTTTTCTAATATTAATGTGGATTCAAACATTTGTTGAAAATTTTCTATCCATATTTTGTTTCCTATGTACCTTTCTAGCCACGTAGAAAGAAATCTCAATGACCAAATTTATCTTTAAGAATGATATATGTAAGTATAGATTTATTAGACTTAGATGCTGAAAAATGCAGGATTTGGTTCAGGAAAATTTCTTCATTGCAAAAAGGGTCATGATTGCTTTTAGAATAGGATATTTCAGAGTTCATTTTGTAATGTATTTCTAAAAATGACTTTGTTTTCATTGAAAATACTAACCCCACTACTGAACTGCATGATTGCAATGCAACAGTGAACCTCTGATATTTTAAAATTTGGTTTTATACACTTAAAAATATCTGATACTTATATTGCCTACAAGTATGTGTTTGTTGATATTGATCTTATAACCTATTTGTTAAAGAGTTAAAAAGATTCTCTGTAATTATTTTAAATTCTACAAGCTAATTTGCATCTTCAGTAAAATAATATTATTAATGGAAATAATAATATTCTTCTGTTTACTGAATTATTTGATTTACTATATGCCAAGCACTGTGCTAAATGTTTTATACATATCACCCCATTTAATCTTCTCAGTAATCCTGTCAGATAGTCAATATTTTTATCTTTGTTTCACAGTTAAATGTAATCAAAGATCAAAAAGATCTTATGGCTTGCTTAAAGTCATGCAGCAAAGTTATGAACCTGGGCCTATCTGTCTTCAGAGTCCAGCCTCTCATTGTCTTTGCAATGTCTTACTCTGAAGACAACTGCTTGGATCATATCATGCTTGGATTCCTTTGCTGTCCATGAGCTGGTGACTTGTGTACATTTGTTTCTTTTATGCTATGAAGTAGAACTATTGAGATAAACAGCCTCTTGGAGGTTCTCCAGCCTCTGGTGTGCCTTACCTCTTATTCCCAGTTTTAACCACTAGATAGCACTATTTTCTTGATCTGAGGCTTGAATTTTAAAAATATTCTTCCAGAATTCATTATAACCACATTTTATTTCTTTTAATAAACTCAATATTAAAACCTCTGTTAATTTTAATGAACTTAAGTTCTGTTAGAAAGATTGTAGAATCTTAGAAATATATATATAAATATATATATAAGATCGTAGAAATATATATACACACACATATATATATATAATATAATATAATATATATCGGAAGCCCAAATTTACTCTTATGAACTACAGTTTAATCTCTCATTATATGTGTATCTCTTATTATCTGTGTATAGTCTGTGCCTTTTAAAACCATAACTGTAGCCTCAAACTTCTTAGATTTATTTTTATATATTCAGAGCATCTTTTATTTCAGACTTTAAGAATCCTGGTGAAGCATCCTCCAGGACTTTGGGACTAAAATGCCCCAGTATGTATTTTGACACACTGACTTCAAGCATTCAAACTTCAATGGGTTTCACAAGCAGAGAAATGTTACACACTGGCTAATCTAGCCTTCATCATGTGCTCCAAATCACTACCAAAAATATTCTTTACTTTGGTTAAAACTTTTACTTGTAATATCTTTTGTTTTCACTAATAAGTCTTAGGCAGCAATTAAGTAGTTGCTGTTTCTCCTTACTAAATCTTCATTTAATCCATTAAATTTAATAAGCACTTGTTAGGCACTTAAGATACAGAGGTACATACCAGAAGGCACTGACTAGTTGGGAGACAAACCAATACTAATTCCTGTGCATGTGGTAAATGCCAGGATAGAGGATACACACACTTCTGGCAAGATCAGAAAATCTGAAAGACCAATTCTGTCTTTGTGAGGACAATCCAGATTTACTTTCTAGTGGAGTCTGAAATCCAAACCAAGTTGTAAAAGAGTAGAAATGGGGCTGTAAGCACAAGGGCCAGGACAAGAGAAAAAAGGAGTGGCAGCAGTGTGTGTGCTCTTTCCCAGGGTGGCCTTTCTGAACCCCATCCGAACCTTGGAAAACCAAGATCTCTAATAACACCCTGGTTTTCCCATGGTACAGCACTCAGTGCCCTCAGAATGCTTCTTATTCAACATCTTATCTCCCTCACTACTCCTGAGTGCCCTCAGGGTGGGGAAAAAAGCAATAAGGAAGAAGTCTGTGTTGTTTTCTGTTTAAAACCCCAGTACTTAACTGAATTGGTGCCTGGCATGTGGTTGTTTAGTAAGAATGTGTTGAATGAATGGTTTATGTTTAGGCTTGAATGGAGCAATTAGTATATGTTAAGGAGCAAAATGAGGTCTCTGAATATCACCCCAATAAGTGGGATTTAATATGCCAAGTTGTAAAGCTCCAGCTGTAAACACCATTAACTACCCCTCATCTTCTCCCTTTAATGTTACCTGTTGTCACATGATGACATGACCATGTGACTGTATTAGTGACTTGAAGAAAGATGTAGAGAGTAGGGTTCAATCTTGATTGGATTTCTCCTTAGAAGTAGGAGGGATGCTTATTAAATTTGTTTCCCTTACTTAGTCAAGCAAAGTGTAACAATGTTAAAGCAAATTTATCTGCTGACGACCATAAGCTGTTAACTACTGCATTCAACAGTGTATTCCAAACCTAAAGATTTTCTGTAGTCTATAGAAAATAGTATAAGTCCCTCTTTTATATAGAGATAATTAAAATATTGATGCATTTTTATGAAGATCATACCACTGTGTTTAGGGGTTGGTGAATACAGTGGCCTAGTTGATAATAAAAGGACTAGGTAGAGAAAAAGTATATTGAGAGTCTGATGTCAGGCCATGAAATTTGGACTGTTGAAACTTTTGAGTAAGAAAATGAGAGATGCGAGTAGTTAGTATGGAACTGAGGTAAAAACATAAGCAGGACTTAGCTACTTTGAGGACAGTGTGGATTGGCTACAAGGAATGGGGAAAGTGAAAGGAATACTAAGGTTGAAGGAAGAAGCCAGGCCTAGAGCTCTGAGTTAAGAGACCCTCCCAGAGAATGCTAATGCTGTATGCTATTGAATTATCTAAAGTAGATCTTTAAACAAGAAGAGGATGAATTAAGGACTGGACATTAGGAAGGGACTTGGTCAAGGACTCAACACTGGTGATAGATCAGAATGAGTAATGAACAGGGAGAGGCAGAAAAGATGAGTAAGTAGGGGGATAGCACTGTAGTGGAGCCTGTTTCATGAAGGTTGAAGGAATAGTTTCAAGACATGCTTTCCTTGATTTCTTATTTATTTTCTTTATAACCTCTGGTATGTCGCTGAGTGGCTCCTGGTTCTGGGTATGTAATTGTTGTCCTCCTCAGGGACTTCTCTTCTGCTGTACATTATAAATCTTTTGTGACAAAGGTTACAGGAATATAAATTGTTGAGCCACACCTCATCGTGCATACGCATGCAATTTGATTGCACCCTCATTAGATGGTTCTCTTTTCATTAAGTAGTTCAGTGGGATTTTTTCCCTAGTTAAATGGATATAGAGTAATCAGAAAGAATTCAATAAACTATATGCAATTAAAAACCCTAATGATAAAACTATTTAACTGTGACAAAATAAGATAAAACATAATCAAAATTTTAGGCAAACAAGTATTACACATTTTTAGTGAACATCCATAACCTAAACAAAATCTTGCTGTATTATCTTTACACTAAATCAATTCTTAATAGCCTTAATTTGGATTTGATTATCTATTTTTACTCTTCCACTTATATATGGAGCTTTGAGAGATTTTTATAGAAATAAGATTGTATTGCCTCCAGGCACAGCTGCTCTGCCACTCTTAAGATTTGAAGGCAGAATTAAATGTGAAGCTAGTTAGATATCTTGAAATTAGCATATTTCTCTGCACAATAACTAAGGGAGGCACATGGGCTTTGGGTTGATATTTCAAAACTTCATATACTGCACCCCCATCCACAGTCTACTCAGTCTTGAGTCCCCTAATTTGTCTACCTTCCTTTTCCCCAAGCAGCAAGAATTTGGCTTGAGGCAGAATTATGAAGTTTCTAAGGTTTTTGTGGTGTCTGCTGAGTACTAACTGCCTTAAGGCTTCTTTGAAAACAGTAAGGACAATACCACAACTGTCCTTGTCTAGAGAACTTTATCAAAGTAGTATATGTTGACAACTACCATTTCCATTTCTTTAAACTTTTTCCTATTTTAGAGTGAAGCGTAAGTAAAATAATATGATTTTTTTTCCAATTGTCACTGGCTTATTTTCTTGAACAGTTTTTTTACCTCTTGCTAATGTACTTGTGCCTGCCTAATAACCTAAGAAAGGGAGCTATTAAAATACTAATTGTTTTTGACACCCTTATGGCTTGGGCTTTCAAGCAGAATCGAATGCTACCTGTAACTGTCAAAAGACTTAAATATTTTTAAGGAGATTTTTCTAGGCCAAGAATGTAAAACAATTTGGGTGATTTCAGATTTTATTCAAATGTCAGTCTCTTGTATTTACTATGTAGTCAAGCAAAAGGAAGAATGGACTCAGCAGGGCCCTGTCTAGGTAAGGATGCCCTGTGGGCAGATGGGAAAGGCTTTTCTTTTCTAATTTTACAGTCAGGGCAGGACAACCTTTTGTCACAGTCATTATCAAACAGACTCTTAAGCATGAACAGGTTAGAAAATTCTCAAGTAGTGAAGACTTGAAGTTGTGTAAAAGGATATTTATGCAAGAAATAGCAAATGTCTTTCATTTAATGAGCATTCACAGATGTATGCTGAAGACCGGAATAAATTTAGTGAAAAGAAGATAAAGAACTATTGTATAAGAGAAGTAATGTCCTTGACTTTCCTGAAATAGTGGTTATGATTAACATCGCCCTCGTTCTGTTTGTGTTCCATAGGCAACTATAATTATTATGATCTTTTAAATTTGTTTGCTCACTCCTGAATCTATTCCTTTTCTTATGGCAGAGGTTCAGAATTTGGTTTTATAAGGAGTGAATGGATAGATTTTAGAAACTCTGTCAACTCTGTAGTTTGGGTTTACATGTTATATTTGGACATATTTTTTTCCTGTTATGAGGATCTATTGATTTGATCAAAATTCTCCCCAAAAGAGATGAAGAATTGTCGACTTTGATTACTAACATGGTAATTTTGCATGTGCTACTTATAGGAAGCCATTTTTGCTATAAGCATTTGCCATTTGAGAATTAAATTGGAGGGGATTAAATTTTTATTGGCATAATGAAAAATGAGAAAAACATAATAAGTGCTTGGTAGAGCTATGATTTTAGCACCAGTTAAATTTGTTTAGGATATAGTTAAGACCCATTGACATGGAGGCACTGTGGAGGCTAACTGAGCATGCACAGAAGACTCCTGCACCTGGGACACTCACTAACCCTCCTGGATCTCCCAGGCTGGAAGGAAGGCAGAGTTATGTGGGTCTGCAACTCAGAAGGAACCAGCAAGAGGAAGATGAGCCTATGGAGGAGCAGTATACCTAGAAGCCACCAGTGATACAGATGCCAAGAGGAAAAGTAGTCACCAAAGCTACATGCTCAGACAGGACAGGAGGAAAGACTGGGTCAGTGCCTGGGCAAAAATTGGGCTAAAGGACACAGGTATCACTGCTCACCTAGGAAGAGCAGCTGGGCAGCCTTGGATGGAGGAGGAATAGGGCAATTTTTTCCTGAAAGTCTGGATGTGAAGGAAAGAAAAAGAAAGGAAACAGAACTAGACCAATTCGTGACTTACTGAACATATTCCGTTTTTTTGGCTTTCATACAGTAGTGGCTTTGCTGTGCATATATTGGAATGTAAAGTCACCCTGATGGAGGAGGGTAAACTTTAGGGAAGTACTAACTGGGGTAAAACTCCTGGGAAATGAGAGTAGAGAAGAGAAGGGTCAAGCACTTGGACAGTACAAAGGAAGGGTGCTGGACTTGAATTGGTAGACCTGTCAAATAAAGGAAAGTTTGGGGGTCTCACATAGTAACATCTATTTCCTCAGAAAATTAGGATATAACTCTCTTCTTAAAAATGATTGTCTCTGGGTGGGGAGGAGGACTAGGGCAGTGGAGTATGACATAATTCCTCTTGAGACTGAGAGGAAACCAGCCAGACACCAGCCTAGCTGGAGTGGGAGACAATTGCTTGGGTAGTGAGAGAAGTCTGTAAAGGCTAAGGGGAAGGAGAAGCTGCCAAGGTGCTTCCCAGGCCCTGCGAGAAAGGGCAGATGGTCGTTAGTAGCCTAAAGATTCTAAAATTTAATCTCCATATGTGACTGTAATGCAAAGTTGGGTAGTGGATAGAATGAGAGGGCTTCAGAGGGCACCAACCCAGCAGTCACAACATTTTTTTCCAGGATATTTTGTATTTAAAAATTGTACTAGTTGTATGGAAATAATGAACACTTTTTTGGAACACCCACAATGCCAATGTGGGGTTTTGGCATTGTTTTACTGTTGTGTCACATCTCTTCATGGCATTATAGCAGGGATAATGGGGACCCAAATGCAGCTGGGTTTTTCCAGGCCTACACTGACGACATTATCTGAGATGTTGTCCTAAGAAAACAACAGTTGATGTTTAAAAAAAAAAAAATCTTTCTAAAGCTTTACTTTTTTACCTTCATTAAAGTAACCACAGATATGAAACCACTCTTCCAGATTGCTTTCAGTATCAAAAATAAATATTTTGCAAAATGTCTAATGCATCGTAGGTACTTTTAAAAGCAGTAGTTGTTCTTATTCAGTGACTATTTATGAAAGCATAAAACTACCCAGAGATCTTCTAATACTATTTTTTAAAGCCTTGAAGGTTCTGGCAGAACAGCCTGACCTTGAAAATTAGTGTAGAGTCATGATTAGGATTAGGTTTTAGGGACAAACAGATACAGGTTTTATTTATTTATTTATTTATTTATTTATTTATTTATTTATTTATTTGTAACTATACTCATGTCTGCTTTATTTTTTATTTTATTTATTTTTTATTGTAAACAAATGGGATACATGTTGTTTCTCTGTTTGTACATGGCGTAAAGGCATACCACTTGTGTAATCATAAATTTACATAGGGTAATGTTGTTTGATTCATTCTGTTATTTTTTCCTTCCCCCCCACCCCTCCCACTCCTCTTTTCCCTCTATACAGTCCTTCCTTCCTCCATTCTTGCCCCCCTCCCTAACCCTAACTCTAAACCTGACACTAACCCCTCCCACCCCCCATTATGTATCAACATCCACTTATTAGGGATATCATTCATCCTTTGGTTTTTTGAGATTGGCTTATCTCACTTAGCATGATATTCTCCAATTTCATCCATTTGCCTGCAAATGCCATAATTTTATCATTCTTTATGGCTGAGTAATATTCCATTGTATATATATACCACAGTTTCTTTATCCATTCATCAATGGAAGGTCATCTAGGTTGGTTCCACAATCTGGCTATTGTGAATTGAGCAGCTATGAACATTGTTGGGGCTGCATCTTTATAGGATGCTGATTTTAAGTCCTTTGGGTATAGGCCAAGGAGTGGGATAGCTGGGTCAAATGGTGGTTCCATTCCAAGTTTTCTAAGGAATCTCCACACTGCTTTCCAGAGTGGCTGCACTAATTTGCAGCTCCACCAGCAACGTATGAGTTACCTTTCTCCCCACATCCTCGCCAACACCTGTTGTTGCTTATATTCTTGATAATCGCCACTCTAATTGGTGTGAGATGGAATCTTAGGGTGGTTTTGATTTGCATTTCTCTTATTACTAGAGATGTGGAACATTTTTCCATATGTTTGTTGATTGCTTGTAGATCTTCTTCTGTGAAGTGTCTATTCATTTCCTTAACCCATTTGTCGATTGGATTATTTGCATTCTTGGTGTAGAGTTTTTTGAGTTCTTTATAGATTCTGGAGATTAGTGCTCTATCTGAAGTATGATTGGCAAAGATTTTCTCCCACTCTGTAGGCTCTTTCTTCGCATTGCTGATAGTTTCCTTTGTCAAGAGAAAGCTTTTTAGTTTGAATCTATCCCAGTTGTTGATTCTTGCTTTTATTTCTTGTGCTATGGGAGTCCTGTTGAGGAAGTCTGGTCCTAAGCCGACATGTTGAAGATCTGGACCTACTTTTTCTTCTATAAGATGCAGGGTCTCTGGTCTGATTCCAAGGTCCTTAATCCATTTTGAGTTTAGTTTCGTGCTTGGTGAGAGATACAGGTTTAGTTTCATTCTGTTGCATATGGATTTCCAATTCTCCCAGCACCATTTGTTGAAGAGGCTATCTTTTCTCCATTGCATATTTTTGGCCCCTTTGTCTAGTATGAGAAAATTGTATTTATTTGGGTTTGTGTCCGTGTCCTCTATTCTGTACCATTGATCCACCTTTCTATTTTGGTACCAATACCATGCCGTTTTTATTACTATTGCTTTGTAGGAGAGTTGAAGATCTGGTATTGCGATACCCCCTGCTTCACTCTTTCTGCTAAGGATTGCTTTAGCTATTCTGGGTTTCTTATTCTTCCAGATGAATTTCATGATTGCTTGCTCTATTTCTGTAAGGTCCGTCATTGGGATTTTAATTGGAATTGCATTGAATCTGTATAGCACTTTTGGTAGTATAGCCATTCTGACAATATTAATTATTCCTATCCAAGAACATGGGAGATCTTTCCATCTTCTAAGGTGTTCTTTAATTTCTTTCTTTAGTGTTCTGTAGTTCTCATTGTAGAGGTCTTTCACCTCTTTTGTGAGATTGATTCCCAAGTATTTTATTTTTTTCGAGGCTATTGTGAATGGGGTAGATTTCCTAATTATTCTTTCCAAAGATTCATCACTTACAGATAAAAATGCACTAGATTTATGCATTGATCTTATATCCCGCTACTTTACTGAATTCACTTATGAGTTCTAAAAGTTTTCTGGTGGAATTTCCTGGTTCCTCTAAGTATATAATCATATAATCAGCAAATAGGGATAGTTTGAGTTCTTCTGATTTCCAATTAATATCCCTTTAATTTCTTTGGTCTGTCTAATTGCTCTGGCTAGAGTTTCAAGGACGATATTGAATAGAAGTGGTGAAAGAGGGCATCCCTGCCTTGTTCCAGTTTTTAGGGGGAATGCTTTCAGTTTTTCACCATTTAGAATGATATTAGCCATGGGCTTAGCATAGATGGCCTTTACAATGTTAAGGAATGTTCCCACTCTCCCTATTTTTTCTAGTGTTTTGAGCATGAAGGGGTGCTGTATTTTATCAAATGCTTTTTCTGCATCTATTGAAATAATCATGTGGTTCTTTACTAAGTCTATTGATATGGTGAATTACATTTATTGATTTCCTGATGTTGAACCAACCTTGCATCCCTGGGATGAAACCCACTTGATCATGGTGCACTATCTTTTTAATATGTTTTTGTATGCGATTTGCTAAAATTTTGTTGAGAATTTTTGCGTCAATGTTCATTAAGGATATTGGTCTGAAATTTTCTTTCCTCGATGTGTCTCTGTCTGGTTTAGGTATCAGGGTAATATTGGCTTCATAGAATGAGATTGGAAGGGTTCCCTCCTCCTCTGTTTTATGGAATACTTTGAGAAGTATTGGAATGAGCTTTTTTTTTTTTTTTTGCGGTGCTGGGGATCGACCCAGGGCCTTGTGCTTGCAAGGCAAGCACTCTACCAACTGAGCTATCTCCCCAGCCCTGGAATGAGCTCTTCTTTAAAGGTTTTTTTAGAACTCGGCTGAGAACCCATCTGGTCCCGGACTTTTCTTTGTTGGTAGGCTTTTGATGACTTCTTCTATTTCATTACCTGAAATTGGTCTATTTAAATTGTGTATGTCCTCCTCGTTCAGTTTAGGCAATTCATATGTCTCTAGAAACCTGTTGATGTCTTCGAAATTTTGTATTTTGTTGGAGTATAGATTTTCAAAATAGCTTCTCAGATACAGGTTTTGATCCTTTGGATTTTTTTTTTTTTTTTTTTTTTTGGTGCAACAGGGATTGAACCCAGGGGGTTTAACCACTGAGTCATATCCCTAGCCTTTTTTTTTTTTTAATTTTGAGAAGGGGTCTCCCTAAATTGCTCTTAGGGACTTGCTAAGTTGTTGAGACTTTGAACTTGTGATGCTCCTGCCTCAACCTCCTTATGACTCTGATTACAGTCATGCACTGCCACTCCTGGCATGAGTTTTAATTCTTGACTTACTAACAGGGTGACTGTATTAGTCAGCTTTTTGTTACTGCCACAAACACCTGAGATAATCAACTTAGAGAAAGATTTATTTTTGCTCTTAATTTTGGAAGCTTTTATTTTTGATCATTTGGCCAGGTTGCTTTGAGCCTATGCAGGCACAACACATTTTTGTAGTGTCAAGGGAAATGGCATGGGGGAGTTAAGGACGAGATATTTCTAAAGGAGAATCAATAGGAGGCGGAGACAGGAAGAGAGTAGAGCTGCTAAGGACATGTCAAGTCTTTGGGGCCAATGGCTAGAGGAAGAGAAAACATGGGGAAAATGTTTAAATAATATCGATTTTGATGAGAGACACAAGTTGTAAAAGATAATGAGTTTCCTTTTTTACATGTTAGTAGAAGGAACTAGCAAGACCCTCCAAATAACTTTGTAGGTCAGCTGGAATTTCAGGCCTCCAATTCAGACAAAATGGTGGGAACATTTGCTTACTCATTTCCATATTTCAAAACATATTCATTCAGCACTATGGACTAGAGTTCAGGAAAAGCCCTGAGAAATATCAAGGCAAGCCTTTATCTTTCCCTCCCACGTGCTTGTGGTATGCTGGAAGTGCCTATGAATGAATCAGGAGATGGAGCTTCTTGGGAGCCACCTAAATTTAAAGACAATATTGAAATGTCAGATAACTAAGGATACAAAGAACATCCTAAAAATAGGCAAAAAAAAAAAAGAAAAAGTTACACAAAGTAAAAAAAAAATCAGAATGAGACTGAATAGCACACGGAATTCCAACAGACATGAAAAAATTGTTTCTAAACTCTGAAGGGAAATTATTCCCAATGAAGAAACAGTTTGCTTTCTTTTCCCTTTGAGAAGATACAAGGAAAGGGTCACAAAAAACATTCCGAATTTCTATGAAATCAAGACATTTTCAACCCCAAACAACCATATATAAAGACTGAAAGAATGGGAGATGTTGTCTGTGCAGCAAGGAGAAAACTGGAATCCAGTTATGTTCATTTCCTAGGGCTGCCGAGACAAACAACCACCACTGGCAGGAGATGGGGGATGACTTCAAACAGCAGAAATTTATTTTCTTCAAATTGTAGAGAGTAGAAATTCAAAGTCAATGTCAACAAAGTTACTTCTGGAGGCTCTAAGGGAGAATCTGTCCATCCTCCCTTCTGGTTTCTGGTGGTTGCTAGGAGTCTATGGTGTTCCTTGGCAGCTGAATTGCTGCAGTGTGTTCCCTCCATCAGTACATGGCATCACCCTGGTGTCCATATCTTACAAGGACACCAGTCAATGGATTAAAGTTCACCTTAATCTAGTATGCCTCTGGCTTAATGTGATTCTATCTGTAAAGACCCTATTCTCAAATGCAGTCATCTTTACAATTAAGGGCTCAGGAACTACAGGTGCCTGGAGCCACGGACGAGTCTGGCTCCAAAAGCCCTGACTGTATCTTTATTCTGTAGAGCCTGCAGCCACTCTCTTTCCTCTGCCCTTCAGAGATGAGAGGTTTATTTGGGGGGACAATTGTGCTAGAAACCCTAGAAAGTGAATAAAAGGCAAAGCTGAGGTATTCTACTGAAAACAGGATTATAGAAATATGAAGGAATGTCATCAGGAGAAGAAATTATTAAACAAAAGCTAAGGTCCTTTTCTGACCTCCTTCCACCATTTTGTTCTTAGTGTATAGAAGCCAACCTTATACTTAGAGCAAATAACAGAATATTTCCTCTGGAAATAATGAAGTGTCTGGAGAAAAGGCCTTCAGATATCAGCATCTGGGTCCCTTCCTTCCCACAGGAAGGCTCATAGCAAGAGAATCCCAAGGAGAGAGATCCAGTAATTAACAAACCTCATCATACCAAGTTTTTACTATTAAATATCAATATGGGCTAAGGATTTATTAGCTGACAGGAAAACATTTAACATGAAAGAAAGGATAAACCAAAGAAACGCTTACTAAACAGAAAAACACGGGAAGAACAAATTTTCAAACATATAATAATTGCAGAGATATCCAAAACAATTACAGTTGTGAACAAGATGCTATCTATCTAAAAGTGTGTTTCTGTGCATGTGTATAAACATATATAATACAAAAGAACTAAAAAAATAAAGATTTCTTGGATATAAAAGTGTATTAACAGAAAATTAGTACAATATTTGAAAAAAGTATTAAAGGTCCTGGGGAGTATCTTGGTCTATTTTGTGTTGTTGTTATCAGAATACTGCAAACTGGGTAATTTATAATGAATAAAAGTTTGTCGACTGACCATATTGGAGGTAGGGGAGGCCCACGATCAAGACACTTGAAGAAAAGGACCTAAAGAGGGTCTTCTTAACTGTGCCTTCCCATTGCAGAAGAGCAAAAAGAAGGAGAAAAAGTGACAAAAGGAAGCTGAGCTTGTCTTGGGTAAGGAACCCACTACTTCCACTATAACAAACACTCTTGAGTGATTTAACCATTGACGAGGGCAGAGTCCTCATGTCCTCATCACCTCTTAAAGGTCCTACTTTTTAATACTGTTACACTGGCAGTTAAATTTCAACGTGAGTTCAGGAGGGATAAAGCCTGGATGTGGGGGTGGAATGTAAAACAGATCATCTGGGTGACCCCATGTACAATTATATAAAAATGCGTTTGGATCAGTTTGGAAAGTCCTAATGACTGATACTAAGAGAGTAACAAGAGGCAGTTTTTAAGTTTTGGAAAAAGAAAAGTGATATATGATAATAGTACACAAGGTTTCCAGTGATTCCTGTGTCCTGGTGTTCACACCATTCACGTGATTCCCTTCCCCTGCCACACCAAAAAATAAAAAACAGAAAAATATTGTTCCAGGGTTAGTGTACAACCAATTAAGTAGAGCAGAGATGATGATATGTCACTAATGAGATTAGGATACTTAAGACACTGCAACTTTCATCTTCGATGATCTGGTATGCATTTCCCTCTCCCTTTGCTCTTGGGGAGGTCACATTATAAGCATCTCTTTGGAAAGACTCAAGTTGTGAGGAACTGAAGCTTCTACCCAGCCCTGTAATAAGCTTCTAAGTTTATCCCTACAAAGATATAACTAGAAGCCAAAGTCGCTTCTTTTTTAAAAATTTTTTTAGTTGTTGATGGACCTTTATTTTATTTATTTATTTATATGTGGTACTGAAGATCAAACCCAGTGCCTCACACATGCTACGCAAGCACTCTTCCACTGAACC
This sequence comes from Sciurus carolinensis, assembly GCF_902686445.1. NCBI lineage: Eukaryota > Metazoa > Chordata > Mammalia > Rodentia > Sciuridae > Sciurus > Sciurus carolinensis. The sequence continues at coordinate 54,242,719 of NC_062217.1, read as the reverse complement.
ACAGCCCCAGCCCCAAAATTGCTTTTTTCATTAGTTCTCATTTTCTCTTACAACATTCTGATTGTATTTTTCTTTTTTCTTTTTTTTTCTTTTTGTTCATTTTCTCTTTCCCAATACTGTGTATGAACCTGAAGGTGACTTCTTTCTATTGTGACTTCCAGCTTATTTTTATGTGATCCAAAAACTAAATTGCTCTTTAATGTGCATTCCTAAGTAGTGATAGGGGATGATAAGAGAGTCAATAATGACAGTGCCTCTATCTCAGGATAATAAATATGCCTTTGCATATAAAATGGACATACTTTCAACCTTTTTTTCTGTTTCCGTAGATAACGGTGGTCAGTGATTTTTCAGCACATTTTCTGAATTATTTTTTTCCTTGTCACTCTTAATGTGAGAGAAAATGATAGAAATGAGCAATAGAGAAAAACCAAGTAGTATTCCTTTTTTTTTTTTTTTGCCTTTTAGAGCAAAAGTAGCCTTCTAGTAGTACTTAAGAACTTGATAACTAATCTCTATTTACTGAATCCTTAGTAAGCAAGAGAATGAAATTGGTGTTTTGAAACATTGATGTTCATTATAATCAGTGACTCTTTTGTAAAAATGTGACTATATTACACTGATTTCATTTTGAAAGCTGGGGATGTAACTGGTATTAGCTGGTGGTGTGACTGCTCATTATGTAGTCTAGGTAAGGAGATAAATACTAAATATTTCCCCACTTTTAAAGAGTATAAATTGAGGCAAGCATTGATATTCATTAAGAAAGCTGCAATGTCCCATTGATTTTCGAGTAAATGAGAAATTGTTATTGTTAGCTATGATGTACTTTTGTGTGATATGACAGCATTTAGCTTAAACAGTTTTACCACTTATTAGCAATAATATTAGAATAAATGATAATGATCATTAAGTGCTATGTACATGATCATTTAAGTAATCATGCTTGCAATCTCCTTCTATTAGTCAAACCTCTTCGGGTTAATTAGTCAGTGAAGCTGTCATATACCAACTTTTACAGGAATAATGAAATAAAGGAATGCTGAAATACAATGAAGAAAGCAGTATACATCAACATTTACCTTATATATCGACTTTGTCTATTCTTATCTGCATTATTGTAACTTGAAGGTTAAAAGATTTTGATAAATTTTTTGTTTGAAATATGATAATTAGGGATATTACATGTGTATGCTTTTTCCATTAAAGCATTTATGCATCAGAAAAGTACCAATATGATATTCAAAATAAAAATATAATCCTCACTTACCAACATACCTATACTTACAGATGAGCTAGTAAATGCTGTTTAGATATAGCTTTAAAAATGTTAATAACATCTTGTATCTAGTGTTGACAAGCCAATAACTCAGAATCTATATAACTGGAGTTATGTGGATTGAACGTTACACACGTAAGAAATTACTAAGAATTTTTTATTATCAGTCCTTTTATCATTCACATCTTATTAATGTAGCCACTCTGAGCGGGGTTCTTAAATTTGTGTTTGATAAACCGTGAACGCAGTTTGATTTAATCCAAAGTACCTTTTATCACTGGGTCAAAAACCCATTTCATACCTGTGTCTTGGTGCATTCCCCATGTACCAAAGGAGGAGAAAGATCAAGAAAGGGGTCTTTTAAAATTCGTTGTGATTCATCATTGGCTGCTTCTCAGATGATGATGATGATGATGATGATGATGATGATGCTCTTTGTTGACTTTGCTGACAGAAACAACTGAAGGGCAGAGACAAGTGAGTGCAGCCATATGGGGCAGAGACAGCCGTGCTTGGGACCTGGTACTGCACTTGTAGCCTCTGACAGCAGTGTCCTCCTGTTAAGTCTGAGACTTTCATCACTTGTTACTCACTTACTAGAAACTGGACATGGCCTGTTGCTCTCCATTCTGTTAACTTGCTTTATCTTCATCCACCGATTCCTTTGCCTAGATAGAAAAAGACAGGATCCACTCAAGGTGAGTAATGGAATGAAGGTCCTGTGTTGTAGAAACTTTAAGATTTCCTAGAAATTATGTCTTTTGCACTTTTGTTTTAACTATCAGAGTTTTGAGCCTAATTTTTTAAATTATTACTTTTGTGATAATTTTCCATATCCTGTTGATACCATTCTCATTGCTGTGGTTTCATTGCTCCTGGGTCCATGCTTATGTGTTTTAAAGTCTCTTTCTGTCTGTGCTATAGTCCTGGGTGGCTTCTAGTCACATGCTCTTCTTCTGCTCAGGTCTCCAGTCCTATCTATTGTCTCTTGTGCTTTTGCACCAAATTCTCCTTTAACCCCATTATTTTCATCTTTTAAGAAATAACAAACCCTGTTTTTAATATCAAGATAAAAGACTGTAAATGTACAAGCAGTTATTGCCTCCTTAAAGAATATCATACATATAGAAAAGTACACAGTTCCTAAATATATGACTTGATGAATATTTGTGAAATGAATTTGCCGATGGGACCAACACCCAAATCAGAAACAGAGTATGAGAACTGCAGTAGCCCCTTCCATCTCCACCCCACCATTATCTCACACTCCAAACATATCCTGGTTCTGGCAGCAATAAACTAGTCTTACCTGGTCCTTTCTATAAGTAGAAAGACACACTTTGTGTCCATGTATGAAGTTGTGATTCATTTATTCTTACTGTTGTTTAGTATTCTACCATATGAACATATCACAGTTTATTTTTCTTTCTTTAGTAGATATTTGTTTCTAGATTTTGCAAGTTATAAGCACTCTGGCTAAGAACATTCTTCATAAACATGTTTTTTGCTTCTGTCAGGCATAAACCTAGAAGTGTAATTGCTGTCTCATTAGGTATTCATGAATTCAGCATTAGTAGATACTACGTAACAGTTTTCCAAAATAGTTGTACCAGTGTGTACTTCCTTCAGAAATGTATGAGAGTTTCAACAATCCCAGGAGGATTATCTCATCATGATTGTGATTTGCATTTCCCTTTGAGCACGTTTTCATATTCATACTGACTTTCTAGGATATGTGAAGCACCTGTTCAGTCTTTTGCCCATTTTTCTGTTAGCTTAACAGCATTTTTAATATTCAGAATAGATTTTGACACAATTTGGAATCCCTTTTTTAAATTTTTTTTTTTTTTTTTTTTTTTTTTTTTTAGTGCTATGCATTGAACCCAGGGCCACAAGCATGCTAGGTAAGCATTCTACCACTGTGCTATTTCCCTAGCCCTGCAATTTGGAATTCCATCATAATATATCAAACTGCCAAAGGAAAGGTTCTATGTCTCTTTATAAGAATAGTATACTCCACATCACTCAGTTCTTTCAATAAAAGACCTCAGAAAGGTCAGTCTAGTCACTATTACACATTGAAAAGCAAGTATGTAACACTCTGCCACCTGCTTACCTATTCTGCTCTCTTGGACCTACTATTATTTTCTCCTTGTACTGTTATAGAAATCAGATGATAGCCATCCTCTAGCTTCTTTGACTTGATCCTCCAAGAACATTCTAGAAAAGTTGATTATGCCCTGGTAATACTTAAGAAAACCATTTTATTGAATGGATAGATGGATAGATGAATGCATAAATGAATGAACCAAAAAAAATTACTATGTATTTTGAAGTTGGACCTCCAACTCTAGTTCAAGCATATACCAGTATACCCCAATATTTGCTGTTAATCAGGAAAAACTGTTTGAGTGTGGTGCACTATTGTTTTAAATTCAGTCCTCCATTGTTAGCTCACTACCATGAATCGGGTGAACTATTAGGGTAGCATACTTTTCAAATATTAAAACTTAACTTGATAGTAAATTTTAATGAATTTTGTTGGTTGACTTCTTTTAAATACATGGTCCAAATATCAAAGGGGGGAAAATCTTTTCTATTTACCCTGAACACATTGTTTTATTATATTATGAGTTGGATCCATAATTAGGTAAATTTACATATATTTGTACACACACACACACACACACACACACACACACACACACACGTAGATATCCCCCTAAATGATTGCTTTCATTTATTTGTCTCCCCAAAATCTGTAAGCATATGAAAGTTTTTTAAACTGAGAATGTGTTCACATGAAGTAGAAGTTACAATTATTTTTTAAATGTTGATTATCTGGAAAGGGACAGAGATATTTAGCTAACTGAGTATGTACCCACAAATCTGTAGAATATAGTGTTAGACTATTTGTTCTTTTACACTTAGGATTCCCTCTTTTGTTGTTTTAAACTTACTATCCCATTTAATTAACACAATCAAATTTAAAATACAGCATTTTAGAATCAAGGCTATTTTGATTGCTACATTAAACCAATTGAACTGCCATTTGGGATCAGATACGCTCATTAAAAGAAGTGTATATCAAGTTTATTTAGAACCAATATATTTGAGATTTCTGATTGTATAAGCATCCATTAATAGTAGAAAATTTAAAAAAAAACTATGAAGAAAAAAATAAAGTTTACCTATAACCTTGCTGTGCATTTTGTTATGAATATTTTCCATATAGCCTGAATTGCTCTTTTAAGGGTTTTCCAAAGGCTGCAATGTCCCAAAGTTAAGGATGGGCCACATATTACATAGGCAGCTTTTCTAGAGTTTGATTTCTATGTTTTTAAAATCTTCACCATTTTAAGTAGCACTGTATCTTCAGGTAAGTTAATAGATATGGACAATTTTAAGCCTTTGTATACACGCTGCCAGACTGAACTATTACACTCCTGCTGGTTTCCCATGCCAGTTTCCTCAAATCCTCAATGTTAGATGTGTTTCTGAATTTTTACCTATTAGACAAAATGGCATCTCATTCTTTTGCATGTTTATTAGCTGTGAAATAATTTTTCCATATTTTTTACTCACAAATGGGGGAGGGGCAAGGCATCAGAAATGGGGAAGAGAAGAAGGACCTCAGCATTTCTTATCAAACTATGTCATCTATTAAGGGAAAATCAAACTTTAATGTTAACTTCTCCCCTGCCTTATTTCTCCAGTAGGAGAAATTATTACTATGTTTGGTGATTTTTCAATACTGCCAGCCCCAGAGTAGGTTTTATTTTTACATTTTGACCATTAATAATAAATGCTATCAGCTTGTGATGTACTGCAGTCATGGAATGGGGCTAGGTGATGGAAATCAAAAATAGACCTAAATCCCAGTGTCCTGTGACTGGTTTAGGCATATCTGAAGCCTTGGATGGACTCTTACTTCCTTTTGTGGGATTTTAGGCAATTAGGCAGCAGCTTAATTCTATCTATAGAGGCTCTGTCTAAGTTTGATCTACTTGATGCCAGCAGAGCCAATTGAAAGATAAAAAACTGAAATAATCATGGTAATTGATATTTTCTTCTAGATTATTTTAACAGTAATTTTAGCATATAAATTTTTTCACTGAAATTTGCACATAAATCTATTTAATAAAGGATATTTATTGACTATTTTAAAAAAGAAATGTACTTTATATAGCCTTATTTGTAGAAATATTTTGATATGGATTACAAAATGAAGCATATTAATAGTCATGTAGAACACATGCTATAAGAATACCTAGAAAGTTGTCCCCTTAGCTTAGAACCTTGGTTCTTAAACTTCAGTATGCACCAGAATCCACTGGGAGGGGTGTCAAAATGCAGGCTTCTGAGTTACTGATTTTGTAGGTTCTGGTGGGCATGAGAATTTACATATCTTAAAAACTCCCAGATGCTACTAGTCTAGGAACCAAACTTTGAGATCCCCAGATCTAGACTGTTTTGTTTTGAGTGTTTAGAATCAACATTAATAATAGATTTTCTATTACTTTGTTAACTATATATCTCAGTGTTTGGTTTTATATAAACAGTCCTATTATAAGATTCTTCATATGTATATAGAGGATACAATTTATATTCCCATGGTTTTGAGTCTTCAAATACCTAGAGGGTTTTTAAATAACACCAACCTGGAGGCTTATCTCCAAATATTCTGATTTAATTAGTCTAGGATGTGGCGTGGGACCAGTATTTTTTAAAACTCAAAAATCACACTGTGATTTTAGTGTGCTGCCAGAATAAGAAACCATTGATAGGTAAAGACAAAAATAGCCTATATTGCCAACAGGTAATCAGATTGTTTCATTGAGGCTTCCTTTTTGTCCCTCCCTCTACTAATGTACATAGTCATGCTCTTTTAAAAAAAAAAAAAAAATTATATATATATATATATATATATATATATATATATATATGCTTTTGGTTCTTATGTGTACCATTTTGATTTTCTCTTAATTGAACTTCATCCTGTTTTGATGAGCTATTTCTCTAATCTATCAAGGTCATTTTAAATTTGATTTTTTTTCTAAAGGCTTTAACCCCTGCCCATCTAAGTATCATCTGCAGATTTAATGAGCAGATTTTCAATTTCCTAATTGAGACTGTACTCATTAAGTTTTAATATTTTATAATTTTATTGCAAATTATTTCCACCATGTGGGTGATGCTACCTTGACTTTGCCCTGGCCATGCACATTTTCTTCATTATCAGTGAACATTTATTTAGTACTTAGAAGTTATGTGGTATTGAAAATGATCCCATGACTTCTAAATAATTGGACATGAGTGCTGAATCTGACTCCATGTAGTTACAGTACTAATGAGGATATATAACATGAGCTGCACGAGCAACATAGAACACATAAGCATTTAAACACAAAAATAGTTGGATATAATGGTTTAAACCACAGCTGTAGAGAATACAGGTTAAGAGTCCAGGCAGCCACTTTACTATCTATTTAACCTTGAACAAGTTTTGTGCTTCTTGTACCTCAGTGTTGTTGATCATAAAATTGGATCATAATCTTTCTAGCCTTGCTGCATTATAAAGATTAAAATCAGATAATGCATGGGAGGTTATGAACAGAACCTAATACACAGTAGCAGTTCTAATAAAAAGTATGGATTGATAGTCAATTAATGGAGGATCAACAGTGGAAGCTATCTTTAGGTTTGGTTTAACAAAACTGATGATAATGAATGACACAGGATGATTGGTCTCAGATCTGTCTTCTTCAACAGCTATAATGAGGCCGATCTGGACCCTTTAGTTTTTACAAGTTAGAGTTTGTTTTTCTGTAAGCAAAGAGTTTAGAATTTTCATTCTCAATGCACTATATTTATTATTGGAAAATGTGCTTTCACAGATAATTATAGCTATTAAGTGGCAGAGCCAGAATTCAAATTCAGAATTTCTGTCTGCAAGTTGATAACTGCTAAATGGTAGAAACAGCAGGAATAGATTGTCCCAGACATGAGCAGTGAGAGGAGTGGGAATCTATTTTAGAAAGATAAAATTCCAAAAAGAATTATATTTGACCACTTAATACATATCAGACACTGTTGGTTGTATTATTTTCATTGTCTCAAACTGAAGTTTCTAGGAAGGTTAAGTAACTTGCCCATAAAAGCTAAAAAATGGCAGAGCCAGGGAATTGAACTCAGATATGTGACAGCAGATTCCATGGTCTAAATCACTTCAATAAATTGTGTATCTTTGAATGGAATCAGGAGATTTCTGGAATGGAAGATACACTCAAAAATATCAGAAGTAGAGGACGGAAAGATGAAGTAGGGGCAGAGGTTGTGTTTATTTCCTGTTTTGTAAGAGTAAATAGGAAAAATCAGCCAAGGGAGATCTCTTGAGTTTAGCATGTATTGAAATTAGATAGATAAAAGGTGATGAGGGTTTTTGAAATAGATAAGGGAAAGGTTAGAAGGGTATGCAATGTATATACCTTATCTTCTTCTCTCCTTTGATTTACTTACAATAAGTAAATGCCAAGAGTCATCTCTTGAGCCCATAAAAACTAAACACTTTTTCGGCGAAGTACACATTTTTATGGCAGCTTACAGTTGCAGAGTACTCTCACATACATTATTTTGTTTGATTGTCCATGTATTGGTGGATACTTTCATAATTTAGCTTCTATTATCCTAAAGTATTCATAAGCACAAGAAATGTGTTTATGGCAAATGAGATGAATGACACAGCTGTTCTGGAGTTTCTTTGCACATACTGTTTAAATGTGCTTATTTCATTATAAATGACAAATTTTAATTATCCAAAAATGAAATTGTAGATATTACTTGGAAAATACCGGGCATGAGGCAGTGTTATGAGAGGATCTTTACTTTTCTTTCTTCTCACTCACAGTTTCTCTTACTGTCTCAAAAATCACAATGCTGTTACTGCTCAGTTGTTCAAAATAAAGTAATTTCTCCCATACAATATAGTTTTGAGTCCCAAAAAATTAAAATAGTAAAGTTTCAACCTTAAATTTGGAATCATAGAACAGGTCATATTACATTGTACCTGAAGTTCAACAATTTATAAAAACTCTTAATTACATAGAGGTACTTAAATGTCTGTTGATTCATGAAAGAGTAGAAACTTCAAAGTCTTCAACTATTTGCTGTTTATCTATAGATTAGACTAAAATTAGTCTAAACCATTTATTGTTCTACTTACAAAAATAGTTTTTTAAACCTTATTTTTCCTTTTGTTCTTTAACCTAATTGATTGGCATTAACTTAGCACAGTATTATCTCTACTGTCCAGACAGCATTTTTTAAAAAGCTATGAAACAGAATCACCTCTGCCAGATAGTATAATATTGTAACTTTCATTGGTGGTTACTTATCACTAATTAATTGTTTACTTTTTAAAATAATGTTTTACAAAATGAGAATAAATATCTACCTAAGTTTTTAAGGAATATAATTTCTTATTGTTGAAATATATATTTCCAGGCATTTTGTTCCAAAATCAGACTAACTGATGTGTTCAGTGAAGAATTCTGCTTATTCTCAACCCCTACTCACTCATGTCCCAGATAATTTTATAAGAAATTTGATTGTTGAAATTGAACATCATTATGCTTATAATACACTATATTTTTTGCATTTAGATTTTTCCCATTACAAAATTTGTACTTGTTCTGAAAGGATACTGAAACTTCCAGAGTACTACTTACTGTGGAGTAACACTGATAATGAAGCCAAAGTGAAGAAATTTCTGTAGAGTAGACTTAGTATTGAATTCCAGCTTTGCTACCTATGTGCTGGCAGATACTGAATCTCTCATATATCAGTTTCCTTATCTGCCAGTAGTCATAAATTATACCATATAAGGTGTTTTTGAGAACTAAATCAAGCCTCACAAAGCACTAGGCATTCAGCAAATGGTGACTCTTACTACTGGTGATAACATTTAATGCCAGACTGACAAAGATGTTGACTGGGAAAGAGATCATACCCTGGAAATACTCAAGTTTTGTCAATTTTAGAAAGATGACTGGCACCTGCCAAATTACACCAACTAGCCTTATTATTCTAGGTTGCCTGAACATAGTCTCATTCTTGGCTCATTAAAACGTGTTCCTGGATCAGATCCATAATGGATTACATGAATTTGACACAGATCCAGTTATATAGCTTGACTACAAGAGGCATTTAACAGTGGCCAAGGTAGATTGTTTTTACGTCATTTAGATTGATTTTTTTTTCCATTTTACTTGTAGCATTACTACTAAAAAAATTTCAAGAAATTTTCAGTTTCCTTCTTTAAAAGTTTACTTCAAAAACAGCATGAAAAAGATTATCCTGTTTGATGTTAAATGATTTAGAAGACCTGCACATTTGTAGTTCTTAATGTAAGTTGCTTAGGTGTCCGACATCTAGAGCCCAGTTGAATATTCAGGTAAAAAGAAGTACATGTTAAATTTTCACAGATTACATATATCTGTATCTCTGTCAACTGATAGAGAGTAAAATGATTTTGTAAATAATAGTATTGTAACAATAAAACTAAAGGCTGCCTCGTAAAGTGTTTACAAATAGAAAAATCAAGTTAAGAAGCACTTAATATAATCATCCTTTATTTTAGTGAAATTTCAAAAGAATGAATCAGTAATGATATTTTGTTTCATTCTTTAATAATTTTAGTGAAATTTCAAAAGAATGGATCAATAATGATATTTTATTCCAAGCAATTAATAGCCAGCACCTTGGCTCCCAAAATTATGCAATCAGTTCTTGTTAATTATACTTAAATATGGTGGCAGAGATCTCTGTGCCATGAAGCGAGAACCCGATCTATGACTATTTTGTTCCTTACTCTTGGTATCATGCAGTACACTGTTCTCAGCCAAAGCCCTATGTTGTCTGGGCAACTCCCGTTGCCATAGCAATGAAATTCTTTTGCGGGAGCAGGGCGAATGCTAATTGTAGCCATTTGTTGTTCCTTCTGTCGATCCCTTAACTAGCACAGTTGTAGAGCAGCCAGAGACTCTGGGTGAACAGCACGGAGTGCCCCCAAAAGCATTGCTGCTGAAGGCAACCGGCTGCTCTGCTTTAAAAATCATTTGAGCAGCCGACAGTGCTGACAGTGCCACTATGTGGGCAGAAGCACAGCTTGACTCAGACCCTGACAACTGTTGATCTGGGACTTAGAGGGAAAGAGAAGACTGTTTAAAACCTGTTGAGAAGGTACTGATGACATGGAGATTAATTTGACACCAGTCCCTCAGAGGTAGGTGCTAGGGATATCATAACAACTGTTTATCCAGGCCTAAATTCAATATTGGAATGCCCAGAGGCTGCTGGAGACAGATCAATGGTTATTCCTTTTATTTCCATCAGAAACTGCATTACTGTGGCCTAAGGTAAAAATATTCATTTGGTCGAAACCAACCAATTGTAATTCACATAGGTATTAGATTCAGTTTATACGAGTAACTCCCTCCTCTCTTTATAATGCTTATTTTTAGAGACTTGTGATTTAACTGTCAGAAATGAGTTGAAACTGAAAATCAACTCAACATAAATGAGAATAGACCCCTCTGAAAAATAAAAGACAAAGTGATGTCTACCAATCGTATGGTCTTTCATGCTAGTTTAATTTGACAAAATGTTCTTAAACCCAGCAAGTAGTAATTCATTATAAAACCTAATTGCTTATAGGTACTTGAAGAAAAGAAAAAAAAATCATTCTGATGGAAAAAAACTTGAGATACAATTATGTTATTATAGCTTCCCTTTAAAGGGTATTGACCTATAGAAATGGCTGAATTCATGAGATTTTTTAAATTGACCAGCTACTATGTAAATATAGCAGTAGATTTCAAGATAGTTTTTTTAGTTATTAATGTAATCTGTATGTCTGCTAATTGCATAGCCTAATAGTGTGTCCTGCTGAAACGTTAAAGATTCAGGGTAATAGACATTGTAGGTGTGTCATATCAAGCCAGTTTTTAGTGTAGCTTTGTACTTCTTTCTTTGGATATAGTTAAAATTCATTTAGTGATGAACCAATCATGAGTACAGATTTTTCTTTGACGTAGAGAGCAGGAAAAGAAGGTCTCTCAGTTCAACATCCTCTTTTTCCTTGAAAGAACTCTATGTATAAGGTTTTTATTACTTGGGAGATGGCTACCAGAGTATCATTCTGTGCCCTGGGAGAAACTGGTTTCTAAAGGTGATCATTATAAGTTATTTGTATGCTTCAAACACTAAACAAAGTAGTCCCACTGACTAATGAAATTAGATACCTATATTCCATAAATTCCAAGGAAAAAACACTTGAAATTTAATTGTTGAAATTTCCTAAGACATTTTTTATGGTGTTTAATTAAGATAAAATACCTATGAACTATATGATGAATACTGTTTTTAAATATCTTATTAGTGAATTTTATATGCAAAGTATTTTAAATATTCCTTAATCCATATGAGATAAAAGATTATTTTATTAAAACATCTACTTCAAAATATTTGACTTCACTTTTAACATACTATATTCTCAGCATGATAAATGAGAAAAGAGCTCTGGGTGTCAGGAATGCTCTTAATTCCTCAGTCAACACAGATTGAGAGGCTGTCAGATTTACCACCAATCCTGGCTTCTGGCCTCCTCAAATGGTTCAGTGTCCCATAGGGCTCTGAGAACAAATGAAGTCTAAATGAGGCTACACATCCATTTTACCTTGGCAGAAAGAATTTATGTTACCACAAAACTTAGTGATGGTACAACTGGATGGCAACTGGCAGGACAGATTTCCATTGCAGTCAGACCACAGCAACCTCTGGAGAAAGAAGAGAAGTCAGCCCACCCTCACTCAGCTATAGTTCTTTTCCTGGTCGCCACACAGATGAAAGACCTAAAAGTTGAATATGAGGTAAGGCATGTTCTCACATCAAGGTGTTTTTGGCAAGAACAGATCGTTCAAATGTAACCGGAAAGCAGCTCTGTGGTTCCCAGAACGCCTACCAACTTTGTTTGAGGACCAGAGTCATAGGCATTGTTGATTTGTTCCATAGTCTTCCGATGTGAAAACTTGAAGATGTTTATCTTATTGGATGGTTTACAGGCCTTTGCTTTTAGTGAAGCAACATTCCCTGGCTAGCTAAGCTCATTTGAGCAAGAGAAAACATTCACAATTTCTAGTGGAAGGTATGAGCCTTTGCACTTTTAGAATTAGGCCACTTGACAGAAGTGGGACTTAAACAAAAACTATCACCTGGGAAGGAAGCACTAACTATCAGAAAGAGAAACTGAGGGCCACAGTGGATCCCCTCTGCTCATTCTGGTGCAGTGCTCAAGAAAATCACTTCCTGAAATGAGGAAGTGAAAACAGTCATAGATATCTCTCAAATGCTCTCACAGAGAAATGCTGCTTAGCCATCTGAAGAAACCCTGGAGGCTATGACATTTGATTTTTGTTGGGGTTCTACAACCCTCACCTTCAGCTTTAGATTTCTTCTAGGTAGGTGACAGTGACCAAGACTCCATGGCTTTGAAGTACCACTGCTCTGGGAAAATGAGAGAATGAGTAACCTGAATTTTAAAATTCTGTTTTAACCCCTGTTCAAACCACTCACACCTTGTCCCTCCTTTTAAATAAAGGAAGCTTGAAGAGCCACATCTCAGGCTGACCCTCTCACCATTTGCCCAGGAAGGTTGATAAGTCATTCAAGCAGGATGTCGTAGGCAAAAGCAGCTGATTAAAAAACCTAGCTGCAAAGTCTTTTCCTCAAATATGTCTTGATAGATTTAGTACTTTTGATTTAAGCCAAAATCACAGTTCACCAGGTCATTATGTGAACAATCTCTCCCTAAGTACATATGCTTCCATATTGGTCCTAGTGTTTTTGCCCCACATATTTGTAATTGGCCACCTGTTATATATATTTTTCCCCAGAATAATTGTGTTTTACAGTTTGGTGTCATTGTCATAGTCTTTTTCATAATAATTTTCAGCCAAACATGTCGTCTGAGGTGCTGGGGATCAAACCCAGGGCCTCACATAGATGTGGCAAATGCTGTACCACTAAGCTATACAGCCCTATGCTGAATTATTTTTAATTGTGCCCACCATTAAGTGGTTTGCTCCTAAGATAACTAATGACAAATTAAGGTTTCTAACTAGTAATTTTGTAATATATGTGGGATGCAATACACATATACACACTCACATACACACACACACACACACACACACATCTCAGAATGACTTTATTACTTTTGGGTGATGGTAGGGCCACTTTTATTTTTTAAACTTAAGTTCTTTTTCTTCTTTGTAGCTCCAAACCTTGCTTTGTGTCATAATCAACTGGGCAACTTCTTTAAAATATGCTTTGATGTACTTTATTCCAGATCTGTCTAATCAAGTTTCCAGAGGTAGATGTGCCTAGCAACTATTTTCAAACACATTTCTCAAAAACTTTTGTATAACTGAGATGTGGCTCATCAGAAAAGAATTTTGGAAATAATGATATGGAATAATATTTCTCTATCTTTAATATAAACTTCAATGTGAAAACAAGGCTTGAAATCTTGATGACACCTCCAGGAATATTCAAAACCAAATTGGCTTGTGTTATTCTACTTGGTCCTTATTTTACTTTGTTTTTCTCTAAAAAGAAAACAATTTTCAGGGTCAATTATATATAAAAAGTATATGCAATAGAAGTGATATTAAATATTAAGGTAGTATCTTGCTGACTGAAAATGAATTTAAAGGAAAAGTAATATAGAACGTGGATAGAATTGCTGTTTTAAAATGTAAAACAATTTTTAAAGTTATTTTTGCCACCCCAGAGTGGGGAAAAAAAAAGAGGAAAAAACTAACTCATTGCATAAACTAGTGACTGGAAATATTCATTTTGATCCATGTTCTTTCACACTACTTAAAGCTTGAAAGATACCTTCAACATTAGTGAAAATTGCCAGATAAGCAAAGAAGGCAGAATTGGGTAAAATAATTTAGAAATTTTGTTTTAAAAATAATTTTTGGCAATCCCTAAAGTGAACATTGCTTGTATATATCCATTTTGTATCACATTGCCAGTGACAGTTCACTAGAGCTAAGGAGAACAATGCTGGGTGGGCCAACCTCTCTCCAGCCTGCTGTCCTAGAGCTAATAGCCACATATCGTTTCATTATATAAAATCTGAACTTCTGGTTAACCAGAGTATAATGAAATAAAATATATCTTTTTCTGTGCAACCTTATTTTATGTATATACAACTATATTTGGGAATTGGTAACCATTGGTTTGCAGTGAATTCTCAGGTGTTCAAAAAGTATCTCTGAAGCACCTAGCAGTCATTAGTGAGACTGTTTCCTCTCTCCACTAAAATCGTGGACAAACTCATCCCTTTTGAATGCACTTGTCTAAAATATCTCTTCTAAGATATTTTTTCCCTTTTGTAAATCATGCTCTCCAGATACATCAGAATAAACTGCTAAATCTTTGGCATTCTGTTTTGAAAAGATAATTAACCCTTAGGTTAAACAATACAATATTCATACTTCAGATAGCTTCGGCCCTGCCATGTTGGTTTTTTGATCCCATCTCCCTTCTATTTTGTTGGCTCTTGTTAAACATGCTGACAAACGTCAGGCTGTGTGATAAAGCTAGAGGAAAAAAGACAAGAAGTAACCAAGTTTTAAAATTTGTCTTCCTGGCAGGCTGAAATCAGTTCTTAGGAAAGCAACTACAGCAAGAAACTTTTCTGGAACAGGAGTCCAAGTCTTACAAGTTATCCATAAACTCCATTTCTAACCACTGCTTTTGCCTCCATGTCTCTAGTGATCCCTCTGACTGGAATTCTATTTCTCCTCTGTCCAGGCACACTCTTGATTTCAAAACTCTTTTAGATGTCACCTTCCAGGCCCACTCCCTGCTCTACTGTTAGCCAAAGAAAATAATTACTGTTGCTCTGTGTTACAAATTAGGCCTTTATTAAAACTTGATTACCTGTTGATGTGATTATCTCTCCTACTGGCTGGGCTTTTTTGGAGGGTAGGGGCCATCTTCATTTGTGATTCCCTAACACTCAGTAGGGTGTCTACAGATAGTATGTATTAAGTGAGCTTGGTCATCATTTCTATTCATATGTCACCTATCCTTGGATCACATTTTTTTAACATAAACTAATAATTACATTTTCATCTGGTGAGATTTATTCACAACCATATTCAAATTTGGGGTTTTATTTTTAGTTGTTCATATATTTTTTTTACTGAAATATATACATACAGAAAATGTGCAAATTGTGTATAGTTGAGTGTATTTTCTCAAGATGAACACACCATGTAACCAGTACCCATAGAGTTCTAGAGTTCTGGCAGTATATAAATTGATCATAAAAACATAAAAAATTGATTCCAACATAAACTTAAAGTGTACGAATAGTGTGGTTTACCACCATTTCACTTGTGCGTGTATGTGTGTGTTATGTACTTTCAGGCAAGAAAATGACAGTGATGCCTGTGGGGTGTAGACATTTTTCCTCTGTTAAAGTGCTTTTTTATTCTCCCTGTTGCTGTCCCTTGGTAATTTCAAGGGAAATTGAATTTAAATATGCTTTTCTAGCTGCATTTAAATATATGTAAATGGATTGTAAATAAAAACTTTAAAGGAAATGAAAATGCTTTACAAATATCCCATTAATTCCCCAAGCATCCCTGTATGACTTTGAAAAGGGTAGTTGTCATAGAATCAAAGGAGTATGAGAGACCCTGTAGTAGATCTTCCAGTGCCCTTACAGAAAGATAACAGGCCGCTTTTTCTTTAAAATGTTCAGGAAAGGAAACTTCACACTTTTCCTTAGTAGTCCTCAGTTTGGGGCTGTCATGCAGACCTACAAGGGGTGAGTCATTTTCTTCCTGGATGTTCTCATCCACTCCAAGGGTCATCCTTGAGGTATCGCCAGCAGCATGCCTGCGGGTACTCCTATCCCACCTCCCTGTTTCCAACCCATCCTGCTCCTTTATCTCTTTCCCCATGCTAGAAACCCCCTCCTTGCCCCCCCAAACCCCCCACATTCTTCACCACAGTTTATTCCATCTCAGAGTTGTTCAAGTCTAGCCTTGTTTCATTTTGAGTGCTAAGACCTTATTTCTGTCCCTCATCATTTTGAGACTTTAATTGTGGTGGTATTCCAATCACTCTACCTTCCTCCAGTTTTCTTCTTTTCCCATTTGTTTCTTCATACTGCCACTGCTATAGAGATCCAAAAACATATCTTCATGCTCTGTTGATTCCATTAGTTTTGAAGGTGAGTGCACAGCTTGATCATGCATGTGCCTCTCCAGGTTCATCTCTCCCACCAATACAGGGTTCCATTGCTTGCTTCCATTGGAGCCTTTTGCAGTCCGAGTATGATCTACACTTTCCAACTCGTTGTACAATACTTTCACCCTCTAGGAAGGTGGCCTCTTTGTTTCACATCCCAACACTTCAGTAAGATTGGAAATGCGATGTTCTGTTTGAAAATGGCCACCCAAAAAATTTATCATTTCCTCATCTCTTTTGAGTCTTGCCACAATCCATGAAGGATGATTTGTCAAAACTACTTAAGTATCAACATAAAATATAAATAAAAAGCACTGTGTACCATGAATGCACATGTCTTGACCTATTCTTTTTATTCACTCCACCCCTTCCTTCTTCCTTCTCCCTCCCTCTCCCTCCTTCTTTCACTTCTTTTTCTTCCTTTGAGCAATCTTTATATTTCAATCACAGGCTGGTTCTTTTATATCACCTCTCATCTGTAGGTTGTAGATTGCCGGAAGTGACATGACCTTAGGAGGGATTGAGGTGAGTGGATACTGAGAGTGGATTTGCATAGTCTCGAGCTGAGGTTCAAATGTCTTCATTACCCTGAATCTTTTCTTCCTTTCAGTGTCTGTCCAAGTAGTTGTGGCATTTAGTAAAACCTCTAAGGTCACAGACTTTGGGGGATGAAACCTAGTGATCAGATTTCTTTCCCTAGAGCTGTCTGCCTGTGCTTAGAGGGTAATGTGTCCCTCATTCAGCTCCACATCCTGTTCTATGTTGTACTATTTGGGTCCATCACTCTCTTGAACAGCCGTGTCTTCAGTTGCTTTCTAATGTGATGTGTTTCTGTATTTTGAAACTTATTTTTGGAAATTTATATTTTGCTGAAAATCTCCAGAACTATGTGTTAGCAGTTAGCATCCTCCATTGTAGGTCTTTGTAGATAGGTTGTATGGTGCATTATGATCCTTTACATTGTATGGGATGAAGGAAATTTCCCCTTCACCCTCTGAAGATCACTGCTGTTGACTGACAGTAGATGGATAAACAGTGAGAAAAGGCACACAAATGTATAATTGTACATGGGGCATCACAGGAGGATGACTACCCCGTAACAAAATGAGATTCAGAAATTTATATACCTTTTTTTAAGGAAGAGAAAAAAAGTAATATAGGCCATTTTGAGAGGTAGGAAATTATTTTTAGGTGGGTTGAGTGGAGCCAAAGAAGAGGCAGGAGTTTGTAAACGATTGTGGAATGTGAATGGATCCAAAGAACAGACAATAACAAAGTCCTACACGATGAATAATGGTCTTTCAGGAGAAAGTTCAAGAAAATTGCATTTCTTTTTGGGAGAACTTCATTCAGTTGGATGAACTTCAGAGAGAGCACTTAGAAGAAAGAGGATATTTAGACCTTGTTTTTAAAGCAGTTTCTTAAGCCTTCTACTATCCTTTCATTCAAAGCACTCAACATGTCAAAATGTCATACTGTAGAGACATCATTTTCTGAGCCCCCACCATTTTTCATTTGAAAATTAAGGATTTTTAATTTTAAAGGATTTTCATGTAAGCTTATTTTCTGGTTTTGGTCTTATTTGTTATGTATTAAACTTTATACTGGAATATCACATACTTGCTATAGTATAGTTATAGGAGCATAGCCATTTTTTCAAAATGAATGCACCATATTATGAGCACTCATACCAACAAGCCAGTTCCCCCCAAAAGCCACACATTTTTTTCTCTGACTCATCTGTTTCCCCAACCATTCTTTAGCCTTCTGAGTTATTTTTGCTTGTTTTTGAGCTTCCTATCAATAAAAATCACAGCTACTTTCATTCAACATTATGCTTCTTAGATTCAATCATGATGTTACAGGGAGTCATCATTTGCTAATTTTTGCAACTGTGTATTATTCCATTATTTGAATAATATATAAATTGTCAAATCTACTGTTAGAGTGAATTTGGTTTTAGCAGTTTGAAGCTATTCTGAATAGTGCTGCTATGAATATTCTTAAACATGACTTTTGGTGAATGTATATATTCATTTCTATTGGGTTTATACCTTGGAGTAAATTCCTAGGTCAATACTATATATGTTTAGTTTTAGTGAATATTGCTAAGGTCTTACAAAGAGATCTTACTAATTCATGCTTCTCTCAGCAGTGCATCAAATTACAGTTGCTTCACATTCTCAACAGCACTTTCCATTGCCAGTCTTCCTTACTTCCTTCCTTCCCTCCTTCCTTCCTATTTTAACCATTCTGCTGGTATGTATTGTATTACATTATTTTTCTTTTAATTTGTAATCTTTTATGAAATGTCTATTCGAGTCTTTTACCCATTTTCCTTCTAATATATTTTTCTTATTTTAGTTCTTGAGATATTCTGGATCAAAATTCTTAGGATGTGTATTTAAGTTCTTAATTTCTATTTTTTATAATTTCTAATTTCTAGTTTTAAAATATAAATTTTTCAAAAACTTAAATATTACAAATTTTTTTGTTTTTAATTTTGATGTACCTAATTTTGATTAGAGAGAATTTTGATGAGAGAAAAAAATGTCTTATCAGCTTAAGGTGGTACCCATGGTAAAAATTATATAAGAATCCATGAATGTGGGAATACACACAATAATATCTAGACATGTGTGTGCCCCCCTCTCATTTTTTTTTTTATTAGAGCTTTATAGTTATGCATGGTAGTTGGGTTCCTCCTGACAAATCCTCTCATTGTACACTAAATAATATTCAAATAAACAGGGCAAATTTTTACTATAGATTATTAGCTATACTATATTAGAATTTAGCTCCAGAATTTTTTTCTTAATGAAATTATTCTACCTAATAATTGACAGCATTCAAGATCCACTCCTAAAATATGCCCTTGGCATTTGAGAAAACAGAAGCAAGAAGGTCTCTCTTACCTTCTCCTGTGCTTTTTCCCTTATAGCAGGCCATGGAAGAATCCTCTGTCCTTCAAAGCAGAGAGGGTTCTACCTATTGCTGGAGGAAAGGAAAGAAGACAGACATGTGAAGAGGCCTCTGAACAAATAGGGCTCACTAGTTCCCCCCAGTTTATGACCATGGGTCTCACCCAGTGTCAAGTCAGCCTTCTGCATGTTTGTCCAGCCTTCATCAAAAATAACACTACAATTTTCCCTATTTCTTTGGGTCTTTGTTTTTTAAGGGTTCTCATGTCACATGAAACTAAAATATTATTTTATGTTTTTCTCTTATTAATCTCTTGTTTTAGGTGTCTTAGCCATGAACCTTACAGTGGGTGAAAAATCTTTTCTCCCTTACATCATTTATTTTGTGTTTAAAATTATGTAAATTATTTGGAATTATGGAGAGGAATATCAGTTTTTAAAGAAGCATTTTGTAGCCTTCTCTTTTACCTAGAAATAGATTAACTTACCACTTACCATTTTGTTTTACTTTTTTTTTTTTTAATTATTGTAAACAAATGGGATACATGTTGTTTCTCTGTCTGTACATGGCGTAAAGGCATACCATTTGTGTAATCATAAATTTACATAGGGTAATGTTGTTTGATTCATTCTGTTATTTTTCCCTTCCCCCCACCCCTCCCACCCCTCCCCTCCCTCTATACAGTCCTTCCTTCCTCCATTCCTGCCCCCCTCCCTAAACCCAACCCCAACCCCAACACTAACCCCTCCCACCCCCCATTATGTGTCATCAGCCACTTATTAGCGATATCATTCGTCCTTTGGTTTTTTGAGATTGGCTTATCTCACTTAGCATGATATTCTCCAGTTTCATCCATTTGCCTGCAAATGCCATAATTTTATCATTCTTTTATGGCTGAGTAATATTCCATTGTATATATATATATCACATTTTCTTTATCCATTCATCAATTTAAGGACATCTAGGTTGGTTCCACAATCTGGCTATTGTGAACTGAGCAGCTATAAACATCGATGTGGCTGTATCTCTGTAATATGCTGATTTTAAGTCCTTTGGGTATAGGCCAAGGAGTGGGATAGCTGGGTCAAATGGTGGTTCCATTCCAAGTTTTCTAAGCAGTCTCCATACTGCTTTCCAGAGTGGCTGCACTAATTTGCAGCCCCACCAGCAATGTATGAGTGTACCTTTCTCCCCACATCCTCGCCAACACCTGTTGTTGCTTGTATTCTTGATAATCGCCATTCTAATTGGGGTGAGATGGAATCTTAGGGTGGTTTTGATTTGCATTTCTCTTATTACTAGAGATGTTGAACATTTTTCCATATGTTTGTTGATTGCTTGTAGATCTTCTTCTGTGAAGTGTCTGTTCATTTCCTTAGCCCATTTGTCGATTGGATTATTTGCATTCTTGGTGTAGAGTTTTTTGAGTTCTTTATAGATTCTGGAGATTAGCGCTCTACTGAAGTATGATTGGCAAAGATTTTCTCCCACTCTGTAGGCTCTTTCTTCGCATTGCTGATAGTTTCCTTTGCTGAGACAAAACTTTTTAGTTTGAATCTATCCCAGTTATTAATTCTTGCTTTTATTTCTTGTGCTATGGGAGTCCTGTTGAGGAAGTCTGGTCCTAAGCCGACATGTTGAAGCTCTGGACCTACTTTTTCTTCTATAAGATGCAAGGTCTCTGGTCTGATTCCGAGATCCTTAATCCATTTTGAGTTTAGTTTCGTGCATGGTGAGAGATACGGGTTTAGTTTCATTCTGTTGCATATGGATTTCCAATTCTCCCAGCACCATTTGTTGAAGAGGCTATCTTTTCTCCATTGCATATTTTTGGCACCTTTGTCTAGTATGAGAAAATTGTATTTATTTGGGTTTGTGTCCGTGTCCTCTATTCTGTACCATTGATCAACCTTTCTATTTTGGTACCAATACCATGCCGTTTTTGTTACTATTGCTTTGTAGTAGAGTTGAAGATCTGGTATTGCGATACCCCCTGCTTCACTCTTTCTGCCAAGGATTGCTTTAGCTGTTCTGGGTTTTTTATTCTTCCAGATGAATTTCATGATTGCTTGCTCTATTTCTGTAAGGTACATCATTGGGATTTTAATTGGAGTTGCATTGAATCTGTATAGCACTTTTGGTAGTATGGCCATTTTGATAATATTAATTCTTTCCTATCCAAGAACATGGGAGATCTTTCCATCTTCTAAGGTTTTCTTGAATTTCTTTCTTTAGTGTTCTGTAGTTCTCATTGTAGAGGTCTTTCACCTCTTTTGTGAGATTGAATCCCAAATATTTTATTTTTTTCGAAGCTATTGTGAATGGGGTAGTTTTCCTAATATCTCTTTCTGAAGATTCATCGCTTATGTATAAAAATGCCTTAGATTTATGTGCATTGATCTTATATCCCACTACTTTACTGAATTCACTTATGAGATCTAAAAGTTTTCTGATGGAATTTCCTGGTTCCTCTAAGTATACAATCATATCATCAGCAAATAGGGATAGTTTGAGTTCTTCTTTTCCTAATCGTATCCCTTTAATTTCTTTGGTCTGTCTAATTGCTCTGGCTAGAGTTTCAAGGACGATATTGAATAGAAGTGGTGAAAGAGGGCATCCCTGCCTTGTTCCAATTTTTAGAGGGAATGCTTTCAGTTTTTCACCATTTAGAATGATATTAACCATGGGCTTAGCGTAGATGGCCTTTACAATGTTAAGGAATGTTCCCACTATCTATATTTTTTCTAGTGTTTTGAGCATGAAGGGGTGCTGTATTTTATCAAATGCTTTTTCTGCATCTATCGAAACAATCATGTGATTCTTGACTTTAAGTCTATTGATATGGTGAATGACATTTATTGATTTCCTGATGTTGAACCACCCTTGCATCCCTGGGATGAAACCCACTTGATCATGGTGCACTATCTTTTTAATATGTTTTTGTATGCGATTTGCTAAAATTTTGTTTAGAATTTTTTCTCAATGTTCATTAAGGATATTGGTCTGAAATTTTCTTTCCTTGAGGTGTCTCTGTCTGGTTTAGGTATCAGGGTAATATTGGCTTCATAGAATGAGTTTGGGAGGGTTCCCTCCTCTTCTATTTTCTGGAATACTTTGAGAAGTATTGGAATGAGCTCTTCTTTAAAGGTTTTGTAGAACTCAGCTGAGAACCCATCTGGTCCTGGACTTTTCTTTGTTGGTAGGCTTTTGATGACTTCTTCTATTTCATTACTTGAAATTGGTCTATTTAAATTGTGTATGTCCTCCTCATTCAGTTTAGGCAATTCATATGTCTCTAGAAACCTGTTGATGTCTTCAAAATTTTCTATTTTGTAGGAGTATAGGTTTTCAAAATAGCTTCTAATTATGTTTTGTATTTCAGTCGTGTCTGTTGTGATATTTCCTTGTTCATTCCGAATTTTAGTGATTTGGGTTTTCTCTCATCTTCTCTTTGTTAGTGTAGCTAAAGGATTATCAATTTTGTTTATTTTTTCGAAGAACCAACTATTTATTTTGTCAATTTTTTGTATTGTTTCTTTTGTTTCAATTTCGTTGACTTCAGCTCTGAGTTTAACTATTTCGTGTCTTCTACTACTTTTGGTGTTGGTCTGTTCTTCTTTTTCTAGGACTTTGAGCTGTAGTGTTAGGTCATTTATTTTTTGAGTTTTACTTCTTTTATTAAATGCGCTCCATGAAATAAATCTTCCTCTAAGTACTGCTTTCATAGTGTCCCAGAGATTTTGATATGATGTTTCTTTGTTCTCGTTTACCTCTAAGAATTTTTTAATTTCCTTCCTAATATCTTCTGTTATCCATTCATCATATAATAGCATATTGTTTAATCTCCAGGTGTTGGAGTAGTTTCTGTTTTTTACTCTTTCATTTATTTCTAACTTCAATCCATTTTGATCTGATAGAATATAAGGTAGTGTCTCTATCTTCTTGTATTTGCTGACATTAGCTTTGTGGCATAATATATGGTCTATTTTAGAGAAGGATCCATGTGCTGCTGAGAAGAAAGTGTATTCTTGGTTGGATGGTATGTTCTATAAATGTCTGTTAAGTCTAAATTATTGATTGTGTTATTGAGATCTATGGTTTCTTTGTTCAATTTTTGTTTGGAAGTTTTGTCCAGTGGTGAGAGAGGCATGTTAAAATCACCTAGTATTATTGTGTTATGGTCTATTTGGTTTCTAAAATTGAGAAGGATTTGTTTAACATACATGGGTGAGCCACTGTTTGGGGTATAGATGTTTATGATTGTTATATCTTGCTGATTTATGCTTCCCTTAAGCAGTATGAAATGTCCTTCTTTATCCCTTCTGACTAACATTGGCTTGAAGTCCACATTATCTGAAATGAGGATGGATACTCCAGCTTTTTTGCTGAGTCCATGTGCATGGTATGTTTTTCCCCATCCTTTCACCTTTAGTCTATGGGTATCTCCTTCTATGAGGTGAGTCTCTTGCAGGCAACATATTGTTGGATCTTTCTTTTTAATCCAATCCGCCAGTCTATTTCTTTTGATTGATGAATTCAGGCCATTAACATTCAGGGTTATTATTGAGATATGATTTGTATTCCCGGTCATTTGGTTCATATTTAAAATTTTTGACACATCTTGGTTCCTCCTTTATTTGACAGTTCCTTTAGGATAATTCCTCCCTTTGCTGATTTGCTTCTTTGTTTTTTATCTTTTCCTCATGAAATATTTTGCTGAGAATGTTCTGTAATGCTGGCTTTCTTTTTGTAAATTCTTTTAGCTTTTGTTTATCATGAAATGATTTTATTTCATCATCAAATTTGAAGGTAAGTTTTGCTGGATATAAGATTCTTGGTTGACATCCATTTTCTTTCAGAGCTTGAAAAATGTTGTTCCAGGCCCTTCTAGCTTTTAGGGTCTGGATTGAAAAATCTGCTGATATCCGTATTGGTTTCCCCCTGAATGTAATTTGGTTCTTTTCTCTCACAGCCTTTAAAATTCTGTCTTTATTTTGTATGTTAGGTATTTTCATTATAATGTGCCTTGGTGTGGGTCTGTTGTAATTTTGTGTATTTGGAGTCCTATAAGCCTCTTGGACTTGATTTTCCATTTCATTCTTCAGATTTGGGAAATTTTCTGATATTATTTCATGGAATAGATTGTTCATTCCTTTGGTTTGTTTCTCTAAGCCTTCCTCAATCCCAATAATTCTCAAATTTGACCTTTTCATGATATCCCATAGTTCTTGGAGATTCTGTTCATGATTTCTTACCATCTTCTCTGTTTGTTCAACTTTGTTTTCGAGGTTAAATATTTTATCTTCAATATCTGGAGTTCTGTCTTCCAACTGTTCTATCCTATTGGTTATGCATTCTATGGAGTTCTTAATTTGGTTTATTGTTTCCTTCATTTCAAGGATTTCTGTTTGGTTTTTTTTCAATATCTCTAACTCTTTATTGAAATGATCTTTTGCTTCCTGAATTTGCTCTGTTAACTGTCGATTGGTGCGATCATTCAATGCCTGCATTTGCTCTTTCATCTCATCGTTTGCTTCCCTAATCATTTTAATTATGTACATTCTGAACTCCCTTTCTGTCATTTCTTCTGCCATGCTGTCGTTGGATTTTATTGATGTAACATCTAGATTTGTTTGGGGCATTTTCTTCCCTTGTTTTCTCATATTGTTCAGGCATCAGTAGGTCATTAAGATATTGCAGATTTCCTCTATTGACTTATAATGTCCCTGAAGATTGCTAGTATATCCCATCTTATCCTTCAGTAGCCTGAAGTCTTGGAGGAAGTTGATAATGCAGAGCTCCGCGAAGAAGCTGCTTCTCTAGGGGTGGTGACCCTCAGGTGGCGTATATTCCCTGCTAGTGGGCAGAGGTGCCTCCACTTGTTGACCAATGGTCATCCAATGGGGAACTAGACTGCGGGCTGAGGCAAGGCCTGTTTGTGCCTGTGTCTCTGGTTTTACTGTCCCTGTGGGAAAACCTCCCCGGCAGGGAAGACTCACTCCGTGGGGACGTCTCGCTGGTCACTTGCCCTCCTAGAGTTTCCCCTCAATCTACAACTACCGCCTGGGCTGGACTGTCTTCCTCTGCAACGTTCCCAGGGGCCCGGACCTACGTCCTGGGCTTGGGAGCCTCACCCTCCGCAAGCGAGTCTCCTTAGGCTGCCTCTCCCAGAGAATCTGCCCGCAGCCCTGGAACCTTCACTCCTTCCCTAGGCGTGTCTCTGTGCGGCTCTTCCAGCAAGAAGCCATCTAGCTCCTGGGACCCTGCTGTGCACCTAATCGCCTGGCTATGCGGCCCCTCCTCTGAGCCGCCACCTGGAGCCCCGTACAATAGCTCCGAGACCCAGAGACCCGCCACACACCTCCTCCTCCGGACAGCTGCCCGGTTTCCGACGCAGTCACTAGGAGTCCAAGCAACTCACTTCGCGTCTCCTCCTCCCCCCAACCGCCCGTAGCCCTAGGCAGTCACTCCTAGGTCAAGCGACCTGCCGCACTCCTCCTCTTCCTCCGGGCAACCACCCAGTGTTCAGGAGCGCTCGCTCTGAGTTCAAACAGCTCGCCACGCAGCTCCTCCTCTGGCAACCGCCTGTGGCTCTGATGCAGTCACTCCTAGACCAAGCGACCCGCCGCGCTTCTCCTCTTCCTCCGAGCAACCCCCCGGTGTTCAGAAGCGGTCGTTCTGGGTCTAAACAGCTCACCACGCAGCTCCTTCTCAGGCAGCCGCCCGGAGCCCCAGTCGTTGCTCCGAGTCCAAGCGCTGTGCTGAGCCGCCGCCTCTATGATGATCCCAGTTGTCCGTGTTTACCGCTCCAGTGGTGGGAGGGGCGTCTCGCCGAGCAACTCTACTTCACAAAGTTCCCTGTGTTCCGGGGCTACCGCCCCATCCGGGATGCCTCCCCAATGGGAGAGACTCACCCGGCAGCTTTGAGTTGGTCCCAAGTCTCTCACTATCTCCTCTTTTGAATCTTGTGTCCTGGAGCAACGTGAAATGCAGCCGCCCTCTAGTCCGCCATCTTGGAACCTCCTACATTATTTTTTGTTTCTCTGAAATATACTTTGCATCTGTGATTTTTCTTTAAATGAAATATGAGAAACTAAAATATATAGTACAATAGCATAATATCAAAATATTATTTTTTCCTTCTTAAAAGATCTTACTTAGATATGCTCCCTGTGTATTTGTCTCCTATACACATACCATCCAAGAGGGAAAAAACTATAAATGAGAAGAAATTTAAGGAAGAACAAGTTTCACTTTTTTTTCTTTCCTAATTTCCCTATCCCTTTGGCTCATTCTTTTTCTTTCAAATACACATACTTCGTCATAAAGTTTCCTTTAAGTTGATCATGTTGTGTAGTCAGAGATAATAATGTATTAAACATAAAAATGACTCGTTAATGGCTAGAATCGGGCACAGCGTATAACCCATCACCTTCACTTCTTACAATTCCAAGTCACCAGATGGCCTCATTCCTGTTGGCTCATGCTTCCCATTTTCGCTTTTCCCTCCCTGTTGGGGTGTGGAATCCTTGCACTACTTACCAATCTTGTTTGAGAAAAAGGTCTTCAGACTTTGGGGCTATAACTTTTCTGTTCATCTCTTATTCCCTCATTCCCTGGCTCCTTTTCCCTCCTTATGGAATGAAAAATGTGAGGGAGAATATAAACATAGTGTTTTGTTTAATGTACATCATTGATTCGAACTTGTGAATGGAAGGTAGGTAAATTACCTAATTGCACCTTGCTACACATTTCTTGATCCTTTACACAGAACTTGAATCTTTTCTTGGGATATCTAAGCTAGAATCAAATTTACTTCCTCCCATGGCATCTTTATTTTTATCACTTTAATGTCCATTGTTGGCTAATTTTACAGATAGAGAAGGGCTTGCTGTTAGACTTAGCATCTGGTAAATCCCAGCAAACAGGCTGATTAAATGTCACCAGTTCTATCTTTGTAATTAATATTCATAGACATCATTTACTGAGCACTCTGTATGTGACAGGCTCTGTGTACTATCTAACTCAGTTCTTTCAAGTCCTATGAAGCAAGTCAAACCTTTCTCATTTCCAATGTAAATAGAGATGAAGTCATTTGTGTGGGATCTCATAGGTTTCTCTGGCAGAGGTAATTTGGATCTCAGATCTTTCTGATTCCAAAATAGGTATTTCTTAAATGTTATACTCTAAATGTTACTTAATTGTTCTTTAACATGGGTGTCTTTTCAAAGGACAAAAAAAAAAAAAACTTCTCTGAATATTTCTGTAGCATAGTTTTGAACAGGTGGGTAAGTGGATATATACACAGTATCAAAATTTCAAATGGTACATATCTGTTATGTTTCATTATTGGTATGTAAGTATATCCTTTTTGTATTTTCCAGGATCCTCCTTCTGTTGTGTTTTTGTAGTGTATAGGAGTGGTATATATTAGGATAAGCAGATTGGAGTTCAGATCCCAGCTTTGTTATGTGATATTAATCTCTCATGCCTCAGTTTTCTCTTTTTTAAAAATCTATAAAATAAGCACATTTATAGTTAGGGGTACCAATTAAGTTTTATGTTTAAAAGCATTATGCAGAATGACTAACTCAGAATAATAACATGAAAGACCATAGATAGAGATGCTATTGTACTTCTGATGCTGCTAATACTGTTTTTATCATCACTGATACTCAGATCAGCATTATGAAGTTACATGTTGATATTAGTATTCCCAATTAATAAATGAGAACATGAACACTTAGGAAAATTAAGTGACCAGCTCATATTGCTACATATAGAGTAAAGAATTTCTGATTCTTGTATCTGGTGTGTTTTTTCTGCTATATCATGCAGCCTCCAACAGTTCAGTATTAGGATGCCAAATACATTCATGATTCAAATTGCAATTCAGAAGATGGAATGTAGTTGGTTTATTTTATACAGCACATTATTCTTAAAGGATCACATTCTTAACAAAATGCAAATTCAAACCTTCAAATCCCTTTACTAATCCCTCTACTAACAGTTGTTAATTTTGATACTTTGAATTTAAGCATGAAGAATAGTTCTTTAGAGCATCATCAGAAGAGACAGGAGGCCAGTAAAGAGAGAGTTTAAATGTCAGTTCTGAAATGTTCTTAATACATGAAAGTATATCACTTTACTCTTTAAAAAGAAAAAGGGAAAAAAGGGAAGGAAAGAAAGGAACTTCTAGAATGAGAAAGCTATTGACTGTAAACATGGTCAAATTTTTACAGACAGATGATGTATGAGGGAAAATATCTCGGTATACAAAAAGTCACAAGGTAAAATTTATGCAGTGGTCAAGCTGACTACCCAAAATTTCAGATACATTCAAGTCAGTCTGTGACTGTTACTGGAACAGATGCAGAACTGACTTGATCTGAAGAATTCCCTTCTGGGTGCTGCAAGCTGTTATCTGAAGGAGTAGATTTTTAAAGTGGTACCACTTAAAGGTACCTCTGTGGATTAGTGAGATTATAGGTTTTAATGGTACAAGGTTGAGAAATATATCCACTTGTATATATTCTCGTTTTAGTCTTAGTATTTGATAGTAGGTCAACTCATCTTAACTGAGACCTGCCTAGCATAACAGCAGCTCCAGTCCCCAGAACAGAGAGGGAGAAGGGAGGGAGCTAAAGGGAGCAGCAGTTCTTAAGCAACCTAGGGAAGTCTTTGGAAAGTTGTCCAGCTTGAGGGTCTGATCCATGCCTGTGCTCACTGCTTCTCTGGAGACTCCACTCCACAGCTTTTTCTGCTCTAACTGGCCTCTTTGGATTCCTCCCCACCCCACTCACCCATCTCCAGTTGCTGCTGTGGTTCCCTTATTTTGGCAAGACCATCTTCTTGAACCAGGATCTCTATTAAAATGATGCCCAGCCATCATTACCATGGGTCTAGTTCTGGTGCATGAGTTCTATATATTAGGTCATTTGTATCTTAAATAAAGAAGGTATGTATATTTGAGACTAAACTGAGAAGATCTTTGAAGGGAAGGATTTGTGTATAAAGGGAGGTAAAGATAATATTTAATGAGCAATTACTATATTCCCAATGTTTTAGAACTCAAAGCAACCTTTTTTGAGATAAGTTTACTTTTACAGATGGGAGAAAGGCAAGGTTAACAGTAACTTGCTCAAGGTGGCACTTTAACAGCTAAACCAAGATTCATTCAGGTTTGCATGGCCTACACAGTGCTTGAGTTTTGTTCTGTTTTCTATGTCTCATGCTTTAGCATAAAACTTGTAGTAGATTCTCAATAAGTGACAGATGAGCGCACAACACATGTAGGCATTGAAGTAAGACAAAACTGACTTCAAATTCAGTCTTGACACAACCTTAAGTGTGAATTAAAAATAGAGGAACAATGAAAGCATGTATGTAAAACCTTTCAGCATCTTATATAAAGTAGGTGCTTAATAGGTTACTTCCCTTTGCCCTCCTCTATCCCCTCATATAAATACTTTGCAATATTGAGTTCTTTATTTTACTTATTATATATAACCATTGCAAGAATTATGCTTTCTCATTTAAATTGGCATAATACCTGATATGTCAAATATATACAGATTTTTTTATTAGGCATCTTTTGATGTTGAACCTTGTATGCAATGTTTTAAGTAAGGTGTTAAAAATTTTCAGTGTCCCCCTAAATTCTTTAAATTAGATCAGTGTCAGTTTTTTTCCTTTATAAGTGACCAGGTGTTATTCAATTCAACAAAATATGTAAAATGTGCTGGTTTCAATCTGAAAGTTTTATATTTTCATATCTGCAAAGTACAGTCTTCTATGTACAAGTACTGTTCAGCACTTTTGCTAATATTTGCTTATGATATTGCATTTAAGGTCTTATTTTCTTTTTGTAATGACATTGCTGAATCATTTTTTAAAAATTCTATTTTTTGAAAAGTTTTGAAATATTTTTAAGTCAATTTTAAAAATGACATCTGATCTGGAAATAACCTACAGGAAAATGTCATTTTCTCTATTAAATATAAAATCATAAAGTTTCCAAACAGAATTTTCAGAGTTTTAGTGATTCACTTTAGAAGTTGAATTAGAGAATGAGAATGAAGTGGGAGTTCTTTATTATAAGAATGCTTACATGTACTATTAGACACTTTGAGAAATAAACTTTTGGCATTAATCTTGCTTAATAGTTGTATTTTTACATCTTGAAAGTAAAGTGACACCAGATAGACTGAAGAGAGTCACCGGCACCTTTCTGTGGGGTGGAATTGCTATTGATTTATGACAAGTGCCAGTAAGAGCAGGCAGGGTACGGTTGTTGCTGTCAGATGAGAACTGAACGCAGACAGGTTTTGTTATCAATCACTGGTTGTCGGTGTAAGACAGCAGCAGCTGTTATAATTGATTTGATGGCTCCGAATGACTTGAGCTTTGTGACCAAAGCGGATCGTGGCAACTCAGCCATGCATGACATTGACATGGAGAGGAAGTGACATGACTCCTCAGAAGCAAAGTTAGATGACTTAAAGGGGCAAATTACTTATCAATTCAATAATTCATAAACTTGTGATATGAGATGATATAGATGAGAAAAAAACAATTTTTACTTTCCATGGTTAGGCTTGAAGTGCTTTCTGTGGGATCAGCCTTCCATATTTCCTTTTCTCCCCTTCAGTACTCTGTGATCTATAAATAATATTCACACGTATTAATGCTGAATGTCACTTACTACGCGTCTGTTACCACTATTAAGCCATTTGAAGGGAGACGAAGAAAGGGAGATCATAAGAACCAGTCTAAAGAATATGAGTAAAATTGTATTGTTTTATAGGCTAAACACAATAGAAGTTTAGAGTTCTTGACTCTCATGCCTAGCGATAATCTAAATTAACCAGATTTCTGAACACATGTATATATTAGTCTGTTGGACACACATGTAAGGATGTGTGTGTAATGGCAGCTTGGTTTCCATACAAATCATGCCAGTATTCTGACATACATAGACGTTCATCTGAACCAGATGAGGAAATGATTTCCTTTCAACTACTATGATTAGCATTCGCTTCCTTGAGCACTGGGCTGGGAAAGGCTTACTTGGGAATAGTATGGTGGTCATTTAGTAATGTAGTGATGGGTGCTGAACAGAGAATTGTGATAGTATGTACCAAACATTTGTCCTCACTGAACATGAGGTTGATAATAGAGATTGGGGTGACAGTTTGCTTGCAATTTTCTTTTCCCATGCAAATATATATTGGAAACCTAAGGAACCATGTTTCTATAGGTGCAAAAGACTTCAATTTTAGACCTTTCTATTTTAGAAATCGTCCTTCAAATTGTATCTGTAGATTACTCTTCAAGATTGTGTATATTTATTTTATAAGGACTTCTAACAATCTAAAAGTTAGATAATTTTTGTCTCAAACTTGGAATAAGATGACAGGACCCAAGTTACACTAGTTTTTCAGCAGTAGTTTTTGTTATTTTCTTCTCAGTAGTTACCCTTAGATTATGAGTATTTTGGGTTGAAAGTTTTATGGTAATTAAGTCCTAACTTTGTTGATAAAGAAATTGCTAGAAATCTATTTCTTGGAAGTTTTACTTAGTAATGAACATTTTTATATTTGCTAATGTACTTATCTATTAAGATATTTTCTTAGTAGTCTCATTTGGATAAAATTGCCTGTAATTCAGTAACAGTTCTTAATGAGCAGTGATGTAAGAAGTAAAGTTAACATTTGATTGCAGTAAAAATTACAGGCTCTAGAAATCAAAGGAGCCTAAAACTCTATCACCAGTGCCTTTCAAACTTTTGAACTGTAGCCTACATTTCAAAAAATTGAATACACCAATATTCTATATACACATATGCATACACCTCTTATTTATAAATTGAAAACAAAAACCTACAACTTTTACCATTTACTACATGTTCTATTTTCTTTTCTAATCCTTTCTTCAAATCTATTATATTCCATTAAAACAAGAATATCCAGGATAATGCCAGTTTTCACCTTAGCAATCTGAAAAATAGGAAATAGTGTTCTACTGATTAGGAAACCGAAACCAAACCAGGCATGGTAGCATACATCTGTAATCGCAGTTGCTCAGGAGGCTGAGGCAGCTGTATCTCAGGTTCAAAACCAGCCTCAACAAGTTAGTGAAGCCTTAAGCAACTTAGCAAGATCATGTCTCAAAGAATAAAGGAGATGGGTGCGTTAGAGCTGTTGCTCAGTGGTTAAGCACCCCTGGGTTCAATCCTCAGTACCAAATTAAAAAAAAAAAAAAAAAGAAAGAAACCGAAGCCAAAACTAAGTACAATTTGTAAAAAAAAAAATATATATATATATCATATATATATATATATATATGATATATGTGTGTATAAAACTGTATTAAAAATAATAAGGGTTTAGAGTACCAGGAATTAAGCTCCAGGCCTTCAAGGAATTTATAAGTAGATAGGACAAAACAAATATTAACCACCAACCTCCTTAATACCAACTTAAAAAGAATTGCAAATAATTTGGAACTAATTGCAAATAATTCTTAACAATGTGGAGAATATGACTAAAGATAAATGAAAATAAAACTTGAATTACGTATAATTTCAACCAAATTTTGAAGGAGCAGAAAATGATAAACATCTCCTAAGAAAACGTCTCAGCATATCATATAGGAAATAAACAGATCTTATGAAATAGTGGGGGTCAAAGTTGAAGATTCTTAACATCCTTTAATTATATTAGCAAAATTATGCTGCTGTTCTAATTAATCAAATATCTCACAAAGAATGAGCGTTGTTCAGCACAATGGATCATTTATCATAATAGTAGGCTTTGAAATATTCTCAATGACATGGATACCAGGATTATGACAGATTATCTATAAAGACTAGGTAATAGTTAAAAATCTTTAAATTCAAGGGAAGCCAGCAGGGGAAAAAAGCAAGAAATTTTTTCTAAATTTGATTATTTTTATTTTAGCTGGACAAAGCTAAACAGTCTAACGTTTTGATTCTTGCTATTTTCCTTTTTTTAAATAACCATATTGGACTGTAGATAACAAGCAGCCTTGTATGATCTTTGAATATGGCAATTATGTCTTTTATGTTGATTTACTCATTCTGTTTCTAAGCTTTTTAACTGTGGTGATCAGTGTAATTACAGAGTTGCCTTTCAGTGTGAAGTCACAATTTGCAGGTCAAAAATATGATACAGAAGTAGGTAGGGTAGCTGTCTAATTAGATTGCTTAATATTTATCAGACTGACATTTTTTTGTTGTTGTGCTATTGCTTCTTTCAGTGTCCCAAATATTCTTTCTTAATATAATTATACGATTGGATTTTCTTATAAACTTTGAGACATTGATCAGAATTAAATGTTTAACTGCGAAATGTTTGCCATTGGACATAAAATCTAGTTTCTGCCTCACTATAGTAATAAAGTGCTGAGAAATCCACTCAGTTGCTCTTCATTGTTCGTATCATACAGACCATATGTTTTAGATGCTGGAGCACTAGCCACCCCTGCCTTTTGTGAGCCTTACAAGGCCTACCTTCTCCTGCAACAGCAAATGTGTAAATAAACAAAATGATAGCTTATTAAGACTGCTATGAATGAAAGAAGATGTGATTACAGAAGCCTTTCTTAGATAGTGACATTTGAGCTACCGAGTAAAGAGAGACTCTGAAAGGTCCCAGCTATTAGAAGGGACTGGAAGAAGCAACAGTTAGTGTACATGATGGGAGAGATCTGGGTTTGTTAAAGGCACCAAAAGAAAAGTGGTATTGAAAAGAAAGTGATGAATGAATGGGGAGCAAGAAGAGACACTGGCACCAGATTGGTGTGGCCTTTACATGTAGATAAGGGGTTTGGATTGTATGCTGACAGCAGTAATGCTATGTCAATTTTATTGGGCACTTGCTAGGTGCCAAGAACTGTGTTAAATATTTTACATGCATATCTCATTTCGTCATCACAATGTCCCAGCCTTGTGAAATAGATGGTAATATTATCTCTGCTTTATGAATGGCAAATATGAGATTCAAAGAAGTTAAGCAATTTGCTGGGGTAGCAAAGCTCGATTGAGGTAAAATGGCCCTAAATTCTAATAGTTTCCAGAGCTCACATACTCAGCTCCTCTGGTACACTTTTTATATCAATTTCTTTTTACCTTTAACTAAATTTACTTTCCTGTTGATTTTTCTAAAAAGAATTACTCTCTTTGAGTAGCTAAATGTGTGAGCAACAGAAAAATAGCAGATTTACTTTTCCATGATGTATTTCTGCAACAATTTCTCCTTTTGTAATAAAGATAATATAAAAGCTATTAGCTCTTCCCATTTTATTGTATTTCTTTTTATTTTGTTTGCCCTTATGAAGTCAAATTCAGCACTTTTCCTTTATAATGTTTTAAGCACTTTAGGATTTATGAAACATGAGGGTATAAAATCATCCTACTGCTAGAGTAGAGATAAAAATTAAAATGCTGCTAGAGACTAGGGCATAATGGAAGTGGGCATTCCAGACTGTGGCCAGAGGGAAATTGGAGAATATGTGCCCTATATAAAGAGGGTAGTTGCTGCTCAGTTCAGCCATATGATGCCAAGGTATGTTTTTTTTCCCTGAAAAAAACAGAAGTCCATATTTTTATGTGAAGTACCACATTTTAATTTTTTTTAACTTTTAAAAAGTACTCTGAAAAATAAAACTAAATAACTTTTCAAAAGCCCAAACTAAATCTTCTAAAAAGTTTTTCTCATTTTCCGGAACTATATTTAATTCTGTGATCCATCTGGATTTTGTCTTGATTCATAGTATTTTGTATAGATTTAACTTTTTTAACTTTCTATGTTGAAGTAATATATTCACAGAAAGTTATAAAAATAGTATAAAGAGATCCCATGAACCCAGTTTTCCCCCAGTGGCAACACGTGGCACATAACCAAGAAGTTGACAAATTGACCCTTGTTCATTCTACAGACCTCATTCAGAATTCATCCATTTTGTATGCATTCATCTATATATGCGTGATGTATGTTTGTGTACAGGTCTGTTCATTGATCTTCCTCATGACTTGTATAACTATCATCACAATCAAGATATGAATTCCATTCCCACAAAGATCCTGTGCTACCCCGTGGTGGTGAATTTTGGAAGGCTCTCCCTCCACCACCATTGAGTACACATAACTGTTGCCTATGTGCCAGAACTTCCATTATAGTGCAAAATTTTTAATGATTATTTTCTAATCTACTTAATTATTGATTGTTTTTATATTAGGATTCTTTCTTGTCACTATTCCAATAATTGTTTTTATGCCTCCTTGCAGTTACTGTAATCTTACCAAACCAGAAAGAAAAAAAAAATATTTTCTCATACCAGCCAAGGGTAAATGTTCAATTGTCAGTTTTTTACATATGATCTTGTCTCTTCAAAGGTGAGTCCTTGGATGTGCATTTTGGTTTGGTTTGGTTGGTTGTTTTTAGCCAGTCTGGTTCTCTGACTGGAGTCAAGGTTCCTGTATTGCTTTGGTGGAACTGTCCAAGTCTATGCCTTGCCATGAATGCTTGTCTTCTTCATCACAGGTTACATACTGCCTGGGCATATTTTAGCTTGCAGAGTCACTCAGGGATTTCTACTCCCAGGAACCTGGGTGGGTTGAGGTACATAGTCAGCTCACTTCTCAAGACTTGGGCCAATCCGTCCTCTTCTAGGCCTTCTTTGGAACTTTCTACTTTTTCTTGAAATAGATTCCTACCTTTGTGAAATTGTGTTCCTTACCTACAGTCCCCATACATATCCTTTTCCACTTCTACAGATGTAGAAAAATCCATCTATGTAAGTACATTGGCTTATTCTAAGTATCCATAGTCCTCTATGTATTGATTAAAAAATAATAAAAATAATAATAATTGTATCTTATTAAGTTCACCTATTTTTGTATTATTTCACCTATTTTATATTCATGTTCTATATATTTTCTCTTTTTATGTTATAACTATTAGTATTTATACACATTCCAATTAACTATGACTATATTCATTTTATAGCTTTATTTCTTAATAGGTAATGCATCCTTAAGGTTAAAAAAATTAGAAATTTTACAAAAATTTCACTTCTATGTCTTTCAAATATATAGTCTCTTTTCATACTCAATATTGTAATTATTCTTTCTCTTTTCTTTTTTGAATGCATCTTGTATATCTTTATATCCTTTCCCAATTTTATTGGGTTATTTGGCCTTCTTCTTTGAACAGTTTTTTTTTTTTTTTTTTTTTTTTTTTTTTTTTTGCGGTGCTGGAGATCGAACCCAGGGCTTTGGGCTTGCAAGGCAAGCACTCTACCAACTGAGCTATCTCCCCAGCCCTGGCCTTCTTCTTAATTATTTCTTAGGTATTCATTATGTGTTAGTTCATAAAAGTATCAGTCAACATTTTATCATTTACAATAAAAATTGCCAACAGAATTTTTCTTAGAAACAGATAAACTCATTCTGGAAATCAAACGGAAAATTAACCAAAAGCTAGGGAAGAAAAAAAAATAACCACTGGGGTTGGGGGCAGAGGCAGGCAGGGTAAGCCTTACCAGATATTAAAACATGAAGTACTAAGCAAGAAACTAGGAAAATATATTCCAACTCAAAGTGCTGATTTCTCTTTTGTTTTCTTCTTGATACCCAAACCTTTAGACTTCTCTAGTGAGAACTCCCTTAAAAAAAAAAAAAAAAGGCATTTTTTTTAATATGCCTTTACATTTGACATGAAGATATCCCATGTCTATTTTGCCATTTTCCCCCCTCTGCTTCAGCATTTGGAATAATTTACTCTGCACACTCACTTCCTTTAGTGGAGTGTTCAAGACTAAAATGTAGGAATCAGGGCTGCTTGTCCAATTAGGTGTATGGTGGTGGACCACCTATGTTAGGCCATAGGCATGCCTCTTGAGTTGTAGAATAGACATATTCCGTTTTCTAAATTCATCAAGTCTTCCTAGCAAAAGAAATAGCAAATATTTCTGAAGCTCCTACCGGGTAGGCAGTGTTTAGCCCTTATATATGCAAACTTTTTATTTTTATTTTTTATTTTTTAATTTATTTGTATTGTAAACAAATGGAATACATCTTGTTTCTCTGTACATGAAGTAGAGACATACCATTTGTGTAATCATACATTTACCTAGGGTAATAGTTTTCGATTCATCTGTTAATTTTTTTTCCTTCCCCCCCACCCCTCCCACCCCTCTTTTCCCTCTATACAGTCCCTTCTTCCTCCATTCATGCCCCCCTCCCACCCCCCATTATATGTCCTCATCCGCTTATCAGTGAGATCATTCATCCTTTAGTTTTTTTGAGATTGGCTTATCTCACTTAGCATGATATTCTCCAATTTCATCCATTTGCCTGCAAATGCCATAATTTTATTATTTTTTATGGCTGAGTAATATTCCATTGTATATATATACCATAGTTTCTTTATCCATTCATCAATTGAAGGGCATCTAGGTTGGTTCCACAATCTGGCTATTGTGAATTGAGCAACTATGAACATTGATGTGGCTGTATCTCTGTAGTATGCTGATTTTAAGTCCTTTAGGTATAGGCCAACAAGTGAGATAGCTGGGTCAAATGGTGATTCCATTCCAAGCTTTCTAAGGAATCTCCACACTGCTTTCCAGAGTGGCTGCACTAATTTGCAACCCCATCAACAAACTTATTTCATCACAAGAATTTCACATGGCATAGTTATTTTTTTAATATAGGTGAAGAATTTCAGACACAGATTAAGTAAGTTGCCCAGAGTAAAATACCTAGTTGCCCAAAGTTTAAATAGCAGAGTTGTGGTTCAAACCATATTCTTTACTTGAGAAAGAAGAGTAGATTATGATAAGGATTCTGGTAGGATGGTTTCCAAATTCCTTGGTTCATTTTTGGCAGATATTTGGAAAAGAGGCACACTGAGACTCAGCCCAGAAACTTCTAACAGTTTTCTTCCCAGGACATCAAATAAGTGTTTTTTATTTTCTAGTGACCTCATGGATATTGGACCTATGTATTATCCCAGTTTCCTAAATAATCACCTGTGTCCCCTAAGGAACTATAGCCTGGAGTTGACCCCCAACTGTGGCCAAGGCAGAGCAAATACTTACTTCATTACTGTAGCTCACAATGACCTTGTGAAAAATCCACAGAGATTTGCTTTGTTTTTGAAGAGGTTTCTTCAGATAGAATTAATTCCCTGCCCCATTGAGAGACATGGTAAGGAACAAAACATTTAGTGTAAAAAGAGATTCTATTTCTATTTCTTTGAAGTCCTTTAATCTCTTTATAGAAAAGATAACTTATATGAAAGGGCTTTATAACTGAGTGCATATTAT
Source organism: Sciurus carolinensis (assembly GCF_902686445.1). Taxonomy (NCBI): domain Eukaryota; kingdom Metazoa; phylum Chordata; class Mammalia; order Rodentia; family Sciuridae; genus Sciurus; species Sciurus carolinensis. The sequence goes on along the minus strand of NC_062217.1, from coordinate 54,203,832 downwards.
TATCATCATTGATTTCTAACCTCTAATCTTTATTCCATTCACTGAAAGCTCTTAGCCAACAGTCTTATATGCTTTTATTTTTCATATTTGTATTTACTGCTTTGCTCCTAAAGCTAATTTTTCTTATTATACTGCATTTTAACACCCATTTGCCTATTTTTGTTAAATATTGAGTGAAGAAAGCTAAACCATCATCAGATGAAGACTAAAACATTGAGACAGGAAGAGTCCAACAGTTCAGCCTCTTATGAGTGACAGGTCACTAGAGCATCCCTCTGAGACCAACCTAGAGGAGTGAGTATCTCAGGCTAAAGGCTTATGGAAGAAATAGGTAAAGTGGTAGCAGATTGCTGAGTTATTTAAGTAGACCAAGAGACTTGATGATTTTATGAAAATAAGACCCTGAAATAGGAATCAGTAGCTATCCATAGTACAAAACCCAGGGACAGAATGTTCAGAGAGATGAGTGAGCATCCAAGACCCAGCCATTGTCCTGGGTTGATGTCACCTTTCCCACAAGTGTTAGGTTCACATTCACTGCATCTGTCTGTGAAGAACGCACTCATACCAGTTCATAATTAATTGATTCAGTGATACCTGTTTCATTGTATGTGGGAGAAAATATCAGTTACACATATACACATATAGAATTACAAATATATGTATGCATGTAGGTCCATGTACATCCACATACACACTATTTTTATATAAATGGAAATAGTTGGTTTTCTACAATTTGATTATATAAAGTAATAATATATGCAAATCTATATATTTAATTTCATGATAATGCACTTGTAAAGTTCTGATTTGTCTGGTAGAATAGGCCTTACAGTCTGTAAAATATGGCAGCCATGTTTTCAGAAGAAACACCTCCTGACCAAATTAATAATCAGGTTTGAATCTTAATAGGCAATTCTACAGGGTTAGCAAAGAAAGGCATTGGTCATCAAAGTATTTGATGCTGTTTTTTCCCTGTGTCTTTTATCTTTGTAATAAAGCTTTGTCTTAAGTTGCTTTCTGCTGTTTAAAATGGTTGTGTTCGTGTTCTAGCAATAATTGCAGAGGTTTGAATTATTATAAACTTTGAATATCAATTCCTCTCGTTTTGTGACAGTTCTACCACTAGGGAAGTCAGGCTTGCAAGGTCTAATTACTGCAGCGTTTTGATATCCCCAGCTACAATATTGGCAGGAATTTAAGCCATGATAGAATTCATTGGTGACACCGTTATAACTATAAAGCACAAACTGCGTTTTCAAGCTTGTTCAGGATGGAATCAAGTATTGGTTGATGTCAAATAGTCTTGCTGCAAGTTCAGAAGTGCCTTGGACGATTCTAATGTGAAATGCTAATTATTTGCAATAGAATGTAAATAAGGTGGCACTAAGTCCTATTTGCAGTGACTAATGAAAGCTGTTGTACTGTAATCAGTGAGATACAGAGCAACAGGGCAATTCATTAGGAAAACCATAGTTGACAAGCAGCTAATGCATGCCATTCTGGACCTTTCCTCTTGCTTCTGTTTATTTCTATTATTTCTTCTTCTTGATAAGTCCCATATGGAAATATATAACAAGGATAAGAAGAAGCTAGCAGCTAAATTTTGCCAACCTATGCTGAATATCTACAGACTGTAAGTCTTTCTTAGCTTTTCTTTGCCTATGAAAAACAACTGCCATATTAGGCTGATTGAAAATATAGTGATTTTCTAGTCAGCAAATTGCTAGTCTGAGAATTTTTCATGTTATCACTCCAGACTTGAGCAAAACTTAACTATGTTGCAAAATATTTTATTTTCGAGACATAAATTACATTTCAAAGTTTAGCCACATTTTCACTTCCCATACTTTAGCAGAACACTTTTTAACAAATAAAAGAGCTAAATTGCTTGATACTGCTCTCATCTATATTACCGAGTACATGCCTTCGTTTAAAAAAAAGTGAAACTCTAGATTAGCTTTTCTGCTCTGGGGTATTCATCACAACAACAACAGTAGAAGATACTACACTGGTTTTAACCTTGCATAGCCAAATTTGTAGCTTATCGAAGTATTAAAGACAACAAAATCAGTGTTTTCTATTCTCTAAAGATGCAAAAAATCAATAGATGACTTCTATTCATAATCTTCAGAACTGTTTCTCCCACTATGGATGACAACCATAGAAAACCATCAGCTTTTTTGACTCCATCGATAATTTATGATCCATCTCTTCTTTGAGAAGATTTAGGTGACTTGTCTGTGTAAAGGATGGAGGAAAGATTGAAGAGCCCATAGTGTGACTTACTCTTTAGTTTCCCAACAACCCAGAAGGAAAAAAGGAGGAAGAGCTTGTTATAGAGCACCAAAAATTGAGCTACTTCCTCTGGAAGTGAGTACTTGAATCTAGGTTCAAGGAAATCCCAAGAAATACAAGAGTCTGAGGCCTATTAAGAGTTCTGTGTACCTTTTATTGTCTGTTATTTACAATTCCATAAATTACCAATACTGTGCCAGTTCCTTCTGTGTAAAGGTAGACATCTTAAATCCTTTAGATAGTCTTCAGGCTCCTAAGCTGGTATGGAATAAATCACTCTGCACTGGTAGTGCTTACAAGGGCTGTTTGGGATCATCTTCAGCTAATGTAGGCAGATAGAAGAGGACTGTTAGTTGGATTTGAATTTCAGACAAACTATGAGTAACTTCTTCAATATAAGCGTATCCCAGTCTGAACCAACACTATGAATTCACCTAGGTTTTCATATAAATGTAAGAATATTGCAAATAACTTTAACAAATCATGAGTTAACAGCTTAAGTACTGAAGTATAGTTTCAAATGGGATATACTTATAATAAAAAGGTATTCATTCAAATTCAATCAAGTTTCCTCATTTTTCATTTTGTTATGTTTTTTGCTAAATCTGGTAATCTTACCCACAATTTACAGGTAAGCCTCATGAAATACAATAAAGGACTTGGCCTTTTTATCAGAAAACTGGCCCACAGTGACAGCCAATCTTGTCAGGGTGCTGATGAGGATAGACCAGTTTTCCAGCAAAGCAAGACTGAACAAAGAATCTTTAGGCAGAAAATAATAAAAGAAAATCTTTTATCAAGAGATGAACTGGGTGTGGCAGCACACACCTATAACCCCAGCTACTTGCCTGTAATCTCAACTACTTGGGTGACTGAAGCAATAGGATTTAGAATTTGAAGCCAGCCTAGGCTACATAGCAAGACCCTATCTCAAAAAAAAAAAAAAAAATCGGAATGTTTCAAAATGTATTGGTGTGAAAAAACACATACATAAACACACAAAATAGTTAAATTAAATTTCCTATTTGCCAGACACAACATCTCATGGAAAGTTAGATGGCTGCATTAGAGTGAATATAGCATATATAGAATCCCACTGATTTCACGAATTAATGAGAGTCTGCAGCTATTAGGATGCTATTAACAGAAAAATAGGGTATCCCCTACTCTGAACAGGTTAGTTTTTTTCTACTAATGTTCTTTTATACTTGGATTTTTAAACCTTGGATATTGTCCTGTGAGAACTTAAACTAATAATCTGAAGGCCACAGGTCAAGGGAATATTTTAAGCACTGAGTTCTCCTGGTCCTGGATCCTATCACAGTGTCACAACAGCGCATCTACATTCAGAGTGGAAGAAAGAGAGAGTACCCATTAGTCTCTGAACATTATTCTGGAGTGCCCCTACTCTGTGGACCTTAAGAATCTGCATTGCCCCTCTTCTTCACCATAGAACAGGAAATTGCTTTCTTGCAAGGGAAGGTATATATGTTCAGGGTTCAGTTACAGAAATAAGAATCCAGTTTAAGCAGAAAATGACTTATAATGACATAGTAAATGGATTTGAATATTGCTGGGAGGACTTAAGAAACAATCTAGCTTGAACTTTGATGAACTACATTGAAAGCCATAATACTGGCTACCAAGGTACTTGCTCCCTCCGCTATGACAAAAAAGCTAAATTGGGAAGCTGCTGGTTCAGACCTCACTGCCATTCCCTGACAGGAAGCCATGTTCAGAAGGCCACCACTGTTACTGCCACCTGAAGAACTGTGCAGATCACACCAGTAGACTGTAGTCCACACCAGTAGACTAGACAGCTGTCATCCTACCTTTCAGTCCTCAAAGCTAGTGACCACAAAACCAAATGCTTCCAAAGTCACTTGGAAGCAACATCAGCAAAAATATGGCCTCTCCCTCACCTCCACCTTTAAACCTTGAGCAGTTTGGAGACTGGCCAAACCAAATCACATCCAGATTTCAAGAGGATCTCGTGTGTGGTTTTTAGCTTTCCATTCACTGCAGTACCAGAAAGGCATTCTTGCAGATGTTTAAAAATGGGACATGGAATGCCAGTATGCCACAAATAGAATGCATTATCATGTTCACAAGTAAGGATCGTATCTCATTAGTTCCCCTGAACTTGACAGGAAAAGTCAATAAAGACCATGTGGTAAAGATCAGAGACCTTTCTTTGAAAAAGGTCCTCTATAAAGTAAAGCATTGTTAGTTCTTCTATAGGGACACATACCTATTCTTGAAGACTAGCAAGCTGCTTTTTTGACTTTGTATTCCTAAGAACTTTGAATGCAGAACTTTTGACAGGAGTATTAGATGCCTTATGGACAATATTTTGAAAACAGTTTTATATCCAACATAAAAATCTTCTTCATAGAGTTGTATCTTTATCCAAAAGCTTTTGTATTGCTTTTGCTGTCAAGCGAAGCCCTGCAGCTCTAATCACAAGCAGCCAGTACTCTCTGGCCATGACTTTGGTGGTACTGCTTTAAGAATATCTACCTTGATTAATTCTGTATGGTTCCTTCGGACATAAGCAATCCACACAGTAGGACTGCAGTTCCTTCCCTCTTTCACTGTCATAGCAGGATTGATACCAACTGTGGCACACTCCAGTCCACCCAGATTCTGTTCTCTTCATGCTACAACCTGTTAATTTGTCAGATAAATGTAAGCTGAAAAGGAAACCTAAGGTGATAGTGGCAGGCAAATAGGTAGAATTAGTGCAAGTCCACAGTATTAATAGGACTATTACACCCATTTCCCTCTTGGGTTTTTTATTATGTAGAACACGGAGCCCACACCATCAGATCACCTAGTTCTTATGCAGATATGAGAATTGCTACAACTTTAATGGGAACATGAGCCCGAGTGCTGAAGTATGTATGGTTCTTCCTTTTGTGTTACTAGAGGAACCTCGATTGTATAAAAATCACAGTACAGTAAACACAATAAAAATCATCTTTATCGAAATAACATTTATTACTAAGACATGAAAAATGAAACTGACAAAATAAGTTTCACATTCCTATCAATCTTTTGAAAGTTTCATACATTTGCTCAGTAAAAAGGCATTTTCTGTAAATTCCAATTGAGCTATTCTAATCAAATTTTCACATAAGCTGGATATAATTGTTAACAGTCCCTTTTAGGAAAATGGGTGTTTTTTAAAAAATATAAATTCTTATAGTGTATATGTAAAATATAAATCAAAATTCTTGATTCAGTTTTTGGAGAATTTTCATGGAAGTTTTCAGTATGAAAATTTACTCAAGTATGTATTTAATGCATTGCATTCTTTAGCTTCTTTAATTGAAGAAAAATGTTAGAAAAATAAGAATCATAAAAATTAAGACTAAGTTTGTACAATGCTTCTTTAAGAGCAACTCTATAGCCACCCTACTTCCTGTGGTTTGGAGGTAGTTTGTTCCCAAAGGTTCATGTGTTGGGAGTTTGTCCCTCAGTGAGGCACTATACCAGTGGTAGGCTCTAATGGAAGGTTGCAAGATTTGCCTTACCAGTTACTCTGACTTTCTCTTTAGAAATATGATCTCTCTTCCCCTTCTCCCTCCTCTTCACCTTCTGCAGGTGAAACAGCCCGGGGGGGGGGGGGGGGGGGGCAGTGCCGTGCAGTTTAGACTTTTACCATACAAAACTGTGAGTTAAGTAAACCTCTTTTCTTTTTAAGTACTCAACCTCAAGCAACAGAGAATGGACTAATATACTACATAAATACTTTCAAAACTTTCATTTGAGGATTTTATTAAGACAGATAAATAAGTGGGCTTACGTGTATTTAACCATTTACTAACTAATAATTGGTCTGCTAAGTTTCTAATGTTTTTTCTCTGTGCTTAAAGTCATCCTTGTACATTCAGTTTGTAGATTTCTTTGCACATACATAAAAGAGCATTTTGCAATAGTGATGCAATTTGTTCAAGCAGCATTTGTAAGCACCAATCACGTGCAGAATACCTGACTAGACCCCGGTTGCAAAGGCGAACACAGTGGTTTCTGTTTTGAGGGAGTTTTACAGAAATGATAGAGGTTTAAGTTTACTTTTTAATGAACTTTTTCATAGAATAAATAGATGTTTTCATTAAATCCTACAAATTGCTAATATTTCACACATAACATTTTAAAATTTCTCAGAATTTGATTTTTGACCAAATAATAAATTCACAATTCATAATTCAAATTTTCAAAAGAATAAGAATTTTTCAATAAAATAGGTATAAAATAAACCCAAGTATAAAATAAAGTAAGCATTTTCTCAGTTCTCTCCTGTTGTCCTTCAAATATTCAGTTTCACCTGCCCAACAAAAATGTGTATTGGTTAAGATTAGGTTCTACTTAATAAAAGAGAAAACGCAAATATCACTGACTTCAGTAATTACAGAAACTCAAAAGTTTTCAGTGTCATGCTTATAGATAAGTTTCACAAGGCCATGAGGGACTTCAGCTTCTCGTGTCTTCATGCCTGCCCTCCATGTTGTTCCATCTAATGCTATCACAGAATACTATAGACTGGGTAACTTATAACAAACACATTTATTTGACTAATGGTTCTGAGGATTGGAAGTCCAAAATCAAGGGACAGTAAAGTTCTTTTTGTTGCATCATAGCATGGCAGAAGGCATCACATGTTAAGAGAGCCCTCTCAAAAGAGGGGGAGCTATTTTCATAACAAGTCCTCTCCCACAATAATAAATCCACTCCTGAAAAAATGAATTAGTGACTGCGACCTCATCAACTTTTGCATTGGGGATTAAGTTTCTAGCACATGAACTTTGGGGGGCACATTGAAATCATAACATCCTCTTTATCCTTTAGCTTCTAATTCTCATGGTTGATGCTTGTCCATTTTGGCTACTGAAGTGCAATCTGTTTTTATATTTAGCAAGGAAAAAAGTCAAAGAAAGTGTGTCTTTAAAGAGCATTTTCCCTCTGGGCCACAGTAACACATGCCTGTAATCCCAGTGACCCTGGAGGCTGAGGCAGGAAGATCACAATTTCAAGGTCAGCTTGGACAACATAGACCCTGACTCAAAAAATAGAAAAGAGCTGGGAGTATAACTCAGCGGTAGAGCACCCCTGGGTTCAATACCCAGTACTGCCAAACTTTCTCCTACACACAAATTCTCCTGCACCCAGATGATAAGGTGTAGCTATGAGTTCAGGTCACAGGGACTTCACTGGAGGGAATGCCTTTATGGATAGGCAGCTCGAGGGTGCCCTGGAATGCAGTGTCATCAGGAAGGAACAGCAAGTGAAGTCAGGCTTCATTTTTTCCACATTTTTACCCATAGGCAACCTTTGTTTCAACATTTATAAACCTCACCATTTGCAAGTTAAAACTTTCTTCATTAAATCAGTGTTTTATTCATTAACTAAAATTTTACCTAGAAATATGAAATAGAATGAATATCAAATATTTGATAGATAACTTCCCTAAGAAAAAATGTGGCTCTTTATTTTACGTGCTACAGTTCAATTCAAATTACACAAGTACATTTGTCCCACTTCACTAATGTGCTGTTTTTCAAGTAAGACATTTTATTTTATGGCTTAATTTCAAGAGGAAAAAATATTCTGGAAGAAAGGCATTATATGGTGTGTCACAAGAAAAAGAGCAATCTACTGTTATTTTGTGCTAAGGAAAACCGTGAGTGCTTTTTAGAAAGATGCATTTCCTTATCAGAGGCAGACCATGAGCTAAATGTCAGGGAAAGAAATAGACCATAAGTCGTGATTATACTGTGCTTATTTCCGGGTTGGATTCTGAATATAATTTCTTTAAATTATCTGTGTTAGGGGGAAAAGAAGTTTTTGAGGTGGGACTGACATTAAAATATATGAATGTGAAGTATCTGTTACTTCTCACACAGCCCTTAATAAAATATACAGAAAGTTATTTTGTAATCTTCATGGTGATTGAAAAGCTCAAAATATTATGGCATTGGAAGTCCTACTGAAAGGATTTAACAAATAATGAAGACTTTAAAAAAAGAAGTTATTAGTTTTTCCCTGTCTTTTTCAACATTCCACTATTGAAAATGTCTGTTACACAAACTGGATAGTACATGCATTAAAATTAGTGTTTATTTTGAAGAGGTATGATTAGAGGACATTACATACAATATGACTTTGGAAGCTTACTTGTGGGTGAGCTTCTGTTTACTAATACCATCTTAGTAGACACATAAAGCTAATTCATTAAGTGCTTCATATTTAGTAGCTATGAACATGATTATATAGTGTGTTTATTTAGGCCAGTAACATTTTGGTGTTTATAATTTATAATGATTTGCCTTGAGTAAATGCTGTCACTACTTCTGAAAATTTGTATGGATTGTCAAGTGCTAAACATCTGATTTTCTCTTTGCACTCTTCAAGTACATTTCAGAACAAGAAGAATGTAGATTTGTAATTACAATAACTTTCCATAGTACCTTCTCCAAATGTTTAGGTCTTTATTAGGGTGGTTTATGTTCTGCAATATTAAAGGGAGGAATGTTAAGTGTGGGATTTTTTCTCATCACAGGCAGCATGATGGCAGGGGGAGGGAGGTGACTGATACTATGACCTTGGCCTTTCAGACTGTTACCTGGCCTATAAATCTGCATAACTGTACTGGCCATGCAAAGTTGTCACAGGTCTAAAGATGAATTATGTAAAAGGACCTGGCTAATGCATACATACCAGTTCAATAATCATTAATGTCTCTTGGTTTCTATTGTTTAAATTCCTTTTCTGTGTTTTGTGATCTCTGTAGAGATCATTAGAAATAAAAAGTCATGTACAACTGGTGACATTAAGGTTATTTATTTTAATACTTCTCACATGGCACTTTTCTCCCCTTATTTAGGGGAAACTACAAGAGTAGCACTTTGAAGGATTTATTTCTTCTATGTCTTTGATTCTCTTGGTACCACTAAATGAATGGTGACAATGTTAAGTGGTTTCATAGTTACCTGAGAAAGTGAACTAGTGTTTTGCATAGATAAGTAAAAATATAACCTAATCCCTTGGGTTTAAGTTCTATAGAGAGAATGTTTTTTATTGTATGATCATTTGTAACTTAATAGTAGGCACATGGCTAGAAAGAAAGGTGCCTCTCAGATGGTGTGTGTGACTGTTCAGAACTGTACTTACTTGGCTTTAATGGGGCCAGGAACAGTGGTAGGTGTGTGACACATTAATGCACGACTTGGAACTAGAGGAAGCAGCAGACACTGCAAGTCACCATGGATCACTGGATGGCCCCAGAGGTGACTCTTGGTAGGTGTCTACCCTTTGTGCACACTGTTAAGTAGGCCCCTGAGAAAGTACTTACAAATACTTAATGTTCAGCAAAAGTACGGTCCTTAAAGCTTAAATCATTATATGTAGATACTATTGCTACTTTAAAATGAATCTAATAATTTATAAATTCTTGACATTTTAATACTGACAAACATTTTTACTTATTTTACAAACTCAGAAGTTTTAAGATTGTCTTATTTAAGTAAAAAGTTCGTACTTTTTTCTAAAATTCCAACCCTTCTAGACTATTATAATGCAGATCTTTTGAGTATATTTTGTCAGTGTTTTGAAGGCTTCATAATATACTGCTCTGGGTTTATGTTGTGTTTTGTTATAGTTACTATCGCATGCAGAATTTTAAAGAAAAAACTTTTTTTAAAAATTTAATACCTTTTAATTTAATAGGTACATCTGCCACTGTGGTCATAGAATTGTCTACCTCTTGGTAGATAGTTAATTTCATTTTGAACAGGATCCAGAACAGGACTAAATATGTTTTTATAATAATTCTGTTAGACCCACCCATTATATGTATTTAGGAACCTAATAGAGGGACAATAACACGAAAGACCAGGTTTTCAATCTAGGCTCAGCTTCTAGATATGAATTATTTGAACTATCTTAAGTTCAGTTTCGTATTTGTAAGTTGAATCTGATACTACTACTTCAGAAGGGTTTTATGAGCACTCGGAACTATTCCATGTATGAAGTGTTTGGCTTATTGCCTGACACACAGCACATCTCTGTGAGAGGCACCTCTGTTTTCGTTGTTGACACTTTCTTAATATTCATGCCTTTTTATTTCCTATTTCTTGGATGCCCAAGCCCAGCATCATGCCTATGAATGTAAGAAAGGTAGAATCATCATGAATATTTATGATTTTAATATAAAAATTATGGTCAAAAGATGAGTATGTCCATAACCAACTACTTATAATATATAGCTGAAGTTATCCATTAATTGCTGTATTAATGCATTAGGATTTAGTATGCAATTAATGTTAAGGTGACTAGCCACTTGAAAATTTTGTTGTTAAAAACTTATTCTCATCCTTTTTCAAAGGGTGATCCTTACAAGTACTCAACTGAATCGTCATCTTCCTACACACTTTTTTTAAAAAAAAGTTTCATCTGCAAACAAGAATTATGTACCTTCACTTACATAAACTCATGTATCTCTCACAATAAATATGGTCAGTGAAAGGTAACAGGGGAACTTGTCCTACTCAGAAGAAAAACATTTTAATCTTCAGGACTGAACAATGATAGACTGATCTCCTCTTAGAACAGAGTGACCTCCTTTCCAGTTGTAATAGTCAAGCACAGGCAGGATTGTTGATTGGCCAGGAAGTTATGAAAGAAACTAAAGTTTACATGAAATGACAATGTATATAGGTCACTATATGCATTTAGTATATAGATCTATATACATTTGGTATACAGAGCTCAAAATTTTACCTCTACTTGTCTGCTTCTTCATCCCCTTCCTCTAATCAGATGCTGAAGGTTTGATCTTCATGAAGTTTCTTAAACCCTCCAAAAACATAATGCTATAGAACAGATGCACTAACAAATATTCAGTTGCCTAATTTGCTAAGCAGATAATTTGTGACATCTTCTTGAGATGAGTTCTAAATAGTTGTTTGAGTGTAGAAAACATGATGTGTGCTCATTAATGTCTAGGCAGTAGACAGCCTCACAATAAATGGTAACAAATGGATGAATAAGAGAAAGAAGACATCGATATTCTGAACATAGATAAATAAATGGGAGAAAGAGGTTCTATCCCACTTGCTAGCATATAATCATTTATACTCAATTTATAAGAAGCTTTGGTTAAAAGCAAAGAATGGTTTCAATTTTGCTCTTATTTTTCCTGTGTCCTTATTGTACTTATGGGAGGGGAAAGTTGATTGAGGGGGTTTTGATTTGGGGGGATGGGTAGAATTTACTTATTTTTGTTCTCCAAAACAATTTTTTTATGAAATTAAATTCTTGTGTTACATGATAGAAAATGAAGTTGTATGTTCTCCACACCCCCAAGCCAACACCCTGATGCCCCAGTCAGCTACCCCCAAAAGACATAAACACTTAGATTGTTTTGACAAATAAGAGAACATATACACCTCTTACTAAAGGCACTTCGTAAGCACTGTCACTTGAAGTTGAAGCATCCTAATTGAGTAGATGAGATGGATGGCAGAAGCACTATAGAGGTTGAGGTCGAGGGACAACCTCGAATGAGGACAAGAAAGAGATAAAGTTATAAGCAGAGGTTTAGGATCTTGAAATTTGTTTTCTTTTAACAAAAGCTTTTTTAAAAATTTGGTTTCCTTTCAGTGTTCAACAATGTCATCCAGGCTTTAGATTCTTTTTACCCTTCCTCTCGGACTTCAGGAGTACTGTCCTTGGGCTCAGCGGCTCATGCCTGCAAGATGACTGGCATCCATCACAAGTCCTGTCCAAAGAAAAGTCCAAAAAGACTCTTCTTTTGAGTCTTCCATTTTTCAGAAAGGAGAATTTCTGTTCTTTACTGCCACCAAATTTTCTAAAACACTGATCTAATAAGGTCATGAAGCTGCTTACAAATTGTTGATGTCTTCCCTTTGAATACTAAATGAAGTCTGCACCCCCACCTCTTCTCCATCCTAGATAACTCTGAACTGTGCCTGCAAAATGTTAGGTCATCTGGAGGTAAACTGGATCTTTGTTCTTTGAGCTATGAAATATTTATGAACATGTTTGAGAGTTTTTATTGAGTTTTTAGGCTCTAAAAAATGGACTCAAATTACTGCAAATGAATAGTATGTAAAGAAACACTCAGAAGCATTTTTTGAGTAAATATTTGTTTTTCACTTCTTGTGGGCCAGGCACTGTACTTGGAATATAGCATTAAACAAAACAGACCCAGTATTATCTGCATAGAGCCTACTGTCTATAAAGGAAGACTTATTACAATGAAGAAGTCATTGTAAGTGTGGTATTCTTGAGAAAGAAAAGTAGAGCATGATGAAAGAGTTAATAAACAGAAGGACCAACCTACTTTGAAGGTGAGCTACCCCAAAGAAGAGGTGTTTTAAATAAGAGCTTTATGAGTCTGAACTAGGTACAGAAGGCAAATGCAGAGCCAGATACATGGAGAATGGATTTGGGAGGATCAAGAATATATTGTTTGCATACCAGGTTGGAAGAAACTGCAGTGATCAGACAGTAAGATGTGATGCTTGGGCCTCAGTAGAAGCAAGGGGATAGAAAATGCAGATCATGGTAATGGAGTATATGTGGGGATAAAAGGTAGGGCTTGAGCAGATAGGTGAGACAGCTGTTTCCTAAGAAAAGGAACACTCTTGGTTAGAAGAAAGAGGAATCAGTAAAAGCTTAAAAACCCAGTCGACCACTTGAGAACTAGAAAACTGTTTAGGATATTCCAGGAGCGCAGAACCACGCTCATGATGTAGCTTCTCTGTCTCCGCCTCTGTTTCTGTTGTCATTACCAACTGGATACAGTGCTGTTACCCTTCTGGCTTATTTTTACACCACATTTCCTTGATTTTTTGGCTCTAACCTGCTACCTGCTCTCTGGTCCTCAATTTCAGTATTTCTATACTATTTGTAGCCTTCTCCATGTGTTTGATAGTCTCAAGAGAGGAACTCACAAGGTGACTTGGTTAATATCTAACATAAAATCCTGTAGTGCAGAGTCTCCCACCAGATCACCTCCTGCCATATCTGGATCAAATACTGTTCCCTCTTCCATTGAGTTGTGTGACCCACAGCCCGACTACTTTTATTTATCCATTCATGCAACAAATCTTTCTTTAGTGTTAATTCTGTGCCAAAAGACAGGCTACATTATGGAAAGAGCACAGACTTTGAAGTTATCCAAACTTCAGTCTCCAGCTATAGGAACTTCAGCCAAAATTTCTCCTTAAGTTCTCCACCTTGATTTCCTTATATGTTAAATGGATGCAGCACACTTCAACTTGTTCTGAGATTTAAATGAAGAAGGACTTAGCTTACTTATAACTCCTTATTGATGGTAGTAATGATGATGGTAAACTCAGTAGAGGAATGTGTTGAGGAAATGGGAACGGTGTGGTAGTGATGGGGTGTTAGTTTTTGATGACGATTGTAAGGGTGGGGATAGAACATTATATTCACAAAAAAACTTACCGTGGCTACTTTGCTGGGAAGAATTGTGGATAAGAGAGGGACTCAAAGCTTCAAGGACTGTCCAGTACAAAGGAGTTTTTAAATTTAGCTGGGCTCTATTGTTAGGAAACAAATCACTATGCTCACTTAAACTTGGACCTTGGAGAGTATATTTTACGAGTTCAACACTGAATTACTTCCACAGTTCAAGAACACTGACAAAGTGACTTAAAAGTGTACGACAATTATCTATTTCAGAAAGCCAATTTAGGAGTGGAAAGTCTATATTAAAATGGCAAGAACAATGCTCACTTGCATGTACTTTAAAGAGCAAGCTAAAACCAGGCTTCTTGGCCGGGGAGCATTATAGTCATTCAATTACATTCTCTGAGTGTTTTTGTCTTTTTGACAGAACAAACTGATTTCAAAGTATAGCTTTGTTCTCAGTAATAAATTGTCTTGTTTAAAAACTTTCAGGCAGAATTCAGAACTCAGCACGAATTTCATCTTTGTTTTAGTTTTATTTTTTGCTGTTCATTTGAATAGCTTTTGTGGAAAGAGGTAGAAAAACACGAGTTAGTAAACAAGTTTATAATTACCATTATATTAGTTTATTAGCCAGCATTTGTTAAACCCTTCCTTGGGGTACTGTGCTGATATTTACATATATTATCTCATTTAATAATCACAACAATCATGCAGTGGGAACCAGCTTTATCTTCATTTTACAGATCAATTAAGCCTTAGTTGTCCCCATCTCACACAACGGGTGAGCCAGTCTGTTACCAGAGCCCTGTTTTTAACTACATCATTAATCAAGCAAGTTCTTTATTTCTTCTTCCATGATTGATTTGACAATAATACAGTTGAAACACCATTTTTTAAAAATATGCCTAATCTGTTCCCATAGTTTGATTTGAATATCTTTTTCAAATTTCATTTTTATCATTTGCTATGTCCTTTATTAAACTAACATTAAATGTAGAACACATTTGAAATAACAATACCTTGAACATCCCTAATCCAAAATTTGGAAGTCATTAATGCTCCAAAATTCCACCATAAGTGGAAAATTTTATGCTTGACGTCATATGATATGCTGCAGTCAAAACATGCATGAAAAATATTGTATAAAATTATCTTTAGGCTGCATGCATAAGGTATGTATGAATGAAAAACTATTGGGCTGGGACTGTGGCTCAGCAGTAGAGTGCTTGCCTCACATATGTGAGTCACTGGGTTCAATCCTCAGCACCACATAAAAAAATGAATAAATAAAGTAAAGGTATTGTGTCTGTCTACAACTAAAAAAATTTTTTTTAAAACTATTTTTGTTTCTTTTGTAGTACTGGGAATTGGACCCATACTTTCCTACATCCTAGGCAAGCACTCTACCACTGAGCAACATCCCAGTCCTTTTATTAAATTTTGAGACAGGGTCTTAAAGAATTGCCCAGGCTGGTCTCAAATTTGCAATCCTCCTGCCTCAGCCTCCTGAGTATAATCATGCACCACCATGTCCCCACAAAAATTCTAAAACACTTCTGGTGCCAAGCACTTCAGATACTAATTTTTATTTTTTTTTAACCTCTATAGTAAAACTGTAAATATACCACTGTAATTTTTAGCACAATTTTTCTAGAATGTCACCAGTCTCTTATTTTGCAAGATCAAAAGTAAATCACGTTAGACTATAAAATTATAGACCCACTCACAAATTAGTTATCCAAGCCAGGTATGATGGCACACAGCTATAATCCCACCAACTCGAAAGGCTAAGAAAGGAGGATTGCAAGTTTGAGATCAGCCTCAGCAATTTAACAAGACCCTAAGCAACTTAGTGAGACCTTGTCTCAAAATAAAAAGGGGGGTGGGAATGTTGCTCAGTTTTTAAGCAACTCTGGCTTCAATACCTAGTGCCCCAAAACAGGTACTCATCTGAAAAAATATAAGCGATGTATGCTTATTTAAAAACTTCTATCAGGTACAATTTTGTTTCAAATGTGCATGGATCTGTATTTTCTCATAGAGTTTAATGAGTTTATATGTGTCTAAAAGTTGTTACATCCAGGTGTTAGGAGAATAGGCAGTTTTCAAATTGCTTTGTTCATCTTTATATCCTAATTAAGAAATATCATGAGTCAACAAAGTTTTTGAGCAAGTGGACTTTTAAACTAGCCTTAATTGTTCAAAATCAAGTCCTTTTATTAACCCAGAAATAAAGTGTTATTAAAAAATTATTACTGTTATAATAAAAGGAGTGTATCTTATTTTAAATATTCAGAATATACAATCCAGAGATACAGGTCAGGGCTATGGATATAGAAATTTAAAAATTAGAAGTAGGTAATGATACAACAATGTGACTGGAGTAGATTACTTTGAAATTGAGTGTAGCTGGAAAAGAGATATGTTCAAGGACACGGGACATGCTGTGATTTAGGGCTCAGTTGGAGAAAGGGAGAACAATAAAACACTGAAAAAGAAAACCATGCAAGTCTGATGATCTGGAAGCCAAAGGAATCAAGAATTTCAGGGAGCAAAGAGTGACAACTGTCTAGTACTACTGAGAAGTCACATAAGTTGAGAACTGAGACTTGACCGTTGAATTTGGTAATGCAGAGGTTGCCAGTGACTTGGAGAAGTTTAGTTGAAGTGGAAGGAACGAAACACCTAACTGGAATGAGTTCAATGTGTCCTGATTGGAATGAATGAATTTTTTTTTTTTTTTGAGAGAAATACTAGCCTGTTTGTTTGCTACAGAGAGTAATCCAATGAAGTAGGGGAAGACTGATGATGTTAGGAAGAGATGAGTGAGTCACAGGAGCTCTGTCCTTTAATGAGGTAGCGAGGTCTGGTCATGAATGGAGGAAGACTAGAGTTTGAATCACGCTCCTGAAGAAGTGGGAGGAAATGGAGAGGCCATGGACAGCAGCCCTGTAGGTGCAGGGATGTCAGTCATAAAGGGGCTATGGAAGTTCTTTTCTCACTGGTTTAGAAACTTATTTTCATTTCTTCTTTTCCAGTTTAAGAATTTAATAAAGGTGCTTTTCGAATGGTAGCATTAATTTAAACCACCTTCATAGAAATATTAAATCTTGACATGAGATATATCATCAGCTCTTATAAGTTATAAACTTTGGGAATTTAAACTTCCCAGAAATACCAGGATTTTTCCTTCAATCCCTTTGATTCCAATTGCCTTAAATATGTTCGCCCAATTTTAACTTTCTAAAGCCTTATTCTGCAGTTTTTTCATGATCTATTGTGACTACAAGAAAGTCTGGTTTTTTTCTCTGGGAATTCACATTTAACTTGAGAAAGCCTGATTCCAGATATTTTAACTAGTTTCTAAATCACTTAACCAGGTGCTGGCACACAATATTTAATGTACCAAGTAATGATTACTGATTGCTGGTCAATCCATATTCTAATTGCTTTTCCCCTCAAGGTATTGTTCTCTTGGGGGAAATTGTCAGCTGTTCAATGTTTTGAGACCAGAAACATTTAAAAATGCATTAAAACTTAAACTTGGAGGTTGGTAGAAACACATTTAACTGGCTTTACTGCTAAGTTCTAATCACTTCTTTCATGTAATGAATATGACTTCATTTTGTATTAAAGTCTGCGTTCTTAGACAGATGGATATAACCATTTTCTGAAATTATTGCCACAATAACTGCTAATAATATAATCATAGTTACATCCTTGCATTTATGGGCATGTGTCAATCCTACCCAATCAAAATATTTCTATGAAAAATGTTACAAAATGTCAATATTTTGTGTTAGTAGTTTTAATATGAGGAAATCCATTTAACTATATTGGCCAAAAATGCTAAAGGAACTAATCTGAGTTATTAATAGTAATCTGAGAATGACTGACAGGAGAGAGAGAAAAGAAACAGAAAAAAGGTAACCTTTCAGGGACTTCTTTATTTTCTGTTATTAGTAGCAGGCTCTTAAAGTCAAAGCTTATTTTGTTCAGGAACCTAAATAAAAGAAGTAGTGTTTTAAAGGGGAGACTTGTCAGTTATGGATACTTATCAGTGATCATTTGGAACCCTCTAATAGTTTATAAATAGAAATTTCAAAACACTTTAAGAATTCATATTAAAGATATTAGCAAAGCTTGTTTACCACCATTATTTGCAGCCAACTTTCACTCATAGTTTATTTTTATTCATGTCTATAATATTTCTCTTTTCTTCTACCTTCTTTGTGGACCTAGTTGTTCAGCAACTGAAAATAGAAAAGTTGCTTTTTTCTTGTTAAATGTATTTTCAAGTTAACATTTGAGGGTGATTGATTCAAAAATTATATGATATATAAAATGTATGTTTTCAGTGGGTAACAAAAGTATTTGAGGAAAACATGGACATAGTTCAATGTCATGAGATATAAAATTATACATTATTAAAGAATTGCTTAGTAATATTAGTACAGCAAAGTATTGCATTTTAAACCATGAAACACAGAGTTCAAGAAATCTAAATGATTTCATTTACCCTAAGGATAATGTACTTCACTCCGTTCTTCATATACTGTTTCTTCTCTATATTCTTCAGTTTTACCTTTCAGTGGGCATTGTATCTAAAAATTATGTTCTACAATAGGACTAAAATAATGAAAGCAAACACTAAAACACTTGTTTCAACAATATTTCATGCTTACAAATTTTAAAGATCTTTTCTTTGTTGTTGTTGTCATTGTTGATTCCCCGCACCTGACCCTATGGTGGAAATTAAACCCAGGGATTTGTACATGCTAGGCAAGTACTCTACCACTAAGCCTCATTCCCAGCCCAGGTAAAGTTTCTTGGAGTTACCTTTCAACTCATTTTAGAAAACACATGAGAAGTCACTCTTTCTTCATAGTTTTCCCTCATTGGCTTAAAATAATTTTTGTAAGATTCCTTTTTTACCATACCTCTTCCAAAGGGCTTCCGATTGTTTCTAAAGGCAAATCTACTTTTAGGGGGAAATTTTTTACCACTTTTGAAAGATGCTGCAGGCCCTGAAGGCTATTATAGAAAACATGGCTGATTGTTCAGAGCAGAATCAAAGGGAAGTCTTGGGAGCAAGAGCGTAACTTCCCACAAAAATTTTTAAGGATTTGTTAATTAGGGTCTTCATGTGTTGAAAAATTCAATCCTGCTCTCTTGTCATAAGAAGATAGTTTTTTTCTGGTTGGTTTGTTGGTGTTTGTTTTTAATTCTTATTTTTTGCTAGTCTGTCCTTTAGGGTAAAGATTATGCTGTACTTCTTTGAACACCATCCTCCTAATACACTGACACACAGGAGGGACCTAGTAAAGGATGGCAGAATAAATTTATGTGATCCTGGCTTTGAGATTGTGGAACAAATCAATTCTTTTTTTTTTTTTTTTTTTTTTTGTGGTGCTGGGGATTGACAATTCATTTTTTAATTTAAGAATCACATTCATTCATTCAGATTTCTCCCATCTTGCCAATGCAATGGACATGAATTCATTCTTTTATTGTTTCCACACATTTTAAGAACTGAAGGTAATGTTAGCTTTCTGTCACTATGACAAAATACGTGAGAAAAGCAATTTAAAGAAGTTCTGCAGTTTTCTCCTAATATGTTATAACTGCAAGAAATTAAAAGCAAAACTTTTACATTTAACCTAAGAAATCCCTGTTTTCCACATATTTAACCAGTTTCTAAATCATTTATCCAGGTGATGGCATACTACACTTAATGTAGCAAGTAATTTTGTCTTAGTTTCAGAGGTTTCAGTCCATAGTTGCTTGGCTCCATTGCAGTGGACTTATGGTGACAGAACAGCATGGTAGCAAGCATTTGATGGAGCAAAACTACTCCTCCCTTGGTGACCATGAATCAGAGTAAGACAGTGTGTAATAGGAAGGGTCCAGGGACAAGATAGCATCCCCAAAGTCTCACTCTTTAAACTAGATTCCACCTCCTACAGTTTCCACCACCTCCCAATAAGCCATTCAGCTGTGAATACATCAGTGGATTAATCCATTGATGAGTTTAGACCCACCATAATCCAATCACTTCCCAAAAGTTCTACCTCTGAACATTGCTACAATGGGGACCAGGCCTTCAATACATGAGCCTTTGGTGGGGACATCCATCCCAGATACAAATCATAATAGCATAACCATGGGGGTGGAGGAACAGACCAGCCCTGTTGGAGGTTACATTCTACTAAAGGAAGAAAGTGATAAATAAATAAATAAAGTATATAGTACAAATATATACTATCTTAGATGAAGAGTGCTAAGAAAAAAGACTGAAGCAAGCTGCTGCCTCCAATGGGATGGAATTGGTGGCCATTCAGCATTCCCCCCAGGAACAGATTTAAAAAAAAAAAAAAAAAGAATCAAGGACTGTGGAAGCAATGAAGAATAGAGGACCTAAAGTTTTGGAGAGGACTCTACCTTCCAGGGAGATGATACTATAGCCAAGGCTAGAGACTATAGCCAAGGCTAGAGACTGAAACCATGGGGTTGGCCAGTACTTTAGTGTCAAGAAAGATGCCAAGTTTTATTAGTCATGTGGAGCTAAATTGAAAAAAGGGTTGACTAGAAGAACCTCAGCAGAGTCAGTTTATAATGGATGAGGTTTACTAAAATCTAAAGCTTCAAATGAGACTAAAAGTCTAACTTTGAGCCGGTGGGTGGGGAGGGAAAGTTGCTGAGGAAATGTCAACTTGCCCAGTCATCAGTCAACCCTGGAGAGCTATGTTCCGGGAAATGGACAAAGAAAACTTAGTCTTATTAACAATTCCACTTAACCTAAGGTGAGCACAGTCCCTGGTTGCATTGAAGTAATATCATTCACCTTTCCTTCCTAGAAGCGGAAAGTGAACCATCTGGTAGGCCCATCATCTTCGGCCTCCTAGGTTTTTGTTTTTAATTTTTTGTTAGTTACTATATATACAGTGTCTGTATTTCAATTAAAAATTGCTAGGCATACCAAGGGATAGGGCTATGAACACACTACACACATATGAGAATTAGATATATAGATGATCCAGATATTGGAGTTGTTAGACCAGGACTTTGAGATGAATATATCTCAGAAAATGAAAGATAAAATGAAAATTCTATAAGTTTATTGGAAAACATAGAACATGAAATTAAGAATTTTGACAGTTTAGACAAGCAACAAAAGCAAAAACCAAAACACAACTTGGTGTACTAGAATATCATTAGATACTGTCAGATCCACAGCCCACAGCCCAATTATCCCATGGTTGGTGTGGGAAAGCCAAAGAAAATGGCCAGAGAATAGCTGGGTATGGCGATGCACACTTGTAATCCCAGTAACTCAAGAGGCTGAAGCAGGAGAATTACAAGTTTCAGGCCAGCCTTGGCAACTTAGATCTTGTCTCAAAAGGGGCTGGTAGTAGAGCACTATGGGTTCAATCCCCAGTACTGGGGGACAGGGGGAAAAAGAAGATGAAGGGAAAAGGAAGTGACTGGACACAGTATGTAAAACGTGATTTATTGGGGAGAGCTTACAAGAAATCTGTAACTGCTTAAAAAGGCTGACAGCACCTCTGTCCTTCACCAAATGATGAAGGTGCTTGAACAAATGGTGTCTGCTCTCCTGCCTGGCATTTCTCCAGTGGTAGTTGGCTTGGATGAGTGGCATGTATCCTTTACACAGTGCCATTAGTTCCATGCCAATTGCCACATAGAAAGGGGTTTAGGTGTTAGGCTAAAGAAACAGTACCCCAGCGTCCCAAGGACCAACTGTCCCTTTCCTAGAGTACAAGAAAGTAGCTTTGTACAGATAACACTAATTTGGTCTAGTTCCCAGTGTTATGATTAGATAATATATATATGGATAATATATATATTAAGATAATATATATATGGACATTCTGGTTCAGACTTTCTCTCATTGTTCCCTTGGCTAGGATTTTTGAAACAGAAAGGGGGCATGCAGGGACATGGTGTCTTACTGTCCCCACTTTCTCTAAGGATGGTATGGATACTATCCAGTCAGAAGCACATAAAAAAGGAAATATATAGAAAAAAGTATAATAGATATACAACAAAAAGGTATAACCCTGTGTTGTTATCTAATAGACTTATAATGTGGGGAATATATGAAACAGATGAAATTAATTTTAATGTTTTTTAACTCATTGAAAATACTATTTCAACATGTTATTCGCATTAGAATATTAATCAGATACTTTGCTTTTTTCATATGAAGTCTTCAAAATCAATGTGTATTTTTCACTTTATCCATATGTTTTTTGGGAGCAAACATTTCGGGTGCTTCATAGTCAGGTATGGCTATGGCCACCATATTGGACATCTTAGATTTACATGTATGTAATGAGAATCCTGGAAGAAAATGAGAGGAGTCAGAAGCAATATTTCTAAAAAGATCAGGAAAGGGGATAAAGAGTTACCAAATATTAATAATAGGGAGCTAAGAGGGCATACAGTTTTAGGTGCTAAGGCATAGCCTTACCCCAGGGCAAGATTTGAGGATAGATATGAAGTTGAGGGAGTAAAATGAGCCTTGCAGCTGACTGAGGGAAGGAGTTGGAAGATGGAGACCTGAGGCAGGAATATGCTAGTTTGCAGGGTAGGGGTTAGCTGGGAGACTAGGAGGAGCCCAGATCATGAAATGCCTTGGTTTAGACTTCTTGAAGCTTATCTAGAGAGAAATAATATATGTGTGTGTATTTTTATGTTTGTTTTACTCTGTTTTTAATGGGGAAAAATTAGATCTGAATAATTAATTTGGTGTTTTCTACTGTGGATAATAATAATAGTAATAATACTTCCTAAGAGGGACTGACTGGTAAAGTCATATAGGGTCCTTGTTAGCATACTACAAAATATGCACTGTGAAAGGTCAGAGAAGATTTGTTTGTTTAGAGGCTAGTTTTCAGAAGTCCTTTTCTTCTGGTCCCTAGGTCATGATCAAGCTCATTTAGCATACAATATTTTAAATAACAACCTTTCCACACCTTGAATGTAACATCTAGCAAGAGGAGCAATCAGTATACTCATTTTCAAATCACATGTTTTCTTTTTTAAAGATTAAAAATAATCATATTCAATTAGTAAATTAAGCATGCATTTTTTTTTTAACTGCAGCTCAGTCTTTAGCATACTATATGCTGGGCAGTAGGAAGATAGCACTTCCTCATTTGACAGATTTTAAAAGTGAGGATGCATGTGTGTTATACATTATCTTCCTGCTTTCAAAGGTATGAAAAATGTAATTCCTATAGACAAGATTGGAAAAATAAATAATGAATCCTCATTCTTTGAGGTTGGATGAGAGATTTAATCATGGTAAAAGAACTATCTTAGAAAAGGAAAACAAACGATAAGAAGAAAAGGTTGAGAAGTTTAAGGAATAGGTTTCTTCAAGGATTGACATTAGCTCTAGGCTTACTTAACACTTTTACAAATAATCTGGAGAAAGGCAGTACTCAGTCAAATATCAGAGGTCTTAGAGAACGCTAAGCTTTCTAGTAGGAAAGAATCAGTAAATTGGTGAGCATCCTCAGGGAAGACCTTGCAGATCTGTACAGGTGAACAGATGAATGTTAGAATGGACAAAGATGCAGTGAAGACTGGTCATTGAAAATTGTGTGCGTGTGTCTTTAACATGTGTGTTAAACTTGTTAAAAGGTTTCCTAATTCTTTGGAGAGTCTGATTATTATTATGAGTCTTTTCTGTGGGTGGAACAGAGGACTCATAAAACTCATAACCCCCACAATAGGAAGCCATGCTTCAAGGTGATCTTGAATTAACTAATATTTTCAGAAATTATTTTCCTTACTTCATTTATCTGAGACTATTGAGCTTCAATGATAAACTTGGACTTAATATTAAGTACCAGGAAAATACAGACCAAGACACACCTGGCCTCTGACTTCATATTGACCTAGGTTACAATTTGGAGAAGGAGATAAATATTTATACTATCAAATAATAAATGCCCTTACCCCACACTAAGTGGTGCTGTAGGTGTTTCTGGAAGGGTGAACAACCTGATTCAGACTACAGATAGTATAAGAAACATGCTCACCTATCCAAAACCAAAGAATGGGTTAAGAGACATAAGGTACAGAAAACAAAACTAGGCTTTAGTTTAATTAAGGTCTTGCAAGACCCAGGTATGTGGAGGAAGCAGGCATACAAAAATCGGGTAAAACCAGCATTTTATCCACTAGAGCACAAGGTCCCTCCCCCTGTTGCTCATTGACTGAGTACTGTTGGGTGTACAGTCATCCCAAGCTGCCTGGGGTTTTACTGTTTCTTATTGAGTTGTTTAAAGAAATAGACTTTAGTAGCTCCCA
The DNA here is from genome assembly GCF_902686445.1 of Sciurus carolinensis. NCBI lineage: Eukaryota > Metazoa > Chordata > Mammalia > Rodentia > Sciuridae > Sciurus > Sciurus carolinensis. The sequence continues at coordinate 54,179,727 of NC_062217.1, read as the reverse complement.
CCTCCCTTTGTTCTCTTGTGGTAGAAAAGCCTTCTTGGAGTGAACACATTCTGACACATATGCAGCTCTTACTTCTTTACCTAAGTTACTATTTCTTAACAGATTTCTATCTTTGTTGGTTGGGTCAACCCTTTACCCCACCTCCTGTTTGTCAAGAAACTGTTCAGGTGCATGGACTTTGGATCTGCCACATCCCTAGGCAATGGTGCTATTGTATAACTTTCCATTCTCTTCTGTTTCTTCTCTGGGTGCCTTTCTTATATCCAATTTTACATTTAAAGCTAAAAAGTATATTCTGAAAATGAACCACCAGACTTTCTGTTTCTCACAGTGGGAAGCAAGAATTTCAGAGATGACTGGCAAGGGAATATCTAATTTACATCCACTGATCACCTTCAGTCAAAATTACAAAAATAAATAAGTAAATATACATGCTTATATTATATCTATACTATGCATATTTAATATCTTTGGTTTTGATATATCTCAAGATAATACAATGGAATAAAGTAAAATTTGAGCCATTTCTAAATGTGATATCTTGAATTTGAAAACTGAGATTCAGAGCAGTTTATAAAATACACATATATACCTAAGTACTATAAATATACACATATATAAAAACATGCAGAAAGAGTCTGTGTTGTGTTAATAAAGACTTATTTACCTATTTTTCAAATACTGAAAGAGGAATATCCTTTGAACTTGATATGGCCAACTTCCTTTACAAAGTAAATAAACTATCTTAAAGATGGTATTAGAAGTATATAGCAATGAAAATTAGGATTTTTGATACATTTCAGAATGCTAGGAGTACTAAAACAGTTTAACATTTATAATCATTTTAATAAGGATACCCAAACAATCTTTATTAGTCGGGGTAATGAAGACTTACCGTCTTAGCACAAAAATCCTGGAATCGTAATGCCTTACAGTGTATTTCTTTCCCACATGGAGTCCAGCATGAGTCAGGCAACTACCCTACATCATATAGCTACATCCTCTGGGAGACCACAGTCTTTACAGTAGGGAAAAAGGGATTGTTATGGTTTAGATATAAGGTATCCCCGAAAGACTCATGTGTGAGACAATGCAAGAAAGTTTAAAGGTGAAATGATTGATTTATGAGAGCCTTAACCTAATCAGTACATTAATCCCTGTTAAGGATTATCTAGGTGGTAACCCTAGGCAGGTAAGGTGTGGCCGGAAGAGGTGGGTAGATGAGGGTGTGCCCTGGGGGTTTATATTTCATCTGTGGTGAAGGGAGCTGTCTCTCTGCTTCCTGGTGTGATGTTCTAAGCCACTTTCCTCTGCCACACCTTTCTACCATGATGCTGTGCCTCACCTCAAGCCCTCAGGAATGGAATCAACTGTCTGTGAACTTAGACCTCTGAAACCATGACCCCCAAATAAACTTTTACTACTAAAGTTGGCATGTCAGATCTTTTGGTTACAGCAGTGGGGGGAAAAAAAATGACTAAACAGAGATGGAGGAGACTCTTCAACTCTTAACTTCCCCACTCTGTATGTGACCACAGGTCTCTTTTATGGAGACTGGAGCTAGTCACAGGGCCCCAATCTAACTGCAAAATGATCTTGGAAACGTAGGAAGGCACGAGGATAATATTGGTGAGCTCTGTGTCTGCCACATCCTCCAACATTACATTTGGGGGCACTTGTCAGTAGAGATATATTGTGGCCTAATAAATGAATTTGTGCCTGTGTATCCCTCCATATCAGGGTTCTCCAACACAGGAAACTCCCACTAGAGAATACTTGGCTACTATTATTACCAAAGTTTCTGACTAACTGGTGGATAAAAGGGAAGGGGATAATTGGGTGTTATACTGTAAGAAAATACACTATTATTAGAATTACTGTTTCTCCCCCTTTTCCTTCCCATGATTAAAAAAAAAAATGGCAAGTAGGTAAATGATGGGACCACTTACTAAAATGGGAAATGTAAAGAAGAGAAGCAGACTTTTACTTGGAGAGAAAAATATATATATTCAGTTACAAGGAATTTAAAGGAGGAAGGAAGAGATGTACCATACACAGATAAGAACTGAGATTTACAACTCAGAAAAGTATTTAGCATAGAAGTGTTAGTTTGAAGCCAAAAGCCTAAGATTACAGTCATGGAGTCAGATGAACTCTTAGGGAAAGGGCTCACATTTGGTTGGCAGTGTGTAGGTGGAGCAGTGTGACTATCACAGGGGTAAAAGATTGAGCAATAGAACTTTAGAGGCAACAAGTATGTACCAAGAAATTTTGAAGAAAAACAATAGTTTTTCCCAGCAAGGACCAGCAATCTAATTCAGATCCAGTAGCCCAAGTAAGGTCAACAACTGCCAGCCTTTCCTCAGTGGGCTCTGATTTCAAACTATGAAAAGTCCCAAATCTGGAAAGAAGTCCTGGGAGAAATTCAGCTATAAAGTAAAACAAAGTGAATTACTGTATCACTTCTTAATAAAAGCCTGGAATGAAGACCAGTATTTGCCCAAATGTGTTTCTGTAATGAATAGGACACAGGAAAATGAATTAGGAAATCATTATTAAAATGAGTGTTGAATTGACATCTCACCTTGTCTCTGGATCTCTTAAATAGAACAAATCTAGTCACATCATCTCTTATCTAGATTATTAAAACTGCCTTAAGTGACCGCCTGTATTCTGAGTCCTGTATTCTAGAGCCAGGATAAGCTCGTTCAAATGTAGACCTGATTAGATAACTCTTCTCAAAACCCCAAGGGGAACAAGAGACCTCCAAGGCCAAACCCATCTGTCCCTGTCATCTCACTAACCTCATTTCTGCTGCTGTCTCCCGTGCTTCTCCTCTTCAATTGTGCCAGCCATCTTGCTATTCCTAGAACACACGAGGCTTTATGTATATGAGTCTGTTCCTTCTGCCTGGAATATTTTTCCCTCTGAAGTACATGCATACTCAATCTATTTCTGATCTGCTCCATTTTCACTGTATGAAAGAGGTTTATTCTGGCCAACATTTATAAAATTGTAACACGAATTCTCAGCACCTTTCTCCTGCCATTTTCTCCAATATACTGGCTACCCTCTGACAGATGATTTATGGTACTTGTCTGTCTCTCATGACCAGCCTCTTGCCTCACCCCCAGAATATGAGTTCCATGAGGGCAAGGGCCCTTTCAGTTTCGTTGTCTGCTCTCTTTAGAACAGAACTTGACCCATAATAGGAGCCCAATAACTAACCAATAATGAATATATAAATGAATGGCATAAAAAATGATCCTTTGGGAATCACTAATATCTCATTTTAATAACCTAACAAAGCGGCGGCGCCGAGGGGGGACAATCTTAATGTCAAATGTAAACAAATTTAACTTCAGGAATCATTATTTTTCTCATTTTGCCTGAGTGAACACTTGTGAGCAACTACTGTGGACCACTCCACCATGCCATCCTAATTCTTTTAGGTCTGTTAATCCTTGCCATGTAGTCTTTGTGTTCTGCATAGAAAATAAATTACTTCAAGCTGATTTAAGGAACTAAGAATATTGTTTACTTACTATTTTCTTAGGATCAGGAATGTGGCTTATTGTGCTGTTCTTTTTGTCAAGTATACTGCTACTTCATGCACTAACTTTGCCACTTTTGTTTTTGCATGTTTCTCTTTTACAACAAAGATTTTCAAAAGATAGATGAAAGGGGTTGTTTCTTGTGCTTTGTTATCTTTAGTGTTGTCAAATGTGATTTTCATAGTCAAGTTGTTTTAGCAGTGGCTGTGTGGTGGCACCACTTTCCAAATGTAACAGGTTGTCGGAGAAGCTTTGTTGTTACTTCTGTTTTGTTTGTTTTTACACATTATTTTGAGGCAATGAAATAGTCTTGTGTTCCTTCATTAGAAAGATATTCTAAGTTAAGTCCTTGATAAGACTACTTTGCTACAGAGAACAGAGGCAGCAGACAGGAAAAGACTTTAAAAACCCATATGAAACTCAGGGTGAAATTGTAATCAGACAACCAATTATTTAATTTTCTTAATGGTGCACTTGATAAATGTCAATGCAATAACTCATTGTAGAGAGAAAAATAATTAAAGCACGAAATGTATGGGTAAGTATAGGTTGAAAGAAGATTTTTGAAATGATGCTGCCCCTATTTGAATACTCTCAAAATAAGTATTCTTTGGATTATGCACATTTGGGCATATGTATTTATTGGACTTTCCTGAATGTATATTTCTTACCAATACATAATCTTCTTTGAATACTAGAATTTAAAATAATAGTGAAAAAGAAAAAAAATCTAAGAGGGCTGGAGATATAGCTATGGTAAAATGTTGCTTGGCATGCATAAGGCCCTGGGTTAGGTCCCCAGCACAGGGAGAAATAAAAAATCCAGGAGCATTATTTACTTCTAAATAAAATTTTATATAGAAGAAACCATTTTTCCCAGTACAATTAACATATTAAAATGAAAGCATAATTATCCACTATTTCTAATCTCTTTCTAGAACATATAAACTATTAGCACAATTAACACATAGCCATTAATTAGATGAGTGATTTAAAGTTGTTTTTAAACACCTTTAGCACTGTTATCCATCAATATGAAATCTGTTGAGCTGTGTAGAAGTGAAACCCAGCTTCTAGTCCTGATTCCAGATTAACCTCAAAAAGGAATCAAAGTCACTAAAGAGAGGAATGATTCTTAGATCTGCCCGGTGTTTACAGTCATACATCTGTAAGAGCCCAAGAGGCAAAGCTGTCTCCTGGTAGCTATGGTGACTAATGGCCATTCTCACAGTGCCTGTTTGTAGTAATATTTAAATAAACTCCATGAAATAATTATAGATATCGGTATATAAGCCTCATTCCCTTCTTTGGCAAACCTTTCTGCCCTCTTACCTATCCTATTGCTAGCAAATAGAGTAGTTTGAGAAGGTATAATTATTAATATTTCATATTGACATGTATTAATTTTTGTAACTATAATTAGGTTATATAGTCCTCAATATACCACGTGCTAATCAAGTTCCTGGCTAAATGATTCAGAGGTTTGAAATGGGATACTCCAAATCTCTTTGAAATGATTCTTTAATTCATTTCAAATGCAATTAAAAGTTGATTTTACAAGTAACTAGAATAAAATTACAAATTTACTTTGACTTTCTTCCTGAAGAAAGAAAGTCAAAGCAAATACATTTCTGTTAATAAAATGAGATGTTTTGGTTTCTTTATTAATGATTTACATAAAATCGGGCGCATACTTAATCACACACAAATAGGGAAAACAAAAAGCACTGTAGAAAATTCAATTTAGCATTACAGAGATTATTGCAGCATACAACTCTTTTATCTGTACTAGTATATAAAAACACTCCTAACAGTGCATCAATTTTCACAGCCATTTAGTAGATTAGAAAGCAATTGTAAACAGCGTAAAACTCACATTAACTCCTGTCAACATCCTGCCTTTTGCTCAGTTATGGATTTGTCTGAAATAACAGTGAGATCTAAAGTGATTGCATTGACATCACGGATTGTATTATAAATATGAATGAACCCATTGTAATGGAATGCATAGCACTATATAGCAGGCGTTTGTCCTCCCTGCCTTAGTAACAAGTTTGTGACATAAGGGAACATGACATTGTCTCTAAGAAATAATTCCACATGTTCTCATTTGATAATCATAGCAACTGACAGATTTTCAGATTGCCCTAAATTTTATATTCTAATATTATGCCATTAATAACCATCTGTTGTTTAATGTTCAAGAATCAATCCAGATAATATGAAATCCATTGAACTATTTTTAAGTGATTATTAATTTCAATACATGCCATGTGAATTTTAGTAGAATATCTTGATAGCTCTGTGCCTAGAAGCATAACACCACCATCACCATCTCATCTGAATAGAAAATAGTGAATGGGTTTGAGTACCAGTTAAAATGGAAATTCTTTTGAATGAAAGGTAAGAACTGCATCCTTACCTTTAAGCTTTCTGCAATAAGAATTTAGTAAGCTGCTCTTTTCCTTTATTTGGAAGATTATGGTGTATGTCTAAGTTTGATTTCATTTTTGTTGTTTTTAAAGATAGCCGTACTGAGGAGTTTTGGTGTTAGAACAAAGAAATATTTGAAACGACATTTTTTCATACTATTAGATTAGAAGAAAGGGTACCAGTGCATATCTTTTTAATTGCTTGATTCAGCTTGAAATGTCATTCTTTCTTAGATAAGGGTCATTTTGTTATACTATTTAATGTCCTTTTGTTTGGAATTCTCTTATGTTAGTAAAAGTTTTAGTCTTAACTACTTAAGTATATCTTGTAGTCCTCTAAAGTATATGTTTCAGTATTAAAACCAGTATCTAATTTGGCTGTGTTTTGACAGTTCACTTATCACTTACCTGACTCTAGATCTCCCTTGGTTATGAACTTTGCTGTTAGAGCTTTCTGATAATTAGAAAGGATAAGTGGCTACCTGATGGAACTAGTATTTGTTTAGTGGCTTTTAGATACAAAATACTATGCTTTGTGCTTTATACACATTGTACTATCTCACTTAATATCATCTCCCTTTAATTTGTAAATATTTGAAGGAATGAGTCATCTGTAGGTATTCTAACAGCGGGTTCCTTGCACACACACAAGTTCTAGGAGAGAGAATACCGGTTTCATCTTATTGCCCCAGTGGTCCTCATCCTAACTCTGGCAATCACCTGAGTCCCAAAACTGGGAAAGATGAGCCGAGCACCATGGACCACATCTCTGGGAAGGACCCTGATGCTTTTTGCTTGCCTTCAAAGAAACACCAGCTACACCTACTAATGTTTAGAATCTCTCTTTTCCCTGTATGGGTATTTAATAGAACTGGCCACATTTTATCTATAGGAATCTTGTTCTTGGAGTTGAGAACACAGGTACAATGAAGACTAACTTAGCCCACAAAATGTATTCACTAGAAGCTGTGGCAGTAGTTCAAAGTTAGAAAAATGATTAGTATATTCATTTTATCGACTGTAGCATTTTATGATGCTTATGGAAATATTCTTAGTAAATTATTCAGTCAAATAAATTTTGCATGAGGGTTTTACTAACAAGTCTAAAAAATTATTTTCAACTAAATTCAGTCAGACAGATGGATTTCGTTCTCCAGGTGGTTGCGTATTTTTTGCTTGATAACCTATTTGGCAGCACTCTTTTGAACCTGTGAATATTTATATTTCAGGCCCTCTCAATAATTAAAAAGTCCACATTTAGTACCAGATGTTTCTGATGACTAGACAACTTTGTTTCATTCTAGAACTGTAACATTTTTTTTTTTTTGTTTTCTGTAGTGTTTTCCCAAGAACCGAGAAGAAAGCAAGCATTTACTAAAAAGTCATATGTTCACTGAGAAGTGATGTTAAGTCTAATTTACTTTATTAAGCAGAAATGTAGACATCCCAAGAGCATTATTTATTTTATCATTCAAACATTTTAGAAACTACAAAAATTAGCTATTTTATAATGTTTTCATTTACTTCTCTTATGTTAAAATACCCAACCAAGAAATAAATCTGACCTTGTGAAGTATGAAATTAAGCTTTCCTATAAGGTATTATCTAACTTTTGACCTTAAGGCTTTATATTTTTCTACTAAGAAATGTGCTACAAACAAAGATAACATGTCTTTCTTTCAACTGCATTGACCTCATACACTAGTTCTTAGAATAAACCCTGACCTGAGAACAGAATCCCAATTCCTACAGCAAAACCCAAGTATCCTGTGGAGGCTTAGAGGGTCATACATGATTCTCTGAGGTTTTGCCAGTCTTCTACTTCATTTTACCTTGAATAGATCCATTCAAATAATTATTTGTTAATATATTTAGGTTGATTATTATTAGTATTAATTTGGAATTCTAAATTATTTAGTAGTCTCTCACATTTGTTCTTTTTCTATAATGTAGGTAGATCGAAGTTGGTGTATTTGGTGACTTTGGTTTACCTTTAGCACTACAAGAATAATTTAGGATTAGCCCCCCCCCCCCCCCCAAAAAAAGCCACTTATTTGAGAAATCACATTTCAGGATATTGCTAAGGATTTTTTCTTTATGATAGATTGAGAGTGTTGTGTACTAAACAGGTTGTCATTTCATAATTTATTCCAGAAACTATTTCCTTGAAAATTCCCTTTGGGCCTTATTTTCTAAATGTGAATTATAAAGATCATTTAGCATTCAAATTAAATATAATTTCTAATGCAAATTAAGAGTTCATTCTGCAAATAGGAAAACTTGATTTTCTTGTAACTTTTTGATAATTCCCTTTGTTTTTATGTTTTAAACCTATATCATTTTCCCAGTTTTACAGATACCCTATCACAATATTTTATAAATTCTGCACATACTTTACTTTTCTCTAAGATTGGGAAATATGTTTTGTTCTGCATTATTTTTCATGTTTGATTGCAAATAATTCTAGGATGCTACACAAAGACTATTCTAAGAACGTTTGCTTTCAATTGTATCTACAAGTAGGAAAGAAGGATTTGCACTGATAAATCTTTTCATTTATTAGAGTATCAAGCATACTTTTAAAACAGTTATATGACAAATATCACAGAAGTACATCTGACCAGGCCACACTGTCACTTAACATCTTTCAGGGCCTCCCTAGTTCTTACTGAAATCTCTTCTTATTGTGTCCCAGAACATCCTCCCTCAAGAAGCCAGGGCACCTCTCCTGTCTCATCCACTTACTCTCACCTTTGACCACTGCTTTCCAAGCATCAGGGCCTTCCATGAAGGGCTTCCTGCTGTTCCTTCTGGCTGGAATTCTGTTCTCTCCTAAGACTGTCTTGCTAACACTCTTTATAATTCTAGTCTCATGATTTTCTCCTAGAAGCTTTCCTCTCACCATCTTCCCTCCAAAACAAATCAGGTTCCTTGTTACACTTCATAATTGCATCCTTTACTTTTCCTTCATTGCATTTACAAGTTATAATTACATATTTGTTTGATTATTTGTTTAATGCCTGCCTTTCCCAATAGAATGTAAGCTCTATGATTAAAAAAGAGTTGGAGTCAGAGGAAAGACTTTATTATAATCAGTATTTCACACTTTTGACAGGTAAATTAGACCCGAAATAACTCCCAAAGAGCTATACGCAGCCTGAAAGCATGAACTCAAGGAGAGCTATGTGGTGGTGTACAGTGCATCAGACTGGCTGCGAGAGGTCTAGGGGTCGATCTGTGGGTAGTGGTGGGGTGGTTTTTACATGGAGCCAGTGCACCCTATTTCACTGTGCCATTTTGGGCATGTCCTTTGACCACTGTCAGTGAAAGGCAACCTAAAGCTATATGACCATCACATTATAATCTCAAATAGAACAAGTAAGTGAAGCTTGAGCTATCCTTTTGTTCTTGGGCTTTACAAGATGACTTATAGCTTTAAACTTTGCCAAGAATATAGAACTAAAGGGAGGGATAGTTGGGGGAAATGAGAGGGGTGAGAGGAGGTACATGATTAACAGTTAAATGGTCTCTTTAGCTACAGATTCCCAATAGGTATTTACCATTCACATCCCTTTTTAGCCCTCTATTCCTAAACCTGTGTTCTTTTTTGTGTCACCAAATTTCATAAATTCTCAGGTATTCAGCAGTATAGTTAAGGATTCAGGTATGAAAGCTGATTCTCTTTTTTTTTTGCATTTATTTAATCTTTTTAGATATACATGACAGTAGAGTACATTTCAACATATTATACATACGTGGAGTATGATTCATTAGGATGCCATTTGATTCTCTTTTCTAAAAAAGCAAAGACTTACTCAAAGCTATGAGAAATCTGTACCAAGTAAATTCGGAAAAAAATGAATTTTACCCCATTTAATTTAGTTACCAAAATTATAGAACAGAGAATACTATCAACTACAGCTGGGATGTTCTACATTCTCATTTCTAAACTTGACTTTTCAAAATCCTTTTTGACTTGTCTTGGAATGAATGAAGAAGTAGTCCTGACATGTACATCACATACACTTTATACTGAAGGGTCAAGATTACATTTAACTAATGTTTACAAAGGATCAGTGAACCGTATCCTTTTGTTTATGTTACACATGAGAGAAACAGTTTACATTGTCCTAAACATCCTCAGTCAGCTATCTCCAAATGGATTATGTACTTGAATATAAAAAAGTTCTTCACGATTTAAAATGTACTTGAGCTGAAATATTTTCCTCCTTGTTTCCTTTTTTCCCTAGCCTGACTTCCTTTCTTTTACTTAACTTATGTGCTAGTTCTCCATGCCGCAGCTAAAATAGATCTATGTACAGACTGAAATGTCAGAAGAACATTCACTCTGAATTTTCCTGAATCGTGATTAGAGCAAGACAGTTTCTAATTGTCAAAAAGATTATGGTTTTGCTAATATAAAGCACATTAGTTTAACAGAATTAAGCATAAGGGAATGGTGAAAATTGGCAGTTTTTATTTCAACAGCTGATCCTTTACTGTATTCCCTAAAACATTTGATTAGACAAACTTTTGTAATAATCAGTTTGATCTTATAGTTCAAAAGGTTGCCAAAGGTTGGCAGTGTGACACCTAGGTAGAAGAATAAGACTAATGAAATAAGTAAGCAGAAATTGTAATCTTTGATACGGGGCAAGGGTCTTTATAATTTGTTCAATGTAGTCATCCTCTTTCCTCCAGAAAATCCTCCAGAAAATCCAAGAAGATATGATATTTTGAAGAGTTCTCAATATAGACCAACTTTGCACATAAACTAATTTGGATTCTTACTAGTCCTTTATCTAACACTTTAATTTTTTATGATTAAAAAATTGACACTTGATTGCTCTTCCTGCCACCTTCTTACATCTTTGCCATCATTTCCTTGGTGTACTGGACCCTTTCACATCCTAGCATTTTATCTCTCCCCTTTATTCCACCTGAGATGCACTTCTACTGTCCTTTGTTTGACAAACTGATACTTACATGTCAAGACCTAGCACAGAACCCAGTACAGTGGTCCATGCCTGTAATCCTAGTAACTCAGGAGGACACAAGTTCAAGGCCAGCCTCTGCAATTTAGTGAGACTCTAAGCAACTTGGTGAAATCCTGTCTCAAAATAAAAACAATCGCCAGTTACAGTGGCACACACCTGTAATCCCAGAAACTCAGGTGTTTCAGAGGAGGATTTCAAGTTCAAGGCCAGCCTCAACAACTGAGACCCTGTCTCAAAAAATATTTTTTTTTAAAAAGGACCAGGGATATCATTCAGTGGTAAAATATCCTGGGTTCAATCCCTAGTACCAAAGGGGGAAGGGAACAGCCCAAGTGTTAATTCTATAATAAATTCTTTATAGGCTTAGTTGCCCTGTCTTCTTTTTATCCTGCAGCATTTTTTCCATATCTCTGTTCTAGCAATTATTTATAATTTATTTGTTTTTGATAATATGCTTCTTTTTGCTAGATACGAATGCCTCAAGGTCTAAAATCTTATTCATCATTGCACCCCCTGTCCCAGCACAAATGGCTGGTTGGTGCATAGTAGGCAATCCGTTATTGTTGCTTCAGTGCATGAATTAAGCAACCAATTACATGAAATGTCTGACAGACAATTTTCTACTTTGAAACCAGTTGTATTCCCAAAGTTAATTTTTAAATCAGTTGTTTTGGAACTCACAAAGCAATTTCCCATAGAAACAATGTTATAAATGTTATAAATGGTTGTTAGGTTCCCAGGCTAGCCCTCAAGAGTCTATTTAACCCATAATGTAGCTGAAACACTATGCAGTTGTAATGAAAAATAGCAGAAAACATCACTGTTACACATGTGCAGTGTTTTCATTACATTACGTAAATACAATTCCTCTTTTGTATGGAAAGTACGATCCAAGGCAAATTATACCAACAGGCAGGGATAGTATGATCTAGTGACAGGAGCAGGATAGCTGAATGAATATAGGTGAGACTCTTTTTGCTAACTAGCCTTAGAAGTTGTTGAACTTTATACTAACCTGATTTTCTACCTTGCTCCAGCCAATTTGGTAATTCTTGCCTGCTCTGGTAACAGAAAAAGTAAGGTAATAAATATAAGAACACATTGAAAATTTAGAGCACTACATAAATGTGGTGTGTTTCATGGCAAAAAGTATCCAGACAAATGACAGTGAACTGAAGTAGGAATTTTAATGGAAAGAAAAATAAAGTAGTGACATTGGGTTTAAGCCTCAGTTGACCTGACCCCAGAGCTGGGAGCTAGGTAACTGCCTCACTATCCTTTCTCCACCATGACCAACTCTAAGATGAATGAGTTCACTTCTCGGGGTCTTAGTTTCCTCTTAGGTAAAGTAACATGTTTGGGTTAAATACTGTTCCATTTCTTGTGATCTCATTGTCTTTATTTAACATAATTTGAACAGAATTTTAACTTCGGTGGTTTTAAAATATCCTGGAAAATCATAAGCACATGATCTGCCTTTCTTCAGTTCTCTCTTCCATGACTACTTTCATCGAAGACCATTATGTACATTATTTTTTTCTTTGTCTGCTGGACATGCCCACCTTAAAACCAATTTGTTTCCCAGCATCTGCCATCAAAATCAATGTAGAAACTAACTTCCATCACAAATGCCTCCATCTCAATGTGCAGAACATCAATCCTTTTGTTCCTTAGTCAGAATTCTGCTTTCCTCCTTGAAGAAGAAAGTTTTCCTTCATGATTTGCCTAAGAATTTCTCACTTGATTCTGGTGCAGCAGATACATAATCCAGCAAACTGTCTAATCAAATTTTATTTTCTATTAGGAGCCATCTGTTTGCCGATGACTACTCTGTTTGTTTTTTATTTTAGTGCAATCCATTTTAGTTCCTTCATCTGTTGTTACCATACCACCTGCAATTCCCATTTTCCCAGCTCATTCCTTCCTTCCTCTGGTGGGTGAGGAAGAAGACAGCACAAGTCGGCCACATTCCAGGCAGAGTAGCTGAGGCTCAAACCCTCCTCTCTGGCTAGCATGCCTCTCTCCTCAGACTGTCCAAGTGCTCTCTGTTTTCTTCCCTGGATTTAAGCTTCCCCAAATATCCTGCTGCCTTTTAGGAAATATTGTGGAACAAAAGGAAAAAGAAAACTGCTAAGTTCTTCCCATCTTTAACTTTCTATCCTAGGAGATTCTCATTTGTCTCTCCCCAAATCGCTGCTTTCCTTCTGGGCTGCGGGGGTGACTGTTACATAAGAAACAAGCAACCCAGCGCATGGAGATTGGGTTACATTCCATCAGAAAACATTTTTGTGTGTGTGAAATTTTCAACACAATTTGACAAAACCACATGACATGTTTTCTTCTTTGTCTTCATATGTTCATGCACATGACATGTTGGCCTGAGTCATAACAATCTTTAATGTGGAACCTTCTTAGCCTTGGTAGTGTAAGTTCCTCTTAGGTAGAACTGCCAAATTGTCTTTTGTGAATCTAGGTTCTGTTGTTACTTGAGAGCTCTCATGAGAACCTGCCATTGTGAGTCTGCCTTAAACTACCCCTGAAATCCCATTTCATTTATTATGTGCACAATGCATTTGGCATTAACACTAAATTAACACAAAAAATGGGCAAACATAAGCACTTCTTTGTCCCTGGTTCTTTTCAATACCTTAAATTTCTTGATGGTTCCTAGTTCTATGGCTTATATATAGTTGCTCAATAACTATTTGTTGAGTTATTATTCAATTATATATGGACATATTTGTGAGGTTGAAATTTTCAATTGATCCAATTTTTGACCTTTTCAGCTATTTTGTCAGTGGCTTTGATTACCCAGGTGCACTTTTACCATCAATAGGTTAGGTCTATAAATAGAAGTCTAAAGACATTTTTCCTGTGTTTGGGAAAAGAAACTGAATTAAAAGTTCAGATTTTGAAATTGCAGATGAATATTGTGTTAGCGATTAACTGCAGCAAACATATTTTGAAATCATTTATCTAGCAGAGAAAAAGACAACAATGGAGGCATCCCTTGTGGCCACAATTTCAATGGCTTCCTTCAAAAACAGTCATTTGAAGTTTTTGTTTCCCCCTTCTTTTAATCTCTCATGTTATGAATAATATTTAGTTGAACTCCCAAAGCAGCTGGGGGAAGAAAATCTTTGATGTTGATTTTTGATAAAATATGAGACATTTACTTTTGTGAATGTTAATCCCGGAAGGCTTCAATACAGTCTTTTGTTCTCTGGGTTCTTGTGCCATTCAAAGATTTGAATTTAAACACCAGAGTGTTTTTGACCACCAGAAAACCCTCTGAAACACCTAAGTATGGAAGTTTTAGTTATTAAAATCTGCAATATTTGTTATTTTAATTACCATCTCAGCAATTGGCCAGATGGGTAATGATGGCATGTGACTGTCCTGCCTGTCCTTAATGTTGCATTGCCCTGTAGTATATTCTTTTCTGAACTTTTTATTTTACCCATATTTGCTTAGAAACCAAGCTACAATTGTTTTAAAATTACCCTTTTAATTACTGAGTTCTTTCAGTACATCATTTCAAAACTAGTAAGTGTCAGGTTTTGTCCTGACTTCTTGTCAAGAGAGTTAAGATTCTTCCTCCTATATTTTCAACCTCACAAAATCCTTCCTCCCAATAAATTGTAAAACCTTGCTGGTGACAAAGTGCATTAGTAGACCTAAAGATAAATGTTTATTTTACATGTAGTCACTGAAGACAAATACTTATTAGATCAAGAGTTTTATCAACTACAACTTCCTTTAATTTTTTTTTTTAAATCCAAACTAAGTTATTTCTCTCTGGTTTAAACATGTTGGCTGATTTTTAGACTTGGATGAATTTCACTGTAAATTGCTGTTCGATATGACTGGAGTACCCAGGAGCTGTCAGGATGGCTCAGTGATTTAACATTGGTGTCCTGCAGCTTTGACTGTAATCAGCAGATGCTGTGGTATTACCATAAATGTTTTCCTAACTGCTTCTGTCAAAAAGAGAAAATTCTTCCTGCACTGAGTCTGCTGCTTCTGATTAAATTCAGTTTGCCTTCTTTTGCATAATTAATGTCCCATGATGATCTCTAACCTTTTGTTTTTAATATTGCCTCTTGGTCTAGACTCACTCTTTACAAGGAAGCTCAACTAAAAGCAGACAAAAAGAAATGGATGGTGCTTTTGCATGTACCCCCAGCTTCTCTTTGGCTCTGAAACTGTTACTGTTTTATATACCATCACTTGTCAAAGATCATGATAGGTTCTGGTCTTTGTGATGTTTTTCATTGTTGTGCCAATGCTCTGTTCTACTTCAGAGGACTGTTTCTGTAACGCTTTGGTGCACATGGTTTTGCCAGAGGATGTGTGATGATAGGGTCTGCTTTAGAATGTGCTCACCCTGGGTGTGTAAATTGATAACCCTCTGACACCAGGCAGGCAACAGGCTTCCTGTTCTTCTGCGAGGCTTCCTATACCTCAAGCCCAAAGTCACTCAGATTATATTTGCTACAACAGAGTAAATGTGTATGTAACATAAATATGTTAAAAAATGAATACCTAGTTTTGTCTGTGAGTGCATTTTATACATAATATCAATGGGGAGAGATCCTTGAGTGTATTAAATAGTAGTACCTACCTGGAGAGCACTAAGTACTTTCCTATTTGTCCTTTTAGAACCTGGGAATACTCTTGCCTGACAACTACCTGTGAGCTGATATTTTTTCAAGTGGAACATTGATGTGACTAGAAATGCTTTCTGATGTTATTCTTACAGTGTAAGATGAAAAGTACACATGATTTCTCTCAGGTACTAAATAAGACCTGTAGTAACTGGCATATTTATAGCTTAGAAGCGCCCTGTAACCGTAATTGTATGAAATTAGGGTTCTGCCTATTCCTTTTGTTTCCAGTGAAATTGAATGAGCTTCAATTTCCTAGGGCTCATCTACATCTTTCTTCTATAGGCAATTCCACTAGCAAATATTTATCATATTATTTTGTTATTTTCTTTTATTTATAGAATGAAAATTTAGAGTAGAAAAGAACCTTAGTGGTCACAAAAGATTCATTTCGTGACTGACAAAGCTGAGCCTAAATAACAAAGTCATAGGCAGTGGTATCTTTTACTTTGGAGATTTTCAGCTTTTCACTACTAAAACTTTGAATGTAGATTTTTGGCTGACCTCAGATTAAAACCAAATAAAAAAAACGCATAAATTTCAAAATAAATGTATCAGCCCTCAAATAGTTTTCATATAAAAGCAAAATTTATGTAGCAGAACCTCTTTTTTTTTTTTTTTTTTTTCCTTCCTCAAAACTTTTAGTACAAACTCTCTCTCTAATCCTATAACTGCTTGGATCTCCTTTAGAGCCAGTGTGTTGTTCTCTTTCTACAAAGTCAAAAGCAGTTATTGCTTTTCTAACCACTTCTGCAATAGAGAGCACCCCCTTTCAACAGAATAACTAATGTGTCATCAGGGAAACGATGACATCAGGCCACTTGAAACTGAGACTTTGAATTGTCACTCTGGCACTGCTGTTTCCTACCTCTGTCACTAGAGTAATCCACTTCACTTCTGGGCTCCATTTCCTTGTCTGTAAATAGAGAGAAACAGTAACCACCTCCCAGGAGAACTGAGTGGATGGTATAGTATCCACACGCCTGCTTCTGTGGGACCGTATGTGACAGCAAAACTTGGAAACACTGCAAAAAAGCAGGAATACGAGAACAAGAGAGCTTAGGTTTTTTTAAACAAGAGCATTCAGTGGTTCTTTTTAATCTTTTTCCTCATTCCCAGTTTTTTTCATGAACATTATGTATTAGTTGCTTTTTAAAAAATGTTACAGATGTGTCTCTTTCAAGATATTCCAAGGTAACAGTGGAAGGAATTTGTTTATAAAAGTACATTTTAGGAAAATCTGAAATGGCTCTTTAGCTTGAAGAAAGGAAAATCTCTTTCCTACACTAAATCCCCAGAAAGGGCTTTTCATAATTTCTTTCTCACCTTGATAACTTTAGATGCCCTGAAATCCTCAACCTTGATTTTAAGTGTACTGCTGTGATCATGCTTCAAGAGAAAGCTGTCAGATTATTTGAAATGATGAAGAGCTGTAATTCACAAGCTTTATAGTGGCTGCCGTTCTCACTGGCTATAATGTTCAGAATTTGGATATCCACCCACCTTATCCCCATCAAATTAGCACATAAATGCATACCACAGGATTTATCACTATAGCCATAAATTTAATGATACTACATGTAAACAAACAAGTTTCCCAATGATATAGATTACACTGAAAGTCTTAGAAATTTCTTTCCTTTCTTATTACATTAAAAGATATTTCTTGATCAATTATTCCCAGGTATCAGTGGTTCTGTTTTAACCCAGAGTTACCTATCTTTAGGGGTGTCAGTTATTATCGTTATAATCATCAGAAAAAAGATTTCTGATAATAAGATCCCTTACAAAAGCTTACACCTCTACAGTGATTTAAAGTAAAGTGATAACTATACTTTACAAAGAGCTTTTACATAAATATCCTTGATAGATTTGGCTTATTTGATCCTCCTCAGTTTAAAAAAAAAAAATGCTTAAAAAATCATGTGTACTTTTAGAAGGATTAATTCCTTGAGGCTATAAAATGAGAATAGTCAGCCAAGAGGTAGCCCTTACAATTTTGCCTTTTACATATAAACAAACCCCATAATAGGACCCCTGTTATCTAAGTAGTCACAAATGTACAGGTTGCAACTAACCATATGAGCCAGAGGAAACTGTTTTTGGTTCTCTTTCATGTAAATCCAAAGAACAAACAAATCAATAGGCGTACAGCTTGATAAACGTAAAGGTTGTTCCGTGGCAGTGAGCTCGGTTAAAACCAATTCTGTAGAGACAGCAGGGAAGTGCAGAAAGCTAACCTGGCCTCCTATGAAAGGGCTTTTAATTTGCCAAAGGAGACCGTCAGAGCCCTCTCCAGGGTACCAATAGGGAGTGTAGCAGCAAACCAAGAACATTGTCAGGATCTCAACAGAATAGCTGTGCTCTTGGCCTTGACTTTGTTCTACATAACAGATACTAGCAACTTTATAGCGTCTGTCGTTAAAAACTCCTTGTCAGGTCTGGTACTCAGAGGCAGAGTAAGTGTTATCACCACCTTAAGAACTTTTCCACAATTATTGTAGAATACAGTAGAAGAGACAGTTATTGAGTACATAATTACACAAACACATCATGTTTATGGTAAAGTGTTAGGAAAAGAAGAGAGTGTTGTAGAAATGGACAGCAGGGGTGGGGGACTGAGGAAGCTGCCCAAGTGACTACCTGTGCTGAAGCACTTCTGGCCTGCTTTCTAGCTCATAAGAATGAACACCTGGAGCACCCAGCTCTTAGGAGAGGCCCAGGTGGAATAAAGAATTCAGGTCATCCTTCTTCTCCCTTCAGTATATCATTGGCAACAATGGGGCAGTGGGGGCTCAGTGAGAGAATGTCAGTGGCAACCACCATTATCCACTTCTGGGATACAGCTATCTTAGACCCAGGACTTATGGTTATAAACCCGTTTTTTTCCTTACATGTTATTCTTCATCTTATTCCCAACTCATCCTTTATAACCCATTCTAGATATGACCACTCCATGCTTGCATGTTTTCAGACTCCTTTTTTTTCTTCGTTTTTCATGGAGTTCCCCCCAGATGTCCTAGTTTTTTAGTTCTCCTTTAATGTTCCCTTTAATTAGTCCCTATTACCTTATGCTCCCTTCATTCACCATCTCTGCTACAAATGACCTACCTGCCTGCCCTTTGTACTTTCTTTGGAAATCTGACCCAGCCACAGCACTTAAACTTTTGTGTTTGTTGTTTAAGACATGGATTCTGATTTTGCCAAAAGCCATAGTAGAAACCACATTCAATAGTGGAGTTTTAAAAATGAGAGGTGTAATCAACTACTCAACACTTTGAGCTGCTCTTGCTGTTTCTCCTTGCTGTATGGGACGGGTGAGAGATATCTCTGTAGACACACATGTACAGATGTGATTGGACAGGCTTACTGAAGGCAAGGACAATGTTCACCCTCTGCTGTGTCCCTGATACCTAGTACAACATGGTGCACCGTACATACTCAGTTTTTTCTGACTAAATGACGAGAGTTTATTGTCCATCTTATATTCTGCTATACCAAAGAATTATGAAGCAGTCTTTGTTCTCTTGAACATAGAATCTTATGAAAAATGACACATCTGTCTACATGTATAGTACTGTTTTAAACACAAGAAATGGAGAGAACAGACTCCAAGTTCTTATGGTCTTGTCACTAGACTTACACAGGTGGCAGCAACACAAAAAGACATGACACCAGACATCCCAAGATACAACACACATAAGAGAGGTAAAATGGAAGTTGGCATCCAATGGGATTTGAAAGATTATAGATTATCAGAGACAATGATAAGGACTAGAGATCAGAGGGAGTAGTATTAGAGTTCAATGCATATATACAAATAAAGCAACTAAAGGAATTATGCCATTCCTAAAAGAGCAGACACTTCCTCCAGCATACATTACTAATAAGAGAAAACTATATGCTCAAACTTTATAATTTAAAATAAATTGAGGCACTTTTTTTGGTTAACTCATTTTACTTTTTAAAAAATTGTAATTTTAGAACTCTGGACCCTTCACAAATTGGATAGTATTTATTAAAATGTAATGTTTTGTGCAATAATGTCAACTATAACTAGCTTTGAACATCTTCTAATGTGCTAGTGAATATGGGCCATGAATTTTGCTGCTTCTGTGAATAGTTATATAGCAAAGGTAAGAATAAATGGTCTTTATACCTTGTAAGTAAAAATCCTAGACAAATATTTCTGTTTTTCTCTAACAAGAGAATTCAATAGATTTTAAAGATATTTGTGAGGAATAATATCAATATAAATGAAGTGTGTTATAGTTCCCTTTGGTTTCTTTTGCTAACATAGGAATGCTACCTGCATCTCCAGCATTCAGTTTTAAAATAAGCAGTGCCGTAGTTTGAAGCCAGGAGTTAAATTAGAGGACCCAGACTGGAGGCTCAGAGCTCTGCCCAAACTTACCTGATGCCTGGAGAAAGTGTCTAAACCCCTCACACTTCCCTCCCTGATCTGTGAAATGGATTTATGTAAAACACCATGTGCAGATCTGGCTCTTAATAAGTGCTCAAACATGTTAGTATGATTTTAATAAACTTGAAAATATTATTAATAAGATGACAAAGGAGTACAATTTTGTTACAACTATATTTTGTTAAATCTGAGTTCTATATTTGTGGATTGTGTTTTAGTTCAAAATTTTGTTGTTTTTCACATATGTTCGGTGTATTACATAGTAAACCTCATTGACTGCCCCCACTAATCTTTGGTGAATAGAGCTATAAATCTGTAAGATAATGAGATTTGTGCATACAGAGGACATAAGAGAAATAAAATTATTCATATCTGAACCTTGAATGTTAGTTACCAAGTGTACTTGGAAAACTGCAGTATAAGTCACTCTTGTGTTCCACCACAACAGCCTTTTCATGTCATGAGATTCCATTAATTGCAAAGACTTCTAGATTCCATTCATCACAATGGTTTATTTTTCCTCTCCTAAATAGAATGTGAGTCATTAGAAATAGAATTGGTAAACATATTAACATCATACATAAAGAATTCACTATGTGCCATATGTAATTATTAAAGGTACTATAAAGCAGACTAACATTTAGTGATTGGCGACAGGTGTAACTGTCTGACCTCTAGTGGCTGTAGCTTATAGCTGCATCTCATTTGATGGGTTTAAAAAAAAAAGTAAAACAGACTAAAGAAAGAATCTCAGATCCTAATAATAAAACTCTTCAAGTATATAATTAACTTCCCTGAAGTTTCACTATTCTAATTGTTTGGGTGCTTATTTCAAAGGACAGAGTCCTGAATTAGCTTTGTTACCGAGTACAGGTGCTTGAAATGTGTCAGCAGACCCTGCCTGGGTCTGTAGCCAAGCCATGTCCACAGCATCTTCAACAGACATTCCTCTGCTCATAGCCAACTCCCAGAATCAGTGCTCAGCCATATGTCATAGGCTTCTATGAAATATTTTTAAAACATTAAGAGAACACCTATGTATGACGTGTATTTTATTGTGTCTATATGCATATCTTTCATGAGTAGATGTGTGAATGTATTGAATATTTTACAGTTGATAGCACTATTGTCCCTCATATGCTTTAGAGTTAGAGTGTTAGAGTGTTAGAGTGTTATGTATGACCACGAAACAGATGGGAAGTTGACCAACAATTTTGGGACATAAACCTTCTGATTAATCTGAACCACTAGACTTACATAATGCCCCATTGAAGAAGACTAAGAAAATTTATATTATCCAATGGTTAATAATGAAAAAGAACATATAACCATGTGATATTTTCCTTTGCCATCAACATAAACCTTATGGGAGTGTTTGATGTAATTTTTTTCTTTTTATATCTCATTTAACAGAACTCTAATTTACCTCAATAGTTTAATGAACTGTAAATTGCTGGACTATGGCTAATATGGGTCTCCAATATGTTTTCTGAATTTCAAATACCATGCAGATTATATAGTTCCATATGCTCTAAGGCTTCTTTTAAGAGGCGGAATGAGGAATGGAGCAAGGCACAGTCACCACATCATGCATCCTGGTCATTTCTCCCATGGCCAGCACCCTCTTTAGCTTTCCAAGAGTCCTACACACTCATTTCTTTCTTTCTGCCCACTGTACGGTACATTTCTAGTGCTCTGTGTTTTGTGTTACCATAGAGACAGGAGGTGCTCCAAAGCCCCAGGAAGACGAGTGGAATCAGGTCTTTGAGTTAACAGTCCCTGCTGACGAAAGAAGCCCGAGGCAGGAATCTATAGCAGTAAACGGAAAGAGGGAATTGTGTGGTCCGATCCATTTGTCTCTCCACAGAGTCCTAGGAAGCACAGACTCAGCCAAAGCAGCATTAAAAATGAGTTGTTTACAGAAACCAATTTTTCAGAGATCTCATTGCAGCCTGGGGTTTCATAGAAACCAAACTTGCCGTTTTATTTGCAAGAAAATAACTGAGTGACATTGACCTATTCCGTTTACTGTTCTCATCATTAAAAAGGAACAGCTTCTAAGAAAGGTTCTCTTTGCCTGACTTATTTTGAGGATCAAAAATATCACCTTTAAAATGAAGGTCAATATTCTTTCGTCCAGCCAAAACCAGAAGTGACTCTGCGCCCAGGTCATTGATCTAAACATACTAGTTCTAGAAATGAGTTGTATATATTTACTCTCAGTTGTCGTGCACTTCCTTCATATTGTGGATTACTGAAAGCTTTTGAACTTTTCTCTGGATGTACTGAATTGTTATGTTTCCTACTATGTTATTTTAACTCATGCCATACTTTTATTTAGGAGAATGCTGCTGAAGATTTTTAAATAATATTTTTTCTCTGGCCTTTTCCTTAGAGATATAATATAGAAAAAGGGGGAAGAATATAAAGATGAAAATTTTAATAAGCAACAGATGTTCTGTCAAATACCCTTAAAACCAGTCTCTCCTGGAGTAGAATAAGATCCATCCTCAAAGTATTAGCTAGGTTTTTGTCATAGATCTAGTAGTCTAGGCAGGGAACAGAATTCAGAGAAATTCAGAATACATCATTTCTTCCATAGTTACCTGTGCACACATTGTCCTTTGGAGGAGCAAGACCAGTGTCTATCAATCTATAACTAGGTGAAGGTCCTCTGAGGTACTCACTTTCCTCAAACTGACAGTGGGAGGCAGTAGTGTACTAGCCTGAGCCACGTTCTTCAAGGTAACATCTATGACTCATGCCAGATTCTATTTCATTCATTTTCTAGAAATACATGAAACTAAAATCTCAGAAATAGTTTCAGATTTCATAGTGAAACTTGGTACCATCAATCCAGTACAAGATAATGATGCTATGTCATAATAGAACAGTCCATCAGCTTCTACCAGTGGCAACTCCATGAAATTCACCTGATGTATGTAGGTCCTGATCTGAAATGAATTGAGGAATAGCCATGGAATAAAGGCCAACCTTGTTTTGGAAAGGAGGACAATGATGTTTAATAAGTTGGAGCCCTCTGATTTTCATGATTTATCAAAACATCATAAAGAACTATAAAGTAAAAGTAGAAAAGTCTCTAAATGGTAATGTTTCCTTGTTTTCAGGGGACTGGATAAATATATGTCAGAACATAACAGTAGCAGCAGTAGGCTTGTTGTTATTGGAATTCAAGTGTCATGAGTATATTTTTAATCTTTGGTCATTTCCTATTTTGCCATTCACAAAATCCTAATTACCTAGAAATGTATAACCGGTCCTCCTTTATGTAAACAAAATCACAATGAAATGCTAAATATTAGAACACTGTTCTTTCACTCCTTCTAATTCATTATCTGATTTCATTAATGGATTTTCTTCAATTTATTGACTAAGTAGGTCAGTAGATTATATTTTTGAGAATTTTTCTCCCCCAGCATTAGATATATATTTATCTCTACAACTAATGAAGTTCAAGTAGCACTTTTTTTTTTTTGATACCAAGGATTGAACCCAGGACACTTAACCACTGAGCCATCTCCCTAGCCCTTTTTTATATTTTATTTAGAGGCAGGGTCTCACTGAGTTGCTTAAGGCCTCACTAAGTTGCTGAGGCCAACTTTGAACTTTAAATGCTCCTATCTCAGCCTCCTAAGCCACTGGGATTACAGGTGTGGGCCACCACACCCAGCTGCAGCACATTATTTGATGACTAACCATAATTAGTGTACAATTGTGAATAGAACAAAGCCAAGTTTACTACTGATCCATGCAAGTGTCAGACTCAGGCTTCTGATTTTACTAACTTTCGTTCTAGCTAGGTGAACTAATATCCCCATATAAGGACTTATAATTTATTTACAAGTCTAAGGAATAGACAATATTAATTTCCATTAGTATATGGATTATTGTGATTTGAACTTTAAAGTTTAAAAAAAAATGTGTCATAACTCCTAAATTCTTTTTAATAGTACAAACCAAACTGGAGACAAAAGTATTCAAATTTTCTGTAAAGATATCCAATCTCAAATACATTAGAAGTTAATACCACTGTTAAAAACTCCAGGTTCTAGACCTGTGTGCCCCATATAGTAGCCACCAGCCTGAAGTTCCTTTTAAATTCTTGAAATGCAACTACTCAGAATTAAAGTGTGTTGCAGATGCAAAATATACACTTGATTTTGAAAGGCTAAAGATTTCATTCATATTGGTTTTTGCTTATATGTTGAAATATTTGTCATTAGGTTAAATATAATACATTATTAAAATTAATTCCACCTGATTTTATTCAATATTTAATGTGTCTTCTAAATTTTTATGTTGCACATAGCCCACTTTTTGTGACTCTCAATTTACTTCTGTTGGACAGTGCTGCTATAAACTCGAAACTGGGTCCTCAAGGCACCAGAAAGCAAAACACTGGTATATACATTAAACAAAATGATGTTATCAGCTTAATTTTTATCCAGATACTATTATTCCAGAGTGTGTTCTTTGGAATGGATTAATACAAATCTTAAATGAAGCGAGATGATAAACCATGCCATGCTTAGGTTCAGTCACTGAGGAAATAAGGTATGAAGCGCCCTGTGTATGAAATGGGTGAATATGGAACAAGATGCCCACCTTCACACACTTACGTGTGAGCAAGTTAGATCACAGTTAGATGGATGCGAGGTAGTTTCCTCCTTGCTACTTGAAAATGTTAAAGTGTTTAGATAGGGTGACTATAATATATATTTAGCAGTAGACTAGGGAGAAGTGATGTTTCCTTGTATATAGTCAGATGTAACATTATTTTAATATAAAATTTTCTTTAGTGCAAATATACTCCAGGATTGAATTCTCTAATGAATGAAATCAGATTGTCCTAAGCAGATTCTTATTAAGCACATACTGACAACCATCCTCAAGTATTCAGCCTACATGGAAATTTTTTAAAGATTATACTCAAAACAATTCTCTAAACATGTATTTGTTTTATGGGACTGTACACCCTAGTTGGCTTCCCCCACCCCCAGATTTTCGAATTACTAACTGGATGTGATTTTGCATGTTCACAGTAGGAATAACAGGATCTTAAATGCCTCTCGAACTTAGTACCTAGTATGGAAAACTGAACACTGATTGGATTAACTGATGCACTGACCTCCCTGGAACTCCAACTGGTGATCCCTAGGCAGACAGTTGAAGAAACTATAGCAGTTTGGCTTAAAGCAGAGAAGACTTGGGAAATATAATACTTGAAGGGATAGTAGGTGAAAGAAGTACCTATCTTAATACAGTCCTAATGGAAAAAATCAATAGGACCAGTGACTGAGACTTAAGAGAAACGAACACTGAATAAATATGGGGATTTAATAACTATCTTTTAGAGTTGTTGTAAAAATTTTAAAATAGTATGTAAAGGATTTATGAGATATATAGTATTCAATATCTTTACTGTCAAACCCTACCGTTGTGTTCTTGAAATACCAAATCAATGGATCAGATTATTTACCACCTGCTATTTACTATCTGACAGGCAGTTTTAGAAATACTCACTTAGTAGCTGCTAAGTCACATAAACATCTGTAAACAGATGTTATTGTTGGTTACTATGAAGAAGATGCTGTTTTGTATGTGATAGTTTGGTTTGAAAAATTGTTATCTGAAGTAATGGTAGGGCATTTATGGTGAGAAGTCAGGTGGACACAGTTTTGAAGCTCTGTTGGCAGAGCTGGAAATGCAGATGTGGTTTCTTCTTCCCAAAGGAAATTAATTAAAGTTTTGAGATCTTAGAGAATGTAAAAAGGGCAAAAAAGCAGACCAAGGATCTAATCATGAGAAATGGTCACACTGAGCGCTCTGGTTGGGAGTATTGGTAACGTAGAATAAATTTCCAAAGAAGATTAAAAATGAATCACCAAAAAGCACAAGAGTAAACATGGTAAAGGGCTACATCATGATAGAACATGTTAACTAAGAGTCTGAGAACTTGAGTTTTATCTCTGCTCTACCTGAAAGTTGTCCACTTCCTCAGCTTTATGTAAGGAGTTATAAGGATCAAATGCATGGATACATCAGGAAAGTGTTTGCAAATTATATACAAATGTTTATAAAGGTAGTGTGATTATTCAGTATTGTTAATTTTATAATAGAATCTAAGTTGTGAATATTCTACAGTGACTCATGACACCCAACTACGTGGTTTTAAGCCAGACTTCACAGGTCATAGGCCTGCAAAAGACTAACCTCAGTGCAGATCACAACAACATATTTGGAGGTCACCAGGCAGCCCTCACTCTGACCAGCTGGCTACAGGTTCAGTGGGCTACCACCCTCTCAGTTTCAGTAATATTCTAAAATGACAGGATTCAGGAAAACCCAGTACTTACTCTTACAGCTTAATTATAGTACAAAGAATCAATTCAGAACCAGCTGAAGGGAAAGACACTTGATGCTTCAGGCTGTCTTTGGGGACACACCACCCTCTCAGCATGATGATGTGTGACAATACATAGTATAGTCAGTCCTCCCTATCCATGGATTTCACATCTGTGCCAACTGAAGATTGAAAGTTTTTTTTTTTAAATATGCATCTGCATTGAACATCTATAAACTTTTTCTTATTATTCCTTAAGCAGTACAATATAATAACTTTTTAGATAGCCTTACCTTGTAGTAGTTATTATATAGAGATAATTTAAAGTACAAGGAAAATGTGCATAGGTTACATGCAAATGCTAAGCTATTTTATATGAGGGTCTTGAGCATTCAGAGACTTTGGGGTCCCAGCAGAGTCTTGGCACCAATGGCCTATAACACTGAGAGACAACTATACTGCCAACTAGGAAATCTCACCTGAACTTCAGTGCCCTGAGTTTGTATTAAGGCTTCATTACTTAGGCATTACTGATTGGCCACAAGATTGAACTCAAATTCCAGCCCCTCTCCACTCATTGGAGATCAGGTTGGTATCACTTGACTCCAAACCTCAACTCTATAAAGATATGATTGGTGTTTCTGGCTTGACTAATCCCCATCTGGTGTCATTCATTACCATTAACTATCTCTGGGCCCATCATGAGTTACCTAATTATCATAAACATCAGTTTGTGTTGTCACACTACAGGTCTGAGGGTTTCACCATGAATAGTAACAAAATTCCAAGGGTTTAGAGGCTATCTCCTAGGAACTGGGACAAAAGCAAGCCAAATTTATTA
Source organism: Sciurus carolinensis (assembly GCF_902686445.1). Taxonomy (NCBI): domain Eukaryota; kingdom Metazoa; phylum Chordata; class Mammalia; order Rodentia; family Sciuridae; genus Sciurus; species Sciurus carolinensis. Next base: position 54,152,449 of record NC_062217.1, on the reverse strand, counting down.
TTACACACATTCCAAAATGTTACAGATGTCAAATGAAAATGAAGCAGCATGAGGAAATTCAGTTGAATTTAGGAATTTTAAGACTTTAGATAATTTATAGAGAGCAGTTCCAATAGAGGTTTGGCTACAAGTCAAATTAGAATTGCTAAGAACTGAGTGGAGCCCAGCTTGGTGGCACGTGCCTATAATCCCTGTGACTTGAGAAGCTGAGGCCGGAGGATGACAAGTTCAAGGCCAGCCTGAAAAACTTAGTGAGACCCTGTCTCAAAAATCACTGAGAATGTAGCTCAGTGGTAGAACACCACTGGGTTCAATCCCCAATACTGGGGGGAAAAAAAAAAGAAGAACTGAATAGATAGATCAAAAAAAAAAAAAAAAAAAAGATATGGAAAGGTTTATATTATCATTTTCTTTACAGCAGAGAGGCTAAATCTATCCTTTGCTCAAGTGCCTGAACCATCTGGAGATTCCTTGCAGTTCTGCACTCCATTAGCAGGGCCCAACTAACATAGGAAATGCAAAATGGCAGTGCTGTCTTCAACTTGAAAGGATGGTGATACAGAGCAAGTCTAAATAGAAGTGTATATATGGGTTTCTCTGAAGAAAGATCTATCTTACTTATCAATTATCTCCTGTATCCAGATATCTTTTTGTTTAGTTGTTTTTGTTTTAACATAATTGGTTTCAATAAGAGTTTCTTGGCGCTCCTAAAAGATTTTAACCATATATGAAATGCCCTTTTGCTCTTTTTATCATTTTTATATATTTTCAATACATAAGATAAACAACAAAATGAAACCAAGGGAAGACAATTATTTATAGCCTCAATAAATCAACAGTAAGGAAAACCACAGGGACATAGGCTGCTGGCGACTAGCACTAACTTCAGTTATTGCATAGATTAAAAACATATATTTGTCACACACTTTACTATCACATGGACCCTGTGGTGCTTTAAAATTATATTTATGGGTTATTTTTGTCTTTTACCAAAGTAAAGCCATTCCTAGGTTGAAGCAAAACAGCTACTTAGTAGGTCAAAGTAATAGTTAAAGAATTGTAAGAACAGATCAAATTTCAGGAAGACTAAAGAAATGCAATCATTGAGAACACCACAGTTCTACATTCTTTCCCCTGTCAAGGCTGCCACAGGCTCACCATTGACCACAAAAGGCAGGAGCTCAATTTTATTTTTCATCTGAGTGTTGGCACTTCTAAGAAGGCAGTACCCATTAGACCACAGTGTGCTGGGGGATCAATACTGACTTAAAGGGAACCATAGCTGATCCTTCCTGCAGTTGAGAGGGTTCCCCCAAGGAACTTAGCTCAAGAAGCATAACAACTGCTGGCGAAAACATTTCCTCATTTAGATGCCAAGTTGCAAATTGTTTTTTTTTTTTTTTTTTTTTTGTTTTTTTTTTTTTTTGTCCACATCTTCCTAGTTTCCTTTGTCTTTTGTGCTACTCCAGAAACAACAGAAATGTTAGTGCCGGGTGGAAGAGGTTTTTTTGAGCTTGCTTGGTCATCCAGATCTGAACTCAGCTAAATGTTCTGTGATGAGACTCAACATGGATGTAGTTAGTTTACAGCCTGATTTTTTAGCCCAATGGTATCAAAGAGCGGTTCAACTTTCCAATTTCAGGGGAGGGGCTTCAGATTTAATCCTTAGAGTAAGAATCATATGCAGAATTAAATTGAGTCTTCCTATCTTAAAGTAAAATAGCATTCATTCCCATCTGTTTATTTCCACAGAAACACAAATATGAGATATGTGGATTAGATTCCCTTACTGAATTGGTACTAAGAATAGCAGTTGGTTTGTTGCCTATCTGTACAACAGTTACCAGTGGCCCTGAATATTGGCAGTAGTCCTAGATATATCTTACACAAACATCTATTGTAATATCCTAAAGGAAAAAAAGAGGGTTTGATTCATAAAACAGTACAAACATACTCCCTTTGGAGAATTAAGCAATCAGGCTACTTTGACTTAATATTTTTAGTTTCCATTTTAAAATACGTATAGGTGAGTTTTTGAGTTGGGGAGAAAGAAATGTCTCTCTTTTAATTGACACCCCAGACTTACTTTTAATTGTTTGCCTGTATCCAAGTGTGTCAACTTGTAACTATCTAATTTCATGTGTAAATGATGAGCCCACATACATCAAATGAAAATTTGCTGATGCCTCTAAACTTGTATAAAAAGTTCTCTCCAATTTACAGGGTTGTCATCCCTTTCTTGTTTGTCAGCCATTTAGAAAGAGTACATGTGTTTGTATGGAATTTAGGTCTCCAGCCCACACAAAGCCACCAATAAGACACCTGACTTTGAACCACCATTGTATTAAGATTGTTACATACATGTGAACTTCTATCTTGGGAGCCTTCTCTGTCCAATCATTTTCTGTAGTTACAGTGGGATAAGGTGACTATTCCAACCCAGCTTCATTTATATACTTTTCCATTTAAGATATGACTCCCTCAGTTCCACAGTTTTGGTCTCCAAATGGCTGGGGACAAAGCAAAAAGAAGCTGAGGACCAGGATGGGGCTGTAGGATGCTGAGAAAGAAATGAATGCTGGGAGTGAAAAATTGTTATCTGGGGACTTCTAACAGAGCTATAAAGCATCTTTTAAAAGGCTCTGTGCATTGTCTTTTTAGTTCTTCAGTGGTCTCAGTAATGGCCTTTTTCCTTTTTATACTGTATTATCAGTTGCTTCTCATGAAAGAGTCTCCACCTGAAACCACAGAGGAGTTAAATATCATCTTAGTTATTCTCTCATCATTTTGTCCCTAAAGCAACCCCACAGCTATTTTGAGTTGCTCAAAAGGATAGAAATGCTGTTGCTTGCATTGGCCCACCTATTGTTATTCACCTAAGCCTCCAGAGAAGTTCAAAGACCAAACAGTAAAAGAAAAACTCAGGCTATGCTAGGCATTTCATCCTTGGATCTGGTACAGATCCAGTAGCAGAGGACTGAGATGTCCAGATGGATATACAATCCTTGTTTTGGGGCAACACACAATTCATTAGTGACCTTAACAAGCACTGTTTGAGAAAACTAATGTGTCAAAAACATGATTGTAGTGGGTTCCAGAGAAAAATGGGAAGAGAGGAATTGAGATAGTAAGCCTGGGCAATTCTTTCAAGATGTTTTGCTATAAAGGGAGTCAAGAATGGAGTTTGTAACTGGAGCGGGATGTGAAGGCAAATAGGAATTTTTTTCTCTCAAGGTTGAAGTTATCACATTTGTATGCTAAGGGGATGATCAAGAGGAGAGGGAAACCTTCACAATGAAGTAGGGAGGGCACAGCTGCCAGAGGGATATCTTGTAGGAGACAAGCCAGATTAGCATCTGTGTGAGGGGTATTCTCAGAGGGGAGCATGGAAGGTTAGTCAGTCCTAAATGGGGAGGGGGGACAGCTGTAGACAACAGATTTTGGGGGGAGCTGGGAGTTCTCTTCTGATTGCTATGACTGAGTTAAATGAAAGTGCAGGAGGACATGTTGGAGGTTTGAAGAGACAGGAGAAGGTGTGAAATAGTTGTCTAGAAGAATGGAAGAATGAATGGACTGGGGAATTGTAGTGGGCTTCAGGTCTTGCTTGAAATTCATGGTCATGAATTTAAGTGAGAGCAGTACAGAAGAAAGGATATGTGTGACCTTGGACATACAGCAGAATGGTTGTTTACAAAGGTATACTACCTACTTTACAAAGTTATTGTGAGGAGTCAGTGTGTCAGAAAGCATTTCAAAGTGTTTAAGTACAAGACATCATTATTATGAAACTTAGCTTTGCATTACTTAGCACCTGTCTTTGGCAAAAAGCTTTTCAGATTTAAGACAGGCTCAGTATCTCTAGAGACAACATTTGGCTTCTGCCACTGACTTAGTAACTGAGTCTAAGCAACTGACTTAACCTCCATTTGCTTTTACCCCTCAAACTATAAAATGATGGTGGTAATGCTTAAAGTGCAGTGAATGCTTTACAAATTAAGAGTGCCATATAAACACAAACTATTCATAAGATGGCATCAGCCCTCACTGGCACTGTCACTAGAAAGTCAGAAGGTCAGAGCCTCTGAATGAGCCCTAAGACTTAAGGGGCAGATGCTTCCCTTAGAAGGCTTTGGAAGAGGAAGGAAAGGGATTGCCGTGTGGGGCCATCATCATTACTTCCTTTAATCCTTACAACTGCTCTTTGAGATTATTAGAACCTGAGACTCAAAGGAGTTGTATTACCTGATATAGCTTGGGTGTTTCATCTCAGGTTTACCTTAAAATCACAGGTTCTTTTTACCTTGCCACATGTGGAAGTGGGCTTGATACTATATATCCATAGAAGTTATAGAACTAAAGGCATACTTATTTTTTTCATATTCCAGATCCATATTTTAGCCAACCTAACCGCTTCTCTGCAATCAGACATTTAACTGGAGTTGCCTGGTAGCAGAATAAACTGATTTGTGAGCTACATCATGATGGAATAGTTGACAGGAAATGATAGGAACATTGCGGGAGGGAGCAGTGAACTGACTACCTACAGGTACACTCAGCTACAGATGCACTTTTTAAACACTCTTGGGATAGGTGCTAGAAAAAATTAATTTATGTGGTCATGGGAACTGCTGAACTACCACGTCCACTGTGCCATTTCTTACAGTCTGTACATTATAAGCTGCAGCACATAAACTGCTCTAAGAGAAAATCACTGCTCTATTAGATTTTGATTTTTGAGTAACAATTGCCCACCTGATAGAGGTGATAAGAAAAGTGTATTTATCTTCTTCCAACAGCTAAAAGGTGATCATACTTCTAAAATTTGTTGAGATTGTCCAAGAAACTGTGTAAAATACTCATCCATCACTGGAAGCCCCTGGTCAGGAAATGACAGTGCAGTAAATATCTTCAGCAGCCACCTTTTAATGTACAAGCTGTTTTCGGTTGGAATTTTCAGCACTCACATAAAACACACTGTCATGAGTGACTGCTTGTGCTCCAAAGTCATTACTATTGGGATAATGGAACATCTCTCAGCGAATAACCAAAAAACTTTAAATGTCATGTCAAGTTTGTCGAAGCTGTTTTCAAGCCCCATTCAAGGTTACATGAATATTGAAGGTATCTGCTTTTAAGAAGTTTGAGTTGTGTGAGAGAGATCACTCATATGTTATATGATGTGAGATCCAGTTAATGAAAAGAAAATCCAGGTCTCTTTGGGAAAATCGGCCAACCACGCCATTTAATCATTAGCTCTTGCAACTCTGTCCTTAGCTACCCTGGTATGTCATTTCACCAACACTTTGGGTGTGTGTCCATGTGTATGCATGTGTGTTGATGTGCATATACTTGCCAAGTGAGGACAATTTCTGGTTTGCTGGAAAACTTGAACAGTCTGCCTGCTAAATGTATTATTTCTTTTAAGAGAAATTCTGAATATAAGCTTTTTTCCTTGGTTTTGTTCAAAAAGAAAATTTCATTATTATTCTAAATGGTATTTATCTTGGGCTCAAATGTATAGAGATAATCTCTTCACCTCACACTCTTTTACTGAGCAATTCCTTTGCACCAGGGCCATTCTAGACATTGAAACCGCAGCAATATTTAAAAGAATGTTCTTGGTGTCTCAGAGCATAGTTCTAGTAAAGAGACATGAGTTCTGGGAAGGAAAGGATGAGGGACTGGAGCCCTGAAAAGGACAGGTACAATTTTAGAGGAATGGTTAGGGAAGGAGACTCCATTTAACTGTGTTTAAACAGAAACCTAAATAAAACAGGGGACCAAACCCAACTACCTAGTGACAGGCATTTCAAGCCTAAAGGAAGGAGAAGGGAAGCACTGGTGCTCATGAAGTGGTTTTCTATTATGTTGTATATTCTTGACCTCTGCCTGTTTATTTTAAATCAGAGTTTTTTAGTTTAGTCTAAGAGGACTTGTATATTGTGGATAATTATTTTACATTTATGTTTTACAATGTGCCTAGCCCTTGCTCATCACAGTGACAAGTTTTTTTGCTTCTTTCCTGTAGAAAATCAGAAAGTGCAGCTGACAGAAGGGTCACGTTCACACTACAGTATCAATTGCAACTCCACAAGGACTACAGTCGCCAAGGAGCTTAATTATAATCCAGACACTCGTACGTCTACAGGGAGGATCAAGGCAGTTGAGAAGAAGGAAGCCTGTAATGTAGAAAGCACCAGAAAAAAGGAAATGGAACTTCTTGGCTCTGTTTCTAAAAACGAATCAGTTCCCGAAGTTGAAGCCCTGCTGGCAAGATTACGAGCTTTATAAATTAAACTGGCAAAAAATGATTAAGCCAAATATAAAGCCATGCTTTAAGCTATAACACTTGAAAAAATTGCTTTTATATGAGTGACTTTATATAGTTTTAAATTATGATATATATTAGAAAAATAAAGCTAAATACATGATTGCAATGCTTTTTCTATGTACTTGAAGTTTGGGCTTATTCAAGATTGTAATGGACTTTAATGCTTTTTTTGTCTCCTGGTATTCATCTGTTCTATATTTGGTGGTTAAATTATACATATTGCTTTAGAGAGCAGGTAGGAGACCATGTGTTCAGCAATGTGTCTGTAAGAAAATACCATCTTTCCAAGTCACTATAATTTTTACTATTTCAGCATTAATGAGTGTCAAATCATCAGCCTGAAGTCTTACTACACATCTATGTATATTTATATAGGCCCAGATTTCTCCAATGTAACATCATGAACATTAACTGAATATATCAGAGCTCTAAAGAAATGACTGGCAAGGTCTTTGTCATCATTGTTGAATTCATGTTAACTTGACCCTATACAGGACTAGAAGCCAACTGAGTGCATTTCCAAAAATGATACAATAGAAATGTATGTATTATCTCTGCAAAGTGCCTCTGCTTTTGTATAAAGTGGGTGTATACAATATCACAGTGCTGACCAAAACTCTTGGTCTTAGCTGAGAACATTTTTTCCCCAGTAATTATGACTATGAAATAAAATTTCCATTTTGAAACTTCCCAAGTCACAGATTTTTCTGATTCCTGTGAACACACTTGGAATTTCAGTTTCTTTGATCTGACAATCAATAACTGTAACAACAATCTGAATACATGTTTCAAGGAAAGTTTTCATATGCAAATGTTGCAATTGTATCTCATTTCAGCATCATTCCTTTGTTAATTCCATATCAAAGAAAATAAACTTGCTATTTGCACTAAATGAAAAAAATTGCTTTCTTCTCCCTCTCATTAACATATTCTGTGGTAAGCTGGAGATACACTGCTACACAGGCTAAGCATCTCTTTTGCTTTATTACATGTAATAAGTAAGTGACTGCTCTTTTACTTTCAGTTAAAAAGCAGTTATATGGAACTAGTCTGTGAGGTCCACTGCCTTTTATTTCCTTGTTTAAGTTGCCACCTCCTTTTGGCTTCAAGTTAATAAAATTCATTAATTAGGATTATGAACCAGGCTCTGTTTATAGACATTGGGGAACAAGTGTTATCCATAGCCACTGTAGGAATAAATTTGTTCCTGTATGTGTTGCTGAAATGTGCATTTTGCCCTCCAGTTGCAATTCTGATTTTCCTAAAAACAAATCTTCTAAAAAATCAAGAAAGGTGAAAGGCATTTACATCTTTAAGCCAGCAGAAGCCATAACAGCAAGGGAGAATTGAAAGAAAGAATTCTGTCTGTTCTTAACATGATTTTCTGAAGTCTTGGACTTCTCAGAAAATTTTAATTCATCCACATATTTAGACATGCTAGGTACAGGTAGAAGCAGCCCACAGGGGAAAAGCTGTCTGGCAAGTAAAGGGAAGTGAAGATGACACAGATTCCCAGGGGTAGAGGGAAACAGGAAGTCCAGAAACAGTGTCAGGCCCCAGAGCATCTGTCTAGACGCAGGAGCTGAAGGACAACCTTCAAGCAGGAGGACCAGGAGCCCAAGGCTGGCAGAGCATCCACAACAGCTGGCCTCCCTCTCTCTCAATGACAGGAGCTGCTTTTCAGCAGTCCTGAACAGAAAGAAGGACCCATATCCATGGAAAGCAAAACTTTGGTCAAAGAGTTAAGTGCCAACTCAAGGAACAGATCATCTCCTGTCAGAGATATTTCCCCAAGATATGCCCCTTCAACAAAGGGCTAAGGATATATTTAGGATTTTAAAATTCAGGTATTCCTTTAACCAAATTTAGATGGAAACTATAACAATGATCTTTCATTCAAAGACAGATGTGGAAGTACAATTTTGTTTTTCTGAAGGGAAAAAAAAAATGTTCCTTTGGGTTAGGTATGGTGGTTAATTTTATGGTCAACTAGACCAGGATAAGGGATACCACAGATAACTGGGAAAATATTATTTCTAGGTATACCTATGAGGCTATTTCTGGGAGAGATTAGCGTTTAAATCAAAAGAGGTAAAAAACACGCTCACAATGCAGTGGGTACCATCCAGTCTGTTAAGAGCACAAATAGGAGAAGGAAAAAAGGAAAAGCAAATTTCTTTCTCTGGCTTGTACAGGGGCATTCATCTGCTCCTGCCCACAAACATTAAGCCCTCCGGTTCACAGGTCTTTGGGCTTAGATGAACTACACCACCAGCTTTTTAAGGCCTCCTCCTTGCAGATAATAGCCCATGGTGGGGCTTCTCGGCTGAGCCCATTCCAAATAATAAATGGTTCTTCATGTCTGTACATATTCTGTTGTTTGTTTTCTGGAGAATATTGACTTATATAGCAGGTAAACATCCAACTCAAAAACATCTGATAGAGCTCAATACTCTTGACAAGGAAGGATATTCCTTCCAGACCAGTGACAAACCCCAGACAGATTATTCTCCCCTTAGGGTAGTGTAAAGAATTTGACTAGAACACATAGACAACTAAGTAATCATTGAGTTTTACAAAATCTACTCTAACAATTTTTCCTGATGAAATGTTTAACTTAAATGTGATAATGGGAGTGATCACATTATATGTGCCTTTTAATTTAACATATTGGAACACCTATGTCAAAAACACCTAGTGTTTAACAAAATATTATGTGGTGGTTAAAGAGATTAAATCCTGTCATTTGTAACATGTATGTGGAGATCATGATGTTAAGTAAAATATACCAGGAACAGAAAGAAAATTCTCACATAATCATATTCATGTATGGAAGATGAGAGTAAAATGGTGGTTATCATAGGCCCAGAAGAGTGAGGTGGAGAGATGGGGAGAGGTTGATCAATGGGGACTGAGTTAAGAGAGAAATCCTGGAGTTCTATTATATAATAGGATGACTAGATAATGATAATGTAGTATATATTTTTAAAAGATACAAGAAAAGATTTTGAATGTTTTCACCACAAACAAATGATAGTTGAATGAGGAGACAGATATACTTGCACTGATTTGAACATTATACAGTGTATATATGTATCAAAACATCACATGGACCTTCATATGTATAATTTTAAATGTGTCAAATTTTAAAAAAATACCTAGTGTTTATGTGAGGAAGTGAACATTTCTATAATTCAGATCAAAGTTTTTCCAATAAATGTAGAAAACTCAATTATTCATACCAAGTTACTCTAAAACTGTTAACTTTTGTACTATTTATTAGAAATAAGAATTATTAATGACTGAAATGCTCATTTAGCTATAGATGATTACTTGCCAGATGATTCGCTTTTTTTTTTTTTTTTTTTTTGGGTGGTGCTGGGGATTGAACCCAGGGCCTTGTGCTTGCAAGGCAAGGACTCTACCAACTGAGCCCTCTCCCCAGCCCCAGATGATTCACTTTTATTTTAAAATATCATAATCCAATGTAGCTCTACATTTACAAGTTAAAAACTAAATTGTTTTGACTATAATGTACATCTGTGCTATAGTCTACCAAATTAATTGAGCTCTTTTTTATACATGAATTCCAGAGGCAAATTTGATGATTACTTTCATGGCAAACTTTTGTTCAGACCAAGTGACTTTTAGAAAGTAATAGGTCCTAAATATGTAAACTGCTAACTTGACTAAAAACCAAAAAAAGGTGGCATTCGTTTTTTTTCTTTCATGTTAATTATTAAAAGTTTTGAGATCCAGGAATTGTAGCTGGCAGTGACCCAGCTCATTTTTGGTGAATTGTTAAATAGTAGCTACTGTGTGCCCTTGCCAGGCATGAGTGTGCTTAAAACATGACCCAGAGCCAAATTGTTCAACTGTTTTGGTCTAAGAGCCACTGTTTAGCAAAATGCATGGAGTTGCCAAAGAACCACAGAGATTGGATGGAATTTCAGAATCAAATCCAAATCTTCCCATAAAAGGCAAATAATAGAACCTTAATCCATAAAAGCTCATTATTTCTAAACACACCTTTGCCTTTGAAAGTGGTTATGAGGAGAATGTTAAAATGAAGATGGGGGGTGGGGTCTCGGGTAGAACAAAAGCCAGCTGTGTCCTCTAATTAGGGTAGAAGCCTCTGTCTCCCACACAGCTAATTATATTTTAGTGTCATATTTTACTTCAGTAGCCTCCCTTTAGGCATCTGCAAGAAACAAGAACTTAAAAGGAAACTTGGTTTCTTTCAGGAAACCTTAAAATAATAGATTTTTCCCTATCTATTGTCCATTCTGAAACTCCAACCAAAGCCCAAGATGTCACCTCCTTACAATTCACATTAGGGAACTTCCCCTGTCCCCAAAGATTTACACAATATGCATTCCTTATTTGAAATCTAATTTTTAAAGGCATTCTGATAGGATTGGAAACCTAATTTCTGGATTATCTCTTTGGGGCAGATTATCCATTTTCTTTTACAACAGCCTTTTAAAGTATTCAAGTATTATGTTATTTTTTTGACAATATTTAAAAGTTCATATATTACACTTTATGTGGCATTTTACCTCATGTTATATTTGAACTAAAAACCTAAAAATTTCTCTTTTCTCCTTAATTTTATAACTTGGAGTTACTAAACTTTATTTTAAAGATGAATCTTCAATATAAATATCTAATCTTAATATAATCTGAATAGGTGTGAATGTTATTCAATTATGAGACCTATGCTAGAAAGCTATAATAAAATAATTAGACTGAAATAAATAGTCTGGTGAATTATTTCTTGAAAGCAGGTTTAGGTCCTTAGGTTTATGTATAACAGTTAATTTCTCCCCAAAGTACCTGTCTGCTTCCTCATAGATTTGATGGGTTCTGATGAAATTGACCCATCTTTACATCAAAAAACAGAAGACTGAACATAATTGTTTAATATGTATATTCAATACAATTAGCATCTATAAAGGCAAATATAATTTTATAACATTAGTATACAGAAATGTCTATTTACCTACTTTGTAATTATTTATTTTCAAGCCTCAATATGTGTAAAGCATTCTCTATTAAAATACATCAAAACTAAGCAACAGATACTTAGGACTTCATAATTAAAGTACCTAACCCATTGAGGAAACTTGATTTTAAAATGGAATATTTATTTCCTTCCCTTGTTTCAGACACAAATATGTGGCCCTTTCAATGCAAAACCAACTAGGTGCCTAATAAAAGCAAACAGGTGCCTCTCCAGCCTGAAGAAAATGACATTTTCTTTGGAGGGTGTCATCTTGAATCTTTCCCTTTCCTTAATGACCTAACAAGAGCCATTCTGATGATTGTAAGAGCCATGACTGACATCCCACACCTGTGGCCTACCCAGAGCGTATAAGAGTCCAATTTGACTGTGATAATAAATAAAACCTTGTCATACTATTACAGGATGTTTGGCAAGGACAAGAATTAAGGCACCTTTATAACTCCCAAAGGAATCTGGTGATATTTCTAATGTGATCTCACACATCATTCTGTCCTGCCTGACCTTCCTTGTATCACCCTCCTGAATTATAGCCTGTATCAGCTACCCTCTCCTCCTGCCACAGCCACTCCCCAAGAGAAAGAATGCTGACCTGAAGAAAACAAGCCTGATTTGAACAAAAAAAAAAAAAAAACTTGGTAAAAAAGTCAGTTAATATATCCTGGAAGTCGCTCTGTAGGTTTTCTGTGGAACATGTTTTCTGTGCAATGCTTTTCCATTCAATTAATTGTTGTGCCTCACTTTATGAAATGAATACTGAAGGTCTCAGAGATGAAAGGACCTCCTCCAGAAGTGTCCAGCCTCATTCCTTAATAACTTCTGAAGCCCAGGATGTTGAGGAAATACAATGTATTCACAAGTCCCATTTACTACCCTCTTCTCCAATGATAAGTTTCTTTACCTTGGCACTTACTGCAAACAGCTGCCTCTCAGGGACTTCATGAACCCAGGTAAAAAAGGAATTGTTTTGAGGTTGTAATAGCATCTCTCCAACTACTCCCTAAAGAAGCTTAACTTCTGTCTGATGAGCCAAAGGAAGGTACATTCATATAGGTAGGACCAGGCAGTCTAGGACGGTCAAGCATGAAGATAGTGGTGTCATGTGGAAACAGCAAGCATGCCTGGAGAGGCCAAATGTCCTCCTTACACAGAGCAGCCTAATTTAGGATGATCTCTGGGCCTGCCTCAGGTACTTCGTGAGGAAGGCAAAGGTGACTCTGGTGAGCCCTCATCTTCCTGAGAAGCTGTACCTTTGCTGTCACTATGGCTCCCCTTTGGAATTCCTGAGGTGGAAGTTAACAGCAAAGCCTTACCCTTCCGAGGGGATATTTGAATTTTAACTTCCACCTGACCTGTAAGAGCTGAAAGGTAGAGAATTGTAAAGAAACAAACTGAGGCCAGAAGTGCACCTCCCCCAGGGTGATGTTAAGTGTGAATGTCCTTGTTTGGTTCATTGCATGGTGTTAGAAGCACCCTGGGCTCCGAGAGGAGCTACTTCCCCTTGAATGCTAAAGTCACTGCGCAGAACAAAGGTTCTCCAGTCACCTTTGTAGAGGTAAGACTAGATGGAACTTTCAAAATACAAAGTTCTGAGTTAAAAAGTGGAGGAACAGATGGGGGCAGCAAGAAACAGACATCCAAGCTAATGACAGTTCCCTCCCTCTACAGTAAATACAGTCCTCCCATCTCCAGGAGAAGCTGGCAATGCAGCTTCTGGCAGCATGGCAGACAATGCAGGGGATTGAAGGCCTGTTCCTGAGGGACGACTCAGCCCTCTCATAGCTTCAGGTTTCCTACGAAAGAGCGAGGATCTATTCACTCGAATGATATTGAATGATATTGCACATATTCATGAGGATTGTTTGGGCATCCTGGCCTTCCCTAAACAGGCCTCGTCTGAACTGTCCAGTGCTGTCGGCCATGCTAGAGTGAGATGGGTTCTGGGTTTGACATCTTAGTTGCTTGAATACATGGTTCCTTTACTCTGAGTTGCATGAATCTAAACAGTAGCTGCTTTTGTAGAAGCCCTACTCAGCCCAGGTATGGTGGTGCACACCTGTAATCCCAGCTACTCAGGAGCTTGAGGCAGGAGGATTGCAAGTTCAAGGCCAGTCACAGCAACTTAGCAAAGCCCTAAACAACAGTCTCGAAATGAAAAAATTAAAAAGGGTTGGGGATGAGGCTCAGTGTTAAGTGCCCCTGAGTTAAATTCCTGGTACCAAATAAAAAGAAGCAGCCACACTCACCAGTGGGTCAACACAGTGCATGGTCTGGAGGGAATGGTGAGAACAGACACCACGCACCCAGGTGGGGGTTCAGAGAAGGAAGGAAGAAAGGCATGATGTCAGAGGAGTTCACTGCATGGCGTTAGAAGCAGGAGTCCCCCACGGTGAGGCTGGAAGCAATACTGACACATGAGTGTGTGTATCTTCCAGAGAGTGAGGACTCAGGACAGGAAAGCCGCCAACCAGTCCTTAAAAGATTCACATAGAAAAGACAATGAAGAGGACAGAGCTAAGGCCAACAGATAAAAATAGAATTTATATGAAAAAGCATTTTATTATTTTATTTTATTTTATTTATTTATTTATTTATTTTTTTGCGGTACTGGGGATGGAACCCAGGGCCTTGTGCTTGCAAGGCAAGCACTCTACCGACAGCTACCTCCCCAGCCCTGGAAAAGCATTTTAATGCAGAACTGCCCAGCAGTGAGAGAAGCTGTCCTTCAAGGTGAAAAAGCCATGGACTCTTTAGAACACGATCAAGCTCTTCTGAGAAACCCTGGAGCTTCTCTAGCGGAACTCTTCTCTCTCCATCTTAGGGATGAAGTGACCAGGCCCCAGGCAGAAGCCACGTCTCCTTTCTCTGTCTACTGCCTCTGTTTGCGTGCAGCCTCCCTCACCCAGTTACCTCAGCAAGCAGAGGTCTGGCTGTGTGTGACACTGGGAAATAGTAAGGGAATCTATTACTCAGGTGGGAGCTTGGCGTATTGGAGTTCTGAAGAACTTTATCACTCATAGAATCATAAGTCGGCACCCTAGCCTTGGGGCTTATCACCCTCGTTCCTTGACGTGCTCTGCTTAGCTCTGAGGGACATAATAACTGTCTTGGTTTATTCGTGTGCCTGCTCTAGGTCTTGTAACTAAAATTAATCAGCCCTATTCTAGAAAGGAGTGGTTAGAGAGGCAAAGCCTGGAAGAAAGGGATCCGGCCTGGGGATGCTGCCTCAGTATGCGAGGTACATTGGTCCATTCCCAGCACGTGGAAATGCAGTGAGAAACAGACATTTAACAACTTGGGCTTTGAATGTACGTGCCAGGCACACTTCTAGGCATGGCATGTGTCTCACCTCAATTTATAACAATCAAAGGAGAAGGAGCATACTATTAGATCCACATATGACCAATGAAGATACTAATGTGTAGAGAAATAACTAACTCATGGTCACACATCTAGTAAAAAGTGAATAGGATTAAAAAAAAAAAAAAAAAAAAACTCCTGTTCTCTAACTCTAAGCCCTGTGATCTCACACTGTACAGTCTCCCTCTGGACTCAACAACCTCTTAGAAGCCCACCAGGGACCAGAACCAAACATCAGCTCTTCCAGGCCTCCGCATGTAGTTTTGTGGTTTTCCTTATAAATGACCGTCACTGCTCAGCTTTTTGTTTTTTTTTTTTTGGTCCAAGGTGAAATGAATCTCCAAAATACCTACATACCAATGCATTTCTCATTTGAATTCCTGTCATTATTCTATTTCTTTTATTACTGTATTGTCAGGTAATCATAAATATAAATTTAAGGTGAATAAGTTTAAACATGAACATTTGCCACCAGAGTTGGTCAAAATGACTAGCAGTTGACAGGAGTTTAACGTCCTCAGAGATTGGTCAACCTTTCCTGTACTGCTCCCTCTAGAATGCTTCTCCTGCATAGATGAGCAGGTTGTCAAGTCCTCCATGTTTGGAAGACCCGTGAGACTTCTCCAAGTATGGTGTGTACAAGATGTGAGTTCTTCCCAAGCCGTTAGACTCTGCAAAATAACAATGTTCATCATTTTTGTTTTTCCCTTGGCCCACCTTTAGTTCCCTCCTCTCTTTCTGAATTTAGAGAAAGGCAGAAGCACAACATGCCAGTAGTAACTTTGACAAGCCAAAAAAAGGCCAAAGCAATCACTTTAAAATAAGCCTTTTAATAAGATCTAAAAATTATGGTACATTCTTTAAATTCAGAATGTGTGAAATTTTTAAGGAAAATAGTCCACTCAAGAAACTCTCTCACACCTTTGACTAGTAGTTAGGTGGATGTTTTGGAATAGCACAATTTCAGAAATTTCAGAATTTTGTCATTTGGATAAGAGGCAATTTATGTTCCAA
The DNA here is from genome assembly GCF_902686445.1 of Sciurus carolinensis. Lineage (NCBI taxonomy): Eukaryota > Metazoa > Chordata > Mammalia > Rodentia > Sciuridae > Sciurus > Sciurus carolinensis. The sequence continues at coordinate 54,136,721 of NC_062217.1, read as the reverse complement.
CCATACTGGGGATAAGAAATGTTTGGTGGATGATCTGAACTTGGTACAACCCCCTCAAAAGTATGCTTTTTCCATTCCATAGACCTCAAGGTGGACAAAAAAGCAGATGAATTTTTAAGACAACTTAAAAATCAAATTTGCCCATTCCTACAGGAACTAAAATATCTCCACCTATCCATTCTTTTCGCTTCCACAGTTTAGTTCTTCCAAAGTTAGAAGCTGCCAACATGATCCTTTGTACACACATCTGGCAGCAGACGTGCACCTTATTGGATTTGCTTACTAAGCACAAAAACTATGTTTCTAACCACCAATATATTCATTGTCCTGTATGACATTTGACATGAAGTAATAAAATAGATTACAACTGTATCTGAAATAATTAATGAATGATATGTTTAATAAAAGAAGACCAAGAAATCCATTAGAGAATGATCTGGGTTGATTCTCTGACAACTTGTACCCTTTTGTTATGCTCCATGCATAAATGTAAATGTCATGATTAGATCCAAGAGCCCACGTAACCTGTTCAGATGTCAATCTTCACTATAAACCCATTCATTCAATAATGCCAGGGACTGTCTAAATACTGGGAATGTAAAGCTCAACAAATGCAGCCTCTGCCCTGGAGGGAACACAGTCCAGCAGAGGAGACAAGCGTAAGCTAATTGTGCATGGCAGGGGAAGGACAAGCTTTGGGAGGAGCATGTCAGAGTAGCTAGCCGAGCCGATGGGGGTCAGGGGAGCCCTCCTGGGTGGTGACTTAGGTAGAATCTGACAGAATGGGTAGAAGTAGGCAGATGGGGACAAGAGGGGCGGGAGAACACCAGGGTGAAGGAACAACATGTATGAGAGCTTTGGAGAGGGAAACAGCATGAATTTTTTTTTTTGTTTGGTGACACAAAATAGATCTGAGATTGAAGATAGCTATCCAGGCAGGCATAATGCTGCTTCTATCACACATAGACTCATACATGTTTCTTAAACTGTTGAATTTTTTTTTCTATTTTGAGAGGGTTGTATACATTTTGCGGAGCCAACTACAAAAGATAAATTACTAATAGTTACTCATGGTATCAAACTTCCTTCATAAAAATTTTCATCTTCATAAAAATATACATAACTAAATTAGGAGTCTTCAAATTTTTATTAGCTGCATTAAGATTTCTATATGTAAGGTATTCCAAGGTGAGCATCTGTTATATTAATTATTGCAAGAATTAGTCTGCACTAAATTACCTTGGTATTTAAGGCAAGTACATCACCTTCCTACCTGATACATTTTCGGTATATGCTTTCATGTGTTTATTTTAGAAAGTAACCACAGAGTGTGAGATTAAGTCTGTCACTCTAATTTTTAACACCACTGGTACAAAATGCCATTAGATCACCCACATCACTGTGGGATGTACATTCTCTAGAAATGATAGGAAGAATAAAGGCTATGTAAAAATAGCCATTCTCTCTGATATTTCAGATAACTTTCATTTCTCCATAGATGTATACCTTTATAAAAACTACTAACAGTGGTGTTTTGTTTAAGATCCATGCAAGCAAAGTTATATCCACTCAGGAGCTTCCCAGAGACAGTAGTTTTCAAACAATAGAGCAAAAATGCAAAAATCAGTCAACTAATTTATGCTACATCAATTTTACACACCCAGAAAGCATGAAACGTTAATGTGATCTCACCAAAGTCAAAAAAGCCAAACAGAAGTTACCAAAACCGGCCTGACTCTTTTATCTAAACAAGCTTATGTCATGCTGGCTTTGAGAACATAACGTGTTCTGAAAGGGCAGGGTGGCCACGCTTCTCAATGCATGTAATATTAGACAGCAAAGAACTACAGAAGCATTCAAAGCACCATGTCTGGAACCCCAGGGTGACTAATGTGAAGCTTTAGTTCACTTCAGGGGTAAAGGAATAGAGGGGAAAAGACCACAAGCTCGTTTGCCAACTGGAAAAGTCACAAAGGAAATGATGGTAGGTGATGTGGAGTTGTTAGGGCTGTCGGGGACTCGCTCTCGGAAAAATGTGGGTGTCCCCTTTTTTTTTTCTATTTTGAGAGGATTGTATACATTGTGCCGAGCCAACAACAAAAGGTAAATTACTAATAATTAGTCCTTGGTATCAAATTTCCTTCATAAAAATTTTCATCTTAGGGAGGGTTCAGGCCCAAGGAAAAGAGCAACAGAAACCTGAGCCCTGAGAGCTCTTGGTGCTAGTAGGGCCCTCTCCATAGGAACATGAAGTAGGTCATCCAGGATCTGAATTCCCTGCTGCTAGCTCAGAGAACTTTGGTTCTTCACTAGGGCCAGATATCTTATGCTCACCTGCTCTCACTGGCTCATTGCAACCCCTCAACAAAGGCCTTGGGGTCCAGTGACACAAAAAGATAGCAGGGCCAGGTAATCACCATCATTCCTTATCACAGGAATGCAATGTGGGCAGAACCATAGCCAGCACAGGGCTGGAGCAACGGTTCCAATTTGGTTTGCTTCAGGGAAAGTTCTGGGCAACTAACCTGACGAAGCACCTGTCCTTGAGGATCATGTGAAAAGAACAAGCGAGCCTTACAGAACTGCTCTGTTGTGAACTCCGCAGCATTGGAATCCTGGGCAAAAACAGAAATTGAGCATTTAAAAGTAAATGCTTGCATTCCTAAAGACTGTTCAGTCAGTTCTCCACTGTTTATGTCAGTGGTCTGAAGTATTAGCCGCTCAAAATTGGTAACTAAGAATTGCAACTGATATCAGTAGAGAGTAACTTTCACCCCAATTCTGTGCCTTGCCCTTCCTCAAACTTTCATAATTCACTTAGTTAAGACCTGCAGAGCTGCTTGGAAGAGCTTCCTCCTAAAAAATTGAAAGAGAAAACAATCATGATCAATAATAAAATCTCATAAAGCTTAGATATCATTATGATAGGGGCAAAAAAAGACTAATATAGTCATTCTTCAGTATCCAGAGAGGACTGTTTCAGAATCTCCTCTGCAGATACCAAAGTCCACAGATGCTCACCTCCCCTATATAAAGTGGTATGACATTTGCATTTAACCTACATACATCCTCCTGTATATTTAATCATCTCTAGATTGCTTATAATACCTAATACAATGTAGATGCTATGTAAATAGCTTATACCATATTGTTTAGGGCATAAAAAGAAAAACATCTGTACATGTTCGTTACAGATGCTATTTTTTTTTCTGAATAGTTTTTGATCTGCAGTTGGTTGAATCCACAGAGGCAAAACCCTCAGAAAATAGAGGGCTGACTACTTAAGAATTCACATTCTCTTTCTTTACCAACCCCATCCCTTTCCCTGAACGTTCCCCATGGAAGTAGTATATCGAGTGAAGGGTAGAGTATCTGGAAAAACTATAGCAGCATTTACATTGAAAAGAGCAGAGAGAGACTAGCAAAAGGAAAAAGGAGGATGTATAAAGAGACTGCCATGGGAACGATGTTTGCGAAACACTGCAGGGATTTGGTAGGGCTATATGGGTTAAGAGGAATCTTAAAACATTTCCTGCAGTACTCCTTCCAGAAAACTTTAGTAAATATTCATATTATTTCTCAAGGCTTCTGGAGTCAGATTTGTGGGCTATGTACACAAGGCTCCGCAGCACTGGGTAACATCTGAGATAGGCTCAAGAAGAGCAGTCAAAACAGCAGGCTTGTTCTAGAAAGAGACAACTTCTGAAATTTCCGCAGCCTATTCCAGAACAGCACATGTTATTTAGTTTTCATTTTTGTTTTAACTGTCATTTTGAACCTTTGGTTTCTGCTAAATATAAGACTTGTTGCTGCTATTTTTGCACTTTACAAACTGCAGCTTCAGCTTCCAGAGCACACTGCCATCCGCAATTGTAACAAACCAAATGGGTCTAGTGGAAAACACTGCTCTCTTTCACTTTTGGCATCTGAGATGTACCCCACAGAGTGTGCCTCTGTTTCACACTGAGTGAAAAGATGAACAGTTTCGCACCCAGGAGATCAAATTAACTAATGAGGTAAATCTGACATTCATGGGTGAAACACCACAGTCTTTGAGGATTCATCTGAAGGGGCCTTTACAAAAAGACATTAGCAAAAAAAAAAAAAAAAAAAAAAAATCATTTTCAAGTCCTTTATGAGCAAGTCTTGAGAATATGCTACTATTTCATCAGGTGAGGCAAGGCGGTAGAGATGAATACACCTGAAGACTCAGGTTCCCTGTGATAGCAGTTAGCTTCTTGCCCTGGTCTAGAGAGGTTTGGAGTGGGGAGTCAGAGGTGGGTCAGGCAGAGTCCCCATCTTGTGCCGGTGTTACTGTTTCTATATACAGTTTTGTGGCTGCCAGTAGGAGGGAGGGCAAACAGCCCAAGGAAAAGGAGAGTGGACTAGAGGTCCTGGGAGGTGCTATGGCCTGGCAAGGGAGAGGCAGATGTTGCTTTGCTGACCTTCCATGGAAGAGAACTTAGTCATTCCTCTGTAAGGAAAGCTAAGAACTTTAGTTCAGCTTTGTGCCCAAAGGAGGGGAAAGCAATGAACAAACTAATGGTGTCCACCACAGCCTCTCTGATCTCTGACCTGCTATTCTGCTTTTAAGAACACTATTTACACATACGGACAATTACAGAAGTTCCACAATGCAGGGATCCTCTGTTATAAGGTGACATGGTGTGATGTGACAGCATGAATTACAGATTTGTTTTGATAAAATGATCTCGAGGGAAGAAAGAGTGCCAAACACTGAATTATAGGTAGAAAAATAATGATAACAATAGCGTATATGGAGCTTTCTAGTTTATAAGGCACAGATTACTTTAGGAAATCCAGTTAGAATGCTAGAAACTAACAAAAAAACTACTTTAAGTCAAACTGAATAGAATTATAAACATTGATGTTTTCAAAAGACAGGGAATTTCCTTTGTTATATCCTGAAGTCAGATAATATAGATAGATTGATCAATCTGAGTTTTAAAAATCTAAAAATTATTTTTAAAATGTAGAGAAACTGAAAACCACCAGAAATTTAACAAAGATCATCACTACTAATATTTTGGAATGAGATATTTTTAATTTTTCCTTCTAATAAACATCTTCCTTTAATTTTGTAAGTCACATGTGATCTGGACCGTCACCTCTATAGCTAGTGGATATTCCCTCTCTTGCTCACAAGACCTCCTCCTGTTCCTTCATGGGATCATTCCGAATTCCCAGGATAAAATTTCCCAGGACCATTCCAGATTCCCTGCCAAAGAAACAGGGAGGGGTTCTAGGATCTAAATTCATGCTTGTGTCCCTTATCATTGATTCTTGAGCTACCAAACTTGCTGCTGAGAATGGGTGCTCTCTAAACATTCTGCTGTCAGCCATCAGAGGCACCTTCTTGTCTGTCCTGTGATCAACTCCACTGACCACTGGAGTCCCACACAGAACGGCCAATTTGTGTGTAGCTTCCATGGACTTTCTGAATTTTATGTTCTCCATTCCACTCTTCTTTGTGATTTTTTTCATACGTATGTGTGTGTGTATGCATACCCATGTAGATATATGTGTGCATGTACGTGGATATGCAACCCGCAGATATAAGGACTGACATATATAGGTTCACATAACCCCAATTCAAAAATGTTCAAAATAAGAAACTGCCTCCATATTAAACATGTACAATCCTTTTTCTTGTCATAATTCCCTAAATGATACAGTATTACAGATATATAAGATTTACATTGTATTAAGTATAAGGAATTTAAACATGATTTAAAGTATACAGGAGGATGTGTGTAGGTTATATTCAAACACTACTCAATTTTATATAAAGGGATTTTAGCATTCCTAGGTTTTTGTATCCATGGATGTCCTGCATATATGGAAGAGTGACCATATTCCTAATGCATTTTAGTCTCCCCTCCAACTTTTCTCACTTCAATCACATTCGTCTGTAAGTTTGGAAATTATGCTCTATTATTTTATCAGTTACCCTAGCTATTGTAATAGTTTAAAGGATTAAAGTTAATGTTTTTATTACTCTTCTTCCAAATGATTCAAACTCTGTTAAATAACATCAACTATACTCCCCAAACTACATACTTATACTATTATTTTACTTCCAATTAGACAATAATGTCTAATTTACTACATTAGACATTATTATCACATTATATAAACCTAATTTTTCCATAGACTTATTCTATATTATTAGTATTTTTGTTTGTCATTTTTTCCTATGTCAAACCCTTCCAGAATCATCCTGTATCTACTTCAGAACTTCCCTTGTTAATTATCTATTGGAGGTAAAGGCTTTTGGGTTTTGTTTACTTGAGAGATTTTTATTTCTCTATTATTTCTTGAGATATTTTATGTTTGTCCATTTTCTTTCTCCACAATGGTGCTACTGTTCCACAGGTGCATCGCTGTTTTTGAGATAGCAGTTGTCGGTCTCACTGCTGTTCTTTAGAGGTAATTTTGCTGGCTGCTTTTAAATTCTTCATCTTTGGGGTTCCACAGCTTCACTCTGTCATATCTTCCTTAGATTCATTGTATTTCTTTAATGTGAGCTTTGGTGTCTCTCCATAATTCTAAAATTTCTGGCCATTAACTCATCAAATATTGCTTTTCTCTTGTATGATCATTTGGAACTTCTCTTAGATATACTCAAGACTTTATCTTCTAAGTCTCTTAACTGTGCTTTTAAATTTTCTATTTGACACTTTGTGGCACTCTGGATCATTTCTTCCCATCTATCTTCCAGGATACTAATTTCTTTCCAGCTGTGTCTAATCTTCCATTTAACCCACCTGCTGAGTTTTTTATATTAATTATTATATGGTTCATTTATAGACTTCTATTGCTTCTTTTCCAGATCTGCTAGGTTGCCTCTAATCTTCTTTTGTTCCTTTCTTTTATTTCTAAGTATTTCATGTTTTTATTTCCATACATTAAATATGTTATTTTATTGTTCGTGTCAGATAATTCTTGGATCTAAAAATTCCGCCAGCTTTTGTCTGCAGGTTCTTGCATCTGGTGTCTTGTTCCCTTTCCTTTTGATTCCAAATTCATTTTCCATGGAACATTATTTCTGAGACTTCCTTAGGCCTGGTTGGAATTTGCATGCCCTGAAAGAAGTTCCTCACTTGCTTCTGCCAGTTGCCTGGGGTCACTGCCAGCTCCAGATTCCTTGGACCAACTCCATCCGGCAGTGAGAACTCTGACTGCAGAGACCCATGAGGCTGCACATTCTCAGGAGAGGTTATTCCCTGTCCCCTTAGTGCCAAGTTGGTCACAGTCAAGTTTCTGGTTCTCCTTTCCATAACACAGAGTTTATTTCCCATTTATACTCTACAGCTTAAAGGGCAAGCCTCTGCTTTCTCCTGACCCCATCTTCCTTACAATCACAAAGACCTTTGTCACCAGGGCCAGCAGACACCCTCAGATGGAAAACCATTTCAGGGTTCACATATGGTACATGATACCGCTTTTGTTTCATTTTTGACCTCTGCAAATTCCTTAGTTTTTTGGCCAGATCAGCAGTTCATTTTAAAGACCTTCCGAAGTTTTTATCCAGAACTTTTAGTTGTGTTTAGCAGAAAAATTCTTCAGGCTATTTATTCTACAATTCTGCTAGTAACTAGTTTTGTCAGTATTTTTTCTCATATAGGTAATTTTATTAAGTATACAGAATTTTGTACTTTACATGATAAAAATTAATAATGCATTCTGCATTATTTATTTTCTTGACATACTTTAGAAAGAACTGTGCACACTTGAATATTATAAAAATACTCAAATACATGTTCTTCTCATATTTTTATTGTTTGGCTTTTTCCCATTAAAATTTTTGATTCTTCGGCAACTTACTGTGATATAAGTAATGATGTTGTGGATCCAGCTTATTAGTTTTTACAAATGGCTAGCTAGTGACCCTAACATCTTTTATTAAATAATCATTATTTTCCTTAATGATTAGAAATATTACCAGTTTCACAAACTACAGTCCTGTAATATCTTGTGTGAATTTCTAGGCGCTATAATCTCTTTAACTAATCTGTCGTCTGCCCTTGTACTAACGTTACTTTGTTTCAGGTATAAAGTTTTATAATCAGATTTAATATCTGATAATTTATGAGCTCTGTCATTGCATTCACTTTTCAATTTTTCCAGAGTATTCCTACCTTCTTATTTTTTCTTCCAGATGAAATTTATAATTATTCTATCAAGATTTATAATATGACTTAAAATTCTGACTGGGATGGACATATTTATTTCTACATACTCATCTTTACATTATTTTATAAATAGGATCTTATTAAAATGTGACTCTTACTTCCATCAAAGAGAAGATAGGAAACAAATTATTCCCTTAAAGTGTTCACTGAAGAGACAGTAAGAAGGGACTGTTTTGCTAGGCACAGTGGTGCACACCTATAACCCAGGAGACTCTGGTGACTGAGGCAGGAGGATGGCAAGTTTCTAGCCAGCCTGGGCAACTTAGTGAGACCATGTCTTAAAAATAAATAAAATCCCACAAAAACCAAAGGCTGACTGTTTTCCCAGGTAAGTGGAGAATGAATGATATATAATGGGGGTGGGGGAGTGTGGAGTGAGAGAAGAATGGGGGAACTTTAGATTATGTAGAAGGAAATGAGAGGGGGCTATGAAAAATGGTGGAATGAGACAGACATCATTACCCTATGTGCATGCATGATTACATGGACAGTATGAATCTACATCATGTACAACCATAGAAACAAAATGATGTACCCCATTTGTGTACAATAAATCAAAATGCAGTCTGTAAAAAATGAAAAGGTAAGTAAATAATAAAAAATAAAAATAAAAAGGACCAAGGACTTCATGGTAAAGTGCCCCTGGGTTCAATCCCCAATACCAAACTACAACAACAAATGGGGGCAGGGGGGCGAGGGAGAGGATCTGCTTGTAGGATTGTGGGCAGGTATGACAGAACCAGAAAGGCATGGGGAAGTACTTGGGGTTCAACAGTGGAAAGTGTCTAGCACTCTGGCTCTGAAGGGGCAAAGAAGGGAATCCTGATACTGGAGACCCTAAGCCAGCCCATCTGGCCAGAAGCTCTACCCTTTGACCCCGTCATATAGAGAGTAGACAGATAAGGAGGAACAGGCACCCTAACCTCTCTCGCATTCCGTTCTTTGACATTTTGGGAGCCTGCCACTGGACAAGCCAACCAGAATCCAGAGTACAGGGAGATTAGGTAAAGCCCTTTATAGAGACCAGCTTCTCACAGCATAGAAAAAACCAGAAAACAGATGGCAAATGACTTGCACAGCTCAATTTAAGGGCTAGTAGCTTTTACTTGTGCAACACTGAAGTGTTGTTAAAATCTGAAATGTATTCACAGGGAAATTCTATTGAAAGTCATTCTAGAGAAATAATGGACTCATTATCCTGAAGGCAGGTGACTCTGAAAATCAGATGCAGTGTTACCTGCATTGGTAACAGTTGTTTTTCACTTCAGGTATGACATGTTCTAGGCTGCAAACCTTCCTTGTCAGACTGTAAAGTTGAAATTTTTCTGGTGACAGAGAACAGCAGCAGGCAAATTGCCTGTCTCCTCATCCTTCCCTTCACAGACACGGAGTCTTATATCCCATCCATTACGGGATGATCTCTCATTAGCTTCAACTTTGAAATACAATTTTCTACTTCCTGATTGTAAAATCCACAAAGATGTCTTCAAAGTTTTTATTTCTTCTCCCAAGAAATGCAGAATGGTAAATCTTTCCACAAAGAGAATTCGAAGAAACTAATAAACAGTAGTTTAAATTCAAGAGCACTTGCAGGGAGTGCAGAAATCTGCAGGTGAGAACAAACGGGGACCTTTCCAGAAAAGGTTGCTTGGGATCACCGCTCTTTCCCCCCAGTTTCTCAGTGAACCAAAACACAGGAATCTGTGGTTCAGTGCCTTGGACTCAGAGTAGGATGTGAAAAACCCAGTGAACTTAGCCCTCACATCATGGCTGGTTATCTCTATTATATGCCAACAGAATGGTGTTGACCACAAGCCTGGGAAAACGATGACCTCCAGTCCTGATAATGTGCTTTGGCATCAGGGCATCCAAGCATGCGCAGAGAATGCCTCCTCGTCAGCCCTGGCTGCTCTGATTAATCACCCATCAATGGAGTCTCAGAGAGAGACTCTAACAAATGAACAGATTATTGAATTTTTTCAGGTCATTTGAAGTATACAAGCCTGGCTAGGATAAAGAAAGCAAATAAATCTGTCTTTTCTGTGTCATGTTCTTTAAGATGCAGGTTCTTGAATTAGAAGGGGGTGGTGCCAACCCCAATATCAGGCGCTCAGACTAATGTTATTACATGATTTCTAGTTAATGCCTTATGTTGTAAATATTTTTTTAAAATTTTAGGAACAGATTATTGCTTTGTTTGCTTTCTGGAGATGAATTTTCTTGGGCCTGATTTCACCTTTCCTTCTTAAAACTCTCCATTTATCTCCTGTGACTTTATACTGTCCTGGGTCAATTAACTCCCATTTATTCCTCCACTGTGTCTAAATGAAGATCATCTTGGGGGTCTGACCTTGGACACCCTACATCTCCTGTTCCACTCTCTCAGTTTTTCACCCAAGTCTCTATCCACAGCACCAATCCCTCTTTTGAGCCCCAAATCTTGTCATACCTTAACTGAACATATAGAAATTCGACTGGTCATTTCCCCAGCACCAAGGCAATTCTTCTGACATTCTTATTTTTTCCCTACTAACTCTATATAATTTTCTAATGCCCAGGATAAAAACATGAGAGAGAATTTGCAATTTCCTTCATTTCTCCACTTCTAGCTTTTGAGGGAAGACACTACCTCTTACTTAGATGATTCCAATAGACTCCTAACTGCTCCATTCTGTACCTTTATACTCTTCTGATTCAGTTCATCACAGGATGCTGCCATGTTAATCATACTTTTTAAAAAATCCACTTTAATTACACCCTTTCCCCCAAAACCTGCTATGGCTCCCTACTACCCATCTAGTGATTTACTGTCTTAATAGCTTAGCACCAAGTGTGCTGTACCAGTCTCCAATACTAGCCTTCTCATTATTCCCTGGGCTAGAGGTCAGCAAACTGCAACCCATGAGCCAAATTCAGCCCACTGCATATTCTTGTAAATAAGATTTTATGAAGACACAGCAATGTCCATTTATTTGCAGGTTATCTATGGTTGCTTTCCCAATGCACCTGTAGGGGTGAGTATGTGCAACATATTTAGTGATCTAAATTATCTACAAACAGACATTTAAAGGTAGGGTAGGCAGCCCCTACCCTAGATTTATTCTCTTATTAATGTGAACTCTGTTACTTTTGATTTTCCAAACAGTACTCCTTAAATTTCCCATTTACACATTCTCTACACTCCTGGAATTTTTTCCTACCCTCTTTTATTTCTTCTATTTTTTTTCATATTCTTTTTTTTATTGTAAACAAATGGGATACATGTTGTTTCTCTGTTTGTACATGGCGTAAAGGCATACCATTTGTGCAATCATAAATTTACATAGGGTAATGTTGTTTGATTCATTCTGTTATTTTTTCCCTTCCCCCCCACTCCTCCCACCCCTCTTTTCCCTCTATACAGTCCTTCCTTCCTCCATTCTTGCCCCCTTCCCTAACCCTAACTCTAACTATTATTTCTTCTAAATTCTCCACAAATGTTACCTCCTTCAGGAAATCTTTTAACCAATTGCTGTCTTTCGTTTGCTACTGATTCACTCATTCTGCAAATATCTTTGTTGTACATCTATTCTCTAAGCACTGTGAAAAACCACGTGGAGGTTTACTACCCAACACCCCACATCAAATAAACAATCACATATGTATGTGTAAGATCACAAAGTGTGGTGAGTGATATGAAGGATAAAGTGCTTTTAGAAAATCTAACAGGGAACCTAATTTAAATAAGACCATAAAAGAATCCCGAGGCGAATATCTAAAGGAAGAGTCAAAGATTGAGATGAGAGCATTCTAGGCCCTGGGAGAATGTCCTGAGAATAGAGCTTGGCATGTCTGAGGAACCGTATGCCATGGGCTCACCTGGCTGATACCTGTCTAGGCAGGAGCGTATACCAAGGCAAACTGAGAAGTTGACAGGGCCCAGTCAGGAGGGGCTTGGAAGACCATACCAAGAATTGGATTTTTAAAAATAAAAACTCATTATATAGCTATGAATCTAGAAACACTCACTCAGATTTATTTTTAACTCATTTTAGCTTCTTTGTACAGAACAGACAATAGGGGGTGACAAGGTATATTCTCTATTACCTTAATCACACTGCACTTTATTAGTCCTCTTTCATGACCTCCATCACCTTCTACCTTGTATGATAGTTTTTGCATAAAATTGTGCATTGTTGTTATGTGAATATGTCCTTTTGTCCTGCTGTGTGACAATCCTGAACTCTCATCTATTCCAGAGTCTTTTGAACCATATACCATGCTGTATTATATAAAGTAAACACATACTCAGGAATGCCCTGAGCTTACAGACCTCAACATTTCTCTAACCCCTAATGTTTCAGGCTCAGTTTTATTCATTAGAATTGATTTGGGAAAGAATTAAATTTCCCTGGTTATCTCCATAAGTAGAAGTAAATCTGGTTGTGGTCAGGGAGTTACAAAAACGCCTGTTTGGGCACCATATGAAGACTATTTTTAATGAAATTAGAATGTAACAAAAATGGAATCACCTGTCTTGTGAGGGAAGAAGGTTCAGTTACTACAAGTTGAAGCTGTGATCATATGCTGTTGGTCAGAGATGCTATAGATGATGTGGTGGATTGAACAGTGACTCCCAAAAATATCTTTCCATGTTCTAACACCAGGGACCTGTGAATATGACCTTAATTTGGAGAAGGCTTTGCAGATAGAATTATGTCAAGAATCAAGGTGATGTTGACCTGGATGAGCCAGTTGGACCCTGCAACTGATGAGAAGTATCCTTATAAGAGACAGAAGAGAAGATGCAGACATAGGAAAGAAGTCTATATGAAAATGGGGGTGGTTTAGGGATATGTGGCCACAAGTCAAGAAACACCTGGAGCCCCCAGAAACTGGAAGAAACCAGAAAGGGTAATCCCATAGAGCCTTCAGAGAAAGCACCTTGATTTTGACCTTTTGGATTCCAGAACCATGAGAGAATTTCTAGTGTTTTAAGGCAAAAAATAGGTGGCAATTTCTTAGGGCAGCATTGCAAAATAAATACAGATAGAATTCTTATATGGGGAAATAAGTTTCTACAGGTCTTTAAACAACTTTTTAAAAAAAGATTTAGATCCTTTAGTTCAAGTGGACTAGTACTGGTAAGAGGTAAAATACATAGAAATTATCCCTGCTGTAGTTGGGAAAAAAAAGAGGAGCCCTGCCTTCTTGTCCTACCCCCACTCTGAAGGTCAAGGTAGAACTAGTTGACTCAGAAAGTCAGTCTACCTCTCAATCAGTGGGTAAGTGGTTATATAACAAGAAAAGTCAGAAGTCCAAAGAGCATGGGAGTTCTTAGGCTAGGTTCCCCAAGAAACAGATCTTGAATGTATTTGGGAAGTCATGCCAAAACATCTTCAGGGAGTGGGGAAGGGGATGGGAGGGAAGGAAGTGCGTTAGTGAGCACATTTTTCCCATGGGTAGCAGTTAAACCCTGCCGAGGTCTCTGGAAGATAGTACACAATATCCCTCAACTACCTTACCTGAGATGCAAGGAACGTGAGATATTGATCCACTAATTCCAGCTCATCATTTGTTTGGGCAGCTCTCAGGGGTATTAATTCCCTGGCACTTCTGTCCTATCTTCCTCTCCAACTGGACATATGCATGGCCAGAGGAAAGTCCCAGAGAGCCTCTGGTGCTCTCAGCAGAAAGCAATGGTGTGTAGTGAGGAGATATGACTGGGACTTGCCCAGTGGGTGTTCTGGCAGATCTTGGAAAACTCAACTCTGAAATAGAAAAGACGTTAAAGAAGTTTACTCTAGATTCTGTATTTAAAAGCCAACACTACTGCTACATCAGACCAGCTACACTGTCGAGGTGGGAACAGGTTGCATAAGGTCCTTACCTCTCACTGGTCTCTCTCAATCCTGAAATGAAAACTTTGAAGTGAGCTTCTGTATAACTACTCAACTGACTATTTGCATAAATAAATCATTGAACAGCTGAGCATTTGCAATACATGAAAGACACAAATCCAATATGTGGGCATAGGAATGGAAGAAATAGAAAACAATAGCTGTCCACGTAACTTCCCTGAATTTGTTTTAAATGAGTTCTCAGGAAAAAGAACTAGAAACAATGACCCTGATATTTTTACTAAAAGTTGTCAAGGATAAGAAGCCTCAAAATTAAGACACATGGGCATGCTTGTCAGGCTAGTAGTAGGATACCAAAGAAAGACACAAACAACAAGCAACATTGTATCACTGTGGTCAAGGGGCTGTTTCTCATTGATAGAGCCCCTGTGTTGCAGGACAGGATAGCTCACACATCCACGGGTATTGGAAGGACCTCATGGTGATTTACAGATGGTGAAGTCCCTTTAGACTTAGAATGGGATCCCAACTGCACCAATTTACTGGTTGTGTGACCTTTGAGCAAATGACGTTTTCTCATGTGTGAAAGGTGGCAGGATAATTCCAATGAGACAATAGGAGTGACACCCCAAGACTCATGCCATCACACAGAAGATGTTCTGTTCATTATTGTAGTCACCAATGTTGTTTATAAGGGGCTCAAACCTTTGGTTTCTGCATCACTCAGAAACACACAACCAATAGGTAGAGAGGAGAATTTGGACCTCCTGATTGTCCCTGGCACAAAACAGGGTACTGAAAATTAACTTTAGTTGCTGGCCATTTCTATGAAGATACTTATTCCTGGAGCATAACAGCTGGTTTTAAAGCATGAGAGACCCAGTGCAAAATCTAAATCTGCAGAGAAAGAATACAGAATAACCTTGGACCCAGGAACAGGACTTCCTGAATGACCCAGAATTCCCTGGTCTGAGGGCAAATGTCTTCTTGTTGGTGAGCAGACCCCTATGGGGTGCTTCCAGCTTAACAGATGGACAATCCTGCTCCAGCTCCCCAACTTTCCCACTGGCCTTCCCCCGAGCATCCATGTCTCCCACAAACTTCTCAAAAATGCCCCCACTCTGAGCCCTGTGCCACAGCATCCGACTGTTCCTAAGAATTTTAAGCAGATATAGTGGAATTAACAGAAAATCTATTTATAGGATTTTTTTTGAGGAAGTTGAAGATAAAATTCGAGAGATGCTGAAGTCCTCCTGGAGCTACTTCTGTACCTGCAGAAAGGTAGATTAGAAAGATGATGCCGTCTGATGAATGGTGTGAATAGTCTTCGGGCTGAGATCGTGGAGTTTCAGAGCAAGCTGTGCTGCAACCCACTGACAGGCCACGGCAAATTGCTGACACGAACTGTGCCTCAGTTTTCCCACATGCAAAGTGGAGATAAAAATATACCTCCCCACTGGGGATGTTCTGAGGATTAACGAAACAATATCACTGAAGCACTTTGTGGTGTTATATACCCCAAAAGGTATTACCATTATAAAAATGCACAATATAAGACTCTATATTTTTACTTTGTGACTTTGATGGCATGAACAAACTTCACCCTCCAGCTTTTTAATATGATTATAAGCCCTTTACAAGAATACAGCTTTCACTTTGCACAGCAGGATACATAATATTTCTTATAAATTTAATTTAGAAAACGGCAGGAAAATAATGTTAAGGATTTGCCTTAAACCTACTAAAGCAAGGCAATTCCATTAATACTGCCACTCCATCTTTAACTCGACACATTGTGCTTTAAGATGACAGTCTTCTCAGATCCCTGCTATTCTTTGGAACAATAAAGGTAAACTTGAGATACAGGACACATTTTGTCTGTGAATTTTTTTTTCCCTAAAGCTGCCTAGTCAGACCCTTAACAATCCCCTTAATGTTTATTTCTTCTTTTGAAGTAGTAGTCCGAAAAGTTCTGAGGTAAGTTTCACATTGACTTCCAATAATGGATGCCCTTCCATCATTAATCTGCTCCCACCTAGAACTTCTGAATGCCTGTGGTCACAGGGGATCTGGTTTAAACTCTATGTGCCACAGGGGAAGTGGAACTGGGAAGCTTTTAGGTTTTGATGACAGATGAGAAGCTGTGCTCTTCAAGCACTGAAAGAATGATTCACTACCTTGGACAAAACATCTCTGGTGGGAGGGCTTCTACATCCCACCTCTGAAGGGATTGGTCTTCTTTGGTTGTTGTAACTAATTCTCATAAACTTTGAGGCTTAAAACAACACAAACTTATTATCTCACAGTTCTACAGGTTACACGTTCAACATGGGTCTCACCAGACGGCTTCACCTCTGTAGGTATTAGGGGAGAAGCTGTCTTCTTACCTTTCGGCTCCTACAGGTTTCCCACATTCCTTGCCTGGAGGCCCCCTTCCTCCATCTTTCGAGCCAGCAGTAGTGGTTCAAGTCCTTCTTATGTCATTACTCTGACCTGCTCTGCTGTTTCCCTCTTTCACTTTGAAAAATCTTTGTGATTGCATTTGGCCCTTCCTGATAATCCAGGGCAATCTCACACATATCCTGAAGAGCTGATTAGCAACCTCAATTCCATCTGTAACTTTAACTTTCCTTAAGCATGTAATTTAATGTATTTGTAGGTTCCAGGGATTAGGACTTGGGCATCTTGGTGGGGTGGGAGCATTATCTACCTACTACCAAAATATATTCCCCAATTCTTGCTCTTGGGACAATGGACACCTTGGGTCCCAAGAGCTAGAGATGGGGCCTTGCAATGTGGTGACTAGTGTCAGGTGTGCTGGACAACTGCTTCAGATTTCTCAGTCCGCAAGCAATGAGCTCTTCCTTATCAGACCCATCCCCCAAATCTCAGGCTCTGTTCTATTCATGGATGAGAAGTTTATCAAATTCTAGTCAGTGCTAACCCAGGCATCTCATGTAGAAAACAGTTACCTTCCTATATAATCTAAAGGCATCTCGAATGTTCTTAATGTGGAAAGTGCAAGGTAAGAGTTTCATCCTAGATTCCTGCCCTCCCTTTTTTGTAGACATGATTCTTCTATGTGTTCCTGAATGAAGCCAAGTTTGGTCAAAGTTAAATTAAACAGTGAGTGATATTTGTCTTTATTATAACATCTATGTGGCAGGTGGGCCTTGTAGTAAGACTCTGCAAACCCTATTCAGGGTTTAATCACTTTGAACGATTCCAATTAGTTTGACTCTGGAGCCATGTTGTACCCTCAATGGTGGTTACTACATACAGGCCCTCAGTGCCCTCAAATGTCTTGTGACCCTCAGCATCACTTCTGTGTGCCCTTTCCCATCCCTTTGCCCTTATCTGTGCATGAACTCTGTCTTAGGGCTCCACTACCCTATTGAGGCAATTGGTTAGTTATTCCAGGAAGTCCTTATTCTTGTACAGAAGCCCTAAGGAGCAAAGGAAAGGGGCTGGGGTGAGTTCCCACACTCTGACACTCTGATAAGATGACACCTTTGGTTGTCAGGGGTCTTCAAATCATTCCATAGGGCAGCTGTCCAGGTTTCAGCTACGGCTCATCTCGTATGGAAACACATGAAGCCAAAGGCTCCCTCTGTGAAACTCTGTAGTATTCAAGGAGGGAAGTGAGCTAGATTGACTGGCAACCAAAGATTAATTGGGTCTGTGTGGGTAAGTGGTTGATGAGACAAGGTCAGCCTTTGCTCTGTGTCAGCTTGAAAGAGGATGTTGGGAGTGGAGTCAGGAGGCTGTGAAGGGCGGCCTCAGGGTCAAAATGACAGCAGCTCGGGGAAGGCTCTGGGCTGTGAAGTAAAACAACCACAAGTGTAAATGACCCGGGGCTCTGATGATGTGCAGCAGTGATCTGCGTGCTCTTCGACTGACATTCAAATGACTGAAATATCACCCGCCTCAGCAGCCTGCTCTAGACTGAGGGAGACTGAACTCAGATCATCAGCCAAGGGTTTAACGTTTACTAAACAGAGTGTTAAAAGGTTTCTCGGTCCCTAAGGTTTGAAGCCTTTGTGGTAATGTCACAGTAAGGTGCAGTTAATGCAATGCATGGGTGGCCCGTTTAAAATATTTACCTCTAAATGAGTCTATTAAATTTCTAAAAATATTAAGTCTCTAGCAGATATAGCCTTTTCCCCAAAGACAGATTCAAAGAAAAACACATCAAATGCATAGGCAGGCATCATTCCCAATCCATTTGAAGCTGGGAACTGTAAAACAACCCTGTGCTATTTCTCATTTGTTCTGGGTGTGTGAGAGAATGAAAATTGTGGGGAGGGAGGAGAAATGAAAATTAGGAAAATTTTAAGTACAGGAGGAGTAATCATGTAAAAGAGTGATTAGATTTGAAGCATGTCGTTCTACGTGGCAGAATGGGAAACTGCTAATGTTAATAAGAGCTAGAACCCCATGTCCAGGGCAGTCCATTGGTCACTCTCTCAGCAGGAGGGCTTCTGGGTGTAGCCACTGATCTGTGGCCTGAACTTCAGCCTTAGATGCCCACATTTTGTTCTTCCCAGAGAAGATAAGTGTAGTGTGCTGTCTCAAGCTAACTCAACTCAAGGGACACTAAATGTTAACAGTGTTCTATTATTAATATGAACTGTGAAATATGCTTTCATTTGTGGCCAGGGTACTCATATCAGGTATCTAGGAGGAGATATCAGAGGACTTCTCTGGGTGGACAAAGCAATCTTGAGCAAAACAAACAATGCTGGAAACATCATAATACCTGACTTAGAAATAGGTTCTTAGGCCTGGGGATGGAGCTCAGGGTTAGAGCACTTGCCTAGCATGCTTAAGGCACTATTTTGAACCCTAGTATAATTTAATAATTTAATTAAACAAACTAAAAAGCTCTCATAACCAAAGCAGCATGTACTAGCATGAAATCAGTGGAACAGGATAGAGAACCCAGAATTAAATCCACACAAATACAGCTAACTGACTTCTAACAAAGGTGCCAAAAACATATATCAGAGAAAGAACAGTTTCTTCAATAAGTGGTACTAGAAAAATTGAATGTCTGTAATGCAAAACAATGAAACTAGACCCCTCTCTCTCACCAGTTCCAAAAATCAACTCAAACTTTATCAGAGACTTAAATGTTAAAACCCAAAATGATAAAAAGTACTAGGGAAATAAAAGAGAGGAAATGCATCAGGACATTGGTCTCAGCAAAGATTTTTTTAGATAAGATGCCCAAAAGCACAGGCAACAAATGTCAAAATTTAAAAATGGAATTACATCAACCAAAACCAAAATTTTTTCTATATAGCAAAGGAGACATCAACAGAATACAGTGACAACATGCAGAATTGGAGAAAGTATTCACAAACTATTCATTTGACAAGGGGTTAATGTTTAGAATGTATAAGGAACTCAATTCAACAACAACAACATATATATATATATATATATATGTATATAAAATCCCATTTTAAAATGGACAAATGATCAGAATAGACATTTCTCAAAAAATATATTGGTACAAATGGCAAGAAGCATAAGCAAAGATGTTCAACATCACTACTCAGGGAAATGCAAATCAAAACCATGAGATAGCATCTTACTCTAGTGAGAATGACTATTTAAATAAAGACAAAAAATAAACACTGGCAAGTATGCTGAGAAAGGGGAACTCTCAAACGCTGCTGATGGGAATTAAATTAGTACAGTCTTTATGGAAAACAGAATGGAGGCTCCTCAAAACACCAGAAATAGATCTAACACATGACCCAGCAATTCCACTACTGCCTATATATCCAAACGAAGGCAAGCAACATTTTAAAATGAAACCTACTCCCAGGTCCACTGCAGCACTATTCTTAACAGCCAAGGCACGGTATCGAACAAATGGATAAAGGAAATGTATATTTAAACATTGGAATATTATTCAACCATAAAAGAATGAAATTCTGTCATTTATAGCAACAATGGGTAGAATTATTGAACATTATGTTAAGTGAAATAAGTCAGACACAGAAAGACAAATACAGCATGTTATTACTTCTATGTGGAAGCTAAAATAGTTGATCTCCTAGAAACAGTAGAGTCCTGGACACCAGAAGCTGGGAAGGAAGGTAGGGATGAGTGGATAGAGAGGGGATGGTTGATGTATAGGATTACAGTTTTATAGAAGTAACTTTTAATGTACTCTAACACAGTAAGATAACTATGATTGATAATAATTTACATATTTCAAAATAGATAATAGATACTTGAGAGAATTTTGAATCTTTTCAACACAAAGAAATGATAAATATTTAAGGTGAAGGATATGCCAATTACCCTGATCGTCATTACGTGTTCTATACATACATATATTGAAATATCACACTATACCCTATAAATATGTACAACATATGTCAACTAAAAGATTTTAGAAAATAAAAATAAAGCCCAGCTTCAAAAATATCAGAGAGGGGTCTTGATTCTCAGAGATTCAAAAGGAGATAGAAATACTGCACGTTCTCAGCATATGTGGGATCATAAACAACTGAACTCATTGGAGCAGGGGTAGAATAGTGGTTACCAGAGGTTGGTGGAAGGGAAAGTGTGGAGATAATGGTTCATAGGCACAAAGCCTCAGTGAGACAAGAATAAGTTAAAAAAAATTGTGAGGGATCAATGGGCAAAGCAGTGAATAAGGCTAATAACATTTGGTATCACTAAGAGACTAAACTTCAAATGTTCCCATCACAAAATATGTTAAATATTTGAGGTGATGGATATGTTAATTGACTTCATTTAATCATCCAACACTATATTCTAAAATTTTAAAAGCACTTTGTGCCCACAAAGATACAGCTATAATCTGTCAACATATAATAAAAAAAATAGGCTAGAGGTTGTTGAGGTGTGGTTTACTTAGGTCACAAGGTGACTTATTAGAAGTATCCAATCCTATACTGGATCACGTGGAATAGCATGATAATACGTGTCTCTTTAACCCTTATAACAGGAAGAGAGCACAGCTACATGCTGACAATTGCTATTCTCACTTCAGAGAAGAGGAAGTTGTGGCTTATTCACTTCTTCTGGATCACATAAGCGACAGGGTGACAGACTTGGGTTGAACCCAGCTCTGTCCAACACTTAGCCCTGATTCTTAGCCCCCATTATATACATCCTCTCTAGTCACCAAATGCTCAGACTCTCAGATTTACTGCCTCTTCTGTGACAGTGTTGGGAAAACACTGCCAAACCCTTGCTTTCCAGCTCCCTTTTGTTTAAGCTGCCACACTGACCATTCCTTTCTGTTAACATAATTTTTCTTCTGTCTCCTCTCTCCTAATGCATTCTTTACACTGCTGCCACCATGATCTTTCTAGAACACAAATCTGATCCTGTCACTCCCCTGCTTCAAACCCTTAATTGGGTTCCGGAGGATAAAGCACAAACTCCCCTGCTCGGATTTCAAACTTCTTGATACTCTGCCCACTGCTGGCTTCCCTAACCTCACCTCTCCACCCTCATCCCCACCCTACTTTATACTCCTGGCATATTTAACTTTTCTCTGTCCTTGAAATCTAAATCTCAAAGTCAGTTCATTTCTCTCACTCTCTCTCCTTCTCCAGCTTTCACTCTGTCAACATTTCTTCCTATCTTTCCATCTCTTCTCCTTTGCTCTCCTCTTAGCTCTTTATTACCACTTCCTTTTCTAGTAACATTTTCTATCCGTGCATTCCACACCTCTCGCTGCAGGTTCCATGTAGGCGAGGGGAAGGGTTCCTGTCAGAGGGATGGGTTGGCTGCAAAATAAAAGCTATGAAATTTATTTTTCAGAAATAATGACAGAAGACAGAATTATCTTAAGAGCAGGGTCATGACTGATTGAGCTGTCCAGAAGGAACTGGCTCTAACAAAGGAAGGAGGCTGCACTTACTTTATTTATGTCGGTACAGATCAAAAGGGTCTGGTAGAAGCTTCTTCACAAAAAACAGGATGAGGGGGTGGAGGTAAGTAAGCCATTTGGCTCTAGCTGGTCACTCCCACATCCAATGCTTGTATTTAAACGTCAGTGGTGAGCCAGTGCAGGATAACCACATGACTCAGGAATTCTTCAACAGTTATCAATAACTGTGAGTTCCTGAGGACAGATCCTCCTAGTTAATGGCTCAAGTACACTTGGGTCTCATACAAGCCATGGATGACTTCCTGCACACACCTACTTCTTGAGCATCAAATATATATCAAACTCTGTTACAGGCACCAGGGATACAGAGAAAGACAAGACAGATATGGAACTTCAGTTCTAATGGTGACAGACAAATAAGAATCCAACAAGTCACTTTTGTTAGTCAGCTTTTCTTGTCACTGTGACCACACACCTGAGAGAATCAACTTAAAGGAAAAAAAGGTAAATTTTGCCTCACAGTTTTAATCATGGTCAGTTGGCTGAATTGCTTTTGGGCCTGTGGTGAGGCAGAATATCATGGCAGGGAATATGTGGTGAGGCAAAGATGCTCAACTCATGATAGCCAAGAAGGAGAAAGAGAGAGAGGCAGGGATAGAGGGAAAGAGAATGGAGAGAGAGAGAGAGAGAAAGGAACCAGAGACAAAATACACCCTTCAAGGTCATGACCCCCACAACATATTTCCTCAACTAGGTCTCATCTCCTCAAGTTTCCACTGCCTCTCAATAGCCCATTAAGCTATGAATCTATCAACAGATTAAGCCATTAATGAGATCAGAACCCTATGATCCAATCACTTCCCAAAAGCCCCATTTATGAATACGGCTGTATTGGGGACTAAGCCTTCAACACATGAGCTTTAAGAAGGACATTTCAGATCCAAACCACGACATCAACAAAGAAGAGATCTTCCCGTTTGTAAGAGGCAACTTGAGAACTACAGTGGTGGTGACAGGAGGTTGAGAGGGAGGAAGTGACCCTACGCTATGATGTGAATGAGGAGGAAGTCAGATGTGTAATGATCAGAGTTTCAAAAACCCAAGGATAGGAAGAGAGTTGGTGGATCTGAGGTACAGAATGGACACTGAGGGGCTGTAGGGCTGTAAGGGCAGGGTTGAGCTTGGCGAGGGAGATGGGGGCTGGATCATGTATGTCATTATAGCCCAGGAAAAGCAGCTCAGATTTTGTTCCACATAGAAGGGGAAGCCTCTTTACACTGGAAAGTGGCACCGTCTGGTTTACCTTTTAAAATGTTCATTCTGGCTGCTCAGTCGGTGTTTTAGTTAGCTTTTTCACTGCTGTGACTCAAAGACTTGACAAGAACAATTAGAAGAGGAAAATTTACTTGGGGGTCACGATTTCAGAGATCTCAGTCCATAGATAGTCAGCTCCATTCCTTGGGGCCCAGGGTGAGGCAGAACATCATGGTGGAAGAGTATGGCAGAGCGAAGCAGCTCACATGATGAGCAGGAAGCAGAGTAAGACTCCACTCACCAGATACAAAATATGTACCCCAAAGGCATACCCCCAGTGACCCATCTCCTCCTGTCACACCCTACCAGCCTTCAGTTACCACCTGTCATGGAATTAATTCACTGATTGGTTTAAGACTTTCATAACCCAATCTAAACCTTCTTGCATTGTCTTGCACATGAACTTTTAGGGGACACCTCACATTCAAACCATAACAGTTGGGAATGGATGGTGGGTACACTTGTAATAATAGAAGCAGAGTAACCTACAAGGACTACCTCATATGGACCAGGTGAGACATGAAGGTGCCAGATCAAAATAGTGACTGTGGAGATGGTGAGAAAAGGGTAGATTTGGGGTGTCTTCTGGAGTTTGCAAAGTTTATTTCTGGATTGTGTGTTGGGGATGAGAGGACCAGGGGTTTCGGAAGGCAGGTAAGGTAGAGGGAAAGAGAAGTCTTGAGGATGATCCCAACAATTTAGTGCAAGCCACACTGAATGGATGTGATATTTCCCATGTGGGAAACTTGGGGGAGAAACTTGGTAAATAAGCACTGTGGAATCTGTGAGGGCAGGGAA
Organism: Sciurus carolinensis; assembly: GCF_902686445.1. NCBI lineage: Eukaryota > Metazoa > Chordata > Mammalia > Rodentia > Sciuridae > Sciurus > Sciurus carolinensis. The sequence goes on along the minus strand of NC_062217.1, from coordinate 54,112,668 downwards.
AGGTATACAAATGATACATATCTGATACCTGAGTGCATGAATTCAGTTAATCATTCTAACTTCTTCTATTCACTGCATCTGGATTAAATAATAGCTGTGATTTAACACAAGCATGATTGTTTATCAGTTATGTGTTTTAACATCTTCTCAGTCACCCCTGTACCAATTATTTCTTGAGGTCAGTCATTTCTATATATAACTAATCTTATCTCTTGGATTTTTATTCTAATTTTACTTCCAGCAGCTGTTGAGGGTGCCTAAGGAGGGCAGGGACTACACTTTATTTGTTTTATTACCAGCAACTAGCATACTATCTAGCAGGTGGCAGATGTTCAGTAATAATTTATTACATGAATAAATTGACCAATGTCTAAAAAATAGATGGAGGCCAACTTCAGCTTTATCAAACATTTTATAACACGGGGGCACTTAGGGAAGGCCAATCTGTCTTCTCACAAATCTGAGATTTTACAATAGAGGTGGCTGGGTGAGATGACATATGTGCTATAAAGGGATATTATTTAAAGGAATGTATAATTTACAACAAAACAAAATTAAGTTTCAAACATGCCTATGACTCTATTTATCACCATCCCTTTTCTTATGAGAAAATCATTTGGAAACTACTCATGCTGAGGACACCCCAAAAAGATGGCTGAATATCCGAGGCTTAGATTGCCAAACTAATTTCAAGTAACTCAGTTGCTCTGTTACAAAGTGAAGAATTGTAATGTTTTCCACATTGGAACCAACAATTCACAGAGACATTGTTTTGAGGATTAACTAAGAAATGAATGTAAAGTGCATTGCCCATGCCACTACCGTGTCACAGCACACTACCAACAAGTAAGTAAGCAACATCCACACTTATCCAAAGAAGGTTACTTTACCATAACATTTAATTATTTTGCAATGCCAGGGAAACGTCCTTTCTGTTTCGAGTTCAAAATTTGAGTAGATACATAAAGCAGCCTGACCCTGTTGATAGACTTTGACTCCAGAACTTTCTTTTTGTCTCTTTTTCAAGAACCAGTTTCAGGAAAGACATGGTTATTGCCAGACGCAGTGAAGCATGCCTGTAATCCCAGTGGCTCTGGAGGCTGAGGCGTGAGGATCACGTTTTAAGCTAGCCTCAGCAATTTAGTGTGGCCCTAAGCGACTCAGTGAGACCCCGTCTCAACATAAAATATAAAAAAGGACTGGGGATGTTGCCTAGTGGTTAAACGCCTCTGGGATCAATCCCTGGTACTGGGGGAAAAAAAGAAAGAAAAAGAAAAGAAAGAAAGAAAGAAAGAAAGAAAGAAAGAAAGAAAGAAAGAAAGGAAGGAAGGAAGGAAGGAAGGAAGGAAGGAAGGAAGGAAGGAAGGAAGGAAGGAAGGAAGGACATGGTTATTATACTGTCATTTACTTAGGTTTGTGGTCACAACTTAGGCGACAAAAACCCAATAAATGTTTTAAAATGAAAAACAAGCATTCCTTGGGGAATGATGGAAATTTAACTTCCTTCTAAAATTAATTATAGGTCTTTGTCAGAAGAGGATTATGAATAAAGATTCCAGCCTTCCAAATTTCCTGGCAACGCAGCACAAGAATGATCTTGCAGTCAGAACTACACCTAGGTAAAGCAACCAGATGACATTTAGCACTTTGGATTTAACTATTGCTTCCAAAGTTCTTATTTGTTTTCTCAAAGAGAATGGATACCAAAACAGCCTAACTGGGTGACTGGGGAATCATTTTTGCAGAGGAAAGAAAAGACAAAACAAACAAACAAACAAAAACGGCAGGAATTTACTTGTTTTCCCATACAGGAAAATAAAATGAACTTCTTCATTGTAGCTAAGTCTTGATGGCTGTGTCTTCCAGCAAACCCCCAAACATAGATAAAGTGCTTCAAGTGCCAATTTGAATTTGGCAGGCAAGTTGGGCTGCAAATGATCTAATTTATCTCAATTCAAATTAGCTTAGCAAATTTGGAAGATGCTACATGAAAATAGGTAACATGGGAGTCACAAACACATGAATTTTAAGGTCTTTAAGCAAAAGTGACTTTCTAGGACAAACTACTTCCTATTATCCCTCCGGTAAACAGTGCATGCAGAAACCAGGTAGACAGGACAGGCTACTGGGTAAAAGCTTTCCTATTTAAATGCTTGGCTCAAAAATAAGAATTACAAACCACCTGCCTTCATTTCAGAAAGAAAGAAACTTTCAAAAGGCAACAATCTCACTGAAACCCTAGGAAGAAGTGGGAGTACAAAGAGAGGCCTCAGTGGGAGAACACAGTAATTATTCAATAATTATTGGCAGTGAATAAAATGCATGAAAGGCAGGTGTAAATTATAATGCAAGAATGCCATCATATTCTAATGGCCATGCCTCCCCAGACCAGGAAAGAGCACCCCTGTGGATTCCTTTTCCAAACCTATCACTTTGTCAGGGAGCAGTAGAAAGGGCAGCAGACTGTGGATTTTTAAAAATCACAGCAAATTTTATAAGGGGATCGAGACTCCTATCGCCTAAGAATTTTGGAATTTTACCTTCCCTTTTCTGAGTTTGGCAATTTTACTACAAAATGTAAAGTAAATTGATGATTTGGTTTCTTAATGTGAAAACTGTAACAAAAAAATAGCAACCACAAAAAGAAAACTGAATGGAAAAATGAGGCCTTTGGATCTGGGCAAACCTAGTCCACTATTTTTATGGCATTTAGGGTTCACTGAACGCACATGGTTAGCATTACACAATGACCTCTGTTGATGTATTTATTGCTTTATAGTTTACACAGTGCTTTTATATCCATTTTCTCATGTAACTCTCCCAGCAGTTCTGTTTGGACAGGAATTATTAAATGCAATAAGTTATAAGGTGATAACAAGTAGGTGTTTTACAAACGAAAACACCTAGGAGCAGAAAAGGTATGTGAGGTACCTAGGGTGACACTTCCTGTTCATACCCAAACCACCTCTCAAATATAGGTCTTCTTATTCCAAGAGCAAACTGCTCCTCTACCACCTCTCTGAGTTCTCAGGGCACAGAAAGAGACAACCTGAGAACATTCACTTGGGCAACAGCTTCCATTACTTCCCTCCATAGAAGTTGTTAATTGGTGGTAATGTCAACTAATTTATGTATCACCTCTTTATTTCATTTTTTGTTCTCTTATAGAGGTGATGATGGGCAAAAAAATGAACTATCAAAAGAGAAAAGGGAGGATTAACCTAGGACTCATTAATCAGTCCTGGAATTTTTCAAAAGAAGATTCAAGATTCTTTTTTTCATGCACTTAACTTCTTGGTTAAATAACCTCGAACAGAGTATTCATCTGATCTGTGCATGGTGCAGACTGTCTCTTACTCTTCAGAATCTCAGAACCTACCCAGCACAAAAGGAGGCTGGACTTTGGAATGCCTAATACATTTTGTAAATATATAAGTCTGGAAACCAGAGGACTCAAAGGATATTTCTGCATCTGAATATCTTTGGCCATCATTTAAATATTAACCTCTGAGAGATCACTTACAACTAGAGACAAGTGAGGCTTTGATTCCCTTACCTGTGGACAATACCTTCATCTATACGTCCCATCAAGGTATCTTAGAAACTCTAGATCCCAATACAACCAGTTCCTGGTCATCCCTACTTGGATGTCTCATAGGCGTTTCAAGATCAACATCATATGTGCATCACCTATTGCCACCCCCATCCCAGTGACTCTCCATTGTCACTTGTGTCTTGGAGACTGACTCCACCATTCTCCAGTTCTTCCAGCTGAAACCCAGGTCGGGGGGCACAATAGGATATGAATGGCCTGCAGAGAGTGAGCACCTGGTACTCACTCCACTGGCAGGATAGAGGGGCCCTGGCATGACATGAACTCCCACTGAAAATACTGTTCCCTCCTCTAATGTTGTATCCCTGCAATTGACTAAGATAACAGTCCCCCAGAGCTGAAAAACCAATTTTGCCTAAGGCAGGGGTCAGCAAACTACCTGACTTTTCAGATATCTGGACTCAGCCACACCTATTCATTCATGTAGTATTTATTACTGCTTTTGCTCTACAATAGCAAAAATTAAGTGGTCATGACAGACATTTTATGAGCACAAAGCCTAATGTGTTTTCAATAGGGCTCTTGACAATGTTTGCTGACCCTGCCCTAAGAAAACATCAGGATCAATCTTACAATTCATTACATCCCTTGCTACCTCGGTCCCCATAATCCCACTGGTGTCTCTGTGAAGCCCTCTTCTAATTTAAGTCCCAATTTTTCTCAAGTCCCTAAACCTTACAGCTGGGTTCTCTGGAACTTACAGTAACTTACAATATGTTATCATTGCTGATAATCCTCTAAATTCTCACTTCCTGTCATCTTTCCATACAGGAATCTGTCTGTCCATTGAGGCAAGAACTTTCCTTGTAAATCTCTGACATGATGGCTGCTTTTCCTCCACCTGCCCCACATTCCCCTGCTTACTTGGTATCCTTTTAAAAATCACTTATCATTCTTCCAGTCTTTTATCTTCATTAGTTGAAGAAATCAGACTTGGCTTGCTGGAAATTTCCCTACCAGTATTCAACTTTTGTTTTTGGGTCTTTAACATCTTCATGGATACATTGTCCGGATTTTGTTCTCACCTCTAATGATTTTTATCTACCATTGCACCTTAGATATCCAAACTCAAGGTATGCTTAAAAATCTCCACAATCTCAATTTTAGATACCCTACTCTGATCAGCACCTTCTATATTCCCAGCTTACTTATTCTAATACCAACATCATTTTTTTAAATCCCACTGGGACTTACTATGCATTGATCACATCCCTCTCCTTTTTTCTTTTTACTATCACTGACACATCTCCTCACTTCTATCCTTCTTAGATTCCATAGTCAATATTTATAACTGGTCTCTTGCATCACCCTCAAATCTCTTCTCTCCTTCTCTCCACTGTAACCCTGATCAAATCCAACTTTTCACTTCTCCCTCTGTGCCCCAAAGCAACTGATCATGGCAGAGAAAAAAATATATGTATGCACCCAAGTTTGAAAGTAATGACTAACAACCCTCCAGAGGCTTTCAACATTGCCCAGGAAACCTACAACATTTCTCTAGTTAATGCATTCTCCTACTCTCTTAAAAATAAATGTTTCACACTAACTCCTCCCTCCTGTAACCATCAACACTCCCATCCCCATCTCTGACAACACACACACACACACACACACACACACACACACACATACACACACACCCAAAGCCCTCACTTCTAATTCCACCAGAGAAAGAGGCACATTGTATCAGTCTCCCTGCACTGTGCCTCCTATTAACCAAGAAGAATGATTTCTGTTCCTCTCAAGACCAATCCCTTCACTTATTCCATGCATCCTATTGTCCTCCTCTAGACCATACCTGTGCTCTAAATTCTTCTACTTCTGGGTCATCCATAATCCCTCTTTACTACAATACTCCCTTCAGCACAAACTTGCAGAACAGTCTCCAAGGTAAAAAAGCAAAATCCACATCACACCAGTCACAAAAATACCTCCCTTGACCACATGACGTCCTTTGGTCCCTTGTTCCCATTCCTTTATGGAATAATATTTCTTCAAAATATTCATACCATGTTGAAAATGAAACTCCAGTGCCCTAAGTCAAATCATGTCACCCGGGAGCAGTCAATCCACCAAAGTGTTCCAACACAGAGAATAAAATCTTCCAGAGTTCAAGGCCTGATAAGAAGAGACTGACCCTCTATTGGGCCTCATTTTTATTTTATTCCTCTTCCCTCCATCCTATTTCATCTGGTTACTCCACTTTCTTCATAGCCATCAAATACTTGACTATGGTCAACTGAATGATGATGCCTTAAAGATGCCACATCCTAATCCCCAGAATCTATCATTATATCACCATACATGGTAAAAGGGACTTTTCAAGTTAAGGATATTGAGATGGAGAGATTATCCTGGGTTATCCAAGAGGGAGGCAGGAAGATGAGAATCGGTGAAGGAGGCATCAACTGGCCCTCTGTTAGCAGGAAGGCCCTGGAGCCTGGGAAGGTGGGTGGCTTCCAGAAGACGAGAAAACAGATGCTCAGAAGAAACACTGTCCTACTGACACCTTGATTTTAATCCATAAGATTCTTTTAAGATTTCTGACCTCCAGAACTATAAGAAAATAATTATATGGTGTTTTAAGCCACTAAGTTTATGGTAATCTATGACAGCACAATCAGAAACCAATATACTGGCATTATTTTGTTTCTTTACCTGTTTATTAGCTGTCTTCTCTAATACAGTGAGAGTCCTGTAAAGTGAGGGGTTTTCTTTTTGCTGTAATGTGCCTAGCAGTCAGAACGGAGGATATGTGTTGAATTAACAAAGGTTTGCAGAAAAATGAGACTGGCTTCTTCCCTGTAAGGTCCTTCCTACTTCCTTTTGCTCTGTGCCACTAGTCTCCACACCAGGGACAATTTATGGCTCAGGGTACTCCCTTGACCTCATGTGTCTGCATTTCCATGCTGAGGCTCTCAGCGTGGAAGAACAAGCCCTTCAAAACTGAACTCTCTCCAGCTCCCAGTTAGCTTGCCTCAGGGGATCATCTTTAGAATATTAAACCAAGGAGTTTGCTTTACTTTCTAGAAAGTTATCCATTTCTCCTCTATGCTGCATGATAAATAAGAAGGCATATTAACAGGGAGGGCACTAACTGGAAATTAAATGAGCCTTAAACTCCCTTAAACCCATTTATTGTCTTTCTTCCTCACTAAAATATAAGCTCATGAAGGCCCAGAATGTCTCATTCACTGTTTTATCCTCAAGGCCCAGAAATATGTTTGGTACTTAATAGGCTCTCAATCAAACTTTAATGGATAAATGAGCTTTCTTTGATTCCTCCTTCCTCTCAACTCAGGTCCAGATGAATCTCCAAATTGGATTTATTCTCTTAGCATCTTTCAACCTATCATCTCCTCTTCATCTCCACTGTTTTCACCTTAGTTCACAGCCCTTGTCTTCTCCTCTGAGCTGAATGTAGCCCCTCTACATCCTCAAACTACAGGGGTCTTCTCAGATTCGATCATATTAACCTCCCAACCCCCTAAACCTCTTCAATGACTTTCCCATCACCTGGAGGTTGGAATCCTCACCTCCTTGTGTAGCATCAGCAATCACCTGTCTATAACCTTGTCTGATGCTACAAACCTATACCATGCTCTCCTTTTGCCTCCCTCAAGCTCAGTGAACCTGCAGTGCCCGTCAGGATGCTGTTTTGTTATTCCTCCTTTGTTTATATTCTAGTAATCTGCTGCTGTTAAACACACACACACACCAAAACTACCCCAAAACATTGTGACTTAAAACAATGAATATCACCTATTATGTTCTTTGATGGGGATAGAAATTGACTGAGCTCAGCTAGGTGATTCTTACTTGTGTTTTCTCATGAGGTTACAGTCAGTTGGTAGCTGGGCTAGAGTAATTTCAAAGGTTTCCTCCTTTGTATGTGTGACAATGCTGGCTGTGGGCTGGGAGCTCAATAGGGACTGAGAGTTAGAGGGACCTCTTCACGTGGTCTGGGCTTCCTCACAACATGGAGCCTGGGTTCTAAGAGCTAGCATTCCATGTCAGGTAGAAGTGACATAACCTTTTCTAAAGAGCCTTTGAAGTCACATGACATACTTCTGCCACATCTACTAGTTAGAAGTAAGCCACTAAGGTCAGCCCATATGCAGGAGCAGGGAATTAGATTCGAACTCTTGATGTGAGTAGCATGATGCATCTTCAAAGAGGGAAGGAATAGATGGTGGCTGCCTTTGGAGATTACCCACCACAATCAGTGATGCTCTCTTCTCTTTCATTCTGCTTTCACTACTCTCACCCACTTGCAAACATACCAGTCTCATTTCAGAATCAAGTTGGCTCCTGACTTCCACATCTTAAGGAAGAAATAAGCTGTTCCTCCTTGTTAGGCCTTGAAAATAGACAAACTCACAATAAACCTAGTTTTGCAGATCTTAATTGGCTTTTCTTTGCGATTTCAGAGTTGGTCAGCAGTCTACACAAGGTTCTGGGAGCTCTGCCCGTCACATGTACAGGTTACATTTATAGCCAAAGAGGTTACATTTGTAGCCAAAGAAAAGGAAGAGACATGCGGAATATGTGAGTGGGGTACGGACACAGCCTAATTGGTGATGGCTGGTGTCTGTCTTATTTGACAGGGTCCAAACAGTTTCTGATTATGATTGGCTCAGGTTTGAGTAGTCTATTTACCCATGAAATTAGGTTACAGTTCACCATGTATGGAGAAACCTTTAGGCCAAACTTAAAATATGTACAGATAAAGATGTAGGTCTAACATAATTCAACTTGACAGCTTAATCATCCTCTGGTTTTCTTCTTTCTTGGCATTGGTTGGTTTTAAGACACACTACTCCCAAATATGGCACCTTGAATTTGAGAAAATGTCAGAAACTGTTTGCCCTTTTTCCCTGAAACAGCCCATAAAAGGATTCTCTGGTTTCCCTCTGTAGTGGTCCTAAGACCCTTATACCAGAGGTAACTTCCCTATATCCCCAAAAAGGAACATCCTTATCCTCAAAGATACAGAGATACTAAGAAGAATCTGAAAAGACCATGTTAAATTTGCCTAATTTATGACCATACATCACACAACAGTGAGTAATTATACTTCCACAAAACCATCCACTCTTGGCATTCAACTTAGCACAAAATGACCCATTTCTTAAGGTCTTCATTTCTGAAGGCTCCCAGGTCCCGACATAGAATTTGGATTAGAGCTTTCCTCTTGTTAATCCGTCTTTTGCCACAGATGCCTCCTAGTGATATTGGGGAAAGGAAAAGGAATCTCTTCTCCACAGCATCTACATCATATTCTGTAAAGACCTTGTTAAAAGACAAACTTCTGCCTCTCCTGCCAACCTGAAGCACTTCAGGACTCAAATCTGTATTTTCTCATTAGTGCCTGAGAAAGTGCCAGATGTAAGCTAGGCCCTTAAGCATGTGCTTAATGAAAAAAATAATGTTTGTTTTCAAGGATTAAATGAACTAGAAATATGTTTTACACAACTGGCATTTGAGAGAAGGAAGTCCAAATGGAAATGCTTAGGAGGCTCATATTGGACCCACAAAAACCTGGGTCTCCTTGTATACCAGGGAGATTTCATAGGATTGTGGGCACATTTAAGGCAAAAGAGAAAAAAAAAAAAAAAAAAAAAAAAAAAGTCTTCAGTGTGAGGAGGTATTTTAAGCCTATTTGAAGAGGTCAAGGGTTATAACAGCAAATGAAAAGGGGAATTTTGTAGCTGAACATTTTGAGTGCTGGCAGGCTGGAAACACCTTTGGAGGTAGAAAAAGCTTTAGTGCTTTTCTTCCTCCGTGGATTCCAGCTGTTTGTGGTATGAACCCACAGGGCGTCAGGGCACCCACAGAGATAATGGTCAGGCTCTGGAGCTGCAGCTGACGCCAGCACTAGGAATTATCTCAGAAGTTTATCCACTGATCAAACACATAATAAATTAAGAAAACGTTTAGCTAGGAATGATGAGACAATCTAAAATACTTCTCTGTTCAGATTTAATTTTCCAAGCAATAAAGTTTCTAATATTAACAAAGGTGGTGGTGCTCCTAAATTATTTTTTTAAATCCTTTTAAAATTTCTTTGAATATCTCATTCCAGTGACTAATCAGGAGATGCCACCAAAATAGCAGGTGAGTGGAATTGTTCCCATCAGCCTGACAAAGCCAACATTTAAAGGATCTAGTCCTTTTGGATTTAATTTCCTAATTAGCTTTATAGAAAAGAAGCACAAAGGTTAAAAGCTGCTGCCTTTCTAGAATTCAAGCATTTAAAACTCCATTTCCAACCTGGAAACTTAATTTTAATTTTGAAATTAAACAAAGCAATCTGTACAGAGCATCTAAATAAATATCTAATAAAATGTGTTTATTGATGAACCAAACTGAGATTTATGACAAATCTTGCCATGATCTGCTTCTTTTTAAATTTAACACATTGTAGGCATAAAGAGTGTCTTCATAAACCCTGTCTAAGGTGTATTTCATGCTGGTGGTAAGGCGTGAACCAGCAATTTTATGAATATGGCTGATGTTCTTTAAGCTGGTGCTGTAGATCAGACTAACAAGAAGTGCTGAATTTTCCTAGGAGTGGTTAGAGAAGCAATGAAGAGTTATGAATAGGGAAGGGCCTTCTCGGTAACATAACAACTCCTGTATTTCTTGAGAATCATACGTAGTACACTTTTATTATTTAATTTAACATGAAAAATTTAAATATGTCCAGCTATCAAGTGTATGCATCTTTTCTTCTGATTTCTTCCATGACTTTATAGATAGGTGCTCTAAATCCAGACTTTAGAGAAATATACAACCTGTATTTTATTTTGCAATTTTATTGGGGTGAAATTCACGACATTAACCATTTTAAAGTGACATTTGATATATTCACTATGTTGTGCTAACACCTCTCTCTACTTCAAAAATATTCAATCACCCCCAAAGAAGTCTCCAAATCTGAGAAGGAATCCTATCTTATTCTATACCCCCATCCCCTAGCAACAACTCATCTTCTATTTTTGGATTTGCCTCTTCTGTATATTTCATATGAAAGAAATCATATTGTGACCTTTTCTTTCACTTAGTAAGTTTTCAGCGTTCATTCACACCATAGCCTATGTAAGTACTTTAATCAGTCATAGGAACAATATTCTACTATATGATATAGCCCCTTTTGCTTATCCATTCATCAGCTGATGGACATTTGGGATGTTTTTACCATCTGGCTATTGAGAATGGTACGGCTCTGAGCATTTGTGTACACGTACTTGTTTGAATACCTGTTTTTAATATTTTGGGTCTATACCTAGAAGTGGAGTTGTTGAGTCTTAGAGTACTTCTTTAACTATTTGAGGAATATATTTTTATTTTTATGTTTAATTTATTAATCCACCTGAAAAGCTGGGCTCTAAATGGACTATTTATAAATTACTGATTTTATCTAAATAACTTACTGAATAAATGACCTTTACTATATATCATTTTCAATATTTCCTTGGGGAAAAAAAAAATTTCCTTGGCAACTCTGTTTTTAAAATTTCCCTGGTACAGGGGTGCATTAAAAAGGAGTTAAATCCCCAGATCTTCTTTAAAATTTGGGTCAGGGCCTCACTAAGTTGTCAAGGCTGAGCTCAAATTTGCAATCCTCCTGCCTCAGCCTTCTGAGTGATTGGGATTAAAGTCATGTGTCACCATACCTAGGTAGCTTTTTATTGTTTCATAGTAAACTCAAAATCACTTCTGTCAGGTAAAAAAAATTGAAATTGTACTTGTGTTGATTTATGTTATTTTGAAAGGAACTGATATTGTAAGCTTTTTAGTTAGTGTGCTGCTCCATTTCATCAGAGTTTCTTAGAGATCTTTCTGTAAACTTTATAGTTTTATTCATACTGGTACTGCATATTCATTGATAAGGTACCTATTTTTTATTTTTATTAGTATTATGAAAAACATTTACTCCCAACAGTAATTTGGAAATTGCTATAGAAGGTTTGTGTTGACTCCAAATTCATGTGTTAACATGAGTACCAAGATGATGGCAGTAGGTGATTTGGTCAGGGGTAAAGCCTTCATGAATGAAATTAGTTAATGATTATAAAAGAGTTTCCCAGGGAGCTTCCTAGCTTCTCTGCCAAGTGAGGACACGGTAAGAAGATTGCCTTTTGTCCAGGAAGAGAGCCCTCACCAGAACCCAGCTGTGCTGGCATGGTCTTATAGATTTTGGACTTCCAGCCTCCAGAACTGGGGAAAACAAACTTCTACTGTTTATAAGCCACCCAGTCTGTGGTTGTTTGTTATAGTAACCTGAACAAACTAAGACAGGGACATTTATGTTTTTTCAATCTCATTTATTTACTACATTTTAAATTTATTATCTGATATTTTCTACATACATGATAACATTATTTGTAAACACTGACAGTTTTTTTCCTATTTTCCAGTAGTTATATATTTTTGTCTTTTAGTTTATTCAGAATTTTCATTACAATAGACTATTTTGTTCATTTGTATACCCTCGGTACCTATAAAAATGTGTGTGAGCTTAATATGTTTTTTAAGGAAATATGGATTTTGCATAATTATTGGAGTTAATATCCTTGCTTCATTCAGATTTTAATAGAAATGCTTACAGTATTTTACTACTGAATATAAAGTTACCTTTTGGTTTGGTATAGGTATTCAAAATTATAATCTACTAGAAAAAGTCTTCTATTCCTAATTTTTTGAGACCTTCAAATTTAATAAGTAAATTTTTATCAAATTCCTCTTCAGCAAATTGCTTGCCTATTATTTCCTACTTGACTTTTTAATGTTGATCATTCATAAATTTCCTGCAAAAAGTTGATGGTGAGCTATTATTTTAATGTACTGTTGAATTTAATTCACTAGCACTTCATTTGAACCTTCACAAAAAGTTTCAGAGTAATTCTGGAAGGTATGAGGTTTACATACTTGCTGATGAACTCACTTCCTACCTCACCTCCCCACATGAAGTGCAAATGTGTTCCTGGAAGCAGTGAAACTGATGCCCGAAGGGAGACTGTTAGATGGCCTCTAAGGAAACAGGTCCTGGTATTATACATTGGAAATCAATTCTCGTTTCTTTCAAATCCTCCGAAGCCACAGACTGGCAGCCGCCAGTCATGTCTGATGCCTGTTGTTAAGCCAAAGCTCTGCCACCAATCTCCTATGAGTCCACAGAATTTTATTCCTTTTCCACAGTTATTTCTTTGAAGGAATTTGAGCTATCATAAAACTTGCATTTTTCTCATTTTGTGGGATGGTTTTATTGTTGTTGTTTATTTGAGAAAGGTCCAGCACTGTTATTTGCATACATTTTGTTGGACATTCAGGGTCAAAACCCATTTATCACAAGCCAGAATAACTGGTAGAAATAGGATTAAGCTAAACTTGTGCAGAGCACAACACCACATGGCAACCCAAGTCAAACACTACCTGGATCACTGTTAACTCTCAGGTATCTTAACACCACACACAGTTCCAAGAATGAACATCATCAAGAATGCATGCAAATTCTTGCTGCTTCACTGTACAGAATTGTGTTCAGGGCATAGAGAAATATCACTGAGTAACTTTTTGTGGGGGTGGTTTAGGGATATATTTCAGACACAGTTTTTCACTCAGCAGTGCTACTCATGATAGGATTGAGCAGAAAATGCACATTTCAGAACCCTCCTCAAAGAAAAACAGAAATTATTATTTTTTAATAGTAAGTCACTTGAAGCCAGTCGTGGTTGTATAAGTCTATAATCCCTGATGCTTAGGACGATCTCAAGTTTGAAACCAGTTTAGGAAACATAATGAGACCTTGTCTCAAAAAATAAAAAAGGCTGGGGTTGTAGCTCAATGGTAAGAGCATTTGCTTAGCATATGTAAGTCCTGGAATTAATCCCCAGTACAGCAGCAGGAGGAGGAGGAAGTCAACTTAAATTACAGAAAATACAGCTTCCTTGCAGATATTGTAATGTTGATTATAATCTAGGCTCATTTCTATAGAACACAGCAGATCTGGAAGAGGCCAAAGTCATATTTGTGTTGCTGAACTATCTTTTCATCCATATTATGGGTGAGATTGTGGAAATATTTCTGGTATAGTCTGTGAGGATTTACCTAGGCAAACTGGCTTGACTGAAGTTGATGCCACATCCACTAGATCTGCCAGTCATGGTGCCTGGCACGTCCTAGGTGTTGATTAATATTTGTAGAACAAATCAACGAATGGACATGTCTAGTACTAAAGAGGTAGATGACTATGTTTGAATAAATAAGAAAAAGTTAGTTAATTTTTACTACCCATTTGTGTAGTGCTACAATCTTTGAAATAAGAACTGAGGGGGAAAAAATCATCAACTCCTATGAAAATACTTAAAATGCTACTTAAAATAACCTGGTACGATATTCCAGAAAGTTGTATGTTCAAGGTTTGTTCAAACACACTCCCTTTCTCTCATATCTGTTCTTATTAACCAAGTTGGGGGCAGGGTTGGGGGCTTGAAAATTCAAAATGGGCTTCAGGGAAAGGCAATAAAAATGATGAGCAGGTTGAATATATGATTATCAGGAAAGACTAAGAGAATCAGAACTTTAGATAGGTGAAAAGGAGAGTGAGAAAAACTTAATATTTGTCTTCAAGATATGAGAGGTTATAATGAGGAAGGTGCTGACAGCCATTTTTTAATGTCCAGGAGGACAGAACTAATAAGAGGGCTGTGTCCTAGAGAAGTAACAGAACTTCAGAGTGAGACCTATTAAATACTAGGCTCCATGAACAAAACAGGTGGGGCAGGAGAGCCCCCTGGCTCCCAGGTGTCGCTAAGGGACCAGCATCAGTAGTGTTAGCTGGAACCCTGCCCCAGACCTACAGAATCAGAAATTTTGCAGGTGGGACTCGGAGAGAGCTCTTTGTGTTAGCTTTCCGTGGCTGTGACAAAATACTTAAGATAAGCAATTTAAAGGACAAAAGGCTTCTTTTGACTCACAGTGTCAGTCCTTGATTGCTTGGACATGTTGCTCTGGAACTAGCCCTTCATGGCAGGAGTGAGGTGGAGGAGGATGCTCACCTCCCACAGCCAGGAAGCAAAAAGAGAGAGGAAATGCTGGGTCCTAATATCCCCCTCAAGGGCACACCCCCTCCTCCCCCATAAGCTTCATCTTTCCCTACCTCCTAATTACAACAGGGGCTGAACACACAGTTCTTAGGGATGCTTAAAGTCAAACGACAGCAGACTTTTCAGGAGCCCTCAGGTGACTCCCATGGATGTGAGGTTTGAGAATCCCAGGTGGAGATAAATTCCATGGGCACTTTGCTTTCAGATGTTCTTGAAAAGCAGGGATCAAGAAGAAATGTCACCCAGCTCCCTATAGTCTTTGGTGAAAAAGACCACCCCTGCTCCCCACCAATGCAGTTTTCTATCCATCCATGCTATGAACTTCCAAGCCCTCTACCTTGGAAGATAAGGTTACTGACTATAGTGAGTTCATGACCTGCAATGATGAAAACTCCAAAGGAAGAGAAAATTCCTTTGCTCCAGAAGATATCGGAGGTATTGCACAAAAACCGCCATCTTAGAGGGGAAAAAAACCCAATGTCATGAGCCCATTGCCAGGATTTTCAACATCTAGTGAGACACATGGGTGTGCAGAGGAAGGATTAGATCAGAGATGTTCTCATGCAATAGAGTTAAAGAAGAAATAAGTGTGAAATGCTGAGTGTACTGGAGAAGAATCCACTAGAACAACCCCACTTATACTTTACTAGATGGATTTAAAAGGCCACAATCGCAGTCTATCTGGAGAAAAACTTGTCAATGTTCATTAAGAATCTTATAAATGTTCTACTTCATTAATTTACTAATCTAACTTTTAGGAATTTGGCTTAAGGAAACAATTGAAGGTGTAGTCTACAATGTGTGTTGCAGTTTTATTTGAAGTAGTGAACATTTTTTAAGGCAAAAGAAGGAACTCAGAAGCTACAAAGAAAAAGATAGGCAAATCTGACTTTATATAAGTTAAATATTCAAGTGATTATTATAAAAGTACAAAATTAAAACACATGATTTATTGGGAAAAATAAGTGCAACACATAATCTATAATAAACTTTTAATATTTAATACAAAGGAGCAAAATAGAAAAGTAACCATATAAAATGGACAAGAGATATAAGCAGACGTTTTACAAATAGAAAATAAACATAAAAATTTAAAGCTTTACCAGTAATCCTAAAAGAGTCACTAAAGCAGCAATAAGAGAGTATTTCTCCAATTAGACTGACAAAAATTCAAGAGTGATCATACCTACCGTGGGTGAAGACCTGAGTGAAAGAATACATTTCTTCTTGAATGGCAAAAATCAGAATTATGAAAGCAAATTTTGGCATATAATTTTGCAAAATTCATTTCAATAAAAAATATACACAATCTTCTCCACAGTAATCCTGCTCCTGGAAATAGAGCCAAAGGCATAAAAGTGCACAGCATACAAAAGATGTATGTAAAAAGAGAAGTAAGCATGCCTTATTACCTAGAAATAATGTGAATACCCATCATTAGGGAATATTAGCCTGACATTAAAAGAATGGTAAAATTTAAACCATTGGCTGCAAGGGATTTCCACCACCCATTGTTAAGTGATAAAAGCAAGATGCAGGGAAAAATGCTTACATGTTTTGGTTTAAAACAATAGCAACCATCTCCTATATGTGTACATATGTTTATGATTATATTAGAATGTGTGAGTGTGGAAGCAAGCCAAAAAATGTGTTCATAAAAGAAATATGGCTATGATAAAACCAACATGTCATGTGGTCCCATTTATGTAAAGTTATACAAATGTATGCATATTTTTTGTAGTAAGATATTTAAAATTTAGTTTACTAACAATGGTTCTTTGGGTTGTAGGATTTAGGTGATTTTTGCTTTAGTTCATATTCTTCTTACATCACTTGATTTCTTTTTCTAAGTAGCATGCAAATCAAAACTTTTTTTTTTTTTTTAAAGGTACCAGATGTGGTACTGCAGCTACTTGGGAGGCTGCGGCAGAAGAATCATGAGTTGCAGGCCAGTCTGGGGAATTTAGAGAGACACTGTCTCATAAATATTTTTAAAAAGGAGCTGGGGATGCACATCAGGGGTAGAGTGCTTCTTAGCATGTGTGAGGGCCTGGGTTCAAGTTCTAGTACGAAAATAAATAAATAAGAAAATAAAAAGCCCCAGGAGAAGTATAAAAATAAACAGAATCACTAGTTGTCATTTAAGAAATAGAATGCAGGCATGGTGGCGCACACCTGTAATCCCAGCAGCTTGGGAGGCTGAGGCGGGAGGATCTTGAGCCAGCCTCGGTTAAGCAACTCAGTGAGACTCTGTCTCTAAATAAAATACAAAATAGGGCTGCAGATGTGGCTCAGTGGTTGAGTGCCCCTGAGTTCAATCCCTGGTAACCCCCAACCCCCCAAAAACAAATAAGTAGGAAGCAGAAGAAAATCTGTGTTGGAAAGGACAAATGACCAAGTATAACTTTTCTGGAGAAGTGTTTTTCATTATGTTTACTAGAGAATGACCAGATAGGACTTTTCTAGAGATTTAACACTGTGTAAAGAAATATTAGGGGGCTGGGGGTTATAGCTCAGTTCATAGAGTGCTTGCCTGTCAAGCCCAAGGCCCTGGGTTCAATCCCCAGCACAGAAAAAAAAAAAAAAAAAAATATATATATATATATATGTGTGTGTGTGTGTGTGTGTGTGTGTGTGTGTGTGTGTGTGTGAATGTTAGATCAGGCCAAATAGAAAGGGAGAAGTTGTTAAGGAGAAATGCTAGGGAGAGCAGTTTTAGCATAGTGCAGAGTTGGTTGGTAGGACAGGCAAAAGCATAGAATTCATGCCCTTTGTGGAGAACAAATCCATGTGTGTACTCTGTTGAGATAGTAGCTTTGCTGATGATTGGGGAAAGTATGAGTTGGGGTGTTTGTAGGAAGATTTCATTTTGATCCCTGTTACTAATGTCATCTGTCCCCTCTGACTAACTTTCATGATTGCCCCTATGAAATATTGAAATTCTTTCCTAATTCATGTTGGAACTTATTTCCCAGCATGATAGCATGAAGCAGGCCCTTTAGGAGTTGACAAGCCACAAAGTCTCCACCTTCATGTACAGGACCTAGAGCTTTATACATGAGGTTAATGTGAGCTGCCCTCTTCCTCTGCCATACGAGGACAAGCAGCTCAGCCCCATCTTTGCAGCAGAGAGCAAGTCTTCACCAATTACTGCATCTGCTTGCCCCCTGATCTTCGACTCCTCAGCCTCTGAAACTGTGAGAAAGAAATTTTGTTTATAAATTACCCAGTCTCAGGTATTTTTCATAGCAGCCCAAATGCACAGGCAACTCTTATTCCTGCCTGACCAACATGCTCCTGACCATTCTCCACTCTGCCCTATTTTTCTCTGTAAAACTGAGGTTGGAGACTGATGGAGAAGGAAAAGTAGGTGCTATGGTTTTAATGTCCCCTTCAACACTCACAGTGAAATTTCATTGCCATTATAACAGTGTGGAGAGGTGGGAGGAGACCATGAGGGCTTCACCATTGTGAGTACGTTAATGCTGTGTGGGCTCCTGATAAAAAAGACCAGGTCAGCTTGATTTTCTTTGTTTCACTTGCTTGCTTGCCCTTCTGCTGTTACGCCCCAGCATGAAGGCCTTCATCAGATGCAGCCCCTTGATCTTGGGCTTCCCAAATCCTGACCCAAATAAACTTTTGTTGCTTAAAAATTACGTAGTGTGTGGTATTCTGTTGTAGCAGCGGAAAGTGAACAAAGACGGGAGAAGACTTGATTCTTGATTCCTCAACCTCTCTCCATTGTCTAGTCTGGGGACCCTGGCAAGAGAATACAGGTTTCCTCTCTGTCAAAACTTCCCTGCAAAGATGGCACCACACTTCTCTGTTTCTTGTTATTGTTACAATGTCGGAAATCACCTTTAGAGTTCTTCAGCAGTGCAATAAGACTTTGTAGGATGTATGACTTAGGTTCAGCTGTTGTCCAGGGGCTAATCCAGAAAGCGCAGTCAGGCGGTGGTCAGCTGGGTAGGAATTAAGAAAGTGCAGTGTAGGGGTCAGATAATATTCAACGGAAAGGACCACCCTCCAGAGGCAGCAGAAGATTATCCCATCAGCCACCTCTCCATCAACAACATACACTTTCTAATTACCATACTAGATGTCAGAAATAAGTTTCTGTTGTATAAAATGTCTTCTAATTTGAGGAGTATTAAGAATGAGCTGTCAATTGTAAAATCAAGATATTTAATATACATTGCTTTAAAAATGGCATGAATAGGATGTAAGAATGCAGCAAGGCCTGGGACTATACCCTTGAGGATTGTATTAAATTTCTGGTTTCTGTCCATGAATTCTAGATTATTTCAGGTCATCAGCGTGATAGAGTCCTGCCTGTGGAAACTTGGCATTGTCCTAGAATGAGATTTTCGTGTAAAATTGGTGGGTAAAGTATTTGGAAAGAAAAAGAGTTCTTCTGTCTACAAAGAAGACAAAGAATTATTTAATATTTGATTTAATAATAAATTAATAAGCATTTGATTAATAAACAGGTCTGAGATTTGCTTCTGTTAGAACCCATTGTAAGGGAATGGCTGACTCTGCTTCAAACTTCTTTGGTCAATATCATAGTTCATAAAATACCTAAGAACTGGGAACGTGGTCAGTAGTTCAGTTTGCGATGATTGGACTTATTGTTTACTGTCTTCCTCCTTTTTAAACTATAAACTCCTCATTGCATTTATGCACTGGGGTCCGGCACTGGGCTATGGTAGAAATGTGTGGAAATAATTAGGTGTGTGTTGTGAATCGGTTGGCAGAGCTCTCCAGGGATCCTTTCACACTTGTTTCTGAGCTTCCGGCTGAAAGTAAAGTGCCTGGACTCTTTGAAGTTGCCCAAAGTACAACCCGAAGCTTAAATGGGATCTAACAGGAAAGAGGTGCTGTTTCCAGGCTGAGAAACTTACTTTTGGGACTTTGGGAAAGAGTGCATATGGCCACATATGTAACCAAAATCCTTTTCAGGAGCATCCGTGGCAGACTGGAGTGGAGGTGGACTAGTGTACTGACACCAACCATGGTCATGGACTCAAACAGCATCCGGGAACCTAGATCCTTTCTTTATAAGTATGATTGTGGGCAGCTGGTGCCTCAGTCTCCTTATAAAAATAGTAGCCACCCATAGACAAGTTGGCTTAAAGGAGCTAATACATATAAAATATAGACAAGTGCCTGCCTGGCCTGAGGTAAGCTCTAGGTGATAATTAGCATTTCTTATTACTATCATCATTCATCCCAGGTAACGTGGAGTTGTGAATACAAAAGATGAAGTGCTTTCAAACTGGAAGAACATTAGAATCATCTGGAGAGTAAATATGGTATTCAGATTTTTAGCCCCTGCCCCTGGAGACTGATTCAGGATGTCTGTGATCTGTAACCAGCGATTCCCCTCAGGTGATATGTGTATGATAAGGCAAGTTGGGGAAGTACTGCTCTAAGTGAGTAAGGAAATGAATTTCTAAGCCTGCAATCAACTAGTTTAAAGTTGACTTCTGATTAGGAAGCCTGCCTAGGGCAGTCTTTGGTGCCTCAGGGCACCTTTTGGTAGTGAGAGCTAATTTTCTGTCTTAAAGGAGTAGGTTAAAGGATGGACTTTGGAGTCTGAAATGCTTGGGTTTGAATCTGTCATTTGGAGTGTGAACTGGGGCCATTCTCAACTTCTATTTCCATAGCTGTAAAATGTAAACAATAACAGTTCCTTTCCTCTGGGACCCCTGTAGGACGAAATGAGCTCATCTATGAAAAAGCACAGTTCCTGTGCAGAGCAAAGGCTCACTAAGTGATTATAAATCACAATCAGGAATATTGAATTTTCCCTTCTAGTATGACGGAATAGGTCCCACTGAACCTCACCCTCTTGCTGGTAAAAACTATAATTCTGGACCGAAACAAAATAAAACAAAGCAACAAATACAATGACCTGAACACCCTGAAGAGTGGATATAAAAGCAGGCAGATTCTGGAGAGGAGCCAACACTTAGGAAAGGGCTAGTGACCAGTTTCTTAATAGTCTTCGGTCTGAATGTGGGTCAAAGTTGGTACCAAGATGTCATTAAAACTCTGAAAGAAAAGTCTGTTTTCCAGTCTGAGGAACCAGAAGACAGAGTTGGGGGCAATCACAGCTATTGACAAGGTGAGGGGAAATTTCAGAGAATTAGAAAGGGAGATGGCTCAAGTTCCCTAATAGTCTCAGTCTTCATCTTTAGCTAAACATTGAGCTGTGAGCATGTGGGACAGACACCGTCTGAAGAAGAAAGATCTGAAATTGGGCCTCAAGGTCTTCCTAAGAGTTGGTGTTTGCAATTTGAGTCCAACTAAAGCATCGCTTGCCTAAACAGGAAACCTACTCTTTCGGAGGAATACAAAAGAATCTGATGTCTAAAACACAATACTCATAATGTCTAGGATTTAGTCCCAAATTACTTCACAAAGAGCTAGATAAATATGATCCATTCTCAGGAGAAAAAACAAACCCCAAGGTGAATAAGATGTTAGAGGACAAAGATTTTAAAGTAACTATTTATGTTTAAGAACATAAAGGAAAACATGTTTTCAAAGACTGGAAATATGGGAAATCTTAGCAATGAGAAAGAATAAAGAAGCAGCACTTAGACATTATAAAACTGAGAAATACAGTATCTGAAATTTTTTTAAAAAGTCACAGAATGGGCTTAATGTAGATGATAGTGGAAAGTCAGTAACTGAAGATAGATGAGCAAAAATCCAATCTGATTAATAGAAAACAGATTTTTTTTAAAAAAGGTCCTTTAAAAATATCTTCCATTGCTTGTCTGAGACTTCTTATTTATTTTTTTATTTTTTTTTTAATTTTTTTATTTTTTTTATTTTTTTTTTTTACGTTTACATAGGGTAATGATGTTTATTATATTTTTCCCCTCCCCCCCACCCCTCCCACCCCTCCCACCCCTCCCACCCCTCTTTTCCCTCTACACAGTCCTTCTTTCCTTCATTCTTACTGCTCTCCTTAGCCTAACTCTAAACCTAACCCTAAACCTAATGCTAGCCCGTCCCACCCCCCATTATATGTCCTCATCCGCTTATCAGCGAGATCATTCGTCCTTTAGTTTTTTGAGATTGGCTTATCTCACTTAGCATGATATTCTCCAATTTCGACCATTTGCCTACAAATGCCATAATTTTATCATTCTTCATTGCGGAGTAATATTCCATTGTATAAATATGCCACAGTTTCTTTATCCATTCATCAACTGAAGGGCATCTAGGTTGGTTCCACAATCTGGCTATGGTGAATTGAGCAGCAATGAACATTGATGTGGCTGTATCTCTGTAGTATGCTGATTTTAAGTCCTTTGGGTATAGGCCAAGGAGTGGGATAGCTGGGTCAAATGGTGTTTCCATTCCAAGCTTTCTGAGGAATCTCCACACTGCTTTCCAGAGTGGTTGCACTAATTTGCAACCCCACCAGCAATGTATGAGTGTTCCTTTTTCACCACATCCTCGCCAACACCTATTGTTGCTTGTATTCTTGATAATCGCCATTCTAATTGGGGTGAGATGAAATCTTAGGGTAGTTTTGATTTGCATTTCCCTTATTACTAGGGATGTTGAACATTTTTTCATATATCTGGTGATTACTTGTACATCTTCTTCTGTGAAGTGTCTGTTCATTTCCTTAGCCCATTTGTTGATTGGATTATTTGTATTCTTGGTGTAGAGTTTTTTGAGTTCTTTATAGATTCTGCAAATTAGCGCTCTTTCTGAGGTATGGTTGGCAAAGATATTCTCCCACTCTGTAGGCTCTCTCTTCACATTTCTGATAGTTTCCTTTGCTGAGAGAAAGCTTTTTAGTTTGAATCTATCCCAGTTGTTTATTCTTGCTTTTATTTCTTGTGCTATGGGAGTCCTGTTAAGGAAATCTGATCCTGAGCCAACAAGTTGAAGATTTGGACCTACTTTTTCTTCTATAAGATGCAGGGTCTCTGGTCTGATTCCGAGGTCCTTGATCCATTTTGAGTTGAGTTTTGTGTAGGGTGAGAGATAGGGGTTTAGTTTCATTCTATTGCATATAGTTTTCCAGTTTTCCCAGCACCATTTGTTGAAGAGGCTATCTTTTCTCCATTGCATATTGTTGGAACCTTTGTCTAGTATGAGAAAATTGTATTTATTTGGGTTTGTGTCCATGTCCTCTATTCTGTACCATTGATCTACCTGTCTATTTTGGTACCAATACCATGCCGTTTTTGTTACTATTGCTTTGTAGTAGAGTTGAAGATCTGGTATTGCAATACCCCCTGCTTCGCTCTTGCTACTGAGGATTGCTTTAGCTATTCTAGGTTTTTTATTCTTCCAGATGAATTTCATAATTGCTTGCTCTATTTCTGCGAGGTACATCATTGGGATTTTAATTGGGATTGCATTGAATCTGTATAGAACTTTAGGTAGTATAGCCATTTTGACGATATTAATTCTGCCTATCCAGGAACATGGGAGATCTTTCCATCTTCTAAGGTTTTCTTGAATTTCTTTCTTTAGTGTTCTGTAGTTCTCATTGTAGAGGTCTTTCACCTCTTTTGTGAGATTGATTCCCAAGTATTTTATTTTTTTCGATGCTATTGTGAATGGGGTAGTTTTCCTAATTTCTCTTTCTGAAGATTCATCACTTATGTATAAAAATGCATTGGATTTATGAGCATTGATCTTGTAACCTGCTACTTTACTGAATTCACTTATGAGTTCTAAAAGTTTTCTGGTGGAATTTCCAGGTTCCTCTAAATATATAATCATGTCATCAGCGAACAGGGATAGTTTGAGTTCTTCTTTTCCTATTCGTATCCCTTTAATTTCTTTGGTTTGTCTGATTGCTCTGGCTAGAGTCTCAAGGACGATGTTGAATAGAAGCGGTGAAAGAGGGCATCCCTGCCTTGTTCCAGTTTTTAGGGGGAACGCTTTCAGTTTTTCACCATTTAGAATGATATTAGCCATGGGCTTAGCGTAGATGGCCTTTATAATGTTTAGGAATGTTCCCATTACCCCAATTTTTTCTAGTGTTTTGAGCATGAAGGGATGCTGTATTTTATCAAATGCTTTTTCTGCATCTATTGAAATAATCATGTGATTCTTAACTTTAAGTCTGTTGATATGGTGAATGACATTTATTGATTTCCGAATGTTGAACCAACCTTGCATCCCTGGGATAAAACCCACTTGATCGTGGTGCACTATCTTTTTAATATATATTTGTATGCGATTTGCTAAAATTTTGTTGAGAATTTTTGCATCGATGTTCATTAAGGATATTGGTCTGAAATTTTCTTTCCTTGATGTGTCTCTGTCTGGTTTAGGTATCAGGGTGATATTGGCTTCATAGAACGAGTTTGGGAGGGTTCCCTCCTCTTCTATTTCATGGAATAGTTTGAGGAGTATTGGAATGAGCTCTTCTTTAAAGGTTTTGTAGAACTCGGCTGAGAACCCATCTGGTCCTGGACTTTTCTTTGTTGGTAGGCTTTTGATGACCTCTTCTATTTCATTGCTTGAAATTGGTTTATTTAAGTTGTGTATGTCCTCCTCGTTCAGTTTAGGTAGTTCATATGTCTCTAGAAATTTGTTGATGTCTTCAAGGTTTTCTGTTTTGTTGGAGTATAGATTTTCGAAATAGCTTCTAATTATGTTCTGTATTTCACTCGTGTCTGTTGTGATGTTTCCTTGTTCATTCCGAATTTTAGTAATTTGAGTTTTCTCCCTCTTTCTCTTTGTTAGTGTGGCTAAGGGTTTATCAATTTTATTTATTTTTTCAAAGAACCAACTATTTATTTTATTAATTTTTCCGATTGTTTCTTTTGTTTCGATTTCATTGATTTCGGCTCTGATTTTAACTATTTCCTGTCTTCTACTACTTTTGGTATTGGTCTGCTCTTCTTTTTCTAGTGCTTTGAGCTGTAGTGTTAACTCGTTTATTTGTTGATTTCTACTTCTTTTTTGAATGCACCCCATGAAATAAATCTTCCTCTAAGTACTGCTTTCATAGTGTCCCAGAGATTTTGATATGATGTGTCTTTGTTCTCATTTACTTCTAAGAATTTTTTTATTTCCCTCCTGATGTCTTCTGTTATCCATTCATCATATAATAGTGTATTATTTAGTCTCCAGGTATTGGAGAAGTTTCTGTTTTTTATTCTGTCATTTATTTCTAATTTCAATCCATTATGATCTGATAGAGTACAAGGTAGTATCTCTATCTTCTTGTATTTACTAACAGTAGCTTTGTGGCATAAAATATGGTCTATTTTAGAGAAGGATCCATGTGCTGCTGAGAAGAAAGTGTATTCATTCTTTGTTGGATGGTATATTCTATATATGTCCGTTAAGTCTAAATTGCTGATTGTGTTGATGAGATCTATAGTTTCTTTATTCAATTTTTGTTTGGACGATCTATCCAGTGGTGAGAGAGGTGTGTTAAAATCGCCTAGTATTATTGTGTTGTGGTCTATTTGATTTCTGGAATTGAGAAGGATTTGTTTGACGTACGTGGATGAGCCAATGTTCGGGGCATAGATATTTATGATTGTTATGTCTTGCTGATTTATGCTTCCCTTAAGCAGCATGTAATGTCCTTCTTTATCCCTTCTGACTAGTTTTGGTTTGAAGTCCACATTATCTGAGATGAGGATGGATACTCCAGCTTTTTTGCTGTGTCTGTGTGCATGGTATGTTTTTCCCCATCCTTTCACCTTTAGTCTATGGGTGTCTCTTTCTATGAGATGAGTCTCTTGCAGGCAGCATATTGTTGGATTTTTCTTTTTAATCCAATCTGCCAGTCTGTGTCTTTTGATTGATGAATTCAGGCCATTAACATTCAGGGTTATTATTGTGATATGATTTGTATTCCCAGTCAATTGACTCATATTTGTTTTTGACATGATTTGGTTTCTCCTTTATTTGGCTATTCCTTTAGGCTAGCGCCTCCTGTTGCTGATTTGCATCGTTGTTTCTCATCTCTTCCTCATGGAATATTTTGCTGAGAATGTTCTGTAATGCTGGCTTTCTTTTTGTAAATTTCTTTAGCTTTTGTTTATCATGGAAGGATCTTATTTCATCTTCAAATTTGAAGGTAAGTTTTGCTGGGTATAAGATTCTTGGTTGGCATCCATTTTCTTTCAGGGCTTGGTATATGTTGTTCCAGGCCCTTCTAGCTTTTAGGGTCTGGATTGAAAAATCTGCTGATATTCTTATTGGTTTCCCTCTGAATGTAATTTGATTCTTTTCTCTCGTGGCCTTTAAAATTCTGTCTTTATTTTGTATGTTAGGTATTTTCATAATAATGTGCCTTGGTGTGGGTCTGTTGTAATTTTGTATGTTTGGAGTTCTATAAGCCTCTTGTACTTGGTTTTCCATTTCATTCTTCAGATTTGGGAAATTTTCTGTTATTATTTCATTGAATAGATTGTTCATTCCTTTGGTTTGTTTCTCTAAGCCTTCCTCAATCCCAATAATTCTCAAATTTGGCCTTTTCATGATATCCCATAGTTCTTGGAGATTCTGTTCATGATTTCTTACCATCTTCTCTGTTTGTTCAACTTTGTTTTCAAGGTTAAATATTTTGTCTTCAATGTCTGAGGTTCTGTCTTCCAGGTGTTCTATCCTATTGGTTATGCTTTCTATGGAGTTTTTAACTTGGTTTATTGTTTCCTTCATTTCAAGGATTTCAGTTTGGTTTTTTTTCAGTATCTGTAACTCTTTATTGAAATGATCTCTTGCTTCCCGTATTTGGTCTTTTAACTGTTGATTGGTGCGATCATTTAATGCCTGCATTTGCTCTTTCATCTCCTCCTTCAATGCCTGCATTTGCTCTTTCATCTCCTCATTAGCTTCCCTGATTGTTTTGATTACGTACATTCTGAACTCCCTTTCTGACATTTCTTCTGCTGTGCTGTCATTGGGTTTTATTGATGTAGTATCTAGGTTTGTTTGGGACATTTTCTTCCCTTGTTTTCTCATAATGGTCAGTTGTCAGTGGGACCCTGAGATATTGCAGTTTTCCACTATTGGCTTATAGTGTCCCAGTAGATTTCCAGTGTATCACCTCCCAGCCTTCAGTAGCCTGATGTCTTGGAGGAATCTGATAAAGCAGCTCATTCGAAGAATACTGCCCCTAGCCTCCTACTGGTTCCACGTTTTGGAACTGGCTCTGTGCGGAAATGCTCTCACTGTGGGCCTGTACCGTGCAGCTGGCCGTGTGGGAAGAGCCCACTGCCGGAGTGTGGAAGACTACCTTGGGAAGACTCAAGCTGCCCTGCCCGGCTCTGCTAAGCCACCTCTATCTGGGCCTGCCACCCGGGCTGAGCTTTACCCAGTGGGCAGACTCACCCGTGGCTCTATTTCAGTCCGAGTCTCTCTATGCCTCCCCCTCTTAGCTCCTGGGTTCTGGAGCGACCGGGGGTGCAGTCTCCCTCTAGGCCGCCATCTTGGATCTCCCCGTGAAGAGAGCCCGCAGCCGGAGTGGGCAGAGCCGCCTGAAGAGGTCTCCGGCTGCCCTGCCCTTATCCCTGAGGCTGATTGCAGATCGAGGCTCTCCGCTGGTTCTTTGCAGGAGTACACTGCACTGCAGCGGCTCCGGGACTCGGAGCCTGCTCTGATCAGAAAGGCTCTCTCTAGCGGGCGAGTTCCGTTCCGAGAACCTGGAGAAGCTGGCTGTGTGGGCGGGGCCCACCGCCGGAGTGCGCAGGACTGCCTGTGGATGACTCTAGCTGCCCTGCCCGGCTCCGATAAGCCACCTCTATCTGGGCCTGCCACCCGGGCCGAGCTTTACCCAGTGGGCAGACTCACCCGTGGCTCCACTTCAGTCCGAGTCTCTCAATGCCTCCCCTTCTTAACTCCTGGGTTCTGGAGCGACTGGGGGTGCAGTCTCCCTCTAGGCCGCCATCTTGGATCGCCCCGTGAAGAGAGCCCGCAGCCGGAGTGGGCAGAGCCGCCTGAAGAGGTCTCCGGCTGCCCTGCCCTTATCCCTGAGGCTGATTGCAGATCGAGGCTCTCCGCTGGTTCTTTGCAGGAGTACACTGCACTGCAGCGGCTCCGGGACTCGGAGCCTGCTCTGTTCAGAAAGGCTCTCACTAGCGGGCCAGTTCCGTTCCGAGAACCTGGAGAAGCTGGCTGTGTGGGCCCTTATTCATTTATTTATTTATTTATTTTTCATTTCAGACCAAAAAAAAAAAAAAGCTTTAATAGAACTAAAGAAATAGGCCAATTAGAACAGGACAGGGAATGGGCAGGGGAAAAAGCTCAGTGTCAAGGGTGAAAGGTCACAGTGGACAAACAGAATTCTTTCAGAGGTCCAGACCAGGGGTAAATATATAGTCACCACCAGGACCTCACTGGTGACACAGAGACTCTTCCCAAAACCTGTCAATCAAGTCTTTGGATTCTTGCTTTTTAACATAATATCAACTGGATGCACAAAAATTTAGCTAACCAGTGTTTTATTTGTTACATTTAGGTTATTTCTTAGATGTTGTTGGTAAAAATGATTTAATGAATAGTGTTCTAAGTTTTCTTTTTTAAAAACTTTTATTGTAAACAAATGGAATACACGTTGTTTCTGTTTGTACATGGAGTAACAGCGTACCATTTGTGTAATCATACATTTACATAGGGTAATGATGTTTGATTCATTCTGTTATTTTTTCCTCCCCCCCATCCCACCCTCCCCTCTTTTCCCTCTATACAGTCCCTCCTTCCTCCATTCTTGCCCCCTGACTCCCCATTATCAATCTAACCAAAGAGGTAAAAGATCTCTACAATGAAAACTACAAAACATTGAAGAAAGAAATTGAGGAAGACCTTAGAAGATGGAAAGATCTCCCATGTTCTTGGATAGGCAGAATTAATATTGTCAAAATGGCCATACTACCAAAAGTGCTATACAGAGACTTCTCATTTATTTACTTATGTTATGTTCAAAAGTGCTCATGGAAATATTCTTTTCATGGCTACTTTAGAATCTTTGTCAGATAAGTTCATTATGCCTTGTGTGTGTGTGTGTGTGTGTGTGTGTGTGTGTGTGTGTGTGTTAGGGTATGTTGACTATCTAAATTTACTCAAATTAAGATTTTCCTGGCTCTTGGTATGATGAATGATTAAAAAAAATTTTTTTTTACTATATTCTGAGTATTTTGAGCATTATGTTATAAGGCTCTGAATTTCATTTAAATCTTTTGTTTTAGCAGATCTCTTCTGACACTATGCTAGTAGGGAGGGTAGGTGCCATCCACTTGCTGTCAGGTGACACAGATGTCCAAGCTTCATTAGTACTCTGGGAAGAGTAGCCCCATTACCACTGAGCAGAGCTGGAAGGTTAGGCTCCCCACGTGACCTCCACTGACAAGGCTGGGTTGGAGGGAGTTCTTGTTACCACTGTGGGGTGGTGAAAGTCCTGATTCCCAACTTGGTGTTCTCTGGCACCGTCCTTGCAGTACTGAGACACAGCTAGTTAGACTCTGATGAGCTGGAAGCCTAAGCTTCCTACCTTCTTGGCCTTTACTAGTGGGGATGTGGCCTCAGTTTTCCATAGTGTGTAGCTGGAGTAGAACAGTTCTTGCCTAAAAGTTTTTCTATCTTGATAGGCAACCCTTTCCAGAACCTTTGGCTACAGAGAGCAGGCTGTTTGGGGGATGTTTTTCCTGTATGCATTTGTGTTTCTGAATTGCTGGCTTCTCCAGCATTCAGTCCAGGAGTAAGACTGCTGGTAATAAACACTTTTAAGGTGTACCAGACAAACAGAAGAGCCAGGAAACTCACTGTTAGGTGGTTTCTGAGGTTCCTTGGTCTCTCACTGATCTGCTGCCTTCTCGCCCGCCATCTTTCTGAATCTTCTTTCTTCTTTTTATATAATGTCCAGGGTTTGTGACTGCATTTAGTGGGAAAATATAGGAAAATATATCTTTTATTATTCTAGAACTGATATGCTTTCTGAAAATTTTAAAATGAAATCAAGATGGCAATGAGTGTGGTTTGAGGTGTACGTAGAAACTCTGTAGATAAAAATTATAGAATGCATTTTATAAAAATTATTAAATCAAGAATAAATGCTTTAAATATAATTTATCCCTTTTATAGTCAGATATAAAAATAAGATAATTCAATATTAATTTCTCATCCCTAATTTGTAACAATGTGATGTAATATGTAGGTAAAACTTTAAATTACCCCCAAATCAGGGATTATTATAATAGTTATGGCATTCCTTAGGTAAATGTGTCCACATATACAGATTTGTATCTGGCATGTGAGCCTCAAATTTGGCACTTGGTTTTAGGAATAATTAAGTAGTATTCGTGAATAAACCAAGAAACAATGCCATTATTATTGTTCTCCACTATATCAAAGTTCCCACATATGAAACAAAATGGAAAGACAAATAAACTACTAAAAATGAATCAGTTTGACAGCTACTGTAATTTTACATATTATTAACAAGGGATAGAAACACTAATTTTTTCACAAGATAGTTTAGAATAAATATTTCAGGATATAATAAGATAAAATAGATTAACTACATTATTTAGTAACATACACCAAATCTTAAGAGAACTCTTAAGGCAGTTTTTGGACTTTATCTATCCTGAAAAACATGAAGTCACAGAAACCACTCCACTTATATTGAAAAGATCTGCATCACTACCCATACAGTTTGGTTGATGGAAGTTGCTTTTCTTTGACTGATGGAAGCTACTTTTTTTTTTCCAGAGCTAATAACATGTTTTAGGGATAAGCATTGAGAATGACTGAAAAGAAGTGCTTACATTTAAATATATAAAACGGGCCATTTTTAGGGTTCAGTATTTCCTCACAGGTGCTCTTTTTACCATGTTCTCAACAGATTCCCCCTCATGAATAATGAATTCTTTGATAATAGGGGACTAGAAGAGGTGAAGTCTTTAAAAAAAATGATCATTACTCCCACTTTCCTTCTTTTTTATCTTTATTACCATCACCCCTATTTTATTCTGTGTCTGAATTTAGAACATTCAAACATGGAGCCAAATTTCTTATTTCTAGTACCCAGCTTCATCCTTAACCTTATTGGGAGCATGTGCAAGACACGGAAGAAATGGACGTCCTAAGAACTTACACTTTCTTGAGTAGCCAGGGATGGAGGGTGAAGCAATGGCTCATGTTTGGTCAAGGGGTAAAAGAGGGCTATTGGTGAACAGAGAGGTATGCTTGGAGCACATTCTTTTTAGGAAAGGGTATGGATGAAGTTTGGAAATCTGGAAATTGATTCTTGGAATGCTATAGGATTTTCCTTACACCTTGGAAAGTCTTTATAGATTCCCAGGGCTGTGAGATCTCATTGCTCTAACATTTGGAACTTGAAGGCATAAAAGAGCACATACACACACACACACAACCTACACAAGGGCAAGGAGGTGACAGGTGCTCAAACATAACACTAACATACAGGTGGTAGGTGATAGCAGAATACCTGCTGAGTTTAAAAACTTATAATTGCCCTTTTCCATATTGGTTAGAATAACCACATGTTCCCTCTCTGTACTTGTTTGCTGAAATTGTGACTCTTCATGAAAGTTATGTGGGATCAATGAATACCAAGCTACAGTTAGATAGGGGGAAGTTCTGGCATGCTGTTGCATGGTAGGTGACAATAGTTAACATAATGAGCTTTACATTTCCAAAAGCTAAAAGAAAGGATTTTGAAAGTTTTCACCATACAACAATGATAAATGTTTAGGAGACATTTGTTTGACATGATTTAAGCATCACACAATATATAAGTATTTTGAGACATGTTGCTCTATTAATACATACAAATTTTCTGTTTTTATCATTTAAAATACATTTAATGTAAATGAAAAAAAAGTTACAAGGGGATAAACACCCATAGATAGAAGTTTTAAAATTAATGGAATGGTGCAAGGGTCACTAACTGGATTAATTAAATCAGACAATGAAGCTCTCTCAGGGCTAAAAACACTGCACTCGGCTCTCTTTCTTGTGTGAACACTTCGACTTTTGTTGATCACATTGACATTTGTGAAGAAAGAACACAAAAGAACATGCAGGCCACTTCTCCAGCAGTTAGAGAAACCCTATAGGATTTTTGCAACAGGAATTAAGATCCATTGGTTAGGGATCATTGAAATTGTAAAAATCTGAGACTGGAAGCAGATGATGCATAACATCCTTCGATAGGAAACACTGAACTGATGTCCTCCTTGCTTCTGAAAAGCCAAAGGAGAAATAATTTCACATGTCGAAACTCATAGGCATTTGATCAACCCTGTAGACCTGCAAATCCCCACTCATTATCTTGGGCCAGGCCCAGTGTGGCTGATTGCAGTTTGTCATTTCCCTTCTTTGCAAAGCCTCATGGGAAGATTAATACAACTTTTGAAGGAGAAATAAATCAGAGGTTATATAGAGTACAAACGTAGCAACCAAGAGCTCCTGTGGTCTTCACTAAAGATGGAGACTTTGGCACACAGAATTCCTGCTTTCTCAAGAGAAATTAGACCTTGGGTGTGCATGATCTATACACTTGAAGACCATCTATCCACCTGCTTTGTTCTGTATCCTATCAAAAAGGATCACTTGGGAAGCTGTAGTTCTGACCACCCTGGGTGAGCTCTTCTGAAGCAGGAAGTAGAATGGAGTACTTGATGTTTTTGTTCAAAACATGCTTGGGCCTGCATTTATAATTTTATGAGGTTCTTCATTAAAAATTCCTTTGACTAAACTATAACTTATGCCAGAGGAGTAAGACAACAGAAACCGTGCTTCTTTTCTCACGTTGTGTCCAAGTGAATTGATTCTAATCAGTCAATTTGTACATTTGAATTTTATGTTTGTTCTTTTCTTGGTAAGTCCAGAGTAGTGATGAGCCTGGGATGAAGGGTTTATAGAGATATCTTTTAATGGACTTAATGTAAAGCACACAGAAAGTGTATAATAATTTTAATTGATAATGAGGAAGCAGAGGAGCAGAACAGAAGAGAGTTTCTTAGTGTTTAGAGACCTTGAATTTATTGTTTCCTTTGCAAAGTCTATTAGTCACCCCTGACAGGAAGCCTGCAATTTCAGGTGTTTGCAGTTGCCTGACCCTTCAAAGCTACTCTCTGTGGGCTCTTTATGTAGGCTAGCTGCTGGAGGCTGTGGCTGTTTTATATTCATTATTTGATTAAAGACTCAACAACCTTATTAAGGAGATACTTCCCTTATTTTGCAGCTGGGAGATTCCGAGAGGGAAGTGCTTTGCCCATGGGGCACATCTGTAGTCACAGTCAGAGTTGGGATTGAACTCAGGTCTGCTGGCTCTGCAGGACACAGACTTGCCACTACAGTATTACAACAGCAACATGGAAACCAAGGGCAGAGTCAGCACTGATAAAGTTTCTCAGGAGATAGCTGATGGTTTGTGTTGGACAAGGCAGGAGTGGGCTATCTCCCAGGAGCAACTACCACTCCCCATTGAGAAAGGGTTCCAGTTGGTCCTCTAGTCTTGTCTTGTAGAAGATGATTGAACCCTAAGTTCAGTCCTAGCTCTAAGTCCTTTAGAACTCAGCCTACACTTGATTTCCTCAGAAAGCCTATTCTGACATTCCTTGGAAATGGTTTTCCAGTCACAACACTTATCAAAAATGTTTAATGATCCATGACCCCCATGAGACTGTAAGCTTTGTGAGTGCCTTGTTTACTGTTTTCTCAGTCCCTAGCAAAAATATCTAGAGCTCAAATATTTGTTGAATAAATTAAGATTATCACAGCTTCCTGAGTGACTTGGGGAAGCTATAAGACTCTAGGTCTTAGTTTCCCCTAATGAAGAATGAGGTGGTTTTCTTAAATTATTTTTACAATCCTTTCTGATATAGTGTTCTAAGATGCTAGCTGTGAGCTATGCATTCTGCTAAAAGATTTTTTGACCTCCCTGATCTAAATCCCAAGAACTTTTCCATGCTTATTGGTACAGAGGAAGGAATGGACTCTGTCTTGTTCCCATTGTTTCTCTGGCCCCAAAGTGCATGCTCACCATAAATCCACTGGATGAATGGATCTCTAGTCATCAATATCCAATGTACAAAGACAACAAAGTCTAACTTATTAGCATGAGCATGTGGCCTTGTAAAGACAGAGTTTTACTCTGGTTATGAGACCAAGTCAAAATGCTTATTGGTGCCTTTGTTTGAAGTTAGAGGTGGTGGAGAAAGACTCGCTTCCAGATGGAACCATGGGAATGCAGGTCTTTAGTGAGGTTCAATATTCCATCGATGTTTCTCAGTTGAGAATATCTGAGATTCTTGGAAGTAGAGTGATTTTCTTAGGGTCCCATAGGCAGAGAGTGGCAGAGCTGAGTAGGTCCCAGGCCTCTGCCACTAAGTCCAATGCATTTTCAGTTCCCTATGTTGCTTTCAGTAAATCAATTATCTTTGCTCACAGAGACCACCACCCTGAAATTCCATGTCACTGATCATACACAAAAATGATTTACTGCAACCCCAATGACAGTGCTCTAAACAACAATGATAGACAAAAATTCTGTCCCTTAACAGGACATCATCACAGTGATGATGTTGAGAGAGGGACGTGCTCACTGGGATTTATAGTACCTGAAATACCTTTGTTTAATACCACTGAAATTCCCACTGGGAACTAGTAATTTTCTATTTCTCCTTAACTCTTTCAAGAAGATTATTCAATTACTATGTTGCATCAATCAGTATATCAGTATATTTTCTTTTTAGCTTGTCAGGTTCCTCAGGGTGGTGACCATAAGTATCATCTTTGAAAATCCATGTCCAGCGTAACTCTTACACTGGGACACCTACTCTAGATGCCAAAGGAATGGAAGGGCCTAGAAACTGAAGCGATCTGTCTAGGTTGAATGAGCAATGATGGAAGTTCAATAAACATTTATTACTGAAACAAAATAAAACTTAATTCTGATAGTGACAGGCCACCCAGATAGGCCAGTTTCCCTCACGATTAGGGACCTCCTCCAGGCTTGCTGAATTGGACTTGTGGAGACTGCAGTGTCACTGGCTGCAATTCTGTGCATCCAATCTCTCCTGCTCCATCAATTGTCAAGCTGCTTCTCTTTTTAATGCAGCATAACAAACTATTTTAATAATGCATTTGTTTTACAATAAGGTCCTCTTAAATCTAGTTCTGATGGTCATTTGGAAGCACAATGTGCTTATAGTCTTCAAATTTTACTGTTGAAGAAAATCTAAATCTGAATATTTTCCTATCATCCTGACAAATTTCCATCATGGACCCTCATGTGAATAGTTCAATTTAGCCAATGGCCTCTTATAGATAATAGACCAATATATCAGAATTAAACAGGGCTGAGTCCATGCATCTTTTAAAATCATCAAATACAAAGTCCTCCTGGTCACATAAATATAAATGAAAGCTTGATTGTGTCACAGTCTGCAGGCATACAGTGCCTGCAATGAGAGTCGGCATGCCAACATAAGCTATTGATTATTAAAGGCAGATATGAATTTTTACAGCAATGTTTACAGAGTTTGTATTCTCTAGTTTTCAGTTTTCTCTTGTTGGTTACACTTTATATAATCCATATTCTCCACCCCATCTTGCCCTTATGCAATCGGGGAAGGATCTTTCTTAAAGAGATCAGGACGATGCCTTACATTATCTATCCAAGGTTAAGTTGAAGGGACAAGAATTCTTCCTCCCACTGCCATGTGATGGTGCTGTATCCTCTGTACAAAAGGGCCACTGTGGCCATTGGTGGTGTGGTTCTGGGAAGGCCTGATACAAGCTGGATTATAGATGGCTTTTATTTTATCTTTTCCAAAAAAGCCACTAAGTTTTTTTCTGAATTCCTTGTCATTTCTCCTCCCTCCTCCAACCCAACATGGACTTTAATGGAAGGAGAATTCTCTAGTGGAGTAGGAAGAAATGGGGATTCTCATAAGTGTACAGCAGGTGGCGCTGGCAGGAAACATGGCTTATCCTGTTTTCCTGATGATATTAGGGACCCATTCCGGGCTCCAGAATTTCTACACGTGAGGTTGAATCATGTGAAACTGATGACAGTCAGTTGTTCTTGACAAAGAACATATAGAAGGGTTCAACCTAGTAGGAGGGTCTTAGGAACAGTTAGCTAGTTGGAGGATGGGACCTGAAAAGACTTGTTATTTGGATTTAGCAAGCAAGCAAACATGGTTTTACTTCTTTCTCTTTATTTTTATATGAATTGCTGGAAGGGAGCACCAGTGGAAATCAGTGTGTGTATGTAACTAACTGTCTGCATTCCCAATCTCAGTTCACCACCTGGATGGAGAGGAAGCAAATGAACCAAAGGCCCTGATAGAACCATCTATAATCAACACCAGTTCAGATTCCATTCAGACACATAGTCTTTCCCCTTTCTTTTCCTTTTTGGTTCTTCCTATCTTTCATTTGTCAGTGATCTGAATTAGACAGGGAGAGAGAATTCATCAGAAATTAGAAAAGACCCCCAGAATATATCAGTTATAAATAGAGTCAAAATTTGGTGAAGCAGAAACCGGCATATGAATCACAAGCTGTGATTTAACTAGGGTAAGCACTTAGAGGAGAAACTTTTCAATATAAAGGAATATATATATATATATATATATATATATATCAAAGAAAACATACTTTAGGCACTTGATGATAATGTACATGAATTCTACTCTGGCGAGAAGCCTGGATACAGAGACCATGTGTGTGTGATACTGACAAGATTTTCTGACCCTCGCCAGACTCTTTTCCAGTCACTCTCTTCACCTCTGGGCTTCAACCTGTGTATGGGCTCATTTGTGCACCCAATATAAGTAACTTAGACTACAAGGAAATTTAATTTAATGATTTCCCTTTCTTTGTCTCACTTCTGATATTTTTGCTTCCACGTTTTAGCTGTGGGTGTCAGCTCAGCTAGTGGAAGGAAAAGTGTTCTCTCCTCATATTACTATATTCACAGCATGACAAGGCCACCCAAGGCCCTAGTGGGGTTGTCCTGAGATTTTAAAGTTGTTTATTCTGCAATTTAAGTCCTCTATAAAGTGTAAGTGCCCCTAGCAAGGGAGACAGGTTGCCATTTTCATTTCTATCATCTCCATGTTCCACCCCTTCACTGAGTCCCTCTGTTTCTTAGGGGTTTTCTCTTCTTGCTGTGTCCACTCTCACTGCCTAGTTCAGTGTCTGATAACTTTTCTCCTGGACTTCTGCAACTATCCATCATGGTGCCTGACTCCAGGATGGCCATGGTGATTGATGTCTGATATTTGAAGCTGACCAATTGCTCTACTGTTCCAAACCCTCTCTCCACAGAATCAAGTTGTCATGACACACACAAGAAGATGAGACCCTGCCCACCACCCACAGCTGGGACCACCTTGCACTGCCACTTCACCTGTGCAATTTGGCATAGATGACAGGATGCTTCACATATCCTTTCTTGGCTCAGGCTGCCTCTTCTTACAAGAATGGTATTCCCAAACCACACCCATAAGTATTCTTATATAGTCACACCAGTGGTGAGCTTCGCTTGCTTTGTTCCCTCATTCATTCTCTCTCTGTGTTGTGTTGTAATGGATAAAAGGTTAAACCACCAGAGGTACCTGATCTTATTTCTACTTCAGGATGAAGACTGAGTTTCAACAAGTGGGGCTTTGACAGCACCCTGTATTTTAATTTGGATTAATTGTCTAATAATATTCCTTAGAGATGGGAGCTTAATTCAGGGTCCATAGACCCTGTGTGTTCCACGGACCTGTGGGTTTCCAGTCTGTGGAAAAAGCCCATGACTTTACCTAGATTATTATTAAACACTCCCAAAAGACTAAGAACTACTACTTGAGAGAAATGTGTGTGTCTGGTGTGTGTGTGTGTGTGTGTGTGTTTGTGTGTGTGTTCCAATCACTCCTTTTATTCTCAGAAAAATTTCTTCCATTCTAGACCATTATAATCACATGCTATTTTCAATAAATTACTTTTCTTTTGTGAATTCCCAATTATGACTTAAAATATCTGCACTGAAATTTTAAGCCATTCTTGATCTTTTCAAAGGAACCATGTTATTAGTAAAAACAGATGTTTGATAGTCCATTGAGAATATTTAAACCTAAGCTTCAAAGTTTTTGAATGATATCAGATTATAGAAATGATTATTTTATCATAGATCTATTACTAAAGATCAAAGTCACAAAATTTGTCAACACAGATTTTAAAAGAGTAAAACAACAGTAACAACAATTACAACAGATATTAGAAAATATCCAAAGGGGATAAAATATAGACTTCAATCTGTTCTTGAAAATATACATTTAAATCTAACACTATAAAGCAAATGCAGAGATGTGCAGATGGATAAAGACTTTTAAATGATCAGTTAACATTTGCTTATCTAAAAAGATTCGAGATGTGAAAGAAGACCTTCATTTTAAAAAATGATCTTAAATAGAGGTTGAAACTGAGGAAATTTGCAAAGATAGTGTGGGGGAATTTGTAAACACTTTCCCTGAGACCTAAATTCATAATTTTTTGCAGTTAAATAATCAAAGCTTGATTTTTTAAAAGACAAATGAGAAAGATCAATATTTTTAATGATAGGAAGAATGATTTAATGTAATATTTCCAAGGTTTGTAGAATTTTTCCTTTCTGCTTTTGTTAACTTTTCTATGAGAGTATGTCTTGGGATTGAGTAGGGAAAAGATTGCTCTGGACAATTTAGGTAGGAACTAGGCTTCTTTCTACCTAGGTGAGGAAAAAAGAAGGTTGAATATAAAAATGGTGACGTCCTTGGGCTAGGATGCCTTTTTTATGATTACTGTGTGATTCTGAGGAATCTACAAAATCATGTCCTCTGGCCCTCTAAACTGTCTAGAAGAGGGTGAAGGAGAATTACATGGAGGCAGGATCCCAAAGGCCACCTCATTAGGTAATGAGAGATGATTGCCTTTCACAAGTTCTGAGCTGGAGAATAAAATTCTTTGAACAAAGAATTTATTTCAAAGAAAAAAAGTCAATGTGCTATGCCATGAGATTCATTGGTCCTATTGGGTACCCCACCATCCAGAAGCGTTTGGGTTAAAAACTCAGTGAAAGGGTCCATTGAAGACTGAGTTCCAATTCTGGTTGGATAATAGCTCTCTGTATAGCCCGAGTGTTGTTTTAGAAATGTTGGTTTGATTTGACCAAATTGTGGCCCTCTTTCCTCCACAGTCAGAACACAGGAATCCAGAAACCAAAGAGTTGAAGTGTGGGTGGTACATCTCACTATTATAATTCTTAGCGTGGGCTGCAACAACTAAATACCATGAATTGTGGTTTCTCAATAATGGGAACTTATTTCTCACAATTCTGGAGGCTGGAAGTCCCCAGTTATGCTGCCAACATGCTTGAGTTCTGGCAAGGGTCTTCTTTCAAGGTGTAGACAGCTAACTTCCCTATTTTAGCATGGAGGAAAAAGTTTAATCTAGCTCCATAACCAGAGTGCTCCAACAGCCTTGGTTTCCTCTCATGTCTTTAGAATTTTCTGGCTTAAGTATGTTAGTAATCATGAGAGAGAAGTTTCCATCAAGAAATGCAATCAAGGGGCTGGGAAGATAGCTCAGTTGGTAGAGTGCTTGCCTTGTAAGAAATGCAATCAAGTTGGAAGCTGAGATCGTAACCTGACCATCTAGCATTCTTCTTGCTTCTGAAAAACAGGCAGAAATAAGAGTTCCATGCTTGTTCAGGTGATTTATTCTTATTATTGATGGGTAATGACATTGTTGTACAATGAACACAGAAGAGATTCTACATGGAACCCAAGGAATCCTAGATGATGTCTTTTAGTTTTTCCTTATCCAGTGATAAAGAAAATGGCAGCAATTCTCTATAGGAAAGACTACCAAGGGCTTAAAAGTTTTGGGAATAAAATTTAGATTATGCCACCAGGTAAAGGACCCTAACCAACTGAGGTGTACACTGATGACATTGGGGATATGGAATAAGTGGAAGAGAAAGGAAATAAAAAGTATTACAAACTTGTGTCTTGTTCAGAGGTAAAACCTGTCATACTTACATTTTCTTCCTTACTATTTCATGGTTATGTTTGTATGTTCTAACTTTTATGCTCTCTTCTTGCCTTTCCTATTTGTTTATATTGAGTGAAGTTTATCATATAGTTCATAACTTAAAGACTGTCCAGACAGAATTGTGAAATTATAGAGGAGGAGCGTACCTTGCGCAGAGATCTTGGAGTTGTAGTTGGAGGCAGTAGCAATTGACACTTTCTCTCCTTTTTGGCAGATGGCTCCTGTGAGGGATATATTAGGCTGCAGAATTTTGTGTTCCACGGTTGCTAAAACTGTTGCTAATTTTAAGATGGACATCTATGTGTATGTTAGGGTTTGGCATGGACATATTATGGAGCTGCCAAGCATCTCTTGAACCTTCTCACATTGACCTCGTGAGTCCTGCATCTCAATGTAGAAGTCACAACACCCACTTTCCCAGATTACCTTGCAGTTAGGACACAGTCAGTGATCTTGATCCTGCTAGTGATACACATGAGACTTTGGTTTGGAACAAAACAGCACAAGGAAGGAGGCTCTGAGTAGAATTTATTTGACAAAATATAATGGCCTGGGTGTTTGTTTATTATGACAGGCAGTGCTGCAGGTCAAATTGAGGTCCCCAAAGTGTTAAGAGTGAAATGAAAGCTACGGTGTAGTCAAGTTGAATTTCCGGCAGGTGTGTGAATACATTGTCTCAAGGTGAAGACTTTCTTGTGGATGGCCATGATGACCACCTCCATGAGGAACCAGTAGTTTTGGTGGTGAGGTTTGAGTTTAGCCTAAGCCCATTTCTCTGTGCAATATGCTTTCTACAAAAATCCTTTCCTGCTTCATCACCAGAGTTGATTTTTTTTCTGATAATCAATAACTCTGCCAGGTGTACATCCATTGCCTAACCCTTATCCTGCTTATGAAACTCCAACTTATTTAGGCAGCCAGTAAAATTCCTGAATCTCAGAAATTACAAGCAAATGGTAGTTTTTAGATATTAGTATAATGCCCACAAAATTTAAGTAACTTAAGATAGGGAACAGATAAGGCTTGCCAGCAATGTGATGCTCCATGTTATAACAAGAAATATTTCTTTGATTTTCATTTCTGGTTTCTGTTACAGAGTTCTAAAACTTGGATTTTCCTGAGTGAGAATTAGCCCCTATTTAAAACAAATAAACTAACATATAAATAATAAAACATTTAAACATAAAAATTCCACATTCTGGAATTTAAAAAAAGTAACCCCCTTTGAAACATACCCAATTTTATGTTCATGATATGATTCTTCATGGGCCCCTAGATAACTTCAGGGTGAGGGCTGATTGCCAGAGGAATCAACCCTGTAAAAAGAGAGTTAAACCAGGTACAGTGGCCCTGTATCTATAATCCTAGTGGAACTTGAGACTCAGGCAGGAGGATCTCAACTTCAAGACCAACATGAGCAACTCAGGAAACCCAAAGCAACTTAGTGAGACATGTTTTAAAATAAAAAACAAAGGGCTGTAGATGTAGCTCAGTGGTAAAGTGCCCCTGGGTTCAATCCACAGGCCCCTGCTTCCCGCAAAAAAGAGAGCCAGAACTTTCAGTCCTTTCCCCCAACCTCCTGGGAGATTGAGTTAATCACCAATGGCCAATGACTTAATCAATCATGGCTATATAGTGCATCTTCCATAAGGACCCTAACCAAAAGAGTTGTCAGAGGTTTTGGACCCATGAATGCATCCACGTTGGGGTGTATATTAGTCAGCTTTTTTGCTGCTTTGACTAAAATATATGACCAGAACAATTTTAAATGAGGAAAAGTTTATTTGAGGGCTCACAGTTTCAGAGGTCTAAGTCTATAGATGGCCGGCTTCATTCCTTGGGGCTCGAGGTGAGGGAGAATGTCATGATGGAAAAATGTGGCAGAGGGAAGCAGCTTGCATCACCAGGAAGGAGAGAGAAAGAGAGAGAGAGAGAGAGAGAGAGAGAGAGAGAGAGAGAGAGACTCCACTAGACAGATACAAATATATACCCAAAGCCATGCCCAATTCCCACCTTCTCCAGTCACACCCTACCAGTCTTCAATTACCACTCAGTTAATCCTTATCAGGGGATTAATTCACTGATTGGGTTAAGACTCTTACAACCCAATCATTTCTCCTCTGAACCTTCTTGCACTCTCATGTGAACTTTTGGGGAACACCTCATATCTAAACCATAACAGGGTGCTCAACCCAAATTCCAAGAGGACAGAAGCTCATGTGCTTAAGATTCTTCTGGACCTTATACTGTGCACCTCTCCATCTGGCTATTCATTTCTATGCTTTTTAATATCCATTGAAACTGGAAGGTGCAAGTAAAGTATTTCCCTGAGTTCTTTGAGCCATTATAGACAATAATTAAACTGAAGAGGGGGTTGTGGGAACCCTTAATCTGCAGCCAAGTCTGGCAGAAGCGTGAGTAACCTGGGGACTAACTACTTGTGATTGACTTATTAAGGTAGGGGACAATCTTGTGGGACTAAGTTCTTAACCTGTGGGATCTCCACTAACTCTGGATAATGGTAATTAATATCAGAATTGAATTAAATCATAGGACATAATCTTGTTTCCATGGAGAACTGGAGAACTCTTGGTGTAGAAAACCCACACATTTGGTGTCAGAACGATTGTGTGCAGCAAGTTCTTTCCTTTAGCAGTTTTATCATGTAATCCTCCTAACTACCCAGAAGAGATGGGAGGAGAACTTGTCAGGCATGAGAGTAAGTTACAGCTGCACTGTAAGCTCATTGTCAGAAAGAATCAATATTCACAGAAGACATTCATTTATTACATGGGCTGCTAAGATGGATAAGCTTCATGCCTTTGCAGAATTAATTCTTACAGGATATCAGGAACGTGGATCAGAGATCTCTTCTCAGTATTTCCTAAAATGTACGATTGGAGTCTTTTCTGCTCATCCTTCCCAAGACTAGAAGGAGCAGTTCTGGAACCACAGTCTTCCTTCTTGCTTGTAACACATTCCCCTGACTTGTGAGTCTGGGCCCAGAGCCCTCATCTTGAGGTCCCCAGGGGCTGTTGGTAGTGATGAGCTCCAGGTCTTTGTTTTCTCTGCCTCTCTGCTCACTGGTGGGATAATGTTTTTTCTTAAAATATCCTATAACCCTTTTCAATACTTCTCTTCTGACCCACAGAAAGAAAGGTTTTGGAAGAATGTTCTTTGCATCTACTGTTTAACAGCTTTTGTGTCTGGAAAAAAATGTTTTCTAATCTTGCTGAAATAAAGTCATATTTAACTTCATTATTTCTAGTCATAAACCTTTTCCTAGGCTAATAATTTCTCTTCTTTGTAGTGTTCATATCTTTCAAATAATTGCAGATTTTTCTTTAGTCTTGAAATTATAAATATTTATCCCTATTAACCTTTCTATTTGCATTACCCTCTATGATTCTCAGTATAGCTTTATTCTCTACTCTCAGTCTTTACTAGGTTGAATACAGGGCTCCCAACTGGATGAGCTGTTCGAAGTTAATCCTACCAGAATTAGGGGGAAGGGACAACTTCTCTCTATGCAGAGTGTCTTTTAATTTACCCTCAAAATAGGTCTCCTCTTTGGGGAGGATGTTAGCTTTCATATCACATCACAAAATATACATGTTCCATATCCCTTTCAGGTGTTTCATATCTTTTCCTTTTCTTCCTTCCCTATATTTTTATTTATTAGTCTATTGACTTTACTGGTATTAGCAACAGTTCTTAATTTAGCATCCTCTGCAAACTTCAGTTGAGTACCATTTGCTGTCATTAATAAAGACATCAACCATAGCATCTTTGAAAGTTGCTACAACACTTCTTCATCTTTAGGAAAAAAATAAAGATGTAGAGAAAGTTTTCCCTGATACTAAAGCACTGAGGTCCTTTCCCAGTACCCTTGGTGTGAGAGCCCTCCCTGGTGTCTGTGAAAGGCAGCTCCTCTTGAGCAGAGACTCAGTTGCATGCTGTTTCTTTCCATGTTTTTACTGTGTTAATGTGAGTTTTCTAAAAAAAAAAAAGTATATTACCAGCTTGTGTTAAATCAACAGGAAAAATGTCAAATATTTCTAGGAATTTGAAATGTTGATGTTTGGGAAGTCAGATAGGCAAAGCACTGAAGAATAAGAGGGTTTATTCTCAAACAGATGATTTTGAGGGAAAGTTTTATATTCTCAAGTGGTGATGGTGGGTAGGAAGTTGCCAAAAGAATGGGAGGAAAGATGGAAGAAGCCTGCTGACCTATCCTAGGTGTGATTTAGGTGAAATTTATTTTCCCTTTCCTTCTCTCTTATTTGTTCTCTCAGGTTCCCTACACTATTCCACACCCATCGAAGCTGCAGGTTTGGTAATTAACAAATAACTTCCAAGATTTAGGATAGCATCCAGATTCTTTATTTTAATCCATGGGCAAACTTTGTAGGTACGGCAGTTAAATATGCAACATTTTCCTCAGTTGTTTTCCTCTGGCTGCAGTTTTCTTTTATTCTGGGGAAGTTCATACAGGGAGACAACACTTTGGTGGAAGTTGTCTGATCTTCCTGACTTTCCAAAATCTGACAAATAAACTACAAACCAAGAGGAAGAAAAAGAAAATCTCTGAGATTCAAAAATAGGTGGTCCATGTGCCAGAGCGCATCATTTCTAATTTTGCATATAATCCTAGCACATTGGTGACAGTGACATGGATCTCAGTCTGCCAAGACACATAGCCAGCCTACTGGTCCCTGCTGAGAAGTGGCAGCCAAGCAGCGGAGCAGTGGAATGCTGGCCCAGGAGCATTGGAACATGGGCTAAGTGAAGCCCTTAGGGGTGTGGAGCCCACCATGCAGGTGTGGCGGGTCTGAGGCTCTGCAAGCCAAGGTGGCCAACCTGTCACACTTCAGGGGCCAGACCTGGGCACTTACTGACACCTGCTACAGAAGTCCACTCCACACAACACTGGAGCCTGGAACCTGCAAACAGACCATCTGGCAACCTCAGCCTCCCACTTCCTGCTTCCTGACCTGAGGGGAGAAAATGGAAGTGGGGCAGACCTGAATGGAAGTGGAAACTCAGGAGTTGACCAATAGCATTAGAACTTTTCCAAACCCTAATTAGCATAATCTTGGACCAATAGCAGTGACCCAAGTGCTATACA
The DNA here is from genome assembly GCF_902686445.1 of Sciurus carolinensis. Taxonomy (NCBI): domain Eukaryota; kingdom Metazoa; phylum Chordata; class Mammalia; order Rodentia; family Sciuridae; genus Sciurus; species Sciurus carolinensis. Next base: position 54,067,751 of record NC_062217.1, on the reverse strand, counting down.
AACCCCTGGACTAGCACACTCAGATGGCAAAACCTACTCTCAGGTTCTGTTCCTGTTTCTATTCTTCAATAAATCCTACTCTCACACTCCTCATTCACCCTAGTCTGTGGATTTCATTCTTTGAATTCATGAGACAAGAACCCAGAAAGAAGAAGAAATTGGCAGTGAGCTGCTGGGGTCAGCTATAACACTGGAGGGCATGGCCCACCATTAAGAGCAACACTTCTGGGTTGCAGAGACCTGCAACCTTATACAGACCCCACCCGCCAGCAGAAGCAGAGAAACTCCTGTCTTACTTGCCAGCAGAAGTGGGGAATCAAGTTTCATTTCAGGATGAACAGAATGACTTTTAGAGGTGGTTGGGTGTGGTTTTATTTGATGTTATTACCCCCATGTCTTCCATTCCAAGTAGGGGGAAATTTTGCAGACGGGAAAGCAGAACTTGTTTGAGAGTGAAAGCATTTTCTGTCATTCTTTTTCTTTGGTACTGGATTGAACCCAGAGGCACTTAACCACTGAGTCACATCTCCAGTCCTTTTTATTTATTTTTTTGAGACTGGGTCTCTCCTCACTAAGTTGCTGAGGCTGGTCTCCAATTTGCAATCCTCCTGCCTCAGCCTCCTGAGTTACTGGAATTACAGGCATCTGCCACTGAACCTGGCCATTTTTTGTCATTCTTAAGGTTATTTTTGACTTTAGCTTGCAATGTTTCTGTGAGCATTCCTGAGGGAGAGAAGAAAAATTTACATAAAACAGGGAAGATAAGAAAAATGATGCAGAGGAACTGCCTGCAAGGGTTCTGGAACCTGGCTGTGCTAGGGTGGGAGTGAGGCCTGTATTAGGCACCTGTATACCTTTAGCAACGTTGCTGTGCTCTGTGCACATTATGGAAAAAGCACAGATGGACACCTGAAGGCATCAAGCACCTAAGGTGCATTGACAAGTGATGGCTGCAGGGCTGAGTAGTGGTCTTGACCCAGTCTTGGAAGGAGAGTCCAGTTATGTCCAGGATAGAAATTTCTCTCCAGTCAGATAGCAGGGGATTTGGAGTGAGATTAAAAGACTCAAAGATAATAAAGGAATATAATTACTTTTTCCTATCTCAGTTTGTTTTGTGAGATTTATCCTTGCTCTATTTGATTATCGACTTGCTCATTTAAACCCACTGACCACCACAGTGAGTTTTCATTACTGATGTAAGGACAAAACAACAATAAAACAGGTTAGATTATTTTGGAACCATTAACAAAGGACCCCTGAGGACCCGTTATGTACTAGTAGATGTGGAAGTGACTATCCTTTCTCTCCTTCTCTCTTTAAATCATAGAACACACCTATCCCATAGTTTCCTGGCCTCCCTTACAGTGAGGTGTGACCATGTGACCATCTTGGGTAATGGGATATGAACAGAAATGATGTAAACAACTTGTACTATTCATCCTTAGTTGAGTTTGTGCTGTTTTCCCTTTTCTGTAAGCTAGAACAGAGACACAGTGCCAACTCAGCTTTGATCATGCAGGAAAGAAAAGTCACCCAGAGGAAGGTGGAGAGCTAAGATAAAAGAATCCTGGTTCCTTGAATGACCTTATGGAGTGAAATTACCCAAGCCAAAACCAGTTAGGTGATTACATGTGAGAAGAATAAACTTCTTTCTTATTTAAGTCATTGTATTTTGTGTTCCTCTTTGTTACAATAGCTTAGCATTTGCTTTACATACAGAACATATGTGATAGAAATCAATCTTTCCTTGTTATAATAAATCTTTGGAAAAATATAAACAATAATTCTAAAATCCTGTGTTTAAGAAGTGCAAATTGATTCTAAAAAATTTCAAAACAAAGATTTAATGTTTGAATTTTAGCAACACCATAATTATGAGCATCCAGTTTTATGCTTGAATATTACATTTAATATATAATGAGCGACTCCATTCCCCCCGCCTTGTGTCTAAACGTTCTCTGGAAACATTCTTCTGAATGGTACAACATCTGGACATACATAATTTATTAATGAACCTCATGTTAGGTATTTAAATCACTTTCAGTTTTTCATGTTATTTGCAGCACTGCCACAGATATTTTGTACATAAATCTTGGTTCTCAGTTTTCTGTGTTCCTAAGGATGGCATTTTAAAAGTAGAATATACTGTATCATCTTACCTTTTTTCGAATCCTGGACCACTCAAATAGCCCTGAGATAAAAACTTTTCCTCATGTACTTCAAAAATGAAATAGCTGAACATGAAGTTTTATCTAAAGTTGCCTCTAGAATTGGATCTGTTTCCTCTAATGTGGACACCAAGGCCTTCTTCAGTTAACCCACAGTTGACCTTTTACAACAGCACATTTTATTATGCCTGTATGTGGACACTGCTTCTGATTCTCTGGAGAATGCTGACTGATACACTCATATAAAGGGTATGTTTGCACATCCTTACTCTTCCACAGACCCATGAGCTGTAGACTTCGTGTGCCCACAAATCACCTCCAAACTCACAACAGGTGAACTTTTGCACCTAGCGCAAGCAGTGCAGGCTGACTGTAATGGCCAGGAGTTCACTGCCTCACAGAAATGGGAGACCTGTGTCAGTAGCACGAAGTGATAGAGTTAAGAGTCAGGCCATAGTGGGTCACATTCGGAACTGCAAGCAGAGGAAGCCAGGTGAGGTAGACTGGAATTCAGAGCAAAGTATTCAAGAAGTTTAAGACTGGAGAACTTGCTAAGTGAGGAAAAGATTTAAGTGCCTGCCTCAGCTAATGCCCTTCTACCTTCCAGTTTTAGTTTACGGAGGATCAGTCATGCTTCCTTTTCCTTCCTTGAGACATCTCTATAACAAATCACTGTTTCATTTGAAATATCTTGAATGAATTTCTGCTTCAAGTGACTTGAAGTGCAAAACCTTGAATGAAACAGTGTCTAGCTGGTCCAAGTTCCTTAATGGTAGGAAGAATATTCCATATATTTTTTATGCCCTCTTGAAGCATTGTCCTATAAATTAGTTTGAATAATCTTATAATTTTTTCATTATCACTTCACAATCTGCTATTCTATTATAAAGGATGTGCTCTTCAAAGATATACGAAATTATTCTATACATTCTTACAGTTTCAACATTTATAGGGGTCTGATTGGATTTGAGTGCTGGTTCTATCATTTGCTAGCTGTGAGATCTCACTGTAAAGGGAGAGGATTATACCAGCAAACTGCTGGAACCATTTATGCTGTTGGGATTAGAAACCATGATTAACCACCAGGGGAAGAAATTCAAGTTAGTGACCTACCAATTACATTCATAATTTTCCCACTGAGCAAATGTCATGCATAGAATAAAATATAGAATTTTTAATAAAACTAAGTTCATCAGTGGAGCTTATGAAAATATTTATTATATTTGAGTTGGAAGATAGAGACTTCTATTCAGGGTATAGTGTGTGTTTATGTAAAATATCATTTAAAGGAAAACAAAATAGATGCAAAATTGGAAAGTAATTGAGACATCATTACTAAATAAAATGAAACTCTAAGGTAATAAGATATTTAAGGTAATGCATTACCCGGACTTGTTATAAATATTCATATTTAACAGTTATCTATTTGGAAAGAGTAATAACAAGTGCTCACATTTATGGAGTTCTTACTACATGTTCAGCATTATGTTTGCTCTTTGCATGTATTATAGAAATTAAGCCTCAAGCAGACCTGTAATGTGAGTTCTGAATTGTTTTCCATTTTTCAGAAGAGAAAATTGAGGTTGAAGGAATACAATGCTCTTTTCAAGGACTTGAACACAGATGATTTCTCTGATTTATATTCACATCAAGTTCTATCACTTAATTTAAAACTCTCTTCTAACATGTATGTGTGAACGAGAACAACAAAATCTGATAAAAATGGTGTTTCATGCTCACCCCTGCTAGTGCAGGACCTCAGAGTTTTGTCAAGTTCAATCTAGTTATTTCTAGCAGTGTCCAGAGGATGCTTCATGTGTGTTAATGACCAAATCTGATTGGCTGCCATGGGGTGCAGCAATTACTCAGGGTCAGATAATTGAAAGGACTCAGAGGACTCTAACAAGATATACTCATGAAAGATTTATGGCAGGCAAAAGACACACAGCACGAGGAGCAAGAAGGCAGAAAAAAAAAAAATCACAAAGCTTCGAACACCTGAACACAGTTTCCAGAGTTTTCTCTCAGCTGCACGAAACATATTCCATCTCAGGATCATGATCTGCCAGCATGGTTATGAGATGTCTGTCTCAAGGAAAATGAGGCACAAATTTACTGGGTGGTCTTTTATATCATGGATCAAATAGACAGCATCAGGCTGAGTGACCAGGTAAACCATGTGTGGACTATCAATCTAGATATTTTCACTAAACAATGTAGACAAGCTGGCATTGGGTATCTCCAGAGGGACTTTCAAGCTTTAAACAGCACAGTATAAATCATTAGCTAGTATATTTCATTCCTATCTTGGCCAGAGGTCTCCCTGGAGATGTTTGCAGATGAGCTTTAAGTTCATTCTATTCCTACATATGTAGATTTGTCATTTTAGAAGTTCTTCCCCTTGCCCTAGCCCAGCACTGTCCAATGAACTTGCTGCAAAGGTGGAAAAGTACTTGATCTATGATGTCTAGTAGGGCAGTCATTGGCCACAGGTTATTATTACACACCTGAAATGTGTCCAGTGTGATTGAGGATCTGAATTTTGAAATTCACTTGATTTTAGTTTAAGGAGCCCATGGATTATGGCCATCACATAAGACAGTGCAGCTGTGGTCTCCTTCTGTGTTGACCCCGCTGTATTTTTTGGGTGACATTGTGTCCACTGGGAACCACAGATATTTCCATTTTGGTACTGTCTTTCCTTCTGGTAAAAGCTGCCTCTGGGAAGCATTGCTGACCCTTCTGCTGGGCATGGCTGTGTCCACTGGGTGTTGCTGTGCACTTTGTTGGGTGCTGAAGTTTATGTTCTGAGGCACCCAAGGTAAGAGGTAGGCACTGTTGATTGCCCATCGAATGCCAATGCACAGCTCCACTTTCTCACTAGCAGAACTTGCCTCCAACTTTGGAGATTGCAAACCCCACTTTCTCAATTCTCCATCCCCCTTTGCCCTTACAGCATGCGAACCAACCCTGGTGAATGCAGCCTGGAGAAGCATCTGCTGTATTTGCAATCATTCGATCTACTAAATACCGTACCCTCAGCCCCAATTCGTATATTGAAATTCTAACCAGGCGTGATGGCACATGCCTATAATTCCCAGGTACTCAAGAGGCTGAGGCAGGAGGATTGAAAGTTTAAGGTTAGCTTGGGCAATTTAGTAAGACCCTGTATCAAAATAAAATTTTTAACAAGGGTTAAAGACATAGCTAAGTAGTAAAGCATTTGCATAGCACATGCAAGGCCTTGGGTTCAATCTCCAGTACTGAAAAAAAGGGAAAAAGAGAGAGAGAGAGAGAGAGAGAGAGAGAGAGAGAGAGAGAGGAGAAAAAATGCTCACCTTCAATGTAATGGTGTCAGGAAGTGGAGTCTTTGCGAGGCTATTGGTCATGAGCCAGAACCCTCATGAGTGGAATTACTGCCCTTATGAAAGAGAGACTTTCTCACCTCTCTGCAGCGTAAGGATATAACAACCTGGAAGAGGTTTCTCCTGCAATAAAACGGGTGTGTCAAAGGAAACAGCTGTTTTCTTTGGGCCAAATTTGGGGTTGCAGCAACCCCTGCTGGACTGCACAGGGGCAAACCTGAGGACTGAGTCCACACTCTCAGGATGCCAGTGTAGAAGAGGCCTGACTTCTGATGACATTGTTGTAAGACTGAACCAATCCTGAAAATACCTCTTTCACACTCTGTTCAACAGGAAAACTCTTTCGAGTTCCACAGTGCTTTTCATTATAGCTCTCCAAAGGCATCATGGTGGGTGGGCTGAAGTAGGAAATGATTATAATTGATAAACCATATTCTATTCCAAATTTCTCCTAATGAGGCTTTGTTACTTAAAGATAAAACTTTAGAAAAGAAAGTAGAGGGAAACCCCATGTATAACCAACTTTCCTAGGAAGCTTGACCAAGCTGGACTTTGGTGACATACCTGTTATCACTGCAAGAGCATGTCGGCAAGCTAGCATAACACACGAACAAACAAAACCAAACAGGGAGAAAGGCGAGAGAAAGCCAGAGCCTCTATGAATGGACGAAATGTTGTCAGAAATAAAATATCGTTGGTTTTAATGTTATTATTGCTCCTCATATTTAGCCTTCTCTTCCTTGCATCTTGAATATTTTCTTCCTGCTTTGCCTAACTGTATTACTTCAACTCATTTGCTTGGGAAAAATTATTTTTAGAGAAACAAAACAGAATAGAGTGGAAGCACTTCAAGACCCATTCATTGTTCTCCTTCCAGGAGGTAACTATATTCTGAGTTGGTTCTTTATTTTTCCCATGTAAGTTTTTATTCTTTAGTACATATGTATGTATGTGTTAATAAAATATTGTTGCTTTTTCATGTTTTTAAACTTTTAAAGGTCTACCCTACTCTACATCTCTTTCTTCAATTAGATTTGTGCTTTTTGCTCAGTGTCTTTATTTGAGCTTTATCCATTTTGAAATATTCAAGCTCCATTTTACTACTTTAAGAGCTACCACACAAAATGCATTGGTTAAATATACCATTGGTTATTTTCCTCTTGATGCAAAAGTATTCATTATTCTTAAAAATTGAATTTTTTCTTTAAAATCAAAGTTTTATATATGTACATAGTTTAAGAAGCAAATTATTATACAAGATTTGTTAAAACTATTCTTAGTCCAGAATACCCAGACACAACCATATTCATATTGTAATTGCCTTGTTTGGTATTTGTGTCTAAAACTCTTAAGTTAAATGTTTATGGCACTAGTTGTTTTTATAGTTTAGTCATTATCTATTATCACAGGGAAAACAAAGATGCATAACATACCACATACTGCCATTCTTCCCCCATCTTTCTGATGAAGCTTTGTTATGTGATGTATTCTCCAAAGACTCATGTGGTGAATGGTGGTCTCCAATGCAGCAGTGTGCAGAGGTGGGGCTGTGGGGAAGTGATTGGATCACAAAGGCCCTGACCCCATTAGTGGATTAATAATTTGAAGGCAATATTGGAAATTGTAGGAAGTGGGACCTGGTTAAAGGAAGCAGGTCACTGAGGGCATGCCCTTGAGGACCTTATCTTGTCCCTGGCTGCTTCTTCTCTTTTTGCTTCCCATCTGTCATGAGCTGACAGCTTTCCTCTGTCACACCCTTCTAGCAAGATGTTCTAAATCACCTGATTCAAAGCAAAGGAGTCACCTGACCATGGACTGAAACCTCTGAAACTGTAAGCCACAATAAATATTTCCTCCTCTAAGTTGTTTTTCTTGGGTATTTTTCACAGTGATGAAAAGATAACTAACTCTATTATAATTTTGATTGGATCGAGGTATAGTTTTATTAAGACTGAGACCACTAGATGAGTCACACAGTGATCAATGATTAATTTATTTTTCTTATACAAGGTTTTTTGTCCTCTGAAGTTAATAGTGGTTATTTCATTTATATGAAGATTTTTAAATGGCTTATACTCAATGCATACCCAGAATCTGCAAAACTAGTCATTAATATACATTTGAATTTATATTCTCTCAACAGCATTTTCTTGGATCAGTTTCTACTAAAGCCTTCTGATCTGATCTCCTCCAATCTCTATGCTGAGTGACTTGCAGCCTTGGTATATTGCTTGACCATAATCTGAAGATTCAAGGAATTGAAGCTAACTTCTTGTTTCAGGATCTTGTGTCTTCTCCTTTATTGATTTGCTTTCTCATTTTGGTGAAGCACCTTGTTGATTAGCTTCTTGAGAAAAAGATCTATGGGAGATTAAAATTTGAAGACTTCATTCATTCCTCACATCTGTTCAATAATTTGACTGGGAATAGAATTATAGATTAAAAATAAATTTTCCTCAGAGTTTTAACAATATTGAACAACAGTTATCCAGTCTTTTGTTTATGGCGAAGTTTGGTGCTATTCTGATTTCATATTCTTTTTATAAGCCAGAAGATAGAAAACTATTGCTCTTAAGCCAAATCCAGCACACTGCCTGTTTTTGTTGATAAAGTTTTATTGGAACATAGTCATGCTCATTCATTTATATATTGTCTTTGGTTACTTTTATGTTATAACAGCAGAGTTGGGTAGTTTTGGCAGAGATTAACTGGCCCACAAAGTCTAAAAAATTTATGATATGGCTTTTCACAGAAAGTTTCTCAACCCCTGATATAAGTCCTGGGTTTTTTATCTTCTTTAAAAATAGTAATATTTTCTTTTTCTCCCCTGTGTTTTAGTGTAGCCCATTCTTATTTATTCTGTTAAGCACATGCCCTCCATTTCTGGTATATTATATTGAATTATTCCCATTATAATTTCTTCTCTTATTATTCTTCAGTTCCCTCTTTTTATGACATTTATTATTGAAAAAATCCTTTATCTTTTTTCTCTCTTTCAATTTCTTTTCTCTACCAATTTTAACTTTCAATCACTTTGACAAAACACCCAGGACTTATAAAGAGAAAAAAATTTATTTTGGTGCACAGTTTTAGAGGTTTCATTTCATGGCTGATTGACCCATTGCTTTTAGGCCTCTGGCAGCATGGTAGGTAAATCATGGTAGAAAAGCAAGGCAGAAGACGTTGCTCACCTCAGGGCAACCAGGAAGCACAGAGAAGGCAGGAAGAGGCTGGGGTCACATTATCCCCTTCAAGGGCAAGATTTCAGTGACTGAACTTCCTTTCCTTAGGCCCCACCCTTAAAGGTCCCACAAGCTCCTGAAGGCAGCTAGACAGAGAGTGACCATATACTCTAATTTCTGAGGGTTTCTTTTTTTTTTTTTTTTTTTTTGTAGTATTTGACATCCTGTTTTTTATTCTGAGATATTTTTGTAACTATTTTCTAAAGTTTCCATTAAGGTTTTTGGTTCTGCTGCCATATTTTAATTCTCTCTCTCTCTCTCTGTCACACACATACACACACACCCACACACACAGAATTCTCTTCCCATTTCAATGTATTGTCTTTTCTTTCTGAAGACAAATGGTAGTTTTCTTTCCTAATAGTTTACTCTTTCCTCTTAACCTCTGTCTTCCTTGCGTTGTTCATTTTTTGTTTCCTTTGGATTCTGGATTTCATATGTGTTGCCTTCCTCAAAGACTGATGATTCTTGGCTCATTTTTAGTGTGGGGCATTCAATAGTTGTTTAAAACTTTATGCCTGTGAGTGGACTTGCCACCCTGGGCTTCTCTAAAAAGTGACTAAACAGTAATTTTTCTGGAGAAAACTTAGCTATCGGTTTCTCTAAGATCTTTTCTTTTGGGCTAGTCAGATTCTCTAGAGAAGCCTCTTTTTCGAGATATCTGCACAGGGGGAATAAACATGGTATCAACATTATGAGAGTTGAATGGGAGAAGAGGGCTGGGAGTCTCAAGATTTGCTGTGTTTTGTTTTGCACTTCTCTTATTACTAGTGATGTTGAACACTTTTTCATATATCTGTTGATTATTTGTAGATCTTCTTTCTGTGAAGTGTCTGCTCATTTCCTTAGCCCATTTTTTGATTGGATTATTTGTATTCTTGGTGTAAAGTTCTTTATAGATTCTGGAGATTAGTGCTGTCCGTGAAGTGTGTGTGGCAAAGGTTTTTCTCCTACTCTGTAGGCTCTCTCTTCTCATTATTGATTGTTTCCTTTGCTGAGAAAAAGCTTTTTAGTTTGAATCTATCCCAATTATTGATTTCTGTTTTTATTTCTTGTGCTTTGGGAGTCATGTTAAGGAAGTCTGGTCCTACGGCAACTTGATGAAGATTTGGATCTACTTTTCCTTCTATTACGTGCAGGGTCTCTGGTCTAATTTCTAGGTCCTTGATCCATTTTGAGTTGAGTTTTGTGCAGGGCGAGAGGTAGGGGTTTATTTTCATTTGCTGCATATGGATTTCCAATTTTCCCAGCACCATTTGTTGAAGAGGCTTTCTTTTCTCCATTGTATGTTTTTGTCAACTGTGTCTAGTATGAGAAAACAGTATTTATGTGGGTTTGTCTCTGTGTCCTCTATTCTGTACCATTGGTCTACCTGTCTATTTTGGTGCCAATACTATGCTGTTTTTGTTACTATTGTTCTGTAGTATACTTGAAGTTCTGGTATTGTGATACCCCTGCTTCCACTCTTCTTACTAAGGATTGCTTGGCTATTATGAGTCTCTTATTCTTCCAAATGAATTTTATGATTGCTTTATCTATTTCTATGAGGTTTATAATGTCTATTATCAAGAATACAAGCAACAATAGGTGTTGGGGAGGATGTGGGGAAAATGGTACAACTCATACATTGCTGGTGGGGTTGCAAATTGGTGCAGTCACTCTGGAAAGCAGTATGGAGATTCCTTAGAAAACTTGGAATGGAACCACCATTTGACCCAGCTATCCCACTCCTTGGCCTTTAAGCCAAAGGACTTAAAATCAGCATACTGCAGTGATGCAACCATATTAATGTCTATAGCAGCTCAATTCATAGTAGCTAAATTGTGGAACTAACCTAGATGTCCTTCAATAGATGAATGGATAAAGAAACTGTGGTATATATACACAATGGAATATTATTCAGCCATAAAGAAAAATAAAATTATGGGATTTGCAGGAGAATATTATGCTAAGTGAGATAAGCCAATCCCAAAAAACCAAAGGCCAAATGATTCCTCTGTTAAGTGGATGATGATACATAACAGGGGGTGGGAGAAAGGCAAGAATGGAGGAAGGATGGATTGTATAGAGGAAAATGAGGGTTGGGGAGATGGAGGGGGAAGGAAACATAATAGAATGAGACAAACATCATTACCCTATGTACATGTATGATTACACAAATGGTGCGACTGTATTTTGTGTACAACCAGAGAAACAACAGTTGCACCCCATTTGTGTAAAATGAATCAAAAAAATTTTTGGCTGTGTTAATTTTCTCTTAATTACCCTGTTTTAAGGACTATATCCCAGCCATCAACTGAGTATAGAGCTCAAGTCCAGAGACCTACACCTCATCTTCTGCCCAAGAGAAGGGCAATGCCTATTTGCATAAATGGGGAGTGAGGTCTAGGAGGTGCTTTCTGCTGAACTGGTGGATCTTTCTCCTCACACTCTATCATGTCTCTCCCATGCTTTCTCCCACTGCAGAAAATACATTCCAAGAATCACTTGCTGATCAAGTTCTGGATTATTTCTGCCAATGACAGGTATCCTTACAAGATTTGGAAGGCATAAAAAAGGCAGAAATCATGGTATTACTCTTTCGCAGCAATAGGCAATTTTGTGACTTCAGCAAGTACAAAATTTTACAGAAGCTTCAGAATGTTTCCTTGTCAATCACCACCTATGATGCTTGAGATAACTGTCGTCAACTCTGACAATTTCCTGAAGTTCTTACATGCCCTGACTCTGAATGCTGACAACAAATCTCAGGAGTAGACATGGCTTTCCCTGGCCTTTGTTTCTCCTGTCCTTCCAACACTTTTATAAGCAGTTACATCTCCATATTGAATCCCTTCAAGTCGAAGTGCTCCTCAAATGGCTTTTCAACTAATATTTTTGTTTTTAGCTTCATCTTTTCTCCACTTCCATAGATAACTTCCACAGTTAACTTGGTGAATGGGGTAACTTCTCAGTTTTACTGCAGGCTTTCTCAGATTTGATAAATCAGTTACCACTTTTACTTGCTTTTCAGACTCTAATAAAACCATTGTTTCCTCTGCATCTCTCTTTGCTTCTGGGGATTTATGCCTTTAATAAAAAAAAATTATTTTTTTGCCTGTCATTTTACAATGGGCTTTTGGGAAGAAGCAGAGGAATCCTATTTTATGTTCAATCCATCACCATTCCATGTTGAATTTTGCATTCACTCTTCAACACTTCCATAAGGGCACTGGCTACTCCTCTAACTTTCTCTTGTGCCATTTTCTCTTTATTCCAACTACACTGACCTTGGTTGATAGTCCTTGAACCTACCATGTTTTTCCTGCTTCAGGATCTTTTGCCTGGTCCTCCCTCCCTTCTCACCCAGCTGTCTAACTTGTATCTGCTCTTCACATCTCTCAGAGAGGGCTTACCTGACCACTCTCACGTACAAATTGTGTATCCCTTCTTCTCTCATAAAACCAGCTATTTTCCTGGATTGCACTTTTATAGTCACATTTATTTGTTTACTTATTTAATGTTTGTCTCTCCTGCAGGAGTATAAACTTTATACTTAGTATACATAATCAGATCTCCATTAATAATTTAAGCAGAGAAAAATTATTTGAGAGAAAACTTACAGAAAAGGGATATTATTATGTACAATTATAATGCACCAATAAAAACATGGAAAATATAAAAAAGAAAAGGGATATTATGTATGGCCTGTTCTGATGGCTGGAATAGCAGCAATATCTTTCAAATAGGAGGGACATTTCAAAAGATCAATATCTTATAATGCTCGGACTCAAATATAAATTTCACCATCCCATTTTAATTCTACAAACTATTACTAACAAAAAAAGAGAACAGGACCAATTTATAGGCTATGAGGCTTAGTATCCCCAGAAGCCATTCCTTTCTTCCTTTTTTTCCTTTAATAGAAAAAAACCCATTTGCTTGAGCCTGTTGAAAAAGCATCCTTAATAGTGTTCGCATTAAAAAAAGAAAAAAGAAAAGTGATGAGAAAATTAATATAATGAAATAATCAATGCAAATGACATTCCATTGTCCAGAAAAACCCTCAATCAACTCTCTTAGAATTACTGAATCTGATGAGTAATTGTGGCTTAATCTCTAATTGTAAGATCAAGGCATGCTGTCAGAAGTACTGCCAACATTAAATAGATATTTTATGGTATTCATTTTAAGGTAGAACTTTAAAGAAATTGAAAACCATTAATCAAAACCACAAATCATCCACTCTAAAATTTCCCTGAAAATCCCTAAATTTTGTAAAATTGAAATTTGTATTCATCTTCAAATAATACTCATCAATGCTTTGTTTTTCTAGCATCTTCAAAGACAGAAAAAGTTTGGAAAAAAATTTTTATAGCAATTCTAAAGCATATCCTTAATAGATGATTGGATTTAAAGTGTGTCCATAGAACTAAAGAATCAGGCTTTTTTTTTTTAATTTAAGAGATAAGAAAGGAAGAAATTTACTTATAGCAATTATTCTATGAAAACATAACAATCTACCCACTATTTAAATTCTCCTATATTGTTTTAGAAAACAAGGGTATTTTATAAATACACATATATAGTAGCAGTTTGGAGTGGATAAAAATGTTTTCCATATATTGTTCACTTTACAATAAATTTCATGTTTATAATTTCTTAATCTCATTAGACTTTATAAAATGATTTGATTGAGGTAAGCAATCATTACGGCCCTTTCCAGCTTTCTTGCTGTTATGTTCTCAAACTGTGACTCTGCCTAATCATAAGCACAACTCTGTAAATCCCTCTCCTCTGTGTGTTTCTGTTTGTCTCTGCCACTTTGGTGTTCTCCCGGTAGACACATCTAAGGACATGCTGATTAAATTAGTCAAATTAACTCTTTGCCTGACTCCATGCTCATTAGGCTAATGAGCATGACTAGGAGTGCATCTGCGTGTCTCAGTTGTCTTAGGTCAGAAGCACTGTCACTAGGAGTGCCAGTGAAAAGTTGTAATTGTGACATTCTTTAGGAGGTTTTAGCTGGCAGCTCATTTTCCACCCTTTCTCAAGAGGGAGCATGTGGCTTTGTGGAAAGAAGATGTAATGTGTTGGGCAATCTCATTTTCTCTACTGGGTCATTGTAGAAAAGAAGGTGAGATTTTTGTTTCCTCCCCCAGGAAAGAGTTTTTTGGAAGGGCAAGTGTAAGAGCTGCTGAACAGGTATTTATCAAAGTGTGGGGGATCTTATTATAACTCTAAGATGCTGTGCAGTGATAGATCTTAATGATGGAGTAGCTGTGAGTGGCTGCTCTGCAGATCTGTTTATGATTAAGTGTGTGTTTGTGTGTAAGGGATGAGAGGTAACTGGGAGACAGATTCAGGGGAAGGACAGAAGAGGAAGGGAGAGGTAGCAACCAGTTTCAAAGGTTGAGTGCTCTCTAGTTCTAATGGCATGCTTCCCTTATCCAAATTGCACACCAGAGTATTGATTTGACTAAGTGAGATTTCATATCCAGATTAAGCATGTGTCTAAAATTTTTACACTGATTTTAAAAAATTGATCTTGAAGTGATTTTTAGTGTTTGCGTATAATTATGAGGCTTAAAACAATAAGGACTGATAGCAAAGTGGCCAATCCATGGTAGGTGCCAAATATGTTTTTGAGTGGACAGAAGGACATGGTGAGCTATAGTTGTATTTAGATATTAGAGTCAGCAGAATCCCAGTGGGAGCTGGCAGTGACCTACACAATAGCTTCCTTGTGAAACTGAGAAAATGGTGTAAATGAAGATACAGTAATACCTGCGGAGACTATCTGCCGTTTATGATGGCGATCTTTTTGTTTTTTAGAAGGAAAAAAATTGCTATTTCTAACCCTATGAGTTTGGGGTGAGGCAAAAGTTACTCTGTTTGGGCCTCTCGGGGGTGCAATTGTATTGCTGCATGGGTCCAAAAGTAGAACACGAGACTATATACAACCAGCAAATGTCTCATATTCTGGAAATTATAAGAAAAAAAATGAGTCTTTGAAAAAACATCAACTTTTTTTTTTTGAATTATGGTTCTGTAGGCAACACCTTTTATTTTATTTTATTTTGTTCAAATCTTAATACTTCTCTGTTGTGTGACATTCTGCTCACATGGTCCAGAGCGCTGATAAGTAGGTCCCAGAGCTATGTTTATGGCTCTCTGGCAGCTGAGAAAGTGGTCTGCTGGGAACCACAGCAGATCCACGGAGTGCCTAGCATACTCCCTGTGTCAACACAATACAAGATTCTGCACTTCCTGATTTTTTATTTGCCCAGATCTTGCCCAAATGTTTAGCAAGTGTGGAGCACCTAGATGCTTCTTTGCGATAGGGATTAGGCCTACCATGGAGATGAGTACCATGGGAAAAAACAAGAACACTCCTTTGTCACCATTCAACTTCAGATTTCCCCAGCCGGTTTGTGTCCTGGCCCTACCTCCTACCATCTGTCTGTTCTTATCATGAAGCTCCTCAACTGTAAAATTGGGATAATTAAAACCACCTACATCATAACACTATTGTGAGGATTAAATGAAATAATTCATGCAAAATGCTAAATACACTGCCTAGCACATAGTAAGCACTTGATAAATTTTAGCTGCAATTACAAATGTAGCCCATTGGGGCTGCGACTGAAACTGGAACAGTTCTTTGAATCTCAAAATATTATAGTTAGCGACACAATTTAATTTGACAGAGTCCAATATTTTTTTATTTGGTGTGAACTCATAGCTATAGGGTGGGCATGGAACTACAGTGGTTGGTTCCATGAAGGTTGGTATCAATGTTATCACTCTTGCAAAATGAGAAGGACACTGTACTCTTTTTTTTCGGCATTGGAAAGTCTATCCCAAAAAGCAAATTAAACTCTACAGAATAAACTGTGTTTGGGTAGTTCCTTTCATATAAACGCCAGCCCATGCCTACCCACAGGCACAGAGGAATAAATTTCTAAAGGGCTACTGAAGTATTATACTAGTTTAATGGCTATGGTGAATGTTCCAACCCAAACTATTCTCAAAGGTCTGGAACTTCAAAAGTATAGAGGAATCATGGGTGATACTATCTTGGGCACCCATGAGCTACTAGTCTGAGAACTTGGAAATAGAAATAAGATTGCCCTGCAAGTGTTTCCATGAAACAAACGTTTAATATATCAGAGCAAATATACGATGACTTTAAGGAGGTGGAATATCTCCTGGGTCAAATTTGAAGGAAAAGTTACTCATATGGAATGGAAAGAAAGTTATCTTAATCTGAAAGCTGATTGATTAATAATATGGCAGGTCATGAGGGCAAAAATGGATTTTTGATTTCTAGTCCTGTACGGAAGACTGGGTTTCCTAAACTATGAGCCCAAGGGCTTGGACCATGCAGCACAGGTACCCCACAGAACTCCAGTGACTTGACCAGAACAGCCATCCAGGTTGGGCAACATGCCCTATTCTGCATTCATCAAGCAACATGCTGGTGAGTGCTGGTCTGTACAGGTCTACCATCAGAACATTATATTTTTGATGTTTAGTGAATAAATTGGAATTCTGTATTCCTAACACCACATTTATGTGTGAGTTGGTGTGAGTTATTTCCCTGAGCCTGCTTACCTCTGATTGTATTGACCAACAGGGTTTCCAACCTCCAAGTCCAATACCAGACTTGGTGACCATCTGGAAAAGCCAGTGAACTTTTCCCAGAAAGCATTTCTCTGTTTTCCTCAAACTAAAATATGTACATGGAAAGACTTTTAAGTGTATATCAAGACTTTTATTAATGCAGGTGGTGTTGATATTATTATCATCGCTACTGAAATAATTGTGAAGTGGTTTAAAAGTTGTCTCTGAATCTGAACTTCTCCCCAAAGCCTTCCAAATATTAAAAATGAAAGTATCTACAATAAGACTTTTCTACTTTCAGTAAAACAGGAATGAAAGAAAAGTCTCCTTTTGTATAAACCATCTCAATTTGCTTTCTTTTCCTTGGGCAGGGTAGGGGAGGTGGGTACTAAGGATTGAACCCAGGGGCACTCTACCATTAAGTTACATCCCCAGTCATTTTTATTTTTCATTTTGAGGAATATGGGTCTTGCTAAATTGTGGAGGCTGGATTTGAACTTGTGGTCCTTCTGCTTCAGTTGGCCAAGTCACTGGGATTACAGGCATGTACCACTGTATCTAGCTCAATTCACTAGTTTTTAGAACATCTTAAGGTGAAGTTTGGAAAAAGTTTGAGTTTTACTTTTTCATATTGTTGCTTTTTATAACAACATAGCAAGTTAGTAAAAATGGAATTATTATTATTCCTACTTGAAAGGTTGAGGAAACTAAGAGATGGTGAGCTTATTGGGTGTCTCTGATGCCATGGCTGGTGAGTGGATGAGTAGAGAAGAGGTTGAAGCTCACCTGTTTCCTGGGTTTATTTCCCCTCCAGTGGAGCATACCGTGTGCCCATGTTCACTCTGACTGTTGACAATGATCATTGCTGCAGAATTGATAGAACAGTATCCACGGATAGGAACAGTGGGAAGATTTCTCTGTAATATGCTCATGTGATGCCTACAGTTATATGTATTTCTGTCCATGAATTGTGATCAAATCAACTCTATATGATCAATTCCACATTTCCACATCTTTTCAAGATGTTTAGCCAGGGACAGAATTCTAGTTTGTTGTCAAGGAAAAAGTTTGATTCCCACAGAGGTATCATTCTGGTCTTTTCATTATAGCCTAAGATAAAAAATATCACCTTATCCTTTCCAACACAACTCTCAAAATGGCTATGTATCCTTTTATAAACCCTTTTTACTTTGTTGCAGTTTCCTTCTGAGACGTCCTGTTTTTCACTGATTCTGCTCCGGGTCCGTTGAAAATGCTAAAACATTTTTCTTTTTCATCAGATCTGTTCTCTTCAAATCCCTCTGCTGCCTTTCCAAACCACATTTAAACTTTGTGGGATTTTTTTTTCTTTAAGATTCTTATCAAACTGAATTTTAAAACCAATCAAAAGAAATAATAACTATAATACAATTCCTCAATTTTCAGCAATAAATAATTCTGGCAATGAGAAGAAAAAGAAAATTAAACTACTGAATGCATTTCCATACCATGCTGGGAAGAACAGCTATAGAAAATTATTAGATTTTCTTCTGTAAATGTCTTAGTACAGAACCTGGCATTTTGCTAAGTTTTTTTTTCCCTCCCCAAAGGGTGTGAATTATCTAGCAAAAAAAATTTCATAAAGGTAAATGTGAATCAGATAGTTATAAATAGAGGAAGAAAGGAAACAAGGGGGGCAGGAAGGAAAGAGGAGGGAGGAGGAGAAAAATAGCGAGAGAGTGGAAGATATTGGAGAAGAGAATGTTCGGGTGCTATGCAGTAGTCTGTGTAGGAGAAAGAACAGGCAGGATTGTTCCACATCTACAAGCAAGATGCTCTGTGACTTTCCAGGTTTTTTAGAATAACGTGATGAATCTGACTCCTGCCATTCCTGTATTTGTCCCAAGGACTAGGAACTGATGTGTAAGGAAACAGAAACATTCACTAGACTCTTAATCACATAAAAATTGAATTTTAATTCTGTTTCCATTTTGAAAATGTACCATTTATTGAACAAAATGATCAAGGCACTCCACACTGCATTATAAATATTTCTGTAAGGGATATTGCCTCTGGAGACAAAAGTTTATGGTGTTTCTATAAATATGGTTGGGTTCAAGACCTGTTGATCTTGACTCAATTGGTGTTTTGAACTATTGTAGGAAGTCTAGGATGGGTGGGGGATAGCTTTGTAAACATTAGTCCATTCTGAACCAGCAGGAGTATTGAAACTGATATCTGAATAGAAAGGATGGGATGATGTTTGAATCATGTCAGTCTCCCATTAGCAGGAACAGAATGCTATAAGCCGTAGGTTTTCAGAATTACTTTATGTCAGAATGACATAAATCAGAAATTAACTTTAAGACAAAGTGCAGTTTTGACAAAAGTACATTACAATTAGCATTAACTGTATTGATTGGTCTATAACACAGCATTGTTTACCAATGCAATCTAGACACATCTGCTCTTCTGTAACTGCTTATTTAGGTGGAAGTTTATGAGTTTTCTATGCTAAGTGTGTTGTCTTAAATCTCTTTTCCTTTCACATCAGTAAATAGAAATAAGAAGCGTTCTCATTTATAGAAACCAGAAAGAGATCAATAGAATGCCACTAATATGCTTTTCAAGATTAATAGATGTTAATAAAGTAAGGTGATAAAATTGCTAATTGGATTCAGAAGGTAGAACTGTGGCAAGGAATATTTCTTAGAGGGTTTTAAAGCATTATTCTCCTTATTGGAAGGAGGTGTATTACAAGGTGCCCCTTGTGTTGAGATCTGGAATGTTCTGATTGTCTTAGGAAAGTTTCCAATTATTTTATTTAATCCTGTATCCATAACTTCCTTAGAGCAGTGTGCTCAGTTTTCTTAAATTTTCTTCTCTGTTGCAAAATGATAGGGTTCAAAATTAGTTGATTTAAATTGATACAATTTTCTCTGGAAAGCTGCAAAAAGGCAGCAGGTAGCAACTATTTTTGCATTTACTATTTTATTGTTAGTGCCCATATACTTACCAACTGAAACTGCTATGAATAAACATTTCAAATTCCTCAACCTTTGTAACGATGCATTGGTAATAATAACTACTACACTTTTGTACTTGTATTTATACCACACATACATGTCTTCTGAGAAAAGAATATTCTGTACCCAGTTGGAGGAATTTTCATCAAGTAAAGGTTATAACTTTTAGAATGCAAGAAAATATATTTTTAGTTTTAGGCTTATTTGTTTGGGTCGAAAAAATAATAAGCCTCTTCTTAACAGACTTATTGTAGAAAAAATTACCTGTGAATATTTAGTAAATTGAAAATTTTATGGACAGCGAATGAGTCTTCTATACCTCTGTATTTGCCATAGCATCTTGTGTGAGGTAATTTACCAAGTAATCTGCAATCTTCTTTCTTCAAAGAGTACTTAAGGTAGATTACCACAGATGCCACATATAGAGTAGGACTGCTGAAGATACAAATAAGGAATTAAAATGTGATAGGTAGGAAAGGAAATTATACCCTTAAAGCTGGGCTAATATTGAATTCTGCAATTTTAGCTCTACATTCCCTAGAAAATAAGAAGTAAAACATGATGGATAAATATTTCTCATTATCAAATGCAAGAACGTAAATCATGCTGACAAGAGCAACAAGCTTTTATTGATACAAGAATCTGAAATGGATCCATCATATAGATCTGTACAGGGAGAATATTGAGCTACTTGGAGTTTTATCTTTAAGAGAAATTTTTAAAGAAGCAGAAATGTTCTTGGTATGACTATTTTTTATACTGATACTTAAAAAACTCAAACTTGACTACTATTAAAATGTAAATCAATAGTCATCATGAATAAAAATGTTGTGTGGAAAAATTGTCTTAGCTTAGAAATTAGATGGCTGCCTAGAGAGTTTCATAAAGAATTGCTGAGTAGAATTCAGACTGGCAATGGCAACCCTCAAAATAAATTCAGGCAAATCCTGTTCGTAACAAAAACATCACCTGGTCAGCCATCAAGGATTTGTTGGATCCGACTGGGCAGAGCATTTCTTGAGAAACCTCTGCTTCCTAGTTAGAAAGTTTTCCCTCAAATCCTAAGCTTTTCTGACCATCTAAGAACTCTGTCCAGAACCTCATTTGTCTGGTTGTAGGTACTCACCTGATCTTGACCTAGGCATCAGGTGAAGCAGGTGCTCTGATCTCAGTACATTGGCACATGTAATTCCTTCTGTGGAAATCCTTTCTCCTCCTTCCCTTGCCCCACCTGGGTCAATTTATTAGTTCAGGCATAGTCTCTGCTTAAAAGGAACTTCCTTCAGGAAGTCTTCCCTAACTGCCCAAATCCTAGGAAATTGTCCCCAGACTGCCAATCCTTGTCTGGGGCTAACATTAGAACCACCTGGTATGCACTAGAAACATGCCAAGGCTGAGACTCCTCTCCTGAAGATTTAAACTAGGAGGTTCTGCTTTAATCCAATGTGGATGAAGCACAGTCATATGGTTTCTGAAGTTTCCCAGGTGATTTTAATGGGCACGTAATACTAAGAAGCTTTGTTCCATGTGATTTTAACTTTTTAAAATTGCTATCAGGATACTTAACAATTTCACTTAATTCTGTGATGGGGTGACATATTTGACTCCATGTAAATGTTATAGGCCAGGCTATATGGGCAATGACTAAACAGACTCCATTTTACCTTGAGACTCCATGTTAAGTAAGAAATGCTTCTCCTGTGGGAACGCCCACCTCTGTACCCATCAACAGTTGCTTAGCATGACTTGTTTGGCAATACAAAATGACAAAATGGCAATTCTTGTATAATGAAAAAATTTTCTCTTTGATTCCTAGTTTCTAATGTTTTTGATCTTTTGTCCTTAAGTGATCCACCATTACCGAGCTCATACTCTGAGAAGCCTGTGCCTCAGGGTTTTATTTTATTTTTTTAAAATTTGTTCTTTTTAAATATACATGACAGTAGAGTACATTTTGATATATCATATATACATGGAGTATAACTTATGCTAATTAGGATCCCATTCTTGTGGTTGTACATGATGTGAAATTCCACTGGTGGCATATTCATATATGAACATAGGAAGGTTGTGTCCCGTTCATTCTATCGCCTTTCCTATTCCCACCCCCTCCCTTCTTTTCGTTCCTTTTGTCTAATCCAGTGAACTTCTATTCTTACCCCTGCCTCCCACCTGTCTGTAGTGTGTTAGCATCCGCATATCAGAGAGAACATTTGACCTTTGGTTTTTTTGGGAATCATGTGCCCTGGGGAATTAATATAAATGCCTTAGACCTGAACTCAACTCACAAGGAGTAGGCATGCCCAACAAGACTTATGCATGAAGTGGAACCTTCCACTGGAGCCCTTCCTAAGTTGAGCAAACTTTAGGGAGCCTGCAGACCCAGAGGTGTGGGAGTAAATGCCAGAAGCTATTGAGTTTGGGCATGTCTTTTTGTGTAGCATTACTTAGGCAACCGCTACCTAAATGCCAGTTTGGGATTCAGACCACACTGTATTTGCCTAAATAAACCACAGTTACTTTGTTCATCAGTGTATTTTCTGTTCCTATCACACTGTGTGATATGTAGCAAGTATTCAAAAAATATGTGTTGAAGGAACAAAGATATAACTCCTGACCCTAGTGATCTCATAGGCTGGTGTGAGACAGTTCTGGGAACAAATGGTTACAATGTAAAGTGATAAATGTAGTCCTAGAAAAGCTACATTAGCAAAGAGGGAGAAAGTCTTCAAATAGGGGATGATAACTAGACAAAGGAAAAGGGTCAAAACCCAAGCACCCAGACTTGAACAAATCAAGAACCACTTATTTCATCATCAGAGGCTTTTATTAAGCTTGATATAAGCTGGGCTACTTTGAAAGTCAAATACAAAAACTTACAGTTCTTGCCATGACTCAATAAATTATGTGTTAAAAATTTTAAAGGTATATATTGCATACAGACTCCCACCTGTCTGTGGTATGTTAGCATATCAGAAAGAACATTTGACCTTTGGTTTTTTGGGAACCATGTGCCCCAGGAATTAATATAAGTGTCTTAGACCTGAACTCAATTCACAAGAAGTAGACACGCCCAACGAGACTTCTGCATGAAGTGGAACCTCCCACTGGAGCCCCACCTAAGTGCAAGTAAAACAGACGGGATCTACATTGCATCCAAGACAAAGGGCAAGAGCTTAGAAGTAGGATGTAGCAAATGTAATTGCACAGAGCCATAGACTAGAATATGTGCTCAGATACCCTCAAAAGGTAAGTTGATGTTTTATGAATCAAAATAAGAACTCATAGAAAACTGTTAACAAAAGATGGAGGTGGAGGAAAAATCACAGTACAGGGTACATCTTCTTGTTTTCTACTGGGCTTGGAAAGTAACGGTCTTCCGCAAATAGCCAGAGGCCAACTGGTGCATTGTCTCTTTTCACCGGTAGTTCTATACGATCTTGTCTTCTCTGCAGGAGGCCATCAGACAACCTGTTGATTTTTACCTGGGTCAAGGTGAGATAATGCATTGTCACTCCTGATTAGGGGTTACAAAGAGAGAAGTTTAAGGTTTAATTATAGGGGAGAAATACTAAATTATTTCTAAGGACTGAGTCTCTGTTCTTTAGAACCTGTGGGTTGGCTTCTCATAGAAACCTTTTAGCAGTCTTCCGCTACTGTCAGTTACTCTCCTCTATTCTCTTTCAATCATCAAAAAATATATTGAAACTAAAGAAAGAAATTAAAGAAAACCTTAGAAGATGGAAAGATCTCCCATGTTCTTGGATAGGCAGAATTAATATTGTCAAAATGGCCATTCTACCAAAAGTGCTATACAAATACAGTGCAATTCCAATTAAAATCCCAATGACATATCTCATAGAAATAGAGCAAGCAATCATAAAATTCATTTGGAAGAATAAAAGACCTAGAGAAAAGCAGGGGTTATCACAATACCAGACCTTCAATTATACTACAGAACAATAGTAACAAAAACGGCATGGTATTGGCACCAAAATAGACAGGTAGATCAATGGTACAGAATAGAGAACACAGAGACAAACCCACATAAATACTGTTTTCTCATACTAGACACAGTTGACAAAAACATACAATGGAGAAAAGAAAGCCTCTTCAACAAATGGTGCTGGGAAAATTGGAAATCCATATGCAGCAAAATGAAAATAAACCCCTACCTCTCGCCCTGCACAAAACTCAACTCAAAATGGATCAAGGACCTAGAAATTAGACCAGAGACCCTGCACCTAATAGAAGGAAAAGTAGGTCCAAATCTTCATCATGTTGCCATAGGACCAGACTTCCTTAACATGACTCCCAAAGCACAAGAAATAAAAGCAGGAATCAATAATTGGGATAGATTCAAACTAGAAAGCTTTTTCTCAGCAAAGGAAACAATCAACAATGAGAAGAGAGAGCCTACAGAGTGGGAGAAAATCCTTGCCACACACACTTCACGGACAGCACTAATCTCCAGAATCTATAAAGAACTTTACACCAAGAATACAAATAACCCAATCAATAAATGGGCTAAGGAAATGGGCAGACACTTCACAGAAGAAAATCTACAAGCAATCAACAGATATATGAAAAAAATATTCAACATCTCTACTAATAAGAGAAATGCAAATCAAAACTACCCCAAGATTCCATCTCAGCCCAATTAGAATGGCTATAATCAAGAATATAAGCAACAACAGGTGTTGGTGAGGATGTGGGGAAAAAGGTACAGTCATACATTGGTGGTAGGGTTGCAAATTAGTGCAACCACTCTGGAAAGCAGTGTGGAAACTTGGAATGGAACCACCATTTGACCCAGCTATCCCACTCCTTGGCCTATACCCAAAGGACTTAAAATCAGCATACTACAGTGATGCAGCCACATCAATGTTCATAGCTGCTCAATTCACAATAACTAGATTGTAGAACTGACCTAGATGCCCTTCAATTGAATGGATAGAGAAACTTTGGTATATATACACAATGGAATATTACTCAATCATAAAGAAGAATAAAATCACGGCATTTACAGGTAAATGGATGGTGTTGGAGAATATCATGCTAAATGAGATAAGCCGATCCCAAAAAACCAAAGGTCAAATGATTTATCTGATAAGTGAATCATGATACATAATGGGGAGGTGGGAGGGAGGCACGAATGGAGGAAGGATGGATTGTACAGAGGAAAAAGAGGAGTGGGGAGAGGGTGGGGGGAAGGAAAAATAATAAAATGAGGCAAACATCATTACCCTATGTACATGTATGATTACGCAAATGGTGTGACTCTACTTCATGTACAACCAGAGAAACAACAGTTGTACCCCATTTGTGTACAATGAATCAAAAAAGATGTAATGAAGTCTCTAATTTACTGAGATCTGCTCAAGAACTCTCCTTTTCCTTATGGACAGATGCCCTTTTTCTGATATGTTTGTAGAGTTCAGAAAAGTGGAAAGCTAAGAAGTGGTAATTCTAATATTCTTTTAAACTGGAAATCCATGACTTTATTCATTATGATTAAAAACTTAGGGAGGGGGACAAGAATGGAGGAAGGAAGGACTGTATGGAGGGAAAAGAGGGGTGGGAGAGGTGGGGGGGAAGGGAAAAAATAACAGAATGAATCAAACAACATTACCCTATGTAAATTTATGATTACACAAATGGTATGCCTTACTCCATGTACAAACAGAGAAACAACATGTATCCCATTTGTTTACAATAAAAAAAAAATTCCTTCACAGGAAAAAAAAAACTGAATTTGTGTACAATGAATCAAAATAAAAAAAATTAAATAAATAAACCAAAGCAAAAAAACTGGAAGCAACCTACATGTATAACAAACCAAGAAAGTTAACTAACGCAGCTGTATGCACATATTGAAATTACAAGCAGACACTAAAAATCATGGCTTTGAACACTAATGATGAGGAGAGATGCTCAGAATAAAAACTAATGACAAAAGTCAGAATATAGAATTCTGTTTACTGTCAAACCCCAAATCTCTCATTCATATATCAAAATGATAATAATTGTTAGTATATTTCATTCTTTTAAAGAAATTTTTAGTTTCATTCTTGTAATTTGAGATGACAGTTTTTTGTGTGTCTGTGTTACTTTTTATAATCATAAAAAAGTGATAAGAAATCCAAACCCAATCTTTTCTTTTAAATCTTGATTATAGGTGCTTTTATCTGTGGGTAAATAAAGCGCTCAGAATTCGATCATTTTACTGTGTAATTCCCATATTAGTTGTTTACATTTTTTTCAAGACCCCAAGTTCCCAAAATGTAGATGATTAACAGTCTCTAGGACATAACTTCTTATGGGACATTGTGCCACCTCCTGTCACTTTCCATATAAACAGGAGAAGGTGGTGAGGTTGGGAAAAGGTCTTCGTAATTAAACATGACTAACACAAATATATTTTTTCAGCCTCCGTCCCTTATGCATTCAGCTCTGCACAACTGGTTATGAAAAACATTCACTTTTCATCTATATTAAATGTTGCAAATTATATTCTCAAAAGTCCCTGAGGTGTACCTACCAGTCACAGTAATACTTTGAAACAGCATGACCAAGGCAGGAAGTACCATCCCTAAATAAGACAGGAGGTTCTGCTTAAAGCCTCACCATGGGACATTTCATTTATTTTGAATCTGTGTGCAATTACTTGTTCAGTTTTGGTTTTTCAGATTGCAAGCAAGTTTTCTAGATTATAGAGATGAGAGTACTAACATTTTTGTCTAGGTTGTTAAGTTTCCTAACTCAAATGATAGGGTACTTCTATAGTCAATTACCTTAAATGTCATGATGGTTTTTTGTTTGTTTGTTTTTTTCAAAGTCTATTGCCCCTGAACAAAAATTCAAGCCTCTCGTCATATTCTTCAAGTTCCTGTATTGAAGATCGTAAAAGTCGTGCTAAAGGAACAAGGACCTTGGTGGGATGGTCGGAGATGATCTCTTCCATCCGAAAGATGAGAAATGTGTGAATGAGAACCCAGAGACCTGCAGTGGGATCAAGTTTGGCTTTTTCAAGGAATGGAAGGAAATCCACAGTGACTGAAGGCCATGCAGCAAGATGGAGAATCACACAGCATGGAACTGGAGAAGTTGTGTCTTTCAACGATTCTATTCTTCAGGAACCCAGCTCTCTCACTTGGCCAATCTTTACTCCTCTTTAAAATTTTGATCCATGTATGCCAGAGATTCAGGAGGACTTGGAGAGGGTGAATAGGTGAAGAATGGGGATCTTCTAGGGCAAAACCAATTCTGCTTGATACCATAATGGTGCATATCCAACATTTTGCTTTTGACAATACATATTAGAACTGTACAAACAACACAATGAATGAACTTTAATGAAAACTATAATGTTTAGTTAACAAAAATACATCAATGCTGGGACCTTTATACTGACCCAGTAATTGTAACAAATGTATCACACTTAATGCAAGATTCAAATGACAGGGGAGACGATGGGGAGGTGGTTTAGGAATATGGGAACTATGTATGGTATGCTCAACTTTCTGTGAATCTAAAACGATTTTAAAATCAAATCTGTTAAACAATAGAAAAAAATTCATCCAATGTCCTTTGTTCCTAACAGCCAACACTGTTTCTAGTCTTGCACAGCATGGTGCTCATCAGGTGCACCCAAGTCAGTGTGCAGGAGATGCTGAGGTACAAGCCCATCCTAGGACAGAGCCTCTCCATAATCGCCTTCTCTGCTGACTGAAGACAACCTTGCACTCACAGTTATTTCTTACAGGATCACCCTGCTCTAGATTTAGACAAGGGAGAATTTTGGAGATTACCAGAAGGTAACTTAAGACTCATTCAGTAAGCATTCAGTCCAGTTTTGGGAACATACCCATACTTTGCCACACATGGGGTGAACGCATGTGAGATGTAAGCAAAGAAAAAAAGCTTTTGTTGATCTCATATACTCAAATTCTTTAGGAAAAACATGATATCTGGTTTGCCTAGGATCCTGTATTTGGAGCCTACCATGATGTCCAGTACAAGGCAGGTATTAATCATATTTGCAATATGAATGAATAAATGCTTGATTCCAGGGGCTGGAGTAGGGAAGGAATAAAATGAGTCTTGACCACCCTGTTATAACAGAGAGTAAGGAAGTAATCAAAGAATTCACAGATATGTTAGAAGGACACAGAAGTTGGCCTCAAGAAGTTTGCACTGACCAAATGTTGGATGATTTCAAGTACCAAAATAAATAAGAACATAACTCATTGAATAAAAGAGGAATCCATGAGTCCATGCTGATAATAATTAGATAGCAAATGAAATGGGTAATGGGAGGGCTCTTCTTTACAGGATAAATCAGAAAGATAAATGTAGATGGAATAATTGAGTTAGAAATTCACCATTTTTGCAAGTATTGTAGTGAAGATTGATTCAGGCAAGAATCAGCAGGGGATGCTAAATCTAGGGAGAAGAGTATGATGAGAAGCAGGATATTTATATGTTCTTAATATGACTACTTAGGTTGTTTATCAGTTGTTATGATAAATACCAACTAATGACATAATTTGGAATAAATGTAACCTAACTGCAATATGTGATTTTAGACTGGATTCTGCAACTGAAAGAGAAAGCAAAATGTTACAAAAGACTTTATTAGAACAATTAATCAAACTAGAATATGGACTTCTTTGATAAATGGTAACAAATCAATGATAAATCTCCTGAACTTGATAATTATACCATGGTTACATAAAAGAAGGACCTTATTCTTAGGTAACACACTGAAATGATAAAGGATAAAAGAGCATGATATATACAACCTATTCTAAAGAAATCCAGAAGGGAAATATTATTCATCACTCTCATTCAGAGGAAGAAAAAGATAAAACAAATACTGCAAATGTTAACATCTAGGTTTCTGTGCAAAGGGTATTAGGCTCTGTATTATTTTTGTAACTTTTCTGTGAGTTTGAAATTATTTCAAAATAAAAAGTTCATGAATATTATAGCAAGTACATAAAACAAAACAAAATATAGTCAGAGAGGGTACTGAGGAAATAATTTTGACCAGTGGAAAGGAGAGGGCAAGGAAATCTTTGAGTCAAAACAAATAAAAATAAAAAAGAAGTGGCCAAATGAATAATTAAGAGATCACTGCCTGAGCAGAAATACTGAAGAGGGTAAGCACAGGTTTAAGAAGAGTCCTGTGTAGCTAAAGTATATGAGTTTTTCGAGATAAATCAACAGTGGTAATTTGGAGAGCATTGTGAGACGCTCTCCTCAATGTCTAAGTGCTAAGTGCATTTTATCCAGTAAAAATTCAAACAATATTATAAACAATACATCAAGTTTGAATATATGATAAAATACAATAAGGGCCTTTAGGGAAGTTTTTTTTGAGGAGAAAAGATTATTTCTAGGTCTTTCTAAATCTAAATAAAAGCCAATCAAATGGAACATTTAAATATGCTGCTTGAATATTTAATTATAAAAACTGAAACTCCAGTGTGTGGTTGAGAAAAATTGGGTCGGGGGGCAGAAGCAAGTCATTAGAGTGAGCTCTGGACCCAATTCATAGTCCTTCAAAATTTCTATTTTAAACTGCTAGTTTTTAAATTGTTGAAAAATTATTTGAAAGAAGGTCTGCATTTTCTAATCATGGGCAGTTCTTTCTTTCCTCAAGGTACTTCAGCCTGCTTGATCAATCCTTTATTCAGCTTTCAAATGAAAAACTGATTCTCATCTCAAGGCTCACCTCTTTTAAGCTGGGAGCTATTTGGTTGCATGCAAAATACCCCCGGCAGCAGCTGCACAGCGGTCCTCAAAGTCTAGGTGAGGAAACTCATTTAGGCTGGCCCTTTTGGGAGCCATCAATTGACCCAGGGGGAGACTGTTGAGCCAATTCAAAGACTGCTGTTGGGTCGAGGGGGCGAAGGCTGGCACAGAGGCCAGGAGGCTTAGCCCCCCAGGAGGAGGTAATTGACAGTACTGTGTTTCAGTGGCAGGAAGTGCGTAAAAGCTGGATTAGAAAAGGTCAAAGAGAGAACTGAAGGAAAGACATTTAGGGCTACAGGTGGGAACTCTGGGCCAAGGAGAATTGCTTAACCAAAAGAACAAGGTTCAGAGGAGAAGTCATCAAAGCCCAAGGAGGCACCAGGGGATAGAGCACTCTTCTGGGATGTAGTTCAGAGTTGGGGCAAGATGAGAGTAAGGGGGTTGGCAGTGCAGTCAGACAAGGGGGTTGAAAACGAAGGTATAAAAAAAGCTGCCGATTATGAGACAGAGTTGGGAAAATCGGACCTGGAGAACTTGGATCCAGCAGAGTGTAATAAGAAGGGCATTTAAATCCATATGTCAGAGTGGTTAATGGATTAGAAGCTGTGAAAAGTACAAGGGGGACAAGGATAAAAGAGGCAAGAGTGTTACTAAAGAAAAAGGAACAGAGAGAGGCTTCCAGGAAGAAATATTTTATGTTAAAAACAGTCACTAAGCCAACAAAAGGAGCTCAGCACAATGTTCTTTTATAGGTTCCTATAAGATTTGTTATTAAAAAAGTTTTAATCATAAAATATTTGCTTCATAAAAATGCTATGTTTAATATACATGTAAAATATAAAGCATAATAATAAAATGAATACTCATAAAGCTACCACCCTACCTAAGAAGTAAAATGTTTTAGTCAGCTTTTTCACTGCTGTGACTAAAGGACCTGACCAGAACAACTGTAGAGGAGGAAAAGTTTATTTAGGGTCTCATGGTTTCAGAGGTCTCTACCCATAGACAGCAGGCTCCATTCCTCGGGGTTCAAGGAGAGGTAGGAGCAACATGGCGGAAGCGTGTGGCAGAGGGAACCAGCTCAGGGGTTGATCAGGAAGCAGAGTTATAGACTCCACTCACCAGATACAAATATATACCCCAAAGCCACACCCAATTCCCTCTTCCTCCAACCACACTGTACCACTTCAGTTACAAATTAATTCCTATTGGGATTAATTCACTGATTCAGTCAAGGCTCTCACAACTCAATCATTTCTCCTCTGAACCTTCTTGCATTGTTTCACACTTGGGTTTTTGGGGGATACCTCAAATCCAAACCATAACACAGAACATTACCAACACCTCATAAAAGAGGTCCAAGTCCCTTCCCTGAGCCACCCACAGAGTCAACATGTAGCTGCATGCTTCAGACATAGTCTATCCAACTTATCTGTCCAGATATGTGTGCATCCATGAGCATTCTGGTGTCTAGTTTTACCTCTTTTGAACCTTATAATTATAGTATCACAGTACCATGGTACTTAGTTCATTTACTTTGTTCAGTCATGGTTGTTCTTTGCAGTAGTCAATGCTCTCTGCAGGGACAGAACCAACTGGAAAGAGTTTATACACACACACACATAGACCTCACAGCTGATGGAAAGGCTGTTATTAAAGAGATGAAAGATAATCAGTGTTAATGAGAATGTGCAGAAAAGGGAATCCTTTTACACTGTTGGTGGGAATGTAAGTTAGTACAGCCATTCTGGAAATAAATGGGGGTGTTCTTCAACCTATTGAACATGTAAGTACCATAGGATCCAACAATCTCACTACGGGCGGTGTATCCAAAGGAAAATGAAATTGGTATGTCCAAGAGAAATCTGTATTCTCAAGTTCATTGAAGCATTATTCACAGTTGCTAAGATAGGGAATCAATCTAACTGTCCATCAATGGAGGAATGGGTAAAGAAAATGTGATATATACCTAGTATAATACTATTCAGCCTTAAAACAACACACACACACACACACACACACACACACAGAAGACAGACACATACAAGACTCAGGACAGGGTTATATTCCCCCCTTCTTTTTTGGAGGGTATTGGGGATTGAATTCAGGAGCATTCAACCACTGAGCCACATCCCCAGTCCTTATTTTGTATTTTATTGTCCTTTTTTGTATTTTATTAAGAGACAGGGTCTCACTGAGTTTCTTAGTGTCTCACGGTTGCTGAGGCTAACTTTGAACTCAAGATCCTCCTGCCTCAGCCTCCCAAATTGCTGGGATTACAGGCATGTGACACTGTGGCCAGCCTTATTATTTTAAATGATAAATAAAAATTATATTTATTTATAGTGTATAAGATAATGTTCTTAAATATGTGTGCATTATGGAATGGTTAAATTAAGCTAGTTAAAATATGTATCACCTCATATATCTATCACTTATTTGTGATGAGAGAACTCAAATCTACTCTCCCAGGAATTTTCAAATACATAATATTGTATATTGATATTAACTATAGTCACCATGTTGCACAATAAATCTCATGTATTCACTTCTCCTAAGATTTTGTTTTCTTTGAATAACATCCCTCCAAGCACCCCCCCAACCCAGTTTCTGATAACTGACATTCCAACCTCTGCTTCTATAACTGATTTTTTAGATTCTGCAGGTAAATGAGATCATGCAGTTTTTATTTTTCTGTGCCTCATTTGTCTCAGATGATGAGATTTCCTTAGGTTTTAAGGCTGAAGAGTATTCCACTAGGTATATATCACATTTTCTTTGTCCATTGCTCCACTGACAGACACTTAGATTGATTCCCTGTCTTGGAAACTGTGAATAATGCTTCAATGAACCTGAGAATACAGATTTCTCTTGGACATACCAATTTCATTTTCCTTTGGATACACAGTCAGTAGTGGGATTGCTGGATCCTATGGTAGTTACATGTTTCATGTGTTGGAGAACCTCCAATCTATTTCCAGAATGGCTGTACTAACTTACATTCCCACTAGCAGTGTAAAAGGTTTCCCTTTTCTGCACATTCTTGTTAATGCTGGCTATCTTTCACCTCTGATAATAGCCATTCCAACAAGTGTGAGATGACATTTCCTTGTGGTTTTGATTTGCATTTCCTTGATAATTAGAACTGTCGAACATTTTAAAATATACCTGTTAGACATTTGTATATCATCTTTGAAATATGTCTACTCAGGTCTTTTGCCCACTTTTTAATTGGATTTGTTTTTTTGTTATTGAGTACTTGGAGATCTTTTTATGTTTCAAAGATTAATCCCTTATCAGATGAATGGTATGAAAATCTTTCTCCCATTCCATAGGTTGCTTCTTTACTCTGTTGATAGTTTCCTTTGTTGTGCAGAAGTTTTTTAGTTTTATGTCATCCATTTGCTTTTGTTTTTTCTGCCTGTGTTGTTTTGGGGGTGGGGTTGGAGAGGGGGCTTTCTGTGCTGCAGTCCTGATGTAGAACTCCTTCTTTCTTTGAAATTCTCAATGTTTGCTTTTAAGGCCTTTGACTGATTAGACAGGGCCCATCCACATTATGGGGGAAGGGATAATCTGCTTTACTCCTTTTAAAGTCTACTGATTGTACATGTTGATCCATACGTACAATCGGGTACTAGGGATTAAATCCAGGAATGCTCTACCACTGAACCATGTCCCCAGCCCTTTCTACTTTTTATTTCGAGATAGGGTCTCACTATGTTGCCCAGATGGCCTCAACTGGGATCCTCCTGCCTCAGGCTTCTGAATCACTGGAATTATAGGCATATGTCACCCCTCCTATCCTAAACATAGCTTCATAGAAACATTTAGTTTTTGATCAAAAACCTGAGCACTGTAGCTTAGCCAAGATGACATGTAAAGTTGGCCATCACATGTTTCTAAGATCCACCATTATTTTTATGTGCAACTCTAGTTCATGCCAGTTCACTTACCATTCCATTGTTTTGGCATTCTTGGTCGAATGGCACTCAGCTGCTTGCATGTCTTGGTGTTGTGACTAAAGTTGTAATAACCAATCTCCTGCATGTTTGTTGTACACAGAGGAAATGTTTCTTAAGAACATAGGAATGGGAGTGTTGTTTTGTAGGCTATGCTATTTAAACGTTAGAAGATAGTGTTAAAACTGTTTTCTAAGGTGATTGTTTCAACTTACACTTCTTTTGAAAATTTTAATAGTAGAATTATGGTTTTCAACATTTGAGTTCCAAAAACAGGTGTGGATATGTGAAAAGAGTCAATTTCCTTTGACATTTTGCACCTTGTCCACTCTCCCTCTTCCTTTACAAAATGAGGTAAGTTTTATGAGTAGCTTTCAATAAAGACATTGTAAACCATTCTTCATGCAGTATTTATTGAACATTTATTATGTACCCAGCACTGTGCTAGGCATTGGGCAGAGTATATAATGGTGCATGGCACTCCATAATGCCTTCAAAACTAACAGACTGGAAGGGAGATAGATGTTTAAATAGGCAATCACAAGTTGTGCAAAGATAGAGCAAGTACAGGAGACCATATTAGCACAAAGGAGGGGTACCTATTTATAGCATTGAAGGTTGGAGGATAATTTATCCAAGTATGGTAATTATAATATATAGGCATGATTAGCCACAGGTAGATATATGCATGCGCAGATTTTGGCATTCATTATATTAATAAATATTTGAATTGTAATATAGTGTCTAGGGAGTCTATATTTAACCTACTTCCCTGAAATCAGACATTATAGACTTCATATATACAGAGTCTTGATGGTTAGTATTATGTGTCAACATGATTTGATAAAGGGATGCCCATATAGTTGGTAAGAATTTCTGGGTACATTTGTGGTGCTATTTGCAGGAGAGATTAGCATTTGAGTCAACAGACTGAGTGAAGCTCACCCTTAGTAATTAATGGGGGTTGTTCCAATCCAATCTGTTAAGAACCTGAGGAAAATAGAATAAAAAGGCAGGGGAAGGGAGAATTTGCTCTCTCTGTGTGAACTGGTCAGATTGATAATTAACATCATCAATCCCAGACTCAGACTAAATTATATCACTAGATTTTCTGGTTCTGTAGCTTGTAGATGGCAACCTGTGGGACTCTTGGCCTCCATAATTATGTGAGACAATTCACAAAATAAGTCCTTGTGTGTGTGTGCATCCAATAGGTTGTTTCTTTGGATAGAACAATAGAAGTTCATTGAAGCAGTATGCCAGTTATCCACAGCCATCAATCACTACCCTAAACTTGGGAGTAGGGATCCCAAATTTTCTAGGTCATGCCCAAGCCATATCTGAACATGCCCTGTGGATCCTTTTTTTTTGTGTCTTTCAGCAAGGAGTCTGTAGATGTGAGCCTCTTCCTGATCCTGACATGCTCCTCACTTGAACCAAGGGTCTAGAAAGAGGGCAGAATTTTTCTTTGTTTGCTTCCAATGGTGAAGCAAGGTAAAGCCTCATGGCCTATACCAGTTTCATTGGCTTGAAGTTGTAGGATGTTGTGTATGTAAGTTTGCCAAATGATACAGGTTACTTTTAAATAAGACTTTTTTTTTTTTAGAATAATAAGCATATATTTTGGGGTAGTGGCTGTTCCTTAGTCTATTGTTTCTCTGCTGCATATTTGCTAACAAGTATATTTATTAAGAATGTAAGATTTTTTCTTTGTGTAATTCATTTTCTGTAGCTACTCTTCTTAATGAGGTCTTTGAAGTCTGTAATAAGTGTCTTTATAGGAATGCATGACTATAAAATGGGTTAAATTCAATATACAGAAACAGTGAGCTTCATATCAGCTACCAGAAAGATTTATTTTAGCAATATAGCTCTATGTGAGGCTGCTGCCTGGTACTTTTTATCCAGCTTACAACATTTTATCTCCTTATGTTATCCAGAGTTAGTCCTAAGAGTAGGATTTGTCTTATGGAAACCTTAAGTGTCAATAAACGACACTGGTCTTGCAGCCCCATGCATTCTGAGGATATGACATATGGCACCAGTGAGCTAACCGTTCCTTTAGTTGCTACAGTATGCTTCATCTGCCCCTTTTGTCAATTTGTCTGTCTCTCATCTCCAAAGCACACTAGGTATCACAGTACTTGCAATGGTACCTCAGAAAGTAGAAAGAAAGAAGACACAGAAGTGAAATCAGGGTCCTTGAACAAAACTCTATGTGCTAATCTTTCAAATCCTCAGTGGTCTCCACCTGCCCTATTGTTAGAATTCTAATTGCCAACCACATGATGCCCACCCAGTTCCCTTACCTCCAACAGGAAATTGGAGAATTTCTGAAGAAATACAACTCTTTCAGAGTAGAGATCTCCAAATACCAACATTTGATCTCTCCCCAAGTCTTTTTTACTTCAGATATTTAAACATCTTCTGGTTTAGCTCATTGGTGAATAAATCATACTCCTGTGCTCTTACCCTTTCATGGCAAGATGAGTCATAATCATAATCACTGAACTTCCAATCAAAAATTTTGGGGTTGCCAGTCGTATATATGAATGTACAACCAAGGGTCACTATATATTTGAGGAACTCATCCAACATTAAAGAGAAGCAAACAAAGAAAAACAAAAGAACCCATAAAAAAATAGAGGCTATGCAGAAGAAAACAAAAATCTATATTTAATATCTTCAGAGCAATAAAAGATACTGCATCTATAAAACAAACACAAGATGCTATAAAAAGAAATAATCAAGGGATTAGAAAGAACCCTTAAAAATTAGAAATATGGTAGCAACATAGACAATTCAATTGTCTGGAGGATGAAGGATTGGAGGATGAAGTTGAGAAACTCTCAGAAAATGGAACAAGAAGAGAAAGAAAACAGAGCAAAGAGAAGGAAATTAGAATATCAATCCAGAAAGTTCAACACCAAACTAATCAGAAAAATTAAAAATGAAGATGAAAAATAATAAAACAAATAATAAACATTTTCCCAGACATGCAAATACTAAAAAGGGGGGGGGGTTCTTCCTTAGGCCCCTTTTGAAAAATTTTGCTGCAAAATGAGGGAATAAAAGACAGAGGAAGATCAAGAAAAATGCTTTTCATCTAACACAGGATAGGGAAGAAAGGGAAGTCCTAGGAAGTTCTTGGACAGGGGTGGGGGTATTATACATCTGGAAACACTGGGAAAATATTAGAGAATTATACAGAAAAGAAGAAGTAATGGTTAGCTTTAGGCAAAATATTGTACAAAAGGAATGTCATTGTAGCACAGTTCTTGGCTTAATAAAATATTTGCATAGCAATTATCAAATAAGATGAAGACTGATAACAGTATTGGGAGGAAGAGTTGGCAGGAGTAAGGTGAGTGTGGGTGGCAGTGAGGGGAGAGGTAGAGTCTCAGCCACAGGAATAAGTCTTACACATTATGTCTAAGTTGGGGAATCAAGAAGTAGCAAGAACTGGGTGTGGTGGCACATTCCTAGGCGGCAGGGATGGGAAGGTTGAGGCAGGAGGATTTCAAGTTCAAAGTCAGCCTCAGCAATTTAGCGAGGTCCTAAGCGACTCAGTGAGATCCTGTTTCAACATAAAATATAAAACATAGGTTGAGGATGTGGCTCAGTAGTGAACCCTCTCTGGGTTCAACCTTTGTATTAAAAAAAATAAAAAAGAAGAAGAAGAAGAAGAAGTAGAAGGATAAGGATAAGCACAGTATTTAGAAATATGGAGTTACATATCAGAGGAAACTGCAGGGAGTGGAGAGAGGTGGAATCTGAGGGCTCATGAGGATGGAAAGTCATGGAGTGGGGCTGCTGGGCTCTCCATAAGCCTTAAAACCTGCTTCCTGTTAAATTATGTGCACGTAATGGCATTGACAGAAGTGAAAACTCACTTTAAAAATACGGTAATGGGAACTCTCTCATACAAATTACTGTGCATAGCTTTAATTTTTATGATTGAATTGATTACTAGAAATGAAATTACTGGGTTAAAGTATTTGATTGCTTTTGAGGCTATTTATATGTATTTCTCAGTCCTTGCCACAGCTCACTGGCCGTTCCCAGCAACTAATTTCTCACTTCCCTCTCCATGTAGGGTATCTCCATTAAACAAAACAAAACAAAAACAAAAAACTTTGCCTGTCAACTGAGTTAAAAACTATTTTTTAATTAGCTTAAAATTATTCTAGCCTCTCTCTCTTTCCATATATATATATATGGTAGTACATTGAACAGATAATAAGAATACACTTAGGGTCAATGATTTAAGCCTTACATATGTACAAAGATTAAAATGCATAAGTAAACTTTTAACTCTCCTATTCTTTACTCCCTCACTCAGGAGTGGGGGTTAACAGGTTTTAGATTGATCTATCTCTCTCTCTATCATCCTATCTATGACAAATGCTTATTATTCTACAAATAGAATCTTACAACCTGGGTTGCAAATTGCTCTCTGGGCTAATGAGTATGTCTTGGAAATATTCTGGTTAAGTTTTTAAAACATTTGGTCTTGTGCATGATAAACAGTGTGTTGTGTTCAACCCACAGAGGGTCGAACCCACAACCCAGAGGGCTGGACCCACAACCCAAGTTTGGCTGAGATGACATCATACCTGCATAGAGATGATGTGCCAAGATTTATTACTCACATAATGAGATTTCTGAGGAGAGTAAGGGAGACTCCCAAGCTGGTCTGAAAGCATCAGAGAAAAGAAATTTTATAGTGTTTAGGGAGCTGTGGCCAGGGTAAGGATTCCTGTATGTGGCCTGCATCGTGTGGTTTGAGCTCGCTGCAGGCATCAAAGGAGGGAGCCCCTGGGCTTTCTTAAAGACTTGCTCAGATGGTGGGTGAAGTGGGTAGGTGGGGCTTCAAAGCTGTCAGCAGTCAAACACCAAAAATGAAGTCAGATTCTTTATTACACTGTGTTTGATAGTCCTTGAGCTTAGTCACACAGATCCTCTTTACTGTTGGAAAATAATCCGTATAATTCCAAAAGCTTGACAGAGCAGAAAGACACACTAAGGTAATGAATCTGTGTTTCTTGTAGGTTTAGTAACCTCCCATGCATGATGGCCATTCTCCTGATGGCAAATGAATGGCAGTGACAAGCCACCAT
Source organism: Sciurus carolinensis (assembly GCF_902686445.1). Classification (NCBI taxonomy): domain Eukaryota; kingdom Metazoa; phylum Chordata; class Mammalia; order Rodentia; family Sciuridae; genus Sciurus; species Sciurus carolinensis. The sequence continues at coordinate 54,029,528 of NC_062217.1, read as the reverse complement.
CAAGCTGGCACACAGCATCTGCCAGCATCATCCAGAGTCTCCATCTGGAGAGGACAGTGCCCTCTTGCTCTTCTGGCTCTGGTCTCCTTTTACTGCTTTGTGCAAACCAACCCACCTCATTCTTGAGAGTCCACATTGCCAGCCTGGTTATGCCCCAGTTTTTTGACATGACCCTGTGTTGCTTCAGGCCTGTTTCCATATTCCTCGGAAGGGTTTTCTCTGTCTCTTGTAAAACTGAGTTACATTCTACTTTGGTCCCAGGAGGAGGACTCATCTTGGTTCTTCCCCCCTTGGTGCTCTGTGGGCACAGAGATTAAAAGTGGAAGGAGGTCTAATATTTTCCCAATTTCAGAACGGCAGGATTGACTATAGTCTACCCAGCAAGTGTGAAGGCTAAGCGGGAGTAACCAGAAGGCAAGCAGACTGCAGCCTAATCACTGAACTTTGGGTAAAAGCTTGGAAATGGCTTGTTGATAGTTCATAATAGCCAGAACAATTATTCTCTCCCTTGCAAAGAATTCTAATTAATGTGGAAATGTAAAAGAAAAGCCTGCACGGAGAGCAGAAGGTCTAAGACAGCAAGATCTTGGCTCTCCCAGGAGCTCTTAGAGCACCAGGAAGTGTTTAGGCCCAATTTGACATTTTAGATCAAGCAGATTAAAACCCATGGTTTTTTCCACCAGGTGTAATCCTAGCCTGTGGAAGCCATGGTTAATAATTATTGCCTTGAGCCTAGAGAGAGTTCCACAATAGAATCTCTTCTGTTCTGGCAAACTGAGGGCAAATTGTGGCCAGCATTTTGAAAGCTGGCAGACAAGGGTTTGGCCTGCTCTGGGTGAAAATGTCTTTAGCGTGACAAGTGCTGTTGTTCCCTTGCCCACAACCACTTTCTGATCACTCTCGTCTTTGTATCACTAATCTCACAGTTCTACCTTTCTTTGCACTTGGAAGAGTGGAAGGGCATTTGGAGTAAAAGGAGGGAGGACTCCTAAAGCCGTATATGTTGAGGATCTATCAGCCAAAGGTTCGCAGTGGGTCATATCTGGCTACGTGCAGTCAAGCGTTTTGGAAACTTCAATTGCTGACAAACTAAAGGGTAAGGATTTGGTCACTCACTATGACAATTGTGTGGAGTCACTCAGGGTACAAGAAAACCTGATTCAAGATCACCCAATGAGTGAATATTGGTTGTCTGCTCTCTCCAGGGTGCTGTACCAGGTGTGAGAGGACACTCAGAACAAAGACGATAAAATGACAGATATTATTCCTGGAGGAAGGTGATATCAGGCATTGAAGGTGATTATCAAACACGGGCACTGACTTTGCTTTGTCATCCATACATGAAGTGCCTTTGGCTAGCTTCTTTTCCTAGAGGAAAGTCTTTGGAGACAGGTACTAATCCACTAATTACTATAGCTTCTTCCTGGAGATCTGAAGTCATAAATACCATCAAATAAGATAATGTGTATAAATCAAAGCACTGTGTTTGAAATACCAGACTCACAGAGCTGTTGTTGTCATCTGCTTAAAGGTACATTTACTAATCTTTCTCCCTTGTCCATTTATGTCTTCTTTTCCCACCTGTTTCTCTCCCCTTCCCTTCCTTTGGTCTTGACACTATTGCTGGCTATTTCTCTAAATAAATGTCCATTGCCCTCCACTGAGTTATAAGCTCTTGAAGACAGCGCCAGTGTTTCTGTTCATCCTTCTAATCTTATTGACCACACGATGTCTCACAGGTGGATTGACTCAGATACCCCAGAATGTGACTCGTAATCAGAACATACGGGGTTACCTCTTAATGGGAATTGCCCATCTCTGTTATATGTAAAGCAGAGCAACACATGGAGCCTCTAAGTATCGCTGTAATCACTTTGTTCAGCCCTGCATGTATGAAGAATGAAGGAAGATAAAAAGAGAGGGAGACAGAGGTATTGCAAGACTGTATCTGAAGCTCTTCTCTTGCATTTTGTGGACTCAAAACTGACCAAAACTTTGAGGAAGATTTGGAGCAAAGGATGGGAGGATGATGAATTCAGGGGGAGTTTTGTGTCTCCTACTGAACTCAGAAGATCTAAAACCATGGAATTTCTGGCTTAAGAATTGAACACCTTTGACAATACATGCCCAGTGAAAACCTTGGGTAAGAATGCTTAAGATAGGCACACAAATTTTATTGCCTTTTCTGAGTACATGGAATAACAAAGGAAAATGCCTTGTGAAGTGTAATTCTTATTCAGAGAAGGAAATTTGGTTCCTTGGATTTGTGTGTGTGTGTGTGTGTGTGTGTGTGTGTGTGTGCGCGCGCACACACCACCCATTCCAATGCTGCTCATCACAGTCTTTTTTCTCCCCTTTTCCAGCCTATTATGAGCTCTCACTTCTGCCCTTCTGGAGCTTTTTATCTATCCAGACCTTTAGATTCTGGGTACTCACCATTGTTCCCCACCACGTCCAATGGCCCCTTCCTCTATCTCAAGCCATCGGATACCTCCATCAAATATTATCTGTTTCTTGTCTCATTCAAGCAGAGCCTGATTGCCAACTTAAAAATCTATGCTAATGGACTCCTTGGAGCATTTCAGGGTCTATCCTGTGCTGCATTATACATTATATCCATTTTGACAATATTCTTCCAAGAACGCAATGGTGTAAATTCAGAGAAGGAACTCTCATGGTGAGGTCTCAGACATGAAACCAGAGTAGTGGGAATGACCTTTTCAGTGAAGAAGGAGACATTTATTGGGAGCAAAATTTCAGGCTTTGGTTGGGACTCTCAACGGGCATTACTGTGAAGTGCCCCAAACCATCTCCTGGCTGGGGTGGTCAGGAAACCTGAGTTCCAATTCCAGTCAGTTGCTGTATAACTGAGATCTTAGGAAAGTCTAGGTCTGAGTTTCTCATCTGCAAAATGAACATAGGGATGAGGTAATTTATAAAACTCTTTTCAGCTGCAATTCCATGACTTTCTGATATGAGGCTTTGTAGGACTTGATTTAAACATGGCAGTAGGAGATAATCAAATGGTCCTTAGAGAAGAAAGTTGAGTGAATCTGAAATGCCACTGTAAATCTGGTGGTTTTCCCTGCTCTGTGCAAAAGGCAACTATGGAGGCAATCATTCCCTAAGCAGCTCTAATTTGTATGGAACTTCTATCCCTGAAGTAGAAAAACTCAGTGCTAACACTTTCAATTAAGTTAAATGACTTCATGTTCTGTTAAGTTCAGGCTGGCTAGGAATTTCGTGACTTTTACTGACTTCATTACAATAATGCTTAGCACTAGGTTCATAAGGGTGATGTCTACTAGATAATATTTTCATAATTATACAGCTATCATCAAATTATGTTGATTTATGGCTGGATTAAAAATGACAGTGAGTAGTATAATTGTGAAATTTCACAAGGCACTGACATTTGTGTTTGAAGCACAGAAAAATTCAGCAACTATGACTATTGCAATGAAGGTGCAATTGTGAAGACTTCATGAAAGTTTGCACATTCAAATGTAATTAAGCATGAATTAAACATGATGAGCTACAGGGCTAATTCTAGCACTGCCGAAGCTCCATTATGGAAATCTGCTTCAGAAATATGACCAGTTCTTCCTTAACATATGTCAGATGCCTAACATATGGTCTCCTAAGGCCTCCAGCGTACCTTGGGTGATTCAGGGCAGTCAACGTATGCTTGGCACTGTTGAAGGTCTAGCTTATGGAGCCAAGAAGCTGGGGAACATAATGGGAAATCAACCCATGCTTGTCAGAATCTCACTTCTCCTTTAGAACAAGTATTATAAATTCAAAGAAACATTTGAAGCTTTGTACTATATATTGCTGTGTGCAGACTTCATGCTGGGGCAATAAACAACAAATCATGAATGAAGGCTAATGACTATTGACAATTAATTTATCAGGGATGATAACAAAGCCAAAAGACAAATGTTCTAAGCCACATCCACCAACAGAATCAATTGCTTGACAACTCTATGCCTTACATACATTGTGGGACACAGATAACCAGGAAAAATAGCTTCCTGTAATTTTCTCACTTACCAAGACCTCCCCTGCATTCCTGTTCCCCAAACTCTTTTGTATCTTTTCCTCAATCTCAAAGGGGGAGAACAAGAGGCTAGGAGATTGAAAGGTAGAACTCCAGGCTCAAATCTTCCATTGACTGCTGCAGGGGAGTTGATCAGCTTCTTTTACAGTTTCCTTACATATAAAATTAGGATAATTTTTGTAATTAAATTTGTATAGTTTTGCCTACTTCACAGGGACCCTAAGTGAATGCAATGTTCTGATAAATGCAAAAGTCCTCTCTGTTAGTGTGTGTGTGTGTGTGTGTGTGTGTGTGTGTGTGTGTGTGTGTGTTTAAGCAGAAACACTCTTATGGTAGCCTGGTTCTCTGGTTCTCTGGTCATAGCCCCATGGGAGATGGTGATCATAATGATGATAATTACAGTATCAATGGTGACCATTTTTGGTTCTTACTCTGTACCAGGCAGTATACTAAACATCCTATATTTGCTTTATACTTACTTGGAGAAATGAATTGTATGTCATGATTTTTTTCTGAATCCTGGTAAAAGGAGTAAGAAGAATAAAGAGTCTAAAATGTAACAGCTAGTCTCTCTTTTCAAAATAATATACTTTTGGGGCTATAATTATTGAAGTAAACTATTTTTCTTTGTTATTGGAAGTAGTATATGGTCTTTGGGTTGAAAGTTGTGGTTGTATCCTGCTGCAGTGAAAGCTTTTATTTTGCTATTAAATCTCATAGTTCCACAAAAGTTTCCTCCTTTCAATCTTTTATTGTTTTCCTCCACATCTAGGTACACCAGATGTACCCTTTTCAAGTTGAATGGGGTGAATTTGGAACTTTGAGAAGCTCACTGCCCCCTCCTCCACCAAATAGTAGAGGAGACTAATAACATAAACAACTTGTTGGTTTGGTTTGTATAAATAAAGATGACAGATCACTAATGGAATTTCAGGCAGGTCTTGGAGGTTGATGTGAAAGAGCACAGAGATGTCCTTTTGCAGAATAAATTTCAGTGTGTCTGCCAGAGATAGGGTCAGCCACCTGTGACCCTGCAAGATGACTGTATTTTAATGTAAAAACTTCCTTAAGATTATAAGGGTTGGAACTCTGTTTTGGAAAACTTAGATAATACAGGTGGGTAAGAGAAAGGATTCTGTCGATCAGAATCTACCCTGTCATTATTTCACCATCTTCTCATTATCAATTACTCAGAGAACATCTGTTATAACCTGAGTTTTCATGGAGTACAATGTTATTCTTACCTTATATATATCTATACTGGAAGATTTCAAACAAGTGAAAAAGTAAAGAAAAAAGTATATACAAATCATTCCCAAAAGAGGTAAAAATAAGGAACAAGGAAGAAAGTCTTATGGTTATGTGTATTTATCCTAAATTGTTCGGCTTACCCAGATGTGGGTTGTAAAACCTAGAACTATGTCTGAACCACTGATGGCTCTTATTGGTATCAAGTCAGCAGCTCTTTCTTCAGTAGATGAGAATCTGAGGTCCCCTGTGCCCATATGTGGCTTTCTAGGTACCTGCATAGCAATGGTTTGCAAGTTGTTAGCCACTAGATAAGACAGATCGGCATCTTTAGGGGTAGATTCCTGCATTAATATACTTTTGCCTGTTCTTTTTATTATTTTGTTTTGGATAATTTTTTTTAGGAGTTTAGGAAGAACCAGTTATGATCTCCAAGTTCACTGACTGACTCTAGGTTTTATTTTAGATTGCCGGAGAAAACTTGGCTCATTATAATATTGAACTGAGTATGTCCCAAAGCACTTGTGTTGGTTAGCCTTAAGGATTAGTGCCTGCCATTTTAATGGTTTACAATGTGCTGCATGACTTTGAGTTGCACATGCCCAGGAATGCATCATTCATCTTTTTTTCTTAAAATATGACCCAGAACTGAGCACATTCATAAATGCACATTCTAAACTGAGCATGCTCAGGAATGCACCCGTCTGTAAAATGAATATGTATAAGCTCCCAGAATAAAATCCCCATGCTTCCATTGTTGGAGAGAGCATCACTTTGCAGGTAACTCTTGTGTTCTCCTTTTTCACTGTAGTGATAAATCTTTCTCTGTTCTTTTAACTTTTGGTAGTCCTCATTGGCTTTGCTCTCATCAATAAGTGATCCCTTTGTGCTCTGTTTCAAAATCATCACATCTGCTCAGGATCTCAGTTTTTTTTTTTTTTTTTTTTTTTTTTTTTTTTTTTAGTTAATTGAACATTTAAAGAGTTCTTACTAGGATATTATCTTATTTTTCTGAACACTGTCTTTGTGACCTCTTCTAACTAATCTATGCCTCACAGAACTTTATGCAAAAGGTATTACAAATATGCTAAGTGTTAGGGAAACCAATTGTGTTTTTTAAATTGTGAATAATCTATATGACAGATTAAGAAGTTTTTTTTTCCCCCAAAGTATATCTTTAACATGAAATCAGAGAAGAACTCTAGAAGATAAACTTCAGGGAGGGCAGGGTAGAGGCAATGAGATAAATTAGGACTCTATTGCTATAGTTCAGGAAAGTCATGATGAGAGTCTAATTGTAGCACGTAAAGTGGAGATAAACATGAGCTGTTGAGAAGTATTTAAGAGGTGGAGTAGTTAAGAGGTGACCAAGTGAGTATGAAGGGCAAAAGACAGGCAAGAATCTAGATTGACTCTCAGGCTCCTCATTTGGGTGACTAGCAATGAACCGTGCAGTCATCAGAGACCAGCTCTATAATAGAAGGAATTTTTTCAAGTTCTATTTGGGATGAGTTAGAGATAGCATTGGGATGTCCAAATAGAAAGTTTTAGTAGATTCTTTGGCTAGAGTCATGTGGAACTAAGGAGAACAGTGTTGACTTTTGGCCAGTCCTAAGTATTTATGGGGTTGGTGCCAGTTGGTATGGGTGAGATTATGTGAGTACAGTGAGAACAGAAAGTGAGCAGAAGAGACATCAGCAAAAGAGACTATGAAGGAATGGAGGGAGAAATAGAACAAAGAGAATAAGATTAGGAGAGACTGGTGTCACAGAAACTAAGAAGAGAAAGTGGCCTGCTGTGTTAAATGCAGTGAATAGAAGAAGACAGAAAAGTGTTCATTGGTTTTTATCATGAGTAGGTTGCTGTTGACTTGATGAGAGCTGTTTTGTTGTTCCCAGTGAATAGTAGGAGACAAAGTTTTGAGTATGGAGGAACCTTCCAAGTCACCTGGGGAAGTGGAGAAGGATAGGCAAAGGGATAACTTCCTGTTTTCTGAATGGAAAGAGACTTTCATTGAATGGAAAGAGATGTATTCCATGCTAGGGACACGTTGAAGAAAACTGAACAGAAAGGAGACTGTTGATGGAGCAGGTTCTCCGAGGACTTGAATAGGACGCAATCCAGAGCGTGCCCGGAAGGCTTAGTGTTAAGGGGCAGAAGCATGATGGCTTCTTTTGAGTAGAAGGGAAAAAGGCAAGGCTCCAGACAACTTTTCAGGTCAAGGTTTAGGGGGGAATGGCATTTCTTGCCCTAAAGATTTTGTTTTCTTCATAATATAGAAGGTGCAATTGTCAGAGAATCATGGTGGAGATGGGACTTGATGGGAATGGAGGTTAAAGAGTCACTGAGAGATTAACATTTTTGAATGGGATTTGAAAAGAAGTCTGGGCACACTGAGAGCTCAGTTGGGGATGGGGGTGGTCATTAACTAATCATGCCATCCTGCACAGTTAGGATAATGTTCTCCTGAGGTACATGACTGCAGACCAGATATAAGAACAGAAATGTTGGGGGTTGAACTGATCCAGCGTTGGAGGTTTTCCTGGCAGATTTTCATCAGAGGAATAAAGATCAGAAAATGAAACCGTTAAGAGCCTGCGGTCTTATGGAATCTCAATAAGAATCAAAGGTAGATGAGTGTGATAAGGGAGGGGTAGAGTCTGCCTAGTTAGATTTCTGTCCTGTTTCTCTATTTCACCTTTCCCTCACCACACACTGGGTTTACTTGGCTAGGGACCTTGTTATCCTTAACTACTTCCTACTGTCCCCTTTCTTAGAATTGGATTCTGCTTCAATCATCTTTCATAGCCCATGCCTCAGGCACCACCTGATGCCCAGGATTTCTGCCACCTGGAAGTCCCTCGTGGTGCTCAGCCAGCACACTGGGATCACGTCCAGGCATATTGACTCCTTCCTAGAGTAGGCAAGCGTTCACTGCTCACCCTGGGCCCAGCGTTTGGCCTCTTGGCTCTTTGCTTAGTGGTAGCCATCTCTCCTTTCCAGGTTGGTCGCTTTCCTGCCATCTATGCCCCACATGGTCAGGATGTGATATTTTCGTGAAGCTGGAAAAAAAGAGGATCAGAAAGCATAAGCATTACCCTTATTTTTATCTAAGATGTGTCACTTAGAAATGCCAGAAAAAAGAAAAATCACCATTGAAGCATTTAGTGTTCTGCTCTTTGAGGTTGAAAAGATGATAGCACATTATCAGGTAATACAGAACAGCTGATAAATGGTCACACATTCAAATATTGGTCATATATTCAAATCTCTGGAATAATTCCAAGAAAGCAGCCCATCCCTTCTCTACATCTTTACCATGTTTTACTGGACCTGAGAGGGTCAAAGTCAGAATGGGCCTTGTATTTTATGGATGCCAACAGGCTGCAGGATGCTCTGGAGCACTCTCTTATTCTCTGCTTCGTATGCGGGTCATATCTGAGAGCCATTTTGTGAGGCTGCTGCAGGGTTTCCATCTGTCTTGAGCTCAGCAGAACTTCAGGGATCACAATAGGAGATTCACATGCACTGACAGGATTTGTATTCCACCTGCTGTTGATGGCTGATAAAGAAGGCATAAATGAAAATTCTATATATTCAGGTTATTCCTTTTCTAGCCAGTATTCATCCAATAAATACTTATTGATCATTTTCTAAGAGCCAAGTACTGACTCTCCTAGGGGCTAAGGATACTATAAACATCTAAATATAGTCCCATGAGGGTGGAAAAATAGCAGTTACTTAATTTTCCAGATAAATTTAAAATTTCAATTATAAGCAAAGTAATGAAGAAAAGGTCCTTTTTGTTTTGAGACTATAAGAGAGGTACTCTCCTTACTATGTGGGGGCTAGGGAGGATTTCTTAGAGGAGATGACATTTGAGTTGAGTTATGAATGATGGGTAGGAATTAACCAGCTGTAGCAGAGAAGGAGGGATGCGCAAAGGTCTTCAGGAGAATATAAATGTTTTAGGAACTGAAGGATGGTTCTGTCTAGGCCTTGAGTTCATAGGGCAAGATGAAGTTTGGGCAACATCAGTTCCCGGAAGGGACCAGACCAAACCTGGACTTTCATCTGCATGAAAATGAGAAGTGCTAACAGTCTTTAAACAAAAGGGGTAATGTGATCAGATTTATATTTGTAAAAAACCACCTATGTGGGCTGCAGTACCAAGGATGGATTCAAGGTGGGAAAAGTGGCTATTGGGAGGAAAGTTAGAAGCAACTGCAATGAACGCCTTCTTGGTGATAGTAGGCTGGATTAGTACAGTGGCCATACAGATAGAAAGATATAGATGAATTCATACTGCATTTGGGATAGAACTAACAGGGCTTATTGATGAATGAAATGTGCTTCAGGGTAGAGAGAAACAGAAATGATGAATGATTTCTAGGCTCTGGCTTGGGGGACTGCGTGAGTGGTGGTGACCTTTAGTGCTCAGTCAAAAGTCTAGAGGAGAAGCAACTTCGGTTAATTAGGTCCTAAAATTAGCATAACATAATTATGTTGAGTTTTTCCTGGTTCCACATAATATTCAGAACTCTGAAATTATTATTTTTTAAAATTTGGAAATGAGTTACTTATGAAAAAGTTGTTTGTCAGTCAGTTAACACCATTATTAAAAATACTGGTAGTCTCCATTTGCAGCAAGAGTCATAATATTTATATGGGAATCTGTAGAACAAAAAAAGTCAAGTAGAAATGGAAATTTAAGGTTCCGGATAATAAAGGTTGTGTGTGTGTGTGTGTGTGTGAGAGAGAGAGAGAGAGAGAGAGAGAGAGAGAGAGAGAGAGAGAATGAGAAAGAGAGAGAGAGAGAGAGAGAGAGAGAGACTGTGTAGGGCGATATGTGGGCAGGTTATGGTCAATAGATGAGTTTATTTTTGTGGCTACCACATCCATATATTTGCTGTAGTCTCCCCCTACCTTAGTGTGTCGTGAGTATAGCAGACCTTATCCTCCTGTGAAATGATAAATTGAGACAGATTTTCTCCTTGTTGGTTTTATGAATATTTCTTTTCCCTACACTCTATAATAATGTTTTTTCTTTAAGTTACTGTAAATAACCATTCAACTTCAATAGCTGAGAATTCCAGCTATTCTTTCCCCACCTAGTTCATTGCTATTGCTGTTTTGTGTTAGATGGGGCACTGGGTCCAATTACAGCCTTGCATTTAATTACAAACTTTGCATATGTGTGCATTAATTAGAAGATTTTATTGCTTTGTATTTTATGGCTAGAGGTTGTGAACTATAGCAATCCAATATACCACTTAAGGGGATAATACAAATTTAGAATAATAAAAAGAAATTTATAATGATCATCTCAGGCATTCAAAGTATTGTATAGAAAAATAATAAAGCATAAATACAATATACACAAGAGTCAAGCTCATTCTCTTTAATGAAGAGTTTTAATCTTATAAAGAAGACATTCAAAGACCAGGCACAATATATAGTTGGCAGTTATTTAGACTAAGCATCTAAAAGCAGAACCTGAAAGCAGGACCCTAAAATTTGTTCAAATGTGCCTGCCCTAGAAACAAACTATTAAGTAACTTGGGCAAATGTTTTTTAACAAAAATCTCTGTGTACAAATAGTGTAATTTATTTAGTAAATGTGTTCCTCACTGGGTCATGGGTCAGAAATTCTGAAAGACTTTATATGTATACAAGAGTTGAATAAATAACTATATTTATATATGATAAATAATAAAGTAGACAATAAGATAGTTTTCTCCTTATTGCAGAAAGGTGTTAGAAATAATGAATGGGGGGAAGGCTAAGGAGAAACCTGGAGTATTGGACTAGAATCAGATGATCAGTGCGAATTCATGGATTTTGATATATATAATATACATATATAGATAGATGCATCAAAATGTAGATATGTGTGTATGCATGGATTAGTATACATGGATTTCTGAGCTCTGTCTGCTCAAAGGGCCTAGAAGCAATGACATTATAATAGCAATGAATTTACCTGATACCCAGATCTTGATTTTTAAACTTTATTTTTTCAATAAAAAGAAGCAAACAATTGAAAAAAAAATTTGGTTTCATAAGGAAGTGATTGCGTCCTGGGCTGGAGCTAGATAAATACAACATTAGCCTGAATTTTATGTTGGAAGGAAGTATGCAGTAAATATAGGGTGCTTGCTGTACGAACCCAGGAGTCAATCTGAAGGTGCTCTTCATGGCCCAAATTGGAATAATTTGAGCAATAAAATAATGCAAATTCTGGATCGTAACAAGGGTTTCTTTTGAGAATCCTAAGAAGAGCAGGCCTCTGAGAGGAGTTGACTCTAGAAATCATAAAGGAATTCCAAGAAGGGGTTTGGGAATCAAGGGAAGGAACTGGGTAGAAGTCACTCAGACTATGGTCTTTGGTTGTCTGAGGGAGGTAGGAGAGGATCAGCCCCCTGAAGGGGCTAAACCTGTGAGGGATAGTGATGGTGATGACCAAGGGGTAGGTGTGAAGGGAGGCAGACATGACTTAGGCAGAGTGGGCTCCCGTTGGCAGGGTGCTAGGTCGTAGTTATTAGAGCAAGACATGTCACTCACCATGTGATTTGGCTTCAATAGATCAAATGTTCTTCTTCTTTTCTTCCAAAGATAAAGAAGGATCTTGAAAGGAGAGTGGGGAGAGGTTTCTAGGATTGATGTAAACAAGATGCCTGATTTGCACTTCGGAAGGAGGTGGTGAGAGACCTGATGGTTCCTTTCCTTGGGTCTCTCAAAAACTCTGAGAACAGAACATGACAGGGAATATTGTGAATTATGCTACACAAGCATGGCGTGGACTATGAGGGATATGGTCACCTGTTGCCTTTCTCTTAAGTTCTGCTCAGCTTCCTCCAAAGGGGTTGTCAGAATGACTGGGCATCAATACAATCACTTTGCTTCCTTTATTGCTTCAGTGAATTGCTTTAGATAACAAATCCCCTTCTTATTAGTATGTCAACTTTAGGAAAATTGTTTCCTCAGAATTATAAGGGTGAATTATCTGAGGTATTAAAACTATTAGAATAGCAAAAATTAATGAAGTTACTGGACTTGGTAAGCATCAGTAATCATTCTTTCTACCCTAAACAATGATAGGTTCCATGAGGAGAAGTTTCAATGAGTTAGTTGAAACTTGAATCTTGGACCAAGACTGCTTGGAACAAAAGATGACTTGAGACCAGTAAACCACTCTAAGATTTGACACAACAAAGTCTGTCTTTTTAAGGTTGCTCCAGAACAATATCAGTAATGGCGATTGGGTTGAGGCTGGGGATTAGGTATAGATTGCTTATCTAGCATTTCCTTCCCTTTCTACTCGTCACATAAACTCAGATGTGTTCAGTAGCCCATTTTCCCTGTCACAGCCCAATGCTTACAGAAAGTGGATCTTACCACTAGCTCTCAGGGCCTGATTGGTTCTAGGGCCGCAACTTGTTCATTGATTTAACAAATACTGGGAAAACCCTGTTATACGCCAGGCACTGTTTGAGGTGATACAAGAGCCTCAAATCACTAATACAATAAAACTGACATCCTGGTGTGTGTGGGAAGAAAATGTACAAATAACAAAGCAAACCATAGAGTGATAAAAGCTAAGGAGAAAAACATGTCTTTGGAGGGGGCAGGTGGAGTGCTGGGAGACAGTGTTGGGGAGTAGTTGCTATTTTGAAAGAGCGACCCAGGAAGGCCTTGACAAAGTGACATGTTCTCATTCCCTTGCTTTGCTTTAAAATTAGGTCAGTTCTGCCAATGAAAACAGGGGAAGTGTACTGTGAAACTCGAAGGAAAACGTTTCTCACAACAAAGATAGAGGCACAGGAAGAGACAATTGCTCTTCTTCCTCTGGATGTTGCTTTAATTGGATGTGAAACTGGGAAGAGCTGCAGACACCTTGCGACCAACTTGATGACACTAAGGATGTCAGGGTGGAGAGAGAGAGAACGAAACTGGGACCTTGATTATTTTTCTGAGCCACAGAATTAACTAACCCTGAAGTCGGATCTGTGCCTGTGCTCCTTGTAATGTGAAATAGTTATTTTTCATATTGTATATGTCAGTTTAAATCAGAGTCTCTTTTACTTGCAGCTGAAGGCATCCTAACTGATATAGAATAGGCTCTGGTAGCTTTAATGGACTGCAATAAGCCAGTTTGCAAAATCCTAAGTATATAGGGATGGAAACTTATGACATTTTCTTATAATACTGGCACTTTCCTGGAACACAATCTTATACATAAGCTTAGCAACTTCCTATGGTTTGATAGAAAAATGACTGCCTGCTAGAGTTTGTTAGCCCAAGACAATAGGAATTCCAGACGCCACTCTTGAAAACTCTTATTTAGGCAATCAGGGTCTTAGTTTACAAAAAAGAATGGAAAAGAGCTGTGGAGGTGGAGAGGTGCAGAGAGAGGACAAAGTCCCCTCTTCAGTAGACAAGAGGAGCAGACTAGTGAATCAGTGTGGTACTGGTTGTGGAGGGGAATTGGCCTCACTGAGTTTGAAGTTAGTCTCTAGAAAATTCCCCTTGTCACTGAGAGCTGATGAGAACTACAGTCTTTGATTTCACTGTTACAAGTTGCCATCTGTGGTAGGTAGAATAATGGACCTCCTCTTTCCTCAAGACAGCTACATCCCGATCTCTGCATCACATGGATATGCTGTACAGCAAAGGGGACTTCAGAGTTGTGATAAAGCTTATGAATACTGAGATGGAGAGTTCATCCTGGATTATTAGGATGGGCACAGTCTAATCACAAGAACTCTTAAAAGCAGAGAAATTTTTTTTTTCCTGACTGGTGTTAAAGAATGTCATGGGTGGAGACAACCGAAGCAGGAGAGGGACATGATCTTCCCTGCTGCCTTCCAAGGCAAAACTAAGACCTGGGTGACTCTGAATGCTGGAACAGCCCTTAGTTGTCAGCCAGCGACAAAACAGAGATTTCCATCCTACAGCAGCAAGGAAGTGAGTCCTGCCAACAATCTGAATAAACAAGGAAACAGCTTCTCCCCTCCAGCCTCCAAGGAGAAACATAGCCCTGCTGATGCCTTGATTTTAACCTGGTAAGATCCAGGTCAAACAGCATAGTACTGTGAGATAATAAATGTGAGTTGTTTTAAGTTGCCAAGTTTGCAGACACTTATTATCACAGCAATAGGAAATGAATGTACCCAACCCAGTGCAGTGTGCTCTTCTGAGTGGATGGAGTACTCGACTGAACTAGTTGGATGGTTGGTGGACATAGGCAAAGGTTGAAAATGGAATGCATCTTTGAAGTAGCCCAAGTAAGCAGAGAAAAGCAGGATGCTCTGAGCTCTGGGTGGAGCAGACATGGGAAGTAGGTGGATGGTGCAGCAGTTACATATTGTATGCAATAAAATCCTCAAGACTTAGTGGTTTACAATAACAGCATTCTGTGTGGGTCAGCTCTCAGCTGTGTGGTTCTTCTGCTGATCTCAGCTGGGCTCTCTCATGTATTTGTCGACAGCTGCCAGTCAGTCAGGTGGCTGCTTTGGGGGTTTGACTTATCAGTTGGGGTGATGAGATGATTGACCACAAATTTCTTACCATCCAGCTGAGTAGCCCAGACTTATTCACAAGGTTGCTGGTGGGGGTCTCAAGAGCAGCAAGAAACATTTTTTTTCAAGTTTTTGCTTATATAATGATTGCTGCTTCCTATTAGCCAAATAATCACATATTTGTTACAGGGTCAATATATTGGTGTTTCAGGGCTTGTATGGCAAAATAGCTTCAGATTAGGTGGCTTAAGCAATAAAAGTCTATTATTATACAGTTCCTGAACCTGGAAGTTTGAAATCAAGGTGTTGGCAGATTTTGGAGGCTCTTCTCCTTGGCTTGTGGAGGGTCACCCTCTTGTAGCCCCTTCACATGATCTTTGCTCTGTGTGCATCCCTAGTGTCTCCTCCTGTTTTCATAAGGACACCAAGTCAGGTGGATGAGGTTCTTCCCTAGTGGCCTCATTTTAACATAACCCCTTCTTTTGAGATCTTGTCTCCAAATGCGATTTCATTATGAGGTACTAGGGATTAGGGCTTCACTGTACAAATTTGGGAGAATACTATACCATTAGTATGGGAGGAGATTACTCAAAGGCACTATTATGGTTTGGATGTGAGGTATGCCCCCAAACCTTCTGTTAATGCAGGAATATTCAGAGGTAAAATCATTAGATTATAAAAGCTATGACTTAATCAGTCCATCCTAGTTTGAATGGACTAAATGAGTGGTAGCTATAGGCAGGTGGGATGTAGATGGAGGAGGTGGGTCACTGGGAGCATGTCCTGAAAGGGTTCATCTTCCCTGAAGCCCCCTCTCCACTTCCTGGTTACCACAAATGGAGCACGGTCCCCCACTATGCTCTTCCACCATGATATGCTACCTCACCTTGGACTCAGAGCAATGGAGTTGGCTGGCCATGGACTAAATCTGTCAAACCATGAGTCAAAATAAACATCCCCTCCACTAAGTTGTGCTTGTGAGGTATTTTGGTCATAGTGATGAAAAGCTGACTTAAACATGTGTATACAATGTGTGGTCAAGTGAGGGAGTCATTATCTAACAGTCTAACAGGTTATCAAAATGTAGGAAAAGAAATAAAAAATTCACAAATGTTCCTCATGCTTCCTCTGCTCAAGGGGTAGTGGCCACAAACTACAGCTAAATGTGAGTCCCATCCTATTTTTATAAATAAAATCTACTGGAACACAGCCATGCTCATTTATTTGGGTACTGACTATGACTCCTTCATGCTAAAATGGCAGTGTTAAGTAGTTATGACATAAGGTGCATGATCTGCTAACTTTTAACTTATCTACTATCAGAACTTTTAAGAAAAAGCTTGCTGTCCCTCAGGGTTAGAGAATTATAGGAAAGTCACCAATCAGATGGTAGAAGGGTAAACTATCCCAGACAACCACCAGCAGCAAACATATGGTCTAGGGGCGGGAAAGAAGGTGGCAGGCACAATTTCCCTTGCTCATTTAATGTGAACAAATTATCAGATAAGCAACAGTTCTGGAATCCTTACAGGACTGGTCCTAATGGTGCCGCTTACGAAGTTCACTGAAACTTTATCTTAGGAGGTCATGTTACACAGCCTTGGCCACTTGCTCATCAGCTGCCCGCATGTCAAGTTTTACCTAGAAAGACCAACTGGCATACACAGGGAACAAAGCAGGAGTCCCAGCTTTGATGGGAATTCCCCCTCCTGTGTACTAAGCCTCATTCACACCCAATAGGAAGGTCGGGCTGCTTTTAAAGCCCATTTCACATTTTTTAAACCAGTTCTGTTAAGCATGACTTCAGCTGTCACTTCTTGTTATTTTGGGAGAAGCTTGATGCTCTTAGGTTTGAAACATCCCATCCATTTGTTCAATGGGCTTCTGATAACTATCCCTGCCCATCGGGTATGAAGTCGACACCAATTATGCAGCTGACTGCCTGAACGATAGAGTATTTTAGCACGGGCCACAATGCCATCTAGTTACAATTGTTCCTGTTCTTACCATGTCTGGATACCTGGTGCCTACTATTCTACCAACCCAGGACTTCAAAACTGGTGATGTTTTTACTATTGCTGTGAATGATGGGCACAGGGAGAATACGGGAATGAACAAAAGTTGATAGTAGACTCAGTGCTGTCCGCATTGCAGATGTGGTCTCTAACCCCACTGGAATCAAGAGAAGCAGGCTTTTCAAACCCTTGCTGCATAAGCCTTGTTATCGTCAAAATAGACCACTTGAGACGGAAGTACAGACAGATTTGCTGCTGATGACAGCTCACCAGGACCTGCTCTCCATCCAGGTACATTGATATGCATATTCACTCTACTGGAAAAAAAATCATCTCCTCTTCTACCCTGGGACACAGCTTCTGTAGGCTCTGGAATCTGCTATTTTATACCCACCTGCTGGTACAATATAAGCAGCTGCAATAGGCATCAAGCTATGAAAAGCTCAGAGGAGCACTATTGCAGTGTGAATTGCTTCCTTGCTCTGTACTGTTTGGTGATTGTAAGATGGATTGGCAGATTAGCACAGGCACACACAGTGTTTGTGGAAGGAACGGGGAGGGTGATTTTCCCCTGCTTCTCCTACCAGCTATTTCTTACCAGTTCCTTTGCCACCTATAAAAAATGAGGGATTTGTTAATGTTTCTTAGTGGAAATCCAAAGGCCAGAATCACAGATTTGAGCCCCTTTGTTGTTTTTTCCTTCAAACAACAGCTAAGTGCCTCTGATGCTACTGGCCGAAGAGGCTGCCGGCTCATGCTGTTGGTGGATTCATGGAAGCTTCCAGCATAGCAGTTTACTGACCCTTAAGGTGTTATACCATGAACCAGCTAAATAAACAGAGCCGTCTTCCCTTAATGCAGAAAGTTGTTTCCAAAACACAAAAACAAGTTGGCAAAAGGAGCACAGGCAACTTGGAGGCGTGGAGGCTGCCTCACTCTTTGGGAGTCTTGTGCAGCCGTGTGGGTAATCTATGGTAACATCTTGTCTTCAACACGTTGACCTCGCTTTGATTCAGACATTCTAGAAAGGGATTCATTTCTTCTCCATTTCAAAGCTGTTTATCTGGCTTAGAAAATAGCTGCTTTAAACAGAAGCCTTTACACTTGTCTGGGTAAATTCTGTTCCAATTTTTGTTTTGGCCACAAGTCAAAGATAACAGCTGTGCGCTTGCGGGTTCACTGAACTCTACGTGCTTGCTGGCTGCATCACGGGCCAGAGGGAATAACCAATAATTAGAACATTTCGGGTCATCTTGGGAAGAACAGAGTTTTCTCATGTTTGGAAAGGTGATGTGACCTCCCTCTGATTTTCCCAAATGTGGATTTGTCGCTGACTCAATGTGGAGTTGAATCTATGAGCCTGGACTCATTGTCATCGTGTCTTCCCTTTCCCCAAATAGCACCTGACAAATGGAGACTGAGAACTATGCTTAATGTTTTTCAGCTTAACCATAGCTCCACCACAGGCCTGAGCCACAACACCAAGGGAAAGTGCTCACGCATTCCTGGCACACCAGCATTCCTGATCACAATGATTTGTGACTCAGGCCTTGGAAGCTGTGGGGTTTCTTCCTAGTTGAATCAATACAAGTTTACATAAATATATGTTTCTGTTTTCTTTTTGTTTTTGCTTCAGCATTCATGTTTACTTGCTGGCAACTACAAACAATGGGAAGGGTGTGTGTGTGTGTGTGTGTGTGTGTGTGTGTGTGTGTGTCGGGGGGAGGGGGCAAAAATGGAGCAGATAGAGAGATGATTCAGAAGAAATTATTTGGGTGGGTTCTAATTTCTTTCCTGATTATGACTTCTTAGTTTATTTTGCTTGTGAAATGTAATGCATTGGCATTTTCATTGGGAAAGATTAAATTTATCCTATGTATCTATTTATCTATTACATTGATTACAAACTATAGTCATGCCGACAGAGTGAGGGTGAGCTAGAACTTTTTGTATCAGAAACAAGTATCCTAAAGCATTAATCAACAGGGATGTAGAGGCTGGTTTGCTACAGATGCAAGGAGCCAAGAGAACACTCATTCCACATTTAAATCCCCAGTCTAGGCACTTGGCTGGCCAGACAGAGGGTGATTATGTTTGCATGGCTTTGTGCCATGTATAGGAAAACCTTTCACTTCCACTTGAATAACCACAAGGATGAAGAGGAGGCCACCTTTTTAAAGATTCACCTGAGGGACATCCTGTGTAACCAAGCGACACCTCCTCTCTGATCTCAGTCTGCTCTCCTTGGGCACATGAAGGACTGCATCTTTCTGGGACTGATGTAGAAAATGCACCTGCTGAGGCCACAAGTGAGAGCTGAAATTCAGACCCCTATCAGCTTGACACACTCTGGGCCCACAGGGCCACGCAGGGTCGGGTTGGGAAGTGGTGGCCTTTCACTAAGTTGTCTACATTGTTCACATTGGTAGAGCCAGCTCCGAGCATGTTAGGGTTTCTTGGAGTGAGTCTGATCAGAGACTCTTCACTTTGGGTACTTCTGACTTATATACCTTTCAGCTCTATTTCAATAAGAAAGTCAATGAATGATTATTAGTTAATATAGATACACTTTCTCTTGAGTTTGTTTATGTAAAGCCAAGCTAGATATAGATGTTTGTGTGGAATATGGAATATCCACATATTTGCCATTAATTTCTTTAATAACATGTGTATAGATTTGGGTTATATATACATGTATATGTAACATAATATTATACATATATATATGTGTGTATATATATATATATACATATATATATATATATAATTATTTTGGGTAGAGTGTTCTAGGGATTGAACTCTAGAACATACTTCACACATGTCAGGCGAACACTCTTACCACTGAGCTACATCTTCAGCCCTTTTTAATTTTTAATTGTTTGGGACACAGTCACAACAGAGGGTGGCCTTAACTTGTGATCCTCTTGCCTCAGACTCCTGAGTAGCTGGGATTACAGAAGTGTTCCACCACGCCCAGTGTCTTTGAGAATATTTTTATTGACATTTAATATTCAAAGGGAAAAATCAGAATGCCTTTCAATTTTATGTGATTTTCTTCTACTCACTCTATTGGCCAGCTTAGGGTCATCTAAATAGATTCTTGAAGTGAAATCTACAGCAGGACTCATATTATTGCCTGGTAACAAGGAATTCTGTCCAAAAAACCATGATATGAAAATATTCAAAGCATCTCCTCACCCAGGAAGGTATGTATTCAGAGCACAGTGCATGCTACTAAGTAATTTATAGTCATTGTGTTCCTGTAGGCTGTTTCCTAAGTGGTTCTGAGCACAAAGGACTCCAAATAAGCCAAGACTGGGTAAAACTTTCTTCAGAGATGGAGTGTGACTTCAGCTGCAGGAAACTGAGCACACTCTTCTTCCTAAAACAAGACCCAGATGCGCTGCCACACTTCTGGGGCACATTTCCTGTCTGCTCCGAGCATCCCTCTAGGATTGAAACAACAAAGGGAGGTGGTAGAGAAAATTCGTTGAATCCCAGAGATGCATGTGCTTGCAAATTATTTTCGGTGTCAAGATTTAGAATCTGGGGAGAGACAGGGAAGTGTACAGCAGGGATTTGGTTTTTCTTTCTCAGCAGTTCTAGCAATGACGTGAGAAATTAGCTGTCCTGCCTGCTGAGAGTTAGGTGTAGCATCGTAAATGGTACTTCACATACACCTTTGTTTCTAATGTGCTGGTCTTTAAATTGTGGGCCTTCTGTAGTAGTGACCCTTATAATGTTGGCACATAGGGGACATAAAGTGATTGGAGGTCTCTATTACTAGGTCTATATTACTAATATGCTTAATCTGATCAATTTTTACACTGCTGACTTTTCTATTCCTCCATGTACCTTTATCTCCTTCACTTTTGGCAACACTGCATATAGGTGCTCATTTAACAAAGAAAAAGTACCTCTGGAACATCTCCTATTGTGGGAATGTAAATCAATCTCAGGACTATCAAAGAGCAGGAATAAATTACCATTTAGTTTTCCAGGACCTGAAAGAGAAAATCAAACTTTAGGGAAGCAGGAGTCATGTTTTCTTATATATCTAAAACTAAATATTATTAATGATCATTACTTTTATTGTTCTCATTTTATTCCTATATTGAAGCTATTCTGACCTATGTACATTATGAAAACCAAGCATGTGGTGCAGGAATAGATCAGGAGATTTGAGCGAGGTACCAGTGGCTTAGTGAAAGAATGAATTGCACACTTTTCACTATGGAGTTGGAGTTGTTCTTTTTTTTTTTTTTTTTGTGGTACCAGGTTTTGAACTCAGGGCTATGTACATTCTAGGTAAGTGTTCTACCACTGAGATACACTCCCCTTTTAATTAAAAAAAAGTTATTGGTGCATTATAATCATATAAAACATTAGGATTTATTGTTATTTATTCACACATGCACACAATGGAAAAATATAATCTGGTCGATTTTGTTCTTGTACCTACCCTTTCCCTCCTGTACTTCCTCCCCTTAGTCCCCTTCTCTACTCTGCCTGTCCTTTTTAAAAATTTCGACTTTGAGAAATGATCTCATTAAGTTGCCCAGTTTGGCCTTGAACTTGCCATCCTCCTACCTCAGCCTCCGGAGTCGCTGAGATTCCAGGCATGCGCCATTGTGCCTGACTCCCATTGGCCTTTTTACCGTAAGCCATTGGTTAGTTCCTTAACAGTGCTTAATAAGGGCTATCTTTAGCTTAAGGAAAGGAGGAAGGAAATGAATATTTTAAAACTTCCTACTATGAGTCAGACACTGTGCTAGCTGTTTTTCTTTGTTACCTCATTTAATCCTCATAATGTGGAGTGGTGGTGGTTTTATTTTATAGGTGAAGGAATTGAATACAATAGACTTAGGGGCTAGGAGAAAGGCGATCTGTATATTAGGTTATTAATCATTTGGGTTCAGAGTTTACTAGGCTTTCTGTCCTTGGGGTTACAGTGGAGGTTTTGAAAGGGGGAGATCTGAGTTTTTTAGCGTGGTCAGGAGTTGTTCCAGCTGGGAGGTAGCAGGTGCACTTATGGGACCTTTGTGAATGAAGTCTTTCTGAATTCCAACAGGGGGATGCCTCAGGGAAGCACAGGCGTGTGTGCAGGTCATGGAACAGTTTTCTGTTTTGGAGATAGGCTAACACAGCTCCACCCAACTTCAGAGCTCTCAAATATCTTATGGATAATAAAGACCAACACCCAGTAAGCACATTTCTAGGCCAAGCAGTGCTCTAATGGTTAAACAGGTACCACTCCTGTTAATTAACCCTCAGATCTCTGTAAGGGAGAAGCTAACATCTCTATTTTACAGAAGAGAAACTGAGGTAGCGGTTGGAGGCACAGAGGGTAACTTGTCACAGGTCAGAAGAACTGTAAGTAGTGGAATTGAGTTTGATTCCAGGTAGGCTGGCCTCAGGGTGTTGCTCTACCCCTTGAACTTGCTGTCTTTTGCCATACCCTTCAGAATTGTCCTTTGCTAAGTTAACTTTTTCAGGATGAGGCTTCTGTTTCTGTGTTTCATTTCTTATCACCTCTGTCTTCCCACTTGCTTTTTTCTGACTCGCTTTCATACTGGGGGAATTCCTTCTTGTCTCTTAGAGGGACTTCAAGTCTCTTGAGACGGTTTCCCTTTTTTGTTGCACAGTGGATGGTCTCTTATATTTAGAACTCTTAGAACCTAAATTGTTAGCAACTAATAAGCTACTGTTCCTTTCTTGAAGGACAGCAAAGTCTCAATTCTCAAATTTTCTAGGAAGTGAGTAGAAATGTTTGCACTCCATTCTTTTAATGTATCAAAGAAAAAGAACAATAAAACAGCTGAATTTGGACAAGTCACAGAGACAATCAAAGAGTAGCTCGTGAAACTATACCAATAGCTTAGCCTCTGAGTTCAGGTTGTGTTTATTCTATTTAAATAACTAGTTGGTTACATAACCAATTCAAATCCTTGTTTTTTCTATTGTAAAAGAGATCTAATTTTCAGATCATTCTGTGATCATGAAAATCAATGGAGATGGTGTGTATAAAATATTAACCATAGTGATGGGAACTAGTAAGCTTTTGATAAAAGATTTTTCTCATTTTGATTATGATGATAATTAAAGTCCTGGATGACTAAAGAAACGGTTAAGTCTTTTGTGTTTTAATGCTATGAATTCATTGAAGGGCACTGCAGAGACTGGGAATATCTTAAATCAGTTTGGGACTCGCTGTATCCTGACAGCTCCCCCATAACACATCATTTCAGAGTTGACTTGAGACCTGTTTACAAGAGGCTGGGAGGACACTTTTATTTTACCGTGTTTAAAAGCCATCGTATTATTTTCGATGCGCTTTTAAAAGTTTTGAAGAGAACAAATTATTTTCCAGAAGCAAGATAAAGCAAAATTTGTTGGAAATGTATTAGAGACCAGATACATAAAAAGTCAAAGGTGTAGAAAGGGAAATGAAGGGAAGAGAGGTTGATGACTAAGTAAACGGTTCAGCCGTTTAGATTGAAAACAGCAAGTTCTGCAGGTATGATCATGGCTTGGTGCCAGGAGAGCAGATGTCACGTTTTTTAGTTGTGCATCTTTTCAAACCAGATGAAAATAGGAAGAAATAAAAGAGAGAGTAACCTAGGTTCACTGTTATGGAAAGGAGAACAGTCGTGCTCTATACATTTTTTTTTGAACAAACACATAGGAACACAGCAGAAGCAAAGGCATATAAATGTGGGCCAGAAGGGCCTTAAAACAAGACAACACAAATCCCAATCTGACCAAGCACCTTGGGAGGAGTGGCAGATTTCTATTTCACAGCTGATAATAGCTTCAAAGACCTGAGCAATAACCAAGTATGTAGGGTAGAAAGGCTTGAATTTCTGAGTCAGAGGAAACTTATAATTCGGGAAAAGATGGAGCAGAAATTGATAAGAAGGATTGTAAACTGAGCAGCAGTTTCTTTTTTTTTTATTGTAAACAAATGGGATACATGTTGTTTCTCTGTACATGGAGTAAAGGCATACCATTTGTGTAATCATAAATTTACATAGGGTAATGTTGTTTGATTCATTCTGTTATTTTTTCCCTTCCCCCCACCCTCCGACCCCTCTTTTCCCTCTATACAGTCCTTCCTTCCTCCATTCTTGCCACCCTCCTTAACCCTAACCCTAAATCTAACCCTAACCCTAACACTAACCCCTCCCACCCCCATTATGTGTCATCATCCGCTTATCAGCGAGATCATTCGTCCTTTGGTGTTTTGAGATTGGCTTATCTCACTTAGCATGATATTCTCCAATTTCATCCATTTGCCTGCAAATGCCATAATTTTATCATTCTTTATGGAGGAGTAATACTCCATTGTATATATATGTCACAGTTTCTTTATCCATTCATCAACTGAAGGACATCTAGGTTGGTTCCACAATCTGGCTATTGTGAATGGAGCAGCTATGAACATTGATGTGACTGCATCACTGTAGTATGCTGATTTTAAGTCCTTTGGGTACAGGCCAAGGAGTGGGATAGCTGGGTCAAATGGTGGTTCCATTCCAAGCTTTCTGAGGAATCTCCACACTGCTTTCCAGAGTGGCTGCACTAATTTGCAGCACCACCAGCAATGTATGACTGTACCTTTTCCCCCACATCCTCGCCAACACCTGTTGTTACTTGTATTCTTGATTATAGCCATTCTATTTGGGGTGAGATGGAATCTTGGGGTAGTTTTGATTTGCATTTCTCTTATTAGTAGAGATGTTGAATATTTTTTTCATATATCTGTTGATTGCTTGTAGATCTTCTTTCTGTGAAGTGTCTGCTCATTTCCTTAGCCCATTTTTTGATTGGATTATTTGTATTCTTGGTGTAAAGTTCTTTATAGATTCTGGAGATTAGTGCTCTATCTGAAGTATGAGTGGCAAAGATTTTTTCCCACTCTGTAGGCTCTCTCTTCACATTACTGATAGTTTCCTTTGCTGAGAGAAAGCTATTTAGTTTGAATCTATCCCAGTTGTTGATTCTTGCTTTTATTTCTTGTGCTATGGGAGTCCTGTTAAGGAAATCTGATCCTAAGTCGACATGTTGAAGATTTGGACCTACTTTTTCTTCAATAAGATGCAGGGTCTCTGGTCTGATTCCGAGGTCCTTGATTCATTTTGAGTTGAGTTTTGTGCAGAGTGAGAGATAGGGGTTTAATTTCATTCTGTTACATATGGATTTCCAGTTTTCCCAGCACCATTTGTTGAAGAGGCTATCTTTTCTCCATTGCATATTTTTGGCCCCTTTGTCTAATATGAGAAAATTGTATTTATTTGGGTTTGTGTCCATGTCCTCTATTCTGTACCATTGATCTACCTGTCTATTTTGTTACCAATACCATGCCGTTTTTGTTACTATTGCTTTGTAGTAGAGTTGAAGATCTGGTATTGTGATACCCCCTGCTTCACTCTTTCTGCTAAGGATTGCTTTAGCTATTCTGGGTTTCTTATTCTTCCAGATGAATTTCATAATTACTTGCTCTATTTCTGTAAGGTACGTCATTGGGATTTTAATTGGAATTGCACTGAATCTGTATAGCACTTTTGGTAGTATGGCCGTTTTGACAATATTAATTCTTCCTATCCAAGAACGTGGGAGATCTTTCCATCTTCTAAGGTTTTCTTGAATTTCTTTCTTTAGTGTTCTGTAGTTCTCATTGTAGAGGTCTTTCACCTCTTTTGTGAGATTGATTCCCAAGTATTTTATTTTTTTCGAGGCTATTGTGAGTGGGGCAGTTTTCCTAACTTCTCTTTCTGAAGATTCATCACTTATGTATAAAACTGCATTAGATTTATGTGCATTGATCTTATATCCTGCTACTTTACTGAATTCACTTATGAGTTCTAAAAGTTTTCTGGTGAAATTTCCGGGTTCCTCTAAGTATATAATCATGTCGTCAGCGAACAGGGATAGTTTGAGTTCTTCTTTTCCTATTCGTATCCCTTTAATTTTTTTGGTTTGTCTAATTGCTCTGGCTAGAGTTTTAAGGACAATGTTGAATAGAAGTGGTGAAAGAGGGCATCCCTGCCTCGTTCCAGTTTTTAGGGGGAACGCTTTCAGTTTTTCACCATTTAGAATGATATTGGCCATGGGCTTAGCGTAGATGGCCTTTACAATGTTAAGGAATGTTCCCACTATCCCTATTTTTTCTAGTGTTTTGAGCATGAAGGGATGCTGTATTTTATCAAATGCTTTTTCTGCATCTATCAAAATAATCATGTGATTCTTAACTTTAAGTCTGTTGATATGGTGAATGACATTTATTGATTTCCAGATGTTGAACCAACCTTACATCCCTGGGATAAAACCCACTTGATCGTGGTGCACTATCTTTTTAATATATTTTTGGATGAGATTTGCTAAAATTTTGTTGAGAATTTTTGCATCGTTGTTCATTAAGGATATTGGTCTGAAATTTTCCTTCCTCGATGTGTCTCTGTCTGGTTTAGGTATCAGGGTGATATTGGCTTCATAGAATGAGTTTGGGAGGGTTCCCTCCTCTTCTATTTCATGGAATACTTTGAGGAGTATTGGAATGAGCTCTTCTCTAAAGGTTTTGTAGAACTCAGCTGAGAACCCATCTGGTCCCAGACTTTTCTTTGTTGGTAGGCTATTGATGACCTCTTCTATTTCATTGCTTGAAATTGATTTATTTAAGTTGTGTATGTCTTCCTGGTTCAGTTTAGGTAATTCATATGTCTCTAGAAACTTGTTGATGTCTTCGAGGTTTTCTGTTTTGTTGGAATCTAGATTTTCAAAATAGTTTCTAATTATGTTTTGTATTTCACTCGTGTCTGTTGTGATATTTCCTTGTTCATTCTGAATTTTAGTAAGCAGTTTCTAATATGCAGACATAGGTAATTAGTTTTTAGTTAAAATTCATTATTATGTAAGTAATGTCCATATTTTTAGTAGGGAAATGTATAGTGATGATATCACATATGAACATTTTTTGAAATCTTAGAGAAACATACTTAACTAAAATTTCTAAGGAATGGGCATATACCACCAACTATCTGATGATAACCATTCTAGTTCTAGGCACAAAATATACAAGGAATTAACCATTATCTAGAAAGTATGAAAGATTGATTATTGCCCCCAATTTTTCATTCTGCCTGGTATTGCTATTGCATATTGTGTGACTTTGTGGTTCCTTCTGTTACTGGGAATGAAGTAGCACCAAACAGATCCTTACCCTAATTAAGTTTCTCCAGGGACTCCCACCATAATTAAGCTTCTTGACAAAGAATTCAGCAGGATTTTTTGTAGAGAACTCTCAATGTGGTTTTTAGCTTCCTCTTTCTTGTAAAAGCCAGGTCTACAATCAAGCTTGTTGTTGTGCTAAAGATATTACCTCTGTTTTCTTGGTAAAAACTTGTGAAACCTCTGTCTGACTTAAATATGGGACAAAGAGTAACTATTATGTACCTACCCATTGTCATGTACCACCGAACCGAGTATAAATCTAAAAGAATTTCCAGACACAGGATCCAGAAATTTTTAGGCATATCCCCTCTGGACTGGTGTAGCTTAAATAAATCTGCTTCTTGAAAATTCCTCAGGTGTCCAACCTCATCTGTCCTACATCAGGAGACAGTCATTTGATTACTTGAGTTTGGTCTCAGGCAGGTGGTTTACTGTGTCCAATGAGACGTTGGCACAGAGGCTTGAAATATTCTTGCATAATTACCTTCTCACACATCTACAATTTTCCAAAAGAAGATCAAATTCTAACTACTTCCTCATTCAAGAAGGATAAAAGACACAAGAACCAGCCCTAAACCAACCTGAAGATGGGAGCTAAACCTAACTTAGCTCACTCAGAGCAACTGACTCCAAGTTGGCTATGAGACCCACATATGAGAGTAATGAAAAATTTTTGGAGTTGCTTATTACACAGCAATAGTTGATTGATACAATGTATCTTCCTGAGTCAATTTTATTTTAGTGAGGAAAAATAGAGATATCATTGTGGGTTATGCCTGGAGCCACTTATAATAAAAAATCTTCAAGTTCAAAGTTCTTGCCCCAATAATATTTTCCACAGAGAAGGCAGTCAATAAATGTTTAATGAATTTGGCCTCAAATACTATTCTCTTTACTATAAAATATCAAGCAAGTGAAAATGAGCAAGAAATCATTTGGAGCAAAATCTATGGTGTTTCAAAATACATGTTTTGTATAGACAGGTCCTCAGTAACTACTGGAGGTACAGACTGGGGCATGGGGCTTATTTAACTAACGAGTTCCTCTGCATTTTGTATTTAAATAAAATCCTAAATTTGCTTCAGCTTGCCTTCAGAATAATAGTACTTCGAAGAAAAATTGAATACTTTTTCAATGGAATGCCATTTTTTTCATTGCTGCACTGAATCATTAAAATGATTTGAGTATTTTGCTACTATTACTATTATAAAGACAAATGTCCTTTTTTAAAGTATCAATTGCTCAGAATGGCAGTATTTAAAACCCTTCTACAGTAACTCTCTAATTTTAAAGGTTGTCCATCTTGCTCTGACTCCCTGCTTGATTCTAGCAGGACTTTCCACACATGAAGGCAAACTGAATGAGACTATATCTCCAAATAAAGAAATTAGATATTAAAACCCAAGATAGTTGGAAGTTTCCTTGGAAATATAATAAAATGACATAATAGCAGCAACCAACATTTATTGGCATCCTAATCTTTACAAATGGCACCTACTTTCTAATATTCACAAATGCCTTATGAGACCCATGCATCTCTAGCCTTGTCTCACTTAGTGACTTCACACTTTTACCAAAGTGCTGCACTGGGAAGGAGCAGAGATGGAGTTTGAATGCAGGATTCAGATCTACTATGGTGTGGATGTGTTTTGAGCCTCTCAAATTCATGTATTGAAGGTTTTGTCTCACTGTGGCATTATTAAGGTATTAAAAGAGTAAGGACCTAGTGGAAAGTGGTTAGGTCATGGTAGCCATCGCCCTTGGAAAGGATTAATGCTGGTTTCATAGAGTGAGTTATTTCTTGTGAGAATAAGTTATTTGAAAAGGGTAAGACTGGTCCTTCCTCACTCCCTGGCATAGAGTGTGATCTTTCCTTTTTGCATGCTGCCTGCCATGCTGTAACACATAGGTGAGAATGCCCTTACCAGAAGCAGAGACAAAGAGGCTGCTTGATCTTGGATATTCAGCCTCCAAAACTGTGAGTTAAATAAACTTTTTTTTCTAATTTCTAAAGTACCCAGCCTCAGGTATTTTGTTATAGTGACAAAAAACAGAATAATGAGAGATCTTACCATATTTTGCCTGTCACCAGAAACAGAAATAGGAAGACTCAGTGACTTCAATCCAGATATTAGATGCAGACTAAATTAAAATTCCTGATAGCTAAGTGAGTTACTCCTCTGTACCTCCCTGAATTTCAGTTTCTTCAGCTAGAAAATGGTGATTACGATGACCAACACTGCCAGACTTGTTTTCAAGGAATAAATGAAATAATGATCAGGGGCTGGTATTGTTCTTACATGAATCTGATACTCGCCTGGAACCTCATGTCCCATAGGATAAAGCACTTGAGACCAGAATGGGTTGGGGTGTTGGTTGTCATTCTACATCATCAGGGAATATAATGAAGCTACTTTAGGAAAAGGTGTTCTGCTTATGATATAGTAGGACAGATAGTCTATTTCTACAAAACCTATTTTTTCAAATATGTAGACATGACTATGAGAAAGAGCAGTGTAATATTAAAGATATAGGCAGCAATGGTCAAATATTTCCTTTCAAGAACTAAATCTGATTCTTTTATGATAGGAAACTGTAACTACTTCTAGTTCAGCAGTTATGACAATATAGTCAGAAAACCAAAGGTGAGGTCGTCGACCTGAAGAAACGTATTGAGTGTTAAAAGAAGTCAAGCAGGCCGGGTATGGTGGTGCAAGCAGGAGGAGTATAAGTTCAAGGCCAGCCTGGGCAACTTAGTGAGACCTTGGCTCAAAATAAAATAATTTTAAGAAGGGCTGGAATATAGCTCAGTGGCAGAGTGAGAAACCTTGGGTTTAATCCCCAGTACTGGGGCAGGGGTACGGTGAGGGATTCAGTCAAGACAAAGGAAAACCTGGATAAATTTATCAAATGTTGTCTTAGAGAGTCCAATTTTTCTGCTTAGTTGGCTTTTGATGCCACTCATGTAGATCATTTTGACAATAGGCATAAAAGAATGATTTGAATAGGTGAAAATTTTGCTTCCCTGCTAGGAATTTTTCTAATCTGATTTCAAATATGTAGGGAAGGTTTACTCATGTAATATTTGAAATAAGAATTTTAAATGTGACTAGGTGGTAAATGAAAAAAAATCACAGTTCTCTAAATGTCACTTCATTCAGCAATATACGTTGTCTGTGTTTCTCCTCAGCAAGTGGTGAAATGAAAAATGTCATGTACACACAAGGTTGACAAATTGATTTTTCTTTGTGAGTACATATCTTTGCATTAAGAATCAGAAAAAAAGAAACATTTATACTTTGCAGGTTTAAATGTGGAATTTATACCATTTGGTCCATTGAAAATTTGCTAAGAAGAGCATAGAGGTAAACCATCAATATTTCTGTGATGTTTTGATTTTTACTGGTAATGCTTTCTTAAGTACCACCTGTTTCCCTGAAACTGAATTCAGAAGGTAAATCACAGTCTTCAAGTATTATTATTTATTTTCAGCATTTCTAGTCAGAAAACATAAAATGTTAAAAATATTCTTCAAAAATAACTTGTTCTTTCAAAAATGACTAGATACGTAATTTCCTGAGTCATGCAGGATTCCTGGATTCACATATGATTATGCTCTAAACTTTGCTCTTCTGAGAGCCCACAACCTTCAGAATAAATATAAATATATATAATTTCCCCTTAAGATCACCTGGAGGAAGATTTCCTGAAAGAACAACAACAACAAAAAATTGTTTTTAAACAATGGATAAATGTGGAGTTGTGGAAACTCTGATTAAACTTCTTTGTAAGTTTTAAGTCAAGGCAAAGGGGACAAGCCAGACGTAATGGAATTCATCTTGCCGGCAGCATTATACAGCATTTGCTCTCCCGAACACTAACTTCAGCTGTGATTTATTAGGGGACCAAGTTCATGTCATTACGTCTGATCTTCAGAGACCTGGCTTCAAATCCTGATTTTACTCACAATTGAAAATGAGGATGGTGGTCAGGTCCCAGCCCCGTTTGACATGATTGTCAGCCAGCACTTGGGAGAATGGCCATCTGGAAAAGCAGGGAGTATTAACTTGCAGGTCAGGGACTCAAGTGCATGTGGGTGGAGTTCTTATCTTCAGTGAGGCTGAGAGGGACTGTGATTCCTGACCCTCACAGTGGGACATGCATGAAGCTGCCTGAAAAAGCAGGGTAAAATAATCCTACTATCCTCCTAAGGAAGCTTTTGTCCTTTACTTTTATTTATTTTTGTCACAGCTTAAGAAAATGACTAATTAATAAAATTTTGAAAAAGAAATAGCTCTAGGACTTAGAAAGTCTGTGTAAAATCTTAAAAGGCTGCCAGTTTAGCTTCCTGGCATTTACTCACCCTGTGCAGCTTATAAACAGTTTGCATGTGGCTGCTTCAGTTGGGACTTCTGAGAAGAGGATTAGGAAATTAGGTTTGATAAAGTCTGTCACTCTGGGGTAATGTGTATACCTAAGTGTAATTTTTTTAAATGGCTTAGAGAGGAATGTTGTTTGCTAACTTCTGTGAAGAATAGGGAGAGCAGAAATTTGTGAAAATTCATCTTGTAGTCTAAGACAATTCAATCAGTGTAACTAAATTCAATGTCCAATGGAAGAGAAGAAACATATAAAAGGAGATGGCCAGATTATGATGTTCATTTGTCATCAAGTTTTAGGAGCTCTTTCTGTGAGGCTACCTCTTGCATTTGCTTGAGTATCTTGTTAATTCAGGAGGAGAGGTGACTGTCCCATCATGGCAAATGTACCCACTGGTGATCACCTATCTGGAGGGAAGGAGACTGCACAGCTATTTTTATTTGAACATAGTCTGAGTGGATCTTTGTTGGCTGAGAGGGATGCTGCTTCCGACAGATGCTTCCTTCCTTCCTAGAAAGCTCATCTCATCCATAAAAATAGCAGGTAGTACCTGGAATAAATTATGCTTCAGCCACCCTGTCTTGATAGACATTGAATTGGAGTCCTTGACACTGGCTTCTATTTAACATCACCCTTTTAATGCTCCTACAAAGGGCTGCACACCGTTCTAAAGATGATGGAATGTGAACTCATTTGCCTTGCATGACAACCCTGTGACCTGGGTGTTATTATTGTCCCCATTTCCCATATGTGGAAACTGGCATGGACAGTTTGAGCTGAAGGTCAATGTCTAGTAAATGGGAGACCCAGGATTCCAATCCAAGCTCAACTTCAGCTCTGGAGCTTGTTCTAAGCTGTTAGTGATGTCCTCCTGATTAGCAAAACTTCCCCACGAAACCAACTGCAATGTAGCAAGTACACAGGATCTATCTAAAGGGATCATATAACTCCACCTGACTATAGCATTTAGACCTCTTCAAATCTGGTGTTGCTGGGGTAGCGTGTCTTGTGTATGGCCATACTCGTTCTACTTTTAAATTCTTTAGTCAATCTGTAGGCTCTCAGAGCTGGTTAACCCTGCTGGAGCATATCCAGGTCTAAATACTTTCATCAAATTTAACTTCAAAAACAACTAACTCTCGAAGGGATGTTTTCCCCCTATTATATTGATGAACCTATATTAAGTTACCCTTTCTTTGATTGTCTCCCTCATAAACACATAAGCTTTGTACAGCAGAGTTTTTGCTGTAAGTGTTTGCCTGGCTGCAATGTCTGCCTCACAGGGTACCTGGTAGGTAGTAGGTATTCAAAGGTACTCAGAGAGGTTTGTTGACTGCATGGGGCCAGCTGACCTTTGCTTCCTAGTTTCTGTGGACTTCTAGGCTGTGTCAATGAACAAAGACCCTGTCTCCTTTCTGTTCTTCAGGGAATAGAGTTTTGTGACTTACTTTATGAAGTTACTTGTGTGCGACAAAGAGAATTTAATGATTATTAGAGATTCTGAAATAGAAATGGGGAAAAAAGTGTAATTTTTATTGGGAGAAACTCCCCATATAACTATCAAACACCAATTACACAAAAGAAACTAGACGAACTTTAATTGCCTCTGATCCATTTTATCAACTCTAAGGTGCCTTAAAAAATCAAAATAGTACCAAATAAGAGGTTATTATTAGGAAAGCAGAAGCACCCACTTATGAATAGAAAAACTTCCCTTCATGTTTGTCCTGTTTGTGATTTGTGATATCTCAGTTATGGGACATGGCATAGTAATAGACCTCCCCTGACCTAATACACAACATTTCTCAGATAATGTGAATGGCATAGCCTCTTAGCTCTCACATGACACTCCTTCTCACTCTGAGCACCTCTGCTGCCTGGAGCCATGCAAGTCTGGTCTGCTCACTGTCACCTGAGGTAATTTTCTATTTTTATGTGCTTTTCTGTCTCTATCCCATGTACACACACACACACACACACACACACACACACACAGATTTAATCTTCTTTGAGCTCTCTTTTGCTTTCCTCTCCACAGTTCTGTAGTAGAGATCAGAAGATAGCAGAGCTGTTTGGTGGATGTGGAAGGAGGAGATAATTGAGGATTAAAATTGACTCCTCTTTCCCTTCTAGATACACTGCACTTTCTTATCTGCTTATAGGAGAGGGTTAAGGTTTACTCAGCTAGGAAGGAGTTATTTTCAGGAATCCAGAGGATTTTCCAAAAGGAATAGGTTGGACTGTTTGCTGAAGCAGAGAAGATTACAAGCGACCTGGTGAGGGTATTTGTAGCACTGACCTCCAAGCGGGGATGTGCATGTTAGAGTCGGCTTCCCTTTGAGGTTTCTCAGGCTGGACTTTCTATACCTGGTGGGTACCTCACCACTGAAAAAAGAAGCTCAAAATTTGAGAATAACCGTATCCTTGACAAGATGTATCCTTTTCTAAGGAGGATTGCAGCAGCTGTCTAGCCATGAATTACAACGTTCCACAGCTGTCTGGGCAGGAAATGAAGAAAATTATCCTGGCTATCTCAGAATGGGTGTTTGGGGAGTGCGGGAGGGTATAAGAGTTGTAAGAGACTCTTCTGGAATGAGGACGCTGAGCCTGCCTGATTAATCTTATCTCTGATTACAGGGTCCTGGGCTACCAGATTTTAGATAGTTTTAGGAAATTTGCACTACCTGAAAATCAAACAGCATGGTTACATAGATTTCAGATAGTGAATTACAGCAAAAAATATGTTATTTTTGCCAGCAACCAGATTTTGTTTTTTCATTCTCCCGTTCCATAAAATTGCACTAACAAATTTAGTGTCCTAATTACCTCAAAGTCAGATACAGTGGAGCTATGAGCACAAAGGTATCATTTAATAACCAACATTCTAAAAGAAGACTACTCATATTTTTACAAAAGATTTTGGTCATTGAGTAACTGCTCATCAAATGGCCATCTTGTGTGCCCTCTGCACTGATTCATAAATTTGCATTTCCCAAGGGCAGCTCAGAGCAGATTATAGTAGTCCCTTCTTATCTGCAGGGGGCATGTTCCAAGACCTCCAGTAGATGCCTGAAACTGTAGACAGTATTGGATGCTATGTATACTATGTTTTTTCCTATGCATACGTACTTAATAAAGTTTAATTTTTAAACTACAAATGGTAAGAGATTACCACAATAGCTAATAATAAATTAGAAGAAGTATAACAATATAAAGTAATAAAAATTATGTGAATATGGTCACTCTTCAAAATAGCTTTCTTTAGTTCTTCTTTTTCACTTAAAGGAAGCACTATGACTTCTCTTTGGTATGTCTGACCTGCCAGAATCAAGTAACTTATGCTTGGGGTCATTAATGATTAAGTAAAATAAAGGTTTTTGAAATATAAGCACCATGATACTGGGACAGCCACTCTGATGGCTGAGGTGGGCAACCAATGACTAATGGGAGGGTAGCTTATGCAATGTGGATCCACTGGGCAAAGGGATGATTCATGTCTCAGGCAGGACAGAGTGGGATGGCATGAGATTTTATGCTATTTAAAATGAATCAAATTTAAAACTCATGAATTGCTGGAATTTTCCATTTAACATTTTCAGAACCTAGTTGATCTCAACTAACTGAAACTAGATAAGGAAAATCTGTGGATAAAGGTGGGATCACTGTACTCCTCTCCCATAGAAACCTTCAATGGCTCCCTTTTGGAGCAGTGTTTCTCAAACCTTAATGTGCATATGAATTACCTGAGCACCTTGTAAAAATCACATTCCAATGCAGACATTCTACTTTGGGGCCTGAGCTTCTGCGTGTCTAAAATGTTTCCAGGTGTTTCTAAGGCTGCTCTTTGACCATTCTTTGAGTGACAGGGTTCTCCAGGACAGACCTGATGATGATGTGTCTGCTCATTTTATTATTTCAGCCCACTTTCCCAGGCTTATTACTGTTATATTCTTGACTCTCCACTGTCACTACTCACTTGCCTTCCCAGGTCATTAATTTTTCTGGACATGCATGTCTTCTCCTGCATCTGTTTTGGGAATGCCAGTGCCCACACTCTCCTCAAGCCCTCTGAGACTCCTTTCTACTCCTCACAACCATTAGAATCATTCTCTCTCTCCTGTTCTCATCTTGCCCTTTGGTTAGAAACCAGTTTTTTAGCATATGTGTCTAGTCTGCCAGACTGTCTCTACCTGTCTCCACCGATGAACTGTGACCCTCTTGTGGGCAGCCACCTGCTACTATACATTTCTGCCTCTTCAGCAGCAGCTTACACCATTCCTGCATGGAGCAGGTGTCAGTAAAAGTTTGCTGGAATTGAATAAAATTCACAAATTGTATAAAATCACTTTTCTGGATGGCTTTCTCTCAAATAGTTGAAACTCACTGCAGAGAAACCTCTTCTATACTCTTTCCTGAAAGGATATGTCTTACTCCTTGGTAGTTAGGAATCACTCCTGGGTGTTTTTTTAAAAGGTTTTGATTTAGAGGATCTATGAATGTGACTATGTGGGCTAAGCTTCTTAAAGGGGCAACCCAGCTGAGAATCACAAAAGAAAGCGGAGGCTGCTGCTATTGCCGACCACACAAGCTGGTTTTCATTGTTGCTAATGAGAGCCACTTGTGTTGACTGTCTACCAGGAAGTACCTTAATCCTTTCTCATTAGACTTCTAAAATTAGCCTTGCTTTGCCCTGCTGGAAGAGTCATGAGATGTGCCATCTTTACAGATTTAGGCAGGATGACAGGAGAATTGATGGTTCATTCCTAGAATCTGGAAACATATTCCCAGCTGGGCAATATTAATGAACAAGTTTTCTGATTCAGAGTGACCTGGGATCTAATTTTGGTACTGTAATATATTAGCTTTGTTTTCTAAAACAAATTAGCTAGTTTGAGCCTCAGTTTTCTCACCTTGAAATGGGGTAAGTCAAATCCACCTTTGAGAATTATTGAAGTTAAATTGAAGAGTTTATCAGTTGGTTGGCACATAGGTGCCCAGCTAGTTAGAGTGGATGTTATGACATTCACAGCCCTGGCACCTTACCCATCTTTCTGGAAGGGAAAATTGCTTTATACCAACTAGAGGAAAATGTCTTCTGCTCTCCTGTTAGTCTCAGTACCTTATTTCTGACACCACATGTGTGGGTTTTCCATGCCAAGCAATTTTCCAATTCTATGTAGACACTGACTGGGTGTCCTAGAATTTAATTCAATTCTGACACTATCTGGAGATAGCATCAGATCCCACAGGTTAAGGGCTCAATCCCACAAGAATGCTCCCAGGTCAGATGCCACGTTCAAACCCAGGTTGTCACTTATCATTCTGACCAAATAGCTATAAACCAGAGATTCCCATGACTCCCTCCTTGCATGTCAAAATTTGCTAAAATGGCTCACAAAACTCAGGGACACATTTATTTACTTTTATCAGTTTGTTATAAAGGGTACAGCTCAGGAATTGCTCAGTGGAAGAGATGCACAGGGCAAGGCATGGAGGAAGGGGCAGGGAGCTTCCGTGACTTCTCCTAGCATGCCAACCTCCCAGCACCTCCCTGCATTCACCGTCTCAGAAGCTCTTTGAATTGTTTTTTGTTTTTTGTTTTGGTAGGGGGAGTCTTTCGAAGGCTTTAGTGAGCAGCCATTGATGATTCAAGTAGGTCTTCAGCCCTTGCCCCCATGAAGCAGGAAGAGGGGGCCAAAAATTCCAACCTTCTACTCACACAGTTGGTTTATCTAGCAATCTGGGGGCTTTCTGAAAAAATCACCTAATTAATACAAATACAGGTATGACTGAAAGAAGCTAGGTCTAAATGATAAGAGATACTCTTTTCACCTTGGCTCTGGGGGTAGGTCAATAACCCAGGCCAAAAGGCCAAAGATGCTCCCCAGGCTGTAACACTTAGGAAATTATAAGGGTTTTAAGAGCTGTGTGTCAAGAATGGGTATGAAGACTATCTATTTTATTATAAACCACAATATCACAGGGCTTAAAGTCCATCATCAATGTTTATTGATCACACCCCAATTATTGTAAGTTGAGGCTTACAGAAGGGCTCTTGACTAAAACATTCACACTCTGTTTCTTATTTACAGAATTATGGCTACTGAGTTGTGCTCACTCATGGCCCCCACTAGTGACCAAAGCAGTAACTTCATTGGTAACTTGATTGCATTCCAAATTCATCTGACTGTGGACTACTTAATCTCCTCTAGATCACGAACTCCTTTCAAAACCTTATCAAATCATATATTTATACAATTTTGCTTTTTTCTTCTGGAGGTTGGTGAGATGCAGGAGAAAAACCTTGGGTTCCTGAACATGTAAAAAAATCTCTGGGTTCTCATGAGACAAGAAGCCAAGAATGACACAAAAAAGTTGAGTTGGCAATATTTGAAGACCAGGAATATTAGGGAAAGGATGGAGAGAATCACCACCCCTTGCCCAATTCATTTTCCCTGCTCAGAAACACCTAAAGCCAAGATGAGCACTTGAATGGTATCTCGTATTGTGAGTTATTGTCATTCACACATATCTAAGTATTTTACTTGGTTGCTGATATAACATGATAATTTCAATAAGGCTTGTGATAAAAGTGAATAATATCCCAAGTCAGGAAACTTATTCTGTTTTAGAATAAGTGGAGGGGAAGTTGCCCAAGCAGCAAAGTATACTGTTCACCATCTATCTTGGTCCAGGTGGTAGTTCTGTATGCAGGCTCACTTGCATTAATAAACATTAACACAGTAGATGTGGAAACATGTCCAGGCCTCGCTCATCAGTTCCCATTTTCATACTTCCTGAGTAGGCTGGGAAACGTGGAAGGACAGCATGAATTCAATTTAACAGTCCAGTAAGTGCCAAAGAAATGATCACATCTCTGAAAATAAGTGTTTTAAACAAGATTTTTCAGATGGGAAAGAAAAGACAAATCCTTTGTTTAGTAAACAGCAAACACTTTATGCATTAATCATCTAACAGACATTAAGTGTAATCAAAGGTTCCGTTTTAGTTCAAATACGACTTATGCTCTCCAATTAATTACTTACAGGACTATGCAGTTTGCATTTTTAAATAAATGTTCTGCTTCCCAGATGTCTTCTTATAGGCATGCTGTGACCCTTCTCAGGGAGGCTGGTTCTGTCATCACAGTGTTTTTGAGACCTGCTGGTGTATGAAGAAACCGATCTGGTTTAAGTACCACCTGCCATATTGGACCCAATAAGGAATTTGTGGAGTTGGAAAGCAGTTCCTACACTTAAGTAGGTTATATTCTTGGCAAAGAGGCTCTGAGCTAGGATGATGTAATTCAAATTTGATTTTTTTTTTTTCAGAGAACCATTATAATGGAGTTATCTTCCTGACCAAGGGTTGAGTCTTAGTGGATTCACAGAAATTAGACTGAAACTAGTAAGGAACCTCAAAGCCAATCTGGGTCAGTCTTCTTTCTTGAGTCAGAAAATGTCAATTTCACTTTTCAGATGAGACAAGTAAGATTTACTGAGAGTCAGGTGATCTGCTGATTTTTGAATAGAACATTTGCCTTCCCCCAAAAAACTTTCTGCAGTGATAAAATTGTTGTGTCTGCATCATCCAGTACAGTAGCCACTAGCCACATGTAGCTATTGAGCCCTAGAAATATGGCTAGTATGATGAAGATGCTGAAATTTAGATTTTACATAATTTTAATTTAAATCTATGTAGTCAGAGGTGGATAGCACAGGCACACTAAACCTAATTTCAGGCATTTTAAAAGTTAAGGACTGGGTTAAAAAGGATAAAGGATAACCAAGCAAATAAAATCTGATGAGATAACTACCTTGCTGACTGAACTGGTTATTTCATTAAAAAGTTTAAGGATCATCAATTAGTTGGACAATACCAAGGAATTTCAGTAGTTTACAGCATGATAGTCTCAGAGCCATTTTAAAGATTTTATGGTACAAGAAGAAAAGGCGCACAAAAAATCCTAGGGGCATGGACAAAGTACCAAATAAAACATTTAGACTTAGGACAAGAAACAAATGCCATATTTCATGATAGAGTTAGGACATCTTTAAAAAGAGATTTCCTAAGGATAATGGAGGAAGAAACCATGAAAAATTGTGGGATATACTTTGAAAAACAAAAAACAAAAGTAGTTTGGAACTGTGGCTGGTCATTGGTCTAGAAGTAAAAATTGTTCTACTTGTAATTCCTTCTACTAATTTGACTCTTAATTTTCATTTCAACATGAAGTATCTACTTTCTTCTTTCTGTGGTACAAAATATGAGATTTACTCTCTTAACAAAATTTGAAGTGTACATGGATGGCAGTGTTGTTAATTGTAAGCACAATGCTGTTAAGCAGATCTTGAACTTTTGATCTTGGACAACTGAAATCTTACACTTATTGAAAAGCAGCTTCCCATTTCCCACTCACCCCAGGCCCTGGCAACTGCCATTCGACTTTTTGCTTCTGTGCATTTGACTATCTTACACATCTCATATAAATGGGATCATGCAGTTTGTCTTCTGTTTTTATCTTCTGTTTCTGGTCTATTTCACTAGCACAAGGTTCATCCATGTTGTAGCATATGACGAGATTTCCTTTTTGAGGCTGAATAATATCTCCTTGTGTGTGTGTATATATATACATATACACACATATATATATACATATATATACACACACATATATATACATATATATACACACGCACAATTGTAACATGTTTTTATATATATATGTATAAATATATGTACACACACAGAAAGGTGATATATAATGGAAAAGTGATATATGTATATGTATGTATATATACATATATATATATATATATATATATATATATATATATATATTTATATCCTTTCCTCCATTAGTGGGGATTTAGATTGTTTCTACCTCTTGACTATTGTAAATAAGGCTACTATAATGAACAGGGACCACATGTATCTCTTCTAGATCCCAATTTCAATTCTTTTAGATAAATACTCAAAAGTAGGACTTCAGATTATGTGGAGGGAAATGAGAGGGAGGGAGGTATGAAAAATGGTGGAATGAGACAAACATCATTGCCCTATGTACATGTATGATTACACGAAGGGTATGAACCTACATTGTGTACAACCATAGAAACGAAATGATGTACCCCTTTGTGTACAATGGATCAAAATGCAGTCTATAAAAATAAATAAAATAAATAAAAAAGTAGGATTTCTGGATCTTATGGCAACTCTGTTTTTAATTTTGAGGGGAACCTCTATACTGTTTTCCATAGAGGCCATGCTATTTGGTATTCCTTCCAAGAGTGCTCCAGTGTTCCAATTTCTTCAAATCCTCTCCAACATTTATCTTTCTTTTAAAAAAATTATTTTGACTCTTTATAGGTGTGAAGTAATATTTCATTGTGGTACAATGCATTTTCTATATGATTAGTAATGCTGAACATCTTTTCATAGAACTCTGAATGCATGTCCTCATTGGAGAAATGTCTATTCAAGTCTTGCCTGTGTTTTAATTGGGTCTTTTTTTTTTTTTTTTTCCATTGTGTTGTACAGGTTCCTTATATACTAACCCTTGTCAGATTTATGGTTTGTAAATATCTTCTCACATCCCATAGCTTGTTTTTTCACTGCTGATTGTTTCCTTTGCTTAATTTCAACATTTGATGCAGTCTGTTTTCTCTGTTTTTGCTTTCATCACCTGGATCATTCAAAAAAATCATTGCCAAGATTAGTGTCTCAAAGCTTTCCCACTTTCTTTCAGGCGTTTTGAAGTTTTGGGACTTACATTTACATCTTTAATCCGTTTTGAGTGATTTTGTGTATAGTGTAAGGTAAGGTCCAGTTTTATTCTTTTGTGGCTACCCTGTTTTCTCAGCACCTTTTATCCAAGAGATATTCCTTTATTCATTGAATATT
Source organism: Sciurus carolinensis (assembly GCF_902686445.1). Taxonomy (NCBI): domain Eukaryota; kingdom Metazoa; phylum Chordata; class Mammalia; order Rodentia; family Sciuridae; genus Sciurus; species Sciurus carolinensis. The sequence goes on along the minus strand of NC_062217.1, from coordinate 53,988,171 downwards.
CTGAGTACCTTTGTTGAAGATCAGTTGACCAAATCTGCATAGGCTTATTTCTGGACTCTCTATTCTGCTCCATTGTTCTATATATCTGTCTTTCTGCTAGTATCATTCTATTTTAATTACTGTATCTTGTAACATGTTTTGAAATTAGAAAGTGTGAGGCCTTAAGCTATTTTTTTCTATCTCAAGATTGTTTTGTTTCTTCAGGCTCCTTTGTAGTTTTACATAAATTTTAGGATTGTTGTTTCTTTTTCTGTAAATAATTCCATAGGGATTTTGATAGAGATTGCATTGAAACTAGATTACTTTGGGTAGTATGGATGTTTTAACATATTAAGTCTTTCAATCCAAGAACATAGATGTCTTTCCATTTATTTATGTCTTCTTTATGCCTTCTTCACTTTCTTTTAGCTATGTTTTATAGTTTTCAGTGATTATTTTTAATGCTCTTAAAATAAGCTATAAGCTTGTTTTCTTAATTTTCTTTTTCTTATTGATCATTATTAGTGTATTGAAATAACAGTTGATTTGTGTAAGTTGATTTTGTATCTTTCAACTTTACTGAATTCATTTATTAGTTCCAATTTGTTTTGTGGAATCTTCAGTGTCTTTTTCATATGAGATCATGTCATCCATGAACAGAGATCATTTTACATCTTCTTTTCTGAGTTGGATGCCTTTTGTTTCTTTCTCACCTATTGCCCTGGCTAGGGCTTTTACTACTATAGTGAAAAGAAGTGGCAAAAACAGGCATTCTTGCCTTGTTTCTGATCTTAGAGAAGTGTTCAGATTTCACGACTGAGTATGTTGGCTGTGGGCTTGTTGTGAATGGCCCTTCTTATGTTAGGGTGATTTCCCTCTGTTCCTAGTATGTTGAGAATTTTTGCCATAAGAGGATGTTGAATTTTGTCAAATGCTTTTTCTACATCTATTGAGATAATGATGTGATTTTTTATATCATTAATTGTATATATATAATTTGTTGATTTGTGTATGTGGAACGGTCCTTGCCTCCCAGGATTAGATCCCAGTCGGTCATGATATATGATGCTTTAATCTGCTGTTGAAATCCTAGTATTTTGTTGGAGAGTTTTGTATCACTATTGTTATGGTTTGTGTTCCCCAAAAGCTCACATGTGAGACAATGCAAGAAGGTTCAGAGAGTGATTGGGTGTGAGAGCCTTAACCCAATCAGCGAATTAATCCTCTGATCAGGATTAACTGAGTGGTAACTCAAGGCTGGTAGGGTGTGGCTGGAGGAGGTGGGACATTGGGAGCATGACTTTGAGGTATGTATTTTGTATCTGGCAGTGTAGATCTCTCTCTCTGCTTTTTGATCATTATGTGAGCTGCTTCTCTACGACAGACTCTTCCTCCATAATGTTCTGCCTCACATTGAGCCCTGAGGAATGGAGCCTGCCTTCTATGGACTGAGACCTCTGAAAGGGTGAGCCCTCAAATGAACTTTTCCTCTGTTCTATGTGTGAGTATTAGTCAAGATTCCAGAAGCCTTCAATCTCTGACTAGGGTAGCACCATTGATCCCTCTTGTTTTGAGGCTTCAGCCTCTTAGACTGTGCAGCTACTGGTTCCTCCAGCTCTCCAGTTGCAGATAGCCATTGAGGACTATCCACTTTCTAGTCATGTAGATAACCAATTTAATAAATCCCCTTTTTATAATCATACTTCCTGTCAATTCTGTTCCTCTAGAGAATCCTGTGAGTGGGGGTTGTATGTGTGTTGTATGTATATGTGTGTGGGCTATGTGTGTATGTGTGTGTGTGTGGAGGGTGTATGTGTGTATTATGTGTACATGTGGGGATGTATGTAGGTATGGGGGGGTGTATGTAGTGTGTGTGTGTATGTATGTGTGGTGAGTGCATGTGTGTGTGTGTATATGTGTATGTAAAGGAATTGTTAGTGGCAGCTCATGCCAGCATACTGGAAACTCAGGCAAGAGCTTAGGAAAAATTATTTTCTCTCCATTCAAACTCAGTTGTTGTTCTTAAAGTTGTTTTCTGACTGAGGCCCACCCACATTATCAAGGTAATCTCCTTTACTTAAAGCCAACTGATTGTAAGTATGAATCACCTCTAAAATATTTCTTTACAATACCATCTCACCTAACATTTGACTAAACAAGTTGACAGCATAACTTAGCCAAGTTGACACATAAAATTAATCATTCCATTACTCTACATAATATAAATTGGACTATCTAAGGTCACACTGAATGAAAGACTTTTAGGGAAAGAAAGAACAGGGAAGACCATTTAGCTAAGATTTCGTTTTACAGGTTGGGAAGCTGAGGTAGAGTAAGGCAGGATGACTTAGCAGAGCTAGTGTTCATTAATTAGTGGCTAGGACTTTGGACTCAGAAAGATATATATATATATATGATGGCAGGTTCACCTATTAGCTGTGTATCCTTGGACAAGATGCTTAATCTCTATGTTTGAGTGTCATCATCTATAAGATGGGAATTTAACTACTATTCTTAGGGTAACATTTTGTTAAGAAGAGTGTCTGGCAGAAGGAAACTGTTCAATAAATGGAAATTAATTGTTATCACTATTGACAACACTATAGGCACTCAGAATGTGGCTTTTAAGTTACATGAGAAGCGACTAGGAAATCATTAAGATTGCCAACATCCTAATTCTTTATTCTTTGTCACAATGTGGCTGGCACTAACAATCTAAATTTATGTTTAATGTGATAAACTATTCACCAACTGCCTGTACTTCTAGTCTACTGATTCCTCACTTATTTATACTGAAATAAAACCAGGAGATGTTCTATAAGTTGCTGCTTCTCATCAGGGTTAGGGGATTCAGGAGGGTATTCAGGACTGTTGTGGGTAGACATGCATCCATGTTGAATGAACTTTGGAGCTGTTGATCTGGGGCTGTTTGTTTTATAGTTTCCATTTTCTCATCATACCCATTCTCACCCACGAGGTTTAGGGATCACCCTGCTGTCTTCTCTGTGCTTGGAATGTCTGTTTTGCTGCCTTGAGTTGCCTGCTCACCAGCTTAGCATTTGCCTGTTCTCGCCAGTGTCGTGCAGAGAATACCTGTGTTGGCAGAACCCAAACGAACCCTTACTTGCAGAGAATTCTCCATCCTTTGATCTTTTACTATGTTCTTGCTACATGATGTCAAGAGCCTAAAAGCTTTGATTTAAACGGTGGTCAAATGCAAAGACATTCAGGACTGAGTTTGATCCTTAATCCACAAAATCAAAGGGTTTTTTTTTTTCCCCCTCAGTCACAGGTCCTGATTGTTGTCATATAAAATTGGATAGGTACTGTCACAAGAGCATTGCGTTTTTCTTTTCTACATCATTTTAAAAGCTCCATTGCAAGTGTGCCAATAAAATAATGAGATACCCTAGCCCCCCACAAACATGACAGAAAAACTGCCAAATGCATTTGTCTTTGGAAGTCATTTTTCTTCAAACAGTTTTGAAACTCACCTTTTAGGACTATCTTTAAAATGCTTTCTAGTGATAGTTTTACCAAAAGAAAAACAATTTAGTGTTGCTATATTATAGGCTCTGGGCATCCTTCTGGTCTCTGCTAATAGTTTTCCCCTCCATGTTGTCTCTTACCTTCTTTTCTTCTTGAAGGGTGAGAAATGAGGAGATAAAGGAGGGGTTAAAGTTAAGAAGTCAGAGAGAAGCTAGAGGGACGCAGACGAGGAGCATTCCAGGAGCATTGCATAGGGTAATGCCTCTCAAACTTGAATGATCAGAGAAATCTTTAAAGATATGTAAAAATGCAGATTCTGATTTTGGTAGGTCTGGAATTGAACCCAAGAGTCTACATTTATAATGTCTTTTCAGGTGATGGGCTGCTACTGGTCCATGTACCAACCACACTAACGAGAACTTAGGGAGAAGAGGAACCCAAAGTATAAGGAGAACTCTGGATGAGGCATTTTACAAATTTGCTCAGTTGCTCCTCAAAATGTCCCTGCACTATTACTCCTTCTGTGTTACAGATAAGTTTACATATTCAAAGGGGCTAGGAAACTCAATAGAGCTGGCATAAGAACACAGTTCTAGGTGACATCCAGGACTACAAGTGGCTTCCTCCACACCATCTCTTGTTCTGCTCTCCTTCCTACTCACCTACTCAGGCTCCTCGCAAGTGCATGGCTTCTGCTCCAAGGAGGCTTCCCTTGTCGACGTTCCTTTCCACTCTCACCTGTGCCATGACTTTGGTTTGATCGAAGCCCTCTTACTAGTCCCTAGTCTGTTTCTCTTCCAAGCACCCTCTATGGTAGGGTGATTTTAAAAGTCTAGCTCTAATCAAATGCTCCTTATCCTAAACCTTCTTTTTTTTTTTTTTCAATAATTATTTTATCTACTTTTTAAGCAGTACCAAGGATTGAACCCCATGCCTGACACATGCTAGCAGTGCTCTGCCGCTGAGCTCCAGCCCCAGCCCTTATTCTAACCCTTTTGAATATATGATATGTTCCTTGCCTTGACACTCAAGGCTTTTCATAATATCATCTCTCCTTTGCAGGGTTGTCCTGCATATCCCCTGTGCTGCAACCAACAAGGTGGGCCTTCTGGTATTTGCACAGACCCTGGAATTCCCTGCCTGCCCACCTTTGTTTATATGATCCTTCTCCTCCAGTGCTGGACCTTCCATCTCAGCACAGTAAGATGCCTCCCACACCTTGTCCACATCCTTCAGCCAAGTACCTGTTTCCTTCTTGAAAACTCCCAGAACCCTTTCCTGATGGTATATTTCTTATTCTGCCTTACGTGATAGCAACACATTTATCTGCACCAACCTCATTCTAGAGAAGAATGTGAGACAGTCTTTGTAGGTGTCATCGTCATGAAGTTCTTATGTAACTCTCCATCATCCTGTGTGTCAGGGCCCCAAAGACCAGAGCAAGGACAAAACAATATTTCATGAATTAAGTGGCACGATACTGTAAGGTTGAAAATTGTGGATGGAATTAGATTGCAAATGGATTGTAAGTTAAGAATATTATTTTTTAGGTTGTGTGTGTGTTTTGAGACTCTAGTAAGCAAACTGAATAACACTTATTCACTAAAACAGTAAATCATGTGCCTGGTACTCATTTTCATCATCATCATAAAGTGCATCATAAAGTACAACAAATTCACCTTTGCCTCCTACAATTCTAGCAGAGATCTTATGAATCTGTAGCTGCAGAACAACTAGAACAGTGCCTGGCATACAAGAAAAGCTCACAAAATGTTGATTTCCATCATTTTCCTACATGATTTAATTTTACAGGATGACTGACAGGATTTCTTTGATCTAGAAAGTTTGCACAGCAATAAGAAGGAAGCGTTTGGCTTTCAACATTTTATTTAACTGCCAGGTGTAGAAACATCTTGTGAATTAGAAAGTGGGAAGGCACATCTCCTTGGAAACCTTTTGGGTATTCTTAGACAAATCAGAAGAGCAGTGATAGCAACAATAATCCACTAGGCACCATACTTCTTTGTCTTTGCAGAATGGTTTTAGAATGATTGCCAGTCTTGATAGTTTTTCCATAAAGCAATTTTCCTTCTATGATTCAATTTAAGGGAAGACTAGCATTTCCTAATCTATGATGGAGGCTAAAGAAGGAAGACAAAGCACAGTACAAATGTCAATTACTAAGAAATCATTCAAATCACTACTCTTCTTCTTTGTATAGAGTGTCACTAGCATTGATGTTGAGATAGAAAAGATTGTTCTCTATATTTATTGATTGTAGTGACTCTTAAGTAAAAATGCGCCTAAATATCACTTGGGAAGTTTGTTAAAAATGTAAACCTCCAAGAAATTCTGATCCAGTCATTGTATGGTAGGACTTAAGAATTAGAATGCAAGTGACTCTTGCATCAATTTACAGTTTTCACATGCAGGGGAGGAAATTGAAGGTCAGAGATGCAAAGCAATTTTCCAACGTCACTTAAGGATAGAAATAGAGCAGAACCAGAACTCCAGTCTAGGTCTTTTAAGGCCAACTCTTGAGTAGTTCCTCTAACTCACAACTGTTTTCAATCACCCAGGGCCATGCATCTTGAAAATTAACACACATATGAATCAACTGGAAAACTTGTCAAAATGTGGATTTTGAGACCATAGGTTTGAGGAGGGGCTGCAGATTCTGCATTTCTAACAGACTCCTGAGTGATGCTCCCATTGCTGGTTTGTGGTCCATACTTTGAAGTTGGGATCCAGGACATACTGAGCATGGATTAAAGCAATAAGGGGACAAGGGCTGGTCACAGAACTAAAATAAATTGGCCTTCTGTGAATTCGTACCCCTACTGTGTATAACATAGGACTTGAGCACACAGAAGGCGACTAGATAAATTAGAATAAATTTAGTTGCTGAACAGTTCATAGGCATCGGTGAGTCTAAAGGCAGGCATTGGCCCCAATAACTCTTGCTTTGCCTTTTTTTTCCTCTTTGGTGTAGTTTTTGGGGGATTGGTTTCCTCGGGGAGTTGAAATTACTGAGATAGTTTGTGTTCCTATTACATTCTGGGCTCTTGACTGGGAACTGTGGATATTGCACTGATAAGATATGGTAGCTGCATATAAGACAGGAAACAGATGTATAAGTAAGTCGCATAGTACCAGAGAATGTGTACAATGATAGAAATGTCATCAAAATATGGGAGGTCATGCTGGGAACGGTGGTGCACACTTGCAATCCCAGTGACTTGGGAGGCTGAGGCAAGAGGATCAAAGCCAGCCTCAGCAACAGCGAGACACTAAGCAACTCAGTGAGACACTATCTCTAAATAAAATACAAAATAGGTCTGGGGATGTGACTCAGTGATTGAGTGCCCCTGAATTCAATCCCCGGTACTAAAAAAGAAAAAAAAAATATGGGAGATCAGAGGGAGAACTAATTTTGTCCAGGAGAGTTAGAGAAGTTTTCAGAGAGGAGGTAATATTTAGTATGAGCTTTAAAGGACAAGTAAGAGGTCCTGAAGAGGTTTGTAAACATTTACTTTAGCAACTATTATGTACTGTTACATAATACAGGTAAGAAAAGAAGATGCCCTCTGGATTCTGATAGTCTTGAGTTCAAATCCTAGCGCTATGGCCTTCTTATTAGTTAGATTATTTAATCTCTCTGAGCCAAAACTATCTGTTTTGAATAACAATAGAGAATGGTCTATGAGAAAATAAATGCATGCCTTTCGGTCTTGTAGGCATTCCTGTATTCTAATGCCAACAGACTCAGGCTCCAAATGGTATCATAACTATACTCCCAACACACAATGCTTTGGAATGAAACTGTTCCTTTTATAACAGTCTGCATTCTTTGCTTGAATACTCTAAGACTTCCTTTATTTCCTGTTCTATTTTTTTTCCTATGGCATTTGTTTTTTTTTTGTTGTTGTTGTTTTGTTTTGTTTTTTTCTTTTTTTTATTGTAAACAAATGGGATACATGTTGTTTCTCTGTACATGGCATAAAGGCATACCATTTGTATAATCATAAATTTACATAGGGTAATATTGTTTGATTCATTCTGTTATTTTTTCCCTTCCCCCCCACCCCTCCCACCCCTCTTTTCCCTCTATACAGTCCTTCCTATGGCATTTGTATTAGCTTGAATAGTGTCCCTTACAAACTTCAAGTCCTTGCAGGATCTTAAAATATGATTTGAGTGCATTCGTCAATTTTGTGTTACTACAATGAAATACCAGATGCAAACAACTTTATAACTAGAACAGGTATATTTATCTCACCGTTTTGGAGGTTCAAGGCTGTGGCACTAGCACTGGCTCAGTTCTTGACTGCATGGCTTCATGCCAGACTGCAATGAGGAGAGCATGTGCAGGAGCAAAAACATGATGAAATCTCAAACCAGGAGCACAGAGAGCTGAGTAGGGCCAAACTCAGGCTCTTAAAGCAAGCCGCTTGTCAGAATTACAAGGGAGTCCCATGAAAATTACTCCCCAAGGACACTCCCTCAAAGACCAAAGGGCTTCCCAGTAGGCGCTACCTTCCAAAAGTTCTACCACCTCCTAGTAGTACCACACTCCAGACCAGATTTCAGTCATGATGGATTCTTGGGGTGCACCCAAACCACATCAAATCCACAACTTCCTCAACAGCACTTGGGAAGCTCAGGAAATAATACCATGAATTAATTAATAGGATAGCCTCAAATTAAAAAGCTTCTGCATAGCAAAGGAAACAAGGGCATGGAGTCAGAACACATAGAATGGGGGAAAATCTGGTGGAGGATTAATATCCAGAATATATAAAGAACTCAAAAATCTTATCACCAAAAAAAACCCTTAAATAATTCAATCAATAAATGGGCAAGTGAACTAAAATATACGCTTCTCAAAAAAAGAAACACAAATGGCAAACAGATAAGTGAAAAAATATTCAACATCTTTAGCAACAAGGGAAATGAAAATCAAAACTACACTGAAATTTCATCTCACACCAATCAGAATAGCAGCCATCCAAAATAACAACAGTAATAAATGCTGGAGAGAATATGGGGAGAAAAGAAAACTTTAAAGTTTTTGGTAGAATTGTAAATTAATACAGCCACTATGGAAATCAGCATGCAGGTTCCTCAAAAGACAAGGCATGGAATCACCATATGACCCTATACCACTCCTTGTTATTTTTCTTAAAGAACTAAAGTCAGAAAATTGTGATGTATGCATACCCATTATAGCAGCATGATTCACAATAACCAAGTTATGAAATCAGACTAGATGTATGTTGATGGAAGAAAATGTGGTATATATACATAATGGAGTTTTATTCAGTCATAAAGATGAATGAAATTATGTTATTTGCAGGAATATGGATGGAACTTGAAATCATTATGTTAAGTGAAATAAGCTAAACTCAGAAAATCAGGATCATGTTTTTTCTCCTGTGTGGAAATGAGAAAAAAAGGAAAGAAAAATGTGTGGGGTGTTTTCTGGGGGGATTCCTGTGAACATAGAAGGAAGACCAGTAGAATAGAGGAAGGGGACCAAGAGAAAAGAGTAGGAGAGGGAAGAGGGAGGGATTGGGGAATGAAATGGATCAATTATATTGTTACATTGTGTGCATGTCCAGACATTTAAATACTATATCTCACTATTAGTTTATATATTATGCACCAATTAAAAATAAGAAATAAGAAAAATAAGAAATAGAGTCATTGCAGAGGTGATTACATTAAGATGTGGTCGTACCGAATTACTATGGGCCTTTCATCTAGTATGTCTGGTGTCTTTCTAAGAGGAGAAGGCACACAGAGTGGGCACGGGTTGGAGCTATGCTGCCAAGCCAAGGAGCAACCACCAGAAACAAGAAGAGGCAATGAAAGAATCTTCTTTAAGTTGTGAAGGGCCTTTGGAGGAAGCCTGGCTCTGCTGACACTTTGATTTTGGACTTCTAACTGCTAGTATTCTGAGAGAATAAATTATAAGTTACCCAGTTTGTGGTCCTGTGCTATAGCGCCCTAGGAAACCAATACAAACCTATGGGCCTTCCATTTAAAGCCATGATGTTCTGAAGGCACATGTTGGCTTTTCAATGTGTCGATTTGTATTGAATCTGTATCGAATTTCCTGGAATTCCCTTCCTGGTGTTTCTGAATGAGGTGTGTCTCAGAGACGTTTTTGTGCAAGCTTTGGGAGGTACAATTGTAATGGCGGCTGTACTGCTTTTATGCTCAGAAGGTCAGGGCAGGGTCACCAGGTGCTTTGGGGATCATACACATTGTAACTCATCTGTCTACTCCCCCAGTTGGTGTAGGGCAACAGTTGGCCCTGCCGTGCTCCACTTGGCCCTGGATCTTCCTTTAGCTTCTCTGAACTCCTGATAGGTGTCTCTTTGAAGAAGGATCCGTCTTCTCCTGCAGGAAGCAGTATGAGGATGACTGGGATTCTGACTCATCCTGGCTCTTCCCACTTTCTAACCACTTACCTTCCCGCCTGCCCGGCAAATATCAAACTTTAGCAGCAGATGCAAAGACGATGGCCTTGCAGAGACCAGCTCCCACAATTTTGTAAAATTAAATCCCTGTAATGAATTGCTTCTCTGGCTGGACCTTCACAGGTTAGGCACTCAGGGCCTCATAGCTTCATCCCAAGTTTTCTTCTGGCAGGATCAGCAATCACTGCCTACAGATGAGACAGCTATAATTAAAAAAGCCTCACACCCAAGGAGGTTCTTCAACAGAACAGGTGAAATGCCAAGCGGTGTTTTATGTGAACTTACTTTTTGTGGTTTTCAGCCTCCAGTGATTCCAGTGGCTCAGCATAAAGATCTCTCATTTCCTCTCCCTCATGTTTGTGACACTTCTTTCCCTTGCTCTGCTACCACAGACAAAGAAAATTACAGCCAGCTCCTACTGTTCCCTTCTTCGACTCCTGCCAGGAGCAGTAGGCTCCAGGGTTCATATTCTGTTTTATAAAGGCTTTTCAGCCATCGTTCGGGAAGACCTTGGCTCGACTGTCAGCATGGAGCGTGGCTGTCTGCAGCTGGAGCCTCAAAGGAGAGCCCCTGACTTCACAGCAGCAACCCCTTCCCTTCAACCTTGTCCTAGTTCTCTTTCCCCAGAGCCAGACAATGTAATCTGAGACATCCTGGTGCTGATGGAAAAATGAATCACAGTGACAATGGGCGTTGGATTTTTTTTTTTAAAGCCCTCACTTCCTCTGGATGTAAAAGCTGGACAGGACATTTTGCAGCTGGCTCTACCAGGCGGTTGTCCTGTGCCAGCACTGAGTGTGCTCTCATAATATGGTCCACAGTGAAAGCTTCATGCAATTGTAATGAAGATCCTAGAGCCAGGATGAATGACTTCATTCACTGCCAACATAGAACTACTTGCTATGGATGTTCAATTACAGTTGATGCCTCCTGGATTGTGTGGAAGGCGAGGTGAATGACAATGTCAGCTTGGGCAAAGGCAGGTTAGAATAAGCAAAGAGGAGCCCGGCTGTTCTCACTGCTAGTCAGCATGCCGACAGAATGATGTCTGCAACCTAGCACTCTGCTCCTAATAAGTTATCCATACAGTTTCACTCACCTTCCATAACTAACATACTCCATAGGATTCAGTCCCTATTCACTCCCTTAGCTCATAGGCCCCTTCACAACCCAGCCCAGCTTCAGGTCTCCAAACTATTAGCCATTCCTTTAGAATGCCCCTTGCCTGTCTATTTCTATGCTTTTGTTTACTCCATTCTTTTTTGCAAGGATACTCTTGCCATTTCTCTGCTTCAAGAACTCCTGGTCATGTTTTAAGAACTAGATGAAATGTAACTACTTTGATAACCTCAGACAAAATCAAATTCTTTGTACTGTATTCCCACAGCATCTTTTAAGAACTTCCATTATAATCCACCATACAAATCATGTCATGACTTACTTACCTGTCCAACATTTAAGGTTTTTTGTGGACTTGACTGATTCATCTGAATTTAGGACGGTTCCCGGAACTATTATGGAATTAATGGTTTTTATTTTTGAAGAGAATTGAATGGTATTGGGAAGAGAGTGAATGGTCTGGTCAAATGGCATTAAATCAGAAGTTTGAGCACCAGAGTTTGAATTCTATTTTGTCAATCTCCTTTTGACTTAAAGATTTTTTAATGGCTGATTAGAGTTGAGTGACACTGACAGGTGGGGGAAATTTCAATTTCTTTTTGCCTCAATTTTTTTCATTTGTTAGTTGGTGAATATGATAATCACTGTTGCTAACTCACAGGTGTATCCTAAGAGGCACATGAAACAAAGAGCATGAAAATAAACTCCCTTTCCAATAGAGACAAGGAGCAAGGCTAGTTATTTTCATGAACTTGTTCATAATAACTTCAGAGGTGAAGGGATGGACAAGTACCTGGTGGCCTAGCCTAGATTGAGGGCTGCCTTCTCTGACATCAGAGACTGGTGGAGAGAAGTATCAATGAAGGACTATGGGTTCTGAATGTTAGGAGAATGAGCTTTGTCATTTGGTCTGTTTGTTTCGGGCTTTCTTGCTTCTTCACCAGGCTTGTAACATGCTCCAGATATCTGGTAAAAATCGTGGTAATCAAGAGGCAGATATGAGATCTTAAGTCAGTTCCTGGGCTGAATTCCTTGGAAACAGTTATTCAATGAATGAATGAATGGGAGGCTCTGGAAAGAGTTACTGAGGGAGAGCATGAATTCTTCAAAAGTTATTACAATTAAAGAAATTGTTAACAGTCCAGGATAGACTCGTCGATATGAGATGGGATGACCATTTTCTTTGGCAAAATGGATTAACTGTAACTCAAGTAAAAACCAAAACTAGGTAAAAAATGATCCTTGGTGTCTTTACCTTTCTCTTAAATACTTTCCCTGACTCCCTTATAAATGCTTTTCCTTACTTTTAAGGGCACAGGGGTCTCATTTTGCCCCTTAGTTGGCAAAAGAAATCACCGCTTCCTTTTTGTCTTTCCCTAAACAGTAGAAGAATTAGTAGATTATTGTCCTAATTATGAAAAATGATCACTCCTTTGTGAATTGACATCTCTTTCTTCCCTGTGTTTCCAGGCTTTTATCAGGAGCAACATAGTACAATTTTAAAGCTGGCTACAGCGATACAAATTACAGAGGGACATTTTTCTCTGATAGTCTCAAATACCTATGCTAATTAATAGCCTTGGACATCTGCACATCTGATTATGATGTTTATTGTCAGAGTTTTAGTGATTTTTCCTTGTGTCTATAGAGAAAAGGTGAACTTCAAATGCTCTCAAAATGAAGATTCTCAAAATCAGAAAACAGTTCATGCCTCTTGGGCAAGTCAAAATAAGATGATCATTGGATTTTGAAGGGGAGGTGGTGGAAGTAAGATAAAAGGAGCAGGTTTTGTTTTGCTTTTGAATTAATAACACAGATGGTCACATTACTGAAGACAATCACATCTTAATAAATTACAGTTACACTAGCAGCAATAAAGAAACCAGGAGTGAATGCAAATACAAAAACATCACATTTCTGCATGAAATTTAGTAATAAGATTTGCCATTAATGTGATGGGTGTTCAACTGGTCAGGTAAAAATAAAACTTGCTAATGAGATATGATAGCTTTAAATAAGGCACATGGAAAGAATTCACATATTCAGTTGAAAAAAAGAGTTTTCTAGCTATAAACACAAGATATTTGTATCTCATTAGCAGAAAATAAAACTCACTAATAGGTGATAGCCTTGATATATTAGTCACATCAAGAATGCCTTAATAGTTGTAATTCTGTACAAATGCCTTCTATGCATGTTAGCAACATATACTAAAAATATCACCCTGTGAAAATGAGTGATTTACTGCTATTCCTGAGACCAGGATGTTTTCTTTTAAAGCAGTAATAAACACCTGGCATTTGCTTATTTCTGCCTTCTCTTTGGTCCAACGTTTTCTCCGTTGCATAGATTTTGAGTTGGGAAGGGACAACCCAGGTCACCTTGTTCAGTCACTCATCTGGTGCTTGGATCTTTTCCAAAGAGGAACAAACAGAAGGGCTTGAACTGCTCTGGTCAGTGACCTCCTGAGGTCACTCATTCTGCCTTTGGATGTCCCTAACTGCTCAGAAGTCCCCCCCGTACGTCTCCCTCACACTGGCTTTGGCTCTGCTCTTGGGGACTACACAGAACACTGCCAACTGCTCCTGAAAATGACAGCCCTTTAGGTAGTCACTGGGTCACTCGGGGCCTTTTTTGTTGTTGTTCTCAGACTAAATATTTCACATCCTATCATTCCTCACATGACAAGGTCCAGAATCTCTTCATGGTTATTTTCTGAACATATTTCCTGTTGTTCTCTTGCCTCTTATGAGTAACATCAAAACTGAACACAACACTCCAGGTGTGTTCTAACCAAGTAAGACAGGGCAATGATTTTCTTAAATCTGTCTTAAAATGGGCATATATCAGTACTGCTAGACCTCAAATTAACCCTTTTGAAGTCATAGAAGACTTTGCATTTAAAAAATCATACAGCTGCTAAGCCCTGTCTTCACCCCACTCTGTTCTTGTTACACTTCATATGAATCTACATGTTGGACCTTTTATTTGTTCCTCATAAATACTTCTTTGGCAGGGAGTACTAGGGATTGAACTCAGGGGCACTTGACCCCAGAGTCACATTCCCAGACCTATTTTGTGTTTTATTTAGAGACAAGGTCTCACTGAGTTGCTTAATGCCTCACTTTTGCTGAGGCTGGCTTTGAACTCTCCATCCTCCTGCCTCAGCCTCCCAAGCCACTGGGATTACAGGCATGCACCACCATACTGGGTTCTTATATGTACATTTTTAGGTTTTATTCATTGTTCCCACCTGTCACAATTTTTCAAACACCTTTCAGAATATGAGGGAAACTTGAGATCTTCTAGTCTAATCTGAGAAAAAGGTATAAAGTCATTGTCACTAGTGAGTGACAGAGTCCAGGTTCCTGGGGTCTCATTGCATCCCTTTCCCTGCATCTCCTGGTCCTTCTTCCCTGGTAATAATCTCTGTGCTCTCAGCAATATCATCTTTCCCCTTTGGGTTCTTGAATAGTAGATATTGTTTAAGAACCCACTAATGTTAGCCTGGATAACCAGTGTAAAGCACTATTGTGAGAGGTACTTTCTCCTTTCCTTTACAGAAGAAATCCTGAATGCATCCATCCCCTGTCTGTCTGAGGTCTGGCCTGTCCTTCACCTTTTGGAAGACGAAGTTCATCATTATGCTGATAGATCAGCACTACGTCCAACTGCAGTAACCTTTATAACAATAACAATAAAAAAGATGGACCTCCTTACAGTGTTGAGATTAAGAAAATATTAGTCCTAATTTTAGCAGCATTTCTTTGGGCAAGAAAATTAATCTTCCAGGGTCTTAGCTGCTACAATGAAGAGAGGGATTGTGCTTTGTGTTCTCTTGAGTAGGAATTCAGCTATTTATAGAAATGCCACAGCTTTCTTAGTTGGAAAACAAGTTTAAAGTTTCATCATTAGAGACCCAGAACTCTGTGGTAAGGACAGTTTTCCATTCCAATCCAAAATCTCCATGAGAGGGATAATGCATTAAGAGTAGCTGCTAATACTTCAGGGCACATCTTTTCGGAAGCTTGCCAATGGGATAGCTAGCTGAAGGAGGCTCTGAATCAGACGAGATTCATGGTAGGAAATGTGGGTAGAAGACAGCAGAGAAATCCCTTGTTGGGGATCCATCTGGAGTGAGAAGGCTCCATACATTGTAGGGAGATACCTGGCTGTTGGATGTAGACTTAGAATCTGTGAGCTCCATTGCAGAAGCTCGAAAACAGGTTATTACAGGAACTGGAAGGGAATTAGAAAACTATCTGATTCAATCCTTTCATTTTAGGGATAAGGAGACTGAGTAGCATCAAAACTGAACACAACATTCCAGGCGTGATCTAACCAAGTGCCTTGCCCAAGGTCACACAACTGTTCAATAGTGGTATTAGTTCCCCTGATTCCTGTGTGGTGCCTTTTGTCTACATCATGAAGATAAACTACACAATTTTGCCTAAAATGGCACTGCACTCGGGTTCTAGTACCATGTGAAAGTGAGTGACATTGATGAGGTGGTTGGAACAGTCTATTTGGGAGTAGAAAATGCCCGTCCCTGAGGCTATGCAGTCATCCTCTCAGTAATCTTTGGGCAAATGGATAAGTGTGGTCTGTCTCTGTAGAGCCCACAAGATAGAGCCTTCTCACATGTAATTCTGTAGAGGCAAGGTCGACTGATTAATTGAACTCAAAGTCTTGGTTGAAGATGTTCACAGAGTGATTTTGTGGCTGAATCTGTAGTCATAGATGAACACAAATGTCAAGTGGATCCTAAGTGAGCAAGAATGTAAAAGATAGATCTGTGGAATCTTCTAGAAGGCTGCGGGTTACATTGTCTCTGCTATCTTCTCAGGAACATGCTAAGTAGTTTTAATATTAATATTTTAGAATTTGTTACTGAGAGGCTGTTTGGGATTCTTCTCGAAGGATCCAGCTTGCTCACTATAGCTGAGTAACTGCTGAGCACCTCTCTTCCACCCAGACTTAGCTCTGTATGAGTTGGTACCAAGAGAGCCTTGTTTCTTGAGTAGTCATTTAGGGAAGTGCTCCTCAAACACAAAGGTACTCATAAATGACCAGGTATCTTGTCATAATGCAGATTTGAATTCAGTGGGTCTGGAGTAAGGTCCAAGACTACACCTTTCAAACAAGCTTCCAGAGGAAGCTGTTGGCACATGGATTACTCTTTGAGTAACAAGGCCAAGTTCTAGTGGAACCTTCAGTCTGGTATGGGAAGAGGCTGGTGAAGTTCACTTATGCAGGTTGTTCTCTAATCCAAACAAAAGAGTGGTTAGCCAGGACCTTTCTGGGCCCAGAGGAAATATTAAAGCACTAGCATTGAACATGAATCTTTGCACCTAAGCCTTCTTTAATCAAATCTGCAATATTTGTGGGTGGGACTGTTTGCTTGCACAAACACCCTGCACTTGCCCACAGTAATTAGGTAATTGAATTGCAAACAGTAATTAGCTGCCTAACTGCTTGCTTGTTCATGCAGGTATCCAATTTGTTTTTGAAATGTGGGCTTCTACTGGTGAAAATGGAAGCTGCCATTAAAAACTGCAGACAATTAAGAAGGCCTATTGACAACCTGGCTGAGCGAGTGGCTGGTACTTACTCTCTCTCTCTCTCTCTATATATATATATTCCCTATTTCAGCTACCGTGATTATATTTTCTTTGTGGCTCAGAGAATCTCAGTTCAATCATGCCACTTGCAAAAAATGAGAGTTAGTATTGGACTCCTGTTTTCGTGTCTTTGGAATAAAATTAAAAATTAAGTGCTGTGCTATGGAGTGACAGCTGGTCTGCTGCTTCTGCTGTGAACTGACAAGCTTGCTCATTTCCTGAGAGTGTGTCTTTGTGCTACCCATTGTGAAAACAGGTGAGAGTTTCTGATGCTGCCTCTCCCATGCTAGTGGAATGTGGGCTGCAAACATGGCTGAACAGTGCAGTTCTCTTTTATTCCATGATAATTTTCACAACAAGGAGCAAAACAGCTAGAAATCAGAAACATCAGTTTCTCTGACAAGTAAATTTATGTCCAAAGTTCCCAAGAACCTTTAGTAAGGCTGTTACACAGTTTCCTCCTATTCTTTAGGACTGTTAATTCTCTTAAATTATGTCTTAAAGTCTCCTCTTCCTACTTCCTTCAAATGTGTAAGCTCCTGATTCTCCTGTCTCCCTGGCTGTGGGTCCAGAGCACCAGCAGCAAGCTCTGGGGAGGTCAGTACATCCATCTCATTCACATCACGCCCTGAGGCTCTTCTGAAGCCTCTTTTAAGGGATGACCTTGAACCTCCTGACCTACAAAACTGTTCAGCTGAGTTGTCCCATCCTTTCTAACAGTTGGAAATCTTTAGAACACACAAGCATCTTGAGTGAGAATCAATGGTGAGTTCTTATTAGCATAAAACAATCTTTATAAATTATATGATAGTGTTTATTTGTTAATCCTGCCTGCTGAGTCCTGAATCTTTTAAGTTCTTTCACATAACAATAGTTCTGACTTGATTTTAACCTAAGGGTTAATTTTTTAGAAGAAAAAAGCATCTTGCTAAATCTCCCTCCTCTCTGGCTCTCTCTTCCCCCCTCTCTCTCTCCTTCCTCTCTTTTAAATAATTGGTGCAAAACCATTGTATGAGCTCCAACTTGAAAGGATGACTATACAAGAGAACTTAAAAACATTTAAACTTGATCGTTGAAATTCATTTAGTTTTAGTTTCATTATGAAGTGTATTTATAAGGCTGGTGGTCAAGGCTGTTACTGGAGCTTTCAGAGGTGGAAATAGGAGGTGTCATTAGAAGAGGATAAAAAAGAGACAAAAATCAAGGGCATTTTTTTATATTCAGCATGAAAGAATAAATTGGGATGCAGAAAACTGGTATTTAAAAATAATAAGGGAGCAACACACATGTTACAATGAGAAATTGCAATATCTCTCTGTGAGAGAGAAGTCAGGTGTATACTTTCAAGATTCCCCCCTCCATTTTTAAATAGCAATCTTTGATAAGCATGCTGACAGTCTCTTCAATATTATCTCTTCTATATAAGGGCTGCAAAAACCTAGAGAAGGATTTCTCAGGGAGTTATTGCTTTTTTTTTTTTTTTTTTTCCTGTGTTTCTTTGAAGAGAAGCTCCCCAATGTATAAATGTGACCACAGCATTGATCCTGGTCCTTCCTCTCCATGGCTTCTGCAGTTGTCTTAGTTTGGCCATAATCATCTTTCTACTGGGACAGCAAAGATAATCTCCCACCCATCTTTTTTCTCCTCTGATGCACATCGTCTACACTGTCACCAGAATTATTTCTTTAAAACAAAAATCCTCACAATACTCCAAACATTTCATCATCCCCCAAATATAAACTCTGGGCTGTAGCCCATAAGGCCATTCACAATATGGCTCCTGTCTCTGAAGGCAGATGTCTCAGCAGCCCCTCGGTCATGCCTCCAGTACCTGTGTCACACTAAACCTTTCAGTATTCCCTAGGTGTCATTCTCCATATACTATGTCACTTGGTCCAGGGGATGGGGAATCAGATTGGGGTAAATCAGGAACCAGAGGCAGCGGATGGTCAAAAGCTTCAGATAGGAATGGAAGAACTTGTGAACAGATAATTGGGAGTGATTGTACTTTAATCCCTTCAAAGGTTTATTGAGTAGAAAGAACACTTGTCTAAATAAGCTCAGTGCACGGTAGTTATCCATATCACATTGCTTTATAACCAACATTCAAGGAATTATATTAGCCTCTGGGCTACGGAGCATATGGAAGTCCAGATGGGTGTAGGATTTTTTTCCCTTTTCATTTTGTTCCACTTGTGCTGACGGTATCAGATTTTCCATCTCCAGAGTCATTGCTTGTACTTGTAAACGGTTGAGTTTGGTGGAAGAGTGATGGGCAAAGGCAGAGATGTGTTTCCTGAAGAGAGGCCAAAGTTCACCTTCCTTCCTACTGTTTAGCAATAGACGAGTGGTGAAATCATCTCTCCAACAGGAAAAATTCAAGATTTGGTGCTCTTCAGGAGAGACTCAGTTTATAACATCTTTAGCTTCATGTAACTGAACACATTATTTAGTTAATTTTTCCCTTTAGATAAGCTATAATACAAGGATAAGAGTGCTGTTTTGAAAACAGCATACAAACTTTCCTTGGACTGCTTATTCACCTTCCTCTGCCTTGGTGTTCCATGGGGTGGGGCAGGGACCCTTGGTTTTCTAATAAAGAGGAATGACCTTCATTTTCTGGAAGCAGTCAGAGGTGCCTCTTAAGTTGTGTGATGTCTCTAGTGCCTGCTACATGCTTTGTTTTTGTATTCTTGGCAAATGAGGGGAGGGGAGGAATCTTTATACCGGAAATAGGGCTGTGCAGATACAAACTTTATATTTGCAAAGTCCACAACGGGGACATACATTTTCTCCTTTCAGCCACACAATGTAAGTGAGCACGTGTTCACTCACCAATAAAGAGGATACTGGGTTTGGGTCACCTCACGAGAAATTTAATGAAATGGATCATATCAGATACTTAATTAGAAGAAACAAAAATTACTCTGCACAATGTAAAATATAAAAAGCACCATTACTTCGGGACATGTATTCTTACTGCCAGCTGCTATCTGGGAAAGGTCCTTTCCTGATTGGGATTCAGAAAAATCAAACCAAAGGCAAATTCAATCAATGGAAAGTCAATCATTTTCAGAATTATCTCCTTTAGCTTGATAAAAACGCATTATAACTAGACTGTATTGAGCAATGGGGAAAAAATGAAATACCCATGATTGATGATAAGATCAAACTGCTTTTCTCCTAGCTAGAATGGGCAGAAAATCTGAAACAGATTACTCAGAAGAGCCAGAGGCAGTGATTTGGAAATTATACCACATGGCTCACTCTGACCAGGCCTGAACTCCACTTGGGGAGAAGGCACATTTGCTCACTCAACAGGTTCTAACTGAACAATTGCTGGGTATCCACTACCAAGCTGGGAACTGGCAAAATCTGGTGAGTATGCAAATCCCTGATTTTACAGGGGCCACTATCTGGTGCAAACAAGAATGAGCAAGATGGCAGCCAACACACAGATGGATATGCTATTCAAACTCAAAAATCTGTGAGCGTATCCCATGTTCTGGTGTGAGGTTTCTAAAGCTTTGATTCTTATGTGATTTGCATAGTCATCTCCCCTCTGTTCCCAGAGTGGAAGGGAGGGGCTGACAACCTTCCTGTGCTAAAGGGTTGTAATCCATGTGTTGCTCATTCTTCCTCCATTCAGGCAGATCACAAAGTTGGAACTTTTACAATTGAGCAAGACAAAGCTTCCCTTCATCCTTCAAGCCAGAAGAACATGAAGAACTTTTATGAACAGGAAAGTCATGACTAACAGAGCTATCAGTTCACTCCCACCTTGCTTGCTATTAAGGGCTGAATTTTGTCCTTTTCCCAAATTCCTGTATGGAAACTCTAACCTCCAGCATCTCATGATGAGACTGTTTTGAAGACAGGGACATTAAAGAAGTAATTATGTCAAATGTGGCTGTTGGCTTGGGTCCTGTCCCAATCAACTAGTGTGCTGTTGTGAAGATTGGCACACAGAGAGCTACTGGGGATGTACACGTGGAGGAAGGACCATGTGAGGACGCAGACAGAAATGGTCATCTGCAAGTTAAGGGGAGATGTCCATAACAGATGGTTCTTTATGACCTTTTGAGGAAACTCACTGCAGGCTCCATGATCTTGTACCTTTGACCTCCAAATCCATGACAAAATAAGTTTCTGTCATTTAAGTCACTCAGTCTGTAGTCTTTTGTTATGGCAACCCAAGCAAACTAATATACATATCTTTGCATCTTTTGAATATTCTGTGATCCAATAACCCAATGGATTAACATTGAAACATAGAGGAACCTTACATCTCCCTACTTCCCATCGAGACAAGAAAGGTATTTGGTTTATTCTACCATTTCCCACAACCTTCAGATTGGATACCTTATGAACATTATATTTACTCTTTGGTAATTTCCTGAGTCCATGGAGGTACTATTAACTTTGTTTCACATGGATTGAGTTCTTTTAAAGTAGAACCTAGAAAAATCTCCCAATATTAAATATTTTAATATTAAAATGCTTGAAGAGAGGGCTCAGAAATAAATGACCACTTCAGATCTGTTCTGGCTCAGTGATCCACAAGCATACCTTGAAAGGACTTTGATCTTCCCCAAGGCTTATATAAATTCAAAGTAGTTAGCATTTCTAAAATATCATCTGTGATTTAAATTTTTTTGCTATTGAATGAGGTTGAAAATCACATAGATAATATTTAATAATCAGGAGATTGACATGTAAATCACCATTGTTTGAAAAAGCTCACTGATGCAAAGATGTAATTTTCTCTTTCCTCCCCAAACCAGTAAGAAAGCAAATAACAACCTTCTTGTAGTCCTGTGGTTAATAGATTGAAGATTTGTGTTGGGAGATATTAGAAATGCTTTTTTTCTGGAGCTTTCTGGTTGATAAAGTGTTAGATAAAGCAGGCTTTTTACTGAAATTCATTTCCTCTGCTTAATGACTAATTGCAGTGAAATAGACATGACTTCAAAATCATGTCTTTTCTATTTGCATTTTTTCCTTCTGATTCTTCGATTTAAAATTCCAGTTGTGCTAGAAATCATGATATGTCTAACACTTTTTGAAAATTATATAGATCAAAAGAGAAAGCATGTTCATAAAAAGCTTTGATAGTCTCCTTCTAATAAACCCCCTTTTAGACATTTTTAATTTATACAGAAAAGTAATGTTCAGTTGGGAAATGCTCAGATATTGTGCTTTAAAGCCTCAATTTATGTGATCAGCTTGATCCACATGGTGCACATTATCCCTAACTTGTTGGCAGAGGGAAAAATTTAGCTTGATAATATTTTCAATCCTTCATGAAAAAAAATATGCTTATTAAGAAGCTGGGAGGTGATTCTGGGTTGCTCCTAGCCGAGGTACGTAGCCCAGTGGATGCAGAATTACTCTGGGTCCACTAAGCAGACCTTTGCCTGTCCAATTTTCTGTTGCCTTGTTTCCTGAGAGATTACTAATCCCTTTCTTATTTTACAGCCAAATCCAATAGCAACAGAAGACAACATCTGTGTTCAATAGGTATATTTTTGCCAGCTCGCATTAAATAATTCATTATGGATGTTTGTAGGGCTGAAATTAGCCTTTATTAAATATAGAAGCAGGCATCATCGCATTCCCTGATGAGAGCAATCAACCCCTTTAATGATTCCTCTCTTTAAGTGGTATTGTCAGGACTTTTAATTTTTTTAAAAAACATTTTGTATCTACCAACTGTTATGGGTTGAATTGTGACCCTTTAAGAGATGTTGGAGTCCTAATCTCTGGTACCTTCGAATGTGATCTTCTTTGGAAATAGAGTCTTTGTGATGAGGTGCTTGGGGGAGACCCTACTCTAATCTGACTCATGTCCTTATAAAAAGGGGAAATTTGGACACAGGCACAGACATGCACAAAGGGAAGTCAAGGAGAATGCTACCCACAAATCCGAACCACCAGAAGCTGGAGGTGTGGAGGGGGAAAGGAAGAAAGGGGAAGAGAAGGTGGGGAAGGGGAGGGGAGGAGCTTGCATGTCAATCTCCAAAGAATGAGAGGAGAGAGAGAGTGATGAGTAGATGCTCTCACAGCCCTCGGGAGCTCTGAAGACTCCCAGACCCCACAACTTTAAGCCAATGACTTTCTGTTTTTAAGACCCTCAGTTTGTGCTACTGTGTTATAGCAAACCCAGGAAATGAACAGCAAATCTTTTTGAAGTCTTTCTATGGATTACGTGTGCACCTGTGTTAAATAACCACCTCACTTAAAATTGTACCCCAGGTATTTCCTGTCTCCTTCTATTTTCCTTTCCTTCTTACCCACTTATTGTTGTTTAACACACACTATATTTTACTTACTTATTTTATTTATTTATAGTTTTGGTCATCTTTTCCCCTCCCTGGAACATGAGCTCCTTAAGGTCAGGGACTGGGGACTGCTTAACGAGCTCCTCCAGCAGCATATACGATACTCAGATATTTGCAAAATGACCGAATAAATTTCTTCCTTTTCTTTGTCACCAAATTTCATTCCACATAAAGCTCAACACCCATGGTACTCTGAAAACAGCAGGTCCACAAAGACCCACGCAGAGAAAGGAAGAAGGAGGAGGAAGAGCAGCAAATAAGATGCTGAAAAATGTTCTGATCTCTTGTATTTGAAGTTGCAAGTAGTACAGAGTAAGATTACCATTCTTTTGCTCTCTCTCTCTCTCTCTGTTTCTGGTTGCCATGAGGTAAGTAGCTTTCCACCACGAGTCTTCCCCACCATGATGTTCTGTTTTACCACAGGCCCAGAAACAGAACCAAATGACCATAAGCTGAAACCTTAGCCAAGGAGAAGAAGAAAGTAAAAGATGCTGTTAAGATGGTCCAAAAGGGTCTGTGTGGTTCTGGACAAGGAGATGATCATCTCAATGAAGGCTGTGAGTTAGCTCTGTGTATTCAAAGCACATGTGAAACTTGTGCTCATGGGGATGAAGAACCAGCTTGTGGTTCTGCCAGTATTCTTCCGAAGAGCACTGAATAATGAAGGCCATGCAGAACCTCATGAAGAGCCCAGCAATCCAGTGTGGGAACTGTTCTAAGAAACAATGAAGACTGGGATCATTAGGGAGAACTTTTGAAAGCATGAGTGACCAGGAAGAAATGAAAAAGTTCAATGCAAATTGGTCAAATTTTACTTGAAATTAAAGCAGGGGCCTTGGACAAAGCACCAACTTAAGTAACCAATGCCATTCCTGATCTCCAACCTCTAGGAGTAAAGGCTGCCTCAGAAGATGAAGAGGAGGAAGAAGCCCGGAAGTCATGTAGTTCTGGCTACCACACTCTACAGCTAGGGTTGTCCAGCTGGGCCCTAAGGCTCCCTACAAGGTCCACCACATGTATCTCTTGTTCTACACCTTTGTTGTGTGGTATTTGGAGAAAGTTCTGTTCCAATATCTCTTCACTCTCTGCAAGATTTGCAGATCTCAAAGAGATTGTTCTTATGAAAAGGTATGGTACATCATCATTTTCAGGAATACAAACAGCAGAAGTATCTTCTTGGGGAAAGGGTGATGGAATCTACTTTCTTGTGAAGCAATTCTGAGAATAGAGTTAATTGTCTGAATGTTCAGGACCCTGTGTGTTTGTGTGTGTGTGTGTGTGTGTGTGTGTGTGTGTGTAAAATGCTACATAAATGGATTTTAATAAAAGACTGCCTCACAAAGAGCTTATTATACTTTAGGAAAGATCTTTGCATCTTTTATTTTTATTCATCCCTATCCTTTGGTGTCAGCCCATTCCAAGTCCATGAGATTTCTCTAATTTTTGAGTAATCTTTATTTCCTAAAGGACAGCACAGCAATTTTGCATATCCATATTTTAGCTGAAATCTCTGATTTTTGATTAACTGCTGACAGAGAAAAGTCATGGATGTATAAATGCTTGGGTTCAGATTTTCATTCAGTACACTTCAATAGGCATCATGCATGAGTGGATGAGTCATCAAGACTCACAGGAAGGTTCTGAGAGGGTGTGCATGACTTTGAAATTACTGTCTCAAGGGAAAACAAGTAATGCTCCATAGAACTGACCATTCTGGGCAAGAGAATTCTATTATTTGCAAGAGGTAATGGTGCCCAGGGGGAACCCCTCTTTCTTAACCTCTTCTAACCTAGAACAGTATGGCATTCCAAGAGTTTTGTTTGTTTCGTATTATTTGTTATATCAGTTAATCTCGGTATTAGCTCAATACAATTACTACCTTGATCATCATGTTTTTATGTTGCTTAAATTTAAATTTATTATTCACTTGTGTGTTATATTTCCAATACCAGAGCAGAGAAGAACGATGGTTTGGAATTGGAAAAGTTATACCTTGTGCTATGCGTATGGCCTTGGGCAGATTATTTAGCCTTTTGTAGTCTGTGGAAAAAAATAGCCCATAGCTAATCCTACAGAATTACTGTTTAGAGAAAAAAAACAAAGTAATGCCCTCAAACATGATAGGCATTCTGCAAATGGCGCAGATTACTATTTCCCTGTAGGCTGGCGATTCTGATACAGCATTTACTTAACCTATAGATCTGGGCTGCTCTGTTGTCAGCAGAATTATTAACAGTGGAGTCTTTCCCCACAGGCGTGGGTAGTGAGGGCAGCCTTTGATGCAATTTGACTCTTCCACATTATAGATCTGATGTGATATTCTGCAGGATATTTAGGTTGCAGGTGCCCAAAGAAGGGAGGATATATGTGAGTGCCCAGAAAGAACCTTGAGGACTCTCTGATAAAGTCCTCCACTAAATCCCACATGAAAAAGTCCCCAGTGACCCAAATCTTGCTTTGATGGTTGCTGTGATTGTTCCCAACCTACCAGGAGGTTTGTGAGTTCACTGCTAGTTCACTCAGGCAGAAATGCTGAGTATGTCCTTGAGTAACAATCCCACCTGTTTTTCAGGAATCACACTAACTCCCAAATCCACTGAGGTGATGTGGATGCTCATTAGAGTATTTCACCAGCACACAGAAAAAAAAAATGAAATCAACTTGAAAGATAATTTATGAGCAATCTCTTTCATTTTGAAAATATGCCAGCAAGCCTAGCAGAAGCCACTCAGGTTTTTATGGATTTTTTGTTATTGTTGTTTGTCATTTTGGTACGATAACCACCTGTAGTCATTAACACTCCCTATTTCTACTAGAGGATCTCAAACATCTGCTGCTGCAGCCAAAATGTCCCTCAACAGAATGAAAGTTTATGTCCCTGAAATGGGAATTTCATATCCCATTGTTGGAATTATGCACATGCCTTAAGTCTGCATTCTGCTGATTCTTGATAGTAGTTCTGCATTCCTGAAGCGATTGGTACCACCCTATTCATTCTTACAACTGGTGCTGTTGTTTTTTAGATAGTCTCATAAGTGTTTTATCTTTCATGCTGGATTTCAGGCTCACTGAGGGCAAATAGGAAGTTTCTTAGAATTTTATGAATCATCATGCGTCTAGCAAAGTGGGGCTCAGGAAATGCTTACTGAATGCATTTTGCATGCAGTTCGGTAAATGTAATAATACTACACAGTCAACAGATTCAGGGGAATGGAAGGATGGGGGAGAGGAAACTAAAATAAATCACTTTGATTGTTTCTTTCACTGAAATGATTTTATGTAATCATAAAGTTGAATATCCCAAATTATCCTGACAACTTGAAATAACCATATTTACCATAAAGGGTGAAAACTCTGTTTGTATATGTTGGGTAATTTTGTCTTCTGCCCTACACATGGTTTCTGAAACTAAAAGTTGCTAGACTGAATTTTCCCTGAAAGTGGTTTATCCTGGAAATCCTTTTCTCCTAAGCACGACTCTGGGTATTAAATAGCCAGCGCAGCTCATCAGTCTCGTCCGCGGTAAATTATCCTGAGAGATCACCATATTGAGGCTCAAAGGTTTTAAAGATATTAACATTCTAGTATGATGCTATTTTTTTTTTTTACTGGAAAGAAGCTGATGTAATTTGACCTTAAAATATGAAAATGTGATCTTCCATTTAGACCAGAGGCTCTGTATCTCACGGACCACATTTCCTGTAAATACTCTGTGTGTGTTCTACAGAATGTAGTTTTCACGGTTCCTAAGTGAAACTTGAACCATGCATGCTCAGAAATGTTGTTTTGCTTTCAAGAATTTTGTGATGTCTTTACAATAATTTACAAGTATAAGCAATTGTTTGAATATAATATAACATTCAGGTGGCAGGCATTTTGTTCTGTTTGAGGGGGGCAGTGAGAGTTATTTTGACTATAGAATAAACATTTTCATCTTGTTTAGCTACATATTATTATTTTAAATGGTGAATATTATGCTTGTGCATTTATTAGACAAAGAAATGTATAATATTACACTTGAAGTCTATATAAAGTCCACACATAGCTCTGTGGGTTCTTTGGTAGGTTGGAGTCACTGTCTTGGTCTGGACATTGACTTTGCCTAAGCTCATCACAGGCAATTTCTAAATGGAGGCCAGATTAAAGTGAGGGAATCAAAACGTACTGTTTTTCATAATTTAAGACATAAGTGCATGTGATTTGCACAGTTGTAGACAATGCTGATCAAAGCCCCATCTTAGACCTTTCAGAATAGCTTCCCTGGCATCTTATTGAGCTCAGAAAAAAAATCCAAATTAATCCAGAGAAGGAAAAAAATCTTTCTAATATTAGGTCATTAGAAATGGAAGATGGAGATATACAGCATTCCTTTCCTGCAAGCTCAGTATTCTGGATAATATTTGCCTATGTTCAGAAAAGCAGTAAATAAATGAGAAAAAGAAATTATAGTGAACATGGCCTTTTTGAATTATTTACCTTATGCTCAAGGTCAGGGAATGAATATGTATATGTATGTGTGTGCCCATGCATATGTGTGAGGTATGTATATGATGTTATATGTGTGATTCATGATGGTGTGCATGCATGCGTGTGTGTGGAAAGGCCTAGGTGTGTGGCATCTAGTTGTGGGGCATTGTGTGGCATGTTTGAATGCACACAATGTGTGTGTGATATATGTGGGATGTAAGTGCACGTGGTATCTGTACGAGTGTGAATACATGGTATGTATGTGTCTGTGTGGGGCATATGGGCAGATATAGTCCATGTGTGATACATGTGTGTGCATATGTGTATGTTACACATAGTTACATGCATGTATTGGGGGTGTGTTGTATGCAAGTTTATACGTACTGTTTTCTGTGTGCGATTTTTGTGCAGTATGTATATGTTTGGAGGTTTACTTGTAAATATGTTTTCAATAAAAGAACAGTGCCTCCAACATTTATCCCCTCTAATCTACACTCTTTGCTCCAGAGTTATCTTTCTAAAAACTCTTTTTGAGCATAGTTTATCCCTTCTTTAAAAAAAAAAAAAAAAAAAGGAAAGGTCCTCAAAGCCTGCAGAAGACAATTGATGGTCCTTCTCCACCTGCACTTCACTTCCATCCAATGGGAATTAGTTGTCTGGTCCTTGCCACTGCTCCTTACTTTCATATGCAGTCTCCAGGGAGGTAGGTGGTGTGGGAGGAGAATGCAGAAACACAGGCCTGGAAGTCAGGTCACTTGGGTCATCTCTGCCATTTACTAGCTGCTTGACTTTGGACTAGGTCCTTGACCTCGCTGAAGCTGACTTTCCCCATTCATACAGTGGGGATAATAACTGTGCCTCTCTTCATTAGGGAATAAGGATGTCATTGTGAAGGTGCAGCAAGTTCGTATACGTAAAGCACTTACAGTAGTGCCAGGCAACATGTGCCTGCTGTGTAGGACTTACCTACTCTTTACATCACCTCGGGGAACCATGTCCTGGTCCCTCTGTATACATCAAAATCCTTCCTGGTCCAGCTTAGCTGTCATCATTGAAGTCAACTACCATATTTGAACTTAGAAATCTTCCTAGGTCAGTGGTTGAGCACTTGGATGAGGAATCAGGTAGGTAGGTAGGTAGGTAGGTAGGTAGGGTCCAATGCAAGCTCTGCCCTTTCAAGGCCTTTTCAAGTGTAGCTTTGTTACCGGTGAACTGGAGACTGTGAACTGATGTATGGGCATTGTACTGTGGAGTGTTCTCTTTCCTCCACTGGATTCCTTGCATTTTGTTTCCTCTGGACAGTTGCCTGCATTTATCTGCGTTGCGTCACCTTTAAGTTGGTGTCATCTAGACTGCATCATTTCCTCTCCCTCCATTGCCTAGCACAGTGCCATGTTCAGAACATGCCCTCAAAACAAATTCATGGAGTAAATAAACAATGAAAGAGAAGTCAGAAAGTGAATTGTGGGCTTCCGGAGTCTAAAAGCCATTACTGTAAAAATATACAATTATATTGATAAACATTCAAAGAGCTGCCTTTAAAAGTTTTCATAGCTCAAAGATACCCTGAAATCTTTGGAAGGCAAAAAAGACTCTTAAGAACCTACTTTAATTTGTTTTCATCCCCTATTTCTTTTGTTGTCATGTGGTGAGAAAGGCTGATTCTCAGGGTCATTGCAAATTGATTTTGTGCTGTGCACTTAAAAGAACTGAAGTAGGTTCTTAGAGTTTTGTTCACTATTATTGCTCCTAAGGATTCTCATTCTGATCATTGATTTAATTTTTTCTTTTGGTAATAGCTTTTTGAACCACCAAAAAAAAAAAAAAAGCACTATTTTAGCAAAAAATGTTAGACATGTGTATAATTGGTGTAGGATTTCATTTTGGTGTTGTAAAATATATGTGTAGAAATACCATAATTCATATGATTCTGGTAGCTATGTTTTCAAATGCCATTAAGGTCTTTAGATAATTCATTGTATAAAATTTTATGATTGGTTGGTGCAGTCAAAATGTAGAAGGTAAGAAGGAATATGTGTGAAGTATATTTTCTCATTTCGTTATTTGTTTACCTTGAAGAAGGTTTTTAAAAACTGATATTTCTTTCTTAATTTTTCTCATTGTACTGAAGAGGGCTTTCAGATTGCCTAACAGTTTATAGCAGAATCCAACAATTGCTTTTGTAAATATCAGAACTGGGTCCAGAGGGACCCAATCTTTAGTAGCCTGAGTTGGTCACTGGGAGATTGATTTTATGAATTGGTATTCAAAGTGTTTCTTGTCTTGATAGAACGAAGCTTTCCCCCTACCTGAATAGGGCTCTGCAGTCCACCATTTTCTCAGATTCTTCAGCTGTTTCCTCAGATAATATTCTGCTGGGATCCTGTGTCTAACCATCCTAGAAAAGAGTAATAAATAGACTGCTTGCCCTTTGCTGTGGTTTTAGTCAGCACCTTGGAGAGTAGAGGTTAAACCACAAAAAAGGAAGTGATGGAAAATAAAAAGGGAAATTTTGCAAGGTGATAAAAAAATGCATTCCAATTATAATTGGGAGATGTATACAAATGCTCCATTGATGAAATGACTTTCCTTACTGTGTGAAAATTAAAGAATCTCTGGACCCAAACCCCTTTAATACCCCCAAACAAGACTTCTACCACAGCAGGAAGTCAATTATCTCCATGGCAACCCAAACAAATAGTGAATATTGCCTTAGCAGACAAGATGGATGAAAGGTGCATCTAAAATTAATTTATGTCTTGGGATCAGACACTTGAGATGAGAGAACTGGTCCATAAAGTACCCAGGAGAAGCCATTAAAGGAGAAACAAAATAAGTCCCTTGTTGAGTTCCCCAGAGAGCAGTGGTTGAAACATATAAATCCTGTTTGCCTCTTCCTTTAAGGGTGAAAGTTGTCAATATGTCCCCATTTACATGGCCACTTTGATGATGGCCCCCTGTAAATCTCAAGCCTGCCAAAGAATGTTTATTAAGAAGTGCCTTCAAGAGTGATCTCTTAATCCATCCTCTTGTACAGTTGGAAACTTTCTTTTTATTATTATATACATCAATTCTGAGATGCAGATATGCCCCCAAAGACTAAAGTTCAGAAGATTTCCAGTCTATAAAAATCTTGCATTAAAAAAAAAAAAAAAAAAAACAGGAAGAAAGGAAAACGATAACTCACTCACACACAGAATAACTCACAGAACCCTCAGAAGCAACCATGGAGCTGTAAATTTTTCATTAAGTATAGAAATTAAAAACACTAATTAAACCACTGTTTGGAAAATAACTCCAACTATTAAAAGGAACTTTTTGATGGGGGAAAAAAAAAAGGCTCTGCTTTTTTGTGCCTGGAGATGTGGCTTTTGAAGTTGGGATATTCTGACAGAGAGCCTGCTCTGTGGCAGAGCCTGTTTCCTACCCTAAATAAGAAGACAGTGGGTCCTGAAGGCTGAGCAGGGTGCAGACCCCAACTGCTCCTTGTTAGGGCAGAGCTGTTCGTTTTAGACTGGAATCACTATTAATGATGCTTTACCTGACTCAGACTTCCTGTCTGCATAGGTTCCACTTCATTCCCCTCAACCCCCTTTTCCAAGATCACAGTTTCTTCTTCCACAAGCAATGTTTAGTCAGTTGCACAGTCCAGTTATTTCTTTCTTCCTGGGATCTCTCACTCATTTCCCGTTCTTATTAACCTTGCTATTGCACAACAGGATGGTTATAAATGCCCCCTAATTTACCTGGCTGTCTTCTTGCCCTCCTCACTCCCGTCTTTCCTGTACATTAGTTGGATTCATTTTCCCCGAAGATCATTTTAATTTTTCACCCTTTCACTCAAAAACATAATGATTTCCCGTTGCTTGTAGAAGAAAGCCCAAATTCCTCTAGGTGGTATTTATGGTTTTCCACCAGCTGACCTTATCTGTGCTCTAATATATCTCTCCACCACTTGTT
The DNA here is from genome assembly GCF_902686445.1 of Sciurus carolinensis. NCBI lineage: Eukaryota > Metazoa > Chordata > Mammalia > Rodentia > Sciuridae > Sciurus > Sciurus carolinensis. The sequence goes on along the minus strand of NC_062217.1, from coordinate 53,956,710 downwards.
CCCATGAATCCATCATTCTAATCATTATCACTTACCACAAATGCCTTCCACTTTCCTATGTGTCCTTTATTCCTCAAATTCTTATTGCTTATCTGGAAGAAATTCCTCATGGCTTTTAACTGTTCTCCCCAACACAAAGAGTTTACATCTTTTTAAAATCCAACTCAAATTTACCTCAATGAATGGATGCTAACACCCTGCTTGCAAAATCTCCTTTGCTTCTGAATTCCAGTAGTACTTAATATCTGTAGTAGGCAGAGTGACTTACAAAGATGTCTATGCCCTAAATCCTGGAAACTGTGATTGCTATGTTATAGGATAATGGGGAATTTGCAGGAATAATTAAGGCTATGCTATAAGTTTTAAAATAGGGAGGTTATCCTGGATTATCTCCCCATTTATATACTCAATCACATGAGCGCTTAAACCAGAGAACTTTTTTGGCTGCAGTCAGAGACATGTGGCTGAAGAGGAGACAGGAGGGATTCAGCCAAAAGGAAAGTTAGAGAGATTTTAAGTGTGAGAAGGATGGATGTTGGTGGTTTGCAAGGCAGGGACCCACATGTAGGCCTCTAGGAGCTAAAGTTGGACCCTAGCCAACTACCAACAAGAGAGTCCTTAGTCCTTCAATTGCAAGGAATTTAATTTTATCAACAAAGTGGATGAACTTGGAAGTGGATTTCTTCCCAGTCACTCTGCTAACAGCTTGACCTTGATTTTGCTTTTGTGAATCCTGAAACAGAAAACCAGCCAAGTCCAACTAAACTTCTGACCTATAGTACTGTGAGATAAAACATTTGTATTGCTTTAAATCACTAAAGTTCTGACTATAGAAAGCTGATACAATATCCTTACCATACATTTTGCCAAGTTTGATATTCAAGAGACTTGCATTTAGAATTTGACTCTTTGAACCTGAATTCTACTTCAATATTCACAAACTGCATGACCTTGGGAAATTAATCTTTTTATGTTACAGTTTTCTTATCTCTAATAATAAACCTGCTATTATCTCCAGATAACTCATGATTCTAGTGAACATTAAGGCAGATGTTACTTACATATAAAAGCATTATATGTAACAGCTGACATATATTAACTTTTAATAATGTTTTGCCTTATGGTTGTTTGTATTTATAATGTATCTATACAATTAGATTTTATGATCCTGAGATATGACGCGGTGGGTTAAACATGGCTATGAATTCTTCACAGCTCTTCCCATGTAGAAATGAAGCTTATTTCCCCATTACTTGCATCTGGATTTGCCTTTGAGTTTCATTGATCAATAGAACATGATATGTTGCGTGCTGTGGAAGTTTCAAAGGGACTTGTAGATTTGCTTGTGCTTCTTTGGAATGCTTCTCCCATCATGTGAAGAAGCCCAAGATGAAAGACAAAGTAGGGAGAAGTTTGGTCGTCTCTGTCATTTTAGATATCACACCATAGGCCCCAGACATGTAATGGTCTCAGACCATTAAAACATCCATCACCAGTCAAGTTACCGTGTTCAGGTGAGATCAGCAGAAGAACTGCTCTGTCAGTTCACAAAATCTTGAAATACAATAAATTTTTACTTTTAACCTGTTTTGTTCCATTTGTTTCACCTTATTTTGCAGCAATGCATAGTTGATACTTGAGACTATTTTACATTTTTTTGCCTTATCCATTGCTTAGAACATAGTTCAGATCTCTGTGCATTATAAACATGCAAATATTTTTGGTATAATTATTATTCTTTGGTTTTTAATACCTTGATCTGGTTATAAAGAAGCCCAAACACATATTTGCAGACTAATTTCATAATTTGGGTAACCATATACTTCTTCCAAAATTGTGTACTTGGGATGGGTAAGACATAATAGGAAAGGTGTTGCTGACTAAAATAACTGGAAAAATGCTTGAGTAATATATCTTTAACTCCTTAAAGCTGATTTTGTGCAAGTCACCTAACTTCTTGGTTAGTTCATCTGTAATGCAGAAGGCTTGTAACAAAGGAGCTCTCCAGTCTCTTCCAAAACTCCCCATGAAGTCCTTCCCAAAGGCCTGACATAAATAACTGTGGCCAAGGGGCAGGAACTGCTGAGTTCATCCCAAGTTTAAAACTGTTGTCAGGAAGGAAAAGTCTGCTGGTTTGGGGGTAGAAGGCATGACCCAATGGTCACTTACTTAAGAGATTCTGTTTCATGATATGTTTTGTCATTTGTGGGAAGGAAATTAATTGGTGATCTTTGTCTAGCTCCCTGTGTCCATATCATAAAGTACATCACAATTGGCAGATGGCTGGCAGCCTTGGCAGGGACGAGAGGATGTGGAATCATTTTAGGAAAGTGTGGGCCTCTTTTACCTTGCCTAATGGCAGTTTCTTTCGCAGTTATGTTGCAACAACCACATGTCTCAGCAATGTAAGAAGACGATGAAGATTGTTCTGTTTGGCCAATAATGGGAAGTAAAAAGATAATTTTCTTAACCTAATCTAAATAATGTCTAATGCCTCTTAGGAAACAGTTTATGAATACAAATTATTTTTTTAAACATTTATTGCTCTTTCCTAGTAATGTATGCTGCTAATCACAAAAGATTGAAACTGATCTTTCCCTCTCGACAAAGTATACCAGTATCTACTAATGAAGAGTCAATAGTTGTTGGATTACACTGGTGCCAATAATGCAGTGTTCCATCTGCTCTCAGGTCTGAAGATATAGGAAGCTGCTGTCTCTGCCCTTCTCTCTACTCCATTCCCATTTCCTATGGGTGGTTTCTCTGGTCTCCATTCCATCCCTACACATCAGAACCTGTGTTCTTCCTCCCTTCATTCCTCCCTGCTGATCGAAGTCCAGTGACCTGTGTCTGAGAGCAACTGACCTCCCATCTCTGAGTCTAGTTCAAGCTTTTGGAATTTACACCTTATACCTGAACTGGGAAATAAAGATAAACCATTCTTTCAAAGTATCTGTAGCCATAGAAAAAAGTAACATATCTCAAAATTCTTTATCTTCCCTCATGAACAGGGAAGATACCTCCATAGATCAGGGTATAGAAATACTTTTATTATCATTCAGGGAGTCAGAAGCTTCCTGTATCTTTAAACATAAATGATGTTACAGTCATGCACCTTGCACATCGCATATAACTTTTGTCCAGTGTACTTTACATAGCAATCTTATAAATCATTACCAAATATTTTAGAACTTTTTTAAAAAGCAGAATGATAAAAAATGGTCACCAGGTCACCCGAAAAATGTATAGTTTAAAGAGTAGAAAAATTTTGACAGCCATCTCCTCTAAATTAGTAAAAGTTGAGAGACATAGAAAAGCTTGCCATATTCACCTAACTTTAAAGGTACAAATACTAGAAAATACTTTTCAATATTTTTGCAAGTACTTCATTTACTTAATTATTTTTTATTAGAGTTTTATAGTTATACGTAGTAGTTGGGTTCATCCAACATACTCATGTGTGTTTGGAATTTGATTTTAGTTCATGAATTCTCCCTCTTTCCCTCTAGTCCTCTCTCTTCTCCTTGATTCTCCTTCCTCTACTCTACTGGACTTCCTTCAGCTTATCTATTTATATTTGATTGGCTTTTTTTATTTATACATAAAGGTGAAATTCCCTGTGGTATATTTATATATGCACCTAGCATGGCTTTTTTAAGAATTCATTCCACATTGCTTCCCCTTACTCATTCCTCCACTTTGCCTCTTGATCATTTACTTCTACTTTACTGATCTTCCCTTTATCTATGTGGTATTCTATCCTTTTCTCCTCCTTTCCTTTATTTTACTCTAGCTTCTGTATATGAGAGAAAACATTCAACCTTTGACTTTCAAGTTTGGTTTATTCCAGTTAGCATGATCTTATCCATTTCCATCCATTTACCGATAAGTACCATAATTTCATTCTTCTTTGTTACTGTGTAGAACTCCATTGCATATATATACCACAATTTCTTATTCCACTGATCTATTGATGGGCATCTGGGTTGATTCCATAATTTAGCTGTTTTCAAGTACTTTTGCTTCCAGCTACAGTGGAGTACAGAGGTCAGAATTGCCTCCTTCATTAAGTGACTGGAAGACTAGACAAAACATGTGAGCAGTGATGTGTAGCCATGGGAAAATGGTAGAACATGTGATTCTTGAGAGTAGGAGCACAAATGAGGGGAGCACCTGATAGCACAGTTTCAGCCTAGAGATGGTTTTCAGGCTTCAGGGAAAAGCCCCTGGCAGTTCCACTGACCAAAAGAAATTTAGGAAAAGTAGGATCAGGATCAGGACTAGAGTGAGGGGACTGAGCCACTTTCCTTCAGCACAAAATTGGAAGGGATATCAACAAACTGAGATATGAAGATAAATAATATTTCATGTAATTTTTCAAGAAATCAGAATAATGTAATCTGATTCTGCACTTATACGAATATGTCTTTGTTTACCTTACCCTAATCATGGCCCTGTCTGAAATTTTTAATTTTGATGAAGTCCAATTTATTTTTTTTTAATGGTTTCTATTTTTTTCTATCCTGTTCAAGAAATTCTTGCCTATATCAAGTTTTCTATATTATCTTCTAAGAATTTTATTGTTTTTGCTTTTCAACTTGGGAATGGTTGAAAACAAATGAACGTTTTGTATGGCATGAAGGAAAGTCAAGATTCATTTTTATTTCCATACGAGATATCTAGTGGTTTCAGAACCATTCAATGAAATCAATGTGTTTCTTCTTTAAATTATGTTAGAACTTCTGTCGAAAATCACTTATAATGTATCCCATTTGTTTACAATAAAAAAAAGAAAAAAAATCACTTATATATGTTTAAAGGTATTTTGAACTCTATTTTATCTATCATGATTTATTTGTCTGTTACTCTATCATTATCGCATTGTCTTGATTACTATTACTTTGGGGTAAATCTTGAAATCAGATCGTGTAATTATTCTAATTTGTTTTTCAATTTAAAAATTATTTTGGCTACTCTAGGTTCTTTAATTTACTTCCTTTTTTTAGGTCCCTTAATTTGACTACCAAATGTAGAAGAAGATTATTAATTTCTACAGCAGTGAATGTGGCAAGCATCGCTTGAATCTGTAGGTTAGATTTGGACAGAAGGAACATATTAATGTCAAACATGTAGTTTATGAAAATTGTATATTTCCAATTATTTAAACCTTTAATTTCTTTCAACAATGCTTTGTAATTTTAGTATAGAGACTTTACACTTGTTAAAATTAAATTTATTCCTAATTTATCATTTTGATGCTCTTATAAATTGTATTTATTACTTTAAAATTTCATTTTCTAATTTGTTGCTATTATATATAAATAAAATTGAGTTTTTCATGTTGAGCTTTTTTTCCCAAGTGCTAAATTCTCTTTTTAATTCTAATTTTTTATACATTTCTTAAGATGTTAATATACAGAAATCGTATTGTCTGAAAACACATAATTCTACTTCATGTATCTTTTCAAATATTTATTCCCTCTTCTGCTTGCTCTATCTATCTAGCCATTCATCCATTCATCCAATTAATCTCTACCTATCTTTGCAATTCTATCTCCCAATTACAATATTTAGAACCTCCTGGTCCTCTGTTAATTATTTTTTAATTATTCTCTGCTTTTCAGATTAGGCGACATCTCTTTAAATAACTTGAATTTCATTAACTTTCTTCTGCCACATCTCATATGCTGGTAGCTCCATTTTATCATCTTATTACACTGTCCTTTACCTTTGGGAACATATTTTTTCTTAGCTCTTTGAACATATTTATAGCAGCTTCTAACAGTCTTTGTTTGCTAAATATGACATATGGACCATCTTTAGGATGGGTTCTTTTAATAGCTTTTTTACTGAATATGATTCACATTTTCTTGCTTCTATGTAGATTTGATTGTATACCAGTCATTTTGCATAATGCATTGTAGAGATTCTGAAGAATGTTGGTTTTATTTTAAGCTGTTCATAGTTCAATTACTGCCTGATCAACTTGGCACTGTGTCTGCTTAGGCTTAGTTGCATTTTTTGTTAGGGTAGATGTTCAGAAAAACCAAGGTGTTTTCCAGACCTCTCTGACTTGATGAGACTGAACTTTTGAATTCTGTCTTCCTGCAGATTTTGTTACATTTTGTTGACTTTATTGAGTGAGTCTGGAAAAGTACATGGTCCTTACTTCTAAGAAGCAGTCTTTCATTATTTCTGGAGAATATCTAAGGTGTTAACAGCACTTTAACAAGTAGTGCTTAACAATTAACATCTGTTTTCCATGTTGAATACTGTAGCAACTGTGCTTTAGTGAATCTTATTATGCACATAGCATAGCCCTTGGTCAAAGACTTATGAGGAACCCTATCACAAACTTTCAGGGTCTCCTCTCCATGTGACTTCCTCCTTTGAGGTCCTACCCTATAGATTTCAGCTACTTCATCTTTTCCCACTCAGTTGAAATGGACAATCATGTTTGCTTAAACTGGAGCTCACTGCTCGGAGGTCAGGAACTTGCCCCCAGGCAGACAGTTTAGTGATCATGAGGCTCGAAACACAGTTCCTCTTATCAGGGGTCACCGTCTTGCACTGCTTGTGGTCCAATGTCTTAACACCATTGCCTCATACATTTGACTCACTATTATATTTTCTTATGACAGGAGTACTAAGCGCCAGTTACTCCACCAGTGTCGGAAATAATCATCTTTACATAATATTTTTTTCAAGAAGTGCAATATATTTTTATTTATTTATTTATTTATTTTTTATTTTTTATTTTTTACAGACTGCATTTTGATTCATTGTACACAAATGGGGTACATTATTTTGTTTCTCTGGTAGTACATGATGTAGATTCATACCATTCGTATAATCATACATGTACATAGGGTAATGATGTCTGTCTCATTCCACCATTTTTCATACATCTTTACATAATATTAATAAATGGATTCTTTTACATTTATCAGGCATAGTATTTTTTGAACTAAGTCTAGTAGTGTTATTTATATTTTTAGAATTAAGACATAATGTTTGTACATCTTTATAGGGTACAGTATGGTAATTTGATACATTCATAAAATGTGTATTACTCAAATCAGGCTAATAAGCACTTTTATATCCTCAAACATTAATCATTTCTATGATTAATCATTTCTGTGATTTTTTTGTGCTCTTCTTTTCTAGTTATTTTGAAATATATTATAGATTGTTATGACCAATAGTTACCTTACACTGCTATAGAAAGTAGAACTAAATCCTCCTCTCAAACTATATTTTGTTGCCTCTATTTGACTTCCTTCCTTCAGTTCTGTTTTGGGGTCCTATTCAAAAAATCTTTGCCTACACCGATATGTCTTGAATGTTTCTCTTATGTTTTCTTGTAGTAATTTCAAAGGTTCAGGTTTCACATTTAGGTCTTTGACCCATTTTGAGTTGAGTTTTGTACATGGTGAGAGAAAGGAATCCAGTTTCATTCTTCTGTATAGTTAGTTTTAACAGCACCATTTATTAAAGAGACTGCCCTTGTTCCAATATATGTTTTTTACACCTTTGTCAAAAATCATTTAACTGGTGCTCACTTCAGCAGCACATATACTAAAGTTAGAATGACACAGAGAAGATTAACATGGTCCCTGTGCAAGGATGACGTGCAAATTCATGAAGTTTTAGAAACTAAACCCTACTTTTTTTCGGGTTAAAGAAAAAGGAAAAAAAAATCTCAAAACTCAATTGACTGTATGTATGTAGATTAATTTATGGCTTTTCTATTCTGTTTCATTGATTTATGTGTTAATTTTTATACCAATACCATGCTGTTTGGTTAGTATAACTTTGTAGTATATTTTGAAGTCAGATATTGTGATGCCTTGAGCTTTATTTTGTTTTCCACACAGGATTGCCATGACTGTTCTATATGTGGCTCCATATACATTTTAGGATTTTCCCCCCTATTTCTTAAGAAAGTTATTGATATTTTGATGAGGATTGCATTGCATCTATGGATCACTTTGGGTAGTAGGTCATATTAACAATATTAATTCTTCTGATCCATGATCTCAAGATATTATCCAATTTTTTATTATTTTTAAAAATTTCATAAATGTTTTGCAATTTTCATTGTAGAAATCTTTCATCTACTTGGTTAAATTTATTCCTAAGCATTTTATTTTATTTTTGCAGCTATTGTGAATTTTTGGGATTACTTTCTTGATTTCTTTTTCAGCAAGTTCATTATGGGTATGTAAAAATGCTACTTTTATGTTGATTTTGTATCCTGCGACTTGACTGAATTCATTTTTTTAGTTCTAACAGCTTTTTGATGGAGTATTTAGTCTTTCTATGTATAAATTCATGTCATCTGAAAACATGGATAATTTGACTTCTTTCTTTCCAATTTGGATGCTTTTTATTTCTTTCTCTTGCCTAATTGCTCTTGCTAAGACTTCCAATACTATATTAAATAAGAGTAGTGAAAGTGTGTATCCTTGTCTTGTTCCAGATCTTGGAGGTGGGCACAGTACTTTTTAAATCATACATCATTTATATGTATAACTGAAAAACAAAAATATAAGTGAAATGAATTGGAAAAGGCATTTCTAAAACTTCAGATTCTCCTGAATTACTTCAAAGTGTCTGTGCTTGTATTTTTCCAGCTTTGTGCCATTGCAGTTGTTGATGATATGGCATTCCTCAAAAGAGTGATACACTATTGATTCTGTGATTCTCTTTCAGGTTGCTGTCACTTCTGAATTTTGATGTAGATACTTTCAAGGAGTACAAATGTGCGGACAGTGTCACTGTGTTATGACTGCTGCCTGGTCCACTTAATTATAGGATGTCATGGACTGTAAGAAAACATTCAGATTTAAGACATTAAAATGTGGGCAAATGTACATCTTAGTATTTGACTTTTAAACTGCATGCATCTTAGTTTTGAGAAAAATGGAAACAAACTACTAAAAATATTTATTTTATATCATGGAAACAGTATTTAAGATAATTCTATAATTGATTGCCAGTCATTACTGTTGAAACAAACAGTGTATATGATTTAACCCACTGGTAGTTTTTATCAACGTGGTTAATTAGGAGTAAAAGTTAATTATCAAGTGTCAATACAAGGGCTGGGATTGTGACTCAGCAAAGTGGTCGCCTTGAATGTGTGAGACCTGGGTTCGATCCTCAGCACCACATAAAAATAAAATAAAGGTATTGTGTCCCCCTAAAACTAAAATACATTTTAAAAAAAGTGTCAATACAAGAAAAAAATCTGTAAAAAGAAAGACTGTTATCTACCTCCTAACATGAAATCAGGAGAAATGAGTTCTAAACTTGTATATTAACAGCTACATTTTTTGGGTACTTTTAATGTGTTGACATTGTTCTGTGAGCTTTCAGTAGAAAGTTCCTTAACCACACGAGTTGAAAAAATTTCTGGCTTTTTCAATTCCATCTGTAAAGCATACTGACAACCTTATGGCACATTGACAACTTCAGGAAGTAACGAATACGTTGACAGTTCTCCAGAAAGCTGATCACTTTTGCAAGCTGAGGTACATGTTATCAGGTTTAGGGGTGTTTGAACCCAATCTGATTACACCAGTTGCATGTGTTCATAAATGACCTAGTTTTATTAAATATAACACAGTCTGAGGAAATGAGAATTTCATAGAATAAATAAACACTGAGTTGAACAGATTGGAAGGATTAATCAATATTTGGAAAAAATACTGTTGAATTAGGTACAAGTGTGCTAAGGTATGAACGTTTGTGTACCCTAAAATTCATGAGCTGAATCCCAGTCACCAATGTGCTAGTGTTGAGGTTGAGACTAAGGAGTGATTAGGTCATCATGTGGAAGTGATCATGAATGGAATTAGAACACTTATTAAAAATCTCCCAGAAAAACTGTGTAGACACAGTTAGAAGATGCCACCTGTGACTGAGAAAGTGATCCTCACTAGACACAGAATCTGTTGGCTCCCGGGTCTTGAATTTCTCAGTTCCCAGAATTATGAGACTTATCAGTTGTTTATAAGCTAACTGATATTTTGTTGTTAGAAGCCTGTAAAGACTGACAATATGAGAAAACCAATGCAAATTTGGAAATTATAAAAATCTAAAAGAAATCTGCATTTAGACTCATACCTGTCTTTAAATTTTTTTTCCCACCAATTTAAAGGAATGAACCTATATGGGTGTGGTTTATATGAAGATATGACTGGAAACTCAATCAGAGGGCTCATACTCAAAGAAAAGGCTTTAGCCCTACATAGAATATGTGTTTTGAGTTGAAAATAAATAATTTCGTGTTTGTATGTGTTAATGGGTCTCTGCTTACAGCGACATTTGAATATCCTTGCCTTTATTACATTGGGTAAGGGAGCTTCCACTTCTCTCTTACTATATTGCTCTCTTTTTTAAAATTTATTTTTATTGTATATATCTCTCTTATTTTATTGTATATATCTGAGAAGGAGTAAGGAACATACTGTGGTCACACAGCTACCAAGTGGTGGGGATGGGACACACCCAGGCAATACAATTCCAGAACCTTCTGCCCTTAACCATAATTGCCTTCCACTAACTTACTGTGTGTTCTTAGAAAACATTCAACTTTCCTCAAATTTTTCTTAATTCGTAAATAAGGAAGTTATATGGGATATCTTAAATACTTTTTTAATTCTAAAAATATTAACTTCTGTAATATAGTTCTCTGCCACGTAAGTATGGCTCTGATACCTGTGTTCTTCATGAATATTTTTACTGGAAAGATCCCTACCAAGATCAGGGGAGGGAAAATACTTGCAACTTTGTCTAAATTATCACTACCTCTTACTGATTATACCATAGCTAAACTGCAACAATTCTACAAGATATTGAGTTTCTTTTGATGATTTTGTACTTATTCCAAGTTTTAAAAATAAATTTTAAGAACACACACAAAAAAATGTTGGGGTAAACTAGCTGAAGTTTCATCAGTGTTTGAGTTGAAATATATCCCTGAGGCTCTGGGAACAAATAACCCCTGTCAAGATGGCCAGTATTGATCTTTGGTCTCTCCTAAAGACCCTTCTCATATTGAACTTTGCTTTAAAATTTCAATTATCAGATGTCCTTTAACTAATGCCTTTCAAATTTTTGATACCTAGATTCAAATATCTTTTTTGAAAAATAGTCACACCCTGTTGTTTGGGTAACCTCATTAATCTTTCCTGGCCTTGAATAATGAATGGCCTTTGGTGGACATCTAACAATACAGTCTGACAGTACAGAGATTTATCCTGTAACTATTCATCAATCTTCCTAGTGGGTAAATACGTATTAGGCATTAATATTAAGTTTGATAATTTCTAAAAAATCTGCCATTTTGTTTGGTTAACTTCACAAAAGAGTGGCATTGTTATTTGCTATTGGGCAATGTATCAAATTTGCGTTTTTCCATCAAATTGCATGTTTAGATTATTTTGTATCCTTATAAATTCTTGCACTAAAAATGTGTATTAAAATAATAATGTTAATTAGTACAGAGTGTCACTAAGAATACATATAACACTACATAGAAAACAGATATCATCAGGAAAGCTCAATCTTGCAATGTATAAAAAATTTTTTTCTCATAATTAATCATTTGACTTAGATCATAGAATTTTTTATTAATTTATGATCAGTTTTGGGCCATATTTGTTGCCTCTATTTCCCAAAGATAAAGTACATAGCACGAATAGGCTGTTTCTGAATTATCCCATGTTCTTATATTCTATTACCTCAGCTTTGAATTTGTCTTTAGATTTTCACGTACAATGATCTAAATGAAAATTTTGAGGTATTAGTTTTTTACAACATACTAACATCTGTTCTCAATCATGGTAATAGAGTTACAGTCAATGGGATTTAAACAAATCATAGAAACATTCACGCTGAGAAAGAATCTTCTGGGACAATTACAAGATGAATTATTTGTTTTGTTGGTGAGTCTTCCATTCCAGAGCTGGTGAAGCATCATGGCTGACACCACCACAGATTAGGACTGAGACAAAGATGCACCTCAGGTCCAATCTAAGATCAGCTAGCCACAGAACTTTGTTTATTTTTAAAAATGGATTGTTGAGACATGGCGTTTCTTACAGGGAAAAAAATGCAATAAATGAAAAGACAGGGTTAGAGGGATGGCTTTTCTTAGCTAAACCCCCCAAAATTTATTAAACATTGATTGACCTTAAACATTTTACCAGGAGACCCAACGTGTAACAGGCTACATTTCAGGGTGGAGACTGGGGAAACAAAACAAGAATATTTATCTTTAAATAAATTTTATATATATATATATATATATATATATATATATATATATATGTAACTTCATTTTGATCCCTAGAAAATTTTGGGTTTTGCAAACAAAAGAATACATACAGGATGTTACTAGCAAAGGGAATAGAAGTAATTATACCTTCTTGCCTTTTCCATGTTTATTAGCCTTGTCTAATTCAATTTTAAAGCACTTTTGTGTCAAATGGCACATTGGTAATGATTTTCAGTGTAAAACCTGAACATGAGTGAGGCAATGTGTTCTGGGATGCTGTAGTCTCAGAGATGTTATTTTCTTCCCATCCTGGGACAAACACCACAGGGACATTTGCTGATCTCTTTCCCCACAGCCCTCCTTTCTAGCAGAGAGCACAATCTATGCCTCAGGGTCTTGTGAATGTTTGCCCAGGTCCTGGTGAGGTTCCTGTGCCCCAGCTGCTCCAACAGAGTGGCGGGTTCCATTTCCTCATTATGTGGGAGACAAAACATTTAGTTCATACTTCTTGAAGCATACAGAGCCTCTGGAAATATTTTTTGGGTAAACATTGTTTTCAGTCAGATGATTTTTCTCCCTGTAGCTCTTTATAATTCGAGGGGATCACATACCAGAAGGTTTCCGGGTGTGCCTACAATGCCACCCAAATTAGGTGACCTTACCAGGGACAGCTACAGCTGCGGGGGCGGGGTGGGGGGGGAGTGGAGCTCCTTTGTTATGTATTTAACTCTCTCTAACCTGGCACTACTGAAAACCTCTCTCCCATGTTGAAGATTCACAAGTCTTGGGAAAATAAATCTCTTTCTTCTGCCTGTGGTCATTCCTACCTAAACAAGTAGCTGTCATCCTATATGGAAATAATACACAGGTTTGAGATGGCACCAATCCTGAGTTTCTCTCTATTCCTCTCACTTCCTCCAGTCAGAAAACCCGTTTCTGGTCCTTCACCAGAAACCTCTAAAGTGAACTCTACAAAGAGAGAGTGTGTGTGTGTGTGTGTGTGTGTGTGTGCATGTTCGGGATGAAAGGAGAATAATACCTTTTAAGAATTTCTTACAATAAACTGTTAATTAGAAAATTTCAGAGTTCACTTAGGTCTTAGAGGGAAGTCCATGGACAAAAAAGAGGCCCAAAATAGTTAGATTCTTCTAGAACTTAAATTGTTCTTAAGGTTTTGTCAAATGGCTTTATCCTTTAATTATATGAACAATTTTTGAACACAGGGTAAATCCTGTGAGGTGCCACTTAGTTCATTGTAGTAGTAATTTCAAAAATGGCACCCTGGTGACTTGACAGATTTCATACCATTTTCAAAAAAAAACCAAGCTTGTACTGAGACAGGAAAAATCTGGAATGTTATCTGCATATACTTTAATCAGCTTCATCCTCACAAAGAGACTACAATTACCAATGCACACTACAAAACCAAGTTTCCATAGGTGTTGTCAGTGCCGCCTCACTGAGCTCTCAGGAGCAGTGACCTCTCTCACCTTGAAACGATTATGCCTTAGCTCTGTGTTTTACAAGGGTTTCACCTCCACTGTGCTATTTCACTGCCAGGCTCTTACCTCAGTGGAGAGAGTCGGAGCCAGTGCCCCACTCTCATTTCAGGAGAGCCAAGGAAGGAACTCTCAGGTCAGAGATGTCAGGATCCAGAGACCTTAACACCAGGCTCAAGGCTGGAAGTGTGGCATGAACAGAACAAATCAAGATGACACCATCCAGCATTGCAATTCCATGGCCTACCACAGTCACCGCTATTCAAAAAGCCCTTTAGAAAAGGTGGAATATGAAAACATCAGATTTAAGGAGAAAGAATTCAGATGGTGACTGTTGTGTATTCAGAGTTCTTGGCATGAGTTTAAATAACTTAAAGGTTGTGGGTTCCAATCCTTCCTTCAAAGCTTTATTATTTCTTACGACTTTGTTTTCCCATTTATGGTAACAACCGCCTTGTGGGATTATGGTGAGAAATAACAAATAATATAAATGAGTTTAAAGGTTTGTTGGTTTTTTTTTTTCCTTTGAACAAAAACTTTGTTATTTAAATGTGAAATAAGATTCCTTGTTTTGTATGTCGGAAATGATTTGTCACCACCTAAAGTGTGGAACAAGTTGAAGACTGAAACCATCAACCCCTTCAAGGGCTTAATGAATTGTGTTTATTGTTCAGCCTGGTCTGCAAGAAGCGTACCCAGAACTCATGCTTAGATGGATACCTGGCAGAAATTCTCATGCTTCAGAGTGTGATGCTCAACTAGGGATTTTTAAAAGCAGTAACTAAAAGGGATATTGATTAGAGCAGATATTTTATTTACTTACATTGGATATTCCCAGCAGACCTTCAGATTAGTAGATTTCCAAACAGAATGATCTTTAGAGCTACATCATTTCTGTATTCTTGGCAATGGCATACATGCAGATTCCGTAAGTTCTGCACCATATTAAAAATGAAGCTTCATGTTACTATTCATATACTATATTCCCAGCTCCCATTGCCTAACTATACACAATAAATGTTTCAGTGATATGGCTTTCCTCTAAAGTTATAAGCATGCTTCATGATCTTAATGCACATCAATTTATGGGTCTTTTTTTTTTTTCTTTATGGTATTGGGGATTGAACCCAGGGTTGCTTAACCACTGAGCCACCATCCCCAGCCTTTGTTTTATACTTTACTTAGAGACAGGGTCCCTATGAGTTGCTTAGAGCCTCACTAAATTGTTGAGGCTGGCTTTGAATTCATAATCCTCCTGCCTCAGTCTCTTGAGCTACTGGGATTACAGGCATGTGCCTCTGCACCAGGTCATTTATGGGAATTTTGTTTACAGTATTGCCTCCATCCAAATCCCTACATCCAAAAGCTTGGTGATGAAGTTGTTTTTGGCCTGAGCTCTGTCTCCAGGGCCACAGAATTCCTTTTAGATGTCTAGGTATTCATGGATCTAAGTATTGGTGGTCTATATGGACTGGAGCAATATGGTCTTCCCTGGGGAAGTCATTATGTAGGATGATTTTGGGGGTATTGGGTTTATTGTTGAGCAGGAAAATTCTTTGCTGTGGGTTGCTTTGCATCATGTAGAACATTTGGCAGCGTCCCTGGCCCCATCATTTAGTAGATGCGGTGGTACCTCCCCCCTGCCCCACACAACTTTTTCCCAGACATTGCCAGATATGCCCTTGGGGGCAAAACTTCTACCACCCCCACACTGGAAATCAATGGATTAAAGGAATGTTCTACAGCATCCTGCTGTTAGTACTTGGAATTTCAATCTCATCTGAGTTAACACATTAGTAACAGTGTGTTGCATTTATAATTTGCAAAGTGCTTTTCACATAGAGTACTATATTTAACTCTCACAACAGCCCTAAGATACATTTGTTGATATCCTTCTTTGAAAGATTTAGACACTGACTCAGAGCTAGTGATTCGCTCTTAAAGTGACAGATGATGAAACTCTTGAGGTGGAATTTCTGGGACATTCACCTTGGCCTTCAGCCCCCATGTTCCTGTAGTTCAGTTTCCTTGATATTACTGTGCATTATACTGTTTTATTAATTCCTCTTATGTTAGGGCTGGGAGGGACCTTAGAGGTTTTCTCATCCATCTTAGAGAGGAGAAAACTGGGTACTGAATTGCAGAGGAATTAAGTGACTTGTCCGGATAACAAATGTGGCCAAGCCAGGACTTGGTAAAGAAAAATTACTCATGATAGTTGTTAAAGAACAGGAAGGCAGACTTTATTCAGGACTGGACCTCTGCAAATGAGTTTTACAGTAAGGAAGAGAGATTGGGTTCAACTCTAAACAAAATAAGGAAGAGTGTAAATCTGCAGCCCAGGAGTAGGGTGGAGGGGCCTAGGGGTGAAAAATTGCTTAGAGGAATAAGGGAGATAAGGGGGGATTCTGCATTAACTGATCTAACTGGCTTCTTGCTGAAGGCAGGCCAGGGTGACCAGTCATCACCTGGGGGATAGCAGAGTATGAGGAACCTGGTCAATAATTGAAGATGATCAGATATTGAAACTGGAGGATTTTGGCTAAACTGACTTAACAGGGTTCTTGCTAAAATTGAACAGTGTAGAGATGAACACTGAAACTCCAAAGTCAGGATTTAGTTGAGCAGAGTTTGAAGGAGCCTGATTTAATTTTTTTTAAGGAGACAATCTTGGTCTAACCTAATCCAAGTCTTCAAACTTCCTAACCAGTCCTCTTATTTGGTGCTACTCAACCAATATGACATGAATAAAGAAATGGGTACAACTAAACACGTTTTGTGTATGTGTGTGTGTTCGTGTATGTGTGTTATAGTGAGTGGATTTAGGAAATGTGAATTGAGAGCAAAAACTGTCTTCAGAAGAATAGAAGAATTAAAGATTAATATCCTTGGTGTCAGATAAACAGGCAAAAAAATAATAATAAAAAATAAAACAGCTTAAATTTGAGGGTCAATGAGTTCCTCAAAATGTTTTACCTGCTAAATGGTAACTTAGCTGAGCTAAGTAAGCATGGTGGGGAAGGCTTGGAATAAAGGAGGAATGACAAGTCTGCAAGGTGTCACGACCTTAGCCAACTTCATATGGACCTACCCAGTCCTTCTTGGCTTTGAGAATGCTCAACCAAGCTTTTCTCCTACAGATCCTTTGGTTCTGGCTTGGGCATCTCATCCCCAGAGAAGCTGTCCATTGCCATCCTTGGGCTGCTGGCTCAGTGCTCCTTCTTTATCAGCCAGGATGCCCTGGTGGTACAAAAACTGCATTATAATTTGTTTCCCCCAGAGACTGATAGCTCCTTAATGACAAAGACCTTTTAATTTTATTTTTTATTTTTATTTTTTATTTTCATGAACATTCAAGGAGCAGAGGGAGTGAATGAGTTTAGAAGAGCAACTCATCCTGGGGTCCTCAACTGATGGAAAGTTCCTGCAGGCACTTCAGGGGCCCCCATTGTTCTGATTCTGTGCTCACTGAGCAACCTCCCCTTTCTAGCTTTGACTCCCCAGATGACCTTCTGCAGTAGGAAGCACCACCTGCAAAATCACCAGCTCCTTGTGGCTCATGTTAGGATCATGTCACATTCCGTTACTCAAGAGGGATCAGATAGGTGGCTATCCAAAAGGACCATTCAGAAGAAGACTGGAAGGGGAAGAAAAAACAAAAGCTTGGTTAGTTTCATAAATTTGCCAGAGGCCAGCCCAGCAGCTGAAGCCCAGAGTGCTTTTGTGAGAGAAGGTTGGGTGATCTGGAAGGGCCCCAGGAGGCTTCAGTAAGAAGGTTACACTGGTGTGTGTGTGTGTGTGTGTACTGACAAGGGTACAACCTCTGCCTGAGTTCTACAGCATTCAGAAGTGATCCTGACTGGGTTCAGCATCAGGCAGAATAAATATTTTAGCATTGGAATGAATTTCAGAAGAAGAAGGGGGTGGAAAGGTGATGAAGGAGAAACCCTTTAAGGAAACGTTAATTATTGTGCTTTCTAGCATCCCTCATTCTACCCCAACTCCCTAACCTCTTTCCTCATTGTAGAAGAGAAATCCTCAAATCCTCTAAACTCCAGGCATGCAGAGAAGGTGCTGGATTGTTTGCCAGGCCAGGCTGTCTGAAAATCTGAACGCTCTATGCTAATAGTACTCTTGTCATGCACACTGATGCTTTGTTTCTGTGCCCCCAAAGTCTTTGCTATGCAAATCAAACCACAGGGGCACTTTAGCATGTAAATCACATAATCTCCCTCACGTGGGATGAATTGACGGATTTTAAACTCCTAGACTGTTGGGAGGTAATGAACGTACTTATTTAACCAGCATTATTGCGCTGGGCACATCTCCTACTCTGGGCTTTGCTCAGTGGTGTAGCTGCACCGGGGGAGAGGTGATGCTATTATTAATGTTGCTGTCAGAAGAAGAGAGACTAGAACCTGGGAAATTCGGGCCCCCTTGTGGGGGGAAAATAAGACCCATTTCGGAAACTGTGCTAAGTTCTGGGTCTTCCTTCAGGCTTGGTGGGTTTTTCTTCTTCAATTCGTGAGTGAACACTGTATCTTCCAGGGAAAGGCTATTTTTAGCCTGTTTTACAGGTGAAAGGAGCCAGAGAGAGTCACAGAGACATTTCAGGCCCTGATGCTGGGAGAGAATCCAGGCTGGGGTGAGGAGCCAGT
Organism: Sciurus carolinensis; assembly: GCF_902686445.1. NCBI lineage: Eukaryota > Metazoa > Chordata > Mammalia > Rodentia > Sciuridae > Sciurus > Sciurus carolinensis. Next base: position 53,938,267 of record NC_062217.1, on the reverse strand, counting down.
GCAGACTCTGGCCCTGGCCTGGAAAGGCTTTTACTAGCTGTCTGCTGCTGTAACCTGATCCTCAGTGTGGGCGAAAGTCACTTAAGTACCCCATGCCAGCTTCTTTTTCAGTAAAACAGGGATAATGCTAGGGATAGAGGAAGCAGTGACTCGATCCTGTTTGTAATGACAGCTGAGCTGCCTAGGCAAGATGTGCTTGTTCCAGAAATGAAGTGTGATTCCATTAAAATGTGTGATCTCTTGAAACAGCCTACCTTGTTTTGGAGTATGTGGTACCGGATTTATTTGTTGGGAACAAATTGATGAGAACCAATATTTTAGCCTTACAGCATCCGTTTAAGCAAGGCACAGCTAAAAGGTAACTTCAGCTCGTAATGGGGTTTGCTCTCCTTCTATGTGTTTGAAGGGTTTGACAATTGTAATGTGCTCATTTCAACCATTACCTGTGCGCCGCAGTCCCACCTGGGCAGCTTTCCAAAAGTTCTTTTGAGCTGTGTTTGGAACGCATACGTTTTCCCATAGAAACAATGGCCATAGGGTTTCTTGGATGGTGGACAAAAATTGATCGAGCCCAAATGTGGCTGAAATACTGTGCATTTGCAATTAAAGCTAGCAAGAGAAAATGGAAGCAAGTATTAGAAATCTCCCTTTTTTAAAAAACAAAAAAATCATGTAATATGTTTAAAAGTATCAAAACCCTGCAAAACTTAAAATCACCTGGCCCTAAGCTTCAGCCACCTGCTTTAGTCTGACACTTTTGGAAGAAGGGAAGCAGGAGTTGCCTTGGGGCATGCCCCTTACATACCGCCAAAAATTTTGGAGGAAGGGGAAATAACAGGAATGCTGACCTAGATATAAAGGGGAGAAAAGGTAGATACATAATTCTAAACTGGGCCATCTATACCTCTTGGTCTGTTCATTATGATACTGGGTTAAGGTGTGGTGAGCACCCTGTCCTCTGCCCAGTCCAAGAATCCCATTCCTCCCATGCTGTCACTGTTGATGCTGAGGCGACACAGCTGAGTCAGCCACAGTAACTGTCCTTTGACTGACTTGCATGTGTTGGTCCTAACTGCATTCCCCAACAAATCTGCATGCAAATCTGTTCATCTAGAGTCCAGTGAGCTTGACCTGACAGACAAGCAGATAAGTAAATGTAGGAATGAAGAAATGATTGGTTGAGACTCTAGTTTTGGTGGCGGAGGAGTTAAAAGCTGATCTAGAGGAAGAGTGGGGTCCTGTGTGAACATAGATACTAGCAGAGAGAACACTGTACTGGAGATAATAATAGCTATGCTGGCAGGGTAGTTGTTAAAAATCATTTTGATATGAAATATATGCGATGACTTGGCCAAAGCCACGTAAGAAATCCAATCCTTATGCAAAGAATTGTAAAGAATTCAAGTGGGTTGGTCCTTTAGGGCCACACTGCTGATCTTCCTGCAGAGTTTCAGCTAGGTTGAATGATACAATTCCATTGTGGGAACAATTTAGAAGCCGTGGTTTTTCAGAAAGACCCTCTTATTGAATTCCAAGGTTGGTATATCCGAATAAAATGTTCAAGGGTTATTGATCAGAAAAAAACAAAAAGCAAAGAACCAAAAGAACAAAACAAAACAAAACAAAAAAACTCTTCTCCAAATAGCTTCTTGCTACTGGTTGCAGTCAGCCATGGTGCTGGGTTGGGGTTTGCTTCCCTCATTAGTCTCAGACCTGGGTTATGCTATTGACTCATTCCACAGCTCCACTTCTTAGTTTTATCACTTTAGCTCTTTCCTATGCACCAACTACACATTAAAGAAATAGAATGAAAAAGTGTTTTCAAGATCTCCAAAACCTACCCATCATCCTCAGTCACTGAGACTAAGGTATGTCCGACAATCAGTGGACTTGAAAAAACTTGAGTTTGTAGTGTTGTGGGATGACATGAACAGCAGGGCAAGCATCCTGAGGTCAAAGTGTAACTGCCTCCCATGCTTGGCTGGCTGGAGGGACCCACCCAAAAAAATGGCTGTCAGGGTCCATCAACTCTGGTTTTCCAAGTCTGTCTTCCTGAAGACCAAATGTGGTGCAATGCTATTACAGATCTCACAAAACAATTTGAAGGCCAAAATAAGAGAATTTGACCTGACATGCTCAGCAGACCCCTGAACAAAACATTATTTCATGCTCTGATGTTTGGCTATTGTTTTCTGGAAGGATGGAAAATGTAAAAATCTTGTTGGTGATATCCATCCAAGGATCAGTAGCTTATAGGTGGTGCCAGAATACACACGATTGTCCTGAGCCAGAGTAGATGATTTTAACTGAATCTTCAAAGTCCAGCTTTGGATTGGCATGACTGGGGATAACAGATGCAAGGGCTGAGACTTAGGATGTAACCCAGATGGAAACCTGGGTTCTAGTTGAGGGAGATTACAGGGATTGCTGCAGAGAAAGGTTTCCTTTCTGTGTCAATAAGAGATCACTAAAAATCTCTCTGTTTTGGTACTGTGGATACATGCAATGGTAAAATAAGAGTCACAACACCCTCAGAAAAGTTCTTAACCAATCATTTATTAAACAAATGTCACTGAGTGCCAACCATGTGGTGCTGAGCAAATGTTTGTAAAGCTGTAAAAGTGGAAATTTTCTTCCAGATTGTTTGCAAACTATTTTATAGAGAAAAAATAATTCCATTTACTAATTTTAATATCTTAGGGATATTGTAGCATTTTTATTGATCTCAAAGGAAAACTCAAACATCTTATGAATGCTTAAAAAGGCTTTGCGTACCCCTGCCCTGCTAATCTTTTCATAGACTGTCCTTCTCTTATGTATCCTGCTCTTTTGCATCTGCTCTTCTTTTTGTCCACATCATTCAACATCTTCCCAGGCCCCTCTCAATTTTGCCTTTGACCTACTAACTCCTACCCATCCTTTGGATCTAATTTTACATTTCATTTTCTCTTGGGATGCCCTCTACAGACCCCTGAGATAGGGTTAGGTGCACCAATCATGTTCTGCCATTTTCTCATTGTGTTGGTCTGCCTGGACTGCCATAACAAAATGCCATGAAGTGAGTGATGGAAAGACCAAGAAATTTAATTTTTCACAGTTCTGAAGGCTGTAAGTACAGTGGACCCCCATATCTGTGGGTTTTGCATATGTGAATTCAACCAGATGCTGACAACACAGTATAACAACTATTTACAAAGCATCGACATTGTTTTAGGTATTATAAGTAATCTAAAGATGACTTCAACATAGAAAAGGATGTGTACTTAAGTTGTAAGCAAACACTATGCCATTTTATATAAGGAACTTGAGCATCTGTGGATTTGGTTATAGGTGGAGGTCCTGGAACAATCCCCCAGGGGGTTTCTGCCTTCTGATGAGGTTTCCTTTTCTGGCTGGTAGCTGGCCACCTTCTCTCTGTGTCCTTGCATGGGGGAGAGGTAGTGAACTGACTGATGTCTCTTCTTATAAGAACACTAATGCTATTGGATCAGGACAGGATGCCATCCTTATGATCTTATTTGACTTTAATTACCCCTATAAAGGTATTAGGCATGGGGGTCTCAACGAAAGCATTTTGGGGGATGCTAGAGCACCACTCACATGGCAACTCGTGTGAATGCTTCAGGGGATGTCTGTTACACAGACTACAATGTGCATGGTACCCTCTGAAATAATACATTGATTGTGTTGTATCATAATTGATCACGTGCTTGTCTCCAACCCTCACTAGAACTTCAGCTTCACAAAGGCAGGACACATGCTCATCTTGTGTTGAACTATCTTCTCCTCACAGACCACAGTGCTTTGAAAATATGGACACTCAAAGAACATTTATTAACCTTGACAACCAGAACCCAGCACAATCAAACCAGTTTGTGATCCTCTGAGGGCAGTTCATCTGGTTGAACCACAGGTTTCTGGTGGTGAAGCCACATTAACTGCCTTCCTGTCCCATGGCTTTTCTCAAATGGATGTCTTATCAGTTGTACTCCTCGAGGACGTTACTCTAACTCTCTTCCTCTGACACTCTATTTCCTCCCTGATGCTATCTTCCTGTACAGCCTGCCTTTTCCTTTAGTACCTCACAGGTTCAGACTATCTTGACTTTTAATCTTGACCCCTCCAAATATTTCTGTGCAAGTTTTTATAGCTAGAAACAGGCTCAATGATTTTAGTTGAGTTTTCTAAGGGTATATGATAATACAAAGAGCCTAGGACCTGAGCACAGTATGATACAAGTGTCCTAAGACTTTTGGAGATTTCTAGGCATGTTTCCCCATGTCAAGTCAGGGGGAAGTGGAGAATGGGGTGGGGGAAGTATTATTTACTGAAGATAATAATCAGTTAACCAGGGCACAGTTGAATTATTACTATGTACAAGGTAACCTACTGTGTGTAGTGGGACTACAGAAAAGAATAAACCGTAACTCCTGGAGTGTACAACCATTTAGAAAATACGGATTCATGAAAATTTAGCTTTCAGTACAGGTAGAATGTGGGAAGCTTGGCTATTTCTCCAGAGAGTGAAGATACTGGGAATTAAGAAGGGGAAGATCTCTGGTCAGGGGTAGTCCAGAAAATTCATGAGGGGGCGGGTTAGAACTTGACCTAAAAAGATGGCTTTGGATAGGTTAACTTCTACATGTCTTTTAAATTTGTTCTTTCTATCCAAAGTCACAGAGTTAGGTTGCCTGGTCATCATATCTTAAATTTTCTTTTAAAAAATTCTACAACAAATACAATTCTCATTTTTAAAAATTCAGACAAAATGTATATAGCAAAAAGTGAAATGGCATTAGGCACGTAAATGATGAGGATTTGGAAAATAAAAATGGAATTACATAATGCAAATCATTTTGTGACTTGGTTTTACTCATTAAAAATATGTTCTCAAGATCTTTTTAGAGCTAGGATATTCATCTGTCTTTTGCCCTCTCTTCTTGATTGGACTTTGGGGATTGACTATTTTACTGACTTTTGGTCTCTTCCAGTAAGTCTTTTTCCCAGTTGCTGCCAGTAATATTTTTCTAAAATGTGCATACACATATGCTGTTTCTTTGCTTAGAGTCCTTCATTGGCACCTGTATCAGTTAAAAAATATTTTATTTGAAAGTAACAGGAAATAAAATCCAAACTGGCTTAAATAACAAATGCAACTTTACTGACTCTCTTTAGTTTGCCCAGGCTTCCATAACATAATATCACAGACCAACTGGCTTAGCAGCAGAAACTTATCTCTGTTGGAAAGCTGGAAGCCCACCATCAAGGTGGCTGCTTCTGTAGCCTCTCTCCTTGGCTTTTAGATGCTGCCTTCTGACCATCTGCTCGCAGGGTCATCAGTACGATTGCACTAGGACCCAATCTCAGGGCCAAATTTTAACTTAATCAAGTCTTTAAAACTTCTATAACTCCAAATAGAGTCACATTCTGAAGTTTTGAAGTTTCAGACTTCAATGTATGCTTCTGGAGGCAAAACATATCCGCTCATAACCCTCACGTAATTACGATTTCAATGTAGGTGGACTTTAGGCAAGGCTTGATCAAGATCTCCAATATCATCATCAGGAGCCTGGCTTGTTCCTGTCTCCCCAGGCAGACTGCCAAGGCATCAGCTTTATTTTAAGGCTGTGTTTCCTCATGGTTTCAATGCTTCCTGCATGGTTGTCCCATTATTTCCAATAACATTTTTGGGTTTCATTCAGTTTGAACAATCTAGAAGCATGTCAATCTCCACGTGGAAGCTGGAGGCTGATGGGATGAGGGAAGTTAGGCGGACACGGCACCATTTTTACACTCAAGAACTTCATTGTTTTGACAATAAAGTGAACATTATTTGGCATGACTTATAAGCCCCTTTCCCATGTGGTCTCTTTTTATCTTTTCAGCTTCATTGTTCTGACATAACATATTCCATCTTCCATGGCAAAGGTAGACTTGTAATTCCTTATTCATTTATATATTATCATGTACCTTTTCCCTTTTGTTGAGTGACCTAAATTAGGAATCACCTACTAACCTTTCTCTGTTCCCAAAAGGGCTGCCATATGTGACTTCTTAGTTTGTGTGTGAAACAACTGCAGAGATGTCCCCACTCATACATACTTTGACGTGCCTGTTGCTCCTCAATTGTGCAGTGTAAAACCTTCATAACTGTGCACAGAGGCCTGGCCTGTTTTCCTGGCCTACATTTACAGTAGGTTTACAGTGGTCAGTCCTGAGGTTCATGAAAGCCAGCACTGTATCTTAACAGTACAGTTACATTATTTCTGCCTCTAGATCTATATCTTCCTTATCTTTCAACTGCTAAAAATGCTATTACACTTGTCAAATGAGTGAATCAATAGAGCAATCATTTTTGAGTGCTGAAATATTCTCTTAAATTTATTTAACCACTCATAATTTATGAACTAGACATTATTATTATTATCATCATCATCATCATCATCATCATCTTGCAGCTAAGGAAACTGGGGCTCAGAGAAATCTGATCATTTGTCCAGGGTCACACAGCTACTAAGAGAACTGAATAGTGCTTCTTTTCTCTCTCTTTCCTTCTTTCCTCCCCACTCCTCTCTCCAGTGTTTTTTAGTTCTGATAAACGGTGGGCATAAAACTTCAGCATTCAGAATGGTCACGTCTTGATCAGTTGCTTGACCAAAACAGTGGAAAGGTTCACCATGCAGTCTACCCACCAGAGTTCCCAGGATTAAGGGAGACTGTAAATGTGAAAGTGCTCTGAAGCACAGAAGCTCATGTACTATGCAAATATCAGGCACTACTTTATAACCATAGCTTGGTATTAATAGCTTCCTATTCCATAATTAGCCTGAGATATATGTTTTAGAGAGAGGAATATTTTAATATTTTTATGGATGCAAAAAACTCAGAATCGTGAAATATGTTTGGAGATCAATACTATGGCCCAAAAGGAAAGCAGGACAATCTAGCTTTATGGCCTATGTAAGGGCCAAGACAAGCAGCCTTGCAAGAAGTTTTCCTTTTGCTGTTAGTTCTCATTAGCTGAATTCAAATTCCAGGGGTGATAATACACAATTTTTCAACTGCATATAGATTGCGCCTCTATAAAAGGAAAAAAATCTATAAATGTAATCATCTCTCCCTTGTCAGCTAATGTAACACAGTGGTATCTATAAAACAGTTTTCTTTAGTTGCTTTTGTCCGATTTATTCCTCCTGGCATGGATCGAGATATGAGCAGCATTATGTTTCAATAGAGCCTTTCTGTAGCTTTTAACCAGTTACAAAGGGTGTCTGTCTATACCTGGACACAATCTTGCAATAGAAATGAAACAAGCTTTTAAGACTTGAAAGAAAGAAAAATAGAAGACCAGGGGCAAATTGCCATTTCATCACTTTGTAAGGCAAATATTATATATCTGGGAAAAAGATTTTTTTTTTTTTAAAGTATGTAATTTAAGAGTGTCTAAAGGTGTTTGTTAGACTGAGTGTGTAGCAGGAATTTAAAAGGAAGGGCCTGTAGATTTTAGAATGTCCCCCAGAAAGGTGAGCTTAATCTATTGTCATTTACACTTTCCACTCCCTGATCTGGGAGAAGGGCTTGCTTTCAGTATTTAAAATCTGAAATAACATAGACCCGACCACCCGGGGATCTGCCTCTTGGACGAGCTTCCTTACCGCAATTGAGTCTGGCAGGTTGAAAGCAGCCGCCTGTCCCCTAGCCTAATTCACAAGGGGGGGCAGTGTTGTCTGCCTTTTTTCCCAGAGGCTGGCTGGAAAGGCACTCCCCTTCAGTCTCTGCCAAGGCACATCGCTAAACAAGAAGGAGGTAATGTAAGGATACCATTTAACTGCTTCTTTCCAGGGAAGCTTAGAGACAGTATCGCTTCTTTTTTTAAAGTTGGAGGCAGTTTTATTTGTTTGGGCAAATCCTGTGGGAAATGAATAAGTAAAGAATCCACTGACATGCTTCAGTAGGCTGAAAATAGATCCTAGTACATGATTTCTTTTTTATTTATCAACCATATGTATTTATCCCAGGTTTCCTTCTCATAGGCTCCCAGGGAGAGTAATAGTGAACCAGTACTGATCTTTTTTTGGTTTGTTTGTTTCTAGGAGTTGCCTCCTCAACTTTTAATTTCAAAACATTTCAAACCCACAGAATAGTTCAGAGAGTACTATGGCGAACCATTTACACATTTGCTTGTTTTCTCTCTCTTTTTTTTTAAGTTTGAAAATAAGTTCATGCACAATCTTAATACTTTCTCCTCAAAAGACTCTAGGGTGCTTTCCTACAAAGCCACTACCCCATCATGGTCACAGACAGGGATTTTCACATGGATTAAAACAAAAATATTGTTACCCACAATCCATTTCCAGATTTCCTTCTACTGTCTCAATAATGTCCTCCATAGTTATTCCTTTGCTAAATTGAGAACCAGGGAGGATGGCACCTTGCATTTAGTTAGTTGTCTTTTGCTGTGGTCTCTCTATTCATCTGGAACAGTCCCTGTTGCCTATTTTGCTGTTTGCAACATTCATAAATCAAGATTCCAGGACAGATATCCTGGCGAAGTTTCTACAATTTGAATTTGTCTGATATGGTGTCACCAAGAATGCTCAGTCAGAAACCGTGTTTAAAACCTGCATCATCATTTCTTTATATGTGTGTGGTTATATTATCAAGTCGCTATGTAGTGAGGCTCTTTGCAATTTTGAGAGTATACTTTTGGTAAATCCTTTTTAATATAAATTTAAAATTTGAACTTGTAAAACATTTATGTGTTTGGAAATACAGAACTACTTTAAGAACTCAGAAATTGTACTCCTGTTTCTATCTTTCTCTCAATTTCCATCCACCCTTGATAGGTAACATTTCATTCGTTTCTGGTTTATCCTTCCTATATTTCATTTTTCAAAATAAGCAAATAGAATATATAATAACTATATACAAATTTGTATTAGATGTGAATATATGCATAGGAATATGTGTATATCTGTGTTTTTATACGTATATAAAGAAACATTTTCTCTTATGAGATATATGAATTCTTTAACATGAATCTATAAATGTATACATACTATATATATAAAATACACACACACATATGTATATATAATGTATTCTCCTGTGTTTATTTTTAAATTTAATATATCCTGGAAATCTCTTCTCACTAATTCACAGAACTACTTCTCATTTCTTTTCACAACTGATAGTACTCTTTTGTGTCAACCAGCAAGGTATGACTGGGCATTTAGCTTTTTCACAATATTTTGTTATTAGAAATAAAACCTTGTGCCCATATGGTACATGTAGAGATCTACCTGTAGGTGCGATGCTGGCCCCAAAGGGAAGTGCATATATAGTTTCGGTACATATTGTAAATTCCCTCTCCACAGGGTCTTATCTTTCTGTGCTGCCATAAGCCATGTGTGAACATTTCTGACATGAAACTGAACACTTTACATTATCTCACTGAATCTTCACAGCAAACTTTCTAACCTTTTCCCATACTTACTGCATACTTCAGGGACTAGGGCTCAGAGATCTTGAGTAAAGTCTCTGGGGTCACATGGCTAGCAAATGGCATAGCTGGAATTTGATCCCAGACTTTGATTCCAGACTCATGAAACTGACCACCTCACTCAGAGTAAACTTGCTGAATCTTCTTTTGGTGTCCTGATAGAATTGACAGGAAATCAATTCTTCCCAGAAATGATGTTCCGGAAAATGTCAAGGAAGGTGGGAGATTCAAAGAACTTGCTATCTCAAAGAATGCCAAGGAGTAAAAGAACTGCTTTCATATTACCTCATTTCTTAAGAAGATCAGTGTTCAATCAAAGATTTTGACCTAGTGAGTGTAACTGTGGCAGCAAGAGTCTTTTAAAGATGAGAAGTTTTGGGAAGGTCCCTCTGTGGGAACAAGGAATGAGGGTACAGAAAGTGAAGACTACTTCTGAAGCAGTAGGAGTGGTAGAAGAAACATGGGATCAGAGTTGGGGCAAACAGTTCGGGATTCAGGGCAGATGCTAGTCCCAGGGAGACCTAGAGAACAAACTAAGAGCTTGCAGAAACTCTTTTTTTTTGGGGGGGGGGGCATGAGGGATTGAACTCAGGGCACTCAACCACTGAGCCACATCCCCAGCCCTATTTTGTATTTTATTTAGAGACAGGGTCTCACCGAGTTGCTTAGTACCTCGCTGTTGCTGAGGCAGGCTCTGAACTTGCTATCCTCCCATCTCAGCCTCCTGAACCACTGGGATGATAGGTGTGCAACAAGGCACCCAGCTTGCAGAAGCTCTTAGTACCAGACTGAGGTGAGGAGAGTTGAGGAGAAGCCCCAGGGAGAGTGGAGCTATCCAGGTGCTCACTGCAGAGAACAATATACAAATGTTTCAGATGCAGATAAATGCTTAAGTCCAAGACAATGGACAGGGAAGGAGCAAGGCAGTTTGGGGAAGACCTCTCCAAGGAGGTGGCATTTGAGGTAAATTATGAATATGGAGAAGGGGCTGATCATTCAAAGACCTGAGGGGAACAAACTTCCTGGAAGCAGGAGCAGTCAAAATGTCAGGGTCCTGAGGGGAAAGTGAATCTGACAAAATAAGTAGCATAAGAACTGGTCTAGTTGGAATATATTAAATCAGGGACTACTAAGAGTTGATGTCAAAAGCAGGGACAGATCAGGAGGAGCCTTGTCAGTTAGGGTAAAGAGTTTAGATTTTATTTTTAAGTGCATCTGAGCATACTGGGGGAGGCAAGTGCTGGTGGACTTCTATGATGAGTTGCAACTTAGTCACCAGGGAATGTATTTAAATTCAGTTCTATGAGGTACGTGGGTTCCAAGGAGATATACATAGAAATAAGTGCTATTGATTGTGTGCATTTATTTTAAAGTAATAATTATGCTATAGACTCAATGTTTATGTGTTCCCTTCTCCAGATCCATATGTTGGAAACCCAGTTCTGCCATGGAAGAATACAATGAGAAGATGGCCATCTGCAAACCAGAGTGGATTCTCGCCAGCACTGGATCTCCTGGCACCTTGATCTCAGACTTCCCAGCCTCCAAACTATGAGAAATAAGTTTTCGTTGTTGAATCCACCCAGTGTATGGTATTTTGTGGTCATAGCTTGAACTAAGGCAAGTTATTTTCCTTAGGGTAGTTATAAAACAAGGATGAACGTGAGGTTTGGCCAGCAATGTGGAGGACATTTATACAAAAATAAACATATTGCTACCTTTGGTTACCACCCCCAGATGATTCATCAAGAGAAGTATATTCTTCAGATTCAAGTATGAATACACTATTTATTTCAGTGATATATGCGTAGTAAACATATTTCATTTCGTGGAAAAAACTGAGAGCTTAAAAATAACTTGTAATGTGTCACATGTAAAGCCACTGATGCATTTAAATAGGCAGAACTATTCCCTACCCTGTTCATCAAATTTTCATGTTTTTTCACCAAATCAGGTAACATAAACTTTCTTTTGATTACATCTTTCACTTTGCACTCAGTATTTTTGTAGATTCCTGACATTGGAGAAGTTTAACATTAAGTAAGAAATCAACCTAAGTTAAAGGCATAAATCGAGAAAGAGGAAACATGAAAAAAATTGCACCATGCTGTATCTTAATCACGAAAGAGCTAAAACAGAGTAAATGACAAGGATGTGACTTAGAAGTAACATGGAAATGAAGTGAATGACAGTAATATATTTAAAAATCATGACAGACACATAAAAAATAAGGGTAATTTAGTACTAAGTCATCTTATAAGAAAAAACTCCAAACATAATATTTAGCATTAAAGCAAAATTATAATTAGCTTAGTAAAATTTCAGTAGAAAACACTAAATGTGTAAACATAGTTTATATAAGCCAACTTGCTTTTCAGTCTGATTTATAAGGTATGTCAATGACCAGTTATTGTTAAGCATCTTGGAGATTGATACCATGTAGACAAAATATAGACACTTGGCTGTGTATACTATTTTCTAGCAGGTTATTTAGGATCATATAGAAATAGTCTGATCCATTTCTTCATGTTCTATAACTTAGACACAGATAATTCTCCCTTTTAGCAACATTTAGAGCGATTCTAAATTCGACTAAGGGTATAGCTGTTTAATTATGAAAAAAAATCATTTATTGAAAGATGGCTACTTATTTGATAAATATTTTTAAAGAAGTCCTCCTGTAGAAGAAAGATCATCTAGCAGATATTTGTGGCTGTCAAAATGGTGATACAATGTGGCTATGAAAATGCACCCTGAGACAGGAAAGACACAATTCCTTAATGCAGGTGAAGAATGAAATTCACTGTAGGAGTCCAGCAGCCTCAGGGTTGAAAACCTATTGTAGGAGTCCAGCAGCCCTCAGGGTTGAAAACCATTTCCTGGTCCTCAAGTGTCCCCAAGGATGCTAGTATCCCCAGCAGCAGATAACTGGAGTGAGAAGCCCCTCTAGCCACTCTGAAAAGTTCATTTTATTTCTGAAAGGTTTGTTCTTGGCTTTTGCAAGTTTTATGGTGACTCTGGTTTCTTTTCCTTTCCTTTAGTGTACCACATTTTGGCATGTTTGTGTGTGGAACTGGTTGAATCATAGGCCAGCTTCCCAGGCATCCCATCCCCCACTAGGTCTATTCCTCCAGGCTATTATTAGTTCCTTCTTAAAAGGAAAAAAAAAAAAAAAAAAAAAAAAAGCCTGAAGTATTTCTTGAGTTTGTTGCTAAAAACCACAGCTGCTCAACAATGGAAATGTCAGTCTAAGACTTTAAAATGTGGTTTAGTAGGCTGAAACCCTTCTGACAATACCCAGGTGTAACTCAGAAGTATAAACTTAATCTCTTAATCTGATAGACAATAGGGAGTCATTGTACATTTTTAAGAAAGAACTACTAAAATGAAAAATGATATTTGAGAAAATTACTAATGAACACACTCTCCCCTCCCTCTCTCACTTTGTGTGGGAGGTGGGTGGGGGAGGGGGCAGGCAATGGAACCCAAGGCCTCTGGCTAGCTGAACGGGCGCTCTATCACTGAGACACGTCTCCAACCCTGATTAGCTCTTTAGGGCAGCCTGGTAATGGCAGAAATGGAAGAGAGGCAGAATGAGTGATATGGGTATGATAAAGGTTTACCTTTTTCTACCTTCAGTGGTTTTGACAATTGCCTACATTTAGTAACTTGAGTCAAGAGCCTTTTACAACTGATTCTTGCGGAGAGATAAAACATGAAGGCAAGTGGTTGGTAGAAGCCAGGCACAATAAATATGTCTGTTTTTAAAGAGGCTGGCAGACATGAATGGAGAAGATCAGCTGTGGTGACAAGAGTTTCCTTGACAGAGAGCTGAGGTTAACTTGAACAATCACAGCTATCAAAGATACTGGAGAAATGCCTATGCTTGATAGGATGAAGAAGAACTAAGTTTAGACAGAATCCCAGTGGGGATTCTGGGATAGAGTCTAAAAGGAACCTAAGAAGGATGTACAACTCTTCTGTACCAGTCAGATGTTAAAATATTTATCTACTAATAGAAAGAACTTAAAACAAAGAAATATTGACTCAGAATGAAAGAAATGAAAAGAAAACACTAAATGCAATCCCAGGCTGGAGGAAGGGGGAGGAGCCTGGAGTTATGAACACTTCATGTTTTAGAGGAGAGGCTCTACAGAGCTGGTGAACTTGAGAGGTGAGATGAGGTTGGTCTTCCAGTACTACAAAAGTAGGAAACTGGCCTCCACCATATTGAAACCACCAGCTGCTTCCAGGGTAAAGAAGGGCTACCAGAATGGCACGAAACAGGGAATCAAAGCAGAAACAGAAAACTCAACAGCAATGGATGCAAAAAGGAAGGAGTGTGTTTTCCTCTCTCTTTACCCTTGTAATCTCCCTCTGACATCCCCTCATGACTGAGCTTATCAGGCAGCTGCTGGCAAAAGAGAAATTAAGTTTTCAGAGTCTCAGTCCTAGCGTTATCAAAGGGAATATAGAGAGATGGGTTTGATGCTGAGAGATGAAATTTTAATAACTGGGAATGAATGCATGGTCACTAGTTGGTGGATGGAGATCACGAATAGAGTGAAGTGACCAGAAGACACTCTGTCACGGACATTCTTATCAGAACATGATTGAGACAAACAATGAAGACCTGCATTTTGGGATATATGGAGGCTTGTAGTGAATAATAATTCTAACACTATCAATAGCACCGTTTCATGGGTACTTTCTTTCTTTTTTTTTTTTTTTTGGATACTGGGGATCGAACCCAGGGCCTTGTGCTTACAAGGCAAGCACTCTACCGAATGAGCTATCTCCCAGCCCCTCATGGGTACTTTCTACATGCCAGGCAAAGTGATGGATTAATCTCCACAATACTGTAAGGGTAGGTAATATTCCTATCCGTTTTGTGGATGAGAAGACAGGAAATGGAGAAGAATGTTCCAGTATAATTTATAGGTCATGATTCAAACCCCTGTCTATCTGATTCTAAAGCCTTGGTACTGAACCAGATTTGATTCATGATTTTCAAATCTATCACATTTCTTAAAAATACCATTAAGGATTATTTCAGTAAATTTCAACTAAAACAGTGGGGAGTAGGTCCAGAAGAATATAGTGAAAATTAAAATTTGTGTTGAGAATAGAAGTGCCCATTCAAAACATATTTTCTATTGCATGTGTCAACCATGTGGCAACCCTACATATCCCACAGACATATAGCAAATTAACCAGTGATCTCTTTTCCTATGTGGGTGTTTCTTCAGGATCACTTTGTCCTTTGTTTGTTTCTGGCTTTTTGAAAGTCATTCTCAAGAATTTGATTATCTTTGACTGATCATTCATTCTTTGGTATGACACACTAAGAAGTTCTATACAACCTGTGGTTGTTGGCTGGCATCTTCTTGGGATTAGCTGCCTCTTTTGGAAGGGGGCAATCCCTAAATGCTAGTATCTGTAGGTCTTTTTTTCTGGAAACACACACACACACACAACACACACACACACACACACTGACATACACTTTAAACTTTCCCATTTGAAAATATTCAAATTTACAGAATAATTTTAAAAATAGCACACATATACCTATGTTTTCTGAGACTGACTGACTTGATACTTCTATATTTCCTATATATGAGGACTTCCTCCTATTCAACCCAATTGTGTACATCCAAAATCAACAAATTCACATTGATATCCATTGCTTCCATCTAATCTTCAGACCTTGTTTAAGTTTCCCCAAAATATCTTTCTTAGGAAGGTTCCAGGATAGAATCATGAGCTGCATTTGCCATGCCGTTTCTTCTTCTGTTTCAGTCTAGAAAACTTCCTCAGTTCTTCTTCTACTTTAATGACATTAGGATTTGAAGGTCAGTTATTTGTGGAATGTCTCTCAGTTTGTGTTTTGTTGAGGATTCTTCATGATTATATTCAGCTTATGCATCCTTTGTACCAATGCTACAACAATAAAACTTCTTATTGTATTCTATCAGGAGATGGTGAAAAATTGTGATTTGTCCCATTATGTGTGATAGTAATTTGATCACTTGAATAGGATGGTGCCTTCTAGGATTCTTCATAATAAAGTTACTATGTTTTGTGAAGGGCATATGTAATGATTTGTTTAAAAATCCTCTTTTTCATCAAATTAATTGAAATTATTAATATCAGTAGGAACAACCATTTTAATTTTATTTGATGATTATCATTGTTACTATTGCCATTTATGTTGATGCTTAATTATCCTAGATTTGAAAAGCAGAAACCCCTCCAAGATAACTTTTGATACTTCCCATCATTCTTTGAGCACATTTTTCCTGGTTCAATAAGATACTCTTGGCTTGTCTTGAAGTTTTCTAGTCCCAACATGGGAATCAATCCTGGTTTCTTTAAGGACAAATGATACTTAAGGATTATAATACATGAACTGGGTACACTGTACTCAGGTCCTCAGAGGCTATCTAGGGATGCCACCTGACTCCAATTTGCTAAGACCCTTTTTCCTTCTCTCTGAAAATATCCCTATCTTGATGAACCCTAGCTGCCTTTTGAAGTGAATTTTCAGAAGATAACATAGAGGAAGTACTAGTTCTTATATAATTAGAGGAATGGAGAAACTTTGGAAATTAAAATGGGAAGGAAAAACCAAACAGTTAACCCCCTCATGATTTCAACCATAAGGTTATATGTGTATATACTTACATATACATGCATCCTTGTCCTCTAAGCCAAGTCAATTACTGAATATTACTAGGTCCTCAGTCAACAAAGAATAATAAGTTTCCACATTCATTGAATGTAAGCATGACCATAATGGATTAATTGAGAGGTGGTATCTTGGTTTGGATACACCAGAAGGCTAGCTCTGAGACAAAGATTAAATGTAAGCCATGTATCTAGGAGGACATCCCAGGGACCATTGGGGAAATGGAGAAGTGAATCAGGAAAGAGAAGGAGACAATGAAAGTGTGTTCTGCAATAGTTACCTCTGAGGACACCTGAGCACATTCCCTTTAGGGAAAGTTTAGAAAACAGCTCATCATCCCAACTGATGGCTAAGGAAGGAGTGACATTTACCTGCCAGCTCCTCTTTTGTCATTGGTTGAGGTTTCTGAGAGGTTTTAACTCTCCAGGCTTCCTACTCTCCTCCACCCTGGGCTAAAGTTGTTCTAGCAACTAGGTGAGAAACCCTTGGGCAAGAGTTGCCAAGTGTTTGTGCACATAAGGGGCCTAAGGTGCACAGAGAGGATGTCACCAGGGAACTGACAGTGTTTGCCACTAACACTGTGTTTTTGCAAAGCCATGTAGTCCAAATAGGGATTTGGGGGGATTTTAAAGGTTATGCTAGATTACACTATAATTTTTTGTGTTAAAACCTGATGAAACTTCAATGAATCAGAAAAAGCCTAATTACAACACTTGCACACACAATTATTGTGTGTATTTGTTCTATCTAATAACAAAGGCTTATAATATCCCATATTTTGACTGCATACTACACTGTTATAATGTTTCATACATATTAATTTAACCCTCGGGAGTATCTCTGTCAGGCTCTTATTAGAAGAATTTGCATTTAATGTATAAGGAAACTGAGGCTTTGAGAGGGTCAGCAACTTCCTTAAGGTGACACTGCAGGTGAGTGGTGCTGTTGAGTTATAAATTGAAGCCAGGAGACTCTGGAGTCCTGTGCCCCTAGCCATTTGCTCTGTTTGCTAAAGCAAAGCCATCAGAGTTTCTCCAAAAGCAATAGAAAGAAGAACACAAAGGAAGACCCACTGAAATGCTCCTATGATCAATCATCTAGCGAAGAAGCATTGATCCAGTGACAGGAAAGCTAGGACTCAGACAGGAGGTCTATAAATGCAAGTAATCATTCTCAGGTTCTAATTGGAACCCTGGTGCAAAGTTTTACTCAAAAAAACCTATCAAGTTCAAAGCATCAGTCCCTTCCCTGTACCTTGCTCCAGCCATGGGAACTGTGCTGAGAGGATCCCTGTGAATGCAACAGGGAATGAGAGGCTGGGAAACATGGTTTTGCTGGTCCAGGACTCTGAACTTAAACTTCATATGCACCAGTCACACACTTATTCAGTTTTAGATTAAAAAAAAAATTTGCACATTTGCCTGTTTTGATCTTGACACTGGCAGGGTAGAAACCCTTAATGTAATTGATATTCTTACTTAGAACATAGAAGATTACTTCTCTCAAAAATCCAGGAAAAAAAAGATGAGTAACTGATTATAAAGTCGTTGAAGTTAATTCTCAATGAAAGTGATTGAAATTCATGTTTAGATGCTATATAATAAATTTTATTAACTGTCTTTAAGAAATTTATATTAAACCTGCCTTTGGAACATAGGCACAGTATGGTGAGAATGTGTTTTTTGTTGAAAGTAGGCAACTTGCTATTCTCACTGGGAAACTTTTGTTTCAGCTTTAGTGTATTTTTAAGTACTATATTGAAAAGTACAGTCATTCAGAGACATTATTTTATATCTGAGTTGATGACCTCTTAAGTTTGTGCCTAGAAAAACTGGTAGAGCTATGAATCCAATTATGTGGATCTGAATGGAAGAGGTTTAAGTTCATTAATTGAAATATAGAGAGATCATTCCAGCAATTACCAGGGAATGGTGAAGGAAAGGAAACCAGAAGAGCATGGCAGCAGAGTGGTGCACGCCTATAATCCCAGTGGCTCGAGAGGCTGATGCAGGAGTATCACAAGTTCAAAACCAGCCTCAGCAACTTAGTGAGACCCTGTCTCAAAATAAAAAATAAGAAAGGGCTGAGGATGTGGCTCAGTGGTTAGTGCCTCTGGGTTCAATCCCTGGTACAAAAAAAAAAAAAAAACGAAAACTAATAACGACAACAACAACAACAACAAAAAAACTATGTCTAACATCCACATGTCACTGTTCACAAGTTTTTTTTCTCACTACAAAGATACCAAGAGATAATCTAATTTTTCAAGCTTCAAAGGTTCTGGGCTGGAGCAATAACAAGTCATTTAGTTTTGGTCATAGCCAGGAACTAATGGATCAGAAAGACATTTTTTTCGTTGTACCTTATCCTAGCATGCATTTCATAATAAAGAAAATCAAACTTGTCTACCTTTTTTTTTTTTTTCCTTGTGTGAGAGAGAGAGATTTTGGAAGAGCAGATCTTGGCTTTTCTACAAAATATACTCCAGGTGTCTAAATGATTAAATACTAAAACATTCCTACTTCACTCCATAGATTTTTAACAATTGTCTTAGCTCTTTCTTAGCTTCGTACATGGAAACTTTCAAATAGTAACCACTCAAATCCAAATAAAGAAAAAGATAATAATAACAAAAAAAATGTTTCCATCTGGAATTTCTTCATACTTTAGTGTGAATAAATTGGCAGATACCTGGTGGAGCCCTGGGCCAAAATCTGAGTTTATTTTGTTTCTGTTTTCATTTCCCCTCTTTCTTCCTTGTCAGTTGAATAACATCTCTGCTGATTTTGTGGAGACTCCAGCTTTGCTGATGGCCATTTGTCACTCCCTCAGCTTCTATGGCTGCTGGCTATGGGTACTGAGAAAGTAGAAATGTGAAGAAGAACAATCAGGAAATAATATTTATCTGAACACTTTCAGGATTTCAATTAAATTTGGGAACTTCAGCCAAGTAGCAAAGTAAAGAGTCCTCTATCCATGGATCTTCTAATTGCCCCAAAAAGGCAGCCCCTGGGAACACAGTGGATTTAAGCATTCAAGGTGTGTGATGGTAGGCTGGTAGTCATCAAGCAGATGGCGGGAATCTGCTGGAAGGCTGAATTTCCACTGGCACCAAATAGGGCTGACTACACAGTAGTTAAGTGGGGTAGCTGTCAAGGAAAGAGCCGCTTTCCCTCCCCTACAGGGACAGTTGAACCACAAGCTTCCTCCTCCTCTGGTTCCCAGTTGCCCTGGGCATTTTTCTCTGTTACAGCATTTCACTCTTGAAATGAATGGCGCTTAGCAGGGAAGGTGTCTTTGGTAAGTATTTTACAACAGTGCAGAGTTAACAGTTTCTTTTTCATAAAAGTGAGTTTTTGGTGGCTTTGTGACTGGCAGCCTGGAAACTTCTTACTTCCCTTTGATCCAGTGATCTCATAAAGAGTCTCCTTTTCCCAGACATCTGCCAAAGGGAAGGTTATGCTCCTTTCCTCCCTTCCTTCCGCCTTTGTTCCCTGCTTCCCTTCCCTCCCAAGACTCAAAGAGAGATTTTTTTTTTTTTTTTGCAAGATCCTGTGAATATGCACAGTGTTGGATGCCAGATAATATTATAAACAACAACAAACGATTTATTAACTAAGGTGTGTAGGTGCGTATTTGGTGCGCGTGCGCGTGCTTGGTGCGTGTGCGCACTCATGCGCGCAGGAGAGTTGCACAAATAAAGCTTGGGTGACATGAAAGGTGGTGAAAGCTCATTTAAAAAGCATAAAGGAGCAGAGAAGACAAAAACAGTCTTTAGTCACTTACAACATCAGTGGACATACCAATTGTAATTTTTAAAATGTAGATCCTCTGCCGTTAATATTCCACTTACAGCCAATTAAATATTGACAAGGTAATTCTATTGCAAAGGGGATAATGTAGTGTTCCAAAGTCAAATGTGTCCTCCTTAAGGACAGGCATTATATCACACTTATTACTGCTGCCCAGAGCTCACCATGGGTTGGCACAAAGAAGGCACTAGATAAAGATTTGTTAACTCCAACTGAAAAAAAAAAGTTAGTGGACCACTACATCATGGACTCCTCACAAGTATTTATGAGAATTAGGATAGTGATTATATGTAAGTGGAAGCTGATTTATCTGTTATTCTTCTGACCTGTACTTCATTAGCACTATCACTCTTCTGCAGGATGATGCACCTGAGACATTATAAGGGCTGAAAGAATCATTTGAATCATCCAAGAAAAATTTGATTATATTCTGTAGGATTTTAATACTTGCAGTCTTAAGAGTATTTTACTGTACTGTAATTCTTTGAAAATTAGCAATTCATTAATGATATGTAGGATAAGTTGCTATAATCAGAGTCTATAATTAACCAGAACACCTAATGTGTAGGCATAAAAAATGTTTTCGGATGGACAGAGCTGGTTGGAATGCTGATTTGTCTGTTGCTCCTCCATGGTTTGGGGCAGGTTCTTCAATCCGTCTAAACTTTGGATTCCGCATCTGTAAAATGGGAATGGTAACACCTTCTCCCTCCAGCCCTGTGAGAGGATTAAAGGAAGCAATGCTTGTAGATATCTCAGCACTGGGTTAGTACTTGGGGATCCTTCAGCAAGCACTAGGAACAGGAACTTGTGTCAGTATAGAGCTCCCCATTTCTTACATCCTCAGAGTATTGTATAAAGGAGAAGAGGGAAAGAGGACATCCTGGGTGTGTGCCTTTGGGTGGCCTGTGTTCCTGCTCTAGGGCTTGGAAACTTATAAGAAGGTGAGTCACTGGTGCTGGAAAAGCCTTTCCAGTGTTTGACAGCGTGTTATTAGTATCATGGGTGGAATTACTCTAGATGTATATTTTTTCAAATATAGTTTGTTACTTTCTTGGGTGGATCTATACTCATACCTGTGTTTTTCCTCCAGTCCCACAGGCAATTTGAGATTAGTTCACTGAAAATGCCATCTGTTCTTTGTAGTGGGAAATGAAAAGAAACTGAGTTTTCAGCATCAGTATGAGATTTGCATTTGAATAATAGGTGTCAGGTATGTTGGTACCCATTTCTTTTAAGTGTGATGCTAAATGCTTGTGACTTCACTAAGTGTTTAGAGGCAAGATGTTAATATCATAATTATCTTTTTCCTTAATGAGTTGATATTGAGAAGCAGCTTAGAAAAAGGACTGAATAAGATGCTGAAGATAAAAGAGAGATGATCTGTCTGATTTTCCTTTCTTTCCTTGGTCAGGTCCTGGGTGGAGAGATGAGGAGGCACCCACAGCCCTTCTTGCCTTGAAAACTTGGCCTCCCCTTCCTGGATGCTGCAGACCACTTTCTGTGAATTGGAAAAGAATTGTAAGTCTGAAGAGACTCTGGATTTTTTCTTTTCTTTTCTTTTCCTTTTCTTTTCTTTCTTTTTTTTTTTGACAATTAATTATTGAGGGATGGAATTCTCAGAAAGTCACCACAGAAGTTCTATAGAATTTCAGATTCTCCCTGTTCTGCCCCTTACCTCTACCTGCAATTTCAGGAGTCCCCAAGCCTGCTCTTAATTCTAAAACCAACTGCAAATTCAGAGACTTCCAAGACACTTTTTTTTGTGGTTATTTAATTTTATTTTTTAATTTTTACAAACTGCATTTTGATTCATTGTACACAAATGGGGTACAGCTTTTCATTTCTATGGTTGTACACAATGTAGATTCACACCATTCGTGTAATCATACATGCACCTAGGGTAATAATGTCTGTCTCAGTCCACTATCTTTCCTTCCCCACCCTCTCCCACCCCATTTCCACTACACAATCCAAAGTTCCTCCATTCTTCCCTTACCCCCCTGCTATCCCTCATTATGTATCATCATTCACTTATCAGAGAAAGCATTCGGTCTTTGGAATTGGCTTATTTCACTTAGCATGATATTCTCCAACTCTATCCATTTACCAGCAAATGCCATAATTTTAATATTCCTTGGGGTATATATATATAACCACCATTTCTTTATCCATTCATCTATTGAAGGGCATCTAAGTTGGTTCTGCAATCTAGCTATTGTGAATTGAGCAGCTCTAAACATTCAGGTGACTGTGTTACTATAGCATGATGATTTTAATTCCTCTGGGTAAAACTGAGGAGTGGGATAGTTGGGTCAAATGGTGGATCCATTTCCAAGACTCCTATTGAGAGACTCTTATTGTTCAGATTCAATAATTCACTAGAAGGACTTGCAGAACTCAAGGAAGTTTTTATGATTACTGTTTATCACAGCAGAAAGATGCAAATTAAAATCAAAGGAAAGAAGAACATAGAACAAGGGTCAGGAGAGAAAGTGTGGCACTTGCAATTGTCCTCTCGAGGTGGATTTGTGTAGACAGCATCTATTTCTCTCAACAATTAAGTATGGCAACACCATGGAATACTGCTGACCATGGACACCTAACTGATTCTTGGTGTCCAAAGTTTTACTGGTAGCTAAACAGATAGACATAGTTGACCATTGTATGACTCACCTTAGTATCCAAGCTCCTTAAAAGGTTGAACTGATATCACGTAATCCGAGGGTCCCCACCATAAGTCACATCATTAGCTTCCACCAGGTAGACAAGACACTCTTACCTAAAGGATATTCCAGGGGTTTAGAGATTATCTCCCAGAACTGAGGGCAAAGACCAGACCTCAACTTGGGCAGAATTACCACTTTCCTGCCCACCACCCTTCCCTCCTCCAACACAGATACATAACTTAAGATTTTGATATGGCATTTAAGTGACTTGACCACATAGAGTTTGTAGAGAAAGCATATCTAGTATAGGTGTGATTTACTCCTGGTCCCTTAATTTCCTGAAGGAGCTTTTAATTGTTAATGACACTATCTATGTAGGTAGGATCCTGCCAGAGTAGAGGAAATGGACAAGTTCTAGTAATCCTGCTACCATTTTGTACTCAGTCATTACATTACCACCATAAAAGAAAGTCTGATGGTCGATAGAATCTCACTGAAAGGATTATTTATAAGTATAATTTTTCTGAATCTTGTATCAAATTTAGCACTGAGCAAGCAACAACCTCATCTTTTTTTTTTTTTTTTTGGAAGAAAGTGCATATTCCTGCTAATATCTATTAAAGAGTTCTAAATGTAGAGGCTCCCTCACCCCAAACACTATAGAAGGTTCTCTTGGGAACTATTAAGCAGTAGACGTTCTTCTTTTCCTTATTTTATCTTATTCAGCTATCCAAAAAAAGAAGATGTGGAAGAGTGAGTCTTTACCAAAGTTTGCAATTACTTGCTACCTTTTCCATCAAACTATGATGCTCTCAATCACTCAAAAACTTATGGTCCCTCCATGTCTTACCTGCAATTTGGGTGAGATGAACTCAACTTAAGAATCAGAAACTCTCATACCCTGAAATAAGGTAATATAAATGTGGAACAAGTGTGTGACAATTAGATAATCACTGGAGACTGCGGCAAAAATATGGTTTACCAGTCTATCTAGAAGCATTCATATTCATATTTAAAAAATCTTTTGCAGACAAATATAACTATCTTCTGGCATAGCCTGTGTAGCCACTAGTCCAAGACTATCATACTAGAGGGAAAATGAACAGACTACCAAATATTAGTGGGAAAGAAGATTCGGCTTATCAGTTCTTGCTTGAGTTGACTGTGAAAATTCAGTTTTCTAATTTCAACCCAAGAAATGTGAAAATAAGCCAGATATGTGGTATGTGCCTGTTAATCCCAGTGGCTCAGGAGGCTAAGGCAGGAGGATTGCAAGTTCAAAACCAGCCTCAGCAATTTAGCAAGGCCATAAGCAACTCAGTGAGATCCCATCTCTAAATAAATATTATAAAGGACTGGGATGTGGCTCAGTGGTTGAGTGTCCCTGGGTTCAATCCCCAGTACCAAAAACAAAACAAAACAACAACAACAACAACAACAAAAAATCCCAACCCCCCCCCCCAAAATTCAGTAAAAGTAAAAGCTAAACAAAGAAAAGTACTATATATTGGGAAGAGAAATTTAACAATAAGACTAAACTTTTCTCCTATTTGTCTCCATTCTTTAAGGCATGGACTCATAAGGCTAGCAGTTGTACTTGACATGGAAATGCAGAGTCACTGAAAACTTGATTTATGAGCACCTTAGCTGTTCTGTGATTGGAATAAATAGTGATATCTAGTATCTAAATTAAATTCTGTACAGTGGAAGAAGGATGGTAGAGAGGTTTATGTAGTAATAATTTTAACATTTCCTATTAGTTTAAGGTCACACAAAGTACATAGAGTTTATAGTTTATAAAGTGTATTTATGAAAGCACGTCTATAATTATTTCACAGAGGTAAAAGGAAAGTCCAGCTTCCTGCCTTTTCCACACTTAGTAGGCACCAGTAAATCTTCACGAATGAATGAATAAATGACTTGCAAGTACACTGGCTCTTCTAATCATGTGTGGCTCAGTCAAGTGAAAGAAGATAAACTATTCATAGTAAACAATGGCCATCTTCTTTTCACCTTACCGAAAGTAAGAGGCAGAAAGGCCAGCGTTTGAGGGGAAGTTATTCTCTTGATAAAACTCCAAGTACTTGAACTTTTATAAGGTCGACCTTCCCAGTGAGATTTTTAGATCTAAAGAGTTTCAGTAAAGAATTGGTGTAAGCACTCACAAGTTTGGGTGCTTATCCAAACTGAAATTAATCTCTGAACCTTTTGAGGTTTTCTGACTTCTAAAGAAAAGCAAAGAAAGCCAAGGAGGGCAGAAAAATCAGAGCGAAAAACTGAGGAGAGTGATCTTAGGAAAAGCTACAGAGGCCAGAGAGATCACAAGGGCCGGGAGAGCAGAAGAGGGCACAAGAAGGGTAACGGAAATAGAAGAGAAGGATAACAGAGAAGCAGAGGTAGCTTGAAGAAAGCCAAGGGGCCAGAGCAATCACAGGAGAGATTGGAGGGCAGGGAGAGCTCTGAGAGAGAGAGCTGAGTGGAGAGATTAGGGAGGAGCAGAGGTGAAATTGTGGACTGAGCAATCAGCACAGAGGAGGAGGGGGCAAGACACTAGCTCTCCAGAAGGGCCAGGCTCCAGGCTCTACAGCTTACCGGGAAGAACACTGTTAAGAGCTTTCACTTTGCTTGTGATAGTTTGAAACCTGGAGAAGATTTTATTCTCTTTTCCTTTCCCCTCTTTTCGCCTCCCCTCGCCTCATCTCATCTCTAGTGGAAAGGGTGCAGGTAGGAGAGGAAAGAGAGGAGGCCATTTACATTTTTTTCCAGCTCTTCTGCAGTTTCATTACCAATAGGTCATGCTAAATGAATGTGAGACTTCAAAGATGGAACTGCCTTCAAATTGGAGATGAGCTATCTTTTCTCCTTGTGAAAATTCCCTCTTTTTTCCTTCTCAAAATATAACGTGAAGGTAATACTATATTTGGAGAGAAGGAAAACTTATGCTTTCTAAAAACAAACAGAATGCTAGTCATGATAGCAAAACCAGTATTTAGTAAACACTGGTATAGTTTACAGGATGGAGTCTCTTTGTGACATGATGAAAGAGTAGCTTGAATGAGTCATCTCAAACTGTGTATGCATGTCACAGTTCCCAGAACCACAGTTTTATCTAATTTGCTTGGGGTTGATATTTTTTTTTTTTTTTTTAATTCAACCCCACTTTCTATGATGAAGAAATAGTCATCGAGGGAATTTAACCTACCATCTCCAGGCTGTGTGCCAACTCTATATTAGGTACTAAAATTTACCTGGACTAAACAAAAATTTTGATAAGATGTGTAACTTTCTACATTTTCTCAGATTTTGAATCATAATTTTTCTATAGGCTGTGTTGAGGTATTATCATATGTAATTGAAATTAAAACAGAAAATCAGCTATTTTAGCCTGACACCTGAAATACCCCATTGGCTCTGCTTCTGGGTTCTTTGGTGGTATGTCTCCCCAGTTCTGTTGCAACTTGTTGATAAGAACCAGGTCTTTTATTTGCCCCAGATAACTCTCAGACATGTGCCCTCACCCAGTCCATCTGTGTTCTATAATTATAAATGTGTGGTGTTTGTTCAGGGGTAGGGTAGGAGAAAGCCCAAGCAAGAGGGTAGATAAATAAGCCATACTTATTACCAGTATAAAAACATGCAACCAAGGTCAAAACTGGTAGAGGCAGTTATCATTCTATTTAAAGTACAATGCAGAATTTTAATCACTGTAAAATTTTCCTTTTTCTCCAACCCTGTCATACTACTGATCAAGAAACCAAAAGAACCTAGCTCTGGTGATTACTAACTTCTTATACTTTCTGGGTGAGGACATGCTGCTCCCAAACTCCAAAACTACTTTTCATTTCAGACCTTGGGTCTGAGTTGGTACAATGGAAACTTCTGTGATGACTTCCGACTTCTACAGCAGCAACTGGATTACAACAACTCTTTGAACTTAATTATGCCACACATTGAAATAAAGTCCTTCGATCCACTCCAAGAATAGTACCTGACAACTTCATTATGCTGTTTATGTTTTCCTGCAGGATAATTTAGAATTTCTTTAGATACTCAGGGGCTGGTTGTCTATTCCCCAGTAAATGAAGAGAGAGACACACACATGCAAATAAAATATAATCACTTTTTTCCAAATGTTTTCCTGGGAGATAAGTTTACAGGAAATCTTGTTCATATTAACATTGACTTAGGCACATCGGTCTAATCTTAAAATTTAAACTCTTTAAGGTTACAGAGTTTGATTTCTCCTCCTTATCTAAGTGTTCATGGCCATACAATGGAGTTCATAACCCAATTATTGATTTCTTGGCTAATCCATCTGTTCTCAGCCTCCCCAGGATCCTGAACAGTATATCTGACCTGTTCACCAGATGGGATGGGTAAGCCAGCTTGACTCTCTTTGACTGTTGTTTTGTTGTTTGCCTTCTTCCACCTGTATTTTTCAGAGGTGATTCTATTGACTTTTGTCTTTGATATTACCATGCCTATTTTTTTTTTTTTTTTGGTCCTACCACTGAAGAAATAACACCTACATGACTTCATGGATTTGCTGTGAGAACCAAATGGAATGCTACACACTTGAAGAGTAGGTATGGTTTGTTTTACAAATAGATGTGATTTTTGCAGTGTGGGTGTAGAGAACATAGTCAATTTACCTGTGAAATGGTATAAATATGTTATTCATAAATTTTACATGTAGAAATATTAATGATTATAGAATATTTAGTAACAATTAGAAAACAATTTCACTATACCAGTGATCACTAGTAGTATCATCAACTCTTTCTGTAGCTGTAGTTTTTGCTTTAGAGGATTCACCCATTGTGGATGAATACTCAGGGGAAAAAAATGCATCTGTACTGAAGATGTACAGACTTTTTTTCTTGCCGTCATACCCTAAGCCATATAGGATGACAACTATTTGCATAATATTTGTATCATATTAAGTATCATGAGTAATCTAGAGATGATTTAAAGTGTACAGAAGCATGTAGGTGATATGAAAATACTTCACCATTTTGTATAAGGGGTATGAGCACCCTTAGATTTTGGTATCCTTGTGTGTCATAGAACTAATGAATGCTCTAAGAACACCAAGGGGCAATGTGATTATGAAATACAGGTAACAGAAAAACAATTTTGTTTCATTGTTCAGTTTACCAGAGATGTATAATTAGGTGTAAGCACTTAGATTGCATAATGCACTGTCATATGCCCACTCTGTTGCTCTCACGGGCTCAGTATATATTGTCAGGCAGGAGTGTGAACTCTGGAATGAGATTGCCTGCCTCTAATCTGGCTCTTCTACTTAGTAACTGTTATGGTTTGGATGTGAGGTGTTCCCCAAAAGCTCATGTGTGAGACAATGCAAGAAGGTTTAAAGGAAAAATGATTGGGTTATGAGAACCTTAACCTTAATTTGGCAAGTGGAGATCTCTCTCTCTGCTTTCTGATCATCATGTGAACTGCTACCCTCTGCCACACTCTTCCTCCATGATGTTCTGCATTACCTAGGTCCCCCAGGAATGGAACCAACTGTCTGTAGACCAAGACCTCTGAAACCATGAGCCCCTAAATAAACTCTTCCTCCTCTACAATTGTTCTGGTCAGATCTTTCAGTCACAGCAGTGAAAAAGCTGATTAAAACAGTAACTAAGGGAACACTTTCCCCTCTTTTTCCCTATCTGTGAAATGGTGATGATGGAAATAAAAGTAAACAATTTTTCGGATTGTTGTGACAATTAAATGAATTACTACCTTTACGTGTTTAAAAAGAGTGTGGCATGCAGGAAACAATCTATAATTGTTTGCTGGAATTATTCTATTATAACAGACATCTGAATTAAAGATGAGAAACGTCACCGAGCATACTGGTTTTTGCTCGCCAAGACACTTAACATAAGGTCGTTTTTGAATATGTAGTTGGTAAGTGTTGTCTCTTACTTTCAACCCTGACTGAAATTTTCTGCTGAAGATCTTGGATCCAACTAAATTAGGAAGGCAAGAAACAATAAGAGACTGATTGAATAAGTGAATGTTGTATGAGATGAAAACAAATAAGATAACCTGCCATAGCTAAAGGCTCAATGGCACAGGCAATGGACACACCCTGGCCTTTATCTGAGCTCTGCTCTTGGCCTGCTGTATGTACTACACCTCCCAAACTGGGAGTCTGCAGTATGTGGCTGTAATGTGAGATGGTACGTGGCAGTTGTGCATGCGGGGTGGACGTTGGTTTCTGTTCAGTTTGGCTGACTACATGTGGTTCTGTTTGGTCTCAGCTATCTGACTTTGTTTTAATGACTTGGAAGAAACAGCAGATTTCCATTTCTTTTTTGCAGATATTTTAGCACTTAAACATTGTCATTCACACAGTTGTTACATCGATAACAAAGCAAGCCCAAGCCCTGTTTGAGCTGGGTCTGTTCCTGGGGAAATAGCCTGTCTGTTTCCACTCTGCCTCATCTGCCATATTTGAGTTGTTAATTGGAGATGGAAATGTTTCCAAATTTTCTTCCTCCCTTGATATTGATCTTTTGGGCGGACATAAAGTCTCAACCCTGTGAGTTTTATCACTCTGCTTTTCTACCATGTATTATCAGTATTTAGATCTTGAATTTTTTCTACTTCTTTCTTCTGTAAAGCAATCTGTCTAGTGAAAACCTCTTGTTAGAAGAGATTATATGATTGTTTTTTGCTTTTATAATCTGTTTGAAGAAGAAGAAGCTGCACACTTGAGATTTAAAATGATGTCTCAACAGGAAACGGCTTCTCTGTTGAAAACCCGATTTCTCACAGCGCTGCCTTTTCTTTCTTTTAAATTTTTTTTTTCCATATTCGATCACATTGCTGCCAGGACATTTGTTTTATTTAAATGCAACAACACAAACATCACTAATCTGGTTTCCCCAAATTCATTTGTGCACTCCCTGTCAACAATGGTTTTATCAGCCATCAAAATCTAATTGAAGTGGTCGTGCAGCATGTAGTCATCCAATAATTATAAAATAAACAGACTGAAAATTCAGATGCATTTGAACAAAAGCCATCAAAATAACGTGAACAGGAGAGGAGGTAATTAAAGAGCTTTCTGTCTTCGGCTTTTAATGTTACCGTTTTATTTAAATGCAGAGCTAGCCAGAGATCAGAGGTGGATTCATTGGCCAAATTTGTTGGATAACACTGTTCCGAAAAGTATTCCTTTAAACATGGTAAAAGAAAATTTAAAGAGCACCCTAATCATGACACCTCAAAAAATCCTTTATTTTCTCCCCCAAGGGCTTCTGTGGTAATATGCACCTGTGACAATTAATAATAGATGACAAAAAGCACTGCCCTTTATCATCTAACCATCAGATCTTTAGAGAATTGGGCAAATAGAATGGTCTGTTTCCTGACCATAAAATCGTGACGTCAGGAGGTTGCTTAGCATAGCCTGTAAACCTCCACTTGGGTTTTTCACCTGCTGGAGGAAAGGGCTGCTTGACTATCAGAGGCAGTGATGCATGAATGTAAGCAGTTTAGCAGTAAGAGATTCAAACTTTTGAAAGAGAGGTAACAAAGCCCTAAGAATAAGCCCTGGTCATGAATGTATATATAGTCCCGGGGCTGGTTGGCATAGCAACTATTCCTGAGAACCCTGGTGCTGCTTAAGTAAACAGCTGAAGCACTGAGCGTGCTTCAGCTAAGCTGGGTCCATCTGTGGCATCAGCGTGTGCAGATCACAACGGGAACATTTTCTCCAGCAGATCAATGATATTTTGGTATCTCCTCCTAATAACTATTGTTCTCAGCAATTGATGGCAAAGCTTCTGGTTTTCTCTGTTTGGCCGTTTTATTGAACAATCCCAGCATAGGTAAATCTGACTAAGTTGCCTTTGGAATAAACACAAAGGGTTCAAGCTCAATATCTTTTGTCTGATATTTGCCAAGAACTTCCAAGGAAAAATGATTGGCTGATTCGACGGCAACTCACTGTGATGACTCAATAGAAACAATAGCTACTGAAGTTTTTGCTTCAAGTTTCACAAACCAGGTAATTGCAAAAGTTTTGGAATTAGACAATCTTAGCCCTGGTTTCTGGCCCCACTGTAAAAACGGGTATGACATTGGGACTATTACTGATCCTTTCTGCAACTATTTTCTCATATGTAAAATGAAGATAGTAATAAATATCTCATGAGTATTGAGGACTGAATAAGATAAAGTATTTAAAATGTATTCAAGTATTTGTACAGTAGCCAAGAAAAGGCAGTGACAGCAGACCCTGTCAGCTTCCTACCTAATGACTACTTTAGAACCAGAGGTGTATTGTGTCCAAACTTCCCCATATGATTTGACAATAAATCCTAACTTATCTAAGCCAAGTGTGATTCCCGTCATCAGAAGTTTATCCACGGTGGACATGTGACTTGATTCAGGCCACCGACATTGGAGGGGAGGTCCCACTAGGAGAGTTAGTTGTAAAGACTAGATGCATTTGGAGTAGGGTGGTAAGAAGAATGTCAAGGTAACAGAGTGTGCAAGAAGATAGAGTATGAATTCTTATGCACTTGTAAGTGGATACCCGAAATATCTGGGAGATGTGAGTAATGATCAGGAATTTCTTTTGGGCTGGGCTTAGTTTCTAGTGGTACTCATCCAGAACTAGACTAGGCAGGCTGATGCATTTAGAAGATATTCGGCATTTTAAAAGTACATTCTACAATGCTTTGAAAAAATATGAAGCTGAATAATTCACTTGTGTCTTGTTTCTTTGGAGAAAGGATACAAGAGAAGAGTTCTGTTTTTTTTTTTTTTGAAACTTTTTTGAGATCTTTTTGAAAAGCTCTTTTCAGACCTGAGCAAGAAGAACCTAAATAAGGGCTGTAAGTGGTAGGTCCCGTCTTTCCTTGGGGAGTCTGCTCCAGACCACCCATTTCTGACAAGGAAAGAAACTTTAATAAGAATCAGTGCTGAGGCCAATTTGAGTCTCTTTTATTCACATCAAAAGAACTGTGCTTCCTGAGAAACATGAACTGAGAATCAAGAACTTCTGAACGTCTGGGAAAGAATTCTGAATGTTTTATATTCAGACTCCCATGCCTTGATCCCCCTTATAAATCTTTGCCCAAGAAGGAGTCCTTCCAAGTCCAGAATGATTTATTTTTATCTTGCTTTTACCCCTGATATTTTTAAAGTTTTGTGTTTTCAAGAATTTGGAGTGTTTCCATGAATCATATCTTTTTCTGATTATTGTAAGTTCAGGTTTTTCTTCCTCTGTAAAACTAAGAACTTTACAAAGAAGAACGAGATAACAAAGGATGAAACCCAGCATCTGCCTGTGAGTGTGAGTTCATCTCCTTGGGAGTTTCACTGCATAATCTGCCACTAATATGATGCATGATATTGTCTTGGCAGTTTATTATTTTGAGGCGATAGAACATAACACATTGGAAGGCGCTATCTTGATCTATTATATCAAGAATCCAGAATTTATAGCTCTGTCTGTTTGGTAGTAAAGACACTCCCTGAGAGATAGAAGGTGTGTGTGTATCTGTAGTGATAAGAATATGGTCCTTTATAAATATCTTGATATCATTTCATTGGAATAGTATCTGCAATTCAGGTGAAAATTCTTTTGTTTACAACTTCATATTTTATACAAACATATGAAAAAGGTGTCTATTTGGTATGCATTATTATAGTTAATCTCCACAATGATCTGTGAGGTGAGGTATGCTAATTTGTGGTTCACACATGCAGAGCCTGAGGTATACAGGAAGCTGGATAACTTGCTTGTCATTGCAGAGTACCTGAGTGGCAGGGAAACCCAACCTCAGGTCCTTAGGTCTTTCAATTAGCTGCATCGATTTGTTTGCTACTTGTATGTATCTGTGGTTAAGGCATAGGACTAACACTATCTATTCATATTATAATATGAGGGGATGCTTCTACACCCAGTTCCAACATCAGGGTTAATGGCTGGTTAGCTCTTCATCTTGAGCAAAGTTAAGTCCATCCTCTATTTCCCTTATAGAGCTTCCACATTCCAGAACTACTATTTAACCATCCACATTACTCCAGGGATGGGTTACCAGATAGCTAGGACAGCCCTTCTGTCCTCAAGCCTCAGCATAAACCCTGGAAATTATTCAAATTAGCCAATCCACCATGGGATGTCTAGAAACCAAGCTAACCCCATCTCAACTGCCATTCTAAGACACCTCCTGCATCTCCAGCTTGCTGTTCCCTTCCTTGGTCCAACCCCTTGTACAGCCCTGCCTGGCAGCCTTTTCTCTCTGGAGCTGTAAGTAATAAAGAGTTAGTCTTTCATCTATCTGAGTTTCATTGTGTTGTGTCTCGCCTTCAAAAGAATCTTTAAATCTTATACAACACCACTTTGGAGTTTAAATTTGTCTCTAACCTTTTTAGTTGAACTATGATATAACTGGAAAAACTTTAGATAGGGAGACAGGTGACTGGCCTTCTGCAATAGGCTTCATGTGCCCTTAAGCAGGTTTATTTAACCTCTCAGAACCTCAACTTCCTCACCTATAAAATGAGCAATAACCCTAAAAGCAATGGTTCCTGTTCTGGGTTGGAATTTTGATCATTTTGCGACATAAACTGGTTGTACCAAAGTGCAAGAACACCTGAGGAAGAACTGAAAGAAGACTGATCACCTGGAAGCCAGTGCCTATATTCTATAGATGCAAATCTTTAATATGATTTATTCCTATGAAAGTCATAATAACATGATAAAAGGTATAATGAAGAAATCCTTTTGTAAAGATGATTTTATTTAAAAGCATACAGACTGTAACTTTTGCTAACAAACAATGACAACCAGTATCTAGCTAGGCTGCTTGATAGCCCATCATAGCAGCATCAAAATTGTGCTTGTTACAGGGTTCTGAAAGTGTCCTTTCCAGAATGTAGCCTATGAATTCTGAGATGGTTTAATAGTGTGTGTGTGTGTGTGTGTGTGTGTGTGTGTGTGTTTTCCTTCTCTCTCTCTCTCTCTCTCTCTCTCTCTCTCTTTGGTCAGGAACTTCAGCAGCTGCTGAAGCTGCAGATTTTGGTGTCATTGACCTGTCTTCTTCTTTGGTGGTTGATGAATCTTTGGGGAGAGGTGTCTGCAACCCTGATGGAGAGCCAGAAAACATAGCTCCTGTGAATGGCAACCCCTGGATGCCTGATTTTTTTTGAAAGATAGGCACTTGATCAGGCAAGCAAGGACTTAATGATTTATGCCTTCATGCCCAGCACAGATAAAGTTAGACTACATCCTAATGTGTGCATAGGAGGAAAAGCTATTGCTGCACTTTGCTTGTCAGTGATAAATTCTACCAAAAAAAAGAAAAGAGACATATGTTATTAAGTAGCTTGTAGTTGAAATGGTTTCCAAGTTTTAGCAACCCAGGGATAATGATAATAATAGAAGAGGGAGTCTTAAAACTCTTGGGTGGGTCTCATCCTCTTCCCGCCAGGCTTTGTCTTTATTCAAGATTGAGGTCAGAGTTTCCGGCAGTATTTGTATTTCAGAACCCAAATGGATGAAAAATAGCTTTGCTAAAGTTTGGGAGAAGCATGAGGTTTTTGTAACCTTTCATCACCCCTTACCGAAAGACAAATGATTGTGTTTTAATAACCAAATAAGAGATAAGTTCAAGATTCCTCGTTGGGATTAAAAATAGAATTGAGAGCTTAGGTTATAATATTCAGTCATTTTGGAGTTTCTGGGAGGTTCTGCTGGTTTTGTAATTGTGTAGTCTTTTCACTGTAGACTTTTATGCAATACTTTCTCCTCCATTTCAACACCAGTTCTACCGATTGTTTAAGGTTCGGACAGAAGAAAACCATTGAGTCAGTGGAAATTTCTATAATAGAGCTGACCTTGGCACTCCACCCAGGCACCCTCAGTCTGTGTGCTTTTCTGACCATAGGTCCTTGAACTTTCTTCCAAAGACTTCTTCATGCTATACCAGGCACTTGGCCTACTGAAATGGTCTGGGAGTCTAGGAAGAGAGCTGAAATACCTGGGAGCTACTTCCCCCTGAGAGGCCCTTGGCAGATGGCTTGGAAGCTCATTTCCCCTGCTCAAGGCAATCTCCAAGGCACTAACTTACTTTCCAGATTTCCCATGGAGGATCCAGCTGAAGTGATCTTCCTTAAGACTTTGAAATGTTACCCAGCTATGGCTTTTTCCTCTTTCCTGTCCTGCCTTCACTTATCCTATAATTAATTTTCAGAGCACTTGCATCATGCAAATCCTATCTCAAGGTCGGCTTCTGGGGAACTTGATCTAAGATGTAACCTTTTCTGTGCATTGTAATAATGATTGCCTGGTCGTTGAACACTAGTGTTAAACTTCGTCCTATAACTTTCTCTCTTTTTACTCCAATGTGATTGTGACCTCTCTGATGGTGGTTGGAATCCTCCCTAATGCTCATCATTTTTATTTTGTTGCCTTATTCCTTGTCTGTTTCCAAAAATATTCTTTAGCTGTTTTCCAACAAATGAATTGGGAAAGAATCAAACCAGAATCTGTAGACAGAAGTATGTGAACCAAAAAATACAGGGAGATGGTTCAAGGAAACCCCAACAATTCCAGACTGGAAAAGCCACCAAAATTGAGAATAACACTTGGTTTGTACATCCTAGCAGCTAGGACAAAGATAAAAACATGATTACCTAGCTAATTTTCAGTGTGTAGTGGTATTAAGTTGTTTTAGTTTTCTTTTGCTGTGTAACCAGTGACTCCTAAATCTAGAAGCTTGCAATGGCGTTTATTATCTCACACTGTTTCCGAGGGGCAGGAAACAGAGAGCAGTCTAGATGGGTGACTCTGGCTCTCATGAGGCTGTCTCAAGCTGCTGGCAACAGCTGCTGTCATGTCAGGGCTCGACTGGGCTGGAGAATCCATTTCCAAGTTCACTCCTGAGGCTGTTGGCAGCTGTATGTCCTCCTGGCTCCTGGTCAGAGGCCACCCTTTTTCACCCACACACCTCTCTATAGGCTGCCTGGGTGTCCTTATGATACAGCAGCTGGCGACCCCAAAGTAAGGGATCTGAAAAAGAGAAAAATCCAGTATGGAAGCTGTGCCCTTTGTAACCTATTCTGAGATGTGTCAGTCCTCACTTTTGCCATGTGTTGTGGTTTACAGAACCAGGACACAATGTGGGAGGGGGCTGCACACTTCAGGAAGCCAGGAGGTGATCTCTGGGGCCACCTTAGAGGATGGTGACCACAGAAGTATACCTCATATATTAATTTCACACACAGGAAGGCCATGTGTACTTTTTTTTTTTTTTTTTTGGTATGTTCCATGTCCTTTTCATAGAATTCTCAGTGAATATTCAAAATCCACCAGTCTTCCATGATGCTTTTTCCATAAAGAGGAATAGACCAATTATAAGTGTTGAGGACAAAGTACCCTGTACTGGATACTGCAGTGGACACAGAGACAGACACTTCGCAGGCATGCCATTTCCACTTTGCTTCTAATGCTCACACTCGAAAGCAAGTGCTTAGATTTTGGCAGCAGCTTCTTAATGCATCTTCCCTTTGTGTAGATTCTCCACTCCTATATCTCACTTCCATCATGTCATTATTGCTTAATGACTCATTACTAATATAATAAAGTCCAATCTCCTTGACTTTTCAAAAGCAAAATTCATCTTTCCAAGGCGCTATTCCATTGCTTCCATCATGAGCCCTTTAACTCAGCCTGGAATGTTTTCAGTTTGCCAACTCTTCAGGCAAATTGTTCTTCTTCCTCTTCTTCTTCTTCTCCTTCTCCTTCTTCTACCAGGGATTGAACCCAGGGGTGCTTGATCACTGAGTGACTTCTCTAGCCCTTTATATATTTCATTTTGAGACAGGGTCTCACTAAGTTGCTTAGGGCCTCACTCAGTCACTTAGGCTGACTTTGAACTCTAGATCTTCCTGCCTCAGCCTCCTGAGCCATTGTGATTCCAGACATGCAACACCCGGCTGGTTCCTCGCTAATTTAAACAAAAAATTTTTTTAGATGTTGATAGACCTTTATTTTTTAATTTATTTACTTTTATGTGGTGCTGAGAATCCAACCCAGTGCCTCACACATGCTAGGCAAGCCCTCTACCACTGAGTCAGAACTCTAGGCCCTCCTTGCTATTTCTTAACTCTTAACTTGTTCTTGTTGCTGTTTCCCCTACTGGGAATGTGTTATCCTATTATTTGGTATCCCCAAGTTCTTGTTGAGTCGCTCTTTTCACTATTTTCTTATCTTCATTACCTCTGCTGTAGTTCAAGTCCTCAGTATTTCTTAAGTGGATTATTATCTTAACTAGTTTTGCCATATCTAGGTTTTTCTTCTCCAACCCACCTTCCATATTGTCCCATTGTTGTTTTTAAACATCTTACATGGATTGTACCATTTTGGTTAAAATAAACAAACACTTGTCACTTAGTAGGAACTCAACTTGTCACTTAGTAGGTACTCAACATTTGTTAACTGCATGATAAAAGGTCCACATAAAATCCCACTCTTCATTTCCATGAAGTTGTCCTGTAAGTCTGCCTTTCTCTTTGCTTTTTTCCTCTTTTGAAGTCTGTGATACTTACTGTCCTTGTCATTCATTT
Organism: Sciurus carolinensis; assembly: GCF_902686445.1. Lineage (NCBI taxonomy): Eukaryota > Metazoa > Chordata > Mammalia > Rodentia > Sciuridae > Sciurus > Sciurus carolinensis. Next base: position 53,900,989 of record NC_062217.1, on the reverse strand, counting down.
TGAAGTTTGATGCTACGCTTCTTCCTATAATTATTTAACTCTTTTGTTTCCTTCTCCTTATTTATTTAACATCTTCTTGAGTACCTTTCACATGCCTCACACCATGCTAGGTCTTGGTGGATACAATGATTAGCAAAAACAAACTTCTGCTTTCATAGCCTTTACCATTTGGTTGCAAACAGACAAAAGTTTATAAACTCACCAAGACAGTAGAGTCACATATTGAGGAGAGTACTGTAAAGGGAGAACACCTGAAACAGAGTTTCTGAAAGACAGGAACCGGCCCTAGACTCATACTGCAGAAAGGCTCCTTTGAGGAAGTGACTTTTGTGCTGAGATCTGGACAATGAGCAAAAATCACACAGCAAAGAGGGCTGCTGTGGGGGAAGAAGTGACAGTAAACACCTTGCCTTAAGCAAGGTAATGACATGCACCAGCACCCTGTGGTAGGATAAAGATTTAAGAGAAGGTCAAGGTGATTGGATCCAGGAACAGAAAGAGGACAAAGAAAAGAAATTGGTGAAATCTGAATAATGAGTGGAGTTCACTTACTAGTAATGTACAGATTTTGGTTTCTAAGTTTTAACAAATGTATCACAGTAATGGAAGATGATAACATGTGGGGAATCTGAAACTGGGTGTGGGGTATGCAGGAACTCTTTACTCTCTCTGCAACTTTTCTGGAAATCCACAATTATTCCAAATTAAAAGTTTATTTTAAAAACAAGGCCAGAATGAAAGAAGCTCAGTGCATAAAGGAAGCAGGATATAAAATAAGGCTGAAGATTAAGACCTGTGCAACACTTCCAGGGTCCTTGAACACCATCTTAATATCTTTATATTGGAGCAAGGGGTAGGCTGTGATGGTCTTGAATAGTGAATGGCACCACAGAGCTCCATTTGAAAATAGCACCAGCCTGGAGAAATGTAGGAAGTGGATTGGAGGGGTACACAGGTGGGGAAAGTGGGCCAGGTCAGCTACTGTGACAGTTTTTAGACTAGAATTGTGCTGGATTAAGGTGGGGGCAGAATTTCTTTAAAATGATACGTGCATATATCTTAGATTGCATTTATCTTTAGTTTCACTTTAGTTTTTATCATACAGAGTTCTGTACATACTGTCTATGCAATACATATTCCTTGAATAAAACTGTAGTAGAAAAATAAATGATTTTCAAAATGGGAAAAGTTCAGGTTAAGTAGCCCCTGGAGTCAGCTACCCTTGGCAGTATCTTGGTGGCCCTGTCCAAAACTCTAGTGCCAGGATTGGTGACTTCAGACAGAATCAACAGATCACCTTGCAGCTTTTCCTTTGCTTTCCAGAGTCCTGACTCAAGTTGAAGCAAGTTGAAGTGCAGAGAGCTGTCTGCACGTGGCTTCTTCCTTAGAGCAAATTCATTCTGCATATCATTTGCATTTTTGCCTTCTTGGTAATAGAAGTAATCTTAGCTTTTGTAGAGGCATCTCTAATTAGAGGTTCTTCACCTCCTGGGGGAAAGTGTCCTAATTTTCTGATGGAGAGGGGAGTCTGAGGAAGGGCTTCAGAGTGACTCCGAACAAGGGACAGTGGCAAGAGTCCCGTCGGCTTTTCAGTTGAGATCCAACAGTTTCAGCAGTGGCTGTTTTCTGCAAGCCTTTCTCATTTGAAAAGACAACCCAGATCTTTTAAGTCATCTCTTAGGCTAATTAGTGTGGAGATCAGGTAGAGACCATTGGGTTGTTTCCAACCTGGAGGAAGAAGAAAATAAGAATAATGAACATTCTAGAATTATTTCAGCCAGGTGGCCCTGAAGATCTCAGCTTCTTGCCTAGAATCTTTGTTCTAACATTTGTGCTCAATGTTTAGACAGGGCTATCGCTACTCCTGTTTGTTTTCTAACACATGACCAATTTTAGCCAATGGAGTGTATATCGTGGATCTCGGAGGTTAATCTTTTCCCTTTCTTGTCTCTTCTCCTTCCCAGACATGCATTCATTTGACTGGCAGCCTGGAAAATTGAAAAATGCCACAGGGGTTATTAAGGTGGAAATCGGTTCTGCTCTTTGAAGCTCTGCAAGCTAGTTATTGCTGCACCTATAATATCCAGGCATCAGAATAGCACGCATTGTTCTTATAGCTTGCCTGACACAGACCCATATCAGCTGTAACACCCAGATAAAATGAAGGGGTCTCAAGATGTCATTTCTCTACTCGGAAACATATCCCTTTAGTCGATTAAAACAGAGTCCCTGAAGTTATTAGAATGTATTCTGTGTCTGTATGCACACACTTTTGATTTACTTTTGTTCTTATTAAAATGGTAAGCCTAGAAAAAAAAGGAGAAAAGAGAATCTCCCATAATCCATATTTTAATAATTGCTTGAGTGCACATGCACTCTATGGAGACTTTCCTGTTTCTGTAACTATTTACTTGGCTCTTTTATGAAACGTGTGTTACTTACCTGGCCTGGTAGACCATGACCCAGCTCTGGTCTAACATGTAATCCTGCATTGAGCTCCCTCTGAGCCTTATAGTGTGTTAAGTCTTCCTGTAGAATGGAGATATTATTTTAATGGATCCTTTTCACAATAATGGCTCCATATTCTATAAATTGCATTGAGTCTTTATGATGTTAATATATAAATATTAAGAAAACCATTGGGGAAAAGTTGCTGTGTAATTGAGATAGCCTATTTTCCAATGTTAATAACTTCTTCATTAATTTTTTCCTCCATAAAAATATTGAGGGAGTTTAATCCACATTAAAAGCTTATCAACATATATTTAAAAAATGAAATTATTTCGCGCCCCATCTTAATAACAGGAAACAATGCTACCTCTCAACTGGAAAACCTCTATGCATCGTTAAACAGGATAAAGAAAGAAAAAGGAAACACCCCAAAGCCAAAGTAATTCCTAGTAACAAGAAACTTCAGAGAGATTCTTCAGGAGAGAGATTTTGTTTGTCTCTATTTAGCTTTAGGGGAAATGGTCTTTTTTATCATGTTGCCCCAGGCAAAGATTCAATATTAGCAGTAATGCCTGTTTTTGATGAAGAATAGGAGAAAGGAAAATAATCTACAATAACACAAAACCCTGATCATAAAAGTGAAATCAAATTCATGTCCTACTTCAAAAGTTCCATGTCTGTTGTTGGTCTATTATGTTGTATATCAGTTAGGTCCTGGCAGGAAACAGAATTCATTCTAGAAGGTTCAAATGAGACTTTAATAAGAGTACTTAAAAATAGGAAAATGCACAAAGGACGGTGAGATGCCCACCCAGACACTGAAGGCCCAGCAGGTGCCCACCCAGGCTGAGGGGACCAGGAGGAAAGAGTGAAGCTGAGAGCCCTTGAACTGCAGGGGGCACCACTGTCCCAGGGAATGGACGACGTCTGCAGAGGCCTATGGAAGCAGGATGAGTAAGGAAGAAACACCAGAACCTGTCCACTCCTGTCATCTGCCTCCTGCTGGGGGCTGCTGTCACCAATGCCACCCCGAAAGCATCTAGCTGGGGAGTCCCTGAGGCGTGGTCTGCAAAGGATGCTCCCTGGGCATCAAAGCAGGGCAGGTGAATGCAAGGAAGAGACTCGAAGAAGGAAAATATCTATAACAGCTGGTTCCTGGATTACTAAAGAGCTAGCATTATTGATGTCTAAAGGACTAAATTACCAGTAAGGGATTACACCTTTTACCCTTTATCAGAAAGGAGTCAGAAATTCCATATTTTATTTCATCCGAGGTGAGAATTTCAAAATGACCATTGGCAGGTTTTTCTTCTCGTTTGGCAAAAATATTCAAAATTTTACCTAATAGTTTAACATCCCTGAAGGAACTTACAGATTCCAAAGGATTTTTTTTTTCACATATATCACATTGAACCCTAACAAAAGCCCCATGAGAGAGGTATTATTTGATTCATTTTATAGATGAGGACATTGAGATTCAGAGTCTACAATGAATTTCCCAATGTCCTAAATCAGAATTAGCACTATCAAGATGCAAACCTAGGTCTCCTGACTCCAGATCCCATCCTCCATATATTACATTACTCTGCTTTTTTCAAAATTAGAATGTCCTATACTTTTGAGAGTAGAAATGCTGAAAGAAGACTGAGACTGTCTGTATCCTACAAAAAATTGCATTTGCAGGAAAACTAAAGTATCTCTGTCAGGTAAGTTCAGTGTCAAGAAGCAAAGGAGAGCCCAAGGCCTCAAGTTCAGTGGAATGAAGTAAAGTAGTACTATGGTTTGGATATTAAATGTCCCCTAAAGACCATATGTGTAGAGCTTTGTTACCAGCCTGTGGTGGAACCTTAAAGATGTGGGGCCTAGTGAAAGGAAGTTAGGTCACCGGGGGTGTGACCTTTCAGGACATATTGGGGACCTGGCCTCTCCCCCTACCCTTTCTCTCTGTCTATTTCTCTCTCTCTCTCTCTCTCTGCTTTCCAGTAACATGACTGAATACTTTTCCTGGGTATTCACTTCCTGCCATGCTGTTCTTCCTCACCACAGGTCCCAAAAGGACAGTGCCAACTGATCATGGACCAAAACCTCTGAAACCAAGTCAGAGTGACCCTTACCTCCTTTTAAGTTGATTTTCTTGGGTATTTTGTTCCTGTGATGGAAAGAGGGCTAACACACACATGCAGGAGAAGATTTGGGAGCAGAGATTGGAAAAACACCTTGAGGAAGTGATAAGAAGTTAAGAAGAGGCCTTCTGTGAGGAGCGTGCCTCCCTGAGAGCGTGGTTGGGAAGAGAGAGTGAAGCAAAGGCTGTAATATTTTGGTGTATAGTTCACAGACTACATGCATCAGAATCACCTGTGTTACTTATGAATAAGGTCAATCCTGGATCTCCTGCTGATGGACAGAGTCAGAATCTATATGAGAAGAACTCTGCACTTGAATATTTTGACATGTTCTCTCCATGAGTCCCTACCTCTCTCCAGACCTAGCTGCCCCCTAATACACACACACACGCACACACACACACACACACACACACACACACACACACCCTAAGGCTGAAAACTGCTGACAGAGAACAAATTTGGGAAGCTTGACTAAAATGCACTCTGTTAGAGAACTATAAATATTTAGTCACAGCTCAGTTTTCTGGCATGACTGAACGTAAGCCATCTGATTACCTACCTATCCTCCCAACCTCTGTTTCTTTGCTTTAATCATACCTTTTGAATAATCTTTTGAAAATGTATTTTCTAATTTTATGCTTTAATAAACAAGGTATATTAAACACAAATTGACTTTTCAGATTCTTATAGTGCTTTGAGTTACATATTTTCAACATCAATTATGGTAAATGTTGAAGATGTAAATGTAGCAAATTGGGAAACTGGGTTGAAACTGTATTTGATGCTAAAATCACATTTTAAAAGGAATCCCCAGTCCCAGCCGCCATTCTTGCTTTATAGTCTCATTTTCACAAAAGTGGTGTGAAGAAGGGACAACTTCAAGACCTTTAAGGTGAAGGAATAGTGCTACATTTCCCGCCCCCAAATTTATTAACAGCAGATGAACTCATCTGCAAGATATTTTCTAATCAACATTACAAGTTTCTTTTCTGTTTTATCATTATTCCTTTGCAGCATTCAAAACATTATACATTATTTCGGCATCAATAATGTAATCTCATAGCAACTTCCTTTCAACTTGCTCTAAGACTCAAGTTTTGGGTAAGAGAGATCCCAAGTAACAATGCTGATAATAGGGAATAGATTTTTTCTTTTTTTTTTGTCCTGGGGATTGAACCCAGGGGCAATTAACCCCTGAGCCACATCCCAAGCCCTTTTTTATATTTTATTTAGAGACAGGGTCTCACTGAGTTGCTTAGAGTCTCATTAAGTTGCTGAGGCTGGCTTTGAACTTGCCATCCTCCTTCCTCAGCCTCCTGAGCTGCTGGGATTATAGGTGTGCATGGCGCCTGTCTTAGAATGTTTTCATTGAAGTTGATGTTAATCATCTGGAACTTCATTCTATGGAGTGTTTTTATAATGCCAAATAATAAAGTAGAAGATCAGTGGTAGAGAACATGTCAAAGTGTTTGAGGATAGAGACCTTCTCATACAGATTCTGGTCAGTGAGAGATCCAGGGTATTAGTAAATATGATTAAATACTAGTATTATATTTCAAAAAGCCATTTTTTAAAGCACTAACTCAGATTATAGGATTTCAACCAGCAAGCAAATTACAATAGGGTAGTCACAATTTCAACACAGAGACTGAGACTGGCTGTAATTTAACTGTGACCCTGTAGGCTATGTCTACAGATGGGTCTGGCTAATTGATAGAAGCACAGACATTGTAACTAATAATCTTTGGTTGGGTTTGTATACTTCCCCTTTGTTCATTGTGATTTGAAATGGAAACATATTGTTTATCTTCCCTAAATGAAGGTGAAATAGTTGATCAACAACAAAAGCAATATGTATTGGTTAATTTTTGTTTCCCCTTCATTACTAGGTTGTATTTCAGGCCAGGTCTAAAAGCTTCAGGTTATTTTTCTAGTAATGGCATGGATTTGAGTTGCTCCATTAACTAGAGAGTAGTGCTTCTTGGATTAGCCTCTATAGTTTTGACTTGGTTGTCCTGGGTTAGTCATGGAATTAATTTCCATCGCCCTCCCTGCCCCAAGCTTATTTACAATTTAGGAGTGTCATCTCACTTGGAATAGGCTCTGTGCTAGCATTCACTGACATTAACCTAATGGTTATTTAAAAAATCAAAGTTCTTATCTCTGAGGGCTTTTCCAGAAAATCCAGCAATTTCTTTTTCAAATATCCATGATTTCTTCAAGGACATAGTTTATAAGAGAGAGAAGAAAACATAAGCGTTATATGCTTTGGTATGAAGATAACACAGAACAATCTCTGGCAGTAATTTCCTGCAAGTTCTTATCGAAGCAATTTAAGACAAACAATTGAAAGTGAAAATTAAATGTGATCTATTTTGGGGAGAAATGTGTTCATGATGCCCAATCATCAATTTTATTGAATTCCTTTTCTCTGAACTGACCAGTTGTTCATCACCACAGCATGTATCCCAGAGATCTCTGCAAACAATTCTTAGCAAGAGTTAGTGCTGGTCCTGACCATTACCTTCAGGTAGCCCTTTTGTAGGAGCAGACACTGACTTGCACATATTAATTCTTGAATTACTATGAAAAAAATTATTCAGCTATTTTTCAAAGGTCTAATTACATATATGCATGAGTGTATGTGTATCCCACACCCAATTTTCTTTGCCTTCTGTTCTGCTATTACTGGAAAGCAGATGTTTATTTTAAATTATATTTCTTTAATATGTGACTAAGTAAAAATAGGGGGCTGAATTCTTTCTTTCTTGAACTTTTGCCTAAAACATTAAACTATACTAATATCAACTCTGCAGAATCTGTTTAAAAATAGGAGCAACTGCGGTGCAGTATTTCCTGACTGAAAGCTAAAGCTTTCCTACTGAAAGAAAGCTGGGAGGAAGGAACAATTGAAAGATTCTAAGTGCATCATGTCTAAAAAAGCCAAAAGACAAGGCAAGGGTATAACAACTTTCCATCATTTTCCTTTTTTCTTTCTATCCATATAATAAAAATACCCTAGGACTTTTGAGTCCTTTCAGAATGCTTAGCTGGAAATTTGTTTTTAAATTGTGAGAAATTTTTCTACTTTGTAAATACAGAGTGTATATTCTTAATTTGGTCATATCCTGAAATTAAATAAAATTCCTTCCTCTCCAGTTATCCTCACTTGCACCACTTCGTAGAATAATAACAAAGGATACTGATTCTCGTCCCTTGAGCTGACAGTCAATGCGTTTTCCTTCTTCTGTTTACCACTTGAAATTTTGGCATTTTTCCCTCTATATTGATGTGAAACAGAAAAGCTTGATGTGACAAGAAATGGAAACTATTTATGTATTTCTTTCCTTGTGACTTAAAACATACACAGGTTTCTGCATTCTAAAGGAGTGGTTTTTGACTGAGGGGGATTTTGCAGCTTTTCCTCCCCAGTTGGCAGAGTGGGGAGGTGGTTTCCATTGTCAGGACCTTCAGCTGGAGGGGCTGCTGGCGTGCCATGGGCAGGAGCGGGGGACGCTGCGGACAGTCTCCAATGCACAGGAAAGCCCTCATGACAAAGGCTTACGTGTCCCCAAATGTCAGAAGTGTTGAGGTGGAGAGTCAGTTCTAGAACATCACCTCCAATCCTCGCTGGACCCTTCTATCCCCTCTGCCCACTCTGTCTGGCTCCTCTCTAGCTTTCCCCTGCTAAGTGATCTTTGGATCTCCACTATTTCTAGGTTACCTTTGGCCATTGCTTTCCATTCCTTCACTGGTTGTCACCCTGCCTTGGGAAAGCCGGAGGGCTTTAAATGCTTTTGAAACCTCGCCTTCTTTAATTGTGAGGCATTTAATCCTCTTTTTCCTTCCTATATTCTCCATGTCCTGCTTATTCCTCCACTGGTCCATCTCTAGACAGTTCTATATTTTGACATCCCTTCTCTGTCTCATTCTCTGTGGGCTCAAACACTCCTGCCTTTTATTAGGCGTCACTGAGGCCAGGATTGCTCTGTTGGGGTGCTTGAGAACTGGGTGCCTGCTAACTGTTTCCTTTGTCTCACTCTGGTGGGTCATACCTTGGAAGTGCCCAGTCCTAGGCTCGTGGAGACCACACTGCTAACAGAGAGTTCCCATTGGTGATGCCGGCTCTTCAGAGAGCAGCAGTGTTGTGTGTCAGGCCCTGGGCATGACGTTTTCCACACCTCTTCTCTATCTGGTAGACACCATTTGAATCAGTTTTTTCGCTGCCCTTACCAAAACAACTGACAAGAACAATTTTAGGGTAGGGAAAGTTTATTTGGGGGATCACCACTTCAGAGGTCTCAGTCCTTAGAAGGCTGGCTCCATTCCTCAGGGCTCAAGGTGAGGCTGAACATCATGGCAGAAGAGTGTGGTGGAGAGAAGCTGCTCACATGATGATCAGAGAGCAGAGGAGACTCTACTTGCCAGACACAGAATATATACCCCAAAGCCACACCCCCAATACCCACCTCCTCCAGCCATACCCTACCTGTCTTCAGTTATCACTCAAATAATCCCATCAGGTGATTAATTCACTGACTGCGTTAAGGCTTTCATAACCTAATCATTTCTCTTCTAAACGTTCTTGCATGGTCTCACGCTTGAGCTTTGGGGAGACACTTCACATCCAAACCATAACAGACACTAACCCCTGATACACAAGAGGAGAAGGCTCAGAGAGTTTTAACAACCCATCTGATGGCGTTGATTTGCAATGGGGAGAACCAGCAATTAGACCCAGCACGGTTTGGTTTAAAGCCCTCACTCTGCAGGATTATGTTGCCTCTGTGTGCAACAAAGAGAGGGCACCCTATGACACCTGGATTTATCCCAGAGTGCGGTGACTTTTCCTAAATCACAGACAGGCTTTCAGATGGCCAGGATGGCTTGAATCACATGGATCTGGTGTTCACCAAGCTGGCCACCATTTCATTGAGTTTTATTCTCCTATTTTCATGTCCAGAGCAGGATTGGTTTCATTCATTTATTTAGCTTCTGACATAATTCAGCAGTTAGGCTCATTGCTGGAATCCTTGGCGAGTCACCTTGGATCCTGGGGTCAGAGTGTTGCTTGCGGGCCCTGCAATCTGACGGGCTTGATTTGGTGCCACGCTGCTCCTCCCTGGTGCTCTCCTTCTCCGTGACCGGTCTTACTTCTCTAACCCTCAGACTGGTCACCTTCCAAAAACCACGTAGAGACACTTCAGATCACAGCATCGCAGGGGGCTTCGAGGACCCTTGACGCAAAGCCTTCTCCCGCGTGGGGTAAGCAGGATAGAACTCCCTCCGCGTGCCCTCTCATTCAAGGTGGCAGGGACATGGTGACAGGGTGTGGAGCAGCAGTGGCATGCTTGTAGACACAAAGCTTCCATAAACAAGCCAAGGTGCCTTGGCGCTGCTTAAAACAGATGTCACTTGTTGGATAGCAGACCAGGGAGGAAAGAAGGTGAAATGTGAAACACAGGTGGGAGATTCTTTAAGCAGATAGATTCTATTTTTATAACTCATTTTTGTAGTTTTGCTCTGGTGAAAGTGGCTTCGATTTCCTTGCTTAACCCCTGTCAGAGAACTCCTGCGTGCAGCATGGCAAATTGCTGCCATAGCCTGTTTGAGAGATGGCTGCTCTTCTGTCACGGGTGGAAATTTTCCAGTGCATAAAAGTGTGAAAGTTTATTATAAGGGTGTGGATGTTTTTGTAAACAAGATATTCTAGATGTTATTTCTCCCCACTATTTACTTTTGTGCCCTTCTGGCGTGGTGCTTAGAAAAATCTTTCAAAATACTATTCAGATAGCTACAGTCTCTTGAACTCATCTCACCCTTGCCTGTCTATTTTTTAGATTCATCTCTCCAATTGTGGTAGATACAGTCCTTGGCAGACCATCAGGCATTCCCTACCTTTATCTTCCAGCCATTTTGGAGACTGGAAAAACTCAGGGTTCACCTAATCAAATCCCCTGTGTTGCCATGAGAAAGACTTCTGGCCAGTGATGTAGAAGTAGAAGATCGTAGGAGGAATGGGGTCTCTAGAAAAGCTTACATTTTTCCTAATACAAGGGGCTCCTTTATCTTTTCATTTCCCCTTTTGTCATCTCCTCTTTTTTCCTTTTTCTTTCACTTACTCTTTTTTAACCTTGAATGAAATTATGATGATTGGAGGTGCAGCAGCCATTTTGTGATCAAGAGGAAGGGTCAAGAAAATAAATAAAAATTCCAGTTCTTAACTTTTGCAACTATAGAACTAATAATACTAATAACTGATCTCTAGGCCTCTTGGTTTGTGAGACAAAGAAATCCTCATTGCTTTGAATTGCTGTCAGTCACATATTCCTGTCACTTGTGGCTGATTACATTATGATATGGTACTTTGGAACAACACATTCCACTCACCTGTGAATTTTCATAGATTTCTCTTCTGGCTAAAAATTGTCCTTTTTGAGGAAAACATAAATGATTAAGCCCACATTCTCATCACAAGTATATTCTCTTTCTTTCTGTGGTGCTTATCAAACATGATTATCAAGCATTAATCATTTACTTCTTGATTTTATGCTATTAATACATTGCCCTTATGATATTAATATAGTATATTTGTTGCTATGTTACACAGTAGATTCATTTATGTTTTGCTTTTTTGTCTTTCCAGATAAATAGTGAGTCATAAAGTCTAATATTTTTGATCCCCTTAAAATGTGTAATACAGAGCTCTCTTCTCATTAGACACTTCAGTAGGTATTTTGACGGATGGACACACCACATGTTGAAATCTGCCAGCTGCTACTAGGCAACGGCATAGAGTGTCAGTGTGTGGTGTGTTCACACATGCAGTGCTGGGCCTAGACATACTTTCATAGTGTCACTTGCTTCAACTGGGCAAGAACCAGACTTGTAACTAGCTACCCCCCTTCCTTGCTCAGAACTGCTTTTCTCAATAGCTCCCCACCGCAGGATTCCTTTCAGTCCAAGCCCTGAACGCTTATGTGGCATGTACATTAAGAGAGTTCTTTTTTTTTTTTTCAAAGTGCAGATCTTTTCTTCTCAATTTGGCATCTGACTGTGGTTATTTCTATTATTAAACATCAATGATTCATATTATATAACAGTAGTTATTCAGAATGAGAAGGTATAATATAAAGTAATAAGGTCCTTTCAGCTATGCATTGCTTTAGGTTACCTGGATGATTTAATTTTTTTCATAATTCCTTTCTAACTGTCCCTATCATTCCCACTGTATCGCACATGCAGTATTCCCTTTACATAAAAATTTATCATTTTTTTTTCCTTTAAGGAAAACATTGAAAAGGGCAATAGATTCCAACCCTTTGAGTGTTGACTTCTTTTCTTTACACCAATACTTGAAAACCCTGGTTAATTAGAAACAAAACAGCACCTCCCACATTCATTTAGCTTCTCCCTGTCATCTCTGACAGTTATGAGAGACAAATATGTTCCCCCTCATTACTGGCAGCGTTCAAGCAGCAAAGCTCAAAGAGAAGAAAATGTGAACAAATGCGAGGACGTAGGAGATGTGTTAAATATGGTCTCGGGCTCACACGTACCATCGCTCTGTCTTCAACAGAGACCGGAAACACCCAACATCATTCTATTTTTTCCCATATCATCAAGAATTTGAAGTCTTAAATAGCTTCCTATGTCATTTCTGCAGGAACTGATTGAATATCCTTGTTTCTGATTTGAAAGCGATAAAGAAAAGCGAGACGAAGACTGCATTTTTCTTTTTTAGATTTATTAGGGATCTAAGTCTGGCTGATTGGAACAAATTGTTCAGGCATTTGAAGGAGACACTAGCCCACGTTTAAATACCCCGAAACCCTCTTTGTGTGCTGGGCATAGAGCTGGCTATCCCCCTGTCACTGAACCGGTGCAGATAAAACTCCAGCTTCCTTAGGTCTCCCTTTTTGCAGCCTTCCAGTTGCATTGCTGCTTGAAATGCAGGAAGGCTGTTAGCAAATGCACACGCTGCACAAGTGCTCTTCGAGGGTAAAATGTTTTGGATGCGGACCGGCCGCCACACCCCTCAGGGTCTCACTTGCTCCTCAGCTGTCAGCTCCTGGCTTCCAGACAGTCCACTGGTTCACCGTCTGGAGATGTCTACCTGCTAAGTTAGGCTCTCGTGCTATGGCAATGGTCTTGTCTTCCCTATCTTTGTATTGCTTTGTCTTGGCCTTTTAAAATCAAACAAGCAGACTCTTTTGATTTCTGAATTCAATATTCCACTCACTGTTGCTGTTCATAAATGGAAGCACTATCGAAGGATGCCTGGAATGTGTTACTGAAGAGAAATCCCTGCTGGCTGAAAGACACACCTGGGTACACCTGCCTCAGACATCTGTCCAGAGATCACAGCACACGAACCCATGGCAGCCAAGCCAGAGCTGCCACCATTCACCTGTCACCGTGGAACCAATGTTTTTTCTTTTTTCTTTTTGTACCAGGATTGAACCCGGGGCACTTAACCACTGAGTTGCATCCCCAACCTGTATTTTAAAATTATTTGACACAGGGTCTCGCTAAGTTGTTGAGGCTGACTTTGAACTCCTGCCTCAGCCTCCGGAACCGAGCTGCTGGGATTTCAGGTGTGAGCCACTGTGCCCAGCTCCAGTGTTTCTTTTTAGTCAAACGTCTTCTTCTTGCTTGACTCCTCAAACATTCCCATCTATGGTCAGGATACAGGTGATGGGCACAGCAGGCTCCAGATCAGTGTACTGTATTGGCGGCACTCTGTGGGGTTTTTGGAGTGTTCTGGTGAGCTCGTTGAGGGAGATGTTTGAGATCTCTCTCAATGGTCTTTACAACATCTGAAAGCCCATTACCATTACAGACAATTTCTACTGCCTCTCATTTGACTGTTATGCAATCCTCAATAAATGGTCTTATTAAGTTGGTATTCTTATCCTCACTGTAAAGATGAGGAGGCATGTCTAGATAAATCACCCAATTGGCGAAGTCAGAACAGGAATTCAAGCCCTTTGTTGCTTGTAACCATTCCATCCCACCTCATTTAGAGTAGCGATTAATCATGCCTTTGAAATCTGATAAAAATATGAACCTTTCCTGAGGAATGCACGGACACTTCCAACAGAATATTTTTGTACAAGGTGAAGAGACTTATAATCAACAGTGTCCGTGATGAGACAGCAGTCACTTTTGGGAATGGAAAAGTGAAAAAAGGGGTGAGATAACCCAGGTCACCAAAAAAACCTATCAGGGAAGGTGGCCATTGCAAAAGACAACTGCATATGCATTTCAGAATGATTGTGGTGATGTAATTGCTATTTTTATTGAATACTGGTTTGTGTAGGTATTCTGCTGAGTGCTTTGCAGGTATTGCTTCAACTCCTGCTCATTGTAATTCTAAGTTAGATACCTTATGATTCCATTTCCCAAACAGGAACTGAGAGGTTTAAGCAGCATATCCAAGGTCACGGGACCATGGAGCTTCTTATTTGGAGAACTCAGGCAGGTTACATTTGGGTCCTGATTCTACACCCACTATACAAACTTCTCTTTGAGTTAGATATGGATCTTACCACGTGAGTCTTGCTGGAGTTTACCTGCACTATAATTTAAACACAGTGTGCTGGTGGGAAGCTCACCAACCTTTTGCAGACAGCACATTTAATGAAAGTTCTTCATTTTCTAATGCACATAAGAAGAGCTCCTTGAAATACTGCATTATTTTATTCTCTATGGTTTTCAATTTACAGTATCTAATGCGGTCCTCCCTTTGCATTGGTATTGCTTTTATGGTACTAATCTATTGTTTTTTATGACTGGGATGATTTTTCTCTTTACCTTAAATTGCAAGTCCTGTGGGTGGAAATCACATCCTGGTATGCACCCTATATTCAGGAGTAGTGCTTATCAAAATTTACTGTGTACACTAGTCATTTGAAGGTCTTGATAAAATGTAGATTCTGATTTAATAGGTCTGGGGTAGGATCTGGGATTCTGAATTTCTAACAGGATCCTTGATCCATGGACCACAATTTGAGTAGCAAAATTAAACAGCATTCAAAGCTCACTGTCAACATATGCAGATGGCAAAGAATCCAAGAGGCGAGGGCTTATTTTCAAAAGGCTTATTTTTCAACAAAGATTTATTGAAACCCTACTATGTGCCAGGCACAGGAAAGAATAGATACAAACTCTGTTTCTTTCATGATCCTAATTCAAAGATGACAGAATGGATAACCCCATTTCCACTTTCTGTGTGGAGTAAGGGCATTCATCCATGATTAGCCAGGAATAAGTATGATACACTGGAAGGAGGATGACTTTGAGGTCAGGTGGACTTGTTTTCTAATCCTGCTATCCATGAGTTCATAGCCACATGAACCTTATTCCTGAACTACTCAACAAAGTTTATTCAATTCCTTCAGAGTCCCAGGCATTGGGTTAAGCACTGGAGTAAAAGGGTCTCATGGGCTTCTTCTAAACACTAGAGGAAAGATGGGCAGGTGAATCAGACCCTACAGAGGGCTGTGGTAAGTGCTGGATGGAGCAATAGGGCAGGTTGTTTAGGGAGATTAGGGAACAGCATCCAAATCTAATTATGGAGAGGAGAAGTTTATTTGGAAGCTGTGTTAGCTGGACAGGACAGGAGGCAGCATGATACAGGATGAAAGGGATTTTGGAGGCAGATTTTAGGGCTTTTACCCTTAGTCCAACTTCTTATGATTGTGAATTAGTGGGTAAGTTACTTAACTCTTTAGGACTCAGTTTTCTGGTCTGTAAAAATAGTAATAATCATCTAGCCTCTTCATGGGGATCATGTTGGCCCTTCATATGGAACACTTTGTACAGTACCTAGCATGTGTGAGAAATCATCAGGGAGCCCCTGATGGGCACACAGGAGTCTGGGAGTGTGTGTTGCATGGGCAGATCTGAAATCAGCTCCATCTCACTGGGGCAAAGAATGAGAGTGAATGCAGGAGGTGACTGGAAGGAATCCCTTGGAATTCTTTTTGTACTAAGGGGCTGAGCAGAAACTCATAAAGACAGGTGCAACGATGGCGTGGTAGACATGGGGGCATGGCAGAAAGAAACAAAACATGATTTTCATTAACCTCAGTTCCCCTTTGGATTGAGAGCTTTCCAGACTCTAGATAGAGCAGCTCTTGGCAAAGTTGGTGAATCCAGGGGCCTGAGGGCCCCCGTTCTCACATTGGCTTCATTACTGTGCTAGGGATCTCTTTGTTCTCTTTAACCTGAATTTCAGATTCTCGTTTTACCTGATTCCCAAATGTCACCCTTGGCTACCCGAACAAGGTTATCCATGCACTCACTGGAAGCAAAATTTGAACTTGGAATATTTGAACTTCGGGTGTTTACTAAATATTTATGAGTATTAAATGGATTAAGAGTGCATGTTAAATATTTTTTGCTGAAAAAAAGGTAGCTCTCTGTCTGTACTTTGTCTTGGCTATCCACCCAACATTGACCTCTGCTTGATTTAGTCTTCTTATTTGACCACCCGTGACTCAACTAGATTCACATTCAGCCCCATTCTGAAATATTTCCCTCCTAATTCTAATGTGAAACATTTTTTAAAAATCCTGATTGGAGTATGTTCTTATTTAGTAATTACTAAGTACTTGAATATTGCAAAGAATGAAAAAATAACATTTGTCTCTTTTGGGTCCTGTCTTAACAGACTGTACTATTACTTTCTTTTTCTTCTTCTTCTCTGTCTCCTTCTTTCTTCTTTTTTCTTTCTTTTTTTTTTGGTACCAGGGGTTGAACCTAGGAGCACTTAACCACTGAGCTACATCTCCAATGCTTTTTTTATTTTGAGACAGTGTCTCGCTAAGTTGGTGAGGCTGGATTGTGTTCCTCCTGCCCCAGCCTACCTGGCTGCTGGGGTTACAGGTGTGTGCCTGGCTGCTTGTCTCTCTTGGACCAATGTACACACACATTTGGATGTGCATGACTGTGCCTATACCAGTCTTAATGGGAAATGTTTGACCAATTCTGCATTTGAAAATTTGTGCAGGTGTGGGTGTGTTGGTGCGCACACTTGTGTGTATTTGAGTGGAGTCTAATATCTTTTTACAAAAGCAAATGCATAATTTATTTAAACTTGGCCTCAAAGCAACTGCAAGGTGGAGTTTTGTCCTTTCCAGGTTTTCTGAGAGACTTGTTCCCAAGCTTCAGAGATCTGCTTGCAAAGATTTACTGTTAATTTTGTCTGTTTAAATTGTGAAAACAGACTTCTTTGCAGAAGGAAGTCAGAGATGAAGTTAGGGTAAGGATGCAGAGAGGGGTTTGTGAGAAGCGAAAAGTCCAGAGAGAGGAAGTCCTTCTTATTTTTAGGTTTTCTTTTCTGGCTGTTTGTCTGATTGCTGCTCCGGGGGACTGTGTTCCCACATTTCCGTAGCTTGACCCTTCTGTGCATCCCCTCCAACTAGGACAGAGAAATGCCTCTATTTAGCTCTCTTTGTCTCTGCTAACTGGACAGCTTTTGTTTCTTCTTTCTAACTTTCTCTAGGAGAAAAGATCAGGTAAAAGTGACTGTTCTTAGGTAACTGCTGAAATCTTTGAGCAATGGCAACCACAGTTTCAATCTGAGTGTATGAATGGATAAAGGAAAAATGATATAGAGAATTCTAAGAAAACTAAAATTGGACCTTAATATAGAAATGATTTTAGTGCTTGGATAACCACTGAAGTTTGCAGTAAATTATCTCTTTCCCATTTAGGTTTCTAACAGAGTGTCCTGGCAGCTATGTAGCTTTCTTCTTGCTGTTCATATAAACATTAAATGAGAAATTGGAACCGTTAAGTTGACAGATTTGACTCCAGTTATTTGCTTCCTTAACTTTACCATATTATTTTTGAGTCCAAAATGCTTTAGTGACTTTGAAAACAGGTATCTTTAGAGCGAAGGTATTGAAATACTTCTACCTGCCACCTTTAAAGAAATGTGTCATAGTTGCAAAAACTTCTTTCTTCATTCTGTTCCTTTCCACAGCTATTCTTATATTAGTATTCTTTGCTAGATACAAAAAGAATAAAGTCCTATTATTTTAAAATGCCATACAAATCTATATTAAAAATAAATTGTTTATGAAGAAAAAGTGCATGCTTTTCTAAGTTAACTGTCAGCACAGCTTGGGATGTCAGCTCAGGTTTTCCTAGACTTAAGTCCAGCGCATGGATTAGCATCCAGCGCACTGTGAGTACACTGGCGTGCATGTGTATGGCTATGTGTGGGGTGGGTAATGATTAATGAATTTTAATTCATGCTAGGAAAATAAGGATTCTTAACTCAAAATCTGCCTAAAACCTTTTATTTTAAAATGATTTGATGTAATTGAATCAAACCATTAAATCATGGTATGATTTAATTAACCCAGTTCAATTACTCATATGGCGAAACTCTAGAGGTAGTTTTTATAATTTGTTAATTTAGTCCATATAGACCTCAAGAAACAAAGGCAAAAGGACTCAATTATATTTCATCGATCCCCCTTGCCCTGAAACAAGGGTCAGTCT
This sequence comes from Sciurus carolinensis, assembly GCF_902686445.1. Classification (NCBI taxonomy): domain Eukaryota; kingdom Metazoa; phylum Chordata; class Mammalia; order Rodentia; family Sciuridae; genus Sciurus; species Sciurus carolinensis. Next base: position 53,882,894 of record NC_062217.1, on the reverse strand, counting down.
TTCTGCATCTTCACCTTCACTTTTTGAATAAGTAAATAAATATGCATTAGTTGGTGAAGATGGAATGGGAGAGAAAATCATGTATAATTTTGATGCATTCCCTGCATTTATCAAACTGGGTTTCAAACTTTTCTCAAAATGCATTTTCTTTGCTGAATTGTAATTGCCAATGTTTATGTAAATTTTGCATGAACCTTAATTTCTCTTTTGAATACTTTCCACATCTGGTCTTTGCCCTTCCTTTTATTATTTTACTTCATAGGCTTAACCTCAGTACAGACAATATTCTCCCCCAAAATTGCTGTGCTGAAGTAGACTGATTATCACTGCATAAATATCATCTCCAAATAAGATTTTTTGACTGCCCACCCATGGAAGCCACTGAACTAGACCCTGCAATAAATGTTATTGAATAACTTCCACCTCTGCTCATAAGATTTGTGCTGCTCAAAAATAAGGCAAAAATTACCTCATATCCTATTTCCCCTGCTGTACTCTGAATACAGATTTATGGTTGGATTTCTTCTTTCTACTTTGTGATCTGGAAACTCTCATTATGAAACAGTTGTTCTTTCCATGAACTTTTTAGATCTTGGTGAGCTCTCTTTTATTACTTTTTTATGCTGATAGGCTCTGGAATCAAGGAGTCCTTAAGGGATATCTTTGGGCCTATTCCCTGGTCATTAAAGAAAACAAGGCTTTTCCCCCCCAAAAAATATGAATTTAATGCAAATGTGAATCATATGTTCGTTTTCCATTCATTTAGAGAAAAGTTCATCACTATCTCTACTTGACAATATTTTAGGTATTCTTTTTTCTAAAAATTATTATGTATGGACATATGATTAGACTTTATTTTTTAATTGCTCAACAATTTTGTTTATTTATGGGGTACAATGTAATGTTTTGACACATGTGTAAATTATGAAATAATTAAACCAAGCTAATTAACATATTCATCACTTCACATTATTTTGGGGAGTTGGGATGTGAACATTTATAATCTGCTCTCTAAAAACTTGGAAATGCATATGACATTACTGTGAACTATAGTCATCATGTTCTGCAAAAGATGTCAAAACTTATTCCATCCATCTAACTAACGCCTGATACCTTCCACCACTATCTCCCCATTAGATTCCACATAGAAGTGAGATCATGTGGTATTTGTCTTTTTGTGTCTGGCTAATTACACTTAGGATAATGTCCTCCAATTTCATCCATGTTGCCTCTGTCACTCACTAGATTTCCTCTTTTAAAAGTGAAATAGTATTCCATTGTGTATGTAGCCCACATTGTGTTTTTCCATTCATCTAGTGATAAGCATTTAGGTTGGTTGTATATCCGGGTCCTTGCTGCAAGGAACTCGGGAGTAGTTAGGCTTTTAAAAAGAGTCAAATAAACTTGGTTTTAAAAGGAAAATGTTGAAAGATGGTTTGAGAACATTAATTGCTTGAGTTCAGCATCATTCAGAAAATTACGTTGAATGGTTCACATGTGAGTATTTTTTAGGAATAGACTAATAATGAATATACTTGTATTTTTATTTTAAAGGAGGATGTTGCCTCACTTACTCTTTTGCTTTTAGATAGTATTAGATTCAGTATTGTACTCAAGTCTCGACATTGAACAGATTGGGATTCAAATCATGGCATTGTCTTGCTTCATTGCCTGACTTTGGGCAATTTCAACCTTTCTGACTGTCAATTTCCTAACTTGTAAAATTGGAGCAGTGGTATCTTGTTAGCAAGGTGGTTATGATGAGTATTATAGATAATTTAATGAAAGATGCCTTATACATAGTCGGTATCAGATATACGGTAACTATTAGTGTAGCTTTTAGCTGGCTTTGAAAATGTGTTTGAAGAATCAGTTAGGCCTTTGAAATTATATTTGATCTGTAAATTTTATTAAACCTATCATGTTTAGAGTGATGTCCTTTCCTCTTTTCTCTCAGTACTCCTGTTGCCTCATATTGCATTCCCTAACCAATTAGTTTATAGAAAATAAAATATGTATAACCACAAATGAATTTTTTAAAAGCCAACATATCAGGACTTAAACATCCAAATGAGTCCTTGAAAGTGCCCCATGGGAAGCTCTCTATTACACCAACATTGCTGCCATTGTTGAAGATCATTTTAGAGCTCCCCTTTGAAAATTGCTTTCAAAGTCAAGATGCAACCCACCCAAGAAAATCGACCGCATCCCTTGCGTCACTCCATATTGTACTGAAAGGAAAAGCATCACCTACCTACTTTATTAAAATAAAATTCCCCTTGCTTTCAAATCTCGTCCTTCCCTTTCCTTTGTCCTTGCCTTCCTCTTCCCTCCCTTCTTCCTCTTTTCCTTCCTTTCTTCTCTACACAATACTACTTACGTCAGCAAATGTTTGCATCGTGAGCCCAGAAGATACAGACCCCAGCCCCTGTGAACTTTCACTCTGGCCTTCATTTCCCATTTTGCTAAGCGCATCCTCCACTGCCCCTGCGCAACTCCCTGTCCTTCATCCTAAGACCCCTGAGTGGGCAGGTGACTCCTTGTGCTTGTTTTCTTATTGGAAAACCAAAAAGGCCCTGTAGCCCTCCACCCCAGATCCTTCTTGTCAACTCTGGTACTGTCCTGTGAAGGGCAACTTGACCAGATGGACACTTTCTCCTGGGAAGATTGACCTTTGAATGGGAAGATGCAGGAAGAGATAGCTTTTGTTCGTTCTTACCACAGGAATGCAGAGCGAGCCTTCCAGTCTTTCCTGTTACTGAGAAGGAACTGCCACTGCCCATTCCCGTCCTTACTTCCTTTTGATCTTGTGAACACTCCCAGCTTGTTCCAATAAATTATTTCATTATTGTTTCTGCCTCACCTGGTGAGCAGAATTCATTTCTGCTGCTGGTATATACAGATAATATGGTGATGATAAGTTTATGTGAATGGAAGTGTCTGTATAATTACTAATGTTTTATTGAATTTTGTTCTCACTGTTCCCCCCAAATATGTTAGAAAATGGAAGAAGAAAAATGTACATGTAAATAAAAAGTAAATCTCTTAGATGAATAGAGTTGACATAAAAATGGAAATTTTGCATGCAAGTAATGAAGAATCATTAGACTCAATAGAATTGAGCCTATCCACTAAAATTTTATGAGGAAAACAAAGTCAAAAAATTCATATGAAATTCTTAAAATGTGCAATCAAGATTTGATTCATGGCCAAAGGGAACAGGATAGATTTTTATTTAAAAAAAAAGAAATATCTAGGAACTTCTTTGTAATTTTTCATTTTCTTAGCACATGCAAGCTTTTAGTCTTTGTATAGTTATATAAAAATAAACAATTGTGAAATTTAAATATTTAAACTTTGGAAAAATGATTAAATGAATCAGGACACCTTTTTACAATGAAATATTATATAGCCATTAAAAATTACTTTCCATAAATATTTGCAGATTTGGGAAAATGTCCATAAAATAAAGTTACCTGGGAAGAAAAGAATACTGAAGTAGATGAATCATGAGATAGTCAAACTGAGAGAAACAGAGTGTGGAATGGTAGTTTCCAGGGGCTGGGGGATAGGGAAATGAGCAGCAGCTGTTTAATGAGTACGAAATTTCAGTTATGCAAGATGAATACGTTCCATAGATCTGTTGAACAGCATCATGCCTTTAGTTTATAATACTGTATTGTATACCTCAAATTTTAAGAGGGTAGCTCTTATCTTAAATGTTCTTAACACCCACATACAAAATTTGATTAAAAATATGACTGCAAATTTGCTTTAAAAATCTTTATATGTATATTCTCAGAAAAACTTGGAAAGATATACAATAATATATTTAGTCTGTGTAGTGAATTTATGAACTTTTTGCAACATTCTAGCATTTTTCTAATTTCTTATAAAAATGAATTTGTTAAATCGGTGAGAATTTTTAAACAGGAGAAGAAACACAAACATTTATATTTAGAGTTAAAAATTTGAAAATAAACTAACAATATTTTAAGGTAAGGTCAAATGGGTTGGATAATAAGTGACAGGACTGACATTCCTTAACAGATTATGTTGTTAAATATCATAAAATCTCATGTTGCACTCTTCTGTGTTTAAATAACTTAATTTTTTCCTGTGATCTTTTCCCAAGTGTTAAAAATGCAGAGGGATATGAATTAAACTATTCTGGAAGGCATGGCCAGACACTTGAACTACTTAAACTGGTCTTCTGCCTTAATATTATTATTTCAGCTTATTCCATCCCAACTGTAACGTGGTACACTTATGCTTGAAATATAGCCCTGGGACCTTTTTTTTTTTTTTTTTTTTTTGAGAAAAAGGAAAAAGAAGGTTTATTACTTTGCTAGCAAAGGAGAAACACAGGGGACTCCTGTTCCAAAGGCTGTGATTCCGTCCATCAGCAGGAATGGGGGTTTTTAAAGAGGTTATTCAAAGGCTACATTCCATGTGTTCTCTGTTGGAGTTGTGATTCACTTCTTAATTTGGGAGACAGTCATTTCTGAGATCTTCTGGTCCCATCCCCAAAGTCTGGATTACTTTGGTCCTATGGTGGGTGTGTGCTCAAGGATAGGTAAATCTGCCTAAAATGGGGAAGGAAGGTAATGTTTCCCCTGAGATTAGGGAGGGGGAGAGATTAGGGAGGAGCAGGGAGAGAGGAAGAGAAAGAAACATGTCCATTTTAAAAATCAGTTGCAGTTGCAGTGCAGCAAGGGCGATATTCAAAGCATACAGTGGACCATGGTTACATTTCCCCACTGTCCATTTCCACATTCCACTTCTATGGAAAAATGGTGACAACATCTCCAAGCTGCTTCCTGTTGAAAGAGGGAGAAGTTGGGGGAAGTAATCCAAAATCCTTCTCTCTCAGGGGGGGCATGGACAGTTTAGGGTACTTGGCATCAGGGCAGTTCAGAGGTTCACAGTAGCAAATGGCAGGTGATTGGACAGGCATACAAAGGGCTGGGACCATGTGAGTAGAGGGAGGGACTGAGGGACTGTCCCAGCAGCTGCTGAAGCTCCTTTTGCTTCAGGGAACTCCTGTCTTCTCTCCCTGAATAGTACAGGTTGCTCCATTGTGGTCCACTTTGAGAAAAAGGAAAGTGAACTCAATAAAGACACAACCTCCTTGATCATCTGCATGATCCCATTTTCTTCTCTAACTGCATCATCAATATGATTGACAAACTTCATGAATTTAGTAATTTATTATAAATCTAATAAATTAAAATTACAAATGTGGAAATTTTTAATTTTTAAAAATGATTTGATATTACATAAAAGCTAAAATTTTTACTGAAAATCACAAATATATTTAAATTCTCATTATACATTTAACTCAAGATTACAGGACTGATGAAATGTTACCTCAGTAAACTGATTCTTTTAAACGACATGTTTATAATCTCAAATATTAAATGATTTCGTTGTACAAAAATAACACCGTAGTGTGATTCTTGTCCAAATCTTTTGCCCTTAAAGCAAGAGATCTCAACTTCATGGGGCTGTCTGCCTTGGTATGAATATGTCCCCAAATTCATATTTTGAAATCCTAACACCAAAGTAGGAGGCAGGGTATTTGGTGGGAGTTGGGGGGTGATTAGGTCATAAGGGTGGAGCCCGATGAATAGGATTAGTGTCCTTTAAAAAGAGGTTGCAGAGAGCTTCTCTTCCCTTCACCATGTGAGGATATAGTGGACAGGGACATCTGTGAATCAGGAAATGGGCCCTTACCAGATACTTATTCTGCTGATGTCTTGACCTTGGAATTCCCAACTTCTAGAATGTGAGAAGTAAATATCTGTAGTTTAAAAACTACTCAGTTGTGATTTTGTTATAAAAGCCTGAATTGACCAAGACGTTGCCAGTGACATTTAATATACTTTTTTGTTGTTGTTCCAGGGATTGAACCAAGGGGCCTTAACCACTGAGCTACATCCCCAGGCCTTTTTTATATTTTATTTCGAGAAAGGGTCTTGCTACGTTGCTTAGGGCCTTGCTAAGTTGCTGAGCCTGGCTTTGAATTTTCAAGCCTCCTGTCTCAGTCTCCCTAGTCACTGGGATTACGGGTGTGCCCCACTGTGCCTGGCTAATATACTCATAATGTTGTATTATCACCACCTCTACCTGGTTCTAGAAAATTTTCATTCTCCCAGAATAAAACTCCATAGTTATTGAACAGTTATTCTTCAACCTCTCTATTCCCCAGCCCCTGGAAACCACTAATCTGCTTTCTATTTGTATGAATTTCCCTATTCTGCAGATTTCATGTAAATGAAATCATATAATACATGACCTTTTGTGTCTGACTTTTTTCAGTTACCTTCATATTTTTGAGTTTCATTCACACTGTTATATGTATCAGCACTTTACTCCTTTTAATAACTGAATAGTATTTCATTGTATGGAAATACCATGTAATTTCCTTATCCAATGACCCTTGATGGACTCTTGAATGGACTTTGTGACATATGTTCAACTGGTCTCCTTGCATTTACCTTTGACCTTCTATAGTCCAATCTCAGAACAGTAATAAAAAAGATGCTTTTAAAACATGTCAGATAATGTCACTCTGTTCAAATCCTTCCATATCATTATATTACTTAGGTTAAAATATGAAGTCCTGATAAGGTGTTGCACTTCCTTACCCTCTCCTAACGGTCATCTCATGTTCCCATTATCCCATGTTACATCACTCTCTCATTCACATGTTACTTTACACCCACCATCTCCTCCCAGGTCTTGAATGACCAGCATGCCCCTGCCTCACTTGCCTCAGGGCCTTCATACCAGCTTTCTCTCGAACATCCCCATGGCTCACCCTCTTAGCTCCCTTAAGCCTTTACTCAAATTCTTCCATCACCTAACCCCCATCCTCAATCCTTATTCCTCTTAATGAACTCCATCTTTTCACATGGCATATATTATCTTGAAAAATGTCATATAATTCACTTGGCAAGTTCTCCTAGAAGCAAATTTCGAGATAAAATTTGAAGGCAGGGAGGTTATGTGGGAAGTGACTCCAAGAGAAGCAGGTAGGGGAGTGGGGCAGTGAGTTGGTAGGAGCTCGATAAGTGAGCTGATTATCTCTGTGGACAAGTGAAGCTCCAAAGCTTGCCAACTGAGGAGGACAAGATAGTATCTACAGTACTTTCTGTCACTACCCCCAGTGATACAGTCACAGAGTCCAAAACAGCGGCGGGCACCTAACACACTATAAGTACTGTGTTGAATAAAAATAAATAAATAAATACCTTCAATATCTTATATTTAACTTCAAATTTGCATGTTTTCTTTGGGGCGGGGGTACGATTTTGTTACCTCAGACACTTTGCAGGATGGCTTTCACGTGACACTTTTGATCATCTTTTCACTTCACTGAAGTTATTAAAAGTTCTAGTCAGGAAGCAACTGCTTGTTGGAGATTTGGACAAGATAGATGAATGTCTATATATCATACATGACAAAGATTTCACAATTTGAAGCTATAGTTATCATATAGTTCACAAATCAGATTACTCTATAATCCTCTCTCAGGGGACTACTCCTATAGATTGTATTTTGCATCTTTTTGGTTCATAAATATGCAGAATGGGTTTTTCATTTTAACTTTAGAGACCCTTGAACTTATGCATATTATACATTTTTACTGTATACATAAAAATTTTTAGTATCTCAACTCTTAAAAATTAAAAAAAATTATAGTGTCTGAATTCTGAATATTTCATAAAACATCTAAGTTTATTCTACAAAAGGAAACGCTTATCAAATAAAATCTATGTAGAAGCAAAACACACCATACAAGTAAATCTGAGATTCACTGATGGAAGGAGTGTAGAGTTTGGGGCTCTATCTTGTTGAAACCCCATCACTATAGAAGTACTGGAATTCATGGTAATGGAAGATTGGCAGACATCATTCCAATCCCAACTTGCAAGAATCTTCTTCCATGATCTTTTCTTCAGTTTTCTAATGCTCTTTCACATTTTATTAAGTTATAAACATAATCTTAAGAGCTAATTCATTGGGAACCTGCTATGCACATGATACCTTAGTAATTTGATTCTATCTCTATCCTTCACAGCCATCTTGTATTCTAAGTAAAATTATTCCTGTTAAACATGCAGAAATAGGTGTAGAGTTGTCAGTATACATACAGCTAGCAAGTGGCAGAACCAGTATTTAACATTTGCCTATTCTAAATCTGCCTGGATTTGAACAATGTTTTGTCATTACTAGGTAATCAGTGAAGAGCAATGAAAAGCCAGCATTTATTTTAAACAAGTTGACTGTTTTGTTTTTGTTTTAGTTTTGAGAAATCTCAGGTTTTAGGACCCAGAAAAATCACTTTACCTATTGACTCTCATGTTAGATTTATAAATTTTGCCAGTATTACATGTGAGGATTAAAAATTATATCAGTCAAAGTTTTTATCTTCGAAATGGGAGTTTCTTGTTTTTGTTTTTGTTTTGTTTTTTAACCTGGGGACTGAACCCAGAGGGGCTTAATCACTGGGTCACAGCCCCAGCCCTTTCTTATTTTTCATTTTGAGACAGGATCTAGCTAAGTTGCTTAGGGCCTCACTAAATTGCTGAGTCTGTCTTTGAATTTACAATCCTCCTGCCTCAGTCTCCCGAGTTGCTGGGATTACAGACGTGCACCACAGCACCTGGTAAAACACGAGTTTTAAAGAGAAAACTCCTTGAGCAGAAAGAGAGTGATTATGCATCTGTGCAATTTTATCCATGAGGTACAGATGAATGAACCCATTATGAAGGAAAATGATTCATTCTATAACGCCAAGATGAATTTCCCTAGATGTTTTTCCAAATACCCTTATAAGTCCCTAGCTCCAGAAAAGAACAGAATAATGGGGCAAGTGGGAGAAAATCTCCAGTAACACTTGTGTCACTGGGGACATGCTCAAAGTAATAGTGGAGATGAGAGTCAAAGATTAAAGTCTTATATCACTTCAAGATCATGGTTTGTTATTTGTTCTTATTATTTTGATCAGAAATGAAATATGCTTTCAGTGAAACCAATTCAGGTAAGGAAAAAAGAAGAGAAGAAGAAGAGAAACAGGATACCAAGGCATATTGAAATATCTGGAAGCTATCAGGGCAAGAGGAAATTAATTAAAATCCTTGTGATTTTATAAGAAGCAATATGAATGCAAAGTCTGTTTTGCAGCTAGATGGCCTTTCTTATATCATGAATGCATCTTTGAAGAAGATGAATTGAGTACTTTTGATCCGTAAGTAGTACAATTTAGGTAATTGTCATAGTCATGGCCGTGCTCTGGATTGCTTTGTAATTCTTATCTCTATCTTTCTATCTTATTTCTGTTCTATCTTTCTATCTTATTTCTGTTCTTTCCATGGTACCCAAGAAATGCAAAATTTGGGGATGTGATTTTTATAGCCAGCTGCCACATTAATGAGGTCAATCTATATTAAAGAGAAATTAAGTACTACCCCTGAAGTACCCTAGTGTGATGTTTCCAAAGCAATGTTGTGATTTATGTAAATCAGAAGCTACAAAACAGTTTGGTGGACTTAATTCAGAACTCTACATTTGGAAAAAAATTCACAAAATTATCACAGAATGATAAAAATCTAAACTAAAATTTGAGAAAGACTGCTGAGAGAATATCCCTTAGCCTTTCATGGTGTGTGTTCTTGCCAATATTCATTGAGGGTAAAGTTTTCCTTACTTCATTCTAATTTTCTCCTTTTGCCTCATAAGGTTATTTCTTTAGTCATCGACTATCATTATCTATGAAGATTTAGGTAACCTGTCATCCTAGCCCATTCTACTGGTTTCTTGTAAGCTCTTTGGCATATTTCTAGGTAACTGAGGGGCAGGCAGTATAGCCTATTAGGACTCGCACCTAGCCTGCCAGAGTTCAAAACCCTGACAGTGGGAACTTGGCAAAATTACTTCACCTTTCTATACCTCAGTTTCTAACTTAAAAGATGGAGATAATAATAGCACTTAGCTCTTATGATTGAGTACTAAATGGGGTATTATTTGCAAAAATATAGGGCTTTGCTTGGTATAAGTTCTCAATAAAATTAGCTAATACTTCCCCTGTCTTTTCATTTCAAGATATTTATCTTTGACAAAAGTGGGTATTCAGTGATTCATGCAATCTATAACGCCAATATGAATTTCCCTAGATGTTTTTTCCAACTTTGCTTGTTTCATAATCCAACTATGTATAATGTTGTATTGATCAGGAAATAAATATAAATGTTTAACCGTGTCTTCAGGCATCTACTTATGAATCCAAATCACTTTTGAAAAGGCTAAGTATACTGATTATGTCGAGTACATCCTATGACTAGGATCCCAGACACACTGTCAAATTATTGTCTGATTGTGTGTTAGAGATTTTTTTTTCTGTTAATGTTAGTCTTTGTCAGATGCAACTGGAATCCATAAATTGCTGACTGAATCGCTGCTTAATAAACATGACTGGTCTTTATTTTCTTTTAGACCTTGTTTCCTTTATGTGTTTGATGTTGTAGTAATTATGTCCTCTCTTACTTTGGACTGAACACAGATTTTGTTCTCTGGTTTGTTGAAGGCAAGTCTGGTGTAAACCTCCTGTTTGATAGTTTTCCGGTGTATCGTTTTATCATTTATCTACCTGAATTTATTTATTTATTGTCTTTGTGCTGAGTTTTTGCTCTCCTGTGAACTCTATGCAACTTTCTGTGTGATGACCATGCCACAAAGTGCAGGCGTTTTTCCAATTTGGGCCTAACCAATGGTGTTGAGAACTGCCGCCACTGAAAAATTACCTTGCTTGTTTGACATGATATGTCTATTAATGCAATCCGATATAGCATTTGCCTTTCGGTGACAGTGTTACCCTGCTGAATCATATTCAATTTTTCATCCATTATTTCTTCCCTGGTGAAATCACAGAACATTTGTCTTTATTAGCTCTCACAGTATTGATTTCCGCCCCTTCCTTCTTCTATTGATATCAAACCACATTTTAATCATATCTTCCAAATTCGATTCTTGGGTCTTAACATAAAAAAAGGTCCAAATGGAAAAATTAAAAAAAAAATAAATTTAAGACAGCTATGTTTTGTTACATTACTTGTGAGGGATGTGGTATTGAGAATCTTGAGGCTGTTAGAAAGAATTAGATAAATGATTGAAATGATTGACACTAATTTTATTTAGTTCTGAAGAGGGCTTTGTAGATCTAAATGACCAGTGGCCATTGGTGTAGGCTACTTTACCTTGGAAAACTAAATGAGGATTTTATGTTTGTGAAGTCTATGGAGTGGGCAGAATTGTCCTTATCATCAACCAGCATTTATTGACTGTCTACTACATTTGGGCTATAAATGATCATATAAATGATCCTGAATAGAACAGTTTTCTCCTTTTCATGATGTGATAACATATCCCTAGATTATATGCGCATAATGGGGGGAAATTTTGATATTTATTTTTAGCCAGTTAAATGTTATAATTATGAAACAATTACAGAATATAAAAATTTTCACACTAGAAATATGAAAATGCTGTATCACATACTCCAAGCCATTTCTCTTTAGTTTATACATTTAACAAATAATTACTTACCCAATTTTAATGAAATTATTATTTATAACTTGGTCATTAGAAACTCTCAAAAAATTATTTTTAATTAATAAAACCCTTTATTTTAAAATAATTACTATGACATTAAATAACTGAATAATTAGCAATTTACATCCCAACAGAAACAAAGCATTAGAAAGTTTCTTGACAGAATTACCACAAAAAATGATTAATTGTATCAGGTTTCTTTGACATATGACTTTGCTTTCTTTACGACCTCCTTTATTTGTGAACTCTAAAGGGGTGTTTCATTCATAGTAGCTACAGGCAATTCATTATTCCTCTTAAGGAAAAAAAGTCAAAATGACAACCCTTTATTTTTAAACGATCAACTGCATTGTCCTTGCTCTTTCTAATGATAGCTATTTGTTGAAAGCAATGGTAAAAGCTGGCATAGCTAAAAAGAATATTGGTTGCATCTATTCCAGCTGTGAAGATTTTTCAAATAGGAAAAGCATAATTTAATTTAGTTCTCCATTTTTTATATTAAAATTCATGGAGCTCTATAATAGTTTCAGGTGGGCTTAGTCAAGGTGTGCTAGCTTGATGCACCTTGTACAATCTGACACCATCTCACAGGGCTGCCATACGCAGCCAGTCTGTACTTCATAGACAGAAGCATGAGACAAAAGTCTCTGTTTCTTTTGAGTATAATTTACTGTGCAACTTAAACTCAGGACCTGTTTAATGGTCCTAACAGCAGAGTTTCTAGACCAACGACTAAATCAGCTGCAGTGCTCTGCATTTGCAGACAAGTCTTATGATTTACAAAATTTAATAAGCTGGGCCCTCATGACATTTCCCCCCCACAAGATTCTGCTTTTATCACTGCTGCCAAGAAGGTTGTCAAAGGAGCATAGACCCATTGGCATAATGAAACCTCACTTTTTTTTTTTTCACAAAAGCATATAAATATACTCCTACTATTGTTAATTCATTCACAATGCATAAATTCTAGAGCATTCCCCTTGCCGGAGATGGTAATACATTAGTGGCGTTTTTGTATTGCTTTATGGAAGTGATATTTCTTGGGAAGTATTTCTGAAAGTGTCTGCCAAATAGAGTACATACGAAGGTCAGATGACTTCACAGTTTCTCATCTGTATCCTGATACTTTGAGTTAAGGTTTGCCATAAGTCAAAGTCCCTTGTCACAACTTGAAAGTTTATCTTTTATATGAAGGGAACAGTGTTTGGTTGTGGTTCCTTTGTCTTTAATAGAAGGTACCGATACTTAGCAGCTTTGCCTAAAAGGCTACATCAGTCAGGGTTATGTTATTTTGCTACATCAAAATAACTCTTTAAGGTAAAATTTGATTAATAGAAAGGAAAGGCACTGGGATGATTTTAGTTCATTAAAATAGGAGCTAGTCTCACCATCCATGCTTTGGTGGCCTCTGATACCTTGGCTTGCTCATCATGTGTTGTTAAGGGAGAGGCCTGTGAAAATCTCCAGCTGATCACCTGGAATACTTGCTTGGTGAATAGTCACTGAGTAACTGACAAACCTGGTGGTGTTATTTGCTGTTAAATAAAGTGACGATATTCCTCAAATATGAATTAGAAGTAACCCCGAGGTTACCCTTCTGAAAGGATGTTGTTCCTGTTGAGATTAGGTAAAAAAATAATGTGTCTTCCATTGTTTCAGGCTTATTCACCCTTCCTTTTGAAGATAAATTTCCTGATACCAAAATAGCCACGTACTCCAGATCTTTAAATCAGTTTGTCTTCTGCATCCTGTTTCCTGTCTCCCATTGTTTTTGTCTCTTTTACTTCTTCTAATCAACGTCTTGTTTTCTCCATTACATGATTCAAGTTCATGTAGATTAGTTTTTCAGCTTTTATTTATTTTTTTCTTTAGGCTCCGACCTGGGGGAATGGGATCCCTATTACAAATGTATATATTTCACACTATTTGGGAAGATTGGCTTAAATATAATGATAAATGTGAGAAAAATAGGTATATTCCATTATCATACCTGTCTAGCCCATTTTCTTTCCACTACAGGGAGTTATCATGGGTGCATGGCAAAACAAATTGCAATCACCTGGGTGTTTTCCACTCTGGTTCTGTCATTCTGAATGATAAATGTATTTATTCTTTAGCTGAGAATTAATATATCTATACTTCTATCTCCATACACATATCTTTCTGTATGCATGGGCAAATGATAACCAACAACTAAAGAAAATGGGTTGAAAATATTTTTGTATGGAATCAGTGAAAAAATGCTTTATGTTAGCATTTAAACGTTTAAGGCCTGGAGTAAGACAGCTTTTAAGGTCAACCAGAAAGGAAGATTTTCCTCTTCTAAGCATCTATCAACAGTCCTTGGAAGAGCAGTCAGCACTAGCATAATTTAATATGCCTTCCCTGTGAAAAGAATACCTCTTTGACATCATGTCACAACTTGTGTTTCCACTGAAGATTTTCAGGTGGTCTGTGTTTTGTTGCATTGATTTCCTTTTATCATTTTAGTCACAAACAGCTTCAAATCCCTTTTTTTCTTCCGTGTTCTAGAAACAAGGAAAATAAAGGCTCATAAAAATCAAGCATTCGTCTGGCATTCTCTTCCCACACTGAAAACAAGGAACGGTTGCCTCACTGCAGATGGTGGCCAGCCCGTTCCAGGAGCTGCTGAACCTGGAGGTCTCTGTGGTTAGACCTTGGCATGACCTGTTGGGGACTAAGCACCAGGTTTGAGGAAGGAGCACAGCTGAGAATTGACAGTTACATTGGACGGTGCTTCTTACCAGCAGGGGCTGCTACAGAGCAACAATAGTGGGGGATGTTTCTTTAGTTTTTTTAATAGGGAATAGATCATGTAAGGATATTAAGTTCGTTGGGGCAAGAGATTTGGGAAAGGGGAAATGACAGGAGATAATTAATACAATTGAAGTGAGCCAGGGAAATAAAGTAAGCTTTAAAAAAGCTTTGGTGGAACTATATGTTGAGATAAGAACACAGATATTGCATGCGTGTGAATGCGCCTATGCATAACATAATACTAAATTCTTGGAAAAGAAAAAAAAAGCTGTATCAGCAGAGTTGAAGATTTGTACAGGGAAAATAGAAAATTTTTTTTTTAAACTGAGGGTCATAAATATTTTTGGAACTATAATAATAATTAGAACAATTAGGAATATAGAAAAATGTCTGTCTCCTCACCCTCATCCTTTTTCCCCAAAGACAAACCACATTCCTTGAAGACACCTCAGCATGTCCACATCCCCTGCCCCACTCCCCAGGAAGTCCCTACTTGGGGAAACGAATCACACATTTGTATACTTCTTTCATTGCTTGTTTCTTTAAGAGTGTGAATTGTGGTGCTTTAAAGATATAAGAAAGTAGCACACACAGATGGATAACGCATTACCTGTTTACTGAAGAAAGTTATCTGAACTATATGAACTCATGCTGTTATAAAATTTTGGAAGTCATGTTTGGGTATATAATCTCTATTTTCTTAGAATGGGATTATTTCTTTGTGCATGGAATACTGGGGGCTGTGAATATAAAGATGTGTTCTGGAATTTTTTTTCTCCCCAGCATTTCAGAGCTCAATGAAGGTGTAGGAAAGAAAATTCCAGGATGCCTTCTACTCATCAAACAATGCTGGTCCCTACATCTCATTCTATATGAAACCCAGAAGAGCTTTTTTTATTTAAATAGAACTTTTACAGCTACCATAGTAAATTATTTTGTCCTGATAATAAAATAAGTAAGGCAAAGTACAGATAAAATAGAGAGGCTAGAACAACTGTTGGCAGAAACCCATGAGGGAATACTGGCTCTGATAGAAATGCATTTTCTCTATCCCGCAGTTCAGGAATATCAGCTAAAAGGTCCTAATAAATGAAGGAAAGGAAATGGAAGAAACTGTTGGACTTAACTTTATATAAAAACTGCAAACACTTATGTATGCATTGGATTTTCTGATATCTAATTTAAACTAGTATTGATCAGAATTCTTTTAAAATGACATTTGGTACCTTGAAAGTGGTCCAGAAAGTCTTTATGAAATGATAGGTTATCATTCCTTCCAGGTATGAACAGGGATTAGCTGAAAAACTGGTTGAAAGCTAATGCATGAGTGAATCAGGTTATAAAATTGATAGCATCTATGAAAGTCTTCAAGAATTCAGTTTACTTTGACAAAAACTTATTTAGCATCTACTAAGTGCCAGATACTATATTAGGAATTAACAATCATTAGAAGAATAAGACAATATTACTATCCTAAAGAAAGGTAGAGAATAGTGGAGGAGAGATCAGTGTATTTGTTAGGAAAGAGATATTCCCACAGTGCTGCAGAGGTTCCTAGGGAGACGTGTGTTGGGTACTGAGTTCTTAACTTGAACTGGGGACTCAACACAGGAGATGATGTGTGAGTTGATTTTCAAGATTTAGTAGCAATGAACTAAAGAAATAGGACTTGAAATGATCCTAAAGTGTTCATTTTGTGTGTTCTACCACCTCAATTTTTAAAATCCATTTCATATATGAGACTCCATCTTATTTTTCAGAGCCTTTGATTTTAATCCCTCTATGGGCAGCCTGACACTTCAAATAATAGAATTTAATCATCAACAAATGTGGTCAAGAAATTCTTCCATTAACTTGTTTAAATAATAGAACCATTCATTGATGAGTAACTCAAGAGCATCCTGCATCTGTTAGATACTGTGCTAGGTACTAGGGTTGGGGCTGTGAATAACAGGCTTTCTTTACTCTCATCAATCTTATATCACATTACTTAGGCTTACGCCAAATATAAGAGATTTATAAACTAGCTTTTCTAGTTTATAACATGCTTTCACATGCTTGATTTTACTTACTTTAGCAACAGTCATGTGAAATGGGGACACCATCTGCCTTGTCCCCCTCCTTTAAGGTAGCCTGACATACCTGGATGGATGTTTGTGAATAAAAGAGTGTGATGAGATCGAATAAGAAATTTCATGCTAGTTGCAGTATAGAGAACCAATTGGAAAGAGTCAAGAATAAATACAGAAAGACCTGTTAGGGATTAACTATAACAGCGTGAAGGAAAGATGACAGTAGTTGGTAGTGGCTATAGGGTTGAAGAGAAATGGATAAATTTCAGAGATGTTAGAGTCTCAGAACTTATAGATGATATAGATAGGGAGGGATAAAGACTTGTTATATATTTCTGGATTGTAAATAACATTACTGAGTAAATTACACTATTAAGACAAGGCACACTATATGAAAACCAGGTTTAGGGTGAGAAAAGATCTTGACTTTATTTGGGGGCATGAGGAATTTAAAGAATCTTTATGCTAATGGGGATTTTAAAGTAGAAAGTTGAGTTTGTAAAACTAGAGGCAGGGAAAAGACTCAAGTGAGTCCATACATTGGAAGTCATTAATATATAGATGGTCATTGAAGCTGTAGTCATGGAAAAAAATCACTTGGAAGGAGAATGGACTGAGAAAAGGGCTTGAAAATGATGCTACCAGTAGGCAAGTATTAATCGTCAAGTACAGCAGGGCAGATCAGGAAAAAGATTGAAAAAAACAAAACAAACAAAACAACACAGGACCATGTGGGTCCTGTTACTTGAGGTGGTGAAAGAGAATGTTCTAGAGGGAGGAGATGTCCACTCCTAGGAGTGGTTCCTAAGGGTTCAAGTACAGTGAAAACTGAAATGCCATTGGTCCAAGGTGAGGGATCAAAATGAGACCCAAGAAAACTTTAGTAGGGTGATGAGCTGAGAGTGAGCTGAGAGAGTTAGAGAAGTTGACAGCACATGGGAACAATGAGGCTGGACTTTGCTGAGAGATCTAGCTTTGAAGGGTTGCTGAGAGATACAGGGTATGCTGAGGAGGATGCAGGTCTAGGAGGGATTTTTATAGTCAAAGGAGAACCTTGGGCCCTTTTGAAGATAAAAAGGATCAATTTGAGAGGAAGAAGATGAAGCTACAAGAAAGAGAGGGAATAATCAATTTAAGGTAGAGGAAAACAAAGGGTCCTGTGTAGGCAGGAGGCATAGAATACAAAGTGTAAGTAAAAGGACTAACCTAAAGTAGAAGGACTCACCTGTATTGTAAAGGAGAGTTGTGAGGAGGAGGATGGGTGGGATGTAGGCCTTGGAGGGTGAGTTCCTTCCTATGTGGTGACTTCCTTTTTCTCTGTGATTGGGATTGGATGCTATTATTTAAATTGAGGTGGTGGTTGCTACTAGTATATGGTCTCTATGTAGTTGGAACCTGAGTTTTCTCTTGTAGAGTTTGGCTTGGCTGTTCTTTTTTGCTCTAGACAAATCTGACCTTGGAAATTGACATTGGCTTAGAGTGATCAGATGGCAGGAGACCCAGAAATATCTAAATCCTTCTTAGGACCAAGGTCAACTTTCTCAGTGAGGGATATTAGCTTGTATTATGGTTTTGATGTGAGGTGTCCCCCCAAAGCTCATGTGTTAGACAATTTAAGAGGGTGTAGAGGTGGAATGATTGGGTTATGAGAGTCTTAACCTAATCATTGAGTTAACCTGTTGATTAGGCATTAAATGGGTGGTAACTGTAGGCAGATGGGGTGTGGCTAGAGGAGATGGGTCTTGGGGGACTGCCTTTGTAGTAGATATTTTGTCCCTGAAGAGTGGAGCTCTCTTACTCTCTGCTTCCTGGTGCCATATTCCCTACTGCTTTCCTCCATCACACACTTCTGCCATGTTGTTCAGCCTCACCTTGAGCCCTGAGGAGTGGAGCTGGCCTTCTATGGACTGAGATTTCTGAAACCTCTAATTGTTCTTGTTAGTTCTTTTGGTCACAGCACCAAAAAACTGACTAAAACAGAATATAAGGAGTGATGGAAAGTAAAAAGAAGTGACGTTATAATACTAACTTGACTTGGAATCTGGATTTTATCAGAAAGAATTCTGATAGACAGGACTGCAGCACATGGCCCAAACAAAAAGTAAACCCTCCAAACAAAAAGTAAAATTGAATTTCAAATCTTCCCTCATTCCAGCTGACCGCATGTAAACTTTAGGGACATATGACACAGTACATGTGTCCTCAGCATGTTGGACAAGTTGACCAAATGTTTTAGCTTCTAGAGCATAAAAAACCCTGGCTCTGCTGTTCCAGGACAGTCTTGTGGGCCAGGACAGCATCCAGGAGGTGAGGCCTGATCACCTCTGCTGGAGAGGCATCCACGGAGAGACGAATTTCATCACACGTATACCCAGATCATCATCCTGCAAGTGCAGTGCACTCCCTTCATGACACAGAGAAAAACTACAGATCCTGAGTTTGCTGGACATTTGTGGGTTCAGGATAAATTCTTTCACAGGATAAGTTGTTAATCTTTCCCACTTAGTGATAGCCAAACACTCCCATAACAGTAGCAATGAAAACGCTATTTGCTGACCCTACTGATCCAGGTACTACCATTTCTTCTTCCCTTTCTTTCATTGCCAAACATCTTCCAGTCCTGCACCAGCTGCCTTCCTTTTCTGACTGCTTTCATTGATGGTCTACATCTGCCTACTACCCTAGGGAATACACTTAGAATTCAGTAGTAATTTTAAAATTATTAAATCTAAATTTTTTTCTTAGTGCATATGAACTTTGTTGCTTGCAGAATTGAACTTTATCCCTTTGACTTCTGTGGCACCAAATCCTCCCTCTTCTCTGCCTCTGTCTGAACATCATTCAGTTATGTCTACTCTTCTTTCTCCTCCTTCCTGAGTATGTATTAAAGCTTTACTACCAGTCTCGTTTTTCTTCTTGGAAAAGACTCCATGACTTTTCATGACTCCAGCCATCACCTCCATGCAGATAACTCCACAATTTATTTCTCTAGACCTCACACTTCTTCCCACTTCTAATCTCATCTCTTCAGTTAAGTAGTTTGTTGATCCTATTGGATGCTTTTCCATTATCTCAAATTCAATAGATCTACTGCTGAATTAATCACCTCTCAGATTTGGTTTCTTTTTCAAAAGTCTGGATGATCATTGGAATTGCAGCAGTGCTTGCCTAACCTGACTGATCATCAGAAAAATTCTGGCGTGAAATGCTGGACTTGATGCTCTGAAAAGCTCTTTAGGAGGTTCCAGTGTTCAGCCAAGTTGGAAGAACTGGTCTAGAGAGAGGATTATCAGTGTAATTGATCTGAGGTCTCTTGTAGTCCTACAATGTCATGAATTGATTCTGTACTCTCTCTTCTCCCAGGTTGGCACTGATATTTAATAGCAATGTGATCCTGGGAAAGTGATTTAATTTCCTTGAAGTTCAATTCTCTTATCTGATGAATGAATATCAAAATATCTACATTGTTGTTGTAATGAGTAGGTGAGGTTAGATATGTAAGATAGCTTGTTTAGTGACATATACATAGCAGGAGCTTTCTAATTCCCTTGTCTCCACCTATATCCTTTCTGGTCCATTCTCCACACCACTAACAAATTGATTTTCTGTAAGTGTCACTTTTACTTTGTCACTCTTGCTCATAACCGCTGTGGTTTTCCCATTACCTTCAGCTAGGATACTCAGAACCCTGCTCCAAGACAAATATGTCTTAGAGCAATCTGTGCTGTTTAAATACCTTTAATTTCTGAGTTAGCATCCACACAATTCAAAGTAGAAACGCTGTGTTCTACATGTAAGGATGTCAATTATTTTGAAATTTAGATCTTATCCCTCAATTGAACAATATTAAAAAAAAATTGTTATCTTTCATGCTAGTCCACAAAAACACATTTGGCCTTTTATCAGAGAAAACCATACACATATAATAAAAGACTAAAAATAGTAAAAATAGCAGAAAGCAATTCCACTGCAGAAGTATATGAAATACGTTATCTACATATATTTCTCTAGCTCAATGACTTCTGGGAATAGGCCCCTGAGCAGCTCAGCCAGGTCTACCTTGGCTCTGAAACATATTCCCACTAAGCTGTAAATGATTGATTTCAGATCAGTCGTTGAGCTGATAGCAGGAAGGGAGAGAGAGCGTGAAAATTTTGGATGCTTGGATGGAGTCAGAGGTAGTAACGAAAATAACTTAAATGTCTTACTAGCATGGTTTTATTGTGTTGGTCTCTTCAATCCATGCAGGTCATTTACTTTTTACAATGTCAGGTGCCTTTCACTCCACTTTTTCTAGTTCCCCTTAATGATCAGGGTTGAAGAGTATTGTTATTAGCTATTTTGGGTGTAAAGAGCAAAAAAAGCTTTTCCTAGAACTCTCTAAACTTGAGTTCCCTCCCAACAGGCAGAGGCCCCTTAAGCAGAAGGGATGGTAGGCAGCTATTTTTAAACATTCCTGTTCTATTATATCTACCTTATTTTTAGTTCTTGTGTTGTGTCCTGAGATGAGGCTTATCCATAATTTAAGAATCCTCCTATTGATGGACATTATTTTTTTCTCTTTATCAACAATGCTATAGCGAACATTCATATGCATGATGTACTTATACGTGCATATACAGAGCTTTCTGTAAAATTTATTCCTGGAAGTAGAGAAGATAGCTGACCTTGGTATGCATCTTCTTACAAGTCAGGAATAAGAGTTATATTCTCTAGTCACCTTTTGAGAAAAGAAGCAGGTGATAGAGTGGGAAAGAAATTGGAGAGGAGAATTTCCCTTTGCTTTTAGTTACTACCTACTACATCTGCAAATATTTATATTTTTAAAGTAGAACTTTACCATAAGATGAATTTTTAAATTAAAAATTAGCAGTATAGGAAGCTCATTATTCTCTTTGGCAGGAAGATGAGAATTCTCTGGTCCCTGCTGGCCATTTAATGTTCAGGATGGTCAGCAGCACAGCAAGAGGGAGGACTTTGGGTTCCCTCTCAGGGTGCATGTTTCTGTGAACAATGATATTGTGTCTTTAAGAGGAGTGTCTACCTTCAAATATGCTTATATGAAGAAATTGTACTGAGTTGTGATGACCTGGGAGGTCCTAGTGGCTTAGGACCCTGGGGCAGGAGGTTCACAAGTTCAAAGACAGCCTTAGCAACTTAGTGAGGCTCTTTGCAACTTAGCAAGACCCTGTCTCAAAAATTAAATATATATATTTTATATATATTTATATATATATATAAAAAGGGCAGGAGATGTTGCCCAGGGGTTAGCGCTCCTGGGTTCTCAGTACCTGGTACCAAAAAAGAGTTTGGTGGGGCCTCTATGCTTTCCAGGGTACTCACCTCCATCTTTGTCATTGTCTCCCTTCACTTTTCTTCCTCTTCTCCTTCATCTTCCTTTTCACTTGCAGACCTGGGTGAGATCTGAACTGTTTGTGTAAACTTTCATTTTGTAGAGAAAGCTAAGAAACCTGACCTGCCATCTATGGGTTTTGCTGACTGAGCAAGGGACTTAATTTCCTACAACTTCAATTTCCCTACATAAAAATGGTGATGCAGAAATCTCCATCAGACAGGGTTTTTGAAGGAACCAGGTGAGAGATTCTTGAGGTAACAGTGACATCAGTGGGTTATATGAAGTTCCTGGTGACACCTGGTACTTAGGACATGTTTTGGTGATTTCTTAGTGGTATGTGCATTAATCAATTGCAACTTAGCTTTTCTTGCAGTACCACACGTGCTACTGAGGGAGGAGCAATGGAAGCCAGAGATAGCAGAGAATACTGAAGATGCCTTTTACTTCCCTGAGGTCTGCTTGGATCTCTTTCATTTGTTGAGGACTCCTTTTTACTTTTATCCTGAAGGCAGGAAAATAGCTACTATTTTCAAGACATTGAGCTCCTCTATGCTCTTGCCAACATGCCTTTCACCTCTCCACCCAGAAAGGCCACTGCAGTGGTCAACATGGCTTGCACAAAAGGAAACTATTAGTGGGGGAGAGGTCACGTCCGCCAGCTCACTGAAAAAGTGGCTCTTGTTCTTTAAGGGACGCTGCTAATTTGGCTTTGTCTTCCACTCTGAATGTTAAATTTTTCTTCCCAAGTAAAAATGTTTCTGTAATTTTTTGTCTGATATACATAATACATAATCTTTGAAAAAATCTGAGAAATAAGAGTAAAGTCATCACTTACAAGACTACCTCCCAGAGATTCTTTAATTAATGGAAAGTATTTTGCTCTATGAATAATACCATCACATTTCCTACTAGACTTCTATTGATGGATAAAATGGTTGTTTACACTTTTTAAAAAGTGCTAATGCACAATCCCGTGATGTATATTATTGTACACCAAGTTTTACCCATCTTTCCTTTTAATGAATTCTCAATGAAGTTATGCATTTCTAAAATACTTTTAATACACAGTTTTAACACGCATTCCATAAAGGAAGGTGCCAGAAAGTCACTTAAAGGTATTTTACACTTAATGTGAAAACAATTGTTGAACCACTGACTTGTTTAAAGCAAGAGTCTGATATAATCATATTTGAATTTTAGGTAGCTGTTTTGGTTGGGGCTCAGTAGCAGACAACAGAACACACTCTGACCAATTTTAGCAGAAAGGGATTTATTATGGGGTATTAAGCAGCTTACAGATTTTTTGGAAGGGCTAGAGAAGCTGACTCTAGGCTGAGTTTCCAGGAACAATTGTACAAGTCACGCTGCCATGCTGACTGGCCAAGGAACTGCTGCATCTGCGGCCACCACCTTCTACTGAAGAACCACACTGCTTTGACCACTCTCAAGAAAGTTGCTGAATCAGGAACTGCTGCTGCTTCCATGGCTGAGTCTTGTCAGCCAGGAAGTTAGGGACCACATGACCCACTTCTGTCCCCTGACTTGCAGGATGATTCTGCTCGGAGATTCTGAATGAAAGTGCAGAGGGAGGGTAGATTGAGAAGCCTAGTCCTTATGCATGTCGCCACTGGTCATGCTGGCAAGAGGGGCTGACGGGGAGTTTCAAAGATAGTTGGGGATGGAGGATGAGGCTTTGCTAAGAGTTCAGGTAACTAAAGGACACAGATAATGAGGAAACTACTTAGGGAAAAACTTGAAGAGGCTGAACAAGGTGGACTTGGTCATTTAGTTGTATGGTTTATAGAAAGGGAAAAGTAGGATCCCTAGGATGTGGGCTTGAATAATCCAACCATTTAAAGGTTGGATCATTCCTCTTGGGAGGAATTGGTTGCGGTTTGGGTAGGGAACAGTGAATTTAGGTTTAATGTATTCAATAGATAGTTCAATAGCTAAATCTGGATATCAGGGAAGAGAGCTGAACTGGAGGTGAAGATTTATAAGTAACTGAGTTTCAGATTTTAACAGGTTACTCAGGCATAGGATTTGAGACACAGTAATGACAAAAGTTAACATACAAAGCAAGAACAGAAGAAGAGCAGACCCTACACAAGAGACAGAGTAAAACATGAACTTGAAAGTCAAGGGAAGTGTAGACATTTCTTCAAAGAAAATATGCAAATGGCTAATAAACATATGAAAAGATGCTCAACATTATTAGTTGTTAGGGAAATGCGAATGCAAACCACAACATGATACATTTTATACCTACTCTAATGGCTATGATTAAGAAGATAGCGAATGTTGGCAAGGAGTAGGAAATGTATACATTGCTAGAATAGTCACTTTGAAAAACTGGCAGTTTCTCAAAACGTTAGTGTGACCACATGACTGAAAAATTTCACTCCTGGTTATACTTCCAACCATAGTTTAAAGAATGTTCACACAAAAACTGGCACATGAATATCCATAATAATATTGTTCATAATAACCCCTCAATGGTCAACAGTTCAAGGCCCATCAATTGATGAAATAATTACCAACATGTAATTTATTAATGCAGTGGAATATTATTCAGCCATAAAAAGGAATGAAGTTCTAATAAATGCTTCAAATCATGGTAAGTTTTCAATTGACTAAATACAAAAGGCTACATGTTATTTGATTTGATTAACATGAAATATCCAGAATAGGTACATACATAGAGACAGAAGTAGATTTAATGTTTCCACAGAAGAAAAAAACCATGAGTGATCATCATTACAGGGCACAGGTTTCTTTCTGGGATGATGAAATATTCTGGAGTTAGATAGTGATGATTGATGTGCAACTTTGTGAATATGCTAAAAACCTTCAAATTTAACTCTTTAAAAGGGCCAACTTTATGGTATCTGAATTACATCTCAATAAAGTTGTTATTTTAAAAAACTCAAAGAAAGCTTTCAAGAAAAGTATCTAGAGGTCAACATGTCAATTGCTGCCAAAACATCAAGCTTCTATTGCTACAAATAATGTTGTATGCCAAATAATGTTCGTGCCAAGAACAGTTTCTGTTGTGTGTCATGGTGGTAAACATAGAACTGAGTAGGGAGGAGGTGAGAGAGCATAGACTGTGAGCTTGGACAGGACTTCTAAGAACTTTGGGTGGGGAAAGGGGGAGAGAAATAGGCCTAACTGGAGATGGTATGAGAAAGGAAGATGGTTCAGGCTTTGAGCTATTTTGTTTTCATTTGGACAGGAGAGAGACTCATGCATGATTCAGTGCTGATTTGGAAGATCCAGTATAGTAGGAAATGGGAGTGAGAGGAAAATACAGATCGCAATCCTGGAGAAGCCAGGTGGGAGGGCTTGGAGTTTGAGAAGGGTAGAGTGATTTGGGAAAAAAAGGAAAGTGAAAGCAGTGACTAGGAAATAGAGCTGATGGGCAGCTTTGGGGGTCCCCTTGAGGCCGGAGGCCTTGGAACTGTGGTAGCATTCATTCATTCGCTCATTCACAACATTGTCCACTGAACATCTATACTGCCCACGGGTGCCATGCCAAGTGGTATGCTCTTTTTTCTTTTAAATTTTTCTTTTTCTTTTAAACATCTAGAACCAGAGATTTGCAGGGAGGATGCATTGGAAGAACAGCAGGATGAGCACTGAAAATATGGGCAGGAGAATGACTAAAATGAAAGTCCACATTGTCTGGGCTAATAAAGAAGAAAAAAGGATTGAGGCAACTAGAAGTCCTAATGAGGCCAAGAAATAATGTAAAAATGAACTGTGATTGATCACATGCTTCTTCACTAGGGCCATGCTAAATGTTATAGGCTGCATCATCCTCCTGTAATTGTTTGGATGTGAGGTGTCCCCCAAAAGCTCACGTGTGAGACAATGCAAGCAGGTTTAGAGGAGAAATGAGTGGGTTGTGAGAGCCTTAACCTGATCAGTGAATCAATCACCTGGTGGGGTTAATTGGGTGGTAATTGAAGGCAGGTGGGTGTGACTGGAGGAGGTGGGGCATTGGGAACATGACTTTGGGGTATATATTTGTATCTGAGCAGAGTCGATATCTCTGTTGTCTGATCATCATGTGAGCTGGTTCCCTCTGCCACACTCTTCTGCTTCGATATCCTGCCTTACCTGGAGCCTGAGAATGGAGCTGGCTGTCTATGGACTGAGACCTCTGAAACTGTGAGCTCTCAAATAAACTTTACCTCCACTGCAATTCTTCTGGTCCGATCTTGTAGCCACAGCAGTGAAAAAACTGGCTAAAATTCCTCCCAATAACAAATGTTATTTTCATGAGGAAAAAAAGAGACTTAGGGAGATTAAGCAAACCTGATCAAGTTCACACATCTTGAATGTGTCAAAATTGCTGAGTCTAGGGCAGCTGAATCCAGAGCGCCCATCCTAACCGTTGAGCTATTTTGCAGCTAGGAATATTGAAAAAGGAAGTGAGTGAGAGAATTGCAAGGATAGGCGTTGTGGTTATTAGATGAAAATATTTTAATTTAGGAATCAGGATAAGAACATTTCAAGGGATCACAAAGGACTGGGGCCCTTCGGCTGGATGTGGGTAGCAGAGTCAGAATGGTGGGGAAGACTGTGAATCACACTGTTCTTGGAGTTGTCTTTCCTTTCCGCTCTCTAAAAAAATGGAATAAGAAATATCTGCCCAGACATTAATCAGATGCTTCAAGATTTACTCTGTGGAAAAATCAGAAAATTCTGGTAATGTAGTAAAGACTTTAATGTTCTGCTTTGATGTCTTGACAAAACCTTAGAAAAAAACGAGTCTCCATCATGTTCGATTTCTGATGAAGTTAATTTCTTTCTCAGTGGAAAACAAGGTCTGATGCCAATATACACTGATGCAGATAGAATGATTCATATAGACACATGGAGCTTCTTTCTGGCTATCAAAAATATCAAGCACACTGCAGTCTATCGTTTTCACTTATTCCCGTTGCTGGAACATTCTTCTCACAGACATCTGTATGGATCACTCACAACTTCCTTCAGATCTCTGCTCAAATGTCATCTTCTTAGAGGTCCCTCAATATCCTTTTCAGAAATGTTACTAAGCCCTCCCACTACCCCTGCTGCTGCCATGCCCTGCATCCTGCCTTATTTTTCTCCATGTCATTTGTCACCATATGACATAATTAACATGTTTATGTTTATTGTCCATCTCATCCACAGGATCTCTTCTCCATGAGGACTATGATGTGGTTAGTTATTTTGGAGGTGAAGTGGGGACCACAGGGGCATTCTAACACTGAGCTACATCTCCAGCCTTTCTGTCTTAAACTTGGAGACAGGGTCTCACTAAGTTGCAGATACTCACCTCAAATTGCTATCCTCCAGTCTCAGCCTCCTCAATAGCTGGGATTGCAGGTGTGTGCCACTGTGATTTGCTGTGGTCAGTTTTGTTCATCTCTGTTCTCCGCAGCATCTACAACCATGTCTGGTACTGGCCATATAGATTTGTGCAGAGTCCATCTGTGCAGAGTACAAGATGCTATCTGAGGATCTCCAAAAAGGAGGCTTGTGTGTTCCCAGCTGTTGCCCTTCACTGCTCATGCCCAGCTGCTTCTTGAGGTTTCTCAGGAGTACTTCTGGTCTTTCTGTCACCACTCTGCAAGCTGCTGTCCTTTCCCTACTGTTTTTGCCTCTGGCATAAGTAGAGCCTATTTATTTCCACGTCCAAGGCTACGCATCATGTTATGCTATGTATGGGAGGCTCCGGTAAGAGGATGGCAGAGCCGGAAAAGAAAACTCCGACCTCAGTTCATTTGTCATCCTTCACAAAGGGTCTCTTGCTGGCTTCTCCCTTTGGCTCAAGCCATCCACAGGTTGATGGAGTTTCTGGTCTCTTCCTCAGATTGGAGCCACTTTTCCTACTTTTCTCTTTATTGAACCTCTCTTACCTCAAGAATTTCAAACCACAAACAAACAAATATTCCTTTCTCTGGCCAGACAGGTGACAAGGTAAATTGCTTTGTATTAAGGAGGGGGCGGGCAGGGGGGAGAAGACAGTCAAAAACTCTGTATCCCAAAAAGACATCTCCTAAATTTTTCATTACATTATCTTACTTGTGATTTCAGTACAAATAGCTCCAAGGACTTCAGTCTCCCGTAAACAAAGTGATTATTTAAATCTTTTCTCTGTCTTTACATAATTTCTTCCTCATGACAGCTCTCTCCCAGAATTTCCAAATAGATGTACCTTCAAAAGCAACCTGAGTGCTTGCTCTCTCCCCTTTTCTCTCTTTTTCTTGTGTTTTGCATTGAAAGAATCACTCTGCCTGAGGGTAGAATTGATAGTAATGGGGAGTAACTCCAGAGGCACAGACAAGATTGCAGTTATTGTAAAAACCAGATAATGGATGACATTGGTTTGGAAAAGAATGATGGCTGTGAAGAGAAGTGAATGAATTTGAACATTATTTAGGGGGTTCAATCCAGAGCGGCCAGTCTTGTTCATTTCTGTTATCTCCCAAGATGTGGGGTGAATGGCGAGGGACACTGAAGAATCCAGGGTTGGCAAACTCTTGATAATGTTCAATTATTTCCAAATCAAGTGTTCTTATGAAAAAATACAAAAAGATCCACAAATTTAAGGCATATTGTTGGCTTCATCCTATCCTTAAAAATCTTTAAATTCAAGAATGTGAATTCTGTGGCCCATTTCAAAGGAAAAGGCAAAACCAAAGGACTTAGAAGCATCTCCATAATCTCTGAGACTTTCTGCAGGTTAATCTATGTTTCAGTAAACAATTACTGACCTCTTTAATCATAAGGCAGAGACCTTTCATACAATTTTTTTTGTCAGTAGGAAGCTTTCCAGACATGGTAATATGGTTTTTATGATTCTTGTAGGTTATTTGGTCATATATACTAAGCAACATAGATCGCTTGGAATGAGACAAAATTCTTGTAATACAGTAACAATTTTTATTTTACAAAGACGTATTTCAAAATAACAGGAAGAAAGCTTAAATCTTTTAAAGTATTTCACTGACCCTTTGAAACATAGTTCACAGACCTCACATTAGAACCTCTGAATTCTAACCTGTGAAGAAGATGGATTGTTTGGGAAGGAGTTTAAAGATGTAAGGATTAAAGCAGATTGGGGTTCCAGAGAACAAGTTGACAAATTCAGAGGGTGGGAAATAGAGGCCTGGGTGAACAAGAAGACTTACTTAGGTCACTAACAAAGATGACTGGAGTGTGAAGTAGATGATTTGAAGATGATTTGCCACAGAATAAGTCTCATCCATCCTCTCATTGATGGGGACAATGCATGCTTCTTAGAAAGTGCCTAGGACTTAGATTGATTGCAGCCCTGAAGGAACCCTAGTGTCTCATGGATGGGAACTTTCAGCCCATGGAGAGTCAGCAGGGTTCCATATTGATTTCTTGGGATCTTGGGGCAGCTAAGTCATCTAGGAAGTATTTCAGAATTGTTCAGTGCTTGCTTCTTGTAATGTTTCACCTTGGCCCCAGTAAGTCTCTTAGAAGAAGAGGAGAGGAAACTACACTACTTCTTGTTCTCACTAATATGGAAATAAGAAAGATGAATTCTTTAAAAATCTGAACGAATTTCCCTTTCATATTTGTTACCAAAGTGCTGTTTTGAATTTATATCTCTGTTGAGAGTCTCTGTGTTCCAGGCTCCTGGAAGAGATTGTACATGGTTTGTGGAAAAAATCCAGAATACTGTTTCTTTCTTTTACGCACCTCAGCCACAGTGACAGTGAGTTATGCAGTCTCTGCTTTCTCTCCTTGGTACCCTGCTCCTTTCCTCCACATATATATGATTTAACAAGTTAATATTTGCAAATTTGATTAATATCTTTTTCTCACTAGACTTTGAATGCCCAGGGAACAACCATCATAGTTATTCTATTTCCTTGTGTCCCCAGTACATAACCCAGTACTTGGCATGGGTAATTGCACAATATAATACTTCTTGCTTTATTAAATAAATGCTTAAGGAAATATCTTGCCCTCTTCCTATCTTCCTTTACATATTTTTATGAAGAAAACATTTTAATCTGTTTTTAAGGCAGAACATTTTCTCACTTGAGGTGGGAATATGACCATGTCTACAAAGAACAAATTGTACAAGATGGTTAATTGTGCCTGTGTAAATAATTTATGAATTAAAAATATCTTTTGGGTGTTCATTATTCAAGTCAGATATTTGCATTCTCTAATTCTCATTGATATTGTTTGAGTTTTCTCTTTGGTGGTATAAATGAACTTCTGTTATTCACTGCTATAAAAGAGACGAGTGAGGTATCTGCTATGGTTTGAGTGTTCCCCAAAAAGTACATGTGAAAATGCTTGGTCCCTGGGCTGGTGGTGTTGGGAAGTGCTGTGGACTTTTAGAGATAGACCTCATGGGATGTCCTGGGGTCATTGGGGGCATGCTCTTGAGAGGGACCACAAGAACTTACCTGTCCGCTCTCTTTGCTTCCTGTCTTCTGGTGTAACCACTTGTTTCAACATGTGCTCCTGCCACTGCTTCTACCACCCTCATTAGAGACCAAATCAATGGTCTGCCCAATCTTGAATTTGAAATTCCAAACTATGAGCTAAATAACCTTTTTCTCTTTATAAGTTTATTGTCTCAGGCATTTTATTGTAGTAATGAGAGGCTGACTAGTACAGTATCAATCAAACTCATTTTTGGTTCAGGTTTTATATGTGACTCAGGGAAAGTCATAAGCCGTGAGCCTAAGCTCTGTAAGCTGTAAAATGGGAATAATCTCACATGGCTGTTTTTTCTCCACAGAATGTTATAAAGAGAATTGCACAGGTATTATTTTTATAAAATTATTCAACATACATATGTGTATATGTATATATATATAATTATTTCTTTTGTTTTGGCTATATATATAGTTAATATTTGAATGAAAGGGAATGACTACATTAAAGTGATAAAAATAATGATGCTACCTATTTATTCATACTTTAGAATGACCAAGTATTGGTCACATTTTCTTACTTAATTCTCACAATGTTAATTACCTTTTCTATACTCATGTTTTCTCCTGTTATTCTTAAACTTACTTGTTTTAGTCAACTTTTTTGCTGGTGTAACTGAAAGACCTGACAAGAACAATTTTAAGGACAAAAAATTTATTCAGTGTCATGGTTTTGGAAGTCTTAGTCCACAGATGGCTGGCTCCATTCTTTGGGGTCTCAGGTGAGGCAGAACAATAGGGCAGAAGTGTGTGGCAGAGGAAAGTAGCTCAGGACATCACAAAATGAAAGGGGGGAGAGAGAGAGAGAGAGTCCTTTATCACAAAACCCTAGGGCACATCACCATTGACCCACCTCCTCCTACCATACCCCACCATCTATAGTCACTGCTCATTTAATCCCTATGAGGGGATTAATGCACTGATTAGGTTAAGGCTCTTATAACCCAATCTTTTCACCTCTAAACTTTCTTGCATTGTCTCACACTAAGCTTTTGTGTGACACCATAAAATTTTACCCATGGCCTCCAAAAGCTCATGCCCATCTTGCAATGCAAAATACCTCTAGTCCATTTCAAGAGTTCTCATAGTCTTAATTGTCTCAGAATTTCCCTAAAGTCCAAGTCCAAAGTCTCCTCTGAGACCCAAGGCAAACTCTCAGCTTGAGACCCTGTAAAAATCAAAATCATGTTACATGTAACCCAATGTATAGAATTATCATTTCCATTCCATCATGGAGAATTAGGGACATAGAAAGAAGGGGTGGGACCAAAGCAAAACAAAAATCCAGCTGGGCAAAGAAGTTTTATAGTTCCATGTCCAGAATCTGGAGCACTTAGCATTGAGATGTTCTCTCCAAAGGGCTTGTGTAGCTTCAACCCTATGACCTTACTGGTTTCAGCCCAAATTGCCTCTATGTTGGCTTGTCTCTGCTCAATTCTGGCAGCTTTCCTTGGCAGGCAGATGTTACATATTACTGGTATTTCTTAATCTTGGGGGTCTCCACTGTAGCTCTGACTCCATCCTCACATGTCCATGCATTGCCCTCTCAGGGTCTGTCTGCAGGGACTCTGACCCTGGTTCCTTTGCTTGGTCTCCCAGGCCCTCCTTGGAAATCTTGGTGGAAACCT
Source organism: Sciurus carolinensis (assembly GCF_902686445.1). Classification (NCBI taxonomy): domain Eukaryota; kingdom Metazoa; phylum Chordata; class Mammalia; order Rodentia; family Sciuridae; genus Sciurus; species Sciurus carolinensis. The sequence goes on along the minus strand of NC_062217.1, from coordinate 53,850,964 downwards.
TTATGACCCCCTGATTCCAGCATCCTGCATTCCTGCAGAACAAGTCCTGTGTGGTTGCCACCAAGGTCTGCTACCATTTTGAGCAGTAGCCAATTCTCCAAAGATTATGATTATAGCATCTCCTGAGTACCTGGGTGACTGAGCATGGTGAAAAATCTTCCTAGCTCCCCTTGTGCAACCAGGATGCCTCACTGGTTCTTCTCAAGGGAATTTTACGTTTTACTCCCTTACATCTGAGATGGGCATGGTCTTGCCAGTTCCTGAGATGCTCTCAAGCCATCTTTCCTATTGTCTCTGGACAAAGTCTTTGGGGTTTCTTTAGCAGCAGTGATGTCTTTAACAATCACACATTGCTTAGCACCAGTTTTACTCACAGTTTTCTGACAAAACTGCAGATTTTCAAATCTTTCTGCTTCACTTTTTGCTCTTAATTATCACAATAAATTGTGCTAAAAGCTGCCATCTATACCCATGTTGCCCCCTGAAGGCTGTAATGCCTTTAAAGTTCCTCTACCAGATTCATTAGTGTCACATTTAAATTGAGCCTCACAGAAAGTCTCAGGACATGGGCAAAATGTAGACAACTTCTTAACCAGAATGTAACAAGAATAACCTCTAGCCAATTTCCAATAGTCCTCTTTCTGCTCTGAAACTTTATGAGCATAGTCTTTACTCTCCACAGTCATTGGTATTCTGGTCTTCCAAACTCCCACCAGTTAAGGTCCACTTATAACATTCTAAAGTTTTTCCAGCTTGCATTGCTAAACTTGCCAAAATTCCTCCCACAAATTCCAAAATGCTCCAAAAGCTTCTGGACTACATGGTCAGGTCAGTCATAGCATGACCCCACTTCTGGGCACAAATTTCTGTTTTAGTCAGCTATTTTGCTGCTGTGACCTGACAAGAATAATTTTAAGGAGGAAAGGTTTATCTGGGGACTCATAGTTTCAGAAGACTCAGTCTATACATAGCCAACTCCATTACTTGGAGTCTGAAGTGAGGCAGGACATCATGGCAGAAGAGTGTGGTGGAGTGGTGGAGGAAGACAGAGAAGAGTGTGGTGGAGTGGTGGAGGAAGACAGCTGGGAGCATGGCATCAGGAAGGAGAGAGAGAGAGAGAGAGAGAGAGAGAGAGAGAGAGAGAGAGAGAGAGAGAGGACACTCCCCTCATCACAGACAAAATATAAACCTCAAGGGCCTGCCTCCATTGGCCCACCTCCTTCAGCTACACCCCACCTTCCTACAGTCAATCACTCAGTTACTCCCTATAAGGGGACTAATGCACTATTAGGTTAACCCTTTTATAACCCAATCATTTTACCTCTAAACTTCCTTGCATTGTCTCATACCTGAACTTTGGTGGGGGCACCTTATAAATCATAATACCACTCAACTAAATAAGGTAAATTGATACCCATCAATCTACAGAATATTTTCTTCTTGTGGTTATTAATGGTCTCTGTGTTGTCAATACTAATGGTCAATTCTACCCTCATCTCCTCCAACCCTTCTGTAGCATTTGATAGTAGATCAGACCTTCTTTTTTGAAGGACTTCATTCATTTGACTCTAGCACACTACTGCTTTGAATTTTTTTTTTTTTTTTTTTTGGTACTTTCCTCATCTTCTTGGCATTTGAATATTGAAAAGCCCCAGAGCTCACACCCTGACCCTCTTTTCTTTTCTATTTTAACGTACTCCTGTGGGGATCTTACTTAGTCCTTATAGCTTAAATGTACTTTATAGCCTGATAATGTCAAAATTTTAAGATCTTTTCTTGACCTCTTCACTGAATGCATACTAATATATCCTGTGTTCTGTTCAATATTCCCACATGGATGTCTAATTAATATCTGTAACTAAACTCTTTATAGTTACTCTCCTTTTTAACTTGTCTTTGTTCCGTCTTCTTCAGTTAAGTAAATGGTGCCTCCATTCACCCAGATACTTAGGTCCCAAACTTTGAAATCATTCTTATTTTTCAAAACTCATAATTTATCAGAAGTTATGTTATACCTACTTTCAAATTCATCATGACAAATCTGCTCCTGCATCTCTGTTCAGAGACTTCCTTGTGTTAGTCAGCTTTCTGTTTTATAATAAATACCTGAGATTATTGACTTATAAAGAGAAAAGTTTCCAGTTCATGACCAGTGTCTCTGTTGCTTTGGGTGAGGTAATCCATCATGGCAGGAGCCTGTGGTAGAGCAAAACAACTCATCTCATGGCCAAAAAATGAAGGAAGGTGAATAGAAGGAGTCAAAGTTCCACTACAAGCATATCATCCCAGTGACCTAAAGGTCTCCCACTAGTCCTGACTTCTTAAAATATCTATCACCTCCTAATGGGAGTGTTCTGGAGATTAAACCTTCAATGCATGGGCCTTTGGAGGCCATTTAAGATCTGAATTACCCACTTCTTCCTCAGAGACCTTACCAACCCTTACTCTTGTATAATCGCGATTGGCTTACCTAGAATGATTTTCTTTAAAACAATTACAGTTGTTTAAGACTTTATTTCATTTTAATCTTTTTATTTACAGGCTCTATGAGCATAGTCTTTACTGCTTAGAGCAATGGGTGTAAAAGAAAATCATTAACATTTTTTTTTTTTGGAAACTGGTTAATTTAATTTTCTATCTTTTATAGGAAAGTTAACTGAGAGTAATCAGGTCACTTTGTCAAGATCACATAATTTATAAATGATACAGTTTGGATTCAAAGGCCAGACTTATGGTAAATCTTGCACTTTCAGCCACTATGCCATATTGTCTCATTTTATATACTATGCTGTCTTTGCTCAATACACAATTACCTTAAAAATTCAGGATCCCAGATTTTTCATAAATAGTTTGTTAAAAAGTTTGGAATATTGGTATGTGTGCTCACACTTCAGCATTTGCTGCATTTCCAAGATTTTTTAAGGTCCACACACACAGTCAACAGCTTATGTTTCTGCTTCCCTGCAGGAGGATTTAAAGAGAAGAAAAACAACTTCCAAAACACATCGATGCAAAAGATTGTTAAAAAACAATCGATGACACATCACTGACAATTGGATAAATGTACAGATTCTAAGAATTTCAGACCAAAAAGTGAAAGTGATAGAGTCAGATGACTTTTATCTCTTTGATCATAGGTTCAGGTTTAGCATAGGCCCGAAGCAGTGTTTAAACCAAAGCACTGTTACAAGAGGAGCTATTGACCTCGGCATCACAGAGGGCCTAATGCAGTTATTGAAGTCAGGTTTTACTGATTTTTAACACAAAAAGATTTTTCTCTTAAAGTAGATCTGGCAATTGTATTTTTAAGACACTCTTCAGTTATGCTAAATTTTCTCCTTTTTTAAACTATTACTTCATTTTCATTTTGTCTACATTGAAAAACTTGACTATGGACATCAAAAGATGCCATATGTCAGTTTTGTCTGGGATATGTCAATGTTCAGATGAAAGTTCAAAACCCATCTTTTGTCATTCTGATGTCATGAGTTGGGGATGTGTGACAATACCCAAATATTTTTTTTTTCATTTTTTCATGGGATTTAATAATAATAGCATTCATGGAATCCTGGTTCAACCACTGCTAGTTGTATGATCTAGTGTATATTGCTTGACTCTTTTATGTGTCAATTTCTGAATGTATAAACTGGGGCCAATACTAGTTTCAGTCTTATGAAGTTTTGGTGAAGGTAAATAAGAAAATGTGATCGTACAGGAGATACCAGCTGTCATATGTGTGGGGGACGACTCACCCAAGGTTTCTCATCCTTGGCACTGTTGACACTTTTGAGTCAGGTAATTCATTATTGCAGGCCACTGTGCTGTTTATGTAAATATTCACCAACATCCTTGGCCTCTATTCACTGGATGCCAGTAATACCCTCAGCCATGTTAACAAAAAATGTCTTCAAACATTTTGCCCAAGGACAAATCCACCTTCTGTCAAGAACCACAGTACTAGGCTAATGCTATGTACATGTTTATCTCATTTAATTTTCATAATAAACTTACAGGATAGATCATAATGTTATCCCATTTTTATAAATAAGGAAAGTAGAACTTGTTAAGTATTTGCTTTGCTATGCAACTGGTGAGAATTATTACCAGAATCTGATTCCCTGCAATGAAGGTGTGATGGTGTGTTGGCTACACTGGCCTGAATTGAGATTGTCCTTAGTAATATTTCTAGTGGATTGGTTGCTCCAGGGCCAAATGCAAAGACATCACCATTGCCACCCACTTTTGTGGTTTCCTGACTCAGGAGCTTATTCTACCCTCATAGCCCATTTTCTACCTTTATGTAACTGTTGCTGTTCTCTTTTGCTTCAAAGAATAGTAGACCTTTCTATTAAAACCCACCTGATGAGTGAGGCTTCACAACTCTCACAAAATATCATTTGCACACTCAGCTTAACATTAAAGCACAGTTTCATCTCTTCCACTGGCAACAGATACAAGCTGCACTTCTGGTACTTGTCATGGAGAGTAACATTGAGCTGACCTTTGCTTAACATTTATTACAAGTTTAATTGAGACGAATGATTTCAGAAAGCATTATCTAAAGAATTTTTAGGGTTTTGAGGATAAGGTAAAGAATAAACAAGCAAAATGATTGGATAGACCTTACCCTTGCTTAAAAATCCAGAATAGCCTAAATAACACTTGAATGAGCATGCAGCCTCTAGCCTTTTCTATACGTTTCCTGATCTTACATTTCTAAATTCTACTTTTTAAAAAAATGTATTTTTAGTTGATGAATAAAAATTATATACAAATATATATTATACAACAGGATGTTTTAAAATATGCATACTTTGTGGAATGGCTCCAGCAAGTCTATTAATGTGTATCACCTCATGAGTTTTTTCTCTCTTAATTACACAGATTTGTATTCAGGTAGGAGGAAAGAGACAGAGAGATAGATAGACAGACAGACAGACAGACAGAAGACAGATAGATCAGCGTGTATTTATCTGACTAGAACCCGCTGATATGTTTTCTACTTTGGAGGCTCTTATATGATTAATACTATATCATGAATTCGCCTATCCCTGGTTAGCTCTGTATTGTTTCTTTAATTGATTACATTTTTCCCCCCTTAAAAAAATCTCTTAAATAATCATGTCCCAGGGTTAAGTCTTCAATGAACAGATCATCTCACTATGTATTCTTTGGGCAGTGTTCTCTCATCTCATCTTTTGATACCATCCTTTGCCAGTGGATTCCAAGTCTCTGTATTTAACTAGGGCTGTGTCCTGATATTTGGACTCACCTCTTCTGTTACCAGCTCAATATTTTTACAGGAATATTCTATACTCACTTCTGTTTCAGTGTGCTCCCTCTACATTGACTTCTTTTCCTCAGTTGGCGGAACCACCAACCAATTACTTAAACTAGAACTTGCGTATCATGTAGAATTTTACAGTCTGTCACCTCTCCATTCTAATGGTTCACTAAGTTCAGATAATTGTACTTAAACAATCCTTCAATCCATCTTTTATTTTTTAAAGATTTATTCTAATTAGTTGTACATGACAGTAGAATGTATTTTGACACATTGTACTCATTGCAAATGGAGCACAACTTCTCATTCTTCTGGCTGAACATGGTGCAGAGTCAACTTATCCTGTAATCATACATGTATATAGGGTAATAATATTCATCTTATTCTACCATCCTTTCCACCCTCACACCCCTTCCCTCCCCTCACTCCCCTCTGTCCAATCCAAAGTTCTTCCATTCTTTCTCTGCATACTTATGGTCACTGTTATTATCTCTTATCAACAACTGTCATCACTTCTCAAAAGGTCACCAAGATAGAAGACTGTTCAAGTGACTGACATTGACTATGAAATCCTCCTGAATGTGGTCCCTGATTATCTATTACTTTTTTTTCCCACTACCTGTCTTACCTGGGTACTCGGGCAACACTGAGCTGCTGGTGATTCTTTATGTCTAATACAGAGATTTTTACTCCCTGCTTTTGCTCAGCTTCCCCTTTCATATGAAATAGTCTTTCTCTAATTATCTCATCCAGAAATTTTTTTGGTAAACCTTCCTTGTCTTTCCTCAATGACTTCCTCCCACACTTTTCCAATATAATAGTTATTCTGGGTGCCTTTCAATAATTGCCCTTCTATATTACTATATAAGCATTAGATTCTCTGTTTCTATCTCTACCTTGATACATCTTATACACATAACTAAGTCTTTGAGGCAAAGATATAGCAAATACTTCACAAAGGTTTGGTGAAGGAATGACTATTAACTGTCTACCCAAATTGGTAACATTCAACTTCACTAAAAGGACTTTTTAAAATAATGATCTCTCAAAGCAGTTAAAATTTTGTGTGATTTACAGATAAGAATTATCTCTGAGACATAAATTAAGTAGAAAACTATTATTTTTATTCATCTAACCATGCTCAACAAAATATCAGATGTTTTATTTGCTAGTGACAGACCCTGGCTTGTCCAATTAGATGTTGCTGCAAACTCTAATGCAATTGAGGGATATGTATGGGCAGTGGAATTAGATATTGGGTAAGAAAATGGAGTGTTGCATTCCCAGATAGAATTCTTGATCAGATCTCTTTCCTCTGACATGCTGCCCATGAAGCAACACCTCTCAGTATTACCCCTACGGAAAGAATGGGGAATAAATTTCAGCAAAAAAAGCAGGTGTCTACTTTAAAAATTTTTATATAAACACATCACTTTTAAGTTGTAGGTATAAAATATAAAGTTGCACAGCAGGTATGGAGAGGATAGTTTTTCATGTTACAAAGGTATTTTCTAAAAGTATCATTGCAAAATTTAAACATTAAAATTAAATTACTCTATGATTTAAAGAATCATACAACTTTTCAGGAATAGACTACAAATTTTAGAAGACACCTGTTCTTTAGTGCTTATAATATAATATAGTCTTTCCCTAATTATCTCATCCAGAAATTTTTTGGATTTCTTTATTAGTGCTTATAATATATTGAATATATATTCAATATCCTCTTTCAGTATTTATTGTGACCATATTTATGATAGTGTTGTACATTCATGTGAGTCATGAGTGTACATAAAGTAGCAAGCCTTTTAGAAAGTCATTGTCATTAATATTTACAAAATTTCGTGTCAGTGTTAAAATCGGTTTTAAGTAATGACTGTTTTGTGGCATATGCAATAGTTGTTGAGTACACCATATAATGTGTATTATGAATAAAAAATTGTGGGAGTTTTGGGAACAATCTGCTATTAACCATTTTTAACAAAAACTCAAGAAGTTTCAAGTTTATTTTCTTTGTCAAAAATTTAAGGTTGAGAGATATCTGTATAGCTGTAAATAGTGTCATAATGATGTCAAACTTGACTAAGGTGGATCAACAAGCCATTATTCTCCTCATTTACACTCATTTTTAATGATTGGCAACTGAGTTTGACAGTATTGTCAATCTGCAGGACTGAGAGTTGCTGTGTATATACAGTTCACCAAAGACATTAGCATTAACAAGCTAACTCTGGCGCTGCCTGGTGCCAGCTGTGGGTCACATGGGTGCAAAGGCAGCTGTCTCCTGAGGTGGGTCGTACCATCTCTATTTCCCAGACAACATCTGGCAGAGAGCTCACACTATTAACATCAACGTGAACCAAATGCCAGCTACCTGTCTCAGGCCTAGGAAAAGAAGCATGGAACCCTTAGCAGAACCCATGCATTTTACCCAAGGAAAATGGAAGGGCCTTCCTATGGCAGTGAACATAGGAAGTCCTTAGCCTTTCCCTGGTTCATTTCCCATCAGCCGACACCGACACTGTTACCTTTACTATTTTGAATCAAGATGGATAAATTCAGAGCTACCAACACACTGATTTTAAAGAGGCAGTTTTTTCCTAATAGTTTATAGACATTTACTGCAAAACAACTTGTGTTGATTCATTAAAACAATTACTTTGATTTTCAATCATGTACATTCTCTGAGATCCACTAATATTAGTAATATATTTTATGCATGTGTGTTAAAGAGAGAAAAAGAAAATTACCATATTCTTTTCAATGTGAAAGTTCTCTCTGTTCTGGGTAGGTAAATTAGCTCTCAGTTCAAATATGACCCTAAAGAACTGTTCTTAACAGGAAAAAAATATTATTGCCTTATTATTTAATGAAATTTTGAAAAAGTAGTTCTGATTGGGGAACTTTGCATAATGAGTATTAAGTTCTTATTGTGAGTTTCATGGTTCTTTGTAATTTTAGTCCTAGATAAGGATAATTTCTGATCAATTTGTTAATTGTTGATGGTCCAGAATATCTTCCAGTAAAATGTCTGTCTGCTTGAGCAAAAGATAAATGAATTTAGAAAAGAATATTAAGATTCTTTACATTTTTGGATGTGCAGTGGTAGAATAAACAGTTGGAAATTGAAAACTGATTATTTGCCTTATTTTAGGTGAAAAAAAAGAAAAGGGAAATATCCCATTATTTGAACTCAGTTTTCAGAATAAACTAAACTCATTACTTGTTGAGGTAGAAACTAATAGTGTTAGATTGTAGATACAAATTTTAAGAAAATATTATTCTTACTTCATACCTCAGAAAAATAGTTACAGATCCCATTTTCCTAGTGCAAATAGATGCTCTACCAGCTATTTTTATCATTTAGAAAACAAAGCATCAGAACCATTTTTTTAAAAATTTTGTTTTGTTTTTGCCCCTCAAGGAAATAGTTTTATCATTAAATTCAGGAAGTGGATAAATGCTGAAATAACACAAACAGATTCCATTGTACATAAAAAAAAAAGCCAATTTAAAGTAATTTAGTAAAAGGGAAGGCGCTATTACTTTCTTAAATTTTTTCCTAAACATTTTGTTTCATTGTAACATGTATTTGGTCTACATGTTTTAATGTTCTTTTCCTTTTTACATCCCCCTCTGGGGTTTCAGTCTACTAAATTCAAAAATCATTGCCTTTCAGGAATTTATTGGTATTTAAAAGCAGATCCCAACATCTTACAAATTGCAGTTGTACTCTGCAGAAGGTAATGGTCAATAAATAAGAGAGAATAAGAACATTAAAGCTAGATTGTAAGAAAAAAAAAAGGGGAAAGAAAGCTTACTACATTCTTTCTAAACAAACAAAAAGGCATAATTGGAAAAATTCATTTTTATGTTTCCTTACATTAGATGGGACCACTGAGTGAAACATTCACTGATAAATTACTCCTGTAATCTGTGTAGGAAAAACAGCTACTGGCAAATTAACGAGTCCTGGAACAGAGCCATGAGAACTAAATGGCTAAAAATGAAAACAGGCAAACATTTGAGAGTATTCTACAGAATACAGATCTTGCAACACCTCCCCCTTTTCACTGGTTAATTCATCGTCATGGAAACAGAATTTATCAAAATGTTCTTGTTCACTCCTAGTGACCCAGTGAGTAGACTTAGCTGGTGAAAGGTAACTCAGGCTGAAGCAATTTTTACAAATGATATGCTGCAGTTCATAAATTGGTGAATTTTGAAAGGTGCCATTGTGTCGGGAAAGCAGCTTTCCAAGTCCCAAAAGGTTTTACTTTTTTGTTTGTTTGTTGTTGTTTTTCTTTTCTTTTTCTTCTTCTTATTTTTAATCTGCCAGGCAGAGAAACCAGAAACCTTTGCGAGTGAGTGAGCACAGTTGACTAACCCCATGGAAAATGGCCAGTTTTAGGTTTTAACTCACCTTTTCCCCCTCAATTTGTTTTTCCTCCCTTTTCTAAAGGATGTTCAAATCCAGAATTTGGTAGCATTTCTTTGGTTCATTCGTCTCAGCATCTCTCTTCACTCTTCTGGAGCTCAAAGATGTAAAAATCCTTCACTCATTGCAACCAACCCCCCTTATCTCTAACAGAAGCTAGGTGTTGGCAATCAAAGCCTGACAGACATGGACAGCTTTAAGCTGACACCTGGCCAGACCAGAATTAACCCTACCGTGGAGTAGCTTCTCGATTTTAGGAAAGTGACTGGAGGGATTCCCTAAAGAAAAGTGCCATTTCACTATTTAAAAGGAAAATTAGACATCATCCATGTAGCTGCCAAATTCATAGAAGGTTGATTTTTTACTTTATTTTATGTTTGCAATTAGTGACTTGTTGCCATGGAAACCACGCTTCAGATGATTCTTGAACTTAAATGGCTGAATGTGATCAGGCAGAAGCCCGCCCCCTTTTTTTTAGGCTCAGTAGTCAATGTCTCTCTCTTTGGTTATTCTGATAACAGAATCACTTAAAACATCTCTAAACATGCAAAATCATAGCACAGGGCAATATCAATTAAAACTGAATGTTCAATTATTCATTCGTTAATCAAGGCGCTTTCCTCTTTTCCTAAAGCTGTAACCTTTCAAGTGTTAAAGCAGACATCAGAACAAAATCATTTAGTAAAAAAAAATCTTCTCTAATTATCAGTTTGCAACACATTAATGAAGAAAAACAAGATTTGAAATTCCTTTTTGGTTTCTAATGTTTTAATATAGAAAAGAGAATGGAAGAGCTTCACTCGAAGAGTCTATTCAAGGTGAAATAAGTATGGTTTGGGGCTGTAGCCTTTGTGTATGTTTTTCTTTTTTCTCTGGCAGGGTTGCGTTTATGACGGAAACAACATAGCCCATTCGTGGTTCCTGGCAGCCAGAAATAATTAATCTATATTGAGACTGCAGGCAAAGTGTTCGTGTTTGCATATGTGACTATTCTATGTTGGAGCTGGGGAATGTAAACCTTCAACCACCAGAGCAGCTCATCTTTAAAAAGGAAAAAAATCAAACACTCAGACATTTTGGATTTACTTGCTGACCTCTGTTTAAATAGAGAATTCACTACTCTTCAGAAACACTGTCATGTAGCATGTTCTCTCTCTAAGCTCTCTGTATGTGGGGGGTTTGCTTTATTCTTTAGGTATGGAGATATGCCTCATTTTACTACCTTCCTCCATGCTCATTCATGACAAGACTCCTAAAAGAGGGAGCCACAGAAGCATGGTCAGTTTTATTTGTTAGGGGGCATTTAAGCACATTTATGTATATATATATGTATTTTTTTCTAGTAAAAAGCAAAGGTTTTGAACATCTTTTCCACTAAAACTGAGTATAGATTCACAACAAATGTTATATAACTGAGATGCATTGTTACATGGTGTCTGTCATCTCTCTGCTATTTATCTATCATCTATCTATGTCTATATTCCACAAGTGCTAAAACAAGCTCACATTTGTAGCTATTGTGTGCAAATGTAAGTGAAATGAATGTCTGATAGTCATGGAACCCTACTTTTAATAAACACAACTTCATTCTTGCAATTATACTCCACTTCTTAGTTTAGATGAATCATCTACCCTCTGTATTACTTTGTTCCTTCATCTCTAAATGGAAAAATGCCTAGCCATTATAAGTTCCCAGGGACGTGTGTGAAGGTCATTTGAGTCTTGAGACATTCAACGTAAATTTGGGTGAATGAATAAGTAATCTTGATATTTTTCTTTTGCAAATTGAACAGTGACAATAATGACAGATTTTTTTTTAATGACAAAGGTATTGTTGAAGATAATGTTTGCTTATTATCCTCCAAAAAATATCTGTCCTAAGAAATAGATAAAGATGAAATGCATTTTTCATAGTGATGTAGCAGATAGGTTATAAAGGTGTGTGACACCAGAGAAACTGGAAGATGGGGAATACTGTGTTGCTATACATTTGTGTCCCTTAAGTACAAATTTCTGGTAGGAAGCAGAAGGTATCACTCTCTTTCTTGCCAACAAAGGGTATGTATGGTGAAGAAAGATAATAGAAAAGATGTGATTCATGAAGACACCTTTTTTTTGTTTGGAGGCCAGTCAGAGTTCAACAAGAACAGCGTTCTCATGTCTCATAGACTTCACACGCATGTGGCGCTCTAGGCAGAGGTAGAGCAAAACACTCTATTCCTCCCTAAGAAGGGTGCCCGTCAAGGTCAAACACAGCTGAGAACTGCAAAGAACGATGCTGGTACCCTGGTGTCTTTCCTTCACTGCGGTGTGCTCCATGTGTACAGAGAAGTTGGCTTCATAGGATCCATTGAAAACTAGAGAAGAGGAAGCACATTCATATTTAACTTGAATCCAAGGGAAAAGTAAGCACTAAGAGAATACTGTGCTTTTCTTCCTACATCGATTTTTATCTGCTTCAGAAAATTAACAGCCTAAATTGAAATCAAGTAGATGAAAAACGTATTTCTTCAAGCATATTGTGCTGTTGGGGAGAAAACACACACACATGCGCGCGCACACACACACGGATATACATTATTTTTAACCTACCCTTTCTTTCCTGTTCTTCAAGTCACATGACTAATAGAGGCATTGTTAAAAATATTTGGGGACAGGTGACAGAGTGAAATACTCAAGGAATGGTATCATCAAGGATGTGTGCAGCTGCTTTTTGGGGTGCCAGATCACTATCTTTTTATACTTTTACTCACTGTCTGCCCTGGTCTGTCATGAGAGTTCACTGGGATCTTGGCCTTGGTTCTGGTGACTCTCAGAGTTTACCTTGGGATGTCAATAGTAGAGTTACATTTCACATTCCACGTCCCCCACTGGCAGTATCACTCTTCATTGGGATTTCCATCCCCAGTAGTGGATACCATTGGCAGGGAGGGACATTTAACATAGCTCCAATTAGAGTATCAGTAAGCCAGAAATGGAGCTTTGGGGGAAAAAAAGGATATATGAACTAATTTACTATTTTCTTTAGAGATTAAAATTTTGCAATATGATGTTAAATTTATAGTAATTCAGATAAATTCATAACATACTAAGACCACCTTGCTAATAGTCCCTCCCAAACCAGAACTAGGAAGTGACTTTCTCACCTTTATTCCTTTTATCACATAACTTGTCTGCTTAGATCATATGGTTAAAACAGTAACTGGCACCTGAGCAAAATACAGTCATCTTATAGATTGGCCATTAGCTTATCAGGTGGTTTGATGAATGGATTCTGTCCAGAAGTGATCCTTATCCTGGAGTATATTTTATTGAGTGGAATAGGGACATATAGGGAGGGACCGATTGAATTGACCAAAAGACTGAGACACAGAGAAAAGGCAGCAGGCACCAGCTGGTAGAAACCATGTAAACAAAGGCCACGGGAGAGAAAGAAGGAAGAAAGTAGTCAGCAAACTAGATCCACTCACAATAGAAGAATGATCCATGGAACAGTGACTGCTAGATTGTGTTGATGGAGTTGCCGAGTTGGGATGGGACAAAAGGTATTCTAATTCTCCTTGAAACCTGTTCCCTTGACCACCAAGATGGTTTCTATATTGACAAAGTCCCTCGTGAATCCTCAGAGCAAATCCCTCTCCATTGAAAATTCTTAACATTAAATACTTCAAATATTCTTCTGTTCATTTTTCTTTTTCTGTTTTTGGTTTTTGTTTTTGAAATAATCTCTTTGCTTTTCAGTTTGGGAAATTCTATTGACCTGTCTTTAGGCTCACTGATTTTTTTCCTTGGCTGTGTCCAATCTACTGACAAACCCATCAAAATCATTCTCCATTTCTGCTATAGTGATATTTATTTATATTCTGGTGCTGAGGATCAAACTCAGACCTTTGCACATATTGGCAAGTACTTTGCCACTGATCTAAACCTCCAACCCTGTTATAGTAACTTCTACTTATCATCCTTCTCTTTTATTCTTTCTGAAGAGTCTCCATCTCTCATCTTACATTACCTGTCTGTTCTTATACCTTGTGTCCTTTTTACATTAGAGGCCTTAGCACATTAACTACAGTTGAATTCCAGGTCTGCTCATTACCAAATCTCTGCAGTTTCTGAGTTTGGCTTTGATACTTGCCTTTGTCTCTTCAAACTATGTTTTTGTCTTTTAGCATGCTTTACAATTTTAGTTATTGTTGAAAATTAGATGTGATGTCTACTCTGTAAGAGGAACTAAGGTCTTTAGAACATTTGCGTGAGGTTTTATATTTGTCTGGCTGAGAGTTAGACTGTGTTTACAGTTCTGCAGCTGTAGATGTCAGAGGCTATTTTTTTCCCCTAGTATCCTTGTTTTGTCTTCTTTATTTGTCTTTAGGTTTTCTGACAGCTCCTTTGTAAACAAAGTCTGAGACTTGCAGTTCTTTTAGCTGTAATCCTATTATTACTCAGGAGTCCTATTGATGTAATAGCTAGATGTGTGTATAGGGATTGGAGAATCATTCCATAGTCCTATAATCATGCTTAATTCTTATAACAAGCCATTGTACCCCTGGGCTGTGACCTTTACAAGATCTTCTTAGTTTTGTTATCTTTTGTTTTGTTTTCAATCCTTAGATGAGGCAAGATTGCTAAAGGGAACATGATTTGGGAATTTTTCTTTCTCTAGGTCTGGTTGAATTTGGTAAAGCCCAAATCAGTTATGCCCTAGGGAAACATTTGCCTTAAGGGAAGACTGGATCAAGGAGGACAGAATGCTCTGGACATTTTTCAGAATGGTTACTTTTCCCCAACCTAGACTAGAGCATGAGGAGATACTCAGGGGAAAACTCAGGAAGGTGTGGAGTTGCCTTCAAAGCTGGGTGGTCAGGAGTTTATTCTTCTGCTCACTCCTCAGCAATTAGTCAACTACCTTTTAATTATTCCTGACTTATGCTGTCTCTAGCTAAGGTTTCTGATCCTGGAAAGTTGTGATTCTCTGTATCCTCCTGGCCCCAAGATTTGGGGATGGCAGTTTACCTTGTGACCTCAATCTCTGATGGATCTAAGAGGGGCTGTTGGTTTTGGTTTGTTCAGTTTTATTCTCATGAGGGTGGAGATAATGACTTCCAAGTTCCTTATATTGTTAGATTAGGAGCTGGAAGTGAGAGCTATCCCTGGAAATAAACTAAACCTCCTCTGTACTTTATAATCTCTCTAAAAGATAAAAACAAAACAAAACAAAACAAAACAAAACAAAACAAAACAAAACATTGTCCTAATCCTGGCTGAGGTTCATTTTTATTTTAAGTTGGTCAGACATGACCACTCATATTATATTTGATAAAATGTTCAAAATCATGCCTTCATTCAGTCTGAGCTAAGTTGTATGTCTCATTTCCTTTTCATTGGAGGGAGTGGAGGGAGAGAGATTGATTTAACTTATGATCAGGGAACCATAGAAGACTGCTAAAAATTCAGGTATGAGTTGTATTTGAAAAATAGGGAATGTTATAGAAATATAAATAATATAACTGTGTGACTCCATTTTTAAGTACCTTGTGAAGAGTATTTTAAAAAAAAAACATTATAAGGTGACATATTTTACTGTTATTTAATAGGATTCTTTTCCTTTAAGTTCTCCCTACCTCATTTTCAAATCTATTGTTATTTCAGGTAACCCTTCCATATCTACAATTTTATAAGAATAATAGATGGGCAGGAATACCCTTGAGAAAATACTTTCTTACTATTTGATTTCACAACACACTTGTTATATAAAGGCAGTCTTTGAAATGTAAGCTATAATATCCGTAATCACTTCAACAATGTAATTAATATAGTGCAATAGAAATTTCATCACTTTCTACACATTTCACTTTATTTCATACAGTTTTGATGCCTGTACTGTAATAATACCTCTTAATTGTGCATATTTAATTGTTTTTATGAATTTATCAAATTTTAGCTCTCCATGCATTAATACGGGTGAAGAGAATAAATTTACTAACTCAGATTTATACTGGTTGAAGCACTTACCCTTGACTTTATATCATTGTTATTGTTTTGCAGTGTCTTTCTTCAGAAGAGAAGCTTTTTAGCATAGCATTGTTTATGTTTTCCTTTTTAGTTATTTAGCCACAGAGTGGCCTTGAAAGATCTGCTATTACACAATTTTTGAGATATTTTTGTTTATTTATTTATTACTTTGGAAAAATTAAAAGATGTGTGTGAAGACAAATAATTGGGTGTTATAGGTTATTTGACAGTTGGTTAACACAAATTAACCTTCTTTATTACTGGCTGCTTATGAACATCCAGTTGCATTCCCCTGGCTTGTTGCTACAGTCTCAGTTTGTGGGACTGTCTTAAAGAACGTAAAGTTTGGAGGCTGTCAGCTGCAGCAAGCAATGCCACTTCTGCTCTATTCTGAGTGCTGTGAAGCTTTCCATGAACAATACAATGTTTTTGCTTGGTTTGGGATCTGTCTATTGATGTGTTCATCTCAGAGCCATCTCCAGAGGATATAAGTACTTTGGGCAAGAATGCTGTTTTCCCTTCTCATTTAATGGTTGAAGAAACTAATGCACAGTGAAATGATGTGGCTAAGACAGGGCAGTCAAATTGAGATCAGCGCGCACCATGCTCACGTTAAAATCCTGTTGTTTTGCCATTAGCCACCTTGCTTGTGGTGTTCTTGAGTTCTGAATTAATCTCTTCTTTCTCTGAATCTCTGGGACTCTTTATCTACATCTCTCTTAAGGCACACACCACTGTACAGATTATGTATTAGGTACTTAACGCATGTCTTATCTTTTTTTTGCTCTGTGGGGACTGTGAAGATGGAAGAAACCTATCCTCACTCCAACATGTAAAATGTCAACACCAGCCCATAAAGCTAATAAAAAAAAGTTATCTTCCATACAATAGCTGTATAATTCAAACAATTATTTATTGTATGCCATATGAATGAAAATCTCAGACTACATCTCACTCACATTTGGATTTTTTTTTTCTTTATATGAAAAGGAAAAGTTGACACATGTTGAAGGGAAAGCCAGGGAAGGACATGAGTAAACTCACAGACCAAAGTCATCCTTTGCCTCCATTCCTTAGGCATCAAATTTCTGGGACCAGAGAAAAGATCTTTTTCAGAATTGTGGTTCAGAACAATCTCTTGCAGTCTTTAGTTGTGCTGAAATGAGTTGCAAAGCTTGTAGAGACTCTATCTTAATTTTGAACATGCATTGCCTCACTTTCTACTTAGCTAACCCTCTGTAGGCATATCTGTCTCTAACTTCAACAACATATACCTCAAATAACCCACCTCTCATCTTCTGCACATCTCATCCTAATTCATACTTGCCAGGTGAAAAACTGATCTCCTCACTATGGTCATCACCTGCTTCCCTTTTACCCAGCATGTCAGCATCTGACCTCTTCCCTCGCTGACAACCTGGTTTGAGGGATTTGAGGTTTAAATTATATTTTATCTCTGTCCCCTCCTGCTATTGGTAATAGAATAGGTTGGCTGGAAGACAGATTGTGAATGAGAAACTATGTTCCTCCTAAACTGTGAACCTGGCTTTATACTCTTAAAAATTTAGCCTGAAAAATGACTTCTGCTCTCCTGGTTTGGGGTACCTACAGCTCCTGACTATTTTCATCTTACCTCTTTGACATAACACCAGTTGTGGAAGCAGAGAAAAGTGCTGTCTGTTTCTTATGGGCTGTCTGCCCTTATGTGTCAAACCCAGTGATTAGTTCCAGATTAAAGTTACGATGCCCTTGCTGGTTTCAATTCCAATTTTTCCATTTTTAAAATAATGATCTTAGGTTACATTTATTTTGGTTATTATCACATCCTGTGGGCACAATATATTTGATTTTAGCAGGTAACCAAGTGAATTAGATATCATAACACAGATGGTAAATATCTCGTTGGTGTCACCAAAGCTTAGTGAGTAGGGTATGTTTGAAATATGGTAATGGGAGAACAGCTCCAATTCAGTAGGAACAGATTTTGTTTAGTGGAAAAAGTCACAATAGTATTCTGTGTCAATATCATCTATGCCTGCTCAGAAATCCAAAGTCCTAAGAGTAGAATTTGCTGGAGATCACTGGAGTGTGAACAAAAGGCAAAAGAACAGATGTAGTATTATTTTGGAGATGCATTCAATATCATTTGGCTCCATATAAGGAAAAATTTATTTCTGATTTGGGTCATATAAGTAAAACAGGTAGAACATATGTGTGTGTGTGTGTGTGTGTGTGTGTGCATGTGTGTGTATGTGTGTGTGTGTGCTTGTGTGATATATATATGTAAATATATATATTGTGTGTATATATATATGGAAATTCAAAATTGGGGAATATTTAATGGAGGTTTCACTCAATAATATAATTTCTTACAAGTTCTTTTACTTGTTTTATTTCAAAATGTATTTCTGGAAGTTATTAATAATTTAGCTGGGATTAATAATTAATTTGTGATGGTAGAATGAGATAGACATTATTATCCTATATACATGTATGATTACACTACTGATGTGACTCAGCACCATGTACAGCTAGAGGAATGAGAAGATATACTCCGTTTGTGTACAACGTGTCAAAATGCATTCTGTTATGTATAACCAATTAGAATAAATTTAAAAAATAATAAACATAATTACTTCGTAACTGCATTTGAGTAATATTTTACAAAATAAAGTTATTGTATGATTGGGAAGGACATGACCACATCCTTTTAAAGTATGCATTCTAAGGGAAGGGACTAGCAAGTCTAGGCCAAATTCCCTGGATTCTAAGGAAGTAGATTCCATATATTCAGAATGATTTCCTGGGATGAAAATCTGGAAGGGCTCCTCTTTCAACAGGAAGGTAAGAGGAGCTTGTCACTTAGAACAGGGATGGAATGAGCTGAAAATGGCTTTAATGATCAGAACTAGAATGAGTGGATGGAAACTGGAAGAAAGCATATTTCAGCTGAATGTAAGAAACAACATTCTAACTTTCAAAACTGTCCAGAGATAAAAATGGGCTGGTGTGGGAAGTAGAGAGTTTTTCATCATTTGATGTAGCAAAGCAAAAATTGGCTGAATTCTTACCTAAATATTCTAGACAAGAGTTGAACAGCAGATGAGTAATTAAACTAGATGATTTCTGGTTCTTTTCAATACTGAAATGTGCCAATTATTGATTAAAATTTAAAAAAAAAACACTTGCCTTCGTAGAAGCTCTGTTACTTGTCCCTGCAGTGGGTAATAGTGCTCTCCTCATATTTCTTTAAATTATGCGTCATATTTCTCCTGCTATGTTATTACTTTCTTAAACTGCTAATTAAAACTACTTCTAGTCCTCTTTCTTCAATGGAGAAAAGCCATTCAACCAGACACACACTTCATCTAGTAGGATAGAACCTTGTTTTGGCTCAGGACCTCATGATAGTCACTTAAACAAGATGGAAATTTGTTTTTCTGCCTTACAATTCAAGTCCGGAGATGGAACCTCCAGAGCTCCCAAAAATCATTAGAGACTCCATCTCTTAATATCTTTCTGTTCTCCATCCTCAAAATCACTAGATGACTTGAAGCTCTAGGCAACATGTCTTCATTCCAGGAAGGAGTAATAAGAAGAGCAAGGGGCAAAAGAATTTCCCTGGAGGTCTCTTGTATCACAATGAGCACCTTTCTTTACAAATGTGGTTGAGAAATACAGCTCTTCAGCTCAGCCTGTTTCCTAGGGTTCTCTTATTAAGCATGAGAAAGAGAAAAGCAACTTCCAGTCTTTGCCACAGGCAACTTATTTCACATTTTCATAGCTGGGCAAGCAATGACTGATTTTCTGAGTGCATATATAATTTTCAGTGACATAACAGTGAAAGTCTAACAGATTTGTAGATGTCCTAAGTAAATTTATAATTTGGCATTCTTTTAACGATCATCATTTCTTACCTGTTCAACTAGTATTCAGAGGAGTCACTGAATACTTAATAAGAAGGAGAAAGAGAAGAATCACACCTGGTGCGTGACCCTGGCTTCCTTATATACCTGAAAAAAATTGGCTTTACACCCTAATTTGTTTGCCCTTCTAGGAAAGAGAGAAAACATGTAAGCCTGGGGACATACCCTGCTTATTAAGGAGCTAAGCTTTTTCATATGGTCTTTTGAATCTATCACTCACTTATCCATGAATCTAGCAACTATTTATTGAATAGTTATTTTATGCTAGACTACTTTTTTGGGAATATGTGACTGAAATAGATACAATTCTGTATCATCATGGAACGTATAATACCCTTCCTGGGAGGCATTCTGGAAAGAATTTCTCTAGCCTTACTTTTCATTTGATGTTTTAGCAGCCTGCCATGACAGATTGGCAACTGAGGTGACTGCTCAATTGGTCCACTCTTCCATCTAGCTCATTACTTGATGGTGGCCTTAACAAGGGGGATCTGTCAGGTGAGAGTTCACACACTCTATTTCCTCTTCTCCTTCTTCGGGCCGTTCCACAACTCATGCCTACTCCCACAACATCTGATCTTCCAAAATTACCTCTCACCTTTCTTCAAAAGTTTCCCTAAAAAGCAGTCATCGCTGGTCAGACTTTAGATATAGTGAGGTTTTCATAAGTTCATATTTATTGTTTGTGTCCTGTGCTGAGACTCACTGAATCATCAGAAGAAGCCTGTGTCATTGATACTGACATTTACATCTAAAAATTAGAAAACTGAACCCTAAAGATAGATGTTAAAAAACAATCAAAGGCATCGAGTGGTTTTCTGAACTCTAACTCAGTTCTGCCTGGCTCCAAAACCCTGCTCTTTCCCACAGCATGTGTATATTTCAAGGTTTTAACGCCTAGTGAGTTTAACTCTTGGGGACCTTTAGATTGTGTTTCTCTAAAAAGGATTGCCTGTTGGTCTAACACATTAGTGATCTTCCTGTGCATGTAATACACTCTTTTCTTTCATCCACATGTTGTTCTGCAGTGATTTATTCTCCAGATGAAGACTAATAGCATGGTCGGCATCTGTTTCTTAAGTCTTTAGAAAGGTGGAAGTCAATAGTTCAGAGAGATGTGTCTAACCCTGGAATGATCTAGGCAAAAGTTATGGATGATTGAAGTTGGTAGAGAGAATAATCTTTAAACGGGATAAACTTCAACAACAGCAAGTGTTAGCTGAACTTAAAAGGAGGGAGGGAGGAAGGAACAGTGGAAAAAGCATGGGTTTCATGGATAAGCAGTTTTGTTTTTTTTCTTGACTTCTCTATTTACTAGCTCCAAACAGGTTATGCCATTCTATCAACCTTTCTTCGTATTCAAATAGTATCTACACAACAGTATCTACTTGTTAGCCTTATTATGAGGACAAGTAACAATATGCTTAGAAAATTTTCATTTAATTGTTTTGTAGTAGGAGCAAAATATCAAAAAAACCTTTTTTTTCAATCTCAGGTGGAAGGATAGAGGGAAATATGAAGTCACCATTAGATAAATACTGCAGCAAATAATGTAGATGAGATCTATTGATGGGTGTTAAAATTAGGGGATACAAGTTTTAGGGGAAATGAAATCTGGATAATTTCTAATACTATCCCTTAACTACAAAGAGAATAATAGTAAATTATGATGGAGGAACCTTGTGAATGTGAATATGACCTTAACCAAGCATAACATGTGAATACACTGTTTAGGAATAAGCCATCAATGTCATGGAGTCCTTGATATGACACACTAAGAAGAGGACATCCATTCTGTGGTGTTCTTACAAAAGTATATAACTTCTAATCAAGAGAACACACACACATATACATACACAAATCAAATTGAGAAAAATTCTAGGAAATAACTGATCGGTTCTCTTCAAAGGGTCAAGAGTAAGACAAAAAAGGTTGGGGAATTATCACGGTTAAGAATAAACTAAGAAAAAAAAATCTATTAAATGCAATCCTGAATTGCAAAAAGAACATTAGTGAGAAAACTAGAATTCTGAAAGAATCAGTAATTTCATTAGTAGGATTGTAGCAACATTAATACCCTGATTTGGATATTTTTACCCTGTAAAAACATGAGGGGTATTATTATAGGAAGCAAGTGAAGAATAAATGAGGACTCTTGGTATTATTTCCACAACTCTCCTCTGAGTCTAGAATTAATTTAAAATAAGAAGTGTAACTGACTGACAAACAAACAAACAAACAAAAAAAAAAAAAAAAAAGAAAAAAGAAAGAAAGAAAGAAAGAAAGAAAGACAGAAAATTCTCCAGTGATTCTAATAGGTGACCGACCAAGATTGATAAATCTGGCCTATACTGTAGTGAATTCTCCAAGAATGACAGCTGTTACTAAGCCAGACTACAATGTCATGCAGGACCAATCAGTTTTACTCTTAGGGGAGCATAATGCATTTTTTGTGTTTGTCTGACCTTGGTGTATCTCTTCAGTGACAGTGAGCACATTAAATATAACAGTCTTGAAAAATACTAATAGTCAATGAGACTTTTGCATGATTTGGAAATTCTGCTTTTTTTTCTAGATAACAAGGAAATAGAGAATATTCTGTTTCCTAGTCAAACTTTTCCCATCAAGAATGTGAATGAAGTTACACTAGTCATGTATTCATATATGAACACAGGAAAGTTATCTTTGATTCATTCTACTGTCTTTCCCATTCCCATTACTCCTCCCATCCCTAATTTCCCCTGTCCAATCCAGTAAACCTCCACTCCCTCCACTGCCCCATCCCCGTATTGTGAATTAGCATCCATATATCAGAGAGAACACTTGGCCTTTGGTTTTTTGGCTTATTTCACTTAGCATGATAGTCTCCAGTTCAATGCATTTATGGGCAAATGCCATAATTTCATTCTTCTTTATGACTAATATTCCATTGTGTATATGTACACCAGTGTAACTCCAAATCATGCACAATCACACATCATGTACAATGGGAAGTTATACTCCATTTATGTATGGTATGTCAAAATACATTCTACTGTCAGGTGTAACTAAGAAGAAGAACAACAACAAAAGAGAAATAAATCACAGGATTGATTTAAAAATAAAATAAAATAAAAATAAACGATAAAAGTTTTATCAAAAAAATGTGAGTGAACTTCATCATTGCTTTAGAACCTGAGTTCTCCACTCCTCCCTAATTTTGTGATTTTTTTCATGACTAGGAAGGTGTACTTTCTAAGTCTAGTTTCTCCTTTGTGAAAACACACACACACACACACATACACACACACACACACACACGCATGTTTGTCATTGGGCATTTTCTAGGGCAGAACTATTATGGTGGTTTGATTAGCAGGGAAGGAAGGAAGAAAATCTGAGGAGGGGAAACTTTTGTTTATTTCCTGGTTCAAATTTAGAAATACAAATTGTTTCTCTGGAGTAGGAAATATTAAATGAAAGCATAAATATTTTCTTCAGTGTGTATCACCCAGTAGAGAGTTCAGGAAGGAAGGAGACTGCAGTAGTTTTTTCCCTGTTTGGAGAATTTTAATCATTACTTGCATAGGCCAAGACTGCTCAATTTGTAAACTTGGGCAATCTGTAATAATAACTTCTCTCAATTTTATAACTGTTTAAAGTTCTTACTTCTTCCAAAGGATCTCCAAATGAAAGAATGGTGGTTTGTGTGTTAATGCAAAAATGAGAAATTGTAAATATTTTAACTAAAAATATTCAGATTACCCCCACCAAGTGATGAAGACTTTTAACCCATAGAAGCAAGGATTTACAAAGCAGTGTTATGAACATGATATGATCATTGGCATCAGTTGCCCAACATCTTTTTATGCTTTTTCCTCATCTGCAAATCAGGCTAATAATAATGATTTCCTTGTAGTGCTAGTGTAAGGTGCAGTGAGATCATACTTTATAAAAGTGCCTAGCATAGTGCTTGACACATGGTAAGTACTTAATATATATTACTAATTTTTTAATGGTTTTTCAAGAACAAAAAAAGGAAAAGAAAAAGAAGGATGGATTAAAGAAAAAAAAAGTTTATGCCCAGTTTGGGAGAAACCCCAGTGAGCAGCCAATGCCTACATCTCCCTATTTCCCTGCTGGGTATTTTAGACTGCTTCTTGACATCCACTAGGTGTTCAGCAATTATTTTTGAGTAAATGAATATAACCATGCTCTTGAAAATATCCTCAACTCTGTTAGCCTTCTATTCCTCCTCCATCTTGACCTGTAATAACTGACTTCAACTGAGTCTGCATAGCTTCTCCTTGGCTATTCCTGAGCATCTTTGCTGGAAAAAGTTACATGACTGAGCTGACTGACTTCACTTTAAATTATCACACACCTCAAATGGACCTTCAGCATTATCCAGAAATTGTTTCCTCAGTAATTCTGCCTCCCTACCCAGTATGATTTTAATTTCAAACTCTCAATTTTCACACCTCCCACCCTCTCATTCTTAGCTGAATACCTCAATTCATTTTTCATTCAGAAAATAGAAAACATGGAATGAAAACTCCATCTGCCCAACTAAATCCAGAAACCTTAGTGCATTTGCCTCCATCACTGTTATGTTTCCACCTGTTACTCTGGAGGCCAATCTCTCCATGGTACCCTAAATCCTATTGACTGACTGAAAGTCACCACCCATTCTCATACACATATATATTTCCTGACTCCTCAGTCTCTCTCTTCCCTTGATTATTTCCATGAATATGTTAATGTGTCCCAATACTTCCCATCTTAAAATATAATCTTCATTGATCTGACATCATCTTCAGTTATGGGCTCCATTTCTCTCTTCTTCAGAGCCCAACATTATGGGGATGTTCAAGTGTTATTTCCTGTCTTTGCTTTTTCCACTTTGAGATGTTCTTCATCTCACTCTACTCTGATTTTCATCTTTACCATTTCATGAAGGTGATAGGTTTATAGCTTGGTGGATTGAGTTCAGTTCAGGAGAACATACTAAGAAAGTTATTGTCCTCATATCCAAGCCTCCAGCTTGTTTTGGTTCATCAGTAAATGATACTTTGATTTCTATTACAGACTCCCATTCAGAACTTGGCAAAGGAAAAAGCCAAAGTCATTTATTGACTCCTTGAAACACAGCATATTTTATGAATTGGCTTAGAATCTTGAAAAATAGAGAAGGAATGAGTATTGGGACTCAATATGAAGATAGACTTTTTTGAATGACTGGTTATTTGGCATTAGTAAGTGTGGATCATGTTGATTTTGACCTTAGTGGGCTACAACAGCCAAATAGGTTGGTATCTCAGAAGCAAAGATAATTTTAGTTAGGGGAAGGCCTTGGAAAGCACAGGCTTTATGGACAGGCTGGGGCAGCAGATGCTGACCTGAGTCAGGCAGGTGCAGTTTCTGTCTAAATGGCATAGTCAATGTGTGGATTAGATTAAATGGAAAATAATCTTTTCATCCTAATTAAGATTTGCCTCAAAACAAGAAGAGCTTTAACATATGGAGTGAAAGTAATTGGATTTGAAGAACTCAAGAAATTGACAGAGAATGTGTCAGATGGCAGACAAAAATGGGGAATAGGATCCTGTGTCAAAATAATGTGTAAATTTGGGTGGAGTTTTCTATGATAGACAATCAAGGAATGTTTTGTCCAATTTTGAATGATTTCCGTGAAGGCAAATTTTTATTGTTAAAAAAATTTTTGAGTGTTTAAAATTAAGTGTCAGCTATTTGGAAAATTTGTTGAAGTGAATTGCACAAATCATCCCATTCTCTAATGGTACTGTTGGCTGAACTTCCAATCCATATCTTCAATACAGCTACTTCCTACTATTTCCTCTACTTCAATCGCAGTCCCAGGAATCATCATCTTTTACGTTGGCTATTGCAATAGCATCCTGGTCTCCCTCACACTCTTTCCCCTCTAGAGTCTCCCTCTGCACAGCAGCCAGAATGACCTTTTACAAATGTAAATCAAATCATACCACTCTTCTGCTTAAAATCCTACAGTGGTTCCCATAGCAATTAAGTTAAAATCCGCATTACTTACCATGACTTATAGGGGCCCTACATAATCTAGTCCCAAGCATCCCTCATCATCTTTCCCCTTGACAATTATATTCCAGCTACCATACCAGATCATTTTGTTTTCAGAGACTTTGCAAATTTTATTCCTTCTGTCCTGAAACAAATGTTTTTCCTTTCTTCTTCCTGCTCCCTTCAGACCTGTGTTCAAAGTTTATCTCCTCACAGAGGAATCATTATCTAAAGTGGTGTCCGCCCTCACTCATCCTCTCACCTTGTTACCTTCTACTTTTTGTTTTAAATTCTATGTGTTTGTTTTTAATAGTAGACTGTCTTCATTTTCCCCAACAGCAATCTAAATCCAATAGACCTGATTTTCAAAAATTACGAAGTTATAAAAGTGTTTTTTCTTTTGAAAACCATGATCGCTTTCTATCCATGAAACAGGGTTGTCTGCAAAGCCTTGAACTGTCAACAGAGTCTATGGAGCTAACTTTGGCTCATCAACATAATGCCAAGGCTATCAAATAGGATATTTATCTTCTCTGAACATAGGAAACAAGGAATTGTACCCAAAACATACTTTGCTACCACTGTTCTCATCTGAGAGTAGCCAAAGGTTGTTGTAAAATTATTGGGCTTTTTCTATATAATACCTAGTGAAAAGGAAAACAGATTCAATGGCTTCTTCTCTTTGAAGGACCAAAATGTTTTTCACTCTTCTCAGAATTCGGTTTAAAAAATGTATTCATCAAAGCAAGGGAGGCTGTAAATTTCATTATATTTCTGCCAAAGTACTGAAATGGAGGATATTGAAGTCCAGTTTCTTCCTAAGTATATTTATCAAATGATAACACTAATTTCCTGTTGAACAAAAGCATCATTGTCATTGACATTGGTTTTGTATATTAGTGCACAGTGCAAACACTCTAATTGTGACAGTGTATCACCAGAAGATTCCACTGGCATGACTAGCAGCATAAGTTGGATTTCTGGCAGACCAGCAAGGGTCACAGAGCTTCTCACAACCTATGCAAGGTGGCCATTGGTATCCTGGACCTCCAGGAGTTGTGTGTTCCCTGCTCTAATCTGTTCCCCTCTAATTCATGGACTTATTTTCCTCTTATCATACACCTATGCAAAAATCATCTTATTTGTTTGCATAGTTGCTTATTGTTTGCTTTGTCTAACTAGAACAGAAGAGTACGAAGACAGGGACTGGTTCATGATTGTGTCCCTAATGTCTAAAACCATGCCTGATATCTGATGGATATTTGTTCCATAAGTTATTAAGCTTTCTGCCTTTTGAAATCAAACTCACCTTTATATATTCTGCTTTATGTAGTTAAGAATGGAACCTTAAAAATTACATTTCCTCTTTAGTGTTGAATCTTTGTCAGCCTCTGTCAGTTGGAGGAAATGGAAGAAAAGTGGGGATGGAAGAAGGGTAGGGATGGAAAAGACTTCCTTCTTGGTTTTCTGTTGTTCCTAGCAACACTAATGCAGCAAAACTTCTTCCTCGTGGCAGAGAGAGTTGACTCAGCAGCAATTGGTTCCAATTTGCAGATGTTTAGACTTTTATAAACAGCCTCATCACCCGCTTTCAGATGGACTAACAGCAAGCAAACTCCAGCAACCTTTTGCAATGGAGACTTTCTTCAAAGCCTGTAAGCCAGAACTACCCAATAGAGGAAAATGCAATTATTCATAAATTTTAAATTTTCTAATAGGTTCATTACAAAAGTAAAAAAAAGGAAGTAAACATGTTATTCAACTCAATGTATCCAAAAATATCATTGCAATGTAATATATTTAAAATTATTGAGATATTTTACATTATTTTTCATATAAATCTGGCATATATTTCACTCTTTCAGCATGTTGAAATTTGGACTAAGCATGTTTCAAGTGCTCAAAAGCCACATATGTCTACTGATTACCATACTGGACGATTGGGCTCTAAGTTTAGTGTTCCCAGCAGGTTCCCTGGTTCCTCAGTCTAGGGGAGGAAGTGGTATCTCCATGTTTTGTTTCCTAATACCTAATAATTCCTTGTGTTAAATCTCCTTTATTGAAATAACTGGTGTGGTTTCTATTCCTTAATTGGATCCTATCTGATACTTTTGTTCAATAAATCAATGATGAAGCTAGAAAAATGAGGTGTTTCTATCCTCAAGTACCATGGAGACAAAGTGTTTTAATTATACATTTGGATCAAGGAAGGAAATTGAGTTCTCCAGAAGAAGCAGAACTTGGCAGAATTGGTAAGCAATGTGAGCACAGCTCACATTGAACTGGAGAAATTAAAAAAGAAAAATTATTTGTTCTAATTCGTTGTACATAACAGTAAAATGCATTTATACATTTTGATGGAAGTTTAGTTTTCTCTAGGACTGTGGAGCACATTCCAATCTGGTCACCCTCTGCACTCCCCATTTTCCCTCACATCACAAAGAGAGATTTCATAATTTTGATGAATTTTGGTCAAGATTTTTACAAAACCATGAGATGGGTTTTGAAATTATCAGTCTTCAAAACCAAAATGAGGTGTATTATCTTTGCCCCTAACAATTTAGGTACAACTTTAATATGTCTATCTTTGGAAGGTTCTATTGTCAGCTACATCTATGTAAAGTTTAGGGCATTAAGAAAAAATAAGGATACATATTGTTAAACAGAGGAACTGACCATTTTCTTGATTAGACTAGCCTGGAAATCAATTTAATTATGCTCAACTTTTCATCTAAATTCTGCCAACTTGCTTTTTTGTATGAAAATACAGCTTTGGTGGTCAGTGTGTTTTATGTTAGAGAATCTGAGTGTGAGTAAAATATTTCTTTTTGCCATATGCTAAGAAGATAGACCATATCTCTACTGGGCTTATTCAAATAATTTTTGTAGTAGAAAGGTGATAAGCTGGGTTAGCTCTGATTTCCTAAAGTCAAGCAAAAAGCCTTGCCTTTAAATGAACTGGGGACTAAAGGACTCTTCTCATAGATCCTGTTATAGATTCGATGGACATTATTCTCTATTATTTTATCATGTCCCTTCCTCCTTTTTTTTAACCTTTTGTTCTTTGGACTCCTTTTTTCTCCCATTCTCTGATATTCTTCTGCTGCCTTTTCTCTTCTGTCCATTTGAATCATGATTCTTTTGTTGTCTAATGAAATATCTCCCTTTAGGACCTGAGAAGCATCCCCCAGCCAACATGCATAGAGAGAAAGTCTTTTTATTTTGACCACCTTTCTTACCCCCTACCTTGTCCTTGTATGCAATGTCTCATTTTTCCCTTAGACCTGCTTCAATTTATATTTCTCATTATAACCTTCCATTCTTTGTGCCAGTCTCTCATCTTTCCCCTCCCACTAGTATAAATTTCTAGCACTTAAATCAAGACTTTTCTCTTCAAGGCAGTATGTGAACTTTAGTTAATCCTCATCCCATGTACCTTTATTACCAGTGCTGCAGAAAACAGGAGGGAGACTGGGCCTCTCCCAACTCCCAGAGGGGTCAATTCGGTGTCTGATCTAGCAGTTGAATATTCTGTATGCTTATTTTTTTATTAAAACCTGGAGATAAAGTTTCTGTCTCTCACATAATAGTTGCCTGGATTTGTGCAGTGCCCTTTACCTGAGGATCCAAAGGCATCTGAACACATTTTGCCCACAGACTCACAGTGTCCAAGGAAATAAATGCTTGCCAATGTACCTGTTTGTGGTATGGAACCAGAATGGGTCAGAAAGGATTTACTGAATGGGTTTGAAACAGATATAACAATGTAACAGTCTCCCTCTCCCTTTTTCTCATTTTGCTTGGGTTTTGCAAGGAATCTGTGTTTATAACAGAGCTCTGCGTGTGTATTTACTGCAGGCAGATGCTTACTGCTTTGGCAAAGTTGCATGGTATGTAAATCAGTAGCTTTGAGAAATGAAATCTCATAGGCTGAATGGATTTTCTATGGGCCAAAGGGCATTCACAAATTAATTGCAAAGCTGCCCTATGACACTGTTGTAGAGTAGGTTAGTTACTTGCCCAAAGTTACTTTGCTTCAGAATGTTAGGGCTGAAAGAAGAGAATCCTATTCTGGATGCTTCTGATTCTCTTTACAAGTGACTCACAGGAACTGTGTGCTACCAATGTACTTCCAGTTGCAACTGGTAGCAATCACCCACCCCCTAACTCTTGACTCTGCTGCTCAGATATCTGGGCTGTTCTGATTCCACATAGTTTTGAATTTCCTCTGGTGTGAGGGTACTCAAAAGGCAGCCCATGCACAATGCCTTCAGTTAAAGCACTTAAAACTCTTGACTGCTTTCTTGAGGTTCTGTGCCCATGGCCTGAAGCGCACTGTGTCAAACTGCTAAGTGAGCAGAGTAAGTGAGGAGAAATTTCTCCATTCTCAACCACACCCACGGCATCTGCTGCAGCTTCCTGTAGCTGCTGTAATAAGTTATTGCCAGCTGAAGAAAGATATTCTCCTGCATTTCTGGAGGCCAGAAACCTCCAGTCAGTATCAATGAGCTGGAATCCAGGTATGGGCAAGAGGCCTTTTTCCAGATACTCAAGGGGAAGGCCCTTTTCTTGTCTCTCTGCTTCTGGTAGCTGCAGGGTTCCTTAGGTTGGGGCTGAATCATTGTACTCTTTGCCTCCGTGGTCTCATCCCTTTTCCCTTTCAAATCTCCCTCTGCCTCTCTTAAGAGGACACTTGTGGTTACATTCAGGGCTCATCCATTTAATCCAAGATCAATTTCCCATAACAGCAGACTTTTTTTGCAGCATTAGGTAACACTCACGGGTTCCAGGAATTAGGACTGGATTTTTAAATTTTTTTATATATATATATATTTTATATACAGGACCTGATATCTTTAGGAGCTATTATTCTTCCAGGTAGTGTGCATGATCAAGGTCGTTATTTATCTAATTTCTAACTTCTCTAGAAATACTATTATTTTTAAAAAAGATTCATCTTGAAAATTTAAGATGATTTCTTTTTTCTTTTCTTTTCTTTTCTTCTTTTTTTTTTTTTTTTTTTTAATTTTCTTCTGGTGAATACTATGGAGGGAATTTAACATTCTCCTGGAGTTTTCTACACAGTTTTCTTTTGTAACGATTGGAGAAGTTTCTGGTTTGGCCCTATGCTTGCTGGGCTACATCCAAAGGTTGTAATGTAAGGATATTGTTTTTCCCAGACTCAGACCTATCAACATGCATTTACTGGATTTATACTTTTGACCATCCAGAGAAGGAGCAGTAAAAAAATAAAGTTCTCTTGAGTATTATGTGGGTTGGCTTGTTATGTGGGGTTGGGAAGATTTTTCCTCATGAACAACTCCCTTGCCTCTTCTCCCTTCATGTTATATAACTGATATTTTTAGTACCCCATGGCATTTATATCTTCTCAAAAGTCTGTGTTACTTTTATTTCCTTAAAAAGAGATTCTCAGGGTGGTATGTTTGGATTTTCAATGTTATTCTTCTTTGTTTGCTCAAGGCACAATCTACTTTTTCCATTTTCTTTTTGGTCTCTGTGTTGATGTAGTGAAAAACAAAGACTTAGTGATACCTGGAGGATTTTGAAATTGGCTAACATTCACCTTTAGTTTGGAAGTCTCTTAATAGAGAACTATACTTACCATAAAGATTGCATGCATGCGTGAAAAGGATTTCAGTCAATTCTCAGATTTTTGGAGTAAAAGTCCTAAAGACTGATGATTGGATTTGAGATTTACTTGAATTCCAGGTTCAAAGAAAGAATCCTGGGATGTGAATTCATATAACAATGGTTACAGTAATTGCTTTTGATTTGAGCAGAATCAGTGACAAAATCAGAAACACAAAATTCAAAGAGGCATCGATATGGTTGTTTTTTAAGCTACTGGTACTTTATTCAGGGAATAACATTCACAAACTTTGGTCATTGTTCTTCTTATCATTTCAGGAATTTTTTACTTTTCCCCCTGGATACTATATTGAACATTCTATTTTTCTAGAACAATGAAGAATTCTCATTAATTAGAATGAACTAATCCTAATTAATTAGGACATTTCATTTCTCTCTTTCAATTCATATTGATTTCTTAGACTATCAATGTGATTGACCAGATGCACAACTGCCTTGGTGACGTCATGTGATATTTAACCACCAGTAGTGACTAAATCCCACAGATCATTAAAAAAAAAAAACAAAAAAGACATGGTATAAAGAGTAAGTCCTTCTTTTTTTTTCATTTGATATACACTGTATATCAAATCTCATTGCTGCCTCCTTAATACTTCCTGAATTTAGTCCCTACCTTTCCAAGCCATGATGACTGTCTTAGGTTGGACCATCATCACCTCTTTTACTGAGTTATCAAAACAATCTCCAACCCATCTCCAGTCTTGCTTTGTCCACACTATTAGCCTGTGTTCCTTCTAAAACTCAAATTATGGGATTCCTCTACTAAAGTCTTCAGTGTGACCCATAATCCTTGAAATAAAATCCAGACTCCCAAACCAATCTATTAGACTTCATGATCATGACCCGTTTCTCTTTTTAGCTTTGTCTCCTATCTCTTCCTCTATTGTAGCATTATAATGTCTATAAATCCCTAAAATATGTGTTTCCTTGCTTTTATACCTGAGCCTGGGAAAACTCTGTTTTCTAATTCTTTCCCCCATTCTTCTGCCACCATTTTAAACATAATTAGTTCAGTTTAATCATAACTTTCACTTGCAAACCCTCACAAACTCCCCCGATTCAGATCAAATTATGTTCTCTTTCCGTCTGCTTCCTCAGTTTAGCATTTATCACACCTTGATCGTATCTTTGATTTTTTTTTTTAATCTGACTGCTAAGCTTCAGGGCAAGAATGTGTTTTGTTAACCATTGTGCTCACATAATAGGAATGCAATGAACATTTATTGATTGACCAAGGAGGCCTTGTCAAATAGTTTTGTCATGAAAATGAGAATAGACAAGAAAAAGACAAAATAGACGTGAAATAGAAGTGTCAGCTATGTTTCATATTCACCATCACTGAAAGGAACCTTGATTTTTGTTGTTGTTGTTGTTGTTGTTCTGCTTTCTTCTCTAAAGAAGCAAAAATGTTAACAGCCCAACTTTAAAGACTAAAGCTTCTGGTTTTCTTACAACTTACTTTTATGTTGTACTCTAAATTGGTCTTAATAAATGATATATGCCATTGTCCTACCCTCTTCCTCCAGGTTTAACTTATGTAAATGAACTATAATGGTTTTATGTTTTCAAAGTATTTCAGGTTTTCTTGTTTATTCCTGTAAGAATTTTTAAAATGACATTTGCATTTCTTTTTAAAAATAGTTTAATGTATCTTAATAGCATACTTACAGGAATAGCACAGAGCAGACAAAATGAAGAAAGGTATAGTCAGTGGATGGAATTGACTGGCAAAATGCTACAATTTCCATTTAGTTGCTGTCAATAAGAAATTTACTTGTTTTAACAAAATCTAAATGTTGGCACTGTCCAGAAATATTTAACAGTTTTATCTATTATTATTACAAAATTAAACTGTTAAAACTCCTTCACTGAAACATTTTGACTTAAATGCACTATAACCCAGCACTATGTATAAAATTCCACATACTATTAAAAAATGGAAAAACTGATAACACTTGATCTCCGTCCCCTACTTTTCCAGTCACATTTATTTGGTTTTGACATCATTAGGAAAATAATGGAACATTGTGGATTCTTAAGAACATTCATTCTCCACAAACATGGTGTGCTAGTTGGACATCTTTTGGCATAATTCCTACATGTTTGTCAGGGATGACATACAGGTTATTGTCTACCAAAAGGCCAACCAGAGAGGCCTCACTTTCCTCCTGTAAAGCACTAATAGGTGTTCTAGAAGTGCAGAACTATTTTGAAGTCCTGAGCAACTTCCTACCAGATGCTGAAGGGGAAGTTTGAGAATCTGAAGTTCAGTGGAGTTCTGATAACATCTGCTTTCATGAGGGCCACAGTACCAGGCCTATAACAATGAGGTTTTCTGTCCCTCCAGGAGAACCCCTTTGTGGGTGGTTTTTGTAGCCTTGGTTTCCTGGGCTTTACCACAGCTCTATTTGTGGGCAGCTTTGTACAAGGTACAGGGACCTCATTACCCTCTTGTCGTTGCTAGAGTTCAGCAAGCTAAATGCTGTGCTGGTTTTAGAGAAAGACTGGTCTCACTGAAGTGGCTGCTGACACAACTGGGACATCTGAGTTTCATCAAATAACTAAAACAAAAACCAAACATGGTTTTATGGTTGTGACCATGGCAATGAAATGCAGCTGTCTAGTGACCATGAAAGGCAGCAACCAGACAATGCACTGGAGAGCCGTGGTGCTCTTCCTGTGGTGTGAGGAAGAGTTTATACATGCAGTTGAATTTGCCCTTGCTTACTTTGTGCAGTGGCATCTTTTAATACAGTAGTAGACCTTAATTTTTGACTTGCATGACTCTACGGGCCTTAAGCCAAAGTCAAGAAAGTTAAATATTTAATTGAAAATGTCTTTTCCTAAAAGATTTGGTTGTGCTCTCTCCTAATAACTTAAAATGCAATTTAGAATGACCCTCTAGTTATTGAATTGTTTCTGAAGGTCTATTAAAGCAAAGTAATTAGCAGGGATACAGAAGAATAGATAATCAACCTTCTGTTCTCTCTACTCTGTGGATCTATTGGACATTTCCCAGTGAATGCTTTGTTGAAAAACTTAATATGTAAAAAGTTGAACTTCTCCCTCCCTCCTTCCTTCCCTTATTTCCTTTTTTTTCTTCCTTCCTTCCTTTCATGTTCACTTTGTCTATAAATGTGCCTTTTGGTCCTATTTCCAGAGATGACCAGTTAAGGAATTCAACATCAGTATTAGATGAGAAAAGGTAAATAGTTATTAAACAACATTTGGATAAATAGAGTGTCACAAATATGCATAAATACTATAGGAAAAATCTATAAATCTAGACCCAGTGCTGTGATGAGAAGAAAAGATTAGGATTCCAAAAGGTAATGAAAAATAAAAAAGGAAAGAAAGCAAGAATATATATAAAGGAAGATATGAACACATATTTTGAAATATAGGCAACAGAATATACACCTAAGTAGAAAAGAGGAACAAAAGAAGAGGGCAAAGACAATGTGCAAATGTGAGGATAAAGAGTAAAGAATGCACAGACATCTGCATATATTTGGAAACCTGGAATTGGAAATTGTATGATACGAAAGTTAGGCTGGGATTGGGCGGACTGTGATGGGACACAAAGTGGAGAAATAGGTGGGGTCAGAGTGGAAGGGTTTGTATGAGTCAAATATACTCTTAAATACTTATATATATTGCTAGGCCTTGGCAATGCAAAGATTAATTAGAAATATGAAAAGTCTCTGCAATAAAAGAACTCAAAATTTAGTAGGATAGAAAGACATGGAACAAATATTGCAATACATATGATATTGACAAATAATTTGAATGTTATCCTGAAGAGACTGGATACCTTTGGGGGGTTTTAAGTGGGAGATAACTGTGATTTTGTTGCATTTTAGAATCTCTTGGCATTGTAAAAAATAAAATGGAAGGTTGTGGATCAGAGACTAGGTCGTCATTTAGAAGACTGATCCAAAGTGATCCAAAGGAGGTATGAAGAAAATACCAGTGTGGGTGGACAAATGGAGACAAAGTTGTGTTGTATTCAGAAAATAGAATCAATAGTGCCTAAGGTTTGCTTGACTATTGTGGGAGAAGGGATTGTTGGAGCAGTGACTCCTTGATACATGTTTTTATTTTCAGGACTGGGGATTGAACTCTGGTGGGCTCTACCACTGAGCTACTTTCCTTTCCCTTTTTCTGCATGGTTCCTTCTTTTGAGGACAGAAACTCTGCTTCTAATAAATCATAGTTCAATAAATATTAAACTTTGACCAAGCCAATTAACCGATCCTCCTCCTTGAAGGAAATAGAAGCAGGGGTTCTCAGGATGCTCTTATAATGACCAGACTTACAACTGAGTAAAAAGAATCAGAAACTTCCTTCCTATGCTTGCAAAGTTAAAAACTTAGGAGTCAGCCAGACTAGGTGGTATATGCTTGTAAACCCAACAACTTGGGGCAGGAGTGCTGAGGCAAGAGGATCACTGTTCAAGGCCAGCCTCAGCAACTTAAAAGATCCTGTCTCAAAATAAAAAATAAAAAGGGATAGGAATAAAACTCAGAAAAGGCACCTGGGTTCAATCCCTCGTAACACACACACACACACACACACACACACACACACAGACAGTCACACAGGGAAGAAGAAGAACCAGCCAAGAGACCTCCCCTTCCTTGCTTATGCTTATGTGGAGAAGTTCTGCATCCTGTCTCCTTCCATGTCCCCAGTGCAAGACTTCTTTTCTTGGGGGTATGCTTTCCATTCTTTCTCCCTCTAGTTCACATCTCTCTGGGTTTTTATAGCTGCTCCTTGGTGCTTACTAGGAAGTCTACCCAGAATTCATTCTATCTTCCAGACTCTTGACTTGGGATGCAAAATAAGGTTGCTAGCTGTAGGTTTTAAGTGTAGTGCCCCAAACCTCATTTTTGTTATTGTTTTCTACCAGTCATTTAATAAAGGTGATGCCTTGGCTCCATTTGCCCTGATCTTTGCATGTATGCTCTATGGCCCCAAAACAGAGCAGTGAGTTAGGTCCCAATCCCTAATGAGTGGTAGAGTGCATTCACTAAGATTGGAGAACACAGAGTTAAGTCTCTGTCCTCTCTATCTTATCTTTATTCCCCATTCCCTTTCTCAGTCAATGGGGAAACATTTGTCTTAAATCTGTCTCTAAAGCTTGATCAAACATCTGTAATTCTTTCTTCTCTCTCATCACCAAGTTGTGGTAATCTCACCCTTGAAACCAGACCTGAGTCCATCACTTCCAGTCATTGTAGTTCTGGTTCAGTTCCTGTTATCTTCAACTTAGATGACTGGAGAAGCTTTTTAACTAGTCTTTCTATTTCTATTCCCTTCTTACTGCTTCCAGGGCTTTCTGCAGTAAGATACACATATCTGATTCTATCACTTTCTGGCTCAAAACTTCCAACTCATTATTGCTCATGAAAACCTTCCTTCATGATGTGATGCCAACCTGCACATGGGTTGGTGCAAGGGAAACTATTTTAGAAGACAGAACATTTGGGTTCAGTTCTGCTAAAGATGGTTTTCCCTATTGTCTTCACAAGTCACTCCAGATACCTTTTGTCTTTTCATTTGTAGAAGTGGGGAGAAGAATTAGATGTTCTCCCAGGTCTCGTCCAGAGAAACATTTCTAGGTGGCCATCTTTCTAGTCTTTTATTTTGCAAATAACTCTTGGCCTACAACAGGATACTTGTAGTAACACAAACACACTACGCCTTCTTTTGCTCTGAGGATTTGCTATCACACTTCTTTGACATGTACCTGTACTTCCTTTTCCACTCCTCACTGATTTCCCCTGTCAAAACAGCATTCATCTCCCAAGGCCCAGGTCAAATTCAATGAACCAACCCTGTGTTGAACCCTTCATTGGTAACCTTTTACAGCAATATAAAATTTCAAATACCTTCTTGGTTATGTGTTCTTTCTACTTACTGTGTGAAACTCAATAATATATTTGTTTGTATTTGGGACCCTCCAAAGATGATCAGAAAACTTTCTAATTTAAAAGGAATTCTTTGTGCTGAAATGAGCTTGTCATGTGGAGATAGAAAATTGCTTGGTTACTACACTTTACATAAACTCTGATTTTAATGTTGAAGGTGCTCACCACATTGGTGATTCCCTCCCCATAAATATTTATCAAACTGGATTTAGAATACAAAACTCTAATTTCATCTTTGTAGACAGAGGAGAGTGATTAATTGCTGCCTATTTGAAAAGTCAGTTAATGGAAAGAAAAAGAAACCAGGACCAGTGTGAGACTACAGCCTCCTTTGCTTGGCTAGAAATCTCACAGGGCACTTGTCTGATTTGGGCTTTTCGGAAGTGGAGATAAAAACTTCAGCTAATTGTATCTTCAGAATGGGGTAAACACTCAGGTCTTTCTCAGAGTTTCAGCAGAGAGGTTCAAGATTGTGGATGATGCATGCCATCTGAAATCGCACTGTCACAATCAGAGTAATTTTCCATTTAGGAGTTTCCTGTGGTAGCTGATCTCTAGCAGAGTGCTGTAGTCCCCTGTGCTTCCTCACCTAGAGGTGAGGAAGAGGGTAGAGAAAATCTTCTTATATCTTAGCAACTAATTGATTTAGTAGGATTCATGACATTCAACAGATATCCTTATTACTTGCCTGTCTTGCCCTAAATCCATCTCAGACCACTGTGACATGGAAATGCAATTTCTTTCTATGGAGCTACTTAAGTAATCCCAGTATGTAATAATGTCCAGTGTCCAGGCCATCTTCCCAGCATGCTACTTCTTCAGTTTTGTGACCTGATTTGAGTGAATGACATGTCTAATTGGGGGAGGAGGGTCGATGTGTGAATGATTTGAAGAAGAAAAGAAGAAAAGGGAACATTCAAAAAATATTTTATTTTACAATGAGACAGATGATACAAGTAGCAAGAAGATTTTGATATGCAAATCCACCAAAATAAACCAAGCTGTAAGGTGTTTGACATGCACAATGTCATTTAATGAGGCATAGTTATCCTAGTTATTTGAACTGTTTAAAAATCATTGTTAGCATCTGGTGAGAGACTGCCAAGTTTTACAGTCAATCTCCACACACATACTGAACTGCATATTGGTTATAAGACAGAATAGAGAACATTTGTTCATTTCCTTGCTTGGAGTTCTTCCTTCAATTTCTCCATCAATTTTAAATTAAATTCTCCATGGTCATTATCTGATTTGGGAACCAGTACTTTGTGGGAAAGCCCATTTTACTTATGGTCCTATATTTAAATATTTGGAAAAGGAATGTGTAAGTCCCTGAGAAAAGGTTGACTTGAAATGGAATCAAGTAAATGATGAGTAGGGGAGTAAATTAAAAGGAGGTCAGATTTATCCTGTGGGATGAGAGGGAGTTGCTGGATTTGGGAACAAGTATACACTGAATGACAAATCAGTTAGTGTAGCCATTCTGGTTACTTTGTTGGGTACAGTAAGATTTCTGGCTGTAGAGAGAGACTAAAATTGTTCTAGGTGCAGGTCTTTCAAAGGAGACTGGGGCCAATCCTTCATTCCCATGGAAAACACTTTTCCAAGTTGATTTTTTTATAGTTCCATTTTGGGGAGTTGCCACATTAATGTGAAAACACAAGTGTATCCAAATAGCCTAATTTGTGCAAGAAACTTGGTTTCCTTCCCTATACAAATATCCAAATATTTCACCACAGTTACAAGCCAATTTTCTTTTCTTTCCTGGAAAATATAAAATGGTTTTCTAGAGGTTCCCATAAGTGGGGTTTGTTTGAAAACATCACTCTTTTGTCCTGTTGACTGGTCTTAATTATTTTTTATTTTCCTCTGGAGAATCAGAGGATTTGGCTGTATTTTTCTCCTTGAAGATAAAGCAGGAACTTCCAAATGCCCAGGAAAATAAATGTGTTCCTGACTAGTTGCCCAGTAGAATAATGTAGCTGAAATTATTGTTTTTTTATGGTTATTAATACTGAATTATGCTGGTAAAATGGTCTAAGATCTTATGATGAGAGGAGCTGTGTAAATATGAAATCACAGTGTTAAACAGCAGCTGCATCCTCAAAGGATATTGGAAATTCACTTATCTAGATTTAAATATGAGAAAGAGCATGAAATGTGTTAGCTTTTGAGATAGGAATGTGGATAAATTTGCAGGTTCATATATAGTGATTATTTGAAGTCTATTCTGATTTATCCAGCTGGCTTTTCCCTGCTGGATTGATAGTAGGTTTTAATATACTGCGTTTCTTTCATGTTTCAGTCACCCCTGTGACTTATGCCATTAGGTGGTAAGACACAGGTATGTTCTGGTAACTGCTGACCTCCAATAATCTCTAATAATCAGAGAACATCATCTTTGCTAGAAGTAAATAAAATATAAGTGACAGGCGTGATGTGCTGTTTTAAAGCATTTACATTTAAAGTTAGAAATTTGGAAATAATTCATTTGGAAAAATTAATTTATCTTCCATCTTTCATTTTTCTCAAATGCCTTTTACAATTAAAAAAGTGTAGAACATTTACTCAGCTCATATCAGAGACCCAACAGGGGAGGCCAGTGCTGTGAAAGGCCTCAGCAGTGTAGGGGGTTGCCTTAGGGACCATCCTGGGTGTCTCCTTCTGTCCGATGGGTCCTATGACTTTCTTAAGGTTGCCAGATCCATCTCTTGTGCTGATTCCCTCTCCATGCCCTAAGCCAACCACTTGACATGAAGGGGGCATAAGAAATAATGGAGCACAAAAAAAAAATGCAGAGAGAGGACCCCTTAGATAACTACTGACTTATTTCAGCTGTCCATATTATCTTTCCCGATTCTATTTGTAACATGAGAAACCTAGAGTGGGTAACTGGAGAGGAGACTTTAGGACTTTCCCTTCATTTCTAAGATATAGTCATTAGAGCTTTTTACCTGAAGACAAACCAAAATTAGCCATCTCTGTTAATTTTCTAAAAGTTCCTTTAGGGATAGTTTGTTAGCTCTAGCAAATAAAAATACAGTATTGCATGGGACAAAATTGAACTGAAATTATTTGTAGTTTATCTAAAATTCAATACAATGGCCCCTCCTGAATTTTATCTAGAAATCTTATCTAGGAGACATTTTGGAGTTTCTTGCCATCCCCCAATATTTTAAGTTGAATTTGTTACCACTGAGAAAATATTTTAATAACCAAAGATGACCATCTAGATCAAAACTAGGAGTTTAAGCTGGGCACAGTGGCACATGCTTGTAATCCCAATGGCTCGGGAGGGTGAGGCAGGAGGATCATGAGTTCAAAGCCAGCCTCAGCAAAAGGAAGGTGCTCAGCAACTCAGTGAGACCCTGTCTCTAAATAAAATATAAAATAGGGCTGGGGATGTGGCTCAGTGGTCAAGTGGCTCTGAGTTCAATCTCTGCTACCAAAAAAAAAAAAAAAAAGTAGGAGTCTGAATTCACCTATATTATTGGCTATTGGCTATAGAATTTTCAATGATCCCTTTTTCCAAAAATGTTTTGGAAAATATTTCATAGACTCTACAGAACAGATGTGTATACTTTAGGGCTTTCTTCCCTAACTCTTTTCAATGATTTCACTTTCTCTCTTTGGCTGCAGAGGGAGGTGGAGACCCCAGGACCCATCACAGACTCTGCAGATTGGAGCCTTGTTGGTAGGTGTCACAAAGGAACCAGACCACGAGGGATGACCGTACCTTCCTCAGGCCCAGAGCAGCAGTGCTGGCAGAGCAACTGTGCTGCCTCAGGTGTAGA
Source organism: Sciurus carolinensis (assembly GCF_902686445.1). Lineage (NCBI taxonomy): Eukaryota > Metazoa > Chordata > Mammalia > Rodentia > Sciuridae > Sciurus > Sciurus carolinensis. Next base: position 53,809,871 of record NC_062217.1, on the reverse strand, counting down.
CTGCCCTTGTCCAGTTTCCATGCATCCATCATGGGGCATCACGGCTGCTCTTGGATATTGCAAGCTTCTGGCAACAGCTGCTCTCCCTGGAAGCTCCCTGCTTCTCCTCCATGACATTACTTGGACTCCTGAGGACTAATCCCATCTTGACATTCACTCATGTTCATATCAATCCAAAAACAGCCCAGAATCTCAAATCACCTCGGACTCCTTCCTCTTTATTGCTTCTTCTCAATTCCTGAAACACTTCAACTTTTCAGGAACAAAGGGTCCATGGACAAGAACATCCTATGTCCTCAGCTTTTTCAACTCAAGTTTCTTTTACTTTTCTCGTCTCACTAAAACCTGGACTTCTTTTGATAGCATTACTTCTACTGTGATCCCTCAAATATAATGGTATTCTCTGCCACATTCTTGGTGAAAGATAGGACTGTCAGTTTCCTTGCTCCTTTTTATACTTCTTGATCATTTCTCCTATCTATTGTCGATCCTAAAGATAGTCAACTTTTCCTCCCCCATCATCAGGCTGTGGTATCACCCACTGCGCCTTCTGTTGTGACTGTCCACTGCCCCACACGTCCTTTGGGTAGTGCCCCTCATTCCTTGAAGATCATAGTTCCCAACCTGCTGTTCCTCCCTGCAGTACCACTCTCATCACATACTTAATGATTTCAAAAGCCATGTACATGACTTTTCCAGTATTTGCATAAAGTTTCATGACCTGCATCATATCCCAGTCAAAGTCTCCTATGGCCACAATCTTTATGTTTTCATTACCTATGTACATTCATTATCTCGATTTCAAACACCCCATTAACTGATCATCACCCCTTCCTTATCTTCCCAACTTACTCACTCAATTACCTTGTGACAATCCTTCGATGCCCACCGCACCCCCACCATGGTCCATCGTTTCTCTGCTCCCAAACTCCTCCCTTTGTCCCTTGTCAACTTTAAATTCTATGGTCAATGGCTGTACTCACCTACTTGCAAATACTCTCAACTCCCTTGTCTCCTTTTCCCTTTGTAATATTCATTTGGTTAAATCACAACCTTGCTTAAAACAAGCTTTCTGACTCCTCTGTGCTTGACCCAGGCTGCTAAAATAAGACACAAAATTAAGATGACTAGTTTTGCTTTAAATACATGATCATTTATTTCAAGGTGGCCTTTACGCTGTCAATCATCCCAGCAATGTACTTATTCTCTGAGACTCCTGGATCACTGCTATGTATTTCTTCTTTTCTTTAAATCCTCCAGAGCTACTCATCCTCAGGCTCCCCTGACAGCCTGCTCTCTACTTTGCTCATAAGGTATTAGCACTCAGAAGAAAACATTCACATTCTTCCATCACCTTCCTGTCTTACTCCACATACCCTACTGGTCTCTTGTTTGACTGTCAATCAACTCTTGATATTTCTGGCTAAGGGCAATACTCCAGGTATGATTAGATCCCATCTGCCTTCCTTACTCAGAGATAGCACTTCAGTAATTCTCCCCTTTCCTTTGGGACTCACCAATGTTCCCCTCTCTGTTGGATGATTCTAATAAGTTTACATTTTTTCAACTTTTAAAAATTACCCTCTCATGACCCCATTTCCTTCTCTAGATGTCCCCCATTTCTTCTCCAAAGGTTACCTGTGTTTGCCAACTTGCTATAACCAAATATCCTCCGGTCTGTATGGAACCCACTTGAGTTGTCTTTTTCTCCCTGCTGCATCACTGAAATCAGTCTTACCATGATCCATGCTTTTTCTCACGGCTGAACCTAAAGATTATCTCTTAGATTTCATCATAGTTGACTTATCAAAAACATCTGACACAGGTGCTCAAGACACAACCGAGTCAGTCCAAGATACCACATGTATTTCCACTTCCTTTTACTTTTCTAGCTATTTCTTCACTGTGTTCTTTGTCTCCCGAATCTCCACATGTTGGAATGTAGCAGAGTTCACTCCGTAAACCTTTTCTCTTTTCTGTTCACCCCCATTTGGGTAGGGACTCTCATCCTTTTACATGGATTTAAATGTTATCTACATCTTTACCAAATCTATCTTTAGGTCTCCTGCCTGTTTCTCTCCTCTGAACTTCCATATCCGAATGCATCCAAGTGTCCCATATGTACAAATACCTACGTGGGATTCCATTGAGAAGTTTAACAGACATCAGACACTTAACCTTTCCCAAACAGATGTACTTATACTGCTTCACCTCCAGTTTTGCTCTGCAGGTGTCTTCCATACCATAATTAATAGAAAATTCAAGTACATACTTGTTCCAGTCAAAATTTTGGCGTTATCCTTGATTCCTTATTGGCAATCTGTTGATTCTACCTTCAAAATGTATCTTAAATTGATCCCATTCTACTACCCCTATTACGATTCCTAAGTTGTTTGCCCAGATTAATGGGATAGATTTCTAACTGATCATCTTACTTCTTGCAGTGCCCCTTGTGGCCTATTTTCAACCAGATAGGTAGAGATCTTGCAAAGTGTAACTTCATATCATGACTCTTCATGTCCACCAGACCTTAGATGACTGTTCCCAGTGCCTCTCTGACTTCACGTCCTGCTGCCATTATCCTCATTCACTCCACTCCGATTACACAGCCTTCCTTCCTTATTGACTGAAATATACAGGCTTTGCCATACCTCAGGGCCTTTGCACTTGCTGCTCCTTTATCTGGAATATTCTTCCCTCAGACATCTACATGGCTGGTTCCTTAATTTCAATCAGATTTTTACTCAACAGACTTCTTCTTAGGGAAGCCTTACCTAATAACCACTTTATTCATATTTACCTCCTTACCTTCATCCTAACACTCTTCCCCGTTTACCTAATTAATACTTTTTAGATGTTGTAACATTATACAATTTTCTTAATAAATTTGTTTACCATCTTCCTCACTAAAATCTAAACTCAGTAAAATAAGGAGTCTTATTCTGTTTTGCTCTCTGCAATACATTCTCAGTTTTTGGCTCATCCAAGGTGCTTAAGCACTTACAGAAAAAATGAACATTCATATGAAGCTGTTCCAGAATCCATGAGGCACACAAATTGAGGAACATTGTAGATTTTACTCTTTAGTTCATAGGATGTAATGGATACAGACATACTTTTTTCAAAAACTAGAAAAAGAGTCCCATAGAAATAGTATGTGTGTTAGGGGACATTGCTTGAGGGACAAGATTATTTAAATGAATAAATGATGTTTTATGAGGACACAGTGTTCTGGGAGCTTAGACTATTAGAAAGAAAAGAAAGACCATTTTAGATGTGGTGGGACATTGAAGCAAAGTGACAGAAGAAGGAAGAGGATCTGTGAATCAAATGACTGGGCTTACTTAGCTATAGTGCATCGTCTTAAGTTTTGAAAAGGACCAGGAATCAGAAGATGCAAGCTCTTGAGCAGAAATGAAACTGAGTTTCTCATATTTCAAAAGGAGATATTCGGATCTGCTGTACCTTGACTTCTTTGGTGAGCATTCATGTTTATTAAATGGTACAGATATGGAAATGAACTGTGGCTCCAGAAATGCTCGCTGACATGAGGGATTATTTTAGAACACTACCACCAAAATATGATGCAGTGGGGGTGGGGGTGAGGCCATCAACATGGAACAGAATGAAAGGCATAATTTATCTAGAGGCCTATTGTGGGCTCTTAGGCGGAGGTAGAATGTGGTTAGACCAGTATGTGCTGATGGATTGTTGTGGTTTGCAGTGGGCATACGAGGTTAAGGCAACCGATTTAAAATCTAATGGAATTTCTGTGTGTAGTTTGGAGTCTGAGCACAGTATCTCCTTGGGGCTGTAATGTGATTTGAAGTAGAGAAGGGATAGAAAGCATGATGTAGGTATCTGTATTTGGTTGACCACTTCGGTGTGCGAGAATTCAAGGGAAGGGATCACCAAAGAATTGGTGATAAATTGCCCTGGTAATGTTCTATATGTGAAAGACCATAGATAGTAGGGCATTAGAGAGAAAAACTAAAGGTCATGGGCTTTGAGGTCAAGTAGATCCCTGATTTGACTGATACAAGCACCAACGCTTGGTAACGTTAAAGAAAATGCAATAAATCAAAATATTGGGATTATACCCACTCCAGGGCCTCACTACCTTTGTAGTTACCAAGTTTTTCCTTATTTCTAAACTCTTGTAGCAATTTAAGCATGTCTCCTCTTTTATGGTGGTCATAAAATTATTCAGCATTCTTTTAAAATATAGCTACTGCATTTGACTCTCTGATCTCCTGCAGCATTCAATTCCACTGTGTGCAGAAGTATTTCATTTTATTGGTTTTTAAATTTTCTTGCTCCACCATTCATATGAGTACTTATTCTCATATTGTGCAATGGTATTTTAAGCCTGGGATTGATAACTTTGTTCCCCCTGTACCTTTCCTAATCTTAAATAGTACAATTAAGTTCCTTTCTAACTATGCTCATTGTCAGGCTGGAGAAACCAGGTTTTTATAAACTTTCATGACATGTCAGTCCTGCCAGACACTTTGCCTCCCTCACAGACCTAATCTGGATTTTCCACTAAGCACACTGCACCCTACCCTATAATCACCACCAGGCAGAAATTGTAAGTTACTTTCAAAATCTTGAGGTCATTACCTGACAAAATCTCACATTTAAGATAATGCTTTTATCCGAAAAGACACTCATTGTTCTTTGGCAATAATCTCGACTCTCCAGACAGTACCTGTCTTGCAAGATGGGATGTGCATGTCGGTGCATATCTGTGTGTGGCTCCTTCAGTGGGGTTTGCCCCATGTTGGTGACCCCCAAAAGCAGAGCATGCAAGGGTTGATAGAATGGTCTTAGTGGTCTCGTGGAAGGGAGCCGTGTCTGCTGTTGCTGCAGGCTGGTCATTTAGGGTGGCCAGCCAAAAGCCAAATAATAAAGCCAAATAAAATAAAACAGAACATTGAGCTGTTGCTAGAGGCAAAGAAAAGAGTCAGTCCAGCCTTTTGTTATGGCTCTGCTTTAAGCATCCGTGCATGTGAGGAGCCCTGGTCTGGCACTAGGAGGATGCTGTGTAATTCCAAGCAGGCAAAGCGCAGATGCTGGTTCTTATTAAATATCTGCAGGTTTTAGTAGTTTTGCACACCTCACTTTTATAAAGAAGAAAAATCCCTCCAAAGGGGTCCACAATTTTTACTATTCACTTGATTTGCAGTTTTTTGATGTGTACATGTGGCTCCTATCTCAGGGATAGTTTGACCAATTCTATTGTGAACATGCCTCATGAAGGTAGGGGACTTGTATTTTTGAGGACAACAAGAAGACTGCTTTGAAGTTATTTAATACCAACTCTCCAGGGCTCATGCATGGCACCAGCTTTTTTGTTATTATACAATACTGTGAAGCAAAGCATCAACTGGTATTACCTTTCAGATATTCTGAAGTCTAGAAATGCAGATGAACTTGACAAAAATCACACAAATGGTCAGAGCCCGATTCTGAAATGCATGCTAATGCTAGAGTGAGAACAGGGAGACCATTTTACTTACCCTCATACCCTTTCATCTTGAGTGCTAAATTTAAGGAAGAGTTAATAAGCTCAGCAGGCAAGATAAATAGTATTTCAATGAAGTATTTTGAACAAACAAAATTAGTGCCAAAAAGCAATGATGAACACCTGGTGTGCCTGTAATTCTGGTGGCTTGGGAGGCTGAGGCAGGAGGATTGTGAGTTCAAAGTCAGCCTCAGCAAATTAGCAAGACCCTAAGTAAATCAGTGAGACCCTGTCTTTAAATAAAATATAAAAAAGGGCTGGAAACATGGTTCAGGGGTTAAGTGCCCTAGTTTAATCCCTGCTACCTGTCCCCCAAAAAGCAACAATGGTAAACAAAATATCAAAATTTTAAATAAAGGTAGCAACAATATAACTAATTTTTCAGTTTGTCTCAGGTTCCTGTACCACTTGGTGTGGTACCATTCAGTGGTGGAACCTTTGGAGTTTCTGATCTACTGGGACATGATGATATCTAACTATTCTCTGCTGTGAGGTTTATTCCCTAGAATGCTTCTTAGAATTATCTCAGGTTTGGAATGCATGTTAATAAAACTACAAACCAAAAACCCAGAGTTTGACTCCTGTTTCCTTGGGTATTCTATTCCTGTTGACATCATTTAAGACACTGCTCAATGGATTGAAAATTATGCCATTTGGGGGCAGTTTTTCTTAAGCTCAATAGCAAACATAATAAGTGAGGATGCTTCTGTGTGTTGTTTTGACATATTATTTTAAACCACAGGTGCCCTGGATCATCTGGGATAACCTCATTAAATGACTTCAAAGAAGGTTTGAAAAAGTCTTATTGTTGTACTCAAATATATCTTAAAATATATTTAATATATTCTATTAAACCATAGAATTTTTATAGAATCATAATTACTTCAAATGGTCAAAGAAACAGGATTTGAGTTTTAAAAGGGCCACTAATGTTCCTGATGTGACCCTCTAGTGCTATGCTGTCACTACCAGGGTAGTTATTGAACTGTCACTACCCCATCACTTAACCCTCTTCTCCTCAAGACTCTTGTTTAAGTTGTTAAGTGTCAGAGCATGAAAGATGGGTTTAGAGAATTGCCCTATTCAACTTAGGTTCAGTTGCAGAATTGGGCTCTGTCCTGAAGTCAGAATGGTTCTTCCTCCTCCATCCCCATTCTGTCAAATTAATCCACCCAGAGCAAAATGGACAACCTGACTCACCTTTATTCTTGCTTGGAAGTCTGAACTTTGACAGTACTTGTCCGTTTTTTTTTTAACTGTAGACATAGCAAACAAACTAGACCATGAGTACACAGCTTTTCCCATGTTAACTCCAACCCCCTCAAAAAAGACAGAGCCTGAAAATAAAGGCTAATAGGAGTATTTCCTGTAAAAGACAGAGAAATTGATGAAAAGGTCAATTTTGTAAGCCCAGCTTCTTTCCCTAAACAATAGCCCTGTACTTGATTGAGTTAACTAACCTTCCAAATAACTAGTTGTCAACAATATTAAGGGTCATGGATATTGGTGCATTTCAGAAAAAAGTAGATTCAGTTCTTCAACGTAAGAAAAACAAAATAAAAATTGAGTTGTTTTGATGAGATAGAAATATATTTATATTCATGTAAAGAGTAGAATCTCAGGGCAGTATGGCGCCAGGATTCAGATTTCTTCTCTTTTACTGTTCTACTATTTCTGTGTGTCTTTTCTTCTTAAAATCACTTTGCAGTCCAGAATAAATAATCCAGCTTCTGACCTCACACCTGTAATGTAGTCATGAAAAATAGGACCAAATGAAAAAGTGATAGAAGGTAGTAAGCTGCATCTTAATTTTGGAAACTATTATATTACTTCTACTTCCACTCCACTGGGTTAACTTTGGGCTGTGGTCATCCCTAATTGCAAGGGAAGCTGGAAGATTTGAAATAAGCTCGGTAGCCAGGTATCAGCACAGGAGTAAGAGAACAGCTGTTGGGGTACAATTATTGATATCACATGAGAACAACTCTTGGCCTCTGAACTTCCAGAAATGGGGAGCAGTTACTGTGATGCCAACTCAGAAGTCTTCATATTTTTTGTTGAAGACTCAAGAAACCTCATTCTCACAGTTGGGTTCTCAACAGCAGCAGTTCAGTTATTCAATCGTTAGGTGGTTAAAATTTTAAACACATTGATTTTTTTGTGTTCTGTCCTAATCTTTAATGTTGATAAATCTGTTATTATTATCTGATCACCTTATTAGCATATGGTTATGCTAAAGTTCTTTCTTCCTTTATATTTCTCAATGGTAACCTATTTTTATTACTTCTGTCAAGGTAAAAATTAGGGGCAACTTGATTAAAACTGCATTTTAGTAGACTATATCTTATCCTTTACCCCCCCCCCCGAGTTTCACAATAGATTAACCTTATCAAGTTTTTATTTAGAAGATTATTATAAAAATGCCAAAGCAGTATGTAGAAATACCTCATGGATGTACATATATTCATGTTAGCATTAAGGTTTGCACTTAAATATTTAACTCAACAAAAATCCATAAATCTTTACTGAATGTTTACTACTATACATGCTTATTATTGCTTTATCATTGAAAACCTATTTGTTGCCACTGAAAGTAAATTAAATATATTATACATTATTCGTATTATATATATGTACACACACACACACACACACACACACATATATATATATATATATATATATATATATATATATTGTTTAGAACTTTTGTAATAGTTGCCAACAGTAAATTTAGCTTTTATGAGTCTGACATTCCTTGGGGGATCCAAATGTCCTCAATTAAAATAAAGATAGACATGTCAAACTCCTAAAGACACTTAAAGGACATAATTGATATTTGGAAACACCAATATGAATTGGAGTCATGTGGCTGCAAAGCTAGAGTTTAGATGAATTCAATTTACTGATGGAAAATCTAGATAGCTGCCCAGCATCTGTGTATCAATAAAAGGAGGTCCTAATTTTAAGGATTATAGAGTTTGGAGGACAGATCCATTGAGAATGCCAAAGATATACATAATATCAATTTCATGGAGATCAAATGCCTAGGTAAGAGAATGCTTCTTGTGATTTAGAAATGAGAGTGTCAATTATGTTGGAAACTGCATAATGTTTACGATTCTCCAATTTTTTGCTAAAAGGAATTCTTAAACAGCCAGGTGCATAGAGAGAAAATTTCTCTACTCAGGTAAATATACTTAACAATCTTAGAATGGGACAATGTTAAGACATGGAGTGAATACTATTCATTTATTACATTTAATGGACCAATAGTTAATAGCTTTAATGATACCTATTACTAAGGCCATGGCAGCAAATTTTTCTTTGGCCTTTGGTTTAAATCATTAGTTTGGTCCCAACATGACCAAGGAATATTCTGTATTCTTCTGTTCAGTTTATTCCTGCTTAATTAAGGGAAATTGGTATATTGCTAGGAGGAGGCATAATCAAATAGAATCAGTTAAAATGGGTTAACTTAAATCTGTAACAAAGTAATATTTCATGTTTACCTATGATGTATTCCCATTTTTAGGAGTTCTAGTATCACTGTCCCTATGACTTGACTTTGCCTGGGTGAGACTCATGAATCTCTGTCAAGCCTTTGATCTCCAAATACAAGTGGCTATTTCTTTTAAGTCATTTTAATAAAGGTAGAATCTGTGCTTATGAAAGTTATGCCTATAGCTGTAAATCGTGGCATTGTATTCAAGATTAACGAGGTGGGGCCACTGAGGTTTTGATCTTGCATAAATAAAAACAGTCTCAAAATCAGTTTTAAGGACAGTCCAGGCAGCTTAAGTAAGCTCCTTATATCTTGTGGATCTTATTACTGTTCCCTCTGGATAATTGCTGCTACATAAGCTGAATTTATCTGCCAATGAGAAAGAACTAAATCAATACAATTGGCCAAAAGAAAGAAAGCATATGATGCTCTTGACTGTAGAATTCATTGCCTAAGTTGATAACAAGTATATAAATAACAGTGAAATACAGCCAACCTTGCCACACACCAGGAAGCAAGGAGAATTTGAGAAAGCCAAGTGGTACAAGCAAACTTTGATGCTCTATTACTTGTTGCTTTGACTAAGTCTAAACTTTTAGAACCAAAGTCTTAGAAACTTAGAACAACAACACACGGACATTTCTGATCATGTTAGCTTTGGTTCCACATTTAAATCCTTACGCTTTTTAGTTCTTTGTGTTAACTTGTAACCCCTTTGAGGTCTTTATAAAATCAGATTTGTTTTGAATGCTGTCCAATAATGTTAATGTGTGGCTGTCTTTTATACTTTTGCTCAGTGGATATTTTATGATATGTAAAGTAAATAAGGAATTTATAAAAGCACCCGGTAGGGCAGCATGCAATTTTGTTTTCCTTGAGTAAGAAAACTCTGATAATCTAAGATTGCCCTCAGCAGTGGTTATGATCAGTCCTTAGTATCAGGAGTGTGATACAACTTGACCAAACTCAACAAAAGATTTTCTTAAGGCACTATGAATATGCAGTGTCAACAATTTTCTGTTTTCTCCTTGCTTGGAAATTTCAAGCAGATCTTTTTCTCTGGAAACTTTTCCATTGTTTGAGGGAGTGTATAGGGACAGCTCAGTATTCTTAGCTTTCAGAGAGTTCCCATCTCCAAAAGCATCCTATCGTGAGGGAATGCTTGGAGATCCATGTATGTTAAAAAGAAGTAAAATATACTTCATGATAGTTCATCAGTTGGTGGTGCCAGGAAAGAATTCCTAAAAATGGAAAAAAACAAAACAAAACAAAAAAAATTCCTGTTTTGTTTTACTTTACTTAATTTTTCTTTGCTAGGAAAGCAGTGACCAGCTGCACACATTAAAGCTGCATCATTGGGTCTCTCATTTACACATAGACACACACACAGACTCACCTTCACACACAAAGCTAATTGAAGATATAATCAAGGTACTAAGTGCAATTTGCTATCCTCTTGCTAGTGTCTGTTAGTGGCCACTTTGCTACAGGCTATCATTTTTATTGCCAGTGGGAGTCAGTGATAGGCATAGAATTATTGCCTGATAATGACACCATTACTGCCTGTCACTACTGTATTTGGACTTAGGGCTATTTGTAACTTGTTTGATTCCCAGCACAGAGCAGTAACCGAACAGGCTATTCTAAATGTGCACATTTGTTATCCAGATACCATAGATCAGGGTCAGCTGGGAAGCACCAGACAGTACGTTCAGGGCTGTTGTACTCGTGTTGAGTTATGTCTGCGCACCCAACCCAACACCATTCACTCTTGGCATTTTCAGATGGCACCAGCCTCTGTGCCTGTAATTTGTGCATATTTGTGATTGAAAGTAGGTCCAGTAAGGGAAGCCATATGGTTTGCCGTTCAAGTCTGATGCATTTGTGAAGTAACAGATGCAAAATTGAGCACACCTGGAATTCAGAGGCAGAAGCCCTGACAGAGCAATCTGTTGTGTAACACCATATATGCTGGAGGATTTGTGGGGATGAAGTCCCTACAGAAATAACCTGCCTGAATATAACCCACATCTTAATACATAACCTACATTGGCTGTTGGGCATTTATTTTTCATAGCTGGCTACATTTATACTCTCATTAGTTTTCAGCGATGATTGAATAAATATGGTAGCACACAGTTTATTTGAGGGAATAAAAAGAATAGGAGGTATAATTTGAAAATGCAGGTAGTGCCTTGGCTATATTATTTTGCAATGTTGTAGTACGGTTTATATGAATATAGAGTGCACTTGCATATGGTGGGTGGTGTGTGTGATTATTGCTGAGTTTTTTGTAACTAACTCAGCAAATGTGGTGGCTTCTTTTGCATTATTTTTGTGCTGTACTAGTAATGAGAACCCCTCTGGGATGTAGGTGGGCAGTGTTTTAGAATGTCATGTGGAATATATATCTAGATTGTTTAAGCCAAATATTACTGTGTAAAGCTGGGCTCAAGGGAAAGTTGGCTGAGACTCAATCTAGTTCTAGTACATTTAGCAGTTAAAAATTCCTTTTATATCTTGATTGCATGTTAGTGCAGTAACCCTGATTGATAATCAGAAGGGCAGTGTAGGCATATAGAGAAATAGATATTTTATGATCGAGGGATATATGCAAAACCTGTTTTGATTTCAGTGTATGGTAAAGAACTGAGAGGCCAGCTGAAGTTTCATTAGCCCATTTTGGAATAAACTTCAGGACTGTTTTATTTGTGAGAAATAATGAAACAAAGAAAAAGATCAAAGATATTTACTGTAGTCAAAAGATGTGCTTTGGTATCCAGCAATTGCATTAAGGAAATGTTGCAGTGTAGCTGAAGAAGACATTGTGTTGGTATTTTGTACAGTTTTATATAAGAATTATAGTAAAAGAGGGTATCACTTTTCTTCAACTAATACTATATTTTAATAGCAGTTATAAAAAGTGGAAAAGGTGAACCAAGTGATTTTTTAAAAGGTCCAACTCAACAATGGTCTTTAAAAAAATGGAGAGATAAAATTTTAGAAACCTTTTCAAAGTGGAGAGACGTTAAGGAAGAAGTATGGATCAGAGTCTGCAGGTCACACAGATCTTACAGAATGAGAGACAAAACTAGCAAAGAAGTTGAGGATTTGCATTACTTTAACCCAAGTGTAAGGGAATCAAGAACAAGAAATACTCTGACCAAATAGAGTTTGAGTTTTTTTCTTTTGTTTCTTTTGATTTTCAGCATAGGGAATTGAATCCAAGATGTCACACAGGCTTGGCAAACACTGTACCAATGAGTTATACTCCTGGCCCTTGTTTAAAGTTCTTGATTAAGAAAGTTCCATTGAACTTTGCCTTGGTAATATGATTTTACCTTATGAGGATGGCATTATAATTTGGAACAAAACAAGCACTTTTTTTTTTTTTTTTTTTTTAGGAAAGGGTAGGCACCTAATTACCTTTGCTTTGGGAAAAGTCTAGGGGTAATTCATGAGGATTTGTTCTATGAAGAATGTAATATATGGAAAGAATGTTGCTTTTACACGAATAGATTAATGAGACTATGTGTTCTAATGCGCTTTCAGGTGCTGACCTATGACTATTTCTACTTACCCTTATCATGTCAATGACATTCTATGTCCTCCTTAACCCCCTGTATTCACCATCATTATGACTGCTTAGAACAAAAACCAAGAAATCACATATTGTGGACTGAGAAAAGATAAAAGCTCATAATCTTGGGGTCCTGGAAATTGTTCAGAGAAATTGTATTGGTATAATGGTGAGAGGCATAGTCATAGGTCAGTACCTGGAATCCTACTGATGCACACAATCTTGGTAATCTAGGTAGCTTCTGCTTAGCTTTCTTCCTGTCCTTGTAATCATAGTTATAAAGTCCCCCACAAAGAGCCACAAGGTCACCAATAGCTCTATGTTAACTTAGTCTTTACACTTTCTTTTCATAGTATCATGCAATTAGAATGTAGTACCAGAACATATATTTTGTTGTACTGGTAATTAGGCAATGTCACATCAGTATGTCTTGAGAATATTGGGGTTATTTAAAAACAGTTTTGTTTAATAATTTGTTAAACACTTATAAAGTGCTCAATATATGCTAAGCACTGGTCTTAACACTTCACCAATATTAATATATGATCATAGATATAATTAGGTGTTTTAGAGTTTATTTTGTCTCATAGCATTCATATTATTGAAGAATTTATTTATGTTGGAAAATAGAGAGGACAGATGTTCAAAAGGTTAATGTAGAGACATCAGACCTAAATTCCACATTCATTTATGGTTTCTTACATGTGGCTCATGATTCTCAAAGATGTCCATGAATGGAATTTCTGAAGACTACCTGTTTGACTTTTATGGGGGAAGGAAATATGTTCTTCATTAATTTCCAAAGACATCAGCAATTAGCAATGACAATGGTGTTACTGTTGCTTAGTTTACTTATATCATCGTCTCTTTGTTTTAGGTTCAGTTTTATGCAAACTGAAGAAATTAAAATATTTATTGTGGAAAATGTATGTAGAATTGAAAACCGATGATGTTGGTGTGAAGGATTTTAATTAAATTTTTTCTCTTAAAATGAATAAAAAATGGAAACACTTATATTCGGTTGGTGGGATTGTAATTTAGTACAACTACTATGGAAATCAGTAGACTGGAAATGGAACCACCATATAACCAAGCTATACCACACTTCAGTTTTTATCTAAGGAATTAAAGTCAGCATACTGTAGCAACACATGCATATCCATGTTTATAGCAGCAAAATTCACTTTTCTCCAAGTTGTGGAACCAGCCTGAATGTTTGCCAACAAATGAATGGATAAGGAAATGTGATATATATATATACAACGGAGTAGTATATATACACGATTCAGCCATAAAGAAGAATGAATTAATGTCATTTGCAGGGCAATGAATAGAGCTTGAGAGCATCATGTTAAGTGACATTAGTGACGCCTAGGGTCATGCTTTCTTTCATATGTGGAAGTTAGAGAAAAGTTAAAAAAAAAAAAAAGGCTACCCCATGAAAATAGAAGGGAAACCAGTAGCATTGAACAAGGGGATCAGAAGGAGGAAGAGCAGAGGGAGAGGGGAGGTACTGGGGAGTGAAATTGATCAAATTATGTTATGTGCATGTGCACATATGTCACACTGAATCCCAACATTACATATAATCATAATGACCCAATAAAATACATCAAAAGCAGCAATAACAACAAAAATAGAATTAAACTCTTTTTAAATGGTTTAGAGTATAATGAGATAGATTAAAAAAACACCAAGTTGAAAAATATGAAGCACGTCTCCCACGTCCTGATGCCCAACTTGAGACCAGAGAGTTTGCTGGGACTAGATTCAAGCCTTCTCCAATCTAGAGCAAAGTACAGATTTCCTCAATAGTATCACACTTCTAAATGGAAGTGAAGAAAAATATTCTTTTTTTCATGGAATTTACGTGGTAGTGTGGAAAGACAGAAAGTAAATGCTGAACAAGGGAATCTCTGTCAAATACTCTGTCAAAATGAAAACAAGGTGTTGTGCTGAGCATCTTGAGGATCAGGGGTCAGGGGAGCCTTTCTTCAAGGGGGACTGGAGTTGAGACCTGGATGACAAAAATATACCGGCCTGGCAACTATTTGGGAAAAGATGTGCCAGGAAGAGGAAGTAAGTAAAAGAATCTAAAGCTGAAAAGATCTTGGGAGGGTTAGGAAATAACAAGAGGGCAATGTTGGCTGACTTGAACCGGTGCAAAATATGATAGGAAAATATGAATGACAGAAAACATGGTGAAGTATTGAATACAATTCAAAAACAATACAGGAGGTGGGAAGAATTGGAAGTGAACATATTTCAACTTTTCTGAAAGCAGTACAATAGTATGTACTTCTAAAGCTAACCTGTGTTGCTAGATGGTACAATGATTCCAACCTAAAAATTTAGAATTAATTCTTAACATTAAAGTATTAATCTCTCATGTGGTAAAGAAAATTTTAGGACAATCCAAGATGGTGGACTAGAGGGTGACTGCATCTCCTGTCGCTCCAGAACCCAGGATTCAAGAAGGGGAGACATTGAGAGACTCAGACTAAAATAGAGACACGGGGTGAGTCTCCCCCACTAGGTAAAGCTCGGCCTGGGCATCAGGCCCGGACAGGGGTGGCTTATCAGAGTAGGGCAGGGCAGCTAGAGTCTTCCCCAGGCAGCCCTGCGCACTCTGGTGGTGGGCTTCTCCCACACAGCCAGCTTCTCCAGCTTCTCTGAGCAGGCCCCCCAGTGAGAGCCTTTCTGCACAGAACCAGCTCCAAGTCCTGGAGCCAGCACGGTGTGCTCCGGCCTGCAGGCAGCTTCAGGGACCAGGACAGGGCAGCCAGGGACTTTCCCAAGCAGCCCGGCTCCCTCCGGCAGAAGGCGCCTTTCAAGGCTAGCTTCTCGGAGCAGACCACCCAGTGAGAGCCTTTCTCCACAGAGCCAGCCACAAGTCCCTGAGCCAACGGAGAGCTCCAACCCACAGGCAGCCTCTGGGACCAGGGCAGGGCAGCCAGAGACTTCTCCAGGCGGCCCTGCACCCTCCGGCTGCAGGCTCTTCCCACGGGGCGATCCAAGATGGTGGACTAGAGGGTGACTGCATCTCCAGTCGCTCCAGAACCCAGGATTCAAGAAGGGGAGGCATTGAGAGAATAGAGCCACGGGATGAGATTCCCCCACCGGGTGAAGCTCGACCTGGGTGGCAGGCACAGATAGGGGCGGCTTATCAGAGCAGAGCAGGGCAGCTAGAGTCTTCCCCAGGTAGCCCTGCTCACTCCAGTGGTGGGATCCTCCCACAGGGCCAGCTTCTTGGAGCAGGCCCCCCAGTGAGAGCCTTTCCTCACAGAGCCAGCTCCAAGCCCTGGAACCAGTAGCAGGCTAGGGGCAGCTTTCTTCGGAAGCAGTGCATTTTCAAGTTCCTCCAAGACTTCAGGCTACTGAAGGCTGGGAGGTGATACACTGGAAATCTACAGGAACACTATAAGCCAATAGAGGAAATCTGCAGTATCGCAGAGTCCCACTGACATCTGAACAATATGAGAAAACAAGGGAAGAAAATGTCCCAAACAAACCTAGATACTATATCAATAAAACCCAATGACAGCACAGCAGAAGAAATGTCAGAAAGGGAGTTCAGAATGTACATAATTAAAATAATGAGGGAATCAAACAAGGAGATGAAAGAGCAAATGCAGGCATTGAAGGAGGAGATGAAAGAGCAAATGCAGGCATTAAATGATCGCACCAATCAACAGTTAAAAGAGCAAACACGGGAAGCAAGAGAACATTTCAATAAAGAGTTAGAGATACTGAAAAACAAACAAACAAACAGAAATCCTTGAAATGAAGGAAACAATAAACCAAGTTAAAAACTCCGTAGAAAGCATAACCAATAGGATAAAACACCTGGAAGACAGAACCTCAGGCATTAAAGACAAAATATTTAATATTGAAAACAAAGTTGAACAAACAGAGAAGATGGTAAGAAATCATGAACAGAGTCTATAAGAATTATGGGATATCATGAAAAGGCCAAATTTAAGAATTATTGGGATTGAGGAAGGCTTAGAGAAACAAACCAAAGGAATGAACAATCTATTCAATGAAATAATATCAGAAAATTTCCCAAATCTGAAGAATGAAATGGAAAACCAAGTACAAGAGGCTTATAGGACTCCAAATATACAAAATTACAACAGACCCATACCAAGGCACATTATTATGAAAATACCTAACATACAAAATAAAGACAGAATTTAAAGACCACGAGAGAAAAATAATCAAATTACATTCAGGGGGAAACCAATAAGAATATCAGCAGATTTTTCAATCCAGACCCTAAAAGCTAGAAGGGCCTGGAACAACATTTACCAAGCCCTGAAAGAAAACGGATGCCAACCAAGAATCTTATACCCAGCAAAACTTATTTCAGATTTGACAACGAAATAAGATCCTTCCATGATAAACAAAAGCTAAAGAAATTTACAAAAAGAAAGCTGGTATTACAGAACATTCTCAGCAAAATATTCCAAGAGAAAGAGATGAAAAATAATGATGCAAATCAGCAATGGGAGGAACTAGCCTAATGGAATAGCCAAATAAAGGAGAAACCAAATCATGTAAAAAAACAAAAATGAGTCAAATGACTGGGAATGCAAATCATATCGCAATAATAACCCTGAATGTTAATGGCCTGAACTCATCAATCAAAAGACATAGACTGGCAGATTGGATTAAAAAGAAAAATCCAACAATATGCTGCCTGCAAGAGACTCATCTCATAGAAAGTGATACCCATAAACTAAAGGTGAAAGGATGGGAAAAAAAATACCATGCACATGGACACAGCAAAAAAGCTGGAGTCTACATCCTCATTTCAGAAAATGTGGACTTTAAGCCAAAACTAGTCAGAAGGAATAAAGAAGGACATTACATACTGCTTAAGGGAAGCATAAATCAGCAAGACATAACAATCATAAATATCTACACCCCGAACATTGGCTCATCCATGTACGTCAAACAAATCCTTCTCAATTCCAGAAATCAAATAGACCACAACACAATAATACTAGGTGATTTTAACACACCTCTCTCACCACTGGATAGATCTTCCAAACAAAAATTGAATAAAGAAACCATAGATCTCAATAACACAATCAACAATTTAGACTTAACCGACATATATAGAATATACCATCCAACAAAGAACGAATACACTTTCTTCTCAGCAGCACATGGATCCTTCTCTAAAATAGACCATATT